>NC_138827.1:61370862-67116565 GCF_965183815.1 Platalea leucorodia
ATTGCTGTGTTAGGAACTGGGGATCTTTTAGAAATGAGAGAAATCTGTACAGTCCTAAAAACCACAAGAAAAGATGCCTTTTTAATTGAGTCCTGGTGGTATCCAAGACCTAGGTCAGGAAGTGCTAGTCCAAGAGGTGCTCAGTAGTAGCAAATGCAACAGGGCCCCAGGTGTTGGGGCCAGGTGCTTTAAGATCTTTAGCCTTCCAGAGAAGGGTGATGAGAGCAAGACAGAGTGCCATTTGCCAAACAATAAAGCTTTGGTGCTCCTATGTCTTGAGCACTGAGGGCATTTCTTGCCCCTGCATCTGAGGAGGAGCATGGTGGAAGTAGGTACAGGTAAAATGGTGGAAGGCAGGCAGTTAGAGACTGGAAATGTTGGATTTGCTTGGTCTGGAGAAGGCAAGAGGGGAATTTACAAAATCACAAAGTCGGCAGGACAGGCAGATGTGAGTCTGTCCTTCACCACCTCCTGTGTGTGATAAGTGGGTGCACCTGGTGAAACCAGAGGGAGACAGGGACGAGAGACAACCTACTCCATCTGCATTGAGAACATTTTTCTTATGCTTTTTCTACTTTATTTTTGAAGTTATTTTGTCATTTCTCAATCATTTTTATTTTGCCTCTCTCCTGTTCCACCCACTCCAAATGTCATGGCTCATGCTTTGAATACAGCTTAGCAATTTTTGTTTGTGGGAAGCACTGTAAGAGAATGTCTTGTCTACACCCACCTTGGAAAGACTTATTTTATGCTTAGATGTCATGCATGTGGGTGCCAGAACCTGGAAGAGGTGTAACTGTTGGATTTCTCATTCCCTCCCAGGTCCAGGAGCCTGTGCAAGACCGTCTCCATCATGATCATCAGATATCAGCTCTCTGTAATGTGTGAGTAGGTGCCTGGGGATGTTTTGAGGGGAACATTTTAGGGTTTTCTGTGTTCTGTTTCTGAGGGTCAACCTGAAAAATGCGAAGAGCCTTCCACCTTCTGCTTTTGGCTCACTGCTTTCTTCCTCCCACAGGCAGAGTTTTGGGCTGGAATTTGGATCTTGAGGCCAAATGCAATGGTTCCAGACAGCCACTTTTTTTTTGTGAATGCATCAGCATGGGCTACCTCTTCTAGCTGGCTTTATCAAGCTCTTAGGCTGCCCAACCCAGAACTTGATTCTTGGGCAGGTTGTATTTTGCTCTCTTCCTTCTTAATCCTTGCATTTACTGGCTGGTAGTTTTGGGTAGCAGCTGGCTGTTTCTTGCCATCCTGGCTCCCAGGGTTTGGCAAGGCAGCTGGAAGCAATCTAACAATGCACTGCCTTAAAAAACAGTGGAGGTTTCCCTTTTTTATCCTCCTTGGTCTAGTCCTGTACTCATTTATCTGGTGCTGGCTTCAGTGCTTGTTGGACCCTGATTTAACTCACTAACCTGGCGAAAAAGGGATCCAACAAAAACACCAAATGATTGTCTTTTTTTTTTTTTTTTTCTTTTTTTTCCCCTGCTGGATTTGTGAATTAAAACAGCTCTGAGGGTCTGGATGAGAAGCCTATCTCTGGAGCCTGCTGCTATTTGTGTCCTTGGCAAAAGTCCTGCTGGCTTCAAAAGGGAGTGGACCCATGGCAGGACCCGCAGTGTGTGTCCTTTGAGAAGGCTGCCCCAAATTTACAGCAGGTGTCACTGAGCAAATGATGCTTGGGCTGAGTCCTAGTCCATTTGCTGCATAGGCACCTTGGTGGGGTGAATCCTTCTGGGTTCGCGGCAGTTCCTGGTCCTTTCCCTTGCTCTCCTCCCTCCCTCCCATGGTGCCTGCTCTTCTGTTCCTGGTTTTTGGGGATTAGAGCGTGAGACGTCTATCTGCCCCAAAGGCATGTTTAGCCTTGGGATATTTACGATGTGCAGACAAGAGTTTTGTGTCAGCAGCATCCCGTGTGGTGCTCGGCTTCATACAAAAGCCAGGTTCTTCCCCCACATCCCCTGCTTTAACTGGGAGACGAACATCTCCAGCTCCACCTTGAGCTAGTCTGGAAAGAGATTTTATTTATTTATTTTTAACTACCATGGATTTGGGTGGTGCTGTTTGTTTCATCCCATGGAAAAATATCCCAAAATCTTGCATCTAGTGCTCAAAGCATAGGCATGTCTGGTGGCTGGGTACCTCAATGGTCTGCAGCTCCTGACCCCCTCAAGGGCTTTTCTTGAGCATGTGGGAGCTAATCGTGTTGTTCTGACTCTTTTTCTCTCTCTCTGCTGTTGCTGCAGCATGGTCAGAGGGTTTGAATGAGGAGGATTATGCTAATTGAACGTGGAAAGATTGCCTTGCTGGGCTTGTGGTCTCCATCATGTGGCTGGACCCGGAGGAAAGGGGTCTTTGTGTGACACACAGATGGGGCTGAATGGGTGCAGCTCGTGTGTCAGCAGGGAAGGGATTTTGTGTGTGGGTGTGTAAACTGGTGGCAGGTGGAGCTGAGTAGAAAAAAGGACCTTCCTCCCCATGTGGATAATTGCATCAAGAAGGTTCTTTCCTCCCAATAAAGAAAGAGGAGGAAAATCGGCAATGAACAAATGGGTTTTGGTTTCCTGAGGGCCTTTCCTGGATGGAGTATTTCAGCTTCACCTTCCTCCTGATGGCTGCGGAAAGTGAGTTCAACAGTCTCCCAGGGCTTGGCTATTCAAGTTTTCCAATAGAAAAACTTTGCTTTTTCAGGACTACTTTCCCGCTTAAACAAAAGGGATGTTATCCCAGGAAGGGTTTTGATTTTATGCTTTTTAAGTCAGAAAACTTCTCCTGCAGAAGCTTTCTAGCTGGCTTTCAGAGCAAGTTTGCTCTTGCCACCTCTCTGGGGGTGCTTTGCAGTGCCCTCGAGCACAGCTTGCTGCAATGGCCTACACCCCTGATAATTCACATTAGTCTGGCTACCTTATGAGAGCAAACATACTGCAAAATAACCCTCAGACTGCAGCGTCCACCCTGTCCTTGGTGCATATATTTGATGCCAAGGACTCATGGCACATCCCAACACATCACAACAGTGGGATAATTTATCTGTCCTTTCTGGGCTCTTGTGAAGAGCTATAAGAATACACTAAAGAACAACAAGCATTATAGGCAAAATGATGGTGACAGCACCTACCATGTTTGTTCAACTCATCTTCTGCTCTGCACTTTTAATAGACCACCCAACGCAACTTCATTGCGATGATTCTCTTGGGCTAAAAGGAAGATGGGTCTTGGGCTAGGACCAAGAGAGTTGGCTGCAAAGAAGGAGTATCATAAGTACAGTTAGTGGTGTGTGTGTTTTTTTTAATTTTTATCCCCAATTCTTTGTCCCATCATATGCCTCCAGGTTGCCTGGAACAGAAAGAGAAAGCTCACACTCCCCTCAAAGGGATAATGGAAGAAAGAGAGAGGCCTAATCTCATTTTATTCCTAGGAAAAATGGCACACATTTCTCATTCTGCAGAAGCCCAGTATAAGTTAAGCTGCCAGACATTTATGATAGGAATTTGCTAAGCACTTATGATTTATAGTTCGGATTGCTGCTCAGTCCCAACAGGGATTTCTGAGCAGCTGCGCTGGAGGCTGTGTGCATGTCTTGACGTGAAGGAAGGGTGTGCTTCCATGTGGCTTGGCACTACCTTCCCAAAGAAATATCCCAGAGCAGGGGAAGATGTTTGATACCAGTCTTTTTCCTGCTGCTGTGAGGATCTGATCTCCCGAAGGAGTGGTTGGGCTTGGAGTCAAGCTGTGATAGCTTTCCACTTCTTGGGGTGCAACACGTACCTGCCTTTGCTAATGTAAACTCTGCTTCTGGTGGTGGCCCTCCACTTTTCCTATCATGCAGCACCAGAAGCCATCAGATGTTGAAATATTCCAGATCGCTGCTGCCCTGGGTGAATCACCTGCACCTATGCACGTGTCCAGTGAGAGATGTGTTGGCAGTACTGTTTGCAGGTGGAAAGGCTTAGCTGGGGTTGGTGGTGCTACTGCCTACAACCCCCCATGCTGAACTGCTTCAGCCCTGCATCCACCAGCTATGAGCAGTCTTAAGCAGTCAGTTCATAAGGAGCCACCCAAAGTCTTCCAGCATTAAGGTCCTGCAAACATTAAAAGGCTCTGCTGGGTGCTGCCCACTGGGTGCTTTTCAAATGCTGCCTTGCAAATAATAAATGAATGGGCCAGGGACCCTGACGCAAGTGAGGTGGGGGAGCCTTGCATCCACGCTGCTCTGGAAGAGGTCCCTTAAGCGTAGAGGTGGTGGATGCTCCAACGTGGTGCTTTACTGGGGAGCTTCTCTGGGCCTGAGCCAGAGCTCAAGGTGAGTCCCTGGGCCGTGGAGACTCTCTACATCTTCTCCTCCCAAGAACCCTTTCAGGAACCAGTTTGGTCCAGTTCCGCTACTAAAGCAGTTGGGTTTTTTTTGACTGGTCCTGGAGGGATGCTGTCCTGGCATGCAGTTGCGCTAATGCTTGGGAGCTGCATGTTTCAGTGTTCCCCTGCTCCTGGCAACATGTGTACTTGTGTCTTGTGCTAGCAGAGCTCCTTCGCTGTAGTACAGCTTTTCCTTCGTCCCTATTCTGGGATTTCATTTGTGTGTGTATATATATGTATGTATATTTATCTACACTTTTTCTGCCCTCCTCTACTTTTCTAAACATGTTAAGCTTTATTAAGCTTGTTGATCCCAGATTCCCTCCATAAGAGTATTAAAAAAACAGATTAAGGGAGTGAGTCATCTCCACCCATATTCAGATACAGTCATGAAATGGTGAGGATGGAAGGAGAGAGATCCAGTGTTGGTGATTAAGCTTACCTCTGGCCAGTTTTGGCTGTGAGAGGTATCCTCAACCCTTTAAATCAATGTGGCAAAGGAGCAACACCCTGCCAGAGCTTTGCATCCCCAGCAGGCAGAAGCTGCAGGGGATGAACACAGTTACCGCTACTCATCCATCCAAAATCAAGTGAATACCCTACCAAAGCACGACCTTTCTTTGTGGCGTCTGTTTTGCACTCATGACCCCTTTGACTTGGCTGGAAGATGATGGGTGGCAGATGTTAGAGATCTTGTCTTGGAGGGAGAAAGGGGGAAACTGTTCTCTAAACAAAATCTTCCCTTGTGTCCTGCAGTTTCCTAAAACTGCTCATTTGTGAACTACAGATATTTATCTATCCCTTCCTATATGTGTGTGTGTACATCTATAAGTATGTGTGGGTGTAAACATGTGTATATATAGAATGCTTTATTCCGTTACCAGTACATTCATGTTATAAACAATAACAGCAGTACTGGGGCCAGAAAATGCATCATTATCAGAGCTCAACCTTGCAAGTATCATAAATTTTTTGCTGTCAAAATATTTTAGTGGCTTTTCTAATGTCTTGTAAGGACACTTGATGCTAGCCATCCTTATTACCTCATCCATATGCTCACCAGCTATCAAATCAATGTAGTTTGATTTTTGTGCTTTTTAGCCCAGAAACAGAAACCATCTGCCTGCTTCCATTAGAATTGCAGGGTGGTTTTGCTGGTACCAAAGGCTGGGCCAGCAGTTGGGTGGGAGAAGATAGACCCAGCCTAGCAATCTGCCTTTAGTGGCTCTCAGGACCAGCCTGTGGTTCTGTGGGGCAGTAAACGTGGGATGGAGCAGAGCAAGACCAAGGAGCAAGGCAGGAGAAACCATAAGGAAAGGGAGCTTGGAGCTACAGATGAGCAAGAACAAGCTGGTGAGAAGCCAGCAAAACCTCTGTAGGTCTGTGGGCATACGGTTCTTGACACCCTGACCCTGCTCTTTTTTTGAGGGCTGGCTCAGAGAAGTCAAAGCAGATGCCAAATCAAGGTGTTGCCAAGGGCATTTTTCACATCTGAGCAGTCTCCCTTCCCACTGAGGAAGACGAGGGTATTTTTCCCTGACTTCCCCTCTGAATCTGAGGTTTGCTCTTGTAGGTATCGAGGCAAGTTTGTTTATTGCAAGTAATCTAAATATTGTGTTGCATGTGTATTCAAATCTATATGCAAAGCGGCGATTGCTTGCCTAATCTATTTTTTTCCTTCTGCAAACAATTTGCTTGCTCACTTCAGTATAAATCAGGAGCATGTTCTCCAACATTGATAAATTCTGGGCTCATATAACCCCAGTGGGGGAAGAACTGGGCTCTATGTGTTTATAAACAGTGAGAGAAAATATATATCTCTGCACACAGAGTTTACATTCCATGTGGGCTCCCTTGCCAGGGTGTCCAATAAAAGAAAAGACACATTTCTTTTGAAAAGGTGCCGAAAGCATCTGGCTGGGTGGCACCATCACTGAGTCCCATGCGTGGAATCCAAAAGAGGTCAAGCACGATGCAGCAGCCCCATTAATTTGGGATGCTTGCTAGGGACTATCAAGCTCTGTGAGTAAGTAAAATCAATCAAAAGCAGGAAAACTGAGCCCTGGGGCTCTCAGGAGAAGGCTCGGTGGTGGAGGAACTTAATTTGGAAGCTGTTTAGAAGCCTTTTTTTGTTATGGTTATCTAGACACAGTTGTCATCCCATGCAATTCTTAACTTATTCAGAAGAATTTTTCGCAGGTTCCTAATAGTCTGAGGTTCAGAGAAATAAATTATTTTAATGATTAAATATTACTTCTGCCTGCTCTCCTGTCCCAGTGTTTTACTATTCCTTCACAAGGTGTCAAGGCTTCTTCCTAGCAGCGATTAGAAACTGGCTGAAGATGGGGAAAGGGAACTCTTATCTACAAAAAGGAGAAAACAAACAAAAAATGAGTGGTTCATGCATGCATGGGCTTTTGTATCTTAGGCTAATGGTTCTGCAAGACTTTGGCATGTTTCTGATGTGACATGTCTTTTTTTTATGTAACATAAGGGTGATGCCCACACTGCACTGTAAAATTAGCCAAGTAACCTCTGATTAGATTTAAAGTATGAAAGGCAGCCAAACAAATCCAATTTTGTGCATAAAGTGTGAAGTCCTCTGTGGTCCAGTGCTGAAGTGCTCTTTCCAGCCAAAACAGGTATAAGGCCTTATAATAGACTTTCCTGAATTATTTTGAGGGCAAGTGTTGGAAAGGGTTGGAAAATGGACATATCACTTAAGCCCCACAGGGAATTTTTTAACAGCTGACAGTTGGATGTGTAGAGGTGTCGTGGTTTAACCCTAGCCAACAACCAAGCACCACGCAGCCGCTCGCTCACTCCTCCCTGGTGGGATGGGGGAGAGAATCAGATGAGTAAAAGTGAGAAAACTCATGTGTTGAGATAAAGACAGATCAATAGGTAAAGCAAAAGCCGTGTGCGCAAGCAAAGCAAAACAAGGAATTCATTCACTACTTCCCATCGGCAGGCAGGTGTTCAGCCTTCCTCAGGAAAGCAGGACTCCATCACGCGTAACGGTTACTTGGGAAGACAAACGCCATTACTCCGAACGTCCCCCCCCTTCCTTCTTCTTCCCCCAGCTTATATACTGAGCATGATGTCATATGGTATGGCATAGCCCTTTGGCCAGTCTGGGTCAGCTGTCCTAGCTATGCTTCCTCCCAGCTTCTTATGCACCTGGCAGAGCACGAGAAGCTGAAAAGTCCTTGACTAGTGTAAACTCTGCTCAGCAAGAACCAAAACATCAGTGTGTTATCAACATTATTCTCATCCTAAATCCAAAACACAGCACTCTACCAGCTACTAAGAAGAAAACTAACTCTATCCCAGCTGAAACCAGGACAAGAGGACAAGCTTCTTTGTGCCCACCCCAAATTCTTCTAACAGGATCATTAAAGTTACAAATATCAGAACAACTGACTATTTCAAATACCTTCTCTAAACAGGCTGGACTCAACAGTCCTTGAATTTGAGAGACCTGAGGAAGAGAAGCATTGTTAATAGACTTCCAAATATTCAAAGTTAGCAAAGGTATTAGGTCTCTAATTCACCTTTTTAGACAATGGACACGATCATGATAACCTTTCTGGGTACCACAGCAGTATCTATCAGCACAGTGACAGGTTAATTCACTTGTATCTAGCGAAAGTCTCAGGGCTATTTTTCCTTTCTTTGCATTTCTGCAAAGATAAAAAATATCTGAAGGGAGGGTCAGTATTCCTTTTTCACCTCCAGGGAATATTTTTCTCTGTAATCCAGTTTGGCTCCTGCCTTTTCATGGCTCTTCATTATACAGTGCACTTTTCACTGGCACATTAGGGTGGCTACCTATGGACCCATCCTCAGAGATGCTCAGTGGAAATCTGTCTGACAAACAAATGAGGTGATTCTTGCTCCTTCTCTGATATCCTCACAGTTTGGTTTGTTTTGCTTTATTTTAAACAACAAATGGACTGGAGGCAAAGATGATGCTCCAGTTGGTAGAGCCTTCCTGTACTGTCACCAGCTCCCCCTAGAACATCTTTGATAAATGAATCTCGGTGCCAGTTGCCTACTGTCCTGCCGGGATCACTGACCTGACCACACTCTTCCTTTAGCAAGGAGAACAAAAGCAAGATTTAGGGAAAGTTGCCAGACATTTCTTCCCACATTTTACCCATAGCTCTTAAACATACATGGAGCATGCTGTTGGTCATGAACCCTATGGGCCTGTCCTTGGCTGCAAAGCTCCCTAAAGGAGGAATTTTCCCACTGCTAATCTTTTTGGCAAGGAACATAGCCTTGCTCAATGCAATTGTTATTTTTATCCATCACTAAATGCTCTGCAGTTCAAGCTGGGTGGTCTTTAAGACGTCGTACGCAATTAACGTGGGCTGAGTCGGGGAGCGGAGAGGTACTATCAAGGAGGAACGTGCAAATGTGGGACCAGCCAAATTCCTCTAACGCTGCTGGGACAGTGGTGATGGCTGATGGTGAGCTGAAGCTGCTCCTTGCATGGTTCAGCAGAGGGGCTGTCTTGTTCAGAGGTCTGTATCTAACCGCTGTCCCTCTCTTTGAGAAGAGCTATGTGGAGCTGTCAGTCCTGGCAGGATTGCATCAGGTCAACAAATCTTACTGGACTGGTCTTGTCAGAAATGGGGCTGACAGCTTTGTCCTCAAAAAGCCCGTCTGAGGAGTGCTGACTAAACGCACCTGTCATGGGTAGAGCTGACCAAAGAGGACTTCTGAGCCTGAGGCAAACCAAGGGAAGGCCGAAGGGATTGACTTCAGAGCATGATCTCCAATGCAAACAACACCATATCTTGCTGAGAGCCCACCATGGGTCATGCTTCACTGCTGGGCAAAGCCAGAGGGAGATCTCCTGGCCCTCTGGTCCTCAAAGGTGGCTCTTTTGCCTGCAGTGGGGTTGTGTGTGGCCAGATGAAAAGTGACCCCATGGTCTGGTGACCAGTGGGAAGGGTCAGCAAGCAATGGAATTGCTGGAAGGAGTTTGGGAGCCTTCTCTAGCAGAGAGCCTAGAGCTGTCATCAGTGGGACACACTTTGAGGACTTCCACTTCCCTAGGCATTTCTTTAAAAGAGAACTGAGAGGGAGATGGGGTGTAAATTATCTTCAGCAAGGGATTGCTATTATTTCCATTTTTTTCCCTGCTACTGAAAGCATCTTACAAACAACTGATTAAGTTTTGCATTATCCCATGGCAGCTGTAAATGGTAATAGATCATTGCTTTATTTCCCTCTTCATTTCTTCAGTCTGGAAATCTCAGCTAGTCATTGACAAATCAGGAGATGCCGGCAGTTAATGAAACGTATAATTGAAAAAGAAGGGAAAAATAAAATCTTCATATGCGTGAAAAGTTACGGAAATCCCCATACACTGAGAAATAGGTTGGGACAGGTTGGAAAAATCACTCCGGTTGTTTGGTGGTGTCTCGTGGATGGATGCAGCAGCTATCACCTTGTCCCAAGAGCTGTAGGCAGCACTAGCCCATCTGTTGGTGGTGTGATCTTGGGGGTGTTGCCTTGTCTAAGGTGGGACAGCCCACCCCACTGATGTGCTGGAGCTCTACTTGATTGAGTTGCACATCCCATCTTGGGATGAAGGCCAGTTGGATGTGACATCAGAATTTAAGCTGGGCTGATTAGATCCTGCCTGGTCTTAGGCTTGGTCCTTAATTTCTTTCGCATGAGCTTCTCTTGGGAAGCTCTGTTACCCTTTAAAGAAAAACAGCAGTTTGTTAAGGGAATGGCTGGCATGCATCCAGGGCACCATCTTCATCATGCTGTGGGCTACTGTGCACCGCCAAAATAGCAATGGCCTCCTCTGCCCTCCTTCAGGGATGGAGAGGGCTTGTGCATGTGTCCCATCTCTGGGTGATCTCCCTGTCCAGCAGACAGTGCTAGGACGTTCAACAGCTGCTGTCGTTTTGGGACAGGGGGTCTGCAAGTTGGATATTTGCCCATCGTTGGATGGAGACCACCAGCTCATTTGCTCTGGAGCAATGAGCTGTGAGAAGCTCTACAGACATCTGAGTTTCCACAAGGCAGTACTTATCTTTGGAGGGATCCAATTCGCTCCCCTTCCTCCATCCGCAACCTCTGCCTTTTTGGTTTAAACCATTGTACTGCAGGAAAGGCCAAAGGCTGCAGCGTGAGCAGGCGTGCAAATATCTGGATCGCCGCAGGGCAAGAGGCTTAGAAGGATGCGGTGACCCCAGGAGAGGCATGGCAATTCAGCTCTTTTTGATTAAGTTGGAGGGTTTTTTCAGTTTTTCATGCAGAAAAAGTATTGTTCTAAATAACATTTTTTCCCTTATTTTCCTTCCATCTCCCATATAATTTTCCATCTCCCCACCAGAAAAAGGGGAAGGAGGATTTGTGAGACAAGCAAAATAATTTTGCTTTTGGTTTCATTTCATTCTTTAAAAACTGGTTTGTTTTCTTAGCAGAAAATCAGAGAAAATTAGTGTGGAAGAGGAAAATATTCTTCTTCCTCAGCTGCAGGGATGCTGCATGGCAAAATACTTTTGACAGAGAATCGCTAGGGACTGAAGGGTTGTCAAACCCATCCTTTTAGTGAAACTGAAGTGCCTGCCACGTCCCCTCCCTGAATGTCCCTGTGTGCCAGGAGCTGCCAGCACCGTGTGTAAAGTCTTCTGCAGGCAGAGGAGGAGGGGGTTAAACAGATTAGGGCTGTTTAATTTAGTGAGGAGCGGAGTAAGGGGTGCCTTGGTGGGGTTTATGAAATAGTGAGTGGTGCAGAGAAGGTCAAGAAACAACTGCTATTTACCAGCTCATATATTTTACAGGACACTTGATGCTACTTAAAGGGATGGAATATTAAATAATATTTACATTCATATATAATAATATATAATATTAAATCAAATGTTTAAAGTAGGAAAAAAAAAATAGTTTGCAAGTATGTGTCAGTGCTCCAGCTGCTCTTGAGTGATGATGTTAGGATGGATAGTGCCCAGGCCTTGGTAGTAGCAGCACTTCTCCATGGTCCTCAAGGGGATGCAGGATGGGCTTCTGCCTGCCCCAGGACACAGCTGAAATAGTTTCTGATGGATATGGAAATTCAGCCTCTACTTGGCAAAATTTTCAAGATTTAAGCTGCTCCTAAGGCTGAGCTTCTAAAAGGCAGCTTAGATGTTTTGCATGCCAACCTGGTAGTGTCAGGACATGGCAAATGACTCATTGGAAAAAGGACTGGCTGGGATTGGGAGCGAGAACCAAGGGTGGCTGGGCACCGAGGGGCCAGTCCCGGGAAGGATCTGCCCTGGGCGGGGGATGCCCGAGGGCCCTGGCAGACGAGCTACAGTGGCATACAGCCCCCAGGTCAAAGGTAGCAGGGTGTTTGCTGTAAACCTGTCATCTTCTGGCTGTCAGGAGCTGAAGCGATGGTTAGCTCTATAGTCTATGTAGCATGATTTACTGTGTGGTGCTGATGTTTCAAAGAGAAACGAGGTTAGGACAAGCTGTGTCGCTGGATCAGAAGTAACCCCGGCGTTCCCCTGACACTTACAAGCTGCACTGATTTACCCCACTGAAGAGCTAGCCAAAAACATTTGCTCCATTGGGATGTTTTGTGAAAGCAGATTTGTCTCTGTTGCAGCAGAGTGGTGATCAGGTCATTGTGGATAGTGTAGGGGCTGCCAGCGTGGCGAGGGTCCTGCAGCTCCAGGATGGAGCTGGGACACCCACGGGCTCCTCTCGGTGGGAATGAAGGCAGAGAGGCTTCCCAGGCTGGGTCACCCTGCTTTGGATGCAGGAGCCGGCGTGTGGTGCCTTGCTCTGCTAATGATGCTGCTTTAACCCCTTCCCATTTCCCTGCTGACACTGGGGACCCTCTGCCATGCTCTTGGCTTTGTTTTGATCTTCAGAAATAACAAAAGAAAACTAACTGATGCTTCACATTCCCCTTGGTCCAAAAATGCTTGTTAGGTTGGGGACAAGAGATGGGTTTTCTCCAGCCCGTCTCAAACGCCCATGCACCAAAGCTTGCAAGGACTTTGCTGGTTGTTGCTCTAAGATTCATATCTAATGAGCACTCCCTGGGGAGGCATATTTCAAATGCATAACGAGGAGCTTCTTGAAAGGGGTTGTTTGGGTGGTGGGTTTCAGCAAGCAGGGCTGGGAGAGGAGCACAGGGAGGAAGGATTGGGTGGAGGGGGTGGGAACTGCTCAAGGAAGGCAAGCCACCATGCCATGCCATCCCGTGTCTCTGCCACATTGCTGCCACGCCATTGCTGCCTGTCACAGCACCATGCTGGCATTGGTGCATTTCTCCCCCTGGGAAATCACCATCTCTGCCGAATCAGGTGTTTTATAGATTATTCAGGCTTAATGTGAAGCTGTGTAAAACCAGGGTGGGGTCAGAGGGCCAGGGCCACTCTCCAAAAGGACACATGTGGCCACGCTTGGAGCCTGAAGACCACAGGGAGGGTCTGGCTGGTGCAGCCCTTGGGCAAGAAAATGAGCTGTAGGGGGAACTTTACCCTGCAAGGTGGGACTTCAAGAGCAATTGGTCCCGTCTGCCTTGCTGTTTCAAGAGGCCTCTCTCAGTTCAGTCATTTTCATGCTAGGGCAAAAATTAAAAAAAGGGATAGGGAAGATTTGGTGGCTTCTCTGTGGCTCCTGATGTGAAATCTCTCCCTCTTGCCCCTTCCTTCCCCAGTATGGCTGGCAACTGCTGGCCTGGCAAGAAAGGATCTACTCATGGTCACTGTGCTGCTGTCATTCCCCCAAATACAAGTGACAACAAAGCATCCCCCAGAGCCTTGAATGAGCACGAACGTTTTGCAGAGAGGAGCCAGCTGGGGAGAGCACCTCAGCCACGAGCCAGCCCCCTCCAGGCAGCTGCATCCCACATCAACCCTGGACACCCAGCAAAGCATGAGCCTTAATATGATGACAAACACACAACTGAGATAGATTGTTTCTTTTAGGGAGAAACACTAAAGGACCATTCCCAAAGCCACAGCGAATGGGATTGCCCACGGGTTTTAGATAAGCTGTGAGATGGGGCATCCCTCTTCCACAGGACTGGGATACTCAGACCACATTCCTCTCCTTAGAAAGGGCAAGGCAGCAGCAACATCGAAGGTTTGGGGTGTATATTTTTCAAGTATAGGACAGCTGCAAAAGCTTAAGCCAGGAAAGCTCATCACAAAGCTGGGGAGCTGCGCTCTCCTGTTCTACTGCCCAGCTGGGAGCTCGCTGAGCTCGCTCTGCCTCCCCAGCAGCTTGCAATGGAAGCGGTACCTTGCTCTTAAAGGGAGTCGTGTTTTATGTCAGAGAAATTCTTTGCCCTATGCGTGGAAAAGTGATCGTGTCGCCAGAAATTTTGGATATACTTTAATGTTTTTCCATCAGTGTTGTGCTCAGTCTCGCTAAGAGAGGTTTCAATCTCTGGGTATAAAAGCATCCCCTTTGCCAGCCATGCATCAGGACTTAATTGCTGTGATGTGTCAGTGCATGTATTTAAGGCTGGATGTAAACACGGCTGTGGTATACAAATGGTTACTGCCCAGAGGGAAAGGTCTGAAGGCAAACACTGTGCACAGTCCCATCAGGGAATTATACTGAGCTCTGATCCCCTGCTAAAATACGAATGGATGCTGTGTACAAGCCTTGCTGTGTTTCCAGTCCCTCCTGCTCCTGGTTCTCCCATGTGCAGCCAGCCTTGTGCGTGCTGCCCTTGACTTTGTATTGTCAGATGAGACTGATCTGATTATCTCTGTAAGGAAGATTTATTCCTTCACCATCTCAGTGCTGACGGCTCGCCTTCATTTCACTTTCTGCAGGGGGTTTGTCATGCCTCACTACAGTTTCAGCCCTGAAAACTGGGGCCAGGTTTGCCTGTGCCATGCTCAGAAGGAGGAAGGATTTGGGTGACCGTCTCTCAGCAGATTTCATCAGCCTATGGGGGTGATGGCTGCAGATTGTTATGGGTCGGTGATGGAGAGCTGAGAGATGCGGTTTGCAGAAGTACAAAACTGACTTGCTTTTTCACCACTTTGGTACAAAAGAAAAATCATATGTATGTGTAAACTGCAACAAGTCGGTAGTGCTAAGACCATTCAGGTCAAAAAACTGAGCACGGTATAGCCTGTCATGTAATATCTTCTTACAAAAGCCAAGCATAAATCATTTTGATGAAAGTATTTTAACCACCTGGTCCTGTCATTCCCATAGTGCAGTTAAACTAATACTGGAAGTAAATAGTTCAGCCGCGTTTCGTCTCCATCTATCAGAAAGCTCTGCTCTCTCCCTCTTCCCCACTGAGTTTTGTCAGGAGCAGATGTAAAACAACAGGTTTGTCCATGCTGACTGACCAGCGATTGATTGATCATAGAATCATAGATTCTCTGTTTAGGTACAACGTGTTTCACAGCAACTTCTCTTTTTCCTACTTTATTACCTAGAAAAGCTTACCTTTGCTCAGAGGATAGACAGCCTGCTTGCTTTTCAGGTTAAAAAAAAAAACCAAAAAAGGTCACACATGGCAGTGACAAATGTGCTTTTCTCTAGATCAGTTGATCACCAAAAAGCACCAGGGATAAACCTTTCCTATGGAAGCCCAAAATTCTTCCCTCTGGTCATAAATACACAGAGCCAAGTTTAGTCCTCTCAACAGTGCCCAGGACCTACTGTAGATCATGGGGCAAATGTTGGCTTTTGGTGGCTCCCTCATCAGTATCCGCCCATCTTCAATATTAAAATATTAAGTTGGAAGAAAATGTATGCGCATTCTTATAGTGACTCATGTTTTGTTTAAAAACAAGGAGCATGTGCAAAGTGGTATTTGTTATGGTGAAACTTTAAAAAAAAAAAAAAAAAAAAAGAAGAAAGAAGTATAACCGAGCCTTTGAAACCTCAAAAAAGTCGTGGGATTGTTTTTGGCAGGAAATGAAAAAATTTCCTTTTCCTTGATATTCTTCTATTTTTTTTTTTTTTATTTTTTATTTTTCCGAAGACAATGTAATTTCCTGACTATCCCTTATCTGAGCTGTATAATCAAAAGGAAAGGAAGACAAACTGGGATAGCTCCTTCCTGTAAGGAAATGATTTCCAATCTTTATTTGAATGTACTATAGCTTTGTATGCCTTATCCTTCAGATTTAGCTAGAAGTATTATTTGGCTAAGGTCCTTGTTGAAGAGATAGGGGCTGAGGATGGAGGAAGGAGAGGTATAGGGTTATATGCAGACATCCCTAAGGGTATGTAAGACCCAAAGCTGGAGAGAAGGCTCTGAAGTAAATTTTCCTTTGTTTTAATGCACTTTTATGTAATTGAAATAGTGCTTTAGGTTTATTTTTTGAGATCATACCCTGGCTTGTGTATTTGGGAGTATGGTACTCAGAGCAATTGCTCTCATTATCTGATTAATATGGTTGGCTCTTCCCTTCCAGGCAAAATTATGGGAGTAATTAAAACTTGCTCAGTTTGCAAATGGAAAACGTTTTGCAGCTTGCAAAACAGGCGGGAACATTAACAGCAGTTACTGGAAGGAGAGCCAAGCAAATGAAGGAAATGCTTGCCTCCAAAACCATCTTTCCAAAAGGATGCAAAACTTTGTGCTTGAGCTAACCTCCAAGAAAGCTATGGAAAGTTGCCATGGTGTAGTTTGGTTGGGAATTAGGTTTCAGAAAGGATTTGGGTTCAAGCTTGTAACTTCATTGAAAAATGGTCCTAGACTTGACGCTGACAGATTTTGCTAGCGGTACTCATGCTTCTTGGCTCAAGTTAAGACTTGAAGCCATTTTGCAAGCAGGAAAACATTGGAAGATCTGTCGCTTGCATGAGTTTTTCAGCCACATCTGAAACGATATTATGAAACTGGTCTGATTTGGGTTCCCACATCGAAATGGGAGTCAACTGATCCAGATTCAGGGTGCCTCATCCAAACTGCATCTCCGTTATTAAGAGGGTTGGATTTGCAGCTCTAGTTTCAGTTCACTTATAATGGGAAAATGACTTTTATTTTGGATGGCCCCCAGGAATTTCTCTATCTTGCAAACCACCGATATCCAGATTTGTGCATCGCGTAGAGCAGGGGGGGAAACCTGACATCTTTTCAACTCCTATGTACGTTCTGCATAATCCAATTGCTTCTGCTTTCAGCCGAGTCAAATTTACTGCTAGAGAAAAGTGGAAAAAGTTGCATGTGTTCTTTGGAAATGCAAAGAAATTTGCATATGAACAAAGCTCATCTCTTATGGACTCCCAAAGAAGCCCTCCACTCCCAACCAGAGGGTCCACACCACGCTGCAAACACACCCATCCTAGGGTGTAAGGACCGTTTATTCAAACCCTGGTTCTCATTATCATTTTTAGCCACAGAAATTTCCTCCTGCTGCAAGAGTTATGGCCTGATCTAAAGAAAAGAAAATGTAATACTTACTTACGTAACTTCTTAGCGACATGTTTTTTCAGTCATTTACTTGGTGTTCTGTAGTATAAAAAAAAGCAAACACTCAGGAAATGTTTGCTTTAACGCTGTTGTGGAACCATGCTCCTGTCCCTGGAAGAAGCCAGCAGCAATTAATACATGTTGCTCACTTATGAGTGTGAGCAGGCTTATTTAAACAGCATGTTCAATATCGGTAGATGCTGCAGAAATACAGTATTTCAGACTAGACTGATTTGACTTCTAAAACTTCAAGAAAATGTTGAAAGCCATTCTGGGGTTTTCTGGGGGAAAATACAGTCTTTGAGCATGTATTGGGATTTTTTTTCTTTGTTCCTACAACAAATAGCAGCTTCTAATGCAAATACTTGAGATTCATTCGTATTTATCACTGCCTTATTGAAAGATCATTTTCAGGTCCTTTAAAAAAAGCAGGGGAAAAAAGGTTTCTGGTTTAAATCAGGGCCTCACAGTGGCAGCTTTTCACAGGAAGATGTGACAATCTTTTTCCAGCAGAGAAAAGCAGGTCAGTTATCAGTCCTGGGCCCTTTTGCTCCAATATGTGAGCAGGATTCTCCCAAAAAAGCAGATGATGGATAAGCCTGCATCCTCACTGATGTGAATTCCTGACCTAGTTTCCATAGCAGACTAGCTCAGGAGCATGAAAGAGCTGCCAGGGATGGAGAAAATGCCTTGCAGGCAGGCTGGCCCTTCAGTGCATGTGAACATAAGGCAAGCATCGCCATGTCAGAGAAAGTTGCTGGGTGCATGGCAAACTAGCCTGTTCAGACCTGGTCCTCCAGGCATCTTGCCCCAAGATGCTGCTGCACAGTTCAAGGACGGGTTGATGAATAAAAAGCCCAGCTAATGTGATAGACAGGGAAGAAAGTCTTGCAGTCACTGGCTCTGGAAGGAAGTGGGTGGTGTCTTTTAATATTTTCCACCAATTCCACTACTCTTTTTAATTTTCCAACTGCCAGCCCCCCTTCTACTCTCTGCGCATCCTCTTTCCCACGTGAGAGTCTCAATATACGCCAGTTTGTCCCCTGTGCTTGCAAAGAGCTGGCACATCCTTCTACCCATCCCAGTTTAGGTTTGGAAAACAGGAGATTGGTGAGATACCTGCCCTCACAAAGGGCAGCAGCTGGGCTGTGGCATCCCCACCCCACCAGAAAATACCTCCCAGGGTAGCAGGCACCCAGTGTATTCAGTTGCATGGCAGTGGGGAAACAGGATCTCATGCTGATGTTTTTGGCTATCCCCAAAGCCTGGGGTGAGGATTCATGGCATCCAT
The DNA here is from genome assembly GCF_965183815.1 of Platalea leucorodia. Classification (NCBI taxonomy): domain Eukaryota; kingdom Metazoa; phylum Chordata; class Aves; order Pelecaniformes; family Threskiornithidae; genus Platalea; species Platalea leucorodia. The sequence continues at coordinate 61,388,934 of NC_138827.1, forward strand.
AGGAGCTGCTCCCTCCACGGGGAGGGCTATGAGCCTCCTTCAAGCCATGGCGTGTGGAGAACTGGGGGATGAGATGAAATGCTTTTGGTAGTGCGAGTGTAAATAGCTCCTGAGTCAGCTGCCCTGGGGGCTGGGGGCTGGAGGCTGCTCCATCACTTGAGATCACTTGGCTCAGTGCTTGATGTGCTCTTCCAAACATAATTGATAGCTCAGGGCCAGTTTATTGGGTTTTGACGTGTGCGTTTGCATGGCAGGGAGGATTCATTCTCTCTGCTGCAGAGGTCACTGGATGGGGCCCATGTAGAATGTCTCCTGAGGATGAGGGTTCAGAAAGGCGCAGGGGCATCAGACACCTATCTCCAACATGAAAGTGAAAAGGGAAATAAGTAAGTGCTTTATCCTGCTTCCACACACCACACCCCCCCAACTGCCACAAAATTCCAATTTACAGAAATATGTGGATCCCTTTCGGCCTTGTGATGAACAAATCTACAGTCTCGCCAAGTGAAAATACTCCTTCAAGTGCCCATTTTGTGTTCCAGTTTATCCCATCCAAGTGTTTTTCAGTCCCAGCAGTGATCTCTCTTCTGACAAGGATTTAATATTAGGAGGCTGTTGGCCCTAATTCAGCAAAGCACCAGGTCATCAGCAGTGCTCGCACATTCATGGCTTGCTCCCTTCTTAATATCGTATTGGGCATGGGTTCCTTGGGAAACGAATGTTTGGAGCGAGGAGACAAGTTGGTTTTGTTCCTGTTTATTTTGTTTGCTGTCCAAATTACTAATAGGTTAAAGATGTCCTGCTGATTAGCCATAACATCCCAGCAGCATTATTTGTTCTGTCACAGTCAAGATTGGGGTCCTGTGGTCCTAAGGAAAGAAGACACACACTCTGTCGTGGAGATGGAGAAAGGAGAAGCTTCTGGTCTTAAGAAAAGGGGTGTCAGCATTAAAGTGGCCTTAAAAAAATGGACTTGCAGCTGGTGGTGTGGATTTCCTGAGCTGATGAGAGCAAGATGGTTGAAAAGCAAATCCGGGGAAAATTATAAGTAAGTGAATTGGAGGTCTTGAGTTAAAGAAGGAGGGGCATAAATGCTGATGGTGTTTTTGAAACTAGGTGGAAGCATCTCCAGACATCCCCTTTCCACGGGAGTGTAGTAGGGCAAACTTTGCTGGCCAAAAAATGGTATCAGCTCTGCTTTTTGGGTGTCAGGGCATGGGCTGGTGGATCTGACTGGATGGCAAAGTGTTTATCTTGCCCATCTCCAGGACCTGTGCTCTGTGGAGGGATGCGGACTAGAAAGTTTACATAAACCTATCCAACACTTCACATCAGTCCTTCTGCTTTCTGTCCCAGGTCCTTCTCTGCCAAACTCAGGGGTATTTGGAGTTCCTCTCTGCTGCCCAGCCTCTTGCCATCCAGCAGCACGGTAGGAATAGCAGCCTTGCTTCACAATAAATCAGTGCGGTGCAGTGGTCCACATCTGGCCAACTGGGCTCTGCAAGCTTCAGAAAAGTAAATATTGAAAGATTTCTTGCTCAATATCTGTCTCTCTATATATATTTACACACATATATAAAATAGATGTGTGTGTATATAAAAGAAGCTTGTCTAGAACCACAGCATGCAGCTTTTCTCTGTCAGCAGGCTTTCCATGAGGCTGGGCTTACACATGGGGACCAGATGTGGCCGTCCAAAAAGGCCTGTTCACTTCTATACCCTCTCTTTTTTCTTCCATCCTACTTAAGTACAGCATGAGACATATGGGACAACCATACATCTGAGGCTAAGCGGAAACCAAGAGTGATTGCTTGCAATGCCATAAATAGCTAAATACCCATTTTCAATAGTAAATAGGGATATGTGAATTAAGAACGAACTCTCCGAGCAGTTTGTAGACATTCCAGTTTCTTGTTTTAATATCTTCATGTGGCTTTCCCCCCCCTTCTTCACTTCTCTTAGTGGGAGGTGACACGTTTAACAATGCTTCCCATGAGCGAGAGGCCCATTCTGGTTATCTACAGCAGAATTAAAAAAAAAAAGGGGGGGGGGGGGCTAGGACTCTTCAAAAGGAGCCTAGCAGAACCTCAGAGACCTCGGGCGTCTTGGGAGCCATATATTCAGTTCTTTGAGGGGACCCTGAAAAATCCCATCCACACGATATTGGCAGTCGATGCAAGGATTGGGGGATGCGTTGCCAGCTTAGAGCCTTTGTATGAACTTTCAAAGCTTTCATGAGCTGTCTCAGCCAGCCACCCTTCTTCTTGACAGCAACGAAAGCTGTCCAGAAAGTTGAATTCCTGTCACACGGAATGAAATTTTCTGATGTTTTTCTATTTGCTTTTGTTTCAGATCAGGAAGAAAAGTCAAAGTTTTTTCACTGAGTGGAAGTTCTTGTGAAATGTAGAGTCAGAAACATGGGAGTGACCTTATTGAAGTGGACAATTTAGTTTCAGTCTAAATGCCAGGTAAAGTGATACAAAACGCGCACGTCAGAATGAAAGGAAAGGGTAGAATAACCAACATGAAAAAGCTGAAATGAAGCTTTTGGTTTCAAACTTCTATGTTTCTGAGGTTTGTTGTCCAACTCCTTCAAAACCAAAATTCCCCCACAAGTCAAATGATTTTGGATGAATCAGAATTTACTGTTGAAAAATTGCTCTGGGAATTTTAGCAGTTTGCCCCAACAGTTTGCTGTCACATCTGTTCTCCTTTTTATAGCGCAGAGTTGATAACCACATGCAAAACTTGGGATCCAGCTTTGAGGTTGGCCCTGCTTTGAGCAAGAGGTTGGACTAGAGACCTCCTGAGGTCCCTTCTGACCGTGGTGAGGCCCACAGTCTTTGCCATGGAAAAGAGTAACTTTGCTAAGAGATAATGGGGGAGGGAGAAGGGGGGGGAGAGAGGGGGAAGCAAGAGGGAAGGAGAAAAGCAAGATAGCAGAAGAAAAGCAGAGGTAGAGGAATGTGCTTTTCAAAGCCATGCCTAGAGGGCAAAAAGCAAGAAGAGTACTTGTACCTTTCCAGGTTGCAAATTTAAAATTCCTTCCCTGATTTTCTTCCAAAATATCTCCAAAGTAATCTTCTTCAGGCACCCTACAGACCTGATCTCAGTTCATTGGTGGAGCAGGGATTTTCCCAGGCGTGTGAAGCATCTCTGGGAAGGTGACATCTCTGACTGCGGGGAGCATCCATTAATGGGGAAGGCACAGGAGAGTTGGCTAGTTAAGCAATGGGCAAGTGTATTTAATTTTACCCACTTTGCTTCGTAGAAAGCCAAGAAAATGGCAAGCAGAAATACCAAATCATATGGCAGGAGCCATTGCATGAAGCGAGAGGGAGGAGCGGTGCTAGGCACTGAGGCTCAGCACCCCATGGCAGAGGGAGCACTCGACAGATCAAGAGGTTTAGTAAGGTAAGAAGTGGCATTTTGATTATCAGGTACTGACTTTCTCTGCAAGTCTAGGAGCTGCAAAAAGTCATTTAGTAATTCTTGCTTATGCTGGTAACTGTGCTGGTCTTCCTTGAATTTCGTCTGTTAAGGAAGTTGGAGCCTACAGCCACACTGACTTGAAGGGACAGTGACGTAGGAGGGACAATGTGACTAGTTCAGCCGCAGCACCTGAACACCTGGTGTATTTTGGCTAAGTAGTTTTGGTACTAAAACGGTACAAGGTCAACAGCATGAGACCGGCTGCAGAGAGCCGTCTCTGGGTTTGGATGTTTGGTGTCGTAATTCCAACAGTGCTCGGTATTGGCTCAGCTCCGCTTTATTCAAAGTCAGCGGGAAGCGCTGACGGCAAGCCAGCACTGCTCTTACAATCCCTTTCTCTCACTAATTACTTCTGGCTGCCATGGAAGCCCAAAGGACTTCAAAGGGATGACACTGGATTTGCACGAGGCTGTCTCTCTGGATCTTCCATCCCAGTTTCTCAGCCCATGGTGGTCCATAAGGCTTCAGAAGGGGACCCACTAAACAACTGCAGAAAACATTAAAATATATTATGTGTTCCCACAACTGCACATTCCCACACAAAGGCAAGGAAAATGGAGAGAAATCAAAGCGCTAAATGAACAATTGAAATACAGCTTTTTTTCTCTTTTTGGCTGTAAATGAAAAAAGCGTGTGCACAAGATGAAGTTGAGTTCTCCAAAAGGTGAAACGGTTCTTAAATAAAATGTGCAGAAGCACATACTCTGCCCCGCATTGAGCACTATGGGATGCTGCAGCGGTGGTCCAAGGCCCTGGGCACCATCCTTCAGGGCAAGTCCAAGCTTGAGCCCTTAGTCTCACTGATTAAAAAGCACACTCTTGGTGCTTTTAACATCTTGTTCTTAACTAGCTGCACATCTTCCCTCAGGCCAAACCCTGCATACACCTTTCTGGATATATCTTAGGACTACGTAGCCCTCCTGCCTGTCTGCTAATGCAAGACCAAAGATAAACTGCTCCAAGTGGATCTATTTTGTTTCCTAAAATTATTAACGAGTCTTCAAGGATCTTCATACACCTCACACCTAAGCAATTGCATCCCTCACACTTTGCCACTCCGTTCTTGGGAGCCAAATTTTAAAGTAAAATATTGATGCACTGACTTTGCTGCAGTGATACTTCTTTCCCTTGTGTGGGAATGTGACCCACTTCTCTACAAGGGAGCAGAGAAACCCCGTGGTGAAGCAATCTGCAACATCCACAGTCATGGAAGGACACCCACCAAATCAGTGCAGTCCTTCCCCATCTGTCAGCAGCTGGGTCAAAGAGGAGAAGCTCTGGTCCAGGCTGAGCAGGAAAAGCACTTTTTGGTATTGGTGGAAGTTTGAAGGAGATGCTTGTGCCAGGGACAATGATGCCAGCTCAGGTGGACAGGGGAAGGTAGACTGGGAAGTGATGCTCTCCACGTCCTGTGGAGGGGCAGCAAAACATGGCACTGAAGCCACAGTAGCAAATGTATTGGAGGCTTTTTTTGTCTTTTACAGAGTGTTGCCCACCTTCTCAGTCCCTTTTGGGTTGGAAAAGTGGTATAATCAGATTTCTGTAATAAAGGCTGTTGGAGACATCTCCAGCACCACTGCATATCCTAAAAGAAAAGGAGGGATGGATTTTTTTTCACTAGAAATAATCAACCCATGGCTTTTCTGGGCAGTTTCCTGCAGCGGGGAGCAAGGGTAGTCGGGGGCTGTTTATCCCCAGAGCCTCCATCAGCCCCGCTCCCAGGGGGGCACCTCCTTTGCCACAAGGAGGTTCAGCCCTTGGGACACAGTGGCGGCCCTCAGCCCTGGAGGGTTTTCCAGGTGTGACACTTGCAAAACACATCCCAGGGCTGGATTAACCCTGTCCAATGTGGAGATGCTTTATCAGCAGTTTTCATAAAACAGGGAAGTTTTATAACTAGTCAACGAGCTGGTAGGACAGCTCTGGACAAAGCAAGCAAATAACATCATCAGACAAATTTAAGTGATTTTGGCCAGACTCTTCTCTGGGACAAAACCAGGTTGGCTCCATTTGCTCCATTCCTGATTTTCACCCATTTCAACGAGGGGAGAAACAGAGGTTTCCACTAAATCATTAAGAAAGTGGTGATTTCAAAACAGCCACGCAGATCTGAATGGCTTTTAGTAACCTTCAGAGACTGGCAATTCAGTTGGTAAACCCACTTTATGATCTGTTATTACCTGTGCTCTGCTCAGAGGCAGCAAAACTCATTACAGGCGTAAATGGCCAGAGCGCTCCCGTGTACCCGTGCAGGCAACCTTTAATGCTTTCCCTTTTCCGGCTTCTCAGCGATAAAAGTACATTACTGGCGAAAAATGAAAGCTGCGGAGTTAGCTGCCGGTTCGCTTAGCGGTCAGGCTTCTGTGCTTGAGGTTTTATTTCATTGCCGACGTCCCATGGATGACTGTAGAAAATGCACTTAGTTTTTAGGAAGTCAGCCAGTATGGTATACTTTCTGTTTTTTATTTAACTGCACATTAAATGTTCCCCTTTGCCCCAAGTTTTATTAAGGAGAAATTAAAGAAAGCCTCATTAAGCCAGAAACACGGAAGGAAAACAGTCCATCCTGCTGGGTGAAAGAAACAGCCTCAGGATCAGCCCTATGACGTTAGCCCAATTCTCCAGACCTGGTATAATTATGAGCATCGCAGTCTGCAAAGGGCACGGGAACTGCAGACATTCCTTTTGTAGAAAACTGGGGAGAAATGAAAGCTGAAAGGGACATCAGAGTTCATCAAAACTCACAGCTGGTGGATGTCGGTACAAGCTGATCATGTTGGGCGATGGAGATCCCTCAACAGCCCTGCGCAACCTCTCCCTGCTATTACAACATTTGCCCTCAAATAGAAAACATTTCATATCTCAGAGCAATCAGAAATACCAAAGTTCCAGCCAGCTCTCTTGGCTGTGGGGTACCACCAAGCCAGAAAAACTCAGGAGTCCCGTGGAGGAGGCCTTCAAGAAACGATGCACCAGAGGGTTTCCAATGAGCTCACAGATCCACTGGCATGTGGAATGATGTTGTGGCATGCTCATGTTCCTCACCACCTTTGCTTCTCCCGTTTCTCCCAGTGCTTTGGCTCAGCGCTATGGTACAGCCAAAGGCCCATGCATTGCATTTGGGCTTGAAGGTGCATGCTAGCGCCCGTAACCCACCATCACCTCCAGATGCTTCAAAAACATATTTCTGGTTTTTGGACCACGTTATGCCTGGGATGAAGCCACATGATCTGGCTGGTGCTCTAGGAAAGTGCAGAAATCTGTTGCTCTTGGTGGTGTTTCTCCACACCCCACCTGTGCTGGAGTTTTGTCAGTGGAAGGAAAAGGCGCAGATTAACTCGGTATTAACTAATATCGAGAGCACCATCTGGTGGGCTGCGGGGCCAGATAACATGGGCGGTCAGAGTCAGGGATGGGCTTGGGGCCTGAAAACAACCCAGAAGTGCATCTGGTCGGGGCCATCAAGTGGTCGTGGTCCACCTGGTCTGGCTTCCCACAGCCACCAGCTGGCAGCCTCAAGGAGAAGGTGGAAATAATCCCCACGGCGGCTATTAACAAACAACATTTCTTCCTGCCTTGGGATGGATGGAGCTTGATGTGCTCCTTGAAGTGTGGAGAAAACCCTAGCTGGGATGACTAAGCTCCTACCATAAATATCCATCCTTTCTTTGAATATCTTAAAATCAGTTATATTGTAGCAATGAATTCCACAGGTCTATGATTTTATATATATACATATATGAGTACATATATTTCTCTTCCACATATATATATATAAAAATATATATCTGTTTTAAGTTGGCTGATATTCAGTGTTACCATCTGTAGCCTTTCTCTGTGAGAGAGGGACTTAGCAGGGCCTGAGTTACTTGGACCAGCCACAATATTGCTGGTCCTCACGACTTTGGCCAGAGCCCTGTGATATCCTATTAACGCTTACAAAGACCCTTCATTTACTGTGCTGAACAAAACCTAGAAAAGGTGACCTTCAAAAAGCAGATGAACCCTATGCAAATCATGCACCATTTTTAAAACCTCAATCTTTCCATTGACCCTTCAGCATAACCCCTGAGCTCTGCGTGCTTTGGGGTGGGAGGCATCCTCCCAAGAGATTACATGGCTTTTGCCAGGCAGCTGATCCTCCTTTTACCTGTATGAAAGCAAGTCAAAGATGCTCCTTAGTGTTGGAGCTCCTTCGCCTGTCCCGTTCACTGCTGGCCACAGGTCTGACCGAGAGGTCCCTCCTTTACTGCACCCAGCATGATGAGGGATGAACTACGCCCAGCATTTTTTTATGCTATTATCATATAAACTTTGATCCATCAAAGTGTTTCCTATCTGTGAGCTGTCAGGGAACATGTCTTTCTATGTGCTTGTGCAATTTGGGGGCCTCAGCTTCGGGGGGGGCACTCAAGAAGTGCTGCAATATGAAGAGTACAACAACAATAAAGATTTTGTGAGGTCTTGAGCCATCACCAGCCTCAGGGGGAGAAGCTCTTGCTTCTCTGAGCTGAACTCCTTTCCCCAGACTCAGTCCATCTGATTTCCATTAAAATATCCTCCAAGCAAAGGTGAAAGCAATCAGACTTATTAAGCAATTTTATCCCAGCCTTGGCTTTCTGCTTCCTCACCCGTGGGGTGCCTTGTTGGGCTGGCAGCGATGGGTGGGTGATGGCAGGTTTTTTTAGAAAATAAACAAAGACGTTTGCTATGGTCTGCTCTGCACCTGCAAGAGATGAAGGAGAGGTTGGCAGAAGTTTGACTGGAGACATAAGTGAATATAACCCACATATTTGTTATATCTTAATGGATGACATTGCTGAGCACACACTGTGACTGTCTCTGGGGCTCTGCAGAACAAGTTGGGTGATGTTCTGTAACATGCTTACAGTGAATTTTAATGTCATTACTTGTGTTTCTACGCAGCCACCGGATATTTCATAGAATCATAATTTGTGTGAAATATTCAATAACAGGGGTAGCTCATGGTATTTAATTCTCAGCATCGGTGCTGGTTTTTGTTGCAATGAGCTTAGATCAAACACAAAGAGAAAAATTAGTACCAAGGGAGTTTGCAGCCATGCCTCTCCGGGATGCTTTTCTGTCAGTTCTCTGTGCTGGTCGGCTCCCAGGGCTCACTGCTCCATCCTCTGTTTGTGTCCTCCTTGGTGCTTACCCTCCGTACACTCTTCTCGTGGCTGACGCAGCATGGGACCAGTTCCCAGGTTTTCTCACAAGGAAAAATCTCATAAGAAAACACATGAGATTTTTCTCATAGTTTTCATAGCGTTGCAGGTGGAAACGTGCAAGCAGTGTGGAAAAAAAGCCAGTTGGGTGGATCCGTCTCTGTTGTCAGAGTGTCAAAAGCTAGTTAATAGAAACTCCTACTGTTGCTCTTCTTGAGTAAACACTCTCAAGGGCTCTGCTGCTGATAGCAAACAAGTCACACTTGACAAACACTTGTTAGCGGGAGCCTCAGGCAGGTTTCCCAACCAGAAGGTCGATGTGGGCTTTCCCCTTTGGGTTGAAAGTCATGGGAAGCACTGAAAGTGCCTTGAGGAGATTTTCAAGTCTTTCCCCTCTGCAAGTGAGGACTTGGTGGAGTTCCAACCCCTTGCACAACCCACCTCGGCTTTGCTTTTCCAAGAGTAAGCAACTAGGCAAACTTTTTCTTGGAGGTGTACCAGGGACCTCCTTTGGACAGGGGCAAATCTGTACCTCTCCTCCTTTTCCCCAAGCCTGTGCCAGTACGCTTGGGCTGCCATCACTGTTGTAGTCTCTCTGTCCTCAATGGCCATGCAAAAGCTCCATGTGCTCATATTTTCCCAGCCTTAAGGCCCTGTTAAGGTAAACCATCCCTATGCAGCTACACTGCTGCAGATGCTGCTTACCAGTGATCACACACGCTTGCTGCAGCAGGGTGTTGACCCTGCTGTGTTTTGAAATGAATGGAAGAAATCAAGAGTTGTGCTCCACACCAGTATCTCGGCCACAACCCCTTGTTTTCTTCTATGCCAACAGTTTGGCATCATCAGAGGTGTAGGTGCGAAAGTGGATGCTTTGGTTAAAATCGCTGGCTGTTGATGCCAACTTGTTGCAGCTGAAGCAGGCCTTGACTTCTGGTGGTGTGCCCATGTGATGCTTCACCAGCAGCAACTTGCCATCCTCACAGAGGAAACTAGGAGCATGGCCACAACACCACTGTGCTGCAATTTAATGAGCCAAAATAGTAAAAATCCCCTCATGCAGATGAGTTTTTCCCTGTGATGTTTCCCTTCCCCCCATCTCCTGCCCTTTTCTGTGGGCTCTGAATTGCAGCACCTGCTTGCTTCAGCTGCTGTGATTGAAACTGGAAAAGAAAATGATCAGTGAGGCTTGCTTTCTTCTCCCCAAACAATACCCCAAATCTCCTGAAACTGGCATGCTCTGTACAAAAACCTCTGCATTAATAAGCACGCCTTTGGACCCTAAGAAATGTCTTTTGTGTGAGGTTCTCTCTGCATTTTAATAAGCCTGGCTTTTTACAAAGACCCCCCCAAAAAAGAGAAAAACAGACACACACACAAAGACAAATTTCATTAGGCTCTAATCTCCTTTCTGACAAATACGCTCCTGCCGATCTCTAAGCCCTTTCAAACCAGCAATGATTTTTTTTATCTTGTTGTTGTTTTGTTCCCCACCAAAATAAAACTTGTCCCGGGAGGGGACCCTGTTGCAAAATGCCGGGTACCAGCATAAAGCACAGCAATGCTGAAATGGATAACACCACTTTTTTCTTTCTTAAAGGTGTGAAGTTGTTAATGAGGTGTCCCATGCGGTAGAAACCCAGCAAGTCCTTTGATTAAAACCAGTCCAAGTGGCAGAGGCTGAATTATTTGTACTTGTTCCCTTTGAAGGACGGTAGTGGCAGTGGTTGGGGGGAGAGGAGAAAAAGATGAGAAATAACATACGCTGGGCAGCAGGTTTGCTTAATTTGGCAGTGTAGTTTAAGCTAATGTCAAGAAAAGGGAGGGTGTTTTTAAATAGCATCAGTGCTTGATACTATATAAATAGAGACACTGGCAGGAGGAATTGCTTTGAAATGCAGCATTTTTGTGGGGGGAAACTTTTAGTGAAAGATCTTAGGTCAGCATTACAGCAGCAGGGCTGTGCTGCTCTCTGGCAGGGCTGATTTTCTGTTGGGATGGAAGAGATCAGGGTATCAATCCCCACATCTGTACAATGCCTTAAGTGGTACCTTCTCCCTCACTGTGGGGTGAGATGTACGGCAAGGCCTCGGTCGTATGCAGTGCCATGAAATTGCTCCTGTTGGCACGCAGCATCCTAGCTTTGGGCTCAGATCCTCAGAGCTCAGGGTTTGGCTTTCTGTTGTCATCTTCTATTTCAGTTTGTTACCCAAATCCTATGTTTTCCCAAGCTCCAAAGACTTTGGCTGTAAGGTCCCATACCTACAGTCATGCCAAGGAGCAAAGGAGGGCTGAGCTTTCCCTTGCTCTCTGCTTTGCATTTACTCACCTGCACAATACAAGCTCTTTAATTCTGTTTTATTCTCACTTTGATCACTGGAAGTATGGGTCCATCACATGCATATAGGAACTGCAAAGAAGGGATGAGCACGCTTGGACTATTGAGGAGCACAACCGAGGCAAAAAAAGAAATAAAGAAATAGGGATGGAAACCAATTCAAACTACCTAGCACTGCATTGCCGGAAGAGTTCATGTTTTTGGCTGGCAGCCCATTGGAGCATTCCTGGCATAGCTGCTCTGGCCCCAGGGGTATTTAGTCCAGGCATTTCAGCTGGCTGTGCTGGACTCCTCTGCTTGTAGGGTCCAAGGAGGGTGTGAAGCCAGGTCGTGGGTATCTGGGCACTTTTGTAGGAGGCAAGATGCCGTGGCTTTGGGATCTTGAAGGCTGATGAAGAGTCAGTACCCTGTCCTGTAGGCAATGCTACCTGGGCACCCTGGAGCAGACAGGGGACCACGTACACTGTGGCAGCTGCCAGCCTGAGACTGTCCATGGGGATGGAGCCAGGGGAAGGAGCTAGCAATGACCAGCTGTCTGACAGGAGCAGCCAGGAAAGAAAAACAGCCCCTATTTTTCTCGCCTTTGGCTGTTGAAGCTCACACACACTTAGCAAGTTTCCAAGCCTTAGTGGAGCCACGGTGGATGCTGGCAGCTGCCTGCGCTCATGCCCCTGCCCCTCCACCCCCCCACTGCATGTCAGACTGACAAAAGCGTTCGTGGGGAGCAGCGGAGGGCATGCAGGCAGGCGGCTGGCAGGCAGCAACTCATCCACCTGCCACAGTGCCATTGCTCTCATGGGTACTTGGGTGTAGTTCCGACGTCCTGCTGGCTCAATCCCTGGTGGCTCAGCTCCGTGTGGATAATATGACATGCAAAGACTGTCCAGTCAGCCCTCTCTGGAGCTCAGCCATTAAAAAAAGCAGCCCCTCAGCCACAGGAGGACAGGAAACATTGCAGCTCCAGCCCCCTCTGGCAGGGCTGGAGTCTGTGGTCCCCAGGGTTTGGTGGAAAATGGTTTTCATGCCTTGCAAAAATGTTGTAATTGCAGACAGTCTGTCCAGCCCGCAAGGAATTCATGGTCTGAGAAATACCCGCAACCTCTCCTGGCTGAAAGGAGAGCAAAGGCGTGTCAAGGATGAGCATACCAGCAGCTGCGTCGGTGCTGGACTGTGCTCTGGCATGGCCACAAGGAGCATGAGTGATGCTGGGGATGGTAACCGGCTGCCTGAAAAGCCGGGCAGCCGGGACAGGTGCTCAGTGCTTTCGCCATGGAGGTTAAAGCACATCTGTAGCCCCATGGGACATTTAAATGGAGCCACGAGCTGCGCAGAGGTGGATGCTGGTCACTCCCCACTCTGATGGCATTATTCTCCTGATCAGAGAGCAGAGTGGCATAAAAACAACCGGCTTTTTGCAATGCTTAGGAGAACAACCCTCATCAGTTCACAGGCTGAAAAGAAACCCTGTGCATGGGGGGACCAGGATGGTCAAACTCCCCACCACCCCACCAGTGCTCCTCTGCACTGGTGCTTTACACTCCCTCCAGCCCCGATGAAAAAGTGCGGCAAGGCTCTGTCTGACCTCAAGGTACTTTTAGCATTGATTTATTTACATTAAAAAAAAAAAAAGAAAATGAAAAACCCAGCTAGGACTGTGAGATTCCCCAGTCCTTAGGGAACAGATTTGGAGCAGAAGCGTGGAGTCCTGCACTTCTTTGTGCCTCCCGGTCCACATCCAGAGGATGCTCCCAACCATTCGGCAGGAGGGGAACACAGCTGCAGCTCTGCGAGGTCTTCCCAGAGGCAACTTTTTGACTACTCACGTGGAGAAAAATTGGGAAAAAGTCTGATAATTTCAAGTATTTTTAGTGGGAACTTTTTTGAGGGAGTTTCATTCGTGCAGTAAATATTTGGTCACCTAAGAGATTTCCTGCACATCATTTGTCTTCTGATTGAATACTCTGGCTTTGTTCTGTAGCTGTTAGTGTGCGCAGCCAGTTTTCCCTTCTGGGTCAAAAAGGAGTAAAACCAGCCATGCACCTTAATATTTCTATGCCAGCTTAGAGGTGTGCTTCTGCACAAATGAAATAAATTGGGGGATGCAGCGAGCAAGGAGGTCTTAAAATTTGCCACATTTGCTGTAGCAGAGACTCCTTCAAATGTGACAAGCAACTGCTAGCAAAAATCTTGTCTGGAATCACTTAATCACTACAGGCTTGAACGGGGAAAAAACCCCAACCAAATAATCCAGTGATCTGTGGGCGAACAGTCAGACATAAGAACTGCTGAAGAACTTTTGCACTTGAAAGCTCATCTGGTTATTTTACTCAGTGATGTCATTTGGGCTAACGAAAGATGTACCCTTCTCTGTAAACACTCAATGCTCGGCTCTTCAGACTATAACAACACTGTTTTGAATGTGGAAGATAGCAAAGACTTCCAAGGAGATCGTAGTGAATGCATTTAAAAAATTGCCCATCACTTACTTCCAAAAATTTCTCTTGAGCCATCTTTAAAAAGAGGTGGAAAGCTGTTAGATACGTTCTTCACCTCCCTGCAACCCAATAGTGTGCTCTCCTTCGTGCTATACACAGCAACAGCAAATCCGTAAAATGTGAATTAAACATCAGAGATATTTTGGGAGAAAAATCCCAGCACCAAACATCTGTTCCTGAGCTTCCCGTGGCCAGAAGGGATGGGTCAGGCTTAGCTGGAGTCAAAGTGCCTTTTGCATCCTGCTCCTCCACGCAGCTCTGCACAAGCTCAGCTTTGAGTGGGCGGATAGTCTGCACTCTTCAAATTAAACACATGCAGGAGCTCTGCCAGGATCCGTGCACAGGGTTTAGAGCGAAAGCAAATGAGGGGTTCTGGACCAGACCTCGAAAAATGAATAAATAAGCTTCTGCTCTGATGGCTGCCTTTATATTTAAGGTGAAGACAATGTGCAGAAATAGCACATTACTGTGCACAACCATTGCTATCAGGAGAAAATAATAACTACCTGTCCTTACCCAGCTACCAGGCTCAGTTTTAATGGAGCCTGTGTGGGGAGGTCAAAGACTCCTCGTAGGAAAGATTATTACGGAATAAATCAGAGCAGCTCCAAGCGAGCAGCTTTTTTCCATCAGCCAGGGCACGGCAGAGAGATCGGGTATCAGGCGCTCCGTCCTGCCTCGCCTGTGAGGGAGGGTGAAGAAAGAGTGCACCAAAACATGTGTCTGCTCTGGAAAACTGTAGTGGACACAGAGTTCAAAAAAAAAAAAAAAAAAAAAAAAAAGGGTTTTCAGCTAGAAAGGAATGATTTACTGGAATATGGGCAATGGATGTAAACTTCTCTCCCATCCGCCCTGTCTATAAAGTGATCTTTCACACACTTATCTTTGGAAAGGTTTTACGAGAGTATATTCCAAGTCCTTCACTGCAGGGATGATCAGCATCCCTTCCTCCCTAAGAAATTCAGGGTGGAGGAAGAGGAACAAAAATTCCTTGGTCCCTGGTGAAGCCAAGGTTGTACTGCACCTTGGTCCCAGCCCTGCAGCATCCCCCTTTTTGGGGGGGGAGCAAGGGCAGGCTGGAGGATCCTAGTCAGAGCACCATCCTCATGTGGATAGACGCCTTTATCTTGGGGTGAATTATCTACTTTAAGGGGTCATTTGGGCTGTGATTCAGGAAAGAGTGATTTACCCTGTCTCTGCCTGGCTGATCGCAGGCAATAAAACTTCTGCAAGGATGCACTTTGCTTTAGGCAGTTCTGAGGTGGTCTGGTTGGAGCCACAAAACTGGTCGCTGCTGCTGAGACGTGCTAGTTTCCCTGGGAAATCTGGGGTTATGCCACGGTGCTTGGGAAACGTAACTTAAATTGGAAGAGGAATAAACTGGAAGAACAATAAAAGCGAGGGAATGGAGCGAAGGGTAAACAGGGAAAGAATCATGTGTAGTGTTTCCCTGAATCTGGGTCTGAAAGACATCTAAATATAACAAATATTGAAAACTTTAATCCCATCCAGTATAAACAACAACAGTGTTGGGTTTTTTGGTGTGGTTTTTTTTTTTCCCCTGCTTGGCAGAGAAATAGGAAAAAATTCCTTTCAGATCCCATAGACAAATTGAGGGCAGGATGAAACCTTGCCCCACGTGGTGGCATGGCCTTTCTTAACCTTTCAGGATGCTCGCGGAGAAGGCTGGACACAGCCCCGTTGAGCCCAGCTTCTCAGTTCACACTGGTTTGGCTGGGAATATCTGAGCATCTGCAGAGCTGCTCTTGCCAGCACAGCCTTGAAGGAGCACAAAACCTTTAGCAGACCCTTTTATGGCTGCAGCTCAAGCCAGAGTTTTCCCCTTACCAAAGAAGCATGGGGCTGAGGAACTTTGTGGCAATAGCATCTGCCTGCTCTGACCAGCTGCAAGATTTTTAACTGTGTGTGGTTGTCCATGAGAACTGGAAAGACCCTGCCCCAAACTGCATTGGCTCGGTGTTGTTTATTCGTTATCTTGAGGAGGGCAATGGCGGCAGAGCAGGTACAAGGAAGGGCAGCCAAAACCATGGAGGGGACAGAGCCCTTCTAGGACAGACTGGAAATGCTGGGGCTGCTCAGGCTGGAGGGGATCACGGAGGTCTGCAAAATTGTGATGGCAGCAGGAAGAGCAAATGGGGGAATATTGCTTCCTCGATGGATGCAGGCAGGAGCTGGGGCTGCTGGAGGCATCTGAGGGGAAGGGCAGCAGAGAGAAGTGGGACTCATGGACCACCCAGACCAGCATCTCCTATTGCCATGGAAGACTGAGCGCTGGGCTAGGTGGGCCCTTGGGCTGGCGGGGACCAGTAGGGTATCTCCCATGTTGTTAAGTCCTCAAGCCTGAGATGGCCTCTGTCTTTCTGAATGCTGAAGGTCAGAGGTCTTAGCACTCATTTTCCAAACTTTGCTAGTTCTTCACATTTCAGAAGCCCACCATGAAGCCCTGCAAGGTATTCGTAGTACTGTGCCATGGCCAGTTAATCTCCCAGTATTATATACGGGGAGACAGAGATAGGGCTTCCACAGGTACTAATTCCCCAGAACAAAGCCTTTCTCTGCATATCTAGATGGACCCAGCTCACTAATTTTAGTAGGTCATTGGCTAGCAAAATGTCTCCCAGGCTTCATCCTCTTCCTCATCCTGCCACCCCTTAGGCTTAATCCCAAACTCTCTGCTTTGGGGCTGGGCTCTGTGACCTCAATCAATAACTGGGTGTAAGTCCTTCTCGTGCAATCGGTGACTTTGGGCACCAATGATGTGCAACATGTCACCCATCTGCAGAGGGTCCGGCTGGGCAGATCCCCAGGGCTGATCCTGGTTGACTGGTGGTAAATGCAGAGGAGAGGGGCTGACTTGCAGGGAGGAATTCAGCATATAGCTAACCCACAGTAAAGGTTAAACTCCTCGTGCTGTGTGGGTAGTAAAAAACCCCTTGATAGAGGGAGTGCTTAAAAATGAATTGGATTAGATTGCAAAGACCAAGAGCTAATGCAATACAGCAGAAATCTGGGGGTCGAGAAGGAGCTCCTTAGCTGGTAAAAAGGGGGGTGGAATAACAAGAGTTTACACCCGACATTTTTTCTCCTCTCAGCTCAAAAGTTTTGTCTTTTGCAATAGCCTTCCTCCTCTAAAGCCAAGGGTATGTGAAAGAAGGATCCACCAGCAGAAGCCTGTGACCTGCTGTCGACTCAGCTGGGTGAAGAAATCCCTAAAACATGAATGCAGAAATTCAAGGGTCCTCTCGTGTCATCTATTTCTGATATCCTGGAGCCGATGGTGGGAACGCTACCTTGATATTTCCGGCATATCTGGAGTGGGGAGGAAGGCATTTAGGAACAGATGAACTGCTGCTGTAAAATAGAGAACATCGTGAATGAATCATGTTTGCAATAGTGCAGATGTTGGCATGTTAATAATGTTGGAAGAAATGTATAATGCATGTAAACTCCTCATTCCAGTAGGATGAATTCAGGCTTGGAATAAACTATCAGGTAGATACAAACAGGCGACAGCCAAATGTAGGCTGATCTTTGCTGTGCAATGCACGGTTAGGCTGCAGATTTGTCCTGTGGTGGGCTGCATTTCAGCAGGTTGGTTGTTTAAAATAGATTTGGCTCCTTGATAGGAGAGAAATTCCTGCTTGCAGGCAAAAGCTAATAGCAAGCTCCTAGGCATCAGAAAGAAACCTTCCTGAAAGAGTGGAGTAAGTTGGTTTGTACCCCAAAAGCACACGTCCCCTTAGGTCTGGGTCTGAAGGAGCTGCTACTGGTGATGGTTAGAGGTAAGAAAGAGGTTTGCAGTAGCACGGTTTTGGGGGGACAAAGCAGCAGTAGATGGGTGGCAAAGTGGGAGTTTTTCCAAATATATGGCCAAGACACTAAGGATAAACAGTGTTAACAAAGCAGTGCGTAAACAAAGGATGTCAATATGACCTGATTTCTATCAGTATTCACCAGTATTGAGTCAGTTCCCTGCCATGTGGCCGTGGTTTCCTGTTTATACACCACTTGCAGAAGAGATAGTCACAACAAAACCTGTAGCAATTGGTGCCTGTAATTCATCTTATTTCTAGAGCTAAAACCAGCCCCCATCTCTGCAGACACTACAGAGTGGTAGAGCTCTCGCTGCCTGCTGTGATCGAGCATGGGTGATCGGGCATCAGTTCTAATTCCCAGGTCCTGTCATCTAGCCACATCTTGTTAGGATCTGAAATCATTCAGTTAATCTGAACAAGGGAGAAAGTGTCATGTGCTTGCAAGAAAAAAGACCAGAAATTAATTCTCTGTAATTCTTGTTGCTTCTTGTTTGACATCTGATTACAGGCGTCTCTGGAGTCAATCTTAGGAACATATGTACAAAGCTGTTTAAGGGGAGATTCTGCCTTATCATCTGTAATAATTTATACTCCCAAGGCTGCTTATCTTGTGCTAACTGGTGGGACCCCTGTGTGCAAGCTGAGCTTCTGTAATTAAACTTCTTCCAGAAGACGGATACTTTCGGTACCTCCTTTGGTGCTCTTGATGGGAGAAACCTAGATCAATCAGTCATCGCTTCCCTCTCCCACCACAGCACAAGGGAATCTGCACAGGTCTTCGAATTTCCATGCTGAAATAAAGTGAAAACCTCATGTAGTTTTGGCAGAGGAGACTTGAAAGAAAGAAAGAAGAGAGTCTTTGTGGGATTATGGTGATGCGAGGTCTCTCAGAAACACCCAGCCTCAGTCTGTGCTACCCCTGCCAAGGTTGGTAGGACTTGTGGGTATGACCATGATGTTGCCTTTTAAGGCATTATCCCACAAAAACATCTGCTCTGGGTCTGGTAGTTGCTCTGTATTTATTTACTAACTCTCAGTGGAGTCTTCATTGCATGAACCTGTCCAGACCTCACAGCATGACCACCATGTGTTGGAAGTGTTTAGTGCTGAGAGACATAATAGGACATGTGGAGTTAGATGCTCCCCAGGCTCCTCCTGGCTCTGCAGCCAGTCCATCTCCTCCATCTGCACATGAGCCTTTGAGCAGTCCCTCCTGGTCTCACCTTCCCAGGGCAGGAATTGCCAGGAGAGGGTTACGTGCTTATGGCTCCTCTTTTTGGCTTTTACTATCTGGAAACTGAATGATGTAGGTGATGATGACGTTACAGAAAGGGAGTGGTCACAAAACTTGCTTTTTAAAAAAATAAGAAGAGATTGTCATATGGGTCCCTTTCTTGAAAATGAGAACTGCCACAGAGTTTGGCAAAGCTTTAATTGGAGCAACGAAGGGCAAAATAAGGAAGGATGAATCTATTTTACTTTAAAAATTTGAGTTATTTGGTGAGATCTGCCGTAATTTTAATTTTTTTACATAGTCCATGTTTTGTTTACCTTTGTGACAGTCTGGTGAGGATTTTGAATCTATTTTAGTGGCATATAAAGAATTTCCTGTTTGTTCGTATTTTAAGGAACATTATGAGAATTTCCATATAAAGAAGAAGGTCTGAAAGAGAGGGTTTATCTCAGGAAGAAGAATCGTTTCCATTTTCCAGGATGCCCTGAGATGATGCTATGCACTCAACCACAGAGACGGCTTGCGGAAGCTCTGGTGGCCAGATATGGAAGCAGGCCAAGTGATGCTCTTTCTGTTGAAGCATCCACGCTGCTGTTCATCTGAACACAAAAAGTCAAACCTTATCCCTGCCAAGTGGCTTTAATATGGTATCATCAATCCATACCACAAACAATTAGCATTGTGGCATTGCGAGGCATAGCTTTGACAGGGTCATTTATGAAAGTCTAAATCTGCAGAGAAGAAAGCAGCAGAGCTGTCAGGCCACCCCAGTTCCTGTTTGTTCCACAACAAGAGCCAAGGTTATGGCTTGAACAATGGATTAACTAATATATTACAGATACAGAAAGCCCAGGAAAAATGAGGGAGGAAGAAGTTTCCCTCCCACATTAAGAACACCTGATATGGGGCTGCTGGCAAGGCAAAAGATAGGCAGAAGTCACCTTCACAAAGGAAGGCTTTAAAAAATTGAGGAGAACTTGTAGGAAGTCTCAAGGAGAGAAAAGAAGAGGCGGAGGGATGCTCATCCCCAGCCTCGGCTGCTTTGGGAGTCACCAGTCCATGCAGTCAGTAGGTCAAACCAAGTTCAGCAGTTAATGCCTGAACTCTCCTCAAAGTGACTCCTTGTTCTTGCATATGCATTGGCTTACGATAATAATTTCAGTTCGGTTTTGTACAGCATAATTACTTTGCTCTGCGGAAACACGCCTGAAACAACTGCAAAAGTACTGGAGTTAAGGCGTTTCTGCAATGGGGGTTTCTGAATCATCTTGATAATCCCTGAATCCCAAGAGACGCGCTTAGTTTTTGAGGCTCGGTCTGCTTTTGGCCCCGGGTAAGGATAATACTCAAATCCATCCCTGCTCCTGGCCTCTCAGCCAGCATCGCTGCTGCATTTCATGTCACCGAGACTAGATGCAATGGTGGGGGCAAGTCGAAAAGCCAGAGCACCGCTATGAGTTAAGCTTGGGCTCAGCATCCTTGCAGCCACAAGGCTGAAGTTCAAAGGTCTCTTTCTTTGTTTGGCATATGCTGTGTTAATTTGTCAAGTTTTATCTATTTCTGCTACCCTAGCAGCTGCAGTGTGTGTAAAATACTCCCGGCTCCACCAGCCTTGAGCTGGAAAAGCAACAAAAGCAGAGGCCCGTAGCCTTTTTCATGTAAATGTTTGTTCGGGGTGTAATTGTCTTGCAAACTCAACTGAAGGCACTTAAATTGGTTTAAAGGTTTGCAGTTACATGCCTTTGACAGCTCCAGCCATACCCAGCTTGTTCTGGCATTAGTGGGCTCATCACATGGATTTTTACTTTCGAACGGACCTTTTTTTTTTTTTTATCGCTTAACGTCAGTTAATAGGCACTTAAGATGAAGTAACTTCCTTTTTATTTTCTTACTCTGTCTCTGCTGATCAGTGTAGGATGAGATCACCTGAATTTTATTTGGGGTGTCAAAGGAAAAATTGGCAACATCTACCTAGGTCTTTTTTTTTCCCCTTCTCCTTTGAACAGGGTGGGATTTCTGCAGAACAATTAACATTCATTTGCTAAGTGGTTTTGCAAGCATGTTTACGAGAAATGCAAATACCCCAGGACTATGGTGGTTTTGTTTTCTACCCTTCGCCTAACTTTAGTCCCTGATCCTCCAGGTTTTATGTACATGTTTAAGTCTCAGCTCATGCTAAGGCAATTGAAAGATTGCGTGCCTCAAGCTGAACGTACCTGCAAACCTCTCTAAGGTAGAGGTGCTAAGATACAGGAGATCTTAAGCTTTTTGAAAATGCTGTTGTGTCACAGTTTAAAAATTGAGGCTGTTTAGACCTCTCCAGGTGTCGTGCAAGGGAGTTTCAGTTGGAGGCAAGGAGCTTGAAAATACCACCATCCAAGTGGATAAAGTGTGTCTCTGATGTTAGCCTTCCACTAAGATAACCCGAGGAAGCTGACGCCTCCAGGACTGTATTGTTTCACATCAAACTGTCTGCTGGCAGAGCAAAGGCGATAGCAGGGGTGTTGATTTATGAAGTGGTGGCTGAGTTCCCAACCAGAAGCAGCAGAAACGTTTTGCATTTGAAATATCATGGCTTGGAGGCATGCAGTCTGCCTGGGGTCCTAACGTGTGTTGGGTTTCTCAGGCCTGGGGAAAGTCACCCACTGATCTGGGGACATCGAATGGGTTTCTCTTGCCTCTCCCCAGCTGCCTGTTTTTCATGTAACTTGTAGGCACAGAGTGGCAACAGGATCTTTCTCCTCCTGTTGGGTTTTGCATGAGGTTAGCCAATACATTCAGTAATGATTAAGGGAGGACAGGTAAATGCACATATGCTTTCCCTAGAAAATGAAGCTAAAAATGGGATTACTCCTTCCCAACCAATTAATGGACTTCAAAGACCAAACCTGACTGAGGGCTTGGACTGTGGAAAAGACTGGCAAAGGATGGTGAGAAGGGATAAATTTAGCAGGATGGAACAAGCCAACCTGAAGACCTCCTCCCACATCGTGAATATAGCCGCTTGGGGGCATTCACTGGGGAAGTCTCTCCTTAATTATAGCCTAATTGCTGCTCTGGGTGCAGTTCTCATGCCTTTTGAAGATGTCTTGAGACTGGCCAGTGGAAAACTGCTCTAAAACATGTTTTTTTAAGATATCGGGCCAAGCCAAAGGAAATATGCCATGGGTATGATTGGAGCCTATCAAGATGCAGGGATGAGAAAATGCATATCTTGTTCCCTCAAGTGGGAAGAATTAACTGCATGTGAACATGGGTATTGCGAGTCCTGGAAATAGTCACGGGGACAGCAGCAGCAGCAAACACAGATATAATTTAACCCTTCTCCTTTTATCCTTCATACTGCAGAGCAAAGGAACTTCTGCTGCAGGGGTCACCAAGTCAGAGGCATAATACTGGGGTGGTTTAGGAGTGAGCTTTCATAATACTAAAAAAAATAGTTTGAAAATTAAATATTAGAAGAATATGATGCAGAAATTAGGATTTAATGCAGAGTTTTAAGCTCAGTAGAAATGAAAAACTCATTCAAAGGACCTGGAAGAAATGACAGCTAATAAGAGTTATGGTGGATAACTGCTTTAGTAAATCAATGTGTTCACAGGGAACATGCAAGAGGTGGGCAAAAGCTTCTTTAGTCTGTGGTTGACTGCCTAGCTTGTGGAGAAAGAGATTCAAAGGGGAGGAATGGCCAGGGCTGTCCAAGGGCAGGGGCAAGAGGATCGCACCATGACTGCCCAAAGAGCCATGAGGCCCCGGCCAGGGCTGAGGATAGCGCACCTGCCACCTGCAAGGCAGTGGCTCGAGCTCTAGAGTTGGTGCATTAATAAAATCGCCCTTGTTCAAGGTTACAGCGCGAGTTGATTGCTTCTGATTAGGGATTTGTATTCAGTTGTGACATCCTGCAATTTTTATTACCTTTATGGTAATAATTGCAAATAATAAAATGACAAACTATTGTAATTAAACTTTAATTAATTACAAATCCATTACTTTTAAGTTTATTCATGGTAAGGACAATGATACTGAAAACAATTCATTAAGGTACTTGATATGTAAATTGTGAGGTAAAGCATTAATATCAGGCAGCTCATGTATTCACTTTCTGCATAGCAGTAGAGAATTTGTTTAAGGAAAGGCAGCTCCCCTGCATGATTTTAACGGCTTACTTTAGGGAGCAGAGAAATACCAGACACTCTCGAGCTGAAATTATTCCGTCAGGTTCTGCATCCTCTAAAGCAAAATGCTAAGCAAGCAAAAAAGAGAGATTCCTTCCCCGGGCTTGCTACTGTGCATGGCTAATCACTTTAACAGCCGCGGGGAGACGTGGAAATCCTGCTGGGAGGAGGGCAGTCCACTTCTCCCAGTCCGCATGTTTTACTCCTGATGGGTAACCCTATGTACACAGTGCTCAGAGAGAGGGTCAGCATCACCCTTTTAACACCAGGCAAGCAACGCGCCCTTTGCTTTGGCTATAAACACCTACCCGCCTCCCCCGAAAACACTAGCTTTCTATCCTACTGACCCGGTGCTTCTCTGGTAGGGCAGCAAACCTCTTATCCTGGCTCTCTAAACTGAAATAATCTCATTTGTGATGGTCTGATTGTCTTCAGATTTTGCTGACTTAATTCAATGTAACAAGCTGAGCTTGACTCTGCTTCCCCTGGATAACCTGAGCACAGATCGCTGCACGTCATCACAGTAAAAAATGGTCCGTGTACAGGGTGTGTACAGGATGCTAATCACGCATCAGTATGATGCCATTCATGCTCAGAAAGCCTCGTCCTTGGCCCTAGAGGATCATCTTCCGCAGCAAAAGTGCCCGGTGCAACATCTCCACGGTGGCTTCTTATCCCCAGGCAATGGGGATGAGCTGCTGCTGCTGGGTCAGGCCATGTGCTGCAGTCAAATGGCACATGGGTATTTTATTTGCCTTCTCTACTCTGTGCGAATGGGCTGCAGTCTTCACACAGAAAAGCAAAAGGATTGAGAAATGCACAGAAAAATGCCCAGGGATGGTCAGCCCTGGAAGGTGCAGGCTTCAGGATGCAGGCTGTGCCAGAGGGACACGTCTCTGCTGAGAGCATCCTTCCCTGGCAGTCATTTTTGCCACAATCTCTCACATTTGGCAGCTTTGACCACCTCCTTCCAAAAGCCTGGGGCACATTGGTGGAAGTCAGCACAAAGCTTTTTATTTTTTTTCCTCTAATGCTATTTTCAGGTGGAGGCATCAGTGCCATGTTGGGAAGCACAAAATATTTGGCTTCTGCTAAAGGGAGCGGGCATTTCACTGCAGCACCCTCTGTGCTCCCAGTTGTCTGCAGCCTATATGTAATTTTATCTCACTTTTGCGAGCTAGTGAAAGAAGCAGCTTTTCTGTTAAGGAGGAAGGCACGAATGAAGGGGAGACGTGATCAGACAGAAAGGCACCTCCAGCTCGGACAAGGAGAGCCTAAAGCAGGGAGAGACACCCAAGGTTAATAACATGTTGCTCCACCGGCTTGTATCTAATCTTGGAAAACGTCCTCTGCTGCAAAGAAAAATGGGAAAGTGATTATGTGACTTGAAATAAGGTCTTGCTCTACTGTCTAGACAGCTTTAAAAAACATCAAGCTAGGGTGTTCCTATTTATGAAAAATGCAGCTGTACTTCTGCCTTCCTCGAGCGAGAGAAGAAAGCAGTGCACTTGAGGTCATTTGGCTGCAACGCGCTCACTGAGCCTGTCCATGGGAATTTATTCCTCTCTCTTTCTTTCTTTATTTGTTTTATTCCTTGTGCTGCATGCCTTGTGCTTCCAACCTGCCACCTCCAGTGCTGTCAGGCTCTGTCCCTGGGGGGGCGAGCAGGGAACAAGGGGCTGCCTGCACCCTGCTGGCAACCCAACTGGGCTGCCTGCGCTGGGACACCCTGCCGAACGAGCATCCCTGCAAGGGTCCACAAACCAGAATGGCTGCTGGGTGCTAACCTGGGCTTTTTTGTTACCATAATATTGCAGTAGGGATGACTGCCCAGAGTAAAACCGCAGGCAGCCTCCAGGTCCTTAATAGAGTCTCTTATAGACTGTCACTTAAATTGGAAGAATTTCATTTGCCCTAACTGCAGCCTTGGCAATTCCCTTCTCCTTTTTATTTTTCCATAGTAAATTATTAATAGGGCTTGACCTTTTTTTCTGGTGGGATTTAGGCAGGTGGAATCTGATGCCCAGATTGGCTGGGCAGGATTTTCAGCAGTGCTCAGCACCAGCAGGAGCCCCACTGCTCAGCATCCCCTGCTAATCAGACCCAGCACCGCATTGCTGCTAAGGTTCAACCCTGGATGGTCTGAAAGAAACCCCTATTGATCATGGGGCTGTGTCCTACAAAAGGGAGAAATGGGTCAGCAAATATGTTAATCCCAGCTTGATCTAAAGTCTTCGGGACAGGTGGCAACCTTCATTTGATGGAACAATGAGATCATTAGGAATTCGTAATGAACTGTACTGCAGCCATGAAAGTAGGTCACCCTTACCCCAGGAACACTTCAAAATGAGTCTGTCCCCATTCATGTGCAGCAGCAGAGATGGCCGGGGGCAGACTGACAGTTCTATCTTGGGATTTGCTAGTCAGATGATTTTAGGAACAAAAGGGGGAAAACGCTACAGACATAGAATGAGTTATATTATCCCAAGTAATAAGATGACTTAAAAAATGGGCTGATTCAGTTTTAGGTGTTGAGTCTCACTGGACACAGGCTGTAGCCCTGCTGCCCTGGATGAGCCCTGGTGTTTGGGAAGAACCAGAGTCCCAGGCCAGGGATGGTAACCAGCCAGGAGGAAAAGGGAAGAGATCCTTCCCTGGTCCCCAAGGGAAGCTTTGTCCAGCTCTGGGCATCAAATAAGTAACCCTATTTCCAGATCTTGAGAGCCTCCCAAAAGGTCTCTCCTCACTGTGGCACTCTCCAGCCATATAGCAAAGGATGGGACCTTCATCATTGAGTTGAGCCTTTCGGATGCTTTCTCTGCTGCCTTCAGGAATGAAGTTTGGGTGCTTCTGGGGTTCATGTGGTACTGCTCCCATGTCGGGATATCTGTGTAGCTAGCCCAGACCCAAGGAAAGAAAGAAATCACCCTGTGGCCCTTCTGTTATGATGTCCAGCCCACTCCCAGTGCAGAGCTGGCTGATAACTGGCAGAGTTAGAGAAAACAGAGGTCTCCTTTCCCCAGGACACCCAGAGCAGGCCTTCAGTCCTGCCCAAGGTCCCAAGCCTTGCAAGTCAAATATGCTGTGTGTCAGAAAACCATCTATGGACTTTTTTCTTCTCCCATTGACCCCTGTGGATGAAAAACCAAGTGCTCACAATAGGACTACAAATTTGAAAAGTTTCTTTTCTTTCCTCTGCCTCCTTTTTCCCCCCCAAATCCTGACATTCCTACATGTAACTTCATTAACCACCAAGCAAGCAGTCTGCTGCCTTGCAGGAGGAGAACAGGTAGGCTGGGGTACAGGGAGGAGAGAGGTTTGCTCAAGCTATCAAAAGCCTCAGGGTCGAAGATAGGAAAGGCTAAGAAAATATTTTGCTAAAGATGCAATAAGCAGTAGTGGGGTTTGGAGGGTTATTTAATTTTTTTTTTTTTAATGGTGTATTCGAAGCAAGCATTTTATAAATATTTATACACAAGAAACTGTGCTAAAATAACACTTGGGGGCTGGTTTGAACTCCTCCAGGAAATTGAGGCAGTGCACAGTTACCACGTGGACCTTGAGTGTTACTACCGAGGATCCTTATGTTGCATTGCATTTCCAGGAACAGGGTTCAGCCATTGTCCGTATTAACTACAGCTTTTGCCCCTGCACCACCATAGTTGTGTGATGGTGGGTGCTTGAGTGACCAGACTCCCCCCTCTCTGCCCAATGTGCCCTGGGCACCCGGTGGGCTGCTCGCCCTGACCTGCCCAACCCACCAACACTTGCCAGCATGGACCTTCAGGCAAGGCTCTGTGCAACCTGCTGGGCCACTCTGAAAACACAGCAAAACTCCCTCTTTTCCATGCACACCAGCTCTGCCAGCTCATGCCCAGCTCCAGACTGGAGCAGGGAGGGGAGTTGGCAAGCATCTTCATTAGTAACCATTTCTTTCATGGGAGAGGGGAGATAACGATCCTCACACTCCCCCTAATTAAGGAAAGAGCAGCCCATTTCCCCTCCTAATTGTTTTTTCAGATTCACTGTTTCCGCTCCAGCTTGTCTGCACCTGAGGTGTTAGTCCCATAAATTTAGCAAAGGCCCCATAGTCTTGACTCGGAGCCCCACAAGAGACTATTTAAAACCCAACCCGTACCACTGAAAACTGTCATCACTCCCCGTGAGCACATCAGGGGACCGGACATGCCATGACTGGCCACCAGGCTAAAAGAGCAGGTCTCCTTTCATCCGCCTTCACTGGGAAATGCTCCACAAACCCTTCCTTCCCTCCCCAGCTGGAGGTGGTTGCCTATGTCCTCTCCCTCTGGGCACAGGTGTCTATAGTCTTTGCCAACACATGCAGCTTCAGCAGTCAGGAGGAGAGGGCTCCTTCCTCTCCCCTCCCAGTTTTGCTGTTTTCACTTACACTTTCTTGTGCCTCTCCTCTTCCAAACACAGGTGCAGGCTTTTTCTGTATGTGCTCTGGCACTGTCTGAGTTGCTTCACGAGGACTTTCTGCTCACGCCCTGCCAGATGGAGCCTGGAGATCATTTGCTGGAGGAATGGGAAAGAAACCAGGAAACACTCCAGGTCATCTCCTCCCCCATCACCTCCCTGCAAAAAACAGCTCTAGAGGATGACCTCGCAGGAGACTGCAAAGATCTGTGGTCCTGGTGGAGCTTGGTGAGAAAGTAAGTAGAGGGGTTGAACCAGTCCACCGGTGGCACACTCGGCACAGCCAGCCAGGTTCCCCCATCTCAAGTGAGCTGTCTTCAGAGGCAAAAGAGGCACTGGCTGGTGAAATGTTTTGGGGAGACATATGGAGATGTAAAGCAAAATGAGCCTGGGAACGGTGAAAGAGAGAGGGTTGTAGTTCTCCTCATTAGAATGGGCTGATTTCTTTGTATTATTTGGGAAAGGGCAGCCTAAATGGGTACTCGCTCCAGCTATGGTTCCTGTGTGGCTGAGTTACTCAATATGGCAGCAAAAAAAAAAAAAAACATTTTTCTTTTGGGGAAGGGGAAAGAAGCTCATGTATGTGTGTCCTTGGCTGTGAACAAGGCAGGAAGACTGCCCCGTGGTAATGCCAGTCCCTTAGCCCCAGTCCTTCCTCTCCACTCTCACAGTTTTGAGGACAAATAAAATGCAATATGCATCTTACCATGTAATGCAAACACTACACCATGCCAGGCAGCTGATAAGAAATCACCTCTTACTTCTAATGAAGAAACTTGACATAACCTTAAAGAGTGTGCACGAAGAAGGAAAACATTTCAAAGAGTGCCTGCAAAGGAACATTTCTGGTACTTGAAAAGGCACAAAGCCAGTGTGGTTCATGTCAGCAAACATTTTCAGCTTCCTTTAAAAAAAAAAAAAGTGTAACAACTGTAAAATTTAAACCAAAAGATAAGAAAATTTCTGCAAATGTAAAATGACTCAAAGAGCAGTTTGGTCTTGAAAAAAGTTTTCACCCACTCTACCAGCAAAGCAACCCCACATGGTTTGCAAAAGTAAGGTTTTGGGTTTTTTTTCCCCTCATTATTTAGCTTTAAATATTCTGAGCGATCAAAAGCAGCAAGCCCTCAGTAGTGTTTCACCTGGTCCAAGGAGAGCCAGTAACATTGCAGTCGTTCTTCAAGGTCCAGCCAGAAATGCAGGTCCTGACATTTGATGGACTTCAGCTGGCCGCTAGACATGCTTCAAGGCAACCCTTGTATTGTTGGATTCTTTCCTGCTGTTCTCAACAAACTGTGCACCCAGCTGAGAGGATGGTATTGTTGGATTATTTAGAGATCTCCTCTTGAAGTTCTGATGTCTAAATGGAGACTTTTATTGAAAGGAGAGAATTAAAATGCCAGCTCCAGCATTGAAGTGCCATGGTTTCATGGGAGCTCTCCAAGGTCTCCCTGGAGAGACCAGGTCCAACCTTTGCCCACCTCTTAGAATCGTAGAATGGTTTGACTTGGAAGGGACCTTTAAAGGTCATCTAGTCCAACCATGAGGTTGGACTTGATCACGAGGCCTGAAACTCTTACTGGTGCCTCTCGAACACATGAAGAGCTTATAGCTGAAAGCAGTAGAATGATGCCAGTGTGCTATTCTTGGCTTTAAAATTGTTTATTTAAAAAGGAAATAAAACTGGAGGATATTTTTACAAATATGATAAATATGCAGCATTGATTCCTTGCGCTTTTCTGCTAGAGTCTTCAGAAGCATCTGATTTTTGTCCTATCCTGGTAACATAGTCTCACAGTAATAAACCTTACACCTCCAGGGAGACAAACAGATTGCGGTAGCCTTGTTGGTGGATCAGAAGGTCTGGCTTCGAATCACACCCTTGTAAAAACCTCCTGTATGGTCCTCAGGAGAAATCTCTTACCTTCCTCTTGCTTTCCCCACCCGGACGGCCAAATTATTGTGGCTTCATTTTCAGTGAGGGTCGATGAGACACACAGAGGAGACAAGCTGTTATTCCACAGCTTTGCCACCCATGGCGGTTGGAAAGACAATTAAAAAACCCCAGTCATACAAAACTTGAGTAAGATGGGAAGAGTTTTATAACAGACAATGCTGATACGTGTAGTGCTAAAGCTACTTCCAAAACACACAAACAGGAACATAACTCTGCTTATTTATCTCATGTGAAATTGGCAGGTTCTTAATATTGCTGCTGAAGTGCGTTTCCTCTTTGCATGCACACAGAGACTTTGAGCGATGCTATCTTACCTTCTTTTGCATTCTGGCAGTCCTCCTGCTGACTCAGCCCCTTTATAAAGATAAAAATTGGCAGCAGACTCCAACAACTAGCATGCTGGTGTGGTAAGAGTCGGGGTTTGGGGCTGTGTTTTCTCATTTGTGTTTGGTTGCCTCAGGCTTAGTCTAACCCCCTGCAATCACTTGGACTCTCTCCTCTGACTTGAGAGGGTGTTGGGTTATGCCCATTTTCCTTGATCTAAATGGTTTCCTATAGTTCATCTCTGTCATTTATTCTAAGGGTAATCACGAGTAAAACCCCCTCTCGATAAGGAGAACTGTAGGAGGTGTTGGCAGAACTGAAGTTAGCATTCACTGGAAACATGACTGTAGTGGACCACCTGGGTAGGTGGCCAAGCCAAACTGGAAATTCCTTAGTTTCTTTGCAAGAAAAGGAGAAAGCCAAAAACCTTTCCTTTAAGTAAGTCACTCAAAACTTTCTATGCAACTTGGAGTAAACCATTTTCCTTTGATATTAGGGTTAGTCCTTTTGAGTTTTATTTTAATAGTATGTCAGTTTGGGAAGAAAAAATACTTTTGAAAAAATAACCAACAGTGTTTCCACTTCTCCAAGAATGTGTTTCCCTTTATAACAAACAACTGGTTGGCAATTGCAACTCAAATGCATAAATAGATTCCATCTCCAAAGCAGACTTTTCCAGCAAAGTTACCATTTTCTGAAAATATCTTGCCTTATACCTTATTTTTTACATATGCTATACATTTTGGAAGCCAACTTCTCCAATAGCCTCTATATTTCACCAGATATTGAGCAGTGTACTATATATACTTAAAGTAGAGCCTGGTTATATTTCTGCACAGATAGTGGTGACATTTAATATAAATTCATAATTTATAGGACAGACAGATAGGACATTTTGTGGTTCTGTTCAACACTTTTGATGTCAATGGGAATTCTTCCTCCATGGGCATTCTGGATGAAAACCTTAAAAAATGCATTAAAAAAATGTATTTTTAAATGTTTACATCTGGGGACATGTAGTCAAATCTAGCTTAGATGCGCATTTTATTAACCAGATGGTAACGTCTTATTTACATTTCCCATATAAAACCATCTGTGCTTGAACTGGAGAGATACTGTCTCTTGCTACAGTTGAGAGTTTGGCTGCAGGGGGTGTAGCTTTGCTTTTGTAGGAATCCAATTTTCTTCTCTTGTCAGAGCTGAATATGTAATACTAATTTTATTTAACCTTGTTTTAATTAGAGGGTTAGAAAACTGTAGTTGGCTCTTTCTGCATAAGTTAGCTGGCACTCTGGATTTTGCTGCCTTTAAACAAAACTGAAATCTCTTGCCTTGTTTTCCCTTGATATTGAACTTGCAGTCTGCCTTCTCTATTTTCATCCTATGGTTCCTGCATGTAGTGTTCTCCACCACTAAATAATTCCTCTTCCTCCACGGTGTGAAATCCTGGCTCCGCCGAAGTCAAGGGAAGACTTGACATCAGCTTCAACAAGGTCAGAATTTCTCCCTGGGTGTTTATTTTCTTTAAGTGCTCATAGCCTGTTACTCTGTCCAACCTTTCCTTGAGCCAAGTTCAACATCTCTGTCTCCACCATCTCTGTCGCTCTTCTATGAACTCCCTCCAAATTATAGTATTGGGTGCCCAGAAAGGACCATGCTATTTCAGGTGTTGTCTAACTAGTAACTTCGCGGAAATACTAATTTTTTTTGCTATCGGCTCCACTAGTTGTTTGGGTTTGTTTTTTTTTTTTTCCCTCTTTTTTTCCTTGTTTTACTGGTGTATTGTGTTGCATTTTCATGTCATTAATAAAGATGTAAAAAAAAAAAAAATCAGACCTAACACTGACCTCCCAATGGAATCCACCAGCTCTGCCAACAGTGTACTCTGGTTGCCTTTTTGCTTTTTCTCCCATCTAGCTCTTAGCCTTCACGGACTGTTCCCATCCAAGCCAATTTGAATTAATCTTGTGTGATGTGAAGAGACACCATACTGAAGGCTTCGTCATGGTAAAAATCAGATACATGTGGGAACCAGATGTTGTCTTCTATGAAAATTTTCATAATTTGAAAAGGAATTTGAAGGAAAATTTGTTTCCCTTCCATGTCAAAGTAGACTATCAAATTTGCCCACAAAGTGATTTCTTTTTAATGTGAAAAAAATCATTCACTGATAAAAATTGTCTGAATTACATTTTTTATGTTAATTTGAATTATCTAAGGTTATGCAAAACTTAAATGAAAAAGCCAAAATACTCAGATAAAATCAAGCCTGTAAACTCTGATAAAATCAAGCAGTATTGACACAATGCTCTCAAAAAGCAAGGTAGCTCCACAGAACATCATTTCCCAGTAGAAAACTTTCTGATGAGAATAGTATTGCTAGCGTTGATAGCCTACGATATGTAATTTCTTCCCCCAACCCAACGAGTACCTCTCATTTCCTGGAAAAAATGCATTTGCAGAGTTGTGTAGTGTTTCTCATGTTAAAGATTTTGTTCTTTTCAATCTGATACAAAAAATATGAGTACCTTCAGGAAAGAGGAGGTACGAACCAGGCTACAATTGTCCAATGTTCAGTGCAGAGCATGCTTTCTTGGGGCTCACAGACTTTATTTGTATTTCGGGATAATTCAAGATTTGCCATGGCTTGCTTGAAGAGGGTTGTGCTGGGAATCTCAGTTGGGGTCAAAGCAGTCCGTTTGCTTTGGCAAGTGTGGCGTGAGCGTAGTTAGATGAGCAGCTGACCACCGCCTTCACTCTGCCTATGGATGGTCCTGGCCATTTACCTTGGGTCATGGCCAGCAGTTCCTGCTCGACTCATGTTACAGGGCTGTATTTGAACTCATCTCCGTCATCACAGGCATCCAGATGTGTGATAGACATTCACACGCACCATGCTACAGATGCTGTATATTGGCTGCAGCTGAGGTAAATATTATTTCTATATCATGATGAGGATGAAATAACATCTCTGGAGGATTTGGAAGAGAGACTGAGGAGACTCGGTTTGTCATGGTCTGCCCTTGGGCTCCTTTTCTTTTTTCTTTCCTGAAAACAGGAGAAAACCCAGCCTGCTAATGAAGGGGATTTCGACTCTCACTCGGATCCTGGTAAGGAGAACAGAGCACATATTGTTTGTGATGGCAGTCTTCACCAAAACAGCTCATGGGCCAAGTTAAGGCTAAGGAGGAAATTCAGCCTCTCCAAAGATGAAAGTTCTGAATGCTTTCTTCCCTTGCCTCTGCTGGTTCCCATGCATGCCTCATGCTGCTTGCTGTGGCCACATCATCTGCAAGGCAAGGAGACGTTCCAGGGCTGGTCACCATCAGTGGTTCAGTGCTGAGCTATTCATTACCGATTACAAAATGTCCTTCAGTGGACATGGTGGCTGGGTGCATGTTTGGGTGAGCGCTCCCAAGAAGACCCAACATGGGGTGTGTCAAGGCTGAGTGAGATGTGAGCCCAGAGAGACGTGAAGAAGTTGGTTGGTGGCACTGGCGACCGCAGGGCTGCTCCGAGGAGTGGTTTCCCAGGCTGGGTGGCATGGGGCAGATAGACGGAGAACAAGAAAAATTGGAGCTACCACAGTGGACCTCGGGAGAGCTGGGCTAAGACCGGCGTGGCAGCCCAGGCATCTTTGCAGACCTTGAGCCTTATTCAGTGTGGCAAAGTGATAGCAGCACAACCATGATGCTTTAATTCAGGCAACATGGGGAACCCCTATTTTAGTAACCAAAAACCTGTGATGCATGTGATGTAAACTCTTGTTCCCTCTGCTAGGAAACATAAACCAGGTTGCGCATACAACTGTGTTATAGTTACTTTTGCTGGCCTAGTGGGTAGATGCATCCCCTGCCTCTCTGCCCCTCTCGGCTGTGGTGGTCCCTTCAGGACAGCGTGATCCCCACACTGCTTAAGCTGCAGGGAAGAGGGAGGGAAGCAGGCAGGGATGCTGCTTCTCAGCAGCTGGCTTAAGACACACTCCTCAAGCACTTGAAGCCTGCATAGCCTCATATCAGCTCAAGTCAATGGCCCTGTGTATTACCTGGATTACCTGTCCCCCTACCCTGCAACCTTTGAGAAGCACCCCAGCATTATCCCCTTGTGAGGAGGTGGGACCACAGGCACCCCAGGCACTTACAGGAGAGGCAAGTACCTACTTGCACTCTGAAGCTTGTTCTTGAATCCTACCCAGCTGCTAATCCCCCTAGCTCCAAACCAGGATAACATTTCCCTTCTCTCACCCTTTACTTCCTCTTGCTCTTAGGATGGCTGCCTGCCCCGCTTCGCTGAGTTTACAGCCGCTCAGCTGCAGAGCTCAGAGCTCAGAGCCTGACACCGGGTGTCCTCAGCATGGAGGGAAGAGCAGGAAAATACAGACTAATTTAATTGGTAAAAATCATTCCATAAATTAAAAGTTCAGGCGCTCAGCTCATGTTTTTAAACTCTAAGCATATCTGGTTTCTCTGCTAAAGACTCTTGCTCTAGTAGGAGAACTATAACAACAACGTCAAAATCCTATATAATGGTGAAAAAAAGGGAACACGTGGCAGGAGTGTGAGGTAGATTTTGATCATATTTCTTGCTCCGTACCTAGTACCATATGATGTCGAACCACGCCGTGGGAAGACAATGCTGCTGGGCTCCCCGTCACTGCTGTAGGATCATCCATCACCGCCTAGGCTCTGCATGCCCCCAGCTCTGCCCTACGCATGATGTGCAGAAGATGCACAGCCTGGGGCATCCCAGCTGTGTGGTCATGGGCAAGATGACATGTCGGAGCGTAGACAATGAGGGATCAATACTCACTGCGATAGCAATGTGCTGGCAGATCCCTTTCCACTCCCCTTCCTTCGTGTAAACATAATAAATTACCAGTGACATCCCACACCACGTCTGTAAATAGGGTTTTTGAAACAGAGAGGGAGGTTTACTACTCCTCACCCGCATCTTTCAAAAAAAAAAAGAGGAAAAAAATAAAATAAACTTTCCTAGGCCACTCCTGGACATGCCTGCCCTTTAAATAAAGCAGGAGAAAGTCAAATCACTGTGCTTTGACTCCTTGTTACTATCTACATCCATATTACCAGAGCTGGGACATTTAGTGCCAAAGGTCTCTCCCAATCCAGGCAGTAAAGCATCCTTGGTTGCACTCTCTCTTTCCTAAATCTCTAACGCACAGAGGAGGCTTATCCACACCATTTCCCAATAGTGACAGCTTTGTGCTTTGGGGAGGAAGAATTTCTTTGGAGACTTTCCCTTCCAGCAAGATAATGTTTCCGTGATGAGCTAGCAAAGCTCAACACGCTGCATACTCGTGCAGGTGGATAACCAATGCTCAGTGTCACCCTCTCCGAGCCCTCAGCCTCCTAGCCCCTTCTCATTTGATGGTTTCATGTAATTTTTTTAATGGAAAATATTCTGTTTTTCAATAATTTTATTTGAAAGTTTGCACAAGTTTTGAAAGAGCTTGAAAATCAGTTTCAAAACTGAGCTGGTAAACCCCCTTTTGGGCAGATCTAGTTCCCAGCTTGTTTACCACAGTCAATAATCTGCACTTTGCTAGGCCTGATCATTTTAAAATCTCAGGCAATTTGAGATACCATATTTCAGCATAAGCCTGAACTGGAAATGGAAGTAGCCAGGCACTTCCCGTTGAAATGATAGCTGCTGGAAAATTTTCACTCTCGTAATTTTCTGCCTGTAAATTTTGTTTTTCCCTTTTAAGGTCCCATACCCCTTTTTGTTTCAAAGGGGTTGGTAGTACAAAGAGTCTCTCATCCTCCAACGGAACATCTCAACAACTGGAAGGCTGAAAAGCCTTTCCCTGAACTGTGAGGGCTTCATATCTAGCTCGGGAATTGCTAACAGGCAAAGCAGTTTTCACCATGTCCATCAGATGACATTGAAAATCAAATGCAGAAAAGATGTAAGACAGCAACAAGCAGAAATCAGTGTCCCAAAATCCAGCACCCTCCAATCTGTGTTTGATCCTGTTACCTGCGAGGCTCTTGTGACTGTGGGTTTTATGCCCCTGGAGGTTGTGGCCATGGCTTTGGTGGGCAGGGTCCTGGGAGGATGCTGTGATGTCCCACCCTGGAGAGACCAGCAGAGCCACCGCCGTGAGGTCCCCTCCAGCTCTGAGATCATCTATTTTGCTGGCGTCCAAAGTTGACTCAGTGCTAACACGTGCTGCTTCTTGGCCTTATTTATTAGTATTACATGACATCCAAAATAAACAACGCCTGAGGTTCTTCTACCCTTTACCCTGCATGGGGCTTCAAATGGGAGCTGTGCTTGTGCTGGGGGGACCTGTGCTCCCCGGGCTTCATAGACGATGATAAATCACCTGGCATGGGCAATGTCTTTCAGCCGAGCCCTAACCTGTTTAGTCTAATGGGCAAAGTGAGCTGAAACAAAAGCCTGGTTGGCAGATCTGATTTAAACACTGTGACTGAGGCGTCCCCCATCCTCCTCCACAAATAAATTGCAGTTCAAAGGAGCTGGTGTCACAGCAGCTGGGATATTTGACTAGAGGATGGTGTGTGTTTCCAACCCGTCCCTCACCCCTCTTAAAACACAGAAGGGGAGTGGAGAAGCCATCAGAAGCGGGTCTCAGCCCTGGGTGGGTGTAGGGCAGGGCTCGCCTGATGGCCGTGGGTGCAGGGGGATGGAGGGGAGGCAGGAATAGGAAAAGCCATGGGACCACGACTCCAGTTTGCTGTGGTTTGTCGCTAATCTATCCCAAAGGGCAGCTTGATAGATTTCATTTATGGCCATTCCTGCCCTACATAATCTCTGAGAAAAGAAGTGCCACTTTCAGTTTGTATATCTTTCACTGACATGTATATTTAGCCCTCATTAACCACTTACCTTGCGCTAATAATTCAACTTTTGTTCCAAACTCCAAATTTCCTCATTTCCGTGAGTTCTTGGAGCCAAAGAGAACATTTCTGACAGATTCATTTCAACTTTGTCTGAAGGTTCACTATAACCTTTTAGTTTATTTGAACAATATTTTCCATGTTTTTTTTAAAAGATCAGTCATAGTGAAACCATCTCATTGCTTCAAACATGTACATGATTCTTACCCATTTCAGGTAAAAGCAAATTCAGAACATTGGTTGCTTTTTACAAGGAAAAAAAATAATTCATTACATCTAGGTGCTTTAGCCAAGCTGACCTCAATTAACATGGCTGTTTCTGTCCAAAATCTTTCCTGCTGTAATTTGTAGGTGTTTTGTTCTAGATTCAATGGCCCGATGGTTTATTTTCCATCTATTTAACCTTTGTCAGCACATAAACTCCCAGGAATGACAGGACCTGAAGTGCATAATCCTTCCATGATATCTTTTTTTGTTGTTGTTTTAACTCAAGTACACTTAAGCACGCACTTAAACCTGACTTCGGTGTGATCTAAGCCACTCTGTCAAATAAATGCAGGCAGGAACAGGGCTGTTTCCTGCAAAAGCACCTGAGACAGGAGGGGTTATGAGCACTGTTGGGGGCAGGAGGGGTGCAGTCACGGTGGGGAATACCCAAGCATCTGTGTTCAACTATGCTTTGCCGTGATTTCCTGCCTACACAGAAACTAAAATCGATGCAACAAGTCAAAGAAATGCAGACTGAATCACTGGGTTTTTCCCCCATAAACGGAAACCAAACTCAAAGAGAATCACAGCCAAACAACCCAGTTCACAGCTGAACCTAAACCAGAACCAACCTTTGAAGCACAGTAGTTAAAAAAGACTTTGAATTGCTTTGCAGTGCCCAGATCTGGTGCGGTGCCCAGATCTCCTCGGATGGGGAGCCACAGAGCTCGTGACGTGTGGGGTCCCCAGGAGGGGAGCTGGCATCTCCGCTTCTTGGCTGCTGGGCAGGTGCCACCAGGCCATTTGGGCAGGAACCTGACTGGGGTCTGTCAAAGTTTCATCATCCTACCTTGGAGGAATGTTTTGATTTCAGCAGATCAGCAAATTTCTACAAGAAGTGCTTTGTTGTTGCATTTAGTGGTTGGGTTTTTTTTTTTATTATTATTATTATTTCCGCTGCTCAGCTGTAGAACGAGGGACGTTGCACACGTATGAGAAATCCTCCATGGACCACAGGAAAACAATAAGCAGCCCAGGCTGAGTAGGAAGTGGATGGAAACCCAACCCAGAAAAATGAGAAGCGAAGCATCCAGCCTTGGCTTGACTCTGTGCCCAGTGATGCTGATAGCTGGGTTGTCACCAATTACAGCAGACTTAGGCCAGTCCTGGGAGCTTCTGAGAAACCCAGTCCTAGAGCAATGCAGAGCTTATTCAAGCCCTTTCCCCCCCCCATTTTTTTCCATTAAACACCATTTTTTTCCAGGCAAATTCCACCCGTATGTCACGTAGCTCCCATTTTGAATAATCAAGGACTTTCCATCCAGAACAGAGGTTTTCTCCTCCTTTCCCAGGAGCTCAGTGGCATACAAGAACATCCCAAAGGCTCAGGATGAAGATATTTTCAAAGTCCTCAGATGTAATAAAAATAATAGTAATAAAAATAAAATCAAGACTTGTCTACGCAGCAGTGGAACAAAACACAGCCCCAGAGCAAGCAAAGGAAGGGGGAGAAGGTTTCTTCCTCTGGTTTAGGTTATTGCCCTGGGCATAGCCAGCACAGGGAAGGAGAAAAGCTGGAAGCAAAACTCCCTGACCTCTGGGACTGGAGACACTTGAAATCAGCCCTCTGGGCCGCTCTGCTCCAGCTTCTGCTGCGAAGCTCACCCCCAGGCTGCATGAACATCGCTACCGCCGGGATCCTGTCTGCCGAGCGTGTTTTTGAGTCGTGTTGTGCTAATTTGTGGTTTTCAGGAGAAACTGTTGCAAAATAGAGTAGCAGCGTGAATCCAAGCCAAACTTGCTAATTTTGGCTGGTCTTCCTTTTTCTGGATTCCAATTGCAGTTACATTTTTGGTATTTTTGCTTAAAAACATGGAAATGCAGGAATAAGAAAAAACTGAATTAAATTATGAAGATTTCCATTCACTACTAGGACTGAATATAACTGAGTTTTGCATAGCTCTGCAAGGACAGGATATCCCTCCTCCTCCTTGCTTTTTTTCTGACATTGAATTATGTTTCATAGTGATACTGGATTGAAGAGTAAAAATCAAACCTGAGTATTGAGCACCTAAAACTTGATTTTAGTCAAATTAAGCCTAAGATTAATTTCACATTTTGCATGTTCCAAACCAACAGCTACCTGACATCAGCTGCCTCCTCCTAGGAGAAACACTAGCATTTTTAAACTCACCTTACATTGACACAGGGCAGGAAAATATTATTTCTGTTTCTTTGGTGCTGATATGGTCCCCTATTAAAAATAATAATGGCAATCCTGGTAAGCTTTGAGGTGTTTATGAGAGCCAAGGAATTCATGCTGAACCCATACTTGTTTTTTGGATATAAGTTACTGGTTTCGGTGCAGACTCAGATGCGAAGCTTCCCTTGCCCGGAGCATGAACTGCTGGATGGATGTCCCAGGCGGTGGGCACCTTGGCCAAGCCACGGTGGGTAAAGGTCCATGGTGTGGTTCCTGGCAGTGCGGTGGACGCGCCGAGAGGCGAGCTCCACTGCAAAAACACAGCAGCTGAACACAGCATTTGTTGGACTTGAGGTTAAGGCTGCATCTGCTCATTGAAAACAGATTTAAGAAGCAGATGAAGGATGCAGTGAGATGGCAGGAATATCAAATCTGTTTGCTCAGGGAAGGGTCATTTTCCATAACACCTGCTTGTTATTGTCTTCTGCTCAGCATGGAGTCCTTATACAACCTTGCGTTTAGGGAGCTTGGCTGGGCTGCCAAAAAAAACAGAGGGAATCACTCTTTTATGAGCCATCCCTTCGTCCCTTTTCTGTTGTTAGGAATTTCCCCGTGTGTCTCTCTTTCACAAATTCCTTTTAATTATGTTGCATCCAAGCGAAAGTAATCCATCCCAGTTTGGCTTCTCTAACACTAGCAAATGGAGCTCTTGGTCTCCTCTTTTCTCTCATCTTTTTTTAGGGTTTCCAATACATCAGCCCAATGGCCTGCAGAAGAAAAATTATCTGAGGCAAGAACCAATTATCACTGCTGCCCGTTCTGGCTGGAAGGAAATGTTTACCTTGAATTCCACTTAGTTGTGAGGTTTTGATTAGGAAACAGCAGCACATCTGCTGAACACACGCATGAAAACGTGGGTGAAGTGTTATTGCACCCAGCCTAGGTTAAAGACCCGTCAGAGCTAGAGCAGCAGAGACGCGGGTCTACGGGTGAGATAAGGGGTCAACACAGCAGTGACTTGAAAGTATAATCCTGGCATCTCAGCACTGTGTTGCTGCTGCATCAGAGATTGCAGTAAAAACAGAGCTGAGGAAAACAAGAAGTGGCTGAACGCTTTCCAAGGGAATGATTTTTTTTTTTCCTGTGGTAAACTCCCCTTTGCCAAAATGAAAACTTTGCAGGAGAAAAATCAGCTTACAAAGATTTTGGTCGAATCTTTCATTTGTTTGTTTCCAAATGTCTTTTTAATGAAGTTGTAGAGCCATATCAGATTTTGTAAAAGTCAGAATGAGAACAAGATGTATCCATTTCACCATTAAAAACAGAGCTGGAAAGGAAGATTATACAGCCCATTCCCCTGTCCCTACATGGGATCGAATATTTTCAGGACACAGATAAAACACCAATGTTGACGTTCCTTTTGCTTTGCTTTCTTCTGCTCCCCCAAACTGCAATCTCCCTTTTCACATCGCTTTGCTACTGCATGTTACATGCCCTCTGCTCCCTCTGAATTTTAGCTGACCTGAATTAGAAATGCACAATTATAAATCTGCATTACAGTATCCCATCCCGGAACACAGCCCCTTGCACAAGGTACCGTCCAGTGGTTTTGCCCTGGTCCCTGTCCCAGGCTTCTGCCCTGCTCCAGTCCTGATCCCACACAAGATCCTGCCACGACCTTTCTGTGGCATCTTTGTCACCCCCTTTCTAACCAGGGTTTTGCCAGTCAACCTAGGAAGTAATTTATAGCAATGCTGGAGAAACTCCTTTGTATCTATTAGATGTTTAGACCAAACCCACACTGCTGCTACTATTGGATCTGGCCAGAAATGGCAATTTAATGAAATCCAAACATTTTGGGAGAATGTATCAATTTCACCTACAGTTTCAACAGGAAATTATGGAAACATTTCCATCCCATATAGTCAAAATGTTTCCTTTTGACCACTGCATTGGCTGTTTCTCTACAACAACTATAAGATGCAGAGCAGTTGATGCTCAGATTTCTGTCTGACTTTTTTAGTGTAAAAGTCAAATCAAACCAAACATTTCAGCTTCATTGGTAATTTGCTCTCATTTGTATTTGGAAAAAAGAAAGTCACGTATTCATATGCTTGCTTCCCTCAAGACAAATGGTTTTGAGTGCACTTT
This sequence comes from Platalea leucorodia, assembly GCF_965183815.1. Lineage (NCBI taxonomy): Eukaryota > Metazoa > Chordata > Aves > Pelecaniformes > Threskiornithidae > Platalea > Platalea leucorodia. The sequence goes on from NC_138827.1 coordinate 61,429,853, forward strand.
TTCCTAACTTTAATGCTCAAAAGTGTCAAGGAAATCTGAGTCACTTGCCTGCTTCGAATTGTAAGAATAAATGGGCTTCTCAACCCCTTGGGCTGTTTCAAAATCCCAGCCAGAGGCCTCTATTAATAACCCGGCAAGCTCTTGTATGACACTTTCTTATCCCCATCTCGCAGATGGGAACGCAGCGTGGTAGTGATTCTCCAAGGTCACTCAACAGCGGAGTCTCAGCCAGAGCCCAGTCCTTCTCCCGCTGCCCATTGACCTACTTGAACCAGACAAAATGCATCATACTCTTACACAACAGCTTTTCCATTAACGCACACCAGAGAACTAGGGATTTTCTCATGGAAATTTCTATGGGAAACCCTCACTTTCCTGGTCAGAAATCTCTGTCTTGGGAAATCCTGCTTTTTTTGTAAGGAAGTTGGAAAATGCAGGGAAGTGGGTGTTACCTTCCAGTTCTCCTCCTCCACCACATTTCCCAGTTAGTGAGGAAATCTGTACAAGCAGAGCTAACCATGCAGCTGCAGCGATTTGATAATAGATAGTTTCTGTAAAAATATGAGCCAAGGCTCACACAGTGGCAGCACTGACTAATGCTATCTGTACCAAGGGAGTGCTAGTAAAATCTTCAGGCTACACCCAGTTATCATACGTTGTTGCAAATGCCATGCAAAGCTTCGTGGTTTGAGAGTTACAAAAAGCCCAATGAAGTCATCCTTTCAAACTCTCCTGCCTGCGAAGTCTGGTGCATTAGCCTTCACAGACCCAGTCCCCAAAGTCTCAGAGGGATAACGAAGAAAACATCATCATAATGCTTGAGGAACAAAGAGCTCCAAACCCCTTTCTCATCTACCACCATCAGGAGATTCAGGTTTGATTTCTCTCTGCTGGCAGACGCAAGTTTGCAATGTGGTGGTGAGCACTACTTGACTCATAGGGAAGATGGGAAGGAGATGAGACTGGAGGATTTCTGTTACTGCTTTTTGAGCAGCTGCTTGGGCTGTGCTGTGTTGGAATGAGCAGTTGGGGTGGCAAATAGGACCAGCCTGTTACTGATCAAGCCCCATCGTAGCTACATGTTTGATCACACTAACCCAACATGAGGGTGGTACCAGCTCACAGCCTCTCTGCAGAACTGACTGTGGCCAATGCAAAGACCATGGGTCAAGAGAGCTGTATGGGAGGACAGGTATAGAGGAAAAAGGTGGAAGCTGGATAGAGAGCCAAAGGGGAGGTCCAGCTTTTCGGAGCACCAGGACAGCCTCATGGTTGTTGAATTATTATTTATTAAAGGAAGAAATATCATTCTTCCAATGTGTGCATTTCACAGTGACAGTAGATGCAACAAATCCAGTGGGTCAGCAACACTGGTGTGACCATGGCCTCTGGGCGTGATGGGACCCCACGAACAGGGACATCTTTGCTTCATCTCTCCAGCTGACCAGTCTCTTGGTGGCCATGAAAGGACTTTGTTTCATGGAGCAGAATGCAGTGTCAAATGCACCAAAAAGACACTTGTGCGTGTGCTTGAGCATAAGACTGCCAAACAAGCCCCTAGGAGACTGGTGATAGATGTCCTGTAGAAATTCTGGCATAAGCAGCGTTCTTAGGTGGCTGGCTGACACAGCAAACCCTATTATAGCAGCAAGGGAAGAAGTGGCTGCACCTCACCCAGGTGCTCTTCATGAAGGCAGGGCTGGGCAGAGCCAATTAGGCAGCTGCAGCTGCCTATGAAAGCCTGGCTGGGCTAGCAGGCTGGCTGGTTGGATGAGCAAGGAAGCAAGCATGCACGCACACACATATATACATATATATATACATACATACATATGTATGTATGCATGCATGCATATGGATGGAGAGAGATATGTAGTAAGTGGGTAGAGCAAGCTTGGAGCAGTAATTTCCTACTGGATTTTCTCCCATTTGCATTACCAAAAAATGCTAGGCAGGCAGGGAAGGCTGGTTGGATGAGCAAGGAAGCAAACAAGCAAGCACGCATGGACGGATGCACACGGACGGATAGAGAGAGAGAGAGAGAGGTGTAAGCAATTGGGTAGAGCAAGCTCAGAGCAGTAATTTCCTACTGGATTTTCTCCCATTTGCTTTACTAAAAAATGCTAGGCAGGATGCTGGCCTGAGCCAGGGCTTGACCAATGAGGGTACTTTTCCGCTGGCAGAGATTTTAGGGACCTTACAACACATGTTTAGGGTGGTGGGACTCCCGGGGGTGGTCAGTGGCTATTTAATGTATGGACTGCTTACTGCTAGTTAGTATTGAGCAGGCAGCCTGTGCTGTGGGCTAGTAGTTAGTCAAGTTTCTTTCGGCATGGATGGAAAAACTTGCTCTCAATGCAAACTGCTCTCTGATTGCTTCTTCAGCAAATGCTGTTAATGGACCAGTCGTTTCCAGAGAGCATGCAGGACTTCTGTCTCTTGCATTAGAGATATAAACTAGAAGGGAGAGCACTTTTTCTGTGTTTTAGAGAGTTAAACCTGAGTGACTGATTGATAGGTCAGGTGCTGACCTGAGCTTGGTTTTGCAGAGGATGATAGGGAAACAAGCAGCAATTAAAATAGGCATGTTACTTCATATCGGTGCTGGGCTATGAATCAGTGTAGCATACTTTCCTCACCAAAAGTAGACCTCTTTTCTCTGTTATGCTGGTAGCTAACCCAGACCAATTGTATGAGTGGAGTCCCACAGGGGAATGCTCATTCCAGGATAGGAATAGAGATTTATTTTAAACTCATCCAAACTGAGATCATCGGCATGAAAATAGGTATTTGTATACCAGGATAAAAGTGTCCATGTGGGAAGTTACACCAGAACATCCAGATGACCAAGAACTCACGTCCTAGATCCACTGAGATAATCCATATAGACAAGTACACAGAAATGGCATCCCATGCACTCTGTTGTACATTGAATGAGGCTACCCATGTTTGAAAAAACAGTGTCTTATGGCTCCTTTTCTTACTGGTTGCTTATATCTTTTTAAATAACAACAATTTCCTACTTGGCAGCCTGTGACCCTGTTGGACCAGTGTATGATTCCTACAGTGTTGCCGTCAACTGAGCTAGATAGTCTTCTCAAGGCTGTGGGTCTGGTTAAATACAATAAAACAGCCTCTGTCCCAGCAGTCCCATGATTTGTGGCTCTTTGCATCACGTCTTGTCATTCTGTATCATTTAGCAATTAGGAAATTGGGAGCCTCAGGTTCAACAGGCTCCTTTGCATCCCCAGGCTGTAGCAGACAAGAGCTTGCAAACCTGACTAAATATCCCCTATACCTCACATTCCTGGGATATACTACGTTTGTCCTAGTCCACAAGGACCCCAAGTAAACAGAGCTATGGAAATTATAATGGGAAGTGAACCCAGCCTGAATAGCAGCTCGTGAATGGCACCACAGCAAGTTTTTGCAGATTCTGGTTAACGCTGAATAGAAGAAACTTAGCATCTCGGTTCAGCTTCACAAACTGCTGGGCTTTCATCCCAAGGAAACTGAACTGAAATTAAATATTGCTTGGCTTGTGGGGTTTTTTTATTATTTGCACCCAAGGGAAAATGGATTCTCCAAAATGGTTTTCTGCAGAAAATTCAAAGTTTGCAGAAATTGCATTTGCCTACCCAAAAAAGCTATTTCAGTGGAGAACTCCCAGCCAGCTCTGAAGTTCAGTTATTTAGGGACAAGCCTGTGTAGAGATGTCAGCAATGCAGCCAACTAATAGCTAAGTTAGCTGCAGAATTTGATCTCTTACATATTTCTCTTTAATAGAAACAGACCCATCAACAGACTTAGTGGTTTTTTTATGTTTCAGATAACTCCCTGCCCTCAGTTTGGGGAAACCTTTGTTGTTCCCTTATGCCAGAGGAATGATTTCTTTAATGCAATAAAGAAACTAACTATTGTAAAATCTAACTATTGTAAAATAATATGTTGAGGTGGCCAAGGCTGTATCCATGTCTTATGAGTGCTCTCCTCGCCATGTTGTGGGACATGGCCCTAAATTGTGGCTGTTTGGGCACAACATGGGGCAGCACGTGGGTAGCCACCCAGTCTAGGCTGCTCTCCTGCCCCTGCGCTGCCTCTCCTCGAATTCCCCAGCGATGACCTTACTGCAGCTATTTCAATGTCTGTAAATCACCTTGCCTGTGTGAGGCGATGCTGTTAATTATGTCATGTGAAGACAAATTTACAATGTGGAGCAACAGTAAAAAAATATTTGAAATGACATGAGATCTACACTCAGTGTGCTGTCTATAAATCACAGCCAGCTTTGTGCACCAGGCTGATGAGCTTTTCCCACCCACAAGCAAAGGCTGTGTCTGTTGGTGCTGATGGGCTAAAAGAAGTGAGTGCTCAGCACCTGCGAGCCAGAGCCTGAAAACTAACCTACATCACTCCAAGTGGATGAAAAAGTGCCTGTTTGTAGATGCCCAAGTGTTGAGCGACCTGATTTTCTGTGTTGGTGGCACTGTAGGGTTTTTTCTTGGGGGGGGGGGGGGGGGGGAGGTGGAACACAAACATAATCATCTACTACCACCTGAAAACATTACTTATTCAGGAGGGAATTTGCCCAGGATGCATTGGCTGGGGGTGGAGCAATGACCTAGGTGCTTGGTGGCCTCTGGTGCACTGTCCATGTCCCACTGCACCTTCAGGGGTTCATCTGCCTTTAGTCATTCCTCATCTGGAGAGGACCAGGACAAGTGATGGTGTTGTGGCTTGGACACTGGGGGGTCACTGCATAGCCTGGGGACATAGCCCTCCCCTTTTGGAGGTGACCGAGAAAGCTCAAAGGGGAAATAGGAGACATGTGGTGATGCTAGTATTTGCTTAATGGAGCCAGCAGCTATGGTCAGACCTGTAATTTCCCAAAGATCAAAGGTGCAGTTGAAAGCAGCTATTTAACACCAAGCCAGAGTGTTTCAGTGTGCATTTCCCATACCAATCTCATTTCTTTCTGAAGAAAAGACAGACTGACCTGACATATCTCCTAGGGCATCACCAGAGCTGGGCTGGATTAGCACTGTCCCCAGCTGACGGCTTTCCTCTCCCTCGTCCTACCATTGTTGACCCTTGCAGTTCAGCTAGAAGAAAAGCCAAAGCAACATTTCCAGCTGAAGGGATATCAGCCAGATGCAGAGGCATCCTGGTGGGGCATGTCCAATGGTTTGGCTACCCTTGCCCTGAGGAAGGAAGTCCAAGTTCAGCTGTCCAGGAGCCTCTTATGTCTAAGAGATACTCAGCGTGAGCTCCCACGCTGAAATTTGGTAACATCTGCAGCCTTTTCTGTAAAAATGTTTTGCAATCAGTGCTCGCAGTAAGTCTGGGTTGGGTGCCAGGGAAGTGCTTGCTAAAGCAAAACCAACAGTTCATGAATGATTGGTTTAAACAAAAAATGAGTGAAATGCCCACCTTGGCATACAGTCATTTTTTCCATTTTCTGGCTTTCCAGTCATTTCCAAGGCTGTTGCTGTGTAAAAGCACTGAGCAAACATCTCACATTACCGCCCACTTGCTCGCTGTGTGGCATCCCAGAGTCTGGACATCCATCCAAGCACCTCTGTCTCCCTTTCAGGTCCAGCTCTGCTGGCTAACCCACCTATATGGATTTTCAGTGCAAAGTAAGTATCCTTCACAAAAATGTATGGCAATTCATCTCTTGGCTATGTTCAGTGTAGTCCTATGTTTTTCTGGGAACAGCAAAGAGCATCCACGACAACCACAGACAGCACACCAGCAGGCAAAAGGTGTGCCAGAAAGGGCTGATCCATTTTCTCTCCTCATTCATCTCATTGAGAAATGGTGGCAGTGCTTTGTAACACGGGCTTCCTTTCACACCTCTCTTGCTAAAACTAAGTTTCTGGCTGCCCCCGTTGACTTTCAGCACAAGAATTTCACTACTTTTTCCAGGTGACCAAAAAAAAGCCGTGTCTGCTTCAGCGGTGCTATCTACCTTATCATACAGTGCTGCTGGGTAGACACTCTTTTGGCAAAGCATTGTGCCCCTGGTGCAGAGCAGGGGGAGGTTTCATGGCCTTTACAAGGTGGTGAGGACAGGTGGGACACTACTGCTTCAAGGTCAGAGGAGTCCAAAGGACTTGCCTGGATGCAGCAATGGCTCCTGGGGCTGCTTTATAGGTGGAGACTTTTGGCTTTGGAGGGCTCCCAAGGCAGGGCAAGTCCAGAGAGTGGTCGCAGCCCTTGTCACAATGATAAAACTTGCCCCGACAGCCCCAGGGCAGCCAGGCAAATGCGTGGAGTTGTGCTTGGTGCTCTGATGGCAGCTGTTGAATATTCAGGCTCCAAAACCCTCTGGGTGCTGACCCCATGTGTGGTCCTCTCAGAGGTGGGAGGACCCAGCATGTCCTGAGTCCTCATGCACAACCTTCACTGCTTTGCCGGGGCATGGCTTCACCAGAATTGGAGCTGCTCGACATCAGCTTGGCTATGGTGGGCTTGTGTGACTGTCTCCCTTCTCGTCCTCCTTTGCATGCCTGATGAGACAGCCCCAGTTAAAATTACTCTGGTATAATGCCTCAGGGCTTTTATTTTTGACACTGAGTATAGAAAGCAGCTGTCAATTAGCAGCTGAAAAAATAGCCTGCAGTGCTAATGAGAGCAAATCTAATAGAGACCTCTTCCAAATTGTTTCCATCCATTTTTCAGGGGTTTTAATTGCTGTCATATTAGAAGGATGCCAGAAGGAAAACACAAGGGAAAAGCCCCATTTGGAGGTAGATTCCTCTCTGCCAGGACAGACTCAGACACAGCCTTCTTCCCTGAATTTCCTTTACAGGAGTTTCTCAAGTTGTTTCCAAAGTTACATTTGGAGCTGGGCCCCAGCCAGCTCCTGCAATCCTTTTCTCCCCGCAGTAAGGATGGGACCAGGATGTTATAGCAGCCGCTACAGCCGGATCGAAGGCTGGGGACAGATGCTGCCTCCCACCCACCTGCAGTGCTTGATTTTGACTTTTTTTTTTTTTTTGAAGGAATGTAGTCAAAAAGGTAATATTATGCACTGAAACATCAATGGTAAAACACTTAATATTTCTAAATTCTTACCAAAGAAAAGGCTTCCTAATTATTGTGTTGGTAAGGGCAGTGATGGAGCACCATTGCATTAGGCACTGCAGCAGAAAGTGAGAGGAAAACAAGGCAATGAATGAAACATGGAGAGGGCAGAGAGAACAAGAAAACAGAAAGTGATTTATGAAACTATTATATATAGACAGAGACACTTACCTTTAATCCCTACATGTATTTACAGATATCCATTTCTGGCAGTGGATTTATTTACCTGAGGGACTTTTCTTAGGCTCACCCTTTGAAATGAGGGGTGAATGGCTGCTGTCTCATGGTTACAGCTGCTTTTTTATGCGGTGGGATTGGCACTCCTTGCATGATGCGGGCAGCCTAAGATGTATTATGTTGCCCAGCATGCATTTTCTTCTCAGAAGCTTGTGGCTCCATAAATATTATTATGTATCTGCTTCTCTGCCTGCATCACCATCCTGGTTCAAAGGTATCTGTCAGCCTTGTACGGCTGTTTGCTTCTGGATCTGAGCTGTGGTGTTTTAAACCTACTTGGATGCGTTTTGTCCAGCCCTTAGCTAGTACAAAAGCTACAGGACTGTGGAGGGCAGGAGAACACATGCACTTGAAGATACTCAAGAAATAAGGATTAAAAGCATGTTCTACATGGAGATAAGGGGTTGTACTCCTGGTGTTACCCCAGGGGAGGCTGTAGGAGGTGCTTCACTTGATAAATAGGTGGATTAAAACACAAATAATACAGGGGTTATCAGAAAAGGCATCTGGTTGGCCTTTTGAACTGATACTTGCTCTTTGTTATTAATCTTTTGTGCAGTTAGTAAGGTACCCAAGGGTTTGGTAGAGGCACACTTGAGGAGAGGACCAAGGCTTCCTCTGGATGAAGCCCTATGCACAGGGTTTATAAATATACACCACCAATAAAATCTTGATTCAAAAAGGTAGATTTTGCAAAAGGTTGAGCTAAGGGTGAGCCAGTCCAGTGCATCCCAACACAGACATTAAAACCACATAAAAAATGACCTCATGAGTTCATGATGGCAGCTACAAGCCCATGCACAGCAGCGGCCCCAGCACCGGGAGCTTCCTGCTGCTGGCGGCAGATAAGGAAGCCACAGGCAAACAAATTCATCTCCTTGCCAATGCCGTGAGTGCCACACTTCTGCAAGATCTCAGCCACTCCCGGGGTCAGCTGCGAGCCCCAAGGGATGTTGCAACCGGTAAAGGGGTTTCTCAGGGTGGAGTATGTTTTGCTCAGCCCCAGTGTAAATCACTCGTCGGGAAGGGAGGGGATGCTGTTTCCTCATGCGCTGGAGCCTGCTGGGATCAAGTTACATTAATTAAAGCCTGATGTATGATTTTAATCCACAGGCCAGTGCACAGTGGTGCCAGGGGCTGAAATCCCAACTGGGGAGGCTGCTGCCACAAATTTCCCAGTGTGGTTCTTGTGGGGCTGCCCCTTCTTGGGGACATGGGGCCAAGCTGTCCATGCAGTGGGGCACAGCCACTGCAATTGGCTGCTCAGGGTGCTGGGATCAGTGGTGAGGATGTAGGTGATGAGTCTCTTCAGATGCAGCAGTCCTCGGGGCAGCGCATCTTTTTAAGGCTTGCTTAGCAAAAAAAAAAAAAAAAAAAAAAAAAAAAGGGATTTCCTCCTGGCTTTGTCATGATGCTTGGCCCATCCTGCATTTCACCAGCATGGCTTAAATAGGGGCTAATGCACCAAGTGTGCCTTTAATAACCTTGGGACAGTAGCAGCTTGGCAAAATAAACTTTCCCCAGCTGCACCGGTCTGGAAACAAGCCCACTCAGCTGCTTCCCATGCTGGCCCCTCTTTCTGGACCTGCTTCATGAATCTGGGCCAGACTGGGACAAACCAGGGATGACCCTGATCCAGGGAACATGCAGTCCAGGGAACACTGGGTCCTGTCAAGGGGAACCGCAGGGAGAGTGCAGGGTGAGTGGTTTTGTCTTAGCACACCTGCCCTGGGGCCAGCACAGAGGGCTGCTCGGCACAGCCAAGGGTCAGGCTGGGAAGCCCTGGACATCTGGCCTGAGGATGGATCTTTGCCTGGCTGCAGTCGGACATGCTTGGTATGTGAGAACAAGGTCAACGGCAACAGGAAAGGGGAGGAGAAAACCAGAGGAGGCTCCCAGCAATGAACCTGAGGCTCTCCAGGACCACTGTAGGTACCTTCACCTCCTCCTCTGCCCTTGCTGGAGTCTCTTCCAGTGTCTGGACACTGACGACTTTCAGTGAAGGTGTGAAACATCCCAGCTGAAAATCTTGCCTTCATGTAAAATAAAGCTGCAGCATGGTGGCTGATTGCTTCACCTGTAAGTCCTTGAGAGATGAAGCCCTTTTTTACCCCGCCCCCAATTCATGGACTACCGAATGCTTGGCCACTGGCGCATGTGAGGCAGGAGGACCTGGAACATTTACCCCATCCATCCATCCATCCATCCATCCATCCATCCATCCATCCATCCTCCCTGGACTGCGTTTACCCAGACCATCTGTGAGGTCGTGAACCCCCAACACTGCTGCAAGCCCATGTGTGTGGGGGGACGGCAGGGACAGAGAGGCCCGAGCACTGAGCCAGCCATCTGTTTCGTTAAATGCCATACGTGCTCTCTGTTTTTAAAAGAGAATGGGGCAAAACAACCCTTCGTGAGATAACGGCTTGCAAATTCCTACAGAGTTGGCTCCTTTGCTGCAGCGTGCCTGATGGCTGGGCTGAAAGTCAGCTCTGCACATCTGAGGAGACCTGGGCACGCAAAAAGGGGCTCTGTCTGCAGCTTCCCAGCGCTGCAGGATGGGCACAGACCCAGAGGAGAAGGGAAACAGCAGGAGGGGGGGTCCAGGCTTTATTTATGATTCAATAAGTGCCAAGGAGAAGCAGGCAACAGAAACCCAGGGACAGGGTCGGTTCAGGTAGGCAGCGCTCAGGTACAGGCAAGTGCGACTCGGAGAAACCTCAGGAGACAGCTGGGAGTGGAGAGAGTTTTCAGGTCTATGCTGATTTTTTTTTTTTTTTTTTTTTGGCATATGGTTGAAGAGGTTTTTTTGCAACTGTATTTCCAGTTTTGTGCTCAGCCGTCTGCTTTGTGAGGTTTTATACCTACATGTGGTTAGTGTTTACGGTGGACTCAGGTGGTTTCAGTGAGCTAGAGGAGGGGAAATGTTGTCCCTTGGTGCCAGTAAGCAGCAGGACAGGTCTTGGGGCAGCAGGACGCCTCCCTGGTGCAAAGGCGGGGTGCCGGTGCCCAGGGCATTGCATGTCAAAGGGCATGCCTCACCCGGGCTCAAGACCTACGTGGGTACACCCAGAGGTGCCCACATTTGCATGGAGAGCCAAGACTAGCAGGAGGATGCACAGCAGGTGATTAGGGTCTGTCTGTCCATCCATCCATCCCCAAAAGAAGCTGGTGTGTCAGCCCTGTTAAGGATTCAGTATATTTTCTGACTCTTTCCTGATGAAGAAGGGGCTGAATTTAAGTCTGAGGTGAGGGCTCCCACCTAAATCTTTTTTTTTTTTTCTGCAACTGAGATATAACACATATTTTCTTCAGTTGAGCTCTTGGCAGCTTTCCTGGAGCGCCTAGTCAGAGGCATCGCTGTCAGCCCTTACAGTCCTCCTTTGCACACAGTCCCCTTGCCTGCAAAGCAGGAAAACAAGGCAATTATTTCCTTCACTTGGCCGCTTTGCCTTCAGTTGATGGGACACAAGCGAGCTCAGCCCCGCTGGCCATGCTCTGCCTTTACACCAGGGACTGACATCAGGGTCGAAACATCTTGTGGTCGGTGCAAGCCGAGGCATTCCTATGATGCTTGGGGCCTGATGCATCAACAATGCTTTTTCATTGATACATAAACACATACCCATCTTCTTGCCTTCCCTCCTGGGGACTTCTGACCTGTGTCTAAATCAGCCACAGGCTTAGACTAAGCCTAACCCAGCACTTATCTGCAGGCTGAGCTCCCAAGCACAATAGACCCTTAACCTTGCTGGCAAACATGGAGGAACGGGCAACCATGCCAACCCCATGGAGGAGTCAACTGAGGCACCGCTGGTCCCCTGTGAAAACAAGCACCTTGGCAAGCTTGTTTGAGGCAAACAAGGTTTTGGTGGGGGTCATGGCGGGGTTGAGCTGCCCCTCAGATTTGCATCAGGGTTGTCTTGGTCCCATTGGAGCAGCACCTGGGCTCCTGTGATTGCCACCACTCATGAGAGCAGTCTCCGCCAGAAGTGCTGGAGAAGGCATTTGCCCAGGTTTTTTTCTTCTTTTTTTTGGACAGACATCATCTGGGAGATGATGATCTTCCATCATCTGAGAGACCTATCTCTGCCTTTTAAGATTATTCTCTGAAGAGGACTGCTCAATCTCAGCCCCAGGTAGTTTCAGAGGTGATGGAGAAGACTGTAAAAAGACCTGCTGGTCGCTTAAGCCCATGGCAAAAATTATGATGTGTTGGAGAGATGCCTGCATGGTGAGCGGGACTTGTTGGGAGATGGCCGTGCTGTGATCTCAAGCATGCTTGATCCTCCCCTCCGCCCAGGAATGGCACAAGGTGTTCATCCCTCCACCTGTCCTCCAGGCTGAAGCCTCTGCAGGTGTTAAAGACATCAACTGACCACCCTCCTGCTGGTGTTTTTGCATCTGCCTGTGCTCAACAGCTCATATTTTTTGAGCTGTAGGACAGGTGCGAAGAGTAACGGGGCATTGCTGGGGCACCCAGAGACCCAAACAACCTGCAGGTGGGATGGAGCTGGGACTGGGACTGCACAGCACTGGGATCTTCCAAGGCACAGGCTTGGAAGTGACAACTCCGATGATGTTAAGTGGGGGGAAAAAATGCAGCAAGCCCTCCAGGCTTATGTCAGCAGAGCAGGAAGAGAAAAAGTAATTTCTTCCAAGAAACCTCCCTTAAACCTCCAGTCCAAAATACTTTCTGTGTCTTTCTTGCTCAACAGCAGACCAGCATTCTCCAGGGAAAATGGTTTTCTTCCCAAGAAATGCAGCAGTTTCACTGGGAAGGTAGAGGCTTGGGCGACAGCCAGGTTTTGGGGGTGTTTGCTAAGGGACAGGGGTCTCTATCCCAGCCTGAAGTCTAGAAATCTCTTTACCTCCTCCACACAAAATAGCCTCCATCACTTATCCCAGATGCCCTCAAGCTTGCCAGCACGTTGATGAAAATGATGTCAGGGAGACGACAGTTTCTTGCACCAACTCCAGGCTCCCGGGCACCCTCACCACAATCTTACCCATGCAACAAGTGTCTTTACATCTCTTCTGAGCCCAGATCCAGGCTTGCACAGGTGCACCTGTATTCAAAAAGCACATGGGCATGGGTCTAAATCCCGTGCACTTCATTAAGGGTTAGGCACGTGCTTAAAGCCAGGTGATGCTCGATGTTGCCCACGTCCTGCCATGCCCTTTCCCTGCAGAAGAAGGCTCCTTGCATCAACAAGTCCTTCTGGAAACATATTGGGGTTATGTCATCTCCCTCGCCTCATCTGCATTTGTAAACTGGCACAACCTCATTGACTTCAAGGGAGCCCTTGGCACTTGTATAATCAGGTCTATAAATAAAAGAAGCGGGAAAATGATAAATGACACCAAAAGTTATTCAGCCAGCTAGGGTAGATTACTCACAGGCAATGTGCATAAGTGACCTTGAAAATAAATTTCAGCTAAATTCTTTAAAATCTTTAAGGGGGGTGGGGTGGTGGAATAAACTGAGCTTAAAATTAACACTCCCAGACTTTCCACCTCCTATCTAGCAGAAAAAGGATAAATTGGTTCCACGTGTCCCCTGGGAAAGAGCAGGATGCGATGTCAATGATCAATATATATCACCTGCGAGGTCTTCCAAAAGCAATCAGGGCTCACCAGCCCTCGGAAGGTGTTTTCCAGCCATTTGGAGGGAAACCGGAGCAAATACAATGGCTTTGAAAATCCAGCTCAAAAGCAGAACTTAATTAGGGCCGGCTGGAAGTTTTTTTTTTCTCTGCAAAGCTCCTCTCGTGCAAAATAGATCTTTGGTCAGAATGGGAAGATTATTAGGAATTTTAGGAACAGGGAGGATGCTGACATCTAAAATGTGTTCTTCAAAAAAACTGTTCCTTTGGGGGCTATGAAGTGATTCGGTTATTTATTCATTTGACTGTCAATGAAAGATTTTTTTACAGAAAACTGCTCTGGAAATGGAGCCTTTCCAGGCATGGTGGGGTGATGGATGGATATTTTGTATGAAAATCAGTTAAAATTTTTCAGCCTCCCATTCAAATGGGAGACTTCGATCGCTGGCACAGCAGTTGATAAATTCACCCTCGTGCTTTAAACTCAACAACCTCAAGTAACCTAATAGAGATATATTTTAAATATATATTACTGGTTATATGTAATTTAACAAATATATTCCTCCTGCTCCTTTGCCTTACTTTCCACAGAAGACATTTTAACAGCTTGAGTGATGTTGCTTTTATGATGCACAAGACATTTTACTAAACAGCATGATAAAAGTTTGTTCAGGCAGGAATTTCATTAACTTCAGGGTCCTTGTTGCACTTAGCGGCATCAGGCTTGGCATGCAGGAATAATGGGTTCCAGGGCCTGAAATTTCCATTACTTTCCATCCAGTTTATTTAAAAATCATTGGATGGATTATAAAAGGCTGCTAAACAATGGACATACTGTTGTTTCTTATTATTTGTTGCTGTGCCCAGATGTTTGGTGTTTCAGGGTTCCCTGAGAGCACTTTGGGGTGCCACAGAGGGAAATGCATCCTGTAAAACAATGCCTAACTCTTAGTTTTGTCCTCATAAAGCAAAATGATGAGTATTTGCGAATGGGATGAAACAACAGCAAGTTTCTGCTGGAGCCGATAGTGCTGCTGAGCATTTGTGTTGTGTCTTTTTGTCTATGGGGCTCTGTGCAAAGCAGGACCATTCTTCTCCGTAGAGGGGGAAACTGAGGCACAGCAAGGAAACTTGACATCCTGCAGTGCCAAACAAACCCGAATATGGGACTGACCCTTCTTTTCCATCCCCAAGCCAGTGTTTTCCATGTGCTTAAGGCTGGATCCCTCCTGAGGGATGGCCTCCACTGAGATGTGCCTGCATGTCTTCTCCCCCAGCTTTGCACACCCTGTGGGAAGGGATGCAATGGGGGACCGGTGGTGCGGGGTCACCGGCTCTATGCCTCCCAGCTAGGTCCCACCCGTGGGATGTACATTAAGAAAAGACCCACCTAAATCAGATTTGCTCCCAGACCATGTCCGTCTGGGCCGTCCGGAGTGCACATTTATCGGGGAGAGATGCATGGGACCTTATAATGGCCGTGTTGTCAGAGCCCACGGGCTGGCTCTGCTCCACTTGCCAGCCTTTTTATGGGTCCCTGCTCCATGGTTAGTGTAAATCGGACAAGGCTCCAAAATAAATAGCCACCTCCTCTGCTCACCAGCAGGTCATGCGTGTGGGGAATGCCACGTACTGTAAATAAATGGCTAATAAAAGCACAGTGTTCTTACAGAATAAATAGCTCCGCAGCTTAAATTAAATAGTTAAGTGAAATATGGAGATGCTGGGTGCATCCCAAAATATCCCCCCTGAGAAGAGCTCCTGGAGGGTCCCATCCTGAGTAGTGGTGGGACAGGTCCTCCCTGCCATGTCCCCCCCCAGCCATCTGGAAAGGATGGATGCACTCATAGGGCAGTTTCAGCTTAGTTTTGGACACCTTTTTGATGAAGAAATTTCCCGTTCAGAGCATTTAACTGTGAAGGAAAGGGTGTGAAGAGGGAGGAGAGCGGGATGGGAGGTGCAGAAAGCAATCCCCATCCAGGGAGCACTCACATCTTTAACAGTGGTGGCTTCATTGCTATCTCCAAACAGCTTTTGTCAGATGAGAATTAAGGTACAATGGGTATGACATTGCTAGGCTAAACCACATTAGAGTGGCAAAACACAGACTAACACAGGGAAAACCTTTCCTAGCAATAGTGACATTCAAAGAAGCTGGGGATGTGGGGATTTAGCAAGAATTTGCTAGGCTTATACAAAGGAGGGGAAGTAGAACAACTTTCTGTTTCATTTTGGGTGGCTATTTTTCCACTGGCATTCCTCTCCAGAAGCTCTTACAAGCCAAAAAAATAAAAAAAAAACCCCACAAACCAAATCCTCAGGAGAAATGCTTGCATCGAAAGGTAATTCTGCTTGCAATGTTTGGAAGGTGAAGAACGGATTTCATTTCTCAGCTGTCCCTGCTGATGACTGGGAGATGTCTCCTGTGACAAAGTGGAGGCTTGGATGGTGTTAGCTGGTTCTTCCAAGGGCAGACAGACTTGTGCATTGAGTTTTTCTGGAGGTTAGGCATGTCTGTAGGGCTCCTGTGATGTTATGTGCCAGTTCAGAGGCAGAAATGAAAGCCGAATTTAGGGATCTTGTTTATTGGTCTCCTGCTCCAGCCATTAGTCTGGAAACGATTCGAGGAAAATCGATCAAACAGTTATACTTCTGATGCTCTTATTGTCATAAACCCTTCCAGTTCCTCATTTATGGAGTGTGCATGTCTCATTTTTTAGAAAATTATTTCAATGCTAACTGATATTGTTTCAGTCTTTTAAACAACCAACTTTTCTTCATTGATTATGATATCCCTCTTAAATTTGATGGCCCAGCCTGTGCTAAAAGCCCATCTCCCTACACTGCTGTCATGTTACTGATGTAAAAGGGGCCGTTTCCAGCAAGAAGCAGAGAGCAGGACTGGGTTTGGTATTCCCAAAATCCTGTACACACATCCTCCCATCAGGCAGATTAGGAAATTATTAAGAAAAGCAAAGTCCTGACTTCGGACCAAGCTGAGCCAGCGCCTGTGCCTCAGTTTTGCCTCCATCGAAGGGTGGTGATGGCAGGAGCCTATCTCGCCCTGAGGCAGTGCCGTGCACCCAGACTGGGCTGCGTCCATGCAGATGAAGTATACAAGCAATGCTGATTGCCTGGTGAGCTTTTACTCAGTGCTCCGGGGATTTTTTCCAGCAGGCTATGTCCAGCCTTATCCTTTCCGACACGGAGGCAGATTTACAAGGGGAATTATGCCGGCTGCGGCTCACTGCCCCCCTTGACAGCTCTCTGTAAATGGCTTCTCTGGGGTGTCCCGCAGCACTAGCAGGCTCACATCTGTCTAGTGATGGGAAACACACCCTTAAAGACCTATATTTAACTCCTTTTTAATCCCTTTGCTCCTCATCCACATCTAACAATGCTTAGTCGATAGATGCATCTGATGGTGCTTAGTCCATGTATGAGTTGCACTTATTCTGACTCAACCTCCTCTTTAAGGCTCAGGTTTTACACTCCTCAAGTGACTTGTTTTAGAGATGGTTTTTGCTTGCTTCAGAGCCCTGCGTTGCAACAGTCAGAGGTAAGGAGCAGCTGCAGCAAGCAGTAGCAGTTGCTTCCCCACAGCACAGGCTGCGGGAACGATCCTCTGCCCTGCCAGACATCCCTCCCGCATCCCACCGCACCTGGGATGGGTCCTCTGCGTTGGCCACCTTGGCAGTGACACTATTATTCTGGAACATGGGTAATTTGCTCAGAGACCAGCGCTCACTGGCATAACAGTGCAGAATGCGTGGGCTCTGGAGATGCCCAGCTTCGTCAGGGTACCCCTGATTAGTTTTTTTTGGCACATTCAATGCCACAACAAAAATCCTGCAAAAACCTAAGATCCTGAGAAAACCTCAAGAGGAGGCGGAGGGATAGGCCTGCATCACCGGCGTCAAGGATGCTCCCACATCAAGGGATGCTCCCATGGCATCGGCAGCAACTTGTAGAGCAGCATCTCCAGCCCTGTCGAGGTAGCTTTGGTCCTGGTGCATGTCCCCTGGTGCAGGGTCTGCCCAGGTTGTGCTGTCTGTGTCTGCACCTTTTCCTTTCACTCTCCTTTGTCTTTTTTCCCCTGAGAAAAAGTCATTTTACACAAAATCATGATCTCACCCACGATCAACTGGCTGGCCTGTCCTTCCCAGGAGAAATTAATAAAGAATAAAACCTGATTCTGTTGCAGATAAAGGCACATCCACAGAAATTAACAGCCTTTCCAGCTTCGAGGGGGAGATTTGCCCTTGCCTGAGATATTGCAGAGTATACTGCAGAGAGCAAGGAAAAATTCCCAGCTCAGCACGCAAAACATGGCCCCAAAGAGCAGGGCAGCTCAGGAAGATTTTCGGCTCGCACCCCTTGTAATGGGCAAAGATCTGCTGCAGTTGATGGAAGACTTGCTTTTCAGCTAAACAAAACCTCTCCTGGAGCGTGTTCACCCTCCTTGAGATACAAAATATTTATAAAAATGTATGAAGTTTGTTATAAATTCAAAACTTCTCTAATGAAAAACTTTTGCTCTCCTCCCACAGCCGGCAAGGAGCATCACCCCAGGTAAGGGTGGGTGGCTGTGATGCGTGGAGAGGAGATCCCACCCTTCTTCTGCACCAGGCTCCTAGTGAAAATCATGTTGGATCATGGTAAGAAACACGTTTTTTTTTCCCATGAGTGGAAGGTGTCTTTCTCTTTCCTTCTTGGATTCCCTTTCTTCTGGGTTTTTCCATGAGAATAAAAGGAAAAAAAAGAGAATGGGTTTTGGGTTTTTACCTGGGAAGTGCTGCCTGAAGCAAACTTTAGGGACAATCTGAGCAAACCATGAGCCATGCGAGAGGGTGGTGGGGAGCTGTGAGGGTCTGGTGGCCGCAACCCTTCCCCTGCCACTTGTCCCTTTGGAGATGTGCAGCATGGCAGGTCTGATCCCTATCCCCACATCCTCATGGAGGTGACAAACCCCCAGCAGCAAGGAAACGGGGCAGGACCCTCTCCAGACCAGTGCAGGTGCTGGGGAACAGAAGGAGGACCTCCCACCACACACCTCCAGGCTTGAAGCAAAGATGCTGCAAATTTACGGTCTTCAAGGCATGTGGGTTCTTCAAGACCTTGCCTTTGGAGATGGGAGGGGAGCACTGGGGACATCCTCTCCTCCCAGTGCAGGAAGCCACTGAGCAATGGGAAGCGACCTCTCCATCACAGGGACTCAGAGTGAAAGCCTGAGGCGTGCCTGCCTGCACCGTGAAATATTTATTCTGTGTGGCATGCTTGATTTCTTTTCCAAGTTTTTTTTCCCTCTCTTGTTTTATATCCATCTCTCTTCCTTTTCAGACCCGCCTTATTCCAGTATTTATGAGATATATATGGCAAAAGACCAGAAGGTTTTTTTCCCCCCGTCCTTGTTTTAAGAAGTACTTCCCTTTGCCGTCCTGCCGACAAAGACCTGTGGAAATTAGGGATGGCAAGGACCTGCGAGATTGGGTTTTGTGCTCCTGCCAAGGAGAAAGTTTCTGGAGTGATGCAATCTCTAGCGCTTTGGTTATTCGAGGTTTAACAGACCCGGGCATATTGCTGATGCAGAGACAAAAGCTCAGGCTTTCCAGGACAGGCGCGGTGAGAGAAAAGCATGACTTCTCCTGCCCTAAAGGCAGTCTGGTGGCCTGGGCTTGGCTTTGGGCTGCTGTCCCCTGGTTCCTCAGGGAACACAGCAGCCACCAAAGGGGTTGGCTCAGGCTGAAAGCCACCACAGGAAGCCACAACCTTCCCCCAAAGCTAAATTCTGCTTTATTGATGCTGAGAGAAACCCAGAGAAAGTCTCTTTGGATGAAAAATCAAATATCTTGTCCCGCCGTGTCTGTCTCCAGCTCTCAGCTTGCAGAAGAGAAGTTGGGCCACCAGCACCCCAACTCTGCTGCTAAACACACTAAATATGACTTTAATTTCTGCTCTGCTTTCTTGCCACAGGCTTTGAAAGAGCAACTGCTTGCAGCCCAGGAAAGCTCATCCTTGGATGCAGACATGGTATAATTAACAGGGGAATAAGAATTCTTTGGCATGATGCGTGGCCCCCACCCTGAGGCAGGGTTTGCCTCAGGATCCTGTGATGACAGCCTGGAGTGTCTGGGGGTCTAAGAGCCCAGGGGGCTGCAGTATAACTATATAACCTTGGAAAGGCTTAGAGGGAAAAGCTAACATTGAAAATGGACAGCAAAGTGCTGGGTGCAGCAAGGTGTCAGCATCTTACTCTTGCTCCTTCCATACCCAGAGATACCCAGGGTCTGATCTAACGATTTCTATGGCCCCTGGATGTCATGATACCATTTTCTGACTTTTTGATACTGCTCACAGGACATAGGTTTGAGCTGATCCTTGGAAATCAACAAGCAAACAAGCAACACACTTCCTCTTCCAGTCTCACAAAAGCATCTCATCAGAAGAAGCTTTAATTCTCAATTTCTTCTGGGCCAGACCTTTAGCCGACAGCATCCTTGTGCAGGATGCAGATCAGATGGAGCGAAGGCTCTTCCCTCCATGCAGAATGGGAAGCATCCCTCCCTCGGGGTCCCCAGGGATATGCACAGGGGGTCCCGTGTGGCAACCCGCATCCCGGCTGCCTTCCCGCTCCCTTGCCTGCATCCCAGCACAGCTGGATGGAGAACCCAGCTGTTGGCAGGCAGGGCTGCAGGAACAAAGAGGCCATTGCAGCGAGGACTTTGAGTAATGGAGAGCAAAGCCCGGCAGCTCTCAGCAAGCCTCAGGGCCGTGAAATCTGATTCGCGCCCCTCTGCTAGCAGCGATGGGGAAGGGACCCCGAATGCAGTGTGCTTTGGCGGCAGGAAAGGACAGGTGGCCGTGGGCTGGGAAGAGGGACCGTAACGAGGCGTCGCAGACACAAGATCTTCTTTGTTAGGATGTTACCAAAGTAGAAGAGTGACTGCGGGAGAGGTTTCGGCACAGCTGCCTGAACTTCTTACCTCCTGGAGATCAAAGCCTGCCTTTCTAATTACATCTTTTATTACTCTCACCCAAACACTCGCCTGGTATCCCGGTGGCTTTGCGGGGAAACAGGTGTTTTTTAACACGCATGCGATTACAGGAGATTAACAGATATAAAAGCATGTCCCAGGAGACACGGCAATGCATCATGCTCCTGTTAAGATGGGGGATGCTGAGCCAGGCAGGGACATTTCTGCAGGAGCATCTCCCTCCCTGGCACTGGAGGCTCATCCTACCTCATAGGTGGCCGATGCCATGGGGCAGCTTGGTGCAGAGGTGTGACCCTGGCCAGCCCCAGCACAAGCTGGGAGGCCAAAGGGGGCCACAGGGCCCCGAGGAAGCCCTTGAGCTCATAGTGCAAGCAGGACCCCTGAGATGCCTCATGAGCCCCATCCTGTTGATAAGGGCATCGGTCGGAGAGTGGCTGCAGCCTGCTGAAGGGCTCCTGCACAGGGATGCTCCATCCCTCGAACGACCCAACTGGACCAGGGACCTCCCCTCCGTGCCCTAAATGCTCCCTACTGCACCAGGGTCCCCCCGCAATTCATACCCGCAAACACCCCATGTTGGACCAGGAACGCCCCTGCTCCATCCCTCAAATGCCCAGTATTCAACCATGGATCCTCCACTCCATTCCCTGAACACGCCGTACTTCACCTGGGATCCTCCCAGTCCATGCCCCTAAATGTCCCTTACTGGATGCTTGATCCCCGCAAACACCCTACACTGGACCGGCATCCCCACCCTGCTTCTTCCCCCCCAAATTTGGGGGATTTCAGGGATTTCCAAGTGAGAGACCAGCACGGTGGGAGATGCAGTGAGGAGAAAAGCTGTTACGTTTCTCAAAGATAGCGAAGGTCTTCACCATAGAGGATTAAAATATGTGGAGAACAAGAACTGCTGGCCCAGGAGCCAGGGAGGGGACAGAAACTTGGCTGAGGATCCTGCAGAACAAAGCAAAAACAGGAAAATGCATAGACATGCCTAAAAAGTCATAAAAACAAAGTTTAGGTTAAATACACACAGGGTCTCTTTTCCGCTTGGCAGGTTAAGAAAGGGCAATCTTTGCCTCTAGAGCTGCTGGCAGAAGCCATCGCAGAAAGGGGGCTCAGCCAACCCCCAGATCTGAGCTCCGGGGGTAGATTTGCTCCAGAGTGGCAGCAGAGGGACACACAGCCCGAACGCCAAGGACAGCTGAGTGGACAACCCTCAACATATCATACCGGTCAGTTTGCTATGGTCTCTGTGGTCTCCTATGCATCCTCCAAGCTCCCCAGCCTCCCTGATTTAGGGATTTTCCTTTAATTATACCACCATGTTGTAGTAAACATGCATATAACCAAGACCTCAGGTTGGAGTTGATAAAACAAGGAGGAGGGAGGCAAGAGAAAAGTAATTCCCCAGAGAGCTTCTTGTTTATTGGAGTTGAAACCAACGCCCCTATCAAAATGAGATGATGATAAAAAAAAAATTGTTTGGGAAAAAGAAATGATAATTTCCCATCAGCTGCTCACTGTTTCCTTTCTGCTGGGCACAGCTCCTAAAAATGAGGCGTTTGTCCCCGTTGATGGCTGGTGTAAAATGAGCTTTGATGTCATGGAAGGAAATAATGTATTTAGATACAGCCTTTGCTCAGATCAGGCAGAGCTAATATAAATCAGGGTACTGAGGGGATCGGGAAGGGTGTGGAGAGGTTCAACTTGACCCTTTATCACCATTTTCTTTAACTTTCACATTAAATTAACTTTCCTGTTGTTCCATATCACTGTGTTACATCTTATTTTCCCCATCATGATTCTTTTGTTCCCCTGCAAAGCTTTTGAAGCAGATGAGAAAGGGAAACATCTTGTAATCATCTTTCCAGAGGGTACCTCCAGATCACAGGCAGCACATGGAAACAACGGGGAAAATAAAGCCTTGTCACACCACCTCTGCTAATCTTTCTTGGAAATGCCTTGATATTACTTTGAAAACAACTGGTGCCTCATTGGGACTGTCCAGGATGGCAGAACCGGCATCCATTTCTATTGCTGTATTAAAATTCATACAAGGCACAAACAAGTTGCTGAGATTTTCATGCCACCGCTGCTGGGAGCTGAATAAAAATCACATTAAATTTACTTTACACTTCTGCAACAGCTGGCAGACACGTCTTAAAGTGCTTTTCAAGCTTGTGCACCAAAGAAAAATCAGGATCCTTTCAAGTCAAGGAGTTTTCCTGTTAATTTAATGTAGTTGGCTTTGCCAGTAGGACAGATTTTCCAACATGCTCAGCCGTTTCCCGAGTCTGGTCTCTTCTTTTGGTGCCTGAATTGAAGAGAATTGAAGAGAAGCTCCTGAATAAAATAAATGACCCCGTGATTTCCCAGGATTCTAGCTCAGCCGGTCTTGGTCACTGACTGGAGGTGCTGGATGATGCCACTGTACAGGGGCCAAGCTCATGCTGCACCAGCTCCAGACAACCCCAGGAACAGCATCCAAACCTCCCAGATTTATAACAATCCTGGAAATATAACAGATCTGCTGTATTTTATTTTGGTGATGCAAAAAGCATAAAGCATGCAAAACAAAGCGTATTCCCTTCTAGCATGTTTCCTCCCTGAAAATGTTATCACAGCCTTAAACAGCTTTGGAAAAGGGGAAAAAGAGAGAGGGAGGATGCAGCACATGCATGCAAAAGGGCAGGTTTGGGCTGAATTCATAATTTTTCAAGAAACTTTTCACTTCAACAGAAGCTGTTCTCCATGGGATAAAAACAATGCCAGCAGGGCAATGGGACATCTGCCTGAGCCACATGGCTTGATGACTTCTGCTTGCAAAGGGCTGTACTCTCATCTGCAGAAAAATTACTCAGAAGGGGATGATGCAATGATGTTGGGGTGCTGGTGTAGTGTTTTTATGTACGCTTTCTGGTCCTGAAGCTTGCCGTGCTCCGGGCTTTGCAAACCCATGCAAAGGGAGATCCCTTTGCAGGATGGGATGGGGAGCTGGTCTCTGCAGGAGTAAGCAGCCACGGTTTGCCCATGTACCTGGGAGTTTCCTTGTTTGCAAAAGGCTGGTTTTGTTGTAAGTTAAGTCTTTATGCTGACAAGTCTGGGCTTCTGGATGTCAGAATTAAAATACACTTGGTCTTCTTGGCCCGTGACCAAAATGCAAACCTCCAGGGTCTAATTTCCTTAATGAATTTAGCTCCTAACACTGAAACTGACCTGCTGGTGACACCCCTCCAGGTATGACTCTGCCACCTCGCCTTGTGCCAGCTGGGGACTCAGCGCCATGCTCCCCTCTTAACCAGCCCCAGCCCCTCCCGAAGCAAATATTTGGGCTCTTTGGACATCCTCAGCAGACGGCACCTCCTGGCCCACCGCTGAGATGCTGGTTAAAGCCCTCTGCAACCAGCCTCTCCCCAAGGGCTGAGCAAAACTCTGTTGGTGATGGTGTGGAAATCGCTCTTGCTCAAGACAGGAAGGCGAGAGAGGCCGTTGGAGCGTCTCACTCGAAGGGCTGACCTCCCAGCCATGACGCTGGGTTTCCTCGTTGCTTATGGTGCAGGGAAGGGGTCTGAAGACCCCACCAAGCTGCTCTGGCAGCATCCCCAGCTCTCGCAACCACAGGGTTTGCAGTTCATGCACAGGGAGGAAATAAAATACTATGGTAAGCCAGCGCGGGGCACTGAATTTGGTGGCACAGAGCAAGTTTCCATCAGTAGCTGGATTTTTTGGCTTAGTAGGAGACCCCATGGAGAAGTGCATCCCGCTCGGTCGCTGAAGCGTCGGGCATCATGCTGGCCGAGCCGGAGCGTGCACGAGCACAGTAAGCGCAGCACCTGGGTCTTGCAGGGAGACATCCCCAGGGGTGTTAAAGAAAGGTGAGTGGAGAGGGAAGGAGGGAAGAATAAAAAAATAGAGAGGAAACAGCTTTTCCGGCTGCCCCCACACTGAGGCATTGCTTCCAGAGGTGGCTTTGGGAGGCTCAGCTAACCAAACCGGAAAGCAAAGCTGCCTTCGTTGTCCAAAAAGCTTAATGAAATCCTGCAAATAAAAATATAAAAAAAGCTTAACTGCCCCAAAATGGACAGTTTCTAGCATGAAAGGGACAGTGGGATGTTTGGCAGCAGCCACGGCCCCGCTCTGGTTTCCTTGGGCTTTTTAGGCTGTTTCTCTTGCAGCTAGTGCCCTCTCGTGGAAACCTCTCATCTGCTCCATTTTTACTATTTTTTTTCCCCAAAATGAGATGATTGCCCCGCAGAGAGAAGCACACACAGAGGCTGCGGTTCTGCCCAGGCCCAGCATGGCCAGTGGTGCCGGGGACCGGCTTGTGCCTTCCCACCCGGCACAGGGAAGGAAGATCGCATCGGGATGGAGGATTGCAACCCCATGAAACCCACCAGGAGATGAAGCCTTCCCAAATCAACATGCTCCATGGTGGCAATCCAGGATGGTCTGAGCCCAACCCCGCTGGTGCTAAGGGAAGGTCTCCCGCTGGCACTATCACAAGCTGCCGCCTGCTTTGCTCCCCCTCCTCGCCTCCTGAAAAGCACGAGATAATTGGGAATGGGAGCAAAAGGTGAAGACAACGTTCCTCTCAGATGTCCAAATGTCAAAACTACGGGGGCACGAAGCGGGGGGCAACAAAGAGCCAGCGAGATCGATATGGCCAGCAGGGACAGGAGCAGGATGCAAGATCAGCCCCTGGGAAAAGCGATGCCTGAGCTGGCGGAGCAGCAGTGCCATCGCCTGGAGCCCTCCACCAAGGTGCTCTCCTCCAGGCAAATCCCAAAGCGAACACAAACACACGTTATTTTTATTTTTCCATAGCTGAGACCTCTCCCAGAGCATGAAGACTCCCTGGCAAAGGGGGCAAGCTTCATGCCAGGCTTTATGGCAGCCTTCCCTTATGCCAAAGCATCAGGAGACTGAGCATCCCTGTTCTTTCCATTTTTCAACCCAAAAGCATGGGGAACACTGCCGGACAGGCTTCACATTGGTGCTGGCAGCAGCAATGCCAGCGAGGACCACCCTGCCGCAGCTGGGTCGGGCTTGCACTGAGACACCCTAATTTTGCATCGAGGTGGTGCAGATCTTGAGCGCGGCTGGGGGAAACTCTCCTGTAAAGGGCTGGAAGGGCGCCTGGTTGAATATGAAGAATAGATGTTCTTGGGGATGGTGTTTGGGGCAGTGCTGGGGATGGAAGGTGGCAGGGGAGTGCTGGGGGCAGGCTTTGTTCGAGGGATATGGGGCTGCGGACGATGGGGGAAAGCAAATTCGTTGTATCAGAAAGCAAAGGTTTGCAGAAAATGAGGTGCCTGGGTTAATTTTACCCTAAAAAATAAGAGTTTCCACCTGTGGCCCCAGTAATTGCAAAGATCTGGTGACACTCCTGCCATTTTCCATTGGTTCATGCACAAATGTATCTCAAACTGGGGCTGCGCTCTGTGCCGCAAATGTGTTCAAACCCTGTCCTTCAGGCATAAATAAGTAAAAAAAAAAACAAACCAAAAAAAACCAAGCTGAAGTCATAAATAGGGTTCCTGAGCACTGGGGGGCCCCGGTACAGCCCCTGCAGACAGGACCTTGCTGAGGATGGGAACCGGAGCCACAGAAAGGCCACGGCGGAGGGGTGGTCCTGCCTATAAAATAGCACGTATGCTGTTATGTGCCATTTTAGCATATTGTGTGCTATTCTGGCACATATGCTATTTTATAGAATATAGGTACACATATAGATGCTATATTATTTCGTATATGTAATGTGTAATAAAGGAGGTAGCGTCTATGTCTTACACATCACGTAACATGCGAGATATACATACAAAAACCTAAACACAAATCTCTTTATTAGACACAAACACACACAAATAATGGGGGTAAAAAAGGTATAATCTACCTGCTCCTTAAAAACCGCGGGTCTGGCACACGTGCGCCTCGGCCCCGCCCCGGCCCCGCCCCGCTCGTGACCCCGCCCCCTGCCCCGCCACGCCTCCGAGCCTTGGCCACGCCCCCCCCGCTCAGGACGCTCTGGATCCCCGCCCCGGAGTCCTCCAGAGCATAAGAAAGCGGGGCTAGAGGGGCTTGCGTGCCTTAGGCGGCCGGCGGAAGTGCGTGCTGCTCGGGACGGAAGTGGCGTCAAGGCGCGGCCGCCTCCTGAGGGGAGGTGGTTCTGGCTGGCGGCGGCGGGGCGCCGTGAGGGGAAGATGCCTGTGGCGGTGATGGCAGAGAACTCCTTCAGCTTCAAGAAGCTCCTGGAGCAGTGCGAGACCCAGGAGCTTGAGGTACCGCGGGGCGGGGGGCACGCTACTGGGACGGGGGCGGCGGGGGCATGGCCGAGGCCCCGTGTGCTCCGGCCAGCCTTCGGGGCTCGGTGCCGCTCCGCAGTGCCGGTGAGTTTGGGCACAAGCGTTTCCAGCCGCTGCGGGGGGCGGTGTGGGTCAGGGACTGTTGCCGGAAAGTGCTGTTTTGAGGGCCTAATCCGGCCCTGCAAGGAAGGATATTCGTGGCTCTCTGCCTCTGTGTCTGTTTTTGTGAGGCTGGTGAGGTTTCAGTCTTTAAACTTACCGCTGGTGCAAAAGCCCGCCAAAATGCTTCTCAGAAACTTGTGAAGCTACAGACAAATAAATGAGTGCATTTTAGTATAAATGTTAGGGTCTTTGGAGGAGTGTGTGAGAGAGAGGGAAGTTCATATGTCCCCACGTGTCTTGTATGGTTGAAAAAATAAGGTGCTGAAAAGAGGAGCGGGGCACTGAATTACTTTTAAATCAATGGTGCACTTGTTAGAGGAGCTCACAAGGGAAGCTTCCTCTGTGCTGTTTTAAATTCTGTTGCTTGATGAGTTTTCAAGTCTGTGTGCACTGTTAGTGTGCCAGACCCCAGGCTATGGTAAATCCAAGTGGCACCATGTTAATGCTAAAAGCTCTTTCTGGGTGATATCCATAGATGGTTTCTTGTCTTGCAGTTTCCAGTGCTTTTCTAAATGTGAAACTCATGCATCCCGCGGTAGCCATTTGAAAGAAGGAAAAACTTTCAATTTTCTGATTTTTAGATCTTGCTGCCCTAGCAATTGAAGAGAGAGAGCTGTTCCAGCGTGTGATTACTTGCCACAGCAAAACTTTGGTGTTGACAAACCATATACCTTTGCAGTGGAAAATATAATCCTTAAATGGAAGGGGTCCCTATTTATGGTGTGCATCATCAAGCTTCAGTTAATGTTTCTGTGCACTACTTCTGTGCTGAGCCCAGGTGCTTCTCATGTTCTCAGCATGGTGCTGCAGTGTCTTGGTATGCCTGGAGTTCTGCAGAAGAGTGTTATGGAGCTGGAGGGAGATGGTTGTGCTGAAAATATGAGCTACCTGCTCCCTCAAGTGATGGCCATGTGAGCATAGAGAAGCAGAAGAGTGCCCTTGTACTGTGTGGGAGAGTTGAGTGTGGTTAGCCCTTCCTGCTGGGAGCTGTTTCATACTTGCTTTGAAGGTGTATTCCCATCCTTCAGAGGAGCACATGTGTACAGCACTTATTGCTAAGGTGTGTATTAGGGAAGCGTGGGTAGAGGGATACAGTTAGGGTTATGAAACCACAACATGTGTTAACAGTCACTGAATGGTTTCCCATTAGGGGATGTCTTTCTATAAATAGAGTTACCTTTTTATTCCTCATTCAGATTAACAAGCTTCAAAACAGTGGTTGATACTTGTTTTGGGCAATCTGTTTGAACCTGACTTGTAATGTCTTTGGCTGCCTTTTTGGCCTCTGCGGAGGGGTGAGAGGGTTGTGTCAGACTGAGTTCTGAGGGACAGGGATGGAGCCCAGCAAGGCTTGGGTTTTGCGTCTGCAGCCATCTGAGGAAGTTCAACACACCCTCCTCACTTCTCTGCTGCAGAGCATGTGGTGTTGGACCTCGATGGGTCCCTGGGAGCTGTTACAAAGCCACTGAACTTAGACTGCCCTCTGCTCAAGGTTTCTGCTGTATCTGTCAGCAGAGCTTCCTAGAGTAAATGGCAGAAGATGCACCCCTGGCAACTTGTTCTCAAATGTTTTGACAAAGCTGGTAAGTTATTTGCTGTGCGTGTTTCCATCAAGATTCTTGTGGGCACACTAATATCTGCTGACAGCCTTTGTGTTTCAGATCATGAGTTGATATGTAGGCTGATTTTTTTTGCAGGCTAGTGGCAGCCACAGAGCTTCCTTCAGAAAGACTGTATATTGTAAATCTGGATGTTCTGGTGGTAGTTCGCTTTCCCTTCTGTTCTGCTAGTCTTCTGGCAGAGAAACTAATGAATTCTCTTTTTAGTACAGAGAAACACCAAAGCTGAACTTATACAGTTCAAACAGGTGGTGTTAATTGACCTGGCTTTGTTTTACTGGCCATAATCCAAGGAACAGTTGCAGAAACTGTTGTATTTGTATGTGGGTGATGAGCCCTGGAAACAGCATAAGAATGACTGGGGACGATGGTATCTGCTCCACAACACAGCTAATCACCTGATTTTGGCTTAGATGAGACTATAAATCATGCATGTAATTAAATCAAATAGCTGCATAATTGGCTTCCTGTGAGTGCTTGCTGCACTACCCTTTGATAAATTGCTAAAACCTTATTGGAAATCTTTTCAGCTTTTAAATTATTATAGACTTTCAAAATTTTATAACTTTATTCTAATTCATTTTTTCTACTTGTATGATTTGTGAGGTCTGCTGAAATGTGGTAAGTGTCAAAGCTTAGTTTAGCTTTGTGAGAAGAGCAGTTCAAGTGAGCAAAAAAAAACTTTGCTCTGGTGGAGTGTCCTGAATTGAACTGAACTTCAGCTCAAGATAGATGAAATCGTGAGTGCCTAAAAACAGCTGTTTGTGTGGAACCGTGAAGTGAGATGGTTGCCACTTTCATGAGCATAAGCTAGATCATTAGAAAGATGTAACCTTAGTTTATTCATGCAGGAGAACAAGCTAAGTTTTCTAAGAAAAGCTTCTGGCATGTGTAAGTTAACTCTTCATTGCATGGTACAATTGAATTGCTATAAGATTGTAGCTCTGGCAATTTCTCCAGAACTATTATGTGGTGTGAAAAACATCAATTGTCTTGGAATGTTCAGATTTTGTTAAACTGGGCTACTTGGTGTATTTTGTAAGATATCTTGTTCTTAAAATATGTAACCAAATTATTTGTATTTGTTTTTTAGGCACCTGGAGGAATTGCAACACCCCTTGTTTATGGCCAACTTCTAGCTTTATACCTGTTGCATAATGACATGTAAGTGACTTGTATTAATCTTTAACTTCAGATACTGAATTTGTCACTATTAGCTTGAGCTGCAGTTGCCAGAATATTAGTAATTAGTTGTGGGACTAAAAAAATCCATGTAGGCAGTGCTGTGTTTTTAAAAAAAACCAAAAACATTAATGGAATTAAGTCTCTTTCAGCCCTTGCTCTGTCAGGAAAATGATTCTCCTTTGCTTGCTCTTGCCGACTCTTTTGAACTGTAGGGAAACAGATTGACTTTAGGAAAGAAGTTCTTTAAATAGTGAAATTGGCTCCTTTGGAAAGTGTTGAACACTTCTATGTTTGGATTTGTAGCTTTTTCAAGGCTGCATTTGAGTAAGATTGCATGTTTCTCTAGTTGTGTTGTGTCTAGTTACAGCAGGATAACACTAAACTGTCCATGTTAAAAATGAGGGATACTGTTGGCTTGAATGAGCTAAGTCTGCATGAAGCAGTAATCCTTTGAATTCAATCTGGTGGATTACTACCATCTCCCTATGTGAACTTGATTTGCTATGTTTAGGGTTTTATTGAGAAATTACTGATTATTTATTCAGGCAGAATAAATGATACTGCCATGTTTGATTATCAAGCTAAAGTAAGCATTGGTGTGGGGATTCAAAGATTTGAGTGTTTTCTTGCATTGTGGATGTATATTCTTTCAGGGCAAATTCCCTGAATGCTGATACTGAGTATTGGGTTTAATGCGGATAACCTTGGTTCAAATGAATTTGAAGTTTTAGAATTGGGAGGTTTAGAATTGTGCTTTAATGAAAAGCAGTGAGTCTTTTTCTCTGTTTTGCATTTTAAATCTTTCTGAGAATTTGTAACCATTTCAGTTTGGTCAATGACTAAATATTTCAATACGTGCAAATCTCCAGAATGTATGTGACAAAGCTGGGTTGGTAAGAACATGCACAAAACAGTCTAAATCTTTGGTATGGAAAGTGGGGTGTGGGCACATGAAGAAAGTATTTTTGTACTATTAATAAGTGAAATAAAAATATTTTTAAATGGTGTTTATTTCATCCTTTTTAACTTCTATTTGTATGCTTTATAAGGTACATAATATATTAACACAGTAATAACGTGTGTATAATTTATAAATACATATGAATATACTGGGGGTGCATGCTCAAAAATGTTTTTCTGCTAGAAGTGCATGATCAAAGTTTGGAGACCACTGGTCTAAATGAGTACTGACACTATGAAAAGTTACTATTTGTACATGTGTTCATCAAAGATGCAGATATTCTAAAAATAAAACTGCAAAACTAACTTCTGTGAAATGCTGCCTAGGGTAGATAAATGAAAAACCTTTTCTAAACTGGTGTTAAATGAGGCAGTTAATGAACTATTTGTTCTATTATGGCAGTCACGTTATCTACTTGAGTGTAACTTTGTTTTTCTACTTCAGTAGGCATAGAAGGAATATTTTAAAGCACTGACACTGTTAATTGTAGCATCTGAAAACAAACCTTTTGGTATCTCCTTGTAGCAAACATTTGGTTACTGAGAAGTATTTTTAACCTAATTTTTTTAGGAATAACGCACGATATCTTTGGAAAAGAATCCCTCCCGCTATCAAATCTGTAAGTACTTTGTAAAATGCCATTTGATACTAAAACAGTTAGATGTAAGCTTGCAAATAATGACTTCCCCGCCCAAGGATTTTGTTTGAGTAGCCTTGGGCTCAGTTCTGTGCTGTGAACTGCTTGCCCAACAGATGGCATGTTACTCTTTAAGATCTCCTAGTTGTTCATCTGCTACCTCTTTTCCTTAACAAATAATCTGGTGCAATAGAATTTTGTAAATCTGTAGACTTTTTAGTAGAAAGCCTTGTGATAAAGGGTAGTCAGCTGGAGGAAAGCAATGGATCTGACTCTGGGATGGGGCTGCATTCCACCAGAGGGTCCAGGATACCTTGTGTAGTGAAAAGTGACTTCAGATAAGTTGCATCATCAAATTGATTAACTTTCTGAAGGCACTTGTTTTGCACTGCATTTGGATCAAAGATGCATTTTAAGGATTTAGCTAAATATAATACAAGAAATGCTTCCAGACTTTACTGTTGTTAGGTTATTAGTTTGAGATCTAACTAGGGCCACAAAAATGATCAGAGGGATGGAACACCTCTACTCTGAGGAAAGGCTGAAAGAGCTGGGGTTCAGCCTGGAGAAGAGAAGGCTGTGGGGAGACCTTATTGCAGCCTTTCGATACTTAAAGGGGGCTTATAAGAAAGATGGGGACAGACTTTTTCACAGGGCCAGTAGCGATAGGACAAGGGTTAATGGCTTTAAACTAAAAAAGCGTAGATCCAGACTAGATGTAAGGAAGAAATGTTTTATGATGAGGGTGGTGAAACACTCGAACGGGTTGCCCAGAGAGGTGATAGATGCCCCATCCTTGGCAACATTCAAGGCCAGGCTGGATGGGGCTCTGAGCAACCTGACTTAGTTGTACATGTCCCTGCCAGTTGCAGGGAGGATGGACTAGATGGCCTTTAAAGGTGCCTTCCATCCCAAGGCATTCTATGATTCTGTCATATTTTACAAGGAAACAAGTGTTCTGTAGTCCTGTATTAAGAAGCCTCACAGTCAAGATGGGACCTGTCAGGTGGTTCTGAAATAATTTTCTTTCAAGAAAAAAATAGTTATATTGGTTGAGTCAATAGTCATCTGAACCAAATTTTACTTGGCCTTTCTCTGAAGTCTGCTGTATTGGTTGCACAGCAATATTCTGTGAATAATTTGGCTTTTTTGGTGTAACTTGCATTTCACGTGAAGCACCGTTCTTGGGGAAAACTCATTGCATGAATTTGGGAAGGTTACAGCTGAAAGCATAGTATTTTCTTAAGTGTGTGTGTTAATGAATCTCCTACTACTTGAGTCAGGTAATAAATTAGTATGAGTCAACTTCAGAAATAAATTGGTTCTCCTTATAATTGAAAATATTACTTTATTACCTGGTTTGGTGTTTGATTGCTATTCTGATAGGCTGTTCTAGAGTCCAGTTGACCAAATGATGATGTGTAACACAGTAGAAGTAGCCCTTAAAACCAGTAGTGGGAGAGCAGTTGTAGTGAGTATGGCACCATATTAAACATGACCCATTGTCAAGATTGCACGATGAAATTTCAAGTTGAAAATCGCCTTCACTGTGCAAACAGCCTCAGCACTTTAGAAAGCTTTTCCTGAAGAGGCAAGCATCCCTCTAAGCAGAAAATAAGCTGTGCCTGTCTTTTTGCAACTCCAGTCAGTAGCTAGCATGCAGACTACCCTCCATGATTGTTTTAGCTGGTATGTCCACCTGGATTGGTATAACTGACATGTGGGCAGACTTTGCATATGTAGGTGATAAAGTTTTGGGAGAGGATGGATCAGGGAACTTGCAGCAGTGATACCTGCTGGAACAAGATTTCCCAATGCTTGTCTGTTCATTACAGGTAGTGTGATATACCCTTGCAATGGGAAAAGGAGGGGAATGGAAATGGGTTTGTACAGAATGGTCACTGTAGAGAATACACCATTCTGAATTAACTGGGTTTTTTTGTCACAACAGGCAAATGCTGAACTTGGTGCAGTTTGGTCAGTAGGACAAAGAATCTGGCAGAGAGACTTTCCAGGAATCTATGCAACAATCAGTGCACATCAGTGGTCTGAGACTATTCAACCAATCATGGAAGCACTTAGAGGTACAAATTGAACTCCTGGAGGTAGCATGGAATTATTTCTGTGTGCTCAAACACAAACAGACAAGTAGACAAATGACTGCTTATTATGAAAAATCAGAAATGGTCAGGAACGTTGTTGCCAAGTTTTTGTAGGTTTTACTTAAATGATTTTAGGTATCAGATGTAAATAAAAAGCTCATTACAAAAACTTGTAGAAACAAACTGAAATGTTTTTATTAATTAGGATTAATTAGGATTGTATGTGATTGTGTATTCTTTCATATTGGAATTTCATACACCATATGTTTTGTTCTGGAATAGCAAAATGACCATTAGTTATCCAGTTTTATCAGACTTTTAACCAGTAATCTAGGGAACTTGGCTTGGCATTTCAGAACCTTATGAAAAGGTTTTTCTTTTAAATGTGGCTTTAGTCAAATGTTTTATTTACAGACTGCAACAGTAACATGCAAAGTCTTACTACTAGAGGGCAGTACACACTGCTAAAAAGCCTTCCAAGGTATTTTGCAATAACAAATTCTCTGCAGCTGTAGAAATGACTGATTTGCAGATGCCTTGGTATCAAAGCAGATGGAGTTAAAAAGGCATGGATAGTTTGACTAATTGCTTTTTTCATGATTTCTTTTTCTGATTCTGAACTATTTGACACACAAGCAAATGGAGAATGCCATTGGAAGCAGTTTCCTAAATTGGTTTACATACTAGTGGTAGTACCCCAGATACTGCAAACTGCATTTGGAATTTAAATGTGGTCTCTGAGGGGGTTTGTCCTGGTATAGAGCAAGCTGTTGTCTCTGGCTGCTGACTGTGGTACTTCAGTGAATTGTGGGAAGGGAGCAGGGAACTTCTGAAGTGCTAGCTTTAAGGGGTGTAGTGGTTTTCCAAATGTATTCAAATTGGACAAATTTTCTCAGATTTCCTAGTTACGGGGATTAGTCTACTGTCTGCTTATAGTGTTCATATCTTCTTAGATGCAACTAGGAGACGAGCCTTTGGACTGGTTTCTCAGGCATATACCTCAATAGTTGCGGATGATTTTGCAGCCTTTGTTGGGCTTCCTGTGGAAGAAGCTGTGAAAGGTACTTTGCATTTATTCACTGAACAGTTTTTCTACAGATGATTGAGATCAGAGAGCTGTAAGTGATGGTAAATAGAAACATATACAAATTCTGAGACTGTTATAAAGAGAAGTGATGGGGCAGTGAATAGAGAAAAAATGTCTTGGTTCTGGATAAGTGTTTGGTTTTTTATTATTTGCCACTAGTTGCCATTGGTTATCCTCCCCTTCTACATGTGGAAGTGTTAAAGCAATTCAGCAATGAGAGAAGACTGAAGGTAGTGGATTAACCTAGTTTTGTGTGCTGTTATTACTTCCATGAGCTTATTTGTCAAACTAAATATCTAAATGCTTACAAGAAATATGTCTTAGAGTTGAGGCATATAGGCAGTGTACTGAGTTGCTTTTCTACTGGTCTTAATGTGCATCTTTATTTTGCATTTCTAGTAATTATATAAGATATTTGTTCTTACAAATGTAAAAATGCCTTTTCAGGTGTATTAGAGCAGGGCTGGCAAGCAGACTTTTCAACTCGTATGGTAATGCCTAAAAAGCCAGGTAGGTGGAGCTGTTACTTCATTAGACAATGAGTTTAGCATTTTCTAGTAATGAGGTGTTAGTTTTTAATTAAAATTTTGCACAATATTCTTTTAGATATTTTTATGGGGGCTTATGCCACTGTAAAGCATGGAATGTTTATAAAATGTAAGAAGTACAGAGTAGTGGGTTTGGTTTGGGGTTACAAGTAGTTTGGATTAAACTACATCCTCAAATTAACTTCTTTAAACAAAAGCAGACAGGATATGCTGTGATTTCTCCTGCTCCTCCTCTGCTGCTGGCTCTGACTCAGTGGAACATAAGTTGGATGACCTCAAATGACATGTCTTAATCTAATAAAGATGAGTAAAAAATATACCATTTTGAACCTGAGATTTTTTCAGAAGTAGTAGAACTTCTTTGGGCAGGGATCTAGTGGGTCTTTGTGTTCTGAGGAGCTCAAGTTGTTGGTATAATTTCCTTTGCTTTTTAAAACTTACTCTATTGGATCTTTTCCTCACTGTCATGATGTTGTTAACAAATATCTGTTCTTGCAAAGCTCAGCCTGGAAAAATACTTGGTTTTTTTTGCTAAAGAATTATCTGTGGCTGGCTAAGGCAAAAATAAATTTTAAGCTGTGAAGGCAGAGATGAAATGACTGCTATTAAACTGCATCGTGCAGCTCTGGAAGGAGCCAAAGCATAGCATATCTAAAAGGGCAAAATCTATTCAGCTAAGAAAAAAATATTGTTGCATGGGCAGCATTGTCAGGTGTTCAGAGCCCAGAACATGATAAATATGTGCCAGGCAAGGTGTTAACGTTTATCACTCGGGGAACATAACCAACCAGAGCCCTGAGCTTTTGTATGTGATCAGTTTTTTTCATGAACTCATTGTGAAATATGCAGTGCTTACAAGTACTGAGAGTTACTTACATGTGGTTCTTTTTCCAAAAGTGAGCGCCAGAACTATTTCAGAGGCAAAAGAAAGAGGCAGGAAGTTGTCATTTGTATTGAAGCTGTGTGTCTAACCAGCTAAGCCTTGGGTATTCTGCTTTTTTAGCTATGAAGTAAAACAAGTAAATGAACAGGCTTAATTTTAATTACCTTTTTATTGAGTTTTGGCTTGATGTATAGAACTGTTTAAAATTGGTCCACTGGGGTAACTTCTATTGTGTTTTTCTTCAGGTGTGTTGGAAGCTTCCTTTAACAGATTTATTCCTTCATCAGGTACTTCCTGTTTATATGTAATCTACTTGCGTGTTTCTAAAACTTGCATGACTAATATAAACACAATTTCACCAGCACCACAAAATAGGAATTAGGTCCTAAACAAATGAATGTTGTCATTCCTCCCTCAAAAAAAAAAAACCTGAACAAATCCCAATCAGGTGCTGTCTTCTGTCTTCTCTTCCTCTCACATTTTAAGGAGATTCCTACTTCCATAGCTGAAGAAGGGAGCTGATCCCAAAGCAGGGGTAGGCAGCCCCTGTAAAACAAAAAGGATTTTGGTGAAAACATCTGACTTCCAGGCAATTTGCTCATAAAGCAACTCTGAGTACCTTTTGTTGCTTTTGTGTGATGTGGGACTTCTAAAGTCTTCCCTGTAGAAGAAAACAATCTGGTTTTCCTCAGAGCTCAACTATAGATTGAACTTGTCTTCCAACCTATTGTTAAACTGTAATTTCAGGTTAGCTGGCATTTATATAAGGATCTGCATGTGCACTGCGTTCTCCTGCAACCCATGCAGGACTTTGATGTGTTTTGTTAGTCAGATAACCTAGTTGATTTATTTGTTATCTTCAGTATGGCAACTTGTAAGCAAAGGAGCAACTGCAGAGCTCCAGGAGCTTTTTTGTCAAGTGGAAGTACTGTCAGTCTTCATTATTCAGACCTCAGTATATGCAAAAAAAAAAAAAAAAAAAAAATTTGGAGACTGCTGACAACTGGAACCTGTTACAGCTATCTTTGCTGTTAGTAACCCTTGGACTACTTAATGTTGCAGATCACAGAAAAGTAATGTCAGCTAAAGCTGTATAGGTAGGAGCTACAGTTAAGATATGCTCCCATAAGACTATTTAACAGTCTGATGCATTTCATTTTTTCTTTACTGTTGTGATGGATGGTATTGCAGATGGATTTGCTTTCTTAATTTCATTAATGATGCATTTGTTTTATCTTTGTAGAACCTGCTCCAGTTCCACCAATTCCAAATGAACAGCAGTTGGCCAGATTGACTGACTATGTGGCTTTCCTTGAAAATTGATTTCCCTGCTCCTGTATTTAGAACAACTTGGGAATCCTGTGTGCTGACAGTTCTAGAAATCTAAGATTGATTTTATTTTTTCTGTTAAATGTTGCAGCATCCCCTACTCAAATGTGTGAAGTATACAGCGTATGTTATCCCAATTTGTGTTTTGCCAAAAGCCAAGCTAGCAACTGAAACAATCCTTTAACTCTGTAATATTTATTCAGTAGGTACACAGCAGTATTACATAGTAAGGTTTTTTATTGACTCACAGCAGAGAGGCAGGTATATTAAAATGAAGAAGAAAGAGTAATGAAGCAGGTTAATTTCGTAGAGGAATTTATGCTAGTAGGTTATGTGCTTCTATGGTGAGTCCTGCAGTGCTTACCACAGATCAATTGTATGTTGAACTAAAGTACAAAGAGTGGAAGACTGCCCTACACATATCTGCAGAGAGAAAATATTTTGATGAAACAGTAACTTGAAGAAGAAAGCAATTTACAGTAACTGTTTTGCAAGTATATTTGTGGCATATTTATGATTGATCTTTTTTCTTGTTGGTCTTTCTGGATTGTTAAATCTTCTTGTTTTTATGTGAGAAATTTTACATTGAGCATATTTTTACAGCAGAATAATTGGAGTCATTTAAGAAAGGCAAATCTTAACTTCGAGGAAGAATTTTTACTTTTGAAAGGCTTTATTTGTAGGACACCAGATATTTTGCTGGGTAACCATACACCTTCTTGAGGCCTGTCGTGTCTTGGTTCTTTTCAGTACACTGGGCCAGGATCTACAAGAAACAACAGCTCTTACCTGCCTTTAACCTTTCTGGATGACCTCTGCAGTTATTAGAGAGGAATTTAAAAATTAGAGTAGGTGTCCCTGAGTAGAGACCAATTCGGATGGGGATGATATGTTATGCTGCAATGTCAGTTTGAGGAATACATTTTCTGTATCAGAGCACTGCTATGTTAATCTTTGAGTTGAGAGTGGATTTTAGAAGCAGAAAGATGACTTGTATTCCCAGGCTTCTTATTTGTATTATGCTGGTAAAAAGGCTATGGGAAGATAGTGGTGCTTTAAAGGGCAGTGCATGCCTTCATTTGCTTCTCCCCCCTTTTCAACATCATATTCAGTGGTTTCATCAAAGATGGCAAGTGTGCTGTATGTTCTGATTGTTTTTTCCAGTGTGCACTACCTACTGTACATTCTCTTGTTGGGGGATGTGTTAGCAGGGAGGAATTATAAACTGTGCACTGCTGCTTTGAGAGCTCCCTTTATATGTAAACACTTACTCAAAGTGATTATTTATTTGAAACTCACCTAAGACTTGGATTTCTGAATTTTATCTTCAGTGATATTAAAGAACATGTTTACACTGACCTTGTGTACTTGATTTTTAATTTTCCTTATGGTACAGTTCTGGTTTGGCTGGTTTTTAATGAACTCTTACTGGTCTAATTTGGGTAGAGCTAGTTAAAGATTAGTGCAATATATTATGCCTGGACAGGTATTTTGAACAGCTTTGTGTGCAGCAATGGTATGGCTTTGTATTAAAACCACTGGTACCCTTCAGATGTCTTAAAGTATTCAAAGGTGTGAAGTGCTTGAAGAGCTACGTGAAAATTTCCCTTTCTGTGTATGTGTTGTGTGACTCTGTAGTTTGTAACACACAAGAACAACCCTGCTTGCAGCAATGAAAATTAGACATGATGAAAGGATTACTAATGACTTGCAGTTAATAAATGGTAATGGGAGAAGAGCAATGTGGACACTGGTAATCTGTGTATCTCAAATCTAGTATCAAATCTCTCTCAAATGTGGTCAGTTTGACTCTTCTCTGTCCAGTTCTAACAAGTTCATAATTTTGAGATATTATCTGGTCTACTTTAAAATTTAAGCTGGCTTTTAGCTTTGGTTATGGCATTAACTCCTAACTTGCCTTGAGTACTGTGCTCCCAGCTGTGCTTTTTTTTGTTCTTCTTTGGAATCCAAGCTATTTCAGATCTTTTTCATCCTCATTGCCCTTTATCATGATTTCTGGTTCACAAATATCCTTTTTCAGATGGGCTGCTTGTTGCCACTTTTACTAGTCATGTACTGGACATAGCATGGCTTGTAACAACAGCAGAATATTTTCTGTTTGTTCCTGATCCTTTCTGAGATTGGCTCTGTTCTAACATCTGTTGACCACTGCCTCATTCTTAGTGTAGTAATGACAATGACTTCAGGATCTTTCATCAACAGTAATAACTAGGTTGGTGTACAGCATTGCATGTCCTTGTTGAGGGTTTTCCCCTCTGGTTAGTGCCATGCATGCATGGATAACAAATGGGCAGTGAAACAGTAGATGAAATTTCAGTATTATAAGACACTTCTGGTCTTCATGATCAGGCTTGCTTTTGACTTTAACTTTATAATGTTGGCATTGTTGCCTTGCTAACCTAAGAACTTCTATCAATGTTGAACAT
The DNA here is from genome assembly GCF_965183815.1 of Platalea leucorodia. NCBI lineage: Eukaryota > Metazoa > Chordata > Aves > Pelecaniformes > Threskiornithidae > Platalea > Platalea leucorodia. Next base: position 61,469,045 of record NC_138827.1, read on the forward strand.
AACAGGTATTAGAGCGATTTATGGTGGCCTCCTCCACTATGAAAACTGACTACCTGCTACTTGCCCGTAGCCAGTCCTTTCCCCTTTAGTCTACTAGTTTGTGTAGTTTTGGAAAAATCTGTTGTATATGAAGTAGACCACTTAATCCACATTTGTTGATCCTTTGTAGAAAAAGTAGATTTGAAGCTCCCTACAGAACCAAACAACACTTCCCTGAATCCTCTTCTTCTATGTATTTTTACTATTTCTCCTTTTTACTAACCGCTACCCAATTCCACTGTCTAGTCACTCATCTTGGTTTTCTGGTTTTAAATGGGCAGGTGAGGAGCAGGCTAAGTTTTAAGTCTTGGTAAAGGAGCTAGAGGTATTAAATGTTGGAGAAGTAGGAGATTACAGGCCAATGGAATACTTTGTTTTGTGTCTGGAAAGACAAATTGCACAAGTTGCTTTATGGATGTTAATCTGAAGTAACACTGGAATAGGTCTTAATCTACTACCAATGATACAGCTTAAAACAAATGGCTTTGAGGGATGTTGATAACTGTCATGAGACCTTTAATGGACTTGCTCAGCATGTATTGAGCTAATAAAGTCAAATTTTTACTTTTACTGTTCTTAAAACTAGTGAATGATTTTATCCTGCAACTAGTTCACAGTACCTATAAATAGGAAATTTACATCCAGTGGTAAGTTTATTGTGGTTCTTTGGAGACTATATGATACATTGTCATGATTGGTTGCTAATGAAATTCATGATTGGATTTAATGGCTGAAGACAAATGCAGCTTTTCCATGTCAGCAGAGGGTTACTAGGTAGAGAGACAGATGTTACTGTATAGCATAGTTTCTCTAATTAGATGAAGATGACTTAACCAGTCTCTGAAATGTAGTGAGAAGTCTGTCCATGGAGCTGTGGTTAACCTAGCAAGCAAAGATATAAGATGAGCTTGATAGAAAAGGTAGGAGAGTTCAGTTCTCTTGAAGGCAGTGAGTCATCTCAGTACAGTAACTATTTTTAGGCTTGCTGTAACTCATATTATGATCTTCAGTTGAGTGTACTTTGATACTATGGAAAAGTGTAAACAACTTCCTGACACATGGCATTACAAAAGCCAAAATCAGACATATCTGTAGGAAAGTTTTTCTCTTTTGGCTTGGGCCTATCTTGTGCTAAAATACTGCAGTCTCAAAGGGGTCAATAACAAAAGTTCTGCTAGGCGGAAATGTTAGTCCATTTGTTCAATATGATCTGTGTTAAAGGATTTCAGTTTACACTTTCAGTGCTCTGGCAAGCCTAGCATAGCTTTGTGCTTCCCTGTCCAGAGCCCTGTCCTGGTAAACAGATTGTGTAAATTATTTCCTAAAGTGACATCTTTCAGCATTTGAATACTTACCTGGGCTGCTTTAACCCTGTGCTTTCAACTCACCAAAAAGGAAGTATTTTTGCGGTTGTATTTGCTTTTTCAGTTGAAGCAACTGGTGTGGGTTTTGGAGTTCTTCCAAACTCTCTTCCATCCGCAGTGCTGGAACAGTGCTGGAGTGGGAGGACCTTTGGGTTAAGAAACCATTAAGAATTCATCTGGGAGCAGAGGTTCTTGAAGGATTTGAAAAAAGAAATTCCATTTCAGTTTAGTGTTTTCCATTTTCATCTGCATCCCACCTGTAATTTAAGATTGTTTGCATTTTATTAGCCTCTCCTATATAGGTCAGGGATGTTCATTTATCTGCAGTTTCAGTCTCTGTAGAAAAAGCTGTTTCAGCTCAAAGGTGGTTAAAAAAGGAGAAACTGGGTACGGAGGCAGAACAGTAGAGCACGCCTCCCTGCTGAAGATCCTCATGGAAACCTTCCATAGGCTTTAATAACAAAGCCTAGCAGATTTTCCAGGACCTGATCAGAGCTGTCAGTAGCTCAGTTAAGAAAATGAAAGCAGAATGCACGTGTAGGAAAACGTCTCACCGGGCATTGCAGGAGAACGGTACTGGTGTTGCTGTAGTGTATTTTGATTGATCCTGCTAGAGATACCATGCTTAGATAATATTCTTTGTTTTAGTAATCTGGATTCATTCTGAAACCCAATGGAGGTTTTTCTGCATTGCAAATCTATGAAGTGTGTGCAGAAACAGGCCAATCCATTTTCTGAGCATTTGAGAAGCTCCTTTTAAGAGTGAAAAGGGCATCAGCTCCGCTTGGTGCTAATTATTCCTGTGGTGGCCTGAGTTTATTCAGGTGACTGGTTACAGTAGTAGCAGGCACAAGATATAAACCACTGTGCTTTGGACATCTCGTTGGCTTCTTTCCTCTCACTATAAATATCTTGCAGGGCTTCCAGAATGAATGCTGCAGGTTGATTATTCAAGTCAGTCATAAGAGTTCTGCTGAGGCAAGGAGAGAGCTGTATTCTAGCAACCTGGTGTATGTGCAATAAAACGCTGTGTAAGACAGTAGGGGAAATCTGGAAAAAGGTGGGTGGTTTGTGCTGCCTGTGTCCTACCCTGCTGGAGTTGGCTGAGCCATCATCCAGGCAGCATGTTGGTGTTTTCTTACTTCTAGGAAGGACTGTGTGGGCTGGCTAGTTTGGCCCTTCCAGTTCCAGAGCCACAAGCAATTCAAAGCATCTGATGCCCAGAGCCTGGCTTCGTGCCTTGAGAGAAGCAGGCCCGAAGCCTTTATAAGGTGTCTGAAACTATTAATACGTGTTTGATAACGTCGAAGCGTGACTAAAATAATAGTAAAAAGAAAGGGCTCACAAGATTTTACTCTGAATAGGCTTACTTCTGTGAAGACTAGGGCTTGTAAGACATTGTGCAAGTCCACAGTGAAGCTTTCTTCAGGTCCCAGTTGAAGTCACAAATCTGTTCCCATTTACTTTCTTAAATGCTCCTCTTCTAATATGTAATCTCTTGGAAGTTTTTGTAATGTAGTAAATGATTGGCAACCTTCCTGCAGACTATTTATGAAAGCTAAAATCAAAGCCTGAGTTTATTTGTTATAATTTGTTATATTTGTCTGTCAGGTGCAGTGGAAACAAAGTAAATGGTTATTCTACCAAGATACCTCAAAGTACCTAAACATTGAAGTAATAGCCTACTGTACTTTGGCATTAGCTATCTTAAATCTGAGAAATACTACTGAGTGCTGATGGGCCTTATGTATTTTGGAACTGGTGCACTGGGAAATGAGGCAAGTTATTAGCCACCTTGCTTCTTTCAGTTGAGTGCACTGAGGTTTTGTAGTTTCACATGGTTAGCTGAGGACACTTCTTTAAAACAAAATAAAGAAACCCCTTTCCTCTGTCAAGTGTTGAACAGCTGTGAAAGTATGGATTTGCTATCAACTGCCAATGGGCTATGACAAGTGAAAGGCAAATAAGTTGCTGGTTTCTGATGGGAAGCAAACTTGCAAATATTTTACATTCTCAGATTGTACCAATTAGCTTGAAGTTTGCTACTTTTTTAATCTGCTTGTGTTGAGCAATGGACAGTAATGTGCATTCCCGGTTTCCTCTTTTTATGGTTGATCATTAAATGCTAGATTCTTCTGTGCTTTCACAGCAAAGAACTCCAGGTGGGATGCCAGGGCTGTGTGGCACAACTTAATGTAAATAAAGTCAGACAATGTGTTAGGCATTAGTAATCAGGATGCTTACAACCAATTCTGAAGCATTGCAGTAAATGTGGATATCTCTTGAACATGTTCTCAGGCTGAATAAAAGTATGAGACCGGGAAGGAATCAAGATTTTTAGAAGTAGGAACCCAATTTGTTTTTTCCACGTGAGCCTTCTGTTATGCTAGGGTAAGCGATAGAACAAAGAGTGCTGAATCATGACAAGCATCTTACTTTGTATTGTAACAGCCCATCAAAGCTGAGATTGGTATAAAAGTATGTGATGAGAATCCATCTGAGGTGAGCAGACTTGTGTCTGCACTGAGAACAAGACTTGGCCTCTGATTCAGAAGGTAGGGTGCGCTCTCTTGTAGGTATTTCAAATCTGACAGATGTTTGAGGTATGAAGCCCATTTTATTGCTTTGTCTTTTTACGTCGACTTGAGCCTGCCTGGGCTAAAGCATACTAGCTCTTACAGCAGTCCTTCTGAGCATTACAAACTCAGGATAGGAAGATGACACACTGTGCTTTCCTATGCTAATTGGGATCTGTTTTTAGACTTTGAGTTTATTCATAAACATGTGGGACTTAAGTATCATACACAGTGGAAGTATCACTGCATAACTTAATCCTGCAGAAAACAAAGGGAACTGTATTTAGTTCAAACATTTTACTGTAGTTCCAACTCACGTGTTGCGTTTTCAGCCTGTTAGTACAGTGCAGCTGATACTAGGTAAATGGAGTGCTCAGCTTACCCTGCCCTTAAAAGAGCTAATATTTGGAAATAAATGATGCCTTTGGTATTTATATTTTCACAAATTGGTTAGCTGCATAAATGCTAACTGCTCCCAGATATTTAATGCTTAATGCTGTTTCTGTAGTAAATCACAATGGCAAATGGGTTCAGCCTTTGTCTGGTGCATCAGCAATGCTTGATCTTTCAGAGCTGGGCTCTTGGGACTTAGCTGACTTAAATCCCATGGAGCTTCTTATTCAGTCTTCCAGACTGGCACATGCTAAATTTTAGGAGTGTGGAAAACACTGGAGATTGACTTCTCTCCTGTTGTGTGGAAGAGCACCTGCTTGTGACTAAGACACTCCACACAAAGGACTTGGTTAATGTTTGCACTGCAAATGCTAGGGTTGAAGCGAACAGCATTATTACAATGAAAACAAAGCAAATCCCACCACCTGCAGTATCAGTTGACTAGCACGTGAATATTGAGTGATGGAGCGGCAACAAAACTTGCAAGTGCTTTTACACCAGGTGGAAAACCTGAGAAAGACAGAGTAACTAAAGTGCTGGACAATGACCCTGACATAACATGCCAAAATGATCATAGTAGTGTTACCAGGCTGCAAATGTTACAGGACAAAGTGGGATGTGCAGATGGGATAACAAAGTATAACAGTGGAGAAATACTGGGTGTGTTTTGGGGTGGGACTTGCAATGAAATCTTCATAGCTGGAAGTCCTATACTGCATTTTTATTACTAGGATGTTACAATAGTATCCTTCTCAAGATCCAGGAGGGTATGTGATTGGAACAGTAGTAATAGTGGGAGATTTTAGTTACCTCATGTAAACAGACCCCAAAGCCTGACTGGGGTGAGACGTAGAGAGAATTTGAATGCATGGTATTTGCTGCCTAGAACAACTAGTGGTAGACAAGAAAAAATTCTTGATTTATTTCTTTCAGTGCTGCCTGGGACAGATGTTAGCTGGAGAAATACTCTGGCTGTCACAATATGATTAGGTTTCACGTGTGGTTGGAGGGAACAGGCCAAATAAATTCTCTATATGGAAATTCTATTTTAGGAAAGGGATCCATGCAAAAAATTAAGCAGTTAGTTTAAAAACAAAAAACTGCAAAAGGAACAATCAAAGCAAGATGCCTACAATGCCTATGTACAACCTGGAGACTTAAACCTACTGTTTTAGAAGCCTAGGTGAAACATGCCTTACTGCAAGTAAAAGCCTAACATCCCTGCAGTGGCTCCATGTGAGAACTGAGGAGGTGTTTTGGAGAAAAGACTAGTGCTTAAAGCAGCAAGCTTGTGCAAACAAGGAGAATAGAAAGGCCTGTAAAACATGGAAGATCAAATGTAAACAGGAAATGAAAAGGGCAAAACCAGAATCAAGCAGTATTTTGCAAAGGGTGCTCAAACTGATGGGTCATAGTTACTTAAATGTATTGCATGTGGGAAGTCAGCAAGGGAATTGGTAGGAATTGTCCTTGATAATGGGGAAAATGAGAGATGCTGAATGATTTTGCATCAGTCTTTGCTGTAGATTCCCACCCAAACATGTTTTTTGCAGTGGGTAGCTCGGGGTACCTGTATCAAGTTACAGTAAACATACAGGAAATATTAGACTGTATATACAAGTAAGATCAGAAAGCTGCCAAGACCACAGTATTTATCAGAGTCCTGAAGGAACTCTGATATTAAACTGGAAAGTTGCAGGCAAATGGTGTCTAACTTTCTATTGCAAACAGTTACTGTGCTGGAGGCCTGGTGGGTTATCAGTGTAATTCTTTCACATAAATGTCTCTAGGGAGAGCCTGGGAACTACAAACTGTTGGACATCTTGCTAGGAATAAATATTAGTGGTATAGATGATGAACCACTGAACATATAGATAAAACAGTCTGAGAAGAACCACTATGGCTTCTGTAAAGAAAATATTGCCTCACCTGCTGGAACTATCAGTGTGTCTTCAGGCATGTGGATAAAGGGGATCTAGTCAATGTAGTAGATCTAATGTCCCACACTAAACACTGAGGAAATAATATTGCTGCAGGATCACAGGAAAGCTCCTTTAAGGCCTGAAAGCTGGTTAAAGGGTAGAAAGCAAAGGGTAGGGCTTACTGGCCACTCTTCCAGTAAAGATGAATCAGCTTTGGAGCCCCAGGAACAAATGCTGGGACCAATGCATTAAATATTTTTATTGACATTCCAGAGGAGGACACATGCAACAATGTCCCAGTTTGTTGATGGTAGTAAGCTCTTAAGTAGTCATTGCAGCACTGATGGCAAGGGAAATGGGAAGAATCTCCCAAAACTGGGTGGACAAAAGGTGAGTTTCAGTGTACTGTAGGTAAAGGTAAGATAGTGCACTAGGGGAAAAATAATCTGTAAGTGTGTTTACATGATGCTGAACTTGTAACTGGCACTTACGGCTCTGGAAGGAGATTGGAGAGTCTTTATCAATAGCTGTCCAAAATCATTATCAATGTGTGAGAGTGAAAAAAGCCAACAGTGCTAAGCATCATCAAGGAGGGTAATGAGAACAAGAGGAAGTAATTTTCTTGTTGGATAAAACTTGGATGCACTTGCACAAAAATTCACTTGGAGTATTATAGTTTGGACTTACACCTCAAGAATGAGAATGGAGTTGGAGAAGATGCAGAAAAGTACCTGTAAAATGATGAAAGGGATAGAGCAGCTGACTTCTAGGTAGAGAATAAAAATGCTGGGACCCTCTAGTTTAGAGAGAGTGTATAGAGGAGGTATGTCTGAGACTTATGAAATCATGAAGGCAGTGGATAAGCTGAATGCAAAGCTTATTTGGCAAATCCCACAGTCCTAGAGGTAGGGCATACTTGGACATTGGTTTAAAGCAGATGAAGGAGCATACTTCTATACAGCACAGTGAGCTTCTGGAACTTGTTACTGCAGAAGGAGGTAGAGGCAGAGCATGTCTGTGTACTCTCAAAGGGATTACAAATTCACAGGCAACAGGTCTGTAAATAGATAATAAAAAGAAGAGGCGAAGTGCTTTCTAACATCCTTGTTCTAGTGGATGCTGGAAAAGGATTACTGAGAAGTGCCAGGCCTAAACAGCATCTCCAGTTGCCACCATGCTAGGCAGGCTCTTGGGCTACATTGCCCTTTGTTCCGACCCAGTGTAGTATTTTGTATCTTCCTAACTTTGAGTCCCTTTCTCACAGGTAGTATGTTTGTTTTCTCATCTTTTACTGTCCTCCAAGTGTTGTTTGACATTTTGCTTGGATGACATGGGTAAGGGTCTGTGAATTTTTCAGTCTAATTATGAAAGAACTGATACTGAAATATGAATTGTGAATTTCTAATGTCCTTGGGGATATTGTATATAATAAAGTGTGCACTTATATTCTGTCAGATCTAGGAACTTTGTTTTCTAAGCAGAATGAAGGTTATTTTCTAAGTTTTAGGCAAAAAACATCATCTTGCTATATGTCCAAGCAGTCAGTGGATGAAAAGCTTAGTTTAGAACATTCAGACTCCAAGGACATGAATGCTCCCTAATTTGCGTGGCACGTCTTTGCTCAGCATTTTGTTTGCCTCCCACGGCCCTCACATGTTCATGGCCTTTTAACATCTGGTGAATAAAGCTCAGGATTAGTAAATGCTCCCATGAGGTCCTGAAGAGCAAGTTCTGCTTTCATGTTAAAATACTAGTGGATTTGATTACAAGAAAAATGTCTAATTAGGAGGGAAGATCCTACTTCTATTAACAGTTTGGATCCATGCTGAAGGTCTTGTCTTGGTTTAAATTTCCAGCCCAGTCTCATTACTGCAGACTACTTTGTGTAACTTCAAGTACAGTCAGTGTGAGAACCTTTTGTATGCTCCTTTGGATATTTGGTGAGGAAAATTTAGGTCAAAGGGAATTGCTCAGATACCATCCAAAGATTTGGAGTGTTCTCTGTTAATTCCTAGCACTGGGGAAAACTCTGTGACCACAGGAAATTATTTAACCCTTTAGCACACAAGTTTTTGGGTTGTTTGTCAGGGGTTACCAGTTCCTCCTTTCTCTTGCTTTCCCCCACTTCTCTTTTTTTACCATATGTCTCCTGGGAATGCTCTATCTTATATGTACAGTGTCTAGCATGATGTAGTTGACTCCTGGGCTGCTTACATTCCAATTAACATTTTCTAAAAAGTGAGGAAGCATGTGGGAGTGGAATTGGGAGTGGGAAGAATTGTCTGATATGCCAAAAAATTTTGATTTTTTTTTTCCACCTGCTGCTCAGTGACTCATCCAAACCATGTGTTAACGTGTCCAGTTGTTACTTGATTTTGCAATAGTTGATTTCCATGGGACAGCCTTCTTAAATGCTAATCATCGGGGTGGGGGGGCATGTCTAGGCTCCTTTCATGCTTTTTGGCTGCCTGTCCAGGTCTTAGCTGGTTTAAGGATTTAACAGAGCACAGCCCAGCTGGTAATTGATTGTAATGAGATTTCTTTGGATGCTGCAGGTGAGCACATCTTTGGGAACAGAAAAGAGAAGTTTTACTTTTTTAATGTACAAAGGCTAGCTTAGAGATTGCATTAGGAATGGCCTGAGAGCTGGGTAGATGACGTGATTTTGAAAGTAAACTGTCATTTAGTTGATGGTCTGAGGTTGCCTGAAGTAGGATGAAGTGGGGAGGTAATCATATGCTCTTTCAGAACTTCAAGGGAAAACTTGTTTCTCATTCAACAAGAATGGGATTTGTCTTACTGCCCTTAGGTATGTGCCAGAAAAGCTGCTAAGACCACCAGCAGTACTAGAAGTGAGTGAAAGTTTTAGGACTCTGATTTGGAGAATAAATCTTGGAGGGTTATTAACATGGATAAGCCTGTTGGCAGGTTATTTTTGATCTGTCTTTCAGTTCAGATCCATCCTTGCTACCTAGACAGGGAGAGATGCGTTCACCTTATGTGGTTACTGGATGGTTTAATTTTCCCCAAAGTTTAGTCACAGTGATGTTTGTCTACCTTAAGACATGTGCATCGTCACTGTAGTATCTCCTAACTAGCACCTTGGCCCCCAACTTGGAGTTTAAAAGACACTGAAATCAGCCAACCAACAGGGAAGAAGAGGATGACAGTAAAGATAGCTTGCTACTGTGAGCACTGGAGCAGCTTGTAGGAAGTCTCTGACCTGGGGCAGGAGATGTGCTTTACTGATTTCTGGAAGATGAGAGGCCTAGGCTGATATTTGATTCAGTTGAAGGCAGTGTCTGTGGTTTTGCACAGCTTTGGTTATGCTGTGCAGAAAGACTATCTGACTTTTCTTTTTCTGTTAGTATCAATTCTCAGCCAGGAAAGAAGATGGGAGAGCTGTAGTTTATTGGCCAGTCAGATATCTTTGTACCAGAGGGAGGATTAATGTTTTTGCAATATACTTATTTCAGTTTGGGGTGCTTTTGTAACACTAAGTGAACTTTAATCCCTTGAGAGCTTTTTCCCTTAATAGAATTTGAGATTGAAAACAGTTTGCAAACCAAACACTGCCAAGTTTTGCCTGATTTGCAGGTTAAAATAATGCAAAACAGGTAGCTCTTCCTACCTTTGTGACCTGCCCAAGTACCATAATTCAGCCAAGGTTTTCAAAACTTAGCAAACTTCAGTCTGAATTTGTGAATCCAAAAGATGGATGATCTTCAGTGCTTGTTGCAAAAGACAAAAAGTTCAAGTTCTTGGCTGACAAGTAAACCTGGTAGGGTTGCACTAAATGGTATCCTTTCAAGTTGCCCTGTGGAAGGGTCGGTGCCTGTGACTGCAAAGCCTGGGGAAAAGCAAAAAATTAGCACTCTTCTAGTAGCTTGTGAGCCTGTATGGTCTGTAAATAAATCCACAGGCCCCACAGAGAAGTGACAGGTGGTGTTACCAACAGCTTTCTGAGTACCCTCTTGAGGCTTCACCTTTGCACATTTTTGTTAGATGGTGAGAACATGCTATTTCCCCCTCACAGAAGGGCTAGCTGTGGAGTGATTAACCACCTGCCTTGATGAATCACTCCCAGATGGCCTTGGAGAGTCTGGCTATGTGCATGAAGCAAATGGACGTTGAGTTATGTGCCTTAACTGCTCTCCCATGTCTCTCTGTAGCATGCTACCCCTTGCACAGAGAGTTTCCCCTTCCTTGATTTGTGGGAGGTTGCAGACATGTGCCAGCTAAGTGCTATAAATAACATCAGCTAGTCTGCTGCTCTTTCAAGGGAACTTCAGGCTTTCTCTTGAATCAACGTTACCTTTAAGCAGCATTTCCTTGAATCTGCAGAGTATGTATGCAGACATCTTGGGGTCGGGATGGGTTATATTAAGCTATGATGAGGCAAGGTGTGCACAGCATGGTGTGGCAGAGTGATGCAAACCATGGCTTGCAAAGTTTGTTTATTACCACCCGCTTCCTTTTCAAAGGAGTAAGAGCTGAAGTGTGGGGAAGGGAGAGGTGGAATGAAGTTTAGGTTCTCTGCAGTTGATGAACTGCGGATGCTTATGATGGGACAGAAGGTCTTGCCCCCCTGAGTGGTAGAGATGCTGTTGTATGTTCTTCCTGGAAGATGACAGAATAAAGGACGAGGAACTTGGGCAACAACACTATTTCTATTGGAGGGCATCTGGTAACCTGAAGATGTGATATATATCTCCAGCCTCACTAAGTCTGGTGTAGTTAGTTGATTCATGAGTAAATTGGCTTTTAAAACAAAAACAAAAGCCATGTTTTTTTGAGTATTTATATGAAGATGAGATCAGTGAATGTTGTTTGGCTTAGCCTAGTAGCCAAGGTAACAACCAGATCTAATTGCTGGAAGCAGGCTAGAGATCAAATGGGGTTTATGGGGCTTTTCCCCTCAGGCAGTGAAGTCTATTGAGAGCTTATTTTAGTGGTAGAGCTGCTACTGTGTGTTGTTCTGCAGATGTGCTGTGGTGCAGGCAGTGCTGCTGGACTTCCTGTGGAAAATTGTCCATGCCAGAAGAGATGGGCTCTTGGGTGTGTGATTTTTGGACCTCGAGCAGTTTATACCTCCTCAGGATACAGCATAATTCTTTTGTTTACTTTTGAGATCCGAGTGGATGTAGGTGTTCACATAATCAGAAACCACAGATGACTGGCAAGTGCCATGGTATCACCTCTGTAAATGACTATTGCTCCAGTATCAAGAAAAATATCTTTGGGTGATAATGTGATCACACCACTGCATCACGAAAACTATTGTTTGGAAGGTCATGCTCTAAATCTGGTTTCCTCAAGTACTGGCTTATACTGGATGTTTCTGAGTGTCATTTTTGCAGATGTCCATCCCTGTGCTTGTGGAAGTGAGAATGTACACTCACTACTCATTTTCCATTTCCTGGTAACGATCAAAGGTGGGTTTTTTGATTGTTGCAGTGAGTAGTTTTATAGTTAAGGCTCCATTTTTGTCATTAAGTCTAGTGCTTATTCCTGCTTGATATATGAGCAGGACATAAGAGAAGGTTCTGTGGTGGTTTTTTGTCCCATGAGCAGTGATTTTTGTGTGGACTGAGAGGATTGCTATCAGCAGACAAAATCTCTCTTGCCAAATATCTGTGAAGACAAGCTGTTGGGGAGTATTGCTGTCCCTTTTTGGACTCTTCCTTTCCTGACAGAACACGCTGGGTGATCATAATGAGAGTATAGGCACCACAGCAGACCCTTTTCTAATCTTGTTAGTTCCTGGATGTGCAGACAAGGATGTGCAGAAAAGGCACGGGTGGGAGTTGCAAGCTGACAATCCTTTCTCTGGAGCAGCTCCAATGTATAAGAGCCAAGATAGCGAGATTAGGATCAGAAGAAGAAATTCCATGGTGGTAGGGAGCTCATTGTTTCCATGTGGATGCTGCTAAAGGAGAAAAGTCATGGTACAGTTGGTGAATCTGAAAAGGAAAAACATGACAAGAGAGTTTGTATAATGATGAACAGGGAGGGAGTGAACTTAACCTACTGTATTGTTCAAAATTCTGCCTGTTCCCTCAAGCAGCCCTTTTCAGAGTAGTTATGTTCAGCTCTGTAGAGAACGGGTACCCAGATATTTGTCCAGGCAAGAAGTCAGTTCTGAACCCTCAGCTGGATGATGGAGAGTTTACCGCAAGGACCTGACTTATTCTTCCCTGTGAGAAATCTTAGAGGCAGCCAGATCTTTGAGTCCTCATCCATCCTGCAGCCTGTGCATTCACATTGCAAGAAGAGATGTTGATGTGAAAGAAAACCATGCCCAGCTTGAGGAAACAGGGAGATCTGGCCTCAAATGAGAAGTGAAAACATGTTGTTGAGCAGAAAAAGACTGAACAGCAAATCAGTGGATTATAGTGTGGTTCTGGGAATGTAGTTAGCTTATAGAAACAAGACCTGGCTTGGCTACAATCAGAGCAGCCTAGTTCTATCTAGAGATTTTTCTCCTATGTTAGCATAGGGAAATGTCACTTGCTGAGATTCTCCCTGTTCCTGTGCAGATAGGAAGGCGGGGTGCTGTAAGAATTTATTATATACTTGGAGATTCAGATCAGTAGAGTTAATATGCAGCCTTTCCAGACTTCTTTGTGCTTGCCTTGTTCAGAGTCAGAATGTTGGACACTTGTTTTTCTTGAGAAATGGGAAAGATTTGTATTTTCAGATCTGCATGCTCACCTGGCTTTTCCTTCCATTTTGAGATCCCTTAATATTTACTTGGAGAATTTGTTGTCACTGTGTTGATGGAAACCCTCCATTTTTTGTTCTTATGAGCTTAGAAGTCTTTCAGTTTTTCTGAAGTGAAGATAATTCCCCACAATGTGATGCAAGTGCAGAGTGGATGTTTGAGAGATTTGAAATCCGTTTTGTGAATCACTGATTCACGTAGAGCATTAGGGATTTCATTCCCAGACGTGCTGCAAAATATAAGTTTTCATTTCTTCTGTACTATTAGCCGAAGCTGGAAATATTCTGCAGTGATAGCAAAAAGACAGTAGGATATTTAAACTGAGCTAACGTCTGGGGGAGGAATGGAAGTCTTTTCCTTTGCTGTCTTACGTCCATGTTTGTTTTAAAATTTTTGGCCTCAGCAAAAGGCTGAAAAAGAACAATGTGTTTCTGTAGTTTCCTAGGACTGTCTCGCCTTGGGGGCAAGAGGTCTCTCTTTAAAAACCATTTCCTGTTCAGTTTATCTCTTAGGGTTTCATCCAGTTCCCACTGTAGTCAGTTACAAGTTTTCTGACTTCAGTGCAAGTTGATTTGGATCAAGATATGCGATTTTAACAATGTGGAGGAGTTTAGTAGAACTGACTAATTAACACTTCAAAACAAGGGCCATGAGCGCTTTGCTGCTGCAAGTAAAATGGATTTTTTTTTCTTCCAGCTGCTGCAAACATGAGCAGTAATGTTGACTGTTGACTCAAACTGTAACTTCCACTGTTGGCATTTCATCGTCATTAGAGGTGACAGATGATCAGATTCTCAATATTTGGTTTAGTCCACTGGGAAGCTAATAACTTCCTGGTTTGTTTTTTTTTTTTTTTTTTTTTTTCCACAGAAGGGTATAAATTGTTACCATAATGCTCTAATTTTTGTATAAGCAACTTCACTGCTTCACTTTCTTTAGGAAAAAACATTTCGGGATGAGTTGAATGATCCTGCTATGAGGCACTGCTCCAGAGCTGACAAGCTAGGAAGGATGTGGGACCCTGGTCAAGCTGAGTTGTTTTTTCCCTTTTAGAAAATTCTTACTGTAACTTGTACTTATCCAATTTTCAGGTCTTTGGTATCTGAAGAGCTTTGAATGAAGCCATAACTGATTCTTCACTAGAACATGACTCTCTGCAGAATTTGCAAAAATGGTCTTACAGTCTCAAGAAAAAGTAATTTAGAAAGAATTTCCAGTTTATTTTAAGTTTCTCCACAGTTAGTACTCAGAATACCAGACCATAGGAAGGTCACTGCAGTAGCTGATCTATCTGAAGAAGGTGGGAAAGCCTTGTGAAGTGTTGTGGGATGTCTGGTGAAATACTTTGAGGGCAAGGTGTTTCCCTCTTAGCAGCATGCCCAGAGAGAGTCTCTAAAACCAGCTAATAATGTATGTATCTGAATCAGGCACTTGTGCCTGCTTCTTTGTATCCAGCAGCACTGAAAAACATACTTTCTCTTTTCCAGCATTCACCTATGAGCTTTAACCTGTATGCCACTAAGTGGTAAAGTATGCAAAGCTGCCAGACGCTTGTATTGCAGGGTGACTGTGGATTCACTAGGGGGTACCTGGAGGGTACGTAGATCTCAAGCCAATGTGTTCTGGATAGTTGGCTCCTGCATCTGGCTCCAATGTCCTATTCTTCAGCTACTCCGCAGGCTGCTGTGCCTCTGTCTTGAGGCCAGAATGACACAATTATGGTGGGAGTGCACTGCATCTAGCAAGGGGTTATGTTTAAAAGAATTCAAAGAGGAAGGCCTGCTTGTAAGCTGTGACCCCAAGTGTACCCTAGTTCCTGTCCTGGAAGGCACTGAGGTACCTTGGTTGCAATGCCTGTGCCAGATGGGTGGGCATCCCCACCGGCCCAAGTGACCCAAGGCTGCTTTGATTTCACAGTACCACCCTGGTAAAGAAAAGGAGTGACAGTGGCACCAGTCCTAGATATGCAGCCTGTCTATGAGCAGAGAAGCGCACTTACGTGTATGCTGAGGTCTTCAGAAAGTGAGGCAGAGCAGATGGGAATCTACAAAAGAGGGGGGAAGTACATTAGAGTAATTACTCTGTTACCCAGTTTCTTCCGACATCTTTGCAAATATCGACAACGTGTCATTCTGAAGCCTTGTCATTTTTCCTGTGGTTAAGAGTTCCCAGACTTTTGTAAGATGTGTCCTGTTAGAAACATGGATCTTCTCCAGACTTTTTCTTACAGTGATCTAGGCTATTATAAACAAAAGTCAAGAAACCTTAGCTCAAAGCTTTTTTTTTTTTTTTAAAATGTACTAACATAGTCAAGGTAAGAGTAAGGAACAGTGTCCTGATTTATGCATGGATATAAACCAAATCCTGTTCTTCCGAGACAGGAATTAAGGAATATATATTTAGCTATTTGGATACCCAGTATCAGCACTTTGGAAAAACGATCCAGTATTTACTTCTGATGTTTGTAATAGATGTGCTTTATTGTGCCCCTCTTTTGGGGAAAAGAATAGGAATTGGGAGTTGGCTTCACCATTTATATTTTGAGACCCAACCAGATAGTAGGAACAATACATCTTTGAGAGCATGTGAGACACAAGATCATAGAATGTCCTGAGTTGGAAGGGACCCACAAGGGTCATCGAGTCCAACTCCTGTCCCTGCATAGAACAACCCCAAAATTCACACCATATGTCTGAGGGTGTTGTCCAAATGCCTCTTAAATGTTGTCAGGCTTAGCGCCATGACTACATCCCAGGGGAACTTGTTCCAGTGTTCCACCACCCTCTGGGTGAAGAACCTCTTCCTAATGTCCCACCTAAACCTCCCCTGGCACATCTTCCTGCCCTTCCCTCGGGTCCTGTCATTGGTCGCCAGGGAGAAGAGATCAGCTCCTGCCCCTCCTCCTCCCCTTGTGAGGAAGCTGTAGACCACGATGAGGTCTCCTCTCAGTCTCCTCTTCTCCAGGCTGAACAGACCAAGTGACTTCAGCCGCTCCTTGTACGGCTTCCCCTCTAAACCCTTCACCATCTTTGTGGCTCTCCTCTGGACACTCTCTAGCAGCTTTGTGTCCTTTTTGTACTGGGGCACCCAAAACTGCACACAGCACTCAAGATGAGGCCACACCAGTGCAGAGTACAGCGGGACACTCGCCTCCCTCGACCGGCTGGCAATACAGCGCTTGATGCACCCCAGGGCACGGTTGGCCCTCCTGGCTGCCAGGGCACACTGTTGGCTTATGTTCAACTTGCCATCAACCAGAACCCCCAGATCCCTCTCCGTGGGGCTGCTCTCCAGCCTCTCGTTCCCCAGGCTGTATGGGCATCCAGGGTTGCCATGTCCCAGGTGCAAAATCCAGCATTTGCCCTTGTTAAACTTCATACGGTTGGTGATTGCCCAGCTCTCTAATTTGTCCAGATCTCTCTGCAGAACCTATCAGCCATCGATAGTGTCAACGGCTCCTCCCAATTTTGTGTCATTGGCAAAGTTTGATAGGAGACCTTCAAGTCCTGCATCCAAGTCATCTATGAAGACATTAAAGAGCACTGGCCCTAAGATGGATCCCTGCGGAACCCCGCTAGTGACTGGTCGCCAGCCTGATATAACCCCATTTACTATAACCCTTTGAGTCCGACCCATCAGCCAATTGCTCACCCATTGAATTATGTGTTTATCCAGCTGTGTGCTGGACATTTTGTCCTGGAGGATACTGTAAGAGACAGTATCAAAGGCTTTACTGAAGTCCAAAAAGATTACATCGACTGGCTTCCCTTGGTCAGCTAGGTGGGTAACCTTGTCATAGAAGGAAATCAATCAGTCCAAAGATGGAGTCCTGTTCCCACTGAAGCCCATGGGAAATCTTCCACTGATTTCAGAGAGGACAAGGATCCCACTTCAAGTGTAGCACAACATCTAGAGAACACATCTGGCCAGATGGCAAGAGGAAAACTGTGGTAAGGAACTTTGCAGGCTCTGCTTAAAAGCCACTGAGAACAAGACTACCTAAAGCATAGAAAGCAGCAGAGGGAAAGGGGGAAGGAAAAATAGATATGGACATGTTCAATCTTTGATTCAAATTTATTTCTCTATTTTTCAGTATCTTTCACATGAGGGAGAAAGTGGTGCTGCTTTCCCCTTTGCCTCTAAATTTCATGCTGCCTTTAGGCACCTAGTGCAGAACTTAGATTCTACTAAATGAGTAAATTCCCCAGATATAGCCACCAAAAATATTAAATGGGGGAGGCCAAACTCCAGAAATACTGGTATATCCATAGTCTGATCAATTTAACAGCACACCACTTTTTTCCCTGTTGTATCATATCCAACACAGTGGCAAATGATGTTTTTCCCAGTAATAGCCTTCTTGGGCAGCAGTCATGCAGTGGGAGGGGTGACTTAAAAAAAAAAAAAAAAAAAGCTCTTGACTCCAAGAAGAGTCTTCCTACTCAGAGTTATTGGAGGACTCTCCTTGTATGTCACAGATACAGCTGGCAAGCCCTAAACAACTCTTAGCTTCTTGTCCCTGTAGCATTTGTAATAGAACTTGACATGCTGCTCTGACATCCTTCAACAGTCATGTTTG
Source organism: Platalea leucorodia (assembly GCF_965183815.1). Classification (NCBI taxonomy): domain Eukaryota; kingdom Metazoa; phylum Chordata; class Aves; order Pelecaniformes; family Threskiornithidae; genus Platalea; species Platalea leucorodia. Next base: position 61,486,642 of record NC_138827.1, read on the forward strand.
AAAGCTAATAGTTTTTTATGTTTGTATTCTCCTATGTTTGTTGGTGGAGCTGATATCAGCCCTTGCCACTGCAGCATTTGTGTTGTCATGCATGTGTTGGAGCGGTCAGATCTATAGTAGCAAACTTGGTAGGAGGAATAACTGGGGAAATTAGAGTCCTCATCACATTTGAAGCATTATAGTTTTAGTATTTTGGCCTGGCAAATCACTTATTCAGGTAGGCCCAATTAACTAAAATTCATAAAATGTAATAGTTGCAGACAAAGGCAAAGAGATAGGGACTTTGAGGATGAGCTGTGATACTTAGTAGTATATTCGCAACTTAAGTACGTGATTGGGGGAAAGAAGAGGCAGAAAGGGAGATGTTAAGAAATCCCATATTTTGGAGCACTTCCCCCACATCCTTCCCGCCCTGCTCCAGCCCTGCTTTTTTAATGCAATATGGCACATTTTTGTGTACCTAATTGCTCTGGACCCTATGGAAGGATGCACCTGAGATGATAGGTGAGATGGATTTAGCTGAAGGATCCTGGGAAAGGAGCTCAGAATTTGAAAGAAGATAAGGCAGTATGGACCCAGAAATCACTTGGCAACATTGTTAACTCAGCAAAGGCTTGCATTAGGTTTGAGATTTGGTTTAGAGCTCGTTCTTTTGAATTTTTTTTTTTTTTTTTTTTAACTAGGCCATGAGGATCTTTGCAGTTTTGCAATCTTCCCAGGTGCACATTGTGGACCAAATAGAAACCCTTGCATTTTAGCAGCTCAGGGATACTTTGCTGTTTTTGCAACACACAAAGAAATATGAAAGGCAACCTTCTTTTAAAACTTCAGGACGTGCTTGTGTTCAAGTAGAGAGAAGGCTGGCTGTAGCCTGCATGCTGAGTTTGTTCAATTACCTATGGCATCCTTCTCTCTGCGTAGCCCAGTAGTGTGTTGGGGAATGAATCAGTGGGGAGAAGAGCTATAACAGGTTATGGTGGACAATTTTTACCCAATGCAAAACAGAATAGCTCTTTCAACTATTTTGGACCTGTGTTGACTCATGCCAGGAGGAGACCTTTCTCTGGTTTCCCCTGACTGTCTCTTGGTCTCATTTGTTTTTGTTATAGTGGTGGTTTATGCTGTATGGACTGCAAATAGAGAGCAGTCTTCCTCTGACACATCTCTGCCTTGCACCCCTCCTGTTCCTGGAGACTGCAACTGGCACAAAGCCCTCCTTGAAGAGATTAAAGAAATGGCTGTATTGGATTCATTGCAGGATGGGGCTGGTAGGAAATTAAGTGGTGTGCAGTGCCAAACCCATGATGTGTGTGCTCTTTCCATTGGGAACACTGAGTCATAAAACAAAAAAAAAAGCTGCTACATTTCTGCATGATGAAAAAAACGGGCCCCAGTCTGGCCTCTCCTATGCACTCACACAATCTCTGTCCAGTGGACACTCTCCCTGTTATAGGCTATGAAACCTGGCTCCCCTTGGTAGAAATTCAATTTATTTCAGCTGAAAAGAATTGGGCGTCACCTTGGATGGACCTTCTCCCTCACCCCCAGCCAGGGCCAAGCACTAGTCTTGTGACTTTCTAAATACAATCCATGTTACTTATTTGCTGTTATTTTAATTCAGCTGAAAAGAGCTTGGCAATGTCTCCATTTGGTTGTGTTGTCAGCTGGTTGCATTGCTGATCAGTTGTCCAAGGTATGCTTGGTAGAAACTAGAGAAGGAAGCACTTCTAATAGCCATGGCTCCTGCTTCTAATTCTTGTTTCAGGTGCAGAGCAAGAGTGTAACATATCAACAGGAGAAGCAGTATCAGATATTTAGAAGGAAGGAAGCTTGGGAGAAGATGTGAGTCTTCTCACTTTGTGTCCAGCATAAGGTGCACAAGTTAAGTACCAGGTTTTATTGCATGGTCAGTTAAAAAGTGATATGGCTTTAGGTCTGCAGTTTTCTTCATAAGTAGGTAAAGCTTAGGCAAAAAAAAAAAATCTAATTATTGCAATTATGAACTGAGATACACAATTCAGTTACAGCTTGTATTACTGTGACCATAGATAAGCCCTGGTCTCAAACCATCTGAGATTTCTGCAAATGCTGCCTCACGTTGCCTCAAATATGCACAAATGCAGTACAATTCAAATTGTGTGACAGAGAGCTCGAACTGCCTTTGGTAGAAGCAGGATAGTAGGATTAAAAGGTGAACAGACAATCTGACAAGAGCAAATAAGGAATATTTTGCTTTATGTTAGGGCATGGATGCAGCTGAAGGAATTGCTGCTGCTTGTGCACACCATAACAGTTGATAATTGAGTTGTCCTGTGCCTTAGCTGAAACCTGTTACTTACGTTTTGTGCAGTCTAGGCACAGATGCTCAGCTACTGTGGTTTTGCTGGTGGGCAGGTAAGTTGTTGAGACATGGTAAACTTGATTGTTTGGACACTGAATAGTAGGATCTCCTGAGTGATGCCATTTTGATGACATGGAAGGATGACCTGGTTATACAGTAGCTAACTAGCTGGAATACTTGAAGTCCAGCTACTGTGTCAGAAGGTTTCATTTCAGGAATAACTTCACGGATGCAGACTTGCAAAGAAGGCTTTCATGCTTTAGAGGATGCTGGTTTTGCTTAGGACAATGCTGATGGAGCTTGTGGGTGAGCAGGAATGCCCACTTCACAGCACTGTCTCATTGGCCCATGCAGAAAGTCAAGAGCGCAGCCAGCTGCATAGCTGAGAAGATAATCTGGCTAGCATAGGTGCTAGTGCTGTACCCTGGCCACTGGCTCAGATAGGCATTACCTTTGTGCATTTCCACTCTGCTTCTATTAGCCAGATGATGTGGATGTGAGGCATGGCAAAGTCCTTCCTTGTCTGAATCCAAAGTATCAGTGGCAATCGGGTGCTTGCTTCATTTTGTGCTGCTGGTTCTCATCAGCAGGAACAGCTGCCTGTGTGCATTTTGGATGTTTTGTGAGCTAACAGAAATAAATCTAGGTGATGTGAAGATGGCATTGCTGTTTTGGCAAGGCTGATTCTTCCAAGCAATGTCTCCTGTGGTGTGTGCGCTTACGGGAAATTCTGCTGTTCTGCTCTCCAGTGGGATGTACGAGCAAGATTACGGTTGGTGACTGTTGAATTTCTCTCCAGTGTCCTGCCTGGGCCACTAAATTCACTTCTAGCTAGCTTAAGTTGTGCTAGTGAAAAAATTCTTATTGCTTTGATTGGACGTGACTCACTTTAACCAGTGTGTTTTTCATGTGCTCTGGGAACGCGTCCTTGCTTTTCAGTTCAGCGTTCTGGATAAAACACTGAAGTTATCAGTGCGTGTGAATTTCTGGAGGCAGGGTGGTTTCCTGCTCACAATGGGAATGGAGTTAAGAGCCAGGAACTCTGTTTAAATCCTTTTGTTATTAGCAGAGTGCACTGTGGCCTTTGGCATTCCCTAATTTTGCTTCTCTGCAAACTGAAGGTAATTATGGTACCTACCATTTGCGGGAACGTGGAGGATTACTTAAGATGTATACAGCCTCTTTAAAAATATAAAGTGATACATCTGTTGAGTATTAATGGTTTGTTAAATTTATTGAGCACTTTGGGATTGTTGAATGAAAGACCTTATATAAATGGCACTTAATTATTGTTATTACTAGAGAAGGACTAGCTCAAGTAGCAGTTATCTGGGAATCCATGAAACAAAGGTCTGGAGCATACTGCCAACATCTGCTACCACTTAAAACTTCAACCCACTGACAACATGAGGCACTCTGACTTGGAGACACACACGGAGGAGCAGTTTTGTGATCACTGAGTTGTGGCAATCCTTTGGTCAGGCTGTTCATGCGCTGAATACATTCTGCACACCTTACCCCATGGGAAGTACTCTGGCCTGGTAGGATTGTCACAGGGACTGCACGCTAGTCTTGCCACAAGTCTGCTTTAAACATTGCTTTTTCCTTCCTCACAGAATTGAACAGAAATGTGCACTGATGTTTTTCATTCTTGACCCCAAGTCTCCTCACAAACATGGGCAGGACTGTACTGTAGAGCACAGAGCAAAGTTTTCCAAGGCAGGTAATGAAGCTTTCTATTTCTAGGAGCCCTAACAGCTCCTTCAAACTGTTGAGTTTCAGCATGTGGAAAAATTCATTAGTGTGTGTTGTTTGGCTCTGGGTGTACCATCTGCTTTGATTCTGGAGCAGTGAGAAGCTCAGGAGAAGCCTACCCTTCAGTCTGAAGTGAAATTGATAACCTTGCAATACCAGTCTACTGTGAGGCATCTACCCAGTGGCTTCAGAAGAGAAAGGATAAAACTTTCTGCCCTTAAAGTTGATTATCAATTACTGTGGCAGTCTTACTAGGCCCGTTTCCTAGCAATTTCACTGATACTGTGATGAATACTGACACTATGACAAGTTTGCTTTCTTCTAGCCCTTTCTGTGGGGTAAGAACAGCAGAGGAAACAGGACAGGGAAAATGGATTTATTTTAATGGTCCTATTTGTGTGTGTATCCGAGGCCAATAAAACATTAACTGGCTGGTGACTGAACTGAAATAAATTCTTCCCAAAATGGATCACTTAGCCATTTTGACAGTATATCCAGCTAAAAGCAAAGCCCATAATTTGTGACAGAAGGTGCCACTGCTTTTTCTTACCTACTAGTTAAACATAGTCCTGGGGTATGAGGGGTTTTGTACTGTGTAGGACAGGGAGGCCTAGAAAGAGACCCTGGCCAGAATATCAGGCGTGTGAGCAGCCCTTCCAGGACACACAAGATCCAACTTGAAGTTTAGTTTTATATCAGGTTGAGGAGGAGTTTGCATCTGAGAAGTCTCCCATGTCATGTGGACTTTCTAATCACCAGAGGAGGAGAAGGGAGGGCTCCACCTCCATCCCCTCTCTGGTCTCTCCAGCCTCAGTCTCAAATTCCCTAGGACACTTAATTTAGATCCATCTGCTGTATTTTTTTCCAACAATGGTCATAATGGCATTTTAACTCTTTTATACATAAATACTTTATCATTCTGCAAAACCTTTTGTTTGTTGTTGGGAAGAAAGAGAAGGACAGATGCTAAAATCTGTAGGCTCTTTTTCTATGAGATCTTTCTTCTGGCTTTAGCAGCTTAACTACAAATGCAGGCAAAAAATAGAAGCAATGAATAATCTAAGTACTTTTACTCCTGTTTGATCTTCCCTGCTCTTATTTTTGTTGTTCTTTCCACCCTGCATAGATGTAGATGAATGTTTCCTCCAGCATCTGTCCACCCATGAATCAATACGAGGAAAGGATTGTGGTTGCTCAGGACACTTGCATCAGTAATATTTTGGCTAAGAGGAGTGCCCTGTGCTCAGGACACATCTGACTGCTCTTGCACTTACTTTGCCAGAATGTTAGGATTGCCTCAATATTTCATAGCTTCATGGCTCAGGAGAGAGAGGTACCATTCCCTGTTCCTGGAGTCATCTTTTGTGCAGTAAAAGATGTGTAGCCTCACTTCTCCACTCTGTACAACAGAAAGCCTTGCAAGAGTAAAGTATGCCAAAGATTAATTGGTTCCCAGATAATATCATGGTGACAGGGGCTATAATTTCAACAGATAAATCTGTGGGTTCTGGTTTTGACCATGAGTCCATGGCTTTCCCACTTGCATGCTGGACAGTAAGAGTACACAGTAGGGGAAATGTTAATTTGAGCATGGAAGATTAGTCCTTTTGCCAGTGGCTCAGGAGAATGGAACTTAGTATTTGTGGATCGATGTGAACTTGTGTTTTGCAGAAATCTTTTTTCTTTATAGAGCAGTGGATACATTTTTCCTTCCAAAGGCAAGCAAGAGAACATTGCACTTATAACTTGTTGGTATTTGACTAGATTTTGAGAACGGACTTCATTTCAAACTGTGCTAAGTAGTGCATATCACATATCATTCCCAATTCAAACTGCTTGGTTTCACTGCTTCATGATGTTCTACAGTTATTGATGTTTAATGGGATCATTCCCCCAGTTAATAAGGAACTCTCTTCTTTTTCTTCCTAGTCTTGATGTTTCCCCTTAGGAACAATTAAAGCTGACTCCTGATATTTTAGCTTTTACATTGCCTTTGATACTTTTCTAATCAAACAAGCTCTTAAGTAAATATTGTTGCTTCCTAGTGGTTTAGAAACCATAAGTCAGAACCTCAAAGACTGAAAAATTAGAACAAATTTCTTTTTTCTACATCTTTTGTTCCTAAATCTTTTAGGGCTTGTTAGCTACTATTCCCAAGGTCTTGCTGAACTATAACTGCTAAATTATTTTTTTTTTCTCACAAAGTAACTCACTGCCCGAGCAGCACCTTGAGTAAAATATTAGGTATTGCAAAAACTGACAATGTTGGTTGTGCAGGGTACTGCTGATTTATTGTTCCCTGTGCCGATTCCAGACATTCAGTGATGTTGGATATTGCTCAAAGGCTGATTAAAATATTGACATGTTCATCCTCAAGTTCTCTACACAAGAGAAAAGTACACAGGTTGAAGTTCAGGCAGATGGGATGGCCCTGCTGTGAGCTTTCCTGTGTTTAAAATCTGGGCTCTATGTGGAGCACACTGAGTGCCCCCCTTGCATGTGCATTCTCTAGCAGGGGAACTGAGGTCAGGACAAGTACCACTGTGCTTGGGAAAGATCACTTCCAGTCTTATGCTGAGGGCATGTACAGCTATGGCAGCCCATGACGGGGATAAATCCTGTGCTGCTGCAGCTGTTTGCACATTAGTTTTCTAATGGCTGACATGTCTCAGGCCCAGCTACTGCTGAATTTGTTCCTTGGGACTATTCAGCAGATCTATATTGGGGATTTTACTTGTAACTGGAGAGAAAGCATGATCCTTCTGCATTTTACACCCTCTTGCATCAAGGGCTGGATGAATTTTCTATCTTCCTTTGCAGTAGTTTCAGGAAATGTTGTTTCGTTCCTGGTGATGCTCCATCAGAGTTGCTCTGAGGAGACGCTCTGGCTGACACACAACTCAAGCCTTGGCACTTGCTCCAGAAATGCTTCTGCCAAATGCCTCGCCACTGAGTTACTGCTCCTGAGTGCCAACTGTTTGCTTTTTTGCAAGGTGGGGAAATGCTGGGGAAGGGAAGCATTTGGTGAATCACAACTCCCATGCCTTTGCATACCCACTGATTATCAGCCAAGATACTTTCACCCTTACTCACACCAGATACCACCTTTACTCCAGAATCTTTTCCATCCATCCTGTAGGCTGTCGTGCATAAAGGAGATGAGAGACTCCGGGGCTTCTCTGAAAAGACAGATCGCTGACCTGAAGCAATAAATACACGTGTGCCTACATCAGACATTTGAGTTACCTTAGTGACTTCTGTTCTCTTCTGTTCCTGCTGTCAGCTGCCATCACCAACACAGGGGTGACAGCAGAAAGAGGACTGAGTTACCCATCAATTTGGCTGTAGGAATATCTTGGAGCTTGACAAGAAGCAGTATCAATTTTTTAAGTGGCTGCTTTGAGAAGCTTTCTCGGCTCTGCTAGCTTTCAGTGGGACTGTGCTAATCCTTCATCGGATGTATATTTGATAGTAAGCCAGAAAGGATATTTGGCTAGTGGCAGTATGGCCTGTTTTAAGCACCTTAAAGTATGTGCTGATGGGTGTAAGACACTCTAAAATGGCTTGATTTTAAGATTCATGTGTGTTGATGCCAGACAGGGCCCATTCAATCATTTGTCTGAACTCTTCAACACTAGAAAAATTGTACTCTCTGAAGCAGATTGTATTGTGTTCGTACTACTGGTGTGAGTGGTTAAAATCCAGGTTTCTTAAAGGTAGAACAGGTCTGAGAGAAAAGTGCTTCCTCGGTCTGCACAGAACTGGCTATTAGAAGTGAGGCTGTATAGCATGCAGTAAGCAAGTCAGCTTCTTCTGTGGCCCCTCAGAAGTGAAGGGGGTGAGGTGGGTGCTGTTTGTACCACTGAGATTTGAGGCAGTGGTACAAGATCCAGGGTGGAGGCAACACGTGTAGAGACCTGCAATCTGGAAACACCAAGCCTGAAGCTACAAAGGTGGATCTGAACCATTCTGCTGGGCCAGACACGAAGCATGTTCTGGCACAGGGTCAATGTCAGAACATGGCACCAGTCCGAATCCATGATATTTCATGGGCTGGAAGGTCAGCCTCAGAAAATAGTCAGATATTCTCTTCTCTTCATAACTATTTGAGCTCACAGTGTAGAGAAAAGTCAGGTAATGGTGGTGTTACTGTCACAGAGCATTTGAAGGACCTAGGTGTGAGTATTGGGCAACATCTGAAGCGCTTGTGATCTTATGACACTAGCAGAGCCTGGAAAGGAAAAGATTGTGTTTTCTTGCTGGTATGAAAACTATTGTTGCAACGTTAATCATGAAGGTATAGGTCCTGATAGCCCTTTCCACCATATGTTGAGGTGGTAAGAGTGGTGGTCTTGCCACAGTCCTTTTCGTTCTTTTCCCATATCTGTGAAACAAGGATGGTCTGCTTACTTGTTAATCTTCCTAGATGTAACGGAAGGATATTTGTCCTATGCTTTGAGTTGGTATTTGAATGCCTAGTGAAATGGATGGGCATTAACTGGCCAAATCCCACTAGGCATATCTTGTCCTCAGCGGGCTGAATCTGCTATCTAAAATAAGTATTGCTCAAATATGAATAGAGCCACTTCAGTTGGGCTGATGATGTTGAAGTCTGGTAGAAGGGACTGCAGCTGGCTCATGCTTTGAGGAGGCAATGCCAGGCAGGAGTTTGTCACTAAATAAGTGACTGATACTATTCCCTCCACCCTGTTCCCCTCCCTCAAACTAAAGCTTTCCATGGAAATTTTAGCTGCGTTGGCTCTGGCTGAGACTTCAGTCTTAGAAAAATCCTTGCACTTCTGCTTGCATTCAGGTCTTTAATAAAACACAGCAGTGAGCCAGCCCCTGTGAGCTTGCAGTCTGGTTAGCGTGGCCTTCCAGTGATTGATGAATAAAAAGTTGGCCTTGGCCCCCAAGGTGGTGGTTATTTTCTTTATGGTCATGTCTAGTAGTCTCCAGGGTGTTCAGATTACAGAAAGGGGGTGACTCAGCTATATCAACACCTGAACTGCCTTACAACATCCTCTTCATTAACTATGTAAAGAGCTTGAGGAAACTGGGAGTGGAGCTCAATGCCTGCTGTTAGCTGGGTCGAATCTTCGCCATGGTGAGAGGCAGCTTCTTCTCCCTAACTCAATGATAAACCATTAACAAGTTTGGCTGGCACTAGGATTAGGAACCTTTGTTTTGGTTAGAAATTTTACATTAGAAAACAGAATGAGTCAAGATGCTTATTTTGTTCAGAACTGACATAGAGAAAATTTCAGGATGTGCTTCTGACTTTTTCTCAACCACAGAGTAGCATTCTATTTTACAGCTTTATTTAATATGATGGGCTACTCAGGCTTTAAAGAGTTGGTTCAGTAAGAGCTGGGTCCTCAAGAATGTGCAGAAGTTCCTATCTGTGGCAGAGCTAGAAATAAAACCCATGTCTCCCGAGACTTGGTTGTCATCACTGTAAGGCAGTTCTCAAGGTGCTTTGTTTTCCTGTTATATGAAAAGAAGGCTAGACTAGAGTGTCTGTCTTGACAGAGCTTTTCCTTTTGCAAGGAGCGAGGGGAGCCTCACTCCTTCCAGTGGCGATGAGAATTGCCTCTGTGTTAAAGTCCATAAACTGCGAGAGATTAAGCTGAACATTATGTACAGATTAGAAATGTAACTTTGGTCAAGAACTAAAGATGCAGGACAAAGAGTCATGGCCTTGGCAGCAGCCTGGAACATACAGCAAGTACTTAGATTGGGTGTGGGATGTAATGCCATTACTTGCTACCATTGCAGTAAAGGCTTTGAGTCTGTCTTGCAACAATTGCTGGTGGCTTCCTGGGAGCAGAGAACTCAACAAGGCCATAGGGGAACACTGTGGGATTTCTCTAAACTAAACCAGCCTCTTGTTAGTCATTGCCTTAAATCTCTAAACCTGCTCTGCTCCCCAAGCTGAATGCTCTCCACTGCTTCAGGCAAATCATGCAGCTTAGGCACTTGAATTAGAAAGCAGGAGGCACTCTTTTCTATCTGGGAGACAGAGGTACAAACGCACCTAGTACAAACTGGGTTTTTTTTCTCTTCACTGTGTCTGGGTGGGGAGGAGGTTTTTTTTTAATAGGAATGAAAAAAAGATGACCTGTAATTCTTTTTCCATTTGGAATCTGAGGGGGTAGAAATCACACCTCTAATAAAAAAGGAGAAAAATATGTTATTGGACCTGTTGAAGACATGAAAAATTTCTTACTTTTCAGTTCAGTTTCAACAGCTGAGCTTGGAAAAAAAAAACTGTAGAAGAAAGAAACATTGTTTTAAATGAAGCCATTTCAGGCTCTAAACTTGGAACTTTTCCCTTGAAAAATGTTACAGCGAAACATCTTGAGAAATTTGAAACTCAAGACTCATCTGGAATAACTCTTTCCTATGAATATTTTCATTTTTAATGAGGTCTCTATTTGCTCCAGTGTTTTAGTGAAATATTCCTAAGTGACTCTTATGCCCCTAAAAAAAGTGTCTTTTCTGTGCATTCAAACCAATTGTTATTCAAAGAAGGTTTTCTATGAAGGTAGAAGATATGTCAAGGTATGTTTGCATTAAGGAGTACTTAAAGTTCAAAGCCCCACTCAGTCATTCTGATCGGCTGGGTGATACTATATGAGACTGCAAAGACCAGCATGCTTGAAGGCCCAGTGCGTTTTTTTTCCTTCTGTTTTTAAATTTCTGGCTATAAACATCACAGAAATTGCTGCCATGCTTTCAATACTCTTGGGTATCAGAACTTGATCAAACTTTCCCATCAATCATCCTCAGGTACCCAAGGTACTTCAGGACAGTGTGGGGAAAAGTTCCTGTCTGGGGCAATTTGGAGCATCTATAGTAGGTTTCTGCTATGCCTTGCCCTCTGGAGTGGTCTCTTTCTCTAAGTGATTGGAGAGAGATTCTGGCTGGCTGCATTAGATCCCTAGATGAGTGTGATGTGATAGTCTCCCTGTGAAATCCTGGCTTGCTGAAGCGATGAGAAAGTCGCTGTTGATATCCATGCACCCAGGGTTTCACCTACAGTGACTGAGCATGACATTTTTTATTCCATCCAATTCTTTTGGGGGCTCTGTTTGTTAAAAGCACCACCACAAGGAAGATGTCTGGCACCATGCCTCCTGGGTGACATCATGGACTGTGACTCTTAAAAGGCTGCTATGTGCATGGGAAAGAATTTGATCTTGTACAAACAGGACAGCCACACACAGTTATTGTCAACTTATGCATTCTGCTTCCCAGTGAATATACGCTCTTCAGCTGAGACGCATCCCTCTTGGTTTCACTTGCCAGCAGTTTACAGCTGACATCATGGTCGCACGAAGGCAACACCACGTAGGAACTGTATTAACCAGTCCATTTTTTTTCCTCTGATCTTCCAATTTTATCCTCTTCTGTTCCTCTCTGTCTACTGTTTTATGTGAAACGCTTAGAGTAGAAGCATATTGGGGGTTTGTTTTTACTTGTCATTAGTTGAAGGCACTGTAAAACTGTAAGCGTGCAGGCAGAGAGAGTGGGACTCTGAATGGGGATGACGGGACTATGATTCTTAAGGTTTTTAGACCAACCATGCTGCCATCATCTGTCTAACTTTCCCCCAGATTGCCATCGGGCAAGAGGTAGAAGCAGGACCCTGTGTGGCACTTGGCGTATGCTATGAGACTAGTCTGGTCACACAGTTAAGGAGGCGACTGTAAAAATCCCCGATGAATTGCATCCTTTGCCTCAGAAGAGCCTATGCATGTCCCAGCTGCCAGAGAGGGAGCTGTGCTCCATGCAGGCAGGGATGCTTGGTGTCCCGTGGCTCTCTGGTGAGCTGGTAACATGCTCTTGTCTGGGTACCAGTGGTGGGATATCAATGGAAGCTCTTCAGATCATGGCTTGGGCAAGGCTAGATTAAAGTATTAACTTGCAAAGGCTGTGAATTCCATTAGTCAGACTCAAAAATACAAAGCAAAATTAGTTTGAACCAACGATAGGAGAAAGCAGAAACTTTTTTACACTCAAGAGCATAAGAATGGTTCTGCTGGGTCCGTTCACAGGTCTGCCTGGCTTGGTATCTTGTTCCTAGCATGGTTTGGGGGTAGAGGTCTGGAGAAAGCATAAAAAATAAAGCATGCATGTAGCAATACTTCCCCCAGATACTCTCCAAATCTCCAGCAGTTGTGGCCAGGAGGCTTCCTGAGCCAGAGATGGTTTCTTTGTGTTTATTAATTCTCATTTTGATTTCAGAACATATTATGCTCTTTTCCAGCATAGGGAATTGCAGAGGGTCCTGGGCTGTGGAAGCAGCAGTGTAACTAGCCTACCCGAATGCAGCATGGCCTCCTGTGCAGGACTGCTAAGTGGTTATTCTGCTTGCAGGTCAGCTTGGTCTGGCCGCTCTTCCTCCATGTGAGGCTGTTGTTTGCCTGGCAGCCTGACTGTGAGGACAGCTTGTGCTCACGGGGTGCGGGAGGTGCCAGGCTGCCTGCTCCTGCCTGTGGTGCCCGTGCAGGTCTGAAGGGTCAGTGAGGGGGGTGGAGAGGAGATGCGTCAGCCTTGTTCAGGAATATCAGGCAAGGAGAGAGCAGCACCATCAGCTCTTAAACTGGCAAGTAAGGAAACCTAGGCTGTGATATATCTATCACCATAATTGAAAAGACTGCTCTCTGCAGAGGCTGACTTAGTTCTTGAGTTAGGAAACACAGTTTCCTGCTGCCACAAGCAACCATGCCTGTGTGCCGTCTCTTCATGAAGTTACCATAAGAGGGAACATGATCAGGCTTTGGCTTTCACCAGGGCAACATCATCCCCAGCACTCTTACAGGCACTTTGCAGTTCAGACCAAGTCTAAGTTACATTAGGCAGCACAGGCTGAAGTCAAACATATGTAGGGATGCTGCCAAGCAATAACCCTTGCCATATCCCTGGACTGCACTAGAAATCACTCTTGTTCTGTACCGAGACTGTTCCAGTAACTAACTGGCAGTTAGTAAAGAAATATGTCACCATTAAAGATGCCACTAAGCCCAGCCCATTTGTCTGCTGATTGAGACACTTCTTGTCTGGCTTCCTCATGAATCACAGGGAAAGTGAAAACTTACTTGCCAGGCCTCCTACTCAAATTTTTCCTGGGAATATTAATCTAGGGTCCTGACACTGTTCTTCAGAAGCCTGCTAGGTAGCCAAGCCAAGAGAACAGGAGGGACTTCAGGAGCTGGTCCAATGTCCTACAGCTTCCAGCCTTGTTTGCACCATGAAGTTTCCACTGTGGCTTTGCAAGACCAGGGAGAGAGTCCAAACACCAAACTGACTAGTGCAAAAGACACAGTTCACTAGTTTCAGTGTATCACACTGAGGTCGGTGGGATCCAGGTAGAGAGGCACACTTTTCCTCTCTATCCAAACTGTCATATGACACAAGGAGCTTCAGGTATGATTCCCAGAAGCACTGTGTCCCACTTTTTCCAGTGTAATCACTGTGAAATCAGCTCTATTTATTACTCTGTTTATCTGTCTCTAGAAGAGGTACTGTAATATTTACTTCCCAGTATGAATTCACCAGGCTTGATGAGGAGCTGTGGAGTGGGAATTCAGGAGGGGGGCGGGGATGGAGAAAAATAATTCATACCATTATTATTTGCTTTTGGTTAGCTAGGAAAAATGTTTGCAGGGCTGGAAAATACGACCTGGCACTTAGGGTTTCATTTAGCAAATGGGCGTGAATAGCTGGGAGACAAGGGAACGGGTCTGTTTTCCTGGTTTTCAGAACATGCAGGCAAGAATTTGCCTGTCATGTTTATCTTTGCTTGCCTTGCTAGATATTAAGGCCTTGCTGTACGGAGCACTGAGCTGACAAGATGAGCACAGTGGTTGCTTGCTTTGTTTTGCTGCTGGGAGGTCACTGCTTCCTGGTAGAGCAGCAGCAGTGTGTGTCCTTCCCCAGCAGTTCCAGTTCCTTATCCAGAGTAACTGGTGCTATTTCCTAGTGAATGTAACATCAGCAGGTCAGCAACACCTGGTCTGTGTGCCCAAGAGAGCTCTTCATACACTAGGCTGGATATATCAGTGCCTGAGGAACAGATGTTCTCTCTTTTGTGCTGTCCTTGCTATGGAAAGAGCTGGGACGACAGCTCTCTTAAATCACTGAAGATCTTGCTTCCTGTGAGAACCAGGTCCTGGCTTGGAGATGGCTAAACAGATGAGAAATATAAACAAGAGAAAGGAGAAAAGACAAGCCCTGAGGAAGGAGTTCATTTCTCCGTAAGCCCTTTCATTGGGCAAGTGGCAATGTGGAGAAGAGCGCCCACATCTCCTGAGGGTCTATCTACCTTTACATTTCCTTGGCCAGTTGCTCATAGCCTGGGTTACAAGGTGACTCTACACCCCTTGTCCCTGTTGCAGTACTCAATTCCTGGTGTATATCATCTATTTTGAAACCAAGCAGGACTGATGGACCAAGTTCAAAGACACTTGTGCCTACAAGTAGCATCCAGTTTACCTACAATAGCTTATGTTGTTGCTGAGGAAAAGGACAGGTCTTGCTCTGCAATTCTGACTGTCCAAGGGTGAGGTGATGCTCTCCCCCATGATGGTGTGCTGTAGGCAGGGCGAGGGAAGCACATCTCCAAGCTGGAGACTAGCTAGGGCTTTCCAGGGAAGCCAGGGCTTTGCTGGGAAACTCAGAGCAGTTTGGCAGATGCTTGGGGGCTGGAAGAGGTACCCAAAGGAGAAAGGCAGGAGCTGATTAGCGTGGAGAAGAGGGAGGGCAAGGCTAAAGTACCTGGGATGGAGGAGGCAGCCTGTACTCCATCAAGGGACCTAGCTTACTTGTGCAGCAAAGGGAGTCAGGGTTCTGCAGCTCTCTCGTATTGCTTCTGGTCTAACTCTGATCATGAGCTCAAACAGCTGGTAGAAAATGGATGAAACAGAAGAAGCATCTTTTGAGTTGGAAGCAGTAAAAGGCTTGGCTTCTTCCACAGCAAGTGTTTCTGGGAATGAGGATAGAAAAAAAATCAGCTGGTTTAGGAGTGTGCAACTGGGAGCAGGGACCCTGCCAGTTCCTCCCTCCTTGCTGTCACTGCAAAGGAAAGCAAAGGAATGAGTTTAAAGGGATTTCACATGATGCAATTACATCTTTCTTGAGGTTTGGGAGGCAGAGGCCTTGCTGATGCCTGTCTTGCTTGCATCCGATGCACATCGCCCCTGAGGGCCACATGCTGCATGCTCTCTGCCTATGCAATCCAGCTGCAGTTTGATCCAGATAAAAACCTCTGGTCTAAGGAAACCAAGGAACTGAGCTTCTGCTCTGATGAATGAAGCACCTATCTCATGTGTGGCACTGGACAGCTTAGTAGGAACCTGTGAAAGGGAATAAATGGGATTTGCTCTTTTGTAGTGCTTACCGCTCTCTTCCTGCCATCTCTGTAACTTGGTAGTGCCCCCATGAGGCCTGATTCAATGCATAGTCGTCTCAGCACTTCTGAGTGCGGATGTCCTGTGTCACCTAAGCTGTGCGGCTCCTACAAATGCCTGGAAAACACACCTCCTGAGTGTGGCTGAGCTGGCATTCGTAGGAGCACTGTGTTCACTAGCGAGCAGCTTGCAATATTTAGACCACAGTCTTCAGTGACTGAATACAAAGCTGAGATCCTCATCAACTCCTCCTGTTCAGGAGCTGCCTCATGTCAGAAGCATGGGCTGATTGCAATACTTTCTATGTTGTACCATTATAATTCTTCCATCTGATGTGGCATGTGCCCAACATGGCTGCTGCTAGGAAAGGAGGCCACTGTTTAAGGATTTGGACGCAGCTGTGGCAGAAGAGGTCCCAAACCTCCACAACCTGGCTCCATCCCTTGCTGTACCCAATAAGGCAAGCTCAGAGCACAGGATTTACTTTATGGCTGAGGTCCCCCACCAAATCCACAGAAGAGAAGGCAGCATCCTCCCATTATTAGGTGGTTAGCTTATTCAAAGACAGATACAGGCCTTTTGCCTTGGCTGCTCAAACCCTTCCCTTGCTGGGAGTGTGCCCAGACAGACTGCAGAGCAGCTCTAGCTCTTCCAGCCCGACAATTGTTGTGTGCAAGAGGCAGGGAATGCTCAGCACTGCACCTTGAACACCTGCCTGGTCTGAAGGGAGCGCTCCGTCCCAGCTCCTGCTCCAACAAAGGGACTTTATACTAAGTCTATATGTTTGAATGAGAAGCACCGAGAGCAGCCTTCCTGCCCCCTTCATAGCCTGTTGCCTGGTACTGCATGCTCCTACCATGCACGTTTAAACCCTCTCCAGTGAAAAAGAGGATCTCAAGGAAGATATCAGAGCAAGAAGTATGTAAGCATCTTCACCTGGTAGGGCTTTTGACTGGTACATGTATTGGGGGTAGGTGTCTCAGTGGTCTGACACAGTGGAAGATGTGGACAGAGAGATCTGTGAGTAGCTAACTTGTTTGGAAATGGTTTCCTGGTTGTTTGCTCTTGAGGTGACTCTGTTGGCTTAACTAGAGGGGTCACTGCCTTCTGAGCAGGAGGGGAGGATCATCAGTGCAGCCTGCATCCTCTGGGTGACAAGAAGGAGCAATATTTCAACAGACATCTTTTCCTTCTGTCTTAATAGTGTAAGATGGTCAGGGCAGCAGTGCTTTGTAGTTTCTGGTCTAAACTCGTGCCACATTTATTTTGAAAGCTTTCCTGTGTTGAATGCTTGTGGTCTCGCCTGTAAAACTGCGCTTTCTGGGATCCTTGCTCATAATAGTTCTCTGCACGTTCTTTCCTTGGTGGTTGATACTCTCTAGTTTTGCTTCTAGATTTGCTTTTGCTCTCTCCCCCCACTTTCTGCATACTCTCATTGGTAGCCTTACGTTTGCTTGAACCTCTCCCAGCTGCTAGGATGACTGATGTCTGAGCAGCACGCAGTTTCATGTGTGACTTTGGCACACAGTCGACTGAGGGCCATATGCCTGCAGCACTGTGTGAATGAGGCTCTTTGTAAGTGCACTGTTCAGTACTCTATAGCAGGCTGGAAAAGAAAGCAAGCCTTAATGTAAGGCCATAGAGAAAACATTGCACTCAGAGATATTTTTTTTTT
The DNA here is from genome assembly GCF_965183815.1 of Platalea leucorodia. Classification (NCBI taxonomy): domain Eukaryota; kingdom Metazoa; phylum Chordata; class Aves; order Pelecaniformes; family Threskiornithidae; genus Platalea; species Platalea leucorodia. Next base: position 61,503,827 of record NC_138827.1, read on the forward strand.
TTTTTTTTTTTCTTCAGGTTCAACCTGTCCACTATTTCCTCCAGTCTGCATGCGAAGAAAAGCCCTCCGTGTCAGTGGGTACATACAGCGACTCTCTCAAACAGATTTGAGTCAGTACCTGGGAGGTCCGTGGGTTCCCTTTACATCTGGGCCTGGTTCTGCCACCTCAGGTGACACCACGGTGGGTGCATAGCTAAGCAGTATCCATGGACTTACTCTGTGTAAGGACGGACAGCAGAAGGATGGAGGCATAGTAGGCAGTAACTGCGCCATTAAAGGCTGAGAGATAAACCTATCCGTAGGGATCCACAGCTTTGTATTGTAGTCAGATATCTGAAGAGGGAAAAGTACTGATGGAGAATGTAGGATTTGAGTAATTTTTTTCCCCAGACATGGTTTCTTAAGAACTGTTATTTGAAACCTTTAGATTTAACAAATCAAAACAAAAGAAATGAAACAGTTTTTTTTAAATTGCATCTAATTGATAATCTGTCTGCTTTGGAGATAAATAAGTCTTAATCTGAAAATATCTATTTTGGGCAGAATAAACGTTTTCCACTGGAGTAAAGACAGATGGAACATTTTGACCCGTTCCTGCAGCAATTTCTCACTCCTGACTGCATGTAGTTAGCTTGGAAGAATAAGCTTATTTAAGGGTTCAGACTATTAAAAACATCTGCTTTCCCATGTATCCTGAAACATTGCAGTATTTGAAAATGGAGAACATGTATCATACTCGTCCTAGCCACCATAAAACATCGGCTCCACAGTTTAAATTGTGGGATTTTAATTATGGTGTGGGTATATTATTCAGTCCTATGTAATGCATTTTTGGTTATGGTGCTGTGATCTCTTTTCCTTGGTTGGAACTGGGCCAGCTGACCATATTTGCAGTGTGTGGCCAAACATCAAATGCATCCAAATAAGCAAAGTAATCACTTCCAGACTAAACACATTTCAAATTTGTTTAAAATCATTGAACAAACTTCGTCACTGGGAGATCTCTCTTCTGTGACATCAAGCTACATTGATGTGTCAACTGCTGATGCCAATCTCTTTTTCTTTTGTTTAGGTCTAAAAGCACTGAGTCCCCTGAACTCCACTGAAATCTTCCTTTGACTGCGGTAACTCTTGGCTGAAGGCCAATCTCTGTCTTACGTCTGAGCATCTCTTAAGTATTAATAGCTATGTCTTCTGTGGCCCCTGTGGAGCAAAAAGTTATAACAGTTATCCTCTTTCAGATGGGAAAACTGGATCATGAACAGACAATAATCCTCATCTATTTAGCTTGGAATGACTTGGGGGAAGCTGGTGAGAGTACTAGAGGAAAGCAGAAATTTGGCATTAGTTGAGTTCACTACAATACCCTTACTTTTTTAGCAAAACTGTTTGCTGGTGGTGGGAAACAACGATGCTTCAGATCTCAGCTGTGCTGGAAAACCAGGTAGAGCCCGTGTATGGGTGTGACTTCTATCCCTTCCTACTAATACAGTTTCATGGTTATGATGTTTTTTAGGCTTTTTTCTGTTTTGATGTTTAGTCCTGTTGTTATCCCGACAGCATGCTCTTCACTTCTTCTTGCTTTCTTTGCCTTTTTATTTAATTCTCCAAAGCACTGAGGTAGGAGTATCTACATTTCTATTGTGTTTTGGAGAGAGAGCAGTGAGCAGCAAGAGCTTCAGCTGAACAGCATGTGCTCTACCTCCATTCAGGTGCTGATCTGATCCTGTCTCCTACCGGTATGTCTGGCACCAAAGGCAGTGAGGATGTCCAGTGCTTGCAGGGTTTCTTCTGAGTGGTCCCACAGCGAGAGGGCAGCAGTGCCACTGTAGATGTTGGCCGGGAGATGTGATGCTTGGCTAAAGCTCTGCTCGCATTACAGAATAGGGGTACAACAGTATGGCCCTCCCGCCTACATATATGCTTTTTTGCTAATTTGGCTGTCTTCTTGCTGGCTACATTTCTGCGGTTGTGGAAAGAGTTTATAATGCATCTGTGGTCCTTAAAGATTCTCTGGCTCCCTGTTTCTCTGGAGTGAAGGGTGCTATTAAATATAGCCTCCCATCAAATTCCAGTGACTAATCACACACAGACCATAGTCCCAAACCAGCCATGACTCAGACACCAACGACCCTCTGAGTAATGCTGCAGGAAGACCTAACGTGCTTCTTCCCTGGCGTTGCACAGGCAATGGGAATGCTGAATAAGAGCAGATCAAATAACAAGGCTCGTTGCTGAGCCAAAAAAAGGGTGCCTGCAGTCACTAGGTATTGTCCAATGTTAATGCTGAGCTTTCACATGGCCACAGCTGAAGCATGGTGAAGGAGCTGAACATGGATGCTGTAAAGGTCTGGGGCAGTCAGCTGGCTGGCAGGACGATAGGAGAGGTTCCCATTGTGAAGCTTTTCTTTGAGTTTAACAAGATATTTAAGCACATACCTCAGGGCAGAGAGGAGGTTTTGGGCCCAATGACACTGTTTGTGTTTAAGGTTAGGCATAAGTTTGAGCATCCTACTGGAGTAATGCTTTGGATGAGAGTTAAAGGATGAGTTACTGATAGAGCTCTTTCCCACCCAGAGATACAGTTTCATCTTAAACTTCTTAAGCTCTTTACAACTGAACCCTGCCTTACCCTTTTAAAATAATTTATCTTGAATAGGAAGGTAGTCGGTCATTTCAGCGTGCTCCTGTAACGTTTGTGCTTGCTGCAATTATTTTTGTACACTCAAAAGCATAATTTTTCTTCTGATTGTACCTAAATAGTAAAGGACACATTGAAATGGATAGCATACAGGTTTTTTTTCCAAATCATTTGAATACATGAATGAGGATGGAGAGTTTGTGGCAAGTTGCTGTGTTTATGAAGAAATGGCCTCAAAGGAATTAGCTTCCCAAAGCAACTGCAGCTGTTAAAAAGTCTTTCTAAATGTTTCTTGCTTTTCTGGACACATTCTTATGAGTACGTTTAGTTAGAAAAATACTTTATCTACTGAGAAATGTCTGTTCTGTTTTTTTAGAACCTGAAGTTTTGAAACTTAAAACAAACAAAAAAAAAAAGCCTGCATTTATATTCCAAGAACAATCAAGATTTTCTTTAAGAAGATGCTTTCCTCAAAGTTTTTATTTTGTTAAGAACAGGGCATTCAGAGATGAGGCTGGATGCATAGTTTTGTCATGTTTATGAAGTCATGAAAACATCTGGATACAGTATGGAAACCCTCAATGAAAAACTTTTTGAAGTATCTTTTTAATATAATCATCCAGGCTTACTCCACTCAACTATGTATTTATTGGATTTGGATGGACGATGAGGTAAGAATCAAACTGATATTGTTGAATTTAAGTGTATTGTTAAGATTGCATTGCTTTAGGGATGTTAAATGGTGAATGTTAATTGTATGCCCTTTTCAGTAGCTAATTGCTACTTCTACAATTGATTCACAACCATCATGCCTATCAAACAAATGAACTAGAGAGCAATGTCTGTTCAATGTGTGCTTAAAACAACATCGTGGCATGCTCTTTTCCTTTCTTAAGTATCAGAGAGCAAAGAAACAGAGTACACTGTGTGCGTGGACCTGAGTTTGCAATGCATCACGCATGCTTGACTTCATTGGCATCAGTTCCTTAATTACCAAGTGGGAATATGTTTGTAAAATGAAATATAAAGTTTTTGTTTCTGTTGAATTTTTTCCAGAAATTTTAAAAAATTTTCTAGTGCTCTCAAATACCCTCATTTTTTTAACACTCTCCTTTATCTCATTATAGTCTTCAGCTTTGGAAAAATTATACCCCCTTGAGAGTTAATGTAAAGAAAAACTCCCCCTCTGCTGTCACAGACGTCAGAATCTTTGGAAAGACGCTGGATAGCACATCTGTACAGGCCTGACTGATTCATTTGCCACTAACTTTTCAGTGTTTTTAATCACTTCTAAATAGCAAAAGGAAAAGTCAAATAATAGTAATAAAACCTGAGGCACCACTTAGCATGCATCATCCCAGGATGAAGAGCTTCACACTGGCTCTGTTGCTGTGTTATCTCTATTGCTGCTGAACACCAGTGTATGGAATAATTCAACATGTGGGGTATCAGTGACCTGCCCTTATTATCGTTTACCTCTCCCCAGTCTTTGTCTCCTATAAAATTATTGATAATATTTTTAACTGTTCTTTTTAAAGTCTGATACGTTATAATACTGTTACTTGCAGATGTGATGATGATACCCACTCTGATAAGAATAGCTGTATTAGATGGGCCCAAGGGTCCATATTGTGCAGCATCATGTCTACAGCTGTGGCCATGAGTTGGATGCCTGGGAAAGATGAAGTTCAAGGTTGATATATGTGATATCTCTCCCTTACGCTCTACTGCCCTTCAGCAACTTTCAACCCAGGAACTACTTGAGTCTATTTATCTCCAGGTTCTTGCATGCTTCTTTACTACTATGTCTCTGCCTTAAAATTTTTCAGATATCACAGAAACACCTAAGAGAGTGTATATTTCCAGGCTGAGCAGAAGAGTTCATTTAAGCTTCTGATTAGTGTGACTTTCAGTTTTCCCACATAGCATGGTCACAGCAGCTGAGTCTGTAACAGTAACTACACCTCTCTAAATATTTTCAGAGAAGCCCTTGAAGTAAACTACTTGAAATGATATAATGAAAAAAGAATGTGATAGCTATAATATTTATTTCTTCCTGTTTGCCAAGCCAAAAGAAGCTGGAAAAGAAATGAGGAATGCAAACAGAAATATACAGGAGTGTGACCATTTTTGATAGTGACTTTGTGCTTCACGTTGGGAGGTTTTCTGCTATCAGTCCACTTCAGGATAGCTGGTGACACCTCATGTTCCCTGCATACACAAGCCGTTCACTGGATTCAACACCATGAGTGAGACACTCAGTAATCAGTAGAGAAAGACTGATAGCAATGAAATGGTGCCAGTTTACACCAGCTCATCTTTGGTTCTACGGTTGGTCTCTGCTTTTGTTTCTTTTGAGCCAGTGCTGAAGTTGCCAATCAGTGAAGGAACTAATAAGCAGGACAAAACACTTTCATGGAGCAATTATTTCCCCACTTCCCAACACTGCTGATAGTGTCAGAGAAGGCCATGTTTTCTGTGTGTTATACAAGTAGCACACAGGTTTGTAGTGTTTCAGTTTCTTGTAATCCAGATATACAATAGTGTAGCTATCTTCAATTGTGCTCTGCAGGGAAAAGAGATGGTCGAAGAGTAGAAATGAATTCCTTACTACAAGATGGGAAGTAACCTGGGATGCTTTCCAATGATCTGTGCCTGAAACTGAAGCCAGCCAATGACTGGAGGAGATTTCCCGGTCTCTTGAAATCCTCCATCTTAATCGAGGCTTGGGGGGTTGCTGGACTGTGACAGGTAAGGGAGACCAGAGCAAAGGTAACTGCTACCTGCAAAGCTGCTGTGGGAGAATGGCTTGTATCTGAGCTGAAAACTGGTCAAGATCAGTGCCCAGAAGCAGCCCTGCAGATGGCCTGGAGGAAGCAGCTGAAAGCAAACAAACACTGGTTTTGTATTGTTTCCAAGACCTGGCTAGATCACCTCCTTATCTGTGATTTATGTATTTCATGAATAGGCTGCTCAACTATCTGGATGAGAGGACTCACCGCCTTGGAATTAAAGCTGGGAAATGCTTTTGGAAAAACAGAAGATGTGCTGGATGAGGATAGTGTTGTCCCTCTGGCCTGGCAGGTTTGTATAGGGTTTTTTTTCCATTAAGAGGAGAAATTGATTGTATTATTTGGAGAGAGGTATTCCTTGGAAAAATAATGATTTATTTACATGCCATGCATGTGACATCCTGTCGCTATGATCTCAAAAGAAACAAAGTTTCCTTGTCAGAAGTCTCCAACCCTCTTCAGCAGGCTCTGTGCCCCAAAAGCTGTCTGTCTTCCTCCTTATACAGGCTTCTTCCTTTAGGCTTTCTCCTTTGCTTAGGCACTTGAAAGACATGTTTTCTTGCCTTTATTTAGGTCTGTGATTGTCTGTGGATCTCAAAGTCAGTCATTACCAGCATCCAAAGTAATTCTGTGTTTATAATGTTCTGGAAGGACAGAGATTTAGCTCTGGAGTAAAACAAGATGACATTTCTACTGACTTTTGTGTTTGACTCTTTGGACTGTGTATAGCTTTTTTACTTTTTACCAAATAGTAGATTCTTCACCCCTTATGGACTTTAGAATAAGATCAAAAGACAGGCATGATGAAGGACAATTGGATTAAAACCAGTGTTTTGTTGAGGTAATGTGAGGCTTCCTTCTGGCCTTAGTCTCTGAATTTATAACTGAAGGACGTGTGGTGCCTAGTGTCAAGGCTGTAGTGGAAAATAGCTAAGTGTGGAGGACAACAAGAATGTAGCACTGAATTGTGAGAGAGACTCTCCTATAGCAGGGTGGGATAATCTGGTCCAGGTGGGAGCACATGTGCTACCCACAGTGTCTCAGAGCACCGTTATTGCATGAACAATGTTACATTACATTATTGCATGAGCAGACTATGCTCATTCATTTCAGCTCTGTTCTTAGGGTTGACAATAGTGAGAAACTTTGTGCCAACCACACCTCCTTGGGGACTTTTTGGCTGTTTGAGTAATCCCGTACGTGCTGGACCAGATGATCTCCAGCAACATGGGGCCTCCCCTTCCTAGGGCGGCTGCTGTTTGCTCTGGGATTTCCCAGCATATTCAGGCAGCAATGAGTCTATTTCTTGTGTGGAAGGCTCAGATCTGCTGTGGATGCACGAATTGATTGTATGGCATATGCACAGCCCTCCGAGAGCTGGATTTCACTGAGCTGCCATTCACTGTTGTGCAGGTCTGTCAGATACTTGCTGAAATCTTTGACTAATGAGAAAATCTTAAATGCCTTTCAGACTCAGTCTGTGGGCAGGAAAAAAGCACATATGTAAAGAAATATGACCATACCTCTTTAAATCCTACAGACTATAAATTGTAACTGATTAATATTCTGTGGTGCCACCTGGCCCTACCTGAGCTGCAATAGAAGGAAATTTGCCTTGCAATCAGAGTTGTTGTATGTGTATCTATTTCTGTCAAACCAAGTGGGAAAACCTTTGGCTCCTGTTCAGCCGGTTCAGAGAGAGTTTACTCAGTCACCAAACATAGACTTCCACCTGAGTTGGTCACCCTGCCTCAGTATATACAGTATTTGACACAAAGATTGATTTCTGCTGGCTGGCTTACTGGGGATTTTTTGTTGCATGTTGCAAAATCATGTCCTGTTAATCCCAACAGCTTCTATTCTCTGCTGTGCACCATGGTGTGAGCTAGACCTTCGTTACTTTCTAACGTGATGAGGAATGGGCAGGTTCTAATCTACCTGCATGATCTCAGACTCCTTATCATTCCCAGGTTCCAGGGGACATTTTTCCAAACATCTCATCTCTTATGTATGGCCTGCAACGGGGGACAAGATTTTCATAAACCCTTAGCAGCTGTGAAACATAAAATGGGATTTTTCCAAAGCACTTAACCTATGAACTCCACTTCTCTTGAAATTAGTGGTGAATGATCTCGATTTCCATGGGTCAAGGTTAGAGCAAAAATATTCTGTAAAATCCCACACATGCAGCCAAGATTTCAGCATTCACCATCCTGAATTCTCTTTAGAGACAAGAAAGAAAATCCCAACAAGAGACCCTAAATGAACGTAAAGTTTTCCCCATTCATTTCAGCACACAACGTGGGAGCACAGAGCTCTTGTGAACTTGCCTGAATGTTCCTGCCTCTGTTTATCCTGTAAAACAGATATAAAAGAAATAATCTGAACAAAAGTTGATGAACTTTTCAGATATGTGAATGTGTGATCTTGAGTTAAATGAAACTTGGTGTCGAATCATCAAGACTTTTTGTGAATGGCCTCTGCTCTAAAGTAGAGGTAGTGACATTAGTCTTGGGGGAAACAGGTTTCTGCTAAAATTATCACCAGTAGCAGCCCTGTCCCTGAAATCTCTGTCATTAGGCTTTAGAGCTAGACACAGAATTCGGGTCACTAGTGGGTATAGCACTCAGTAGATTATTCACCAGTTCAGTGGGTGCAGTATCTGCAACCTGTGGTCTAGACTCCCACCAGAATTCATTCCAGGCTGACTCAGCTGCCCATGGTTGTCTTCTCCATTGGCTTGAGGAATGACAGCCAGTGGGGTATGATGCTATATCACTTCCTTGCTGCAACTAGCCCAGAGAGCCATTAGGCATGTTTGACTGGGCCCAGTTCCTGGAGAATGACTGAACTTCAATTTCACTGCTCCTGGGTTCTATTCATTGAGTCCCAACTAGAAAATATGTCCCCTCAAAAAGAGGTAACGTAGCTTTTTCCTGTAGCTGATTAAAACAATTCAGTATCTTCAGTATCACCTGGCTCAGTCAAACAGTGAAATTTGAGTGAAAACTCCATTAAACCCAGCTTTTATTTAAGTTCTCCATCTCCCAGATGTACCACTGTAAAGACTTCAGCTGTCTAAGCAGGCAGAATAGAGCTGCCGCTCCCTGTCTGTGTGCAGTGTGTGTTCCTGGCTCTGCATGTCTGTGTGGTAAAAATAGCCATATTTTAAATCTATTGGAAATATTAAGAGCTTAATTATCATCTGCTTTGGAGCTTTTTTCAGCCAAGACTAAGGAGATATGAAGAATTTGGCTGCTGTTCTCTGCTCCTGCACCACCCAGCCATAATGAGAGCTAAAGCAACTTGGTGGCTACTACAATTTTAGTGGCCCCTCTGGCAGGAAGAGATTAGAGGGAATGCAGCTGCTTCAGTACCCCCTTGTTCCAGATGTCTGTCTGTCTGTCCCCAACAGACCCCTTGGCTGTGTGTAGCTGTTATAGGAGCTAGCTTTATATGAAAGAGGGAAAGTAAAATCTATTTATAGGCAGTCTGAGCGGCACATTATTTAAGGCTAGGTTGTTGACTCATGCCCATCTGATATCATTTAAAGGGTTAGATATTGCCAGCGAACAAAAATAAGTGCTGTTACTCCCTTCTAGTCAATAGAATTAACTGTTCTTAAGCTGACATTTGCTATTACAGCAGAAGCAGCATTGTGTCTCAAGGGTCCTGTTATATACATTGCTGAAAAGGTGCTAATCTGGATTTCCTTGGGATTATGGTGATGGAAACAAATACGAGGGCAGCAAAACTAGCAGAGAGCCTTCAGCTTTGTTGGCTGTCGCTTACGTTCATCTCTATTAAAAGGACCTGCAGAAATCAAGGGGGAAGGAGACAAAGGGCAGCCCTGTTAACACCAAGGGCTCCTTTTCCACGGTAGAGTCTTGGAAAGGCCCTTCCCTCCTCCTCCTCCTCATCCCAGCCTGTCTCAGGAGTGTTCTCTTCGTTAAACAGAAACTGTTCTGTTTCCTGCCTGTCTTGAGCCATTGGCCTTTGGCGTCAGTTTTCAAGCCCTGAATCACTCTCTGGGGATGCGCGCTGGAAAGCTGATGGGAACTGATTGCCTATCAGCAGCTGAGATGCAATCCTTGGCTTCACTCTTCTTGGGAATCACAGTATGCAGACCTGGACAGCATCATCTGCATAGCGTAAGAGACCAAGCGCCTCTCGTGGGCTGAGTGCATGAAATCCTGAGGCAAATACTTATTGCAAACTTCAGGGCACGAGGGGGTGGGAGGGAAAAATATCAGCTCATAAAGCTTTGCCTGCTGGCTCAGGAGCAGGGAAAGAAATACAAAAAGAATGAATGTAGTTCCTTTTCTTTTTCAGGTCACAGCTGAAATTAACCATGAGATATTTAACACTGAAGTGGAGGAGAAAGCTGAAAAACTAGGAGAGCAACTGCTTTTGAAAACTGCTGAGCCAAATGTCTCTTTCCAAAGAGAAAGATGCAGGATTTGCTTGGTATAAGGTCACACTTATCAACAAGATCCTTGTCTTTCCTTCCCACAGCTGGGACAAAGAAACTGAGGCCAAGGCTCCAGGCATCCTGCTTGAAATGTAGCATAAAGGGGAGATGAAACAGGCAGGTGGGGAAAACTGGCTGTGAAACAGGCCTCCCATATACACCTTATACTGTGTCTGCTCTGGGCCACATTGGCTCTGTGAAACCAGAGCAGCAGCCATAGATGAGAGAATGAGAAGACAGAGCTGAACTCCTCCTCACAGCTGCTTTAATTCCCTTTGCCCAAGTCCGAGCATGATGGCCATCATCTCCCATTGAAGGGACGCTAATAGCTGCTCTGCAGAGAGGGTGCACCCTTTGGCTCAGAGTAGTGGCAACAGTACCTTGATTGTTATAATCAAGGCTAATCAACACCAAATGGTGTTTTGCCTCTAGGACAGTTTTATATATCATGATAATAATAGCCATCGCAGATATATTCCTGGAATGGTTTGGTTTTCTCCCAAATGAGGATGGGGGCAGAGAGAATGGCATTCTTAAGAGTCAATACCCTAGTTGATCCCAATGCTTTGTGAGGTCTGGAAAGACTTCTTTAAAGTGCTGCTCTGTCTCATTAGATGCATTAATCAAAATTTAGTCTGCTGCTCTTCAGGTTACCACTGCATATACTGGGCTGTGCTCTTTCTATCTAACTAGGAAACTTATCCTGGACCTGAAAAAATACCCTTCCCTGACATAGATAAATTCCTTTCTAATAAAAACGCATTTTCATTTTCTGACAAAACAAGATTTTTCATGAGGTGAGTGGGAGAAAACTGCATTCAAAAACACACAGCAAGAAAGCACATCACAAGAATATAAGCAAAGTAGTCATCAACAATTAGAATAGTCTCTTGGAGAGAGGCCTGAAATAGCAAAAAAGCTGCCGTATTTGTGATATGTTTAATGATGTGCTAATAGCTGAGACATGTCTGTAATAACTAATTCGTTTTAAAAAAAACCTAAGCAGAGCAAGGATCCTCTTTGGACTGAAGGGGCATTTACAGTTTGCCAGTAAGGCAGACACTAGGGTCATACCCAGCAGATCTGGGAAATCATGGCCATGCTTCAGCAAAGCCCAGAAAGCACATGCCTGACCCTACCCTTACTCCAAAAAATCTTGTGATATATATAGACAAGACGGAGCAAAAGAAATATTACTGCCATTGGAGAAAGGGGGAAAGATTAAGTGAGGTGGCCAAGTCAGGCAGGAGGCCTGTGTCAGAGCCAGGAGCTGAAATCACCTCTCCTGAGGATGGTCTTTAATGTCATTGCTAAAGCCAGGCTCCCCTCTAAGCAAGAGCTGACCTCCCCACAGCTCCTTGTGTGAAATCCCCGTGCTCCACAGGACCTGCCACTTGGATTCAGATTCTTACTTTTATCTTTTTTCCTTGTATGCCCTCGATCGGCTTTCCAAGTGGACCATGCTAGAATAAGCATCACCAGTGAAAGGCTGCGAGAGAGCTTTTCCTATTGGAAAAAAAACAAACAAACAAAAAACAACACACACACAAAATGAACAAAAAACCCAAACGACTACCAAAAACCTTTTCTGAGGTTCTTTTTAACCCAAACTCCCAGAGAATTTTAATGCCATGGCAGAGGACTAGGTTTTGCAGTGTGGTCTGAAAGGTGGGGAGGAGAGGGAGAGCCGGAATTAACCCTGTGACATGTGATGAGCAAAGACCCCAATGTAGGGCAAGGACTGCCAGGATCTGCTCTGCAAAGCCTGGGAGAGGCAGATAAAAGCTCAGCCCTGACTGCAGGCAGGAGGGATGGAGTCAACCATCATCCATAGGAGTTGGACTCGATGATGCTTGTGGGTCCCTTCCAGCTCAGGACATTCTATGATTCTAACCAAAACCCGAATTTCACCTCTTTGCTCTTCTGCTCCTCTCTTTTAGGAAATCCTTGGTCAGGCCACTGGCAGTGAAATGGGTGCAGGTCTGCACCCTATACAAGCAAGCAGGTTTTGGTATGTTGGTAACAGGCTCCATTCACAGACCGATTGGTGAGAGCGAGAGGCAGAAGGAGCAGCGTGAGAAGAACTAATTTAAAAAGGAACATTTTCAGAGGAGCTAATCCAGTCCACCCTGCCCCAAGATGTTCACCTTGCAGACAGATGCTTTTCAGCAGTTAGTGGGGCTGCAGTCCCTGCCTAGTTGCATTTGCCCAATCCCTGACCTTTTAGGTCAGTGGGAAGAGTCCCAGGCAATCAGCAAGCTTGGGAAAAAGCCCCAAATGACAGAGAAAATTAGACTTTGGGATCTTTGAACTGTTATTGCTGTTTGACTCATGGCTGTGGGTATTTTCCTCCCTGTGCAGCTGTTGGGAGAACTGGGGGTGGCTACTGGGAAATGATTGAATACATGTGACGCCCCTGAGGTACGAGAGCTCTGTGGTGAGGCCTTAAAATGTTACCGCAATCCTAACAACCTCTAGCTGCTTTTAGGTGCCTTCTCAAATGGAGCTGGCTCTCTAAGAAGGGTTTTAATGAGGTGAAAAGGAGCTCGTCTGCTCTAGAAGTTCAGACTGAGGATGACTACATCCTTGTCAGCCAGGTCCTCTATCAGTTGTACAGAGAAAGAAGGGCACTTAGCCTCTGACTGCTGTCAGGCTGCAGCTAAGGAAGCCGCATGGCCATGCTGCTCACAGCTGCCGGCTCCTCTCTCTTCCCCACTCTGCTGCTAAGAGGGGTCAGAGTCAGGGCAACAGTCAAAGTGCCAGGGAAAACTTTCAGCGGTGATAGCTGTAGTTTCTCCTCCATCTGCAAAGCTGAAAATGGAGACAGACTTAAAAAAAAAAAAAGTCTGAAACCCCACAATGGTGATAATAATCCCCAATTCCCTCGTAGACAGTCTCATCTCACCCCACCCTTTATTTTATTCTTCAGCAGGAAAATGTTTCCCCAGCATTGCTGGCACCATTAGCAGGACAGATCCGGCGCGGGAGTTGTGCTGGGGGTCAGACAGAGAGATAGCGTGAAGGGCTGGGATGGGATGCTGGGTTTCTTTCAGGACAGTGAGTTCAGATCATTGCTCTGCCAGAGGTTTTTCCACGTGACCTTAAGCCTGCCTTTTAAACTCCTCTCTAGCAATTAAATGGGATAGTACTTTTCTCTTTAGCTGTTTCGATTGTAAGCTCTCTAAAGCCGAGGCTGTTCCTTCTTATGCTTGTCTACATCTCCTAGCATTCCTGGTCCTGGCTGTAGCTGTTCCTGTGATATCCCTTTCAACAAGAGAATGAGCACACGTCCTCCTCTCTCTGCTCAAGATCAGCCAGTTCTTCCTCTTGAGGTTTCCTGCCATGGCAGTTGCACCAGAGTCAAGAAGACAGGATTTGACTCTAAATTGTCCAAGTGTGAAAGCACAGCATGTGTTGTTCCCATCAAAATGCGAAGTAACCCTGAACTTCACACAAATCCATTGCCTGAGCCAGAGAGGAACAGCCACTTCTCCAACATATGTCTAAGCAGCGTGCTGCACATCACAAATTAGCCAGGCACTTTTGCAAAAAACATGGGGCAGTCTCTGCTCGGAGAGGGAGGTTCCTGAAGGTTGCGTCTCAGCCCACAGCATGCCTTGGGACAGGCTGTGCGTACACTGAGCAGCTGGGGCCCTCTGGACCGCTGGGCTCTCACTAGCAGAGCTAGCCATAGGACTCTGAACAGGTGTTGCAAATTTTGCTCCTTTTTAATTTATGAGCAGGGCAAGACCATCTGTTATGCTCTGAGGTCATTAATGATTTCCAGGATTGCCAGGAAATAGAAAATATTTCTGCAGTGTACAATGCGTAGGGCAAACAAATAATATACATATGCAGGACAACAGACCAGGGTGTAGTATTTTATGAAATATTACAGTGGAGTGGCTTCCAGCGGTTTTGCCTTAGGAAGCTGCACAGCTGTTTCAAGCTGTTGAGCACTTGGGGAGATGATCTGTATTTGCATGACAAAGGCAAAAACAACATAGTTGTCTACGTTACCTCTTTCTTTGTGTGCCATGCAGGGGTGCCTTCCAGCTCCTAGCTCAGATAGGGGATAGGACTGCCTCTGCCTGCAGCCAAGGATCTCAGAGATGTTATCTTGTGCTTAAACCCACCTCTTCTTTGGAGAATGTGGTGTTTTGGACTATAGCCCAAAAAGCCAAATGAAAGCCTGCTGAAGCTGGTGGGATTCTTTCCATGAAATGCTCAAGGGTTTGCCTTGGATTTCATTTGCTTTCTGCAAATCTGACCCAAAGCCAGTGGAATGACTCTGTTTTGGGATACTCACGCTGTCCCTTTGAGGAGTGTTTCAGAGGTTAGGAAGAGCTCGCCTCCAGATGGGAAGCAGGGCCCTGGCACACCATGGAGCACATGGGGTCCCATGAACCTAATCATCCCTGAAGCCTTAATGAAGCACTCATAGGGGACAAGGCCCCTTAGTGCTGCTGTCAGGCGCTCACATAGAAATTGTCCGCTGCCTGTAAGGCAGCTGTGCGTGCTCGGAGGCGGGCTGTGACGTGCTCTGCTTGCGCGGTTTTGCAACTGACCATCAACATCTGTCTCAAGGAAGCCGTTGACTTCTCTGGGGCACGCAGGATCAGGCTGTACTTCTGAATAGTTATCAGGAGTCTGACTCAAGTGGGAGGCAAAAGGCTTGTGATAAAAATGTCTGGATGTTTCATTTGCAGCCAAGAAAGAGAGCTTAGTTTTCCTAGGCTGGTGTAGGTTTCCTATGCTTTGATAGTACAGTTTTTGTTTTGACACTATCAAAACATTTCATTTTTATGTGCTACTTTGCCTTTTTGATGGAGATCCTTTTATTAGAATATGACTTCAGCATGTTATATACCATGTTTTTATAGTATATTAATAGTCTGTTCTATTTTTTTACTGTTATTGCAAGAAACTACTTCTACCTCACTGAAAAGGCAGAGTTTATGTTATCAGAAAAAAATCAGCATTATTAAAGCAAACTATACTGATATTTCTGGTTATTTTTTTTAAGCAATTCACTGATAAATTTCCACAATGTGCAATTTTTATTTAATTTGCCTTATTCCATCTAGGAGCTTGTACAAAAATATTGGGGCTTTCCAGAGAACAAGAATTACGCTTACCAGCCCACCCAATGGTGATTATTTTTGTGGAGATAAGTATGTATTCATTTCACTAGTGTGAGAGTCCCTTTATAAACCTAGTTCATGATCCATTGTGATGGCGTATCTGGCAATAAGAACCTGCAGTAATTTAACATTACTGCTTTCATATCGGTTATTAAATGTACCTGAATTACAACAGCACCCAGGGGCTTTAACTGACCCTGAGGTTGGACACTATACAGACGGAGTCAAAAAGAGTCCCTGCCTAGGGTAATGGCATAAAATAACCGAGAGAGATATTGTTAATCCTCCTGTTTTACATCTGGGCAATTTGGGAATGGAGAGAGAAATTATTTTCCAAAGGGTTGTGCAGGGAATCAGAGAGACATGAAACCATGAATGCTGGTCCCAGGACTCCCACCTCGTAGCAGCAGGACCTCCAGCAGGAGCTACCGGTGTTTCCCATTCTGTCTTGCCAATGGTTTCTCCAGATCCCAGCCTCTTGTAATGAGAGGCCTTGTAAAGCTCTTTCAGGAGCAACCACTCTGTCCTGTTTAAAATTTTGCTGTGTCCTTGAGGAAACAGAAGTTTTTCTTCATCTCTTGAAAAGCGTGGAATCTTCAGCTGTAGCATCACAGGAAATCAATCAATATGATCCTGCACAAACTGTCTTCTCAATAGCTTCATCCCACCCAGAATTCTTATTTTCTGAAGGTTACCCCAAGAGCGATGGTTAATACATGCATCTTTTTGAATTTACTCAGTGTTAATGGCTTACCAGGATTATTCTAAACTTAAAATCCAAACTTGGGAGTAATAAAGTGCTTAAACAGATTATTGCAGTTTGATGGTCCTACTCAGGTAGATAAGTGCATCTTTGCACCGTATGTATGGCCTCTACTCCAGTTCATCCAAAGGATAGTCTGATTTCATTGCCAGCAAACTTTTTTACTCCATCTGGGTGAAACTGGATGAAATGGTGAGGGCTGGCCAGGCAGATTGCAACACAAGGGTAGGGGTTGCAATATTTGTGGTATGCTGAAGTAGAAATCTGGTGCAGTGGAGTCTGGCTTGAAGCAGAGACTGCAACTCCTGGCTGCTCTGGAGAGATGCCTACAGTCCCATGTAAGGAATTAGAGGGCGTATTACTCAGTAGATACACAACACTGCTAGTGCTTTAGGACAGATTCACACACAGGGTGGTTGGAGACATGCTACCCTGCAGCATGATTTGTTTGGGTTTACAGATTTCAAAGTGTTCTAATCGCCTTTTAAACAGCTATTCCTTTATTCAAGGAAACCTGCCTCAGGCTTTCCCAATTTAAATTCCAGATTCCCATGGAAGTCCAGGAGTCTGGGGACATTTCAGGCTAACCTTTACGCTTTGTGTGATGTCTTGCCTTTGTTCAGAAGTGTTAGATGCTACATGTAAAGCAAATGCTAGAGTAAAAGATCTAAGAAGGAAAGCGTTTGCCTTTAATTTTGTTTACAAGATGAGAAATATAGTCCAGCCTCCAGCCTTTCATCATGTTGCAGTTACCCAGGCTTAGAATAAACAGTCTGTTAAGACAGCATGATAGCATGCAGCTTGCCAGGGGTCTGCTTCATTCAAGTCTCACCTACCAAATGTTTGGGCCAGGCCTGCTCCATTCTTTATGTATTTTTTTTTAGCATTCTGTGAGCTTTCTAGGAAAAAAAAAATTCCTGTTGTAAGGTCCTGCAACCAAAAATAGTTCTAACTCCTACACTAACGACACTTTTGATGTGCTGTTCAAAGCAAATCTATCGAAGCAGGATACTGTTAATAAAACTCAGGAGAAACAAGAGGTCAAGTGACGTGAGTAAATAGACCTTTCAGTCTCTTTGGAGCTCCTATTCATAGCTGGGAGGAATTTATCCTGACAAAACACTAGTTTTAACTTTGGAGATTGCTCTTTGAACCAGAAAGAGCTACTTCATGCTAGTGGATTGCATAAAGACACTTAACCACATCTTTCCAGTGCTCCCAAATGTATCCAGGGACAACTCATTTTTTTATATACTTTTCCATCAAAAGAAATAAACCCTAAACCAGTACATTTAAACCTTTGGTGTCCTCTAGACTTATGACAGCATTTTAGCATGTGAGTAGCAGAATCATTTGTAACATGAGATGAATTGTCATTGTTTATATTTATTATGTAATAAAACCTCACATTGGGCAGTTCTTGTGGTAATACAAGCTCTCTCATTTGGGTAGTAGGAAAATTCAGTGAATTTAAAAGAACTTCAGTTGGTAAAAATGGATTCTTCCTGAATTCTGTCCAGTTTCACCTGGCAGCCTTTTGAGAGAGTATGCAGGTATCTTATGTGGGACCTGCGGCTTCATACACAGGTGAGTCTCAGTCGATACATAAATCCTAGACCTTTTTTGTTGTTTCTTAGGTTCATACATCACTTCTGAATGGAGTCTGAGGTATTTAATCTGAGGAAGAGGCACTGGTGATATGCAAGGGTTTACACAGAATGGCAGCTGGCCAGGGCTATCTTTATCTAAGGATCCTCTATTTCTAAAACTGCTGGGTTTCGTTGTTTGTTTTACCAGAGAGAAATCCATGATATCACTTTCTTTTGCACATGGCCCAGTGCTTTTAGCTGACTTTCCACCCTCCCTTTCACATAAGTGAGATAATGCCAGCATGCAAAATACTGCATGTCTTGAAGAAAACTTATGCCCTGGACATTTTATATGGGAGTCACACATATGAGGTTCTTATCTGGTGGAGCTGCTGCCTGCCTTTAGGATCTCTGCCCTGTATATTTGGTAGTGGGTAGGACTTGACCCACTGGTCTGGCTTCCCCTCTTCGAGGTTTTCACCAGCTGTATCTCTGTCCTGTTTTAAGGTCAGTGCCACCAAGATGCACATCTGCCTTAGCTGATATGGAGAGTTGCACACAAGGGAACCTGTCTGTACCCAACAGCAATGACCTGTCCCACTCCCTCTTAATGCAACATGTTGTGGGAAGCCATTTACTGATGCTGTTACACCCTTGTTTTCACCAGAACGGGAAACCAGAGGTAAGGAAGATGACTGTGACTGAAAATTTTATTTCACATGGCCCACCCAGCCCTGTGGTTTGTCTCTCCACCTCTTGTCATTCAATAGGCTTAAGCTGTTTGTTTGTCAGTGTGGGGACCGCCAGCGGTGATGGAGAGATGTGCTCACCTCTTGGCAAAGATGTTCTTCATGTAGCCACAAACCCAGAGCACTCCTGCAATGCTCGCTGCTCCCTGCCCCTTCCTGCCTGCTCCCAATGTCCAGAAGTGACCTTGCAGAGGCCACTTGCAGGTTTTTCAGGCCTCCAGGAAGGTTATCCAGAAATGGGAGAACTATAGCAAAAAAAGCATGCCTCACCAAATTTGGCTTTCGTTCAAATCTTGTCTCTAATTGAAATAATTCAGCGTGGGCACTGTGTCAACTGTGTGGGCTGTCAGCCTGGCAAAATACATATTGTGTGCAAGCTTTTGTGTGCCCTGAAACCTCAATCCCACTATTTCCATGTAACCTGAACTTACAATTTCTGCCAAGGGAGACTGAATTAAGAGAAGCCTGTGGTATTCTTCAGGGATGAAAAGGAGCATATCAGAAAACTTGAGCTGGCCTCAGTCTTTTGAATGTCCAATGAATACTTGCTGATGGGAAGACAGTACGTGGGATACACTCTGTGGGGACTCTCTCCCTTCTTTCCACTCCTTTGGCTCTGTGCCTTTTGCTAGCAATTTCCATGGCTGTCATCCTGGTGACATTCTTGTCAAATTCCTCCCTTGGCTAACAGACATGGTCATCAGACTCACTGAGCAAAAATCTTGTCCTGGTTTGGCTCGGGACCTAACTGGTCACCATTCCCAGCCCCTGCATGGATGTTTGTGCCCACGGACGCCTACGGTCCTTTCAGACTTAGGAGCAGCCCTGTGAACCAGTTGTGTTCCCAGGTCCAAGAAGCTTCCCTTTCCTCCAAATGACTCATGGCCTGCGTGTATAGAGGCCCTTTCTTCCAGAATGCTCCCAAAGACATTGAACATGTTGCAAAAAAGGGCAGAAGTCATTTGGAAATTACCGTATTTTGGGATAAAATGTAAAAAATTGCTAAGTGGGGTTTGCCTTCCCAAGGGAACAGCAGGCTGGCTCACATACCCTCCAACCTATCTTTGGACAGACTGACTCACCCTGTGTGGCTGCTTCTTTCTCTTTCCATCGGCTACAGCGTCCTGCATGCCTAGCTTAGGTGGGCGTTTAACTTCTAGGATCTTTGCAGGATGCTATATTATCTTAATTTCTCTTTTCAAAGGAGTTTGTGCTTCCTCAGCAAGTCACTAGATAGCCTGTCAAAAGAGTGTTCAGAAATATTGAACCATAGCCTCAGCTCAGTCTATCCCAATGCACAGAGAAGTAAAAAGTATTAGGAGCTTGCCCAGGCTCTTTTTAGGCTCCTGATCTTAGTAGATGAGGATGGAAAGAAAACAGCCACTGCTGGGGTAGATACACAGAAAATGAGCATCCAGGGACACTGGACATCCCTAGTCCTGCTCTGGGGCGGAAGCACAGGTAGAGGCTCCCCTGGTTTGTGAAACACCAGACTTAGAAATCTTCAGTTACACTGCAAAAACTCTGTTATATCTGTGAGAAATCCCAGAAGTGCAAATATATTCACCTCTTGTGGGTCTCTTCACTGTCAAGGCAGGATAAAGTGACCTTACTTCCCTGGTGCCTCTGTGGGTTGGTAGTAGCCAGCCCAGCTGCTGAGCAGCTGGCTTGTGCTTTAATGCATTACAAGAATAGAGTAAAACATGTAAAAGTTATTGCTTTAAACCATACACAATTAGCTAGGCACATACAAATGATGCTTGCAAATTTTCATTATTCTTATGTGTATCTGAAGGCAGAGCGTGGATTTAAAGATTGATTCTCTACAAGGCTGAGTGAGAGGAGGCTAATTTTAACAAAGATACTTTTCCCATAATTTCTCATATTTCTGTGACTGCACATCCCTATTTACTTAAAGTACAGCACTCACCACAGTTATTACATCATGAACTTAATATCTCTCCCTGGGAAAAGAAACACTTTTTAGGAAAAAAAAGAAAAGGGAGAAAGAAAAAGAAGGAAGTGTTCGAAGAAGTTCAGAAAGCCTCAGATTCCTCTAGGGTCCCCAGCTGTGCTGTATGTTGTCCCAGCTGAATGCCAGATATTTCCGTTCTGCACATTAATGCGTTCAAGGAGAAATCAAAGCGCCTGTCTTGAGTGTGCTTTGGGCCGAGTGTGTATGTCCTACCTCAAAACAGCCCTGATCCCTAAGGTTACAGCCCTTTATTCTTCCCTCCTTAATAGGCCTGGGGCTGAACACAAGCTCTCTGGAGCTTATTATGGCTACCTGCCCATCAGTGCTTCAGATGCTTCATGGTCCCAGTGGCCTAGAAGCCACATCCTCTGCTGGACCATTTCTGGTGATGCAGCAATCTTTCCTTCCCTGTTGAGGGGAAGAAGAGCAGTACTTTTCTGGTGGTCTCATCGCATCACATGTCCTCTTGCTACCACTCTTCACAGAGGTGCCTCCTTTGGAGGTACATGCTGGTGGGTGGCCAAGCACTGATGGTGTTGGGGCAGCCCTGGGTGGCAATTAATCCAGTGTGGTAGGAAGGCTCTGCCAGATATGTTGCCCCATGGGGTTGGTTTATTGGTCTAATGTTGGCTGGGCCCAGCTGTTAGCACAAAGCCAGGTTTTGGTGAGTCATACCCGCAAGCAGAAACCCTTGTCACAGTCCCCTTTTCCTCATGCCCCTGATGAAACTCTGTGTGGCGTTGTGACCATGCAGCAGAGCAGAGCGGGGCTGTGTGCCACAGCACCCTTGGTTGGGAAAGCTGGCTGGGGGCTCTGCAAGGTGGCAAGTTCTGTCCAGCTCCATGGTAGCATCGCTGCAGAAGCATTGCACAGCAGAAGTGCAATAAACTGAATATCTGGCAAAAAGTACCTGGTTGCCTCCTTGATGAAGTGAAGATGCAGGGGACTGTGCTGATCTGGACTGCTCATGCGCATGGTTTACCTTGTTCATATATCTTTTGAGTTCAGAACTGCTGCGGCTTTCATTCAAACATACCCCTGCTGTCGTGTTATTTACTGTCCCTCATCCTCCAGTGGGATAGGTGGGGTTCTTGTGTCCTTGTTGAGGAACTATTTCTCTGTACACTGTGTCTTGTGATTGCTTACTTAGACGATAAGATGCAGCTCAGATCAAAGTCATGTCACTTACCAGCTAGTAAATGATTGAAAGCAGTATTTCACATCTTCACGATAATTGTTCACTCTAACTATGAAGAAGATTGTTCTGAAATCAGTCCTTGCATCTGCCTTTGTAACCGCTCTAAGCAACCATCACTGAGTGCAAAGAAGACAGGGAAATCTGCTGAAAATTGAAAGTACTGTAGACAGTAGAGAGTGTTGTGCAAGGACTCTGTCCCTCATCAGTGTCAAATTGCGTAAACCAATGTTGGCCAGATGAAGTGAAATAACAGCTCACTTCCTAAAATGGAAATATCCCCATATGTTGTTCCTGGCTGAGGACTGTTCTCGGGGGGCAAGATCAGCAAGCGGACGGTAGTGACTGCAGCATGCCCCTCGCCACTGCCAGCCCCCATGGTGATCAAGGGAAGGAGAACAGCACTATTTGCCATAGATCTGAGAAGCGGCGGGGCACTTTGCACCCTATAAAATCCCCTTAATTTAACTGTAACTGCCAATAAATCAACTTCAACCCAAATAGTGTATCTTTCTCAAAAAGAAGCTACTGTTCTCTGGGACCCAACCTCCGTCGGTTAGTCTGTTACTGCTCCAGTATTGCCTAGGGCTTAAACAGTTCAGGCATGTTGTTAGCACAACAAATTAAAATGGGAACTTGGGAAATCCTATGCTGAGAGTTTGTTTGCACAGTTTAGCAGCAAAAGACTGTATTTTAATGGCGGAGAGCACTCAAGGGTCCATCCGTGCAATGTGGGGAACATGACTGGTAGGTGACAGTGGAGGAAACCCAAATATACCATGGAACTCCTCACACTGGGAATGATCCATCAAGGCCAGAGGAGCAGTTAGCCTCTCTCTCTGCTTGGGATCCCAAGATTGCAGGTCTTTTTTGATTTTAGTTTTAACTAAAACTAAACTTAACTAAGCCATGCCCCAAGGCTTTGGGCAACCTGATATACCTGAAGCCCAAGGTGTCGTTCATGTTATGCTATCGCAGTTTTTACCTCTTGTTTTTCCCTTAGATGGCTGCAGCAGGATTGTATCATGAAGGTGTTTACAGATAAGGTATTTAGCCAGATAGCATATTTGTTTAGCAGTAGCTCTGGACACTAGTTCCTTCCAGATGTCCTTGAAGCTGGCAGAGTGTCTTGCCCACAGCTATCTATCAATCGTGCAGTCTCTGCTTTGCCAGAGCTTGTGGACGGCATTTGTCCTGATGTTGCTTCCAATGTATCTGAGCATTTTTATCCATTTAAGGACTAGGGACTTGAACTGCTTGTCATTCCATATGAAGTTCCCCGTAATTTAGCCATTTGACCAATGCAAGCTCTTATTTTGTAATTAACTTCTCTCCACATTATTCCCCTGTTATGACTTTGCCCAGCCCCTCATCTCTCCAGAATTTTCTCTCTCCCATGCATTTTCTTCCCAAAAGGTTCTTGATGGTATCTGCAGACCTGTTGTCTCAGCTTTCTGGAGCCTATTGGCAAAACTCATCTCTTTTGTGCTGTATCATGTGGAGTTTCACTAGTTGCCCCTGCTGTCTAGTTCAATTTGGCATTTCATATGTGTTTGTCAGCCCTGCTGTGGCCTGCTTTGTATCACCCGCCTCTTATATCTCCTAGAGTCTGACCTTTCATATGGCTCAGTGGAGATTTTCAAGACCTTCAAAGAAGGTCTGCAAAAATCAGTTTTTCTACAGAACCAATGAAAATTGCATCCAGTCCACAGCTTCCTGCCATAGCTTAGGTTCAGAACCAAATCTGGCACCAGCACAGCCAAAGCTGTGCTTTTTTTTGAAGCTTTTCTTCATCACACTTCCACGCAGATGTTCCCACTGGGGTATCAGGCATGGCTGTGCAAGTAAACCAGAGCTAGCTAGCAAGTCACCGAGCTTCATTGTTCTCTTGCATGGTGCACAGTCCTTATCTGCTCCTGTCCTGAATGTGTGAGCAAAATACAAGCAAATCAGAAGAGATGCAGATCTAATCCAGGTTGAGCTGCTGCTAGCAGGCTGCAGGCAAGCAGCCGCAGCAGCGACAGGGTTGTCAGGATCAATAGGGAGCACGTGGCTGCTTTCACATTATTTTTTCACTTATTTTTGAGATCAAGGATCAGGAACAGGGATATCTCTTCCAGAAAAAAAATCAGTGTAGTCATTCATGCACATCTAACCCTGATTACTGAAGTTAGTCTATGGATTAACATGTTATGTGTCTGTAGATGTGGATACATACAAACACATTATATAAAGTCAGCGTGGTTCTTCAGCAGAAAAAAGGGGCAAAGTCTTGCCCTGATTCATGCAATGGACATGTGCAGCCATATCCTCCAGCACAATGACCTGGCCAAGCCGGGCATGGAGCTGGAGGGCAGAGGAGTGAGGTATAGCGTAGGGAGGCCTGAATTTCAGCTGCCCTTGCTCCATGGCAGACCACTCCAGCACCCTCTGGAGCACTAACTGCAGCAGAGACTGGTTCAGATGATGCCAGCAGCCAAACTAGAATTTCTGCTTTAAAAAGGGAAGCATTTAATGCGTTTTTCTTTTGCTTTGTTTTTTTTTCTTTCCTTTCTTTCAGAAATAGAAAAAATGAGAGTGAAAACCATAATGGTCACTAGGATTGTGGAAGTGCCCCATTTTAATATACAGCTTACAGGTCTGGGGTCTGTCCTGAAATCACCGTTTGTGGGGAGTCTCCAGTCCTCCTGGGGGAGGATTCACAGGTAAGCTTTAGTGTGAAGCCCCTAAAAAATATGGGAATAAGTGAAATAAAGATGACACCAATTTTTCTTTAGAAATCCCAACTTTTAAGGTAACATCAGGATTTTTCCGAGGTTTGACTCATCTTGTTTTGGAAGGGCTGCAGCCAGAGATGGAAGCGCAGCTTCCCGAGGGGCGGTGGCAAGGCTGGGACGGGAGAGCAGGAGGACGAGGACTCCAGCATCAGCTGCTGTGGGGAGGGAGGATCATTTCCATTTCCTTGAGGCAGGGCTCAGCTCTCGCGTGCTTGGGAAATACTTGATAGCACAAACTTCTTTTCAAAGTCCTCACCTTGTGGGTTTTTCTTATTCATTTACTGGCCTGAAAGCTTAAGTTTTTCGGAATTGGAGGTTCCTTTTATTTAACTGAGAAGGTGGCCGTGCGGCTAATGCTCTCTTGCCTAGGGTAAATTCCTAGGGTAAATGTTTCTCTAGCTTGTTAGCTCTGGGCTGGGATTCAGCCCCTCAAGTGGCTTTGAATGCGGTTGTTTTCATTTCTGTCCTGCTTGGCACAGGAGGGACACAGGCCATGACTAAACTTTTCTGGCTTCAGTGCCAGTGCAATCGTGTGAGAGGTTCAGGGGCTGAAGAAAATGCTGAAGAATCGCATCTGAAATAGGAGAGCTTTTGGCATGTCAGGCTGCAGATGAAAATGAGCAACCTCGGGCAAAATTCAGGCAAAAGCTGTTTCTCTTTGACAGACCAGAAACCATCCAGCACTTTCCAGTACTGGTCAGAAGTAGCAGCAAGAGCAAAGGGCAAATACAAAGGGCATTTGCAGCCTTTCTCCTGGGCTGGCCCAGAAACCTCTACCCTGATCCACTAGCCCTGGCTGGCCCATCGCCAGAGGGTGGGAACCCCGAGAGATGCAGATGGGCGTTTGTTTAAAGACTGGTGCAGCAAGGCCAGGTGTGTTCGGGGAAATGCCTGTTATTCTTAAGCTGCCCAGGTCAGCTGGGTGTTATCTCAGAGCTGCTTGGTCAACAATCTCTGAGCTGAGTCCAACAGGAACTGCTTGTCCAGGAACTCCCAGCTGGCGTCTAACACAGTGCAGGCTTGGGAGACTTCAGCAGCAACCTGAAAATTAAGAAAAGGCTGATAGTGATAGTGAAATCATGGAGATAACAAATTAAATCCCTCACTTCTGCATTACTTAGTGACTCTAGAGATGGCTGATCAAGACACTATCTATGTATCTATATATCTCTATATTTAAAAAATAGAGAACTTACTTATACACACTCTTTTCAGAAACTGTGGTGCCTGCTAGAGGCACTGGCAGTAGTCACTCTCCCTTAGAGTAATTAGTAAAGGCATGTCTCAAAGTTCATGTCAGTGAAGCTGATTTCTTCTTTGTGCTTCTGTTAAATTTCACTCACCGTATGTGGTTTCCTTTTCTGTCCCAGGAGGGAAATAGGGAGTTGCTGTTCGGTGGGCAGTACTGGAGCACCCCAAAGCCAGTGCAGAAACCCACCTGCAGGACAAAGAGACAGTCCTGCTCCAAAAACCTGCAGTCTAAGTCGGTGCTTGCACCCTTGTGATGGACTTAGCCCAGCTGCAAAATAAAAAAAAAAAAAATTAAAAATGCCCTGTTGTCTTTTCTCCCTGGTGATGCATGCACACAGGTTAGGTTAGACCGAGAGAAGCAGAGCCGTTGTCCTTTCTGTGCCCTGAGAGGGATGCTGGGGAATTCCAGGGCATTAAGACAAGCGTGTCCTTGCTTGCACGTACCATCCCGATGGTGTTCCTAGGACTGAGTTCCCCTAAGCTCCTCCAGAGTTATTTTGGAGATGGCTGGAGGAACGTGTGGTGCATGCTAGCAGTCCTTGGCACTGGCCCAGGACCTGCTGTCATGCCTCTCTGCCTTTTCTTCATGTTTTCCTACAAACTGATGGAAGGCTTATAAAAACACTGTCCTGGGACTTTCATGTTAAACCAAGTCACACCTCTGCTTCTTCCAGCTCAGCTCAGGCCACAGCAAATGCTGCAGAAAGCTCCGCGGCTTTGCTGAAAGAAAAGGGAAAATGGGCCAGTGAGGGGCCAAGCATCACTTCTTCACGTCTTAGTCCAGCAAGCTGGTCCTGAATAGGGACCCAGAAAATCCATGTCACTCCACTCCTAGCTCATGCCTTGCCTCACTGGACAGTTTACTGTCTGCTACAAATCCCTTAGACCATGGAGGCTGAGCTGGGGGAAGGTTTCTTGCCTTGCTTAGATGGTCATCACACCATCAGCAGCACTATGCTCCTGCTCCAGACACAGGCAAATTGTGCCTCTTACCATCCACCTCCTACACTTTGTTTTTCCCTTTTGGTATCTACCTGGCTGTCATTCATTTGAAGGAGTTATGTAGCTGTCTGATACTGCCTGGTCCTCACCATGATCAAGCCATGTCACCTTTTCCTCCTTGTTGACAGAGGGCAGGATTTGTGTTGGTCCTGTGGTCCTGCCAGTCACCAGGCAGGATGTCCCTGTGCGCACTCAGGGCCGCACAAAGCCATAACAGCAAATAGTCCCCACCCAAGTTGTCTGAAACGCTTATTTTGCAAGACTGAAAGTATCTGGCCAAAAAGTAAACATATAAATGGAAGAATTGTTTTTCTTTCTGGTTTGTTTTTTGGGGGTTTTTTTTGGTGAATATTTTGTACCAGGCAAATAAACGACTTAATAAAATCATTATTCTCAAAAGAAAAAGAAGTGACAAACGCAATTGAACCATAATGTACTATAAAAGCAGTTGGTACATAAAGTGCTAGTGCTTTAAAACAAGGACTTGACCTTGCTGCACTGCACCGGGATGGTGGAGGGTGGCAAAGCATGAGGCAGGGATTTTTACACCTCTCCAAAAGCCTCATGACAGACGAGGAGAGAAGAGCATCCTCTTCTGCCGAGAGTGCAGAGGCTGCCTGTGTGGGTCTAAGCGGAGGTACAGAGCCACGTGGAGCAGAGGCCGTGTGCTTAGATCAATCTGGACTTAGAAATTTTGCTTTTTGCTCTTTTCCTTCTCTTTTTGTCTCCTCTCTGAGCACAAAAGACTGGTCCCCCACCACCAGCATCAGGAAGGGTTGAGGCATCCTGTGCCAACAGGAAGGCGAAAGGAAACACAAAAATCCCAATGCCTGAGCGCTACGGTTATTGTCTTCACTTGGTGAGACAAACTGTTAAAAGCCTTAAATGAAAGGTGTCTCTAGGGGGAGGCTTTCAGCCAGCATATAAATCAAAAAGTTCACCTAACTTTTTCCCTCCTGTTTGTTACAGTGTTTTAATACTGTTTGATTTGGCAGCCCATGTTCATTTTCAGAATATTAAAGAACTGAATTAAATAATTGAATCTTTTCCTTTGCAGACTTCATTCCCTGGCTCATTGACAGGTTTGTACCAGGATGGGGACCAGCTACTTCTTTCAGCAACAAAAATACACGGCAAAGAGCGGGCTGGCTTCTCTGTGATCTACCTGGCCGACCGGCCCACATTTCCTCATTGTTCCTATGCCTGAGGGGAATGTACCCCAGGTTTGGGGTCCCAAATCCCGGCAGAGGGGTGTGGACCACTGAGCAAACTCCGGCATCCCCGGGGCAGTGTGCGTGGGCTGGGTGCAGGGTGTATGTACAAGGAGTGAACTCTCCAAAGTGTCTAGCAAGCTGATGTTTATTCTATTTTAGTTTTTTTTTAATGGACCATTTATCCCCGGTAGTATTTCCATCCCATAATGGAGAGATTCCTTTGTGCTTTGTTCAAGGGCTTCTCTGTAATGGCAGGTGGGTGCTCCGTGCCAGGTCGCCATCCCCTCCAGCGGAGTGGGGAGCCCCTGCATCTTGCCTGTGCCCACCCCCTGCTCTGGCAGCACACAGAGTCTGCTCCAGCTGACCTCCTCAGCAACCCACACCACCTCTCGGAGGTCTTTTTAATTTTTATCTAGTGATTTTCCCCTTGCCAAAATAACATCAGCCTCTGGCCCACAGAAATAAATTTCTTTTTATCATTGCTGCTGTTTGATGATACTGTAAGTGAAGATGAAGGGGGAGCTGCTGAATGTATAGGAAAGTGGGCTGATAAAAAGAGGAGTCAGGAGAGAGACTTTGGCTCTCACGTGGGATTTTGGTTCAAAGCCTGACGTGTTTCAGTGACACTTGTCAGCCCTGGCTTAGTAGGCGCCAGCGAACGTGGAACTGAGCAGCACCCACATGGCTCCTCCTCCAAGGATTCTAATGAATTTTAAAGAACTTTGCAGGACTGTTGTGCTCTGTTACATGCCTAATAACATTAAAGCTGGGCTCAGCAAGCTTAAGTCTATCCCAAAAAACAGAGAATGCAAACCCAGTTTTGCAGCGGTATGAAACAAGCTCTTTTGTATCGATGGGAAGGGAGGTGTGTATTTAGGGTGATACTTAGACCTACGGCGACGGTTTCCAAGCTGTGCCTTCTGAAGTCCCTCCATGGTCCCCCAGCACAGCACATTATTGCAGATGCTTTTCCTCAAAGAAGCTGCTGCCGGTGTGAGCTGTAGGAAACCCGGCTGTTCCCAGGGGTGCGGATGTCTCCGCTTCCCAACTACGTTCATTTTATTGGCTTTTGCTCATGTGCAAGCTCTCTGCTCTTCCTCCCTCCTTAGGAGATATCAGAGTCAGCCAGTGGTCAAGTTTTCACGTTGTAGGGATGAATAAGCCCATCTATCCCCGTGCACCCTTGCAAAAAGGCTCTCACCGGGGTGGCTGGTTGCATTTGCCAACCCCACCAAGGGGATGAATCCGCCAAAAAGGGTGGTTTTGTGCAAGCCTGAACTTTTTTAAAAATTAAGAAAGAAAGCAGGAATATCTTTGGCTCCTTCACCCATCAGCCTGGCCTTGGTGATACATCCCTGCGTGCTGGGTTCTGGGGTTTATCTGGTTCTTATCTGTGTCTGTGATGGGGAAGGAGCTCAGAAACCTTGTTGCCAGCCATCTCAGCATCGCACCTCTCTCTCGGGGTTTGGGCTTTTTCCTGCTGCTGTGAGAAGTAAGTGGGGTATTTAGGCTTTCACTAATTTTTTTGCTTTTAAGCTGTTTTATAGAAAAAGTTGTTTTCTCCTGTCCAGAGGGTTAAGGGGGGGAGGATTAAGGTTTTCAGCTTTGAATCAGTTCAGAAGTGGGACAGGGACTTTTTTTCCAGTGCAGCCCAGCAGCATGTGGTTACCTGCCAGCTTCACGCCCCGAGCGGCTGCCAGGAAAGTCGAGCTCTCACGCCTGGCTTTTATTTGCTGTGAAATATCGCCTGGATGTTTCCTCTGAAAAATGGCAGGGAAAGCAGCCAAATAATGAAGCTTTTGAGGACACATTTTCAGCCCAGCAGTCAACCTTGCACCACTGGGACGTGGAAGAGGGATTTTGGATAAGCAAAGGGCTCTGCCATGTCTCTCCATATGGCAAAGTCCCCAGGAAAACAGAGGGGGCAAAGTAAAAGTGAAGCTCGAAGTTTTTCCCATATTAAGGTATTACTAGATTAAGGTATTACTAGAAAGTGCTGAGTTTCTTTCAGCCCAGTTTGGGCAGTCAGTCCCTGTGGCAAGAAGGTGTTTGGCCATTCCTGTAAAACATGAGAAACCACATGCTGCGGTAAAGCTTTCTGCAGAAAGTAGTGTAAATGAAGTAAAGGAAAAAGATACTAATTGGAGGAAATTACTAGAAATTCTGCCTTGGATCAGCTGGTAGCAACCCCTGAGTTTCTGGAAAAAGACACAGCCAAGGGCTCAGGGTGCTGGATGGGTTATTGTCTTATTTTTACTCTTTCCTGAGGATTAGCCACGTTGGTAGGACTGCAGTGGGCATCCAATGTGTCACTCTATCAAAGCTCATTTAGCAGCTTGGTTAATGACTGGGATGGTATGAGTGCACTGTGAGTTAAAAAAAAAAAAGACCATATGTCATTTTTGCAAATAGCTTCCTGAAAGCAGCTTGTGGCCAGGAAAATGAGACTACTGGATAAAATAAGTGATAGCCATCTGAATCACTCGGAGTCCAACCTAGTATATTTTTCTCTTTTCAAAGAGAAGCAACTTGGGGCTGCCCTGGAAAGGGTGCATCTCCTGGGTACCCTTAGGGTGCTGGACAGGGAAGGTCTTGCTGCTCATGATTTATGGGTGTCCAAATCCATCTGGGGCTGCATTGGCAACACCTGGGCTGCTCGGAGGTTTCCTCCCTCCCGAGCAGTCATCCCTTTCCCAGCATTTAGACACCTGAAAGCTTCCTCGGCTGCTAAGAGCCCTGCAAGGACCAGACTGTGACTGGGGTTGAAACGGGCTGGGGCTTTGCTGCCCCAGTCAACCTGTAAAAGCTGTAAGGCCACAGTAAAAGTTTGCGTAGTGAGCCTCCAGGAGAAACTAGCCTTACAAGAAGGGGTTATAAAATATTCTCCATTTTAAACAGAGGGTTCCTTCTCTTGCTCGCAGCCCACCGAGACTTTGCTCTCCCTGCTGTATGGTGAGATGCTGATGGAGTTTCATCGCTGCCTTGTGAGCCCTTGCGCCTCTCCAGAGAGTAACTAACTCAGCCTCTCTATATCAAAAAAATACAAAGCCATCAGCTACAAATAAAAGACCCTGAAAATTCCCTACCACCAACTGGGTGTGTTGGCAAGAGGTGCTTGCGGCATGGTGGTTCCTGTCCAGGCCCCCCTCTGCCACTTTACAGCTCTTCCTCGCCTTGCCTTGTGGATGGGTCCGAAATCAGAGCAGCCAATGTTGTCCTTTCCTGCCAAGAGGGTGACAACCACCATCACCATCACCATCACCAGCAGTGTTTCCCTAAGGCAAGTGCTGGCTGGACACAGTGAATGGCTCTTCCTTGGAGACAGGCGAGGTGACCTCAGCAGAGGAGGGATTAATGTATAGACGATGCTATATAATCTCTAGTGTCAGCAGGTGGCCCTCCTGGTGCTCGCTCTCTGCACGTATAGGGCTGCATGCGAGCTGAAATCTGCAGGATTTCTGTCCCCAGAGCAGGGCAGATGGCTGGGGATGGGAAGATCTTGGTCCCTGAAGCTGCTGCACTCACTGGAACTTGAACTGTTGAACTGTTTCTGCCTTCTGATTCCTAGCAAGGTCGTTAAAATTAGACAAGAAAAGATATAATTTACCCTGGGTATAGGATAGTGTCAGTAATAGTTGGATGAGTTTTGCGCTCCAACTTTTCAACACCGATTTATAATCTTAAACAGTAAAATAATTATTTTTCAAAGTGCTCTCAACCCCAGGACATCTGAGCACAAAAGTAAACCGGCAGCAGAGGGGAGCTCAGAAAGGGCGGCAGGCCCCGCTGGCGACGCGGTGCAGCTGGCACGGTGAATTGCAGTGCAAACATCCTGCCACTGCCCTGTAGCCTGCTAATTATGGCTAATTGCATTGCACGGTGGCTGGTTCGTCAGGGAAAGGGCTCTTCACCAAGGAAAGGGGATTCCCCATCTGCTGCAGCCCCGTGGGCTGTGCAAGAGGTTGCTTTTCTCTCACTGTTCACTGTCAAATGGAGAAACAAATTATTTTAGGCTCACAGGCTGGTTTCATTCTGGTGGACCTTAAAGCTTGATGAGTAAAACTGCGACCAGCTCACATGCCCTTCACTGCAGCTCCTCAGGCTCAGATTTCATCCCGCTCTGGGCTACGAAATGTTTAGGAGATGCTAGTGCAGCCCTTGGCATCTCCCAAACATGTGGTTTGGCTAGGTCCTTATTTCCAGCAAGCTGGTAAAAGGCCTGGTCCTGGTCCGTGAAGGTGGCTCAGCAGACAGATGAGTCCTGGGTTTCTCTTATATATCTATACGTGGCACACATGGTCCCAAGGTGGGAAGCACCACATCCGTGCAACCCGACGGTGTAATGAGGGACCATGTGCACGGCAGCAAAGCTGCTGCCTCTGCTCATACCTAACCAAAAACTCCCCTGCTGCAATTTAATTGCAATTTAATTAATGTCCGCTCCTATGCAGAGAGTAATTTACTGGTTTTACACGTGGACTGGGAATACACAGGAGGAAAGGCATTTCCCTGCTCTTTGTTGGGATTTGTCCTTCATTTCGAGGCGGGAGAAGTGTTTTTTTTCAACTCCCACAAGTGTGGGGCAAGTGCAGGAATGAACATGATGCTTCCTGTGGTTGCAATACCTGGTGCTCATCATGAGGAGGATTAGGATCACATTTTTAATAGGAAATGTGTGCTGGTGCCATAAAACCTAGGACTGGAAGAGATGTGTGAGGTCATCACATCTTTTTCTACGTCAGCGCAAGACTTTCCCTGCAGCTCTTTTCCAGCAGATTTCCAGCTTGCTGTGTGTGTCCCTGGTGGCTGGGCTGCTACCACCTCTGGGCTGACTGCGAACAGGCTGATGCGCTCGGTCGTGCATCTCCCTTCCTCGGTAGCTGGCTGATGCTCTCACATCATGCTTCTCATTCCTCCTTTTTGCTCTTCCAAAACATCTCCGCTCCACGCCCTTCTCCATGTCCCCACCCTCCCATCTCTTCTCGTAGGTGTCCTGCCCTGACCTTTCGCTGCGCACAGGGTTTGGCTCTTCCTGGCCCCGGCACTGGCACATCGGAGGGGCTTCAGGCAGTGATGACAAGCTGCCTGTGATTTTTCGCCTTCAGCCCCAGGTGATGGGCTGCGAGGTCAGGGTGTCCCTGACAGACCCCTGGGCATGGGCCTGCAATGAGAAACTGCAATAAGAAGGGTTGCTACTGCAGAAGGATGGAAAGCCCTGTGCCGGTGGGGCTGGGTGCACCAGTCACCCTGTTTTGTGGCAGGGTAGCATCCCCGTGGGTGATGCATGGAGAAGCAGCCCCCCTGCTCCGCCCCGAGCTCCCCACAGCATGCCTCTGATTCCCACGCTAATGAGAAACAGCTTAAAACATGCTTGAACCTTGCTTGCTTTTTGCACATTTTCAAGAGATTAGTGGGGCTGGGTTTGCCATCGGGAGGAAAGGCCTTGCCTCGCTAATAAAATCACTTCCAGAAAATCGCAGTGCAGGTGGGACAGCCATAGCTACACAAGGGCTGGATTTTCTTACTCACCCGGTGCTGGCATCATGGATTTTGTTTGCACGGTTTGCTGGGTCTCGGCATACAACCCACCTCCACCACTGTGCTCTGCCCGGCACTGAGGACAAGCCAGCCCGTGGGAGTCCTCTCAGCTGGCTCCCACAGGGACAGTACAAATAAAATCCTGCCTTATAGGTGCTTTATCAGTGGTTTATCACACAATAAGGAGTACTGGAGTACCCAAGGTACAGGTGATGGGCAACGTACCAAAATAAATGATGCTTCTTCCATCAGGTCATGTCGTAGCTGACCTGGGGAAGCAGGTCATGAATGGGGGCACACAACATGGCAATTGTACAAGATGATGAGAAGAATAGCTGTTGTGCACAGAGCAATGGGTAATAGAGTTCATCTGTGGCTGAAGCACATTTCTGCAGAATTTGTGCAGTTTTTCTGGAAAAATGTAATGGTGTTTTTCACTGGATGGACCAGCTGTGATGTGGAGAGGTAGGAAACAAGCTGCCCCTTAGGCTGTCCCATGGGACCCTGTCTCCATGTGGTGGTCCTGGTCATGCAGGAGCTAGAGGAGATGATGGCAATTGCACAAATATTAAAGCTGTTGTTGACCAAATTCTCCTTTTTTTCTACCAGCCTGGCCCTTAGAGCAAGAGACAGCGGCCATAATGTCAACAAAGGACCTCTTCCAAATCTCACGCGGGGATTCATGGCCACATCCTCCTGTCTTAACCAGCTCAGAGAGGAGACTGGCCAAGCAGAGTCTTTAAAAACATTTTCTTTTCCAAGCAGCGTGTCATTTACTTGCATCGCTTGTTGGCTGAGTGTGTGCTGCCGTTGTCCCCCCCCACGAGCCTCACGGTCAGCCCCTTTGCCCATCTTCTGGGCAGAGAGGCAGAGTTAGCTGCTCGTACATGTATTAAATACATGCAAGGCTCAAAGCACTTCATATGGGCTCAAAAGGTTGTGAAGCTAATATGAATTTTTCCCCCATTTCTGGGTTTGACGGGGAGGCTGTTTTCAGCAGAGAAGGGGCTCCCTTGGCTCGGTGGCCTGCCCCGATCCCCATCCCAGCCATTGTCACCTCTGTGAGTTGCTCTAGACCCATG
Organism: Platalea leucorodia; assembly: GCF_965183815.1. NCBI lineage: Eukaryota > Metazoa > Chordata > Aves > Pelecaniformes > Threskiornithidae > Platalea > Platalea leucorodia. The sequence goes on from NC_138827.1 coordinate 61,538,010, forward strand.
TGGGCTTGGCCTCAAGTTTTTTTTTTTTTTCTTTTTCTTTTTCTTTTTTTCTTTTTTCACTTTTTTAATATACATATATATTTTTATTTTCCCTTTTTAATTTTTCCTTTTCTCATATTTTTTCCCTTCCTTTTTTCTTTTTAGACCTCCTTTTTCTTGTGCTGCCTTTTCTCGCTTTCCCTTCTCTCCTCAGTCAGGCTGGCAGCACCCCAGCAATGAGCTAATGTGGCTCACTGTTGGATCCCGGATCTGTGTGGGAGGCAGCAAGACGATGCTCAGCCGTGGCTCAGCCCGGTGCCGGCCACAGTTGGGGTCCAGCCCCAGCCTGGCAAGCACAGAGCTACCGTGTGCCGTCAGAGCAGGAGCAGCCAAACATTCGTTTTGCTGGTGTGGCTGGGAAGGAATGGCAAAAGTCAGACAGGGTCTAAGCTTGGGGTTGGTCCTGGCTGCTGGATGCAGGAGCACAAGGGAGAAGCATCTCTGCACCCCACAGAGGGGAGTGGGGCTGGCTGCCCCAAGGCCGGGGTGATGGGCCCTGGGGTCTTAGCCCACCCCATTGCGAGGAGGTAAAGCCTGTGGGAGGGTGTTGAGTGAGTTGTAACCCCTGCCAATTCCTGCCAGGCTGATGGCTTGAAATCGTCAGCACGGGGAAGTGGTGGTAGCTGCCAGAGTGTGGGAAGGGTAGGCTGACAGTGGGGTGAGTGGGGGGACCCCGGGGAAGCAAACGGCTCCGGTGAGCCGGCACAGTCCTGACTGTTTGCAAACGTGCTCTCTCCTCTATAAGCTGCCTTTTAACTTTGCAAACAAGCATCCCTTCACAAAGACCCTCTCCTCACCAAAAATTTAAAAAAAAATCAAACCAAGGAGGAGTTGGGCAGCTCCTTACATTTAGGGAGGACCTCCTGGCCACCAAGGCCTGAAGTAGCCAAGCCACCATGATTCCCAGGGACGGCAGCAGGCAATGAGGGGTCCCAGCGGTTCATAGGAGGTGCAGAGCATCTCACAGAAGCAGGGGGATTAGGCAGCAGTGTAATGGTTTGTAGGGGGATACAATGTACACCATAAAAGCTGAACACCCTTTGAGGCCCAGGCTTATTGCTTTCTTGGCTGATTGTATTCTCCTCTATTTCCATCACTCACGTTTATGGAGTATCCATCATCCTCCAGCTGCTCAGCAGGCTGGACAAACCTCTTTTGTATATTTTAATGTTAAATTTCTTTTCTCCTGTTGCCAACTCCCAAAATAAGGCAATTGGGTGTTATTCATAGGGGATGCAATCAGTGACAAACTTGGGATTGCACTGTCTTTGTTGGGATAATCATCTCAGTCGGTTTCAAGTGACTTTCGAACATATCCATAAACTTTCGGCAACACTTCTTTGAATACGTGTGTGCTTGTTTTAAAAAATGCAAATTGCACTCCTTTAAGCGAGAGGGAGGTTGCCTCAGGCACAGATGTAGTCATGCACAGAAACACGTACGTAAAGAAGTCAAAAAAAACACCTTCTCTGCCCCCTTTCCACTTAACCATCTCTCTCCCGCATCTCTTGCTCCATATCTGCATCACCTGCCTGCTACCCTAGTGTCTGCACAATACAAACCTGCTCTGGTTTTATTTCAAAATACTCTAAGAAATGTAATCCTCTGTTGTCCCCAGGCACTGGGAGCTCTTTGAAGCAAAGAAATGACCAGAAGGAGGCCTGGAAGATGGTCTCTCCTATGCCGTCCAGTCCTGCGCATGTTCAGCTTCCAGGTGTTGGACCTTCAGAGTAAATTAGTGACCGATGGAGAATTATTTGTGTTTCATGCTCTCCAATACTGCACTGCAAGAGTCTTATGATGGTGTTCAATGGGAAGCGTGCTGCAAGACGCTGCTTGGGCACTGCAGCATTGTCTTTCCAGCTCTTCCAAAGTCCACCATGGGCCACTAGCAATGTTCCTAGGGCTTTACAGCTGGGAAATAGCAGCAACCTCCTGAGAGAGTCTGATGTCACAAGATTTTTCAGCTTGATTTCCAGAGCAGTGGTCTGGATGTGCTTCAAACTTCTGACTGCTTTTTCCGAGCAGAGTTGTTGCTTGGGATTTTTGTCTTTTTTTCTTTTTTCTGGACTCTTCCTTCCCCAGCACTCAGACTGTCTTGTGCAATCGGTGTCCCTTTGTAGACATGTCTGTGAAAAATGCAGAGATTTCCTGAGAGCAGTGCAGTGGAAATTCCTGAGATTTCTGGTGCAGACAGACATGTACAGAGCTGGGGCTGGGGAGGAGGACGCAGCAGTTTAGGAAATGGCTTTTCTGCAGAAACAAAGCATTTCTACTCATCCTCTCCTCTCTGCACCTGCAAAAGGCTTGGTCAACCCATGTTAAACCAGAAATGCGGGTAGATTCAAGCATTTGCCACTGTGCCAAGTTTTCCTAAGTACTTTTGTGCCTCTGGCAGGCTGGGGGCTTGCAATGGGGCTTGGGCGTCTCCTTGCCATGCACGGCACAGTCAGCTTGAACCAGCCCTGGCTGTGCATGCTGCTCCCTGCCATGCACGAGATGCTGTCCCCAGCTTCCAAACATCCAGGTGATTACCATGTGTGGCTGAAAAATGCCAAGGGAGCAAAGGCACAATGAAAGCTCATTGGAGGTAGTGGATTTTGGCAGTGTGTGGTGGGCACCGCTTGTGCCAGCTCCTACCATGCTGCTGCTGAGGCTGGGAAATTCATCACATGTGGTCTCTTGCATGCCTGGAGGAGCTTGGTGGGATGGGCAGCTGCAGGGCATGCAGCACCCCAGGGCAGCGAGGGTGAGAGAGGCTTTGCAAACTGAGTCAGGATGAGACCCTGACTCAGGAGCTGCCCCTGCATAGGGAAGCTCATCTGGGAAAAGGTTCAAACCCACACCTGCAAGGAGGGGAGCCAGGGATATGGGCACCCGGGGATCAGCACGGCACTGGTTCGGTAAATCCTCAAGCCCCCTTGGAAGAGGGCTGAGCTTACCACTTACAGGCACAGGCTGTCAAAGAAAATTTGCAAAGGGGATGTTCTCCTCCCTGTCATTACGTGACCACCAGCATTAGATGGCCCCGCAATGGAACACAGCTGTAGGGACGATGCACAGGGCTGACCAGAGTACAGCCTGCTCTTTTGCAATGAGTTTGGCTCTGGGCTACAAATAAAAATGCTTTTTTATTCCCAAAAATAAAACTGAAAAAAAAGATACAAAAAAAAAAAAAGAGGCAGCATTCCAGCAGCTGCCTGTTGCAGCGGCAGAAGAAGAGGGGTGGAAACAAGGTGCTGTTTTCAGTGCACTTCTTCCTAATCAAGCAATGCTCAAATGCCTGCGGTCAAAACTGAGGTCTCAAACTGGGGGCTTCGGATGGAGGGTGTTCAAATGGACCAGGGACTCCTTAGAGGGATTAAAAAAGCTATTGAATGGGACATAACTGGGGGAAAAAGACTCTCTGGGGTGTTAAATGGAGATGTGCAGGTGATGGTTGCTGGTTCTAAAAGCCGCAAAGTAGTGCAAGCCCAATGTGGAAAGGGTCCCCATCTGTTTCCCTGTCCTCACACCCCTTCCCAAGGCAGCTGGGGCTGGCCTGTGTTGGAGGCAGAAAAGTGGGGCAGATACAGCTTTGGTCACATTGGGGAAAAAGTACTGAAAATGGGAGGTAACCCTCCAATCAGGCTCTTTAATCTGGGGTTAACTACATCCCCAAGTCCACGCAGGCACGACGCCTGGCTTCCTCGCTCGCCTCCCACTTTCAGGATTAAGCTGGCTTTGATACGAAACAGTTCAGAGCTCATTAAGTTCTTTCAAATAGCAGATATTTTCCTAGCCCTAAAAAGGCTTTTGCACTTGTCTGCTAAATCCAGCTAATCCGCCCTGTCCTGCCGAGAAGTGGGCAAAAAGCGGCTCTTTGGGCCACATTGTGAGGATACTCTGACTTGGCCTATTTCAAGAAATAGCCTCCCTTGGGAGAAGAATTATAATTTTCCTTGCTAGGAGAATTAGCACATGTTTCCTAAGATTACGGGCAATATGCAGATGTCACCTAAAGCAGCTACTACGAGCTCCAAGGCTCCCACATTGTACTTAGTCTGTGTTATACCACTGTGTAACAAGCTGTAACTGCCCTCAGAGACCTTGTGGGCTTGTCCACTGAAGTATTTCAGGGTAAAACATTTGCATTTTTACGATCCCCTTTGGACAGCTTGCTGCTTTTAGTCCCAGACCGACACATACCACGTGCTCTGCATTGGAAGGCTTTTAGGTGCAAAGAAGGAGTGCAGCTTCCAGGCTGCTCCTGGAGGTGCTCCTCTGCCTTTCTCCTGTGTCTGCTTCCATCCTGGGGGAGAAATAGAATTAAATAAAATATCTAAGCTCAATAAGGATCCCGTCTGGGACCACCTGCATCCATCGCTGGTGTGGCACTGAGGGCAACGCAGAGCTGCGGTGCTTTTGCCCATGGTCTGCATCCCAAGGAAGAGGGATGGATGATGAGAAAGCATGGAGAAAATGAAGGAGTCTTACAACACAGCTGGGGTTGGTGGGGATTTTGAGTAATTATTTTGGAAATAGCTTCAGGATCTGGCAACTTTTTGCTGTGTGTCAAACTGTCAGCTGGTCCATCCAAAATCCACCCCTGCATAACTCCGAGGGCTGCCAGCCCGGGAGTCCAGGGAACTGGACGTTTCACCTGGTGAGCTGTGCGGGGACCCCAGCACCCAGAGCAGGAGCAAGGGGTCAAGCCCGCTGGCTTTTCCAAAATCATTTCTCTTTCCTAGCAGCCTTAAAAAAATGAACTGGGGCAAAATGTAATGCCATGAAAGCAGCAGAGCTCTGGGTTAATGGGCAATGTGAGGCTCACTGTATTTAATCCTCCTGCTGCAAAGCACCTCTTTTAAACCATTGATCATCTTTTACTTAGAAAACCATTCTTGCCACAAAAATTGCCAGATTTCCGGGGAAAAAAGTGTGAGCAGTGAGTGAGCATATTTAACTTTCCTTTCCAAATGGCACTTGTTTAAACTTTTAGTTGCTAGACAGTAAGTGGTAATGCTGTCATCCGAGATTTATGTGTGCTGCAGTTAAACCATCAGTAAATACAAGGATGCTCTAAGGGCTGGAGCAGGGAAGCAGCAGCGAGCCAGGCAGGGGAGCCTGAGACACGTACGCCATAGAAGAGTGGCCGCAGTGGTCCAGTTATTTCCAAAGCAGGTTGTGTCATGCCCTCTGCAATATTCCAGTCAATCTCATGCAATGCTCATTTTTTTTCATTAACCTCCAACGCAACCTCCCCATCTGCAGAATTAATCACTGCTGGAAAACTAGACAAGTATTTTAGAAATAACAAACTACTGCTTTCGTCCCTAGCAACTTTTTTCAGGCCTGTCAGTTCCACTTCAGTTCATTGACTGTGCTCACAATCTTGCAGATCCCATTTATAAGCTATATATATTACTTGCATAGACGCTTAAATAATTTCTACCTTTTTTCAAGAGTGACAGCTTAACTGGCCTTTGCCCACTAGGATATCCTAAAATTGAGACACTCGCATCTCAGATGAGATTCCCAGCAGCACACTGGGGTGCTTTCACCCTGGATTTGGAAGCTGGGTTTTGATGAGTTCAAGAGCTGGATGTTATTCCCAGGGTATTTCCCTGCCTGTCTAGGCACTGAGCTAGGAGACTGCATGCTTCAGGCTTTCGGTTTGGAAATCCTCATTGCTTGTACCAGGCTGTGAAACCATGTGGTGTGGTCCCCCCTCAGCAAAGCCTTCCCAAAAGCTTTTCATCACGGGTGGCCAAGAGTACCCGGGAACACAAGGCAGAGCCCGTCTCTCTCCCACTCATCTCACTTGCTCCCTGGGTGGGAAAAATCCCAAAAGACGGGTGCCTCGACCTCCTGCCCTCATTCCCCCTGTACTTGCCCTTCCCCAGCCCCACTTTGCCAGAGATGACAGCAAAAGCCATGCCTATGTGCAAATCCTCAATCATCTGCCTGGGTTATATCTTTATAATATCAGATTTTAATAGAGTAATACAGTGAGGTCATCACAGCCGGCTGCTCTTTTATTTCGGTGCGGTCGCTATAGCAGCGAAGGTTGAAACAAAACATATAGTTCACCAAAGCAAAGTTTCCTGGCTGATGGTGTTAATTTTCCTTTATGAGCTGACTTTGGACGACAGCGGAGTGGCAGCTAATGGAAACTCGAACGTCTTTCTCTCTCTCCCCTGTCTGCTCCTCTGTCTCTGCAGCAATCGAGATAAAGGTTAGACATCTGGTTCAGATCTGCTCTGTTTAACAGAAGAAAAGACCCGCTCCTGCCATCTCGTAAATCATCTTGCAGCTGGAGTGCAGTCCCAGCTATTTGCTGGGGCTGTTTACCCCGCCACGTCCAATTTAGCCATGGGTTTTGCTTTTGGAAAGGCTGCGTTTCCAACAAGCTGTGGGCTGCCATTTTGTGAGCAGTCCCCAGCTACTGGGCTGGGGCTCTGGGCGGGTGGCAAGGGCTGAGAAATTATCATGGGTTTAAAATTATCTCGGGATTTAAAGCCATCCAGGATGCTGGTCTTGGTGGCAGGCACACTAGCACCTGTCACCTCAGCTTGCAGGAACAGGACTCACTTGCAGCGAGCTCCCTGCAAGATGCTGCTCCCCAGGAGTGAGCACACTGTCCCAAAGAGCTTATGGGCATGCAAGGGCTGTAACAAATGGGCAGAAAGCAAATTATCACCTACAAAATCTAACATCTTCCAAATCCCCTTATGTCAGCTTATCATCTCCTTGTTACTCAGAGGTTTAATGATTTTAGAGTTGAGAGATGTATTATTTCCATCTCACAAGCAGGAGGCTGAAGCAAGGAAGGACTAAGGGTAGGGTGATGGCCGCACAGAAAACCCATGGCTGAGGAAATGCCCACGCTTATGTCTTAATTATCTGAACATCCTTTCTCCAGGCTCAGCTACTTCAAGTTTATCTGCATCTATGCTGAAGCACTTGGATACAGTTCTAATTTCCAGGAACGCCTGGCATGGAAGACATCCTTTTCCTTAAACTCTTGACCTTGCAATGTCAACACTGGCAGTGTAGGGCATTGCTTCGGCATGGCATTGCTGGAAAACCCACTTTAACTGAAAGGAGCTAGGCAGGTGCATGGGTTTATATGTGTACATCTATATACTTTTAGACTGGCTTCTTTTACTGATGTAATAAACTTAATACTGGCTAATAAAATGTGTCAGAGCCACTTTGCCTCTCCTTGTAAAGGTTTCCCAAGAAGGCTATGATTAAATGCAATGCTACAACATTAAGAGAACCTAACAAAGAACTCAAATGCTGGTGCTTTCCTAAATTTAAGGGTCTGGCTGCAATGCTTAACTCAGCTGCATGTCCTACTCTTCATTTTTATGATACCATCAGTATCATAACGGGTTATGTCTCTGCTGTGGTGTTGGACCCTGTGGTTTTCACCAGCAGACTCGTAGCTCGCTTGCATCCAAGGGCAACATGTTCATCCAAAACCCTCCACATTTCAGTTACAGCAAGTGAGATATGAGACTGGCTATTGCAAAAGCAATGTAATAGTTTGTCCCAGGGACTGTCCACTCTCACCCTTTAGGGCAATTATAGGATTGCCTTAAGTCTCTGTAGTTTTCTGGGAACAGGTTAGACAAAACTTTACAAGGCTGACATAGGTCAGGTTGACCCTGCTTCAGAGACCAAGCGAGCCTTGGATTTAATGCTTTGTCTCTAAGTCCTAATGCTAATTCTGTCCTAGACAGCAGAGCCACCAGCCTTTATTTTACCAGTGACCCTCCTTCACACTAAGGTTGCCCAGAGGAAGCCACAAAGTCCTACATCCCCTCCTGCATCCACATCTTTTAGGAGTGGGTCCTGGTTGTCTAAATATGGGCCTCTACTGCAAGTAAAGATGCTCAGTGTTGGATGACAAGACCTGCATGGGGTTTGGAAGACATGGTAAAGTTATGGAGACCCCACATGCATTGTGCAACTGGTGCCCGAGGGTTTCTGAAATGACACAACACGCCTGGATGTAGGCAACCATATCCCACCCATATTGCCTATATTGATAGTCAGACCTTCCTAGTGTCGCTTTGGGGTGCATCAGGGCATGAGTCCCACAGGCGAGTTAGTTATGCTAAAACATGCGGCCAGGCCTATCCAAAAGAAGATGCGAGCAGGTCAGAGTCGGAGGAGGATGTGAGGTTACCCTCTCCACTGACACTGAACTTTATTACAAGATGTCTTGCCAATTAGCTGAAGTGATGTAGCTGTTGTGGTCTGGCAATGAGAGATGCAATTTATAGGGAGTGATAGTATCTTTTATTAGGCTGTTGTTCCTCAAGAAAGTAGGCTTTCAGGCATGCAAGTCTTGTTCAGGCCACAGCCCAAGGGTTTGAGAGCATCAGCCCAACCATGGGACATGTCTTCCAGCCGCTCACGCAGGGCTTATGCCGAAAGATGGAGAGACTTTCTAAACAGCGTTAGACCACAGAACAGGTCTTCATCAGGAGACTTTACTTCCAGTGAAGCTCTTTTATTTTGCAACATGCCCTCAGCTTACGGGGCAATGCTGGGCTTGAGTCCAGCTTTTATTTCTTTGCTTTCTCACTCTCAGGCAGGGGTGGAAGACTGACCCTGTACCTTTCAAAGCAAAATTGTGGGCATTTTTGATGCAGGAGATTTAGATGGGATGCCTGCATAAGAAGTGCTGCTTAAAGGACTGTGTCCTCTGGATTACAGCACATACATCCATCACATCTGTCTTGAGTTCATCAACACAGTGTCTATATTTCTTTTAGGGTGCTGCAAAGAAATGGTTTCACAAGGGGACGGGAACTGTTTAGCCAAAGCTAATTTGTCTGCAGAAAAAGCATATTAGGGGAGCAGCCCCCTCCCCTAACATGGGGGGCTTGGCGACTGGGGGGATGCCAGCTGGATCCGCAGCATCAGGATGCTAATAAATTGTGAAGGCCACCCCAAAAGCAGCAGGGCACAGTTATCAGGCCTAAGCATCAGCAGCCAGGAGCAGAGCGCGCTGCTCGGGGCTCTGCTGGGCTGGGCTGAGCTATTTTTACTCCTGGTCTGGTCCTGCAGCCACGCTGGCAGATGCGCTCCCAGCTGCAGATGACTTCCATGTGTAACCCCGTGCAGCCGCTGGCCGGGGGCCCGGGGCGTAACGTGCTTCCTTAAAAGGCTCAAGAGAGGCAACTGCAGCGCCCCACCGCCCCGGGGATGGGAGGGGATGGGGGGCCCCTTCCCAGGTTGCCTGCTCCCCCCAGCATGGCATGCTGTGAAAGCCCAGGGTGCACCTTTGAATCCCAGAACACTGCATGGTCCATCGAAAGCAGCTTTCCCAGGAAACGGAGGCAGCACGGCACGGGAAAAACCTCTCCTGTGCTGCAGAGGGGTGGGAGGCCAGAGGGAAGGATGATTCGTGGATCACTTTAACCTAACTGCAACTTTTATACCCTTTGAGAGAAAAAAAAAAGGGGGGGTTCGGCATGCTCCTGTGCATGGTAAAATGCAGGGTAGGCTGCTCTGTCCTCTGGAGAGACCACAGATGGGTGCAGCCATTGCAAGAGCCAATTATAATAATAAATAATAAAAGTTATCCATTCCCTTCTTTTTTAACAAAGCCCTTGTGATGTGCTCAGAGAGGGTGCCAAATAAACAGCACAGCTTCCCAGGCACCTGCCAGGGCTTGGCTCATACCCACTCGAGCAGTGTCCCTGCTGTCCCCAAGCCCTGTGCAAGTGGCTTGGTACTGATGGGAAATTTTGGGAGCTGGGCTGCTCCACATGCTGGGAATGGCAAAAAAACTGGGACACCTAAAAATGTAAATCCCCATGGGGACAAAGCCCAGAGCAGCCCTACGTGCTCTCCTTACCATGACGAATCTGCAGCTCCACTCACCCGAACAAGTCAGGGTGAGCCTCTTGCAGCCCTGTGGAACGTGTGCAGCATTGAATGGGGAACCTGAGGTGTCTGGCCGGCTTAATTTAGTCTTGTAAATGGTGTCATGGAAGGCAAATCCTACTGGGAGTGCTGCATTCAAAGGCATCATGTACAACACATGGAGTGTCTCATGTTACGGTCCTTGAAGACCCACCTGAAGTGCTTCAGAAAGTGGCAGCCTGAAGTGTGGGGCAGGTGAGCATCTGGTCATCTTCTCCTTGTGACGGTCCCACCCTGACCCATCAAGGAAGACACTAGATAAGGCCTAAATTGTAAGCTTGGTCTCCTTTCCAAGATTTAACTAATGCAACCCTGTTCTTCAGAATTAAGTAAATGCCCTCTCCCCTGTGGACCCGTACTCATTTTGGCATTCAGCTGCCCCTTCCATGGTGTGTGCCTGCAAGGCTCACGTCTTCCTTCTCAGCACCTCCACCAGGCCATGGGAGGTGTTATTAACCCCTGCCTGCAGATCACAACTGAGGCTTGGGGAAATTTAGGACTTCAGCCCCACAGCCCAGAGCTGCCCTGTGTCCCGGGGGGCGTTCAAGTTCATCTGCTTTGTGCTCATAGGAGGGATTTTTAGAGGGGCAGGGAAACGTGCATTGTTTCTGTGAATTTTAGCTTCCTTGGGTGAGCTCAGGTTAAGGACAGGAATACCCCGGGGTAAAAATTGTCATGGTGATGGACAGTGAAGGAGACACCCAAAAATGCCCATGGGGTCATTGAGCCATGCAGGTTGGAAGGGACCTCCAGATACCTCTGTTTCAACACCCTGCTCAAAGCAGGGGCAGCAGAGGCCGGGTTGCTCAGGGCCATGTCCAGCTGAGTTTAAATTCCACCAGGATGGAGACTTCACAACCAAGACATCTTGGTTTCCACCTTTTTCCAAGCTAGAAAATTCCAGGTTACCAGCAGCACCTCAGTGATGCCCCCCTGAATATCCACACTACATCCATCCTCCCTATAAGGACCACTGGGATTTCCCTCCAAAGGAATGTTTTCCAGACCCTGGAAAATCACTCCACTGATGCCCGCCATGGTTTTTACAAAGACAAAACCATGAATTTTTCAAAATCTCCTTTAGACTTTATTTTAAAGTTCTTTGTATGGACTTTCTGACACAGAATCCACCATAAAAATAAAATCCCCCTCCCACCCACTGCCCCCCCTCCCCAAATTGCTTTGCTTTGTATTTTATAAAACATACAATCTCAGAAGAATGCCAGAGGCATCCTACACCACAATTTAAAAATTTGTTAACTGAGGCCTTGGTCCCAGCAGTGCATTTGCATTCGGAAACCTTGTTTCCTTTTCCTTGCTAGTTTGGTTGGCCACGTATGTTACAAATGCATACAAGAGATCTAGTTTGAAATCTAATCCAGCAAAAGGAGAAAAAAAAATAAAACAAAAAAGGAAGAATGAAAATTGAACCGCTTGTTCATCAGAATTAGCTACTCTCTTACACAAAGGCTTCCCCTGTAAAGTTATGCTCAGTTATGAAAATGATAAAAGCAAGCATGTAACAGTTGCAGTGAAATTATTATGATTTTCTTTTTTTTTGTCTCATTTTTATGTTGCCTTAGACAGGCAGGCTGCCGGAATTGGAAAGAAAGGGTAATTTAGAGACCTGTTCAGGCACAATAACAATCTGCAATTAGGTACATATTTGGTAATGTTGAAGCTATACAATATAACCCGGACACATGTAGCACTCAGTCCACAAACAGTTTAGCACCATATTGATAGGTCATGCAGCAAAACACTTTCTTCAAGGTTTGCTTGGAAGTTGAAAGCATGAAATAGTACAGTGCAAGGTAGTCTATACCCTTAGCTTCTATAGGGGTAAGGTGGCAACGGCTGATGCTGCTGGCTGTCTCAGAGGTATGTGTTGACAGGTCGCTGGCTCTATGTTCCTATCGTCGTCACCACACCAGGGTTGATGTTACCTGAAAAGGTTTGATGGAGAAAGAGAAAATAAATGAGGTTTTCCGTGCATGGGAAGCTGTGCAGAATAATGAGGGAAAATTAATGGAGTTGTTAGTTAATTGCCAGGACTTGCTATGTTGTCCAGAGCACCACAAGCAAGCTCACTACAGCCATGCACCGGACTGGAAATGCCAGGGACTTGGCTGGCCCCCTCTCCAGCCACACGTAAGCTGCTTACCAGGGACGCAAACTTTTTCACATTCTTTCTGCGTGTTAAATCTGTTCTCGTTGCCTCCGCAGCCACCGTACCAGAACCGGGCGCAGCTCTTGGTCTCGGGGTCGTAGTACCATTTCAGCACAAAGTTCCTGCAGGTCCCCTCATCTTTTTGCAGCCGGCAGATATCCATGACTGCGGGTAAAAGCAGGAGCAAGAGGAGTCAGCAATAACACTCCAGGGTGAAACACAGTCTCTCTGAATGTATGTGCATGGTAGAGAAATGCCTGTGAGCAGAGCTGGCATGCAAACTCAGAAAGGGCAACCACAGCATAGACTTTGCACACGCCCTGTGACTAAATCTCATTTCTTAGTTTGCAAAGAGAAGGTCTTTTTTTGGATGTCTTTGCCCAAGAGGACACCAGCCCTCATCCACAAGCCCTCGGCCATGTTTCTGTCATGCAGCCATGGAGCGATGCTGAGATGAAGGAAGAGTGCTGCACAGCAGCGCTTGTCTGCAGATCCCCTGGATTTGCAGGAAATGAGTTGGCAGGTCTCAGAACTGGGAGAGGACTGGCTGGGCTGCAAAGGAAAAAGTATCTGCACCATCATTTTCCTATTAAAATTACTGGCTTCCCCTGAAAAGAGAAATATTCTATGTGAAGATGCTCCTGGACCTGCCACACACTACCCTGTGGCATCCTGAATCCCTTGCTGGGTAAGCAGGGAACAAAATAACAAAGCACTTGGATGTGTTAAAATGAAATTGCCAAATAAATAAATAAAAAAGTAAAAAAATCTGATATTAGCCACTAATTTACCATCAAGTCACAAACAAGGCATCCCCTACAGATGTGGAATGCAAAAGCAGCTCGTGCCACTTCTGCTCAGAACAGCGTAACCATCAGCCATCATAGTTAGTCCTGGAAAATCCTTGTTACCATAGCCCCGAGTCAGGCAGATCCCAAAAATTTCAGGTATCACGCTCATCACTGCCACTTATAAGTAGTACGGCTTCAAGCTGCTGGTGTCCAGCCTTGGGTGTGAGCAAAAATCATTAAGTCATCAGTCAAACAAGTATCAGTAAAACAGCCAGCACTGAAAAGTGAATGGGAGCGAGGAGGGGGAGTCAGACGGGCAAAGCATGGAGTTCCTCCTACTAAAGGGGTATTTGCAACCAGGACCCTTTTTTTTAATTAAGGAAAAAAAAAAGTCTTTTACCCTTTTTTTTTTTTTTTTTTTTTTTTTTTTACAAAAGCAAAGATAAATCAATGTATACAGAGTACACCAGCAACGACTGCTGGGGAAATTCAGGTCTTGAAGTCACCTTCTGACAATCTTGTCTTAGGACCACACCTTTTGTAAATCAGGTGCCAGAAATCAAATTACTTAAAGGACTTACCTCTTAAATTGTGGTTAGTAGTCCCAAATACAGGGGAATATATAGTGAATATAGGAAAGAGTATATAGATATAGGGTGAATATACAAAAAGGTGTATTTGCAAACAAGTTTCTTTGGGGTCTGATGAGAGCAAAGCAATGCTAAACACTTCTAAAATTTTCATGGGAAGAAGGGTGCAGAAAATTATCCTTGAAATCCCAACTAGAAAGTAGGTCTGGCAATGACCCCTAGGCAATAAGAAAGCTCCGGCTGCGGGTTTACTTTAAAGGAAATTGCAGCTGGTGGCTGGCAGCTGCCCAGAGCCCGGGAATGCTGCAGCAAGGCCGGGATGCTCCTGGGGGGGAAGTGGAAATGCCCAGACCAATGTCAGGCATGCTTCTGGGCAGACCCTGCCAAATGTCTAAACTCTTTCTGCCCGCTCATTTTAATTGCACTTTTCCCTCTGTGCCGTGAGCAACTGAACAGATCACTGCCAGAGAAACACTGTGGTCAAAGAGGTCAGACTCAAGTAGTCCACGCTGCTGCGGTCGTGAAGGACATTGGGTGGTTTGTTTGAGCAGTGGGTTTACTGTTTAGATAGGAGGAGCTGGGAATATGTCCTTTCCGAGAGAGAAGACATGTCTGAAAGGACACTCCTGCCCATCGTCCTGTTCTAAATGCAACTTTTTGAAGCAGGATATCTTTTTTAATGCCCATTTTCCCTTGGAATTTGAAATCAATATTGAGCTTCCAATTTAGCTTTGCTTTTGGGCTCCTACAGCCAAAAGCTTCCCCATGCCTTTGGCAGGCTCTTTGCCTTTTATTCTTCAGATTTTTTTTTTTTTCTTCAAAGTCCGTGTCCCTTTTTTCCTGCCTTCCAAAGCCAACAGATGTGAGTACAAGAATGACTCTACCCCAAACCCCGTGCACCCTTTCAGGAATTCAACCAGTAATCAAAACATTCAGCTGATAGGAGGTATAATACAATTTTTCTCTGCGGCATGCAGTCCAGGCAGCCCAGCTTTCCCCCCCCACTTCATCCCCTTTGAGAGTGGAAGCAGCCTTCTGGATCAGCAGATGGAGAGGGAAATTCAACCACCACTTTAGAGGCAGATCTGGCTTCAGAAAAGCTGCTGAAAATTCACTTGAATTGTAATCTTCAGATTGCCTGCTCTAATATTCACACCACAGGGGCTTGTGCCGCTCTCCAGTTTCAGGGCACTATCAAACACCATCTAGCAACTGCTCTAGCTGAACCACTGGATGGCATTTTAACTGGAACCTGTCTCCCCCTACCAAAAACCCCAAGCCCAAAACACAATAAATGAAACAAAAGCTTATCCAGACATTTCAAAGAATTGATGGAGAGCAAGAACTAGGGAGCTAAAATGTGTTTTAAGCTGTGGCTGGCTTTGGCAGGTTCAAAAGATGGGGGCAGCCACCAAAAAATGGAGTTTTAATTCATCCCATGGAGAAAATGTTCCTGGGCTCCTCAGTTGCACTTACATTTAATTTTGTCATGGTAAAAAAAAAAAATGTATATATATACAAAATTAAACAATTAAAGGTTATCACAGCATTTAAAAGACTTCAAATGGAAGGTGGATCTGGTGCATGTTTTTGCACCCAGAGGACCCTAAGATTTGGGAGACTGACTCATTTCTCAGTGTTGTACCTGGTAGAGGCTGAACTGAGAGCCTGACCCAATGCCCAGCATTTTAAAAGCTGAGCTGCGTGTAAACTCCTGTGTCTTTTTTTCCATGGTGGATTCAAGCTCTGGTTTTGCAGAAAAGAAAAAGAGAATAAAGCAGTGAACAGAGCGGGGGACCCTGGCGGTGTGGGCAGAGACGCGAGCGTCCCTCCAGGGCCTCTCTGTTGCTTTTCTTGACTATCTGCCCAGGGCAGAATGGCGCCAAGTTCATGAAATATCACTTTAGCCTGAACAACAGTTGCTGGAAACATCATCAAGGCATGTGACGATGATCAGAAGGGGCTGGTGTATGGGATGGGGCTAGCAGAAACATGCGCCCTCTGGAGAAAAAACACATCAGGGAGGCTTCCCTGCTCTGTGAGGATGAAATCCTGTTCTAGTTTGAAGCTACAGGTTTCTGCACAAGCCATATGCTGCTTCCTCTGGCTGAAAAGTCCTCAAACTGCAACCAATGGATCTTTATCCATGGTGCCTGTTTGTAGCCCAGCAGCACCTTGCAACCTCCTTTTCCAAGCAGCTGCCACCCCAGGCATCTCCATGGCTGGTGGTGGCCTCCTCCTTGCTTGCCTGCATGTTTCTGCAGGGGCACCCCCAGCTGAACTCGGGCTGCACTGCTGCCAGCGACAAAAATTCCTGAGGCTGATTTAAGGAGCCTAAAATGCACCTAAGAAAATCAAATGGGTGGGAGGAGTCCTTAATTTGCCTTTTCAAACCCTGTCACGCCCCTACGAGGATTAAGCCCTGCCATTAGGTACGAGAGGTTGCTTCGCTCCTCGATTTCCCTCCCATCTCTGCAAAGGGCCCTGAAACACCACTAGAAGGGGGAGGCTTCTATGATAGCAAGGCTTTGCTGGGGTCAAGTTCCCATCCCAACCCCTTGCTGAAGCAACACCGGTGATTGCATGTCTCTACTTCCTTCCCACGTCTTGAAGAGGTTTGCAAACACAGCCCTTTAATCTCAGAAACCCCTTGAGGAGAGAAGGTCATTGCCATTTTCCTGTGGGCTCCTCCCTCAACTATGATTTTTATCTTTTGGTGCAAAAGGAAAACATCTGCACGCAAGACCCAAGTCCATGTAGTAGTTTTGGTTACAGGTAGTGAAATGTTTGCAATTCTTTGCATCTCAGCAAAGGCACACCACTGAGTGGTGGCGTTGGTTAGTCACACAACGATAATAGAAATTGCTTTGGGACTGTGTCACGCTCCAGTTCAGCAACCCCACGCTTCTCACAAAATCCAGTGTGTGATTTTGCCATATAGCTGTGATTTGCACTCAGGTCATGCAAACACAACATGTCCTGGTGTGACAACACACATGCAAAGCGACTTGCTCATGCAAAGCAGATGGTAGGGCATGGTCATGTCAAGGAGCAAATGAAAACCCAGTCTATATTACTAGTGATCTTGTATTGGACAAGCTTGGATGCATGCTATGAAATGGCCAAGGTGAAATAATGGATTTGCTTTGGTTTGTGATTTTTCTTTTTTGGCGTGTTACCTGATGATAATCTTTTCTCAAGGGGTGGCTGCTGCATGGCTTTCTCACCTGCTGCTGGAGGAAAAAGTGCGTGGGTCTGGATTATGAATGAAGTTTTCTCTCTGATTCAAACATTATTTGACAATATGATAAAATACAAAAGGATTAATCTCCACGTGGTACTTACATGGTTTTAAGCATTTGCTAACACACTCAGCTTCGGCCTCAAATCTATTGGCATTACCACCGCAGCCACCATACCAACCCTGGCTGCAGATCTTGTTTTTGTAGTCAAAGAACCACACAATCTGATAGTCCTTGCACTGCATGCCCATGTCAAAGTCCAGCAAGCAAGGGTCTGGCCAATCTGCATGTCAAAAGGTGCAAAGGTTAAGTGACTCTGAAAGGGTTAAAAGCTGAAAAAGCAAAGAGATTGAAAAGAAAAAAGAAAAATAGACCAGTACAGGAGTGGTGGCATTTCCTTGCCATGTGATTTCTCTTGCTGAATGCAAACCTTCCCCAGCCTCCAGCTTGCCTCGCCCTGCTTTTGATTTCGTTGTGCATCCAAAACCCAAGTCCCTGGACCAAGGCAGTAGGAGCCCCTTACTCCCCACTGGTGCACACAGGATTGGGTCCTCACACAAATACTCCCATTTATTTTCAAAGCTATTCATCTTGGCAGTAACTTTTAATCCTTAAGTGTGTTTATTTTATCTCTAAAGACAAGCCGCACCTGGTAGACTTTAAGGCTTGATGACGATTTAAACATATGTTCCTTTCCTGCCCAGAAGTGATAATTTAGGTCCAAATCCCAGAGTTTTTATTCGCAAAGATAGGCCACCAGTGCTAGCAGCTGCTTTGCCTATATAAGGAGGGCAGAATGTGGGGCTTCCTCCGAGGTCCGTCGGAAGATTTATGTATGGGGCTTTCCCGTTGCATGGAGAACTAGAGAAGACTCAGCTAAACAAACCACCCCAAATCCCCTGCCCTGTTTAATATCTTTAGCCTATTGAAAAACTTCAGATTAGCATCCTCGGGGAATGTTTCCCCCAAACTGCTGGCTGCCATAAATCCTCGGGCAGAGACGTTTTCTGCAAGTGGGTCAACAAAAGGAGCTGAAATTGAGGTCTACGTTGAAGCACAGAGTGAGCACACAGCACATCCATTTTCCTTTGGGCAGACCTACACAAGCCTACACATCTTGTTTCCAAAGGGCTGGCACACAAGCGGTTAAACAAAGCCATGGGGGTCTGTATCACCTGGTGGGGACAGGCCAGGTGAAGGCTTCAGAGGGGATGCCAGTGCCAGGGAGAGGGACCAAATGAGTGGAAATGCATGGGAAAGGTGGGATGATGGGACATGCAGCAAGGTAGAAATGAGATGGTCCTCGCCCAGCACAAGCCCTCGGCTTCCCCACCGCAGCAAGCTCTGATTGTACCACCAGCCAGGCATGAGGTCCATGCTTATCCCTTTCAACGTGAGCAGCCAGACCCCAACAGCAGCTTTGCAACTCTTGTTGGCTGAACGCACTGAGCAGCAGCATCTCCCCATGCTCTCAAATCACCTCAGGAAGAAAATGAGCCACAGTGCAAGCCAAATGCTTAAAGAAAAACATGAGAATGATGATTCAGCGATGAGTTTTGGATGCCAGTTCCATAGTTGGTGCCTACGACAGGGCTGTATGAAGGCTGAGAGCCCTTCCAGACCCTTGGAGGAATGGTTGCAGCCTGGCCCTTACAGTACAACTGATATAATGAGCTTGATGTCAACAAAAGCAATGAGATGACGTATTAACAGCTACAGTGATTATGGGTTATTATCACAGGTTAACGGGATCAACAATAGAGTAGGAGCTGCCAGCTTGCTCGTTTAGCGGTTTACAACATACACCACTGGTGGCAGAGAAACGGGATGGGCAGATAGGTGAAACTGGAGTGACGCTACCAATTAGCCAAATTTATGCAGATGTTTGACACTAACTCCCCTGCAATCCCTGGCTGTTGGTCAAGCTGTTGTCGAGAGCCGTGTGTTAAACCAGGGAGGCAAGACCTGTTCTTTGCCCCAGATGGGGAGCAAGAGTGCAAACAAGCATCAGGTGATGTTCTGCATCCACACCTGCACCTACGTGTGCCAGAGAGGGCATGGGGCACAGCCTGTCCCCAGAGAGCAGCCAGTGCTTGGGCCCTGGCTCCTCTCCCATCCTTGTGATGGAAACAGGACCTGGTTTGAGTCCCCCACGAAGATCACAGCAACTTCAGGGGGCTCTGCATACAGCATGGGCAGAGACCCCATTACAGGGCTCAAGTCTGCATGGACAAGGCTGTCAACTAGCTCATAATCTTCTGGCTCTGCAAAGCAAGGGACTCACAGATCCTTTGGTCCTAGCAGGCCTCTGAGAAAGGCCAGGTTTGGGAGCAGGCAAGGGGAAGACCTGTGCAAATGGCCAGGCTCTCGGTGAGGGTCCTAGCAGACCTCCCTAGCCCAGCACTCACACCATCGCCCATACTCACCACTCTCAGGTCCTTCCAGCGGCTCAGTGTTGAGCATCATGTTGGCCAGGGACACCTTGGGCTGCGCTGGGGTCTCTGCGGGGAAGAAGCAGCAGGGTCAGCCAAAGGGAAGGGGATCTGCAGCAGCGCCCTCAGCACAGCCATAAACAAACTCACTGGCCCCAGTTCCAGCACGGGGGATGCACACAAGTTGCAGGAGCCGGGTCTGGATCTGTTTACCCTAGCACATACATTTCAGAAATGTTTATTGGAGGCAGCTGACAGGATGAGTAATCCACAACCGCCCAGCCGTGCCGGGATGGGTTTGTCTTGCCGTCCCCAGCTGGCGGCTCTGCTGCACACTCGGGCTCATCCATGGGGGTGACTGTGAAGAAGCATTCCCAGGGCCCCATGAGACTCTGCTTTGGATGGCCCCTGCTTACCCCACAGCATGCAACTGGAGGGCTCTGGAGGAGCAGACGTGGCCTCTCTGTAGCCAGTTTAGCTTTGCTCCTCTGGCCTTAGAGAGGGCAGGGAAAAAAGGCATCCTCCAGGGGAGCAAATAGTCTATGATGGATCTTCTCTTGTTCCCTGGCAGCCCTCAAGGACTGTCCATGCATTGCATGCCTCTCCTTGACCACACTCCTCCCATCATGGCCTCACATCTCTCTAGGAACTATGTTGTTGAGGACTGTCACCAGGGAAAGAAATCCCTTGTGATGGAAAGGAGAACACGGTTCATATTGCATCATGCCCTGCATGACTGCATCATATTGCATCACGTCCCTTTCCAGGGCAACCCATGGCTCATTTTCCGTGGGGCTGGAGGGCAGGAGGGGGCTGCAGCCACAGGAAGGGTTGCATTTGCTTTTCTCTGGTGGAGGGTATGGGTGTGAGTAAAGGGGACAGTGCTACCCAGCGTGCAGGTCACAGCTTGTGGGCATAGGTGGCATCACCGCTGCCTGCCCAGTTTGTTCCCGTTTGAGATTTACTGTATGGGAACTGCAGCTTCCCTGGGCTTCAAGAGCTCCAACTCAGCACATGCAAATGTTACTTCTACACATTGATGTCTTTTCTCAACATTTTTGTGGGCACATTTATTGCTCGCGAAGGTAAGAGACTTCAAACTTGATCCAAACCTACTAAAGCCAATGGAAAGGCTCTCCATGGGCACTGAAATTGGCTCTGAAGTTCCAGAAGAAGCCAGATGCAGCACTGGCAGGACCAGTGCAAACTCCTCCACACCACCAAGCCAACTCACCTCTATGCCAAACTACATAAAAAAAATTGGTTGTGCCTTACATAGCAACTTTTGGACATGTCAAAGGGTTTGGCAAGATTTACATGTGATCTGTACACATGGAGCCTGGATCCCCAAAGGACTAAACCCTCCGTTTAATCTCTTCTTTGTGTTTTTGGTTTTTTTTTATAATATAGTACGTGAAGCAGATAGGTGGCTATGGAAATGGTGATCGGAGAAGAAGATTTTGTTACTTATTTCGCAGTGAGGCTGGACTGAATTTACTTTGTGTTAACCCAGTTTGACTCATTTTTAATTACAGCAATGCTGGCTGGACCCCACCAAGACCCATTGTGCAAAGCCTCCTGCATGCACAATAAGGCAAATCCCGCTCTGGGAATGGCCTTAATTCTCCCACAATCTGTGTCCATTTAACACCACTGAAGTGTCAACTTGCATTTGCCAAAGGAACACATTTGCAGCGTTTCATAACTGGGTCCTGCTGCTGGTCTGGAGGATGCCAGACATGCAGTGACACAACTGAGCATTGCCAGGGCTGGGATCATTGGTACCAACTGATTCCTCATCCCTTACATGGTTTCTTCCATTTTTTGTGTCCGTTTTATGAAAAAAATAAATATTTGTGTGTTTTCCTCAAGAGGTACTTACTTGTGCTGAATGTCCCTGTGTAGGTTACTTTGGGTTGCGATTTCTGGTAGCCAGTAATGACAACAAGGTATTTCTGTCCGCTTCTGAGTCCTTGGATGACATGCTCAGTGCCAGTCAGGTTTTGCTTCTGCACGAGAGAGTGGTCATGTGCTAAGGTGACGGTGATATCAAAAGTATAGGTGTTGTGTGGCTCGGGGCTGGCCCAGCGCAGCCTGGCACTGTTCTCAGTGACATCTGTGATCTGGATGTCGTGGGTCTTTGCTGCAATGCAAAATCAGAAGAAACGTTAAGCAAAGACTTGAAGAGGAAAGGTCTCAAGAAAAAAGTGTCTCAGTGCTGCAGGATCTCCTTCCTAGTCCACAGCAAATAAATTTGTCTGCAGACAGTTGTGGCACATGCAAACCAGGTTGTGACTTTGCTATCTCAGATGCCCAGCCCAGCACACTGTAGGGAGGCTTTTTGTTCATAGCCTAGATGATTTACCAAGTGGTTTATTTATTTTTTAATAATCTGCTGCAATCTAGCAAATGAAAGCATTTTTTAATGAGATTAACACAGCCTGAAATATGACTCCCAGCACAACTTTCCTAACAACTGTAAATGTGTCCAGTCAGATCTTTCTCTAGGGTGCAATGGATTCACTGAACTGCTGAAGATCTTCAAGCAAAGCCTGCATAAGGTCAAACATAACCTTAGACAGGTCAAAGAAGCTATTAGGGAAAGATTTTCCTGCTATGGCACAGTATTGGATGAGACCTTTATAAATGCTGCTTGGAAGCAAAAGTGGAGCAAGAAACACCCAAAAATGTTTGTTCCCTGCAGGCTGATGAAAGCATTAACATTGCAAAAGCTAATTGCTTTTATTTATTGCTTTTTATTTATTATTTACATGGGGACATGCATTCATTGACTGGTTAAGCATCCCTGTGCTTTGACACTCATTGTTTGTTACTTGTTCAGCTGGGGCAGAGCTGCCTGCACCCCCTTGCAAAAACACATGAGAAAACTCCTTTACATGAACCGTGCTCACATGAAAGAGCTCTAGCATTCCCAAATAGCTCTCCACACTGATTCAGTGATGAACTAACCGAACTAACTATATTAGCTGATGCAGAATTCAAACAATGCCATTGCATGAATCACCATAAATAGCAAAACTTAGCCAAGGGGTAATGCTACAAGGAAAACATAGAAAGCAAATGGGCCACACTAGAAAGAGAAGTGCTCTGTTGCTGTACTACTGAGGTAGGCAGCAGACGATGGATTGTCCCATGTTTAGATATTCTGCTTGTGTTTTGCCTAGAGGCAGCCTGTCCCCCACCCGGTTTTGCACAAAATTCTCAACACAAGTGGACAAAGCCTTAACCCTCCAGTGAAGATTTCCAGTTTTGCACTTAAAAAACTTGTTTCTGCAAACACAAAATTTGGCCTCCTAGTGACATTTCCCATAGGAATAATCCTCTCAGGGAGGAAGAAAAGCCACAACCCACTGTGGTACAAACAAGCAAGAGGCACTGCTCGCATGGGGAAAGCCTTTCACGTACCGCCTTGTCTTCTCCTGCCACCTGCCCCAGTGGCCGTGGTGCTCGCGGTGGTGCGGCTGGCGGTTTTGGCGTGGGCAGCAGTGCTTGCGGCGCTCTGTGCGGTGGCATTCACCTGGACCACGGTGCTGGCTGTGGTCTGGTCGGTGGCTCTGGTCTGAGCTGTGGTGCTGGCAGTGGTGGTTCTGGCACGGGCATTTGTGCTCACAACAGGCTTCGTGCTTACACTGACCGTGGTGCTGGCACTGAAGGTCCGACTTACGGTCACGTTGGGTGCCACATACCTGTCAAAGCAAAAGCAGCTGATATGGCTTTTTTTTCCCCCTATATAAGCAGAATTTTGGAAGTGGAGAGGAGTTGACATAGAAATCATTGGCAAGAACCCCCCAGGGTCAATAGTCTTTATCAGCTTTAGATATGTCCACAGCCAAGCAGTGAAAAGTGCTGCAGAGCACTGCCTATAACTTGGGGCACGAGTTTGTCTATACACCAACTTTACACACATAAGAGTGAATTCAGTAGACAGGTCTGTAGCATGCCGGATTTCAAGGGGCTCGACCTTCTAAAGCCAGGTCAGCTCTGTGCCAGCAATGAGTGAGTTTTGGTGACACAAGCTTTCACTTCTGTTCAGAAAATGTCAGGATATATTCTATGATGGATCCTGAATATCAGATAATCCAGGGCAGCCCAGCCTATCTGAAAATAGTTCGTTGAGTGGAAAACCCCAAATTAATATTAATTTCTGGAATTCCTGACCTGCATGATGACAGTAGCATATACCTCCTTCGTATCCTTTATACATATATAAATACGAAATGTAACCCAAATTTAAAATTATATGTGTATTTGTCTACCCTTCTCTAGTAGATATATCTGTTGCTTTTTTGACACAGCACTAAAGGAACTAGTAAAATGCTGATAATCCTAATTGTTAGTGTTGAAGTTGCTTTTTCTTTCTTTTTCCAAACAGGGACTGGGAAGTGAAGGCTTCTGCCCCAGACGGGCTGTTAGCAAAGCTCATTCTCTTGCAGACAAACCACTACTTACACTGCTTTGTGCCCGGCATGCCCGGGGCTCTGGCTCTTGGCTTTCTGATCACTCTGGAACCACTCGCACTGTTTCCTTATCTCTGGAGACAGGTAGAAAGCAAAGTCGCCTACAGACAGAGCGAGCCTGGCATTAAACACTGGTACTGAGGATGGTGATTACCTACTAACAACACATTAGATATATGTCTTCTTGATTAAAAAAAAAAAACCTCTTGTCTTCTTGCTTGCTCTGATAAGAGCTAGGGAATATTTCTTGATGTTTGGTGTGGTTACTGCAGCATCCTGGGCTGGGAGATTTGTTATTCCAATTTACAAGCATGAGAGCAGTAACTACAAGACACCAGAGGGCTGTATGTCTCAGTCTGTCACATGTAAGCAGCTTTCTTATAACAAGGCACTTCCAACCACACAGTTAATATTTTTTCAAGAGTTAGAAGTTCCCAGGACCCCTGTAAGTCGTAAATGGAAAAAGCAAACTGAGAAAACCTAAACATTTATTTCCAGGGAAAGATGTGCTCATGTTTGCTTTCTATTTAGTGCAAGACATTCCTGAATCAGTGGTTTATTAGGCGAGTAGACTGATTTTCAGGACTTTTTGGATAAAACTAGCTTTCCTAGAAAAGGCCCATTTCTTGTCCTTGCTGGCCAAGTCTCTCTAGGATCCATGGCAGCTCACTTTAGCTGGAGATCCAGCCTGCCATCTCTAGCTAAGCTGAGATGCAATTTTCCAAGGCACAATCTGCACATCCCAAACACAGCAGCATTATTTATCCCTGAGCAAAGAATCCTCGTCCTTAAATCTGCATACAGCAACTCCAGATCTCAGCCTGAGCCATCCAAATGCCTGCTAGACATGATGTTTATGCTGAAGTTGAGAAGAAAGATTTTCTGGGTGTTCAGGGAGCTTGGGGGGAATGCTAGCAAGCTGCTGGGCTGCAGAGGATCAAGAGCCCCCGCAGGACCAGACCCTGTGGGACATGTTGCAGATGTGACTGGCAAGCCAGGCAGGATTAAGTCAGATCCCACAGGTGAGCCCATGGAGATGAAGTCAAACCAGACAGAAGTGCAAACGCTACTTGGCAGACCAACAGACTGCATGGGATGGGATGGGGAGGCCAAAGTGAACTAAACTGAGACATATTCAACTAGGTAGGCCTATGAGCAGCAACAAACAGACCAAACAGTACAGAACATATAAAAAGAGACTAACTTCAGTGGGCCCCACTGCCCAAAGAGGTGGTCAGACTAGAGCCCACCCAACCAACAGGCAGGTAGACCAAACCTGGCAGATTAACCCCTCTGAGGTCACATGTTGCCCCTTCCATAATACTTTGACTACAGGATGTTATACTTACTTCTGATAAAAGATGGCAGCAATCTCCCAAAGCGTAGTAAGGGCTCTTCATGAAGCTCTCCTGGTTTATCGACCAATTTGAAGAACACATCATTTGGCTCGCTAGCTAGGCTATAGATATTCTTGGCATTCACCTTCCTGCCAATGCCCAAGACAACAAAGAAGTACCCTTTGCATTTTGCATCGATAACAACCTTCTGCAGGTACTCAAGTTTTTGTTTATTCACTTTTCCAGTCATCATCAGAACTATGACTTTTAGATCCCGAGGGTTTGGTGCACTTTCGAAAATATGAGCCATTGTGTGTTCAATTGCATTTCCTATAGCCCTCGTGCCATGCAGCTGGGTCATTTGGTTGTGAAGGTAATTAATGATCTTCTCTTTGGATCCATAATCAGTTAGTGAAAACTCAGTTTTTACTGGTGGGAAGCTTGAGTTGGTTTCATATTCATAAGGAGCTTGCTGGAGAACTGCCACTCTTGCATGGTGCTGAGATACTTTTGGCTCAGAGCTGATTTCCAGGTTACTTACGAGGTGGGAAATGTACTTCTTCATCTCGTTGAACTGCAGAGGGGTGGTGGACTCTGAGCTATCCATGATGAAGGCTATGTCAGTATCTACATCTGTTGGGGCTGCCCTTCTGTCTCTGAATACAGGTCTCTGACTACCAAAACCACAGACGGGATCAGGGTCACACACATCTAGGGAAGAAACACAGGAGGTTTCACTTGGAGGAACTGAAGATGACCCTCCCTTATCATTGTAAAAATCTCTTGTGTCATATGAAATACCATCAAGCCACGGACATTCACTGGTCCACTACTTGATACTAAAGTAATTTCATCCCAAAACACATTTAGTTATGTATTTAGTATTTTTATGTGCTCCTTTGTCCAAAGGGATCCCTGAAGCACTCTGTCATAAATGGCAGAAGGCCATATTCTAGAGCGTTTAGCTATCGGTATTTGGGCTGTAAAAGTAGGAACCAGCCAAAAAAGGAGCTTCTCTTTACAAAGTGGAGAACGCCCAGTGAGCCTTATTCACAATGCCAATGTTTTCTGCTTAACCTAAGAATATGAATCTCTTGTCTTCAGCAGCAAAAGGGCTGACTCCCAACTGGGCTTCCCTTCTGCACCACTGACAACCGACTGCTGCGCGACCAGAAAGATTTGGCACTGCCTAGAGGAGAAATTGGATGCTTTACCCAGACAAATGTGACAAGTCAAGAGCCTCCGGATAGTTTCATTCAGCTGACTGCCGCCGGTTGGAAGAACAATTGCATGTCCAACGGCTGTGTTGTTGATCTGGTTAGGTGCAAACAGAAAAACATGGTGTTAGTAAGGCTGCCTTCTGTTATTTTCAGCTCAAAGTAGGGGAGGGCAATCCACAACTCTAAGAGTTTCTCTACTCAGCACGCTGCTTTTGGTGGATCCCATTTGGAGGAGCCTAATGACCCCAACATCAGTTAGGGGGACTAGTTTAGAAACATAAACTCCAAAAAAAGGGTCAAACACTTGAACCAGTGCTCAGCATGTTTGTCTGGGGATTTTTTTAAAAATTTTTTTTGCTTTAAATCTCTGTACATCTGCTCTCCCTCTGCCAACAAAGCTACCATACTTCAACCTTCCCACCCTTTGCCTTTCTGTCAGACCTTTCTTGCTATGGGGACGGTCTTTTCTTCTGTTTCATACCACACCTGGCACCCTGGAGCCATGGTCTGGGAAACAAATGACTCAGCATAACCTCAGTAGCATTTCACAGCACGTCTTGTATTTTGTATTTCTCTCCTAATAGACATGCTGGATGAGTTTGGCCAGCAATGCTTTCTCAGTGCTAAGCACTTGAAAGGCCTGTGGAAGTCAACCACTGCCTGTAGGAGCAAATGACATCAATCTCCCCAGCAAACCAGACTGAGGTCACGAGCAGAAAATGAAAGAAAGGGCGAACAACCCCAACCTCCAGAGCTCTGGTGAGAACTGGGTCCTGCCTGCTGGTGAGGAACACGGGCATGACCCCGGCATCATAGAGTTTCAGCACGGCGTCGTTGAGCTGTGGGGAGGCTCTCGTGTCCCCGTTGCTGAAAAAGACAGCCACCTTCCTCATCAGGAAGCCACTTCGGGCACGCTTGAAGGTATTCCTGGCCACAAAGGACATGGCAGTCTCCAAGCTGCGTGGCTTTGTGGTCAGGGTCGCCTGGAAGTTTTGGATCTGCTGGAGGAGGCTTGATTTCTTCCTGGCATCAGCAAAGCGGATCTCTGTGGTGACCTCATTGTTGTAGGTGACCAGAGCCACCCGGGCACCCCGAGGACAGTTGCTCTCAGCAATGGTTAAGTTGTTGACCACTCTGAGCACGGTTTGTTTCATTCTGTTGAAAACATCCCTCACAACGCCCGAGGAGGTGTCGATAGCAAAGGCCAGCTCAGTTGGGAAGACAGGGCACTCCTTGGGACCTGCCAGAAAAGTGCGTTGGGAACAAATAGTGTCCCAAATAGTTGTCAGGGTGCAAGGACCACGTCCTCAGCAGGGGTAAATCATTCATACTGCACACGTGGGGAGAGAAGCAGTTCTGGCACACGGTCACACTGGGGTTTAAAGGACTGAAGGTGACTTACCATAGCAGCAAGCTGTGGAAAAGATGGGGAAAAAAAGCAGTTTGGTCAGTGCCATTCATATAACATGATGGGCATAGAAGGGTAGAGACAGGGAACTAGCAAAGCACTGATGTACTCACGGCATTTGTCTTTGATGTTCCGCACAAGCGCACATTGCTTTAGAAAATAAAACGGAAGAGAGGGAGAAAGGGAAAAAAAGAGATATGTGACACAGCCAACAAAAGAGTATTTCAAAACAAGAGATAAATGATGCCGCACTTACATCTCTGGATTCTCCTTTATCACCTTTAAGTCCCTGTTTAAAAAATAAAGTAAAATTGAGTGCAATATGTATTTTCAGGGTGTCCCATGAACTCAGTTGGAATAATTGTTTAACCATAGGTCATGCAGAAGCTAAGGGGAAACCTGCCTGTTTTCAGTTGTGTTTTCAGCAACAGGAGGAAATGTTTTCCCCTGTGAGGAATAAGCCTAGCTGAGGCCAAACCCAAAAGGGACATTTACGATGCCCTAAGTTCATGTGCAAATCAAGCCAAGTCACCTTGGCCTTTCTAGGGTGCTCTATGCCAGTAAGATTTGGTCATGGACCATATCCTGTGTGGAGTGATAAATGATAGAGACCTGAGAACTTCCTAGAAGGAGCTTTAAGTGGCATGTTGCCATGGGGAAATCCCAGTGCCTGATAAGAGCCTATCTCTTCTGCTGTGTGTTGCAGTTTGAGCACGGGTGAACAATATCAATGATAAACAGCTAGTTAGGAATTTAGAGAGACACATCTAAGACAAATAAATAGGAATTCGCCCAATTCAACCCCTGGCACTAATAGAGACCACCACATTTCTCAGAGAAGCAATCAGGAGTCTCTCCAGAGGGGAAGCCAGAGGCTCTTTCAGCAATGCAATGAACACTTACAGATGGTCCGGGGTATCCAACCTCTCCTTTCTGACCAGGTGTCCCAGGATCTCCTGCATTGCCCTAGAGAGAGAGAGAAGTCCTCTCCATGAACATCTGCAGGAGGACTCCCAGGAGCATGGCTCAACACTTGGGGGGAAAGATGTGTACATCTTTCAGGCTGTTCATGCAGAAGGAAAAAATTGTGTCATGTTCCAACTTACTCTGCGGCCTCTGTTTCCTTTAGGGCCAGGGCCTCCAGCACCACCGCGGTCACCAGGTCCACCCTGGTTGGAGAAAAACACAAACCGTAGCTCTAAATCTGCACAGGACCATAGGTAATGGCTGCATTGCTTGGAAAATGAATGTATAGCTCATGGGCTGCACCATACCTTGGGCCCTGGGTAGCCTATGAAGCCGCGTTCTCCCTGAAACAACATAAAGGCTTATTTGAATATGTTTTAGAAAATGAACCTGATTCTGCAGGCAGATCTGTAACAACTGAAGGAATTAAACGATGGAGGGAAAAGAGAGGGAGAGCGCAAATTCATTTTGCAATTTTGTTCCTCATATGATTAAAAAAAAGCAAGTAGCCACTCTTTTTAAGGTCTGGTTGCTCCTCTAAGGCTAATTTAAACTGTAGAGGAGCTGTCAGAGATGCTGGGCATTGTTTTCAAAGTTCCACAGACATTCATGGGGCTCTCTGGCTAAAAGGTACAGAAACATTATGCTTCCCTCCTTGGAGAAACTGATTTACATAGGTAAAACCAAGACAAAGGCAGAGGGGAAAGGTCTGAAGAATCTTGCCTGATTTTCTCCTCAGGGCTGATTTTTGTCCCTGTATGTATCTGACTTCACCTATGCTCTGCCCTTGCCCATCTGCCCTGGAGACCTTGGCTACTTCCTTGTCCTTGGTAACTCATGTTGGTAGATGGGCATGCTGAGCATACACCTACCTTTCTGCCTTTAGGACCTGGGCCACCAATTCCATCTCGTCCATCATCACCCTAAAATTGGAAAGCCAAAGTCATTAATATACAGTAATATGTGAATAGCTTAAACCTCGCAGATCCAGCAGCATCATAGATGCTCACAGATCCACCACCAGATTCAGCAGCATCATCAGAATCCACTGATGCCACATGCCTTTGAGAAGTCCTTCTATAGACGAAATTATTGCAAGAAATAAAGAACAAAGAGGTGGTGCCAAAACTACAAATCTGAATTAAAACCTGCTTAGTATAAGTCCTGTGTAAAACCCAGGTGGAAGCCAGCTATGGGGAACAGGTTAGGAGGTCAGTCAATGCCAGGGGTGTACTTTTATCTCTGACCCAAGCTTTTCCTCCCTTCCTTTGCACAACCCATTTTTTCCTCAGTTGGATCCTCATTATACAGAGTAATGAGAATCAGGCCCCATGAAAGCGCTTACTTAGTCCATACATACTTTTTATATGTTACTTTGGACTAGCACACAGGGTCAACTCAGGGTGTCTACCCATGCCTCATGCAATGAGCCAGGACAAGGCCAAGCAACTCTGGAGAGCCTCTGCCCTGCAGACTGATCTCTGAGATGTTAAAAGTCACTTTACAAGTGAATATAATTCACCTCCTTGAAGGGACTACTGTTACCAGCTATGCTCATGCCAGCTGAAGACATAAAGCTTATTTCTCTCTCTCATATTGTACTATGGAGGATGCAAAGTCCATAGGGGAGCTAAACCCTCTGCTGCGAAGGGCTGTGGCCCATTTGCCACAGGAGAGGGTTCAGCCCAGCATCCTTAAAAGTGTGAGTGCATGGCCACACTTACCATCTCTCCTCGTGGTCCCTGCTGTCCATTTGGCCCTTTGGGTCCAAGGTTTCCAGGCTCACCCTGAAAACAGGAGCATCTGTTAAAGCATGTGCTGAAACTCCAAGCAACTCTGAGCCTTTCCCACCCCATCAGCACATGTTTCTTTACATCAACCAGCCTGCAGTGGTCCTTGCAGCAAAAAGTCATGACTGGACCTACACAGCCAGCAATGCTGCAAAATGCTTGCTCTTTAGTGGGACCTTTGGTGATTTCAGGAAAGCTGAGCAATGGGACATGAGAGACCAGCCAGCTCCCACCACAGGCTGGCATTTGTTTTTTATAAACACTGCAAAAATAAAAGCTCCCAAGCTCTGGGGATTTTGACAGTGCAAACGGAGAGTGGAGCAGCCATGGAAATCAACCAGCGTGTGAATCTGGAGACGTAAAACCGTATGGAGGGTCTGGAGAGATCCAGCACAACCACTTTCCGATCGGGGCATCGGCTGAGAATCTGCCCTGGAAAATTACTTGGGAATCTCAGTTACTCATTTACTTTTGCCTCTCTGTTCAATGAAATGGGAGCCTAATGAAACAACGAGAGCACAGACCTTGCTCTTCTCCACACTGTGCAAGCCAGTGAAAACGAGCTAATTTTGCTCTAAGAAGTTCATCTCAAGTATTTTTTTAAGCTCACTCCTATCCAGAAGCTTTTCATTGTGGTTTTCGTTGCTGATGCCCAATGCTCATGAAGACATACCTTTCGTCCCAGGGGACCGATCCTGCCCCGCTCTCCTGGAGTTCCTGGTGGTCCACTACCAGCCTGGAGCAGAAACAGGGAGAGGCATGTTGGCAACGTGTCAAGAAAATTGGGTGCCAAAAGCTAGGGGATTGAGTGAGCATAGAAATCATGTATTAACTACTAGGGCTGGTGCCTCTGAAAGCACCTCAGGAAATTCAGAAGCCTAATTCACAGTCAGGAAGAGCTGACGGATCAGGTCAGTCCAATGCAAATGTCAGCAGCAACTTACATTGTCCTTAAAGAACCCCCCCGGGAAAGGTGTAAGCAGGAGGGGCAAAGTCCTGCTCAGGATGGGGAAATGCAAGATGTATTTTTTTATGGCCACGAGTCTTGCTGGGGTATGCAGCAGAAGGGAGAAATAAATGTCTGAGGGGCCCCCAGCAAGCATGTGAGATGGCCGTGCTCTTGCTTCAGAGGTTGAAACATCATGGAGGATGCCCTGCCAGTCACTCAGGGGTGTTCTTTAATTAAGATTGCAAACCATAATGGGCCAAACGCTGAAGTCCTGACCCCTTTATGGTTGCTTTTAACTCCTTCTCTTCTGTAACTCTTGATCAAGAAATCTTTAGCGTAAGTTGAGAGGAGAATGATACTGACAGAGTGTGTAATAAGAGAGTGAAACAGAGTTGGAGCCCTAGAGGGAGGGAATGGAAAGACACATTGGCTGCATTTTATTAGCTCAGCAAAATGTTCTTGCTGGGCACAGTTGGGTCAGTGGCTGAGAAGCAGCAGAGAGGTTTACCCTGGGTCCAGGAATGCCCTGCTCTCCTCTTATGCCTGGCGTGCCAAGCTGGCCGGGTGGACCCTGTACAGGGAGAAAAGAGAGACTCGACTGTCAACATGGTTGGGCAGAAACACACCAGTGCTACACAAGATCGCAAGGGAAAGCAAACGCTACAGCGCCTGAAAGATGGTTTTCAAACATGTCACACCTTGGGTGGTGTGAATGCAGTGGCAGGCTTGATGTCCCAGGGCAGGACAGCCAGGCCACAGCGCACCCAAAAATACCCAGATCCCGACAGTCCTCGCTGCTGAGACTCTTTCAGGAAGTGGCTGTGATGAAATAACAAAATGGCATCATGAGGTAAGACATTTATTTTGCTGTAAGCTCACTGACCTGTGGCCCTCTCATGCCTTGTTCTCCAGCTGGCCCTGCTTGACCGAGCGAGCCCTTGGTACCCTTGAAGTGCAAAATAGGACAACGCAGGTTAGCATGGGAGGACGTGGTCAACATCATGGGGAGGGAAAGGAGATGTCAGGGCATTTATAGACGCATAAAGAGCAGGAAAGAACAATTGTTTGGGTTTTTTTGCAGAATATGGTTATAGGAGAGAATAAGCAGAACTGGCAGGGTAATTTGCCTCCTGCGATCAACGGGCATCAATCTCCTTTATGCTTTGGCCTCGTTACACTGCTCCAGCAGCACGCAGAGACAAAGTATCTGACCAGGGAACACTGCAGAGGACAGGTGGCCCCAGACATGTGGACGGCTGGTTTTGCACCGAGTCCAGCAAGGAGCATACAGGGAGATGAGCCTGAGGAGGAGGAGGGAAATTTGGAGGAGAGAGGAGGCAGAGAGGAAGAAGCAAAGCCTGCATTTGTCTTCCCTTGGCCCATCCCTCTGGGTGTTGTGGCTGCCTGGCTGGTGGCATGGCAGGAACCCCAGGCGTCATCCCCGTCACCACTTACCTTAACTCCTATGGGTCCCCTTCGTCCTGTCATACCCTGTGAACAAAGAAACGATGAGACTTGTTACACAAGTATGTAAGCACACATTTCTCTATTGCTTTTAGATCCGTGTATCACTGCTTCTCTTAGTCCAAAATTATGTTTGAATAGTTTAAACTACTGGGGAGAGAGGGAGAGAGAAATCCACATGGCCTGCTCCTTAAATCAAACTTTGGCATGTTTTCTCCTTCCTTGCATCCTCCAACCCTCCACCCACATAGGTGAGTTGCTTCCTCACACGTGCAGGTGCGTGCCACAGTCCCTGGGCCACGTGCCCCAAGGGACAGGCGGCAGCAGAGCAGCAGGGAACAGATCCCCAGACATCCCAGCTACACCAGCTCTGGTTTGGTTTTTGCCTTTTAAAAATGAGCATCTAAATGCAGATGCATATGCCAGAGTAAATCAGGTGTAGCTCCACTGATCTGAGCTCTGAGTTACTTGCATGGGAATAAATTCAGGATTAGACCTTTAAAGTCTATACAAGCCAGCAAACCACCATGCATTTTCCTTTTGAAGGTTGTTGGTTTTTTTTTTTTTTAGGTTGAACTCCTGATGCTTGTGAAACAAAATACATGGGAAGGCAGGAGGGAAAAAGCTATTGTCAACCTAAGCTCAGCCCTGCTGACTGCGGGTCTGGCAGCTCACCTTCCTTCCGACTCCACCTTCTTCACCACCCAGCCCCACCGGTCCTGGTGCTCCCTAAGGGAAAAGCAAAACTTAGGTGAGAGCCCTGAGATGAGCAGGCACTGGAAAAATAGATTCAGTTCTCAAAAAATGGGTCCTTTCGTGCTCTCACACAAGTTACTCACTATTCCTGCATCGATGGAAATCCTTCTAACAACTCACAGAGACTTTCTGTTAAGTTTCTGAGCTAGCGCAAGCTGACATTCCCATTCTTTGGGAAATGCCTTCTGACATTTTAAGATGCAGTTTTATTCTGAGCTGATATGAAAACAAATGGGTTTTGAAACTTTCCAAGGAGCATGTGGGGTTTTTTTTCAAAGGTTTCAGGTGAATCAGGGTGTTCAGATTTGGTATCATCTAAACAGTTCTCTGCTTTTGTATATGACCTGCAAGAACATATGAAGTTAATTTCCAAGTACAAAGATGTTTTCAGTGACAATATCCCAAAAGGCATTGTGAAATAATCATAATAATTAAAAAAGCACTTTTTACACAAAACATCTTCTAAACTGCCATCTTCTCAGAGAAAGTTTTGGTTGCAAACCAACAGCATTTTCTAGTGGAAATACATTCCATCTGACAAGGCACGATGAGTTTAAGAAACTTGCACCTTTTTGGCAGCGTCCTTTTTTCTTACTTTCTCTGTCCCATCCTATTGTAAAAACCAAAAAACAACAAAAGACAACAAAGAAACTTTACCATTGGTCCAATTTCACCCTTTTGGCCTCTGGATCCCCGTTGAGTATTATCAGCTCCTGAATCTCCCTGAAAGCAATAGAGCAATGACAAACATCTGTGTAAGTAAGTGGGGCATGAAAGTCAGACATCATAAACTGCTCTACAGCTCAGAACCAAGATTTCTTTTCTTTTTTTCTTTTTTGACTGAATTAGATGAATTATTATTGGTGTTTTCAGACAGACATAGCTTTTCAACTGAGAAATAATAATATTGAAGAGGAGGAAGGGGAATTTTAATAAAATGAAAGGGTGATTGACAGGTTGGTGTCAAGAGGCACGTGTTACCCACACGTCATCTCCAAGTCCTTGCTCTGTCGCTGGACCTGCCACTGTCAAGCGGCTTTTAATAAGCCTGAGTGTGTGCTTGCTGATGACCCCCAGGACTGATGGAAAGTGAGTGGAAAATCAGGAGGATGCCTTAGCAATATTTACCGGGTCTCCACGGAGCCCACGGTCACCTCGTTCTCCCCGTTCGCCTTTAACTCCCTTATCACCCTGTGGGAAGAGACAGACAGTTAGCGAGAGCAGCCCTTGCCTGCCAAAAGCATCCTTGCTACCGTGAACCTCTGCCCGGGTCCTCAGCCCCAAGAGGAGCGTAATGGCTTTCCACCCTCCCCTGGCTCAGATCCACCTTTTCGCCACCATTTAGCCCTGTCATAAACATGATAAAAGCCTACCCTCCTGCCAGAGTAACCCTTCTCTCCAGAGGAGCCAGGCAAACCCTTGTCTCCCTAAAAAAGAAAAATATTTTAGAATATTTCCTGCTTTCAAGGAACTTCTTAGATGTTTCACTGAAGCATCTCGTTATAAAGAGAAAAGCAATTAAAATGACTGACCTCTTCTCCATCAATGCCATCCAGACCCATTTCTCCCAGTTCACCCTGCAGAAGAGAGGCGAGGGGCAAATGCTCACCGAGGGAAAGGGGAACGGGGAGGGGGATACCAATGCTTCCATATACTCATGCTCACCACCATGGCATGAGGAAAGAGCTCCATACCTTCTCTCCTGGGAATCCCCGAGAACCCTAAAGAGATCAGAAAAGGGAGTTACTCTGCTTTTGCCGCTTTCATCGCTGTGGGAAGCAGTGGGGAAGGGGGGGCTGTGCTTTGTGGCAGACCCGGAGCCAGGACTGGGACAGGACAGCCAGGGCTTGCTGCACCAGGGTTCAATTGTCCCTTATTTCTCTTATGCCAATCTTCCTCAGCTGCCTCTTCAACACTCATGCCAAGATAAAATAAGTGCATCACGAGGTTTAACCACCTGATCCAATAAAATAGCTTACTCCTTAGCCACAACTCTTTCTTTCTCCACTGACTTTCTTTTCTCCCTGCACCCATTTTTATAATAATCCAGATCCAGTCTTGATGCAGCTGTCCAAGGCTGGACAGGTTTTACAAAGAATCATTATCTCAGCTGAAACTAATGGGCTTGGTTCATGCACACCTCTGCTCCCTGCCAGAGGATCCTGTGGTCAGAGCAAATCGTAGGAAACATCCCCTTAATATCACTGAATATTCCCCATAAATATTATATGCTTCACTACCTTTTCTAGCTTGTGGTGTGGCTGCTGTCCTGAACCATTTGCTCGAGGTTTCTCTTTAAGCAGCAGCCATGGCTTGCTTTTCTCCCTCCTCCCCAACAGCAGATTTTCATCTACACACCATCCCAGCCCTGGGCCAAGAAACACACATGCTACTTCTTGGTGTTAAGAACAAATCCATCTCTTCTCACATCTTTCCCCTAGAGCCAGACTGCAGAAAATAAATCAGCCTTGTCTGCAGATTGAGCCTGGGTCACTGTGTTGCCCTTTTGCTCTTCATAGCAATGCTAAAGCCATGACACCTGCTGAAAGCCTTGGTGCTTGGCCAGGTGGACACCACCACTCAAGTGTACTTGGCGGCTGTTGCGTGACATCCTAAAGCAGCAGGAGTTGCCTTTGGTGGACTCCCACCAGCTGAACTCTGGGTCTGCTCCATGCAGGCTCCTTCTGCACGTACCTTGGTTCCTCTGTGCCCGGGGCATCCCTGGAAACCCTGCGTCCCATTGACACCTGGTGGTCCACGCTCACCCTGTTACATGGAGGGGAAAATGCAATGGTCAAGGTTTGCCTGCTAAGCTCATTTCTTCAGCTAACTGCATGTATCAGCAAGCACAGGCAGTGGCTTGGAAGCACAGGAGCAAACAGAGCATCAGGTTTTGAAAGGCCAACGCCCGGCCACCCCACCATCTCCTGCCCACAACCTTCCTCATGTAGAGATCAACTGCAAGTCTTCACCACTGAGAGAGAAACATCCTTCCCAAACTCTCAGCTATGAAAGAGCTTTATAAAACTTTCCTTCAAAAATAAAATGGCAAGACAAAACCCTCAGAAGTCTGCATAGATGTCTAATCCCATCCTGACCTTAAAGCCCCAAGAAAACATTGCATCGCATGCGGTATCTGACAGCAGCATTTGGCCCCCGCTTGTGCTATTGGAAAAGTGATGAGCACTGCCAGCCCCTTGGCCTCGGCTTCACCTCCTGGGCGTGATGTGTGGGGAGTTGTTTATTCCAGGGGTGATGTGGGATTCATGAAGTAAGAGTTTGGATGAAACAGTGCTAGTAAGAAGTCATGAGACTCACGTTGTCTGCCACTGTGATGGACAGAAACACCCCTTCTTGGTCCCATTCTTGGACTAACTCAAATCTTTCAGCTGCATTTGGTATGGGTAACTTTGGCATAGGCTACAGCTTTGATGAAGTTGGGGATTTTATTGTGTTCATAATGACCCTGCCCTGCTCACAGGTGTTTGGGACCAGCTGCAAACAGTCCCACCTGCCTTGGAGGAACAGCACAGAGATGGGTCACATCAAATAATGGGAGTTATTCCCCCGTCATGTCTTCTCCAGCTCTCAAGGAGCTCCTTACTGACCGTCTCCCAGGAGCAGCTGGGACCAGCAACTCAGGCCATCAGGTGGGGGAAACACAAAGTTCTGCTTGCTCTCTCATGTAATCCACACCCACATCCCCAGCAGAAAATATTTAGTGAAAAAGCCTCCAAATGCTTCACTATGTCGAGGTCCCCAGTTTGAGCAGTACTGTGCAGAGCAGGGGCAATCACTCACCGGTCCTCCTTCATCACCAGGATAGCCTCCGTAGCCAAGATCACCCGTGGCACCCTAGAAGACAACAGAGAGGATTCTGCATTTCTTTCATAGTTCTGTGATCTCCCTCTAAATTGATATTCAAGATTTTCCCACATTTGCACAAAGCAGCTGCTTGGTCATCCGTGTAAACAAGTTAATGAGAGAAACCATCTCCCTCTGACATCCCTAAATTGTTTCACAAGACACTTCACCCCTCCTTCCAGCCACTCATCCCTGCCCCCTTGGTTGCTTTACAACACAGAGGCTGTGAGGAAAGGGAAGAGCAGCTCTCAACCACTGTGCATGGCCCAGGGCCAGTTTTAATATGGGGGGTAAGCGGAGATGACCTCCCCATTAGCATCACCCATTACAACGTATGCAGCCTGCACGTCACCCACCCATCACCACCGTGGTGGACACTGACCTTGCACAGGAACCCTTCATCGCCAGATGAAGTGACCTACCTTTGGTCCTATAGGGCCTGGCACACCTCTGTCCCCTCTCTGCCCTGAGCACTTGCATGGCACCTTGCAGCACGTCCTCTCTGCGATATTGTCCTGCAGCAAAATGCACATGACACAACGGGAAAGTGTTAGAAACCTGGCAGAGCCCCAGCAACATAACTACTGCAAGCCTTTGAGTCTGTGCAATTGCTCCTGTGCCAAGCATAATGTCACTTCAGCAACATTTTGGGGTCTCTCTGCCTTGAAACACCCACGACAGTAGGAGAAGGAGGTGTGTTGGTTAGGAGTGGTTAGGTTGCATGGTTAGGAAGCAGCAATGTCATCTTTTGGACATCAGACACGAGGGTTTAAATGGGAACTGCGTGGGGCAGAATTCGTAGAGAACATTTAGTAGGAGATCTGTCCTCAGAGCAGTGCCTGTCACTGAAGAGAGCAATCTCGTCTCCAAAGAAACAAATTCAGGCTGTGGAATAGGCCACAAGAAAATCATTGCAGTGAGTAGCTCACCAGCAACCTGCAGGCTGAGAACAATTTGTGAGCACACAGCAAAAGAGGAAAAAGAAAAAGGAAAAAAAAAAGATATGGATTCAGAGAAATCACAGCTTGGTTTTGCATCATCCGATAGAAAGAAAAAAAAATCACTTTCTTTGCCAAGTACATTGCTGGCTGCAAAC
Source organism: Platalea leucorodia (assembly GCF_965183815.1). NCBI lineage: Eukaryota > Metazoa > Chordata > Aves > Pelecaniformes > Threskiornithidae > Platalea > Platalea leucorodia. Next base: position 61,576,529 of record NC_138827.1, read on the forward strand.
ATTTCCTGCCAGCTTTGCACATTTACATTTTGAAAGAATTTTCCTAAGAAACTGAGTTACTTGGGGATGGACTGAAGACTAGCTCTTATCCCAAAAATTAAGGTTCACTCCCAAGTGGCTGCATTTTGATTTGCAGAGAAGGGCCCAGCAAGGTTACTACAGGGATCGGTGGTTAAGCCCAATCGTACTAAATCTACTGGAAAAGAAGCTTAACGGTGCTGGTAGCAGATGTGAAGTTGGGAAGAACTGGGCATACTGAGGTTGATAGCAAATTAACTCAATGAACTCAAGAAGGACTACATACATGGGAGGGAAGTAAATCTATGAAGAAGAAAGGGTAACTCCTTCATCTGTTAAAAGCAAATCTGAAATACACGCAGTGTATCAACTCGGGGAAAGAAACCTAGAAAGCAGTGCTTCTGCAAGAGATTTAGCACTGACAAGGCATGACAGTGCATTACCCACAAGGTTAAAAAAAACCCCAATGGTATAAATATAGGCTGAGGGTGGGCTTTTTGGCATGGCAGTTTTGATGGCATCTTATCCATCCCATTTGACCTAATCCCATTGCGTTTAATGCACTGTAGCCTCGGCTGGAGTACAGCTTCTCCAGGAGTGGTACGAGACTGGGCAGCGCCATGACCTGCTCTTAACTTTATTTGCCATGGCATCTGTAAAAAGAGCTGACGTGAAGTAGGGAGGGGAGAGGATCAGAGCCAAGAGGGTGTAATTCAGCCACGGTTCAGCCCCACAGGAGATCCAGCCATCGGCCTTCCTCCAGCATTACAAGGCAGCGCTGCCTGTGCCAAGTTACTTACGAGCTGCTCTGCCAGCTCAAAATCCAAGTCCAGCAGATTAACTCTGAGTGGTCTGTTGTAGGTGAACCCACGACCAAACTCCAGCTGCATCACTTTGTCAAAATTGCTCACTTGGTCCAGCCCGACGAAGATGAGAGCGTTGACACCTGAGAGGGGGGAAGCAGAAGGGGCTGTGTGATGGGGTGAGGTGCTCTGCAAACCTGCACACCCTTCTCTGTAAGGGTGGGTCTTTATCTGCCTCTTCGATTGCAAATGGAGCTTATTCAATCGAGAACAAGCATCTTCAAGCACATTCAGTGCAAGTTACCCACACTTAGGTGCCAGCAGGTAGCTAAATCTCACAGGAAGGCAAAGAACAGCAAATGCATGTAGAAATCATCAAATCCTTATTCATTACTATCAAAAGCTGGTGGATTCATGACAAATGGTGGTAAAATGGGCCACATGTTAATGTGGACTATAATCACTGCCTTGAAGAGTGAAAAAGTTACCTTCTGTATGCAAAGCAGATGAAGCAGCCTCCAGCTGATCTATTGAGTCATCTGCACCATCAGTAAAATGGATTATGACCTGGGAGAGAAACAAATTTATGTCAAGACCCAGAATATTTCAGGTGAGAAACACAATCAACATGCAATCTGAAGGGCCTTTTCCAAGGGATGTTTCATCTGAGAGGATATGGGGGAACTGCTACACCCTTTCCAGGCCACAAAGCTTTGCATTTCTGTGCCAGATTTCAGCATATGATACCATGCAGGTGTTTGTTCCTAAAGCACCAACAGGGAAAATCTGGAAAGCAATAGTTTGGAGCCAAGCAGTGCTCCTGGGCACTGGCTGCAATGAATTTGTTTATTTAATGAATAAATTTATTTAATTTATTATGAATTTACAGTTGCTCTGCCAACTGAAATACATCAGAAGTTACCTTTCCCGGCCAACACCATCCCAGTGGCCTCAGTTTTGACTAACCTTGGTGCTGCCGGAGGGCGCAGATCTGAATTTGTTCAGGTAGGACCTCAGCGTATCTGCTGTGAGAAAATAGGGCCCACGGGTGCGCATGCCTTGAAACCTCTCGAAGAGCTCAGGCTGATACTCGGAGAAGTCCAGTCCCTCCACGGGTCCCCCCCGAGCCTGGGCCATGATGGCTACCCTGACATTGGGCGCCTGGTTGCCAGTGCAGCTGATCTTCTGCATCTGCGTTATTCTGTTCAGCACGGACTCGACTCTCGACTCCAGACCTCTCTGGGAATTAAATATATTTTGGCCGGGCCCAACATCCGTGACGTCAAAGCCAAGTATCACATCTAAGTCACAATCTGAAAGGGAAATGCAGAAAAAGGAGAGGAGAGGAGAGGAGAGGAGAGGAGAGGAGAGGAGAGGAGAGGAGAGGAGAGGAGAGGAGAGGAGAGGAGAGGAGAGGAGAGGAGAGGAGAGGAGAGGAGAGGAGAGGAGAGGAGAGGAGAGGAGAGGAGAGGAGAGGAGAGGAGAGGAGAGGAGAGGAGAGGGTCACCATTGAGCAATACAACCATTGCTTTTCAAGTAATGACTTTCCTAGTTATTCTATTAGTTGTTAGAGAAGACACTCTCTGCGTCAAGAACTACCACCATTTGATACACAACTGCCTCAGGCTTCCTTTCATCATAGCAATGATAACCTGGGAAAATATGCATTTTATTTATTTTAATTTTTTTCCTGTGGAATTGTCGCTTAGCATCGGGATGAGGCTACTAAACCACGTCTAACAGAATTTTGCATTTTCATCAGGCAGCCAAGGCTGCTGCTTTCTCTCCACTGCATGAAAACCTGACAGTACTGGCACAGTACAGATGTACTTTCTGCATGTGCTTGAAGCAACAGTCCTCCAGTCAGGGGGACGTACAGGGAGGTGACAACCAGACGACTGACCTCAAGTCCCCGAAAGGCGTAGCTAGGATTTATATGAGATAGCTGGGAATTAGTGCAGAAAGAAGCAATGAAGTTGCTCAGCTCAAGATCAGGAGGTGATGCACAATCTGCCTTTCTGCAGGAATATTTAGTGTGGTGTTGGAACCACCCTGCAGCCACTGAGCTGCTGGTTGATCTGGAGCACAGAGGAATCAGGCTGCTGGATGCCTTTCGTCTGGATGTAACGTCTCCTGCGGCTACATGGGCTCTCAAGCAGGGAGGTGTTTGAAATTTCTGTGATATTAATCACACTGGTGCTGCACTCAAGAAGCACTCATGGTTACCACCAGCAGCAGTTTGCTTTTCCCTGTGCTCAGTTTTTCGTCTCGGCTGGAGCTGCTGCTCAGCTCAAGGCTGCTGTGGCTCTCCTTCAGCTTCTCCAGAGGTTTGGGAGATGCCTCTGCTCAAAAGCCAGAGGGCTGAGCCGCAGTCAGTTGTGCTGGAGGTAGGACTTGGTTAAACCAGCTGCTGGGAGTCTGGTCCAACAGCAATACCAGTTCGCTTACTCACTTTAAGTAGCCAAATCATGGGATCCCTTTTTAAGGGAATGTTACCTTAAACTACAACCACTCGTGCCCTAGCTTTTTCTCATATACCTGTCATGAGATTAAGTGGGCACCCTGGATGATCTGGCAAGAGAAATTCTGATTTCCAGCACACCATGCACGCCAGGGACTGAATGGCTGCGGAGTCAATTAGCTTTTTATAAACACAGTGGGCAAAACAAGGACCATCGCTTTTTGTTTTGGCACTAAATAAGTTGGTCTGCCAACATGCTACTGGCATCACATGCCTACACATCTAGGGAGAAAGGTAGTGAGATTTAGTCTAAAGGCAGCTAAATAAAGGATCCCCTCCAATGCGGTGGTAGGAGGACAGTGATTTAGTGCCTGCCTGTCATATCTGAAATTATTCCACCACAACTGCACCTCTGTAGCGATGGTACACCAGTCATTCACGTGCTGAAGCACATGAACAGGCAGCTTGCAGCCTACCACCACGCTCATGGAGGAGGTCTGAGCCCATGCCACACCTCAGGCTATAGGCAAAGCACAAGAGCAAGCTGGACAAGTCCATCAAAACATATTGGGTATTAAAAGCCACCCTCGGGAATGACCTGAGCACATTATGAAAGGATCGTGCTTACCTCTTGTAATGTCTGTTGTTCCTGGGCACAATTTCTCCTCCATAGCAGCTTCCAGCGTAACCAGGACCTGCTCATTCAGCTCAGACAGCTCCTGAGCTGTGGATACTCTGAAACTCATGGCGCTCTCACTGGCCAGCCTGCTGACTTCCTTCAGGTCGATGTTTCGCACACCAACTGCAAATACCTTGACACCTTTCTGCGTGATTTCCAAGGAGGCACTCGGCCCGTCATCTGAGGACTTCCCACCCGTGACGATGAAGGCGATCTGCGGCACCCTCTGGTCGATTCGGCTGCCAGCCTCCTTCACAAAGTGTTTTGCCTGGATGTGCTTGATTGCTGCGCCGGTGTTTGCCACTCGGCCACCTTTGTAGATGACTTTGTTGATGGCATCTAAAATCTGAGGTTTGGTGGAGTAGTCCTTGAGGAAAAACTCATCTGTGACATCTGAGTTGTACTGGGCCAGCCCTACCTGGATAGAGTCACCATCCCTATAAATGGCATCCACCACAGAGTAGACAAACTGGAGAACTTCTTGGAAGTTATCCCTCCCCAGATTGATGGAGCCATCCAGCAAAAACACAATGTCAGCCTGCTTTTTACCTCCTGAAAAGATTACAAAGAAAACACAGTTATTTAGTAATTGTTTGTGGCATCTATAATATTTAAGATGCTTAGTGCTTTTTGAAGTAGCATTGTGTTTCTCTCTTCTTTCTACCTTTTTAGTTTCATCAGTCTTTGGCATGACTTTATATCCATACAAGAGGAAAGGTTTTATACAACACATTTATTATACTTCATACAACATTACTTGTTTTTGTGATAGACACCCTCATCTCATTTCAAATTTAATTCTATCCTTTCCCATGCTCAACAAGACCTTCTTCAAAGTCTTTTTTAAAGCAATGTTACTAAACAGTTGGGAATCAAAAGGTGTTATTATGTTGAGCATAGAAAAGAATCATTTTCACGTTATACACATTCTGTCTCTGCTCTGTCCAGAAAAGTCTACAGGGTGAACAGCAGTCTTACCAGGTCCTAAAAATCCAGGGGTTTCTGTTGTAGGTATCGGAAGCTCTTCAAGAATACTCTGCACCTTCTGTTCTAAAGTTGGGAGTCCTGTGAAGTCTTGCACCACAAGCACGCGCTCAGGATCGTTGGTAATGACCTGAAGCTGGCCCCTATCCACGTTCCTGGCTCCGACACCCAGAGGTTTAATACTGGTTGAAGTGATCACGGTAGCAGGCCTGTTCACATCATCCTGGGACCGGTCTCCGAGGATGACGACTAGGTGCTGGGGCACTCCATCTTCTATCCTGCTCCCTGCAGACTTGATGAAGTAGTTCTTCACCACATAGTCTAGGGCTTTGCCAGCGTTCACAGGGGACCCACCTCTAAGCCTCAAGCGGCGGATGGCTTGCAGGACGGCATTTTTGGATTTGTGGGTCTTCAGGTAGAACTCAGAGAAGACGTCATTGCTGAACTGCACCACACCGATTCGCACTTTGTTTGGCCCAACTTCCAGCTGCTGAACAATTCTGCTGATGAAATCCCGAATGTGAGCAAGCCCATCGGGCCTAACACCATCGGAGCTGTCAATAAGGAAGACTATGTCCTTTTCATCACCAGAAACATCTGCAGGGAAGCAAGAAGAGAGGAAATTTTTTGTGTGCCAAGTCTTTGCTTAAGCTTTGCTGGAGGATTTCTGTGCTATCTGCAGATGTAAAACTGCACGGCGTATTCTAGCCAACTTTAAGCATGGTGCTTTGGGGAACCTCTCCAAAAGGGCTTGTGTGCAAGTATGCATGCATCTGTTAACAGTCTACCTAATATTTGAAGCATGCATTATTCAGAGCCTTATATGTTTCATTCATTAACAGGCTTCTGTGGATTTGTCAATGTTTTCAGCTTTGTTTTGTCCCAGATTTGTATCTCTTTCCTAAATGGGAGTAGGCAATTGTACACATTGTGGTATTTGACTTGAAAATCAAGATAGGTAATGTTTTTAGGTATTTGACTTGAAAATCTTAAGTTATAATGTATTTAGGTACTTGGGTAGAATTTCCACATATCTAAAAGTTTCTGTCTAAAACTGTACATGTGCTACACCTTTGCTTTTAACTAAGGAAAACTTCAGTTTATTGAGAAGGGATGGAAAGTTATTTACTCATTTGAGCAACATTTACTTGAATAGCAACCCAGAGGTAGCTGGTATTGACAGAGCCTTACCTTCAGGGAGCTGCACATCTCCCAGCAGCCGTCTGATTTGGTCCCCAGTCAGGGTTTCAATAGGAGTCAGGAGCTTCTGCTCGAGGCTGGGCAGTTCCTGGAAGCTGGAGACTTGGAATACATAATCAGGACTAAGGGAAATCTGTACCATCTCCTCAGGATCCACATTCTTTGCTACCACCATAGGTGCCACCCCCACTTGTTTGACTTGGCGTGATGGGTACTCTAACTCATCGTCAGACTTGCGGGAGGAGAGGATGATCAAAAACTGAGGGACGCCCTCCTCTATGCGGCTCCCAGAGGGTCGGGTGAAGATGGTCTTTGCCACAAACTCAAGGGCCTCCCCCAAGTTCACCTGCTGGCCACCCTGTGGCCGCAGCCGTCTCACGGCGCTCTGCACCTCGTCCTTGGTGGAGTGGGCATTGAGCAGGAACTCCACGTGGGGATGCTCGCTGAACTGGACCACTGAAATTCTAGTGGTGTCAAAGCCCACGTCCAGGTTTTGCACTATCCTCTCAATGAGATCACGGACAAGGTAGAACTCCTGGGCGGCATAGCGGGAGCCGTCAACCATGAACACAACGTCCCTCTTCACACCCACTGCAGGAAAGAAGGCAGCAGTCAGAAGATGCATCAGGCATTCCTTATGGAAAGCAGCTAAATTCATCATCTACATCACTGACCCATGCCTTTGGCCATGGGGAGGATACTCATTGTTTTGTTGCCTGTGATATCTCCTGGTAGCCCCAGCAGGCAGCTCTGGGTTCAACCTAGAGACAGGATCAATCTGCTAGGCCCATCCCCAGGCTGTGCAAGAACAGCAACTCCAGAGCAAAGGAAGAAAGAAGGAGCAGAGGAAACCTGCAACAATCATTCCTTGTGGGATCTCCACCCAAGGAAATGTAGCCTGGTGATGCTCAGGGCAGGTTGCCAGGCAGCATGGGGTTGTTTTACACTCAGTACCACCCCTCTTTCTTTGGCTTTGTCCTCTAGGAAAGCTTCTATCCTATTCTTTCAACTTCTGCCTTTCCAGGATAACTTTTTGCTTCCTAATAAAATGTTTTCTACAGTGGTAATTCAGGTCAGAGCCTGAATTATCGCTGAATACCACGCTGCTAAATAGGGATGGAGAAAAGCAGTCTGGCTCTGAAGAGAAGGAACAGATACAGTAGGATGGTGGACTTCAAAGGGACTGATCTGGGGTGGGTACCCTTCATCCCAGGCATACGCTGGCTGGATTTCATTCCAAGTGAGACTGGAAATGGAAGATCTGATCCTTTTCCTGATGCCCGCTTCCAGTTTCCCTTCCCCCAGTGAATGAGCATGGCAAATGTAAGACACATCAGCAGGTCTTACATTTAGCAGAAAGCTAACCTTGATTTATAGTGATGTGAAGGTGCCCCTGTAGCATCTAAATAACGCAATTTCCATTCCAGAAGGAATAGCATGGACTTAAAGTCCATCAACTTAAAATAAGATTAAGGTATTCACTTTGTGGGCCTTCCATGTGGATACAACATGGACCACCTTGAGGGACTGGGCTTAAAGGTGGCTCAGCTTAATTACACAGCTCCTACCAACCCTAAGTACATCAACAGTGAGACCAAGATGGACTTGGAGTCTTAGCCGTGACCATCTTTGCTTTTCTCAGTTTGTGTTGCAACCATGATGTTACTAAACATCATATTTTGCTGCTGGCTCTCGGTGCAGACACAAACATCTTCTCACCTGGGCTGGGTGATGTAAAAACCAGATCAGGGGCAAGTGACTCTATCTCTTTCTTGGTCAGCCGGATGACTCTGTTCGAGACGACCTGCTGCACTGTATCCAGCTGGCTGAAGTCAGGCACAGAGATAGCAAAATCTGGGAGGAAGGAAATTGTCTGCAGCTCTGTGAGGTCGGCATTTCCAATCCCGATGCCAAAGGGCACCGTGCCACTCGTCTTCAGGACTACTGAGGGCCTCCTCACATCATCCTGGGACCGGTCAGCGGTCAGCAGAATCAGGAACTGTGGGACGCCCTCCGCTATCCTGCTGCCACTCGACACTGTGAACACGTTCTTGATGAGATAGTCAAGGGCTGCTCCAGTGTTCAGAGGAGATCCTCCCATAATCTTCAGTTCCTGGATGGCGCTGATGAGATCTGCTTTGTCTTCGTGGGTGTCGAGTAAGAACTCTGGTTGTATGACATTGCTGTACTGTGCGACAGCAACACGGACCTTGTCACGACCGATATCCAGGCTTTCAACAACTCTTTGGACAAAGGTCTTCAGTAGAGGGAAACCTCTTCTGACACCATCCGAACCATCAATTAGAAACACCACATCCTTCTTCTCACCTCTCTCAACTACTGTTTGAGACAAGTAAGGGAAGGGGAGAATAAGTGAGATTCTCTTTCGCAGTGATTATTATTCTCCGCATACATTGAACCGAAGGAGTACAAAAGCTCGGGGAGGGGAAAGTGAGGTGTCAGGACGGGTGGTTCGCTTCCTTTGCCATTGGATGCAATCCCTGGTGAAAAGGCAGATGGGTGGAAGTCGGTGGAAACCGCAGTGCAATGCATGCCATGCCTTACCCACCGAGTCATAGAATCATAGACCCACAGGAAATAGGGTGCCAAGGAACTCCGGGTGCCATCTCCTACTTGAGGCTGGGAGAAGGTGTCTGCTCCCAAGGGGGCTGGGAAGCTGACACATGACTTTGCAATATGCAACAGGAGTCTGAGGCACCAGAGATCTTTTGCTCCCAGAGAAAACTGAGTTTCTGAACTAAATGGCGTACTGCAGAGAGGGTGCTCACACAGAGCTGGTAAAGAGAGGGAGAGAAAACTTTTTCTGAGGCATCACTGAACTTACTTAGAAATAAATAATCCTGCACATGCTCCAATAAAATAAGAATTTGCTGGAAAGAACATCCAACTGAAAATGCTGAAACGTTTTTCTAAAATGCTGGATACTGATTTTTTTTTCCCCCACTAACTAACTTCAAGGACAAAAAAATGTTAATTGTGACCAAACATTCTTTTTAAAAAAAAAAAAAAAAAAAAAAAAAAAGACTATGAAATGTCAAAGATCAGAGAACCATTGATGCATTCTGCTATTGACTAACAGAATTTCAAAGCTTTGGCTCAGCCAAGCAGAAAACATCACTGCCTCTCAAACACAGCAACTGATGGATGGCATCCCCAAAAGTGCCGTTGGCTTGTAGCAGGGTCAAGCAGGACAAGTAGGAGCATGATCTGTCCCTCTGAAGAAAATCTTAAATATCTGCTTATGAATGCTAGACATATAGAGAGTTAACAAGGGCAGTTGAAGTCTTAAAGCAGACTTCAGATCAAGTTTATTATTTAAGAGGAATGTTGGAAACTTAATGGGTTAATGCATAGGACTGGAATATTAATATAGCTTGTGTTGAGCAATACAGGTAGGAAGAGGAAGCAGACATGGACTGGTGTATCCCAGTTTCATACACTTCCTCTAAAGTTCAGGAGCACGGGAAGAGAGTCCTATCAAAAGTCTCTGGGTAGCAGATAAAAAAGAAAAAAATATGGGTACTTTTATGAGGTGGCTCTCTTTTAGCCAAGAATACTAGGAAAAGTAGGTGAATGCAGCTATTTGTGAGCAATTAGCACAATTATTCACAGTACTTGGTGGTCAAAGGGACTCAAAATTATGTTGACAAGACAGAAATTATTTGAAAAGGGAGGATGCAATTCAAGAGCACTAGTTGCACTAGTCTATGTTCAGGCAGAAGCTGCACAAATACGGGAAGGGCAATGACTCCGCATGGAAAGGATGGGGTAAAAGATGACCGGGGACACCATTGTTACGCTCTCGTCATCTGGAGCAGGCTGACGTTGGAGAGACAAGGGTAAAAAGGTAGAAAACCTACAAGATCTACAAGGAAAGGCTGAATGAGCTGGGTACACAGCTGGTGACATGAGGACGGAGACAAGACGCACATGGCAAGCTTAAAGTAAATGAAAGGCTGTCACACAAAACATGGGAATGAGCTGACATCTGTATCCTTCTTGAGTTGAAGGAGATTTAAAAGGCTTAAACTATGACTAGGAAGGTAGAGGTTTGACATTAAGGAAAAGTGTCTACTGATACAGATAAAAGCAATTGAACAGATTGATTATGGAAGCTGGGAAATCTCCCCCACTGGAGGGTTTTCAGAACAGATTAGACCAATGTCAGCTGGTTCTGGACAAGAAGATCCTGTTGGGGACAAGGGTATGTAGCAGATGGCACCCTGAGATCCTTTCCAGCCCTATTTCTTTTTTATGTTTCTATGATTCTAAGTCCATCTGTCCAGGACTTTTACAGAGAGATGACACGGATGTTATTACACTTTTTCTTGTCCCCACCTGCTGTTGGGATACAGGTTAATTCTCAAATTAGGGCTGCCTCAGGAAATCACACAGCTGGATATGCGTAATTTCCAGTACCGCAGTATGAATTTATAATTGTGGCCATGTGATTCTTTTTATGATTTTTTTTTTTTATTATTCAATTAATCCATACTCATCTACTGAGCTTGTAACAGTAACTAAGTCAAGAACATCTAATTTATTGGTGCATGGGTACAAAACGTAGAAACTGCCGTCATATCCCATAAGAAATAATGGAGCAAGAGTGAGTCCAACGCACTGCAGTGCTCCTTACTCCATACCACTCCTTCAGAAAAGGGAGGATGGAAAAAGAAATTGAGACTAGCCTTTATTTTCTTCTTCTAGCCCTTGCCAAGCATTGCACATCAATTTATGCGAGATCTCTGGAGCAACAACTCTCTGTTGTTTCAGGTTTGTACCATGTTTTACACACTGGTAACAGCACCTGCTTCCACTCTTGCAGCCGAACAAAAGGCTTTTTCCTTACTTATCTTTAAAATTCAGTTTGGACCTTAATACTTTGCTGGATCAGGGTCTGACCAGAGGAAAATCCAAGTACAATAGCAGTTTCCACATAATCGTTTTAAACATCACCAGACCCAATTGCCCCAGTTACCAAATTGAGGGGGGCATGTAAGTGGTGTCTTTCAGCCTCTTGGAAACCCCAGGGGTCTCTGTACCTGTTGGCTGAAGCTGGATAGTTTTCAACAGGTTGACTATGTTTGGCTGAAGCTCTGAAATCTGAGTGAGGGAGTCAACGTTCAGAATGAATTGCGGGGCATAAACAATCCTTTCCAGCTCTCCGAGGTCGGCATTTTTTGCTTTGATGGCAAAAGTCACAACTCCAGCTTGCTTCAGAGCATCTGACGGTTGCTCCACATCATCGGTTGATCTCCCAGCAGCAAGGAGGACCAAAAACTGAGGAACCCCTTCTTCGATCCTGCTTCCAGCTTCCTTCACAAACAGCCTCCTTATAGCTTCATCTAGTGCAGCTCCAATGTTCAGTTGCTTCCCGGTTTTTATCTTCATCCTTTTCACTTTGAGAAGCATCTCTTGCTTGGATGGGAGTTCAGCAAAGTCAAATTCAACTTGGATGGTGTCACTGAATTGAGCTACAGCTACTCGTGTGGCATCGGGACCCACATTCAGGTCAGAAATGACTTTTTGTACAAAGTCCCGGATGGCAGGAAAGCTACCCAAGAGGTTGGCTGAGCCATCAATCAGGAATAAAATATCTTTCTTGCTTTCTAGAATAAATTCATAAATGAAAAGAGGGGAAAAAAAAAAAGACATGAAGGCATTTTTCTTCTTAAACGTCATCCTAGAAACTTGTCTGCAAATTAGCTGTGTTTCAATATGCAAAGCAAGTTATTTTGATTTTCCAAAGTGTTCAAAGACTACAGGACTAAACAGTACCTTTGACTTATTTATCTGAGGAGGAAGGGGAAGCAAGGACACCTCTATCCTAAGACTCAATAAATTCAGGCACCAGATAGTCATATCATATATTGTATTGCATCACATCAGTCATATCATAAATTGGCTGTTTCAGATTAGGTCAGTGATGTTTATGGTCTAGCAATATGCTGATAATACAGGCATGAAGTACAACAGCAGTGGAGGGTTGGGGTTTTTTTCTATTTAAAGGCTCAGTAGATAACAAAGAGACATTGGTTCATACATACATACACACACACACACCATTTTCTGTTTTCTCTTCAAGTACTTCTCCCAGTTGCATCACAAGGAGCAGCTAAATCCATAGGCGAGTTATGACTTTGTGAGGAGAAAAAGCCTTTTACCTGTTTCCATTTGATGCCCTTTTAATGTCATTGAATATCCAAGGCAAAACCAAGCATCTCATATCTGTGTGTCTTAACATCTTTCATATTAATCTTAATGGTCTCCTTTCCATACTAAACAGTCCTGGTTGTTCTTATGTCTTCATATGCACATAGCCACAATAAAGGAATTAGTGAGCAAACACCTGTTTAAAAAGGATTAAACTTGCCAACATCTTTTGGGTTTAATGTTGGAGGATAACTCTGAATATCTCGAGTCAAATTCAGCCTCTGTGACAGCCTGATAACAGCACTTTGACACAGTGGTTCTGGGGAAGGATTTGGCCACCTGTACCTGGCTAGACATCTGCTCTTCTATGCTCTTTGGCATGACTTTAACCTTTTCACACCACTCCTTGTGGTGAAAAGTGCATGCTCCCATTGCCTGAGCTAGTGCAGACGATGCATTTACAGGCTATGACATTTATTATGGCAACAGAAAGGGAACACCTGAGTAAGTGACTGGTGGGCATAGACTCACTCGGATCCTCCTTCAGTCCTGACCTGCCAAAAGACTTAAAATTATGCTGTCTTTAAAGTGTGCTAGCAATGACTCGAACAAAATTAAGAGCTGCCAGTGTCAAGCCACGTATTGATGGTTAAGCACAGCCCTAACTATCCTGATGACTCAGGGTCTTGGACAGACGTGAAGGTGTACACTGGGAACAAACAGTCAAGAGAAACAAGATTAACTTAATGCAGTCAACATGAAGGAAGGTAGGTATTACCTGTTGGGGCGAGTGGAACCTCTTCCACACCTCCACTAACATATGTTGTTATAGGCTTATTTAACTCCTGGGGTAAAGCTGCCAGAGCACTGAAATCATCCATAAAATATACCATTCTTGGATTAAAGGCAATCTGTTCAAGTTCTGCCTTATCCGCACTCCTAACTCCAACAGCAAAAGTCAGCACTCCAGCCCGAGCTAATTCATTGGAAACTTGCAAGAAGGGATCAGCAGACCTCCCTGCCGTCACCAGGACTAGGACCTGTGGTACTTGTTCATTTATTCTGCTCCCACCAGCTTCCGTGAAGTGATTCAAAAGCACAAAGTTCAGTGCAGAGCCAGTGTTCAGCACTGACCCCCCCTTGGGCCTCAGTTGCCCCATACGTTGAATTATGTCTGATTTGGTTTGGTACGAGTATAGAAAGAACTCGGTTTTAGGAGTGTCGCTAAATTGCACTAAGCCAACTCGGATTTTGTCACTGCCGACATCAAGGTAGTTAACTAGGGTGGCAACAAAGTCACGCACAAAGGGGAAGTTGGCATTTCCGACGTTGAGTGATCCATCCAAAAGAAAGATGATATCCCTTTTGGTTACTTGAACTGCAGTAGAGCACAGAAAATAACATGAGACATCACAGAAAACAAAAATAGAAATTTTTTTGTCATGTGTGCATACAGCATATGCTGTACACGCATGTAAACCTTGTTAGGAGGAAAGGGGAGAAAAAGAGAAGAGCAAGAGTGTGATCAGCACAGAAGTAACAAGGACCTTGCTGGAAATTACTAAATTGGGCAGGGGAGCTTTCTGACTTGTATTGAAAAGTCTTTTCAATGTCAGGTTTATCAATGGGGTTCAGCCTCTGTCATGGCAGATGTTTTCAAAGGCTGCTAATGCCACAGTTGCATGCTCTGGGCCAGATCCTTAGCTGGCAAAAGGCAGCTTCACTGATTTTGGTGGAGCAACACTGAATTACGTCTACAGACACCTTGCTTATCTGCAAGTCACCACACATTTACTTGGGGCTTTCCAATGAAGCTTTAGGGAATGTTTCTGCTTTCTGGCACCTAAAGTGTTCTTTGACACCCAGCACTACCACCCCCTTATTAAGCAATCCCCTGTTCCACAGCAATGCTCCCGTGCATCTCTAGATGTAGAGAACCATGTCCTGTCCTGCAGTGACTTCCATGGTCATGCTGTGCAGCCAGCAGTGGCAGGCCTGCAGTGCAGTTAAGCTTCACTTGCATGGGAAAACACCTGCCAAGTAACCAATTTCGTTGGTTTCAGTGAGTATTAAAAACAGCTTTTACTAATAGGCTTAGAAAATCTGGTCCAGATGAGGCTGCAATGGCTGCCTGAGACACCTGCCTTTTTGATGTCAGCATTTGATGCAGAAAACTGCATTTTGATGTCTGCAGTTATAGACATCCATTTTGTTGGCTGTTGAAGGGGGAGAAATTTCCTACTTTTGCCAGTAACCAGCCAGTTCTCAGCTCCTTTTTTAAGGTTAAATCCTTCCTGGGCTCTCTCCCAGCATCAGAGCCCCAAGACACAGATCTGCAACATCACCCCAAAGACAGCACAGGATCATCCCCGTGTGTTTTTTGCTCTAAACACGTCATGTCCAGATGACAGACCAAAATGCCAAAACTTTAAATAAGATCTCAGAGAACCGATGAATGGGCTCATCCACTGGATCCCCCTGGATGCCTTCCTCCAAATACGTTATTCGAGAATATATTTATGCCCATTGCTAATGCTGTTCATTATCTTTCTGTTTAAAGCATTTACCTATGTGTATATGGCTATATTCATCTATCTTTCTAGCTTGCCTTGTCCCTATAAGCTTGCTGTCCTATACATTAAATATATAAATACTGAGATATTAAAACCAAAAGGGAGAAAAGGGCTCTTTGGAGTACAGGAATTGCTCTCAGATTTTACAGATTGTCTTGGCTTTCTGTATTTTTAATTTTTCCCAGAAAAGTGTCATTCAAGGCCCAGGATGAGACAACATCTAGTTGAAATTTAACAGACTTCCCAATGTCAAAATCAGTTATGTTACTAATAATAATAATTTTATGGAGTAGGATATGATTACTTCTTATTGTGTAGGTGAATAGCTGTGAGTACAGCAGAGCAAAAGGACTGGAAAAAAGAGAAGCTGCATGAATGAGCTTTAAAGAACAAGGAAGTACAGGAACATTTTTAATTTACATTGAGAAATAAAAATGTCAGGTTTGTTGTATAGCCATGCAAAACTGTATTAGCAGGAAACACATTCTGAAAAAAAGCTTATTAAATTATAAGTCCCGTGATATTCATCTTAATTAAGGACACGTATTGGCAAACTGATTTTAAAATGTCTGCTCTTCATGTAAATCAGTCATAGGCTTTAATTCTTTAAGGACCCTTTCCAAAAACTCAGTTTCTTTTGCACGGTGGTTTATAATTTTAAATTGCTTGGAGAAACTAGAAAATATATGGACATGGTTCGACATGCGCTTAAGCCAATGAGAACCGCACTATTGACCTTACTGGGAGCTGGAAGAAGTCCTGTTTTTCTAATGTTTATATGCCATGAGACAGAAATGCAAGGTTCAAATATGATCTAGCACAACATTAATTCAACCTCAAGCATCTCTATCAGGAAGAAATCCTGAGAAATTTGGTATAAAATCTCTATGCAGCTAGAACACCTTTTGAAATGCAGGGGAAACTGCCTCAAAAGACATGACTCTAGCGACTGGATTGCTTCCAAAGTCTACTGATGTCTATGGCAAGACCAAGTAAAAGGAATCCACTGGCTTCACAGGGCTTTGGATCATTTTCTAAACAGATTAAATTAAAATCAACACTGCAATAGTCTTGTACACCTCTTAGAGCTTGAGCTGAGTAAATGATAAGAAAACTGTATGTTCTTAAAGGGCGAGTTTCAGTCCAACAATGTCAGGCTAGCTTTCCCTGAACATCTCTATAAACAAACTTGCTTATTTTCTTTACACTTAGAAGAAACTTTTAAGCTTTCTTGAGCAAATATCCACTATGACTGATTTTCAAACTGGGGAAGAGATTATCACATTCACAGTGTGTCCTGTTCATAGGTTACACAAACCCTAAGTGAGAGAAAAAGCCTCCACTGAATGATTTCAGTACCTAACTAGTAAAGCACATCTTCCACGTCCAGGCCTTTAAGTGTTGGTGACAAATATGGAATGGGAAAATATCTCCAGGAAGGAATGACAAAGCTGTAACAACAACCACACTACCAAATTCACCGATCAGTTCTGCACATTTTACAAATCAAAGAGACAACATTTAGCTATGCTGAAACATGTGCTTGATGCTTTTTCCCCCCTTATCTCTACATGCCATAGAATAAGAGCTGACAAACGTATAAACCATATCTCCTTAATTAGAAAAAGGTAAGTTATTACCTGATGGTGGTTCTTGAATAATCAGTCCTCCAGAGAGTGTCCGGATAGGCGACAGCACTTCAGGAAGAATGGCTTGCATGAACTGAACACGGAAGTCATTTGGGTTGAACACAAAATCTCTCTCATGGGCAATTTCTTGAAGTTCTGCCAGGTCAGCATTTCTCGACCCAATGGCAAGGATCACTATCCGGTTCCTTTTCATCTCCGCCGCAGCTTGGTCAACAGCATCCCTGGACTTACCGCCAGTGATGAGCACCAGCATGGGGAGCACCCCTTCCTCCATTCTGCACCCGGCAGCACTGGTGAAGAAGTTGTTCCTCACAAAGTCCAGTGCCGAGCCAGTGTTGAGTGCCGTACCACCCATGAGCTTCATTCTCTTCACATTAGCCATCACATCCTTTCTGCTCTGGTGGGTGTTAAAATAAAACTCTGGCTTCACAGTGTCTGCGTACTGTGCCACCGCGACTTGGATCAGGTCAGGTCCAACCTCCAGCCTTTGGACAATTTTGGCAACGAAATCACGAATTGAGTTAAAGGGCCCAGTCCCCAAAGCAGTTGAGCCATCTATCAGGAAGAGTATATCCTTCTTGTTCACTTCAATAACTGCAAGTAACACATGAACTTAAAGTTAGCGGAAGCCTTCACCACACTCTGTGCATCAATTCTACGTCAACAGTTCAGCAATATTTAGGACTTCTTTTTTGCTTGAAGTACTGTTACTATCAACACCTCTAAAAGGGTCTTGCTTTAAAAACAGAATTATTTTTTAGGTTCTAGCAGAGGGCTAATAAGAAATCTGATTGAATGCTTCCCCTTTCTAAAATGCAGAAGAGTTGAAGAGTTGCAAGAATTGCATTGTTTATAAAACTTATTATTAAAATGCATATACGTGTCAAAACAAGAAAGGCAGGCAAACAGTCAGGAGAAATCTTGGCACTCAGTTGGCACATGAGATAAAATAAGCAGGTGATGCTCCCTCTATCTGCAGTGAAGCCATCTGAATCATGCCAGAGCATGCTTTCATCTCAGAAAGATTAGGCTCCCAAGAGCAATGACACAAGTAAAGAACAGTCTCCGCTTACTCAACATACCTGGACTTTGGGCCTTCACATCCTACATCTTATTCCTTATCTAACAAAAACAAGTTCTGATTTTTCTTGGCACAGCTAGCCCAGTCATGGAAGAGCTGAATTACATTCTGGTTGCCATGTCTTTAACAAAACGGGTCCCCTAGGTTGCAATCTCCGAAACTTTATTATGTTTTGGCATAGGACACAGAAAGAGCACAATTAGCTTTCCAGTTCCCTGGTTAAGCTTGAAGGAAGATAGTTTGGGAGGAAAAAAATCCTGTTGTGTGGCATTGGAACTAAAGCACCATCATATTTAATACAGCAAATGTACATGAAAAAAGAGTAAATATTAACAAGACCAATACCATTATGAGAAAAGCATTATACATGATCATCATGGGAGGTAATACCATCTTTTAGACAACTCCACTCACATCATCACCTCCCAGATTTCATGCCATTGAAGTGAAAAAGGAAACCTTGTATTGCTTTCAGGTTACGCTGGAGCATTATGGATCATTGCATTACGTTGGACGTCAGGTGTCCTTAAATTGCCTACCCACCTAAGAGCTCCTGAGACGGGGTCAATAGTCAAGGTGGCAGGTACATTACCACCCAGGCTCACTGCTATGCCCAGCACACAGCCTGGGGGAAGAGGAGACCCAGCATTGTCGGGATCTCACACCCCTCAGGGCAACTGGTAGCAAACACTCTCTTGTCCTGCCTGGATGGAAAAGGGCACCCCTTCAGCCCATCAGGGCTCCTCTCTGTGGAGGCTATTTACTTTGGATTTGAACAAAGAACAAAGCTTTGGCTGCAGTCCTCCTTGGCCGGACGCCAGCTGGCCATGGAAAGCAGTGCTCCCAAAAGCTGATCTCTGTCAGGTTTCTCATTATGGGTGAGTGCTATGAGATTGGGCTACCCCAAGGAGTGATTTAGAGCTGGAGATGACGTCTGCAACTCAGCTGCCCCCGGACCCAGAGAGACCTGCCTCCACCAGCAAGTGCAAGCCTTTGCAAAAGCTTCTCACAGAGTCTTGCTGGAAGTTGTTTGATTAAGGACCAATTGTCAGAATTTGAAGCTTAAAATAGACTGCCGTGGTGCTGTTGGACACAAAATGACGAGAACCTGCACGAAGCGAATGTGGTGGTATCCTCCCTGAGCCACAGGCTCACGTGAGCTACCGGTGGCTTGCATTTGACTGCCCAGGCTGTCAAAACAGAGCTACTCACAAAGCAAGAAGGATTTCTTTAAATGATCCCTTTCCCTGAGCCATGATTTCCAGCATTCATCTCCCCAGCCAGGTTTTTTTCTTCATCAGTTACTCCAAGGAGGAGAGGCCTGAAAACAGGAAACTTTCCAAATGGATAACAAGGGCTGAGATCTCTGCTTTGTATCACCCAGGAAAGATGTCCAAAGCAATTCATTAGCTTGTCAAAAGCTAGATACCCAAAAATGGAGACCCTGGAAACTTTTGACTTTATATAGAAATTTGTGGGAAACATCAAAGGGGCTTTGCAAATTGAGGGAGGCTGGGAAGGAATAGCTGCCTCCACTACTCATTCCTCTTGCAGCTCTCAAATCCTGCAGTATGTTTCCTTAGAGAACAGGAATGCAAGAACCGAAACCAAAACTCACAGGAAGAAACACCCCACAGCGCTAATTTCAATGGACACAATTAAAGCTAAAGCATTTAAGCAAGGCTGGACACATCTCATAGGGTCTGATCCAAAACCCAGTAAAGCTGATGGCAAGTCTCCCAGGAATTTCAAAGGATTTGGGATCAAAGCATTATACCTTTGACTCTAAAAGTTGGGAATGTTGGAGGGTGTCTGCATTGAACCCAGCCCTGCATAGTTCCCTCCTCATTGCCATCTCAGCTATCTTTGGTGAAGTATCTCATCTAGTTTAATGATCCAGGCTCCCCCAGTAGCTAAAGGAGAGGGGAGAAGAGAGGCAGAAAGGCACTTTGAGACATCCGTTCATCCCAGGAAGACTAGCGTACAGTCGGAGAGCTAAAGTGAAGTGAGGTGATTTTAGTAGTTCAGAGGAACGCTTGGCACCTCAATGGGTTTGACATCCCTTTCAGGTTGCAGTGTGTCTCCAAAACCAGTGCTTTATGCTGCAGACTTCCAAGTCACTGATGTGAATCAAGTCAAAATTAATTGCCATGGATGCTAGGGAAAGGAAATTCCCTAAAGCTCCTTTGAATATAGGCACTTCTCCATTTAGCATATCCATCTATATGCAATTGCACAGGCTGGTGCTACTGTAAGTACCCTCTACAAATGAGCTGGCATTTTAAGTGAAAAATATGCAAGTGCAGATGAAACCAAATGTACCAACATTTTTAACCTTGCCGTTCAAACTGTTAAAAATCAGAGGGGCAGAAAGAGAGGTTTTCCATTGACTTGCATGAGTCCTGGCATGCACATTTTAGCTAGACCGACAGACTTCAGCTTATTTAGCTAAATATGGTTCTTGTGGAGTGCTACAAGCAAAAGTTCTTTATGTTCTTTCCTGGAATAAACAAGGCAAGGTCATAAAATGATCTTTTAGGCGAATTCCTCCCTTTGATTTGAGCCACAGGATAGCAATCGTGTTTAGACATAGATCAGCAAAGACATCTGGAATGCAGTTTTATATGTCAACATACATCATGAGTTGAACAGTATGTACAGAACTCCAGACTGGCACTTGGGTCCCAAAAGTGTTGTTTGCATTAAGTGTCCTGGTAATTAAGTGCAGCAGCTCCAGCCTGGCCCTTTCCAGGGGCCTCTGAAATATGACATATTATCTCTTTCATCAAGTCTCTCTATCAGTAAATTCAACTTAATCATAAAACCATAGGATGAGAAACTCTTAATCACCTACTTGCTCCATAAATTCAGATATTCATTATTGTACTGCACCCAAGTTAATGTTAGTCCAGAAATAATGTCAATGGGGACTTAAGAGTGACAAAGCGACCTAAGTGGAATATTGACACCTGAATTTTCATTTCCCATCGCCTCATCGAAAGATGTAAATTTTCTCAGCTTATGGATTAAAGGGAAATATATGTTAGTGAGGTAGGGATTTCACTTCAGAAGAACTAAGGGCTGTTTTGCTTTTAAGTTCAACAACACAGGAATTTCACCCTTTTCCCAAGGATAGTGCACATTTTCAATTTTACTGTTTTAGCAAGCTGATAACTTCAGCTCTGTGAAATAGGGATCCATTTAACATCCCTGTTACCTATCTTCCCTAATCAAATTTCATTCTCATGAGACTTTCAACTGACATATAATGTAAGCTTATGTGACATAAATGTTTTCAGAACCAACAGTGCTGCAGTATTTACCCCTGGGATGCTTAGATACCCCAATAAGGATTGTATGAGCTTTTTTATATACTGCTTGTGTCCTTTAAAACCCCATGCCATGCCAGCTATTGATACAAAACCTCACGGTTTTCAAAAGATAACCCACTGGGCAAATGAGTTTCTGCCCATTAGCCGCAGGACTATATGTCTTTCCCATTGTTTCTCCGTAACCAGACCAGAGAGATGATACATTGCAAAACTAAAAAATTTAAATTAAAAAAAAAATGTCTTTAAAGCGTGCAAAAGCTGATTCATTCATCGATTCATCGAAATGCAACAGTCTAGAAAGGCATACATACCTTCAGTCACAATGGTTGGGGCCTCTAACAAAATGAGTCTTTGGGCCACTCCAACAATGTTGGGCAGTAATAATTCTCGAAGAGCATCAAGGTTACGGATATCCAGGGCAGTAAATGCGAAGCTTCCATCAGTAGCAATCTGCTGCAGCTCTGCACTGTCAGCATTCAGGACCCCAATGCTAAATGAAAATATACTAGCTTGCTTCACCGCTAACAAGCCCTCTCGGATATCATCACTAGACTCTCCACCACTTATCAGCACTAAAATCTGAGGCACCGCTTCCTCTATCCTGCTGCCTCCCGCCTGGGTGAAGAGGTTCTCCACCACAAACTCCAGTGCTGCACCGGTGTTCGCTTCCTCGCCACCGCGGAAACTAAGTGCCTTCACGGCATCCAGAACATCCGCTTTTGTGGAGTAGCTGTTCAAAGCGAACTCGGTTCTGGGCTGATCACTATACTGCACCACCCCAATGTGTATTTGCTGAGCTCCAACTCTGAGGCTTTCAATCAAATTTACAAGGAAATCACGTATGGCTTGAAAATTGACACTTCCGATGTTGTTTGATCCGTCAATAAGGAAAATAAGGTCAGCGGACTCTTGAGCTTTAAAAAAAGAAATGCAAAAGGTGAAAGCATTAAAATGAGTGACTACATGCGGTTGTACAGTGTTCTGACATGTTTCTTGGAAAATCAGTAAGAAACACGAAAATGAGAAAACAAAACACATGTTCACTGAGGAGGTGATATTTGCCTCTTAGTTCTGCATTCTGATTGAATATGAGCTCCCAGCCCCATCCCAGTAGCATCCACTAACCATCAAGAGATAGCTCAAGTGGACACAACCTGAGCCAGTGGCTGCAGGCACACAGAGGTCAGCATTATTGGCACGTGAGGAGAAAACTTGGCAAAATATAGGTTTTGGAAATCTAGATCCATTCCATCACTGGCCAATACTGTCCAAATATTTAGACAGAGCCAAAAGAAAAAGGTGGATTTTGGTGGTAATTCACCCTGAAGATAGCGGGTGAGGACAGTAATATTTGTAGGAGGTTTTCCTCATTGCAGTCTCTTTTTTTTTTTTTTTAAGAAAAAAGCCACCATTTACTGGATGCATGGAAAGTTTCAGCCTCTCTGTTGCAATTCTGCTCTTTTGCTGGTTAAAAACAATGGCTGAATATATTGGCTTCTCCCACCAAGAAGGATTGTTATTTGAAATGTGTTTGTTAGAAACAATTGAAAAGGTTTCGGTTATTATTCTTGCACTGTAACTCTTTTACCAGCTGCCAACATACACACGATGGTATTTGTCCAGCAAGCTGACCTGCACAATTGTCAACCCGTGTTCCACAAAAATTGCCTTGCTTTAATTATTTTGCACAAAGATGCACTGATTATCAATAGAGGGGTCTGGTCTATATTTTTCATATGGACTCTGGATATTCAATCAAGGAATGCAGAATCAGGTTAAAACAGGGTGATGAAATCAGTCATGACAAAATTATCCAACTCAATTTGTTGTGACTATACCCAGATGATTGCAAGCATCTGCTGAGAATATACACACACCAAACAAAGCTTTTATATGGCATGAGCGTGGCTGTTGAGGGGGAAGCATTTTTGCTGTGACACTTACCGAAGCAAACCCAAAATGCCCTGGTGTCTCCTCTTACTCAACTAATTTTACCATCAACATCACCAAGAGCTGCATGCATGCAAAAAGGGGGGGAAGAAGACCCCAAAGCATGCTCAGATGTTTCCATGCTATTACTCTCCAATCTTGTTAAGAAATCAAATCTCAGACTATTTGCAAACGAATGACAAGCAACATTTGGAAATCCCATCCAGCTCTCAACTTTTGAAAGCCGAAGGTGAAACCAGTAGCAAAACTGGCACGTAGTTCAGCAAGGCCAGAAATAAACCTGCGGTCTTTGCTATTAACCAGTGGTGTCAATCTTTTTTTTTTTCCCCTGTTTAGTTGTTTTTCTAGTAAATTTTTTCATATATTGCAATGTCACCAAGAGATTCAAATAATGCTGTAATTCCAGTGACAAAGGAGAAGCTCTCCATCATCACTTCCCTGGGCTAACTCAATAGCCAGTGTTGACTTGGAGGACATCAACGTTGTTCAGAATTGCAAAGGGCTCCAGGATTTATTTTTCCATTGAGTCGAAATTTAGGGGTGCTTAGGGTTGTCTTTACTGTGCCATTTTCAGTTAGGAAGTACACGTTCTACTTCATCATATAAATGAAAGGGAAATCCCAAAGCTGTTGTACCCAGCACTGCTTTAGATACCCTGGACACCTTTTTGAGGAACGAGATTTCCGACACCAATAGGCATCATCACAGCAGCACAGGTGGCTCCCGCAGGAAAGAAAATAGATATGAAACAGATGCGTTGGATAATTTGTCATCACTGTAAAAAAACCTTGTACTTCAGTGCACATTTATGGAACAAGCTGGTGCTGGAGAACAAATAAAAGCATGCTTGTTACACAACTAAGCAAGGAGGGTCAGATGAGACAGACAGCTAAGGTTTAATGAATACATCAGGGCAAACTCGGGGCTGACTTTCATACTTACGCTAGTCAGCTCAGGGGACTGCCACAGACCAACAGCTTTGGTACTCTATACTGGAAGTACTATGGGACTGGGAGTATTTTACATTTCTGTTTCATATCAGGGCTCATTTCTAGCATAACTTCCACAGCATTTTTGTACATTTTAATGCTACATGGAGTTATCAGCTGAATAAATGACTTCTTAAACTCTTATGCAAACAGTTATTTGTACCATGCTTTGCACACTGTTGTCACCCAATGTTTAGGACCTGTAACATCTTTTCCCATGTTTAATGATATTCCGTAGATCACCCATGCAAGTCACACAGGGACAAAACTACAACAGTAGGATTAGCTTAAATTTATGCTTGGGGGGGAGGAAATGCTTGCAAAGAATATCTTTGAGTAGAAATGAACTTGGAAATGCATATATACATGAAGTAGAAATTTGCCTTTAAAGCTTTTAAAGAAATATCTGTGACTCCATATGTTTATGTACTATGGGGTTACCTGCTGGCGTGCCCCAGAAGAGGACAGCCAGCCACCAAAGACCAATTCCCCTATCGATTTCAACAGGGAAGCACTGGTGTCCTTCGTGGCAAAGATGCCAAACAGCCACTGCAGTGCTGTCAGCAGGTTGGGTATAACATTCATTTTCCACATATATTGACACGATTTTCTTAGAATTGGCAAACTTTATGTCATCTTTCTGGGGCAGCTGCTTTTCTTCCCTGTGGCTTTCACATCATCTGGATATTTGCCCTGTCAAGCACTTTGCACAATAAAAACACATGTGAGCATAGCCTTTTGGTGTTGCTCGGTGTCATGCAGTGATGGAGAGCACCCAGTGGGGCTGGCGTGAGGGTTAATCAGGCAAGACAACACAGGGGGATTAATGTTACACTGCCTCATCACACTGCCGTTGCCTTACATCACCCCACAAGCTATTGACCTTCAGATGGAGTCTCAGGAATAAAAAGAAAGGTTTGATCTCTGGGACCTCTGTTTTGAAACACAACAAAGCTGCTCAGAAGGCCTTTTCCATGCTGAAATTTCATAAACAGAGAAGGGATGGAGGAAGACTGTCTGACTTTTTTCCAGGCAAATTGGGCCCCCAGCTTGTGGTCAGTGAAGATCCGTTGAAGCCAACATGGTTTTCAGAGAGGTTTCGGTTACGGGAAGGGTCCAGCGCTCCAGCAGGTGGAAGCCATTGGCTTGTAAAGAAGACATTTGAGTGGCATAGCAAAAGGGACTCTCCAACCACACACCTTCTCCAAGCGGATGGGGGGAGAGGCTAAGGGCCAGCTCAGGCGTGGGGTTTCAGTGGAAAAGTTCTCCACCAAACTGCTTTTGCTGTCTTCAGCCCAGAACGTGACTTTCTGGAGTAGCACATTGCCCATCTCCCCCACTAGCTGCAAGGGGACATCCCGCATGGTGTCCCTGCAGCCAGCAGTGACCTCCTCTGTCTCCAGAGGGTTTTTGGTCAGGACCTCAAAGAGTCACCATCATGGCTGATGTATTCATCCCCTATTTCCTTGTCTTGGGAGTGGATAGGATGGGGCAATTTAATAACTCTGCAGAGCTCCCTACGTTTGCATTTCCGTGCCATGGCCGCAAAAGGATGGCTGCAACAGACTGCTGCCCATCCAAGGGCTCCTATGCTACCTCCTGGCAGCTCTGCAGGGATGCCAGATTGGCCTGAAAACAAAGGCACACTCGATAGCTACAAACACGCTTCAAACCTTTGTTTTTAAACCTCTGAACGTCCATCTCAGTCTTGCCCCTATAAAGGCTTTAAACAGCACAACGCCAGCAGATACCATGCTGATGGGAGCCATCAGCAGTCAGCCATTACCTGTGATGTCTTTAACCAGTCCTTTGGCCCCAGCCTTTTCTGGAGTCATGGATGAATGGACACTCGCCACTAAGTCTCCAACTATGCCATGGAGAGCGGTAAAATTCTCTAGGTTGAAAAGGTGCATATCGAAGGGTTCGCTCGCTATTTCCTTTAACTCCCCTTCCACTGCATCCTGCACGCCGACCGCAAACATGTTTACATGGGCCGATTTAAGGACAGATGATGGCAGAGCCACATCATCCTGGGATCGTCCATCCGTTAACACTATAATAACCTGGGGGACGCCTTCACTGGCTCTGCTTCCAGCAGCTTTAGTGAGATGGTTCTCGATTAGGTACTCTAATCCTTTTCCAGTCTTGATGCCTCCCCCCATGTAAGGCATGTTGGCAATATGGGACAGGACGTCTCGGGTAGAGGGGTAGGTATTTAACTGGAACTCTGTGTGGGGGTTTCCGCTGAACTGGACCAGGGCAAAGCGAAAATCATTTCCTCCCACATCTAAAGCTTTTACAACATCATACAGAAACTTTCGAATGAGTTGGAAATGTTCCTTCCCAATGGTCCAAGAGGAATCCACTAGAAATATTATATCAGCCACGGCAACGGTTTTGACAGCTTTAAAAAAACAGATGGGGGTTTAGGATTTTCTATCGGTCAGCACAAGCATGCCTCCTCCTCCTCCTCCTCCTCGCCCAAATGACCGACAGACTCTTTCGCATGGTGAAAGTGAAGCTTAGCTTCCCCTTATCACCCACAGCAAAATGAGAAGCGCTGGAGAAAAAACAGGCAGCCATCAGCACCCTAACACCGCAGGAAATGGGGGACAGGAGGGGACAGCATGCGACCTACCCTTCCCAGGGAGGGGGAGGCGAGATGCTTCTCCCCTCCAGAACCCTCGCTGCATGGGCTTGGACACCAGCCCTGAGCCGGACAAAGACACCTGCAGCTTCACGTGTGAATTCAGGCTTGCTCAGCTTCTAGCTGCCCATGGTCTCCTGCATGTTTTTGGCCAACTCAGGGCTTTGCTGGCTGCACAGCGGTGCTCGAGGAAAGGTGGGCTGCTCAGTTTAAGCAGCCTGGGTGCTGGCATGAGTTTTCCATAGTTTTTCTGCTAATAACACCCCACCTCGTGACACCAGCTCTGGTCCCAAAGGCACCAGTACCTCCTCTTAAAAAAAACAAACAGCCTTTCTGCAGGTCAGTGGCAGTGCTCTTCTCACTGCAAAAAGCCCTCCTATGCATGCAAGGAGAGCAAAACAGCTCTGTCCAGGAGAAAACCTGCTCAGGACCACGCTGGGTGCACATCCCACACCCCCGTCCCCCACAGAGCATCCTCAAAGGCACGCCACCAGCCAGCGACATGCTCAGGAAGGCACCGCGCGCGTTGGCTAAGGTTTGAGTCCAAAAGGACTCTCAGCTGAGTGGGAGCTGAGGAGCAGAAGGTAAACCACAACGTACCATCAACATGCATATTAAAAACCAAACAGTGTGGACTAGTAGCATGTCTGTACGGGGGCAAAGTTGGGTACAGCAGTCTGGTCTTACCTGCTTGCTGCTGGGCGTGAACCAAGAAAAAGCCTGAGAGTAAGAGGCAAAACATTGCCACAATGGGCAAATGTCGGTGTTTCCTCATTTTGGTCTTTTATCTGAGTTTTCCTTTTATTCTCTTTGTTTCAAAGCACCCAATGTGAGACCTAAGGGAGAAAAACAGGGAGAGTGAGAAACAACAGCAGTGCTGGCCAGGCATGGATGAGGCATGAGACAGAAAAGGCAAACCTTGTGGTTTTGCAATGCTTTTGTGGCACTTTGGTGAGAAAAAAATATTTTAATGCTGGACAGAGCCTGCTTCATAGCAAGCATTTCTTTGGAAGAGGAATCATTGCTGACATAATTGGCATTTAATCACCCCTATGGACTTAGATGGCTTTCTTCTTGCCTATGCTGTCCCAGGTAATACCTGATATATAGGAAAAGTCAGCCTAGGTTTCTACCACCAACCCTCAAAACATATGATGGCCTTTAACTTGTCCTCCTTGCCCATGGATGACCAGCTGAAACATCTTGGACAACATGTTGTTGCTGTTGCTCCCCCCCTTTTTTTTTTTTTTTTTCCTGAACATCCCTCTTTGCCTCAGCTCACCTTTTCAGCTCTCCCAAACATACAAATGGAAATTTAATTACTCCAGACCCAAGTGAGCCACATGATCTGGCTGTACAGCAAAAAGCCCTTGGATTCCCCCAAACTCAGGGCCCCAGCAGTGGAATAGCTTGCACCAGCTGATCACATTTTGGAAAGGCACCAAGAATAATATTTTACGTGTTAGAGCCAAAAATATAATTTATGCAAGTTTCTTATCTGTTAACCACCTGGCAAGCCTTCTGAAACAATGTCTCCATCAGGAAAGCTGTGTATCTGTTGTCATAGAGATGGCCAATTTATTATTTAATCTTCATTTCTAAGCCTATAGAGCAGAAACCAGCAAGGATTGCTTAACTGAGAAAATATCCTCCCAAAAGGGAATGCAGTGATTTAATACTTTTCATTCCCCAAAGGAGTTCAATTACTCAAATAAGCCAAAAGTGATGCAAATACATCAAGCTATTAACCAGGTCATCATTAAAAAAAAAAAAAAAAATTGGAAAAAAACCCACCCCACATTTTCTTATTACCATCCTTGCCAACTCCATCAATCCAGAGAGTTATGACCAATACAAGAGCCTAAGAGGGCTGATGGGAAGACCAACCCCCTCTTTAAGGAAAGCCGTGATAGTTACACAGATGGCCATTGTTGGCACAGCTGGAAACAGAATCAAGTGCTGGGAATTGGGGAAAATCTGGAAATAAACATCTGAACAGCTGATCCCTCTTCTACTGAAGAGACACTCCTCAGGTCTATCAGAGGGGGGTCAGCAGAAAGGAGGGGACAATGTCCACCTTGTTTCCCAAAACCCAACGCAATCCTGATGCTTCCACTGGCTCCCTGTGTGTCAAAGCTGAGTTAGGCAGCTGGTCCTTCTTGGGAGAAGGGGTTTGCAGCGTTCACTCTTCCATGTGCTCCAGATGGCATTTATGAATGCTATATAGCATGAGTCAGGCAAAAGCTAGCCTCTACCTTTCCCCCCCACATTTGTGTAGTAGTATAATAATAATAATAATAATAATAATAATAATAATAATAATAATAATAATAATAATGATGATGTCAGGTAGAGAGACATTTAATAGGCACCCAGAGCCAGCAGCTAACACACAGCATTAATTAAGATGTGACAAGTCTTCCCTGTTATTGGCAGCTCCTCAATTTATAGAGGCAGCTGCTACAGCCCAGAGGTAGCACTATCATTCATAAAAAGACTAAAAAATCATACTTATTAGCTGGCACCCATCCATGCCCCCGGCTATCACAGTCCAAGCCAAACCTCCCAGTGCCTCCAGTAGGAGCGAACCTGCTCTGCTGGACCATATCTCTGATTTACAGCTTGCTCCCAGAAAACCTAGTTTCACCCAAAGGACACATGGGGAGGGGAAAGCTGGGCTCTGCTTCCCCATGGGTGCTGGATTAGCCATGGGCATTGCTGCAGGGTTCGGCTCCTGAACACGCAAATGCCGAAAGGTCTGTATGTCCCAGAGCTGAGGATTGCAAAAAGCACTGACCTTGTGAAAACCACCCATCCAACCCCACTGCAGTATCACCCCTCTGGGCAGAAGAGTTTATGGAAGAGCTGAAAGTTTTTTGAGATGGGCTTGCCTTGCAGCATCCATTGGGATTAAAAATGCTGCTAGCAATGAATGAAAAATGTGAAATAAAATGCACAATATGGAAAAACAGTCCATTAAAATAACGTATGCCATAAAAGTGCTACTATTTCTTTCCCGAAATACAGAAAGTTATGTTATCATCCTGTTTATTAGCTGCTGGCACCCTATCCCTCTGCAGTCACAACAGCTGGGGGTGAACAGAGCATCAAGATAAACCAATGAAAATTAATGTCTTGCCAGCTAATAAATGACAAGACCGAAGCAAACATTTGGGGCTTTTTTGGTTTTAATGTTGAGCAGCTGCAGAGAGCTTTACAGGGCCATTTACAGCCACGAAATTCAGCAGAAGGGAAAAGCAAATCTCCCCGGTGCTACGAAATCTCCCCTGCCCGCAACACCGCCCCATGACCCTCCTGCAGTACTGGGCTTCACATAGAATGGGATTTCCAAACTCAATGCTGGATCTACACCTACATCTTTAAGGATGCTTTGGCTTGAAACCCCTTGAAGAACTGCCTTGCCCATGTTCAAACAAGCAGCCTGGGGGAGAGCCAGGGCTGAGCCCACCTCTGTTGGGTCCCTTTGGGTCATGGTTCAGCCCCAGAGCCTTGCAGCAGAGAAACCACCAGCCGTGTTTTATGTACCTCCATCCTGGCAAACCCAAATGGCTGAAAGTCATGAATCAGCCCTTGGGGCACCATGAGATAAACCTGGCTATCGCAGTGTATTAAAACAACACTCAGTCTCAGCTTTGGTTTATTTGCCCTGGCTAACTGGGAAATCCAATGCCTTTTTCAAGAAATACTAAGTCGGCCGTTCTTTTTAGTCACCTTCTTTTCTGTTTTAGCCATTTGGAGGTCTTCAGATCTATTTCCAGCTTTCTCTGTGACCTCCATCATAGTATTTTTAGTCATATAAAAGCAGAGGGACTTATTCATCAACAAGAGATGAGTTTTAGCATCATGCTTCCTCAAAACCATCCTAAAATCACAGGAGCTGAGATTAGCTATTAGAAGTAAAGAAGCAGTAAAGTCTTGCAGGAAGAAATGATTGATGTTTCTTAGAGACTGACTGACAACTTATGAAGAACAGCAGCATTTAAGCACACATGTTCCTGATCAGAGGTTTTCCTTATATCCCCTCCTCCACAGCACCCTTGTTAGCAAAGGAGGAAGAGTTGGGTGCTTGCAGAAAGGAATGTGTGAGGAGATGATCCTTTTGTAGGGAATGGCCCTTGAGAAAAGAAGCAAGGACAGCAGCTTTTTTTGTAGGGGTAATGTGCATTTTGTGGGGGTTTGAACCAAAACTCTGCTCAGATCTGGTTTGACTGAGCCAACAGCAAGTCTCTGGCTCAGTGAGAAAAATGAGTTTAAGACAGTAAATAATGGAACTTTTATTGCTTGGAGATAGGTCTTACTTGGCTTGCCTTGCTGAGACACAACAAGTAACTTGCTTTACTCAATGCATTCTTACTTTATGTCCCATATTACCACTGGTCACAGAAGCTGGAGGTGGTACCAGCTTGCAGGGTGTAGAGGATAAAACCAGGGATGTGAACTTTTGCTAACACATTTTAATTCTTGATTTTTGCCAAGTATCTGTTTTGCAACTTTATTCTCCTGGATTGTTATTGTTTTCAATAAGGTAATTTCATCCTGAATTTTTTTTAAGTGAAAAGTTCCTTGCAGTCCTGGGAGGTGAAAGCTCTGGTGGAGCTTTAGATATAACCACTGCAAGCTGGAAAAAAAATGCTGAAAAACCTGAGTACTGTGTGCCTTTAGAAAAGGAAAGCATTTTCCTGAACTGTTAAGAATTAGCACCAAAACCTGGGGAGCCAATCTCTTAATAATTCATGTGCTAAAAGATTAACTCTTGTAGTCTTCAATAATCTGAAGTTTTTATGTCTGTCTAGAGTTTATATAGTGTGTGGTGACCTCTTAATATTACAGTATGTCCTCCATTTCATCAGAAGATATGCATCTGTTACTAATAATGCTTTCAAAAGGCAATCATTTCTACCACTAACCCAATGAAGTTATTTCCTTAAATATTTTTCCCAGCAGCTATTTTTTGCTTATTGCATACTCCTCTGTGCATAAAATCTGACATTTTTACATAATGTTTTTATTTGACTGGATGTTTCAAATTCACTTTCTAAGTAATCATTCATTTGTGTATGTTTTTTCACTAGACTGTAGTTAAAATAAAATCTGTAAAAGTGCAAAGCAGATGAGTAGACTTACAAAAGCAGAACATAAAAGACAGAAAATTTCTACAGCTGTTACATATCACTGATTCATTACATGTGCCTCTCAGCTGGGCTGGCTGGCTTCGAGAGGGAGGGGAAGTATCTATGGCTTTGGTGTGAATAGAAATGTGATGTGTGTCATGCATAGATATGGGTGGGAGCTATGGCAGGTAAAGGGAATAATTAATATTGTTGCAAAATACCTCTTAAATCTGAACTCCCACCTGGGCAGTGCTTCAGGCACTGATGCTGTCTATCTCGCTGGACTTTGAGAAAGCAATTGGATCGTACAGCTTGAGCTGTCAGAGGGGTTTTCTGTACTAGTGTTTTGTAGTTGCCTGATGCTTTTCTTCAAGGCTAAAGGGCTGAGCTGGGGGTGGCTCTTGGGGCGTGATAACCAGGAAATCCAAAACTAGTGATTTATTTGTGAAATCTCTTCCCAACAACTCTCCCTCCCCGTGACAGTGTTGTTGCTGCAGGGAGGTGAGCAGCCTTTGGGAAAGGACGGAGGACCCAAAGCAACTGTGGTAGGCAGAGCAATGACTTGCGTGCTCCTGGGGACAAATGGCCTGGGTTTGGGCTTGGCCTTGGACAGCCTGTGTAGCTTTGCTAGCTAGCACAGCCAGGAACCTTTGGGATGCCTCACTGCCCTCAAGCAAAGTACATGTGGTCTAATTTTCCTGCCCAGCCCCACGGGCATCCCCCAAAACTAGCTTGAATAGAAGCCTGAAAAGAAATTCTGGCCCTAAATTCCCTTTGTATGTGGGGTGGGTCATCTTGTACTGGGATAAAGATGTGGATTTGCACCTGGGTCCCAACAGCTTTTCTGCAAGGGGGTCAGGCAGGACCAGAGGGAGGGCAAAGCATCATCCTGCAGATGGTATAGGAGATAAGATGCTGTGAGCATTCTCAGAGCCCTTTGAAAGTCTGCTCCATGGGGATGTCAGGGTCAAAACCAAGGGGCCTCTGCCTTCATTTATGTTTGCTTTGTGTGGCATTTTGTTTTTCCCTATGCCTCATTAGCACCCTGTTTCCCAACCAAACTGCTCAGCCTGAAATCCCCTTGACTTGGCTGTTCTCTGCTATATGCATGTCCCTGGGAGGCAGCAGTGAAGCCATGAGGCTGCTGTAAGCCTTGCCAGTGGCTTGAAAGTGGACTCTGGCCACTCAGAACAACTATTTGCAGCCCCAATAGTGGGATGTACATCCAGTTGTGGCTGTAGAGCAAGCACGGAGGAGAAACGGCTCCTGAAATCCTGATGTGGAGCCATGATAGCAGAGATTGCCCTCTGGAGGTGGTGCATGCTCCTCTCTTGGCTGCCCCTTAAATTTATCTGCACTGTTAAGAGCTCTGAGTTGGGGAAAACATTAGCCAAAAGCCACTCCTAGCAGTGGTTTGGATGCCTAGGATGCTAAATGCTGTGATTTTTTCCCTGTGAAGTAGCTCAGTCACCTTCAAAAAGGGATATAAGCCTCCCAAGCCTCTAAGCACCTGGCCACCTCTTCATCATGTGGCACCAAATATCACCTGGCCACACAGCCTCCAGAGAAACAAGGTTATTTCTAGAGACTTGGGATGAGCTGTATGGTACAGATTCTGAATTTAGTCATGGCTCCAAGGAGCTCAGTGGAGCCATTTCAATTTGCACCAGCTCTTTTGAAGGGTTTCCATTAATGTTGCTGCCATCTGGCTTTGATGGCACTGGGAAGGTGAGGGCGGCTGGGTTGAGGGCTGCTCCTGAAAACATTTCTTCCTACAAAGGTAGACCTGAGCATTACAAGCAAACAAGCCTGAAAGGGTGGAAAATCTTTCTGCTTTTGCAAACCACTTGAGCTCTGATTTTTGAAAACCAGCATTCAGCAAAGCAACAGAGTTATGCTGCATTTATATCCTACCTGGGCAAGTTCCCTGGATGTTAGCATTTAATATGAATCACATATTCATTTCTGTTCTTATAAGCATGCTGTTGGCTTAAAATCTGGTTGTTTTCTTCATCTGAAAACTGACTAAAATAGAGTAGTTAATAAGAGGAAAGTGAGTATTTGCTAAAAAAAAAAAAAGGAAACTCCCTCAAAGATCAATGACTCTTTATGTGTAGTAACCTAAGCCTCCCAGTGCCTCTCCACCCAAACAAATCGGCTCCTTAATGTGGAACACAGATCACTTAAAAAGGTGGAAAAAGTGATGGGCATGTGGAGCAGTAAGGCTGGCTGTGATTCACAGTGGAGGGCAGGCATGCAATGCCACCCGCAGCCAGCCCCACTACCATGCACACCCAACACAGGGGCAGGTTCATCCTTTTGCTGCAAATCAAATGCATCCAGGCTGGGAGAATACAGTCCAAGGCTGGCAAGACCCAAGTTTGCGCTGATGGAAGGAATAAGATGTTCCCTTCCCTCCTGTTCCCAGACAGGCACGTAGCAAAAGTTAGGAGAGGAACGCTTTTTCCCCTTGACATGTGGGAATACAGTGGGGGCTGGTTTAGCTCACCCTGAAATTGGAGAAAGTTAATGCATTTGAATGGAAAATTGTAAAGATGTTTGAAAAACCAGAAAGGGAACTGGGCAGACTGCTGAAAAATGGAAAAGGAATGAATGAATGATGATGCAGCAAGAAGCATGCAGCCCTGCATTCCTGTCTCAGAAATGCCATCGCACTCCTGGTCACGGTCAACCTCTCTGCAAAGATCAGGGTGGAATGAGGGAGGGTATAAGGTTGGGGATGGAAAGCCTGTTTCCCTGAGCTCTGGTACTGGTGAGTCAAGGGATGGTGCTGGGGAGATGTGGAGTTGGGTCTCTGCTCCGCTGCAGTGTTCCTACGTGACCTTGGAGGAGTCCCCTAGCTCCCTGCAACAGCCTCCAGCTGGAGACATCTCTCTGGCTTCCACAAAGCTCCCAAACTGGGTGGTTGTGCCCCAGAAACAGCACTATATAAGCACAGTAATTATCCAACCATAAATACTGATTTTCTTTTTTTTAAACCAATAAGTAATGGGGTAAAGCCAGAAGTTTGAAAAAAGCAGCATTCTTCCCCTGAGAGCACACATGAATCATCGTAGCAACCAGAAATGAGCTGAGAGTTTCCCATTGCACCCGCTGGAACCAGAGTGGCTTTGGCTACCTCCGCTCCAGCCAGTTTTGGCCCCTGTTCTTGGTCAGGAAACCCATTTGGCTGCAACCCTTTCTTGCCCCAGGCTCTGGTTGGGAAGGGAGGGCTTTGCTGAGCCAAGAGGGATGGTGGCGGGGTGTCTCCATGATTAGTCATAGCCGCCCCCTTGGCAAGAGCATTGCTGTGTGCAAAGCCCTGGGGAGTCAAGGGCAACTGGGGCTATGGGGGGAAAGGGCTGGGAAAGGTAGGAGGGAGCAGGGATAGGGGCTGTGGAGAGGGGAGGTGGCTTCATGCAAGGCTGGAGAGCCCTTGGGGAAAAATATCTGATGTTTGGCCAGTTTTCCTCTCCATGGATGACCACAAGAGGAGAATGATTGTCCCTGAAGCCACAATAGTGCTGTCCCACCCTGGAGCAGCAGGGACATTCCCAGCAGCAGGACCGGTGTGGGGTGGACAGGCTGACAAGCATTTCTGGCCAGCTCATCTTACCTTGCCTTGAGGCAGGAGGGGTGAGGGCTGCTATCAAACAACCCCCAGACCTGGGGACATGCCTTGGGAGCAGGAAAGGGGCAGTGAGACACCCCCTTATCTGGGTTCCTTGCAGGGTCCCATTCATGCACCCATGTCTTTGTGCCCAAGCAGCTCCCCAAGCCATTACATGCCCTCCTTGGAGCACCCACCCCACTGCTTCCTGGGGCATCCCGGTCCCATCCCACCAAGCTGCTGCTGCTGCAATGATTTCAAGGCATCAAAGGCAAACACCATCCTGCAGCAGCAAGGGAAATACTCAGTGCTTTTGAATGAATTTAATTCCCCTGCACTGGTGGGGCCAGGAGTGTCCCTGTGCACCTGCAGTGCATCGTCTCAGAGAGGAGGCTCCTGGTGTGAGCAAGCCAGCTGCATTGCTCCGTTTTTCCAAGCACAACACAAGTCTGGGGGTAGCTTTCCTCTGAGGGCACCGCTCTGTGCATGGGATGGGTTTTGTCCAAAATTCCTTGAAAACTCCCCAAAGACTAACACTCCGCCGAGGAGGGGAAATGCAGCACAGCAGCTGCTGAGCCCTGGCTAAGGGCTCCCGCGCAGAAAGCAACACTTACCCCTGAGCGAACCCCCAAAAAAGTTGCTTATTCCAGGTTTTTCCACTCCAAAGCACCTCTCACCCCTGCTTCATGGTGTGCTGGTGCTGCTCCGCTTTCCCAATCCCCGCTCGCCTTGCTTGGTGGGGTGCAAGCACCAGCAGGGCGAGGGAAACGGGGGTGCACTGGTCCCTGCGAGACGGCCGCCGCGGGTCTGAGCGAAGCTGGAGGAGGCGGCTGGCGCAGGACTGCTGGGGGGCCGGGCGATCCAGCGTCGCAAATGGGATCCAGATGGTTGGTGCTGGCGTTCCCCAGGCTGAGGTCAGAGCTGCTCATCACATGTGGCCCCCCCTGCCCCGGAGGACGCCTCCACACTGTGTGGCTTCCCCTTCCCGTGCTGGCCTCGCTGTCTCCAAAATGCTTCTCTCTGTTGTCGGTGAGAAGAAATATATAAAAAAAGAAAAAAGCCCTGAAGGGTTGCAGGAGCTGATTTAACTATGTCTTTCAGCCAGGAAGGGCTGGACTGGGATGTTTGCAGGAGCCAGGACATGCCAAGGACCATACCAAGTTACACAGGGCTCCGGCGAAGCGCCATTTGGAGATGATTGAGGCTGCAGAAAGCTCAGCTTCTCCCCCTGCACAGTTATGAACATCAGTGCAGGGGGAAAGAGTCTCTTCTTGATGCAGTTTCCTATTTACATGTAACAGTGTTTTTTCACCTGCCCAGATGGGGAGGAAGAAGTGACGGGATTATGCTATAGCATAACTTACTTATTAACAAAAGGTAGCCCCTTAGCATAAGGACAAATATTCTAAAGTACATATAGCCTAGTGGAAAGTTTCAAGTAAAAGTTTGAAAGTTCCTGACTGGTGATATTTAAAAAAAAAAAAAAAAAAAAAAAAGCACTATGAAAAAATACCTTTAACCTTTTATTAGGCAGAGCCTATCAGGCAGGTTTGGGGGGTTAATTTTATTCCTCTGCTTCGAGCAACAGCGTGTCACTGGCCAAAGTTAAGCATTTCAGTCTGGACTGGGTTGTGTTTTGCAAGAAACAGTGGTACGGAAACATTAATTCTTATCTCTTGCCCTTGTTTCGTTCCATATAAGGCTGGAACTGAGATAGTGTCCCTGGAATAAAATAGTCAAATTCTCTTAATTTCAAATGGGTATTTATTATGTTTGCTCTAGGTTTTGTGCTGTTTGAAAGACTAGCCACATAAAGAAATAGCTGGAATGCTTCAGGAAAGTGCTGAGCTCTTGAACTGATGCAATAGCTCGTTTTAGAAATGGTGCTTGGCTTGGCGCTTGCAGAGACTGAGCGCCAGCCTCACAGAGGGATCCAGCGCAAACATCCCCAGCTGTGTGCCCAAAAGCAAGCCAGGGTGTTGTGTCCCCCTCCCCAAATCTGGTGAGCTGAAGCTCAAAGGCAGGGTGTTCCCAAATAATAAATATGCCTGGCAAAAGGGAGCTGCAGCTCCTCGCTGGATGTCGGTGGGCAGCTGAACAGGGGGTGGAGGAAATGGGGTCTGCTGGAAAGCAATGACAAACACATAACAGTCGCCAAGGTGGGTGAGGGACAGCTGCGAAAGGATAAAATACATACAATGGAGGTGCACTTTGCTGGCAGAAGTGTCCAAACCAAAGTATATTCCTTTTTAATTCAGCTGTCAGGTAGGAGAGCCCAACTGGGCATGCTGTGGTGGCACCAGGACAACCCCATAAAGCAGCAGCACGTGGCCATGGGTGCTCTCACTCTGTTGCCAGCCTCCTACTGAACAGGCAGGAGCAGGCAATGTGCTGCCCTGCATCTTCTCCTGCCTTTGGGCTTTCAGGCTGTCACCTCTCCTGCACACCTCAGCCCTGCTGTCACCTGTACAATGCACGCAGTGAGAATTACATCCACCGAGTGGGGTCCAGTGGTTCTAGTTTGCTGCCACCAGTGGAAACCAGTATGGTTTGGTCATACGAGCTCAAAGGCAACTGGGATCTGTATTGTCATTAGTTCAGATAACCTTCAAAAACCAGAGTTTTCTGTGTGGCAATGAAGGAATGCAGGAAAACAGTTTTAAGTGACTCGCAAAAACAAAATAATAAAACACGGGAAAGCTCCAGCCACCCCAGAAGAGTAGTAAAAAACAGCCAAGATAGAGGGTCATAGATAAATAATGTAACAATATTGGCAAAACGTGTATGACCTGCATTGTGTGCCTACCACAGCTCGATTGAGAATGTATTTAACTTGGTAGCTAGAATTTATTCTTTTTGTGATGCAGAATCTGCTTAATATGGTTTTAATATTGAAGTGACTTTTACCAAGTGCTCCAATAACTAAATGAGACTATGAGAGGTCTTAAATTCCCATCTGATTGCCTTTATGACTGTAATAACCAAACTGAAAGGTTTTCCTTTCCAAAAAGGGGTTTTGTAGCTGGTGCACAGGGGTAGAGCAGCCAGCCAGGATGCTGAGGGCGTTTTCGGGTGGGTTTTTTGTTGTGGGTTTTCTTTTTTTTTTTTTGCCTTCCATTCACAATCCTTTCCAATCCGTCCTTTACCAGTTTGCTCTATGTTTGTGTTGGTGACCCGCTGCAAAGCGGACCCCATCTGCCGTGGCAGCAACGAAGAACCCAGACAGGTCCCCACCACGGCTGCCGTGCTGTTGCGGGGGTGAGCAAAACCCCTGGGGAAGGGGTGACATCTACAGGGACATCTACTTCTTTCCATCCCCAGACACCAAACAAACCCTCTCTGATAATTAGCAAAAGACTGAATCACATCACATTGGTAATTTCTAGAGACAGCTGGGACTAAGTTTAGCAAGATTTCCTCCCTAGTGTATTAATAACTTAGACATGATTAATGCTATGAGTCAGGAAGAGGATTTTGAGGAATTCTCTTTCCACCCATGACAAAAAAGCCCTGTGTGCTACATCCTCGCCTGAATGCAAAGGGGACCTTGACATCCTCCCATCCCCAGAATAAGGGTCGCAGCTTGGGACCCTTAAAAAAAAAAAAAATCAGTGAAACAGGCAGAGAGTGGTAAAATCTTGCAGTTCTTTTCTGCATATGGATGCCATTCAGCTGGGCCATTTCTACCCCCAATTTAAGAAATGTTCTGTGGTTTTCCCTCGTGTGATTCACACAAGCACAGGGCAGCCAGCTCTGGGTCACGTATGCATGGGGACACGCAGGAGCATCCCGCCTTGGCTCCATCCTTGAGCACCATCTGCTGGCTTTTCCTCCGGGGATTCCTCAGGCATCCACCAAACGCAAGGTCACCTTCTTTCCCCCGAATAAAACCTGGTCCTGCAAGGTGGGCCTGCTGCTTACTCTGAAATTATTGGGTACTGCCAAAACCAAGGGTTGCTCCATTATTTTTTCATCACCAGCCTGAGCATCTGCACAGCAGACTGGAGGCATGGGGTCCGGCTGTGGCCCTCACACCCCTATTTCAAAGAATAAGCTCCTTCTCCTGCTTGCAAAGCAAGGCAGAGAGCTGCTCTGCTACAACAAGGGCAGGGTTGCAGATTGCATTTTGATTTTGCTTGCAATAGATGGTTTTCATTAGTCCCAAAGGATTTGCTGTTGCTTTTGTCCAAATACTTCCCCTGCCACCAGCACCCCCAGTTAGGAAGTGGTCCAGGAAATATTTTCTGAAGCTTTTCTTGGTTCTGCTTTTCTCCTACACTTTCTGTTTGTCTGTCTGCCTCTGCACAAATGTCTTCTGATGTATTTGTGCTACATTTGATACCACCCTCGACTTTGAAACAGCCAGGGGGAAAGGGCAGGAGCATCTCTAGAGCATGCAGAGAGAGTGGGGAGAAAGTGAGCTGGGCAGGTCAGGATAGGAATTAAGGCAAGAGAAGAGCCACCTGGCTCTGCCATTCCCATCCCACAGCCCTGGTGAAGAAATTAAAACACTGCTGCAAAATCTCCCTCCCATCCTTGAGGATGAAGTTGGGATAGTGGATTCAAGGCAGGCTGCACTAGGAGGGGGCTCAGGAAAGCCTTGGGGATGCTGCGAGCATCCCAACAACCTCTGTGCAACCTGGGCTTAATTGCAATCAATGGCACATCTCCTAATTGGTACCAGGGGAGGGAGGTTTGTGCCCCAGCACAGGTTGGTGGGGTGGATATTAGTGTGTTCCCACTTGGGGTAGTGCTAAGGGAACTGTGATCTTGGGATCTCTCTGCCACCGGCTGTGTGATTACAGGTAATTTGTCTGCTCTGCCTCAACTCCTTATCTGTGAGACAGTGAGGTTTGCCTCCCAAGCTTAAGTGAAGGGAAAAAATTAGTGATCAGTGTGGCCGCTATAGGAGAAAGAGGTGGTGTGTGGAGTCAGGCACAGGTTGGAGTCTTTTGATTTTGGTTCCTACAATTTCAAAAAGCAACAGCAGGAAAAGCCTTAAGAATGAAACCAAAAATTTCAGCATCTCCCATGCAACAGGGGAAAAAAACCCTCCTGGGAGGAAAAATGGCTTAGGGCTAATAGAAAAGTCGTTTCCTTCCTTTCTTCCCTCTTCTTAAGTGCTATCATTTAAAATCAAAGGTGCAATAAAAGTTTCACCAAGTAGGGCTTATTAGGAGTTATTTTTATTAATATTATTATTTATTAATATATATTATTATCAGAGTTACTGAAATGCATTGTGCTGTGTGTCTTTTTTTTTTTCCCAAATCAAAGCTTTTAAAAATCTCTGCATATGCTAGAAAACATTTCTTTTTATAAATCAGTGATTTCTCAAAAGGATGCCTGTTTTGTTGTAACATTTCTGAGGCTAATGCTGCTAATAAATCATGACAACAGGCTAACCCCAGAAGAAGCAATAAAAGCAAACCTACAGCAGTGCTGTGCATATTATCTGAGTGTATATATATGCTCTATCTATGGCCTATCAGAGTTATTGTAACTCAAACAAAGAAACTTGGAGCCCTGACCAACTGCATCCTGCAGAAAGACCTCCTGCTAGGAGGGTTTATCAGTGTCTTCAATGACAGGGAACAAAACTACTCTCAAATATGTAAGTAATGTGAATATTTTCCCCTCTAACACAACGTGCAGCTTGTAGGTCAGTAAGCTGTAATGTAAACTGTGATGCTCGGCTTCTAGGAAAGATGCTAGCTAAGCTCTTTTTCAGAATAAAAGATAACTCGGGGAGCATGTGTGAGATACATATTGGCCAATGCAGACATTGCCAGATGTTGCTTTGGATTGCTCCTGGTTTTTTTGCATTAGATACTTCCAGGTGATGCCTTGCACAAGGGGATAAAAAAATCTTTCAAAGTCTTGGCCTCCATGCCCCGTGGCAACTTCAAAGTCCTGTGCTGTATAAAAAGCCATTTGAAATGGGCTGAATTTCAATGGTTCAATGAAACTTCCCATTTTGTGATGGAAATAACTGTTACTAATTACCAGGGAGAGAAGTGATGTGGCTTAAAAAGAGCTGGAGTCAGGGAGAAGCCAGAAATACTTGCTGCCCACACAGGCGGGATCATGTAACGGCAGAGGAGCCGAAGAGGAATTACAGGAATTATTCATACCCATGAATGAGTGTTATGTTAGTTGGGAAGACTGGGGGTGGGGGAAGACCTGAGGGTTTGCTGTAGCCGGTTCATTGGAAACCCATGTTCATTGTACACCAGCGGTAAAGAGAAAAAAATCGTGTGTTATGCTAAGAGGAAGAGGACAGCACTGGAAATGTAAAGCTCTATACTGATGTACCATACATCCCAGTCCCCAGGGGCTATGTTCTTGTCAGGGCTCCCTGCTAAAGGAAGAAAAATATATATTTTTATCTTGCCCAGGTGGGTTTTTCCATGATAAATGGAGTTTCCCACGAGCAGCTCTTGCTTGCTGGTGGAGAACAAAGCCAGGGGAGCAGCAATGCTGGAGTGTGAAACACCCCATGGGGATTGTGACCCACACCCCAACTTTTCCAAGGCTGCTGCTTCTCCCCTGGGGCACCAGGTCCTTAATCAGTCCTCGCCATGTGTTAGTGCCAGGCTGTCTGCCAGAAACACTGTTTCTTTTTAATCTTTGGAGCCCATGCTAAGTTGAACTGGCTTAATTCAGCTGTGAAAATTCGGCCACTCCCCTGAATGGAAAAGAGCTGTGAATTAAGGGGAGGAAAAAACCCTACATTTTGCTCAAAGTGATCACATGGATTGGAACAGGGTTGAATCCCCACTCCCCTCTCCATCTCTCACATCATGCAGCTTCTTGGTTTCCTCCCTGGGCTTAATTTCTTTGGCTTCATCCCACACCTGATAGTCACTCTCTGGTCTCTTGGGCCTTAATATAGGACTGGTATTTTCTTTCCCAAGGGTGTAAGTGACTGGCAGAGTGCCGGCAGTAAAGCCATGCCTCCCGTAGCAGCATGCTCCCCTGCCTGGGGAGGGTTGTGGTGGGCAGAGGCGGCTGCTACTCCCCAGGGCATCACAGATCTGCTGCGACACAGAGGGTGACACCTTATTTCCCGGTGATAACAAAAAGTAGCATTAGTTACTGAGCATCCTCACGTTGTGTTTCATCCTGGCGTTGCTGTTGCTAAAGGTACCCCAGGGTGGGATGCACTTGTTTCTCCTCCTTTGCTCCATGAGGGGGTCCTTGCTGTCCCCAGCTGGGTAGCATGGGTCTCCTTGTGCCAGGGAGTCACACCGGGTGCGCACAGCGGTCCAGGCTGAGTAATCTTGCTCTCTCCTTTATAAACATCCCGTCACTTGATTGGGAGCTGATATAAACAGCATTTCCACATCGTAGCTGTTTTGTTTGGAGTTAGCATTAAAAAAAAAAAAACATACCAGGAAACAGCACGTATGCGGTCAGTATGTATTTGTTCCTCAGGGGCTTGTCTATGATTTGCATCGAACATATGGAACAACTTGTGCTTGAGATGTTTGTGTCTGAAGCATGCGGAGATGCTGAGTTTCTAACAAGGAGGTAAAACTGTGTTGTTTCCACTGTGCCGTTCGCTGCTTTGAATAGAGCTGATGAGGCATCATTTGGGAGATGCTGAATTTTCCCCGGTAAATGGCTGGAGCTCCTCTGGAAGCTAAAAAGGCAAAGTTTTTGCCCAAATCTATCTAGAAACTCACTCAAAGCATGGGTGCCTTTCTGGCTGGTCTAGGCAATTTCCAGAGTAATGTATTTTTCTGCATGAGCTGCATTAGAGATGCAGC
Source organism: Platalea leucorodia (assembly GCF_965183815.1). Classification (NCBI taxonomy): domain Eukaryota; kingdom Metazoa; phylum Chordata; class Aves; order Pelecaniformes; family Threskiornithidae; genus Platalea; species Platalea leucorodia. Next base: position 61,619,583 of record NC_138827.1, read on the forward strand.
CACAACCTCAATCTTTAATTGGATAGTTTTTCTTTAAGCAAATATCAGTTCCTCAGCACCGCCAGGTTACTTGCACACAATCAAATTCAAACTAGTAAGTAAGAGGAATTAACTTCAATACCAAATAAAGGTGTCACAGGGGTGGAAAAAAACAAAATTCACTTGATACAAAGCTGTACAAAAAAAGCTTTAACAAATCATTTGCCTGGGAAGAAAAGTATGCTGTTTTGCTGAAGTTTGTAAGTTTGGCAAGTGGATTTGTTGTTTGTTGCTTTTTTTCTTGCTGAGGAAGCCAGCCTGGTTTTACAGAGCCAAAGGAGAAGTTGAGTCTTTTCATCCTGTAGCTCAGTTTTGGGGAGCAAACATTGGCTGCAGAGGCTCAGGAGGTTACGGAAACATCTCCCGATTACCAGGCAACCTCTGTGGCAATGAACCTTTACCCTCCTTGCAAACATAGGCATCCCTTTGGGCAACTGCCTCCTCCTGCAGGCACCTGCAGCTCCTGTGGTGCTTGGGGCCCTGCTGCAGCCCCTGGGCTGAGGATGTCCCTGGATGTGAAAGACCAACCTGTCCCGGGGCAGGAAGAGGTGGGGATGGCTTTGCATGGTTACTGTTGCTGTTTATCACCCTTTCCAACCGCTCATGGCAGAAATGAGTGGAAAAAAAGGCTTCAGCGCTCCTTATAAAACCCAGAGCCAGCAGGCTTGCCAGCCTTACTAATGTGTCCTCGTCAAATGTCTCATTCATTCATTCTGCAGTGGGGATACGTGAAAATCACATCATTTCCCCAAGGCAGAACAACAGCACGCTTGTCCCTAAAAAATCCCCACACTACCTAGCAGCAAGTCACCTGTCAACTACAAGCAAGCTGGAACTGGGCTGATCTTTATGGGACCGAGCATCTATGCAAGTAAAACTCAGGAGCAGCAAGAGAAAGTGCCGGCAAAGCCTGATGGAGTTGTTCTGGCTCCCTGTGGTCCATAAATAACGTGGCCAGGCACACCGGACCCTTCCCTCTGGGATGGCACGCCACCACTCCTAGGGAGGAGGCGCGTGGAGAGGGTGAGTCTCTGGCAGATGATGCTCTCTTCTAATTTCTTTCTCCCAAACCAGCTGCCAATGGACACTCTGCACCGTCACCCCAAGGGTTTGCCCGCAAAGGCAATCTTTCCCCCAGCAATGGCAGAGTCCAGCCCAGCTCTGGTCCTTTCAGCTGAACCTGCTCTCCAAAGCTCAGATGCTGGAGTTTTTGAGCATATCAAGCCTGATCAGCTTTCACAGGGCATGTTTTTATCCTCCTGTGAGCCAGTACAGCTGAAGCATGTCTAATTCAACCCCCTCCAAATATATGTAACCTCCATCATCCTATCCCAATCTCAGGCTACCTGCAGGGTGAGATGGTTTTATTGTGAATTTTTAAAATGAGGATGATTTGAAGCTGGATTGAAGGTGAATATGCTGGGGGCTGGCCGCCTTCCACCAGGTAATGAGTCATTTCAGTGAAAAGATGGAGCAGTCAAAACTCTGCTTTTCCAGTCTGATAAATGAGGTGGGTTAGCAAACGTTCTCCACCTTAAACTTTCTGCTAAATGCTGGATCAGCAGAGGCTTGCTGGGCACAAAAAGCCACTATTTCAGACCATTTCTGGGCTTTGTAAAGATGCAAAAAACTTCAGCCCAGCAGCTCTGACAGAGTGCTGCTGCCCAGCAAAGCAGCCACGTGCCAGGGCAAGGTCTTGTGTCTGAGACAACTGATGCTCCAGCTCAAAGCCCAGCCTCACCTCCACAGGACGCACCAGTGTGCATCTGCACTTGTGAGACTGGAGGCTGCGTACCAACAAGCTCCGCTTCCTCTTTGGGGATGGGTCCCAAAGCGTGGATCTTCTTGCTTTGCTCTGCGGGTGTGTTTTCCTGCTTTGTCTAATGCTTAGGGGTGTCTGGTCCTCCAAACAGAGGAGATGGATGCCGAGTGGCCGACAAGCACCATCCACAAACACCAGCATTTCTTTCATTGGTTTCCTCTCCCAAATTGCAGTTAATCTGCATTAGGCTTCCTCCCCCGCCTTTGAAGAAATCTAATTCTTACTAAGATTTTTTTTGTTGTTTTTTTTTTTTTTTGTCCTCTGGCACTAGCAGCTTTGATTCCTCAAGCCATCGAACTCATTGTTCTTGAATTAGAAAGACTCGCATCCAGCCTGGCGGCTGTTGACACGTGTTTTTGCTTTGCAGGGTCTTGTGCCAGCAGCATCTCGCACGGAGGATGGGTTTTCTCTTGCTGCCTGCTGTCAGCACAGGAGCAGCTTTGGCAGGGAGACCATGGCAGGCACCACGGGGAGACGGACCTCCCCAGCTTTTTCTTCATTTGCAAGGGAAAGGTAGAGGTACCAGCGTTGAGGACAGGAGTTTGTTGAGTTACTATTTTGGTCAGTCCTCCCAGGAAAGCGAAATGTTGATATGTTGCCAGCTGTCCCAAAATCGCTCCTAACATGAGTCAGACATGAAGGTAAAAGCTAAATGAGTTAATTGCTCTCAAATGCAAGGCTCCAGCGATGCATTACCCTACCTGGGATGGAAACCCAGAAATTAAAGAGGAAATCACCTTCTACATACTTGCCCCTAGCTCCAAGAAGCAATCTCCATCTCTTGCTCTACCGAAACCTGCCAGCACACCTGCGGCACCATCAGCTGTGACTTAGTCCTCTGGCTGGGGCAGAGAGCAACCCACTGCAGAACTAACACCAAAGGATTTTTGTGGATCTAAAGCACCAGTTCAGTAATTTGACCTCCTCCTCTGCTCTGCAGCAGGGAGGCTTTGGTGGAGCAGGAACGTGCAGTGATGTACAGAGTACAGCATGTACGTCGCTCGTGCTGACAGCAGCATGTTCTCACTAATTTCTCTGTTGATCTATATTCTTGAACAGGCTGCCACTAACATCCTTCTCGCTGTGCCGGAGAAGAGTGCAAGCCTCCTCAGAAAACATCTGGTCATCTAGTTTCGCCAGCTCTCCTCTCTGTGAGTCCCTGGATCAAATTAGACACTTGTGGGCTGAATGAAAAGCCATTGTACGTGATATAATCCCCCGCCGAGACTTGCGTTGGAGCAGGCAGCGGGGATGTCTGCAGGGCACTGACGCTTCATTTCCCTGGAAGGGCTGATCTGGCCTTAACAGCAGGAGGACTGTTTTGCGTGAGATGATGCAGTAACTGGATACCTGGCAGGGGGATGCTCTCCCTGCACCTACGGCATCATCCCGGCAGCTGGATAAATCCCCCGCAAAAGGGAACAACCTCAGAGGGTGTTCAGGGATCACCTCTGTGGCCAACATCTCCCAAAGGCTGCTGACTCTTGTGCTGTTCTGGGGGCTTGGGGTGCCACAGGTAAATTGCCATTGCATTATGTGGCTTTAAGCTGACCTATATGGCTATAGACAGATGAGGCCCTGTATCGAGGAATGCCTCAGAGGCAGTGGTTTCTTCCAGCTGTGCTTTGGTGGAGCCCAGGAGCACAGTTTTGGGTCAAGGCTGTGCAAGGTGCTGTACAAACATAGGGTGGGAAATGACCTCAGTCTCCAGGGGTTCTGGGTCCAAAGGACAAGACCAAAGAAGTCAATGGCACAGAGAGAAGTGGAAAACACTCATTTTTCCCCCAAACTGAGTACTTCCATATAGCAAACTGGTGGCCCGCAAGCATCACAACAAAGTCAGACTTGGCCATGAGGTTTTTTTTTTTTAACTGGGAGAGGGGGTTATTTAAAGGAAGATGCTGCAGGGGGGACTAGCTGCACAGAAAACAAGGGTCAAATCTTCTTTGGTATTTAACAGCAGGAGTGATTTTTACATAGATGACCTGAAACTCTTCAGAGAAATGCCAATTTGGCCTGTATTCAACTAGGATGAGGAATACCAGAGAGAGAGAGGAGGAGATTTGGGTTTTTTTCCCCCTGTAAGAGGCCAGCCCTGGCTGGACTTCACTGGTCATGGGACAGCAGTTGAGATTTTCCTTCTCTACCAGGAGAAGGAACAGGGAGGAGAAAAGGGCAATTGTAAGCCCTCCCCGGAGGTTGGGAGAGCTTTCCAAAGGTGAAAAAAAGTAATAAGAGGGACTCTTAGAGATAGTGTTTGTTTCTTTTCCATGGTTTAAGCTTTTGGGAGTGTGGGGAGGACACCTCTCTGTTGACAGTACCTGGCAAGAGAGCTGTGAAAAAATTGTTTATGGAAGAGAAATATGCAGTGTCTTCAGTTATTGACAAAAATCCCAGTGTTTTGTCTCCATGCCTGGCCCAAAGCCGGGGTGGTGGAGCACACAGAGCACGCCCGAGCTCAGAGCCCAGGCTGAGCTGCTCCTGGGCATCATGTCGCCAGAAATTGTGGTTGCCTGAAGGTGCAAAGGGTTTTTCCTAGAGAGGTCCTCTAAAAAGGAGGTCCTGGGTCTGGTTGATAGGAATAAGACAGGCAGAGCTCTTTGGTTGTGTGTGATTTTGGGGCATGAACATGATGCTTCTGGCCCAGAGCTCCTTTAAGTGATGCTTTGGATGCTTCCACTTTTGGGTCATGGGCCAGATTTGCTCTCTCTGAACAGAGTAAGGGGGGATGCTTCAGCATCCAGAGCAGAGGCAAATACCTCCAGCCTTGAGGTATCATTTGAGGTGATGGGGTGGGGGGGTGGGGTGTTAATATACTCGAGAGATAGCTATTCTAACCACTGGGCTGGCAACGAGGAGAGAGTGAATGGAAAGGCATCACGATGCACATTAGGGATGGAGATTTCTCTCAGGGGTTAATGTACAGATCAGAAATCGGAGCGCTCGGCTTGGGAGCAGCAAAAAGCTGCTTTTGCAAAGCAACAACCCTTTTTAATACAGAAAGTCACTCTTCGTGTACTGGCTTCCCATGCTTGCTGCCTGTGTTTTTTGCCGGGCTCCACAAGGTGGCAGAAGGAAACTGTTCTCTCCAGGGGAGCATCCCTGGGCTGCTCGGGCTCCCCAAACTGCACCTTTCGGCACCGGGTCTGCACCAGCAACCGGCTGGTGGGCTTCAGTTCTAGCCTCCATCAGAACTGGAAAAATCCTACATGGGCGTCATTCCTTCTTAGCTCAAGCAATGTTTTGCTGGGTGCCCAGAAAGGACATGCTGAGCAGGGTGACGTGCAGCACGACGCTTTTGCTGTTGGGCGCTTGCAAAATGAGAAAGTATTTGAGGTTGGTCATATTTTGACTGCTGCACCCATGTGGGGATACCTCCCCTTCCCCATAGCTGTTTGTTGGGGCCCTTCTGACATCGGGTACCCACGATGCCCCCAGCCCTGGGTGCACCCCAGGATGAAATCTGAATGACACCAGAAAAAGCCACAAGAAAGCGAGCCTGTCTCTCGCTGAAGCTTTATCAGAAATGCCAGCAAAGGAGGAAACCACAGTTACAGATGCACAGGAGGTTGTTTTTCTTTTATGAAGTGGAACATGCTTTCTGGCTGGGATGGGCTAAAAAGTTTCCCTTTTCCTGTCAATCCAAGAACCCTGGCAAGACAGCTCTGCCTCTCCCGCTGCTCGCAGCCTTGGTGCTTCTTCTCAAGTCTGGAGTCATCCATGTTGTAGCCTGCCAACTCCATCGTGTCCTGCAGACCATCCTTTACCCCTCCAGCCAGAGTATTTCTGGGTGGCAGCTCCCCTCTCCAGACTGAGCAAGTCATGCCTGCTTCAAGCCACCAGAAGTTAGACACTTCAATTTTGCTTCTCCCTTTGAAAAAAAGAAACCCAGGCTGCCATTTCGAACCATGCCACAAATGCCTTTCCTGCGCCAGCCCGCTCTCATCGTCGCTGTTATTCCCAGGGCGAAGCAGGCTTGGCAGCTCAGATGGGGGGGACAGGGCTCATATGACTCACTGAAAACCACACAAACCCAGCCAGGTTTCTGGTTTCCCCTCCAGCTTGCTTGCTCAGCCTGCCTCAATGGCTGGAGGAAAAGAAAAGCAGCTTATGTTCATTTATTGCTGGGCATACCAAGAGGGTGTTGATAAGCAGATGGCTTATCCAAGCATCTCTAGCAGCTGAGCAAGATGAGCTGTATCCTGCAGAGCCAGCATGTCACGAGTAGTTTGTGTGGTTTAGAGAGCTTTGCTGGGAGGGTGTTTCATGCAGCTTGCTTCCATCGCCTGCTCAGTCCTGTGCAAGTCACCAGGCCTGTGTTTATAACTGCAGAGCCAAGGCCTGGCATTGCTGGGGGCTTTTTTAGGTACAGGGAGGTGATGAGGCTTGCAGAGGCTTCGGACAGGTGGCTGGTATTTCACAGACCAGGAAGCACCTAAAATCCGGCAGAGACAAAGGCCTCTTGCCGTGCCCACATGGCTGGGATGGCAGAGGTGCTATGGAGGATGTAGGCTAGGACCTGAGCTGGGAGACCTCAGAGCAAAGCTGCTGCTGAGGTGCTAGATGGGAGCTTCATAGGCAATGATCAGATGAAGGACTTCATCCCTCAATATTTCCACCACCAAGCCCACGCTGCAGCAGACTGGTGATCTCAAGCGCAAGCTTGCAGAAACAGGAGGGGCAGGCAGAGCCCAGCTTTGCCCTCTGGCACCTCCTGTGCCCCAGCCAGGTCTGCTCAGGCACAGCCATCCCTGCCCCAGCCAAAAAGCCCTGCCCCACAGCGCAGAGCCTCAGGGCCGGGTAAGTCTCTGAGGATGCTAGGTTGCACTACCACTGCATCCTATATATATAAGGTGTGCACCCTGCAGTGATGCAAGTTGCTCCGGTTCCACCGGGTAAGTGGTACCCCAGTGTGGTCGCCTGCAGGGGCAGGCTGTGAGCGATGGAAAAAGGATGAGGCCTGATGTTGGCTCCATGGCCTGGAGCAGCAGACAAGCAGGAATGATGATGAGAAGCGTAGGAGATGGATCCTCCCTTGAACCTGCTCCTCAGACACTTGTTAGATCAGCAGAGAGCAGCCCTCCGGGCTGTCGCATCCCCAGTGATGGCGGGTGCCTGGGCTCTGGGATGCGCCCTGCCTTTCCCCCATCGCCCCAGGGAGCGGTGCCAAGCCAAGGTAATGCAAGGAGCTTTCCAGATTCAGGGAGCGGATAACCGCAGGTAAGATTCTTCCCTCACCCTTCCCCCTCTGCATCCTCTTCGTATTTGGAAGAACAACTCTGCCTGCCATCCCTCTGCCTGCTCCAAGCCCTGGCAAGTGGCCACCTCATCCTAGCAAGGCAATGGGAGCCATCAGCCAGCAGCACATTGAAAAGAGGACGGGAATAATGGTGCTCACTGGCGGTACGGGGCAGAGACGGGTGCATGGAAACTCATTAGAGAGCGGATTGACCGGCGAGGCTCTCCTTAGGTGACCTTGCTGGGAGCATTTGCATGGCGCTGAGGCTGTGAGCTGCCTCCCACCGATCCTTCCCGTCCCTCCGGGGTTGCGTCTGGCGGGGAGAAAAGCAACATGCTCTGTCTTTTCTAGCTAGAAGGCATCTCACGTTTTGAACAAGAAGGGACCAGGGAGCATCCTGGAAGCTGGAGCTTCAAAATAGAGCCTAGGGCAGGTCAGCATGCTGGAAACAAGCTACAGCTCAAAACAAATCCCATGGCTGGTGCCAAAGCCACCGGCCTGAGAGCAAAGAAGGGTGCTGGCAAAGAGCACAGGAAGACTGGTGTGGGGGTGGCTGCCAGGGCAGGCACGGCCAGCAGGTGCCCAGGGCTGGGTGATAAGAATGGAGCAGGTCTCCTTTAAGGACAAACCATCACAGGGAGCTTCTTCAGGCTCTCTGCTGGTCGGTCCAAACCCAAGCCATAGCAGGTAACATGGACAGTGGTAAAAAAGCCACATCGTTATGGAGGGGATGGGTTTCAGCTGGGCATCCATGGAGCTGCAGGCCATGGGGCTAAGCCAAAAGCACCGCTCATCCGCTTGTCCCCTTGTGTCTAGCCTCGCGGACCATCTCCTGGGCTCTGCACCTTCATTTCCATTCCTGCATCTGCCCCATCGTATGCCTGCCCAAACTTTCTCCAGCCTGAGACATGCCTTCCTGCTTCACACCCTTGCTTGGAGTAAAGGCAGAGACATCTCTGAGCAAGATGCACCTGGGCAGGTCTGGCAGTGCTGAAGCACTGCCTCACATCACAGCAGGTTACTGGGAGGTAACAGAAGAAAAGATAATTATTTGTTTCAACATTTATTGAAAATAAATAGAGCAATAGCCTGAAAACATCCCACAGCGTGGGCAAACACCCGCAGCCAGTGACTTAGGCATGATGAGCCTGTACAGACCTAACAAATTAGCTCAGAACAACTTTCAGCCTCTACAAAGGACAAAAATAAATAAGGCTAATAGACAGTGTGAGGGAAGGGGAGTTTTGCCCTTAGGGTGTCTTGGTGAGGTCGGCAGAGGTGTGCCAAGCTGCTCTTCAGCAGCAGCAACTGGCCCCGACGCCTGCCCTCTGCCTCCTCCAAGGGGGTCGTTAGTAGCCAAGCTCCAGCCCCGTTCCCTGACGCTGGTTCTAGGGGTCAAACACACTTATCTTCTGCTTAACAGTTCGGAAAGTCATGTCTTCCTCCTGGTCAGGTGCCAAGCGTAACTTATCTCTACGCCTCCGCTGCATGACATGATGCTCCTCAGGGGGCTGAGAAATGTGTCGTGTGCAAGGTTTTAGGGTAAAAAGGATTTAGATTTTAGGGTGTTCATGTTAGATGATAGCTCTTTCTGTGGACTCGCAACTGCTTGGTTGCTGTTTCCAGTGTTTAAATACTGAAGGCAAAAGGAGATCAACTTTGTTTGCAACCCAGTGCCCAGGAGCAGCCCTTGGGAAGCAGAACCCAAGCCAGCTCCAACCCTGGTTCCCATGCGCCCCAAACCCCCTGTTTGGTGAGGTAAGTATGTGTGGAGTACACGGGAATTTCCAGAGTGGAAACCATCCCACCTGGCCTCGGAGAGGCTGTGGTTTAGTCCATGGGGACTGCGTTGGGGTCCTCTGCCTTTCTGAGGCCTTGGGGCTTTCATCATGGCAGATGTTGAGCCCCTTCCTGGTCCTTTGTCCTGACCACCATCTTGGGTGTCTTACAAAGCAAAAGCCAGCTGTGATTTCTTGCATGGGCTGTCAACAAGACCTCCAGGAGGGTTTCTGGTTTGGGGTTTCCCTCTGGTGGGAATGGTCTGCTTTTCCTGTTCCCAGCTTTGAAGCCTTTTCCAGGCTGTTTTTAGGCTTGATTTTTCCTCTTTTTGACACCTGTGGATCCTGCAGATCTCTAGGGACTTGCCTCTGGTGTCCTTTAGACAAGTTGAGTCCTTTGTTATCATCGTCTAGTTGTAGATGTCCTTGCCAATTGCAGGGGGGGGTGGACTAGATGACCTTTAAAGGTCCCTTCCATCCCAAAGCATTCTATGATTTGTTGATTCTATGATCTGTTTCATTACACTCTCTCCCCAACATCATCTCTTAGCAGACAGGCAGTAGCAGAGGACAGATGTTTGGGGTCTGTTTCTTCCTGGCAGTGATATCAGCCTGTTATCATGGTAGAGACCCCTCTGGGCTTTAGCAAAGCAGGAATGAGTTCAGTGATGACAGCCTGTGCCTTCAGACAGCCTGGAGCAAGCACCCTAGACATGCACAAGCTGCTTCGTTTCTCAGGCAGTTAGCTCTCTAAAACTGTGTTTGTTTAGGTTTTGACCCTGCTAATTGTCTGAACAGGAACATCCAGTTAGTGTCCTTACCTGATAGCTCTGATCTTCATGTCTTCGTAGATGCTTAGGCTGTTTCCAGTGTAACTGGTGAAGCCTCCAGCCCCTTCCACAGCGTTGCTTTCCATATGGATAGTGTTAATCCAAGTCGTTGCTGCAGGCTGAAATCCCAGGCACAGCATGATTAAATTTAAAATTTAAAGGGAAAAAAAATTGAAATTGTCAGGATGACCCTCTTGGGCATTTGCTGAGATCACTTGAGTTTGACATCTGCAGCAAAACTTCCACTTCATCATTGTCAAAATGGTGTGAAAAACTCTAGGTTTTACTGTGAACTAGATGGGACTATCCCAGAAGAGTGCAGCTGGTCCATCCCCTGCCTTGAGACAAGATTACTGTGGCCTATGCTGTGTTTAAGCTGTTTGCAAAGACCTCCACCTCTGCCAGTGACAACTGAGGAGTCCTCAGGCTATTCTAGGCTATTGCAATGGAGGGTATTTGAACGCGTGGGTTAAAGCCCAGCCCTCTGAGACACTCTAGGCTGTAGTCTCCAGAGGGAAGGAGTAGAAACCTGGTCTGGTCTCCTCGTGGAACACTGGGAAGGATAGGGGATCAGTGCTCTCGTTGCCAGCTGTAGAGGAGAGGGAATGGACTGGCCTGTCTAATAAGCAGTCTTCTCCATCCTAGATCTCATGATCTTTGAGGTATCGCAGTACTCTTGGCCCAATCCACCAGCATTTCACATTTAAAATGTATTGAACTGTTGGTCTCTGGAATAACTCCTACATCCATGTTAAAGTCGATGACGAACTTTAGCCGGACCCAGGTGCTGACCCTGAAAGTGTTTCTCAAATCACATCTCCCAGACTGTGGGTAGGATTTGTGTGGTCTCCACAGTCCACGCAGCCCAAACCACTCTTTGTTTTGGTCCATTGCTGCTGGGTTGCAATAGGACATAATCCATTAAGACACCTGTGTCAGAAATGACCTTGAATTCATGTTGATTTTGTAGGGATTTACTCATGTTTGTTCAGCTACTGTTTACCTTGGTAATTCCTACGAGCTGTAGAGGATGATAACCTTTGCCAAGTATTTTACCACCTGCCCAAAGGCAGATGCTTGAATTATATTTTTGATCACTGCAAATGATGCATTCCCACAGGACCAAGCTCACCTAGCTTGCTACGGAAAATCCTGTTCCTGTGAAAAACCTTAATTTCTGGTGGAAAGTCTCCCAGCTAGCTTTTTGTTAGGCAAGTGTCTGGGTTTCTCATCATATTAAGGCACTAATTGGTGAACAGAGATTGTGGCATTTGCTCCTTTCCAAAGGCAAGCTGGAAACAGAATAGGGATGGTTCAGTCTCACTCATGTTGGTAAAACAGGTGAGGAAAGTGGAAGTAATCCCTGATACATGGGAATATAGGGCTGTGAGCGATACGAGGGCAGTATGGCAAACTTGGATGAGGTTTTGGTGCACAGTCCTCTCTGTAAACAGTGCAAAGATGCAGTGCTTCTCACGTCAGGTTGACAGTAGGCTTGTGGCATAATCCATCAAAAAAATTATTAGATCCACATTAGAAAAACTGGGGCAGATAACAGAAGGGAGAGATCATGTATCCTACTGCTCCATCATCCAGACTAAAGCTCCATAACATTCACATGGTTAGGAAAAATGTCCTTACAGCTTCCACCCTATAAATGATACTCCACAAACTTTGTTTTCAAGTCTTCTGTGACGGTAGTTTTCTAATTGCAACAAATGTCAGAGCATCATTGTCCATGATAATGTTGAATGGCCATTTTCTTTAAGCGAGGCCATTGGAGTCATTCCAAATGAGATGTGGTCATGCCATAACATAATTAAACAGTCATATTAATAGATAAAACCCGTAACAATCCCTCACAGGTCACGTATAGAAATAGCAGTGGCATTGTACACCTCTTCCCTGTCCGGCTTTTTCTCCTCCAGCGTGATGGGGATGATAAGAGGTCTTTGTAAAACTGCCAAGGAGCTGAAGGGAAAAGGAATGCCATCCCAGCCCTAAGCAATCTCATGACTCGGAGATGATTGTAAGGGGATGCTGGGAGAGGCAGAGGAATCCATGAAATTGCCTCTGCCAGCAGCAAAGGCTCCCTTAGGGTCAGCAGCAATATGTTTGCTGCTGCCTTGTTTGTTGGAGCTGCCCTGCTTTTGCTATGCTCCTCTGAATAACAGTCTTGTGTCCTCTCTCCCTGTGGCTTGGACCACATGGGCTGGAGCTGCTGGTGGATGCTCCTTGTCTGACTCCACCTGGCTTTTGGAAACTCCTCTAGCTTGGCCAGGTGCTTGGGACGACCCTAAGCCGATGGAGCCAAAACACCCATCGGAGTTGTCCATGGAGTGGGAGCAAAGCTGGAGCTAGCACCATTGTAAATCGACCCACCCCCACCCCACCCCCCCCAAGCATCATTTCAGCAGCTTATCCCACTCAGCCTGCTGGTTGTTGCCTGCAAGACCCTGTTTTCCTACCTCCGCGGCTGCAGGTGCACCATGCTGCGCTGCCGTCGCCCCGGCACGGTGATCCACCGCAAAGCAGTTTGTGCGAGGTGGAAGCAGCATGGCATGTCCTTCTCCTGCATCCCCAAGTGGAATTTGACCTGATGTTTTGGTGGCAGCTGCTTGCATGCACCAGCACCAGTTTTACATGCAGGGTGGTGGGAACCTTGTGTAGGCATGTCTTCCCTCTGCAGCACTTGGGGCAGCTGTTTGGAAAATTAGACAGCATCATACTTAAAGAAATTTTCTTTTTCCCTTGGTTTGGCCAAGCAGGGTCCTCTGCACCTGGAGATTCCAGGCTGAAAATGAGGATGGGGGAGTGAGAGTGTTGGCTGGTTTCACTGGGGTGGAACTTGCTGTCTTTAGAAGTGACTGAATAGTATCTTCATCCATCAGTTTTCTTGAACTCTGCTTATGGGTTTACTTCCAGTTATCAGAAAAAACACTGTAAAATGGATGGCTGGAGAAGGTCCAGGCCACTTGTCCCATATATTGGTTCACAGTTGTCTTAGAAAAGATTACCAAGAACTGCAAAGATAACAGCTCAGGTGAATACTATTTTTTAAAGAGCGGGTCTACTTCTAGAAGGGCATGTTTCTCTTAAAGAAGATACCCCAGAAATCCCATTCTTTTATCATCTGGCAAGACTGAAAATCAGAAATTGAGTCTGAGCTCCATCCCTACCTGGTTTCCCAGGAGAGGCTTAGCTTGTAACACCTCTCTCTCCCACTTTGCTGCCCAGGTACCTCGACCCCCAACTCAACGGGACCTGAGGTCCAACTGAGCGTCCAGCTAACAGGAAACACGTAACTCACCTTGTCCTTTGCATCCCCACTCCTAACTTCCACCCCATGCACATGTGGTCATCGCAGGCGCTGGTGAACTTTGTATAACATCATCTGGCCCTACAGCATATAGTAGTGTCTATGTGAGTGGCTCTGGGGTTGTTTTTTCTTTCTTTTGCATGAGTTCATAAGATTTGGAGCCCTTATTCATGAATAAAGGATGGATGATATCATCATGGTTGGATGATAGGGGAAAGAGCTGTGGGCAGGCGGTTTAATTGTCCTTCTCAAAGCAAGGGATCGCTGGAAGCTGGTGGTTGCTGGGTCTGGACCACTACAGAATTCAAAAAAACCCTTTGAAAGAGGGGAAAAAAAGTCTGTCTTTGCTGGTACACACACCACTGTGCTGGGGGAGGAGGGTTTTCCTAAAGAGACACAGTTCCTGGGCCAACGTAATACTTGAAATTTATTCTGTGGACTTGCCAACTGGGATGTTTCCCATGTGATGGTTTTCCAGGTAAATTATCACTTTTTGGGGTATTGGCACTGCTGAGCACTTGCATTTTTCACATTTTCATGGCATAGCAGGCCACATCTTCCTGATTTTATGCAACCTCCATATCCTTTTGGAGAAGAAAGTATTTGGATCCAGGCAGCACAAACCCCAGCATTGGAGCTCCTGGCATGATTGTACCCACAGGCCCTGGAACAGGGTCTCGTTGTGATGTTAATTAGTATCTATTGACCCGCTCCGGTGTTCCGGTGCAGTGGGGCGCACACGGGCTCTCAAATATGCTTACGTAAGGAGCAGCCCAACCAATGTCTGGCTCCTGCCAATAAACTAATTGCTTTTGCCGGGACCGCATCTCTGCTGGGAGAGGAGCTAGAAATCAATTTCTGGCTTCCAGCAAACATCATGCGTTCCTGATGTCCAAGCTCAACATTGCATCTGTAATCATCACCTTTTCTGCATAAAATTCATCCAACTTTGGATTCAAAATCCTTTTCTGGCCCTGTTCACCGAGTTTAATCTAATCTTTCTTTCAAGTGAGTTACCGGGGTGGATAATTCCCTGCACCCCATGGGCAAGCGCAGCGGCAGGGAGGCTGGTCCTACTGGGCAGAATGGTTTTCCTCTTTGATCTTGCCGTCTTGCTCTCTGTTTAGATACCTGTCGTGGAAAAAAAAGTGTGGTTAGTATGGGTATTTGCTCTGCTGAAGATGAGAAATGGGTTTCTTTTCATATCCAAGGACTGGGGAATTCCTGCGTAGAGACACAGGGAGCAAGAGACCAGCTTTGGTAGTTGGGTTATTGCAATATATATCCCTTTGGGTATGCGGTATGGTTTCACAGGATTTTAAGAAAGATGCTAAACAACTTTTCTTGCTAGCTGTAAATGAGGGGAGCACTGTGCCCTAATGAAGCTGTTCGCCACAAGCAAAGCTCAGCTTCCTGAATTGCTGTGAGAGCAGTCAGCAAACGCGGGGGGCGGCCGTGCCGGTGGGGGCAAGCCAGATGCTCTTGATTTTTCCTCACAAAGCTGTTGACAGGGCGGGGACGGGGGACGGGGAATTGGTTTAACGAGATCAGACACAGAAGAGCGAGCCGGGGAGCAGAGGATGAGGCTTTTGGGCAGGACCCACCGTGATGGAGCCGGTCCCCGGGGTGTGCAGGCGCAACTCCCCCGCCCCGGGGCGGCTCGGCCCCCTCCCAAACCCCGCGGCCGGCCGGCCCCGGGGAGGCGTTTGAAGGTTTCGTTTGATTCGCGCACCCTGCATAAAGCAGGCAGCTACTCCGCGAGTAAACACCGCCTTTCACGCCAGCCGGGCCGACGAGGTCTGGAGCTGGCGGCAGCTCCGGGCAGCACCCCGGGGGAAGGCAGGGCTGCCCGCCCGGCTGGCGGCGAGTCCCACCGCCGATAGGCGCCGCGCCAGCCCCGCTCGCCGCCCCCCTCGGCGGGAGGGCTCGCCCGGCAGAGCGGCTGCCGCGCTGCCAGGAGCCGGCCGGCCTGCCCGCAGCTCCTGCCCGCAGCTCCTGCCCGCAGCTCCTGCCCGCAGCTCCGCCGCTGCCCGCTTGTGCCGGCAGCCGCCGAGGTGGGGCCGAGCTCTGCCCCCGCCGTCAGCATCCCGGGGGGAGCGAGTAACGGGACCGGGTCCGGCTCGCCGGGGCGCAATGGGGAGGAAGCTGGACCTCTCCAAGCTAACCGATGAAGAGGCCAAGCACGTTTGGGAAGTCGTTCAACGGGACTTTGATCTGCGGAAAAAAGAGGAGGAACGGCTGGAGTGAGTATCTGCTCTCTGGTCGGCGAGGTTGGGCGCAAGCAAGCCGTAGCCGCGGACCCCTGTACGTCCTGTTGCACATGGGTTGTGGGAATAAAGTAACGTGTCGAGGGGAAACAGCCAGGACCTGGCTGTTAAAATCAAAGCTGGTGGTTAATAGATTACGTTATCAGTGGCGAGGTGACGCATTCGGGCTGCAAAGGTGCAAACTGGCGCCGCGCCATTGGCAGCGACACAGATCGGTGTCGCTACGGTGGTTTATGGGGACAAACATCTGGCCCCCGCTCAGGAAATGCCTTCCTGGGGCTTGACGCTGGCGTGGCTCTCGCGGGGAGACCTTACCTTGGAGCAAAGGATGGGATTTGGCTCCCTTACTTCTGTTTCATGTGATGATTCTCATGTGTTTAGGACAGAAGGGATATTCAGTGATTCAGTGGGTCCTGGGAGTCCACAAAATCCTGAAGGATTCTGGAAAAGTAACTGAGAGGAGTAGTAAACCTATTGTGGTAGCCTTAAATATGCTATACAGGGGGCTGTGCTGTTCTGGGAAAGTTTTAAGGGGCCACAGATTGGGAAAAGATTGAAAATCACTGGAGCAGCAAATGGATGTATAGGGCATTTGACAAAAGTGCTGTTTAAAGAACGTTCAGTCAGATTAGATTAAATTTTGAGCATGAGAAGTTGTGGGTCTTTAGGCCTTGTTCATTACCTACATCAGGCATTGAACTTAATAATTTCTTAACTTTATTTCAAGAAGCTGCACTGTCCCTGTTCAGGGTCTGGCCACGTTCTCATTATTATCCTGACAGGATGGCCTGCGCTCTCAGGCCAGGCTTGGGCAGTGCTGCGCCCCCGCTGAGCCCTCATACCCTCCTAGCTCCAAATGCTGTGAGCCAGGGCTGGCTCCAATAGCACAGAGATGCTCTAGGGACCAGGAGCATATTGGTTCGTCTATCAGATCCAAAGGGAAAGGTGAGGGATGAGAGTCATCCTTCTTCATTTGGGATATCTGCATCTGAGCTGTCGAAGCATCCCCCGAAAGCTTGCTGTCATGGGTTTCCACGCAAGGCTGCATGGCAGCCTCTACGTTTACACCATTAGCCACAAGAAGCTCTCAGTCACATATTTTTGAACCTCCTGATTATTTTTTTGCCTAACAAAACCCAGCCTGTGTGGGACGCAGAGATAATTCAGTATCATCATCTACCGCCTTCCTCTGCTGGTAGCTCTGAAGTGCAGGACTGAGATCAGACAAGGGTGTTTAAAAAAAATTATCACCCTGGAAAGGGTGAGTGTCTCCCTTGTAATGGATCTGAGCTCTGCCTGGAGGAAGGAGGTGGAGACCCACATTGCTGTGCCCTGCAGCAAAGTGGGTGAGGTGAATTCCTTACCTACTTGACCTTGGTGCCAGACTGGCTTATCTGGGTCTGCTCTGATGCTTAGGAGGCTCCCAAATTGAGTGCCCTGGTATGGGACCTGCGAGAAGGTGTGCAAGATAGGGTGAAGGTCTCACGATGCTTCTCCCCGGCTGCTGTCTTCCCTAAGCAGCGTTCCCTCTGTCCCAGCAGTCACGGCTTTTGGTTTTTTAAATTTGTCATTTAATCCTGCCCTTCAGAGGGCTGGTGTTAACCCAGCAGTGCCTGGCACTGCCCAAGTCTCTAGGGTAGAGCATGTTACCTAGTCCAAGGCTTGGTTGCCTCTCTCCACAGGATCAGCCGTAGCCAAGTCCATCCATCGTATATTTCTGTAATACCTGGCATAGATCAGACCACCAGTCTGGGGAAGTCTGCCACGCTCCTGCATGCCGGACACGGAGCTATGTGAGCATTTTCTGCCTGTAACAAGCTGGGACATGATGTGAGGTTATGGGAGACCCTGCAGTCATTCACCCTGCTCCCTGTGCTTTGACCGTCCTCATTTGCTTTTTCGTTCATTTGCTTTTCTATTCACTGGACTTGTCGCGACCTGCAGGCCGTGAAGAAATGTTGCCCCCCAGCTTGGTCTTTTTCTTCCCTTTCTGCTGCTTCTCTGCATTTTCTTTTTGGCCAAAGCTATTCACCAACAACGGACAAAGGCTTCAGCTGGCCAGAAACTGCACAACCATGCGAGGGTAATGCTTTGCCCGAGAAATTAAATAATGGCCACTTTGTGGGGGCTCTCCCTGCTTCCTTCCATAAACATCCCTGCCAGCAACCCCATTTTTGGGGGACGGCTCCCTGTGTCTCTCCTGGAGCTCAGCTGGACCAACTCCCCTGCAATTTGGCATCCCACCGCTGCTGATTTATTCTGCTGTAAGCAGAGTGGGGAAAGGGCTGGCTTGTGCTTCTGCCAGCAAGAGGAAACAAGAGGCATGTGGTTCCTGCAGGTTTTAAACTGGTTTGGCTGAGACTTGTCCTCCTTCGGCAGGTCTCGTGGGCGAGGGAGGGGAGGTGAAGGGATCCGACCGGTCTCTGGGAACCAGAAAAAGCAGTCCAGTGAAAGATGGGTTCCTGCTGGAAACAGCCTGAGCATGGGGTGGAAAAGGAGCACTGAGCCCAGTCCAAGGGTTTTCTATTTGGGGGTTTGTTTTTAGTAGCCACATATAAATTTACTGCTGGACATCTGCACTAGGTCGTTCAAAACACTACTAGGATGGTGAACAGGTGCCCAGTTCAGTCTCTATACTGATTTTTACATGTCCCAGATCCTCGGTTAATGCAAGTTGGTGTCACTCCAGTGTAACAGCGAACACAGCGTGGCGTGCCGGCAGCAAGCTAGTGATAAGTCTCTCCTGGAAAAAATGAGAGCTAATCCCTAATGTGCAAACTGATTTGGTTAAACAGAGATTAGCTTGATTTACATTCATGTCGTTCTCACCACCAGCCACATCACTGCTCCCATGGACGTCCCAGCACCACGCTGCCACGCCAGCAAGGCTCCTCCTGTGGTCACACCAGCGTCAGCCCATCTCCCCGGCAGCTGGGGGACACTGGGAAGCTTTGTGCTCCACGCTGTGTTCCTGAAGCAGCCTCCAAACCTGATTACTTGAGTTTTTTGGCCCAGGCTGACTTCTGCTCTGGAAAATGCAGCTTCCTAACCCTCCCCAGACAGAAAACAATCTTCTAGGACCTTCCCTACAAGTCAAACATTGCCTCTCAGCCATAGCCCCAAAGGCAAACATACCTGAGGTAGTGCATGGCATGGGGAACAAACAGAAAGCCTTTGGGTAGTGCAGGGGACCCCCACTGGCTCGGCAGGCGTTTAAGCTGGCCCTTGCTGTCACTGGGGGTTCGGCCTCACACAGGCACCTTCCTGCGTGGGAACCTGCTCTAAGAGCTGGGCCTGGATAGCAAAGGAAGCCTGTAGTGATGGACTGCCAGGAGAAGGTGCTGTTGGAAAGCACTCGTGTTGGCCAGGCTTTCACAGGAAAGTCATGGGCATCTCCTCCAGCTGCTGTCCTCTGAACAGCCTCGTTGCATATCGCTTCCGCTCTTGATAAAAGTCTCTGCTGAATTTAACACTGAAGGACTAGATCAAAACCCCTTTTAATCCTTTTTAATCTCAGATTGTTTTTTTTTTAAACTGAGAATTCCAGAAAGCTTTTAATTCCCAGCTGGGCTTCAGGCTCAGAGATTGTCTTGGGCTGGAATGTAGATGAGACTTCAAGAGTCGCTCTCCTGAGGTTCCTGGGATTTATGATCAATACCCTGCAAAGCAAATGGGACAGGTTTTGGCACAACCAAATCTAATCTTAAATGTAACAGTGGCAGATCCTAATGTACAGTAAACCTGCCCTGAATCTGGAGCCGCCTTCTCTGCTCAGCTTATTTAACTCGTGATATGTTATTTACTAGATTTGCCCTACAGCTGTTTCCACAAGCTGCAGGACTCGGGATGTTCCCTAAAAAATCGTTCCTGAAACGGCAGAAGCATGATGGGGTTTGCCACGTGAGAGTTTGCAGTGAAATGCTAACAAAACCTAGTTCCTGTGTTTTGGGATGTTTTCTGCAGGGAGCTGAAATGCAAGATTGACCAGGAGAGCAGCAAGAGAGAGTTTCTGACAAATCAGTCCCACCTCAATGAAACCCACTGTGTCCACTGCCTCCAGCCCTTCAAGTTCCTGCTGAACAGCAAGCATCAGTGCCTGGACTGCCACTTCTACACCTGCAAGAACTGCAGCCGCTACAACAAGAAGGAGCAAGGCTGGGTCTGCGATCCCTGCCGCCTCTCCAGGTACCGCTCCTGTGATGGAGGGCAAGGGGCAAGGCGAGCCCCGGGGCTGAGGCTCAAGAAGAGTTGCCCAAACTCAGCATTCCTTTATGCTTGTTAGAAACCAATTATGCTGGCTGGAAAACAGCCTGTGTTTTTGTTAAGAGGTGGTTTCTGGGTGAGGGTCTGGTCACTGTGAGCATGGCTGGACTGGCTCACCTGTATGTGCATCCTCTCTTTGGACAGGATCGTGAAGATCGGTTCCCTGGAGTGGTACTACGAACACATGCGATCCCGTTTCAAGAGGTTTGGAAGCGCCAAAGTGCTGCAGTCCCTCTACGGCAGGCTGCAGCCGGGGCAGGGGGTGACCTCGGCATTTCTAGGTGAGGAGGAGCGCCGGGGTTTCTCCTGCCCTGCTGCGCACAGGGTGTCTGTGCAGCGCCGTGTTGGGATGTGCACCAAGGGAGGAACATCAGCATTGATGCCACTCTCAGTGCCATGTGGTTTCGAGACTGTGCAAAACATTTTGGGGAGGAAGCAGAAGTTCGAAGCAGTGTGTTCATACTGGGAGCAGCAGAGCAGATGCTCTTGGTGGATTTTTTTTCCTCTGTTAAAGTTTAAGGTTTTACCACAGACTTGAGAATATCTCATGCTTAGTTTTAAAAGTCTCATGTCCTGCAGTTTTTAAGTATGTAAGAGTTGCAGCTCTTGTTTTTCTTTCTTTTAGCTCTTTTTGTCACAGGGGAGAGCTTGTGAAATTAACCCAGGTTTAACCTGCAGGTCCAAAAAACAGAGGGTGAATAGAGGCAGCACTCTTTTTTTTTTTTTTTTTTTCCCATAATCTAATGATTTTTACAGCCAATCTGATGATGCTCTGCCACTGACAAAACTGTATCAAAATTAGTGAGTTACCTGTCCCCATAGCTATGTTCTTCAGAGCTTTATGGATCTTCAGTGCTTCTGAGATTGATCCGATAGTGCATAAATATATGCAGAAAGCTGTTGTTAATGTAGTATTATTTACTGGGTATCTGCTAGTTGCCATTCATACAGCTCCTGCACGGCTTTGCCTATTGCCCTTGAAAGCCAACGTGGATTTTATTCCCATCTTGAGGAGCCACAGAAAAGTTTGCATACATACCATAGACATGAGCTGATTCAACTGGTTCAATCGCTCTACTATCCAGACCACTCATGGCAGAAATATCAGAAAGACCGTGGAGGATAATGGCGTTGAATATAAAATTAATGGACTGAGAGACAATTAATGCAGTGTTCAATCTGAAAATGCATCAGACCCCACAGAAAGGACAATCCTAGAGAAAAAGAAACCAAGCGTGAGGATAACAGTGCTTTAGGCTTCTTTAAATTGAGATTCTGATGTCTTTTTCAAAAAGAGATGATTTTGTTGTTACTACTTCATTAACACCAATGAATTGGCTTGGCCCTTGAACAAGCAAGAATCTCCTTGTGGGACGCATCTCTGGTACAGCAGAATGACATGAGACCATTGCATTTTGTGTGGCCATTTGCTATGGGCTGTGCCTTCCCCTGCTGCTGCACTCCCAGGCGTGTTGCATCAGGACTCTGGAAGGGGTGGCAATAAGCTCTTTGACTTTTAAAAGTCAAGTCCTGTCTCCAAGTGCCTGTTTTGATCTCTGTAAAGAGCCTTTTTGATGGTTGTGCCTTGTGATGGCTAGAGAATGAGAACTGCAGTTAACCATAGCTCTGAGGCTTGTTTTCTGTGCAGTACCTGGAGAAAATGTGTTTGTTTTTTCCCACCATTTTTCTTTTCATTTAGGTCTTCATGACAGAGTTTACAGCCTGCCAGACATTAACAGTAAGTAAAAAAAAAAGAGAATTGCAGCATGCAGCTTGCAGTTCAAGAGAGGTTTCCAATGTCTGTCTTTCTTCACACCCTCCGGCTATGGGCACTCCAGCATGGTTTGGTGTGACTGGACCAGGGAGGACATCTTTCCACTGCAGTGAAGGTGGACTGTAATGCTCATCTCTTGCACTGCGGTACACCTGGGGTCTCCAAGGGTAGACTCTGATACAACAGGGCTTTCAGTTATATGCCAAACTTGAAGCTTGCAAGTACTCATCATCTCAGCGCACCTGAATCATATGCTTAAAGCTGGCCATATTCTTAAGGAACCCACTGAATTTGGGACTTCAGGTTGTGTTCCTTAGGAGCCCTTGCAGGAAAGATTCACTGCACCTTGCCGTTTGATATAGGAAAGAGTATTTTCCCTACCTTGACTATGGACTTGGTCTGGCATTTGTGCTGTTCCCAATGTACTGCTGGACTTGGCAGTGATCTGGGTACAGAGATGGGGACCCAAAAAGGAATGGGTCGCTGATAGATAGCAGAGCTGGCTGATAGGAACCGGGAATAGGAGAGGCAGAGCTGTGTTGGGCTGAGCTGTAGTGCCTTCAAACATTGGAGTCACCCAGATGGACCTCAGGGTGCTCTCTGTGGTGCAGGTGTCCTTCATCTTCCTGCAGTGGTCACTTCCACATCTGTGTTGGTGCACAGCTGGAAGCGGAGGCAACGAGAGGCCATCCTAGCTTTTGCAATATCAAGTGCTACCGGTGGATATCTGCAGTGTTGCCTATGAACTGCACCCCAAAGAGCTTCTACGCTGCAGACTGTGGTCACTGCATGCCAGCTGCAGCACTGGCGCTACCTTAAGATGTTCCTGCCCCTTTCCCATCCTTTGTCCCCTTCCCTTTACTTGTGCAACCTACAGGCCATGGCGTAGTATGCAAAAAATTAAAAAAGAAAAAAAATTTGGGGAGGTATTTCTAATCTGGCCCTTTTCACCCCATACAAGAAGCATTGCCTCACCTACAGGTGCATTGGTGTGACCATCACGGTGGGGACTTACCTCCCCAGGAATGGGGTGCGGGAGCTGCCCATACACAGCATGCCATTGTCTCCCCTCCAGGTGAATGCCAGCTCCTCACCAGCGCTGGCATTGGGGATGACAGCGATGATGAAGACGATGTCCTTCGTGGAGCTGAAGCAGAGTGCTACAGCAGAGTAAGTGTTTCATTCTGGGGCACCTTCTGCCTCGCTCTGGGCCCTCAGCTGCTGCTGGCATGCCTTGGGTGGTGGTGGTGGCTTTCCATGCCACGTTCAAAACTGGGCCTTTCTCTGTTTTTCTTTTCTGAGATGAGCCCCTCTCCCAGTTTGTGTAGAAACAACCAAGTCAGTAAAATCACAGATACCTGCCCTCTGGAAAAAAGACCTGCTCCTGACACCGAGGAAGACCCCAATTAATGTAAACATCCCAGCTCCTACCCATATAATGAGAACTCACCTGTTTTTTTTACTAGAAGAAGAGATACCTGGTAGAGTAGCAAAGCACAGCTGGATTCATTGATTTATCTCCCGGTTTTTTCTGGGACTATGAGTATGGATTGAAATGCAGATTAAGCAGCCTGATGGGAAGTGTATTTGTCCTTGAAGCATATATGAAATCTTCCAGTGTGTTTGAAATGCTGGTACGATTACATACATGCTGTTACATACACACCATCTCAGCCTGCGGCTACAGGTATGTGCTGTATTTCACACACTTGATACTTCATTTTGATCTGCTTCTGAAGTCTGAGGCTTGTCCAAGCTGCTCCTGCCTCAAGGCAGCTGATGTTCTCCCAAATATCTGGGGAGATCTGCCTACAGCATCCTTTCTCTGAAGACAGGGAGATGCTTCAGGACTCAAAAGCATCTCCCGGATCTCTCTCTGAGCTGTAACCTGTCTCAGCTTTCCCATAGTGCCTTTATAAACCAGGAGAGAGCTTCTCACCATCTGCTCATGGCCACAGTCCTGAGACTGAGACTGTGGAAATCAGGAACCCACTTTTCCTTGATTCTAGTATAAGCGCATGCTGCCCTATATACCTGGCTCCCTGAAAGCAGTACAACATCAGACCCAAAATTTCTCTGCAAAAAGCAGGAGCCTTGCTTTGGGCTGTGCAAACTCAGGCAGACTAAGGAGACAAGGGCCCTCCCTACCCCTTTCTTCAAGGTCAACTGTGTTTTATGTTGAATTTTCCTTTCTTGCACTTCCTACGCTAAGATGCGCAAGACAAAGCGCCTGCTGTCTGTCCATCCCTTTGATTTCGAACTGGACTCGGAGTACTCTGCTCAGTCTCGCCACCAGTCTGTGCAGCTCTCTCCAGCAGCCAGCAGCCCGGATGTTTTCCAGGTACTGGGAGAGTGCTAGGGGGTTGCTTTCCTCTCTTCTTCCTCCTTGCTACCTCTGCTACCTCCTCCTTCAGCTGGTGTTGAGGGGTGATGGTGCTGATCCTCACTTCCCATAGCCCTGCTTGCTATCTCTTTTCCCATTTCAAGTGCTTTGCCTAAGGCTGAGTCAGGAGTAGGACATCTGACTGAAGTGAGGATGAGTGGTAAGATGAGATAGCAAGAGGCTCTCTGCAGGCAACGGTTTTCTTGTGTCATCCCATGGCTATGGGACACTCTAGTTTCCAGCGAGCTTTTGGAGGCTCAGTATTCAAGGGATGAAGTGAAGCCAGACTCCTCTCCCATCATCCCTTCCAGTCTGGGGCTGGTTTTACCGTGTGGTGGCACTGGGGATGTAGTTGGCCGGCAGCTTTGTGGAGCACGCTGCCCTTCTGAGATTGAGAAGATGAATCCTGCAGAGCCAGCGTGACTGCAGGGACAGCACCTACGGGGTGGGGGCCCCCATCAGTCAGAGGGGAGAACAAAAGCTCTATGAACACTGGTTATGTCCATATAGGAGACTGTATGTGCCTTAGTGTCAGGAGATCCTGACAAGGAGCAGAATCCCTGGCCAGCTCCAGCACAAGTGGCTGCAGTGAGCTGTGCCCCATGATCCCAGTGAGGGTTTGGGGTCAGCCATCTCCACCTTCCAGCTCTGGGGAGCAACACAGACAGGGCTGCCCTGGATGGGGCAAAAGATCTTCCAGCCTGAGATGCTTAAGATCAAGCTTCCTGGGCTGCTCCTGTTTGCCTTTTCTGTTGAAATTTCACTTTAAAAAAATTAAGCAGCTTTAAAACTTTAAACTGTACCCCTGGGTAGAACTAGGATGTGCTGAGATGTGTAACAAAGGCTTTAAAAAAAACCAATTCACATGATTCTACATAAATTGATAAGAATTTTGGGCAAACAAGTAGATTAATTCTTTCTTTATCTAAGCCCGTCTTTATGCAGCAGAATTCAATGTGAGTCTAGGGAGGCCTCTGTCGAGATCATCCAAATTAGATTTATCAGTTGCAGGTTATCTGAGGGGCAGAAGGTGGCTATTGTTTGAATAAGTGCAAGGGGATGGTGTTTTAAAAGACTAGAGCTTTTTGCAGTCTAGCTGTAGGGACTCTGTGCCTGGTTCTCGTAAAAATAAACAGTGCCCCCTGGTAGTGATGAGAAGTATTGCTCAGGGTTCATCAGCAAGACAAACAAGGCTTTAAAATGGATTATTAGGAATTGGCATTATAAAAGGTCAATCCATGCGTGTATTGGAGGATAAATCTACAAGCTGTTAGCAAAGGTCGGGAGAGGCAGCGAGACCTCATGGGCAGCTGCTCAGCAGCAATCCTTATCTCTCAGTCCTTCACAGATTTCCCCGACTCACCTGAAGATGCCTCGCAGAAGGAGCCCAGGATCGCAGAGGCAGATCTGGTCTTCCACCACGTCTTGCAGGAACAGGGGTCAGGCGTGAGCCCACCAGAGCAGCACTTCAGCACAGAGGTTCGGCTCACCGTCAATTCACGGAGAAGGAGCCCGGAAAGAAATGTAAAACCTGGTAGGTGTCACTTGCCAGGCTCCTCTTGTATCTTGGAGAAAAGTGGCTGCAAGAGTTGGACCAAAATGAAAATGTCTGATTTTTTTGAACAACCTCAAAGCCACTAAAAGGCTGGAGTGTCAAGACAAAATACCCATCTGCAAAAGTGATTTTTTTTTTTTTTTTTTTTTTTTTAAAATGAGAGAATTGGCTGAAGTTATTTGGTTGTAATGGGCTGGTTTTGTCCCCAACAAACTCATTCTCAAAGCCAGAAGGGTTGTTCTTAAGGTGTCCAGCCCTTTTGTATCTGGAAGTCTTGTCCAGAGTAAACTAGGTACAATTAAATGAGACTACTAGAAGCCAGACTAGAAACAACGGGATGTCCTGCAGGCAGAGATAGATGAATTGAACTCCTTGCCAAAGGATGTTGTAGATGCAGAAATTTTAGAGTTTT
This sequence comes from Platalea leucorodia, assembly GCF_965183815.1. NCBI lineage: Eukaryota > Metazoa > Chordata > Aves > Pelecaniformes > Threskiornithidae > Platalea > Platalea leucorodia. The sequence goes on from NC_138827.1 coordinate 61,645,264, forward strand.
AAGGGGACTTGAATTGGAGTAAGACTGGACAAGAACTGGAGGCAAGCACTGGGGGTTGTTAAGAAGCATCCTTGTAGCTGGGCAGGGTGCACTGGCAGGCTGCAGGATCTGTGGTTTCCTGAGTCTATAAATACCCTAGCAAATGACGGTGCAGAATTTGCCTTTTACTACTGTTGTTTTCCCTGCTGCAATAGCGGAGCCAGGAGGGTACTGGCTTGTGCATATGCAGCTGTAGAATATATATATATATATATATATATATATATATATATATATCCCTCTGGGTCTCCAACTGCTTGGTTGTATTTTCATGTGCTTGATTTTCAGGGCACTAGGAAACATTGGATGAACCTTACTGTGCATTGTTTAAATTCCTACTTTGAGCCCCTCTGGAGCGACATAGCAGCAGGGCCCCCTGGCTTGTTAATTCCATTTTCTGTCATTGTTTTTGTCTCATTTGAAATTCTGCTTTAAAAAGGAGATATTCCACTCTTTTAAATGCTCTGTCCTAGACTGGTACCTCTCTAGCCTGAGATAAACATCTTCCAGCACCTGAGCAATGCATGAAGGGCAGCGTCCAAACCTGTGTTCCAACAAAACTGGGAAAACAACAGCAATTTTTGGTGAGGGGCCTGGCTGTTTAGGGCATGAGAGAGCAAGGATGATGCTCCTTGTGCCCACTGCTATCTCAGCAGCGCTGTGTGGGACCCTGCTGAGCTAGGTGCTGTGCGGCCACAGCGGATGGAGCTGCAGCCTGGCCCAGCTTAGCCATCTTTAATCTTGATTTCTCTTGCAGAAGCATCTCCTGCCAGAGGATAGAAAGTGTGATTTGGAGAAGTGCTTCATTATTTGCTTGTCTTAAGGATGGGGCTGATGTCCAGGAAGTAACTCAGGGGTGTGAATCTCTTTTACCTTTGTGCTGAAGCCTACTCTCTCCAAAGGCAGCCCCTGGAACGAGCAGCCCCAGTCCCGGTACTCTGCAGATATGGACACCTCTGACGAGGACGTGAAGGGAGCCCAGTTCACTACCTACCCACTCCATCATGCAAAACGCCAGAACAGAGCCTCCTCCCAGGAGAATGTCAGCCACTCTGGGAATCAGGTACCAAACAGCTGTTGAACCTCTGGTGAGACCAAGTCTGTGGCCAAGCCTCTCTTGCCATAAATGGTGCTTGTTATCTGCAAGGCGCAGGATGGTTCAGAGGAGAGGAGAAGCCGTGGTGGCAAACCAAGGTAGTCTCCCAGCCAGGATGCACAAGGGCAGTTTGGTGCCCATGCTTCCCATGTGCGGGTCCAAGAGGGAGCAGAGTGGATCCCAAGATCTCTGTAGACTCGAGATCCCTCTCTCCTCCTCTTCAGCTCAGGAACTGAAGCAGCTGGGAATGTAGCCACTTTGTATTGCCAGAACATTACAGCAAGCCTGTGGGATGACCTAGGAGCTGGCTCATCTAGGTGTCATGTCTTGGTTGCGTGGCACCAGCGAGATGAATGCCCAGGCCACGTCCTGCCCTCCATGTTGTGAGGGACCTGCCAAGGTGGTTGTGAAATGGGAGCAGGGCTGAGATCTGGGAAGGTGTGTTTAAGGCTCCTTCATTCATTAAGGTGAGGAAGAACAGACTTTTCTCTGCACCATTAGGATGATGCAGAACTACTCTGGAGCTCTATGCTTCTTCTCCCAGGTTCTCCTTCCCGCCCTTCCACTTTTACACCCGTGGCAAAGAGAAAATCAGGCACTGGTGCTTCACTCTGCCCATGCTGCTGTCACAGTAACAAGCCTGCCTTCATTGCTGTTAATTTTCCAGCCTGTCCTTATTAATCTGCGAGTTACCTATGGTTTTCTGTGTCCCCAAAAAGGCTTTCTTCAACTGAACGAACTGGTGCTTTATGATCAGACCAATGTTTGGAGGGGGACAGTTAATAAGCATCAAGATCCTTTTCTTCCTTTGCAGTGTGTAGTGTTCCTGCCCTGGTAGGACTGGGTCGAGATAACCTGTCACGTATCTCTCCTGAATGACGATAACAGGGGGAACAGTCTAGAGAAGGGTGTCAAAAAGGGTGCGAACTTGTGTTTTAATTGTCAAGCAAGGACCTGCAGTTCCTGATGCCACCTTTGCGAAAAGCGGGTGGTGGGAATGGTAAAAAGCATCCCTCAGACCTCTTAAGCTGCAAAATGCACGGTGATGTTTGACTACACAGATACACAGGGAGAGCCTGCTCCTTGTCTCTGCTCACAGCTGGTAATTTTGCTGGTAATTTTTACCCTTTGGGTAATCGGTGGGGGGATCTGTAACCACAACCATCCCTCAGCACCACACTTCATGTGCCTGTGTAGGGAAACCTTTCCTTTGCCTTTTACTTCTCTTGGCATTTATTTTAATTAGTAAATGCCATTCCTTTTTCAGTCAGCGGTAAATGGAAGAACCCTGGACTGGGTATCCTTAATGAGGCCATGGTACGTTAGGCATGAAATGTGCACCGTGGTTTGCAGTGGGGAAATGGGGCTGAATTCCTACCAGCGCTTCAGATTACTTCCTTCATCAGCTGGGCAAGCTCTCACTTCAGGGCAGTCCAGCGTGCTTTGTGGTTTGCTCCGTCACACCAGTACGAAGGCTGCTGTGAAGCCTTGTCACTCTAATAGTTATAAGACATCTTCTCACTCCCAATTTAACCCCATTTGCTTTTATGCCAACATCGTTCATTAGTTTAAATAGCTCTTCATCCTTCCTGCCTTTTGTGCTGCTGATGGGTTTACAGCTAGCAACCACCCTCCCACAGAGCCTTCTCCTCAACCAGCAGGAAGAGACCTGTGCTGGACCATTAACTTCAGAACGATGCACACCTGCATCACTGTCGCTGTTGGCCAAGGAGAGGCCAGGTACGAGCCCAAAGAATAGAGAATGCAAGGATATCCAGATTTCGGTGCTAGCCAGCTCTGTTGTATTGGCAGAGCTGGAAGGGGTTCAGAAGAGGCTGGTGTCCATCCTCTTGTCCTGAGGGACAGTAGATTTGGATTTGGGACAGTGAGCAGTAGACTGCATTGTCCTGAGCAGCAAAGCTGTGGCTCTTGAGCTGCTTACAGGCACTTCCAGGGTACGTCATTGTCGTGGTTTAACCCCAGCCAGCAACTAAGCACCACACAGCCGCTCGCTCTCTCCCCCCTGGTGGGATGGGGGAGAGAATCGGAAGAGTAAAAGTGAGAAAACTCATGGGTTGAGATAAAGACAGTTTAATAGGTAAAGCAAAAGCCGCGCGCACAAGCAAAGCAAAGCAAGAAATTCATTCACTACTTCCCATCGGCAGGCAGGTGTTCAGCCATCCCCAGGAAAGCAGGGCTCCATCACGCGTAACGGTTACTTGGGAAGACAAACGCCATCACTCCAAACGTCCTCCCCTTCCTTCTTCTTCCCCCAGCTTATATCTCCCAGCTGTCCTGGCTCTGCTCCCTCCCAGCTTCTTATGCACCTGGCAGAGCACAAGAAGCTAAAAAGTCCTTGACTAGTGTAAACTCTGCTCAGCAAGAACCAAAACATCAGTGTGTTATCAACATTATTCTCATCCTAAATCCAAAACACAGCACTCTACCAGCTACCAAGAAGAAAATTAACTCTATCCCAGCTGAAACCAGGACAGTCATGTAGCCATCATCAGGGCTTCTGGGGTATCCCAGCCCCCTATGGGACATCCCAGGGGACAGCAAGAATGGCTGAGTACGACTGGTCACCCTGGCGCTGCACTTCTCAGAGGCTGTGCCCTTTGGTGATTCAAGATATTGGCCTGTGGAGTGTAAGGTCCAGAAGCATGTTTGTTAACCCCCATTAACCCTGTATTGAATCCCATAGCCTCGCTTCAAAAGCAATGTTTTCCTGGTAGACGCCTCATTGGCATCTGAAGGTTTCAAGAGGTGGAGACCTCAGCTCTTTGCCCTGCATCACTTTGACCCCACAGATGAAAACCCTCTTTCCTAAAACTGCCTTAGGTGCAAGTTTGTCAAAATATGTTTGATCTGAAAACCGCTTTTACTTTAATTCTGGAGAGGATGCACTGTTCAGTCCCAAACACAAGAAACTTAACTTTTCAAGTAACAAAAGCAGAGGCTGTTCCCTAACCCTGTGACTCCAGGAGCTGAAGGTGCTAGAACAAAATTTAAAAAAAAAACAAAACAAAACAAAAAACTATTAAAAAAAGCCCTTAAACCTCATAAGACATGAAAAGAAGCCCTGAACTGGTAACTGTGCAGGTCTTTGCCTTTAGGTCTTTAGAAGTTAGGTAGGAACAGGACCAAGCCACAAGGAACAGTGCCAATTTACCAAGTTTCTTCCCAAAAGCTGTTCTGCTGTACCTCAGGGAAGCTCAGTGGTTCTGGATTCCTGAATCTTTGATGCCATCTGGCTTCTCTTCTTTACATAAAGCTTCTGTTAGAGGTCTTCGGTATTTGAGAGACTGGAGGCAGCACCTCTGCTGGAGTAACCTGTCTTCCCTCCCCAGCAGCAAGTGATAGTTTGCCCTAACTGATGTCTTCCTTATGGACTGTGTTTTAAGTTTCTTTGGTTTAAATGTTTTAATACAGAGCAGCATTTGCCAGCCTTTGTTTTGTGGAGAGCACTGCAAGGTGGTCCAGCCCCTGATGGGGATGCACCCTAACAGGTGACCACTGTGCATTAAAACCAGCCTGGCTTGGGAAGGAGAACGAAAGCAAGCTCTTCAGCTCCTCTCCTTGTAGCCCATCAACAGCAGACTGTGCATTATGCTCTGACCTCTCTGAACCTCTGTGTTATGGTGGCACAATGGTGCGGGGTGCTCAGCTCGTCACCATCTCTTCCCCTGAAGCTGATGGACCATCACAGACTTCTCATTGTCACCAGGAGCGATGCAAGAGTCAGGCCTTCAACAGTACGAGAAACCACTTAGAGATGGGTTGGATTGCTTCCTGCCAGTGGGTTTAATGCTGTTTAAGGATTCATTCAGTTCAGGACAGTAATTACAGCACCCTGCTTTCTGGAGTGTCAGGTTTTTATATTCATCTTTCCTTAAGCAGATGCAATCTCTCCAAGTTGTTGTGAGGATCTAATTAATCGAACACTAGTGAGCACAAAAACTAAGTGAGAGGATGGAAATGTTATAAAAACAAAGCCAAGCCCTCGCATCTCTTTGTTGCTGCATTTACTTACTGCATTTGCTGCTTGTTCCCCTTTGAATGGGAGGCAGCCACTCAGAACAGCAGTGATGTGGGAGGCAGTGTTATAAAACAGGCAATATTTCTCATCATTTGTGTTTTATTTGTTTAGATCAAAGGAGGAAGACTTATTTTTTTTAAAGAAAGCAAAGCTTCAATTTCTAAAAGGGAAAAAAAAGTTTCCTTTAATGTTTTCAGTGATTTAATCACAAAAGTTTGTCATGGCTCTTGAGCATAGAAAGTAACTTCTCTTTGATTTTCAGGATTTTGTCTGTCTTCTCTCCATGCCCCTTTTTTTAGTTGGAAGAGTGAGGGAGAAAAGAGGGGCAAGCATCTTGGTAAATCAATGCATGGGAAAGTCAGAAAATTTCAAAGTGTGTTGGGGAAAACTTTCAGCTTTATTTTTTCTATCTGGAATTTGTCATGGGAAATTCTTCCCTCCTTCCCTTTTCCTTTCCAGCGCTGTATTGGCAGGGGGATGATGGGGTAGTAACTGCTTGACAAATGCGTTAGTAGGAAGTAAAAATTGACATTGACTTGAATTTCGGGCAGCATGTGAATGATGGCAAGACAGATGGCTTTGTTACAGACTGGTGCTTTTGTCTGGACAAGGGGTCAGTGATGTGGTTTTATGCTCACTGCTACTGATGCTTCGGTGGGAATTGCGGTGTGCTGGGTACTCAGCATTGCTTTGAGTTTTCCAGATTCAAGGAGAGGCTGTGCACCTCCTGGAGCTCTTCAGGGTATCCAGGGGCATTTTTTAAGACATTATTTTTTAATGTCTTTTAACTCAACCTGCTTGCTGCTTGCTTTCTTCTGCTGGTTGCACTGTTTTCTCACTGTCCTGGTAGTGGTGGCTGGTCTGTTCTCTACTCCTTTTCTCTCTCTCTCTCCTTTCCTCTAGATCCATGAGCTCAACAAACGCATGTCTGCAATTGAACGCATGCTGAACCGCTTGGAGGAAAAAATCCTGGTGCGCTCTGATGAGGTAACTGGGCAAAGCCGGGGCGCACTCTCTGCAGGGAGATAGCGTGGGCTGTGCTGGTCCCTTCCCCTTGTCATCAGAGGTGCTGCTCTGAAACATCTGGCATTGCAGGGAGAAAGCCAGATAGACAGAATGGCTCAGGTTGTTTGATTTTAATCCTCTGTTTTGGCCTTGGAGGCTCTTCTCTAGGTTCAGTCGATGGAATGCCTTAGAAAACATGCATGGCAGGACAGAAACAGAAGGAAATTTAATGTGTGGCATTTAGGCCTCCACGCAAGCTAGTGCTTTCCTTGCCCCTTCTGCACAAGGAAAATTGGGTTTCAGGTTGATACTCTATGAAATGCTAATTTCAGGAGTACTGTTAGGTGGGTGTCGGTACATCCGCAGAGCTGTGACGGCTCATGGGAGAATCAATTAGTACCTATGAGGAAGTCACCTGGTGACATTGTGAATATGAGATCTGACTCAAGAAGGATTGCTGTACGTCTTCTGAGCCGCCCTTGTCTTACCATGCCATCAAGCTTGGAAGAAAACAGCTAAATTGAGTTAAACCTGGGCAGTGATGTAGACTCTGTGAATACTTCGGTCACTTAACATTGATTTTGGGTTTCTAATTTTAGACCATGTGCTCTTTTCCTTCGTGTGAACTCATCACCATGAGGTGCTCTGGCGGCTGATGGCTCAGTAGAACGGGCAGTGATAATTACAGAGAAGCCCCCTAGGCATAGATGAAACAATGCAATTTCTTCTTTTTTCTAAAATTTGTAATGGGGATGGCCATGTCTGTAATGATTCAGTGTTTCTGTCAGTAAATCTGACCAAGGGAGTAGGAGACGTGCACATTTTCAGGTTCCCATGCTTTCTTCCCATGTCTAGGGCAGATCAGAGTAGAGGCAACGGGTCTAAAATGCTGTGGGACAGGCTGAGGTTAACTATTAAGAAAAGCTTTCTAGCAGAAAGGATAGCAGAGCCCAGGAATAGGTTGCCTGGGAGAAAGACTGCCTGCTGCGGATGCCGTTGTTCAAGGTCATTAAGAACAGCTTAGACAAAAACCCATCAGGTATGACACAGATAATTGTATTCCCGTCTTAATGCAAGGGACAGCGAGTTCAGTAACTTCTGGAGATCCCTTCCAGCGCCTGGGAGTTTAATAGGATTCTTCTGCAGGTACCACGAATTGCACCTAATAACAGGGCCGGGTGGAAATATGCCACCTATCCTGCAGGAAAATTTGCTGCGACTTTTCTCATCGCAAATAAAATTACCTAGAGGTTCCGTGGCTGCCTCCCTCACCCTGGTGGAGCATGTCTTTGGGTCACTGTGATTCCTAATGAAAATAAGGTGATTTTTGGCCACAAATCCCCTATGCACACCTTTTCAAGCAGGGGGGAAAGGCAATTTTCCACAGGGAAAAGCAAGCAAGTTCTGCATGTAGGGAAAATGGATGGGAGGTTCTTTAGATCAACAGTTTGTATTCCTCAGCATGAAGCTGGAGTGCGGCTTGCTGGGCTCTGCCGCTCCCCTGGGCAGGCTGTCCGCCCCTTGTGCAAGTGGGTGTGGAGAGGGGGCTTGAAGTCCCCTTTGCAAAGTCCATCTGTGGTAGCACTCCTCAAGCTCCTCTGCCAGCCAGTTTTGGTGAGTGTGTCTGGACCCAGGCATGCCCCATTGTCCACCCCAGGAGACTCTTACACAACTCCCTTCTTCTGCTCCTTCAGTCTCCAGCCCCAGAGTCCCAACTTGATCCTGATGCCGAGGAGGAGGAGTTGAAGAGGAAGCTGGAAGAACTGGCTAGCAACATCAGCGACAAAGACGTCTCTTCTGAAGAAGAGGAGCGTGAAGAAAAGAAGAGAGTGAAGAAGCCAGAGATGAGTTCCTCCGGTGATGCCATGGCCAGAGATGCTCGAAAGGTAATCTGTGTCCTCCCACCCATACTGTTCTGGCCTCCATCTGTGGTTCCTTCTGCTCTCGGTGGTTTATGGCTTACACCGTGATAATACGACTCTTCTGTCCCACGCATCCGCCTGGATGCCTCCCAGGGCTGTCTGGCTCAGCTGCCTGCTTAAACAGGGTATCAAGGGATAGGGAAGTCCCAGGGTGCTGGATCTGGACCTTTGTCCTTGTAGGCTCTCCCAGTCTCATCCAAAAGTCAAAAGTAAAGTCTCTTAGAGGTCTTGCAAGCTACTGCCTGTCAGGGAGAGGTACACAAGCTCCACATCTGTTTAGAAAAGTTGTCTCAGGATTTGGATGTCATTACAGAGAAGAGAGTCCTGGGGTGGGAGGAGAACTTGGTGATGATTTAGTACCGGCAGCATTTGTCAGACACCTGCTACAGCTTGAAACGTCTCTTCCAGGCCTGTCAGTGCTCCTGCGCTAGGCAAGGGACTCCCAAAATCCCTGGTCCCACTTTCGCTCTGCTGAGTCAGCCTCTCCTGTACTTACAGCACTGTGCTGGTTCCTGTCCCCTACTCAGTGGTGGGTGATCCATGGGGACATGGGTCAGGGAAAGGAGGAGGGATCACAGCATCTATGCAGCCTCATTCCCATCACCCCAGAGGGTCCCTCACCCCCGTGGCCCACTGCAGCTCTGATTTATCCCCCTGCCTGCTGAGTGCATTTCGGAGATCCGCTTTTCCCCCCTGTATCCCCGTGGCAGGGCTGGAGAGGCGTTCATTTATGTGCAGCCTTGCAGGTGAGAATTGCTTCTCTGGCTGGAGAGCAAGAGCAGACAGAGGTTCTGGACCGCTTCGCCCTCCTTTTGCCCGGCAGGTGGTAGGACTGGGTGACAGCATCAGGGATGAGCAACCGATGACGTTGCAGGTGACTCAGAAAGAAAGGGAGATCTTGTGTGTCCCCATTTGTGCAGAGCCTCCCAGGATGGTCCATTAGCACAAAATGGAGAGGTCAGCATTCCTTGTTGGGTCTCTAATGGCTTATTTATTCATCCCCTCCCTTCTGCCTTGGCGGTGGATGGGGCACGCATGCATTTGCTCTGACACATCTGTTGTTGGTGAGGGCAGCGAAGGAAGCGAGTGGGGTCTGCGCTGCCCCTCTCCGCTCCTGCAAAGCTCATTTCACCCGAGGTTACAGATCCTTTTGTTGTCCCATGAGGCCTCTCTTTAATGTGCTTTTGTTCCTCAGCCTCGCAAGGCAAAACCTGGCTGCTGCTGGGCTTGGAGAGTGTGGCTGCGTGTACTCACGTGGTGCATTTAGGGAGTCTGTCTCAGGTATGAGTCTCTGCACAGCTCTACATAAAATCTCAGGATCAGAGCAAGTGACTATTCCCAGGACAGCTTCCTTCAGGGTTTTGGGTACCGTTTGCTGTGCTCTTACTGACACTGGATCAGCTGTGTGTTGCATCCTTACCGAAATCCTCTTTCACTGCCTCCTTTTTCCTGAAAACTGCTTTTAGATGATTGCTGCAGCCAGACTTAACTACCACTCATCGGTTGAACGATGTGCATCTTCTTAGTAACCATTTCCAGTTAATTGCAACACAGGGCATAAGTGGTAACTCACCAAGCCAAGGTAACAATTCCTGTGTAAGCTGCTGATCTGCAGCAGACAGAGGCTCAAACCCTGACCTACACTGAGGAACAGGGAGATATTAGTGGGGTATCAACAAAAGTATCTTCATTCTCATAAAATGAAGCCCAGATTCTCCAGATCTGCTACTTTCTTTGACCAAAACCCAGCTGTGAGCAGGGAGGATACAGGTACATCTGTTGTTTCTTAGTGGGGTCGTGCAGGCAGGTAACACAGGAGATACACAACAGCTCCTAAGCAAAGAGAGACCCAGCTGCATTGCAACAGCTCAAGCAAAACCAAATCTGAGAAGTGAAAAATAATTCTGCTTTTTGCATCGCAACAACACTCAAAGTGTCAAATACCTTCATGCAGTATTGAGTTAGAAATGCCTGCAGTGATGTAGATGGACCAGCCTTGGTCAAAGGCTGTGTCAGCATGGATTTTTTTAACAGCAACTTTCCTTATACTTCTACCAGATCCAGAGTTGGATTTTGCATGATTCTGAGTTTGTTTTTATGTGTCTTCTCTCCTGTCAGGAGGAATTCTTCTAACTGGGGAACACTGTGATGAAAGCAGGTGCTCCTAATGGAAAATGTGAAAAAAAAAATGCTGTACCATGAAGGTACCATAAAATGATAAAAATATCAGCTGGACTGAGTTAGCTGGTTCTCTGCAGGATGGCTAGCCTGGAAATACATGCAGTTGTAAACACAACTGTTTGTCACCAGTGCATATATCACCCCCATCTCCTTGGTTTCTAGGAAATTATCAGTTGAGAGAGAGATGATGAGTTTCTTCAGTCTATTTTTACACGTGCTTAGTGCCTTATCAAGCAAAAGGCAGCACTTAAGAGCATTATTGCTATCAGTGCTCCTTGGGGTTGGAAGAGGGGACGTTAGTCCTAAGTTCTGGCAGTGTGGCAATACAATAATTTTATGGGCTGGGGTTTTTTTTTGCCAGAAACTTAAGGAGCTATTTGCATCCATGCTCAGGCCTGCTGAAGTGTAAAGCAATATGCTGCAATTAGACCTTAACTGCTGAGTAACTGAGTGGCCTTCAGGTGGCTGGGTGCTGCTGATGTCAAACAGCTCCGGTGGCACCGCTTCCAGTGAGAAACACATCCTTCTATAACCTCTTTTCCAAGCGTTTTGAGATGACTTCTTTTGTCACAGCCATCCTCCAGAAAGCACAGGCTGAGATCAAAGCTCTGCTTTAGCCACGCATCCGTCTCTGGTGGAGAGCCCTTCAGGAACAGCGTAAGCCCTTTAATTATCGCTTCTCCATCTTTCTCCAGCTCCTGAAGGTCTGATGCCCCTTTCACCCCCCACTTGCGCTGTTTTGTACACCACGTTAAAATAATGTCCTCATTTTTTTCCCCCTCCCACCCTCCACTTTGGCTGTACGGGGCGTTCACAGAGGTCATCAGCTCAGGCTTTGAGTGAAATCACAGCCAAAGTACTGAGAGCCATAAACGCCACGGAGAAAGCAGTGTGTGAGTCGTTGCATGGAGAGAGCCAGCGCAATGGCAGCTGTGCCCTCCCCCCAGGGCAGCTTCCCAGCCTGGGAGACGGGAAAGAGGTGGCCGAAGCGTACCGTGAGCTTGAAGAAAACGTAAGGTTCACAAGAGCTTTCTGCAAGCAGGGAGGGCATCGGGGGGTGGGAATACAGAGGAAACCCACCCAAAATTTCTTGTTAGTGGGTAGGTCAGCATTAAAAGGATGGGCACCACAGAGGGATTAAAGAGCCTGGTCTTGTCCAACAGTCACCAGGGCTGTCTTACAAGGCAGATGGGACAACAGCAAGTGCAGATGCTCTGTCTTGTGGCTTCTCTTGCCTCGGTCCCTGGTTCCCCCTGGGTGAGTGCCAGGGAGACAGGATGAGCGTGGTCCCCAGCTTCCTGTAGCATCACTTTGCTGGACTTCAGCAGTCCTGTGCTCCAGCTGCAGCAAAAGCTTTTGTTCCTCTTCTCTTTCGTTCCTCCCCAGCACGGCATTTCATCAAGGCTTTTACAAACGAGGATAGCATGACCTATCTGTTTGCTAAGGCTGACTTGTGCCTGGGGCTGATGGGCTCGTGCAGGTGATAAGTTTACATCTAGAGCATTATCCCCTGCTAGGTTTGTGTGACTGTGTGAAGCACCAACAATTTTTTTAGCTGCTGTAAACCCATATGAATCGATTCCCTGTGGGAAATGGATTGCATCCACAGTGCTGTTTACCAAGCTGCAAAGAAACAGCTTAAAGATGGGGTGAAGAGTCGTGTCTCCATCCGTGTGGTTGGGTTTCACTGTCAGAAACATCCTGCGATGGGGAGCAGGGTTTTAAAACACGATCTGTCGTTCACCTCTCATCAGGGAAAGCTTATACATAAAGCAAGCACCTGTTGGGAGCAGAGTGCGCTTGGAAACAGCACCGTCTGGCAGCTTTCTGGCCAAATGCACCTGAAGAGGGGGGACTGCATGAATGTTTTGAGGTTCCCCCTCTCCCAGGAGAGAGGATGGGGCTCGGAAGGACATGAACTTTGGGCTTAGTGCCGCTGCCGTCAGCAGTGGGGCACGGGCGAAGCGGTGGGTAGACGATGGCCCCAGGAGCTGCGTGCTCATCCTGCCGTTCCCTCGAGGGCCCCAACCGAGTTACGGCTGGCTAGCCACTCTCCGAGGGATGGCACCTGCCTCAGAGGGCACTGGGAGAGTTTGATGGCCCAACAACAAATTATGTCCCTGTGACTCACAGGTTGAGCAGCTTGACGGATAGCACCCGCAAATGTTTGCAATCTGTTACGGCCTCAGGGTTTGCACTGGGATCGGTGGGACCTAGGGGATGTGGGGAGTGTTGCTGTGATTTGGGTGGATGGTCAGTACTTCAGTGCATGCAGGGGGCACGTGCCCGGCAGTTTTGCACAATACCCAGCCCAGGAAAAGTGGAGAGGGCTGGAGGAGCAGGAGTTGCATTAGCAGTACCAAGATTTTGGGATCAGCAAAACAGTGACCACAACCCATCTGATCATCTTATGTGATTGCGTACAGATGTATTAATGTCTCCTAAATTGCCTTGCTTGGACTTGCATCCTTGTAGCAGCCCAGGAGGAGGCAAGTGACAGCAAAACCAGTGGTTTTATTGGGTCAGGTCCTTTTACCCTTCTTATCTAGACAGCAAAGTTAACACATTGCTTCCCATAGCCACTGTGCACCCCCAGCCAGCACTCTCTGGTTCACCCCACCTGGTTCACCAGCTGCGCAGGGCTCCATTCACACACGTTTGCTGGGGCTCTCGGCTAGGATCATTCCTGTGTGTCCAGAGCAGTCCCCAGAGCTGCCTTTTGCAGGGGTCGGGTTGGTTAACTGCCCAGGGCCAAACTCCCAAATCCTGACCCTACTCCCAGGAACCCAGCAGCACATACACCCCTAAAAAAGACTGAGTGGCTTTGGAGAGTCGGTCTATCTCCTTCCCAGCTTGCTGGCACCACGGGACATAGCAGCCTGCCCTTGTTTACAGGTACCTGCCTCCTCTCTGAGCACATGGCATAAAGATGCTGATGAAACTCGAGTAGGTCACCGAGTTTTGGTCCTTCCTGTGTTCCCATTGAGCCTTTTACCACTTCACCTTGTTGTTAATTGCTCTCAAAAAGCCCAGGGAAGGGAGGAAATGAGATGAAAAGCCCTGCCAGAGCTACTGGTACTGCCTGTGCTGTAAGGCAAGAAGACAGTCATAAAATAGTGGTAGGAGCTGTTGCATCAGGGGCTGCAGTCACACCAGAAGAGGAGGACTCCAGGGAGGTTAATTCTGCAACGTGGGATTTTTTTTCTTGTATTTCAGGTGTACCTGACTGCTGGGAAGACCTACCAGCTCGAGAAGACCCTGAAGGAGCTTGAGGAAGGGACTCGGCACAGCGGCACTACCGACTCGGAGCTGTCAGAGCTGGAGGACAAAGTGGCCTCGGCAGCTGCTGAGGTGCAGCAGGCAGAGAGTGAGGTGAGGGCTTACGTCTGAGAGCTGCTTTGCCCAGGCCCCCAGCCAGTGATGGCAAATGAAGCCAGTGACGGATCCTCTGGCCACCATCTGTATGTTTTTTTCCTCCCTCTAAAGATATCAGACATCGAATCTCGAATTGCAGCCCTGTCCGCTGCAGGGCTGACAGTGAAGTCGGTGGAAAAGGCGAGGAAGAAGTCGAGCAGGCAGGTGAGCGTGGAGGACAGTGGGTGTGAGAGGTCCCAGCCCTGAGATATATGTGCTCCCCTGGGTCGTTGCTGCCATCCCTGGGTGCTGTGAAGGGCTGCCTGGCTTGCTGAGCTGTGCCCAGCTCCCTCCCCGCTGCCTGGTACTCTGCCCCAAGGCTCCAGGAGTGGATGTCTCACTGAGGATGGGGGATAATGCTGATTCCTTACATGCAACAAGAGAGGATTTATTATTTGGGGTGCTCTTCCTGGGGCTGCAGGGAGGGCCCTCAGGGCTGCTGCATGCACCACAGCCTGGACTCAACTCCTGTGTTCCCATACTGATTTTTATAATCACAGTTCATCAGGCAGAGTTGCTGTCATGGCAGTGTGCTGCCTCTTTTGCTCACCTTGGGATCAGACCAGGCTAAACAAAAGAGGTGAAAATGCAAAGAAAGGCAGACCGAGTGGTCAGCCTCCTCTGCACCCCCAGAGAAACCTCTGCCCTTCCTCTGCCCGCAGGCTATCTGCCTCCACTCTCCCGGTCCCACCAGCAGCAGTCCAGGGGAGTCTTCGGATGACGTTAAAGTGAGTATGTGTTTAATCTGTGCCAGCTAGTGCACCTTTCTGGTGTGCATGTGGCACGGCATTAAGCCTGGGGACAACCAGGGTCTCCAGGGAGCGGCTTCTGATGTAGTGGCTTCGGAGAGGACTTCTGTCCTCCCATCCCCTTCCCCACGGCAGGCTGCTCCCCTTCTCTTGCAGGCAATGCCTGGACTGCAGGGGTTCAGGAGGAAGTTCAACAGTCCCCTCGAAAGCACCGGTAAGGACCGCGGCTCTGCCCGTGGGAGGTGGGGACCTGTGGGTGGATGGGCTGGACTTTGGGGGACACTCGGTCCTCTCTCTCTGCATCCAGTTGTGTGTCTGCATTGGGGGTCCCCTTCCCTGTGCTCATGGCCTCCTGTTAGGACAGCCACAGGGGAAACCCGTGGTGGATAACTTAGAAAGGAGGAGGCAGCTGGCAGGATTGGGGACAGTGATGGGAGAGTGGAGGTCAGGCTCAGTCCTCCAAGAACCAGGACTTTCTCTGCAGCCTGGGCTCCTGCCACCCCAGAGTCCAGGGAGACATCTGTGTTACTTCGTTTGTGGCATCCCGTTGAGTGTTAGGCCTCAAAGCCTCGCCTAAACCCATCATCTCTTCTGATAGAAATTTCTTCCTTGCTTGGTCATCTTGGGGAAGGTATCCTTGACCCTGTTGCCCACCTGCCTCGGCCACTGGTCTCTGGTGGGGGGCAAGAGGCCTTCCACAGCCAAGCTATGACAAACGGCAGCTTTGGAGTGCTTTGAATTAGACAGTGACCTGAAACTTGGCACAGCAGCTTGTGTGGCAGGGGGCAATCACTGGAAACGTTTCATCCTGACCGGTATCAGCGAGACCCATTAGGAAATGACTTTTCTATTTCTCTGTTATCTTGCCTCATAAGCTGATAGGCAGAAAGAAAGGCTCTTCTTCCAGATAACGGAAGATGAAGCGGGGAAAGATCATTTAATACAGAGAAGGAATCGCGTTTCCCACATGCGTGTGGACAATTAACAGTCCCATTTCCCAAGCTGAGGCTGGTAGGTGGAAAGGTCCCTTCTTGTGCTGAGGAGGAGTCATCTGCTCTCCTTCCTGCGAACGGCAGGCAGATAAAGGCAGCCCAGAGGACACGTCAGCCCATGAAGAGATAGAGGGATGTGCAATCAGGACGGACGTCACCAGGCAAGCCTAATCCCCTCTGCCTGGGCTGGGTGATGGGGTGACTCGATCTCCTGACCACCCTACCCATAGGTCAATGACTTGCAAAGTTGGGCCTGCAAAGTTACAGCTGGTAGAGGTTGATGGCAGAGAAGGGGAGATGACTTAGTAGGTCAAGAGAGGGTCAAAGCCTTGGGGGGTGAGAGCTTCTCACGGCCAAGGCTTTTGCCATAACATGGAGGTTTCCGGAGCAGAGGTCTTGGCAGTTGACCGCTGGCAGGCTGACCCAGATCACATAGCGCTCTGGAAACCTGAGTAGCAGCAGCTTTTGCCTCCCTGTTGTCAAAGGGCTTCCCACCACCCTCCTGGGGAGGGAAGTGCAGTCATGCATCCAAAACCACAGTAAGTGGGGGATAGTAAAACCCAAGTGACTTGGTGGGTAACTGAAGCCTCTAGTGAAGTGAATGAGGACCTGCTGCCCATCTCTCTTCTTTCACGACAGGTCCTGATGACTCCTTCGACCGCAAGTCTGTTTACCGTGGCTCCCTGACACAGAGAAACCCCAACGGGAAGAACAGGAGGGTGGAGCGGCTCTTTGCGGTACGAACCCAGCCACCTGGGAGGGTGGCTGCCCTGGGTTCCATGTGGGAC
Source organism: Platalea leucorodia (assembly GCF_965183815.1). NCBI lineage: Eukaryota > Metazoa > Chordata > Aves > Pelecaniformes > Threskiornithidae > Platalea > Platalea leucorodia. The sequence goes on from NC_138827.1 coordinate 61,661,489, forward strand.
CTGCTTCCCTGGCCTTGTGCAGAGGGACCTGTCCCTCCCCATGCTCCCCTAGGGCCGGCAGAGCCCCAGGCCCTCAGCATTGGTCTTACCATGCTGACCAGTGAGGGCAGGCACACCTGGGCATCACCCCCTGAGGTCTGGGATGTCATAAGCCCCAGGGTGGGGGGACCAAACAAGATGTACATCTTTAAATTCCCACTGCCCACGTGGTTCATGGGATGGGGCAGGTCCTCGCTCCCTGCAGTGGCAGGTGGAGGGGACAAGGAGCATGCTGGACTTGTCACCTGGGGTGGCAGAGGTGGCTCGGGGTGGTGTGGGCATGGTGATGAGCTGAGGTTTCTCCCTCCGGTGCCTTGCAGAAGCCTGTGATGACCCACCTGTCCTGAGGAGAGGGGGACCCTCCTGCCACTGCATTTCACTGATGATACAAGACCTCAGCACAAAGCCTCGCCACTTTCCCCCCAATGCTTGCTCTTACTTCTCCCATGCTCATCTCTCCCTGAAACCCCAGACAGGAGGGAAGCTGGAGGCCATGGGCAGGGGTCTTGCCGGTTGCTTGGGATTGAGGCACTGAGGCGTGGACACGTGGCCAGGGGCTCTCATGGGAGGATGCAGGCATGAGACTTCAGCTTTGGGCAGCTCTTTGGTACCAGGTCAACCAAGGGGACCAGAGGAATGCAGAGCAGGAGTGACCTCCTCAGAGGCAGCTGGATGTCAGTGTGGCTTTCCAGTGTGGGGACTGGGAGCAGTGACATGGCCCAGCCCTTCACAAAAGGCCAGTGTCATCTGCCACAGTCATTGCATCTCTGTCAGAGCCTCTCCCTGCGCTCTCCCAGGTTGGTGCCGAGCAGGGACAGGAGCTGACGGCAGGCACAAGATGCTCTTGGGGTACCCTAGGTAGAGCAGGGACTCAGGCATCCCAGGCTGGGATTCAGGTCCCAGCACTGGTCCCAACTCCTTGTGATGTCCCTTAGAGCATTGCTTCCCTTCACCGAGCAGCAAAGCAGGGTGAGAGCAGCACTGGCTCCCTCCCAGTGAGCACTTGGCCAACACATCTTTGCATGAAGCTATGCAAACACCCACTAAGGCTTCTTGCCACTGTGCCTGAAGCAGCTGTGACCATCTGGGGACATGAGTGAGGTGAGGCTTGCAGGAAGCGGTGGCAAGAAAGATGGAAGAAAGGCTGGAGGGCTTGTTGGGGATTGGATTGTTTTTCTAGCTCTCGAAGATGTCCCCTCTCCCTGCAAGGCTATGCCAGCAAGTTCAGAAGGACTCCAGCAAGCAGAGCGTAGGTGCGTTTCTGGAGGCTTTCCCTGCTCTGCTGAGGGGTCAGCTCAGGGCAAGAGGCGCTTTGTGGATGAGCATCTCCCCTGTCCCTGATGATGGGATTGTAGGACCTGGTAGGACCATCCTGTCCTTTGGAGGGGATGACCTTTGGGGGCTGTGGTGGCCCTGGGCTTCTGCCAGGTGACAGCAGCATTGGTAGTGCCCTCCCCCAGAAAGCCCAAACTGTTTGTTTTCTTCCAACATTTAATTTTCCACATCCACTGACCCTGGTGGATCAGTGCCTGGTGCCGTACCCATGCCCAGGACATCAGGATGGGCAGGGGGTTGCTTTCTCTTGCAGGAAACTTTGGAGGAGGTTCATGTTAAAAAATTTTGCTTGATACCCACTGGTGCCTGTCCTTCATACCCCCCACCTCCCTCCCTCCACAGTGGGTGATGCAGGGAGGATCACTGCAGCCAGAGTGGGGATGTCAGACTGATGCTGGCAGTTTCCCACTAATGACCGGTTGGACTGGACCATTTTAGGCCACTCCTGTGCATCTGAACTAAAACCACTTTAATTATGAGCGGTAGTGTGAATTCTCATGCAAGTAACACGTACATTTGGCTTTGGTAGTAGTAGAGGCTGCTAACTGCCTAGAAATTGGTCCCACAGTCATCCCAGAGCAGTCTTGTACATCCATAGTCTGGCTTTCCAGCTGGAAACAAAACCAGTTTCTTATTTCAAAATTAAATCCTTCTGACCTGAAGTTCAGAAGGATAAGTGCAAACCACTGCCATTGTAAAAACTCCCAGACAGTGCGGCATGGCCGGGTGCATCTCGTGCTGCTCAGCTGGCCTCGGCACTAGGACGGCAGCTCCTTGGCTGGCAGAAGGGAGCTCCATCAAAATCTGGGCAATGCTATGGGTTTGCACCTACCTTTCTGGTGTCAGGGTTCAGCCTTCCCCCCAACAGCACCTCTTGCTGTACCTGGTTTCAGCTGTAACTCAAGTCCTTCCACGCAACCACTCGGACATTTGACTCTCTGAAGATGACCTCGCCTTGTCCTCAGCAGTGCAAACTAAGGCATCATTCAGGCTGTAGTCACCCGCATTGTTATTTGCCAGTTTCCTGCCCCGTCTGCCTGTGTAGAGATTATATATATATATATGTACACTAAATCATGCAATAAAGCCAATTTTGTGTCCAGAACCTAGGACCTGTTTTGCAGTGTCTGTTCTCTCAGCTCGTTTGAGCGAAGGCTCCTTTCTCTCCCTGTCCTCTCCTTTAACCAGCTGGTGCTCCCCTCACTTTAAAACTAGGCATATGAAAGCAGACAGGAACCGAAGCAGTGGCACCAAAGCAGAATGCGGGGAGATGGTGGTGAACGGGATGGAAATACGACTTGTCAGATGCTGGTCATGGAGCTGTGCGTGGGATGAGTGTGGGTCAGTGGTACCCAGCAGTGAGGCCAGGAGGGCAAAGGGGATGCGCAGTGTGGGGCTAAGAAGGGGGCTGACCCTGAAACTTGCTGCTCCAACTTGCATAGAAACGCAGGAGCAAATCTGGGAGGCAAAGCAGCCTGAAACACAAGCCCACAATGTCAAGGGGATGCTTTAAATCTGTATTAAATAATAGCAATAACCTTGGGATGGAGAGAGCCCTGCTGAGCCCGGGGTCTGGGGTTTTTTCTCCTCTCTTCATCCCTTTCCCTGCCTTTGATGCCCCTCCGCAGCTGTCACTCTCTGTCCCGCGCTGCTCCCATGACTGTCCCCCAACACTGGCTGTGCTCAGGCATCAGTGCTGACAGTGGCGTGAGGTGGAAATCTGTCTCAGGGCAATGCCAGCCCCACATGGTGCCCCTGCCCACACCCCAACAGTGACAGTGTCTTCACCACCCTGCCAACACAGGACCCTCAAGGTCCCAATAATTCCAGTTTTGCCTGGAGGTGGACATGTGTTCGGACCCCGACAAGGCCCCTGTGCAGGGGACCCAAGCTGGCTCCTCCAGCGTCGCATCTGGCAGAACAATTATCATCAGAAATCTTTACCTGATGGTGGTTTAACCCATTTAAAAAATGGGAGGTTTGAAGCCCCACACCACGGGGATGAGCCTGTTCCTGCCAGTCCATGAGCCCTGGCCAGTCACCTTCCCCTCTTCTCCACATTTAATTTTCTGATTTCCTTAAAGCAGCTTTTGGGGTGGTTTGAAGGTGAAGGGTGGTGGCACCTGCTGTAACCCCTGCGGTGGAGCTGGTTTGTGGCAGTGGGACCCCAATGCACAGGCACAGCATTCGGGGTGGCATCACCCTCTGACCCTCTGAAGTGGGTTTTGGGTAACAAGCTCCCTGTGAGCACAGTGATGGAGCAGAAAACTTTGCCAGGTCAAGGACAGGGATTAACATATTCCAAACTCTCTGCCTTGGCCAGCAGAAGATAAAATGCTGGTCCCTTCTGAGTCATGAAAAACCCTGTGCTGATTTGATGAGAAGGGATGGCGGGGAGGGGAGATGCCCCAAGCTCAGTCCCTGCCGGGGCTCGCCTCTGACATCAGCATGAAACCAGCCATAAAAACGGCAATCAGAGGGGACTCCAGCTCAGACGGCATCCACTCAGCTCAGCAGGACGGCAGCCGGGCTCCTTGCCTCACCGTGCCGTGGTAAGTGCAGCCCTGGTGGCGGGGAGCACTGCTTTTCTCTCCTTCTTGTGATGCTTTTGTTGCTGGATAATTTCCCGAGCACTGCTTTGCCTGCGTATGCGTGCCTTTGTGTCTGTCCAGACGGCTGGGAGGTTTCCAAAAGGGGGTTGTAAAAAGTCGGCAGCTGCAGCAAACCTGAGCTCTCAGGAGCTCAGGCTGGCTCCTGCCTGGCATGCTGCAAACTTCTCCTTTGCAAAAGTGCCTTGTAATAAAGCCGTTGCTGCGTCCCCACCGTGTCATGCTTAACCTGGCTCTCCGGCTTCTGCCCCTCGCCGCGCTCCCTCGTTGCAGGTAGCTGCAGAAATCCAGCCCATCGCTCAGCCCGCCCTGCATGGTCCCACTCATTGCCTCAGCACCATAAAGCACATTACAGGGTGCTCCCAGGTTACCATTTCAGTGGCCGGCTGCAGGGGTGGGTGCTGAGGGTGCAGAGGTGGCTGTGGTCGATCCATCACCCAGCAGCAAAACCCATTTGTGCCTCCAGCCCTGTGTTTCAGTGCTGGACCCTCTCCCTGTCTCCTGGGCTGCAGGGTCCTGTCACCGCAGGCACTCTGGGGGTCCCAGCCAGAAAGGGCAATGCCAGGTCTGGCCTAAGGCACTAGGCTAGGACAAAAACCTATTTTATTTAACATGAGGTTTGTACAACTCATGTTTGCAGGGGAGATTTTCCCCAGAGGTATCAGCCCCAGCAAAACCCCCAGGTTTTGATCAAGCTGCCCCGTGCCCTTGCATCGCAGCTGGCCCGGAGATGCTGTGATGGGGACTGCAGTCCCATGGCAGCAGCAATAGTCACCCCATCCCCTCCATCGCAGCATTCCCCTCCTGATGGGAGGCTCACCCTGCGAGCATTTAACCCAAGCAGGGTGTCTCTGCGACGGCCAAATCCTCTCGCTCCTGCAGCTGCATCAGAGGCTGCCGTCTTCGTGGCACCAGCGGGAAGCGCCGAGGCCAGGAGGCTTTGGGGCCAAGCCGCCACAGCCAGAGAGGTGCCAGGGATGAAGTTGGGAGCTGCCTGCCTCCTGTGCCTGCTGCTCGCCTGCCTGACCCTGCCTGTCACCCACGGCCGCATCCACGAGCACTCCATGGAAATCAGGAGTAAGGAGAGCAGGAGTAAGGGATTCCCCCCAGCCAACTCACCGCCTCCAGCCCCCTCTTTATCCCCAGACTCAGCTGCATTTGGGGGGCGGCGGGGGGGGGTCACTATGCAGAAGCAAAGATTTGCTTTGAAACAGCCTCTGCGACACCTTTTATCACCCGCCCAGCTCCTTTCCCACTCCCCTGGGGTTCGTCATCCTCCCCACCCATGGGTGCAACGCCCTGTCTCATCTCCATGTCCCCCCTCATCACCCCCTGACGGCTCCTTGGCTTTTGCCTTGCAGACCAGGACATCGACCCCTCCTGGTACACGGGGCGCGGGATCAGGCCGGTGGGGCGGTTCGGGCGGCGACGAGCCCTGGGTGAGGGCAACCATCCTGGGGGGGCCGGCCGGCGGCAAGCCTGTGCCCCCCCCCGCCCACATCCCCAGCCCCCCCGGGAGGAGCGGAGCCCCTGAGCTGAAGCCGACAATAAAAGCCCTTCTCCTCTCATCCCTGTGTCCCAGCCTCTCTACTCCGAAACACAGCGTGGGGGGGTTGCAGGGGGTCGGGGGCGGGGGGGGGCAACCCCCAAAATTGCTGGTCTTGCCACAATTTTGCAGCTTGCCCTGGCAGTGCATGCAGTGCAGCAGGGCTTCCCTCTCTGCAAGGCATGTTTATCCCCCCATACCTCAAAAAAACACCCTAAAAATAAGCCCTGGAGGCCCCCCTTTCCCAGGTGCATCCCCTGGGGTCCCAGCAACATGACGGCACCCATGGGTGCCCCGACACCTTCATTTCCATGGTATCAGGGTCAGAAACAGCCACCTCATTTCCATTGCCTGGGTCAGAACCACTTGGGGAATCACATGGAGGCCTGTCCGTCACACTGCATGTCCCCATACATCCCCTCATGATCTGTGTCCCCAGGCCAGAGCATTTTTATCCCCTCTCCAGTTCGGGGGCGAGAGGGGCCACCGAAAAGGGTGACCCTCAGCATCCCTGTCCATAGCTCCTGGCCCAGCATTGAGGGTCTAGGGCTGTTTGGGGAGGAAAGGGTTAATCTTGGGTGGTGAGGGGGCAGATAAGGGGATGAGTGACAATTAGCACCCGATGTCTCCCAGCTGCCCTAACATGGGATTTAGGCAAGAGGAGGCAGCAAATCTGCCTTCTTGCTGAGAAGGAGCCCTTGTCCTGTTCCAGGCTGGCTCAACCCTGGGGAAGCATCAGCAGGTGGGTGTCCCTGGCTGGTGTGGGGCACTAGGGGGGTCCTCAGTGGGGAGCTGACCTGGCAAACCTGGGCAAAGGCTGCTGTGGTCCCCTCCTCTCCATGGGGAACATCTTCACGGGTGTCTGCTGCCTTGTGGCTGAGCTCAGCCTGGCTAAGCCTTGCCCCACAGGCTGGCACTGATGTCAGGGCGTGCTTAAAAAACTCGGTGGTTACCCCGTGGGCTGGCATTGATGTCAGGGTATGTCCGAAAAACTAAGTTATGTTGCCCTGCAGACAGGGTGAGTGGTGCTGCTCTTTGCCTGTGGCCATGCCAGTGTTGGTGCAGCGCTCCCAGAAAGGGCAACATATTCCCTGAGCCTGACACACCCCAGCTTTGCTGGGCATCGGCATACTTTTGGAGAGAGCCTAGGTGGTTTTTTTTTTTTTCCTCCTCTTCTAGCCAAGGCATGCTCCTGCAGTGTTTTTCCTAATGCACAAAGAGGAGGCCCTGCAAGGCACGGGCTACTGCAATACCTGGCATTTGCTTTGGCCCTGCTCTGCCCCCAGACCTCTTATATCGGCAATAAATCAGTGGTTTCTCCCAAGGATAGGCTGTGACTCCTGTAATGGGTCAGGTGGGGGCCAGCAGGGTGAGGGGAGCACCAGCTCCAGTCCCTGCTACCTCCAGGTTTCCTGTGGTCCCCACCTGCAGGCTGACATCCAGGTCAGAAATAAAAAATAACACCTTTAGGGCAATATTCTCTTTATTTGCAGCCTTGGTGTAAAGCCACCAGGATGCATCTGTTTCGCTCCAGAAAGTTAAGCCCTCCCTTTTCAGATGGGAAGGGACACAGATTTGCTAACGTGCAGCTGGGGCAGGGGATGTCACCAGTCAGGGCCAGTGGCAGCAGTGCTGGTGGGTAGCACTCCTCTCTGGAAGCAGAAAGTTGGTGGAAGATACCTCTGTGCTTTACTTCTTGGATGAAGCCAGTGCTAGTGCCCCCAGGATGGACTCTGACCTCTCCCTGAGGGGGAGGGTGGTTGGGCTGAGCTGCCCCTGCACTTCTGTGTCCCCCCTGCTTTGTCATTGCTCCTCTGGGAGACCTCATCCAGCCACAGCTGACGTCCAGAGCTGCCCGTCCTCAGAGCTGGCAGCATCCCGTCCTTGCTCTGCTCCCCTCCAGGTCGACCGTTGACCTCCCGTGCAGGGACGAGGCAGACGCCTTCTGTTGTTCCCGCTGCAGGAGCTCTTGGGCTAGAAAGAAACACAAGGTGAGAAAGGGCTCATTTCTCCTCCTGGTGGGGTGGCATGCAATGGCTGTCCTGTCCCACCCCAGGGGACCCACCGACAGCCACCAGTCCATGGTAACAGTGTTAGATCTCTACTAAACAGCTACACTGGGGACGCTATTACACCTGGCTTAGGTACGGGAGCAGAAGAAAACTGTGGCTTTGGGTGAGGGCTTGAAATCCATCTGTCTGTCCTTTTGCCCCAAGAGGTGTGACAGGTTGCACTGAAAACACAGACTGCTGTGGCTATGACCCTTGAAGCCGCCAGATGTGGCACAGGCTGGATCAGCAGGGAGGCAGACCTTGGTGGCAAGCATGAGCAACGAAGGGGGTCAGCTTTGGTGGAGGGAAGGTGTTTGCAGGCCTAAAGCAGAGGTTTGGGGCCTGTGGTTCACCCGCCTCTGCTTTCACCTAGAGCCATCGCACAACTCACCTATGGCCATAAAGATATCATTTACTTGGTGGTTGGATTTTGCAGATGTCTCCATGAACAAGAGGCCTTTGGTCCTTGCAAACTCTTCCCCCTCCTACGTGAAGACAAGCAGAGTTATTTCTTCAGCCCCCTCTGGGGCTGCTTGTTCGGTTACGGTGGCATTTCATGGTAGGTCAATAACTGTACAGGGACTTCAGAGCTGTCTGAAAGCCTTTTATATTCCCAGCTTTCCTAGGACATATCCCAGTGCTTGCTGGTGAGGGGGTGATGAGGGGGCCTGGGAGCTCACCACAGGCACTCACCTCCGTGGCAACTTCTCGCTCAGCAGCAAGGTCCATCTTGTTGCCCACCAAAGCGATGACTATTTCATCGGGAAGGAATTCCTTCTCCAGGTCCCTCAGCCACAGCTTTGCTCTGTTGAGTGTTTCCTGGAGAGATGGAGACAAAACCACCCAGTGATCTGGTTTTGATTTAATCCCTTTGCCTCGGGCATAGCAAAGCTGGATGGGTGGTACCAAACTAAAGGGAGTGAAAGAGACGTGATGGGGAGCCTTTGATTGCCCTCTCTCTCAGGGAAACAGGTCACTGGCCCTGAAACACCTTTAGGGATAAATCGGACTTGGATGGGATGTGCTCTTTCTGCATGGTAGCAGAAATCGCCCCTGGGGTGGTAGCGTGGTCCTGCACGGGCACGGATGGCCCCTGGCACGTCCCAGGTGGGACATTCATCTTCGCAGGTGGTGCTTGTGTACTGCTTTCTGCTCTAGGAAGGACAAACACCATCATCTGGACACCTCTGCCCCGCCAGTGCTGCTGCAGCATGGCATAGTTTTGGCACAGACAGGATCAGCATCCCCTGCCTTACCTTGTTAGTGATGTCGTAAACAAGGAGAGCAGCGTGGGCACCCCGGTAGTAGAGGTGGCAGACGCTGTGGTACTTCTCCTGGCCTGCTGTGTCCCAGATCTCAAACTTGACAGTGGCTACCTCCAGGTTGAGCATCTGTGTGAAGAAGGAGCCTGCAAGCAAGATGCAGGGTGCACGTTCGCTTGCAGCAAGAGCAGAAAGCTCAGATCTGCTGCCGTGAGGTCAAACCCATCCTGAGGGCCAGTAACAACACTCTAATGCACAAAATTGGGACGGGTTTCTCATAAGCACTGGCACTGTTGATGGGGTGGTGTGCCGCAAGGCAGGGTAGCCTGTGGCAGGCTAGGAGCCCTTCCTGGCAGCAGATTTGGTGGATACACACCAGTTTTGATGTCAGATAGATAGCTCTGAGCTTTGCAGAATAGCTCCCAGATAGAGAGCCACCTCCACCTTGCTGGTGGGTCAGACCTGTGATAGCTGTGAATAGGGATATCCACTGAAAACGGCTCCCACTGGAGGGGAGCCTCCATCCCTGCTCCCAGGGGAGCAGATGGCTGCTTGTGGACCAGCATGAGGCAAGGCAGAGGGACAAGGGGAGCAGCTCTGCATCGCCTTGCTCTCCTCCACCAGCTAGCTCTTCAGGCTCCAGGTGGGACCACAACCTCTGTGCCTGCTGTGCCTTATTAGGGCAAAACACAGGTATATCAGGTAAAATGAACATATGTAATGTCTGGGTGCTGTAGGAAGCTGTGCTGATGCAAACGTACAGGGGAGGCAGCTTGACCCCAGCAGGTATGTTGGCCCAAGAGAGGTTATAGAGGGTGCAGGGCTCTCACAGCTCTCCAGATGGTTTTAATCAAAGCATGAGCATGCATGTGGCCTGCCTTCAGACGTGGGTTGTTCAGCATGGCTTGTAAGGACAGGACGTGCAGGGGCAGATGCTCTCCCCTTTGCCAATGGGGCACAGCGTTCAGTTTGCAACCTGGCCAGGGTGTGGGGAGGTCTGCACTCTTGTCTCTGCAGGCAGGCTGGAGGAACAAGGCACTGCTGCGAGCCTACCATTGGGCAGTGCTGGGGGGGGGGTCCTGCTGCAGCTGGCCACCGCCTCCTGGGCTGTCTCACCCACCTGCACCCCAGCCAGAACCTCCTTGCTCCAGCGGGACATTGAGGCTGGGGCAGCACGTATACAGGACAGACTCTCCTGGAGTGTCCGAATATCTGTGAGGGCAGCACAGGACCAAGGATGCATAGGGCAGATGGGGCCACAAAGTTTGGACCCCAGGTTTCACTCGTTTCACTGCTCCTCTGCCTCCAAAAAGCAGTGTTAAACCAAACCTGTTTGGTTTTGTTAAACCAAAGCCTGATGAGGCTTTTCTTACAGCCTGGTGCTGAGAAAAATGGGCTGCAGAGATCTGAAGGTGACAGCGATGAGGGAAGTCTGGCTCTGGGGCAAATCCGTATCATGTTCAAAAGTGGGTCTGTGCTACTGCAGGATATACCAACCTGTTTTCCTGCATCCCACCCCACTGCAAGGAAGGGCATCAGGCCTGGTCTCTTGTCCAGAGACATCAAGCTATTGAAGTCATTCACTCACATCCCACGGTTGGCAGCGACTCCTTGAAGTCATTTTTCACATATCGATAGGCCAGGCTTGACTTTCCCACTGATGTGTTCCCCAGCAGAACCACCTTGTAGATGTAGGTGGGACGAATACCCTCCAGGGAGGTGCCCGACATTGCTTTCTCTGCCGTGCCCTGCAAGGAAACCAACTCCGTTCAAAACATGTCTGCAGTGATCCCAGGTCCATCAGCTGAGCCTCCTGCATCAACTCCTGACTGGTGGCAGCAGGGAAGATGGGGTTTAACCTCAAAATAGGCTAGAACAAAACCATTAATATCCTGAATCAAACCATCTGCCACTGTCAGTTGTGACCAGAGGGTGGAGATCTTTAGGAAGAAACTTGATGCAAGAGGCTTTCTTGGATGTAGACAAGGAGATTGGATTGGGTGCATCTCCTTTAAAGAGAGGACATGCTGGAGAAAGTTAATGGCAGAGGGACATCACTTATGAGTGTGCCTTGCTCTTGAGCATGCCTCCTTCCCCAAAGTTCTAGTGAAGAGCTTGGCCTGATGTTCCATGCTTATTGTGGATCTTGGTTAGAAGTTACACCAGGAGAGCCTAACTCATGTTGGAGGTGAACGCAGGCATGGAGGTGATGCTGCTACCAGTTTGCTAAAGACATTGCCCAGGGGATGGCTGGGCACCCCAAGAGCTGATGGGCTTTATGGCCGCAACACTTCAAGTCAGCATGTTGCTCACCAAGGTGAAAAAGCAGAAGTGAGAGGACCTGACTCAAGCACCCTTGAGGACAGCAGCACACAAAGCAGATAGCACATGCTCTTCCACTGTGGATTAAGAAACCCCGGGCAGACCAAGCCCGTGAAGTCTCATGCCCTCATGACCAGTACACCACGGAGTGTGACTCTGCATCACTCAGGGTGGAGCTACGCTGCACAGTGACCCAGGACAGTGGGGGAGCATGGCCCAAAATAAAGGTGTTCGTCTCAAACCTGACTTGAAGAGAGCCGCTGCAGAGCGTTGGCCATACCCTGGGAAGAGGATGGTCGGTGTGAGCCCTCCTGGGTGGCACGTGTCCCCTTCTCCCAGCCTTGAGCTCAAGGAAGTGACACTGCCCCGCTGTCAGTGGGAGCTGTCAGTGAAGGGTGGTGAATAATGCTGTCTTGCAGCTAGCCAAAGCTTTGCCCTGGCTCCTCCTTGCAGAGCTCCTCCTCTAAAATTACTCAGCTCACGTGGAGAGCTATGCAGGAGAGAGGGAGGTTCATGCAGAGCCTGAAGATGAAGGGTAATGGGGTGTCGAACTGAGCAGAAGGACATGAGATGACCTTGCATGCGTTTATCCCACCTCACACACAGCAGCAAAGGGGAAATAGACCACCAGCAATCCTGTACCTGTTGTGTGCAGAGATGGGATGTGCCTCCTATATAGGTCTGATCCTCTAATACCCAAAGGCAGCAGAGGAGCCTTCTGAAGGATGCTAAAACATTAGTGTCCTGCTGCTTGTCCATGCCTGTGTGTCCTGACACTCTCACTGGTATTGCATACTGGGGTGAACACTGCTGGCGTGGGGTGCTTCCCTCAATGTGCTTTTGAAGAAAGCCCTGGTCAGCCAGAAAGCAGAGACCTGCAAGACTTATAATGAAGATCTGGTGCAATTACTCCAATTTCTACCTGGGGCTTTCAGGAGTTCGGCATGCAGAACTTGCAGGTGAGCAAGAAATACCTTTATAAAGACACCTGACAGTGGCAGTAGCAAGGTAGCTCCCAGCCCAGGAAGGTCTCTGCAGCTCCCTCGTCTGACAAAAGCCTCTTGTTCCTGCATGCTGCTCATCCCAGTTGTCTCCTTTATTTTGCCTGTCTTCCCCCTGCAATCTGGCAGGCTCCAGACCTTTAATTCTTCTCCCTTCCCTGAGCTGTTATCAAAGCAAGCTGTCATTAAGAGCGTTCCTCAGTGCTGGCTGAACCTGGGTCTGTATCTTTAGATGCAGGTGTTTTTTCTGCTCGGTGAGATGGGCTTTCGTCCCCTTGAAAACCAGGGGTAAAATCTTTTCCCCTAGCTTGTACAGCCCAGCGATGAAGGGCGGCAATGTAATTTGTGCAGAACAGCTAGTTAAGGGTGGGTTATATTTTTTTAAGCAGGAAAAAGATAAACCCTGTGGCACAGAATAAGGGTGCTCTTTGTCATATTAATTACATACATTTGCCTCTTTGTAGGCCTGGAGATAAGACTGCTGCCCTTTCTGGGCAGTTACGTCAGCTGCCGTAAGTGACATGCCGTAAAACTCTCTAGGGAAGCAAGAAGCTGCATGAAAAACACCCAAGGTTGTCTATGTTAAACTCAGTTTCTCATTATTTCACTCTGCTGCTCTCTGTTTAACCCTAGAAGGCTGTATTGACACTGGAACAAAGCTCACCTGAGAATTACTGCAATGATAGAAGCTTCCTTGCAAATTTCTCATGCTAGTAAGCACCTATTAGAGATGGGGAATTTTTCCAAAGCTCATTTGAAACAATTTCTTTTCTGTGTTAAGAGGCAAGAGGTGAATCTCCCTTTCCACCGGAGGAGAAGAGCAAGGAAGCAAAACAAGTGGCTTTGTTTTGATTCAATGGAAAATAGGATTTAGAGGAAACTCTTTTCTTTTGCCTTTTTTTGTTGAAAAAGGAGCGTACAGAGTAAAACCCTGTGCTCATTGGCTAAGGGACTATGCAAAAAGCCCTCCGGACATTGCATGTGGCTGGTAGTCACCCTTCTGCGGCTGCTCTCTGCCCTGGGGAAGAGCCTGTCGGCGAGACCCAGCTGAGGGTTACAGTCAGCTCTGCAACTCCAGGATGCTGCTCTGGCAGAGTTACCGATGCCTGCTCCAGGTGTGGATAAGGGTGCTGCTGCCTCACAGCACACAGCATCCCTGTTCCTTCAGCCTGCGCTGCCAATGAAGCAGAGGAAGCTCATTCTTCATCTGGAAACCTCCCTGACTTCCCTGGTCTGGGACTGACTGACTGAACATACCCAGGAGAAACCTTTAAAGCAACTTTCCATCTGATTTCAGTGAGTTAAGCCCCAGCAGAGTGCACCTGCAAGCCAGAAAGCTTCTGTTGGCATAACTAGAATAAGTTTGATTTATCTCACTGCAAACTCAAAACTCTGAAGAAGTCACCAATGCTTCTGTGCAAAATGGATTTAGCAAATTTTCCCATGCAGGCTTTGAAAGGCTGAGGTGTAACCTGAACTGGGGCTGCTTAGATGCTGGATTTGGGGGATTTTTGCTTTGATCCTAGTAAAGAATAACTCAGCAATTTAGGGAGCAGCCTGGGGAACAGCCGAGGTGTTACAAGTCCTGTCCTCATGCCTAGAGGCCACGCCAAGGGGCAGAGAAAGCTGAACCTGCTCAGATTCACTATAAAGAGCTGGAGATTAGTCTAGACAAACATTTCTCTTCCATCGACTGTAAAAATCCTGTTGGCAGGTTTAGTCTCCAGATACAGCTTAATATTTTCTGAGAGCTGTGTCTAGCGGCAGATATTTGGGGCCAGCTTGCCTGATCTTACACTTACCTAGACGATGAGTACCGAAGCAGCCACAACGCAGATCATTTCTCACTCCCTAATTGAGGATTAAGCATCGCTGCACCCAGGAAATTGTGTCCTCGGACAGACACCCCTGTCCCCCATCTCCATGTCTCCTCTCTCCTTCCCGTGGGCAACGGGTGTGTACATGGTGCGGAGGCAGCTCCAACCAGCATTAACCAGCTTCCCCTATGCAGCCCACTGGTTTAATGTAAATCAACTTAAAGGTAATCTGTTTGCCGGGTATGGCGGCAGCAGCCCCAGATCAGTGATACTGCACTTGAACCGCCTGCCCTCACTGTTTCCAAGAAGGAACCTGACAAATCTGTTTATGAGGGTGACTCAGTTGTTTATAATTAGCAGAAAAGTGGACTTTATCTACGAAGCATCCTTTCAAACTCCTGTTTTATGGGCATGAACACTTCTAATAAAAAAAATGAAACATGAGGTGGTAGATATTTGTGCTGGAATGCAACAGCAAGGGCTTGGCTTTTGACACTCAATAAATTGGTATCTCTGCAGTATTTTTAACCGGGGGGATCGTGGTATATTTACGGTCAGGGGATAAGCCTTTTGTTTCCAAAGGAAAACAGTAAAAAAAGAAAAGAAATGCATACCTTTGGGGATGGAGCTACTGAGAACTGTTATTTAAGACTAACTTCCTGGGAAATTAATGATGTTTAATGATGTCTAACTGATGTCTAAGCTTGTCTAAACCACAAGCTCTAAGAAGATCCTAAAACCATTAAAGACATTTGCTGAGTTTCTGCAGGGGTGCAAGCAGTGAACAAGAAACACAGTTAATCAGCTACTCAGAAAAAACAGGACCCCAGTGCTACCCACGTAAGCCTGCAGTATCTAGCCCTGCAATTTTTGGACACAATGCTTTAAGTTCTTTCAGATTCAGATTTATTTTTTTTTTCCCCCTGATAGTGGTCATGCACCTACCTCCCCCATTAACTTGTCTAGTATTCAGTCCAAAGCACTCCTCTGCTTTTAGGAGCCTCCTCCTACCTGCTGAAGTTCTCAGCAGTGCTGGTGTAGGAGCGTGGCTGCTTGGAAAGTTCATTTAAGCCAAGGTTACCAGGCGATACGAAAATCCCAACTGCAGAGACTTAATGCGTAAATACTGTTAGATTTACACAGATTTCTCAACACAATCAGCCCTCCTCAAAGCTAAGGGGAAGAGAATAAGGGTCATTCACTGTGCAGCCAGAGCGGGTTGGGGAAATAAGGCAGCCATAAACAGAGACTGCTCTGGGCTGTGGGTGAGACCAAGCGCTCTGCTAAGACCTTTGCAGCCGCTGCCCGAGAGGATGGGGGTAGGGCAGAAGGCTTCCTAAGTCCGTCTAAAATCTCTTCTCTTGGGCAGGGAGCTGCTGAGGGTGGTGCCGCCCTCACCGGTGGATGCCCCTTTGCGGCTGGGATACAGGGCCAGTTCCCGGTGGGAGGATGAGAGTCCCGGGAGCTTGTCTGGGAAAGGCACCTCAGAGATGGTGGGTCGGGGCTGGGGCCTGCCCTGCGGGTAATCCCCCAGCGGAGGATGCCTTTACCTTCCCGAAGCCTTGCTCTCCTCGGGGTCCTCCAATCCGTGGGGTTGGGGCGACAGCCCCGTCCGGCTGCCCAAGCCTCTCTGCTCCCAGGGCAGATAAAAGCGAAACCACCCGGCGGCTCCCAGGGAGCAGTGTCAAAGGTGAGAGGCAACCGGAGATCAGTGAACCTTAGACCCGCCAGCGAGCAGGGCAAGGCGGGACCATGGGGCTGCCGTCATGGTGAGCGGGGCCAGTGGCCATGCCCCCACATCCCCTCCATCCATCCCTCCCTCCCTCCCTCCTTCCCCGCTTCCCATGCTGGGGTTTGGCGGTGGGTGGATGGACAGATGGATGAATGAGTGTGGGTGGGTTTTTCCCCATGCCTCGGAGTCTGAGGCCAGCCCGGCTACCAGGGGCATGGGGAGTAAAAGCAGCCCACGCCCCACCACGGGGGTTTGAGGACTGGGGAGGGCTGGGTGGGGGGCTGGCCGGAGCCACAGTGTGCCAGGGATCTTGCTTTCTCTGGGTTTTTATAATACGGCAATTTCTGCTGACACACATTAGACCTGGCTTTGGTCTTGTGCCAGGGTACAGGCTCAGATCACTTGGGCCCAAGATTGCCGAAGCGATTTGTTTTCAGGAGTCTGGCTAGTTTACCAGCTGACAGGAGATGGCACACCCGCTCCTCTTGCAAAGCACTTCAGCAGATGAGCTAGGGAGGTGCAAAGCAAGCAAAAACTGAGCCCTTGGGCTTTTACTGCCTTTTAATTAAGGTAATAGCTAGCTACCACAGGCAGCTGGGGCTTGGCGCTTCAGAGAAGGCTGCTTTTGTTAAAGCTCTAATATCTTGAGAGAGAAATCACAGCGTGTTAATGCATTGGGATAACAGGTCTGGAGTGAGAACAGGAAGATATGATAACTAAAAATCCAACTGAAGATAGTTTTTGTACTTCTGTCACTCATCTTGTCATCGTCAGTGTCTTTCCTTCAAGTAACAGCTCCTAAAGTTTTCTGGAAGTGAAACAGACTTTACAAAATCTAGCCCTAATAGTTATAGGGAGCAGGGTGAAAAGCAGGAGTCCTATAAGCAATCATCTTAAAAAAAATGTCATCCCAGTTTTGAAATGAAGAGCATGTCTTGTGACTTCCAGGGCCTGACCACTGCAGCTTGATTGCTTCCCACTTCTACGATGAAATGCCATGTACGGATGCCTGAGAGTTGCACAGATTTCATATGGCAGCGGTGTCCCCACCAAGTGGAACCACTGTGAGAGGTTTTGGTCTCTGAGCCAAATGAAAGTGTTTCCTTTTGTTTGGGAATGTGTTCATGCACGAATTTGCACCATCACAGCAAAACTGGCTTAAGCGTACCCACATACACCTCCAGCCTGAGAGCAGATCTTACCCTACACGCTGCTTTTTTTTCAGAGGGAAGGAAAGTGTTTACCTTCCCATCAGCTCGGCAGAGGCTAGAACAGGATTTGGGGATCCTTTGAAGACAATTCCTAACAACCCTATGAAAACCCAAACCCTCTGAGCCTGGTATAATTTTTTCAGCACAGAAGCAGTTTATGTGCTCCTCTCCCTCTCCCATAACTTGTTTCTCTAGGCTGTGCTGTGAAATCAGCTGACTTAAAGCCTTATTTTTTTCCAGGGCTTTGGATAGATCAGTTCTTCAGTGGGAGTCTCAGTGTGACCCTGTGACCAGTCACGCTGGCACAGCAGAGGAGTAGAAAGGTGTTTCATGGTTTGGGAAGGGCTGGGGGCATGGATACCTTAGGCTGGGATTACTGCAGCAAGAATCCTTGCCCACAGCAATGAGTGATGCTGAAAGGCAGTCTGCTCCCATTTACCCTGTTTTGGACCTACAAGCTACAGTAACATCATGCACCTAAACTAAGCATCTAATTCTTAATAGAAAACAAGGCTCTCAGTCTTGGCTGGAAGGCTTTGAAGCCTTATGAAAGGATTGTTCTGTAGCTGCTAAGAGAAACTTCATTTCCAATTTCACTGCCGCAATAAGCACCTGTCTCGTACTCTGTTATTTTCATACCTGTCTCATCTGCCTGAGCAGATGCTACGTCTCAGATGCCTTTGTTAAGGGCTTTTATAAAAGGAGATGGTGTAAGTAAGATGCCCGCATGAAGCACTATGGCCTGACTGGTGTAAATGCCCCTGAGTCCTCTGGAGCCCAGGGGAGCGTGCACCTTGCGTGGCCTGGGGCATCTGCCTCCCGGGTGGGCCCTTCTCAGGCTCCTGGTGAGCCAGACCCCACTAGAGGGCACAGCTCATCTACGATTTAAGACAACGTCTGCTCCCCAGTCTCATTTCTGAACTGGGCAACCAAACAGACACCAGTTTGTGAGGGTGACGAGAGAGATGGACTGAGGTCTCCTGCCAGAACTGCATCTGGACAGCCAGCTTTTCTTTGGGTGGGCTCTGTTCTCCAAACAACCGGGACATGAGCCTTTGTGATAAACACTGTTGCAGTGTCAGGAAGCCAGAGCTTTTTCACACAAGATCTTAGTCTGCTTTCCTGCTTCTTGAGCATGTGAATAAATATTCTGTCCTGGATGTAGATATATAATAGATATGCTGTCCTGGATGCTCAGGATCAGGCTTCCTTCAGCAGCGAATGGTTTGCGAATAAAGACTGTGGCTGCATCGAAACTGGATCGGTAGAGCACCTGGAATGACCTGCACAAAGCTAGGGATGCACCTTGCTCCGCTGTGCTCGTGCAGTGAAGGGTTCCTTACCTGAAATAAACTTTACTGGTAAGAACTGGGCATTGGTTGTTTTTCCGAGGTTAGGGATTGCATTTAATTTTATGCTTGCCTGATATAATTATGCCACAAGAATTTGCAGGACAGGTGTGGCTGCTGGGGTGGTATGATACTCCAGCCCAGCAATGCATGATCTGAGCACCTGGAACCCCCTTGTAGACCTTCCCCCACTGCTCCACCTCAGAATTTTTCTTTGATTTTTAACTGTGAAGCAAATGGTGACATCTCAGTAGCGCACAGGAATACCAGAACAGGACAAAATAAAACTCCTTGAATAAACATGTGAGAATAATTCCAATAATCTTGTATTTCTGGCACTGCCTGCTGCGTTTCTTTGGGCAGGTTGCCTCTCCTTCCCTCTTTCTCTGAGTAAAAGGAGGCACAAGGACAGTGACATTTCTGGAGCAGTTTGGGAGCTCCTGGAGGGCTCTTTTTCAGTGGTTGTGTAGCACTTGGTTCCTCGTGACTCTGACTGCTGCGAGGAAGCGTTAGCTCATCAATATGAGCACTGTAAATCATCCCTCGCTTAAGGAAGAGAGGTTGGGTGGAAAAGGCAGCAGGATCTGGTAATAAGTGCGCTACTCTGACTTGAAAAACAAGGCTAAAACCTCAGCTTTGCCATTTGTCTGCTGTCTGCCTATGGGAAGAGTTATTTTGTCTCTCCTGACTTGTTTCTCACACTCCCCTTGGCTCATCCGCTCTGTCTACCTGTGCTCCCTGGCATGCTCTCTGCAGGGCGTCCGATCTCCATTGAGGCTCCCACACTGCTGAACCAGCACTAAGACCTTACATTGCTCAGAAATTGTTAACTGCTTAGCCCCAGTTTTAGTGTTTCTGGACTCCTGAGATCCCTGAATACCCTGAAGTTGTTCCTGATGGGTCAGTTTTCGTCTGAAATGCTCCCATTTCTTCTTATTTAGCGTGTTTCAAGAGTACAGCTGCGGTCTCGGCAGTCCTGCCCAGCTGAGCACTGTTTGTGCCTCTTGCTTGCACACCTCCAGGCTCTTGTTTTCCGCTCGGATCACAGTCACATTGCACCATTTCGCATGGGGACAGGTGGCCGTGATCTCACTCCTGAATTTGGCCGGTCTGACAAGGAACAGATACCCAAGTGTGTTTCAGCTGCCCGGATTATACCATGAGCACTGCTGTCCGCATTGCTTCTTGCTCTCTGACCGGCCAAAGAAAAATGTCTGAAAGCACAAGTGGCTTTTCTTTTTTATTTTCCCTGCTGCTGCTGGTGGATGTGGAGGAGCAGAAAAAATATGTTATTTACACTGGACGGGCTTCATGAAACTTTTCTAGCCTAAAGCACAAAGCCATGATTTGCTAGAGCTGCTTTAAAGTTACACCTGGACAGACTGAAGCTGCTGCAACAGGGATAGAGCAGTATGAGTTCCGTAGATATGGTGGCCTTGCTTGCTTTTTCAGAAAGCCTTGTATCTATAATACATGTGCACACATATGCAGGCATTTTAGAAAGTATGGGGTGCGTATTTGATAGCATCTGAATCCTGCTGTTGTCCTGTGCCATGGTACGGTGGCTTTAGGGCTCTGGGCTGCACTGAAAGCCCACAGTGGCCACAGGTCACTGCTGACCTGATGTAAACCCTCTGCTGCTGCAGACTGCTCTATATATAGGCTCTGATGGGCTGCCTCTGTATCGCCAGGCTTTCCGAGAGCGTCGCCCATCGTCTTGATGCTGTTGCAAAGCCAACATTGTGTCTATTGTGAGCTCTGACTAGCTGGACAGAAGTGAGGTTATGGTCAGATTTAGACAACTGGCGATGGGCATGCAGAGCCCAGAATTAATGGTCGTAGAAATGTGGCTTTCGTTATGACCTCGCCTGAGTGATTTTGGCTCCTGGATCAGCTGTAGGACAGAAAACTTTTCTCTCTGCACTGCCAGCTTCAAAGGAACCAGTCACTTGTGTGCGACTATATGTAGCACGCCTTGCTTTTGGGATATGACTATTTTGGTTTAGTTGGTATTGCTATAAATAAGTTCACTGATCAGAGTCCACCTGGGGTCCTGACCCTGCTCCTTTGAGCAGGGCTCCGAAATGCTGCGTGTTGGTCTGGGGAGCCCCCAGCCTGCTTTGAGAGAGGTGGGCCTGCTGCCTCTCACTGAGCAAGCCAGCCTGGCCCTTGTCAGTGGCCAGCAGATTCAGAGCCTCGGGAACAGGCTGGGTCTCTTCTATTTTTAAAGCCTATTTATTTCAAGAAGAAACATCTGAAACTACAGTAAGCAAAATGAATTCAAAATACTTGGTCCATCCAGAGATCATAACAAATTATGTTCTTAGAACTGTTTACCATACCTGTGCTGTTAAACATGTAATCCCTTGTTTGCATGATGGTTCTTCTAGAAAACATGGGTAAAAAGTTAATCACAGAGGCTTGGAATGGAAATGCTTTTTCTAAGCATCATGGTATTTGCTGTTTCTCCTTTTCTGTGCCTGCAGTAATGTCATGAACTGATGCAATAAGGTGAACTAGAGTTCAAGTCCTGAAGCTGAAGATCCACGGTAGCCTGAAGACCCAGGGCAGCCCACTAGTGATCATACAGGCAAGGTTTGTCACTGCTGCAATGGAGCATTAAAAGATCATTTTGTCAGTTTTGAGAGGAGGAAGGGCTGTGCCTTTGTTAATGAAAAATGATTGGGCTCCTCACTGTTGCACTGATAAAAAGTTAAGAAATACTTTGAGGATTGGTGGAGTTGTAATGATGAACAGATCATTTACATTGAGGCTCAAAACCAAGCCTGCCGTGAGCGGCTTCAGGCTTCTAAAATGCTAGTCTTCCTGTATTAATTATTAACATCACTAAAACACTCCAGAGATTGGCTTGGAAACATTAAACAAGCTTAATATTAATGGCTCCCAGATGATATGATGGTGAACATCAGCATGTGCTAAAGACCGAGGAGGGAAAATAACTACTGACTACAACAAACATTTTAAGTATAGTGGGATTAAATTAAAAAAAGAATGAAAGTGTGAACCACAAGAAAGGCTTTCCTATTGCACTGCCTGCTATCCATCTGAAGAGACAGGTAATATTGTTTACACCTTTGAAATTACACTTGACGGGTCACAATAAATAGCCTTGAAGCATAGGGATGTGCTGAGGTGGGAAATGTCTGCCACCCACCTCCTTACTCTTTGGCTAGAGACTGTTACAGGCAGCTGCCTACCGACACTCATTACGTGCTAGCCACAATCCCTTGCGATTTCTCAAAATGTGTTTAACAGTGGCTATGAACAGCCCCAGCTGAGGGTGCTGGAGGTGGGGTGGAAAGACATATGAGAAGTAGACAGTGTTCCCTTTTAGTGCATGGAGTGGTTCTTGCCATATGTCTAATAAGTAAATCGCAGCTTTTGTGAAAGGTACATGTAGCTTTCTCTAGTAAAAATATATGCATAGAACATTTTGCTTATCCCAAACTTCACGTTCTCTTTTACTCAGCAGAGCTTGGCCAGGAGGACCCCGCTCCACCAGTCCAGCCCACCTTGCCAACAGAGCTGCAACGGAGAGACCCTGAGCTCTAGCTTGGGTACCCGACTTCAAAGGGAGAGCCGGCTCCTGGAGGGTATGGAAATGAAGGAAACAGTTCTGTGAAAAAAGAGACATTGTTATCTAACAAGGTGCAGGTTTTGCAGCGTTTGACATGATTAAAGCACTTAAGCGCTCTCTTCCATGTGCATGGTCTGGTGCCTACCATGAGCTCCATGTGCTGCTTGTTTGCCAGTGGGGATATCGCGTTTGGGATGGACCTTGACCTTGCCCATAAACTTGGCGGCAACTGGCCAGCTGGCTTAAGCTATTAGTCTGGGACCGGCACACACTTACAGAGTGATCACACATGTTCCCTTAGGAACCTAGGCTAAAAATGGCTGTAGGCGGTACCTTTCTACGCGAAGGGCTATAGAGGAGCTCACTGACAGCCGAAAGTTGCTCCCAGCTCAGTAATCTCCCCCAGAAGTGTTTCATCTGTCTGTGTTCGTGAGACAGTTGTAATGAATGCAACTGAAAACGGTTTGCCAGTGCTTGGAAAGAGAAATATTTAAGTAATGCTGTCTAGCACAGACTTGGAAAGTTCGTGTGGGTGTGAATATAATTTTGTTTTCCCTGAAGTCCCCACCCAGCTTTTGGATGTATAGTACAGACACGTTCATAGGGCATTTTATGATGGGTTTTGCCTCTCCGTGCTTTGCAACAGGCCGGTGGCCACATCGTAGTCTTGCTTTTTTCAGGTCAGGTCTAAATTTTTTTCAGCTGGTTTTCGGTGTCATGCACTGGGTGTTACAGGCATCATCTGTAAAGGCACAAAAATAGAAATTATTTCATCGGTATGAGCCTGAGCAACCTCGTTTAACACCAGCCACTGCTGGAAGAGTAGTAAAGCAGTCAGCGTTATGCAGAGGTGAAATGAGTCATCTGTTGCCAATAAACTAGGAAGGAACAAAGATGCCTCGGGGGGGAACCATTATCTGCTGTTAGCTAGAGCAACTCCTTTTATAATTGAAAAAGGTATTAAAAATTATTTTGGGAATTTCTAATTAGGTAGGTTGAGCCACTAATGCGCTCAGGATGTTTCAGAAACTTAAACTAGTAACTGCCCCAAAAAAGACCGCTGCAGAGAAGTGTCTTTCCTGCCTTTCCCCTCTGCCACCATAGCTACAAGGTCAGGGAGGATGAAAACTTCTGTAGAAATTGGGGCTGGGCAACAAAGGTGGTGTCTGTCAGTCCCTGAGGAGATGCCTTCTTCTAACAGTGCCCAGGAAGGCGCTGGAAACCCCAATAAGGGGTGGAAACCCTGCAATAAGTAGCTATATATTGAGTAGCTCTCCTTAGGGAAATGCACAACTAGGAAAGGCAGAAGGCAAAAGAAAGGAAAAGCAGAGACTTGTGGCTGAGGCCATTCTGCTCCTGCCTCTGCCATCTGTTTCCAGCCCGGTCCTTGGCAAGCCGTTCAGCCAGCTATGGAAGTTGGTGGGTTCTAGATGCGAGCACACATTTTGCTTTCTGTCCAGTTTGGGGTATTCAATACTTTATTTATTTATTTATACATGCAGCGGAAAAGAAAGGGTTCTGGCAACTCATTGTGTTTGGGAAAAACTTCTTTTAATTGTTTCTGCAGTCAGAGGGAAAACTAAATACTGGAGAATTTGACAACACTTGCCTGACTGTTTTGGTTCTTTGTTGATGGAGAACAGAAGAGCTAATTCCTTCACATTTCTACAGGGAAGGATCAGAAGGGTTTTAGTGCCGTAATAATTAATGCTGGGGAAAAGCCGACAGGAAAATTGCAGAGCATGGTAACTGCTGCCAGGCTGGGATGGGGTGCAGTAACTAACGGATGAATTGGCTCGGGGGTGCACAGGGAGGGAAATCGGGCTGGGCAGATGAGTCAGTCCCACATGCCATTCATCAGTCACTGTGCACGGAAAAACAGGAATGCTAGGGATGCCAGAAAAATGTGTTATGACTTAAAATCAGACGCACTCTAACACACTGTAACATCTGAAGTGTTTTGTCTCTGTTTCCTCTAACGTTTTGTTACCAGGATCTTTTCACTTCCCAGTTTAGGCAAACTTCTTTATTTCAGGAAACTATAATGACCTGCCTTCCTGCCCTACTAGTGATTATCACAGCTGGAATCTGAAATCCTTTAGCACCAGCATGGCTTATTTTAAGCCAGGAATTATTAGCTGACACTTCTGTTTTGCTGCTGTTCTGTGTAGGTAGGTGACCGGAGAGGTGACAGGAGATGGGTAGCAATGCACAGCTTCAGTTCATAATGCAGAACCACGAGACATCAGACACAGGTGCTCTTCTGTCTGATGTTAAGTGGTTGGAACCGTTCCCTGAGAAGAGACGTAGCAATTTTTCATTTTGCTATAAAATAGGTGAGTGGAAAATACCTCTTCCCTGACAAGCATGAAAGATGGCTAGAAGCAGAGCACAGTTAAGTTCTGCTGTGCTTGAGAAAAGGGATGTTTTGCCTCTGATTTGCACTTTGGATGAATCTGGATGGATTTCCACAGGGACAACAAATGGCACCTCCTTCCCCCTCTTCCACTCCAGCTGAGGGAGTTAAACTGTGATGTGGTTTCACATAAGCTTTTCCAAAATGATGTTCATATGCCATTTTACGGAACAGTATGACTAATTAGTGCAAGCACTTGGTCTGCTACAAACAATTGGTTGTTTTTAGACCCTGTGTTGTGGCTGTTTTACTGCAGTCCAAAACAACTGGAGTTTAAGAAAACCTGGAGGGCCTGATTGGAAAATGTGGCTCAGCTTAACTCCGCAACATTTGTGATGGGAGTGGATGAGGCCACACAGCATGGAGCAGAAAACACTTGGGGAAAATCAAATAAGCAGACAGTGCTGGGCCCTTGTAGCAAGGCCACGCGATTCCTCGCTCTCGTGTCTACACGCCGTCAGCGGGGCGAGGACACCGGCACAACGGCAGGAGGAATGCTTTGATATATTAATCCCAAAGTGATGCAGAGCCAGTTCCTCAGCTGCTTCAGCTGAAGTAATGCATTGTTTTCACCAAAGCCATCCTGATTTTGTCCGGCTGAAGGACTAACTAGTTCAGACTATTTTTTTGGACAGTTGTAGAGGCTGTATTCCCAAATTAAATATGTATATTGATCTCTTGCCTGCCTTCTGCCCAGGCTCTGGGAAGAAAAGGCAGGGGGTATGCAGGTCTTGTCACTGTAATGCCCAAGTGTCTCACAGTTTGGAATGGGTTTTATCCCCACAGCACTTGAGGTAGGAAACTAGGGCTGTTTTTAGGCTAGGTGGAAGAGATGTATGATGTTTTTTCTTCTGAAAATAGCCTGGGGCTCTCTTAAAACTTAGCTTTTTTTTACATGGCAAGACGGGAACCCAAAGGAGGTGGAACAGCCAGGTTTTGCAGCTCGCTGCGGTGCTGTGGCAGGCTGGGAATAGCAGACAGGAGCACAGATAGCAAACAGCAGACCATAACAGGCCGTCTTTGTGGGCAGCAATCGGTTGCTGTTCAGCAGCCTAGGATAGGTTTGGCTCCCTGCAACTACAGCTGCTGTGGAGCTGGCTTCACTTTGCTTCATGCTGAAACTCTCTGAGCCGTGGTGTGTCTGCTGCTAATTAGATTAGGTCCACAGAGGCTGTGTTGAGCGAGTTACCATTTTTAGCCCAAGATGGACAGTTTTCAGCGAGCTCAGTGGCAGTTTGCAAATTGCAGGTAAGTTCCCTGCTTGGCACGGTAATGGAGAGCTTACATGATTGCGGTGTTAGTCTGGGTGAAGGCTAGCTTACGTCCTCCAAACAGGAGCATCAGTGGGGCCAGAACAACCTCTCTGGGGCTGTTGCAGTGTCAGCCGTGGTGGATATTCATGTCCCAAATTTAGTGGCAGGGCAGAGAGCCCGCAGTGTTTGGGATAGTGCTCGTTAAGGCAGACAGACTCTCAGTAGAATGCTTACCACAGACTTAACACACTTCACCCCGGCTACCCAAAAACTGCTTTTGGATGCATGTCCAGAACTTTGGCAAGAAACATCTGATTTCCAGACTACAATTATATGCAGCCTGTTTAGCTGTATGCTTTTGTGCTAACTTGGCTCTAAGCTTTACATAGCATCATCCCCACCCCTTTTCTCCAAAGCAGTTTATAGAAAAGAGATGCAGTTTTTCTGCCTTTGGCTGGACAAGCCAACCCCTTCTCATCTCAGGAAAGGTCCTCCTGCTGCTTATCCTAGGAGCTTTTCTCTCTACAGCTATGCAAGTTTGAGTTCTTCTTGACATGGAAAAGCAGACTTGCAGGCACTGTTTTAGGTAAGGTCTTGTGGATGGTTGTGTAATGGTATAAATATTTGCATTGGTAGACCCTTACCTGAAGTGCTCTAACATTAAATGTAATTCTTTGGTGTTTGTGTTGTGATGGTGGCACACAACCAACCTGTGATCAGTTTATAACCCCAGAACTTCCTCTTCTTCCCTCATTTACAGCAGATGAGATCATGAATTTAGTCCTTGACATGATATTTGCTGTCTGCTTGATTTCACTCCACTTGTTTCTCAAGTCCTTAACCTCTTCCCATTCTTGTCTGACTTTACCCTCCTTTATTGGTGATGCTTTATAACACTGTGTCACCAGTGTATTTCATTAGTGCTGTCCTACTTGTGTCAGGGCGCTAATGAAAATATTAAATGAAATCAACCCCAAGGTTAACCTTTGAAAAACACTCTCCAAAGGAAGATTCTTCCTCAGCCTTGAAAGGGATCCAATTCTGAGACCTTGATATCCCCAAAGTGTCATCTTCAGTGACCCGTGAAAAATTTCCAGATGAAAAACTATCTCTCATGACATGCCAAGGTGACTAGAGGAGGCCCATTAAGTCACTGAGGGGTTTTGGCAAGACGAAGACAACAAATAAGCCCTCTTCGGAAAAAACACATTTGGTATAGCAAGTAAGTTGCTGTTGGTGAAAAGCGAACAAGATAATCATCTGCTGCTATTGTGGGATGTTTTTTTTTTTCCAATCCTCCAAAAGCTTGGCTTGGAAGCCCATCACTTTATGGACTGTATTCGCCTTGGTCAATCCAAGCTCATTAATCTCTTTTCTAGACCACCTGGAAAGACGGTTATCAGTTACGGCTTTGCTGTGATGAGTTGCTGTGTAACTACAAGCCCCAGGCTAGACGTGACGAAGCTAAGCAAGGTTCCTAGCATGCCAGAGCTCCACTGATGCAAACAGCGACTCTGCTGACTTGAAGAGATGAAGTAACAGTAATGAATCTCATCCGAACAAAATCTGCATGGACAATACCAGTCTCCTGAGCCCTGTCTTGACACTGCTCAAATGTGGCAACAACATCTGAAAGCTTTTCCCAGGAGGTTGGATTTGCTGAAGAGGATTATCTTGGGCTCCTTAGGAGGTGTAATAAAGTACAAGCCCTTTAGTTGCACTAGTGGGTTTTTTTTCCGTAGTATTTCAGTGCCAGCACATACTTGTCTGTGATGTAATTTTTTTCCATTAATAAATACACAGACCCTGCTGGATACCACTGCTGTTATGTTTGCAAAATGTTACAACGCTAATGGAGCTCTGGTCATTTCATGTATTGTGACAATATGAAATATTGGCCTCCTAGGTATGAAATAGGCCTTTCCAAGGTATTTAAGCATTCCGCTCTCCTTGGACTAATGGACATCTTGTTAAAGCTGTCAGACTTCCCTTCTGTTTTGGCAGATGCTGTGATCTTACGGTGTAGCGGAGAGGTGCTCTTGCGTTTTCTTTTAACATCGTCAGCTAGCCACTGGATTCCCCTATCCCAAGGCTTGCCGCTAATAGAGGTGTAATCATGTTTTGCTGCACAGAGTATAAAAACATCCATTTTATTACATAAAAGCACTCCGTTAAGTACACACGCAGCAGCAGTTTTAACAGCTGATTGCTTGTTCTGATTCTCAAGAGTGAGGTTTTACAAGATGGCTTGGTTTAAGAGCAGCACAGAGGGAAAATTTTATCTTTGAGGTGTGCTCTGCATCAAATGGCCTCCTTGTACACAGGATATTGGAGAATGAGGTACGTACTAAGCACTTAAAATAGAGCCCTTTGAAACTGGCACGGGGTACTCAGTCTTGTCTGAGTATCATTAATCACAGTTATGACTCTCAGACAAAACGAGCCTCGACTTCATGTTGCTTGTTAAAATAAGAAATGTACATTTCAGTATTTCATTTTCAGCTGCACTCACTGCACTTCATAGCATAGCCAAAACTAACGTATTTGAATCATTATTTCACATTTATTTGGACAAATTCTATATGTATAGTATTTTTATAGCAAGATGGCTTATTTTGACTATATTCAAAGAAAAAAATACTATAAGTGTCTGGAATGCAAGAAAAAAGGAGTTCTTACACTGCAGCGCATGTTCAATGTGTGATTTGAAATCTGACTGCAGTCACCCAACAGCTTCTTCTCTTCTGAATTCTCTGCTTTATTTTTTAAATTTCTTTCTTTCTCTTTCTTTCCTTCCTTCCTTCCTTTCTTTCTTTCTTTCTCTTTCTCTTTCTTTCTTTCTTTCTCTTTCTTTCCTTCCTTCCTTCCTTTCTTTCTTTCTTTCTCTTTCTCTTTCTTTCTTTCTTTCTTTCTCTTTCTTTCCTTCCTTCCTTCCTTTCTTTCTTTCTTTCTCTTTCTTTCTTTCTTTCTTTCTTTCTTTCTTTCTTTCTTTCTTTCTTTCTTTCTTTCTTTCTTTCTTTCTTTCTTTCTTTCTTTCTTTCTTTCTTTCTTTCTTTCTTTCTTTCTTTCTTTCTTTCTTTCTTTCTTTCTTTCTTTCTGTCTTCCCTCCTTTCTTCCTTCCTTTCTCTTTCTTCCTTCCTTTCTCTTTCTTTCTTTCTTTCTTTCTTTCTTTCTTTCTTTCTTTCTTTCTTTCTTTCTTTCTTTCTTCCTTCCTTCCTTCCTTCCTTCCTTCCTTCTTTCCTTCCTTTCTTCCTTTCTTCCTTTCTTCCTTTCTTCCTTTCTTCCTTTCTTCCTTTCCCTACTTCCTTTCCCTTCTTCCTTTCCCTTCTTTTCCCTTCTTCTTTTCCCTTCTTCCTTTCCCTTCTTCCTTTCCTCCTTCCTTCCTTCCTTCCTTCTGGCCTTCCTTCCAGCCTTCCTTCCTTCTGGCCTTCCTGTCTGTCTGTCTATCTGGCTTTCTTACCAAGCCCTCTCCATAGTAGGTTTTCAGACATAAACCTGTCTAGCACAAGCCTCAGTTTGGCTGTAAGGCCAAGCCTCTGTGAGGCTTTCAGCCAGTAAGGCAAACAGCACTCATGCAGATCTTACTGCACCACTGAACTGGAAATTCCTTGCATGGATACAGTGATGCAGCTGCACAGGTGGCTGAAATCCCTGGGTAACAGGAGCCTAAAAATAAGGCACTGCCTCGCCTCTTTAGCCAGAATTCCTCAAAGGGCAGAGGCAAATGCAAGGGTAAGGGCTCAGGGAACAAATTATGTGGAGCCTGAAAGGGTAATAGTGTTCAGCCAGGTCTTGGGAAAGTGAGGTTGGAGCTGAGGTGGCTGAAGACGGGAAGCCTGTGGGATATCTAGGAAAGCCAGACACAGAAAGGCTTTGCCTCTGTAGCAGGGTCAGAGCTCACTTTCAAGGCCCCTGCACTGCCTTGCAGAGCGGGTGCTTTTTTTTCCACTCATGTGGGGTCAGAGTAAGCTTGATGCCAAATCTCAGGGTGTGAGACACTTGCTTTTAATGCCCAAGTAAGGTGAGGAACTCATCTATCTGCTTCTGCTGACAAAATAATAATTTGTTTCTTATAAATAGTCCCAGGCGTAAGAAGCAGTATCAATGCAATACCACTACCCAGAAGAGCCATGGTTCCCAAAACAACTGTAATGTGCGCGCACAGCCCAAATGCTGTCTGAAAAAAAGAGAGAGTGTTTGGCTGCTCTAAGAAGGCTGTAGACATTGAACAAGAGCTGGAGCGATGGCAGGGTGAAGGAGAGGGTGGGCTTCCAGTTCCCTGTTGAAAGTGTTGCTAAACAGCAAAAAACTCTCAAAAATGTCGGGATTTCTGTTCAGTCTGCAGACCCCAGGGCTGAGAAGAGGGGACCTGCCTGGCGGGGTGGCTGATCAGGGCTTCGTTAGGAGCTCTCAGTTACTCATCTACTCTGAAGTCAACAGCTGCACCTCAAAGGTCTGCACAATCTCTCGCCAAGTTTGGGCGACAGTGTTTCCACGTGCGGTGCTGGGTGCTGGCAGGCACTGGGCTGCGGAGGAGCGGAGGGCAATCACACGGAGACAATTGCTTCAGCACAGGCACCAGCTCTAAATATAGCACCTTGATGTCACTCGTATAAAAAGCAACAAGTGAGAATTAAGTAGTTTCTGAAGAACAAATACCAGCCTGGGACCGATGGAGGGCATCTATCCTCTCTTGGGGAAAGGGATTCTGATAAAGCTAGGGTTTTTTTCTTTTCCTGAAACAGCCACCGATTGCTTTATTCTCTGATACATGCCCTCATGGGAAGGGATGATATATTAAACTGCTTGACACAGTTTTGAATTTGAGGATGACCCAAATCTTGGTCATTGTGCACAAAAACTGCCAGACAAACATCGGGCTGACCAGAGCAGGCAGGCATTGCCTTTTACCTTTATCAAGTTTGAATCAATGGTAGAATTAAGTAGTAAAGATTAAATGCAGCTTGCTGGTCTTTGTCAGTAAGGGGGCTGGGGTTCGCAGCCCTTTTTCTGTCACACGTCTGCATAACGCATTTGGTATCCTCAGCTTCAGAGACTTATAACGCATATTTAGGGAATTATTGTGAAAATTGAAGTACAAGGGCTGTGACGGGAATCCCAGAGAATACCTGCTGCTTGTCAATGTAAATTAATTAAGCACTGATGTACTTGACAGTAGAATTAATCACGTCCACTTATACTTAATAGGAAAATTCATGGCTGAAGGGATCCCCCGGGGCTACGCGGCCAGGTGAGGGTTCACAGCACAAAGAGATGGGTTTCTGGCCCACTCGCCCCATATTTGTGGCAGAGAAGCCCCGCCAGGTTCACAGCTACTGAGGTTTCGACGCCCGTTTCCCCGATTTCAAGGAAATTTTCTTCAGCTTTGCTGACGGGAGGCGAGGTCACCGGAGGGCTGGGAAGCCCGGGGAGCCTGGGGCTGCGCCCGGCCAGGAGTGCGGGTGCGGCGGCGGGGAGGGGGGTCCGCGGCGGGGCTGCCCACGGCTGAGGGGGCTGCTGCGGAGGAAGAGGTGCGAGGGGAGCGCGGACACCGGCCGCCAGCCCGCCTCCCGCTGTCGGGGGGCCGCTGAGGGGCGAGAGGCGGCGCCCGGCCCGGCCCCTCAGCGCGGGGGGCGGCGGCGCATGCGCGCGGCGGGGGGCGGTGACGGCCGCGCTCTTCACGCCGGCGCCGGCGAGCGGTAGAGGCGGCGGCGGCAGCAGCAGCGGGAGGGTCGGGGCCGGGGCCGGCGGGGAGCGGCGGCGGAGCGGGTCCGCCATGGGGACGCAGGGCGCCGGGCGAAAGCGGCTGCCGAACCGGGAGCGCCTGACGGCGGAGGACGATGCCCTCAACCAAATCGCCCGCGAGGTGAGCGGCGGGCGGCGACTCCCCCCTTCCCCCCCCCCCCCCCCCCCCCCCCCGGCTCCCCCAACCGCCGCGCACGCGCCCCCGGGCAACGGGCACGACGGCGACTCAAGGGCAGGCTGGTGGAAGGCGAAATAAAAATCGCATTCATCTCAACGGTGTCGGCCTGTTCTGTGATCATCCTGGGGCACCGCTTAAGTCTGAAGCGGTTAAAGTGTTTATCCGTGAGGAGAACGGCGTGCGGTGGCAGCCCGGGCAGAAATCCCTCCCTGCTCCAGCCCCTCCGTGAGGGGAAATTAATTGTCTGCTGCTGCCGAGGCTGGTGTTAATGACTGAGAACGGGAAAATGGGCCGCTCGGGTTTTTTATGGATACCTATAAATGATAAAAACGTAAACCAGAAGACTGCAAGATGCTGCTAGACATAGGCATAAGTGTACAATCTAACTTGGAAGCTTGCTTATATTTATATTTAATGAGTTAGGCTTGCTGCTCCCTAGATACGGCATTGTGCTTGATCTGACTTTAAACAGTTAAAGCCAGCTGATGGCTGTTTTCTTTCTACCTCCTTATTCTTACTTGCTGTGTACAGTTGCATTGGGTCAGTGGTGAATAGGATGACATGAGTTTGGTTTTTATGTTTACTAAAGCTGACACAGGTTGTTCTGCGGCCTTCATCCCACGGTCTTCCGATGGGTGAGATGGGGAAACCCCGACCTGAGATAGGGATGAGCGGCCGCGGGGTTGTTCTTCACTGTGTCTAAGCTGATCCGATGCTGGCTGCTGCTGAAGGTGGTCATCCTCTTCCCCTAGCATGGGTTATGTGTGTCTCCTCCTTGCCTCAGGTTGCTCTGACCCCAAGATGGGTTACAAGATAAATTGCTCTTCTGGAAGAGATTTAAGTCTCTCTTGGTTTCCTTTCCTGAATCACGGTCGCAGCAGGATCAGATGAATGCTAACGTGCAGCTTATTTTTGGTGGCAACTGGCTGTTAGATTCAGTTAGTTGTGACATTGTGCACCTCGGATGCTATCACTAATGGCAGCCCTGACATGGGAAGTCTTTACCATTCTTGTGTGCTGTTTTGAAGTTGTTTGTAGCATCTTTGGGGTACATCCAGTAGACTAATTCATGTGTGAATGATTTGGATAGCATGTTTCCAGAAGTCACATTTTTGTGGCAGTATGATGAGAAGATGGGGAGGTTTCCAAGGGATGGAGTTTGAGGTAGGAGGACAAAAATGTCTCGTGTCCTGGACATAAGATAGCAAGTAAGAGTGATTGTGCTGTCTATTGGAGTTTGAGTCATGACAACATCCCAGGAATTGCTTTGGGATGAGGGTTTAAATTCCACAACTGTGTTCTGGCCATGCTGTCATTTGATCAAGGAAAACATCAATCTGTAACAGGGGGCCTAGGATGTCCTTCTCTGCACATTTCTCTCCTGCTTTCACTTTTCTTTAGCTTATGCACTGCTTTTCACTGTATTGTAAAGTGGTTTGAAGCCTTAAATATTGTGTTGTTTTGTTGTTTGTTGGTTTTGTTTTGTTTTTTTCCTTCTGGGGATTGTTTAAAGGACAACTCCATTTGCTCAAAAAGCCCAACACAAGCATGTCTTTTATCTTTTCCCTTGAGTGCTAAAACTGTGAACTGCCAAGTTCAAGGTTCAGCATTTTCCCATATTATTTTAACTCTTTGCATTACTGTGTCTTGGGTTTTATGCACTTAAAATGGTTTTGTTGTTTAACTGCCCGTTCTCCATACAAGAGATCCCAGAAGAATTCTTCCATATCATCTTAAAAAAATGTAAAGTAAGCCTTTTGTCTCCTCCTAATAAAGATGCTGCGAGCCTTCATGTTGAGAAGGGTACAAGGCTTACTGACATTTTTGATCTTCCAGACTTCCTCGCAGGTGTGTAGGCAAAGCTGAGGCATAGACATGTTGTGTTTGTGCATACGTTTTCACTTTTCTCTTTCCTTTGGTCTTCCTTTGTTATTCAGAAGCCACAGGGGCTTGCAAGTTATTAGCAGATTCTAGGACCTCATTTTGCCGTGTTCAGATGGGAGTCAAAAAGAGCATCCAAACCAGATTTATTCATAGAGGTACTTTTACCTTGGGATCTCTGGGAGTAAGCTGAAATGTGTGCATCTTCTCTGCTTTTGGTTTTCCTCCAAAAGGACTGTGCTGCTTTGACACTTTTGAGCTGTATTTTGTAATTGTCAGAAGATCTTGAAAAATCAGCGGTTCTTGCTATATTGCGTGCTTCTACAAGGACACATTAAGGCTTGTAAAGACTCTTAAACTCCTGCCTTCTGAAGCATAGTTTTTTTTTAATTTGCAACCAGAATGTCTTTCTGTGTACATGCAGTCTTGCGTAGACCGAGAGAGAGCCTTGTGCAGTGAAAAAGGGAGTCCTCGCCCCCGCGGCATGTGAGAACAGTCTTAAGAGGAAGTAACTAAGCAAGCGGAAGGAAATTGTAAAAGTGAAGCATATTGTAGTGACAGGGTTTTAGTAGCGCTATTAGTAATGTTAAACAGTAGTAGTAAGTTTTAATGTTGAGGCAATTTCTGAACTAGATCAGCTGCACGTAGTTTATCACCTTGTCTAGACCTGTTTAGAGCAGAGGTAGAAGGTACAGTTACTGTAAATTGTCTTGCCCATCAGGAAAGAGTAGTACCGTACCCCTAAATCTGGCTGTTGAGTTTCTGACTTACAAGGTAATTAAATGGGTGGTAAATATAGCTAAAATAAGAACATGGTGTTCTGGGTTTCTAACAGACACAGATGACTGCCACTCAGGATTTGCTGTACGCACACCTAGCTTGTCTTGCTGAGATTATTTTTTCCGGGTGTCAGCTCTTACAGATGAGAGCGAAGCTGATCAATGATAGGCTTCTCCACTTTCAGACTTGAGTTGACGCCAGTAGATTATTCTGTGTTTAGGTCAATGGAAACTTTTGGGCTATTTTATTCCTCTCCGTGAATACGTGCCAGCAGTGTTTGCAAAATCTAGCAGTTTGATACTCCTCGAGGTCTGTGCCAGCACAGCCAGCAGTAATCGCGTGCATGTACTGTGCAGACATCTGTCCGTCCTCTCAGGCTGGTGTACGCGTGGTTCGGGAAGGCAGAGCCCTGGGCTGCTGAACCTTACAGGGACTGGCCTCCTGTAAAGCAGTTTTTTTCCTACTTGGGTTAGATGGGTTTGATGGGATAACTTGAGAAGTTTTTTCTAGGGGAATATTTTTTTTTTTTTTTCCTACCATGCTCTTTGCTAGCTACAGTAATATTAAGTGTTACATGAGCAGAAAGAATTTTGCAAATCCAATGAGGAACTGCCATCTGCATAAATAAGCTATTTCTCTTATAGGCAGATAATATTAGTTACTGGTTTTTATTTTCTTGAATGAAGAAGAACAAGGTCAAGGTAAATTTCTTGTTTCTGTTAGGAAAGTCATTTACACCTTGTCTTGCTAATGTTTTGCAAACAGATCTATGTTAACACTGCTCAGAAAAACAGCCCTGCATTGTGTCATCTCTGTGCTAGAAATCATCTCTTTTTTTTCATCCAGCAATTTACAGAGTAGAACTCTTTAGCTGGTGATTAATTTGAAGTTAGTAGTTCAAGCAACATTACTTTCTTTCATAACATAACTTTATTTTTACTATTAGGGTTGCTTCTTCACTCTTTGTACACTGTATGTCACTTTCAAAATTTCAAGAACTGTCACCTACATACTTATACATACATTATTATTATTCTCTAAGTAACTGGCATGATCAGTTTATGGACTGTAAATTTGATTGTTTCACTAGAGATTTTAGTTTGGGCATTGACTTGCATTCTTGGTGATTAAAAAATTGGGATGCTCCACTCCTATAAAGGAGCAGAAGTGTAGCTGATTAGAAGCAGCTGAAAATGCAGGTGAAACCCGCCAGCCAGCTTCACTGGTTACAGTAAGAAGGCACTAAGTAACTTCAAAAGCCTAAATTGGAGTTTCAGGGCTAGTGAAGAGATGCTGTGATCATTGTATGTGGAATCTAAAGGCCTGGCATTTAAATCGAGGGGTTAACTTGGGGGAGAATTCTCTGGTTTATGCGACAATTTGGGTGACCTGCATAAATAGAGATGGAAGCAATCTGGTAAAAGTCAAAGCCAACACAAGCAGAATGGATATTTATATATGGGAACACAAGCCACGCAAACTTTATTGAACTGTTATGCAAACCAGAGCATTTAAAGCAGTGTATTCCCTGAGGATATAGGTAGGTAGCGCTAGCGTAAGATCTGTGTGCCTCGTTAGTATAGTGGTGGAACTTTTTTGAGTAGTACTTGGCATTTAAGAGATGCATGGAGACTTTTGTAAGCCAGATAAATATTCTAAGAGAAACCCTTAGAAACAGTCTGTTTTATGTAGCACCAGTTGCTTGTAACTAGCTGACTTACTTTTTTAATTTCATTACTTTCTGCCTTTATGAGTGTTAATGTATCAGTGCAAGAGAACAAATGATCTGAAAAAGCGTGCCTGGCTGTAGGTCTCTCTTCTAGAAGAGAAAGTTATGAAAGCAAGAGATGCTCATGGAGGGCTTGACTCAGCCTGGTTGACCTAAATATAGGAAGGAAGGAGGACTTTGTAGGCAACGCTTGCCAGTAGGGCATGGAGAATTGTTGCAAAATTGTGGTGATTTTATGTAGCAAATGTGCTCTTCTTCATCGAATACTCTCCTTTTTCCTAATGTTTTATGTCTATATATCCATCAAACAACATTGGCTTAACTTAAAGGAAACATGTGAAGGAGCAGCTTTGGATGGTTTAAAAAGCAAGACAAAAATCTTAAGAGCCATCTTGTTTTAGTTAAATGGGTGATTGTAGCCTGTCTCCCAATGCACAATCTGCCCTCCAGTATGCCTATTGCAACTTTAAATAATTAGTTGCCTGTTTTTGTGTCCATGCCTGGCCTGAGTCCTCTTCAGCTGTTCTTTCGCTGTCCGAGGAAACAGCTGTTTAGGAACTGCGATTCCTATTTCAGTCAAGCAAGAGACTACTGTTAGGATTAACAACATGGAAAGCCCAGCCTTTTTCTTCGCAAGCCCAGATGCTGAGCTTGTCTGCAGGATGTAATACTAATCATTACCTCATCTAGAAGGATGTTTTTCCAGGCCCGTTGCTGAATGAAGTTGGAGCTCAAGTGTGCTTGGCAAGGCTTTCAACACTGTTCAGGGTTGTTGTTTTTTTTTTTTTTTTTTCCCTTTGGTTGCAAGGAACGTAATCCGCATAGCATTTTGGGCTTGTGAAACAAGGTATTTGTCCCTCCTGTTGAGTCAGCAGGTTGCCAGGAGCAGTGAATCTGTCTAGCTAGATATAAGCACTCACGGGCAAACCCTAAAATAGCAGCTCTGAAGTATCAGCTGTTGTCTTGCTTGTGTTGAAATACTTTTTGGGGGAGAAGTTCTCCATTGGAAGGGGAGGTGGGGGGGGAGTGGAGAACTGCAGTAAGCCAAATTTTCCTTCAGGTAGTTGTAAGCTGACTGTGAGAGCTTTGGGGGTTTTTCTTTGTTTGTTTTTGTTTTGTTTTTTTAAATACCAGAGATGCTTCTGAGAAGCGAAAGTGCACGGTCATTTCATTGTGAAGCTTTCTCTGCTTCTGGTGTTATCTGGTGCTCTTGCTCATTACCCTGAATCTACTAAAGATGAATAGCTGGCCTTGCACATAGTAGAAAAATAGCTCATGTTTGGGCTTTCATCACACAGTAAAGATGAGGGAAGTGCTTAAGGGCTTCTTATGGGAAGACATCTGTAACTATCTGCTCCCAAGACACTCTCCTTTTCTCCCACCTTATTTCAGTTAGGGAACAAGAAGTAGGCTGTAGAACTTCCCCAGCTAAAGCTGGAAAAATAACTGGTATCTGCATTGAAATGAGAATATAACATCAGGCAAAAATATATTTAAAAAGCAGCCATATGGGTAGGCTTGGTCTTCAGTCTTGCAAGTTAGTGTTGGCCAATTTCTAGTGCACACGTTTTTCATGCTATGCGTAGCTGAGATGAGTTGTTCTGGTGCAGATCACTGCGGTTTAAGGTTACTGTGATTGCTAGATTCCAGCCTGGCATCATTGCCCATAATTTTGTTTTATACTTTTAAAAGTAAGATGCTGTAAGGTAAATTGCTGCTGGTGAAGAGCTGCTGTATGCTTCTTTGTCCTCTGCCCTGTGAGTAGTATAACCTCTTACAGGAGAATGAGACTAGCAACTGGAGATGGTAATCTCTTAAACTGAGTAGTCTGGTGTGCTGGAGCTCATTTGCAGGTACTCTTAGGTATTTTGAGGATGGAGGACCACCAGTGTTTTGGGTAGGTAGCAAGAAATGGAAGACAACTCTCAACGGCCTGGTTGTAGAAGCTTTAACTGCTGAAATTAAAGCTTGGTGTGGCATAATAAATACTAAATAAGGCAATATGTCACTGGTAGGAATTTAAAGGTTTTAATTACTTAGGAGGAGCCGATCTAGTTGCCATACAGTGCTTGCAGTGTGTAAATGACTTCAAGTAGGTGAATGACCATGTGACATAATTTTCTGTTATGAAAATGTGGAAGTTCTGGTCAGGCTGTTAAAAACTACTGATTTTTGGAGGCTACAGAAAGGGTACGGAAATCATGTATTCAAAGGCTGGGAAAGAGCATGGAAGTAATAATTTCACATTGGCAGGTATGTGCCATAACTGACCGCTGTACTAGTTTGACAGCTGTCCTTACCTAGAGTACTTGCTGGTTAGACCTCAGTGCCAAAGATATTTCCTATGTGTATTTGGATGGATTTCTAATTCTGCCTCTAAACAAACTTAACTAAGTAGCATGAAGTGTGGAGGGCAGTGTGAAGGGCAAGGCTTGGGAAGTATTTCCTGATGAGCAGAGCTAGGAGCAGTTTTATGGCCTCACCAGCTTGAGAGTTTTGGGCATTGAGAGAGGAGAAGACACAAGCTAACTCTGACTGTCTAACGCTGTTTCCAAAACTGAGGGTTGCTTGTTCTGGGATGTGGATGTATGCCTAAACCAAAAACTAGGCAGAAAGGAGTGTATCCCTGGTTAACTGAAGCAGTGCCTCCCCAAGATGGATTTGACTTGCACATCAGCATCTAGCCTGCAATCCTATTCTCTATTCCTTTATCCCTTCAGTGTGTCATGTTTTCCTGTAAGTGAATTTCTGATACAGTGTGTACCCCTTTAGGGTGTGGAATTCTGAAGGGGAGGGTGGTTTTTTTCAAATCCTTTGAAAAATATTAGGTTTATTGTCAGACATAAAAAATGGAAGTTTTAACAAAGCTAGCTATTTCTGGGTTAAGGAGAGATGGATGTTTTGGATATTGAGTATAATCGCACATAAATGGCACAACTCTGGTCTAAAACTTCGAGTGGCTAATTCTGACTTGGAAGCTCCACTGAATAGATTGAAATAACTTTTCTTAGTTGAGGGACTTAAGATAGTGTTCGGTGCCAATAAAACTGAGTGTCTGAGCTAATTGCTCATTAAAAATTTCTGACCTAGAACTGGAAAGTTGATTGCTTTGTAATGTACCTTCGGTAAAATATCCTGGGTGTGATCTGAAAAGAGGCGGATTTGTTCAGTCGCATCTGCTTTGCCCTTCTATGTGCCTGCAGCCTGTGAGCCAGCAGCTTGGCATGGGCTGTGGTTTTATCCACCTAAATACTACCGCAGCATTTAAGAGTTGAGCTGGAGACAGCGAACAGGGAAAGTGATCTGATAGTATCAAATCTGAGCTGTGTTGCAGTCTTGGATGTGGTGAGGAAGCCTCTTCGTTTCCTATTGCTTCTAGCTCCTTGCTGGTTGTCACTACTCTTTTTCACAGCTCTCTTCTCCTTCCTGCATGCCGCTTTTGTGTGCAAGATAAGAGTTTCTTTTGTGATACAGCTTAATCCTGACACTATACTTGCAAAAACACTGGATGCCTTCTAGTTCTTCAATGCTTCATGAGCTCCTGAGAAAATATTTAGATTTTATTTTTGTATTATATGTTGCTGTACAAGAAATCAGAGCCTTTGGTAAACCAAAATTGTCAGGTGCATCACCACTGATGTGTTCCTATTTTTAATACCTGGTAATTAGGTAGGGCAGTGCTTGTTATTGGCATGTGAAGAAATGCAAAAACGATAGTTAAGTTTCAGAGCAACAATTTTCTTTCCCCTTAGCTGTCAGAAGGTTTGTGTGAATGAGAGTGGATTATTCAATTTGTGTTCAAACTGTCAAAGAAACAAGTAAGATGGTATGTCCAACTGCTTCTGGCTGCTTCAAAAGTAGATTCTCAGAGTTGGGTTTTTCCTACTATAATGTCATTACTTGCAGTTTTTAGATGTAATTAGTGTCAGATTGATTTATCTTTCCCGGAATGGAAAGCTTACTGGAAGTGAGCTCCACAAAAGCAGTTTATTTGCCTGTTTACTGGTTTAGCTGTTTGGTCAGTGACTTGTGTTTTAATATTGCCTGCAATGAAGTGATGATGCTTCTGTCCCAAGCGGTCCCACTGGTGATTCTCTGCAGACTGTTCTCACAATCCCACAGATGCCTCGAGCGTAGAGCTCTGCACAGAGAGGGAACATAATAACGTTTCTTCCCTCTGTCGCTGCTCTTGCGTATCTTGTGACCTTTCCCTTCACCAGTATCTGATTTAAATTTAATATTGTTTTTTTTTCTTTGCCTTCCTCTTTTGAGTACTTCCTACATCCCAGAATATCCTTTCTCTAATCCCACATTTGAATACCAAATTTAGTTGAGTCTGTCTCTTCTGTCTGCTTTCGCCAGCCTCTTCCAGTAGACAGAAATGGAATACAGGAGTATCTGGCAGGTTAAAAGCTGGGTCAGGTTTTTAAACTTGTTCCCTTGGGTCAGATGGATTTCAGGCATCCCCACTTGGGTCTTCTAATTATGGAGCATTTATCAGCTAACATACTAGGATGACAGGAGAGCAAGGAAAGGCTCTTGGTGCGCTTCACATGCAGAAAAATCCCTGGGCTCCAGTCTCCTATCGAACTCTTGTAGCTTCACATTTTTTTCCATTCACTTTTAAAACACACATCACTTTAGATTCAGATATGGCTGTTTATACTGGTGCCAATGTACTAGAGTCTTTACGTGGAAACATGAAATCATAATTGCTTTTGCTGACTATGAACAGTAAAAGATAACAGCCTACTGGTTTTGGGGGTTTTTTTTGGTTTGTTTGTTTTTAATATCTGTGTAATCGCTCCTTGTTTCTCTCCGATTGCAAACTTGAAGTTCTTTCAATTGAGTTGCTAGGAAAATAGTAGATATGACTTCACGTGCTTTTTAGAAAATAAGTCAGTTTAAATTTGAATGGTCTACAGCCCTATTGCTTTGCTTTGCAACTGTGCATTTCCCATAATCTGTTTTCTTTAAAATATCCGCTCTCACATAAGAAATGTGTGTGTGCTGGTCTTGATTTTTCTTGCTTTGCTGAATGTGCTGCTGAGCTCTAAGAGGATTTACATTGACAAATATGTTGAATCAACATCTGTTGAAAATTGAAGTGGGCTTTTGGGACATTTTTTGTGATACCCAAAGGTCATGCTATTCCAATGTCTATTAAATATGAAATTTAAATCTGCCCTGATGTGAAATGAGTACATTGAAACAGTGATGTGACCTAACCTTTACATGAACTGTGGAGGAATCTAGGGGCTCTGGGAAATAGTATGCTTGTGTGTGGATACAAGGGATAATGTTGGTATATGTAGAAAATGTCAGTGTTTTAATTATAGAGGGCTACACAGTGTTTTTAGTAACATTTGTACATTCTTGTCTAATTACCCTGGAAAAAATATCATTATTTGGTGAACTAGAGTAAGCGAAGAAAGGTTCTCTGTGTGTGTTGGTGAAATGCTTTTGTATTGCTGGTGGAACAAATATATACTGTCAGACTTAACAACGATTTTCAGGCTAGCAGAAAGGCATCTGGTAACCCAGAACTTATTGTCTAACCAAGCAATCTACAATTTTAGCATTAGAAAATAAAGATCAATGGGTTTGTAGTGAGCTATGCTCTTACAGCAATCTATCCTAATTTTTTAGGGTGGGCTCAACCTGTTAATACAGAAGCAAGCTTCTTGTAGAGATCTGCATTACCTAGAGTTGCTTCTCTGAGGTCTGCTACCTGTGCTGCTGGCATAACAAGTCTGCTCTTTCAGTCTTCCCACCATAAAATCAAAACAGCGTGCCAAAAAAATTAGACTAATATCTTGGGTATGAACTCTGTGAATACACCGATCAGGTATAAAAACCTTATGTATAAACACTTCCAAGATTGCTGGGTGCATCTTAAGAGCTGGTAGTAAACCTTAAGGGAATTGGATTTTCATTGTAATTTCCTTTAATAGAATGTGATTCTCAAAGGGCTGAGCTTTTGCCTCTGGCTTATCCATTCTCTCACCATTTCTTATTACTTGCCATTTTTTGAACACAGCTGTTTCAGGCATTGAACTAATTGATCGACACAATGTGAGTGTTAAATAGACTGTGAGACTAAGGATAAAGTTATAATTGTATCTGCTGGGTGGTAGTCACTCTTAGGGGCAAAAGGAGCAAGCAAAGAAAGGACCTGACCGGGGAGGGCTGCCTCTGTGTCTTATGCTGTTGATGTATTCCGAGTGGCATTCTTTGGTTTCAAGAACTCAAATTGCCATCAAGGCCATTTTTGTTGTACAGCTAAACAAGGTGTGTGTAGCCTCGTAGTGTGTTTCAAACTGAACTAATTCGTTAGTAAGGGTTAGGACACAGATTCTCCAGGTAATCCATTATAGCTCAGACCCAGTTTGGACACAGTAATCCTGTCCCACCCCCGTACAAAAGCTGTCCAATCGTTTCTTAAACAATGCTGGAGTTTTTTTAGTTTTAATTTTTAATTTTTAGCTTTAATCTAAGCTGATGAGGAGCCAACCGAGAGCTTATGGGTCAGGATTAAAGGGAGGGCAGGGACAGGTGACGTTATAGTGGGGGCCTGCTACAGGCTGCCCAACCAGAAAGACTGAGTGGATGAGGGCCCCTATAGGCAGATAGCAGCAGCCTCACATTCACCAGCCCTGGCCCTCATGGGGGACTTCAACCACCCTGATATCTTTTGAACGGACAACACAGCAGGGCATCCACTGTCCCCTCTGTGTCTGGCAAGATCATGGAGCAGATTCTCCTGGAAACTATGCTAATGCACGTGGAAAATAAGGAGGTGACTGATGACAGCCAAAATAGCTTCACTAAGGGCAAATCATGCCTGACAAATTTGGTGGCCTTCTACAACAGGGTTACAGCATTGGTGGGTAAGGGAAGAGCAACTGACGTCATCTACCTGGACTTGTGCAAAGTATTTGACGCTGTCCCGCACAACATCCTTGTCTCTAAATTGGAGAGGCATGG
This sequence comes from Platalea leucorodia, assembly GCF_965183815.1. NCBI lineage: Eukaryota > Metazoa > Chordata > Aves > Pelecaniformes > Threskiornithidae > Platalea > Platalea leucorodia. The sequence continues at coordinate 61,704,330 of NC_138827.1, forward strand.
ATTTGATGGATGGACCACTCAGTGGATAAGGAATTCGCTGGATGATTACACTCAAAGAGTTGCGGTCAATGCCTCGATGTCCAAGTGGAGACCAGTGACGAGTGGCGTTCCTCAGGGGTAGGTATTGGGACCGGTGCTGTTTAACATCTTTGTTAGTGACATGGACAGTGGGATTGGGTGCACCTTCAGTAAGTTTGCTGATGACAGCAAGCTGTGTGGTGTGGTTGACATGCTGGAGGGTAGGGATGCCATCTAGAGGGACCTTGAGAGGTGGGCCCGTGCAAACCTCATGAAGTTCAACAAGGCCAAGTGCAAGGTCCTTCACGTGGGTTGGGGCAATCCCAAGCACAAATACAGGCTGAGTGGAGAACGGATTGAGAGCAGCCCTGAGGAGAAGGACTTGGGGTTGTTGGTTGATGAGAAGCTCAACATGACCCAGCAATGTGCACTTGCAGCCCAGAAGGCCAGCTGTATCCTGGGCTGCATCAAAAGAAGTGTGACCAGCAGGTCAAGGGAGGTGATTCTCTCCCTCTACTCTGCTCTCGTGAGACCCCACCTGGAGTAGTGCATCCAGCTCTGGGGCCCCCAGCATAAGAAGGACATGGACCTGTTGGAGTGAGTCCAGAGGAAGGCCATGAAGATGATCAGAGGGCTGGAGCACCTCTCCTATGAAGACAGGCTGAGAGAGTTGGGGTTGTTCAGCCTGGAGAAGAGAAGGCTCTGGGGACACCTTATAACAGCCTTCCAGTACCTGAAGGGGCCTTACAAGAAAGCTGGAGAGGGACTTTCTACAAGGGAGCATAGTGATAGGACAAGGGGTGATGGCTTTAAACTGAAAGAGGGTAGATTTAGATTGTCTATAAGGAAGAAATTCTTCACTGTGAGGGTGGTGAGCCACTGGAACAGGTTGCCCAGAGGAGGTGTGGATGCCTCATCCCTGGAAGTGTTCAAGGCCAGGCTGGATGGGGCTTTGAGCAACGTGGTCTAGTGGAAGGTGTCCCTGCCCATGGCGGGGGGGTTGGAACCACATGATTTTTAAGGTCCCTTCCAACCCAAACCCTTCCATGATTCTGTGATTCTGATGGGTTGTTCAGTGCCATCTCCCTCGGGGCAAGTTGTCTTGACATGTCCTGGCTCTCTGGGAATTCCTCTTCCCACGAGGGAATGGGTTGTGGAACGATAGCAAGCGTGAGAGGGTAACTGTCTGCTGGCCAGGTAAGAATATCTTGCAGATAAAAAAAATTTTAAATTGGTTGTAATGGTGAGATATAGAGGATAGTGTTAATTTTTTTTAATTTATTTTTGACAGGTCTCCTTAAAACCCCTTGAGAAGTGTGAATTTTTAAAACATTTTGTCTGTGAAGTTTCCTCTGTGTGCTTTTTCTGCAAACTGAATATAGAACTTGGCTCCTCTCCTGAAGAGACATGGCTAGAGTACTGTTACTAAATGTTTGAAATTTGATATTTGTGTTTAAAGGACTGAAAATCTGGTAAAGCATGAAGTAGTAGAAGCTGGTATCCATACTCTGCAGCATACAGCTGCACTAACAAGAAAAGGCAATTTCACCACACTTTTTTAAGGTTTCTCTGGATATCAACACTTTTTCCTTAAATCAGATTTGCCCAAGCAGGTTTTGGCATTTCTTTGGTTGATGTTACAAATCAAGAATTGCAGCTTGTATTGGAAGTGTCCTGACTTTTCCATCACAATATAGGTACCCTGAAGGAGAGCTGCAGGTTATTTGCCATAGCAGAATATCTAAGTTAATCAAAGGCACAGTTTCTCTGTAGGAAGGTGGTACAGCTTGAATAGCATGCAAGTTTCCCACCTAGCTATCCCCAAACACTTTTTACACATGGGTAACAAATGGTCCAGTGCTTAACAGAAGTATAAAGTAGTGGGGGGCATGAAAATGTTTTTATTTTGTAAATAGAATAAATACACACATTTACCATATACAAGAGAACTGTTGTAAAAATTGTCAGTCTCCTCTGATGTCTCTTGTAGGGTCCTTCATACAACCTATGTACTAGACTTCTGATCTTCTCCAGTACTTACGATGCTTCTAGGTCCTTTTTTAAAATTTGATGTAAAGTCAGTGTAGTTGAAGAGGTAATGAAAAGCAGTGCCTTGCAACTTTTGAGTGTGATACTGTAGTCCTACGAAACATCATATTGTAAACACAATAAAATGGTCTATTGCTGCCTTGCTTTATTAACTCTAATTAGTCTAAAGAGCTAAATTTAATTAAATCTGCTTGTGGATGAGAACATCCTAGCTATGGAAAGGTGCACTGAAGGTCATCTCCAGTTATGAATCTTAATGTTACATGTAAAAATCTGTTTTGTCTCATTTGCTTGAAGCCAGGTGGGAGCTTGCCAAGCCACTCTCCATCATTTTATCAGCAGTCCTGGGCAACCAGGGAGGTCCCAGATGACAGGAAGTTAGCAAATGTGACACCCACCTACAAGAAGTGCCGGAAGGAGGATCTGGGGAACTACGGGCCTGTCAGCCTGACCTCGGTGCTGGCGAAGGTCATGGAGCAGATCATCTTGAGTGCTGTTATGTGGCACATGCGGGACAACTGGGGAATCAGGCTCAGCCAGCATGGGTTTATGAAAGGGAGGTCCTGCTTCACTAGCCTGGTCTCCTTCTATGACAAGGTGACCCACTTAGTGGATGAGGGGAAGGCTATGGATGTTGTCTACTTGGACTTTAGTAAGGCCTTTGACACTGTCTCCCACAGCATTCTCCTGGAGAAGCTGGCTGCTCACGGCTTGGATAAGTGCACTCTGCACTAGGTTAAAAACTGGCTGGACAGCCGAGCCCAGAGAGTGGTGGTGAATGGAGTAAAATCCAGTTGGCGGTCGGTCACGAGTGGTGTTCCCCAGGGCTCAGTGTTGGGGCCGGTCCTGTTCAATATCTTCATTGCTGATCTGTATGAGGGGATCGAGTGCACCCTCAGTAAGTTTGCAGATGATACCAAGCTGGGTGGAAGTGTCGATCTGCTGGAGGGTAGGAAGGCCCTGCAGAAGGACCTGGACAGGCTGGATCGATGGGCCAGCGCCAACTGTATGAGACTCAACAAGGCTCAGTGCCGGGTCCTGCACTTGGGTCACAAGAACCCCAGGCAACATTGCAGGCTTGGGGAGGAGTGGCTGGAGAGCTGTCTGGCGGAAAAGGACGTGGGGGTGTTGGTCGACAGCCGCCTGAACATGAGCCAGCAGTGTGCTCAGGTGGCCAAGAAGGCCAATAGCATCCTGGCTTGTATCAGGAATAGTGTGGCCAGCAGGACCAGGGAGGTAGGTGATAGTGCCCCTATACTCAGCACTGATGAGGCCGCACCTCAAGTACTGGGTTCAGTTTTGGGCCCCTCACTACAAGAAGGACATCGAGGTGCTGGAGCGTGTCCAGAGGAGGGCAACAAAGTTGGTGAAGGGTCTAGAGCACAAGTCTTATGGGGAGCGGCTGAGGGAGCTGGGGTTGTTTAGCCTGGAGAAGAGAAGGCTGAGGGGAGACCTTATTGCTCTCTCCAACTACCTGAAAGGAGGCTGTAGCGAGGTGGGGGTCGGTCTCTTCTCCCTAGTAACAAGCGACAGGACGAGAGGAAACGGCCTCAAGTTGCGCCAGGGGAGATTTAGGTTGGATATTAGGAAAAACTTCTTCACTGAAAAGGTGGTTAGGCATTGGACAAGGCTGCCCAGGGAAGTGGTTGAGTCTCCATCCCTGGAGGTATTTAAGGGAAGGGCAGACGTGGTGCTTGAGGACATGGTTTAGTGGTGGACTTGGCAGTGCTAGGTTAATGGTTGGACTCAATGATCTTAAGGGCCTTTTCCAACCTTAATGATTCTATGATTCTATGAATGTAGCTTTAACAATTTTTTTATTATTATAAATTATTATTATTTGAAGATCTCTGATCTCCCTGCCTTTTTGTGACAGAAAATAGAAGTATACCTATAAGGTGTGAAGAAATAACTTTGTGTATTAAATGTATGTAGGTGTAGATATTTTTTACTTACTGAAAGTGCAATGTAAACAAAGATTGAACCCTCTGTTCTGACTTGGTACTTGAATGATTACATTTTGAACTCCCACTTACTAAAGTACTTAACTGTAAATAGTAAATTGCTTTTTAAATATCATGAATTCTAGGTCAGTTCTTTCCAGGAAAAAAGGTTCTTAAATGAGGAAGAAGGAGAACATCTATTTTCATATACATGGCTGAGAAAGAAAAGTCCCACTGAGTGCACATGAAAACTTTTTCACTACTAAAGCGTTGATTTGGACTTACTTTTTTGAAAGGATGCTCAAATAGTATTGTTAAGTGTCCAGATTTTTGAGTGGCTTCTATAGTACTACCCCTTGTTTTTAACAATGTTTTTTTAATTACATTTTGGAGGTAGGCTGTGCACATCTATCTTGCCATGAGAGCTTGCATTAAGTGACACAACACACTGTTTTTCCTCTTGCTGTCAATGAGCTGTAGGACTGAGGATCAAAAGTGTTGTCAAGAGTTGTCAAGAGAGGTAATATAACTATTTTTACAATTTAAACTGTTAGGAAGTCCTGATATCAACTGTTAATGTAGTATCCATGTAACTGAGTTTGATTATGCAATCTGGTAAAATAAGGCTGATTTGAACAGTCATGTGTTTCCTTTATATGCTATGTAGGACCTGAGATGAGGAGTAATGCCGTGCTAAATGGTCAGTGCTACCTAATGCTGGAGAGAGATGTGCTAAAGCAGAGAACAGGCATTCTGAAAACTAGACATGTTTAAAAATCCTTCCTGCAGCCTTTGTCAGTAGTCAGTACAAAAATTCATTTCAGTTGAGTTTTTTACATTAAACTTGAGGACATTCCAAGAACTTACACTGTGGGCATTGCAGGAAATCCTGCCTAGCAGCCTTGCAAATCCAAGTGTCATCTTGAGAAGGCCTGCAGACTTTTATAAACTGTATGGCAAGTAACTGTGTTATGCCTAGATGGTGGTGGGTAGAAACTTTAGGTAGACTTATTTCTATGTAGGGTAAACACCACACTTTCCTGTTAGTAAATACATGACGATTTCTTGGATCTGTCTTCAGATATCTTGTTTTTAAAAGGAGAAGTCATGAGGAGATAAAGGGGGAGGAAGCAAAGGGTACCTGAGGGAAAGGTCTGATGCTGGTGCAGAGCAAAGAAGCAGCTGACAAGGTCTGATGCTGCAGCCCAAGATCATATGTGGATAATGGTCTGTGTAATATAACTTTGTAACTTGTGAAGTATTTTGTCTATTTATGTGCTCAGGTATTCATTTCTACCACTTTGAGTTACATGCTTTATGAAAGGCTTTTGCTGACTTAAAGAAATTAAATAATCAAGTATCTGTGGTAGGTGTGATGAGGCTTTCCAAAGACTGGATCATACTTTTTTTTTTTTTCCGTTCTACATGCACTCTTGTTCCTTGAGAACATTATGCTGTGCTTTGGTCATAGGAAAGTAAGTCCAAAGGAAGACTTCTTTTTTCCCGCCTGGGAGAACTTGCATTCAGTGTCAAGCAGGCCATATTATTCAGACATACTGTACACCAGATAGCCAGTTTATATATAGAAACAACAGACTTCTAGTACTCTCTTTAACGTGCTAAGCTTGACAGAATTCCATTTGAGATGCAGTAACTGGTTACTCTGGCTGGATTTGCTTGTTGTTGAACACTGAGGAAAAGAGGAAAAGTATGGTATGGCAAATAAGGGCAATCCAGATATTTAACATCATAGAATTGTTTCCTTCAAAAGACTATATTTGCTATAGAAATGGCTAATACAGTAGTTATGTGATTTGTTTATTGTTAGGCTGTCTTCAGTTTGCTTTTGCTTCTGTTCTACAACAGGGATACAGGCAGACTGGGTGCAATGAGATGTAATTAGGATACATCCTAATACTGCCAAACCAGGACAACTGTAAAAATGGTTTTAACTCCCAATTCTGTAGTGTTGCAGTGAGTTCTGTCTGAAGCGCGACCTGATTGTACAGGGAACGCCTTGGGAAGTACAAAAGTGAGATTTGTTTTTATATAACATAATGGGTCTTGTTGGCAGTCTTCTGTTCTCTTAATTATTAATGTGAAATAACTTTTCTTGCACAATAGTTTTTAAACCAGGCCTATTTTTATAGTGCATGAAAATACTTGGGTTGGGTGGGAGTCTGCAATAAATATTTTTATTCCCTAAAGCGATGGCTCTTGGCCAGCTTCTGCGCTCTTACTTATCAGCTGTTGGTCTTAATTCTCCTGAATTCAACCTTTTTATTTCTGAAGACCAGAAATAATTGTATATGCATGATTCTTACTCCTGAGTGTTGTTTCATTAATGAGATGCTGCGATTCCTTGGTTCTTGAAGGCAGTTCATTCAGGAGCCTGGCTATGCTGCTGCTGTGTTTGATACTGTGCAAATCAATCAATACAGGTGTTGGCTTCAAAGTGTCCTTGTTTCTTTCTCAAGTTTTATTAGAGCCGGAGACCCTTGAAAGATTGTATGACTGGCAATGCTCAGTACAACACTTTTTTTTCCATAAAAAAATGAAATCAAGCTTTTGGCATAAAGGTCTCTCTTAAATAAAAGATCTCCAAACTGAGGGCTGAGTCTGAGCACAGCAATGAAGTTGCACTCTGATGGTTTATCTCGTCATCCTGTTTGGCTGCTTATGCTGTGAGATTATGCTACATAAAAATGAAACCCCAGGACAAAGAAAATATCCTACAGCTTCCTAGAAGCCTTTTTAGTTTGTCAAGCAGTGCTTATTTTAGAAATGGGCTAGTTCAGGGGCATGAGAGAAAATCATGGTAATGCTGTCAAATGCTTCAGTAGTCAGATGTCCAAGTACTCGGCATTTGTTTTGCTTGAATGCTTTTTAGTGTTACTGCTTTTAGAAGATAATCAATGTTCTGTGCAACTGCTTTCTCATTTTCATGCATCTCATGCTCACGTCAGCTGTCTTCATTATGGAATATTCTAAGCTCATCAAATCAAAAAGTTTTAGCCTTTTTTTGGTTACACTTAAGTGAAGTGCAGAAAACTACAAGAGCCTGTTTTATTCTGTTGTCTGGTGGCTTTTTCTACCACGGCATTGTTGGAAATTCCAGGGGAAAGGGTGGTGGCTGGAATGGAAATGGAGAGTGAACTTTCCTCACTTGGACAATGACTCAAACCAAGGACAAAGTGATCCTGGCAGAATACCATGGGAAAATCTATGCTTCTGGGGCAGTCAAATGCCACGTTTTACAACTGCAGTGCTTATTCAGAAGGGGAAAAAAGGAAAAATACGTTGATCATGCAAAAAGAGGAGGAGGAGAGAAGCGTCTTATGCCTTAAAATATCCTTGAAAGCGAAGTGCCAGTGTTGATTTTAACAGCTCCTTGGAAGTTGTGCCATCATTAGGGGAGGGGACGTGGTACTGTAGGTCCATCCAGTGTACCAGGAAAGCAGCTGCTGTTCTGTAAGAGATGGGGGAAGAATGGTGCTTGAGTCTTGCCTGACCAGTGTAGATGTGAGAGCAGAACCCAGTTATGGCGCATCTCCTGTTTCTTAACTGCCAAGCAGTCGTCTCCCTCAGCTTGCTGTCCCCTGTTGTTGGGGAGGTGAAGCAGTGCCGGCTCTGGCAGGGCTTTCAGCTCTGCCAGGGCGATGCCTGTGGTTTAGCTAAGCAGGGTGTCATAGGAATGAGCTTCCTGTCCTAACGGTTCTGTCTTCTTCTCCTCCCTGCCGCTGACTCATGCTTGCAATCAAATGACTAAGTTAACTCCTTAAAAGAGAAAAAATAATAACTTTTCTGTGAATGCAGGGAAACTGGTCTCCTTTCCCCCCATCCCCTTCCCTTTGGAGTTTGTGTTTTGCCTCAATATGGATGAAGTAGGTCAAAATGTGAACTGGCTCAGTCTCTGCAGTTCAGGTATCACAGGCAGGCAGCAGAGGTTTTCTGTATGTGTATGTTGCTGGCTAACCTGCAATTCCATTCTGAAACAGATTAGAGATCTGTGGCAGCTTTTTTGGGTTCAGCATCTTGGACATTAGTGATAGCATTGCAAAAAAGGCCTTTTCTTTGTAGAAGACATGACTTTTCCTGCCTGGATTTGGCAAGATAGGAAGCCAAAACTGAGGGATTGTTACTGGGATGAATTGACTGGAAGGTTAACCTTGATGCAGCCAGCCTTTCACCTATCTCCTTGTCAGGATGGTTTTAATCTATTGTTGGCTTTTAGCATCTGAAATCTATTATAAAGTGACTACACTGGATGGAATTGCAGTTTGTAAACCACAGCCTGAGTTCAGCAAAAGTTGCACTGGGCCTACTTCCTTTGAGTATAAGCTCCCAGTGCGATGGATGTTGTATTATGAGAATTCTAGAATACAAGGTGTATATTCAGAAGCAATACTAATTTATTAGTAAAATCTAGAGAAAATGAGCTTTTGTACTTGGCAGTTTTTCTGCTCCTCTAGTACGTCTCTTTTCCAGTACACATTTGAGAAGTTGCATGCGTGCCCCGCCCCGCCCCCAGTTTGGCAAGTTCAAACTATATAACTTAAATATTTATCTTGGAGAAGAGAATCAGTAGGAGTTAGGAGTTAATGAATGAGGTGAAGGAGTAGGCGGGACAAGCCAAGAGACTCTTTAACAGTTCTGGCTGCTTTTGTATGTAGTGTACCTTTTATCACTGCATTTGGACTGGAGTCATTTCCTTGTATCCAAGACTTTTGGCATGCTGACTCTTCTCTTGATCTAGTTGTAGAAGCTTTAGACCATGATGGTTTAGCAGTAGTCTCAAAGAGCTTTTTGAAAAGAAGAGCTAGAAAAGCATCCTGGTAGAGTTCAGGAGCAGAACTATCAGCTTCTGTTCCTCGTGCTCCCAAAGCGACAAAGCTAGATGTGGGAAGTGTGTGTGAGCAAAGTGGGCAAGATCATAGCTCCGTTGCTGGCAACAAATGGCATATGTCTCTGGGCTGTGTAGATTTGTGTACGTTTACTTCTGGTAAAAAGACTGAATAACAGTGGAAAAACTAGATTAGAGCTTTGCACTGTGACTGCAGTTGAGTTTTTTCTCCTCCTTGTAGGAAGGCTGAAAGCTTAGCTAATTTCTTTTATAAAATTATGTTGCAACCACTTGCCATCTAAAGCTAGAGCTTTGTAAAAAAGACATTGAAAATGACAGCTGAGAGCTGAAAAAACTCGCACATCTAAAAGAGGAGGAACTCATGATGAACTTTTCACTGTTCAGATGCTGGTAAGGGCTTATGCAGGATTTTCTGACGACACCTCCCTGTGTTACAGATGCCTTGCTAACACTATCATACGGTGGAACCAGGTTGTGGTTTTGCAAGTTTTATCTGTGAGAGTGAGGTCTGCGTGATGTAGTAAATCTGTGCATAACAACTAGAGTTGAACCAGCCTATTACCAGTTTGAGATCCCCCTGTGGCCTCCCTCCTTTGCAGCATCTCCTTTTCCCGTTATGACAGTCCCCCTGTAGACTCCTGATGCTTGCAGTCATTCAGTTGTCACCTGCGGCTAGCTCCTTAGCTAAAAACTAGATTTCCTAATTGCTACAAAATGTGAGTTGAGGTCCAAACACATGTGGAAGTAAGATGATTTATATAAAAGGTTTAAGAGGAGTGTAAATTCTTTCTGACACTTTCTCAGAAGTCCATTTCATATTTCCATGTGAATTTTGGGATTTGCTGGAACAGGAGGGGAAATATAGACTTATTTGGGTGCTAAAGCTTGTCTACAGAAATGTTCATGTTTGCCCATTTCAGCTGCTCATTTTATTGAGTGAAATAGCTCCATCATGCTGAGCAATTCAGTATGATAGATTATCAAATTGATTCTTTTAAAAAAAAAAATTCTCAGAACTTTGATTTGTGCTGGTAATTACTGCTGAAGACCTCTCTGACTCTTACAATTAATGTTAATAGCCTTATAAATATTCTGCAAATATAATTAAAGGAAATTACATGTTAGAGAAATAAAGATTAAGTTGCTGTGCTGGTGAGGACTAGCAGAGTTCTGCTTTAGCAGAACTGTGATTTGAGAACAAGACCTCACAGAGAAAGTGGCACCTTTCTGGCAAAGATTTTATTGATACTTCTAGTTTGAGGAAATAATATTGTTTACATACCTTGTGCAATAAAATTAATCATTGCGTACAATATTTTCATAATAGTAAATATGCGAGGTGTACTTACTCATGTAAACAGTATTGAATTTCTGGAGTGTAAAAAATAATATTCAGATATACTCTCCTAATCTGTGTAAAACTGTAGCTTTATAGTGTCTTAGTGTGTCAAGTCCTTTAAAGCTGCTTTTTGTGATGGAGTTTGGTTTTTCAATGCTGAATTTTAACAGCATTGAGTTGAAAGTGGCTTTACCTTTCATGAAAGCGGAGATTTTGTGTGCTTGACAAAAGGAAGAGGTGTTAATATCCCACATCTTGTGATTCATGGGGTGGGGGGTGGAAATCAGTTTCTAAGATTAAACCAAACTTTCATGAAACTTCTTTTTCCCTCTTTCTCCCAGTGAATGTGTTAACTTAGTCTTCTATGGATACAGAAAAGCAAAGAGCCCCCATTGAAGAATTTTCATGCCAGGACCGGTCAACGCTAATATCTCCAATCTCTGCTTGGTTTTTTTTTGTGGGTTTGTTTTGTTTTTTTTTTTTTTCCCAGTCTTGAAGGATAAGTTACTTATGTCATCTTGAACCTGATCTACTCTCTTTACCCTTTCCCCTGTTGGAAAGAAAGGGTGAGATATGTTTCCTGCAATCATTCCCTTGCAGGGAGGTGAACAAATAAGGAAGGGTTGTGTTACATGCTGTAGTTATGAGAGCTATTTGGAGATGGCCAAGTTGGTCAACAGCTGCAGCCCTCCGCTATCATGCGAATGGTTTGCTTTTTGCCACACTGCTTATTTTAATGAACTCCATCTGTACAGTGTAGTCCTTAATAGAGAGCAGATTGCTGGGCTGATGGTGTCTACAATACAGTATAGATGCTGTGAGTTGTCCAGTCTACTGGGTTGCAGATGAAGGTTGAATATGAAAATGAGGTGGATACCTCTTTGTTTAGTGCAGAAGCGGTTTCCAAAATGTTGAAATTTTGCCTGAAAAGGAAAGAGATTGCAGGGTTGGGGGGAGGGTGAGTCAGCAATTGCTTACAAAGGGGTTGATGTTTTTCTAAAAGAGGCAGCTCATAATCTCTGAAATTTATTTTGTAGCTAAATCCCTGGGTGCTTGGTTTTTTTGTTTGGTTGTTTTCCACCCCCCACCCCCAAAGTCATGATGATAGTGGTTTAAAATTTGGGATTTCCCTGCCATTGAAAGTGATTTGCTTTCTGGAGTCTCTGGTTTTATTCAGATAGTATATTGGTGTGGAGCTCAATGTCCTGTGCTTTAAGCTCTTGCTAAGACAAATGTGACAAAGGAAACACAGAATAGGTTCATTTTAAGGTAAATTCCAACCAAAGTCAAAGCACTTTTCTTAAAGCAGATATAGGAAAAATAACTTTAGACTTTGTTAATAAGACTTAAATGACACTGTTTTTTAGCTGAAGCTTATTCAGGTAAAGTTGCTTCTGCCTGAGTCTAAATATATGAAGTATGGCATCCAAAGCCATAGTTGGCATACTGGGAATGTACGGTGTAGCATACTTTCCTTTTCCTCTGCCATAGGTTGAATATAAATCCTCAAACAGCTTACCATACCAAAAATAGGCAGTATAAATACCTGAGCACATGGAAAAATAACTCTCCTATTACTGCCACATTAGAAATTAAAAGAATTATTCAATTTTAGGCACTCAGTGGGGACGTCTTAAATTAGTAACAATTCTGTGAACCCAAACATCCAGATTTTAGGCAGATTTCTGGAAATGAGCAAGGCAGTGCTGGCACATGCACTGAGATGACCGTTACTAAGTAGTATTTCAGAGGAAGTGTTTGTCTGACAGATTGTACTTCCAACAGCTGACATTTTTCAACCAAAAGTGTATGCCAAATTAGGTAACTTTATGTTGCTTTTTCGCTCTTTGTGTTCCACTTGCTTCTCCTTAGAGTGCAGAATTTCCAGAGGATGCTTAACTTAATCTGCGACTGTCTGAGTGCATAAATTAGTCACCTGAGCACTTGTAATAAACTTAAAATGATACCATGGAAGGAATTAATGCCTTAGACTGTCATTAGTGGGATCTGTAAACTCTCACCTGTAGCTGTCAGATCTGTATTGATACTAAGGAAGATGCTGTTGCAGTTGGATGCCTGCGAAAATGATTAGGATGGAAGAGATGCAGAAAAGAATCTCACCTGTTATTGGGATGGTTTGCTGATGGAGACTTCTTGGTGAGAGGAATTTACACTCCATCTCTCCGTGTAGTGTTTGTAAAGACTTCAGGATTGTGGCCTGTTGCAGTACTCTTGTTTACATTAAAATAATCTGTCTTCCAGGCAGATTTGCGAGTAGGCTGTTTGCTAGCACTTTTCCTGTTAATGAAAAGTTAATCACCACCTACTTACTACAAAGCCTGTGTAAGGAAGAAAGGGAGAGTATTTTACAACTTCTTCTGATTGACATAATTAAGAAGGTGCTAAAATTCTAGACAGTAAAGCTGTCTTGGTCCTGTTCCTTAGGTATTTCTTCAGTTTAGTTAAAGGTTAAACATGAGTTTAATGTCTTATTCATAAAAATACAGAATGTTCATTCCTAGATTTTAACGACAAAAAAAACCTGTGGTTGATGTGCTAGGCTAAGTTTGAGATTCCTTTGTCTGCATATGGAAATGCTTAAGTGTCATTGCTCCTCAAGTCACTTTGCCTATATTTCTGTCTTGGTTGCATGAGGGACCAGGAAACAGTCAGTCATTCCATTTTTTTGATTAATAAATTCCAGTATTTTCCCAATCCCTTTTGTCATCAATAGAACTGTAGCTTCAACTTTTTGCTTATACTTTATACTTTTGCTATTTTAATATTGGCAACTCTTGGATTTCAAGGTGGAATTCGTATGTCATTTGCAAAGTTAGTAAGTCATCAGGATAAGTTGTCATTGTCATCTTTAGTTCCAAGCCTCCCATTCCACCTCTGCCTGGGAGTGTAGTGCAGTCATCCCCGAAAAGGTACATAGATTCACACGGTATTGAGGAGGAAGGGCTTGGAATAACTGCCCGTTGATTCTTGCAGTTGACCGAATCTTCTCGTGGGTCCGCGCAGTCCTGAATCTACTCCCACTGAAGCTGGTGGGAATTATGCAGAATATGGTCAGGCCTGTGGTGTTGGAGATCCTATAATATGTTTGCAGAAGGGATCAGGGAGATGAGTTGTAAAATGCATTCAGACCCTTGTGTTCAGTTGAGCTGTTTGTGTCTAGCATGGTTGAGTCTTATTTCTGTTTGAAGGAAGTGAAGTTTAGGCAGATGCTGTTGTTCTTATAGTGGAAGCAAGAACACATTGCTATGTCGCTGGGAAGCTTTTTGCAGCATACGTGCTTTCATTGCTTCCAGCCCTGAAGTTGAGAATAAAAACACTCTTTCAGGTGAAATCAAGTGTTCATGAAGAATTTAGCCTGTATAGATTTTGCTTTGTAGGAGTGAACTTCTTCCACTTTTCCCGGAGCTACAGATCTTCTGCTTAGACGGTATGTGTACGACTGACTTTAGCATGTTGGTTGTTTTCGTGAGCCTGTCCTCTTTCTGTTTGTAATAAACAAATACTCCACTCGGGTATGTGAACAAACTGACAGTGTCAGTTGACAAATATAAAAACTAATGCTAAACACGAGATGAGAATAAAGAGATTTTGACTGGATTAACCAGGATTTTGCTGGAGAGCTGGGTTAGAAATTCACTGTATCATGTGCCAAGGTTCCTGTCTTGTTGAATTTGCTGAAATGGTCCATTTTTATTAGTTGTTGCAAAACTAAAATGTTATTAGACCCTGCTTTACTAATGATGTAGCTGATGGGTATTTCAAATTTTAATATAGCATGGTGTTGATGTTCGTTTAAGTTTAGATTTGGAAAAATCAAGACACTGCCCATTTTTAAATACAATATTCTGTAAATACATCTGTGTTTAACAGAGCTTAATAACTTTTTACTTGAGACCACTTTGTCCATAAAGTCTTCTGGAGCAGCATGATCACTTTGAAACCTGTCAACTACCAGGGAACTGAAAATCAAAAGCCTAAGGCTCAGATCCATGAAAATATTTCTTGACTATCTAGGTCTCAGTGACTTTGAAACCACCTCGCACTTGTCCCATCTCATCTTTTCTCATGGTTATGCAGTTAAGGCTCAGCTTGGAGACATTGGAGCAGGATGCTTAGGCTGGTCGCCTCTCCTCAGTGTAGCTTCATCACATTGGGGCTTGCCTAAGCTCAGCAACCTGACACCCTGTTTCTTCCTTTCAGTAACCAAAGGTTTAATGATAAGAACATTGCACAGATCGCGATCTTGTGTTCTCCGAATGCTTTAGGTAAATGACTCTTGCAGGTCTGTGTCCATGAGACTGAAAACCTGTTTAGAAGTATCTAACTCCAAGGAAAAAGGTTCATATTTAAAAGGTTGATTCTTGTCATTTCCAATCTGAGCAATTGTTGGTGACAAGAAGAGAATCAGTACTTATATTTTAAAATAATAAAAATAAGAACTTCTCAACTATTTTTTTGTATGCAACTATTTCAGTTTCTCTCTGAAACAGTTTCCCAGAAAGCCCAGTAATGTGTAGATGGACCACTTCTTGAGGAGCTGAGACTGAGGATGCCCAGGGGCAATGCAGTATGAATCTAATGGAATGGTCTTTGTGAATACACTTGAAGGATAAAAAGCACAAGAACTGTGCTGAATTCAGGATGAGACGCCCCTGTAGCATAAAAGGTTTAAATGTCACTGTGAAGAATGAAAGGCTGATTTAAGGAGAAAAGGCTATTCTTATATACAGCTTGCGCATTAGAAAAAAAACGTGGTTGCATACTGTTAATTCTGATGCTTCTTTAAGATCAGGAATATAATATTCTACTTGTATTTAGCAGAATTCTGCCTCTGTATAGACACTTGAACATTTGTTTGTATTGTCAAGGCTATGGGCAATTCTGTTGGATTCAGAACAGTGCTGGTGCTTTGTGTCACTGAGGGACTACAAAGTTGGGGACTTCGGTACTGTTTATGCTATGGCAACATAGAAGAGCCTGTAAAAAAACCCTAATAATGTTTGTGAACAGCATCGATACCTACTAGACATGAAGAAATCTAGTTTTGGAGGGTGATGTAGGCTGTGAGGAACACACAGCTTTCTAGAGTCCTGTTTTGGCCTTCATGTCATCAGAATGGCATTTGCTAGTAGTAAATGCATTTAATGAAACTAATTTTAGAACTATAGGTCAGCACTTAAATTTTTCTCCTTGTTAGTCTCACAGCTAGATCGGGTCTTAGATTTTATTATAAACAGGACTTCAAAGTCTCATTTCTTCCCCCTCTGCCAGGTACTGTCACACAAATCAGAGAACATGGTTGTTACCGGTTGTGTCGCCTCTACTCTTTGTAAGTCAGACTCCATTTTTTAACACTTGAATCATATTTCCAGCGCTAGGGTTTTTTTCCTTTCTTACTCAATTTTCCTTTTGTTCCTGATCTTTTGTTTCGTTAGTGACAGAAATACTGTTGTGCAAATCAGCTGTGTTGTCATGGGGAAACTTCACAGCATGAATGTGGTGAAAAATGGCCAATTTTTTTTTTTGTTTTCTTACTGAGATACCACAGGGGGATGAGCAGAGAAATCGTTTCCTTACCACCCTATGGGGCAGTGTGTGGATGGACAAGGAGTGGTGGGCAGTCTTGGCTCAGCTGCGCTCCTGCTACTGGATTTGAAAGCTGAACAAAGGAAAAGGGAACTGTAATCTGTTGTTGCATAGGAGTTTTCCTTGGCATCCGTCAACAGTCCAAGTCAGGCTTTTTTCTTAGTGCAACAGATCTGTGAAGCACTCTATCTCCTGCAGAAAGAAGCACATGGCGAGTACGCTTTTGCCATCTGTCTCTTGTCGCTTGTATCCATCTAGTTAAGACCAGAGCTGTCGTTGCTCTGGAGGACGGAGCGGGACGGGTGGCAGCTGCCGTGCTAGCAGTGCGTATTAATGCCCTAAGGAGATCGGATCAAGCAGCGCCTGCCCACGAGTTGCAAAAGGGGAATAGTGCAGGAGATATGGATTCAGCACAGGAGAAATGTGTGAATTCCTCTTGGAAATGCCAAAGCTTTCACCATGTGAATATTCAGGTTCTGCAGCTGCCTCTGTGGACTGGTCTGTGTGTACCTCACTTGACCCTCTGGATAGAGGTTTTTATGGGATTGATGATAATTGGCCTATTTAGAGATCTTTCCACTGCAGTGAAACAACATGGCAGAAGCTCAATCCTGAACGTCAGTGAGGGCAAATAAACCCTTCATCTGGCTTGGTGGTGGTGACAGATGGCTGTTATTTCAACTGATGCAATATCATAGCAAAATTTAAAAGGTCAAATAGGTACGCTTTCTTATATGGGGCGAATGATCAATACTCCCAACAGTGTATTTATGTAAAATTTACAGGACTAACAAAAACTACGCAAGGAGAGAAAGATGCTAAATAGTTTGTATATACTTTCATTTCTTCATAGAAGAGGTAGCTAGAATGAAAGCTGTATGGTGTTTTTAGTAAGGAGGTGGGAGTATATGACTTTACAGTGACTGTGGCAGAAGGCTTTCTTATTCCATAGTATTTGAGCCATGTGAGTCTGCGTGAAAGTGAGGAATGGATTCTAGTAATAGCATGCTAAAGCTGTCACCTACGTTGCCATTTGGAGAAGAAAACTTAAACAGCATGAAACATCTGATATAGAGCAAACATCATGTTTAATCCTGATCATTTAAGTAGTTTGTTTTGATATGGATGATGATATCAGCCAGATAACTTGGGTACTATTGACCCAGTAGTTGTATCAGTGTTACACTTGGTTTGCATTGTCCATCACAACTACAGCATGTTATATAGCATAAATATTTAGACAGGTAAGTTGTGATCTCAGTTGGTCTCTGGATGCCACCAAAACACAGAGTTTAAAGAATATTTTATAACCAAGACAGCAGAAATAGATACTTAACTTGTGAAGAGTAAATATTGCAACAGAGTTGTAATGATATTCCATTATGCTTAATCTGGATGATTTATCTCCAAAGGTGTTAAACCTGACCGTGGTGAACAAACTAAGGGCAATTTTGTATCAATCTTTTAAAATTAGTCATCCTGTTTGTGCTTTTAGTGAGAAAATCTTTTGTCAGAGGTGGTCAGATCATGACAAATAATTACTGGTTCAGAAGCGGCCACTGGAGGGACGGACTTGTAAGCATCAGCGTGGTATGCTCGTAGTGTGTGCATTGCACCCTTTGCAGTGGGCATTCGGATGACTGGGCTCTCCCCTTAACTTGTATTTAAAAGTGGCACCTCCTAAGTCAAGCTCGGATGCAATTTACCTGCAAAGCATGTGTTTGCTTTGCTCTCCGTGATAAGCTCAGTGGGGTCCCATGTCTTACACGGAAAGTAAAATGCTATCAGTGTGTATGGGAAGACCGCAGGGCTTGTTGGATTCGGCGCTTGTGTCCAAGCGTAGTCCCTGTCTGATATTCTGTGTGTGACTCTGGCTTCGGTCTCTGCAGGGAAGTGGGACAGTGGCAGAGCGTGCTGCTGGGCTGGCTGCCAGGGGCCCTGGAGAGAAGCTGCAGCGTTGTCAACTGGAAGGCGTGCAGCCCCAAGGCATTTCTTAAAGATCCATGTCTTGTGGATGTTCCCCATTGAAACTACTGCGCATCTGGGCTACTGTTAGGGAATGTCGGAGAGCAGGGGCATCCTCCCCCCCTCTCCCCCCCAAGTAGTATTTGGGGTGGGGGGGCCTTATTCCTAGGTTGGAGTGGAAGAGGAATAGAGGTTGGGCTGAGGACCTCTGTGGCATCTGGCTGTCCTGGCTGCTGCTTACCCAGGGTTCAGTATCAATGCTCAGCATTTAGCTTGCTGTAAAGCAAATTCTGATATGTGCTTAGTACAACATGACCTGTTTCTGTTTCTCCTTCTGAATAAGGCATTGCCTGAATTCTTCAAGAAACAGACAATTAGCTGTTTCTTGCATAGCTAAAGAGCTGTTTCGATGGGCATATCTTTGTATGTAGAGTTTCCTTAGGATGCTGCTGTGCACTTACTTGTCTCTTAAATAATCCACGGATGGATTTTTCTCTTGCTGCCATGTTGTTCAGATAAAAATAATACGAGGTATTTGGCAGGTTTAGGAATATTACTGGACATCCTTAATTTCTAGCTACTAAGTGTGCCTTTGGGACTGATACTGATTGCTCTGTGACCTGTTCTTGTGTATAAAATTTCCTTGTGTCCAGGTAATTGCCAGGATATTAGCTGTAGTGTCTCTGCAAGTGTAGTGTGTCACATTATGGTGATCTGATAGATAACTCTTTAAGCATGTGAGCATCTCCAAGCAGTTTATTGCAGCAGAATGATTATAATGGCATTTTTGTCAAAACCTGGACTATTTATCATGCTTATTTCTAGTATATAGCTGGATTTATGGCAGAGCTTCTCCCATTTGAAGATAATTAGCCTTGCTTGTCCCAGACCTGCTATGGACGCTATACTGGATTTGCACAAACTGTAGTTATATACTTCAGTGGCTTTTCCAGTCTCGGTGCTCTAGCCTTTCAGTGAAGCTGATTTTGCTGACTGTGGCTCTTGTCGAGCCATTAACATAACTGGGGAGTCTCCTCTGAACATTCAAGGTTGTTTACAGATAACCTTGACATTGCCAGAATTTCAAAAGCCCTGTCGAGTTAATGACAATATAACTCTACAGCCTTTTTTCCCCCTGTATGAATGGAGCAGTGACGTGATTTTGTGATATTGCTACGCACTGTGAAGTGACTCTTTCCTTAATTGTGTAATGGTGTAAAATCATGCAGTTCCACATGTTTTATTTAGAGGAAATCTTAAACCTGCTCGTAACTAATGCATAGTGTACTAAGCTGAAAACATTTGTATGTTGGCCAAATACTCAGTGCTTCTAGCTTCTGTCTTCGCTTATTTAAATCTCTTTTTCAGAGAACTAGTGTATTGCTCCCTTGTTTTACTTTATTCTGCTTGTTCTCTGCTAGCAGCTTTATGAAGAAGTGGCTGTATAGCAGGAACACTACATCTCCTAGATAGACTGAGGCTCGATGACCTCAAGGTTTTTAAAAACCTTTTTTGGCACCTTTATCTCTGCATATAAATAGCTCACAAGTCTGTTCCTCAGCATTGGCCAGACCTAAAGTAGTGTTAAATGCTTTTGCGAGGTGAAAGTAGGCTTTCTCAGTTACTCGTAGATGGAGCATATCCAAGCTGTATGCTATATTTACACACTTTCGTTCCCGAACAAGTTTTACTCCATAAGACACATGAAATATTTGCAGATTCAGTATGGTGTATTTAAAATACGCTCCCAACAAAAGATTTGTGCTGGACTTAAAGACAAGTAAGTCTTTGCATAATTCAGTTTGTATGTAGCTAATGTCAGCAGCTCTATCTTAAGTTTATTCGTACAGTTTTTAGGTAATATTTTGATCAGCAGCAATTCTTAGATCTTTTGAAGAGTCATTTAAAATGGTCAGGTAGTGCTACTTGCTTCACTGGTGTTTGCTGTGAGTAGCAGAATAAGTTTGCCTTTCATGCCCTCAAGTCTCAACTGGTTTTTTTTGGAATTGGCTTGGCAAGCATACATTTTTATCAGCACGCTGCTTGTAATGCAGGAGACAGGAGTGCTTGACAACTGTATGAAGTACACCGGTGCAATATCCTCATGTAACTGCCAGGGAAGAGCAGGTGGACATTTGGAGTTCAACAGGGACAAACTAATGGATTTATCTGTGTTTGCAAAAGGTCACAAGGAATTCTCGGTGACCTCAAGGAGATGTTTTTCCTTTCAGGCAGCATCTCAGGTTTCAAGGAGCTCCGTTGTTTCCCTGGTTAATTGGTGCTGTTGAGCCATGGAGATTTGCTGCCTATTAAAGCATCATTGCTTCTGGTGACACGAAAGGCTTTGAGGTCTTCTCTCCAAATTTTAGTTGGTTTAAACTCTTGTACTACCTGACTGTGCGAGGTGATTTATGGCTGTAAGCATCATTAAACCTTTTGAGAAGTTGCTGTGAATCTTTTCTGAAATGTTACTCTGCATGAAACATGAACTGTTGTCAGAGCTAAGAAAATAAATGGAAGTTATTCTGGTGTATAACTTCCTTATGTATTGCGTTTTTTCATATAACCTAAAAACCTACTCTGGCTTTAGTAGTAAGCTGTATTGTGATTATTAATAATGTTTGACATTAACATTCTTGAACGATTACCAGCAAATCTTATATTCTCTGGCAGATATGCCTCTAAAACCAGGTACGTTTTGTATATCTGTGGCTCTAAGTAATTCTGCATCCATAACAAACAGCTTTCAAAAAAGTCAGGGAAACCTGAGGGGCAGTCAGAGCTTTTATTAAAGTCTGTCTGAGAGCCGCTGACGTGTGCAAGGTCTGTTCCCAAAGGAACACAAACATGTGAAAATGGGTGGTTGGGTTTTTTGTCTGTGGTACTGGCTTGCTAGCCACTGTGCTGCAGTTTACAGATGAATGTAAAATCGTATTTTTTTAATGATCCAAGGCATAGTTTTAATTAAATTCAGATTCCTCCATTTTCCCTTTTTCAGGTGAGCAGTGTGTCCATATAATGAAATACCTGTTGAGGTCGCTGTGGATAAACCCAGAGGGAAAAACCTGGGCAGGGAGAGCAGTGACAAGAACCACGGGGGGTGAGAAGCCGTCCGAAGGCGCCCTGGGGGCGCTGCCGGAGGCGGTGAGGGTGGGGCTGCCTGCAGCCCCCGCCCCCTGCGCGGGGCCGCCCCGGCGCCGCCCGGCCGCTTCGCGTTCCCTGAGCGGGGGCTGCGGGGGCCTGGCCTGCCCGGCACAGGGTGAGCTGTAGCTGGCTGATGCGGCGGCTCCTGCATCGGTGACCTGCTCAGCCGTGCTTTGTGGGCCCTCCTGGGATCGCCTTGAAGCATGAAAAGAAGAAATTCTGTCTCCAAGTATTCTTCTGGCAGTCTCCCCTCTCTCTTCCAATTTACAGTTGACTGTGCTCTTTTTACAATTCCTGCTCTTAACTAAGGAAAGGCAATTAATCATTAATAGATCCGAAATGCTGGACTGGGAGGTAGGAGTCAAAGTGACGCGGGAGGTTCTGCCTATAAGTAAGCATTTAGTTGAGTCCTCAGCTTCTGCTTTGAGCTCTGAGGTGCTCCTACTTAAAAAACCCTCTAACTGTCAGCAAAGCACGCTGCTGTCTTACTTCTTTCTATTCTTTCACGTAAAAACAAGACGTCCTACAGTTGTGGGAGCCTGCAAGAAACAATATTGTGAACCTTTTCAGACCTGTTAATATGTTTATTGAAGTGATGCTCAATGCAGAAGCTGTTACCTTTTGAAAGGCTGGTATTAAAGAAAAACTGTGTGGGTTTTGTTGGGAGTTCTTCAAACGCATTGATGTAGCGGAGAATAAGGATACAAAACGTAACTTGATTTTGCCAGTAATTCAGGCAGGATTTGTGGCTTTTGGGGCTGGGGGGTCTGGAGACTTAGCACAAACTCTAAATATACCCACCCCCCCGCCACGTTTGTTGGTTTGCTTCTTGACATAGGTGGTTGAAATGCATTTGGTAAGGGTAATAATTTAAGGAAGGCTGAATTGCCATGTCCTCAGCAGAGACACAGAGGCGTATGCCTTCCACTGTGGTCTCTTTGCTATCCCAAGGTCAGATTAAAAGGTGCTAATAATTTCCATCCATATTCTCAATGACTGAATAGTCAGGTAATTAAACATTTATACTGAAAATTCGGGGATCCAGCTTTGTGTGATGGAAGTACTCTCTTTAGAAACACAAAAAATGTTTGCTTTACTTGATTGCTGCTCCCTCTTGTGGGTTTCAGGCCAGTTTAAACAAGCTTGAAGTTCATTCTCAGTCTCTTTTTAGAGGGAATAATTCATCAGCAGTACTCCTCTAGTTTACTGAGTGGGGTATTGACCTTAAGACTTGCTTCACTGCATACCTCTACAAATTAGAACATTCTTTTATATCAAGAGGACTAAATCTGTAAAAGCATTTAATTAACTTTTTAAATTTAATGTACTTTTTTCAAGAATTTATACTGCTGTGCTATTAGTATATAATATGATTTATTTTTTTGTAAAAGCAGAGAGAAGTCTGTATCATAACTGTACCAGACTTGGCAAATGCCTGCTATACTGTGACAGTAGTAAGATCTCTCTCGTATCTACTCTCCTGTAGTCAGCGTTTCTGAGTTGCACTTCACGGGCTATTGCTCTTGTCTGCAGAGACCTGCTATGTTATGCAAGTTGAAAATTAAATTCCAAAAAAGAGTTCCACTTGCTTCCTGTGTGCTCTCCTGTATACCCAATAAATACAAATGCTGTAGCTGTATGAAAGATGGATATTTTTTTGTTACTTTTAGTTTCTCAGTTGCTCTGCTGGCATAAAATCTGTATATCTAATGTGTTGTGTCTGAAGATTTCAAAATACTACTTGTATTTATTTTCCTCCAGAGGGACATATAATCTCTATTCTCTGGACAAGAAACTGAAGCACAGTGGAATTCTGAATTGCTCCTAATTGATGGCAAGGAAAGACCTGTGCAACTTCACTTGACTAGTTCTTGGCCTGAAGCTCTTCAAAAAATTTCCCACTGAAAGTTAAGAGACAAATTGTTCTGACCTATTGCAAAATTGAAAGGTCTCACATTAGTGTGACACTGAAATAACAGCAGTTCACATGATCTAATTCCAATCTTACACCATTTCAAAATAATGATACAATTTGTCTTAGCATTGGAAGCTGTTCTGTTTCACTCACTTAACTGATGTTGAACTGTTTGTGTTCAGGAACTGGAATGTGGCTATTAAATCTTGGGTCCCCTAGGCTTTGGTGCTTGTCTCCTATGCTTTTATTACACCTTATTTTTAATTTTCACTAGTATCTTATTTCCCTTCCCTCTTGTCCTCTCTTGTTGTATATTGCCCATCTATTTTAGCTATGTAATGTTTTTGTTTGGCTGGTCTGCAGTATTTTCAAGCACCTTTTTCCTTTGTCTCTTATTTTCTTTACTTCACACTATCTGTTTGCATAATTTCTCAACACCATATAACTTGCATGGCCAAGAACTGGACATTTCATTTGTGTCTGACCAAGTGGCTCCAGCTGTTGGGTATCTGATAACATTTGAAATCTATTACTTCCTCTGTACCTCTTCAAGAGCATATAATATGGGGGAGTATTCAGTGGGTTACCTGAAACTTCTGATATTCATTTTACTTGGCCTTAAAAGAATAAATCAGTATGAAACTTTTCTGGATGTGAAGACTGCACTTCTGTGGAGACCCAGTGGTGTTGGTGGACACATGCTTCCCTGTAAATGTATTTGTTCTTACTGTGATGCAAGTAAAGGTGGGCTTTTGGTTGCCTTTTTTTTTAAGGTGATTAAACCAGAAAGCAGGTGTGCTTGATTTGAGAAACTAAACAGAACTTAATCGTGCATTTATGCCCTTTCTTAAAGCTTAATGTCACTCCTTGTCGTAGACTGGGTAATCCCTAGAACAGTATCAGTAACCTTTAGTTCAAAATTTGTGGTTTCTTTTCTCTTGACTGGGAGTTTCAGCATTGTTTCAAGCAGTTGCTGAGGCTTGTATCTACATTTTAATGCGCTATAAGCGCAGAGCTGTGTTCAAGATTTGCCAGCTTTTATTCAGATGAAATTTGCAGTTCAGTGAAGACCAGAATGTGGTCCCCACAGATTACATTCCTTGTAGCAGTCCCTGACTTTCAGTTCTTATTTATACTTCAAATATTTTTACCAGTCAAGAACAAAACCTCTGTTTATGTCCATGTTCAAAAAGATGTTGGCATTTGCCCAGCCCTGGAGCCCTCCCTGACCTGTGTTTATGCTGTAAAGAAGCCGGATGAAATATTGCTGTTTATTGCAGGCTCCAAATTTGGTTATTGTGCTTACTTTCTCTGTGAGCAGGGTCAAGACAAATGTGTTTGCTCTTCAGTAATATGTAGCAATGGCTGAATTAATTTTGCATGTGTGCTTCCTTACTGAGAGTCTTTCTGCTGACCTTCCCCTTGTGCTAGGTGCCTGCAGACTGGTCCTGGTGGAAAACACTGGTTGTAGCTTTGCTCCCTAGGTGGAAAGAAATGGCAGTCAAGCACAAAGAGTCTGAAATACAATTCAAGTCTGGGGATTTTTTTTGTTGGTGGTTTGTTTTTTTTTTTTTCTCTTTGTGGCATCACACAAAGATATCAAACTAGCAAGAATCCAGGGTCATTAAGGTGGTAACTTATCTTTCATCTCTTACTTTGTATTTAGTTTAAGCAAAAGTTATCCAGTTCTCTGTTACCAATTCATTTGCACTACCTGGATAACCCTAGTGCCTGTATTACAGCAAGCATGCTGTTTTTTCTCTCCAAAGAAAGAAATTCAGAATGCCAAACATACACATTTTGTAATAAAGAAAGATTTAAAGCCTTTTGAGGTGTACATATTATCGACTTACTGTGGGATGAGTTTTACAAGCTCTTGTCTCCCTTTGGTACCCCCTGTTTGCATACTGCCCCTCTTTCAGCCAGATTGCTTTAGGCCCTCAAGTCTGCAGTGAACTCTGTGTGACTTTAGTTACAAAGGCTGTTCTACAATCAAATAGAAATACAGTATTTAAAAAGTACTGTGGAATACAACCATTCTACTTGTGTGTTTTGAGGTTCGGTTTTATCTAAATTCTAAACAAGGAAAACAATTGCTGCACAACACTGCTGATCTAATAGAGGGAGAACTAAAAGGATCAGTGTCGTCACTGTAAAAGAGAAATTTCTCTTTTTATAAAGAAGTTGGGTAAAGCAAGTAGAAGAAACCACTGAATACAGCTTCGTGCAAATAAGTATTTCAGGCAACAACACTGGGAAGCTTTGTATCCTTTTCTTCTGAAATTCCAGTTCATATTTGCTAATACTGTCAGTTGGTGGTTTTTCTCTAATTTTTTTCCTTCTAGGTATCACTGTAGCCTCAACAATTCTGATTCATTTACTTGAATGAGTGATCCAGCTGTTTCCACAGTCAATGTTGACTCCCTCAAAACTATTTTACATGAGTAATAGTCTTGATCTAAAGATATCTGAGTGCAGTATTATACAGGGTGTATAAAATGTGTGGTCTTGTTCTTTGAGATAACAGCTGTAGAGTGGTATCCAAATTCTTCTCTGGTGGGAGCAGCCACTTACTGACTAGAGCTATTTTGAGAGAAAACACCAATTGAAGAAGTGACGTAAATGTGGTTAGTTGATACTGTGTTGGTCCTCTGCCGAATACGCTACCTACAGAAAACTGGTCGGGGTTTAAAGCTGTAACACGCTTCTGCAGAGCTGCCAGCCAACATCCTATACTGGAATAGTTCCTTCATCCCTGTTTTGCTTTTTCAGAGTATGGAAGAAGAACAAGTAATTTATTGCTAAATAGCAGTGGAAGTGGTATGCCCTGTATATACACTGATCTTCCCATTCTCCAGGCCCTGGGGCTACAGTGGTTATGAAAATCTCTGTTTTTACAGGATTCTACAGAACTGATTTTTCTGTAGAATTGTGTAATTTTCTTCTGAATCTTGCTGCTGAGGCTGCTCTGAACTTGCCAGGATTTTCTCATGGAGAGGGTTTGTTTAAATTGAGGGATGTTCTTCGAGCGCTTTTCCTTTCCCTCCTACCACCAGTCCAGTGCATCTTGAAGCGGAATCCAGTTTGCAGCTAACCCATCTGCAGCTAAGGTGGTGGCTTAATATGCAAAGGGAACCCAACACTGCAACAGAGACCACACCAGGCACAAGCCACTGAAGAACTTGTCGACAAGCTCTTTATTACTGGTGTGCATGGGAGGGTATGTGACCAGATAGCAGAGGGAAAGAGACAGTATCACCTCCCTGAGTAACTAGTAAATTTTACAACAATGTCACTTTTAAACCCGGGGCGGGGGAGAAAAAAACCATGGTAATAAACGCTTCTAAAACACTGCTAGGATCTATAGAAATGATTACAGGATGCCCCCTTTTAACAGGTGTTTTTAAGATCAATTCCTTGTGGCAGGATTTACTTTGGTAATCCATGCAAACTCATGATGGAGTTCAGTTACCGTTTAGACAATATTTTTAGCAGAGGCCCCTTGTGACTGCATGGCAATATAATTTATGAAGTAGGATGCAACACCCTAATTGTCTCTTACATTGTAGAGCTGTACACGCTGTTCACTGCAGTGTTCTGCAGATTAAACATTCTCCTTCTTTATGGGGGAAAAAGGTCTGTGTCAACAAGACTTTCCAGCCTCTGGTCACATGCTTAAATTATATCTCTGAGATGGGTTTCCTGGCAAACATGTAAGCAAATGTTTCTCCAAAGTGGACAGTGTTCATGTGTAAACTCCTCATTAGTCGTGCATCTCTTCCCCTCTTCCTCTTCCCAGTCTGCGGCTCAAAATGTTAAGCAAGAAGACCAAGAATGCTGACCCCTTAAACACAGATAACTCAGAACAGCACTATCGGCATGTCAGAGGGGAGCGCCTGCCCGTTCGTACTCCCTGCTCCTGGTGCTTGGGAATTAATGAAAAGAGAAAAACAAAGCTCTGGCATTCTGAGAAACTTTAAAAACAAAATCAGAAATCCGTCTTGGAATGCCCTTGCAAGAAAAACTTTCCATGAAAAAACTTACTATTTAATCTCCAGCCAAACTTCAGTCTTGTAGGATTGCATCGTGTGAATGAGCCCGATTCAGAAAAATAGGTTTAGGTTGCAGTTAGGGCGGTCATGGGAAACTCCCTAATAGTTCTTTTGGTCATTTTTCCTCTATAGGTCTTGTTATTATTCCCTTTGTATGGTAAAATTGGACACTTTTCAAAGTGAACTATCATTTTTTTGCAAAGATGTTTGATAACAAGATTCTTCAGTGTTTGCAAAGGATCTTAAGGTAAAGACATGATCATTGTACATTTAAGATGCCATACTAGTTTATTCTCTGTAGTGAATATAGTCAAATATTTGGGTTGAACCCGTAATTATATTTAGCTCTAAGTCTGAAATTTTGGACTTGGCTTTTACTGTGAATTGGATGTTGTTGCCTTTTTTTGCATGTTGAGTTGGAGAGCTTGGGTGAGGTAACAGTGGCACTCGCAGAATTTTTCAAATGCTGCTTGTGTTTCCCCACCTAATGTCCCTAATGGAGGGTAGGACTGAGGTGCTGAACCTCTGCCCTTCTGTGTGGTGTTCTTTGAAATTAGTGTTGGTTTTCCAGTTTACAAAATTTGCGGTCATGGTGGAAATGGTTAATGCAGCTTCCAACTCTTTAAAGCTGAGTAGATTTCAAGTAGAGCCTGTGAGATGGCAAAGCCTAATATTGCGGATACACCAGCAGATAAGCACTTTTCTACAAATAAAAGTCTCTTACTGGATCACTTTCACGTATGTTTGTTTTTTTTTTTTACACAGATGTCTGTATACTCAGGTTTTGCTCCAAAATTGTATGATCTCTTAAAATTCTGTAGTTTCTTTTTTTTTTCTTCATTATTAAGCAAAGAAACAGAAAGGTTTAATAAGAGTAGATCAGGAATTTATTGGCTTATGGGAAGTATCTGTCTCTTCTAAAATGGAAAGATCATGTAGCTTTTCATACACCCATATGTCCAATTTCTGAAGCTTTCTGATAGTGGCAAGACATCAATATATTCAATCTCAAAATGCTTTTGAGTTTTGAAGTTGAATGTATTCCCTGAGCTGAATGATAAACATGCCGTGTATAGGCTACCCAAGAGCCTTCCAGCTTCCCCACTAGCATGATTCAGTTTGTCTGGCTTCAGTGTGGCGAGAAGCACTTGTGCCTGGCTCAGCACTTTCCTTCCTCCTTGCTGCTTCGCGTTCTAGCCTCAATAGAAAATAATCTGTTGATACTGGCAGTACATTTTGGTGATGAAAACCGGACATTGTTTTCCTAAGAAGCACTTAGTTGTGTATACTTGAGTTCATTGCCTTGGTTACGGTTTACAAGGAGGTTTTGTTAACTTTGCCAACTGAGCTGCAAGGGTGCCAGGATGCCCACAGCAGACAGGGATGATGAAGTGAGATGCATGCATAGTTTCTTCTGTCTTTGTGACTTCAGATGGGTGTTACTCCGTAGATTTTTATAGACTTTCTTGAACATTAGAAGAACAAGATTATGAGCCTTTAAAGGAAAAAAAGGGGAAGAAAAAAAAAAGGCAAGAGTAACCAATTATTTCTTCTAATATGAAGTACTTTCCAGCCTTTTTCTCCACAAAATGAGAGTTGCTTTGTCTGTTTCCACCGTTTGGAAAGCTAGTAGTAAATGTGATATGGAGGGACGTTACTGAAATTCTAAGAGATACTACTTGAAGGTAATAAAGGAAATGCACGATACAATTTTTTTTGTTAGATATAAATGAAAGAAGCTGAGTTACACATGTAGGTGACAGTGCTGCAAGGTGGCTGCTGATATTGCTTAAGAATAAATATTGAGGTGGGCCGAGCTGGAGCCAGTGTGCTGTATGTTGTAGGTTTTTTTCAGTGTTTAAACCTGTCTCTAAAGGTTTTGGCTGCCTTATTCCCACCTGAAGCCCTGCTTCCATGCCTCTTAAACTACCTCTAGCACAACACACCCTGAAGACAAAAATAATCCATTGGGTGTGACCAGTGTTGGAAGCCGGGCTTCCTTGGAATTTGTTTGCATTATCAGTGATTGTAACATACCTTGATGATGACTGTATAATCTTTCCCTCTTCCTTTTGACACAACTCCTTGGTAGTTATGGGTAAAGGGTTGCAGTTCTGTGAAACTGATTTTTTTAGGATTTAGGCCCATGGAGAAATGCATTGTGTTGTGTGCAAGCATGCATTTTTTTGTGTATGCATGTTCGCAAAGGTGAGGTATGTTTCCCAAAGAGAGATAAGAAGTCTGTCATCAGAAACTGAGCTGCTGTCCTAAGTGCCATATTTTTTTTTTCTGCTTACAGGTACCTAAAATGAACTCGCAGTTAACCTGCTAGGTTTATGAAAGTGTTGGCTGACTATTTCCCCCCCTCCCTTTTCAATCTCTCCTGTTACCTATTTTTCTTATTTCAATTTAGCATTGTACTACATGTAAATGCATATTTCCATTGTGAACATTCTTCTTGCTTGGATGTCTCTCTGAATGCTTGGATGTCTCCCTTGCAATGTCCTGTTTCAAATGGGAAATGCACAGACACAAGAACTATGCACTGAAGGCATGACATTTAGCAGAGCTTCAGGTCCTTTGGCTATCTTTCTGAGTACGGGGAAGGTATGACTGGATAGACACTGCGTTTTTGAGGGGGTAAAAAAAGAAAAGATAGACTAATACCCACTTTCAGAGAGTGTTCTCTGGGTGCTGTGAGTACCCCCGTGTTTCCCGGAGTTACACAGCAGCAGTTCGAAGGGCAAGGAGTCAGAGCGAACTGCTATCAGTTTAACAATGCTAAATAGCTTTGGCAAGCAATCAAGTAAAACGCATCACTGGCTTCTTAGATTGTGGCTCAGCTCCTGTAGTTGCAGAACTGTATGCACTTGCTTTTTATTTAGCGGTGTCTGAAGGATCCAGTGGAGTGTGGAGCGCCAGGAGGAAAGAGAGATGAGGAAGAAAGTGTATATGTGGGTATACAGAGAATTCGCGTTCTTGGGAAATCTGTTAGGACCTGTTTGGAAATCCAAGCAGAATGGGGCTTGCTTCATATAATATCACTTGAGACACACTGAAGTGTGTGTTTTGAATGCTGTCAGCTGTATTACTGAAAAATGGAAGTCCACTAGTATTAAAAAGACCTCCTGATGTTCCTACCTAGCGGGTCCATAGCACACTTGTGTGCTTGAATTTATCCTGAGGTATGAAGTGCTGCTTCAAGTAAGCCAAATCAAAACAAACATCTTGGCTTTGACATTGATTTAGAAAGTAATTAGAGAAAGGTGGGTGTGTGGGGTCCTCAGTAATTTATGCCTTGTATAGGAAGTACTCACACCTCTGGTGTATCTTCCAAGTGACAGATAGTACAAAAACTGTACAGATTTGCGAGTAAATGTAAGGGGAGGTTAATTCTCATTAACCAAGAAAACCGGAACAAATTGTCTATATTAAGCTGAGATGAAAATATGCATACTTCTTCATGCTGAGTTGCTATGATGCTTCGGATTTGCATGGTTAACATCAATATCCTTTCCTTCCTTTCTTCTTTTAACAAAACTTACATATAAGGTAAGACATTTTTCCTGAAGAATTAACTTCAGTGCCTGGCCCCCGGCTACCTTGGGGTAAGCTGCCATAGTCCAAAAGTGCCTTCTTCACAGCTCATTATGATTTTTGGATTTCTGCAATGCTTGATACTGTTTACTGCACCAAAATTAAATGCTGAGCACTCTCTGGGAATTAGGGCATAACTTCTGTTGGACTCAGGGCTGTTCACAAAAGAAAGACTTGCTCAGTGTTGCAGGGCAGAGCGGAGAAGTTGCCAGCCTGAAGGCAGGATCCCCCGCACTCAGGGTGCGTCTCCAGGCAAGCCGGCCAGCTGGGGCAGAAGGCACTGCTGCAGGGCATGCCAGGGTCTTCCTCCAGGTCTGCCCTCAGTTATTGTAGGTTTCTGTTGTTCTTTGCTCTTGCTGACAGAGGGTAAGGGAAACGTAGCAGACTAGGAACTTCATCGGCCTTAAATAACGGGCTTAGGGCTGTATGTTATACCACCTGAACAAGAAAGCATTTCCTGGTCATGTTACATTGGCCTGGTTCCTGAATTCAGTACAAGCCATACCGGGGGATGAAATGGATATCTGTTAAACATAGATCTAAATTACAGACGTTTTCTCTGCACTGCATGTTGACTGCCTATGAAGCGTGCTGGGCAGACCATATTGACTGGCTTCCTTTTCCCCTTTCATTTCCCCTTTCTGCTTCACAGGAACATATATTATTCCTATATCTATTAGTTTCTTTATTTTCACGCTCACATTGAAGTGGATTTAAGATGGGTCAGTTTTGTTGTGGTGGTTGTTTTTTGGTTTGTGTTTTTTTTTAAAGCACAGTTGGGTCCTTTACCCTGTAATGAAGGAAAATACAAATTAAGAGGAAAAAACAACTTGTAGGTGGTTTTGGAGTTTAATGAAAAATGAAGACTTTGGAGATGTTATTGCAGCCTTTCAGTACTGAAAGAGGTCTTAGAGGAATGATGGAGAGGGAGGCTTTTTACCAGGGCCTGTAGTAATAAGACAAGGGGTAACGGTTTTAAACTGAAAGAGGGCAGATTTAGATTGGATACAAGGAAGAAACGTCTTAAAATGAGGGTGGTGAGATGCGGGAACAGGTTGCCCAGAGAAGGTGTGGGTGCCCCATCGTTGGAGGTGTTCAAGGCCAGGTTGGATAGGGCTTTGATTGACCTGATCTAGTGGAAGATGTCCCTGCCCGGGGTGGGGTTGGACTAGATGACCTTTGAGGTCCCTTCCAACCCAAACCATTCTGTGATTCTATGACGTACGTAAAACCAGTCTGTTTTACAAATGCAAAGCTTCCCCTCACTTAAGCGGGTTTTCTCCCAGGGCCAGGGTGCAAGTTTGACATCCCTAATGCCTTTTATTTAAAGGAAGCATGTCTGGCCTTTCCAGGGACAGTGAGACATGGCTGGTGCCCAGGGACTGCCAATGAATCCAGTTGAAGTATTGCCCCCTGAATGTAAAATCGTGCCAGCGCTTCCAAATTAGCTAAAATATTGTCAGCAGCATGGCAGCGTGTGCTCTGCCAGCATGAAAAACCGGCTTCTCTGTACTGGGCTGGCAGCTCATGGAAAAACTGAGCTGGCAGCTCATGGAAAAACTGAGGTCAGGTGGAGGCTTCGCAGGGCTCCCCAAACTGTGCTGGCTGAGCGGGGAGGAGGGCGCAGGGTTTAGTTGCTAAGGAGCAACCTGTTTTGCTTGTCTTTGCAACCGGAGAAAACCCGGTGCCAGGAAGGTGACTCTCCGCCTGCTCTATTGTTGCTGCCGCAGAATCGCAATGGATAAAATGAGCTGCTTAAGCTTCCCTGGTTCTCCCTGCCCTGGGGCTTCCCTCCCTGCCCTCCCGTCTCTGCGAGGGGGTAGGTGTGTGCGCTTCGGATGAGATCGGGGGAATCAAGAGACGGTTTGGATGAAATCGGGTGGAATTGAGAGATGGCACTGATTTCCGTGGAGCCAAGATTTCTGCTCTGACTGTGCCCTGAATTGTTCTTAGGGTATTGTCCTGTTCAGTGTCATTTACAAACACTTGTGTCCTCTAATGCTTCTGATTTTTCCCTTAATGTGTTTTAGGCTCCTGCAGCTCATCACAAGAGACCTTTTGAAATGCGGAATTCCCTCTTTTTGTCCAGCCACTGTTCCTGATTGCTCTTCTGCAGTACTCTCAGACCCCGATTAGGTGCTTCCCCCCCCCCCCGGCATTTCTTTTGCCCATTTTTTTATTGCTTAGAGCGTAATGCTATTTCTTGAAGACTAAAACCAACGCCGGCACTATCCAGCGTTGATCACCCGTTTTAAGCTCAGCTCTACACAACCCAACACACCATGCTGATATAACTGCAGGAGATTAACAGTTATGCGGTTTATTTCCGCGATGCAAATGCTGGTCGGTGTGAATATATAAGCATCGGTTCAGGTGCTCCTGGACGTTATCTTCCAGTGTGCTGGGAGCAGCAGCTCGGATACGCAGCCCGGAGGGCGGACGCCTCGGGTTGCGGCTGGGGGTGTTCACCTTCCTCGAGCACAAAAAGGAGGTTACGAGCTTTGAAACCATTCTCGGAACTGCTTTCCCTGACCCCGAGGGGCTAAGGGAAGCTCGTTTGGGTTTTGGAATAATAATCGGCGGGAGTTAGTACCAGCGGCAAGCCTGCTGCTAACCGGGGGAGAGCACTCGGCGCGCTGCCGCCGAGACGCCCCGCAGCTGGGCGCAGACGCCCGCAGCCGGCCGGGAGCAGCGCCGAGCCGCCGGCGGGCTCCCCCGGCCGCGGGGCGGCCCCGGCAGCGCCCCGCCCCCGGAGCCGCGGGGGCCGGGCCGGGCCGGCTTCCTGCAGCGCGGAGCGGCGGGGGCAGACGGCCGGCGGCGGCGGCGGGAAGGAGGGGCGGGAGCCATGGAGGCGGCAGCCGACTGCCTCAGCCCGGCCGCCCGGCAGCAGGTAGGGCCAGGCGGCGCGGCCGCTTGCACCCGCTCCCCCCGCTTCGGGGGGCGCCGGCCCGGGCTCCGCGTCGTGGCCGGGACGGCCGCGGGGCTCTCGCCCCCGGCGGGGCAGCGGGCCGCGCTCCAGGCGGCGGCGGGGACCGGCGCGCCTGGCCTCGCAGCCGCCCCGCCGCCCGCGGGCTTCCCGCCGCCGCTGCCGCCGCTCTCCGAGGTCGGGCGGAGAGGTCGGGGCGTGCGGGGGCGCTGGGCTTGTGCGCGGCTCGGCGTTCGGCCCGCTTTTGGGCACGGGGTGTAACTCACAGCAGCTCTGCAGGGGTGGCTGCCGCTGACGGCTGCGTCAGGTAGCTAAGTCTCCAACGCGCCTGGCATTTACTAAGGCTTGCTTTTAAAAATCGGAGACTAAAACGTAAGATGCACAGTTTGGTACGGGACCAGGTATGCCAACTGAACCTGTTAAATGTTTTCTAAATAAAGTTTCAAAACAGCCCCGTGTGACCGTGTTAATGGGCGGATTAGTCATCCGTTGACATAAACTGTCACTCTCCGGTTCACCCCTGTCGCTGCGTGAGCGGGAGAGGAGCTGTTAGACGAGCCCGTAATGGGCCTGTCTGTCTAACCAGTGAGGCTGGTACGTGGGTATTAGGGGGGAATCCTCATGTTTATGTGTAGGCTAAGGTTCATGAGCACGCTGCCTTTTAGTGCTAATTTGCATCTAAGAGAAAGGTGAGGAGTTAAGCAGGATGTGGACTGACCGAGCCCTACGTGATTCATAGGCTCATTGTCATGAGTAAGTGGTGCAAAGTATGTTTATATTTATAACTCAGATGCAAAAAATGTCAGGTAAATATGCTGGTTTGACTTCTAAACATAGAAGTCACTTATAGGCGCTCTTGTTTCAATGCAAAGGAGCGCGTGATAACTCATGGTGAGCTCCTGGAACTCGCTGGTTTAGGTCACTTGTTGCTCAAGTGGAGAGGGGAAAAACATTGCCATGGGTTGGCACTAGTTTTACCTGATAGCTGTGTTGGTCAGCTGTTTTACAGGAGTATTGCAAATCAGGTGCTGCTTGTTTAAATAGACTTTAAATTCTGTAGAAGTACAACAAACCTTATCAGATTTCTTTTGTCTGGTGAGGTACGACTTACAGAAATAGAGTGAACAGTCATATAACATTTGAGGAAAAGCCTTTACCTGCAGAATATTGGAACGGGATGGCATCAGTCATGAAAAATTAAATGCGTGCCCCAAAAGTGACTTGCAGGCTGTATCGTAAGCATGTTGGCAAGAAGTTTAAATCAGCCTGAGAATGGTTATTGCAGAAATACATAATAGTAGTTGCATACAGTGAGCAGGTGTAATTTAGTCAGGCAGACTTTTGTTTTAAAGCTTCTCTGACAGTGGGATCAGAGAGCTTTCCAAGTATGGTTTCGGGCTGGCAAACTAACACTTCAGTCCTCCACAAAAAGTATGATACTAACTTTGATTACTAGTCTTAGAAGCAGATAATTTTGAGGACGTTGGAATTAAGGGGTGCTTTGTATAGATCGAAAACTCTTACGTATGTAGCTATGTGGCAAGTCAACATAGTCATTTTTCACTGCTCAAAAAAGCGGCATAATTTCCTGCCTTTGTTGGCTGTTTCTTGGGGCTTGCAGTCGAACAATGAACTCTTGGATATTTCGGAAGGGAAAAGCTCTGAGAATTCACACCTTCAGGATGTGTGTCGTTAGCCTCTACCTAACGAAGCCACCTAAATAATTCTCTCATCAAAATGATAGTGAATGTGCAGCTTCCCCCACGCTATGCTCGGGGCCAGGAAGTCATCGCTTCCGTAGCCATTGTGCGTTGCATACTGGCCCAGCAGCGCTGGCTGTGGGTGCAACCAGACCCTGCCTGGTCTCGGGGAGTGGTATTTAAAAAGGGGGTGTGTGGGGGTGACTCTCCAGCAGTTCCAGATCTCATACTCCCACTTCTCCCCACTGCCTCGTGCTGCAGACAGCAAAAGGAAATGTTTCTCACCCTTTCCAGCTGATATCAAATATCTCTTCTGGCTTTTTCTTTTTTTTCACATGCAGTTGTACTTCAGTAGTGAACCAGGTTACAACCTGCTTAGTTTTTCCCTGTTCAGAGCTAAACATACTGAACTCCTTAAGGCAGGATAAAGGTCTGCTGCTGCATAGGACTGGATTTTTATTTTA
Source organism: Platalea leucorodia (assembly GCF_965183815.1). Taxonomy (NCBI): domain Eukaryota; kingdom Metazoa; phylum Chordata; class Aves; order Pelecaniformes; family Threskiornithidae; genus Platalea; species Platalea leucorodia. Next base: position 61,739,913 of record NC_138827.1, read on the forward strand.
AAACTAAAGTAACCCTTAAGCAGGGGTGTCAAGTGCTGAGCAAGCGGACCAACAAAAGCAACGAGCATTTTGCAGTGCAACAGTATACTTGTTTTGGGGCTTAGGGGCTATAAATCATTCTGGGCAACTGCAATAAAATGACAAAAATGCAGGATGTGTAGTTGTATTTGAGTGAGTTATGTGAATTACGGCGATTATTTTTCAGCTGGTGTGTATTTCCGTGTTCATCTCAGCAGCGTGGTTGCCATCTCTTGATTTGCCCACAGGGCTTTACAGAAGCCCCTTAGGAGGTTTTTTTTGCATGACATGCACAGTACGGCTGAAGCTGCCAGTTCTCCTCGTCAGATGAGCAATACTTCATAAAAGGGAAGTTACAAAAGCTTTGTAATGAGTGCAATTAGGCTTCATATTTTTATTCTTCTGTTTTTGCCAGCGATCTGTCACTTTTGATTGAGGCCTGTATTGCTCACTGAGTCACTAGTGAATTTTTCATTATTTTAAGATTAGTTCCTTCAATCTTGGTGATTTTTTTTTTTTTTTTTCAATCTTGAATAGTTATTTATGCTGGCAACCTTGAGACTGTTGTTTTTGCTTTTGTAGTCTGAATTTCAGAAGTCTGTATGAATTTATTGGTGATTTCATGGTGTTCAGGTGTGTCTCTTGCAGGCTACGGTGTCTCTCTGCCGCTGCCCTTAGAGGTGACTTGGGTCTGGGCTCTGACAAGTGCTTGGGCAGACTGGATGAAGGCCAGAGTCATCGAGGCAAAGCCTGTTTTGTTTTAGTCAGCACAGAGAGAGAAATATGAAGTTAAAGTTTCTGTTTCCAGGGCGTGCAAGAAATCAAGGTATTTATAGCACAGAACTATTAATGTGAAAACAAAGTCCTTTAAAAGTGTGGATTGACAAACTTAGATGAGTTCAGTCATGTCCCTGCTTTTGAGGAAGAGGTCCGTAATAAATCTGACACGCTTATTGTGTTAGTCTAGAAGTCTGTAGGTGACAGTGGAGGTTGTGTTATGAACGTCCATGCCACGTGGCTTGCTGTTGGGGCAGGTTCTTCTGTCAGGAGGTGAGCTGTGCTCCTGCGCAGGAAAATCTGTATGTAATAGTTCCTGTTTGTCTCCCACGCTTGCTGCAGAATTTGCTGGACGTTAGGGTTGCTACCAGACTTTGAGTTTGACTTTGATAAAATTGTACACAGTAAGCGTTAGGTGTGGATTCATCCCTGCCCTGATTGACTTACTGCCTCTGAGCTCATGAGCAATGCCCGGTTTGTCACTAATGCCACCTGCAGGATATCAAAAATGTTCATTCGGGTTAAGTAATGACATCAATTAAAGCATGGTAGAAATGGGACTATGAAGGGCGCAGGTTGACCATTTAATGACTAGCCTGATTATAGCATAATACATTCCTGCTGTGTTGGAGAACGGCCTCCAAAGGCTGGTGCGTAGCCTCAGATGAGTGGGGTTTGGAAACACTGGGATAGGATATGGGACTTGGGCAGCTGGGGGACTGTTTTTGCTCTTTGTCAGATGAGGACTTTCCTGGGGACCTGTGAGTGTTTGGGAGCTCTTTTCCTCCCACGGACTCTAGTGGTCCTGTTTTCTTAAAGCACCAAAGGAAGATGGATGACAAGTAAGAGCATGTTAAGTCTTTCTTAACCAACCTTACCCAAGGAGATGAAATAAATTTTATTTGAAGGAAGTGTTTGGTTCAGACTTAATCATTATCTCAATGCTATTCGTATCACTGATACCATCAGAAGCCATTGCTTATTGTATTGATCAGATCGTTGCACTGAGAATTTGTTTTCCTTGCGTATTTCTTGTCACCCATAGTTTCATTTTGCTGTGGATTTGAAAGCGCTTTAGGGAACGATGGCTGGTTTCTTACAAACTGCCTTTGTCTAGCCCAAATGAGCAGTGTTTTTGTCAGGAACCGTGATGAAAATAATTGTGTAATCATCTAAATCGCACCCAGACACCACTGAGAACATGTTTAAAAATGTAACAGCCCGTTTACTTACAGTATTTGATGCAGAATACCAGACCTTAAGGTAGGAACTAACAGCAGCCTTCTGACATACAAGCTGAGGTTACTAAGAAGCCGAGAGCCAGGCTCTTTATGGGGGTGCATGGCAGGAGGATGAGTCTCAGTGGTTTTAAATTGAAAGAGAGCAGGTTCTGACATGATGTGGGTGGGTGGGTGGGGAATGTTCACTGTGAGGATGGTCAGGCATCGAAGCAGGGGCCTGGAAAGGCTGTGGAGACGCCAACCTTGGAGGTTTTCAAGAGCCAACTGCGCAAAGCCCTGAGCAACGTGGTCTGAATTTGATGCTGACCTTGCTTTGAGCAGTAGGGTGGACTGGAGATCTCCCAAGGTGCCTTCCAGCCTGAACGATTCTGTAATTCTTTGATTTGATGTGATGAGAATTAGTTACTTTAAAATACTAGTGTTCTGGGTGGAATAACATTGTGTTGACTTCTTACAAAGGTTCCGGTAGGGTATGTGCTGATGGCAGAATTTGTTATGCTTAAAAAAAATTAAAAAGTTATTTAAAAGGATCCAGAATATATTGTTTCTCTTGTTTGTGTTGAAAGATACTTAATGCTGAAGAGCCATGTGGCCATGGAAAGAAAAAGTTCATAAATAAAAAATATGCTTGTTCCAGATGTAGGCTATTGTTAGTGAAAGATACTAAGTGAAAATGCACTTTTACTCTTGCATCTTTTAAAGGTTTGCAAATTGGCTTTGCATGAGCAGGTGGAGGACTGCAAAGCTGAAATAGAATAAATTAGAGACACCCAATGGATTGGCACTTAGAACTGAAATGTATCGTACATGTAACCTGTCATTTACTAGGATATTGCACAAAGAAAAATTGATTTAACTTACTGCAGTTGGTATCGGTATCTAGGGAACTGTCGAGCCTTGTTCTCAGGGAGGCCTTAGAATAACTTGCTAAACTTCCCCCCCCCCCCCCCTTCCATTTTTCAAGTTGCTTCCTTTGCTTCATTTCATTGTATATTGTCCTCACTTCTGGAGAATATATAATTCTGCAATATAGCTAGTGAGCATGCAATCCTTTGGCCCTAATCATATGAGGAAAACAGAAGGGGAAATACTTATATGTGTGTTAAGCACAACATTTGAATTCTACATACAGGCATAGAGTTTTTTTAATATGAAAGCTCAGCTGGTTCTTGAAATTCATAAGAACAGTATCTAGAATAATTTTAACATCAAAATCATCTTGTTTCTGTCTTTTTCTGGCAGGTGCGATGTTAGAGATACACAGTTCTGTACTGTTTGGTGTATTTTGCTTATGGAGACTTTAAGGTCCCTTGTTTCCTGTATGGGAAAAACATTGTTTGCACTGATGTTCTTCACCCAGATCAGGTGCAGTTTTCAAATGTATGTACAGTGTTAAGTTTGTTTACTTTAATTTTCGTGCTGTTTCTTAAGACTCCTTAGAGTTTGCATGTCAGGATGAGGGAATGCACCTCTAAACCATAAGGAGTCAAAGGTGTTGTTTAAAGCTGTATCTCCTGTTCTCTCTCTCCCCCAAAAATGGTTAATGAGCTGGGGTCCTCGGAGCAAGATTCCCCTTCCTTGGGGTGTGTGCATGTAGTATTTTAACGGCTACTGGCAAAAGATGGTGGTTGTTACCTGGTATGGTATGGTATGAATCGCTTGGCAGCCTCTTCTGATGAATAGCCCGGAGCAGTCCTTGTCTCTGACACTGTCCTGTATTTACAGCAGTACTGACTGTGAGACAGAGGTACAGTACTGCTTCTGCAGGTATTGAAATTTATTTTCGGATAAACAGAAATGGGTCATGTCAAGTCAGTATCATACTTGTTCCACTACTGTGATTTCTTACTTCTAGCATACATCTTACAGCAGGTTTATGTAGTCATAAATGATTTCAAACATTGCAGGTAAATCATAACGCTGCCTGGCAGGGATTCCACCTAGTATTTGCGCAGCAGCAGGGCTGTGGGTTTCTTTTTGGACAAACTACTTCAGGTTGTTAAGTGCTGTTGAAGCCACGGTCCCTTGAAAACGCTTGTGGTATCACGTGCCTTCTCCCTGGAGCCTGCTGTCATTTGGCGCCGTAAGTAACAGCACGCTGCGATGATGAGAGGGGACAGTTTTTGGGTGGAAGCGTGGAGGTGTGCTCCAGGTATGAGACTGTGGGTGCGTTTTGCAGTTTCTCTTTGTGGCAGAGCCAGTTACCTTGAAATTCAAGCAGTGAACTGAAGAGAGAGCAGCACTCTGTGCAAAACCAGCCCTTTTCTCATTCTGCCACGGGCATTTTTACCCTCTGAGAAGGTTTTTCTGTTGTTACAAGTAATTTTTCAGGCTGAAGTTGTCTGTGTTGCAAGAATTAAAAACTTAATTCATTTAAACAGATCATGTTTGCACAACAGGGAGCTGCAATAGTTGTCAAAAGGAATCTGCCAGCCTACCAGTTCGAGTCTAGGGGCAATGGAGTAAAACGGGGGAGAATGTTGATAACTGAACAACATCAGTATTTAGGGATTGGGGCTGTTTGTGGTGGGGTCTTTTAGAAGGTGGGTGATGTGAACTTAATTTTTAACCTAGTGACTGTATATTTTAGATTTTGTTATTGTTGATAATGGTTTAAGATGTGCAACACTGCAAGGCTCCCAGTCTTCCCATACATCAGCTTGTGTTTCGTTTTCATTAGCCCTTTTCTATTAGCTGAAAACTTCATCCAGCCTACTCCTTTTTTGGCTTCACCCCCCCCCCCCCCCCCCCCCCCCAGTGTTCTGTGTTTTTGAAGGTTGTGACCCTTTTCCTTCTACTTTGAGTGTGACTATACTTAAAGAAGGGAAAAGAAGTTACACCTTCCTTTTTTTCTGGTTTTCCTTCTGTTTAGAAGTGCTAGTGAAAGCACTGGTGTTCTGGTTTTCTGTATGCTTGACCTTGATATTATTGCAGTTTTTTTCCTGTTAAATTGGATGCTGTACTTACCCTAAAAGCTTTCAGAAGCAGAGGAGTTGGGTGTAACGCCAGGGTGACTAGCTGAGTGATGCCTTTTGCTCCCTGCTGAGCTATTCTGAATTACACTGGGTGAACTGCTTGCAGTCGCGCTGTACCAAGCCTGAGCTAATTTTACATTTTTCTTTAGAAGACTAACTGGTTTTGCCTGGGATTAAAAGCAGAATATTAAAAATGTTACTGTATAGCATGTTCCAGCACTTCCAGCTGGGCTGAAATGAGGAAGGACTGTCGATCTCTCCCAAGAGAGATCCCGCCATAGTTGCTCCCGCGTTCAATTTCCACTCTGGAGAGGTTTGGACTTGAATGTGGACGTCTGGAGACTTTAATTGAGTTAGTGCACTTTCTCAGGTTCCTTGCTCCCTCACCTCCATCATTTCAGCCTTAGTTGTGCGCAGTCATGCTGAAGAGCAATGTTTACCTAACTGCTGTGCCCGTGTATGTGTGTGCAATGTCAGGGGTTAGGAAAAATGGCACATAACGTGTTTGCTGTTGGTCAAATTAATTCATCAATAAAAAATAATCTGTACCACGGGGGGGGGGGGAAAGAGCAAAACCCACGTTTTGTAAATGTCGCTGTTTCCTCTCGATACACACAAATAGTAATTAAAGAAACGCAGGGCACTTCTAAACACAACTGCTAACCAAAGGTGGTGCCTATGCGAGGGTGTATTACCTGCCTGTGAAGCATAACAAGTTATGGAAGGCAGGGCCATTACTTGCACTAGGGAATTAACTCCTACAGATGCATTTACAGTCTTGCCGAGTCAAGTTGCTGGATTTCATGCCCTGCTTAACAAGTGTATTTCACGTTGAATTGTCCAGCATTTATTTCATTGCTGTGTTCCTGTTTGCAGGCCGAAGCAAGACTTGCAGCAAAGCGAGCGGCACGGGCAGAGGCACGGGAGATTCGAATGAAAGAACTGGAGAGGCAGCAGAAAGAGGTATGGTCAAGGCTTTGGGGGGGTGTTTTGATCATCATCTTTCCTGAATATAATCTGAGATCCTGGAACAAAGCATTAATCTGTATTTTGTTGAAACATTAATAGTCTGTGTGGAGCTGATGTTGATCACAGGATAGCAAATAAAATAGCCTGGAAAACATACGGATTGTAGCAAGAATTTTATCTTGGTGAAGCCAGTATAATTATTCACAGAAGATACTGGTGGTTAGTTAGTAATCATTGTTTAATATTAAACTTTTAAGTATGCAGCTTGTTTGTGTGTGCATTGGGGGGGTGTGGGGTGGATTCCTACCACTTTGTTAGAAATCTAATGAATAGGGAAGACTCTTGGCCCTTGTATAACTCTTCTCTAGCGAGTTGTTACGCTTTGTTGCTGTGAAGCTGGCATTGTGGTCACCCCTGTTTGTGAAAATGATGGTCTGCTGTTGGCAGAAGTAATGATAGAAACTGAACTTGGCAAAACATTACCTTCTCCAGAGTGTTTGGATTGAATGCCTGGTGTGGTCTCTCCCAAATTCTGGAAGAGCTAGTTGTTTTTATACCATCAGCAAAGTTTCTGTGCCTCTGCACGCCAGCGTGTGGGAGATCATGGGCTTCCAGTGTAGTAAAAGATCGTAAAGACCAAAAAGGCTTATTCATCTCTTCTTGTGTTTGACAAGTAAGAGCTGTACTAAATGTCATTCTCTCCACTCCAAGAAACTGAGAGCAGTGTTTGTTTTGAAGTTCTGGAAGCTAAAGCACTGCTGTTAGAATGGGGCTGCAAGCAGGGGTTGGCACAGGTGGACTGAACCAGAAGGGCTTAAAACTTGTATTTGTTGATGTGCATTTAATGAAACAGCAGAGTAGACATAACAGGGCCAGCAGCAGTCTTAACTTAATTTTTTCAAATAGATTTTGAAGGAAAGGGAAGAAGTAAAGAGTTTGGGGGGAGGGTGTGGCAATACGTAGTAAGAATAAATGTACATCTGTGCTTTAGGGTGCAGAGAAGGATTCAGTTTAGCTTTTAAAGTGAACGGGATGTGGTAGCAGACTAGTGTTGGTGCAGGCTGCAGGAATCGGCCTGGAACAGAAGCACTTGGGCAGTTTGCCTGTGCTCAGCTTTGTGCTGGAGTGTCTTGTCTAGTTGAGGCACGTCTGGATGTGTCTTAGCGCCCTGTAGCCACAGCAGGGTTAGATGTGCCTGCAAACACACCAGGAGTAAGAGCTGTGGGGGAGCGTTGCTGCAAGCACAGTGCTTGTGGAAGGGAGGAGCCTTTTTCTGCTACAGTTGCTGCTTTTTGAAGGATGTTTCTCGCAACTTGGAGCGCAGTCAGAAGGCCTGGACTGCAGATAAGCGTTGGTACTGTCAAGTTGCCTGCTGTGCCTACAGCCGGAGTGATGGGACTTGCCAAGCAGCCTTTGGAAGATGTGTGGCAAACAACCACTAGGTGTTTTGTTTGGGCAGCAAACTAAATGTGGGTGTCATGGCACCTGATAGCGGTGTTGCCATCTAATTTGCAGATAACTTTAACAGAGCTGATGACCCCCTTGAAGATTAAAAGCTGATGCTGCAAAGGGCGTCCTAGTAAATTGAAATTTTGGAATGAAAACTAAAGCTTGTGTGCGTGCTTGTGCAGTTAATAACTGAAGAGCTAGTGATCTGAAAATGTGTGAGAACTAATTTGTATAGAGAGAAATCGCATGGTACAGGATGTTGCTCTGAAATACCAAATTCAGTGATAGCTAGGCCAGATATCCACTACAATCTGTTTTGTAATTCACTGGCATAAATTACGTAATGTGACTACACATTTATTTAATATTTTGCAAGCTTGGATATTCCCTAGTTTTTTTCAATTAGCTTAATCTTAGCCCCAAGATTCAAGGTAGAGCTAGTAAGGATGGCTGCAGGAAGTTTTTCATTGCCAGAAGTATCTTGCAGATATAATAAAAGAAAACATAAATATAGAAAATCCCAAGCAGCGATCAACACAAGAGATTTGGCACCTACCCCTTAGAACATACTGTGATACTGGTGTCTGTACAGCTTGTTGTCTGCCATCTTCATTTTCCTTCGCAAACTTTTCAGAGGAATAAATAGCACATTCCCACTACTGCCATGTTGAATAACCAGAACGTAAAGCACTTGCTTTACTACTTCAGAAGGGTTTTTAGAGCCAGTTACAGGAGTTAAAAAGCAATAAATAAATTTATTGCATGTGTAGGTACTTGTTTATGCTTAAAGCAATGTACATGCCCTGACAGGCTTCTTGTGGAGCATGGTTTACTTGAGAATATATTTATATTGTTGGTCTGGGTTAAAAGTTTCCAGATGTTACCATTACAAGCTATAAACATGGCAGTATAGCTCTTGCTGGCAGTGAAGTAGGGTGTTTTAATGATTTGGATTTGGACTGGAAATTGGCTCCTTTCCTGCCCATCATCTAGTATTAATGACATTTCTTAATCTGTGCTTCATTTTCCTCATTTTAAACAAATTGGGTGACTTTTGTGTCATGAGTCTACATATGTCATTTAACTAATGTTCTGTTACCATTACAAAAGAAATATCCATGCCAGAGCACTAGGTATCTGAGATTTTTATTCTCTTATGAATGTTTCTGTAGGTGAATGAGCAGCAACTTAATTAGAAAGCTATGAAAACGCCCTGTACTGGTTCTGTAGGCTAGCCATATGTGAAGAGTGCACCAAAGATTGGTCACAACTGTGTAGTAAAGCTCATCATAAGTGGTGAGGGCTACATGATATCATACTGAGCTCCTCTTTTGGCAGAAATTATTTCATGTAGCACACATAATTGACAGCACAAATGGCTGCATAGTCGCTTCTTTTGGAAATATAAAATTATATTCGTCATCAGCCACACTATTGATAAGCTCTTTTCCTTTCAAAAGGAGCACGCAATGGGAAGCTCATGGCAGACAGCTTGGCTTTAGATGGCGGTGAGCATGCTTGCTGCAGGTGTGGGCTCAGCCCTTGCTCAGGCTGCTGTACCTCTTGCCAGTGGTCGCTGCTATTCATCTCATGGTTTGTGTGCTCGGAGGGATAGCTTTAGTAAACTTGGCTTGAAATATAAGGTGATTCTAAGAATTCTTCTGGAAACTTAATGTGAAGCAACATACCTCTGTGGTAGAACAATAGTTGGAGAAACTATATAGCAGAAATAGATGGGCTTTTGGAACAAAACACTCTGAATTGCAGTGTGAGGTGTGGGAGTGTTACTGTGGAAGGCTGCTGCTGTTCGCTGTGGTGGGGCAGGATTGCAGGTGTGTTCCAGAGCTGGTATCATCTCATCGCCTGGCATCACCTCATGCCAGGCAGCAGAAAAAAGGATAAGTGTGCCAGTGTTGTGGGGCTGGTTTGTTTGTTTTCCAGGGAGAGGAAGGTAAGGAGGAGAGCACAAGTACAGGTTTAATAGGAAAGATAAACTAGGTAAATGAAAAGTGTTTTCTGAAGCTGAAGAAGGAAAATGAGCACAAGAATCAGGATCTGATATGTGCTAATTTATGAAGATAAGAGTAGTGGTCACCCTTGAATTGCATATATGTGTATATATTTAGTAGGGAATGGGTTCCTGGACACGAGGCTCTAAGAAAGGCACAGATCTAGTAAACGTAACTGCTTGAATGCTTCTGACATCTTATTCTGCGCTGCTTCATTGTTACCCACCAAAGATGTAAATAATTAATCTGGAGGTCACAGCAGGTTTTCTGGTATGCTTCCATGCATAGTAAGTCAGTACAGGAGAGCTCTCATGTGAGGCAATGCCAATGCATGTTCTAAGCTGAAAGGATGATTATAATGGATGACACTTGCTCCCTTGCCTGCTTCCATGCCACTGGTAGCCACCCAGCTGGTGGGAGTCAGAGCAGTGATGAGTCCTCTGTTTTTTACCATACCATGCTGCCATGGTCTTTAAACATTTGGTTTTACAGTTGCAGAGTCTAAAGCCAGTCCGTTTGGCTCATACTGTGGAGATGTGTTTGGTACTGAGAAAAATGCTTGTGTGCATTCAGATAATTCATGCAGAAGAGCAAGTCAGGAGTTGTTGGCTCAGTTTTTCTGAGTAACAAATAGTTAATTCTCGTGGGGCTACTAGGTAAAATGGAGAGAAGTATTTTTTTGGGGGGGGTGGGTGGGTTGTTGGTTCGTGGTTCTGTGGTGGTGTGGTTTTTTTTTGTTTTTTTTTTTTTTTTCTCTCCTTAGAAGCTGGGCATAAGACATATTAAAGCCTTTTTTCCAAGAAATATTTAACAGTAATGTTTCAAGACACGTAAAAGCTGCAGCACTAGGGCTAATTGTAGAGAACATTTTATGTAGGAGTACCTTCTGTGTGTTCTGCTGGCAAGACTTTAAATGTCTTTTCGAGGACTGACACTTGGAGACCACAACTTAAGCTGATATTAGTGCCTGAAGTGAAAAGAGAATGATCTCCTCCCACTCCTTAATCTGCAGGATAAGATTCTTGCTTGCCAGTTCACACAGCAGATGAGCCGGAACTTTTAGTTGAAGGCAAGAGCATTGGGCTTGTCTCCTCGCTTCATTTTCAGCTTTTGCTTTAAAGGCGCAACACAAAACTTGCCTTTGCTATATTTTGTAAATTGGCTCCTTACCAGCATGCTCATTTGCATGTACTTGTCCTCCTTTGGATTTGTATTTCCTTGGAATAAAATATGTTACCAGTACTTTCTGTCGTGGGTTTCTTTTTTGCCATGTCAGTTCCTTGAGTATATAGTAAATTTAGTTAATGTACTAAAGCCAAGTTACTGTGGGCAAAAGACTTGCAAACACTCTTGATCTGCTCACCCATCCTGTTTCCTGTGACTTAGGCCCCTTCTTCCCTTGCTAGGATTTGGTGCCTGCAAGTCTGATCCGAGTCAGCGGGTCCCATGGTGCAGCTGGCATTCAGGGTTGTTTGAAGCCATTTAAAATCCCAGGCAGTGCAGGAAAAAGTAGAGAAAAGCAGAATTCTCATGGCTTGAATGGAAGGGGAGAGACTGACTATGAAACTTGGTGCTTGCATATGCAGGGAAGAAATTAAGGAGGTTTGCGATGGTTATCTATATCTTTCTTATACAGCCAGTGTGAAGATGCACAGGAAAATTTGGAGAGGGACAATGTTGAAGGTGTTTTTAGTAGACTCTGAATTTCTGCCTTCTGCTGCCATCTAACCATGCTTCACTGGCTTATTCTGTCTGGTCCAAAAGTTATTTCTATGAAAAACTTTACTTTTGTGGGAAGCCTCATATGACAAGGAAACCAGGAAAGCAGCCTGCCACCAATACTGTGGACAAAACCACATTTTTTGTTATACTGCAATACAGGAAAGTGCTATTTAAGACATTTGACTGCTTACATATGTGTCTATCAACTCTGTTAAGCTCTTTATGGGGGGCATTCCTGCAATAGACGTTTAAAAGTGTGTGTTATTTCCTATAAGATACTATACAAGAAGGACAGTACGCTGATGAGAGATCAGTCACTTCGGAGCAGAGCTGTTGTAATGCCTGTTAGCTAACAGATGACCAAAAAATTCCGGGTTTTATAAAAAGTTGGAACAGTTGCGATGACGCACTTGGCTTTGTCCCTGCGCCTCTCTCCAGCGCCCTCCGCGGTGTCTGGCCCTGAACAAGGGCCTCGTTGTTATCTTATCCATTGGCAATCTGGGTCCTGGACACAAGACCTCGTGCGTCTCGCTTTGCGCTCAGCAGGAATACCTGCTATGCCAAGCCTGAAGCATTGGGGTTTGGAAAAGAAGACTTCCATGGTGTTCCCTTGAAGCGTGGGTGAAACAACGGCATGGGAAAGTTAAAGCTTAAAGGTTAAACAGCTACATGGTAATTGCCACATCTAAAACAGTGGTGGTTGGCTTCTCTGTATGGATGAAAGGCACTCTGTGAGTGCAGTGGAGAAGCGAAAGATGAGAGTCAGTATGCAGTCTTGGGAACTGTGGGAGGGTTTAGTTAATTTTCGTCTTCAAGGTTTTCTTAGTGAAAGGTAAGCGAGGTGGTTAGTGTGTGGGAATGCTAGCTTCAAATGTGGGTCTCAATTATCCCCCCTGCGCTTGCAGGAATACAAATTAATGCTTCTGAGGTCTTAAAGCTGGGTTCTGCAGTTGTCCTTCACAATCACGAAGGGGAACCTGATCGGGCCACGGAGGCAGGGATTGTAAGAAGTACACTCTGCTTCCCAGCATTGGGATCTGGGTCCACCTGAGGTGGCCCAGAAGAGCAGTGGATGGCAGGGAACCACTGAATATCCCAGAATACGGGAGACTGACTACCCTGCTGCCTGCTGAAGGATTGAAGTCAGAGCAATGTACCGTTCCCTCTGGGTTGTACTCATAGAGCAGAGGGGCTGGTGTTGGTGTTTATTCAGCATCAGTGCTTATCTAGGAAGATAAGCAGCAAGGCAGCTGTGGGCTTTGAGACCAGAGCTGTGGTACGTTTCCTACAGATACAAAGCTAGGTGTTCAGCACAGAAGTGGGGAGAATGAAGCTGCAGTTTCCTTTTGAATTTGTGTAGCCAGTTAGGTGTTTTTGAACAAGAAGGGTTTGTTCCTTTAGAAATGCTAGGAGACTTGCATGAAAAAATCATGTTTTCTGTTTTCATGTGGATTTACAAAGCTGATCAGTCAAGGGCAGTTCTCCACCTAAACAAAACTCAAATGTATTAGAGTGGCTGTAATGCTTTTGTGTGTTATTAAAATGGTTCAAGACTATGGAACAACTTTGTAGAGTCAGCAGTGCATTTATTAGTGCCTGCAAATGGTGTGAGGCTCCATGGAAACATTAAAAATTGAAAAAGCAACCTGCAGAGATCCTCCAATGCTGGCAATATATGTGCAAGAAATTTTGAGAGTTTTAACAAGCTGACACTGTGCTGTATATAGGTGAAAGATGTATAGCATTGATGCTTTTGTAACTGTGCTTAGTTGGTTAAGAACAAAATTTGTCCTTAACAGAAGAACAGATTTTCTGTAGTAAATGCTGTTTGCTGTTATTGGAATGGTAGATGCACAACTGTCATCCTAGGTGAATATCTGGGCATCCATTACTTTGAAGGACAGGGGTTAAAAAAAGTGAGAGGCCCTAGCTCACAGCTGGGTTAGACTCTGGTCAGGTGCGAAGTCTAGGAAGCAAACGTTGCATCTGCCTCCAAGAGCCTAGTGGGTATGAAAAGAGGAATGCTGTATTTTAGCTGGGCACCTGGAGGAGGCCTAGAATGTAAATGCTGCTTTCATTCTCCTTAATTCTACAGGGCTTTGATGTGCACTTTTTTGTATTCATGTTTTGCTGTATATTCTGTACAAATTATTTTTTTTCCACCTTCAGAATGAGCTATGGAACATTGCATTGCTATTTATTCATTCACGCTAGCTTTTGTTTCTTTGTTTCTTTCCTTTCCCTTTTCCCCTAGATCTATCAAGTTCAGAAGGTAGGGCTTGCTCTCCTTCATTCTTGTTTGCATGTGTGTGTTCCCACGTTATGAGTCTTGCTAGCATTTCAGATAAACCTCTTAAGAATGGAAGATGCACAGCAGGCTTTCCATGCCATTCCCTCCTGTAGTCCTGTGGGGTGGATAATAAAGGGGAGTGGGGGAAGATGACCCATGTAAAATGTGTCTGGTCAGGCACTTAATATATTTTTTTTCTACAGACTGTTTGGCAAAGAATAAGCAATAAGCGGAAGAGTGATTTGGCAAACCAGCCAAATAAAACCATCATAGGAGAGTGTGGTGGCTCCATGTGTCACCAAGTACGATACAGATATTGGTGTGTTGAAGGCCAAGTGTATTGCTGAAAATATTTCAGGCTGGGCAAGCATCTAACAGGTGCCAGCAGGAAGAATGACTTTCAGATGACTTTGTTTGCAGAAAGTCACTGAAGTAAATCAGGGATGCTGTGTTTGAATTTGAAATCTTTCGGTAAATAAACTGTATGGCCTTTCTTCCAATGTGACCGAAGCATTGTAAATGCTTTTGTATTGTTTAATCCCCTCTCACCCCAGTTTAAAGCCATGATCTCTTCCCTCCTCCCAATTTCCTTCTCATAGTTCCAAACAATGGCAAAGATAATAATAATAATGATAATAGCTATAACTGAGGTCGTTTGCTATGTAACAACAAGAGCTTTGGGTTTTGCGTTACAATGTTTGGCTGTTGTATACTTCCAGCATGTGAACTGTGTGGTACTTAGAAAGAGAAGTAGCTCCAAAGAGATTTTGCAGGGAGGAAGAAAGCATATGTTTCTTCAAGCCTGCCATTTTCTACGTTATCGAATATTTCTTTTTTTTCCTGAGATATTTTTATTGCTTGCTGAATGATGAATGTGTCCTAAAACCACAGCCTGTTTGTTTTTGTTCTGGCACTCCAGCAGCCTTAACTGCATGTTTCACTCGCTTGACCTATCAGTGTGGTGTGCTTCTTGGAAATGCTGTTTTCCTCTTTAAGTACATATGTATACGAAGGTAGCTACTCAAATCATGTACTCTGGTATTTAATCCTGACCCTGTCAATTTGGCAACAAATGTATTTTACTCTTGTTTTTATTTGTGGAGTTGACTAGGTACTGAGTGACTCAAATTAACATCTGCCCGTGGATCAACAGGCTCATTATCAATCTCCTTTATAGGAACTAATTTAATCTTCTGGTACATGTGCAGCCTCATGGGAGACAAGGAGGTTGTTTGCTGTTGGTGTCCTGACATGGAAGAGAAGATAAGTGGGTTAGCCTCACAACATCCCGTAGCGAGTTTGCAAGTCTAGCAATTTCACTGTCACTTAGTGAGCAAATCTGATCTGGAATTCTCCCTCAATGGTATTAATGTCATTAATCATTTAATTGTAATATCACTTTTCAGGGTAGAAGGGAACTTGAGCCTGGCAAAGGCCTCTAACTAAAGACCAAACGAAGGGATGAGCACAATTTCTTCCTTTAACCCACGCGGCCATTCAAACCAGGCCCCGCGGGGCAGAGCAGAACAGTTGGTGTAGAGAAGGAAACGGGAGGTGGCTGAGGGGCCCACGTACCCAAGGCTTCAGGTGCTGCCAGTTCAGTCCAGCATGAGATGTGCCCATTTAAAGATTATAACTTAAAAGTAGTCTCGAGGCAAAGCTATTCATTAATGTTTTTCTTTAGGGGATATTAAGCATGTAGCTATGTAATTTTAAATGGTGGAGGAAAAGACTGTAAGTGGAACTTAACTTGTGACATAACAAGGCTTTTTAGGGGTTTTTCCTTATCTCCCTTTTGCAAAACTGAATTCAGAAGCCTGTGTCAGAAAGTAAGGAGAGCAGAGGGCAGGAAAAGGAAGCAGCAGACCTTACAAAAATTATTAGCGTGTTTATGGATCCTTCCTGTGTGTGAGAAAGGATTCTCCATTTTCATCGTGTGTGGTGTGTTTGTTTTTTTTTTTTAATTGATTTCTCGTGTTAGAAAATGTTATACATATCTTGGGGGGGGGGGGGGGGGGAGGGGGGGAAGGCCTCTAATAAGCCTTTACCTGACCTGATTTACTACAAAGCATATAACCTGTAGGTTCTGATCATGTACACAATCCTGACCAGCTGGAGTTCATATAACTTTCAGGGGCCATTTTCAGGATGTGATGTACATAAACATTAATTTTATAACAGGCTGTTCTATGTGTTATGCTTCTGCCTGGAAGTAACCGGTCTGAGCACTTGTGAGGCAGTGTGAAATGCTTGAGGAAATAATGCTTCATGTCAGGCACTCAACTTAGGAGAAATTTCACTTGTGTGCACTTTGGCTAGACACTGTATTAGGGGTGTTAGATGTATTTGAGGATACACTTGAGATGCTTTGCAGGGAAAGCAGAGGGGAATACTTCCCTGTTCTCATAGGGATGTGGTTAAAGAGCTTGTTGAACCGTTGTCTTTTTTCCTTGTTCCAGAGAGATGTTTGCATACCATTTAAATCTGCAATGCAGCGACTGTATTTCCTGTTTTCAAAATTACTGGCCTAAAAACTTTATTTTCTAATATTTTTCCTAATAAATGGGATTGCTGTGAGCTCCTGCCTCTTCCCAATTTGACTCCAAAACTGACAGCTTTTAGAGGTCCTTGTACAGTTTGAGCTATCCAGGATGTGTAACTGAACACCCCGCTGCCTGTTCTACTTCGTAACAGACTTTCTTCTCTCCAGAGCTGTTAAAATGAAAATGAAGATGACCTTAACATGAAAATAATTTTGTTGTTTAATGAAGAACTCTGAAATGGGAATAAACTGATACAGCATGAAAGAACATGCAGCTGTTTGTTGTAGTTTATTAATAAATAGTGAATGAGGTTTTTAAGGGTGAAAGTAAAATTACATTAATACCATTGAGTGAGTGCTAAATGCAGAGTATAATACAGGACAGATGTCTGATTTTTATCATCATTACCTGAGATTTTGACTGTTGATACTCTTGCCTCTTCAAGCCTCTAGGAAAGCTGGCAAGTACATGCTTTTTTTTTCCACAAATACATGAACCTCAAAACACATCATCTAAATTTTTCTAAAATACATATTATGCTTCCTTAAGCAGGATTTCCATTTGCCAATTGCTGTGCTTTAGGCCGGTGATTTTTCTTCACACAGGAATGTTATGGTCACCATTATAAATGCAAACTTCCTGAGACTATAGATTTGAAGTGTGTGTTTGAGGAGGAAGAAAAGTCCTGCTAAACTTGTGGATCTTGGAACAATTTGCTGTCTGGTGGAAATGCAAGTTCATTGGGAAGTTCCCAATGTTGTGCAAAGAAATTATGACCTGAAAAATGGTTCAGAAGAGACAGTCTACTAAGAAAATGCATGGCATTTGGTACTGAAAGGCAGAAAGCTTTCCAGTCCTGCCTGCATTGGTGAAGCATGTCCTCTTCTATCCTTATTGGTGATACCGCTACAGTCAAGATGGTTGAAGTATAGGCAAAAAGCCTTGTGCTCTGAGAAGGAGCTCTCGGGAGTTCTGAATACAGCGAATAAGAATGCACAGAGATTAGTTGTATTGTATTCAACTTGTCTTCCCGGTTTGACAAATCTATACGGTAAACATGATTTGACAGCATTTTTCATCCTGAAAGTGTTCTGCGTTCAGATCCCTTGTAATGAGACTTGACTTAAATGGGTCAGGAATTTAAGACTCATTACGCTCCTTGCTCCTGTCCCCATAGCACTGTTTTTTTGCACTGCTGAGAAAGAAGAAGCTGTCGAGTAGCCTGTCCGTACCTCAAACACCTCTTTCCCCTTGCCGGGCAGCTTTTCCTGGGCACATGCTGTGGAGGGCTCTGGTGGCACTCGGTGCAGCTTTTCCCTGGCATGTTTGCATGTGTGGAGCTGTGTGGCTCAGCCAAAACCTGGCAGTGCATGTCTGAATGTTCTGTGTTTGCCTTTCTCATCTAAATTCTGGTTTTTTCCCTTTTCTGTCTGTAGAAATATTATGGTCTGGATACTAAATGGGGAGACATCGAGCAATGGATGGTAGGCCTTGATCAACATAGCTAAACAACTTTTATGTGTTGAAGTGTTTTGTATAGTTCATAGAGTTTGAAATCCCACAAAGTAGGTATTTTCATGTATTGGAAATGTGAATTCTACTCTTATCGCAAGGATTCTTGCAGTCTGCATCAATACCTGAAATGTGGCTTATGATCAGCTTAAAACTGGCAAGGGTTTGGTTAGAGACATCTCTTTTTACAGACCTCTCTCTCCACCCTGTCTCTTGAAGATTAGCTTTAGCATATAGACCCATTAAAAAGCCACTTGTGATACAAGGAATATATGTACTCATTTTACTTCTTGTGGATTTTGACAATTTGAGTCTTTTCAAATCTGTCTTCAGTTAAATTTTGGGCAAGTTTTATCCATGCTTCTTCAGTTACCTTTGTACTTACTCGTCCAGGGACACTGTTTGGATGTATTGTTACTGCTACTATGGCAATGCTTCCTTTTTCTGGTAATGCAATGTCCTGGATTTTACTATTTGCTAAGCCAGTGAAGTTGATACCAGGTATGGACTTGGCCATTAGCAACATCTTACTGTTTTAACACCCATAATATAAGATGAAGAAGTTGCTAAAGGGCTGGAAGACAGTGGCTTCAAATGTCTTTCAAACATAAGTGATTTCATAAACTTATCAGCGATGCCAGATGAAGACTGTTGGTTGTGGCCTTGCCCTACAAGCTGAGTACCGCACACTGAAAAAGGCAAAACTGAACAGCTGACTTCCAGTGTGGAAGATAACTTTTCAAACTCCCTGACTTCCTTGACTCTTGATAATTAATCAGTGTAAAAGTTGGTTTGCTCTATGCCTTCTTGAAAGCCTGCTGCCATATGGACCAACCATCCACCCAAGATACTCCAGTCTCACGGATAAGCCATTAGGTCTCTTCAAGTACTTGCTTGGTGAGCTTAGCTCTACCTTACTAGCAATTCCCTTGCTTAGAAATAAGTTCACCTGTGAGAACGATTAACTAAAATGTTGAAACTTTTTTTCCCTGTTTTCTACCACTGTTTCTAAATTCCACATAAAATCAGTTTGTTAAAATCGGTTTGTTGAAACATGCTGCGTCTGACAGCATTTCCAGCATTAAGACAGCCTTTGGCCTGCGAAAGGCAGCGGTGCTGTGTGTTGCAGAGGCTGTAAGCAGAGCACAGATGCTTTTGGTCTGGAAGAAGGGGCCAGGCTGTGCCTCTCTGGGATGCTCACTAGAGAGAGACCATTGCCCTGCCACATTATTTCAAATAGAAGATTTTTGAGATTTATTTTGAAGGGCTGCAAACTGGAAAGCTTCCTTACAAAAGCACTGTAAGTATATTGATTCCCAGATGCAGAAAGATGCACTTGAAATATTTTTTTGAGATGGAAATAAAGGTGTCACTGCGTACAGTTTTCTGTAAAAGTAATGAAAGTGTGTAGCAGAATAAAATGGAGGCGAAGAAAGTTGGGGTCACAAATGAGAGAAAAAGGGGTTTTCTGGCTTCCGTTATTTGGTTTAACCTCACTAACTCCTAAACATTGGTGAAGTTCACTGTGTCTTTCTGAAAGCACTCTGTTGGTGTATCTGTCCTTTCAACACTTCACTCTTTGTTTTTTCTCTGCTGCCTTGGTAGGAAGACAGTGAGCGTTATTCCCGTAGAGCCCGAAGAAATGCCTCGGTTAGTATCTACTTTTTCTTTTTAGCTAGACATTTCAAATTAAGAACACAGACATGTATAACAGTTCCTTTTTAAAAGAAAAAAAACAAAACAAGCTCCCCCCACCCCAGGCAAGTGAAAACCCCAAAGCCACTTCCTGACTTCTCTGCCCTCTCCCCAGTCACTCCGGGGAGTTTCTGTAAATGTGCTAGAATAAGGAGGGGCAGGGGGTGGAAGGTGGGGAAATAACCTGCTTGGAGTGTTCAATGTTCATTTATTCCGAGCATGGGCCAAGAGCATAGAGCAGGGAACGCCTGAGCAAGCTTGTCATTCATCCTGTAGTCAAATGCTTGACAGTGTTTCTTGGGCAGGGTATGATTTCCTTTGCTTTCCGCTTGTAGTTTTAATGCGATTCTTTTTTTAAAGACTTTTATTTTGTATGTCTTTTCTTTCCTTCTGTTCCATCAAAGCCATCAGCATTTACCTCACTGCCTGTTACTTGTGTTCTTTTCATTGTTTTCTTGTCTTTGTACTTTCTTTTGATAGGCTTCGGATGAAGATGAGCGCATGTCAGTGGGTAGCCGTGGAAGCCTGAGGGTTGGTAAATTGTACAACTTAAGTGTGCATGTGTGTGTACCGATGTTGCTGTCCCCCTGTACCACCAGACTGGTTATAGTACTCTGATAATATCACCCTTGCAAGGTCTTGATGTTACCAGAAAGAGGCAAAATAATTCACTCTCTAAAACTTAATTTTGGAGTTTTAGAAAGCAAGTATTCTTTACTGTGGTGCCGGGCAGCACTGGGCATAATTCCACTGTAAGTGCTCCGAAGGCTTGATAGACTTTCAGTAGTTATATACTATGAAAATATACATATTCATAGGATTTCTGAGAATTCGTCTACATAAACATGAGATTTCCTGGAACTTATAAACATATGTAAATGTCCGATCTGCATGCACAATCATCTTCCGTGGTGGTCTTCAGATGGTCTTTGGGGGCCTTCAGATGAAGGCTTGTAGTCTTCTTCACTGTGTTCGCTGACTGACCTTTACTTCTGCGCGAACTCAATTCTGGGATCACGTATACTATGTCCTTCAAGGTCGGTTTGTTCTGGTCTAATGGTCATCTTGCAACTTTCTTATCCTTATGGCTCCGCATATCTGCTCTCCCAAGGCCTAGCTGTCTAAAGAGGAGTATTCAGGAGCTTCTTATCCTACAGGCGTCTTAACCATTCACAAAGATTTGCTTTTGTTTGGTAAAGGGGAGTATTCAGGAGCTTCTATATATATTGACAGGTATCATTGTCATGTTCCATGTTCAAGGTGTATGTTTCGTGGGTTTTTTTTTTTTTGAGTACATAGAGGTGAATAATTCTTTCAACCAAGGGAATTGTCAGATTTGTATGCACTGTGCAGGAAGATCAGCAGAGCATACGACTCTATAGAAACCTTTCTGGTAAATGCTGTTCTCTGCTACTGTTGCAGGAAGTTCTTAGCCAAAACATTAGTCTATGCAGCTATTTTTTGTATGCACCGTGTAAGATCCCCTGTTTCATTACTGATACTGAGAATTTGGGAAGAGGAAGTGCGAGCTTACTCAATGATCAATGTTTATTAGCTCAGGAAACCAAAAGCAAATTATCAGTGGAAATAAGTCCTAAGCGCTTTGGAATTGTAGGTGAACGCTCTTCTCAAAACTGCTTTAGAGATACTTGAAATTCATCTGCAGACTTGAGTTCTGTGGAGGGAGGGATTAGTAGAGCACAGAGTGCTGTAGTGCACCAGTACGCATCTGTAGGAA
The DNA here is from genome assembly GCF_965183815.1 of Platalea leucorodia. Lineage (NCBI taxonomy): Eukaryota > Metazoa > Chordata > Aves > Pelecaniformes > Threskiornithidae > Platalea > Platalea leucorodia. Next base: position 61,760,851 of record NC_138827.1, read on the forward strand.
AAGTTCCAACAGTTTTTTTCCTCTAAATAACCATACAGTACTCTTGCAGATAATCCACGTGTGTACGAATCTTAACTCCATTCTAGCATAGCCATAATGAGCTCTTGTAATTGTGAAGATGGTTTAAGCAATTTAGTAGTTGCAAACCACTAATGCTATTGTCTCAGCATGCGTTGATAGTTTTCAGAAGACGATCAGAGCTCACTGCTGCTGAGACCTATGGAGAAGCATTTAGCTAACCACAGAATGGAAACAATCCGTAACAGCACTATGGAGGACACTCTCGGCAGTCCTGAACTTGAATCAGCTGTGACTAGTTTATGTTATGGAGTCATTTGTGCCTAAAAAGGTTGTGTTTGAGAATAATTTGTTCTTCTACTGATGTTATTCCTAACTCACCGGTAGCGCTAGTTACGTGGCTAAGCTGGATGATCGGTTGTATTCTTACAGAACAAGCAAGACCTGTATCATTCATAGGAAGACCTTTATTTGTAATCCTTGATTTCTGGCTTCCTTGGAGATTTCATGTCACAAAATTATGATTTTTTTTTTTCTCCTTAAAAAACTTGCTAATAATTATCTGGGTTAGAACTACCTTTTTTTTCCTGACAAAGTATCCCCCAAAGAACAGGATTGAATGAAACACTTCATATGCCTCTAGAAGAGTTCTGGAAGACGATTACTGCTGCAGAGCCTGCTCAATGATTCCTAATGGAGTTCGCTGTAAGATAGCATAAGATATACTTAAAATTAAGTGTTGCTGTGTTCCCTTTTTGGTGGAATCCTTATTACCACTTATGAAATGCTGTTAAAATCTTTAAGGTTGCAAACTTATTCAAATGCTTTTCCAAGCTAGAAGATGCCTTAACTCTCCAAAGAGTCAACGAAGAAAAGCTTATCTCCACAGCTGAACGTGAAAACCGACATTTATTTTACTTAAAGTTAAATTTGGACATGTTTATGAAAGTGTTTTTTGGAGGGGAAAAATCTCTAGATCAGTTGAAATGTCAATTCTTTCTGTTTAGAAGGTGGTTACGATACAAATAGGTTGTTTAACCATGGGTATAGCTGTGTGTCCCTTAATAGGGCAAGGTGCTAGTACACTGGCACTGTATTTATAGCTGGAGCCCTGTTCATCTGAAACACCTTTCGTTCATGGAAATCCACTACTGATTCCTTTTGATGTGTTTTTGTGATATGATCCTGTGTTTTATTGTTATATATTTAAACAGCAGAAGCCTTGCATTCTGTTTCCCCACCATCCCTTGAGAAGAAGGTTTTGTGACCTTTTTTTCCCCTGGAGCAGCCACTCTCTGGGCTGCCAGCATGCCTTCAGGCTGCGATAACCACTGCTGGTCTGGTGAACAACTGGTCTCCAGCTGCTTTACAGGATGGCCCATAAATACCTAATACTTTTGCAAAGAATGTCCTTTTCTGACAGAAGGATCTGGTTGAGACTTTTCACCCTGGTATTTCTAGTGATGTTGCACAGACTACTACCTGTCCTTGTAAAGTAGCATTCAGTGAATATTCTTCTGCAAGCTGACACTTGGGCATGCACAGGAAAAGAGTTTTGACAGAACTTCCTTCCCTGATTCAAGTGTCACTGCGATTGTAGAAGAAAGTAAATGTTTGCTAGTCTGAACTGAAATTTACCCTTATACATCTTTTAGTTGTTTTATTCACAATGAATTGATAGAAGATACATTGATCATTTTCCTAGCGTGGGTTTATAGTAGATGCTTTTAGTAGTTTGACCACATCTCTCTGGCTATTTGTGAAGGTTTGGCTTTTGCTGTGTGTGTCTTCAAAATAACAAAGTAAAAAACAAAACAAAAAAAACCCCACAAACAAAAAACCAAACAATGACCAACCTAAAAAATTACCTCTGAGGACTAGAGTTCAGTTTGGCTTCTGAGCTATTTTAGTGTGAAGAAAGCACTAAAAACTACTGCCCTGTGTCCACAAAGGGTTTATAAATGTTGTCGGAGAATTCTGAATGTTCTTTTTTGGATATTTGAAGGCTCCTTCCATAGTTGCAGGGTGCCATTGTAATTGGTGTACGAGACTTCAATTTTCTGAAAACTGATCTTGCATCCGTGGCACTCGGGCTCATTGCATTGTGAGGGGCTGATGGTGTTAGGGGTTGGTTTTTGAAGCTATGCTTCTTTTCTGTACAGGAAATTTTCAATGAAATGAGCCAATATCAGAAATTTGTTTCTCTCTGAAACTTTACCACCCTACTAATCTGTGTGGGTTTTACTCTACATTTTCTCCTGGAATATTTTCTAAGTGGATATCTGAACTGCAGGCACCAGAGATCTGCTGAGCTGGCTTTTGGGGAGCTGGCCTGGATGCTTCTGGCAGAGCAACCATCGACATGGACTGCAAACCACCTGAGATGTTGATTAGGCCAGGCTAGCAAATTGATTTAAGCTCCGCAGCTGTGACTGTACTGTAAACAGTGGCCTAGCGTGTTGATATAATGCTAGCTTGAATATATCTCCACCTCCTGCAGGCAGACCTTCAGCTGCAACGAAGAGGCATCTTTAGCTTTTCTGTGGCTCATCCTGAACCTGTCAAAGTGTCCTGCCTCTCTTGTTTCAGAAGTTCTGCAAGCTTGGCTCTTTATCATGCAGTTTTTCCTAGGGAAGCTCAGTAACATCATCCTGTGTTTGTTGAGACACTCGAGCCTCTCTTCAGTCTCTTTTCTACTGCAAGTGTCCTTGTTCTCCCACTTCTCAGCTGGCTGTCTCCAATCTGAGACCATCCAGCATGAAATATTGTTGTGTTATTAACCACTCGTGATGGAGTTTGTGCATTTTCCTTGTTTTGTTTGCTTGACAAAATTCCTGACTTCTGGCTTTGTGCAAGAAGTCCTGCATTATCAAAGTTCTTTAAGTGGGATTTACATCTCTGTGCCTGGTTTTTGTTTGTTTTGGGGTATTCTTTTGATTGCCATAACTTGCTTCAGTGTTTTCCTTTGTATTCTGATTTTTCTTTCCTCTCATGCCTTGACAGTCTCATTTGGAATATGCCAGCACCTACCCAGTGGTGAGAATAGTCTGCAAGTTGCAGTGTGTGTTTAAAAACTAATCACGAAGAAGCTAACATCAATTGTGATAGCTGATCTGAGATGAGGGATGATCTGAAATGATCCTGACCGCTTCACGGTCTGTGATGTAAAGATGCTGCTTCCCTTCTCTACTACTCTGATGCAGTTCAGATGAAAAGCACTGAACGATTAGAGAGATCTAACCTAGGTCTAATTCAGTAATTTTCACAGGACAGAGCAGAATAGCTTAATAAAAATAGCTAATAAAGCTCTCACAAATTCTCTGAATAGATCTACCAAAGGTGACAGGACAAATACGCTGCCTACCAAAGCTGCAGCTTGTGTATCAGGCTGTTACCTTTGCTTTGGAGGATAAAATCAAACTCTGTAGGTAATAATAAAATGAGAGCAAGTATTTGCATTGAACACTTTGAGATAAAGCTGACTCTTGGAAGAACAGAAAGGGCACGGAAGGGAGAATGAGGATTGGGGCTTTAAGCTGAGGTTAAAAAACTTCCTCGTACTGTTAGCAGTGCTATCTTGTGGTAGCACTGTGTTGAAGTAGACATGTGCCAGCTTCCGCAGAAAGAAAACTGCGGAGAGCAGTTTTATAGACTCTCTAGCTTTTTCACTCTCCTTCGTTCCCTGCGCTATTTCAAATTAGAAATGCAATGTATCTATTTGAGTGACCTATATACAGAAATAGTTCAAACACATTTGGATTTTGCATGGATGTATTGATGTAGTAAGTATAGACAGCTGGTAGCTCTTTTAATTGACTTAACCCAACAAGCGTGAATGATTTTAACTGCGGCTACTAAATTTAACAGCACTATCATCACTTTTAACAATATTCTTTAATAACTGGTCATTTGACTTCGAGATTCGATTTTATTTTTTTTTCAATGTGTGCTTATTGAGCCATGTTGTATAGAGCTGGAGGAAGATTGGACTGATGTTTTTGCATGTTGATATGCATGCCTGACTATGGATGGGTGCACGTAAACTCATTGATCTTTTCATCCTGCATTCTTCATCTCACTGCAGGCTGGATTAGAGAATGAGAGGACCAAAAAGAAGAACTACTCCAAAGCAGTATGTATCTTGAGTAACTGTCTCAAAGAGGTTTTTGCATACAAAACCAGTGTGAGAGGACAAGAGAATATGTGCAAGTATGTTGGCTGCAAGAGCTCACCAGCCTGATGTCAAGGATGCAGTGTAACTATCAGGACTTGTTGGGTCTGCAAGAACGCTGTGCATCACTTCACCTGCAAAATGTGGTATAATCCAAACACATCAGTGTTGTACATAAAAAGCATTTTGAAAAACTCAAAACCTAACTTGAGCTTTAACATTACACAGAAATAGGTAATACTGATAAAATACGTATGCAGTAAAGGCTGCATCTTTTCATAAAGGTAGTTCGTAGTATCAATGCCTTACTGGCACCTGTACAAATCAGGCACTACTTAGAGCGCTGCAAAGGCAAACCTGGATTGAAGGTGAAGAATAACGTGCTTTCACACAGTCAGGATTTTAGCTGAATCTCACAGGGAGCAATTCCAGGGAGTGAAAGGGTACACAAGGGCGGGCAGAGTGGTATACTGCTGCTGCGAAGGGAAGGCTACTCATCGCAGAAAGAGTAGGCTAATTAGAATTAATTACCCCAGCCTACCCAGGCTGGGTAGGGGTTCTTCAGTACATTGGAAATCAGCAGAGAATTTTCTGAGAAGTGGAAATTGGATGTGAGATTGAGCAGGAAGCCTGAAGGAGCAGCATTAGCGTTAGCCACAGTCTAAGGTAAAAAGTGTTACAAGTATAAATGGACATAATGGCAGTGAGAAAGTCTTCTGCATCCGTTAAAAGCAAGAGGAAAACACAGGAAAGAATAGGGTTAATTGCATGGTTATGAAGGGAGAATATGTAAAATCTGAATATTTCAGCTTCCCCAGTATGCAATTTTATTTGTTCCAGTTTTCATGATCGGATGCTTAGCATGTTAATGTAGCATAAAACAAAGGTCAACAAGGTCTGATAAAATTGACCCTGCTCTTCAGGACCTGTCTGGAGCATTTGCCATCAAAAATTTGCGCTGGTGAAGACTCTGGAGAGGATGGGTCATAGCGACAAGGGAAATGACCTGAGCTGTGGGGCTTCAGTTTGAAATCTGAAAGATACAGGGCAAATTAAATATGTGCCTGAAATATAAAGTGATAAACAGTTAACCTGGATTTGTGGAAAACGAATCATGTCAATTCAACTTAATTTTCCTAAGCAGGGTAATTACTTAAGGGCATAAAGGAAAAGCATTAGATGCGACTATAACTTAACTATAAGGCTCTTGGCATTTCTCTACATGACTTTAAGTGAAATTTTGTGCAAGATCTAGTTCTTGTAAAAGAAATGCACAATTAGTTGAAAAATAACTCTGTTAGAATATGACACAGCTGGAAAGGATCTGGTCTGTTCATCTGGTCTATTCCCATCTAAGACACCATCATCTGTTTTCAAAGAGGAGAACAGTCCTACAGGAGTCCGTATTGCCTAGCTGTCTAAGTACAGGGAGCGAAGGCGGTTTCATGCGAGGTTAGAATAAAAAATACTGATGATGAATAGGAGACAACTTGTCAAAACTGAGTAACAGTAAAAATAAATGAGGAATACCACATTTGGGAAAAATGAAATACACTAGTACGAAGTAAGGAATTCTGCATAGGAATGGTTGAGATCATGATCTGAGGTTATATTTAGTCAATATTACATTGCTGAAAAAAGGCAAACTTAATTCCTCAGTGTGGTAATCAAAGGGGCAGTGGAGGTAATTGGTCTGCATGGTGCTGTTGAGGCTGAGTGTTGGCTTCAGTTGCTGAAGATTCATTTTAACCATTCTTCAGGAAAGTGTTAGAGAAACTCAGGGAGCTTGAAAAAAACTAATAAAATCTGGAAAGAACCCAAGCTGTGTGAGAAGGCTATAGCAGTATTTCAAATCAGTTCTTCTTGAAAAAAGCAACTGGATGTTGGCCCTCCATTTGTGGTGGTAATAACTGCATTTCAGTACAGAATCTAAGCTTTTCCCAGAAGTTGCTTTACCAGTTTGGGTCTAAACTGGTTTCTAAGTTAATTTGTTTAATTTTTCGTGGAAGCCACTGTATAGTATATGATAAATATTTTGTTTGGAAATTGATTCATTTCAGGTTTAGTGGATTTTCATTTTGGGAATGCATTAAAACTTGGCCTTCAAAACTTAATTTGAATATAAATTCTAATTAAATTGCCACTAAAATCCCACCCCAAATACACAGAATGCTTCCTCATTTTCTGTGTTAAACCAGGCCTCATTGTGAAGTGATGCCAGAGTAGTGAATTGCTTGAGAAATCTGAGCTTTTAATGGTATCGATCGAGGTTGACTTTTGGGTCTATCCTCTTTTCTTCAACATTGTTTCCAGACTAAAAACCTGCATCATAGTGATCGTTTTATTTTATTCCTGACCCTGCTGCCATAGGGACTTGAAGCATCTTGCCCTGCTTGTGAAATGCTTGTTCTGAGCCTGTTTGTTTTTTCTCCTTTGAAAGAAAACATCTTAATGACAACAAGGCAGGCTATTGAGCGTGACAGAGGACAGCTGAACCAAGTGAAATCTCTTATTAGTCTTTGAACTGCCACACAAAATACTGGGATGTGGCAGATGGTCACTGTCTGGGTTTAATTTTGATATAATAGGGGAAAGCTAAGAAGAAGAGATTTCATACAGCACTGCATGTTTATTAAACTGAATTTCTCAAATATAAGCTTAGAATTAATTCTTTTGCTACAATTTGCTGCTTTTTAATTGCTGAGCTGCCAGAGGTATAAGTAACTAGTGATAATTTTTTTTATTGTAGTCTCTTATCCTTAGTGTCCCCTTTTTGTCCTGTGTTCCCTTCACAGAGCATTTGAAGAGACAGGTGCTATAGTGCAGTAATAATAGGGGAAGCAAAAGTGTTTCTTAACAAGAAAAAAAGGGGTCAAAAAAGGCAAGCAGGAGTATCCTTGACATTTTTGGCTGGTATACAGGTACTGACAGACACAGAAATGTTCATGTCCTCATGTTTGAAATCACGACCTGATCCTGCACTTCTCCTCTTCCTGGTGTATCTTTGAAAAGTTCTGTCTCTGCCTTTGCTTTTCATAAGTGATGACTTTTGCTAAAAATTCCCTTTTGGGTCTGCACCAATTTTTTTCTCTCCTTTTTTTTTTTCTTCTTCCTTTCCTTCCATAACAGACCAATGGTTATGAGGAAGACGTGTATGGATCATCCCAGAGTAGAAAATCTAGCAGGGTTAGTAGATGATTTATATTGCTATAAAATCTATTGCTCTATTTAATGGGATTAAAGCTAATTAGCAAATTCTTTTCTGTGGTAAAGCAAGTTTTTCCTGTCTTGCACGTTGTGGGTTTTGCAGTTTGTCAGACGCGGAGGTGCAGCAATAAGCTGTCTAACAAAAAATGAGGCCATGAGTGGGAAGGGAAGTCTCCAGATTTGGTACAAGTAGAACTTGGAAGCCAGAACTGCTTAACTTGTAAACAAAATTGGGTAAAAGTGAAATTGTGGCAAGAAGTAGTTTGGCGGCACCTGGCATGGAGGATTTCCATGTGCTAGACCACAGAATGATTATTTTCCAGCCTGTGCAACATGTTCACATCGTGCTCTAACACTGAAACTCAGACTTGCATATGTAAAATGGACATTGGATTTTGAATTTTCCCCAAATGTATGTTGTTTATTTGAAGTTTGCCTAACTAAATGTTTGTTTGTTTGTTTGTTTGTTTTTTTCTTTATAAACTGTATCCTAGGGTTTCTGGAAACTCCTACAGAGGTGAACAACCAGTGCAAGTGTTACTACTTAGCTACTTACCATTTTATTTCTAGAAATAGTCTTGTCAAAAAGCTTAATTATTAAATCCATTGTGTGTATGTGGGTCACAATGTTCCCTTCTGTTCCAGCACAAGCGTTTTGTGTCAGTTATAGGAATTCACTGTCCTGCTTTGTTAAATATTGGGGTTTGTGCAAATTATTTAAAGGTATTGTCTCAAGCAGAGCCTCTTTGGGGGGCAGGGAGGGGAACTCTTTGGGGTTTTTTTCCTTGCCTTTATTTTAACAAAGACAAAAGCTCGGAGCCTGTTGATCTTTATGCTATCAAGACTTCTAAAGGAATTTAGTGGTATGCAGACTAAAGCTCTATGTTTATTTTTCCCCTAAACTACTTTTAAGACTCCATTTAGCTAAGTGTGTGAGGAATACATGCTAAACACTAGACAGGCTTCAGTGAGTTACTTTGTAAGCATGAAGTTAAGCAGGCGCTTGTATAGTGAAATGGGACCTTATATTTCATGTCCATTTCAAATTGTTGCTTCCATATGGTTGTATGCATTTAGCTTATATATGTGGATAAGAGAAAACGAAATACTGTTGATTAAACTGTTAAGAAGAAAGTATGTCCTGTTGTTGACACTCTTGCTGAACTGCTTGACAAGTTCAAGGAACTTTATTATGTAGTGCTTCTGACAAATTATGTTCTTATTCTTTAATGACATACTCCAGAGCTCCAAGTAATGCAGGAAGAGAAAAATATCTGTAAGAAAGTCATCCAGGGAAAAGAATTTGTTTGGTTTCTATTTAAATAATTTAAAATCATCTTTGTATTAGGGTTTGTAGCATGGAGGTTTAGTATACGTAGAGCATAATTACAGCAAAATCATTAGTTCCTTACTGTTCTCACTACCAAGTGTAATTTGGATTAATCATTATTTAGAAGGGGGATGAGAGTTTGGGGGTGGCTTGGAATATCTGAAACTCCAAAACCAGTTGATGCCAGTCTGGAATACTTCAGGAATACTCTTTCCAAAACCCCCAAACCTAACCGTAAAGATTGCCAAAGTGACAATGAAAAACAGAGAAGAGGCGGAGTTCTTCAGGTCAGGAAGGAAGTGATGAGTCTGCTGATTAAATGGTTGTTTCCAAAATGGGTGTCCAATTTTAAGTCGCGAAATGGAGTGATGTCTGCATGGAGATAAGCCTTTGTACACTTTACTTGCAATGTTATAGGTTGATTCCTTAAAAACTAATAATGCCATGTGCCTAGGTAGTCCACGTGCAGATTACAAACTCCCTAGGTGGGAATGAAAGTAATTTCTTTAAGCTCAGTTCAGTTTACTCAGATTTCTTTTCAGTGAAAGTCTTATTTTACTGGCATTCAGGAAGAATGAGGTAGAAAGGGATCTAAATTTTTGAGGCTGGATAATGATTTATCCTCAGTATATACCTGGAGGTGTTGTGCCTTATCCACAGATCTGTTTGCCTGCAGTGACAGAAGTCCTGTGTCAGGAACAAATAAGTTTCTTTAATTTGCCACAGATCTCCCTCATTTGTAAATGGAGTTAACACCCACATAGTTTATAGTGGTGATGCAAGGATTAGTTAGGGCTTGTAAGAAAGCTGAGTAATTGCTGACTACTAAAAGCAGAGTGTCTTGGTTTTCTAGACCCCCATAAGAAATGACCAGAGAGGGAGAATGTTAGAGAATGGCTGTAAAAGGAGACTCCGGAGTATAGCAAGGAAGGTAGAGGTGTGGAGCTCTTTCGGAACAACCATTCCCACCAGCATGCCTGCACCCATGGGGAAAATAAGGAATCTAAACGGTGCCTAGGAGGCTTTGAAAATACCTTTGCAACTCGTGTATTGTTGCAGGGCTGGTTACAGGAGACTCGGCAAGCACAGAAGTCATTTCACGAGGGTGGGGACGCAGGGAGGTAGCGTTTCCTCCCTCGCCCCTGCACGCTGGCTGCAGCAGCCTCTGCTCGCTCCTAAGCGCGCCTTCCTGGTCTGGCTTTACACCCTGCCCGCTTGGCTCGGGGCCGCATCTGTCCCTGGTGCGGCAGAGTAACTATTTTATCGCGTTTTAGATGTGCTGTTAGGCTGCTGTTTTTCTGACAGTAAGGAAAATACAAAGTCTTTCCTAGTACGCCTGTATTTTTCTTGATTCCTTTGGCTCTGTGAGATGCATAATGTCTTATATATGGATTTCCAATCTGCATTGAAAACAGACCTTGATTTGCAAGTTTAAATATCCCTGCATGTTAAAATTAGCTGTTTATAACAACCTCACTTGTTCATAATATATTGTTGCATGCTCCTAAAGCTTTTGGGAAGCCAAAATACTGAGTTCCACTCAGTATTATAAATACCCTACTGCTGTCAGCCATCCTGCACCCTGGCAAGCCCTGTGTGCCAGCTTTGTGTTGAAGGGTTTGTGCAGCGTAAATTCTCACAGACGATACATAACAGCAGAAAAGGTGAGCTGGCATCCTACGGTCCGGTACAGGTGCCGGGGGGAATGAATGGAGATGTTGTATATCATACTAGATAAATAAGGTAGTGTTTTGGAGGGTAAGATTTTAAGTCCACAAGACTTGTCAGTCACTGTTGGTACTTTTGGTATTTAACTTGGAGTTGAATTAAGATCTCTCTGTTCTTGGGGAGACCAAATAGGTGGACCAGAAGTGCAAGGTTGGCTAGATGCTAGGTAGGAAGCTGCATAAAAGAAGGTATTTAATTTACAGTCTCGCTTCATACAGAAAAGTTTTCTTTGCATTCAGTCTTGCCATATCCAACAGTGGGCTTCTCACTTTTCCTGATGGGCACACCCAACAGTTTTGGTCCCTGGCTTTGCTCTCTGTCTCCCAGCAGAGTTGTCCTGACACCTTCTCCTGTACCTCTTGTGGGTTTAGCTTATAGGGCATAAACCCCTCAAGAATTCAGAAGGAAGCTGACTTACTCTCTGACCAATATGTTTTTCCAGTGCTTGATGGGCAGTGGCAATCCATCCTATTGTCTGCAGCGGTGGGACTGCACATGCAAAGAAATAAATCCTGTAAAGCAGGAGGCTGGGGTTTTTTTTAAGTGTGAAGCTGTGCAGCCATTTATTCTGAGTTTGAGCCTGGAAGCTAACATTTCCAGCATCTTGTAAAACAGATGTTGTCTCTTCTGTTTTACAGAAGCTGGAAGTATGTTGATAAGTATAGCTTCACTTAACTAGAGTTAGGATGAAACTTAGGTGTGTGAACTGCATACATGCCTTTGGAAGTGTGGTCCATCTTCTTCCAAGTCCCATACAAACCATGTCCTCGCAGCATACTGTCACGTTGGGTCATAGCAACAAGAAGGCGGGAGAGAATGTGAGGGTTGAAGCCTTTTCAGTGGAAAATAAACCAAATGGGTATTTTGTGCATAAGGTGCTGTAGGGATAGAGGAAAGGCCTTTTGTTTATTTAAAAAATCTGTACCTTACAAATGGAAAGGGCACACAATTTTCACATACCCTTTATCTTTTAATCCAGTTTCCTTAATGCAGTTATCTCTTCTTTTTGCGTCTGTGACCACTTTGACTCCTTGCTATTTGTAATCACCTAATTTACTTTTTGCTTCCCATTTAAAGGAATTTAGAAAAGTCCTTCGTGTTATGAAGCTGAGTTATCAAGGGTTTTTTTTTTGTTTGTTATTAATGCAGGCTTCGTACTACTCTGACCTGGGTCTTCACAACACCGGCTATGCTTCCACATCTCAACCTTCTTCCCAAAATGGAAACTGGGTCTGTTGCCCTCTGGGTTTACCTGGCCTGGACTCATTCTGACTTCATTTGGATAATGCAACCTCTTGTACTTAGGAATGAATTTGGACCAATTGTCAAGAGCCTCTGTAGCACTTTTTAATAGAACTTAAAAAAACAAAACCAAGAGACCTTTTAAGATTGGAGTGAGTAATGGAAAGCTGTTTTAGAACGAGCACAATTCGTTTTCCTTTGCTGCTCCTCCCTTTCCTACAGTTATTTTGTTTGCTTTTGGCCTCAGTTGGTCTGGAAAAATAAGGGAAATCTTAATTAACTGAAGTTGTCTATTCTGTTTGAGGCAACTCTCTGCTGACCGTGTCAGGCTAGCAAGCTTAAGATAGTCCAGTCTGCATAAAATGAAATTACAAGCAAGTAATTCACAGACTGCTGGAAGAAAATCGCTGAAGCTTCAAAATCAGCCGGGAGGTTGGATTGTCCTCTGTGTGTGGACAGAGCTCAGCCAGTCCAGTGCTAGCAAAGCAGTGCTTGAGCAGTGGTCCGCAGCCTGTCCTGCCGATGGGCAGCAGCACGAGGGCATCGCCTGGTGCTTTGTGGTGGCCAGCGATGGGGGCACTGCAGATAAGTGGGGTAACTTGCCGCAGCACATCGTCTGCAAGCTGTGGGCTGGGGACCACTGCTGGAGTATCTCTTGCACCTGATTATGCCAGATATAGTATGTGCTCTCTGAACTTAATTGCTGCATCTTGTGAATGATGGTTACTAACAGTAAAGTGATTTGTTTTATGGTGCTCTGACTTAAGTACTCATAATTTTGTCCTGAATTATTTGGGTTTTCTCTGCATTTTTTTTAATAATAAAATACACAAGATATGATCTTATAGCTGTGTGAAACATTTAAAATGTATATCTTACAGCACTTCTGTCTTTGTATGTAGCTCTTTTTCTGGCTTTGGTTGAAGTGAGGAGAAACACCCTTTCTGGCTGCTATACATACACGTGTGTGAGACAATAACAACTTAGCAACCTAAAATTAAATTATGCTGTTTTGCTTTTGCATACTGTCGTGTCCTCCCTTCCTGCAGGAAATGCACGTGTCTGCTTCGTATTCTTAGTCTTTGGAAGTTGAGATCTAATGCTTTTATGGCACAGATGACTAATACCCTCTATACTGGGTTTCCTTCTGTTGTAGTTTAATAATCCTAATCTCTTACCAAGGTGGTTAATTCTGCTGTAGGCGCGTTTTTTATGTTTCATGTTCTATGCAAAAAAGTTTTGTGCTTGTCTTCCTCAGCCCTCCTTGCTGTACAGCGATGCCCTGCCAGCCAGAAGTTACAGGGTTTGTGGTACTAATGCTCTAAACACAAATACCGAAGCCTCTCACCTTCAGCCATGCATATGTTGTCTCTTACCTCTGTAGTTCCTGTTCGGTCCATTTATTTCACACTCTGGTGTCTGATCCATCCGAATGCACGTGTTCAATGCTGTTTTGTACAGACCTGGATTTGCCGATCCTTCCTTTTATTCCCATTGGAACTGTGCAACTACTGCTCATGGGGTTGTGATATTGCCACAGGCTTCTCTCTGGATGGAGATGGTTGTCTTTGTTTGGGTGTATTAGCTACAACGTGCAGGAGCAGGCCAGAGAGAGGCAACATCAATTCTTTCTGGTTGTGTAACAGCTAACAAAACTGTTTAAAAAATTTTTGTAGCCAATTTCCACCCTTCTTGTTTAACCTTTAAAATTAGCGTCTATCAGATTTTATTCTCAATGCTTAAAAGGAGTTTCCTGTGTTCCCTGAGCCAGACATTTATGTGCTAAACTGGAGCCAGAGTCTTAGAATATGCATCTTCCTCCTTTTTTATTAATTTGGTAAACTGGCCAGTAAGTGAAATTCATCAGGTGTAAGTGTGGGGTGGTTTGGTTTTTTTTTTTCCTCCCTCCCATATTTTGCCAGCACCAGAAATGAAAGTTAAACAGATTTGAACAACTTAAGAATTGATGCAGCCGTTTTGTTGGAAGGCAACATAAACTTGAATTGATGATTGGGAGAACGGTTGGAAATGCATGACTGTGTGGTGGACTTGGGGGGTGGATGTCAGATTTTGCATGTGCCGTATGGCGTTTCCCAGCTCACTGACTTCAGGTTGTGTTAGATCTTCACTTGCATGTTGCTTGTGGTTGCGTACAGGAGATGTCCCTGTCCTTGCACATACTGCTCATTCCCCTATGTCCTTCGCGCTGCACCTTGTGAATTTGTAATGCTCCAGACTGAAATCAGAAACTAGGTCTGCCGGTCCTGTTCTGACTCTGTCTTTTAATTGTAGGCGTCTGTGTATGACGAGAGCGTTTACAGTGGGAGTCGTCGGTATAGTGCCTCTAGTTCTCGTGCTGTAAGATGTTTTCTGCATTTCCCTGTTGTCTTGTCTCTGTCCTCCAGTAACCTGTGTGTACCAGAACACAGCCTCTTCTGGGCTGAGGAACATTTAAGATGGACTGTGTGAGATTCATAGCCTGCTGCTGTAGGCAAAAGTATGAGTACTGTTTCTGTAAGCTTCCATGAAATAATAAGCAGTGATTTATCTGCTGTTGTAACGCCTGGCCTCGTGCAGACCCGCTCTGGCTAGCACCAACAGAGCCCACCGCTAGGCACTTGCCTCCCCTGTGGCGGGGCGGAATTCAGCTCTGCCTTGCACTTGGTGTGCAGATAAAACACCTTGGAAAGACAGTACATGAAGTCCATTCCCTCAGTGAGACTTAACTCCTTTGAAAACTGAGAATAAAACCGTTTTTGTTTGATTTTTTTTTTTTTTTTTTTTAAGAAATAAAATCACTTCCCCATTAGCACTTCTCTGCTAGCATGAAGTAAAAGATTGTTGGGAGTGTATGGCTGGCTTGGTTTTGTTTCTTGGATTTATATTCTGTAGTGATGTCCCAGGCAACTTGTGACAATGTTTTCGAAATACATGCTCCTGTGAGCGGAGGGCTCTGTGATTTATGGGAAGAGCCAATATGGGGAATGACAATATAAATTGTTTCCTTTCAAAAAAGAGAGGCTGCAGGACTCGGTTTACAGATTGGAAGGCAGAAAACACCTTCATCTCTTCTCAGATGGGCCTCCGTGTCGTGGTGGGTGTTTGGGCCAGGCAGTACATCTGCTGCTGTTGTATCTGCCTGGAAAAAATAAACCGGTCTTTTTTGATTTTTTTAAATTCTGCTCTGTGGACCCAGTGCTTATTCTGCCTCTGAACTCCTTCACTGATTATCAAAAAACCCCAACCAACCAAAAAAAAAAACCCAACAAACAAAAAACGACCACCCAAGACCTGAACAGAAAAAAGCCTCAAGACAAAGCATCGATGTTAATTTAATGTGATAAGTTACAATTTTATTAGCTTGGAGAAGGAAACAAACTTTAAAAATGCTTACTAAGCACTTATTGGTCTTTAAAGGGCTATGCCATCCTCTTGCAGTCACACTGATTCACTAGTTGGGCTGTGCATCTTGCTGCTACTGATGTTAAGCTTCAGATTACTCTGTTTCACGTTTGTGCCTTGTTTTCATTTGGCTGCCTTGGAAAATTCATCGATACTTATCTGCTTGGACTGTTGTGGCAGCGGCAGTGAATTTGCCACTGAGGCTGCACTGAGCTGGTTGTATCCCTTTGTACGGGATGTCTTCCTTTGTTTGAGAGAGGTCTCTCAAAGGTCCAGATGATACACTTCTGCTCTTGGGAGAAGTCATTTACAGTGGGCTCCGAGCCCAAACGCTGTTTACAAGTCTTTCAGCTGCTGTTAATGGCTTGAGCAGGGAACACTGAATAAAATGCTGGTGTTTGTTCTCCTTCCTCCATCCCATCCCACCCTGTGCCGCAGGTATTTGGAAGCCTGTGTATAACCCAGCCGTTCCAGTTCCTGTTGCACGGTAGCCTGTAGTAATGAGTGAGTTGAAGTAAGAGGTTTTTACCTCAGAGGCAATGGCCTTGCACAATTAGCAAGTTATCTGTGGTTACTTTAATGTCTCTGAACCTCACAGCACTTTTAACATATAGAGGGTGTGCCATTTGAGTAGCTGTCCCCAAAGAATGTTTTTGGATGATCAGAGGACAGGTGAACGCAGGGGGCGAGGCTGAAGAAGTGGCACTTGCTTCCATATTCTGCCCTGCAATACACAGAGAGCAACTACGGAATAAATAGGTCCCGTGAAGCATTAATATGGGACTCATCAGTAGTTCATACTTTTTCCCGGTCATGTATCTCAAGTTTGTTCTGCATCCTTGTTATATTAAAGAAAACACCAGTGATGGCTCAAGGCTTCTGTGCTAGAACTAGTTAACAAGAAAACAAAATCTAAATATTTACTTCAGTGCTTTTTGTTTTTAATTTAGGAATTGAAGCGGCTGTGATTGAAAATAGTTGTAAACTGTGTGCAACACAGTTCTAAATTTTGCGTATTCTCATCTCTGAAATGAAGCTCGGTAGTTCAGGTGCATGAAGCCAGTGTCAGTTCACGTAAGGCATCGGAGGACACGGCTTGGTCACGTTCTGCCCTGCTTCAGGGGCTTGCTAAGGGCTGTGTACCTTGGAACGTAATGCTTTGTGGTTAGTAACTAAGCTTATGGTTGTACTGTAGCTGGGGTTATTTCCAGCTTACCTTCTTATTGTTTATTAGTACTGTAAGCCTAATTTTCATTCAATACTATGCCGCTTTGTTAGCATGACTAATGATGCTGAAACAGCCCTCCAACAGCTTGGTGAAGACCTGGCTGTCTCTGTAGCTGAGGAGTCCAGGGGATTCCTGTAGTGGCCAGGTAACCTAACAGAAGAAACCTTAAAAAAGGATGGAATACATGCATCTCAAAAGTAAGATAATTCTTTAGATTTCAGTGGTTTTGTATCTGAGAAACCGTCTTAAGTGCCTATAAAATAAACTCATAAAGGTCATTAACAGCATAGTCTGAGCTGCTGAGAAGAGCAGTTCCTCATGCTTGTTCCTGTCCCTGAACTGCCTCTGCCCTTGTGTCAGTACAAGCTTTTGCATGTGAAATTTCACGTACTGCCATGCCTCTTTACAAAGGCTACGTTCACAATTGCCTTGAGGTGGTAGCAACAGGAAAAATACCATGTCCGGTAAACCTCAAAAACGTCTTTAATTCATCTCTGTTCTGAATGTATCAAAACTTCCCTTTTATACGTGCTTATGTATCTTTCTATAAAGTTCATCTAAATACAAGATTGAGTGTGAAGCTGCTACTCTGAAATCTGAAAATAGAGGGAATAATTCTAAAATGCATTTCCAGAATAAGTTTTAGTTCTGTTTCCCTGATGCTTTAAACTTTCATTTCCCTTCTCTACTTCCACTGCGTTATAACCTCTGGAAATAAAACAGCGTAGACACAGTCTTTGTCCGTGTCAGCAGCAAGTCAGCCCTGTCTGTTCTGCATCACTGCTTAGATGTTTGCTTTTGAGAAGGACTAAAATACTTTCTTTGGCAGGAGATGAGGACTGCAGGTGCTGGAAAACCAGGAGAGACACTCAGTCTCCGAGATGGTCTCAGTTTTTACTTTAATCACCGTGTAGATGGATGTTTCTTGCTTTGGCCTGTGGAGCACGGATTCATTTTATATGTGCACAACGTTGAAAACACAGGAAGAAGGCTCACCAGAGAACCTCTCAGCTCTTGAAGAGTAATAGGATTGAGGCTTTTGTATAGAGACTGAGAGTTTTTTACTTGCGACTGATATCTTAAGTTATATAAATAAATTATTAGTATTCTGTCATTCGAAGAATTGAATCAAAACTCTACTTGGTCCATTGACTGGAATTGCCTTAAATTTTAAATGAACAGTTGAGGTGTCTGTTCTCTGACTTTCACTACTACTCCTTTGTCCAGCTGCATGTAACCATTTTTGTAACTAACTTCAGATGTAATGCTTTAAATCCTTTCTTGCTTCCCTTCCCAATTCTAATGCTTTTCTCTTTTCTCTGCTTGCTATTCTTGGTTTACCTGCGGCAGCCTTCTGAGTACAGCTGCTACCTTGGTTCAGGATCTCGGGCATCCTCAAGAGCCAGCTCTGCTCGGGCCAGTCCAGTGGTGAGCTCCTCTATTTTTCTTTATTCCTAAACTGTTTAATTCTTCTGTTCTTCAATGTCTCTTCTGTACAAAGAGGTCACTGTCCCTCGTGAGACAGTTTCTTATGGTATTAATTGGACCTTCTGGGCAATGTTTAAGGCAAAGAAGGGGCGAACCAGATGAGAAATTACAAAACCAAAGTAATTTCTATGCAGATGCACATGTTTTTACAATAGAAGTACACTTTGGACTCACGTGGCAATGCTAAATTTTTTCTAAGTTGAGCATAAAGAACATCGGCAAGGGTATTGTGAAAAAGACTGGGCTGTTGATGCTAGTGCCGCATCTCCTTCGCTTATTAAAATTGGGAGACCCTAAATCTTACTGCAGCATTTAAGTAGTTTAGTTTCTCTCCATTGAGCAGTATTTTGGTGCTGTGTTGCTGCAAAGCTGTGGGGCTATCCAGAGATTGGATTTGAACATATTTGTTGGACTGTAGATTACGAGGCACTGCAGAGTCTTTAGCATGGTGAAGTGCTAGCAGGATTACACGTACCCGGCATACCTAGCATCATGAATTCCCAAGTAGTCATGGCTGAACACGGCTCAAATGCTAAAGGCTTGTCCAACCCCTGGGACTGTAGTTGACCAAGATAGGACGTTTTCCCCTGCTTTTTACAGATATAAAGTAATTGTCTTCTGTTTCTTCAGTGGCGTATTGGTGCTTTCTCTGTGATTGTTCCATCTAGCTGTTTATAACTCTGAATATCTTTCCTGATTAATTTCAGAGCAAGGCCTGGTAGCATGGTGACAGTAGCAGAGTGCAGTAGCATGTCTTTTAGAGGAAATGTGCAGCTTACAGTAAACTAGTCTGTAACAAAATTTATCTTCCATGGAGAGTGAATTTTGAAGTGTTGCACCGAGTTTTGGTAAGCTGGCTTTGCTTCAAGGAAGCGTTCCTCCTAGTTAAGTTTTAATGTGCTGGTTCTCCTGGGACCTGTCATGTATTACCTACAACATCCCCAAGATACGAAGTGATGAGGAGGATGATACCGTAAATTAACACACACAACGTGCTTCTCTAGTCATAACATCCTATTGCCTTTGTTGCTTTGCTGAGTAGCTGAAACTTAAATGCTGTAAATGTTGCCTTAAGGAGTAATTAAAAAGGAGTATCTGGATAGTCAAAGAAGCTACCACAGCATGCAATGCGGTAAGCTGTAACATGAACATTTGGCGTGTTCCTCTTCAGTCAACACACATAGTCTGCAGTAAGGAACTGCTTTGTATCTGATGTCCCCCGTCACGCTAGTTACCCCTTCAAACAGCCTGCGATATGAAAACCTGTGTGCTATGGGGGTTTTCTCCCATAGTTGGAACTGTGCGGTAGGTCTGCATCCTGGTGGTGAAAGGTGCCTGAACTCTCCATGCAGGGTCACTTCTTGTCATCAGGCAGGGAATAGGCAAGCCTTTTGCTCATCAAGCGAGCCCTCTCCTTCTAAGTGAGAAAGAGCTGAATAAACTGGCTGGCGCAAAAGAAAATGGACCTGATAGAATAGAGCTATGTGCTCTGAAGTGTTCGTGTTTCTTAAACACAGGGGTACATCCACTTTTTAAAATGATTTTTTTTTTTTTAAAGGATTTTCTTCAGATAATGTATGGCATCTGGTGAGCTATAAATAAATCAGTATTTTAATTAGTCCCTGAGTCTGAGTCCCTGAGCTATGCGTTTTTGCAGTATATATCTTACATCAGTAATGCTTCTTAAATGGCTTTGCAAACTGAATTTCAATTATCCCTAAAGCAAAAAATAATCAGAATAACCAGGGATTCCATTAGAGTTCTTTAAGTGTAAGAATTGGGTACCCATACATTGATGTTGGTTTCCATTATGTGGTTTTTGTATGCAGTCTGAGTCATTTGTGCAAGTTGCTTATGGTAATCACAAAATGCAGCTTGCCTTTCCTGGGAGTTACAGGGGATTTTTTTGTCTTTTAATTCTCTGCTTACACTTTGGGCTGTTTGTATGCAAGTGGCTGGAGATGGTTAGCTGTGTCAGCACCGACGCTGGAGAGGTGCCAAGCTGAATCTGCTCTGCAAGGAGACAACGGGCACTTTTTCATTTATTTATTTTTTTAATTAGTGGTTTATTGCAGGGTGTGAAGAGCTTCTGTTATTTGCATGGCCTTGAAGAAGAGCTGAGGGTTAACACCATAGCGGGTCTAAAAGGCACCACTACAGGGGCTTTGCTTCTCCTAATGTAAGGTAGTACAAGCCTTGTTAACGGGTGGCATTGCTCTTAAAAGTTCTAATTACTACACGGGGTCAATGCAGCAGCACCTAATGATTTTTTTTTTTCTTTTTTTTCCTGTATTAAACAGACAACATCTTTCTATGTAACTCACAGTAACGAATCACTTGCCTTGTCTTTTACTAACAGAGGATTCAAGGAGTTTTGATAACGTTTCCAGTTATGTACTTGATCTTGACAGTAAAGATGCTGAAACAGAGCTCTGTCTTCTCAGTGGGCTTAGCACTGTATCTCTTCCACTTGTGCATTCCCGAAATGTCATCTGCTTGCACTTCCTAAAGGAAGAATAAAGATCTGCTTGGATGATGGTGATAACTTATGACAGGAAAAAAGTGGTTGTTTTTGTCTATATCAGTAGTCTACATCAGAACTGTTCTAATATTGCTAACCCTGAAAACTGAGTTGTTCCTTGCCTTAATGTATTGAGCCATATGCTTTCTTGATTCTGCTTTTTATGTCTTCTGGCATTTACACACATAAAGATTTGATTCCAAGTTTACTTTTTAAATGGCTGGTGGAGGAGGAAGGAAAGGGGAGTATCTGTTGGGTTGAAAAGCTGAGTTTCCAGCATGCTTATGTCACTCAAGAGTGTGATAGTTTACAAAATCCATGTACTGTAATCATGAGTGCTTAACACTGCAGTTAAATATTATTTTCTTATGATTATGGGCAATATTAGGCAGAAAACCAAAACCAAACTGTTCCCAAGCCTGACTAACTATCATGAGAAATTATGTATTGAGAATGGAGAATGATTCAATTTAACTTTCTAAATTAAAGTATACAATATCTTGTTACTGCAGACCTTAAATCTTTTCTCAGGATTTTTTCTCCCTTCTGTCGCTGTTCATTAAAGAGCAAGCAAAAAGTGACAGTAGTTTTTCTGCTGCACACAGCTTTGCCAGCTCGTGTTCTCATTTGTGTTATCATGTTTGTGATAAGGTAAAAGCCAGGAAGATACTTAAACATGACATGTGAATATTTATTTGTCTTTGTATGTACTTTTAAGAATTCAGTATATCTTTTATAAAGTTTGCTGTTTGATTATTTTTCTTAAACATTTTTCCCATTATCCCCACTAGTAATTATTGTCTGCTGTCCTTGCAGTGACTGCAGGTATGCGAATGTGTCGTTTAATATTAAAGCATTATATTCGATATAAAGTACAGATCTTAAGACTACTGAAAGCAAACATCAGGCCCCTCTGCACAGATGGAGGTAAATCTTGTGCATGAGCTAGTGGCATGTTTTGGCTGAGATGAGCTTTTTAATATGAATTGCTGGAATTTTATTAGTGAAAAGCAATTACTTATACATTTGAAATAGACTCAGAATGCAGTAGTATTTATCTGAAGACTTCCTGAGCAAAGGAAGGCAAAAAAATAGGAGAGGGCACGTTTTGCTATCCTGAGAAGATGATCTTTTGTATTAACTCTTCCTTCTTGTGCGGTCTCAGACGGCTCGCGCAAGCGGTCGGCATGCAGCCCAGGCAGGCGGGCTGGTACTGACAGCAGCGTGATCATACAAAGTGCAAGACTGCAAATGCAAGGGACACTCAGCGAGTGTGCAGTCCTCAGGTTGTGTATTAATGCACAGGTGTGAATAGCTTTTTTCATTTGAAGAAGCTTATCATGTTGTCACCAGAAATAAAATTAAGACAGTCAGACTTAATTTTCATGGAAGCAGTTATCAGCATGCTCGAGCTTTGCCTTTTCTCCTCTATGCTTACAGATTTACAGTAGGCTTGTATCCTAGCCCAGCCGCTGACAGTCTGGGTGTGCTTTCAGCCCCTCTGGAGTGAGGATTTGCTGCAGTGCTAGCTTGCATTTCAGAGACTGATAAGTTTGTTTAAGCAATGATGTTTGGCATAACACTCATTCCTGAGTGAGGATACTTCTGACAAATCCACTTTAGACCTGACAAAGTTCAGTAGTGGTTTTCCCCTGCTGACTTTTAAAGGCTTATTGCGAATTGCTAGTGTTAAGGTGGCTCTCACTGGAAAAACACGCAGAAATCCTCTGTGTTATTGCCTGCCCCAGCCCAGCTGATCGAACTGGTAAGATGGGGGTTGTAAGGAGGGGTTATATTGACTGCAGTACTTCTTGTTTTTTGATTTCAGTTTTTATAGGTACCATCCTGTGTTCAGCCCTACCTGTTGCAAGAAGCTTTCTTCAGTATGGGCCATACTTATATTTCCAACTGTGCGGTACTACTTTTAAGAGCAGGAAACGATCTTAATTTAATTTGTCACAAAAAAAAAAACAACAAACCAAACCCTTGCTTTTATGAGGAAGTTGATCTAAGTGCAAGATCTTAGATGGAGCTGAGCAGTGACAGCCACGTACCGAACGTGCTGAAGTTGTTCTCATACCTAAGCGTGGTACGTGGCACTACCCAACAGCAAGCATTTTGGGTTTCCCTTCTTCTCTAGCCTTGTTTAGGAGCCTGGAAGCTGGAAATTGTGCCTTAGTCCTGATTCTTCCATTGATTTAAAGATCCCTCTACTTGCAGCTGGGGTGTAATGCTTAACTGTCCTAGGGTCTCTTGTCTTTTCAGTACGTGTTTGAGAGTCATCTTGTTGGATGCACTGTGATAGTGCTGCGGGGGCTCTAATTTTGGCCTGGACACTCACCAGTGGTAGAGAGCTTCAAGGGTTAACCTGCTAGTTGACTGCAGAGTAGAGAGAAATACTTTTTTTCAAACATTATACTAAAATATTTTTATTATCTATGAAAAATAGGCAATATATCCATATATAGACTTGTGGGATGATTTTGCTCTTGTTAAGTTTCCAGCTGCAGTAAGCCTCTGATATTGCTGACATTTTTGTAACGTGGCTCTGGATTTATTCCGAAATTGCTGTCAGAAGAGGCTAAACTCTGATCCCATTGTATTTATTTTGCAGGGAGCAACCTATTCCCCGTGCCAAAACAAAGATATGTGTGCTGGAGTTCCTCAGAAAATTACTTCCTTTTCCTGCTTTTTTACGCACTCAAGTACAAATTGCCCAAATTGGTGAAGAGGAGGGTAATCTGTGATTAGAGACAGACCCATACCCTTGTGGGAGGGAAAAATGATATAATGTTCTAGATATTAAAGGTCTAGTATCATTAGGTGAATTCTGCTTTAGATCTCCTCTTCTAGCAAGTATTCTGTTAGTCCTTTATATTTTCACGTAGAACAGTCCCAAAGCCAGTATGTTTATATGAAGGGCTATGCTAAGTATAGTACTGTGAAGGTGGAGAGGTGGTTTCCAGTCTGTTTTAATCATTACAGTATTCTTTATTGAATGGTAATAAGGGAGGTAAGTACTTTGGGCAAGAATTTTGTGCAACTTCAAATAAAAAACAAACATTTTTTCCTGACCTTTCTCTGCTTGATTTCTTACTGGATCAAATGCCAAAGGGCTTGTTGGGGACGGGGTGAAAGCTGAAAACCTGGAGTTCCCTCTGGTGGCTGAGTGCTGTTGGAAAGCATGATAGATCTTTTTTGAAGGAGTAATACTGTGAATACATTAATCTAAAGATGAGCAGAATGAAAACTCTAAAATATTCATCTAAAATAGACTTTTGTCTTTTTACAAGACACTCTCTACAGCTTTTGGTGTATCACTGCCACGTAACCATAAAATTAAATGCTGCTTGTTTCAGACTGACGTTTTGCTTAGAAAAGTGTTGTGCAGCAGGAGGCATCTTTGTAATGAAAGGATACTATGTTAGAATGAGGAATAGGCTTTTCTCAAAACAGGTTAAATTTTTAAATGTTAATATTTAAATATATTGGTAGTGGTAACTACTGTTTTTGAGGAGAAAATGCCCTGAGTATTCCATTCATGGCACCAAATGTATGTGTGTATGAGGGCATCACTAGGGGAAAATGACATCTATATTTTTATTTTTTTTTTAAACCATCTCAATTTTAGAAGTTACTTAATAGTTTAGTGATTAAAGAGCATGCCACCTCAGCAAATAATTAAAGATTGTTTTGCAATAAATGTGTAGCAAGCTTCATAGGTGTGGTTATGAGTACTCTGATGAGAAATGTCCACTGTGTGCATATCTCTCACCACATCGTCTTCAACGTTTTCCCCTTTGTAAATGGAAGCTTTTATTTGACCCGTGTGATGCATCATTAAAACAATATCAAGATTTATTCCCTTCTATATCTTATTAAAAACTGAGGTTGCACATTCTTTCAGAAAATAGAGGACATTCTGCAAATGGCTTAAGGAAAATAATACTTTGAGTTGTGCCCTGAACCCATAAGGTAGACTTCACAAAAAGCTGTACATAAATTTCTGGAGATAGATTTGTTTGTGTGTGTATACATTAATCTTTGGTAACACACCAATATTTACACTGCCACAACTGTCTTGATAAACAACAACATAGTGTTTGGCTGTGCAAGGAGGCTGCCAGATCTACCACTTGGAGCTGTCTGGCGTGAAAATAATAGGCTGTTTGCAAAAGTCAGTCCCATCTTGCTTATTGGGTCTGAACTGAAGTATCTGCCTTCATTAGTGACCTTTTCTTATTGCATCCAAATTCAGAGATTCCCCCCCCTCCCCCTCCCAAAGTACTCTGTGTATTCAGTGTCTCTGCAAAGTTTATATTTAGTTTGTCAAGTCTGGCTTATTTTACTTTGAAGCCTAAGTCTTAAATTATCTTAATTCTCATCATAAGGAATTTATGATATGAAATGTGTTGTCAGTGTAAAAAGCTGATTTGTAATAGGTACCTCGCAGTTCTGGGATTTTTCTTTTTTGTAGGGTACTATGGGTAATATGAAAAATAACAAGTGGGATCACCCACACATTGTTCTGTGTAATTCAAAGAAGAAAAAACTATGCCAAATGTGAACTGACTGGAATGAGATGGAGTTTTTGAGTGCATTTTCAATGAAACTTCTCAACTTAACCTCAACTATTCCCTACCTTCCTCTGAAACAGATATCTCCTGATTTTTTTTCCAAGTGTTAAAAAAAAAATTATTCCCTTTGACTCAGGCCCTTGATCTGAGGAAGCCATTAATTTTCTAGAAGTCTTTTGGGAAAACATCTTGACTGTGATACTGAATGTTTCCAGAAGAAGTTGACATGTTCTGAACATTCTGAGTTCTGCTGAACTTCTCCTTTCAGGCAGTCCTTTTACACTTAGATCCTTTTTAGATGCAGATACTTATAAAAAGATTGTTTTTGAACGCTCCCCCACCCCCCACCCTCTGCAAAGTGAATAAGGACAAAACACTTGATTTTTACATTTCTGCTCTTGGGAATTTGTATATCTTGTTCAGTTTCAGAGTAGGAAAAAGCGATGGGATTGTTCCCAGCGGGGGGGCGAGGGTGGGGGGAATCTGCCCAGGTTATATGGGGTTTTTGCCCTGTAACTTCCTTTTAAGTTGTCTCTATCCGTGGTAATTTCTGTACTCCTAAATGCTACTTTGGCTCTGATTTGTTTCTTCTAGACCAGTTGTAGTGCAGTAATCGGTAAATTCCAGTGAAGTACTGAAACCATAAATGGGCTGTTTAGACTTTGAACTGGTCCCTGGTATTTGAGTTGAGGGTCAGTTTTTGTAGTCTCAGCCTTACCTAGGATCTTCACTTGAAGTCACAGCCACCTTTTGTCTTGATCGGAGGACACTTAGCAGGGGTTTTACGCTTTAGAGTTCTTTTTTCGTTCTTTTTTTCCCTCATTCTTCTTTGGGAGCCGTGCAGACATGGTACAGTCCTTCAAGTCTAACTCGGTACCTTGCTTTTTGGAGCGGGGAAGGATGTGCTGGCAGGCTTCAGAGGTAGCTTATTTTAGTTAAGGTCCATAAAACTGTAGCTTCAATAAACTATCTTGGTCAGGAAATCTTTTGATCTTTCAATTAAAAACTTAACCTCTGTACTTAAGTAAATTGCTATTTTGGGTTTATTTGAGGCATATTTTTAAATTGTTCTAGAATAAATAGGAGTAGGTGCATATGTCAGCACAGCACTTGCATACAGCTGTTTTTATGTCCAGGGAAAGACATCTGGGGCTTTGAGTTCATGACCATGTAGGTCTTTGTATTCTTGCATTGTTAACTCATAGATCGAGTGCCATCTTCATGTTTGAAACATTGTGGTGTAGAATACGGAAAAAAGTATTCCTCTGTCTTATTTAATAGACCAAATAGGTTTTTTTTATCAATAAGTATATTCCATTTAATTACAAACTGCTTAGAAATTTGAGGTGAATTGTCCAGCCTTGTGTCCTGAGATGCCAGCCAGGACACTGCTCTTCTGAGCGAGCTGGCTGCTTTTTGAGTCAATAGAAATTGCTAATGAAAAGTCTTTTACAGGTTTAAGAACTCCCTTTCTGATATCTTACTGCCTTCCTTTATTATCTAACAATTCCTTCTAAATCTTTGTTTTACAGATTGAGGAAAGGCCAGAAAAAGACTTTGAGAAGGTAAGAAGGATGTTATGAATTATTCTGACAATAGTGCTTTTTTCACATTCTTTTGGGTAGGTAGAACTCATAGTGAGTGTACAGAAATATGTAAAATCCATTGTGGGACAAAAATTTGAATTGTTGGAGCCTTCTGCTACTACAGTTTTTTTTAAGAACTTTTCAACTTCTGGTTGTTCAGATGTTAAGTAGTTGACCTTCAATAGCAGTGAGCTGAAATTGCTTTAGGCTAAGCCACATGAATACTCTGTTTGTTTATTAGATTTTAATTATGTTGTTATGTAAAAATAATAATAGAAAAAGGAGGATACTGCAATAGTAAGAAATGGGCTTAATGTGGAACCCTCAGTACAGTAAAACAGTTAATGTGGCTACTGCTACAGAGTAGATAAATATCCATGAAAGGAGAGGAGCTTGAGAGGTAGACAAAAGCATCCACAAAGTGTATTATTAGAAATTTTGAAAGTATCTGGCAAGATGATACTAGCCCCTAAAGACTTTGTCTAATTAAGAATTAATAGTTAGAAGCTAAGTCATGCAAACTCCTATTTACAGTAGTGTTTAAATACATCTCACCTCCCTTTTCTCATTAATTTCCCTTGTTAAATGTTGATCTTTTGATTTTTTCTTCTTAGAAAGTTGCATTTTAATCAAATTTGCATAATTTAGAAGTGCAAGGGTTGGTGTAACGTGTGTATTAAAAAGAAAAAAAAACAACGAAAAAAACAAACTACAAACCCACAATGTATCTAGAAGAAAAATTATAACCATTTTTAACTGTGTGTGATTGTAGGGAGCACGTACTGTTTCAAGTTTATCAGCAGCTACTTTAGCTTCTCTGGGTGGGACTTCTTCACGAAGAGGCAGTGGGGATACATCCATCTCAGCTGATACAGAGGCATCTATTAGAGAAATAAAGGTAAGAAATACTTAAAACCAGCATGAATTGTTAGGAATCTGTCTCTTAACTGTGTCTCTTTTGATCAGAGTGTTTATGTGCCTTGCATTTGTTAATTAATAAATGATAAGATTACTTGAAAGTGGTGCTGATGTTCCCATTACGGACTTTAGAAATTGGCAGTAGAATTGGGACTGACAAGCTAGTACTAACTAGGACTGTTCCTCACATTATTATTAAATAGACGAATATTATTTAAAGGATATTATTAAATACGCTTTAGACTTCTTTCCAAAAAACAAACTGTCTTGTCTCCCCCTGTTGGCAGTTCTGACAAAGTGAATTGTGTGCCGTAAATGAAAAGTGAATAGCTTTATTAGAGAGATGCTGCTGGGAAGCTAGTGTGTGTTGCAGGGATATCTGGGTAAAGTCCTATGGCATGTGATAGCAGAACAGACTGATCGTAATAGACACATCTCATCCTAACCTAATGAAATAGGAATTAGACTCAGTATAGCACACTGATAGGAGGATTATTGAAATAATGCAAGAAGTACTGCACTTACTAGATGCTGATTTGGGGGGAGGGGTTATTTTGTAATCTAATTTGTGATTCCATGAAGTTAGAAACATTTGAATAGCAAATAGCTATGCAATCCAGTGTTTGTATCATTGAGTGCTAGTCTGGGTAGTTCACAGCTAAACTTTTTTTAATCTGATTTTTAATGCTTCATTCTGAAAACCATTTTGAAATGGGGAATGTGAATTTTGTTAGCATCCATACATACAACTCTTCTGAAATTTCAGCCAGTTAAAACATCTAGAATTTGTATTAGGACCTCAGATAGAAGCAGGTCTGCCCCAGTTTCAGCACTGTAAAACAGCTGAAAGATAGCCATTTGCTGGTGACCAAGGACAAAAGAGGAGAGAGACTGTGAAATAGGACTTATAATTAAATTTAGTGTGATGGATGGTTTTCACACAGTCTTTCCTGCATCTCTAGTATAGCCTGTATTTCAGGCTGGCTTTGGCAGCCCTTACCCTTAATACCAGAATTCCTCAAAGAGGGTGATAATCAGTGAAAGGGGTAGAGAAGGGCTGTGTGGCTGGGGCATGTAATTGTTAGGGGCTTTGAAGCTGGGTCTGCGTCTCGTCCTTAACGTTGAAGATTTCATTTTTTCCAGTCAAGAAGAGCAGATCTAACCAAGAAATTTCATTGTCTGGCAAGGCTTCAGGTTAGGATCAGACCACTTAACCTAGGGGGTAGAAATGTTTAAATGACAACTTTGAATACTTGCTTTTCCCTAGCAGCTGTGCTTCTGCCCATTAGTTTCAGTGGCATCATTCACCTTTCTCACCATTTCCTTCAGGATATCTATGAGTTAAAGGACCAGATTCAGGATGTAGAAGGCAAATACATGCAGGGACTGAAAGAAATGAAGGTACTGGTTTACTGCAGAGTGGGAGTGTGATCATTAACGCTAGCTAAACATTCAGAGAGTCAGTGTGAGACCTAGAACTGACCTTGCATGCTTTTCTTCTGGGAGGGGTTGTAAATTGTGTGAAAAGCATTTCATTAACTGAAAAAGTATCTATTCTGACCTCGATTGATTCTGGTGAGAAATGCTTCCAAGTGTTAGCTGAAAGGCTGCTGATTATTATTGCATGTTGCCTTTGCTGTTTTGAGAAGGTAATCATTTTGATAGCAAATTAAAATTATTAGGGTTTTTTTATAGTTTCCTAATACAGGAAGCCTCCCAATATTGGAAGATGAGCTAAAGCTCATGTCCTACAGTGCTATGAAAAATGGGAGTTTAAAAGCTTGTATGTTTTTGTTTTGATAAGGTCCAGCATGCCTTTGGAAAGTTGTGCACATGAGGTGGTGACTATTGTTTTGATTTCATATTTGGATCACTGAAGACACCCTTAAAAAATTCTTGTAACAAACCTTCACGTAACAAAGCTTGTTACATGAAGAGTGAATGCTTACACCAAGTGGCATAAAGGAAGTGTGTACCACTTTCATGAAGCCATAAACTTCATTTAAAAAGTTGTTTGGTGCGACAACTAACTTGTGCATCTGTGTACCATCACCTCACAAGTGAGCAGCAACACGACCTTGCATTTCTTGGAAAAGGCAGTCTTGCAAATATGTATGTAGACATCCAGGCATTTAATGCAACATTTATTAGCATTAATTGCTGACTGTGTCATCAGCTCAACGCTGTGACAGGTGAAGATGCTGCCATCTTAAGTGACTTCTTAATGGAAAAAGAGTAGTTTGGCCCCTTTTCTGTAAAACCTAGCTGTTTTTTTTTTCCCTGATCACTGTGTAGCAGGTGTAGCAAAATAATCACACTGCATAAAAAATGTAGGTAATTTTTCATTTCATGTCCCTTAGAGTGCCTTTTGTGGTGATTTGTACCTAAGCCGCACTGCTTGATGCTAAGAAAACAAAACGTAGCATGCTGAAGTAGTGGTGCAGCACCTACCTTAACTTCTTACTTGCATATACTTCCTTTTCTGAGGTTTGATTCTACCACTGTTTCCAAATCCTGGCTGCTTTCCTTTGCTTCGTATTTCTAATCCTTGGGCTGGAAAGTGCACCAAAACACAGTTTGTGTTTGGGACTGTACAAAATCATGTCCTTAAAGACAAATTCTCTTATTTGTCCATAGAAATGTAAACTAAACTGATTCAAACTTAATTTTGTCATCGTCTCACCACTATCATCCCCAGTTCCATTGACAGAATGAAAAGGGAAGTATATGATACTCACCTGTGCTCTTGATGTAATTATTAGAATTACTTAAGTTCCGAGAGAAATTGCTTGGTCTGTAACTAAAATGTTGACATGAGTGTCCTCCTTGTTTGCATATTTGCACTATTTTGTTTCTGTATAACTTTTTTTTTTTCTGTATTAAAATCAAATACTGCCAAGTTTGGCTGCACAACATGGAAAATGATCCTGATCTTTATTTTGCCATCATCTGTTGTTATAAATACCTCAGTATCTTATACATGGGTCAAGTTGATAGGAAAGGCTTCTGAGACCCTGGGAATTGTCTTACAGAGTAAATTTGTTAAGAAGGGATGTGATATAGGAAACCTAATGAAAAATGATACATCAGGTCACAAAAGCTCTTTCATGGCAAATTCTAATTCCTGAGTCAGTATATTTAGTGGTTCCCACACTGCAAGGATCCCTGAAATTTGTGTGAAGTGGCTGTCAAACTGCCTTAATTTAAGGCCTAAGATCATCTGAAATGATCTTAAATCAAGGCCAGTTTACCTTTAAAAAAAAAAAAAAAAAATCCAACTTGTCATCTTCAGCAGCTGCTTTGAGCTGCCAGTGTGCAGGGGCAGGGGGAGGAGAGAGAAGGAAGAAAACTCTTGAGAAGGCAGAAGCTGAAGCAGCAGAGAACAGGAAGCATTTTATCCGTCCTGAGGTAAGGTTCCTTGCTTGTGAACAGATGTCTGGTGGGAACACATGGGAGGTTATCCTCACCTTGGGACAGCTGGTAAGCACATGATTAGCACTGGCTTCTGTAGGAGTACTCGGCATGCTTGTGGTTTAGTACTTAATTTTCTTCTTCAAGGGCTTGATTGGCACAATGTCTGTTATAACTGACTCTGACTGTGGCTGCTTATTCTTTGCAGGACTCTCTAGCTGAAGTTGAAGAGAAATATAAAAAGGCTATGGTGTCAAATGCTCAACTAGACAATGAAAAAACAAATTTCATGTACCAAGTAGATACCCTGAAGGATGCCCTCTTAGAGTTAGAAGAACAGCTGGCAGAATCTAGGCGGCAATATGAAGAAAAAAGTAAAGTATGTATATATCTGTGGCATGCTATTTAACAAGGAAAGATTGCGGCGGGGGGGACACACAGAGACCTTTGGGAGAGGGCAACCAAATTACTATTCAAGATTTTAAATAACTTATTATTTTAGTTACTGTTAAAGCAAGTGGAATAGCAGCATATTATGTGGTTGTGATCATACAAATGGAAATCTTCCCTAAGCTTCTGTCTTACAAAGCCATTTCTGAAGAAGTGAAGAAATATTTTATATGGTAAGGCTATATTGATATTATCACATCTCCTTTTATGTTCCATCTTTAAAATAAATTCAAAGGTTTTGTTCATAGTGACTTCTGGAGGATTCTTTTTTTTTTTTTTTTTTTTTTTTTTTTATTCCGGAGTATTTTTACACACCACGCTCTCTTCAGAAGACCTGTGGGAGAGTTGTGCAGTTTACTTGGTTGAGAGTTGAATTAAGTTTTACATTAATTCAGCATCTGACAGCTAGTGAGTTGGTGTTAAATAATAAAGCCATGATTTGTGTTAGCTTTTCAGAACTGGCTCTTTAGCTTGGGGCATTTGACTGGAGTGCACTTCAAAACATATAGTTCCTGGAAGATATGGTGTATTTTTTTTAAAGTCTGCAATGTCTAGCTAACTTTTAGTACATAGTTCTGTGGAAAGAGTGGGTTAAATTCCCATCCATTCATCTGTGAAGTCTGTAGGACTTGAGTGTAAAAGCTATTCACTGCCAGCCTGCTGCTCAACTTATGAAACTGGCTAAATTATGTCTGTTGCTATATTTGATGGAGTAATAGTTTCTTGGAAAAAGGACAAATAAGATAAAAATTGTACTCATGTGGGATTATGATTAGAGGAATATTCAAGAATTGCATTGCAGTAAGCATTTTTTTTTTTGTCGTTGGGCTTCTTTTTTCATGGGATGCTATTTTTGATCAATAAAAATGTCATGAATATTTCATTATTCACAGGAATTTGAGAGGGAGAAGCATGCTCATAGCATATTGCAGTTTCAGTTCATGGAAATGAAAGAGGCTTTGAAGCAAAGAGAAGAAATGCTTGCAGTAAGTAGCTTTTTTTTTTTTTTTTAATGGCTTCTTTAATTGGTGTGGTCCCAGTTAGCAGTAGGAATGTAAGAAGGTGAGGCATGGAGAATTTTATTCCCTACTCAAGTTTCTCACCTGAAGAAATACTAGCGTTTCAGGCCAAACAGGTTCAGAGCTGACTAATAGAAATAGTACTTTCATAAGTATTATCTGAAGTTGGACTTCTTTTTTTTGCCTTGTCCATAATATGAAATAAGCTGTGTTTTGGACAGCTGTTTGTGGAGATGCAGAGGAAACTGATGGAACTGTCTAACTTTGTTGCAAGTCTTCTCATGGATAGTAAGATTGTCTTTGGGAGTGTAGGTTTAGCTGAGATGTCAGAAATGGTGAAACTGTATATGTAGATACTCTTTTACTTTAGCACCTGACTTTTTTCATTCTTTGGCATCGCTGCAATCTTGACCTTCTTTGTTAACATGTTACCTGCTTTCTGTCTTCTTGTTTTGCTCCTGTCTCTCAGGAAATCCAACAGCTGCAACAGAAACAGCAGAGCTATGTCAGGGAAATTTCTGATCTTCAGGAGACAATAGAGTGGAAAGACAAAAAAATAGGGGTAGGACTGTCAACTCCTGAAATGTGTTCAGAATGGCACTGTCGTTCTCCAGCTGATCCTGCATTTGCAAAACCTCCTTAGAATAAAATCCTCCTTAGTGACTATGCTTGGTGTGGCTGTCTTACTATATTACCAGTGAACTACCAAATAGCAGATTTTGTCTTTGGCCAGTATCGTAAAATCCAAGAAAAATTTAGCAGCTGGTCTGACTTCAGAACCTAGGGTAATTTATTTGCTGTGGTGCACCATTTGTATTTGCCATATTGAGAAAGGAAGTGCTATTTATAATGCAGTTCCATCAGCACTGAATTTTCGCTTATTCAGATTTAATCTGCAGACTAAGAAGAAACTGCAGAGTCATAAAGAAGTAACAGAGCTATTTATGGGCTATTGGGATGAAAGTCTCTTAACTCTCTCTTACTTCTCATCCCTTCCTACCACCCCCTATCAAAGCCAAATGGAAAGCCACTCTTAAAGGCTTTCTTTTCTAACAGTGAGCACTGAAAGACTTTCTGAATATAGAAGGAGAAAGAAATCTGGCAACTTGTCCATGCTTGTGATGTCCAGTAACTTGTAGCAACTTGAAACTCAAAATGGTTTAATTTTTGTTACTGTTCTATTTGTACTTACATAGAAATAATGCGGGGGTTCAGTAGCAAAATATGCATTTGCACATGGTACATCCCAGTCTAAAGATGACTTAAGGGCAGCTTTCAAATTAATTGAAATCTACTGCACCCATGATGGTAAGCCATGGAATAAAAAGACTATTAAAATCTGCTGGGCCTGCTTTCATGCCCTTCTGTTAACACATGGGAATGGCACAATGTCTTCAATGTGCATGTTGAAGCAATATGGATATGAATTAACTTGTCTAGCAGATAAGAATTTGAAGGATTCCTAGTGAAGGATTGGGCTTTGAATGTCTTTAGTAGGAATTCCTGGTTATTGAATAAGCTGTGCATTTCTTGGATTTGAAGTTTATCTGTGTGTATGTAAACTTGGTCCTTTATTCTGTAAACTTTACCTTTTTCATACATGCCACTTCCATGAATCTCTGAATATCTAAATCTACTCATTCTTGTTTACACTTGCTTTTCATGGTCTTTACTTGTCTCCCTTCCTTTCTTCACATCTCCTCGCCCTCTGTCTGTGTTGGGAACTCAGGCATTAGAGAGGCAGAAAGATTTCTTTGATTCCATAAGGAGTGAGCGGGATGACCTTAGAGATGAAGTGGTTGTGCTGAAGGAGCAACTGAAGGTATGCAAGAGGAATAAGAGAAACTGCTGACCTTTTCCTCCTGTACATTTTTGCAGAAAATTTTAATCTAGCTCACCAGCAAGAACTCTGTTTTCATGTTGCCTTTAAGCTGCCATTTCAGGAACTTTCTGTGTAAAGTCCTTCCACCTGATATTGACTGTGAGCCCTTAGAATAGACTGTAGTATTAAGCAGTTGCTTTTGTAGGAGATGCTTCTCTCAGGAACATTTTACGCAGCAGATTTATGTTTAAAAAAAAAAAAAAAAAAAAAAACAAACACCAAAAAAAATCCCAGAACTGTAATATTCTGTGCTCTTTTCTGATTTCCATCTGTGTTTAATGGAACGATTGAAGCAATTGCTTATTCAGAATATCGAGGACAAGAACACCTGAATAATCCTTCCCTTTCTGAGCAGCAGGCTCTAAAGCATTGCTTTTGCTTCTCCACAGAAACATGGAATAATCCCAGACTCTGACATAGCCACCAACGGGGAGACATCAGACATTCTTGATAACGAAGGACACTTGGATTCTTCCAAAACTGTTCCAGACACAACTCAGGCATTAAAGACAGGAGGAGATGGGATGCTAGGTAAGTGCTATATATCCTTTCATATCTTTCTGTCTGTCCATTCATTCATCTTTGCTTGGAGTTTGGGCATTTGTCAGTGGGACAATTAACACATCACGCAGCATGCTACTTGTCAAATCACTTCCTATGCATTTTTCTGCTTAATATTTATTATCACTTCAAGTATGTTGTGCAGTTTCCTGCAAAGGCAGACTTCATTTCCTATTCAAGGCGACAAAGGACGAGAATACAAATATTACATTACAGATAAGTAGCAATCATTCAGATTACTATTTAAACCCTGAATTTGAAAATTGACCCAGAATAATCCTACTGTTGTTCAATATTTTTCAGCACATATCCTAAAGAATCAGAAAAAAAATAATTTTAGTTTCCTATAAAGAACTTGTATGTTGGTTCATTTACATACCTGAGAACTGTGTCTGCTGAACAACAGTGCTGGGCACTGTTAAAACAAACTAATGGGTGAATTCGTTGTTCTTGGTATCTAGAACTATTGAGCAGTTAATATTAACACTTCAACCTTTTTACTTGTTATGACAGGATTAACACTGTTAAATTCAAAGAGTATGACTCTCAGATGGATAGTATTAGGAAGGAGAAATCTGGTTGGCAAAAACATTGTTCTTATGCACTTGTGATGAATGGCCACTCAGAGAACTTTCGTACTAGTGGAAGGAAAAGAAATAAAAGATATTTTTTTTTTCCTCCTGTTTTTGTTCTAAATGAACGTGCTAATAAATAGCAACAGGCAGCCAACTGTTGCAAGTGCAAGTTATCTTGCTTTTAGCTGTCGGCTGCTTTTTCCTCACTGAGTTTTTGTGTGGAAACAATCTGGAACACCAAAAACAAGGTAAGGGTGTATTTTTAAATGTAGTATGTTTTCTGTTTCTCCTTATTCTGGGTTTGGGTTTGTTTTTTGGTGTTTTTTTGGTGTTTGTTTTTTTTTTTTTTAATAGGTACAACACAGACCCAAAAGCTAACTGGTAACCACAAACACTGTTGTTCTAATACCTGTTGCTTCTAAATATAAGTTGAAGAAAAACTGTTTACGAAAAAACCCCAAAACTACAGAAGTCCTCATCCCTCTGGGTGGATGAAGTGGCTGTAAGGGGTACTAAGTACCTGAGCTTTGATCTGTGTTGGTAATGTTAAACAGCTGAACCATTTGCTTGCCAATCAGATTTTACATTCAGTGTTTGTCATATACACTGATGATGCCTGTTTATGATACGTAGGAGTAAAATACTACTGAATAATCCTGGATTACTTCGTTATAATGGCATCAGACACACACTCTTGCATGCACAGAGTGGTGTTAGGGTTAAAGTTGTAGAGAATGTTGCTGAGAAAAAATAATCTTTACTGTTAGTGTTACATCTGCAAGTATTACTGTTAAATTGCACTGCTTGAAATAGTTGTTCTCATCTACAAAAGCTGTAATTCACACAGTCAAGAGCATAAATCTTTTACTTTACAAAAACACAAGCCAGCACCAAAGACTTCTTGCTTTGAGAGGGTGGTGGTGAATTTCACTGATCAAAGCCCCCGAACCCTTACTAATTCAACTGCTGCTTTGCCTCACATAATTGGCAAAAGCTGATCTTTCATTAACCTGTTCTTTGATTCATTCTCTTTTGGGTTTTAAGTGGGGAGGTAGGTGCTATGGTGTGGTCCCTTCAACTTTCTCAATGGTCTTTTAGGCAAAGCCAATGAAGTGGACATGAAAAATGAGATTTTGGAGGATATGGGGAAAAGAGAAATCTTGCAGAATACTGAGCATGAGGAACACAAAGAGGAGTCTGAGGAGCAGGAAGTACAGACATTGCATGCTGATGAAAATGCAAAGGCAGAAAAAATGGTTGAAGAACGTGATGCCCTGTCAACAGTGATGGTACCATCAGATAGCAGGTTTACAGAACAAATTCAAAGCCTTACAGAACATGTATCAGGGAGTGCTTCTTCAAATGATGATAGTGACACAGATGATTTGAGAAAGGAGACCGAGTCCGCAGGCACAGCAGTCCAACAGCCTGTTAGTATGGAGGCTGAACACCATGACTTAAATGCAAAGACAGATCAGAATGCGGAGGTGGGCTCTCTGCAAGGTCATCAGATTTTTGAGACTCCTCAGGAAATGCCTAGTGTCCTAGGTACAGAGCATGAACTAGAAAAAGCTGCACCTGAACAAGAAGAAAGAGAGGATCTTAAAATGAGCCATGCCCTGAGTGATAATGAAATGGATCAGGAAGCCGACATCACAAGTGAGAGCTGTGAGTTGGTTTCTGACCAGGCAGGGCTACCAGAGGTTACAGTAGCAGGCTTGCTTAGTGAAGAGGTAAATGTGGAGAGTCATGCTGAGGGACTGCAGCACTCAGAAGAAAATGCTGAAAATAAGGTTACAAATGTCTTGGAGGAAGAGCTTGTTGAAAGCAAAGACTGCACTGATGGAAGAACAGATGAAACAGGAGGTGATAGAGCTGAAGAAGAAAATGAGGTTGGGAATGCAGTTCAGTGTCAGATGAGGGAAACAGAATCTGTGGGTTTGGAGGGGACAGAGTCATGTGAAAGTGGTGTCCCAGCAGATACAAGTGAAGAGGAAGGTGGAGGAGATCAGGCACGCATCCAACCAGTTTCTTCAGAGGACAGTCCTTCAGCATCATCAGAGGAACAAAATATTCAAGATAAAAGTGAACTTGAAAATGCTATGGCTGAGAAGGACAGGCAGGAGGAAGTATTAATAGAAGAGCTGGAGATGTGTTCAGATTCTGCAGAAACAGGCGAGCAGGAGAAGGCATCTGTGGAGGCTGTAGGCTGTATTACTGAGGTAAGAGAAAGTGTGCTGCAGCAGGCAGAGCCAGACACAGACGTTGTGAAAGAGGTGACGACTCAGGAAACCGGTTTAGACCCAAGTCTTTTAGAAGACAAAATTCAGGAGTCAGAAGTGGAAACAGAGGATGAGTCTGGGAAAGGAAAGGAAAGTAGGACGGAACGGGTAGAAGATTTAAAGCCAAAGGTAGAAGGTCAAACAGTTCAGTGTAGTGAAGAAACAACAGGTCATACAGTGGGAGAGAAAAATACTCCTTTAGAAGGTGAAGGGCAGAATATAGTTAAACAAGAGGAAGGTGAATCTAAAGAGGAGTCAACTGTAGATGTTAGTGTAACTACTGAAAACAAACTTGATAAAGAAACACTGAAAGAAAATGAGAAAGAGTTAGAGCTTGCGTACGACTGTGGTGGTGGATTTGCTTCTGAGGAAGGTGCAAATAATTCCCTGGCACAGAAGGCTGAGCAGGATGAAGATGTTAGTGAACAAGTTAATAAATTGGAGGGTCAAGCAGAGGAAAGACTGGAAGATGACAGTGATGCATTTGATTTTGAGGAGTCAAAACAGATACTAGAAACTGATGAAAAATGTGATGGAGAGAAAGCTGATGCACAGAAAGGAGAGGGTGATGGAGCAAATGGTGGTGTTGAAAAAACTGCCCAAACAGATGAAGCTGGAGAAAGAACAGACAAAATAGAAACTGAAGACACCTTGACTGAAGGTGACAGCTTGCAGCATAAAAAAGAAGATGAGCCTGAGGAAACAGGGTGCTTGCAAGGGGAAGCGTCATGGAAAACTGATGAGAAGACTGATGTGATGGAAGATGAAATCAAAGCATCAGATTGTAATAAAGTGGAAAAAATACCAGATGAAAATGTTTTGGAACAGGATTTGGAAAGTGCTGGCAGTAACAGGGATGAAAGCAAGGAGGATTTGCAGGGTGGTAGAAAGAGTAAGGGTAAATCCAGAGATGACTGTACAATATCGTAAGTTCAAAATCTCAAGACTACATGAGTTACATGCCATTTGATCAGTCCCAGTACAGAAGCATGCACTTTGCACAATACATCAGACCTTAGGAATGCTCTTAAGGTTTTTTCTTTATAGGTAACTCTCATCATAATACAATGTTATGTAAGTGGTAATGATGCAAGTATTAAGTTATTCACTGACGTACCTAGCCACAAGAAATCGTGCGTGGGTTCGGTTTTGCTGTGTCTCAGGTTTAAAGTTTATCACTAAAAGAGCAAGTTTCACAAATCAACTATTCAGACTATCTTGCAATTAAAGTACTTTTAGTGTGGATAACTGCTACTGAGGAATTTCTATATGAAATTCTTTTTTTTTTCCTAGCCTAGATGATAAATGTCTTGAATGTACTTATGTGCATTGGACCTTTGTGAACTTATGTGCATACTTATGTGTACTTACACGCATTATATCTAGAGTAAGTACATTAACGATTCATGAAGGAACTCAGTAGATCAGCAACACTGATCTGATGTTGAAACTTCTTTCTGAATGATTAAAACCTAGGAACCAATTTATTTTTTTATTATGGAAAAAAAAAGATACTTTCATTCCACTTTGTGTGTATTTCTAATATGGTCATACTCCAAAATATAGTTAGATCACTGTGAATCTGCTTAGTCTAAACACTTTGGAAGAACAATATACAGTTTGAAGAAAGTGCAACATACAGGTCTTAGTTTGCTGAAAGGAATAAATATATACATGTTTACTTCATCTAGGCACTTTGTACCACAATAGGCCTTTTACACCATGTCTCACATGGGTTTTTTATTTTTTCTAAAGAAAGTGTCAATACACACTGTATTGTGCGCTTAGGTTTGCTATCAAGTACTGTCTAGCTATAAATATATAAAATATCTATTTTTCCAAGAAGATTTTTGTTTAAAATTGCATTTCCTTACTGCGTTATATTTTTTGCAAACTATGATTCTGAAGGAATACTTTTATCTCTGAAAAATTCTTTCACCTTCCTTTCTGGAAAGAAGATAACTTTGCATGTCTTAATTCTTGTTGGATATCGGACCATAGACGACTGTTGTTCTGTATACTAGCCCCCATGCCTTTTCGAAAAGCTGAATTGCTGGCATAAATTAGACACTTTGACTCCATTGGTGTATTTCTTCATGCATCTTTGCTAGTGCTTGGGAGGAAGAGCATGTTTTGCATAATTAAAAATTCATTTAAAGTTGTTTTAAGCAATGAATGTCCCAAGGGAATGCAAATTGAGGAGTTGGGGTGGGGGAGCTATGGAAGGCTGTATTTGTGTCGATGTTACAAAGTTGATGGAGTACAAACAGACTGCAAAATTTCAAGATGTATATCAAAGTGTACTGAGCTGTATATAATTGAAATAAACATATTTTATACTTTAAATTGTCTGTCAGAGCACTGTTTATAAACCTGCATAAATATTTAAATTATATAATTTCAAAAACATTTTTCTACAGCTTTCTTTGTTAAATTTATCGCGTTGTGCTATGTAGCTAGAAAAGCTGTCTTACTAGGAATGGGCAGCCTTGGTGTTTGAGGACTTTTAATATGTGATGGCACCCGTAACTGTAAACTTACAACAGGACTGTAAACCTGTAACTCTTTTCATACGGCTTCTCTCCAGCTTACAACAGTTCCGGTATGGTTTCTGTAAGTATTAGCCATTGTTCTTCTTAAGGGTTTACACTAAATGCTAACCTAAAAAGTAATAGATCTTAAAAGCATCTCTTCGTACCATATAGCAGTGTTTGTTTAAAGATTTGTCTCTGCTATACTTGCAACTGTAATATATGGTTTAATGTTGAAAGTACTTTAAATGTATTTATATTTAAATGTTAAATACACTTAAATATATCATTAAATGTGCTTGCCAGGCTTCACCTATACTTGTGGATGGATCTATAGGCAACTCTGAGTTAAATTAGGCACATGCCAGCATTTCCTGTATTTTTCGTACGAGTTGGTTTCTAACAGAAATCCTTCTGGATGGTTGAGGGAATTAATAGTGAGCTGTTTTTAACTAGCTTTTCCACTTCAGAAAACAAAGCATCTCTAAGATAAGTCCTTTTTAAAGCCAAGTCACAGGAGAAATGATAACAACTGTAGTCTTAACTAACTGCCCATGTATCAGCTTTTATCCCACAGTAGATGGCCAGCTCTCGGTGAAACTAGGGTAGGAGCAGGAACATGGACAGGCAATGAAGAATAGCTGATGTACTGTAACTCCATTCTTGAATGTTAGCTGCTTGGTACCTCTGGCAGCTGGTCCCTGACTTCTGGAATTGGGCAAGTACCATGGAGGAGAAGGTCATGGTGTTCTTCACCTCTTTGGTTTTTGCTTGAGTGTATGCACATCGAGGGATAAATCATCTTGAAGATAAAGGGGCACTGCGAGATGTTACATTCCAAATTTAATAATTTAAATATTATATGCCAGCTAGCATTTGAGTGAAGTGTGTGCCATAAGAGGGGAGGCAGGGACAGT
Organism: Platalea leucorodia; assembly: GCF_965183815.1. NCBI lineage: Eukaryota > Metazoa > Chordata > Aves > Pelecaniformes > Threskiornithidae > Platalea > Platalea leucorodia. Next base: position 61,801,895 of record NC_138827.1, read on the forward strand.
GTCTCAGGAGGAATTCCCTAGAAAATGCATCTTTTGTAAAGTTACACAATTGAAAACAGTTTTTGGCATTTTCCCTGTGATACCTAACAGATACAAGATAAGATCTAGCTTGTCCCTTTCATTGGTTTTGACTTTCAAAGACAACAAAATATCAAAATCAGTCTTTTCATGAAGTCTAACATGAAACCCAAGAAATCATGAGATGAACTAACATCAAGATTCATATTTGCTGCTGCTATGTTACCCATTTTGTTTTGAGCAGGGACAGTCTGCTGATGTGTGCTGCAGTGAGCATCACTCTTGGTGTATAAGACTTTTTTGTCTTTCTGAATAGCTCCAAATGCTTGCTGGATTTTCTGTTCAATATCTAGTGGCCCCTGTAGCCCAGGTTTGTGCGTTACTGCGAATTCAGAGCTAGCCTGAAATGCTTTCAAAAGCAGTAGCTGAAGAAACTCCCCCCTCCCCCCCAATTCAGCAAGTAATAGTGAAAGGCCTTAGTCAGTATTTCCTCTATTGCAGAAAAGAACAGTCATCCTGCCCCCCTCAAAATCAGTATTGCAAGCTGGTGTCTTCTAAATCCTATGCTTATTCACTGTCCCAACAGCCTGTCCCCAGCAGTACCCCTCTTCTGAGAAAGAGAGGAAGGCATTTCTCAATATTGGTTGTTGTTTTCTCATGATCCAGAATAAATTGACAGATCTGGAGGAGTGTTACCTGACCTGCTATTGATCTGACAGTTGGGTTCTTGCAAACTGCTCTGAATAGCTGCTTGGGGCTGCTGGTGTGATTTCATGGGATGCCTTCCCAGCCTCCAAGTGCAGTTTACCCCTCTCATTTGCATCAGTATTAATTACTTGCTGGGCCGCACATCCGTACAAATCATTCAAGTTAAAACCAGCTGCTTCCCACCCCATGCTCTCCTCCAAGTAGGAAGAGACATCAAGGGTCTGTGGCTGATAAGGGGATGTTAGGCCAACTGTTAAGCTCCTTTGTACGTAAGCCATGAATTGGTGCAGTGAGTAGCCTGGGAATCATGTTACCAAAATTAAATTTAAGTGAGTTTTCTGTGTTAGTGTGGGGTTTTAAGAGAAGTGAAACCTAAGAGACCTTCACCTATACATGCAGAAAACTTTTCTACATGTATGGCAATTTTAGCAAACTGATTTCTTCTGTGGTCTTGTAAATCCTGCTGCCAGCACGTCATCTGTCCCAGTGGGGTGCACAGATGTCCATAACGAGGGAAGAGAGAACTGATGGTGAGACTGGATTTCAAGGGTCATCCCAAAATGCTAACGTCTGCTTTGCAGGGAAAGGGGTTGAGGGAAGCTGATGTGCTGGAAACCGGAGGAGGTGTCCTTTCTTCAGACAGGCATACATCACCCCACAGCAGTGGTTGTGCTAATGAAAGTTACATAGCTGTGTGCATGACTAAGTTATTTTCAGGATCAAGGTGGATTATTTGGCCCCTTTAGCGCCAATAAGTTTGGGCTAATTTTGTAGTGACTTGGAGGCTTCTTTCTGCATCCGTCCTTGTTCTCTTTTCAATTCTTAGTAACTTCATTTCTTGATCTCTGCTGACCTGCGACTCCTAACCCTATCTCCAAGTCTGAATATCTTTTTCTTTTACTGTTTGCTCGCCTTGCTTTTTTCATTGACCTTCATTTTTCTTCCCTTTCGTTCATCTTTTACAGAATTTCTGTCTTAAGCTTCCTTTCCTTCCCATACAGATACGTGAAATTGTTTTATTATTTTGAAGGGATTTATACTTGTAAATTTTTGTTACTCTTGATAGTTTACAAAAATGTGGTTTATTTTATTTTGTTTATCCATGTCAATGCTCAGGTGTAACAATGTTGAATGTGTTATAAATGGCTAAAAAAAAAAAAAAGGATAGGACTTGAGGAGGTTCAAAATGAATGCATAGAACTGCTGAACGGGGATGTCACATTAAGATCTGTATTTGGGTATTGCATCAGAAGCCACGGTAAATGTTTTATTCCCTGCTCTAGAATGGCTGCTGGTATATGGGAACTTGTATACCCAGGAGGGGAATGACTTGCTAGACTGTAACTAGCTAATGGACTGTACATGTCTGCCATATAGAGGGACTTCATTTGAAAACTTCAGTTTTCCCCACGATTTGATTCAATACAGACTCTTTATTCCCTTTACTGTGTGTGTTAGCAAGAAAAATGGTGAACCACAAGACTTTGGCCTGTTCAGGAGTTAACAACAAATGGAGGACTTAAGTGTTGGTATTTTTAAAGCTTTTTAAAAATACTTAAATCTATCAACAGAATTTACCTGGTAAAAGCCCACCAGTGTTTCATCTGTAATTTGTCAGTTGCCTTTTTTTCATTTGTAATTTGTCAGTTGCCTTTTTCTTGAGTGACCTTTGCATTTTAACCATTTAATTAACAGGCCAGCTCTTATATGTGGAGTTGAGCTCTGAACACCCACTGGCTTGGTTCTGCACAGGTGGCCGCTTGCTGGCAAGGGAGGCAAGCTAAATAAAACTGCAATAAGCATACACGTCAAACTTGTGGAGTAAGACCTGCCTGAGGTCAATATATCCTCTTCTAATAAGAGTATTTGAATGCTATGTTCCGATGTACTTCTGTTGAGGGGTACCTGAACAAACTAAGGTTGTTAATTAATGAGGTAAAGTAATTATAGTGATAGAAAATTTGTGAGTTAAGATTTGTTGCATACAGTACCTGCTAAAATGCTTTCACATTTTGCACTCCTTAATAGGGAAGAAAAAACCCAAGTGATTTGTTTACTTAGTTCTAGTTTTTTCCAGTTGTCTCATTCTAGTGTGTACTTCATTAATCAATGCCGCATGTATCCATGTGCTGATCTATAGCACTTCCAAGTCCAAGTATAACACAACAGTTGGTCCAGGTTGCCCGTCGCCTACTTGGTGTTTGACCATTGAATTGACTATGAAGGATTAAAGAGAAAAGAATGTTTTACCAGACTGCTGCTTTTGAAACAAAATAATTTAATGGGCGAATGTTTTTCTGGTTATAATAGTGGAGATAACACAAAATCTTATTGCCATGCTGTTTAGTAAAAGAGGTGAAGATTTAAAGTGCTGAGAATGTGCTTAGCTGTGATTATAGGTGTTGACAGTATTTTCATTATGTTAAACTGTAAAGATTTGTGAGATTTTGTGTTGCAGTTGTGTTTGACCCTAGAGTTCTTGCATGCTAACCTAACGTAGAAGATTAGCCTCTTTGCATGCAGCTGGGTGCTGCTACTGCCGTGACAAGCATGTTCTGTGAGAATGACATAACCTCCCCTGGCTGCAGCCCCTTCCCAGCCCTGTCTGTGGCCTCATTTTCTGTGGTACGTGCATAACTACCTTCATCATTAGTTTCACTAACCTTAATGGTTTGGTCTTATATCAGATGCACTCTGAAATGTGCAGCTTGATCAAATCGGCACTGAACTTTCAGTTTTCTCTTTCAGACAGGATGAAAAAACTCATTGATGAACGAGAAACCTTACTAGACCAGGTAATCACAGGAAAACTGGAATGCTGTGTGTTTACTAAATCTGTGATAAGAATAGTAGAGATTAAAAAAATCAAAATAGCCTTAACGTAAGGTATAGAACAGCAGTGGCATTGCCTTTCAGAACGTGTGCTGGGTTGCTTTTGCTGAGGACGTACTGCATTGCTTGCCACTTCATTCTGCCTCTGAAATGCTTCTCCTGCGTGTTAACTCAGAATACAGGGGAAGAAAGATATGACCCAGTGTGCCTGTTCCATGGTTCTAACCAGGCACATTCAGGGCTCAGAGCATTGCAGATCGCTGTCCTGATCGCAGACACCTAAAACTCCTCCATGACTGTTTCTGAAAAATAGTACTTCAGATTGGCCAAGCTCAAGGGGAAAAAAAATATGGTCCAGAAATTGTAGAAGCAAATTTTATCTCCAAGAGTAAGCCTCCCTGATTGCTGGGTCTCTGTGGGCAATGGGCCATTTGGAAAGAAATGCTGGAGGAATTACAGTAGATGGGTAAATAGCAATTAGAGTAATTATTGCTGGTACCGTGATATTCCATAGCAGATACAAAGCTTAGTCAAAAAATTTTAGCTGATCTGTTTCTCTGCAGGATGCTCTATGCTTTCATTTATGGATTTTATCCTTGGCCTTGAGACTTTATACACAACCAAAGACAGTTTTGGGTTTTTAAGAATGTTTTACATGAATGTGCCTACAGAACATTTATGGGTTTTCTAATAAAAGTCATCTTCCACTTGTTATGTTTGGTCCTGAACTTACGCATAAGTGCTGATACTTAAAATATTATGAGTCATTTGCCAAAAGAATTTCTAGGAAATTATTTTGTAACAAAAGATTTTTTGGAATTTAGGTTTAAAAAAATATAATCTGTTTTATAATACTTGAGTGAATTTGAGTACTGAGCCACAATTCTCCCGTACTGTTTTTAACGACTAATTATTTTGTGTCCTTCAGATTAAAAAATTAAAGGGACAACTGGAAGAAAAGCAAAAGAATGGCAAGATCGAAAATACACAGTCAGAAGATGAAGTTCTAGAAAATGGGACAGATATGCACGTGATTGACCTCCAAAGTGAGCTACGTTTTGGTTTTAAGAGAAATTTTGTGTCCTGCATGTGAGCGAGAAAATGTATCTGTACAATAACCACATGGCTCTAAGTAAAAATGAGCCTTCAGTTTTAAGGGCATTTGAAAGTGGGAGCCAGCCACGCACCTCTACTAGAGGTGAGGGAACAATTATCCTTTGTCTGAACAAGACTGCAATTGGAAATCTCCCTTACGTTCCCCAGGATCGCTGGGCTTGAGTTCCTGGTTAATTCTGCTTTCAGAGTGGTCAAAAGGGAACCAGGCAAGACTGGGAATAGCTCCTACCTGCTGGGCACTGAGTGGGGCTAGCTGTCAGCTCTGATGTAGAAAGAAGCTTTTTTGGCAGACAGCGTTTGCTGGTCTACCGCTGCCCCAAGTAGATGCCTATGGCATGGCAATTTTATGACGGATGTGTTAGAAGACACCTGTTGACACTTGTTCTGACATCTCTGATAAATCTGCAATTCTTTTAGGAGATGCCAACAGACAGATCAGTGATCTCAAATTTAAACTAGCAAAGTCTGAGCAAGAGATAACAGCATTGGAGCAGAATGTAAGTTTCTGGGTTGTTCTGTTTGTTTAGGCATGGTGAGAATGCAAAGAGAAAGTGTATTTTATTATATGATAAATGAAATCATGATTACTGTAATTTTCCATTAAACTAAGAAGCAGGAGTGCTGGACCATCAGGGCTACTGCACTTACGTCATAAAGACTAAAATGCTTTCATTTATGTATGGGGAAGAGTTAATATGTTACTCATCTTTACTGAAGGAAAAACGTTGAAAGACAAAGGTATATTGAGAGCACTTACTGAATTCTTCAGAGTACTTTCTTATGCCTAGCTATCAACAATTTTTAAATGGCTCCTGGCATATGATGTAGTATATATGGATTTTCTACAAGAGTGTTCAATTTTGACTGTTTGCTCTTGTCCAGAGTATGTCAGCGATACTCTTGCTAAGATAAATTTAGTCAACGGACTGCACTTTTTTCTTGCTGGAAGCATATTAAATATGGCTATGTATAAAAGGTCTGGAGTAAGTTACCATGGCCAGGCTTCCTTGGTATATTTATTTTTCCTCAAACTATGCCTTTATTTTATTAAAGAAAAGTGAGCATCTCTCTGGTTATTGCTTAACTACTAATGGAAGAGTGAAGCTTCAGAGTAACTTCTTGGTACAGCTTTTAATTCAGAAAATTTTAATTCAGAAAATTTGCTTTCACCTTAGGTAATACGATTGGAAGGTCAGGTAGCCCGATACAAAACTGCTGCTGAAAATGCTGAAAGAGTAGAAGATGAACTGAAAGCAGAGAAACGCAAACTACAGAGAGAGGTAACTCTAAAGGCAAACTGTCACAGGCTAGCAGTCAGCCTGCACTTCATGAGGGGAGACCTGTCTGTCTGGTACATTTTAGAGGAGGAACTACCCTTCTCAGTAGAGCAAAGGATAGATGTCTACTTTTTCTGTTGCTTTAGTTATTCGTTCTAAATGTTTAACCAAACTTTCAGCACTCAAACTGGTGTAAGAGTCACAACTGTGAACTCCCACTGCCTTTTCACCACTCCTTCCTAAACTGACTTGCAATACCTTGCGTTGTACCAGAGTCAGTTCTCCCGAGCAATTTCAAGTTCTACTTGTACAACTTGAATCTACAAGCAGCATTCAAATGCTAAGATTTGCATGCTACTTTGCAGCTGTGAATGTTCACACGGTTTGACATGCATCAAGCTGAAGAATTCCTATTTCTACTTTGCTGTCCTTGTCCTTTGTTGTACCTGAAGACTCAGTACTTTGGGTGCTATAAATTCTGAGTTTGTAAATACAAATCACTGGTCTTTTTAGAACATGTGATTCAGAAATTACAACAGTAGAAAGCTGGAAATCCTGCTGTAAGGTTAATTTGGGCGCTTTGTTATTTAAGCACAGTGCCACACCTTACCAGGAATGACAGTCTAAACTTTTAAGCTTCAGAGTCTGAACTTGAGTGCTAAATGGATGTGAATCGTTCTTATTGAGCCTGTTTTTCTTGCTCTGTCAATCTATTCATGCCTGTTTGCTGTAGTGTGTCCATCTGCAGACTCTGTCCATGTTTCTCTCTCTTAAGGCACTGCATCTTCAAGCTGTCTGTAATTTTGACCTTATTTGTCCTACCAAACTTCATGTTCTTTCTAAGTAGCTGCTACAACCAGCTTAAATATGTTTGTCAGCTTCTTTCACACCTGCCTCCTGACTTTTGTTCAGTGTGGCTCTTTGGTTTTTCTAAATACTCCTTCTGCTCTGCTGCCTATAAATATTGCTCTGGGCAGTCCACTTCCCTCTCCTTACCCCCATCCCATGGTGGATTTTATAGAAAACTAAAGCAGCAAAGTCACGGCTGTGGCTGTAGTTCCAGGAACCAGAAACATGAAAGCCAGGCAGCGAGACAGGCGTATGTCACCCAGCAGCTCTCTCTGAGCATCCATGCCTCTGAAGCTGAGGCAAACTCTGAGCCATTTGTTCAAAATTCTGTAAATACCTTGGATTCCTGGAACTGTGCCTAGAAAATATCTCTGTTTGTGGCCTTCAAAGCAGTTAACACAACATTTACTTTTAACTCTGCTAACAGGAATTTTCAACTGCTTTATCTTGTAAGGAAATTCCAGCAATATGGTCAATTAGTGTTGGTAACTACAAACCTTGCTTTATCTTTGGAAAGGGAAAACACTGCGAAAGTTATAGGGTTTTTTTCTGCTTCTTTCCTTCAGCTTCGTTCAGCATTGGATAAAACTGAAGAGCTTGAAGTCAGCAATGGTCATCTAGTAAAACGCTTGGAGAAGATGAAAGCTAACCGGAGTGCTTTACTGTCTCAGCAATAACCACCACCTTTCGATGGAAACTACTACTACTACTTGACAGAATCAGAACAACGTTGCAGATGCTTCTGTCTCTTGCTGTCTGGGATGCTTTGTGCCATGCCTTCTGAGAACAGACAACCCCAACATTTGCTACGTGCCACCCAGTTGTGGTTCTCTCTACGCAGATTAAAACCTGCTGCACTATATACATAGGAGTAGCTGATCCAAATGGCTGTGCCTGCGGGGGCCCTTCTACACCGCTCTTTGGGTACATTTGAAGTACAATATCCGTCTACCGTATAAGAAGCACATAGGGCGTCGCGTTAAGTTCTCCATCCAGAAGGCACAGCAGCCATTTATTGCCATTTAAAATGGCATTCAAAGAAAACACTTTAATGGGACTGGAATTTTGTGTCTTGCTGAAAATTTAAAAAAAAAACACTGTAAGTTTCGGACTTTCTCATGACAGTATCTGTAATTTAGTGACTACGGTAGAGTTATTCATAGTAGGTTTTTCATTTACAAATCACTGTGGAACCACAAGCCATTACAAAGCAAAACTCCTTCAGTGGAAACCATGGAAGAAGATGGTCTTGGAAGCAAAAGTGACCTTAAATGACTTTGCCAATAAAACAAAGGTGTTTGGAGGGATTTTTGCACCAGTTGAATCATAAGACTATTTTATTTCAGGGTAAATAGGCAATAGCTTCATTGAGTTTTCAACTTTTATTTGTATTATTTAATCCCGGCTCTTGGAATTGAAGTAAACTACTTTTAAAGGATGTAAGGTTGCATTAATAAACCAGCATAAGGCCGTTGTTTTAAGAAATGGTGGGTTTTGCACTTAGATCACTCACTTTGGTGCATTTGTCAAAGCAAGTGTCATTTGCTTAAACAAAGTATGTAATGGGTTTTTTACATCAGAAACTATTTACTGGTCCATGAACTACTAGGAAACTATGCCGCTACAATACAAGTTTGATTTTTAGAAAAAGTTAACTGATAAGTAAAGAAGCACTTTAGAAAATATTACTGCCTATGGTTTTTCTACAAATACAGAAGTAGCGAAGAATTTCCTTCTAAGGTCACTGTAAAGGTTTTCCACTTTTCATGAAAAATAGCATAACCAACTGAAATGTTGCGGGCAGTTTATTATACACAACTAGCACTACAGCTCTGGTTTATTAGAAATTATTCTGAATGTACTACTCAAAGGAGAACAGCAGTTACCTGAAGAATAAAGCTGTCCTTCCCCTTTCAGCCCTAACAGAAAAGCTTGCGAGTAAGGCAGGTCACCAGTCCCTTCGGAGCCTGCTCCCGCTATGAAGCAGCATCTCCTCTTCGACAGGAGCAACCTTCTGTCGATGCTGACTGCCTCAATAGATACGGTTCTATCAAGCCAAATCCAGACCCTTGGGTCGTCTTCTTCTTAACTTGGTCTTCAGACTCTCCGGTCCAGATCTTTCCCTAGCCTCTTCCTCGCAGACTGGAGGTTAGAGTATAAACCGCTGCTGTTTTCAACTTTAAGGGGATCACTGGTATCCTCTTAGAGCACCTTCACAAATTAAATAAACCAAAAACAGTGTCTGAATGTGTTTCTCTGGTTTGGCTAGAAAATAACACCTTTCTCTTCATCTCTTCTGAGTGTACCCAGAAATTTAGGAATGAAGTACTGAAATTAATACTCAAGGAAAAGGATGAAGGCGGCTTTTTGTGTGTCCCTGGGGAAATAAGTATGTCCTTGTTGATCAAATGTGGTGGAACATGGGGATTAAAGGAATCTTTTAAATGAAATTTCCACTCCAGCTAGGGCTTTGGGTTCTTTTTCTTTTTTTGGGTTTTGAGAGGAACATTCAGGTGCAGAGCCAGGTTTCTTGTGGAATACCTCAAAATCGCTGTGGATTACCAGTTTACAATTTTCTGTGGTTGACTTGTGTAATTTCTGGTGTACAAAGCCTCTGGGGCCTAAAAAATAAACTAAAGGTTTTTCAGAATGCAAACAAATGTGCTAAATACAACATCTTACTACCTGATGATACGGTGTGTGATTGCCACCAGTCATCTTTTTATTTGTGGTAGTGGTGAAGACTCTCTCGCCTGGCAAGATTCAAGAGAAACAACCTAGCAACTAAGTGTTGGTCCAAAAGGCTAAAAATAATACTTTGCTCATTAAGAAGTGATGTGTTTATTATTTTGAAGTAGATTGCATCTCGCACCCCATAAGCATTAACCTCATGACAGAAATCAGATGTGGATTTCAACCTGGATATGCTCTTGGTAGAAACCTTTGTGTGTGATAAAGTAGCTGAATGTTGAAGCCACATTTTTTTTTTTTTCCCCCTAACTTTCAGTATGACTTAGCTTTAGAATAAGGGAAGAAAAAGTACTGGTTGTTTTACTGCAAACTGTTTTATGTTTTCCTGTGAAGAATGTACCACAACAGGGCTTTGAATGGTAATAATAGCACATGCCCCGGTCCTTTTAATTGAGCTCCAAACGGGAGAGCCTCGGTACCCAGCCTGCTGATTCAGAGTGGAGCCGAGGTGGTGGCAGCCTGGCGAGGAACGGCTCCTGGGGGAACCAGGACGGGTTTTCCTAGAATTCGTATTTAAAATTGCTATCCTTTGTTTTATTTTTAAATGTTAAATAATTTTATTGTTTGCAAATGGAATGTTACCCGAAATTTTTCGTTTTGTTTGTTTTTTTTTTTTTTAAATCAAATCTGTTAGGAGATACAAGCGTGGAAAAGGAAATTCATTAGCAGAACTCGCCAATAAAAATGTCACTTGTTTGGGTAGTTTTTATGGAGTGGTCTGTCATGATGATGTTACTGGTAAAAGTTCTCTTGAAAAATACAGACTTTTTGGATGATGCTGGTGTAACGGGCTCATTTTCTTAATATATTACTGCATACACAGAAACGTGAGCAATACTGGTTGTAAAATGTACAAAGGCCAAGGGCCTTTTGTGAGTAAGGGCTCTGGTGTGAGACATACCCCCAACTATTAACGTTTTTAATCGTGGGGTGCACTTGGGGAGGCCGGGGGACAGGGAAAATGTCCCATCAGGAGCAATTTGAATGGTATTGCTAATGGTATTCATTCTCCACTTATGTGAAGTATTTATGGTGAACATAGAGGTGACCCGCATAGTAACTTTCAATAGAAGAATCCTTCACAACACATTCATCAAAAACATGTCAGTTTTGGTACGAAGTTCCCTCTTTCACTGACCATGAGTGTTGCCACACAGCGATCACTGACATAAAATACACTGAGGAGGTTAGGTTAGTGCTTATATCTGCTTTTTAAAATTATTTAGATAATGAATTATTTGGTTTTGGAGTTTAGTTTGTTTTAGGCAGCTAAGCAATGTTTTGCACACTTTATTAAGAACTTTACATGTATGTGTTTAAAAGGAGGAGTAAGGGCCAGAACCAGCCTTATAAAAACAACATGTACATTTACGATTGGTAACCTGTGTAGCAGAAACTGGTATTTACAGGGTGACGCTCCCCAGTTCGCTGCGTTCATCTCCACTGCCTGCAATAACGCTCCTACGGACTGAAAGCCTTCCAGCTGCTGGTGGGTTTTAATAACCGTACAAGAGGACGCGGTGCTGTCCCCCGCCGGCGGCGGTTGGGGCGCTCTGTGCCGCCCTCAGGGAGGCGGAGGCGCCCGCGGACCCAACCGCGCCTGCGGAGACATGGCCGTGCCCGGCAGCACGCGACGGGCGCAGGCGCCGCGCCGGCCAATCAGACGCTCGAGCGCCTGCCGTCGCAGCCAATGGGCTGGAGGCGGGGGCGGGGAGCGGCACCTGGCGGCCGTTGAGCGCGTGCTTGGCGGGGCCGTTGTCGCCCGGCCGGGGCGGAGGCGCGGATTCCCGGCCGGGGGCTCGGCGCTGGTACGGGGGTGTTATGGGAGGGGGGGGGTGGGCTTCGTTCAGTCAGCAGGAAGGTTGCTCAGCCTTCCCTGGAGCCGGGGCGAGCGCTGTGAGCGGCGGTTCCCCGCCTGGGGGTTCCCCTTGCTCGAGCAGGGGCACTGGCTTGCTCTGAGGGCTCCCCACCGCTCCTCCCCGGGAACTCAGTTGCGGCTCTCCGCGCTGCACTGCGGAGCGGAGGCTGTGCTTTAATATCAGTGCTGGTTTCTAACCAGCTTCGGATGGTGTTAAGCATCTAGCTGCATCAGTAATAGTAACAACAAGGTTATTATTTGTCTAGGGCATACCTAGAGCGGTTCTGGTTTCTTAACTCGTTCTTAAGGAAAAAAGTGGGAGGAAGAAAGTCAATTCTCTGATAATATGGTATAATTTGCGTGTAGGCATCTGAGATGTGCTTTGGCAGCGTTACGGCAAGATTTTTAATTTCACAGAATTACTCAAAACTTCAGTTAGGAGATGGAGGTAAAGTTACTGTAATAAGAAAGCTAACATTTGTGGGACAAAAGTAAATGTAGAAGTGCGTAATGAAATCATGGTAAGGGTTTTTTTGGGAGGTGACTGACTGCTATTGATGACTTCTGTTAAATGATGTAAATGATTTTTATTAAGTGATTTTAAATTATGTCATTTTAATGCTGATCCTTAGCGGAGGAGAATGAGTGGATGCAGATTTGAGAGACAAGCCATTTTTCCCTGTGAAGAAGGGCTATCATGAAGTTATCTCTTAGGGCTCCATTCTGCAAACCTTCCTGTGCAGATCCGAGGCCTGGGTGACACTGTTTATATCTGGAGTGGACAGAGCTCATGTAACTTGTGTGCTAATCCCAGAACAGTGGCCGAGTAACAGGCCTGAGTTTCCAGTCTCCCCTCATGCTCCACCAGCAGCCTGTGTCTCGCTTCAGTACTTCACTTGGTTCCTGATGGACCGTGTTTCGCCAGGCTGGAAACTTCCTCTGGAGGATGAACCAGTGACTTGTGCCTTTAGAAGGGTATGGAACCTAGCTCATGGGCCTGTTGGTTGGTCTGCATGCCCTTGCAGGCAGAAGAGGTACAGACAGGACTGTAATTTGCTGTGCTTTATGTAAGGTTATAGTCAGGTTAGAGACCTGTGACTATAATATAGTTATGTTTTGTTTCAGTAGGTTAGAAAGCATACCTAACTGAGAAATATGTCTAACGTTTCTATGTATCCCTCTCTTCATTATGAGCTTTGGGGGAAGGCAGAGAAGAACTGACAACCATTTATAAGAAACAAGCTTCACAAAGCGCGTCTTCCATCCCTGTATGCTTTTTCTCTGCTTTTCGTTCACGTTTGCTATAAAATCAGGTTTGTTGCAAGTCCAGAGCAGGTGTGTTATCCAGCTTTCTTCTGTAGCTGAAAGAAGTGCTCTGATCAAAGAAACCATCTTCCTGTTTTCCCTTATGTCTTACACTTCTTGCCTGTAAAGATTCTCAGGTTTTCTTATGGTTCTGTGCTTGATGATAACCATTTCTTCTTGTTTCCCTGAAATTAAAAGGAATATGCTTCTGTTTCCCCCTTGTCCAACATCTGAAGGGTTTTTAGTTCTCAGAAGGCACAGAGCTCTAAGTTCACCTCTTCACTCATTATGTAGTTTTTAATATTTTGATAGTTCCTGGACTGGGGGATGTTAATACTGGTCTTGGATCAAGAAGCTGTAAGCTTTCTGTGGCAAGGACTGCTTACAGGCCAAGCGTACAATCGGGAATGACGTGAGGTCAGTTTGTGGTCACTGAATCCAGGATAACGTCAGCATCCTGACTCTGAGTCAGTACGTGCATCAAAATACCTTGTGTGCTGTCGTGAAGGTAGCATACGATGTAAATAGCTCGCTGTGTGTTGACAGGGATTCTGATTCAGCCAAGAAATGCTTCAGTGGTAAGAGGATGGAAACTTTGCCCAAGAGTTAAGAAAATAGGATTGGTTGGTCTCTAAGAATGCTTTTACTCAATTGAAATCCTGCAAGCAAGAATGGCAAATTCTTTTAACAGCCTTCTGTGAGCTCTTAGGATTTCTTTGAGAACGTACTGTATAATTCCTAGCTTCTGTACTAGCATGCAGTAGGTAAAACTAAGATGGTTACTTTAACATTTTTTTAAACAGTAATGTCTTCTTGTATACCATGGAGTATCTCAAACTTCTCTTAATTTTTATTAAGGTGAGAAACTGATAGGAAGAGAAAAGCTGATGACTTTGAGAGGTTGCAGTGGAAGCGAGTTGTGTGGATTACTTCTGAGGAGGACTTAAGTGTTTGTACCATGGAATTAGAAAAGAACAGTGATGTTAAAAGCAAAAGGAGATGCTTCAGTCAGACCTCCCATCTTTTTTCTTATTCTGAGGAAGCTGAGCACACGCTTGTCAGAGACACTGCAGCAGGAGCTAACCACTCTGGTTTTGGCCAGGCACGTTCTGTCAATGTTTCAGAATTAAAGTTGTCAGAGGAAAGCTTACCTTATTTAAGTTCATCTTTAGATGCAGATATTGAAATGTATGATAAAAAGAGAATGAGAATTTGCTGTGCGGGGGTAGATGAAAGCAAGAATGAAGCTGATATGTTGGGAAGGGCATGTGACAATACGCACTTTCATTGCGGAGTGTGTGATGATTGCAGACGAAGCCATTTAGGTGAAGATTCACAGCTGGAGTACCTCAGTGCTAATGAGCAAGATTTTGATGATAGGAATAGCTCAGGTGAGTTTTCTGAGCAAAGGGAAACTATAGGAATCGAAACCTTAAAGCTGATAGATCCAGTTCATGAAGTTCCAGGGGGTGGAGTCGCAAAGGAAGAAAATGTCGTTGACGTGTCAGAAGATTGTTCTGCTTCTGAGTACGGCGTAGGTGACCAGACCTGCCCAGAAGCAGCTATGTCAGGGCTTCCCCACCTGCTTCAGGACTGTCTGTCAGATTGCGATGGCGTGACTTGTGATCGTCAGGAAGAGCAAACAGAGTATCACAGTGTTGTTTGTGGAAGTATACTTGAAAGTCATTCTGATGGGAGTAAAGAAAGGGTCTATCCAAATCTGCTTGTATATGACAGTTTAGAAAATGGAGAGGTGAAAGACATCCCACTGGTTGATGGCACGCTGCCACCCCACATGGCTACAAGTGAAGAAGTGTCTGAAAACAATGACAGACACATTCACAGCATCTCAGTGAAGCAAGACAATCCTTTACTGTCACCACGGGAGAGGGCCCCTACAGTAGCCATGCAATTTTGTGAACGTGCAGGGGACTCTGCTTTCTACGGTTGTGAAGAATCTGGTGCGTGTGCACGTGGTGCCAGCTGCGTTGACTGCACTGCAAAGGATGTTAACACCCAATTTCCAGTCTCTGCAACTCTCATTAGCGAGAATCCCTTTTTTGAGGTGGAAGTTGCAGATAAATCCTCCCATGGAAAGACCAGCTGTCTGAACTCAGAGTTGGAGCATCGTGAAAACTTGAAAAATGTTACCAGTGACTCTACAGTTAACCAGGCTGTTGATGTGAGTTCTGATTTTAGAGCTTGCTTTACAACAAGCAGAAGTACCAGTGCTCAGGTTTGTCTCTCGTCCAGGGCTATTAATACAGAGATAACAATGATGAACAAATCTCGACCCATGGGATGGCACCGTGAAACCTGTGCAGATGTTGCTTGCAATACAGACTGGTCTTGTGGAGCTGGTAGTACAGAGGAAATTCGGCCACACCTTACTGAGATGCTGCAAAAACACTCAGATGGCAATACTGCAACAGCTGAAAGAAGTTCACAAATTCAGGTAATTTAAAAAAAAAAACAAAAAAAAACACACCAATTCTGATATATAGAACTTTTTTTAACTTAAAGTTGCTCAGAACTTGTCTATACAAATGTTAATCTATAACTTTTAAAAATGTTTTTGTTACAGGAGCAGCGTGAATCAAAAAATGAGCTTTGTAGCAGCGATTTAAAGATAAGCACTGACAGGTGGGTCATGAATTGTTCCTGGTTTGGAATTCTAGATGCTGGATAAGATTTTTTTCATGATGGAAAGGTTGTCCATGACTTAGCAAAACTGATGGTGCTAAAAGATTGCTGGGCAGCGGCTCCTATGCTGGAGGGTCGGGCTGCCTTTCAGAGGGGCCTGAACAAGTGAGAAGAATGGGCTGAAGACCTGAAGTTGAACAAAGACCAAAGCAGCCTTGGTCTGCAGTTGCAGGCCGGCCAAGAGCAAGTGGAGTGTAAGTCAGCAGTGCTCCCATGTGGAGAAGAAGGGAAGCCACATCCTGGGGATGCATTAGCAGGAGTGCAGCCAGCGGCTGGAGGGAAGTGTTGATGCTTTGCAGTTCGGTGCTTGTGAGGTTGCATCTGGAAAGGTCCGGCTGTGGGCTTTGTAGTGCAAGAAAGGGGTTGGCAGACTGGGGAAAGCCCACCAGAGGACCATGGAGATGGTGAGGGGAGCTGGTGGAGCACCTGATGTGTGGGGAGAGCTGAGTGAACTGGGTTTGGTCAGCCTGGAGAAGGGAAGGCTGGGGAGGTGGGGAACCTCCCTGCAGTTCTTGGCAATCTGGTGGTGGGTTGCTGAGAAGACACAGTTAAATTCTTTGCAGAGGTGTGTTTTGAAAGGGCAAGAGCCAGCAGTTACAGTGAGGGGAATTCTAAGTGGGTGTAAGAAAGAAGTTTCTTACAGTAAGAGTAGTATTGGAACAGTGTTGGAGGGATGGTACGGTCTCCTTTCTTGAAGATTTAAAACAAACGAAAAAAAACCCAAACCCAACAACAAAGCTGGACTGGATAAGACCCCGAGCTAATTTTGAAGTTAGCCCTGCTTTGAACAGAGGTTCGTACTGCAGACCTCCAGAGATCCCTTCTGACCTAAATTATTCTCTGACTGTGGAAACAAAATAAGTGCATCTGTAGATCAACAGAGTTGCTAAGTTTCTTTTTGTTCTTATGACTGCACTTTTTGGGTAGAAATTATTATGGTGCTTGTGCAGTTTCCACCTCTCAGTTAAGGCTGATTATAATGTGAAAGCTACTGTAAGACACGTTTTTTTCCTGTGTAGTAAATAGGAGGAATGGATTTCATTTTTTCTTTTTTTTTTTTTTCCTTAAATTGGATCAGAAATAGCTTCTGGAAGGCTACTTGTGTCAAAATAAAACAATGAATGTAAAATATTGATTCAAGGGCTTCAGCATTTTGTTTATTATTATTTTAAAGGCCGGTACACCTCAACAAACAAGCTGTGAAGGATTCTGCATCAAGCTACTGTCAAAAAGTCCTGCAGAGAGCAATTGAAGCAGAATTGCAGATTCTAAACACTCATTATCAGATGTGCTATCAGCACTGCTTGAAGATTTACAAACTGGCTTTGGAGGAAAACACATGTTTTAGCAGGCATGTACTTTAATGTCCTTCTAAATGAAATGGATGACTTGGTTAAAAGGCATTAATTGCTAAATGTTACTGATGTATTCCATCCATAGTTTCCAATAGTGTTTATAGTTAGCACTGTTGTCCAGAAGAGTTTACATTCTCGTAACTGCCAAGTCTTATTTTCAGCCTAAAATTTTCTGTAGCATTCACAGACCCAGCAAAATACAGTTTGTTTCCAGGAGTGTCTTTCTGTACAGGAGGAAAAGTACAGAAGGAATAGTACAGAGAATCCATTCAGGAGTGGATGAGATGCATAGAGGGGGAGCTGGGGAGGAGGTGGTAAAGGAGAAAGAGAGAGGAGGTGCAGGATTGTTAAGAGGTGAGGCTGGAAGGGGGTGGTGATTGCAGAGTCTCCAGCTGATAAAGCACACGCCCTGTAATGAACCTGGAATTCAACCGAAAAGTTCTGCCTCTGAACACTTTACTGTGCCATGGATAGCTACAAAACCTCGTAATGCCGTGAAACAGTACGGCTCCAGAGAGCTGCTCTGCGCGTTAGAAGTGAGCTCCTGTTCTTGCAGGATGTGGAGGAATCTTTAAACACTGTAAAATGTTTGGGCAATTCTGGAAGCAGTCAAATAAATGAAATGTCTGTCTAAGTTGTTCTTATTTTCTTATATATACTTTAACAGGTGTAGTGGAAATACTGAATTAGGATCATCTCTCATGTTGGTTTTGGAAGAACTAAAAAAGAATTACAAGACCATGAGAATGAAAATAAAAACGGGCATACCTTTAAATGCACTTCCACCGCTGTCAGTTGAGATGAAGTTGTTCCCAATCTCCTCTTCTTATGTCCCATGCAAGGTAATTTCTTAATTGCTTTTTGTTTTTAATATAAAATTGTTTTCTTCAGAAAATTAAGACAAATCTTTTCTTTTTTTGACAGTTGTTCAGAGAGGATCTTTGCTATGAGTAAGTAGTCCTCATTTGTGGTATTTATTCAAGTTCAAAATAAATGAGAAGTGAGTTTAAAAGATGTTAGACTTAGAATTTCTTTATTTCAGGATGTATCTTGTTGCTCCAAAATGTTTCGCTGAAAGACTAGCATAGCACTTTGGGTACAGTGATTTTATTTTAAGGAAATTTTTGTTCTGCAGTGTTCTAATATGCAAACTATGGAGTTGTATTTTTACTACCTTTATAGCAAAAGTTTTCAATTTACAGGTAATTTTTCTGGTTCCCTACTTGCACTACTAAAATCTTTGTCTCTAATCTTAATGCTGCCTGTCTTAAAAGAAAAACAAAGCCAAAAAAACTCAAACAAAAAACCACCACAAAAAAAAAAAAAAAAACAAAAACAAAAACAAAAAAAAAACACCACCACAAAACCAAAAAGACCTTGCTGCCAACAAAGATAATATTAGGCATATAAGCAGCTGTTCTGCTAAGATTATCATTCAGTTATGAAGAATGATAGAAAAATAACTTCATAATTTCAGGCAGATATATGGTACTGCATGTTCAAGAATCATGTCCAGTTACTTTATGTAAGTGGAGATTAAAACGAATTCGGCAATAAGTTTTTACTGCATCAGGTAAACAACTAGAGATCTTTTTCAAATTTTTTCTTAAGCATTGTAAAATTTATCAAAAATTGCACAGAGATTTCAACTTGTAAAGACATACATCAAACCATCACACAGAAAGCCATCTGATATAAAGGAAAAATAGCCTAACATAAACCTAGAACATAGCTTTACGTTTCAGATTGCAACCAACGCTTTTAAAAAATACAGGTATCAAAAAACTTTGGTTCTCATTTTAAGCTAAGATTTATTTTATTTATTTTACTGTGAGCTTTTGGAAATGAGCACATTTCCAAAATGTGAGCACATTTTATTTATTTATTTTACTGTGAGCTTTTGGAAATATTTAAATTAATATTTCAGAGTATTTGGTATCATTGTAGAATTTAAAATTGTTGTGCCATATTTTGTATGATATTCTTGGATCTGGTTTAGTTCTGTTTCAGGCACAAGAAAAGCTGAGGCACCAAAACTGCAAGAAAGGAAGATTTCTGTCAACATGGTAGGGACTTCTTCATTACTGAGCTTCATAGACATTAATGTTGTGAAGCGTAGTCTCCTTTTAGGTATATGCAAATACAATCACAGTCTTCAGGGCTCAAGCTGGGATTCTCTGCCAGTAATTGCAAATGCAGCTGATATGACCAGAATTTTGATTGTCCTTTCAGAATAAAATATCTTGGGGGTTCTTGAAGATGATCAGTAGGTTAACTTTTTGAACTTTACCTGTTTCATCAATTAATATTCTGAAGCTCAGAAAAATAACGTATAATCAGGTGCAAGTGCTA
The DNA here is from genome assembly GCF_965183815.1 of Platalea leucorodia. NCBI lineage: Eukaryota > Metazoa > Chordata > Aves > Pelecaniformes > Threskiornithidae > Platalea > Platalea leucorodia. The sequence goes on from NC_138827.1 coordinate 61,821,019, forward strand.
TGACATAACTGAAACATGTTTGTAGGACAGTCCACAGACTGCGTGTTTAACTGATGGTGGTCAGCCAAGTGACTCTACTTCCTCCAAGACATTTGAAGAACAACATAAAGATCAGGATGTGGAACATGGTAAGTGATCTGCTTCTAATACAAATGCTACATTATTTGTTAGTTAAGTTGTTGGAAAAAAAAACCCGAACCCTGTGTAAAACATATATGGATACTCAACTGTCCTTTCTTTGATGGAATGCTTAAGATTGTATCAGCTCTATATTATACTTTACATCTTGAAAAAAAATTTGCTACTTAAATCAGAAGTGCAAACTAGTATGTGTCACCTCTTCGTAATGCAGTACCAAGTCACGTAGGTAGCTGGAATCCTCTTAAGCACACAGAAATTTGATATTCATTCATATGATGTACCACGGTCTGCATTTTAACACACTGAAATTTATTTCAACTGTCAAGGCTGTGTGAAAAATGAAGAAGGGAATGAATATTGGTTTGATGCTAAAGAGGACTTGACAGTAGCAGATTTTTCAGTAATATCTGAAGAAACAAAAAAGCAACAAGAAAAACAAGACACAGTTGATTTAAGAGGTGAGGTCGTGTGCTTTAAGCTGCCATACCTGATAATGGTGTTTGTTTATTATTCTGTATTCTGTTCATTCTACAAGCATAAGTAAACTTGGAAAAAATGCTAGCTGGGTTTTCAGACTCACTTTTTCATTGACTTGCAGTGACCGCTTGTGCAGATATTCACCTCTTTTCATCCACGTTTTTCCTTGAAAACTTTACCTACAGTGGTTAAACTCAATTTAGTAAACATCCAGCCAATCATGTAGCTGGAAATCTTTTCTTTTTTTCTCTTCCTCCTCTTTCTGCTTCCTTCCCCGTACTGGCTTCTTAAGAGTTAGCTGGGAATCGTCTGTGTTTGGAGACTTGGGTCCCAGCGACGGGCATGATTAGAAGTCCCAGTGTGTTGAAAGCAGAGAACTTGTGTGCTCCATGGTGGGGACTCACAGCACACTACCCATGCTTTAGCACTGGTACCTGTTAGTTCAGACCAGCGTTTTCTCTGGTTGTACCTCTTCTGCCTCTTCAACTCTCGGGAAATACTCAGGGAAAAAAGATTTCACAAACTGAACTGTTCCGCTTCTCATGACACGCTTGTTTTCTGTTAGAAGATATTCTTCATTCTTTCAGGTTTTTTAAGGTTTTCTATCTATGCTTTCCAAAATCTACAGAGAAGATGTTAGCCTGAACTGAAACAAGAATAGTAACACTTTGCTTTCTTACGTTTATTATTAGAAGCAAAGATAATGGAGAGTGGAAATGAGTGTTCTTTTATTCGTGTTGGTGGCCTAAGTTCCTCAGTGTCAGAGGTATGCCTGGTTTTATTTACAGAGTAGTAGTAATGTCTTGCCTCTTTTCTGAATTCTTTCATACTGTGCATTTCCAACCAAATGTGCTTCTGTTTTGTAGGGTGATTTAAGATCACAATTCCAGCAGTATCAGATTTCTGACACTCTTATCTCTGTGGATTCTAGTAACTACAGGTATATACAAGTTTTACAAATACAAGTTTTACTTGTTTGAGATTTTTTTGCTGTCAAATAGGCGAATCATGGGAGAGAAGAGGGAGTTGTTCATTAATTGGTTTCAATAATTAATGTCGATACAGATAGGTTGACAAAAACTTGTCATTCCAGACAGCTTCTCACCTTATGAGAAGTTAAGGAGTCTGAAATTTTCTGTTGAGTTTAATGGAGATACAGTTAATATTCAAAAGATGAGAACCATCATGTGTTCTTACTGATAGTAATTTAATGCATTTTACTTAGTTTCCTTTTTATATTTTGTTCCTTAGATCTGCATTTCTTTCCTTTAAAGACACTAATAAAGCAAAGTTAGCTGTAGAGGAAATCAACCAGGAAAAAATAAAAGGAAAACCAGTAAGTGTTGAACTTGTAAATACTTCATCGGAGAATAAATATTTGGTTTCCCGAGTACTTAAAAATAAGCTTCAGCATGAAATCCAACCTGTTGATAACAGTCATAGAAATGATCAGGATAAAACACTCACTTCAGCCGCCAGTTCTGTGAAAGCACCTGATGCCACCTCTGCTTCTGAGAAAATGCATCTTCTTCCCATAACTTCTTCAAAAATTTCTTGCTCTACACAAGTACCTTCAGAAACAAAGTGCCCTGGTCTGAAATCATCTGCTGAAGATTCAGTACATTATTTGCTTGGAGTTAATCAAAAGGTAAATAATTATTACTAAGGTTCCTTTATATGGCAGATTAAGAGCTTTAAAACTTCTTGTCCCATAACGTGTTACATTTAATATGTATAGAATGATGTTAGGATAGGGAAACATGTTTTGTGTCAGTAACAAATTCCTGGCATGCTGCAGAAGAGTGAGAGTGCCATTCATTTGCCCCTGCATCAAATTGTGATACTCCATCTTTTTTTCTTAATCCTAAGCCAGTTGGGAACCTAGCCATTTGCACTAGATTTTTCATCTTGCTCTTCTCCTCTTTTGAGTTTCCATTTGTAACAGTTTTTTTATGTGAATGTCTTGTGATTTTTTTACAGGAAAGATTTTGGGATACTGGAGGGAAAACTAGGGGTTTTTAATGTAAATATAAGAAACACCTATGTATACATATAGTATTTTGTATTTGCTCAGGTTGGTCCTTGGGAGGATAAGGCAGAGTTAGTAACTGCCCTCATAAACTATATAGATATGCTGCCTTTGGGGATTTAACTTTAAACATGCTAGTCCTCTGGGAAATATAAATTGGAGCTACTTTAAAGTAGCAGGAATGTCAGTTACACATAAATGCATGTAGTAGTTTTATTTCTAATTTACAGATTGGGTAATATGACTGGTTGTATTAGAATAACTTATTGATCTGAATGTGCATCTGTCATTCTTTCTTTTTCCATAACAGGAATATTTATTAGTAGCCAAGATATTTTGTATTACTTGTACAATACTTAACCCATTCACTTCCTGCTTATTTTGATGCAATTCTAGGATACTGGAGAAAACTTCCTGCAGAAAACATCTGCTCCTTTCTCCACTAATTCATATGATGCCTTTATTTCTCCTAATACTTTGAACTTGAGCAGCTTTACCAAATTAATGAAGAAACTTCAAGAAATTCATCCAGAGGCTAGCAGGTGAGAGTATTTGGATTTCATTTCTGCCCTGCTTTGTAATGGATCCAATATCCATGGTAACCAAGTGCTAAATGTATTGCACAAAATGTGATGTAAACAGTTCTTTTTTATTCATGTAGAGACAAAATCGTGGATGCTCTGCTGGAGGTGAGGAAAAACAACAAAGGTATCCTAAGTGGTTTGTCCATCAGTTCTATTGTGGAAAGGACCACTGTCATTCTAAGAAAATCAATGCCCAGTTGTGGGTGGGAAAAGCAATGTAAATAAGTGAGTATTCTAGCCTACAGAAATGTATTGAAATAAAAACACTTGAATTTGTGTAGCTGTATAGCCTGACTAGATTAGTAAGTAACTTAGTGTAAAGCTCCACAAGAAGTACCTGAATGAATCCACTGAAGCAATGGTTTGTAAGGATTGTTAGCTGTTTTGCAGAACATCTGTAAACAGATTGGCTTGCTAGCTCTATGCACTCTATAAAACTTGGTATACTGGGGGTTTTATTGTGCAAACTGTTTTATTGATGAACTTGGTGGAGACCGTCATTATACATATTCTGTACAAAGGTGACACCTAATGGCCAGTCCTTGTGTAGCAGTTCCTAAAGAAATCCCAGCATAGGCTCAATTTTGGTTTAAAAATTGGTGATTTCTATCTGATGTATGAGATTCAGTTCTGGACTAGAAATCTTAACACAGTAAGATTGTATGTATTCTAGGGGTTTTTTTTTCATGTTAAAGGACATCTTGTATGATGACACAGCACTGGATGCTGCAGGAAGCTACAGCAAGCTGAACATGCTAAAACCACAGCCCAGAATTCCAGGGATGTGTGTGTATATATATATTCTCCTGTAGGAGACATCCTTGAGTTGGCGCTTGTTTCAGTCTCCTACTAAGCTTGGTATTCTGCTTCCTTTAGGGCTGCCAGCAGTGCCATTACCAGGTTTCCTGCACTGTCGCATATGTTCTTAGCAATGCTCCAGCTTCACTTTTGCCCGCAAACACAATCTTAATTCTTCTGTAGTGTTTCTTCCCAAAACTGCACCAAATTCTTAATGCTCTGATTTTGGTCTCAAAGCTCCTGTTTCAAGGATGTCAAGGAGTCAGTCCGATTTTAATCGATACCACCTCTTCCAAGATGAGTAGTATTTATGCTGATAGTTTTATGTATCCAAGTATCTTTCCCACCCATTGAATGTTGCTCCTCAGACTAAATTCTCCAGGTCAGGTGCCTGTGCACATGTTACTGTAGCGCATGAGTAAACCATAACACAGCCGTAACTTGAACAGAACTTCTGTGCGTTACATACTAAAACCGCAATAGAAGTAGAGTGATTCTGCCCAGTAAGACGAAGCAGAAGCCTGGGCTAGAAAAGCTTCCACAGATGCGTTAAATATACAAATAGGTGCTTATAGGTCATTCGTCTCAGTCCTTGTTCTGGGAGGTAATATCAGTGACCAGAAAAGTCCTTCAGAAAGGCTGACTGTAGATTGTGTTAAATGCACAGAGACATAGGATAGGATTTTACATACAGCATAAGATTAAACCTCCCACAGTGATGAAGTGTGTGGAAGAATCTCAACCAATACACGTTTGGCTGAGTTCCTTTTGAAAGGATTAGTGAAACATAAGTTTGTTAGTTTGGCATTTGACTTCCTTGTGAGCTTTTACAGTTGCCTTTATGAATCAAAATAAAATTAAAAAAAAAAAAGTCTTCATATTAATTTACTGACTGACTTCTGCAGGACTGCAGATATGGACATAAACTTACAAAAAATCTTACACTTGAAAGTATTTTTAATTATTAAGGTTTTAACAGCCTCAAATGTGTTGTGCTTTCCTTTTCAAGTGATTTTTTTCATTTTTTTTTTTTTTTTAAATGGTGTGTGGGCTTTACAGTCATAATTGTTCCTATGATAATATTTTTTTTTCCTGTTGCTTTGCTAAAGAGATGATGACCTATAACAATTTTACTTTCATCACGAGGGAGCTGTGAAATAGCCAAGTCATTAGCAAGTAATGGGGAAAAAGAATTCTCATCTTTCCATAGAAAGAAACAAGTATGTAATATGTTTAATAAAAGATTATACTGCTCAAAGCTCATCTGTACTAATTCTGGTATGTGAATAGCTTCAAACTTTCCTGAAGAGTAAGTGTCCACTGAGAAATACCACCTTGGAGCCTTATGTTCTTGCAAGCTGATGAAACGTCCAGAGTTGTGCAGATAATGCTTTTATGTCCAGCTGTATTACATAGTATTTAATGTGTAACAACTTAAATTCAGCTTTAAAGTAAAGCACGATATAATCTTGCTTTTTTCTTTGGCTGACTTAGCCCAGAGTTGGACATCTGAATGTTTATAGATCTTGTATATTTGTTAATTTTGAAGGAGTAAATTAAGGAGAAATGGGAAGTTAGGTTTTGGACTGGAAAGTCCTTTTATTCTCATTAGTGAGTGGCTGTCATATTTACCTCAACAGCACGCTTAACCTTTTCTAAATCTAATGGTAGGCAGCAATTAACAGGAATTGTGATGCTATAAAAATTATTCAGTGCAGCATTAAAAGTGGCTGTTTCCTTAAATTTTATCAGTACCAAATGTCCACGCTTGGAAGCTGTGAAATTAATAATCTGCATAGTAAAAATTTAAAAACAGACCAATGGATAGGGGTCTTATCAAAGCATAACCAAAACAGTGCTTTGAGAAACACAAAGAAATGCATAGACTCTACGTGCTCCTAAAGGATGATTTGATAACTTAATTTTGAATTAATTGAATTAATAAAAAAATGACCACCAGGTATCATTTGTTGCACAAAGATTATATATTTTATTTTACTGTAGTAATTTCTTTTGTGTGGTTCTTGAAGCTAGGAAACCTCACTCTTCTGTGTACTTTTGCAGTACATAGCAAAATTATTATAGCTTCTAGTGGTTTTCTGGGGTATTAAAACTGCCGACGTTCCTTTTATTTCAGTTTGAGTGTGTACATGCAAAATTTACTTGCTGCTTTTTTGTTGATTTTTTTTTTTTCTTTTTTTCTTTTTAAGTAGATGGCTTTCCGATTGTGAAGAATCAAGCATCTCCCTTTGGAAGATTTTTGCCAATTCTATACTCCAGCTTGTTCCGGGATCGTAGTGTATTGTTTGATTTGTTTCAGCAGATCTTAACGAAAACTCATGTAGCATCACTGTATGATATGCAGTCTTATCCAAGAGAATATAACCTGAAGGTCAGTTTGTTTTTCTGTTTATGCAGATACTAAATGATTCTTCCCAGTTTTGTTGTTCCCCGTAGTTGGTTCAAGCATTGCAGCAGGTTTCTCTCAGGTAGGAAGATCACACTTCAGTGAAGCAAGACTCCTCTAATACTGGCAGGGCTTTTCTAGGCCTTTTTTCAACCCCCAGTTCTTGCCTGCCACTTAATTTTAGGTGTGGTAGTAGCTGCTAAAATGTTAATAAATAGCCAACACGCTTGTGCTTTCCAGATAATCTGATTCTGAATAGTCTGTAGAAATTCCATGTATCCTTTGAATACCAGGGAGGCCTGGGGGAGGCAGTGAGGGCTTCATTTGAGAAAACCAGGCTTGGGAGCTGGCAGCGCTGGTGGACGTGGTTACGTAATCCTGTGCTGCAGCAGCAGCCGCCGCGCTTGCTTGGGAGCAGAGTCATCCCATGCCCATTTTTGACTCAGAAGCATGTTGCAGACTGCAGAACAGGGATATGGCCAAATGTTTCCTTCAGGATGAAGCCTAGATTTTATTCCCCCCCATGGCATTTTGTTGTCTCATATTCCACTTCTGTTGCTGCAAGCAGAGGATGGGCTTCTAAATCCTCTTTTTGTGTCCTATGGCCTGGTATAGTGGGAAGCACACGCTCCCCAAGACTTTTGGTTTGGGTTGATACAGGGGGGAGGAGGAGGAAAGCTGGGAGTATCCAGTCTTTCATGTTTGCACGTGTCGTTACTGTACAGAAGGGCTCTAGATTTTAAATCCTCTTCTGGTAAACGAAGGAAAGGCAGCTTAGGTGTACGTGTCTGGTCAGGGGGTGAGGAGAATTATCCTTGATTGACACGGACAGGCTCATGCTGTGATATTGTACGACAAGACCATACATTGCTGTTGTCCATCTCTGTCTCTTTGTTGTACTTTGTTCTAGATCCTGGCTGCATTTGCTGCTGAAAATAGCAGCCTTACTTATCTGTGAATAAAGGTTAAAATTCCTTCTTCAAAAAGTTTGTGCTAGTGTTCCACTGTTTCCACATCTCATCCGTTCCCTCTCCTCTTAGCAGAACGACTGTAGGTAACGCTTTCAGAGCCTTGTCTTCAACAGCCAGTACTGTAAACTTGGTCCTGAAGCTGCAGGTGGGGCCTCAACTTTGGTTTCTTCCCTGTTTGTATCAAGATGAAAGCAGGCGTAGGCTTTGTGCTACCACATTATTAATAGCAAATGCTGCCCTTTGTGTTCCCCAGACTTGATTCTGTAATTAGGCAGGTGTTATTAATAGTTTAGGATAGAACTGGCTGTCTGGCATGCAAGCAGTTCTGTTTCTGTTGGAAAAGCAGAAACGGGTATGATATGAAACACCAAACTTAAGCACACTGTGGTGTTCATTCAAGTTTTCTTGTTTCTTGTTCTCCCTTTGAAAGGAGGAGCTAACTTAAAATGTGAAAGAACCAGTCTGTGGGGTGATGGCCTCCCTGCAGCTGGAGCCTTCGCTCACGGGGATGATACGCTCCTAGTCGCATATCCTGATCCTAAACGTGCTCCTGAAGAGCCCGAGCAGGCACTCTTGGGCTCGGGCACAAATTCAGTTATCGGCTGCAGGTGGAGCTGTACTAGCTCAGTAATGATTTTCCACTTGGTAAAAAAAAAAAAAACACAAAACATTTATTTTCCTCCTAAAATTGCATTACATTCTCTGTATTCATATTCAACACTGTAAAAAGAAAGGGAAGGTATGGTTTTTAGCCTCAGGCTAGAGAGAAATGCCTTTGGTGGAGATGGAAGGAGGGCTAAGGAAAACGTGCGAGAGAAAAAAGCATTTCCCCGTGCTTTTCTCCTGAACGGTGCCTCTGCGCTCCCACCTGCCCATTCCGGGGCGAGGAGATGGGGATAGCGCCGTCCTACCCGGGCAGGGCCACCTCGGCTGGAGCCTGCTGAAGCCCTCGGGAGGGTTCCCTGCCTCCCGTCGTGCCTCCTGCTGAACAACAAAAAGGCCGTGGAGCAGCGGCCCCGCCGAGGAGCGAAGCGCCCCGCAGCCGGCGCGGCGGGGGAGGCGCAGGTGGCAGGCGGGGCGCGGGGCCGGCCTGGGCCCGCCCCTGCGCGCAGGGCCGGCGGCGCCGAGCCCCCCCGGCCGCCCCGCTCCTTCCCCCGTGGGCCGCCGGCAGCCCGCCGCGGCCGGGGAGGCAGCGCCCCGCGGGCGGGCCGGCTGCGCGGGGCAGGGCGCGGCGGCGGCGGCGATGGCCCTGCTCCCCCGGCGCTTCCTCTGCTTCGTGCTGGGTGAGTGAGTGCGCGGCCCCGGCAGCAAACTTCCCCGACCGCCGCTGCGGCGGGTGGGCGCCGGTGCCGTTGGCGGCGTTCCTGCGGGGCGGCGGCAGCGGGAGAGGCAGCCCGGCTGCGGCGGTGGTGGCTTGCGGGGCGGGCGCGGGAAGTCCTCTGCCCTCCTGAGCCGGGCCGCGGGGAGCAGCGGCGGGGCGGGAGGTGTGCGCTGCCTCTGCGCTGAGAAGGGGCGTGCGGCACCGGCCGCCCCCTCCCTCGCTTCACCAGCGCCCGCTGACCTGTTTGTTCCTGAAGTCTGTGAAGTCTCCAGCTGGGCTTTGCTGGCGACACAGAAAGCGCGTGGAAATTAAAAGGAGAAATCGTTAGGAAGCACGGGGAAATAGTAAAACATCTAACTTGGCCGCTAAATATGTCAGATAACCATGCTATCAGACACAGCCTGTGTTGTGTGAGATTTCCTGTTTGGTAGGTGAGATTTACTGAGGCATGCTCGTGCCGGGTGACATCCTTTGCCATTTGTTTCAAAAGTAGGAATTAATTACTAAGAGACTGCTTTAGGAGTCTCTGTTTTCCTATTTCTCATCCACAGGGAGAGAATGCAGCCAGAAGTGCTCGTTCAAGCAAGCATTTCTAAGCTGAGGTCAGGTGTTCTGGGTTTAGCAAATGATTGACTTAAAATTGGGTTGGAAATTATTGTGTTGCCTGATTATTTTCACGGGGCGCAGTGTGCCCTTGTTTCTTTGATGTCCCTAGCGTTTCAGATGCAACAGGTAGAGGCTTGTAACCTGTGTATCTGCAGCAGATAGCTCAGGAGGATCACGTATTGGTACTTGGTGTAAGAAGTGTGTTTATTTAAGGTTACTTAAAAGGGGAACGATGTACCCTCATCCTAACGCTGATCTTCCGTGAAGTCAGAGTGCTCTTTGAGGAAGCATGGATTTCTCTTTCCTCCCCTTCCTTCTCTTGCCGCTTTTCTCCTCTAAACCCTGGTGAATAATGCATTGAGCTGTGCTGCATGTAATGGTCTTATCTGTACCACGTAATTAAGTATTTACTACTCTTTAGATGGAGGTCATTCACGGGGAGAAGGCCGTGCTGTCAGACGAAGGACATTCTCTGTGCTCGCTTGCGGGGAAAGGCTCCGGGTCCCTGGCTGGAGAAGGGAGCAGTCCCGCGCAGAAACCTGTGGCTGATACTGCTGCCAGGGAGCGCTAATTCCTGCTTAGTTAGGATTTATCTCTGCTTTGTTTTCCCAGTCCCTTTCCCCTTTTCCTGCCCCTTCCTCCTCTTGGTTTGGGCACTGTAACTTTTGAAAGTGAAGAGAGCAGGAGTTGGTGATACTCCAGGCTGCTCTTTTCCATCTCCAGGAGGCTCAGTTGCAGCAGGACGTCTGCCTCTATGCAAGCCACTTAACCGTGATAGATGACAGCTAATTGTGGTGTTGAGTGGTGGATGCATTTGTCTTTTGCTGCATCCTCCTCCTGCGATTTTTTTTTTTGAGCACATTCTGCACTGTTTAAAAAAAAAAAAAACAAAAAACAACCCAAACAAACAACAAAAAAACCTGTTTGTGTCTTTCTACTTTATGGCCCCACACACAGACAGGGCTGCACTGCTCAACACCAGGTCTTAACACTCCTGTGGGGAGCATTGTCTGTGTTCCTGCAAATCGTGCCACGCACCGTTGCAGTCTGTGGACAAGGCAGCAGGTAGGGAGGATCAGTTTTATGGCTGTGTGTTGGTGTTTTTACTGCTGGCTCGTGAACTCTGCCGCTGCCTTGGGACATGCTCTCGGTCAGCTGCCTTTGTCACTAAAGCACCTTCCTTCGCAAATTGTTGAGGGCTTTAGGAACGATGAGTGTTGGGTGGTGGCTTATGATGCTCTCGTCCCCAGGTCTGTACTTCTGGAGATGTGTCTGTAGGCAGCTCACCCTGAGCTCAGGGGCTTCACTGAGCCTGGTCCTGCCCCAGCTCCTCCTTGCTGCATTTAGCTGCGGTCTGGTGCTGCAGCCCACAGCAGGATGCAGAAGTGGTCTGGGGAGGCTGTCTTTCTGTTTCAAAAGAAATAGATACCGTTCGAGATGCCTAGATGACATCCAGAATAAAACAGGAGAAGCAAGGTTAAGGTTGATAGTGCGTCGTTGTGCCTTTGTTGAGTTCGTCACTTCTGCTTCAAGTCAGAGTGCAGCAACTTCTGCCACGGGTTGGGAGCATCCTCCCTGCCTTGTGACCGCAGCCTCTGCAGGACTTCTTGGTGGTGGGGACCCAGCCCCTGGCCTAAAGCTGTGAGAGCTGTACTGCCCGACTGGAGAGCTTTCCCCTGGCAGCTCAAAGCTGTTGACTCCCAAATTTGCATGTGGTCTGGGCCATGAGAGGATGACACAGATCCTCTCCCTGCCACTGTAACCCCCCAGCTGTACTGAAGCCGGGGTTCAGATCCTGGCAGGATCAGCTGAGCTTTCCTCCTATGCAAGAAAAGCCTCTTTCTTAAAGCTCAAGCCTTTCTCTTAAAGCTCAAGCTTTAAGCAACTTTGCAGCTGGCTGCGGAGTCCTGAAAAAGCAGTGATGGTCACAGTATCAACTGCCTAAAAATAACCCCGGTCTCATTCAGCAGGCCTGAGATCCAGCTGTATCCCAAGGTAACCACTTCCATTAGAGGTAAAATTAGGCTTTTTCTGGTTTTTGGCTGTGGTTCCCTGCGGAGGCTGCTCAGAGAGGAGGCAACAAGCCATGCTCTGCTCATCGTTACCGGGAGAGGTGATGATTAGCACCACGCTCTGCTCTGCAGCCTTACTTTGGTGTTTAAGGGGTTACCTGAGGGCTGGGTTTCACAAGAAGACTCATTATTGAGGGTGATGATGGATGAAGCAGGATTATGGCTTGCGAGCCAGGTCAAGGTCGCGCAGCTGAGGGTTAACAGGCAAACCCTATTAGTTCTGCTAAACCCCACGCAGGTTTGCAGAGAGATGAGCCCACAGCGATGGCACTTCTGCTGCACCCGTGTGCATGGCCAGGGATGCTGGCTGGCGTGAGAAGGGCCGGCTGGTGCTCGATGCTGTTGCTCGCGGAGCTGCGGTGCCTCTCACAAACGTGCTAGCAGGTGGCTGGAGATCCCTCGGGGACGGATGTTCCCTACGCCGGCGTTTGCTGTTGCTTCCTGTGCCCGTTTCTGCTGGCACGCAGTGCTGTGCTGTGCTGTGCTGCTTTGGTTTCTTTCGGGTTTCAATAGCTGTATTACTGAAAGAGATAAGAGGGAATTGCAAATAAGGCCAGTAAAACATTAATATCATATTGACTCCCTGCATTTTCTGTATGAGCTGTACAGCATTATGCTTGCATATTCTACAGAAAATGATGCTTTCTTAAAAAACAAAAGTTATTGGCAGTTATTTATGATCTGTCCTTGAAAATACAAAATTACAAGTGCCTTTGTATCCTCTGTTTGGCTGCTGGGACCTCTGGAATTGGGAGAAAACGTAGCAACTTAAAACCTTTGGAGTTCTTCAGAGTGGTTTAAATTGTCTTAACTCCACATATAAACATCGTGACTTTGATCCTTTGACTTTGGTCCAAGATGGTTCCAGGAAAGGAGGCGGCCATGAGAGGAGATGCTTTGGGTTTTCTCTACATACCTGGGTACCTCTATATTCCCTTTGCCCTGTAACCATCCTTAAACCATTACACCTTACACCTTAATACCGTCAATCAGTGTTTTTCAGGCTGTAGTCAGCTGATCACTTGAATTTCCTGGACTCAAAAATAATAGTAATAAGTAAAAACTAACATTAAAAGTAAGAAGAAAGAGAAACCTCTGCCTGTCAGTAGGAGCAGCTTTGCGACACAGGCAGCTGCACCGCCCTTGCAAAATTTTGCAGTGCGTTAGGATTATTTGTGTCTTCCTTCACCCCAAAACACACTCAGTAATGCCTTGTCTGTTATTTGAGCTCGAGCACCTCTTTTAGCAAAATACTTAGTCTTGCTTTAAAGACTAATTGAAGGCTACCACGTCTCTGGGAAAAATCCTCCTAAATATTTAGAGCGTGTCGTGTTATAAATCCCTGACAATAAAGTAAAACGTTCCTCCTCCCTTTCAGAGCATCTCTGAGATGGAGAGGACTCAAGGCTTCCTATACATTAAAAGAAAAGCATGTGAGTAGTGCAAAAGAAATTACTTCCACTTTGTAATTTCACATACCGCTCCCATATGTGCCAGCTCTATTCCTATAGAAACGAGTGGCATATGGCTTTGTTCGGCTGGATGCAGGCTGTGTTATCTGGTCAGGAAGCCACTTGGCTTTGAGAAATTGAATTGCATTTATTAACTCTGAAATGCTGTTGAATTAAACAGCCATTAAGCACCAACACTGTAATCTCATATTTGTAATGACCCTGGAGGTTGTGGGTAATGAAAATATAAATGCCATGACCTGGGATGAAATTAGAGACCTCATAATTGCTAAAAATGGGGTTGACATCCTTCATGTTTTCAAAGGGCTGGAAATAAGTATCAGGATATTACAGAGTTAAGAGACGTCTTGGAAACCTGCGGGTGGAAATCCGGAGTTATTGCTTTGTGCTAGCAAGTTTGTTCTGCCTTCCTAACTGGCTGCAAAGTCTGGCTCTGTCGGTCTTAGCAGGCACATTTGTGGAGGTTTTGGCCCCAAAGCGATGGTTGTGGTCGCAGCCCTTGCTGGTACAGACCATGCACTGAGCGAGGACTGAAAACACCATGGGGCAGCGCTGGGCTGGGGGAGAGGAGCATTAAAAACTGCTTATATAGGGGGTATGCAGTGTGTTTCAACTTGGTCAAATAGCTAAATACCTTTTTCTCTTCTAAAAGAAAATCATGGCTAGGGTCTGCTGGGTGCCTTCCCACTGTGGATAGGTGAGTACTGGGGAATCCTGAGCCCGGGGTGCTGTTGCTCTGCCATGGTGGTGCTATGGACGCTGCCTACGAGCTTAGTGCTTTTAATCAGCAAATCCAGTAATGAACCTGCTTAATGGTTTCAGTCCCTTGTCTCTGCGCTTCTACAGCTTAAGCTTTTTGGGATTTAAAACTACAGCCTGACACCTTGGGAAAGCATCTCAGTGGGGATCTGTGCCAGGAAACAGGCAGCAACCTGGGTGAAAACCTCTGGCAGTGCTGGATTTCAACTGAGAGCGGGATGCGATCTGTCTGGGCTTCCCTGTATCCTTTAGGTAACGCTTGGTGGGAAAACGGCAGCGCTCTGTGTGGGTGAGTTGCAGAGAAGTGCCATCTCTGCACGTTATTGAGCTGGAAGGAAAGAAAACCGCATCAAGAAACCTCTGTTAAAAAGGAAAATAAATTGTTCCCGGGGTGCTCACGTGGCTCAGCAACAGATTTGAGTCTGGACACTGTATGTTGAAAGTATTTAGTCAAGCTGCTGTTCTTTGCAGCCTGTGACGAATGCACCTACAAGACGGTGCAGCTATTTATTTTGGTTTTCTCCCTAATGAATTTTTATATTTATTTATTGTGTGCTTCTTTATAGGTGATCTGTTTGAGTGAATAACATTTGCCTGGGAACCAATTTTTTAATCTCAAAGGTAGTTCGATAAAATGGTTCATAGACCCATGTACCAGAATAATCCGCGTTTAACACACACAAACCTGTTGAAACCTGAACCAACAAGATTGAAGCGTGTTATCTCCAAACCGATGCTGGGCACTTTTAACCTTGGTGTTAGTTTCCCTGATCTTATTATAGCCTCAATCAACTGAAATAGCTGAAGGAAAAAATAGTCTGGGGGCGGGGGGAGAAGAGCGTGCTTGCCTTTAGCACGTTCTTGAGATCTTGAGCGTGGTGGCTGCTCGTTTCTCTGTGGCTTTCTGCAACAAGACCAGCCCAGCTTTGAGACCCAGCCGACATCTGGCCTCTTTTGGCATCCCATGCTTTGTTGATGTTTTAAAAATAACTCTAAAGCACAGGTCTAACACCGGGTTAAGGTGCTGGGACGATGCTGGGAACCACTGTCCTCCCCTGCTAGACAGGAGAGAGGCGGCTGGTTCCTGGGGTGCCCTCCCTTCAGCCTCTGGAAGGTGCTTCCAGCCGCGTGGGCTATTTGCAAAAGATGGGCACACAGAATTAAATGGATTCTGCTCATCTAGGTCAGCAAGCAGGTATTTGATGGTGATAATGGTCAGACCCGATTTGAACTAGGAATGAGTGAAGCCAGCGAAGTCAGGGCTGTACCATCCCCCATCTCCAGTGAATGTCTAAAACCTGTGTTTTTCCTCCATTAATTTAATCAAGGCAAATTATTTTTTAAAAGTCCCCGCTATTCATTAAGGATATAATTATAACTAACTGCAAATGGCAGATTTTTCCCTCTCCTGATTTGCAGTCAGCCAGAAGTTGGTTTTCAGCATGCCCACGTTTTGATTCCCATTCTCCTTCCTCCCTTCTCAGCTGGTTTTGATTTTATTTTACTTACTAAATGAATTTTTCAGGGGAAAGAAAAGTATTTGTCATTCTGCCCTGTGCAGAATCAAGTGTAGGGACATGTAAGGTAAGTCCCATTCCTGGAAATGTGCTTGGCAGCTGCTAACGGATAACGAGGACATACCATAACTTGTGCTGATACCTCTGGGAAACTGAGGCGAGGAGAGAAACTGGACCAGGGTCCTGGCTCTTTGAATAGCCTATTTCAGTGTATTTAGTAGTTCATATTATTTAACAGCAAAAAGTGAATATATGGCAAAAAGTGAATCCCCTGAGACCCAGCTAAGCAGGACTGTCCTGCGCTGGGCGATGTGTTGCAAAGTACCAGAGTTTATTTTGCATTTTAGTCAAATATCTTGCATCTTACAAGGGCCGTTATGTGGAACCTGTATCAGAACGATGTTAAATTATCCTTCGTTTGGGGAGGGGTCATCTGTTATGTTGTAGGTGCAGGAAAGCTGCTTTCTGGGGTGCTCCGTAGAATATTGAACATGGAAGAGGAATAACAGAGTGCAGCAGTATCTGTGCTACCTGAGCATCTCCTGAGCATGGCAGGGATCCAGCCAGAGGGGCTTGGGAAACTGTTTTCTGTGGGCTTGTTGAGGCAATCGCTCGATACTTTTGTGAGTTGCTATATCTTCCAGTAATTTAGTGCTTTGGAAGCTTTACACCATTCCAAAGCATTTCCATGTTTCTCAAATCCTCAGAAAACTGATCACTTTGACGTTTAGGAGAACTGGAGTTGTCCTTTCCATGCAGAATCTAAATGCCTTTAATCTGATTTATTAACTCAGCATAGAAAAGGGGGACTTCACCTAGTGGGACCCCACTCCTGGAACAGTTATTCCCCTTCATTTTATTACACAAAGCAAAATAAATAGATAGCTTTTTTTCCAGCCAGCACTAACAAGGTATTTTGCATACAGCTGAGCATAATCATGAAACCCAAAAGGATATCCGAGGTTTTAATTTTGGCATCCTGTTGTACCTGAGAAGGAACACAGTGATTTATCCATCAAGCTGATACTTTGGTGATTTGTGGTTATTTAGTTTTTTGCTAGGATGGGGGTGTTTGAGATTTTGCTATCATTTTATAGTTATCCCAAGCATTACAAGAGGGCACAAAATAAACCGTGTAAAAATAAGTGCCAGTGAATTATTTGTTGAAGCTGAGGTAGGAGCCAGCTACCTGAAAGCAATGCCTGTTTGGGGGCTTTTTTTTATTTATTTTTTTTTATTTTTTTTTTTTTTTATTTTTTTAAGCAAGTGCCTTATTAAGCTGCTGAGGCAGGACACTTTCAACCAGTGGATTTGGTGGTATTTTTGTTAATTGGTGGTCAGGGTTCCTGCTCAGGCCAGGCTGTGAGTTGGGAAGAGCAGGGACAGGGCAGCATGGGTCACCTACGGGCAGTGGGGATGGCGAGGCAGGAGCTCTGCCGCACCGATGCCGGGCAGGAGGCGGGCGGCGTTATCGGCAGAGGTGGGCAGGTGAAATCCTGCGTGGACAGGCTGAAGGCCATAGTGGTGTTCATTTCAGTCTCCCAAATTGTTTTCCTCCCTGCAGAGCTCCCGCCCCAGGTGCAGGGGACCCCGTCTCCGGCCGCAGGACCCCCCGCTACCCGGGGAGAAGCACGAGTGTCTCCAAAAGGCACTTCAGGCCGGGTCCCTTGCACCGTGGGAAAGCAGCTGCCGCGACGGGCAGGGCAGGCGCAGGTCCCCGTGGGGGACAGGCATGGAAGTCCCTGTTATTGTGTGGTCCCTTTTGCAGGCAGCAAGAGCCGGGATGCAGCAAGGAGGTGTTGCGCTGGGAAGAGAGATGAGGGCAGAGGACTCCTGACCTGTTTACCAGCCAGCTTCGTTAGCCTGCCGCTCACAAAGCGGCCCTAATTAGGGACGTAGCTATGGAGCTGATTGCCGGGCGCAGCGGCGCGTACTGCAGCCCTGCTTTTTGTGGGGCCGCAGAGCCGGGACGGGGCGGCGGGGTCTGGGTGCTGGCTCCAGCAAATGGGGACCGGAGCTGCTCCACTCACCTCTCGCTGGGGCCGGGGGAAAGCAATTACAGCGCTCGGGTGCAACGTGCTTTGGTAAAAACGTGGTGCCCGATATTGCTTCAGAGCGAGTCGTAGGTGGCATGTTTATTGAACAATCATCGGGCTGCCAAAAAAACAGGTAGGGATATAGTCCTGGGCAGAAACAGTAGCGCTTTGGTGCTGTGTGCGCTGTTTGCAGGTACAGGGAGGGGACTGGGAAACGCAGTGTGCTGGTACAAGGCTGCTGCGATCGCTGGGCTGGCGTTTGTGCTGAGAGCCGTGGCCGGCTGCTGGTGTGCAGCTGAGCCGGAGCCGATGCTTATTCATGATCCACTTGTTTCCGTTTGACCTTCTCCTGTTACTGCCTTTTATCGTAAATAAGTCTTCATGCCTGGTGATGTTTATCCCCAGAAGTGTTTCCGGAGCCATCATCACGCTGCCTCCAGCCTGGCTTTTGCAAGGCGCAGCCCTCGTGCTGGCTCCACTCCCGCACTCATCTGGGCCACGGCCCCCGAGAAGTGGGACTTCTGGGGATGCTCCTCTGGAAGCAGTGGTGGGACAGCGCTGGTAGGACCGCCGCACGCTCTTCAGACCTGCCACTTCATTCCCAAAGACATGGAAGCCTTTGGCCTCTTTGGAGGGCATCTGCTACCCGAGCTTTCCATGTGGCCAGGTCCCTAACAGGGGACTGTCCCCAGCCTGGCCGAGCAGGGACTGACTTTGTATACCGATTCTGCGTTCAGGTACCCACTGTCTCTCAAGGCAGCAAGGTTTTACACTGACCCTCGCTGCAGCCCCTGGTACAGCACTTATGCCATGGCACCTCCTGCCATGGTGATCTCATTTCACTGGGACTTAATGGGATTAGCAGGCAAGTATTTATTCAGGGTTGGGGGAGGCTGTTTTGTGAGCAAGCCCAGATGGAGGGAGATGCAGTGCACAGACCTGGGGAGCCCGGGGGAGGCCCACGGCGATGCTCTGCCCTGGGACTCCAGTGCCTGCAGCTCGCTCCCCAAAGCAGCACGAGCACAGCCAGAACCATATGTGTGTTTTTCAGGGGAATATCTGTTTTCCTAAAATTACGCTTTCCTAGACCTGCCTTTTCCCCTGCTGCAAGGCTTACCCCCACCCCCTGCAGCCTGAGTGACTTCTCTCCCATCCAAGTTTCCCGAGCCCTCGAGCCCTTTGAAAGCTTTTGTGGCTTCATGGCAGTGAAGCTGTCGGACAGGTAAAATATGGGGTGAGCCCTCCGTCAGCAGACTTCACTGTGGAGCTCCGGCCGTGCTTCGTAACCGCATCCGTGCCGTGCTTACAGACCGCTCCGTTCAAGTAGTAGCTGGGTAGTTTCCTTCTGCTGCTCCATCTGCAGCCCCCCAGGGCAGAGGGGAGGCAGGGAGTGGGGGATGCTCCTTCTCTTCTCCAAAGCGAGCAGTGGCAGCATGGCCAGGACATCCTGGGATCAGCCTCCTGGGTGCTGGGCAGATGCTCCCCCACCTTCCAGCGTCTGCTCTGCCTCTGAAATCCTTGCTGCGCAGTGACTTAGCAGCGTGTTGAAAAATCCCTGCTCCTTTTCAGCACATGAAGACCCCCAAATCTCATTAATTCCCCCTTAATTTACATCCTGAATGGCTATGTTGGGAAGGAAAATCCTGTGGATTAAGGGACAATGTCACAACATGCCAAGTGAACAGGCAGGCAGGGGAGGCAGCATCTGCCTGGTCTGGAGACCCAAGGATGCTCCAGAAGCATCAGGGAGCGGGTTTGGGACAGAGCAACTCTCTGAATTAATGCTGCTGGGATCAGAAATACCCTTCTCGCTTTAAACAAGATGGTGGGCAACTGCTTTGGGTGGCCGGTGAGTCCCTCTTTGTCCTGACGTCCCTGAGCCTGAATCCAGCTGCGTGCCAGTGGGTTGCTGGTGGAGGGGACAGGCTCTTCCCATGGGCTCGCCCACTGCCTGCCAAGCACCTGCATCCCTGCAGCGATCGGGAAATAGGAGCATCTCTGCGAGGACTTCGAACACCTCCACGTATTTTTGAGGTCCCTAAACTGGATGTGGGGAGCCTTGTGCTTTTCTGTGGCAAAAGCAGCAGCAGCTCATCCAGTCGTGCATGGATAAATGAAGTTTTTGAGATGCTTGAAGTGCTACGTATCATCCATTTTCCTTGGTCAAATTTATTTGGTCGGAGGTGGTGGCAGGGTAGCTCTGGCAGCTGCAGGCCTGGTGGGTAGGTGGCCATGGGCTCCTTTTCTGCCTGTTAAATAATAATTATGGCTTTTTGCATCTCCAAGTGCTTTACAGAAGAGACCAAGATGATGGTCCTTGCCTGCAGTTGAGGAAAGGGAGGTGCCTTGAGTTAAAAGCTGTTTCTCGGGGCAGGAGAGTGCCTTGAGCAGGAGGACTCTTCCCCGGGAGGGCAGCGTGGAGAGCCGCGTGCTCTCCTCCCACCGCGTTTGCTGGGCTTGGGAGGAAAAGGTGTGCTGAGCTGTAATGCAATGCTCCTCTAATCTGGGCTTGGAAATCACCACAAAGGAGATGCTGAAAGCCTCCACAGACATTCCCCTGCAGTGGGCTGGAAGCAAGAGGGAAAGATGCTGGAGATGAAATATTGCCAAGCTTGGAAGGGAGGAGGGGACCAGAGGAGCTGCCTGGGGAGAAGTTTGGCTCAGTCTTGATGGGATGGGATGGGATGGGATGGGATGATCCTGTGCTGGTGGTGGGGCCCAGGCAGGCTGCTTGAGGAGGGGACGGGTCTCTGTCTCCCCCATGATGGCCTGCAGAGTTTTGGTGCCTCCATCCATCTTGCTGTTCCCAAGCCACTGCACAGCCCTGACAGCCTGAGGAGATGCTGCCGGATCCCAGCAGCTTGGGGCCTGACCCAGCTGGGCAGGGAGGAGAGGCTTTAAAAATACATTCCCCGTGCAAAATGGGGACAGAAATAGCATCCCCTACCAGGGCTCAGAGGTTTCGTTTGACTGCGGGGGCACATCCCAGGCTGTCAGCAAGCAGAGGTGTTAGCAGATAGCTCCCTCCTTTCTGACAGAGAAATAAATAGTGTTGAGCAAGCTACCCTGTCGTTCCCCGACACCAACATCTACATTTTTCTGCCCACCCAGCTCCAGCCAAAGGGTGTTACACGTTTGCTAAGCGCCAGCTTTGGTTTTTCCTGGTGAACCAATGGAGCATTTGCAAACTCTGCAGCCTTTGCTGAGCTGGCAGCTGCCCGAAGCAGCCCTGGCAGGAGGTATGTTTTTAAGCAGGGGGTGCCAGCCCCTTCCTGGGGGTTATGGGGCTGCAGATGCTAGAAGGGGCAGTTGTGCCCTTCTTCCTGCTTCTCCCCAGCTGGTGTGCATTACTTCCCCTCTCTCTCATGTTTCTTGGCATGAGGTTTCTTGTGCAAGACCTGAGCTTCCTGCTAGGTTATGCAGTGGTTTGGTTTTTAAGCCCTATCGGGAGCTCTACCCCATGGGGGTCTTCAGCGCCTGGTGCAGAAGGTGCTCCTCAGATGGGTGAGCTGCAGAGGAGGTTGGTCCCCAGCGCCAGGCTTGTACCTCTGTTGGGGCTCAGCCTGCTTTTTGGAGAAAACATCTGACTTCCTAATACCACCGTGGGGGCCAGAGGCTACGTACGAAGTGGCAGGCTGGAAATGCCCCCTGTGCCCAATGTGGCTCTGTCTGGGGAGCACAAAATCAGGCTTAGGAGAAGGTGTGGGTAGGTACAGGCAAGCAGTCAGGGAGGTCCCCGGGGCAGGTTTGCAGCGACGTTGCCAGTTCCCATGTCGGCAGCTTGCGGGTGCCAGCCGGAGCCCAGCTCAGCCCTTTACGTGTGAGCACTGCTAGGAGCGGTGGGTTTATTTTTAGTCCTGCGAGCACTTGCTCCGTCCCCCACGAAACCATCTGCTGCCTCCAGTGGGGCTGGTTTGTTGGCTTTGAGTCAACAAAGCAAAACCCCTCCCAAGTTTTCCATTTATTGGCCGCAAACCGGGATGTTTTTCATGCTCGTCTTCTGCCTCCTGCCCCCATGTCCTCTCCCCACCCTCCCACGAGTCTTTTGGATGAGGAGTTTTGGGCTGGGTCTGATTCTTCCCTCAACTTCGTGCTTCAATCCGGGCAGAGCACCGGGGTGCTGGGAGGGGGACTCGCTCTGATGTGACCTGGGGATGCTCCCAAGGGTGCCGAAGCCCCTTTGCGGGGAGTACCAGGTGCTCACCAGGCTTAAGATGAAAACTGGAGCTTAATTATGTTGAGTTACTGATCAGCAGTGGACGTGGTGGCTCTGCTGAGTGAAAGCGAAGATGCTGAGAAATGCACTTGGTGAGGACCAGCTCAGCTGGTCTGTTTGTAAATGTGGGTACCAACATGAAGGGAAGGGTTGAAAAGCAAAATGAGGCAGCCTGAGGCTAATGAATGTGTGCTCCCCATGTACAGAGTGGCTTTCAAAGCTTCCCAAGGCTGTGCCTGTGAAATCCCCCTGCTCAAAACCTGCTCTCCTGGAGCCATGTGGTACCTCCAGCAGGTACACGGGGCTGTGGTCCCCACTGGAGGTTTTTGTCACCAGGGTGAGTGGCCCAGCAAGAGAGAGCTGTGAGTCTGACATGGCCAGGGGATGTTGGCCATGAGAGAGTGGGACAAAATGAGGTTTGGGTTTAGCCACAAGCGACCATCTCCTTCCCAGCATCATTCCCAGATGGTGAGTACCTGGTTTGGCAGCATGCAGTATGTCTGTCCCACTGGGCTTTACCTGGTTTAATCTCACACGTTTGTACCTGCTGGGGCAGGATTCATCCCGCTGGATGGGGACGTGGCAAAGGCAGGGCTCAAAGCGTGCTCAGCAAATTAGCTCCAGGTTTCCAGCTTTTGTTGGGTTTTGTTTTGCAACCGGGTCCAAACCACGAGGCTTGTTCTCAATAAAACAGAGCAAACAACCACACCAAAAAGGAGGGGAAAACAGACTGTTTTCATCTCAGGCTTGTTGAGAGAGCTAATCATTTCACAGGGGGGGTCACAGCATTTGGGAGAAGCCCAGGAGAAGACATTGGGATGTTTGTTCTTTGAGCCCAGAACTTTGCTGGTGCTTGGGTTTAGCTACGTGTGTCTTGTTCATTGCCAGCCCTGCTGTGAGTGTAATTTTGCAATTATCTGCAATCTTTTGGGGTTTAATGAGGCCTCTAAGCTTTTAGATTAATAACTAGCTATTTTCTGCTCTTTGCTATGAAGCCATGAATGGTTTCCACCAAAAAAATCCTGCCTGTCCAGCCGTAGCCAGGATGGTCTGGGGACTACTCTGCACACATAGTCAAATAGTTTCATCCTTCATCCAGCACCATCAAGGGGTGTCGTGGGCTTGGGGGAGTCAAGCTCCTCTGTTTGCTGAATAGCAGTGAGCTACAGCTGTGCTGGGTGGGACTGGCAGCCCCTCCAACAGCACCCAGTGGGTGCCACTGAAAGGATTCACAAATTAGGGTGTCTCCAGTTCCCATCCTATATAATAGCCTCCATCAAGGGCTTCCTTCTTGGATGAGACTGCAAATGGGAGGATACAGTCCAGGCGCTGGGTGAGGAGCCTTCATCTGCAGGAGCCATGTGGCCAATGGCTTGGGGCTGCCCCAGCTGTGTCTGGAGAAACCCAGCAAGCCCAGAAGGATACAGCATGCGAGTCCAATTTGGTGGGATCTCCCCAAAAATCAGACTGCCTTACTTGGGACTCGCTGCCCCAAACTCTCCGTATATTCCCAGCGCACACGTGTCACGGGCAGCATCCAGAGGTCGAGTGGCAGAGGGCCGGGGCAGCGAGGCTTGAAAAAAATGCCAACGGACTCCATCATGATGCCTGGGAACCGGGTCCGTCAACACTGGCATTGCTTTGACCTCCTGTGCCATGCCAGCCTAAAATGCTCATCTGTTCTCAGGCTCTGCGGTCCTGAGTGCCCCCACCTCCCCTTGGGGTTGGTTGCATGTCGCAGCAAGACGAGCCTGAGAAGTCCCAGAAGACCGAGGAGAAAATGGCCGGAGACCAAGTCATGCAGAGGGTACAGTGATGTGAAATGAAAAACTTTTCTTGTAGAGAAAGCTCAGGACTTTCTGCTGGTAAACCATCACTGTGGCAAGTGTGCGGGCTCTGCAGCGGTGGCAGGTGGAGGAGGAGGAGGTGGTGTCCACTAAGTTGTTTTCCGGAGCTATGAGCCCAGAGCTCCTGGCCCAGACTCCAGCTATAAGAAGTACAACGGAAGAAAGTCCAGTTATTTTCCTGAAATTTTTTTAGCAATTCAGGGCCAACAATGTGTTTCTGCTGAAGTACATGAATGATTTGGGTTTTTTTGCAGCTAACCCTCAGTAAGCTGAACCCTGGTAGGCATTTGCTGGGACTCTCCAGGACATCAGTCCCAGGGCAATCAAGAGGATCTGGGATGCCTGAAAAAGCCTTCCCTCCAGTCACTTCCTCACCGCTGCTCTCCGGGTGTTCCCTGTGGGGAGGCAAATTAAGGATCCTTAAAGTTATGTCTTTTAACAGGCAATCAGTGCTCCTCTCGGCAGGTCCTCATGGTGAGATAAGCACCACATCAGATGGTGCTGCCTTCCAGCAGAAGACGTCTTTGCATGCAGAAGGCAGCCCGCACACAAGGATGAATTTTGGACAGCTCGCAGTGGTATCACCTATATGGATGCACAGGCTGGGGAGACAGGCGAAGACAGAGATAACCCCCTGCTCCGTGTCTAGGCGGCACCTAAAGACCAAGCGGGGCTTTGGAGGTACCACATGGCTCCAGTGGGATGTTCCCAGGGGACCACTGTGCTCCCGCAGCTCCCAATGCCGTTTTTCCCAAGGGAACGGGAGTGGCAGGGGCATGTAAGACGAGTGCTCTTGGAGGCAGCTCAGCCTTGGTATAGTGGAGTTTTGGAGCTCATTTATTCAGCAGCTCCTTACAGCCTTCACAAATGGATGCTGCTAAGTACAGAGACGTGACCGCTCCAGAGCTCAGTTATTTACAGCTCACTGCAGCTGACTTACACCGCCTCTGTCAGCAGGGCTGTGAGGGGGGAAGGAAAACCTTCTGGAATGAGAGCCAGGAGATACAAAAATCCCTTCCTGCTTTTCTTCCTCTGTTGTTACAAACCCTGACCCCGTCCCAGCCTGACGTGTCAATAAACGTGGGTTTGGGGGAAATCTGGCAAGCAGCAGAGAAATATCCATGGGCTTAGGTGGGGACCATGTGGAAACGTGTCAGGAGCTTCTCCTCGCTTTGACCTTAAAATGTGCATTTAAAGCTAAAGCCAGTTCTCCTCAGCCAGCTGAAAACAAAAGAGCTTTTCGGCCTCGCTGTGGCCAGCTCCACCCTTGCAGCATTTACCCAACGGGCTCTGTTGAGCCTTTCTCCTCTTGGATGCTCTTTGCCTCTGATGTGTAAAACAAAAGAACCCTTCACGATGTCAAAAATCAAATGTCCTCACAAAATGTCTCAGTCATTGGCTGATGGGTCTGGTTTCCCCAGTCCCCAGGGAAAAGGATTTGCAGACAGACTCCACGTGTAGGTATGGGAGATGTGGTGGGAGAGACGTCTTCCAGGAGCGTGGTCTCTGCACCGCTCCTTGGGGTTACCAAGCCAAGCCTTGGCAGTCGGCATCTGCAATGTTCACTGCTGCAGAAGGCAAGGCCTCACGGGGAAGGCAGAGCTCGTGGAGAACATTGTGAAGAGCTGGCAAGGAGGAAAGAAAGGTGGTGCTGTGCCTGCAAAGGACCTTCAGAGCTGAGACAAGAGGCAGGAAGAAAGTGCAAGCGTACAAGTCGCGCGCCTGGGGATGACGAAGCCTGTGCGCTGGCTCTCTCCTGGCTGCCCACACCTTTACTCAGCCCACGGCCACGGCCAACCCAGCAGCGTCTTTTGAGCTGCTTTGATTGGCAAGTGCTTGAAGCTCCCTGGGTTTTTGTTTTCATTTGGTTTGGGATGTTTTTTTCTTTTTCTTTTAATAGTAGGGCTCATTTTCATGCTGACTACCAGATATATGTGGCTTGCAGCTACTCAAGCAGGTGTTCCATCCAGTTTGTGGTTCTCAGTTGCTTCATCCCCATGGTTTATTTAGTGTTGCTCCTTTTTCCACCGAAGGTAGAGCTGCCTGTTAAGGTGTTTTCCTCTAGGTCCGTTCTGCAGGAGAGCTGCGTGGTCATCAGGAAATGTCTGGGCATCTCTAAGGATAGTTGTTTTTGTGATACAAGTGATGACTTGTCTCTAGGCTCATCCCTGCTGGGGATGCAGGGGAGGAGCAAAGCCAGGCAAAGGGCAGCCTGGCCATACTCAGTTAATTTCTCTTTCTTCTTGTGCTGTATGGCTGTTGAATTTCTTAAAGCAGTTTTGTCTTCCTCCATTTCTCTCCGCGCTTTCCGTCTCTCACTCATTTCTGCCTGGCTCCGTTTCTTCCTTTGCTCCTCAACCCCCTTGGCCGCTTGTCCAGCTGCTTTTTAATCTGTTCGCCTCCCCTGCCCTCCTTTCTACCCTTATGCAGCTCTCTCCTGCTCCGCACTCGATGTGTTTGCCAGCGGCGTTTACTCTGCAAGCTGTTTGTCTGGCTGCGTAATGTTTGCAGGGTGCTCGTCCTTCGCAGTCTGGTGCACGGTCTTCACTGAGGGGTGACCCCTCAGGGTGGCATCTGAACCTCCCTTGGATGCTGGTGCTCACTCAGCCATGTCACTTGTTCACTTGATTCATCTGAATTTGAAGGGATGAGAAGGGGAGAAAAGCCTCCCAGCCATCAATCGTCCCGAGTTCCCACCCATTGCCATAGGATGCGGGTACCTAAGCGCTCCGAGGATTTGGGGGCTGCAGAGGGACCACTCAAGGAGGGCGTCCCCCAGGCAGGAGCCGCTGGTAATGTCCCATGGCTTTCATATGCAGACTGCTAAATAAGTAGCTAAATTCTGTTTTGTTAAAAAATAAGATAAAAATAAAAATAAAGCCCCACTCTTTTGTGCAGAGTTATTCGTGCGTAGCAAAAAATAGAGCTGGTATGCGATGCCTGCCTGCAATGTACTCCAGGAGCTGCAAAGGCACTAGCTGGCACTTTGGGACCAAGGGAAAGATATTATTTATAGCCAGGCTCAGTAAATCATTCCTCCGAAGGTTTTCTTTCTTTGAGCCCGCTCCCTCTTCCCTTTGCAGCATTACTGTCCTTTTCTCTTTCCACTTGCTAGCAACGTTGCACTGATTGTGCACAAACTTGTAGGGAAGTAAGCAGCATCTCTTCCTTCTCCTGTCCCAAACCAGAAGGCACCGTGTGACAGGGGCGCGTACCCAGAGGTGAATTAAATCGGCGCCATGAAGCCAGAGATGAACCTCACCACACTTGTCCCTGCGCTCCATCAGAGATGGATATTTGTTTCCAAGTGTGGCACCATGCAGATAATTTTTAGAGCGTCCTTTGCTCAGCAGCAGGGATCTGGATGGGAGCCATGGGGTTATTCCCCAACCTCCCCCACACCCTTACTGTTTTTGTAAACTGAAAAACTGGGAGTTTAAAGTCCAAAGATGTGTGTCAAGTGATCATCAGAGAATAAATCTGTGTCCTTAACTTATTTATGACTTACCTGGCATATTTTGAATAATTGATTTATCTAGCATCAGGCACCTGGGAGGGTAATGGAGGACGATGCTGCAGGGTCAGAGGCATGTGAAGAGGGAAATAAAACCCTGAGAAGGATGTTTTGAAGAAGCTGGTTGAGAGTGGGGTTGCTTTGATGTCCAGCTTTGCTTTGGCAGATGCCCTCTGTGTGAAAAGCTGCGGGGGGGACCGCGTGGTGGGGGGCAAGGGGCTGTCATTGGGCCATGACCTGCCGCAGCAGAGCCTAACGTCGCTCGCCCCTTGCCTGTCTTCCAGCCCATCACTTCATCGCAGCGACGGCGTGCCAGGAGGCGGACTACGGCTGGATGATCCGGCACTACTGCCTGAAGCAGTTCCAGCTCAGCATGGAGGGAATCGGGCAGCGGCTCTGGTGTGACTGGGACGAGACCGTGGGGTAAGTGAGGGCCCTCTGCTCGTCCCTCCCTTCCGAGTGTCCCAGGACCACCTGCACCCATCTTTGATTTTGGGGTGTGAGGAGGTCAGTGGTGGGTTTTATTTCATGGAGGGGAACAAATACGCCGTTTCACTCCACTTTGCAAGTGCTGATGCCAGCTGAAGGGGCTTCCCTGTCCCAGTTGCTTGTGGAGGGGCCATGAGGTGGCCTTGGAGGGGGAAGCAGTGGGTGTTGTCTACCTGGACTTCAGTGAGGCTTTTGACCCTGTCTCCCATAAGATCTGCACAGGCGAGCTGATGAAGCGTGGGCTGGGTGAAAACTTGGCTGAATGGCCAGGCCCAGAGGGTGGTGATCGTTGGACAAAGACTAGTTGGAGGCCAGCAACTAGTGGTGTGCCCCATGGGTCACTGCTGGGTCCAGTCCTACTTAACTTCTTAATTAATGGTCTGGGTGATGGGCCAGAGTGTACCCTCAGCAAGTTTGCAGATGACACCAGACTGCGAGGAGTGGGTGACACACCAGAGGGTGGTGCTGCTGTCCAGAGAGATGGGCTGATGGGAACCTCATGAAGTTCAACAAGGGGAAGTGCAAAGTCCTGCATCTGGGGAGGAACAACTCCAGGCACCAGGACGTGCTGGGGATCATCCAGCTGGAAAGCAGCTTTTCAGAAAAGGCCCTAGGGGTCCTGGTGGGCACCAGGTTGAACATGAGCCAGCAATGTGCCCTTGCAGCAAAGAAGATGCATGGTGTCTGGGGCTGCATTAGCAGGAGCATCTCCAGCAGGTCGAGGGAGGTGATCCTTCCCCTCTACTCAGCACTGGTGAGGCTGCCCCTGGAGTGCTGGGTCCAGTGCTGGGCTCCCCAGTGCGAGAGAGACATGGACATACTGGAGAGAGTCCAACGAAGGGCCATGGAGATGATGAAGGGACTGGAGTATGTCTCCTATTGAGGAAAGGCTGAGAGAGCTGGGGCTGTTCAGCCTGGAGAAGAGAAGGCTCAGGGGGATCTTATTAAGGTATATAAATATCTGAAGGGAGGGTGCAAAGAGGACGGAGACAAGCTCTTCTCAGTGCTGCCCAGTGACAGGACCAGAGGCAATGGGCACAAACCGAAGCACAGGAGATTCCCTCTGACCATCAGGAAATGCTTCTTCACTGTGAGGGTGACCAAGCCCTGGCGCAGGTCACCCAGGGAGGTTGTGGAGTCTCCATCCTTGGAGATACTCAAAAGCCATCTGGACAGGGTCATGAGCAACCAGCTCTAGGTGGCCCTGCTTGAGCAGGGGCATTTGGACAAGATGAGGTGGACCTCCAGAGGTTCTCCCCAACATCAGCCATTCTGTGATTAAATGGGCTTTCGAGGAGCCCAACCTAAGCAGTGTTTGGAAATCAGGATGGCAGTCTTGCTCAATACAATTATGTACGTATGAAGAAACCACACGCCCCAGTGGGGGAGCTTCAACGGGAAAAGACCACTCTTCTCACTGTCTGCGACCACTCTTCTCACTGTCTGCTACATGCTGGGTATCGATGTGTTAATAAGGCAGTAGACTGGGATCCCCATCACGGCTCAATTACCTCTTCTGGTGACTCACTGCTTGATGGACGTATTTGCCATGAGATTTTTCTTTTTTCTCAGCACTCAGGTTCTCCAGACAGT
Organism: Platalea leucorodia; assembly: GCF_965183815.1. Taxonomy (NCBI): domain Eukaryota; kingdom Metazoa; phylum Chordata; class Aves; order Pelecaniformes; family Threskiornithidae; genus Platalea; species Platalea leucorodia. The sequence continues at coordinate 61,849,868 of NC_138827.1, forward strand.
CCAAAATGCCCTAACTCAGCTTGAAAACGCCACAATCCACTGAAATGCTCTCAGACCCTATGAGAAAATCCCAGGTTGTCCCACCGGACCTGCTGGCTCGCCTGCTGCTTCCAAAAGTTGTGTGTTGATTTTTCTTAGCAACTAGAGGGAGAAGCTGGCACGGTACGGCATGGCAGTCTTCTGCTAAGCCTCCTGTTTGTAATCAGTGTCAGGGAATTAGCAGTGATTTATGACTTACTTAGGAGTACTGGAGATGTGGTCTGCTTTCCTGGTGGAGTGCTCGGCGGCATCCTTTGGGGAAATAATGAAGGTGATAAGGGAACCCTACTTAATGCAGCAGCATCAGGGAGAGCAGGGATGTTGCACCTGGGGAACGTGCTGCTCTGTGGGGTTCTTTTTTGTCTTTTTTTGGCATTTCTTTTTTTTTTTTTTTTTATTGCAAACCATCTGAACGATGCTTTCTTTGGATTAGCTCTTTCTTATTTATAATCAGCAGAGCTGATTTTTTCAGTGCTGCCATGGCGTAAATCATTCTCCTGGTGAGATGGTTTTGATTAAAGTTGCAAAGACTGGTTAGGGGTGTCTGTGTATTGGTGTGAGGGCCTGAAAAGAGAAAATAAAAACCCATTCTACACTCTGAGCTGGCTTTCCACATCATACAGCATTGTTGTGCTGTGGCCTTTCTCTGGGAAAATGAAGCGGCGAACAAAAGTGAGCTCTTGCAACACAAGGCAGGGATTGAGGTCAGTTGGAAATGGTGAGCAGATGTTGCCATATGCCATGAGTGTTTTGCACAAAAATTAGAGTTTTTGTAAGATTTTGGTTGATTTCCTGCTTCATGCCCCTTTCTTCTGTGCCAAATTAAAATATATATATATATGTGTGTATGTAAACATACATATAGATAGATAGATGGATGGATAGCTTTTGAAAAGGAGAGCTTGGGTTTTCCTTCCCCTTTATCGGTGACAAAATGGAGGGGAAGAAAGTGGAAAGACTGTGAGAGGTTTTCTGGTGCTGAGAAACCTCACCTGGTCCTCAAAAATGTCCAGGGCTGCCGCCATTGCTCCAGCTTCCAGCTGCCGTGGGGGTCACTGAGGGACCTGTCCCCCTCTGTCAGCACCTTTGGAGGCAGCATCCAGATGTGGTGAGCAGCAGGAGAAGGGGATAATCACGTCCCTGGGTCTCCCGGCTGCACTGGGGCCACCGGCTGCACTGCTCCCACCCCTGGGGCCATCCCAGCAGAGCTGTCCCAACCTGGGCTGCCCCCATGCAGGGGCTGAGTGTGTCCCAGGGGCAGGACTTCGCTTTTGGCCCTGGTTTGGTGCTATGTGCAAGGTTGATGAGATGCAATCCATCTCCTCCTCCAGACCTTCAGTGAGGCCATTACCCAGGAAGCAGAGGTGTATTAAAGAGCTTGTTCTTTATCTCCGACATCCTGTTTTTCTTCTAAATAGCTTCTACTAAACTTGTTATCCTTGAGGCACTTGGAGGAAATGTTGATAAACTTGCAGTGTTTAATTTGATTGCATGAGTCCATTTGCTCTGTGCAAACACAAGGCTCAGGTTATTTAAGAGATGACATTCCTCTGATCCTCCTGTGCCCTCAGGACACTGGGAAAATCAGGTAGAAACATCTCAGCTACTGCTGTAAATAAGCTGCTCTGCAAGGATATGGGGTTCGGGTGGCCACCTTGCTCGACACCCCTCCTCCCTGGGTGTGCATGGGACTCACCATCCCCTTTTAGGAAAAAAAGTACTGTTAAGAGATATCCCAGCAGGAGTGGGCAGGGGGTGGCATAGGCTGGCTGGTTGCCCCTCTGGCTTTAGGGGGGAAGGGCTTGACTTCTACCAGATGTGAGATGAAGAAATGGAAATAAAACACCTGCCTAGAGCCTCATCTCCTCTCCATATCTTCCTTCAAACCAAGGAATTTTGATGCTTGAAACCTGTCCAAAACGAGAATGAGAAATACTTGGAAGTTTTTGCCTCTGACAGGTCCCGTACCATCAGCAGTTGTGATTTCTCATATGCAGCATTTAGCGGAGAAATGCCTGTTAGGCCCATCATTTACTGCTCAATTGAGAATGACATGATGGGAACATCTGGATAAATGAATTGTCTCAGCAGAGTTTGTAATTGTGGTTTATTGGTCCTATTTATAGGCTGCAGATTATCCTCCCATCTTACCTCAGAAGTATTAACTGAGCTCTTGCATCGCTGGTACTGCTGCGTCCAGCTGTAACGGAGGGGTCTCTCTGGACCAGGAGTGGTTGCTGAGGTTGGGCTTGGACCATGTGAACAAGCACCAACTCTCTGAGAAGGTTCGTCCAATACCGTTGAGCTCTGCTGGCTTTCGTAGCCATGCTTATTTGGGGGAAGTTGATGGTTTTCGATATGCAAAATCATGTACCAGGGAAACTTGTGTAAGCTGTTAAATGCTTCAGGAATGGGATGCTGGGTGGTTTGTAATAAAATAATTAGTTCCAGAAGCTGGCCATGAACGCTGTCTCCTGGGAAGGAAGAAGGACTGCTCTGAGAGGTGTTTTCCCTCAAGTCATCTGGTTTCCTTTCCTCTCTTCCTCCCCAAAGGACGAGCGATCTGGTGTGGCCTTGGATGCTCCTGCTGGAGCCGTGTGTGCCGGTGCCTGCTGGGTCGGCCGCCCGCCTGCCCGCTCACGTGCTGCAAGCTGCCCTCTCCGGCCCCTCTGTGGCGTTGCCCCGTGGATCCCTGGCCTGAGACCAGTTTAGACCAAGGACCCTGGTGTTTTGTTTTCCAGGGCTTGCAGCCACCCCATTATTTAAAGCTGGAGCTGCATCGTTGTCTTCTCTGCTTCATGGTGGTGGCCGAGCTGCTTTGACCGGGAGCTCAGCTGTGCGTGACCAGTTATCCCGAAGATCAACTTGGCTATTTTGGTTCCAGGTCCAGATTCATCGGCGTGGCGATTGAGATGGGGGATTAGCTGTGGTCTCCCTCGGGGCAGCTATTTTGGGGAGGCGGAGCACTGCTGGCAGAGCAGGAGCTGCTAGAGGGGTCAGGCTGCCAGCTGCTCACCCATGAATGCATCAGCAGGAGCTGATGACTTGTAGATATTTTTCCTGCATGGTTTTAGCTCGCCAGCGAGCTGCGGCCGGGGAACAGCTTGGCAGGATGGTTTTTGCACGGCGTTGGTGCATCAGGCAGCAGCAAGCAGGACGGGAGGATGCTCACTGTGCTGAGTGGTGCCGCAGCTGCGGGTGTCACTCCAGCCGAGCCAGGCGCCTTCATCCAAAATATACCCGCCCTGTGGCGTGCCTAAAAATCTCTGGGGAATGCTGTCCCATCATTGTGGGCATCCTGCGGGGAAGGAGCTCAACAGCGTGGCGTTTTGCCTGCCGGTCTGACAGCTGCAGCTGGGTCCAGAAACGTGCCGATGCTGCCAGCTCCTGGCACGCCTGGTACCCTGCCCCGCTCCTACCCCTGCTGCGAGGCTGCTCTCACAGCTGTGAATACACTCACAGTGTGTCTTCAGGTTATTTATCTGTTATCTTATAGACAACAGATTGATGCATTATCTTATTATCTCATTATCTATTTATTTATCTTCAGGTTGCCAGGTCCCTTCTGGATACCCCTTTACCATGTCTCCAGGCTCACCCTGCAACCTTGCAGAGGAAGAAATCAATTTTTTCTTTTAATTTACAAAGCAAAAGGAAAGCCTCGTGGTATTTTTCTTTTTGTTCCTTCTGAAGCAAGGGATTTGGGGAGGACAGGAAAAAATCCTGATACTCATGGCAAAAGGGGGAGTTGGCGATCCTATGAACCCTAACCGGTATCCGTAGCGTAACACCGTCCGCACCAAGGCGCTGGCAAGGAATAAATGGCAGATCAAATTCCACTCTCGGTTGCAGTGGTAAAAAACCAGAGGCGTTGCTTAGGATTTACAGCGCTGCAAGCATTCGGGTCCCGTCAAACCATAAATCAGTCCTCGATTGCTTCCCACCAGTGGCTCAGCCGCGTCCCCGTCCTGCCCACGGGCATTCGTCCCCGCATGGTCCCCATGCTGGTGGCCTCCTCCTGCCGCAGCATCCTTTAAACCCAAACTGTTTCCATGGTGATGAGGAAAACAGTTTTAATTGCAGTTCACATTGGGTAGGGAAAAAAAATATTTAGAACTAAACAAAGCCGTACTTTTCAGGGCAAGCTGCCTGTCTCCCTGCCCGCAGCCTGTGGTGGTGGGATGGCGTGGGAAAACCTGCCCTGTTCCCAGTGCTATCCTACATCAGCTCAATAATCACAATTTGTAATATTTTTTTTAGTAATTAAAGCTAGTCTTTTAAGGCATTTTTAAGGATTTTGAATTAAGATGCTGGTATTTAAGGCAAAACCGAGGGAGAGGAGGGGGGGCAGGAGAAGGCGGCCTGCGTGCAGACCGCTTCTCCTTTCCCTCTCCCCACGTGTCTAGTGGTCTCTGGGGACACGCTGACCATCATGGGGAGCTAAAGACGTCCTCCATGCTCAGCGCTCCTCCAGCCGTGGGCATCCCTCCATCTCAAACCACTGGCGAGCCCCTGAGAGCTGCTGTTCCCAGGGCAGCCCTCACTGGGCTGCAGGTGATTTTTGGCACTCGGAAAGATCCCAGACAAGCCCAAGCCCGGTTGGGAACAGGGAGCATGACTTGGGGACGCTTCTCCTCGAAGCCACCGAGCTCTCCTCAGGGTTGGGGGAAGCAGGCACAGGGGAAGCGCTGGCCCAAGTGCTCTGACCAGGATTTTTTCTGCACATGCAGTCCTTGCGAGAGGCAAGAAGAGATTTTAAATACCTTCCCGTGGGGGCAGAGGTGCCCAATGGACACGGTTTTGTCACATCCTCTAATTCCAAATGTCATCTTAACTAACTAACTAAAAACTAAGGTTTTGCAGCCTGGCTTTCAGCTGTTATGAACAGCACACGGCGCGTAGCTTCGGGCTGCGCCGGCTATTCGTAGCCCCCGGCAAACAGTGTTGAAAACACCTGCTGCTTTGGTTACTTGTTGCTCCCCGGCAGGTTGGGAAGTCGGGGACAACCATCCTTAGATGTCGCATCCTTAGATCTCTTGGCTGCTCTGCAAAGCTGTAGGGACGTGCCACGGTGCAGGTCTGTGGTCCAGTGGCTTCTCTACCTCCTTATTTACCCTGACCGAACTGAGCCATCACGGAGCTTGTTGGAAGCCCAGCCAGGGCTCAGCCCTGTGGTTAATCCCCCGCTTTCTGTAATGGCCATAAGGCCCTGCTCAGCTGGTTTTAGAGGGCAGCCAGCCCCTGGTCTGTGGGGCGAGGGAGGAGAGGACACAGGACGTGGGTATTTCTCTGCACACCACCGCCTCGGGTCTGATGTGGGGTCAGTGGCATTCAGGTCTCTTAGGTCCTCCCAAAAACATTGTCTGGGTGTTTTGCCAGGCATTGCAATCCCCAGACACCCCTGATGCTGCCAACTTAGGTTTCCGTCCTCATCATCATCTCCAAGGTGGTCCCAGCTGCTCCCCGGGGGCTCCCTAAACACCCAGCCCCTCTCTTCCCCCAGCTGCCTGCCCTGGCAGCGGGTGACAGCCTGAGCCCTGCCCCATTCAGGGCCGCAGCCGCAGAGCCGGTGGCATGCCGTGCTGCTCTATTTCTGCAGCTGCATCAGCCACCGGCGTCGCGTTTTGCTTCAGCTGCGGCAGCAGTGGGGTCCCTCCCTGGGCCGTAGCTGGCAGCAGCAGCCCAGCCCTGGCAGCATCCCTGGAACAGCGGGGCATGGCATGCGGTCCTCCATGGTGTGGGACATGGGGCTGAGATTTGGCGATGCCTGTCTCCTGCTTGCAAGGATACCGTCTCTGGAGGCTTTGTTTCGGAAGGTCTGTGCCCTCGCTCAGCTGGAGGAGATGGTGTTTTGGGTGATGGAGGCTTGCAAATGAGCTGTGGTGTTGTCTGAAAGCCAAAAGCTTGAGTCTATTTATCTTCTCTCCAAAGAGTTTTCACTCTGTGACTGAGGATTGCCCTCTTTCTGAACACCAGAAATACCATGGTCATCCCTGCAGCTCCCGGAGCTCAGCTCAGCTTTGCCTGGCAGAGTGTGGTGGGGGGACATCGCCCTCCTGGGTTGGGCTGTGGGGCGGGAGGTGGGTGGCAAGGGGAGGGCAGAGCAATTGTACTGGGCAGCAAAACACCAGCTCCACCCCCCAGCCCACCCCCCCAAGAGGTTTCACCGTCAGCAGGGGCTGAATTCCCCGGTGGGACCATGCTGGTGTGGTGCTAATGTAATAACACGGCTCTGCTTGCGGGGAGAGAGAGAGAACCAGATCGGCTTTGGAAATGCAATGGGATGAACGTTTGCCACAGCTGTGGCAGGGCAGAGCACACTCAGCCCCGGGCGTCAACACTGCTGCTCTCCAGTGGGATCATGATCCCTTCCGACAAGGCACCGCAAGCAGCAGCCTGGGTCCGACCGGTCTGGTTTATCCTTATCTCAGCAAACGGATCCCTTTGGTAGCCCTCTGCGGTAGCTGGCAGCGCACCTGTAAGGAGAAGGCCCTCCACGCCACGTGTGTTGGTGCTCTGCATGTGGGAACAGAAGCTGGACGGAGTATTGCAGGACCGTTCTCCGAACACTGTGAGACACGGCAGCTCAGGACCCGCGCAGCTGGAGGGGATGGGCTCAGCTGGTGGGTGACAGCTCATGTCTATGGATGGCCAAGGGTCTGTGAGATAAAGTAGAAGAAATGAAAGCACTCAGCTACAGCTGGGAGTTCGGCTTTGCTTTTAGTTGGCTGTTCATAAAACTATCAGGGGTCAAGTAGTGCTTTGTGTAAGCAAAGGGCAGAAAATCATCTCTTGAAGAGCATCCAGACTTGCTTTCCCTTGGCCAAGAGCTCAGCAGCCCTCGTTGTCACTTCTACACTTCTAGCTGTTGCTGAAAATGTTCTGGTTTCCCTCCAGGTCCCTCCTGCTCACTCCCCGCTGGGCTCTGGGGGTGTGCGGGGCCAGCGAGTGGCCCGCGATGCCACCCTGCTCCTGCTGAGGACGCGATCCCACCCAGAGCAGGGTGGCTTTAACAAAGACAGGGGACATGAAAATAAAAGGGACAAAAGAGACTTAGGATATCTTAAGCCGCAGCTGCAGTCCCCCATCAGGATGGAAGGACCTCCTTCCACACCTGGACAGACGGCCGTAGCCCCATGGCCACCTCCTTGCCCCTGCTACACTGCTCATAGGGTGGGTCATAGCCCCACAACCACCTCCTCGCCCCCCCATGCTGTTGGCGGGGCTGTAGCCGCTCGGCTCCTCTCCTCGGCTCCATCCTCTCCCCCGCCGGCGAGCATGGAGACATCCGAGTGCTGAAACACGGATGCTGCCTAAGTGCAAAGTGTAATTACAATTTAGCCTTTTATTTACTGACACCATTTTGCTTTTGTTACTTGCATGTTTTCACGTACAATGATGGGAGCAGCTATTTATCAGCATGAAAGTACGGTCTGAGCCAGGGAAGGGCTAAGCCAGCTGCTGTAAGGCCCTTAGATTTTAAAAATAGCTTTTATTCACTTCTTTGTTAACTCTTTCCCTCTGGTTCCTGAAGATGGTTTAGCTCCTGAGCTCTGCTAAGGCTGTTGCTGAACGGGAAATGGTAATTTTGTACATTGAGATGCTGAGCAGAAGCTGCTCTTAGTAGCGCCAGGCGCCCCATTAATTAAATCACCGGACTCCGCAGGGCCTCCCTCTGGCGCTGCCATGTGCCGATGGGCACGGCGAGGCAAGCGCCGCCTGCCCGAAATCCCAGCCGATGAGATGGAGAGAGGCTGCGGCAAGTAGCTGGGGAGCTGCTTATAAAATATTTCTTCCCCCAAGCGGGTTTTTAATTGGCTAGCTAGGTTTTGATTAGCTCTGCTTCCCTAGGATTAGATGTGAATAACTGTGATGAGGAAAAAAAAAAAATATATACACACACTCATATATTTTTTTTAATGGATAGCCTATTTTAAAGCAGGTAGGATTTGAAACCCACGGTAATACCTGTCCTTCCAGAGCGTGGCTGGTAGGACCAGCACAGGGGCTGTCCTCTCTCTGCGGTGCCTTGTGCTCAGGGCTGCTCCTTTTTTTCCCAAATAGTTGGGGGGAAAAAAAAAAAAAACCCAAACAAGCAAAACCAAAAGCTCAAAAAATGGACTTGCTGGCCATTGAGAGGTGGGATGGGTCGTGGTCCTGCAGACCTGCAAAGCGGGGTTCTGCAGAGAGACGAGCTTCCAAAGCATGCTGTTGGTTCATATGCACTGCCCCATTTTTAGGCAATTAAAAGGAGAATTTCAAGTACTGTGCTTCTAGTAATTTCCTTCTGTAAATGAAAATTCCTTGTGCTTTTGGCTGTGGGTGAGCACTTGATGTGCGCTCAAAGTGGCAAAACCTGATGAGAATTAAAAAAAAAACCCACATATATTTTTATACCTATCTACCTACAATCTCAAAAAAACCTACCAAAAAAAAATTCAAGTAACTCAGATGATAACAATCTCAAATACCATCTCAAATAACATATACACATCTATAGCAGAAAGTGTATGTAATATTTTATATTATATTTTAATATGGGGTGGGGGAGGTGGCATGCTCACAGCCGTGTGCTGGCCCCTGGTGCCCCGCCGTGCCACCCCGGCGCCCTTGTCTGTGTTGCAGCACCTACGGGGAGCTGACGAACTGCACAGCGCTGATCGCCGAGAGGCTCAACTGCTACTGGCCCAACCGGCTGGTGGACGAGTTCTTCGTGGCCGTCCACAAGCAGTACTTCAGGAACTGCTCCCCCTCCGGACGGGCGCTGCACGACCCCCCCAACGGCGTCCTCTGCCCCTTCATCGTGCTGCCCATCCTCGTCACCCTGCTGATGACCGTGCTGGTGGTGTGGAGGAGCAAACGCAGTGAGGGCATCGTGTAGGGACGCTCTGCCGCCGGCACAGGGGAGGGATGGGGGGGGCCCCCACCCTGAAAGCACCCATTTTTTTGGGAAGACCCTGGCAGAAGAGCATCCTGGGGGGGTACCAAAGGCAGAGACGGTAATGCCACTGCTCCTCCCTCGCTGGTACCCTCCACACCGCGCACGTGCCGCTCGCTGGACGGTTTCCAAATAAATACATCATTTAAGACTCGGTTGGTTGGCAATACGGGGTGCCGGTGGCCCGTGAGGCTGCCGCGGGCTGCCCCAGCAGCGGGGAGCCCTCTCAGGGTACTGGGGAGCACTGGGGCACTGCCGCATCTTTCCCACCTGCTTCCCTCCCGGCACCCCACAGCATCGCGTTTTGCCAAAAGAGGAACATTTTTAAAAAATAAGGAGGGGGGGCGGGGTTTGAAATCCTGCCAGAACGGCGTCGGGAGGTGCCGGTGGGCGTAACCATGAGGCCGGCGGGTCTGGGTGCAACCCCTGGTGATGAAACAGTCACAGCTTTCTCTTTTTGTCTTTTTTTTTTTTTTTTTTTTTTTTACACCAGGAAAGGCATCTCAAGTCCGAGGCCCGCGTGGGGTGGGTTTTGCCTGGGAGATGGGGAGAAATGGGTGAAAATCGGCGGTGGGAGCTGGTGGCACCGGCGGTGGCCTTGGCGGTGCCCTGGGCTAAGGAGCAACGGGACTAAGGCGCTTTTCCTACTTAAGCGAATAAATACATAAATACACCGGGTGCCTGTCTCTGGTGCGAATCTTCAGTGCTTGCCCCCTCTGTGGAGGCTGGGGTCCAGGGGGGTCAAGGGGCCTGCCCAGGCTCCCCCCTCACTGCCTTGAAGGAGGCTCTGTGACCCCGGAGCCCCCCAGTAGTGTTGACCCTCACCCCATGGGAACCTTCGGGTGGCACTGGGGGCCCTGGGGTCAGGCTGGCGGGTGGGAGGGCTGGCTAGCGCGGTCTGTCCCTCCAAGGCAGCGGGGTCCCTGTGGGGCCCCTAGGTGGGCCCTGGGTGTGGGTGGGCAGGTGGGGGGGGCCGCCCCTTTGGCAGGGTCCAGGAGTGGGGTTGGGTGCCTCAGGGGGGGACAGGGATGAGGGGGGGGACCCCCGACCCCACCGCTGGTCTCTCGTCCCCAACAGCTCCAGACCCCTCCAGGGCCTCGCCAGCTCAGGGAGGGGTCCCTCAGGGAGACCCAGCTGCTGTCCCCACCTTGGCCTTCACGTTTCCAAAAAAAACCCAAAACTGCACGTGCCGGGCAGCGGGCTGCCCAGCCACCTGCCTGGCCCACCCCGGGCTGCCCCGTCCTGGCGCCTGTGCTGCTTCCAGGACACTGCAGCATTTTTTTTCCTTTTCCACTTGATATTTGGGGCTTTTTTTCAGGGGCAGTTGAACAATTAAGAAAAAAAACCAATCAATCATCAGCATTATTTGACAGGGAGCACCCAGGGCTCCAGAGACTATGGCCCCTGCAGCCAGGAAGAGCTGAAGAGGCTTTCTGGAAGATGGCTACCTGCCTAGGATAGAAATAAATTAAAAAAAAAAAACCATCCCAAACGAACAAAACCGAAAAGCAGCAGGTTGTCCAAAAGCTGCATGGGAGTTAGTTACAAAAGCCGATTCCTGCACAAGCGCTATTTGCTGACGACCCTCCATCCGCTGACCGGCCGCTTTGGGGACGTACAGGCGAGTTTGCCTTCTGCCGTCGCCTGGGGCTGCAGGGTGGCAGCGAGCTCCCCGGCAGGTTTCTGTGGAAGTATTTTGGCCACATGCAGCGAACCGTGCCCTGATGCAGCACCCCAGCTTAGGGCTTCAGTGAGAGGCAGAAACTGAGTGTGGCTGGGTAGAGTATAGATTAGTTGCATCTATACCAATATATATGTAAATAATTCAGTTGTTTTTCCCAGACTGTGAGCTGATGGTCTCTCCTAGGATGGGGATAAGGTGTAACATTTTTTCCCCTCTGTATTCTGGATGGGAAGAAACTGATGCTTGAGCCTTCTTGTACAGTATTGAATAGTATACCAACTCGCATCTTCTGCTCATCTTCTCTAGGTAAGTAAAAACACGGCGAGGGGATTACACAGCACTGTACCGGGAGGTGGGGATTGGCTTTGATGACTGCAGCTCTCTCTAGCTCTGTGCTCACCCAAGCTGCTGGTACCCCCAACCTGCTGCGGGTACCCCAAACCCGCTGCACGCTCAGACAAGGCTTTTCCTGGCTCGCTGTGGCAGCACCCTGCACGTGCTCTGCCCTGGCTGCGTCTGCAGCGGCTTCCAGGCAAGAGCGGGGAGCCAGGCGCGGGCGAGCGCCCAAGAAACAGGGACTTTCACCCCTTTTGCTGAAGGGTGGAAGGTGATACACAGTACCAGGGTGCCGATACAGCAAGGAGCGCTCACCTTCGTTAAAGCAAACTGGTTCAGCGTTTTCAGCTTGAAAATCCTTCCGATTCAATATGCAAAAACTGGACATATTTTCCAGCCTTTCTATTTTTGAGTGCTTTATGCCTTACCTTCCCTGACGTTACTATTTTGGCAGCAAAGATCTCTCACCGCAGTTGCCTGCTTAAAATAATATGCTGATCCATGTTTCATTTTAAATAGACACAGTGGCAATATTACCCAAAGATGAAGCTCACGATAAGGCTCTCCTCCTGCATACCGATCTCTGCATTTCACCTCCCTGCTTTCTCAGACCTCCAGTAACGCATACAGGAGCCTGGGGAGCTGCGAGGGAAAAGGCACAGGGAGAACTTAACAAGCAAGGCTGCACCATGCTTAAAATTTGCAAGCCAGTTCTGCCACACTAACGATGGAGGCAATGTTGGTTTCCTTCAGCGTCTGCAGAGGAAAGAACGAAGCATAATCATTCGGGGGGATAAAAACCCCACAGTCAACGCCCAAACGTCACACACACACTTGCTCCGTATGAAACCACACGAACATTTATTTCTATGGTTTATCTATTTATAAAAGCTTGAATCGGTTCCATTGCGCCTCCTCTGCGTGATCCCACGAGCGAAATGCGGTTCGGTCTCTGAGGCTACGCCGATGCCCGCCGGTTCGGCCGCCCCGGGCACCGCCTGGGTCGGGGGGCGAGCAGCAGGGAGCTCTGGCACACGACAGGCAGCAGACTTCTCACAGCATTTACCCTGAAGCACACGCTCCTCTCTTCAGAAGGATCCCTGCTTGCACATACTATGTGTTTGATATACAGCTTCTTACAGAAAAGGCAATTATAGCATCATATCCTTTTAAATTACCAAAAAAGCCAGGCGCGCACAAGTGTTTAAAAGAGGGTGCAGTGCGTTATTATTCTCAGCTGCATTATTAGTCATTCACTTTCAGTGCAGAAGTTTGAAGAACACAATTAGGTGTCCTCCAAGTAACGGTGCTTGAGTTTACTTTCATCAGATCGAACGGCGTCCGATGCTCCCTCACCACATCCAGATCGGAAAGCCAAAGGCAGATTTCTTAAATAAAAAAATCTCCCTTTCATTAAATTTTCACAGAAATATATAATATATATAATATATATATAATTTTACTAATACTACACATTTACTTAAGTTATGGATTAGCCTATATTTCTTTTTAACTACTTCACACAATGAATAGAAACAAAAAAATACTGTAGCCCAAACAGGAGCTGAAAATAACAATGTAAAAATTCCAAACATGTGACAAAAATGTACTTACATTAAATATCATCAAGAATTTCAATATCAGAAGTAGAATTTCATTTCGCACTTGCATTCTGGCAAGCTCTAAGCCTTAGTTGAATGACTCTTGGAAAAAGCTTGTATTGTTTCTGCTCATCAAAGGCAACAGTATTGTGATTTGGTTCACAGGAGACCATTTTATTGCCAACTTGAAGTGTTCCAAAAACACGCCACCTTCACGGTTTGGGTTTTTTTTCCTTCCCCCCTCCAAACTAGGCAAGTGTTAAAAAAAAAAGTGTAATTACAATTTCAATAGTGATTTCTTTTAACTTCTCAAGCATATCTCATCAACAGGATATACAGTACAGTTCAGAAGAGTAAACATTTTTAAAAGTAAGCAAACAACTTTTTCAACCAACATACACAATTTCTTGCTGTATTTATGCTGAACTCTCCTTTTAACATGGACAAGTTATGAAGTTAGTTTTCTTCTTCAGTACAACATGGACACAGGACTAGTACAATCCGGGCTGGTTTTGTTTGTTGTTGTTGTTGTTGTTGAAGTTAAGGACAACTCTAGTGTGGAAGCCATGGTCCTGCCATCCATCTCCCTTCATCATCTCGCATAGCGCTTAATGTAATCTTCAACTTTATTCCGAAAGTCCTCCTAGAGGAAAGCACAGTCAGAATTACCCCATGCACGTCAGAGAGGGACTCACGTAGGACTACAGTGGTGGTGGACTCCCACGTTAGCACCAGTAGGGTCAAATCTCCATCACGCGAAAGGCCCGCCGCTCTCCCCAGGACATGTTTCCGGCGTGGTGTGTGGGAACTGAGGCGACCGCTCGAGTCCTTGCAAGCAGACGTCCGTGCTCCGCCGGGGATCTCCTCTGGGGACTGAACTGAGCAGAGTTTGCCATCGCCAGCTATCAACACAGCTACAAACAGACTGCGTATGACAGGTCACCAGTGCTGGGAGGCCACATCCCAGCTAGCGGCACAGCAAAGAGCCGGCCATGGTTTTAGGGAAGGAAGGGACGCTGTCCTTACTGGATAAGAGAGGCAAGGCTACAGCAGGAGCTGTTACAAAGGCCGCGCGCCCTCAGGCAGCTCTGTCCCAAATACTCATTCTGGCCTCCCCCTGGTTAACTGCACAGTACCACAGCTAGCACAAAATTAAGCACGTAATCAATCACTGCTTTTTTTTTTTTGTCATACGTTATAGCCTAGAGAATTAAAAAAATCATCATCCAAGTCACTCATTTGTTAAAGTGGTTCGGAGGGAACACGTTTTACACCTGTAGCCCTCCACAGAAAACCTACAGAATTATTATATAGCCTCTGCATCGATGGAAAAGCACACATTTCTGGTAGTTTTATAAAGCGTGGAGATGCCGAGCAGGAGAAATTCTGACATACTTTCCTCATTTGATACTTATCCAAGCCGGGATGTCAGACAGATGTTACATTCCTGTAATGCTATTCGGAGTCTGAACCTTGCCTCGCACGCTTACAGCCCGTTATTAAATACGTTCAACACAAACACACCGAGTGGCCCGTGCTCCAGATTCAAGTGGGGGCTTCACAGCAAAGTGCTGCTGTTTTGATTTCCAGCCCCAGTTTTGCGTGCTGGCCAGAATATAAAACACCAACAGAGACAGCAGATGAGGAGGCTTTGAAGGCAGCGTCCCGGTGCGGTGGAGCTGCCTGGAGAGCAGGGGCCACGGAAGCACTGAAATCCTCTGCCCACCAAGTCAAGCTCTGCTTTTACTGGAAAGGGGGCAAAGTCTCGCTGCCCCGACCTGAGGTATCGCAGCAAGGCACGCTCCTGCTTTAAACAAGGTACCTCGTCAAAGAGAGCGGCTCCACGTTTGCCAATACATAAAGCGATGCCCTTCCAACGCACATTGAGTGTTCTGGTACAGTCCACTCAGCAAAGTGCTAAATAAAATGAAGTTTACAGACAGAGCAGCAGTTCATGAATTTAATGCACACATAGATAATGGCCATTCATTGTTTGAGGACTTTAGTATCGGGTCTTTTTTACTTTTTTGTTAACAGTAGATAAAAGCTGAGCACCGCAATATGCACCATGACTCATACTAATACTGCTAAGAAGGTCTGAGAAGTACGGAGCAGTTGCTTTCAACTGTGAAGCTTGTTTTAAAAATGGGGAGAGAGCTGTTCTCCCTTGCAGGGTCATGCAGTAACCCATTCTGAAATCTGAAATATATCATAAGATACTTAAAATAGAAACAGAAATCATCAAAGCTAAAATGTCCCCTCCCCAAGCTAACTTTGCCTGCTTCTAGCTTGACTACATCAGCTGTGTGTCCCCTTTTTTTAAAAAAAAAATTTGAATTTTCCTCCATGTCTTGATCAGCATTTAGCTATACACTGCCACTAAAACTTTTGCTAGACATTACATCACGCCAGAATAAAGCAGTGATACAGCCTTTTTGCTACAGCTAGCCTTGGAATGCATCGGTATTTCCTTGACCTCAACACCGCGCTTCAAACAGTTCCTGATCAGCTCCCTTTACGATGGCTTGGTTTTCGGCCGGGGAGTTTTTCTATCAGCAAAAGGAGAAAGGTTATCTCACGGTTAAAGTCCCAAATCAAAATATCAAAGAAGAACTACGATCCATCAGCAACCTTGTCCATGATTTCGTTTTCCAACTGATAAAGTGCATCACAGAGATGTCCATGAACTACATGCAAGGTGCTCCGAATCTCAAAGAAGTCTGAAACACGGTTTAAGGCCAAAAATATCATAGGTGTGGAAATAAAAGTATAAATGCACTTCAGGAAAAAAACACCCGCCGCTAATGGCTCTTCTCAAGAGAGGTACAGGTTTGTGCTTTGGAAGAAATAAAAGGAGAGAGCATAAATTACAAGCATCCATTACAGGAAATCACTGTAAGATGCTTGACACCTTGGCATCAGGCACTACAAGCCCAGGTGCGGAGAGGAACCCCGCAAGGACTGACTACTAAAAGAAACCAATTCTTTAGGGCTGCAGAAATTCCCTTCCTCCTTAGAGACAGGCTGCCTGCGCTTCTTGGGAGAAAGGAGCAGCTATTTTGGTAGAATACGGCACCTGCTAAAGGCAATATTCTGTGTAGTGACTTTTAACTCTGCTGCAAGCACACCTCTTTCCACGTTCATACAACCCTACGTTAAGCATGCTAAGAAACTAATGCTACAGAGCTAATGCTGTCTTCATTTTAAATAAGATTTCAGATACCAGGCAACTTCAATCTCTAGGTACCTTGAGTCTGTTAAAATATCACACAAACAAAAGAAAAGTGACCTTTTGAATTTGTTTTCAGCTCTGACACGTTGATGCAAACTAGAACAATTACTCATAATGGCTAACGATGCTGGAAGCCTCTCATTTACTGGTTATGATGGTTGTTCTCGGTATTATGGACTGATGGCTCGCAGCAGCAACGCTTGCTGTCCGCCTGTTCTTGGGCACGCACAACATTAGAGCACGTTGGGCGCAACACTGCACCTGATACATGAAGCCTCCTGGACTCTCCTACTCTTGCGCTTCTCCAAGAGACAGGTCACTAAAAGAAACTGGGCAAAGACATACCACTGGACATGCAATAGGGCCAACTGCATCTTCACCGTATCTACAATATCGAAGAGCAGTGTGGTACAGGCAGCTCAGAGCATCCTCCGCTTTTTCACCCATACCTTTACGAAGTTTTTACATGGGAAGACAAGCTCTCGGCACTGACTTAACAGAAGCAGGACCTCAGTGGAGAAGGAACGCTCCAGAAATCCACGCCGTCACTTAGGCTGACTTGCCAGATGATGGAACTGGCAGCGTTAGTGAGAATATACTAACACGGTACTCGCTGCATGTGAACCTGGTTGCTGAACAGGAGGTTTTCATCCCATAGCTGTAATATTCTATCCTCACATGCCATATGGCTTAACAGTTCCTGATTAACAGGGGGCACTTTTCTATGTGCACATCTGTTTATGTGCAGTACTGAATAATCAGAAGTAAAAAAAATTAATCAGAGCAGCACATATTCTGCATTATAAAGAGGCGCATACAAAATCCTGCTGGGAATGCTCAGGGAAAGAGGGGGGACTCGTTTCATGGGGAGGGGAGCTGGAGATGCTTTATTCACCTGGCACATGGACACCGCGTGTGCAAGCACCCATCGCCATGCAGTACGTATCTGCCCTGATACTCTCTGTAACACAAAGCAGTGCATTTTACCCTTTCTTAACTTGCCTTCAAGGACAGATCCTAAGTGTAGGACTACTAGAAAGATGGGCTAGAAGGCAGGTTGTGCAAAACACCTACTCTTATTAAAAAAACAAAGCCCACCCACTTGAATACAGCTTTTTTCTCCGATTCTTTCTGCGGGAGACTCCAAGGAACTGTACCCAACCGCAAGTCTGCGTTACTGCCCTGAGCCCCAACCGTCCTTCAATGCCAAGACACTGATGAGAAAAGCATACCACATCCCATAGTCTCGATGTTGAGAGGGAAAAGAGTCAAGAGGTTTGCTGCTGGAAATCCCCCACCATCAAAGCAGTTCTTGTCAATGCCCGTTTATCTGCCTGCCAGAACACTCATCCAGCTGATGGCAGTGGTTGCTTTGCCTGGTGGGGCTCATGCCACGTCCCTCTGGACCTGGATCACGTCCCGCTGCTACCCTGGCCAGAGGCACAGCTGCCTGCCTCTACACTGAAGTAGTTTCCCATGTCATCAGAGTTGTCAGGCCAAAGACTGATGAAGGGGGAGACTGCTTCTGTGACGTTTTACTATACAAGCACTGATGCTATAACATGTGAAACATCATCAGAAACAACTCGGCCAGCCATTAAGCCCTGACAGGCCATCAGTGAGCCCAGGAAATACCACCTGGAAGAGCTGTTCAAAGGGGAAATCTGATTTTAAGCTAAGATCCTTTGCCCTTTACCAACCTCACTGTACAGTATTACCTTCACAGATTTGGAGACAGAAGATAGATGGAGCGAGAGGCGAACAAAACTGCCCTTGGGCTCTCTGGAGATGTGCTGGGTGGTAGGGACAAACGAGGCTTGGGTTTCTATCTGTGAGCAGAACCTGCTGCCTTGCCTTGTCTAGGGTGGAAGGACACGCAGATGCGACCGGAGAGGTCTGTGCCTCGTGCTAAGCCAGGCGATAGACCTCCTCTGTGCAAAATAGAGTAACACGATTCAGGGACCTAAATTAGGCACTGGCCTTGTAGTAAGTACGGGAAACTGAAGCTCAGACAATGCCAGTATCCCCTTAGCACAACGGCCATCCCGTTGCACAGCACAGTAACAGCATGGACAGTGCAAGTATCACATTATACGAGTCAACAAATGCCTTCCCCATACCTTTTAAAGGATAAAGTGGTATATAATGATCAGCTGGGAATAGGAAACTAATAAAAATGTAAACAAATCAAAACATCATAACTCTAAGCATACTCCAAAAGAGCACAGCCGGTCCTCTCCCGGCTCCAGCTGGATACTAAGAGGCACAGGTGAGCCCGGACGCAGCTCCGCGGGGAGCGAGGGCCTCGCCGCCCTGCCCCACGTGCCACCCCTACAGCTCCCAGGCTCCAGCGTGTCCCCCCTGCCCCACCTCCAGCTCACTGCCCTATCCCAGCCCTCACCCTGGGTAAGCAAGACCCTGGTGGAAGTCCAGCCCTGAAGGTGCTCAGTTCTCAAATCCACGTACGAGAAGAGACCATCTAAAACGCGAGAGTTTATACAATTTTAGGGCAGACCCAAAGCAGTTTTGCCCTGAGCTGTGGGGAGGTGAGAGGGAGAGAAGAGCGATACGTGAGTAGCCCTGTGGGAAGTATTTGATGCGTGAGTAATGCTGGCCAAATCACCACTTCATTTGATGAAAATCATATGGGGACAATCAATCAAAGGGAAATTCAAAATCCATCAGTGGATGAAGAGCATGGAATATAAGCCATGACATATTTCACAATATCATTAGCTGAAAACTGGGTTACAGAACAAACCATAAAGTTAAAATGTACATCCCATTCAACTTCTGGGTGTATTTTTGTACTTAAACAAAGAAGTTTTGTTTATACAAAGAAGTTCAACAAATAACCTTAAAGCAGATAAATATATAGAGATATATATATTTATATATTTTAGTAAGAACTCTGGCCAAAGACATCAATTTCAAACAACTTAACTGATTTCATTATTTTCATTTGTCCTGTATGTTCTTACCAGACAGCATGATATGTGCCATGATTTGCATTAAGAAAATATTAAAAAGCAAATCCTTATCTAATTAGCTTTAGATAAAAAAAAAATACCGATTGATGTAATATTAAAACAATTCACATAAGTCTGAACTGATGAGCTGCTCGTCTTAAAAACGTGCCACACTGAAATGAGATTAAAAATATGGCAGTCTAAGAAGTTGTTACTAGAAGATATTTTACACTGAAGGCATACACAACCCCAGTACCTGGCCAGCGTGGTAATTTATCACGAATTACATATCTTTGAGGAGCACTTGGGAGAGAATATCTAGACAATTATGGAAAAAAAAGGAAAACAGCCACCCCAAAACCCCAGAAGAGAAGCACGGTCTACAATTTGTAAAAGCATATTGAAGCACACACTCAAGAACTAGGTACCTTTTTGAAAACGGGGGTTTGACCTGATTTGGCACCTCTAAGAGAGAAGGCTTTATTTTTTCAACAATTTATACTGCACTGAGTTGTACTGATAAACTGATTTTCTATTATTAAGCTTTTAATTTGAAAAAGAAAGAGGATCTGCTCAGTTATCCAAAGCAAACACAACACTTCTCTGTGACAGCTACCAGAGAAGTCTGGAAAAGTTGTAATGGAAACTTTATCTCAGGAATCTTTTTTTTTGTTTATTTAAAACAATGTATACCTGAGAATTACAAAATTAAAAAAAAAAAAAAAAACAAAAAACAACAAAACACAAAGCAGATTTAGCTCATTATCCTTAATATACCCACTACTGGTGCCACTTCACACACTGCAGTATTTAGCAGAATTTTTCTTCTTCCTACTCGTAATACTGACCTCAGTTTCTGCCCTCAAGTACGTTAGAGACCAGAACCTATTCCCCCCTCTTTGGGGGCTGTGTTCACAAGGCTGAAGGCCGTACTGGCCAGTCCCCGCAGGAAAACGTGCAGCGTACCGCATCTGTCCCTCGATCGTGACTACAACCACCCAGATACTGTCACAAACTCTGATCCACCTTCACATCATTTGGATTTACAATTCTGTAAAATTCAAATGGAGACAAAAAAAGATCACAAAAATACTCAATTGCTCCTGCCCTTCCCTCCTTTGTGTTAAAGAAAACAATGAAATAAATAATAATAATAATAATAATAATAATAATAATAATAATAATAATAATAATAATAGCAGCAGCACTGTTTTAACAGAACACTGTTTTAGTCCAAAGTTTATCACAAGGTTAAATTCCAAACAATTTCTGTTACTTGCGGTTTTACTTCAAGTGCAGTGTAGTAAAGGGGTCTTCTGAGCACCAGGAACATGACATTACTCAGCTCCAGCCAAAGCTTTAGGAGGAGGATATAATAACCAGGTAGATTTACCCATTAGCCCTATGAATTATATTTAAAGCGACCTTTTCTTTCTTTTCCATCTTGTAAGAAATAATGAGTATTCACGCCCATCAACCCCCACACACCCACTCCCATTTAAAAAGGAGCTGAATGAAACCTTTGAGCAATACAAAAATCTTAAGTATAAGATGTTTTTCCAATTCATGTTCCTGCCTTGCTATCATTTCCCTGTCATTGTTTTATTTAGCTCAGCCTCTACACCATCTGAAGAATTTTCCAAGCTCTGTAATTAAATTTTAGTTCTACGAAGAAAGAGAAGAGCGGAGAGTGAAAAACCTATACATAGGTATCTCCCACAGGCTCCCGTGCCTAGCAGGTGCAGTCAAACCTGTATCGATTTTCACTGCCCACGTTCACTACTTCAGATTTTAAACACCGTTTCTAGACATCAAGCAATTCTGATTTTGCAAAATTATAAGAAAATGCTTTAGTAGATCTCTTTGATGGCTAAGTCCTAAGGGGAAAAAATGGTGGAATTTTTACTGCAGGGGGGAAAAACCAAAACATAACCCCACACCAATGCTGTTTTTACTGTGACTATTTGGAAAAAAGCAGCATTGTGGGGAAGAAGAGAAACACTAAGTTTCAGACCTTTTTTTGAAAAATATCTGTACATGTTTGTATGTTAGGTTACAGAATTGATGTGAAACGTAGTGACCTGCCTGCCAGGACACTGCTCTGGGGAGAAGTCGAAGACGCGTTGCAAAGATAGAGCGAAGCATTAGAACACTGAACACGGAGCAGCACTTCCATTTGTTTGAGATTCTCAGATCTTAAGTAGGAACCATTTCCCTCAAGCTTCCGCAAACTTTCTGTTGTTTGCCAGTGAAGCAAAGGAAAAAAAAGCACTCTCTGAAGTTATGGGAAGAGAAAAGGGCTATGGATTAGGAGGGATAACTACATCTAAATCCCATTTGTGCAAAGGTGAGGGAACCAAGCCAGCTGAAGAGTGCAAAACAGCTTTCCAAAGAAAATCATTCCCTGGATCAAATGGGATGCAGGTCCTGACAGCTCTTGCCAATCTGCCCCTGGGCTTACGGAGCAGCACGGCTGGAGGCAGATGGTGGAGACCTTTGCGAGTCCTCTGGTCATATTGCCACAGTGCGAAATGCCTTGCAATTTGCCCTGACTGTGACCAATTTGCTTATTACCATTTATGATTTCACCCAGGTTGCTGAAAACAAAGAAAACCTCCTATGAGTTAAACCAGGGAGCACGGAGATTGCTCAGTCACTCAGTGCCTGATGTCAGGCGCTTGTCTCCCCGCTCCTCCAATGCCACCGGGGTCAGCCCGAGGCTGGCGCCGGGCACGCTGGCCGTCTTGTCGATACAATTGTTGGAAAGAGCTATAGAGAGAGCCCTTCCAGAAAATTACCTGAATCATCCCAATTACACTGATGTGAACCTCCTCTGTGCTGCAAACGCACTTCCACCCATGAGGATGCCACTCATTCCCAAGAGAGGATGTGTCCTCAGGATCTCAGATCTTAATGGATAAATTACAAGCGCAGAGGAAAAGGGAGCTGCCTGGGTCTGGCAAGAGGGTTTTTGCACATCACACTCTACTCAAGTCAAACGGACATTCAAAAAAACCTGACTGGGCAGGTGAGGCACATGGGGAACTCGGCTCAAAGAGGTCAGACTCCTTGTTTGCACTCAACAACCCTCCTGTATGTTTCTGAATTGAAGCCATGCATTTTTATGAAGAATGCAAAGCAAAAGCTTTCCTTTTAGGCCACTTATTTGCCTAAAGGATGTAAAACAAAAGCTTTAAAACATCTGCATTTCTTCCACATTTCTATCATTACCTCAGCAAGTCAAACCATCTGCAAAAGCTTAATCATCTTTACCGAACCTGAAAGAGGCTCCATCCATAATCAAAGTGTTCTGAAAAATGGATAATGGTTTCTATAAATACTTTTAGCATTAGAAAAGTAATGTTTTTCCTATTTACATCTGTTAGCACAATTGGCGGCTGTGCAACAGCCGCCAGTTTGCACATGCTCATCTGCACGGCTCATTTGCACATGCCATTTAATGTACTTTATGCTCACCGGGAAAAGGCTTCAAAGGCTGTAACACGGACGCAGTACATAAAATGAGGAGGCAATCCAAGAAAAACCCCAGTGCAGTTCTCTAAATGCAGGAATATTGCAGAAAAACAAATATATATTCTACTGTGGCTGCCACAATTTCAGTGAGAACAACAAACACCAAACAGGGTGGTTGGATATGCAGAGGAAGTGAAGGATTTACTGCAATAAATATAGAGATAAATAAATGCAATGACTCACAGGGAGAATTCTTATGAAAAGATGTTTTTGGACTGGGATGGTACTGTTGTTCTTAATAAGACAGTTAAGCTGTAATCAAAGAGTAATAAAAACCCCACAACAAAAATTAAACAGCTTCCAAAAAAAAAAACAACAAAAAAACCACATCAAGCTTGAAATCCTTTTAAGGCTAAATTCTTTTCCAGTATGGTAAAAGCTTGAAAAGCTAAGGTTAACCTTTAATGCAATAGATCAAGTTCTTCCCTCGAGAAACTCCTTCTGCTGCTTACTGACTCATAAACCGTAAACGTGGTGTCCACAGGTACTTGTACCAGCTGGAGACCCATGGTCTGAAACAAACTGCTTGAAGAGAATTTCAGGACAATGAAGGTGCTGAGGCTCCAGCTCTGATTTCTTCCCTAGCCCTCCAAATCCACAGATCTGGAGGGCTAGGGAAGGCAAAGGCAACGACGCACACGCTGTCGGCTATTGCCCTGCTGATGTCTTCGCATGTCACGGTGATAGGCGCACATCCCCATCATCGGCACGAAATCAGATCAGTGCGTGGAGCAGCTGACGTCTGAGCAGTGGCAGCGTACGTCACGAAAGCAAGGTTACGCATTCTGGATCGGTTACAAGTACTGTGGGATTCATTACAAATAAGGGGGGAAAAAAAAAGTTTGCTTACACAGAGATGACAGGTTTGTCCGGCCAAAGGTGAATATATACTTCAATTCCTCAGATACACCTTATGGGTGCATTTAATTAGAACAATTCTTCAGTGTTTCATAACCCCTTTTAGAAGAAATCAGGAAACAGATACTCGATTCAGTATCCAGGAATAAATGCAAGTTTCTTATTTTACTTGAAGAAGGTTAAAAAAAAACCCTCACACTTTCATCACGTCACAGTTTTGTACTGTTAGAAATAAAAAGCAGTGTTCTTGAAGAAAATGTTCAGAACCAGCTACTTTCTATTAGCAAGAGAGACTTCAGGATGTCAAGGGCTGGTGCAGGGCTATCAATTTAAACAAGAGAATGAGGTTAAGTGGAAAACCTCATACTAGGCAACAAAGACAGATCCCAGTCCATGAGAAACTCAAACATGAGTAAGTAAAACAGCGCAACAAGGATGAGACTACGCGAATTTAAGCGATGCACTGACTCAAATATTCTACAATGCAAACAACCTCAAAAATGAGGGTCTGATAAAGCCAGCCTGGAGCAAACATAATGAGAGCAAGATCTGGGATTAGAGCCTCCCCTTGTCAGCTCTAATGATATCCCTGTCTTGACAAGTACTAAACAGCCTTTCTCTTGCCTGCCCTTCCTTGAGCTAAGAGCCAACTGCATCAAGCGAGTTGTTGACAAAGTCCAACACCCAAACAAGTTTTAAGATGAAAACATATTAATTTGCATCCTAAATTCTTGGACCCAGATCACAAATCAAAAGCCTGAGGAGTTCCTGGAGGCCCAGATCTATCCTGGTAGTTCTTTCCGAGTCTCTCTGGAAGAGCAGTGGGAGAAAACACACACAGAATGGGTCAAAGGAACGGAGACGAGTGCCCTGGGTGGAGAAATCTGCTGCGCGTTTACAGTACAAAAAGTAGCACAGAAAAGAAAGCTGAGGTCAGCACTCCAGTCTGGAACACTGCAAGTCTTAGAGAGACCATTTGTAATGATGACCCCACAAAGCAATTACTCAAAAGTATGATGTATCAATGTTACAAGCCCTGGGACAACCAGCTGAGATCCCTGGTAAAATAAACAGACACCAAGAAGAAACAAAACACTTAAGAAGAAAGATAGTAAAGAGGTCAAGTAATATCTTACCTATGTCTTTATGCATTTCTTTTGCAAAGATTAAATTGGATCATCCTGTAGAACGAACCATCTGGAAAGCTGTCCTGAAATCTCCTGACATACCACAACTGGAGATGAAGCATCAGGAAACCCAGCGAAGACCAAGGGATTCCTGAAGTACTGTAGCAATCACCACGTTTGGCAAACATTTCTTACGCTACTAAGTTTTAAAAACAATACCTTCTTACTGTTTCTACAGGTATAGAAGTAGCTGTATCGCCTGAAACTCTTTCTGCCATAGCCCTTGATCCCACAGCGAACTCTCGGAAACTTTCACTATAATTTCTTGCCAAGAAAGACTGTGACCTCACAAACTTCACATCAGAATAATTCCAAGATCATAGGGAAGAGTGAAAGTAGAGAAGGAGAAATCCAGTTTACAGACGAATTGAAAACAACTAAAAATGATAAGAGGTAATCCAATGAGATGTTCCGACATTATGAAAAGGATAGCAGAATGCACGCAAGCAGAGCACATAATACGGTATACGATTTTATAATGGGTTTTACAATGCCACTCTTTCTGTAAGCCTTGAGAATTAATAATGCAAGATGAAGCAGCAGTAGCTTCAAAGCCTTGACCTCAATTACTTCTTAAGCAATCTTAATAGCATATATCTTTCTATTGTTGGCGTAAGAGCCAGCAGTACTGAAAAAATGAGAGGTTATGCAATAATCTCCTAAAAGTTAACATATACAGTAGTCTGATTGCTGATTACTTCAAATGTGGCTAAATACGGAAGAGGAAAAAAGACAAATGCGAGTAAAAATATGCAGATCTCGCAATCAGTATGAAGTACTGGGCCTCCCCATGGCATTTGAATAGCTTGCGGGTAGTTCTCGTTACCAGAATAAAGCCTCACTTAGTGTGCAAGAGTCTATTTGCAGCCCACACGTTTTTACCCATGCAGCTAGGGAATATCTAGCAAAATCAAGAAAGGGCTTTAAAAGACACATTCAGCAAACAGAGACAGCAAAATCTGATGGCCTACAGATTTGCAGACTATCATTACTGCTCTCCTCCCCCCGCCGCCGCCACTATACAGCTTTTCCTTGATACTCTTTACAACCTCCTCTCTCCAGTTCCCTCACCCTCCTGCAGCCCTCTTGGGTTGCACCCAGGTCTCCTTGCCACCAGCTGGGAGAAAGGCGAAGCGCATGGCCTGCTCCGAGCTGCACATGCCCACATGGGCCTGACAACAGCCCACCCAGAGTGGGTCCTGGCTGAGCTTGCATGGGAGACTTTCCTGGTGGCTCACTCACGGACCATCCTCTCTTTGCTGCTGCTGACAATTTTTGTGACAGCTGTGGGAACTGGAGGTAAAGACTCTGCTGCTCTGTCAAATTTGATGGAAACTGATGTGTGTGTTCAAAAGCTACAGGGATTGAGGGGGAGGCTGGGATGAGGGAAGGGGACAGATGGATGGCATCACTGTGTAAACCTTATTCCTTTACAGAAAAAAAAGACTAAAAAGCAGAGCAATTGCTAAAGGTTCACTTCAGTGAAGCTCCAAGACAAACTGATTACATATGGACTAGATAAATGGACAGTGAGGTGGACCGAAGCAGCTGAACAGCTGGGCTCAGGGGGTTGTGATCAGTGGCACAAAGTCCTACTGCAGTACTCAAGGGGTTGATATCGGGGCCAATACTGTTTAACCTCTTCGTTAGTGACCTGGATGAAGAAGCAGAGTTTGCTGATGATATAAAACTGTGAGAAGTGGCTGATACACCAGGTAGGTGTGCCGCCATTCAAAAGGACCTCGACAGGCTGGAGAACTGGACAGAGAAGAACCTCATGAAGTTCAACAAGGGGAAATGCAAAGTCTTGCCCGTGAATAATGCCATCCACCATTACATGCCGGGGACTGGTGGGTGGCAAGGAGCTTTGCAGAGAAAGACCTTGGGGTCCTGGTGGTTACCAAGCTGACCATGAACCACCAAAGACCACCACTAGCATCCTGGGCTGTACTATGAAGAGGACTGGCAGCAGGTCAAGGCAGGTGATCCTTTCACTCCACTCAGGCCTGATGAGACATATCTGGAGTGCTGCGCCCAGTTCCAGGCTCCCCAGAACTAGAGAGACAGGAACTTACTGGAGTGAGCCTAGCAAAGGGCCACAAAGATGATTAATGAATTGGAGCATCTGTCATACGAGGAGAGACAAGTGACTGACCAGGACTGTTCAGTCTGGAGAAGAGAAGGCTTGGGGGGACCTCCATGGATATAAATACCTGATGGGAGGGTGCAAAGACGACAGAGCGAGACTCTTCTCAGTGGCGCGCAGTGACAGGGCGAGAGGCAATGGGAAGAAACTAAAATACAAGAAATTTCTTTTAAACATTAGAAAAAGGTTTTTTTACTGTAACGGTGGTGGAACATGGTAACAGGTTGCCAAGAATGGTTGCGGAGTCTCTGTCCTTGGAGATACTCAAAATCTGGACACGCTCCTGGGCAACCTGCTCCAGCTGACTCTACCATCAGCACAGGGGCTGGACTAGACAATCTCCATAGGTCCCTGCCCACCTCAGCAACTTCATGATTCTGTGAAATACCTTCTGAAAATGTCTCAAGCATGAAAACCTACGGTTACAGAACAAACAGCCCTCCTAATGTGATTCAGAATCACTGTTTACTTGGTTATGCTGGACATAAGCAAAAAAGAACAAATAAATGTTTCCATCAAGGCCTTTAACTTGCAGTTACATTAAAAACACAAGCTTATTTTCATGTAACCTGCCAGCTGCCTAGCAAAGTTTTCCAGTGTCTCCTTACTCAATTTCATCATTATCCATCATTTTATATTTCTTCAAATTATTATGCTGCTGTTACAAGAATATTAGACTGACAGTCTCCAAAACAATATCCAACTTTTATCAGAGAAGTGAAAGGATAGAAAACAGAAATCCTTCAAAAACTATAGTGGCACTAAGGTTGACACATCTATCCGTACCAGAGTAATGCACCAAACATAAGAACATTTTGTTAAAAGTATAATTTTTAGTCTTGAGAACAGAGAAGGAATGTGTCAGGCTTGTCAACTCCGTAATTCCCTTACTCTCAGCTCCACAGAAACTCTTTTGTTCTACACCTAATTACTATTATCTCATATTCCAGTATGCTTGAGACCAGATTGTTTAGTTTATAATATAGGGATGGATCCCCCTCCTTCCCCTACCCAATTACAGTTTTACAGCCTAGGAAACTTTAATCAAAAAATACTTTAAACCTGAAGTGCCCTGCAGTTCTGTATCTCTCCCCACTTACAATAATTTACATTAATTACGTTAAATTAATTGCTTCTAATGATTAAGGCAAAAACTTTCTTTTCCTTTCCACCTATTTTAGGAGCTATCTGTACTGTGCTGCCTTGTTCAGGAAATTAGCCTTCTGATGGCAGCCCTTATTTTTAAAAAGATGGCCACCGACTTTAATCACACACAAGAGAGAATTTCCTTTTAGTCAAGGAATTATAGCTGGGACTGCCTGTAGAATATAGTAATTTATATCACGGATGAGTAACCACTCATCATAAGGATGAGTGAATGGCATGGAGCTACTGCCAAGTCATTAAGAGCAACTCTCCCTTCAGCAGCACAAGGAGAACGGTTTCAAAAGCCAGGTGACGCCTCTTTTTGTCAGTGTTAGGCAGTGCCAAAGAGGTGCTCCTCAAGGGAGAATGGCCACCTGAACCAATTCAGACAGGAGAGTTACTTACTGTTAGGGACTCAGTCTTAAGACTCACGCTGATTTTCTTTGCCAAACATTCTCTACTCTGTTTATCACAAACATGGGCTGATTGTAGGGTTGAAGTTTCTAAGAGGTAAGAAAGAAAACCCCTAGGACAAGAGTCTCAGCTGTCATCGCAGTCAGGGCAGTGCAGTGCTGATTTAAACCACAGAATCTCAGTTCTGAAAACCAGAAAAGGGATTTATTTTGCAGGCAGATAAAAAAAAGTAGGATGTCAAGCTTAGATTACAAAATTGGTTGCTTCTTCCTTTGTGCCTTTTAGCTTTTCTATTTAACGGGAACCTTTGGCACCTACAAGTAAGAAAGGCAGCACAGCAGAGAAAAGTGGTCTGTCTTTACTCCTTCAAAACTGAACTTGCCAGAGCAGAGATAAAATAGGTGAGAACGGTTGTCTGTGTAGGAACATTACAGCAAGACTGAGACACATTCAAGTCAAAATTAAGATAAGAAACAGAATGCAATTTAAATGCCAGGGTATTAATCCAGGACTAAGAGGATCCAAATGAATGCCTAGACCCCCACTGCTTTATTGCCCAACCCAAGGTGAATAATTTTCCTCTCTATACCACTACATTCCCACCTGCAAAGTGGCAAAAATGCAATGAGCTCTCCATCGGTGTGCTTTGTTTCCATGGATGAAACGCCATCAATAAGATCTAGGCATTAGATCTCAAATTTAACAGTGACTTAGAGTGAACTGAGAATGCCCAACATCTATGGCCCCTTGCTACCTAGGCAGTGAGAGGAGGCAACTATGTCCTCTTACCATGATAATGTCTCCTCATTTGCTTCAGGGCTCCAGCCATTTGTATAACTAAGTCCTATCTACAAGAAACTATGCTCAAAATTGTGATGCTGGATGATCAAACTAAATTTGTAGACATCAGATTCTATTCTATTCACACAAAAATAAGTGTCAAACATATCTACAAATTCTACTGTAAACCAACATTAGCCAGCTTCATGATACTGAAAGTAAAAAAAAAAAAACCACAAACCTATTTTTCTTTAAATCTGTTTCTTCAGTTTATTATTAAAGATATCAAAACGAAATCACTTACAATTACTACTAATCATTATAAGAAAAATCAAGACAAGGTGAAAAAGCTTGGCTTGACTGCAGCCAACGGAGAAAGAAAAATCTGCAGTAGTGAAACATTAATTTTCATTCCTGATGAAGCAAAAAAGAGTCTTAAACCAAAGGATCATCTTTGTTGTTGTCTGTTAAATTTTCAGGGTTATCTACCTATTTAAACTTGGCAGACAGACATCTGTGAATTTTCAGACAATATGAAATAAACAGAATATTCAAAATACGTCCAAACCTGGTTTACTGCCTCTTCCTCCTATTAAACGTAATTCCTGTTTTTTTTTCAAGAGGGATTTCAGCTCATGGGTTCATATGCTCAACGATACTAAGGAATCAAAAGCAGCTGTTGTTTTCTACAACAAGCACTGTAAGTACTTGGGAAGTCATAAAGGACTTATTTTTAGTTGAGTGATATACTAACATCCCAGCAGTGTTAGATCAGTGCTTCACTGTGGTAATGCAAGAAACCCAACCACCTACAGCTACAGCAATTGTTGGGTATCTTGTCCCTACAGATTTCCCTGCTGGTGAGTATGTACCCCATCAGGTTCTTTTGGCCAGCAGCACCGTTAGAAGTTGCTTCTGTTGTCGCAGTCAAATACAACACAGTAAAAGCAATTGCCCAGTCCTCCAGGATAAATATCTGTAATCTAAGCACAAACTTAGAGCACCTGACCATAAGCTGACATAGTGGAGAGTACTACCTCCATCAGAGAAGTCATGTAATAACCAGCATCCTTACGATATCCTCAGATGAGAAAAATTCAGTGGGATTCTTGATTAAAGGGCTCTAGATAGACATGGCTTTTGAATTGTTCCTATGAAACTCATAGAAAGCCTGACTGTTTTCCCAGTGCTAAAAATAAGTACAAAATCTGCTGAAATTGCTGTCAATATTAACAACTGCTGACTCCAACGGACAGGGCTGGCCACACAATCACATACGTGTAAGAATGGTGGCTATGATCAATCCGTACACTCAACAGAAGGCCAGGGGCTCAAAAGTACTAATTTATTTGTAGGTTCTGCTGAGTAATAAAATATATTACATGGAAAGTAATTTGCAGGTTACATGGTAAATGTTTTACTATTGAAATAAAGCTCTTTTTAGACACCAGAAAAAATATTCTAGCTTTATAGATTTTGTTACTGAATATTCACACTAGTGACAAGGTAGTCACACAACGACAAGCTGAAGTTTTCAGATCGTTTCCTCCTAAGTCTGCCAACACAGGGCTGGAATCCATAGAAAAGACCCACTCCCTGACAACACTTCATTTGGCAGCTGTAACCAACCCACTTCTCTCCATTTACTTTGCCAAAATGAATGCAAGGCTAAACAAGGTAATACTTAAGTCAGGACCAGCATGGTGCTGGAAAGAGATTCCAGAAAAATTTGTTTATTGCTGATTTACCACTTTCTTATGCCACGTTCAACAGGTCATCAAGTGAAATTTTAGACTATTTTGACAAACATTCAGTGTGCTACCCTCCCTTGACTGACATGTGTGCAAACTTGGTTTCGAAGCTAAGAACACAACAAGGAAGATGCTGTCAGGCATTACCCCTTTACGCTGTGTCAAGTGAGCCATCAGCCACCGTACCCGTAAGTGCTGGCAGAGGCTTATGCTGTGGATGCGGAAGAGTGTGACTAAGGAACCTCTGCCTTTAATCAAGAAACAGCCAGCACCACCAGGTACTCTACACAAGGTGGAGGATGTTGCTTGACTCCATTTTTTGACAATTTCATACCAAAATTCTCTGGCCTTGCTTCTGCATGACAGGTGTGCCTACATCTGTCGCTCCTCGAGTTGTTTTAGAGCAGGAAGCTACTCTGTCTCAATAAATTACAAAATAAATCGGATGAAGGCAGAAATTCAAGCAAGCAGCGCAGAGCTGTCAGTCACGAATTTGAGGTTTCTGACAAGCACACAGCAGGAAACAGGCCGGTAACGTGACATGCCAGATCTCATAACTCTGCACAATTAGCGAAATACCAGGCTACCTACATCACCTTGGAGCTGGATATTATATTACATCCTTCCAGTAACAGCAAAGTTACATTTTGCTTTTATCTCCATGCATTTATGCAAGATTACATTAGGGTATGTTAACCCAGCATGTCGCTAACAGCTTGCGATCCCTCTCCATACTGCGATCAGCCTTTGTTCTTCCATGCAGGAGACAGGAATGAATGGCAGGTAATCCACATTTGTACTTCATTACACCCCTGGGTCTTGTAGGAATAGTTAATACATTTTCATGTGCCATGCTGAAACGGAGGAAGGACAGTTAGCTAAAGATATTTTGTGGAACAGAAGATCAGTGCAAAACTAAAGACCCATCCTGAAAAACTCCAAATGTTCTCAATTCTTTCTTAATTGAAGGAGAAACTGAGGGCATCCAGCACTTTGCACATTTAGATGCACAGTATGACTTACTTGTGTTTTCCAAGCTACCACAAAGTGTCAAACTCCAATCTGATCCTTCTGCCCTGCCAATAATTGATAAAGATGCTTTCCCAATATTCTGAAGAGTTTGTCAAATAATGCTTTGATCGTCTACATTCTCTATTTAGTTGGCTTGACAGATGAAAGCAGGGGTTTATTATGAAAACATTTCCAGCTTTCAGTTTCTTATAACATTATGTTATTCGCCAGGATTTAGGGAACAAACTTTGAAAATGATACAAGAATGTGCCCACTTTTTAAACCCTTAAAAATAATTTAGTAAAACTTCAAAGGATCTAACAGTTGGATGTTTTCAGTGAGGTACTACAGGACAGAGCCTGGCATTCAACTAAGAGGACAAGACACATCTTGAAAGATGGACTCCAATGTATTCTGACCTGCATAGGTAAGGTTGTAAAGGCAGAGGGAGGATCACAGAAACATACTGACCTTTTAAATCCCCACTTATGTCCCACAAGTAGGAAAAAGCCTGTGCAGTACTGAAAGAGACAATAGTTGTGGACTCCAAACTCTCAGAGCACTCCACTTGCAAACACGCATGCTGTAGTGATGATTTCCAGATTGAACATAGGGTCATTGTACATGCTTTCTTCTAAACATGAGTACCTAGCCAGATGTTTCCACAACACCTAGTGGGCCGCACTTGGACCGTGTATGCAGGAAACGCTACTTCGTGAAAAAGCGGCGAGTGCAACACAGAACTGAGAGCCACCAAGAAACACGACTGCCTCTTTAGCCAAGCTGCAAACTCAAAAATTTCCACTTTAATCAAAAGCATTTCCACCCAAGAGAACCGTCAAGCTTATTACAATGAAGTGTAAAAGATAATTTAGTGAGAAGGCTCTTCAGTAAAATCTGGTAGAAAGGACTGAAGAGCCTCCCGCACCAAACAGGAAGAAGAGCTGTGACGTGATGTCTAGTTAGGTCTGCTGCTTCCCCATGGCAACTCTTCCAGTTACTGCAGTGGGGGAAGAGTACTGGCAGCTCTGGGGAAGCTTTGACTCAAAGGAGCATCTCCCCTGCTCCCTGTGACTTGAAGCCTCGGGGAAGTGGTGCAAAGAAAAACCAGCCAGACTCCAGTACACGACCTTCAGAACCATGCAAAGCAAAGGTTTTCCCTCTGTGCCGTTTTACCAATGTGACAACACAAGTCACTTCTGCATGCTCCATCACTTCTCCCCACCATGCTCCCCTGCAGTTAAACAGGCAGGGTGCAGCTGAGAAACTGCTCCCCGTCATTTATCAGCATCGAGCACGACCAACCTCATGCATGGTTCCTCCTCTAGCACCAGCTCAAGCACATTAATAATAATAAAATATATATTTTTAAAGACCACCTGAAATAAACTTCAAGTAAATGATTTCAAAATAATTTCTCTGTTCTAAGGCTAATTTTCCAGTTGTTTTGAGTCATCACTAAACTTCAGGCATCTGAGCTTAAAAATGAAACTAGCAATGATCAGAATTCTTCAAATATCACTAGCACTGTTTGCATACAAAATTTCATAGGGATATATTTGGGAAACTGGAAAAATTTAACAAAGTGTATGGCTGAGATGGGAAACTGTTGGCAAGGGCAACAAGTTTGACAAAGATAATTGGGCTAAAAATAATGCATTAATGAACTAAATGAGCATTATTTTTAAAAAAATTCCTTGGGGAAGGCATTAGAACAAACATTTTGCCAGTAAAAACCTTTGGAGTGTGTTGCCCAGACTCAATCCAATAAAGAAACAAGCATTCAGATAAAAACAGGATATAAACTTGGGTAATACAGAGCTGGTATTTGACTTTTGACCTACCCATATGCTTTTGACTACTTTGCAAAATAAAACCATTTCAACTGTTTTCAGTTATTTCACATAATTTCACATAATATTTCAATTATTTCACATAATATTTCAATTATTTCACATAATAATTATCTGGAAAATAAAGTGCTTGTTTAGAGCTATTTCTAGTGCTTTTTACTGCAAATAATATCTCCTCTGAAATGTACAGTGACAAGATGCGGCATCCATGGACCATGAAATTTTATTTGTAATATTTTATATAGTATAAATGTTTTATATGGAAATGCCTTTTACAGAATCTTGGACAATTTTGGTGAATACTATCCAAACAAACTCGTTTGCACCCAAATTCGCCAACAGTCACTACAGATCAGTGGATAATATTTCTAATTCTCAGACAGATTTACTTCAAGGTATTTAACTGCTAACTATTAAATCTAGCAAGCAGAAAACCCAGTGAAGAACATCCACAGGAAAGCTTTTGCTGCCAGCCACACAAACCCAATTAACTCAAAAGCTGGAAGAAATGTTCTTGCAGGTCATTCAGTCTCCATTTATGAAGAGGTGAACCAACCCAAACGCTTCAAGCAAGAAAAGTTAATGCACTAAATGATGCATTCCCTGCAATGGTCACGGTACCTCTGCTCTTGGGCTCTGCAGCCTAGAGTCTCAAAGAACTAAGCCACTCTATCCTTGAGTTTTACATAAAGCCAAAGATAAAAACCAAAAAAGTAGAGTCTAAGCAGTTTGGAGGTAAGGAAAAAATAAGAAAGTTACTTATTAGAATCCTCCTGCAGATGCTTCATTCACTTCCAACACAGAT
Organism: Platalea leucorodia; assembly: GCF_965183815.1. NCBI lineage: Eukaryota > Metazoa > Chordata > Aves > Pelecaniformes > Threskiornithidae > Platalea > Platalea leucorodia. The sequence continues at coordinate 61,884,152 of NC_138827.1, forward strand.
GTTAGTTAGTGTCTCAACTGAACAGTAATAGTTGTTTTAATACCCAGTTGTTCCAATAAGCAGAGGTGTTAATATGCACCGAAGACGACGATCTGTAAAGGAGCCTGCGCTGGCTGGCAGTCACTGCCAGCTGATCTTTCTGTTTCTGTCAAGTCTGGGATGGTTCTGGAGAAGTGGCAAGGGAGAAGACCTGATCTCTCCTGAACAGGAGTAATCACTGCAGGAGCTAAGCGAGCCAAGTACTCAAATGTATACTCAAATGCCTTTGATATAAAAATGATAACAAAAAAAAGAGCAGGCACAACAGAGAAACAGAGAAGTTACTGTTAAGATCAGTTAAATTAATTCCTTTAAACCAGAAGACCTGAGGAAGAACCTGCTGGAGGGCAGGAAGGCCCTACAGAGGGACCTGGACAGGCTGGATCATTGGGCCAGGGTCAACTGTATGAGACTCAACAAGGCTCAGTGCCGAGTCCTGCACTTTGGTCACAACAACCCCATGCAGTGCTGCAGGCTGGGGGAGGAGTGGCTGGAGAGCTGCCTGGCTGAAAAGGACCTGGGGGTGGTGGTTGACAGCTGCCTGAACATGAGCCAGCAGTGTGCTCAGGCAGCCAAGAAGGCCAATGGCATCCTGGCTTGTATCAGCAATAGTGTGGCCAGCAGGACCAGGGAGGTGATAGTGCCCCTGTACTCGGCACTGGTGAGGCCACACCCCGAGTACTGTGTTCAGTTTTGGACCCCTCACTACAAGGACATCAAGGTGCTGGAGGCAGAGAGAAGGGCAACAAAGCTGGTGAAGGGTCTAGAGCACAAGTCTTATGAGGGGTGGCTGAGGGAGCTGGGGTTGTTTAGCCTGGAGAAGAGGAGGCTGAGGGGAGACCTTATTGCTCTCCACAACTGCCTGAAAGGAGGCTGTAGCGAGGTGGGGGTCGGTCTCTTCTCACTCGTAACAAGTGATAGTACAAGAGGAAACGGCCTCAAGTTGCGCCAGGGGAGGTTTAGGTTGGATATTAGGAAAAACTTCTTCACTGAAAGGGTGGTCAAGCATTGGAACAGGCTGCCCAGGGCAGTGGTTGAGTCTCCATCCCTGGAGGTATTTAAAAGACAGGTAGATGTGGTGCTTAGGGACATGGTTTAGTGGTGGACTTGGCCGTGCTAGGTTAATGGTTGGACTCGATCTTAAGGGTCTTTTCCAACCTTAACGATTCTATGATTCTAAGAAATATAGATAATGAATTTTTTTTCCCAAACTTCCAAGTTTCAGTTCTATTTTCTGTGTTACTGTTTGTCTGCTTAGAGGATCCAACACACCTGCGGCACGCTAGCATTTATATCATGCTTTTCATTCAGATGCATCAAATAACATTTCAAACAGACTAATCTTCCGATATATGAAATTACATTAATAGAAGAAAACTAACTTCAAAGTGATCAATGACAAGAGATCAAGAAGAATCCAAATTTGAAGAGACTATTTAGTTTCAAATGCATTTCTTCAGCTACACAGGAAAACGGATTTTCAAGGTAGACTTAAATCTAAATGTAATTATACCCTTATTATGTATAAGCACAGAAATGAAAAGCCAAGAGTATAAAAGTACAGCTGGCCATGACATTATTTTGGAAGTCTTCAGAAAGATCAAATCTGAAATGATACACAGAGGCAGCGAGCTCTGGAACTTTTTAACTGTCTGAAGGCATTATCAGTCTGAGGACGAAATTACTCTAAACTTCAGCAGAGATGAAAGATCCCAAATCTGCCAGCTTCTGTATTTAGCACCCCGCAGGGTAGCTTGGAAAGGAAAGCACAGGGCTCGCGGTCTGTGTGGCAGATCAGTTTATAGTGTTTGATGAAACCTGAGGTGAGACAGAAGAACAGTAACTCCTTTCCACTTTGAGAACATGCTTCACAAGCCAGACTTCCTAGTTTCTGATGTAAAAAAAAGAACCAAACACAACAACAACAAAAAAACACAAACAAAAAAGCCACACAAGCAAAAAAAACTCAGCAAGGATGAAATAGTGAAAAAGAAGTTCTACAATTTCAAGTTGTTGCTGGTTCTTGGTGGCTCCAGAACTAAAGAGGCTATGCTAGGCAATGACAGTTTTTGATGCAGAGGGACAATTCTGGGGGAAACTGAACTTACTATATTTCCAAAGGGATGCCTAAAGATCTTCTACAGACATATCTGTATTTGTTTCTTACTTATGATCGTTACCTACAGGCAGACCTCTTGCTGATAACTTTCTCTTTCAATGACTTACCTGTTTTCAGAAGATATATTAATATCCTCTCCAGAATCTGGCTCAGGCACTGGCATTTTGTCAGGTGATGCTGGTTCTTGCCCAGCTGCCCAAGGAAGGGTTTGAGAAGTTAAGATTATTCTATAAAAATCCTAAACTGTTTGCTATCTAAGGACCTAAAAAAAGGCATACAATTATGAAAGGTTATAAAAGCTCCTCAGTGAAATATGTAGTCGGCAACTGTTCCTAATTATCAATGGAATTTCTAATAGAATTAGATTAGTGGTCTCACTTGTAAAGACAAGACAGTCCTCAAGTAATTCAAGGAAAATGTTCATCCCAGAAGACTCATTAGAACAACCTCCAAAGACTGAAAGCAATTGAGAGGAGAGATGATTTTTTTTTTTTAAGCCTAGTTTCCTACGGAACTGAGGCTATGTAGGGCAATTAAAATCCTTAAGAGGCAGCTTCAGATGCCATAACACCATCAACATTATAAATCCATCTTCACAGAAACAATCCTGAAATAAAAACCTTATTTTCTTTATTACCAAGAGAAGTCTTGAATAAAAAAGAATAGCAAAAGCCAAGCAGTAATGTATTTTCTTATGTTAAAAAAAAAAAGGGAAAAAGATTCAATAGCTGTCACAGCAGCATGCAAGCAACACAAGGAAGAGTCTGCCCCAACACTCCTCTTCCCCAATAGCTTCTGGCCTCACATATCACTGGTGCCAACACTGACTGTGTGATTTATCTGAGGGTGCAGTACCTGAAAATATAGCATTACCCCAGTTGAAATGAGGCTGGCAATACTGTCCTTGGCATCTTCTGGAGGATCTTTGCTAGTGTGCTAGTTATTACTGTGGTGAGGAATCAGAATGACATGATTTGAGCAGGACTAGAAACCACAGCTGTAAGGATGATCTAATAAAGACTAAAGACAGCCGTAAAAACATTATGAATTGTCCAGAGTCATGTTTAACTGCGGTATGTTATATACGAATTCCCACTCTCCTGAATTTTCCCCTTAATATTCTTGTTGTACAACCCCCCTCTCCCTTAGAGTGAAAACACAATGTCTATGAAAAACATCATAATAGCATATAAATCTACCTGAAAACAGATGGATTAGAAATATAGTCAGTGACAACCAGAGCTGCTAAAATTCGGCAGCTATAGTTAAAACACTTGCTTTCTAAAACCTGGGCCAGAACCAAACTCCCCCCCACAAACCTATGCAAAATAATTCATCACTAAAGTATGAAAACAACAGCTACTAGCTTTGCTACTGATCTAGCCATGGAAAAGGCAGGGAAACAAAACTCCCTTTGCTGACAGCAGCAGAAGATAGCTAGGGCAAAAAAAGGCAAAACCAAGACCCCTTTTACATAGGGTTGTTGTGCTGCATGTTCTTTAAAACCAGGCAGACAACTGGGAAATACAACAATGCAAGTACAGATCGGCAGGATCAGCACCGGGAGTGCCTGTGGGAAGCAGCATGCCGACCCATCCACATCCAGGAGCAAGCGGGTGTTTCCAGCAATAACGACAGAGTCTGACAACAGCCCTCATTCCTCTGGCTGGGGCAAGCAAAGAGAGGGCCACAAAAGCAGGGCATTAATGATCTTCTTTTGACACAATTGCCAGCTACCTGGAGGCAGCGAAGAGAGGTGATGCTCCTACTGTTCAGTGCATTCCTGTGCTCTGTAATCAGAAACATACAATGCTGCCTTCCAAGGAAGATGCAAATAAAATCAGGCCTTGCTGAATTAAGTAAAAAGTTTGTGTTTAAGATGGATCCTTGGCAAACGCACACTTATTCCGACTAGATTTCTCAGCTTTGGCACTTCAGAGCTGCTGGTAAAAGTCCCATCAAAGAAGACATGCTGGATTTTAACAAGGGGGGAAAAAATCCCTCCCAGAATACTATCTATCTTACTCTTTCACAATGACACAGCAGGAAGCGTTCCCATGCACTGAATACTGACAGATGAGTTTCACTGAGAAGATGGAAAGATTGTGCAGGAAAATAACACAGGGTGATGTTACTCAGCTTCTCCTATTAAAACAACTCAAGACTGCATGGATGAGCAAGTAAATGAGTGTTTGCTAATCTCCAGGATGACAAAAATTGCTTTAGCCTTTTAAATTGCACCAAATACAACAGGCAAATACAATTAAAATAGGACACAGCATTAGCATTCTTGATATGGCAGGCCTTGGCGAGGAAGAAAGCTAAGGAATATTTGGAAAAAACATTTCTACTTTAAGCCACATGAACGGCATAATGAATTTTCTTGTTGTGTACTGCACATATGGCTTTGAAATGTTTTGGGTTGGTTGGGGTTTTTTTGTGTTTGTTGTTGTTTTTTGGGTTTTGTTTTGTTTTGGTTTTTTTTGTTTTTGTGAAGGCAACCACTACTAGGAAATATTAGGGCTTTTAAGGAACCCAGTGAATTGTAATGTCCTGAGACCGTATCTCAAAACAACCATGACAGATATACCTATGGAAAGTATTTTCCAGATTTTAGGTAACAAATAGCAGACACAGCACCCATAGCACCTCTGGCTAAGGAATACACAAGTCCTGAACTACTAAGCTGATTTGAGTTTGTATTACCAAGGTATATCCCTATTCTTTCAGCATTCAGCCCACCTGGCTGCCACAGAAAGCAAATCAAGAGTGCCCTATTTGCTCACTGTACAAAACAGCAAATCTTACAATTTTTAGCACATCATTTTTAAGTAGTCATTAAAACTTGAACACTTGCTCATTGCTTAGGAATCCGTGGAATCAGTTCTATTGACAATTAATGGCTCTGGCCATCCACATAATTCCTGACAGGCTAACTTCTCTGCTAAATCCAAAGCAGTCCCAGCTAATTAACTAGTAAGCAGTTCTTTAAATTCCACAAGAAAACTCATACTACCCAACTGATGAGATTGTATCAGTGTAAGAAGACTGAATGTTGGGAAACACCTTAGTTTACATAGACACATCAATCACCTTTTTATCCTGATTTATTGAGCTCCAAACCAAGAGAGGATGGTTGCTTATCTTCCAGTGATTGTGACCTAACTGCAGTGCAATGCAGGCACCAGGAATGTTCTACAAAGTGACACTACAAAAATGAACAATGCAAACTTTCCCTAAACTGGAAACAATTATGAGTTAAACGAAGGCAGACGGGAAAAAAAGACAACTGAAAAGGAACTACAATTTTATCCGAATGCTTTATTAAATGCTTAAAGCCACAGTCGACAAGCTTGCAAGAAGGTTTGAGTTTAAAAACTGGCTGAGCTTGGAAGTTGGCACCAGTTCTACGGAAACACCGTCACTACAGAGGATGCAGTCAACATGCCGGAGGGCAAATCCACCCTCCCGAGGGACCTGCGTGGGTTGGAGGAAAGGCTGACAGCAACCTCAGGAGGCTCAGCAAGGCCAAATGCAAAGCCCTGCCCCTAGGACACACTCCGCCCTTGCACGGGAACAGTCCCAGATGGGCTGGGGACAGCTCTGCTGGGAAGGCCTCCGGGCGGGGAGAGGCTGAGGAACAGGGCTTGTTGGTGGAGACGAGAAGGCTTTGGGGGGGACCTAAAAGCAGCCCCCCAATACTGATGAGGAGGTTACCAAGAGGACAGAGCCTTCTCAGAGGTGCACGGCAAGAGAACATGAGGTTGAGCTCATAAGCTGAAAGGGAGGGTGTCTGACTGCGTATATGGAAAAAGATTACCATGTGGGTAACTAAAGCTTTGGAGGATCCAACATCACCTGATGACAATCATAAGATAAACTCATGATTGGCAAAACTGAAGCCTTACAAAATTTATCGCAATGACGATGAAATCACAGTACCATTTAATGCAGGCAAATACAGGGGCCCTATCTCTGAAAAATTAATTAAAGTCACAAGGTAGCAGACAGCGTCCTCTGTCACTGAAAGGTCTTTTGATGAAAACCAATTCCAACATAGGTCTCCAGATCAATTCTGTAGCTGATAAGAAAGTAGGTTTTGGATACATAAGTAAAGGGCTAGCAAGTCTGAATAGAGATAATCTTTATCTAGCATTTGTGAAAATGGATGTTTGATGACTCTGCCCAAATTTATTGTACAATCTTCCAAAAAGCTACTGATATCTTGCAAAGCATGTGGGGAAGAGCTGTAAACTTACTCAAGCTGTATAAACAATTGCACATAATTTAAAAAATGATTTGTTTAAAAGTGACTTGATGATCACTGGCTGAAGGAAGCTGCAAGGGAAGAGGTTCAGTAACTGACAGCTCCTTCCTCGAGCTGAAGGAGGCCCCCAAGGGCCAGAAGCTGAAGCTGCACTAACTCAGATCTCAGACAAAACACAGGGGTTTTTTTAAAGCAATTAATTGAACAACTTGAGCTCTGAATTTTGTATCATTTTACATCCTAGAACAAGGCTGCTTTCACAAAAAACTACAACTATGTGCTCAGGTATAAGCCATAGATCTGATGCAAAACTTAAGAGGTTCCTTATGCAGGAAGAGATCATAACTCTACCTTGCAGCGTGATCTGTAACACAAACATTCACAGCACAACTGTTTTCCAAGAATCAATAATAAGGATTTGATATCTACAATGTGACTTCTTCCAGCATCTGCAAGGCGGCAGTCATTTTTGATGACTTAACTGAACAAACTTCAGTTTCACATTTTCGGTAACCAGAGGCAGGCTTCAGATTAGCTGTTAACCTCTCGGGCAGCCACGCTTAGCCTGGAATGTCAGCAAAAGATTTGAAATCTGAAATGACATCAGTGAAATACTGAGTCATCTCCTCCAGGAGAACCACAGAAGACAGCTCGAGGTACATTTGTTTTGGCTGTTACAAGCCATATACTCCCACGCTGTCAAATGACCAAAGGCATTCTCTTACAGTATCTGTTAGACACACATGTCTGTATACAAACTATTTGTATATAGATACATTTGCCCATCTGTTTGTGTATAGACTGTGCATGCGGGCACATATATTACATATACACTATCTGTATAATTGTATTACACACACAAAAATGTCTCAGGGAAAATTCATTAGCATTCCCATATTTATCATATCTTACATTGCAAGAATTTTCTTAAGAGACAGGACAGGACCACAGCAGTTTGACTTCACAACAAAGTGCTTATACACTACATGGCACCTATACCTGAGAGAGACAAAAACCAACTCATGCTGCAATTGCATCCTTTGAGGCTAATTGTAAAAGCAGCCATTTCTCTGCCTTGCATAATTGATTCTCTCCAGACTAGCATGTTTGGTTTTGGCTTGCTATTGCTGTAAGACATACCACGGAAAATCCAGCACTACCTGGTGCTGTCAACTATCCATGAAATACCTAAACTAAATTCAGATAAGCTCCAAAAAAAGTTAACATGGCAGAACATGAATTTTACAGATAGCTGTGGAGACTACTTAGAGTTTACTAAATAATAAATGTTTGTTCCAAAAGTATTTTTAATTTAGAAGAAATTAAAAAAAACACTCGATTTCCCTTCACTTCTTCCACAGCTGCTTTTATCTGAAAACAAACAAACCTTCCAGGCTCTTAGTACAGCAGTATGTATTTTGAGTGCTCACCTCTCCATTTTTGAGGGAGGTGTGTTTTTAAAAGCAGGGAAGATTATTCCCGTGGATTCCGAAGATTTCCAATTTCTGAATGAGGTTGAGAGATGCAGGACAGCGATTTCTTAGCACGTCATCACTCTTTGGGAAGAGGACATTACTCTCTGGCTGGTCTGAGGTCAAACAAGTTACTCAAAGCACTGGTAATGCTCACCTACCACAGCCTCAGCACATCTGACACAAGACTGTACTAGTATTATGGGAGTACATCTCCTTACAAAAACCTACCCAGACACCAGACAAACCGCTTTCCCGCTGGCAGTTAGAAGAAATAAAGAGCCAAATTCAAAACTCAGCAATAGGTGTGTAGCCTCACCGTTCCCAAAGAGCTACAAATTTCCCTGGCAAGATATTAGAGAATAATTCAGTCTAACAATGCAAACAAAGAAAATTATTCAGTCTGCACCGGTTTTGTTTCTTGGCCTGTATCCCCTCTGTGACTACTTTCAGTATTTTATGGCTTGGAAGGCTTCCTGGCACTCTTTGCCAAAATGATACAACAAAACCATTAAAAAAAAAACCCCTCTTCCAGAGCAGGTGTCTACTAAATTTTTCTCACCTTAGGCTTACAGTCTTGTCCCAGCCCTGCAAACACTGACAAATACCAGAATAGCTACGAGACCTCATTAAACAAGAAAACAGCTAGAAAGATGAACTTGCAATCCTGAGGTTTCCTTTTGAAAAATGAGATAAATTAGGTGCGCTGTCTGACTTTGCATTTTCAATGAACTCTTCAAATCAACATTTACCTGGAAACTTTCTTCAATCTTTAACTTCAACAAAAGTATTGGAAGAATTTAATTGAAACAAGAGATCTTGAACATGTCAAGTCTAACTTTTATATGCTTGAGGTATGCATCTGTATAATGTAACATGACACAAATTCAGAGACCCATACAAGGGGGAAGTTAGCACTTTGTTCACCTCTACCTCCATGCTCAATCTCAGTTGAACATCTGTGAGGTGTACCTTTCATCAGGCCACTAATCAATACCATGTTTTGCTTTGCCCCACCCGTAATACGCAGAACAAATAGGATCAGTAAAAAGAAAAAGTTTCCACTCCTGTCTTTCAAACGTGTCCAGATGTCTCCTGGCTTAATAAAAGCATACAACACGTAAGAGCTGTGAAGAAAAAAAGTTGCATTTTGAAAGAGACAGAGAAGGAGGAGATCTTTTTGCAGGCCTTTTAAGGTGAAGGCTACTCATGTAACTGCGCCAAATCAATTCACTATCATTTGTTGCACAGAACATGTACAACTTCAGGGAAAACCTCAGAAACAAGGAAAAGATCATCTATTTTGGGGATACGACTACATTATGGCCAACAATTCTAGCATATGGTGAATAACACTACTGTGTTGAGTTTACTTCCCAGATAAAACGCATTTTGTTTGAATTACTGGTTGCTGATACAATGAGTCATTTGACTGCCTGAAGTACCAGCTCGAATGCTTTAAAAGGACTGACTGGGAATCGCCGAGTACAGTGTGTGTATTTGTTTAGGAACAACATGCTTCAAATAAACTGCTGACTCACCTTGTCACGCAAATGATGCTCTGCAGCCTCAATATTCAAAGGATCATCAAAATTCAAAAGATCCTGGAAAAGAAACAGAGAACATTATAGGGTTCCCACTCACTGTGTCTGTCATACAAGGAATCCAAAGGCCTAATGAACAAGATAATGAAACAAAGCAAACAAGACCAGCAAGTGTAGTACCATTTTCTCACTACCTTGATAGCTATCCTTGTCAAAGGTAGATGCAAACGAGTTTGATGATTGCAAACCAAATCACAAGTCCATTAAAGGACAACAGCAGCAAGGCATTCGCCACACACAGCCCCATGACACCTCTCTCTGGCAGTGATGTATTTCTATTTGAAAACTGAGACAGCTTAAAATAAAATTTTGAGGGAACATTCAGTTTCAGAAGGCACAATTCCTGTTGATTTTTGTTCAAGGGCAAAGTAAACCCTTAAAAAAAAACTGCAAGCAGCCTGATGATAAAGCAGGAAGAGCTTCCTTAATATCATCTCCATAGCAAAGCAATTTAATTCCCTCTGTGAAGAAACTACATAACATGGAACCTGACAGACAGGAAAGTTTTAGCGTAATGCAAAAAACAGGGCCGAGAGGAAAGGGAGTGCAAAGACACCAAGAGCTAAGGGCACGTGGGGCCAGGGAGCAGAAATAATAAAAATAAATCTCAAGTCTGTCAGTTTAATCTCAATAAACATTAACTTCGAAGGGAGAAAGGGTCTAGGGTTAAAACCAAAGGAAACCAAGATGCTGATAAAAGAGGAATTATCATAAAAAATAACACTGAATCACAAAACCCCCTATTCTGCCTGCAGCCCAGATCACTTTTCCCCAGTTTAAGGTTAGCCTGTGACAGCAGTGAAATGCCACTGTTTCACAAGTGTGAAAGGCTCGTGTCACTCTCCGACTCATTTTCAAGCAGCAAACCTCCCATTTTATTCAAACCAGGACATCAATCCACCTCATTTTCACTCACTTTCTTGAAGAAAACCCCAAAAGAATCTGCAAGGCCAGTACAATCCAATGCCAGCTTTTCAAAGCCTAATTATTTACAAGAGGCTGGGTGTGAGGGAAATCCAAGAGGCAAGCTGGGAAGCACAGCTCTTACCGGCCATGACAAATCCCCATGGTCTCCGATGCATGACCATCGCTCTCTGCAGCTGTTTGCTCAACAGATTATTTTTACATGCAGTTCTGCCTCTAAAGGCACTTCTTTGTACCTCCAGTGGATTTCGCTTTCTCCCAGTTACTTAGCATGCAGTGGGAAACTAACTGTGAAATGCAATTACTCTTTGATGAAAAGGCAAATACTCTCCAATCCTCTAAATCAATTTACCAAAGAAGTTGTTGAAACAAATCAAGCCTTTGGATGCCAGGAAAGCTTAGGAGATTGTAGCCAGTCCCTGGCTTGGTCTGTGCTAGAGGTTTTACAAATGCACCGTGATCCTGGTGATAGTGCTGGGAGCACAGTCACTGCTCTGCCCCTCCTCCTGCAGGTAGCGGTGGAAGGAATTCCTCTCTCCAAAAACAGGCTGGAGCTAGCAAAGCCCACAGCGATGCTCCTCATCCAAAGGTTTTCACAGCCTCCTCTGTACACCCTGGAGTGGCTGAGGTAGTTCTCTCCAGAGTCAATGACAAACATAGCAACCAAGTTAGTGCCTTTCTTTGCTTTCTCCTGACCTTCCTACCCAGCAGCAATAGCTGTGGAAGGGGACCATAATCCTGGACTCCCTAAAAAAGGCAGCTTTTGTACAGTAAAGACTTAGCCTCTCTCCGCTGTTAGGGCAAGAGCAGCTGTTGCATCCTGCCTGCCTCTCGCAGCTTCCTGCCCTCTCCTCCATTTTCAAGTTGCTCCTGTAATTACGAGGCACAGGTTTCTTGCTCCTGTCAATCTAAGGAAAAGGCAGAAAATGGGATCCCTGAACAAAATCATACCATTTCTATGACAAGTTGGGGTTTGTGCAAATTCTGCAGGTAGGTACCAAGGCCCTTGAATAGGAATGTAAGTGTTCGAAACAGGAATGTGACTGCAGGGCAGTCATTAATTCCTAAACATAATTTTTTAAAAAAACATAACACCAACACAATTCCTTTTCAGAGAAGAAAGAACTTCCATTTCCTGCAAAACAGCGGAAGGAATTTCATACTGTGTGGAAGATCCCAAGTAACTTGTTACCAAAATATCCCATAATAGATTTTTAACCAAAAGTAAAAACGATGTATGACAAAGCTGGCATTTCAGACCGTCTGTATGAGTCTTGCACTTATACAAACAAAAGCACAAACTGATTTCATACTTGTACAACACCCACTGAAGCCAAAGGAAATAACGACCTTAATTTTAAGAGGGAACAGATAGGGTTTGCATTAGGCGATGCTGAAACCACATCAGGCAGGAAGAAGGGAAGTGGATATGCAAAATATTCATTTACTTACAGTAAATAAAGAGTTTAACCCCCAGACAACATCCTGCAAAGGAAAAGCACAGTCAGTTAGGCAGGCATTTCAGGTGTTTTGAACATGCTTACATACTTTATTTTTCTATTCATCCATGAAATTACTGGAAATCAAATCTAGATTAAGGGTGATGTTTTACTAATTTAAACCAAAATATTGAAAAAGCTTTCCCATTTCATGGATGCTTGATATTTCAAAGTCACCAAAAAACAAATAGTGCATATTCAAATACAAGTTCAGATCTTCCTGTGTGCATAGGAGCCTTATTTGTGTTGCTTCTCTGCTCAAGGAGAGGAATAATACCTTAGTATATGCCACCAACTGACCGCATTGCTTAGTTCAAAGGGTGCGTATAAAACTTAATTCAGCAATCCATTCTTAATGTTAAAAAATTAAAACGTGTCAGACAAATATTTGAAACTGTGTCAAAATATCAGAGAAAAGATTTAGATGTAGCATGAGTACAGAGAAATACCATTCTTATAAGAGCATATGTCTCAAATAATTTTACTGCCTTTCAGTATCTATTTAAACACAGCTGAATAGAGAGGGTTTGCAATTCCTACAAGCAGGAAGCTTCAGGGGAATCTGCCTCCAAATGCTATCATCAAACACAGCTTATTTCAGGGCGGACATCTCCAAAAGGGTTCCACTAGCTCTGAGCTAAGAGTCCACATCCTCAGTTACAACCTTCAGAGAGTAAGAAAATGCAGAAGATCCAAATATTACAGAAAGACTTAAAAGCATCACCTATCACCAACTCTGAGGCTAAGCTCTTCAACCTAGAGGAAAGACTATTTTCTTTAGTAGCAGCATAACTAAGCTACCCTACTGCAAAGTCCCACTCAACTCTGGGCACTGGAGCTCACACATATCAGACAATTAAGCAAGATCAGCATTGCACCTCCTGCCCTTACAGCCTGCTAGCACTTGACTGCCTACCCATGAAAACCACACTGCCTGATTTCCAGTAGCGGGACGAACACTGCATATTAATCATTTCATGGCTAAAATGTACCTTTCACAATAAAGATAAAGCCTCAAAGTAAAAACTTCTTATCCACAGCAAAGAACTTCAATAAACGAGCATATTTCAGTTTGTTTCCTCTTCCAGGCCCTCTGCTGAGAGTGGTGGACCACAGAATCCATACCCCTTAAGAACACTATCTAATTATGCCCTAATGAAAAAGACGCGATGTCAGCATTATCCAGACAACAACCTCTCACGATCCAATTCTCCTTTGATCTTGCACAACCAACCTACTCAGTTTATCTGCTTTTAATAACATGAATCTGCCCAGCAAAGCTGATACTGTCAGACACAGTTTTCAATTTCAGCATCTTCTCCTAATGGAGCTTCTGAAATCATCAGGTGTGGCAAAAACAGCAGCTCTTTCAAATGTACTCATCATCTTCAGTGGCAGCACAGACACAAACTGCAAAAAAGGACACACTCGAGACACCTAAGAATTACAGTTATCCATACATTTTAAGACTATAGTGCTGAGCAGTCATCTCCACTCCCAAATGACCATGCTGTCAGTTCCTCGGCAAGTATGAGAAAATGGACTATTTCAAATAACAGATGAAAGCCATCATTTTACCCTTTATTTAAGTTCTGTGCTTGTTCAGCTACAAACTTCAACTTCTTCTGTCACAGAAACTAGGCAGCAGAGGTTAGCAAAACATGGTATTAAGGAAATCTGTATTAAGCAATCCTGGGGATAAACTATTGGTACAGTGCAGTGGTGCTACAGAAAAAATAGTCAAAGTCACTGATGAAAGGATGATTTCAGTGGTGTGGAGAGCCTGGAGTGTAGGAACAGGCACGAAGGTCTCAGCTTCCACTTCACTCTCCTGCACTCAGGCATGAGAGGGTGCGCAGCACAGCACAGGCTGCCAGGGTCACTGCTCTCGGGGGGCTGCTCCGCTCCGGTGCCCCTGGGTACCCCTGGCATGGACGCAGCCCAAGGACTGACAGATGCAGGCTGCGTAACCAGGGACGGCTGAGAGTGCCTCTGTCTCCAGCCCGCCACTCTGCCCCAGCAGATGCTCTGACCCCTGAAGGGCAGGAGCCCCCTCCACTGCTGCCCTGAAAGGCTGTATTGTCCTTCAGGGAGGCAGAGTGAATGTCTCAGGGGTGTTAAGAATTTCTTCCGTTCGATTTTAACCCACTGTGTGTTTCTCACAGCATTTTGATAATGGGACCTTAATAAAGCACGGTAATTTGCTTTCTTCCACTTGAAGAAGCAGGAATAAATTAACTTTTTACGGGTCGTATTTCATTTACACCATGTGACAACAGACTGTAGCTGGAGAATGTGAAGCAGAGTTACAATACTGAGCATTAAAAAACATCCTAAAGAGGTATGAGGAGCTCACACCAGCACATTGGGGTCTGTCCATTTCTAAATCCTGCCTGAATGCCAAAACGGCATTCACAGGGTTGCAAACCGTTCACAACTGTTCAACTATGTACCAGCATTTCTAAAAAGTAACAAAGGAGCAACTCGGTCACATTGATTCTGAAATCCTGAGGAGCTCACCTCTTCACATTCAACAGCGCCAAAGCCCCCAGCCTCCCGGAGCCTCCCCACCAGGACACTCGCAGATTGTCTCTCCAGACAAAACAGATTCTGCTCCAATACAGGCAGCCACGAGCCATGCCTTACATAAGTAAACGTTGCAACTCAAAACAGAAATGAAAACTATATCAAATTATTTTCCCATTCTGTAAATACCTGCTTTTGAAGTTTATCTAAATTGCTCCCAAATTCTCATTTGCTGACCCCTGGTTTTAAGACTTTGGGACACTTGACTCATTCAGGCTGGCTTTGCACAGAGCTCTACCAAAAAAAAAAAAAAAAAAAAAGACCCACAAAAAGCCCCCAGCAAAAACCTCTGTAAGGCTGTGAGCTTTCACAGTGCTATACATTTTTACAGCCATTCTAGACACCAAAAAGCATAAAAGGATTATTATTATTATTATTACTGAATAACTTATGTGTGAAATTCTTAACCTCATTTCTGATGTTTCCACCTCTTCAAGTTTTATGATTTGCTGGGTTCATTTCATACCCTTGCATAGCTCCATAAAAAATAATGCTAAATTACTACCAGAGGGCAACACTTTTTGTAATGAGTTTGAGGCTAGCCTAGATTTAAATCTAGGATATTGAGAAAGGGAAGTGGGATGGAACAGATGAGCAAGAGTGAAGCAAGTAGTTCATATCTGAAAAACTTGACACTGTTGCATTGCAAAAATAATCAGCTTGTGTTATTGATTTCAGCAGAGCTGCTTGCTGCATGCAGATAAGCACTTGCCTGAACACTTGCTTCATATTTTCCTGATGAACTAAAAGGATTTGCAAGCCACCAAAGATCCTGTCAGATTTAACAGTTCTGTTTTCTTTGAATGTAATAAAGCATCATCCTTGGCTTCAAACATTTACTGAACTTCTGGCTTAAATACTCTGAAAACAGAAAGTTAACCCTACATACAAGAATTTTTAAAGGTTATCTTCACACATAAGAGCAGGGCAGATGTCACCTTAAAATGTTAATACTGCACCTTTATGGTACTCCACTTCAATGAGAGAATCTACTTGCAAAAGGAGATTCACATGGCGAATACTTGACAGGGCTGTTTCCTTTACAGTGCTTCTTTTTGTCTACTTTCTTCAACATGCTTAACATCAAAGTTACAGAGTAAAAGTAAACCCACTACTAGAGTAACCTCAGAGCAAAACCAAGGACCTCTTGCACTTTTTGGAAAAAAGCAGCATGGTCTGCTCAGGATGGACCCTGCAGAAAAGGCTGCAGAATTCCCCCAAATGCTTTATCTGCTTTCTGCTCCAGCTGTGCCCAGGCAGGCCCTCGCCCTGCCCCCCTGGTCCCCCTGAGGCTTTGCATCAGCACAGACATCGCCAACGAGGTTAGACGCCTTCGCAAGCCAACTGCAGGTCTCAGGTAAACAAGTGTTTTTAATTCCCCTCTACTGTGTTAGTTCAGAAGACTCAAGTATCCCACTTGAACTAAAGAGCAGTACCTGGTTAAATCCACAGTAGAAGGGGGGATAAGGCAGGAAACACACTCTGCTCCTTGGCACTATCACTATTTTGAAACCAAGCATGAGGAAGTCATAGAATCATAAAATCGTTAAGGTTGGAAAAGACCCTTAAGATCGAGTCCAACCGTTAACCTAGCACTGCCAAGTCCATCCATACCATGTCCTCAAGCACCACATCTATCTGTTCTTTAAACACCTCCAGGGATGGAGACTCAACCACTTCCCTGGGCAGCCTGTTCCAGTGCCTGACCACCCTTTCGGTGAAAGGTCAACACAAGCAAGTCAGAAGTTCAACAGACTGTTAGAAATAATCCTTTATAATCGCCCCTTTTCATTCTTGAGTATTTGTGTTGCATTTGAGCAAAAAGTTACATTAAGCCCCTGACCACAGATTTATTTACAGCATGTCAAATGAGGAAAAAAAAAATCTGCCACTGCAGCAATGTTTAAAGTTCAAGAGCAATGAATCAAAATACTAAATACAGCTTTTGAAATACCCTCTCCTGAGGCTAAAGAGTCTGAAAGCGTTGCATTTGTAGGACGTCCTAATTCAGTTAGTCACCAAATCTTCCCAAGTGGCAGCTCTCACAAGCACTCCACAAAAGCGATGCCATTGAAACCATGTAAGAGACAAGTGTTTAGCTATGCTGGCCAATGTTGGGAAATGTAACCACACAGCACTTCTTTTGCAGAGAGAGTAAACACATTAATTGTAAATGAAGATTTTCCTTTAACAGGCAAAGTATATTTAATACATTAATTTAAGCAGAGAACAAGCCAGACAAAAGCAGCTAATGAACCTCCAATCAAAGAAACTTCTTTAGAGATCCAAGGAGCATTTCTGATCTAATAGACTGATTAAATTAAAGCTCGTTGCTAAACCATTTTTTATATACAGACAATTTAACTCATTCAGATCAATGAAAGGAGCTGAAGTCATTTATACAAGCAAATATCTGAAGCTTTTTTTTTTTTTTAAACAAACTGAAGCAGTAACTTTAATAAAACAAGTGCCAAGCTTTGTACCTCACAGTTTGGAGAAGGGCTTGAAATTACACCCAAAAACTCAGCATGCTGAAAGTCAGGCCACTGCATGGCTGTCTCCTGGGGCAGCTCTCTGCTGTCCTGTCTGCCTACGCACCAGGTCAAGATGGTTTCCGCTTCCATTCACCTTCTTCCATAGTTTCTTAGGAACAAGCCCAGCTTCTTTCTCTCTTCATTGCAGCCTAGAAAAGCAAGCGTCCTTCATCCCACCCAGCCCCACCTTCCCCAGGCTCCGATGGATTTTTCTTTCTACCTCCCCAACACGCCTCCAGAAACATCTCTGATTTCTCCCCACAGACTCACCACCTGTTTGCAACCACTACAATGTAATTGACTGCACAAAACTTACACTGGTCCAACGGGTTAAAAAAAAAAAAAGTATATTTTCATGCCAGAGATGGTAGGCACTGTTTAGCTTATGAAAAAACTGCTTCCCTCCTAAACAGTCCTCTCCCAAACAAGATGTTCTTTTTTACATTTCCTCTCCCTGTCCTGCTCCTCTCTAATCTTGCATATAACACTGCTACAGTATCTTGCAAAATTCCTGTAGCAGGTAAAATACCGTTTCCACCTGGAATAAGGTGATGAAGAGAATGTCAGCTTTCTTTAATCAACCACAAAGGCCATCTCAATTCTCATATGCCTGCAATCCCAGCTCATGCTTCCCACCCAAACACAACAAGAGTAGTTTATTTAGAGGGCTTTGGGTAATTTAAATGGCATGAACTGCTCCAGTTAGCAAACACAAAAAAAGGAGGAAGGCTGAAAAACGATTTCTTCTGTGCTCAAATATACTAGAGGGAAGAAAACAGGAACAATTATAGGCTGTTCTTCTCCCAAACCAAGACAGTTGTGAATTGCCAAGTATGCAGGAACACTTGACTAAAACCCCTTACTTTTGTTACTGACTCCTTGACATTTGTCCCCCAGGTTACTTCAGAGCAGGCAAATAATCTTTTATAAATTGTTCCCAGGGGAATTCTGTGATAGCTTCTTAATGAACTACACTACAGTGATTATGAACACTAAAGCAATCGCCCTCCAGAGACCAGTCTACTCAACTGATTAACGTTGACACAAATTGCATATTCAGAAATCAACAATTTGGGGAAAACAAGCATGGTTTAATTAGACTTACTGATGTACTGCACTGTTCTACTGAATCACTTTTTAAAAACCTTCTAGTAATAAAAGCTACTGTCTTTAAAACAAAGATTAGGCTTTGTCAAAAGCCATTAAAGAGAGAAAAAGAAAATTTTTGCAAATCATTTATGAAGGAAAGGTTATTAAAAGACATTGATTTTTGTAAGTATTTTCACCAGCGTGGGCATGTACAGAGTGGGGCGGGGCGGGGGATCACTTCTTATAAAACTGATAAAGCTGGTTTATAAAATCAAAATACAACATATCCCTGCAGAAAGACTTCCTGACATTCATTTTAAGAAAAATAGAATAATCTCAGATATACATAGAAGATTGTATTCAGTGGCTTATAACTTCTCTTTACCAAATACTGGGTCTGAAGTTTTTTTGTCTGCTGCTTATTCAATTTTTAGAGGTGGAGAAGAAAGGCAAAGAAATGAAAGCAGTAACAATGGACATTTTAACCACTTTAGAAAGCAAAGGTATTGAATATAAATCTTTTGCACTGCACTGTTCTTTAGATTACTTCCTTTACAGAGGGAGACTTGAACCACAGAAAGGTACCTTGTGGTAAAGCTGTGCCTTTTGCAACAGCCACAAATACCTATCTAAATTGTGACTAACCAGGACATTCAGAAACCCCTCTGAGACAACTAAATCTCCCTCGTTTGGTTTTCGCTGAACACGCACAGGCTCTCCCCAGTCCCTGGTGCCCCTCGTGAGAACCGCCCCAGGCCAGGCACTTGCAGAGCGAGCAGGGCACCAATGAACCGCTCCGCGTTCGGTTCAGAGCAGCAGTGCCACCCTGAAGCAGAACATGCCCCTGTCCCCACTCTCTGTGGGGTCAGCGCAGTTGTGGTATGTGTGAAATAAACTTCTGGATAAAGTCAGGCCAGACGTCCTGCTGCAGATGCGTATCACGTGGGCTCCAGCACCAAGCAGGGATGCAGAGATCTGGACCAAAGCGGACACTACCCTCCAAACCATACTGAAAAGTACAGGAGCTCCTACTCCCTGAAGTACTTCCTACATTATGGAAAGAGACACACAGTGCACGTCCTTTCATGCTTTCCGACAACCAACAGCCCTCAAATGGTTGCGACTCTTCTGTCCTCCTTCATCTACCTCTTTACTGCTTCAAAATCTCTTCCATACCTGCCTCTACCTTCTGCTGCCACTCCTTACCCCCTTGCTAAATTACTGTTTCATCTGTATTTATCCCCTTGTGTTTCACTGCTTCCCTAGAGCGGTCTTCTGCAATGCCGATATCCCCTTTAGTATCCCAGAAAATACAAGAAAGCATGCAGCTTAGGCCCCGATTTTTGGGTTGTTTTGGTTTTTGTTGTTGTTTTAGGTTTGTTTGTTTGTTTGGGGGGGGGGGGGGGCAGGTCTGCTCCTGCTGTGCTGACAAGAACAGAGTAGCACTTTGAAGGAGTCCGCTTTACTTGCAACATAAAGCACTTTGCAGGAGATCAGTGCCCATACCTTCATGGGCACGCAATGGCCAACAGGCTTGCTTTTCTGTCCTTCACAGATACCTTTGATTAAGACCCACAGTACTCATATCATGCCCTTTCAGCAAATAAGACTAAGTCTTCAGGAAATAAAGTATAAGACTAAACACTTGCACTGACCCGTTTCTGTTAAGCTGCAGGTATAGCTCCCTGCTGCTGTGGTGGCCTTTCCCTAAAGTTGTTTGCTTGCAACCATGTTATATTTGTTACTCACTGTGTTGACTGAGGGAAAGAGTAAAGGTGTTGGCAGCAGGAGACATTGTGCTATGCGGTCCTGCGAGCCTCCGTGAGATCAACACGCAGAGCTGGACTTCTAAGTGCTCTCTGCATGCGAGGGAGGAAGGCAGCTCTGCAAATGAAGATGATGAGCTGGATGTGACCCCAGAGGGAGTACTGAGAGGTGAGCAGGCACAGTCCTCCTCTGAACAGTGTTTCAGCCAGAAGGTCACCCATAAAACCTACAGCCAGCCAAGCACAGCACAGGTGAGGAGGTGAGGACTCCCAGAAAGTTATTCTGCACGTCATGCTCTTCAGACAAAAGAAAGCGTACATGCCTGGGTGTCAGCTTATTCAGGGTGTCCTTCTGCAATAGCTGCTGCAGGCACAGAATTAAGTTCACCCCTCTCCTTCCTTCCCATTGTGCTGAACACAGCTCCAGGTGGGGAGCAGGCTTAGGTGAGACGCACCACCACACCCTCTTGGAAATGACACAAGGAGAAATAAGGTGGTGTAAAAAGTCTACCATGCAGGAGCCATGGATACATTGCCTGAAACACCTCCCACCTGATTCAATTCCTGTATAATACAAGAGAAGACGTGTGAAAGCATACTGCCTGAAAAAAAACAGGTAATCTTCTGCTTAATGCAGAATTTGAAACTGGTATGCAGTGAATAATACAAGCATACTGGGTGATGTTTTTCTTCCCAGCCCTCAGAGGCTCTATACTGGTCCATACCAGGAAGCAGCAGACACCCTGACAGAGTCCATCTCCCCCTGGAGATCGCACATACAGTTTCTCAGGAGCTCAGTTTTGTAATCTTGGTGATCATGACCAAGATCCCAGGAGATGGCTGTAAAATTCATATTGGATCAAGAATCTCCTTGCTAAGCTATGCTTGACTTCCCGGTAATTTCCCCTCCTCGACAGTCAGAGCTGGCATTTGTGCTCTTTGCCACTGCTATGAAGCCTTTCATTTTCTTCTTCTGATGACTTTCTCCTCCTTACTTTACCAATATGGAGGATAAACATATGCCATCCAGGAAGGAAGCTTTTACAAGCACATGCTTTGACATTTCTACATACAGTACAAAGACTCATTCCAAAATGGGATTTGAATAAATCGATAGCAGAACAATGTTACCATAATGCTGGCTGAGAAAAATAGTATCAGCAGCAAGAGTTAACAAGAACAACACAGAACATACAGGTTTACTTTTTTCCTTTCATCCTGAAGACGGTGACAGTTATTGTCTGTTTAAAATACTCCTCTACACTAATTACATATCATTTTGACAGCAGACCACCTGTTTTCATTAAGACTATGAATGAAAGTTTTGTGCTTTTACTGAAGCTTTTAAAACTCCTCAGGTTTATGCTTAAACATTAAAGGTAACCAGAAAAATTAAGTCAAGACCCTCTGATTTATTTCTCCAAGAGATTAGTTTGACATTTGCTTGATTTCAAATAATTTTACTGCCTGAAGACAACAGCAGAACCAACACAACAAATAGGGCATATTTTCCCATTTAGTATTAAATGCTAATTAAATAAGCACGCCTTTTATAGATAAACTCCAAATAGCAATAATTTATCATAAACGAGTCTTAATTCCTTTTAGATTAGATTATCTAATAACAGACATATTTCTTAACCTAGTATCTGGAGTTATGGGAAAGGAATTCCTGGAAAAAAAAAAATACTATTTTCCTATAGGTGGGTATAAAAAGCTGTCTGCATATCTATAGTTTAAGAATAACTTGATGTTTCCCATTCCTGCTCCTGTCTCTCCTGACAGCAGTAACACGAAAATGACAAAAACCAGCTCTTTAAAATACCTCAGTGAAGAACTGAAATGCACATACAACATGAAAATCCTACAGAAAATAATTCTCCAATTACCTGAAACCAACTGTAGCTCTATCAGAACAGGGTTACAAAAAAAAAAAAAAGATACGACCAAATATTCCTTATGAACATTCATCATACCTTTTAAAATACTGGTTTTAACGTTACTATGCTCAGCCCTCCAGAGTCAGTCAGCAGAGTTGCACAAGTGTGCTTTGATTTTTTTTTTTATGGTTCATAAATCAGTCACTGACCAATTTCCAGTTGTAGTTTGTTAGAGAGAATTGCAGAAAGAACAGCTTGACTTTTAAAACCAATTAGGCAATCACAATACACTGATTCACTTCTTCCTTTGTTTTTTAAAATCAATCACCCAAGATAATTTTATAGCAAAGTGAAAACAAGCATTTGAGAGAAAGCTGAGGAATACAAGGGAGGCCTATCTTAACTAGGCAGATGATACTCATGGCAAATAAGGTACAAGGAAGTGCACGTTGAGGACTAACAGGAGCTACTGAAGCACTTTTGAGTTTGAAATTGGAATTACTGAGGGGGAAGAAGCAGGGTATCAGAGCAACAGCAGCGTTATTTCATACTAGGTATTTAAAAGCTGGTATTGTCAGTGAAATAAAAATCTGGGAACAGAACAGAATTAAAACCACCTATTCGCTTTCTGCCTGGAAAACTTCAGTTTTGACCATCAGACCTAAAAGCAGGAGAAAAGCAAGTTCAGACAGCCTCAGCAGAAGCCCAAAATAACTTCAGCAATCCTTCACTTTATGAATACTGTTTTAGAAAGAAATATGCAATAAAATGATGCAAAACATAACAGAACAGAGACTGAAATATAAATAAGCTCCTGTTGCTAACTCACAGCTAGCTATAAAGAAGTGAAAGATTACACAAAGATCAGTTAGAAACCATTGCATCAGTTTTTACACAACCCATAAGCAAACTGCTACCAGAAATTATCTAAGAATTTAGGATTCAGGAGTCATTCTATGGATAAAGAAAACATTCACAACGGCATCAGCAATGATTTAAAAAGTACATACA
The DNA here is from genome assembly GCF_965183815.1 of Platalea leucorodia. Taxonomy (NCBI): domain Eukaryota; kingdom Metazoa; phylum Chordata; class Aves; order Pelecaniformes; family Threskiornithidae; genus Platalea; species Platalea leucorodia. The sequence goes on from NC_138827.1 coordinate 61,906,942, forward strand.
GATTGTTTTAAAACATTAACCTACCAATGATCTGTTTCAGGGTTAAAGCCCAACTTTCTTAATAACCTGATTTTAAAAGTATCTAATGCAGGAATTCAGAAACAGCACCTTCTTTAGTGCCTTCACTAGTACACAGACTGCTCTTAACAGTGGTCCATGGAAATGCATTTAGTAGCAGGAAGAAGTAAAGTGGAAAAAAGTTAATGCTCAACACTTAGTAACATAAAGAGAATTCAATCATGGATGAGATGACACTCAGTGCAACAAAATGCTAGAAAATAAAATTGAGTTAGCTTTTTTTCCCCTTAAGAATTCTCTACACTATTAAAACACATTTTATCAGATAACCTTATGAAGTATTTAGGAGATTTTATTTTTTTATTTCTGAAAGTTAAAAGGCATAATTTAAATGCCTCCTCAAGTTTCTACCCATTTGATACTAAAGAAAGTGTTAAAAAGGTCACAGCAGTTTGTTTTGAAGGATTTTTATATGTAAGAGCTCTGCTGCCACCACAAGGATACCAAAGATGAGACAATCTAAAACTTCTAAAACTTAAGCCTTCTAAAAGGTTAAGTACATAACATGAATGCATGCAGTAGCATACAGCAGAGCTGGCTTGTGCATGTGGCTTTTGAGCTTTTGCATCATCTGTTTGAATGGTTTTACTAATGCACTCAGAATGGCTGCATTAGTAATGCCTGCCAATTTTTGTCACAGAAATACAGTACATCTCCATTCTCAAATTAAATACCTGTGTTTTAGAGTGCTTTATTGGACAAATTTGGGTACTATTCCTCCAGAAAACCAGGCTGCCTTCATATTATTGATGAGTGGAATATGAAATACTGACTTTCAAGTCCATCATTGGCCAAGACTGGATACTATCCGTAGCGCTACTGTGCAAATTCACACAATATTCTGCTTGTGGAGATGAGCAGCTTCTCCAAACCATGGTGTCCAAGCGTTGGAAACAAAGGATTTGGGAAGGCCGGATTAGCGGGTACAGGTGGAGTGTTAAGAGATAAAAGTAACCTGGGTCACATCTCAAGGCTCTCGTTTGCTACCGGTCACTCACTGTTTCATGTAATTCTGTGGTCTATAGTTAACACATACCTACCACAATTATTAATGCACACTGACAAATAACTTGACTGTGTGGCCATATCATCAACAAATCAGCACAATTCCGTATCTTCCATCTCAGAAGCACATGTAGCCTGGAGTCTAAGCACTTGGACACTAATCAAGCTTCAAAACACATAGGAAGGCATGCATGAAGCTTCACAGGTGACAGGCAGCCAAAGATCTAAAAGAGCACCTGATAAGAGCAGCCATTAGGAACCCTGGCGCTGACCAAGACCCACCTTTCCCGTGTTTTAGTCCTTTCAAAGGGCACACTTGGAATGGATGAAGAATATCTTCGACAAAGAACAGACTCAGTCCAGATGCTAGTTACCATCTAATTACAATCTGTATCCCAAGCAAACACGCAGTTTGGGGAACAGTACTTGAAGCTTACCAACATCCCCATGGCTACTCATGCTCAATTGTTTTTAAGCTCCTTTTGTACTAGAGGCACAGTGTAACAATGGCATTTTGACAGAAGCACAACTTGCAAGTTAGGACCAACATGTGGTACTTATTTTTTGTGATGACACTTCAAATCACATGAAGTGACAACGTGACAAGTGAGAACACTTACTGAAACTGCACATTTAAAATGGAGACTCTGCAGACAAAAAGTAAGGAATGAAAACTTTGCAATTTGGGGTGGTTTTTTTTTAAAGCTATAAAATGTGAGCTTGGAATTGTGGTGCTTCAATGCCCATGGTGAAAAAAACCAAAATCCAAGGGGGATGTTGGATTTTATTTTTTCTTTTTGAAGTTAAGCTACTAGTTCCTTTTCTCTTGCTGAATCTTTCATTTCAACACCCATAGACAAAGTTCCCAGGTTTTTTTGTTTAGGGTTATGGAGGTTTTTCCCCCCCTCTTTAACTTATTGACAGTAAAAACACCCTAAAATGCTTCATAATATTCAGTAACTTGAGTCTCCTGGTAGTTGACATTCCAGGATGTTTAATCTATAAAATTAATCACATGCAGTTAGCAAACTGATGCAAGAATAAAATGGAAAAGAAGATTAATACACATCTTCCACACCACTGAGGATAGGAAGTTAAGTACACATAATATCAGCAGTTATTCCCATCCATATTCTTAACATGTTGCAGTATTTTTATCTATATAAGAAAGATACCATGAACAAAGCTAGGAGAGCAGATAAAAATATATGCACATTCTTGTTCAGTTGCAATATTGGTGTGTTAATTTTCTAATGGCTGAAGCTTAAAACTTGTAGTCCAAAAAACTTTCTCTGGGAATGAAATACAGGGACAGGAACAGAACCAGTTAACTTAATTACCCAGTCAGTGTCTTGATTTAACCTAATATGAAAACAGAAACACAAAGGCAAAACAAAATCATACTAGATGATGAAAAAGAAATAGGGAAAGGGTGTTTAGGAAAACCCACAAACCACCACACACAGATTCTACTTCACTTTCCAGAAAGTCAGATGCTCATGAAGGATTTTACAGACAAAAAGTCACAGATCCCATTCATAATGCCAAAAAGGAAATCAAGTATTAGATAAAACTCATTTTCAATTTGGCTTTTGAAAAGAAACAAACACCTGACATGTGTACCCTTTATCTACCTAATGTAGCTAACGTTCTTTAAGAACCAATTCTGGCAGGGTTCCTAGTAAAAGGAAAAAGGAGATTATTGCTAAGTGCTCTGCAAGACTCTTCTGACAGCAAGGTCATGTAACAGTAAATGGACAACCAGCCGCCTCCCATAGCAAGACAAGAGTAGTCACTGCGCTGAAGCCCATGTCGTTTGTGACGATCTCCGTAAGAGTTTTTCATACAGGAACTGTGACTCTGAATTTGTTAACAGTGCCCAGCTGTGGTGGGACCAACCTCTGAAGTCATTCTGCAATCAGTGGCACAACTGCCAGCAAAATTTTACAGGGACCAGATTTCACTTACATTTTAGTGACTCATGTAGAATGACATTTGAGGCAAGGTTAAAGGGCAGAGGTAGTTAGTTCCCTACTGGAGTGACTAAAACAGCCAAGAGTGCCCTGCTTTATGCAATACCTAAGTGCAGATGCGCTGCTCCCTGCTTTGGACACTGGGGATGAAACAATTCAAGACAGTGCAGTAACTACACTCTGATTCTGTTCCACATGGCACTTCTCCCAAACGCAAATAACCTTTCCCTTTTCCAAGTTCCTCTACCGAGAGGAACTTGAGGAGGGGGGAAAAAAAGGACAGGCTATTGATTCATCAGGAATGTCAATACAATAGAAATCACAAGGGTTATGGATTACTGTTAGTCCTGCTCACATCATGCTCTTGTATTTGTTGCCTGGGTAAAAACAAAACAGACCACCCTTACCGAGCATGATTTCTCAGGGTCGCCTGCAGTCATACTGTTCTACAAAACCTTTTATCAGTCAAAGCAGTATTTGTGCAGCTATGCTAAACTAGCCAACATTTCTGTAATCAGTTAGCACTGTACTTGTTGTTTCAGTATTGCCACCAACACTTGTTGAAAGACAAAAAACTCAGTTGTTTCTAGAGCAAACTGCATTATCTGTCTCCTTCCAAGTCCATAAAAGTATTTCAAAAGATATATCTAGTTCAATGTATGTATCTAAAAGGAAATAGTACCTTTAATGTTCTAGTTGGAGCCCAGCCAGTGCCATCAATTGAATGTTCTCTCAATAAACTGGAAAAAAGACACATATATTATACAGTGCAACTTCTTGTTAAACAACCTTTGTCAGAAATCTCAGAAAACATTAAGAACTTGGGAAGTAATTGCAACATAAGAATTACCTCTTGCACTATATCTATGTACTGGGATTTTAAAGCACAAGAATTGGTATGTCTTCCTAGAATTACATTCCACATAGTGTCACTACAGATCTCCCAATGTGAACTCAACCTTTGACAAAAAAACCTGAATTATTTCCCAAGCAAAATAAGCGTGACAGAAATCCTTGTGACACAGTCTCAACATTGAACCTTTATTTTCCCCTGAGCACACAGACGCATGTTTAGAACACGTTCATCTTTGGTGAAGAGACAGACTTGCAGAAGGACCCATCTCTCCCCAAACCTGCCACAATTCAATCCAGAAAGGGTATTTTTGGTGGGATATCTAATTAGCAAGAAAGAGGATTATCATCCTTTCTCTGTGATAGGACTTTGCATTCTTAGAGCCAGGGATAGGAAAGTGAAACAGTTTTGGTACTGTCTGCTCAGGAAGGTTCTGCAACAGCCGTTAACATGAGCAGATGCATCTCCAGCCTGCCCGAACACAGCACGGACAATCTAGCAGGAGAGTCTTACAGTCCTCTTCCAGCAGGTGAGCTACATTGCATGAGGAATGTTTTAAGGCTTTACACGTAAACTCGGCATCATACATCCCCAACTGGAAATCATGAAGACTACTTCAGCAACAGAGATCGCTTATAGGAGGAAAAAGTTCCTTATAAACTATAATACATGCTCCTGAACTTTAATATAAATACATACGAATATAAATAACTAAGATACAGACTTTCCTATATACACACATCCCGTATAGAAATCTTATATGACCTGCATTTTATGCTACGTATTAAGTCCAGTGAAGCTGTTGACCTATTTACCAGTTGAAATCATTGAGGTGTATACAGTTTGTTAGGCATTCCTGGATCTTTCAGGTCAAAACATCAGCAGTTATGAGAAGTAAAAAATATTGGAGACCAGAGCATAATTGAGAAATGAGCTGACGTCTTGCTTGCATTCATGAAAGCAAAAGTAATAATCTGAATGAGAAAGTCTGGAAAACTCCTTGGAGCATCATTTCACAATCGTGTCTTCCTCTTTTTAAGGAGTAATGTAAAACTGAAAACTCATACAGCAAAGTAGAAAAGCACAAAAATTCATCACCACCAGCAGCTTCTACTACTGAAATGATAAAGTGAAATAGTCTGAAACTATTAGGTTTTACCAACTTTCAGGATGACATGTATTAAGTAATTTTTAAATTACAGCAGATGACTGGACCATACAAGTTATCCATATAGTTATTTATTGAATGCTCTGAGTTTTTAATCCAAGGAAATACACTATGACTAGCATTACTCCTTGTTCAATGCAGAGAGGCTAGGATAATGATACTGGATAACACTATTCCATCTTAACTGTGCTGCTAATCTCAATTCTGTGTCTTTAAAAAGATAAAATATACCATTACCACTAGTGCAGCTCAAAGCGAATTTCAAGAACATTAAAAACAGCATCTTGTGGCTGCGATTTTTGTTCATATTACAGAAGTAAAAGCAAAAATGCAAGAGACAGAATTTTCAGGTTTTGAGCAAATAACTGATTTTTTAGCTTGCCTTCTGTCTGCTCCTCATAAAATTTTGCTATAGTACTCCCCTTTACATATATCTCACTGAACTTCAGCGTGAGGAATGAGTTAATGCACACAAAAAAAGCATAAAAATATCCACTGATAGAGCTCAAAGTGCCTGAGCATATCAGCTAAGCCTCATAATACCCTTCCAGCTTCCCAAAGCCTCAGAGCTCTCTCTCAGCGTAACTCCAGCTGTGGACATCAGCGGCCAGGACTTGAGAGAAGACACTCATACCCCTCATAGAGCTCTGGCAGAAAACCAATGAAGATAGAGAAGTGTACCTTTGTCTCATATATCTAATTTGCTGATGTAATTTATTTTTAGAGCAGCATCATTTTTCTTCCTCCAGATTGGGAATCATCATTAGGCCCCTAATCAAAACCTTTTCCCAGCACAGGGTGTCTAGAGGAACCGCATCTTGTGCTCTCCACGGGGATGACCTAGATATAACTGCCAGACAGTTGGAAGGTCTGAATGGTGATCTGCTCTCAGAGCGTCATAGACACAAAGAGCAAAATGAACCCCTAAATGAGTAGAAATACATAAAATACATCATGAGCTGGTTTAGTGGATGAACAAGCATCTGCATGTAGCTTCCATTCAAAGACCTGTCATCCATGGGTTGCTGCCAAAGAGCTGGGCTACTAGGAAGCTCTCAAATGGGACAACCAGTTTTTCTCTCCCACTCAATGCTTCCAGAGGCTGCTTTTGACGAGCTGCCAGATACACCACAAAAGCCACCTGTTCTACCAGGGTTTCAGGACACCCGATGGGCAGGAAAACCTGTTTACTTGAAGTGCCTATTCTAAAATTGCCAGGACTTTGCTGTCTCATACAGGAATGCCAGAAAACTCATCTAGTATTATCTAGATTGAATAAACATTCGGAAGCTTCCCTTGTGATGCTTGAGAATGAATTTGCAAGAGTAAAGAGAAAGGTAAACCAACTGTGCAATTTCTGCAGCATTTCAGATCACTAAAGCTGGTGAGGGAGTGCATGCCTTGGGGAAGAAACGGGAGGGCTGACAGGAGGGGGAGTGCTGTGGCACAAGCAGGAGTTTGTCAGACAGGGAACTTCACCAGGAACGGGGAAGGACAGTAAAAGACCATTTCCATTTGCTTTCTCTTCAGCTGCAGTAGGATCTGAGAAAAGCCAAGCATGTCCTCAGTCATGGAGTGACTGGAACTGATAACCACACCGTAACATCTGGTTTTTGTATCTAAGGAGACCCCCTAGAACATTATTTCAAATCCTTATATCCAAGTTCCTATGGGAAGACTGCAAAATCACTATTTTTGAAGCTGTACCAACCAAAACAGCCACTGATGTGACCAGCCAGCTGCTTAGCTTTCACTTCCACAAATATCTTCTCATTCTGTAATTCCCACATGAAAAAAACCTTTGAGGAATTTTTTCTTTTTAAATACACAGTGTCCTAAAGAGATGTTGCAAAAACATCTACGGAACTGAGAATCACATGGCTCTAGCAAGCTTAAAACTTTCTGAAACTTCAGCTGACATGATTTACAGCTTAAGTGACTAAAAATTACTAAAAATTGGGAGATCAGTCCAGGAAAAAATCTGCTTTACATAAAGATCTCAGATGAACATATTTAACACCACAAAACGTCAGTTCCAACAAAACTTTTGCCCTCCTTTTGCCAACAGAAAGTATCATTTAGGTAAGTTTAAATTAAAAAGCTGTAAATCCAATTCAGAAACCCTCTGCTGGCAGGGACACATTGTAGAGGTTATCCTCTTGCTCACCTCCCACTGCCCACCTCCCTGCTCAACCCAGCACCACCAGTGCAACCATTCTGGAGGCCATGCTATATACTGGGTAAGTGGAGCAACTGGTGTAGAAAGTCTTTCTAAAGAGCTTTTTGTTTCCACATTGGCACAGCTGAGGAGACTGGGAACAGCACTGGGGAACAATCAACTTAACCAGCTTTTATAACTGCAGAAATTGCAACACTGAGCTATACTAGATGATACAATTAATCAGTCTTCAAACACTTCTCCATTCAGAACCCTTCGATATTGCATCATGAAGGGACCAAACCTTAACTAACACCACCCATTGCTGAAAAAGACACATCCAACAACATTGACCACCTCACCACATAGCGGAAAAGCGGTGAAATTTCTGAGTGATTAAACTATTCTAAAAGCTTATGTGGTCAAGGAGGAAAAAAACACCTCAGGCATAGATCACATTAATGGGGGAGGGAGGAAGTAGTCAGTGACATGCATTACACATTGCCAAGAAAGTAGTCAACTGGTGTGTGTAGTAAGCAAGCATATCCTTTCTAGATATCTTGATGTTTTCTATCCACATGTGCAGTGGAGGCAATATCCACAAGTACGGTCCAGACCTAACTAATATGGTCTACTATTAATATGGTCCAGAGTAACTGCAATCCATAAAGCACAGAGAAACAACACTTTTCCTACCCAAAACTATTACACTTGACCACAAGTTCAATCATTTGTTATGTTTTAATTCAGGGATGATTATCAAACCAACACATACCATAGCGTGCGGGATGTAAAAGACAGGAAAAATACCGATAAGGATTTTTTTTCTGCTTTTAAAAATAACTGAAGCTATTTTAATGTAAAGACTTGTATAAGTTGATTGCAGGTACTATATATAGAGTGCATTCTCCATTATAACAGGCATAAAGCAATCTAAGTTATTTTAGTTTTTTCATCTAAATGGTAAGACATTTCAAAGGCTTGATATGTTAAAGTATCTGACAATCAAATAAAGCTGATGTTTCAGGGCAGATGCTGAAAAAATTACTTCATGAAGTAGAATTATGATGTTCCAATACTACGTTCATCTTTCATCATTAAAACCATTTAAAGACAAGAAATGGTGACATATCCTCAAGAATGTGAGGAGGCTCTATTTAACCTCAGAAGATGCAGCACTGTAGTCAGAGCTTAAACTTTTAGCTATCGTTTGTTGTCTAATATTTCTTGTTCCCTGATTCCAAACAGCACACATTCCTTTACTTACACTATTTGACTCAAGTGTCCAAGCTTTCTCCAGTGACTAAGCCACAAGAACTCTGGTGGAATTTAAACTGTAAAAACATGATCCTTAAATCAGTCTTCCCTACTGTCAAGTGACAAGTTCAGCTGTGTAAAATGCAACACTCCTAGGAGGCACTGAGAAATACCACAGGTCTGGCAAATTTGCTAGAAGTAGCAATATGTATTTGCCAAAACAACTTTCCTGTATCACCTGCATAGAGCTCCAAATAACTGTGGACAAACAGGGGTTTTTTAGGTAATCTCAGATGATTTAGTTTTTCCACCGCTTTTAAATCCTCCAGTCCCAAAGTGAGGTAAAGTCTACGGATGCCAGCCCTCGCTGCCTGTACTCCTGCTGCAGTCTGGTACTGCTGAGCACCAGGAACATCCCACAGCCTCCCGAGGCTGGTTTCTATCAGCCTTTGATGATAGGAGCTTCTCAGAAGCATGGAGCAGACCACTGTGGCTAAAAAGCACTGATATCAGCTCTTTAGCTGTTATCAGCTGATGAGCCTGACCTGCCTATGAAGTGTGACAGATTACCCTGTGAACAGTTAATTTTCACCAGGACCTTGAACACAGCATTAAAATGATTTTTAAATCTAGAGGAAAAATGTAGCTTTTTTTTTTAAGCACCAATTTGCTACACATGGTGGCAACTGTTTTGGATTTTCAGAACAGCTTTCAATCTCACTTTATTCATTGCTTCTGCTTCATCTACTTTTTCTTTTATGCCCCATTAACTTGAAAAATTACAGTCATGCTTCTCACTTCTGTTTATGTTTGGTTTCTGGCCAATTTCACCACCAGGTACTCATGATGAAACACTGAAATTACAAAGTTTCAGAAACTGATTTTGAAGCAACACCACGCAGCAACATAAACCTCTCACTTTGGTAAAGTAAAGCTTTTGGGCTTTGTATTTTGACTTACAGTCCCCCAACTCTGTTTTGTTACAACTGGCACATATGCCTTATAGTGGATATTAAATGTTAAAATAAACAAAGGACAAAAGTAGAATAGTTACTGCCAAAGTTTAAGGAACACTTTTTCCTTCCTTTTTGAAATATAAATGGTTTCCAAGCACTTAACACATTCAGGCATTAAACAAGTAAAGCCTTAAGCCCTCTCAGGGCCTGGGGTCTATCCATCTATGGAGGATGAAACAAAAAAAAAAAAACCAACCCCAAACAAAAACACAACTAAGTTTCTTCCAAGTTGGAGTTTACATTTTTACCCTAAGTAGAACAAAACTTTAAGTCTGAACCTGAAGAGCCAAGGTCTACATGGTCTTAACACACAGCAAGAACAATACTTTCAGTAGATTTCTAAGTTCCTAAGGGTCACATGCCACTGATTTGCAGAATCTGTTGAAAAAAAAATATTGGCATGAAAATTACATGCAATGTTTTATTACACAGAAAAATCTCCAAGGTAAAAAAAAAAAACAAAAAAAAAAAAAAAGAGAATGCTGTTGCTACCTTAGGCAGATTTCTCCCGTCTCTGTAATGTTCGGATGCCAGATTCTTGTCAAGCATTTTACCTTCGGAGGCTGCCAGGAGAGAAAACAAGTTACAATGTTATCCTTTAAACTAAAACTGTATCACTGGTACAAGTCACAGAACTGAAAAAGGCAAATACATTTGATATTCACAGCCTATGTTTGAGTGTTTAAGACCCTGATAATATAACCTACAGGAGTTACTCCAGCTTTCTTTGCCCTTTTAGTTTCTCTCAACTCTTTACAAAAGCTGGGCTGGTATTAGGCTTTTTCTTAGAAAAACATAACTTTAAAGAAAGCCAAGAAAATTTACTCTCTTCTGTCTACTTCAGGGCAAGGAAAACATTCCATGTCACTCAGTTTCTTAACACTTAACCAGTAAGACAACAATTTAAAATGGAAAGCTACTAAGTATTTTCACCCAAGGCTTATCCAAGTCAGGAGTTTGTTAAAAACCGGCAGAGGATGCAGTGATAACTATGTCAAAAGAACAGCTTCTTTTAAATGCAGACCTTCCTGATCACAATTGAATAGGAAGCATCAGAAGAAGCATCAAGAAAGCACATCATATCCGAACTTAAGACACTAACATAAAAAAGCCACCAAACTTATTTTCAGGCAAGATCACCAGATTTCTGAATTCCATAGTGGGTTTTGAAATACAGATTCTTAAAATACAGTCTCATTTGCTCTAGTTTTGTGAAGTAAATAAAGAGCCGGTCATAAAAATTCTGGTAGCTTAGCAACAGCACGTTGTTCCATCCATGTTCTCCAAATTACAATTTGCAGCTTTCAATCAAGCAGAGGATTTCTTATAGTAAGTGTACTGGAATACATCAGCACAGACCAGTACCTTTCATAACTTCAATTAAATCACATATTATAGATGTGGAGCTATTTTCCTCTGCTGCTTCCCCAAAGTGTTCAGTCAAGAGACAAAATAGCTCAAATAACTATTTGCATAGCGGCATGATGTGTTTTGTCTCATCGCTTTGTTCTGAACTTCTCAATTATCTCTTTAGTATTTTTTTTTTTTTTTTTTTTTTTTAACTAAGACTCCTTGGAGAAGGAGATAAGAAAATATGCATGGCACTGAACTACCAATAATACACCTGTCCGGCACTAACAGAAGAAAGACCTATCACCACAACACATCTGCAATTTATAATGCAGACATTGACTTTTCTCCACTCTTATTTCATGTTTGTCCAATAACTCAAGGGACACTGACTGCCCCAGTGCTGGATCACAGCATTATTGAAAATTAAGTGGCATGCAGAAAACAGTCTCAAACTTTTTACCTTCAAAACAAATGTTCTTCTAAGAAGTTTTGTAACAACAGAGCTTTTCATTAGCTACACCTTCACATTGATTTGAAAGATTACATCTAGTTCTCAAGAAAGGGAAAGAGCAGTATTTATTCCATGCTGGTAGATCAAGACAAGAGTAAATTTCTACCCTGTGCACCTTCAAACAGGGAATGCATTGATGAGTAGAAAAAAACTAAGCTTTGTACAAACTAAATCTAAAAAAAAAATTAAAAAAAAATCCCCAAATCCTCACAGTCAGAGTGAATTAACCGGTGTCTCATTTTTTGTATCATGGAAACAAAAGAATTCCTTTATCCTTTCATCAAAGTGTTTTTCATCACCGACCACTCCTGACAGTAAGACAAAGGTTTTCTCTTACTCTCTCCTTCTTCCTCTGTTAGATCGACAGGACAACTGCAGCACTATCACAAAATTTATCTTCAGACAAAACTTCTCCTTTGAGCTTGTTCCAAGTCATCTTTGAGTCTTCCTTAGATCAACAAATCCACACAAGATTTCCTCGAAACGATGTTTCACTTTAATATCTCCAACCACCTCCAGGTCATACAGGCAAAACGTTGCGCAACAAAGCGTACATCGCTCGAACGCATCCATTGCCTCAGATACTGAAAGCTGCGCAGGTAGATCCAACCTCAACTGGGGGTCGCAACAGTGAACGGCTTGATTTTCTTCTCCTTTTCTAAGCAGCCACTTATCTTTTAGGGTCTCTCATTAGTTTTGATAATGGAAACTGTCTGACTTTCACATCCATTCTCAGTCCACTTCAACATATAGGTGAATATGTACAGATGATACAAGAAAGCGTTGCAAGCATTTGAGAACTACGCATATACTGACTTCAGTTTTGGTAGAAGTTTTGCAGAACAAGTTCCAGATCAAGTCTGTCTCATTTCTTCAAAAAATGCAGCAAATAATCTCTCCCCTCCATTATTCTCACCAAATAAGAGACTGGATATAAAGTGCTCAATAAATGAACTTAATTAACAGTTTCAGATCTTGATCAATTTGGCAAGCCAATCACTCTAACGTAACAAGTGTACTAACACAAACATATTTTACCTGTCCCGTAACTGTAGTTTTTCACTTCACAACCTTTTCCCTAGAGAAGGGATGGGGTTCCCAGCAGAAATTTGGAATCAATGTTATTTGAAATGTTTTCTCTAGACTCTAGATAGTCTCAAAGCATTCTCGTGAATTGCCGTGCAACTACAACTACAGGGTTTTTTCTTTGTAGTTTCTACAAAACAGAACTCCCAAAAGAGGCATTAACAGGAATGCAGATTCCAGAGACCACACTACAGCGCAGCCTTAAGTGCCAGTCACTCTTCCCTACCAGTTCCTGACAAATTTATTGAGATTAGCTGAAATTGAACACCAAACACAGCTAAGCACACAGTACAAAGAAATGAATTGAGGAAAATGAAACCACACTGCCCTCTGCTTTTGATGGAGTGGATTGCCCAGCTCAACAAGTAGAAGAGACATTGCCTTACAGTAGGAGTAGGCCTTGACACAAGGTGTGCACTTCAGGTCCCCAGGCTTCCTTGCACCACCTCAAAATCTCTGGACAGAGGCATGATGAAGCATGAGCCCAGTTTCCGTTTCATTGGTTCCAACCCAAGACCTGTATAAAGTAGGGTCACCAAAGAGGTAGATGGAAGCCCCTTAATTGTGGCATCTGATCCTTCAGGAACCAAATCCCTTTCTTTCCACAACTAACATATTGGCCAGAAAAAGGATGAAGATTGCAGCTCTGCTGTTAAATTCCTGGCTTTTGACCACTGCCTAAGGCACTCCATGTCATAAAAACCTTGCTAGACTGGAGAGTCCCTAAGACTACATACTCCGACAACACAATACATCAGAACCACGGGAGCTGCAAACAAGGCCTGGCTTGCGGTGGCAGACAGTTTAGTTTTATGTGAACATTAAACCAGATCTGTACTATTAACCAGGTTTCATTCCTTAAAGCACCAGGTTCCTAGTCTTGTAGCACCCATTATTTCATGAGCTGCACCTCAAGGCATGTTTGTGTTGGGAGTAAAAATACCGGCCAAGACTGGCAAGTCATTATAGCCCTGCCCCAGAGCCTGAATCCGTTTTCTAACTAATCTTTTCAGCCTACAGAAAAAAAGAACATCTGTTTTTAAACATACATATACATTTTCATTAATAACTTGACCATAACCCAACATTCAACTCACTGCATTTTCATCTAAATTGCACAAAGGCAAACTTTTTACTTTAGTGTTGAATGAGAGGTGCTCAGAATTTAAAAATATCTAATTAACATTTGCTGTAGATTTTCTGCCAGTGCTGAGCAGGGAAGTGTAACAAAACAGAAGATTTTTTAATTATAGCAATTGAGAATCAAAAAAACCCAGATCAAAATCAACATTCAGCTCTCCTGTTAACACATAGGAAATACTTTCCTGCAGCAGTGTTGTTAGGACAGTTGTTAACAGTGTTGTTAACAAAAAGTTAAGAAATTGAGTATATATTGTGTACATTCCCCTGTGCGCAGCATTGCCACAGTGGTTAAACTGCTATTACTGAAGATGACTAAAAAGTTAGACAGCAGAGAACACGACAGGGTTTCCCCCTTTATACTGAAGGCCATGTTTCTCAGGTATGCAATGGCACAATTTATTCAAGTTAGAACAAGGATGTAGTCAACTTTAAACGACCCCCTTTGTCTTTATAGTGTGTGCGTAACCTCACACAAGCTAGTAAAAGTGGTCTGTATTACAGTATGAAATTCTTTGGCGAGATTAAGGGGAACTTAAAAAAAAACACAACCAAAACCATACAACTGCAAACGCTATTAGTGTATAAGTGCTTTAGATAGAAGTATATCAAAGATAGCCAGGATCCTAAACACTTAAAAAAAAATACCTTGAGCAGATAATCCTTGACCAATATTACTATGAAAGGAGAGCACAACTATCAAAAAAGGAGGAAAATTCAAAGCTGTTTTAGAAGCATTATGGTCCTCTACAAGCATGAGCTTTTTATAAGATATAGTGCATGTCCCATGTATTCATAGATTATAAATAAAGGAATATTAGGAAACTTTTGAAGGTATCTTCTGGAACATGAACCCAACTCCTCTGCTTTCAGAAACATAACCTTTCTACTCTACTAGCAGTGTTAATGCGCCATTCTCCAAGCTCAGTCTGGGAATTCAAGCTATTACATTCCAAACCACCGCGCCTCCTTCGTATGTGTATATCAACAGTGCTGTGACTGCAACTACTACATATATATGATGCTGAATTTAAGCTTGGTACATCTGGACACAAAAGCCAACCATCTTCCCAGACACATTTCTCTCGTATCCTCCCCTACACATTCTTCAGCCTCCCTGAAAGAAGAGCTCTGAACTATCAACACCAAAAGTAAGAAAACAGAAGGATGGGGAAAAAGTTACAAAAGCAAGCAAGACTATCAAAACCATTCAAACTAAAAAAAAAAAGGCTTCCTTATTCCTGCAATTCACATACTTAAACGCAAATATTGCAACCCAAATGCTCAAATTATTCTAGTTTCCTTACATATCAAACAATCAGAACACAGAATGGCAGGTTTCATTCCTGAGAACCAGATGTATGCCCCAATTATTTCCCAATTTTTGGAGTCAATCTTGTTCTTTTGACAGCTAAACTCTGAAAACAATGTCTGAAGTTATTTTTGTTGTAATTGCATCTCCCTTCCCTTGTAAGGTTCTGCAATTTCAGTCAGGTACAATAATACCAACATTTCTCATGCTTGAAAAGGCCAAGTTGTCTGGAGCTTTCTATTTATCTACAATAAGATACCACAATCATTTGCGGGTTCTCTGGAAAGCTGTTTGCTTAGTAACCATTGAAATTGTTGGTTTTTAACGATACTTAACTAAACAGACTGGGAGACAACCAGTAGAACTGGCAGAATGCACTAAAGGAGGCCACTTGCCACCATATCTGTGCTTTCATGTCCTCCACTGCATGCTCTCAAAAGGGATTAAACACCTACGTCCAGTATCAAAACTGTAACCACCAGTTTCAAGGTCCCAGAGAAACAAAAAAAATTTTCCTTTCTGTTCACCTATTTTATTCTTTCTCTTAGATATACCATTTTTTGTGAGAATAATCATTAAGTGCAGGTCTCAAGAATAATTAACAGGAGAGAACGGATGAGAGTGGAACCTCAGCCAGAAGGAAGACTCAGGTCTGACTCATCTGTGCTTCTGAGCAGCCTCTGCCAGACAGTTGCAAATACTTATTTTTTTCTTTAAGGAATAATATCATTGAGGCAATAAAAGTTTCAAGGCTGTTTTGGTTACAAACACTGGACCGCAAAAGAATAGCCAGACAAATGATTATTCCCACTCTCTGAGACTCATGACACTGCATCTGGAATATTGTGTCCCATTTTGAACTCCTCAGTACCGGATATATTGACAAACTGGAGTGAGCCCAGCAGCCTGCCACAGCAATGCTGATGAGACCGGAGCACATGCAGTACAAGGAGAGTTGAGGGACCTGGATTTGTTCAGCCTGGAGAAGAGAAGGCTGAAGGCAGTGACCCTACTGCTGTCTACAGCTACCTAATGGGAGAGTATAGAGGAGATGGAGTCAGGCTCTTCTTAGGTGTGCACAGTGATAAAGCAAGAGACAGCAGACAAGCTGCAAAAAGGGAAATTCTGACCTGATATAGGAAAAAAATTCACAACAAAAGGTAATTAAACATTGGAACAAAGGCCCAGAGAGGCAACAGAATCTCCATCTTAAGAAATTTTGAAATGCCAATTGTGCCAGGCCTTGAGCAACTAAATCCCACTTTAACACTACCCCAGCTTTGAGCAGTTTAGATGACCTCCAAAAATTATGAACAACCAAGATTTTTCTACAACCCCATAATACTTCTGTAACAGACAGAAGATCCTTTCTTACTCTCAATGCCAAGTTCCACACTGAAGTCCTATTACGTGGAAAGGAAATCTAAAGTGACAACTACTAGATTAATGACAAATACTCACCACCATATTGTAGGCATCAGGAACTTCAATTTCAAACTGAAACTTTCCACCTTGGTAATAGCCCTCATCTAGCAAAGAAAAAACAACAAAAATAGTTAACTAAGAGAAAATAACACGTCACATAATACAAAATACTTGTTATTACAAACATAAAGTAATGGCATGGGATTACCATCAAATACTTAACCTAGTTACACCACAACCCTAGCTGCATCCCAGTCCAAAGAGAGTGTGAACATAGTGTCTTTCCCCACTCCCAAAACCTTTATAGCAGAAATTTATTGAAGTCAGAAGAGTCAATAGTCCCAGAGTGACCCTGGAAAAACCACATTCCTGATCAGAGCATCAGGCAATACCAAGCTAGATGAACCTTTGATTGAACTTTTCATGTCTGTATAAAAAAATTCTGCCACACATCAGCCATATGGCATGCAGTACCACAACATCAACCCTTGGAATGCGCTGGATACATAGTTCACTTGCTAATGCATGCTAAATCCTGCTCCAGGATTTAGCATATCTTCCCAGACTTGTGCTAGCAATCACATACCGTGAGTAGTACGAATAATGGTTTGCAAGAGCATGCTTCAAAGTGTACTATAATACAAGAGCAAGTTAGGTCTTCTGTTGTAATTATCTTAGGATGATAGATCAGTTAGGAAAATCCGCCTGCCTCTCTGTCAACCTCAGACTCAATACTGAATTATTAAAATGGCTAAATTTTAAAATATGAAACCTGAAAATATCTAGTTGCATTTAACCAGAGATAATATAATAGGATAACAGTCAGCCTGCAACTCGAGATGGCTGTACTTGGAAGCTGAAATGCTTGCAAGTGATCTGAAATGTCTGTCTGGCATTGCCATTATTGAGTTTTTTCATTAAGAAAGGAAAACAGACAGGTACTCAAGCCCATACTGGGGGTTTGGGACACCTGAGGAATGCTCAGGCTCAAACTACCTCAAGTACTCTAGCTCTCTGTATCACACAGTATAGCCATGGTGAAGGCTTGAAGGTCAGAAAGGCTGGTTATTGCATAAAAGTATTTTTTTATATTTTTTAAACCAACATTGCAAAGGAAAGTTCTGTGAAACAATCCATAGTTTACAGAAAGACTAAGAAGAGTTTTCTTATTATCTAGCTTGTTCCAAACCACAGAAAGCTAGCTCCTCTACTATAGGTCATCAAAATCCTCTTGCAGAATGCTGTCTTCTGAACCTGCTGCCTTCTCAGGTCTAGCACGACCTTCTATTTCCTCCTACCAACCAATGCAGCACATCCACTTGCTCAGGTTTCACTCCATGCTACAATCTCACCACAATCAGCACAAGCCTGTAGCTTCCACACTGTAATTACCATAATCTCAAGAGAGCAGTCAGCTCCTACCCTCCTCCTCCTTGCAATCTCTTATCAGCTGACTTACTGAAAAAGAGAGGGCATCACCCTGTTAAATAACACAAACCCTCGGTTGTAGAAGTGAACCAGTAACAGCTGATGCTGCCAAAGACAAGACTCAACTGCACACTACGTCCAGCATGCCACTCCAAAAGACCTGTGCCTGCAGAGTTGTGAAGGAGTTGCTGGGAAGTACATCATGGTCTAGCTTCTCCCAAGAGCCCGTGTAGACCACTGACAGGTTCAGCACATGAACAGCATCAGAAATTTTGGACTGCAACAGCAGCAGAGGCACGGAATATGAAAACAGAACACGGCTGGTCTTCCCCACCCTATACAGTAATGTTTACAGCTGCCTCCACACTGAACTGTGCAGCACAAAGCTGCAAGCCTTAGCCATTGCAAATCTCACTTTAATAACCTGTCGAGAACACATGCTTTTCGAATACATTCTCCATTTCCATTCCAATTCAATTTTGAAGTGTGTTTGATTTATTAAGCAGTCTTCTCAGGCATGCTATGCTTTACCAGAAAGTAAATGCACAAGCACTGATTTTTAGGGGGAAAAAAAGCAAGATAAAAGCATTTATCTTTTGTTTTCAAACATATCGAGATTAAAAAAAAAAAAAAAAAAAATCAGTAAAGCAACCCATTTCTACAGATTGAGATGCAAAAGGTGAGTTATACCAATATCCTTTTGACGAAACTGCTCCCTGTCAAATGTGCAAAACACTCAAAGCAAGACACCGACTGTTCCAGGAAGGAATGGTTAAGAAAATGATCCAATATCCCCCTGGGAGTGCAAACAGCTCAAGCACCACGAGTTACGCTACAGGACACAGCTAACTCCACTTTATCCATCATCTAGCACGTTATAATAGCTTTTTAACAAAGTCTCATGAATCCTCACTATTTCCATGTATGATACCATGCCTTGTAAAAAACACGCTCAAAAGAATCAGACACACAGGTCTTTCAGTGATCGTACCAAAACAAGCAACACCATACAGGGATTCAGCGTTTGTTATAGTGCAAGCCATGTACTTCAAAGCCTTCAGGCCTCCCCACTGCCCTCTGGCTTACGAGCACTTATCAAGCCATCACTTCCCAATATAAGCAATCCCATGAAATGCCCACATGCGTTTGTGCAGGGAGACGCCTGCTGCCAGTAGAGCAAGGTAAAGGAAAAACACCAACACTAAGGTTGCTCAGGAAGTCCAGCAGCAGAAAGTTATTTTCCTTGGCTTAAATTCAATAGTTCCTTGATTTCATGGACTTGGAGCAAACTGCGCAGCAGCTCTTCGTATTCCATCCCTGCTGATGTGAAACAGAAAACGGCTCCAAGGGAGGAGAGCTTGCCAGAAGACTGTCACATTCCTGCCAGTCAAGCAGCAGGAGAAAAGCCACACTCCACACCTCTCTGCACTCTGAAAACGCCAGGCCCACAGACCCTGCAGTGGGCAGGAACATTATGGCAGGCCCTGAACTCCAAGCACAGACAGCAAGATCGCTCTGACATTGCTCAAGAGACGCACAGGGCAGGGGTAGAAAGGCCGAACAGTTGTTAGCTTTCTCTGCTCTTCCTCACCAGGCAGACCCAGCTCAGGATAGCTCCACTTCCACCCAGCCATGGGAAAGGCAACTAGAGTCCACAGGCAGGATGAAATCAGACAAGGCAAGCTCAGCTGAAGGGGGCAAACCCTTTCTCACTATATAAAACCACCACGGCAAGATGACTGCAGAGTTTCCTGCAGGATTAGAGATGAACTGGTGTGCAGAGGGGTTAAACTACCACCAGTGTCAGTAGAAGAGAAGTAACAGGACCAAACAGTGAAACAATACCCCTTTTTCTCTGCAAAAACGTTTTCGATTAGCTCAAGAACTTTCTAACCACATATTAACACCTCCACAGGACATTAAGAGATTCCTCATGTGTTACTTCCATTTTCTTTTATTTGTTTCTTTTGTATTCTACATAAGGCTCAGAAATCTCTGGAGCACTTTAGACACTGTACCTCGTGCTGCAGGTCACTTCCACATACTTACACGATTGAGTCTCCCTCAAAGATAAAACAATATCATCACTGTCTTGCATTACAACTTCTCATTTTATGTTTCGGGTTTATTTTGGCATCAGTCCATGCTAGCACTAACCAGAACATGCACTGGGTACCCTACTGGTTCTGTTATAAAATAAGCAAGGACATATTTATCAAATCAGAAGATTGAAGCATCTCTCCTCCACTTTTTTTTTTTTTTTTTTTTTACAATTTTCCCTGTATGTTTGTAATTATTTTCACTAAGCAACAATAAAGCATGCTACTCATTATCACTCACTCAAACATATATTAAAAATTCATGTCTCTGGAGGGCCTCAGTACCCAGCCAGAGATCTTGCAATGCATTAACAAGATAAACCGTTATGATGAAGTCACCTTACAGCATCCCAAGCAAGTAAACAGGTTCTCCCACATGGTAGTTTCCTTCCCTGTGTCCCACAACACCCATACAGACTGAGACAAAGACCCTCAATATTTTTTAGGCATGTAACAGTGGTGAGAAAAACTGAAGTTCTGGCAAAGTTAATAGTGAGGAAAGTACTATAAATAAAACAGTCAAAATAGCTTTAGCACCTAACTTAGGAAATTGGCCACTGACAAGACTTTTGCAAAAAGGGAATATGTCTAAGCTCCAGTTTTCCTCCTACTGCTTAAATTTGTGTCTTCAAGCATCCCTCCCACTTAAGACTCAAGTTTCATCATCAACAACCTGACTCTAATCTTAGTTTGCATTTGTAAGATGTTTTGATGGCTGAAAGTGCTGTGAAAATACTAAACTAAATTATTTTATTGCTTTAAAAGAAAATGCAAGATAATTAGGACAGGCCACAAAGGATGTGCTTTTGATAGTAGCTCCTTGAATCGGCAGCATTGAAATGCTCAGCCATGCTCACCAACATTTGTCATTTTATGGCATGCAAAACAGAAAACAGGCTCTTTATTAATTCCCTGAAGAACAGGACTCTAAAATAATCACACTAACCCCAAACTACCCCAGCTGCCTGGGAGCTGCAGGAAAATTACATCAACTCTACATATTCTGCTAGTTTTCTCCATGTGCAAGCTACCTAAACTCACCTTTTTTTTCAGGTCATTATCATGTTTTAGCCTCAGCTTCCAATTTTGTGCTCCAAATACCAGTGCAGCAGGCAGGACTCTGCCCACATTTTAAGCGCCTATCTCCTTGTTTTTCCTAGCTTTTGATCCAATAAGGTACTGGCACAAAAATAAGAAGAGAGGCAATTGGTGGCATAAGGGCATTTTTCAATGACAGAACAATTGTTTTAGATGACAAAAGGAAAAAGAAGCTTCAGACAGCAGAGAAAGCCAGCAGTTGTCTGCCTCAGGAACACACAGTTTGTCCATTGTGGCAGTAAAATCTAATCTTATCCATTTTCTAGCATGTGCTACTATATATCCACTCATGGTGCGCTGCAAAAAGCTATAACAAAGGAATCAGAATTTCTTGAGGACAAGTAACTTAAGTGAAATAAGCAGTCACCCTCACGAAGATTTTCTACAAATTCATTTTAATTTAAAACTCACTGTCAGCATGATAATTTTGTGACGTTAAATGCCTACTAAGAAAGGTTATTATGAGAAGTGCAGAGCAAGGGAGCTGAAAGTATTTCTGCTCGGTGGTAAAGTTTTTTTTCCTTATTCAAATTAGTCTTTTTGTGGGAACCTAAAGAAGCTTCTTTCACTGTCCTTTCAAGACCAGTCACATTCAAAATGACTGTGTAAAACAAACCACCCAAGAACAAGCTTTGTCAAGAACACAAGGCTAGAACGTTGACCGCAAAAGGCATTTCTGTGTTAAAAAACATGTTCAATCAGTACCTTCATGGTACTCTGACAGCCAGTTACTTGCAGAAACTGTCTTGGTGTAAGATTCCTTATAAAACGTGGTTACAAAATTCAAGCTCTAACATTAATCAGAATATAAGGGAACTTAAACATAAAATATGAATATAAAATAATTAGCACCCCTGTAACAGATCTGTCACAGAAGGATGCAACCTCTGTAACTGCAGATAAGCAAACTGAGAACCCTAAGAAGTGAGCCAGCAAGAACCTCTTCACTGTGCAGACTACCAACCCTGGCTTACGCACACTTACTGTATAGGTCCTAACAGCAAAAATTGCAAGGTGGCATTAGATATTCCCTGGCACCCATAGCTGCACTGAGCCCTTGTTCCACAACTGGAAAGCTGCAGAGATATTTGCAAAGCACTCCCTTTAGAGCCAGATGTATGAGCAGGATTTCTAGAGTAACTCAGCTCCTCAATGCAAGAGACAGTTCCAGGCAGAAGGAAAACGAGCTCTTACTCCAGACTGTCAAGATTCACACAACATTGTTTAGACACTGCAAAAATAGCTGCCTCAAGTGAAGATTTTGGCCCATTTGAGCCAGAAAAATTCTGTGGCAGCCATTTAGCTGCCTTGCTGCTATTCCAAAGAAAACTAAGATTTAGCATACTCTAAAGAAAAATCTCAATAATGAAGGGAATCAGAAAGCTACAAAGATTTTGGGGGGGGGGGGGGGGGGGGCATGTGTTACATTCTGCCTGTAGAGAGCTGTGCTAAGCTGCAGCTGATCACAAGATTCTGTACCTGAATTATGCACAGCTGAAAATAGATGTTTACTTCGGTCAGACTGCTACTGCAGAGACTTCAGCTGTGCAGCTATATTTAGAGTAACAAAATGTTAATTAAGATCATCTCATTCCCAAGATCATTTCAGCAATGAAGCTAGCACAAAAACCATGCTCTGCACTCAACGACCGTCTTCTGACTGCAACATCTTCCTGCACAGCAGTTAACAGACAAAAAAAATTACTAAGTATTTAGGCACCTTCAAATTAGTGTGAAGAAGCTATCATTGCTTCATATTCAAGACATCCCTAACTCACACAGTGATGATATTGTAAAGTCAACTCATTTCCAAAATATAATAAAGCAACATCATATAAACTGAAGGACATTTGGTTTAAGCAGACTAACACTCACCAAGTAAACATGAATACATCTCCCACACAGAACCAGAGGTTAGAAGTTCTATAATAGCACTTGCATTTATTTTTGATTATACTGACTAGGGCAGCCTTACTCATTTTTCCATCACAAAAAGGAGTCACATGAATGGGCACGTTAAAGACCACCCAAGACTTCTACAGCTGAGGAAGTGCTAGTTGATTTTGGCTAATAAGCAGCAACAGTGACATCTAGCGCCCGTTTGACTTCAGATACTGGATTATCAGAAAAATTCCTGTCACCCTGTTAAGTGTAAACTTTTATTTGCATAGGTAAGACATCGGGATGACTACCATACTGCATCCAAATGCTGTTGTCGATAAGCATCTACAGAAAACGTAGATCTACAAGAATTAGCTGGCAAGAAGATCCTGATCTCAGCGCGTCTAACTCAAACAATTCAGTGTACTGAACACATTGATGTTCTCATTTAAATAGTTGCACAGAGTCTCAGAGGTAACACACAGCAAAAATAAGAAGTGCGTATGAAATTTAAATAATATTCCATGCAGATTCATCCATAAAACACAAACACAGCTTCCTCTTCTAAAATGGATAGTCATGTGAGCAAATTCTGCCATTTCAGATGGCTATTAAGAAACTTATATGGAAATGATAAATTCTGAAAATGTAGTCCTGAGGTTTTGTTTCATTGAACAGTATGACAGCGGAAGCTTCACAGCATATTTACATTAGCTTTATTAATAATAAAAGATGTAATTTCGACATACTTGAATATTCAAAGACTAAGAGACATTTATTGTTAAGCATCTTCAGACATGCATAGATTTGAAGTTTTCCATAACGTTACATCTGTCATCCACCTTTTCAACTCTGCAGACTCAAGCAATCAGCAGAAAAGAATAACATGCCACAGGGCTGTAATAGAGTAATTTCTCTAGACAGAGTCCAAGATTTTTCTCAGCAAATAAAACACGGTCATTTGAAATTGGCTGAGAGAAAAAAATGTTTTCAATCAAAGTGAGCAAACAAGACCTGAATACTTCCTAAACCTGCTCGATTTTGATGGTCTTTTTATTGGAATGGAGTTCTCAAAATCCAGCCCAATTTCTCCATTGCCTCTATAAAATAATCACTGTATTACAGCCAGTCTTTCTTTGACCAGAAAGCTTATTGGATTCTTGAGTAAACTCTTGGAATTACTTTTCCTGAACACCAACACACACAGAAACAAAAGTAACATGTTTAAAAAAATTACCTGGGATTACAGTTAACTGAAAGTAATGAAGCTTGTTTGGGTCGGGAAAATTCACTTTACATGTACCTGCAAAGCAAAGGAATAATTTACATCAGACAATTGTTTTTCCCACTGTTGGGAAAGCATGTATATCATCTTTCATGCTCTCCAAATTGACTCCCTGATTAATCCTTCCAGTGAAGTGATTTCCTCCTATACTTTGTCTCTAAGCGCCTCTTCCCTATACAGTTACAGGTCACCTGCAGTAAAGGAAGTTCACTTCTTTGAGCTGCAAGGAAGCTTATTTCCTTTCAGTAAACGATGCTGTCTCAAAGACCTTAAAATGACAAAGGATTTGGTCTTCTGTATATGTACTAGCTACATGCTAAGATGACAGCATACATAATGAGCATCTCTTCCTTACAAGTTCTTTAATGGTAATGTGTGTATCTTGATATTTGATCATACACTGCAGTCTGCAAGAAGTCGTGCCACCACAGCCCTATGCTAACGAAAGATTATTTATACCTGTAAGGTATAATGAGATAGAAGCTTCACTGAAAGCCTCATCCAAAAGCCAGTGAGGTCTCCGTTCAACTGTCATATTGAACAAGTTTCTTCTGCGTAACCAATTACACATATTAACAGCAAAGGTTACGGAGCATCATTACAAACCAAACATTATGTTTTTATTCTCAGACTAGATGAATTTAAGGAGAATAGTGAGAACGAAGAACAAGTGTGGGGAAAAAAAAAAAAAGGTAAAACATCAGTCTGATGAAACTAGTCAGTAGTTTCAGTTCAACAGATGCAAGTTCACAGCATAACAGCCCTTTGTTCACATTTGATGACACAAACTAAGTTGCCTGCCCATGCACAAAACCGGCCTCTTGACTATGGCAGAGACAAGCTGTCAAGCTAGCATGAGAAGATGCATATATCAACGGAAGCATTATTATCCATATTATGCAGCCTTTAGCTTCTTAATCCCTCAAGTTGGCTGTTCTTTTACTATTTAGTTCTTTGACTACAGAGTCAGAGATATAGAGACTATTTGCCTGAAAAAATAACTAGAACTGTAACACAAACCCTAATAATGCATTTTTATTGTAGTAACTACAAACTCTGATACACGATTCTCAGGTGTTCGTTATTCTATAGGAGAGTCTACACAAAAAAGTTTAACAAGTTAAAATTACTCTGTGTAAAATCTCTATAATTGCCTTTAAGAAAGAAGAGCCTACAGAAAGGAAGAGTTAAATAATGCCTCTTCCTGCCCTCCCTTTTCGCTGCTTCTGTTCTGTATTTTCCCCCTCTTGTAATTCCGCCCATCAAGCAGTCTGTACACCGAAAAGACTGATTTTTGAGCTCTGAGCATTGATCTGGATTTAAAATCGTTAGCATATAGAAGATGCTCATCAGAAGCAGCACTCAGAAGTTTAACCTGGAGAGAAAAAAATATGGTCAAAGCTCCCCTTAGATGGGGAAAGACTAGAAACATCACGAGCTACCTGCCAGTGTAATCAGAGAGAATATTCACTGCTTTTTCTTTGTAAGATATGCGTATGGGCAAGACAGTGTAAATGCACAGCATGGTAATAACCTGCATGTATACTCTTGGTCTGCTGCAAGCAGCTCACGTCTCTTTCCCTGCAGGGAAAACATCTTAGATTACTCTGAAACAGGAATGTGCACCACAGGAAGTCATGCAGAGCAAGCGATGGGCTCTGAATGTACCTCTGAGCTTACCAGGCAATAACTTGTTGTGCTGCCTGTATTCCAAGAACTCACGGCAGAATGATGCTGTTCTGGTCAACACTTGAAGGGAAAAGGAGCTCAGCAACAACTCAGCTTCGCTGTCTAACACCCACCCTCAGCAACAAACACAGCGCAGTAGGAACTTTACTCCCCTTTATGAAAGGGCTTTGTGTTTTGCTATCCATTACAGAACTAGGCTTTCTAAAGCTAAACAGCAGAAAATATTATTTGACTTAACTATCTATCCTCAGCTTTAGAAGCAACAAGCCACTTACCCTGTGCTCTTAAAAGCCTATTTTAAAGTGGCCATTAATATTTTTAGCTTTTAACATAGCACACAAGTCGGATTCCAGGGCTAAAATCACATTATCTTGCCCTTTTTTTAAGGAATATGGATTACTTTTTTAAAAAACAACTTTTCATTAGTATTTTCACTATTAACAAACCCATCAGCTTACAGCTTGCATGTAAAGTGAAAAAGCACTAGGTTTCTGGAGAACTGAGCTATTTGGTCTGCCCCTAAAACAGCATCCGCTGTTTTGAAAGTGAGAGAATGGAGGAAAACCAGGAGTGAGGCAGTAAATGCACTCTTCAGTTCCAAGTACCTTTTGGGTATTTTATGAGAGAAGCTCCCACTCCACCACCAATCAAATTCTAGAGCCAAATGATCAATACTGCTTCCAAAGGACACTAATAAGGGATCCACCTCTCCGCAACCCCTTAAGAGGGAGCAACAAAGAAAACCTGTTCAAGCCTGAGTGGCAGTTTTGCACAGCTTTCCCTAGAGTTAACAAATATCATCAGCATTCATACTTCAGTGAAAACATTCAGTTCAATGGCCCTTTTCCCCTTAAAATGCATACCATTAAATGCTATACTTACAAGGTAAATTAGCTTCAAGTTCTGCAACCTCTGTTGAAAGAAAAAAAAAAAACAAAACTGTTATTTATGCAAGCATAAAGCCATTCTTGAAGTCCAAATTGGCAGATCTAATTCAAACCACCCTGTAAATCAAATTTCACTTAAATATAATTATGCTGCACTGGAGGTTTATCTTGAAATTTCTCTTTAAGCCATGCAATTCATTACTAAAAATGCTCAGCTGCCTTACCAACAATGCAAACATATCCTACTGTGATTAGGAGGTTCAGCTCTGCCAAGACTGAAGCGCCAGGGCTCCTAACACGCAGAGCGCTGGCATTTCAAAAGGTGGCATTACCCAAACCTCCAAAGTTGTCTACATAAAGCACTAAAATACAGAAAGCCATAACTCCACAGCTTGCAAAACACAAGAACAGGAAAACCTCAAGAATCGGGGTGTCAGTCCAATAATAAAAACAAGCACAGGAGGTTCACAGCCTGCATAAGCATCACCACTCTCCAGCATCTAACTGCTAATGTTCTTCCACCATCAGCTACAGACTCCCTCAGGTTACGCACTGCTTTTGGGGAGAAGCCTCTGAGCATGATACCACATACTGCATGCTTGGAAACAGCTACTGAAACCCTGCTTCAGTAGCACTGTCATACTAGATGTCCTGCGTGCAGACGCCAGCATTAAGAGCACTGAAAGAACAAAGACAAACCTTCACTTCAAGTGCCCGGCACAGCAATGTGCACAGGGAAGTGATAAAAACAACTGCATCCATTGCACTACTCCCTGCCCCTCAAAACCTCTGCACTGTTGAACAAACTCAGAGTGTTAAGATTTTTTTGCTCCTGTCCCTGTTGGGTATTTCCCCCTGGAGCACGGTTTGCTATAGATGTGCACTCTTGTTCAATTAAGACTTTATTTATTTTATTTCCCATGCATAAAACTTAAGTTATTCATAAAAGAAAGGAAGATAACCTAATTCAGTTGCATAGCTCCTAGAAAGGGAAGTTTACTCCTACGTCCTTTCCCTGCCATGCTACTTTCTCTGGAAGATCCCCTGCTTTCTCCTTCTTTTGTGTATTTTATTGAAGTCTTACCTTCAACTACCTGTATTTCACAGAAGTACGAATGAGATGCATCAAGATCCCTTTTACTTCTAAGTTCAAGGAAACCTAATCAAATGTATTTTTGCATTTCCTGTAGTCTTTTTCTCCACTTGATTTCTAACTTCGCTTTCTGGTCTGCACAGACACAGCTCATTTATTTGGGCTAACAACAATGTGTAAGAGATTTCAACACCAACTCTCAACAACATACGTCTAAAGAAAACTGTAATTCAGTTTAAGATATGGGGAGCGATTTCTTGGCACAGAATCCAAACTGATCTCATGACAATTAAGAGCTCACTAACTCCCCAGAACTCCATGCTTACCAAATCTAGCTGGTTTCTGCAACAAGCATGATGCTTATTTGACTCCCACCTTCCACTTGCTTGGCACAGCCCCAGTATCCCTGCTTCTGTAGCCTACTATACCAAGAGAGAAAACACCACCAAAAGAGAAGCACTGTGTTTCACACTTACCTAAAAAGTTCACAATTGCACTCTTTAAAATCCCACACTCTGCAGCACTTGAGCAGCCACAGCTGATTTAACCAAAGTTGTGCACTGAAAGACACACGACACTGGGGGCATACTTTTGCTAGAAGTTTTCAAAGAGGACTGTCTTTATAATATATAAAAAAATGTAATTTCAGCTATAATCAAGTACTTTATTTTTACTTTCCTTTTCTGGTTAAAAAGACAAGACATAACCAACTACTGAAGGCTGCAGCTATACAAGCCCATCGTAAGAGTATTCCGCCACCCCTTTCTCTTTAAACTGACCAGCCTTTCATAGCAGGAGGCACTATCAGTCTCCACTAGATGGTAGAGTTTAGGACCTAGCTTACTTTAAGGTGTTGACTGCCTTCCTTATTGCTTTCTGTGCTTGTGTGTTGTTCAGCTTAATGAATCCTGCCTGCCCTTTGCTTCAATTCTGAGAAAAGGGCATGCAGAGAAAAGGGAGACACCAAAGGACAGAGCATGTTCAAACCCAGCAATGGCCAGGCTGCAGCAGCACTGCTGAGCCGGAGTCTCACTTCTGCCTCCTGCAAGGTTCAGTAGAGAGTTTACTG
Organism: Platalea leucorodia; assembly: GCF_965183815.1. Classification (NCBI taxonomy): domain Eukaryota; kingdom Metazoa; phylum Chordata; class Aves; order Pelecaniformes; family Threskiornithidae; genus Platalea; species Platalea leucorodia. Next base: position 61,935,806 of record NC_138827.1, read on the forward strand.
ATCACCATAGCTCCTTTGAAGTGTGAAAAATTTCCTGTAATGCATTCAAGCTTCTGTGTTTCCCTTTGTCTTGGCACAAGAATGAGCAGATTTTCATGTGAACACATGAAAACGAAGATGCTCACACCAGTGCAGAACCAGTGCTCGCTCTTTGAAGGTGTGCAAACACATGGGAAGGCTATGGTAACTAATCCACACGAAAGCTTTGTGAACAAAGGCAAGTTCCCCAAAATTAAGGTTTCTAATCAACTCTGCAACAAACCACTGAAACTAAGAACGAAACAACTTTTTATAAAGATAAAAAAAGCAGGTAAAGACCTGCTTTGATACTCTCAACTTTTAAAGTAACATCAAGTAATGAAACAGATGTTACTATTGACTGTGCAATATAAACATTGGTGATTAACAACAACTAGCACATTTAATGGGCCAAACCTACACTGTCTGTAAGTCTTCTGAATTCTAAGACTCTTTGGTAGTGACAGTCCTGACATGGAAATAATTTTTATATTTTGCTGCTCAGAAAGCAAACATTTTGACCATGTCATTGCAACTCCATTAAGATTCTGATATTTTAAGTTATGTATTTTCTATATAAAGCAATACCACTGACAAGAATATTCTCTGTAAGAAAATGCTCCTGTGCAGTCTGCCAACTTATTGGCATGGTTTAACAAATTTGTAAATAAGCAAAATGTAGAAGCAGCAGTTAGAGCTCCAACGCACTGAACTTCCAAGAGCTCCAAAAGCCTCACCAAATTAAACAACAAACTTACTCTCACAATCTTTCTGACCTCCTTTTTCAAAAAATGACTGTAACTACAGCTGAACAGTACAGAAAATCCAATTTGACTGCTTTTCATAATGTTTCGTGGATAATCAGTATCTGCGTCTCAATTCACAGCCAGGCATCTCACCATTCCTTAAGATGCAGAGACAAACAACTGGATAACCCACGTCTCAGGAAATATTTTGCAAAAGCACTCCAGAACTTCCATGGGAAACCACCGCTCCTCACTGCCTGCTCAGTGCTGGCTTCGCAGAGGTGCAGAAACACTGCAGCCCATCTGAATTCCTCTCGCAGTCAAGAGGGTTGGATTGCCAAGAAGCAGCAAACCCAGGAGCACCGCAAGGCCCTGTGCCCGTGCTGATAAGCCCTCCCGGGTAGGTCCAAAAGGCTGTAGTGTAAGTGCAGACACATGCCAGAGCTTCTGCAGGGAACAAACTCGGGTGCGTTCAGCCCAGACCCAGACTAGCTCCTGACCAGCCAGCCTGGTGTTCCTGAAACCTTATTTGATCTGGTGCAGGAGTACACTCAAGTGGCAGGTATATTTGCAGAGTTCTGCTCTTGACCCAGTATACACTTGCTTGAACAGTTCCAAATGCTATTTTAAACCATAAAAAGAGTAAAAAGGCAAGGGTTAAAACTTCAACCTGCCACAGACTTTGGAAGAGTTGAATGCAAACTGGTTGTGTCTCAGAAGCAGAACAGGGGAAAGCTAAGCCTAACACAAGCAACCAGAGCTATTTATAAATGACTTCACAAACAATAACTCTCCCTACCCATGACAATTCTCAGGACACAAATAGGAACACACGCTCCTGACGTGTGTATAGGCATATGGTTTATGAGAGACCCACGTGAATGTTATATTCAGTAACGCACAGACTATAATCACGCTGTTCTGCTCCCTCCCCTTCTCCCACCCCAACAAGTCAGAATATAGAAGTGCTTTGGTTACGAGCCTTGCCACAAAGAGTCAGGCCATATGCTTCCCACTGGAGTTAGCTTTTAAATACAAAAAATGTAAGCATTATTTCCTCAACTGAAATGAACATTCTCACCCACAGCAATACTTACTTCTCTCTGGTTTTGTCCAAAAAGCCTCCCTTTCCTGTTTAGGTCCCCCGTTTAAAGTGCATCTTTAAGACTGCTAGAGATTAAGATAAATACCTTGACAGTCTAACAAAAACTCCATTTTCTAAGTATTAATTCTAGCAGTATAATGCTGTTTGTCTCCAATTCTATCCATCTTTATAGTTTTCCCTACTTAGCTCCTCTGAACTGTATAACCATACGTACACATATTAGAAGTCAAACAAGCTGCCTAATACTGCCAGATTTTCAATGGAGTAAAAGATGTGTATTTTCTCTCCACTTCCAAATGTTTATTTTAAACAAGATACTATCAGATCACATGCTTCAGCTTCTATACACTATTACAAAACTTTTTAGCCTGACATCAAAAACCAGAAAAAGCAACTGTGGTTGGAGATCTCTAACACTATAATATAACAACTCATACTTCAGGTATGCTAAAAAATAAGAGGCCTAAGAATCAAAGTGATACATTGAACCAGGCCTTCGTTTGTCAGTGGAATCCTAGAAAAAAAGTCTCAGTAATAATTTTTCAAATTAGCTTCAATTCTTGTTGTGTCTTTTTTGCTTTACATTATCTATCACAGTTAGGCTGCAAGCATTTTAGTGTAAACTACTAGTTTCCTCTTTAATAAATATAAATCACTCATTCATCAAACAGTTTTCTACTGTCTTCTTCCAAAATAAAGGATTTCATTTTGGGGGGGTTAAGAAGCATCACTGAAAAGGAAAAGCTTTTATGATTTAAGTTGTGCAATGTACAGAAGTTAATGCAGCATTTTCAAAACAATGCCTCAAGTAATTTCAAGAGTGTTTATGAAGGAGGGTTTTTATTAATTCTCAAAAAAATAGTATTTCTCCCCTCTCAATTTTCCTCACCTGCTATTTTGAGGAGGGATATTACCATACCCAAAGAAAGCAAATACATGGATTCGCATTTTTACTTACAATGCACATTTACCTCACTTTTATGATCAGTCTCCCACTTCCTTCTACACATGCACACCTGAAATATTTTCCAGTTAAATAAATCTGGTTGTAAAACCCACAAATGTTGAAGACAACTGAGGAATAAACCATGCTAACTCATTTTCTTAGGTATTGAGTTATTTCAAGCTGTCGCTTACAATCAAACTAAGCAGCACTGGTAATACAAAACTGAATTATGTTTAGGTGCAGTATAAAAAAGCCTTTCCAGGGATAACCCTTGTGATCAATAAGCGCATACATCGCTGCTGCTACTACTGACATCCTGGCATGTTCTTTATCTTTAATTCAATTTAGTAGTCACATTCATTATACAATGTTAAACTTAATAGTACTTTGACTTGTCCTCAGCTCCTTTCAAATTTTCAGAAAGGATTTGCCTTTCAAGTTCAGCACTGCATGGCTCAGAGCATCCTTCAGGAGCAGTCATGCGGCCCCTATTCCTAACTTAATGAAGTTCCCCCTTAGAGATGAATTCAACATCAAAAATTGTCTCTGCAGCACAGAACAAACTGAAAGCTGCTAAAGTAAGTATACAGCTTGTTCTATTTTAACTTGAGTACTAGGTCTACAGAATTAGGGCCTTACTCTTCAACTGAGTCTATATTGAAAATTCAGTGAAAATAGAGATGCAAGAATAAGTCACACTGAACTTTTAACAAAGTAGTGCTTTATTAGAGCCTCTCTCCCTGCCAGAGAGGCAGCAAAGTCCCTTCAAGCACAGCTTCTGTCTGCTCCTCCTTCCCACATCAGTATTTGCTTTCTGCCTTCTCCAGTTTTTCACATTTCCTCCGTTTGATTTGTCTTGAAACATATTAGTCACTGCTTGGTCTCTCTCCAGTCTGCTCCTCCTTGGCCAGAAAGCCCCTCTCCAAGAATTGCCAGCCTGAATTACTAGTCCTCGCCCTCCCACACCCTCAGACACTTCTGCCCTCAGTGATTTCAAAGTGGTGGATGTTTTCCAGTGACTTCCCAGGGTTTCAGATCAGAACTATGACCGTGCTCCTCACCCCAGACACATGTGCCCTGCTAACCTCCCAAATGTGCTCCACTAGTTCCTGAGATAATCAGCACGGGACAGGCTGCCACCAACTCATGTTTAGCAGCCATGACTTTTAACATTCCAGAGGAAAAACAGCTGGAAGAGAATATCCAGCTGTCTCAGAGTGAATTACTCCCCCACATAAAGCTTTGGGGACAGAGGTTTTTCCTTTCATAATATGTCCATGAAATAACCCAACAAAACAGCACCCTGAGCCATGATTGATATTTGAATATATAACAATACTGGACATGTAAGCAATCAAAGGCACAGCTTAGAAAAACTAATGAAGGGCACCAGTATTTTAATAGTAATTTTTTGCATAGAAGTGGGGAAAAAAGCCTGTTTAACTTGCACTCATCACTAAAGCCGAGGACAGCACCTGACGACACTCAGCTGATAGCTCGCACACTCCAGTTTTACTAAAAGTATTTCAAATGCCAAATTTGAATTTTCTTCTCATTCATATGGTGCAAATAGCTAACATCATACCTAAATTATCATTTATTGTTCCTACTTTAAGGCAGTATCAGTTAGCAGACATGTAGTTGGTCTACGCCAGATTTTTAAAATTTTGTAAGCATTGTCTACACTTATCAGTGGCTGGGGTCACAGTTATCTACCCCATAATCAAAATGTCATTGATCTATTTACCAGTTAGTGTACACAATACATTTGAGGACTGCAGGGTTATCAGTGTGACAACAGATCCTTCAAAGAGATCCTATAATGCCTCCATGGACAGGACTCTATCAACACAAACAAGGCTGTCTTTAATTTACCTCCAGATAAAAAAAAAAACAGACACTGTCTGTGTCTGGGCAATACCTCTAGTAAAACTGGCAGACATCTGCCTGCAGAATTTGTGAGACTATCACCAATTCACTGTGGATCAGGAATAGGAGAGTATCTCTTCAGCACATCATCATATCACTCAAGCAAGCAAACAGCTATACAACTTTGGTTCATACACTATCACCAGCTCCCAGGGCCAGGCAGGATTTAGGGTACTGTGCCAAAAATCACCCTCAACTAAGCTTCCAGGACAGCCTACCATGTGTCTAAGCTGCTGTGGAGGATGCTGCACGGACCAGCTGCCCACTGTTCTCCTACTGACTCGGAAGCTATAGACTTACTTGAGGCCAAAAAGGATCCAGATGTGCTACAGAAAGAGCATAGCTATCGCTGAGCTTTCTAATGTATGTGACCACAGCTCCTTGTTCTTTCAACTCAGAGGCTTTACACAGTAGAATAAAACCACCACCACCAACACCATTAAGAGGTACAACTGAACCAGCACTAATCTCGGCACAACTGCTGGGGCAAAAAAAGGACAGAACATGCTGGGCCTTTTCTCATCTCCTCCTCCACCTTCCTTACTGATTGCCAGCATTTCTTTTCTTTTTTGTAGAACAGATTATTTTTTTAATTCACAATTGCCAGGAGATAGACCTGATTGAGCCTTTCACCCATTCTGCAACTGTCATCTGTTTGCTTGATAACTCCAGCCTAAACAAACTTCAGTAACAACTTCTACTTACAACTACTCCTACAGGCTCCCACCAACTTTGTTTCAAGTCCAATACAACAGCCTATCACAGTTTCATACAGTCAAGCAGTAAAAGGCATCTTTGTTGTACACACGCCTTTAGCAGGCAGTTCTCTACTCCCTATCAAACTCACTCCTGCAGATCTAGACGACCTGACCTAAAAAAAACTGTCAACTTCAGAAGTCCATCTTCACTCAGGCTCTCAACATTGTAGATGCTGCTTCAGCTGATCTAGCTTTAAGAGCTGGAGTAAGTTCGAGAGACTTTTGTAATTGAATGGTCTACATTTAGTTTAAAGTGTAGGTTAGAAGAGAATATCCCCAAGAAGTCTTTCTCAGACTAACTATTAGATTTTCCCCTCACTTTCAGTGTAGTTATACCGAAGTGATCTACTTCTACTGTCAGTTCCCATTTTGGTCCAGAAGCCATTCTAACCAGACTGACAGCCGCTCCCACAACTCTTTTTGGAGAGCCATGTGATACAACTTTCACACACAATCAGATCACGGTCCAACACTCACACTTGTCAGAAGGATGCCGGCAGTGACCTGCTTTTAACGTTTGTCAGTTTGGGACTCAACTCGTTCAATACTTAGTCTGCACTGGTTTGCTAATGGTAGCTGTAGCAATTACAATGTCAATACTAATTTTCTATAGCTTACCTTCTTTTCTTCCCCTGCAGACATAGGTTAACATTTTAGTCATAAAAGTGAAAAATACTATTACTCTAAGGGTACAGTAAAATTTCTTATGGCACTTCACACTATACCAGACATTGTAGTTGAAGTGTATTTATATTACACTGCTATTTTCCCCTCAAGTCTACACTTGCAGGTTAATAAAAATCTCAGATTATATATATTTAGTAATTTGGCTTTGTAGCTTAGCCTGGTTAAAGAGCTTATTCCTCCTGCCCGGTATCTTTCCCCCTCAGAATTAGAGTTAACCAAGGATTTCCAAACTGGAAGTCTAAAGTAAGCTCTTCGCAAGCATTATCACATCAGGGTTTAAAGTGAATTAAAACTCCCTGTCCTTAGAACAATGCAGAGAGAGACAATTGTGACCATAATGTTCCTACAGTTTAGCTGAGGCACTTCCCAGTACACTGAGGCAGCAGCATGTGCAGTGGAACCTTGCTCCAGTATACAGTTATACGGCAGAACCTACCCTAATTTGAAAAAGCTGTATGTAACATTATGGTTAAGCAATGTCATTCAGGTAGTGTCAGTCTCAAGCCATTCTGAAATAAGACCAGAAAACGAGCACGCTTCATTTGACTGGCATGAATCCTAACCACGACAGCTTATACATCAACAGTAGTCTATTTGCTATTAATCATTTTTAGTAGAAACATCAACCTAAACAACATATTCCTTGCCACTAGATCAAGCTGCACAGCTCAAGCATTACAACACTCAACTATTACCAGAGGGAGTAAACCTGAGCTTAAGCCCATAGTAACTACAAAGTGTCAGTACCTACGGATTTTTAAATATAACGTTATCTCAGCTACAGAAAAAATTAAGAGCAAGAAAGAGCCGTCCCCGATTTTACTATAAAATAGTTTAATTATTGTCTCACAAACCACCACAAAGTAAAAGTTTGGGGTTTTTTTACCACCAATGGGGACCCAGCTAATAATAACCTACAGTAGCCTTCCTTGAACAAACCATGTTGTACTACAAAAATGAGAGGGTTTTTTTTTTTTTTTTCTTTATTCACTACTTCATATTCAACTTCCACTGACTCCAGGCCTACAGAAAACATCTCTTTGCATTGCTTTTTTAAGCTTTTTAAAGTTTGTTGCCTCTGATCTATACAATTAAAGACCACCAGAACACTGACGTTACTTTTCGGACTTTCTTTCCTGTCACAGGCTGTTACGTTTTTGCTCAAAAAATACCTTCCTATCAAGCCAATTCTGATATTCTTCTCCTATGTGTTTAGTAACACTTATGTGACAATTTTTTGTCATAATGTTTTAACTAATGACACAGTTCCCAATGATGGATTAAGCTTTCAGCAAAGTAAGGAGGAGGCTTTTTATGTTTTCCATTATTCAGTGAAAATAAGCGTCCTACAGGCAAAGAGCTGTTGGAGATGCAATGTATGCCAATATATACCCTACAGTATAAACCCTGAGGTAAGTCACAAGCAGTTTTAAAAATACTTCTGGAAATCATTTTATATGCAATTTAGTACTCTTCACTAGCAACACACCTGCAAACTGTAAATCCCAAAATATTTAAATATAAGTTCCTTTCACCTTTAACAAGTAATTTATCTCGAACAGAAACCCTCCGAGTTGAATCAGAAGCTGGATTGGATGCACGGGGTCCTCTGACACCATCATCCCGCTTCAACTTGCTTGCCAGAGTTAGCATTACTGCTGTCTTCAATCTAGAACACAAATATCAGAACAAAGTCAATTAGCAAAACTAAAGTCCTAGGAGGGGGAAAAAAAAAGTACAAAACCAAGTTACAGTTAGGTCCTTATCCAACAACTATCACCATATTCTTAGCAGTCAAAGAATATGATATATACAGTTAACACGACTGCAATCAAAGACAAGGATGGCCTAGAGTACTTGAAGAATGAGAGTCTGTTTCAGATGTGAATACTGAGAGAGTTACAGTACATTAAGCCAAGAGGAAGTTCAATTTTGCTGGAGAAAGGTCAGACTTTCATCATTGTTTACAACCCAATTTCACTGCACCATCTACCGAAGTATACCACTGCTTGACATTGCTCCTTCGAAAGAATTAATGTGAAAATACCCCTGCCAAATCCTTGGCCAGACAACCTGCTATGACCATTCTCATCCATGCTTCAAGTGACAATATTCAGAGCTACTTTTTTGCTGGTAAAAAAAAAAAAGGGGGGGGGGGGGGGAGAGAGGGAGAGGGAGAGGGAGAGGGATTACTGGAACAATTCTCTAACACTAGGAAGTGAGCTTTGAGTCAGCTACCAGGAAAGGAAACAGATTTAAACTGCAAATAGTGCAATTACCTATGCAGCTGCACAACAGTAACTCTTCACAGTGCAAAGCAACAGTGGAGAAAGTTACATATGGAGATTTGACAACTTAAGAGACTTTTTTGCTGTATCAGTCCTCTGCTACAGAAGATAACTGCACTGATAAATAAATTACAATAAAAGGTGGACAGAATGCCAAAGTCATAAAACCAAAACATTCCGTCTGTCATGGCTTAATAAATTTTGACACTACTCCCAGTTGAAGGCAACTCATTCTTCTTAACGGTTTGGCCAAAACCAACATAATGCTGACAAGATCCATACTCTTTAGGCCCCACCTCCATCACTAAAATGGTAGGAAGAATGTTTATCCTTTAGCAATACAAGTTAATTAAACAAAACAAAGGCAAAAAAACTTGTAAGAAGTCAGCATATAGTCTTTACATGAGCTAGTTTGCATAGAATACCAGACAGGTATGATGCAGCAGTTACCAAGACATGAAACAGATGCTCAGGTAACATCAGCTCCCAGAGTATAAAATGGAGAATCAGGCAAGACATTCATAAGGCAAACGATAAAGTCTAGTAAATCACTAAGATGAAGACAATCACACTATAAAATAACAAGACCTGATACAAGATTTATCTCTGTCAGCTTCAGCTCTATGTGTCTTGATGTTTCCTTCTTGTAAGCAAGACTGAAGCAGGTCCACTGCAACAGCAGTTACTTTGCTTGTTTGTTCTTGCCCCAGAGAAAACGTGATAAAGCCTCTGGCCTGCCAATCTAGTCACTACATCTGTAAAGACAGCCCTGTTGCCTTCCCAAGGTTGTGAGAAAGTTGACAGATTAATACCAAACATCAAGCCAACACCAAAATACTGGTGAAGGGGCAAGAAGGAGAAATGAAACAACTGACAACACTTGGATGTTGAGAAGAGCATATCAGATGAGTAACAAGTTTTTAAAAAAAGGAAAGCATATATTTCACAATAGTACCTAACAATATGAAACTCTGGGAAGATCTACAAGAAGGTCAAGTTCTCTAAAGTTGGTAAGTATATATGCTAGCTTCAAGATCCAGATTTAAATAAAAAAAAAAAAGTAAAATTCAGGGCAAATGTAAACCCCACTTGCTCAACCAAAACATTCACCAAAACATTCACTAGGTTTTTTTTTTTCATCCCACTACCCCAGAGAAAGAAAGACTAAGCAGACAAAACAGTCCTTTTTACCTTGGAGAAGAGAAAGACAGCAGCTGATTTAAAAAATAAATAAATAAATAAAAAGGAGGGGGAGTAAGGGAGTCTGGGAAGTAGTGACACAGGGCCCGAAAAGGGAAAAAAAAACAACAAAAAAAAAAACAACTGTAAACTGCAGGCAACTCCCCCCCCCCCCAAAAAAACCCTTTTAGGTGCCAAGTCCAAATAAAATCAACTTCAATGGGAATTAAATACCTTTATAGATCTGTTTCCTCACTGCTTGTCCTAGAAAACTAGAAAAGAGCGGGGAAAAGAGGTGATTCGCTCCAGCTATACCCCAGATTTCATCAACGGAGCACCGGGAGGAAGCACCCAAAACTTGCTCACCGCACGGGGAAAGTCAGGCGTTACCACTGCGCGACACCGCGGAGACAGCGGGAGGGAGGGGTGCTGGGCTTATTTACAGGGAAGGCCAAGAGAGCCCCGGGATTTCTCCAGCCCCCTTCGGAGCGGAGGCAGCGGGGCCGCCCCGCCGCGCGCCGCCGGTGCCCGCTCCCCGCGCCGCCGCCGCTACCGGGAAGCCCCTCCGCAGGGGACAGGGAGGATCGCTGGGCCTCTGTGGAAGCGGTACAACCCTGCTGGGCCAGGGGAGCAGCTCCGGGGGTCCAGCGAGGTCCCCCCGCGGTGCCGCCGGGGCCCCGAGGCCTGGCGGGCCGGGGCCGCCCCGGGAGATGGGGGGGCACCGGGTGGGGGAGGGAAGGGGCCGGGGCTGAGCTGAGGGGGCTAGCCCCGGCCCGGCGGGGAGGGGGGCGGCCCCCACTTACCTGAACGCGGCGTCAGGGCCCGGCTCCCGCGGCCAACACCATCCCCGGGGCTGGCCCGGGGCAGGGGGCGGCGGCGCGGCTCCTCCCTCCCGCCCTCCCTCCCTCCCTCCGCGGCGGCGGCGGCGCCGGAAGCGGGCAGCGCCGGGGGCGGGGCTAGAGCCGCCGCGGGGCGCGCGCCCTTCAACGACAGCTTTACCGGCAGCGCGCGGGGATCTCGCGAGAGTTAGGGGGAGGGTGCCCGTCGAGTTCTCGCGAGAGTTGTGGGCGGGGGCGGGTGTTCGCCCCCGGCAGGGCGGCGCCATTTTGGGGCGCAGCGGCTGCCGGGGAGCGGCGGTGCGGCCCTGTCAGCGGAGGCGGCTGGTGGGTCCTGGCCCCGTCCCTCCTGGGCGAGGGGTCTCGTTGTGCCTGAGGGGGTCAGCCCCCTGCCAGCGGGAAGGGCCGAGCCCCGGCCCAGAACACAGCTTTCCCCCGGCCCCAGTGTTGCTTTCTGCCATTCCCTTGCAGGGCCGTGGAAATGCGGATTGATACAGCTACAGTCTTAATTACACTGAGTCACCGGGGAGATGTGATAAATGGCAACATCACGAGAGGGGAAAAAACAACAGTCATCAGCATGATGTCAGAGCGGGAGCTTCAATGCCTGCTTGCTGTTGACTTTGCATTAGTGCCTGCTTAAATTAATTCACTTAATCTGTACATCCCAGCACCAGATTAGTGGAAGCAATGGTCATTCAGATTAAATGAGTGTACAGAACTGATGGTAAGAGTGCATTTAATACTGGAGAGTAAATGACTTCCGTATCATGACTCCAGACTGACTTGACCAGCTGAATCTTCAGAAACCCTTCACGATCAGATTAGATCAGACCCTCAACCTGTAGAACTTAAATATGTGCATGCTTTTAACGAGGTCTTCTGTGCATTAGCCTCCGATGAATAAGGGAACCGAAGTTAAGCCGTTAGAGAAGCATCCAGCCTAGAAGGTTTGATAAAGCAAAGCTAGAGACCAGACACAAAGAAAGTTTGGCAGACAGCTATTGAAATACACACTGCGTCCTAAGCATTCACTGGAATGATACCGCTTCCCCTTCACCACAAAAAGACCGGAATTTATCTTGGTTGAATCCAGTTAAGCCAGTGCAGAATCGCAACTCGGAGGACTTAAATTGCCTTAACCCTTTCACAAGCTTAATGCAAGAGATGAGCACCCAGTTGAATTCGATGAAAAACATTTGCCTTTCCCACAGTTCTTTGTAGTAGCAGCCTGTCCACTGCAAATTGCCCATGCTTTGGGTTTCAGCTGGAAAAAACTGTAACCGAAAGATGAAGAAACAAACCCAATGCGTGTATATGTGCAGAAACAGTGAACATGGCAGTCCTCCTTTTCCTACTCTGGTTCCGTGGCTATGCCACACGGACACACCAACTGGGATATTTAAAAATTCACAACCTTAAGAGGAAAATAATCTCAAAAATTATCCAAAACACTAAATCCTAGGGGTTTTTTTCTGATTACAGATGAATCCAAGTGCAAATTGATCCAAAATGAGCCCATCAGCTAGCTGTAGAGATGCAGGAGACAGCCAGGACCCTGACGGGGCACCTCACACCAGAGGGTACATCTGTTCAGACCTCACCGCCTGCTTCCTCCCTGGCTGTGCCACGGCAGCGGGTCCCTTCTCCTTTCCCAGGGAGATGGGCACTGTGTTTGTGAGCGACTCGGACGCCAAGCGTCTTTTAGAAAAGCCTCTGTGTGATTCTGCTTCCAGATTCCCGTGCCGGTGCAGCTTGGAACTGAGAAGATGGCCTGAGGATAGCTGTACTTCCAACAGCAATAAGCCGAAGCTGTTTCACACTCTGCAGCAGACTATGGACCCTACGACGCAATTTTGTGATCCCATCATAAAGCTTGTTGGGGCATACAGGGGTAAACAAAGGTTGCAAAGTCAACCTCAGCACTGGTATTTCCCAGCTCATTTGCCTTTTAATAGCAACGTCCTGGAAATACACGTTTGAATATTCAAGATACTGATGTATCTTCTGCTTTTGTTGATATTTTTTTCTCTCCTGAAGGGCACTGCCCACTACCAAAGTCCAAAATTCAGTGAGCAGGCCAGAGTCACAACAGCGTTACTGTTAGTTAGGCTTAAAATGTCCTACCTTAACAACAGCTAAGATGCTCTTTAGAACAGTCAAGAAATCTGCTTCTATTTTATCTTCAGGTATCGCCAGCCACCCTTCCTTTTGCTGTGGTACAGCAGTCCAGTTAATATCTGGTGACTGTGACCTATGCTGGGATTAATAAAATGTTTTTATGAGCCAATTCATAAAGGTGCTGTCAACAAACTGCTGCCTCCTCTAAAGACTAATTAAAGCCGAGCCAATGCTGCCCAGCACAGGCTGTAACGGTGTCAGGACTCCGTGCACCCTCTGCCAGTTCCTGTTATTACTGATGAGCGAAATGCAGCATCCGATGTTCAGTGACCTTCTGGAACTACTTAACAATTTTAGTTTACAATGGCATGAAGAAACGTCCTAGAAAATCAGATTAATCTAAACCCATGGCCTGGTTATTCTTTTTCTTCAGACAGTGTTGTTGTAAGTCTAGACGGAGAGACAGCAGTGCTGTTTGCTGGAAGCAAGAGTCTCCTGGTTTACTGTGATCCCTCTCTACCCGCACAACATCTAGTCTGGGAAAAATGAAGTGAACATGTATAATACACAAAATGTGTCTCATAAGGCATACATGCACACACGCTTCCCACTGCCACGTTTTCTCAACTCATGTTTATTCATTCTTTTGTTTCGTGTTTGACAAGATGTTTTTCTCATTCTCTCACCTCCTTCTATCACTTAGGCTCGAGGAGTGTGGTGTAAGCTACTCCTGGAGCTGATCTCTCAGACATCCATGAGTGAGGAGACCAGGATGTCGAGAAATACTATGTGCTTATAGAGCGTTGCACAAGTACCAGCTGATCTGGGGCAAATTCACGCTGCTCCAGTGAAAACTTTCCTGGTGGATACCTGAAATCAGGCACTACGCTGCATGTTCGAGGCATCAAAACAAGATATTTCCAAAGGTCCTGCTGAAGAGGCAAGAGTCTCAAAGGTTCAGCACCTAAGGAAATAACCACTGGCGAGGGTAGTTTATAAAGTAATTTCATAATGTTATATCTATACCTCTGTATCAGTTAGTACTTAAAAACACTAATGACTGGTTGAAAATTGTTAATAGTTAAAGCCCACTTTCAGTCGATGCATACAGGATGGAGTATTTTGTTTTCCCATCACTGTGTCTCTGACCTGGCAAGTATTTCATGTTTCATATAGCAAGAATTTGAGCAGTTGCAGACGTCACCTGGTGCAGCAAACAAAACCAAGATTTCTTCTCTGTTGGATTTTAGGCAATTACCCAGCCATTTTCCATTACCCAGCTGTGACTGTTTTTAAAGCTGAAGAAGATGAAACAAGCATCTTACATTTAAACTATGCCACCATTTAAAGAGTATTTATGTCTTCTTGTGTCATTTTCTCATGCTTTTATTTAACACGTACGTCTCTCCACTGGGAGTGAAGCAGAGGAAGTCTGCTTTTTGTTAAAGTATCAGCTCCTGCCTTAATGAGCAATTTTGGAAGTTCTCATATTGTCAGGAACACAGAGAACCAACCATTATCCTAACAACTCCCTCGTGGGCTCTCTAAACACAGCTTTTCTATGCTCTTACTTTAAAAATGCTGGCTCTATATCCAGACACATTCCATCTAAGTCCCTGCTGCTCACGTTTCAGTCCCAGAGTTTGTGATCTCCGAAGAGATGCTAGTTTTGCTTTTGTATTCAAGTACTCAGCAAGCCAGGACAGCTGGGATCACGCATTTTGCCTTCAGAAAAGCAAGAGAGAAGACCTTAATGGAGCAGGCCACACGGTTTTAGGCCTTAGAACAGGGGCAGGTTAAGGATATATCTGGTTTTTAAGATTCTTTTTAGATAAGGGATCTGATTTCAAGTACAAGGATAAAAGCAACATGATATGGCATAATTTGCAGTGTTTAAACAGCGAAGGAAGCCAGTGAGCGAGCAGGACTTTCTGGCCTGGCAGAAAATGTGCTCGCTAACAGTCTTTGCTTTCCATCCCTTGTTTGGTTCTTCGGGTTTAACCTGTGTTGGCTTTTTCCCCTCCCTCTCTTAAACAAGAGCGTTCCGCTTTTAGGCTGAAATCATTAGAGACTGACCTGCCACACCAGACCTGAAACTGGCTTTGGAGTATCAGAAAGAAGAGGATGTTGTGCGACAGTAACTATGGCAATGGCGCTCGCAGTAACTTAGGTGCTAGTGCATATCCATGTAGCCAAGAAAAAGTAAATATCACTGATGTGAGGCACGTGAGATTGTTGCCACGTGTAACACTTTGCCTCCCGCACACTTCAACGCGCGGCTGCTGCAAGCCATTTGGAAGAAGAGCAGATAGCTGTAATTTCGTTGTGGTCACAATGGCAATATCGGAGCATTTTTTCACCTACAGCTTTATTAAAGCCATATGAAAAGGGGCTCTCAAGAGTTCTTGCAGTAACAACTGGCTTCCCGTTAGTCAATAATTGTGCATCACTGTGGACAGTTTGTAAGCAGAGCTCTGAAGGAAGAACATGCCAAGAGAAGAGCAAGACAGCCCCATGGGCTCTGTCTCATGATGATTACCAAGCGGCTGAGATTTGATGTATACTTTATGACAAACGATCACACAACCCTCTGACGAAAATCAGTGTACGTGTTTGACTGCTGATACCTATCAGAGACTGCATTGACCTGGAATTCAGCTGCTGCTTCCCCCAGGCACTGCTAAAACCAGAGAACAAAATACCAGACCAATACTCAAAATCAGATTAGAAAGCCAGGTTTTGCCTGCGGGTCTAGGAAAAAAAAAATAGCCAAAAGCCCCACACTGATTTTGTTTGTTTATTTGGAGGCCTGCATTTCTTGCCTAGACAGTCCTAATCTTGACTTTTTTTCTTGGACAGAGTAATCCTCTCTTTCTATCTCCTGAAGCATAGTCTGCCTGCAGGACTTCACATCCATGGTGGTCACAGCCCCGAGTAACAACCTGGACTTTGGAGCTGGGGTTAAACTATGGAGCAGACAGCCCAGCACCATGAGAGGGTGTTACGTTTTCAGCTTTTGGCTTGCTTGATGATTAACCCAGAACCTTTTTTGTCCTTTAGGAAGAGATTCTGGTTTGTTTTCAGCAGGGCATGCCTACCCCTAACTGTCTGTGAAGCAGACCTTAAGGTTTTTAGTCCATCCCCTAATCTGTTACCAATAAACATCCTAATGGCCTGCATCTACGTACCGACGTGGTGTGACACATTGCCTACAGCCATGAATCCGTTAGGATGGTCAAAACAGGTGACTGACACTGCACTCTATGGAGATGACACTGACCAAGGCAAGTTTTAGGCAGCATTTTGCAGGGATGGAAGGCCACGCAGTTTGAGACTACGGGCATACCCGGTAGCACTAGTGTGCAAACAGGGTGTTTGGGATTAACTCTGACTCTTTCTTGCACCTACAAAGCTACACTACAACAGACAGTGATCTGGGAAGCCCCCAGCTTGTCAGCTTTCAGGAAGGGAAACAGCCTTTAGAAATTTAAGGAGCAATGGACAGCACAGGGACTGAGAGCTCCTTTGCTGTGATGGGTTGTAGACCACTCTTTTCCTACGTAAAATGATTCCTTGTGGATGTAGCGCTTGATGCGGTGTCAAGAAAGCACAGTCATGGTCCTCCATCCCAACCCAGATGCATCCTCCCAGACCAGAGACCATGGGGCAAACAAGGAATCAGGAATGACTTGGAGAAATATTTATGAAGCACATCTGAACTTTTGTCCTTCATCTTTTTTCATTCCAGCATTTAGGGATGGGACCGTTATCTTGGACCTGTGAAGGCCAATGCCTTTTCTCAGAGCTTTCCCATAAACTAGCTGGAATTCCCTTATTACTTTGACGGCTCACAGTCATACTCTAGCAGATGCAAGAGGCTGTTTCTTAAAACCTGTGCCTTCAAATGCCCACACCAAAGGTATTTCAGTTACTACATTTTCCTGACACACCTTCTCCCATTCCTGGCAGGTGTAGCATAAATCTCAGCCTTCTGTTTTGTGAAACTACAGTTTTTCCTTCTCAAAGGCTATTACATTTATCTGTCAAGTCTATCAGTGCTGGGCCCAAAGATTTCAGGCTTTTATCTGAAGCAGCTGGAGGCAGAGGGGTCTGTGCCATGCAAGGAGTGATGGTGCACAAAGAACCATGCATGCCTGCCACCCCCTCCCTGGCAGTCTTGGGGCAGTAAGGAGCAGCTTTCTGAGGAGAACATAGAAATCAAACAGATTTCTTTAATAAAAAAGAAAATGAAGTATACCCTGGGACAGGGCATTTTCCCTGGAGCCAGAAAGCTGTCCCAGCCCCATCCGCAAGCACTTCTGTCAGAGCGTGAGTGCAAAGGGAGAGTCAGGGGACGTGGGTTGCTGGGGGAAGTTCTCCAGAGATGCGGGAAATGGTTCAATCATGGCTACAAAGGTGACAGCCGAAATGAGACTTCTGGAGGGCAGAGGAAGCAAATCATTACTAATTCAGGCAGCGGTCTGGGGTCCCAGGAGCCCTCAGCAGCTATCTTTTGGCCTGTTCCTCTAGTCCAAAGTCCTGGTTTTTGCATGAAAATGAGTAACCCATCAGTCACTCATACATCTGCAGCTGAAGTCATCTGCAGTTCAAAGTGAAGGTTATTTTTCAAATAACCCTTTTTGTCAAAGCAAATTGAGAGCAGGCGGATCTCACTGAGCGCTCTCTCCCCAGATGGCAACACGGGAACATCACAAAATGATTCCTAGTATGATTGCTGATAGACAGGAATTATTATTGTTAATTAGGAACAGCACCGAACGGGAGGAGAAATTACAACATCAAGAGCAGCAGTATCTAGCATATTAGAAAACGGCACATTCCCATAACACCAGCAGCAACTCATTTTCCTGTTCCTCGGAGTGCCAGGCATCCCCGACAAATGCTCCCACTAACAGGTGAGAGCACACTTATTCCTTACGTATTATCAGCCTGCATTCTGGTCAGAGGGTTTGGAGCAGAAGTAGTTTATGACACGGGAGCTTATAACATGATCCGTCAATAAAACTCAGCTGTCGGTGTTCTTGATTTGCATGCAGAAATGTCATCTGCAATGTGTTAGGCAACGCTCCCTGTGAAGCTGCAGAGTTTTTGCCACTCGGGACCGGTGTAAAGAAAGCTGAACTGAAAAACTCCCAAACTCCACTGTCTTTTCTGTAATTTGGTAAACATTTCCCCTGCTTATTCCATAGCAGCACAAAACCGTGTATATACATGAAATAAAAACAACCCTGCCAAAATAAAATGTGATTTCATAAACGGTTCTTGGAGGGAGAAAATGAAACAGATCTCACCAGTACATCTTAGCCACGCCACTCATTGCAGGACCAGGATAGTTAGGTAATGTTGAAAGCGGCACAGAAACCTCAGCAGAAAAGAGCAGCAATCGGGTAGTTTGTTACTGCCTGACCTTAGCCACACATCTGCCAAATCCCACAGGACCTTATCCTATTTTATTTACATTCCGTGGGATTACAGGAGGTCTCCTAAGACAGCATAGGCACCCAGGCTTGAGGCAGTGGGAGCAGAGATTTAATGCAAACAAGATCCTGATGCCTTCTGCCCATCGATCACTCGAGGGGAGCCACAATCACCACTGCCACAAGGTGTTTCGTGCTCTTCAGCCACAGAGCTGTCTTCTCACGATGGCCTTTACGTTTCACCCTCCGACAGTTCAGTCTCTTCCACGACACCAGTGTTTTCCCCGTGATACAACAAATGGCAAACAAGCAGCTGGCTCGGGGCAACCTTTCCAGGAGTTGCAGCCTTGCCCTCACCCTCCTTTTCCAACTGCTTGACCGACCTCAATGCTTTCCCCATCATTTTCCAGCAGAGCTTGGCACAGAAAGCTCCCCTCCACCGCAGGTTAAACATGTGCCCATCTACCCACCTTTTTGGGTTTCCTTCCAGTAAGTTTTGCCCTTGGGGCCAGAGATCAGAGTCCGCCTGGGAACTACAGTAGGTGCCTGGCAAGCGCCAGGGCCGTACGGAGACACAGCAAAGCCAAGGCTTTCTGCCTGTCTTTCTGCTGCTTCTGTGTCTGAACTAAACCTAATGCAGGGAAGAGCACGCCTCTCTCCTTTTCCCTGGGGACCCGCCGTTAATACTCCTCTGCGTTAATGAGCCACGTGCTTGGCGATGCTCAGAAAGGCTCCAACGCCCTAGAGTTGCCCTCCCGGCCTCCCTCCTCTGAACCTGGAGGGAAAGCGAAAGCGCATCTTGCCCACGCGCAAGCACCCTCCAGGAGAAGCAGGGGGGCTCGTCCTGAGCAACAAAAAGCTGGCAGGGGCGTTAGGCTAACGCTGGCCAGCTGCGGCACTTGCAGCTCCATCCCTGTCCCCATCAGCCCTGCTCCCAGCACCGCGAGGTGCCTGGCCACCCCCTCGATGAAGCCTGGCCCATCTGGAAAAGGAACAAAAAAAGTCTCCCCAGCCTTAATTTGCAGCGAACTTGCTTTGCATGGGAGGTACCGGGAGGTTAACCCACCAGAGGCAGCCATGCGGGCGAGCGGGGAGTGTGTTGGCACGTCTTTTATTTCCTGCCCCCACGGACACGCGAAGCGAGGAGCACCGTGATGGACATGGTGCCTCGCGAGCTCAGCGGAGAGATAAAGAGGGACTGCTGTTCCCGAGGGTGATTTCTGTCCTCGCCTTCTGCTCAGGACAGCCGTGCTGCGACCCTGCTGCTGCTCGGGGAATAGAGGTAATTTCCTTCCCCAGAGGTGGATACGCGGGCAGCCCTGCGCCTTCCTCCTGGGCACCCGCAGCAGCGTCGCTTATCGTTCTGTGGCAGCAGCATTTTGCAGTGGCTTGGTAGATACCTTAATGAGGGCAGGATGGTCTAAATACATCTATTTTGCGGGATGAATAAACACCTTCGGCCCTCGTTAGGCTTTCCTCTCGAGATCCATGTGTCGTTTCAATATTGCCATGTAGCCAGAAATATTTTAAAAACCACCTCCCCACGTAGATGTTGGCTATGCGTAGGCCCCGTAGCGAGGGATTTCTTGCAAGACTTCAAAACTGAGGGGTGACGCTGCAGGCAGGGCTGGGAGGAGGGGTCGCTGGGGCAGACCCCTCCGACGCAGGCACTGATGGCATCTGCCTTTTCCTGGGGGCACGCAGCCAGACGGGCAAAGTGGTGCTGCAGCCGGTTTTTTGAGAGGTGAGCTGTGCCCCGTTTTAACTAAAACCAGGAGCCAATGTGCAATACCAGACACACCGCCGGGGCTTTTCCCGCCCATCGGTTGGTCTCGTTGACCCTACGGCATTTCCCTCCTGTTGGCTTTTCATTGCCTTGGATGTGGCTCCTGACATTAGGTGGCAGCAGATGGGTGGCACCTGGGGCACGGCCGGATGACAAATTCTATTAAAGCTCCCCAAAGAGCCAGGCCAGGCATCCGGTCTCTGCCTTCTCCCTGTCCCGGCGAAGCTGCTCCATGTAGTGTGGAAATGCCTCTTGCCCAGGGTTTCTGGTTTTGGGGTGGCATGCGTTCGCGTGCTTGCAGCAGGACGGGCTTCCCTCTGTCCTCGGGGTGTGCTTTCCTCCCCCCTTCAAGTCAATACGGCCCAAGCGTGCTGGTGTCTGCTTGAAGGCACGCTTTTTTATTATTTTATAAAAAAAAATAATTTATGCAGCCTGTCTCGAGCAACCAGGGCCCATCACTCTGGCGGAAGCAGGTTAAGGCCAGCTGCAAAAGACAAGGACAACAACATTTCCACACTTTTGTGCCTTAGTATGAAGCACAGTTTGGAAACAGAAGGGAAAAGGAAGCTTTTTATCCTCCCCATCAGCAACGAGGTTTCATTTTGACAGCGTCCTTGCAAAGCCTGAGCAGGATGAGCGGGCGGTGCCTGGGATGTCCTTCGTGACAAGTGTTTATGGCTCACGTCCCTGGCTGTCTCTTTGTGGGAAGCCATGGCCGTGCTGCAGCTTGGCTGCTGATAGCTCACTCCCCAACCCTGCAACCTAAAAGCAGCAACCTTAAAATTACCCCGCCCAAAGTGCCTGAGGGCTCCCCTGCGCTCCTCTCCTTCCTGCCACCAAAAGCTGTGCCTTTTGGGTCCCCAGGCCTTGGGTAGGCCCTGGGTTCGGGTGCTCGCTCACCCCAGGTGTGGCCATCACACATACACGTGGCCACTGTTGCCAGCTCCCCTCCCTGGCGAAACACCTCCCTGACCTGAGAAAACAGAGGCTGAATGAGGTTTGGGTCTGCTCACGGGTCCTTTTCCTCCTTTCCCCGCTGGGTGCCTGCCTTCCCCAGCTCCTCGCTCGTCCTGACCTCTAGTTTGGTGGTTAAATCATTCAGGGATCTTCTGAGAGTCCCCAGGATGTCCAAACCCGGAGGCTCGCTCAGCCCGTACCGGGATGCGAGCATCACGTTAGGCTGTAGGCTCCTCCAGGCTTCATGCCCTGGTGTGCACCACCCAGCATGGGCATCCGTCCTGGAAGAGGGTGGCCAGCAGGCTCCCATCCCCCAGCAGGCAGGGACAGCCCTGGCCACAAGAGCATCCCTCTGTCCCCAAAGGCAAACCCTGGGGGGGCAGTCAGGGTGCACCCCCAGACAGCTGGAGACAGACATGAGTGCCAAAGGCTTGCTGATTTTCAAATGGTCAAAATTCACCTCGATGTCCTCCCTCACCCCTCCCACTAACTCCCTTTTCTGAAGGGATGAAATAACAAAATGTAGTAAAAACATATGATGGCAGCTTGTCTGTTTATGGTATCTATTTTATTTGTCTTATTAAATAGCACATAAAAAAATAATTTATGCAGGCAAATATACTCTGTAATAAATAGCAGGTAAAAAAATAGATTTCCGTAAAAACATTCAGTGTTTTGAAAACCAGCAAAACAAAAATATCCAATAAATACAGTCATTCCCATTGAACAGCATCTTTCAGGAAAGGCATTTCTTTACCTCCTCCCAAGTCATATATAAATACACAATAAACCCCAATAATTTAAAAGACTGTGAAAGAAAAATTGCTCCCTGAGCTCACATAAATAAGAAAAATGCTTAAATAGGAAATACAGTCCAGTGATGCAATAAAAATCATTTTTCCCGGTCCTCGGGGCATCCTTCGGGGCCAACGAGCACGGTGCTGTGTCAGCCGCGCTGCCAGCAGGGGCTAAGAGCATTGCTCCTGGAGGGCCGCGCACTTCAGGTCATCCAGCACTTGGAAGACGTGGATGATGGCAGTGGCCTCCAGGCAGCTGGTGGTCTCCTGCGGTGGGGAGAAGGGATGGGTTAGCACCAGAGATGGTGCAGCGGCCCCGTGCAGCCGTGCACTCACTAACACCCCGAAACCCCCTCGCCCTGCTGGCCTGACTTACTGTTTCCTTGGCCGTCTGCAGCTTCTGCAGCCAGTGCCTCAGTTTCCCGGAGGGCTGATCCGTGGCCGTCTGCAAGGAAAGCAGCTGCATAAGGACCGGCGCTGCCCTGCAGCGCTGCTACCAGCACCGGGGCCGCTGAGCCAGCACTGGGCCGGCAGGTTTTTGGGGGGGCACTCACGCAGCCTCGCAGGTCCTCCCGGGCTTGGGTGAAGAAGGTGAGGGACCGCTGGCGCGCCTCGGCGAACCCGGGGGCGGCGGGGAGCCTCAGCATTTTGGTGACGAAGTCCAGCTCGGCTTCCACCAGCTTCAGTCGGTCGGGCACCTGCGGGCGGGAGCATCCTGGTTAGGGACCCAAAGCGCCAGGGCTGGCTGCTGGCTGGAGGATGGGGGTCTGGAAGACCAGCCCGGGGGTGTGGGTGGAGGTAGGACCCACTGATGGGGGTTGTACCCCCTTTTTACAGCATCGCCTCGCCCTTACCGACAGGTCTGCCGCCTTCCATCTCCGATGGAAGAGCCTGATGTTGCATTTGTGGTCCGAATGCGGCATGCTGTCATCCTGCAAGCATAAACCAAGAGAGAGACTGAAAAACTGTCATCTTGACTTTTGGTGATGTTGTGCAACCCCAAACAGCCTTGAGGAGTTTGAAACCAGGACGAAATTTGGCCCAGCATCCTCCTTGTCCCCAAATGCCCTTGGAAAACATCCTCCTTGTCCCCAAACTGCTGCAGAAAACATCGACCTTGTCACTGGGGGTCTCAAATTCAGCATCCCCTCTGCCTTGCCCCCCGCCAGCCCATAGCCCCCCGCTGCCAGTGGTACTCACAAACTGAGACTTCGTCTTCTGCACAGGCTTCAGCTCGTGGGGCACGAGGGACTCGTACTTGGACAGACTGCAGCCTTTCTTCAGGGCGTGGTGGGGCACGGCGGCCGCGAGGCTGGCTCCCAGCGCCAGCACAAGCAGCGGGGTGAAGCCAAGGCACAGCATTTTGTCGACAAGAGCCTGGCGGTGAGTGGGCTACGATGGGGCGAGGGGGCTGCGATGCAAGAAGTTGGAGAGGACAAACTGGAGCGCTCCGGGCTGGATCTGCTAAATCCCTGATGTAGAGTTGCCTGGCGGTGTTGCGGCGGGTGGCTCCTCGGCTGCAGGGCTGCTGGGCTGGTGGACGGTCCGGAGGAGCTGCTTTGCTTGTTTTGTGTGCTTCGTCGTGACTGCCTCGCTGCCCCATCTCCCCAGCTTTTATGCTGCCTACCCGGCATGATTACGCTTTCAGATTGGCAGGAAAATCCGTGGCCTGGTGGCTCTGGAAAGAGGAAAGCGAAAGCGGCAGCAGAGGAAATCCCGCTGCCGCAGGTGCGGCAGGTGTGGGCAGCACCCGCCTCCCGCTGCCTGCGCTGCTGCCTGCTCCACAGCCCGCCTCGACGGGGTGAGCACAGCCAGCGCCCCGGGATGCCGGGGGATGCTCGGGCTGCCTTCGGCGTGCGCTCCTCCAAGGGAGCCCGGCGGGGGGATGCTTCTGCCACCGCGTCAAGCGGCAGAGAGATGCTGGCAAGCGCGGGGAAGCCTGGGCATGACGCAGCCTGGCACCGTGACGAAAGCTGCGGGAGACCCCCGGGCACACAGCCCCACGCGGGGCTCGGGGTGGCAGGGAGGGTTTCGGTGCCTCCTGAGCAGTGGCAGTTCATGCCTCAGTTTCCCCACAGGAAGCACAGTGCAACAGCAGTGGCAGGGAGGGGGTGAAAGCAGCAGCCGGGTGCAGGCACTGCTCAGTGCGGGCTGTGGGCGCTATCGTTACGTGTGTATTATCCTCAAGGACCAGACTCGCTACAAAAGCCGGAAAAAGGGTGACAGCAGAAGCAGTTCCCCTGAGCATTTTCCAAGTGGGATGTAGGGTGGTGCAGGGAGGCTGCCGGAGATGAGCGGGGCTGCCACCCCCGCCAGCCGCTGCAGAGCTGGCCAGGGCTTCCTCCCCGTTTAGCCTGGAAACGCAAATACCATGTGTTGACATCTCTCCCTTGACAGCTGGAACGGTGCCCTCGTGCCCCCATTCAGCAAAACCCGTCCTTCCCCTGAGATAACCTCCTGCGACGTGAAGCCATCATCGCCGTGCTTTTAGTTTTATGCATTTATCGCGCATTAATATAGAAAATTAGGGCAATACCTGTATCTAAAAACCAAATACAAAGTAAGGCAGCAACAGGCATAAATGCAGTTTGCAGTGCCTCACATGGTGGCCATAGAAGAACACTGCTCCAGAAGGACCCGATTTTTAATGTTCATATTTGTAAATAAACTGCTGACTTCAAGGAATCCAAGGAAATGAGAAAAGTTCTTGCACAAGGCTGTGCAAAGATACACCTATGGGTGGTCAGGCCAGCATGGATGCGCTGTGCCGAGTTGTGGAGGTGGGCCGGGACCTCTGGACATCGTCCAGACCAACCCCTGCTCAAGCAGGGTCAGCCTGCGCAGGTTGCCCAGGACATTGTCCCGTTCTGAGTATCTCCAAGGATGGTGACTCCACAGCCTCTCTGGGCAACCTGTTCCAGTGTTTGACCACCCTCATAGTAAAAAAGTGTTTTCTTGCAGTCAGATGGACTTTCACATGTTTCAGGTTGTGCCTGTTGTCTGCTGTCCTGTCAGTAGGCACCACCAAGAGCCCCTGAACCTTCTCTTCTCCAGGCTGAACAGCCCCAGCTCTCTCAGCCTTTCCTCAATAGGAGAGGTGCTCTAGACCCTTCACCATCTCCATGGCCCTTCGTTGGACTCTCTGCAGTATGTCCATGTCTCTCTCGCACTGGGGAGCCCAGCACTGG
Source organism: Platalea leucorodia (assembly GCF_965183815.1). Classification (NCBI taxonomy): domain Eukaryota; kingdom Metazoa; phylum Chordata; class Aves; order Pelecaniformes; family Threskiornithidae; genus Platalea; species Platalea leucorodia. Next base: position 61,960,585 of record NC_138827.1, read on the forward strand.
ACCCAGCACTCCAGGGGCAGCCTCACCAGTGCTGAGTAGAGGGGAAGGATCACCTCCCTCGACCTGCTGGAGATGCTCCTGCTAATGCAGCCCCAGACACCATGCATCTTCTTTGCTGCAAGGGCACATTGCTGGCTCATGTTCAACCTGGTGCCCACCAGGACCCCTAGGGCCTTTTCCTGAAAAGCTGCTTTCCAGCTGGATGATCCCCAGCACGTCCTGGTGCCTGGAGTTGTTCCTCCCCAGGTGCAGGACTTTGCACTTCCCCTTGTTGAACTTCATGAGGTTCCCATCAGCCCATTTCTCCAGCCTGTTAAGGTCCCTCTGGATGGCAGGACAACCCTCTGATGTGTCACCCACTGCTCCCAGTTTGGTGTCTGGTACACTGCTGGTACACTCTGCCTCATCATCCAGATCATTAATGAAGAGGTTAAGCAGGACTGGTTGTTGACCTGCAGGCAAAGAAGAGCAGAGACAGGGAGCAGCGTGGCTTGTGCAGTGGCTAGCTCAGCTTCGGCCAAACCAGATGGAGATAGAGCTGGGAGAAGAGCCAGGACACCAAAACACAGGGCTCAAGCCCAACGGCACGGTGGGCACCGGGCTTCCCTCCACAGCAAGTCACCAGCGTCACTGCCAGACCAGGCTCCTGTGCCAGCCTCCCCTGCTGCAGCAGGGTGGGCGAGGTCCGTAGTTAAAAGGCTGAGCCCCAGCCAGGGCTCAGGTCCTCTATCTGTCCTCTCGGTGAACAAGACAAGAGCACTGTCTTTCCTTTCTCTCCCAGTAAAGAAATGCACAGGTTTAAAAGAATAATTTTTATTCAATGCAACAAGTCCACGATTAACACAACTATGAAATAAAACCCCAAGCCAGCATAAATAACAATGTACATTGCCCAAGCAAGGCACAGCTCAGCTGGAATAGACAGCACCTTAGCAGAAAAGCCCAACAGATGTGAAAATAAATGTGGCCCCTAGTGAGGAGGGGAGGGAGCGGGGGTCCCAGTGCCACCTCGGGCTGGAGCCCGGCCAGTTCACGGGACAGGCACCGCAGGGTGTCTCCTCCTTCAGACCAAGGTATGAGCCAGGCTGGGGTGTTTCGGCACCCAGGCTGGGATCTCCAGCAGCTGCCAGCAGGGCTGGAGCAGGGTCCCCAGCACCCAGACAGCGACACGCAGCACTGAGATGATGTCCAGTGCCTGCTGTGCCAGAACAGCCCCATCTGCAGCCTGTGCTCCCAGAGTGGGGCTGGAAGACCGCCCCACATGAGGCTGGCCCCAGCTGAGGACAGTGTTAGGGACACTCTCCAGTCACCCATCAGGTCCCAGAGGAGCATCACATCCCTGCAGGGCCCAGCTCCTTTGGCTCCTCTTCCCTGTCGCTGCGGCTTTTATCTCCCAGGTGTCATTTCTGGTTGGAGAAGTAAAGCGAAACCTCATCTCTTTGCGCAGGCGAAAGGAGATCTTGAGGCACCAAAGGAAAAGTGAAAGCCAAGCAGGGAAGCCGCAGCCACCAGCACAGCATCCGCAGCACTTTGGGCAGCCACGATGAAGCCCTGGAAGATCTCATGGGTGCTTTGCTCAGATGTTCATGCCTTACTTGCCACCAGCCATAGCCCAACCTGTCGGTACCTGGCTGAGCAGCAGCAAGGGCTTTTCCCTGATGGGACATGGTCTTGCCATCCTGCGAATCAGCATGCTGGCAAGCGTCTTGCACAGCGATGCCACGCTCCACCCTATCCCAGTCCCCAGCCCAACCAGGAAAACCTGGCTGCATTCAGCACAGCTCCTCCTAACTGTGCTAGTGCCAGCTTCTTGCCATGACAGCGGAGGGTCCCCCAAAGCTGGCATGGGCTGGGGACACCACGCCAGCAGGGTCTGCAGGGTGCTGGGGATCCATGGCAGTCATCGCTCCAGCCCCAGCAGGTCCCAGCCCCGACTGCAGACAGCACCATGCCAGGAACACGGTACAGGTAGAGCCCCCTCCTCGGATCCATGTGAGCCAGTGAGCTGGAGCCACTCACACTTGCTCGGAGCAAGAAATCCCAGGTGTGCAGGAGGTCCCGCATATGATAAAGAAAGCGAAAATGGGCAGGGCTGCGGGCAGGGTTGGCACAGGGTGAGGCAATCACCCCATGACTCATCAGCTACTACATGGCAGGAACGTGGAAAAGCCTTGGCCACAAGCCATACTGCTGGAGCAGGTAGCAAGGAGGAGCCCAGATCACTCCTTTCCGACCCCTTTTGGAGCCAGTTGGCTTGTTGGGGAGGAACCAGCTCATGCTCAAGTCACTGGTCTTAAAAAAGAAACGGGGGGAAAAAAGAAAAAAAAACCAAGTGCGCCCCAAAAAGCCAGCTTTAAAGGAAAAAAAAAAACAATGGAAATCAAACATACACCAGCCTGGGTGATGTGCAGGAGCCCTGCTCATGGCCCAGTGGCAGCAGGGCAGTGGACATCAGGTGGCCTCCACTAGGCAGCCATCACTGGACCCATCCCCACTGGCCTGGGGTGTCAGTGCCACCAAAGCGCTGCCAGCCCCACTACTGCCGCACCCCATAACCCTTCATTGCCTCTCAGCACATGCGATCCACAGCAGCTGTCGCAGCATCGGACTGGTTTGTGCCGCTCCGCTTGCCTCACACTGCCAACACCATGCCTAAGCATGTTGGTGATGCAATCCCTGGTGTTAGATCATGGCCAGTCACCCAGTGCATCATCCTGGGGGATGTGCCAAGCGCCCTGCAGATGCTGGGGAGGGAAGGGCTGTCAATTGCAAAGTTCATTCATGAACAGATTTAAAGAGACTGTTTTAAATTTAAAGCAAGTAAAAAACCCAAACAAGCACTTTTTTCAGAGCCTTTGTGCCACCACTGTAGGGGCACAAGGTCTCCCTTCCCTGGGGACATCTCCCTGCCCAGGCAGGGCTGCAGGGATGCACCTCCCCAGGACAAGCCCTGCCAGCCCGGCTGGGGCTTCCCCAGCCAAGGCAGCCCTACCAGCCACCTGCCTCCCAGTAGCCGTGTTGTCCAGTGCAGTCCCGGGCAGGGAGAGACCTCTAGTGCTTCTTCAGGAGAAGACAAGCCACCAGCCCCACCCTCACCCAGCAAGGGAGGTTTTTACAAGTGCCACTTACCCAACCACAACCTGCACCCAGTGCAGCCTCTTCACCAGTGACCTGCAGCAGAGCTTGATTCAGCATCACCACTCAATGAGGTCTTCTCCAACACATGGACACAAGACCAGCCTAGCATCAGCACTAGGCTTCCCTCCCCATAGCTGTCCTCCTGGGACCCCACCACCCTCTCAGGAGCCACCAATTGGGGTCAGCACTCAGTGACCCCAATGGAGACATGCCCAGGGTCAAGCACCTTCACCAGGTTAGAGGAGGCTCAGTCCCTGCACCCATGGCAGGGCCATACCCAAGAGCCCCAGGACCCCAGCTGAAGCACCTCCAGCCCCTATAAGCCTCCCTCCAGGTGCTCTCAGAGCAGGGACAGAAGGGGCAGACAGAGGCATTGCTTCCACCTTCCTTAACAATGCACCAAGGTGTAACAGAGTGAGGCCACAGCCTTGCCCATGGCATCAAGGCAGCCTTCTTGCCAGGGGCAGGAATTACAGGAAAGGGAAAAGGTCCCTGCAGAGGCTGTGCCTGGACAAAGCCTCCAGAAAACAAACAGGAGGGGACTTGTGCTGGGCTGTGTCCAGCTTTGAACCCCTTTGCCTCCATCTGCCCCTCCCTGAAACACAGATAGAAATCTTGCCTTTGCAGTGTGAGTGAGCAATAGCAGGCTGGGACTGAGCAGAGCACAAACCTGCTCCCCTGTGGCAGCAATCCCAGAAAGGCTCCTGAGCTGTGGCTGGGGACAAGTAACCTCACGAGGACCAAAGCAGCAGCTCTGGGCAAACCTGGGGTAGATAAGCTGTTGATACACCTGCATTGGCCAGCAATACAGTCATGCAGTGGGCGAGAACCGCCCCTTTCCAGCCTGGCCTTCAAAGACAGCACACAGCTTCTAGCTTAGCCTGGGCAGGGAAAGGGGCAAGCAGCCTTTTTACCTAAAACCCATCACCCCATGAAACCAAAGGCCACTCAGGGCCTAGGTAAGCAACACCCATGAAGTACAGTTATTTCAACCCCAGCAGGCGCTCTACAGCCTCTCAAAAAGAAGAACCACATGCAACTTTTTATCAATTTTTTTTATTACTATTAATTGTGTAAGAAATGCAGCAAGTTTCTCAGCTGTTACTGTGATTCTCACCCCTATGTTCAATCCAACCACCATAGTCTGAAACTGGACCCTTCTGGTGCTGACAGAGCAGCACTGGGCAGACTGGAGGACCAACATGGACAGGAGACAGAGCAGGCAGAAACCCACATCTGCCTTCCACAGAAGATCAAAATTTTAATCACCAAAATCAGCACTGATCTTCCTCCCAAGGAAGAAGGGTGGTTACAAGTGGGGTATTAAGAGACAACCCACTTTTTCCATCCCTTCCAGCACCAGATCAGAAGGGTTTTCCTCTCACCGTCCCTTGCACCCCAGCACACAGACGTGCCTCACCCAGAACTCCACTGGGGTTTCACGAGAAGAAACTCCCATCGTCTCCAGCATCCTGAAACAAGAAGCAGAGGAAGGGTCTTGCTCTGTCCAGCCAGCTCCCATCTGACACAGTGCGACATCCACAACCAGAGATAGGTCTCTTCCACCCAAAGCACAGAGGTCTTTATGGCAGATGCAGGAGGCAGCAATGCATCCAGCACATACATGAGGGTTGTTCTGGTCAATGAGCAAATCAGAGGCACATGGATGCCTGCCTTTCCTTCCCAGCTTTGCAGCAGGCCCTTGCTACACATCAGTTAAGATACAACTGTCAAGGTCTCCTCTCCTCTGCTAATCAAGAGCAAGGCAAAGAAACCCAAGATACCTCTGACATGAGATGTACACAGATACATCAGTGCAAAAACACCATCAGCTACATGGACTTAAAAGTTTAAGTCAACTGACTCAAACTGTGGTCAATCATGCTGTGACCAGCTGGGGATCTGCTGTTTAACCTCTGACAAGTATCCATCCACACCCAGGGGGAAGGAGGGAACATATTGCTGCACAGCTCACTTCTAGCTTTGAAGGGGTCCCCACAACCTTACTCTTCATTCACTGCGTGAGAGGGGTCTTCCATGTCCTGCCTGTTTTCCCAAGCAGTTCTCACCTCTTTTCAGTCTCTTGGAGGAGGGATTTTGCAGCTTCAGGGTCATTCTTCATAAAGGCTTGATATGGAGAGACAGACTCCAGGTAACCAACCACACCAGCAACCGTCATGGGAATTTTGTCAAAGATATCAGTGATTCTAGAAGGGAGACAGGGAAGAAAGGAACATTGGCAAGTTAAATCTCAAAGGCAGTGGAACAAGAACAGCTGATTGAGGTGGTGGTGAATAAAATACCTGACACCATCAAAGGTCCCACAGATGGAAACAACATCTGGTTGTGTCATTTGGTGGGTCAGGAGCTCTAATTGACACACTACAGGAGAAGCAGAGATAGTCCCAGGAACCATCTAACATAGTCTGTGACCCAAACAGCCCTTTCAGCACAGACCTACCCCCAGAGCCCATTCCCCTCAAGCAGCCAGGACACCAACACCACTGCCAATGCATCCTTTTTGCCTGCGGAGTCAGTCCCTGCCCCACGCCTTGGTGGGGAGGCAGGTGCCAGCTCCCTGGAGGTCTGGGGCAGGTTCTTTCTCTCCCTCCATTTTTCCCCTTCATCCATTAAGTGATCTTCCCAGAAGCCTCAAATTATCATAAACCAACAAAAAATAAACTAACACAATTTTGCCTTGAGCAGGAAGGGTCCTTGCAGCCCCTAGACCACACTTGCCGGCCCAGCATAGAGCTGCATTAAATCCAGTGGAGTAGAAATGCAGCCGCATGGCTCTGCCACAATGCAAAGGCATTTGCTGGGTCCCAGCAGCTACCTGCTCCAGCAAACCCAGCTCCCCTGTATTGTCCCTGGGCTGGCGGCAGACCAGCCCCACAGAGGAGCAGAGACGCTACCTCTATCCACTCCTGGTGCTGTGCCAAGGAGTTTCTACTCACCTCTTCTTATCTGGAAACGGCAAGGCCTCAAAAATCTCTTTGTAGTCTTCCAAGACAAGTTTTATTCTGTTATGTGAGTATTTTAGAAGCAGGTCCCAGGCCTATAAAGACAGCAAATTAAAAACCAAAACACAAAACCACTTGAAGCTCTCAGTTTCCACTTAACTCAGGCTTGCTTGGCCCTAGGTCTGATGCATTCATGCATGTACTTTTAAATACGCCTTGCATTAAAATTAACGAAATCTTGCTCAGAGTCAAGAACTCAAGGATCTTATAAAGATAAAGGTCCTGTCCTCTACACTGCTGTTCCTAAAAGGAGACTTTCCACTATGAGTTATTAAAACTCTCTTTGTCAAGAAAGATCACCAAGAAAACCTCTTTCCAAAGTTTCTACTTCCATTCTTTTCACTGTGATCAGGGCAACAGAAGTCTTTGATGATACCAACACCCCCAAATTTGCTCCGTAGCCCATCTCACCACACCAAAGTCTGCCCTATTAGTCCTAATGTCCCTCTTCCCACCCAGCCAGCCCCAGCACTGTGTGGGAACCACTAACACTCCATCTCAACCTTGTCCTTGTATTTAAGCATCCCTCTGCCCTATCCTCCAATAGGAGTCCTCCAGTTGTAGCCCCCCAAGGCCACGGCTTTCCTCTCTGCATTTAAGTACTAACACATTTTCCCCTGCCCACATCAGGTGGGGAAGCCCCGAGGTTTAGATTTCATCACCTCACCTCCCTGAAGACTTTGGTCAGCTTTTCAGAGCAGTTTCCATAGCGCAGACTCATGTCCACAGTGTAGGTGCTGATGGCAACACAACCACCTGGCTTAACCACCCGGTTTGCTTCTCTCATGAACTTCTCAATATCAAACCAGTGCGCAGCCGTAAACGAAGTCAGGAGGTCCACCGAGGCATCCTCGAATGGCAGCTCCTCTGCAGGGCACACACTGGAAGGGGAAGGAAAAAAAAAGGTAGTGTACAATATGGGAATTTGTGAGTAGGACGTTAAGTCAGTGGGTACTTTTTGGAGTCAATGATGACCATTTGGGATGCAAGACCATGGCTACCGTAAGTCTAGGATAACATCCATTCATCCCAGGAATCCCATCAAATGGGATTTTCTATGGTGCTGGCTGGCTCTTACAACAGTCATACTCACAAAACACCACCTCCGTGTGAGGACCTGAATTTTGCCTTCGGCTGAGCTTGCTGCCCCGACACTCACAGGTAGGAGACACTGGGCAGGGAGGGGGCATCCCTGGCCTCCTGGATCTGTGCTGCGCTGATGTCTGTTCCCACCACCTTCTTGAAGTGCTCCGCAAGGAAGCGGGTGCCTTGTCCGGACCCACAGCCGACATCCACCACCAGCTCAGCAGGGTTTGCCCTCTGCAGGGAGGAGTAGAAGCATCTCAGCAGGCGGCCACCCAATTTCCGTGCTTTTACCCCATTCCTCCCCCCAGTGTCCACACAGGAAGGGCCTCAGCATGACACAAACCCTGGGAAGGCTCTTCTGTGCCCACATCTCGCCTTGAGCCTGACCAATTTATTCTTCCCCATGGCACCAACCAAGGTAATGCTCCCAGGAGGGTAAATACTACTACCTTGTTTTTTCCCTACAGCCTGGCCATACCCCACTCACCTTCTCCTGCAGGTAGGTGAGGATGGTTTGTTGCAGCTCTCTGCCTGGCGCGAACCTGTATTTCTGGTAGACGGCCGCGTGCCCTCTCCCCTCAAACATCTGGGTGGCCATGCTTGGGTGACCGGGCACCTGGGAGGAGGCAGCAAGCTGGGTTTGTCACCACAGGATCAGACTCCTCCTGCCTCCTTAGCCTGGGAGCACAGGCACTAAAGTCTCCAGTTCCTGGCAGGGGCCCAGGGAGGACTTTGCCCATGAGGCTCCAGGAAGGTACCATGAACCTGCTCCCCAGGCATCCCTCCCACAGGTATAAGCTAATTGCAGAAGCAAAACAGCAGCATCTTACAAGGAAAAGCTTTTAGGTTTTTAAACTCTTCTTCTCCTTACTCCTTAGCTTCCCCCACCCACCTGGGTGTCTTCTAAAACAAAGCACCATTACAGCTACAATATCTGTGAATCTGGGGGGACTGAGCAGAGCATCAGAAAAACTAACAGCAGTAAAGTTCAGGGTTTTTTTTTAAGGAAATCCATGTTTTAGTATTTGCAACACAACCACCGCAACTCCACCCTGCGCTTTCTGAACGGTGTGATATTTTTTCGCCCCTTCCTGCCCCAGAAGGGCTCAAAGTCTCCTTTAAATCCAGAGCCCCATTAACCCGGTCACCCAGAACCACAGGCGGAGGCGAGGCGAGCCCAGCCTCGCCGCGGGGCCCCGGGGCCTCCCGCCGGCTCAGCCCCGTGTCCGCAGCGCCCTCCGCCCCGCCAGCGAAGCTGCTTTCGCGGGCGCGGCGCACGGCGCTGCCCGGCCCACGCGTGGGTTCGGCCGCCCCGGCCGCCATCAACCCCACGGCCCCCGCGAGGCCACAGCGGCGAGGCTCCCGAGCGACACGCAGACATCCCCCACCAGGCAAGAAAGGGTCCTTGCACCGCGTGACGCAAGGAGAGACGCGGGGCGGCGGCTTTACCCAGCCGAGGGCCGGCCGCGAAGGGCGGCCCCGCCGCAGCCCTGTCTGGCGCGGAGCCCTGCCGCTGCCTCCCATGGGCTCGGAGAGGCCTGCGACCCCCCCGCCGCCCCTCTCGCCGCCCGCACCGCCCCTCTCACCGCCCGCAGCTGCCGCCAGCGCCTCCCGCTTCCGAGCGCCGGGACGAAGGGGCGGGGAGGGGAGGCCGGCGCCGCCCCCGTACCGCCCGCCCCGGCGGGGGAGCGGGGCCGCCCCGGGCAGCGGGGCCCCGGCTGCTCCCCCCGCTGCCCGGCCGGAGCGGCGCGGCGGCAAAAACGGGAAAGCAGCCTCCGGTCTCCCATCGCACCGAGGTCCTGGGGCCCGAGAGGCGAGGCGAGGCGAGGCGAGCCTTCACAGAGTGGCTGCGGGTATTAAAGACAGCTTTCAAAACGCCCGCGAACTGGGGGGATGCTTGGCAGCCCCGTGCCTATCGAGAAGCGTACGTGAAGGGCAGCAGATGCTGCGAGGTGGCAGGAGAACAGGATTCAAACGCTGCAGGCACCCAAAGCCGTACTTACAGAGGTCTGGCTGTACTGGAGGTCCCCTCCTGTTGTCCAGCAGAAAGAGAAAAGGCATAAATAGAGCCTGTGTAACCCCAGCACCAACTCTTAAGAGCACAGAGCGCTGGTATTTAAGGATTAGGCAAAGCCCCGCCCCTGATTTGGGGCAGGATTTTACCCCTTCGCACACTAGAGTAATGCTTATTACATGCAGCTGAAGCTAGCAGAGCCATGGTTCGCTTGAAGCACATTCAATTCAGTTTGTATTTTGCACAGCGCTTGTGAATCTATGCTAATTAGCACAGCCTTTAAGCCCCTCCTAATTTTAAGAGAAATCAGTGAAACTTTTCCAGGGGCTGAAGATGGAGGCCACCTGGAAGCAGTCTGCTGAATCAAAGTGTGGATTGAAGTTAGTGGGCTTGTGTCCTGAGTATTTCATTTGGGTCACCTGCTGCTTAATTGTACTGGGGTACATCGCTGCACCAGGAGAAAATACAACACAAGCACCGAAGGCCCCTGTGTTTTCATAACCCTCAGTGTCCTGCAGCATCTGGCAAGAGTCCGGCCTATTTGGGGTTTAGATACCCTAATTTTGCCTGTACTTTGCTGAGAGCATGAATGCAGGCAGGAAGGGATGATGTCCCAGGCTTCAGTCACCTGCCCTCTTCCTGACTCTGAGGTCCCCGTAGCACAGGCCGCTCTCATGGGTGATGTACACATGACATTCATTTGATTATCCTCTGGCTACAGCTGAGACCAAACACCTACAGTAAAAGAAAATGTGGGCCAGGCACGGGCTGCAAATGGCACCAGTCCTTTTCTAAGCTCTCCCAGCCTTTGGTGCACTGGATTCAGCTGCCTTTGACTCCCTACCCCAACTCTGTTATATTCCCCAAGTGACAGCTAATCCCTGATGGCCCTGCGCCATGCAGCAATAAATTGGTCTCCTCGACCTTTGGATTGCTGAGCCTTAGCCCAAATGTGAGTTACACCCCAGGCATAGAGAACCAGATGCTGTCCATCATCCCTACCAGCCCACTCACTAAGTCTGGGGGCTTTAAGGAATACCGAAGCACCCAGGGATCTTCCCACCAGCTCCTTCCCCAGACCTACAGACCCTGAAGATTTAAATTATGTAGCAGGGTCCTGAACCAATAGACCTCCAAACCCTAACCTTAATGCAGAAAAGGAGAGGGTAAGATACCAGCATCCCTCCACACCTACTCTCTTAGTCTTGCCTCCTGCCCACCTTTGTGCCTCTGCAGAATGCAGCAGCAAACTGGCTCCCAGAGCTTTGCTTTTCCAAACAGCACCAGCGAGCTAAGCCCTAGCCTCATCTATGGCTAGGAGATCAATTCCTGCCCTTGGGAAACAGAGAGGTACTTGCTTGAGTGCTTCTGACACCTCTCCGTGCTCCTCCGCTAGTCCCAGCCCGCGCCGTGTCCTCACCTTCCCGCGCCGGTCCGGATGCTCGGCTGCTGGGGTTTCACTGCAGCCGCTGGGACCATTTCCAGAGATATATTTGGGTTTTTTTTTCATTAGGAATGCATCTCACTCTGAAATTTATTAAAAAAAAAATAAAAATCAATCTATTTTGGCGAAAAAAGCCCAAATGAGACTCGTCAGTCTTCCTGCATCACTTGTCAGTATTTTTCACCAACGGCACTGTCATTTCCGCAGCACTGAAATGTCTCATCTTGATATGGAAAAAGCCATTTTGTTTCTATTATTGTGGTTCATTTCGTTGCACATCAGTAAATATTGTACTGAATTCTTTTTCTCAGTGTAATGACCTGACATCCAAGGGAAACAGTGCTGCCTCGTGAAAACAAAACATCTGACGTCACCTTAGCCAGATGCTTTGATATTTCTGAAGATTTCCTTTCCCCTCCTACTTTGTTTTGGTGCCGGTGGGGAAGAGCTGCTCTGTTTTATCCCGAATACAAATGTCACTCTTGGAGCAAGCCTGGCTCTGTAATTGCGTTCACGCCATCCCCAGCAATAACTTTCTGGCAGAAGAATCTTCCCTAATTTCACTTGGAGAACTCTTAACCGGCTGCTTTTCCTGCAGCTACAAAACACGTTACAAAACTCATAAACACCTTCTAATTAATTATACCTATTTCTCAAATGGAAAATGAATTCTCATTTATTTTCTCCACGACTGTATTTTAAGCCCAGACATCGCAGCTCTGGGCTGCTTAAAAAATCGTGATGAGTTTTCTCTTTTGCTTAACGATGTGTCATTCACCCTCCTTCTCTCCAAGCAAGCCAGTGTCCCACTGGCCCCCAGGCTATGCCCCTCCTACGCCAGCCTCTGCCCATAGAATCCTGCCCATGGAGCTCAAACGCTGCCAGATACACCAAGCTACATCTTTCGGAGGATCTCCCAATTTTGGAGGCTCCAAGTACTAAAAGAATGACAAACGTCTTGCTCAGAGGGTTCAATTCTCCACTTTTTCCATGGATAGTCCCCTACCTGGAAAACACTCCAGGTCACCTTCCCACACCTGCGTAGCGGAATCTGAGGGAAAACCCAGCTCTGGCCAGCTGCATCTTCATGAGTGGATTTTGTTGTAGTTGCTACTTGGTACAGATGCAGAGGAACACCACTTAATCACATCTTGCTAAACTCAAGGTGCCGAGAAGATGTGTGGCAGCTGAAGGGGTTTGCGATACTCATAGTTTTCGTGTTCCCCTCCTTTCCTCGGGCTGGATGTCTCTGCCCGCTGCGGCTGGCAGCTGTGTAGAGGCGATGCTGCAGGACTCAGCCTCTCACAGGCTCCTGAATCCTTTTTCCCCAGTAGTAGAGGTGCCCCATTGGCCAGGCCTTTAAACATAGACCTTAAAACTGCAGCAATTCTGTAGCCCACAGCCAAGCCACCCGCTTGCTGCTTTTAATTTGGCACCACCACTGCATCCTGCCCCTGCCCATGGGAGGAAGACAAAGGAGGGGACACACCGACCTTCAGATCTGTGTAAAGCAGTGCTGCGGCATGAAATAAGTGGCCTCATTTTTAGAGATTTTGAACACTGGGCAATTCCCCAAAAGCAACTGGCACAAGTAGGGTCACAACGCACATGCTGGCACCATCATTACTGCTTGTAATGAGCTTCAAGCTCTTATGCTGGGAAAAGAAATCCAGACCCAGCGCGCATGTTGAGGAACGTGCTGTGCCCACCCTGGTGATGTCTGGGCTGTATTCCACCCGACGTTGCTCTGACTGCTCAGCACGAGCCGTGGAAGATGCCCAGCCCCATCGTCCTCAGCGCTGGCCTGCTGGCACTGAACCCTGCAAATGGATTGCATGTGGCATGGAGGTAAAGGAAGAGGCGGCAAATAACCCTGTTGTGGTGCTGCGTTTAATTTACAAATTTAATTGGTTTAAATTTTATTTCAGCTTCAATTGACTCAGCAGCTCTTTGCCGGACCGCACTGGAGGGAGGATACCCACGGGATAGGCAGAAAGGATGAACAGCTGCCACGGGAGGGCTGGGCGGGCTGGGGCCAACCTCCCCATCACGAGGATCCTGAGCCAGGATGGGGCTGGCACTGTCCTCCTTGCTACCCGACAGCCTTGGAGCTTGGGGGTCGTGTATTTAGGTGCTAACTACACCGAGGAGTCAAAAGAGTTTGTAACCAGCAGGCTCTTGCTCACTAGGAACAAATAAATACGGTGCCAATGTCTCCACTCCAGAGTCCCTCCGCACCAAGAAGGTAGCGGTGATATGAAGGTGTAATGGGACCACAGTGCCCGAGGGGGAATGGGCGAAACGCTCAGGGCACGCTGCTCCCCGGAGCATCGCTTCTGGCTCTATTGCCTGGGTTATTTACGCTGTGAAGAAGCCGGTGATATTTCTCTTACCTTGTCAAGAAAATGATGTGCTTTTAAGACCCCAGTAAGGCTTTGGCTCTCAGGAGACTTTCCCCTGTTTATTTGTTCTTTGATGGAAAAGGAACAAGATTTATTATCGCAACGAGGAATAAAGGAATCAGAAAATACTTGGTATTTCTACAAGGCTCTTTTTAAACCTAGAGGGCTCAGACTTTAAACTAATGAAGAACATAATTCTCTTGGCTTACGAGCAGCAGGGCATGGGATAAAATCTCTTTGTAAGAAAGGGAGTTACCCGCAAATCAAGGATGTCTCAGCTGATCGCATGGCTGTGTGCGTTATAGCCGTGCCTCGAGGTCTCAGCTGGGATTGGGGCTGTCCCTGCCCGCTCTCTGGCATCTGCAAACCAGAAAAAATCAGTGCTCATGTGAAAAAAGCCCAGATGAAAGAGAGACCCAGGGGACCAGCCAGCGAGGGAGAGGGAAGGGAGGAAGGAATCTTTGCAGTAGTGACTATTTTGGGGAACGTGCGTCCGCACCCGTGCAAGTAAGTGTCACGGCCCATTCATTGCCAGATCCTTTTAATAGCAGCCAGCATGCTGGCTGGTTATTCTCGTGCTCAAGCACACAAAAGGTTGGAGAAGAAATAAAGGCAGGCGGGGGCAAGCTCAAGGGCAGAGGAGGAAGTCTGCGGAGGCAGAGCACCCTTGACTTTGAAATCCTGCCTCCTCCCCTAGCTCATCCTGCCATAAATCCTTCCTTATGAATGATTGATGCACAGGACGCAGGGAGCTGAAAGCCCTGGCTGGGAGCAAAGCCCCAGCACTGGATCTTCCGGAAACAATAAGAAACAAGTCTTTCTCCTATGATTTCACCTTTTAATTAAGGAAGATGGGAAGACTGATTGTGGGGACGATGAATGAAATTAAATTAAGAAGTCAGCTGAGAATCTGTAGTGGAGTGCACTGAGATCTCCCGTTCCCCATGCAGGGACCGGAGGCTCCTCCGTGCTTCCTGGCTCATCTTACGTCTTTATTTGCTGGTGAAAGCTTATCATTGTCTCCAATTCATTTGTAACTGTAGAGCCATTGATCTCTCGTTACCGATGGCCTTAAACAGACCCGAATGTCCCAACTCACCTTGGTGGCACCGCAATCCAGCACTGCAGCCCTCTGGGCCGAGTGGATTCCCAAGGCGGCTGATGCAAAAGTACCAGACGGTGATTTTGGTGTTTGCAGGCACAGCCAGTTCCCATCAGAATCCCAGCAGTCCCGTCAGATTTGCAGCGCTGTTGGCTCTTGCTGTCAAAATTCGTTGCCGTCCACAGTTCCCAATGCAGCAACTTAGAGAGAGGGCTGGACCTGGGCAGGAGAAGCAGCCCACCCATATTTTGGCAGCAGGGTTTCTCTTCTCCTTACCAGAAATGTTTATTTTTAGACACCTGAGAGCAAACAAGATCTCAGAGAGAGATGGAGGACTCTTGGCTCCAGTGCTTTTCAGAGAGCATCAGATGGGAAGACTGAGGTTAGACACCCGCTTCCATTAAATAGCTTGCGATCTGCAAGAGAAAGCCCTGTGCAATAGCTGAGAAGCACCACGTACCTCCGCCTCCAGCTTCAGCCCCTGTGCTTCAGGTGCCCAGAGGTTTCCCTCCTCCTGTCTCCTCTGGTGGGTACAGAATTGGAGAGGGGAGCTGAGTCCACAGGGGAAGCCACCACTGATGCTGCCTGGGTTTGTGCATGATGATTGACTCCTCCTAAATGTGCTGGGGCTGAATTCCCCCTTCTGCCCCTGGCTGCTTCTGCACCCTGGCAGGGGTCCGTGAGCCTCCGCACTTGATCCCCCCATGGGGAATAACCATCAGGGAAACCTCACTGGGGCCAGATTCAGATGCTACGAAGTTCCTGAGATGCATACATTCCTTCATGGCACTTTGCAGCGCTGTTACAGAATGGTTGTGCCTTGTTTAGCACAGAGCTTCACTGTGCAGGGCTCTTGGGCATCCAAGGGACCATAAATTTGCTGGTGATGAATTAACAAGCCCTGGAATTAAAAAGAGGGAGAGAAGTGTGAGTGCAAGTTGATTTTATTTCACCTTTCCTTGTGTGTGCATGCCGGGCACGAGGATATGGTAGATTATATTATTATATCTGCTGGGACAAGCAAAAAATCCAGTGGTATCAGGAAGCTGCTGTACTAAAATTAAATGACTCTGTGGGACGTGTGCAGCCAACCACACTTAAGAGCAATTGCTTTGGGGACTGGCTGATGCTTGGTGGTCTGTTCTGAAATGCAATCAAACCTGTGGCGATTAAACGGGATCCAGGACCATCTTAATTCAGCGTTGAACCTTTTTTCTTCTTCCTTGGGGTCTGAGCTAGGCACGTGATAGCAATATTCATTGTAAGAAAGGGAGAAATAAAAGGGAAGGGAGCAATCTTTTAGGCTCTTCTTCCTTCAAAAACCCCTGCGCTGGGAGACAGCGGAGTCCATCACCCCCTGCCCCTTTCCCGTTGCAGTTCCCAGGATCACAGCCCTGCGTCTTGAAAGCCAAGCGGGAACGAGCCTGGAAGCGTAGGGGTGCAGAGGATTGGAAAGGTGGGGGGATTTCTGGTTTCTGGCACGCTGCGATGGTCTGTTTCGGCCGGGGCGCGAGGGCCGGAGGCCGCCAACGCAATGCGTTGCGTTACGTTGGCGGCCTCCGGCCCTCGCGCCCCAGCCGAAACAGGCATCGAGGAGGGTGCAGGAGGGTGTGTGAGGATGTGGGGGGTACAGGGGGGTGCAGGAGGGCGCACGGGGGTGCCGGAGGGTGCATAAAGATGCAGGAGGGGCGCAGGAGCGTGCAGAAGGGCGCAGGAGCACGCAGGGGGCCTGGCCCTGAGCCAGCCCGCCCAGAGCCACCGTGGGAGCGGCTGCTGCCGGCGGGGAAGGGCGGCGGGGGAGGCGCGGAGCCCGGCCCTGCCCCGCTCCTTCGGCGGCGGCGCTGCGGGGCCGGGGGAGGGCTGAGCCCGGCCCGCCCAGCGCGGCTCTCCGGCGGCGCCGATGGGGCTGGGGGCCTGGCTGCGCTCGCTGGGCGGCTGCTGCGGCTGCTGCGGCGGGGAGGCGGCGGCGCCCGAGAAGGAGCCCTTGCTCAGGTGAGACCCCCCTCCCCCCCGTCCCCTTCCCTAACCCTCGGCCCCCTTGGAGGGATGGGGCTGAGCTCCCCCGCCTTGCGCGGGAGGAGGGATGCTCCCACCGGAGATGGGTTGACCGGTCCACGGCCACGCGTGAGCCCGCTCTTCAACCCGACGCCGGCACCGTCCGGACCGGAGAGCCCTTTCCCGCAGGCTGGCCGCCCCGTCGCGTCAAGCCGACACAGTTTCCAGTGATTTTACAGCCACTGCTCTCCCGGGGGCAGCTGGCCCTCCCCTGCGAGAGCCGGTCCGGGCTCCCGAGGGGTAACACGGTAACGCGCTCCCGGCAGCCACAAGCCGCTTTCGGTTCCCCCGCCGCCTGCCCGGCCTTGCCGCGGGGGCCGGGCGCCGCTGACACGGCTGCCGCCTGCCGCGGGCTTTGCCGCGGCCCAGCGACCCCCGAGCGGCGCCTCCTCGGTGCCTCCCGTGCCCCCCTCGCCGTGGGAACCGCTCAGCTTTTGTCTTTCCTCGGTGGGATTTCGACAAGAGGAGGCCGAGGCGCCGAACAAAAAGGGGGTCCCGCCAGCGAGCCGGGGTGCCTCGGTCCCCGCCGTCGGGCAGCTCCGTGCTGCGCCGGGCTCGGTTCCCGGGCCGGGGATGCGGGAAGGGAGCCGCCGCTCCGCCGCGGGAGCCGGCTTCGTGGGAAAGCAGCGCGCCTGCCGGTTTCTGGAGAGCAGAGCTTTCTCCCGCTATCGATCGAGTCCGTCTTGTGCATGGAGCCAGGAGGCGGGGGGGAGCCCATCTTTCTCGTACAAAAAGATGAAGCCCTGGGTCATGGGGAAGAGTTGTGAGCTGTGCAAGCGCGTAAGGAGGTTTTGCATGTTGCAAAACATCTATGCCCGGGGTTTGCGGCACCTCTCCCCCCTTCCCCAGCTGCCAGCCAGGGTCCTGGCTGCCGCCAAAGCCCACAGTGAGTACCCCAGCCCTGGGATGGGGCAGGGACCGAGCCCTCCCTGTGTCATCGGTGGGACAGAGGCATTTCAAGGAGAGTGGGACGCTCCCGGTGTGGCCTACATAGGTATTGGGTAATAGCAGAGCCGGCAACAGGGCTTGAAATGTCCTAATTTCGTGCTGTTAAAGCAGTTACCTAAATAATAACCAGATAATCCTGAGCATGGGGCCTCCAGCCCAGGAAATTGGCTTTAACCTAAGGAGAGCCAAGTACGCGTGCGGAGAGGCTCCTTCCCGCGGCCTTGTCAGCCGGGGTGGCTGCCCCTTGCTGGGCACCTTTCTTTAGTAACATCCCTTCCGCCGGCGATCCAATTAACGCTGGCTCTGAGTAGGAAAGCCTGTATAAACTCCGGGCATTCAAAAGGCACCTGCTCTTGCACAAGTGTGCTGGCATAATTAATCCAACAGCCTAATCGCTGGCTTGTCCCTCTTCGGGAGGATTTTGGGGTTTTATTTCAGAGCCGGGATCTTGCAAGAGCACGCTTGCTATATTTTTATTTTTATCGCACCGTTGTTTAAAATGAATGACTTGCTTGAAATTTCAGATCTTTTAGCTGAGTTTTACGTTTTGGGAGCTGGTGTTGCTACCAAAATGTTGACTTTATGACTTATCACCTTATTTTCCCCAAGTGGAGTGGTTGTGGCCTCAAAAATCTGACATATCAAAGAGCGAAGCAGTGAGGAGGAGGTAATATGTGTATAATTAGGTGCATATATTCCCTGAGCGTATACAAGGCTGGCTGTAACCTGTGACAAGGCCAGTGAGAGCAGCCAGCGCTGTGCGTGGAGGTGGGGATGGAGCACGGAGGTAGGCACAGCAGTAGTGCAGGGCTGGGAAGAGAAACCCTGGCCAAAAGGCAGCAAAGCATCCAGGCTGCCTGCCTGTCTCTCAATGTGGGAAGGTGGGATCTGGCTCGGATGGTGTCCTCAAGATGCAAATAAGCTGGGAATTTGGGCTCTGAATCCTGAAACGGGTTTAATATGGACTGAAAGCCCCTTGGAGCAGAAATTTTTTGATGGAGCTTTGGCACTCACCATTTTCTGGATAAAGCCCAGAGTGTGAAACGGTCTGAGTCCCCTCTGGTCCCATGGAGACTCCTGTAACCTGCAAAGCAGACTGCCATTCATGTGCTCCTTTTTTTCCTCCTATTTCTTCATTTTAAATGTTGCTTGGAAGTCCAGCGCGCTCTGGAGGTGCTCGCTGTTGGCAGAGCTCTCCGTGCTTGTATAGGTTTGCTGACTCCTGGGCACTGCCGGCATCCCTTACGGGCTGCTGGATGCTCCATGCCGCGGTTTGGAAATAGGGGTGTGTTGGGAAGCACCTTGCAAGCTGTGAGAGAGTGGCTCATAAAAGCTAAGGCGTGTTAATGTTATTGCCAAATATTGGTTGTTAAAGTAAGTTGGATTTTAAGGTTGAGTCGCTGAGTGGGAAGAAGCCTGTTGAAGGCAGGATGGGACCAAACTCATGCTGATAGCACGGCTGGCTCCTGAGTGATCCCTTCCAGGCTGGGATCCTGCCTGCTCCACGTCTGTGAACCCATGCTGGCTCCAGTGTAGGAATGGCTGAGTTATGCCATCCACACCCTCCAAGTTAAGTTCGTTTGCTTGTCTTTAATGAGAGATTATAAGAGATTATCTTTTCCCTTATTACCTGTTGCTCAGGTTTTTGGCTTATTGAAAGCCTAATTAACCTTCCCACAGGAATGCTGATGTGAATGATTTTTTTTCTATTTTATCTATGTGCTGGAGCTCCTCTTAGCATCTTTTTTATGGCTTGGCGTCACAGCTAAAGCACCCACGGTGTTATCTGATGGGTTTCGCTGGATGGGTTCCTTGCGAAAGGACTGGGGTTTGGGTAGCAAATAGAATAAACAGTGGGTTGTTCTAACAAGAAGCGAGCAGGGATTGCCACAGGATGGCTGATGAGACTGTTGGGCAAGGCCAAAAATATTTCTCAGTTTGCGTTGTTTTTCTCAGGCATCTGGAAATCTTGATTAGAAACTTTATGGAAATACTCTACTAAAAGTTCTCCCAGCAGAATTAAATAATCCTATATAAAAAAAATGCATGTCCCCGTAGCAACATAAAGCCATATAACACAGAACTGCTAGCAGTGCAGACAAAAGCTCCTTGCCTCGGCAGGGACAGCCCTCCCAGATGATGCTCTGCTTTGCTGACCACTAAGCAAATAAAGCCAGGAGTTCACAAGCAGGCTGAGGACATTTCCATCACCCAGATAAAGATGGGGCTACGTGTCCTTTCTGCGCCTTGGCACAGGTCTTTGTGCAACTCAGTGCATTGCCGTACTTCTCAGGTCGGAGCTGCCAGGGTGGGTTTTTCCTGGTGGGGATTGCTGCTTGATTCGGTAGGGTTTGGGTTGCTGGGGAGAAGATGGAGCCACGAGGCCACACAGAAAGATGGTCACGGAGGTGGGACCTCTGGAGAGCTTCCAGTCCAACCCCTGCTTGAGCAGGGTCAGCTGGAGCAGGTTGCCCAGGACTGTGTCCGGTTGGGTTTTGAGTGTCTCCAAGGATGGAGACTCCAGAACCTCTCTGGGAAGCCTGTGTCAGTGTTCACCCACTCTTGCAGTAGAACATTTTTTTCTTACGATTAAACAGAATTTCCTATATTTCAATATGTGTCCTATCATGGGCCACCACTGAGAAGGGTCTGGCTCCGTCTCCTTCGCTCCCTCCCATCAAGTATCTATACACATGGATAAGATCCCCCCACGCCATCTCTTCCCCAGGCTAACCAGTCCCAGCTCCCTCAGCAAAGGTGGTGCGTGTTTTGTCCAAAATAAAACCGTGCCCAACGGCACTGCCTTTGAGGAGAAGACAGGTAGAAGCTGTTTCTTTGGCCAAGAGGCAAGGGAGAGGCTTTGCACGCAGCTGTCCCCTTGCCCACTGCTCAAGGCGTACCCCTCTGCGCACAAAGTCTCCGTGGGGACAGATCATGCTGCTGGGATCTTGGCACAGCTGCAGGGTTAGCTGGGCAGAGAGAAAATACCCTCCAGAGCCCCCGGGATTTTTTTGTCTAAGTTAATTAGAACTGTTTGCATGTTAAGCTCGGGGAGGCTAGGGGGCTTTGCACAGGGTTTGGGGTGGGAAGGCATGATGGGGAGCAGGGCAGGGGGCTGTGGGACCAACAGGGAGATGCCGCCTTTCATCCTCGCAAATGGATGCTCACAGTTCCTCCATCCTAGCTGCTCCGATAATATCTGGTGTCTTTAGCAAATTCATGTGTCTGATGTCTTTGGCTTCATGGCAGCACTGCCTGGTTTGAACCATGGCTTGTGTGGTCAGGATGTTTGCTAAGGTAAAAACTCTGAGTGCCTTCCTATTCCCCCCTCCTCCTCTTCCTCCTCTCTCCCAGCCAGCACATCGGGCTGCGAGACGTGATGCCACAGAAATGGGCACTTCACCCTGGGAAGGTAAAAGGAGGCAGTGTGATGCTGCGGTAGCTAACGCTGCCTCGCCTGTCCCCCTCTCTGCAGTAACAACAACCCCTACGCCTCCTTCGGAGCCACGCTGGCGCGGGACGAGGAGCAGAACCTGTGGAGCACCCCGCACGACGTGACCCACACAGAGGCAGACGACGACCGGGTGCTGTACAACATGATCGTGGTCAGGAACCAGCTCGACAAGGACTCAGAGGTGAGGTGGTGCTGTTCCTCACGCTCACATTTCACTGCGGACCAAGGCTCGGTGCTTTCATCGGACGCTTTGGCAGTGCCTTTATTTAAGCACCCATTAAGCTGCTATAAAGGCCCCAGAGTCCCCCAGCGTGGCTCACATAGGCATCAGGTCCTCCCATCTGCTCCATCACCCTCCAGATTTTATCCTGTATCTGGTGTGGATGCATCTGTAGCCATCTCATCCCTGGGAAGCTCGGGGATGTCTCCGGCGGCTGAGCCAGGAGAGCCACCCTGAGCTGGGGTGCACAATGCCCTGCAAGCACCTCTACCACCACCACCCACACTGGGACCCCCAGCTCAATTTCCTAGCTTCACAGACTGCTCTTTTTGTCTGATATTTCCCTGGTTTGGCCTTCCCGTGATCAGACTGGCATTAGCCCTGCCGGCAGTGGCGTTTGCTTGGCAATGGCAGTGCCTGGAGCTGAGCTGCCGTTCCAGTGACATGTCAAGTTAAATACTCCTCTAATGGGTTGCATGGCAATTATTGAGAAGCGGAGAACTGGCACAGCTCTTAGCGCAGAAGGGAAAAATCATCGCTGTTACATAAAGGCTGTTTTGCAGCCCTGATTTCCTTCGCTAAAGCACTTCTGCGCAAAGGAGATTTCCGTGGCCTGATTAGGAGCAGGCTGTAGCAAATAGTCACACATTTTCCTCTCTCTGATTGCTTTTAAGACTTCAAAATGTTTGCAGGAAAGGCTGGAGGCTTCACGCTTAATTTCAACATGATCCCACTTCATCCAAGAGACCTCAAGACTGTAACTCTTCCTCCTGTGATAGTCCCCTTAAACCACAAGCTCGCTCAGCTTTCACGAGAGCCTTGAACTCCAGAGGTACAGCTGAGATCAAAATTACAATTTTTAAAACTTAAAATGAGATAATGCAATCCTTGTGTACAGTTGGCCAGAATCCCCATTTAATGTTGTTTTGGTTTTTTTTTTTATTTTTGGTGGAGATTGACTTTGTCGTGGTATTTACAATGGATGGGTTTGTAACAATGTTTTCATGGCTGCACGTAACCTTTACAGCTATTGCAGCTATCACTGAAGATATCCTCTTCCCTCCCCACCACTGCTTTCTCTGTCTTGTGATTGCTTGTCTTAGAGAAGACAGGGAGCTTCATCCAGCTCAAACTGGCTTAAGGAAATGAGGACAACTCCGTTTAGGGGGCTGCGCCGGTCCTGGGCTGTTCAGAGCTGGGTGTACTTCAGGGCAGCGCTGAAGCTCCTCGTGTCAGCCTGCGCCCAGTCAAGCGGCCTTTTAATTTGATTTAGGGCTCATTATGAGGCAGGCCTCCTAAAAGCTATTATTATTTATAAAACAGCATCATAAGTGGAGAGGCTGCTAAAAAGATGGCTCCTTGGGCAAAGGAGCGTTGTGCGTCAGCCTTGCTCAGCTTGCAGAGGAGAGCATCAGTTATGGGTGAGCAACAGAGCGCTCCTGTACCTGCTTGTCCTAAACCCGGTGTGCCTGCCTGTCCTAAATCCAACGCTTTCTCTGTGCCTTCAGCATGTCTGTAGGGTTTTTAGTGAGTCTGTGCAGTCACCATGCCTGCCAGTGAAAACGGAAAGTACAAAGAGCATGGGGCTTCCTCTCCACAACGAATGTAAGATCACATACGCTGTTTTTTTATGCAGTGCAATTAATAAAAAAGCCTGAGGAGTACATCAGGCTGACTTTGAAGAAAGCCAACACACGATACGCTTGATTTGAATTATCGCACAGTGCCCTTTACAGCTAGTGCTTGACAACCTCTCTGCTGTCTCTTTTACAGTTAGGGAAACTGAGGCGCAATATATAAGCCCAGCAAGCTGCTGCAGTTTCCAGCTGCGGCTTTTTCTGGGTGGCAGAACAGGGAGAGACTTGGCTGGTAAAGCCAACATTCCTGTGTTTGGCTCTGGGTGCTGAAATCTCTCCTTACTCCAGTGAGCATTTTAAAACTAGGCCAGATTGCGTTGCCCTCCCCTCCTAATGAGGCTTCAGCCCTGAGAGAGAGGAAAAACGTGTAATTGCAAAACAGTACTGGGCTGCAAAAGCCATAATCTGCTTTGGGAGCTGCCCAGCTCCCAAAGTCCCTGGGGAGAGCGTGTGGATGCTGCAGGATGGGGACAGAGGAACGGTTTCTTGTTTATGCAAGGCACAAGTGTTACAAAACCATAGGTCCTTTTTTTCTCTTTGTTAAAATCAGACTGAAAGGAGAACTAGTCCCTGTATTTCTCCTCCTTCATTTAACAAAGAAATTTTGGTGTGCTGGGCACTTACTGTATGCTTTGCCATTCCCCACCTTTACCTTTGTGATTTCCTAGCACAGGACTTTGGAAGGACCCCAAGGATCAGGTTGCTCTACATCATGTGTGTTTTATCTGTATGGCACCACCTCCGCCTCAAACCAGTATCGTGTTTTTCTTAATCTGGCTAACCCACTTCTGCTTTCCTGGGTATTTTCTTTTTTTAAAAATGGTCACTCACATAGTGACAAGGTGCTGTGAGCTAGGACAGGAGAAGCAGTGGGCCAGGGCGCAGTGGTGTTGTCGGCACAGCGCTGGAGGTCAGTGGGCATGGTCCATGATGTCTGTCTCCTGGCCTGGGCACCTCTGCGCCATGGATCGCTGTAAATCAATAAACCAAACTGCGTATGTGAAGGGCCAGGCACTCCAACACCGAGTGCACCCTGTAGCTCCATCAATTTTAGGCATGTTAGATCATTCGTGATGGGGCTGCCAGCAACTCACAGCCTTGTTGTCCTCCCTTGGGGTCAGTTCCTTGTCCCCACCATGGGACTGGACCCACACCTGATCCACGCAGAGCCGTTTCTTCTCCCAGCCCCCTCCCGACGGCCCCGCTCCGGGAAATTCGACAGCCCCAGCCCAAACTTGGTGTGACCTTAGCTTGCATAAGGATGGCAGGGCTGCTCCACCCTGCTCCTCGCGGCACCCGGGCGGCAAGCTCTTCAAAGCCAGCGCCGTGACGTCACGGGTGCGCCCTGTTTCACGCCCATTTGCTCGTCCTGCCCAGTGCTGTGTGCTGGGAGTGACGGCTCAGTGGGCTGTTGGCTGTGGTGGAGCCCGCTGGAGCACCTGGTGGTTGCAAACCCCACCATGCAATAGGTACGTGAGGCAAGATTCGCTGGAGTCTCCTAAAACCACGAGGACTGAGCAACTTTCAGCTCTGCATTTCTCTCTGCTTGAGGCCAATGAGCACCATGTGCTTGGATGCACTTTTGGAAGCAAAGTGTGGGTGAGGGAGGGTGTGTGCAGAGAAAACCAGAAAAGCTGTAGCTGAAGGGCTGGCTTAAGGGGGCTGGTAAAGCCGATGCAGCCTCCTTTGGAGATCAAAGCTGTCATCAAAGCTTTTGAAGGCTGGGGTCAACTTTTCAAATACAGAAGAAATGTTTTTTTCCTGCTCCTGCCCTGCAGCATCATTGAACCTGTTGTTCAATTTGGGTGCAAAGTAAAACCCCAGATCTGGAGGTGAAATGAGGACCTCTGGGAAAACAGGATGTTATTTAAGATGCTGCATAGATACAGGCCAAGTCGCTGTTCCAGCACGGACCCTGCTAATGCAGAGAAAAGTGTTTTATGGGGAAGGGGGACTACTGTGCCTCCAGCGTTAACAGCAAGAGCTGGGCTTGTTTGGCTTATGTGTGTGGTGTGGCAGATGCCCCTCTCCACGAAGACCAGTTTGTGGTGGCACTGGTGCCTCAGTGTCCTCTGATGGGGTGCATGGAGTTACCCAGCCTCAGGCAGAGAGCCCGGGCTGTCGCACTGGTGCTCAGGTTTGGGGCAGCTGCGTTGTGGGTCTGTGAACAGAAACTAAAGGTGGGTTTTTGCATTATGACCAAGGAAGAAACACTGTTTTTATGACTTCTTGTAAATGTAGTGTTTCTTTCTTGTTTTGGCTTATTCCCTTGGGGAAGGTGGAGTCATAAACCCCACTAGCAAAGGCAATTCTTCAACCTGCATCTCTGCTGGGGACCTGGCTAGCAGAGCCCCACTGGCATGATCCTCCTGGCAAGCCCATTAACAAGCTGACAAGGCCTATTTTTCTGCTTCCTCCTGCTCTCCTTCAGGATTGTTCTTTTTTAAACACATTACAGAGAAGGTCAGTATTGCGACATGCTGTAGCTGGGGCATAGAGAGGTGATGGGATTTGCCCAGGATTGAGCATGCTTGTCGGGGAGCCCAGAACTGACCCACTTAATATATATGAAAAAATATTTATGAACTCCTGCATGCCCCACTTAAAACTGAATCCAATTTAAGCTTATTTTAAGCTGAGATGTCGGTCAATGGTTCAATATATGAGCATGGATCTAGAGTTTGTATTTGCTCAACTCCTTCCAGTGGGGCCAGTTGTAGAGCCAGAGTAAGAGCATCCCTGGATGTGGTGTGGTACCCTGGACTGTATTTTGCAGTCTTTCCCTGGTAACTCTGTTTTGACCTCATTTCCAAAATAACTTTTGAACAGAATGGTGACACCAATTGCTTTCAAGGGAATAAAGAAGGCAGCTTTGATAGAGGATTGCTTTGGCAACATGAGAAAAGCTACCTACTAATTAGGAAATTTCCATATGAGCAGGGATGAAAAGTTGGACAGTGCTTGCCTGTTCTCTTGGCACATTTTTTCCTAGAGCTCTCAGTTATGTACCAACCTGGCTTATATTTCATGCCCAGCATTTCCTCACTTCCATTTGGCATTTGCAGATTTAGTATATCACACTAGAGAGTCCAGGGAAGATTTCCAGGTAAATATTTGAAAGGCTGAGCACTCAGAGGAGAGAGGCAGCAGGATTGCCCTGCTGCTCCCAGGATATTCTTGACTCATGCACAAAGGGATTTCTCAAGCCCCCACTGGTACATGTTGTGTCCTGCTACATAGGTTTAAAAGGGCAAAACTGGTTGCAAAAAACAGGACCAGGAACTGCAACCTGCATTGGTTTCCTGTGGTTAATTCAGATTTGCCAAAAGGGTATTTTTCTTAAAGGATTGATTTTGAGTGCATCACTGGGATGTCCCAGACCCGTAGAAACACCAAGAGGTTTGGTGAAGACCAGTCTCCTGCTGAACTTTCCCAGTACTGTGTGCAAGAAGCCTCCTCGCCACTCCAGAAGTTACATCTAACTAGGCAAGAGGCAGGACAGGGAAGGAAGGTGCACAAGAAATACAAAATGAAGCTAAAGTTTGGGAGAGAG
The DNA here is from genome assembly GCF_965183815.1 of Platalea leucorodia. Classification (NCBI taxonomy): domain Eukaryota; kingdom Metazoa; phylum Chordata; class Aves; order Pelecaniformes; family Threskiornithidae; genus Platalea; species Platalea leucorodia. The sequence continues at coordinate 61,986,661 of NC_138827.1, forward strand.
CTGCTTGTCCCAAGCCTGCGTACAGGAACACCTCGCTGGAAGGGGTTCTTGGGGGGAGCCAGCCCAGGATGCGGCACAGAGGGCAGCCTGCTCTGGCCTCGCTCTGCCCAGGGCTGCACAAGGCCTGGCGTGCCCTGTCCTGCATCTTGCCGGTGCCCTGCTACGCCGCAGCGGTCCCTGTCACAGCCTCAGTGAGGGCTGAGGGAGAGCAGGGTTTGGTGTGGAGCCCCGGCTCCCTGCCCTCGTACCGACCTGGGCAGCAGGTGCTGAGCAGCCTCGGCCTCGTAATGCTGCCTGGCCCCGCCGCAGGTCACCTCTTCATGACTCACAGGGTGTGCATGGGGAGCACCCTCCCCAAAGCCTCTGATGTTGCCTATTCCTATGCGGAGATGCAGGGCTGGGCAGGCTTTGCTGTTCCTCTGCTGCGTAGTTAAAGGGAGATGGTTTTTAAAATAATTTTGGGGGTGGAAAGATGCTCTTAACTTTATTTCCCTAATTAAAGCAACACAGAGGACAACCCCCTGCCCACAGCATTTGGGATGTCTCTGCTACAAGGAATTACCCAGGAAAACTCAGTGCTTTCTAAGGCCGATGGAGAACAGGGTATGAGTCCCTTCGAGAGCTCAGTCCAGAGCTGCCTGTCCTCACCCTGATAATCTCTGCTGTCTCTAGTTGCTTTTCAACAACTGGCACATGTGCAGCATCCTCGTCCCAGCTTTTTCTGGGGAAACATAAATACATTCAGGTCCACACCCAGGCAAAAAAAAATACCACTAAAACAAGAGGTCCTCCCTCCCAGGCACCACCATTAAGCACCATTTTCTGTACCAAAGCCGCTCTCCTTTGCACACTGCCCAAATCCTTCATCGACAGGACTAAATATGCACCGTATTCACTTCCATAACACAACTCGGTAACTATGATGTACAAGAAAGCTATAACCTAGATTCCCTTAAAACAAAAATAGACAAGGGAAAACGCACTGCTGTTCATCCAGAGAAAATCAGGAGCAGCTTCCCTGCATGCTAGGCACTGCTCGCTGTTTAGCTTAGCGAGGAGTCTGGCTTGCTACTACGGGGGGGGTAAAGCCTTGCAGCCCTGAAAGCTGCTGCCCGACAAGCTGTGGTTCGGGGAGGGGAGCATCTTTCCTGCTCCCCTCCCCGGCTGGCTAATTCAGCAGCGTGAAGCATGCCTGCAATCACAGCAGCCGTCTGGATTGATTGTCTGCATTAAAGCACTTGTTTATCTCTGCGGGAGGGCAGAGATACGCAGCTTATTTCCCCACCAGCATGCCCAGATTGGTTTGCTCTCCTTTCTGCTGATACTGTGGGGTCACAAGCAGGCTGAGATGTTTCCGAGGGATCCCTGCCAGTGGGGACCGTGGCACCGTGCAGCCTTTGTTCTCTTTCTTTAAAACTTTCAAGTTTGCAATAAACTTCCCACAAAGCTTTAATACAATAAACCCCTTCTTTTCTTTTTCACTGAGGAGCTCAATTCCTAGGTACAAGCTGGTGTCATGGGAGAGAGGAGTCTTGACCCTGCCTCCTTTCTCTAGCGAAGGGCTGAAGAGGCATTTTGATGCCTTGCACTGGCAGCCAGGTGCCTCCTGTGCAAACAGAAAAGCTGTTTCAAGTACTGCTGCAGTCAAGAGAGAAAGAGAGCTCTGATCGGCAAAGCTAGCTTGTTGTGAGCAGCAGCACAAAGCTAAAAATGAAGGGGATTTTGCTCTCCGGGAGGATGAGTGGTGCAGAGCGAGTGGCTGCGGGCTGAGCCGTGTTTCCCCTGCTCTCCTGACCTGAATTCACCGGTGTCTTAACCCCGCCAGCTGCTTCTTCCAAAGCGTAATCTCCAAGAGGTTCCTGCAGCTATAGCTGAACAACAAGAGAACAGGCTCGTCATTTAATTCTCTGCGGTCGTGGCGTGTCAGCTGGGTTTGGGAAAAAAAATCTAAGAAATCTCCAACTCTTTATCAAATCAAGTAAATTCTTTAAGGCACTAGGTATCGGAAAACCAGTGGGATTTCTAAAGCGTAGCCGGTCTTCATGGGTACTGTTTAACCCCTTTGAATCCAGCATGTCACGTAGGAAAATCCCAGGGAGATGGCACAGATTAACACCCATGTATTCTGCAAGAGTTCATCTATGTAATCTGTTGCTGAGAATGAGCAATGAATGACGAGATGAATTAAGGTTGTTAGTGCAGGGAAATTATCTGAGTGATGTTGTGACCCGCTCTGTGGATGCTTCTGTAAATGCATCCTTTTCAGTGTGTGCATTGATTAAACTCAGCTAGGAAAAATACTCCTGGCTTTCTTGCAGAATACATGCATTTCCACAGGAATGCGTACTTGTACAGATGTGTTTAATTGTGCTGGTATAACTTTAATAAATAACCTCAAAACCTTCCCCTTTAGATGGTGTCCCATTATGCAGATATAAAGCTTGAGGTTAAGTGCAAGGATTTAAGATGTATAGTTAAGTGAGGCATTAACTGCAGCAACCGGCATCACCAAGAATAGTTATTATGTCAAATGACTCCAGCTCAGCCCTCAACCATCCACGTGCATCCCTCTTTGGTATTTAAAAAAGGTACCCCAGCCTTTAAAAAAGGTCTATTTTTCTTGTTTTCCAGTACTTTTGCGTGCCTCTTCCAGTTAAATGCCAGAGGGCTGAACAGTTTGGAGAAGCCACTGTATGTGTGACCAAACTGAGAGCAGGAGCTTTTTTTCAAACTTTTAGTTTCCCTGGGGCTATCATCAGCTGTAAGAAAATGTGCCATGCCAGTTTAACTGCAAGGATATGAAAATAAGGTGTTGCAATATTTTATAGAAGGTAATTATTAATATGTGGTCGTGCTTTCTCAAGCTGTTAAAGGCCAAATAAGGTATTCTCACAACCTCAGGTTTTGACACTAGCAGGGGTGTCAAGGTTTGGGGTAAAGGGCTTGGGACCAAAGAGACTGAAGTCTCTCAAATTAACTACGTGTGGAAGTTCGTGTTGTTCTCCAGCCTAGGACAGTGTTATAATTTCCAGCACAGAGCTGGAACTATATTCTCTGTGTCTGACTGAGGAGACCACTTTGGTCATCAGCAACGCGTAAGCTAAATTCTGTAATCCAATTTCAAGGTAATGGGAAGCCTGTTTTGTACATGCCGAGAAGATACAGAGATGCTGTACCAAATATCAAACTAAAATATTCTACGCTGGTCAGTGTAATTTCTTCCAGGAGCAACAGCAGCCTGGCCATCGACATTCACACTGATCCCTCAGTGCCAACATCAACAGTTCAGCTCTGGCTCCTTTTCTAAAAGCTGAAATTCCTAGAAAAGCAGCAGAGACCTCCCCACATGCAAATGACTGAGTATCTCTTATCCCTTTGCTTTGCAGGAATGGCAAAAGCTCAACTATGATATTTATACCTTACGGCAGACCCGAAAAGAAGTGAGAAGCAGGTGGAAACACATCTTGGAGGATTTAGGTAAGCTAGAGGACAAAAGGATGTCATTTGTGTGGTACTAAATGGGAGGTACCACGATGGTTGAGGATGAGAACAGCTTCACGATGGGAACAAGCTGAGGCACGGCTGGGAGGAGATGGGGCCACTGTGTCTGCAGGCACATTGAAGAGCCAGAAACCATGACCAGTGGGAGAGCCTTTCAAGCCCATAATAGCATGCACATGCATCCATTTCAAGCTTCCTTGTGGAAACTTAGCAGGGATTCCTGGGAGTTCACCCTCTTTTTTTCTAACTAAGATAAGCAGGGAGAAATGAATATTCCTTTCAGATTTGAAACACAGGTACATCTGTTTTCCTTCCTTAGCCCATGCCAGCTGATCAGAGCTAAACCACCCACTTTGTCAGCTCGTAAGTGAATTTGAAATATTCTTTCATCAAATGAAATTGCTCAACAGTGACCCTCCTACTCCTGCTATTTCCTAGCCTGCAAACAGTGAACTGCACCCACCGGTCCTGTGTGCTCAGCTGCTGCTCTTCTGGAGAAGGCAGGGGCAGGTATCGCCTGCTTTTCCCAGTGGCCTTGCACACAGTGACTTGCGTCATGCTCTGGAGGTGGTTGGCAGCTAATGAGAGGAGGAGGTGCGAGTCGAGCGCACTTGTTGGGCTGTTCAAAGATATTATCACTGGGAGCAAGAGAGATGGGTATCTCAGCCGCTCCTGCCCTACCTGCTGTTCTGGCATCTGGATGGGAGGAACATTATAAATTCATAACTAGGTATCAGCGTTCATCTTCACCCAGGTGTTCGCGCAGCCTGTACAGACCAAACATGGGAGGGATCACTTGACATCCTTACATCTGTTACTGCACGTTGACAAAGGCTCTCCCACATCTCCCTCATGTCCGCAATGGCTCCGGAGCTGTTTTGCAAAGGGTGGGGAAGCTCAAGGCCAGGGATTGTTTGGCCTTAGTGAAGCTAGATGTGCAACAACCTGCTATCTTTCGTTATCTAGACCTGTGCTTTAATCACAAGACCACCAGTCTTTTCCCCATAAGTGTTTTCAGGTGAGACACATCACCACCTGCTCCCTGGAGCTGAACAAAGAGTTAATGGTAGCCATTACATTTAAAGATCCCTGCACTCATTCTCCTCCCCCTTTCCTTCCCTGGATACCTTTCCTGTAAGAGATGCTGACTGCTACAGGAACAATTACCCATGCATTCATTACTGCCTCAGGTTTTTTATCACTATTACCTCCCAACAACATACAGGCATAGTCACTGGGGTGCTCAGGAAGCCCCACCAGCCCTGAAAGCTCTGGCAGCATCAGCAACGTGCAAGAGCCGAATTGGCACCCTCTGTGTGGATGTTCATATGCGTTTTCTGGAAAACTAGCAACAAACTTGCTCTGAATGGGTTTATGTTGTTTTTTTTTCTTTTCCCCCACCAGGAAGCTCATACCTGCCCCAAGTGCAGACATGGAGCGTGCCTCAAGGAAACGCTAGTTTATTTTAGCAAGTAGGAGACACAGCAGCCCAAGGTGGAGGGGGTATAAGGAACCTTGCAAGAGCCTAGAGGACTCAGGGATGACCCTGCTCGCATGTTTGTCTTATTTCTGTAACACATTTCTTTCCCAGGTTTCCAGAAGGAAGCGGACTCCCTCTTGTCAGTGACCAAACTCAGCATCATCAGCGACTCCCAGAACATGGGCAAAGCCCGGGACATCTTGTTAAAGCTCTCCGAAGAGACAAACATCTTCCCGACCAGCTGGGAGCTTTCTGAGCGCTACCTCTTCGTGGTGGTGAGTAGCTCTGAGCGTGCCTTCCTCCCTGTGGCCCCATCTCTGCAAGTGAGCTCAAATGAAGGGGAGCGGATAGGTGAACTGCACCAGAGGACAATACATGATGGCATCTGGGGTGTCCTTCATCAGATGTTGCACTTGTAGCTTGGCTGTTCAGCTTCCTTGGAAATGTCAGGGCTGTAGTACCATAACTTTGCCCCCTCAAGTTCCTTTAAGCCTGTGCAACTGGGTGCTCTTGCAGCCTGTTAACAAAGTGGGAAAAGATTAGACCTAATGCCCGGCTTAACCTGAGAGCAGCTGTGGAGGGAGGGCCCTGACCAGGGAGCTGCCCAAAGCAGCCCGTAGTGACTGTAAAACCCTGTTGCTTTGGCAGGATCGGCTCATAGCTCTGGACGCTGCGGATGAGTTCTTCAAGATGGCCAGTGTGGTGTATCCGAAGAGACCCAGCGGGGAAAGAGTGGATGATAGCCAGAAGGCCCCGCAGTGCATCTCTGTCATGCCCTGAGGAACGTGCCTTGCTGGTGCAAGATTGACAGTGGGTTTCTTTCCCTCCAGAACCGGGCTCCTCTGCTGAGGGGTTAGCACAAGCAGTGCCGCTCCTTGTTTTCCTGCAGAGAAGCAAGTGGGCTGGCCGGAGCAGAGCGAGGAGGTCAGCGAGCCGTGCCCCATCAGGAGGCCACAGGAAGGCGGACACTGGCCCCAAGGTGCTCCCAAGTGGAAGGGAGCAAGAACTGCCGTAGCATAGACCTGGTGGGAGACCGCTAGCCGAGTAGTGTATGCGATAGGCACGAGGGGAACCTGCTGCGCGAGGCGTTGCTACCAGTAGCTGCAAAAGTTGAGATGCCTCTAGTTACGAGCGCTGTGAGGAGATCCACATTTCCACCTTCTGCTGGTGTCTGCCACTATCCCCTCCCTCGACCCTGCTAGCTGGGAGGACCAGCGAAGAAGGAAAAATACCTCAGTCATTTACAACTCTGTGACATTTTCCTGTGCACTGGTCCTCTTCCTCATCCCCAGCCTGTGGCAGCCCCACCGGGCAGGTCCCAGGGGATTTGGCAAAGAGGCAGGAGCAGTGCATAGCCAGGAGAGGAGTTAGCGCCGGGCGGCAAAGCCTTGGAGCAGTGTTGCAGCTGGGTGCTGTGTCCTCTGCCATTAGTGGTTTGGAGGTGTTTGTGTCAGGGGGTGCTCAGCCTGACATCTTAAAAGAGGGTAGGTTTTAGGAAGGTGCCAAGGTCAGACCTGTTGAGAATTTGGCTCCTGTAATATCCTCAGATGGGTTGCCCAACATCTTAATGTCTGAAAGTTTTGGTCTTAATTGCGTAAAAAAATCCCCACTGTAAAGCTGCATGCGTTGTCAATATATACCGTCCCTGCCGTTAATGAAGATTTTTAACGAACACCCCTGGTATCTTCAGGCTTTGTCTGGTAATGAGCAATAATTTTAAAACAATGGATTTGATCTTTTAAACACAAGTGGAAGTTCTTCACTGATTAAAACATGTGCTGCTAATTGGCCAGTTGAAAATACTGGTTACACAGGACCTCCCAAAATAGCAAAACAGGGCTTTTATTTGTTTATACCTACAGTGTTTGGAAAAAAAAAAAAAATCTATTTATGAATAGTTTCTGTTTGTCAGTGTTCCTGGGAAACATTTTTGTCAACTCAGGACATCAGTGAAAACTGAGTTTAATAAACAAAACACATTACAAAACCAATGTTTCTTACTCTCTCTGTAACCCTATTCAGGCAACAACATTTCTCTTGGACTGCTGATAGCAAAAGGGCTGGGGTAGTTGTAGAGCATAGGCCTCTGTGACCTGTTCTCTGTACACTTAAAATTGCCCGTTGACTTGCAAGAGTAGGGTCATTTGCCAGCCTAGGACTGAAGTCTTCGTAGGAGATGATGGGGATTGAATTTAATTTCAGTGGGACTTGGAGTTAGGTGCCCAGTTCCCATTGATTTTTTTTTTAAGCAGAAGGTCAGCTGCACTTTAGAAAACCTCCAATGTTTATACCGAAAATAAACTTCAGTGCATGGCATCTCCAGGGTTTGATTTGAACAAACTATTGCAGAACAGAGATCTGGCGGTCCGAGGAACGCTGTGCCAAAGTACACACCACCACCCAAAAGTCAGCTGTTGGGACATTATCACTTTATAGTACTACATGTTACGTAAAACCACCTGATGAGTTTCTAAATCTCGTGGGCGAGAAGAAAAGATACCTTGTTAGCTGTGGTGCTGCTTCTTTGGGATATGGAGGTCACCGTTAAGCAGTGCCTTTGCAAAAACACTCCTTGCTGTCACTTGTAGCTGTGAAACCGGTTCTGATGTCAACAAAATGCAATTTGTTGTAACTTAAGAGGACAGAAACTGCCTAAAAGAGACAATAATTAGGATCTCCGAGTGAGTTTAGTTACCGAAGCAAGGCCCTGTGCAGGGGAAGTGCCGAGTTTCTGAGCACAGCCGCCGGGAGGAGCAGGAATTAACAGCAGCATCAGGTCAGAGCGGAGCTGCTCACTTCTGCACAGCAGGGAGGAGTAACCAGGCGTGGGGACTTGTGCATCAAATTATGTACTGATCACAACATGAACAGAAAAAGGTCTGTCAGTCCCAGCGCTCAGATAAAACTGGTCATGGGGGAACCTGCAAATATTGCAAAACAGCCTTTGGTTAAGTATAAGGATGCAGAATTTCTAAAAATCTGCAACTTGAAAAATTACAGAAATGGGCAGAAATTGTTTCCATAGAGGTCCAAGCTCAAGTTCATCATTCTGTTCATCTCAGTAGGAAGTGCCCTGTCTTTTGTGCACTTGAGGTAGAAGACTGATAAACTGAATTTCAGGTAGTAAAATGAAGAGACTAATTTGCCTTTTCTAATTTGCATAGAAATTACTGGGGAGACGTACATCTTCCGCTTTTGTTTTGCTCAGATTCGGGCTTCCTCTGCTGACAGGAGAAGGAAACACAGCTTAGTTTGTCTCCAAGCAGGCCTTTGGCTGCGTCTCAGGGACCAGCCGTAGAGGACCCTCCACCGGGAACCCAGAGACAGCACCCACTCACCGTAAGGTTCAGATACTGCCCAGTTGTCTATTGATACTGGCCTGCCAGAGGCGTTTAAAAGACATACTTAGGCTCTATCACAGGAAAAGTTATCTACATCTATACAGCAGATATGGTGGAACTATCTTGTTTAAGGGCAAGAATAAAGATGGGGAAAGGAGCACAAACAAACATCTCCCAGTGAAACTCATTCCAGATTTTGGGCAAGTTAAAAATCCCTGGCAGGGGAAAGGCTCCCGGGCAGCACTTGCATTTTGGGTCTCAAATTGAGAACGTGAGATTAAACTGAGGAGACGTTCAGATGGTAAAAACAAGTCAGAAACACAGAGCTGAGCGTCACACCCTTGGAGCTGTTGCAGCACAGACTGAGTGTCATAGGCCTCTGGGTGGACAGGCTACCTCACCAAATGGACCAGGGCACCTCATCAAGCAGCTAATTCCTCTCCATTGAGAAAGATGGAATAAAGGTTTCATAAATCTCAAACAGCATTCAAGTCAAAGGGTCCCTGGTGATGTTGCATCACTGCCACGGTCCCGAGTGGGGGGAATTCATCCCCCAACAGGAGCAATTGCCTTCTTCACTAGAAGCAAGTTTGGGTTTCTCTCACTTGATGTACCATCCAGACCTCTAGCTGCCATTCAGATGGGCTTGAGTCTCTCATATGGCCTGTATAGTGCCTGGAGGCTTGTACAGATGTCTTTGACGTCCTACGGGTCTCAGGTGCCACTAGATACCTGCATGTGGGGAGCCAAATCCTGCTCATGCCCAGCAAAGCCTGCCAGCACCCACCTGGGAAGCAGTGGCTGTAAGACAGCTCAGTGAACACCAGATGCCACTGTTTCCTTAGCCATGCTGCAGCATGCTGAGGGAAATCATGTTTATAATGCAGGGGAAATTTTTCCAACCTTTTCTTGCATGCATCAAGTCTCTCAAGGCTGCAAGAACTGGCTTTCTGTTAAAGGTTGGGATTTAGGTATTTAATAATTGCTCTGTCACTTTCTGGGAGGCAGTGGTGGGCCCATCTCTCTTTCAAAGGTTCACAGGGCTGGGGCCAGGGACTCTGCTCCTGCTTGAAAGTGCCACTCGGTGTGGGGCTGGCTGCTGCAGGAATTAGCATGTTCAAGAAGAACATTTATTTTCCTAAACAGAGGGTGACTTTGGCACCCCTTCCTTAGCTAGGAAAGGAAAAATACCAAGAATTCTTTAAAATGAGCAATGTGAGAGGGTTTAAAGTACATCTGGGTTCACTTAGCTTTCAGATATTTTTTTTTTCTCAGACTGACTTTGCATTTAACTAATATTTCAACTGGAAAGAAAAAAAAAAAAAAAGGATATTTTTCATCCATCCATAAGCCATAGGCATGTGCCACTTGGGTTTCCTTTTCCTAAGCCACAACAGAAGTAGACACAACTAGCACAGTTCATGTGATAACTTGAAACAGATAACCATTGGGTATGAATCAGGGTAGCTTCTCCGAAGTGAGAAATCCTGATTTATACCAATTGATGGTCTAAGCTTTGTCTTCCACCAGCACCTGTTTGGTTATTTCAGAGAATGCCTGTATCAATCAGGCCGTTGAGCAAACCTGGAAAAACACTTGTGCCTAGTCGTTGACCATTATGTTGGCTTAACAGTGCCTGAGCAAAGTATTTTAGGTGTTTGGGTCATGGGAAGCAACACCGTAGGGTTCCCTTCCTCTAAATCAGAGCTAGGAATTAGGTATAGCGCAATCGCTGGCTGTAATAGAGACCAGCTAGAAACAAAAATCAATTTACAGACCATCTTGACTGTGCATATGCACACACAATTTCTTCTTTGTATTCCACATTTTCCTAGGACATACATCATGAATTTGGCAGGATGAGGAAAAAAATCATGGTGGAAATTCAGCTGTGATCTGTAAGACAGGCAGAAGGTGGCAGTGCAGGTGTTTGGTGAAGGCTGGAGCAGCAGCAGGCGAGGGAGATGGGAGGCAGTGGCCTGAAAGGAGTCAGGCTTTCCATTTTACTTGCTATGGATGTAAATCATGCCGTAAGTTCTGATAAATAATGAGAACGGACATGGGAAAGAAAACTGTCATCTTTTAAATGTCAGCTATAGGAAAAATTACCATTTCAAACCACTCAGTTTCAATCATTTCTAACGTTAGAAATTCCAACACTTACATACTCTTCCTGGAGGGAAAGCATGTACTTTTCTAATCTAATGAGGATCAGTAACGTTGAGTGACTTACCACAAAATAGCTCTCCAAAAGAATTTCTTTGAAGACAACCATTTTTGCATGGGGATTCCTTGTTAAGGAAGTTATGGATTATCAGAAACATCTCTTCAGCTTACAAATTGCAGACATTGCGGACACATCCATAGGGGAGCTGCCCTTGCACAAGGGAGGCCATGGAGAAAGCTGCTCACCGGCCATTCCGAAATGCCCCAAGCAAAGACTTGCATGGCCAAAAGCCTCTCTGTTTCTTCTAGCCGTTGGTCTAATGAAACGTACCACCTCTCCCCATAAGCCTTATCCCTACCCTTTAAGGAGAACAGTCATTTTTCAAAGTGGTAATAAATTCAGGTGACTATTTTGTCTTACTTGGATGAGGAAAGGAAGATGCCATGGAGGCTGTGGGCACCCTTGACATGATAGGATCCCAGCAGCATTAAAATAAACAGACTTAGGCAGCCAAACTAGCAAACAGACAAAGAGGCAGAGCCATATCAAAGCAAAGACAAGAGGGCAGCAAACGGAGGCAAACAGGCACAGCCCAGCCACTGCCCAAGAAAAGTAAAGTGTATTTGGCAGGTGGAGAAGGTTGTGTGCAATGGGCACAGCATCGGTGCCAAAATATGTTGTGATGGTATGGCAGAGTGCGTCATCTGGGTAGCACCAGCAGGATGAAATGTGTTTGTGTATGCATGAATAACCATCATTAAAAACCCCGTTTGATGATAGCTCACCAGCAGATCAGAAAGAAGAGATATTTATGAAATGATGTGTTACCAAAAGTTTATCCTTTCAAGAGTGGCAACTTTATATCTGTTAAGCTGCTGAGATTCTTCCCATTGGCTTGAACTGGGTTTGAGTCAGACTTTGGAGACACAAACACCAGGGCAAGTCCAGACACCACTGAAGTCAAAAACAAAACTTCTGCCAGCTGCCCATCTATTCCTCTTCTGCATCGAAGTCTCAAAAATAACAAGTATGGTTTCTGAAAAGATTTACACAAGTGACGAGAGGATCTACCTGTACTTGTCTGGAGGAAGAAAATAAAGCCCAAACCATTTCTCATGGCCAAGGGATCACAGAGAAAATTCAGATTGGAGGAGACCTCGAGAGGTCATCTCAGCCAACCTCCTTCTTGCTTGAAATAAATAATCTCTCCCCTTTTGAAAATGTTGTGAGCAGTTTGTATGGAAAACATTATTTGCATACACAATATTTCACCTACTTCAAAGACGTAGTGGTTGGTACAAAGGAAATATACTAAACTGTTTTTTTAATGAAAAAAGTGAAATAGAAGATTTGTGAAACTCAACTGGAGGGCAGATTTGGAATGAATGAATCCCTCTATGAAATACTGCTTTGATACCTCGAAGTCAAGTGACCAGGGTTAGCTTTAAACATGCATTTTCATTCTTCCTTAGGTGAAGAAGCCAGATGGAGGAGTGATGGGAGCCCGGAGCCATGAAGGGTGATTCACCCTGCCTGGGACATGCCCAGCGGGGCAACCTGGTTCGCAGGGAGCCAGCAGCACCTGCAGAGTCAGCAGTTCCCAGTGAGCCATTTGGGGATGAAGAGGGAGGGAGAGAAGGGAACTGCGTTATCTTGGTGATAGGGAGTTGGCCTAGGATTTGGAAACTGAATTTCCATTCCCAGAGCTACCCCATTTCTGCCTGCCCCTCAGGTCATCCAAGTGCAGAATGGGAAGGTCGTACCTACTAGAGCTGATGGCAAAATGCTGGAGGGATTGTCAAGGTCTTGATATTTCTGCATCTGTCTTCAAGCAAAACTTTATATCTCTAAAACCTTCACAAGCCTATTATCCAAAAGACTCTGGTATAATAATTTCAAGATGTTTTGCTTCAATTTTGACTTTTTTTTTTAATGCTCTCTAGCTTTTTAGTATAAGTCAAATAACGCACTGTTTCTATCCAGAAAATAAAACTTCAAATTTAGATCACAGCAGTGCCTTTTAAAGCAGTGCTAAAACAGTTGGTTTTTTTTTTTAATTCAGGGGAATACCTATTCCCACAAATAGTTTCAGTTCTGATAAATCAGCATTTCCAGACAAAAAAATCAGTTAGTTTTATTTTGTTTTAAATCCTAACTCTGCCTAATACTTAACTCCTTGTTGTGAACTGCTTTGAGATCTACTAACAAAGTGTGCTGCATGGCAGTCAGTGGTATGGTGATCATTTTTCAAGTGAAAATTACATTTCAAATCATACGGGAAGGGCATCTTTTAATCATTTTGACTATGTTTAAGTGAGATCACCAAGAGAGACTATAGCTCTGCAAAGGACATGTGCAGGCGTGCCTAGGAATTTGACTTGCCTGCAGTTTATCTGTCCCAATTAAAGGCAGATGCAGCCTTTCTCTTCTGTGAACGTTTATGAACTGGCAGATCTGCTGAACAGGGAGACAGTTAATATATAGCAACTGGTCCTGAACTAATCAGACACACACTTTTACAGTGTTGTTTGGCTTTAGCTTGCCCGATTGCATGAAGAAGATTTTCAGTTTTCCTTCCTACCTCCTTGGACAAGATGCAGCACAGAAATTACCCTAGTTTGGGCAATCATGTAGTTGGCAGTTTGTGTCACTTCTCTGAAGTCCATGACAAAAGAGGGGAATTACAGGACGTGCAAAGTATCAAAGTGGCTTATGCTCTAATTCCGCTTTGCAGAAGAGAAGGAGCTTCCCCAAAGTACATGCAAACCTACCAGGAATGGTGAATGGTTTGGAAAGCCCAAGAGGTACTTACATCTGCCTCTTGCTTAAATACCTGAGGAGCTGCACTGGACTCGCACAACCCATTCCTGTGCTCAGATGCTTAGTGCTATCCTACTGATGAACAAACCAGATGCGTGGGCAAGGCTGCAGCCCAGTCTCCACCAGGGCAGCTCCAATGAAACGAGCGTACCTGTGTACCTGGGTCATTGCACACCAGGAGAAAGCAAGACCTGAGTCAACTCCCCTGCAGCCCTCATGTCTCCCATAAGCTCAATTCAGCCCGAACACAATTCTGAGGTCAAACACAGCATCCTCTCACTATTACTTGCTCCTTGTACAGCAGGAGCACACAGAAAGCTCAGTTTCAAAAGGCTGTATGGGCAATCGGGCTGGCCGCATGGATCCGGCCCCACTGGTTGCAAGCCAATGCAACCCCTGCTAGAGAGATGATAGAGAAGCAGGATGTTCAAAGGTAAGCTCAGTGCAGTTTTTGCTCCTGTACCACTTGCTAGTATTAATTTCTCTTTAAATTATGTGTCTGTGCTATCTAAGATCTCAAGAAGTTTAACAGTAACACACATGCCTCATGCTACTGCAGAGCGTCTGCAGGATAAGAGCAGCAGTTTCTTTCCTCCCCAGCCTTTATTTTTCTTAACACTGACAATTTACATTACTACTTATAAATACTGGGGCTCATTTTTCAACCCATTGCCTGTTTTCAGATTCCTTCCTTACATTTTATTATTCTTATTTCGTGTTAGGTTTGCCATTACATGTTTTCTACCTTTGAGCCTTACCTTTCACACCTCCCTATTTCCTAGTTTTTATTATTGTAAACCTGCACATTTAAAAAGTTAATGAGGCGGTAGGGGGCTGACTGGGAGCAGGACCACCTGACGTCAGCGATTACCAGGCTTTTCCTATATTTAGAGCAAGATGTAACCATGAAACTATGTGAACTGACAGTCGGCAAACCTACAGCTATACTGTGAAATATGTGGTACAGACATAATTGCCAGCCTGGGACTGAGTCTCCCACCCGCTGCACTAAGCAGAAAGACTTGCTAGAGATAACAAAACTCTTCCCTTTTTAAATGATTCTTGCAAATACAGCCATTGACTTCAGCGGAGAGAGCTCAAGGCTTAAATCTGGGAGGGCTGGTAGTCACTGTGCAGTTTCTGAGTAAAAATAAACACATTTCTCAGCACTGAAGAAGGATCATCCAGAAGAGGAGAGTGGTCCACACCACCCACCTTTTCATTCCTGTGTTTGCAGCTTCTTTTGGAGGTGCTGTTCTCCATTTTTTCCCATTTCTTTTACATTAAAGCCTAGTTGCACTTGGTGAACTAGCGTTGAATAAAAAGGTAGCCTTCAAGGAGGGGAAAAAATGAAGATGAGCGAGCTGGAGAGGGGTGGTAACAATCCTGATGTTGTGAACAGTTTAATACTGGGTTTTCCCTTGCTAAGCTACAGTTATGAGAACTAGCCCTGCAGGGCAATCTCCTCCAAATACACAGAAGGACGTAATACATCCATTTAATCTTACAGTCTTGCATGGAATAGGGGTTTTACATGCAGGGAGCAGCAAATTGTGGGTAAAGAAGAGGTCAACATGGATGTCTGCGCCTGAGTTGTAAACACACCTGATTGAAGCAGTTTATCTTCTTGCTTTAAGTGCACCAAATGCTATTTTTCACTTGGATTCCTTTCTCAAACCCCTCCCCGGTTCAGCAGGATGTCAGCTTGCGTCCCCCAGGCCAACGGAGCACCATCACTCACGGCAGGCAGCACCCTCGAGATGTTTTTGTAGCTTCAAAGGTTGGTGAGCAGCACCAGGGTTTGAGAATACCCAACCCTTCGTGTAACAGGGTTCCTAGGATGCCATCCCATCAGACTCCTTCCTATCCTGCAGTGAAGATGGATGTTGCTCAGGACACAGCCCTCTCTCGATGGCTTTGGCCAGCTCTCCTGGGTGAGAGCAACTCTCCAACCGATGCACAAGTGAAGGGGTCTGCACCCTGGAGTACGCTCACATAAATCACCGTAGCTCTGCTGATTCCAGGTGTCTCAGGACCTGGCCCCAAACACTGTATTTGTACAATTTCTTCCACCCCCGACTACCTTTGAATGATTTGTGTCTTTTGAACATGCAGAACTGATTTCATCCTGAGACAAGGCAGTGGCTTCCTCTGCGAGCTGGTGACCTATTGCCTGGGTTGATACGTGATATATGACAGCAAGGAACGACAGGCATTTGCTCCGACTCTTAGATATAAGTCTTCAGTAAACAAGGGGACGGAAGCAAACATGCACTTTCCTAGCTATTAACTTTTCAGTTTGAATTTACAGCACTTGTTACAGCTTTTTTGAATGATTTTCCACCCCAGGAAAAAGCAGATGTGATGTTTTCACAGCCTGACGTATTTTTTGCTTGCTTTGCACTGCGCAGGTTGGCACCTTGCTCGGCCAGAGCACGTGAGGCTGGAGACCATCAGTGGGTACAACCAGTTTCTCTCATTTTAATTGAGGTTTTAATTTAGTTTCAGTCTTCTTTAGGACCACACGCCTGCTCTGAGAAGAAAGGAGGATTCCCTGCCAGGCAGAGGTGAGCATTTAGGCAACATAGTTTGATGGAAGAGCTGAAAAAAACCCCAGGAACCTACATTTGCCCACCCTGGAGCACAGCAGTCTCTCCATAAAAGACTTTAGGAAGAGGAGGAGGTAGCAGGCGGCTGTCTCCTTCTATCCTTACAGGCACTAGCTCCTCTTGAGCTGATATTATTCTCTATGAAAGACCCTATAAAAGATTAAATTCAGGCTATCTGTTCCTATTTGTATTCCTCCTGTGTACTTCTTTGAAGCATATTTTAATTCTCCCCGTTCCCCAACCTCATTTCAGCTGGTTGTGCTGGAAGGTATTTAAAGTTACAGCCATACTCCCATGGGTCACCATGAAAGACATTAGGAAGGAGGAAAAAAAAAAAAAAAAAAAAAGGAAAAAACCCAGAAAGAAAGCCTGAGTCTGTCTGATGCACAGCAATGCTTATATTTCAATTACAGAGAGCGAGGGGCTAGACTCAACAGAGTCTGAGACAGGGAAAGGAAGAATTATGTTGGAAAACCAGACACCAAGGCCATAAAAGAGCGACTGCCTGTAAACGGCTAATCCAGTTAACAAAGCAGGCAGGTGGCAACCATGCTTTCAATCCGAATCGAGCGCCAACACGGCAGGGCACACTTATTTACACCGCCCGAGGGTCTGACCTGCAGCTGTGCTGCTCCTGAAGGGCACGAATAATCCACAAGCCCATGTGTGATAGTATTAAAAAAAACATGCCAAATTAAAAAAAAAACTGCTCAGCCCTTCCTCCTCCATCTCACACAGAGCTGATTCAGAGCAGGCAGCTTCCCAGCTCCCCAACACTATTTCCTTGCTCCTTCCTTCCTTGAGATGTTGGTAGCAGGGGATTTCTGTCCTACCCGCTGGCGGCTGGTGCTTGCCTCCTGCAAACAGCATTTATGGCAGGCCTGATCCTGCCACTGCCAAACCTTGCACACACACACTGCGAGGGGAGACGAAGGCACCCCTCAGCTGAGCTGGCCTGAATCCGGGCACGGAGGGATAAAGGAGCTCTCTGTGCTTTCGCACTGGGCGCAGCCTCACTCTGATAAGCGAGCTTGCCTGCACTGAATCCCAGCCTGGCCTGGGCAGGGCTCCGTTCACAAATATAAGGCTTTTGTGGGATTTTATGAATGAGGCTGGGCAGGGATTTGTGTGACAGCAGTGACATGGTGCAGCTGCCTCCCCAAGGGAGGCTGAAGGTGAGATAAACAGCCCAACTAGTTCCTTGAGGCCACTTCTCTGATTACCCAATATTTTCCTCTGGGCTCTGGTCTCCATGTCTCATAAATCCCCTTGCCGCTTGTCCCTCCCACAGCAATGGGGGCTGTGAACGTGCGTCCAAGCAATGCACCCTGTTCCTGGGCTAACAAGGGACTGTTTGAAAGAAACTCTGAGCAGAATGACGTCAAGCCAGAAACCTCTCAGAGGATGTTGCAAGCCAGGCTCTGAAGGCAGGGTTTGTTTAGGGACATCAGGTTTCAGCTGGATCCATTGATACTGGACTTGCCAATAAGAAATCCTAATTACCAGGTAAAATTGAGTAAGAGGCTTTCAGGCTGTGGGTACCTTTAGCTGAGCAGCACATAAACATCCTGCCCTCCTTGGCAGGGAGGGAAGGAGAAACCACTCTGTCTTGTGTGCTCTGTCTGAATTCAGTCAGAGCTCTCAGACTTCCCCATAAGCATAGCCATCAGCACCTCTTCCTTCATTGTGCACCCAGCAATAAAACCAGGGGTAGCAGAAAGCCAGAGGCTCAAAATAGATAGTATGTGTTGAAGAGGGCTTTCCTGTGCCTCCCCATCAGCCCCTGCATGCACAGATCCTCTTCAGCAACAGCACAAGCCTCATCCTCTTCTGCTCAAATCCACATACAGAAACTTTGCTTGAAAAGGAATAACCACCCGAGACCTTATGCTTTTTTCTTTAGAAATTCCATGCAAGTAGATGGTTGGGGTTTTGAGAAGGAGCTAGTAGCTTTTGTTGGATTTGTGAAGGGCTACAAGGAGACACCAGGGCAAGGACAGCTGTTCCACACCCCTAATCCTCAGGTACTGCTGAGGCTTCTGGGGTCTGGGACCCAGCATATCTCTGCAGGTCATTTAGGTGCAGTGTGATGTAATGAGACTGTGCTACACTGTTCCAAATCAGTGTAAAGGAGAATTACACCTGAGATTAGATTGCACTGTGATCCTACAGAGATGTCAGTCCAGGCTTACTGAAGTTACCAGAAGATCTGTGAACATACAGCGCTTCATCTTTATAAATAAATAAAATAGTAAATAAGAAATCCTGCCTGACATCAGGGACAACCAGAGAATGGGATATGGCCTTCTGAATTCCCAAATTGTGGCTTGGATTCAGTCCTATTAAGAATAGGGTTTCAATAAGAGTTTAATTCTTTCTGCTCCTGCCTGCTTTTGCCCAGGCTTTTCCAATAGGAGATGGAGCCACTTTGGTCTTTGTCCAGAAGCTGTCACTCAAAGTGGGGGATGCTTTATTTCTTCTGGTTTGCTGCTCTCAGTTGGGTCGCATCAGAAATCCCAAGTCCTGGAAGCTGTATCAAACAGCTTGGTGCTTTTAGGAGATGCAACAGATGCAGTCAGGCTTTTATCTTCCAGGGCCTCCAAATTGCTGGATCTGTATTTTATTTCAATGATCTCTCAATTGCTAGTAATTACATAGAGCAAGAGAACAGACCCATTTGGATAACATTTTGCTTGGTCAAAGCCTATATTTAACTACAATTCCTGGCTCCCCTTCCAACAGTCCATGATAGGGCTTATTTTCCAGCCTGCACCTGAACACCCAGAAGGCCTCAAGAAATGAACAAATAGAGCTGGAAATGATCCATGCCACCCTACCTGCCAAGAGCAGAGACCAGCGCTTCTAATTGCTGTGAGCTTCCTTTACCCATCAGTGAATCGCCAACCTGTAAAAGTGAAAACGGAGACCTCCTGCACCCGGCTCTCCCTGGGAACGAACGGTGTCAGCTGCTGACAGCCTCTCCAAACAGTTTCATTTCATGCCATAGCTATCCATCTGCAGCTGTATTCCACCAAGTTGCTCTTTGGGAGCTTGCTGACCTTATAAAGCATGATTTGGTTTTGTTTAAAGAAACAAAACTGACTGCCTGCAGGATACTTTGATCCTGGACGGTATTTTTAAGTAACGGGGCTGGGTGAGGCTATGAAATGATCTGCTGGTGAGTCACGACACCGCTTTCCGCAGCGATCTGCTTTGTCAAACAGCATACCTGATTTTCTTGCTCAGTGTCAAATATTTGCTGTCTGTCTGAGTATAAAGGATATTTCACAGCAAAACCAAACGTCTGTCTTTACAGTGGTCCATCCTTTCACTGCTGGCTATTCTCTCTCACACATGTGTACACACACTCAGTTGTGCAGAGGAGCCAGACATAAAGCCAAGGTAAAAAAGCAGTAATCAAAGTTGTACACAAAACAAAAGAGATGCCCCCAAAATGCCATTAGCTTCCAGGAAACAGCAAGCTTTCAGAGTCCAAATCACCCTTGGTGAGAGCAAGCCCAGCTCCATTAAATTCAACAGACGCTGTTACACTTCACTGAAGTAGGTCTTTTAGGGTTTATTTGAGGTTAACTGCCCAAATCCCTGGCTTACAGACCTCTTTATGTCCAAGATAACAAATGCAAAGGCAAATAGGAGCTAAGAAAGAAGCCCTGCTAGCGGCTGGTTCCCTGCCTTCTGGCTCGCTGTGTTTGCTGACAGTGCAACTATGCAAAGCATTTGGCTCAACACACATTGTGGCCGTCCTGCTTTTATTTCAGCAGTTCCCAATACAGCCCTGTTCTCCTCTGTTTGCTCTTCGGGGACTTTGCGTAACATCCAGGTAGGGATACCCATATAAAGTAAACAAGGCCTATCTGCACTTTTCCTTGATTATTGACAACGAGAGTCAATTATAAACAGAGCCTGGCCACGCCAGGCACAAAAGCTGGGCTTTGTCCACACCTGGGGGATGCTGCAGCAAGAAAAGCCCAGCACTGGTCAAACTGGGACAAAATCCCCTGTATCCCATGGGCTGAGGGTGCTGTTTGCTGGTGCTCTGCGAAACCGAGACGCTGTCTGGGGCTGATGGAGGTGGGGAGGGAAGGACTATGACACCCACACCGAGTGCTCCCCTGTGTGCAGGGGTACCCTCGGGAGCCGCTGCTTAGCCACTGCCCTGCCTAGAAAGTGGGTGGACAAATGAACCAGGCCTTGAATAATGAGCATCTGTTTGAGCATAGCTGTCTGAGTTTGGGTAACACAACCCTCGCTGCTGTCTCATCTCTAAATGGGGTTGACAGTGCTGAGGAGCACTGTTATACCCAGCTCCCGAAGGCAGTGATGTGTCCTATGCCAAGGGCACAAAATGGTGCCTTTTCTATCTCCACTGAACCAGCGCTATGCACAGAAGGAAAAAACAAAAAAAGCCACCAAAACCTGACACCCAAGCTTTTTCATACTTATCTTTCAGTAAGTATGATGCTCCTTACAGAAATAAGAGAACATTTAAAAATGCACATTTCTAGAAGTAAAGCTATGGAGTAACCTAAGCTATTAGCCCAGCAATGGGGAGCAAAGCTTACTCTTTGTCTTGGTATTTTTTCTTCAAAGCACACCTTAGCCAAATCAGCCTTACACTGCAAGAGGCAAGAGCTGTTGGTGTCAAAGAGCTGCCACGCAGGATGCATGCTCCCAGAGCAAGGACAGCGGGACAACTGGCCATGCCTCTGCTGCACCATGGCAGAGTTTTCCACTACTGCTCAGCTCCTTGCAAACTAAATACAGCTGCAGATCAGCATCAGGTGAATGTCTTGGTGCCTGGTATCCCACAATATCTCTGTATCATGCTGTTTTCTCATGCACGAGCAAGTTTGTCTTATAGAATCGTAGAATCATTAAGGTTGGAAAAGACCCTGAAGATCATCAAGTCCAACCATTAACCTAGCACTGCCAAGTCCACCACTAAACCATGTCCTCAAGCACCACATCTACCTGTCTTTTAAATACCTCCAGGGATGAAGAAGGCTCAACCACTTCCCTGGGCAGCCTGTTCCAATGCCTGACTACCCTTTCAGTGAAGAAGTTTTTCCTAATATCCAACCTAAACCTCCCTGGGCGCAGCTTGAGGCCGTTTCCTCTCATCCTATCACTCGTTACTTAGGAGAAGAGACCGACCCCCACCTCGCTACAACCTCCTTTCAGGTAGTTGTAGAGAGCAATAAGGTCTCCCCTCAGCCCCCTCTTCTCCAGGCTAAACAACCCCAGCTCCCTCAGCTGCTCCTCATAAGACTTGTGCTCTTCCTCACCAGCTTCATTGCCCTCCTCTGGACATGCTCCAGCACCTCAGTGTCCTTCCTGTAGTGAGGGGCCCAAAACTGAACAGGTGGGTCCTGCTGGCCACACTATTGCTGATACAAGCCAGGATGCCATTGGCCCTCTTGGCCACCTGAGCACACTGCTGGCTCACGTTCAGGCGGCTGTCTTCTACATGTAAGTCCAGCAATTAAGCTCATGTTCAAGAGTCTGTGTGATCCAGACTTTAGATCCATTAACCATACAGTGAAACATCAAAACAGTCTTTCTTTAATCCATAGCTATCTCACAGATCAATAACAGACAGATAAGGTTGTGGGGGGGGAGGAAGACAGAAAATGCCATTAAAGACTAGGAGTTGGACAAAATGGTGCTATGATTTTATTAGTCATGCTCCTGGGATCAGCAATAAAACAGAGCTGATCTCAAAAGAATATACATGTTGGGTGCAAGCTGTTACGAAGCAGAAATCATAAGACAGGGATGTCAGCATACATGCAATCCTGATCAAGAGGCCAGTTTCTATTGCTATAGGATATGCTTCTTCTGGGATGGCATTCAGACAGCACCTCCCTCCTGGGACTTCTGCTTTCTGTATCAGCAACCAACACCCGCAGACCTAGCACTGGTCAAAATATTATGAATAACATGCAAGCAATTGCTTGCACGCTCTTTCTTGATACTTTCACTTTCCAGGAGGCAAATTTACATACCACTGTCCCCATGCTCGCTTTGGGTAATTCCACACCTTCACTTTTACCCAGCAGATTCACAAACGCAGGCTGCAATTTCACATCAAAGAGGAAGCCGGGAACACGGCGACCAGTCCCAGGCACTGAGCTCTCGGAGACGTGAATTAACTGGAGAAAGTCCAAAAAGGAACAGCAAGAATGGCCAGAAGACATGATTTATGAGAAAAGAGTGAAAGAATGAGAGTTGTTTAGTCTAGAAGATGGATGATTACGACCTTCAAATACATGCAGGACAAAGAGGAAAGGATGAATCCTTTCTCAGCGGTCATGGTAGACAGTAGAAGTAGCAATGGGCTTAAATAGCATCAAGGATGGTTTTGGTTAAACATTAAGCAATACTTTCATGCTTTCCTATGCTTGCTCTCCAAGCTTGCCTATGGAGTCTTCCTCCCTGGATTTTTAAGAACAAGATGATTTTTTTTTTTTTTTGGTTGATTTGCACCTGGTAAGGGTGAGGGGTCTTAGACTCATTTTTATGATTTTTTTTTTTTTTTTAATAGAACCAGTGCAACCCTCACTTACCAATCTGCTTGTTATTATGGAAAGAGTCCCCATGTGGAAAGGAGTTTTGGGATCAGAGCCCATTATTATCTTGGAGAAAAATATGGTCCTTGATGAGATAAGAAAAAGCCCCACACTCTGCCAGACATGTCGGGAAGATGCTTTGGTGCCTCTCCCAAAGATGCAGCACAAAGTCACAGCTGTGATAAGGGCTCAAGCACCATTTCTTGCACCACATGAACATGAACGTCT
The DNA here is from genome assembly GCF_965183815.1 of Platalea leucorodia. Classification (NCBI taxonomy): domain Eukaryota; kingdom Metazoa; phylum Chordata; class Aves; order Pelecaniformes; family Threskiornithidae; genus Platalea; species Platalea leucorodia. The sequence continues at coordinate 62,009,397 of NC_138827.1, forward strand.
CCCTGGGCTCCTGCAGAGCTTTAGGAAGGAGCTGAGCAATTGTCAGGGTAGTGCTTGTACTTGGGTATTCCCAGTATTTCTCTACTTTGCCTGTGTTTTGGGGTCATCTGCCTTCATCATCTAGTTCCTCTCCTTGCCCACAGAGCCTCTTGCAGCTATTTACAATTTCAAGAGAAGCACAACTACCAACAGTTGCTGGCAGCATCTCAGTCTTTCCAGGATGAGCCAAGGAGCACAGTCTGATTTATTCACTGCAAATAAATGCTCCTTCCCTGTAATTCCCAGAACCATGCAGGCGTGCAGAGCCAGACTTGCTGGTCTTGCCCACTGTGCCTGGGGACACCTGAGAGGTGGGAGGTGCGGGAGAAACGCACGGCTCCTTACAACCTCTCGTGCCCGCGGCCTTGGGGAGCTGTGGCATTGTGGCAGTTAAAGACAACCACCTATTTCCTAGCTGCTGTTTCCTCTCCCACAGTCTCTGTGGCCACAGCCCACAGGTTGGGACATACTCCACTGACTGTTTTATTCACAGAAGGGCCTCAGTGAAGATGCCCCATCCCCACCTATCACACAGCTTGTAGAACGAAGCTTGTTAGCAATTGTAATTAGACTTGGCATTGGCACACGCTTGCAGCAAATTGTTCCAGTTGCTGCCTTGTGTCTTTGCTTTGCCGACATGTTTAAATCAGCCACCAATGTCCGATTAATGTCTTTGGTATCCAGCAATAACCAACAGGATCCGAGCTGCACTACAGCTAATGTGAATTAGCAAAGCTTTGCTCTCACCCAAAACTGCCTTGAGTGATTACAGCCAGTCAAGTGCCCTACTGGATTTTTAATTGCAACATTCAGTGAAAAGCTGTCACCAGCTTTCATAACAACTTATGATCATCACATATCATCACTGGCATTGCCTGGGAGTCTGAAGACCCTGCTACCTTTTCTTCCTCTCCTAGTAGGCAAGGCTTGGTGGTTTGGGGTAGGTTTTTCTTTTGGCAAATAGATTTTCCCCCCTCCCTGCCACACCAGAGACACCCTCATTTGCTGCTCCTCCCATTTTAACCACTGCTCACAACAACTCACAAGTACAAATCCTGTCCAAGTCTCCAGGGCCTGAGAAGAGATATGTTATACCAGGCACTATATAAAAATAGCTACTAATGTGAAATGCTGACAAGAGAAAGCTTTCACAGGGTGAGCTCGTGTAATCATATTTAAGAGTAAAACAGAAGAGTTCAACTTCCATTATTCCCCACTGGCACCCAAAGAGTTTGCTTGCCCCTGTGCAGCACACCAATGGCTAAACCCCATTACCCTGACAGCATCTGATCCCCAAATTAGTGACATCTCATTCACTCTCTGGCTCAGATACTGGCAACACTCGGAAATGGACCAACTCAAAGCATCAACTCTACAAGTTACCTTGCAACCTCTGCAAGTTGCTTCAACCCAGCTACCAGTACTGGTAACTGTAGTCCTTCTAACACTAGTTTTTTAAAAAAAGTCCATAAACCCTCCTGAGAGTTGAGAGGAAAATCATCGACCTGCACCAGAGTCTCACCTTTTCTAACCAGGCTGTTGTCACTCGCTTGTGACAGAGTTTAAAGCCAGCAGGCCTAACCCAGGCTGCAGTCCCACCTCAGCCCACCATGTTGGTTATCCATGGGCTGCAGCAGCCCTTGAAACCACAAACGAGCATTTTGCTGATTTGGGGCTGGTTTCTAGACATGGAGGCAAGGACATAGCGAGTGCTGCCCTTGCATGTCAGCAGGAGGAGATGGTGGGATGTGTTCTCTCAGGACTGCCGGCACAGCTGGGACAGAGGAGTTCCCAAGGGATGCTCTGGTCAAGGGAAGGCAGCTGGGGAGATGGTGGGAAGGGAAGGAGGCAGGGGAGAAAGGCAGAACAATAGTTATTTATTTTGTTTTTAAAACCCAAAATTTCTAGTTTGTTTATTCTGCGCTCTGGGGAGAGAGCATAGATTCCCAGAAAAAGTGTCTGGGAAAAAGAGGCTCCCATGTCCTTCAGCCCATCAAAGAATAGGACCACAATGTTTATTTGAATTAAAAAAAAAAACAACACACCACAAAAAACCCCAAAGCCAAGCAACATCCCCACAACAGCCCCTGCTCCCAACCACACATGTGCACAGGCACACATGGATGCTGGTACATGCTTGCCGAGATTGCCACCTTGGTCTTCTCTAAGCCTCCTTTTGTCCCAGAGCAGATCTTCTCAAGTGGGTTTTATGCTCTGAACAGGCATCTCCATCCCCAAAACACTGGTCCCTTCATCTTATATTCACCACCATAAGATTTTGGAGGGAGGATGTATGAGAGAGCAGGAAAACAAACGAACGAGTATCTTAACTGACAATCCTAGTGGTTCAGTTCACATAAATCTGCAATTTAGGAGTTAAAGAGGACATCTCTTCTCAGCCACTCAATCATTTCTGTTGCTTATACGAATTCTTTCAATTTTCAGGACAGCTCAGTCTCACCCCAAGGCTGATAGCCTGTCTCAGGATATGATTACACACCTGAAGCACACACCAGGACTTGCTATTTTACTACCCACCCTTTTCCCCACTGCAAAGCACTACAAGTAATCCTGAAGTAAACCTTGAGAAATGAAGCAAGTGGCTTACCAAGTAGTAATACTTGGGTTCTTTTGGTCAGACAGTAGGGTTGTATTTTCAGGCTTTGAATCTACAGTTGTGATAGCTAGGGTTTTATTGACTTTTTTCACCTCTTCAGTTTATCTCAAGGTCCTCAAGCACAAAATAACAACAGTTGCAAGAGCTGGTGACACTGCCAGAGAGCAAATTTTGCATCCTGCTGGCCTCCGCTTTTAGAATTGCAAAGGGACATGCTTTCAAAGAAACAGAGCATCTTTCAGTCTGAATCCCAGCTTCTTTTGCAAGAAAACTCTTGCCTCTGTCTGTTGCAGGGTGTGAGATGAAGCTGCACTGCAAGAGCAGACCTGGTGGGCTGCAGTAGACCTTGATAAAGCAGAGAAAGGGCTTTGCAGTCCCAAAAAGCACAGCTGTGTCAGAAAGAGAAGAGCACCAGATTCCCAGGATGGCAGAAGGGGGAAGAAAAGGGGGAAGTCTATTAAAAAAAATCATACAAATATTAGAATAAGATGTAAGAAAATGCACTGCACATGTTTGTACTTACTGCAAATAATTCAAAATGTAAGGCAGACATCAGTCTGGATGAACACCGAATGGCTGCACAGCACAATACCTCATGCCATTAGACCTATCAGAGAGTCCAGATACAGCAGAATTAAATTTATTGCATTTCTCCTGGATAGGTTTTAGCCAAAGCAACAGCTTAACTCTTTGGTGTCCTGTAGCAGGCACTATTAAATATTACACATCAGTCTGATGTGTGAGCTAAAAGACAAAGAGCCTGTTTTTGCTTAGACCTCAGACTGGAGAAGTCTGATCTGGCACTGCTCCAGTAGAAGAGAGCTCACGTTTAGCAGAAAAACACCCTTGAAAGCAGGTTTATTGCAAATGTTGGAGAAGGAACCTTGCCTGCAATTATTCATGAGCAGACATCTGGCATATCAAGGTCATGGGAACAAAAAGTGTATCCATAAGCTCACCTGGGGACAGCAGTTCACATGTTGGTGGAGCAGAGGCTGAAATGCCTAACTGCTGCCCAGGAGAGGTGTGTTTCCACAGGGAATGATGGCAGGGAGCCAAGTCAGCCACAGCACATGGCCCAGCTCCTCACTGCGTTTGGGATAACCCAGGTCAACTAGCCAGCATGAGATCAGAGTCTCCACAGCTTTGCACAGAGAATGGGAGAGACACTGTCCCAACTAGGAGAGAGATGCAGAAGAAAGCCTGGCACTGAAGAGACCTGGCACGGAAAGTATGTCAAGGAAAAAACTTGGTGGAAAACCACCTCGAATACATATACATGTCTTGGGGACTGCATAGGTTAACTCCTGAAGCAGCAACAGGGTCCAAGGAACATCTATTTGCCTGGCTGGGATCAGCTCAGGAGCCATTTTCACTAAATTGCAAGAATTAGAGACAGATGGCGAGGTGTGATTTTCTCTCATCTATCACAAGTACTGCAGACGTATTCCCCAGACATGTTTTGCAATATTCACTTGCTGCAATATTCCCTGGATGTGGTTTATCTCCACACTTCAGAGATACTTCTTGGACTCCCACTTCGGCTACATGGGAGGGAGACGACTGAGATTCACCCATCACTTTTTCCACTCCTCTGCAAAACATACTTTGAATTTAACACCCTTGGTGGACATTGGAGATCTTGGTGATGCTTTCCCAAGCACAGCCACTAACCAGCCCTATCCTAACTTTGCTCTTCTCACCGTTTCTCTGACATATTTGCAGGCTTCAGAGTTACTGAGGCTCCAGGGGTGTCTACTGACATTAGAGCCCTGCTCCCAGTCCCTATTTGTGGTAGGCAAGACAGTATTTGGTCAAATTTTTATTTTCACCAGGGGCTGAAGGAAACCAGGGAATTGCACACCAAGAGGTGCAAAAGGCTATTTTTATCCTGTCTGAGTTTACAGCCACATGTGTGGGTTTGTTGCATGAGCTGATTCTCAGCTGGTATGTTCTTGAGAAAAAGCAAGGAACAACTCATAATTCTGAATGGAAACACCCTGATTTAAAACAACGAGTTATCTGGCCTCTAAGATCTTCTGTAATAATAAAAATATGCATTTCTTGCTAGTAAGCTGTGGAGAAAATAAACTGACAATGAACTCATTTCGGTGTTATTAATATCTAAATATATTTAACCTTACAAAAGGAGGCTGTTGAAAGAATTTCTGGTATATAAAATGCTGTGAAGTAGAAAAGGAACATACTAAAATTTGGTATCTGGTAGTCACCTCGGAATACATGAGAGAGTAAATCAGACCAAAGATGTAGACACAGCCTTTGGGCTCCAGAGGTTCCCAGGCTGGACTGGTGGATGTCGGGTGGGTAAGACCATGGACATTTCACTCTGTATTGTGCTATTCTTGTATTCTTCCCCTCCACATCCAACACTGGTCACTTGTGGAGGAAGGATGCTGGGAAAAATGAACCTTTGCTCTGAGCCACTAGAGATATCCCTACATTTCGTAAACATTGATGATTAGGCTGGGCTTTTATTCCCTTCCCGTAAAATTCCATGCTTCCTTTCTAATAAAGAAGCCATTACAGAAATGGCTTTAGGAAATAAAGTGCAAGGAGCAGCCTTGTCTCATTTTCAAACACGGAACAAAGTACAAGAAAATTCTCTTGCTTTGCAATTCTGTATATCTTTCAAAATGCTTCTCCCACTGCAAGCAGTCCTTGAGATTGACCATGAGTGCTTCTCAGTCCATAGAAGTGTTGCAGCAAGCAGGATTTACCCTATGAACTTCCCTTTCTTCCTACCTCCTCCCCCAACACACTGATACCTACCTACATCCAGAAGATCTCTGTGGAAACAGAAGCTAGAGGCTTTTCCTTTGGGGAAAGTGGGGACTGTTTTCTTTTTTAATGCTGGACTTCTTACCCCTTCTCTATCAGAGGTATTTCACATCCTGCTGACTAGACCCTTCATACACCAGTTCAAGCCAAAGAGACATCCCTGACCACATCAGAACAATGACAGCACAAATTCAAGATTGTGTACATATTTCCCCCCCCCCCAAAGTTTCTATCCAGTGTGATTGATCAAATATTTGCTTTTCTCAAAACAGATAACATTTGTGAACTTACAAACTTCAGCCACAAACTCTTATCCCCCTGTGCTATTTATCTCAAGAGTACAAAGGCCAATTGATTTATCCCATGACAGCCAGACCCACGCTCTCAGCTTTCACCCCTGCTGCAGTTCCTGGTTTTAGTCTTTGTTTTGGACTCATTTGATTTAAAGAACAAGGGAGAATAATAGGGAGAAGAGACATAGTCAGGAACAAAAATGATCCTAAAATAGAGTTAACCAGTCATCTGAGTACAAGGAAACCATTCAGTCCCACCACTGACTTCTCCACACTGAAGGATTAGTTTAGCCCGTGGTCCTTTAAGGCAGTCACGCTGATTTCTGGCACTCCGAATGGAGGCTGGCACTTGCAGGAAGCAGCTCCAGCCTTCTAAACTAGTTGGAGAAACTACACACCCAACTTCCAGGGGCTGAAGTTACTCAAGTAGAGTCTTCAGTCAGGGAGTTAACACCATCCTGCCAGGTGCTCTACAGACCCCGAAATATCAAATATAGTTACAGTATCTCAGGATTAACTTCTGAACCCTGAAACATGAGATCAAACTTCCAATATGAGGTCAAATCTCCATCTTCAGGTGAGAATGAGAAGCAACACGCTAGCCTGCAAGCCCCAAAGCACAGAAGGGGATAGCTGGAAATACTGGCAATAATAAGAAAAGCACAGCTTGGCATGGGGACAAGCTATTACTGCTTCTTACCCTCCCTAACAATTTTCAGATGCAGGCCCACCAGGCCAGGGAGGCCGCTGGAAGAGTGATACCATGAGGATCCGCAACCTTAGGATGACCTTGAGAATGGAATCGCTTCAGGAAACAGAGCTATGAGAAAAAGATCAGTTAAAAAAAATACAGTGGAAAAAATGCATTACTTGGCTTAGTTTTAGTTTTGAAAGTAGGGGAAAAGCCTTAAGTTTCTCACTCCTGCATTTTGTTTTTCTAAAGCCTTCAGTACAGAAGAAGGCTCAGTTCTGCCTGTGACTTGTGGCTGTTGCCCAAATGCATGGAGAACTGCATCCACCATTAGTGGGGGTCTCCCTTATTACTCCCAAGGGCTTGAGAGCCAGTCCTTTAACTCTATATTATGTCTGGCTTTAAAGTGGCAGGAAACTACTCCACAGGTTTCCTTGCCACCCTTTTAACAACCCTTTTCCGTCTTTGGCTAACTACTAGCAGGACAGATAGACACCTCAGTCATTCCCTTCAAAGAAGGCCTAATGGCAAGCTCTTCTTCCTTTTAACCTATTTGGAATTGTCCTTTCTTGGGCACTGATACTGTGAATGGAAAGGAGAGAATAAGTATTAACCCTTTCCAGGCATGCCATGAGCAGGAGGAGTTAGGGCCAGAGCTGGACCCTCCTCACGGGAAGACAAGGTAGGGAGCATGCAGAGGACTGATGTATAAAAGCAAGCAGGCTGGAGAAGTTGGTAGAAAGGGTCCAATAACAGAGAAGCAGCCTCCATACTCATAGATAGGCAGTGAAGCTCCTCTGGAGAAAGCAGACCTCTTGCCAGCAGCCTCTTATGATATTAAATTTGGCACCCTGAAGCTTTGGTTTCCCCCTTCAGGTTCAGCACCCCCAGGACCTTCCTTTCCTCCCTCACGTATATCTCTGCCTTTCCACTGTGCTTTGGAAATAGACTCCTTTAAAACAGTGGTCTAATTCAGGTTTCTCTCATTTCAGAGAAAGCTGCTGTGGAAGAGAACATATAACTGTGGAGACGCTTTTTCCTTGTGAGCAATGCTGACGAGTCCTGTATCCACAGTGTGAATGTCTGAGATGCTTCTGAGCAGCTCTTCAGCCAATTTTCCCCCACTACATCAGTTTGTAGAATTAGTCATCTTTGGAATAACGGTAAGAGTGGGCATTGTTGGAAACCAGTTTCAGCCTTGAGGACCCTGAAATAGCTTGATCCAAAAGCTCACTAACACCTGCCTGGCATTGAAGGGGAGACACATGATTTCCTACTCAGCTGACTAAGTTTTTCCTTGTATTCTCTCATTTAATCGCAAATAACGTCATCTGCATAGCATAGATACAGGAGAAAAAACACAAAGCAAGAGCTGCATGCTGGAAACAGAACATGAGAATCAGCCAAGAGCAATAATTTATGTTACGACTCCTCACTTCAGACGTCTTACCCAATTGTTTGAAAAGCATGGCAGAAAAGGAAATCTTACATTGTTTCCCTCCTGCAAAATCCCTGAGTTTTGCAAAGAGCACTGAGAAGCCTGAGTCTAGGTAGATGTGCCCCATAGAGAGTTACTAGTATGCTCAGATACTAGAGGAACCTGCTATTTGGAGCTTGGTTTTCTGTCTTCCAAAAGACAGAAATAGAGCAAATATGGCCAGCCACTGGTATCCTGAGGGGTACCTGGGTGTGCTGGCAAGGCATGAGTTGCTGCACCACTTCTTCCAGAAGCATAGATGTTCTTCCAGCTCCTCTCATCTAGACATGCCCTTCAACATATCACAAGATTGAGTGAGTTCATTAGACATCAGGAACATAATTCAGAGCCTGTCCTTCAGTATTTTTGGTTTTTTATTGTATTTTTCCTCCCACCCCCCACCCCCCAATCTGATATGTTAGAGGATGCCGTAACATGTTATTTCTCCACAGACTGGAGGTGTTCTTCATTGTTGTCCTTTAGATATGCAGGACATTTATTTTCTTTAAAGAATCTGAAAGAAAAAGAGGGGGATAAGATACTCTAGAAACAGGCACAGCTCTGTTGAAATTGCCATGATTAAAGCAACATAGAGAAAGCTAGAGTCAGGAGAAGTCCCATTAATTTCAGTTTACATCAGAACATGCCCCTCAAAGTTTTAGGGTCACTTAACCTAGCTATGTATTAGCTATGTATTATGAGATCCCATTCACTTTATCACCATGAAATAACATATCTGGAATTTGGGTTGTTTGTACATGAACTCAATGGCAAAGATAAATGAAGTGGGAACTGCCCACATCTCTTGCATATGGAAATCTGTGTTTAAAAACAAGAACACCCACACAGCTAATCGTCATGAGATGAATTTCTTGTTTTGTGGTTGCGCTCACAATAGAAACACTGTTCTGTGATACAGTATTTTTCAGCCTCAGGTCTTGTGATTTTCATGACACTTTTATTTGCATGTCCAGTCTCACTGAAGCCTGAAAAGTCAATATCAAATGGATATTAACAGCTTATTGATTCACATTAGAGTTCCTGATGGCACCCTCATCAGAACTGAGAATCAAAGACAGGGAAGTACCTAGGCCTAATCTAACCTCCCTCATCCAGAAAGGCTGCTTATCCCTGTTTTACCCCCTCATTTTAAGAGCTTGCTAGGAGCTGCCAAGCCCATTTCTTGTGTGCATTTTGTCAGATGCACCTCACACCAAGTCCAAAGGCCCCACAAGCGTGGCAGCCAGTCATGCTCTGCTTCCCAAGTCAGTGACGTTTATGGTTCCACTTGGATCAGGCTGGAACAACTGTCTTTGATTAGGGACCTGTCACCACATGCAGCAGCTGACTGTCACAGCCCCTCATTACCAGTAACATCTACTGGCATGTACCCTTACAGTCTCTGCAGGAGTACGAAGTTTTTATCATTCGTCATATTTTATAGGGGAAGAAAAATTGAGCAGGTTTACCCAGGAAATCTGTCATAAAGAAGAAAAAAAAAAATCAACATGATCTCCTCAGTTTCTGCTGTTCCTAAACCAAGAGTGAAGAAATGCTGCATGAGGTCAGGTTCCTAGAAAGGATTTCCCATTAAAAGAAGTTTTTAAGAAGGATTTCATAAGCTATTTCTTCCTTTGCTCTTACATACTGCAGTAGCACATGAGGAAACATAAGGTCTCACCTATTAGTGGCTGTGAACTGAAATGCAGGTCTCTCATCTCCAGTGCCTCTTTGATTACTAGTGCCTGCAGCAAAGGCAGCAGTGAACATGGACAGCATCTCCTAAAGTTGTATCTTGTGCTTAACATGCATGCTTGGACCAGAGTCACTTAGAAGTAGTCTCTCTAAGAAGACATTATTAGAAACAGATGTAGGATCAGCCCACCAGTTGCTCAGGTGCTTTCAGCTCTGCTCAGATAAGACCAGACCAAGCTCTGTGGAGCTCCAAGGAAGCAAGGCGTTGCTCCTGACAGTGGCCCAAGGCAATAACGTTTGACAACTGGGTTGCATACAGGAGGAGCAGCCACATCTCCTTCCCAGCCACACGCTGGGCCAGTTCAGCAGAATGTGAGAGTAAGGCCCATCCTCAATTCTTCTTTGTCCAAAGTCAAGCCCTGCCTGCAGCCACATTCCTCCACAGGAGGAAGAGGGCGGTAATATCAGCACTCATACTTGTCGACAGCCCTTCAGTCAGCTTTCCCTGGAGAGCAGCGAAATAGTGCTTTCAGGAAGCAAAGCGCATTTTTTCCCCACAGCGATGAACGGGAGACGTTCTTCCCAGCCAACTGCAAGAACAACCCCCGCAAGTCCCTGTAGCACGCACATGCCCCACACACAGTTCGAGAGGATCGCAGCAGGTTACAGCCGGCTGGATTAGTGCTGCCCACAAGGGACAGCAGCATTGGGTCAGCATGAAGCACTGAACATCACCTGGGACACCCTGTAAAACTCCTCACGTCCCACACAAGGTACAGGGAATCTTGCGTTAGATACAAGGACATGCTTTTCGTGCCCTTTTGATTGGGGAATAGGGGATCTGCTCTCACCAGACCAAACTAAGCAGTAGCAAGCATTGGCCCTAACCACCACCATTTTGCTTGAACTGAGGCATCACACAGAGCGCTGTGGTGCCTGCAGCTGGGACCAAGACTCCTATCATCAGGGCTTCTGGCACAGCAGGGGATGCACATCATGCTACTGGGCTGGTTGCATTGATATTCACTACTGGTTCATGGCCTCAGGCTGGTTTCTCCAGAGCAAAGAGAGGGTGTGAGGGGGAGGAGGAAGAAGCTGCAGCTGAGAAAGGGTATTGGTATCTGCTGTGTAGCTCTCAGGACTTCCCCTGCATTCAAGGCCTCATAATCAGGGATAGAGTCCATGTTGACTCCTGGCAACACGCACACCTCTTACAGAGGACAGATAGGTCACAATCTCTGCTCTAGTGGCTCAATACATCTTCCAAGAGACCTGTGAGACAGCAGCAGAAAAAACACCCCAAACACACAGCTCTTCAATTCCCTCAAATACTCCTCCATCCCACACACAGAGGAGAGTCAGTGGCCTTTGGACCTCTGGGGCTGCAGAAGCTCTCCATAATGCTTTCAATGCCTTGACCCTTTTGGCTAGCGTGATCCCACAGTCAGGTAGCGAAGCCAGCATTAATGTTTCACACGGTGAGTTTAAAGCCAGGAGGAAGACACAGAGATGCCGGCATGGCTTGCTAAGCCCATGGGGAGCTCTGAGTCAAACAAACTAGAATGAACTAAACAGAGCAGAGGAGTCTTCTTGTTTTGCAAATCGTGACAGTTGCCAGCTCTCTCTTACCTGCTAAACACATCTCAAGCATGTGGAAAAGCATTTAGGAATGAGATGATGACATCAGCTGATGCTGGTGTAATCTTCTTGCTTAAAGGGCCAAGCTGCAATCAGCTCTCTTGGGAGCAGAGCGTGCTTGGGGCCACGAGCAGGAAGGAGGACTCATGCCTGCAGGGAAGCTGACCTCGGGCAGGATGGACTGATAGCTGCCTATCAGCAAGATTTCCATTGCTAGTAGTTGGCAGAGCCTCAAATCTACTTGGACTGCTGCCCTGCTCCCTCCTCGCTAACCCGGACTTCCACTGGTCCCAGCCACCTCTCAGTGCTCCCCCATTGCAGTCCTACCAGGCACTGTCCCAGGCACAGCCCCCTTGCCGATCCCATCCAAACATCTCTGGAGGCCTGTACGCCCTGGTGCAATGGCTGGATCTTTCAGTGGGAAGTATGGGGGAGGGAGGGAGGACTTCACTCCTTGAGCTCCCTGCAGCCCCACCAAGGACCACACAAATCATACATGGTGACAACCAGCCATGTCTCACTTCTTCAGCCTGTCAATTCTTGGAGCATATATTAAAAAAATCTACCCCAAAAACCCTACAACAAAAAAGATTCAGTAGACATATGTCTCGGCTGGCTGCCGGTGTGGGGCATGCATCACATTTAGCAAAGCATCAAAAGATCCGTGGCTACAAAGGGCCAGGGGAGACAGGCTAGAAGCGAGAAGGAAGGAGGGGTTTTTCCTGTTTGCACTGGATGGATTTGTCTGACATGCAGTACATCTGGGCATAACAAATCCTTTGGAGACTGGCAGCAAGGGAGAAGGGAGCTCTGGTTTAGCCCGTCACCTATAGCACAAGAGTCAGGTCACACTTGGTCATGCAGAGAGGTAAAACAAACCAAAACACACCCCCACAAACACACATCACAAAAAACAACCCACCTCATTTTTCAGTATAACAAAAAACAAATAAGGGACCATGAAAGTCTAGGACAGACAAGAAGAGCCAGGCAGGGACGTTTGGAACAGGACTCTGGAAGAAGCTATGGTTGGGAGTCAGGATCCCACCCTTCCTCACCATCGAGCTTTCTCCCCTTCGCTGCCTTCAAGCTACCACCCCTCCACACCACCAGCAGCAGTCCCCCTACCCCCGATCCCTATTCAGCTAACCACACTAGCACAGCTGCATGTGAACCAGATGTGCCCTTGGACCCAAAGCTCGTCATGGCCACAGGAACACTGCATGATGCTACATGAAGAGCAAAGCACACACGTGTCGCTAAAACACACAAGCGATGAGCAACTCTGGTGTCCACAAGTGGGATTTTGACAAGTTTCTATGGTCTGCTGAATCTTAAAGTACCACAGCTTAAAACACAGAATTAAGTAGGTCTGAAAAATAGAGGCTAAAGCCAGGAAAGCACCCCAAATACTTCCACTTCAGGAACAGTGGGAGAAAGAAAAAGGAGTGGTTAATCCAAGGAAAGAAAACAAAAAAAATGTTTAATATATATTTCTCAGCCTGGACTTACCTAAGGGAAATGGTTCTTCTTGTATTATAGGAACAAGTTGACAAGGGTTGAAACAGAAAAACAACACAAACATAAAACCAACACATTACCCATTAATTAAGCTGCCCATTAATGGCCCAGACTGGCCAAGAGTTTCACAAGAATGACAAGCATTTGTCCCCAAAATACACAGAGCAATTTGGAATCACTGAGGCACTTCAATAAAGGAAACCAACAGATTATTTTTTTCCCCTTTGAGTTTGTCAGATTTCCATTCAGTTAGAGGGGAAAAAAAATGCATTTTTAACATGCTGTCATAAAGTCATAATGAGTGAGCTACTAAGAGATGCTGTGAAGCATGGAATAGGTTTTTAGATTCACTCTGCTTCAGCACTGGTCTTCACCATTAAAAGTTTGGTGAATGAATCTGGCAGGGGGATACATTCCTGGAAGTTACTATGCCTGTTATCTGTACAGCATATCTCATTCATTGCTACTACCAGGTTACTGAAACTTAGTTCAAGGGACAAACCATGGCACCTGATTCAGGACACGTGTCAACAGGTCATTGAGGGAAGAGGCGAGAGCCAAGCACAAGGAGCCCAAGCTAAGCACTAAATTGCCTTCCCAGAGTGGGAACAGGCACTCGCAGGCTGACTTGGCTTTTGTCTCTTCCCTGCTTGCCTACCAAGAACACATCCTTCAAAGAATAAGCTCTATTTTATTTGAGGACCTATAAAGTGTCCTCTTTTAGCAGCTTGAAACACACACATAAACTTTTCACAATAAACTGTCCACAGCCCCATCAGCAAGATCTTCTCTGTAATTAATTGGACAAATCATTTGTTTATCCACCAAATACGACAAAGCAATTGTCAAAAGTTTCAGGCCATAAACTCAGCATTGAAATTCCCGTCCCAAGATCACAGCGCGGCTCATGGTGAGCAGGGCAGGCAGAGATCCAACCTTCAAGAGAAAACAAGGCACCCTTTTGTGAACCCAGCCCTCGGGGCTTCTCTTTGTCATACAAGAGTAATTATTTTGCATATCTCATCCCTGGGTAAGCTTGGTGGTTGCATTTCATTACATCCCAGGCACAGGTGTTGTACCAGGCTTTAGGGAGAGCTGATCCTGAGGGGGGCAAGGAGAACTGGATATTGAGAGACTCTTAATATGAATGTACTACTAGAAAGAACATAGTAGATAAAACAAATATGGCCCCTTTAATTATGCACAGGCAGTAATTAATTCATGTTATTAAGTAATTAATGACTCACTTCAAGGACAAGGGAAAATGGTCTGTTTATAGCTTAAAATGATGTTATTGCTGCTTAGAAAACAAAAACAAAACATCAACTGAAGATCAAACAGCTCTGTCAAGGCCTGAATTTGTTTCCAGGAAATCCTGTGTTCTTCTCACCAAGGAGTGGTGATTCATAGTTGTGTCTCGCTAAACAGACTGAAGCTGGGTGCTCTCATTTGCTCCACATTGACAAGTTTTTGGATTTTTTTGTCCAAATTTGCAGATTCCCAGAGCCAAAATAAGCTGCAGAGTGTCAGACAATAATAAAAATTTTAGAACTACTACAGGGTTAGTATTCTTTTAGCACTTTGGAGACCTGGTAGAGTGCCAAGACACCCTTCTCTTTCCTCTTTGCCAAGTATTGCATGAAACTGAACAAAACAATATGGTGCCTGCCCTCAAACGCCTGCGCCTTAGCACAAGGGGACAAACACAGGCAGATGGCAAATGCTCCAGGTCACGCAAAAATAGTGACTTTCCTGGGAGGCTGTGACAGCAGTGCATCACACAGCCTTGGTGCACCCAAGTTTTGGAGAAATGGATGGTGATCTTGCAGTCCTATTGCTCTTCCATCTCCAGCAAAGACCAGCCTAAAAATGTACAATCTCATGTCCCTTTCCGAAGTGAGGAAAGCGATTTAGAGATGTTTCTATTCTCTCTCAGTCCATTTCAGTGTCACATAAAGCTCACTCCCTTAAGATGGTTATAAGAAGCCACCTGTTTTGTACAGAGAGAGCCCAAGTTCATGTGTCTGCTCCTTGGCTGAAAAAGCAGTGATGTTTTAAACCAGTGTGTCATTTCCCCACACAAGATGGATGCTGAAGGAGGTTGGTTGTTGCTGCTCTACAAATGAGAGATCTGGGGCCAGAATCTCAGCTATCCAAACCTGTATGAACTGGAACAACTCTACTGATTAGTTCACGGATGATCAGGTTGTAAACTGCAGTTCTGGCTCATTTGGGTTTTTTTCCAAATTCCTCACGAGAAGCCTTTCTGAGACAAGGCAGAAGATACAGCTTCGGTTGATTGCTTCTTGCTGATTCCCCTTCTCTCTATTAGGATGTGAATTTCATCACCAAGCTAAGCAGAAGGGGAAAAAAGCCAAGCAGGCCTATAGCATCACAGATCAAAACTACCACAGAAAAAAAATTCAAAAACCTCCCAACACCCCCCCCCCCACAACCCCCTAAACTCACCCCACCCTCATTACTTCGGTTGCACTAAGAGACAAATTAGTCTATACTGAGCATCCTACAAGAAATACAAACACTCCCTAGATACCCTATAATTTCCAGGTCCTTATGAAAGGACCATTTCAGGAAATGAACAGGGGCAAATTACAGCACCAAAGAGCACGCGTGCAACAGGCTTGTCAGTAGATATGCTAGTACTTGACTCCCCAAGCATCACTTTCCTCTTTTCAGCTGAATTCATGGACTCATCACACTTCTAACAGGAGAAACCCACAGTAGTCAAGTGAGCAAGAAGTTTGAGCTGAATATACTATTTACTGGATTAATACAGTCTCTAGCCATTATTAGAAGAAAATATGTGAAGGATTTTTATTGGCAACACCAGGCTTTAAAGACATTGATTATTCAGCCTAATCACACAACTGAGTATATCTAATTTGCTTTTGCATTTGTCACACCTTTCTCTGCAACGCTGAGGACAAACTTTTCTTTTGTTAAAAGAAAAGAAAAAACCCTCAGAATCTCAAGTAGTTACATGATTCTGAGCTAGCAAAGAGGAGGGGAAACTTAAAAGTATGGCTAGATACACAATGGATACAGGAAAACTTAGTAACAGTATGAGAATGGCCAACACTTATTCACATTTGACCTGCTATTCCTGGGAAAAACACAGGATTATATTCTCCTCCTCCAAATCCCAATACACATTATGCTTTCAACTCAGCTCTCTGAACTAGTCACTACAATTGCAAAAGCCAAAATTACCCAGATGGTCTATCATTCTGATTAAGAAAATAATAATTGCTGTTATTATAACAATAATCACAATGACAACAACAATGAACTGAAAAAGGGTTTTTAAGAGGTGGGGGGGGTCAACCTGAAACTGTCATAAGTATTGGATGCTAAGCAGCAACTAGGTGATGAGCAAGAAGAATCTCAAAAAGGGCAAAGTAATCATGGTAAAATTATAATTTTAAGTTAAGTATTATTGCAGCTTTCTCAGTTGGTTTATTTTAGATTTTTTTTTTTTTTTAAATAGTCCCCCAAACATTAATGTTACACGTTTAAGAGTCCCTCACCACCACCTATCCACCCTGCTGCTTCTCAGCAGAGATGCTTGAGGCCACCAAGTCAGACCACGAATTCCTAACCGCTGAGGGGTTTGCTATTTTGGAAACAGCGGTCAATAACTAGAATAGACATTGAAAACCAGGCTGAAAAAAGATGATGGATATGAGGACTATGCAAACGCAACTTGGTTCTGAAACTCTTTTCTGCCCTGAGCAAACCGTGTTCCAAGGATGCTCAAAGCACTTTCCACATTAGCTCACACTGAGAAGAACACAGGGGCAGGAATCTTTCAAAGGGGAAAAATATCAGAGGTCTCGATTTGGCAACTGTTAGAACAGATTAGCCTTCATCTTACAAACACATCCCAAGCAAAAACATCAGTTCAATAGGAAAAAAGACTCCAAAATAGTATTGTTTAGAAAAAACAGCAACTGAATGTTTTAAATTGTATTGTTTTCCAGAACGCTTTGAAATTAAAGTAGTTTTGAAACATTCACAATTCTCACCCTAACTCTTTTCAAGTTGCTTTACAGGAGTAATTTTGGAAAAAACATTCAGGTCTGCCTTGCATATGGCTAGATGTGTGCAAGACAACAGTACACGGGCAGCTATAGATATTGTAGCATTTTTTCCAGCTACACTGGCATGCTTTTCTGTAATCTTCCATCTGTTCCCAATAGGATTAGAGGAGACAAAACACTGCCTTCAACAAGGTATACTCTTCTGGATGTAGTTTGAGTTAAAAAAAAAAAAGAGAGAGAAAAAGAAAAAAAAAAAATTGGAAAACTGCTGTCAAGGAAAAAAATGCCAGGGGTGGAGGGTGGAAAGGAAGAGGATTGCCAAGAAGGCTACAGTTTCCAGAGAATAGAGCATGAGTCAGCAGAGTGTGATTTTTTTTTTTTTTTTTTTTAGTGTTACAGAACAGAGTGATACCCTGAAGACCACAACAGATGAAACCTCTTTGCTCCAAGCCTGTGTGTGTTTTATCAATCAGGCAGCAAGATCTCATTACTTCCTGACAGAGAAACTCCCTGCAAAAACAGCTTGTTTATTTTTTTAAAGAGAGCTTGGGCAATCTACATGCCCTTGAAGGGCTTGCCAGTATGAGCAACTTCTTCCATCTCCTTATATCTGATTTGTCACCACAATATATGTGAACTTGCTTTTCTCTCTCACTGAACTTGCAAACTTTCCCTTTCAGAAAATATTCCCATCTCCTGCTGGCTGGCTATTGTGAACATCTACCACAGCAGTCAGCCCCTTTTGCTAGTGCTTACTCCACTTCATCGGTACAAACACGCCACCTTTGTGTCTACATTTGACCAGCGCTGCACTTCTGCATGGAGGACATGTGAAAGCTGCACCATACAAAGTCACTTACCCATTACATCTTACCGTAGAGACTAAAAGAGACAAAACCAGACAAAACCCCAGAAGCAGTCATACACGTCTGCACACCTCAGTCTCAACTCTCAAGCCTTCTTTGGGGTCAGGTCCAGGTGCTCCAAGACCCCCTAGTCCCCCAAACACCTTGGAGCTCTCATGCAACCTACAAAAATTGCTATTTTTGGTCCCAGTAACATTGTAGATTCCATTCCTCTGTCACATAATATCCTGAGCAGCCTCATTATACCAACCAAGTGCCCGATTAGGGCATTTGCCACTTGGTTACCAACAACTCGCTGTCAGACTAAAGACTCTGGCTGGCAAACCCCTGCAAGAAGGATGGCAGGAAAAAAAGGTGCAGTACCTGCATATCAGCCGCAAGGAAAACCAACATCATAAAATGACAAATACCTGTTATAAACTGCAGCTCCTGGAGTGTCCCAGTGATACCTGTGCTATGGCTAATGGCTGTGTTACTGGGGACAGTTATTTCCTCCCTCTGCTCCTGGGAACAGGCTGGATCCAAGGGTCAGGGTGCAGATGATGAAGGTAAGAAGAGCTGCCTAATTGGGTGGTGGAGCAGAGATGTCAGGGAGAGCTGGACATAGCGCACCTGAATCAACTACTCATTTAGCAGCCAGGACAGGTGTCCTCAGCCAGATTCCTGCTCTTCACAGCTTTGGCCCAAAGTGCAAAAGCACGTTTCCCAAGCTACCTCAGAAAGTCTCAGGAGTGTTGCCTGTTACATCTGTCTCTCCAGGACTGTCCCAGGCCCCTACTTGCCTTCAGGACTGGACCAGGGCAATCACAAACACATTGCCCACAGAGACAGACACTTTTTGGCAGTCTGACTCAGAGCTTGGGTCAGGGTGACCCTGAACTTTCGACATGCTTGTCCTTCACATCACGAGAAGGGGTAATTAGAGCTCTTCAAATGCAGCCAGACTTTCATCAAAATGACCCCAAATTGTGACACTCTAGAAAATGCAAAAGTGGCCCTGTCTAGATGGTAATTTCCCTAGACCACCAACAGAAGCTGCCAGCACTACCCATGCTGGGAGCACTTCTGAGTTGGTTTTTCCTAGGTGTCAGGAACAAGCTCATCACTTCTCAACATTGCAGGTCCCAGCTGCACAGGCCAAGGAAAAGCGTTATCACACTTGAGACTTTGATAACACAGGCAGGCTTTAGGAGAAGTGGCTTGTTTCCCTGCCCCTTCTCTGTGAGCACATGGCTTTCTTGGGAGAGCTGGGCTTTTATTCTGAAGCGAGAGCTGTAACAGCTCATCCAGCCTGGGCTGCGCCTTCCATCTCACGAAGCATTCCTCCCCACGTCTGCAAAACATCAGACGCTTTCTGTTCAAGCATATGTGGGCTCTTGCCCAGCTCATCCTCTCCTCTCCCTTGTCCCTGAGTAGGGCCAAATACTTTTCTGCTCTGTTTCCCGACTGAAATGAGTTTTGACCTCAGTGCTTTCAGACCTGGGGGCCTGAACGTGTGACCTCACCAGTCATTTGTATGAAAGCAGGCTGTGATATCACAGACAGAGGAGCGAGGAGATCCAGCATTGACCCAAAACCTATAGGGGTCAGTGGGAAGGCACTCAGGGATGTCATCAGGCTTTGCATATGGCCGTGGATGCCAAGTTCAGGGGCTAAAACACTGAGCTCAAAAGAAGGCAGTGGAGGGGTTCTGCTCTTGGCACTTGGCTGCCGGGTCCCTCTGTATTTCACCATACTGCTTCCATAAAACATCTCCATCATGATACAGGCCCCTTTGAAACCTTTGGATGGAGAGAGTTAAGAGTCATTAAAAAACAGCCCACTGTTCAGATATCAGAAGGCTGAAATGGAGCCTTCTCAAATGAGCTGTGCCACCGAAATTAGTTACCAAGTAGTTCTGAATTATGAATGCATCAGGGAAAGCCAAGGTCAATTTGCAAACAGACCGAATGGGAGGAAATCCGATGCATAAATAATCTGTCATAAACTATTCACCCGTTGCTCTTCCTATTACATCCTCAATAAGCTAATAAGCAGTACTGTTGCTCAATGAAAGATTGACAGTATATTTGCCTTCTGTGGTGTGATGTGATTGCTCCTAATTGATTTTGGCCACTGACTCGTAGTGCGTGGTGGATATCTGGGAAGAGCAATAACTTTAACATGCAATCATCCTGGTCAGTGACCAAGACAAGCTATTCTGCAGCAATCACTGGATACCTTCCTGCGTGCAGCTTCAGTGCTCCAGCTTAGCTCATAATTTGGGTGTCTTTCCTTTGCAGCCCTGAAGCACCTGCTTCCTGGAAACTAGGCCCCTCGCTGCTGGCCATTTAACCTTGTATTTCAGGACTTTGGTCATTTATGGTGAAAGTTGGTATGTTTTTCTTTGGAAAAACTAAACTCCTCTGTTAAAAGAAGGACTAGAAAACCTCTGTAAAATAGTAACTATGTGACAGGCTTTGGAGGTATGTAGGGACACAGCTGAGCTGCTGTGAATATTGTTGTGGGTGACATAGTACAAAAATAGCTCAAATCCTAGCAGAAAGATAGTCCTCTCCTCTGTACTGTGTTTCATTAGTATTTCCACCCCCATTACAGCCCCAAGCCTCTCCCTCATCATCAAATACTCTTTTATCTAGCCAGACCTCCTTTCAAGATCTACTGCTTGCCTTGTTGGACTTTCAAAGCGAGATTGGTCACAAGAGATATTTCATTTATTGCTCTGAAAACAACGACTCTTAGTTCATGGCATAGGTTCATCTGCCACCAGATTTTAGGACTTCCCAGGAAAAGTTTCTCACCAGGATCTTGGATCAGAGTTTAAACTGTTGCAGTGAAGAACAAGGGTAGATAACCTTACCTAGCTTGAATGGATTTTTGTTCTGTAAATCAAACATAAGTACTGACTGGGCACAATTTTCAATAAACCCAAAACTTCTTTACCAGAATGGGAGCTTCCAGCCAAGAGGTGGACTGATTTATAAACCAGTGCGGGTTCATATACCTGCTCCTGGGAAGTTTCTTCCATCCTGTAGCTGTGCATAAAAAGGCATCAGCGCCCTTAGCTTCTCACCACCTTCCTTTTAGCAGAAGTTGCTTGCTGATTCCCAGAAGCATTTCAGCGCAAGCATGGCCCTTTAGCTTAGGCACTTTAAAGAGACTTCACTAACAAATATGGCTTTGTCTGAGAAGGACTAAGGGCAATCTGTGCTGGAAAAGGGGAGGATTATCTTTAGGAGGTGGTCATGGCAGGTTGCTGGAGCAGACTAGCATTGTAAGGTCTTCAGCTAGAAAAGAGTATATGAATAGACGCTAATGGCAGCTAAAGATACGGCATAGGGTAGGAAGTATAGGAACAGCTCTTTTTGAGGTCAAATCAAATGTGCATCAAACCTAGTATGCTGACCATAGCTAGGGAGTGAGGGCAGGAAGAGGGGAGCCTGCAGGGATCCTTCCCTTTCCATGCCCTCCTCCTTGCAGCCACCAGCAGGTCAGGGACTGCCAGCAGCATGGATGGACTCCCTCCTTCCTCAACCTGACCTGCACTGTGCTGAATCCTCTTGCATTTTCTGTCCCTGGCGAGAAGTTTCTGTGTTGTATTCTCCATGCCATGTGTGATTGAAAGCCCTCTCTCGTATCTCTTCAAGGCACTCATTCCTTTACTTGTTTTCTTCCTCCATGTCTTTCCACTCTATCCTTCACGAGACAAGATGAATAGGACTGCACACAGAATCCCTACACCAGGGATTTATATAATCATAAAGAGTGTTTTCTGTGCTGTTTACTATTTGTCTGTGATAAGTCCTACCTTTTGGTCTCTAGTGAACACTAAGCTGACGTTTGTACAGGCCAATCCATAGTAAACTTTCTGGAGTAGTGATAACTGGGTGCGCTTGTGGTTGGGGTCTCTTTCTCCCATGTGCTTTACCTTTCATTTGACAAAATAAAATCTCATCTGCCATTTTACTGAATACCCCCTCAGTACTGGGAGATCCTTCTGCATCTCTTTGCAGTCAGCTTTAGTTGTAAATAATTATGTATTATTAGCAAACACTTTCCCTGCCACACTCCTGAGTGTTTGTAAAACACTTCACTGTAAAATCTGAAGATTTTGTTCTGTCCTTTGTTTGCTATTATTACAAGTTTGTAATTGCTGAAAAGTCTTTCTTTCCTGGTGAGGGGTCTTGTTAAAACCCTTCTGACTCTGTCAGCCAGCTCAGCCTTAGCTAAGGGTTGTTTGACACTTCAAATAGTTGTAATAGATTTGTGAAGTGTGATTTCTCCCTACAAATGCCACATTAACTTCTCTCTAGTCTATCAGTTTTATCCAAGTGCCTACTAATTCTAAAATTTCTGCCAGTTTCTCTGACATAGAAATCAGGCTTCCTGGTACATGGGTCCCAGGAGATGTTTTAAGAACTGGTGACATATTTACCATGCTCCAAACTTCAGGCACAGAGACTGATTTAAGCAAGAGGCTTCACACTACAGAAAGTGGTGCTGCAGTTTCCTATAGAAGCAACACCAGAGCTTCTGGGAGAACAGTATCTCATTCTAGCAATTTATTGCTGTGTTTTCTCTCAGCTTGGTCTGATCAAGTTATCATGGGTTAATGAGCCATCACCCACCAGGCAAGCTGACTGCATTCATGTCCCATTACAAAGACAGGGGATTTTAAGCTATTGCATTTTACTTCACAACAGAATTAGAAGAAGAAGATGCATTTATTCGAGCTTTTCTGACAGGCGGTAACTAATTAGGTAGGACAATTCCACTGCTTGCAGTTGTAAATCACTGCCCTTGGCACACACGATGTTGATATTCAAACTAGTTGGAAACTGCCCCAAAATATCCACCAGTTCTATCAGCCACCAAAGGACTTTCAGCCTAAGGACAGGATGGGCACAGGGTGCAGGTGTTTTCTGAGGGCAGGGGAGCTCTGCGCAAACCCTTGTCTTTGCTGTAGAGTCTAGATTTCAGGCTTACAACCCCAGTCACTCCAAGAAAATTGTGCCGTGGTAGGATAAGCTGAGACTGAGGCTGCAGGGGGTGAGAGGTTAAAAAACTCTTGAGCTACACACTAGCTGAAAATACATGAAGAGAACTTTTGCCAGGTTAACTCCTAGAAAAATCAGCCTCAGCCCAAAGGGCAGATAATAAATTGGTGTACAAGCTAAACAAAGTGCTGACGCAGCCTTCGCTGGAGCAGCACTCCCAGCGTCACTGTAATACGGGGCCAGGATGAAATTCCACCGTGATTGACACTCTGCCATCACATCATTTGTTACTGATCCCATTTTTCCTCCCTTCCTCTGCTTTTCACTTCAAGGGACAGGACCTGCAGCAGCACAGCCTGCAGAGCCCTCCTTCGATCTGTTTTCCATTTGAGCATCTTCCTCTGAGGATTGACTCATGCTTCTTGACATAAAGCACTGCCTCTTTGGGCTCTTATAAGGAAACAGCATTAGAGAATTGTCTGATTCAGACTTTTTGGCAGACCTCATATACTATGCATTGTAGTGTTCATATCTAGCCAATGTCTTTGCCCTTTTGTGGTCATTTCGGAAAAAACCGAGCTGCCTCCCTCAACATTTTGGGTACTTTTGCAAACTTGCAATGCCTTAGACCAAACAGAGGTTTGGAGTAAATCAAACCTTAGTGGAATTATTTTAACATATGAACAATAAACGCTCCTATTTCTGCTTTGCTACTAATTCACATCACAGTTACTCTGGGATTTTGCTACAGGGAAATACATTTCAGCATCAGATACGACAAATGAGATGCACAACTATTATCATGGCTATTGCCTGTGTTTTTGGGAGCCCTCTATCTGTCCCACGCTCAGGTCTTTTAAAATTTGAGCTGTAAAAAAATGTCTGTAGTGAAACATGACACCAAATGAGACTGACCTGGACTGGGATTTGGTTATACATGGGAAAGTCAGGCTAAGTTCACCTAGAGAGTTGTGAAGGTTCATGAACCTTGTGAGTGAGGAAAGGTCCAGTTCTGAACAAGCCTAGCCAAACTTCTTCCAGCAATTTTAAACAACACTGTATTTGGGAACAGAGAGACCCTGTAAAATAAATAGTTTTGATAGGAAATCCATTGGAAAGAGACCTGGTGCCTTCAACAATGTTTAGCATTAATGTGTTGAATGAATTGAAAGTTCAAGCTCACATAGAGGCTAAGTGTTAAATGAGTAGGACTGAACCACAGACCCCTTGTTCCTGGGGCTCCAATTCTAAATGTGTTATTTGCAGCTCTAGAGTTAAGAAGAGCTGTATTTTGCTTTATTGGATATCTGCACTATGTCTGAAATATTTATGTCTCTAGTTGGCTGAGACCTTCGCATATTGAAAGCATCTCCCCATTTTCTCCTGAAAAGCCTCTCAGGAAAAATTTCTTACTGTAAACTACCAATCTGCCATTTATGCACCTCCTTTTGGCCATGCTCAGCAAAATACTTCACAAACATGGATGCAAGCTAACTGAAAGTTCAGTAAGCACTATTGTTAATAGAGAAGGTATTCTTCTGAAAATCACAAATATTTCTGTGGAACAGATCCTTAGAGACAGGTCCTCCAGTTATTAATATTATGACAACCTAAAATAAAATCTGGGAATCCACCAACGTAACAGCGTTTCCCTGAGGCAAAGTAGTATGCCAGCAACTTGACAGAAGCTGGGGATTTTGCTTTGGGTCACGACTCCAGCTTTTTTTTCCAGATTTGGCCAGAGGAAATGGAAAAAGATTTACAGTACAGCTAAAGACCAGCCACCAAATCTGTTGACTTATAGTCTGGTATCTAATCTTTAAATTAGAAAGGAACTGAAGCCATGGCTTCAGACTTTCATTACCACTACCAGGTTCCTAGAGCTGGGGGAAAAAATATGATAATGCTTTTAAATGCCAGATTGCTAATCCAGTCTTATTAACATGCTGCCATGTGGCAGACAAGCTGGTCTCAAAATGACTCTTTTGTCCCTTACTCTGGTCTGGGCAGCAGTGGTAATGCACAAAAACATTTCTATTCTGCCCTGAGCTCCAAACAGGAGGCACGGTGGTGGTCTTGGCCTCATGACCATGCCGTACTGTCAGCAGAAGAGGAAAGTGAGTGTCAGGGAATCAAGCTATTTTGGTGATGAACCTACCCTTGATACATCTGGCTCATGCCCCACCTGACACGCTCACTCCAGAAGTGAGCAGAGACCGGCAGGGCAGAGCAGTCAGCTTGTCTGACAGCTTAAAGAAAGAAAGGAGGAAAACTTCACAGACAGATTTTTTTTTTTTTTTCTCAACAGTAAGCCTAGAAATTAGCCTGGCTTTCCCCTAAGAAAACTCCCCAATCATACTGTGATGGGCAAAGGATTAAGAATTAAGAGACAGAACGGTGGTGCGAGTGCCATAAACATCACTGCCATGTGTGCTCCGTTGCCAGAGCACACATAATAAAGCTTAATTTCCTGGTGCCGTGCCCTGACTGTAATACACTGCCCAGATCTTCCTCCTGCTCTCAGCTGAGAGCCAAGTCATTCTATAGGATTATTTTGTTAAGACCAAAGCTATTTGATCTGAAGAGATTTAGCACCAGATTATGGCCACAGCTTTTTCCGGATCGGTGGCTGCAGAGGAAGAGGGCAGGAGTTGTCTGGTGATTTGAGTCGGAGCCTGGAGCTTGGGAGACCCAGGTTCAGTCCTTACAGCAAGTTCCCCATATGTCCGGAGATAAGATACCTTCTACTGCTGTTTTCACACTGAAATATAGGGTTTGAGGAAGGTGATTATGTTAAAGACAGTGAGATGATCACCTATTATGACAGGGATGGACAAAAACTTTGATGCCAACATACCCAAACCTTCTGGAAGCCAGAAACCACATGCCTTTACAACACTCTTGAACTCATCTCCTGGCCCAGCACCTCCACCCTGAACTCAGCTCTAGCGCTGTATGGGCTAGCAGAGAGAACCAGCCCCATGCCAGGCTTTACAGTGAACTGCGGTTTCTTTTCTGCCTGGTTGGAGGTGCACATGCCACTGATATGGCCTCACCTCACACCTCTCCTCTGTCATGGGGCTGGCATCTTCCTTGTCCTAGTGAAATAAAAAAAAAACCCACCAGAACCACCAGAAAAAAGCAGGTTTTAATAGAGTGGGTGATTTAGGGAGAATTCCTGTTTTTCATTGCTGTCTTTTGTTTCATGAATTGTTTAATGAAAATGAATTCTCCCCTGGACTCCCTAAATTGCAAATACATCTTCTTTTCCACATAACTATTCACTTTACATACAAACAAGTCTAACTTGAATAGGGAGTGGGAATAATCTTACAAACTTCATTGTGCCAGATTTCCAAATGAGCCAGTTCCAGCCCAGGTGGTTTATGAAAACTTCCTTTGGACTCTCACACTGTTGGAAAGTGTTACCTGAATATTTCTAGTGAAACACATGATGAACACCTCTCTAAAAGGTGTACAAAAATGACCGTACAGATGGGTGCCATAGGTTTCTGGAGATATACATAGACAGACTCTGCTTCTAAAAGCACTCTGTGACAACTCCTTGCTTATAAGAAATGACTATTGTTACCATATCCTCCTCCAGAAATGTCCTTCTGCCACACCAGCAGCTCTAGAGGGAAGAATGTCCGTCTCAGGGCTCTCAGTTGGCTTGACACCAACATAACCATCATTGGTACCACCATGAAAAACTCTTTCTGTAATAAGTACAAGGTATTTTATAGAGGGAAGATCTTCTCAGAATTTCAGATTAGCTCCACAGTGGGGGAAATGAAAGGTACCGCACATCCCTTCCATGCCATGGGCTGAAATCGCACCTGGCGTCCCCATGCCATCCCATCCCATCCACCTCCATTTCCCCAGCCTTTGTCTATTTCATACACCAAAACCACAACTTTTCTAATTTTAGGCACCTGGAGCAAGCTGCGACTCAAAGAACAGCAACAGAAACCATAATCATAACTCCCATAACCCAAAGCAGCCATCACAGGATGCTCTGAATCTCTTCCAACTTCATAAAACAATGGCAAAACCTCCTTTGATTGCTATGGGAGCAGGTTTTAGCTCTTTCTGAACCAATTAAATACTTCTTTCTCCAGGGCCATGCCTTAGGGTTAATTCTATGTAAAATACTGACAAAGCCATATCCCTTTGAGAGCAAGAATGTAGTAGGTAAGCAGTTCCCAAATCTGTTTTAATTTTTGTGTGTGTGGAACTACTAAGCAGCAACAGAGCCCACCACATACCGGGGTGCACATCTAACATGCCAAGCCCTGTGGCAGTGGGACATAAAGCTTCATGTCAGCTAGCGGGGGGCCTCTTTGAACCTCCAGCTTGGTGCAACCCATGGACCAGCTCTGGGACAGTCAGCCTGTGGGATTTTGTGGGCCTTAGTTTAGAAACCACAGGACTACATAATAAAAATAACATAGCAACATTAGTTAGACTGGAGAAGAAAAAAAGTCAATTTAAATAAAACAGCATGGAATATAACTATAATTACACTATTACCAAATGTGTCTCCACTTACACAGCCCTACCACTTACTGGAAATACTGATCAACTTAAAAATCTGAAAAAAACTACTCTTAGAATTGGGTACACTAGTGAATCTTTCTTCCCAGCTCCATGATGAATCCCTGGATGGCTAAACAAGAAATGAGTGTTGGACACTGTACACACACTACAGGTACAAATTACTAATGGTCAGAAACAAAATAAGCGATGATTTTAATCCTTTGTTAAAGGCACCCTATTCATTCGATGGACTTGCTAATAGCTTGTGCCAATTGATTACATTTTTACTGTTAATTGGATTAGCTCTTTATATTCCACTTACAGATTAACCCCACTGATGTAAGGATGACCCCGGGTCTTCAACTTCCCTACTGCAAGAACAAAGCTGAAGGGAAACACAGGCTGGCCAGTGGGATAGTTGTAAGGTTTGATAATTTGGGAAACATGGCACAGAGAAACATGGTCACAGAGATACTGAAGAACAAGTTCCAAAATATTACTCCTGAGACATGTAAGAAGGCATAGACTAGTGGTCCTGAGCCTCCACTAGCTCTTTGGAAAAGGTCGTACGGAAAAGATGGTGTGTAGGAGCCATCACAGCAGCCCTCGCTGTCCACTCAGTGGCAGAAGTCATGACCACTTTAAACTACAAGCAATGCTACGGGGATTGTGGGCGTCATGTTGCTTAAAAGCCTGATGCTGAGTACTCTAGCTGAGGCAATGTATTACCTTTCACAGAAGAAATGAGTACAAATTTGGCTAGGGACATAAATAAATATGAGATCATTTTCTTAGTGCTGACTTATGTGATGAATGATTCGTGTTTAACTGTTTCCACCGTATGTTGTTCAAATCCTGGAGGTAGTATCCTCCTCCTGAAATCAACAGGAGCTGCAGATGCTTTTCACCTCAAAAAAACAGGTTTCTTAGAGCCAATATAAGCACCAGGCACTTTTCAACTCTCTCTTCCAGGATTTTATACTAGCGGCATTTATTACCAAAAAATCAAACTAATTGTTGCTAAAGCCACAAGACAAATCATGACTTGTCTTTTTCACATTTCTATCATCTAGGCCATTTTTTACATTTATCACATTCTAAAATGCTCACCAAGTCTAGGTGTTTTGCACCACATTTTGTTTCGTGCATCTATATAATGAAAGAAGCCTTTAAAAGTAACACTTTGTAGAAGAAACGTCAGTGTGATTTCCAACTGTTTGAGATTCTGATTATTCAAAATTTTATCACAATGCCCACATCCCAATATTCAGCCTCATGTGTGGAGTTCTGACTGAAAGGATCTGACTTTAGTGGCATGTTTATGCACACAGCATTAATAAAATGTAGAACATGGCTATATATACTGCTATAAAACAGAGTTTGTGCTGGTACCCCATTAAGCACTCCAAGTACAAAGTTTGGTTCCTCCCATCAAAGCACTCTGTGAACAGTAGGAGTCTGCACTGAAATAGCTGCATGTTTGTATAGTCAGATGGAGGGAAGATGTGAATGGCCTGGGGGGAGACTGAAAGGAGGAAAGCTCTGAGCTCCCACAGATTTGCTTTTGTCAGAGGAAGCACGAAGTTTAGTGTAAATCTGTGCAGTGTCCTTCATGCAACTTAAGACACATCACAAACAACCTTTTGAGCTAGAGACAATGTCACAAGCCATGAAGGGAAAATTTCCAGGTCAACAAACTATAGGTTTTGACTGCCCTGGGAATAGCTGTAGTAGCGTTATGAGCTACAGGAAATGTGTGCTGTTTTAAAAGCTGCGGGCTTCTATGTTCTCAAGGTGAGATATACTATGTAATCAACCCCTGCAATAGTATCTTGGGCTTTTGAGTGTTTTACTTGAAGCTTTGGTTCATCGAGTCATGTACCAAAGACCTATGGAAGGTAGCGTAGGGCTCAGTGGAGCATTTTAAAGCTCCTTCATGCTGCCAGACAGCTCCTGTGGCCCTGGCCAGGGATGCTCTTACGGGGATGCTACCTGCCTCGGGTTCTGTGCACCAGGAGGATAAAAGAGAACAGCTTCTACTCTTGATCCAGGTCTTGGTCAAATCTGCTTCCCATCTCAGTCCCTGCATTTCTAGGAATAATCTACATATACTCGGACAGCAGCTAAGGGAATCACAGATTATTCCTGCATTCATCGGCAGTGTTTGTTCCACCATCCTTTGAGAATTGAGGTACCCAGAGAAAACTCAGGTAAAAGAGGCCAAGCAGAACATCATACCTTGTTATCCCATGGTGCTCTCCTGAGATGATCCGGTTCTGCTTCGTGTCTCTTTAGCCCTGACTGCAGCCAACTTGACTAAACCACGAAGAGCTGTGAGCCGTCTCTGCTAGTATTGTAGGGCCATTAGACTCTGGAGCATAATGCGTTTCTTGCAAGTGGCTCTCCATGCAGACAGCCTGGGGAAGAAAAACAGACCTAGCAATGGTTTACCCCCCATTCTCCTAACCTCCGCATATACTCAGGTCTTTAAAAAAATAATGTTGTTGCTACAAGCACCTTGCTGACAATAAATCCTTTCTCATACATCCTTTTAATGCTAGCGCCCTCAGGCAATGCCGAATGAAAAGAGTAAGGTTTCAGGCTCTGTACCAAGGAATTCCTGTTTTCAAAAGGCCAGACACAACAGCTGGGAAATTTTTGGTTATTGCTGCTTTGTGTCAGCTCTTACCCATTCCTGGAGGGAGGTGTAATTTCTGAAGCCTAACAGCATTTAAACCAGGCCGAGCAATCTTTGAATTATTTTTTTGGCTGACATTTCGCAGAGGCAGGAGTGTGTGTACTGACACATAGCTATATGCTTATTTTATATCTGCCTATATACACACATACATACCTTGGGGAAAGGAAGGCGGATAACTCAGCATGTATACCCTTTGAAATGCTGATTCAGGAGACTGGAAGCTGCCCCCAAGTTGCTGCTGTACCAGACCCTGCCTAGCTTTCAGCCAAGATGAGTCCAGGGGTGCCTGAGATATCTGTTTAGGGTGAGAATCCAGCCTGAAAAGCAGCGGCTGCTAGCAGCACTGCCAGACTGTAATTATTAACAGATTTGTTTTTGTGGTATTCACATTCCCAATGCTTCCCCTTCCTTACCCCCTATGAGGGAGCTGCCTCCTCCTTCTCACATACATATATGCCGAGCCCCTGCAGGGACACATATTTCCGTGGGCAGCAGCAGTGGAGAAACCATAGTACCAGCCCAGTCGCCTCCTGGAAGCTGCCCCTTGCTCTCTCCGACATCACATTTCCATTACAGCACGAGGGGGCTTTTCTGTCCTCTCACAGGTGCCTTTGCGCTTGGATCCTGCCAGGAGCAACAAAACAGTGTCATTTTTGCTGGTGTCTACAGTGGTAGTGTGGCTGCCCATACACATACACACACACCCACAGTCATTTCTTTCTCCAGACTCTTTTTTGAGACACACATGTGCACAGAAGAGGAGGAAATCTCCACATTTCCAGGAAACGCAAACAAAGCTGTCTGAGCACTTTTAGCCCCAAAAACTTCTGGACAGGCGGTGAGACCTTCAACACGTAGGAGGACAGAGCAGTACTGGACACTTGAGACTAATCAGACCGAGCTCTGAGTGTTTGATCGGACCTTTGCCGCCCTCCTGTACATATATGCTGTTAGGGGCTTTGTCTTGGGTTTGCCATCCCAAGCATGGTCTGCCACGGGCAGGGAGTATTCAGCTGCACCAGCAGCATCAAGACATGGAGTAGGGGAGGAGACCCTCTAACCCTTAAGACTCATCTCCTGATAAAAAGTCTGAGGCATTTCAAAGCCACAGCCATCTTGTCTAGCGAAGACTTTACGCCCCAAATATTTTGCTTTCACAAGTTCTTTGGACCTGAGCCCAAGGAGTAATATCTCCTCCTCTTCCTCCCACCCACCTGGACCGACAAATGCAGGAGGTGGGGGCATTTCTCAGCTCTTGCCTGCGGTATCTTGAAGGGGCTCTGCAGCAAGTGACTGTCGCTGGGTCTGCCAGTCTGCCTGTCTGTCTGCCTCTCTCATGTGGGAATCAGGACTCTGCTGAGAAAAAGCAGATAGGGTTTCACACAATCCAAAGCACATGTACAGTAACTAAAGCTGCGTAAGCACTTTTCTTTCCTAGGGAAATTTTCCAATGTATGTTTCAAAAGAATGTGAAAATATTCCCCCTCCTTTCTTGCCTGCTTCCTATAAATCCAGCCTGATGCGGATGATTCCCTCAAACGCTATTCTCTAAGAGGGATTTAAGGCTTGGAAAGGGGCAGGGATGACAACGCTGGGAATTCACGACCTGAGCAGCCAGTGCCGAGCAGGCCCTTAGAAAAGGACTTATCAATCATGGAAACCACTTAAGGTTAATCATACATTATTGCCATGAGAAAACACTCTCAGGCACTCAAGTCCAGTGAAAATAGATGTGTTTGGGGTTATTTTCCTCCATATAAGAACCATCAGATGTTTGCATCCTCCACAGGCAATTCAGCATTTTGGGCATCCCCTTCTCCTCCAGGAATGTCCATGCAAAAGGAAATTTGTCCATGGTAAGTAGTTTGTCTAAAAGTCATTTTTCATGGGATAGGAGAAAAGAAAAGCCTTGATCAAACATTTCTGACCAGCTGCTTTGTGCACATATAGGCTGCAGTGACTGGCTGCTGCAGAGAGCTGCCAAAAACAGAGCTCAAGGGGGAGAAGGCAAAGATAACGCGTGATCGGCAATGTCTGTTGCCTACAGACAGCCTCCTCGTGGATGGCAACTCCAGCTGCAGCAGCCAAGCTGGAAAATGAGCCTTTGGGATGGTGCCCCATGAACATGGGGCCAATGTGCCCTGCTGATCCCATGATGGCTGACCCCAGATCATATGTCCTTCATGCGCTATGCGAGAAAAACACATCTGCCTGTATCGAAGCGGGTACGTGCATGTGTACTAACACGTGAGCACGTACACGGCTCCTACAGACTCCTACTTTTCCCGCCCGTCCCAGAGGGCTGAGCATGGCCTTCATCCAGGGTGGAGGGATGCCGGCTGTGAGCAAGGACTTGTGGGGCCGTGCGGGAAGCAGCTGTCCCTCAAGAAATGGCTGAGAAACACATTTGTATCCTTGTTTCTGCACTGCAGAGCCCCAACACAGAGCTGAGTCATTCCAGACAGACTTATGGGAGACAATTACCCCTTTAACTCCAAAAGCATTTGCTGGGTTACAATTATTCTTCTTTAAAAAAAACAGAAAAAAAAAGAAAGAAAAAAAAAAAAACAACACAAAAAGCCTCCTCCTCCAAACACTGTATACATAAAGTCATGGAGAAGGAATGATGAACTTCCAGTGTTTCTGGTGGGTCACCACATTAATTTGCAGACTTTTGTATTCTTCCAAACTGTCATGTAAAATAGCCATTTTATTTCATATATAGATTTAACCAATAAACCTACGAACCAATTGCAGAAGATTAAGTTCCAAAAACCTTTCCAGTGTCTCGGTCTATACAAGTGTGTGTGCGGGTATGTGTGTGTCTGCATTCGAAAGACAGACAGCAGAGGTGAAGAGAAGGAATAAATGTTTGGGCCTTATTCCCAGTTAATGTCAGTCAGCATAACTGCATTGTGTATTTGTGTCTATTTATACCCACCAAGGAGCTAAAATTACAACTTTAAGCAGGAAGCTAAACCTAGAGTTTTTAACAAGACTAAGCAGTCAAATTTAACGCTTAGAAGAAGGGGGGACAGTTCTCGTACTAACTGGGAGGAGGGCTAGACTTGAGAAATCATAATAGGAGACAATTTTCACCTTATTATCCACCTTATGAAAACCAAGCCTTTTTAAATACGCCTCAGGATAGAAGCCACAAAATGTTATTATTAACGTTGGAAAAGCCTTTCTGGGACTCAGAGCAGCTTTCAGTCATGGAAAGTCAAAAATACACCCAGATCCTTTTTTCTTGCAGACAGCTCCAGATCAGAAACTTCTGACACCAAACCTGCCAAAATTGTCCAGCGTTCCTCAAAATCACAAACAGAAACGGACTTCAGTCCCAGAAATGGGAAAGGTCAGAAGCCGCTAACCAGGAATCTTATTTTGTAACCGGGACCTTTCTTTGATCTCTTTTAGAGGTAACTTAGTCCCTGGATAGACCCCATGCTTGGCATCCCTTAGAGAGGGGTGAGAGATAGCCACAAGCTAACTAATCCTGAAAAATTCACTGTGTGGGGGAAACTAAGGCAGGCAGCTGTGAAATGACTTCTTACAATCACGCCATGGGCCAGGAGCAGGACCGAAAAGGAAATCTGCATCTCTGGGTCCCAAGGGCACACAAATGCTGAAACTGAGGTTACACATGGCCTGCAGGAAAGAGCGTGAGCTGGAGTGAGGTAAAAGGCCTGACCTGTCATCGGCTTTCCCTCCCACGCCCCATCACAGAGCAGCAAAAAGCAGACGATAGGAGAGTTACCCAATCCTTCCCATCCCTCCTGGCTGTGGCTGGGGCTGATGTCCCCTCTCATCAGCCTGCAAAGCCCATTGCCCAGCTGTGCTGGCCACCGCTCTGAAGCTCAGGTGCAGGGTGAAGCAGGTGAAGACAGGACTCCTGCAACTCTGGGCAAGGAGGCAGCTTCCACTTTAAAGGGAAAATAGGATGGAGGGAGCTACATGGTCCCATCCCCAGCAGCCACTGTGTCGGCTGGAGCTGTTTCCCACCATAGCATCATTTTTATAGTCACATTTTTAGCCGGAAAGTCTTCCCTCTGCTACAGCTCTGTCCCTCCAAGCTTGCTCCAGGGGAGTCTGGTACGGGTTTGTCTGAATCTGAATTCAGCGTACAATCCACTGGCACAGAGGAAAAAAAAGCTTTCTTCAGTAGCTCGCAAGCAGATCTTGGTCTCAGTTTAGTTATTATTCACAACAGCTCTGCCCAGAAATGACTACAAACACAAGCAAAAAGTACCAGACTGTGGGGATGACCATGCAAGCAAACTTCCAGGACAAAATTTCTGTCTGTCCTGCTCTTTTTGGGAGAGGCTGAAAAAGCACAGGAAGCCTTTTCTCACTGTGGTCCGACAGTGTGATCCTAAAGCACCCAGGACCTCGTGCAACTCTCAGGCATGAGATTTCCTTTAATATGGCCTCTTATATTTGCTTTTTCAGCAGTCTCTGCAGCAATCGAGTACACTTCACAGCGCAGTCTGATTTCTGAGTGATGCACAGAGTTCATAAATGGTCAATAGAGCTCCTTGAGCACATTACAGACAGGAAAATTATACGCTACCGACAGCAAGCTGCTGGGTGCTACCCATTGATTACTCATTTATTAAAACACAAGCCCCTTTCCAACTGCTTGTAAATAAAAGACTTGCTATAAAATGCAACTCTTTTGAAAGCACAGAAGTGCATGGAGATGAAATTCCTTCCCAGACGTGGAGGTGACTTGTATTTACTGTAAACATTATCCCACATTTAAATTTGGAAATGAAACAGGGGTGAGGCATGGAGTCCGGATTCCGGTCAGAGCTTCCCTGCAGTCGGAGGTGAGCTCCACTGCCAAGGCTCGCTCGAGTCCTCCTGCCTGCCCGCTTTCACAGAAAACCTCTACTTTCTTTGGATCACTTTGTACGTGTTTCAGACTGGGTGGGGGAAAGGTTCATTTGCACAGACATCCGATGAGGCTTACTCACAAGTGTTACTCACCAGCCACTTGCTTGTGGGCAAGGAGAAGTTCATGCCCCATTCTTCACTTAGACCCAAGAAACAGCCGCAAATTACCTTAGAGCAAAAGAGCTGGGTTCGATTCAAGATCATGTACCCTGCGGTTTGTATAAAAAAGCAACATCAGTTGGAAGGAATTTCTCTCAACTGAAAGTCAGGAAAAACATTTGTGACTATTGAATGGTCTGGGTATTTCTTGAATGCCAGAGCACAAAGATAGTTCTCCAGGGTGAGGAGCAGGGGGAATCCTTCCCTGCTGTCCGTTGTTGTCTATATGGCCAGCAAACCCTGTTCAGCAAACCACCCTGACCACATGCTCAACCTCAGACAACCGCGTAACCCCTCTGTAGCAGCACAAGGCTAAACGGTACCTCAGTGAATTAGGATCCTAGCGAGTAAAATCTCTGTGAAGGAGTTACTAAGGAGTTGCTAACTACAGTTTGCTATATATGTTGTACTGACTGCAGTTTTTCACCCGTGTAAACAGGAAAGGGAGGCATTTGGCATTTTCAATGAGGGTGTGAAAACCCCTTTTTCAGGAACAGCCCTACCTCTCCGCCTGCCTTTTCTGATACTCAGCATAAGTGAGGAGTCAGAAGTCTGGCTTGTAGATTTAACCAGCATCCCATTCCCTTTATATGTGCTTGCAATTCCCGGTCAGGCTTTTGCATCCTACACTCATATTCTAGACGAACAAAACCAGATGCTGCCAACTTGAAGTTTGAAAATTGCCCCCATTCTGAGAAGGACTCAACAGGAAACTCAGCTTGCTTCAACCTGAAGTTTAGGAGGTCCTGCTGACATTGAAAAATGCCTGGATCTAGATTCAGCTCGAAGTCCTATCTATACAAGAGCATCTGCAAACACAAAGCTGAAGCCTGACGACACTCGTGTGACAGCCTGTTCTCCTGGGCTTCCCAGCCCAGCCCTGCAACTTTGAGAGAACTGGAGTGAGGATCCAGTCAGCCTGTAGAGTATA
The DNA here is from genome assembly GCF_965183815.1 of Platalea leucorodia. Taxonomy (NCBI): domain Eukaryota; kingdom Metazoa; phylum Chordata; class Aves; order Pelecaniformes; family Threskiornithidae; genus Platalea; species Platalea leucorodia. The sequence continues at coordinate 62,045,320 of NC_138827.1, forward strand.
ACAGGTTGTCCTTGTGACCGTCATGCCTCAGCCTGCACAGCTCTTTCTTGAATCCAGCAGTATAAAGAGTTCAGTAAATCAAAAATTATCTAAAATCAGTTTCAATTACAAAAAAAATAAAAGAAAGGGAAAGAATATTTTAAATATTCCTCTGCTGCTGCATAGACTCTGTTTCCTATTAAAGGCAAGTGTGTGCAATGTTTCTATTAAGATTCTGCTTCCTGTTGTGTAATATGGAATGTTAAAAATCCCAATATCACTTAAGAAGTTACTACAAACTCCAGAGAGTTTTCTATTCCCAAGAAATTCTCCCAGTGGGAAGCTGGAAAAGTTCCTGTTGAATTTACAGTAAATGTCTCAGACCCTATGTAATATTTATGGTGTCCCTCTCATCTTATCCAGGCTGGTTTGCTGTTTGCTGCTGTGAAAGAAAAGCCTGTTTCAATGGTTAAGGGCTGTGACATTCACTTTGAAGGATATTGAAGCGGATACGATAGCCACAGGAAATGTTCCAGTCTTGCTGAGGTACCTCAGAGAGGTATTTGGTCAAATGAGAATTCACTAATCTGATTCCCAGGAAAAAATCACAGTAACTTAATGAAGAAAGAGAAAGAAATGTGACAGATCTGCATTCATGGCTTGCCAGATCTGGATTCCGTGAAAGCCAGAGGAAAAATTCCCATTCGCTTTCATGGGAATAGGATTTTGACCCTGAAGAACTTTCATTCAAACAGAATTATGCTGCAGTTTTAAACGTTGTGAGAATTAGGTGGTGTCCATTTGCATTAAAAAGAAGTCACTGTATGATATGATGTGGTGTATATTTGCATGGCCACAGACTACAGATACTACGGCCCTTCTCATTAGCAGATCTCAGAAATGTCTAATAGGGGCAGCAAAACAACCTAGTAGTGTCATCCACTACGTCAGTTACTGAGTCGAGAGCAGAGATGCCACCTCCAAAGTGCTGGTCCAATATTGCTCCGCATATAAAAGTGCCTGGGCTGTAACAACTGCAGAATAAATGTCTTCTCAAAAGTTGTTCCGACTTTGCTGCCTGCAGAAGAAATGAACATGCAATGGAAATAGTTGTGTATTCAAATCTGTCAGAGAGATTGGAGGTAAAGTGAGGATGCCTCCTTTGGGTTGAGCTTGGTATAATATATAAATGATACATAGATGATGTATGCATACAGACAACTCCTTTCATGAATCCTTTTGCAGTCCTACATTACATGCTAAACTTTCAGAACTAGAGGTTAGGGCTTAAGGTCCATGTTTAAGTATCTAGAATCGATCATGATTCACATGTGCTAAGCACTCAACAGGTTTCATTGGTCATTAAGGAAGATGCTGGGTGCACAATATTTATTAAAATATGGGCATTTTCTGAGGAGATGTGAAACTTGTAACCAGAGACAGCTTGTCCCAGAGGTGCTGGAGGCATCAGACAAATTGAAAGGTGAAGAAACAGGATGTGGCACCTGGATGAAGGGGATGAAACAGGCAAAGAAGAATCCAGGGGCTGAAAATGAATCCTGGCTGTGAAATCTGCTAGATGGTAGCATCGACTCTCAAAGGGAACGGCCTGAGCCTGAGTTATTGCAAGGTGGTCTGAGCAAAGTCCTGGAAAACATTGCCAAGATCAACCTTCCCTGTTCTCCATGGATGGACGACACAACCCAACAGGTCAGCCCATGTCTCCCGCTGTCTCCATAAACAGAGAGAAGATTATGTGGGAAGGAAGTACCCGCATTAGCTGTATCCTTGAGGGCAAATTATAGTTCAGGAGACAAACAGTACTATGAGCAAGAAACAGAAGCGGTGCTAAGCCTATATGTTCATTTTTAGTCTCCTTTGTATATTCACACGTACACAGGAAGAGAACTCATCACACCAAATAAACCACAACCCTGGTTTAGACATGGACAAATAGTCCCGAACGAATGGAAGGTGACATTGCAGTGAAAGAAATAAAACTTTTAGTATGACGTCTCAAGAGGCATTTAGAGTGGAGAAGATGTGAAACGCTTCATCCAGATAGCAAACTGATGGAAGAACCATAGAACAAGAAGAAATAGTAGCTGTTCCATACTGAAAAGCAGAGATACTAAGGGCAGTGGTAAAAAGATTGAAGTTGGTGTCTGGTTTTATTTAACAACCTCATTAATTCCTTGAGAATAAAAAGGAGTGAGTAGATTCACATCTGAAATTACTTTGAAACATGCAGCCAACATCCGTGTTGCAGCAAGCACTTAGAAATATGAGGAGGAAACAGTGAAACGAGACTCAGTTTAGGATACTGAATGCCAGGGAGGGAGAGTGATCCAAAATGCAGATATTCAGTGGGAGAAATACAATTTGAAAGTGGGATCAGGGTGGAGGTTATCATCTGAGACACAGATTTATAAAACAGTAAGGCAAGATAGCTATAATAAACTTGTACATAACTGTGCTGTGTGCATTAGAAATGGCGCATCTCTGGCAAAAGGATCACTAGTGAGACTACGTGGAAATTACTGGAGATTCCAACCTGAAATGGAAAAAAGGAGAAAACTCAGGCAAGAATAATAGGAATGATTATGGGATAAATGCATATAATTTTAAAACTCATTGAAATAGTTAAATTTAGAAAACCTTTAAGAGAAGATAAAGTTACCCTTTGAGAGCTATGATACCACTACTCCAAAAACATTTACAAGCCCCCACTAGGTACTAGGTATTTGTTCAGAAAAACACTCAAAAAATTTTTCAAAATCTCAGACTTGCATAAACCTAGTAAGAGACCTAGGATGTGGGATAAGTCAACTAATCTTTTTGTGAAATGGCAACAACTGCAGTGCAGAGATACAGTCATCTAGGTACTGAAGACATGTATCAGCTCTCTGGTATGCAAAACTAATCTCTAGCCAGGATATACGCCTGTTTACATATTAACTAAGTTTTAAGATCACATCTGTGAATGTACTGTTTGGGGGATATGGGGAGAAGCTGAGTTTAAGGAGAAATTATCTATCTCTGCATATGAGATCTACTCCTGACTTGTTTATATTTTTCTTTCCTGGGGTGATTTCAAATGAGTTTGCTGCTCACAGCCGTCAGATACAGTCGGAGCATGCAACGAGGAGGAACTGATGAAAATGCCGTTTGGGATATTCATGCTAAATATCAGAGCACTCCCCTTCAGTCTAGCAGCTCGATTAGACTAGATGAAGCACTTGAAGAACAAAAGTTTAACACAGCAAGCAAGTCGGCGTGGAAGAAGGCAAAGACAGGCCTGGTTCACATCACCAGCAAATCCTGCACCCCCAGGAATCCTGGATTTCTCCAAGCCTCTCCACGGAAGTGGGAGCTGGGCTTGGATCTGGGCTCTCTCAGCAGCAGACACCACATGGTTGAGGGTGCTTAGACAACATGGTGTAAGGGAGCCTGTCTTTCATGCACGATGTTTGGGAATTTCTTGTGGGACTAATGGCTTGATAGTTAGCCAGAGAAGTGCTGAATTCAACATACATTCCTCTCACCACTTCATTACCTCCCAGCCATTCCCCCGTCTGTGTCTGTTTGTTTAAATGCAGCTCCTTAAGACAGAGGATGCTCGTTAGGACCCTGGTATGATAAACATGGCACTTGTGCACTTGCCTAATTTGGTACGTCTGATGAGCCAGAACTTAATAAATGCAAACTGCTACCCAAATTACTTAGATTTCTTCAGTTGCTTTCTGTCTTCCTCAGCATATTCTATGGGCTGATCTCATGACATTCTCCTTCATGCCAGGTTTTTTTTGTCTATCCAAACTTTCTTTTTCCACTAGAAGCCTCCAAGCTGGGCTCCTCTCAGGCACTTTGAGCATATTATTTCACCGCTTCAGTGGAATGGTTCAAATTATAATTTTCCAGCTGAGATACAATGACTGATAAATTCAAGACCACTTTTTCGTGTGTTACAGTGTGGATTTCTCTGTGGTCCTTGAGGAGATAAAACGCACCCAAAGTGCCGTGGGAAAACCAGCGTGCTAGGAGCAAGCATTTGGACAGAGGAAGCAATTTGTGCTCTGTAAGTAGAGCGAAGTTGTGTGCTTTCAAGTGCGTCCCATGTACTCTTTGGGGATGAGCTGATTGTCATCTTGGGGTGATGGGAGAGAACACAAGATACCAGACACTGAGTAGGAATAATGAATGGCAGATATAAATCTGGGCTGAAATCCCCTGCTGATACTAATCAAATGAAACCAACAACAGTAGTCAATGCTGAGAAATTGGCTGCTAATTTTTGTGGCTAACCAGCATGGCTCTCCTCAAGACTGCTCTGGCACTGATGATCAGGGAGCCCAGGAAGTGATGTGCATCCTTTGCCTTGAAAACTGGCCACCTGTGAACCTTGTTGTTGTTGATCGGGACCTGGGGTGACATGGACCTCCTGCCTTCAGCTGCTTGCCCTGGAGGGAACATGGAGTGGGTGGCCCAGCCTCCTGCTCAGGATGGGATGCACTCGGGAGACGGGAGATTGAAACAGCATCTTTCCTGGGAGCCCGTGGCTTTGAGAAAGGCTGGAGATCTCCACTCTGGTGTTTGTGCCAGGGACGATCTCACCTCCAACTCATAGGAAACCAGGCTTAGGTGCGTCTGATCTTTCCTGGGATGAAAAACCTGGGAAACCAGACAGAGAGGCCTGGGGTTGGTGACATGCCAGGAGGCTTCTAGATGCAGCACAGTGCATCATCATCCATGCAACAGCACACAGGGTTTGCAGCTCCAGAGACTGTTTCATGGATGTAATCCTGGAGAAGGAGTTCAGGGCAGCTGAGAGATGCACCAGGTAGATGCCTAAAATTAAATGCAGTGAATGTAGGCCTTAATGACAGCCCAGCAGAGCAAAAGCAAGCAGCTGGGTCTCTGAGCAATGCACAACCCTTTCTTCTCCTGCTGGCAAAACATGGCTGATGCTTGGGACTGCCCTCCCAACACTGACCTGAGTGTCTTAACAAACATCCATGCATAATTCTCCTGGTACACTGCAAGCATATCTCATCGTCGTGGCCCCATGATCCCAGTGAGGAAAGCAGGCTGGCCTGGAGCTAGCCTGGGAGGACACTGGAGAGATCATCTGCAAAAGCATGTTTGGCAAATAACAAACTGGTGTGGGCAGTGGGATGTCCTGGCGCAAGCGGAAACACACGGGAAAGGCTGAATCCAGGTTTATTTCCACCACTCATGAAAGAAAAAAAAGACCGTTTCATGGCCATAATCCTCATATTTAACAAGTAGCTTACATTCACTTATGAAGTAATCTTATAAAGTAAATAGCTTTGATCCAGTGTGTTTAATTTAAAGCACTTGATGTTTTATTTATTCTTTTACTGTGAGGAACAGATTGCACTTTCTTGAATAAAGTCTAGGAAATAAGTGTTTCCAATCCCCACACAGAGGAAAATTCATACCAGCAATACAACTGTGAAAACTGATTTCCTTGAGCCTGTTCTCATGGAGAAGAAACAATTCCTGTGCCTTAGGAACCAACGTGAACATTTATTGAATTGCAATGCATCAAATACCTGGATGAATACTTTGAAAATTAACTCATGGGTGATTCAAAAAGTTGACAAGTGCTCAGTCACAGCAAAGAACAGATATGATGATAAAAGTCATGGTCTGCCCTGGACAATTTATTAAGGGCCTTAGGAAAAAAAAAAAAAAAAGAAAAAAAAGACAAGAAGGAATCAGTTTGCAAAATATGATTGTTTTTGAAATGTTTGCCTAGCAACAGACCAACAAATGCTCCAACTATGGCTTTATTTCATATTCTCACAGCAACACCACATAGCATTTCAACACAAGCCAGCTCTCACTCTGAAATCCACCCTGGTGACCTCAGCTGCCCTGCTCAGATGCTTGGGCATCTTGCAGCTCCCACCGCACACCCTTCCCAAGCCGCGGCTGATTGCAGCGCCAGTGGAGCAGAAAGTGCATCTGTTTCCGCTTTCCTACGTTGCAACAACCTATTCCCCCCAGTTGCTCTCACTTGGCATGAAGGAAGAAAACAACTTGATGTGCCAATTTCCTTCTCTCTGCTTCTGGTGTCGTGCTGGTGCTGTGCACCTCTGCACAGTCAGCGCCGCTTGACCTCACTTTCCCAATATGCTGTCTGAGCTTGCCGATGGAGAAGTCACGTTAGGTCAAGTTCTTACGTCTTTTCTTGTTGGACACAGAAAAGAAATCAAATCCCAGGTAAAATTTCTTCCCTATGGAGCTCTGTTGACTTTTCCCATCGTCTCACACATGTCAGTCCCCAGGCTTTGGGAACACGGCTTTGCTTTTCAGAGCAGACTCAAAAATTTGGGTCCAACAGCAGAAATAAATCAGGGAATTTAAACAAAGTCCACTGGAGCTGCTGCGAAAAGAAAGGCGCTGGTCTCAGAAATTTAGCCTGAAATAAGTTTCAGATTCATTTGTATCCCTGCTTTGCCATGGAACTCAGGTGTAAGAGCGGACAGAGTTGACAGCATAACCGGTGGCCATGCTGTGAGAAGCAGACAGCTGTGTGCATGGTGGAGAGGTATGGGATGGCTTCTTGTTTTGCTATTGAGTTAGGTATACCATCATTTTCAAAAAGGGGGTGAATTAAGGTGCCCCTGCCTCTTGCAGCTGCAAGGCACTAATCAGCAATGGTATTTTGCCTCTGACAAAACCCACAGGCTCCTAGATCGCCTGCTAAGCTCTGCGCTCAGTGGGAGCTGTGAGACCCTGATGCTGCAGAGGCAATATCTTGGGAGAACAGCCGGATCCCAGAGCTCCTGCTGAGCTCCAAACTCCAAGGACACTGCAATCCAGCAGCCTACATCCAAAGACACCTCTCCTATCTACTTTCTTGTTTCATTTGCCAGGAGAGTAGCAAGTCTCATGGTAGGCAGCAGAGAGCCAAGGGTAGGGACAATTCATCCCTTAAGAACAGGGCTTCTTGCCTTGGTGTCTCACCGCCCCATTTGTTAACAGGGACAGTAGCACAACACACACAAAGGTATCATCTAGTCAGCAGTGTAAAGGCTGGGTATTCTGGTGATGGACATATTAATGCATGTTAGATAAAGATGCCACTGGAGACGAATCGCTGGCTAGAAGCATTTTGTGGGTCATCTCCAAATGGGCCCCATCAGCAAAGAAGAGGCGTTTTCTCAAGCAATGGCTGGCGTGTCGGGAGTGAAAACTCAGCAAGGCAGATGTGAGCATGAGCTTGTTGCATTAACTTACATATGTACATACCCTGCTGAATCAAATCTCGGTGACGTTGTGAATTGGGCTGTGCTGGCCAAAGACATCCTTATCCTCAACACAACCTTACTATCCCATAAATTAAAGACAAGTGCGTATTATCTTCTGCTAATGTTGCCCTGGAATCTCTGGCAGAGGGATGAGGCAGACAGCCAGGCAGGTATAGCTTTAACCGGGCCCAGTTTTGAGGCAAAATGCATTAATTTAATGACTTTTCATTATAGGTTAATCAACATTGTGTCACTTTGCAATTTGGGCAAGCTTTGAGCACACACATAGGCAGTAAATGCAGGGCAGCTGACAGGTACCTGTTAAGCCTCAGCAGCTCTACTATATTGAGAAGTGCACCTGAGCGATTATTTCAGCTGGAGATCTTTTGCCAGTGTAAATTTTGTCCACAGCAGGAGCACTGGTGAGTGCAATTAGACCAGCTAACCTTTAAAACACAAAGCCAAGCCCAAGGCCACCCAGAAGCAATTTCGAAGCAAGAGGCTCAGCAGCTGTTGTTGGGTGGCCAAAAACTACTTTTATGAGCCCAGTTGCAGGGAGTTGGGACTGCAAATCGTCACCTCTGTTCTCCGGGCCTGGGTCCTGCAGACCTCGGTTCCATGGTAACTGGAACCAGATCTATGTACTTGCATCGTGGATGTAACCCTCACCACGCCAGCTCACACAATCACATTTTTGATAAATTATCCAGAGTATATGAGATGGAATTTAGCCTGGCTTCATACTTTTATGCTAGCTTTGGCTTGGCTGTCAGAAATTAGACAATTCCTAATGTAGCGTAACACTTGCCAATGCAGAGCTCACCCAGCTGTATTTTTTAGAACGTTTGAGGTAGAGAAGTGACTTTGCACTGGATCGTCTCGTTTTGCATCATGCTGCCATCATGTTTTGATCTAGTGCTAGGAACCCAAGAGCTGGGTTTACCGTACCACTGAATCAGTCTTCATATCCCTATCACAAATCGGAGGCAGAGGGGTCAATGGCTAATTAGTTGCTGTCTGCAAAGCACCCTGAGGCCCACAGAGAGAAGCACGGCAGTAAGTGACAAGTGTTACTTATTACTCTCCAAGTTAATAGTCCTTTACTTTGCAGTATATCTTTGACCTTAGCTATCATACCCTTCCTACCTCCCCGCTCCAAACCACAGAGGGTTACGATACAAAATACATCTGTTTCCTGTCTCATAAATTGCAATTGCACATTTCCAACAGGCACTCTTGTCTGAGATTTAGAGGAAAGCAATTTTATTTATAAGTAGTATGTGCTCCTGAACCTATCTGGCTCCTTTGCATTGTACTGCCTGCTGAAAATGATGAATAGCCAAATATAGTAGAAACTACTTTCCTGTTATTTGGAGACGTTTGCATCATCCCCTTTTTGTCTTATTGCTATTAAAAGTAAATAGGTATCTGGGATATTCCGATATATTTAACAGAAATAAAAAATTTAAACACACACACAGACAGAAAAGACATGCAGCAATTACTTTAACTTGTCATAAATATTCCTTAATAAATTATTATTAATATTGTTCTTGTTTGTCATGAGAACCTGTGGGCCAAGCAAGAGTGTGTGCTGGCTTCACTACTTCACTGAAGTGAGGCCAGTGGGTGAAATCCTGGCCAAAAGAAATTAGTGGTTAGAAGGCCCTGGTGATTTGGCTACATCACACATTTCTGCAGAAATCTCTCGCAAGCATCATCTTTCACCTATCTAGAAGCGAAATGAAACTTAAAAAACAAATACCGTTTATGTATACCATTGTGCATTATGCCTTTGGAGACTTTGGGATGAGACTTGAGGCAGAACTATACCAGTGTAACAAGTCACCACTGTCATCTGCTGAGCCACAGCAATTTAGTGTCCAGCGGGGAAGCAGCACCACAGTCCCATTCCTGAAGATTTTGGCCCAGTTCCTTTCCCTCCCAGGTGGGGAGGCTGCAAGCACACCTTGCCAGTATCTGCACCTCAACTGATGAGTCGTAATTTATTAAGCTGCTGAAAATCAGTTGTGTATCTGGGCTCATAAGCTATCATTCATACACTTAATGAGGTTACCCTTAACTGGAGAATCAGCCAACATGACAGGATCGAGGCAACACTTTCAGGAAAGGGCACACTTTGTAACCCACTGCACACCAAGGCAGGGGCTGCTCCCAGCAGGGTTAGAAACAGAAAGGTTTTGTGCAATAGAGCTATTCATCCAAGATGCTCTGAGACAAAGCCTGTCTATCCCACAGTTGAGGCTTTCTGTCTCCTTCTGCTAACACTTTGGATGCAGACTGGAAACTCTCACTCCTGCCATGATGGTAGCCAGTGAAGCTGAGAGAAATGCATCCATTTGACCACTCCTCTCCCTCTGCCTTTTCTACGCTCTGGTGCTGTTTAAAGAAGGGCTCCCTCCAAACCGAGCACAGCTCCCTGCTGTTTCAAGTTAAGCAGCTTGAAACTGATGGGCCCCGCCATGTGCTTAGGGATAAACATTCGTGCAAACATTTGCAGACGTAGGACCCTAATCTAGAGAACAACGTTGATCTCAGATATCATTTTGTTTATGAATGTCAATCCTGGGGCATTATCGAAAGCCCAAGGGAAAAGTCTGTGTTTCAAGACGCTTACAGTACCAAGGTCTTATTCCACAGCCTGTCTCAAGCAAGCAGCCTTTACTTGCCAGAGTAATCAGTATCTACTACACAACTAAAATCGCAGGCTGGCGTAGGGTGGATACATTTTGCAAACAGAGTTGGAAGTGGATGCAGACGTGCAAAAGGACTGGCACTTTGCAGGACAGGAATTTGCAAATGCTTTGGCCAGCTCTAAGTCCACCCATGGTAAAAGCTTGTGTGGACTGGCTGCGTATGGAAAGAGGAGAGAAGAAACAAAAGAATGGATGCACAGGCCTGCTGTTGCGTGAGAAAGCGAAATACCTGTCTTATTAGCTTTGTGCTCGTTACTTGGCATATTCCTTTCTCCTTGCTGATGCACCAAATGCAAACATCTCAAATAAAAGCTACGGCACCTTAGCTTTTAGCTTGGAAAATAGCAGCCTGGGCTTTCAGTTTGGCTTAAACCTCAGCATGCGGACCAATGTGATGGCCAGCATGCAAAGCTTCATGCCAGAGTCTAATCTTTTTCGAGAGGTAATTTTAGCAGGCGCTTTCCAGACCCAGACTCGCGGTGCTGCAACAGTGACAAACCTGTCAAGAGAAGGGAGAACTGGAGGGATTCCCAAATTGCAGGCAACTGTCTGTCTTTCCTGGGGCAGAAACCAGTGTTTGGGAGCTACAAATTTGGCTTCATGTGTTTACAAGAAGATCTGCTGTGCACACAATTTGCTGATGTTTCCCAGGCAGCTTCGCAGACGTGATGGGGATAAGGATAGGCCCCTCGAGATCCAACTCACTTATAAACAACGCTTGTATTTGCAGTGGCTCTTTTCCTGTGAGATCTGAACCTAGCTCATCTAAAAGGTTTTCTGCAGAGAGTAAACCAATTAATGCCCTTAAAGCACCAAGCATCATTTATCACATATCACATTTCTGTAGAAGGTACGCTGTGCCGACACTGTGATGCCCTCTTACAGTGATGTGCCAGCTTCTGAAGAAACTCTTGGACAAGATCTCTGCTAGATAAGGAGCTGTAAATATGATTTTATGACAGGCAATGGGCTCTTTTTCTTGGACCATCACTTGATGTGGTGGTAATGATTTTGCAAGAGAATAATATTTTTATTTACCTCTTTTTTTTCCTAAACATAACAGACTTTTTTTGTTGTTATTTCTTCTTTTTTTAGCCTAAATTTCCTCTCAAAGGAAGCTTTGATTCCCCTGTGTACACAGCCACAGTCGCCGGTAGATGATGGAGGCTGGAGAACTGTAAAGGTCCTACTTTTATATACTACTCAGATTTTAAGCTGTATTTCAAGAGGCCATACCAGATTCAGGGGAAAGGAAAGAGAAAGCATTGTGTCAGGTCAGCATTAATTTCAAGAGAAGAAAGGGGGGAATCCTTATGTCTGTTTTGTCTACCACAGTCAGGAAATGCAGCAGACACATCTCTTCAGCATCATCTGCTGTCCTCATTCGTTCTCCTAGGTTGAGGCACGCTGGAGAGAGAAGATTTTGCAGCCCCAGCAGAAATGTTTGTGAAATGTTTATCTGATCAGCGAAAAGCTTTGAAGGCTTGCTTTGGGAAAGAGTTCTAACACTTCATAATTCAGATGCAACTGAGAGGCTTTCTTTTTAGGGCAGCAAATTGGTGTTTTGTACCAACAGCAAGAGTTAGGATGAAGTCAGGGTGCCACAGTTCATTGAATATTCTTTTTTTTTTTTTTTCTGGCCAAAGCTAGAAACAGGGTTACATGCTGTTTCATGTTATCATCAGACACACTGTCCTGTTCACCACATAAGCCATCCCCAGAAGGGAAAAAAAACCCCAAAACGCAATTTTGCTGCCGAAACCATCTGCAAATGCACAATGAGATGTATGCTCTCTCCCTCTGCCCCGCACAGAAGGAAAACCTGATACTAGCCCTTATTATTCCTTTCTACGTCAAGAAGGAGACTGCACAATACGGGAAAAAACACTGTATGCGCCATTGTGCTAATAGTAAGATTACTGGCTTTTCGACATGGAAAAAATGACGCAACTGTCAGAGACGCATAAGCAGCTTGGGAAGAGCCAGTTTACTGACCTGCTCCAAACGCTTATCAAACTCCTGGGCAGTCAGGCTCTGCTTCCTGCTCTATTGCATGTGATAAGGGTGAACCATAGGAAAAGCAACCCGTTATCATCTTTGTACACTACCCAGCAACATCCTAACTTGAAGGTTAGGCTACCAGAAAGATGCATGGAAAGGTTTGGTGTGACTAGTCTCCAAGCTAGACAATTATGGCTCACATCAAGTAGAACTGTGTGGGTCAGCACAGTCACGTTCTGTGGTCAGGGTTACATTTGCAACCGTATTGGCCAGTGTTTTCTCTACCTTGATTTCAGGTGTTTCTAGCAGCCTGATTACTTGATGCATTTCAATGAACAAGCACTTCTGACTTTACATATGATGCCCAGTATGGACACTCAAGACATCTTAAATGGCAGCTGTACTGAGCTCCCTTTCTGACCACCGTTTCAGAAGTTTTCAGCTTTCTCCCCAAGCTAGATCTTTTATTACAACGTTTCTCTTTGCCTGCAGATGCTATGTATGTATTCATGTGATCTCAAAGACAATAAGCTCAGACATATGCCAGTCTGAATTTCCAGCTTCAAAGGAAAAACAGAAAAAAACTCCATCAGAAAGACTATAATGTGCCCGCTCCTACTTCTGACCACTTGGAGAAATACTGTTTTGTCATAATATATCAACTCACCATGCAACTCCTGAGCTGCATCAGATTCACTTTTAAAGTACATCTACCCTTTAGTCCATTTTTGTCCAGTACCCTGTTCTGAGCTCGGCATTGTGGTGGTGGGGCCATGTCAATACTTCAGGTAGTAGTTTAAAGCCAGCTCCTTTTAAAGCTACATGTCGACGTACTAGGACTGCAGTACAGACTTAATCTAGGCTGAGTCCAACCTAGCAATGCCTGAATTGTCAGCAAAGAAATGCATACCGAGCATACTCAAGACTCATGGTGGGAAAGTCTCCCAAGAACGAGCAATAACTTGCTTAAATGCAATTAATTCCCGTAAATCTCCTGATGATAACAGTTATCTCCTACAGATACTGCTCTAAGCTCCTATAATCTTTTTCAACTGCAGAAAGAATTCTTTCTTTATAACTTTCATTTTTTGTATGGAGAACGGTATAATTTCTGCTTTCTTACTTTTCAATGTCACAGAGTCAATCTGAACCTTCTCCTAAGTCTCTTTCCCATCACCTTGCTTTTTTTTTGCTTTCTTTTTGCTTTTTCTTTTTTTCTTTCCCCCTCCAGAAATGGGCTGTAATTTCATTGTATTGTTCCTGGTATTGCTTCATCTATGCAACTTTCATTGCTGAAGCAAACAGGACTGGAGCTTGAGCAATGTAAGAGCAACAAATGAGATAACTGAAGGCAGGAATGAGACGATGTGATGCCTTGCTCTTGTGAAAGAGAAATATAAACTGATGAGGTTGTAAACAAGCGTTTCTTGGTGGATCAAAACCTCAACATTACAGGCAGCAGCAAAGGGTGGTTTCAACACTTTCAGGGCCGTGGCGTTTAGGATTAGTTTAGCATATTTCGCTTTTGCCATGATTTTAAATCTTTCATATTGCCACAAGGCCATGAGCAACAAGCACTGTGTATTTTAATCCTTGTGGTTCCTCAAAGATATTGAAATATCTGAAACTTGTTGCATTCCATGGGATGCTTGAAAATATTCCTTCAAAAGGAAATTATAGTTGAGATGTCATTTTTGTAAGTTCTACTAGCTACAAAGAAAACATTTATTTTGATGTTTCCTTCCATGATTCCTTGAACATACTAAGCACAATAAACATTTCTAGCAAAAATTACTGTTTATTTACAAGTTTTATTAGCACTGTACCAGATGACTAGACATTACTGAGTAAAGGTTGGTGCAGATATTGAGAATGACAATATCGCATTTACATCCAAAGGGGAAAAAAAAAACCTATAAAGAGGAAAAAATGTCCCGCCTTTAGGAGAATAAAATACAAATGGACAAATCAGGAAAACTGTAACTTGGATGATGAGCTGAGGCACAGAGAAATGAAGGGACCTGCCCAAGGTCACCTAAGAAAGTCACACAGACCCAGATGATCCTACATTTCCTCATTCTTATTTTGACTTATGTCCAGGGGGAGAACTGTAGATATTTCACAGAGAAAACTTTCGCCCCTATTAGCTACTTCTAGAGCCGTATCGTTGTTCAGGTACCTTTTTTTTGTGAGCCCCAATCCCAGCCAGGATTAATTTAGGACACGGTACAGCTGGACACTAAAGTACAATGCATACAGTGAGCTGACAACAGTTAAATCCCACCCTAAATTTGACTCACTTAAAGTCAGCAAAATATGTTGTCAAGTGTCAGACCCATCTGCACTGATTTTCTTCAGCCTTGCTTCAGGCTTCCTCCTGTATTCATCTATTCCCAGTTTGTATACAGCGAGATCTGGCTTGCAACTGAGGCAGAGCAATCCGCTTGATCCTATGTAGTAGGAAGAGGTACCAAATAAATAGCTTCCTGGGGCAATGTCAGCAGAAGACTGACCGAGCTTAATATCAGAGTGTTTAGAAAATGGCAGGCTATACTAATTAATTAATTGTTTCTGTTGCAATACATCTGATACAGGACATGCTGATAGGCTCTTCTTTTCTGAGGAAAAGCCACTAAAATGAGCACAGTCTGCACTTCTGTTCTTTGGTTACATGTTTCCAGTGCCCGTCAGAAACACTATGGAAGAGGAATACCTTCCGATTGCTAGTTTTGTGCTTGGCTGTGTCTGTCTCTGCTCCAAGATATAACAACAGAATGAAATGTACGCTGGCGCTGCATTCGTTCAACATTGCTTTTCCTTGTGAGCACAATGCAGGAACTCATATATGGCTATGAACTTTCCAAACTCACTTACAATCTGGATCTCTGCTAAGCAGATCCCTACAGACAACTGTTTCTTCTGAAAAAATAAGTTTGAAGTTTCCTAACAAAAAAGCATAACAAATTTTTTTAACTTCTATCCAGTTTTATTTTGAATTAATACATTGAGTTTTAGACAGCTGAATAGCTTTGTTTCATTCAGTACAATTTTCCATTTGATTTGAACTTTGAGTAAGAAGTCTTTCTGTCCTATATCCTGTATCCTTGTGTTTTGATTTTCTTCACTGCAAAGGAAAATAAAAATAAATACAAATATTTCCACTCCTTTTGTACAGGTATAGGCAATCGTCCAAATGTGTAACGCAGCTATGGAGAACATGTTTGTCCTGTAAGGAGCAGCTTGGGAAGGAAATGGAGAACAACCAGCACTTATGAGTGGGTGATTTGAATTTGAGTGAAATGCAGCATCCTTTTCTTATCTATACCCCCTGCTGAATTCACTTTGGCTTAAACCACCCCCACAGAGGCTTCTCTGTGTGGAGATGCTAAAGTCAGGGTTCAAGCTCAGGCTAAAAGTTCAGTGGAAACTCATTCTGTGTCAAGGAACAGTTCAAAAACTACATTTTTGGTGTCCACATTTCTAAGATGTTGTAAGCTATCCCAGCCTTGCTGGGAAAAAAAAGAAAGAAGAAGTGTTTCTGATATTGCCAGTACTGGAGACCAAGCAGAAAAATATTTTTTTCTGATGGAAGAGAAACACTTGGTTGCATTGTTTTAAGAGAAAATACTGTTCGCTGTTGTTGGGAGGCCTCAGAGAAAGCTTTCACAAAATTTCATGACAGAGCTACAGGTAGAAGGATGAACCTCATCTTCCTGTGCAGGCATCTCTGCACTGAGAATATTCCCACAAAGGCTTAGGGAACTGCTCACAGCTTGCCTGCAAACAGAAAAGGTACTCAAGACTTTCATTTCAAGCAGGTAATCACCCCTGATCTGAGGAACCAGCCCTCACCTCATTTTTTCCATGCAGTGCACAGCTAGTCCCTGCCACTGAAGAACATGAGCCTGACAGCTTAGCAGGGACAGAAAGAAATTATGGATGACAACTATATCCAGAGTTATCTAAATCAATCAGAGGCACATGGAAAAGTTACAGTATATATTTCAGGTTGAAGCTGACCTTTAACTACTGCAGGCTGAAATATTTTTCTGAAGCAGAATACCTTGAGAACTGATTCATAAAGGGCTTCCTACACATTCCTCTGAAGCACTGAGCAATGACCACTCTTATAAACAAGAAACCAGCTACGTGAACTGTTGGTCTAATCTGGGCTTGCAGTCCTGGGTTCTTAAAGATTTCAGGTGTGTATAAATATATGCATATATGCGTGTGTGTGTGTAGTTTAGCAGACAAAATGAAGGACAGATGCTTCTAAAGACTTATGGCAATCAGGATATCATTACCAGAGTTGTACTCAAACTAAGCTGTTACTATTCTCAGTTTTATTTGGATTTTACTTTAATCCTGATGAATCCCATAAAATATACCTTCCTGGAAAATATAATACGAAAGGATCCTTTTGAAGCACCCACTGTCCTTGCCAATGAGTTGTAAAAGAGGGAAAGACATTTGGAAACTAGTGTTCACAGACTGGGCAGGAGGACTGGAAACTTTGCAGAGATGCTCTTCTGTTGTCCTGTCCTGTTTATCTTCTTTTCCTCTTCTTGCTCAGCTGGGCAGTGGTTAAGGAGAAGTATTTTGACTCTTGTGAGTCATACTTACCAGAAACATTTTGCTTTGGGCATTTCCTTGTTGCCACGATCCTGGTCCGCCTTCTTTCTGTCTTTCCCATTTAAATGGAAAGACATCAACTACTATGTGGAAATATTACATGTTCTTGTATGAAGAGCACTGCATTGGTCATGTCCAAATCTTTCCATTATAGCAATCCAGGAATAACTGCAAATAACATTTGTGAACAGAGTAGGACCCATGTGATGAGCCACTGATGTCTGGGACGTTCCTGTCTATGGCTTAAGCAGCTCACAATTCATGGGAAAGGGCTGGTTAAAAAGTGGGAGAAAACAAAGTTTGGCTCTGGTCCAGACTCATATCTGTACTGGAAGTGTGGAAGAAAAAAAAAAAAATTTTCCAAAAATACCACATGGGAAAACACCTATTGTTTCCTCCAATCTTCTCTGTTATCCTATGGGGTAGTGCAGTTCACTTACAAGGGGAACTCTCACCATGTACAAGCAGCTGCTCCAGAGGTTTCTAAGAGGGTGCAAAGATTATGCTTCCAGTGAAGTGTTGTGGAGAGGGGAGCAAATGGCCACACTGCCCTGTTTCTGCACTGAGGGACCTCCTGAGCAGGGTGTGCCCTGCCTCTTGCTTCAGGTGCTGAAATCAGCAGAAATTCCCTCAGGACTTCAAGCAACAGTGAATCACAGTCCCTTTTCAATTTTGAATCACAAAGAAAACAGCCTCAGTATGAAGGAGTTATCTGCAGGCCCTCTCTGTACAGGAGGTTCAGAGTGCCCCGGTGCTACCTGATGAAAGCCGTGGGCCTGCACCAACCATCAGAGAAGTGGCACCAGCTCACAGCTAGTGACAGCCATGGCTGAAATAGCTAGCAAAGCTTTCATGCCTCCCTCTGCCCTCTCCTGGATGCACGATGAAAAGTGTGACATCCCTCCAGACAGGCAAGTCTTTCAGTTTCAGGTTTTGGTTATAAGCAAGGTTTTGTCATTTCTGTTATTCAATACAAAGAATTGCATTATAGTCAATGGAGATCTACCAAATAGCCATGGTGAGAATGGCCCCAAGTAACCTCCGATCCACCAATATAAACATTTTGTTAGATATCCTGACTATCTGAGAAGTTCTGAAATTCAGAGTGATTGCCTAGCTCAGCAACATGTGAACCCTCAGCAGCCATCCCCTAAGTTTCTACAACGTTCCTCATCATCCTTCTCAGTATTGTGTCCTTAACCGAGGGCAAGTACATCCTTCTTGGTATCTACTGTTTACCAGTGGTACAGCTGAGTAGATCCCAAAAATTTCTGAGGAAGGAGCCCCTCCCTGTCGTCAACATTGCTCATTTTTTAACAGATGTGTAAGTAAAGGATGGTGTCTTAAAGGTCACTCTACAGGGTCTAGCAGACAGTCAGCAATCTTCAAAGAATATCTGGAACCACTGTGCAAGTGGAAAGTATTAATAAGCACATGTCGCAAATCCACATGACTCCACCCAAAAAATCAGTGGGGTTATCCTTCCTTTCTCCAACAGCCTACCTCAGCCTCTGAGCTCTGGTAACTATTGGAAAGAGCTGGAGGTCTGGATCATAACCGCTGCTTTTTGCAGGGCATGTTGTAAGTTATAATAATATGGTACAAAACCAATCTTTTCCATAGCTTCTGATTCCTGTAATAACTCGTCTCTCACCCTGACATGCAATCACCTTTTGCCTGTTGTGCTGACAATGCTCTGACTGCTCAGATTGCCTAGCTGCTCCAGTAAGAGCCTAAAGCTTCCTGGCCCTGAGGCTTATCTTGGTTCATGGAATCCAGCAGAGGATCTCTGCACCAGAAATTTTCCTATTTTTGCTCACCTCATGCTAAATACCCATCCTCCTACCTCCTGAAATTAATAAAGAAGACATTCCTGTGTTATTCCTTTCCTATCTATCAGGAATAGATCTAAGCCATGAAGATCTGTTCTCATCCTCATTTTAATTTGTCTGGACCGGGACATGAAGTTCAGACCTCTATTCAGACTTGACTCTGCTATATTTAATTTCACATCTGATTTAACCCTCAGATTTTCCAGAAGGAGCCTAGATGACGTTTTTCAACTATGCACCGTTCACAGCCGAGGTCAGTGGACCAACTCACACCCCTTTAAACACCAAGATATCCACCAACATTTCCGAGACAAACTCAGCATCCTGTACTTTGACACCCAGCTGAAGCCAGACTTGGTTTACATGACAATAATTCTTACCCAGGAGGGCTGGGTGTGTTCCCCTGTTAGAATAGGAAAAAAAGTTTTTGTAACGCTCATTGGCCTCACACCTGGCTTGAGTGTATGAGTCTGGTTTAAGTCCTGGAGTCAGTCCCTGGCCATCTTTGGTACAAATTTAAACCTAACCACAAGCTGCTTTCATTTATGCTAAGAGTCAGGACGAATGCCAAGCCAACTCACGATGCAGAGATTCGAAAAGTGACTGAGAGTCATATTCTCTCTATTCTTGTAATGATGAATCCATTGCTGCAGATCTGAGCTACAGAATGAATACTACAGGAAGCCAGGAGAAAGTGAAATCATCTTATGACATGCCTTAATTACTTACCTGCAGTTTCAACACCGTGCCTAGTGACAATTTAAACTTTGGGGCAGAAATCTGTAAACTTGACTACTTCTTCAGCTGAAACTAAAATCATTGCACTCGGGGAAACGTCTGCAGTGCAGAACATCTGGTTTGGCTGATGACCATCATTTCCCGTTACCTTCTGTAAGCCAAGTGCCTCCCGTGGTACATCAGTGCCTACCACAAGAAAAGACACGATGGGAAGGCATCCTGGGAAACACTGCACAGCTGAGGAAGCTCGGTGCTATAAGGCATCTGTGCTAGAGCACAGCGTCGTTTCCAGATCAAAAAAAAGATGTGGTTTGGGGTGCAAACCAGAAACATTTCTGGATTTCTTGAGTGCTCATCTTAAAGGTAGAAGTTTTCCATGGATATTTTTCCATAGTTCACAATCTTTTAGTTACAAAAGCAACATATACTTTTTAAAAAGTCAGATTCCCTGACAAAAAAAAAAATCTAAATGGCCAGAGCATTTCCGATCAGCTACAGATATGCTACAAAGTTATCTGAGTTATCACTGAAGGATCCTTAGCAGTGGATGAAAGCTGGTGTTCCACCTCAGCTACGCAAATGATGTTTTGGGGAGGTGCAAGGCATAATGTAAAGCAAAAGGAAAGTGGAGGGAATGAATTGCTCGTCTGTGGGCTTTTTATCAGCTCTACTCTCACTTTTCTCATGCAGCTCTGTGGGAGGCATTTCTGTGGGACATGATAATAAAAGCTGGGATGTTTTTCCACCCAAATTTTTTCATGCTTTCTTCGCTTTTGCTGTAGATCCCAGGGACCAGATGTCTCATATTAAAGAAAGAATAACTTACTTAACTTCTCTTTGGGGACATATTTAGGGGAGGAAGGGAGAAAGAGTTTGTTCTTTTTGAAATGAGAATTAAATTGACACTCAGTGGATAAACGGCAGGCAGAGGCCAGGCATGTTGTTGATATAGAAAAGAGGATAACCCTGAACAGTGAGGCTGATCACCACAGGACCTGAAGGTATTTTCTGAAAATAACTTTCATCAGGACAAGCTTCTCTGTAATGCCTACAACAAAGTACCTACACTTACAAATTCCCTCAAACAGCTCCAACTTGACACCCACTATTAAAATATGCTCGCAGCTTACCTAGCCAATTCATGAGATTTTTATACATTGTTTAAGTTTCCTCTGAGTGTATTGAATTAAAACACATCCCATGTGCTGCAGTTACCTGGTGAGGAGAGCTGGAGAGCCAGGAGGGCAACGCTACCTTGACCCTACCCCGAGTGCAGCTAGCCACCATGCAGATGGGAACTGGAAAAAATCACACTTCACCTTGTTGCCCCCGTGGGTCCTATCTGCTCCGGCCTTCAGGCTGCTTCTGCATCACCCGGCTCTAGTATGTGTGAGCACAACACCCAGCCTGCCCAAGCCCCACGAAACTCCTATACCTAAGAGTGACCTGAGCACTTGGTCATCATGAGAACCTTTGTCTCACAGAGGATCCTTCCCACCTCCTGCATTTGGGCAGACCCTGCCCCAGCCCAGCCCTGCTCAGGCGGGACAAGGCTGTGAGGGATGACATAACTTCTTCATCTATGCAGCTGCCTCAGCTTTGACAGCAATGAACGATGGCAGCGTGCTGCGGTGCCTGCTGATTACAGACATGTTAGTCATCCTCCCACTGTTATTTGGGCTTCTGTGTCTGGCTGGGTTCATCTGCGAGTCCTTGTAACACACTGACAACAGAAGCCATCTCCTTGTACAACAAATCCCTCTGCTTAGCAAATTGGGACCCCAATCGCCCATTTGAGCTTCTTGCTGATGATACTTTGTGTAAATGTCATCATTCATGAAAGAACCTGCACTCAATACATCATTCCCTTGACGGGGCTTTGAGAACAGGATACGGATGTCACTTATCTCCACTGGACTGGAGACCAGCTGGGGCACTGAGATCACTCCCCGCAAATCCCAGACAAGCACAGCAGAGGTGTTTAGTCCACAGCACATCCATTCCACACTCACCGCAACCATAAGACAGACCTAACAAAATAAGGTTGTTAGCAGAAAAGATTAAAACCCTCAAAAACTATAATATGTTACTGGAAGGGAGTC
Organism: Platalea leucorodia; assembly: GCF_965183815.1. Lineage (NCBI taxonomy): Eukaryota > Metazoa > Chordata > Aves > Pelecaniformes > Threskiornithidae > Platalea > Platalea leucorodia. The sequence goes on from NC_138827.1 coordinate 62,066,601, forward strand.
AGAGACTGCAGGCATTTTGGTGTCCTGAGGTCTTGCAGTGGTAGACAACTGGCATGTCCTTAAGAAACACACTACAGCTCATTTCTGCCAACGCAAACACAAGGGCATTTCAGTGTCAGGTGGCACCAACACATGGTAAAGCAAACATATTGCTGCAGTGTCTCCAGCTACAGATGTGTAGAACAGCTGAAGGACCACCATGTGTTCCTCAACTCTTCCGAGCTTCCTTCAGTCTTCTGACTTTTGTGTCCTCCATCCACCAAAAGTCTTAGAACAGAGCTCATTTCATCCATCTTTCCTAGAGCTATAAAGTGGCAGATACTCCGTTAGGATTTATTAGCTCCCACTGGGAGAGAGGAACAGAGATTCACATGAGTCATTAAGTTTAAGTCCTGCCGGCAGGATGATATTTTAGAAAGGTTTTCATTGGCACTGCTTGTCCAGTTAAATGCTTATAGCATAATTACTAAGGGAAAAAGGATGTTTTCAGAAAAAAAAGAAAACACAACCCAAACAAAAATACTCCACAGAACCCAAACTACACACATTTCTGCAAATTGGCTGTTCTGCTCAAACAAGTTACAAGGATCAGGTCATCTGTGTCTACAAAAGCAAGATCCTGCCCAGAAGCTTGATTTTAATTTAAGGGCGAGCAACAGAAAGAACTACTGTCTGCTGCAGAGGTCATTAGCATGAAAATAGACCTGGGCAGAAATTCTTCTTGGAATATCATTTTCGTTTGTCTGACATAAAAGGACAAACTCAAAAGGATGCTCGAGCTCAAGCTTGCTTTTTACTTTCAGTCAACACTAGGAAACCTGAAACTTTTAGCCAAAAAGCATTCATGCAATCCATGCAAGTATCTGAATGATTTATTTTTCTTTCTGGTATTTTGACTAGATTTAATCAAAATATATCATAACTGTGCATAATTATCAGCAAAAAATCACTATCAGCAAGCTCTTTAAACCTTTCATTCTCTCCCCTCAACAGAATTTTCCCCTCCTACAATTTCAGTATTATCACCATAATTAGCCCAGCTTCCCAAAATACCGTAACTTGGAATACCCATCTGCCTCTGCACTGCCTCACAGGGAAGCTGTGGACAGCAGCTTACAGACAATACTTTCCATCTATCCATAACGTCCCTGTCACTGAACATGACACAACACTGGTGCAGCACGATGACACCTACGTGCTATACCTGTGAGGTGAGCTGGTCAGATCAACACGTGGCTGCCTTGTCACAGTGCTCTCCTTGCGTTTGAGAGTGCACTTATTTCTCTGCCTAGTCCTCTAGCAAGGCTCCTTCTCCCTTTCTTGTACTATTCAATCCCTTCTTACCAGGTTAGCAAAGACTACTGATGCAGTGATGGGGACTAAGGAATGACTTTCAGCACCTGAGCCCACTGCTCCTGTACAGCATACAGCTAGAAACCATCCTGCCATACAGCACTGCTTTGAGAAATACAGGTTCCTTGGAATTTGGTTCAACCAGAACCATCAGCTCCTGATGACCATCTAAGTGATCCCACCAGGGAAACAAGAGGAATTGATTGTATTGAGAAAACATGCTATAATTAGAAATGGGTTAAAAACAGATGGACAGACCTCATCACTTGTTTTTTGTTTGTTTTTGCAAAACCAATACCAAGAATGGTTTGGCTGCAAGCCTTATTTCTGAGCTCATAATATTCATGGGTGGATCTGGGGATCAGAGAAATGGTTTTTGTCAAAAGCTGTTGGCAGAAAAAGAGCAAACTATTATCCATTTCAGCATGCTCCCACATTTGTATAGCTGAACCCGCTCTGACCATCACCACATCTGTCACTATGGGTTTAGAAATTAAATGACTGAATCTGTGAAGCTGCTTCACTGTGCTTCAGTGCTGGAGTATCCCCTCCATATTCAGACTGGGACTCAGCAGAAGATTCATCCGTTCCTCAGCCAAGGATCATCAGCTCTGTAAGGTGTTCACAGAGTTGCCCAGTGCAAACATATTGTAGACAGTAGACTCTGCTCAGGTGTGAACAAGGGACTTTGGTCATGCAGGAGAGAGTCCCCTGCCTATTCAGACAGCTCCTCTAGTGCCAGAGCATGGGGCTTATAGATACTGTAACATCTCTGGAGAGGGATACTGCCAGAAACACCTAATTTCCCAGAAGTGAGACAGGACAACAGAAAACAAAATAATCTAGGGGCAGTGCTAATTCCCCTTCTGTCTCCCTCCCTCCCACCCACATCCGTGCAAGTCCACATGTACATGAATATCTCACCACAGTCTTGTCAAGTGTTACCCAAAGGTGATACTACTAAGTTCAGTGGTATTCTTTGAGTCACAGCTACGTGACCTGACAATTGCATAAGTCCCTGTATTTTAGGAGCCTAATAAGTCTCTAGTTAACGTGGAATAAGACAGGTTTAAGTGATGTTACAGCTCCAGAATTTCTTACGGGTCCTACGATCTCAACCTAATCCAGGAAAACACTTAAACAAAATTTATCTTCCAGACCACTGACATCCATTGGACTACATTTGCATCAACACACTGCTTTATAAAACATTAATCAGTAGAAAACCCCATTATTTTCAGCATATTAACTTTTATGGAAAATAACTTCTCAGCCATTTTACCGTTCCAGTATCAAGTGACGGAATATTATTATTAAATGTGTTTCCTCAGGCCTTATCACTCTCACATTCCATCAGCTGCCTTTTTTAATAGATTCTTCATCTGTAAGGAAACATTAAAGCCTTACTGCATGAAAGGTCTCATTCTTAGTCATTCGTTGTTCTTCCCAAGCATCTTCCCAAGTTCTCCAGCTAAAGGTTCTTCTGCTCCCTACAATGCACTGCACAGACTTACCTACAGACAGAAATACTCTACCAGAACAGCTGCTGCTGCAGAGGACTAGCAGCACAAACCTCTGACCACAAGACTGAATCTAGATCTGTGGGGACCATGCCTGTGTATGAGAAGGTATTTAAGCCTCTGAGCCAATCATTCCTCTGTGGTCCTTCCAGCCAGGGTGTGAATTCGTGCCAAATGAAGTGATTTGCCATCCTACACCCTGTCCACAGCATTGCAGCAAACCAACTTACTTTGCACAGATGTCTGAACAGGCTGTTGTAGGATCACTGGCTTCGGTAAAGATGGGAGATCCACTGCCAATTAACTTCCCTTTGCATGAAGCAAAGTGTTTCAACCTTGGCAGGACATAGGGACCTGAAACTCATTCAAGCAGTGACTGTTATCAATGTTCTGCTCGCTTTTGCCTCACTGTTCACAATGCATTTTACTTGGTTTTTAGAACTAATAGTGATATTTGACTCTAGCAAGCAAGCAGTCTTCAGCTCTTCTCCTCCCATTTAATCAGCAGAATTGTGCTATGAATGGTGTTAGACCAATTGTTTGCAGTTGCAATTCAGCCAGAGTTATACTCATTTTTACTACCAAGGATCTGATCTAATACCTTTGAATTCCTCTGCTTGCTCAAGCAAAGCTACAAAGCCTTTGCTGTGATTCTGCCAGCTTTTGTCGGCTAAGTTGGTCAAGCCTGAACTCTTCCTGAAGGAGAGTTTTCCAAGAAAAATCCAGTGACAAGCCAGCCCTCCAGCGCAGTGTTCTTGGGCACTGTGCTGTCAGAGGAGCCATATTTCAGATGTGGTCATACCCAGGCATGGATTCAGGACTGACTCAAAGGGAAGAATACCACCCCCTGAATCACCAGCACAGCTTCCTGCAAACCTTGAGGCTTCTTGGCCGTACATCAGAAGAGGTTTCTGTTCCTTTTGATATTTTTGTTTACCCTCAGTAATTTTCCACTATGCCAGACTTCCGTGGATTTTTCTCATTGGAGCAAGACAGACAGTGACCCAATCAGTTTACTTGGTTTATGGTATGCCAAAGACCTAGCATCCCACCACCACACCCTCATGTGAGGAGCTGTGGCTTTGCAGCAGCTCTGCTCAGCCATGCCAAGGTGGGCACTCTCATGAAGAGTCTCACATGGGAGCTTGGTCCCCTGACTGATCTCCTCTAGAGCTTCTCCAAAGTTGCTGAGAGGAAAAAGAAGGAAAAAAGGGAAAATGCAGATGGAAAAGGAACAAAATTACCATTCCCAACTATTTCTTATTTCCTCCAGAGACTGTGCCTGGCCCAGGATCATTAACCAGGAGGTTCTTGTGCAGCAAAAGCTCTGCATCCAGCCTGCCACCTTGCCAGAAACACTGTACAAGACAAAAAGCAAGGCTTCCTCCACGTAGACCCTTGCAGGGAGCTCAGATACAGCCCTATGCTTTCTCCGGGCCTACACCCCAGTTCAGTGCTGGGCTTTGCAGCTCTATGCTTGTGGGTGGCATGATATTGCATCAAATTGATAATAGCTCTTTCACTCCCCCCTGTGATACAGAAAAAACTTTCTGGCAAATTGGTGAGACTGAGGGTTTGACATGTACCTGCTGAGGCCAAGCACAGGCGCAATGGCAAGAAGCTGTGCTCTCTGGCTCTTCACAAAGGTCTTCTTTTGCAGTATCTTTCCGCTACAGTTTAATAGAATATCTTCCCACATCAAAAAAAACAATGAAGATAGATACTCAAAACCTGACTGGACGTGGTCATGGATGACCTGCTCTAGCTGACCCTGGTTGAGCAGGGGGTTTGGACTAGATCATCTCCAGGGAATCCTTCCAACACCATAATTCTGAGTTTCTTAAGCAAACCAATTGACACTCAAAGAGAGAGAGAGAGAAAAGTATGAGATCTTCCTCTCGTCATATCTCATCCTGGAAATGAACATACATGGGTAAACACTGCTTTTCCCCTGTCCTGGGAAAATAGCTGATATCTCTTTTGAGGTTGTGGATTTTTTGGTGGGTTGTTGTCAGGGGACTCAGGAGAGGGGGAGGTACTTGTAATTAAGGAAAAATACATAGGCTTTCATAAATTCAGAGTATGAGAGAATCTGCCTTCATTTATTGCACTCCCTGTTGTTTTCCATTCAATGTGAGGCTGCAATGGCCCCAGAGTCCCAGAAGCCTAATAGCATTCCAAGAGGATCCTGAAGAGACATAAAGTCCCTCCAGAAGCCTGAAGCTGAGATCAAAAAGCCCACACATCTTTCTACACGTGCCCTGGACTTCATAATTATGTTCAAGGGAATAAATTAAGCTCCTTTATTAATCTCCTTTACCTGAAACTGATGCTTCCCCTGGCCGTACATTTGGAATACAGGTTCTAACCTTTATTCCAGGACATGGTTTTGAGATCAAATTTGGTGGGCTTCTAGGAGTCTGGATACTTACTCAAGGCTGTGCAAATTCCTCCCACCCAGAGGCCAGTAACAGAGGCCTCTTTAGCCAGACTCTAACACTGGATGTTTATGACTCAAGGCTGACTCGTCAAGTCTCTTGCCTCTGCTGATGCTGCAAGACCATTTACATGTGACCTGACTATGCTGTCCTGTTTGTCCTCTTCTTGCTGCAAGAATGGGGACGGAGGGAGACGCCTCAACTGCCTCTAGCTAGGGAAGGACTGGCTTTCAGAGAAACACAAAAGCAGTAATTTCTAGGTATCCTAACTTCAGGGAGGAAGCCTAGAGGGATCAAAATCAGAAACTGTGTCTGATCTGCACAGTGCCTGAGAGAGAACACAAGCTGGCTATCCAGTCCTACAAAATGGGCACTGTGAAATACTCACAGTATAGGTAATAAAGCAGAAGCATTTAGGAGGGGGAAAGTGGAAATTAAATGGGAAGGCACCTTAACAGAAAAGTTCCCAGCCTTGATAAGGACTCAGAAGAAAAGCAAACAAAACATTTTTGAATCTGTTGGCCTATCCTGGGTGCTTACTATTGGAAAACACTATACAAAATAAAGGAAAAAGTGACAGTGCAAGCAGAGGCAAGGGAATAACAGAAGGCAATTGTCCTAAAGCTAGGAAAGGAAGAGAGTTTCTTGTGGAAATCTACACTTCCCAAGAGAATTCTTCTGCTGATTTTAGAAGTAGATCCTTTTTTTTTGTTGTTGTTAAGGAAGGCGTGGCTTCGCATATGCCTTTAGTTAGCTTAAAAGAACACACACTAGCAAACCTATTGTGTTTCTCAAGCTGTCTAAAAATACTTCTTGGAAGGGAGTAGAAGCACGCTGATATGGCTTTAATTAAAGAGATCACCTGGTAAGGTAGACAGCAAATCTGTGCTGCTGGCCACCTGAACTGTTCCCATGCTGGAGAGCTCTATAAGCCTACGTCATATTTAATCATGAAACTGTTTTCCTTTCATGCCATTTCTTACTGCATCATCTTCTTACTACAAAAGATACTGCAGCCGACTTCTGCATGCTTCAGCTCTTCCTCAGTTTAGTGAGAGTTTTGCTCAAGTCAGAGGAAATTCATGGATTCATATATTTTGCTAAGGCTAGAAGGGACCCCTTTGCTCATACATCTTCACCTCTTCCATCACCCAGGCAAATGAGCCTCTTCTTATAACTTCTCTGTGGGTGGGAAATACCTTTCTTTTCTACCTAAGCCAGCACTAACAAGCCCAATAGCTTGTGACTGACTTGGGACATATTTTTCAAGACCACATTCTCAAACCAAGGGAGGAACATGAATGCTGATGTAAATGGTTGTACTTGAGCGTGTGTGTTTCTTCTGCAGACTTTCTGCTCCATCTCTTTGTTTTAACAGCAAAATAATGTGATGTTGTCATGATTTCCAACAAAATGGTATTTGATGCCATCAGTGCAGAAGGAATGTGACATGATTCCTCTTCCTCGTTCTCACCGTGCAAAATTCACAGATCATAAACTCCTGAGAATGGTCAGAAATGTTTCCTATTACGTCACCAACCTCTGCACAGGTCTCCACATTCGCACAGAAATCCTGGAGGGAGGGAAGGAGAGGAGAAGAGTCCCACTCCCGCAGTCCTTGGTGAACATCGTGGCCGATGATTATACACAAGCACACCCACGTGAAGATGGGAAGCAGAGCTCTGCGCTTGCGGAGGGAGCCTCAGCAGCTTGCACTTCTGGCAGGAACAGAGCACGCGGCTTCTACAGCTTACCTGGCCCTGCCATCAAAGCCAAACCTTCTCAGAGAGCTGGTGGGGTAGGGAGGTATTCAGTGACTGCTGGGAGATTGGCCTCCACAGCAAAGGTGCCCTCCCCTCCCTGACCAGAGTTTAATCATGACACCCAGAGAGACCTCTCCCTATGCTCTCACGCCTGCTATACTTCCAGACAAAGGAAAACTAATAGATTCTCCTACTTTTTATTCCTTGCATAAAACACAAATATGTAGAAGCCAAGCAGAAAAAAACATGGGAAAAAAAAAAATCTCTGCTGGAAAACAGTAATACAGATATGAGGGACGCTCAGACAACCACAGCTGTACCCACAGATCCTGACACTGTTGTGCAAGAGAAATGTGCCCAAATAACAGAGGCAGCTGCCCTTAATCGCTGTGTGTTTCTGGCTAAGCCAGGGTCTCCTTGGGGCCAGTACCATCCCTGCACCAGGCGCAGCAGAGCTGTGTCCCATGATGGGACTCCTGGGCTGGGCAGCAGTTGCAATTAAAAACACTCGCCTGGGCGGTGGTGGTGTCTGGGCATCTCCCGAACTGTGTTGATTTACTCTCCTCGCAGCTCTGCGAGGTGAGAAAACACTGTTGACTGCACTTTCTGCACAAGAAAATTCAGGCATAGAAAGGTCACCAAGTAGCTTTGACCATCCCAGACAAGCCACTTAGACGGGAGCGCTTCATTCCCCTTTCACTAGGGGCATGCTGCACTGGTTATGGCTGACCTGGGGGAAAGGGTTACTGCTCCAGCCCTTTCCCACCCATCTGACAGCACCCCAGCGTTAGAGCTTACTGGCTCTTTAGTTTTGCTGGTAACACTGCTGTTGCCTAACAGTTCCAGGCAAAATCATCCTGCTTAGCTTTACTGAACTCTTTCCCCCCCCACCCCAGGTCATCATTCTGAGAAGGGACTACATGAGAAAAAGGAACTGAAATACTTAAACGTGACTACAGCTTCTGAATACAGTTCGGGGGATTTTTTAAAAAATGTCTAAATTACTAAGGACTCACTGAAGCAAAGGGTGACTCCAGTCATCCAAGTCCTTCCACACCACTCATGCTTACAAATGTTGCATCAAAAATCTCAAAGACAGAACAACGAGGACATAAATGCACTTTTCCTCCCTTCTCCAACTCCCTTCACAGGGCCTCCTGTTTCTTGAGGAGCCTTGAATGGCTGATGTGACTTTGTCTGGAGGCTTTGCAGAGCCTGACAGGTCTGGTGCAGGCATTAGTAATCCTAGAGCCTCTGCATCCTACAGCAGGCAGGAGCTGGCGGCAGGTACTGAAAAGATGCAAGAAAACTTTGCTAAAAATCAGAGCACCATTTTTTTGCATAGCCCTAGATTTTCAGACTTCCCCTCCTCTTCTCTTAGCTGACATCTGTCTCTGCAGAGCGATGCATGTCACTGTTTGGGGGAGCTGGGTGAACAAGGAAGAGGTTTGGGGAAACACGGACACATGTATAGACAGGGAGACACAGCCAACAACTTCTGCAAAGGGTGGAAGAACCAGCCTTAACTGCAAGTGCTTATTTAGTGTAACTGTATGTATATAGTCAAGCACATGCACATGCATTTGTATATATTACATTCTCTAGCATCTACATCCAACAAAGGCATATAAAGCTACATTTTCACACACCTCTGCTATGTCCTTTCATGTACTCACAGAATTGCCGAATTTTGTGCGCTGAAGAACAGGGCAAGACTCAATGGTTGAGACTGCTTTAAAAAACATAGCCTACAAACACAGCTAATTTTGTATTTCTAGAGCTTTAGAGATGCCAGAACATGAAAATGAGCTCATAGACTCATACCCAACAGAGCATTCAGACATCTCCAGCTGATTCTGGTAATTCTGCATTGCTCCAACATATAATCAGCCTTGTCCATAAGCCATAAAGAAATAAATCCTGTATTTCTTTTAGCAGCTTCTACATCTATTAAACAAAATATTTTATAATGGATGCAGAAACAAAAAGAAATTCATTAGTGCTCTCCCACTTTATCATAACTAGCTGCTGCTTGAAGAATTATATAATAACATGCAGTAAAAGAAACTGTCCTGGTTTCAGCTGGGATGGAGTTAATTTTCTTCTTAGTAGCTGGTATAGTGCTGTGTTTTGGATTTAGTATGAGAATAATGATCATAACACACTGATGTTTTGGTTCTTGCTGAGTAGTGTTTACACTAAGTCAAGGACTTTCCAGCTTCCCATGCTCTGCCAGGTGCACAAGAAGCTGGGAGGGGGCACAGCCAGGACAGCAGACCCAGACTGGCCAAAGGGCTATTCCATACCATATGACGTCATGCTCAGTATATAAGCTGGGGGAAGAAGGAGGAAGGGGGGGACGTTCGGAGTGATGGCGTTTGTCTTCCCAAGTAACCGTTACGCGTGATGGAGCCCTGCTTTCCTGAGGATGGCTGAACACCTGCCTGCCCATGGGAAGTAGTGAATGAATTCCTTGCTTTGCTTTGCTTGCGCGCACGGCTTTTGCTTTACCTATTGATCTGTCTTTATCTCAACCCATGAGTTTTCTCACTTTTATTCTTCTGATCCTCTCCCCCATCCCACTGGGGGGGAAGTGAGCGAGCGGCTGCGTGGTGCTTAGTTGCCGGCTGGGGTTAAACCATGACAGAAACCCTCACTGAAAATGAAAGTTTTTCATAAAGCCCCTTTATTTTTGTTCAGTGGAAACTTGATTTATTGCACCTTGGAATTTAGAGCTTCGGATGAGATTAATGGGCTGTTTTCTGGTTACATCATCTTCATGGATTGTCAAGACAAGCCTACACTGAAATCACAAAGGAAAGTTTGGTTATAGTCCCCTGTTAAAACACTGGAGTGACTGCTGTTCCTAAGTAACTCATTTGGATAACATAACAGATAGGCTTCATGAGAAATAAATATGGAATTTCCACTGTATTAGAACAGCAAGCTGTAGCAATGTTTTACATTACAGGAACAGGTCATATATTTTTAAATACATCAGACGTGACTCATTCTTTAGTCCACGCTCTGATTCGCTGAGAGGACATTTTTTTCCCCTTTTGGACTGTATTTTTTCGTGAGTTTGAGCACTATACTTACCCTTTCTAGTATGGTTAGGTTGTAAGTTAATAGCAATAGTGGATAGGCTGGAGGGGGAGGATTTTCAAAGGCAGAAAAGATCACCACATATCCTGCTGCTGCAATCTAAAGCCAAAATATAGGGACAAGCAGCACTTGCTAAAGTGTTTATTTATATTGCAGGGGCACCTACAGGCACTTTGGAGTTTGGATCCCAAAGGTTCAAAACCAGCAGACAAACCCATCCTCCTACCCTCCAAGTGAAACAGTGTTCTTAATTGCTGTTGTGAAAAAATGAAGGTTTAGTCCATAACCATGTTCTTGGAAGAAAGGTCAAAATTGTCCAGCACTGCAATTTGGATGCATTTTGCTGTTCTGAGATTTTCTTAAGGCTAGACAGTGATTTCCATCAGACATCCATACTGGCATGTAAAGAAGAGTGAAAACCAACTGCAAGTTACACCGTCAGCCAGCAAAGCCTTAGGACCAGATCACAAGTGGCACGTGAGGGCTCAAGCGCCCACCCAGAAGAGCTGGGAGGAAGAAGGACAGCAGATGGGATTCCCACCTGCACCAGCCTGCAAAGAGAAATTCCAAAGAGTATACGGCACAGGCCCTTGCAAAAAGCCACGTCCGCTCCTCAGCCTGTAACACAGCCACCTGGTTTAAGGTGGGAGCCTCCCCCATAGCTCTCCAAAAGGCTCCACGCATTTTAGCAGCTTGACAGGCTTCCAGGAATGAAGCCTGAAGCCAATAAATAAATAGCTTCGAAAATATAAGATGCAAAAAACGATACTGTTTGTTAACGTACACCCAACCAATACAGATAGCCAAGCAATTGGATTTGGCTTAGTTTCCACACAATTTCAATCCCTAGGGGTATCTAGTTTAGAAAGCAAATTTCTTTACAATGAAATGGATTTGGCAGCCCTGCTGCAAATGAAGTTCATCTTCAGGGCAAAGAAAAAAAACCACCACCCTCCAAAACCCTGCTAAGCAGTTGCTGTGTAATTTATGTCAAATTATTGGTTGCTATGAGGAATAGAACCAGATTTGCCCACATTTACTACAGAAAAGGGATTATAGATCTTTCATTCAGCCCATCAGAAGCATTATCAGAGCTGCTACTTATTCTGCCAAATGTCTGATAAATGACGTTTGGGGGGTTTTGTCCTTAGAGGTTTCATGTCTCTAATAGCCTTGTTTAAACCATGGAGAACATCAGCCAACTGTAAGGCTGAGCCATACATGGACCTCTTGGAGGACCAATGAAATCAGACTTTTTGAGCCTATAAACATCCCAGATTTTTAAATCTCCAGAGGGGAAGGTGTGAGAAAGTGCAATAAAAACAGGAAAGTAGATATTATAACAGGAAAGATGCAAACCAAACAGGAAAAAAAAGGAAATGAAAACAGACTTCAAAATACACACTTCCCTAAAAAAAAAAAAAAAAATTAAGTTTTTAGACTTCTTTTGGGGTTTATGGTGAACCAGCTTTACTTCCTATCCTGCTATAAAAACCTCACATTCAAGCAGGAGTCAAGATTAATCAGAAATTAGTAGCACTGCAATTTTCTTCACAAATTCACATCTACAGAAGTGCTCACACCTTGCCTGGTCTCAGATTTGATCTGAAGGAATTATAGCATCCTACCAAATAAATGAAAGCCAGCTATCAACACAAGCCTGTCTGTTCAGAACTATTAAATATATATATCTTTCCAAAAGGATGAATCTTTGTAACGCGTGAGCAGCTGTTATATCTAGCTCCAATGTATTTTCTTTGCATGGGTTGGAAGTACATAGTAAAGCAGCACACAGGGTAATTAAGACTAAGACTGAAAGCCAGGACATTTATGGTCCTTAGTAGACATTTCTCAGTAGTTCATAGGGCTTACCATAAATTTACGTGTTTGTTTAACTGAAACTATTTGCTGGATGGAGTTTTTCTTCTGCTTTTATAGATAATTTTTCTAATATATAATTCATGAAAACCAACATGCCACAGTGCAGGATTCTGCAGCTCTGCTCTGGCAGAAGTGCTGGGACAGGCAGAAATTAAATTTAGCTACCTAGTGCTGTTGACCAAAGATTTCTAGATTGTGGCCCATGACTTGGCCTGCGGTTTGCAAAGCAGTAGCCTGTGGTCTGGGCACAGGTGAGCAGCAACACAGTCCTCCTTCTCCTTTCTGTCCACCTGCTCCCTCCCATTAAACTGGGGCTCAAATTGTGCTCAGTCCAAAGGCACTTATTGGTCCTTATAATGGGAAGACTGAAGGCCATTGCTCCCATTGCTGAAGAGAGGCCATCTAATCACCGGTGGGAGTGGAGGTGGTCCTTACCCTGTGAGTTTAGCTTGGAGTCATCTATGATTGTGGATGAGACCTGTCATGGACTGAAGACATGGCTGCTCAGGATGAAAGTTGAAGTTCTACAAGATCAGCTGGCATAATTATGTGATTCACCTCACACTGGCTGTTTTCTTTCCTCTCTAGAGCAAGACGCCCTTCACAACTTCAACCTGCTGACACGCCTGCCTTGCGGTCCCCCACCAGGCTCAAGCTGGGCCCTTGGTCATTGCAAGCACTGAAGCTACCAGAGTAGGAGCACGGTGGAGCTCTCAGCGTACAAGTCAGCTGTGATCCAGATGCAGCAACACCACCTTTTCAAGACTTATTTGTGCACTGTATGGTGCAAAACACAGTAGCGTTACTTTTGAATTAAAATGAGTGCATTCACATACTCCACAGATACGGGGATCTCTGCAAGCAGGGGGAATCGGTTTTAAAGTATGGAAATTCCCTTAGTCTTAGGGATCCCTAGATCCCTAGATCCTTAGGGCCTCCTAGAGGATCTAATCAGCATGGTAAAAGGTGAGAAATTCCCAGGGGATTTGCATCTGCATTTATCAGTATAGCAGCCTATGCAACTGCCTCTGCCGCCCAAGCATAAAAGGTGACCTGCTCTCCAATACCAGTGGACGACAGGACAATGTCCCATTCAGTAGGTGTAAGTTTGCTTTTGAGTAACCATTAACAGGAACTCAGTGTACAGACAAACTACTCTTGCCACCCACTCCTCTAAGCTCCACACAGGGGCAAACCTCAGCAGTGAGTGTACTTACAGCGCAGTGTGGGCCCGGTGAGCCTTTTATAGTCTTTCCTTTGACCTTCGTTTTGCCCAGGGTACAGCCTTGTTCATAGCATTGCTTAATACCCCTACCACCACCCCTGTTTTCTTGTGGGGAGACATGGCCCTGTGAGAACAAGTGTGAAGCTGGCTTTTGCTTTGCCATAATTCCTAAGTAGATTTTCCTTTGACTCGGGAAGTCATGTGTATTTGGCTACAAGACTATGGACGCTGTATAGACTAAGGGTGTATTTGGGACAAACAAATCTGATCAATACATTGCACCAAGAACTTGAGAGCCCTATTCTGGACTCTGATAATTTCTATGTGATTTTGTATGTGCTGTTTAATAATAAACTCTAAAGATGTTCTTAAGTGCTTCGTGTATGTGGAGCCTTCTGTCCAATGGCCCACAGCACAAATATAACATTCAAGACACACATACTGATCTACCAGGCTGTGTAAAGGGGGTCAGGTGAAACTTTGCAATTTTTGGCCACTTGCTTTGGTCAAGAAAAATGCAGCTAAGGCTGTAGCTTGTTTAAACCAAAATCATTGTCGAAATGAGCAGAGCTACACTGATTTGGCAGAATTTCTGGTCTTCGATATTCTTAAAATATATATTGCTAGTAGCTGTATTTGCAAAGAAACCAGGCGCTTTCATTGTACCTGTTAACTGCACCTGAGCAAAATGCATTTTAAAAGTCCCATGGAGAAATAATCCCTTTTCTGTTCTATATATTCAGAGACCTTGTTCGCAGAGTCTTCTCTTCAACAAACCACCATCATGAATCACAGGCACTGGCTTTTTTCTGTTACTCATAAAATTTTATCCCTGTAATCACTGCAAATTCACTAATATGAATGCAAACACAATTAAGAAAACTTCATACTAGCCCACCGTCGACTCCCTGATAACCATTTCAGTGCATATACACGTGACTGGTTATGTCATGTATGCATGCTGTTTGCAAAGTATTCCATAGTAACCAAGAGAATTTTGGGGGATGAATCACCTCAATACAAGTTCTGTTACAGGTCAGCAAAGAAAGGGGAGGGAAAAGCCAACCTAAACAGCACAGGTAATTGGTCTCAAATTCTTCTGTTTATACACCCATTGCCCTGAAGGCATATTGCGAGTCCCTCCAGATTGCTAGAAACGTCATCTCTTCCCCACGTTTCCTTAGAGACAGGGGGTGAATCAGCCTGGAGAAAAGCAGCTGGAGCCGATAAAAATTCCAGAGGGATAACCCGGCCCCTCCACCTCTTTGCCTAAGACTTCCAGAGCAGGAGTCTGCTTTCTCCTATTACTTCAACCTCAGGGACTGCTGTTTTGAGGGAGGAATGCAACACCATTGCACTAAAACTGCAAGGATCTCAGGAGGTTCCTCTTTCTCTCTGACATTTCAGCTGTTTCCCTATTTTCCCATGCTTCGTTTATCCTCCAGTATCTGTTGTTAAGCGAGTGGCTCAGGCAGTCCTGTCTGTCTGTTCCTGCAGCTTCATTAATGTACAATCTGAGCTCCTCGATTAATTCATTTCCTCTGTCCCTCTGACATACAGAATTATTAATATCCTGGCGAGGCGCTTAGGGACCAGAGATTACAGGCATCATTTGCAGCCCACTGGATCAGAGGCAAGCTCTCATTGCGCTGGATCAGGAACTAGGAACTGTGCAGCAGAGCTGAAATTTTATTCCTCTGCCCAGCATCTTTGTCTTCAGCGCATCTCCCCTCTAGCTGTAACTTTGGGGTTACTTAGGCGATAAAAGATAGTCCTGTTCAGATCTTCTCCCTTCCAAGCTCATCTGAAGAGATGCTTGGTGTAAAACGCCCTGAATCAGCAATGAAGGACAAGTGATGTGGCCACCCTTGAAAGGCATGACAAAATACTCATCTGAAAGCCGCATGATTCCTGAACTTGGGGGCCTTTTTGTAAATGCCATCCAAATCACTTAACAGGTTAGTTTTATTCAGAAAGCAGAGGTATCACAGAAGGGTCAGGATATGTAAATAAATACAGTTAAAACCAAGAAAAACAGATGCCTTTAAAAGAAATGGCTTATTTATCATTTACCTTTTGGGTTAGATGTAGTGATCAGTGGCCAGAGAAATATTTTCAGTTGTCTCAGACAATCCTTTTAAATTGATTTCTTTTGTGCTTTAATTTGTATGTTACCTTTATCTCTTTAATGAACTTAATACAATCTGCTAACTTATTCTTTCATTCTAAATTCTAAGCCTCTAAGCTACTACTACACAGCTCCAGACATCATGGGTGTATATTTAACATGTTAATACATAACAGGTTCCATTCATAAGCCTCAATATATTCTGTAGCATAACGCAGCCAGAGTCAGATCTGCTGTAATTAGCTGAGGCTCCATTCAGAAAGAATGAAACTCGGCCTTCTTGTGAGTTTCTCTTTCTGGGGAAAGCCTTTTGAAATCCACAGCAGACAGAAAAAAATGAGAAGTTCCCTCCTACCCCTTCCAATTTCAACAAGTTGCTTTTTTTTTGTTTTTCATTCACGAGCATAGAAGCTATTAATAAAATTGCTGAATGAGAATGGTTAACCCCAAAAAGTGACACATACCTTATGCTTTGCAAGCCAACATGACAACAGTCAAAACAGAAATCAGCCTTTCAATACCCCAGCACATAACGCTGTCTGCAGTTTAAAAAAAATATATCAGACAACATCATATCAGTTGCAGACAGATGAGTCACTAGAAAGCTTGAGACAAGCAGACCTAGAGTCACCTCCAGCCTGCAAAGCACTTCCCGTCTTTAATAAAAAGCGGTGGAGGATTCTGTCAATGAAGCGAAACGCCTGGCAGACAGATGCGCAGGGCGAGAGCTCGGAGCTTCCCGTCCCCTCCCGGGGAAGGGGGGACCAAGGGCGAAGAGGAACGGCGGGGGGAGCGGGAGAACGAGTTTCCCTCCAGCAGGCCTGCAGTTGGTAGAGCAACAAGATTTGCCCCTGAGCAAAGGAATGCGAAAACAGCCCTCACAAAAGAAAAACATGGGATGAGGCACAGACATTTTGGGCTGGAAGGTAACAAAAGCTTTGGCTGGTTGGATTTCTTACTCCGGTTTCATCAAGCAAAACTGACATTTCGCTTTTCCCCTCTATCTCAAGGCTTTGTGTCAGCAAGCACTAGTATCTAACAAAGTGACTAGGTGTGTTACAGCAAGCAGTGCTAGTGGGCTCACAGCAAGATTAGGGCATCTGTTTGCCATCTCTCTGCCTTTAGCAGGGTCAATCTATAAATGTGAACACCTCCTCCTCTCTCCCCGGCCTCTCTGTTAACAAACCATCAAAAGACCCAATTTCCAGGTCCTGTAGTGTCTCTAATTGGGAGCATTGCAAAGAAGAGCAATTGGTCTCCTCAGCTAAAAGGATCCCCCTTTCCTGGTGCTGGAGACCTCCCAGGTGGGGCTCATATCACAGCCTTCCTAAGGCAGCATGGGTCTGCTTGGGTTAAAATGAACAGCATGAACAGCTTGGGTTAAAACCTACTCCTCTCTTGACTCATCAGCTTTATTTACATTGTTTCTCTGTTGACAAAATCTTCATCAGTCCTCTCCCTTCCAGATTTTCAGCAGAGAAGGGAGAAATTCAGACAAAATTTCTGCAGCCGAACTTCTCTAACTTAGGGGCTGCACAACCTCAGACGTGTCCTTTGCTGTCAAGGCTGTTAGACCCCAGGCCCCCTCGTGTCCTGCCCTTTGCTACCACCTTCCCTTGGCAGCTCTGCCCCCAGCAGCAAGCCTGCGGTGAGATGCTTTCAGGGTGGAGCAGGTAGCAGGGCACAGCTCCCAGCCACTGGACAAAACATCTCCAAAGGTTTGGCTTGCTAGTTTTCCAATAGATCCACAACCATCACAAAGAAGTGCTTGAGGGCAGCCAAGTCCTCAGCCCAGGGAGTGAGGGAGGGGGAAAGGGATGGACAGGCTTAAACCAGGGCAGTTTACTGGGCAAGAAGAGAAATCAAGCACCTGCACTGCAGCCAGGTGAGCCTCTCGGCTGACTACACATCTATATGATTCTCATATGCAGCCATGCAGCTGGAGTATAAGCTTGAATTTCTGTCAGGCCTTTGACATTAAACTTACTTCTTTTGGACAGCTTGCTGCAGTCAGAAACAGCCTTTACTGCCTTCACTACCAGGGCAGCTGCAGAGGGGAGACAGTCAGTCTAAAAGTGCCTCTGTCTTCAGAGGCCAGTTGAGGTGCTGGACACAGGCTACAGCACGTCCAGGCAGGGGAAAAACACCCAGGCAGGTGAGAAGTGATACACTGAGCTGGAGTGGCCTTGCCAACCACCTTAGGGTGGGTGAGAGGGAGAGCAGAGGTGGGCAGTCTGAACAAGCAACTTTGCAGCCTGCGGAAGAAAGAGAGGGAGAAGTTACATACAGAAGGAGGACTGTGTTTTACCTTTCATTTAAAGCTAGAGACACAGGGAGGCATTTTTCTCACCCACAGATGATTCTGAGTTCAAAAAGGCCAGATGCAACCACTGGATTTAAAAAAAAAAATATAAAAATTTGAGCACAAGCGCAGGACCTCTTTTGATAAGTAACGCACCGAAGTGTGGTTCAGCCCTACCTCAGGCAGGGCCCCTTATCTGACCCTGAGCAAGTCTCTAATTGCCTTATGTTTCTCCCATCTGAAAAATAGAGAAGAAAGCTTCCTTGTCACCCAGAGGTGAGGGGACAAGAGGAGCAAAATGAAAGTGAATGACAATGAGAGATTTAGAGGGTTGGACACTTGGGAAGAACAGTACAGCATCCATTTGCTGTCAATGAGACAAATAAAATAGCTCAGCTCTGAGCAACCATAATGCTTTAAAAACTCAAATGTTTATCACTGTGAGCCCTACTTTGTTATTGCTTGCCCTCTCCCATCTTTGGTTTTTGGGGTTTTGTTTTGGTTTGGGGTTTTTTTTTGTTTTTTTGGTTGGTTGGTTGGTTTTTTTCTTCTTTGCATGCCTTACCAACACAAGCCCCAGTGTGCTAGGCATGGTACAGGTATATTTCAAGACATAGCTCCTGAATATTGCAGAGCTTAAAACAAGCAAAGAGGGGAGGAACATGCACCAATATACACTACAGGAAGCCTACAAGTTGTCCAACACCATGTAACTGGAGAGCATTCATCCAGGAAAGTACCTGCCTCAGATACCGTATGATCGATGTGCCCTTTTTTCAAGCCCGCTGAACAGCTGTGAATGGCTAAAGGCTGTATCAACATAGCAAAGGAATTCATATCTATTTGTTGCTAATTGTAGAAAGAGCGTTCAAATTCAGGTGGCCAGGCTTGGGAACTTGCATGCAACCCTCGCCCCCTTATATCTGAGCCAGGATCCTCTAAAATCTTTCCTGTTTTAAAATATCTCTTAAAATTTTGCTGTCTCTGCCAGTTTTGTTCATTAGCTGGGTAGCCATCCAGGCTCATGTTATTCAGCACATCACCCTATCTCTAAGCCAGCCCAGTGCAGGCACTTACTTTCTGTCCAAGGAAAACAGGACTCTCTGACCCTCATGGTTATTGCTGATTAGCCTGATTGATAGCCTGCTCTCAACTAACTTCCCCACAGATGACTTGTACTTCACCATTCCCTGCCCTGTCAGGTATTCCCATCTAGGGAGCGAGAAACTGGCCTTAAACCTGGAAACGGCCTCTTAAGTTACACTACAATTAGTTATTGTTTGGTCACCAAACTATCCCCTGGCTAAAAGTTTCTAATAAGAAAACACAGCTTCCTAACCCTTTTTAGATACAGGGGATAAAGCAGCCCAAATCAATTTCCTTTATGGACATCTGTAAAATGTTTCATTTTTTTAGGATGGGGTAGGTGGCTTTTTGCCCTTGTTCGAGTGGAGCTGGGGAGGCTCCCCATCCCCAGCGAGGCTTCCTGACCACCGGCTAACCATTTCCCTGCCATCTTCCAGCTGCTCAGGCTCTCAGCAGAGCTAGAAACAAGACAATGTGCATTCGAAGCACTCTACAGATAGTAGGTAAACTTTTCAGCATGTAGAGTTTTATTGTTCTACTCTTGTCTGAAGGGATTTCCTCGCAAAACTCAGGTCCCAAATGAATAAGGAGTGGAGTACCCAGTGCTGTTCCCTTGGGGACGCCTGGCCATGCAACATCACAGGGAATAGCTCAGGCTATGCTCTGCAGCAGAAGATAGATGGGGGGGAAAAATTACCGCATATTATTTCCTATATGTGCCACTGATTCCCCTCACAAGCTCAAGCATCCCCATTTCCAACTGCTAAGTTCCAAAGAAAAAAATATCCTTTTTTTCCTGGTGAAAAGCATCACCTCATAATAAATTGTGTTTAGTCACAATTTCCTGTTTTCTGGCAAAAAAAAAAAAAATGCTGAGGGTTTGGGTTTTTTTATCCCTAGGTGAAAAGGGGAAAAGATTCCCCATCTTAATTCAGTCCTTTGGTGTCTTTTGCAAAGGACTGAGTTAAGACAGGCAATCTTCTTTGCACAGCAAAGGACTAGCCCATCCAAAACATTAGCAATGGTGATAACACACACTACCCAACACCTCTGCTTTCTAATAACACAAATACCTTGAGAGCCATAATGATCATCCCTGTGTAATTTCAATAGCATCTGAAGAAAAACAATGATGAGGAAGAGGGGCGGGGAATGCTAATGGTGTAAAGTTTTAAGTGTGGATGCAAGTGCTTTATTAAACATTGTCTGCCAAATGCTAACATTGGAGGAATTTTGCCAAGAAGGAATTTGGCTCTATATGCTCCTTTGTCCATTTATCGGGTTTCTTTAAACCTTATTCTAGTCCTCGTTTCAAGGTATTCTGGATGCGTAAGTAGGTCAAAGATAGTGATGCCTCTATTAAATACTTATGAAGTAAGGCCATCAGGGTTTCAAGAAGTTCATACGCTGGGCCCAATCTAGCAAAACACTTAAGCAGAATTTACCTTTTCAGTAAACAGGTAATCGCCGCTGGTCTGCACAATGGTTACACTTCTGCCTGTGCTAAAGATTTTACGGGATTGTTGCAAAGATACTCTGTGAGTCCCAACTTCGTTTTCTGACAATCATGAATATAAAAATCATTACTTCTTCCTTCATCCATTGACTGTTATTTACATTATCTGATTCCTTCCTTTCTATAACTCCAAAGCATAAAATCTCCTTGTTTGACTAGATAACGAGCTACCATCAAGTGATGTATGTTTAAAGCACCTTCAAAGAGCCTCACAGTCAACAGGACCCAAAGCTACTCTATACAATCTGCTTGCCTGTTTATGAAACTCCAAAGCAAGCCAATGTTTTTATACACCTATTCAAGAAAAAACCCATGTTCAAAAAAACCAGTCTGATAGCTCAGATATTTTTAACACTGTATATAACAATAACCGTGACAGATATCTTGATTAAAACGAAAAGACAGTTCAGAGTTTTCCCTGCTGGGACTGGCTGGCAGAGATGCTGCTCACACAGACAGACTGACACAAGCAGACCATGGTAACTACAGCAAACCTGAACCAAGGAAAAAGGAGGGATTAGAGAATGAACGGCTCAGCTATGAAAAGGCCTCCTATCTGTTAAAAGCCAGATAGTTGGGTTAGACGAAATTCAGCTATTTGGCTAGAAGGTCAGATCCAACAAGACACAATTAAGGCTAATTTAACCCTAAGAAGCATCATAGACCCACACATAGCCATGCTCAGTGGTGAGAAGGTACCGATTAGGTGTGTCCGCAGGGTTCCCAGGCTCCCTGCTCACCACTTCACTCACTAGCAAAGACGTCACACAAGTTGGAACAAGCTTTCAGTCTTTCCACTCATCAGCTGCTCCTATTTGCCACTGGAGTTAAGGACTGATGCTGAATGTATGAAGTCATTAGTATCCTTTATATGCTTTTCATGCCAAAGCCCTTGGATTCCCTCTTGTTTTTCCACCCAGGCAATAAGTAAGGCCACTACTGTTTGCTACAAGCCAGGCAAGATTCTCGAAGTGTTTTCAACAGCAGATTTCAAGAAGTTGTAGAAATGCTTCAGGGACAAAACGACCTTTCTGGAGCAGGAGGATCAACCACACACAGGCCAGTGGCTCTGAGCGTAGTTGAACACTGGCATTTCCTATAATTAATAGCATATATTTAAGAATATAATCACTCCTCACTAACCTGGAGTGCAGAGCTGGAGTGCTGTTTCACCTACTGAAACTCAAGCATCCAAGTTAGATGCACTGCGAAGCGTATGGGCAGATTTACTGCCACAGAACAGGAATTGCCCTGTGTTGGGAACTGCGCCAGAGTAGTTCCTAAATCCCATCTTCTTCTCGCAACTTTGGCACCTAACTTTAAATTGCAAGCAATTCCTTCCATTTGTGATTCCCAGCCCGAAAGCGGTCCTGGAAGCTTATCTTTTAAAGGCTGAAGGAGTAGTTGTATCATCCTCTGCTTCATCTGACAGTTCAGTGCCTGGTGGAAATCGCAGGGGGGTTCAGCTCATTGCTGGAGCAACTTAAACCTGCAGATCCTGCTTTGCAGAAAACTGCCCTAGCACCCCGGTTTTTGTGAAGGTGCTGCTCTCATTCCTTCTGTTTCCCAGCATACCGTAGCCCTTAGGCCAGGAGAAGTGAGATGAGAATTAGCACAA
The DNA here is from genome assembly GCF_965183815.1 of Platalea leucorodia. Taxonomy (NCBI): domain Eukaryota; kingdom Metazoa; phylum Chordata; class Aves; order Pelecaniformes; family Threskiornithidae; genus Platalea; species Platalea leucorodia. The sequence goes on from NC_138827.1 coordinate 62,088,536, forward strand.
CTGTTGCTTAGTGTTTTGGGCAGCAGCCTGGAAACAGAGAGAGTTTGGGTGCATTCACTGTCGGGGAAGGAAGGGGATGATGAGCTGGGTTTGACTCACCTTGGGAAGACCCAAAGCTCAGCATAGCTCATCCTTTGAGTGTGCTATAACCATAATTTCTTGGGTAGGGGCAAATGCCACTGTTGTCCTGAGCTGTGCTAGGCATCCAGCCTCCCTCTGCCTCGTCTGAGAAGGTGCACTAGTTTGAACCCTGTGCGTAATACAAACCAGAGGATAGCTAATTTATGGATGAGGATTAAGTAAGGACTGAAATGTCTGGATCTGTCCAGACCACAGGCATACCTAACTATGAGCAGGATTTTATGTGGTTGGCGAAGTCAGCTTGTGTTAGTCTCAGCAGCTATGCCAGCTTAAACAGCTCCCACCTTTGCCTGTCTCTCATCAATCACCCCCTCCACTTTGACAGCCCCAGTTGATCTCAGGGCTGCCCAGGACACAGCAGTAGTGAACAGATCAGGTTAGACTTTTCTTCTAGGATTATTTTATAGCCTAGAGCAGTTCACTGACCCAATTTACCATGCTGGTTTACCAAACAGGCATGCTAGACACTGGGTCAGAAACAATCAGGTAAAGAAAGGGGACATAGGGGACGCTTTAGGCTACTATTGCTGCTGAGGAAAAGACCAGTGGATCTGCCTCTGGGATCGGGCAGCAGCAGAGTGAGGATCCCTTTCTGGATTCAGGTGCTTTCACAGTCTCTTCTGGGGCAATTCCCTCATTTTGAACTAGGGAATCACTGGCAAACAGACTCTTTACTGTTGCTCAATTAAGTTATTCGTAATTAACATTTAAACCTTCCCTGTGACAATGCCTCTGTGCAAGGCTTCTAGATGCAGTTTTCCCTAAAATCCCACTAATTTGCTAGTATCATGCTGTTAATGAGTTGCTCAAAACTGAACACATGTTGCTAAGGGCCATAAACACAAAGCCTGTTACCTCCTTGTCTCAGAAAGCAGTGTTTCAGGGCACTGAGCCTACCATTTAATTAACAGTTATCAGTGGTGGGAATTGTATATATTGCAGAAGCAGCCAGTGTAGAAACACCATCTGGGCACATGTATCAGAACAGGGGCTCTCTCTCATCCCTGCAGCCTGCGTAGCAGAGGGGTCTCTGGGTTAGATCTCTATTGCTGTTTTAACCAACACACTTGTAAATGCAAGGCTAATTCCACGACACAAAATATTTGTGGTTTAAGTCTACAACACGGCTCTAGGTAAGCTACAAATGTTTGTGTCCCAGAGCAAGCATTTCCAGGGTGTCCAGAAAATCCAGGAGAATGAATTTGATTGAGCTGTCAGGCAGATGCACAGACTCCTGTCTAGACGTACAAAGCACACGTCAGGACAGGGCAGGTGGACGGGACACACATATGAGGAGAACGTGGGTGGCAGCAGGAGATAGCGAAGGGAGCAGTGTTTGACAGCATAGCAGATGTCTGAGCTTTCCGTTTGTCTAACCAATGCCAGACAGCCTTACAGGGATTTTATTTGGCAGACAGACCTCCTCCTTGGTCTTCCTTGAGGCCACATCCTGTCACAAGCCTGCGTGTGATTTGGTATTGGCTATCGTGCTTAAGAATGCAGCAACACAAATATGGGCACGTAACGAAAACTGGATTCTGGCAAAAAAGATAATTTGGGGATAAATGCAGCTTTTAAACATTTGCCCCCAAATTATAACTTGTTTCCTTGAAGGAAAATCTATGAACACTTAACTCTCATAAAAACTGGAGATTCAGCCCCTTGTTGGGGATTCATCTCTGTCTCTTTGGGAACTAAAGTGGAAAGACGCTATAGACAGAGAGCCAGGACGTGGCAGGTTGATTGTCCAACTACCTCTGACTCCCAGGGGACGCACTGGTGTTGGGTTTCTCAAAGAAATTATCACCAGCTCAAGTTATTTAAGGGTCTTTGATCACAGAGAGAGAAACGAGACAACAGTTAGGCTGCAACACAAGACCGCCTTTCGCTCTTGCCCCAGATTTAAGTGGGGTAGACGGTCCCAAGCAATGCTAAAAGCTCAGGCTGAGCAGATCTCAAACCACTGCTGAGCAGGACTTGCCAGTCAAGATACAACTTAGCAACAAAACTCTCCTGGATCATTCCAGCAAAGTATCAATCCATCCAGCTGGACATCTGCCCAGACCACAGAGTTGTTCGAACAGCCTTGCTGGAAAAGCAAGCGCCCCAGAAGTCTCCAGTCTGCTTTAACAAACTTTTGCTAAAGCTGGAGTCTCCCAAAAGCTTTAATAAAAAAAAAACAAAAACAAAAACAAAAACAAAAACCACAACACAAAAAACTCTGCACCCAGTCATTAAAAAGAGGCAACGCTATCAGTCACCAAAGGAAACAGCAGGTCCCTGACTAGTTTAAAAAGTAATTACATACCTTGTTTGTAAAAATGTATCCCTGCCAATGGAAACATAATTTTTAATAATTTTTTTAAAAGGCTGTTTTTTCAGTAACCACTCTATAAAGCAAGCTGGGAATAAATACCCATTAAAATCAGCTATAGAGCTCAATATTAAAGAAAAAAAAAAAAAAAAAAAGAGAAATGCACTGGGTTTAACTTGGTAAACTTTCTCTTCTGTGTTCCTGGACCCCGCAGATCTGCCTCACTGTGCTGCACTCTTTGCAATCCTTTCAGCAATTCCCCCGTCTCCGCTAAAACCCAGTTGCGGACATAAACTAGACAGGCGAAACTCTCCGATGATATCGAACCACGTGGCTTTTTGCCAGATTATCTGGACCTTTGGCCTCTGTCCCCTTTTCCTCATTTTTCCCAGCTCCCTTCTTTCTCATTTTCATCTGAAGGGAACCTAACATGAAACAGTCCTTATACACAAACTCCGGAGAAAACAGGTACCATCCATCACAGCACTTTGGGCAGAATAGACTATGACAGAACTGCAAAGAAGAAAAATGTCTTTAAAAAAAAAAAAAAAAAAAGCATATTTTTGCACTTGCATATCAAGCAAATCTCTAAGCATGAGCACTAAAATACAGCCTGCATATGAGAATTCCTTTTTTAAAATAAAGATGATTAGGTCCAGACAGAATCAAAGAAAATTCCACCTTGCTACACGAGAAGTGCCCTCCCAAGACAGCTTAGTGCCCACATCCCTTGAGACACTAGCTCAAACTGGAGGTATGAGGAAGCCAAAGGGACAAGCTCATTAAATTATATAAACCTATTTTGCTGGTATAAAAATAAACAGGATTTTTAATTATTTTTGTTCTGAAAGCACTTAAAGCAGACATTGTTTTTTTCAAACCTTCCCAAGGTTTTTAAGAAGGTTCCCCAACATTTTAATGCAAATATTAGGAGTACATTCTGACTACCAGGAGACAAAAATATTTTGATAAACAATTTTACTGGAAGTTTTATAACTTAAAAAAAAATGTTTTCATAAAGAATACTTTCACAGAGGTACCTGGAAAATTTTGTTTTAAAAAGCCCATTGATCTTCACACAATTTTTTGGACTGCTGCTAAAGGGATGAAAGCTGCTCCTATTTATTTATAAACAGGAATTTGTAGGCAGAAGTTTTGGGGCCTGTGCAGGTGTGCACACACAAGTGCAGCCTCACCCTTGCCTTCAGGTCCACACAGCCTTGTCTGGCTGCATCTTGATGCCAGTCAGATTTTTAACAGGGAAGAGGACTATGCTGATGGAGTTGTAAGGACAAGGTCAGCACCATGTTAACACACCACAGCAGCCCATAGCAAAGGAGGAGCTGCATTTGCTGATAAACTAGTGTAGATGTACCTTGAGTTTCCTACTGTAAAATGCAACTCATTAGCCGGGATGATACAGTGGTCATCAAAATAGTGGGGCAGTGGTCCTGCATTTGCACGGATGCAGGCAGGAGGGATGCAGAGCTCATGGCAGGGGCTGGAGTACCCTCTCCATGCACCTGGGGCTCCAGGAGGAGTCATGTCTCCTTTGAAGTATGATTACAGCTGTGCAAATAATTACATTTTGGTTCCCTGGCTGAACTTGAAAACACAGTATTTTGTTTCAGATCCATCCAAAATGATTTAAAAATTCTGAGTGGACCAAAAAATAGAACTTATCTGCCTCCCACCTGGGGTCAAATGAAACATTGCATTCAGCCCAGAAGGAAAAAGATAAAATATTTTTTAAATGTGCATTTTTAGTGAGCAACACTACCCTCAGCACATTACAAAAATATATGCAACGGAAGTGAAACAGCATCATTTGACGGGCTTGCAAATCAGCACTGCAAATACATAGCATCTTTCAGAAGGCATGAAGGATTGACACAAGGCCACCTCGGCACAGACAAGACAGGCAGTAGGTATAACAAAATGGCTATAGGTCTCATGCCTACTTTGCCTGGGTGCCACCTTGATGCTTTACTGCACCTTCCCTTTTCCCATGCCCCTTCCTATAGCAGCCCCAGCCACTGACAATTAGAGGACAAGACTACTTCAGGTGCCCATCTGAGAAGCCCTGAGCCAGCTTAGGATAGATACATTTCCTAACCCAAACACTTGAACTCACACATTGCTGGTGTGCTCACCAGCTCTGCAGCTCAAGCGCCGCAGGGTAGACCTCATTCCAGCCTAATTCAGCCATGACCTGCTTCCAGTAAACAGGTTCCACATTTACACATAGGATAAGGCACATGAAAAACGTATGATCCCTGAAGAAGCCACTCCTGCTGGAATTGGAGTACGCATCCCTTTTTGGAGAAGGGCACGAGCAAATACAGAGCTAGTGATCTCTTTCCAGAAATGCAACGCATTTATGCATTAACATGACGGTGTGAAAACCTCTCAAACACACTTTATTCCCACCTGTAAGATCCAGAGCTACCTCCACATTTCTACTATAGGAGGAGAGGACCTGGACCAGCCAGACACATGCCAATTCCCCCATCCCAGCTGAGGGCACAGGAGAATTGCAGCTTGTTCACCCAACTGGAAGGATTCAGCATATGTAGAAGCTGGTCCAGGGCCAAGGAGGATCTGGCTGCATGTAACCTTGCTTTCCCTTGGGAGGCCAAGAACTCCTGATTTCAGTGGCTCCTGCCCTTTTTTCCTAGAACAGAAGAGATGGGATGAGGGATGCAGAGGAACATGCCTATCATCCTCCCCTCATCTGAGATTGCTCCTGTGCTACTAAAACCACTCCACCCACACGCTGACTCCCTCACCACAGGCAATAGCTGCGAAGCTGTTTCTTGCCTGGTATTGCCATGTGGTTCCTCCTCTCCTTCACAGGAGAGATTTGCAAAGGAGACTATATCAAGCCCCTGAAGTTTGTGGCGAGGGAAAGGTGCACATAAGCCACGTGAATGCTAAACAGCAAATGTTTGTATGACCGTATGACCATAGATGGCCAAATTCAACAAGTCTCACAGTACTATGCCAAGGGGAGTACTGATCCCAACCATACAGTATTTCCAAACATGTTTGGAAAACAAAGTTTGCTACTTATGTCTTTACTACCAGTACCATCTTAAAATAATCTGGAAAGTTATTTTGGCTTATTAAAATTAACTAAGGAGTTGGCATTTGCGCTCTCCCATAAAGGTAGAAGAAGCCATCAATAGCATTGCCATCACTTGCTCTACAACCACACATGAAACACCAGCTAGGACCGACACAAAGCAGCCAGCGCCCTGAAAGGCCTCAGCGCTTTAAGCTCAGTTTGGAGAAGCCCCTCCATGCCAGAATAGCCCCACAGAAGTCAGTGGGAGTCCATATGACTAAGATTTTGTGGCCAGATCTAGGCTTACATAGATGGGGTGGATGAAAGATGACAGAAATAAGAGAGGGACTTGTGTTTACATTGCCTGACACAGCAAATACCAGTTCTCATCCCCCAGGGACCACTATGCTGGCCTGACTGCGGCAGCGCAGCTCCTGCTATTATCATGAATATAAGTCTGCACGTAAGTCTTCTTAAAATAGTTTGCATATAAACTGAAACTGGCATACTTTGGCATATAAAACTGTATTTAATGAAGGACTGGTTTAAAAATGCTTTGTAGCTGCCAAGAATATTTCACCAAATCAGAACAGGCACTTGGCCAGGCTCTTGCTGTTCCAGATGCATTAATGTTAGGCTCCTATTCTGAGAGGCTGGATGACTCAACTGCAAAAATGCACTCCAGCCCCAGGCTCAGTGCAGAGGGTGGAGGAAAGTCTTGTCCAACATGAAGACACAGACAGAGTCAGTGGGAGCCTGTGCATTGCCTTTAGTGGCCTTGGATCTGGACCTGGGTGTGTTTATATTCCCAGCACACATTTCTCTTCCCTACCAATATCCCAGCACTGCATAAGCAGCCTGGGACACCTTCCCCAAATCTTCATCTGCCATCTCCTCAGATTTTAGTTTGGTGACCAGAAGTCAAACCTCTCCTGTGTTATTTCCAGGTTCATTTTCTCTTTCATAGCACAGAATAACCCCCAAAATCACATCAAAGGTTCTTCAGTCCCAGGACTGAAGTAAGAATGAGACAGCTTAATTACTTGTCTTTTATTTAGGTCAAAACTGCAATATTATATTGGGAAGCGCTTTTCCTCTATTAATTGTTAAATCAGATCTATAACAGGCTTCAGCTAATTGATATTTACCTACCTTGCATATACAACAGAATGAAAATGTGACATCATAAAAGTCCATAATAAAAGTCTTAGAGGCAAAACTGTTTGGAAATCTGTGATTCAAGGTCTAAGATCTGCCATCCAACTCCTGACTGCAGTTGAGGATTGAACAGAAATGGTCTCATATTCAACAGCTTTAACAAGATCTAAGTAAAGGGCCTGAGGCAAAGCTGATGGATTGGAGAAGCAGAAAGCACAAGACGGAGGATCAGTCACAGCAGAAAGGGGTCCTCTGTGTTTGAAGATTGCTTGCACCCAACCTAATTCGAACTGGAATAGATTCACTGTCCTCAGCTACCAGACTGAGGATAAAAAACAATGAAGGCACAATACAAATTGAATGGATCAGGTCCTCAGTTAATGCATGTAAGTCCATTCCTGGTCTGACACGGATTGTGTAGCAGTAAGTTATTTTAGACAGCAGTTCAGTCATTCTTTGGGCAGGAGTTATCCTGGTTTACAATGCCAGCAGACCCCTGGCCAGCAGCCACTCTGAGGCTGAATCCCGCACTGCTGAAGGGGTGCAAGGCTCCTTTTGCATTCAGTAGGTTTCCAGACTCATAGCCCATGTATTACAGATTGATCACGCCATAATCATGATACTGGAGTATACTTCACTCCTTGTACTGATACTCCAGTCAAAGTTTCACTGCAATGCACACACCCCAAAAAAGTAAGCGTGCCTGTGGTTTTTGGAAGCCTGAAGTTAAACTTCTTAACAGCATAACAAAAACAATGGAGAGATTATTCAGTGCATCATCCATGGCATTTATTAATATTAGATCACCCATGCTTATTGGCTGCTTTTCTTTTCTGAGTAGACATCAGTAGAGATTTATTTCCTTCCAAATGATTTCTCCCTTCTTGAGTCAGAAGGGACCTATGTGAAAAAGTCATCTTTTGGAAAAATACTGTAAAAGAAAAAATCTACCCCTAAATTGCTCCTTTTCAACAGTCTGAATTACAGTAGCTTTTAACAGAGTAGCAGAATAGCTCAACATACAAGGCTTCCTTTCTGTCACAGAAGAGGCTAAGACAGAAGGTTAAATCTTAATGTTTACATCCTTTTCTAGACAGATGGTTGTTTTTCTTCTCTAACCAAATGTGTATATTTGGCCTGTCTCCAGTGCCCCGGTGGTGGTGCTGTCATACTTTACCCTGTCTCCTGAAAAAAAAACCAAAACCAACAACCAAAAAAACCCCACCACAATCCCATGCTTTTCCTAACATACCAAGCTAGACGCTGTACTTTCCAAATCCACCACTTGAGCAGTCATTGCTTACCCTTTCAAAATCCTGGAAATGCAAACAACAGCATCTGAGCAATCATTACTAGCACGGTTGCATCTTCTCATGGTTCAAATGTCTTCAGCAGTGAAGCTACTGCAGATTAATCTTCTGCAGCTCCTTCTGCTAAACAGGGTGAAAGGTGTAAACTGCCCATTTACAGCTTTCTCCATAAATCTTATTTCTCTCAGGGGTCAGAACCTTGCTGATGAAGAACTCAAGCAAAGGGCTTTCCATTGACATCAGCAAGAGTTGGATCAGACCTGGAACAGCTATAAACATAAGCTTTCTTTGCCTCTAACAAAACTTGTGAGCTTCTGTGCTTGGAATTTTGCACTTCTCAATCCAAGCTCGTCAGACTCTCACTCTATTTCTGGAAGCTTTCAAAAACATTCCAGGGAGCGCCTTTCTTGGACTTGCAATCATATAACATATCTTTACATCCAGCCACTAAAGAATTGAAGGCAATAAATAAATAAATCTGCAAATTCTACCTTTCTTCAGCATGTCATTCATTCTTAAGTGGCTCAGACAGCAGAAGGCTATAATTGCAATTATGCTGTACTTTCCTGAACTGAGTGATTGCAGTTCTGATTTTTATTAGGTTAACTGAGCCATTTGCAGGGGATTTCACCTTAAGTCAGAAAATCTGCCAGCACACATCTGGGTTCACGTTCAGTCAAAGCACCGTGTCTATGTCATGTATTTTTTTGGGCCCTGTGAGCATGTCCTAAGCCTGGTGAACTATAAAAAGGAGCCTTTCCAAAGACTTCATGGATTTTGAGTTAGGCAAAAAATACTACCATTAACGTTGCTCTTGGAACATCTCTTTTCCTTCATATCAATCACAGGGAAACAGTTATTTGGCCTATGCCATCTGCAGTTTCTAGTTAAGGTTCATCACTCCCTGACAGCTTCCTTCTAAACTAGTGGCAGTTACATGAACATAATTAAGACTTCATAATCCTCTAAAGTTTAATTAACACCTTTCAAAGCAACAGTTCCACCACAGATCCCAAATCAAGGGGAAATTCATTTCAAGCACCCAAGTGAGTTTCAGCTGGTCTCCAAAGAGCTGATCCATGCACAGTGTTTTCTATTTCCATTAGGCAAGAATAAACTAAAGTTGTGGCAATGCAGCATTTTCCTAGGGAATCCCCTATGTCCTTTCCTCACGACCACAAAGGATAAATCACTTTGTAAAATGAGACAATGTAGTACAGACACAGGAAGCTTTTTTGAAGATGAATGGAAGGGTCATATATCCACTGCACAGATAAAATTAGTGTGTATTAATGACAGAGACATTTACTTTGCACAGGGAGCCAGTTTCATATTACTGTAATATAAAAGCCTGGTAAACTTCATGTGAAGAGTGGGCATGTCTGTTAATGTAAATATTGGTAGAACATGATCCTAAATTTAGTATTTATATTAAGTGGAGCTATTTCAAAGAGCGATTTTTCTCTATTTGAAATTATCATTAATAAATCCCACCACAAGCTTGAAAATCACAACTCCCAAAATACTGAAATTGGGATTATCACCTTCATTTAAACAGTAATCATGCAAGTGTAAGCAGCAGAAGGATAAATAAAGCCACCATCCCTCTTTTCTCTTTTCTTTATAGCCCAAAGGGTGAAAAAAGCAGCAGAACTGGGAAGCCATCTGCAGGGATTAAGTCCAGCCACCTCTGGATTCAAAAACACAGCTCTTCTGCTATGTTGAAGCAGAGGTCCTGTTCAGCTTTTGATGGGGATAGGGTCATGAACCTAGAGGGCAACAGGCAAGAAGAGGACACAGACTCAGAGTTGCCTGTATAGGCAAGTTGTCTACAGGTTTCTGTATTAAGCACTTTGAGGGCTGCTATAACAAGCAAAGCTGAAGCAAGATTTCAGATGCCTCCATTAAATCTTAAAGCATGAGAGCACTGAAGAATGAGCAGATCATATCCTTTATGTTCTCCCATGGGATGGGCTCAGCATGGAGTTGCATCAGCCCAAAGATAATGAAGTTGTGTTGCGTGGTGCCTCTGCAACAGGAACGTAGAGACAGTCCTTTGTGCTGATGTACATTGGGAAACCAATGTCAGCTCATTTTCTAGTGTTTACACAGCTATCTCCATGTCGCTTAGTAGTTTCATGAAGACACTGTCAAACTATCTGTAGAACAGCAGAAGCTCCCAGTCGTTTTGGATCAGTAAGCCATGGTTTCATGCTGTGTCTTGGGAACCTCTGTGTATCTTCACCATTAAGCTTTAGATAGAAAAAGCTTTAGATAGAAAATGCCAGAAAGTTGATGTAGTTCCATGGAGGTGAAGCTAAACTTTTCCCGTCGAGCAGATATTGTCATTTTCCCCTTGTCAAGACCTCTGGGGCCAACACTTCCCCAGTTTTCATAACAGCAGGGGTCTGGATTCACAGTTAATAATTTCCAATGATCCCTGAAGCAGATTACAGAACCGAAGCTATTTAAATTAAAAGACTGTTAACTCACAAGCAGCAGCTGAATCAAACCTCTTTAGGCAGCTACTAGATAGGGACAAAGTGTGCAGTAATGCACACATGCTCTTTTAATTGGGACATCCCAAATGATATATTGCCTTGATGATTAAGAGGGACTCAAGACCTCTTTTTAATCTCTTGATTCACAGACCTGCAGAAACAGTGTGTCCCCACTTCCATAAGAGACATATCTTGAAAGTGTTGCATGTCAGGATATCTTGATAGGCAGAAGGGAATATTTTTGGGCAGGAATCATAATTCTTTCCTGACTGCTAACATCTGTTTGCTAAAGCCTACAGAACTTCCCTAGAGTTTTGAGGTTTAAAAACATTGCTTGAAGATGACATACTAAATATTACGAAAATGTGCCTCACCCAAAACCCCCCAAAGAACATTAATATTTTCAGACTTTGGTCAAAAAAACTTTTTTGGACTGTTTTTAGTTCCTTAAATGATGGGTGTTTAATTAAAAATGAGCCCATGTACCAGAATTGAGAGGGAACTAGACAGCCATAAACCCACAAGGCCAACTTTGAACTAGACTATGATGGGAAAATAGTGGTTATATGGCAACTTTTGGCAATGACTTCCACACCTGATTCATATGTTGTGTGACAAAGTACCTCTTCTCATTAATTTTGAAGAATCCAGTTATTAATTTAATTTGATGCCTCTGATTTTTAAACTGAGTAACTAAGCCTTCCCCATTGATCTTCACCCTGCAGGTCATGAAGTTAAAGACAGTTTTCTTGTTCATCTCTTCCACGCTGAAACAAATCACACTTTCAGTCACCTCTTGTACAAAAGCCATTCCATACCCTTCATCTATTTTTGTCCTTCTCTGTACGCTTTATTCTTTTATTTTTGAGTATCAAATACTACATGCAGTTCTTAAGGGAAGGATGTGCTGAGGATCTGCACATTGCCACAAGTTTGGTTTATTCTTTTTCCTGTCCTGGTAGTTCTTAGCATCATTCAATCTTTTTGTTACCCCAGCTGAGTTGCTATTTCCGTACAATCACCTATTACATCTTTTACTGAAGAAGGTGGGTTTCAAAACATCCCCAGTCACTGAAGTTAGATTTCCATATGCATGATGAAATTCCAGGCTGGTAACAGAGGGTACAGAGCTGTATTAACCAAGGCAATAAGGATACTCTATAGCGACAGTCCCTCTTCCAGCTCAGGAACTAGCAGAGCACCTCACTGTGCTGTGAGGCAAACCTAACTTGTCACCTCGAGATCTGGATGTGAACATAGTTCTCGTAATCAGACACTGTCCACCAGCAAAGGACAGAGCAGGGCTTCATCCTTTAAGCAGGCAATGGGCAAACATCAGCTGGCCGTAATGTGTGTTTATATATGTATAAATATATATGTTTATATAGGTATACATAGAGATATATTTTTTTTTAAAGTCAGTTTGAACTTTATTTTTAGGCCAGCAGAAAGCCACAGATGAGAAGGCCTGCTCTTTGACAGTGATCGAGCTGTGCACATTTTCAGCATCTGGAATGCTAATAAGTCCAGCTCTATTAAAATGAGCTCCTTACCACTTTGCTTGTACCAGCTCCCTGAAACAGCAGCCAAAGAGCACTTAGCATAACAATCTTCATGAAAGATAAGAGGACAGCTCAAATACCTGTTAAAGCTTCTCTCCAAGGTCACTCTCAGGATCTGACTTGCTTTCAGGATCAGATACACTTGGAGCTAGAGTATGAAAAACTGGCAGTAGGGAGTTAGTAAAATTTGCAGCCAGTGAAGAGAGATCAGAACCAGACCATTAATGAACTCAGCTCACACTCTAGTATGGCTCAGCATCATCTCTAGTACTCTGCTGGGTTTCTCATAAAATGATGTCTCAGTGACCCTCATACTAGACTTAAGAAGTACATACTACCTGGAAAGAGCATCCGGTTAAGTATTGGACTGAGATTCTCATTTAGCTCTCAAATCTGCTGTAGGCATGCATGCCCTTTCAGCATTGATCTCTGCAGGCATTTTGCAACCCTTTTTCTCTTCCAGTTTAAGAGTTGGAGACTCTACAAATCTGGATCTTAGATTTGCCTGGGGTTTCCCTTCTGCTAAAAGAAACTAATTTCTCCTATTCTCAACCTTACCTGTTTAAAGCAACAGCATTTGAAGTGGGAAGTGTACTCAGGTGTCCTTAACTCAGACTTCAATATTGTCTGGGTTGCAAAAGGTAAATCACTGTCTAATATGATTGGAAGTTAATTAATACAGCAATAGACAGCATTAAGTTAATACCATGTTCTATATTGATTATCTGTGCTAGTTTATGAGTAAATAACCACGACCATTCTCTTACTCCTTTTTTTGAAAGCTCTGAAATTCACCCTATTAAGTGCAACATTAGGAGATATGTTTCTTATCGCCATATTATTTTTCCTAAAAATACTCATTTGGTAAACGCCATCATAAGCCATCATGTGTCTTTATTCACCTGTAAAGCCTGAGCACAAAGCCTGGGTATTTTCAGTCTGTTTGGATTGTTTACATTTTGCCCAGCAGTTTAATAGATATTACAAGAAGTTAAAAAATAAGAACAAAAGCTGAACATTTTGTCAACAGTTTGACATGTTCTGGAATATGAAATTTGAAGGAAAAATTCTTACCATTTTGACTAGATTAATTCAGCGGCAAGGGAAAACAAAAACACAACATAAAAGTGAACTCCCTTTCTCCAACAAAATTCAAAGTTTTGACAGTGTCAAACCTATCCATTTCTCATATTCTTTTCCCTTGAATCTGTTGGAATCTATCAAAACATATTGGACTGGTTCAAGTCAAGGTCTTCAGCTCTGATGACCCGTGTGTAAGTGACTGGACAAACAGCAAGTGCCCCCCTTTAAAGGCTGCTCAGCATGCAGCCAGCTGTGTGGTTCCTCATCCCCTCTTCTCCACATCAATAATGAGAAATCACTTTGCAATCAGAGTAACAGATGGAAGGGGAAAAATAAATCCTTTACCCTGCCTGGGCACACACTGAGTAAGTGGACAGCTTCACCATCGTCATACAATGTAAAGCCTGGGGCCCAGGTTACACAGGCCACCTGCCTTTATAGTTTTAAACAAGCTATGCTATCCCCAAGTTATAAAAGTCTTCCAGGTACAAATTAATGTACTTTCCTTTCTTCATACATCTGTTACCTTTGACAGCCTTGCTTTTGTTCAAGTTTATGTCATGACCTCATATGATGCAATGTTTCTTGTTTATAGGCAAATGGGACAAGAGTTTCCCAAATATGCCAGCCTAGAATATGCCAAGTGCATTAACTATAACCAAACTCTGAAAAGGAGGCAAGGGGATGTTCCCTCTTTTTTATATCCCCATGGAAAAGAGCATGTTTCTTCCACTGAACTACAGCAAAAGGTAAGGCCATTTTACCAATACTTTCCAAGCTCCATTTCCAATCATATTGACAGTACTTCACAAAACCTCACCCCAGCATCAAGACAGCCAAACATGATAAGTATCAACTTTTAAAATGAAATCTAAAAACTAGGTCTGTCTAGACAGGAAAGGATGAGTAATCAAGCTCATCAATCAATCCAGCTGCGCAGGTTTGTAAGGATATTTGTTTTAGCCAGCATTTCACTTCCTACTAGCAAATGAAAGGCAAGGCATCCTACCTTATGCCGATACTCCTATTACGCTTCAGCTTAATTTTCTAAGCCCAGGCTTATGAGGCATCTAATGAGAGGGGTCCCTTCACTTCCAACTGGCAACGCCTTCCAGCTTTGCATGGCTCCTGTTTCTCCTGGACTAGAGAGCAGAGAAAACTTTTATACACAGTTAAATTCTAATCTGGTGAGTTACCCAAACGTATGCCTAACACACAAGTAATCTCAGTGAAGTCAATAAGGCAGTCACATCTATAAGCCTAAGTATGTATTTAAATACTTTAAGTGCAAGTCTAAGATATAACTATGAAGGACACTTAAAAAAATAGTGATCTTTAACTGCCATCTACAAGTGAAAAGATCAGTGGCAGGGAGCTGTGGTGGTAGGAGAAGTCACTAGTGAGATCACAAGATTAGTAAATTGATGAGGCTGGTCTGAAGTGGCAAATTCAGCTGTTCTGAATAAATGGTGATTGAAGGTCCCAGACTGCTGACTGAATGGCAATGTGTTGTCAGCTAACACCAGCTCATTATCAAGGTCTTCCCAATTTAAGAGTCTGTTGACTTTTGTTGAACACACTAATAAGTATCTTCACTATGTTATAACCTAAAAGCCATACTCTAAATAGACAAGACAAAAAAAGTGACTTTCGTCAGAGGTAGCCACATTATATTAGGATTGTACAACAAAACTGTGCTCTTCCTTCCCCACTAGTGCAAATTCTTTAGGGCTTTCAGTGTGACTACTGCAACCATTAAAATGTAACAGAGAAAGATTGAGCAAATACAGGGAGCCAAGTGAATGGCTCTTACTTTGTAATGAAAATAAGAATTTTAGTTACTGAATGCCTTGAACTACATTTCCTGCTTCAGTCAGGAACCCTCTCCAGTGGGAATCCCATGGGAGCTGATTCCACACATGGGACTCCACATCTGAGATCAGCCAGTTCACCCAGAATTATTAGCTGCTCTTCTTTTTGAACATGGTGTGGTCTGATTTTCAAAACTCAGCAAAAAGTAACAATATTCTCTGGAAGAGAGGGGAACCTCAGCCTTCAAAATGCTTAAACTCAAGGTATTCTCATAGTCATGAGATTTTGATCCTTCCTTTGCTTTCCAATATAACAAAACATAAAAGGTTTTCAGAGGCTGTTCAAGCCTTTAGATAATTGGTGGCTTCAGGAATGTTAAGAGACATGAGCACTAACTACTGCTCTCAAGGCATACAATGCATAAGAGTTTTCAATCTGCTGGGCACTGTTTCATCTTCAGCCGCTTATAGATTCACCCATCTCTATCATCCTCATTCACAACCCTGAATTTCAGAGGTGACCCCATTTGTGGCCATCTTTGTTGGCTCCCTCCAGACACAGACAGAAGACATTGGTCTGAAAGAAGTAGGTTATGTTTCCAAGACTGTGAAAACTGCTCCCCAGATCAAAAGACTCAGCTTCCAAGAGCTTTGGTTGCCAGAAAGGGACCGGCTCAGAGTGGGTGGCCACTTGGTAGAACTGCTCAAGAAGTAAAACCACCATGATTTTTTTTCCATATAAGTATGCATATATATGTATACTCTAGAACACTACCTATATTATAGAAGAGTTCCAGAATTCTTCTTGTATTATTTGTGGAACCAGAGTATTCAGTATCTTCAGATAATGAACAACAGCCCAATTCACCAAAGTTTCACTACAACAGACCCTTTGTCTGAGAACTCATTATAAAGTTTATTATTTATTGCTCAGTGCTCTTACTCAGAGGTGTCAGTCCTTCAGCTTCAGTGTAGACACAATTCCCGATGGCAGAGGTAACTAATTACAGCTCCCTCCTCTCTCTCACCTCCAAACTGTCTGAAGTAAAGCAAGCACAGCAAGCACAGCCCACAAGCAAACTCACATTTGCCCACCTATCTGCCTGGTGGGTAGGCTTCAGCACACTATGTGATATTTTACTTGCCCATGCCAATGGTGAAAACCTACATGTTTGTGTGGAAAGCAACCAGCCAATAATCTACATTCTCCTTTTAGTTCCTTTGGATGAATTCAACTTGTTAGAAAAGGGCTTCTGGCTCCAATGAGCAGAGGAAGTGGAAAAGCCCAGCTCTGCCTTTATCTGAGACTCGCTTGTCTCAATCTGCGGTAGGTTTGAAACTAATGAGTTGTTTTGGATAGCAGAATGGTTGGCTCTTTCAGCTATGGCAGGTTTAGATTCAACATGAGTGGGATTTAAGATGAGAACAGCTAGTAGAAATGAATGGTCAGATAAAAAGCTTTCTCTGGAGACTTTCCAATACTGCCACCTATGCAAACTGAACTCTGGCACAAAATCCGGAAAAATAGTTGGCTTCGATTTGTTGTATGTTTCCTTAATACTGTGGGAAGCCTATAACTATAGCAAGTCCTATTATCATCTCTGCTTTAAATATAGCATCTAGCCTAGCTTAGTTTTGTCTACAGTGATAACTGACAGCTCAAAATGTACGTTTACAGGCTAACTTTGGCAAGGACATCTGTGTTAGATGCAAAGGATCCCATGTCATACCATACACATGCTAAAGAGCAATACTAGCACCAACACTCAGCTGGCATCCCTACCACAGTCAGCAGCTCCCAAAGCTAACAAAGTTATGACATACATTAGCCTATAGACCTCTCCACTTCTGATGTCTTCCCAGATAAATTACGTAATTTTGCCCATTGAGCCTGATGCTCAAATCGTTGCATTTTCTTAAGAAACACTGCTACATCTAATACTGTTTCTGCTCATTTTTCCCCCATATATACACCCTTGTGCAGCCTCCGTTCAGGAGATCCTCTTCAAAAAACAGTTGGCAATATGGGAAGCAGCTTATTCTTTACCCAGTCAGAACAGGGGGCTTACTTGATAAACATCATACCAACTAGTCTCTGGTTTGATCTTTTTTGGCAGTTCCAGTGGTTTCTCAAGCAGAGGCTGCTTCATACAATGATGTATCCATGTAACACTGACATTAAGGGATCACTGATACCCTGCTTACTATAAGAAATAGATAGAGGCTGTCCCCTTTGCTGCTTTGAATATCTTATTCATAGTCTCCCGTGACCATGAGATTTGTTACTTTAAGGTAAAAGCTATAGTAATAGAAAAGAGACATTTTCAAGGTAACTTAAAAGAACTATAAGGGCCCACATTGGGAATGGGACATGTGGCTCTTCTGGGCTCTGTTAAAGACACCAAGCTTTTTTAAGCAGCAGAAAATGCACATCTGCTTTTCCCATGGAAACAGCAACAGAATAGGTAGTTACATGAATAAGTAAATGAATAAGTGCTGTCTGCATGACAGCATGGATAAGTGTGAAATAATATTTTAAAAAGGGCACCAAAGTGTTCAAACACAGCATTAGAGAGCAATAATGCTGTGCTACGACTGCTGTGGCCTGAAGATGAGGTGAAGCGAGGAGACTATGAAGCCATCCTCCCCTTCACTCTCTGAATATAAGCATGATCAATATTCTTTTATTAAGAAACTAGCCTGGGAACTATGGGAAATGAAAAATGCCTAGAACAGAGGCACAATTTCCATCCCTTAAACACATATTTTGAAATGTATGGTTTAAAATAGGCATTTCCTACCCACATAGATCTAGCTCCAGATTCAGAGGAGTTTGAGACACAGGGGAAGTTGGAGGTTTTCACTTCAGTCCACTATAACTTAGGATATGTATCTAAGTGGATTTTGACGCTATTGAGAAAGCAAGATACTATTTATATAAAGAGGTTTGGTTCAAACACTCCCTTCCCAAGTTTAAATGTGAAGAACTGAATGCCAGCTTAAACTAACAGCTCTTTGCATGGCACTGGTAGCATAAAAGGGATTTGTTCAATAATCTTTCCCAGAATCATGCAGAAAGACTTAATATATCATTAAGCCTCAAAAGGTTCCTGGTTTCAACATGTGCATGGTAGTAATATATTGATAAATTAAGACTTTTACCAAGTATATCAATTTTCTCCAAAAATACACTGTGAAAGTGATTACATATTACAAAATATTCCCATCACCTTTTCAACAGCACAGTCATGGCCAACATTTTTATCCATACTATGTTTGAATATGCAGAGTGAGGCTTACTAGTAGGTTCTGGTGACTTTGTGCTGCTCTGGTGCTGCAGGACTGTTAACAGCACTGTTATAGCACCTCTTCATTAATGGAAAAGAGAAAACAGCCAAAATACACTAGTGAACTCCTTGTTAAGATTACATTAAAAATACCAAACCTTGCTGAATAATGAAAAAATATTCATGATTAATAGAAAAAGCAATCAAGAATGAATAATTGGACAGGCAACTGAATCAACTACAGAACTGTTCCGGTTCTAGATAAGTCAATAATTGTTTATTCCACAATAGAAAAAATAACAATAGAATAAAATTCTGGAGGTTAGTGGTTGGGCAGCTATGATTTCTACTACAGCATCTGGCCAAAAGGTTATATTTCAGTAACCACCATTTGATTTAGGACCCCAAGTCTCATTTTTCTAGACTGCATTAGGCACCTGGAGGCAGGGGCAGACACCTAAACACCTTAAAGATTCTGGGGCACAGGACCAAGTTAAGAGCTACTCTAGGCACTTAAAGATGCAGGCTGACACTGATTAAAAGAGGCAATCTTTTTTTAAAAACACTATCTTACTGGAAGTACATGCAATTTTTAAAGGATCTTAGTGACTTGAAGAACTAAGTGATTCTTAGTACATCCAATGTATTTTACTTTGTATATTGCATGCATAAAGAAAAAGACAGTTTATTTAGCTCATCAGTATTTCGTGGTTTTTGTCAAAAGAACAAGATTACTATTGAATTCCTCATATGATCCAGTTTAAACTTCAGAGAATGATAGGCGTATAATTGTAGCTAAAAACTTATTCTAAATATGGTGTGCACCTTGTAAAACTTAGCAGCTTCACTTACAAACTCAATCCCTATCAGAATTTAGCATACCAATACCCCAAAAAACTCCAGACAGAAGACAGGAGAGAGAATGAGCCCTACACGCACAGCACTGGCTACACACAGAGACAGGGCATGATGCTACAGAGGTGGGAGCTGGAGGGTTTGCAGCTTGTCTTCTTCCCCACTGACAATACAGACGGACCTGTATACTTCTACACACCCAGCTGCATCCTTTCCTAAGTAAGGACAAACACAAGATAACAATACCTGATCTATTCTTGGCTAACGAGACCTTTCAGCTGCTCACAACCAATATCTTGCAGTACCCCCAGTGCCTTACAGCAAATGCAGAACGTGAGTGGAAATAACATCTGTAACACCTACAGCAAAAGAAATAAAGACCATTTCCATTTACTGGCTCCTGCTTTGCCCTCCAGCATGAGCTGGCTATTCATATCATATGTGGCTGGTCATCAGGATTCACAGATATTTTACAGCTCCTTAATTCATAAAAAGCTCTGTGAGATGTGAAATGGGTCAAGGATTTATCAACTGCTTATATGGTAACCTTTCATCAGCCTCTCAACTTCACAGCTATTTTTATATATAATATACATGTACGTATATCTGGCTTGCAGCAAAATAGGTCATGTTCAGCAAAAGACACTTTCTGAAATAGTTTTTGCGAAGTTAGCCATTACATAGATTTGCACTCAAGATATAGTTCCCATACTACTGTTCACTTTGAATAGGATCTCAGTGAGGGGACAATCCTGTTAATTATAGATGGTGACCTCAATATTTCACTGCCTGAGGCTTTTAAAAAGAGTGCTCAGCTAGATGCGAGAAGAGGAGCACCACCATACCGCCTGCCCTCTCTGGCCAGAGACACCAGGGGATACAACAGAGGCCGCATTAAAACTCCTTAAATTCCATTAAAGTGATTGTCTGACAAAAAGACCAGCCTCAACATTGATGGACAAGACTGACTTCAGCCCTATGCACTGCCACAGGGACAGGGTGTTGAAAACTCCCAATTCCCCTTGACATTTTCTGCAGGTTTCACAGTGTCACTTTCAAGACCCCATTCCCCATCTGAGCAACAGCCAGGTACATGGTGCACCGGAAAGGGCAAGGTCAAGATGCTGGCTGTGTCCCATGCTGGTCAGTCAGACAGGGAGTGGTGGCAGAGGTTCCCCCCTTGGGCATCCATGCAAACGCAGCCACATCACCGTCTGCAGCACAGGGAGGAAACGACTGAAGCCTCCAGACTGAGACATGGGGCATTTCTGCCTGGTCTACAGTGGCAGCGCTTTCACAGGAGTCAATTATTCAGCCTGTGTATTTAAAGACTCAGTAAATAACTACTCAGGGGGTGGTTTTTTCAAACATACTAATGATATTTTCATCAAAAGACCCTTTTTACAGAAATAGACGAAGGAGAAAAAATATTTATTCAGAATGTGTTTCACGGAAGCTCCATTGGCTGGAGTTTTATGGTAAATGATTATGGTGTTCTGGGGACAAACAGACCTGGTGTGCCAGACTTATTCCTGTTCTTGAACTAGCACAGGTGCAAGAGAAATAGCTTGTACCTTGTCTACGCAGATTCTGCTGAAGGAGAAGGGATTTTTCCTTCCAGTCTGCTTTAGAATAGCCCATTAGTGCACAGATCCACTGGAGCATAAAATTGTCCCCATCATCATGCCTCTTCCTTTTCCATCTCTTACTGAAGCTTGCCAAAGAGACGGACAGATTGGGAAGCAGTGGGTTCACCTCCACACCCACCAGGCTTTCTGGGTTGCTCAGCCACATAAGTATTCAGCACCCCTTTTGGAAGAACAATTCGCAGAAGATCCTGCAGGCACATCTGCCTCCGGTCTTTTGGTTACATATCCTAGTCCCCAACTGAAGTACCTCTTACTGGCATAACCAAGAAAAAAGTTTTCAATAAAGGATGAGAATAAGGTTGTTCTAAGCACTACTAGGCCATAACCTTTCTTCTCATCTACAGAAGAGTTCATCCCTAATTACTGCCCCTATCTTTGGGCACGAATTTTCAGTGGTCTCTTTTAGGAGCACTTTGGAAGTTTCCCTCTAGCTCTGCAGTCAGCTGCTCTTAAGTCTGTCTGCAACAGCAGACAATGGGAAACAGCATGAAAGGATGGATCCGGTCAGGCTTGGGCTCAGAAAACTCTTCATACCAGGATCTTTCTCACGGTTGCTCAGACAGCTTGGAACATTATTATTCTTCCGTGACTCATATGATGGCGTACTCTCAGGAAGGCTGTGGCCTTTTGCACAGAGCCACAAGCCTCTGTCCAAAGAAGGGAGAGATGCCACAACAACTGTTCCACATCTAATAAGCAAGTAGAGACACGCTGCCAGTTGTGCAAAAAGGGACATTTGAACCGGCCAGCAACTCAGTCTGTTCTCAGGAAGACATGCAGTCAAACAGCCGGATATTTGCAACGAGGTCTGAAAGCTGCAGAAATGGAAAGAATCCCTCCCCAGCCCCAGTGCAACATATTTTTTGTTGATCCAAACATCTGAATTTTGAGCTGTGCTTTAGGATTGGAGACAAGATGCCTGCATTGTAACCCCCTATATTGTCGGTGGCTCCAAGAAAGTCAGATACCTATAGAAGTTTGTATGCACTGGAGCTCACAAGCTGCCTGTGACCCATTCATTTTGGAATGGGGATGCAGGTTTAACCTCCTGCATTTCCCTTTGTTACCTCAAGGACAGAAGTGCTCTCCTTCACTGTGACTGAGTCCAAGTGGGTTCCCTTATTCAGTGATGAGCACCCCATCCTGTAATAAGCCACAGAAGTCCCACCAAGGAGGAATACTAGCTTGAGGAAAGTGCAATAACATGGGCCTGGCTTCACGATTTGGCTGATCACACACAACTGAGTGCTCAGAGCTTGGTAAGTTGCATGACTTTACAATGAAGGACCACAAATGTTTATATCATGCAGATATCCCAGCACTTGTGGATTAGTTGCAAGCATAGCAAGATTTCTCTGCTTTGCAAGCGTCCAACAACAGCAATACACCATGCAAGCCCCTGCCAGCTGGCCTTTTTAGGCAGATTTAGACGCAAAGATGCCCCCAAATTGTCCATAACAAATTGATACTGCTCCAACAAGTTGCATCAGTGTCCTGAAATCACTTCTACCGGTAACAAATACCAGCCACAAAAAACACAGAAGCCAGTGGGCCTCATAGTTCACCCTACTTATTACATGACATGATCTTTATAATAGATTTATGAGTATATCATAGCTGAGCTGAAGTAAGCTACTGTACAACAAGCACCTTCTTGTTTCTTCTGCTCATTTGCTATGGGCCAGATGCAGCCTCACTACATCCAAGTGGGAAACCCTCTGACTACTTGATTTGGTTTGGTCCTGTGATACGCAAGAAGTTGTTTTATGTACTCAGAAGTTGCAGGGGGAGAAGAGACACACATTCAGGTGACAGACAAACAATTAACAGGTCCTTACAACTAAATGCAGGTGAAAGAGTTACTATTGACTCTTTCATGCACTATAAAACCTGTTAAAAGAATCGAACATGAGGTAGTCTTCACTCCCATATATGCAGTTTGCCATGTGGTTCTTGCATTTACAAACTTGCCTGGATTAATACATTAAGGGGAGTTGCATTCCTTGGGGGAAACAATGCAAATCTGCTCAGAAAAGCATTTCTGAGAAACATAGACAAACAGTGGGCCAAAGTCTCCACTGGTCCAACTCCACTGAAATCAGAGCAGCAGCAGATAATTCAGCCATACATTCTTAGAGCATTACTGCTTAAAAATCTCTCCCAGAGGGGAACAAAAAACAAAGAAAGAGAAACATTCTCATTACAGAGAAATTAGAGAAATTTATTTTATCAGAGATAGAAACATTCAACTCCTACCTCTCTATATAGAGTTTCCCAAATGACCATCACTTCAGACTATGAAACCTCTGAACTTCAGAGGAACTAGGACAGAGAAACAGAAATGGAAGGGAGGTGCTGTTAAGGGGAAAGTAATTTATTGCTTTCCTCAAAGCTGATGTTTCTTTTTAGGAGACCAAAGTGATCATTGCTTCATTCAGCTTAAGCAAGCAAAGCACCAGATCTAAACAAAGGATTTTAACAGTAAGTAAAGTTCTATTAAGAAATTACTTAACACACTCAAATTGGCATGACTAGATAATTGAAAAAAACCAAAATGCTTTAAAATTAGTGCTGCCAACACAACACCCTCTTAGTCAAAGTACAACAAATGATCATGTCAGTCCTGCTACTCTTTTTTGATACAAATCAAAAAGGGGGGCATGAATTCATCCCCCATGCTCCACCAGAGAAAGTGGCATCATTCCCAGACAGGGAAGCAGGACACTCCCAGCACTACCATAAGCATTTCCAATGGTTGGCTCGTACCTTGAATGACTGATACCACAATACTGTAGCAAATCTACTCTTCTGTAATTAAGTTGTGATATATCTCCTAGAGGAGAAAGTGCATAATATTCATCCAGGTAAGATTCCCCCAAGACCTGTAAACTACTCATGTCCCTTTCAAGTCCACTGGAGTAAAAGTTCACAGCATCTAGTAGAAGCCAACCTGTCATTTCCCTAATTAAAAAGAGGTGAGAAATAGGAAATATTCCAGCACGATCTCCTTCCTCCGTCCACACGGAACTTGCCTGTTCCCGACCCAGTATCCACAAAACATCCAGCACCCTCTGAAAACATTCTTTACATTAAAGAAAGTTAATACCTTGCCATTAGTACACTGCTAAGAGACGCTAGTAGCAACAACAAGAATTAGGACGCTTTAGTATGTCTAAGAGGGCGAAAAGATATATTGGCATTCAGTTAATTCTTACGTTTGCTGTCTCACCAGTATCCAGAATATTCTCTCCCCTGGCACAATCCACCAGATGTGCTCAAACTGTGCATTGCTCCCACTTAAATAGCATCACACCCGCACTTTGTGAGATACATAATAGACCAGAGAACGTATTGAGGCTTCAGGTGTCCTGAGGCATCTCAGTTTCCAAGCTGCACAATGGCTTCTGGCTGTAGCCATCTGTAATGCTGTAGCCTCAAGGTTTTGCTGGAAGACCCATGGATTATGACACCTCGTTCTTCAAATCTGTTATATCTTTCAAAGGAAAGGGGTTCAGACACAGATGCAACTGGAAACAGAATGTCATCACAGGGAAGAAATGCAGACTGAGAATATCCAAGCCAAAAAGATTTGAGCTAATGTCAATCTAAATTAGTTCTGAATCCTTTGGTGCCTTTCAAAGCTTTTGAAACATTGACCTAAGTTTTTGGTACTGATGGTTTTTTTTTTTTACTACCAGTTTTTTCAGTGCTCAAATTCAGTTCCAGCTAGGATATTACACCTCTGAAAATCCCCCTTCCTTCAAGACGCTTCAAATTAGTTACTCAAAAAAGCCACAGACATCTAAAAAATGTAGGTCTCATCAGCTTTAGTGGCAGCTCAGCACTGCAAGAGATAGCGGAACTTGCCTTTCTGTGGCTCCAAACAAGCACCTGGCACCCACACCACAGAGCAACTTTTGCCTCCCCCCCATATTTGATGGGAAAGATTTCCCTTTCCTCCTTTTTTTTTTTTTTTTTTTTTGCACAAAACCCCTGCCATAGAAAATAATCAGAACAGTCTCACAGTGGTATCAAATTTATATAGAGAGATGACAGAACTCAAAACAGTTCAACACCCACTACTCATTGTATTATCCTCCAGCTTCTCATTTAATGAGCATTTGTAATGACTCAATCAGCTCGTAGTGAGACACATGCACTATTTCTCACTTTATTCAACAGCTCTTGTAAGGAGAGAAACAAGGTTGACATGGAAAAATATCCACTCGTCAGTCCTTGCATTTGCCAGGTGTTATGTGGGGTTTCATTATACACCTTGGACATAATTAGAATTAGATATTTGATTAATTTGCCAAATATGACCTAGATAAGCAGTTCACTCACTTTCTTTTAAAGTTTTTTTCTAAACGCATATGTTTTTCCATCAAGAAATACTTGTGAAGGGCAAGTAGGGCAATCTATTCTGCTGGAATTACAAAGCAAAAACAGTTTTATTGTACCTAAGATGAGGGAGGGAAGAGGTACTAAAATGAACCAAATGTTCTTATGGGTTAAGATTTTTACTGCTAAGTATGTTTGTTCATATCCCAGTTGTGGGAAACAGTTTGCCTCTTCTAGCGAGCAGTGAATTTCCAGTAATACAAGCTAAAAGAAGTGGATGAATTCAAGCTAAGCCATCGATCTCCAAAGCTGTTTTTGTTCCACATCTGTCCAGATTTCTTGAGGAAGTCTCTTACCCCACAATACCCATCTCTGCAATGTATCCAATACAATCCAATAGCTTTCTTCTCTGTTTCAAAATTGGGCACACTTCTATTTGGGCAGAGGCTAAGGAGGATGAGATTAATTCCTTGATTCACAGTCAAGCTCCTCTGATGAAACGATCATGTATTTGTTCAGATTCAAAATACTCCCTACATCCTTTACCAGATGGGCAAATCACTTTCATCTGCTACAGCATCACTCCTGAGGAGCAACCTTCTGTGTAAAACAAAGGCAGAACTGAGCACTAAAATCGATTCACTCACTGTTCTGCTGGCCAGCTGGGATTTACTTTTAATTTTGTTTTTACACAATGTGAAGCTTCCCTGGAAAGGCGTTTCACAAAGCAGGGTGAAGTCTTCTGTTATGGCATGTGAACTAGAAACACCAAGTTCTCCCAAATAAAATTATATTCCGAGGCCATCCTATCTAGCAATGCAAGGTTTTAGGCTTTAGCTGTTGTTCTGCTTTCTCCACAGAAGTGGAATTCAGCTCAACAACTGAAAAATAAGGAAAGTTAAAATCCCAAAAGCCTTATCTTTAAGCTGGTACTGCAGTCAGTGGGTATGGCATTTGACATTACTCTGACCTCTTGGCCACATCTTATTACAACTGAAATCAAAGCTGCTGAGAGCTGATGCCAGTCTGGAAATTTCTCCCAATAAAGTTGATGTGGTTTCAGAGGCTCTAGCACTGGCTCTTCAAATTATTTTTTTTTCGTATTGATTGCTTTGTTTCTCACATATGAGGCCAGATCATATCCTGGGGCACCCTGCAGTTTGGTATTTTTTAATAATTCTTACCCAAGGGTTTTGCAAGCAGATGGGCTAGAGAGAAACAGGTTCCTGACAGCCAGATGAGATCATCTTATATCATGTGTGAGCTCTCACCCTCCCAGATTCAGACCAATTAGAAGGCAGCTACTAGATAATACCCTATAGACTTTGAACCTAACCATGTTATGCAAGTGTATTCTCACAACAGTTCTTCTCAGAAATGTGGGAATCGAACATTTACTCTTTTTTTGTGCTCAGACTGTTGATATCTTGTTGAAAAAGGACATGTGAGGAGAGACACGTTGCTCTGCAAGAGGAGGGGGTATAACAGCTGGATGGTATCCCTGCAAATGCAAATATTTAGGAACTGTGGTGGACAGCTTGATCCACCAAAGCCAGAAAAAAAGAAGTCATGATTGCCAGTGCATTTAGAAACCCCCAAGGCAGAGCCTGTCCAGATGGTACCAAAGTCTCTGCCATCGTCATCCCTGTTTTATCAAGATCTGATGCAACTTGCTTTCAAATGTTAAGCTGCCTGTGCCATGATGGTGTAGAAAACCACCCCGCAGGGGTACAAAACGGCACTGGTCCTTTTCAGTGTCCCAGGCAGCAGAGCAACTTGAAGGCTAGAAGAACAAAACACAACTATTCAGCCCACCCACCCACCGTCAAAGCTTTCTTTGCATGAAATATAGCTAGGCAGCCACTCTGACAGCATTTACTGAAAAAGAATGCTATTTTCCTTCTCAATTAAGAGTTAAGCATCAACCAGGGATTTATTGGTACAGAGCTGCTGTAAATAAAGACTACATGCTTGGAATACAGCACAATTTGTCTACCAAGAGTGCTACAAAAAAGAGGCCTGCCTGTAACATAGTCATTAAAAACAACATAAATATTAATACAAAAAAGCATAGCGCAGAAGAGGTAGACTCAAGGAGCCAGCACAGCTACCAGTAGCAGTGAGAGTGCAGAAGCATGGACTTTAGCCCAGGGAAATAACCCATTAGGTGGCCCAGGAATTTTGCATCATTCTCCTTGAGGTATGATCTATAGTCCTTCCCTGATTACTTACATATTAGCTAGATTGATGCTGTTTGGACTTACCCATACTAGTGACCACAGCATGGAACTGACCTTAATATTTAGAAGAGCAAACCAAGTGTTTCTAAGAGCATTCAAAAAAATTGTAAAGTTGTTCATACTACAAGCATACCTGGCTTCACTAACTGTCCCCAGGTGTGTTCAGGAGCATCCTCACACCTGATTAGCTTTAGAATCTAAAAATCAAAAGTGCAGGCTTCAGCTTCATCTTCAACTGCAGCTTTTCCTCAGCTTGGACCATTTACAAAAAGCTCTCCCTAGTGGGGACTTCCAAATATCCTCCGAGTATGAAGTTACAGTTCATTGCTCAGTTGCTCCATGTATGTTGAGTAATATTGAAAACTCAAATTTAAAGCAAGAACAATCAGATATCAGAGACTTGATTATTTGGTAATTATACAGAGTTTTAGAACTGAGATTTCTTTAATTATTTAAGCACCCAATAAAAGAGACAGTGTACTTAATATCTAGGTTAAAGAGAAAAAAACATTTGGAGATTGGGGAAGAAAAACAAGAAGCTTAGAAATAGGACAAGGAGGGCTTTCTACAGAAAATGAAAGTGTTCAAGAGAAACACTGTCTGGCAGAAAGCAAGGAGAAATGCCTGGAAGAGATGAAATTCCATGTGGATTTACAAATCTCCTAAGACCATCCCTACTGGAAATTCACTGCTCATCTACAAGAACAAGGGATTATTTGACCATAGCTGGATAGAAATCAAAATCCTCAGGAACATGTTCTAAAAAGCAAGACAACATAGTTCTTGATATTTTTCTATTTTGCTCCTTAAATAATGATAACATTATAAAGACTGGACCCACTGTGTCTCTGGACTACTCACTGAAAACACAGACTATTCTGTAAGCATTTGGAGCCATAGAAATGCTTGAAACAACAGCTGGAATCATATTTAATGACAAATTAGGGAATGAACACCCTGGTATATAAAATAAAGAGGAGAGCAGCATCCATGTGACATCAGCAACAGCACAAGGTCTCAGGCAAGGTCACTCGAAGGCTTACAAAACAGGGCAAAAGTGAAGATCTCATGACAGATGCACAGGTCAAGGTGTAACCCTGGAAGCACAAGGGGAGGCAGGAGCTGGCTGTATGTGAAGAGAGAGGGCTAGGAGAGGCTAGAAGTGGTGTGGGGCTTGCCTTACATCAGCAAGTTTCTCACTGCTGCAGGGGAAACAGGAGAAATCCAGAATTTATTTTAGAGTGTCTCTAACTGGTCCTTTTATAAGGACCATATGCTTTGTTAGAAAAAGACAATCAGAATTTGTGTACTTTTCTTTATACCAAAACAATAGTAAAAGCCTTTATACAGAAATGTTTAGATAAAAGTTTGTTAGTCTTACAGTCATAAGTGATGACTAAACCCAGATGAGACATTTTGGCAGAAAGAAGGAGCAAGGACATAAGGAAGGTTTTTACCAAAAAGACAATAATAAGCATTCTTGTTTGCTTTAGTTTAGTAGATAAGGCATTCAAGAGTACTTGAAACCTTTATTCACATCCCTGCTCTACTTCGCTGTGCCCTACATGCCAGTCTCAACTACAGGTTTGTTCATTCTGATATAGATCTTGCTATAAACTTCTAAAGCAGAACCTTAATTGAGGTGGTTTAGGATAAAGTTTTCATCAAAATAGGTACACATTTACAGGGAAGTTTTTTGTTGGGCAGGCTTCCTCCCAATAATACAGATTATCCTACCAAAACAATTAGTCTCTGCAATGACGGTCATCCAGGAGCAAAACCATAGTTCTATGCAAAGTGAGAATCATCTCATCCAAGAAATCATATATGATCTGATCTTCCCGGTCATACAAAACCAGATACCCCCTTTTTCTCTATTTTAAACCATTACTTAAAAGTAGAAAATCATGAATCTGAAACACAGCTGAAGTAGTAAGAACAGCTGTGAACTGTACAGTTATGTTTTTTGTGTCTTAGAGCGTACTGTGTCTGCAACTCAGTACTGTTATTTTTTTTTAGTACTTTTGAATAATATTTCTAAAGTGTTCTTTTCTGGCAGGAAATTAATGATTTTCAGCTAGAGTTTGAGAATTGTTTTCCTGAGATGCTGAAGTTGTCCTAATTCTTTTAGTTATAAAACTGTATTATATCTGATCTAAACAAAATCCTGGTGAAGCAAAATTCCTAATTTGGAATGCATGTCAGTATAAATCTGTAGTGTCCATTGTGGCCTATTTAGGGGAAGACTCTGCTGCTGTTACACATGATTTTTGCACGTGCATATTTGTTAGTTACATTTAGAAGACATTCCATACGTTTGCCATCGTATTATCCACACATTTGAAGTCACTGTACAATTACAGTCTCCTCAATGATGCTGCAGGGCCAGGCTCTGCCAATACTCTCTTCTAGAGGCTAACCCCTTGGACTCAATACTGTAGTCTCCAAATTAAACATAACCCCCAATAATAAGCACGTTGTTCTCCATGCTAGAGAAACATCCCTGCATAGATGGTCTCCTCTTCATTTCCTTACATGCACTGTTAACAGCTGTTCTGACAACTCCCCATTCACACCCGTACATATTAATATTCCTATACCATCAGTAATTTTACCTATTTCAATGCCTCTCTGATAAGCCGATAAGATTTATGTTTGTTGCTCTTATAACCTCAACACGCCCACATAGCAATCACGTTAAATCTAATGCAGTATCCACCCTCGGACCACAGCTACCAGCAGATTTGGGGGCACAGGGGAGGGCTGGGGAGAAGAGTGAGGCCACAGAAATACCTCCCAGATTACCTTCCCAGTTTTGGGACATCAGTGGTTTACAGACCCTTTATCACACTTGTAAATTGAGTTACACAGATAACATACCTTAAAATACCGCATATATTTGGATCCAGAAATACCCAGCATTCACTCCACGTCTTTTCGCAGGCCACACACCAGTTCTCACTTGCACTTGTGGATGGGGTAAGGCAGAGGGGACCATTCTCACCCTCTAACTTCAAGCACCCTATTAATAACATTCAGCATACAGGCTCTCTGCCTCCCAAGGGAGCCTCCCTCTTCTTCCTGAGGACATTTGTACATTGTGCAGCTTACGCTCATGCACTGCTCCCAGACTTAACCAGATCAAATGTGCATGCAGAAATGCATAGCCACTCCCATTTGTAAGCACACCTAGTGTTGTTTGCCCACAGAAATACATGCATGTGTGCATTGCAGCACATACATCGCTCTTACCACGCTCACTTCGTTAAACTAAAATTTTTCCTCATCTCTTCAGTATTCACATAATTTTCTTGAGGGTTCCTCTTCCACCCCCGAAGTTTAAGGTTTCATGTTTTTAATGCTTTTATTTAAAAAAAGCATAGGAATTTCAAAACACCAAGTATTTCCACATGAAAAGCCCTCACTGTTGACCACCAAGATTTAACACTGAAGCACACAAAACCCAGATAAAAGCCACCTTACAGATAACACAACATTCCCCCCAAGCCCTTAGGACTGTATTACTGGAAAAACTACAGCCTGCAATGTAACTAAAGACACTGGGGCGGGTGACTTTTTTTATTGTGCATTTCAGACTTAAAATAACTTTTGCTTATGTTTATTTATAATGACATTCATAAGAATAGCATTGTCAATGTGTATAAATACAACACTGATGTAGCTGAAATGGTATCCAAGATCAAATAATAAAACCTGGAATGTGGTTTTGAACTTACAGAGTTGATTTAAAGCTGCACAGCTCCACAGTCACACCATTTTCTGAGGCACGTGTTAAGTGTACAGCTCTACAAACCCAATTTATCATTGTCTTGAAGTGCAATTATAAATCCTTAATTATACTCCTGTCCAAAAATCTTACTTACTGTTGCTCTGTGACATATATGTGTACTGCAAATGAAAAAATTAAAAGAAAGGCTTTTATTTGGTTTTACATTTAATGTAGCTTTCTTCTGAATAGTTAAATGGACTGTATTTAGTTTGCTTTGCTGTTTGTGTGTTTTTCTCTTAGCAACAAGGAGAAAAACAGTCTTTTTTAACTATAGGAAACCATAACTGTAAACTCATAAAAATTGGCATAGAAAATAGGATATTTGAAACTACCTATAACAAATCATTTACACTGTTTAAGCTACAAATTGAAAGTATTCCTTTAACTTTGAAGGAATGTAGTTTGGTGTAAATACAAACAAACATTTAGAATTGTATTTTATACAGAAACTTTCTTCCCAAAGAACTATACATGTGGAACCAATTCAAATCCTAGGAAACCCCTGAGGACTTTTGTTCATAGGAAAATTCCCAACTCAGTGAGATTATTAATTTGTTTAAAATTAGTCACCAGTGTATGTATTTGCAGAAATGAGTCTGCATGAAAGATTTCTTATATAGCACTGAAATA
Organism: Platalea leucorodia; assembly: GCF_965183815.1. Taxonomy (NCBI): domain Eukaryota; kingdom Metazoa; phylum Chordata; class Aves; order Pelecaniformes; family Threskiornithidae; genus Platalea; species Platalea leucorodia. Next base: position 62,120,275 of record NC_138827.1, read on the forward strand.
CAGACACTTCTAAAGCAAGATAAAGTTGTTCAGCAGCTCTATACCACAGAAGGCACTGAGAAATAAAGCCATCACGTTTGAATAAGATTTCAAGGAAGAGACAGAAAGGCAGAATGTAACAGGCTAAGTTACAACTTGACCAGGACTGGACTTTACATCATTCCTCTACACAAAAAGCATACCACAACGTATTTAGCAATATGTTCACAAGTCAAAACCTTGCCTCTGCATCTCATGAAAAATCTAGCCTCTGCCAGAGATAGTTTATCCTAATTTAGCAAACCCCAGAGGAGAGTGCCACTGGTTTGAGCATCATTAGCATCACCTGCAAGAGGTGAGATATTGCACAGCAAAGCTCAAAGGGAGCTGGAGGGGAACATACTCCAAAATTTCACAGCCTGGAGGCTGTAGAATTTCTACTGAGTAACTAAAGGGGATAGTTTTACTAAAGGAAAAGTATTAGCATACAGCTGACAAAAAAAAAATATCTCAGAATCTGTTATCATCCTGTAAATCTTCAGCTGAGAATGACTGCCATGGCCTGTTAGGCATGTCCCATGCAGCTTTAAGGTCTTCAAATACCTCACCGCAGATTGGTGCGAGGAGCAGCTCCAAGCCAGTGAGCAGCCCTGCTCTCTGCTTTTCACAAAAATATTCCAAACACAAATATTTGTTGTCAGTAAAACACTAAGAAAAACATGCTCAACTTTGCACCTTTCAGTGTGGTTTGGAAATTAATGACCCATGAGTTGGCAGCACACCTTCTCCTTCCTTGGGTTTGGAATAACTCAAGTAAACTACGATAGCAAAGTGCAAAACAGGGTTTAAACAAGAGACTTCCCAGGGTGTTGAGGTCTTCAGCAAATTCCTTTTTCTTAATCTCGATTACTGTATAACTAGCTGCTGTTTGTGAATTTTCTGTGGGAGGAGGAAGCTAGCTCTTATCAGATGGGGAAAATCAAGGGTCAGAACAAGAGCTGGGCACTGCTTAAGCCTCCCTCAGGTTTTCTTTCCTCCATCATCATGCTAATCTCAGCCTGAGGATTGCCCACAGGTAAAAGCCAAGCCTCCCTGCAGTTAGGAGAACAAAAAGGCAAAAGAGATTACTATCTTAAAACACAGTGGGGGAGGCAGGTGTTATTTGCTGCAATGCTTTGGAGGGTCAGCACGACTCTAACAGGACTAGTCATATGCTAAGTGATTTAGCTGACAGCAGGGCTGGTGTCATCCCTCCCCCTTTTTCTGTACAATACCAGGTATAGAGGGCAGTGTCAAACTTCAGCAGGCTCTTTGAACATCGCAGCATCACCAGGACTTGTGTTACTCTTAAGTACCTACATTGATCAAGACCTAAAGCTGCACACTAATTCTGTGTACTTAGCATTAAACTGCACAAGGCAAGTCCTCCAGCATTTAAAGGTATACCTGCAGACGTTACTTGTAGAGCCAGAAAGGCTGAGATAAGCAGGTGCATCTGTACCATCCCAGGCTTGGTAGTCAGATGTGTTTAACTATTTATGCACTGGCTGTGTCCACCACATATTATTCACACTGACAACTGCTTGCTCTGGGCTGACTCAGAGACTCTGGGAGCTTAGTGCTAAGCTCAAGCTAATTACTAAACTCAAGCTAATAACCCTGCAGCTTTTGATCCACTCAGCAAGTTAAAGCTGCATCTGATATACTGCAGGTTTTCCCCAGCACTCCCTGCAAACCCGCAGCACACCCTCCAAAGGCACAGTTGTGGCTCACCACATTGCATTCCCACCAGTGTGGCCACACAAATGATCTGGTGGCGCACAAAGATGCAAACACTGCTCCTGGGCAGTGTCTTATCAAAAAGGCACCTTTTAGGTAGGAACTGTTGAACGATAACTTTCTCCCACCAAATGCAAGCTCTACCTAAGCAGTTCTGCAGACTGAACCATATTAGCAGTTTTGGTGGAGAGACATTACTGTAGAAATGTGTTTCCTTTTAGCAAGCTCAATGTCTCTTGTCCAATTTCAGAGTGGAATTAGTTGCTTTCATTCTGGATTTTCATTTTAACTCAAGCCCACAATTAAACTGTATTTAGATTTGAGCTGTACACGCTTATTGGAAGTGGCAGGCTCTGAATGACTGGCATGCCTCCAAGCTTGTGAAATAATTATGCTCACTGCAGTCCTGCTACATCCGGGGGAGGCTGACACCAAGTCTCACCAGTTCCTATGACCTAAAGTATGCCCACACTGTGTTTGGGCAAGACCAAAACAGTCAATGGTACCTGAGAAGATCAAGGGGACATCAGTAGACAGGATCAGCTGATCCAGAATGCTGGAGTTTACATTTACTGGAGGGGTTTTGAACAACCTGACTGCATCTTTTGTTTATACAAAATAAATACTAGATCCTTGTTAATGTACTGCTGCCTATGGTACACTCCCACAGAGCAGTTGCAGCAGCTGGGTATAGTCCATTTGGAAACCAATCCCCTCTAATACATCTGGAAATGATCCCATCAAGGAAGGATTCAAGACTGGGAGGCAAAGAGGTGGCTGCACAAGAACAGGGTCTGTAGGCTTCAGCCACAGCCACAATCTCTTTGTGGTCAGGTTTGGGACCTACAGAACAGGGGGAATGTGATGGACATCCCGAATGCCCTATGAAAGCATCATCACTTGATATAATGGAAAACGATACAAGACAGCCTCATGGGTGCTGGGGCTCCTATCATCCCAAGCTTTGCCTGCAGCAGGACTGTATGTACAAACCTCTGTGTCAACAGGAATATAGCTAAATTAGTCCTTAAATTAGTTAGTCTGAGGTCCTTATATAGTAAAGCCAAAAGCAGTTTAAGGAAAAGTTCTGAGTAGAAAGTATTATGTTTGGACAGACTGACAGAGCACCAATATAACTATACTGGTGATGATTAAACCTCTTCATTACAAAAACATAAGTTGTAAGTATATGCAGGAGCACCCTTTTTAGCATGAAACATGAAACTTTAAAAATAAACTATTTACATATATATATATTAGGTATCTGAAAGAAAACTGGCAGAATTAGTCAGAGAGGTGGCTTGAAAAATGCTTCAGGACTTGCTGTTAACAAGGCTGAGAGCATTTTGGTTTCTTAAATGACTGCACAGAGAGCTTTGAAGAAATAAAGAACACTATAAAAACACTTCGCAGAGCAAAGCAAACACTCCACCCTAATAGGAAGTCTCTCTCCCCTCTTCAGATCAGACATTTTGTTATGTTTTCAAGTCTGAATTTCAAATCCAGCCTCAGAAGAAGTCCCAGTCTGATGGCTATTGGACAAAACCCCAGTACCATGCAGTGAGGCACCTTATTCCAGGCAGCGTCCTCACAAAAAAAAAAAGTCAGTACTCTGGGTTTATGTTGGATTTCCTGTGCAACGTATCTTGGTCTAAGGTACGCAGGAAAATTTAGACTCTTAAGCTAGTTATAAACAGCAACTTAAAAGCCATTAAGAACTCCAAACTGGAAACAAAGCTTCAAAAGTCAGCATCAGACTTAAGTGATTTTAACCCTTTGGGTTTTGTGACAAGCTCAAGCCAATACCATACATGATCAGCTGCTTTTAGTGTCTGATGTGAGACGTATCCATTCTAATTTATGAGGTCCCATCAACTTATTCCAGCCCCTTTGGATTACTCTTTTATACTAAAAGAAATTTATGCTTGATGTGACATTTCTCTTCCCTGAGCTCCTGGTGAAATGCCACTGAAGCTTTTTGTATTCATCCCATTGAACATTTTCCAGTGCTGTTTAACCCCTTTTGCACATTTCTGCCTAGCGTTGTACCTACCATTTACTTTCACTGTCAGGCTTGCACCACGTCTTGTGGCTCACTGCATGTTCAAACTCAGAATTAACTGCACTAAAGTGAGAGGTGAAAACCCATTTACAAGTACAATAGCAATAGATTTTTTTTTTCCCCCCAGAAGTGGTCAAGAGAAATCACTTTAGGATGAATACTGTAGTGACAAGGAACAACACACACTTGTAATTGTCGTCAGATAGCTTTCTCAACTCAAATATTAGCCACGACTAGAGCAGACCATGAGCCAAACCATTTGGAGGTTCAAAAGCACTGAATTTGAACATTTTTTTCCATTTGCCTATTTGGAATAGGCAAGATTACTTTTGGCTTGTAGAGTGTGAGAAATTTCCTTCTCAAAGCTTTTCCAAAAAAGCATAGGAGCAAAAATCACCTTCATTCAAAAATATCTGTTTCCAGAACATTACAGGAATAGTTTGTAGAGACTGTGAAAAACTGGATGAGGATTAGCTCTCCTACAAGCAGGATCAAACTCCAAGTTTTCAAAAAGGGGTCCATCCTCAATCATTAGCACAATTGAGTTTTGCTCAATGAGTTATTCTACACTTTCAGCAACCAGCTCCACACACGCTTGAAAATACAATCCTGAAAGTTTCAGAAACGTAAAAGGAAGTAGGAAGAAGTGACTTTCCACTATTTTAGCTAGTAGACCAGTGTGAGATGCCTGAATGTTAGGTTAAAAAGAATACCATTACACCACTTAGAAATAATATTTATCTACTGAAGTTGTGTCTGCTGCAACAAAGTCATCAATTTTGAGCAGTTTAAAAAAAGCACTAAATTATAGAGTGGAAGTGCTTAAACACACAGCTTTATCTGCAAGGAATTTGCATGACAGTTTTGGTCTTTTATCAAGAGCTGTCAAATGAGGAACTAACATGGTTTTATGATCCTGGCATAGAGTGGATTGTGGCTGATGTGACCATTTAAGGCTTGGTCCAAATGCTTCCAAACTTTTGCCATTTATTGACTCCATTCAGTACACTTAGACATTCACATCTAGTCTTGCAAGAGTGGTCCCATCAGCCCTGGTCCCAGGAGGACTGATTTGTTTTGGTGACCTAAACTCCACCCAGAGCGAGCCAAGTGCCAAACTTCGGATGTGGGGAAACATTTTATTGCAGGACTGGCATCAGTACCTACTCCACCCTTTTCACAATGCTCAGAGTACAGGGCATAGCCAGGGCAAAATGAAGCAGAAAATGCTGTTTCTAGGCGAGTATCACTAGGAGTATTGGGGGGCACCCAGATCTTTTCTTAGCCCAAAACCAGCACAAAGCTCTATGGCAGATAGAGAGAACACTGCCTTGTAAAGCAAGATTTCTGAGGTCTGTTCCTGGTCTGTCACCTATCTTGTGATCTAGGACAAATTATCTTTTCTCTCTCTGCCTCAAAAGGTTTCTTATCTATTTCAAGCTCCTTTGGAGAAGCCAAGGACAGGGAAGGGAGGATAGAGCTCATGGTTTATTCGTGTGATCCAGAGGTACAAGATTCCTCCCACATTGTGACTGACAAAACATCAGTAAGATGTATTAGTGTTGCTTACCAGTTATGTTTGAAAAGCCAGGCATCAGCAAGAAAGCAATACTCACCTCCTGCTTTAGGTGATAGACTTCCCAGGTAACAAATACTCCTCTCAAAATATGCCACTCTCTGTGCATCACAGAGCTCTGATAATAACTTGGCTTTCTGGGGACTACAGCAAAGAGCAAGAACAGTCCCAGAACTCCTCTAATTTGTGCTAGCAACTAAACTACTTCATCTACTACTGCCTCTTCTGTGATAAGTCTGACATAAGGACATCATAACCCAGAGGGCAGAGACCCTTTTATTCAACAAACACAGAAATTCTCTTCTGCCTTTACTTTTTCAATCGGTTCACATTTTTCTGTCACTGCTATTATGCAACTGTTTCTTGTCTGGGGGTAGCTGAAAGATCCACTCTGCTGCAAAAGCACCCTGCCTAAATAGGCTTTATTCCCTCAAAGCAAATAGTCATTTTTTGGGAACCAGCAAAGGCCCTTGCTCCCCTAACTATCAAACCCTACAGCTGACCTCTTGGAGAAAGCTCTCCAAAGGGGAATAAGTCTTTCCACTTGAGACAAGCAGAGACCAGGGCAGACAGCTGGCCAAGGAGACAGAATATTTTAAGTAAGAAGGGAATTATCTCCTTAGCACTGACTCACAACACTTAGAGGGCAGCAAGAGGCTGGTTTGCAATACCAGGCTTCCATCTCTCCTTCCATGCTCTTATGATGAGTCAGCAGTCTGATTTTCAGTCAACACAGCTGAAGTGTTTCTTCTTTGCTGCCCCCCATGATGCTCTGGAACAGAGTCAGAGTCAGCTGCTCTGGGACGAGGCAACAGCCAGCACATTCATCCTACAGCTGGAGAAGGAAGAAGTCACACAGCATCAGCTTCAGTTAGTGGCATTCCTAACAGGCAGGTTTGGCCATGCCTCAGGGAGGACTGGTTTGATAGCACAGCTCTCGGGGCAACTGGCTGTGGACACAAATGTAGATGGGGAGAGGGCCATATGGAGCAGTACTCAGTAATCCTTCACAGCAACAGAGGTTTCCAGCCTAGAGGTTTCTCACTTCAGGTGTCTGTCCTTTTTGTTCACCTTTGTGGCCTCCCTCATAGCTTCCACAGAGGCAGACTCAGCTAAAAAAAGGTCATCCCCATGGGACTTCCTACCTTCATAACTCCATGCCAGCAGTATCTTAAACTGTTTCCTTCTATAGAGGTTTTCTTCACAGTCTCCATTCAATACTTAAATACACCCCCAGCTTCAGCCACAGAGGAGCTCAACTGAAAGGCTAACTCATGTCCATAGCATTGACACTCAGTATTTTGGTGAGTGCTTGAGCTAGTCTCCACACTGCCTTCCCTAGCACAGTGAGTCCCCAGCCCACCTCTGCAGTAAGCGAACAACTTTCTCCCTCTCATTTTCATAGCCTCTTAATTCTCTGTTGCAGTTTGGAAAGGTAGCCTGGAGATGGCTAAATAAGTTCAAATGTGCTTTAAAGACTCAAATCAGTATGTCACCTTTTCAGGTATGGACCCGAGGATCTCCAAAGCGAGCAGACTACAGTTCCTCTCCCAGAACCACTTTCTAACAAGGTTCTGTGAACTATTCCCAGCATCATGTTACATAGTCATTGATTACACAGGAATTAATTATGAAAGTCACATTCTTGGAAGTATACATTTAGGAGAGGGTTTGCCATTTCCTCCACCCTGCCATTCAGAGTTTCCTTCCATATCTTCCACATATTGGACATACTCAGAACTCCCAATTAGAGACATAGGAACTAACATTTCAATTTTACTGAAAACCTCTAATTTGGGATGAAAACTGACTTGGAGAAGTTTCATGTTTCAACAATTAAATTACCATCTCAGGAAAATGTCTGTTGGAGTCAAAAAATCATTCTATTTCAATAAAATTGAGAAGACTTGTTCAAACAATGGTGTTTTGAAGTTTGATAATACTAGTGAAAGTATTATTCTGAAAGGAAATCCTTCATCTTCATTTGCTTATATGACAGCTACACCAATGCCAGCATTTTACCATAAAGGTTTCAAATTTGTTAAAACAGATTTTCTTTGTGTGGAAACTTTCTGTCAGAAGGCTTCCTACCACATCTGCTCTCAAGAGCCTGCCTGCCTCCCTAGCTGTCATCACAAGCCTCTGTTGAGCAATGCACCCTGTGAAGAGGAGTCAGTAGATTGCAGACACAATTACTAGTGATCAACATCTTCGTACTGCTAAGAGAGCATTGTTTACGTGTCAACAAACGTTCAGCAATACATGCTTTATATGCCTTAAAACTGACTCCAGCTTCTTATCCTTGCCTATTGCTTCAGCCCCATTTTTGCACCATTTCCCTACTTCATAATGATTTTAGATCAACCAATGAAGGAAAAAAACCTTAAGACTGTATATACATCATTTATAAAGCTTCCAATCTCAGTTTCTACTAGCCATACTTCAGGGTGGTAATTATCCAGGCAACACTTCCACTGAAGCCACCAATTTGCTGCCCTGGGGGTTTCAGCCAGGTGAGGAGTACTCTATGTCATATTTCCACCCAGCCTTTTGAGAGAGATACTTAACATTTAATAAATGCTTGACTTTTTGTAACTTAGGACGAGAACCAGCAAAAGCTTCACTCATACAAGCAGTTCTCACTTAGTAAACAATTGGCACTATGCACATGAATAACAACAGCTCCTGTGACCAATGCTCTTCCACATGGAACCAGGGAATTGGTGGTAAAATGTATTTGCATGAGAGCAGGCACAAAACCCACACCCTGGGACAAGTCCTTAAAATAACTATGTTCAAAGAAGTTATGGCAGATACCACTGTTCTACTCTCCTGTATTTATAGAGAATGAAATACTTCCAAGAGGTAGATTTCAGACACATGCACCAAGGAAATTAATTGCACTGGTAACTTCCCAGTGAGTGGAATTTGTTATGTTTGTTCAAAAGTAGCAATCCAGTGGAGAAAATCTAGCCTTGATATTTTACTTGCATAATCAGCAAATGAGCCAGAAAGAATGTCAAAGGAAAAAAACAAAGGGTTGGCTAGGAAAAAAGAAATGCACAGATTTAGCGACAGTAATGTTAAGATTGGGATAATCCAAAAAGTGGAAGGAAAATGAGGATTATTGGACCACAGTCTCCAGTCTTTTCTGCCTGTGCTGTTGATGTGGTGCAAAGATGATGGATTTCAGCCACTGTTTGGAAAATGAAATATCCACTGTCTGGGTGTAAAGCCCGAGGCAATAATAGGGAGAGGGGATAATAGGGTGGATCACGATGGCCCAATCTTCCCGTTACCTACTGGTAGGAAGATTTTACAGTTTGCCATCACTGCAGAAATAGTGCAAGCTCTAATTCTGTCTGTTATTCCATTCCAAATACTGCCTGTACTCAAAATACTCTGACTCTCAACACAGACTGGGCTCTCAGCTAGTTAAAAAAAAAAGGTAGTACTTAGTTATATCAAGCTTGTAACCTCCCCAAGTTGTGAGCTGAATACTGCTTTAGATAGCATAAAGCTGATAACCCACCACCACCATCCTAGCAGCAGGTCAAAGGATTCACTTTTCCACAGGAGAGAAATGCAGGGTGAAGCCCAAAGGCATTGGTGGTTGCAGCTGACTGAAGTGCAAGAATTTGGATTTGCACATGCTGTAATAAAAGTACCAATATGATATTTCAGTTTAAATAGATGACACTCAACATGACAAGGGTTCACACTTCACTTCTTGAGCCCTCAGCCAGCCAGCCTCGCCAGAATTGGAGAAGCCAGGAACAAGGCAGGGGGAGGCGAGAAGTCTCCAGGAGGGATCCTACACCTTTGTGGCAGACGGGAGGTATGAGCTGGTGTTTTAGGTTGCACTATAACACTTCCCCAAAATCTATTAATTCTGGGGTAAACTTCCCATCAGCTTATATGACCACAACCATAGGCAAATTGGACATTAACTTAGACAAGACTTTGCACCACAGCTCCTTGTTCACAGATACTCCAGACAGAGATTATCCAGTTCATCCCACACTTAAAACAGGCCTTGTAGGCTGACAACATACCTTAGAGGACCAATGCTGTTCTTTCACCGGGACCAGTGGGATGGACAAGGGGTGGGAGCACCAGATGCATGGAGAAAGGATACATTGCCTTTGCACTCTTCTCTCACACTTAAAGGAGAATGGCTGTTTCTGACAATTGGCCAACCACCATCTGTTTCAAAGGCATCAGCAAAAGGCTAAGGAGCAAGCTTGCCTCAAATGAACATCTGTTTCTAACAAAAGCCGACAGAAATCCAAGCACCCTCAAGACCAAAGTAGTACCTGGCTTTTAGAAACTGGCATGCAGAAGGAAAAACATTTTATATGGAACACCAAGAGCACCAGAAAACCCTCCTGCTTTCCTTGGTTGTAAAACTATTGAAACAAAGACAGGAACTTTTTAAGGGCTTTACGGGAATTAGTAGTACCACCATTATCTAAATTTTTAAGAGAGTATTCACAAGTGTTGCCTTCCCAGACCATTATCTATTTAAGTTTAACATATACCATTCCCAAAACGGACTGTTGTTAACAACAGGAATAAGAAGTAATAATGTTTTATATTAATACCTTACTCTGCCTGTTCCCCTGGGACTAGGAGTGTAAGAAATGGGTGGGTCTGTGTGGGGAAGACAGCAGCTATGAAAGGATTCCTCTAACCCGTAACTGCTTGCAGCTGCTATCTGTGCCATACTCCATAAACAAGCCAGGCTTTGTCTCAGGCTGTGTTTCTGTGCATTGCTCAGCAAAGAGGGAAATATCACTCTGTCTAGACCTCCTTACAAAAGCACTTTCAGTGTTTTCTGAAGAAATATTAACACTTCCCCAAATAAGAAAACAAGACTTTTACCATTTTCATGAGAACAAAGAAGTGGTTTTAAAATGAAAAAGCCACTAGAATTGGGATAATTGACCAAATACAGTAAACTCCTATTTACACCCTACACATTTCATTCTTAAATTTGTTTCCTTGTCATAAAGGCCACAAAACTGAAGCAAAACTTATTTTTCAGGACAGAGAGTATATTTTATTTTTCTTTTGTTTGCTAATAGGAAGTTTTCAAACACTGTCTGAAGTGTGCAGAGAAAACTACTCAATGGAGTATTTACCTTAGCCAGGGAAAAAACAAGAAAAAAACCAGTATTTGTGATGCTGTTTCTCAAGAACATCATGGGCAATGCCTCAGGTGAATCAGTATCTCTTCATCATGATCAATCATTCACTGTCCATTTGCTTATTTCCCCCACACATGAAGACATGCTGTTGTTAAGCTTCTTTACTATGAATAGCCTCAATTTCTCCACATGACAACATGGAGAACTATTTCAGAATACCTGTATTTCTACTGCTACATCTTCTTTTTCACTTATTTGCACATCAGCATCAAGAATAGTTGTCTTACCTGTAAAACTCAGTGAACCAGACTGAAAAAAACCACAAAGAATACCCAAAATTTGGTAAATGAAAGGCATTACCTGCCGCACACATTGCAGCTGTTCTCTCCACTCAGTCACAGAGCTGCAACAGACCACTTGCTGGCATTAAGTGTAAGTTCATGCACAGAAAAGCACAATGCTGAAAGAGAGCACACACACACACACAAAAAAACATGTTAAGTCATCTTCATGCCTGGTCTTTCATAGGGTTTTCTAGCCAGTCTCACACTTCAGAGCTACTCAGAGCAAGCAGGGACAAAAGGAGTACAAGGGTTTTTTCCAGTCACCGGTGGTTAGTAGGAGCAGAAAGCACAAGCAGCACTGAAAGCTGCAAGAGATTGACTACTGCTCATTTTAAACATCCTCCTGTGCAAAAGGAAGTCAGCTCAACTATCCATGAGGCCTTTTAGCTTTTAAGGGTAGTGGGGCCTAATTAGAATGGAGCAAAATTATTAGCATCTAGAACCCCCCCTTCACACACAGGCACACCACCCTTCTAACAGCAGATTTCTTCTTCAGAAATGGACAGCCCTATATAACAAATTTTCCCACTTTTGAGCTTGGAGGAAGCTTCATGCAAAGTTCAGTCAAGCAATAGAAAACCAAGTAGAAGGGACAACACAGCATAACCCAGAAATATCCCTTCCAAGCAGCAGAGAGCCAACACCCACTACAAGCTTTCCTCCTCCAGAGATACCTAGTAGAGACTATCCCTTATAAAGCACCACCCAAAGAGCTTCTGCTCCATTTAAAGGGGTACAAGCAGTAATCACTTGGTGCATGCCATGGAACCCCCTGCAGCCCTCTTCCTCCCCTCCAGTTACTATCCCAGTAATGAACTTGCTCTGCTAATGAGCATCAGCTTTCTGCTGCAGCTAGTCACAAATGCTAGGCTCCTGGCAGATAGGAGCTGAGGTTTTTTTTTTTTTTCCCTTCCTTTTCAAACAACTAAAAAGATCCTGTAAATTCAAAGCTTAATTTGGTTCAAATTTTGCTCAGCACATGCTATAATTATGTATTCCAGAGGAAAGAAGTCAGTCCTTCTTGTACAGCCCTCCCTTTGGCTGTGCTCCCTAAGCCCCCTGCCACGCACAGAGCCCTGCGTCACTGCTGCACAGGGCTTTGTCCACCTAAATTGTATAGTGTGGGCTTGACAAAAATCAGCATTTTCCATCAAAACTCTGCTTTGACCAGAAATTTCCAGCCAGTTTTCCTGTACCCTGAATATATTAGAAGCAAATGATCATAACAGGAAGGGGCTTTCAGTTTCAAATCACACTCCTCATCCAATTCAACAATTATGTTTGCCAAGCTATCCTATTTATTTTTAATCCAATTTATTTATTTATTTCTAATCCAATCCTTTAGAAACATCAGTGTTTCTCTTATTTCTATTATAAGCCATTTTTAATCTGATTTTAATTACTACTCAGTTACGGGAAGGGTGTGGCCAAATTAAATTCTAATTTATGAACTCACATCCCTCATTTATGCAAGAAAACAGCCATACAGCCATCTTTTTCACTACCCCCCCACTAAGAAAAGCTGGAAAAGAGAAATTCACCAGGAAAATGTACGACAAACAGCTTTATTAGTTCTCTTGCATACTTCCAACCATCACTCTTTAAGCAGCCGGCCCTGCTCCCAGGGAGTTGAATGGCAAAACTCGCCCTGGTTCAGTGGAGCGGAGGGTGATTACATGGCTGGAAGGGAATGGCAGATGATATTTCCAGGTTACTGGTCCAGGAGCGTCCCACATCATCTGCTACACAGATGTGTCCAGATGTGGGGGTGACAGCCTCCTGCTCAAGGGCAGTCACATCTTACACAACGACGGCTCCCAGGCAGGGCAGGGTATGGCAGCAGACCCTAGCTCCTGAGGTTGGGAACACCAAACAAGGACCACTCTCTCCTCCATTAGCAGCTATATCATGATGGTTTTTTGCACAGCCTCAGAGGGAAGCGTTAGCGTTTTGACCAAAGCAGCTGCTACCTCTGAAGAACAACAGCTCAAGAGAACCCACACAATTCATGACTGTGGCCTTGGCAGTGAAGGTATCAATGCCTCACCTCTTTCTCATGTAACCAACAAAGTATCCCATTCCCATAAGGAAAGGATCAGATGGTGGGGCAGAGAGCAGGTAAAGCCTAAGTATCTGTAGATTTTCCAGGGTCAATAGATGATGGAAGCTACAGAGGGGTTTTTTTTGGTTTTAATCTACGGACAAAAATAATGCTATAAGAATGGCCAAACGAAGGTTGCACACAACGCCCATCCCATGCCTGCATGTACGAAAGGGCTTTGAAAGAAAAATGTAGATCTGCAGATCTGCAGTAATGATTGTTTCCAGAAGGACGTAGGAAATCCTCACCAGAGAGAGGACGCAGGCCAGTGACTCATCTGGTGCAAGGCAAAATGGCTACTCCATAGAAGCATAGAATCATTTAGGTTGGAAAAGACCTTTAAGATCATAGAGTCCAGCTCGTTATTACAGATTCTTGCCTCCTGCAAAAGGCAAACTCTATGAATCCCCATCTCCTCTTCAGCAGAAATAACAGACTCAGCTATTCACTTTTCAGGACTCTGGCATAAGGAACTGAGAAGCAGAACTACGATCTTTTTTTGGCACCTCCAGCAGGCTTCTGCCTTAGGCATCTTTGCCTGCACCCAGACCTAGATCTGGAGGAACTTGTTGGCCTCAATTTCCCTCAAGCTGTCCAAGTCTTCTAGCCACAGGGCATCAGGTGCCTGCAAGTCAGATTGCATATATCAGCTCAGTTCTTCAGCCTTATTTCTGCTTATCTTTCAACAGATTGATACAGAGCGGAAAAAAGAGGATCCTCAATACTGGACTGCTTCACCAGTAGTAGCTGACTTTCCCTTTGATGACTGGATGGCTTGCAAACATCTTCAAAGGGTGTTCCACAATGAGCCAGCAATGTCACAAGTCATAGCATCAGGGTCACAGGCCAAGATGGGTTCGAAGAAACTTCTGGAGGTCACCTGGTACAACCTGCTTCCTCTTCAGAGGGGGGACAGTTTTGATCAAGACCTTGTCTAGGCAAGTTTTTAATATCTCTAAAGCCACTTGAGCTATTTCAAGAAGCACAAAGAGACCTCAGAGTTAATCCAGGGAGGCAGCAGAATAAGTCAGTTGATGGGAAGGTAGAGGGAAATGGAGTGAAGTGTATATAGGGAAACATATTTTTTTCTATCAATCCTACCCAGCATAATGGCCATGAAATCGTTTCCTGCGAGTTCATAAATTCATGGAGTTCCTGTGGCACATCACGTCTGGGCCTCCATAGCATTATAATCCAAGATTCTCCAAAGACCTCTGCTGTGCCATCAACACCTTTAATTTTACCATTAATCTCAATTTATTTGGCATTTTTCTTAACAGCTCAGCTTCTAAAGACATAGAGCAGTAGAACAATGTCGACTTTCATGGTGAAAAAAACCCCGCTAGATTGTAGAGGAAAGCAGAACAGAGAACCTTACAAATTCAAAGGCCACAAGTCAAAAGCAGCCCCAATTAATTTTACTAGTTCAACACGCAGTGAAAGCTGGTTTGCTACCGAGCCACATCGGATGTGTGGATTCTCAATCATTTCCCCATTAGTGGAGCTTTCATAACATCTCTCCTGGGCACATTCAGACCTACTCACGCCTGAACTCACACTTCAATCTTTCCTTTCAGTCACAAGATCTCTCTCTCTCCTACTCAACAATTTATTGCTGACACTTACAGAACCAAAATTATCTTTGACATTTCTACCCTTCTGGTGAAGTTGGTTGACATTAGTCAGTGGGTTCAGAAGTTGAGGGGAGAGGAGTATGATTCTGTAAGGAAACAAGGCATAGGCAACACGGCTGAAACGATCTCACAATTTGTAAACCAACCTCGTCTCTCTCAGGGATATGACTCCCTCTTTAAATGCCTGTCCTTGCAAGGTAGGAAGACTCAAAGCAAGGCTAAAGCTGAGAGAAGAATTTATCACAAGGAGGCTCAAACATGGAACGTGTTATGGTTTAGTATTATGGTATGGGTATATAGGCAGATAATATCACGTTTTCTCCTAGGAAGTGGGAGGCATGGAAAACAGCTCCTGAGAGCATGACCACTTGTTCAATACATTAAGTACAGACATACTATAAAAGCAGATCACCCCATGTATTATTGAATTAAAAAATAAATATTGCAATGATTTATATACTGGTTTCCTGCTGCTGAAGAGACTCTTGCGACTAGCTTTCCAAGGAAGCAGCATTTCACAAGCGGCTATCTAATTCTATCTGGTGTGTCATGTTTTAAAACAATACCTTTTTCAGAGCATTGGGCTCACCACCCATTTGTCTCAACAAAATTCCCTACAGATCTTTCCCCCTTGGTCTTTCTGCTACCAATTCTGCTCTTTGTGTCTGAATGATGTTTCTCTACAAAGAATGATAAACCCAGTATTTTCTCTGATCACCTTACTCTTTTTCAAATAAAGCCCTACTTGCTTCTATTAATCACCAGCTACCTAATTAAGCACTCTGTTTAATGTCCTGTGGTTGGAAAGCAAGATATTATTGCCTGGGGTTTTTTCCCTTCCAGCAATTTTGCCCATCTTCACCTATGGAAAGTGTTCAGCATTTGTCCTTATCTTGACCCTGCCTTTTGAAATTATTTCTGCCTTGTAAAAGACAAATTCCCAAATCCTTGCTCTCAGAAACTTGTAAGGATCCCAAATCCGTGAACAGAACAATCTCTTGCTGCAAGGAATGCAAGTAAATCTCCCCATTTTCAGACACATTGACTGGTTTTATACTTCTCACAATTCATCCAGCGTTTAATCCAATTAAGAGTCACTCCCTGGATTTTAAAGATCTCCAATGTACTCATCTCATCCTACCGCTCTGATCTCATGTTAACTTGGCCCCCAAGAGACTCATCTTATTACTTTCATTTGTACTTCTGCTCTGCCTAATTCACCCCAGTGGAGGATTGTTATTTCATTTGTGTGGGTCCACCACTTCAGGATTCTTTCTCCTGTTATTGAATCACTTCCTCTACAACAAACTCTTTTTTTATATTAGGCTGTGTAAGAACTGATGGTAAAGCACTTTACAACATGCTCTTAAAAAGACCCACAGGGGAAAAAATTGTTGTATGACAGTATTTCTGAATGTGAGTAGCTTGTGACCTATTCAGCAAGGGCTCCATTTAGAAATCATGTTAATGAAACCACCCAACTTCATAAAGCCAGTTTTTGAGGAATTAAGTAGATCTTTGGTGGTCAAGACCAGCTGAATGTATTCCAGCCTTAGAATAGTGAGTATGCTGTGTAAATGGCCTCTGAACTGCTGAATTACACAGCATTGTTTTTACTGAATGATTAAAACACTCCAACACCCACAAAGAACCTCCAAAACAGCTGAGCAAATGCTTTCAGAGGGTGTCACACTTTTTCCTTTCCATATTTAAGACATGTTTTTTTTCCATGAATATCCTGTTGTAAATAAAAATGGTTGGACAGATGTTTGCAGAAAACAAAGAAAAGGGGTCACAAAACCCATCAAAGCAAAATCAGCCCTGTTTTGAGCTGGAGAAATGGCTCACAGTTGCTTTTAAAAAATAAACGCAGATTCATCCATCTTTATCAGCGAGTCACAACCCATGTTCATTGTACACTGTCTTCCAAGCAGAGTGAAGACCGACATAATAACCATGCAACACCGAGCCATCACCCAGAGAAGGAAGAATATAGAGAAAAGAATAACACTAGAATAGAAAGGCCAGAAATCCTTCCAAAAACAAAGCACATCATTAAAGGAGAAAAAAGTCCCATTAAACATACATTCTCTAATATCTGAGACAGCAATCTTCACTTTTATCTTATGCTAGCATCACGAGGCCTAAAATGATGATCAAGAACTCTAATGCATCATGTTTTTTAAAACAAACCATAGGAGAGTCTTTGCCTTGAAGTACTTACTGCTTCAGCATGGAAGGCAAGAGGCAGAGGAAAAGAAAATCAAGGCACTAAAGAGTTGTAGCAGAGGGAACAGGAACAGCACACTGATTCCCCTGACACCAGCTAAATGTTCAGTGCAACAACTCCCTAGTCTATTGTTTTCCTGAGGGAAGAATAGATCTCTGTCATTTAAGAAGTGTTCATAATTTAAAACTACTTTCACTACAAAGTCTGAAGTGCTATTTTGTAAAACCATCAGCCCAGTCTCTCACCAGCGATGTCTTTGTATCAATAAGGACAGTAAGAAAGGTAGCAGGAAAGAAGTAAAGAGAGGTTATCAGGAGTGGCCTGATAAAGCTGCACTCCTGTGGTCACAGGGACTAAGGTCTTCCAAAATGATCAGGTCCACGGATCAGGACAAGATCGCCAGCTGAGCTATCCTGAGATGGGAATCAGTGTCACGATGAAATGACACAACATAGTTGCAGTTCTCAGCTATCTTTCATCACCATTTACGGCCTGACATCAGGGCAGGGCTTTCCATACCTGCATGTTACTGGAAGCACTTTGCATTCATGCAGCACTCAAAACAGGGCTATGGAGGAGAGCGAGGACATTCTGGAAAAAATAAATCAAGTTCCAGGACATGATATATGCCTCAACATAAGATACACAAACGGTCCTCTTCCCTATCCCAACCAGAGGATACAAATAGTGAGCTGTTGCAGCACTGCGTCACGTTGTTGTGATACGTGTTGGGCAATAAGACACCTGTGTAAAAGGAACCTTTCAAAGTTATGATGCCAGCTTTCACCAGGGTCAGTCTAGGGGGTGAACAAAGATCACTTCAGAGAAGGCAGGTCCTGGCTGAAAACAGGAAAAATTAATTCATACAGTGTCGGTCGCCTCCATCAACTCCAGCTGGTGCCCACCAGAATAGATCTGTGAAAGTGACTGGCACCAGCTGAACATCTTGACGCTAAATACCTGACTTCGAAGAAATAGAAGTGAAGGGAATTTTGGTATTCACATGCCAAGCATGAAAATAACCCCTCTTCGTACCTATACGCAGCAACAATGCCCCACTCTTAACAACCAGGGCCAACACTGAGTCGTGTCAACATATGACTCAGACGAGGAGGAGTAGAAGATGGAAAAACAGGCCAAAGGCAGGCAGGACTGCTGGAAGAAAAGCAAACAAAAAACAGCAGTCAAAGCAGCTGTGTTCTGAAGGGAGAGCGCACAACTCGCAAATATGTTAAATTAAGGGGAAATTCACCTTTCATACTTCCTAATACTTATAACAAGCCCGTCTCACATTCTCAGAGGGGGTAGAGGAATGAAAGACATACTTTGGGATAATTAAGCAAACACAGGATGATTAAGAAGGTAAAGTTGCTCTCCCTTCAATCCAAACCACCATTACCACCACCCCAGCTCAGAGCACATTCCATCCTTATTTTTCAAATCAGCCCACTCCTGAACTGCCAGCTGCTTCCCTAAGTGGGGAACATAGCAGGTTTTGCAGGCGAGTGGGACAGAAGTCCAACCATGCATGAAATACATCAGGAGCTGATAAACCCCATACAGGTATTTACAATAAAATGTTTCAAGGGAAGCAGCCCCATCCTAGATGTACATGTACATCCTACTCCTATTTATCAGAGCAGGGAAAAAAATCCCAGAGGATTTTTTGTTTGTGCCGATCCAAAGATCCTAAAAAAACAGAGGAAAGAGGCAGTTGCTTTTATTTGGTGGCCTCCCCCAAAACTGTAACGCAGAAGAAACTTTTAACAGACATCAGGGACACACCTGTGCAGAAAGGTAAAGTGAGCCCTAACTTGTTGGAATTTTTTGCATATCAGTGAGGTTTAGGTCAGACCTGTGTTTGAGCTAATAAACCAGCGATCTGACTTTCTGATCAGAGCAGACTTGAGTCCAAGGCTTTTCCAAAGTCCTGCAATTTCAGCATTTATTTTCATCCCAAATTAAACAGGAATTTACTTTTCAAGATTCTGAAAAAAACCAGAAGTAATCTGACCCATGTTTCATGGGGTATTTGATATTATCATAAATGCTGGATCTGATTGTCTATCAATTTTGTGGACATTTTGTTTACATTTATGAAGCTTTGGCTTTGAGGATACAGTACCTTCCAACAGAAAAACGTTCCATCAGGGCATTTGAGTCCCACAGATTCTCACCCAGGAGTGCACTCAACACCCAAGCACACTTGGATTGTGAAAGAATTAAAAGTAATAACTATAAAATTAAAGAAAAATAAAGAAGCAGATACCTAAGAGATATACAAGCCATTGCACAGAACTTTGGATGATTGTCACCTAGTGACAGGGACATAGGATAAAGTCCACCGAGGAGGCAGAAAGTCTCAATGGAAGGGGATCCTCCTGGTTCTCACAGGAGGCATGACTCTACAGCATTGACTGTATCTCATCATTAAAAACCCCATCGCACTTGCCACAAGAGTAGGAGTGATAGCCCACAGCCCTGGCTCAGTTTCAAATGGGATTTCGCCTGCTTATAATTTCACTTGTGGTTTCAACCAGGAAAGTTGCTGTTTCCCTCTTGTTTTCGTAAATGCTGTTATGGATGGTGTGTGGATGGTGTGGATATGCTGCTTCATTCCTCCCGATCATGGCTACTTTCTCCTGAGTCATTATTTCCCTTGAATAAGCATTTCCGCTGCATAATTATTCTAGTGAATAATTAAAAGCACTTCCGGATCTTACAGGATGGAGCTGTCTCAAAACATATTGGGGAGCACATCTCCTATCCCAACTGTGGAACAGCTGCAAGAGCTGTACCCTTGGCGTCTCTCCTGAACCCTTCATTTTGAGCGTGTTTCAGTGTTGCCTATGGTAAAAATAAAGCTCTCTAACAGCTTATGAATAGCTAGGTCCTCAGCACAAGCCTTTCTGAGGATCTCCACCCACACTGTGTCAGGGAGAGTGTCTCCTCTGGAATCAATTAAATTACACCAAACTGCACCAGCTAAAGACCTACTTGGGTTGTTCTCATTCCTTCGTCTCACCCCAGCTCTGCAGCAAAAGGAGTTCATGCCTCCACAAATGTTCTTCATCACACTCTCCGCAAAGTATGTCTCTGACTGTTTTGCCCTGCTTTGTCTACACAACATGCTGGCTGTTGTAATATTAAGGTATTTGTATTACCAGGAAAAGTCTTGGGTAAGAAAGGAAATTTTAATTTCCTCTTTAGCTGAGCACTTTACAATATGTGTTTTAATAAAACAGAGAGAGTCAAATTATTTGCTTGTAAATGCCAATGCGCAAGAGAATTAATTAGGGCAACAGCAGCCTGGCTGTAGAGCCTCTCTTGAGGGGTTTCACATGCTCAGGACAGCCAAAGCATGGATTCCCTGAATAAATGTCTTCTAAAATTGCAAGCTTTAATCTCTTTGGAAAAATTGCTGCTTTTGAAATCAGACTCATGATACACCAAGGGCCAAGTTTATCTATGTTCTTACAGTATCATCCATCAGCCCTGGAATCAGTGAAGATCCTGATATCAAGGAGGTATGACTGCCAATGTGTCCAGTGTATTCTGTAACCTGGGGGAGATTATACGGTATTTTTTTATAGCTCCCAGCAGGAATAAATCTTGAGGGGTATTAGGCAAGATGGCATAATAGTCCTGCTAATCTGCTCCTCCAGAGACTGGGTTTAGGCCAGTAAGTAATGGTTTAGTAAAAAAAAGTAAAAATGTAGAGGACAATCAGCTGTATAAGCTTAGATCCAATAAATACCCTAGGCGTTTAATTGTGCATCGTTTTACATGCTGTAATTCCTCCACCAACACCTCTGTGCAGCTCAAAATGCTGTCAGTCACCTTAAGCTTTCGCAAATCCTTCAGCCGACTGTAGGAGTGAGACATACTTTCTTTGTCTCTCAGAGCTCAGTATAACCTCTGGCACATCCTCCAAAATTGAAAGTCAGGATACAAAATTAGGAGAGAGTGTGGGACGGTGTGATAGGCAGGATGAGTGTGGCTCCAGAGAAGGGAACGGGAACAAGGATGTTCTCATGCTCAAAGTGGCTGGTCAGAAGACGAGGACGTATCCCCCGAGGAAGCCTGGCTGCACGAGAAGAACCCATGGGGTTCCTAGAAGCTGAGCATGCTCACCAGAAAAAGCACCACTACCACAAAACCTGCAATTTCTATCCTACCACGGCAGCAAAAAACTGAGCAAATGAGGCAGTAGCTTCACTCCACGCAAACCCTCTCTGAGTCAGCTTTTCTACCAAAGGCAGGCCTGAGTGTTTCTCTTGCCGCAGTCTCCTTCCCAGTGAGTGCAACTTTCTTGACAATATCTTGATTTTTGCTGACATTAATTCCCTGCAAAGTCGTTAGAAGAAATCACACACTCAGCGCTATGGATGGCTGTGGGTACTGGGGAAGTCTAGTTTCTATAATGGAGGAGACTGGTACAAACTCTTGCAAGTGAATGTAGTTACCCCACTGAATACCTACCAAATAATCTCTCATTTTTCATGGGCTGCAATATAGAGAGTGTGGTTAAACCAGCAGCGTGGCTGGGTCTACGTTTAAAAGCTGGTTGACAGAAGAACATCAGTCCTCAGTACACTTATGGGAATGCAGAAATAGACACAACTAGTTAAGAATATAAAGCGAAGGGAAAAAAAAACTCCTTCTGATTCATGAAAGTGAGAAAACAATTGCCTTCCCTACCTGCCTGCCGACAACGGATTTTTCCATGAGACTGCTATTCTAGGCTCTGCCAACAATGTGAGTCTGTGAAGCTCTTCCAATATGATTCACCCCAGTTTGTTTTCAAAACACACACATATACACAAACACATGTACGTGAGGCACGTAAACTGCAGTTTGCGTTAGGAGCAGAATAGCTGTTTTTATACAGCTCAGCCAGAAAGAAAGGAATTTTTGTCAAAAGTTGTTCCGTCTGTTACTCTGTATGTAAACTTTACATATTTCTTGGGATGCTACATCCACAGCAAGTAATCAGAATGCATGGAAAAAAGAAACATTTGCCACATAATCCAGTTTCCATGTCTCTTTTGCTGCTGCATGTTATTAGCACATTGAACATAACTGCTAGCACTCACTTATAAAGACTATGAATAAATCACTTCTCTGATCTCTTTCAAAAATCAAAAGAAAGAAGAGATAAGGTAGGATAAGGATCGCATTAAATACGATTATGTTTAGAATTTCCGCAGTCCTGAATGCTCTTTTTTCAGGGACTGACTTTAAGCTAAATATTCAAATTATTCCAATTAAAACACAGTTCCCTAGTACAGCTGTCAAGAATAAATAGAACGTAACTAGGACATTTGCGTGTGGCCAAAAGTCACCAAAACTTCCAAGAATTTCAAGGACTGTCAGAATACAAAATGACCTTGACATCACCTCTGAAATCAATAGCATGAAATCTGATAGAGACAAGTGGAGATTGCCCAGTGATAAAGGGAGCTTATGTGGTTCAGCAGCAGAACTCTAGCAGAGAATTAAGGGATAAGGAAAACTTCAGATTATAAAAAAATCAGTGAGATGCTGTTGCCAAAAATTACAATTCTCATTTTGGGCTGTAGGAATGGAGAACGGCAGCAGAATAGTGTAGGTGAGACTCAGAGGGTGATTCCTATGCTCTGCCTGCTCAGCTGTGATGCTGCTCCTGTTATTCTTTCAACACTCCTTTTGACAAGTTGGCTAGGGACAAATGGGAAAGAGTCTAGAAGGGAGCAGTTGGAAAGATATAAAAGGTGATCAGACATGAACTATGAACCAGGTTTTACCTGGGGGAGGAAGGAAGGAAGGAAGGAAGGAGGGAAGGAAGAAAGGAAGGGAGGAAGGAAGGAAGGGAGGAAGGAAAGGAGGAAGGAAGGAAGGAAGG
The DNA here is from genome assembly GCF_965183815.1 of Platalea leucorodia. NCBI lineage: Eukaryota > Metazoa > Chordata > Aves > Pelecaniformes > Threskiornithidae > Platalea > Platalea leucorodia. The sequence continues at coordinate 62,143,014 of NC_138827.1, forward strand.
AAGGAAGGAAGGAAGGAAGGAAGGAAGGAAGGAAGGGAGGGAGGGAGGGAGGGAGGGAGGGAGGAAGGAAGGAAGGAAGGAAGGGAGGAAGGGAGGAAGGAATGGAAAAGAGAAAGAGAGAGAGAGAGAATCACCAAGCCAGTGCCCTAAAGCATGTACAAAGACATCTTTAAGAAAAGGTTGCTGGGGAACATCAACAAGGAGAAGAATTTAGTAGTTTTCAGCTATGGTGGTTTAAGAAAAACTTTCTGAACTAGGAAGGTGCAGCCCCAAGAAGGGTTATTGAAGCAATCTCCTTCACAGGAGGGGCTAGAGTCAAGGTCAGGCCAACATCTGCTGGAATAGTCTACACCTCGGGCATATTCAAGCCCAGGATCGGAGCATGCAATCTTTTGCGTCCTATAAGGTTACTTTCCAATGATTACAAGTGCCCATAGTAAACAAGTCTACGTCCAATTTCTCTCTGCAGTGAAGATGATTAATAGCTGAAGTGTTGAACTTCTTAGAACTGATGGAGTTCTGCTGTGGACTTGAAAGTAGTCCAGATCTCAAACTTTGAATGCCAACATCTTCAACGTGAAGTTGAAGGACAATAACCAGTGAAATTCATGGGCTTAAGTTTTCTCTGCTACAGCCTCGCAAAGTACTTAGGTCCATCACATTGCAGGTCAGTTATACTTCTCAGATATAATTCACCAGTATACATGAAATACAAGCCGTGACTCTTGTCCACCTATACATGCTTGCGTTTCACCAGTGGAGCCCAGCATATGTTTAACTGGAGACAGAAATGACAGTTCTTGAAAAATAGTATATTTTTTTTGGAAATGCAGTGAGTTATTTTGAAGACTCAATTCATCTTCTGTGTTTGTTCTCACAGTAAGTTTTTTATAAATCTAAATACACTAGAGATGCTGCATGTTCTTTATCTTCTGTACAGTAATGGCTTCAAAACAAACTAGCATGCATTTGCATACACACAGACACATTAGCAGACTAAGTGGTTGACATTAGGATCTGCAGAGCGGAGATCTCCATCTTTTCTTTCATTTATTGTACCTTCTGTCATTTCCACTTACGACATCCAAAACAGAAAGCTGGTTTTATGGTCTTTTAATATACTTTGCAGGAAACAATCCTTGCATTGACATCTTTCTTTCCTGAATTCCCTCAGTATTGTTTTTCAAGACAGTACCGGTATCAGTATACAAACTAGAAACTTTCAAGGACATCAAACTGGTTTATTTTTTCATTTATTATTAGAATTTGCCATGACATATAAGTTGAAACATTTCTCTGACTTTTTTCTTTACATAAACGACACATTTAGTTTGTTCAAAATAAAGACTTTTTTCCCTACAAAGATGAACTTGAAAACAGATTTTCGCCCTGTAAACTTTCAGTTCTTCGAAGGGGAGGTCTCCCAAAGTTTTCTGACTTGAAAAGAATTTGAGAATAAAAAAAGAGCACAGTTAGCATCATGCTATTCCATGTAGCACCTGACCTGAGGAAATCCTAGGGAAAAGCAGTCAGTGATTATTTGAGATGCATTTGTTCCAGGAAGGGAAACAGGCTTTCAGAAGCATCTGGCCACATGTGAATTCCTTTTGAACACAGAAGGACTAGTTCTTGCAATCAGAATATTTCAGTTCTTTAAAGAAAAATGAAACATATTTCTTAGTATTGCAGTTGGATTGGGGACAATCTGCCTGTACCAGAGATGTGGTTAAGGGAGGATTCCTGGAAGAGGTATTTCTGCACAGGAATGACTGACAATACAAAATACACAAGGAGTCAAGGCATTTTACTGTAGTGGTGGTGGAGATGATTTAAGACAGATATGTGCAAGCCAAGGTTTGCACATAAAGGCCTTTGGTCTTTTAAACAAAATGAAAACAGGCTGCGATACCAGCATAAAAGACGGTGATTACTGTAGTCATAACAGACCCGCTATAAATTCACTTTTTGTCTAGCTTGGTCCTCTGCCATAATGTGTCACAAACCATCATAACAATGCCCCACAGCCTTCTTTGACATAGCATCCAAAAATGTCTTCCTTTGGAAGTATGCCTCCAAATTTCCTTGTGTATACTGTTATTTTAATTCCTCAGCTCATCTTGACACCCTATAGTATTTTTCAGATGTCAGGTAGCTGCGTATAGGTAAGTATACACTATGTTAGGAGAAATCAGACTTGTTCTCAGGAAATAGGTTTTGCAAAGATCTAGCTGTCTACAAATATTAGAATCATAGAATAGAATCAGAATCATTTAGGTTGGAAAAGACCCTTAAGATCATCAAGTCCAACCGTTAACCTAGCACTGCCAAGTCCACCACTAAACCATGTCCCTAAGCACTACATCTACCTGTCTTTTAAATACCTCCAGCGATGGAGACTCAACCACTTCCCTGGGCAGCCTGTTCCAGTGCCTGACTACCCTTTCAGTGAAGTTTTTCCTAATATCCAACCTAAACCTCCCTGGGCGCAGCTTGAGGCCATTTCCTCTTCTCTTATTGCTTGTTACCTGGGAGAAGAGACCAACCCCCACCTCGCTACAACCTCCTTTCAGGTAGATGTAGAGAGCGATAAGGTCTCCCCTCAGCCTCCTCTTCTCCAGGCTAAACAACCCCAGCTCCCTCAGCCGCTCCTCATAACACTTGTGCTCCAGACCCTTCACCAGCTTCGTTGCCCTCCTTTGGACACGCTCCAGCATCTCGATGTCCTTCTTGTAGTGAGGGGCCCAACACTGAGCACAGTACTTGAGGTGCGGCCTCACCAGTGCTGAGTACAGGGGCACTATCACTTCCCTAGTCCTGCTTCCGTGCTATTTCTGATGCAAGCCAGGATGCCATTGGCCGCCTTGGCCACCTGGGCACACTGCTGGCTCATATTCAGTTGGCTGTTGATCAACACACCCAGGTCCGTTTCCAATGGGCAGCATTCCAGCCATTCTTCCCCAAGCCTGTAGCGTTGCATGGGGTTGTTGTGACCCAAGTGCAGGACCCAGCACTGAGCCTTGTTGAATCTCATACAGTTGGCCTCGGCCCATCGATCCAGCCTGTCCAGGTCCCTCTGTAGGGCCTTCCTACCCTCCAGCAGATCAACACTCCCGCCCAACTTGGTGTCATCTGCAAACTTACTGAGGGTGCACTCGATCCCCCCGTCCAGATCGTTGATAAAGATATTAAACAGAACTAGCCCCAGTGCTGAGCCCTGGGGAACACCACTTGTGACCGGCCGCCAACTGGATTCAACTCTGTTTACCACAACTCTTTGAGCCTGGCCACCCAGCTGTTTTTTTACCCAGCGAAGAGTACACTTGTCCAAGCCATGAGCAGCCAGTTTCTCCAGGAGAATGCTGTGGGAAATGGTGTCAAAGGCCTTACTAAACTCTAGGCAGACAACATCCACAGCCTTTCCCTCATCCACTAAGCGGGTCACCTTGTCATAGAAGGAGATCAGGTTAGTCAAGCAGGACTTGCCTTCCATGAACCCATGCTGACTGGGCCCGATCCCCTGGTTGTGCCATACGTGCCATGTGATGGCACTCAGGATGATCTGCTCCATAACCTTCCCTGGCACCGAGGTCAGGCTGACAGGCCTGTAGCTCCCCAGATCCTCCTTCTGGCCCTCCTGAACAGGACAAAGTCTGCCCTCCAAAAGTCCAAGGTAGCAGTTCTGCTGACCCCCCTCCTTACTTCTCCAAGAATTGAAAACTCTATCATTTCATGATCGCTATGACCAAGACAGCCTCCAACTGTCACATCACCCACCAGGCCTTCTCTGTTCACAAACAGGAGGTCCAGCGGGGCGCCTTCCCTAGACTAGGGAAGATACAAGCCATGTTAGAAAGTGTCCACCAGAGTACCACAGAACAATAATACCACTGTTAGCAGATAAGAATAAACACCTTCTGTCTGTGTTTCACTGTCATAAAAACTACCGCTTACTGCTCTGAGTCCACTGCAGCGAAAGGCAACATGTGCTAAAAATGTCACAACCTTAATATTAAAAGAAGTTTTGCAATCCAATATAGCAGCAATTTTATTTTGAGAAGCATCTGGATTTTATCAGATGCAAACACAGTTGGTAGAAGTCTGGAAGAGGAGAGAGAAAAAAAATGTTCTCTCCGGAATATTTTAAACCAGAAGCATTCATCATGCTCAGCATAACCTTATAATATAACAGAGGGGTTTAGGGCGACTGTGCAGTTCACTGCAAAACTATTGCTACTGCAGTGAGTTATTGTATTTATATTTTCATTGCCTCTGGCAACTTACAAATGGTGACAGGTGAAAAGTTTCCTTTCTTCTTTGTGGGATTCAGCAGTTGCTTGCAGCCTCGCTCAGATTCCCTCACAGCAGGAAAGACTGAAGACTGATTTCTAGTCATTTCCAGAGAGTTATGGGAATTTGCTGAGCCTTTTACCTACATAAAAACTTTACTTTTGGGAGGCCATCACTCACAGGTGATGCTTGTGATGCTGTCCCTCCTGTTGGCTCTTCCTGCACCAGTTTAACAAGGTCATGTCTTCTAGTTCCCACTCAATGAACATTATATAATTTGTTCATTTATACAAAGTTTATACAACATTAATATCTAGCAGACATATGAATGTAAATTTGAATATGAATCTAAATTTAAAGTCCCAGATCAAAACACCCTGAAGCTATGCTTGGATTTAAAATCAACATCAAAACTTCAGTTTTATAAATGAAGTCTCTTCTTTCAATGAGGCAAAACAAATCAGTGACCGATATCTAGTGTGGCATCTGAATGTCAGAAAGTGTTACCTTCCCTGGAGATGAATCTCCTCTTTAAACACATAACTCACTGGAACATGCTTGTCTAAGAACTACATAATCACAGCCCATAGTCACATACACTATGACATAACTTGCACTGGCAATGACATGAGCTGCATAGCAGGAGGGTTAGATGCTGATCAGCTGCTATGGCTGGCTACATTCATACGCAGGGGCTAAAAAGGATCCTCAGAGATCTAGTGGATAATTTTTATGGGGCAGGAGGTGCACAGGGCTGCTTTCTCAGCCCTGTTCAATCTGCCTGTGGTCACTAGTCCAGGCAGCATGTCAAATGGGCAAGAAAGCAACATCGGGAAAGTCACATTCATTACAGCAGCCCACAGCAGGTCTAAATTTCTCCTTCTTATACTTGGAAACTTTTCTGATCAGGAAGGTGTGTGGATTGACAGTTTACAAAGCTCCTCCTTGCCTTAAACCCTATAGTAGAAGAAAGGATAAAAGGACAATAATCAATTAGTAGCATCACGGCAACTAGCTTGTTTGAGATATAACAGTCTCTTTTCCACTTTCTAAACCTCGCACGGCAAGCAATGCAAATTTCAGTAACATGTATTGCAGCACCCATGAGGGGAACACTGAGCACCCCTCCAGTCCTGGGGGACCTCATTCTGCCAGCCAGCTCCCTACTCTGGGGCTCCCATTCACCTAACACACCCCCATCACTTCCAAATGTGAACACACCATTCTGATCCCACCTTGTCCCCAGTGCAGATAATTTATCTGGGGAAGGAGGTGGGCGTAGTTCACCATTTTATTTATGTTCTGTCTACTATTTAGGAGACAATTTGACCTAACAGGACTTAAAGATGTAAGCAGTTAGCCTTAGCTGAGGCATGTTTGCAGTGTCTCTGTGCATTCATAAAAAGAAACGGTGTGCATAGCACTGGACACACTATGGGGCATGTTTTTGAAATTAATTTTGTCTGCATATGATTTCTGATTTAAAGTGCTGTGATTTGGGAACTTTTTCAAGTGTGTACCCCACTAGCGAGGCAGTGAAGCGTGCCCTGAATGCACTGGCATATTCCTCCATCCTTAAAAAAGTGCAGTAATGTATGTACCAGTAATAAATAAGCAGATTCCTCGAAAAACTCAGTAGTAGTGTAACCTGCTGTGTGGCACTCGAGGACAACCACAAATTAATCATTTTAAGATTGTCTTGAGGATGGATTAAGCTCAGGCCATTTTGTATTCCCTCCAGCAGCTTGGATACAAGCAGCAGTGTTGGAAGGCACATTTTGTGTATCTGAGGACCGGATCTAAAAAGCCATTTAGTACCACTCATAAAAGCCAGCTAAGAGCATAAGCACACAAATGTGTGCTCATGAGGTCTCACTGATTCATGGTATAAGCCTACGCAGACAACAGCGGCTCTCCAGGGAGGGGACTTTGGCCAATATGCTTAAATCATGGGAGTGATTTTTACAGATGCCAAAGGGATTAAGATGCTCCATTTTCACTATTAATCAGGAATCATGCAAGGACCCAAAATGTCTTTGAAAAATTACTCCACATGTGTTCGTTTCAATATGAAATCATCCGATGGGCTGCATCCTCCAGTGGGTGCGTATCTGTTTCTTTGTTTTAAAAAAACTTCACTGCCTCCAAGAACTGGAATAAACTCTTAGTAATGGGGTAGGACTTAATCAGTATATTCAGATCATAACCAATAGAGCATTATGGTTTTTTACTTCCTGTTTTGTGTTGATTTTTAATTAACGTTGACTTTTATATATAAAATAGTTGGTTTTCAAAAGGCCAACTGGAAACCCTCTTGTGGATTACCTCATCTAGGCACAGATTTTTTTGTGTGCATATTTGTAATTGTTTGAAGGTTTTCCAAGCATGTCTTAAAGTCACACTACAGTTTTCAAACACATTTATAAGAATGTTATAAGGTTATGAAACTTCAAAGAAAAAAATTAATTTTACACAGTAAAAGTTGTTTAGACTTTGTGATGGACACGAGATGCGGAAAGAATATTTAGGCCCATATCCCATGAAGGCTGACACACAAATAAGGATATAGCTGCAGTCCATGGATTTAGAGATAGGGACGCACAGTATATATGTTTTTGTGGGATTTCTCCAGCCTGCTTAAAAATTGGTTGCACTTTATGGTTTTGATTTTGGCTTTTCTATAAAGAAGGCAGAATTTCTAATGGTCTTAAAGCATCAGTCCTTCCCTGAGAGGTTAGACAAAAAGAAAAATATTAAACAGAATGGGAGACCAAGCCTGTTCCCAAAGAAGCCAAGGTCAGAAATGGCCTCATTTCAATGGAACAGTCTCTAGTAAAATTTCTGCCTTCCTCTTAAATATTAGTCTTCCTTTCCTTTTCTGCTCATGTGTCTGCCATAGCTCTCATCTCTCCAGCAGCTATGATCTGCTGCCAAGATTTGTTCTACTCTCCATGTAATTTATGACCCTGTCATGCAGCTTATTCATACACACTTTCCCAGTGGCAAGGCTGAGGATACTGATGTACTTAAATGCTGCTCACAGAGGTGCGGGGAGCGGGCTCCAAAGAGACAAAGCACATGCCTAGCTTTATTCAGGTGACAGCCAAGGTAAATCAAATAGTGAAATTACTGCAACAGGTAAAGCTAGACACTTTAATTAATCTTTGCAGGGTCAGGATCTGAGCCTTTCGGGTACAAAAAGTCCCTTGCAGATCTCTAAGCTGTGAGCCAACAACAGCAACAAATTCAGTGCATTGGGTTGCCTCTAGCCTAACGCTGCTTCCCCCAGCTGACCCGCCTTCCCCTTGGCAATGTTTCTACCAGACACTGTGCCTACGGGAGCCTGGGGCCTAAATGACATGTCTATATAGACTCAGGTACTAAGAAACCTAAATTGTGCTGTCTTTCAATGAGACTTAGGCGCACAAGTCTCTTGGACCTGGCCTGTCAAACAATCTTAGGTCTCAAACACATAGCAGGTTGATGTCCGTATGTTGACCTGAGCCCCAGGCATTCAGAGGTGCTTAAACACCAGTACTCCAGAGCCCAAAGCTCTACCACATAGTAATCTTACAACAACATTGGTAAAATACTACTGATTTTCCTGTGATGCTTAGAATTTTGTTGTCTTAAATATTTCTTTCCCATGCACAGATGCTCCATCTTCTATAAAAAAACTCCTATCAATCAAAGGTACGTTTCTCTCTTGCCCTTTTTGTTTTCTCCTTCAAGACTTTCCGTATAAGAAATGTCTCAGGCTGTCTTATTTGTCAGAGGAAAAAAGAGTCATTTTTAGAAGCTATGTTTCAGCAAAGTATTCTCTAAAGACAGGAGTTTTATACAGGCCCTTTACAGCCTCCCATTTCAATGTCCCTGCACACCACTGAAACAGAACCTGAAAACAGTGAGAAGGAAGTGTCAGTCAGGAGATAAATGCCATGTGTAGCACTTATTTTCAATATTACACATCACATTCTGATTATAAATTAATTGAAGAGACATACTGTCAAAAACTTTCCCTTCATTTAATGTGTATGTAATCTGCATTTTATACTATTGCACTGTATGGAAAATATGAATGCTGTTCCTGGAAAGTAAGCTATGATCTCTTTCCACATTGTATATAAATCTGGAGAGTATAATCAAATGCAGAAGCAATGTATATCTCCAGACTCTGAAGCTTCTACCTGCCCCTATAAATCTTTCAGCTATGGAATGGACAGCAAGTGGGCTTATACTAATCTAGCCAGATTAATACCCCGATTTGATGATACGTATTTAAGTAATGTTTGTTTTAGTTTCTGCATGACCCAGCCAAGCAAAAATGTGCCTGCAATAAATATGGCTGGCTTGGGACATATTCAATGAGTACAAACATCAAATGCATCATCAAGAGCTTTGGGATATTTGTTTTTAGCATATGACCACAAGATATGATGCATCTTTGCAAAACTTCCTACTTCACTTAAGAATTATGCTCAGCTTTTCTGGTGTTGCCAGAAGCTATCCTGGACAACATAATGAGAAGCTTTCCTCTCCAGACTAAGTCAAATATTTAGGGTTTTCTTTCCTTTGAAGCCCCCCTTTTTTCCTCTGTTTCCATATCTATGAAAGAGAAATGCTGATAGCTACCCAGTTTGGAAGGTCCTTAGATCAACCTGCTAATAGGCCCAAATCCTGCTGCTTTTATGAAAAATATGAATTTCACTGTTCAGTTCAACAGGCTGGACTGCAATCACCTCATTGGAATCAGGCAAGGGATTTAGTTTTCCATCCATTACATGCCTAAGTGCCTGCCTGGCAACTGCTCCTATGCCTTTGCAGGAGAGGTATAGACAAGAAAGTGTAGGTTAAATTATGATGCCATCCCTTCCCCACACACCAGTCAAAGGCACTTGCTGGTCTTGAGAGGAGAACTCTGCAAGAGAAGAAAAGCGTCTGAATCACCAGCTTCCCTGCAAAACACTTTGAAGCTTTAGATTGGTGTGTAAGCGCTTGGAAGTAGTGAAATGGATTCCTGGAACATGGGCACGGATCCTTGTTCTGGGCAAACTGACTTGTTTTCACTTGTGACATCCCAGCGGAAAACCTCTTGCAGTGTACCGTACATATGTCAATGGCTAAATACTATCAGTGATAAATCTTTCATTTGCACATAGAAACACCTTTGGTGTGACTGTATCCATATGGATGGCAGAAATAATTATGTAAAATGGCCCATGAAAACAGTGTATATTTATTGTTACCACAATAATTCATCATCTCAGGAACGAGGAACACTACAAATTCCATAAATACTGTCAGAAAGGTAAAAGAAGTAAGTGATGACTGTTGGAAAGCATCAGCTCCAAATCTGTATGATTTCATGGATAGGCAGTTCAGTACAGACTGAAAATATGAACTCCAAGCCAGTCCAAGCTGCAAAGCAACCCCAAAACCAGAACAAGAACTATAATCAAAAAACATATGCAGACTATTATCAGTTTTGAGTGCCAGGAAAAAAAACCAAAGGTCTAGCCCACTATAATCAACATTTGAAAGTAAGGAATTAATTCAAAGGAGTTATGACAGAGCAAAAATTTTCTGAGTCAGTATAGAAAGTCCTTTGCCATGAGGTCCAGCTTTCAACCAAAAATGAATCAAAGCACATCTAGATTTTAACATAAAGCAACACCAGAAACAGTTAAGCAATGAGATGAAGGACTGAGGTAGCTCCATTTCTCAGCCTGACTCCGCAGTTAGAGGTTTCCAACAGAAGTGACTTGGGAGGAAAAAAATCTTATTAATACCTATGCCTATATAGGACCAAAGCTCCCCACTAGCAAAGCTCCCTAAGTAAGAATCATACCTGTAAGAGACCCTGACTTCAGACTAATCATGAGTTGACTGATTGACACAGAGTGAAACTCCAGCCCACTTTTTACTAAAATTTCTTGCTAGAAGCTCATCTTTCACAAAGGGTTTGAAAATGTCAGAAGCAGCCCTTATGCCTTATTCTAGGCCCCTCTCTGGGCTGGATTCCCACCCACAGAAGAGAAATAGTTGTGCAAGTCCCACAGGAGAAGTGACACTATTGCTGGGCCACAGAAATAACCAAGTTAAAATAAATTCATCAGAAACCAAGGAACATCTTGCTGGCCAGGAGACCTGGACTACCGGAAGGGAGAGGGTAGAAGAGCAGGGAAAAGAAAGTGAGAATAAAGACAGGGAGAAGACCCAAGTTCTTCCACAGAAGCTGGAAAGTATAAAAGGCGGCCAACGAGAACTTTTGGGCAGGGCTGAAAAACAAGTGAAAGTGAGAGCTTCTCTCATCTCTGAGAGTGCAGCCAAAAAATCAGGTTACCAACAGTAAGCGAAGGGGGAAAAAAAAAAGGCAAACCCTTCAAAATTGGCAGCAAAGAACTATCCACACTCCTTGGCTCCATGTAAGGCTGGGTGGAAGGGGTAAGAAGGAAACAGGGGACAAACTGCAGCTTGGAGCCAAAATATTTTCCTTCTGGATGCTCCTGGCTCTGTTCAGCCCTTTGTGACTCTCAATTTCAACCCGTTACGCACTCCCCCATAATCATCATAATAAATAGCTGTTTGCTTGCTCGGTGTATTCAACTTCCTCGCAGCAAGCCAAGCTCAACCCAGCACTAGCATTTATTTCTGGATTTTGACCAGGCCTGCCTAAAACCAAACAAGACTCGGTGCGATTTGCCATATTCACTGGGAGAGAATAAAAGCAATCGCACTCAAACACCAGGATTTGTGGCCAAGTTCACCTCATGCTGCTGGTGGTGATATCACTGTTATTTAACTTGCTTTAGTACTTTTAAGACTGCTGTGGAAAACGGGAGGGTTTCAATTCTGTTTCTGGGCTTTGAGGGAGACGCAAGTTATGCTAACAACATGGACATAACTAACTGTTGTCCTTCCATTAAAAGAAAAAACCCTCTATTACTCAAAAGTCAAATTATTGTTAGAAACCCATAATGACTAAATAAAAACAGCCACTAGAATTAGGAGCCTTCCCCCATTACCACCACTGGGTGGGATTTTGGCCAAAATGCAAAAATTAAAAGAAAATAACAGTCATAAGAAACTACGCTTTTCCAGCTGTCATAACTTTTTTCCTTCCTTTGTCAATGCTTAATGTGTACAGGTTTGCACACAATCGCAGGCATTGCTAATTCTCCCCTGTTAATTGTGGAGGGGGTTCTGGCTCCTGACGGGTGATCTGTCACCCCTGTGCTCCTCAATGCAAACCCCCGTGCTGCCCAGGCTCCTCACAGCAATCCTCTCTAGCGCATTTTGTCCCAGTAGCCCTGCTTCAGGGCCTTTTGGAGCTCTGTCATCTTTGCTTTGGGGAGAAGCTGCAGGATTCCATTTCCTTCCATGCAACGAGTACTGGGCCGTGAGCTGGAGGAGGAGATGGCTCGCTCATTCCCTGCAGTGGTCCTTGGGGGCTGCTTAACCTCTGAAAGGAGGAAAATAAGTGGCACAAGCAGCCAGTTAGAGGGGGATTTCCTTTGAGCAGGGCAGACATTAACTGAGGAGATGGAACATTCCTCATTAAGACAAAATAGTTCCAACCCTGCCTAAAATAACATCTCTTTCAAGAGCCGGCAACACCGTGCTTGGTGTCCCAAGCCAGGTCCTACAGCCCTGTTCAACAGTGCTCATGAGACATTCCGAAATGCCAATGCAGATTTCCAGCGCTGCCCTGACAAGTTCCCAGAAGTGCTGCAGAACATCCCCGGCAGGGTGTCAGGCTGGGATTTCCAAAGGATTCAGGCAACATGAACAGGATTTGGGCATCTGTGAAAATCTTGACCAAACATCTCAAAATGTGATGAAAAACATGTTTTCAGCTCTTTCAAGGTGGTATTGCCCTTCCAAAAACTTCTTCTGTGAACGAGGGTCTATCACATGCTACTTGCCTGCCAATTCACATTGTCATGGGTCTCACGAGAGTTCTCATTTTTCTTGAAGTTCTGGCATCAGGAAGCATGTCAGAATCTCAGTTTCCATTCTTAAATCAGTTTGTATGTGATGTAAACAACTCCTTAAAGAATCAGGAAAACAAACAAACAAGCAAACAAACAAACTGAAACCCCCAAAGAACCCCTCTACCTGGAAAAGAATTAAAATCTCTTCCCCCCTGCCCTCCAAAGCTGTTCCCCTGATTTTGCAGGGTGTGACTCACAAATGTTAAATGCCTGGGGCTGACGGTACTGCAGACCCAACTGCTAAACAAGAGCCGTGGCTATGAACTTCTCACCATTGGCAAACTACAACAGTTCGAGTAGACCAAACTAAATAACATAATCCATGGACAGCTAGAGAAAGGAAATGCATTTTTCTGCATTGATGACACTGAACATTTCTTTAGGAGAGACTGGGGAGGAGGGAGAGGAGAAGGGAATTTCCACTGAGAGTGCCAAAAATCTAATTAATGCCCTGTTAGGGACCATTTATACATGATGAAATTCATTCCTACACTGAGAGCCGGCATAAAGTTACGTACCGCTGAAGTTGCAGTTAACCAGCAGAAGGAATGAATTTCATTTAAAGAGCAATGTTCCAGATTCCTGGACGAGACACTCAGGAGTGAATGAAGCACTGTGCAGTAGAGCCTCAGCAGCTGTGAAATGAATTTTGCTGTGACCTAACAAAAACCACAGACTTGAAATTGTGATGATTCAGAAATTTTCAGCTCGCAACAGGAGTTCTTGCAAAATATTTGGGAACTGCAGGAAGCGTTTAATGGTCTCCCTATGTCAAGGAGAGGAATCCTGACCTCTTGTCTTTATGGTTCTTGTTCCTATGAGTGATAATTTTAGAAGGAGATGATTAAGCCCATGTGGCCTTTCTTCTAAGGTTGCTAAAAGAATAACAAGTGACCTGGCTTCGTCCTTTCTGGACTGATTCATCTTCCCTCTTTGCTATCGGAATTTGCAGAAGAATGGTTACAGGGACAGACCGTGCTCCCCGTCATATGTGTAGCCCCCCACGAGCGTGCGCAGTAAAGGAAATCAAGTCGAACCAGCGGAGAGGCTTATCTGCAGAGCAATACAATGGAGCAACAAAAGTCAGGAGAACCTTATAAGGGCATGTGCCTTTTCTAACCAAGAGTTGAAAAGTTAGGATTTCAGCAGAAAAAAATTTCGAAAAGACCAAGAACATGAATCAGAATACCCATGGCTAAAGCAGAGGTTTAGGACATTCTTAATCCTTATTCGGATGCAAAAACCATGGAAGGGTGGTTATAAATTCAAACTGATCTCATCCTAAGAAAGCCTTCAGGTGAATCTTCCTTTCATTTCCTGTTAGCTCGAGGGATGAACTGCCAGCAGGACAGACAAAAGTGTTGCATGCATTTCCCAAAATAAGTAAGAGACATCTTAGAAAGTCTAACAGCATGCAATACAATAATTACTACATGTTTGTGTCACAATTACTGTCAGAGATTCCTTTAGAAGTGAAACCAGTCTGTTTCAAATTGTGGTGAAATATGACTCGTAAGATTATTTCTGGCTGCTAATAAATGATGGCTATGCAAGAAACAAATTTGAGCATCGTTGAAAATTATCATTTTGCTTTGTGTGCTTCCAGTAATGTTTTCTTAAACAAGAATCTTACATTTGTCCCTGTATTTGTGTAACTAATGCTGTGGAAAGCACTAGACACAGTCACACACTTGCTAACACTGTATTTCTCATTCAATTTTCAGACTGAATTCCATTTTCAGTTTTGTGTAAATACTTACACTGTCCTTGAAGACGTAAGTGCAATGCAAAATTACATGAACTGGACTTAAAGCAGACATAAATGAGGTCAATGTCAATCATTTAGCCTTCACAGGGAGTATATCCAGTATATGAACCTTTTAAATGCCATATTAAAATAGTTGCTAAAAGCAGCATGCTGGAAATGGGGGTCACTAAAAGCGGCATCCTGGAAATGCAACTAGAAGTCTTATTTCTTGGGAGCAGGGACTCTCCTCCTCTAATGCCTGCAGAGAGCTGGTAGGTACTATGTACCTAGACCTAGAGAGGTTATAAACTCCCTGGAGCACTCTTCGGCTATGCTTGCACAGCATCTAGCACCCACGGGCTCTTGCTCCACAGTGAGGACTGCTGGTTGCTTCCTCATGTTTGCTTATTCCACCATAGCCTGTTCCTTATGGATTACCTGTACTTAGCTCTTACATTTTAAGCAGGTTTCCCCTAGCAATTTTTATTTATCATAATCCTCCTGTACTTGAAGACTCCTCATTACCCTTTCCTTTCCCATGTAAACTGAGGTTAACTAGCAGCTTGTAGCAGCAGCAGGACCTGTTCACACGCTCCCTGGAAGGGTATGCAGAAGCAAGCACTGTGCAGAAGCAGCGCTACACTGCATACTGCACAAAGGAAATAATTGAAAATTTGGCCAAGACTTATATGCAGTAACTGGAAAAATGGCCTAAAGTTGCCTCTTCATTGCACATATGTGCTTCCTAGAAGGAAAACTCTTCTTTTCCACTGATTTCCACTCAGTAATGCTTCCTTTGGAGCAGGCTGGGTAAAGTACATCCCAGTTACAAATGGTCATACAGCATCATTTTCTGACAATGTGCTTTTCACCTTGCTTTTATCAGAGAGTTCCAGGTATGTTGTAAGCTGGAATTTGAGGATGACACTTCATTTCTTACATCTCAGAAAAGCAGGAACACTTTCTGAAAGCACGTTCTCATTTTAAGGAACTGGATATTTGCTAGTTTATAATGATGAGTCCCACTTCAAAAGCTAACGCTCTCCCTTGATACGGCCACCTTAGTTCTGTGATTATTTTGAGGGATAATGTGTGTCCGGTAACTCAAAAAAAATGCAGCGCAGTAGATCTAAAAATAAAAATTAGGAAAGATGGGAATTAGCTGGCCACAGCTCACCTCAATTACCAGGTCAGGTTTCAATTTCCAGTAAGTTTTCAGCAGGGAAGGTTGTGTTAATGTGTCTGTGGGCATTCCTCATACGGAGGAATAGAAATTTCTTTGAAAACAGATACCTGACATCACAGCTACGTGCTTTCCTGGAACAAAGCATGCCCTGGAACTGTACACTGCCTACTGAAAGAGTCTTCATCCCAAGTGAGATACTACTGCTTGCATTTCAGTAAAGATAATACAATTGGTTTGCAGTAAGTGGAACTAGAGCTTGGTGCTCAACTTGCTGAAGAACTCTTACGGAGACCTGCGGATGTTCAGCTTAAGATGTTGGGAAACACTGTAGACTACTTCACACTCACATTGTCTGAAGAGTTGCTTGAATAGATCAGGAACCGCAGCAGACTTTTAGATTAATAATCCCTTTGCCAAGACAGAGTATGCGTGAGAGGCACGAAAATGGTCAGCAACACAACCTTGCTGCACTATCTGAACTTGAGTGCTGGTCCAGGTGCTGCACTAGAATGGGGCACACTGTGCTTTGCTCACTAGCAGCTTCCTGCTTGAGAGCCACAATTACAGTGCATGCTCTCTGCTTTACAGTATTCCTTCAAGCTAGAGAAAAGAGACACACACACACACACACATCCCAAAGCAGCAGAGATGGCTATGGGAAGAAGACAGGGGAAAGAAGATGACAAAATTTGTATACAGCAGGGTTACATTTGATCATCACACTGCAGATCCCACATACTTAGAAGGGGGCACCTTCACTTTTCTTTTGTTCTCAAAATTGATTTTGGACAGCAAGAAATAAAGTCAGAGAAAGAAGCTATTACATTTATTTTGAACGGAATGTAACCACACCGTTTTTTCCAAGTGAGGTGTGAAAGATTTTAACCTTGAGTCACCAGCAGTAGATAAAACATCACTTAGGGTTTCCTGTTTCCAACCTGTACATGTATGTTACGCCTCACCTTCTCCCCTGTGCAGAACATTATTTCTCCCGAGTGGAGCAGTATCAGCTTACAGGCAGCGTTGCTTAAAGGAAAAAGAAAAGTTTGTCTCTCCCCAAAAAAGCCATTTTGTTAAGCCAAATGTTCCACAAAATGGCACAACAGCCTTCCAGCCCGCTCTCCTTGCGGGGACGGGCCTCTCCCCCGGGCCGGACTCGCCGCCGGGCTCACCGCGCTGCCGACCCTTCGCAGCCCCCGTCCCGTCCCGCCCGCCTCGGTTCAGTTCGGCTCGGTTGGGCTCGGCCCTTTGTGGCGGCCGGGCCGGGCCGGGCCGGGGGCCGGGCCGGGCCGGCGGTGCTCGGCGGGGCGTCGGCGGCCCCCGCCCGGCCCCCGGCGGCGCCGAGGCCAATGGGCGCCGGGGCGGCGGCGGTGGCCCCCCTCCCCGCGCCGCCCGCCCTATATAGCGCCCGGGCGGCGCCGCTGTCCCGTCTGTCGGGCTGCCTGCGAGCGGCGCCGCTGTCCCTGCCGTGCCGTGCCGTGCCGTGCCGTGCCGTGCCGTGCCGTGCCGTGCCGTGCCGTGCCAGGATGCCGGGCCGCACCGTGTGGCGGCTGGCGCTGCTCGCCCTCTGCCTGGGGGCTGCAGCGGCGGCGGGGGGTGGCGGCGGCGGACAGCGCCGCGAAGGCGGCGGCAAGAGCCGGCGGCAGGCGCAGACCACCTCGGTACCTCAGGGCACCCCCGCGCAGAGCAAGCGTGAGTACCGCGCCGGGACGGGGTCCCGCGGGCAGGGCAGGGCCGCGCAGGGCGGCGGAGGGCTCGGCCCGGCCCCGCCGCAGCGCGGACGGGACGCGAGCGGTGCCCGCGGAGCGCGGCGGGAGCCGGAGCCCGGCCCCGCTGAGTGCCCCCGGGTGCCTTTTTCTCTGCCTGGGGCTCCGCAGCTGGGCCCTCGGCTGCCCGCGGGGCTCGGCGGGGCCCGCACGCTGCGAGGCTGCGGCGCGGCAGCCGGTGCCCGCTGCCGGCGCGGTTTGCCCGGGCCGCGGCCCTGCCCTCCCGGCCTCTGCCCTCGGGGACTCCAAACTTTTCTTTCTCTTCCCCCTCTGCTCCCTCCCTCCTCCCCCTCTCCCCCCAGAGACCTGTTTTGACAATGGAAGATACTATCAGATAAACCAGCAATGGGAGCGCACTTACCTGGGAAACACGCTGGTCTGTACCTGCTACGGTGGAAGCAGAGGGTTTAACTGCGAAAGCAAGCCCGAACGTAAGTCGGTGGTCTTTTGTGTCTGCATCAAGACCCCAGAATGGCTTTTGATGCCGAGTAAGCTGAGCCTCGTACCGAGGTGTAACTGGCAGACCGGGTTTTCAGCTGAAGTTCGGTACTTGGGGTCAGTAATGGATCTACACTCAATTACATTGAAGATCTGGCTTGGGATTTTAAGAAATGCTTTTCATTAGCGATGGGCCGGCTACCAGAACCCTGAGCCAAACATCACTCATCTCTCTGGAGGATTGGATCTAAACATTAATTTTGGAGCCAACCTCTTCTTTATAATGAACTGAACTGACTCCTGGATTCGCATGGGAAGTCCAAATCTGGAGTCACTTTGCAGCTCTGGCTCTGTGCTGTTTGATTGCTTCACCCCAACTTTTTGTAGCTGTGCTGTGTCGTCAGCTTGTTTAAAAATATTTCAACTTACAACTTTCCACAGCCCCCCAGCCATGCTGTGAGCTTTCTATAATTGAGTGTAAAGTGAGATTGTTTAGTCTTCTGCAGAAAAAGTTTAGGTAACAGAAAGAACTTTGAAAGCAATATCTGCTGGAAGATGCATCTCTCTGGGATACAATGTAGTTTAGATGATCAGATGTGATCTATCCATATTTATTGGTCTGAAGCCACTGGTTTGCCTTAACTCCTTTATGTTGCTCTGGAGATAGAAGAGAGAAAAACTGGTTCCTGGCTGACAGTGTTCATGTAAGACAGATGGGAGCAACCCAGCAGTCTGTTTTGCAACGCTTGTGTGCTGCCTGCCTCACAGCTAGAGTATTTTAAGGAGTACTCAGTCCCCTTACTCCTCCATAAAAGGGGGTTTAATCTAGCTTTCCTTCCCCTGCAGGGATTCCCAAGTTTTACAGTTTGGAAGTCCAATAGCAAGTTTCCCTTATGGCACAGTTAACTTTATCTGTCCAGGAGTGAAGAAGGTTGTTCTGTTGCAGACCTCAGGTCTGGTGGCAGCACTGACATAACCATTCTGTTACTCATACACGAGTGTGAACAATTCACAAGTAGTGCTGCTGACTTCGGTGGGACTTGCTGTAGAATTTGGGATTAATATCTCAATTTTTTGCAAGATCAGAATGAGGAGGATTAGCATGACAAAGCGCACAGCGTCTAGGGGATGTTTGCTCCCTCCTGTCTTCTGTGCTGTTGCACTTCAAACAGCTGGGATTGATCCTTTCAGGGCACACATGTCCATGTGCCATGCTCAACTTCTGGCTAACTGTGGGAGGGAAGCCAAGTTATTCAGCATCATAGGGAGCTTGAGGGGGGCCAATTTTCCATCCCAGGAAGGAAGAGGAGACTGGTAGCATTTTTCCCCAGAAAAAAAGAGCGTCCGTCTGAGGAGGCGAGGAATGTGTGTTTCTGTTGACCGTACATGTTACTGCCATGGTTACATGAAGTTGATTTTTTTTCTCCCCTCATAGCTGAAGAGACTTGCTTTGACAAATACACTGGATCCACTTACCGAGTAGGGGAGACATATGAGCGTCCCAAGGACTCCATGATCTGGGACTGTACTTGCATTGGAGCTGGACGTGGGAGAATCAGCTGCACCATTGCCAGTATGTAACTACGAGCCTATTACTACAGCTATTGTTCCTTAGTGTCATAATTTCCAGGGCAACTTACAAAATATTCCCAATGCCGATTAGCTCAAGTTGGGGGGGTTTAATCCAGAGCCTGTTAAAATCTTGGAACTGGAAGTCCTTGCCCCATGTACATACATTTGTACAACCAAACTCCTCTTTTATTTAAGAGGTAAAGTGCTATGTGTAAAAACGTAGGCCAAAAATTACTGTTAGTGTCCAGCCATACAGGTTAGTACATTTACTATATACAAGAGTGTGTTACATCTTCACAGGTACATTTATGAAAGTAGTTTTCTGACTGGAAAAAAGAGTGAGGGTCTGCTCTGCAGCTGGTGAGTTAGAATAACACCACTGGCATTAATGGGACTACTCTGAATAAATAATAAATACCACCTGAGAGCCCATCCCCCTGTCCTCCAAAAATGGCATGCCACGCTTGTCTTTGAGGGAGCTGGGATTTGATATCCAGACACCAGCTCAATGTGTTTCTGCAACTCCTTTTTCACCAGCCTGACCCATACTTTCCTCTTGTTTCTCCCTCTCTTCCCTTGGTCCTTTCTCCCCAGCTCTCCCTTTCACGTCTCTCTGTCTGGAAATCCTTTCCTTATTGAGTCACTGAATTGTTCACAATTTCCTTTCAGTTCAGAATTAGACTTTCTGTGAGCACAGACGAAGTGTGTGCTCTTGTGTGTCAGGACTTTTGGACTGAGATTTCAAAGTCCCCGAGGCACCTTTTGAGAAAAGTCTTGTTCTTAAAAGTATCCAGTTTCTTGTTTAAGACACATGCTGATCCTAGTAGCATTGCCACGGAGGACTCAGAAGCCAGCCATCATTATAGCATGGAAAAAAAAAAATGCCTTTAATCTAACAAGTAGAGCTGAAGTCCTTCTGAATTTAATGGTATTTTATTGGGCAGGGATGATAAGTGTTGTAAGAAAAGAAAGAGTCAGTAAGGAAATTGCAAGCATAAGAGTGGTCTCATTTCCTCATCATCAGCCTGGTTTAGAGCTCACTGGAGAGTCTCACTGACTGCAACTGGCTTTGAATCAATGTTCATAACTCTTGGATTCCTTGCTTTCATAAATGAGCCAATGAAACATTTTAGTGGCTCCTAATAAATGACCAGATACATGTTTCTCCTCTTTCCTTGGAAGAAGACCCTGTGTTTGCAAACTGCCCTTCACCACGCTTCCCTCCCTGGGCCAAGTGGTGGGCTGGGACTGCCTCAGGGCTGTGGGGCACCAGCAGGCTAGGAATCTGCCTTCCCAGGGCAGGGTTTCCAAACCCAAGAGGACCAATGTCCCATTGGGGTGTCACACCAAGCATCTCCTTATTCTCCACATGCTGGCCTGGCCACCATGTCCCTCACGCTTTATAGGGATGGCCACAGAGAGGCCCAAGCAGTACCACCTCGGAACAAGATGGAGGCAAACCCTCCCTCAGCTGCCCTCAGGATGTGAGTGGGGCCTGAGGGAGAAACAGCACCTCCTCAAGCCCTGGTGTTCCCCTTTCACCAGCCAGGTCTCAGCTCTGGTTTGAAACCTGGAGGGGGTTCACTGAGGAGAGAGGACAGGGCCTGGGAGGCTCAGAAAACAGTGGGTGCCAGCGGAAAAGGGCAGGTGCCATTTTGCAAGCTGGAGGAGGAGGCCATGGCCTGCCCCACTCCTTCTCCTCACTGCCCCCCAGCTGTTATCCCCTTGCCCCTGGCTGGGTGGCCCTTACCTTACCCCCGTGATGCTGTCCCTGGTGTGGTCCCTCACCTCAGCTCCCCTCTCTCCCGCTTGCAGATCGCTGCCACGAGGGTGGCCAGTCCTACAAGATCGGCGATACCTGGCGCCGGCCCCATGAGACTGGCGGCTACATGCTGGAGTGCGTGTGCCTGGGCAACGGGAAGGGCGAGTGGACCTGCAAGCCTGTGGGTAGGTGGCCGCTCCCTTCTTCTCCCCCAGCGTGGTCAGTGTGTATGGCCTCTTCCTCCTTGTCTTCCCAGAGGCATCCCCATGGGGGGTAGCCCTGGGTGGACTCTTATCCCCTTCCCTCTCACAGCCGAGCGATGCTACGACAACGCGGCCGGGACGTCCTATGTGGTTGGCGAGACGTGGGAGAAGCCCTACCAGGGCTGGATGATGGTGGACTGCACCTGCCTGGGGGAGGGCAGCGGCCGCATCACCTGCACCTCCAGAAGTAAGTGTTGGCCTGGCACCCGCCAGCTGCGCCATTTTATTCATCTTATTTATTTTTCAAACCTGTACTGTGTCAAAACGAAAAGGTATTCCTTTTTTCGCCCTGTTGCAACTGGCAGTGGTTCTAGAGGGATGGCTGTCGCTTGAGAAGGGGTGGGAAACAGACCCCTCTGAGGTGAGAGGGGAGTGTTTGCGCATCCCGGTTGCCATTTGCGATCTGGGGACCAGCAGGGGAGCTGGTGATCCGTGCTGGTGACAGAATGGCTGGATTATTTGGGGGTTTAACCTGCTTTAGAGAGAAAGGCTTAAGAAATCCACAGGCCAGCTGAGTCATAGTTGGGCATCCCCCAGGAACTCGGGGGAGTTGCTTGGTCTGCAAAATGGTGGACAGTTTGGTCTAATATCTCCATTTCTGTTTTTTAAAGTAGCCTCCTGAGGGAAAATTAGGAGCTTTTAAAGAGAAATAGTTAGCTGCTTTAACAGCAGGATCTGCCAGACGAAAATGTCTTCTTATTTTTTCTCTTTATTACTGCTTAATATATATGTTAGCTAAACCAGGGTTTGTTTTGTCTGCTCTCCCATCTCGCTTGTTAGTTTTTCCCACCATTTTGTCTTCAGTGTAAACATGCCGCAGGTGACTTTTTTAGTTTTTACATCATTGAAGGACATTACTGTAAATAATCCATTTTATTTGTATTTACAAAGCAAACAGGGCTTTTAAAATTCAAAATCTCACTTGTTTATCTACCTTCTGTTCCAATTTTGTTAGGAGCAAGCTCCATTGTGGAGCTATCACGGTTTACACCAGTTGACTCAAGAAAATTTAACTTTGTACCTTACACCTTTGTTATGCAAGGTTTGAGAAACTCTTCTGTAGCCTTTAAATTGCCTCATACGCAGTTGCCTCGGGGCACACGGGTAATGGCTTTCTGCTGATATAAACAGCAGACCTGTAAAGAACTAAAACACTAAGGAGGATTGTGATTAAAACTGAAGATCTGTAGAGACTTGGTCAACAAATAAGCTGTAAAAATCAAACCAGCCTTGACAATATTAAGTCTGTTAAAAACACATTGGGAAAAATCATTAACTGTCAAATAGGAATGAATAAACCAGAATGTGTTGTTTGTGAATTTTGGAGGAGTTATTATTACTAATAAAAACTATTTTGCAGTATCTTTCCTCCCATAACTCAGGTCTGTGTTGTAGTAGGGGAAATTGCAATAAAGTGACCTGTTCATTTTTCATTTTGTTTTTCAAACGTAATCAAACAGAGAAATTCAAATTTATGTATGTAAAACAATAGCCGTAGCCCACAAAGTGGCATTATGCTTCAGTGCCTGCTACTGTTATGTGTCTTTTATGGGCAGCATTTTCCAGAATCACAGCTGATTTCCTGGGGGACGTTTCAGCTTTTCATTGTATAACTTGAGAATCTGAGTGTCTGTAAGACAGGTTTTTTCACATTTGCCAAATTACATTATGAATACTTCACCAATTTACCACTCTTCTGGCAAATACTCAGTTTTTGGTCATTTTAACTACTGTGAATTAGTAATGTGTTTTCCACATTCATATTCTATCCCACGTGCTCTTTCAGTGGCAATCTGGCATGATGCATATGTCCTTCCACAGTTCCTAATAAATCCATATTCATTGATCCGTGATTATATTTGAGCCACTGTATCAAGTTGCCCTTGAATGAGAAGGTAAAATGTTGTAATGGAAGAAGAACTAGCTAATCCATGTGGATCTGGCATCCAGACAAAAGTAGTTTGTTATGCTGTCCTTTGAACCCATTTACTCAGTTCATCAGGGGCTGTGGGTTATTAAAGACAACGGGGAGATTTAGAAAGTCTCATATTCCTGGTATGACATGAGCAACCTATATTAACTTTACTGGAGCTTCATGCACACTTCTTTTGGAAGAAATGGAATTTAACATATTGCCCTCAAATAAGTTTTAGTTTCTTCCAGCTGAAGTAGAGCGCCGAACTTGAACTGTTCCCTGTGTATAGTATGAAATGACCCAGCTACAAAGACTTCCGCTTTAAAAAAAAAAAAAAAGAAGACATTAAAACAAGTTTCAGGTTTAAAGGTGTATACTAGACAGAATGGGCTTAAAATAGCTTTAAAAGTAACTAGCAGGAATGTTTTCAATCCAGAATGTGCTTTTTCACATTGATTTTGAACATAGCTTACCATGTTCACACTGGGAATGTTATGATGCTAATTTTGACAATGGCTACAAAGTGAAATCACGGTTCTGGAAATACATGTGAATTTTTCCTTAGACTAAAGCATCAGGATTTTCAGATGCTCTCAGCCTACACAGTTTAATGCAGGCTTTAGTGCATATAGGACTTGTAATAGTGGGCTGCAGAAAATGAGGTGGGCTCTTACTAAAGGCTTTGAACTATCAACTGGCTTGATAGTGTTGGTGGTTCAGTACTATAAATTGCACAGTGAAGCCATCCAATGCAGAAATAGCTAACAGTCATGTTCCTTATACAGACAGGTGCAATGACCATGACACCAAGACTTCCTACAGAATTGGAGACACCTGGAGCAAGAAGGATAACCGTGGAAACTTGCTTCAGTGCGTCTGTACCGGTAATGGCAGAGGTGAATGGAAATGCGAAAGACACACATCCCTGCATACGACTAGCACTGGTAAGTGGGGCATCATAGTGTGTAAGGTAGGGGAAGGGACAAGGAACGGCACATTTTGAATGGTTAGGACTTGGTGCTGAATTGTGCCACCCTAATTTAGGCATCTAGGAGTCTTGTCCAGGAAAGATAGATTGTCAACAAAGAGGGTCAGAGTTCAGGAGATGCTCTTTGTTTGTGCATGTGCAGATAAGATTAATTTATACCTTGTTTCTGTGCAGAAATGAGGCTTGCACATACAGATGTGATTGCCTGCACAATCACAGTGCAGTAAATCACATCTAGAGCTGTGTATCCACAGGAACTATCTGCTAGCTTTGTCATGGAAGCATGGCACTTCAAGTTAATATTTGAACTTTATGTATTCGCCTCAGGGTAACTTTGTTGAAATGTCCTTCATTTAAACTCCACTGAGACCATCTGGTTTCTTTGACAAGATAAATACACCTACTAATGGTTGAGCTTTAAAAACAGAAATGTCAAGGAATGTATACAATGCTGTTTAATACATGTACATTAGGTAGTTTGTAATTTTGGTATGAAATATTACCTAGTTTATAGGTAGCATATGTTTTTTGCCCAAGGTTTGTTAATGTCTTCAGTTTCTAAATTCTTTTTTGCTGTTTCAAGGATCTAGGTTTCCTTTTAGTAAATGCAATGTAAAACTGCTCTGTTTCCCTGTAGTACCTACACTAAATTTTTCTTGGTAAATGACTGTTCAGTACCAGCAGGTTAACTTCAAACTCTCAGAAGGTCTAAACTTCAAAATGCACAAAGCTTCAAGGGTGCCAGTATTTTGTTTCCGTTAATATTTCCCCTATTTCAGCAGAGCTGAATTTGTGGAGATTCCTGTGGGAATCATTAGCAAAAATTTCTGTAATGTACACAACAAGCCTCTTTCTTTGTCTTTCAGTATTATTCCAAGTGATAATAGACCAAATACTTTGAATCAAAGTTTAAAAATTCCAGAGTAAATGAATACATTTGTGGTTTATTCTTTGTTTGCAATGAAAAATTCAAAATGAATCCTTTTTGCCTTATCTTCCAACTTCCTTGGTAGCTTTTTATTGTCTTGTCACTGATCTTGATTTTTCTATTCTAGATTTCCTTCAACTAAAGAATTTTTTTCCAAAAAAATTGTTCTTAAACAATTCCTGTGAAAAGCGGTTGATGCTTTTAATCCTTTCTAAAGCTACTTTATGGCAGTAGAAACCAGGGGCTATTGTTAGCAGAACTAGGAGTTGTTCTTTTAATTTTGAAGTTTGCTAAGTGGAATAGTTAAAGTATGTCTAGGGAAGCAAAGAGCGTTGTGCCTTCGATCTGATGGAGTGCCTAAGGTTTTATTATCTCAACGTTTAATTGAAGCATTCTGTTCTTTAGCTTTGCATGTAACATCTCACTTCTCTCCCATGTTCTGCTGCAGGATCTGGCTCTCCCAGCTTCACAAATGTGCAGACTGCATTGTACCAGCCCCAGCCTCAACAGCCCCAGCCTCAGCCGTATGGCCAGTGCATAACTGATAACGGAGTGGTGTACTCTGTGGGTATGCAGTGGCTCAAGACACAGGGTAGCCAGCAAATGCTTTGTACCTGCCTGGGTAATGGAGTCAGCTGCCAGGAAATAGGTATGAGTTTGTGTTTAGTGCCTGTTCAGTCCAGTGAAATCTTTGGCAATGCCCTGCAGTTTAATTTTGAAGTAGAATACTTTTGTGTGTGTGTGTATCAGAAATGTCTTCTGAAGAAGACGCATGGGAGAAAGGTGCAAGGGGTGAAGAAATAATTGTTTTGGTTATTTGAAGCCTGGTTCTGTAGGGCAGAAACATTTCCCAGTGAGTTATATATAACCTGCTGAGGGAAAACAGAGCCCTTGGGGAGCAGCATTAATAACTTTATTCAAACCGAGCTGCAATAATATATGTTTGGAAAAGAATGTAAAAGAATGACACAGCTGCAGGGCTAAGTCATATGTTGGTGTGTATTGGCCCAGATCCATGGCTGTCAGTGTGGGTTCACATCAGCCAGCGACTTGGCCCAGAGACTCTATTGCTGTTCTAGAGCCCTAAGATTTGGGGATTGCTTTAAGCCAGAGTCTAATGCTATGATTCGCTTGTTTTAAAGCTGTGACCCAGACATATGGTGGCAATTCTGATGGAGAAGCTTGTGTTCTGCCTTTCACCTATGACGGGAGGACTTTCTACTCCTGCACCACTGAAGGCCGCACAGATGGGCACCTCTGGTGCAGCACCACTTCCAACTTTGAACAGGACAGGAGATACTCCTTCTGTACTGAGCAGAACGGTAAGTTCTTCTCAGAGGATCTTCACATGCACAGATGGGGGAAGGAGCAGAGAACATAGGGACAGGCTGCCTGAACAATTCCTGTGGTCTGGAGGAACTCTAGGCATGCCTCAACAGCAAGGCAGTCCTGTGCTGGGAGGGCTGCCTGGAGTCAGGGTGCTTGCGTGATCTTGGCATCTTTGGAGGGTGCTCAGGGCCTTTGAGTCCTGTTCTGTCTCCTCTGAGCTGACCTTAGAACAGGAGTACCTCATCAGGATACAGCTTTGGCCCAAAGGATACTTAGACTTTGCCTTTGCTTGGCTTAATTGCTAGATCAATGCCCATATTAGGCTGCGAAGAGGATATCCATGGAGAACAATTCGTGCAG
The DNA here is from genome assembly GCF_965183815.1 of Platalea leucorodia. Classification (NCBI taxonomy): domain Eukaryota; kingdom Metazoa; phylum Chordata; class Aves; order Pelecaniformes; family Threskiornithidae; genus Platalea; species Platalea leucorodia. Next base: position 62,169,549 of record NC_138827.1, read on the forward strand.
TCCTCTGTCACTCCCTCCGTCCTGACTATCTAGCCAGGTTGCCATATATAGCAGTAATCTTAATGTGATTTGTGATCACTGATCAAGAGCTGGTGCATGACTAATGCAGCAGCATTCCCTCTTGTCTGTGGATGGTCAGTGTTCTCTTCACAGCACAGATCTACCTGTGTGGTTGCACTTCCTGGAAAGCCCATCAGATGTCTATGGAACAGTATCCAGGCAGCTTCTCTGGGACCTGACCTTGGAGAGAATTTTTCACATTCCCACACAAAAATACTTCTTAATCTGCGTAGATTTTTTTTTGTTTTAAAACTCTGTTCTACTTCAGTTGTTTTTTCTGATAAAAGTCAAGCCTTTCTCTGCAGTGCATACGATATTCTTTCTTTTAAAAAAAAAAACAATCAAAAACAAAAAAAAACCACTGTCCCTGTCCACACACACATTCTTGTTTTAGTGAGGCTTCTTGTGATATACTTTGGGGAATGAGAAATACCAATATAGAAAACCTCAACAAATGCCTCCTTGTTCTCCATTATTTGTAAAGCAGAGTTGCTCAAGAGGTGAGTAGTTCAGGAAGATTACAGCCCTCTTTCCACTGCTGCTTGCAAAACATGAAGCTTCCAACCTGCAGGGAGGTTTTGACTTGTCCTGTTGTGCATAACTGAACTGTAACCCTTTCCTGAGGACTACTTTAAGCCAAAGGGCATGATTGGGTAATAGCCTCAGGGGGATAATACAGGTATGCTGAGAACTGTGAGTTTATTTGATTCCCTGGGCCTTGGCACAAAGGGTCTACAAAGCGACTTCCCAAACACAGTAAGCTTTGGTTTCCCTGTTCCTCAGGAATTCCCACGGCTGGCTCCACAACTCCTTCCAAAGTAGTGTTTGAACTGAATTGACCTTGTGCAAGGCTTATGTTTCTAGATCTGAAATAATTAAAGCGAAGAAAAGAAGCCTGTGGATAATATACAGGGTACACGTGGGAAAAAATAGTGCTAGTGGTTTGTTTTTCAAGCTCTTCCCTGCATGCTAAGGGAGAGCGCAGCCTTGATTTGCATCTGTTTTCTTTTCACTTTTGTACAGTTTTGGTCCAGACACGTGGTGGCAATTCCAATGGTGCTCTGTGCCACTTCCCCTTCCTGTACAACAACCGCAACTACACTGACTGCACTTCTGAGGGACGGAGAGACAACATGAAGTGGTGTGGAACCACTGAGAACTATGACGCTGACCAGAAATTTGGTTTCTGCCCTATGGCTGGTAAGGCTGAGAACCATAAGGGGATTATGGAATACCTGTAAGTGATTCTTTGAGCTGGAAAGTAAAGAGCTGTCTGTCGTTGGTCAGCTATTGATGACTTCCAATGAGCTGCATCCCAGTCCCAAACCGTTTAAGGCATTTCTGAAGTTTTTTGTCCTTTTTTCCCCACTGATCACCTCTAGCAGAGACTTAGGCAATGCCAGCAGAAGGAAATTTTCGTTACTCCTTTGCTACAAGCCAGTGGTAGGCATGCTTCTCAGCTGATGCAAACTGGTGTAGATCCATTAGAGAGCATTGGACTGTAGTGCTTTATAGCAAGTGGTGTTTGTATCTTGCATCTGCCAAAGCTTCTCCCTCATGGCTCATCACTTCCTCTTCCCTGATCTGTGGTTAGGAGTAAGTCCATACTTCAGTGTGTTACCCTGAAAATGGCAGTAATGTCAAAATCAATATCGTGGTCCATTCCTACAGCCCATGCACGCCTCCATGATGTCAGGAGGGGACATGTGCGAGGAAATGTGACTACTAATTCTTAAATGAAAGGCCTTTTGTAACTTATGACAATGTAGCATCTGAGCCCTTAAACAGCTTGTGGAACACGCGGGTCTTCAAATGGCTACATTCATATAAAGGCATGTATGTAATGAGAACTGATTCTCTCATGCAGCACCTCTTGGACATTGTGCAGAAGCCATTTCTAGTAGTTTTCAAATGAAAATTAAAATGAATGAACCCCTAGAGGGGATCTGCACTTAGAGAATGGCATCACCCAACAAAAACGCTATTCGAAATTGAGTGGGTGCCTAAAGCTGCAGATGCAGAAACCACTACACAGTATGAAGGGGCATGGCAAATAGCCTAAGCCCTCAAGATCTTGTTAATTCCAGCCACATAAAGTATCCTCTTGCTTTCTTCTCAACCAGCCCATGAAGAAATCTGCACAACCAATGATGGTGTCATGTACCGTGTTGGGGACCAGTGGGATAAACAACATGACATGGGCCATATGATGAGATGTACTTGTGTAGGAAATGGCCGCGGAGAATGGACTTGCATTGCCTATTCCCAGCTCAGAGGTACTGATTTTCATGTTGATATTGCCACTTTAGTCAAAGTGTTTGAGGGGTGGGAGAAATTGGTTTTCTTTTCCATCATTGTGTGTTCGAGCCCAGGCTCAAGAACTGTACATTATCAAGCTTTTCTTTGGAGTAGAAAGGGAATCCAAGGGACTACGTGAAGTTCCTGTCTTGTTTACATGCTGGAAAAGTACAGTTTCAGCCTTTGCAGGCTAGCAAGCAGGGCAAAACTTGATGAGCTTAATCAGGAGGTATCCCTGCCTCCTTTTGTCTACATTTAGGATCAGTGCCACTGGGACTTTACAGTGAGCTCAGCAGAGGCACCTCCCCCTCTCAAGAACAGACAAAACTCTAGACTAGTCTGAAGTTTGAATGCAGAGCCGTCCTGTTTTATTGTTCTGCAGTGAAATTTTCAATTCCTCTGTGCTGGATTAGCCCTTTGTTGGCTAATCTATATGAAAAGTTGGCAGAACAGCACTGAGATTACTCTTTATTTATTTACTTATTTATATGAGTGGTCCAAGTGGAGAAGTGCTTAAGCAATACCAAAAAAAGAAGACTTAAAAGCACAGACATTCAATCATCCTACAGCTAGCTCACAGCATTGGCTTCATGTCTGGAAAAGGCAGGGGGTTGCTGTCAAGCAGCCAAGAAAGGACTCTTAACACCACTTCTGAAATGGGATATAATTTATAGGGAAAGGCTCACTCAAAGGCTTTGGGAGGGGTGTTTTTAATGCATTTACTTCAGAACAGTGAGAAATGCACTGCTAAAAGTTCTGGTCTGTGAAACTCCTTTTTCCACACACACAGCTAGTTCTCTGCAGTTTCATTCTGGAGTTAAAGTGGTCTTTCTGGATGGAGGAGGGTAGAGATACTTTGCTTTTTCAAAAGGCAATGGTTATCTAAGTAGATTTGTTTAAATGTAGCAGCCAGAGAAGGTTCTTGGCACCCATAGGAGGGTCTGAGCACTGCTTGGTTTATCCTGACGCCATGCCCATGGTGTGGGAAAGTATGATGGGGAATGAAGGCCTGGGATTAACTGAGTCACTTCCGCAAGGGCAGAGGGTCTGTGATTGACTCCAGAACTGAACTTGGGTCTCTTGGGTCCTAGTTAACAAAACAACATGCTTCTGGGGTGGTTTTCTTGTTTGTTTTTTCTTTCTGCTCCTCACTGTGATTAGACTGGCGTTAGGAATTCTGGGCCAGATCACAGATTGACACATTGCCATTGAACCTAATAGAATGATACCATTGTACTTAAGCATGGGATCTGGTTACTGTGTTTTGAGGGAATAGTAGATTAGTAGGTATTATTAGTGACATCTTGGATGTGTAATATATTTGCTCCTGTCTGCAGATTACTACAAAGTGTAGCAAAGAAAGATACCTGGCAGAATAACATCATGAGGATGTTTGTACCTCTTCGTGGTATCTTTATGAATTTGGATTAGCCCTTTTCTCCTTGAGTAGTTCTAATGATTTCAGACAGTACTGACTGAGGTATTCCAGTCTAGATCTTCCTAAGAGGAGTAGTGACAGAGTTAGTGTGCCATTTTAGATTTTCTTTCACATGTGGAATATATGTCACCAGGAAGAACCAGGCAGTTCTATAGTTTGAGTAATGCATAGTACTTTGGACTGCATCTTATAGACCTCTTTTCTGCAAGTGTTGCTTATTTAGACACTGTTGATAAATGAACTGGGAAGCAGTGGTACATATAGAGCACTAATCTGTGATGATCACGGATACCAGGAGGGTTCCCTTTTGCATGAATGGGGCTTGTCATGGTCAGTCTCTGTAAGCTGATCAAGCGGAGGGAACAATGTGCCAAGCAGAAGGATTTTGTCCTAACGCTTGGAGCTATTGCTGACAAAAGCGTCTCTGCTCTTTCTCAAACAGACCAGTGCATTGTGGACGGTATCACCTATGATGTGAACCAGACCTTCCACAAGCGTCACGATGAGGGGCACATGCTGAACTGCACATGCTTTGGCCAGGGCCGTGGGAGATGGAAGTGCGATCCTGTTGGTAAGTCACCATCTGTTCCCACTTGCTAAACGCAGACTGTGGCTGTGTAGGAACTGGTTATGGTATGGTGAAACTGGTGTGTGAATTTGGACCCAGTCTTTGCCTGCTTTCTGCCCTGAATTGCACAACTGCAAAAGCATAAGTAACGCTGCATTTGCTGGAGGGTGAGTGAAAGGGGATTCCTAGTTTTAAGGAAATAAGCTTGGGTTATCAGATATGCCACAGAAGCAGCTCATGATGGTGCAGTAGTGATGGATTGTGGCAACGTAGCTCTGAAAACATAGCAGGTTATGGTAGCAGGGCATGTTAGCCCCAGGCTGGGGTGGTTTGGCTGAATTCTGGTACCTGAGCTGTCAGCCTAGGAGGCAGGGCGCTCAGACTGAACACTGATAATATGCAGCTAGGTACTGATGGTAGGATCACTTTTCTTTCCTTTCTCTATCCTAAAATCTTTAGGTCTCCTCATTGAACTGAGAAAGGAGCACCAGCGTATATTAACTTACCTTGGACTAAATTGATTTTTTTGGCTGCCCTTTGTTCTGGCAAAGAGAGAAAGCTCAGTATGAGTACATGTGTTAATAGCACTCTGGAGGTTAGCTAAAACCATCATGGTTCTCTGCAGGAATGAGGAGATTTCATCTCTCTTGCTTCCCCGCCTTCCGTAGGGTAGCTTGATTGGAAGATAAGACCTGGCTGTTTGGTTTCAAATTACTAAATCAAAGAGAACTTCAAACTATTGCCAAGAAAATCTATTAGCAAGTACTAGTGGTTAAGTTCTGCTTTATTTACAGTAATATCTGTACAGGTTTACTGGAAGAACTTGGATTGTAAAGCTCCTGAAAATTACTACTTTGAAAGAAGGGGAGGGGAGATGATTTCAGCCTTATCTGTAAAGGTGCAATCGGTTTAATTTTGTTGGCTCTCTCTAAACAAGGCTCCTGTTAATCCAAGTGAGCATAATGCTGGTTCTCACTAAAAATTTCCATTGAGCCAGAAACACAGGCATAGGTCAGACTAGAAAGTGTACGGAAGTTGTGTTGTATTTACACTAGCTAAGCTGATTTCGGGATTTGATCTGTCCTCCTTTGGTTTATACAATGGTAAATCTGGAAAGACTCTGCTGAAAATTAATGGGTCACTTTGGACTTATGAAGTATAACTGAATTCTGCTGGAGCCAGTAGGAATTTTGCCATTGATTTCCTTGAGAGCAGGATGGTTTAGCTTTGGATGAGAGATGAACTCAGGTGACTGGAGCAGAATTGGGCTCCACAATAGATAGTTCAAAATAAATCCTTTCTTGAAGGAACACCCCATTGACTTCAGTGGGAAGCTTGCCAGGTGGATGGCCTGTAATTAACAGTATCTTAAAAAATGCATCACAGCTGAATTAGCCCCCCAGTATCTAACTTAACACATGCAGTGATATGTCAAGAATCTTGATTTGAGATTGCCACTTTCTCTTTACGTAATTATATTTGCAAATAAACATTGGTGTTACATTTCTTTGTGTAAAAGTCTCTTGTGACTTACTCTTCTATGTTTGGCATAGATTTTTCACTATAGTTTCGGTGACGTGCAGTGATTAAGTGTCTCTTTTTTGCCTTTAGATCAGTGCCAGGATTCAGAAACCCGTACCTTTTACCAAATCGGAGATTCATGGGAGAAGTACGTCCATGGTGTCAGATACCAGTGCTATTGCTATGGTCGTGGTATTGGAGAATGGCATTGCCAGCCTCTGCAGACCTATCCTGGTAAGAAACACAGCATCTGCCAAGTAAGACAGGAGGAAAGCAATCTTTCCACCCCTCACCTGTTCCGATTTCTGTACATTATTCCTTTTGGTCTTTTTTAAACAGAACCATTTCCCCTCCCCACCCTTGGTGGACACAAACAGGTGTCATGATTATAAAGAGGGGGCCAGGCTGTTAACAGCTGTTCCTGAGGCCAGGGTTAGTTTAGAGAATGATTATCAGTTCACACAACAACTTGGGTTTACATTTCCTCTTGGTATTTAGTGATACCACACCTGCAACCTCTGGTTTCTATTGCTTAAACTCTTACTTATGTAGTCTTTCCTTTTCCACTCGCTACAGAAGCAAAATCCACCATGGAATGAAGCATTTTTCCTGATCAGTGCCCTATTTGAAGTTTTGTTTGCTCAGTCAGTTCCAGGAAATCTTTATAGGGACAGGCAATGCCTGTTTGTTGGCTTGTTCTGTTTCTGTTCCCTGAACAGAACATGATACGGGGAACAACTCTACTTTCCTGTTTAAGGTTGCAACTACCACTGTCTTAATCTGAATAAGATGAAATATTAAGGCTGTGTTGTGTCTTCCCTGTTGGGAGGAGAAGACTTTGCTCGAGTCATTGGTTCCCTAGTCCATCTCTGAGCATAAATGTGGAGGAACTGCGTAAAGATTGGATGTAGCATCTTCAATGCTGAGTTGATTCTCTGCTTTTATGTTAAGAAGCATCTGTCCACTTAGTAGCTGCAATGTATTTATCCCTGCAATGCCCTGCAAGGTAAGAAATGGAATGTAAGGCTTATTCAGAAAGAGTGTTTTAATACAGGTGACCCTGCTGTAGAAGGGGACTAGGCCCTTTGAAGTCCGTTGCAACTAAATGCTTCACATAAATAAGGTATCTCTTCTCTGTGACTTGCTTCACACACATCATAGAGAAGGTCTTTGCGGCAGCACCCTATTGAACCTGTCCTATATCCAGCAGTGTTGTCAATGAACTGACTGCATTTCTATCCATGGCCTTACGGCTAGTGAGCCAGGGATGAGGGAACAGGACACTTGGCAGACAGAACTAGAGACTACCTTTCTTTGAGGCAGCAAACTAAGGAGGGCAAAAATAGGAAGCAGGCCTTCTATGGACTGTTTTTTCCCCCTGAGTTTCTTACTGGGGCTTGCTGAGCTTCATTGACTCCTGTCAGACTGCTTAAACAAACATATCCCTGAGCTATGTGAAATATGCATGCCTCCAGACTGGAGACCAGGACTTGGGGCTTCTTTAGACACAAGAGTGACTGAAAATGTGTAAATAAACCAAATCTAATGTTTCTGAATGTAGGTTTGGGGTTAGGTGAGCTTTGAAATTTTCTGCCTGTGGGCACAGGTTTGTTTGCCTGGAAGTCCTGTTAAATATGGAGCAGGTATATATGTTACGCGGTTGTCCAAATAAATTATAATTAGAAATGTTGCGGGGGGCGGGGTGAAGGTATTTAATGGCTAAAACAAGACACTTCCCTGCAGATTCCAGGCTGCTCTTTGCTTGGATTTTCTGAGAACTAACATGGGCACAGGGCTGCTGAGTGTTAGTGAAACCTCCCTAGCAGGGCTGGGAGGGACTGAAAGGAGAACTATGGGATCATAAAACCTTCCCTTCTCTATTAGAGGGCTTTGTGGAGAAAATACACCTGAGCCTGATCTAGCTAAAAGCAATTGGTAGTCTTAAGCATTAGACCACTGCTGAACTTGTATTTTCATGAGTTTACGGGCCTGATTTGTCTCAAGACTTCCACCAGCCCTTCTGGTGCGGTTTGTGTGCGGAAGACATGCCTCACTGCCTGTGGAGTGCTCCAGAGTCATGAAAATTCAGTGTTTCAAATCAACTGATGAAGAAATTTAGTAAAACAGTAAAATATTAGTGTCTCTTTGCAGGGTGTATTTAATATCAGATTAGGAATTTGCCCTCACCGTGCTGCAAGATTAGACCTGGATTGCGTAGACATTTCTCATCTGTTTCCCTGCTCCCAGTGAAGAAGATATTAACTAATGAAAGCAGTTTGTTGCTGAGAAGCTCCCTCTCTTTGAACAATATAACTTTGCTTTGCAGACTTTTTCTATACTACACCGCTCCAGTTTTTTATATCATTGATAACTCACAGGAAATTAACCCAAACAGCATGTTAACTCCCCCACAGAATACATTCTAATTCATCAGTTTTCTAAGGAGCAATGAAGCATTACAGATAGAAAGACAATACGACTTATTTTCTATGTATAGAAATAGTATTTGAGCCACACAATTTTCTTGCTTTTTGATGACTCCACAACAAAGGCAGAAGAAAAGTATCCCCAGTACGTAAAAAATGACAATTCTTTTTTTCAGGGTCAGCTGGGCCTGTTCAGGTGATCATCACAGAGAGTACAAATCAGCCAAACTCCCACCCCATCCAGTGGAACGCTCCTGAACGATCTCACATCACCAAGTATATTTTGCGCTGGAGACCGGTGAGTGCCACATTCGTCACCATTCATTCATCAAAAATACTTTATTTGGCTTTTTCTGTGTCTGAAAGAAGCAGCTGACACAATTTCAGCAAACTTTAGTTGCTAATTCAGTGTCCTTGTCCTGTTGAGGTCAACAGTTACCCTGGGGATCAAAGACAACCAGTGCTGTATAAACACTTGATGTTTTCCTGCCCAAACTTTACTGGTCACTGTGTTCATGAAGTATCTTATTAACCAAAGCACTAGCACAGTAAGCAGACAAGTTTATATCCTTCTTCACTTGAAGTAATCTAAACCCTTGTGAAAGCTTCCTCATCCTAAGAAACATTGTTTTAGTATCGTGTGCATATCCAGAGACAACTGGGATAGATTTTATCCTATTAATGAGGAGGTAGAAACGAGTAGGATATGAAGATATAAACAACTAGCATAGGATTAAATAAACAGTCATCTTCCATCTTCTGTAAAGTCTAAACCAAAACTGGTTAACCACTGCTTGTTGGCTCCCTCATATTTGAGGAATGATTCATTTTAACCAACGTAGATGAGTTGTGTTACAGTTCCCCTGAGTACAGCTTCACAAAAGACCACTTAATGCTTAAGAACATTAGTACCTTGGTGCTGCCTGTTATTAAAAGAACAATAAAGGCCCTGGTCCAAAGCCGTTAAACGCACTCAAGTCTTTTTACTGACTTCAGTGTATCTTGGATCAAGGCCTGAATGAAACGGACTTTAAAGCATTGGAGTACAAACCTCAGAGGATGGAGCATGATTTTAGAGCTTCCCATAGAGTTCAAACGCAGGGTAGAAGGGAAGCACTTTTCTGTATATTGTTTTCAGATGATGGCTTAAAGTGTTATTGTGAACAGCCTTCAAATATGCATTTTCCAGCCATTCCTTCATGCCTTAATGCATTTTTGATAAAGGAATGAGTTTAGTATATATATTACAAATAATGCTTCTTTTAAAGGAAAAAGTTCAAAGCTAGATTGTTTATCAGTTTATCTCAGTAAAACTTAATCACCCAAAATGTCCTTAGCCCTGCTTCCTGGCAGGCCTTTCTTATCTCCTTTGGCTTGACTCTGTGCGTTAGCCATTCAAGTCACACCAGTGTTTGAATGTCACTGTGCTTGGTAACCATGTAGCAGATTAGGCCACTAGATACCTCTGCTTGCAGGCTAGGGACTCTCATGCTATTTGGGTGTCCTTGTTCTTGCAGAAAAACTCTGGAAGGCAGTGGAAGGAAGCCACCATCCCCGGCTACCAGAACTCCTACACCATCTCAGGCCTGAAGCCTGGTGTGATATATGAAGGACAGCTCATCAGTGTTCAGCGGTATGGCCACAAAGAAGTCACCCGCTTTGATTTTACCACAACCAGCACCACAGCAGTGACAAGTAAGTTGAACAGCGGGGCATCCAGAAAAACCTAATCTTCTTCACCTAAGTCTTTGTTTAACAGTTAACACAAAAGTAGCGATCGTTAATTAAACCTATTTTTCTCCACTCTTGTAGGCAACACTGTTTCAGGAGAGACGACTCTTCTTCCTCCAGTGGTTGCTACTTCAGAGTCAGTCACTGAAATCACAGCCAACAGCTTTGTTGTCTCCTGGGTTTCTGCTTCTGACACAGTTTCTGGATTCCGTGTTGAGTATGAGCTGAGTGAGGAGGGCGATGAGCCACAGTATCTTGGTGAGACAATATTTAAGTCTACTAGATCAAAGCATTGCTAACAGTACATTGCTGTTTTCTGTGACAATCAGTATAGCTAGTGTAAATAGTGAGGATCTCACTGTCTGTCGGTATGATTCAATTAGGATATGAGTGGCAGGACTCGCTCAGGTTAAAAGCTCACTTAGTTCATTGTCCTTTCTCCATCAATGGCCGTAAGTTCGTGTTCAAGGAAAAGTATGAGAACAAGGCAAGTCTATAGCAATACCACCTCAGAATACTGTCCCAGGATCCTGCAGAGGAAAACTCCCTGAGCCAGAGGTGGTGGATTTGTAATAACTGTGGATAGATATATTTATTGTTTTCAGCTCCATGAATTTGTCCAGTCTTTTTTTCCTTTTAAAATCATGTAAATTTACTAGCTTCCACAGCATCCTGAAGTGAGCAGCAGTGCAGGTGAGAAGAGAACCAAATCTGTTTTTCAAACCTGCCTCCTAGCTAATTTCCTTTGCTGTACTTTTGTCCTTCTGTCAGAACGGACAGAGAGAAATCTTTCCCAAATGCCCTCTCTTGGCTACTTTTAATCTCATGGATGTCTGTTCCAGTCTGATCTGTCAGTTGTTGTTTTTGGATTGGATCTTGTTCATCTTTGATAATGTGACAACTTAGCTAAATCAGAAAGCTGGTTAAAGGCACTGGACTCAGACCTAGGAATTGAATCCACTTTTCCAACATCTACTGTAGAGCCTGTGTCACCACACATAATTTCATCTTAATGTCTTTCTCCTAATTTCCTGTCTTAACAATGGTAATAGCAATATCTCACAAGGATTTGAGGTTATAATAGCTATTTGGACATGAGTGCAACAGAAGAACAACATGAGAAAAAGAACAGTAATCCTCTGACCTATAATTCTCCCTGGACTGTTGCTCCCCTGAACTCACAGACTTGGACTGACGAGCAGAAGTAGCTTACGCTGGGACTGCCAGCACTGTCGCCACCTTTCTTGTCTGCACACTGGCTGCCCAGACAGCTGAGCTGTGTTGTGAAGCAGCTCCTGAGCTCATCTGTCTACAGACAGAGGTTTACAGGCAAATTGAAAGGCAATTCCCAGTTTCCCTTAAGATGTTTGGCTTCAGTCTGGCCAGTAAGGAGCTGCTTCATGGGGAATTTCCTACATCTGGCATGTAGGTGGACATCTGGGGGAAGGGACGGGGGAGAGAAGTTCATCAGCCCTCATAATGTCATTCTTCTCCCCTCATGAGTCAGTCTTTCCACATAACCTATTCATGCGAAAATTTTTCCATATATTTCTGTATTGAAAATACAACAGTCAGGGTATGAAATGAGTACTCAGCTAGCTGCAGTGGCTGAATGCCAGCAGTGCGCAGGGGTCTGCTGCTCAGATTGCCCCACCATATCACACATCAAGCCTTGCTGTCCTAGGTGTTGTCGTCTGCTTCCTGAGTGTGGAGACCTGTCCCAACTCTCCACACAACTTTTCTGATGTGCACTAAAGACGCAGTGCAGAGCAATTGCTGTTTTATTGCAGGAAGACCATGATTCAGCCCAGATTAGAACAGAGGTCTCAATTATTTCATTTGAAGAGAAAGCAAGAAGATAGAATTGCTAAGGCAATTTTTTCTTTCCTGCCTTCCTTAGATCTTCCAAGCACAGCCACTTCTGTCAACATCCCTGACTTGCTTCCTGGTCGCAAGTATATTGTTAATGTCTATCAGATCTCTGAAGAAGGAGAGCAGAATCTGATCCTGTCTACTTCACAGACTACAGGTATGTGTGGGTGGGTGTTGCTGCACTTCGAAACCTGTTTTTATTGTTTGGTCAATAAATTTTTGTTACCTTCTAGCCTCACACTTGCTGTCCTCCTCTGTTTATTCCCTCAAACAGCTCCTGATGCACCTCCTGATCACACCGTGGAAAGTGTAGATGACACATCAATTGTTATTAGCTGGAGCAGGCCACAGGCTCCAATCACAGGTTTGTCTAATTGGAGTGCACCTATTTTGCCCTATTGGTAGAATCTGAAATCTAGGTAAAAAAGAAAATGAAGTATAACTCTGGGACAGAGGGGGCTAGTGCATAATTCTGCCCAGTCTGAGAGACCAGCTGGAAAGCACATGGGCAGTTTAGCATTTGCTTTGTTTCACTGTCTGAACCAAGCAATTCAGGAGGCTGGATGCAAAACAATTCCTTCTGAATTTGGTTAAATAAAAACAGGCCGTGTGACTTTCTCTTTGTATCTGTCATCCAGACCATCCGATAACAAGCATAAGAACGGTATAGACCCTAAATCCACATGTCAAAGCTCAGAAATACCCTAATCCGAGCCAGATTATGCTTTGTAAGGCATTATGAGCGTGAAATCTGTAGATGGGATATGAGCAAAGGCAAGCCATGGGTCCTACTGAAGTTCAGGACTGTTTTTATGAAACCTCAGTAGGGAGATCAGTTAAGTTCTCATTTATAGCATTCCTTGTGCTGGCTTACTGATCATGGCTAAGGACTATATACCTCTCTGTCTTGCTTTAGGCTACAGAATTATCTACACACCCTCTGTGGAAGGCAGCAGCACAGAGCTTAACCTGCCTGACACTGCAACATCTGTAACACTCAGTGACTTGATGCCGGGTGTTCAGTACAACATCAGCATTTACGCAGTGGAAGAAAATCAGGAGAGTACTCCTGTCTTCATCCAACAGGAAACCACAGGCGTCCCACACAGAGGTAATGGTCAGCATGTTCTGGATATCAGTCACTGAGTTTTCTGTTGGTACATAGAGCCAAATGACAATGCAGGCTTATGTCACTCTTAACTAAATGAATCCTTACATGGACTCCATTCTGGTTTTTGTCATCGTTGTTGTGTTTTTTAAATGTAAATGTCATTGGTATTGAAGTTCCATAGTAAAGTCATACTCACTTATGAATTGACAGAGTCGAGCCACCACTCTGCATAAATAGGGTTGTAATTCCTATGGATCAGACTGCAGGCAGGTCAAAATGTTGGTCTTGCATTGTGTCTATGGAAAAGAGAGATCAGAGTTTCCTAAGTTGTCTTAAGGGGATTCTGCTAAGAGATCTTCTTAAGAGCCTGGTAAATCATTTTACCTCAGTAGTTGACCTGCAGATGTTTAAGGTTGTGTACTCAGACACCAGAACACAAATCCAAACTGTTCACCTGACTTCTCCCTCCCCCTTCCAGTCCTAACCATTATTTTCCATTGTGGTTGGTGGGGATGGGAGATTGCTCAGCATTAACTGATGTGCCAGAATAACACCATACGATCTAAACTTGAGGCACCCACAATTTAAAAAAAAACCCTACTGGTTTCAGGGTTCTTTGAGTATCTAACTGGGCTGAATAGCCAAACCAAAAGAAAGGATAGTGAAAGAATTGTGATCTGATGTGGTAGCAGTGGAATTTGATGGTGCTGCAAGTTGGAAGCACGTGTTTGCATATGGGAATTTACCAGGAATGAACTCAGCTCAATGATTTTATGGTTTGGCATCTGTATCTTCCAAAAATGTGCATTGGTTAACCTTAGGGCAGTATCAGTCCTAATCTGAAGAAACTTAATTTGAACGTAGTAATTCAAGGCTGCAGTACTGTGGACCAACACAGAGGGAACTGGATTTTGTCTTTGACTACAGTAAGGCCAGATCAGCCCCTGTACTTGTTTAATTATAAAAGATGGATTTTAAGTTAATTATAGACATTCAGAACATGCCATGGGTTTTTAAAACCCTCTCTTTTAATTTTAAAAGGAGGTTCCTTTTTCCAACCCCTGGAGTATTTCTTTGTCCCCCAAGCTTTTGGTTCTGCATATACTTGAAATTCTGTAGCATATTACATCTGGTCTTTCAGTTTGCTTTCTGTGACAGCAAGATACCTTCTATGACTGAAGGCATAAAATATTTAAAACTATGTTGTTACACTTTGAATTGTAGTCTGCTTGAATATTGTCTGGGAATGTGTGTGTAAGGTAAGGTTACCATGACATTTTTAATTTGGTAAATATTCTTGGGCTATCCACTGTTCAATCAAAATTCACTTTTTTCTTCCATGTAAACCTGTAGCTTCTCCTGCTGATTGCTAAGGACTCCCTCTAACACTGTTTCGTTGCTCTGCTTTCAGATGAAGTTCCTTCACCCAAAGATCTGCAGTTTGTGGAGGTTTCTGATATCAAGATCACCATCATGTGGACCCCACCACAGAGCCAAGTTTCTGGCTATCGAGTGGAAGTGATCCCTGTTAATCGCCCTGGCCAACATGGTCAGAGACTGCCTATCACCAGGAGCTCTTTTGCTGAAGTTGTTGACCTGCTCCCAGGAACAACCTATCTCTTTAAGATCTTTGCTGTGAGCCACGGCAGGGAGAGCAAACCTTTGACTGGAGAGCAAACCACCAGTAAGTGTCTTTCCTTTATGCTTTTTTCAGCCTTTTGAAGTGCATATTTCTCTGTCGCTTAGAGAAATATATGAACGGAGCACTTAAAGTGCAACAGTTATAGCCCAGGAGGTATCCCATAACTAGGATGACAGGGCTGGGAATTCATTCACTCAGACAATGATCTCTTCAGCAGATTTATCCTCCTCTAGGGCTTTCCAGTGGGAGTTTAACTCTCATGGCACTTTAAAACAATTTCGTATGGCTGGAATTCAACTTTTTTATTACTGACTGAGAATTGATGGGCCCTGCAGTTCTTTTACAGCACAGATTGCAGCCTGTGATTTTTTTTTTTTTTTTTTTTTTTTTTTTGAGGATACCATAGGACAGATTTCAGCATGACTTAGGAGCGTTGCTGAGATTGTTCTGAAAATCCCTATCTCCTTTCTGACAGCTACATACCTATTTGGCTCCACTGTCAGCAGCAGGAGTTCTGCATGCACATGTAAGGACAGGCCTTGTCATTAAAAGGACTGCATTTCAGCTTTGCCAGGTCAGGCCTGGCTTTCCACAGGCTGTCTCACCACCCCAGAAATTTCACTGTCATCCCAGTGAAACCTGGGGAACTGGTTTGCAGCGACCTCAATGGGTTGTTGACAAGAGCCATGGGGAGCATATATTTTTCAGAAAGGGTCATGCAGGATCTCTCAGAACCTGATTGCTAATGATCTAGAAGCAGTGCAACACATCACCACTATGAGGCAAGATGACAAGCAAAGTACACAGTCTGCCAGGCATTGCTTTTTGCTTTGCAGAAGTGCGGAGAAGAGAGGAGCAGTGGCTGGGCAAGTTGTAGGCTTTCAGATGGAAGAGGAGGAGTTTAGCATGGGTTCAAGTGGTTAACTCCATTTTTGATCCGAGAGAAGCAGATCAGACAGAACCTGCGATGTGGTTCATTTGAACAGATCCTGTTTATTGGGACATAGAAGGGTGACTCGGTGTTTGTGGTGTTCTTTGACTGGGTCACATTATTCAAGGGACCAAAATTCAGCTATGCGCATCTGCTGCTGTTCTGACACTTTTCAATAAATGAGAGCAACTTTTGAGAATCCAGCCCAACTCTTATAAAGATGAGAGGAAAGGAAAGAAAATGGGATAATCTGTGAATATAGCCATGCTGTTTGAGAAAATAGTATTTACTTACATCCATGAAGTTAGGAGTCGTGAATAGTGCCTCTCCCTCCTACTGTCTCCCTTTATGCAGGGAGGATTGAATCCTTATGTTTGTCCTTTGACATAGGTGTCATAGGATTTGAGTGTAACATACATGATGTGAACACCCTCCCTCCTCTTTCAAGTGAGGCTTTCAAAAGCAAGGATGCGACTTAGGAGTCTGAACTCCCTTAGAAGCATTTAGATCAAGGGCTCAGTTCCCAGTTAGATCTGTAATTTTTTGTGGTTGTTTTCAGAAGCTTTGGCTAGGCGTAGAGCCTGTCTGAAAGTCCACACACAAAGGTGTGTATATTGGAGCATAGGCATGTGATTCAGACAGCACAGGGCTAGTTACAAATGTCTGGAATCATTTTCCATAGGCTATGATCATCCGCTTAACTGGTTTGCCTAAGCCACATTTCAGAAAGTATTCACGTAAATTGCATACTGTAATCGAAAGTCCTGGGAAACAGAAATCATTCAGCGTTCCCAAGGAAAACCCTGCAGCAAAAGTCTCTTCCCACGGTGTAAATGTGATTCTCTTTTTGGCCTTCCGTTAAAAAGCAGTCTACAAATAACCTCTGAGTGTGTGTGTGGCTTTTTAATCTTCCCCTTTTTCCTTTAGTATGGGGAGAGGAAGTGATAAAAGCCTAACAGAGCTGGCAAATTAAATTGTGCAGAAAGGAACTGACTGTAGGCTACAAATCGGAGGAAGAGACAATCCTTGTCAGATGAGACTTAGCACAGATCTAAGTACCAAGAAGAGATAAAGCTGACTCTCAGCCCATGGGTTGGAGATGGGCCTAAGAAGGGTCACACTCATTCTTTGTCTTTTAGGTCTCCCCCGTCTTTGGAGATGGTGGAAGATGGAAGTCTTGACTTCCTTTTCCCTCCCTCCTCAATTGGGGAGAAAACAAAAAAGGACAAAAAGCACTTCCCACTGAATCACTGAGAGAGCGATGAAAACATTTACTTTGATCACAAAAATGTTATTTACTCAAGGGGAGAAAAAAGCATTCGCCATCAAAAAAGAGCATTGATGGAACTGCTCTTAATTTCAACATATAATTGGGGCCTAGAAAAGGTGGGGAAACTTGCCATGCAGACACTATAAACTCTTTGCTGTAGCCAATGCTACCCTGCCTGCTGTGTGGGCAAATTACTTAAGTGTCTTTCCCCCTCTGAGCCTCATCTTGTCTCAGCCAAAGGTAGTGACATCTCTGCTATTCACTGGACTCCAGTGCAGTGCTGAAGAAGCTGTGTTGCTTCAGCCTCTTGTTTATGTAGTTTTCTGGGTTATCAGTTTCAGCAGCTTCCCAGAGGTAGTGATAAAAAGGGGAGGAAGCCTGATAAAAGCCATTGTGTGAGTCCCATGGGAGAGATGAGCATGCTTAGAATTGTTGTATAGTCAGTTCCATGGTGTGATTATTTTTAAGTAGATCTAGGAACTGGTTTTCTGCAGAAAGTTGCTGACTGTTGTTTATTTTTACATTAAAATGACGAAGTTGGGGGTGTTTTGTTTTGGGAAGGGATTTTGAGAGGGCAGGGAGTAGGACTGGGCAAAAGTTTAAAAGAATAAATCTTTTTAACGAAAAAGGGATAAAGTTAGGTCTCCGTGCTTATGCTGACAAGTCTAAACTGATCTGATTTTTAAAAAATGCTCAGCATTCATGAGAAACTGTTGAAATTCCTGAGTGCGGTTGGGTTCATCTGTCTCGCCTCAGCCGTTAGTCTGACTTCCCCATGGGATGGCACGTGTGGCAGTGACCCAAATCGGCGCAGCCCAGAATGCGCAGGTCTGCCTGGCCCAGCATATTATCGGATGGCACTGAGGCATGGATATAGTTATTTCACTTCTATTTCCAACTCTCTCTTAGTCCCCACCTTCTCTCTTCCGTACTGTTACACTTGTGCCTTAAGTGAAAAATACAGGCTCAACAACCTCATTGTACGTCCATGTGTTTTGCATGGTAATGGATGTGCTTTGGAAGTAGGGGTGAAGTAGAGATTCAGCTGGAAAATTGATACATGTTATGCTTTTTCTTCCCCAGAGCTCGATGCCCCCACCAACCTGAGATTTCTCAATACCACGGAGCATTCAGTGTTAGTGTTGTGGACACGGCCCCGTGCTGTGATCACAGGATACCGGCTGACTGCAGGTCCTACAAGAGGAGGTCAACCAAGGACCTACAATGTGGGACCTTCTGCCACCAAGTACCTTCTCAGGAACTTGCAGCCTGGCACTGAGTACACCGTGTATCTTGTGGCAGTTAAAGACGACTTGCAAAGCACCAGAGAGACTGGAGTCTTCACGACTTGTAAGTATAATAGGCACATATTCCTCTTCCCTAATGCCCTGGCCTTTCTTCAAAACTTGTGCTGAAAGTGGCTATTGTGAATTGGTTTACAGAAAAAGCCTTTTGAAGTAGCATTCCAGCAGAACTGCTTGGGAAATATTCCTTGTTCTTCTTTCTGAACTATTTGGCAGGAGAAAGAGAGCTATTTGCATCAAAAAGCTTTTAGTAAAATACATTTCAGCTTTTTGGTGATTCAAAACAAAAGGGAAAACTTACTACTGGTACCTCAGTTTTTGTTTAACTGCATGAAAAAGACATTTAATTTTACTTGATCTTTCCAATTGTTTGGTTTTGGCATGTCAAATCAAGGAAAGCAAACAGCTTCCTTAAAATGGGCAACAAATAATTAGTCCGTTATTTGTATAAAGCTGAAGGCAGTCATTTCTCAAGCCCAACCATACCATCTAAGGCAGCTGAACTGCAGTTACAGAAACTGACACAAACATTGCATTGCATTCTATCCTTTTTTTTTCTTTTTTTTTTTTTTTTTTTAAATTTCAGTCATCTGTACTTGTGCTGCTGGCTTGGAAGAAATACTAAGCAGATTTTGGGAGGAGAGTTCTGTAAGAACCCACACATACTTCTAGAAAGAACAAATAGATTCACTGTTTAAATAATGATGAAGCAGTCACATAAACTAGCAAAACTCGAAGTTGTCCGAGCCCAGAACCACATCCTCTTTTCAAAAGAGAATGTGGTTTCTTTTAGAACAATGTGAAATTAAAATAAGAGTTTAAACTTCTAATCAGAGTAACACTGTTGACCTTGGCAAGGTGCTTTTTGCTGACAGACAGCCTTATCTACGAATATTTCTCAATTAGAATATGACTGGATATCTTAGATGAATATTGCCTTCAAATTCTGGCTTATCTGAATGAAACCAGTTCATTTTAAGACTATAGGTTAATAAACCAAGTCTCTTCATTAATAACGATGCCAATTCAGGTTAAACGCAGTGGAGTTATTTGTACTGATTCTTAGGGTACACAAAGGCTTTGGCTTCTGTGTGATGCTCCTGACAGATATCAATGAGACCACAGATTCCTCAGATTGACTTTGAGCTCCCTTTAACTCTGCTGATTTCAAAAGAGTTGAAGATGTTGGTGAGGGATGAGATAGTCCTAGCTGGGACAGCTGGATGACAGACAAGGGTGTAGTGTTCTGCTGATTGAATGGCGTTTGGTGGGTGAAGGAAAAAAAGCTGCTTTTTGAGGAACACCTTAGATATCATGCCGAAAACAATATTCCCCAAATTCTTGGGGTTGAATGCATAGACAACTTAGGAGGCCCAGTTCAATATTTTCATTTTCCTCGGGAACAACAAAAACGCTGGCTATGATTAGACCACTTGCATATTGTGTCTATCAAGCCCAGCAGCAGACAGAAGTAATCTGTCGGATCACTCCCAAATCACTGGATTTTCAAAAGTAATATAGTTCAGCATCTTATTACATACCTCTTGCTATTTGGACTGCTGTAGGTCTGGTTTTCGAACTGCTTGATGCCATCACAGCAGCTAGACTTCAACTCTGTCAATTCACTTCACAGATCAGCCTGTTGGCTCTGTTCCTCCTTTTAACACAGAAGTGACTGAGACTTCTATTGTCATCACCTGGACACCTGCCCCAAGGATTGGTTTCAAGGTAGGGGAAACTGAAGTCCCATATTTCTTTTTCCTCTTGTATCATTGTGATAGGGAGGACAGATTAAAGCTGTTTACTGTGGACTGCAGTGAAGATAGTAGCACAAAGGAAAGAGGTGCAAAAGACATGCTGCTTACAGGGTGCAGGTCTAGGTCACAGAGGTCAATGCAAGCATGTCCTCTAGGCTTCAGGTCAAGTTCATCAGTGCGACATCTAAAACGCAAGTTACAGGATTAACGGTTGGCATTCAGCATAAGGGCCCATGATACTCATGTTGGATGATAAGTCAGGATGCTGGTAGCTGAGATAGGAGTATTTGAGATGATAAAGCAAACTTTGCTGCTTCTCTGCAGTTGGGCGTGCGCCCAAGCCAAGGTGGAGAGGCTCCTCGGGAGGTCATCTCTGATTCTGGCAGCATCGTGATATCTGGCCTGACCCCTGGAGTGGAGTACACCTACAGCCTCACAGTCCTGATGGACGGCCAGGAGAGAGAGACTCCAATCATCAGGAGAGTGATTACACGTACGACACATTTGCTTTTCCACAATCATTCTTTCTTCCACTTGCTTCCCCTGTGCTCCCCAGATCAATCACTGTCTTCTGGGAGTTGGTTCTAGTCTTTTCCTCCTGTTGTGGTCTGGAAGGGGTTTTTCTTTTTGATGCATAGGTGACAGTAGCACTAGCTCATGCAATGCAGGGTCACAACTTCAGGAGAATACTTTTAGCTGATTCTGAAGGGTGAGGATATAATGTGGGGAGAAGGGATGCTGAGGGAGCTAGCGTGATTCTCAGTGCTGTAAATGACCCATCTGTCTGAATGCTTGCAGCATTGTCTCCACCAACCAACCTGCGCCTGGAGCCCAATCCCGATACTGGAATCCTGGTAGTCTCTTGGGATAGAAGCACAACTCCAGGTAACTATAGGAGCTCACTCTTATGCTCGAACCTCCTGCTGTATCAGAATGCTAATGTTTGTTCTGTGGTGCCTTGCAGTTCATTAGGAGCTTGACAGGAAGCTTGCTGTTGAGTCATTTAAGGAAAAATGAACATGTTTCTAGATATATTCAAGGATATAATTCACAGCTAAGTATAGGTTGCCATAGGACTCTCTATGATTTACATTCCATGTAATATGCTATTTTGGAGTATGAATGTGTTTAAATATTTCAGCTAGTTTAGGTATTTGAAGGATTTCTTCAGATATCCCCAGTGGTTTAAAAAAAGTCCAAGGGAAGGAAAGCAAAATGGACTAAAACGTTCATGTCATTGAGAGTAAGGGGGAAGATCTGAAAGTGTTCAAGATGAACTCTTCTCCAACAACAGCTGATGGGAGCTATATAATTGACTTCTGTAAAACAAGGATTGAAAGCTTTTGAAAACCCCACTCTCAGTCAGTAGATGGATCTTTTCTTGATGTGTTATGAGATTTTCAGTTTGGTAAGGTCTCAAAGGGAACTGAAACTATGCTGTGAGAGGCTGCCTCCTGGGAAGCTCGTTTTGGGGCACTTGACAGAGCAACCTCTTGCCTGCTGGGCTCAGGGTGGCAAAATCACTTGTAAAATGGAACGTGTTTGCTTCAGTTGTTTATACTGAGTCCTGATGTAAATCAATACAGCATGAGATTACTGCATACTGGTATATCTGTATTTCAGGCATCAGTGGGTACCGAGTGACCACTGCTCCTACCAATGGGCAGCAGGGCTCTACCTTGGAGGAAGTAGTAGGTGCAGATCAGACCACTTGCACCTTTGAAAACCTAAACCCTGGTGTGGAGTACAACGTCAGCGTTTACTCGGTCAAGGACGACCAGGAGAGTATCCCCATCTCTGAAACCATCACACAAGGTAATGAAAAGATGAGCAGCAGTTTTAGCTACTTAAAGTCAAATTGCTGAGCCTAAGAGCTCTACATTGCAGAACTCCTATTAGTCTGATGGCAGAGGGCTCAGACTTAGAAGCAGAAGAGCCATGTGACAGCAGTTTTTATACCCGTGTACTAATCTGCATGGGCAGCCTACATTGTCTGTCAACAGGGTGGTGGTAAAGAGATGGAACTGTTGTATCAGTACACGAAGCGGAAGAGCAAGAGAGATTTAACTTAGCCCTGCAGTGCCCCGGCATCTGGAGCACAGCTGGTGGGAATGGGAAGTAGGTGAAGAGAGGTATGAGTGGGAAGCGAACACGAGAAATTTTGGCAGCAATAGTGGCAGAAGATCGCTTCAGCACAATGGAGAGGAAAGCCAAGACTGAAAGGTCCATCACTGTAACACTTCTGGGACACGAAATGGTGTGTGCCACCTCACATTACATGCTGAGATGACTGCAGAAACTACCTTTGTAGCCACAGTAGCAAAATTAATATGCATCTCCCCAAATGGTTTCATTTCATTTTCCTTTGTGAGGGCTTGCTTTGTTTGTTTTTGTTTCTGCTCAGCCCTGAAATGATGCCAGCTACTGTGTTTGCTTGCTCTTATAACGCTGCTTTAAAATTTCCGTGCTTCACTGAAGTGCTGTATGCTCCCTGGGGGTGAACTAATACTGTGATACTGCATAATTAAAGCAGTAATAGCTTTAGCCTTTTACCATCTTCTGGTGAGGGAAAGCTAAGAATGTATGTCTCTGGCTTTTAGCACTCTTTAAAGGTGATATGGTACATGCATTCCATGTGGGTAAACAATGATTTTGCAGAAAACTGGCATTTTTTGCATCTATTCTGTAAAATAAGTCTTTTCCTAGAAAGACATTAAAATAGAACATAACCACTGTTATTAAAGCCAGTCTTTTGCAGTATTACTGTCTCATAATTCCTTTTGAAGCTAACTTGTAATGATCCAACAGAATGGATACAGAGTCCTGCATCTTTGACTTACCTACTGGTGTCTGATCCTGAGGGAGGAAGAGCATCCGTTAGCTCCCACTGTTTTCAGGATCACCCTGCTAAAGTTACATAGCCAAATCTTGTGGCTTAAATCAATACCAATCTATTGACTTGAGCAGCTGAGGGTTTGGCCATTGTCAATTAAAGATGCATCTAACATTCCCCACCCCTTGCCCAATTCTGTTGGTCCTAACATACAGGAAAAGAACAACTTTGCTATAGGAATAATATCCATTGCAGCTGTGCTTGTTTGCCGTACAGAAACTTAGGCAATATCTAGAAGATCATCTTTATTTGGTGGCTCAGTTCTGAGATTTTTGAACAATTTAGCCAACAAATCAAGTCAGCCTCTTAGCCACATCATGTGCTGGGCCTAACCTCTGAATATGGGGACATTGTTGCTCTTACAGAACCATCTAAAGGTCATTTTTAACCATTTGCCATCTTTCCGTGAAAGTGTTTTATTACTCACTGTTCCGTATCGTCTGTTTTTAGCACATACATTGCAGCAGTTAGTGGTAAGTAGAACTTGAGGAATTCTGAGCCAGATCCTCAAGCCATTATAGGGATTTGAGACTTGGCCAAGTCCAGTGTAAATAGTTCAGGTAGTGGATGATCTACCCTGAAGCTTTGTGATGGTTCTCACCAGCTGAGGGTGTAGGCTGATTTAGCCCCTTTAAAGAGGTTGATATTTTTATGATCCCAATGATAAAAGTTAGACTTACCATTTGAACAAGACAAAAATTCTAGAGGGTCAATCAACTAATATTTCAGAAGAGTAGTTTTAATTATTTGTTAATAGACTTTGATCTCCTCTTTTCTACCTGAAAAAAAATAAAAAAAAAAAGTGGTATGTTTGTTCTGTTTCTGTTTTCATCAGGAAATGATGGGTCTTCATGGCTCATCATTGCTCAAAGTAAATTTTTTGCAAGTTAAGTGCCTCTTGTAGGCCTTCTTGAAAATTGTATGTCTAAAGTGGAAGTGCATTGTCTCAAGGGATCGGGGTTTCAGCTTCTGTCTGCCCAGGGAGGCAGCTGGAGACTGCATTGAAGGGTACAATGTAAAAAAAAAACAAAAACAGACAAACCACTGAAAAACCTCCTTTTCCCCCAAACCTCAAGAGAAATTCTGCATATCACCGCAATTGCTTCTAAAGTTCTGTCAATGTTAAGAGTGATGAACACTGCTTTTTTCTCCCTTGTCTTTCTTTTGCCTCTGTATGTCCTTGCCTTTCCCGTTTGCTCTTTAACTCATTAGAGGTGCCCCAACTCACTGACCTAAGCTTTGTTGACATAACTGACTCAAGCATCGGCCTGAGGTGGACCCCGTTAAATGCCTCCACCATTATTGGTTACCGCATCACAGTAGTTGCGGCAGGAGAAAGTGTCCCTATTTTTGAAGATTTTGTGGACTCCTCAGTAGGATACTACACAGTCACAGGCTTGGAGCCGGGCATTGATTACGACATCAGTGTAATCACACTCATTAATGGCGGAGAGAGCGCCCCTACCACTCTGACACAGCAAACGGGTGAATTTTGAAAACTTCTGTGTTTTGTGACATGAACGGTGTTTCATGCTGTCACTGGCTGTCGGGATGATGGGGCTTTGTCCAAAGAGGAATTGAGCCGCTCCCTGCGGGGAAGCCAGACAGACCCAGCTTGCTCATTTTTCTAAACGGCAGCTGGGGATGGATATGCGCTGCTCAGTTTTCTAATTTGAGGCATTTTAATACTGTGAATGGCTGCAGACTTGCCAGGCTCATTCACCTTCTGCTATTCAGATTTCCAGGATCCAGCTGGAATCAAGAGCCTGAAACATGAGCTGTATATTCACTGGACTTTTACACTGTGATTCCCCAAAATAAGAGTGCCAAAGGGCAGAGCAGTTCAGCAGACACCCTCCAGCCTTGATAACACTTTGAGCTTCCAGCAGTCTGTTTCAGTGGTGGCCCCACTCTTTCCACAATGCCCCAAAGGATGCAGATGAAACGCCACTCCCTAACTACATGCCATTGACAGCCATGCCACACCGTCAAGGGTCTCTATATAGTGCATGAGCAGGAGGCGAGCTGAAAACTGGTTCTTGCATGAAATCCTATTGTGTTTGAAAATCCTGAGGCTGTAAATCCTTCGACACGAGTAGAAGTAGAGTCATAGGAAATTAGTGATATACCCTCTCCTCTCCTGTGTGTGCATGTATGAACTCTAGATGAGATTACTTTTCCATCTGTAAGCTGCTGTATGGCAACTTTAAACCTCTCTTGGCTCCACATCTGTAATATGAAATCCAGCTGCAAGAAGCACGTTATTGAAACTTGCTACCTTGTTTTCAAATTAGCCCCACAGGGTATATTTAAAGCATTGGGAATTGCCAAGAGGTTAAAGGAGCCTGACAGTAGTACAGACATATTTTTCTCTTAACTATAGTAGAACCGAATGTAGTTTAGAAGTCTGTTTGCATGGGTCTGACACAGTAGTCCGTTATGCATGAGATAACTTTCTCTGGTGATTCCCTGAACATACTTCTTGATCAACTTTTTAATGAATTGGAGAAATAAGATATATTTGCTCTTTGCTGTGTAGCTGTGCCTCCTCCCACTGATCTCCGCTTCACTAATGTGGGGCCTGATACTATGAGAGTGACTTGGACTGCACCAACTTCCATTGTGCTGAGCAGTTTCTTGGTGCGCTACTCACCTGTGAAGAAGGAGGAAGATGTTGCAGAGCTGACAATTTCACCCTCAGACAACATGGTGATCTTAACAAGTAAGTGGGTTACCTACGTAAGTCAAACAAATATGAGGCCCCTTATATATGACATAAGATGAGGCAAAAGAAAAAGTGCTTACTGTAAGTGTAACTGGCCAAATTCTCAGCTGATCTAAGCTGGTGTCGAAGTAGCCACGTACAAACTCGCATTAAATGGGGTTTGGCCACTTGCTTTACCCAAGTTGAAGCCAAACCACAGGAAAGTTTTTTTCCTATCAATCCAAGAACAGTGATGAATCAGACTATGGAGCAACTGCTTTGATTTGCACCTTGGTTAGGTATTAAGAGTAAATACGTATTACTCACCTGGTTTGCCAAAAATGTCAAGCACTTGCAGTGCAGAGGTTCAGGGAGGGGATCAGAATGTGCAAAAGGTCATTACTCCTTTGGCTTTGTATGCTCAGGACCTGAAAATAAATACTGTAGCTTACAGGACGTGGCAACAAAACGTGGGTGTTTTCAAAAAGCTGACGTTAATTTTTGCTGGGGCAAGAGCTGTGTTATATTTAAAGGTTTTTTTTCTCTGTCCTAGAATCAGGTTGGTTGAGTGAGAGACAATATCCACTTTCAGAATAAGAGACCAGATCTGGAGCTCATCTGAGTTAGAATAGCTGTGTTGGAAATCCTTGGCCCTATTCCAGTTTATAAGAGCTAAAGCCTTGACACAGTGCATAATGAAACTACTAGGTAACTAGAAGGGACCTTGTAGAAAACTAATTGCTTCTAGCGAGTCTCGACAAACTAATGAAGCAATGATACAGGATACCATGCTCCTTCAGGCTAAAACATTGCAAGCAACCATAATGCCACAAAAAGAAGTGATGTAAATTTTTGACTGTCCTGGAGGCTCAGATCTTCCATCAAGCAAAATCTAATTACCTCCCTTAAGAAACACAGTTCAAATTGTGTAGGTTGAGTGACTTCTAGCTATTAATAAAGAAATACGTTTAAATTGCTGTACTTAAACTCCACAGATCTGCTCCCTGGTACTGAATATCTGGTGAGAGTCTACAGTGTTTCTGAGCAACATGAGAGTGCACCTTTGTCTGGAATCCAGAAAACAGGTACAGCCTAAGACACGTGTGTGATTAATGCCATCCATTAAGATTCATTAATGGGACTTCATTGCTCTTTCTTGTGTATTGTCACCTCGTTGATGGGTCATCAGCTAGATACCAAAGAGCAATGCAGATGCACATCTTGGGAAATGCTAGGAAATCTCACATCTCATTACATCTGAGAGCCAGAACTTCTGTTGGTTTTAAATAGAGCATTGTAGACCCTGGTGTGCATATACTGACAGTGTCTGCCTGAGAACAAGCCTAGGCAGAGACTATCAATCAATCATATCTATCACTGAGTCTTCCTTCTTTCGTAACTGTGTAACAGAGCTTGCCAGTCATGTATGTTGTTTTATATTGTGTTATCTGTGTGTGCCATACGCTCTTTATCTACAGTTGCATTCCAGTGCTTGTTTATCTTGCTTTGATCCTGAACGCACGTGTTAAGTTCCAGTGCTGAACAGGATTTGGCTTAGGATCTGGCAGCATCGTGGTACTGAGCTTAATGAACCATGACCAGTAGTTCAGTTGAGCTCACTCTCTTGTCTCTTTGAAATACCCAGGTCTTGATTCCCCCACTGGCCTTGACTTCTCGGATATAACTGCTAACTCTTTCACTGTCCACTGGATTGCTCCTCGTGCCACCATTACGGGTTACAAAATCCGGCATCACCGAGAGCACGCTGCTAGCAGGCCCAAGGAGGATCGCGTGCCCCCCTCACGGAACTCCATCACCCTTACCAACCTGCTTCCAGGGACTGAGTACGTGGTCAGCATCATCGCCGTCAATGGCAGGGAGGAGAGTGTGCCCTTGGTCGGCCAACAAACAACGGGTAAGCCTGGAGAGAACACTGGCTAAAAGTTACCGCAAGGATTTTGGGTGTCCTCTTGCAAAGTAGTTGCTGTTAAACCAGATCTTCCCTACCAGCTGGTGAAACTCTGCTCCTGAGGAGGTGCCTGTGATACTGAGGTGGGGCCTGATTTAGAAAAAGGTGGGACCACCTATGCTACTTTCAGGTCAAGTCAGATGTCTTTAGGGCCAGCAGAACTTTTTTTCATTAAACCTAGTCCAATGCCGGATTGTTTTTAACCAGATACCTCACCTGTAGAGGTGTGTGCATTGGGCTAAAAGGCAGATGAGTAGCAGAGGAGCATGGTATGACAGGTGGAATATGTAGCTGATGTACATTAACTGCATTTAAAGTGTCTCTCAATTCTCTGTTTTTCTAGTGTCTGATGTTCCAAGGGACCTAGAAGTCACCCCCACCAGCCCGACCAGCCTTGTGATTTCCTGGGATGCTCCTGCAGTGACAGTCAGATACTACCGGATCACTTACGGTGAAACAGGTGAGGGCAGGCTGCCATGGCCAGTCACAGACCAGAAGCTCTATTCTGAGGCCATTAGAAAGCCACAGCAAATAGCAAAGGCAAGTTGGACTGTAGCAGACGGAAAACTCTTGTTATCTCTGAGGTTCTTGCAGCATATTTAGAGAAGATGATAGTAAAAAAAATTTTTTTTTTTTTTAAAAGGAGAGCAAATAATTTTTTGTCTACCAAGAGGAAAGAGCATCTGGAGCACTCCAGTCATTTTAGAGGTGGTTCTGTGTACATATTTCATTCTTTTCCTTGGGTTGGTCTGAAAAAGACTTTGACCCAAGAACCATTGAAAACAACAGGGTCCTGTCTTCAACTTGATGCACATACGATTGTCCTGTTTTTTGTCATGATTTAAAATGTATAATTTAGAGATCCATTACATTTCTTTTTCCACCCTACCCTCCTTAGGTGGAAGCAGTCCTGTGCAGGAGTTTACAGTGCCTGGCACCATGTCTACTGCTACTATCACTGGCCTCAAACCTGGTGTAGACTACACCATCACCGTGTATGCTGTAACTGGCCGTGGAGACAGCCCTGCCAGTAGCAAGCCAGTCACTGTCACCTACAAAACAGGTGAGACCTGTTTAAACAAAACAAAAAACCCACAGAAAAACCCTACAGCTTTGTGTTGGCTTATCCTCATAAATTTGTATCACTGATCCCTGGTTTCTTTTAGAAGTCATGGGCTATGTTCTAAGCCCATCATTTTCAGTGGAGCTGCATATCGTGGTGGCCCAGCATGATAATGACATGACACAGAAGGGGATCGTGGACTTGAACTTTTGAAGGAGGGAGACCCTGTGGAGTCCAGATGGGGATAGAAGCAATAGTTGGCTGTTTATTGCAGAGTGGAAATCCTGTTGGGCTCTCATATCATGGGGTCACTGTTAGCTTAACTCTGGTGCTTCTGGTGCTCTGTCATGTTATGTGATCCTGATGAGACCTGACTTTCTAACTCCAGGACTGTTGTCTCTCTCCTGATCTGGATATAGCCTAATCCTACTCCTACTGTAGCTGCAGATAAAGGCATTTAGTAGCCTTTAAAACAACAAAAATCCTCAACTAACATTGATATGAGGTCAGTCACCTGCACATCAAGGTTAAGGCTTTTTTGCTCTGGGCTAGCATGAGGGACAAATAAATAGCAACATGTGTTCTCTGTTCTAAGAAGCACAGCCTAGAAAAGAAAGAGCAGAATAAAACTCATCATCTAGGAGGTAACAATGGAGGGAGGGTTTCCTGTACCAACATACTCAGAAAAAACTATTTTTGTTGTCCAGAAATAGACACACCATCCCAGATGCAAGTTACCGATGTCCAGGACAACAGTATCAGCATCAGATGGCTCCCTTCAACATCCCCAGTCACAGGGTATCGGGTGACAGCTGTCCCCAAGAAAGGACATGGGCCCACAAAAACTAAAAATGTCCCTGCAGGTAAGAGTACATGACATCCTTCACCAGACCTGTAAAGAATGCAAGACGTGACCACTAGAATCAACACTATCAGGCACTAGGCATATGCTCGAAGCCAAACTTTCTCCTGCTTGTACCTTTTTTGCCATCCTGCTGACTTCAGTTGGGTCTCATCCAGGAGAAGCTAGGGCAGATTTTTGCCCTGAAAGCTTCGCATTTCTTTTGACACCACTGTGCCGCAAAGGTTTGTTCTTGGCAACCTCAGTGTTTCTGAAAGGCACCTGGATTTCAAAGAAATGCCACTGGATTTTCTAGCATCCAGCAAAACTTCCTCTGAAATCCTTCTGAAAGTCACATAACCCTTGGTCATAGCATGGACTCAGTCACATGCTACAGGTTTGACCTTGTTACCACAGAATCTGCCAAGTTAGCTCTCAGGAACACAGTGGGTTTTGTGGGATCTGCAGAGATTAGCACTCAGGGATGCTTGTGATGCAGTTGGGTTAGTGGTCAATCCTATCCCAGAAGATGGTAAAAGCTGGTCTGCTCTTGCTTCACTTTTTTTGCTGTGCTAACCTGCCCTTTTAGCTGTGGGGCCTTTGAGCAGGTACACATAGCAGATGCCTTGTCCTGCACTGCCAGAGAGGCATAGTGCGAGCAAAAGGTAAACCTGATGTGTCAATCCTATCTCGTTTTAATGACATATGGCTAATATAGGTCCTTCATTCAAGGCTGCTTAGAGGCCAATGCTCGGCAGCTTTGTGCAGCTGCAGATGGACTAATGTTGTTCTTTCCTGCCAGATCAAACACAAGTCACTATTGAAGGTCTGCAGCCCACAGTTGAGTACATGGTCAGTGTCTACGCTCAGAATCAGAATGGAGAGAGCCTCCCCTTGGTTGAGACAGCTGTCACCAGTATGTATTTCACCTCACGGTAACAAAACAGATGTTATCTATTGATGTCTGAATCTACCATGCAGTATCACATCCCCAGGGAAAGCAAGTGGCAGGTGCCTAGTCTCCAGGAGAATGCAAGGTGGTCTGCCCTGTGATAAGTACCGTGCACCTAAATTGCAGATGCTGGCAAAAATGCAGTCCCTCTCCCTCAAACACTGGCAAAATGCAATTCCCCACCCCATCAAAATGCTGCGCTTCTGATTTTCTTTCACTAAAGCTGCAAAATCTTTTTGGGTTTTGTTTGCCTTCAGCCAATCAGTGGAAAAAATGTGCAAAGATCTCCTTTCTGGAGCTAGGTGGCAAAAGTGATTACTGTTAAGGGACTGGACTTGGCTTGGGAGCACTTGCCCTGTGCAAGGGAGTAAAGGAAACCACATGAGTTATCAGAACTTGGGATGAAGCACTGCAAAAGAAAGGACAACTCAGCCCTCAAATTGCTCTATCTGCCTGTACAAAACAGCAGTACTGCTCTGGAAACAAAGAGGAGGGAATATCTGTGATGTAAAGTGCCTTTTTCGGGGACACCTCTGGGGTAGGGATTTTTATGCATATTATTGCCTTGCTCAGGCTTGTATTCAAAACCACAACTTAGCCCCAAATACTTACAGAATTGTCCTAAAGTCAACAGGAGCTCCTCTGAAGCTTTGCAGAGGTGGGGAAAGAGTGCATCTCAGTTTCAAGCCAACAAATTCCTGGACAAAAATCACCTTTGCCAACTAGAAAATGTAGAAAATTCAGGACTAATATAACATGGCAAATAAAAGAAGTTGAAATCTTTTAGAAAAGCATAATTTGGATCCAATACGAAGGTGATATGCCGGATCCTCCCATTTTGTGTAACAAACAAATATAGCTCTGTGGTAGCCACATTAGACTTCTGTGGAGCAAAGCTCACTTACCTTGCTGTCTAGCACTGAGCTCCCACCTTGCTAGGAAAATCCAGTGAATTGGTGTCATTAGGAAGCGTGCGTATCACCCAGTTGCACCTGTGGACATTCCCTGTGCACTCGATACAAAGCTGAAAAGTTTGTTTCTAACCGATTTTAAAATATAATATACTGAGTAATTTGCTTTCTTGATAAATGTGTTAATTGGATATTAATTTATGAAAGAAAATAGCGGGACTGATTCTCCTTGGACTGGCGCTTTGCACAGAAGCTTACAATAGCAAAAACCAAATGCAGCACGAATCCAAACTTACCGAGTCAGGTGGGCTGTCTGGCTGCCTTTAGCACTAGGAACCAGTTACTGGCTCTGGTGGTAGAAGTGGGTCTTAAAATTGTCGTTTCTTTTTTCCTCTTGACCACTGCTAGGTAGCTTAATGCTGCTAGAGTTGTGTAAAAGGGGTTTCAGTGCCAAGGGGACTCAAATATAGCTAAGAGTTGGTGTCCTGGCTGCTTTGAA
The DNA here is from genome assembly GCF_965183815.1 of Platalea leucorodia. Classification (NCBI taxonomy): domain Eukaryota; kingdom Metazoa; phylum Chordata; class Aves; order Pelecaniformes; family Threskiornithidae; genus Platalea; species Platalea leucorodia. Next base: position 62,201,310 of record NC_138827.1, read on the forward strand.
GGTGGTAATGCCAGTCCTTTTTGGTTTCAAGAAAGCCAAGATTGCCTTTGTGCTGTCTGGCACCTGCAAACTCGCAGCCTTACTCTGCACAGCTGTAAGCATGAGTGCAAGGTACAGCACAGAGGAGAATCGAGTACCCCGTCTCCCGCACAAAACCGAAAACTGCTTTGCATGTAGTAGAAATGCTTTTTGTTTTCCTCACCCACAACTTGCTTTTTATCACATAACCTCTTACCGTTAATTTGCCTAACAGACATTGACCGCCCTAAAGGACTAACATTCACTGAGGTGGATGTTGATTCCATCAAAATTGCTTGGGAAAGCCCGCAGGGGCAAGTCACCAGGTACAGGGTGACCTACTCAAGCCCTGAGGATGGAATCCATGAGCTATTGCCGGCCCCAGGTGGCGAAGAAGACACTGCTGAGCTGCATGGCCTCAGGCCAGGTTCTGAGTACACTATCAATATCGTTGCCATATACGATGACATGGAGAGCCTGCCCCTCACTGGGACCCAGTCCACAGGTACACCTTTAACTACACCACCCAGCAGGCCATGGCAGCAGTGGCTTCTGCCCTGTTGGGTAAACTGTGCTTCCATGCGCAACTGGTGCTCCGTGCTGGGGAAGCCCCAGGGGCAGCCAAGGGGATGTGACTGCTCTGGAGAGATGGCTTAGTTGGTGCTGGAGAGCTGGCTGCCAGCGGAGTCAGCCTACATACACATTAGGGAGGGCAGGGAATGCAGGAAAGATCAGCAGCATTGAAGAGCAGATTCTAGGGAAAAGAGGGATGTTACCTTACAGCCTTCTCTCAGTTCTCAAGTGGATCAGTAATGTCCGGTCCCTAGTCATGGAGCCTCATTCATGGTGAACCAACCTCTCACAATGTTCTGGTCTTGTCTTTAGGATATGGGGCACCTCCAAGCAGAGGCAGTTACCAACAACAGAGAGATTAGGGCAGCTTTCATCCCCCAGGGTCTTCACCGTTGGATGGAGCAAAAGATCAGCATGAAGGGCTAGGAGGTTGCTTAACCCTCAGGTCTCACAGAGCCTCTGGATCCTTCACTGGCACTGCCCTAAGGACCACAGCCCATGTGCACACCCACACCCTGCGCTCACATCACCTCCACAAGAAGAGGACGTGCTCCATTCAGGAGAGTCCCTTATGTGCCAGTCTGATCCAACTTCATGTAGAATACATTTAAAATTCCTTTGTGAAAAAGGAAAAGGAACCTATTGCTTGAGATAAAATTACTCCAGCAAAAAGCTTCCAGCATTACCAGACGTGTCTTTATTACAAAGGTAACACCTTTGCAATAAAGGTCTGCCATTCATTTGTGGATGAAAAGTTGGCACTATAATTCCAGGGGTGTAATGAAGACACTGGTTCCTAGTGTAGATTGCTGTACTAAACTGAAGCAAAGTGCTGTAATGATTGAAACAGCTGGCTGACTACTTGCCAGAAATGCAAATATAGTAATTTTTGAAACTCACTTTCTGGGGTTTACCCTTTGTAGGCTGTTCAAAAGCGTATTTCAAGTCATTCAAGACTTTCCATTGGTTTTCATGGGCTTTAGATTGAGCTCTGAGCAAAGCAACAAGGGAGAATTATCTTCTATTTCCACTCTATAAAATTAGAAAACTTCACAGCAACATGCTAATAGCGGGCACTATGGTAAGGTATATTGTTCCCCTGTATACCGCCCAAGGCTTACCAACAGTAAGGCAAGAAAATTTTTCAATGGATGCTCTTTTTTTTTTTTATGCAAACATTTGTTTTTAAAGGTATCAGATGTGTTAGCTCATGAACAGACTCCTGCGTGATGAGCCTTATGGCCACCACAGCTCTGCTTTTCCGTTGCCTTGCTCTCTGTGTAGTAATTTACACTTGTGTAAGTGGCTGTAAAATGCTTCCCCTCTGCATTTGCAGTATTTTTATATCCTCTTTGCAATTCCTGAGCCTGCTTCCTACTTACTTTTGTAAATCATCCATCATATTTTAGAAATGAACAGAGATAGGCAAGTGAAGCAGGACTAAACTATTAGCTGTGTGATGAAAAGCAGAGACAGGCAGAAGAATTAAAACAGACTGGCCTACTACAGATTTAAGCACCTCCCAAAGCCTTCACCTTTTATCACAGCCAAGTGTTGTAACTCACCTAACTTCAGGGTTAAAGCATTGAAATCTCCTTATTTCTGTTGAAAAGCGTTACTGTAGATTTGAGAATCTCCTCCTGAATACCTTGTCCTCTTCCAGAGTGCTTTATGCCTGTATTTGCAGAAGGCACACCACTTTCCTGCCCATGTATTTCAGGCCTAAACCTGTTTCATGTTCAGGAGAGAATATTGTTTTATCCAAGATTGTCTTCTTTAAACTAACCATGTGCCAATCCGGATTTTTGCAGCAATTCCACCTCCAACAAACCTGAGGTTTACTCAGGTAACTCCCACCAGTCTTACCATCAACTGGAATGCACCAAACGTTCGCCTCACTGGCTACAGAGTCAGAGTGAACCCCAAAGAAAAGACTGGTCCTATGAAAGAAATCAACCTTTCTCCGGACAGTACCTCCGCTGTCGTGTCTGGATTAATGGTAACTCTTTTCTTTGGGTAATTCAGACTGTGTTGTGGGAAGGAGATGTTAGGAGAACTTGAAGCAACTTCAAATTCCTGGGTCAGGAACCTCAGCTGGAGTAGATCATTACAGCTCCTAAGGGCCTGACTCTGTTTGAAGTCTGACTAGCCATCAGCTGTAACTACTCGTTACTGAAGTTTTTAAAAGGCAAGGAACTGGCCTGCTGAATCTGCAGTCTTTCCTCTTCCTCATTTAGCATGGAGAGACTGGGTGCCTTAATCAAATACGAATTGTCAGGTTCACAATCAGCAGTAACCCAGTAAAATGCTTTTACTCATCTCTCGCAAAAAGAGGTCAGATAAAATGACCTAATGCGAAGGTTTTCAAGCTGTGATGTGGGAGCTCTGGCAGTCTATTGCCTATTTTTAAGACATCTACAAAATGTAAGTAAAAAATGCAAGTCTTCTGTGAGTAGGCTTAAATTTGCTATATTGCCATTTTCTCCACTGGAAACATTTCAGGAGTGCCTGAACTGGAAGAGGCTGAAAATCACTGCTTTTATGGTTCCTGCTATCTTAAAAAGCTACTGATCTGTTTTTAAGGAGTTTTATGAATCATTTTCAAAAATGAGCCTTAAAAAAACATTCTAGTCTAAGTGGACTCCTGGTCTGATGCAGTCAAGGATGAAAGACCATGCTGTAACTTCCACCATTCTTTTCTCTTCACAGCAAGAGCACCTTATCATAGCAAATGGCATCCATTAACCCCAGGAAAAACAGGATGTAAATTAGGTTTTTCTGAAGAATCAGCTTTGAAGCACAGATTCCAAAATGAGGGATGATAAATAAGCTTTTTCCAGGATTTCCTCTGCTCCTGGGTGTGCACATGTGCACTACTAGTATTATCAACAGCACTTTTATCAGGGTCTATGTCTACTCTTTTATTACAGCTGGAAATAATTAGAATTATCGTGTCAGTCCTTCACTGATTTATTTTAAGGTTTCATACTTCAGTAACTGGTGACTAAGAAACATGGCTCCACCAAACACTGAATGAGGGCAGGAGTATTTCCCACTGTGCCAGGTCCTTCTCATAACATGCTATAACTTTGTCCATTCTAGGTAGCAACCAAGTATGAAGTGAGCGTATATGCCCTGAAGGACTCTCTGACCAGCCGACCAGCCCAGGGGGTGGTCACCACCCTTGAAAGTAAGTAGTGATCCTCCACAAATGACCAGTTAGTACTGTGCTGGGTGCAGAGGCCGAGATCCTACTCTGTGTCAAAAGCAGGGCTCTATGCAAAGCTCCAGCAAAGGCCTTCGCAAACACTTAGCTGGTAAAATTGACAGTCCCCACAGTACTGACAGGAGACCTTTTCCTTCTGGTGCAGATGTTAGTCCCCCTCGCAGGGCCCGTGTGACAGATGCCACTGAGACAACCATCACCATTACCTGGAGAACCAAGACTGAGACCATCACTGGCTTCCAAGTTGATGCTGTCCCAGCAAGTGGCCAGAACCCCATTCAAAGGACCATCAGCCCTGATGTTAGGACTTACACTATCACTGGTAAGTGAGGGGCGTCTGCAGGTACAGGAGCTTCCAGGGTCATATTGGAAGGTACACTGGGTTCTTGTTTAGTAGGTGAATTTCCTTGATGAGGAATAATATAGGAACAAAAAGAAAGAAAAAATATCTGAGTCATAAAGACTAGTCTCCAAGAAGAAGTTGTTGAAAGACATTCTGATGTCCCTTTTAGATGGCTTCCTCAGATTAGCTAACATTTGTGTTTCAACTTCATTTTAGGCTTGCAACCTGGCAATGACTACAAGATCTACCTTTACACTCTGAACGAGAATGCACGCAGTTCCCCAGTAGTGATTGATGCCTCCACTGGTAATGATCTTGTCTGACTTTTCTGATCGTGCTAACACATAGTAATCACATATGGTCAGGCAGAAGTTGTCTATATCTGATCACGTATAATATTTACTGTGATTTACAGCAATAGGTTTTACTCCTGAGTTTGAGAAGGGTGTCAGAAGATACAGTTCAGATGAAGAATATGCTTGCCTTTACAGCATTTGACTTGTTTCCTTTTGTTTTCACCTAGCTATTGATGCTCCTTCTAACCTGCGCTTCCTTACAACCACAAGCAACTCCCTCCTGGCTACCTGGCAGCCTCCACGAGCCAAGATCACAGGCTACATCATCAGATATGAGAAACCTGGCTCACCAGCCAAGGAGGTTCTGCCTCGCCCTCGGCCCGGGACCACCGAGGCTACTATTACTGGTACCTGTCTCTGTTTTGTTCGGGAGCATTTTGCCTGAAACACTTATATTTGAAGAGAGCGGGGAGGGCCTAATTATAAAATGTGTTGATGTTCAGCTAAGAGAAAGACCAAGTTTTGTTCCTTTATTGTGGTTTCTAATGACAGACAGCGGTTTTACAAGCACACCTGTCCTACAAACACAATACACTTCTCTAATCAGATCAACCATCAGATTTGAACAATCCACAGATGTTTGTTTCCACTGCCACCACAACTGTCATCTGTTCAAGGAAAAAAGCCCATGACTCTGGCACCCCGTCATCAGTCACATGTTCTGAAGATTCATTATGTTTTGTGTCTGCAGCATCCATGATCCCAGCTGACATGGTCAGATTTCAAACTTGCTCTGAGCAGCAGGAGGCTGGACTCTATGTACCGTCCTGAAAAGCTCAGATCCAAAATGCACATACCCATACTATAGCCATACCCACCTCTCATTCTGCCTTAGATCCCACACATAATCATAAAAGAAAAGCAACTCTTAAGATTGCTTATGTCCTTCCTCCTGCCCTAGGTTTGGAACCAGGAACTGAATACATCATCTACATCATTGCTGTGAAGAACAATCAAAAGAGCGAACCACTGGTTGGCAGAAAAAGGACAGGTAAAACAAAGCTGTGGATTGTTGTGTGCCAACAGGAGATGATGTCTTCCACTTGGGGAATACAATCTCAGGACTGAAATAATAATGTTATTTAAAATACCCTGTTCAGCCACACCTGTTTATGAGTCAAATAGGCTTTGTAAGGAGGTTTTCCTTTCTGGGATGCAGGAGGTAAGATTCTGAAGTTATACGAATCACATTTAGCTGCATTTGAACACTAAGAACAGAACAACATGCTTGGTGCTTGATTATTGCCTGTGTACCTAATTCATAATTAAATTAGGGTTGACACTCACATCTCCACCTAGCACATGATGGCATCAAAGGCAGTATCTGTTCATTTCTTGCCCATTGCATTTCTCTTACTTTACACCCTTGGCAGTGTGAGATTGAGGTACCTGTAGCAAGCAAAATACCAGCTGTATATCCGAATGTGATAAAGGAGCTGGTTTCGTACTGCACACCGGTGATTTTTTTCTTAAACTGATAAGTTCTTGTAATCATTTCTTCTTCTCAATTTGAGCAGTGGTGACTTCTTTGGGTTGCAGTGTTCAAAACTGTTGCTCAGCTGTATGAAAATTTCATACCAACACACTTCTTATGCCTATGTATGAAAGATATATTTATATACTATATAAATATATAGAGAGATAGAAATTACCTTCACAATCACAATGACGTCATAAAAAGTGTGTTGCATCTTGAGATGATTGCTAATCTTTGATGCTTGGAGCAGTGCACAGCATCTACTCTAGCTGCTGAATTTACCATTGTTAATTTGCCACACTTTGCTTTACGGCTTCTAACCTTTCTTTGGCTAGATGAGCTTCCCACGTTGATTACCAGACCGCACCCCAACCAACCCGACATTCTCGACGTACCTTCCATTGACGAGGGGACCCCTTACCTCACAAACAATAGGTATGACAATGGAAACGGTATCCAACTTCCAGGCACCTCTGGGCACCCACAGACAATAGGACACCAGGGTCAACAAGTCTTCTTTGAAGAGCACGGCTACAGACGGCCTGTACCCACTACAGCAACTCCCCTTAGGCCGGGGTCAAGACGGCCACCACCAAATGTAGATGAAGCGATTGAAATCCCTGGGTACCAAGTGCCTATCATAGTTGAACCTTCATACCCGCACTCCCGTGGGCCCAGGCGCAACGACACCACAGGACAAGAAGCTCTTTCTCAGACAACCATCTCTTGGAGGCCATTGCTGGAGAGCTCTGAATACATCATCTCATGTCAGCCAGTTAGCCAGGATGAAGATACTCTGCAGGTAACTGAACTGTCTTAGCTATAGGAACGGTGTTAGCCTCACCTGTGGCAGCAGATGTCTCGTGGGAGTCCGGCCCTTTACTGTATTAAGGGGGTGGCAGTCAGAGTTGGCTTCAAGAGTCTTACTAACGTGTAGCTGAGAGCAAGATAAATGCCTCCCTTCTGTAGCCTTCTCCATGAAGGAGAGGATAAAACTGCTAAAACAGAAAGCCCTTGAAATGCTGTCAGTATCAACATTTCACCAGGGAAGGGGGCAGTCAGGGAGACAATTGGGAGTTTCAAAGACTGAGGTGCTGCTTCTCCAAGCCAAAGACTCCCTTAGCCCTTCTCCTTTGTCTCCCTTGGTTTCTGTTTCCCTGAAGTGGCAGTAATAACATATCCCTCATGAATCATAGTCCAGAGTAGTCAAGTTTAACTTGGTATTGTTTGAAATTCTCAGAACGTCTAAGGGGAACGGGCTGGCTCCATTAAGGTATAGAGCACAGAAGGCAACCTAAAGACCCTGTCTTTCCTATGAGTGGGGTGACACCTAAAGAGTAATCGCTCTTCCCTTTCCGGTGACGTGGCATTGCCTCCTGTTGCAGTTCAGGGTTCCCGGAACTTCCTCCAGTGCTACGCTCACTGGCCTTACAAGAGGGGCCACCTACAACATCATAGTGGAAGCCCTGAAAGATCACCGGAGACAAAAGGTGCTGGAGGAGGTGGTCACAGTTGGCAATACTGGTAAGTCACAGCTTTATGGAGTCTAAGTGAACCTGTGCTGTTCCTGCCTCATTTCCCGTACTCGAGGCAACCTACCTGGTGCCCGGGCTTGAGAATAGTTCAGAAAGGAAACTTCTGCAGACATGGAGAGTTCGTAGCAGGGCGCTGGGACAAGTGATTTGTGAAGTCTACTGGTTTTGGATAACTGACACACTGACGGTGTGACTAGAGCTATTCTGATCTGATGTCTAATCATGAAGAATGTGGTTTGAGGCTCCATACACTCTTCTAGGGTCAGTGCCCAGGACAGAGCAAGAGATGCAGTATTTGCCACTCTCAAAAGAAGTCGGGGGTCACGCTGGTGTGACAGATTCCTGCCCAGCAGCAAAGATCTGCTGTCACAATAACAGATCATGCTTATGGGAAGGTGCCAGTGGCCAGCTTAACTGCTCTGTCAGTCATTTGCCACTGCTTCTGTGTTGCTTATCTAGCAGCACCGCTAGACCATCCCGAAGGTCCTAGACCATCCCGAAGGTCTGGCAGCAGGGCAGGCTGCCTGCAGAGATGCTAATTAAGCGCAAACAGGCAGCACTTAGAAGCCATGTGACCAACCACAAGTACTTGTGGTCAGAGACAGCACTTGCCACAGCTGGAAAGCCCAGAGCCCACACACACCCTGTGGGACCTGGGCTTTGCTTTTACCAGCACAGGGGGCTGGTCAACAACTCATTTTCTCTCTTTCCATCTCCTCCTGCGTGTATTTGGAGGTGAAAAAGAAGAGGAGGACAGGATGGGAGAAGAGGAGATGAAGAGTTAGGGATTTATGTTGTCCACCCATTGAGCTTTTCCATGCAGGCCCCTACTGCCCGCACCTCCCTGGGAAATAAAGCTGTTTCTCCCCTTCCAGCATCCCATTTGCCTTATGTCTGTCACAGACTGAACTGAGAGCATTAACTCTTGACCCTGATCATCACACACTGAACTGGTGGTTGTAAAACACCGACTTTTCAATCAAGGCATGCACCTCAGGTTGACATCTGTATACAACAGCATGGCTATAAGGTCTGGTCGTCTCCTTCAATCCCCCTGCCATGAGCTAGTCTGAAGTGCCCCCAAAAAAGTACACATGCAGCTACCAACCTCCTGCTGTTCTCCAGCATCTCACAGCATGTTTCTCTTAAAAACAGGCTAAGTCAGGTTGTTGCTCTCCAGCAGCAAATGCAGAAACTCACACTTGCTTGAAACTTGGCAAATCAAAATGAAAATAGCCTTCATGTCAGGTTTTTTTTATCATTCCACTGCTCTGACACATGCAAATGGAAAATAAATCACAGGGAGCCTGGACTGCTGACAGAGCCATCAAGTATATGCCCATGGGGTAGCTCCATTACTGCCAGGATATTGTGGGAAGAAAAAAAAAAAAAAAAGCATGTATTCAGTGAAAATCATTCTGTCTTTCAGTAGTTCCTATTGCTGTGTGTGATGCCTGTTTCTTTTTTTTTTTTTTCGTTGCAGTGTCTGAAGGACTAAACCAGCCAGCTGACGATACCTGCTTTGATACTTACACTGGCTCCTTCTATTCCATTGGCGAGGAATGGGAGCGATTATCTGAAACTGGCTTTAAACTCTGGTGCCAGTGTTTAGGCTTTGGCAGTGGTCATTTCAGATGCGATTCTTCTAGTGAGTAGCTTGCTTTTGACCATCCCTGTCTCTCAGCTCCCTGAGCACTAATGGCATGTTTGACAGAACCAAACTGATCCAAACACGATGCAAATGAATGCAGGCTCTCAAGTTTTTAAACCAAATTGGTGTTTTGCATCATGAGAACTGATGGAAAACTTTGGTTACTTCTGAGCTGTGCAGCTTATCTAGTATTGCCATTCACTGCATCAGCAACAATCGATATTGTATTGATACGTAATGACTTTTTCACCAAAGTTAACTGTTTGTTTTATTTTCCGTACCCTTGCCAGGCACGTCTAGGTAATGTGTAAAAGTGAGACAGGCAAGATGCCTAAATGATACTATCTGAGTAGCTATTTAAGAAGACAGCTTTGAGTATTAAATTATGGTTGAATCTTCATCTCCTAATTATATACATCATTGCAGTGGGCCAGACAGAACTTACGTGGATTTCAGTGGTATTACAGCAAGTACTGAGTCTGTTTTGCATTACAGCCAGCCTTTGCAAAGCATCTTGCAGAATGAGTTTTCTCATTTTCTCAGCTGTTCTTTGAAGCTCTGTCAAGCAGGCAACACCTCTGCCGGGGCACTAAGTTTTATTCTTTGCAGGACTGTGGTTTACATGGAAGAGTATCAAACTTCCTGTAAGGGAATGGAACAAAAGTCTGTGATTGAGGGGTTTAACACAACACATATCCAACTAATTTAAATTATGCTTTTAAATTGCGAAGTAAGCTAAGCAAAGAGGGTATTTCTGCAATTTGCATAGATTCAGAGGAGTGACTGCAGGGAAGACACTTATTTTAAAGCATTAATATTTGTATTTCATCATTTCATATGCATGGCTTACCTGTTGTGTTTTGTAGTCTCTGTGATACAGTTTTACTGGGTATTTGCTCAAAAAGAGCATTTAAAATATTTTTCTCCCCGTGTCTGCCCCATGTCTATTAAATTCCCTTTCATTTCACCTCTCCTCCTATTAGCCAACCCTCCTCCACCTCCCCAATCTTTGTCACAGCCTACTTGCTCTTTTCCTAAGAGCCTCTAGCCACTTCCAGAGCTGTAACGGTCCTCGCCAGTTAAAAGCTGCAGGAGCTGAACCCATTTCCAGCAGGAACCCATTTCTTCCTTGGGACTTACATGAGCTGAAAAGATTCTTTCTCCTGCCCCTCTGTTGGTTCCTGAGACAACATCAAGCTGTTCTCCTCCCACTACGTCACTGCAGTGTGGGGGATAACTCCTGCTTCTCTCGTTCCTCTGCCTTCTCCAGAGTGGTGCCATGATAATGGTGTAAACTACAAGATCGGGGAGAAGTGGGACCGGCAGGGGGAGAATGGCCAGATGATGAGCTGCACCTGCCTTGGAAATGGAAAAGGAGAATTCAAGTGTGAACCTCGTAAGTCTCCTTCTGATGTTAATTTAATTGAGGTCCCATTCAGGAAGTTTCAGCATCTCAGGGCTGTTCCCATTAAGGTCCTGCCATGGGGGCAGGTAGAGTATCAGTATGTCTGATTCAGTGACAGATTGAATCTGTTCTCACAAGAGCTAAAGGCATAAAACTCACATTCCCAAGTTTGAAAAGAAGAAAACCCTCTTTTGTTAGCTAAGATCGCAGCACACTCAGCATCTGTCTGCGCTTGGCCCTGGAGCCACACAAGAGGGACACGTCACTGCACTAAGTGGTGTAGATTACCCTGATCAGTAACACAGGACTTTTCTGCAGGGTCTGTCCCCTGAAGATCCTCTAGACTTCACACTAGGAATTAAACTGCATTGCTCTTGTCAGGCAAATACCCTCATGTTCCAGTTTAAAGTGTCTGGAGAGCTATAAAAATGACTGATGTTCCCCCTGCGAGTCAGTGAGCCTCCAGTCAAACAGGGAGAGTGCGGTGGCCAGAGGCTCCTGTTCTGATCACCAAGCTGCTCTGAGAATGCTTAAAGCCAAGCACAGGCCATGCAACTGAGCTCTGCCTGTCCCTCCCCAGATGAGACTACGTGCTACGATGATGGGAAAATGTACCAAGTCGGAGAGCAGTGGCAGAAGGAGTACTTTGGGGCCATCTGCTCCTGCACTTGTTATGGAGGACAGCAGGTAAGCAGGAGGGACTTGGCATGCTGAACACAGGGAATGAGGAAAGGAGGCGCTGCTGGAGTGCAGTCCTAAGACTGCTGGGTTTCAGGTCAGATGGTGTCTAATGCCTGGCCAAAACAGGCCCATATAAGAAGAAAAATAATTAGTAGGAGAGCATAAGTACTTGCAGGGACTTGGAGTCAGGGCCTGCGTGGTATAAAATGCGAGCAACCTCCCTGGTGTTGGTGGAGCTGTACCCACACGCGTGAATACTGGCAGCTCCTTGGCCATCCACATCAGTGTGGTCTGACCAGCGCACGCACGTTCTGTTTCTCTAGGGCTGGCGTTGTGACAACTGCCGCAGACCCAGCGTGGAGGTGGCTCCTGAAGGCTCTGCTGGCCATACGTACACACAGTTTACACAGAGATACCACCAGGCCACAAACACCGTGAGTACACTTTCCTTCTCTGCCCTCCCTTACTGTGAGTCTGGTGTATAGCACAGATGCGTGGGGTCTGTACAGGGTTCGAGGGATAAAAGCAGCGTGCAGCTTTCTGCTCGGTCAGAAGTGCATGGTAGCTGCTGATCCAGCAAACCATCACTCTGCACAGCACAGGCTCACACTTCCACACACAGCGTTCAGTGCCACACTCACATCAGCGGGGCTTCTCGTTTGCTAGCGCTGGGATGCGCCTGCATGCTCTGGCGGTAGTGCATGTACCTCGTCTTCACTTGCTGCTGTAAACCAGCTGTGTGCTTTGTGCTGAGAAAACTGAACGGCTACACAGGCTGGCAACAATTCTCAGCCCAAACCACAGCACAGAACTGTCCGTCCTTACAGGACAGAGCGCTAACTGATTTCCTTCCCTCCTAACAGAACGTCAACTGCCCAATTGAGTGTTTCATGCCCCTAGATGTACAGGCAGACACACAACATCCGCGGGGAAAGTAACATCCAGCAAGACTTCTTGCGGCAATGGCAACAGACAAACCAAAGTATAAATCCCCATCTGCCACGATTACCATCCAAACTGGAGTGATGCTAGCAAAACCGCATCTTTTGAGAATGGCCCTCTGCTCTGGAGCCATTTTCCCAGCTTAAGCTCAACTCACAGCTTCTCCAAGCGCCACTCTTGGAGTGTTTCAGACTTTTCTCATGATTGATAGCGATTGTCTTGTTTTTGCTCAAAGTGTTGAATACCAGTCAGTATTTTCAAAATTAAAGAAAAAAGGGGGGAGATGCTAAATCAAAAATTGGTGGGGGATCAAAATGTTAAGGGGGAGGGGGGGTGTAGAAATTCAAGGTTCCCATACTATGCAAAGAACATTTGAGTACAACATTACTGAAGTTTAGCGATAGGAAAGTCCACCAAACACTTCTGCTTTCACATAAGCGTGCAGCCAGCAATAAGATAGGAACAGCAAATCCAATCACTGTGATATTTAAAATATGCACAGTCCTAATTCTTTCTCAATGATCCTAGTATTTTTCTAGCTGTATCTTTATATCTCATACTGTTATTTATCAGTTTTGTTCCCCTGACCTTCAAGTGTTTTTATATGGGAATAAAATGTATTGAAGACACTTAGTATGCAGTTGACAAAGAGGAATTTGGTGTAATTATGATCAGTGATTATTTTTATACTGTAAGTGCCAAAGCTTTACTACTGTGGAAAAGAAAAAACAACTCTTTTAATAAAAAGATTTACAAACCAGACATGTAGGTTAAGTGACTCTCTTTGCTACCATGGAATCTAGGATGAAGATGATTGTTATTCTGAGCTGGAGTAACATTCCCTTGAAACAAGATGGAACAAACATCTCAATGACGCCTGAAGTACACCTCAAGAGAACCTTTGTAGAGCAGTTTGTTAATTAAGACTTCCAGCTGCACCCCCTGCCCCCGTAGAGCACAGAGACACTCTGAGTATGTATGCCATGCTGCAGGAGGCAGAGGCTTGCTTTGTGGGAAACGGCGAGAAAGGGGAGGGAAAGGAAAATATTCCCTGCTTTGGACATGAACTGAGGTAGAGGTGGTCCTCAGTCCAACCTAGAATCAAATATGCTCTCAGTGTTTGAGTTGCCAAAATTAGTGAGGCCATCCACACCCTTGAAGTTGGATGTGTTCAAAGCTTAACTGTACTTGGACCCAGGGACTCCCCCACAGGTCCAGATGGATGCTGGGTCTCTGAGACCCTGCTCCATGCCTTGCCCCTGGGGAAGACCACAGTTCACCCCTCTCTGCAATGGGGCATAACTCACCTGTGGCCATCTAAAGGGTTTCTAGAGGGGCTATCACATCCTTCTTTTGGCTATTCCATCTCCATTTGCAATGTGGCAAATTCAAATTACAAAATCCAGAACTGAGGTTGTTTAGGTACTAGTGAGCATGCCCTCAGGCACTGCTGCAACAACGTCATAGAAATCCTTCCGTTACCTCTGCAGAAAGCCTCAAAAAACAGAGCGGGACAGACAGCACCTGGGTCTATGCCTGTGTGTTACAGGCCAAGGCCGCTTTCAAGTCTACTGTGCTTCTGCCTTGTGGGGTGCGGAGGGAGGTAAATTAAATTCTCCTCAAAACCTTTTTTGAAACAAAGCCAGTCTTGATTACAATGAAGAAAGTTAGCAATAAGTCCCTTTAGCTTGCGCTGCTAACGCTGCAAAAACCTGTACAGCATTTGCAAATACAGAACATGAAAGGTTCTGTCATGATTCCTCAGGCTGCATTCCCCTCTTGGCTACAAAAGCACTGTATTACTGAAGTCAATGGATTTCTCTGGATTGAATAAAGTATAGCATGAAAACAGAATTTGGCTTCTTGACATGAGAAACACACATGGCAGTTGTTTTCACAGATTGCTGTCTATAGAGCAACCAAAACATTTGCAAATAGTAAAATGATTGCAGCAGAAATCGCTTCTATCCCACCAACGTTCAAAAGCCAAGTGAGTAAAATACATGAGAACTAAAAATGGCATAGACAGACACACAGAAAAATACTTTCCTTTTAGACTAGATGATTTCTATTGATTTGTCCTTCCCAAGTGAGGGTTATATATTTTGGACCAGAGACCAATTGCAAAGATCCCTCCTTAGTCACTTTGCCGCTAAGCAATTCACTTCACAGACACAGGAATTGCCCAGCTGACCGGGCAATTGCAGTTCACCTCATCTCCGTGTCCAACACCTCCCCCTCCCCGCAGTAAGCGTTACGGGATAAAATGATTTAAACAATGCATTCGCCTAAGCTCTCTGTCGAGGCTTGTCCATGCCTTAAAACATAAGTGTTCACATCATTGCTGGCAATTTCTGTTTATTATTTCCCAGTGTAATGCTGGGTATTTTTCATTCAGCTAGAGCTTTTCTTTTCGGTTACATTTGAAAACCACTAGCAGAGCGCAGCACAGAAGCAGTAGAAACTTGTGACATCTAAAGTATCAATCACAAGTCTTTCCTTCTAGAAACAATCAATCAATCAGCAACAAAAGGAACCAAGGTTTTTGAAGGTTCCCATGCTTTACCCAGGCCGTAGCACATAAAGTGACAACAGGACAGCTGCCGAACCTTAAAACACGGGCTCGATATATATCCATGGTCCCCTTGAGCGCTAAGATCAGCTAATATGTTGTCCAACCCAAGTTACCTTCGCAGCAGGGGCAGCTGCCCCTGTTTAGCAGGGAGCTTTCAGATGCCCCGGGCTCCCGAACAGGGTGCTCACAGCTACGCCGAGCCCAGTGGCATTTAAGCCCTTGGCTGTTCTTTTCCAGAAGCGGAGCCGCATCTCCCCACGGTTTGTCTTCTCAGCTAACGCAGAGCTTCAGTTAGAGCACAGGAACAACCAGAGTCAGGACTCCATTCCAGCAAGGAACAGAGAGGCTGAAGGAAAAAAAAAGAAAAAAAAAAAAAGAAAAAAAATCTGCTGCTACTGAGAGCGAAGGCCGAGAACGATTCCTCCCTGCCCTCTGTTTACTTCCACGCTTTTGGGAGCTGTTCTCGTTCTGCCAGCACAGGACCTGCCAGGGGCAAGGCACCAGATGGTGATGGTGCAAAACAGCCTGTCAGCAGCCCGCTCTTCAAAAAGCATCAACCGAGGGGAGCAGACCTATCCCCCCATGAGAAGAGACATGCCCTTTCCTATGGGAAACAGATACTAAGCAAAGCCACACGGTTCGCTTTTAATCATTGTAAATATCAAAGGGAGAAGTAATTCATTCAACTAGCAGGAGATCAGCGTACCTCATAAGGAACCGTTACGGGCCAACACAGCCCTTTCTTACAAAGATCCATTCATCTGGCCGGCTGCGCCGGGGGAAGGCTCGCAGCTCTTAAGCCCAGTTGTCAGCAGGGACTTGCCACCAGCAAGGACTGGATCCCCCCTTTAGGGCATCTCTCCGCAGCTTAAGAACAGCAGCTCCCGACCTGACCTCGCAGAGCGGCGGTTGGAGCTGTTGCTTCCAGACCTGCACACTTCTTCCAGAAGGGCATCCGTGGCTCTGTGCCTGAGGCAGGAGCCAGTCAAGTGCCAGGCTTCACGAACTGCCAATTTCCTTCAAGGGGAAGGCTTCAGGCTAGTGGAAATTGTCACTGCAGCCCAGGTGACAAGCCATCCCTCTACGGATGCTGTGAGAAAATTGCATAAACAATTGCAACTTACAAAGCACAAGATATCACCTTAGTTGTTACACACTTCCTAGCATCTCATGCAGAAATCCCACCTGGAAGATCAGTACCTATTAACTCCCATCAGTAGATGAAACAGTGCCCCAAGGATGGCAAACAAAGGGTAAATGATAAGCGGGAATAGATGAGAACAGGAGGTGCCAGGTGCTTACTACCAGCCTCTATTTCAGCCAGCACTTTAGAAGATGCCGGTAAAGAACAGGCTAACAGATTCCTGAGAGAACATCACAGCATGGTAGGTACCAGCTATGGTCAGAACAGCATGACAGGAAAGACATGTAAGGAACAGAAGAACAGTGGAAGAAAGAGAGTCCAAAACCAAACTTTTAAAGTATAAGCTTGTAAAAACAGGAAAGACTCCAAGCAGTAACGCTCCATAGGAAGCAACGGCACAGAAAGCAGTCAGATGGACCAGGGCTGGGGCCAGCAGAGCCAACAGGCAAGCCATTAAGCAATGCACCATTTTTATTTTGGACTACTGTCTTAATCTGGGCCCAAAAGGTACAATTCTCTCTACCCTGTCAATGCTTAATCCAGCTGCTTGGAAATAATCCACTGTAGAGACCAGAAAAGAAAAAATAATCCACTGTAGAGATCAGAAAAGAGAGGAGATAGATTGCTCCCTTTCAGGCCAGAGCAAGGGTAGCGCTGGGCACACAGAACTCCTGGGCAGCGCCCCGGGCCGAAGACGCAAGGAGGGGACGGGCAGCACACGTAGGCAGAGCGGATGGAATGAATGCATTACGGTAAAACCAGGGTGTGGATTCTCATCTCTGAAACAACTCACATCCCCCAGGAAGTGTCTGCGCCTTCCTCAGTTCAAACCAGCCTGCATCAAGCGGGCAGCCAGGTAAAATAAAATACATGCCCAGTCACGGCAAGTCAGGTTGTGCTGCTGAATTTCCCCTCTTCCAGGTCCATTTCCTACCTATGAGCCCCTGCTGTCGCTGGAGCAAGGGGAACACATGCAGGCTTTCTGCTCTGTACCAGCTGAGATCAGAGCCGCGACAGAAGTGTTTATTGCAAAACTGTGGACTGTTCCTTGCCAAAACTGAACAGATTTTATAAAATAGAACAACAACAACAACAAAAACAAAAGTCCTTTGAAATGGTCATAGTGATTGCCAGCAAAAACGTGTCTGGGCTGTTGCTTTATTCATCTCACTGTGCTCCAGATTTTCACTTTGTTTTTCTAATCAGAGTCCAAATGTGCTTAATGCAAATTGTGCACAATGGAGAAGGGAAGTGGCTTCAGGCAAGATGCTTCCCAGATGCCTGCCTATGAACTCTGAATTGAACTCCCCGGTGTGAGAAGAAGCACGTCAAACTCGCAGGAATGAGTCTTTTACCTTGGAGAAAGCAATCCGACACTGCTGTCTAGGGCAGGATTCAGAGCAGGGAACCCGAGATTGCCTTGCACAAAGGACCCGCTCCCCTCTCCTCACAGGGGAAGGGGATAATGAATTAGAAGTGCCCGGAGAAAACTACCCGCTGATTCAAACAAAAAAACAAAAACAAAACAAAAAAAACCCCACCACACCAAAACACCCACCAAACCAAAAAACCCACACACCAAAAACCCCAACAAAACCCAAAGCAGCTCAGTTCAGTTTACAACACAGATTTTTACCAGTTCATTGAGAAGCTGGGCACAAGCCAGGCTTTCAGACCATTCCATAGGCCTTGTAATGAATTAGTAAATTCTGGACCATAAAATTTACCTCAAAAATAAACCTTTTTCCTGAGGACACCATATTTGAATGACACAAGACTACAGACTCCATATAGCTAAGAATCATATGTTTATTTGCAAGAGAGACGTATTTTCTACATTGGAGGCCAACTTCTTGCACCTTCAATCTCGGTTAACACAGGGAAAGATCGCATTTACAGATGTTACAAACATTACTAAGCACAGACTGCAGGTGCCTCCCAATTAAGCTGGTGATATTCCAGACACTGCTGCTGGTGAGACTGTGACCAAAGAGGGACCACAACAGCCCACGGCAAACTCAGTGATGAAACAGCCGAAGATTGGTGTGAATGAGAGTTATCCCCAGCTCATTGCAAGCTTCGATCACAACCTCGTCGGCAGCCGAACCAGATGGGGCAG
Source organism: Platalea leucorodia (assembly GCF_965183815.1). Classification (NCBI taxonomy): domain Eukaryota; kingdom Metazoa; phylum Chordata; class Aves; order Pelecaniformes; family Threskiornithidae; genus Platalea; species Platalea leucorodia. The sequence goes on from NC_138827.1 coordinate 62,219,355, forward strand.
CGATGAACTGTACTCCGCTCTGAACAAAGACAGAGGTAAGTGGAAGGATTAGAGGACGGAAAACCAAAATCCCCCTGAAAAGGAGCTGGCAGCCCCAGTCCTTCATCCACATCCCACGATACTGTGTTGAACAAACAAAGGCTTCCATCACCCAAAGCCATTCACAGGGGAATTCCTCCTGTGAGCAGTCAGTTCCCTCCACAGGTCAGAAATAAGTGTAAAATGGTCCCTCTGGAAGCAATAGGCCTTGTCTTGATATTCTTAAACAGTTTAATAAACTTTAATCCTCTATTCAGCCCAAATCAACAAACTGAGCAATGGCTGGATAGTTACTATCCACGTGAGACCAGTAACCACGAGAAACATCCTTCCCAGGATGCGCTCTTCTAGCCAACAGTGCAGAGCAGAGATATTCCTCAGCAGTCTGCACAAAATTCAAACAAAAAGCCCAGGCGAGCAAACGTTTCCTTGGAGTCACCCTGACATCCTGGCCCTGCCATGAGCTTACCCGTTTAGCTCTGTCAACGTTATCCCTAAAAGGGAAGAACGCATCGGAGCTAAGAGAGACAGCAGTCAGCTTGGCAATCCACTGCTTCTTCTCCGCTTCCGTTAACTGCGCAGGCACCTCTTCAAACATCGCCTGCCATTTCACCAGGTCTTCATCCTGCGAAAACAAAAAGCGCCAGCTCAGCCCCAAAGCACGGGCTCTTGGCAGCGCCCCGCCAGGAGCACATAAGGATGAGTGATGACGGCATCCCTCTGACACCCAGCTCAGCCGTGCTTTCTGCTCCCACAGCTCTGCTGCTGGGAGCTTCACACCAGGGATTTTTAAATCCCAAGCGATGGCGAGAACACATTACCGCCATCGGCTCTTTTTGCATCCTTTTAACTCTTTTCCTTCTTCCTCCTCACCCCAGGGCTTGAGGGATTCCTTCTCCCCCCCTTTAATTCCAAGATGCTCTGCCTGGCCTGCCTGCGGTATGCTGCTCTGTGTAAATGCCAGCACACGCAAACAGGATCTGGTAGATGACCTAACACATGACAAACAGCAGCTTGGTTTATGATTCACGTTCTGAAAGAGCAACTGCTCCAGTTCTTACCCCCTTAAACAAGCAACCGCTCACAGAGATGATTCATGAGGTCCCCAGTCCAGCTCTTGGCTTTCGACGCTTAAAAAGGACATACTATTTTCTTGTCTCACCATTGCTTGCAACAGGGAGGGCAGAGGGATTCTGAGAATCCAAAATGCCACACAAGCAAACAGCACCATGTGAGAAGGGAAGGATAGCTGCCCTGACAGGGCAGTGAGAGTTGAAACATTAACTGTAGCTTTAATCCTTCCTTACTGCTGGGGGGAACTATCAGATGAAACCAAGCTGCACACCAAAGCGCAGGGCAGGTTCCAGCACCTGGGGCAGCAGGTGCAGTACCAGAGGGGCGAATCGGGACACTTTGCCACTGGGCCGTTAAATGACCTTGGGGAAGTCACCATACTGGGCCCTGGCCTCTTGATCCCCCAGCTCTTTGGGATCATCTATTACTGACACCCAGGCACAAAGCTCAAGCCGGGCTTAAGTACTACGTAAAGACCAAATCCTGCAAGTGCACCCATCACCTCTGGCTCTGACAGTTCAACAGCCAGCATGGAGGCTTCTTGTAGAGCGTATCTGTGGACGTTTCAAGCCATAGTCAAAACACCCAAAGCCTAGTATCTATAGCTTCCTGTTGGCTGGCTACGGACCTTCAGAGGCACCAAGGGAACTCAGTGACTCTCACAGAGTCAAAGGTGGCTGGCATCCGTTGTCCTTACAGAGATCACTACCTTTATAAAGGCTGACCAGTTCCAAAAGTGGTAACCAACCAAGCCCTCTCTTGCCTGAAGTCCTTACAAATTTAAGACTTTGTCCTGTGTAAGGACTTGCCTGAATCCTTACAAATGTCTCCTCAGCATGGAGCCAGCACAGGAAGAGCTCAGTATAGGCAGAAGGTGGAAATGGTAAGGGCATCATTTTATGCCAGAGGAAACCGTCTGACCAACTCAGAAGTGACCTATGAAAGGACTTGTTTTTTCTGGGACTGGAAGAAAAACTGAGGTGGAGGAGAAAAGGCCTAGGTATCAGGAAGCCTTGCTAGATCCTAGCACCCACAGCTGGTATTTCAAGCAGTAGTTCCAGCTTTCTTTCACAGAAGCTGGACTCTCCAGGGAAACCTTTCAGCCAGCCCTTACCTCACCAATTGTCCCAGTGACATACTGATCAATGGCGTTAGAGATCTCTGCTCTCTTCACACCCGCTTTGAACTTCATGGAGAGCACGCGTGGGTGGTGCCGGAGCCACCAGTTGTTTGCCTTGTCACCAGCCAGACGCGTGCAGTGGATCCGGGACTGCTGGCCGGCTCCAATACCTATGACCTGAAGCATACATATACAAAGCACAATCACGCCTTGCTGCACAGAGATCACAATCAGAGCTGCATTCCAGCCAAGCCATTAGGAAAGAAATTACCTGCTCCTCACTGAAGCAGAAAAAGAGTTTAGGTAATTAGCAAGGAAAACTTTGAAAATACCTGCATCCCCAATCCTGTAAATTGGTTACAGGGACAGTTCTCTGCACTGCTAACTTCCGTGGCTCCACTGAGCTGTCAGTCACTCTGAGGACACTACATTCTTTCATCTTTCTAAATAACCCCAGTCATCTGAGTCAAACCATTAACCTCAGGAGAGTGATACAATTATGATTTTTGTTTAAGGCAAACCAAAGTCCTGTTGGTTATAGAAACAAATGTGACTGCTAAGAGGTGGTAGGCTGCCTACCTGTTCTTGGAAAGGGCACTTTGGTTAGAGGATTAAAGCCTGAGCCTGGGTCATCCAAACACCATAATCTTTCCTGGTGGGCCAGGCATACACAGCTCAAACAGATCAACTGTGATATGTGGTGGATTACAGGGCAGTTTGTCTGTCAAGGCTGATAAGAAAGTAAATATACTGCTCAATCAGGAAGGCTGGCCAGTGGGACCACTACATTGCATGAATTATCAAGGCCCTGGAGCTACCAACACATTTCCTTCTCTGCCATCTGCCAGAGAGTCCAGGATTTTAAAAAGTGCTATTAAATATGGGCAGCAGCAGTTGTGCTTGATATCAAACAGACCTAGTGCTTCTGGAAGCAAAGTCCAAAAGGTGATTTTTTTCCTCAAGGAAGCTTCTATGAAAATATGGTTTCCATTTGCTTTTTTCAGACCACTTTCTTTGGAGTTCTCATCAGACACCTTCAACCTCTGTCAATTTTTTCAGGTACACTATAGATTAAAATAGGTAGAGACTCTGGAGTCTGGTGGTCAGGTAACTCTAGAAGCTATTTGTCACAGTTCAATGCACGACGCAAACAAGCTCTTGCATCCCATCTGGGCTGGTGCAAAGTTGCACTGGAGACAAAGGCAACTCTTAGGTGCTGACACCACTGAAAATTGAATGTGGCTGGAGACATCTTGGTTACTGGACACTGGCAGAAAAAACCCTGCGGATATGGTCTGCCTGCTGTCACAACTGGCAAGCGCAAGGGACTGAGCTGAGGTCTCCTGGGCTCCAGACTGTCTGCTGTCCCTCAGCTTTGCCTCTGCCATGACAGTATGCCAGGCACACAAAGGCCAGACCTAGCCACCATGGCTGTCAAACTCGGGCTGGTAACTTTCCTCCATGGCTTTCAGAGCTGTGTCCTCCTTTCCAAAGAGAGCTCCTGCCATTTCAAACCAGAGAACTGATGGAAAACAAGTCTCCCTCCCATAATTTCCTCCTCCTATGAAGCCACAGCTGAACTGTTCACCAGACTGTTCGCATGGGGGACTGCTCCAGGGACACTGTCTTGAGGCTAGCGGTTCTGGCCAATGCCTCAGAGTTTCCGGCTCAGACTGAAACAGATGGTAAAGCTATAAGTCAAAGGCTGCCCTCAAAGGAATGAATCATTTGTCTTCTCATTCATCAAGACACAGTGACTTCACCTCTTACCAGAACCATAAAACATCCTGCTGGATACTATTCCCCCAAGGAGCAAATGAAAGACTTGGGCTGCTATCTAATATCATCTGCTCAGCTATAACTGAAGTCATCAGTGCTTAATAAACCCGCAAGGATATTAATACTATCATAAATACTAAATAGAGGCAAAGTTTCTCATGGCTTAGTGACACCCGCCCTCCCCCCCAAACACTCCTCATGTCCAACCTCTGCTCTCACGTCCACCCTGTTTAACCTTCAAACTTGCAGGGGACCCTGCATCTTAAGGGAGCTCAATGCCAGCTGCGTGTAGATATATCATCTCTTCCACAGAGGTTTATCCTCTCTCCCTGGACAAAGGAGAGGGCTTAACACTGTCATATGCTGCATGCCATTAACTGTCACCCAGCCCTTAAGAGCGGCCCTAGCAAGCCAGGCTAGGCTAAGGCAGAAATTTTAGCTGGGGATGCAGATGGTAGAGAGTACTGGACAGACTGTTGGTAGCAGGGGCCAAAATACCATGGAACATTCCCAAGTTTCTAAAAAAAAAAAAAAAAAAAAGTGATGTCATGTGCGAGAAGTGCCATGACCTCTCCACCCTTTCCCAGCCAGAATGGTGCCTCATCTTCATCACGTACGTGTGGGCTGTAGCCTTGCACTCCTGTGATGGAACTGGCTAGTCTGCTGCAAGCCCCGGCCTTCAGCTGGCAAGGGCAATGGTACCGGAGAAAGTGCTTCCAGGCCAATGCAGCCCCAAACACACACGGCTCCTTCATGGGCACACATTAGAAATCAAGCTCTACCTGGCAGCACCCAATCACCCTTCTCAAAAAGAGTGTTTTCCTTTTCTGTATGAGCTACTCAATGTATTTTACATTTTTTGTGACCTAAATTTCGTCAGAAAATGCATAACTGAACTTTGGCTTGTATTCAACGACTTCAAAATGGCAAGAACCTTGTACTTCAGTTAAACAAAGTGATGTGTCCTGTAAACTCTCTGTAGGCACGCTGAAATCTACAGAGATATTCTCTGCAACAGAACAGAACAGAGAAAGCGAAATTCTTTTCTGTAGAAAAATGTGCTTTGATGCAACACTGCTGGGGAAGATTTCTTCAGTCTAGCCTGGAATTTCTGGTCTAAAGAGGAGAAATCAGAAGGTTGAGCTTCTGCTTAATGCAAACTATAGACTTGTTCCTGAATCTCTCTTCACACTGGCCTGTCTGAATGTACTTATTCTCTGCCTTTTTCACTTCATGTGAAGTGAAAATCCTTCTTCCTACACTTCATCTCTCCCTTCCTCAAATGTTGGCTTTCTCCCAGACGAAAACACAGCTGAAACCTCAAAATCCTCCACAAAGGAATCCTTCCCCCTCTATTTTCTGCCTATTTTCTACACAAAAATTAATTACGCTTCTTTCAGAGTTTAATCTCCTGGGAATCAAAAAGTGCTTAAGCAGAGCCTATTAAGTGTAAGGAGCGAAAGGAGACAGTAATACAGGGTGAGCAGAAAAATCACTTAATAAAAAAAAAGCTTGGGTGAAAATTGAGAGCTACTTGACCAAAACGCTTTGGCTCGCAGGAGAGCCAAACATGCCCCATGGCTGGAATACTGCGCAAAAGCATGGAGTAGATGAGATGGGTAATGCCCAAAGGATCCTTGCAAAATGATCCAGATTGGCCTGGATTTACTCAGGTTTACCCTGAATAATGAGTGAAAACAGAAACCCTAAATATATTTGGAATTAGAAAAATCAAATAAAGGACTTCACAATTGGGAAGACAAGCAAACAACGAAGTTACTGACAAATGTCTGCGCCATCAGTGGAAAACAGTAAGGTAAATCAACAGGTTTGTTTTATCCCACTGTGCAGAGAATAAAGAAAGAGAATAATTTTAAAATGCTAATTTAAAACATGATGGTATCATTAAAGAAAGTGTAAATCAACATGTTACAGACTGGCTTCCATGGTGCTGAAAGTCAGACAAAACAAGTGAAAGTGTTTACTGCAATTAGTGGCAGCTGGCTTCCTGCAAATTAAGTGACACTCAAGTCCATAAATGCTTCCTCCCACTCCCTGCTTTCCTAGAACTTATTAACACAAGCACCAGCCCTTGCTGGAGTGGCCAATCCACTCACAAACCCAACGAAGCCAAGCTGTCCAAAAAGTTCTGGATGTCTGATACACAAGAGTCTTTGTAGGCATCAGGGATGCTGTAAGGCTGAAGTAACCCTGGGAAAACCAAAAGCAATGGAACCAAAAGCAAGCTGGGCTTCCCAGGCTTGGCTCACGTAACCCAAACCAAGTCAGATCCTGGAAAAGCATTTTCAGTGTAACAATCTGGAAGTTACCTTCCGTCCCTGGTTCTTGATTTGTGCTATTTTTTGGTTTGCACCCAAATATTCCTGTACACATCTGATGTTACGTCTTGGTAGGTGATATGACCAGAGTTAGTTCTGCACAGCATCACCAAGAAGTATCTGAGCTGATTACTATCTTGGTAAGGCTGGGTTTCAGCGCGCCTTATTTCCTTCCCCATCTGTACCTTAAGAACAATGGTCTCAATACTTAACAGTCTCAGGAAGCCTTTAGAGATTTTAAAACCAGAAGGGAGCTCCTATCTGATCTCCTCCATCACTACCTACAGCATGCCGCACTGCTGTTTCTGCATTTGGACTGTGATGAGTCTCTTAAGGAAGACATTAAGCTTTGATTTGAAGAACCCAACATAGATTCACCACCTCCCTGAGTAAGTGATTGTAATGGCTGCTGATCTTTACTGTTAAAAAAGTCACTTATTTCTTAGTGCAGTATACAGACCTCTGATCTTGGCCTTCCCTGTCACATATACAACAAACCAAGACAAAGCACATTTATATTTGATTAAAATATATGCCTGCAAATATGCAAGACATCACTGAAGCCAGGCTAGTTCAATCCCTGCCTGCCCACAGTGCTTTTCAGTCCTCCCTCATGCCTTCTCCCTTCCATATGGTACATGCATTACCACACACATTTCAGAAACATCTGCAGCACCACATTAAGTCCAGACTTGCAAAAGCACTGGGGAAATTGTTGCGGTAATAAGGGAAAAGGAGCAAAGATAGTGACACCTTTGTTCTGGGGCTACAAGAACTAACACTCTTGAGTACGGAGGACCATTTAAAAGCAAGAAAAAAAAACCCCAAAGCTGAATAAAAGAAAAATACCACATCTCCAGAGACATGTTTTCAAGAACCATACAGCACATGACCTCAGAAAGTACTGAGAGAGCACGCTGCAATGTTTTCAGGCTGTAACAACAATCTAACAAATGCAGATGAGTACCAATGCAAAAAGGACAGCACTGCAGTTCGTTCACAGTCTGTACCTGTAGGGTAGACTGTTTGGTCCATTTTGCTGATTTATGATGTACCAAAGGTCAAGATAAAAAACATTCTTTGTCTTTTTTTTCTGTATTTTTTTTAAATAATCCAGGCCTATGGAAAAGTTACTATGGAGCGCAGAGAACCAGCTAAACAACAGCATTATGAGAATGAGCCGCTGGGCAAAAATACAATTTTTAATACATTTATAACAACTTTTGGATAACTAATTTAAGCTAAATACCTAGAGATAGTGTGGAAAGAAAGGATTTTTTTTTTTTTAAATTCAAGATTCATATCTCAACTACACATTTGATAACACCCCTGTAAATCCCAACATCCATCATAAGCTTTTAAAAAAAATCAGGGAGAATGCCCCAAAGGGAAAAAAGAAAGCACATCCCATCTCGCATATATATAAAAAATGAAAATAAAACTAAGAAGCATTTGGACAGTCAGAATCCAGCTGTGAAAACTAGTCATGTCCTAAGGCTCTATACAGAGTACAACATATGTGTACATGCCCTCAAAAATGATATAAAAGGACAGAGTAGTTAGAAAGAAATGACTCAAGGTCAAACTTGCAGAAGCACATAAGAGCTTTTCCAACCCCATCATTGAAAGAGCCAGCCCTGTCATTATCATGACAAAACTACACCGAGGTTTTGAAGCAGCCTCTTGAGAAACCGGTTTAACTACTGTTCTGCATGGCACTGTCTCAGTGCAGTTCATCTGTACCTGTTTAATAGCTTCCTGTATGCTAAATGATTTTAAAACTCAAGCCTGACAAAAGCACTCTCTGACCATCTTGGTTGTGAAAGCACGCTCCACAGAGCTGTCTGATTTGGTTACCTGCCCATCCTTGGCGTAGCAAACCGAATTGGACTGGGTGTATTTGACAGCGATGCTGGCAACAATCAGGTCTCGGACAGCAGACTCAGGCAGCTGAAACAAAACGCGGTTGTCAATGGCCCATCCTAACAACCATGACTAGCCAACTAGCTAGGGATCTGCAAACCCCCAAAGCCATCACAAGTACTGTATCACAAAGAGGGAAAACAAGATAACTAAAATATCCTGTTTTGTTCAATTACCAGCAAATTTTGTTCAGATTAAAAACTGTAAATGATTGGTGTGGCAGCTATTCTCATAGCTCATATGGATAAGACTCAACCTTACCAGGTCAAGAGGGCCCTACCACTGGCCCTAAGCCTGCAGTGTCTTCTGTATTTGCTCACTGTCATCAGATGTGCTCATAGGCAAAAAGCTAAGCACATGCTTAAGTACACACAGGACCACAATGATAATAATAGCTCCCAATTTCTGCATTAAGTATTATTTTTAAGTCTGTTCCATTACTAATTTATTAAAATTATTTTTATTACCTCAATGTCTGAACTTGCTTCTGAGCCCATGACTAATCTTGTGCTCATTAACATCTGTTTTATAATGAGAACAAGACAAAGAAATAACTGATAACTTTCTGATGATGTGAACTTTAAATGATGAGCAATATCAGCAGGGCCAGAGTTTATACAACACGCTGTACACAAAAGGGAGAAGTAAACAGTGAGTCAGAATGAGCTCACGATGGATCCTTAGCACATTGCTGTCTCACCATAAGAAATTACACATGGTAGCTTCTTATTTATAACAAATACAAATATTTTGGTAGTGGGAGATAAAGGGCAAGGTCTAGCTCCTCTTATTTATGCAAGGAATCAAAACAAAGGCAAACTACCCTGATTTACCCAAGTACATTTGGTCCAGAAAGTTTGCTGCATTGTTCTGTTGAAAGCCAGTTAAAATATCTCATTAAAATATTTTAAGAGCTCTTAAAATAGAACAGTGATGACTTCCTTGATGAAAGCACACCAGTTCATTCCACCAGTCTTTCAGCCCATTTATCTTCTGACACTTACGTTTTTATTCTTTGTAACAATGTTCTTGAACAATGACCGGTCGATGACTGCATTGTTCCTCTTCTGCATGAGATGCAAGCCATAGAGGGTTCGAATCTCATTGTCATCTGGCTCATAATGGGGATCCATCTAAAAGGCAAAGGATAGGCCAATAAAACACTTAGAGCAATTCAAAGCCAACGTCCAGTAATAGCATAGGTTAAAACACATTATCTGATAGAATCTAGAAGAAGTTAACTGCTTATAGAAAACAATGTCTAATCATCAGAAGTAATGAGAATTAACTGGAGTAGCAAGGTCTCAACAGCAGGAAGTGACATTTACAGGGCAAAGAGAGGTAATGCAGTATAGATGCTTATATACAAATGTCCAAGTCCCGAGCCACAAAAATCTGCTTCTAGTCTTTCACAGAAAGGGAAAAACATCTGCACAAAAAGAGTCTTCCCGTCTTCCACAGGAAGGTAGAAATATTTTGAGTTGCTTCATACATGCCTCAAGGTATAACTCCCAGCCCTCTTTGACATTAAAGAAAACATCAAACACGATTATTTCCAGAGATGCACTCTCTTGGGGCACATCTCCAAACAAGCACGCAGCACAGTTAATTTACACCAGCGTAAGGGGTAAAGTTAAACGGAACTGTTAAACTGCATTCAGGTCTCCCCACGCATGGGCTTATTTAGAAATTTGGTAGTCCCAGTTCAGGTTATCGAGACATGAAGTAAACGGGATTAAGGCTATCAGCTCTAAATAGGAGCGTGCGCATGCTTTATGTGGTTTCCCTAATCCATTTAAATTTGTTCAGAGCAACTTTCCTTAGCATCCCTCTGCAGACAGACCCTGAAGATACAGGCTTAACCAATACGACCTCATCCTTGCAAAGCTAATTGAATTCAGGAGGTAATCATCTGCCAAGATTGTCTGCAATTTCATTCCTTCTTGCCTGAAGCTCCTGAGCCATCTTCTACAGCTCCCCTGGTAGTAACACCACAATTGCAGCTTCAGCTAAGCCTTGGATTTTCTTTTTGTAATGTTATAGTAAAGTTCTCTGCTCATTTGTCTCTCAGAGTCAGGCAGAAATAGGACCTGTTTGGCTGCTCTGACAGCATTGTGTAATCCGTTAGTCACGTTCACCAAAACCGGATGATTTTGAAGCCCCAACAATCACTGCAGGAACTAGGAAGGCAACCTGACACTGACTTGACCACACTATATTAATGTTCCTTGACAAGCATCCTGGTTGCAGTATGTAAAGATGCATCATCCCAGGTCGAAACCCTGCTGTGCTGCTACCTTCATCACTGACTGTCCTAAAGACTGCTCTACAAATACCACATGCCCAGACGATGCTTCCCCCAGTGATATACTAGACATGCTTCTCACTGCCAAGACTCACATCATCATTGAGGCACTGTATCTTAGATAAAAAGAATTCAGGGAGGAAACAAATTCAGCAAAAGTGAGAGGAAAGCTGGCAGAGAGTGGAAAGAGACCCCAGAAATTCTCTTTCTTTGAAGTACTCTTGCTGGTTCATAGATTTAATTACTTTAAATCCCCATCACTTTGAAAGCCAAGGCAGGCATTATGAAAATACTCTGCTCTAGGACTATACGCTAAAACGTGACCACAACACTGCTGGTGGAATTCTAGCTCATACAGGAATCCCCAAAGACCCAGAGGAAACGCTTCCATGCGCTGCAGGGGCACCTGGATCAGCCCCCAAGCTATTTGGACACTAATGTCTGTGAAAAGCAGGTACAGGAAAAGCAGTAGAGGGTTACACTGGAGCAGGAATACAAACCTGGAGGACACAGTAACCACCATTCTTCTTTTTGGCAAGGATTTTGAGAGCTTCTTCCTCATAGCCAGGAGCTACCACACCATCAGATACCTGCAACACACACAATTTCAGCGTCCACGTGGAAAAAAAAAAAAAAAAAAAAAGAGGGGCTAATACTGAAAGCGCCACCTGCCATTTCCAGAAAGGCACTGAAGGCACACCTCTCAGGGTCTATATGTGCCATACAATACCAAAGGCACTACTACAATACCAGTTTCAGTCCTGGAAACAGAAAACAACAGAGCACTATAAGCTCTTGGCAGGAGTTAGTAAAAAATACCCCACCATCACTTTAAGCAGAGTGGAACTAATAACTAATATCCCCCTCCAGGGGGAAACAGCTCATGCACAACATCCCCACTTCTCAGTCCTAACGGTAAACATGGCTTGAAAAACAAAACAAAACAAAACCCTTATTTCAACAGTGACGCTCCTGATAAGACAAAAATATTGGCAAAAGAGCTGTTAAGAGCATTGAAACTGAGAAGAGTTTACATTCATCAGCGCCATGAAGCGTTATACACCTTTCACATTCTTATCCTACAATGTGGGTGGTGGTTTTTTGTTTTTAAGTAATAGTGTACCAAATGTTATCCTCATAATCAGTCAAACCTGCTGTTTCACTTGTTTGAAAAGAAGTCTCAAATGTACAAGACAGCCCCTTGCATTGTGCCTTCCCCCTCTCAGAAAAATTGTAAGCAACGTATAATGGGAAGAACGTGTTTGGTGAAGCATTAACTCCCAGCTGTTTAACTCTGTATTTAAACTAGTGACTTGTGCAATGCAGTCAGCTATGGAGTTAACGTTTAATCCAGCAAAGTAAAAAGTGCAGCCTGGAAAGTGGCTGAGCCTACGCATAGCTTGTATCAACTGGCAAGTAGCAATCTACATCCACACTCCTGCCTTGGGCAAGAGGCTGGCCATCAGCTCTGAGGTCCGCTATTGTTCCGATTACAGCCATTCAACCAGGTACTTGCGACAGTGTAATCAGGGTTCATTTCCGGAGGCCTACTCAGAGGCAGAGGCTTGCAATCATCTCTTGGAAAGCAGCATTTCAAGCACTGCTATTTCACAGGCTCTCCTACACAGCCAGGTTTTAACTGGTAGGAAGAAAAATGCATCAAAAGATAGGTGTAAATTCTGCACTCCAGATACCGAATTACACAAACGGACCAATAAATAGTCTTCAGTAAAAAGGGTCAAATTCAAACAGAACAGCTGTTACAAACCAATAACTCCATCTAGCATGATTCTCCTTTTTGCACTCAAATGATTTGCTGCTGTTTAACTAACCTCTCTAGAAATAATCTTGGCAGTAGCCGCATCGCAGATATCAGATAGGGCAATGAAGTCACCAAAAGATGACATCCGATCAGCACCTGCAAAATCATATTTTTAGTAACTTATTAAACTATAGCACAATACAAAGAAAAGTCTTTGCTCCTACAATCCAGTCAATTTCAATGAGATCTAATAATTTAATCCCACAGCAAAAAAAAAAAAAAAAGGCCATATAAGGGCAACAAGGATGAAAAATCCTACCTCAAACACATGCACCTTTAAATATTCCCATAGTTCAGATATTCTTCCTTCTTCACTGCATTTGTCAAAACTCTAACTCTGTAATGACTACCTCCATTACTGCAAGCAGCTCTGCTGTAGCCATGGTGGCAAGAGGACAAGGAGAGGCAAGGATCATACAGAAAGATTTTAGATGGAAGACAGTTGGAAAAAAAGGAAAGCTTTTAGATGCCTATGCTCCCATCTGGCTTTTCCTGCAAGAAACCAGACCCAGAAATGTAGCCAAGAGCAATTTTTCTTTAATAAATATTCTCTATATTTAATGGCATAGCTAAGGTGAACAACTAACGGCACTCAGCTCCTATCACAGATGCTCTAGTACTCAGCAAGGTCAGTGCTTCTGTCCCTGCCATTCTAAAGGTTTGTTTTGCTACCAATCATGCAATGGTTTTCCGAGGGCAATGTTCAAAGGTGGTCCCTGAAGTGGTGAAAAATGAACACAAGCAAATGTGACCCTTATCAAGTTTGCTTTGTTTTCTATAATCTGTGCAGATTTTCTAAGAATGCCATGGAAAATAAGAGAATTAGCAAAGTATCTCAGCTAAGCAGAGGAAACTTTTTATTTACTTATTTTTATCGTTTTTGTGAGCTCTGAAGTACAAAAGCATTAAAAAAACCACCCACCAAATACCAGGCAGAAACATTTCTACTCAAGTTAAGTATTCCTGAGCATCCCATATGCAGTGGGAGGCTTAGTGTGCTACCAGCACAGCTATTTGTTTATCCATCCTTTAGCCAAAACCCCATAGATTTATATGTGTCTGTATATATATACACACAGATCTAAATTAAAAAAATCTCTACAGGCCTTTTATATACATCAAGAAATAGAATCCAACATGTTTTTAGCCTCTTTGAAACAATATACAAGGTCTGCTCACGTGGAGAGTCACGCAGTCAGTTCATTTACTCAGTCAGTCAGATCCTTATGGAGAAAAACCCTACAGATGAGTACACTGCAAAGGGAAGGAGCCTGCAAAGTGCTAAGCATGCTGCTCAGGTCCTGAGAATTAAGCTCATCTCTTTGGACATGCTAGTTTATTCCTGGGCTTCTCACCTCTGCTTCGTGCGTAGGCAGACGCTAAGGGCGTCAAGGTCTTGTGGAAGTCATGCACCATGCAGACTTGTGCCTCTTCTTCGCTGAGAGGTATTCCAACAGCAGCACCTAGCGGGAAACACAAGCCAGGGCACTCAAACCAGAACCTCTCACTGGTCCCTGCCCCTGGGACCTCCCCAGACGGCCAGGGTAAGGGACAGAGATACACCACTGGCAGGGCCTGCCAAAAGTCAGTCTGTTCAAAGAGAAAAGCATGGCAACAAGGAGCCACCCACCTGCAGGACTGACATGTTTGAAGGAGGCCGCAGCAGGAATGCCTAATGCCTGCTTGAGTTCCTTCACCAGCTGCCACGCGTTGAGAGCATCACACAGGTTGATAAACCCTGGAGAGCCATTCACCACTGCAAACATAGCACACAAATAGATGCATTAAAGCAAGCACAGTCCACTCCCCAGAGTCTGGACAGCAAGCAGAACAGATTTCTCCCACCAAGAACTGAAATCACTGCAAATTGTTCTTGTCAAATGACCCTGGCTCCTCAGCAAGGTTAAGTGCCCTGAAAAGCTTCAGTGACTTGTGAGGAATGCACAGGCTTGAGGCTCAGGAGATGCCAATACAATTCTCCTCCCTACAAGAAGCTGCTGATATGACCTTGGAGCAAGACACACACTGGCCCCGTGCACCTCCCCTCTTGTGAAAGGGGAACAAAAAAAGAACATTCCCCCTTACGTTCTTTGAGTTCTTCAACTGGCAGCCATTTGGAGCAACAGCCATCTCTTTCTCAGGGAGCCTACCAGAGCCTGACTTTCACCAAGGTGTATAGGCAGTGCTGTCAGGGAAGAACACAACGAGCACACCCCCCACTCCCTAGCGACTATGGCTCTGATCCAACTAAGTACTCCGGCACTAGCCAAACTTCAAGCACATGCTGTCTCTTAACTGATGTCAACAGAACCACTAACAGCCATGAAATTTGGGGCAAGCTTTTAGCAAAATGCTTCATCTGGTCCTTTCATCAGAAATCCATGCCAAGAGTAAAGGTCACTCAAAAGTCTGCTCTCCAAACCTTTTGCCCTGGCCCTGCAAGAACTGCTCGTACTGACGTGGCAGGACTGTGAGCCTTTCAGGAGAGAGGAGGAAAAGATGATTTTAGCAATAGTCCATGGCCAGAACAAGTGAACACTGTGGTGTTCTGCTGCCATATTGGGAGGCAGACTTGCAAGCAAATCAACTTCCAGTGCAGGTGTGCAAAAGCTTCTGTGAGATCCCAGAATTGAAATAAGGAAATTCTGCAACACAAAACTTCATTGTCTGTTCAACAGGACAATGCCTGCACACAAGGCAGAGCTGTTTTTCACCAACATTAAAAGCAATCTCAAGAACAAGAGTAGATAGATTTTCTTTCTCTCCAAAACAGGGGTCTCCTTCACTGCAGCAATGCTGCGATGAGTGGCACACCCTGTAAAATGGCAGAGACACCAGACCTGCCCCAAACTCTTGTGAGTGAGACTAGAACCCCTTCCCTCTGCCACCATTAGCAGAAGCAACATTCTAGAAAACTAAGGTAATAAACCTCTGCTCAAAAACATCAAAGGAAGAAAAAAGAACAAAACCCATTCAAACATAGAAAACAGCTTGGTTTCTAGACAGAGTAAATGGTGACACAAAAAGATTGGGAAGATACTAAATAAGGAAAATGGAAAGAAGCAAAGCATCTTAAAAGGATAACAAGGTTTTCCTTTGCAAAATCTGGATCTGATGTCAAACAGAAGGTGCACCACTTAAATCTGCCCAAAGGGTCTTTGGTGTGGACACACCATCTTACACCAACAGAGAACATGGAGCTACAGTAAGTCAAGCTTTCCTGTCTCACACACCTCAACCTTTTCATTGAAAAGCTAGTGCCACTCAGTAATAAAGTAGTTGTTAAGGCACTGCTGGCCATCCCTTGGACTAAGATACAGGATGGTAGTTCAGTTTTAAGGACAACTGGCAGACATACCCAACCACCTCCTTTCCCAGAGCTCCTTTTTGGCCAGCACAGCCTAGGCCTCACCTGTCAGGGGAAGTTTGGATCTCATTGTGTAGAGCTGCGCAGGACTCTGGTGAGGATTCATGCCGTACCTCAGGGGCAGCTGGGACACCCCCTTGCTGTACTCTTTCCTAAAGTAATCGGAGATGGCTGCATCGTACTGAGCAGTGTGGGTGAAAGCCTGGGGACAGAATGGGGGACACCTGTCAACTTACAAACATCAACTTACAAAAGGATTTGGTGTTTAAAGTGAATGAACAGAACAAAAGGCAAACGAGTCTGGCCTAGCCCTTCACTGCAAGGAAACACGACCAACCTTCAGTGCAAGGTGACGCCTGGTTTCCACGGAGGTGTCTTTGTCTCTTGATGTTGTCATCTCTTTAGCTACTGCAGAGTAGTCTGCAGGGTCGCACACAACTGTCACGCGAGCATGGTTCTTGGCAGCCGCCCGCAGCAAGGCAACGCCTCCTGCAAGAGAAGGATGGAGGCAGGAAGCACTTCCCTTCTGGACACGGCATAATTGAGAGTCACATCCAAGGCCAAGATGGGGACATGCACCAATCAATCATTTGTGCCAGATGAATGTGCCCCCCTCTCTCCAGCAAGGAGAAGGGACTGTAAGAGTGCTCTTCAAAACACACAAGGCTGGTGAGTTTGACTCAATCCACTGATGAGGGTGCACACTGATAGGCCTTTGCAGATCCAGGCAGAGCTGCAGGGGCAAGAAAATAGGTCATGCATAGGCTGCGATGAGCAACTGGGGCAAGAATGCCTTCAAGCAGCACAGCCACATCCTGAAGAGGATGGCTGTTTCCACATAGCGCTTAAGCACCATCTTCTGCGACACTGAGCTGGGGAGGGGTCTACAGGAAGGTTTACTTCTACACTGCCAAGCAACTGAGGTTCCCAAATCTCTCTGCAAATATTAATGAATCCTGCCCAGGTCCTCTGTGTAAGGTAAAATGCCATGCTTCTCCCTTAAATCTGACCCTGCACAGCTATTACAACACTTTAAATCATACAAGATACTAGGCTGTTGCAAAGGAGAAGTAGAGGCTGGCACTGCTACATGCAGAGTGAGTACTACTCCATAAAACATTTAATAGAGAGCTCTGCTGGGCATCATTTGGACTAAACTACTGCAAGAAAATTCAATCCCAATCCAACCTCATGGCACAAAACTGTGCCTGTGCTGTTCACAAGCTGCCAAGCAGAGATGCTGCAGTGAAGGAACAACAAGCCTTTTGGGGTTAATAACTAGCAGGAAGGGCAAAATTGCTGCTTATACAGGCATCCATGCTTCCAAACTCAGGTACTAACCACTCTCCCGCATATGCAGACCAACCCCTTTCCTTGTAACAGCTTCCTGCAGTGAAGTCTTCAGCAATCCCCAGAGCACCTTCAGTGGTTCAGCTTTTTCTCTCCAAAGCTCATGTTTTTTATTTTTATAACCCTGCCAGAGGCTGCAAAAGAGGTTTAATCTGCTCTCCGTGATTCAGTAGGAAACATGCTCCACCTCCCCTTTCCTAGCACAGCCTTCTACAGTACATCAGGTTTCTTCCTTTGGGCAGGGCATGGCTTGCCCACCTATGCAGCATGGCTTGCCAGCCTGTTACAACAGCCACTTGCCATTTTAATTGTAGGTCTGCTTAAAAGCAATGAGGTTTACCCAGCTGTGCTTTCAGTCTACTCCTTGGAACTCTTGCGCTCTTTAGCGGACTTCCTTTATAGGTGTGCAAGGCCACCAAACAAAAAGAAAAGACCTGAGACCACTTAGAGGCCAGAACCATCAGGTCTGCCTGGAGAAGAGATTTGCTCTCCCTTTAACTTACCAATATCAATTTTTTCCACTGCCTCTTGTACAGTTACATCCGGAGAAGATACGGTCTTCACAAAGGGGTAGAGGTTACACACTACGACTCTGAGAATTGAGGGGAAAAGCAGGGTTACTCAATGAGAAATAAAAAGGCCAAATTGGGCTTGGAATGCACAAGGTACTACCAGTGTTTTTATGGTCTTGTCTCTCAGATCAGGGATCAACATAAAATCCTGTAGCCAAGGCTTCTTTCTCCAAAACACTTGTTAGTGGTGTTCAGCCAAAGGCCAAGTGATGTTACAATGGTGAAACAGTACATGCATTATACAATTTAACTGAACTCTGTGCATTAAACAATGTTACAGTGGATAGAACCACAATTTACAGAAGCTACTTAAAAGGAAGAGTTTCTTTAAATAAGCGGGCCTGTGTTTAAACGCTTAGTGATTTTTGGTGCACAACTTGAGCCATTCCAAAGGACTTCAAAGTGGGCTCTCAGCAGTACTGAAAATAGGCATCTACCAACTTTCGTAAGAGAGTAAACACCCAGAGCAAGGTCCATTGCAAACAAAACAAACACTAATTTTCCACAACTTTTCCAAGAGCAGAAAACAACCTACACATCACCTTCTGGACTTTTAAAACACCAACAGCATATGAAACCCGAGTGCACAGCCTGGATCCCACAAAGCCTCTGTGGCACATGAAAGCAGGTAGGAGAATAGACTTACCCTCTCAAAGTAAGACTGAACCTTACCGGAATTAGTTTCTTGATCTGATCTGGAAGAAGCTGCAGTCTGTCTTCCAGAAAGCATGAAGTAATAACTTGCCCTGTCCCATCCTACCAGTGCCACATGAACTGTAGTCAAGGGAGGTATCTGTTTTGACCTTCACAAACAATGTTTTTAATCCAAGAGAATTAATTCATTCTCTTGAACTGAATGTATGAAGGTATCAAACCTCAATGCATGCCCAGTATGGGCAGTGAATTGCTGTGATGCATACACTTGCGTCCAACTTTTAATATTCCTTTGTTTCCATGCTGTGTGATAAATTCAAGTGGAAGGGACGACCAGCTTTCAGTACGGTTTTCAGAACCCTCTATGTCTCTAATTTTCCTATGATAACTTTTATTGTCTGTTCTGTTTCTAATACCCCCTCTTTCCTCCAATCCATTCATGCTCCTGACCTGTCACAAACCATCAGGAGCCTGTGGACTTTAACACTGCTAATGCTTTTATCTGTGGAAATCAAGATAATCAGTATCAAGGTTTCCTACCTTGACTCGGGTATGTAAATTTTACGCAACTACGCAAAGACCCTCCTGCTGAGGGCCAGCTTCTTCTGCTTTTTGTAAGACAACCCAAATCCAAATTATTACTCCAGATGCAAGTGCACTATAAGTCACCGATGTAAAGGCATGCTACTGCCCCTGCAATTCAGCAGAGCCTGCTTTAATATGCGGCGTACTCTGAAGAGCCACCACTGCTGAGCCGTCTATGAGGATTCCTGTGGTTTTAAATTTCAGGTTTTCAAATTCAGCCTGGAAATCCATCCATCCTAGGCACATCAGTTTTTAAACACAATTTTAAAAGCTAAGATGCATTCTAGCCCAATCACCACAGTCAAACTATACCTCCTATCCTGGCTATACCTGCAATTTAGTACGTTCAATTCAGCCATTCATTTCTAAACCGGGAGCTACCCACTGACATAGAATTGGTTACTCACAATTACTAGTTAGATGTTACAACCAATTAGTTAAACATAGTCCCAAACTGAATGTACTGAGTAAATACATTCTAACAAAAACAGAAAAAAAACTTTGGTATGTTAGTGCGCAAACTGTTTTACTTCAACTTCTGTCTGCAGCTCACTTGCTCCCATGATGGCTCTCAGAAAGTACGTTTTCTGTCTGTACAAATGCTGTGTGTTCCTGACCCGCTTTTCATGTCTACTCTTTATTTATGTGTTGAAACTCAGTAAACATTATGCAAATATCAAAGGGTATATTTACTAAGCAAGTATTTCAAAATTGGGAATCGTCATCTAACAGACAGTCAGAGCCAAGTTGAGGGGAAATGCGCCAGCTTCAGAAGTACTGAATTCAACTTTGCAAGAAGTGTAATGTCGTCCAACATTGACTCAATGTAAAGTATCTAAATTTCCCAGATAACCAGAAGACATTAAAACCTCTCTTCCCTGTGGAAACCACCATGTAACTTTCTTGTTTTAGTTTTCTCTTACTACAAGTGATGAAGATGCATCTGTAGAGAACTGTATTTTTAAAAACACAGTATCTCCTGACAGGGAAAAGGAAGGAGATTGCAGATCTTCTGGTGTGCAGATGTTACAATCCCTACTGCTCCCATTCACTGGTACTGACTGGTCTCCAATGTTCATTTTTGATTACTGATGAGTTGCGTCATGTCCCCCAACACTTACCTTACAAGGCTGAAATCCTGTTTGTTCATATCAGCATTATCTTCTGGAATATTGCGAGCCAAGATGCCTAGTTACAAACAACAGTACATCTTTATTAAAAAAAGAACTAAATCGCCAACAAACACTTTTTTAATTCAACTTCTTTCTTCAGACTGCGCTTCTGCCATAAACTTTCTGATTCTAGTTCAGACAACAGTCCTCAGCCCCTACACCTCTACCCTATTCCAGTTTACTGACTCTTTGGCTGTTCAAATTCCATAGTAACAAGTTTTTTTTCCCCAATGCTAAACCCTAGACCATTCCATGTGCTGAACAGCAACCTCAAAAACGTACTTTATAAGCATTCAGTTGCTACCCTTAAAGCAGTATAACTGTCATTAAGGAGTTCATGGAGAGGAAAAGGGTACCTGCCACTCATCAGCCAGCAACACTCAAAACCTACGAAGCACCCGAAGCAAAAGAAGCTGTGCCTCCAGCTGAGCAGCATAGCTGGCTGGCTTGGGGCTAGGAACTCTGAGAAATAGGCAGGTGACTGGCTGGCACAGAGTAAGCAACAGCACAATCCTGGGTCCAAGGCTGTCAGAGGAGATTGTCTCCAGCCCTCAAGTATGATGGGCAATAGGTTCAATTTGAGGGACCTCAAGCACTGTAACAGGACATGAAAAAGCAGATGGGTTAATGTGCAGATTAACCAATTATCAGACATCTTCCTTGCTGAAGGGAAGACAGGGAAGATTAGACATGCAGAAATCACCCGCTAAAGACTATGCTGTCACGTTCCTTACGCTGCACACCAGATTCACCCACAGGTTAAATTCAGTGGAGCTCTCTGCCTGAACAGGTCTGAAATTGACTCTGCAAAGAATTGCAAAGGCATTTACAGAGAAGCCCTGTTACTTGTAGCCCTGGGGAAGAAAAGCTCTGCTAACTGCATAGATGCCAGCACAGCAACAGAGGAAGTAATTCAGCCACCATGCACTTCTCCACCCCATGCTTTGCACTTCTTCCGCTGCTATAGCGAATCTATTTTCATCACCTAGTTCATCCACACAATGCTTAAAAAAGACATCTGTCGACCCCTTCTTCCCACCCTCACTGCCCATGGATTTCTCTTTTAGACTGAAAATATATTAGCAGAAACATACCAGCATGAACTGCAGGATGAAGGGTTTTCACACGTCCACCTAACATCTCAGGGAACCCTGTCAGGTCTGAAACATCTCTGCTCAACAAGAAAACACAGCATGATAACAGATGTGCCATACTGACTTAATCCATAGGTTGAATGTTTATTATCCACATCAGGGCAGTAATTTAGATCTGCTGGCAATGTTGTTTTTACTGGAAGGAGATTTAAAACCTAGGAGTTTTGAAGGCAGAAAGGAGGGGAAATAAACTTAGCTTTCTTTTGGTCCATCTGTTAAAAAAAAAAAACCCACATTTCCATCAATGACAGGAGGAGTTTAGAGAGAAAACACATCCATGATTCCTCTAAACTTCAATATCTTGTATCTCAGTAAGAACATAACATGTGGAAGGTGTATTACTAAACTGCTAGGAAAAACCTATGCTGAGTGACAGAGTAGGATGCATCCTTCTTACAGAGGGCTGAGAAGCAGTTCTGAGATGAGGCATTCTACATTAAGATAGATCTGACTGTTTTTATTATGGTTGGCATCTGTCAACTAATTAGCAAAACGCTGCTAGGTACAGAAGGATTAGTAGAAACAGCCAAAATGCTGGTTTAATGCTCTCTCACTCTTCACAAGATGTTGTTCTATATCTTATGCAAAAGCTACATCTGACAGAAGACAGAAAGGACACTGCTTTCTAGTAAGTGACCCAAACAAAAAAAATTGTACGAATTTCACTACAAACCCCCTCTATGCCAAAGAGGCAACAACTGCTTTTCCCATGAAAAGAAACAAAGTTCATGGGTCACACTCAACTAAGCAGTATGGTTATTTCTCAAATACACTGAAATAACCAAGATAAGCAAATCCCAAGTCAACATGGTTTATAGATAATGGAAGACCATCCTCAAAAGAAGCAATACCTCAGTACTCTTCTTCCCAGCTTAGCCAAAACCTTAATTAAAATTTCACCACTCCCTGTGACTGTTTATGATGGTAAACAAAAAATAAATTGGAGAGGGAAGGAGAAGTGTGACCATCCTTCGCTTCAGGCTTCACTGACAGCACAGCCAAGCAAAGAACTTGGAGAGACATGACCAAGTGCTGGCTAACAGTGAGGACAGGGAGCTCTGGAGGCAGTGTGTATTCATGCTGATGTGTCCCAGGGGCCTATCACTGCATTCACTGGAAGCAAAAAAGGAGTGACAGTCACCTGTCCTGCCAAATAATTGACAGATTTTTCATCACTGTACTGGAAACAATCTTTATTTGGCCAGAGCTGTTCTTTTAATCACGGCATGGAAGAAACTAGAACAAATTTCCCCAGAATCCTGGGCCAAAATAGCTGGTGACTGTACATGCCCCTTCTCAAACAGCGGATGCACAACATTTACAGGCTCTGTCTGAAAAAAACTGACCACTGTGCTGGGAGAATTATTTGTGACAAATGATCTCCAGTGAACTTCAACATATTCTTGACACACGTCACTCTTCCTGTCCCAGGACTGGGCAAAGATCAGCTTTTGCCTGGCTGTGAAGAGCAGCACCAGGGTCAGATTATGAATTTCAAGACAATTGATTGTCTCACGGGGAAAAAAGCTGGCTGAAGGCAGACAAGTCATCATCTCCAACACAACGCTCCTGACATCTCTGTGTGTGCTGACCTGCAGAGTAACGTTCTTTGGCCTCAGTCAGCCAACAAGGTTCTGAAGTTTGCTCTGGGGCTTTTGGGGTGGGGTTTTTTTGGAAGGGAAGACTTGCTTTCAGACCAGTTTTCAATCATTTTTGCTCACAGATGGACAAAACAATTTAAGCAACCTCAGGACCCAAATGAACATTTTTGGGGGAGGTGTGTAGGAAAGCGTCTGTACCTGACAGGCAAGCCAGCATCTCTCAGGGATTTGGCTGTTCCTCCAGAGGCAATTAAACCCAGGCCCAGAGCATTCAGACTCCTTGCAAATTCCACCAGGCTGGTCTTGTCAGAGACACTGAGTAAAGCTAACAGGTGGGAAGAGCACATATATTTTAGTTTTAAAAGTGGAACAGAGAAAGAAAACAACAGGATTAAGAGACGGAAGCCTTTATAAAGTCTATGACTTGATGAATCTTCTCTGATGCGAGGTGACTGGGGAGGGGAGGGAGGAGCTGACCACCAGGGCCTCACGCTTCCCCACCTCCCCCCCAGCGGAGAAGCTTCCCCCGCTCGCCGGCCTCGGCGGCAGGGCGCTGCCGCGCCCCTGCCTCAGGGCCCAAGGGCGGGCGCCCCCTCACCCTCCTTCCCGCCTCCCTTCCCGACCCCCGGGAGTTCCAGCCCCTCTCCCGCACAGCGGCGGCTGCCGACCACTCGGACCGAGGCCGAGGCATACCCAGCCGGGAGGGAAAGCAGCGCACACGCCCCCCCACGCCCCGCCTCAGGGCAGGGGAACGGCCGGCTTGGAAGCGGCGGCCCCGCTCCGAGACGAGCGGCACCGGCCACCCCTCGCCTTCCGGGGCCGCCCCGTTTCGCTGAGCCCGGCAGCCGGGAAATACGCCTCGGCCCGGCGGCTCCGGCCCACCCGCCCTACGGCCGCTTCGGGGCCCGGCGGGAGGGCAGCCCCCTCTCCACCCCCCCGTCCTCCCCCAGCGGCTCCAACGGCCGCGGCCGGTCGTCACTGCCGCCGCCACAGCGGGCGGGCGGTGGCAGCGCACGCCGGGCTGCCGGGGCCTCGCCGCCCCCGCGTTACCGAGCTGCTGCCGGGCGGCCATGGCGCCGTCGGTGGGTGCGCGCTGGCGGCGGCGGGGAGGAAAGGGGCGAGCGGCGGCGGCCCGGCGGGATTTGGGCGCCCGCCGCACGGGGGGCGGGAGCCGGAGGGGCCGGCCCGGACGGGGCGGGGAACGGAGGGGAGGCGGCGGGGTGCCGGCACGGGGGGAAGGCACGCAAACAGGCAGCGGCGCCGGGTGGGGAGGGGAGGGGGTGCCCGCCGCGGGGGGAGATGCAGGGGGGCAGCCCGCCCTGTGCCCGCTGCGGGCGGCGGCGGGTGGCGGCCCCGCTCGCCGGGCCCCAGCGGGGACGCGGTGGGCGGCCCCGCGTGTGGCGCAGGCCCGCCCGGCACCCGCGGGCCGCGTTACAGGTTCTCCTTGCACCTCTTCAGTGACGGGAAACCCAGCTTAACTACACGCGTGAAAAATGAGGTGTAGGTGAGGCAATGCCTCATCGCAGTGAAAGGTGGTGCAATAAGGACAATTAATTTTTCGCAGAAATACTCACTGGAGTTCCATCTTGGAAAATCCTCTCATAGAGCTTACAATCTACTGACGAGCAGGGGCAAAGACAAAACACTTGTTTACCAAGTCTGAGGTAAAAAAATTAAGCTTGCAAATAATAAAATGATGCTTTTCTTCCCTTTGTTTATTTTCTATTTTTCTTTGTAATGGGAATTAACGGGGGGAGCTTTTGTCCCCTACAGGCCTCCAGATTTCCTGGAACTCCTTGCAAAAGAGTTTCTCTTGTTTTTGTTCTAGCTTGTGGTTGACAGGTAGCACTGGCAGAACATGTTGGTTTTAACATCGCTGGTTAAAATCTCCGCTGTGCCTCCCTGCACGCCCAGCAGGGTTAAAGTGCAGCAGTGGGACAGCAGCAACCCATGCTACTTCGCAGGTAGAGAGCTCTGCAGTTAATTTGCAGCACAACCCCTGGCTGTCACCCTGCCGGTGTTTGCACGAGGCCTCTCGATGGCTGTCCTGTCACTTCAGCAGCACACAGTCAGTGCTGCCATTCCCAGCGGGTGGCATTGCCCAGCAAAATGGCAAACATTGTGCAGGTATCGGGTCCAGCAAGCTGGGACCTGGTTGCCCTCATATAACATGCACATCCCTGACACGTTACCTCTGGGGTGGTGGGAGCCTGGTATACGGGTTTTGAATCAGGTCGTTAAGCAATAAAGCCAGCATGGGCAGGCCCCTGAGATGTCCCCACATGCTTTTCTTGTGTTTTCATCGTCCATGTAGGTGTTCACTGTACACTTGCAGCTCCCGGAGGAGGCAGACTGCACTAGGCTTTCCACTTCCATTAAAAAGGAACAAATAAATGAAAGTTTCTAGATCTTGCAGACAAAAAGCTGGGAAGTGCAAAACAAGCGCAACTGGAAGGCCCAGAAACTTGGCTGTTTTGATTTGTGAATCTCTGGGCTTCGGTGGTATTGTCTGTGTAAGAAAAAGTCAAGCAAGAAATACTAAACATACTAAATAAACCCAGTATATGTATTACTCTCAGTAGCTGCTAGCGACAAGCAGTAATAAATTACTGTTCAGAAGTGTGGCTAGGGCCAAATGAAAATATACTGTTAAGTGGTACATGAGCACTATCATTATGAAAATACACACCTTTGAGAGAATAAAAGTTGTACAAAGAGTACAGATCTGTACAGCTGAGGTGGGCATTGGGGATGATTAATGTATGTGAAAATGAAAAATTTGACACAGCTCTGCATATTTATCCAATGTTGGAGAGCAATTGCATATTCTGGTGCAGCGCCTGAGAAGCTAAGGAACTAAGTGCATACTGTTTCTGAAGCAGGGTGTTTTGTGATATTACAGAAGCTGTGTGCAAGGGGGTGGCCACATCAGCCTATGCACAAGAGGACAGGGCCGCTACTGCTTTCAGACAAACAGTCAGAGGGACGTTATCAGCGTAAATAGAAGCATTTGCTTTTTTAGCTTCTCCAGCAGTTTGTTGCCCCTTGGTGCATGAGAGGAGGTTTCTGTTTGCTTGCGTGGGCTTGTGTGGCAGGAGGGCAGTTTGTGTTTACCCCGCGTTCTCTCTTGGATTGAAGTCCGAGAAGGGGCGTTCTGGCTGTGTGCTAGAGGGGTGTATGGATTTGGATATGACAGATAATGTCCTGGTTTTGGGATGGCCCCACAGGGTAAACAAACAGTCTGCCTGCCCAAAGGTTTAGTTTTGCTTTATAGAGCTTAACTAATTAACTGCTTTTTGTGATGTTTAGAGGATATCCCATGCTCTGCTCATGTCCCATCATTAATTCAATAGGAACGAGGTCTCACTGGAGTTTTTTCCTGGTGTTTTAAACCATTGCAGAAGCTCGTCTTGAGCCAAGAATGCAGTAACATCATATTGGAAATTATGGGAAGAGGTAAATACTAGAATTTCAAATACCAGATTAAGGTTATTTTTAAATCATACCAGGGCGTACATCCAAGAAAGAAAAATTTGGCTTAATTAGCAATGTACTAAATAAAGAGAAGTGAAAAGAGGATGAAGCTGAATAGAGACATACAAAAGGGATGGCATTCCTGGTTTTGCTGTTGTCAGGACAATACCCTAGATTCCCTTCTCTTGAGACTGTAGGGGGTAATAGCAATGCTTTTTAGCTTGGCTCTGAGTCCCTATTGTAAGTCTGTTCTCTGTTGGTTTTTTTTCCATGTAGCACACCAAGAGGAGTGTAGAGAAAACAGGTTAATTTGGCTGTGTAGTAATTTGTTAGGGTAGGAAGCAAACAAGCTAGGATTTTCCAGCTAATACTGCAGCTGCCTGGGGGCTAACCGAGGGGTGGGCTGGGCTGGGCAGTGGACCAAGGAAGACCCAGCCAAAATGTAGGAGACCAAAGTGCAAGTCCCTGGTTGGTCTGTTTTGAGGCAACCCTGGCTTAAGAAATGAAGTGTCGGTGGTGGTGAGTGTTACAGCAGTGGTCTGGTCTGGATCTGCTCTGCCCCAGTAAATGTGTCTCGTTGCCATGAGGCTGCTTTGGAAAAGCATGATATTGTGGGCATCTCTGCTTGTATAAAAACAATCTTCAACTTTGAAATTCTTCATCATAGCAAGTTTATTTTCCTTAACCAGGCCCTGCTTTCATTTATATACCTCCCCACGCCATATTCACGTGCAAACAATCCCTTGCCTTTTTTATGCTCTTTCTGAGCTGCCTTCAAGCAAAGGTTGCGATGTCTCAGCATGGTGGTATTTAGCATGATGTAAGATAAATACACCTCTGTCCTACCCAAACTCCTGTTTTCTTCATGGACAGTTATTTAAATGGGAAGCGAGGACGTATAAGTGAGGAAGATGTTACGTTCACAAGGGACGCTGCTATCATCTGCGCTGTTCTGGTATCTGGTATCTTCCTTCACGATGCTGTTTGCCAGACACTGGGCCTCAATTTCTCCAGTCTCACAGAGAGATCACAGTTTTGCAAGCACTTGTATATACCCCTACGCTCAGTATTACGGGATTACTTGCCACGAAGTTGAGTACTTGTGAAGGTGCATGCTCAAGCAGGCTTCAAAATGCCCTGTCTCAAATGTTACACAACAGTAGAGAAGGGAGTGGAATTTAATACAGGCTATTTCTCAATGGATAGTGCTATATCCAGTCTTTTGTTTTATCTGCCTTTTGCTGTAAGGGTTCATGAGAACTGCAGGGTGAAGTCTTTTTGGTGTATTCCAGGAGAAAAAGAGCTGTTAAGTATTGCTCTGTTGAACCTTGTTCAAAAGCTGCGCCATACTGCTCGTGCCACTCGCCATCACTTACCAAGTCTCTGGGGTAGCTCCAGCAGCTGAGCTGATGAACAGGCTAGCTGGGAGTACTCCACAGTAACTGAGAGACTCAAGAGCTCTGGCACATTTTGAGTTTCTTTTTCAACCCTTATCAGCTTGGAGCAGCTTTTGCTTTACTGTGTTCCTTGGAGGTCCCATTTAAATCACATACGTGGGGCTGGCCTGCTGTCTGTCAGCTGTCCTTGTAAATCTGTGATCAGGGTCCCATGTAGCTGCAGAGATGATGACTAGCCTGTTAGCTAAGGTTCAGAGACACCAAAGAGCTTTGTGTGTACAATTTGACCTGGGGTTTGAAGGTTGCGTCCCCTGTTCAAGCACCAACATAAGTGGTCGGTTTTCCCAAGCCTTTGGTATCACCGTCTGATGCTTTTCCTGCCAAAGAAACAATTTCCTTGTAATAGAATAAATATTGCAGATTTCAACCTGAGTTTTTCTTGTAATGCTCTGGATTATGAATGAGACCCAAAGGTGCATAAACCGAACAACAATTTATTTTCTGAATGTTCCCATTCCTTTCCTCACAGAGGCTTGTTCCTATCCAAGTATAGAAAGAATAATAATAATAAAAAGGTAAGAAATAGTTTTCCCTGTTGGCGAGTTGGTGCCTACTCTATTGTCTGGAACCAGCGTGCAGTGAGACAGTGAATCGCAGAGCATGAAGCCCCATATTGGTGGGTGAGGAAGCAGCCTGTGATGTGTAAGCAAAGGGGCAAAGCGGTGTTTTACAGAAAGGTGCCCTCAGAGCAGCCCCAGCTGAGCAAGATGGAGGCAGTGGTGGTGGTATGTTACTGACATACAGGGTGCAAGTATGGGAGGAAGATGATGCTTGAAGAGTGTGACTGAACAGGTCTGTTAGTAATTGTAAATATGGGTTTTGCAGTAAAAAAACCCTCATCTGCTTTGCGTTTCTTTACATGCCTCCTTGAGCTATTCACGTGCAAGGAAGAATTCCCATTAAAAAGGGGGGAAAATATTTTGGGGTTTGGGGATTTTTTTGGTGTAGTGGCGAGGAAACAACATTATCCTGAAATAACGCCAGGCTGGTGTACCTTTTCTCTAATTCGACCATTGAAATCACTGAACCATTCCCAGTGGAGCTGGTTTTGTAGTCGCCTCCCTTTGCCCCAGCTGTTTGGACACCTGTACTGGGTAACTGGGGGCCCGTGGGTGCGAAGGCAGCCGTGCAGGGATGCCGCCGCGCTGTGCAGGGAGCGGGCTCCCACTAGAGCGCGCTAGGACAGTTAAAATGGGGATGGTTTTCTTCGGAGATCAGAGTGGAACCATCAAAAAGCCTATGTAAGAAATGGCACCTTTGTTTTTAAAACAGGGAATCTGGCTAGTTTCCCCATCTTTTGGCTACGGTTTGCCCGGATGAGGCTGAAGTGTGCTGCCAAGCCCGCTGTAGCTGCTGGAATGCACTGAGGTTTGGGCTGAGTCAAGGGCTGGGAAAGACCTTTTGGAAGACCCCAGCCTGTACACAGGGGGCAGGGAGGAGCTTTGTTCTCAAGCCTTTTATTGAACTTGTCTCATCTCACAGTCCCCCTTGCTTTAGCTTACTGCTCTGTATGACAGAGGAGGTTAAAATCTGTGTTGTACTTAGACAAGGAGAAGAGTCCATCTCAAGGCCCCATTAATGGCCTCCTATTGTCATTTGTGCATTTCAAAACTGCCCCTAACAAACTTGCTCATCATGACACAAGAGTTTTCTGCCTCAGCCAGTCCTTGAACCCAGGCTCCCAGACCCTAACCCTTGTCTGCTACCCTCATTTTCTTCATGTTTACTTAATTAGCCAGCCGGAGCATAATTCCTTTCATGATCTACAGTCTAATACATAAAGATGACAGTGACATGAATCTTGGCTTAGGATTCAATTTGCATGTTAATTCATTGTGGTTCCCCAGATATTTGGAATTTGCTCTGACAGGATCTGGGAGATGATGAAATGCTCCCTGGGTGGGGTGTTCTTGTGTCTCCCAGCGAGAGCCTGGAGGGATAGGTGACATAGTTTTATTGTACACCGGGCATCGTCTGTTGTAGAGCGTGGGGGATTTACAGCAAAAAGCAAAGCAGATCATCATCGAGGAGTTCTTCTCAGTACGCAATGCAAATAGAGTCGAGCCTGACTGTAAAGAGTCGAGAAGCATCTGGAAATCAGTGAAGCTTGGCAAGAGACCCTGCAACAGATTAAGAAGGAACGCAGGCATTTTGTATAGCAATCCAGCCTCAGTCATCTTTGGTTCTCAAAGTCCCTGAGACACTTGTCTAGGGAAGAGAGAGGCTCTGGAGGCAGGGAGGAAAAAGTAATTTCCCTGAGTGGAAGACTAGCCCATGTTGGCTTTGAAGGGTTTAGGCACAAACCCCATCACTCAGTTCCATCAAACTTTCTGCTCACCTTTCTGTCTAATATCCAGGAGCTGGCTTACAGGCAAGGGCAAATGCTGTGAATCTGTATTCATTTCCAGCTCACTGGGGGACCCAGGAAACGCTGTCAGGTTGCCAACAGCCTCATAGGAGACCTGACAGCAAATGCAGACAGAGCTGCCATTTTGCAGCATGCCTGAAAAAGCGGCAACTTGCCAAAGATAGCACAAGGAGGCTCTCCTGGAGAGGCAGTCATAGGTGGTTATTTATCTGTGTTACATTAGAGCTAACTGTGATCCAGACCCCTGAGAGCTAGGATATAGGATGAAAACAGGTCTTGCTGCAAGACCTTGTGATTTGAATAGAAATCGTGGCTAAATAGGAGGATGGAAAAAGACACAGAGTTGTACGAAGAGACATGTCCAGCATCACACAGCAGTCAGTGCCACAGCCAACGAAGGCTTGGACCAGTCTCTAACTGGCAGATGTTTTTATTCTAATAGAAGATGTTCTTAGTTGCAGCAAATAATCCATTTTCAGATTTTGCTGATTTTACACATGGTCTGATTTTAACAACAACAACAACAAAAAACAGAAGGAAAGAGAGTGAAATGTTTTTCCATAAACCACTTCTTTTTTTTTTCCCTCCCAAGAAACTGGACCAGGTCACTGTATTTTGGCCTTAGAAACATGGATAACATTTTAATGAAGAATTGTGTAGAAAAAAAATTAAAATAAATGTTGTTTCTTTTCTGTGTTCAGAACTCGATGGCTTTGGATTCCCCAGGAGTTTCTTGTGCTTTCTGAAAGGCTGTAATCCTGTATGCCCTGCATTCATAAGCAGTTGTGGCTCATTCTTTCTGTTCTGACCTTCCTTGCTCAGAGTCTCCAGTCGCAACAGGACAAATTCTGGCTTTTCAAAATCATCTCACTGAAGTTTTATGGCTAGGAATGACTAGAAAAGGAAGGGTTTTGTTCCCCAGAAAATGTCATTAAATCAAACCTTTTTATTTCTTACCTCAATCAAAGCCAAGTTTTTCAGCTTTTCACGAATAAACAGGTATTTGATCAGGAGGCCTTAAAATGAACATTTCCAGGTTCTAGAATAAACAATGTTATTTTCCAGATAATATTTTTCAGAAAAATAGGACTTAGTCATGTAGCTACTACTCAATTAACCAGAGTCCCAGGAAAACTTTTGAGCAGGCTTTGCCCAGCTCCGGACTTGGGAAATGCAGGCTCTGCTTCCTGCATGATAATCCTTTGCAAATGAAGTGCCAGGTGTTTGTGTTCCCCTGCATGCAAACAGAGGGCAACAAGGCGTCCGCATTTGCAGTGCAGTTGAAATCTGTTGATGGAAAGCCCTGCGCAGGATTGAGTTACATTAATCTAGGCACAGACTGCCTGCGTTCCTGTGCAGATCCACCTGTAAGAGGCAGGGAGCCTTCAGGATGGGGATGACAAATACCACCCCTCATTAGGCAGAGCTGAGGCAGGTACTAATTACCCTGGAGCTGCAGTCGCAATGCTCACGGTTCCTGTCAGCGTGCAAGCTGTGTCCTGACTTGCTTGTTGATTCCTGCAGATCAGCAGCGAAGAAGGTGGCTGGGTCTGACCCCTCTGGGGCGAGAGCAGGATTAGCTTTGCAATAGCTCACCATTCCTCCACGCTAGCTTTTGGTTGTCTCCGTACATTTCAGGTATTGGAACTGTGACTCTGTGGCTCAGAGTGGCTCTTGTTCGGGAATCACTGCAGCTATCAGTCATGCTTTAATTGTGTGGAGGGTTGGGCAGGGGGGAAGCGTTAGAATATTCTTTTAAAGATTATTTGCTTTTCTAGCACCTGATTTCTGTTGGGATTTTAACCCTCTGTGTATCCACAGGCAGTTGTAGATTGAATTTTGTGGGCATAGGCCCTGAAAATTCCAGCGGCAAGGAGAAACAAGAGGGGGGCAGAGTGGAAAGCAGGGCTCTCAGAAAACAGCCACTATCATCAAGTTTTATTTTGACATGGATCAGATCACAGTAAGTGTACGTGTCAGTCCTCAGTCATGCCTGGAGAGCGGCACTAGTCCTTTGACAGAGCTCAGGTTTGTCATCGTACGGCTCCCGATGCACTCTGTCTCTGGGCGGGCCGGAGGTACCCCTGGCTTTATGCACTGGCTGGCTGGGAGATGGAGTCCCCCGAGCACCCACCACTGTGCTGTCGGAGCAGGCAGTCAAATGACACCCAACAGGCAGAGCCGTTTTCCTAGGCTAAATTAACAGATGCGTGGGGGTGACAATTTTGGCCCCATATGAGTTCAGTGGTAAAAACTGAGCCAGGGACTCAGGCCAGGGCAGCAGGGCCAGAGGGAACTTAATGGGACTTCCTGCAAAACACAACTACAGACTTCAACCGTGTTCTTCAATTTACCTAGCTAATGTTTTCTCCAGCCCCGTTTTTTAATTAATGATAATATCATTAATCACATAATTATGGCCTCATCCCATTGTCTTATAAGACTTGGGTGACTATTAGGACAGGGTAACACTTCAGTTTATTTTGCTGTGTTTTATTGACTAATTTAATGTAGTTGAAAAGAAGCAAACATGCTGGGGACAGAATTCCCAAAACATAAAATTTTGCTGACAATATGCAACATTTAGCTATTTCTGGAGAGTAGGTTTTTTTTTTTCTTTATTTACACTGTTTTTCACATAAATACACACCTTGTCAGAGCCTGAAAAAGACTTGCTTGAGTCTGGTCACGTCCATTTAACTCATCTTGTGCCCAACAAGCATATACCAGCATTATAACAAACACACGGGGGAAGAACAATTTCTCCAGGCAAGAGGCAGTTTAATCACGATGGGTCAGATAAAAATCCTTTTAGAAATAGAACATGGAGAGTTCTTCATTTATGGATTAACTCTTGCAAGGGGCTGAAATCCCAGTGTTAGGCAGCATCGAATCCCACTGATGCCATAAACCATAGCAAGGAACACACTGAGACTAGGAGTTAAGAATACATGTGATTGAATCATGTGAGATGTTTTTTACTCCTGGCTTAATGTTCGAGACTCAGGTCTAATGTTATAGTTTGGGGAAAGGATGGTTAATTCTTCACGTCTTGTCTTTTTGTTCAGTTTTGACATTTCTCTGCTGAATTCCTCCTTTACAATCAACTGTTCCTAATTTTACTGGATCATCATCATCCCATCTGGAAAGAGAGCAGCAATTTTTTTCAGAGATATTTTAGGCTAAAGAGAGCCTCTTCTAACCCTCTTGGGCATAGTGAAGACCCTGAATGCTGAATTTCACGGGGTTCATTGTATTCCCAAAGAAGCAGGGATAAATGACAAGGCTGCGGGAAGTCCAGCATTTGAAGTCCAATCTCCAGCTCTGTTGCAGACCTCCAGTGTGACAACTGGAGCAGCTTCTACCCTCACACAACAGAAGTAAGCTAGGGCTATAGTAGGGAGTAGAATTAGCCTTCCCAGTTTAACCCATAAAGACGTTTCCACATTATTAACAAAAGCGTATGCCTTGGTTCCTGCAGCCACAGCTGACATTGCTGACTATGCCAGGCTTGGCTTAACACAGGGCTGCGGCGGGTTTTTCCTGGCTGGTGCTGGTCGGAGGCTGTGCCTGGGTCTGCTGGTGTTCTCCCAGCAACCCTCTCTGTGTTCAGGGGTGGCATGAGCAGGACTGGATTAGGGTGGGCTCTCTCTACCTTCGGTGCCTCACTGGCACCAGGAGCATCAGCTGCTGCCCTGCCTGCCCTCACGCTGCTGTGTGTGCATGCGCCTGGCTCTTGCTGGATTCACCCCATCAGTAGTAGCTATATATGCATTTCCCTCTGAAATCAGCCCATCTTGAAAGATGCTCAACAAAATGTGCTCTACTGGTTTTCTTCCCCGCAGGCCAACCTACCCTTCTGAGTTGGGCAGAAAGGACCCTACTTAACAAGGTGCCTCAAAGCTGCTGATCTGGGCTTATCTGAACCAGCCACCACTAGATTAATTCCTTCCAATCCTTTCCCGTCTTCTGATTTCACCTTTTCACTGCCATCAGTATTTATGTTCTCCTCTGTTCAATGACTCGTTGTTACTTGGTTTGCAGCTGGCTTTTGCTGATCGCGTGATTTCACTGCAGATCTTGCAATAATTAGTGGTTTGGATTTTTTTCTGCGGATGATGAGAATCTTGGTGGTTTGGTTTTTGGTTTTGTTTGTTTTTTTTTTTTTTCAGAAAATGAAGCTCTAGTTCAGTTACTGCAGAAAACAAAGCTGCAACTGAAAGTTGCATGAAGGTTGAAAATTAGAAGGCAGACATTCAGAATATATGGAGTGTTTTTGTAAACTCATTAATTTTCAAGCCAGTTTCACAGTTTCTAAGCCTAACTTGAAAGTTTTGAGTGTTTGGAGTAGACAGTACTACACAAACAATATCCATTTCAAACACAGGTGCAGCCACAAGCTTCTCATTGGCACTGTGAAAACATTGCTATTTCTCCTACAAATAATACCATGTAACATTATTCATACTAGTTGGATGTCCCAGTTGGAGCTCTGTCATGCAATGCACCAGCTTTGTTCTCATCTTGCTACTCATTTCTTTTACTTCCACCTGGTAGCTGAACTACTACAGCCCTCTGAGCTTATTTTACTGTTTTCCCCTGATTTTCAGTTGTGCTCAGATTAGCACTTACTCGTCTTTGCAATCCTTGCTTTTCCCCGCTGTTCTCTTCTCTACAGCACGATCAAAATTTGTTTGCACAGGATTTTTATGAACCTCTGTGCTCACTAACAATGGGCCAACTTGTCTTTTGAAATTTTCCCCATCAGTTTTCCACTTTGACATCTCCTGCAACCTGCCGTTCGTTAGCATTAATTTCTATCACTTCCCCTGATTTTCCAGGATGAAATTCTGATTAAGCAATAAATGCTGGGCCATCCATCATTTTATGCCAGTCACAAGTTACATGGTTCTTCTCAGCCTATAAGGCACAGATCATTCCTAATCAACTCAAGTGAGCCACGGGTAAAAGAGCTAAAGACCTGATTTCCATTGCCATCCCCTTGTGATCCTGTCTAATGCTACGGAAGTAAAGCAGAGCCATTGTAAGTGCCATGTAACAGTGCAGCACAGCTGATTAAAAACCTGCAAAGCTCAGATGGTTTCACAAAAGTCCTGTCAGTCAGCTTTCATTTGATTTCAGGTCTTATTTTCATTTATTTACAGTATTGCCCATTATGTGTAGAGTGTTTGCTAAACACTGAAGAATAATGGTCCTGTCCCACGCAGCTGACAGCAGAAGGGCTGACAAAGGGAAGGAATGCAGTAAAAGTGGTAATTTATGTATGAGTCATGCTTCCCAGCCAACTGTGCTGATAAAAAATGGCCAGTTTTATGTGAAGGCTGGAAAACAACAACAACAAAATTACCTTTGTGAAAAAAAAACCCACAAAATATTTGGACCAGCACTTTGATTAAAGATGACTTATTGCCGACAGCACAGGGAGGGGAGTCCTGGAGAGGCATTTAGATTTATCAGATGCAGGCCTGTGTAGGAGAAGATGTTTCTGGCATAGACACCTGCACCTAAGACAATATGGAGACAGCAGCAGCAGATCTTGCCTACGGCACAGAAAAAGCTGATAAGGAAGCAGGAAAACAGAAGATACTAAGTGTGAGAGATGAGAATCGATAAGGCAGGTGTGGAGTTATGAGCTGATGAGGGCAGCTGGTGAGGCAGGGGAGGCAGTGACTGGAGGTAGTTTTTCGGCACATTGAGAAGTAGTCCCATATCCACCTAATGCAGAGAATTCTGCAGGAAGGTTTGTGTTTTCATCCACCAGTGTGACTTGGGGTCTGACTTTGCTCCACTTAGAGGCAATGACAGACTCCTATTGATTCATGGGAGCCTTAGAAATCAAAGAAAACTTGCTGTGGCAACTGGCTAATTCAATAAAAGCATTGATTTCTCTGGCTGGACAATTAAAGAGCATGAATGCAGTGTAGCTGATTTCTGTCTCTGAATTAACGTAACAAATGATCATTGATTCAAGTGAAAGGAAACTGTACCCCAAAGGAAAGGACCTTCCATATTAAAAAATCCCCCAGCCTATGTGAGTTGGTCTTTAATGTGCCACAGATAGATAGAGCTAGTTACCGTTCATTGGGAACCCTTTGCCTGCATTTCCCTACCTAACCTGTCACTCTGTTGTAGAGCACCCTTGAGTTCTGCATCGACAGCCATGGAACAGTCTGGGGTTAGTCTGAAATACTGACTTTATCAGGCAGCATTCCTATGGAGAGCTTGAGAGTCACTTTTTTGGACTGAGACTCTAAGTACCTGCAGAGCGAAAGGCAGCTTAGAGCCATGCTTGTCTATACTTGGCACAGCTGAGCTGTCTGTGCCTGATGTTTATTGTAAAACAAAACCAGTCTTCATACTTTTCTTCCTTTAATTCTCCAGCAACTGAAAAAAAGGATTTCTCTCAGCCACAGCACAGCGGCGCCAGTCTGTAGGTTGTTTCAGCCACTTCAGAAAATGGGAAAAGAAAAATCTCTGCATCTTCTCTGTCTTTCCGTCTTACACAGTTCCTGGTTTCTCATGGACACAAAAACAAATACCCCACTGGAGCTAATGGGAGCAGGCACCTGGACACATTTGTCTCAGGGCAAGTTTGAAGGTGACTCATCTCTGCTCTTCGCAGTATGCGTCTGTGTTGGTTAGCAGTACTTAGGAGTTAGTTGACTGGATCCTCTTCACCTTGCAGAGCAGCCGAGGTAAAGGCAGACACACAGCGACCAGGAAGACCCCAGAAAGGGGATGCAGAAGCCCATGGAGTTCAAAACAGGTAGTGGGAGCACCTCACAGCATCACTTCAGATGAATAGCACTAGTTTTCCCCTGGGTCCGAGACAGCTGTCTGTTCCCCAACATTGGGGAAGACGCTTTGAGCTCCACATCAAAGCCATAAAAAAGGAACTTCTCAACACACTCACAGTAGCTCAGAATGGGCCCTGGTATTTTCAGAGCTGCTGGGTAGTTGCAAACTTAGGTTATAGCTTCATGCTTTGCTGCACTGACTCAGGAGTCAGTGTCTGATGCAGCATGATGACACCTCTTTCATAGGCAACCGGTTTGCCACTGTCCATTTGTACAGCCCTTTTGCCTGTTGAAATTAGCTTTAATGGTCTTGAGGCATATGGCTAAAACTTGAACCAACTGGGCCTAACTAACTGCACCACAGAAGCCCTGGGAGATCAGACTGCAGGGGTCCCAGCTGCTGGCAAGACCAGCCACCAAGGGTGACTAGCCTTCCAGCAGGGAACACATCCCGGTGTCCCTGGCTCCTAATTTGGAGGCTGGCTAGTGTATATGGGCTGCCAGTGGAGGTGGGTGCCATGGGTATGCTGCAGCGCTGTGGCAGAGGCACAGCTGCTTCTGCTGTTCCCTGCTAGGGATGGTAACTTGGAGTGCAGGGGCAGGACAGGCAGTGACATTTTAACAGCTACTGTTGTTTGCGTCAGTGTACGAGAGTCAGGGCACTGACCTGGGGAATGTCTGGTTTTCACATTGATCCATGGGCTTTGACGTGGAGCAGGCTCGCCTCCATAACAGATGGGACATCCCAACACACGCTGACCTGCCAGAGATAACCATGTCCTATCATCACCTTGCAACAGTAGGCCACTGCTTCTGTGCTTGATGTCTTTTTTTTTCTTTTTTCTTTTCTGGTAGCCTGCACCTGCAATAGAGATGTTCTGAGAGGCCTCAGAAGACACAATGCTCCTTCTGCTCTTCATTCCAGGAACAGGACTTAAGAGATGTGATAAGAGTTGTGGAGGATTAACAGAGCAGGATGCTCAATGCTAGAGGGGAGGAGAGAGATTTTGATCAGCCACCAGAATAAAAGCTAAGCTGCTTTACAACATAGCCTGATAGAAAGTGGCTGTTAGACAAATGTGTCTATTAAAAGGTCAGGCGTGGTCTTGCGTTCTGGACTGACACTTGCACAAGCTGGTAAATGATACATAATGAATACCTTATTAGGTTAATTTTGTCTATTTGGGGTCGCCATGAACAGCCCATTAGAAAATAACAGTTTTCTCAGAGGATGCCAAATTGCTGGTTGTTATTATTTCTGCAGATAATATTAAATCTACAACTTGTTTGAGAGCAGCTTATTGCAATATTCAGTGGTCAAATTTGGAGTGTTAACTGGATAGATA
Organism: Platalea leucorodia; assembly: GCF_965183815.1. Classification (NCBI taxonomy): domain Eukaryota; kingdom Metazoa; phylum Chordata; class Aves; order Pelecaniformes; family Threskiornithidae; genus Platalea; species Platalea leucorodia. The sequence continues at coordinate 62,257,674 of NC_138827.1, forward strand.
GCTACTTAGTGTGCTTCTCTTCAGTGATCATGGGAGCATAACTCTTAGAATCAAATTTCTCATGTGCAACAGGCAGAGGGACAACCACAAGTTCAGTTTTGCTACCCCAAAGCATTAAAAAATTGTGACATCTCTGCATTATGTGGTCTTTCTGATGTCCATGTCTTTTTAGAGTTTATGTTTTTCAGCATTTCTTGCAGTTGTGAGGGCTGAAAATGGATCTTTTGCTTTAAGGAAAGACAGTACTCTCACTTATACCCCAGATCCTGGAACCAGGAACATGAGGGAAAAATGAGAGCACCTGAGAGCACCAAACCGCAAATGTTCTTTCCAAATAAAACACAGGATTTGCTCCCAGTAAACTCTCAGTGCTCCTGCTGGAAGTGTGGAGTGCTTGCTGAAAAGCTCTGTGAAAAGCGCCAGACAGACTTGTTTAAAAATTCAGATACACATTTACAGACTTAGAACTTTTTCCCCAGTAGTAACATAGCTCCACTCGTGTAACTGCTAGTAGCTGTCACACAGGCTTTTTGTTTCCTAGCAAAAAATACCAGAGGCAACAGTGGCACGTTCAAGAGAGCTTTGATGCAGAATGTTCAAAAGCATGATTTCTATTCCCTCTCCAAAGCCTGGCCCCGAGAAACCTTCCTTGACCTCTTCCAGGTATGAAACAGTCCCACCTGGGCTTTGGTGCTCTTCTTCATAAGATTCTTCCATGTCCTCCCCACATGCATCTTGCCAAACAGACAGCTGAAATGTTACCAGCGACGCTTTGTTCTGTGGATGGATTTTGATTATTAATAAGATGGTCAGGAAGAATGGGACTATTTTATGTCTTGTCAAAGCAGCACAAGTAGGATGCTGCTTTTAAGAGTCTTGCCACTGCTCCTCCTTCCTCTACATCATCTCTTTCATGTGCCTGAACAGGACTGAGGTGATGATAGTCTGCTTCATAAAGAGCTGTAACAGCATGGAAAACAGCTCAGGAAGTAGTTTACGAACAGCAAAGAGAAAACTCAGAATGAAAAAGAGAAAAAAAAAAAGAGCTGATTGCAGTTTTAAGTTGAATTTCCACTATCTTCCAAGCGGGCATTCCAGTATGAGTACATTAAATTCACTTATTACTCAACAGCCAGGGCTATTTAGCAATAAAGACCTCTGGCACTGAAAGAGAGTCAAAACGCATCTTTCCAGCCAGCAATAAAACACAAGGAGTGTCACACCGAAGATCGCTAGGGTCGCATAGCTTGTTAAGGCAAGAGGCTGGAGGCTGATTTGTGCAATCGCTGCAAGTGATGTTGTCCTGTGACACACTCACTGTCATAGATAACTGCCTTGGAGATCAAAAAAGAAAAAATTAAATGTAGTCCTACAAATGCAGTTCTGTAGCCACAGTAGATTAAATTGTGCATGCACAAGCACACAGACACAGAGAACATGAGAGCTTTTTGAAACTTGATCCAGGCTGCATTTGGAATTCGTTTTATAGCTGTTGATTGTTGTCTGCGGAAAAAAATAACTGCAAGCGACGCTTGTTGTGTGTCCCAGAAAATCAGAAAAAAAAAGGCGCAAAGCCAATGCACACAACAGAGTCTTGTCCGGAAGTCCCCAACTTCCAGTCCAGGGCAAAGGAAGAAGGTGGTGCGGGGTTTTCACATTTTCTTATGTAAGAAGGAGAAGATGCCCGACTCCACAGCTTTCCCGAGATTTGAATAATGAAATAGTTCTAACTAATGTTTATATTAAGGTTTGACTTCTGTGGTGCTTTGCATTGCATCCACAGCATGCAAAGTGCCTTCCTGCCATCAAGGACAGGCTTCTAGCTCCACAATCTGGAGCCCCAGTCCTGCAAGGATGCCATCACAGGCTTTTCTTCCCCTATGTGGGTAGCTGTTCCACATTAAAGTTATCTGTGGAGTTAAGCATGTGTATAAATGATTGTAGAAGTGGGGCTTTGGGATATTTAAGGACTAGGAATTTTAAGATGGTTTCTTCTGGGGCTTTTGCAGGCAGATATGCCTGCCCTGCCCATACTCCACCTGTGGAAACGTGTCCATAGTTAGCTGATATACCATGCCTCTCTCCATGGCTGGATTGGCATTGTTCCTGCTCAGCACAGAGCAGAAGGAGAGGCCACATCTGTGTTATTGATCACGACTGAGCTACCCACACCGTGGTGGGAGTCCCAGCTTGTGTCTCTTCAGCAGCAGGGAGGAGGGTGACAGGAGAGTGACTTAGTGCACCTAAGCTGGCCGCATGCATGGAAACCGTCTATGAAGCCCTCTGCCACGAGGCAGCACCTGAATGTAGCGTTACCAAGCTACCTTACTACCAAGTGAAGGCAGAGGCTCCCAAATTACCTACTTTTCAGGGGACTGAACATACTTAACTCTAAGCATTGCAGCCACAGCTATGCAGGCCTCTAAAAACCAAGGGAATTATAGGGACTCTTCAATATTCAAGGAAAGGTGCTGCTGAAACTACCCATGCTCTCACCCCAGCGTGTGTGTGGGGGGGGGATTATTCCACCTTCTCACATGCATGAGAGCTTTTTGTCAAAATCTATCTCCCTTCCCAAAACCATTGTTTAACCAATGTTTGATAAGGATTTTTTTAAAATTAAGATTTTCATCAACTTTTCCATGAAATTTAAGATACTTCACTGTCAAAACCCATCCATTTGGACCACTCGTAAGAAATTCCATCAAAGTGGCATTAATATATGGGACTGAGTGAGTCTCCATAAATACTAGTGGTGTAGGAACGCGGTGTTTTACATTAATGGAGCCCCAAGGCTCTTGCCTGCCTCAAAATGATGCGTTCTTGGGCAACCGTTGTGCCCAAAGCAATGTGAAAATAGTCATGCAGCTCAGAATTGCTTGCAATATTTTATTCCATTGCTAGCCTAGCCTTTTTCCAAATTAATCTGTGCCTAGCTCGCTTCATGTAAATGCAGGAGACAAAATGTTTGTTCTATAATAGCTGGAGTAGTCATGCAAGCCTGTGTCTAGATATCACAGACTCCTCAGTATTGCTGTTCTTGTGCTGAATGGAGAAATTTTTCCTATGGGAGACGGTTGAGTTGTTGGTTGACGATTTCTGCTATTACATGTTATGTTATTTGCGCACTCTAGGTTTCTTCATACAAGTTAAACAGCCTGCACTGGTGAGAAGGTTAATACCTTGCTATGTCATCTGCCTGACACTGGATATTATCTCCACATTTATCCTCTGGTTTAACTTCTAGGAAGAAGTTATATCCCAGATAAATATCACAATCCCATTTGCCCTCAGAAGTCCTTACTGCTGTCTTTGAGTTATCAGAATGGCACAAACTGATGCTCGTTCACCCATTTCTAGCGAGATACTTGTATATATGTATGTGTATTCTAGTCTGTCTTGAAACTAGTTTTGGAAAAGAAGGCATCGGCTAGCTCCTTTCAAGGGGTTACGTAGATTAGTGTCTACATAGAGTGCAGTCTTTCATGGTGTTTTTTCCTCAAGCGGACATCTGGTGCTGCTTCTGTTTTCTTGGAGGCAATGAATGTTGCTTCCAGTGCATCATCAAATGTCTCGTTATTAAGTAATTAGAGAATGGTTTTTATAAGCATTTTGACTGTAAAGAGCCCCAATCATTATTATTACTACTACCTTCTGGCAATGGAGAGGAAGACACTGATGAATCCTCCTTTGATGTCTGTTGAAACACGCTGAAGAAAAAGGGCAGACCTTTGGACTCTAAATAATGATACTATCCGTAAATAATAAAGCTCTTCAGGGCCCTTTGTAGACAGACTGTAACTTCCTGCCGAAAGGTATTCATCTTCATGCACCGGCACAGCCTCTGTCCTGTGCTCCTCTCTGACCACTGGTCCAGCTGCATTTCATGGCTGTACATTTCTTACAGAACATATTTCTTATTGTGGTAGTTGTAATGGCATCCAAAAGGACACAAAGCTAGGGTTCTGTTTTTTTTTTTTTTTTTTTGATAATTTAAAAGTTTTTCCAGACAGAAATTTTGTTTGGGCAAGAAAAAAACAAAGAAGCAACAAACAAGGTCATTTGTTTGAGATTTCCAGACATCCAGACTGGAGGTGACTAGAATTCTGGCCAGTTCTGCAAGTTGATAGCTGTGAAACCCAGCAAGTCATTTGGGATGTCTCGGACTTTGGATCAAGGAGCCCAGAATATAGTCAGCAAACAACCTTGCTAACAGTCAGGGGCATCTGCCAGGCCTGCCAGACATCCAGAGGTCCTGGACTAATGGGTCTAAACAACTTGCCTTTCAGCTTTGCAGCGCACATACAGTAGGACCAGTACAACCAGGACCTGTCTGACCTGCTGAGGAGCTCCTGCACGGTTGATCGCTACATGCCCACCAAGCATGGCTTGTTTTGGGTGTGAGTGACTATCTGTGGCTATCCAGAAGGTGCTGGACTTGCTGTGCCCTTAGTGCAAGTCTGTCCAACAGTACTTGAGTTTAACTTCTCCTCTTTCTGTTCCATACCCAAGAAAGTTTCCATGTGATGGCAAGTCACAATATCAACTCCAGATTTTGTCTTGCTGTCATTTCTGTTTGAAAAATAAAACTGCAGCATGCTGTTAGATAAGACCAGCAGTGACAACTCTCTGAGGTATAAATCTAGAGTGGGGTCTTGCCCATTTGGTCATCCCGGGATGGGCATATCATAGCTAAAGAGCTCTGTGTGCATCAAGGGCAACTTCCAAGATAAGAGCACATCATGCAACCACTAGCAAGGGCGTACTGGTGGCAGGCAGCTGAGTAATTGCAAACTCTAGGTCTGCAGTTGAGGCCCAGGTACACAGCAGCCCATCTTACAGCAATTCACAGGGAGCCGCTGTCTTGCCCAGCACGTGTACCACACCTGCTCTCCAGCTCTCCAAGGTACACGCTGCGTGCCTTGTGCTCAGGCACTTACTGATTTTGAAATATGGGCCATGAACTCAGAGCATGCCTTATAATAAGCCCTTCTCATGTGTACTGTGCTGCCTTCAGCTCAGTGAATCAGATGGGAAGCCTTCATGAAGGACCAGACTGTTTTCTCTCAGGAAGGGTGCTGGGGTGCTAGTCATTAGGGAAAGGAAGGGTGAGCACTCTCTCCCAGGCTGATTACTGAGCCTCAGGTAGCCACCCTCCCTCACCCATTCAATGAAGATTGCCCATCTCCATTGTGTAAGTCAGAGAATCAAACCCTTGTTTGGGACATCTGTCTTTTATCAATGACCTGAAGAGGGAAAAGGGTTCTTTAACATTTCCTTTTGCTATAAATTAAGGAGCTTTCAAAAACAGTCTGTAGGTGAGCAAGCCCTTCTCTGCTTCTGTCTGTGCTCCTCCATCACTGCACTGCTGGTATGAGATTATTACAACACATATTTTTCTTCTATAGCAAGCAAGTTCCCAGCTATAGGAGGCTGACAGGCCTTGTGTAACTTGTCATTACTCATCAGCACTCCCTATACGAGTTTAGATCTCAGGGTGTGGCTTTAATTAGCTGATTTTGTAATAACACCCAGGTGACTTGGTGATGGAGAGACACCCTAGAAACCTATTAAATAGGAGTGTAGTGGTTCCATATACTTAGAGTACTCTCTCAGATTGTTATATGCTTCTAGAAATTGAGTTTGTGGGGTTGTTTGTTTATCTTTCCCCATAGCTTCCAAAACTGTTGGTTGATTTTAACCAAGTTATGCTGGTGGATAAATCCCACAGAAATGATCAGACCTGTAGATATTTCATAGAAATGTGCAACCAGGTGGAAGAGGAAGAGCAGGTTAAGTGCCTGGACTGAGAATCCTGTGCTTGTTTAGTTAACAGAAAATCCATGTGGGAAGGAGCATGTATGAATGCTCCAGCTATGCAGGGGAAAAAACATTGCTTGCAACTCACTAAATCTGAGCAAACTGGACTATAAGTAGGTGTTTTATTATCCTATAATAGCCTTAGTTTATGGGGGTTTTTTGTTGCTACTTTTAAGTTCTCTTATCTCACCAGCTTAGCGATGTCTTCTATTTTGCTAGGCTTCTGTGGTCTTCAGCATGTGTCAACCAAGTCTCATGGGCTTTTGCTGAAGCTGCCTGGGGTTTTGAAGTGGTGTGTCATCAAGGTATGTGCTTGGGCAAGGACTTTTTAGTATTTGATATCAGATACAGTCAGCCTTGTATATCCAAAGACTCTATATTGTTTGGAGCTAAACAAAGCTTTGCTTTGGTTGTCTTTATAACACTGAGCAGGTTTTTGGTCTAGTTGGTTGCCTTTTGAATAGCTCAATAAAATCAAGAGGTACCCTCTGTACAAGTCGAACTTTTGCTTGACCTCTGCTTTGGGGGGGTTTCATCGGACTTATTTTTTAGTGGCATCCTTAGATCTGAAATAACAGCTCTTTTGTAACCTTATGCAGTCAAGACCATCAAATACCTTCCTAAGAATGTCTTGCCCCGTGTTCTGCAAGTTAGACAGCTGTTTGATTATTTGCACTCATCTATACTCAACCTAGACATGTATTTGGGTCTTTCAGCATACTATTTCAGGCTCTGTGGAAGGATGTCTGTCCCTGTATAAGCTAGCTGGTCCCCTTTTTATATGGAAGAAACAAGATGAGCTTGCTTTTTCAGTACTGGTGGTCACTGCTCTGTTGATACTGGCTTCATGTTCTATGTTGCAGTATCTATCAGGATACATGCTCTTGGTGTTACTTCTTTCTACTTTTTCAAATCAACCAGCTATGAAGCCAATCTTGCATTTATTATGGAACAAAGAAAAAACTTCGTTTCTAAATCCACATGATTGAGGGTTTATCTTCCCATCTTGTGCAGATGAATATAGTTAATTTTTAACTTAATACAATTTTAATCTTTCAGAAAACGTGTGTTTCCATTGCACACGGAACAGCACACTTGTGATACAGCTCTTGTCACAAGCGCATCTTGCCTCTGCTGTTTCCTCATCCTTGCAGTCTGTCTTTAGGCCTCTTAATTTGGAAGCTGGTTTGTTGGAGGTTTTTTGGCAGCTTTGCTGACGCTTTCATTTGGAAAGCATGGTTGTCCCCAGCCTTGGAAATACCCATTCTTCTTTGCAAAGTCTAATCCATTTTTCACAGTGACCTTGGTCTGACCTTGTTATCAGTCTCACCATAAATAGTGTGACCTCTAATTAGTCCATCTGTCAGCTGTCCAGGTTCACGTGACAGGACGTAAGCGTTGCCATGCAGATTGGAAACTAGCTGAATGCACAAAGAATGATAAATGAGAAATGTCAGAGGATTTGGATGCTGGTAGCGGTCTAATGTCTTGTTGCAAGGCTTGGCATTAGATCTGGGTTTAACATTGTTAATAATCTGGAGGAGGGGTTAAAGGACATACTAATGAAGCTTGTAATGATATCATCCGCTTGCTCTTACAAAGCAAGGCTCTTGAGCAAAGTTTGCATTGTAACAGGCATGCCAGTTGTTGCATCAGGTAATGCCCACTTGCAAGCCTTGGGATTCAGTGAGTTTGTGTAGACTGAAAGTTAGACCCTGGCCCCAAGAATAAGGATTTTGAGAAAGGGTGCTAATTAAAGAGGCACTACACATAACTGAGCACAGTGGACCCCAAGTTAGTGGGCTTGAATACATTCCCTGAAGAGCTATACATTGCTGGGCTTATTTGATGAGCAAGAGGGTGGAATAGAAGGGGTACGTGGCTCCACTGGTGAACTTCTACTGTACCAGGGAGAGACTAAACTGGGTTTATTGGTAGCTGCCAGGATCTATCAGTAGCAGCTGCATTTCACTGGCCATTACTTGTGCCCACAACTCTTCTCTGACTACCTTTTAATCCTGATTCTGTGTTGTGTGTGAATGGTATCATGGGAGTTTGTAACTGGTGGAAAAGGGGCAGTATGAAGCCTGCGAGCAGCCTGTGGCAAGGTAGGTGTGCATGTGGGAGCCTCACAAATAAAGCCCTCAGCTGCTGGGTGTGGTGGGAAAAGATTCATGGACCTGTAGGTTTGCTAAGACCAGATGTAGATAAAGGTGATCTTAGAGGCAAATTAGTAGGGTAAAGGGCTAGCTTGGTAACACTGTGCTTCTGAACAGAGGCACCATGGCTTTAAAGCCAAAAGTTGCATTTCCCTACCCTTCCCTAAATCTGTTCCTGCAGAACATTGTTGACATAAGAGGAAAAAACCTGATGATGAGCTCTTCTGAAAATCCTGTCCCAAATGTTTTCAGCCTGTGGTGCCTCTAATTCACTTGCAGGAAGCTCAGACATTTTGATTTTGGTGCTTAACTGCTGTGATATCAGAGGTATCCCAAAACTTGTACTTGGTTTGAGGGCTTGTTCCTGGAAATAAGGCTGCTCTGTAGAAATAAGCAGTTCATATCCAAGGGCTTTGAGCCAAAAATCAGCAGCACAGTTCTCCTTGAACTCTTTGGAGTGGGTCCTGTGTGACAACATCCTTGTATTTCCAAGCTAACTGATCACTACAGACCACTGGAGGGAAAACTGCTTCCAGGAGGGGGCTGTTTTGCAAATGCATTTTAATGGGGGGGAAAAAAATCACCAATAAACTGTGGAAATGTCTGTGCTGGTGGCAAAGTGGTACTGTGGTGATGCCACATCACCTGCAGTTTCCATAGTGGCTAAAAATATTGCTGCCCATTTTAGATTTTCTGAGGGCTCTGATTTTTTTCAAAAATGCTGAGTGATAAAAAAAACCCATGCCTTGTTCAGGTGCCTGAAATTAGGCATCCAGGAAATGTGGAGGAATTTACATTTCTAGGCTCTTGCCATGTGTTTGGAAGGAATTTGGAGCGACCCAGAGAGTATGTGCAGTTTCGCATCGAGCATGCCCTGGGCTGCTCAACAAAAGCCTTTTTTATCATTTAGCAAATGGTGTTCCAGTTCGCACAAGTGTCTTATGCCATTTCAGCATCATCCGGCACTGTGTACCGTGTTGCCTAATGCTGTCAAGTCCGCAGGCAACTGCTTCTCTACCTGTGAGGAAGGCTGTGTTTTAAGTTGGCTGTAGACTTTTACCTTCCTCGGTGCTGCAAGGGCATGTGATGTTCTTTGATTCCTGCTTATTCTGGTTTCAGAGCATCCTAAAATTTGGACTTGATTTGAAGGCCTGCTCTTTGATAGAGGGTTACTCTGTGAAAATAAGCAGCTAAGGGCTTTGAGCTGAAAATCAGTTGTACCCATTGCATGAAGGTTTTTCTTGCTCTGTTCTGCACCTGTCTCTGTGTTCTGGTAGAAATGGTGACACTTGTATTTTGTAGCACCTTGTTAGTGCATGTGACCTTAGCAAAGTGCAATCTAACAGGACACCTATGCATGCACTTACCTTTAAGCAGGTAGGTCTGCTCAGCACTGGTCTGTGAGTGCCCTACAGCTTGCAGATAGGAGTGTGGGGTTGAAGGCTGCTCACTCAGCAGTCCTTGGCCTGGCTTGGTTTGTGGATAAGAGATCACAGCTAAAGCCTGTGCAGAGCACACCTCTGAGATCTCTAAGTAGTGTGTGTCAAACATCTGGTCAATATTAGCTTACGCAAGCCATGGGGAAAGCCCATCCATTGCACAGTCTGGACTTGCTCCTCAGCTAAGTTTGGTAACTAAAGACACGGCACACTCTATAAGAGGAAAGTACCAAATTCAGAGTCCTGCCTCTTCATGAGTCATGGCATTACCCCATTGCTCCCCTTGCAGATCTCCCTCGGTTCATTCCGCTTTGCCTCTAGTTCTCTGGCATGGCAGTGAATCTGGTTATGCTTCTTCACTCTCTGCTGGTGCGATATTTCCTCCTGAGGGCACCTAACCACTGTTCACCTGTGTGCCTCTGGAAGTCTCTGCTGCGGTTTAGTTGTAGCATGTACAGTCACTGCAAGATTAGTGTTTTGGTTTGGGTTTTTTCCTGGTAGCCAGCAGAATAGGTTTTTTATTTCTTGTCTGGCACTGACTTCAAGGGGGTAAATATTCTTCCCTGTCAGATTTGCCCCAGCTACTCCTGTGTTTAAATGCCAAGCCAAGACTGTTAATGAGCAGACAGCTGTTTGTTTTTTATGGTGCTGTTAGCTTTCTGGTACGTGGACCTGTTGTTTTGACCAAGCAACTAGTGAAACATTAACTCTAAGGCTGGCCATTTCTTCTCATCCTCCCAATGCGTTAGATCTGGAGAGAGCCCCTCGCACCCCCAGTGTGGCCCTGTGCAGCAGCTGTTCCACAGGACAGTTTTCTCTCTTCATGGATCCCTCCCTTGCACTGCACAGTGCTGCTGCCTGTGGCACACACAGCTGCTGGCCCTGATACAGCAGGACCCATAAGGGCATGTCGTCCTGCAAGCATGTTTCCAGCACTCTTGCAGATCGTTCACTCATGGCGTTTTTCCTCTTCTCTTACCAATTCAGTCTTGCATCACTTCCCTAAGCTTTCATTTCTCATAGGCGTAACTTGGCACACCTGGGAAGCAGGAGTGCATTCATTTTTACTTAAGTAAAAACTCCTCTACCTGAAAGGACGTCCCAAGGGAAGGTCTCAGAGTTTGTGAGTTCTTGGTCCATGGGGAGAGTCTTTTTGCCCTGGAGGCTACAGCCCCTGCATGGTGTTGTAAGCCATAGCCACCACTGCAGTACGTGTGACGAGTCATGTCTCTGAAGACCTGCACTGGATGAAATTGCAGTTCAGAGCTCCCCTGAGGGTTTCCTCAGTCAGCTTCAGAGTCACAGGAGCAGATTTTGCTTTTCTTCCCTGTGATCTGAACCAATGATTTGCCCCTCAGCCCAGAAGAGCCCTAGTTCTTCAACCAGAGGAATAAACCAACTGAGGATTTATTGGGAGAAGGAAGAATTTGGCCTTTCCCTCCTCTCCCCCTCTGCCTGTATGCGCATTTGCATCATCGCTGGGACATCTGTCTGCTCTGGTCACTTTGTCCAAGAGTGGCCATGTAGTTGCACAGCCTCCTGTGCCATCTGCAGGAATTGTTAAGTAAAGGAATTAAAAAGCAAAAAGGTATACTGGCTTAATAAAGTTCTCATCTTGTGTTCTTGAACTGGAACAGTATGGTGTTTGGGGAGTTGAGTGCAGGTGCTCTGAGAGCCAATTGGCATTGAGTTATTCTGGTTTTACAGTGGTGAACTTGAACAAATTGCCCTTTGGGTACTTCCCAAGGGGAATGTTTGTTGACTCGCTTCACAGAGGAAGTAAGGATGTGCATTTGCTTGGGAAAATTATTATCCAAATCACAGTGTTCTTTTGAAACAGTTGTTTGACTGAATACCAAAAAGCAGCAATCAGACACTTGCCTTAAAAGACCTTGGCAAAGCAGTCAGTGATGAAATTATAAATTTCTTCTCTCTTACCCCCTCAGAGCAGAATTATCTATATTTGGCTTTCTTTTTTCAGCCCCAGAGAGGAAGTGAATCAAGCTTGCAAATGGTGTTTGGACCAAATGCAGTGAATTTGGCTGTGCCTCTTACATGTAGCTGAACTAGAAGTGTCTTGAGGAGCAATGCCTGTTCTTGACTCACAGACCCAAATGAGACCCCCTCTCTCTCCTAAGGACCTTTGGTAGAAAAAAATGTGAATGTAGAGCTGGGAGGTTAGACATTTGTTTCTTGTCATCACTATCAAAACTATACCAGGGAAGCCTTATAGTCTCATTTTAGCTCCAGCTCCGCTCCCACCATTGGAATGTCCAGTCTATTTAGACTGAAGGTATGTGGGGCAGGGACTGCTCCATCTCTGTTGCTATTCCCACCTTTGAAGTATTTCCTAACCAGTCCAGAGAAGCTGCTTCTCTTCACTGAGTGCCACATCTCTCTCCTCCCCTTTCTCTTACTTTCACTCAGTGCTTTTTGCAACCCTTAGATCAAAGCTCTGCTGCTCCAAGATCATCCTGGATGGCAGGGCTGCCGCCTCCACTTTTGTCCCTGGGTGAAGTTTGGCAAGGACTCGTTCAAGGCGTTTTTCATTTTTGAGGCACACAGTTAGTTTGTGGCTGGAAGAAATGCCATGTAGGAGAATATTTTTTGATCTCTCAGGAAATGTGCTGAGAGCAGTGAAGTCTTCCATGGCTTGCCTTGGTACTTTGAGGATGATCTCAGTGTTACCAGATGGGGTACTTGAGTGAACATGCTCCTCTCCCGAGGGGGACCAGAGCTCTGCTGGATGACCAGAGCTCATCAAACAAGTCTGTATCTGGTTTCAAAATTCAGATTTGTTATAGTCCTTGGTGCAATGAGCAGTCCCCGATGCTGTCATTGTTTCCCTCTGTACCTGCAGTTTACTCTTTCCTTTCATCTCTAGCTGCTTCTAAGTATCTTACCACTAGCTTGAAAAATTCAATGATCAGTTGAATAATAAGTGTTCAAGCTACGCTAGTGCTCTGAAATCTTTGTAGGGTCTGATCCTGCAGTCCTGCTCCCAGCATTTGATGTGATATATTGAATCAGTGAGAACCCCAGGACCGATCTCCCAGAGGAAAGGGAAGATGGAGGAAGCTGAGCAATTAGATCAATCCCTGGGATTTTAATTTATATATTTTTTTAAACTCTTTCATTTAATTTCCCTGGATGGGTAGGTTTGAGACATTCAAAAGTATTTAAAAAAAAACAAAAAACCCCCCCAAAAAACCAAACCAAACAAAACCAAAAAAACCCCACCAAACTAATTCCAAATCAGCAATGCCAGGAAGACACATGCTATGGCTGTGGATACTTTCTTCTTCCCAGCTGTTTCGTGTGAACTCAGGGAAGTTGGACTGGCCTGGCAAGTGGCCTAACTCTTTGCTGTTGATGACACCTCTCCAGCAGAAGCGGTGTGTGGGCAGACAGGTAGTTTCATCATGGGGAGGAGGAGGAGGCATGCATCACCTTTTGTTTAAGCAGAAGCATCTTTTTGGAATGCTATCCATTTTATCGGTTAGGGCTTGAACAACGAGCAGCCAGGAGAGGCTGGATATTGTAATTAACACAAGTGGAGGCAGGCTGCTGCGTCTGCCTGCCTGGAGAAGAATAACCTGTTGAATTTGCTAGGAGCTATTGCTGTGAGGACAAGAGCTACAGTTACTGGGAGTACAGCAGCCACAAGTGGATGAAGTAGCTGCTTCAGAGCTATGCTGTGGGGAAGAGGCAGGAGCTTGGATATTGGACACTGGATGCCTGTTTGGCTTAGAGCCTCTGCTTTTGCCTCCTAAGCCTGGGGAGGAAGAATACACAGCCTGTTCGCTTTTTGGTTGGGTCAGCGAAGGATGGCTGCGCTCTCTCAGCACTTGAGGATCCTGCTGTGGAAGAACTGGCTGAGTGTCAAGAGGCAGCCGGTGAGTGTGAAAGCAAAGTAGTAGAGGAGAGAGACCTGGAAATCATGGGAGCTGAGGAGCAAGGGAGGCACTGCAGGCAAGGAAGGTCACAGTATGAAAGTAGAAATATTTTGGAGGCTGGTGATAGAGGCAGAGGGAAGGAAGGGAATGGCATGGAAGTGGAATCTTGCATTGGAGCTCATGCATGAGGGCTCAGGAGTCTAGACTGAGTACCACGGATGCCACTGTTTCCTCGGGGCAGCGGTCTGTGCAAACAAAATCATGCAAAAATTCATGGGCAGACCTGAAGTAAGGCTGCAGTTCTGTACCTGCTCCCATGTGAGCAGACCCCACAGTCTGCGTACAGCCTCCAAGGAGTCCCTGGGATGTGGGGGGGCAATGGGGGGTGCTCTTATATAGAGCCATTTGTAAAGGATGGACAAAGAAAAAAGTAGCTCTGAGAGATGTAGGTAGGACAGATTTCCAGTGCAGTATAGTGTGTTGCAAATCAAACACCCCAAATGGTCGTTCTTTCCAAAAGATGAACCATTGCCAGCAATGTCCAGAGAGCAGTCTGAACTGCAGCAGCATCAGGGAAGCAAGTGTTCCTTCGGGTGGCATTGCGTGTCCAGACAAAGTCTGCTCAGTAGTTTTGTCCCAGGCTGGTTTCAATACAGCTGCACTGTAATTTCAGCAGAAGCATGCTGCAGTTCATGGACTTGTATTGCAACCTGTCCTCTTGCTAGTAATCCAAATGTGATGTTTTTTAAACTTCTTGGTTGAATGGAAGCCTTGACAGGTGCGGAAAATGCTGACAAAAGAGAAAGGGCTATGGAGGGTGTGATATGAGGATGGAGCGTAAGACCTCATATCACCATGCACTTCTGCAAGGTTTTTTCTTGCCTGCCCTTTCCTGTCTCTCAGTTCTGGAGCCTGATTCAGAGAGCTGCTGAGTTCGTTTGAATCCTTGTGATGCTCCGTAGGAGCTGTGGACGTGCTGTCCACGTGTGCACCTTAGAGTAGCGTATCCTTTGCTGGTGCTAAGGATACAGGAGACTTTTTCTGAGATGCAGAGGAATCCCAATAAATTGACTCTAATTTTTCACGAGAAATTGTAACAGCCTTATTAAAAGCAGGAGACTTGGGTCTCTTTCAGCTCTTGTATACCCAGAGTAAATGCTAACCTAAGCCCTACCTGTACTTCTGACCATACAGTCTCACTTGCTTTAATTCTAGTTTCTTGTGGAGTTGAAATATCAATTCTGTAAATTGAAATGTCAATTAAAATAAAAATCTGGCCACTACTGATTATTATATGGCAGACATTCCCTGCAACCCTCCTTCGTTTCCCTCTCTTGCTCCAAATTAGGGAGCTTGCTGAATCTGGAGAGGCTGTGAGGAGGTAACCCCAGATCTCTGCTCCCAAACACATCCTGATTTCTCTGTCCTCCTGCTTGTGTTTTTTAACTTGTGTAATCTGACTTCACTTACAGACCAGGCTCTTAGAAAGCTTTTTTTTTTAGCGTGAGTGTTTTGCAAGGGAAGCGTTGTGTTGTGCTTCTCAGTTTCTGATAAGGAGTGGAGGTGGTTCCTGCCACTGCAGTGGTGTTGGCCGCTCTCACCGGGGCTGATTGGTATGTCACGGAGTGGTCTGACACCAGGCAGCCCCCGTTCCCCCCCTGCCAGACTCGAGTGCTTTCCTGCTCTGTTTATCAGCCTCTCCAGGGCTGGCAAACACATTTGCCGTTTGCTTTACACTTTATTCCCTCTGTGAGCTCTCTGCAGAACCCCTGGAGAGTCTGCCTCTACCTGTGTGGCATGGGGAGAGCTACAGCTTGGCTGTCAATTTATTGAAATCAGCTTAAGCTCTGCATCCATGGCCAGGGAGTGCCTCCATAGGTTACTCCTGCTGAGAAAGGAATGGTCATGAGTTTAGGAGGCAACCTTCTTGGGAGCAAGGTTTGGCCTGCATTCGAAGAGGAACTGGAGAAATCGGTGTGTCTTGCACTTCTGTCGCTTTCCATCTGACACCTCTAGGCAGCTTGGTTATTTAAACAGAGGCAGGAGGGAGACAAAACGTGACTGCGTCCAGAGATACAAAGGTCTGAGCAATTAAATCTACTTTTAGCAGTGAAATAATCCAGTAAGCAAAGGATTATGCAACTTACATCACAGCACAGTGTTTAATGTCCCAAAAGCCAAACTGAGGTTGGTTGTGGCCCCTTTCAAGTCAACATGTTCCACCTGCAATCAGTTTGGCCAGTGTGGTTGTCTTGTTTTTGTTAACTAGAAATGCCTGGGACAGTGGGAATGCTGTAATGTTGCAACTGATGTACCCAGCTACTATTAAATCCAATTAAGTCAAAGGACAGAGATACTATGGGAAGAGCTGTCTGGAAAGTGGGGAGTAAAACCACCACTTTAGCTCCAAATGGGGAGCTACAAAGATTTGCCTGAGTAGAGATAATCAGTATTCATTTCTTCCCCCAAGAATATGACAGATCTCTTGCCCTTCCTTTAGGCAGCCTCTGACTAATACCAGTTTCTGTGTTGTTACCCCATAATTTTACTTTAGCCTACGTGGTACTAAACAAGGAGGATACGTTAATAATACCATTTGCATGTGAATTAATCAGAGTTAAACAGTGTGTTTGGGGACTGATTATAGGGAAAGCATGTGATATAAAAATTATAAAAAGCTGTTAGTGTCAGTGATGAATCTTGTTATAAATGGCAGTGTATATATAAAAGACAGGAAGAGTACTGTTTGTAAAAGCTAAAATGTTGCTGAATGCTGAAATTAGAGGAGTACCCTCTCTGAGGGGATGTGTGGGGAGGCACTTTGTGGTTTGATGTCTGTCCGTTGCCTATTTTGGGGCATGAATCTTGCTCCTACTTTCATGGCTGTGTCATCTCATCAGGGATGGTAGGGATGGAGTTGCTGTAAAACAACCATCTTTAAGCTGAATTGCTCTCTGGAATTTGTTTGTCTGTCTGTTTGTTTGTTTTTATGTTCCAGTAAGTGTTACAGGAAATGAAAACACTGTTATGGGCTTGGAATTACTTTGGAAAAGCAGTTTTGGGTAATATGTGCTGATCTGAAAAAAGTAGCAACACAATGATGAAAAATGGGATGATTTTGAAGAAAGACATCTTTGTCATTTCAAAAATTGTCATGAAGATAGCACAGCAATTTTGCAGCAGATAGTAGTTTGAGCTTAACTACTGAAGGATGGGAAACTCTAATCTAGTAAGCACGGTAGCAAGCTAGCTAGCTAGGATGAAAGCAGTTGATTACTTGAATAATTGCATTTTCCTAGCTCACAAAACTCCAAGGTTTGTAGTTTTAAGACTGACTTTGGGCCTCCTACCTAGATTGGTTTACTACACTAGACGATTAGCAGACTGTATTTTCTTCTTTCTCATCCATTGAAATGGTCAACCCTTGTGTCAGAGGCAAGAGCTCTATAAATATTCATGTTTTTTCCACTGTACTAGGCTAATTTTACATCATCTCTCTTCCATCTCAGCTCATCTACATGGACTGCTACAGTCTGGAAATGGAAAGGTGCCAGGGAGTTAGGCTGCTGGGGACAGAAGCTTATATGAAAGATCCTGGTCATTGGTGTTCAAATGTGACTTCTCCAGTTGACTGATTACACAGCTCCATAAACCCCTTCCTACACCATGCTTGAGCTCCACTTCTTGTAAATGACTACTATGAAAATCCTTTCTTTCAGCTCTACTGTGAGGCTGAACTACTGTTTGTGAAAAACAGTGAAACTTCTTTGGGGGAAAAAAACGCTGTAGACTTACCAATTTGCTTCTCAAACACTTTAATTTTGGGGTATAATCAAATCAAAGTCATCTTTACCCATCGTTTGAGCAGTGCCATTCACTGAAAGTGAAACCAGCCTTTTGCACTTTAGCTCTTTTATCTTGCGATCAGTCTGTCCAGAAGTCTTGTACTTCTCAGTGTCCTTTTGCTATTGCATAGCAGTGTCTCAAAGCTGTGTAAACACTGTCCCCCGTAATTATCAGCCAAACTGAAACACAGGAAGGCTTGTGTTATTTTCAGGCTTGTTATTTGCTCTTGAAATCTCATGTAGTTTTTCTTCCTGCGTAGGTAATACTTGGGTTTTAATAGTATGCATACCAAGATAGGTGTGATTTACAATGCATCCTATAACTCATTTAGGGTAGTACTTGTACATTCCAGACAAGCTCTGAGACACATCAATACGACAAATGTAACCAATATATTTTCATTGCTGTTTTATAGGTATGGTCGTTCATTTTAATTTCCTGGCCTGTGGTTGTTTTCATAATCTTGGCCATTATCCGTCTCAAATTCCCTCCAGAACCACAGCCAAACTGTAAGTAACTGGTTTGTTTTTATGTCTTTGGGATTTAGTTCTCATTTAGGTGACTGATGTGTTAATTTGATGTGTTTTGTTACTTTTACAAATCTAGTTCTTTGTAGTTTCCAGTGGAGATTTCCTGGGATGCAGCATGCTGTAAATAAAATGTCTGTGTTCCTCTGAAGTTGTTTCTGTTTGTTTTTTTCAAATTAGTTTATAATTAGAAACCAACTTTAAAGAACTGTCTCATCAAAATGCACTCCGATACTGCTGTTGTAGACAGCAATATAAACCTACATGATAAAGTGAGGGACAAGAGGGCAGCTGGGGGAGATCTTACTCAGTAAAATGAGAAAGGGCATAGGCTTCAAGTGGGATTATGAAGGTGAGGTAACAAACGTGAGGTTGGTCAACATGGAAGATTTTACCTTGTGTGTGCTACAGGAAAAAGCACCTATTTAGGCAGCTTGCTACTAAGGCTCGGCTGAACTTGTTTGGCTCCTGTGACCTGATGGTGTATGTGAGCCCTTTCTAGCAAGTCAAAGAGCATGAATTTGGGTGGTTGAACAGTTGGTGATGGTTAAATGGGTGAAGAGTTTACACAAGACCGTTTTTGCTTGCAAACCTTGCTTCCTGGGTCAGGAGAACATGTCTACATCTCAGGACATGGGTGAGCTTGAATCTGCTCTAAAAAATTTACACTGATTTCGTGAGTCCTTATCACCATCAGAAGAAGCATGTCCCCAACCCTGGCCACATTTGTTCATGAAGTTATGTGGTAAAACAGAGCAAGGATTTTATCCAGCTGGAAGCTTTTTTCCTTTCCAAAGTGTTAATTTTGAGTTGGATCAAATCCCCGATTCTGCTCTCTGCAGCCTCACAAGTGCAGTCCCAAGGGAGGGGAGAGGAGTGGGTGAAAGGGCTGGGCCCCTCTTTTCAGTGATGGCCTACCTTTGTGTTGGGAGAAATCGGTCATGGAGCTGCACTCTTTGTTACCGGCTCATTAGAGGGGTTCCTTGCCCTTATCATTGCGGAGACCCTGGAAGCATATGCAAGAGTCTTGCTTCATGTTGCACATCTAGTCTGCTGAATCACATCCATGTGCTGCAGCATTAGTGAGAGCCATAGTTTCCCAGCACAGGGTAGGAATAGGCCCCCAAAAATTATCCTTACTAAAAGATTTGCAATATCTGATTCATAGGAGAGACACCACCACGGATGGCCTGCGTCGGGCTGTCATTGACTTGACAAGAACAAAGCCCTGGCAGGGGCAATGTTGGATTTTTGTACTTGGGGCAATGACACTGATGCAGGGGGAGAGGAGACAGACTCTGGCAGCAGTGAGGACAAGCAGTTGGCTTCCAGAGTTTGTAGCTATCAGTTGTGTAAAATGTGGTTGTGAGGGATCTGTACTTGATGATGTGTGTGTGCACGGGAAACCTTTGACCCAGTGACATGTGTGATTCTCTGATTAAAAAGTCTTTGTTTCTGTATGATGTGTGAGAAAGGGCCACATTGTGACAAATACTGGGTATACAATTAGGATAGCCCTTGCCCAGAGATCTTGCAGCCTAATCTGACTAAAGGTTTTTGTATCTCATTTTGTAGACTGGGATGGAAAGCCAGAGTAAGTAACTTTCTGAAAGTGTCACAGGAAGGCTTTAATGGAGAAGGACATTCTTGGTGTGTTAGGGTAGTCTTTTAACCCCAAGCCCATCTGCTGTCAGCAAAAGGCCTCTTTAGGCATGTTATGTATTTCAAGTTCTCCCAAATTCCCTTGAACCAGTTGGAGCAGGCAAGACAGGACACGTTGTACTTTGTGAAAACCCCAGATTTTGCCAAGTGTGGAAATGGAAGTCCTCCCACACTGCTCCATCGGTTGTACTTCCTGTTCCTGATAAATCAGATAAGATGAATGTCAAGAGAGCCAGCTGGATGGTAAAATATTTATTCTTTTACTCTACACAGCTATTAGTTTGAATGTATACTTATTTGGAGCATGTTTGCTCTGGATGGTTGCATCTCTGAATTAATGGATTGGAAGGAATGTTTTTAGGAACAGCAAGTAGCTCCATCAGTTGTGCTTTGCAGGAAAGGGGAAGATTGGGCCGTATCTTTGGACTAGTTCCCTTTTCTTCCATAGAATAATTCTATTTTGGGACAAGTCTCTGTATGTGAGTAGGTGTTTAGAAGTGGATGATAGGAGCTCTCTATTGCAACAGAGGCTTTATGCTGGAAAATAATGGTTGTGCTGTATTCTTGTGATCCAGATGTTCAGAGACCATCTAAGAATCCCAAGGGGATGGAGAAGAACGCTAGCCAGAGCATTAAACAGCCAGTTTCTGCTGCTTTTCTAGTCAAATAAGAATAGCCACTTGACAGTTACCCTCTTTTTTTGACAACTGGAAAAATGTATCAACTTTTTGCTTGAAAAGCAGAAGATAAATCATTTGGCAACTTTCTTTTCTGATAGAGAAAAAAAAAAGGGTGTGTGGACACATCTAGGAAAACTATTACAGGAGGGGGTTCTTTGTTCGTTTTGGACAGGAATAAAATCCACTTTATGCTGAGTTCCAGTGCCTGCCTTAAAGGACACAGTCGTTAAGTAGTGACAAGAAGCTGTTTCCAGTTCTGCTGTCAAGAGATTATTGCAGGTAGACAGAAGTCAAGAAGCACAGAATCAATGGCACAGAGATAGAATAAACTACTCAGATGCTGAGTTTGAAGCCTTAGAGATAACCCCACAGAAGATCTCAATCTGTAAGCTTATCTCATGTATTCAGGGCCACAGAAATATCATGAAATCTATTATTTGCTCAATTAAAACATCTCAAAGTTGAGGCAGTAAGTTTTTCTGAAGGATGTCTAATACACATTCAATAGATTGAGGATTATGTAGAGAAATTACCTAGTAAATATCAGTCAAGGCTGGACAAGTGGCAAGAGCTTCCTGCAAAAGCAAGTTGCTTGCTTTGAATTACGTTGTGTAGCACCTAATGCAATGGCAGCTTGTGCCAGACTGAACTCCGAGGGGAAAGGACATGCCAAGTAAGTGTCACCAGTCAAGAGGATGCTCATAGGAATACTAAGAACTGAGGAAAACAAGAAGCTGAAATTCATCTGATATATAATTTTTTTTCACAACTAAAGCATCTAGTATCTAAGAGGAGAAAAAAACCCAAACACCTCTCTTCTTTCTTCCAGGCATCTGTTTGATGATGCATTTCCAGGTCAGCAGAGATTATTGTCAGGAGAAATGAAAAAGAGATTTCTTTTTCTCTGCATACTCAGTTCCTGTGATGATGAGAGTCTAACCACACAAAATCTCCATCCAACTTACTATGCACATTGCAGTTGTGGCTTTTGACCTTTTTATTACAGCCCTTGTATTTGCTAGAAGGTATGGGGATGCGTTTTGTGGCATACATGTGGAATAGGAAGCCCTGGATTGGAAGCCTACAGCGTGAAAGCCAGTGAACTGGGTTTGGTGGTATCTTCCTCTTTTCTAGAGCGATTAGGGACAAAAGTCCCTTTCCATCACTGCAGGTTTTTGCAAGGTATGGGAGTTGTGTATGAGATACAATCTGTCCCTCAGGGCTCAACCCACACAGTCTACAGAGAAGCCCAATTACACTCTGTGCTTTAACTAGCACTGTCACACCCTGTCACACCCTCCCCGCCCGCTTTCCTTCTTTTCTGTTCTCCTCCTCTCCCCTCCTGTCAGTTTGACCTCATCATTATTCTCTGTAGAAGCTCTCTTGGGTGTGGTTAGGTGTCCACTCATTCAGAAACCCTGCTCTTTAGTGCTATGGAGAAGATGTGGTAGAAACCTTGCTCTCTTGTTAGACCCAGGGCTCTGTTCCCCCTGGCTTTCCAAGGGACAGCCAGTGGGCTGCGAAAGCCATGCCTCATTCACAGATACTTACCCTTCTTCATGGAAAGAAGCTGTGTTCTTGGGTCTGGTCTTAAAATCTACCAAATTCTTTCTGCCAGGGAGTTCATTACCTGAACTCTTCTCAGTGAAGCACATCTTGTCCTTCACCTCTGCCCAGAATTTCCAGGTTTCATAACCCTCACGGAGATGCCTGCAGGGTGTATTGCATTCACTCAGATTATTTGTGATAGACTCAGTAGCAGAGTGCTCTGCAAGGCTGCTCTTCACAGCCAATATTCTGGGGGAATATTGTTATAGTTGAGCACTAGACTGTTTGCTGGTACGAGCATAGCTGTTTAGGTCTAGTTTAGAGCCAGAGCTGCATGGCACAACACTACACAGGAGCAGATGCTCATACTCTGCTCTCATTCTTGGTTCCAGTGCTCCTGGAGGGTCTCTGACTTATACTCCGTTCAGTCTTACTGTGATCAGTAGCTAGGATTTGAACAGGTCCAGAACTGGTTGGAAAAATCAGTATGATGAATCACAGAGCACAGATCTGAGATGCCTTAGGAGAGAGGCTGTGGCTTGCTGTACCTGCAGACAGAGCTTTCCTGTGACTTCTGTGCTGAGCACTATTATAGTGTTAGAGGTAACTGAGGCACAGGTTACTCTGGTCAGGGCAGTGTCAGAAAAAGAGGCAGGATGCTCCATATAGCTTAGAAGAAAAGGATCAATGCAGATAGTATCCCCTTTCCCACACTGCTGGGAAAGGGGGTGAGGCAGCTGGTTGTGATGAGTGCGAGGTGTCCGTTCTGCCAAGCGCACGGCAGGCAGCGCCTGTCACCCTCTGTCCGTATCGCCCATGCATGTCTCTGCCCCTCCGGCTGCTGCAGCTGTGCGCTGGTAGATGAGTTCAGGGGCCTCCTGCCCTGTGTGTCTGCGTAACTAAGGACCTCAAACCAGTTCTAGCTTTGGCAGTTCCCTGTCTCAATCTTTGTCCCACAGTTAACAGAGAAAGACCTTGAGCTGGGTTAATTCTCAATGTGAGTGATGACGGTGGCTGTCAGGACATGTGTGAGGGCAGGTGGCATGGAGCACGGTGGGCCACAGCACTATCCTTCCTCTGAGATACCATCCTCGAGATGAGAAAGCTCTGAAAAGATGCTTGCACTTTAAAGGAATTTGCTTCATAGTTGGAGGGACCTGAACTCATCTGATTTCCCAGTAGTGTGGAAAGATTAATAGGTTCCCATGCTAATTACAGGGAGTTGAGATGGTGGCTTAGCTACACAGGCCACTCCATTCATTTGGATAAGTCATGGGTATTTATGCAAGGCATGATCCACCCCAAGGGTTCCACTTGCTCTGTATACAGACAAGCATGCATCAGACTTCAGCTCTCCTTGCCGTTTGCCTGTGGTGGAGCAGCCCCACTCCTTTTTATCTTTTACATTGCTTTATTTTCCTCCCCTTCTTTTCCGTCAGTTTTCTCCCTTTTTCTACAGAGCCCAACACCAGATTTTTGTCTGCGCTCAACTGCAGTGTAGTTAGCAAAATGGCCTCATCAGGTCCCTCCTTGCTTTGGTATGAGCTTTGTTTTGTTTCATTTTGTTGTGCTGCTGTTGTGCCAGAGAGCAGACTGCCATATAATGCTCTGTTTCATTGAAACAGTGCTGAAGGGGGGTATGAATTATATTAATTATCCCCACATTTGCTGGAATAGGCATATACGTTGATCTGCTTACATACCTAAGCAGTGCCCAGCCATGCAGTTTGCTGCGACTTGCCTAAGCTTTCACTTAGCTCAGAGACCCACAGCCTAAACAGAGCTCTGTGATGTTTATAATGCCTCCCTTTTCATAAATCTCTACACCTCCATTTCTTTCTATGGACTTTTCCACCTTGTGAGGTGTGACTGAAGGATGTTTAGAGTTGGAGATGGGAACTCCTGAGTTACCAGTATTTTTTTTTCCTCCCCAATGAATTACAACAGGCCCTTGGGGCAGTCACTTCATTCTAATTGACTTCCTGAAGCATCTGAATCCAGATGCTGAGACCTAGAGGTGCAGAAGTATTTTTCCAAAGGAGCTGAGCAGTTTGGCTTGGACTGATGTCAGCAGTTGTTGATGTCTGTGTTTGTGGAAAGGAGGTCACTTCTGTTTAAAGAATCTAAACCTGGACTCTGGAGACTACCTGAAGGCACTCAGCATTGAAAGACATCGGTTTAGTAAACACCGCTTTTGTGCAGGTTTTTTCCAAGAGTCTAGATATGGATCTAAGCTTACCAAGTTAGCCTTGTCTGCATCAAATATTGCTTAAAAAAAGCCCTGTGGGAAAAGGGCTGGTGTACAGTTCCTCCTCTCACTCGGTGTGTTTGTGCTTCAGGCAGTGGAGCATCCCTGCACAATGCAGTCAACCTCCAGTGCAATCCCTCCTCATCAGCTCTGCCCCACGGTGCAGACATCAGCTCTGTCATTTCCCCATCTTGACCTGAATTTGCAACACCTCTTAGAAGGTTTCCATCTCCCCTCCTTTGTTCTTTATGTTTGGTTTGGGGGCTCTTTCTCCTCCCTTTACACCTGCTTTTTCTACTGCTCCTTTGCAATTTTTATGGTCTCTGATCTTTATGATCTATCTCCCTGATCAGTATGTGAACCCAATGCATTCAAATTCAAGTCCTGATTTTTAATTTATTAAATAAGGGGGTGGAAGGTGAAGGTCTGTGGGTGAGCAAAACTAGCTTGTCGAGTCTTAATAAGCATGGAAGTAGATGCTGTCTGCTCTGGGCTGGTTGTCTTATTTGCAGAGCCTGAAATTCTCGAGAGAAGAATTAGGCAATGAAATGCTTCCTCCATTGAGGCCACCAACACAGGGAGGAGTCTTGTAGTGAGTTGTCTGCTGCTTCAATCTCACTGTCGTAGGCAGACAACTGAGGACATCATGTTGTTGGGACACTCGAGAAAATAAGGATGCTGTTGCTGTAAAGATGAAAAAATGCAAGCTCTCAAATCTCACTTAGCCAAGCTGGGTGTCTGGGGGGGTTGAATGGAGTTATCTGGGGTCCTGCTGAACTTTCATTTCGAAAAATGGTGAGCCGAGTAATGGATGTATGACTTGCAAATCAGAGCAGGCTGTGTGGTACACAGGTGAACTGGTGTATGTGTAATAGCTGCTCACAACATCTTTTTGTTACTTAATGATTTGTATGGGGAAATGAGAAAAAAAAAAAAATCAAATTAGAGCTGAGGAAAAGAGGGCCAAGAATGACACTGCTTAAAGCATAATAGGAAGGCAGTGGGGGAATGTGTGTGCTCCAGGGACAGTGAGACTTGGACTAACACCAGATCGTCGTAATTAATGTGTGTGGTGCAGGGCCCAGCTGGCAGGTTTCCCCGCGCTGCATGCCGTCCGGACCTGTGCTGGTATGCGCAGGCGGCAGCATGTTGCACCGTGTGTATTTGAGCTTACTGTGTGCCACCTTGCAGTGTGAACCTGTCGTGACATATAGCAGTGATGGAGGCTCGCAGAACAAAAATTACTCTGATACGGTAGATATTGAGGCTGTTTGGTGTCTTGCAACTTCGGGGTGAGCTCAGGGAGTCTCTTCTTTCAGTGCTGTCTGTTCAACAGGTGAAATTGCGGAGGTAAATGGCAGTTCTGCTGGCTGGCCAGAAACAGGATGAAAGAAATCGCCTGCTAGCTCCGGAGTGGTTTTAAAAATCGGCTTTGTGATATGAAAGGCAACAGCGTAGGGACAGTGCAATAGCGAGTGCAATACCGAACCATTAGCTCCGATCCAGCACAGCTCTTAGGTATGTGTTTAACCTGAAGTCTGAGTAATCCCATTAAAATCAGTAGGGCTGATCACTGCTGTGCTATGGGCTTTGGACACACTGGACAAGATTTGGGCTGTACTGCTGGGAACGGTAATGCTTACTGTTCTTGCCTCCACTTTTTTTTTTCCAACAAGCATGGGACTGGTGTGGGCACTGATCTTGCAGGTGTGAAAAAGGTAAAGGAAAGTCTCAGCTGGCATTTGCCTCCTAGTCCTGCACCCACTAAAGACCTCATTCCCAGATAACTAGGAACATGCAGGTCCCTTTCTCCAGCTTCAAGGTCAGATGTTTCAGAGTCCATGACTGTCACAATGTCACAGCAATACAAGTGCCATGGCAATTAAATATTCTCTTTTCATGGATAAGGGATAGGCCAGCTGGCTATTTGGACCATTCTCCATGTGTGTAAAAGAAAAAAAAAACCAAACCCTGCTTCAAAATTAATCTTATTCCATAGATTTGATGATTTGGTTTAATTTTTGGAGAGAATTCAAAAGTCCTAGCATTATCATAGAGCTTTGTACAAAAAATAAGCAGCTTAAGTTGTTACTGATAAATAGATATGAACAAAGCTGGAAATGGGCAGTTGTATGTGGTTGAAGAGAAACAGTATCATCATCATGTCATGAAACAGGCATGTTTGTCTTTTTGACTGTTTAACAAAGCAAAGGAATAAAGTTTAAAATAATCCTGTGTGACTATGGGAAAGACTACAAAGGAAGCGAGAAGGTTGTGTGTACACAATACAGTTAAACATTTTGCTTAGAAAGTTGGGAGGAGATCACCATAGCAGTAAATATTTTCATTTTATGTTTTGTGACTTCTTAGGTGAAGATAAATCATAGCTGATAAACAGTCAGAATTGCAACTCTGGGTTAGACCCCTTGCTGCTGCTTGGGCATGATTGGGAGCGCATGTAGCAATGCAGAGCACAGTGTTCCCTCCACTAGAAAAATCTTCAAAGGTTTAAGGTTTCTTCAGCCAGAAACTGAAGGGATTGAATCCAAGTGATCATATTCAGTAGCCGCTGTCAAATCTATTTTTGTGAATTTGTCTAATTATTTTTTAAATGAATGTCTGCTTTTTGGCATACACCACCCTGTGGCAGCGAGTTCCACAGCATTTTGGTATTTGTTAAAGAAGGTACCTTCTGTCCCTTTTGCCTGCTACCTCATGATCTCATTGTGTTTCTTTGACCCTGTGTTGCAAGGAATGATCATTTACTCACGCTTTTCATTACTGGTCATGATTTTATTTATTTCTCTATCAAACCACTTTTTGGCCACCTTTTTCTTTGCTGAAGAGCCCCAGTTATTAAGTCTCTTTGAATGATTTAGCAATGATTGAATGCATTTTCAATTAAACACAATACTTCCTAATGAAGTAATTTGCTCATTAATGCCTTTAATTCACCAGTGGGGGAGTTGAGATTTGTATGGATTTTTTATGCATTCATTCTGTCCATATTCCTTCCATAGTTCATAAGGTATATGCAGTATCAGAGTGTGTGAAATCTGAAGCCAAGAGAATTTTTTCATGCCCAAGGAGGGATAGTGGTATGTCGCTAAACTATGGGTGGATAGAAAACAGAAAAACTCAGCATGCTTTTTTAAATTAATGGTAAAGGAGGAATAAAATACAATTAATGTACCCAAATTTATTTAAGAAGTAGCCATTCATAATGGAAATCCCTATCTTTGATGTGAATAAAACGGAATATACATTTTGTCTGGTTTTGCAGGATGGATGGCAGAGCTAGG
The DNA here is from genome assembly GCF_965183815.1 of Platalea leucorodia. Lineage (NCBI taxonomy): Eukaryota > Metazoa > Chordata > Aves > Pelecaniformes > Threskiornithidae > Platalea > Platalea leucorodia. The sequence goes on from NC_138827.1 coordinate 62,284,801, forward strand.
TAGGAAACTCTGAAACCAGAGGTATAGAGTGGGCAGAAAAGGGAGAAGGAATGCATGGGTGATATTTTGAAAGCAAAAGATATGGTCTGTGTAGCTCCATTGTATTTAAGAGGATTTGCATGTTCAATTTATGGGGCTGCAATTTAGTTAGCATCTATCAGAGTAGCAGAGCTGAGACTGGGGAATTGAGGGGAAGGAAGGTACTTGCACATTGAGTGAAGTGGTTGCTAGTTTACACGAGACACCACTGGCTGATGTAAACCAGAGTATAATCTGTACTGAATGTCAGTGTGGTCCTATCTTTATACCCTTGTTTCATGCACAGCAATAATAACAAATACAAGAAGCGATAACCTGAAAATACTACTTATTTACTTTCCTTTCCTCTGGTGTGGATAATAATGGCTGCTGTCCTCCCAGCACTTACCTCCTTTGGGGCAGGCAGCCTCACTGCCTCAGGCTGACAGGGAAGACATCGGGAGCTGCGTTCATGGTGCTGTGCCCATGGTCTGCTGAAACACCCAGTTCCTTGCAATGAATGGTTGGACTCAGCCAGTGCAAATGCCTGAAACCTCAGTGCGATGAAAGCAGCAAAATCAATGTGGCAACGTAAAACATGGTCCATTTAGATTTAAACATTTCAGTCAGTTTCAATTAATCTTATAGACTGTAGTGAAATAGTAATTTTCATCTTTCTTATATGACATTTATTATTACCCTGACATTTTTCATCGTTATTATACCAAGCACCTTTACCTGAAGAAAACAGAATGTTTTGCTTGTGTTGAAGGGAAGTATGTTGGAATTTACAACATTCAGGGAAGTAAGAGAAATTAATTTTCTTCATTTTATTCCGAGTGAAAGCAAATGTGGAAATGCAAGAATTTCCAGTGGCATGCATGTATTTATTATAGGTATCTTGTGTTTATTATTACTGCTGTGCATGCCTTATTTCTTTTCAGCTCTTGGAGATGTGGTTGGCCTGGCTAGATGCTACTAAGCAGGGAGAACCAGCTAGCCCATGCAGTGCTGAGCCCTTGGCCTCTTTTGCCCTTTGGGATGCCTGTCTTGATTTCCAGATTTGGTGCCCTTCTTTCAATGGTGACAGAAAATCAAAGCTCTCAGAGGGGACAGCAAAAGCTTCTGCGCTTGGGATTCTACTGCTGGCAAACCCAGAAGTCAGTCTTTACTAAGACGATACAGATCTGGGCTCAGATTTTGGTAGCAGACAAGCCAATTTGACCAGAAATATGCGAGGGTGACCTCTCAGCTCAGACATGGGGCAGCAGCGGGTGCAGCGATCTCTCCCTCTTGGCTCATAGGCAGTGTAGTGGGACGCTCCAAAGGTAATTGCAGTTTTAGGAAATTAAGAGGTTTAAAGGTAAAGGCAGTTGGGAGAATGAAAAATAATGTCATGTGTTGTGGATCTGCTCTATCGTGTGATGTGGGATCATAAAGTTGGGGACTACAGGGCTAGGGAAATCCATATTCCTTGGATGTGGCATTGCCATAGACTTCAGTAGGAGAAGGAGCTGCCTTCTGCAGCATGTGGAAGACTGAATGGACTCCCAACAGCAGAAATACTACACAAGTCACTAATGGCGATAAGTGTTATGTTTCAGATTGCGAAACTACCCCCATAAAAAGACTGTCCTTTAAAATTTGCAGAGCATTTACAACCTTCTTTCAATAATGTTTCATAGCTAGTGCTTACGTTGTGTACTAATGTAGTTGACGTGCTGAATAAATCTCAGCCAAGGGAGGGACAGGTAGTTACAAACATCTCCTGAAGCATCCAAGGGAGTCAGGAGCCAGCTTCCTTCCTGGCTGTCCTTGCAGTGGCGTACAGGCTGACACAGGTAATGAATTTGTGTGTGTGGGCAGAGCAGCCTGTGTGGCTCCGTGGAGTCACGTCTCCTCACCACGAGCAAGTGGATGGAGGGCAGGAGGATGGAGCAGGGAGCGCATTAATCTCTTGACTCACCTTCTCATCAGTAAATTCCTTCCTTTGCAGGGTGAGAGGGAATTACAGGGAAGAGCTCTGAGGCTACACGATGTTTGTCTGGGGCTTGGACTCCCAAATCAGCCATGCGTCCTGCATGGTGCCTTAGGCTCTGGCTCTGCTCTGACCTCAGGCACACCAGCCAAAGGCGGCATAGTCAGAAGCTGAGCTTCCTGTGGCTGCGCTGCTCAGCTTCTGTTAAATTAAGCTGTTGGCCTCTGTGACCCCTGAAGGACAGACCTGCCACACCAGCCTGGCCACTCTGTTCCTGGTTTGGTGGGGCCAGTGCATAAAAAAGGCAGTGTGCACAGTGTAGCTTCTTCAGCACCATCAGCTTGCCACGCCAGAAAGCAAAGGTGGGATTCACCTCCCAGTGCCAGGTGTCTGCGGAAAGGGTGCCTGCATCTGAACCAGGTCTTTAAACTTTCTTTGGAGTTGGTGGAGGTCTCATCAATGCAGGCAGCAGAGCCAACGTAACAATTCCTTTCATCCTGATATATAAGCCTGAGTGTTATTTGTCTTCTTGACACAGAGCATGGTTGTGCTAGATACTCAGGGTTAAGAACCAGCATAGGTCTAACTTACACCAAATGGGAATTTGGCCCAGACACATTTCAGATTATTCTGTGTTGTGGTCTTTCTTGGAAAAACTTCCTTAATTCTCTAACTGCTGTCAGAGTCCAGGCCTCTTCCAGAAAAGTCCTCTCTGGCGTCTCCACGGCTTTTGTGCCGAGAACATCATGGGGTTACACCAGTTCACGCCTGCAGTGACTCAGTGATGGATCAGGCCCCATGGTTGTAACCAGGTGCCAGCAAACTGCTCAACATCTGATGTGAGTTGGCAGAGCCTCACTGAATATCTCAATCGCATTGGGCCAGTGATGTCTTCACAGGCACCGTGCCACCACCACGAGCAGCAGCACTTGCAAACTTCAGGTCATGCATTCCTGTCTCTCTATTTTTCAGGCTGCTGTTTCAAAAGAAAAGAAAGAGCTGATATCATCGCCTTGTTCTTACACTGTACACCTCGCTTGTGATACAGCAACTGGTTGTTTAATTGTCCACTTAGTTCAAAGTGTAGCGCCTTTGAATGCAATTTTAAAATTTGTTATTGCTACTTATATCTCAAGGAAGTGTCTTCCCCTGCTCTGGATTCAGCAGGATCTCTTGCATAATTGTCTCTGTAAACATCTCACGCCTCTTCAGAGAAGAACAGTGCTTCCCAAGCTCCCAACCCCATCCTTGTGTTCCCCACTCTGCTGTCTAGTTAGGAGTTACACAGATTTTGCTGCTCCAGGTCTCCTAAGAGACATGAGCTCAGTTCCTGGCCCTGGTTGTTGTTGGTAGATGTGGATGGCTGCGGAGGGTGTAGCTGTTTCCCTCCTAGCTCCTACCTGTCTCACTTCATTGTGGTTATGTTCTCCATCCTGAACCTCATGGCTTCCCGGGTCTTTGAAGCTGTGTTTTGGTGGAGACATTGATAAAGTGAGGTCTGTGATGTGCATTTTTGGATTGGGGTGTGAGTCAATTTCCTGCATGGGAATGAAGGTGCAGGAGATCAGAAGGAAGATGAGAGAAAAATCCCAGTGTGTGCAAAACACTGTTTTGCAGGGATGTAATTGGTGATATCAAAGGGCAAACGTCCCAGACACTGCAAGGGATATTCACACAAGGATGCTTCCAGATTAAAGTGCCCTGCTCTAAAGTTTCCCTCATGGGCAGCAGACTTAATTACACCTTTAGAGTGGCGTATGTTTCGTCCTTTGGCCCCAACACCAGAAGGACTGCCTCTGCTGAGGTATACAAGAGAATCACAACAACACACAAAATGGATGTCTTTGACTCTGCAGGTCTCAGCAGTCCTCTGTGCCAGTTGCTATCTTGCTCAAAGCAGTGGGAACTCCCGTGCTAAACCATGAGCTTTTTCATTTTGACCCAAAAATGCAGTACACAGTCATGGGCTGTGACCAACCATGCTGAGGAAAGCTTAGGAAAGTCAAGTCTCCTTCAAGGAGACCGACAGCCATGTACTCCACCTAGCACTGCCATCCCCTTTGGGAACATCTGTTTTTCGACCACTGCTGTAATTAATAAATGTAGTACAAATGTAGTACAGTGTCCTTGTTGGAGGGGTTAGAGATAAAGCTGTGCCTGGGCAAGAGTCACAGGTTGTCTTTGGAGACTAAAGAGCAAGGTAATCAATTACCACAAGCCTGCCTGCGGGCCTTTTCTAAATCTGGCTCCTTTCCATAGTAGAAATAATAGCAATGTTCTTTGCCAGGTAATTTTCCAAATGGTTATTTTAAATAATATGTTGCTGTGATCCGGCAAAAGAGTTTTGAGATTTATTAGAGCATTTGTCACTGAGAGGAAAAGCAGTTGGTGAACTCTGTGGGCTGGCAGTAAGCAGGACGGGGCAAGTGGCACATAAAATACTAAAGTCTCTAATTGCTCAGGTCCGCTCTGTGTTTGCAGAAATGGGAGACAGGGACATACATCTCACCCCTCAGCGCTGGCTGCCAGCATCACAGGTCACCAAGCAGATGGTACGGGAGCTGCTCTGACATGGCAGGAGACACAGAGCTGGTGGTGGTGATAGATTGCTCCTCTCCCTTCCCTGGGCAGGTCTGCACAAAAAGCAAAGGGGGTTGTCTGGTCCTGGATCCGTTGCCCCTTCCTGTGGTAAAAGCCGAGACAGAGCCCTGTTTCAACCTGGCTTGAAACTGAAGCTTGCGGCTTTGCATAGGAACTGATCCAACCAAGCGTTGGAGGACATGCTCTATGGGTGCTTCAGGTTACTCTGGCTGTGTGCCTGCTTTTTTTTATTTATTTATTAAAGGGCAGAATTAGGATGTCATAAACCTATGATGCTTTTGTCCTTTCTTGCCTGTTTCCACCTATTTCGGGGGGGGGTGGGGTGGAGAATCTGCAGTTGCTTTGAGACTAACAGGAATCTTATCAACAAATAACTTGGCCCTTTTTTCTAAAAGCCTTTCATGGCTTTGTCAGTATTGAGGAGGGGCTTCTAGCGGGATCTGGCAGATAGTGCTGCCAGGGTGGAGTAAAAGAACCTCAGTGAAAGTGAGAATCAAGCCCATGGTTTTTTAAGAAGAGAAAATAGCATATACTGATAGAAACACAGGCAAAAAAGTGCATGTCCACATTATAATAATGGCATTTTCTTTCTCCTCCTTCCCCTAGGTTATCTTGCACCCCGAAACCTTCCTAGTGCAGGCTTCTTCCCGTTCCTGCAAACCGTGCTGTGTGATGCGGATGCCAGATGTAAAGGCACACCATACACACCAGAAGATCTGCTGCCAAGATTTAATGACATCTCATCTCTCAGACTGTAAGGGAATCTGAATATATCTGGGTGTTACAAGCTGTAAAGCAAAACTTGCTTTGAGGTGGAGGGAGCAGCCATGCGTATGTGTATGTGTAAGTGTGTCCGTAACAGATCCATCTCAGACACCTGTTATAACAGTCTCAGATATCTGAACACTTAGAAATGAGAATATGGGCTGCAACATGGAAGGTTCATATTAGGGATAGCTATCAGTAATGTGTCAATTGATCCAGGCTTGATAGTAGAAGAGAATTTTACTCCCTGAGAAAAATGCTTGTGGTCACCCAGATCAGAGCAAAGAAACTTTTCTTGCATGATTGTGGGTCGGGTCCTGCAGCATGTCAGTGGATAAGACTTACACCAGGAGCAGCCCAGTGTGCTGATTTGCCACTGTGGCGATTGGTTCAGGACGCTTTGGGTGGAAGTGGCAAATGTTCCCCAACAGCTCTAGTTTGAGGTACACTTCTGGAGCAACTGCTCTTTCAGTAGATCCTCCAGGTGCCAGCCAGAATGGGTGTCCTCTCTGCAAGCCATCAAACATATCAGGAAACAGATGAAAATGAAGAAACAATCTTTGTCCACAAAAGCGTGTAGATTTGCAGCGTGGAGCTGGCTGGCCATGTTTTGTTGGAATGTCGGTTTGTTGAAATTGAAATGTTCAGTGGAGACATTTCATTGATGTTTCAGTTGAAGCCAAGTAGCATTTGCTTTGAGACATGCCAGCCAGGGTTGTTTCTACCTCTTGGCTGCCTGGTTCTGGCACACCCATGGGGAACATGCTATTCTGAGGCCTGGCTGGTTAATGGAGAGTGAAAATCTGGGCATCTTGCATACAAGGTCCCTGGTTGCTCATCTTTGCTTTCAGGTGAGAGGCTGCTCCATAGTGGCTTTGTCAGAGCTTCAAAATCGCTCTTGGTCAGAGCTTGAGAGTCTGAAGAGCTAAGGTGGGCCCCATGCCTTCCGCCAGAGAGCCCATCGGGGAGGATGGGGGATCCTGGGGTTGGTGGCTCCTCAAGGGTCCTCCTTAGTCAATGCAGAGGGACGGGCATTTCCCAGGCCAAGTCAATGGTCAGGATCTCTCCATTGGTTAGAAGGAGTCTGGATGACTGAAGTTATGCAAGGTGAATCCTAATCAAATTCAAGGTCACACAGCAGAAGAGGGCAGAGTTGTACAGAGACTGGATGCCTGGATTCACAGCTTCACTTGTTTCCTCAGTGTCATTGTTTTTCCCTGGGCATGTTAAACAATGGTTAATTTGGGGTATTGAAATGAAGAAATGAGAACTTCTAGTGCCAAAGCTGGAGGTCTTCCATGGGTTTCAATAGCTACAAATCCTCCTTGCTTTCTGGTTTTGGTTTCTGTACAGCTGTTTAGGAAATAACTGTTTTTTCCTGCCAACTGAAAATCAAAGGATTTGGCCAAACTATAGCTCAAGTCACATGAGTCATTAATAAGCATCTTGACCACTACTGATGCTAAAAGTTGGCTGTATATGAAGTATCGCACAACTATGTGGGTATACATACCCTTGTGTGGTCAATGTCAGCCTTAGAAATATATTATATTCTGCAAGAAAAAATACCAGCTATTAAATAGCCACAGCAAAACTAGCAAGATACAGAAGAGTATAAAACCTCAGCGGAAGGTTGCCTGAGTAGGGGAAAGCTCCAGAAGCCAACATGAATAGATGCAGCTCTGCCTCAGGAGCAAAATCACCATGGATGAGTTTCTCACAAAGGCGCAGTATTTAAGATGTGACCCTTCACTGTCTGGATATATTATTGTGTAATATTCTAGAGTTTGTAATATTCAGCTAATCCAGACTGTTTTTTTCCCCTCCCATTGTGCAACTCATTGAAGCTCTTATTAAACTGTTTTATAACTTGCCCTAAAACTGTGTCTTACTAGTGGCCAGCAGAGAAAATGGGCAAGGTTCTCATCTTTGATTCTGTTCCTTAGAAGCATTCACCAAGGTGTGCAAGACATCGTTGCTCGAGATTTCCCTTAATCAAAGCGAACTAAGTACAGAAACTGAGCTCAACACCAACATCTTCCACCCTTTCTTTTCCCCTATACTGAACTGTTTGGGAAGGATGAATTAAGGTCCTGATGTCTTGAAGGATTTCTTGGTAGGGGCATGCAACCTGCTGTTCCAGCTTAGAACTGTTCCAGCTTACATCAAGGCCTCTTTGCTCAGTCTGATCATCATTAACAGTGCCATGAAGTTCTGCCCTGTTTCTTCTGCTGAGCATATGTTGGTGGAGGAGAGAGTAGGACTTGATACAATGAGGCCTTCTTTCCGGAAGTGGGAATTTGTTTAAAAGATTAGACCAAATACATATATCAAGCCTTGCCTGTCCTTGGTGTCCCTGCAGAGCAGGCATGAATGCGGTCCACTCAATTTGTTTCGTGTCTGAGAGCGTTACAGTGTCCTTCCCCAAAATACATGCCAGGCCTCTAGAAGGAACCAGACTTTTGCACAACCCAGATTTCAACACACCTGCCATGAAATCCAGCTATAGACCCATTCTGAGTCACGCAGTAGTTAAGTGTAAGCTTAATCATAAGAAACTCTGTGAGTTGTTACAGGTGTCGTCTTGTTTTTTTCTTCTTTTTTTTTTTTCCTTCCCTCAGTAAGCGGAGGAACTCATCCAGTGTGACCAAGGACAACCATGCATCACCATGGAGTGCCGAGGTTCCTAAAAGCAGGAACGCTTCACTGGGTAGGTTATTCACTGCTGTGCAAAGTTCTCGTCTTTAAAGGCTGACCTTTCGAAGCTCTCTGGATAGAGATGCAATTCTTAGAGCACTGCTAAAATGATTGATGTGTTCTATACAGGCACGTGACCATGGCCATGACATTAGTGTAAATCATTGGGAATAATTACAAGTAACTGTCTGTAGAAAAGACTTTTGGAATTTGGCCAAGAAACCAGGATTAAATTGTTGTGCTTCACAGGAGCAATGCGAGATCGCAGACTGTTTGGACATTAATTAAAGACCTGGCCATTTATGGAGTATTGCCCTTTTACTGCCCACAAATTGTCCATAAACAGCTTATGATTTTTTTAAAATTTATTTCTTATTCAGTTATCCAGCAAATAAGTCTTCTTCTGTGCCACAGTGGATATTTATTGTTGGTGATGTTCTCCTCTGATGTGCTTCTCTTTCCTGAAGGAACTTTCGGACTTAAATTTTCCATAAAATCATTACAATTATTATTTATTGATGGTAATGGCTAGTACTGTCCACAAGCCATTGTGATGGATAGTCCTTTCTCCAGGGAGCTCACAATCAAATGAATGATTACAGATTTGCATTCTGTGGCTGTTCTGCTCCAGCCATTCACTGTTCCAATTAGCATTCCTGCCAACGCACTCGCTCTTTGGTGTACAGGCAGAAAAAGGCAGAATGCAAAGGGGACTGAATGCGGGGGGGGGAATAAAATCAATGAATAGTTATGGGAACTTATCAACTCCTGTTGATGGCCATGGATGGTCAGGAAGGAATTCAGTTCTACGTCTTATTTTAAAAAATAAAATAAAAATCATAGGTCATAGCTTCTGCTGGTGTAAACTAGCATAGCTCCTTTGGTTTCAGAGAGCTGTGTTGTTTGAGAGTGCAGCTCAGTGCAAATGTTGGCTTTCGTGTGCATCAGCTGGACACCTGGCGGTGTGCCACCATGTATAGCAGGCAGCAGTGCTCCAAATCTGTGTTGGAGCTGTTTCTGAATACTGAGTACCACCCACTGGTGCCAAAGACACCTGGAGAGTTCTCCCTTACAGGGCTATCATCTTGAGCTGATGTGGGCTTCCTTGTAAGGCTGCCCATCTCTCTTCCTGCATGGGGGAGCTGCAGGACTGGAGAAAAGAGGTGGAAATTAAAGTGGACCTGCAAGCAGATAGTTAAATGGATTTAATTTTTAAACAGTTACAGAAGGAAATAATGTAATCCAGGATTTAATTACATCAGAAAAAAAACTTAAGTAATTACAGGATGCCATTGGCTGTACCTTTGGAAACAGATTAACAATGATGGCATGCCCAAAGCTGTAGTCAGCTATCATGTGTCATGGTTTGATGTAGCAAAGAGGTTAAAAGACGTTAAGTAAAATACAGTGTTTCAAACTGTTATTGCAGGATTTGGGGATTTGGTATCTCATGGAGAAAAAACCCTTCAGAATATTTCATCACCATCCAACTTGACTTCCAGCATCAACATGTTCAACAAAATCCTCAATTTTGGGAAGGTAAGTCTGTATTTGCATAATAGCTGAGCATGAGCATTTATGTATAGTCATATTTAAAGAGTTAGAAGCTCAAAGTACTAACATACAGCTTTTATTGCTTTCGGATCTCCCCTATTACGTGAATGTGCTTTATTTTGGGAAGAGGAAGACAGTTACTGTCGGTGGACTTTTAAGCTCTGTGGTAAATTTATTAGCTTCTAAGCAGAAACCAGTAAACCAGACACCTTGGGACATAATACCATGAACTACCAAATATGGCCACACACAATACCGTGAGATATTTTGCTCAAAACTTGTGTGTGTTTAGAGTGTGTTTTCTTTCACATGAAATTAAAGATATGATGTTACAGGCTTTGCCATTGAATTCATTATTTGCCCACAACACTCTTGCAGTGGCATCAGAGGAACTGTGTGTTTATTATGTAGGTATTGACTATGTATAGGAACAACTCCGTCGTAACAGAAACTTGGTACCATGTAATGGACACCAGTATGCTTATGTTTTTGTATTAAGGCCTACAAACACTTAGGCACACATTTCTCTTTATCTACGTGAGGAGTTTGAGGGATTTCAGTGACACTGTTCACGAGTTAGAATTCTGTATGTGTGTAAGTGTTTGTAATGACAACGCTTTTCTGATGTCACTACTACCCCTTAAAAAAAGTCTCATCACTGCATTTAAAACCATCCCAAATGGAGTACTGCTTTAAAGCTGCCTTTAACGTTACCTCTTACTTTTAGAGCCAGACCCAATATTCAACTGCAGCAAATCTCAAAGTCATTCTGTGTGAGGTCTTGTCGCGATACATAGAACGGCCCGGTCTCACTGAAGAGAAGATGGCAGCCAATATCCACCGGAGATTCTGCTTTACCAGCTCATCGCTTTTAGAGTCATTTACCCAAGAGTTCAGAAGTCAGTTCTCTCAGGTGAGTGCCTGAGACCTTTCCTGATATCTGTAGCTAGTAGCTGTGTTAGTTCACACACGTTATTAGCAGTGTTTGGGAGATAGAACGTGACCCCACCTGGCTAGGACTTGCTCATCTCTGTACCAAAGTGCATATAGTGCATGATGAGACTGAGCTAATCCTTGTGAATGGGATTAGCCCAAAGACCTTGGAGTTCTGTACACAGCTCGGAAAGGCAAGGACATCCAACCATCAGCTAGTGGCCACTAAGGGTTCTCACCATACCTAGGTCTTGTTTCTCCTCTTTATTTGCCCTGCTGCAGCGACAGGTAGATAGGACAGTGTGAGGATGTGGTGTAATACTTAAAGCTAGGGGAGGCAATAAATTTAATCGTGTATTACCTCAGCTGTATAACTTCATCCAATAACTCCTGCATCTGATCCAACAATTCATGACTGAAGCAGTACTTGTCTTTGGGAAAGCTATATAATTAAAGCAAATGAATCCTTTAAAGGTGATGCCTTCTTTTTTGCCAGGGTGAGGACTGATATTCATTTTTCTTGTATTCCTAGTCTTTGGACTGTTTGGGACATTGTGAATCGTAGGGCTTGTCTAAACAGAGAATTTATTGTACAATCTGGGGTGTGAAGGTAAAGCACACTCACTCTCTCAGTTATTGCCTGTCACTAGAGTCATTTGAATGTATTGTTTGTAGAGTTGTGTGCAAGTGCAGTGCAAGCTGAAAAACATGAAAAGACCCACTGGCAACAAGCGTTCTTGTTCTTAAATAATTTCTTGCATTGTTATTTGTTAAGGTGCAACACAACCCACAGTACCAGGCAGCATTCGTCAATGAAATGGTCTCCTTTCTAATGCTCATCTCCCAAGTGCAGAATGATACCTCCCTGTGGCATCTCCTTTTGCTGGCCCCAGATGTGTTTCAGGGCAGCATGCAACTGCAAGGCATAACTGATTTCCTTCAGAATCCAAGCAGGTAAAAATACAGAAAATTCCAGGAGAGGCACTGAAAGTTGGTGGGTTTGTGTATTGAACTCTAAAGACATCACTCTCACCTTGAAGAAAGGGTGTTAGCTTAAAAGCATTATTTATTTGGGGGATGATATGGCCCCGTAAAAAGGCATCTTTAAAGGTCTCTATGAACAGTAAGCAGTGTTTTTACTCTTAAATGGGAGCTTGATATGGACTCTTAGTTTTCTTCCAGCCTGCTTAAGAGGCACTGTCAATGCCCATGTGCTGACAGAAAAAATGGTGAGTAACCTGCCTTTGGTCAAAGAAAAGCCCTCCTGGCTGGATAGTTGTTCTGCTAAAGAAAGCAGCTGGCTGCTTCTTTCCAGAAAAGCATAGAGCCAAATTCAAGTTGCTTTGGAACACCTCAAGCATTTGTAGGGGAGCCATAAACTCTTTTAAATTGATTACCTGATTTACTGCTGTTTTACCTTTCAAGATTGGTCCCAAGAAAGAGAAGAGAGAGAGCCTGGTTTTTAGCATATGGGTCTTTGAATATGTCTGACTTTAAGAAGAAAGTACCAGTTATGTTCTTGCTCAACGGTTATATGAAAAACAGAGCTGGCTTAACTGCATTAATTAACTGTCCTGAAATATTTGATGTGGTATGCAGCTAGGACAATAAAAACTCTTCTAAAATGGGCTTAGCCTTGAAATCCCTTTCCTGGTCCATAGTGGGCTAAACTCTGACTGATCTCTAGAAGACTTGAGTTACTCAAGAGTTTAGGGGACTCTGTTCCAAATCATCTACTGGATATGTGACTGACATTGCTATAAATTATTCTGAATAGTCCACTTGTTACAGCACATGGAGGACAGCAAGCAACTGAGTGTCTTCAGACTTTTTTTTTTTTTTTCTTGGATACATGAGCAGTTGGGTAAAGATGCCAAAAGAGGTTGTAGAAACTTTGCCACTTTGATTACACCCAGGCTTAGAGGGACTCATTTTTCATCACTGGCATGTTGCCGAGGCACTTAAAAACCTGTACATTTAATATCTAGGTAATTTGCCATACTGCATTGTGAGAACTATTTGTAAGTTGTAATGTCCTTATCCTTAAAGGAGTCAGTAGCAGCGTGGCAAGAATTTTAATTTTATTCAGAACTGTTTTGTCCATGCTGCTGTTTCAGTCACAAGATTATTGCATTTGTTTGCATTTACTGGCTTGCAGAATCAAGCCTGTGAGAATCAAGCACTGTTTGAGTCCCCAGGAAGAATTAATATTTACTGTGCTGCTCTGCTTTGCTCTACAGCTGCAGAGCTGGGCAAAGTTATCATAGGCACAACAAAGAGGCACATAGAATTTCATCACCAGAACTGTGCAGTGCTTTTATGCCTGGCGTCTGGCAGTGTAAGTGCATGAGTAAAGAGTTATTGCAAAGAGATTGCACAAATAGTATTTTTAATGGTGTTTACAAAAGCATATCTTAGCAAGCCTGGCCATGTCTTTTACTCAGGCAGTACTGACCTCCTAAAGAAATGCTGTACAGGGAATTTTTTTGTAGTGTAAAGTCGTCGTTTAACCCCAGTCGGCAACTAAGCACCACACAGCCACTCGCTCACTCCCCCGTCAGTGGGATGGAGAAGAGAGTCAGAAGAGTAAAAGTGAGAAAACTTGTGGGTTGAAATAAAGACAGTTTAATAGGTAAAGAAAAAGCTGCGTCCACAAGCAAAGCAAGACAAGGAATTCATTCACTACTTGCCATCGGCAGGCAGGTGTTCAGCCATCTCCAGGAGAGCAGGGCTCCATCACATGTAATGGTTACTTGGGAAGACAAACGCCATCACTTTGAACGTCCCCCCCCTTCCTTCTTCTTCCCCCACCTTTATATGCTGAGCATGATGTCATATGGTGTGGGATATCCCTTTGGTCAGCTGCGGTCAGCTGTCCCTGCTGTGTCCCCTCTCAGCTCCTTGTGCACCCGCAGCCTCCTCGCTGGGGGGTGGGGTGAGGAGCAGAAAAGGCCTTGACTCTGTGTAAGCCCTGCTCAGCAATAACTAAAACATCCCTGTATTACCAACGCTGTTTTCAGCACAAATCCAAAACGTAGCCCCATATTAACTACTATGAAGAAAATTAACTCTATCCCAGCCAAAACCAGGACATATAAATATGAAGATACAGAAGAAAAGAACTTTTGCTCATTGTGGCATCTGTATTAACCATATGATAAACACCACCACTGTGAAACAGTAACTTCAAAGTCATGAATTCTATGGAAAGTTTAGGAACAAATTTTATTACCCACACAAACCTGGTTTACAGACTGAATTCACAAATGCTCCTTTTTTTTTGCTTTAAGATAGTTTGTCACATAAGCGTGTAAGCTGAACTTCTTCTCTGAAGCCAATGTCTGCAAAAGCCATGCAAGACTGAAATAAAAGGGCAACAACACCACTTGTTTCCATGTTTGCCACCTTCTGATGTGTATGATAAGTGCCCACTTTTGGCGAGCCTATGCCTGCTTCCTCCTTGGCTCTGTCATTGCTCAACTAAATATGTCATTTATAGCTGCAGTTTCTTCCCCCTCTAAGACTCCTATTAACAAGCACCTCTGCAGAATGGAAATGGTGAGCACCAAGTTCATGAAGCCTGCATGGAGACATTATGTTAAATGAGGAGAAAAGAGATCCCTGGTGCTCTGTTCTCACTAGCAGTCTGTTCCCACAAATCAGTATGTATTTATTCATGCCACTGAAATCAGCTCAGCTAGGTTCTTTGTGTATCACCTGCAGAACTTCAGGCAGGCGAGAGATTGTGCATTTCATGGTGACCCTATGCCTACAGTGAAGAGCTACTCTTTATACAGGAGAAGCAAAAGGGACTAATAATCACCGTCAAGTTTTCAGTAACCTGCACACATTGAGCAGACAGTCTTTTAAATGACTTCCTCTGTGATACAATATGCCTGATTATCAGCTTGTTCTTTCCTAAGACTGAAAAACATTCCTTGCTTTCCTGTCAGCCTGGTTATTACTAAAAGAGGAAAGAAGGAGAACTGGAAATAGTAACAGTTATTTGTGATTGCTTCTTCCATCCACAGATGTTGTCCCCTAGGGATCCCTGCTCTCCCTTGAGCCCTGTCTGCTTGCTTCTTCCTTTCTTTTAGGAGAGGATTCACCTGCAGCAGTGAATCACTGGGCTGGCATATCACCTGAGTGTTTTCTGAGCCCTATTGTGAAGATTTAAGTGGTCTATAGATTTTGCATAACCCTTTGAATAAGTACATCTAATGAGTGCAGCACATATGTTTGGGCTAATATACCTCCACGGCTTTCCCATCAAAGCCCTTTGTATTTGTATTTTGTGCTTCATCAAACAAATAATTAAAAGTAGGGGCAATGGCTTGTCTGTCAGACATTTTAAGAATGATAGGCTGTACTCCAGCTGTTTCCTATTTGAACATTTGTTTTATTTCTTCTCATAAACCTGTAACCACAATTTATTTTCCTTGGGTTCCCCCCCACTCCTTTAGTGTTGTGCTGGCAGCTCAGAATGTCTCTGCATCGCTTGTGACTGATGATAGATTCAAAACTGTTCAGAATGGGGTTACAGATCCTCCATATTCCCTGAACTGCTTGGAGCAAGGTAAGACCCCTCTGTATAGTCATATCTCTGCTGAAAACCTGTCATGCTGAGGAGAGGCAAACTGCAGGCTAATAAGTAACCATACAGATTACATACTGTTCAGGGCTCAGCATAATGAATTCTTCTTTCAGCTTTTTACAAATGTGAATAAAATACTTCATTTAAAATGGAAAAGTAAAACAGCGTGGTTTTGTCAGTAGACAATGAATTAATATGAGTTTGCAGTCTCAGTGGAAATGGGGAGCAGTAATTTTTTAAATTTTTTACTTTTTTTTTTTTTTTTGAGCAGGAGGGTGGTGTCAAAATCTGCCTCTAGTTGTGGGCACTGTCAAACTCTCCTCGGTACATCAAGGTAGGGGCTGGGGCTGAGCTGCACAAAAAGCTGTATACATCAAGATTAGTCGTTCCTCTAAACCCCTGTCGGCTTACAGCAGAGGCAGAGTCCTTGACATCCACCTCTAACCGAGGTTATGTGAACAGGCAAGGGAAGGGTACAGCATCTAAATGCTACAAGGGACAGATTGGTAAATGCTCTCCATTCTCTACTTTTTTCATGGAGATTGTGGAAGTTGAGGTGGATAAGAAGAAAGCAGATTAATGCAGTGCAAGTAGGGAAAACATGGAGATGTGGCTAGTGAGAGGACTGGACACATGGGGATAGCAGATGACTGTAAAATGGCTATGGGAGACATAAATGATGCTGCAGACAAAGCCTACGTGTCAGTAGTAAAAAAAGCATTCCCAAATGAAGGGAAAGAAACAATAACAAATATTAGGCCACCTTATGTTGCATTACTGATGGCAAAGTGCTCCTAAAGCAAGAGGAGAGCTCCATTAGCACCCAGATCACAGGGGCATTTGGCTGTTCCTGAGACGGAAAATCATTTCTATGATGGCAGGTAGCATCCTGACTTCCTTCAGAAGGCCAGGAAGAGTTACACCCCAAAAGAGCATGCAGATTTCTAAACAGGATCTTGTGCCTTGATGTAGGAGCCTAACTTCATACATGCCTGTTATCCTTGACAGATTAGCCATACAGCTCTTCTCAGTTTCCAAACTAATGTGATTTTTACTAATATACTCTTTACATGTTTGTTGTAGATGATAAAGAAAAAAGTTTGGTGACCAGATATATTTGTAATCCCTTTGTTAACTGGAAAGACAATCGGACTTTAGTATCTGACTTGGAGGAAGTTCTGAGGTAAGACATTAGCTAAAGGGTTATTACTAACAGTGTAATTCAAATCTATGATCTTTGCTCTAAATCACCTTACATTTCCACTTGCATTGATTTCATATTCACTAAAATGCTTTTTTTTCCCCTCCAGAAAAATAAAGTCACCAGAGATTGGTGGAAAAGACTCCAAGAGGTCCATTAATTCAGACGATTTAGAAGCCATACAAAAGTCTCTACACCGTTTAAAAGGCTTTGAGAAAAAAATGAATAGAAGTGAATTAAAAAGCTTAAATCTGTTCAGAAATTTGAAGAATGAAACATTACAGAAATTGTATGCAATTCTTGAACTGGGAATGAATCCACATCATGATTATAAATTAAAGGAACCATATAATAAGGAAATAATTGATGAAATCTATAACTTCACATCACTGCAATTACACAGTGACTTTAATGGGACTTCCATTTTCAATATAATGACCAAGTGGAAAGAAATTCAGAGTGCTTTAAAATTAGCTGCAGTGATTTGGAATCCAGTTCTGTTAAATAATTCTAATTTTAGTACAGTGCAAACTAAAGATGCTCTCAAAATGTTGCTCTCCGCTAGCATGCCATCATTTATGGAAGACTTCGAAGACCGTTTAAATGGAATGCAAGAAATGCTGTCTTTGTTTTCTGATTATCTGCTTAAGCCTGTGTCTGACAGAAACTTTCCAGACCAGCTCCTAGCTCTGCAGAAGATGTTTTTTATGCTGACAGACACAAACATAGGTTATCAGTATCTACTGATGCCTGTGTTTGAACTGATGCGGAAAGTAGAAAGCTCCATGGGTGAAGCCTGGTGGGATGAGTTGAATGCCTATTGGCGCACTGTGGAGAAACTGAGATCGATGAAGTGGAATAACACAGGCATCATAGCCTATGGGCAGTTTTTAGAGGTATTAAACAGCCATTTACAAAGGCTGAATAATAATTCAAATAGTGTCTTCAGTGAACAATTGGATCAACTGTCAGAATTTATAACAGCTGTGTTTAAAGAGTTTGGGGAAAACTCTGAAGTAGCCAATATCTCACTAGTCACTCAAGCCATACAAAAGACCTTGCACATATTAAAAGACTTACAGCTGAATTATAATGTCAGTAAATTAAAATCTATAGATCTTTTCTTTAATTTTGACAAGAAAACCTTTGAGAGCTTGTCTAAACTTCTAAGAACAGGAATGAAAATCCTTCATTATACAAGTGCCAGTGAAGCTTCCAGTGAAGAAATAATTAACCCCGTCTATAACTTAACACATCTTCTACTGCAGGAGTTCAGCCAGTCTTCCTTACAGCACAGTACTTCACTAGAGGCAAAAATTTGGGAGCTTTTGCATTTAGCCTTGAGTCCTTTCCTAGAGAACAGCAACAGTGGTTATGGGACACCCCAGAACTGCTCTGCTGAAGACGTGCTCCACATGACACTTGAGATGCTGTTTGAAAATACCACTCTAAGTGAGGCCTTAGCGGGGAGCCCCTGCAAACCCCTCTTTGATTCCGTGGGCATGGAGACTGTAACAATGCGCAACGAGACCTTTAAAAAAATGTTCCAGCTTGCCATAACAAACCTGAAACTGTCTCCAGAGTTTGCTGCTGTCTACAAGAACAGCAGTGAACGCTTTTCCAAGGAACTGTCATGCATCATCCAGTCTCTGCAGTTTTCTCTGAGCTTCCTTTCCAAATTAAACCTTGTCTCTGAGCTGGAAAACCCTTGGGTACAGGAGAAGGCGAGAGCTTTGACTGCTCTCACAGAGGGGCTGCTGCAGAGTAATGCCTCGTGCCCCGTCCCGCTCCAAGATGTGGCTGGTGCGCTCCCATCTCAGCTTTTGGACATGCTCATTCCTTTCATGCTGAATGAAACAGTACTGAACTCCCTAAATTTCTCTGACAGCTTAGCAGACTGGCATAAGCTGCCTGTGTTTTCCCATCTCTTACTGAATGTTCCCACGAGGAACACCAGTTTATATGAACTGCTACAGGTGGGCAGAAATGCTTCAAGCCAGTCTGAGTGGGGACATTTCTCGCGGCTGTGGCATGCCACTGGCAACGTGTTGACCACCAAATGGAACCTAACGGAAGTGGGTGAATATGTGAAACTCCTGGAAATTATGAAGAAAGCTCTAATTCTTGTAGACTTTGGGGTAGCTCCTGGAAAAACTTTAGTACATCACATCTTTCAGAATTCTAGTGGAGGAATTAAATCCTCAGATCTGAATGATTTGTATCGTTCATTGAAACTCTTTTTCAATTCAACTTCTGCCACAAACAACACGCTGGACTTGGAAAGAATATTTCAAGAAATACTTCCACTGTATGAAGTTCATGGTGAAGGATTGTTCTACCCTAATCCCTATGGAAAAGAAAATCAAGATGTTCTAACTATGGCTGCAGTGATTTGGAATCAGATAATTTTAAACAGGACTCATTTTAATACAGAGAAAGCATGGGAGGTTATCAAAATGATTGCACTTCATGCAGTCTCGCTTGAAGACATTGAAAATTATCTCAGCACAAATGAGAAAGTGTCATCGTTATTTTCTGACTTCTTGTTGACCCCTGTAACTTCTGAAAATTTTGCAGAACAGCTCTTGTACCTTGAGCAGCTCCTTGCTGCCTTGGCAAAGGTGAATACCAGTGATCATTATCTGCTGATCTCTTCTTTGTCTAAGCTAATGCAGAAACTCCAGGGTTTTCTTCATGGAAGGCAGGGAAATGAACTTCGTGCTTTCTGGCAGATTGCTGAAGTACTCCAGTCTATGAACTGGAATAGTAAAGACAGTCTCTCTTCCCAGCCACTTCTAGACATACTGCAAAATCAGTTCAGTACCATGAAAAATGACTCCAGTCTTCCTTTCAGTGAGGAACTGAAGCAGCTGGTAAACTTTGCATCTTCCATATTTGAGCTGTATGGTGAAGAAGACTTCAGAGGAACCAACATCTCCATATACTCGCAAGCCATGCAAAGGAGTATCTTAATTTTAAAAGGTTTGCAGAAAAGTTATAATATCAGTGAGCTTGAAACTATCAACCTATTATTTGAGTCTTACAGTAACTATACGCAGAGACTGATTGAAATATGTAGAGCAGGAATGAAAGTCCTTCATGACACCAACTTAAACAAAACATACGAAGAAAAAATTGACATTGTCTATCATTTCTCACATTTACTGCTGCAGAAGATGTTCAGTGAGTCTTCCTTAAGGCACAATACTTCACTAGAGGCAAAAATTTGGGAGTTTTTGCATTTAGCCTTGAGTCCTTTCCTAGAGAACAGCAACAGTGGTTATGGGACACCCCAGAACTGCTCTGCTGAAGACGTGCTCCACATGACACTTGAGATGCTGTTTGAAAATACCACTCTAAGTGAGGCCTTAGCGGGGAGCCCCTGCAAACTCCTCTTTGATTCCGTGGGCATGGAGAGTGTAACAATGCGCAACAAGACCTTTAAACAAATGTTCCAGCTTGCCATAACAAACCTGAAACTGTCTCCAGAGTTTGCTGCTGTCTACAAGAACAGCAGTGAACGCTTTTCCAAGGAACTGTCATGCATCATCCAGTCTCTGCAGTTTTCTCTGAGCTTCCTTTCCAAATTAAACCTTGTCTCTGAGCTGGAAAACCCTTGGGTACAGGAGAAGGCGAGAGCTTTGACTGCTCTCACAGAGGGGCTGCTGCAGAGTAATGCCTCGTGCCCCGTCCCGCTCCAAGATGTGGCTGGTGTGCTCCCATCTCAGCTTTTGGACATGCTCATTCCTTTCATGCTGAATGAAACAGTACTGAACTCCCTAAATTTCTCTGACAGCTTAGCAGACTGGCATAACCTGTCCATGCTCTTGAGTGTGGCACAGGATGAGCTCCACATAAACGATCTGCTCCAGAGACTCCAAGGTGCCTTCAACTTCACCAAGTGGAGTTATTACTCAAGCATCTGGGATGTGGTTGACAGTTTCCTAAACACCAAAAGGAATCTAACCGAAGCAGCTGCCTTTGCAAAGGTGTTGGAAGCAGTGGCAAACAACTCTGCCAATGATGTGTCAGCTCTAGAAATTATAGAAGCCAGTCACTACATTCTCAAGAGGCTGAACTTCTCTGATCTGCTAAATGAATTCAATATAAGTTCCAGTTCAGCTTTTCTCTCCAGCAAAACTACTTTTGACAGTGTGGTTGATATTGTCGCTCATCGCTTCATTGTCATGGCAGAAACCCTGTACAACAAGACCCTACCTTGGACTCAGAGTGACCAAACTCTGTCACCAACCAGTTTGATCACACGGTGAGTTTGCTTTTTGGGTATAGTAATTGCATTTATGGCTAGTGACCACCATTCTCATTCCAGCATGTGAAGTATGTTATTTTCTTCTAGTGGAGCAACTTAAGCCTGAAATTACCATAATTTAGGACACTAGGTCTAACGTGGGTTGAGTTGAAGAAGAGGAAATTTCTTCTTGAACTGAACATACAGCTAAAAGTGAGACTTTCAAAAATTGGCTGTGTTGGCATGTATCAGTTCACAGTGGAAGCAGAATCCTGTAGGAGGCTTGCCACCAGTGGTAAACTCTTCAGAAACCTCTTCTTTGTGGTATGACTTATTTTTGACTCTCAGACTCCCCTAGGCATGCCTTGCCATCTATATCTTGCATCCACAGCGAACCTTTCAAGTGTGTTTTCTTATACATGTGGTTTGAGAGTGAATGACAACTTTGGGAGATAACAGCAAAAAGAATTGATGAAATAAAATTGGGAGGGTACCCACTTAGGAGATGTCATGGGAGACACACAGCTTCATCTGGAATTCTTATTTACACTGCCAAGGAACAGCATCTACACAGCTGACAGGTTGCTCACTAATATACCTTGTTTCTGAAAGAGAAGCTGATTTAAAATCCTATCTTATTTTTCAGATTTCTGTTTTTAGAATTTGAAAACACCATCTTACAGGTGACAGTGAATAACACCTATAACCCTTACCTGATGTGTTTAATAAATGCCACTGAAGTTGAAGGCAGCAAATTGACAGGTAATCATGATTTCATTAATGTGGTGGGACCTCAGCTGGAACATGTTGTGCCTGTCTTTTCAAAGTGTTTTGTCTAATGACGGGAAGGAATGGTGCTACATGTTTTCATCCGCTGGCAATTAACTGGAGCTGTGAAATCTCAGGAAGCCAGACTCCTTTTTTGTTTGAGTTATGTCACATTGCAGATATAAGTTTTCCATCCAGCTCTATCCAAAAGGCATGTCTACTTTTTGCTACGTGATGACAGGTTGCTGACACTCAGATAAAGAAATCTAACAAATAGAAACCTATATTCCCTTCACAGCTTTATGTACCTGTAAGATGACAGCAGTTATTTTTGAGAGTTAACATGGTATTTCACATAGATATTCATCATATGAGTTTATTGTAAAACCTGAGAGGTTTGTCTGTTCAGAGAATAGAGATACCGTGTGTGCTCTGAAGGGCGCTGTCAGAAGTCCTGTTACCAGTATGGGGTGGATTTCTTTAGAACCAGAGCACCTACTCGAACTGGATCCGTTATAATCCAGATTACAACCTAGATCTTGGTCTTGATTTCAGAGGTCCTGAGCCATGTGGGTTTGGTGGAAAATAGCAGTGCTCAGTAGGCCTCAGAATAAAAGTGCCGATATTCCCATCTGTGAAGTTTCTGCAAGTCTGGTGTTTTTGTCTCGAGTAACTTTTGTTTTCTTCCTTGCACAGAAAACATCACACTGCTTTTGAAGCAAACTCATCTGAAAAAGAACTCTTTTATACAAAATAATACCTCTGAGAAACAGTCATCCATACCAGAGCTCCTGAAGCTAAAAGTGAGTCTGCTTAAAATGCTGACTTGAAGGACATCCCACAGTGATACATGAATGTGCAATGGAGATTTTGAAAAACAGCATATGGAAAAAAAGTTTCTTAAAAGAACAGCTGATTAAAAACTAGGACTGAAACTCTGTTTTCTGCCTGCTGCCTATATTTAAAGGTCACCATTAAACCGGGCTGAGCAACTTGTTCTTATATGAGTCCCTACCAAGTGCAGCATATTCTTCATAAATCAGTGCACCAGTAGTTTTTAAGTTCAGTACATTGAGACTTAGGAAAGCACCTTGCAGAGCTGAGATCATTCCGGGATGCCTTAGCTTCATTTGAGAAGTACGTAGGGAGGAGTTTTCGAAGGCACAAATAGCAGTTAGATACCTCTGCCCTGCTGAAAATCCATGGAATTGTGCATAGCCAACTGGCAGTTATAAGCACTACTAACTTAGTCACCACTATGCCTAATGAGCTATACCAACACCAGTGTGGCTGGAGTCCAAGTCCCCGCATGCTCCCTTAGCCCTAGATGTCTCACAACACCATAATGGTTTCTGAGATTAAGCACCTAAGCAATATTGATTCATGGATTTCCCTCACCAGCTTTGGATTTGGCAATGCCTCATTTGGATAAAATGCTTCTTACACCATACATACATGACTGCACTAATAGCATGCATGCCTTTTATTCTAATTCTCTGTATGAGAAATAGAATTAAAAAGTCTTTTTAAAATAAGATAACAGTATGCAATGCTGTTGCTGCTTAGTATATCTGTAGCAATAATACGATGAGCCTCAGTGTGACGGGTACTTATAGGCACAAACCAGAAGATAGTTCTTGCCATAAGATAATGTAAATAACCTTCTTGCCATAAGGTAATGTAAATAATGATGTCAGACAAGAGGGAAGCCCATAATAGCAGAGTAGGCAAAGCACTATAATTTTACACAGGTTGACAGATGCGGAAGTCCTGACTTGTAGCCAACTCCATTTCATATGCTGTAGTAGAGATGACCAGGTGGTGTCCGAAAGGCTAAACCTGTTGCACAGGGTAGATTTATTTGGTCTCTGCCAAGATTAATTGGTCAACAGGTAGATCCAAATGGAGTATTGCTATGTGTGTGTGTTGGGCAGGGGAAATGATATGTTAAGGCTTGCAAAGTTTATTAGATCCTGTGCAATGCTGTGTAGCCAGGTCTGCTACAAACTCATGTGGGAATGATTGTTATGAACTGTTCTATTGGAGACCTTTTGAATGAACTAAAAATATATATTAATATTTTAATCCTAAAGAGAAATGGAAAGGGACAGCTAGACTCTTTAAAACTTGCCTTTTATAATTCTGTCATCTAACTGGTGTTTGTGCATTTGTCTTCCTTTTCAAAATTTCCTTTGAAGATATCTCGCCTCCGGGATCTGACAGCACTTCTTTGTGACTATGAGAGCTTTAAGACAATACAGCTTATTTGCCATCTCCCTAATGTTAGCTTTGGAGAACTGTGTGAACAAAGTCAAACTCATGAGCAGCTCCTCCGCGCTATTGAACTGAGCAATCAAGTTGTGACCAATATACTGAATCACAGAAGAATCTCACAAGAGCTTCAAAATATACTGATTGGGGATGCCACAAACATCCAGACACAAATGAAGTGGTGAGGCTCTCCCTCTGAGTTAGACTGCCTTAGTATTCTATTTATGAAATGATGAATTGGCTTCTTGCCTTCTTTTCATATTCCCAATTTTGTTGGTTGTTTTGTATTTCCAATATAGGTTTCAAGAAAATGTACCAGAAATTGCTTTCTTTCAAGAGATTCCTCAGTATATGACTACTTTGAATTCTGTGTTGAACATCACTGAGAATTTAACAGGTTCTAGCAAGCAAGGTAGTTTTCTGTGTTTACTTTACAATATTGTAAATGTCATCACTGGTATTGTAACTTCTGCTGGATATCCCAAGACTTGTTTACCTGCCAGGAAGAAGTGGGATTAATGAAATAACCATACACCACGTCCTTGGGATCCTTTATTTAGGGTAATTCTAGACCCTGTTCTAGACCACCCTTTTGTTCTCTGTACTGCCCAAGAAGTCCTATGTGCTGAAAGTCCCAAGTCTTTGTATTTGAGCAACTTTTGCTGTCACTAGGCCTGTCAACTTCAACCCACAAATCAGACTGCAAAACCTAGGAAATATGACTGTATTTGCAAGTTGTGTTTTTTTTTATCAGCAGTGATGTACCACACTTGCATACTTTTATTTAAAGTCCTCTCTGTGTGCTTGAGATTGCTGTACGTCTGGGGAAAGCCGTTACATCAATTGTTCTTTGATTGTTCTTTACAGAAAAATTAAGAGATATATTTAAAAATGTGGACCAGCTCAAAGAGGATCTCAAAAACACAACAGGAATGTCCACAGCCAGTATTGATGCTCTTCTGGAAACATCTCTCCCGGAAAACAGCAGCCAGGTAAGTTTGCTGTCGTCCTGGTGGGAGATCTTGTTGCTTTCTATCTCTCAGACCATTAAAATCAGAATTTGTTAGTGAATGCAGCTAAGCAGATCACTACATGTGTAACAGCAGAGAGAGAGGTAGACGATCCTACAGGGATAGACAGCATAACATGTTATGGATCAAAATAGCCATCAGAAATGCAGTAAGAGCAGTCATTGACGTCAGTTCAGCCATTGGAGACCAAGAGCCATATGGTCTCTTTGGCTGTCACCAGTAGCTGGTAAGCAGCCATGCACTGCCCGGTGACTGAGTGCTCTGATCCGTAGCAAGGGCACAGTTCACTGTAACAGACTAATGAGGACTGAGTGGGGTCCTTGGTGGGGTCCTCAGTGCTGAGGAGTTGTTGCAGCCCAGGTGGAAAACACACATCTAACCACGATTCATGAGAGCGGTCGGGGTCCAAAAATAGCCTCCCATAATGAGAGAGGAGCTTGCCTTCGTCAGCCTCCTCTGCAAACAGAGCTCCAGATGCTTTTCCCCTTCCCAACCATCTTGTCTGGACTGAGCCCCATTTCCAAACTTCACATGCATCAGTCAATGGGAAATTGAAGCCACCAAAGCTTTTACTACTGTGCAAGCTGGGCAGTAAAACACAGTCCTTAGGATTTGTCCCTTGGAGTGGGAGTAATGGGTAGGCATTTTCTGGTTCTTAGGGTTGAAATATGACACTGTAGAAAGAACAACAGCAAGGCAAGATTAATTCATGCATACTGGAGCAAGCAGTCTACCCCCTAACAAATCTTTTCTTCCTTTGTGCAAACACAGCTCATTTCTCAGATCCTCCAGTTGGAGTCTTGTCGCGTCCGTCCTGCTGACCCACAGCTGCAAACAGTAGCGGAGGAGTTCTGCAATCTCTCTCTTTCAGAGAGGACTCGTGAGACGTACATCCTGGGGGTCACGCTGTTACGACACTTAGACATTTACAATTTCTTATACAAGGTTAGTGCTGGATTTGTAGAGTGCTTTCTATAGTCTTTGCTGCATGTAGTGGCTGAAAGGTCATAAAATATCATTGCAGTGGCCAGAAGCTATGCTGATTTACACAAGCCAAAGATCAGGCTTTGCTCATGCAGTAATTTTTATTGCATATCCATGCTGTGACAGTGTGGATATAAATGAGGATCCCAGCTGGTGTAAACCAGCAAACCTCATTTGAAGGCACTGGACCTACTCTAAATGCCTCCCTATCTGCTAGTATCGTTTATATGCTGTCACAACCTCTTGAACATTCCCAGCTGAGTTCAGGCTTCCCAAAAATAAGGCACTGGGCTAAATTTTTTTATTCCTTGAAAAGGGAAGCCCTGGAAAAAGTCCTGTAAAATATATTTGCCCGATCTAGTTGGCACTGCCAAGTTATTAAATGATTCAAATGTCCCATGCACACAACTACATAAACAGCATGTAAAAATACCATTCACAGAGAAGTATGTATTGAATACAATTGAAAAATGCTACAGAAGTGATCCTGGGGAAAATAGTTATTAAATGAGAATGCCAATTTATTTGGCTCAGGTCAGAAGTCACTCATAGTGTTTGACATCTATGTTGTGTGAAATGCTACCTCTTAGAGACTCGGATTATATCCCAGCCAATATCTGATACACGTTTCCCAACTGTAGGTGTTTGGAAACATGCCCTGTTCAGAATATGTAATATTCAGGGGAGTGGTTTGCAAAAGCACTTGGGGATTTAGGAATACAAATCCCATTCATTTCCCATGGGACACCCGCTCCCTAGGCCTCCTAACAGTTTTGAAAATCCCACAATCTTTGTCTTGGAATTAACTCAATATGGGTGTGTACATGCAGGCGCGCAGAGAGATTCCTGCTAATCATAACTGATTTCCTTCCTGCCTCTTGTAGATGTTTTTCCCAAAGGAACTTCAGAAACCCATGGACAAGATGTTAGGCCTTCTGACAAAAATGAAATATTTCAGACACCAGGTTGAATCTGGCGTTTATCCATTGCTACAAGCTATTCATTCACTGAAAAAGGTCCGGCAGTCTAGAAATGTGCCACTGACTAAGGTACGTGTAGTCTGCATGTGCTTTGGAGGCAAAACACCACTGGAACAGTTTCCACAGGCATTGGTTACCCTAGAAGCCAAAAGTGCATTAAATCATAGATTACTGACGCTCTTTTAAAGCAGCAGTGTCCTAAGAAGAATCTCTATCAAACTTATATGTTGCTTTGCTGGGACAGCTTTGACTTTGAGCAGTGGGACCATCATGTGCTCGTGATGGGGGGAACACTAGGAACATGTACTGTTGAAGGGACACTAGGAAGAAAAATGCAGGGGATAAACAACTGTCTTGAAGGAGAGTAGACTTCCAACAAAATATACCAGCGTAGTGGAAGGGGTCAGCTTGTGAAAGCAACTGGAGAACTGCCCGCTAAAGGGTATCCAAGAACCACATAAGGCAACAGCAAAAATTTGCTCTAGCTTTAGTATGAATTAGAACACACCCAAAGCCTCAAGACTACCCAAAACATTCAGTACCAACCCAGTCCTGCCTCAACTGCTGCAATAACTTCAGGTTGCACTAACTTCATCCAGCACCGGATCCAATCCCTCCCTGCTCCATAGTCCATGACAGCATAGATCACAGGAATAATTTCTAGTAATCACTTTACCTGAGCACTGCAGAACAACGTCCAGTCATAGACTAGATGGGGATAGGGGATGTGCACATCTGTGTGACAAATTCTGTCTTGTAACCCAGGGTATATATGTGTCACCAGGTACACATTATAGGCAATTCCTACATTGGATCTCATACCTGGAAATGAATTTCCCACCTCTGTCATAGCAGAGGTTAACCATAAAAGCATGATTTCCATGGAAAGTCCCTTTTTTTGTAGAGACGAACTTCTCATAAGAAAGCAGTGTGAAAATGTTCAGTCTTTGCTTTCTAATTCTGTTATTTCTTCTTCCTCTCAGAATGGGATGCTTTTACCATACAAGATTTATTTACATTTTGTCTTTTCTGCAGGCATTATTTAAACCAAACAACTTCAGGATAACACATGGCACATTTAAGTCCATGTCAAAAGTTCTCTGCAACCAGGAGATCACACCCCTGTTTTTTGAGTCCTTGCTTACAGATTTTGGAGACCCTGTAAGCAACAGTTCTTCTGTGGAGGATGTCTATGTCCAAAAGATGATGAGGAAATATGGGATTCCTGATGACTCCAGTAAGTCTGGCTTTTTCTTAAGGCAAAAACATTTCAGAGCCAAACTACTGTTTCCAGAGAGATCCAGTGCTGAGCTGTTCCCCCGTATGTCTCTGGAGGACTGTAAGTGCTCATGATTTATGCTAGCTGAAGATCTACACTGCCCTAATTATTGGTGGTTTATTTCCATAAACATTAAAAGGAAAACAGCCTATGTAGCAGAGCAGTGCTTGACACTGCACTGTTTCCCATTTGTTAATGATCTGGTCTTAGGGCTTGACAGGTCACTGCTTTTTCTTGATGTGTAGTTTTTCCAACTGTACGGACGTTATTAGCTCCTCTGAGTTCACAAAACTCCATTTAACCTTCAAGCAGAGAATCTTGGCTCAAACAATGAGACTCTTGTTGTCTTGAGTTCAGCAACAGGAGATCTTGGGGGTGGATTGCTTTTGTCAAGACACATTATTAAGTCAGTGAAGAGGGCCCTGAAGTCATTCACTGGACACAGCAACAAACTCGGCAGATGGGAAAAAACACACTGGTAGCTTTCTCATGTCTGGTCTATTTGTGCTCTGTACAATTTCTTTGCTTTTCTCCCCTTGCAGCACCATTTTGCTTATCCTTTTACCTGGACCTGGTCAAGACCCCAACTGGAGCTTTAATTTGGTCTTTTTTAAAACCAATGGTGCTTGGGAAGATCCTTTATACACCAGATACCATAGAAACTCGAGCAATCATGGGAAAGGTATGGCTCTGTTTACAGTACATTAGGATATGCCCACTCAAAAGGATTGTGATTTATCTAGCACAGGCTTGTTTCTTTGAGAA
Organism: Platalea leucorodia; assembly: GCF_965183815.1. NCBI lineage: Eukaryota > Metazoa > Chordata > Aves > Pelecaniformes > Threskiornithidae > Platalea > Platalea leucorodia. The sequence goes on from NC_138827.1 coordinate 62,313,469, forward strand.
GCAGAAGTATGTTTTCCAACTGTTTGGAGTGTTAGTCAAATTATCTTTTCCTAGTTGCATTGCTGGTCATATGAGTCATCTTTCACCTTTAAATGAGTCTTACCTCCAAAAAATTGCTGTTGGTCTAATATTTACAATATGATTTTTTAAGGCCTTCAGTTTATGAAGTTTCACCCCCATTTTTTCAGCCAGTAATAGAGAGATGTCTCCCAGGACAAATGCTATAACCAGTACTTGTTCACAAGCAAACCAGTGGTAGAAGGAAAGCTGATATCCAAGACATACTCCAAATGTCACATATGAGGCCATATTTTTAAGTACTTGCATCCAAATTCAGTGTGTTAAGGGGCATTTTGCCAAACAGTGATAGGGTGATAAGAAAAATCCTAAGGAAACCAAATTTGGTCTTAGCTGTTTTATTGATTTATTTATTGTTTAAAAGCTGTAAGGTAATGAATAAATTAATTCTTATATGTTGTGGGCTTTTTTATAGTCTAATGCAACCCTGAAGCAGATGGCTGATCTAGCCCTGAAGTCCCAGGAGTGGTTGGAAAAGGCTCCTGTCATCATGAATTCACTGACTAAGTTAAACCAGACAGTTCCAATGATCAAGGTATGAGATCCTACCTCCCTTGTCTCTCCAATGGGAGGGAACTGGGAGGATGGATTTCTTCACTGAAATAAACTGGGGTTGTAGGGACCTCAGGGACATCTTAGGCCAGCTGGGGAGACCCTTCTCAGGCTTTTGTCCTGGACTTCACAGTTGCTGTGCCTGCCTGCCTGTTCCCATAACAAAAATACTCCTGATGCACCTTGGAAATCCTCTTTCTGAAATGATGTGTTTGTAATATGCTCCCTGACACTGGCCATGCTGAGGCCTGCTGGACAGCTAAGATGAGCAGGGAATGCGCCTCAGTTTATAAATTAACTTTCTGCTTGATGGAGTGATCCAGCCAGCCAAGACCAGGCAAGAAATGACTTTTTCAGAAAATGAAACAGTATCTATAATAAGCATGTAGCTCTGGGTACACACATAAGAGCTAGAAGATGTCTTTGTACCTCAGTGAATGTAAATAAAATTTCTTTTTCCCCTCCTGAGGAGCGTAGCCTTGCTTGGATAGAGAAAGCAGTAGGCTGTAATGTTTCACATACTTGCTTCCCGTTCTCCGCAGTAAAAATTGTCTCCTTTTCTTTTAAAACTATGAAAATGAGATCTCTGGAACCCTAAAGCATTAGAAGTTAATTTCAGTGTCTGGAATTCATTGTAATTTCCGTGGCACTGAGAGAAAATCCAGAGTGGAATATGCAAAAGTGAAATGAAATACTCTCTACTGACTGCCCTCATTGGTGGAATAATGAACTATTCAGCCAAACAAAAATCTTACTGCTGGTCTCCAAGCTAAATTTTGGTTGCCTGCCTATTGTGCTCTGGCTGTGTTCACAGGACTTAAAACAGACACAAATGAAATCTACTGCACGTTTAGAATAACAAAGATTATCTATGATTTTTCCATGGGACTCCAGTGCCTGGTGGAGGCTCAATAGGCATCCTCTCTTGAATCCAAGAAACACTAGCTTGGACTCACAGGGCTCTGTATGATGTTTTCATTGCTAACATTTCCCCCTCCTGATACACAGAGTGAAATATGGAAGGTCAGGAAAGGAGTAGGAGAGGGTTGTTCAAATGCTCAGTGAAGGCAGCTGGTCTGTTGTATTTCAGAAATACACTGAATAAGCTCAAGGGGCTTCTGGTCAAACTGATGCTTTTTCTTTTTGTTTGTTGATAGAACACCCTGCAGAATCCCTTTGTGCAGGTTTTTATCAAGCTGATGGTGGATTTGGATGCATCTGAACTGCTGAGTCAAATAAACGAACTGGGTAAGTTGTTCCATCACATGTGTTGCCCTCCTATTTGTACTTCAGGTCTGGGAGCTCCAGAGTCATCAAACTGTAGCCATGCTCTGGTACTGCTCTTCTCTGGTCAGTATTGGATGCTTTAGTGCAAGGCAATCTCAGCTGTGATTCAAAAATCTTGTGGTCTGTGGGAAAAGACTCTTAGAAAGCAAAGGGCTTGTATGAAGAGATGTTTCTCGTGAGTGTTGAAGGGATAGTAGAATGGCAATCTCTGCAGCTGAGTGTGGCCACTGGAGGACACTGTTTAGCCATAATTATCACTTCAAATGAGCTACCTGGGACTCTGCTGGGAAATGTTGTGGAGAGCTCACTTGTATCACATCAGGGCTCAACTTAAAAGTTTTCCAGAGCAGAAGAGCAAGGGATCACATAAAGGTACCCAGGCTGATGAAGCCAGAGGCACCATTATAGGAGATGTTCTGCTGGAATTTGCTGTTCTCTGGTGGTCTTGCATGGTCCTTCAAGGTGAGAGTCGCTGATCTGCACTGTGGGAATCATCAGTTAACAGCAATGGTGGATACATCCCCTGTTAGTGCACAGCATGGTGATCACAGTCCCTTCCTAGCTGGTCTTATTGTCCCTACCCACTTTTTCAATGAGTGGCCATATATGTCAACATAAATCTGGGTTATGCCAGCAAAACCCAGCATAAACCAAGAGTGGTTGTAGTCTGTTGCAGTCAGAAGGATATTTACATACTGTTCGTGATGACCCCTGTGTTATTTCATGAGTAGCATCTCCTGTCTTAACTCCCCATAAAATCATCGTGCCTGCAGCAGCTGTTCCATATTAGTTACACTGCATTATGCAGTCACCTTTTAAAACAGCCAGGGAACAGCAGCATCTTTATTAAACTGCATTATCAGGTTTAGTACACACATCAGCACAGCAGACACAACGTTTCCTTGATGTGCTTGTATAAAGCACATTCTCCCCTGAGACAGAGCAGCTCAACAGACGAGTTGATTACATCAAAAACCATAAGATGTGGAATGAATGGCGAGCATCATATGTGAGTCTAAAACCTCAGCAGGTTAGTAGCAACTTCTGATTTGGGATGGCTGTCACATCCCATTGCTGGCATCCTCCCAAAGGCAAACTCACGAGCATATTACAAATGATTAACATAAAAATTGGGTCAACAACATGCCTTCATTGCACTGCTAAGTGCAGAAATGTATTTTACACTTAATGTTTAGTATGATGGGGTTTTTCTTCCTTTCTGGTGTCATTGTTAGTGTAAAGAGCAGAATGATGTAATGGATTTTTTGCTATGTGTAGTGATGCTACTGGTTTTGTTTATCGTTTGTTTTTTTTTTTTTTTTCAGATGATATTCGGTTGGAATTACAGAACAACGCTGACATTGTCGATCAGCTGAATACGTTAGCTACCCTTGCTGTAAATGTGTCCTCCTGTGTCTCATTTAATCGCATTCAAGCAGTCAGAAATTTAGAAGAAATGGAAATGGTGGCTAAAGAGCTCTTTCTGAAGAATGAGCTTTTTGCAAGTATGTGGCAGAATCTCGAGTCCCCCTGTGAATTAAAGTTAGTGTGGTACAGGGTGGGAGTCCAGCATAAGAAGTCTGGCTTTCCACCAGCAATTGTTGTGGTCACAGCTCCCACCACACAGCAATCAATTTTGAGCCAGTGTGTGTGGGACCTGCATACTGAGACCTCCTTATGGCAGTGTTTTAGGCTCTCCTTTTTATACCTCCTCTTCTATTACACCTCCACTGTCTGTATAGGAAGCCTTTGGTCAACTGGTGTTTCCTCTTGATTAATTCTCAGTTTGAACAAAATTTTACTGCCCTTAGGAGATCATCATGACAGCTGCCTTCTTTCAGGCCCCCATGGGAAAAGATGCTTTAATTGAGAAAGATGAGAGACAGTTCAATTTATTAGAAGGTCATAAAGCTCTTGAGATGTTCCAGCCAAACACTGCAATATTATATTGGGTCTTCTCAGTCACACTTTTCACATTTGTGGGATTGGATTGCAGCTTCAGATCAGACCGCAGAGGGGGGCAGGGGGGAGCAGAGAATAGGAACTTATATTAATTTGAATGATACAAATGTGTCTTAATTTTTAAAGAATGCCCAGTATCTTCTCAATTAGGATATACTTATAAGTCCTGTGACCTGTTTGATTTTATACCTTGTAATTGAGGGGTAGATAGAAACCTTTTCTTTTCTTGGAACTTCAGACCCTGATAATATTTGTCTATTCCCATAAAAGCAGTTTTCTTCCATGTTTATCCTCCATTCCATCATATGCTTTGTACATGGAATAATCAAGAAAAATACTCTGGAGAGAAAAACTTCTGTGATATTGCCTCTACTCAAACAGACACTTTAAAGGAGAAAAAAGTCCCGTCTGTCAAACTGTATCTACAGCATGCCATTTCCTAACAGGAACTTGAAAAAATTTTATATTCTTGGACATCTCAGCTTTGCAGGAATTTGTGTGGGCACAAGAATATGTGTGTAGGTCATGAACAATTTTCAACACTGTGTTCCTGAGGTTTTTATGTTACAGCATCACTATGTGAGCTCTGTTGATAGAGTACCTTTGGGCACGTTCGTGAGACGTGCATGTGCTGAGTGACATAACTAACAGATATGTGACAGACCATGTTAACAGCAAGATTTTTCCAAATATAGCTGGTTACTTTGAGAACCTTTGGGTTTTGAATGCTCAGTGGGAAAAGATTTAAAGGCTCTGGGGGTGTATTTTGCACCTAGAATCATTGGTCACATTTGAAAGTATGAGTAGCTGCAGTGATGTATAGTTTCCACTTCCAGACCCTCGATAAACAGCCTACCCACCCGAGCATTATTTGTGCAGCAAAGAAATGAAATGATGGATTGTAATGTAGAAAAGGCTTATAAAAATGAGGAGTCCCTGCATATCTGTGTGTACTGCTCCCGTGCTATCAACTCTGAAGGAAAGTCTTTTCCCTTTCTTTTCCAAGGTATCATTTTCAAGCTGCCTTCAGGCAGCAGCAGCCCTGGACGCTCAGTTCATGGGGACTTGGCCCTCCCTCCTGTGCTCAACTACACCATCCGAATGAGCAGCAGGATCACGCAAACCACCAACAGAATAAGGGAGCGCATCTGGACAGTGGGCCCACACAACTCCACCTCGCAGAGCCAGATTTACAGCCGGGCGTTTATTTATATCCAGGACAGCATTGAAAGAGCCATTATTGAGTTACAGACTGGCAAGAATCCAGAGGAAATAGCTGTTCAAGTCCAGGCCATGCCTTACCCCTGCTACAATAAGGATATGTAAGTTTGCGTGGCTTTTGTCTTCATCCTTTGTGTAAGCTCATCTTGTCTGACTGGTGGAGTTTACCAGCTGCTCTGGTCTCCTTAATACCATGTTCACATGGCATAGAAATAATTTCATTTTGTGGGCTTGGGTTTTGTTTTTTTTTTTTCAAAGTGCTGAACAAAAGAGGGAATTTTGGACTCTAGTATAAATGGTCTATGTTTAGTTTGCCTAATTTTTTGTTTTCAGTGCTCTGTATGTACCTGAATTGTCATGGTAACTATAGGTTTTACAGCACGTAAAATTCACTGTCCCTGATTTACTACTGGTGGAACTGAGATGGGGGTTGGCAGGACTTGGGTTAAATATGAGTGTTGGCTTGTTCTGCAGGTGTTTACATGCAGACAATGCAGCAGAACTTAGAAAATGTATTTACTGGGCAAAAAAAGAGTCCCTAGGTTTATGAGCTTTGTTCCTAGAGATTGCTATCCAGCTGTGGTATTTGTTATTCATTCCAGTGATTCTAGCTAATGTTCAGTGTATAGCGAATAGTTCTCAATACAGGTGCCTCTCAGATGCTTTAAGAAGGATAAGAGGGAAGATGAAATTGTACCATTCATCTCTGCAATAATGAGGGAGGACGGAGAAGCTGAGTTGCCAGGGTTAACAGCCTGTTATACAGAGCAGTGCAGCGTGAACTGCGTGTGGACCAAAATAAGTTTTGAATAGTGAAGCAGATCAAAAAGTTTTGGATCATCTTCCTTTCCACTCATCTTGAGCCAGATCTCCAGCTAGTATAAACTGCATCTCTGCCAAATGCAAATAGAGAGAAGCAAATCTCTCACAGCTGAGGACCTGCCCCTCTGGCAAGACAATTTTGGTCTGCGTTGGAAAGCTGGCAAGATGGTACTTCCTCAGAGTTATTACCCTGACCACAGCTGGTGGCCAGACTATGTGGAAAACACACAGGGAAGGGATTTCATGTCCATCAGAAAGCACTGAAGGATATTCAGCAAATAGTGTTGGTAGGTTGGATGGTCACTCCGCCCTGACACGAGGGTCTCACTTAGACCAAAAGTACAGACTAGACTAGGAGCTCTTTCTATTGAAAAATCCATGTGTCTACTGCATGAGCTAAAAGATTATCTGGGAGCTATAGCTATAGGAGCTATAGCAGACCCATTAACATCCTGTGTCAGCCTGTCACTTAAGAGAGCTGGGGACCTATAATCTCTTCTCAAGGTAGCAGCATGCAAAGTGCCTGCAAGTATGCAGGCACTAAGCATTCAAACCAAGTGTCAACTTCTTGCAGCAAATACATGGATCATTGCTGTGAGATAGTTTCGTACAATGATTAACTGGCTGCTGGAGGCATTTACTACAGTGCTGTTTGCTCCTTTTCTTGTTCTTGGGCTGCTGGGAAAACCGCTTGCCTTCGGGTTTCCCTCTTCACCCCAGGTTCAGAGGGACATGAGTTTGCTCAATTATTAAAATACCTAAAGGCTTTGGATTTGCATCCAGTAGAAGTCATCATAAAACGACTGTTTATCGATTGTTACTGCATAGTTACCATCCTGTAGGGAAAAGGAGGGAATATATGTACCAGTACACAGAAGGTGTTGGGAAATGCTGAATTTTTAATAGCCTAGAGATCATGCACAAGGTGGTAGCCAAAAAAAAAAACAAACCCGAACAACAAAGAACTAGTAGAGCTACTGAAATGCCTTCATTGTTCTTTATAAATATGGCTTCATTTGCATGGAAACATTTCCTGAAAGCACTGCTTTATGGGAAATTTTCAGCTTTACAGGTAAAAAAATTAAACCCAAATGCAATCATATTAATTTCTTACTATTATTATACATTAAACTTTTTCCAGGAATACCACTGATTATTTTTTTTTAAGCCAGGTTTAGAAATAAGCCCTGTAGATACAATGAAGTGGATCTCCTGCTATAAAAACTTGCTTTCCATCACAAAAGGAGAAATTCACTGTTGGCCATTGTTGTCTTTTTTCTGCACACATTTGGCACAGGAAGAAGGTTTTAACTGAAGTGAGGTGCCAAGAATTGTGAAGCACACATTGTAAACCTGGATCCACAATACCTGTCCCATGGGGTGATAGGACAGACACTCTGAGGGGAAGCACCTATGTCCAAACTCTGGCACCAGGAAATATAGCCCGATAAGAACATTTGGCTATTAACAGAACTGGAAATTACATGTGGCTGCTGGGATGTTTCAAAATGGGACGCACCCTCCATCAGAGAGCCAGGAGATGCCACTGCCCATGGTGGTTCCTGCTCCTGCCAGTGGTGCTGCTGAGCAAAACTTCCAGAATGCATCTGGAAACCCCTCTGTAATTTGAAAAATGAAAAAAGACTTTGAACAATCAGGAGTTTCATGAATAGAAAGTCCTATGCAATGGCAAAATAGCCTTTTTTTGTAATTATTAATTATACTCCACGTTTTGAAATATAAGCATGTCGTTTCCTGTGCCAAAGTATTACTCTGAAAATATATTCTGTATAAAGCCTTAATCCCCAGAACATTTCGTATTCAGCTAAAGCCTGCATTTGCCTTTTACAGGTTCTTAACCAGCGTGACCTACTCTCTTCCATTTGCTCTGATGGCTGCCTGGGTGCTGTTTATAGCTGATTTTGTTAAAACACTTGTTCAAGAGAAAGATCTGAGGCTTTATGAGGTACGGTAAAACTTTCTGGGGCGTGCAAAATTATAAACAGATTTTCCTTATTAGTGGATAGTATGTCTCATGTGCAATATTAAATGGAGCAAAACAAGCATTAAGGAAAATAATATTCCAAATACCTATTGTTTGACCTGCAGTGTTTGAATTCTGACATTGTAACCAAGCTCAAAACCACAGAAATGCAGGGCATTTGCCCTTCAAGTGGTGAGAATATTGCTTTGCAGTTCTGAACACTGAAAACATGGCGACCTCACAAAATTACAAGTTTTCTGAAGATTTAAAGCTCTCTAAAAATTGACTTTGAGTCATACCTACTGGGGACAAAGACATGAAAAGTGACTTATTTCCTGTCCCTGAAGTTATTATACTTAATATTTCAGAAGGTGCTACATATTACATCAGCTCCTCTGAAATGAAGTTCTTCATTCAGGTTGCCTATTGGAAAAGAAATGACATTGAGACATAGTGAATTTATTAAATTAACTCAAGTGTTCAGTGTGAACACAGTCAACAGAGATGAGCAGCAAAGAACTTTTGTAAAACTAAGCTTCAGCAAGCAACAAAAGCTCAAGAAGATTTGGTTTTTATCCGATACCATGGAAACAAATACTGATTCACCAAAAACATTTCTAAGAAAGGGCACTTTATGAACTGTGATGAGATTGAAAATGAGTGAACCCCAGTGGCTAGCTGACAGCCCCTTACTCTAGTTTAGGGAACCCAGTTTCACTGTCTCTAAGAACCAGGCTGTCAGTAATCTTTTTAGGTGTATAATAATCTACAACAAGACACTAGCACCTGTAGTTTCTCTTGGATTTATCAATAAAAATTTACAGTTTTATACAAGTCTTGTGGACTTGATCGTCAGCTAATATAATTGCTTCTTTATAACCATGGTAATTTAGCTATTATTTGTTGTCTTGGGGGTGTGCAAGAAATGGTTTAGTTTCAAAGATACTTAAGAGCTTTCACACTCAAGCCACTAGATCAATAAGCAATATTTTTAAAAAATTAACCAAAATGCTTTAGAAAAGTTACAAATCTAAGACCAGAAGTTGCTTTGGAGCTTGTGGGCTGTGACGCTTCATACTTGCAGATCCTGTCCATGCTGTTGTTTTGCAATAGACTGCTTTGCAAACCTAGGGCATTCCAGAAATGTGAGTGCATCGTTTCTCCCTGGTTATCAACATGCAGTATGCCAAAGTATGAAAGAGCATGTTTTGGTTGTATGCCCTGTCCAGAAACTGAAAAAAGAAACAGTTCAATATCAGCAAAAAGATCTCCTAATAAAAAATTGTGATTGTTTTTTTCACCTTTCTCTCTGTAGTACATGAAAATGATGGGTGTTAATGCCAGCAGCCATTTCATTGCCTGGTTCATAGAGTGTGCCATCTTCCTTCTAATTACTGTCACCTTCCTCATCATTGTTCTAAAAGTGGGAGACATCCTTCCCAAAACAAACACAGCGCTCCTGTTCCTGTACCTTATGGACTACAGCCTGTCCATCATAGCCATGAGCTACTTCATCAGTGTTTTCTTCAATAACACCAACATAGCAGCCTTGGTGGGCAGTCTCGTGTACATCCTCACCTTCTTCCCCTTCATCGTGTTGCTCGTCATTGAGAATCATTTGAGCTTCTCTGTGAAGAGCCTACTGGTAAGTTCTGCTTTTCAGTAACTTCCATGGGTGTGGAAGCAGACACTCACCTTCAATAAACTTCAGCTCTTATTATGGCTTGCGTCACAAATATACGTGAGTCGGGGGCCTTTCTAAATCCCATCAGTGGGTGTTGACAGGTACGACAGCACGACAGGAGAGTTGGCTATGGCCTGTTTGAGGGAGACCTGGAATTAGTTGTGTCCCATGACTGAAAGCAGTACTTGTGGAATTTTAGTGAGTTCCCACCTGCCAGCTGAATCAGAGTAGTTTCAGCTATGTACTTTGCCCTTTCGAATTGCAAAGCAAAATGGGTTACTTTCAACCCCTGTGAAAAACAAGGCTGTCTCAGTAAGGAGTTTAGGTAGCAGGGCTGTGAAGGAGGGCTGGTTCCACTCATTGCTGGCTCTGCTCATCCTTTAGTTTCACGTATCTCAAATTCCTAGCCATGGAAATAGATGTAAAGCCTTGTTTCTTACCAAGGGTAAAAATAAGTAGGTATTAGGTTCCAGTAGGTAGACTTGTTTTCTTTGAGTCACTAAATTCAGGAAAGGACATCTATTAATGCAAGTGGTAAAATTATTAACCACATGGCAGGTAATTCTCAAGCACTGCTGTATTTCAAAAGCCTAAAATAAAGGCCTGTATGAGGGAGGAAGTTGGGTCCTGGATGTGGAAGCAAAAGGAAGGCAGGCTCTAAGGAGACATTACAGCCCATCACCAGAAGCACTGCCCATCATAAGCCTGGTCCAGTGCTCTTTGTGACTGTTGGGGAAAAAAAACACCCATTCGTTTTTCTGGCTACTGAACCAATCCAGTGAGGTACCTGATTGTTTTTGACTGACTTGATTTCTCTTTGAGACTACTTCATAAGTTCTTTGTTTTCCATTTTTTTTATTCCACAGAGTCTGTTGTCCCCAACTGCATTCAGTTATGCAAGTCAATACATTGCTCGATATGAGGCACAGGGCATAGGTATGTTTATTGTAGACAAAACTAGGCTTTGACCTCCCATGGTTGTGACATTTCATTAATTAATATGGATTCTGTTTGTATTTCTAAATTCCTTTCTGCAGGTCTGCAGTGGGACAACATGTATAAGTCCCCAATGATTGGAGACAACACTTCCTTTGGATGGATGTGCTGGCTCATTCTGATAGACTCTTTGATTTACTTCATCCTGGGATGGTATATAAGGAATGTTTTCCCAGGTAAGGATACAAAGCATTGAGGCTGGTGCTGTACCATCTCTTTTGGAAAACAACGAATACAACACTGGCTGATTCCATGGCTCAGGCAGTTCTTTTGGAAAACAACGAATACAACACTGGCTGATTCCATGGCTCAGGCAGTAAGACAGTCTGCACACACAGGCTACCCCTGTTTCTGGATCAAAGGGAACATGACTTTGTGGATGTCTGAGAGTATTAATGAAACTGAGACAGACCAGAGCAAGGGAGAATTAGGGTTCCTCTGCTTATCACATGGGTAGGTGGGTCTCCTGAAGAAGCTGAAGCCAAGGACATGGAAGGATGTGTTTGCGATCTGCTTGGTGAAAATGAGAACAAAGCATGTTAGCCTGCATTTGTCAGTTGAGTGATTTTGTGTTGCATTACTTATATCATTTGGTTTCAAAAAGTAATTCCTGCCTTGGGCAAGAGCCAGTACATTTGTCTTTTGCTTTTCTTCCTCACCTAATGAAGCAGTCCACTGGCATACAGAAATCTACCCAGTGGAAAATGTAAAGTACTCCTGCCCTCCAGCTATGAAGTTACTTAGAATAACAAATCGGCAAATGCTTCCTATTGTGTCAATCGGGCAAATTCTCTACCAAGTGTCAGTAGTACATGAGCACATCGAGAGGGGGGAGATCTCTGTGGAGTTTATTTTTGCTATTTTGGGTGCACCCCAATACTGATACTTCCTGCAGAAACAGATACCTGAATGAGATTCCTCTTCAACTTGCAGGTAGATACGGCATGGCTGCTCCCTGGTATTTCCCATTGCTTCCATCTTACTGGGTCGAATACAACAGTTACCTCCCCTTCTGGAATGCGAAACGAAGAGGCCTTCTCTTCACCAAGCTGATTTCAAGGAAAGAAGCTACCCTCAATAATAAGATATGTATGTGAATGCTAGATGGGGTAGTGATACTAACTTAATATTTTAGGTAAATGAAGCGAAATTTGTAAAGGGCCACCATACTCAGAAAGTACATTTCTGTATTGATCCTTATTTTGTAGCACAAGAAAAACTGGAAGCTGTTAACTTACCTGAATGGAGATTTGGCTTTTAAATGATACTTGCTCTTCCTGTTTGGTGTGGAAATCCAATACTGGTATCCACATACATATTTGTGTATGTTGCAGTTGGGCAGTTAACCTTAGGCGTGTATATCTCACTCTACAGTGCTTTGTGTAGAAATACACTTTTGTTTGTGCAAGCAAATAGATGTTTCCACTTGGCAAAAGGGATGTGTGCTGCTTTGTTCATCTCTTTAAATATCTAGCCTGTAAAATACTGTGAGATCACACATAAAAGTTTGCTGATTCTACCTAACTGAAAAGAACTCAGTAGTTTTGCTGTATGTCCTCTAATTTTCTGTGCTTGCTTAGTATAAATTGTTAAGTGCTCCAAAACATCTAAATATGAGACCTTTTCAAAAGTGATTAATGCTTATTATCAGGAGTTAATTAGAAGCTGCAGAAGTAAAAAGGAGAAATCCCAGAGAGCTCAAAATGATGCCGATCCTGTGAAATGTTCTCTACATTCCTAGCTGAAAGGCACCTACTTTTGCTGTATTTTGTTTTTAAAAGCCCTGCTTATCTCTGAGGTGAAAAAAGTAGCACAAACACCTGCTGCAGTGCAGGAACTGTCCTCTGACCCTTCCTTTTGGTGTCAAAGGTGCCCCCCCTCCTCACCTGGAACCGGAGCCCGCTGATCTCACCTTGGGAGTCTCCCTCCATGGCATAACAAAGGTTTATGGATCCAAAGCTGCAGTGGACAACCTCAGCCTCAACTTCTATGAAGGGAATATCACTTCCCTGCTGGGACACAATGGAGCTGGAAAAACTACGACCATGTGCGTATCCTTTAAAGCTGGTTTGTTCCCCCCCCCGCCCCCACTGTGGGGCATGATTGGGTGAACAAGAGAGGAAGTGCGGCTGTGCAATGTTGGGAGACTGAATAAGATGCTTTATTAGGCCAAATCTCTCTTGTAGTTTTATCTTGCTCGTGAATGACCTCAGCAGTTCCTTCATTGATTAGAATTAAAGGTTCTTTTCTGCTTAGGAACATGCTTTTTAATCTGGTAGGATACCTGTAATACACAGCACAGCAGCTGTTCTAGCATTTTGTTCGATGACACTACGGTGCCTGGGGTTAGGTTGTTCTGAAAGCTGTGGGTAGCTTGTGCACACACCAAAGCTGAAGTGATATTAGAAAGAAAGCTTAATAAAGGTATATTTCAGCTCTACAAACTCATGTGTGGGCTGGGCTGGAATGGCAGTGGGTTAATACATCGGCCTTTCAGCCCTTCCAGCCTTGCCATTTATAAATTATTATTTGAGTTGTTAGATAACATCACTAAAACAGACCTGTAGAACTTGATTTCTCCACTGATATATATGTGCATCACTCCAAAGGCAACATTAAGCTGATGAATAGAAGCCTCAGAAAAAGCCAAAAACAATAAGACAGATGTGTGCTTCATCTCAGCTTATTATCAATTCATCTCATATTGTCTTTGCAAAGTGTAGGCAAAGGTGATATACAGAAAAGTATAATGGCTTCTTAAAACTCAGTGCAGGCTTCAAATCCTGAGTAAGGTCACAAGTTACTTGTTTCCTTTTTAATGATGGTTAAAAGTCCCAGGAGAGAGAGAATCTCTGGGAAAGTGAAGGGCAGTCTGAGACACATCTTCTCCCTTTAGCCCCTGTAGGACAGCACCAAAAATGACCTATATTGTGCAAGTAGTTATTCTGAGCAGAGGGTGTTTGACTCAGGTCTGTTAGGTATTGCTAGGTAGGTAATTATTTGCTTGAACTAGATGAAAGTGCTGCCCACTGTGAGGTGTCTTGTCTGGAAGCCCTCCCTCATTTTTTGTTAATAATGGCAGTGAAATCCGGTTTCCATGCTCTAATGTGGTTAGTAAGATGAAGATGCGGTTTTCCATCTCTGTTGTGGTTAGCAATATGAGGCTGTCTGGATACTGCAGACAAACCTCAAAGAATGAAGAGTAACTGCATTATATGAATTCCCAGTGATTAAATTGGAAGCCCAAGGGCATTCATGAGTATTGATGTATGGGATATGCAATGGTCTGACTTTGGGAGGGGAAGGCTGAAGAAGATAAAAGTACATGTGAAAAGTAGCCAGAGTTCAGGGTGTGAGCTTGGTACTTGCCCTTGCGTTCCCACAGAGAGGCATGAGGATGTTGTTCAACGTTAATTGGCCACCGCTCTGCCAAACCATGGTCAGACAGCAGAAGAAGCAGTGGTCAGTGGTCTCTGGCTAGAAGAAGTATGACGGTGATGTAAGGAAACTTTGAAAGTGATGATAGGTACAGGACTGTATGAAAAAATTACCTATGGCTTTCTCCTTTTTCTAACTTCCTTTTCTATTTATTTTTCCCTTTCAGATCTATTTTGACTGGGTTGTTCCCTACATCATCAGGTACTATCTTTGTGTATGGCAAAGACATCAGGACTGACCAGGAAGTTATCAGGAAGAACATGGGTGTGTGTATGCAGCACAATGTGCTCTTTAACTACCTCACCACAAAGGAACACCTGCTGCTCTATGGGTACATCAAAGTCCCTCACTGGAGTAAACAGGAGCTCTACCAAGAAGTGAAGAGGTATAAAAATAGCAGGATTGGAGAAGGGAGAGAGGGCTGTCAAAATTATTGTGTGGTAGTGCCATTGCCACTGCAAAACTCAAGTGAATGGTTCTGAGGACTGTTGCAGACCCTGCATAGAGTTCAAATAATGCCTTCATCTGACTAGAGGAATTATTGAATGTTGATATCTGTGGCTGTAAGAAAATAACGTCTCTTCTCCAGGGGATTTACAAACTTCTGTGGCAATTCTTTGGAGATGAATTTATAGGCCTAAGGGTCTAGTCCTTGCTGCTTTACAATTTTCCCCAGAAAGAGATTTAATCAACCAGTCAGAAAGATGATGTCGACTTTATTGGTTCCGCGGAGAAGTGAAGCAGCCAGAACATCCCAGGGAGTTTGGATCTTGGTGTTCTCAGTTGATGAGGTTGAGCCTTTAACCTTGACTCGTCAGATGGAAACTTTGAAAACATCCTAAAAAAATGTTTTAAATTAAAATCCCAGTGACTGAGCTACAGGGTGAATCACCTCCCTGCACTGTGACCATTCAGTAGAGCAGTCCATACTTGAGCAGTTTTTCATTTGCAGTTAGGTTTTCTGGGTATTTTCAGATTCCCTGCTTTTAAAAGATGCGTGAAGGACAACCTTTGGGGGTTGTTTTTTTCTTTCTTTTCAAGGACTTTGAAGGAGACTGGACTGTACAGCCATCGTCACAAGCTAGCTGGCTCCCTGTCTGGGGGGATGAAGAGGAAGTTATCTATAGCTATTGCTCTCCTGGGTGGATCAAGGGTGGTGATACTAGATGAACCAACCACAGGGGTGGATCCATGCTCTCGGAGAAGTATTTGGGAAATTATCTCCAAGAATAAAAAAGGTACCGTGATGAGACAAGATGCTGCCCAGTGGCAAAAGTGATTTGTGCCACTTTTGAAAATATGATATCAGTGGCTTTGAACTGTGGGTTTTGGAGACCACAGAGAACAAATTGTGGGAGACTGGGATTTTGCAGGCCCTCTGGGTGCATCCTGGTTGTTTCTTGTAAATTCACAGTGTCATTTGACAAGTAACTTTACCATAATACACAATTTACAATACATTAACTTTCAGCTTCTCTCTAGTGCTGCCTTTCATCCAATTTCACTAATAATTCCAAAAAAGCGCAGTTGATTTTCACCTGATACTCTCTCCCCTCATTCAGCATAGCTTTTGCCTGTCTCATGTAATCACCTGTGTTTAGTCTGTGGTGGCTGACATCAGCTTTGTGTTTTCCAGGCAGAACCATCATTCTCTCAACACATCACTTGGATGAAGCTGAAGTTCTGAGTGACCGAATTGCCTTCCTAGAGCATGGAGGGCTCAAATGTTGTGGTTCGCCATTCTACCTCAAGGAAACATTTGGTGATGGATACCACCTGACACTCACAAAAAAGAAGGTTTGTGTCTGAGCTGGTCCTAAATTTTCAGCATCTAGGGTGGGAAACTGAGTCAGTTGTATGACAGGAAGGAAGGAGGCACGTCATAGTATCCCACAGAAATGAAGCATGCTGCAGAAGGTTCATCTCAGTCTTAGATGTCTGCAGTGGAATGGCTAGAATCATAGAATCATTTAGGTTGGGAAAGACCTTTAAGATCATCAAGTCCAACCATTAACCTAGCACTGCCAAGTCCACCACTAAACCATGTCCCTAAGCACTACATCTACACATTTTTTAAATACATCCAGGGATGGGGACTCAACCACTGCCCCGGGCAGCCTGTTCCAGTGCCTGACCACCCTTTCAGTGAAGAAGTTTTTCCTAATATCCAACCTAAACCTCCCCGGGCTCAACTTGACGCCATTTCCTCTAGTCCTATCACTTGTTACTTGGGAAAAGACCAACACCCACCTTGCTACAACCTCCTTTCAGGTAGTTGTAGAGAGTGATAAGGTCTCTGAGCCTCCTTTTCTCCAGGCTAAACAACCCCAGCTCCCTCAACCACTCCTCATAAGACTTGTTCTCTAGATCCTTCAGCAGCTTTGTTGCCCTTTGGACACGCTCTAGCACCTCAGTGTCCTTCTTGTAGTGAGGGGCCCAACACTGAGCACAGTACTTGAGGTGCAGCCTCACCAGTGCCGAGTAGAAGAGGACCCTTCCCTAGTCCTGCTGGCCACACTATTTCTGATGCAAGCCAGGATGCTATTGGCCTTCTTGGCCACCTGGGCACACTGCTGGCTCGTATTCAGTTGGCTGTCAACCAACACCCCCAGGTCCGTTTCCAATGGGCAGCTCTCCAGCCACTCTTCCTCAAGCCTGTAGCGTTGCATGGGGTTGTTGTGACCCAAGTGCAGGACCCGGCACTGAGCCTTGTTGAACCTCATACAGTTGGCCTTGGCCCATCGATCCAGCCTGTCCAGGTCCCTCTGTAGGGCCTTCCTACCCTCCAGCAGATCAACACTCCCGCCCAACTTGGTGTCATCTGCAAACTTACTGAGGGTGCACTCGATCCCCTCGTCCAGATCGTTGATAAAGATATTAAACAGAACTAGCCCCAGTACTGAGCCCTGGGGAACACCACTTGTGACCGGCCGCCAACTGGATTCAACTCTGTTTACCACAACTCTTTGAGCCTGGCCATCCAGCTGCTTTTTTACCCAGCGAAGAGTACACTTGTCCAAGCCATGAGCAGCCAGTTTCTCCAGGAGAATGCTGTGGGAAATGGTGTCAAAGACCTTACTAAACTCTAGGCAGACAACATCCACAGCCTTTCCCTCATCTGCTAAGTGGGTCACCTTGTCATAGAAGGAGACCAGGTTAGTGAAGCAGGACCTCCCTTTCATAAACCCATGCTGACTGGGCCTGATCCCCTCATCATCCCATATGTGCCATGTGATGGCACTCAGGATGATCAGCTCCATAACCTTCCCTGGCACCGAGGTCAGGCTGACAGGCCTGTAGTTCCCTGGATCCTCCTTCCAGCCCTTCTTGTAGATGGGTGTCACATTTACTAACCTCCAGTCAACTGGGACCTCCCCGGTTAGCCAGGACTGCTGATAGACAATGGAAGGTGGCTTGGTGAGCACTTCTGCCAGTTCCCTCAGTACCCTTGGGTGGATCCCATCTGGCCCCACAGACCTGTGTGTGTCTACATGGTGCAGCAGGTCGCTAACCATTTCCCCTTGGATTATGGGGGCTTCATTCTGCTTCGTGTCCCTGCCTTCCAGCTCAGGGGGCTGGGTACCCTGAGAACAACTAGTCTGACTGTTAAAGACTGAGGCAAAGAAGGCGTTAAGTACCTCAGCCTTTTCCTTGTCCAGTGGGGCACCTTCCCTAGTTGGCTCCCTCACCAGCTGTGTCAGGAAGTTGTCTTCCACACACCCTGGGAACTTCCTAGACTGTTTGCTCTCTGCTGTATTGTATTTCCAGCAGGCATCTGGTAAGTTGAAGTCCCCCACGAGAACAAGGGCTAGTGATCATGAGACTTCTCCCAGCTGCTTATAGACTACTTTGTCTGCCTCTTCATCCTGGTTGGGTGGTCTTTAACAGAATCCCACAATGATATCTGGCCTTGTTAGCCTTCCCCCTGATTCTTACCCATAAACACTCAACCCTGTCATCACCATCGTTAAGTTCTAGATGATCAAAACACTCCCTAATGTACAAGGCTACCCCACCGCCTCTCCCTCCTTGCCTATCCCTTCTGAAAAGTTTATAGCCATCTGTTGCAGCACTCCAGTTGTGTGAGTCATCCCACCATGTTTCCGTGATGGCAACTATGTCATAGTTTTCCTTCTGCACAACAGTTGTTCCAGTATAATTTCACTTTCATGGAATAACTTATTTATGTGTCCACTTTATGCCTGGGTGAAAGTGGGATGTGTTTTGGGTTGAAACCCTTGGGTTTGGCCACACAGGTTCAAGAATATGCTGGACTGTTTCCTTGGGCTGCCAGTAAGATCATTTTTTCATATACCCCAACCACAGAGGTACCAAGGTTACAGTGCACTCTACTCTCTGGCTCTCTCTGCCTGTCCCCATGCTGGAATTCACGTGTGTGTTTGGTTTTTTTATAAATAAGTTTCCTTCAGAAAGACAGCCGATGTGGAGAGTTCCCCAAAACACAGGAGTCTTAACTTCAGCCCCTCTACACAAAGCCTTGCAGCATTAATAGACAAGGCAGAGGTCTGAACTTGAGTGTCCTGTATCCCAGGTGTACGATGCAGTCCTTTTTATCCTCCCTTCCCCGCTGGGCCTTAGCTCCCTTTCGTGTCCCATGAGCACAGTCACCGCAGCAGGCACTGCTGGGGGCAGAGGCAGAGATTTGTGAGCCTGCATGGAGCTGAGCTAGAGCTCTTGGCAGCTTCATCTCTGAGGGGGGCCATCAAGGCTTGTTCAGGGATGCAGGCACTTACGGCTGTATCAGCAGGAGCTGAGTGACAGAACCAAGGACAGTAGTGGTACCAGAGAACTACTGAGGATCTGAATGTGAGCACACTGCTTCTCAGCGAGAGATGCTAACAGAACATGGCCCCCCACTTTCCTGGAAGCAGAGGGAGGCTCTCCAGTGGGGCCACCAGACAAGCCTCTGCGGCCCTCAGAAAAGAGGAATGTCAGTGCTCTGCTTTGTTGAAAAAGAACAGGGTCTCCTTGAGGATTGAAGGCAAGGCCAGGTGCAGAGTGTGAATTCTGGAGTTCAGAGAAATAAAGCAGATGGGAAGAGTCCATCGATAGTATCTGGCCTGAGGCAAAATGTTCTGCTTGCAAGGAAGGGGGAACTCTGCTCTTGATAGCATTTATTACAGGGCTGTTGGTGGCCCCAGCACACAGAATAACGTGCAGATACCATAAAAGATCAGCCCCTCTTCCAAATTGCTAGTGGTATAGATAGAGAAAATGAAAAAAGACCCATGTGCAAGCCCTGTTTTTCATGGGAAAAGAGTGTATTTGTGCTGGCAGTCGAGTTCATGTGTCAGCTCTCCTGTGGTTAGGCTTTTTCTGCGTTGTACTACAAACTCTCTAGCTGGTGCAAAGCGGTCGATTCAGCCCACTCCCAGTATCCTTGTAGACAGAGGGAGCCCAGTGAGGTCTTGGATGGACCAAGATGGGCACACCCCCCCCTCCTCTTCAAGGGCCAGAAACCCACTTTCATCTCCTTTTGATATTTAAACTGAAATGTTACATCCCTGGACTGAGATCACCTACTGATTATTCTATGGGACAGGATTTGGGCTAAATCCTGTGTTAGGAAGTTTGACCTCGCAGCCCTCAGTGACCACAGTGTTTTCCTCCTTTTTCAGAACATGATAGAGGAGTGTGACACCACAGCAGTGACCTCCTTGATCCAGTCCCACCTCCCGGAGGCTTATCTCAAGGAGGATATTGGTGGAGAGCTCGTGTATGTGCTTCCCCCCTTCAAGTCCACAGTCTCAGGGGCCTACCAGGCGCTTCTCAGAGCCCTTGATACCAGCTTAAGTGATCTCCACCTTGGTTGCTACGGGATTTCAAACACAACTGTGGAAGAGGTATGAGCTCAGGATCCACTCGATTTAATGAAATGTTATGGAGATTAACTTCACAGCATTGTGTAGCTCTGCTTTCTGGGCTAGACGATGGCATGTTTTCAATGTGAGAATTGCAGGCAGGGGAAGAAGTGGTTTGGTTGTTTGCTGTGTTACACTTATGAACATGTGAGTGTGTAGAAGTATTCATAAATCTATACATATACTAATGCACAAAGTGTACCACTGTCTTACCTTGCTAACAGCTTTTTGGCATTTTACCCAGAAAATGAGATGCTGGACTTAGACTAAGGAGAGAGGGCAAAAATATGTTTCCCTTTGAACTATTCTCCTGGTCTCCACGAATCTGTGTTTGTCTATAGATGCAGTCAGCAGGGAGGGAGTTAGGAAACCATCTAAATGATAAACTTCAGCATGGATGCTGTATTGTACAAATGAGTCACCTGGTGCATCTCGGAGTAACACAGGCACTTTTCTGCTCATGGGAAATCTCTGGTCAAATAAGCACAAATGTTTAGTTGCATCAGAAACAAAAAGCAACTTTACATGATGAGCAGTGATGACTCTTGTCTTGTAGAAAGGAAGGAGGGAGATTGTTAGCCTTCTGCTCAGAAATTCTTGCTTGCTTTTAAGGTGTTTTCCTAAGGCAGCAAGAATGAGTTATACAGCATGTACCATGTGCAGCTTGGGTGCCATGACTGTGCACACTCCCAACATGGAGGCAGCCGTGATTGTCAGAGGCTAGAGGGGAAAATATCGCAGGGAAATAGCCCTCTGTGTTTCTTCACTGGTGCCATGCAGGGAGAGCCGTCTGTGTGCTGCTCACTGTGTGGGTGTGGAGGGAGTAGAGTTCTGCAGGGCCTGAGCTGAAATGCAGCTTTGTTTACACCTACTCAGCAGTCACGTAGCAGGTGCTATTAGGACAAGGTAAGTGCAGAGGGCAGCTGCAAAGGTTTAAGTTTCCACTGCTGCAGCAGGAGAGAGACAGGAGGTGACAAGGAGCTGGACAACAACAATTTTATACTGAAAAAAAGTTAATTTATCTCGCAGAGCACAAAGGGAACAGAAAGAGGATTGTAGTTCACAATTGGTGCACCAACTACAGCTACAAAGCAGGAAAGTGGATTCTGATTATTGTTTTGGTAAATGGAGTCATTTGGACCAATTTTCCTTCATATTTTCTTGCTCCATAGGTGTTTCTCAATCTGACAAAAGAGCTAGTGAAGGACCAGCAAGAAGATGCTGAACTGCCCCAACAGCTGCCTGGAGCCAGTGGTCAAATTGGCAGTGATGAAACGTCTATGAGCACGGATACCTTCACAGAAAGAGATGGTACTAAATTACCTGCAGGTTTTATTCCAGATTTGTCCCAGATGCAAACAGTGACAGATAGAGTGATTTGAGCTCCCCATCTTCTTTCTTTCTTGAAAACCACATTTCACCCAACCAGGAATCACAAAACCAATAAATCACTAGAAGTATAACATTCAACAGTTGTTTAGATCCACTGGTTTGGAATAGTCTGAATCACAGAATAAATTACAGCGGAGTTTTGTTTGCATCTGCCTGCCTTTAAATTGATCCAGGTTTTAATCTAATCAAATACAGTGTGTGAGTGAAGGAGCAAATGTATACCTCTGAAAGTAATTGCTGTAATCGATGTAGAGGATTATTTCTACATAACTAGTAGAATTGGAGAGAAACTTTGTGGAAACCCCTTAGCCTGTTGCAAAAACAGCACAGCTCCGAGCTGGGTCATCCTTGACACTTTTTGCTGTGTCCCAGCTGTTGCAGTACGGTAAAAGAGCTCAAAGGGCCAGATATTGGGATAAATTCACGTTCAGAAGAGAATCAAGCTACACCAGTATCTCTGAGGGTTTGAGAGCTGCAAAAGGTGGCATGGCTCAAAAATGAGCAAATACCTGGTCGAAATGCTTTCTCAGAGTAGAAACATTATTTGTACTTATAAATATACCGTTTATAGTTAAGGAGGCATCCAAGGGACAACACAGAGGTATTTTTGTACTCGCTTCTCAAAGCTGACCTGCACTGTAAATGTTACTGTAAAAAGTAACTCATATGCATAGAGAAGTGTTTTGTGTCACCCCTAATGAGAGCACTGAAAAGGATTTGCTTCATGTTGTATTATATAGGTTAATGTTTCATAAAGAAGAATAGGTTGCACAGGATTTGGCTCTGCTTTTAGTATACCACAACCCTGTCTATGCAAAAGATCAACTGCTTTATGTGCCTTGTTTTCTCATTTCAGGATTTAATTCTCTTCTTGATCTGTCTGAGGACTTGCTTTCTAAATTATGAAAATTTTCAGTTTGCAAATATAAAAGAATCATACATTTCCCCTGTAAGTTGCAGCTGGGTAGGTAGGATGTAGATAACTTGTGGCATCTGGAAGCCCATGTTCCTCTTGCAAGATCTCAAAATCTATTCACTACATGTATGCATATGAAATCAAACAAAAATAATAGTGTTACATGAGCTTATGACTCAAGAGCCAAAATCTGAGTCCTGCCCCAAGCCTGACTGTTGCATGTGTTCCAATTCAGTAGTTTTTTTGTGCCATCTGTAAAGGAGTGCAGGAAGCTAAATATACTCCCAGGGTACTATAACCATCAGTTGCCTGCATTTCACAAATACTGATCCATGACAAAATGCATTCTTCTTTTGTACTCAGATCAGCTCCTGATTAGATCAAAAAGCCTGCAGGGTTTGCCATTGCTGCTTAAGAAGGCATCAGCTTTGTTCATTAAGAGATTCCACCATACCCGGCGGGATGTCAGAGGCTTCATTGCTCAGGTCATCCTCCCGGTCCTCTTTGTGATGGCTGCGATGGGACTTGGGACACTGAGAACTAAGGAGACTGAATATCCCGAACTGATTCTTTCCCCCTCTCTGTACGGCACATCCGACCAGGCAGACTTCTTTGGGTGAGTGGTGTTCTTTGAGATCCTTAAACCCATTTGGTTATAAAGAGTCAGTTTTACCATCAGGATTATTTCTAAGCAGACCCAATGGAAAAGTGTTACGCAGATAATATGTAGCTATGTTATCTGTGTAATTGTTACGCAGATAACATGTAGAAATCCTGTTCCTAAGGGGTCTCTCGGGGAGACGGCTTGGCTTAGACCAGCAATCGGAAAGCTTTAGAAAAACAACCTCTCAGTTGGAATCAACTGTGAAATGTGAGGAGTATTCTTTGTGTTTGCCATTGAAGTCCTCCGGCCCTGTGACATCCATACTGTCCCAAGGGGATTTTCTTTATATATACACACTCTTCCCCCGATGTGAAATGGAGGTCCCCGCATCAGTTGTCTCCAACATTACAACTCTGGGATCAAATTCTGTCCATCTTGTGAACTGTCTGCATCACCCTCCTCTCTGTCAGTACAGGACACGCTCTCCTGCCCAGGCCCCACTGGTCCAAGGCACGCAGTCATTTGAAGGGGATGCGCTTTTTCAGTGTGATTAAGATGTCACAGCTGAATTATTTAATTGTGCTTAAAAATCCTATTACCAAAATTACTATAATTTGTATCATTCTGATTTCATGATGTGAGCTGCTGTCTTTCTCCAGTGGTTCTCAGCTTTAAGTCAGAAATATAAAATTTAGCTCTAAAGGAAGCATGTCTGCTCTTAGGTGTTCTTTCTTAGGACTGCTCATGCCTTTCCACTTCAGTACTGCTAGATGGGGGAATGAGCCAGAACTGCGTGTCCAAGTCCTCTGTTCCTAATGTTCTCTGCTTCTCCTGATGGATCATTGCTAGAAACGTGGATCAGAAGCAAGAAGCATCTTGAATGACCAAAAACAAATGGACTTCACAAATGAGAGAACTGATTGAGACAAGACTGGGAGCAGTGCCTGAAAATTGCAGTAGATGCTTTTTCCCTGGAAACAGAATCTTGATTGTCCAAACTTTCATCAGTACCTTGCTTAGATCCAGAGGCAGCAAATCACTGGAGTACGTGTGCAGCTCTAAGCAATAGGCAGTCCTTTTAAACCTGTGTGACTGCCCTCATGTACTGCATGTACTTAAGTGGTTTGCAGGGCTAGCACCGCAAATAACGATTTATTTAGCATCTTAAATAAAACCTGTTTCATTCTGTCATGCTTTAACCCCAGCCGGCAACTAAGCACCACACAGCCACTCGCTCACTCCCCCTCAGTGGGATGGAGAAGAGAGTCAGAAGAGTAAAAGTGAGAAAACTTGTGGGTTGAGATAAAGATGGTTTAATAGGTAAAGCAAAAGCCGTGCACACAAGCAAAGCAAAGCAAGGAATTCACTAATTCCCATCGGCAGGCAGGTGTTCAGCCATCTCCAAGAAAGCAGGGCTTCATCATGCGTAATTGGTTACTTGGGAAGACAAACGCCATCGCTTCGAACGTCCCCCCCCTCCTTCTTCTTCCCCACCTTTATATGCTGAGCATGACGTCATATGGTGTGGGATATCCCTTTGGTCAGCTGGGGTCAGCTGTCCCTGCTGTGTCCCCTCTCAGCTTCTTGTGCACCCCCAGCCTGCTCGCTGGTGGGGTGGGGTGAGGAGCAGAAAAGGCCTTGACTTGTGTAAGCCCTGCTCAGCAATAACAAAAATATCCCTGTATTATCAACACTGTTTTCAGCACAAATCCAAAACGTAGCCCCATACTAGCTACTATGAAGAAAATTAACTCTATCCCAGCCAAAACCAGCTCACATTCAGACACGGTTTTCCTCTGCTTAGTGGTAGTGGAAATACCTTGAACTTTTTTCTTTTTTTCTTCTTTTTTCTTTGTTAAATCTTAGGAATTTTAATGAAACCACAGATGCTTTAGTCGCTTCAATGCTTGCTTTCCCTGGAACGGATAACACATGCATGAATGAAAGCAATTCGTAAGTAGTTCTTGGTTTTCTTCCATTTAAATTCCGAATCTGCAAGAGAATTGACATAACACTATTAGCCATTAGACCTTAATAACCATCTCTGATCATCTGCAGAATTTTCATACATTGGTGCCACATGCAGAGAAAAAAAAATATCTCCTGCCTCTCTTCAGATTGACTTGCAGACTCTTTCAGCTCATTAGGAGATGTCTGACTGGCCTTTTGCAGGCAAGCACAAGCTTGCACTGCTCACAGACTTGAGCTGATGAGATGCAAGTCAGTTCTGGGCAGGGAGCTGTGTAGCCATGATTGGTGTGAAGCATTCAGCCCTGCCGAGAGCCTACGTGGCTCCCGTGTGGCTTGGAGTGAAGTCTTGTGTCTGCCAGCACAGAACTGTAGATATTCTTGAAGACAGTAAACTATACTGTGCTTTAAGGCTGAGACTGGGACTTCCACACAGTCCCAGGACCTTGACACTGGTGCTCTTTCCTTGCTTCAAGAAGTATTCCTCACCACAAGTGGACTCCTTCGTTACTCTGAGTAGTAAGGGAGCAGCTTTGCTGGTGGGAGGATGCCAGGATGAGAGCAAGCTATTGTCATATCTAGGAAGTAGTCCTTGCCTCCCCAGTAATCCCAATTATAACACTGAGACCACCCAGAAAGTTCTCAGCATAGCTTTTGTTATCTGTATCTAAAAGCTGTGCCATGAGAGCTGGCTTGTTTTGGGCTCTGCAGATAAATTTTCAAGGAATTGGTAGTGAAATCCTGGGCAGATTTGCATGCTCATGCATGCCACATATCTGGAGACAAATATTTATGCTGAGTATTTACAGTGGCTGCCAAGTCAATACAGTCCATCACAGGACTTCCCACTTACTGCAATGACAATAGTCCTTATTTCTGCACTGTAAGATGATTTTGGCCTTTGCGTGCTAACTCCTTACACTGTGGGGATGAAGTGGTGTCTGGATTCCTTCTAATCAGCTGAATGAATCCAGGCACAGAGAACAGTAGTGAGGGCTCTCTGCCGAGAGGCACTGACGGCACCAGGAGGATGGGTATTCCCTGAAGCACCCAGAGCTGACAAGAAGGTCTGCTTTTCTGCTGAAGCTGCTCGCTGCCATCCTTGCTGTCATTAAACATGACAGCAATTAGCATCGTTTGCACACCTGAGCATAGAGAACCTCAGTGGAAAATGTGTTCATTTTCAGGCAGTGTTTAAAGGAGGACATGCTTGGCCAGTGGATTTTCAGTGGAAACCAGAGAACTAAGTATTCTGCCTGCAACTGCACAGATGGCATCCAGGTAATTTGAATAAACCCAAAAGAGAGGGAGTCTGGGGGGCTGTTTGGGGAGCCTTGTAGGTTGGGAGTGGTTCTGTGGGCCAGCATGATACTAAGGGGAACTCAGTGTTCACATTCCTCCTGTCTCTTTTTGGCCTTGTTGACTTCGTACACTGGATAACCACTGTCTGCACAGATCTGGGGACAGGAAAGGAAACAGCATCCTCAGAAGATTTGCATGCTAATATATCTGCCTTCCTCCTGTGGGAGGGAAAAGGTTTAACGGTGTTTTTCAATGTTGTATGATTGTCCCATTTAGCAGAGGTGAACATGTATTCAAGAGGAAAATTGCATTTTGTACAAGCACTGTCATTATATGAAAGCAGAGCTATTATTGCTGTTTGCTTTTCAGAATTTAACTTTATGCAAAGTCTAGATCCATCTGCTTTTACTCTGCTTCGTATTACAAATAGCAATGATTAATAACATCAGTTATTTGCATTACGGTGGTACATACAGAATCAGATATGGGCACTGCTGGGCTTAGTGTCTTTATATGCACATGGGGAAAAGGCAGACTCTGCCCCAATGATGTTACGATTTTACAGTCCAGTTTGAAGTTCAGCTCTCCTCCCTCCAGTGCTGTTCACCTGCCTTCAGCTTTTTTCCACCAGGAAATCAGTCTCATGGTGCAGTGTGATGCCATTTGTAAGATAAAGCAAGTACTTAGTTGAATGTTCCTAGTCATTCCTTAAAACGCAGCTATTTTATGGAGTTTTCTGGACATACATTTAATTTCACATCATTAGAAGTATTGGCATAATTTCTCTGGTAAGTCAGGATAATGTTCAAAGCTGATTCTCACCTCTAGCAGTCACAGGCAGGTGTTCCTCAGCATGAAGGAAGCTATTTTGTGTATTCTGATGCAAAGTTATGAACAGATACACAATTAGGGAGGCCAGGGTTTTTGTTATGGATGAGCTGAAAGAAGCAGCCAGCATGCTGTCTGGTAGGACACTTCAAACTTATGGAACAGTTGATGTGACTTTGACTCTCGGCATGTTAAATCATATATTCAGGAGTAATCCAAGGTTTCTCTGAAGCTCTGGAAAATATTCCCAATGACTGACAGTAAAGCAAAAATATAGAGCGTAGCTGCTGTGAAATGCAAGATGAGAGTTTGAGGCCACCATGAAGTTTTCTGCTCCGTGAGTTGTTTTGCCCTCTGCCGTTGTCTGTGCAGTCACTCTGATGCTCTGCTAAGTAGGATCAGCCTTAATTCAGCAAAAATCTTCCTATGTAGCATGAAGCACATTTCAAGGTCTCACTGATGTCAGTAGAACTGAAGTGTAGATTTAAGTAAAGGTTCTTTTTAAGCACCTCGCTAAATATGTTCAGGACAGCATGCAGGGATGTATGCCATGTGTCTTTGCACCCTGATTTGCAAATCATCTGCTTCTGTAGGAATCGGTCCCAGGACCAGAATGTTGCTCTTGATCTTGTCCTGATACGCTAGTTTTCAGTTAAAACAGACACTAACATTTTTGTTCATTTGTCTCTGCTCAGACATGTCCACAGACGAACTACACTCCCCCTCACAGAAGGACCTTCTCCACGCGGACGCTTTATAACCTTACAGGGCACAATGTAGAGACCTACATTCTGGCAACTACCAAAGACTTCCTGCAAAAACGGTACAGCGTAAATATCCAGTCCTTCTCCTCTGAATTGTACTGGGAGCAGCCTCTTATACATGTCATAGCCACTGGGCTTGAAGAGGGGATAGGGCAGTCGGGGTTTAGAAGGGCCTCCCTGCTGGTGGTCTCTGTCAGTCTGGTGAAAGGAAGTAAAATGTCCTGCAATCACAGAGTTAAAAAGATAAAGGTTCGTGCAAGTGCTCTGCTTGATCATGGCAGAGATAGCCTAGGGATAACATGTCAATCATCTGATAGGCTGATGGCTGGATCTGCAGACAAGCCTTTGTCTGACTCAGGAATGCTTAAAAAGAGAAAAATCTGACACAGCCTGTCATGAAGTAAACCCTGGGGAGAGACTTTCCTCCAAGTTTGATTCTCTGAAGAGTCTCAGTGTGTGCTTCACTTAAACAAGTGCATCCGTTCCAGTGAAATTAGAGTCTGAACATTTTCTTGCACCATGGGGCTGTTAGAGCTATTAGTGTGTCTGGACTCTGCCACACAGCCGCGCAGCATGTCTTGGGGCAAAAATAGCCTGCCATTAAGGTTGTCAAGGAATATGTTCATCTGCCATTGATTTAAACTGAGCTGCTCGTCTTCTGGGTAAGCAGCAGTCATCTTATTCCAATGTGGCAGGCAAGCACGTTAGGAGTCCATGCAGCTCCAAAATGTTTCTCAGATGGAGGCTTTCAGCACAGTTTTGTGATAGTGCTGCCAAGATTCTCTTTCCCTTTTTTTCCCCAAATAAGGGCTTCTGCAGCAGCGTTGGCTTGGCCACACGCTACGTACTGGGATAAGTTCTTCTAAGTCAAGCTAGAATTAACTGGGGTGACAGTGGCCCACTAACATGCACCAACCAAAGGTATTAAAGCTTTTGAATGAAAGTAGCAATGCATTTCCCTCTGGTTTTGACTCAGGTATGGTGGCTGGAGCTTCGGGCTGCCTTTGACACCAGATCTCCAGTTTGATATCAGGCCAGTGCCCCCCAACAGAACATTGACTAAGGTAACTAATCTCCATCTGCTCGTCCTAGCATGGGAAGTGTGGGACCCAGGAGAAGTGATGTCGAGTTCAGGGATATTTCAGAAAATAAAGTGAAACCCTCTGAAATCTGCAGCTGGGCATGGGCGAGATGACTTGCATTTCCTTTCCTTTCCTCTCCCCATTCTTCTTTATTGGTCTGACTTCTCATGCTAGCAGGAGACAATTTTTCTGCTGTCATAATTTTATTATACAGAGGTGAAAAGATCAATTAGTAGCAGCTTTATCTCATGAGAGAACATATGTACCTTAACTAGGGCTGGCTGGTACATTCTGAGATACCCGTTTCTCTGTTTCTGCTCCGTGAAAATGTTGCAATGCATCAGCGTTAAAAGCACCAAGGCTGAAATCAGAGGTAGCAGGGAAGTGCAAGAGAGTTGACAAGATCCTGTGATTTCATTGCAAAACCTAGCTACCAGGAGAGTGTTCCTGCAAGGGCAGTGCTGTTTTCAGAGGTGGCTCCAATAAAAGGGAATCACAGGGTTTATTGTTTCACTAACGCTCAAAGCTCATGTAATGAATTTGCAGATGTTTTCACCCCTCCAATCTTACAGCTTCATCTTAGATCTGAAAGCATTGCTATTTGCTTATCACATGTCAGATTTAATACCTGGAAGACTTGATAGTGTCGAAAGCAGAGCAGACTCCAGTCCTTGCTCTGCTACGGCAAGGAGAATGAAATCATTGAGCCTGCAGGACTTGGGGATATGCAAAGGTGGATGCTGTGGGCTGTGTTTAAGCCTCTAACCTTAATAGCCTAAGCTCTCTGTCCTTTGGTAGGTAACTTACACCTCCAACCTGGGTGCTGTGGGTTGTGCCTAAGGCAGGTGATGGTAAATCCCCCCAAAGTGCATGTCCTGTGATCTGATTTTTCCCCTCAGTTCTCAGGGTTTATCATGGTAGAGGTAAGAAAAATTATCATGGGGAGGCAAGGGCTGTTGCTGAATGAGAAGGTGACAACTGGCTCTTTTCTGCCCTAAAGCAACCTTTTTCCCCCAAATTTCAAGGGGCGTTAGATGTTTGACTGCTTAGCCTTCTTTGGGAAATCTCCACTGCTGGTGTTCATCAGATCTGAACAACTTACTACAGAGAAGAAAACAAGTGTCTGTATGCTTTATGTCACATATCCAGCTAGTGCTTCTTTCTTCTCTCCCAGAAGGCAAATGAAGCTGATGTGACTGCTTGTGCTGAAAGTGAAATGTGCTTTTATACTCATTTGGTACTTGATGTGGTTTAATCATTGGACTTTAACTTGTAGAGCTTATGACTTTAGATAACAACCATGGAACGAGTCATTTGTGCAAGCAGAACAAACCAAAATGTTATCAGTAACAATTTCTCTCCCAAATTGTTTCAATTTCTCAATTGTGTGCAGGTGTGGTATAATCCTGAAGGTTATCACAGCCTTCCAGCCTATCTCAACAGCTTGAACAACTTCATTCTTCGAGCTAACTTGCCAAAAAATGAGACTTCCAGATATGGTAAGTGTCCCTTTACATGAGCAGATAATTTCTCCCCTTTGGGGGGAATATTGTGGTTCTGTTGAAATTGATGACAACACTTGACTTAAATGAGACCATTTCTTTATTCCCAATTATGCAATTCCTTTAAAAACAGAATTGAAAAACATGAATAAATCACATACTTCATTTGTCTTTGTCAAAGGGGACAGAGGAGCTGGACAGGGAAGACCCCCAGCTCCTACGTAAAAAACACTTCCTT
Organism: Platalea leucorodia; assembly: GCF_965183815.1. Taxonomy (NCBI): domain Eukaryota; kingdom Metazoa; phylum Chordata; class Aves; order Pelecaniformes; family Threskiornithidae; genus Platalea; species Platalea leucorodia. The sequence continues at coordinate 62,343,971 of NC_138827.1, forward strand.
CATCCAAAAAATGCCAATGGTTGCTATTTGATTTATTGCTTCTCATCATGGTACTGAAATAGCTGTCTCTTGATAGGTGCCCGTTAGTTATGCATAGAAAGGCTACTTTAGATCATCTCCGGGGGTGGTTTAGATTAGTAAATTTTAATATGTCACCCTTCTGCTGAGAGCAACTCAGGACGTGTGGGTATGTGTATGTTTGTGTTTGAGAGAGAGAGAGAGAGAGAGAGATTAAGTGAGAAACATAATTTTCAGCTATATTTTCTCTCTGACACATGACATACACAGATTCTAAGGAGTGTTAGTAACCCATCTGGGGTTATCAGTTCTCATAGCTTCTCCTCAGTAATGTATTGCAGCAACCCAAATTCCTGCTGATAAACCAGGGCACCCTATTTTACCATTTACAGTTTAGGCTACGTTAAGGGTGCAGCATGGGCACAAATATGTCTGTGTATGTATGCCTGTCTCTAGAGAGGGGGTGCAGGGAGAAGAGAAAGATTTATGTTGATGCCATTTTGAGAAATCTTATACAGAGATTTATGGGATCTGACGAGAGTAGCAGTTGTGTGCAGAAATGCCCTACCGATTGATTTTCTTTGACAAATGGTGCCCTTCCAGCCATGTCCTGGTCATGCCTAGCCCCCCTTACCTCAGAGGCCTGCCGTTCCAGGTGACAGTGAAATAGGTGACAGTGTCTCTTTGCTCATAAGACTATTCCTCACTAATGTGTCTGAATTGAACTATAATGGACAAGGCATCTGGTATGAAGCTTTGAGTGTCATGCCATGAATTAAAGAAACAGCAGAATGCTGATTACAAGTCAAAACAGCATGTCTTTCTTCCCACCTCCACATACTGATGCACTGAAACTCCCCTCACAACAAGCTCGTCTCGCAACAAGTGAAACCAGTGCCTCGTCCCCTCCGCCATCCTAAAATACCCCCTGGCTCGTGCCTTTGAGATTTGCAGCGTGCCCTCCAGGTCAGAAGGTTCAAGCTCTTCAGTGTGTGCTGCAAGAGCTTATCACAAAGCTGCAGCCCCTGCCCAGGTGCAGAGAAGAGGAGACCTGAGCCAGGCGCTTCCAGCAGCAGGAACATCCCAGAGCAGCTGAATTATTAAGCAGTGAAGCTTCTTGCCCTGTCTCTGTATTCCCAACACATGCTGTAGCGAGAGCAAAGGCAGGAAGCTCGTGTGAACAGTCAGAAAGTTTTCACAGGGAAAGTTTTACACCAGCAAAATAACAATTTTCAGTGGGAAAGAATAGCAGCAGTTTTTATTCCATCTGTCCTGCTGCTTATGTGTTTTTGGAAAGAAATGCTTAGTAGTAAATGACCAGACAGATAATTCTCCGCTTCCCACTAATGATCCAAGCCGTAGAATGGGGGAAATAAAATGAATGGACGAGGATAGCTCCCCCGGGGTAGTGTAAATCCAGTTTGAAATACAATTGAACAGACGTTCTGTGTGGTATGTTCCTGGCAGCTAAATCTATTTGTTGTTGTGACAAATAAATGACAGTTTAAGAACCATTGAAATGGCCAGATAAAAGTGTGTTGTCATTTCAGCAGTTTGAAAGAGGTGCCAGTCCCGCTTTAGAGGTTTGACTTAGACTGCGTATATTTTTAAAAAATACATAAAAAGCTTTTTACCCTGTCACTAAGCAAGTCATAATAGCTTTTGACTTATGTATATTGTGCTTTCTCTTCTCTCAATCCCAACCAACAAAAAAGAGAAAGCATTGAAATGGAAATTTTGACTTCTAGCCTAAGCTTCAGTAAAGGAAAATGGCTTTATAGTGAAGTATTAGCAGATTAGACAGACGGTATCTTTCTCTCTCTCTCTCTCTGTCTCTTAGGGAAGGGAAACATTTCCTGGCTGTTTGTGTGGCTTTATCAGCAGCCCAAGATTTAGTTCTATTTCTCTCACTGATGCCAAGGTTGAGGTGGTTTTTTTCTCCGCACCGAAATGAATTTCCTATAAAATCTTCCTTTTCAAATTTATTTGCTCAGTATGGCACTTGGTCAGCTAAACCCACAGTCTCCTCCTTTCTGCCCCCCATGTCAGAGTGCTCGTTCTTAGGGAGAATAGCCCAGAATAGTTCTTCCTATAACTGTTGGAAGTCACCTTTTTAGCAAGGCCTGTTGTGACAGGACAAGGGGTAATGGTTTTAAACTAAAAGAGGGTAGATTTAGACTAGATATAAGGAAAAAATTTTTCACAATGAGGGTGGTGAAACACTGGAACGGGTTGCCCAGAGAGGTGATAGGTGCCCCACCCTTGGCAACATTCAAGGCCAGGCTGGATGGGGCTCTGAGCAACCTGATCTAGTTGTAGATGTCCCTGCCCGTTGCAGGGGGGATGGACTAGATGGCCTTTAAAGGTCCTTTCCATCCCAAAGCATTCTATGATTCTATGAATTTCAGAGGTGGCACGTTCTATCAAATCTCTCTGGGTTTAATAGCAGCTAGAGGTCCTCCAGCGCTCCCTGAGAACTGAGGCATTTACTTAGGCTCCTAAATACGGATTAAGAACCTTGTTTTTAGGCACATAAACATCTTAGCCTAAACCCTTTCTCAGGTGCTAGAGTCTTAGATTCTGGGCTGTCATCTTGGTGGGACCAAGGCAGAGACCTTCACTGGAGGCTGGAACCCGCTCACGAGAACCCCTCAAGTTCCTCCCTTTGTTAGAAAACTCTGGTTTTATAGGCACAATTGCCTCCGAACAAAGCAAATGCACTGTGATGAACAATACTAGTATATTTTGAGCTAAGTGTTCTCCTTGGTAAAGAAGTACTTAAACTAAACCTTCTGAAGATATATGCACATGAGTAGAAAATTTCTTTCTTGCAGCTTGTGCTTGATACAAACCCATTTTTAAGGGATCTTTTTGGAAAACATCACACTGGGCTTACAAACGCAGTAACTAGATTTTTGCTAGTTCCTTTGGACAAAATGATTTTTTTTTCCTAGCTGCATAAGGCAGAATAGTTCAGAATTAACTCACTGCCAAACTGGGAACAAAAGTATCTGTAGCTTACTTGGGTTTATGCTAGCATCTCAGCAGATGCCCGTATTGAGAAAGACATATATCATAGAAAGATAATAGTTGTGGAAAAAGCTAACAGGGAATGATTTGTTCCTAATTATAAAAGAACAAATGAAATGAAGTGAGGTCATCAAACAGCAGCTTTAAAACCAAACATATTAATCAGTTTTGAATGTGTCAGCATTGAGGAATCTAACCTAAAATACATGGACCGACAAGCATGTGCCTAATTTTAGGTGTGGGAGTGCTCTCACTGAAGTGGATGATGCTATCAGCCAGATAGATGCAGAAACAAGGCCTAGGGTTTGAATTTCAAATCTGCTGTGCTTCAAAGTGAAGTCATAGGAAAAATGAGGATGCTCAAAATTCTGCCCAAGATCACACCAAGATGACAGAGCAAAAACCAGCTTTTGATCTGCTTTTCTTCTCTACTCACAGTTTTCTGTATTACTGTCAATAACAGGAACTGGTGAAGGAAGCTTTAAGTTAGCCACGTTTTCAATTTCTTTTCTTTTTGTTTTCATAGGTATTTTCTTATCAGCTCACCCATATCCTGGAGGACAAAGTCAAGAACAAGTAATGTAAGAAGGTTCATTTGGCTGATGCCTGAATTGTTTAGCTTCAAAAGGAGTAAACCAGCTTCTTGGAAACCATGAAACAGCCTAAATTACTGAATATCTTTCTCTAAATGATGAAAATGCTCTCTTCCTTGTCTTCATTCCCTCTACACATGAATAGCGTTCTGCATGCCACAGAGCTGCTGATTCCTATTAGGGTTTCTTTGCAGGATCCCATATAGATTTGGAGGTCACAGTTACAGCATCACACGTTTTTGTGCTGTGCCACAATAATAATAATTACAGAATTTTCCTTTTGGCCTTTCCAATCAATGCCATGGTACAGTGTTATAACTCAGTGCCGTAAGTCCTTTTTGCTAGGTGTAATTAACATCAGCAAAAGATGCTGGCACAGAATCAGGACCTCTTTGCTTCTGAGCTCTAAACAATGCCTCGGCAATGAGGGGAATCTGCCACTTTGACTCACCACATACATCTTTCTCCACTTTCTCCCCAGGCTCAACAGCTTACTCGACATCATAGTTTCAATGTCCGTTTTGGTTGGCTACTCTATCACAACGGCAAGCTTTGTGCTCTATGTGGTAAAAGAACATCAAACCAAAGCCAAACAACTGCAGCATATTTCAGGCATTGGGATGACAAGCTATTGGGTGACTAACTTCGTTTATGATCTGGTAAATAATTCACATTCCTAAATGCACCAAGAGTAGCATTAGGCAGCAGGGGAAAAAAAGTTCTTTATTTAAAGTTGGTTGCCTAGACTTCTTAATATTATTACTACCAAGAGCGTTATGTAGTAATTGTTCTCCAAGGCATTGAAGACTATTAAATGTGAACCGCAACACTGGATTTTGCTAAGCGAAGGCATTCCTTCTCTCTCGAGTGTATGCAAAACACTCAGCACACTTATGTGAGAGCAACACAAAACAGGCCAGAGCTTGATTTCAATTTTAACATGCAAGCAGCAAGCTGCTTTTCTGTTAGCTTGCAGGGCTAGATTAGTTGTCATGCAGGCTTTACGCATCTGGGTAAGGCTTTGGGGCTTGAGGCTACAGCCATTTTGGAAACCCTGGGAGTACAGGGTATGACACTAGCAGACATCTCACAGCTGACATTCCCCTGTTGGGCAAAAATCTATTGCTGGGTTGAATGCTCTCTTTAAGATTATATATTATAAAGGGTTTTTAAGCCAAGGAAAGCTACTAATGCAGCTATATGCCTTCTAGGACTTGAGCAAGTTCCTTTCTACAGTGCTGCACTGCGCCATATAGATTTACCACCTTGTTTCTATAGATAGTTGAGCTCCCTAGCACTGTGCTGCATTACACGGTGTAGGCATGCCCTTGTTCTCCCTGAAGTTAAGTTTCCTCATGGTAAAGAGGGTTAATAGCACTGCTGGAAAGCATCGCTGGGCTAAGAGGATAAATATGCGCAGTGTCTGTAGACTAAAGTGCTTTCTGTCTTATGAATTACCTTTGGTGCACGATGTTAAACCCTCACATAGATAGAGATCTGCAAGTGCAGACTATCTCTGCTCATGAGCTTTGGCATTGCCAGCTATGGTGTAGGTGATCAGCTCTACGTATCCAACAAATTTCTATTGATGCAGGTCTGCTAGCGCCTAAAATCCCAGTGATATCATCAGTTCCTGAAAATATGAAATCTTCGAGGGCATTTGGGTGGCCAGCCCCCTCTGATGCAGTGAGGGCTAAGGGCTGAAATCCCTTGGGGAACGTGAGCCTTGACTCCTTCTGCAGAGCACAGCCTAATCTTCTAGGTGACACGGATGCGCACTAACAAAGTCATCCTAACAATACAGTTCTCGCCACTAAGTAGTCTAAACTGCCTGCTTATAGGGGCTGGTGTGATTAGGCAACAGCACAAGTATCTCCTGCCTTGCAGGAGGGGCTTGAAAGGGGTCTGAAGGCAGCCTGGCTGCAGTCTTGCTTGGCAGAGCAGCCCCGAGTTGCAGCACAGGGGTGAGGATGGAGCAGGCTTGTGTCTGCCTGCTTCCCTGATCCAGGCCCTTGCTCCAGCACTGCATATTTGCAAATCAGCCTGTGGAAAAATCCCCAGAGTCCTTGCCACAATCAGTATTCAGTGGGCTGAAACTAATCCAGCACTCTCGGCAACTTCGTATTTCTCAGTGAATCCCTGCCAGTAAATTCTGTTAAATCCCAAAGCTGGGGAAGAGAGGAGCCTCTCAAGGCAGATGTTTGGTAGGTCCCTGGCTTGACTCAACAGTATGAAGACTAGATTTACAGGGCACAATGAAGTGGCCTGACTGCAAGGCTAACAGTAAACCCAAAGGGGTATTTTTCATTCACAACCTTTTTTTAAGGCATTTTCTGCCCAGTCCAGAAAGTTGAGGCTTAGCCTATTCAAAGTGGCTTTGTGGGAATTCATTTGCAAGACTTCCAGAAGTCTCAGGAGGACTGAGACCCCACCTGTATTTGGTATCCCTTAGAAAACCCAAGCTGCACTTGTGGGACCAGATTCAGACCTGGCATTGTTGCTTCTGCATAGTTCTAGAAAAATGTTTAAGAATTATCATCCTAGTAACATCTTTTTAATATCGTTTTGCAGGTACTTTTTATGGTCCCTATTGGACTCTCAATAGGAGTTATTTCATCCTTCCAGATACCAGCTTTCTGCAACAACAATAACTTACTGGCAGTATTTCTTCTGCTGTTACTGTTTGGGTAAGTGTGGAGCTTAGTTATTTAAATATCATTGCACAGAGTGAGGAACTGGATATTGCAGGCTGCTGCAATTTGAGATCCAAGGGAGGAATATGTGGGCTTTTTTCTTCAACGTGCACTTTAAAAATGGTGACTAGTTGCTCCTTCCAAGAGCAGTGAGCTAAACTACTGTTGTCATGCCTGCTTTATTCAAAGCAAACTCTATGTGAGGGTATGAAATATTCAAGGTCACAGTGACAGCCCAAGCTGTAAGCAGATGCTTACTGAACTATTGCAAAGTTCAAGATATAGAAGCATTTCAAAATCAGAGAGGAAAAAAAACCCAGCAGTGTAATTCAGGAAAATTTAGCAAAACTGTCTCCCTGGCTTTGAATCCTCCAGGCCCAGTCTGCCTGCTTTCAGTCAGGGCTCCATGTTCAAAGTATGTATCATAAACTTTTTCCCCAAATTCTAACAGATACAAAGGCATTTTTCCTTCTTTAAGTTCCTGTAATATGAAAAACTAGTCACATGCCAAAACAGAACTGTTATGTTGTCTGAGGTCTTTAGTTTGTTTGCAGTCACACTTTGAGTTACTTTCTCTGCACTGTTGACAATTTATAGATATGCAACGTTTTCATGGATGTACCTGCTGGCTGGGTTTTTCAAAGAAACAGGAATGGCCTTCATCGTTTATGTCTGCGTCAACTTGTTCTTTGGCATCAATACCATCATTACTCACTCGGTTGTATTTCTGCTCTCCCAGGAAAAGGCCACAGACCAGGTAGGAACCCTACTAATACTAAGCCCTTGGTGAAACAACAGGAGGCTTCCTGTTGAGTATGGTGGGTTTGATTAGGACCTTAGCAACTGGCCAGCTTCAAGATATTTAAGGTAGACCAAGCAAAGGACACGTCGCAGGACTTAATGGGGTTCCCTATAGACAGGACATGAGTCAAATATGAATCTTGCTTGTCTGTAAATCTGCCCCCTCACCAAAGAAGGAAATGATGGTGACAGAGGGGAGAATACAAAAAGAGAGGTAGAAAACTGCCCGTGCAGAGAAGGGCAGGAGGTGGGTGTAGGTGTTTGATAAGAAGTTGATGGAGACTTTGAACCATTGCTAAGTTGTTGCAGCACAAACTGTGGAGAGTGACAACTAGATGTCATTGCCCTGAGTCTGTTGTATGCTGCATTAAGCCCAGCACTGACTGTCTGTCATCTAGATCTGTAATGCAATCATCTTCTCCCTGCAAGGATGAAAAATTACTCAGAGACATTGATGATTCCCTAAAATAAAGCCTTCTCTTAAGCTGAGATATCCCTGGGAATCACTGGGCTAAAATGTACACGTTACATTTCATTTTCTTTTTGTCATGAAGGGCAATTACTTTGTAAAACAATAGCTTGGTTGGATTTTTCTCTCTAGCTGGACAATGCTTGTTTAGCAACCCCCTGGATTTTAGGGATGTGCAATTATGATCATCTTCTATCCCTCTGTGCCCCAGTGGCAGGGAGTCAGTCTCTTTCCATGCTAGTTTACTGCCTCTCCATTTTGCTGTGTGCACTAATCCTTTCTTCTGCTAGAAATGTACTAAGTCTTTATGTATGAGAGTTCATAAGTGTGAGACTGCCCTTCTACATCTATTAAAGCCAAATCTTGTGTTTTATGGAGATGTTTGTCCAAGGAGAACAGATAGGACAGTTCTCCAGAGGAGCAGGACTGGTGAGTGGGCTGTGCCCCGCAGCGGGCTGGCGCAGCAGCTCTGTAGTTTTGGGAGGCACAGTGCAGCTCAGCAGCAGGATTCAGCTCTGGCTCACGGGTGGGTTTCGGGCTGCTGCATGCACGGGGTGAGGCAGCTGGAGCAGCAATGAGGGACTGCGCTGGGAACTGGCTGCTGTTTACTATGGGTGATCACAACCTCAGAGCTGCCTATTGACTTTTCTGACCTTGTGCCTGTGAAACGAGCTGTCTCCAGAGCTCTTTGCTCTCAATTTATCTCTGCTCTGAGACACAAGCAAATCCCAATGTAATTGTTACACTTCAGTCCCACAGTAAAGCCTATGAATTTATTTCATGAATAAAAACAGTGACTGACTGTGCTGCTTTTTGGTTTTTTTTTCAGGGCTTGCATGATCTCGCTGAAAACTTAAGGCATGCGTTCCTTCTGTTCCCACAATTTTGCTTTGGCTATGGGTTGATTGAACTGTCGCAGGATCAGGCGCTGGTGGGCTTCTTAAAAGCCTATGGAGTGGACTACCCTGACAAAACCTTTGAGCTGGACAAGACCACATCCAAGCTATTTGCCATGTTTATCCAGGGCACTGTGTTTTTTGCCATTCGTCTTACAGTTCACGACAGGATGATTCAGAGAGTCTGGAACAACGTACTAGAGTAAGTAACATCTGGAGTCCTCGCAATGAAAACAGACCAAGCCAGCGCTCAGTGGTTTAATTCTGGGCTCTCACACCATCCTTGTCAATTATGAAGCCCATAAATTTCCAAGACACTTTGCAAACACGGAGTAAGTTTTCTCTGGCAGCAGTCCCAGTAATTAGAGTATTAACTAATAGAGGTATAGGTTACCAGAGTCCCTTGATGCTCCTTACTGGCTGAGACTGTGGCCCTCGTTTCAGGGCTCTGGGTTTGGTGGGCTGATGTTCAGCTGGTTGGTAAGAGCAGTCAGTCCATAGACAGCTGTTTGAATTTCCCCATCTCCTCTGGCTTGGGTGCACACAGGGAGGAGTGAGAACAGTCCTGTCAACCTGCATTACAAATGTGTCCACAAGGCAGGACCTCCTCCAGCTCAGACTATTTGCTGAAAAAGAGAAAAAAAATTAGGCAGAAAGAGAACACTGGGTTTTTAAATTCCCAAAATGGTGCGAATACCAGGAAAGAATAGAAACTGTCTGGGTATCTGTGTATTTTTTGCATGCCGTGGGATCTCATGGGAAGGCTCCGTAGTATCCTAAGCACACAGGCCCACTGCTGTCTGCTTACCAGAGGGTAAGGTCCCCTCTCTGCCTTCCCCACAGGTTCCTGTTTGACAGAGTGCATGGCAAAGTCTCACTTCTGCCACCTGCGGCTGAAGAGGACGGGGACGTCCAGGCAGAAAGGAACCGGGTGGAGTCTGGCAAAGCTGACTTTGATGTGGTGCAGCTCCAGAATCTCACAAAGATCTACCACCTGCCTCACAAACGCATCGTGGCTGTGAAAAATATCAGCCTCGGGATTCCAGCTGGAGAGGTAAGTGAGGGGAAAAGGCTGCGGGCACCTTCTGCCCTGGGGGAGGGAAACTGGAACAGATCCACAGTCCCACTGTCATCTTCTCTCTCAGTCCTTTGCTGCTCTCCCAGCACAACTGTAATGGTTTGTTCTGCTCTGACCTCTTCCTTCCTTCTTTTGCCTTATTTATTGATTTCTTGGGGTTACAGTAGCGACTAAAGGCTCCTGGTGGATTTGGGACACGAAGTGACAGTTTGAAGGCCCTAGAAAGAGGAAATGTGGATGGGACAGTGATGGAGCTGTATTCAGAGCAAAATGTCCAGCTACTGCGTTTGTACAGCACCTAGCGCAGTGCAGTTTTGGGGGGTCACTGTGGATTACCATATGGTAAATGAGGACAGCAGAATTTGTCCAGTTGCAGTTATTCACCTAAACTGCGTGGGAGACAGTGAGTCAGGCTTATCTGCTTGTATTTCCCATCAGGGAAAGACAAATCACTTCAGCTGAACACACATTTTCACGAATCAAGACTTAAAACTAACTCTAAAGAAAAAAAGATTCTTCGGTCATGTCAGTGCAGTCACCCGCAAAAGCACTGACTCAAGAAAAAAGACAGGAGCATACGGAGCACCTCTGAGACCCAAAGGGAAGTTCATGGGGCCTCTGGAGACCAGATCCTGCCTCAGGCTGTCCACCTGAGTTGTGGGGAAGCTTGGAAGTAATTCTTGGTACCTGATTTTTTTAATTGCCTGGGTCCCACTGAGATACTGGGCACATGAAAGGATGTAGGGTGCTGGGCAGGAGGACAGCAGCCTCACGTGGAGACTGTCGCGCTGATCTTTCTGGCGGAGGATTTTTTGCAAGCCACAACTGGCATCGAGGTTTCTAGCTTCTGGCAAAAGTCAGCCCAGTGCAGGTGCCAGCAGAGGCCATGGCCCTGCACCAGAGACTGTGCACAGATACTGTCCCTGCATGGACCTCGAGGTGGGGAAGAGCCTTGGATCGATGCTGTGCATCTGCAGTGGGCCCAACACGTGAGGATTCTCACATCAGCTGGGCTGTACTAACGATACCAAAATAATAGTAATTATCAGCACAAGGGTAATTGCTTATGCAACACACAACTGCATATCTCCAACCTTAGCAATAAAACATAGATTTTAGTATGAGATACTGAACTGCACTACAGGGAGCCAGTTCTTAATCTTATTAATGTAGTGCATTAGTGAGATTATTTGACAAAAATCTTGTGTCGCATTAAGGTTTTACCAATGACAGCACAAACCTCACTCACCTCATTCCTATGAACAGCTCTGCTCCTGTCAATGGGAGGCTTTGCACAAATTAGATGATCAGGATTTGGCCCATCAGATGAGCTTGCTGCAGAAATGCACCTTGCAGTAAAAGGAATGACTCTATTAGAGACACATCCTTGATTCTTCACCATATTAAACAAATGGTCCTAATATAAGCTGCAGTATATTGCACCATAAACAACCTCCATTATAACATTCGTGTGCTCTGAGTACCTCTGCTGCTCTTGCGATTCATCTTGCTCAAGGGTCCAGAGAAAAGAAGAGACAAGATGCACTGAGCACTCATCTCGGAGCAATATTTCTGTGTTATAAATAGAGCATGGTTACATTTCTACCTTTCTTTCCCACAACTCAGTGCTTTGGCTTGCTTGGTGTGAACGGAGCTGGAAAGACGACCATCTTCAAGATGCTGACAGGCGATATCGGAGCATCCAGTGGAAGGTTGCGGGTCCAGGATCATTCTGGGTATGAGGATGTGATTTCTGGGGAAGGCGCATGAGCAAATCAGCCTGGGAGCAGTTTTTAAGGCCAGATGGCAAAGGAAAAGAAATGTAAAAGTCTGAAACAAAACAACACATTCAAAACAGAGCAAAAATAAATAAGGCAGGGAATTTCATCCTTTGAAGATAGTATGGTCCCTTCCCTAGGGTTTGCATTTTGCTGTCGTACCTCTGCTGTTCTCAGTGGTGTTTCTTTCACTTCATTCCATTGCAAACGGGATCAGACTCAGATCCTCAGCTGAGTGTGATCCCACTTCTGAGCTAGTATCTGGAGACCAGTAGGACTCATCTCAAAGCCCTCTTTAACAGGAGTAGGCTTGGTGGCAGCTGTGCCATCTGAAGTGCTGGTGGTAATCGGAGAGCGATGTACTAGACATTGTGGCAAACAGACATCGCAAATACAATTCTTCCGTTGCAGAACTGAGGGCCTAAAAGCTGAAGGTCTGCAAATTCATAGCATTTTCCTTCCAGGGTTGGGGAAGGGGTAAGAAGCAGGAGAAAGGTTTGGGTTTTTTTTCCTTCTCTTCTGTCTGATTCCAGAGTGCATTGGCAATTCAGTATGTTTAAAATGACTTGCTGACTTCCTTACACAGGTCCTTGAATGACATCAGCGAGGCACACTGGTCACTTTTTGGCTACTGTCCTCAAGAAGATGCCTTGGATGACTTGCTGACAGTGGAAGAGCACATGTATTACTATGCTAGGCTCCATGGCATCCCAGAGAGAGAGATCAAAGGAGTGAGTAACGCTGGGGCTTGACTTAGAGCATTTTCCAGTTATTGAGAGCCTTTACATTGATTTAATTAGTCTTTCAATAAATAGATATGTGTGTGGTAATTTATGCCTGGACATTGTTGTGAAAGCTGTACTCTTGCTCTTATAGGTTGTACTCCAGCTACTCTACCGGCTGAATCTGATGGCCTACAAAGACAGAGTCACCTCTATGTGCAGTTATGGCACCAACAGAAAATTGTCGACGGCTCTGGCTCTCATTGGGAATCCATCAATTCTGCTGCTGGTGAGAAATGGGGGCCTCGTTGGGGGGGAAGAGGAGCAGATCTCTGGGCTGGCAGAGGTACTTTGACAGTCTAGTGAAACCTTCTCAGGCACAGCTTGCAGGACACTCCCCAAATACCCATACTTAGCCTGACAACATATGCATCAGAGGAAAGTTTAGGTTCCAGCCAACCACCTACATTTTCTCTGAGGGCATAAGAGAGTGGTGAGTCTGCCAGTTTCTCTGTTAGGCTCTTTCAGAGGTCAAAAATGGATCCTGTATTTGCCAATTAAATTCTCCTTGTTCCCAGCGCTTTCTTGGTTTTTTTGTATTGACTACCCTGCACAGTGTTGCAAGAAAAGTGGCATCCAAGGCTTCAAATCTGTAGGACAGCAAAGGAGCAACTTCCGTCAGGATTAGAACATAAATCTATTTTCCTAGGTTTGGCTTCCCCTTTTGTCTTTCACTTTGAACTTTCTAGTTCTTCCATGAGATATGCCATTGTTAAAATATACCTTTTTGTGCAGTTTTTCCACTTGCTGTGTTTTGAATGTGTGCAGTGCTCTGTGAACAGGTTTCCCAATGTTAAATTTGATATCTAGTGGACATAAATCGCCCTTGCCCCAACTTCTATCAAGCCCAACACTACTGCCTTTACTTCTGACCACATACACCAGCCCTTTAGCCGCTTTTGTGACATAAAAAAATCTCAGTAAAAATAGAAGGTGGGGAAACTTCCTCTGTACTGACTGCTGCCTGAACCCAAGCTGTTTTATTTCTGCCTTACATAAGGCGTTATCCTCAACAATAACAATTTGTCAATCGGAAATTGGCTAACCATTTTATCCACAATGCATAAGATAGGAGATGGTATACCATCTTTCATCTGTGGCTTACTGTCTCTCTAAATGGAGAAATGCAACAGTTGTTTCGTCAGCATATTGAGAGGGAGACAAAATGCAGGTGCACGTGGGAACCAAGTGCCAGTTGACAACTTCTTGTCTGAGGTTATGCCTGTGGTGTTTATGGATATTTAAAAAACAATGGCATAAAATGCACGGTCGGGTTGATCTTGGATGGTGCTGTCACAGCCAGTCAGTTCCTCTAGAGCCCAACAGAGGCTGAGAGTTCCCACCAGTCACCACGGGAGCTGTGCGGTTCCAAAGGGCAGTGAGGATGGAGGTCTTAGTCAAGCTGACTTGCTTCTGCTTGAAGGGAGAGTAGGATGTCTCAGTCAAATCCATAATGCAACTGAATAGAATCCTTCTCCCGGATCTGTACCAGTGTCAGCTCTCCTGTGGGTCCTTACTAGCAAACATCATAACAGTAATGATGAACCTAAAAAGAACACAAGATTTTTGAGTGCAAATTTACATTCAGTCCTATCTTTCCCAATAGGATGAACCGAGCTCTGGAATGGATCCAAATGCTAAGCGCCACCTTTGGAAAATCATCAGTGAGGAAGTGCAGAACAAATGCTCAGTGATACTCACATCCCACAGGTAGGGCTGGTTTGGCTCTGTCTCCAGTTTGAGGGCCTGCGGGAGGTATGGAGAGGCCTGTCCTTCACACTCCCCATTGGTCCTTGCAGAATTTCAGGGCACCGAGCTATGACAGGTTTGGGGGTTTGTTGTGGCTGAATGTGGGTGCCCATGGAGACCCACAACACTTTAGGGAAGATCAGTAACGATCTCCGATTACTAAAATAACTATTTTTTTACACCTTCTCAATGACTTATGAGAGTTTCTTGGTTGGTTTTTCAGCATGGAAGAATGTGAAGCCCTCTGTACCAGGCTGGCTATTATGGTGAACGGGAGTTTTCAGTGCATTGGCTCTTTGCAGCATATCAAGAGCAGGTCAGTAAAGCGTACCTATTCCACTTTTACTGAACAGCATATGGAGTTACTAACATACTGTCCTGGTTTTGTCTGGGATGGAGCTAATTTTCTTCCTAGTAGCTGGTATAGTGCTGTGTTATGGATTTAGTATGAGAATAATGATAACACACTGATGTTTTAGTTGTTGCTGAGCGGTGCTTACTCTAAGTCAAGGACTTTTCAGCTTCTCATGCTCTACCAACTGGTAGAGGCACAAGAAGCTGGGATGGGGCACAGCCAGGACAGCTGACCCCAGCTGGACAAAGGGATATTCCATACCGTACGACGTCATGCTCAGTATATAAACTAGGGGAAAGCTGGCCAGGGGGCTGCTGCTCCGAGACTGCCTGGGCATCGGTCAGCGGGTGGTGGCCAGTTCCATCACGCATCACTTCCTTTGTATATTCTTTAATCATTACTATTTTATTTTATTTCAATTATTAAACTGTTCTTATCTCAACCGACGAGGTTTTTTTCCACCTTTACTCTTCCGATTCTCTCCCCCATCCCACCGGCAGGGGAGTGAGTGAGCGGCTGTGTGGTGCTCAGTTGCTGGCTGGGATTAAACCACGACACCTACAGCTTTGAGGGCTCAGAACATGAGACCTTTGTTAACAGGGCATCAAAATAACGTCATTTTCTGGTTGATGTTTCTTACTACACCATTGAAATTCTGTGTTAACTAATGTACTTTCTACTCTCTCACAGCCTTTTTTCCCAAAGATGTGTTCCCCAAAGTAATCTGTTCACTGCTGAAAATGTGAAATGCGTGTTAGGCCTGAGCTTTGATTTTATTAGTTATCACAATAGCTCAGCTATTAAGATTCACTCCAGGTTAACAACCCTGACCCCATTCAAGCTGCACTCTGCCTGGATTAGATTTCCCCGAAGAGGCTGTGCAGCACTCTCAAAGGATTTTCTTTATCTGTTTCTCTTTCCTACTGTGTTAATTGTGATTTTCTTTTTTCCCCCCCTAGGTTTGGAAGAGGATTCACTGTGAAGATGCACTTAAATAGCAACACAGTTAACACTGAGACGCTGACAGAGTTCATGAAGTCACACTTTCCAAATACATGCCTGAAGGTAAGCAGGACAAATGCTTTCAGGAGAGGCCCTCTCAATCCCTTCAAATTAACCAAGAGGATCTTGCAAGACAGGCATCTTGTAACATACTGTGCGCATAGATCCATGCTCTCAGAGTGTAAGGGATTCATACACACATGCTTGTCAGTGCTGTCATCAGCCACATTGTCCACGGGCTGGAGCACCCAAGTTCCTTGGTGGCTTAAATAACCACAGGCAAACAGCTGCAGTGATCCCATAAGGCAGCTGTTAGGTGACCCTCTGCCCCTGTGAATGGTCCCACTGAAGCCTGGACTGCATGGAGATGCAGTTCGTATTCAGTGGGTAATGAGATGGTCGGGTGCTTCTAGTAACTGAATAACTGTAAAACTAGAGTAACTTGAGTCACAAATCCCATCCATTGACTGTAAGCCAGTCTCTGCATCAAAACAGCAGGCCTGGAGCTGGAAAACGCTATGGCTACCTTCAAGCTTCCAGCTCTGGGGCTTAGTTTTCATTTCCCAGTCACAAAAACCACAAAAACTTCCAATAGGGAAACACCAGTCAATCCTGGGCAATAATATTCCTCACCTTTGGGAGCCAGAAGCAGAGAACGCACCCTCTGGCCCTTCATTCTCCCATGGCTCAGTTCCTCTTCGCTTTCGTTCTCAGCCAAACAGCCATCAGATCTGTTGGCTCTTTATAGGCAGCAACCTCTTAACTTTACCCCATCGTTCCTGTTCCCACAGGATCAGCATTTCAGCATGGTGGAGTATCACGTTCCGGTCTCTGCCGGAGGAGTAGCAAATATATTCGATCTCCTGGAAGCCAGCAAAGCAGCCTTCAATATCAGGCACTTCTCAGTGAGTCAAACAACGTTAGAGGAGGTAAGGAATTAAAGATGTGTGGCCATCCATTTAAAACTGTTAACAGGGGAGCAGACTGATGGTTACACATAATGGACTGCTGCACACAATAGACTACATTTTGAAAGGGAATTCCATCTATATTCCTCCTGGGGATACTTTATCAGTACTACTGCCTCCAGATACCTGTGCTGGTGCTAGGAAAACGCACATAGAAAGCTGTCTGTAGCATAAAGGATCTGTTCTTCCCTCTGTGACTGCTGATTTGAGGAGCCTTGTGGGTGTGGAGGAAGGGGAGGATTATGAATCACCCCGGAGTCCAGTGCTAGCCTTCCTGGCAGTGGACTTTTCCCATCAATCCTGGAAATTTGCTTGATTTCTCTCTTTCTTGTACCGTATGTGGGTTGTAAGTTCATTTAGCCTTACTCCAAACCTAGCTTCATTGTTAAGTTTCTTCCATTTTCCATTGGAAGAACATTCCCACTGGCATTAAAATCTTATAGGAAACACATCAGCTGAAGCGATGCTGCAAAGACTATCCAGAAGAAATCATCCTGTTGAGCATCAGCATCTGATGTATTAGGTCTGCCCCAGAGACAGGAGCAAAAACTGCAGCCCTGTAATCCTACGAATTGTTAAACAGAGATCTGGGGGAGGAGGTCCTCAGTATTGTTTTAATAAGGGCCAGTGGTGAGAGAAACGGGCAGATGAACCGCAGGAAGCCCCACGTCACGTTTTGTGGGAGGACAGCTTGGATTTGTGTATATGCAAATGTGATTGCAGGTAGTGTTCTAGTAAGAATGTTTTATGTATTCATTAGATACTGTTCAAACGAAGACTGTTAGGTGTGATTATATATACCTATCTATATAATATGCAGTTGTGCATGCATGGATGTCAATTATATATAGACAGATGGGTTTATAAAGTAATAATATAGCTGTATTACACTGTGATCAAAATGAGCTACCACACGGGTATTACCTCGCTAGTACTTTTGAAACACGAGTTGCAGGACAGTTAGGTTTTGTACAGGAATGTCTACTTTTGCATCCCAGGTGTCAATTCAGCAGTATGGGAGTGTGCATCCATTTATTTACATTAGCCCAGAGAAGCCCAACATTTGCAATTTTCAAATCCAGTGTGAATCCATTCCTGAGCACTCTCTCCAAGGCTCACAGTCAAACCAACAGCCATTCGTTTTTTATATTCATTCATATTATAAATTCTTTATTCTGTCACATACTGAATGTTTTCCTTTAAACTTCCAGGTTTTCATCAACTTTGCTAAAGATCAAGCAGATCCTGACGGCGTGGATGCAGGTCCTGATATGACACTGGACAGCTCTGACACAAGTAGCCAAGATAGCACCGTAAGCTCCATCTATTGAAGGGACCCAACCACAGGGGATCACAGAAGCTGGGGAAAAGACCTGATGACCCCTCGGGGTTCTTCCAGCCCTGTCTCCTATGATTCTGGGATGGTGCGGATAAAAGTCACATTTTCTTAAAGTACTTTTTTTTTTTTTTTGATATGCATTTATTTTGTTACTAGGAACATGGTAGGCATTTAAGACTGGCATTTGGTTACAAGTCAGATTGGTCTTTCCACAGGTTCTTTTTTTTTTTTCCTCAGTTCTTGTTTTATGATCACTTTAACGCCTGTGAGGACTTAGTTGACATCACCTGCTGCTCATGGCCATTTGCTTACAGCAGAAATGGCCATGATGGAGCAGAGGAGCTGTTGGCAGTGCAGGGTGTTTGACAAATAAAGCAGCCTCATGGCTGCACTCTCTGAAAGCCCCCGCTCCACTCCCTGCTCAGCACCAGACTTTCTGGGTGACTGTGAGAAAGTCCCTCAGTTTTGACAGGTTCCCCACTGGCGAAATGGGGTTCACGGCCTTGCCCTACCTCACAGGGGTGTTGTGAGGACATAGGTGTTACGTACTGAGAATCGCATATGCCGTTGGTGGGGGCCGTCTTTGGTAATGACATAAAGCTTATCTCTATGTGTGGGTTATGTCAGTACAAATATAATTATTTTAAAAGTCAGCACTTCCAGTGGTTTCGGTTTGTTCCTGTAGTTTATTTAGTCCCGGGCAGTTCCTGGCTCTTGGTACCCAACAGAAGATCATTCCACCAACCAGCCCTTTCTTCTTCAGGGCTTGTCCATTACAGCAGCAGAATGGTACGAGGCAGGTATATTGGTTGAATCCTCTGGTACGAAGTATGCTTCATAAGATTGTGTTTCCCTGAGCAGAGTAAAAGCAACGAGCATCTCCCTTGTTCAGAAAACCTCCCTCTCCGAGGAGGTTCTGCCTCTCTCCTTCCTCTTCAGTGACCTTCCTCCTCAACGCCCGAGCGCTGGCTGCCCCTGTAACTCTAAGCTGTGTTTTCCCACATAAAAAGGCATAATTAACTTCTCCTTCAAAGACTCTGCCTGCTGGCTTTAAATGAGACCTCTGCCTTCCTTTGAGCAGCAGCCCCCCAGCAGCTGAGTTCAGCACACCACCACGTACATACTGCTTTTTCCCACACAATCATTAATAGGTAGAAGAGTTTAAAATTACTCTTTATTATACGTATCAGCATAAGACCTCAAAGACTCAGTTTTGGGTCAGGGCATTGATGTACATTCAAGCACATAATGAACTTAAACTCTTTGAGCTCAATAAACTTACTGTTGCTGGTAAAAGAGATTGCCGATAAAGCCAGGTTGTACTTACCTTGGAAGACCTGGGAAGGCCCGTACAGCACTCGGTTTTGGGTTCACACACACAATTCCAGCCAGAGGGGGTTTTTTTGCTTTTTTCCCCCCAAAGCTAATTTGAGCCAAAGGAAGCTTTAGATGAAAGCTGCAATGACACATCTTTCTCACCCTGATCATCAGAGTATTTTTACTAGTTCAGTTCCCATCTGATGCTAAGGCTTGCTGAGATAATCATGCAAGGAACAGGTACTTTAAATATCAAGGGTGTTCGGGATTTTACAGTGGGATACTGAAGTTCAGAGTTTAGTTACTGCAAGGAGGTCACGTTTTCTCCTTGATCTTGGTGTAAACTTCTTACCGATAGCAGGAGAAGTTTTGGTATGGATTGAAGGTATTATCAAGCCCTGAATTATGCCTCAACCTGCTGACTGTAATTAAAACTGGAATTCAGCTTATTTCCAGAATGCATTTGACACCTGCAGTTTATAAGTAACTGAAAAAGCTGCCCAGACATTCATTGTAGCTTCTATTATTATGTCTCCAGCTCTGCAAAAGCTCCTTTTTTCTCATTTTCATTGCATATCTTACACAGATCACAGTATAAAATTAAGCTTTTCTCTAATGGAGGGCTTGCGCTCCCTGCAAAGGACTCAGAGCATGAATGCCAATGATTTAAATGCAGCCTTGTAATACCAATCAGAGTATTATTTTATTATGTCGATGGCTTTGCAACTGCCAGTGAAAGATGGATCTTCAGACTCTGTCCAGATGTACTTTACATTTAATTGAGGGAGACTGATACAAAGCTATTCTTTGGTCCCTTTAGAGCCTACTAATCAAAAAAAAAAAAAAAGAAGTGATTCATTGGAATACTTCAGCAAGTTGCATCCTTTGAATTTCCACCCAATTCTGGCATTAATAGAAACATCTGCTTCGCGCAAAATGTGTCACTGCCGTGATATACGCTCGCCGTTTTCACTTGCAGGTAAAAATAAAACATCTGCTATTGCAATCAGGTCTGTAGGTATTGGTCCGAACAAGCCGAAGTTTACATACTTAAGGGAATTTAATTGAAACCTGTGGAGAAGCAGTTACAACTGTTTAGGGGGCTGAAGCATCTGGCAAGGAGGTTGTATATAACATCACCAGGGGCTGAATTACCTTTTGTGCCACATTACAAATATCCCTGCTCCCTGCAGAGCCGCACAGATGCAACCTGTCCGTTTCGGAGGTAGGACACACCCCAGGCTTAATTCCGGGACGATAAATGTGATAGCTAATACTGTCCTGCCTCCGAACGCCAGCTCCAGGTTTCTCATTGCCCCTTTGCCTCCCCAGGGGGGGTTCCAGGGGTAACCAGAAATACATAGCCCTGCCTAAAAAAACTACTGAAAAAATCTGTCTTAAAGATTATGAGCACATTGTACGCATCAGGGGAAGGATGGGGATGCTCCCCTGTCTTCAGTGCTTGCGGTCATCTTCATCCTGCCAATGTACAGGTGTAATAGCAGGTGCCCCCTGTTGTCAGCCCTCTCTGAATCCCCTCAGAAATTTTTGCTTTACATGACTCTGCTTTCAAAAAAAGCCAGGCAGCCAACAAGCTCGGTCCTTTCTTTGGTCTGAGCAGGGGTTAAGATCATTGAAAACGCTGACCCTGGTGTCCCTGGAAGGAGGAGCGCTCTGCGTACCACTGCACGTCACCTCTCCAGGAGCGAGAGATGAATGCTGCAGTCTGGGGGGAAAACAAGCTTTTCA
This sequence comes from Platalea leucorodia, assembly GCF_965183815.1. Lineage (NCBI taxonomy): Eukaryota > Metazoa > Chordata > Aves > Pelecaniformes > Threskiornithidae > Platalea > Platalea leucorodia. The sequence continues at coordinate 62,364,588 of NC_138827.1, forward strand.
TCTCACTTCTTTAACACAATCTCACTTCAGCCACCCTAATAACCCTTGTTGAAGGCAACAGGGAGCAACGGTGCTGGGCAAGCCCTGCCGGAGCGATCACGCGGCCCGTATGCGTTAACTGGAACTGCGTGGGCCTCAACTGAGCTTAATTTAAAAATGCTCTAAAATATTACAGACACAAGGTATACACAGTGCAATCGCTAAACAAGTCCAGGGCGAGGGAGTCAAGGAGGAATTTCATAATTGGTTATGTGGATTGTGAGACTGATTCAAATCAGTTTTGTAATTGGAGCTGTGGCCTCGGAGACAACGGTTCAAATCTCCATCCTGGCTCCCCTTCATTTATCACTTTGCGCCGCTGCTGAGAGCACAGTGCTTCTCCAGCCCGATCCTCGCTTAGCTTCGGTCTCCACGCAAACGGCCACCGAGGGCTGAACTTGCAGGGTCAGAAAAGGTCTGGCAGGGGCCGAGGAAAGCTGTCCAGAAGGGCCAACGTTGTGCACTGGTTCTCTCAGCCCTGACCACTACTGTAAATATAAATTCAGGGCCTAATTGGATATTTTTTGTCCTTTCATGAGAACCGCAGGAGAGGTTTTGTTACTGGAACAGATCAGAAAACATGTTTATAGGTCAGACGAACACGTCCAGGTAAACATAACTCCGTGACTCGTAAAGCGCAGGAGTGGGTGATGCCCACAGACCTGCTGCCTGTGTGAAGTCACTCCTGGGATCCAGGACTTGCAGGATCCGACCTCGTAACAGGCTCAGGATAGGGCCCCAGCCTGTCGTAGCGGCTTCGGCCTCCTTACGTTGCTGCAGCTTCACCGAAGCTGCTGTGAGGTTTTTTGGCTTTTTACAAGCCAAGAAAAATGTATGCTCCTGCTCTTAATAGGGGAAGGGTTTTTTTTGTGAGCTGGTGGAGGAAGAAAAATGGTTGTTGGATGGCAACAGCACACAGCATGATTTTACTCTCTTTTTTTTTTTTTTTTTTTGCAGGCAACAGCTGTGATCTTGCATAGCTATAACAAAATATCAACAATGTATTAAAAGAGAGCACAACAGAGAAAAGTAGCAGTGGGGAATGACAAAAAAAAAAAAAAGAATTCACCAGAATTATTATTCCACGACAGTATTTAAATAAAAAAAATCACTCTAATTAATTTAGTTGTTCAGGGAGAGGGTGGAAATAAGGAAGATGACACTGAAATAGTAAGAACAACATTAGTATGGGACACAGCCAGCTCTAACTTACTGTTGGCTCCGCTCCTCACGCTACTTGCATACGCAGCGCTGGTAATGCGGGAGGACAATAGGCCCCGCGGCGCTGGGGAGCAGCCCGCGCTCAGAGCAGCGCGGGGAGCACGGCCCATTTTGGGCCAGACCGGGCCCCCCAAATTATCTGTGGCATGGGGGGAGCTGCACAAGGCCACCCCAAGGGGTATCAATACTGACCCGTGTCATGGTACAATCCTGCAGCACCTGAAAGCCAGCACATGCCAAAACAGGGGACAGTCACGGTGGCCACATTTGGCCCAGGGTGAAAAAAAGATAGAGCTTGTGCTTGCAACCCACGGAGCAGAGCTTGAAACCCGGCACCTCCCCGCAGCCCTCGGTTCCTGGCGGGGTGCAGCCCCCCGCTCATTGCTAATTGCTGCTAGAAGAGACTTTTGGAAATAGGCCACTGCCAGGGAGAGCAATTCTGAGGGCCCCGTGCTGGGAGATAAGGGAAATAAATGGCGGTGCTCCCACAAGCTTTAAGGCTCAAAGCAACAATCTGATCACCTACCCCAACCTCCAGTTTAATGGAGGCTCCTGAATCTTAAGCAGTGGGTCTTTCACTACAGACAAGCGTGTTGGGTAGAAATAAAGCATCTCTTAGAAAGAGCCCAGGTCTTCACTGACTCCAAAGAAAGAAACAAAAGAATGCATCTTCAGGGCAGGACAGAATTTATGGTAACACATACGAGATAAAATCTAAGTGAAGACAGGGTAATAATTGAGGTTTTTACCTCCATTAGCAGGTCAAGGTGAACTCGCAGCCCTCTACTGTCTATGTCCTAGCTACCAGCTAAAGGGGTTTTACGCAGCCCTCAGCTTTAATGCGCAGTAGCTATTTCACAGCCAGAGCCTAACAAATTGAAGTGCGTCCAGAGTGTGATGGGGAGGAGGAAGCAGGATGATATGCCTCTCCCTAACCAGACCCAGTTGGGTTATTCCTGTGCAAGACAGCAATGAATTTAAGTTAAAATGATACCAACCAGATTGAAATGCAATTAAAGGAGTTCCCTTAGGGTTGCACATCCAATTAGTAGAGTACCTTTAATTACACCAGTGCAGTTTCAAATAGACACGTGCTGAGAGGACCATCAGCACAGAGCTGAAGTCTGCCTGGTGACCCATATCCGTGAGGACTCCAGAGGAGTTATGCATGCGTTTGCATCACCAAGTGGTGGCCCGCTTGTCTACTGGGGGAAGAGCTCCTGGGGTGGCCCAGCCGGGCCTGGGAGCAGGGTGACTGCCTGCACAGGGCACCCAGTGCTCCTCGGGGTGTCAGCCCCAGCCGTGAGCACCTCTGCTCTGGGGGCCTCCTCCCTTGCTCCTGCAGCCCCAGCGTACAAGGGCCAGCAGTGGAAAGTCTTTGCGGACAGATCTGCTTTGGGATGGATCACAAGGGATGGAGCTCACTAAGAGCGAGCCCTGAATCGCCTTCTCAAGGGTCCTCTCTCTGCTCCACTGGGTGGCTGCAGCGGGAGCCTGGAGAAGCTCGCAGGCTGAGTCGGGGCCTTTACCTGAGCTGGGTAACCTAACCCCAAGGGGCTGCCTCTTTTTTATCTTCAACTGGCTCTAGAAGCAAAGCAGAGGAAAAACACAGAAACCATTTTCAGCTTTTTAACAGCAATTTTCTCTAATAAATGATTGCTGGAAAGCAATTAAGATCCAGGTGCTTCTGAAAGGTAAGAGATTTTTCTACCCTTTTTGGTGCATAGGGCTTTCCCTCTTGCAGTGACTGAACATACCCTACTCCCAGGAACTGTGGAAGCTAAAGCATTTGAGTTGAGTTTGGTAAGACAACTCATTAAAAAATTGACAATGCAAACATTAAGGAAATGATAGAAACACCAGAGTACTTCTACGTTGTTCCTCGACCATCTCTGGGGAGTTATGTGAGGTATAGGAACTCAAAATACTTTTCTACCCCTACTCTTGAGCACACCACCACCCTCAAAGCAGCCAGGTGCAGCAGGTGGAAGTCAGGAGTGCGGCCCTTGGCTTGGAGCCTTAGTCGAAGTCCCTGTCGAAGCCTATAGTCAGGCTGCCCTGGACTGCAGCAGGCTGTGGGACCACATCTTGCTCCCCCAAAATTCCTATTTAAAATCCTGTCAAAGAAAGCAAAGCTGAAGGAGACTCTTCTTTGCCCATTGTAGCACCAAGCCTGAGGGCTGGTGTGTGTTGATAACCCAGGGACCCAATTTTAACACAAAATCACATCACCTTGCACAAGATCGTGCCCTAAGATCAATACTGATAGGTGCACAGAAGCACGTGCTTCATACATCTTCATATGCTCCTCCTCAAGTGTTTCTTTAAGTACCTTCAATGTCAGTAAGACGAACACAATTTGAGACCACAGGCTTAATCAGATTAACAATTATAATCATTCCCATCCATCACCACAAAGCAGGCTGTGACGCTGCTGAATCCGTTCTGCTTCAGGAACCTGGGAAATCAGAGCTGCACCTGATCAGCCAGACAAGGGCAGCTCGAGGCTTGCCGTGAACGAAGAAGAGAGCAATTGCTCAGGCTGACTTCTTTATTCATTTTTTTTTATTAGCCTTCAGAGCCTCCCTAGAAATTATTAAAGCTTCTCCAGGGAGCGCAGTGCCGCAAAGGGAGCATTTACTCAGGGGCTGGTGCTTCACGCTGTGATAACCCCCTGCGTGAACGTGCCAGAGCGGCTGTACGGGTTTCCTCCCTCACATGGGCAGTGAGGCCTCTCCTTTAACCTGCTTTCTACATCTTCAGCATTTGACCATCCTCATTATAGACTCAGCAAGCAGCTTTTTTTTTTACCCATAAACAGCTCTTTGCCACGCATCAGTGGATGGCAGCAAAGGCAAAGCTTGTACGTTCGTTATAAACCACCCTGGTTGTCTGTCTGAGGTTTGCTGGGTTAAACGGAGCCGCCTGCTCCTCAGGGTTGGGTTATAAACTGGGATTTGCGAAACTGGGCAGGATTAGGGAATACCACAGAGTTGCAGCAATGAGGACCTTCACCAGGAGGTTTGGGGCTGAAAACGAGGTATGCGCACCTAAGGTACAAGCACGTGTTTGGGGAGGCTGCTTGTGAACTGTTCCCCATCAAGCTTCAGTTTTAAATTGGGAAATCTGATCTGAATTCTCTCAGTGCCAGGAGGCACACAAGGCGCGAACATCGTTCTTCCACTTCGATCGGTCTGCGGCTGCGTGCTCTGGAGTCCAAGGGCCACAGCGCAGTCTTCTGTTGGTTTTTTCCTCAGGACATGACCGATCCAGTTCCATCTCCTCCTCCTCACTTCGTTACTGATTTTCTCCATCCCCGCCATTTCGTTTTTTTGAAAGTTGTATGCTCATTGTTTCTGCAACTTTTTATTTTTTTTGTCCGGGAGGAGGTAGTTGGCCTCCTGCCCAACCCCCATGACTTGGAGGGCCAGTGGTTTTTCTGTCAGGGTGGCCTTCCCTTAGGCTGCATTGGTTCATGGCACCTTCTTCAATTTTATCCGGTGCACCCTCCAGAGAGGGATCCCCTATCCACCACCCAGGGGACGCGCCTTCTAGCCGTGCAGCCCCAGCTGAAGGTTAAATTGGGAAAAGGTGTTTTAAAAAACAGCAGCAACAACAACAACAACAACAATAAAAAATACCCAAACACAAACAACAAAAAAGACCAAACCTTCAAAGGTCCTTTATGTGTCAGAGCTGAGCCCCCAGATGCCTGCAGGGGTGGAGATGTTGGAAAAGGCTCAGCCACGGCCATCCGGAGGAGGGACGGGACGGTTTGCTCCACAGGTGTTGCCCTGCTTTTGCTGATGGTGGAGGCAGCAGAGCCGAGGGATGCAGTTTCAGACAGAGTTCATATTGCAACCGTTACAGAAATCCCATGTGCCAAAACGACATAACTCTGCCGGCGTACAGAAAAATGTAATTACTGGGTGAGCATTAGTGGGGCTTCAGCCCTGACCCATGAGAGCAAGAAACCTCCACAGCTCCCTTGGAGAGTCCTGATGTTATAGGGGTTATTTTTCCACTGTAAATATCCTACACGGGGTAATTTCAGTGCTTGAAATCACCTCGTATATGACACGTTAACATAGTGCCCCTTTGCACAATATACCACCACTTCTCACGCTAAGTGAAATGGGAGAGAGAGGTGTCATCCCAGGACTGCTAAGTTTCTGTGTTACTCATCAGCCTCATCCTGATAAATCAAAGCTGCTGCATTGTGTTTCTCTCCCACCCCCCTTAGCGTTTTTGAGCTCTGGCTCAAGCAGAAATTACCGGGTGAGATCGTTTGGCCCGTGTAATAGAGCACGCCAAAATGGGAAGCTGTTTTTCCATCTAGCCAGGCTGTGACATTGAGGTGCTCAGCACTGACCTAATGAAAACGAGAGGGTCCGTGCCGCTGGGCTTTCCCGTCCCCAAGGGCCTGTTTGTGAGGCAGAGCAGGAAAAAGGAGCCCTTTGGGCTTGGATGGCTCAGGGCAGGGGGGTCCCGGCAGCGGGATGGAGCAGCGTGGGCGCAGGGCTGGGGACGCCCGCAGGCTCTGGGAGGGGAGGTTTTCTGCAGAGGCGCTCGCAAACCATCTCACTTGCCTCAGAAGTGAACCAAGAGGAGGGATTATAGGAAAATCAGAGCACAAAAATAGGGGTTGGTGCTTGGTACGTTCGAATGACAGACCCTGATAACTCGGAGGAGAGGCTGCAATGGCGTTGGCTGCCGCCACGGTTTCGGCACTCTTCCCTGCAGAGGCTGGCGAAGCCGGCTGTGCCTCCCAGGCCAAAGGGAAACAGCCCCCGCGGCTCCCAGGCCAGACTGGTGTTTCTTCTGGCAGTTTATAGCAATCCTATTTGTGGATTAAAATGCAGCCGTCAAGGCTGCTCCTACAGGATTTACGATGTGGCGTCAAAATACAGGAGAAAAGGAAAGCTGAACTCTCCTTTGATGTTTGCAAGTGTAAACTGCAGACCTGAGCTGAACACACTGTAAATAAGGATCATTAATCATCAGCCAAGCGGCACGCGGTTGCTGTTATTTATTATAACAACATAAATCATCAGGAACTGCTATCATGTTAATTTGGATTTAGTATAGATTAGTATAGAAAAAAGAATATCCTTACCTATTTAAACAATATATTCCCTTACTTGTAAACACATACAGATGCACTGGGTATTTGTTCCTTAGTTTCCTCCTGCCAGGAAGCGCGTCGGGAAAACAGGGTGTGAGCTTTGCATGTGAGGGTGTGCAATGGTTCAGGCCAAGTTGCAGCTGAGCAAAATCTGTCTGGCGATTGCACGCTAACTTGGCACCTAGGGAAAAGCAAGAGCAGGAGGTCTCTGACACGTTTCAGAGGGGCAGCTCTCTGCGCCGCCCCCCAGCCCTTCCTCCAGCCCCTGTGCAGGGCCTGGGGCTGGCGTTTCCCAGGTACTGCATCGCATCTGTGTGTCGCTGTAGTAACCCCACGGAGTTCTGGGTTTTTCCATTTGCAGCTCAGCTGTGGCTTTTGTGTTTAAAAAGCACGAGGCATGGGTTTTGTGGGATGATGGAGACCTGTGCTCCTGCCCTTGGAAGGAAGGCTCAGCAGGGAAGGAGCATTTTAATTTAAGTAAAGGAAGCATTACCCACGCATTTCATATTCTCCAGAAATGCCAGCTATACTCCTTGCTGCTATATTTTTTTCCCCCTGATTTTACTTTATTCAAGCTAAAAGGTGTGGCTGAGCCGCTCATGCACCAGAGCAAGGCCGGCAGAAGCACCAGTATGACCGTACCCGGTGTTTTGGATGTGGAGCTCATGCCAGGGCTGGAGAGGTGGCCCCATCCCTCCCCACAGAGCCTTTCTGAATTCGGTGGGGACAGAGCTTCACCCCGCAGGGATCCCCATCTTGGTGCTCAGACACAGCATCTGTCCCTGCCTTTGAGCACTTGGGCATAGCAGGGGGGGTCTACTTAACCCCCCAAAATAACTTGAATTCTTCAAAATGAGGCAGGTTTGTTGTTAATGAGTCAAAGCACATTTACAGCTGAAACAAGCCCACTGCCTGCAGTCCCAGTAATCTTTTTTATCTTGATGAAGCTGGAGGCGCTGAGCCCTGACCGATGGTGTGGGGATCCCTGACCAGCCTCGTGGAGCACAAGGCAACCAAAAGGTAAATTTAAAAGCAAGGACTTCAAAGGGGCACTCAGCTGTACGTCTTCAAAAGGAGATGTATGGGGCAAAGGGAATTAAATCCTGACAAAAGCACCCCGATGGAAAGGAAATGATCATACTTTCTTTGTTTAAAAAACCCCACAACACCCAAAAAAGCAGTGTTTACAGTGGAGCATGCACTGCCCTCGGCATTTTCCTTTGGGATCGGATGGACACGGAGACTCCAAACAGGTGCAGGGTCCCATCACGGCTCGTGTCACAGCCCCATCGCAGCTCTGCAGCTGTGGTCCACTGCCCCCATCGCCCCCTCAGCCCAGCCAGGAAACCTTGCCGAAACCTTTAATGCCACCAGCGCTGCTTTAGCTGGAGGTTAGTCCCCACTGATATTAGGTTAGTCCTCCGATATTTGGGAAACAGAAACCAGAAGAATTAGGGTTTGGGTTTTTAAAATTTAACTAAAAGGGAAATTAAAAGGATTTTATGTTTTGGGGTGGCCCAAAGATTTCTCACAGGCTTGATGCTGCAACGATACATTTAACAACAGGTTTGTAAGTCACAGGTAAAAAGAATGAAACCAATGCTGTACCCACACCTTGACCCTGCCGTGTCCGAACGCGTGAGCAATTGCCATTAATTGCCTCCGCCGCTTTTAACCTGTGTTTTTTGCATGCCAGATGAACAGACATCAAACCACGGAGGACTTCTCCAAGCACTGAGGAAGAGCTGAGGCTCACATTAATTAAAATTGGGTTAATTATAATAACTCTAGTACAATAGGGATAGTATAATAGAACTAATTAGTGTGGGGCTAATAATAAGAGGGTTCAAGCTATAGCAGCCACTGTATAAAACCCGCACCCAAGTTCTTCAAAGGTGGACTCAGATCCCACTCAACTCAAGGGCAATCCAACATCTAAAAGCTGCTGCAAAGCTTTGACTGAGTTTTCCCGAGCATCCAGGCTTGCATCGCACCGACCATATGTCTGCCTCTGCCTGCTAGCAGATTGCACCAAATATTTTCCTTTTTTATCGTGGCTGAGCAAACAAACACCATCTGCGGGGCTCACCGAGGGAAATCCTGGCCCCCTCCGCTCCAATGGGAAGGCAGCCGCGTGCGTCCGTGGGGCCTGACGTTTCTGCCATCCATACTCTGAGACGAGAGCTTTTCTCTGCTCTGCATCTCTGCCCATCCGCCGAGTTGAGTTAGGACCTAGCCTCTTGTGAACAGATTTAAAATGCAGATTTTATTACGGAAATGCTGGGTCCCTTCAAAGGAGATTGCCTAGCATTGACACAGCCTTGCGGGACTGCCTTGGGGTGGCGGTAGGTGGAAGAGGGCAAGAAGGCTTTTTTTTTGTTGGCTCTGTCCACACAGGTATTTCTTGGATGTATCCATGCCGCTCGGGGCTTTGGGCATTTTCCAGACACACTTGAAGTCCTGGTCCAGGTCTGATGGTGATTTTCGGTCCTGCTTGACCTGCTTAGAGCCAGGGGTCTGGGTGGGCAGCTGACAGGGGGTGCAAATTATTCCCTGTTCAAACCTTTATTCCTTTGGAAAGTAAAACTCCTGGGTGGGGCACTGTTTGATATGGAGGGTCTGTGCCACCCATTCATGCACCCCAGCACGGGTGAGCCCCGGGAGCAGGGGAGCATCAGCGGCTGCTGAAGCAAAGGCTTGCATGTGGTCCCCAGCTGCATGGCTGGATGCAGAGCTTCCTCCTGCTTTGCTTTTCTCTGTTACTTGCCTTTCTATTGGATAACCCCTCTTCTCCCTCTTCTGGAAAAAACAGAAGGGTAATCTCAAATTTGTAAAATCCCCTGTAATTTTGGCCCAGCTGGGAATTCACAGAAAGCTCTCAGTGAGTGACGGGCCCAGTGGACGCAGGTGTAAATTACCTGTCACCTCGGCTGCTTTTCCACTCGCGCTTCTGCAGCACAGGGTCCAGATCATGTGCTCTGACCAAATCTTTTGTACAAGTGCCCTTTGGATTTAGCAATTCGCATGGTAAAAGCAGAACCGATGAACCACAGGCTTCTCTGCTGCTGCCTTTAATTAAAAATGCCATGTCTAACACCAGCAGATGTTCCTGCTGTCGAGACTCAACTAATAACTGAATGCCGTGTAATGCAATGCTGACTGTGCTGCTTAGTCCGAAAGCGTAATAGACTTTTTTTTATTATTTCCCTTTGGGGATCAAAATCCCTCAATATTTGAAATCTTAAAACTTGATAGTCTAATGGCCCTAGCCAATTACTGCGCCACATGATCTTAGCAGCCCCAAGTTGGCGCCGCAGCCCACGATTCCTCTGAGACCACGGTGAGCTTGCAGGGCTTTGGGTGTGCGGCAAAATTGGCCCCAGAGGGGCGGCCCGAGGAGCAAACTAAGCCCATTAAAGGCTTTGATTCACTCATTTGGGGAAAGAGGGAATTCAAAGCGTGAGGCTGCTCCTGTCCCCCTTTTTTTTTTTTCCCCACAGTCTTCTGCTGAAGCAGATCCATCCTGTTGCTTGCTGTGGGCGCTTGGCACTTCGAAGCTGAGCACCCTTCCTTGGCAGGGCACAGTGGTTTTGGGATGTGCCTGGTATTTGAGCGGATAAGAGGAGTGGGACCCCCCCTTCACAGATGCTTTGGCTCTCAACTCCTGGGAAAACAACTGACTTGTGAGACTTGAGGGAACTGCCTCCCTTTGCACACTCCTTGCCGTTACATGATGAATCACCTAATAATTGTATATTTATTGAAAAACAGCGGGGGAGCTTCGCTAATGAATAAAATATCAGGTACCGGTGTATTTACTTAAAAAGGTCTTTACCAGATGGGCAATGCTTTGAAATGAAGCACGAGGTAGATGAGGATTTTTTACCTTCCTCGTCAGCCGGGAAGCCAAGCGTCATTCTTCAGTGTGGATTTTGCTCCGAAGCCCTGCATTGTTTGAAAATCACATTATCAGTTTAGCACGGCAAAGATGATCGTTGCCTCGGCGGGGTACGGAGCGGCTGATTCATGCACGTACTGAACGCGACTGTCGCACTATATCACACCACTGCTGAAACCGTTTTACTGGCTTTCTGTCATGCAACAAATTTATTTTAAAGTGTGTGGGCCTTATACTGCCTGGAATGGCTTTACTCGTACTTTAAATACTGCATAAACCAAATTTAGAGATATATTTCTCGCTTCCCCCTGTTCTCTGCATCATTTTTTTTGCTTCTGACTGTCCAATTGGATGCAGTAATTCACTGCAGAGGAAGACGTTTCTTAGATTTTCAAGAGCGCCAACTCCTTAAGCTTTATAAAATTAGGGAGAATGAATCACTCGTGACTTTTAGATCTTTCTCAAACACAAGTATTTGTTAGATGCTGGCTGCCCAGGGCAGTGCTTTGCCTCAGTTTAACTTAGTTGTAGATGTTTGTAAATTCGCACATAATATCTCAGCACAATGGAGACTACGTGCGCACACACGGATTTATTGAGAGGGACACTAAACATATTTCAGCCGGAGGAAAGGAAGACGAGGTACTTATCTGTTTTATTGTCCTATACAGTATATATTGGCATCTCATATTTCGTGAACATAAATGCCAGGTTGACTCAAGAGATCTATGGATCAAGTGTTGTTTGTAACATGCGCTGAACACTTCAAATTGTATTAAAGGTTCATCTCGGCAGCGAAGCCTTTTGCCATCTTCCAGTAACCCTGGCGCACCCGGAGACGCTGGGCACTGGTTTTTTGGAGCACAGGACGAGCACACAATGGCCAAGAGGGAGTAGGACATTAAGGTTGCATCTGTCAACTGTTCACGTTTAAGGGAAAAATGACTGTTTTTTCAGCTTATTTTGTGAGTTTATCCTGGTTTTGGCGGTGTGAGGGAGCAAGTCCCTGTCCCAGCTCCATCCCCTGCAGCCTGGGGAAGGGAGCGAGGGTGCCCTGTCCAGCTGTGTCCCTCGCTGTCATCCCTCTCCTGCATCCAGATGTTTTGGCACCTGTGCGCAGGACGGGAAGAGACACCATGGGATGGGCCGGTCCCTGACCTCGCTGGGCTTGGGGACAAGCTCCCCTCTGGGCAGGACAGGGCCCGGGGCACCTCTCCCTGCCCCTTGCCTTCCCCAAGGTAGGCAAGGAGGACGCTGTGCTCTGAAGCAGCTCACCTCAGTCAGCTCCTGCCAGAAACACACCCGAGCCCGCCTGCCGCCCAGGAGCATCCGACACCTACGCATGTCTCTTAACAAGGTGCGGTTTGCATTTGGTTTTGTTTTACTTCCACGCTCACCTCCGAGGCTGTTGTTTCTTTCCCCAGAGCTGCTTCCCTCCGTGGCAGAGGGCCTGCCGATCCCCACCGCTGGGGATGACAGGCCATCAGCAAAGGGGACGCCGCTCAGTGTTGTTAACGCAGTGGGGGGATTGCTGAGCACCAGAAAACAACAGGCTATTACAGAGGTACAACCGCACTTTTCACAGCTGGATCCAGGCGCACAGACGCAGCTACCGCGCTGCCGATGACAACAAACAGCCTTCCTCTCCGCGCCGGTGAACCCAAGACGTGTGTGAATGGGGACGCCTACAACCATCCCCTCCCTCAGGGCTCAGGCCCCGACTCTGCAAGGACAGAGTCACCTGCAAAGGACAGGCTGTTGTCTCACCCTTCGGACCCTCCATATACCTCCACAGTTTCCTTTCTCATGGATAAAGATCAAGACTTATCACGAAGACAGAGAAAGCCAAGACGGTGTTTGCTGGGGTCAAGCAGGTTAGGAGATGCAATGGCATTGATTTAATAAAGGCTGAATATGGCACCATTCAAATCAGCGTGGCAGTGTTTCACCCTGTGACACATCGTCTTGCCCTGGACGGCAGAGGCAAATTTTCTCTGATCAATGGCGCTGAGAGACTTCACGATTCCCCATCCCGTGTGGCATTGAACTCCTTGCACCTCTGGCTAATGTTAGTAGCAAAGATAAATATTTAACCTTCCATAAATAAAGAAAAAAAATAAAATCCCAATTTAAAACATCCCCGGTGTTCAGGAGCTACAGAGGGAACAAACTACCGAAGCAGAGCAGTGTGAAACCTGAAAACTGAAGAACCTCCTTCTTGGAAGACAAGGATTGCCGATTAAGAAAAGTTTTCAGCCCCTATGTAACACGCATCTGGGCAGAAGTCCTTCTCTCTAAACGAGGCAAGAGCTGTGGAAAATGCCCCTGTTTCCCCCAGCGGTCAAATTAGTCCCCCTGGCCAGGCGGCCGTGGCTCAGCTGAGCGGCGGTACCCCACCTCTCGCTGCTTTCGCTTCGCCCGGCGAGCGGGGGCGAGGGGACACCACCCGCCCGCGGGAAGCGAGCGCAGGGAGACGCGGGACGAGAAACGCCACTGGAATTTCAGCTGGGCTGCCGGGACCCCGTGCTGGCGGCTGTTTTGTGGCTCCGCGCCACCGTGTCCTTTGATGATGAAGTTCCCTCAAAGAATAACTCGCTCGCTTTAATCATGTTTGCCCCAAGATTTATGGCTTGATGCTTATTCACCGGTGGAGCTTCTCGATGCGAAATGTCAGTAAGCCTGTTATAAATCGCTCCTGGCATTCCTGCTCTATCTTTTATTTGGCCAGGAGTATTTCTACCTGAAAGTGATAAATTCCTGCTATAACTGCTTTATGTGCTTCAGTAATTACACTGTACGGGGAAGGCAGGGGGCTGCGTCTATGGAAGCACCACCTCAAAAACAGCAACCTGTAAAAAGTGGGAGATTGGGCTGAACTCTGACGTGCTACTGGATGCATATGCTGAGGAAGAAAAACACCTTTGAAGCCCAAAGTAACAGCGACTGGTGAAGTATCTCCATCAGACTGAAGCTGGTGAACGGGTGGAAGAGAGGGAAGAAAATGAAAATTTTAGAGTCGGGGCAGAAAGGCATCAGCACGGGGCTGGCGCCCTGCCTGGGCTATGTGCTGGGCGCGAGGGGAGAAGGCCCTCAGCACCGCAACCCTGCACCCGCCCACCTCTTTCAGGCCTCGTTTGGGTGGGAGGTGCTAGACATGGTCGTTATAGACAGGCAGATATTGGAAAGATGCATATAGCCGCAGGGGGTTTGGGCGTTTGGTCGATTTGGACTCTGTTCAGCTATGCCAACCCTGCCTTTCAGGCTGGCTGCCAGCCAGCCCGCCATTTCCCCTCGGGGTGGCCCCGCCCCTTTCCGCGCGGCCCCGCCCCTCCTCTGGCCCCGCCCCGCTCCCGGAGCGCGGGAAGCGCGGGGGCCTGGGGGCGGTGAGCGCGGTTCCCCCGAGCGCGCGTGCGCGCTGCCCGCCGCGCCTGCGCAGTGCTGGCGGGCGGGGAATTCGGAGCGGCGGCGGCCGGCGATGCGGGAGGTGCTGCGCGGCCGCTCGGGCAACCGGCCGGCCCCGGGCGGCCAGCCCCTCGCCGCCGCCCCCATGGCGCTGCCCGGCCCCTCCTGGGCCCGTACCCGCGCCGCGCTGGCGCGGCTGGAGAGGGCGCTGAGCTGCTCCCGCTGGTAACGGATGCCCCCCTTCCCCTTTCCCCCGCGGCCGTTACGGCCGTTGGTCGGGGTGGCCGTTACGTCCCGGCCGCCGGCAGGCGAGCGGAGCCGCCGCTGACGCTGGGCCCTTGAGGCTGTGCGTGTTCATACTGCCGCCTTTCTGCTTTCTCTGCCCACAGCGCCGGCGTCCTGCGGGAGCCCGTGTCCCTGGGGCAGTGCGAGCACGTCTTCTGCCTGTAAGTAGCGGGATGCGCCGGGCTCGGCCGCCCCGCCTCCCTCCCCGGGCCGCCGGGCTTCCAAGGGCGCCCCGAGGCCCCCGCCCTCCTCGCTGCCATGCTTTGGAGAAGGGGCTGCTGCCTTCGGGCACCGGTGGCGCTTTCTGGCCGGGGAGAGGAAAGCGGGAGCTGCTCTCCCCCCAGTAGGTCCAGCTCACCGCTTCTGGGGCGGGTGTCTGGCTTGCTAAAGTAAAGGCCTGACTTTCCGAGTGCTGGTTTAGGCTTCAGGATGTTTGCCTGCTGTAACGGGAACCTTCAGTCTGATGGGGGCGGGGTGTCCGCTTGTAGTGAGGTAGGAGGTGAAAACAACTTCCAGTTCTTCTCGTTGTCTCCAACTCCTTCCTCTTCCTCCCTTCAAAACAAACAAAACAGAACAGCCTGGGAAGATGCTTCCTTTTTCCAAGGGGGTTTTGCTCTGCTTGAGAGGATGGGGTGCTTCTTGTTGTTGCTTTGGCCTTCTGCTATGCTAATGGCTTTGCTCCTTCAGATCTGCCTCTCTAACCGTTCCTGTATTCATGTCCATCTCAACATGGTGGGATAGCATGAGTACCTCTACTTACAGTTTGTCAAATAATCTGAGTGTTTAAAAAAAACTGAGTTAAGTTAGAAACATTCTGCTAACGAGGCAGGTCTGAGGAGGTGGCAGTCATGTGGCCTGTCTTAAGACAACTCACTGCATTGTCAGTACAAGCAGAGTCTGAAATGTTTGTGCCCCAGAACCTCATTTGGGGAAGGTGGTGGAACCTTCTGGCTGTTCCGTATGTCACTGCTCTTCACGGCATGCAAATGCAAACACAGGGAGTTTAAAGGTCAGTCATATATCTTAAACAGTTTCTCTGCACAGCACAGGTGTGAGCTGTCTGTTAAAATCCTATGCTTGTTACGGTGGAGAGGATAGATGCTTTCTAACCTCTGCTTGTAAGCCAGTCAGGATATTCAACTTTGCCTCTTGTTAATACTGTAGTCACTATGTCAATAACAGCAGAGGAAAACCCGCCCTCCCTCATGGCTGTGTGTTCACTCCCTGTCTTCAGCTGCACCTTTCTAATGGGAACTTAAAGTGTTGAAGGCTTGAAGAGTAAAATACTAGCAAAAGATTTTCTTGCTTTTAAAGGAGTAACTGATTATGGGACAGATGCCCTCAGCATCTCTTCCTCCCAGTATGGATGTATTAAAAGATACACAAATTATTTATTTCTACGCAGACATATGGGTTCTTTCCCAGCTTTGACCATTAATTGCTGTAGAAGATTCTGCCATCTGAAGGAAATTTTTTGTTATTTGTTCTGTTTGTACTACCTGTCCGCAGAGTACTTGATAAAATAACCCCCAGAAGCTTTTACAAGTTATCCATAAATATGTTCATATCTATCTTATAAAATGTTTCTTTCTCCGGGGTGGTGTGGATTGCTGAAGGGTAGAGTAGGGTGGCTTAATAAGCATAATTGTTTAGCTGTTGGGCATCTCAGGCCTTGCAGTTTTATTTTGGATAACCTCAGTGTATTCTAGGTGATAGATTTCAAACACCCACTGTTGAAGTTTCTTTTGTTTTGTTTTTAAGAAAAATTTTCAAGACATCAGAAGATGGTGCAGTTTGCATTGATGAGGCTGGAAAGAATACCTAATAGGAGCCTTAAGCACTTGTTAGCAGCTATTTCTTACTCCAGAAAAAGAGTTTATTTGCTATTATCCAAGTTATTGTTATACCTGATCTTTTCTCTTTTGTATACCTGCCTTTTAGTCATCCATTTAATGTGTCCTTTGCTGACAGAGTCTTGGATAGCGCCTTTTTTTTAAATAAACCTAAAGAAATTAATCTAAATTTGTTTACAAGCAAATTTGGTAGGGCATGGATTGAATCTGCAGTATTCTGATGTGAACTGATTCTGATCCATTGCTAAAGACAGACATTTATTAATATACCAAGGAGGGAGTGGGGTGAATGGCTGGAGTTGGCTCCTGATATATATGAAGTGAAATATGTGAAACTGATGAACTGCAATAATCAGGTCACATGTAATGTAACTGGTTCTCCCTCAGCATGGAGGGCAGGGATATTTACTAAGATCAGTTTCTGCAGTTTTGTCTGAGTAACTCTACTACGTTAGTTATAGTTAATGGATAATGACTCTAAAAACCTAACAGCTAGAAGTAATTAGGAAATGTCGTGGTATAAAAGTCATTCTGCACTTCTTTTGCACCACCTTTTACAGACATGGGAGACCTGAGGCCAGCTTTCCTAGAGAGTGAGACCTGATCCATTCTTATCTTTGCTCCAAATGATTTGTCAATGTCATCTAAAATATGTCAGAGCCAAGAATTGTACTTCAGTCTCCCGATCATAGCAGTGTCTCAACCACGAGGTCCTTTGCCTGCTTAGAGCAAGCTCTTTAAAGCAGAAAACACACCTAGCAGGAATTTTTACATACCAAATTTCCTGTCTTGGAATTGACCAAAGGCATGATACTTGTGTGGTGTTTGAGGGGGAGATGCCAGTGCAGAGAACAGATCTGAAAATAACTCTCCTCTTAAGAAAACTGGTGGTAGTTATACTTCTGGTATTGTTAACTGATATATGCTACTAGTTTTGCAGTGTATGACTGTCAGCTTCCAAGCTGACCATATGTTTAGAGTCTAGATGCATAGACTTTAACCTTCCTCTCCAGGTAGCAGTGCCTTGGTATTACTTACATTCTGTTCCTCTGAATGTTTAACATGATCTACTCACATTTAATTTTATACCTTTGTCTAGAACTGTGCGTGCTACCTGGTGGTAAGATAACAGAGACTTTTGAAATTAATTCAGTCTTGAGTATGTGAAATTATAACGTATATTTAATAAGATAGATTGGAACTGAGAAGTAACAATGGCCCTTGAATGCAGCAGTTCAGATGGCGCATCATACGGTCCTCTCACTGGACTAATCAAATGAATAAAAGATTTTAGGCTCATATGGGGAGAGTAGTATTGCTAAGAAGGTACAAGTGTTAAATGACCGTTACTAAGTAAATGTGTTCCCCCACCCCAGCTTGATCATCTCCTGACGTAAATGCTCTGGAAAAGTGATGAAATGCTCCAAACACCTGCAGATCCTCATAGGAATTCTTACAGAAAAGTGTTCAGACAGGTGAAACTTTACAATATCAAGAAAATTTTAAGTAGAAAAAAATGGAAATTATAAGTTACTATGGGTTGGCTTTCTGACATTTGTTTAGAAATAGAAGGCTGCAGAAGAATAGCCCTACCTTTAGCTGAGGTATAAAAGAACGTGGAGTTTTAACTGTTTGAGCCTAATTGTTATCTGGAGACAAACAGCAAAGGAGCTTTAGCATACCTTGAAAATTTGGATCAGCATGTGAGTCTGTAGGAGTCACAAGATACCACATCTTTCATGACAGTGTCCTGACAAGGCTCTGGACTTGGCTTGCTTAATTATGGCTTGTCACTTGCCATGATAAATATGTCCTCTCCTGCGTTTGTGACTAACTCGTGGGCTTTACAATAGTGGTTTGTCAATAAATAAGATATTCTCGCTGAGCGTTTGGCTGTGAAAAGGTTGATAGCGAGTACAGTAGATAACTTATGATGGATAATGGATTTTTACATTTGACTTTCAGATCTTGCGTGGGTGACTGTGTTGGCACAGAATGCCCAGTGTGCCACATGCCAGCCTGGGTGCAAGATGCACAGATAAACCGGCAACTAGATAACATGATTCAGCTTTGCAGCAAGCTGCGGCATCTACTGGGTGCAGACACCTCAGGTAAGAGCAAACCTGGGTCTCTGGCAGCCATTGAATCCAGACCACTCCGTTTCATTTCATGGGCTTTATAGAGAATGAGCAGTGCAGCCCTGTTTAAGATTCTGAAAGGCTGTTCGGAATCATGTTTGGAAAATTTGATTTGAAGAGAACTGTCTGTATGGATTGCTCGTTCTTTGAATCTGTTTTACTAAGAAATCAGCATGAGGGAGTTAGTCCATAATTCATTAGAATCTGTCTTCCAAAATTAGACAAAAGTGGGATAGATGCCCAAATCACGTGGCATTTAGTTGCACAAACCAGGGGCGCAAGTTGTCATGTCTTGTGCTCTTAGGGGAGTACGAATGTGTAATGTTCTGCAGTGTACACTTCTTTAGGGGGGCCCTGTTAAAGGATTAATGCATATATTCTCTTGCCACTTGTGTATTTGTGCACTGAGGTGTGCATGCTGTCCCAGTAATTTTCAGTTTAGTGTTTTTGCACACGGAAAAAAATTATCTGTGTTCCTTGCCTAAAAGGAGAAGAAGGCAAGTCTTAACTCATTTATTTTCTGGTCCCTAACAATCAGCTAGTCTGCTACAATGGAATTTTGTCATTGCTGACTGCTAGAAGATTACAGAGATCGTACTCTGGGAATTCATCTCTCTATCAAATTTTAGGCTGATTGTCAAAGTAGGAAAAAATGAAGTGAAATGAGTGTAGGTGAATGTATGTCTCTTCTGCAAGCCCAGAGAGGAGCATTTTACGTAATACCAAGTTTTAGAAAACATTCATGTAACTGTCAGATACAGAAAAGGTAATTCTTCATTCATTGTTGCTTCCTAATATGTTTGTCTAAATTAAAGATTCTTTTTCTAAGTCTAATCCCATTGGCACCTTCATGTTCATTTGTGGGGTAGCTCTTTAGCAACATCACAATACATTGAAGTGAGGCCTGTGTCCAACTATAACGGAATACATTTTATAGAGATATAAAATCCTATGGTGATTAAATCTCCTGGAGCATAGAAAATGTAGATGATGGCTTAAATAGGATTTCAGGGAAACATTTTAAGTGGTGAAGGCTTTTAAAAACATAGTTGGAGGAGAATCTCTGAGACAAGCTATTTGTGATGCTATAAATAAAGCATTTAAAATACAATATGGTAGTATTGATACTGTTTAGATGTTTTGGAGAACTCTTACAGATTGGATTAACTCTTACAAATTGGTCTGTTTCACTGTACTAGAAGTTGCATGATACACTTAATCCTATAGTTCTTCTAAAATAAGGTTTGCATGGTGTGGCTAAACCACAGAACAAAATGAGGTTCTTTTTATTGTTCCTTGTTCTAACTTAAAAGCAGACACAAAATTGAAGTTTACAAGAGCGTTTTATTTGGAGCTGAAGTTATGAACTGATGTGGGAGATTACTTTTCGTCCGTTGTAGTCTTTGCCCTATACTAAGGATTAATGGCCTTTTGGATGTTTCATACTGAGGTCAAAGGAAAAGTCTCCCAAGTTGGTGATAGTGCACTCTTAGGAATGGTTTGGATACCTAAGTAAATGAGCACACCTCTGACAACAGCCATTTATGTGTTGTACTATGGCAACTCACAGGATGCTGTAGCTTTAGAGATTCTGAGAGCAAATCCTTTAGGATGTTTTGTCACTCATCTCTGGCAAATCTGTCACCTCCCATAGATGTATGTCTTGAACCTAATGTGTACAAAGTGAAATATGTTTGAGTTTGGAGAATCAGGGCCTCTTGTTAAGGAGTTGCTTTCATGTTCTTACTGCACTGTAATTCTGCCACGTTTCTGTCAACAATATTTTATTTTCTTTTTTGTTAGAAGGTCAGAAATTGTATTTTATGTTCCAGTAAAGGAAACAGACTGAAAAATCAATCTTTCTGTGGAGGAAAGGAAGAGAAGCAGTTGAAAAAGGAATCTTTCCATATATTTGATTTATATGCCTTTTGCATATTTGTTTTATATGCCTCATTTTGAGACAACTGTGGCTTGTCTCAAGGCTTCTGTTTGAGATCCTTGTTCACACTGAAGTTTCTAATGCAAATGTACCATATTACCCACTTTCTAATCTACGACAGACCTAGTGAACGCAGTAAGTTGTGTGCGTTGTCTTTAAAAAAACCACAGAACTACTGTGACTGAAAAAGATAGGGTTAAGCTCACGTGTTGAATATGCTGAGATTCCACAGTAGGTATGTGAGGGATCTCACTTTGGACTCCATTGGGATAAGAATAGCTTTTTGCCAAACAGCGTGTGTCTTCTAAGAAACAGCAGTAGGTAATGCAGGAAAGACTGTGCAAAACAGCTAATACTTTGCTTTTAAAGGGAAGCACAGCAAATGACACTACAGAATAGTACTGAGGTGACTGAAGGGAAATTGGCAAAAAACAAACCTGACTCTGGCTAGAAAATGCGAACTATAGGTAGCAAATGCTGAGTCTCAAAATTAATTCACTTGTTAGAGATGTTATATCCTTAGCCTGTGGCAAGGTGAGGAGAGCCATCTGACCTTTTCACTGCCTAGTGTTGTACCTTTATGAGGTAAGGGGAAGCTATCTGGCTGGCAGGCTTCAGAGATGGGATGTCCGCACCTCAAAATCTTTAGCTCTAACGTTGCAGAGTCCAAGGCATCTTGAGAATTGGAGTTGATGGGATGATAGGCTTCATAGGTGGGCAATTATAAGAACTTGTTGAATCATGGACATAGTGTATATAGTATACTGGAGATGAAGAAGGTTTATTCACAGTAATGACTTTGACAGTGAATTGCTAAATACTTCAGCAGATTTTTCTGTGTGATGTTCTTTAAAAAGAAGAGATTGTCATAAATTTTCACAGCCATTTATAGATGATTTTACCTTACTCTCTGTAACATAATCTGCTTCACTCTAACACAGTCAAACAGCAAGCCTTCCTTCCCTCAGCAGATTTTTGTGTGATGTTCTTTAAAAAGAAGAGATTGTCATAAATTTTCACAACCATTTGTAGATGATTTTACCTTACTCTTTGTAACATAATCTGCTTCACTCTAACACAGTCAAACAGCAAGCCTTCCTCCCCTCTTCTCATACAGAGCTAGACCCTGCAGGTATTGGTCAAAGCTTCCTAAGCTCATGGTGATGATGGTGGACAGTAGGAGAGATTAACTTTTGATTAGCCTTTATAGTATCATAATTTAGTTTCATGTTTACTGATGTGGAGGGAAAGACGTTGAACTCCCGTTGTAACAGATTACATTGCATTTCATGTATGCTATGACATTTTTCATAATAGCTAAAGATGAGTTTTTGAATAGCTGGAATTTCTCCCTTTTTCCCCCTGTGTTGAATACTTAACTTGCAAAATAATCATTCTTCAGTGAAGGCACTAATGTTGCACAGATGGTACCAAAGCACTTCCCTTTGATTTTTAATAAGGGACTAGTTTGTCAAAGAGATTTCTCAACTTCTGTTCTGAAACCCATAATAGAGAATAATTTGAAAGGCACACAATGTGCATCATTATATTCCTTTGATGCAGATTAATGATAGCTAAACCACATTTTCTAATTGTTCCTTTTTTCCCTGCTCTAGCCTGTTATTGCACTACAGCAGAACTTGGAGATGTAGTGCTCTCGTTGCAAGGTGCTGTGTATCTCCTAATACTTTTGTCTACTCTCAACCCTTTTAACGCTTAAGAAATTAAACTCTATTAAATGTCAGCATTAAGAAACTTGTGCTTATAATTTGCAAGTAGGTCTAATTTAGAAAGAATTCAGTTAATATATTGTGTATATGAATGTTACATTTAATAGGTAATGGAGAGTAAGTTTACTGCATTTATTTTAGGCTGATTCTAGCACTGTTATTGTGGATAGTCTTTACACTATTGCAAATGCTTAAAATCTAGAATTAGTAAGTTATGTTTTACTGGTTTACCTTGTCTCAATGCATCTCTAAAAATTTTGGGGCGATACTTCTTATGCTGCACCCCGAGTACTGTGTTCAGTTTTGGGGCCATCACTACAAGAAGGACATCGAGGTGCTGGAGTGCATCCAAAGAAGGGCAATGAAGCTGGTGAAGGGTCTGGAGCATGTGTTTTATGAGGAGTGGCTGAGGGAGCTGGGGTTGTTTAGTTTGGAGAAGAGGAGGCTGAGGGGAGACCTTATCACTCTCTACAACCACCTGAAAGGAGGTTGTAGCGAGGTGGGGGTCGGTCTCTTCTCCCAAGTAACAAGTGATAGAACGAGAGGAAACGGCCTCAAGCTGCGCCAGGGGAGGTTTAAGTTGGATATTAGGAAAAACTTCTTCACTGA
Organism: Platalea leucorodia; assembly: GCF_965183815.1. Taxonomy (NCBI): domain Eukaryota; kingdom Metazoa; phylum Chordata; class Aves; order Pelecaniformes; family Threskiornithidae; genus Platalea; species Platalea leucorodia. The sequence continues at coordinate 62,386,827 of NC_138827.1, forward strand.
AAGGGTAGTCAGGCACTGGAACAGGCTGCCCAGGGAAGTGGTTGAATTGTCATCGCTGGAGGTATTTAAAAGACACGTAGGTGTGGTGCTGAGGGACATGGTTTAGTGGTGGACGCGGCAGTGGTAGGTTAAGCGTTGGACTTGATGATCTTAAGGGTCTTTTCCAACCTTAACGATTCTATGATTCTATTAAAAAGACAATTAAAAATCATATATAGTAATTTTTTCTTTCCTGTTTAGATGCAAACTCTGGCTTCCAACTTGGAGACAGCTAAGAATTCCTTTGGATTGATTTTTCTATGAGCAATTTTCTCTGAAGGCAGTTTAACTGAATGCACTTAGCTACCATATAATACTCTCTTTGTATAAATTAACATTTACATATTAAACCATAAGAACTTCCTTTCAGTTTCTTAGCACCGTGTCTTTCCTGTCCCTCCCTCTCACAGCTCTGGGTCCATCAAAGGATTAGATTTTCAGGGAGGGTAGGTTGGCCATTTGTCCTTATTACTTCTACTTCCTACCTTTTATGCTTTGGAAATGGAGGAAAGGGGCAGCAGAGCCTAAGAATAGTGTTTTTTGCAGATGCTACACTGAACTGTTTAGATAAAGTTGATGTTGGCTACAGAATATTCCAAAGGATGGAGTTATTGAAGAATGGCTGAGAGACAGCACACACACTGGCAGAAATTGCAGTTTCTTCCCCATTAGGCTATGGAGATGCCCTGGGTGTGCATGGCTGGCCTCTCAATGTGATGGATCTCTTTCACAGTATGTGTGGCCTTTTAATCATGTTCCACAAGTACCTCCATGTTCTAAAACATGCAACATACTCTTTTACACCTAAAGTAGTTGCATGTGAGGAAGAATAATCCTGGGAAAGTATTTATTTGGTGTATTTTCAGCAGGTTTTTAATAACCTGACTAGTAAGTCCCTGCTGAGCAACCAGTAATGAACAGATCGGTTTAAGAACCCTAGTGGTTGATTTTTCACAAGCTTTCTTGCTGCCAGAAGTGGTATATACATAGCTTCCAGTGCGAATACTTAATTGTGTTATGCTGCTTTAGATCCTACTTCTGAAGGACAGTGCCTTTGATTGAATTTGCCACTTGGACTTTAAAGTCTTACTGTGCTACACACATCAAAAAGAATTCTGGCCATCACAAAATTGTCGCACAAATTACTTTTGTAAGCTGATTTTATTTTTGCTCTTTACCTGGAGATGACTGATAGTTCTAGCAAGGTAAATATTTTAGAAGGAAATCTGCTGGTTGTGTAAACAGTGAAGGCAAGACAAGTAAATAGTAACTGTGTTTTATATTTTGCATCTGTTTGCAATCAAGCTCTTCCTTTTTTTAGTTGTTATTGTCAGAAGGAAATTGGATATGATATTTTTCTGAAGGCTAGCTAGTTATGAGATTTCAGTCCCAATTTCAGTGCTTTTTTTCCTGTTTGCACCAAGCCTAGGCCTACAGGAAAACCAAATAGCTGCAGTTCTGTGCTTGATTATCTTTAGGTACCTAAATGATTGATTAGCTAGCCTCAAGCTGTATTCTTAAAGACAGTTTTGGTCTGATGCCTTACATATTCCTCTAGCTAAATCTCCTAATATCTAGCATATTTTAATTCAAGGGGTAAGTAGGGTAATTTAGATCAAGATTGATGAAACATTTAACCTTGAAATATTGTTTTAAAAGAAAACTGCAAATGTCTATTTTGATGTTGAATTACTAGCTATATGGTTCTGTTTTCAGTGAAATTTCAAACTTACGTTTTTTGTGGCTAAGGGATTGGGACTCGTTTGTCTGTTATCTGTGAATTTATAGTTATTAACGCCAAAAATAGAAGAGAAGGTATGGAGAAGACAAATTATCCGTAGAAAGTTAACGCACTGAAGTGAAAGTAACACATTTTTGCAATGAGTGTCTGTGTTTCACTTTTAATAATCAAGACTTGGTATAGTTTATTTTAAGAATATTTTAAAAACCCACTAATCTTTGTCTTAGTTCTCTTTAAAAATAATATTACCTTACTTGCCTCACTAGGCAAAATTAATATTGGTTTTTCTGATTGATTGCTATAAATCACCAGACTTTTGTGAATCGTAGTTTATCCCTTAGGTTGGAGGCAACAGAATGAGCCATGTGCTTACTTTGGAGGACTTGTCCAAATAACTTAAAATAACTTACGTTTCCAAGCAGGTATCTGTAAAATAATCTGTTATAGTTCTTTTGTATTGAAAGAGTTGACAAATTAAATTAATGTCTAACTTAGAGGTCACTTTATGCTCCTTAACTTTTTCTTAAGCCACTGAGGACACCATTTGTAGTCCTTGTTCTCAACTGTTATTTCATGCACTGGGAGTACAGGATATTCCTCTGTTGTCTTTGTTATTGATTTGTAATATGCTGTACGATGTGACTTACAAACTTGCTTCACTGCGTATTTTTAAAGAAATGTTTGAGATCATCAAGATGTGTAGTTTCCTTGCAATTATTTACTACCAAGGGGTAAAGGATCAAATGACAGGACACAATTACTTACAGATTTTCTATATATTCCTCTGATTCATCTGCTATATCTGTGGAATCAGTCAAAATGTCTCAGGGATGTTCAACATTCTTATAAGGATGTTATTTTTGCTTGCTTGCAGTTATTGTTCCTGTTCATCTTCAGATGAACTGTAATATCTTTTTAGAAGATTGTTTCTGTGCTCTTTTATGTATGCACAGAATACTTTATTAAACCTATTTCCAAGGAAAAGCCAGTGAGAGAACCAGCTTCTCTCCTCTTTATAATCTGGTCAGAAATCATCTGTGCACGTGCTGCGTTGTGAGCCCAAACTATTGAGGAAATTTCTCTACCGGGGTGCTCGCTTGCCTGGTGGATAGCTTTAGCTGCGCTGGGATCCCTGAACTCCAGAGTGATGTGTGCCATTACATGTGTCTTTTCAGAAGAAATGAAGGCACTCATAGGTTGTATTTAGTAACACTTCATCAGTTGTTACGGTTGTTATTCTGATCTTTCTTCTTTGCGATCTTCTACTGAAGAGTGCTCTATAAATTATTTTTCCTCTCCCCTGATGCACTTAGATTCAACAGAAGATAAGTCCACACCAACTGACTCAGACTTTGGAAAAAAGAATAAGAAGGAACAGATAAAAATGTGGTTCAGCCCAAGAAGTAGGAAGATCCGATGTGTCCTGAACAAGAGTCAGCCTGAGACTAAAAGTGATGACCTTTGTCAAGACACGTCTTCAATTTATGATTTTTTTCCTTCCCCTCCTCATGAAAAGCCTTCCAAGCCAACAAAAAAGCCAACACAGAGACAGAGTAAGAAGATGAAGAAGAAACGTCTAGCAGACATTAACAAAGTGTGGAGCTTAGAGAAGCCTGAGCAGAAAGGAGTTGAGGAGAAGACTACCAAGGAAAAGTGTGTGACCATCTGCAGTCAACCAGTAGTCCTGTGCAGTCCAGAACCAAATACACCTGAAGAGACACTTCAGCAGGAGTCTGTAAAGGAAGCTGACTCCAGCAAAAATAGAGAAAATGTGGAAATATCACCACAGGTAAAATCCTCAGTGAAGAAAGATAACAGTGAGGTTGCGTGCCCTGCACAAGTCAGCAAGGAAAAAAATTGTGCTACAGAGACATCACTGTCAATAGAAAATGAAAGTACACCTTTAAAACGTGGACGGGAGCAATCCAGACTTCCCGTTACTTCTCAGTCTAAAAGACCAAGAAGAACTGAGAGGAGCATTATTAGGAAGTCAGGCACGCAGGCAAATTGTTCAGAGGAGTTACCGCAGGGTTCCCCTGTCTCCCCAGCAACTGAACAGAAGACACCAGTTCAGATTTCTTCCTCTGTATTGAAACTCACTGACACCGTAATGAAGACAAGAAGCTCTGCAGTCTTTCAAGCAATAAATAGTCCCTCACTTTCAAAATGTCCCTCTACCCCATCTAGTTCTAAGACTTGTAATCAAGTAGGAATACTGTACAGTCCTTCTGTGCTGAAGTCCCCTGGTGGTAACACAATTGCCAGAAGAAATTACAAAGGAGAGACTTTGCTCCATGTTGCTTCCATCAAGGTAGGACCATCATCTTTTAGTTCAACTTTAAACATGGGTTTAAAAAGACTATGTTGTATTAAAAATATCCTGGAAAGCAGTTACAATATCCTATTTCTAGGGGGGGAGTCTCATCTTGTGGTCTTTCTTCTAGGTTTATTGGGGAGTTTCCAACCTGATTCTCTGATTTTATAAAGAAATTACTATTGGAATGATCAAAGATGGTTATACTTGAGAAACTCAGTGTACTACAGTGTCAGTTATACCTATGAGTTCTAGGAAGTGATAAGCATTCAATTCTTTTGGCCTTATGGTGCCAGAAAGCTGTCTCTGTGATTTGTCATAAAGAGTTTAGCTAAGTATTTCAGATCTCACCAAGAGAACTTGATGAGTTTAACTTGACATGTCAACTCAGCCAGGACAAGATCTGAATTACCTACATGAAGATAACTCTATGCAGCCTTAATTGAGGTGAACTATTTCATCATCTTTGAGATCCTCCATCTGATGCAAGCGCTGGCTCAAGAGGAACAAAATGCTGCACCCTGTGATTCCCATGCAGAGCCCTATGCTGTGAGCATGCTGTCTTCACACAGAGTGGAGAAGGGAGAATTAGGAGAGAGTTGGGATGTTCTCAGTAGACTTAGGATCAATGTTATTCTTGTAATGACAGCTGTCACTCATTTGCTGTTATTATCTTAGCCAGTTCCTGCTGTGGTAGAACTTCATGGCTTTGCTCTTTGCAAGGGCTGTCCTTCCCCGTTACTATGTAAAAGCTGCATGCAGGAAGGGTGAGTTGAATGCTTACAGTCAAGCTCCATCAGATGCACTAATATGGCAGCTCTCTTCTGAGAGGTCATTTCAAAGAGTTTGTAGTCTGGCAATTTAAATGTACTTTGTGCCGAATCATAATATAGAAATATTGTGTGGTTAATAAACTGCCTATACTGGTAGAATTGATTCACCTGTAAGCATCCTGACGTTTATGCAGCACTTCTATTTGTTGAGACAAAGGCTGTTCTTGATAAATAACTGTGTCCTCTTTCAAAGACATTCTAATAAGCCACTCCTGCTGCACGAGACCTTTTTAAATGGAAGTGGCAGCTGAGCTGAGTTGAGTTCAAATATCTTACTTGATGCCATTAATATGGAATTAGGGAGGAGAAAATGAAACATTGTCCTCACAGGACTCAAGAACTTTAAAGGATAGATCTCTTGTTACCTCTCATCGTAAGTCCTGTATATTCCTCTTTATCAAAGCACTGTTTACAAATTATCCTTCCATGATTTTCTGCAAATTTGTAAGGCATACTACTATGACTGACTGGTTCTAAAAAAAAATTGATCTCCCTTGACAAATTTTCACAAAGGTATGGTTTCCAGCAATATGTTTGATACTTATTGTGAGATTTGGAGTAAACAGTGATATGCCAATGATGTGGTTTTTCATTGCAAAGAATTTTGAAGATAAAGGAGTAAAAATTAAACGATGGATGCTACAGACAAAAAGAATAAACAAGTTTTGGCTATCCAAGGTTAGTAGCGTGGCTGACACTGCTTGTTGGCATTGGTACAGCCCTCTCCGAGGAAGGGATAGGGCTATTTCTGTGGGCTGAAAAGCTGACCTCCAGCTGCAGTGCAGGCAGTGGGGCGGGCGGACACATGAATGCTTTTTTCAGTCCTGTGTGTGAATTCATTTTGATGTCTTCTTTTAATGTTTATAATTACTGAGCTAAACTGGGAAGTTGCTTCTGTTCCTCGCTAGTTCTGCTGTGATTTTAATTTGTCAAATCCATTTGCATTGAGGTGCTCATTAGTAAAGGCTTGTTTAACTAGGTAGGTCTTCAGGGTGATTTCAAAGTTACCACACTCTTTTAAAAGTAATTAAAATAAGGCAAGGAGAGTGGTCTTTTAGTTATGGTCTTAGTTCACTTGCATGTATCTTTGTTTCCCGCTGCCAAACTTCCAATGCAACTCTGAGAAAGTTATACTGTCTCTGAGCCTCAAATCCTCATCTGTAGAAGGAGGTTATACAGATTATCAACTTTCATTTGTGGTGTTCTTTGTTCTTGTTATATAGCTTAACCATGGTATATTATGGTGTTCCTAAGAAGATGCTGCATCCCCTGGTAGCCAGTAAATGTTGCCACAGTTACTAGTCCATGTCAAAATGGATTAAGACTAAGTTGCTCGAGGCAGCATGATGTGAGGACTTGGTCTTTCTAGAAAACTACTGGTCATGGGTTTTGCTAACATTTTACTTTGTGAAGCAGTGAACAAGAAATAGTAGTGATTAATTGCCATGAATCTGCTGGGGATGTGTGGCAATTGCAAGAAAACATTTTTTTGCATGCAAGTATCTTTGATATAACCTGTATGTTTCTAGATCACTCTTCTAAGCTGTAGGAACCCTGCTGCAGAACTGGTAAATGTGTTTTCTCAAAGAAGCTGGTCTTGAAAATACTAGGCTTTATAGTGTATGTATATTCTCTTTGTGTGTTTTGGTTTTTGTTTGTTTTGGTTTTGGTTCCCCCCCCCCCCCCCCCCCCCAAATAGCCCTGTCATTTTTTTTCTGTTTCTGGAAGAAGTGTTTCTCTTCCAGTTTTGTTTTATAGGTGTTTTTTTTTTTCTTGTTCTTTCTACAGCCAGTAATGTTTTTCCATGTGTGTAATGGGAAACAGACTTGTAGCTGCCACCCTCTCCCCAAAGTGAAATAAAGGCTAATTCTCTGGGACTTCATTAATTATAAAAATAAATCTGTATTATTTTCATTAGCTGTTAGGGTCTAATACCCTGAATTTAATTAAAGCTAATTGAGTTCTCCCATTTTTCTTATTTAAGAGATGATAAACAACATTATCAGGCATTAAAATTAAATGTGTTGTGCTGTTTCAAATGATTCTGAGGGATTGCACCTATTCACTACTACTAGTTATTAACTTACTGAAATCAAAATGGTTCTCAAGAAAGGTTCTAGTGCGGATGGACTTAATACTGAGTTAAACTAATAAGTTAAAATAAATGTGGCTCTTCCCATAGCAAACAGCAGTTATGTTTATCTTCCTCCATAGTCATTAAAGGTAAAACTTCCAATTAGTGAAAATACAAAGCGTGACCTATTGCACTCCTAATATTCTAAACTGGTGGGAAATTGCCCAATCAACAGTCCTACCACACAGGATTTTTTTTACAGTAAAATAACAAGTTGTTCACAGGACTAGCTCTTCTGTGGCAATTAAAAATGCAGCACAGTACTACTTAACTAGTTAGTACTGAGTCTTCAATCTACTATGGGGAAAAAAAATCATAGTTTTTTGGTACAGTATTTCAGGTCTTGGTTGTGCCTATGTTCCTTCTTCATTGACAAGGGAGATGATGGGCCAGTTCACAGTGTGGAATCGCTGCCACTATGGATGCCAGGAAGAGGAGTAGCAAACTGCAATGCAACAGGATAACAGAGGACCATGGCAACAGCCGCACTGTTACAAAGGAGTGGATGGCTGGTCGCTGGGAAAATATTTTGATTTTTATGCTTCAAGTTAAAAGCAATTAGAGAGTTGTCCCTGTTCTGAGGAAAGAAGAAATTGCATCTGTGCAGAGCATCTACTTAGTCTGAAAAAAGAGAGAAGGAGCACTGGGACCAGTTTTGGGTACCTCTTGCTCCAGGGACCCTTTAGTTTTGACAGTTGACCAGGAGGGCCTTCATAAAGGCTTCACCAATGGCTAGAGTGCTGTCCTGGGCTCTTCATATGCATTATACTTAACACTCTAATAACTATTAGATAATTCCTTCCGAGCCTGTGAGACTGTTCTTCCTTTTTATTGCTTTGTTACCAGTTAATGACACATTAGAAAGAGTGAAAGGTATTTGTGGTTTTGTGAGCATGTGATGGCCAACATCAGAATACCTTTTAGATCCTTCTTCAGGTGTCTCTGACCACATCAGCTGTGCAGTTCCTCGATTTGGTACCAGATGGGTATATATCGTGGTTGAGTGTTGGGTCACACATGTCTATGGGAGGAATGTCTCCCCTCCTGCCTTTCCTCTTGAGCCTTTAGGTACAAGGGGGGAGTTGTGCTGCTGCTCAGCTGGACACTCCCAGCCTCCCCTGAGCAAAAGGCAGTGGATGGATAGCATCATCCCTGCCAGCTGCTTCACAGTGAATGAATGCATCTGTTGGTCCAAGGCCTTTTCGTCCAGACCTCATGATTTTGTGTGGCAGGTGACTTAGCTGTGTGTATAATACCCCTTTCATTGGAGAAATGAGGTCTGCTGGCAGAAACTAGCAGGATGACTCAGATGCAGGTATAGCACCTGAGACTGCTTTGAAGTTGTAGTTTGACATTGGCTCTAATGTTAAAGCCAAGTGGTATTGGAATGCTAAGCAGCCTCCTGATTATGGGTCGTATCCAGCAGGTAGCTTAAGACAAATACGAAGCAGTGTAATAGTTTCAAATGCAGAACTTAAGAATATGAAAATTGGCCATGAGTCAAAGCAATCCATCTTTCCAAGTGCTGATTTGAAAGCTTAGAAACAAATTGCATTTCTTTTTTGATAATGCTTGGTTGTTACTTCTCTTGTTTCTGAGATGGGTTAAACTTCCTGAATGTTGTCTTTTTGTTAAAGGTTAAGCATAGCTACTTGTTAGTTAATAAATGGTCTGCTGGGTAGGGAATTAGAGAAATTTGAGGTGAGAAACTCTCTGATTCCTGGAAGGAGTTGGTTGGAGCGCTCACAATTATTAAAAGCACTCTGCAATTCATTTTTGCCCTCTTTGACCACTTATGAGTTGTAAATAACCTCCTTTTCCTCCTCCCCGCCATGACAAGGAAATATATTTGGATTTGAAAGGGGTTTTTTTGTTCATTTGTTTGACCTAAAGATTGAAGTCACTTGGTTACCTTTGTAAATAGATGAAGAAGTGTTTGATTGATGTGGTACAGGTTTTTAGCTTCATCTTCATGTATTGCCCTAATTCTTTGGGTCTGTCTTTTTTGAACTGGTAGAATACGTTTTCGTTAACTTAATAATTTAAATGTGACTTTTGGGTGAAAAATATCTATGGTTAATGGAAATAGTAAAGAGTAGAATGGAAAAAAAAAACCACCTAGCAAATAGGGCTTAAAGAACACTTGCAGTTGTTCTTAACCATCTGTCTGCATTAACATCGTGACACAATTGACTTGAGGGGAAAAAAAAAAAAAAAAAAAAGGAAAAAAAACCTTGTCTAAGCCAAGTGAGGGTGGTTTTCTGGGCTTATGCCATCTGTGTCTGCAGGAACTAAATTCTGATTGGGAGGGCAGTGTTTGTAAAGCTGTGTAAATATCCTTCTCTGTGTAAGCTAATGCTGTCTTCTAGATCTGCCAACAGATGGCCCCAGTGCCTTTCTTGCTCCTATGATTTTCAGAGCTCCCTTAAGCTGTAGCAGAGGAAGAGCAAACCCATTGCATCATTGCATTGTCACTATACATAAGCTTGGTTATGAGCTTAAAATGTCCCTTGCTTTGTTTCTTCAAAAAGGATAATTTTACATTCTGCAATAGTTTCTGCCTCTTCAGAAGCTGGTTGTAATCCTTCATTGATAATGAGATTTAAAAATAAACACTTCCATGTGCATTGTTAATGTTAGCATTTTTCTACCTGGTGTTTGTCCTGTTCGCTACTTCTGAACAAGTAGTATCTCCAATTCCATTTCCACTCTGCTGTTGCTAGATTGCTAAGACATGCTGTGAGGGCCTCTCCTCGTATCATCTGGTAAGGTTATGACTCCATATTTGGGACTGGTGATTTTATGCTGGCATTGGTAGATCAAGTAAACCCAAGGGGCTAAATGTACAAAGTCAATGCTAGTCAACGCACAACTTTATGAAGCATGTTTGAATTAATAATCTCAAAGCAATAGGTGGGTATAGGTGTAGTCTCTTCCACTTTCTTGTGGAGGAAAGACACATGCTATATAGATATTTGTGGCTAGGACTTGCACCTGCCAGGTGCTTATCCTTTCTTGTAGCATTGAGCGAAACATTTATTAACTTCTAAATGTCTGAGTAATTCCATCAACTCTGATAGAACTGGTCAATGTGTTAACTGCACTTTTTTTACTTTTGGATCACTGTCAGATGATGGCGTTCCTCTTTGCAGGAGGGACCCTAACACATGTCTGCTAAGGATCTGCTTCTTGAAATTTCTCCTTCCTCTTTTTAACTAAATATTCACAATATAGTAACTGACTGAAGAGCCTCTGAGGGGACAAAAGGCATGTTCTCCTAGCTATGAAGTATTTTGTTAACATATCTCTTGTAATGCTGATTGACAGCACCCATCCAGTCATTGCGCAGTACAGCTGGCATGACAGCTTCCCCTCCCTTTCTGTCACTCTCATTGCTAGGTTCGGATTGCAGGGAGCAGGTTCCATTTACAGCTGAGGTGATGACAATATTTTTCTTTGGTAAATGGCAAAACACCAATTTTCTGATTTTGACTTAGACCTGGATTTCATTCTGTGGATGTTGTCAGTACTGGTGTCCATACCAGCAACATTTCCTTTGATAAAACTCCAGTAATGTTTTACAAATCAACATTCACGTAACTGTTCTAAAAAGCTGTGATACTACTTAATGCCCACACAAATTATTAGCTATGCTTACTGCTCTAAAGGAGTACTCTTGAAATGTCAAACCCTTGCTGTACGTGTTTGCAAACTTAACTTTAAATGATAAGCTCAGATCTCGCTCATTATAGATAATTGTATCTTCTGTCTGTAGAAAAAGATCTAATGCTGAGCACTGTCTTAGCTGCCTCTGAATAACTCTTCAGATTTGATGCATGTCTGTTACATTGCAACCATGAAGTATTCTAACAGCAGTGTATTCTTTAATTGCTTTGAAAGGTAACATTTTGCTGGGACATCTAGGTTGTGAATATAATACCTGAAATTTATCTCTCATGTATTAATTTGCTTGGTTGTTGTAAAGCCAGTGATTCTCAGCATTTTGTGGTGAATTTGGAGTTTCTAATTGTTGCTCGCTGGATTTATTTCTGCTGGGCAGAGTCTGTCTTAATATTTTCTCTAACTAAAGAGTAAAGATTAAAGCTATTTCGTTTTTCCGAAGTGTTCATTGGTAGCAAAAAAATGGGATTAAGTTTATTTTTGTTGCATTTAAGGCTTGATTTAATATTGTCTCACTTTCTCTAAGGTACACTGTGGCATAACAGGAATTCCTTGACTTGCCAATACTTAAGGGCCTGGAACTTTCTGTATATCATGGATTAAACTTCTCTTACTCCCTCCAGGTCCTAATATTTTATATATTGCAAGTTTGGCCAAGGGGAAGAGCTAGATAACAGTTTGTATATTAGTCTCTTCATTGGGGATCACAATACACTGGTCTAGGTAAAGTGTTAGTGGTTGTCTTGAAATGCTTGGCTGGGGTGGATCCTAAAAAAACAAACAAACAAGAAAACCCAAAAAACCAAAAAAACTCACCCAAAAATACCCCAAAACAAAAAGAATTGGGATATTGGTGGCAAGCCATGCAGAAACTTGAGGACTACTACGGTAATTTAGCCTTTGAAAAGCTTGCATTATTTATGTAGTTTTGGTCATTAGATGACACTTTGCAATCTCCTCTTTCCCTGTTACTCCATCAGCTGAGAAATGGTGCATAACTGCTCCTAATCTGTAATAGTGCAGGTGAATCATTGCTTGGGCCTGAGAGGTGGTACCTGATGCTGAGAGGTGTGGGACAGCCTGGCCCCATTAGTTGTGTACCTGCAGCTCTGGAGGGTTCCCGGCATTGCAGCAAAAATTTTGGAACAGAATTCATGGCGCCTCTTCCAGTAGGGCAGACCTTTGCAACTGCTGCTCTGTAGTAATAAATGCCAGAAGCAGGAACTGGCTGACGTGGCACAAAGTGAGTTTTAAGGTGCGGACAGTGCTGTGAAAGAAGGGGGTCAGAGTCTGTTTGGTTTTAGTCTCTTTGGGTTACTTTTCCCACCTGCTTTTAAGAAGACCTGCACTGCAGAGATTTCCTTGCCTCAGCTTCCGCAGGAGGCTTCTTGCCTATTTATAGCTGCATCTGTATATGCTCCAATCTTACTACCAACTTTCTCTCTTACAGTTGCCTTTTAAGAGTGTCAAAACCTCTGATTAACAAATTCTGCCTAGTTGCTTCCTTCGCCTTGTCTCTACTCAGCCTCTTTCCTCTTCCCATAATCTCTGCATCAGTTTCCACCCTTTCCCACATACATTTCCTTGCTTATAGCAAAAAACGAATATAGCATTTTTCCAAAAAGCAAATGAAAACTATTTTGGTAGAATAACTGTCAGAGAAAGCGTCAGTGAGATTCGACAAGAGTAGTCATTGCAGCGTTAAATAAAACTCTTTTCCCACAAGTCAAAATGAAAAGGGAAACAGCTTATAGAAGCTTGTCAGGCTTATTAATCTATTTCACCTATGCATGTTTCTAGCCAGTTATTTAGATGAGTTTGAAAAAAAACCCAGTCTGAAGGACAAGGAAATTCTGAATAAATGTTCCTGATTTTAATCCTTGCAGCTGACTCTAGTGGATAGATTGCAATCAGCACAAGCTTGTCCATTTATTCTGAGTTAACTCTGTTCTGTGCACCATTTTTATCTAAAAATATATATGTGTAAAGTGTGTAGGTGCTTCTAAATGAACAGTGATCATAAACTGTGGTCTCTAAACCAGTTGAGATTTTGTTATCCTGACAATATCTAAAGAGATGACTTGTATCGTTACATTTTTATGGCAGCTAAATTTATAATTCTGCATCTCTTAAAATTTGCTGTCTTTGTGTGTCGTCTTCATTAATTTTTAATAACTATGTTTTTTTCCTATGTAGGGTGACTTAGCAGCTGTTGAACAGCTGCTGAAAAATGGGGCAGATCCCAATGTCAAAGATAATGCTGGCTGGACACCACTGGTGAGTGTTGGAAGACATTTTTCTGTCATCTGTCTTCTAATCAGATTTCATTTCATCCCTCCTTTCCTCTCCCATATTTTAGTTCCCTATACACGCATTTAGGTGACAAAGAATTATGCAAAGTGAAGAGGTGATGATAAACAATTTTAAAAGAATTTATTAGCAACTACTGACCTGCCCAAATCCAACTCTATTTTGCTGGGGTAGGGCATGCCAAGAAATCTATCAGCCTGTTATTTTGCAAATGCAGAAAATATGACTATGATCACTAGAAAACGATCAATTGCAGACAAGGTGTATATTTTATGGGTTCTTAATGTCCTCAATGTTTTTTATCATTTTGGAAATATATCAAGTAGTTGAATGAAAAAATTGCTCACTTGAATTACAGAAAATAAACAAAAGGTTCTTTTCAACCATGACTCCTTCCTTTCCTGAAGAATACTCTTGACAGAGTCTGTAATCTGGGAGGCTTTGTTCCCTGTAGTCTAATTTGCACACAATTGGCCTTTGTTCAGTTCTTCTCTGTGCTTTTTATTAGTGCCAGCTTCCAAGGTTAATTCATGTCAGGAATGTAACGCAGTATCCTTGCATTGTCTTCCCCGACCATCTACTGAGAGTTGTTTGAAAATGAATGTGCTAACTGGTGTGACAGAAGTCCTTCCTGTGAATTCGGTTTCACTTGCGTTTCCTCTCTTATGGATTTACTAGCATGAGGCATGTAATCATGGGCACAAAGAAGTGGTGGAGCTGCTGCTACAATACAAGGCGTTAGTGAATACTACGGGGTATCAGAACGACTCGCCACTTCATGACGCTGCCAAGAATGGGCATGTGAGGATTGTTGAGCTGCTGCTTTTGCATGGTGCTTCCCGTGATGCAGTGTAAGTAGACGTGGAATGTTGTTTTAACTGTGGCATTAGCTACAGCTTCCAGGGTGCACATTAAGTAAATATGAAGCAAAGCTAGTAATAAATGTGATTTATTTGAAGTGAGGGTGTGGGTGTTAAACGTATCCTCTGCTATACTTATGCCCTCCTTTTCCAGGTAGGTGTTTCCTTTCCATATTGCTTTGTCCTAAGCTTTTCTGAGGATGTCCGAGTCATAGATGGCTGGAGTATTGGAGACTGTACTAGTAAAGTAACAAAATATGCTTACCCTTTTCTTACGCTTTCCTGCTGGCATCTTGTTATAGCTACTGTCAGATCTAAGATGCTGAGCTAGATGAGTTTTGAACTGCTACAGCTGTTTTTTGTCTCTTTACTTTTACTACACTACTTGCTAGCAGAAGGTGTTTTGGTCCAGTCTCTTCTACCTTCACAAATGACATAGGCACAGGCTGAGATTTGGGGAGTGGTTTTTTATTTTTTCCATTCTGGATCAAAACACTAATCCTTGGTACACTTTTTAATTAAAAAAAAAAAAAAAAAGCTTAGAAATATTTTCAGTTGAACCTTCTATACAGTTATGCCTCCTGAAGATTTTGGCATTTGTGTATACGAGGTGCTAAAATCTGTTAGTCTATGAAAAATCCGGCAGGCTATTAGTATTTCAGACACTAAATGTGGTTTTAGGTGTTTGTAGTATTGCTGTTGTGCCAGGGCCTGTGTGTATAAGATTTGAGTCCAATGCATGTCGTCAATAGGTGTGTGTGTATATAGTAACACGATAGGATGAAGTCTTGCATGACATGAATTTCCTTGCCAGCTGCATAAAGAAGCATAAACAAATTCAGCTTAATCACTTCAGCTCTCAATATTGGCTCTTGAAGCTTACAGAATTAAGATACTCTGTGGAAAAGCATAGGGTTTTCAAAAACAGTCCTAATCTTGAATATACTGGAGTTTAAAAAAAAAAAAAAACAAACAAAAACAAAACAACAAAACAAACCCACAAAACTTAAGCACGAAAAAGTAAAACAAGGATCAATTGTTCATCTTCACTTCGTTCTTGAACAACAAAGACCAGTGCATTACACCTTGAAAAGCTGACAGCTTCAGAAACTAATTTTCAAGCCACTTGAATATTGGGAACTGGTTGTGTGACACTTATCACTTGTCTATCTGGTATTTGAAAGCATAGCACAGTCAACAGTTTTGATGCAAGGTTTTGACAGGACTTAAGCACTGGTGGCTTTGCACAGCTGAGGCTCCAAATGCCAACAGTGGACTCTTGGGGTCTCTTATTAGCCTTAGTCTCTGCCGCATGTGTTCACACAAACTGAGATGAAGCTGAACCTCTTTCAGCTCATTCTACATGAGGAAACATGACTTTCTATTGAAACAGAAGCTTTTTAGTCATGGAAGGAGAGATTTATGTAAACCTTAAACTCTGTCTTAGCTTTTCACTGAATACAGGTAATGTTCAGTTGTATATTAAAACAATGTGACATAGGATATGTCACAATGCTGCAACTAGCTCCCTTTTGCAGTACCTCTAAGTATCAAAAATGGCTTCTAACCCGCTTCTAAGTATGCACTGTTCTTGACTTAATCTCAAGGGTACTTGGAATCTCTAGTGTGTGGTGTTAATAAATATATTGACATTTCTTTTAACTTAAAGTATTTTCGGGAACAAATTTAGCTGCCTTTAATCTTTGTTTCATTTGTCTGGCAAAAGGAACCATAGGTGCTTTGGCAAACATCCAGTCCTGTATGTCCCCGCTGGAAAAATTGAGGATTCCAAATCTTCTGTAGACTCTCTATTTCTAGCTGAAATGCTACTGTGCTTGTTACTGTTGCATTGATGATGGAAAGGGGTCATTTGGGTTTTTTTCCCTATTTCTACAGAGAGCATTAGAGACACAGAGAAAGGGATGTACAAGCAAAGTGTTCAGGCTTTTGAATAGTAAGACTTTACTGACCTCTTTGAAACACTACCAAGAAACAAGAGAAATAAGAACAGTATGTCTGAGACTTCTGAGAATGTCTTGTGCCTCCCTTCCTGCCTGTGCCCTGCTAGCTTCCAGCAATGAATTGTGCCATGATCCCTCCCTGGATCATGACTTTGCAAATCTTACAAGGTCTTTTTTTCTGCCACTGCCTCTGGTAGTTGTAGTCCTAATCACACCATGGTTGGATTGGTCTAGGTAAGTGGATTTGAACCATCTTTAATGTAGAAGGTTTAAATATTTTTTTTCTAGTGGATGCAGGTACCCTTATAATGAAGTCACATCTGACAAGAAGCTTGCTTTTCTTCAGTGACTTTTTTCCTAGATCCCCGAGACCTGCAGACCACAGTTTTAAAAACAGCAGGCAAGAACAGGGTGATCACTTAAGATGCTGCAATTATAGTTCTTTTCAATATGAATAGTTATAATTGGCCTCTTTGTACTTAATGCAGGATCTGCTCACCTTCACGTTGTTACTCTAGGATCTTTAAAATAGAAATTGAGCAGTGATGAGTAGAACTTGCATCTCTTCTCAAAGGTTTGTTTTTTTTAGGAATATACCTGAGGAGCGCCTTAACTTCAGAGGTATGCAGTGTGTGAGCCAAGACTATACTAAACCGATTTTGTCAAACTTATGAATTTGTCTAATTTTAGTTTGCATTTTTTTGAGTGTATGAAACTCTTTCTAGTCCTTTTGTGGGCTCTTAATGAACTAACTTTCAGCCCAGGAGAGGGCCCTCTTTATCCCAACATATTAAAGTGATTCTTCATTACCTCATGGGGCCAGGGAGGAAAGTTTGATTAGTTCACTGTGATTACTTGAAGTCTTTTCTTTTAGCTAAGCTAAGTAAAATGTGAGCATGATAAATGTATTCAAATGTTACTTGGGACACTATGAATTATATAGCATGAAACCTCACAAAAGTGACTGATGTCTTGCTGCTGTTTTGACCGTAGAATTAACTCAGTTTTGTGTCTTAATGTCCCTTGTGTGTTGGAGAGTTAATCTACTGGAATAAAAACAGAGCTTGTGTTGAATAGCCTGCTTAGAGCAGTAGTTTTGAAATTTAGTATGATACTCAATTGTGCAAGATGAAATATTTTTTTAAAGATGTGCAATATTTACTGACTGCAGGCCCAGAGGCAGATAAGATCCACTGGTCTGTGGAGGGATGTAAGATATATTTGGGAGCAAATACAGCTGCTTTCTAGTGGACCTCAATTCATGATGTGCACAGATATTAGCATAATCCTAGCCATCAGAGAGCTGAGACTTCACAATTTCAGATTTAGATCATCAGGTTCACAGACCCATCAAGTACATCTCATTCCAAGTGTCTTTCGGGCTAGTTTTTTCTCCTTACATGTTAATACATAGTGCATTAAGAAGTAACTATGTAATATGAAGCAGCTACATATCTTTTGCACCAAGTGAATACAGATGAGAACTACCTCTTTTGCCAAAAGCAATCCTGGGATATCAGTATTCCCTGGCAAAAAATTTTTTTTGAAATCTGTAAGATTTAATAGTTGTGGCACTTTATTTGCCATGCCAAGTTTTCACTGACTGGGAAAAATACGAACTACAAATGAAAAATATTATATGGACCAGTGGACCTATTAATTGTCCTGCTGGTCGAGTTAATTTTTTTAAGTTAATCTCCTACACATAGCTAATTTATATTTTTATAGCTTTTTTTCATGTGCTCAGTCTTGAATTCTGTCTTTTTTCCTTGCTTCACAGCAAGCCAAGTGATTTGAAAAATTAGATCTGTGCATTTGCAATTTCACAGTACTTCGTAAATGCTTTCACTCAAATGGGCTCTCTTGTCAGTTCTTCATGTACGAGAAGTTTAGCATTAGTAAAAATTGTTGTGTTGCCCTAATTCTTTAGGTGTTAGCTGTCTTTGAGTAGCTGTGAGTCCAATTCTCAACAAACCTGTGGGAATGCTTAGGGATAGACCGTGGCCCTCAATTATGAATGGCATAGGGGTGAAAACTATGACAAACTGCAGTTAATTCCAGGAGGCATTAGACCTTTGACACTGACATAATTTTGTCTGTGTTTTCTAAGTCAAGATAGAGCGGGACTTTGCTGTTGAAGTGCAAGACAGTATGCTTAACTTCCTGCTGACAGCAGGTTAATTAAAACCCTGGCCCTGTTTGGATATCTAAGACGGTCTTTATGGCTACACAGATTAAATTTTTTTCCTTCTGTTAGGTTCAAAACAGATTTCTGCTTACCACACTCTCGAAATATGGGCGCTGACTGGAGACCCCCAAAGTGGTCAGATTTTCATATGGGAATTAGTGATTACAGTACTGCACTGGGACGTGGTTGGTGGGACTTCCATTCAATACTGAACTCTTTTTGTGGGGCTGGGGTAAAAGTTGGTTTATGCTAAGCTGTGGAACAGCAAATAACTTCTGGTGTCAAAATGGAGTAGCTTAAAACTCCTCATTACGAACTATTATATAGTGATTGTTTGCTTGTATCAAAAGATGTGAAAGTTTGGGGCTTCTAAAGAATTGACAAGGATGTGTCTCCTTATTTATCTTCTCTCCTCTGGTTGCTTATTTCCTGAAACTTTACTGAAACATTTGGCAGGTAGCTGTTAAGTTTCTTTTTGACTACAGTGGTAACCTCTGTTGTCTTTTTACCTAGGACTTCAGCGATATTGCACCATGAACTGAATCCCATTTCTAAAGCTCTTCATAAGAAGTTCTTTGATCTGTCAGTCCTTAAGATATCATCTGTCATCTCATGTAAAGTCATACTCAGCAGATTACATTGAGTTGCTCTTCATTGGGCTCATCTTTGTTCTCAGCACAGACATCCTGCTCTTTGATTGGAATTTGTTCTAGCTGTAAGAGCCCTCTACTGACTATTCAGTACCTTGATGACTGACTAATAGGAGACTGCTTGCATCAAAGGATACATCTGACTCTTGAGTGTTTAAAACAACTTGCAAAAAGCCCGCTTGCATTCTGGTAGAAAGAAGTATGTCTTAGAGACCTGGTATTCTAGCTTAAGCACCAGAGACACTTACTGCTCTCATGTAGAAACAATTGTGTCCGTCTTCCTTCTGAGTGTGGAAGTTGTGTTAAGCAGTCACGTGCACTGGACCCATTCTCAACAAATCCAGACCTATAGTAGGAGCACATAAACATAGTTATTGATATTTCTAAGAGTGCTGTGTGTGTGTGTTAGGGTGGACCTAATGTGCATGTCCTGCTTAATTTTGTTTTGCAAACTGGATCAAAAAAAATTTATTTTTTTTTTTTTACTCTGAACAAGGCGGATGATTTCTCTTGTTCAACTTGGCTGAATAAAGATGGATTTAGGCACATGTCTTTGCCAAAAAGCCTCTGTTTCCCATTCCTGTGCCTTACTGGTGTTCTTGTAGCTGCACAGATCTCGCCCTTGATCCTGATCATAGGGTTAAAAATAATATACATTCCTAATATAGTAAAGACGGTTCCTCAAGTAACTGCACTGATAACTGTAACAGCCCAACAGAGACTGGGCAAGGTCTGATAATGATTACTTGCTTTTTGGGTGGTTAGTGGGTGCCTAACTAAAAAGAACAAACCTGGTTTTCATCCTTTTTTTGGAAAAGGATGTGTAAATTATATACTCGAAATATTACCATATTATATATATTACCATACTTGAAATCTGTGGTCTGAATGTGTTCTTTGTCTTAGTTTTTATTTTGTAAACCCTCTTTTCTCCTGTTTCAGCTACTTTTTCTCACTTTCTTTAAGCTCAACAAGCTGCTTTATTGCAAATATTCAAAACTCTTAAACCCATCCCTTGGGCTGGTGTTCCTGTTTTCAGACCTGAGCTCCCAAGTTTGTCACATTTTACTTTAACTGTGCCACCTTAACATCCCACGAATAGCCATTAATTCTTCAATGCTGCATAATGATGGGATAGCACTTTGCAACACACTGGTAAGAAGCAACTGAAATGATCTTAAAAATGGAGAAAAAAAAAATCAAGTGAATACAGAGGGGGTATCTGGAGCTCTTATTCGTACAATTTAATTGGCAAAAAGTGCTCTGTATTTAACTGTGGTGGCCTATATATTTATCTATGGTAAACATTCATGAGGTTTGGTTTTTTGTTTGTTGGTTTTGGTTTTTTTTTTTTCCAAACAGTTAAGGATCTTGCTGTGACCTGGGGGGGGAGACACTCCCAAACCTCTGCTGCTGACATACAGTGATTTCCTCCCCCTGCTTAGTTCACAGCAAGAGGTCAGCCATCTAGTCTAAAGGTGATTCTGGTGTATGTGCTAATACATATAATTTTTTTTTCCCCCTCTCTGAATGTGTTGTTCAAAGGAACTGTCCTGCAGCAGTTTGAGTCGAATATGGCCCCTTATTTAAAGAAAGGGCAAGAGCTTCCCTGATGATGCATGACAAAGCAGGAACAGCATGACAATATTTAATGGGCTGCAACTCCCAGGACTGGGCTGAGATTTAACCAATTATCTTTTAGTCTGCAGAATTTGTATTATGCTAGCTCTTTGCTCATTAGTAACACAGAAGAGCTTCGGGTTGGTAATACTGTAAAATTAGCAATTGTAAAATACCATCCCAGAATATTCTGTGTGGGATTTTTGTGGATTGTTGTTTTCCCAAGAGGCTATGTTAGTGAGCAGTGCTCAGTGAGGAGCATAGAAAGGTGCTAAGGTCAGATGCATCTTTCAGCTTTGCACTGCCCAAAGGCCCCCAGTTAAGTCAGAGTGAAGACTTAATGATTTGAGTTTCTCTTTGGGCTGAATTGGGTTATGGCCTTACATGGAATTCCCTATAAAGCTTCCTAGATTCCTACTCTGCACAGGAACGCGTGGCTAACTAAGAGACAGCGCTTCGAAGATGCAGTGGTTTTTTGACCTCTTTAAATGTTTCATTGTTTGATGACTAAGCTTGCTGGATTTCAGATACTGAGTCAGGGCTTTGTTCTCAGTGACAAGCTTCCCCTTCATAACAAGCTCTTATTATGCCTTTTGAGAGCCAGAGCTACATGAGGTGGGGAGAAGAGGATCAGCTGGAATAGCCATTATTCTTGCAAAGGGCAAAGCAAGCAGAATATTTCCCGAGAGTGCTGGCAGAGGATCATGTTTGTTAACAGCAATTATACCTGTTCTGCAGCTTCAAGCTTTCCTCCACTCACTACCATCCTGCAGCTGTGAAGTTGCGTGAAGAAGAGATAGAAGCCATGGCTGTGCTTGATGTTGTGTTTATAGCAAATCGTATCTATCAGACTAATGTTAAAAGAATGGAGGAGGAAAGGGGTCTTGAAGCATATCTAATAACTATGAGGTGCCACATAGGGTGAACAGTGTTCAACAAAATTGGCAAACCAACTAAAATTTGAATGAATTGGCTGTAATGTGTTCTGTGGAACAGCACACTGAGGGAAAATGAGATGCACGCTCAAATTTGGAAGCGTGAGGGAGTCTCAGTTCCCAAGTAGGAAGCAGACAGCTTTTCCCATAAAAGCATAACCACATCAAGCTCCAATGTTTAACACAGTATGTAGAATCTTCTGACATGCCTTTTATGGCAAATGGGTAAGCCAAAAATACATTTCTTGGTTATATGACTGCAATGAAAGATTAAAGCTGAAATTTCTGGGTCTTGTGAATGATATCAAAGTGCATCTTGAAACAGTTTAACAAGGACTGTGGTTTATTTAACTGAACATACTGCTCTGAACATCCCTTACTCCTCAGCTGAATGCAGCAGCTTGTAATTCAGTATCCATCTGTCTTGGATGCAATTCTTACTTGAAGCTTAGTGGTTTTTAGCTGAAATTACATATTAATAAGAAAGTGGGAGGGAAAGCTACCCAGCTAATGTGCCCAGTTAGTTAAGAATCAAGTCACATTTTATTTACTTAAACCCATCTGTGCTTGTTTTGCCAGTAATATATTTGGTCTGCGGCCTGTGGACTATGCAGAAAGTGAAAAGATGAAGTCTGTGCTAATGTTACCGGTGAAGAACGAATCATTTTCACTTAACCAACCCTCTGAGGTAAGTGTGTGTGTGTGTGTGGGGGGGGGGTGTTTTGTTTTGCTTTTTAAAAAAATGTAAGTTCATCCTGTTAAGTATTGAAGGCTTGGACCTAAGTGCAGTACATCACCTGCATTTACAGGGAGATTTAAAATAGGTTGGGAAACTAACTTGGACAATATTTCTAGAATGTAGGTGAGACACTTACAAGCTATGATATTCTATGTTATACTTTTTCTGGGAAAACAAAGGATGTTTCTTGTAATGTGGATTTATTATAGGAGAATGAATGCTGTGTTATTCCTGAAGTATTGTTGATTGAACTTTGCTATTGTTGTTGTTCTTCTGCATATTTAAATTTGTTCTACTTGCCAAACTGGCTGAAAGCAGCAGCAGTCTTTGCTCTAGGTGCTTTTTGCATGCCTTTAAAAGGCTGTTCCAGTATTGTCCTTTGTCCATCAATGAAGATATCAGCTCATCAGTTGAAAACAGTTTTTGGAAGACTGTTTTGGGGTTTTGTTTTTTGTTTGTTCCCCCTTTTTGCCGAAGAATTCTCAGGACTTGTGACCAAAATCAGGGTATTCAGACTTAACAAGTTACTGCATTGTGAAATGCTTTGTGCTTCCTAATGAGTGATGATTAAACTGACCTTGCTGCTACAAGCAGTCCTAGTCTACTCCAGGGTATACAGCCTGTTGTGATCCCTTCTCACTGAGGTAATAAGATACCCATTGGCCAAAAGTAAATTGTTGCAGCTAAATCGGCAAGGATATGACTGTTCCTCCCACGTGTAGCGAATGTAAGATGCAGCTCTTCTGTCGCAAATGAAACACTCGGTATTTGCATTTGCTTTGGGATGAATGTGTGCCAGTGGATGGTTACCAGCTTGTATGGATGACTTGATCAAAAGCCTGAGGCTTTAGGGTAACTGGCTCTCAAAGGTATGTCTCTACTATGGAATCTGGGAGTACTTAGGAAGACCCAGGAGCTGAAGTATCACATCCTTGTCAGCATAACAGTTGAGAAAGCAGCTCCTCTTACTTTGCATTAGTAGTATCCGCATAAAAAAACTTAGGCATTCGTTACTTCCAGGACTGCAATGTATCAGGGACTTTTTAGTAAAAGAAAATGCAGGTGTTAATTATATAGGTTACTCAACATATTGGTAGTGTATCTGTTGGTAATGCTTCACTAAAAGTAGGAGGCTTTACTGCTTTATTGGGAAATTTTTTTCTCCTTCAACACTGCAGTCAGCAAGGCTGTTTACACAATGTTCAACCAGCTGTATGTGTGGCCACCAGTGTCTTTTAAAAAAAAAAAAAAAAACCAAACCAAAACAAAACCAAAAAAAACAACTGATGCACAAGCTGTTTTGGTACCTTGCATAAGCTAAATGAAGTACCTCTAATGTCAAGCTCTTTTCCTCTAGAGGTTGTTTGTTATATAGAGACTTATTTATGGACGCTGTCCACTAAGCTTGCCATGAATTGTTTTTCAAAATGCTTATTCTTATTAAATGAATCTGTCAACCAAGTTAGTTGCTTTCTTTATGTTCCCAAACATTCAGCTTATTGTAGGATTTTCTGTTCATGCAGGTGCTGAGCCCCAGCCAGCCAAGAGATGGACCTCTTGGTATACTGGGGAGCAATCTTAGTTTGGAGCAACAGAAATTGCTGACCAAACTAGCAACAGTTCTGAAGGCTCGAAGGTGTACTGAGTTTAACAGCAGAGGTATGTAATCTTGTTGAAATGTCTCTGTCCAAATATAAGTAGCTACAGTCCTGCACTTTATCCTTTAAGATACTAGCTGCAACAGGTTTTTTTATCGTTCCTAATAAGTGCAGTTTCTGAAATCCCTGAATTACAGCTGTAGTAGAATGATGGTGTGTTGTTGCATGTAAATGCTTATAAAGCCTGCCTGGTTACTGAGGCAGGAGACTTCTAGGGGAGCCACAGTTTGACAGTATATCGTCTGTTATTTATAATCCCTAAGTCTTCCTCAAAGAACTCTTCTCTTTACACTGCTTTTACCAACTTTAAGGTCTCTGCTCATCAGAGACATCCTGTAAGGTTTTTATCTTCCAGAAGTGAGTCTTAGGCAGATGGTGCCTTTAGAAAGAGCATGTCATTGACTAAAAGTTCCCAAATTTCTTCTCATATGCTACCTTCCTTCAAATATTGTTCTTCATTAAGATGATGGAGCCAAATTATGGGGCTTGGGGGGTTTTTTTTGTTCCCTTTTGAGGAGGGGAACATTGTCTTAATCCCTCCTATTAGTTTTTCTTTAGAGTGCTGCTTTTCCTGCTTCTGAAAGAAATGCTAAGGTAATTTTCCCCTACCATCTTTCACACTCTGATTACTACTCCAGAATTGAGTTGAGTTCTGTTAGCTTTGTGTTAAAGCAGTGAGATCCCATAGTAAGATTCCTGTCAAAGTTGAATATAACTTTAAAAGGATTGAAAAAAAAAATACTATCCTATAAACCAGAGCCTCCTTTGAAGATTTAAGTATTAGAACTATAAAAATGTGGCTTCCCTTTTTCACAGCAAGTATATGTTGAAACCCACAAAATTTGTAATAGTGCTTCTACTTATATCTTAGTCTCAAAAGTCACATACTTGTGCTGAAAAGTGGTTGATAAATTATTATAGTCTGTTTATTGTTTAAATGGTGATTGATTGCTTTTCAGCCAGGCATGGTTCTGATTTTTATGTGCTTTTAGTTCTACTCATGTAATCTTTCTCCTAGTAACTCATCTTGTTATCCCTGATGTTCCAATGCCAAGTACTGTCAAATGTATGATGGCTGTTCTGACTGGATGTTGGGTCCTCAAGTTTGAATGTAAGTATTAAATATATGGGATTCTTCAGGCTTTTTAACCAGAAACTGTAGATGGGATTCCAGAGAAAATTTTCCTTTTCAACAACTGCCCTAATATCAATACTAGCTTAACATAAAGTGTTTAATCCCCTGAATGACAAGAGATTTAATTAAATACAACTACTCCTTCCTTGGCAAATGTGTGAATTTCATTATTAGATGTATTGGGTAGATCATACCCTAAGTATCAGTGGGGAGTGAATTTGTTCATTGCTACGTTAAGAGTGATTTGGAAGATTATTGAAAATATCCTGGGAGAGGAGGAAGGAATTTATTAAGTTCTTGGATTTCTTATAAGCAGTTTCCATTGAAATTGATAGGAAACTTTTGCTTGCTTGGGGTATGTGATCAAGGCCTGTAGGAAGGTAAGGTGTTACCTATCTACATATAAGTTGAGATCTGTTGAAAGTTATAACTTCTAACCAAAGTTAGGCTGTCAGCTGATCATAACCCCTGTTTGTACTTTCCACTGAAGTTCTCTATTTGTTGAGAAAATTGTCAGGATTTATGCAATCGCAGGCTCAGGCAGATCAAATGTATTTGTAACTTTTGATACCCATTTTTGTACGCACAGGCCCTGCAGACTGAAGTGCTCTTCAATTAAAATAGTAACCTCCAAGGAAAGATTATTTGCATAGTGTCCCCTTAGCATGCAAGTAGTTTTGATGTTGTCTTTCATGCAATTTGTAATTAGTTTTTATACAGTGAGTGCTTTTTTGTACAGCTGTTCTGTGGACTTACACCCCAATTTCTGCTTTTTATTCATTCTTTCTAATGTATTTCTTAGTATCTCCTTTCACAGTAGTTGTAAAAGCCATCTTCTTCCCCTTGACCTTTATGGCTAAGTCCCTTTAGCTAATAAGTACTCTACAAATGAGTTAATTATCCATGGGAAACTCACAGACAAATTTCATTCTAGTTTTCTACTGTGTGACTAAACATCACAATATAAGGATTCTTTAATGGTCTAAATTTTCCAGTCACTAATGTTTATGAAGGCACTGCTTAAAGCTTCAAAAGATGCGTAGTAGTTTTTCAAATAAGGCACATCATCAGACTCTTTGAACATTGGACTCTCTTTCAGGGTGTGTGTTTGGCTTCCAGATAGCCAGTGGACTTGTTCCATGCTTTTTATAAAGGGTCTGTTGAATTAGTGTCCTCACAGAGATGTTTCTGCAATGCCTGCAGTGGCTTCTGTTCGTGGCCTTACAAGCATTTCCAAAAGGAAAACATTGTGTTGTCTTTGTACTGTGATTATTACAAATAGGAGTAGCTTCTTGTTGAATATGTAACATGGAGAAATACTGTTTATACTTAAGCAAGCAGGTGGGTTTAATAACCTCCAGACACTTTGTTGATAAGCAGAAGGGAGATGGTTTCCTGTTTGGAGGTGGGGATGCAGAAGGAAACTCATAAGGCCTAGAAGCAATGTTTGGGTTGTGTAATTGGAAAGGGTGTGTGCAGGTGCTCTGTAATGATACCCTGTTTAACTAAGACTGAATAATCTGTTTCTGTGGTGAACCACTTTGCAGGTTCTTGGCTTCACTCAGTTCAGGAGGTCTGCATGCCTTCTCTTATGCGTGCTAGGGTGGTTTTCCTTTATTGCATTTTATCTTCTTGCTAGTCAGATGCTTAGAAAGCTTCAGCTGAGTGGTAGGGAGATGTAATTAGTGAGACCTGAGTTTAAATCTTTGTGGAAGAACTTTTATATTTAGAAGCGATTGGAAAAGAAAAAACAAATAAAATAATGTGGGGGTTATTCAGGGAGTATTTTCATATTTTTTTGTTTGCAGCTGAGTTTTATTTTATGTTGTTAGTACTGATTAGTACAATCCTGACTGCTAATGCTCCCAGCTTAGTAAGCAACATACTACTTAAAAGCGAGTGATTCTCCTCCCTAGTGGGAAATGTTAGTAATAACTCATGGGGTCTGATGCAGCTAAGTGCCTATAATTAACAGCACCACTCCATCTGTTCCCACCAGTCTGTTATTAGTCTTCTTCAGAGTCATTACAAGTTAAAGATTGTTATAACAAATAATGGGACTCCTGCTGATGGAACATTTGTCTAGGAAAAAGAGGTCTTTGATTTTCTTTTCCATAATTTCTCTCTTTATTTATTGTGGCTTTTTGACTTCTGTTTGGATAAGTTTCCTTAAATGTGATGCAAATAAACTTCCAGAATTGTGTGCATATTCTGGCTTGCTTCTGTCAAAGCCACTGCAAATAAATTGAAGGAGTTGCTTATAGTTCAGTGTTGTAAACCATTCACTTAAAGTAAATTCATGTTCAAAAAGTTCACTGAAATATTTGAAAAAACAAAGCTCAGTGTAGCACTTAATGAAATGCTGACTATGCATAAGTGAGTATTTCAATTTTTTTTACTACAAGGTAAGCTGCATTTGATTGTTATTTCTAAAGTTATATTTATAGTCTACACATAATTATACTACTTTTTTTAAAAAACATCGCATGCTTGCAAAATATTTAATTTAAGGGTGTATTTCTTATATTAACTCTTCTGTTATAGCAGGCTTTCAAGCTGTGTTTCTCTAATAAAAAGCAATTTCCTTCTCTTGTATAATTCTGTGATACTTCTGTTTACATGTGTCTATACACACAGATATAGCATCCATTAGTATCAGTAGAGAGGTAATGTGGAATTTTCCAGCAGAGTTTGAGCTATATCTAAGGCCTCTAAGTATTAAGAGACCCAAGATCTAAATATATAGTTTCAGTTTTGGAGTTCCCTTTTGTCTTCAGGTGGAAGATTAGGATGAATGGATGTCACCACTGAGCAATATCGGATCTTTACAGCAGAAAAGTTTCACATTACCAGTTGCCGTTCCGTGTTTTCCATATATAATACCCTGTCAGCAACATACCCACTTTCAAAGCAGCTTAGAATTCAATTGAGACACTGTTGTCACTGTGGTCCTTGCCCTTGGCCATATCTTTCATTGGTTTCATTATTTTATTGCCTTCATTATTTCTGGGACGGTAATAGGGCACAAAGTAGCATATCATTATCCTTCTGCAAGTAGGCTGAGACAAAGATTCAAGTATCGCTGTATTTCCTCTATGCTTTTTGTAGAGGATAGAATAGTGTAATTAAAACCAGCAGAAGCCTTTAATAGCTTTTCAGCTTGTTTTTTCTTAAACTGATTGTCATCTGTTAAAACAGGGAATGAAAAATGATCTCAGTAACGATATGCATCGAAACAAGCTTGTGTCAGTCTTTGCAGCAAAGCATCTGGAAGAATTTTAAGCATCTGATTGCTTATTCCTTCCCTTGCTTTGCTTACCTGGAGCAGCAGCAATGATTCAGCTCTGATCGTTTAAAAGAATGCAAAAAAACCCTGCTTTTCCTCTAAGGATTCGGAACAACTGGGAGTTGACTTGGAAGAGCTAGGGGATTGCATGACTGACATTTCAAGGTGAAAACATCTTTCTGAATTTCTTGGAGCAATATGCCCATTCTTGTTTAGGCTATTAGACAAGACAAGTGCAAAGCTGTTTGAGCTGACTGCTTCTCAGACTGGACTGTCTCTCTGCCATGCATGAACATCTTTTAGATAACAGGCTGATACTCAGCAAAGCCCTGCCTCCTTAAAACAGCTCAAAACTTTTGATCACTGGGGTTTCATGCTTGTTTTGCAGTTGGAGACTTTCTTCAACTGCCTCCTTCTACAAAAGGACTCGCAGCTCTGTGGGAGGTGGTAGAAATATCTAATGTGCATATGCATGTGCTAGTTGTATTGGGTGTACAGCTGAGGGGAGTGTTTCATGTCAACAGGGTCTGAACTTCTGCACTCCCACAGTGTCTGCACCTCCTGGAAAGGAGGAGGGAAACAGTTTCACTTCAAAGTTGGCACAAATTTAGACTGTGAAGGTGCTGGGGTTTGCAGAGGAGAAAATGGGGGCAAGAATGTCTTAAATGTGTGTTTGCCTTTGACTGCAGAGATGGAAGTGGGCTGGTTTGAAATAAGGTCTAGAGGAAAAAGAAACCATGTGTCCACTGTTCCCTCTGTTCTGTGTCATCCAGATACTCAGTTTTTCGTATTTAGAGAGTCCTTTTGCTCTAATTCACTTCTGATTTGAAGAAAACATTGCATTAAGGAAGCCCATTGTAAGGAGAAGGATGGGAAATATTACCTCATTTATTTAAAAGCATGTGACGGGATCCACAGAATGAGTACTTCCAGTGGAATTTAACCTGACCTCTGCACCTTAGGATAGGCTGCCTCCAGTCACTTTGATCAGTTTAGAAAACAGCAGTGGCAAATAGTGGTTTCTTAAAGAAGATATGATGCTTGGGATTTTTTAAGTGAAGTAATGATTTTCATATTACATGCTCCTGGCTTCTGGGAATTGATGTTTAAGGACTTCCTAAACATCTGCTCCATCATGTTTAATAAATATCACCTGGATTAACTTGTTAATTACCATTCTTAAGCAGATTCATTTTAGTCTCTGCAGCATCTTGTGTCATTTCTGTGTGTTGGAAAATGGACTGCTTTTATTTCACCAAATGAGATCTCTACCTCACGCCATGAAAATCTGTGATTCTAAAGTTACTTTACAAGAATGTAAGAGACAGTATAAAAATTCTTTTCTGTGCTGTAGTAGAGACCAGTAATGCTGTTGATGAAAGCAAATTGAAGCTAGCCATGCCAGGTTCCCCTAAGGCTTTCTCTCAGTCCAGATTTCTTCCTTTTCTAGGAAAATAATATCATCAAGCTTTACTCAATCTGCATGTAAGTCTTAAAACCCAGTGCAGACTGACCTGAGGAAGGTTCAGTTGCAATCTCTACTGGATCCTGGATATGTAGTATTTTATCTTCTTTGTTGCTATCCTGTATTTCTAAATTACTTTTAGCTGTTCTAAGAGATTTTTGGGACTAACCCCTGCTCTTTGCTTTATTAATGCAAATCCAACAAAACTCCACTAAGGCTAATTGAGTTACTGAGAGCTACCTCTGGGTATCTGTGGGTGATTACAACTTGTTCTTGGCAACCAGCGCTTTTTGTACTTCATCCTGTTTAAATTGTTTTTGCTGATGCAGTTAGTTTCATTATAAACCAATAAGACTTACATGAATAAGGATTATAGGGCTCTGATCTTAAATTTTGCAAATAATGATTTCTTTATTTCCAGTACTAGTAGCTACAGTCGTATCAAAGGTCAATTAACGATACCGTTAAGAGTGGGCACCCTTTTAACCTCTTTGCTCCTTATATACCAGAAGGTGAGAAGGTAGGGGCAGCTGTTCAGTGAAGTAATAAGGATCGGTGTAAGTAGTGATGCTTTACTGATCTTGCTAATGAGGGGAAAAAAATGAGCAGTGTTCTTCTTGCCAAATGTGGTGGCATCAAGCTAAAATGCAGTTGTATTAAGCTAAAACCTTCTTCTGCAATATTTTCTAGGGACTTTAATGCAGGCTCTCTTTTTTGCTAGAATTTGGTGCAAATGATCTTGTTTATATCTAGTGTGAAATCAGCTATTTAAGAGGCTTTCACATTTCTAGTGTTCTGCATTTTTAGGGAAGAACTTTGCATGACCCCTGTGTACATGCAATCTTGCCCCAGTGTGGTCTTCTGTCAGGCAAGCTTTATTAGTGAGTGCTTGCACACTTGAACTGGGCATTGCAAAACAGCTCTGGTCCATGTGAAAAGGAAAAATTGCCACTTGCCTTGGTACAACTCTTACCCTTTTGCGGGTAATTGATCCAACTACTGTGATTAAACTAGAGGGCCGCTAAAGCATAGTTGCAATAATCACCCTCTTCTCTTTAGGGAAGAGAACACGTTAAATGAGTAAACTTGATAAACCTCAAACCTAGAAGGTCCACAGCTCCTATTGGCAATAGTACCAAGGAATAAATCAAGATTGGCTGAGATCCTGAGTAAGTTGAATGGTTTTATTTTATTTTATAACAGAACAGACTAGATTTTTTTCAGACGTGCCTGTAAAGAATGCACAGACTGCAAATGTGGGAAGGAAAACAATGTAACCCTGATCTCTACCCCCTTCTAAAATTACAGGTGTCCTCTCAAAAGTAGGTTTACTTCCTCTGAGAGCTTCTTTAAGGATGTCCTTGTCCTTCAGAGATTGTCCTGTTCTTAAACTTTTTTTGCATAAGTACTTAAGATGTCCATCTTAATTTCAGAAGGGAGATGGCATAGTATTGATGGTGTCCTGATCACTTGTTAATTAGGATAATAGCATTTCCTTTTTTCAGTCCATTCATTTGACCAGTGTCTTGGCATCAAGTTCTTACTGGTGGCTTTTCAATACAGTGCTAAATAAATGAGAGTCTGTAATCTCAGGAGTTCTGGGAATCAATTTAACATGGTTCCTGTTTGAAGTCAAAGGGCACTATACCTCTGACTTAAACAGGAGTGATGTAAGGTAAACAGAGCTTCTGGAAATGTCCCTGTAAAAGTAGTGAAGTGATATACCTTTGAGTACAGTATGGAATTTTATTTCCTTTTATATGTCCTTTTAATCAGGATGACACTCAGTTGGATGGAGAGACTATTAAAAGGGAACTGTCATGTTATCCAGCCACTTATACACGTTAGCAGCTCTAAAATTAATAATACCTACTCAAGAAAAAGATCTGGGCTTACTGAGTGAACTCAGCTTAGCACGCAGGTGTCAAAATAAAATCCCTAGCTGTGGAAAAAAAAAGAAAAAAATCGGAAGGGCCTACAGTATGCTCTAATCTTCTGCTTGCATCCCTACTCTTAAGCGTGAAATTGAGGTTTTTTAGCACAAGGTCATCTTGTCGTAGTTGTACCATCTATTAGAAGAATGATAAAACTTGTACATGCCTGGTGCCTCCAAATGACAGTGTAACGCAACCAAAACTGATTATGCCGTCTCCGAGAACCTCACTTAGACTATTGCATCCAGTTGGAGTCACTGCATCTGAAAATGATAATGCAGAATTAGTGATCTAGCACCAAGTGACTTGACACTAAGTTTTGTCTGGAGAGGGGGAAAAAGAATGGGCAAATAACCTTTTGTTTAGAGAAATGGATAATGAATTAGGTAGAAACACAGCTTGAGCCCTCTGTCATTTTATCTCAGATATGAGAACAAGGGCGTATTTCCCTTTTTTTGTTTTGCTGATTTTTTTTTATAGTATGTGAATCCTTTAACTCTTTAATACAAAAATCTCTTTATAGTATGCAAGAGTTGCTGAAGAGAAATGAGCAACTCAGGAAGAAATCAGTCTGAACAAAGTCTGCAGTTAAAGGACATATTCACCTCTATCACTTAAATTATTTTAGCTTCCTTTTTCTAGTTAGGAAGCCTTCCTCCGTGGACAGGTATTCTTTGACTGTTCACCTTAGGGTTCTAAGCACCTTCCTCAAACATCAGTTGCTAACTGTCTAAGTTTTTTGGGAAAAAAAAAAAATATAGCTAGACCACGATTCTGATGACACATGACATGCCGTTTGCCACATTTTGTTGTGCCTAGGGCTCTCCTTTTGCTGTTACCCTGTGTCGTCTTGTCTCTTTCCAAGTGACACTCTTAGTACGGATTAGTTGTGCTGTTGATGGTAAGATTACCATGAAGTATGTTGAAGCCTGAAGCACCGCCTCTTCTGAGCTTGAGGATTTCAATGACTTTCTTTCCTCTTTTGCTACCTGCACGTAGACAAAGTTTTAGACGAGACTGCTTGAAATGTTCCTGAGCACAACGGTTCCAAAAAACATTTGTTCTTATCTATCAAATATGACAGGACCCATGAGTCAGAGCAAGTTCTGCTTCTACATCTTGCATGAAAAATATATTCAGGAATTGAAAATGTACTACTTTTCCATCACCAAAAACCATACAGAGTCTGTTGCTCCACAAAGTTGTGTGTGTGTAGGCCTAACAGTGTTGCCTCTTAACATATTTATGTTAAGTGACATATTTATGTTAAGTAACAGTTTTTATGTTAAAGAGAAACACCTGGGCACTGAGAATTTACGTTCAGGGCTTTTTATCCTATCTGGAATACATAGCTTTTGTGCCATAAATCTGTTAAGGCACAGATCTGTTCTGATTCTAGCTGGTTAAGATAAGTTAAAATTAATGAGAATGCTGATCATGCAGACACTGGCTAGACAAATGGTCTGTTTGCATATTTCCAGTTTTCAAGGAAACATGTTTATCTTGTGGTTCTTATAGATACAATGAAAACAGGACACATGTAGATGGGTCTCTCTTCTTGCTCTCATGGAGGATTGTCATTACGTGTTGCAAAGAACTTTGAGGCATACAGATTCCTCGGGAGACTTGGCAGTGTAAAATGGACAGACATGTAGGCAAAACAGACATAACCTATTTTGCATTTTCTGCTAAATTAGACATTCCAGTAACATTAGTCATTTTCATTACTTTTTTTTTTCGGGGAAGTAACAGTACAAAAACACATCATAGTCTTTTGTATTCATTCAATCTTTTACTACTTTTGTATCAAATTTGCTTCATTTACAGATGCTGGCACTAGATGCTCAATTTGCGATGTACTCATTGTATAAAAACCTCAGCTCCGTAGTGAAAGTCCTTGAAATTGAGCTTTTGATAGTAGATTGAAATAAAACATGCTCTTAATGAACGGATGGTTCTGTTCTTAAGACTAAATGAGATGGTTTTTCCTTTGTTGTAAGTGGCACCCATTAACGTCTGTGTTTTCTTGGAAGGAAAGAATAGCCGTGTAAGTTAGAGGCAAATTGACACAGGAAGTCTTGTTGAGTTGTGATGATAAAAAAATATTGAAATAACTTTTAGATTTATTTTTGAGTCATGAGTACTTTGAAAATAAGTTACCCGTATTCATTGCTGTTATCAATAATGAATATGCAGGTTGCTTTTCTGGAAAATACATGATTAGGTTGCCCTTCTAGTTTTGTACAAGTTCATGTTAATTTTCCTTGAAGGAATGAACAAGTGCAAATTATCAACCCAATACTTGTACACGGAGGGAGATATATGCTGGCATAGTGTTCAACCAGCTGTGGTTTTCTGTATAGGTTTATCTTTTTTGGTCTAAGTACATTGGAGGACTTCTGGTAACTAACATATGAATTCCCATTGCATTTTGTGAGTTTGTATGAACTGGTGGTAAATTGCTAACAGTTGGCTTTCAAGATCTCTCTAGATTAGATATTCCTATCTATTGGCTGCCATGGTATCTCAGTACTTTTGTCAGTGATACTTCTCTTCGTAGTCTTGTGCTTTCTTCCTTTTTAGGATCAAACCCCTGCATTTTACTTCTGATTTTGTTTAGCTTGTATTTTTTTAATACTGTGGGTTTCATATTTGCACAGTAGAAATAAGTTGCTTGATAAGAAATGCTGTGCACGGAGTGAGGTCCTAATTTAAAAGTTACAACCTTGACAACATTGTAAATCCTCATGGAACAGTTTTCAAAATCAGCTTTGCAAACTTACTTTCTTGGGTAATTTTTATTAATGAGTGCAATGTATGTATGAGTGCAAAATGTGCCATCCTTGAATGGGTGACCACAGCAATTTCTCTTTCCAAAGTGAGGTCAGGTAGTACGTTTAACTGATGTTAGTGATACTTTAGCATCAGCGCATTCGGTATTGGAAAAAATAACTAACCTTAAAACAATGTAAAAACACATTGACTCTAAAAGACAATCTCATTATGCAGCAGTGGTAACAAAAATGAATGCCACTGTTAAACCCTAGCATAAATCTCCGGTTTGTGCTGATCTTGGAGACCTTGAAATCCCATCTGATTTGTTATTTGAGGCCATAGCTGTTCGGAAACAGCTTTGTGCTTGCTTTGTAATTGCTCTTTATCAGGCAATTGCTTCCATTTCATAACTGCGGAGTTGGTTCTACATGCTGGCTTTAAGCTTCCCAAATGATCAACAATTTGACATTTGACATTAAGTGGTTGACCTTTAGTGGGTAAGAGGAAAAGCTAATAATTCCTAGTGTTTACAGCAGTGATTTTAGTGTGATATTGCTTCTCTCCATCTAACTTGCATCTTCAGCCGCTGTTGTAAATTTTTTCAAGTTTAAAAGCAAATTGCTAAAGCACACAAGCTTTGATGCTATGTTGTGCATTGTGAGTAGTCCTTTTATTTTAGTGCAGCTCTTTAGTCCCTAAAATGACATGCAAGCCTCTGTTAAAACATGGGATCTCTAATCTTTGCCTTCCTTATTGTGGTTTTTGTAGGGGTACATGCCTGTCTACAAACCACAGTTCGAGAACAAGAAGAGAAGTATGAAATCCAAGGTGGCCCACAAAGAAGCCGGCTCAACAGAGAACAGCTGGTGGGTTTTATTGCTTGAGACAGATTATCTTAATGACCTTTGGTTCATGCGTTTTTGCCCTTTGCCACATGTGCAGGTTCAGTAGATGTAAAATTTTAATGTGGTCTTGTAGAGAAATTTGATTATGTGCAAGGTGATTGAAAGAACTGCGAACACCCATAAAGCTGTCATTTTTCTCTATCAGTGGATATGTTGCTATAACCTTGTCAGAGGGAGCGCTGTTATTACATTCGTGGAAGAAGTTGTACGGGACGGGAAGTGATGCTGCTTTGGCCTTCTCTGCTCAACTTTAGAACCTAGTTGAAATTATCTGATAGTTGAAAGAAAAATATTTTTATTACTTCTTGTTTCCATATAGGACCACTCTTATATCTAACTGGATTAATTTCTGGTTACTTTCTGGATTACACTGGAGAAATCCATTAAATGTATTTTAACAGTAGCTGTAAATATTCCTAGCTCATAAGTAAACCCTGTTGTGCTGGAAAATATTTGAACGTTAGCAAGAACTTACCATGTAAGCAAGCTTTTCTTGGTTGCATACTTATACTGAGGACCTTACATGTTAAGTTACTGTTCTAGTTTCAAGTGTTGGTCACTTTAAATTGTATTTTTTTGTAGGCACTGATTGTTCCTTTCCACTTTTTTCCTGTGTGCTCAGTTGTGAAGTCCTGTATGTATTTATTTATTTATTTTTTTCTTCCACTTAGTTGCCCAAGTTGTTTGATGGATGCTACTTCTATTTTTTGGGATCTTTCAAGCATCACCAGAAGAGTGATCTTGTGGAGTTGGTCAAAGCAGCAGGAGGACAAATTCTGGTTAGGCAGCCAAAACCAGACAGTGATGTGACGCAGACAGTCAACACGGTGGCTTACCATGCAGAATCTACTTCTGACCAGAGATTTTGCACTCAGTATGTAATCTATGATGTGTCTTCTAAATTCAAGCCAGAAAAAATTCGTCAGGGCAAAGTCTGGATGGCCCCCTCCAGCTGGCTTATAGACTGTGTGATGTCATTTCAGCTCCTGCCTGTAAAATGAATATGTCTCATGAGCAAGGTTTTAAAGTGTGGTGCATCTTGAGCAGTTGGAATGCTCTGGTGAACGCTGGTCTGGAGCTGGAGCTATGATTTATGTTTCGCATTTAGGAATACAGGAGAGCTTTGACGATTTAAATGAGTTACTAAGATCACTGGTATGCTGGAATAAATGAATTTACAATGGAGGAGGGACATAAATATACTGCATTGAAAAATGTGCCTTGGGTTATTTAGTATGCTTTATTTTTGCATTTAACCTAAGTGTAGTAATCACTGACATTTTGTAACTAAGATTTTGCAAAATTAAACCTACTGCATTCTTCATTTAAACCAGCCCTTCCTAGGTCACAGAGCATGACCCCATTTCTTT
Organism: Platalea leucorodia; assembly: GCF_965183815.1. NCBI lineage: Eukaryota > Metazoa > Chordata > Aves > Pelecaniformes > Threskiornithidae > Platalea > Platalea leucorodia. Next base: position 62,423,360 of record NC_138827.1, read on the forward strand.
TCTGTTTAATACTCATTGACAAGATCTACTGTATGTGTCAAGATTTCCCAGCCAGGCCAGAATTTGTATTGTTTAAAAAAAAGACTCTATGCATTTGAACATAGTCATTTGCTCGTATAGACATCTCTTCTGTCAGATGACGTGATGTTTCTTATAACTTCTTACAACTGAATTTTGCAGGAAATTCTTGGCCACGGGATAAGCTTCGTAGAAATTAGAGTAGAGCTAATGGCCTAAATTTATTTGGAAGTAGACAATTTTGAAAACACTCTCTTTAAAAATCTTGGTCTAAAATTCCTTATTTGTAGCAAGAGTAATGCTTTATTTACTTCTGTCCTCTCTTATGCTTTAACTTGAATTCTGTTCTATTTTCTGAAGGTTTCTAAGCATCAGGATCCTTCTTAATTTATTAAAATAAAAAAATATTCTGTAAGTATGGATGGTTGCAATCATGGATACTTTAATGAAAAAAATTTAATGATTACAAGAATTATGCCTCACTCTGCACAATTGTACTTAAACTTAGGTGGCTACATTGGAGCAATATTTGATTCTTTCATATTTGTTACAATAAATTTCTAATTAGTTTCTCATAATTGATCATAAGTTATTGTCGGAATATTACTTCATCACTCTTTGCTCTTATGTAATGTCTTGCATCTTTTGCATTGCCTTAGTTTGTGAATTCATAATTTAAAAATGGTAATAATATACAATGAGAATGATAGTTGTGGGATAAAACAAAATTTCTTGTGTTTGCTTTTGTGTTGCTTGTAATAATAAAACTTCTGGTGCCAGTAAATTTGGAGTATCTTATTGCATGAGCTTAGCTGCAGAATAAGTACATAGTCCATATGTATCTCAACAGGTAGATGGAAATGTAAGTACTCTTCTGTGAACTTGATACAGCTGTGAAGATAGCGTATCCACCAGCTCTTCAGTGTAAGAGACAGTTGTTTTCTGTAACCATTGCCATTGGAGATCCTATGCCAATTTTCAATATGCTCTATAGAACTCTTAGAACTATACACTTCATGTATAACAGGTATAGTTTTCCATAGCATCTACTAGACTTCAGTAGCTGGAGTATCTTGATCTGTCACTTAAGCTAGACTGAATCATTGCTCTTCACTAAATGCAGTTCTCAAGTACTTGCAAGTCTGTGTGAGCGAGCAAAAATGTAAGGCTCCTTAATAAATGGAACAACCCATGGGATGAATGTGTTTTGGGTTTTTGTGCAGATAAACACTGGCAGCAAATAAGGTACTGGTCATTTATTTTAAGAATAGTAGCACATTTTAACTTGGCATTTCATAGCACATCAATATCCCTAATGCGGTATTCTTTGCAAAAATAGCAGTGAGTCTTGGCAAAATTCTTAAGAGTGGAGCTTTTCTGCTGTGTACCAGGAAGAAATTTGGCCCATCGGTAATCCTGTTCTATGTCCTAAAGTAGGGGCAGCAGATTTACAGATTTTAAGAGCCATTGCTCCTTGGCAGCTCAAAAGAAACTCTGTTAGAAAATCACCCTGATTTTTTTTTTTTTTTTTTAAGCCACACTGAACTTTTCCTAAGGTCTTGTTCCTTTGAATCAAGTGGTGGTTTCAAGCAGAGTTACTATCAAATCACATTATTTCCATATCCTACTGAGGAGTGATCCTTACTTACCCTTCTCATTGAAGTGCATTCAAGATCAACTCTGGCCCGTCTCCTTCAGGTCTCTTCAGGAATTCGGAGTTTGAGTGCGATCAACTTGTGCAGACTTCTGCACTTAAAGAGCCTTGCAGAACTGCTGTAAGTAGACTCTGATGCCAAAATTGCAGCAGCTGTCGAACACTACTGAAGCAATAGGTAAGTACACAAAAGCTAGAGGTCGGTAATGCAGACCCTGCTTAATTCACTCTTGCTAATCATTAAAAGCAGAGGGATGGCACTTGATAAAACATGTCTAAAAAAAAGTCTCGTAGTAAGGATAAATCAAGTCCCTTAATCCACTGGATGAATTTTGGATTGGATGAAAGCAGGGTTATAAAATCATGAGGCATCTGGTAAAGAGTGTGTATGGATCATTTCTTGCTGTCTCTTCTAGTTCAAGAAGAAGAGTGCATTAAAGGAACCTGGTATGAAGCAGGCTCAAAACCAGAAGAGGTATTTCATGCAGTGTGAGCAGACTTGTGGCACTGACAGCCGTAGCCTGTTTTGGGTGCAGTATGTTTCAGCATAGTCTGAAGCAGGGAGTGGATCAGTTCATCAAAGAAAATCTGTTAAAGCTGCTGGTCAATGGAGAGCTGAATATGAGCCAGCAGTGTGCTCAGGTGGCCAAGAAGGCCAATAGCACCCTATCGGGAATAGCGTGGCCAGCAGGACCAGGGAAGTGACTGTCCCTCTGTATGTGGCACTGGTGAGGCCGCAGCTCAAGTCCTGTGTTCAGTTTTGGGCCCCTCACTACAAGGACATCGAGGTGGTGGAGTGTGTCCAGAGAAGGGCAACAAAGTTGGTGAAGGGTCTGGAGCACAAGTCTTATGAGGAGCAGCTGAGGGAGCTGGGGTTGTTTAGTCTGGAGAAGAGGAGGCTGAGGGGAGACCTTATCGCTCTCTACAGCTACCTGAAAGGAGGCTGTAGCGAGGTGGGGGTCAGTCTCTTCTCCTGAGTAACAAGTGACAGGACAAGAGGAAATGGCCTCAAGTTGTGCCAGGGGAGGTTTAGATTGGATATTAAGAAAAACTTCTTCACTGAAAGGGTGGTCAGGCACTGGAACAGGCTGCCCAGGGAAGTGGTGGAGTCCCCCTCCATGGAGGTATTTAAAAGACCGGTAGATACGGTGCTTGGGGACATGGTTTAGTGGTGGACTTGGCAGTGTTACATTAACGGTTGGACTTGATGATCTTAAAGGTCTTTTCCAACCTAAATGATTCTATAATTCTAAAGAACCTTAGCTATAACATGAATTTATATTGGTATTCTTCTGCTAAAGTGCATATACTTAATGTGCATTTATGTTTGGGGCATTTGAAGAGGTAAAAGTCCAAGACTTGCATTCTGGATTATAGATGGTTTTATTAATCTAGTATTTATACCTCAAAAATGCTGTGAGTCTCAGAAAGGCTAATGATTTTCAGGCAGCTTCCCTTGAAATTTATCTGTTTATCTCATTATGCATCGGTTGATCAGGGACAACTGATAACCCCTTCAGTAGCAATGTCTGCAGTTCAGTGACATCAGTTTAACATCACTAATAGTTAATAGAAGATAACATTTTTAATAAATACAGTATAATCTTTTTGAATGGCTGTGGCTTGTGATCTAGGGGAGAATATATGAAGCCTGGCCGGTTTGTTCATTTGTTTTTCTTTTGTTGTTGTTGTTTTGTGTGGGCTTTTTAGGGGTTTCTTTGTGTGTGTGTGTATTGAAGTGAAAGATTCTTGAGAGTACAGAGATTGCTTCCTTGCATCACTGTCCTGGGTAGATCCTGGGGAATGTAGTTATAGAATAGTTCATACTTTTGGCCATTTCTACCTCTATTTGATTGCTTGTATTTAAAGATCTCATCGTTTTTTCTTATCCCTAAAGCATCTCTCCCCCTGTCTGAAGTAATTAAAATTATATACATTTTTGAGGGGGAGAGATTAATTTTCTTAAGAAAGTAATATATGGCGGGCAAGTCAGAGGAAGCCTAGTTGTAGTGGGGATGCCTGGGGAAATAGTTCTCCTTGGACTTTGTTCATCCAGCTACAAAATAAAATCTGTTCTCTGTTGCTGAACATGGAGGATTAATTTGTTATTTGAGATACTCAGAAGTGACTTTTCTGAGGTAGGAGTGAGTGGCCCATAAAAAGAACTTATCAGAGCAATGCAGGAGAGCCAGATGTTGCATTATTTCCGCAAGTGTTTTACGGAAACAACAGGCAAATGAGTAATACCGAACAGCGGTAGCTGCTTTTGCTCTCAAATTAGAATTGGCGTGCCTAGGAGGTGCTCAGGGTCATCACGCAGTCCTCTTCTGAATGCGTAACAAGCATGCGAGGGTCCAAAGTCTTGCATCTCTCTAATAACGAAGATGTCAGCGAGTGCTTCACCCAACTGGCTTCTGCACAGCCTTTGTCAGGCTTGGACTAAAGCCCCTCTCTTCTGCTCTATTGCAAGCATCTGAGCTGAGGTTGGACCTGACCAGCTGTGTGGGACCCACCACAAAGTTATCTGTCATCACCCTGGGCAAGGCTCACAGAAGGAGCAAGAGCAATTGAAGAGAATTAATTCAAGGAGAGGAATAATTCTAGGCAGGGCTTTGTATTCCCTGCCTTGGTGCAGCATCAAGACCAAACTTAATCTGGAGCAGTTATTCTATGCTGCAGTCTTCCAGCAGATCAGCACTTTGGCTAATGAAACTCTTGCAAATATTCTGCTCAGGACAAAGCTGTCTGTATGGAAGCCACAGACTGTTGCAAAACTACACATTGGTGTGCGTTATTTGGGGAAAACGTGTAAATGTAGGGATCATCTGGTCTCCCTGCCTATGCTTTCTGTGCTGCTTCCGATTCACATGGGCTAGCTTTACCGTCAGGGTGGTGGGGAGAAGGGGAAAAACCAATTTATAACTGCCAGTGCTGTGGTGCCAGTGGTGCTTCTGGGTGGGAGCGTCTGTTGTGGGCTGTCTGGTGGGTCCGCTGCACTGCCAGCAAAGTCTGGATAGCAGCGTCTCGGGATCTTGTTGAGGACAGGTCTATGAAACATGGAAGAGCAAAGCTTTTCTTTTTTTCCTCCTTAGGCTATTTTGTACTTCAGTGCTGGAGGATCACCTGTTTTGCTCTTGGAGAGGGGGTGAATTGAATGTCAGATTCATTGATATTAATCTGTTTGGCCCCATGTTCTTTTTCTGAGTTTCTCCCATGCTTTGCAAGAAAAAACAGTTTGATGGAAAGGTTTAACTCTTTCTCTCAGATACCAAAGTGTTGCAAAAGCCAACAAAGTAGGCTTAAATATCAATTTAAAAACTACAGAAAGGGGTCTTTGGACTGCCAGATAATATTGGCTAGGAAATAGGCAGTCGTGTCTTGGATGGAACAAATGAAGATTCAGCTGTTTTTAATGGCAGTGCAGCATGTTCTATCTTTTCAGACTTGTTTGATTTAAATTAACGGTAATTTAACTAGTGTTAAATTGCCCTTAAAAGCAGAAGAACATTTTGTATGTAATCAGGTGGAGGAAGAGGAGGAAGGTTTCCACCTTTCTTTTTTTTCCCTATGGAGAAGATGCATTTTCTGTACTTCAATTTAATTCCTGGCAGGAGGTCTGGTCTGATGAAGTAGCAGAGAAATGTCAGCTCCCGCTGCGTGTTTGAGACACTGGCATCATTCACCGAGCGGAGATGCTGAGGCAGTGACAGGTAACGGGGTTGCTGGTACCCTTGGTTTCATTGTGCCGCAGGGCTTGCAATGTTTGCTCCAGTGGATGTCGGAAGCGTTGTGCACTGCAGCTGGGAGAAGTTAACTGTGCAGTGCCACGGTTAGCTGCATTACAATAGCTGCCCTGGACGTCCAAGTTTGTTTAAGAAGCAGAGAGGTTTCTTCCCTGATGGGGCACAGCTGTAAACCACAGCAGCCCTTTCTCGGGTCTGAGTTTACTTTGGGGCTTATTTCTATTCAGTTGCAGCGAGCTTGCTGAAGAGCAGTGCTGTGCCATGATGAGCGCTGTGCAAGCACGCGCAGTGCTTACCTTCATAAGCCCATAAGCTAAACAGATACACGGCGAGACAGGGGTTAAAAATATATTTAAAAAAATGGGATGTGAAGTGACAGCTAAGCTGGCTGTCTTGCTCAGCTTGCTGAACTGATAAAAATCTACTTATTTCTTTAGCTAGTGTGGGGCTGGGTTAGTTTCCTGCTAGTTTAGCAAACTGTACTAATTCTCAGAGGAACCAAAAAAGTTATTTGGTGGGGGGAGCTGGTGTGAGACTGCCTCTTTTGGCAGCGACCAGCTGGGGCTCGGCTGTGCTACGAAGGCCTTGGAAAGTGAGGTTTTTCGATTGCCCTACACACTCGTGCACTTCACATTCCCCTGAGGGGGTCCCAGTCTCTCTGTGGGGTTCGTACTGGGTGCTAGTGGCAGCCTGGCCAGGGAAATGCTTGTCCCCTGCTCTGTTGGCAGGGTCAGCTTGGAACAGCTGGTGCCAGGAGAAACCCAGATCAGCAACATTTTGGGTCCAGCTGGAATTCACGGTCTGTAGCAAAATTTAAGTTTTTTTTCTGCAGCATAAAAGACCTGGAAGAACATTAAAAAGTAAAAAAGAAATGGGGGGCCTTTTAATTGAATTAAATATTAATATGGATAATGCAATCAATGCTGTATTGATTGCATTAGCCACAATAATGTTTAATTCAATAAGTCTGCAGTGCTGGATCTTCTCTGCCCCAGTGTTCATTTTATGATGTGCAGCAATGTAGTGACCATATGTTCTGCCCTGCTGCGTCCCCTAGGCTGGTTCTAGGAGAGCAGGGGGTGATAGCATGGGGAGAGGGCAAAGGAGCCAGGCTGCACTCCAGGTTCAACTCCTTCATGTGCCCTCAGGTTGACTGTATAAAGTCAGGGTCACCTGCATGGCTGATGTAACCTGGATTCAAAACAGCCACTCATAGCGGTGTGCATAGTTTTTAAAGCCCACACACAAACAATATTGCTATTAATGTAAATATTGCTCATGACCTCCATGTGCTTTGCTTCTGGAGCCTGGGCCCAATGCAATGCTTCATTCCTGCTCTCAGCAGTTGCGTACTGGCAGCTGCGTGTCTCAAAATGGGAAGATTTTCTACCCTAAGCTCTCTAACGTGCTTCTGAAGAGGTGCCAGGTTCTGGTTTTAAAATTCAGCCAAGCTTGAATGATTTTTATTTGTGGTTGTAGGCTGAAGGTTTTTATTGAATTAAAATTCACACTTTTGTTTAACTGAAAAATTGGAGGCAGATGTTCTCCCGAGCTCAATCCACTCACAGTACAAGTTTACTGGTCTCTGTTTTTCACTTGCTGTGTACCTGTTGAACAAGCCGTGGTAAAAACATCCAGGAACAGCCTGGAATAAGCATTTGGTTTTTTCCAGTGATGTCTTTTTGTGGACTCTTTCAAGAGTTTGCATGGACTATTGGCTTCTGGTTTTAGAAAAACTGCTTGATGAAATTGACCTTGACAATAATGAGAGACGGAGAAACTTCTTACACTGAATTAGAAGTTCCTGTGGTCTGTGCAGCAGCGTACGTCTGTGGCTCAGAAGCGGGGTGTCCCTAGCTAGCTCAGGTCTTGTGACTTGGTCTCCCACACATCGCAGGACACCAGGCTTGCCTAAGGAGCTGGGTGGAGACACTTAGCCTACCCTGCACCCTGGGCTAGTGTAGCACACAACTTGTCCCACCAGCAAGGAAAACTTTCAGCAGTCTCTGCAGATGCTGAGGATGCTCTCATCAACAGGCAGAGAAAGTTGGGGGAGAAAAGGGGCCGAGATTTCATTTGTTGTTGTTGCATTCCACCTACATTTGTCAAATCCAAGGAAAATCCCATAAACTTGCTTTTATTTCCTCCTTACAAGGCCCATGCATTTCAGCATGAAACCTTATTAGCATGCAGGGAAGCAGGTGGGTCCTAACAGTATCTGGGTGCAAAATGGACAGGTACAGTGAGCTCAGCTGTAGTCAGCTATCAGCAGGGACCAGGTTTGGAGTGAGCTATACATTTTTCACCTGTTTTTGAGCACCCACAATCACAGAACCATGGAATCATTTAGGTTGGAAAAGACCTTTAAGATCATCAAGTCCAACTGTTAATGTAACACTGACAAGTCCACCACTAAACCATGTCCCCAAGCACCGTATCTACCGGTCTTTTAAATACCTCCATGGAGGGGGACTCCACCACTGCCCCGGGCAGCCTGTTCCAGTGCCTGACCACCCTTTCAGTGAAGAAGTTTTTCTTAATATCCAATCTAAACCTCCCCTGGCACAACTTGAGGCCATTTCCTCTTGTCCTGTCACTTGTTACTCGGGAGAAGAGACTGACCCCCACCTCGCTACACCCTCCTTTCAGGTAGCTGTAGAGAGCAATAAGGTCTCCCCTCAGCCTCCTCTTCTCCAGACTAAACAACCCCAGCTCCCTCAGCTGCTCCTCATAAGACTTGTGCTCCAGACCCTTCACCAGCTTCGTTGCCCTTCTCTGGACACTTATTGTAGTGAGGGGCCCAAAACTGAACACAGTATTCGAGGTGCGGCCTCACCAGTGCCGAGTACAAGGGAACGATCTCTTCCCTAGTCCTGCTTCCGTGCTATTTCTGATGCAAGCCAGGATGCTATTGGCCCTCTTGGCCACCTGAGCACACTGCTGGCTCATGTTCATGCGGCTGTCAACCAACACCCCCAGGTCCTTTTCTGCCAGGCAGCTCTCCAGCCACTCTTCCCCAAGCCTGTAGCGTTGCATGGGGTTGTTGTGACCCAAGTGCAGGACCCGGCACTGAGCCTTGTTGAACCTCATACAGTTGACCTCAGCCCATCGATCCAGCCTGTCCAGATCCCTCTGTGGAGCCTTCTTACCCTCCAGCAGATCGACACTCCTGCCCAACTTGGTGATCTGCTGCTATCAGGTACTTTGAACTGGATTTGGACTCCAAAGACAGATTGTGAATGTAAAAGGGAGCCCTGGGCTTTGAAATTGAAGCCCCCAAATTCATGCACAAATGAATAAGCAATCAGATGCAGCAGCTCCTGCGTTAAGATGCTGTGGTTGTGGCATATGCCATTCAAAAGGCAAGTTGTATAAGACCCACAAGTCAGAAGGAACCACAGTTCCTACTGAAGGCCAGGAAAGGTATTACCAGCTCTGGATCAATCTCTGGATGGCACCGTAGTGATCTGTTAAATTGGAGATGGCACTTGCACTATGGGCCTGAGCAAAGAACTGACAGGCATGAGCAGAAAAGGAGAGAAAAGTCTTCACAAACACACAAAGTTGTGAAGTTCTCACTCACTTTCTCCCTGCAGACAGCATGCTGTAATCCTATAAAGACAAAAAACGTGCACCCTGGTGAGGCAGGAGGAGAACTGGCTCCGTGTTTAAGCAGGCAATGCTCAAGATATAGCAGAAGAGGGCCATAGGTGGAAGATAACTCTGCTTAGCTCATGCTCACCCCAGGTGCTGTGCTGTTTGGCACCCTAGAGAAAGCCCCAAGGCCAAGAGGTTGCAAAGGTGTCTGTTATAAAGGATCTCATTCTGACCCCATTCGAGGTGCAAGCTGCCTTCCAGGTGGTGGTGTATGCCCAGTCATACCTACACTTAGTCCTTGAAGGACTTCACAGCTGGCTGGAGGAAAGGACAGAGATGACAACTGGCGACTGAAGAGGTTTCATGGGGAGCTGTGAGATGAACCAAGTACTGGGAGCTCCAGCACCCAGAGAGAGAGTTTTTGTCCAGGTCCAAGCTCCCGTTCTGGAAGCCACAGGGAGTTCCAGATGGGCGCTGATGGCTTCTGGCTGGCTCCAGATGGTAAATGAAACTGAACTGTGGCCTCGTCTCTTTTAGGAAGATGGCTGTTAGCTGTGACTGCCAAGGAGGCTAAATCACAGTTTTCTTCTGTGCCCTACAGGTGATAAATCTTTGTACATTTTAAAATATTGGATCATGATGGTGAAACATGCCTGAATGCAACAGGGAAAGAGGCTATAATCAGCCCTTGGGATGTGTTGCATATTCCCACACCTAGTTAGCGCACATTAAGGTAACTATTGAAACTGTCTTTGTGTATTAAATGACAATATTCACTTCTCCTGGTCTCATTCTTTCCCCTTTCTCTTCACATCCCTGAAAGAAAAGCACTTAAATGTTACAATTTCGAAGCAGCACACCCAGCAAGCAAAGAATTCCTCAAAGAAAGGTATTTGAGGCTGTTTTTTGTCTTCAATGCCATGGTCACCCCACCTCTTCAACTCCTATTTCACACCGTGCCCAGGCTGTTCCTGGTATTTCTTTCATCTTCAAAACGATCATCTTAAAAAAAGATAATTTTGTACCTGCTTGGGGGACTAAACAATTGATTTCTCCAGGCAGCTATTTTTGCGGCGATCCCCCCCAGAAGGATGCTTGTGTTTTATTAGGAAACACCTTGTGGTTCTTCTGCAAGCGATGAGGGATTACTCTTCCCATGACAAGCAGGAGCTCAGGCACCTAGAGGGTGAAAATCATCATTTTGGTGCTGCCCAGGCCAGCACGAGAACTGGAGAAAGAGCTCGTGTCCATACGGAGTGGTGTGGCACTGCCCATCAGCCAGGAACCCATGGTGAAAGGCTGTGTTGGAGCAAGCAAAGCCATTTCATCTCCCTTACGACATCTCCCATTGACCAGCACGCTGGGCAATGCTTGCATAGGCAGGCAAGTGGAGGAAAAGACAGGGGCAAGGAAAAGAGTTTGTGTGGTCATGGAAGAGGTTTATGCAGGCACTTCAAAGCTCTGCCCTTGGGGTGAGCAACAAAATTCTCCTGCAAAAGGGACAGCTGCAAATCTCAGTTTCTAAATCTTCACCTCTCCAGGCCCTTTTTGCAGGGTTTCTCTGCCCAAAGCAAATCAGAGAGCTTTTTTTAATCGTCTTGCACTTGCAACCACCTTTGCATGGGTCTCTATCCCTGCCATGCCTGCTTCAGATTTTTACAGACTCATTCACTGCATTATAACATTTATGCACTGTGGTTCCCAGACATTTCCTTCTAATGGATTTTGCATTAGTAGCTAGTATCGGGAAATCTAGTACCAAAAGGTTAATGTACATCCATTAGTCCTTTTTCCCCCCCTTCTTCTTTATGTGCTAGTAGAAGACAACCAATTTCAGTAAATACATTAGGTCTGGAAGCACTTGAAATTCTGTATGTGCAAAGCTGTGGGGCTATTAATACTGCCCTGTCTAAGCACTGTGGGTGAAGTGGGATTTGCAGATGTTGAATGATACTTTTCAGGTGTTTTCCAGCCTCCACAACCTTTCTTTTTCTCTTGAAAAGAGTTGGGATTTTTGAGACCTGCTCTTTTTGTCGAGTGGACTACTTGCTCTTCATCTTCTGCATCATGAAGGAAGATGTGCTTTCACCCGTGTGCTCTCTCAGCTATAGGCAAGCTAAGGAGGAACGATGTCGGGGTAGTTCAGGCTGTCGTGTGGGCAGCTGAGCTAACTTGAACAGCTAGACTATTCCTCGACCTGCAGCAAATGGTTTTCTGCCTCTTTGCCCCGAAGCCAACATGACAATTGCTGTCTGGCTAATTGGAGTGAAGCTGAACCCTAAGTGTATCTCATTGCATTCTCTGACCTGCACTTTAGACAAGGTCAAGCTTTTTTATTGAAAAAATCTATTACACTAATGACCACAAGTAGCAAGCGGAAGAGGTAGGGAGGACTCCTGATGTATTTATGATTTGAAGAACTTGCCATGTTCTTTAACTGAAACCTTATGTTTTAGCACCACAGACCTTTGAAAATTAAGAATTTGGGTCATGATACGCTCATGCTGGTTGTCTTTGTGTTTAACACTCTGTCAGCATGGGCTGAACCTCCTTGCCCTTGGAGCCACCTACCAAGACCTTAATGGAGAGCCACACCATCACCCTCAGTCTTCCCGTGCTCTCTTGCCCACCCCAGACCAGGACTCAGCCCTCAGGTCTCCAGTTTCACCAAGGGCCTTCCACACGTCTAACCTGGTTGTCCATGCTTCATGGTATCCCACTTTCCACCCTGGCAGAGCTGAGGGGCTGGGCAGCAGAGCAGACATGCTACATGCAAGGTGAGGCACTGCTCTGTGAACCAGCAGCTCCCAATTTCTGAATCTTGTCACTCTTATTTCCCAGTACCACATTGTTGTTCAGACTGAGGATTGGCGCTAAAATCTGTGGCTCGTGGAGCACATCTGCACTGGTCTTATTTGAGCCCCAGTGTTGACACCTCTGTGATGACTGTTGCAAGCTGCGCTGCTCCAGGATGGTCTATGCTGTGTATGGGGCTCAGTTCTGCAAGGTGCAACATCCCCATGCCCCTGACTTTAATTCTCCAGGTAAGCTCTCCTCTACTGGAGGCTCACTGACTTGAAGATATTTAGGTGAAATTGGCGTACACAAAGCTGGGTGCATGGGCAGCTCTGGGTATGTGAGTTCAAAATGTTGCAGAATCAAGGCCGAAAGAAAAAAAATCCCATGTGCTTTAATTTCACTTAATGAGAAACCATTCACAGCTTTCCATTTCTGATCCGTATCTTTCCATTTCTATTCTAATGGTAATTACTGTAGCAGTTTATTAACAAAGAAATCATTTGATAGCTTCCACATATTCCCATACTTCAAGTATCTAACAACCTATTGATTCGATAGCTTGGCAGCGTTCCTGATTGAGGAGCTGGAGTTTGATTTTTTTTAAGCACTTCAATCATTTCACACGCAAAGGAGAATTATTTTTCTGGTTGAAACAGGGGATGGATTGCAGATCGATGGAGTCCACAGTATGTTCTTGTGTGTGATCCCTGCCGCACCCACAGTTGGAGCAAGCAGTGTCTGCATTTTTCTTATGGAAGGAGTTTGAAAAATTGTCTCCAGGTTGGATTTCTCATCCCTAAATTACTACAATCAATGATGAAAAGGTATGCTACACACGTGCAGAGAGGTAATTTCAATAGTTGACACTACTGAGCATATATTTATGAAAGGTTTTTGTATTTGCAACTATATGCCCTGCTTTCCATAGGGCTCCAGCAAGGTGCTGTGTGGAACAGGCTTTGCAATGGCAATGCATTTTCATAGCTCTCACTCATGCTGCAGACTCGTGATGCTGCTGGTTGCTTCACCACCCCTGCTCTCGCTTTCTGGATGGTTCTTCACTTCTTCCAGGTAGCTGGAGAAATTTTCTCTGACACCGGTTCACACTGGTACAGAAGACCAGGACACTGCAAGAGCTCCCAGAGGGCTACGCGACATGTGATGGGTGAGTCTGCAACAGCACACAAGCCCAACCGTGGTCCAGGCATGGTCCACCCCCTCAGAGACAACCAGCAGCCAGTCTGCCACTGCACTGGGATGGCTGGTACGCGTGAGATGTAGAGGAGGCTCATGGGAGTGAAAAATAAGGCGGTGTTTCTGGAAACAGTGCATGGCACAGACTGCATGTGCACATTGCTGTCATGCTTTTTATGGATTTCTAGCAAACTGCTCCCAATTATATCGGAGGCCTACATGGGAATTGTATTTGTGCTATTAAACAGCAGGGAAATCTGCCTAGAAAGAGGTCCCAGATACTTCAGTAAGTGTCCAAATGCTTTCGGTTGCATCACGAGCTCTCCTAGAAGGAGTGAGGGGACCAAAATGGATGGAGGTGATTTGTTGTAAGTTTTCTCATGCAGGTTTGGAAAGAACAGAAACATTTGACCTTTATGAGGAGAAGCTGCTACCTGTGTCCTCACAGGGCTTTCTATGCACATGACCCTAATGGGCTTCCTAACTGGTTTGTTAATAATTCATATGCTTTTGAAATGGCCCGGTTTGATCATGCAATGCCTAGGTGACCCTTCAACCTATCGGGAATAAGGCACCAGGAGAACTTGAATTACAGGTTTGTCATTTTCCCATCTAATGTATCACAGACTGAAAGCTTTATGACTTCAGAGCTTACTGTATTAATTTTATGCATGAGTGCTTTATTTTTGCCATACGAGATATATCACTGGCTTACTAGAGCAAAATATCATTAGACCTGGAAAGGGATTTGGTCACTTACACTTTGTCACCAAGGATCATTGCACATAGATTATGTAGGGCTGTACTGTGCCATTTCTCATGTGTTTATTAAGTGATTATAAATATCGAACAGCGTGCCTTCAGGGGACACTTGAGATTTGTTATTGTAGCAACATTTCATTTAGAAAGATGGCTCACACGCAGTGATTTGTGCCTTAGGAGGGTCTGTGGAAGGGTTTTGTCTGATGAGAAGACAGAGGTAGCCTGTTCTGCCTTGAAGCAGCTCTCCTTCATTGTTTTTAGTCTTAGCCATTATTGTTGCACGTCTTCTCTCATCCTGGTGGCACATTCTGGTGGCTGGCATCAAGGACAGGATCCTGAGACACCCAGAGTCCAGCCCTGGCTGTGCCAGAGCCCTTGACTAAATCACATCAAACTACTTTGGGTCCTTCAGTTTTTCTCTATCTCAGTTCAGGTTGTCAACCTTGAAAACACCACGAACTTGACTTTTCAGAAGTGCTAAGCCCTCAGAGTCTTTATTGTTTCAATGATAATGGGTTTTGTATATGAACCCATAAAATACATCTGCTCACCCTGAACATTCAACCTGCTTCCACACAAGCCAGAGGAAAAGAGCCTATGGTCATACTGATGGCTGAGGGACGGCTGTGTCCCACCTGCTTGAGGCCTTGGTGGCATTTCCCACGGCCTGATGCTGTGCAGCAGTCCACCTCAGGGCTCTTCCAGTCCTCAACCACCGAGACCAAAGAGCAGCCCCCACCTCTAGACTTTGCTTTCCATTTGCTGTCAAGACTGCCAGTGAGCTGGCGTCTCGAGTCAAGTTTTCAGAAGACCTCTGTTCCTTTTCGGTCTCTGCAGTAGGTTTGATTTTTCCACAAAAAATTAACTTGCAAAGCATCTGCATGAGAGTTGGTGAAGGCTGGGCCTCTTCTGGAAACTGACGCTTCTTCAGGTGCCTTCTTTTAGTTTAAAATTTTACATTAAAATGTTTCCTGCTGGGTACGTAAAGCACAACCTGAAAATGTAGCTGTTCTTCATTTCTGGATTTCTACTTATAACTGAACAACACAGGTCCACTTTTGATTAAGTAAGTGATCTGCAGAAGAAAAACCCCCTCTATCTGCCTCTTAAACATTAATTAATGCTTCTGTGATTCATTAATGAAAAAGACTGAGATGAGAAGAAGTAGGTGAGCAGTAAAGAGCCGCATAAATTCACCAACAAAACTGATAGAAATCTGCAATTGTGTTCTGAGACTGAGTACATGGGGAAATGGGGTAAAAATGATTTGTGACGAGGAGAAGGAGGAATTTCCTTGTGTTACATGACTGCACACTTTTATTAGTTTGATGATGTACAGTGGGGCTATTTCTCTCGGAAATGGCTTTTTGGTTAACATTTCATTTTCCTTCCCAAAGTTAGCTCTTGCTAGCAGCGATATGAAACACAGCTCCCTGCAACTGGCTATCCCCAAACTTTATTAATATCACTTGTTGTTGTTGTAAATGATCTATTTCAGAACAAGTAATAAAGTTCTTGTTTTGCAGGTAAGCAAGCCCTCGCCCTTTATCGCATGGTATTGCCACAGCAGGGGAAGAATGAAAAATTTGTTAATAAAAAAATAATAAGAATAAAACTCATAATACATTGCATCAATAGTTATATCACTTTTATACCAACCACTTCTCTTTAGGAATTTGAGGCCATGCACTAATTTAATATAACTAAATTGACCCATTTTTTGATGTGATCTATCCTACTAATATCGCATTTCCAGCTGTCCTCACTTCAATATTACACGGTGCATCCAAATAACAGCATCTGGAAAACTACCAAGTTCACTTTTACCTGCAAAAGGCATAAGTTTCCAGGGTCAGCGAGGTAGTGCAGATTAGCCAGCATTGGATTAACGTACGTTTATCACGAAATAGATATGAGAAAATTGGATTGAGGGGCCTGTTGCTCATATCCCTGGGAATAATTTCAGCATGGTGAACGGAGCTATTAATATCGGGACTGGGGAATAGCGAGAGACTCCTGGTGTCGCTGCTGCTGGATGTAGCATCTTTGCCCTTTTTTTCCCTCGCATCTCCTCCAGGAGCAGACTCTGGTCTCTCTTCAAATTTGTGACTGTTTGAAGGGAATGTGCCTCAGTTTTCATGTTTCTTTCTTTTCATGTTTTCTAACCTGCTCAACGTCCTTTTTCTCTTTATTGATAACAGAAGGGCTGTGACACCTCAAGGTTTTCCTAGGACAAGGCTTCAGCACTGTTGCCCACTGGTTGCGTCTCCATATGGAGGTAGCAAAATCTTTGCTATGTGTTGTATTCCTGTGGGTGTTTCTAGTTCCTCTCAAAAGCTAAGGCCAAATGCCACTTGTTGAGTAATACCCAAGAAAAGTCTGTCTATCTGATGAAATTACAGAACAAGTCTGTCATCTCCCCCCTGCTCAAGGTTGGTGGTGCAATGGGCCAGGCCTGGCCAGTGAAACATGTCTTGCTGGGTAACTCCTTCAAAGGATGTGTGTCTGCTTCACTGGTCAGAAATTCAGGCACGCATCCACCTGAATTTTTACTTCTTCACTGACCTGCAGGAGAGAAGTCCTGTATTTCTACTACCAGGCATCACAGTCACTGGCAACATACAAACATTGGGTGAGTTTGGTCTAGGAAATGATGGGTTTGGTTTGTGATTCACTTTCTCAGATCCAGGGGGATGGAGCCCAGGTTGCTGGTAGCAATTCTGGTGAGAGGTGGGAATGCAAATGATGCATCGGTCCCCAGGCTCCAGCTGGATGGAGACCAGCCTTGTAGCTTCTCAGAAGCACCCAAGAGGAGCAGACAGGAAAAACCCATCATCTCATGGCATTTGTGGTAGCTACACTTCATGGGATTTATGGTATCTCCATTTTTCCCACGCTGTCCACTACCCCAGGGGGACTCTTTCACCATCAGGGAAATTTTAAGTGGTTGCAAAGGGTTGTCTTTCCCTACGTGCCTCCTGCTCCCTGCCTGAGGCACCTGCGCCTCCTTCCATTTGCTGTTTTTCACACTGCTGACAAAAACAGTGGGATTCAGGATATTTTAAGTAAAACCACGAGGGCTAAAATATCCCGTGGGACTTCACAGCATGACAACAAACATGCTTTATTTTCCAGGCACGTCTCCATTTGCTTTCTTTTCACACTGGTGGGGTGAGGAGGGGCAACCCTACTATTTGTTTAGAGATGCAATTAGCCCAAGTGCGCAGGCCTGCAGCAAGCAAAGAAGATAACCTTGAATACAGGGAAAGTTAAGGGAAATTTAAAGCCATCTGCAGCTCCAATGGGTCCCCGTGCACCCCTTTCACTCGCATTTTCTATTCATGCCGATAAAGTGCCAGAAGATACGCAATACAATGGGAAATTGCTTCTTTGGGTATCATAGCATCTTGACTTAGAAGTGCTTTAACCTTGGCCTCATGCTTCCTGTGGGGCCTGTTGTCTTTGCTGCAGAAGTACCGACACAGGCCAGGAACGTGGAGGATTTTTCATCTGAGTAAAATTAAAGCCCCAAACCTTTACCATCCTCTCAATGCCAGACATGCTCTACCTGCATTAACTTGAACTTAATGGACTGCAAAATGAGCGTTTCAGCATGTATGGGAGTGGATTATTTGCAGGAGAGCAAGTTCCTCACATTTTTATCTCTTCCCACCCCACCCCAACTCCCCCTGGAAGCGCAGACATCCACCCATGATTGGGATGAAGACAGTCTATTAACACAGCGCAACTCCAGAACAGCTCTGTTTCGAAACATTAAGGATGAATTTTTTTCCTGGGAAGCTGTTTGCCGCCCCCTCGAAAAATAAATTAATAAATAAAAATTAACAAAGCTTTTGTTCTTTAAAAAAAAAAAAAGAGAAATGGCAAATACAGCTAAATTATAGGAACAGAGCTGGGCTCTAGGAAATCCAGAAAACTGTTCCAGCAAGGCAGAGGTTGCATCCATCAAGCCAGCTAAGTAATGAAAAGAGCAAAGATCACCTGTCACCATCTATTATACTGAAATGATTTTTATTAAGCAAGTACTTGATGGCGGTGTTGAGGACGATGTAAACACTTAAGACAACACTTTTCAGCAGGCCAGCTGAACACCTCAACCTGGCTTTATTGCAGCCTCTTCTGAAGTCCTTCAAGGTAGGATCCAACGCTCTGAAAGCCGGAGCCCCCTGGCCCCAGCCACCCCAGCACCTGGCACACTGGCTGCACAGTCAGTGGTAGGACGCTCTATCTTTGCTGCCTGCTCCAAGGCATGGTCTTCAGTCTCCACTCTCATCATCATGCATCATTTAGAGGGACAACATAAAGCCTGGAGAGCTCCATTTTTCACCTGCTTCCTTGGACTGATCTTCCTTGGACTTCCTTCCTTGATCTTCTGGCCTTCCAGATTTATATGATTTTTCCAAAACTCCGTAGGCTGGGATTTGGCTGATTTGAAGCAAACATCAGAAAGTCACATGGCAAAGGTTCCTTTTGCCCTGCTGGTTGGGCCACCAAAGTGGAGACACCTTGGGAGAGCTGGTTCTGCTGAGCCCTGAGCAGGCCAGATGAGCAGAAAGCACTCTACATCGCATTTAGGGCACAGCTCTGAGATGGGGTCAGGCATGGGTGCCAGCAGCAGGGATGCTGCACAAGCCGTGGATTGGAAGGGCTGTGTTTGGAAGGATGCCCTGAAACTGTCAGATAATGTCTCTTGGTGCTACTCTACTCACTCTCCATCTTCTTCTAAGGAAAGCCCAGTGCCAAGAGAATATGGACTGGCAACTCCCAGGGATGCAGAGAATTAATTAGTGACCCCAGAGGAACCAGGACGGTCAGAAGACATGAACTCCCTGAGGAAGGAGAGGCTTTGTCCCTCTCTTGCTGAACTACCTTCAATAACACCCAGCTGGCTGCCCACCCGAAAGATGAGGTCATCTGCGCGGATGGGTGTGACCATCACACGTCTGCCTGGCCTTGGCGGGGAGGACACCAGCCAGCGCTGATGGGGACACCATCTAGCTCTGTGCCATCCCAAAGGAGCCCAACTTAGCTTTCTTGATGGGTTTTGTCTTTCATTCCAATTTCCTGGTACGTTTATTATCCCTTTTTCTGGGCTTGCACATCCTGTCTCTAGAAAAATGCCACATCTTGGCAACGGATTATTCTTCCCTGCCTTGGGCTGGTTATGCACATAAAGCACAGTAAGTCCCCAAATAATAATATTTTATATGCCTTAATATTGGTCCCTTGGCTACATCAGGGCCTCTGATTGTGGTTTACCTACGGGATATTGGTGCTGACCTGCCTGTTCCCCATTTCACTGACTGTTGACATGCATGTCCATGGGTAGCTGAAAGAGAATGGCCAAAAGGAGCAATTCAGTGACCAAGGGCAGTTATCTGGGTTAAAATGATATGTTGTAGGAGTTTCTGTGAATCTCAAGTGCTTTTTCTTCTGTGTGGAGCTGCTGGAAAAAAATACCAACCATCTAGTCTGTGTTGCTCTGCTATGCATTCGGACGCCAATCTGTGGCCATGGTGGCTAAAGGGTTTCCAAGGCAGAGTCAGCTTCTGTCTTGGCTTGGAGGGCAGACCAATTTCATGGTCGTCCTACAAAATCCTGTGCATTGAGAACCCCCTTGAAGAGAACTTGGAGGATCTCCATCACCTTAGTATGTGAACCAAAGTAGTCATGTTCCCAGAGCTCCTATGTCAACAGGGAAGTACATGTCACCGTGTCGCATTGGACATTGTCCCATGTGGGACATATTTGGGTGCAAAACTCTCACTGCAGCCTGTGGCAGTGGGGTGTTGCTGGCTCTCCTGGGAGCACGCAGGAAGAGTGTGGCTGAGCGGCGGCATGAACTGGTGTCTTCTGAGAGCAGAGCTCTTTTAGATACTGAAGATAGTCATGGTAAAAAGATAATTTCCCTAAAACAAAATAATTCTGAAAATGTAGGAAGTATATCTGCAAATATAAATGTATACATATACATGTGGTATATTAAATATATAAATACAGGCACTTATTTCCTTTCTATGCGCTCTATTCCCTGTGTTTTAAAAGCTAACTTCCACACTACAAAGGAAGGTGGATTTTTGATAAATTTTTCATTTTCCATATTGACTTGCTATTGCAAAAACATGTAATTTTGCTATATAAAAGGCATTCATTCGCTATACGTTCACATGGGCCCTCTTTTCCCTTTAACAGCCACCAAAAAGAAATACATTATTGCTCATGCTGTGCTGGAATCCGAGGATTTGCTCTTTGCCTATACATTTAGCAGAGCTGTGGCTGAATAGGGGTTTCTGCAGCGGATCCGGCCACGTCAGAGGGGACTCAACTCATTATGTGCCACTGAAGCCATTATATGCTGCTGACTCAGGAGCACTGGTGCTCAGCATCCCGGTACTGTGTGGAGCTGTCTGTGAGGGATGGTAGGATGGTGAGTACCCAAAGTCCAGGTTTTTCCCAGCCTCAGCCCGGTTTTGAGCGTGCCTTGCAAGTTCCTGTGGGAGAACAACATTGCCCTGCTGATGCTTCACGGGTGATCTGGAGCTGAGACAGCTCCCCCCCGGGGTGTGCAGGAAATAATCCTGTAATTATAAAATAATCTTGGGTGACAGCGTATGAATGAGGATGGGGAAAAGGTGATGCTCGTGGTGTGGGCTTTCCCACCGCTTGGAGAAGGAGGGAGGCTGTACACAGCTGCTGCACTTTGGGGGTAAAAAATGGCATCAAAGTGAGACTTCGGTGTAAAGCACCCCAGGAGGAAGGATTGCCTTCTGGCTCTGGGTGTGTTTCTTCTGCAAAATTCACTGTTACTCATGCTGAAGGTATTGCCTCTAAGCTATCCGCTCTCTGACCCACTCTTTTGCTCCAATTCAAGACTTTTTGGCTCCCTTTTCTATCCACGTCTCCTAGGCTGCATCATTTCTATCTCCCCTCATGCTGTCCTCTTTATCCCTCATCTTCCCCACCCATCAACTCTACCTTCCCCTGCTTTCTGCCCTACCAAGCCCCCTGCTCTTGTCTCTACCCGTCAGCATCTTCCCTCACCTTTGTCCACCTCCTCCTCGTTTCCATCTCCCACAAATGCCTCTTGTATTTTCGAGTGCCAGCCTGGGTGGATGGGAAGGACGGTGCCCGCTGAGGAGGCTGTGCTCCCCCATCTAATAACACATGTATCGGACACCTTTTCCTTGAGATGGCAGCCTCTGGAAGCCCAAGACGAACCTTTCAACAAGATTAAAGAGATGGTATTAATTGCTATCGATCATGGGTCAACAAATTAAATTGCATCTGCAACTGCATCTCTGAAAGGTCTAAATGAGAAGAGTAGTTAATGGGTCTGGCTGGCCCAGAGCTGTGATTAATTAAAGGGAGAAATGAACTAAAACATAAAAAAAAAAAAAAAAAAAAAAAAAAGCAGAAAGGAAGGAGATTGAGATGAGGCTGAAACTCTTTGGTTCAGAAAAAAAAGTAGCGTATCTGGGGAGAGCTCGATGGGATTTCAATTCTAGATCCACCCTGTCTGGCCTGAGACGGGCTGCTACAAAGCAGTGCCAGTGGCAATGATTTTCACGGCTATTGCTCCAAGCACCCCAGGTGCTGTGGAAACACTGCCCACCCGTGACTGGCAACTCTTCCACGCAAACACCCAGAAAAGCGAATCTGCGCCCATTGCTCCTCCCTGCGACCGCAGATCTTGCCTTGCCACCGCCTTGGTGCTTGGGGAGAGCAACAGGATCCCTCAGCAGGACAACGTGCCTAATGCCGCTGGTTTCGGGGGAATTGGATCCCTTCTACAGTCTGAGCCAACATCTCGTGGAGACCTCACAGAAACGTGTGTGATGGGATCCGCAGGGCTTCCCCCTCCTTTCACTCAAACGCACGCTCCAGCTCACTGTGCGTGACCCTTGGGGCATCCCCCTGCCATCAGCTTCCTTTTTTTTCCTTTTCTTTTTAGACTCAATGCCCTAGAAGGATGAGGAGAAAAAAATGAGCATCCCGATGTTGTTTAGCAATCCCACTCGCCGTAGATACTGCTCTTCCCGCTCCTGTCCTGCACAGCAGCCAGCACTGCAGCATCCCGGTGGGAGCTGGGAGTAAAGTACTCCTGGGTGGGAATACGGGTGCTACCGTGACTCCTTGGGAAATAATGAAGTAGCACAGCATGGAATGGAGATGGTGCTTAATTAATAATGAAGAAAATAATATGTGGCGCGTATAGTGCTGTACTTGTTCCAAGCACTGTACAAACATTAACTACAGTAATTAAGCTGTAATTAATTAGAGTAACTACTAATAAGTGTAAATAATGATGCATCTGGAGGTAACAAATGGAGTTTGTGAACTGAAAGCAAATTTCCATGTTCAGGAAATGGCATCAAATATAAAATGGCACCAGAAAAAGGCAAAAACATATGGAGGTTAAAGTGAGAGCCTGGGAGTTGTGTTGGTCCATGACGGCTCCCCAAAAGGGAATGCAGGTTTGGCAGGTATCTTGTGACAAAGCAAAGCTGATTTACTGATGATTTACTGATTTACTGCTGAGGAGCTGCCTAGGCAACCCATCCCATTGTAGGACTTCTGCAGCTATTTCCAGGCTCCAAGCCCGCTCCTCCCACTCCAGCTGCACTGCTGCACTCACCAACGCTGCAGAGAGTTGGGGGCTGGAGCAAGGGGTGGGATGGGAAATTAGGAGCTTGAGGGGGAAAATCAGCAGAGTAAAATACACCACAAATATATAATTTTGGGGTTTTTTTGCTGGTTCACACACTTTATATTTAACAAAATAATTTTTTAATAATATAGTCTTTTACACATCAAATATTGTTTCTAGACCCCCCCCATTTTTTTACAGAATAGTTTTTTTTTTCTCACTAGTTTCAGGCACACTATTGTTTGAAAATTTTGAAACTGGATAGTCATTGACAGGCAACAGCTTACAAAGAAATGTGGCAATGACTTCTTTAATGGTACCAGTTCAAACCGCAGGAAGCCAATGCTCAGCCGAAATATGGCAATCACTGCGCTAGTGCTCATCCTATGTCTTGCCCTCCGGTAAAACGCAAAAACGGGGAACAAATAAAAATACAAAGGCAATGGTGTGCATAAACTGAGACCGACCGTGCTGATCCACTTCAGCGGAGGATGCTGTAAGGAGGATCTGCTGCCATCGCTGTTAAGACCAGGTACTGGACTGCAGTCTGAACAAAATAAGCACCATCGCCCTAATGGCCATGACCAAAAAGCAGCAAACCAAGCATGGACAGTGATGGGAAAGGCTCCTGTGTTCACCTGGGCAGGGCAGAGCAGGGAAATGACATTGGTGGCTTTTCTCTCACAGTGTCACTTGGAAGCCACAGCCTGAGAAAGCAAGAGGTGCCGAAAAAGCCCGAAGGGGACCCTTCCTTGGAGCGACAGAGGCTGCTGGCAAGGATCTCTCCTCCCAGCAGGCAGGCACGTAGCCATTTTCTGGAGAGAGACTTCACCAAGAACTGATTCCCATGGATGCAGCCACGCCACCTCCAGCCCCCCGTGTACCCTGGCTTGCTTTATCCCCAGCAGTATGGATGCTCCTGGGACTGGGGGAGAGCCAGGGCAGCTCCCTCATGCTGCAGCAAAGGGTTTTACCCTGAGCTGAGCTGGTTTAGCGGTGACACAGTGATGAGATGTTTCTGGAAAACTCCCTAAGGGTGATGGGCAGACAGAGGATCAGATATTTTAATTTTGACTTGTGGTGGGCAAGCCCCACTGTCGCTGAAGTCAATGAAACGATACCCTTGGCTCCAGCAAGAGCAGCCTCGGCGCTGGCAAATCAGGGATGGGGCAAGGCAGGCGAACGCCTGCTCAGTCCAAGAGCTGGCAGAGCCGTGGCACAGGGCAGACCCTCTTCCCTCTGCTCCACCACCGATGCCCCAGCCAGGCATCACACAGAGACAACCCAGGGAAGATGTTGCTTTCTTGGTGCTTTTCCAACGCCTTCTGGCTCGCTGCCCCCGCCTGCCCGTGCCGCCGGTGTTGGCTCTGGCTCTGATCAAGGTCACGGTGACTGTGTAGGTGTCTTCGACTTTATTGTCCCCACTCAGTGGAGAAAGTGTAACACAGATACAGCTTGTGTCTTGGGTGTCCCGGTCGTATACCTGTGCATCTACCTTGGTCCTTCCACAGGTTACATTCCAGTTGGGTTTTTTTTAACCCTTTCCTCCCCTTTTAATTTCTACCTCCCTCCTGTCCTTATGCCCTCCCCCCCGTTATGGACGAGATAAAAATTAGCCATTTCCTCACTCATAGCTGTATTGCCCCGGTGATCCTAGCTCAGGAAGAGGCTTTAAAAAAAAGCAAAACACAATAGCAAAAAACCTTAAATAAATAAATGTGAAAACCCCACGATCCACATTGTAGAAAGTGAGGGCGGTGCATCGATCGACATCTCAGAGGTGTCACCAGTCCAAGAACTTGCATGGGCTGTTTTTGCTTTCTCCTCCCCAAATCTGACCACTGCATCCCTATCAAGCACTGAAAATTACAAAAGCAGAGTAGATACCTAGATACCGGTTACATAGCGTGTAAAGCGAGAGAAGAGCAGGACAGGAGGGAGAGGGAGACCCTTCCCCGTGAGTAAAATCTCTGCTTGTGTGAAACCCTCGCAGGTTTTGCTGGTGACCCTGTTGCAGCTGGCGGGAGGTCGGACGCATGTGCAGCACTGAAGCTGTTCCTTCGTCATCATCGTCATTGTCATCGGCGGGTTATTTGGCTGGCGGTGCCACTGGCGGGGGGGTTGCCGCTACAGAGCCTGCTTGCCCTGGCACTCGCGCTTGGAGCACTGCGCCGGCTTCCACCAGTCCCCGTTGTGGCAGTGGCAGATGTTGCAGTCGTCCACCTTCACTTCAATGCCGGCAGGAATTATTGTGGTTCCTGCAAAGCAGTTCGGACCTGCAAAAACACAGGGGAGTAATAGAAATAAATACTTTTTTATTTTTAAATTGGGTGTAGCAGCTCTGCCTGGGAGCAGGCAGGTGCTCAGCCCCAGTCACCTTGCTGTGCTCCAGCCGCAACGTCAATGCTGCCAAAATCAGCAGCAACTCTCCCAGCCCGCTCAGTGCCAAGCCTTCGCCCCATGCCGATCACTTGTCTCAGGATTTTTTTAATGCCCTCCGGCAATAAAGAAAAAAAACAAAAATCTTGAAACTTTTTTCTTTTTCCTGTTTCTGTACCCAGCCCCTAGTAGAAATGGCATCAGATGCCCCATCGATGCAGCCAGCTTTCACTACTCAGTTGCCCATTAATTTAGTATCGCTTTCTCCTAAGATTTGGCTGTGAGATGAACGAGACCACGAGGACAAGCATGGGGACACAGACCAGCCTTCGATGCTCTAGCCTGGTGAGCATGCCCTGAGCTGCAGGGACTGGAGCCGAGTCATCCCCCAGGACCACGACAGCCATGCCTGAATACCCAGGTACCCCCACCAGCTCGGGGCTGTTAACCATAAATGATTGATGGCATCAAATTAACAACAATAATTCACCTCCCAAATAAGCTTTCTGATAAAATCTGTTTTTTCTCAGGGGCGATTCCTTTAATCTGCTCATTACTGGTAATTTTTTTGGCGTCTTTATTACACAATATCAAAGCTGAGCAGCAAGTCAGCAAGGATCTTATCTTCCTCCTTCTTGTAAAAGCCCCACAAATACCCATTGCCCAGCTGTCCCTCTGCAAACCCTCTCCTCCTCCCCTCTCGCTCCTGCATCAGTTAGTGCCAGGAATTAATGTCAGAGCCAGCAGCACATGAAAAAAAAAAATCGAGGCAGTCACATTTGTGGCATCAGGGAAGCGTGAAGACATTTGAAAAGTGTCTCGTGGCTCGAGTGCTGCTCCAAAATGTCACCCTTTGGCTGGCCACCGGTTTTAATCTATGCCTCCGGTGCACGAGGCGCATTCGAAAGATGAGAGTGTGTACAGACATGAAATTACAAGCAAGTCCTTAGTGCTTAAAATAAGGCTTAAGACTGTTTGAAAGGGAAAATAGGGTCTCTACGTGGCTAGAAACAGGCTGAGCTGTAAGCAGCCCTATGCTTGGATCTCACCTTTTATAGTCTCAGAGAACTATTCATGTCACCTCACTGATTATTAGTGCCCTGACTTTATTAAGATGCTCCTTTACGTTTAAGTTGAACAGGTGACAAGTTTGACAGGGCTGGACTTAACCAGACGCAGGCCATTCAGGTTGCTGCAGAGCCAAACAGTGCCTGAACGTTGTTTGTGTTTAAGCGACCTCCTGCCTCTATTAAAGGCCTCTTCAAATGTAGATCAGATCTACAGCACCTTTTCACATCTGTCTTAATGTAGCCACAGCAGAAGGGCCTGAGAAAGATGCCTCTGATGGCTCCTGTACCAGAATTTGGGGTGACTGGATGTACCCCAGGGTTGCTGCTTCCTTCCATAGACAGGAGCTGGGAAGGCAGGCTGTGGTGCTGGCAAGGTCTGTGTCTCTCTGTGAACGGGGGATGATGCCTCCTCCTTTGCCTGGCCAGCACGTGAGTCTGTCAGGATGCCAGGAAGAAGCAGGGTTTTGCTCCAAACAAGGGAATTCAGCATCACTTGTTGGCTCTTGGCACTTGGAGTTCAGGCTACGCTGGTCTGCTGGCAGTTGAGGACCATTGCACTAGGCGTGGGGATGTTTTAAGTCTGCTTTGGGCTGGACACCCTCCAAAGGTCCCCTTCAACCTCAGTCATTCCATGGTGCAAAGAACTTCAAAGGCAGGAGTTACCAGCCAAGGACACACAGTGATACAGAAAAGCCAAACTCTACGTATGCACACATATATACTGTATGTGTTCTCCTTCACATGCATGTGGTTGAAAAAGTCATGACCCATTTTGGACGCAAGCTGAAGATTTTCAAAGTTGGCGTCTTTCCAGAAGACATGATTCTGGTTGGAAAGGCTGTGATCCCAACTGTGGTATTTCTCTGGCAACCCATTGAAGTTGTCACTTCTTCCCATGGCTTTCGGATCCCTGTGCTGGCTGCCCCGCACCGCTGTCTGTGCTCTTCATCACAGAGCTTAATTCTCTGCTTCATCAAGTCTCATGGGTGGTGGTGTGTGATGACACCCAGCGTGGGCTTCGCCATCAGCTTGGCTCATTTTCTGCCATTAAATGTCCGGGGCTCAAATGCAAGGAAAATGCCAATAATTGTAGCTGGCTGTGTTTAAAGTTGAGGTAAGTGCCTGTCCTTCTTTAATAGGATGCTGTGATTGCCTGCCGATGTTGGGGATGTCCAGGATGGGCAGCCTCCACACAACAGCCTGCTCCACGCTCCCAGAACAAAAACTCCTTTTCATTAAAATTTAAACAAAAAGCTTCCTCTGGAGATCAGGGTGGCAAGGAAAGGGGAAGATTGTTTTCTCTCTTGTTGCCCTGTGGCTGCCTGTTAATCATCTCATTTGAGAAGCCAGTACTGCCTCAACACCCACATGCGTCTCCAGACACAGCCTTCTCCAGGCGCTGAGTGAGGGTGGATTTATAGCATCGCCAGCCCGTTCAACATGGCTGAAAACACACGGGAGGCTGGTGGCAATGGGAGCCAGTGCGTTTTCTCACTGACAGGCAGGCCAGCCTTCACCATCCAGCCTGGGTTTGGGGACCCTGTGCCCCCTTCATAGGGTGTTGGCTGTATCCCTGCGCTGAAATGCTGTGGGGGCAGAGCACAGCTCGGGGACACGGTCAGCCGAGGGCAAGCGAGTTGGGACTGGCCGAAGGGGAACTGCAAATTGGGGAAAAGCTTATTTTTCCTTGCATCCTACTTATCTGTCCATCCCATAGCTGCCTCATCACGGCCACAGCTGCCCTTCTTCCTCCCGGCAGCCCCAGGTCCATTCTCCCTCTTGAGCTTCCCCAAGGGGGTCATTTGGGAAAAAAAAAAAAACATTAAACACCCCTCATTAACGTCCCTATCCCAGAGCAGAGAAGCAGAAAGCAGACACCATGACGAAAAGAGGAGACGGATGAGGGAGAGGTACTGAAAGCATCACCCGTGCCTTTGAGGTCCTTGGTGGAGAGGGAATCATGCATTTTGGGGACATCACCACAGCATCAATGTCCCTGCCTCAGCCAAGGACATAGGACAGCTCTGCAAAATAGTAATTAAGCAGTAATAATCTGCCCCTCTGATCTCTGGCATCTATTGAGCCAGGAAGGACCTGGCAGGTGCCTCTGTGTCTAATGGAAAATCCTTGGGATGCTGCCGACCCCCTCCCCCAAAGGGGCTGGGATGCTGCCATCCCCCCTCCAAAGAGACTGGGTAAAGGGAAGAGGAAAAATTATGGCTGTTTTGGGTAAATCCTAGGAACTGAAGGCTGGGAGGAATGTCGGGGGACAGCCAAACCAGCCCTCGCTGAAGCAGTACCAAGCAGCCCAGGGCTGGCCAGCTAAACATCACCTGAGCACACCTAAGGAAGGAGCTGTATTCAGAGGCTGAATGGAGGGGAAAATTACAGCAAGTGGGTTTGTTTTCCTTTTTCTTGGCTTTTAGCAAAATGGATGAAAACCTGGCTTTGGGCTCTGCTGACATCTGCCCTCCTATGAGATGTTTTGCTGCTGTTTCAGGACATCCATCTCGTCTGTCAGACCTTAGTACTTCTAATTTAGGCCAACACTACCACTGCTCTGGATTTTTTTTTTCCCCATCACTCTCAAAATAGCCATCCCTGCATTGTCAGAGTGAAATGTTTTCTTTTGCTCACCACAGCAAGCTCGATGGAGCATTTTTACATCCTCTCTCCTGTCCCTGGCTACCCCCACCCCTATAGAAACGCAGATTTCAAATGGAAGTCAAAATTTCCACACTCCATTTCTGCTAATTTAACTTAAATTCCCACTGACTGGAATCACTGAAACCCAATTTTCCAGCACACTCACTGTCAGCCAGCCCCTTTTTTTTCCCAGCTAAACTTCTCCCACCTTTACACTGGAAAAGCAGACGCTGTTGGTCCACTTTTGGAGAGAGACAGTGAGCATGCACCCGTGGCTGAGGTGCACTTGGAGAGGGACGCTGCTGAAATTTAGTTGAAAATATGTCCCAGACAAGTGGCATTTTCTATGCAATGGCACAAGTCACCAGGGAGTTTTTCAGTGACCTTGGGTTTTACAGAGCCGACAGCTAATCCACTGCCAGCGATAACGTCCAGCACCTTGGGATGCTATGTGGCTTTCCTCCTTAGAGGAGCTGAAGCCTGTAAGGCCACAAGAAACTAAGTTCTGTTTTTGCTCTGCAGCAGAGCTAACCGGACTCCGTAAGTTCTCTAATATTTTTTTTTACCTCCCCTAGATCAACCACCCAACATTTCAAAAGCTCAGTGCCCCAAACACACGCTGCTGGGGACTGTCCTGAGCTTTTCCCGCTGCGGCTTTGTGCTGCTCGGAGGAGCAGGCTGAGACCAGGATCTGCCGAATTGATGTAAAAAATCACAACGAATGAGACAGAACAGCACAGCAACGTGGGGTGTTTTTTTATTATTATTCAAAAGAAGACGCTGCTCAGAAACATTTGATGACATATCAAGCACACCAAGAAAGTTACTTATGATAATAGCAGCAGGAACAAGAAGCTGCTTTGGGCAAGGGCTGTCGTTCTGGTCTTTGTAAAAGCATCTTAAACCACGACTGCAATGAAAACAGGACAGTAATCACCCTCTTTTCCTTGCTCAGGGAGACTGATGGGAGAAGTTTGCTGCTCCCACAGACAACGCAATTGTGAGATTTGCTTTGCTTAACATAATTAATACCACAAAAAAAGACCACAGCACTCCGGGGCTGTTTGCTAGAACAACTGTGAAGATTTTTATGGAGATATATTAGGGACATTCAGATGCTGTTTTGATGGGAGAGATGTAGAAAAAATCATACATGGTTTGTTGCTTGGGAAGAGTGATGGCAAATTTTGCAACTGTTTGCGTAAGGCCAGATACCTGGGTGACGACCCACGTTGTGCTGCTCAACTGCACCCCTTGTATGGAGGGAATACATCTAATCCCATGCGTGGGCATTAATGAACACCTGCTACGTCATGCAACACTACCCAAGGGTGTGAGATTGAGTCCTCTCAGGACTCAGTGGCATGGTGGTGCTTTAAAGAAACTCAGAAGCCCCCCAGTCCGACGCTCCCTATCACACTGGAAAAAACGCACGGCCCAACCACAAGAGGAGCAGCCATCCTAGCTCATGAGTAAACTGCATCTTCTGCACGGTCCCCACCACCGCACTATGGGGATGGGGAGGAAAACATGTGAATTCAAGAGCACCCCACACGGACGCTGAGTTAAAGCTGGAAGTAGCAGGAGCATGGGGTTTGATGCTCTCCAACGCCATGAGCATGCAGCATGGCGTTTGATGCTCTGCAACGCCACGAGGATGCAGCATCATATGATGCTCTGGAGTTGCTCGGTGCCGAACACCAGCCCGGCTCCTGGGGGCTGTGGGCTGCAGGCTGCTCTCGGGTGGGTTCTACTGAACTCAACGGCCTTGCCCGTGGCTTACAGCAGCTCTGAATTTAGCTCCGTGTGTGCAAAGAAGCAATAAAAGGAAAAAAAAGTTACGCACCGTGAGCAAGCATGAATCACTTCAGGCCAACTGTGATATTCAGATTTGCCCTGAATAGCATCTTGCACCAGACAGCTCATTGCCTTCACTGGACCTTCTCATGGTAAAACATCCAATTTCAGTGAGAAGCAGTATTTTCCTCTTAGTTAAATATTTTCTGACGATAATCCTATGTCTCCCGCCACTCCTCTAAGAGCCTCCCCATCCTTTTAGGAAATATTAAAGCTGACTCCAAGAGAATTTAGCTTATTCAGTCAATGGATAACGTTGTCAGGGAGAGAGGTGCTGATGGTTACGCTTATCTACCTTGTACCAGTAGTTTAGATAGTTGCTAAATAGCAACTCAATTTAGCCAGCCATCCCTCAGGCTCCCGCGTGATGTGCCCCACAATTAAAGTTGCAAGGGATAAGCAGAAGACGGTGGTGTTTCCTGGCAGTATTTAGGAATGGATACAGCCTGAAAACATCCCCATGGACACTCATTCAGCTGAACGAGTCTTGACAACTTTGCTTTTGGAGCTCAACCACAAATGCAACAGGGCATAGCAATTTACTGCTGGCAAGCTGCACCAAACTGGGGGAGCCATTTCTAGTGAATGTGGACAAATGTCCTCTCAGAGGCAAGGTGGATTTTTCTTTGCATGTTTTCATGAAACATGGTCTGCAGCATGACCATCCCACGCCATAGCCACGTGGTCTCCAGTGCCAGCGTCTGGCACTCCCAGAATTGCTCCGTTGACAAA
Source organism: Platalea leucorodia (assembly GCF_965183815.1). Taxonomy (NCBI): domain Eukaryota; kingdom Metazoa; phylum Chordata; class Aves; order Pelecaniformes; family Threskiornithidae; genus Platalea; species Platalea leucorodia. The sequence continues at coordinate 62,454,479 of NC_138827.1, forward strand.
AACACTCATAAAGCAAAGACCAGGTGAGGAACCCTGGAACCGACACAAGGATGCTCGTGGACGACCCTCCGACAGAGAGAGAGGCAAAACGCAGCAGAAATACAAGTGACCCCCAGGCTCTGGCACAGAGGGCAGAAACCGCCAGCTGCCTGCACCTTGAGACTTCTTCCGTGTCCAGGCTGAAGTCTGTGCTCAGGGGGAAGAAAAAACCAGCATCTTGTTTTTAATGACAGCCCCCCATTTCTGGAGGTTAACACTGCTCCTCTGTGCTGATCCTGCAGGATCTTTACAAATGTTCATTTAGCTCCGTCAATGCTATTTATGTGATCACTTCAGATTGCAAGAAAAGACTTCAATTTGTGGCTTTAATTAACAAGTCGAGGAGGAAAGAAGCCTTGTTTTCACCGCCTGGTACCAATATTGCCTGCCACGCTCTCCCCGAGGGGAGGAGAAGGCAGCGGGTGAAGCCGGAGGCGAGACATAAAGAAGTCAGCTGCCGATGCGGAGCTTTGCCTTATTGAAAATTAAATTTGGAGATGCTCTGCCGGGGCAGCGGGGAGCTGAAAACCCCACCAAAAGATAACAGCCCTCGAGCTCTTTTGTGTTAGAAAGAGGCCGAAACCGAAGGTCCTGGCTCAAAGCACCGCTGAAGCTCGAGGGTGCACTAGAAATGGGGCTGCCGTGACCGTGGCATGTGGGGGGGTGAGTTTACACCCTGATAACGCCCAGGTCTAATACCTGGTCTGTGGCTAGTTGATTCTTGGTGGTGGCAGGAGGGAAGGGAGTATGCTGTGGCTCTGCCACCTCCCTGCTCCTGGAGGTGATGCCCGTGTTCCCCAGGCTACGGAGGACACAGCTCTTTGCAGATTATAGGGCATCTAGTCATCCCACACATTCCCAATACACACACCAGGTGAAAATACCCCTCTGGACTCCTAAGTTCATTGCCACCCAACCTTCATAAAGGCTCCTGTGGGGCTGGAAACAGGACCGTTTCAGGTCAGTGTCCCCATCCAGATCACCAGCAAGACTTTGAAAGCCCCTTTCCAGCCTGCTCACCCTCTCCAGCAGCAGATGAGCTCTCCTAAGCTGCCTGCACCCAAACACAGACGCTGCAGCACCACCTCAGCCACCACCCCAAAAAAATGCGGATGCTGCTGTGTCTTTGGGAGGGACTGGAAGCCAAGTCCACCAAACCGCATCAGCCTCAGCTCCGCAAATTAAAAATCCCTACAGTGGGCAGGCGGGGAATGCTGGAGGCGTCAGTCCGTAAGCAAAACACTTTGCAGAGCCATCTGCCACCCCAAATGCTAATATCGGCTGCACATCTCAGCTTGGAAGCGCTGCATGCTGGAGCACGTCAATGTTTTTCGCGTGGGTAGGTGAAAGTTGGTCACCAGCACAAACAAGCCATCGTCTGCTAATCCCCCCCGCGCCACCGCAGACCCGTTGGATGGCAATCGCATCCTGTGGGTATAGGGAAGCCCTATGCAGCGCGGCGGCTGCCAGGAAGGTGGCGTCTCCATCTGGAAGGTGGGGGGGCCCCGTCTCGCAGCGGGGCGGGTGGTGAACGGAGGGGAGGATCGCAAAAGCGGCACCATTTTTTTGGCAACAGGCCCACGAGTGAGTGGATGCCAGGATGAAATCGGTGTGGGTTTCGTCCCATCCTTCCCCATGAGTTGAGGGGTGAAAACCAAGGCAGGCACGGAAAGCTTTGGGGAGGAGGTGTGAGCGAGCACAGGGCTAGCGGTGCCCCCAGCAGCCCCCCGGCCCCTCTGCCATTCAAAAGCTCAGGAATTCCTCTGTGCCTCTTTTTTTTTGTTGCTCTTGATGTTTTAAAATTCCAAAAGAAAGCCTGGCAGAGACCTGAAGTATGTAGGGTATGTATGTGTGTGTCTATATATACACAAGCAAAGCCAAGGAAGTTTGAAAGATACATTTCCCTCAGCCTTTTTTTTGTTCATTTGCTTTCAGCCAGTGTTTTCCTAGAAGGACAGGAGGTTTGTGCAAGCTTTCCCACCAAATCTCAACCTACTCTGGGCTTCATTCACTAGCACAGACAGTTATTTGCTTATCTGTAAAGAGCTCTCAGCGAGGTGGATATGTCACTCCTGTCCTCTCTGCTGAAAGGAACCACATGCAATGATGGACTAAGTGATGTTTCTGTGACCAGGCCACCTTCTGCCTGGGATGTTCCACTTTTAGGCAGAGTATCGCATGATGATAGCTTTTAGCTGTGGTAACATGTGTCACCTCCTCGAGGTGACCCCAAGGTGGAAGGTTCACTCTTCCTTTGCTGCCTTGTCCAGCCACCCATGGAGAGATGGCATCTCCAATAAATGCCCCAAATTTCATTCTGTTGTCCACAACATCACAAAATGAGAGCCTTTTCTTTCTTTATTTGTGGACAAGCTCTGCTGGCTCAGGCTAAAACCTCCCTGGAGTCAGCTGGTGGTATCTCCTAACCATCCATGAGCTTTCAATCTTGCACACTGTTGCCCCAAAGAATTAATATCTCCTCCGAAGCTGATCTGCAGCTCTCTTCCATTGCTCCTGCATATTTCACTCCTCACAGGACGATGATAACAGCCCTTCTCAAGCACTGCCTATTTACATGAGATATTTTTCCAGCCGTAACTCATATTGCTGGGTGCTTGAAGATGCCTAAAAGTTATTTAATCTCCGCATTAAAATATATATATATCTGCAGTATCCTTCTCCAATCTAAATCCAAGTTGCTCACTGTAAGCAAGCCCCTACATCATTAAAAGGAGTGCATTAAAAAGGCAAGATCAAGCTGAAAAGCTAAATTCAGGGCAACGGGAGCCTTTCCACTGACTTTCGCCAGCAATGAAGCCAGCACAATAAATGAGATAAAACACACCTGCAGCTCTCAGCCAGCCCAGCAGGACAGGGATCTCCTGGTGGCCCCACATCACCTTCTGGCTCTCCACATGCAGAGATGTTCACGTCATCCGGGCTTTGCTCAGACAACCCCAAGCATCCACTGCCTTGGAGTCTAACGAATGCAGGGGGCCCACTCAAGTTCCCTAAATTATGACCTGGCTCCCAGTGACACAGACTGATTTAATCCTTGCTGCTTTGCACCGTGGTTCGAAAATTACCAATAGCTCGTTATTTGTCTTAATCAGGAGCAGCAAATAAATGAGGGACAGGGAGACATCCAGAAGGGAATACACCGCATTACTCCTCCTTATTGATAGCACAGTTACTTAATTTGACGTGGAGACATAACTTCAGGCATCACTAAATACTGGAGCAGGAATGTTTTGGTGCAAGGAAGATCTATGGGTGCAATTTAAAAGCAGTCTGTTTAGGAGCGGTGACGTCTACCAGCTCCGATACAGATCTGAGCTGTGCGGACAGACTTGAGATTATCACTCAGCAAGTTAAATAAAGACAGCAGCTCTTCGACAGTTAAAAAGCACCAGCCGAAAATTGCAGCCCGCTTCCCTCTTCCTCCACGGTGCGTGTGGGATGAGCACGACAAGTGGGGACCAAGCCCAAGGCTGATCGTCACCTCCAACCTGCCCATCCCCGGGCAGCGCCGTCGTTTGCTTTCTGACACTCCGCACTGCCCGCGCCGGGGCAGCAGCAAAGCTCTAGATTAGACATTTGGCACGGCTCACTGCGGGGAAGGCAGCATGGAGATGGCGGAGAAAAACGCATGTTCAGCACAGGCATCTGCAGAAAACAGATCAGCCGCAAGCGATGCCAACTGCCGGCAGGTACGAGGGGATGCCAAACTGGGCAGTTCCCAGGGTTAAAGCCCAGAAGGAGCAGAACCTTTCCTCCACCAGGAATATTGTGGATTGAGATACGATAATAAACTACCAGGAGCCTCAACCATGAGAATCAATCTTTTTAATCAGTTTTTAAGAATCCAAGACTAGTGCAGATAATCTAATAAACCTCATCTGGGCATGCTAAAGAAAATAGGGCATGAGGTATGTCTCCTGCTGCTTTAGATTAAGGGTATTTGCCTCATTGTATGGGCATTTCACCCAAGCCTGTGCATCCAGCTTCTCTGTTTCTGATCCCAAGTGCACCGAGACCAAAGCTGGGAGCACTTCTGAGTGCACTTCGAACTCCCTGAAAAACCTCCACCCCCCGTTTCCCCATTTTACTAGGTTTCTAAGCCAGTGGTGGGTTATGGACTGTTGACCAGCAGGGTTAGGCATTGTTGCAGTGCAAATTAATAGCTAATATAAATGATTATGCATTGTATATTAGCTATTAATTTGCACAATCATTTACCCACTCTGCTGATTGAATAATACACCCGAATTGAGGGCAGCATTGAAGCCAATCCACTGCCACCAAAGTCATGGAGGAGCCAACACATGGTGTGTATCAGGATCAGCTCTCAAACAGCAGAAAAGCAAATTGCAAGGCTACAGACCTAGCCTTAAATATAAGGTCTTCCCCCCCTTCTTTTAATATAAAATGCAAGTTGGCATTTTCAAAGTCACCTATGGGATTTGCACACCGAATTCCTCTTCATTTTAAAAGGAGCTACGTGTGCAAACCTTAATCAGCACTGAAAATTTTAGCTTATGGTAAAAAAATGCACAGGCAAGGTGCTCAGCATTGCACAGGCACCTACTGTGCATATAAATCAGCTTTTTTGAATCAGATTTTTACAGCGTACATTCAAGGTTGAAGAAGGAAAACAGTAACACCTCAAAGACAGCAATAACCATCTATTAAGTGAGAAATGCATGTTTCAACATTTACCTGACCAAACGAAAAGGATTAGTTCTTAAAAATCTCTTTGCAGACAGCATAAAGCTTTGGGAGAATACCACAGATTTTTTAAAAAATATGGGTAGATTTTAATTGCAGGCAATGAAAGCTACTCCTAGGTCATTATAACCTTTCAGGTAAGTAATAGGCTTTTAAAAACTTGTCTAAATAGATATTTCCCAAAATGAACTCCAACAGCGCTGAAGGTACATTAATTCTTTTAATGGTTCAAACATGGCAAATAAGGTGAGAGGGGTTTTTTTGGAGCTGGTATAAAATAGGTCATTTTAAAAGAAATCAATTAATAAAACTACTATTAAAATACCGCATCAGCTAACAATGTTACCAGTAAAATCAACAGCTAAAGGGAGGAAAAGTTGAACCTTCCAGAGACTAAACCTTTAAGTGAAGAAATATAAGTCCAGAGGGCATATATATAACATGCCACTGTGTTTTTGCTGCCTTCACCTTGCCAGCTTCGGTCCTGAGACCGGCCACAGGACAACGCGTGCCATGGAACAGGCTCCGTTCAGGTGGCCATGCCCTTACAGCTGCTATTTCCCAGGTTACCCAAGAAAGGAACTGGGATGCAGAGCGGCAGAATCGGCCAGGGACTTGGCTGGATGTTCATCCTGCCCACTGCAACAGTGCTGAGGCACCTCCCAAGGCACCGTCCTCGGACACCATCAGGGAGCAGCAGCTCCAGCAGGCAGCAACAGCTCCTTGTCCATGCAGACATGAAGGGAAACCCTTATCTAGGGAAGCAAGTGGCAAAATAGCCCTCGATCGCCAAAGTACCAGGTCTTTGCTCTCTGCCTGGGTATCTCCATTCAAAGGTGAAGGTTAACAACAAAAGAATAACAACTGGGACTTTTTCTCTGGGCCTTCTGAGCTTTTAGCCAACTTATTCACCTCTTGGTTGTGCTCAGTGTGAAAATTTAATGATTTTTATGGCCCATTTTAACATTTTTATGTCTTTTTTCTTTGGAAAAAAAACCCACATTTGGTGTAAGAATTAAAACAGTATTTCATCCTTAACTGCAATCACAGATGATGTATGGAAGAGAGCTGGCTGCACATCAACTCAATATAAAGCCAGAATTGAATCTAACTTGGTCACTACAGCTGTGCATGATGTTTTATGGGGTGGGTTTTTTTCATATCAGTCATAAATGAAGTGGAAACCATGACTGGTCTAATTTTGTATAAAACATGAGGAAAAAAATGAAAAATGAGGGGAAAAAAAAGGAACCAAGTTGACTATATATTTATCTGAGCTGTGCATTTAGATGTGCAGTCTACTGAAAACACAACCCACCGTTGGATAATGAAACTACAACGGTTAATGCACGATGACAGTCACACCACTACACACATTAGTCGCAGCAATGGTTGCCTGTTCGTATGAGTAAACCTCTGCGCAAACTCCTTGCCAAGCAGCAGAAGGGTTTCTTCAGCTGTGGGAAACCACACACAGGATGAACCTTCAGCTCCTGTCTGAAAAACAGAGCTTCATCGCAATCCAGATGACTGTGGGAATGTGTCAATTGGTAGAAAAATGCCTTTATGCCTTTCCACCGGTGTGAGATGAAATGTGACGCTTTGAGAGCATCAGCACAGTCCCATTTTTTTTTTCCACCTGGCGACAGCTTTTTCTGATGAAGGTTTTGAATGTGGGATTGTGTTAGAAATGGGACTTCAAAGCAAAGTAAAAACTTTTCATGTAAGAAGAAAGCTGCTGCTGAAACCATTGCTTTCTACTCCAGGCTCGTGTTTCAGTTGTTGGGTTTTCTGCTGGCAGTTTTGAGCAGAACCCAATTTTCGCACTTTGTGTGACACAGCAAGCCCATCTCCTGCCGTCTTCACCACTGTTCCCCAGCCTCCTGGCCTCCATGCTCTCCACCACCATTCCCCATTGTCCTGGCCTCCACAACGACGGACACAGAAATGACTGGCCACAGGCAGGCAAGACCCAAGTGAAAGGTGGATTTAATGAACATGTACATGTATACAAGCTAGACGTCTAAGTCAGCCACCAAAGGTTCCCTTTCCAGTCGAAGGATAGACTCTTCTGGAGGGCACTTAACAGAGCCAAGCAGCATTCGGCTTTGTGTTTGCTTTCTTTTTACCCTTATAAGCTTGCTAAATATAATCCCACCCCAACCTTCAGATCAGGCTGCAGTGGCAGAGCTCCCTCTCCTATGCCAATCTGTACAAATGGTTGATTACCCAGAGAAAGGGAATAACCACAATGGCAGAAACATAATTTCTTAATTTGTTTGGGGAATTTAATCACCTGCCTGGGACATGGAAAAAGACATGTGAGAAAACACGTCCCCTCTGGCCCCACCCCAAGCAACCGATAAGCTTGCTGTTAGAGAGACAAGACACGGGGCTGCTGTGCCAAAATCTGCAGCTCGTGGTGAAACAGAAGGCGGAGGAATGGGCAGGGCAGGACGGATGGAGCTCGAGGGCACCCACGGGGAGAGCATACCACTGCAAGGACGGGCACACCTTGGTCTGATGGACAGATTGAGAAACGCAGAGGTTGGTGCTTCCGGAATAAACAGGCTCCAAAACCTTCTGCTGGGCCCTACCCTGATTTCTCCAACAGCTGCAGAAGCAGCTTTAATCTATGTTTTGTCCCCAGATTTTGCTCTTCCGAGGGTCCATTATGCTACCTGAATTTAATGGTATCCATGGCAGTTGCACAATGCTTTCTGATGGTGCGTGCAGAGTCAGGTTGCTAATAAAAATAAAATGAGTGGTGCTGGTTTTGCATGTGAATAGTTGCATTTAACGAAATCATCAAATGGAAAAGGATCGTCCTTTCCTTTGCTAATAATTCTAGGTGCCACTATGAAATGCATTACCGCAATCTATGTGGGCTTTTATACTCGAGCAGATGCCATGTGATATTATGCTGATGTGCCAGGACAGGATAGTTATTTTGCACTGTAAGGTAGCAGCTAGGAATGATGAAAGGCTGGGGAAAATTTATGGTGGATATATGTGGTTCTGCATCCCTCCTCCCCAAATTTTCAGAATGCTTCATTACCCCTCATTCTGCTGGTCTGTTTTTATTACTTAATTACTGGATAAAGCTATTACTCACTCTCTGGTCTAGGTGGCACCACTGTATTCAAATGGCTCGCAACCCAGAGCCTGTCATCTTCACAGCATCCCTGTGGGGCAGACAAGTGCACAGGGGAAACTGAGGCACAGAGGCAGTGCCCTGGGCTCGAGGGGCCATGGGTTATTAAAACTAAACCCACAGCAGAAGCACTAAGCACTGTGCCGACCCGACATGCAGCCCTTAAATTTTTGTCTCTTGTTGGAGGTCTACAAGCTTTGGTGTTTGGTTACGGGGCCTTTTGTAGCGGCACAAAGATGTGGGGTGACAGTGCTCCTGGCCCAGGCAGTGGTGGGGAGGGCAGGCCAGCTTCGGGGACCCCCACCCTGTTCCACCTCCTGTAGACAGACAGCACCCAAAAAACCCAACAGATTCATCCCACTAGTGTGTAGTTGTGGGTTTACTGGGGGAATTAAACCGCTCATTGCCTCCTCTCCCTTATATTTGCAGTACAGGACACAGTACTCAGCTGTGTGATGGGGACAGCCCAGGCCATCCCATGCAGCAGCCCAGCTGCTCCTGGTGAAGGAAGCACTCAGGTCACTCTCTCCCCTTCAGCCAACAACTCTTTTTAACAAAAAACTTGTAGGAACACGGCAGGTTTGATGCTGTAAACTGCTTTCTTATATGTGACGGGAATTGGTTCAGACCTTATTGGCAGGGGGAAGGAACTGCGGGACAGAGCGGCAAAGTGATGGACAACGACTTCCAAATGCAATCCCCCACTTCTGAGTGTTTTCACACTCTTTAGCAAGTATTCCCTGCCTTGTTTTTCCTGCATTCATTTAGTCCTTTAGAAATTTTTTTAAAGCCAGAAGGGGGATTTAGACATTAGAACAGCTACTGACCTGATACAAGTTAATGATTTTATAAAATGCCTAAAAAATGCTTTACTTTAAAAGATTGATGTTTCCTATTGCATTTTTTCAATGCCAATTAATTACTTAATTCATTAGCAATGTAACACAAGAATAGTCTTTGAAAATCCGGTGCTTTGTGTAGATGCCTTTAATTATGGATAATTAAATACTGTGGAAGGACCTGATTATACCTCTGAGCATTTTCTAATCTGGAAAATGAAACATGCTCTTGTACTCTTGAATGCATATAACAAAAGCTGAGCTCAAGAACTACACGCAGGAAGAAAAGATGGAAAAAAAAGCACACCAAAATCCAGACCAGCCCAAAACCCCACAACTAAAGGAGGGCAGAAATTCCTGGGGAAGCGCGAGGGCTTTGTGCACACCCTGCCTGGTTGACTTCTCCGCACGGGGTTGCACGCAGTCCCTGCCTTGTCGGGGATATGAGCAGAAGCCCAAGCAAGCTCAACAAGTTGCCGCTGCAGCCAGCGAGCAAACATGGGCTCAGGGCAACTCGATGATAACGCTTGCTAAAGTTGGGAACAGATTTCCAGATGGTCCTTTGTACGTATGGCTGCAATAGCCAAAACTGCTAAAAAGAGCAAAGCACTCTCCAAATGAAATCAGAGTTGACCTTGGAAGATGAAAACTTGCCAGCACCAGAAGTTACTCTATTAGTTTGGCTTTGCATTCCTTCCCCTCCCCCTTTTTAAAAAATTTTTCTCCTCTTTATTCCTCCGCAGCATTCGCAGTGAGAAAGTCAGCATCCAGAGGGCTATAATAACCAGCGTCGCTGTCTCAGAAAGGGTTTTAATCTCAGAAGAAAGCCAGGGAAATGTTTGTTTTGAAGACAGCATCGCCCCAGTGCTTTCAAGACAGATCCCCTCCCTACCGCAGCTGAGTTCCTGCAGTAGGCCCAAGGAGGTTTATTTTTGGCTCTTTTTGTACTCACCGGAAAAAAGTGGGGGGAAAGGGGCAGCACCGGCGTCTCAATAAAGCCAATTTGTGCTGTCATGCCAGGCGCCTTTGCCACATACGCCCTCCCTTCCTCTTCCCCCCGGCATCTTATTTATACCACGGCCAATTCCTCCCGGCATTCCTGCCCCTCCTGCGCCCTCTGCAACCCATTTCCTTCTGCCTTAATTAAAAGCCACCGATTATGGTGCTGAGTGCCAAAATGAGGCCAGGGGCTTTTCATTGCTAGTGGCCAGTCCTGCTTGGCTGGCTGGGAGCTGACTTTTGCCGCTGGGCAGCCCGACCCAGCTCCCTAATGAATGGCAGGTTATCAATGCGCCGAACACATATGCTGCAGAACCGGGCTGTTAGGCACTGTATTGCAAGCAAGCCATCAGCCAGCGAGACTAAATACTTACAGAGAGCACAGGCCAGGGCTGGGTAAATCTCCAGTGGATGCTTTTGAGAGCAAACAGCATCTATTTATCCCCCCCCTTATTTTGCATCCTTCTTCTTTGGGCCATGAAGTGATTGCCAAACCCAGTGAATAAACTCTGTCATCTTCATTGAACGTATTTCTCAGCTGGAAAATTTTGGGACAAAAATCAGGATGGGTCCTGTGAAACCTCAGGGGCAGGGTGACACAAGGGGGAGACACACATGGGCTTCACACCAGCTCTGTTTGATCTGGAGCAACAAAAAGAGGGAAAATGCCACCCTTAACATGTGGGCTGCCTGTCTGCGTTAAGAAGTCAAATCAACTGCAGCTTTGTGGCTGCTCATGTCCAAGTGCTGGGTGTTGCTCCGCCCCAGAGATTGCCTCCTGGGGCGCACAGCCAAAATCCTTGATGGAGGCAGCTGATTTCAGCTGAGAAATGTAGAAACTCAGCGACTGGAGGGTGAAATGCACAACTAGACACTACAGCGACTTGGATGTGTTATCGATGCCACCCTGGGATGTGGTGCCTACATCACTTGTCAGGATTGCCTACCCGACGTTGCCAGAAAGGCTCCCTCCTACAGGTAAGGGGTCAGAGACTCACTGCTAGCCCCTTGCCAAGAGGTTACCTCCTCCCAACGTGATGGCAGTGGGGGTAATGCTGAAAGACAGGGTGTAGCAGACCCCACAAAGATGGCAATAATGCCTTATTAAAAGGTGCCATTACTAAAAGCACATTCAAAGGTGCCATGCCTGCAAGCACTGCCAGACTCACTGCCACTTTGACCTTACCAGTTGGGAAAGTTTTGGACATAATGAGCTTATGTGGGGGATTTTATTTATTTTTTTTTCCCAACAGATTAGTGGAAAACAGAAAGCCAATGATATGTAGCCCCTTCGCTGACGCCCACTGCATTGACCTGCCAGTCATACAGTGATAAGAGAACCATTGGGTTGGACCCACCTAGGAGTCTATATTCAACCAGCACATGGAATACCTGGTTTACAGCAGACGTTCCCGTGCCAACGTTTCATGTACCAGAGCAGGCCATGCCTAGAAAGCCCGATCCTCAGTCAGGAGGACAAAATGCACCAATTTCCTTGATGCACCTTGAGCATCACCTTCACACCTGGCAAATCCTATCCCAACAAGAAAAAGCTTTCCCACACCGCTCTGAAACCCCGGCACATCCATGGGGATGCTGTTTGCTGGGCACTGGCTGTCCTGGCCAGTCTGACGGTTCCTATCAGCATCCCACGTGAACCTGCCAAGCGCGGTCACTACCGCTGCTCCCCATTAGCTGGTGGTCTCCTCTAATCTTGTCTCTGGCTACAGGATGGCTACAGCACTTTGTTTAACTCGTGGCTAGGAGAGGAGCTTCTTGCTTGATCACACGTGAACTCAAGGAGGGAGAGTGCAGGCAGCACTTCCCTGAGACGGAGAAAACAAGCAGGGGAGAAGGGGCAATGAAAACTGGAAAAAACACTACTGCTTGCAACACAGGAGCAAGAAGTCTTGGTTTTGTTGCTGGGGGCTTATAATCCCCTCCTTCGAGGCCATGCCCCTTCCATCACTGCTCCTTGAGCCTTTAGATCCATAGATATAAGTCAGTCTAAATATATGAAGAAAAGCAATCAATCACTCTTATTTCACTGGTTGACCCACTTGGGAAACCCAAGCGACCGCTTGGGCAGGAAAGTCCTTAAAGTACAAGTGAAACTGTTCAAGAAGGGGCTCTGGGAAATTCACACTGAGCATCAGGATAGCTGAACCAAGCACAGCCCCTCCGTGTTTCTCAGTCCCTTACTCAGATATTGGCAAGATCTTTTTGGCAAAAAATGGCAGCAAAGCAAAGGAGGCAGAGCAGCAATGTAGGGGGGGTGTGCAGACCCTCCCAGCCCAGCCAAGCAAGCTCCCTTCACTGATAGATGCACCCGGGAGGATGGCTGGCTTTAACTTTGCCATTGATCCCAAGGGGCAGCGCCACTTCGCAAAGGCGACGGCAGCAGCATCCCCTGACTCGGCGGGCACGAGGCCGGCTTACACGGGTGCGGGAACTGGCCCTAGCTATTTTTTGCTTGTAACAACTTCATTATTGAGCTGTTAGGACAAATGAGAGAGGGAGGCAAAGCCTCAGCTGCCGAAAAAGCACGGGTGTTTCCCTTGGAGCAAGGCAGCCAGGCCAATTTACACCAGTCTTAGGAACTGGACCACAGTGTATTTGTTCTCTAGCGGGGCACGAATGTAGCCAAGAAAAAACATGGTTTCTGTGCAAAACATAGCAAATATACCTAATTGTTACTATTGTAGACAGGTTTCCATTTTTAATCACAGTTTTCCAAGTCCTTAATAATTATCATTTGACATTTCCTGTAATACATTTCTTTTTTGTTTGCCACAGCTTGAGAAGTAACCCAAACTTCTCTCTCGCCGCTCTCCCTGTAGCATGGCGAGGGCACCAGAGCCTCACAAGCATCAACTGTGGCCTGTCAAACAGAAGCAAGCTAAATTTATTCATTAATAGCTGGCAGCCCCTGCCTTGATCCGTAACCCGACGGGCAGGTCTGTGACTGCCGTGCCGTCAGGAAGGGGCCGGTGCCCACACCGCCCACGCGACTGCTGGCCTCTGCTTGCCGGGAGATAAGGGATGATGCATCAGATGCTGCTGCGGACCCGGTTCAGATGAATAATCCTCGCGCAGAAGGAGTCCCTTGGACATCAGCAGTGGCTGCGATGAGTCAGAGATCAGAGAACGAGGCTTTTCTGGAAGGAACACCCAACACTGGCTCGGCCCTCATGAAATCAGAGACTTTGAATTGCAAACTGAGCTGGCTTGGCACTGCAACGCTGCGTGTCGGCTGCAGCGTGTGCCCCAGCCTCTGCTCAGACGCAGCCCGAGGAGCTGACGGGTGCATTATTTACTCCCCGTTTTTTGTAGCCGTTTCTGTATGCCGTGAGAGCTGAGAGGGGACGGCACGAAAGCACGCTGATATTTTGGTTCACAAGACAGAAACCAGGCAAATGCACTGACCTGAGCTAATGAGACTCAGGAGTACCGAAGCAGTATTGAACGAGGGCTCTTCCACTCGCGCCTCCTGACATTTCCCAGGCATTTCAATCAGACGAGACAGTGCAATTCAAGGTGCTGTTTTGCAAATAGCAAAGCCTGCGGGCCTGATCCTGCAAGGTGCAGAGGGTTTCCCGAGAAGTGCTGGGTGCCGGCAGCCCTCTCCAGCCAGGCGTGGAAGGTGGTGGCCCCAAAAGCAGCTAACCCCAGAGGAGTATTTTAATCCCATCCTGGACCTGACTACTTACCCAGGCGAGGGCGAGAGCTGAGCAGGAAGGACGCTTCCCATCGCAGTCGGAGCTATCTCTGCTATTCCTCTCCCACTCAAAAGAGGAAGAAAAGTCGAAGTTGCAAGCGCTTTTTGGGTTTAATAAAATGAGAGCAGGTTGTCTGAAATAATTCATTGGGCAAAAAGCCTCTTCCTTTCTGTCCTCCCTATTTGAAATGTTCCGAATTATAAAGATCTACATCCAAAACCATGTCACCCCCTCTACCCTCCCAGATTTGAGTCAGTTCTTTTTGAAAGCATTAAAATGGGGCATCTGATCATTTCAAGGCTTTTTCCTGACCTTTTTTAATGTACAAACAGTGAGTTTGCTGTAATTGGCCTTTTTCCCGGGGACATTTCAGTGAGTCAGCATTTTCTGACCAACATATTCCCATCTTCTTCAAATACGCTCAACTGGCTGCAGTGAAAAACGTCTGAGCTTTGAAAGGTCGGGGAGAACTTTGTGTGCTTATCTTCACAGAGACCCATTTCTCTCAATAGGTCCCTGTTCAGGACATCAGTACTTTTCTTTTTGGTACATCAGCTCCTGCTCCATTTATTCTAACAAACATGAGCTTCCCTACCACCACCAAACTCCTGGCACAAAACATTTTAACTGGGACAAAAGGATGGCTTGCTTTATGGAAAATGAATTATACTGGTTTACATCAGTTGTGGGACTGGTCTAAATCTAGGTTTTTTTCTTAAAACTACTTACTGAATTCCTTGTGGCAATTATGATTTCAGAAACGGGTACAAGCAGAATACATAGATCCTAGAGTTTACCTGGAAAGAATAAACCCTGGGAGCCTCCATGCACAAGAAATACAATATTGGGCACATGGTGCAGAATACGTGTGACGAGCATGTAGGAGCTCTGGGATACCTAAGGGGAGCTTTGATTGCCTTTCCGCCTTCTTTAGGAGATGAAATCTAACTTGCAGTTGACATCTTTTGTGCAAGAATAAGTTTAAATCATATATACAATTAGATCACACACATCCTGAGTGCATCACGGACGGGGTAGATTTCACTGGAACTGTTTGTTAGATAGGACTGACAATCTGTGCTGTTTTCCATGCTGTTTTGATTTTTTGAGTTTCTACTATGAGCAAATTCTGATTTTTATGGTTTTAAGTTTCAAGAACTTGTGTACAAAACAAAACGATAAGGAATACAGGCACGCCTACACAGGGTTGCTAAGGGTGACCATGATTTGCAATGAGACCCACCTAGTACGTACCTACGCCCCAAAGGACGGGTTGCTTTGGTCCAGCAGAAAAGCAGTATGTCCTCAGGACACAGAAGCCAGGAGGACCATGGGGCCGTCACTGTCTTTGCTAATGACCTACTGTATCACCTGGGGTGCATCGCTTCCCTCCTCCCTGGCCCCTCTCCGCCCCAGTCCCTATTTCAGGTGTGAGCTTTGCACCTCAAGTCTCTACACATGAAGTCTCCTGGTGGCCTAGTGCTTCTGGAGACAAAAATGATAAGGGGTAAGAGAGCAGTGGCAGCTTTTCTTATGGAGGGACTCAGAGAGCGCACTCATACTGCTACACAAAACAGGGCATGAGACTCTCCTCTGGCTCTAATGCCATGTGGCAAAGACTGGCCATATCCACACTACCCAGCACTTCTCCTTGGACCTCCTCCAGACCCCAGGAGGTGCCTTCTTCTCCCTAAGACGTAATTATTCTGTGTGCATTTCTTTGGAC
This sequence comes from Platalea leucorodia, assembly GCF_965183815.1. Lineage (NCBI taxonomy): Eukaryota > Metazoa > Chordata > Aves > Pelecaniformes > Threskiornithidae > Platalea > Platalea leucorodia. The sequence continues at coordinate 62,469,683 of NC_138827.1, forward strand.
TGCTTGAACTAGCAGGGCAGGCAGCCCTGCAGCCCAGCAGGGTGATGGCCCCTTAGCATCAAGGGTGTCATATGTGCCTCGGGGTTGGGGTGAAGACACGGCTGGACAGTGGAGCACACAAAGCTTGCTAAAACAACACAGGCTGACAGCTGTGACTTAGGTGTGCCACTCATTACGAAGTGCTGATAATCAGGCTCCCCTGGGCGAGTGCTCTGCTCAGCCCTTCTTTATTTAGCTGTACCAAAATGGCCAGAGGTGCAAGGAACCAAACCACACCAACCCAACCTGTCAAAGCAAAGAAAGCAACACTCTCTCCTCTTTTCCACTGGGGTTTTATTTGCTGATGACCAAGCCTAAGCTCTTCAGTCTTAGGTATGAATTCAGATCAACATTGCAGAAGGGTTTTCTAAACACAAACACAGAAAGCAAGAAATCACCCCCAACCAGCCAAGCTCTTTGCAGCCTATGCTGCAGGAATTGAGGCGAGAAAAGCCTCATGCTGCAGAAGCGATGCCCTGGCGCTGAGCTCTTAGACTGAGAGCTGAAAGCACCCGTGAAAAGTCAGAGTACGAAGACAGCTAACAGAGAGAGAGAGAGAGAGGAGGGCCAAGGGGGTGGAAGGAAATGGATGCTGATGTTTACGGGCAGAAGAGCATCTCTGGACAACAGGAACTGGCAATATCTGATGGCAGTCTTGGCACTGTACCAACCTCCAGCCTGTCCTACAGGAACCTCCTCCAGGCAGCACAGCTCAACCCCTGTCACACAGCAGTATCGCCGCCAGGTATAACTAACACTCTTCTACCCTCACCTGGATGTGCTGTAAGAAATTTTGGGTCCCTCTGGCAAATGGTTCCACAAAACGTGCCCTTATTTTCATTTGGCGCAGGACATGCACTCCATCAGCAAATCAGGGATAGAGATGAAGAAAAACGCACCTTAAAAATACTTGTTACTCTTTCCAGCCAAACTGACTGGTGAGTTGGCAAGCATAACAGGCTAGGATAATGTGCAAACATACAGTAATACCCAGAATGAGATTACTGCACTGATTTCCTTCGCAGAGGTGCGTAGGTGTAGAAGAGACAGAAGGCTGCGGCTGAAATGCAGGACCCTACCAAAGAAGCAGAGGGGATGGAGACATAGAAAAGGCAGAGGGAAGGAAAGGAAGCGGGAGGAGAACACTTCTAAGTGCTCTTTTTAATTCTAAGTTTTCTCAGACTTGCTTAGCTCTAATCTTTAATTCATATTTTCATTACAGTCTCTTTGCTCTGTAAAGTCTGCATTTCATGTAAAAGGAGCAGCTCACACATCAATTATTTGACATAAGTCAACCCCTTGTTAAAGTCCTCTACTCTACATATATGTAGGCTCCAATAAAAGAAGCATTAAACATTCATTAAATTAGAAATATATGAAGACAGTGTCTGCCACTCTTCTCATACAGATATGCTTAATAATCCCAGCCTTCTAGAGCAGCAGAAGCAAACCCATCTCTAATCCTTTTAGAAAGCCTGGCCATGCAAAACACCCCAGCCTCCTGCAATTTGCCTGTGAGTCACCCAGAGATATTAGCTCTTGCAGGTCACATCCTCAGCTGGAGTAAATCAGAATAAAACAACGCTGCTGGTGTTACACCAAGTGACACGGACTCAGGATTTGGCTTTAGGCTTCTCCTGCGGCAAAATAGTTTACAGCAATGTAATTGGATAATAACGTCACTTTTGGTCTTTTAAGTTACACCAAGAATCTGATCAGGTGGAGAACAGCAACACCACGCCTGCTGTAATTTCAGTACTGCCCGGGCTGCTTGTGTTGCGCAAAACGAACCTGGTTTCCCCATCTGAATATAGGAACTTTTTCTCCCAAAAAACCCCAAACCCTCCCCCTCCTCTACAATGTATTATCATGATGATAGTGGATCTTGAATTACCACTGCCATAGGCTCGTGCACACAAATTTCAGCAACGTTTTCCCAAGGGGAAACAATCAACGGTGAGTAGATGCTTCTTCATAAATATTTCTGAGTTTAAAGAGCAACGCAGACCATGTAACGTGTTTCCCACATCTCTGTGAGCTGTGTCCGCTTCATGAAAACTTTGGAGCAAGTCCCACCCAGCAAATGACTTCTCACAGTCGTCCCCGACCCTTCTCTTTCGGGTGCTTCCAGACATTAATTTTGAACTCTGCTGGGGTGGAAGCATGGCAACGTGGTTAGGACCTGGTGTACAGATTCAGGATAGTGGCTTTCAGCTCCTGCCTGGCCTCTGGCTGACTGGCAGAGTCTTCTCCTGCCTTGTTTAAGATGCGAATTATCCTCTTCTTGCTTCCTGGGCAGAAGAAGAGACCACAAATGCTCGGGAAGCATTAGCTGACCTGTAAGCGTGCAGATGAGCATGTCAGGTCGAAAGGGGCTGCTGTCCTGCTGGCGCCCTACCGCAGCACTCTTTGAATTGAGCTTTTCCTAGCAGCATCCCTGTCACTCTGACTCTACACAGTCCAGCAGCTACCGCTTTGTGTGAGCACTGAGCTGTGTGATAGAGTTAATCACATTAAGCGCTGTTCAGTTCATGTCTTTTTTGTTCTCTAAAGGCTTTTCCTCTCCCTCACCTCTTTTAGTCTCTCCTTCTTCTAAACTTCAGGAGGTGGCAGATTCAACTCAGCCCTCCTTAATGCTATCCAGCACCAGGATGGCTAATTTTGGAAGGTTTAACCTGTATATACCTTTCCAAAGCTTTTCAGCATTATTAGGTGACTCTTCCAACAGCTGTGTCCACTGGGAGCAGGTCACAGTCTTGAGTCAGCACAGAATTTAAGCATCTGGATAATCCAACTGCGTGAGATTTCCAAAAGCAATGGAGGGGCTAGCTCTTGACAGATGCTTACGTACCTAACTCTCATCAGCAAGTTTGGCATCTATGTGCCTTTAACCCCTTGGCCCGAAGCGATGGAGGTGAACGAGCTCCACTGAAAATCAATTTCAGTGAAATGACTTCTTTTTTTCAAGGAACAGTAAAGCAAGTACTGAAGTATTTTGTCAGGTCGGTGACTGCCTGGCCCAAATATACTGCCTTGTTTTCAGTCTTGATCTTCTACCAGCTTTTAAATCAATCCTTCTTTCACTCTGTTGGTAATCAAATCACTCCTTTAACTGAGCTAGTAGGGCACCACAGTTTACATTCCTGCTGGTAAACACAAAGAACATCAGCCGACAAACAATCAAAAATACATCCTTTGTAGTCTCAGGAATTTTCTTTTGCATTCAACCTTCCAAAACCATTGATTTTCATAGCTGGCCACAAAGCCTCGGTGCACTGCGCTCTGCCATCGCAATGTTAAGGCGGCTTCTACAGGTTCTGCAAAAATGGGAGACGACTCCTGATTTGGGGTGGCATCTCTGCATTAGCACAGCAGCGTAAAGGAGTCGGCTGTGAAACAACTGCCAGCCCCCACGTGCTGGGCAAGCTCTGCCTGAAGGGGAGCAGGTCCTTCCCGTGACCCCTCAGCCTGCCATCTCAATGGGGTGGTGATGGTGGGGTCAACTGAGTACCCAAAAAGCTGGCTGGCTGCCACGAATACTTCATCCACCAAGAACAAAGGGTGATGCGGCTACGCTATGCTACCGGCTTCGGTCTCTGGGGCCTATGAAGAGGATCATGGAGTCCAGCAAAGTCCGGCGTGGGGGATACATCTTCTTCGTGGCTGGTCACATTCAACTTGCATCTGCACAATCAATCAGCATATTGCATAGACTTTGACTGAAGGGGTTTTAACTGCAATCTTAAAATCTGGCCATTTCAGGAATTCCTGAAATAAATTAGAAGAGGAATTTTATTTAGTTGTTTTTTCTAAAGGAATTTCCCCATGGCTCCAAACCACTGTTTTCCACAAAGTAAATGAATATGAAGTCTTCTCTTGTCCTCTTGCCACATTTTCTGTGTCATCTTTATCCTGCAACAGTTGTATATAATCAAATGGCAGACAAAACATCCTCTCCCCAAAACCTTCCTTTTTTTCCTCAAAATTTCAGTAAATTTTTTCCACACTTCATTGATTTTTTTGTCACTGATCATGTTAGAAGCAGATGCTTTCCAAAACAATGACCTAGAGATTCAGTGATCCACATCTTGCAGCTAAATAACAAGTTATATTTATGCAATAAAGCACAGGTAACTTAATATCCAGGCACTGGATTATTCAATAATAAAATCTTGGCACCTTTCAAGATAGCCAATAATTTGGAACAATAGATACCATGTGGGAAAGTTCTTTTTGTCAATATTGTTTAACAACTTGCACTGTTAATCCATTACCCTCACTTAAAGTACAATAAATAATTTGCATTTATATGGAGCCTTTTGTTCCCCCAAAATCCCAAGGTGTTTTGCAAAATAAACACATCGCATTGCCCCCCCTAAGACACTACCTGGGCATTGATTTGGTCGTCTCCCTGATTCAGAAGGAAGAGCCCTGTTCATTGACTGCATCACCAACACCTCTTTCTGTGGCACCTAGATTCCCCTGGAAGGTCTACCCACCCGAGTGGTAATCAGTATTAACCTTGCTTAATTTAGGAAAGTAAATGAAGTTCCTGAACCAACTTTCACCTGGCGTGTGGCTGGGCAGGATGAGAACAGCCCGGGCTGGGAGCTGTCTGCCCATGTCCCGGCACCAACTCCCCGTTGTCCACAAGGAGCTTTTCCAAAGGGACACCCCTTCGGCCCTTGGGGACTTCCAAAAATCTCCCCCTTAGAAAAAAGGCATTTCTACATGCCACTTGCTAGGAAAAGGCAGCCTCGAAGGTCAGCCCCCAGGTATCGTTCTACACAGCGGCGTGCAAAATTCACTTAGGGACACAGGTAATGCATATTTGTTTGCTGAAGGAAAGGCCGCCCTCGGCTTCGACAGGCTGGGAAAATCCTCAGGGGTTTTCTAGGCAAAACACGCTGTGTTACAGAAGGAACAGGCTGGGGTGCAGAACGCTTATTTCAAATTAACTTGAACGGAGAAATAATGAGCAGCAAGTTGATATTCTCAGTAAATTAAGAAAGAAGCTTAGGTAAAATGTGGCTTTATATGCATGGAAATAAATTATTGTTTACTAACTTTTGTGCTCATGCCTTGAAAGATGAAGACACTTGTATGGAATTATTAATATTTATAGCATATTACAATAAATATCCATAAGAGCTTTGCCTGAATACATGCTATTTTACCAAGGTAAAATCTGTTGAAGGTCAAAGGGATCTTTTACTTGTGTGTGAAGCGCCGGATCAGACTCTTTACTTTGAAATCTGTATCAACTGTGATAATTTAAAACTTTAATTAAAGAACCAGTGACAGATTATCTACAAAACGTCTTCCTGCTGCCCAGTATTCCATCACGAATGTCTCCAGAAGCCCACGCTAATGTGAGTAAGCACACTTGCCAGGAAGTATTTCATTGTGGACGTTAGCTTTTATCTGTCTTGTTGGGTAACAAATTCTTTTGTTGAGGATTGGTGGCAACAAAAATTAAATTAAAAACAAAACCAGACCCCAAACCAGAAATTTATAATGCTTATTCTGTTCATCCCTCAAGAAAATGAAAGTGCCAAGGCGAAGTCTATTTTAGCAATTGCGTTAATGTATGTGTAAATGGGTGAAGGCGCCTTTGAAATGCTCTGAAAAGGATTTCACACTTTAGAGAGGAGAAGAAGTTAACAATTCTATTGTGGCATTTATTGGAATTTCTAAATTAATTTCTCTGACACAGCTGTGCCATAAAATCCCCCATGATGATGAATTTTTGCTAATGTCGAGATTATTTTTGGATACAATTCTGAAGGAGCACTTTGTAAAATCAGGAGAACGCAGGTCGCCAGGAACCCTGTGCTGCCCTTTCCTTGCCTCCACTCACCTCCAGCCTTTCCCTGAGCAGCTGTGAGGCTGCTAATTTGAAATTGCATCTGGTTTTTCTTTCATGGAGCAGCAAACGCGGACGGATGCACAAGTGGCATGAAGCTGAGCCCCCTCAGAGTGGTGGGTAAAGACCAGTGTGTCGCTAACTCAGCGTGGCGCTGGAGGAAGGACCTCCAAGGCCACCCGGGGACTCCCTGCTGGAGCACACCTACTCACCCCCCCAGAAACGGCACATTGGTTTTGGCTCTGAACAAACAGCACTGGGCAAGGTGAAACACAATGAATTTCTCCTTTTGCGTACAGCAGTAGGTGAGAGTTGTTTCGAGCCGGCAAAGAAGAGGAATCCGTTTAATCTGGATCACAGATTAAACCAGACTAAGAGATGTGAGTGATCATAAACTGGGGATCCCCTCTATCCCTGCATCCTGGCCAGACCATGTCCAAAGGGTTGAAGGAAACGTAAAGAGCAACCTCACAGTGATGTGTAAGGAAGGGCTTTACAAATCACACGTCCCACCAATAATAAGGCTCAACCCGCAGCAGTGGATGGACTTATGGGGAGCGACAAGCGGAGGTTTGGAAATGAAGAGTTCAGGGCCAGGTGAGAAGACCCAGGGGAGGTACGAGTAACACCACACAGGCATGTCCACAGCCCTGGACACGGGAGGATGGGGACCTCGTAGGGGATTTTTGCTCAGAAAGGCTTTGGCGTAAGCAGCGTGGATGGATGTTCTTACTGAAATGGAGGAGAACCTGGGGGCAGGCGGGATAGCACAGATGGTGGCAGCCACGAGCTTGATTTTAACAGTGATAGGCAAGTTTTAGATCCCATAGAGGAGAGAGTTAACACTAGCTGACACACTTTTGTCTGGAGAAGTCACAGTGACTAGAAGTAACAACTCGGGGCCATAATTCTGCGGTCTGTCACTAGCAGGAAACGTGAAATCCAGTGACCTTTCATCTCCACGACAGAAATGCTGTGCAGCACCTGGAGCCATCGCCCTTAAAATCCACTCTGACAAATCAGACGATGGGACACGAAGGAGAAAACGTCCTCTCCCTCCCTCACCCCCAAATTTTTGCCTCCCAGTGAACTCCGCCTGCTCTGCGTGCAATGTGGTATCCGCTGCTGAGCAGAGCCAGCTTTGCATGAGCTACACCGCATTTAGTAAAGCACAAGATAACAACTCTATTTCTTTTGACAATAAGGAATAAATCTCCAAAGCCACTTTTTCAGACTGCTCTTAAACGATGGTAGGGGGAGGGAAATTGACATTGGCTTTTTATGAATCTTCAGGTCAGGTATGTTAGAATCAAGAGATTTTTGCATTAACCTCACTGCTTCACAGCACTTTTGCCCTTGGCAAGACATAATTAAGAAAGGCATGAAAATCTATCTGAATGTATTGAGAGGAAATTATTCTCCTGTTAATGGCAGCAACAGCTAAACAAGCAGGCAAGCCACGCTGCTAGCAGAGCGCAGCAAATGATGCAGGGCTGTGTTTTAACCTAAACTGAGGATTTTCCTTACTGAAATTTTAAGGACTAGCTTTTGAAATGAGGATTTGCACTACATGTTGTTCTGGGGATTAACTCTCCCCCACCCCCCGCCAACAGCTGTACCCCTTGAGCTCTTCTGTTTGCCAGTCTAAAATGATGACCACAGGGACTGAGACTAAGCTAAAATCTTTTCATCACACTGAAACATGGCACTGCAACCGTCTTCGCCATTTTGGTAGAAAGCAAAAGCTACTGGATGGAAGGAAAAAACCAAATAAATTTAAAAAAAGGGAGGTTTTAGTCATTTGAGTGGCTCTGTCAGCTTGTGTTATCTTCATGCATTTGTGAAACTGAGCTTTAATTGACTGGCTGCAGTGGAGAGCCGAAAGATAAAATCTTGGTCTCAAGATGAACAGACACCTTAAAGCATTGCGATCCTCATTCATTAGGATGTGTCAGAGGGATTCGGAGGGAGAAGAGACACAGAAATGTCTCCTACTCTTTCACATGAAGTTCCCAAAATGTAAGAGGGAGGCAGGCAAAGGGTGTGTGCCACACTTGGAGCCATGTCCAAGAGCAGTAACAAAATTTGCTCATCAGATTCCCTGTGGCAATGGAGACTATCTCGGCGCCTACTTATTTCTATCACTTTGTGAATTATTTCATTTCACTTGTGAAGGACAAAGCCGAAACTACAAGCATTGGCCAGCTATTAGCCAGTCAGCTCCAGCTGCAGCAGCAGGAGCAGAAAGCCCTGCCAGCTGGAGGGGTCTCACATCTCATCCCTACAGCCTGGCTGGGATGCAAGGAGGGGTTCAGCTCCCCTCCACAGTATCCCCCATGCAGATATGCTCCTCGATCCCAAGGAACAGCCATGCCACCGCACTGCCTCTCCCCTTCATCCACTGCTGGCTCACAACTGTGCTGCAAGCCCCAGCCTCCCTGGCCCCAGAGACCAGGATCCCCAAGGCGTGTAGGCTGCTCTTAAGAGGATGGTAATAAATACTTCCCTGCCTAAAACAGGTTTCAGAGAACTTTGTATCTGCAACAGATGAGTGAAGAAAGGAATGGAGAAATTTGGCAAAACCATGGAGGAAGCCTCCTGGCTTCTAGTTGAGGGCCCCAATCACCACACTGTGCCCTTGAGCCCCTGCGGCAGGTGGCTGATTTTCCTTCTGTCCTCTTGTCCTCACTCCCCTCAGTAGGAGCTGCTTCTTTCCTTTTCCTCCTGGTTATATCTGGGCACCCTGCCTGTTTTTTGAAGAAAGACGCTGCCCACTCCCGGTCACCAGGGATGTTGGGGACTGCAACACAGAAAGCCACTGACCCCCAAAGGGGGGGAGTCTGGTTACTGGGGAAAATGGTCATGGTGGTAAAGGACTGGCAGGAAAATCCAGAAGCTCCTGGACTTGTGTGAAGCCACCTTTGAGTCTGCACTCCTGGGATGCCTGTGCGATGCTCACAGTTTGGATTCATGTGACGCAAACCAGATGGGAAGGAATCGGGAAGCGCTGCCACCGTAAATGAGGGGGATGCAGCATGGTACCCTATATGTGATGGGAACACAGAGGCCAAAAACACACGAGCCGTGTTCGTTCAGGTGTCAATGAGTCCGAGCTATGGCGACAGGCACGGTGATGGCTACCGTTACCCCTCCCAGTCATCAACCCAAGACATCAATCTTGCTGAGCATGATGGAAAACCTCATAGCCAAGTGCAGCAGGCTATATGCAAAGGTGGTGGATAGAGCTGGTTAACATTCCTTTTCTCTGAAGATCATCATCATCAACAACAACAACAAACCAATGAAATTTCCTATGAACATTTTCTGCTTTTCAACAGAAACCTAAAACTCTAAATGAAAACCTTTTAAAATATTTTTGAGTAAAAAATCATGGTTTAATATAAACCTTAGAATTTCAAGTAGTATTTTTGGTATAATTTTCCAGATCAGTCTTAATTTTGCCAATTCCTTTAGTAAAAATATTTTGCATTTCCAACTGTTTGCTTTTTGTCTGTCTTAAAGAGCAGAAAATGTATTGAAAATGTTATTTCTTTGGAAACATTTTCATTTAGATCCAAAAGCAACCATTACTCTTATCCAGCAGGGGTGATGTATGTAAGAGGAAATACATATGGATAGTGAATTCCAAACACGAGAAGATGAGTCTAAGCAGCCATTTCTTATATGTTAAGAAAGCCATGAAGAGGTTTATGTGAAGCTAGCTCACCTCTTAATCTGTCTTCACATCTACATTAGGAGAAAGGTGCTTTTCCAGAGACATAAGTGTGTACAGGCTGCGATAAAAGACCAGGGATGACCTTCTTGGAAACATACGTATTTTCCAAAGAGGTACTTTGTCATCCCCAAACTTTTCTTGAAAGTACTGCTGACTCTGATTCCAATTCATGAAATCATTTCAGCAGGACAAGGAGGGCCAACACTACACACACTGACTCCAGCACACAACCTGCAATATTACAGGCTTGGTGCGTGCCTCACTGGCCCCAGTGGGAGCTTTGCCATTGATTTCGGTGAGTTTTCCCCTGGTCTGAAGTAATAACCATTGGCTTCTTAATGTAGGGACAAAGACTCTCTCTTTTCTTATATACTTGATTTCATGTTAGACTAATTATGAGAAAAAAGCAAAGATATCAGACAACTATCACCGATATCAGGGCTCAATCCTATAAAACCTTACTTAAGTCAGCAACCCCATCAGCTTCAATGAGAAGACACAGGCCATGAAGGGTGGCCTTAGTTTTCACAGTTGCCACCTCGTAACTGAAGCCCACACGCAAGGAGAAGTAACAGCCCCAACGCCAGCCTGTGCCGATGGAAGCAAACCTCCTGGCGATGCATCGGTAATGACATTTTAGTAAAATGTTTCTTTTATATCTCTTTGTTAAAGCCAATACAGTACTTTCTTACCATTTTTGCAGACAGGACAACACTGTTCGGGTTCATAGACTGGGTTGACACACTCGGGAACTGCGCAGTCTGCTACAACACAGTGAACTTCATTGCTGGGCTCGCAGCGACACCATTCGCATGGCGAGGGCTAGGAACAAATCTAAAATTAGCCCATTTCCTCCCATAGCTCACAAGTTTGCAACATTTCTATCTTGCCATAAGATAAACACATCAGCGTTTAATACCTCTTGACTGCATTCATTCATCATGGGTAATACAAATTAACCTATAGGACAAAATAGCAACATCTGAAATAGGCAACTAGAACATTAGGAAAAAACGGTGAGCATGATACTTGTTTTCCCAGATAGGGGGCAGGGTTTTTTAGCTTTTGTCAGACTTCAGCTCCCTTCATCAAAAAGACTGAGCTGAAGCCATTAGGTTGTACTTCTGCTCTACTCGTCTGTTGTTATCTCACACATTTGGCCGGCACCAGAGCAGGATTTTTGGAAGATCATGAGCGGTGGTTCCTCCCAGGAAGGGAGGACAGGGTGATTTTCCAGAACATACTCATAGCTCACGTAGACCATCATTACCAGCAAACCCCAAGCTATCAGAAAGGTGCTGCTGGGGCGGCCTGTCCATCCGCCAGCCTCTTGATGGGCTTTCATTCCTGCTTTTCAGAGCAGAGGAGAATAGTGTTGTTCTTGGAGGGGCAAAACCATTTTATTCTGTGTTTGTGCAGCACCTGCATCAGGGGTCTGTAAGCACTCCATAACATAACCATTAGGTCTGGCCCTGGCCCCACTCCTGCCTGTTTCAACAAGGTTTGTGAGCAACTGTCTCACACAGAATATGTAAATAATTAAGAGCCTGAATAATTCTGCTGAAGTCAGGGAATTCTGGATTAAAGCATCCAGCTAAATAGTTTCATTTCAGCTCCATCAATTTGAACAGGAATCTCCATCTACCTCCAAATAGTAGAGAGTTGTCACTGTCTCACCCTTTGAAAAGCTGTAGAAATCTGTTAAAAAATAGAAAGGTCAGCATTTTAAGGTTCCCAGTGTCCTTATGCCAGTTCCCAGTGTGCAAGTGTGATGAAACGACAACAGAGCTAAGAAAGGAGAATAAAAGGAGAATTTGAAAGGAAAATAACTTCCCTTTCAGTACCTGTAGGCTCAATATATAACTCCCAATTCCTCAGCAATGGGAGGTCCATCACTAATACTTGAATGAGTAAATGTGGGTATCGGAAAAAATTCTGCTGTTGTATTGGTGGGAATCCGCAGCAATGGAAATTCCTCCATATTAAAAAAAAAAAAGGTGAGATGCAAAGGAAAGGAGGATTCATCCCCATGTGTTTCAGACCCCAGTGATGCGTCACTCATTTCTACAAGACAGATGCAACCTGTGAGCCCTGGTTCTGGCAGGTAAAAAGCTTTTCAGTTCACCTCTAAGAAGCTCCATATGTCTTGAGTCAAATAATTTATTCCCAGGAAATTCTTTTCTACCTTAAAATGCACTAATTAAAGCTTCCCTTGCTTTGTCTCAGCGTCTGCAGTCTATAATTCCCATCACATCTCATTTGCTCATGGCTTTGGCAATTTAGATAAAATCAGCACTCCTTGAGCAAGGGAAGAAGTCTGTGGAGGTGGAATTCCTCTAATTATCTTTCCTCATTCAATCCTGCTTTGATTTCTGTCTGAAGAACCAGGAATCTAAATTCATTTGACTGACATTTCTTATTCAAGGCTATTTAATAAGAAGAAACAATACAGAAGAAAATAGACAGAACTATTTGCTGAGGGATCAATAAGAAAATTGCTGCTTTGTTTTTACTCATTTTAATCGCTAATTATATGGAGCAGTAGAACTAGATCTTGTGATTTGTGGAGGCTTTCACTGACGTATCCTTCAGGACTTGTCCCCATCTTCACTACTACAGCGGCTGCAATGCTAAGAAATACGTGATGCATTTCCAGGACTGCAGCCCAATCTACGGCTTAAAGATGATCAGCACAAGTGGAAGATGCCCCTGAATGACTCTGCAACTGAGTAAATGAGACACGACATACACATCTTTTGCTTTTGCGTTGTTGGTGTAACCTGAAAATGACACTGTAGTAAACCATTATGTTGCTTGATACTGAAAGCAGCTTTTCAGGTGGGAAGAACCGCACACAATTAAAGAAGGAAAGCACACCTTGGCGGTACAAGAAACGAGCAGCCAGCAAATGAAAAGGCTGCTTTGGCATGACCGACAAGACTTTTCTCAGCCACCCCCTCTTCCCCACCGTATCAAGTTCAAGGTACTTGGTCTTGCCTCTAGGATCTTCCTCTATCTGACTATGTTGTTCACCTGCCAGTGCCCCTTTCTGTGGCTCCTACCCAGATGCTCACGTCCATGGGTGACTCCAGCCTTCCTGTCCACTTATTTTACAAATGTCTAGGTACTTTCTCCCATGGGATGTGCTTTGGGATCCGATTTGCAAACTCCTGTCCTTTCAGAAAGGACTCTGCCCCAAGCACACTGATTGAGCATCTTTTTACCGCTGCCTGTGTGCTCTGCATCCCTATTTATTTCCCTGGAGCTACCCTTTTTGTGGAATAACCACAGGACATTGGCCAAAAACGTCCTTTATTTATTTACATAGCCATTATGTAGACCAAGCAGCAAAATGACAAACTGGGAACCACTTAAGCACAGGGAACCAGTGAAAGATGTCCCAAAGTTTTGTTTCCTGATTCTTCCATCTACCTCATTTGCTCTTATTTTTCTCCAGATCACAGCAGTTACTCTTTTATGGTCAGTGGTGTTCCCACCCACATGCTGCTGCTTCGCTTTTTCCCTGTCCCAGTGCAAGTACCGCTCATGATCAGGAGCGTTTCACAGGATCCACTAGGCAGCTCTGTTAATCTTTGTCAGTCAGTCCCAGAATTTGGATTTAAAGATCTATCCCCCATGGAAAGGGGTGGTTTACACTTTTGTAGCCACTGAAGTTCAAACAGCAGCTAACACCAGCACCTGAAAAGAAACTCTCATCCCTACTGTAAAACAAGGTTGAAAAAATACAAGGGGTTTCTGAAGTATGAAGGAGAGAGGACACAAATCAGAGGCTATGCCATTCCCACATGGACGGTGCCAATGCTTTATTGGTGTCCCTTAAACTGATATTCTAGAAAAAGTGTTAAGGTTAAAGGATAATAAAAGGCTTGGGCCAGAAGATGATTTATTCATTCCACCTGTCCAAGGCAGAATAATCTTAGAAGACTCTCTCGGGAAGGATCTGTTAGGAAGGATTTCAAGAGATGTTGGTGCAGAAACATCCTTCTCACTATTGTCCAAAAGGAAAGGATGTTCACAGTGCCCAGCCATAACACGGGTACATGTCCACACAACAACTGCGTGGTCCCTTGCTGTTCAAGGTGTGTTTTAAGAAATAGACCTATCATTAAAACCAGAGGAGCAAACTGGGTTCTTTTGTAGAAGGTATCAGTACAGCATTTTGATGTGGGAAAACTGGTGCAAAGCACCTGAAATTCTTTTTACCCAATTTTCACTTACAACAGGGGTGAGAGCACTAAACCTTAGAACTAGTGAGGAAATACGTTCTTTGATACTGTTGTCAGTGCAGGGGCCAAGACAAGACAAGCTGGTGGGAAGCAGACATGGCCAACATCTAACCACCGTTCAAGGGCTTTTGAAAACAGATGAAGTGGGACACGGAGCACAGAGGACCTTCTCAGTCTCAGCACTGACCCTGATTCACCTCTCCTTCGGCCAGTCGCTTCAAAGAGACCAAAGAAGCACAAGGATGTGGACCCTAAACACCCCTGTTTATAACCACAGCTAAGATCACGGCCCAACTCCTATTTCTCTTCTGGACCATTGATCTCAAGAAGGACTGTGTCCCCAGGTTTGGCTGGAAGGGCAGGCTCATCCCATGCTTCTACCAGGGGATGGCCCCATCCCGCACAGTGGGGCGGCTGGAGGAAGGAGCCAGCGCTCATCCAGTTGCGTGGCTGGGAAACCTTAGTCTCAGGTGTGCTGTCAAATGGGAAACATCTGCAATCAGCAGACTTTGTTAACACAGAAAGAAGGAAGGAAAATTAAAACAGAGAATTGAGAATATGCATGGCTAATAAAGATTTTATGTGCATGAGCACATAATGATAAACTTGATAGATGATATAAACAAACAAATGAAAAAGGCAGCAAAGGAAACAGAATGAAAACCAAGATACACCCTGAGCAGGGGGAATCGGGAAGCCAAACAAGATGTGGATACTGTATCTCCTAATCTTCACTCTCATTCCCATACACACCAGCTCCCCACGATTTTCACCCTCTTTTTGGAAGCAAATGCCAGCACGTGTAGGAATTATGATCTAACATCATCCAGCTACTTCTCACAGTGATAAGCGGCTCCTTCTCTTACAGGTTTGGGCACCACATGGGTCCTTCTTTAATCAGCTACCAGGTTTCATAAAACCACAGAAATTTCACACCTCTGAGAGGTCTACACTTGAGGGCTCCAGCAGGCCCTCAAGTCATCCAGAAGGACTGGTGGACAGGCAGAGAGGTCACATGATCAAACAATTCTTCAAGAAAATAGCCTAAAATACTTATTCTTCCCAAACTTAAGGGAGAGGTGGAGAAAAGAAAATGGTAAATTGAATTCAAAACTCAGTGCCTTAATCTACTCTGTTATGCTTTTCTACAACTGAAGAGATCTGAATCAAACATTTTTTTAGACCAAGGCAGCTGGTACAATCACACAAATAACCGATACACAAAACTATAAGGTTTTAGGCAAGGTCTTGCAAGAAGCAAGGTCTTGCAAGAAGCTTCTGCAACACCTAAGCTTTACTGCATCTGAGCCACCTCATTTAGTCATAGAAATTCTCATCCCAAATACTTACTAACCCTCAATTGTATTTCACCCTTAGCTCATGCCTTGTCCACAACTACGGCACCCTAAGCCACCTCTCTGCTCCCCTAAACATGTGAAAGACTTTTCTAGAACATGTAGATTGCCCTGCAAAAGCTTATTACTGAGTAGTATTTTCCTTGAGTGAATGGAGGAAGCATATATATACATATATATATGCAACATTATACTGCAGCCCTCCTCTTCCCTGCCTCCAACAAGGATTTCTCTGTCTGCATGTCTGCTTGTCAATCACTCTTAGCTGCTTCTATACAAACACCTCTAGAGAGGTGGAAAGGGAGTGATTTACCTAAGACAAACAAAAAACTCTGAAGATGACATCTGATTGATACTTTTTCTTTACCTGTTTGTTCTGTCAATCAGACGCAATTTTCCTCAGCTTTTGCTCTGCTGTCACGTTCACCAGGCTAACTGTGGTTTCCAAGTGCACTCATTTCAGTCCTATATATGGGCTGTCACCCAGCTCAGAAGAGATCTCAGACCAAGTTTTAAGGCTGCAGTCTCCTGTGATCAGCTGTGATTAATCCAGCTGGCTTCACTCAGACTTGGGCTTTGAGGCTCATACCCCTCCAGGAGCTGGGAAAAGGGTGCCCATTTTGCAAGCAGCCTTCTGAGAGCAAAGTGTTATTTGGCTCCTAAGTATTTCAAGAGCCAGTGGGTCTTATATCATTAAAACAGACTGTGCACAGACCTGTTACTCCTTGAGACTTCCCACTCTATGAATTTAGATGCCAGCTCCCGATTTCCTCCAGGCATGTGTAGCACAGCCACTTCCTGAGACTTCGGACCTCTCCTCACCTTTTCAAGAAAAGAATTTGAATTGCGTGGTACTTTCTTTGTACATGAGTTTTCAGCCTCATGGAAGAAGGTTTACATCTTTGCTGGAGCTAGTGTACAGGCTGCTCAAAGCTACCGCAAATTCTTGCAATTGCCCTCTAGTCATCTGTTTTGAGACTCAGTTATCAGGATTTATTGGGCTGCTCTCTTCCCCCTCCTTCCTACGCTCTCCAGGTAAGCTTGAAGAGGGTATTTGTACAAGAATGTCCTGTAATCCCACACTTGAAGACTTCATCTCCTTGGCAAGGTCCCATGAAGCGTCACTTAAGAACCATGTCCTCATGCTGACTATTGCACAACAGCCCTTCATTAATTATACACAGCTACTAGCAAACAACTACAGAGCAATACAAACTTTACAACTATTATATCACAAATACTTGACATTTCTTTTGAGGAAGGAAATAGAAAAGCTTCATGTAAGTGTTTACAACCATCTAATCATGTTACAATAGACACATACTGATCATCATGCAGGGGCTGTTCAAGTTTGTAGAAGACAGTCTAAGTATTTCCACTGAAATGAATAGACCTGCTATTGGGGCCTGTGATGCTTTTCACAGTCAAATAGGTATACTTACAAAATGGGCAGAACGACTGGAGAAATCTGCTTGGTTGACTGGAATTTGAAGTGGTGTATAACCAAGAAATTAAGCCAGTGGGCTTGCTTTCTGAGCCCCACGGAAACCCGAGGATCCGTCACACCACAACAAATGCAGAGCAGGTGCCAGGCCTCTTGATATCACTGCAAACCTTAATGAGGCATGTTAGCTCCCACCTCCTTTAAACACCAAAAAGGAAATGGTGCGTAAGTATATGCCTTTTCTAGATTATATTGGAAAGGGAAAAAATGCTTTTCCTGGTAGCTTTACTGAATACAGAGTTGCAATGCTTTCTCCCTCTTTGAGAACATGTTAGAAAAAGAAGTGCAAACCCCTTAAGAAGGAGATGTCATCATCTCCATTTCTACTGATGCCAACGTGGTTTTGAATGCAATGGGTCTAACCTGGTACTTCTGCACACATTTGTCAGTACCTTGCCTTAGATTTGGATCCACTAGCTACATCCACATGCACCTCCTGCCTACATGTCCCTGGGAAGGACTGGATGTGTTCCATCCCCTGCGAGTGCTGGACTCCAAGGGAAGGAAAGCTGAAAACCGTCACTGCTGCCAATCTCTCCGTCTTTTAGTTTTCAAGAGACTGTGTGCCAGCGCTCATACGGATAATCACATTCAGCCTCCCCCCCTCAGACAGGCATCCTGCTCTATGCAGACAAAACAGCAGGAAAAGCAGAGCAATGTAAAGTGAAGTCTGTCAAATTGGGCACTTACATCTTAAGAATAGCTGTAACTTTTAATGACACTAAGGACAATGGCAATTTTGATGGAAATGATTTTTGTAGCTACAGTTTCAGGTGGTGAATTTATTGTCAGGAAGCAAGAAAGGGAAGAAAGTTAAAAAGGACCTGATGAATAAAATCGGAGGCAAAAACGGTTTCCACATTACAGCTGAGGTGGGAAGTCATAAACCAGGGGAGCTGAACAAAAAAGAGACCAGGATAGCATTCATTGAAGATACTCCTGGAGTTGAAATTAGAATCATTTTCATTGTTATTGAAACTGCCTGTGATCTCAGGCAGATTAGCAGGAGATTGCAGGAAAGTTCAGTGAAAGCTTTTAACTGAGAAATTTTGCAGGTGCCAAACTGTGGAGAATGGGCTAGCTAGTGAGTCCCACCTGAAGGTGAGACCGAAATCAGCCTACTTCTCTTCTGGGCTGCTCACTTTGCCTTTACTATCAGCAGTGCATAAATAACTGCCTGAAGTTTGGTAAATCACTCTTTTTTGTGTGGCTGTGCTAATACAAGCACTTGCATGGGGCAAAAATGTCACTCATTTTTGTCACTTATTTAAAAAAGAAATCATTCATCCAGCTAGTGGAGACCCAGTATCAATTATGCTACAGAAACCGTAATGGCTTGGATTTTCCGTAGGTGGAAAGTTGCTCGAATAAACAATCCGGTGAGTGATTATTAGACAAGTACAATCACTGAAAACACCATCAGGTTGCAAATGATTTTGCAACAGGAAAAAAGTACTAAGTCATTAGATAATTCATTTGCAGTGAAAAACTGGAGCTGTATCCTACTTATATGAAGCACTAGCAATACAAATGAACTGTGCCATCCAAAAAATTGCAAAATGCTTGCACCATACTGCAGATCGGCTAAAACAAGGAGCTGGCTTCCAAGAAGCAGCAGAAGTGGATGCTGAGATCCTGTATTTCTAAGGGAGCCCCCACCATGCACACAAGCATTATTAATATAAGACTGAAATGAAATGACCAATTTCTCACTCAGCTGAAGGGACAAGAGAGACACAGATACACTACTGAAAACATTTTCTATAAATGGTGACTCCATCCTATACTCAAAGCAGCCCCATCACAAGGAGGCTGAAGATGACTTGCCTATTTTCTTAGCCTACAGATGCTGCAGCTCTCCAACCAAAGCTCTGTTTTAGTTACTCCTAACTGCTGCTTGTCTATTCACAGCTACAAGAGTCCTTTCAGCAGGCTGGTGACCAGGCTTGGATTCTGGAGATGGAAAGGCATAAAGATGCTGTAATCCCCCCAGGTCATGTGTACCTCTCCTCCTCTCAGCCCCAGACCATGCCTGTCCATACCTGGAAACAACATTATCCTTGCCATCCTTTTGTAAAAATTCCTGAGGAGCTATTACAGATCAGTAAGCCAGATGAGGGAGAGAAGCACAGATGTGCCTCACCATGGGTATCCTGGGCCCACATCTGATGGTTCAGGATTGTGATGGCATTAGGAGCTTTGTACTCATATATTTGCTATGTGCCACACAACCTGATGGGTTTAAAAGGCTCCTGGAACCACGTCTGGGTCTGGAGGGTGACTCCTCCATTAGCTGATGAGACAACCTGGAGCCCAGCCCTGGCCCTTTTTCCACAGAAGCTGCGTATCTGCAGTCTCATGGTTGTTCTTCTCCTCCGAGAGCAGCAGTGGAGTTTTCCATACCAACATGACTCTGCACTTTTTTTTTTTGTAAGAATGCTCTCTTTGTTTTGATGTATATCTCATTTTATTCCTTACAATAGTTGCACCTCACCCACCCTAGGGCTGAGGGGACTGGAGGTCTCTATTACTTTCATGATAATTTTTATGACTCTATTACAACAGTTTTTTAGTTCAGACATGCCCAGTGCACAGGGAACAGGACTCCTTTTGAAAGTTTACAGGTATGACAGATGGGACTGTGGCTCCAATGTGCGATGCGCAGCCCCGTTCGGACACAGACAAAATGTCTGTGTGTGCTTCACATTTGTGAAGCTCCTTTTAAAATCAATAGGGAAAGCGAGCCCAGCTGGCAGCTTCCTGCTCTCCATTCCCTCCCTGTCGGCTCTTGCCATGAAGGAGCCTCATGGAGGAGAAAGCCTCCTGGGGCAGGCAGAAAGGAACCAAGGACCTGGTCAGAAAGATGATCCCTTTTACACGTGTTTTCCCTATATCACAATCTGCTGTTTCCTTCTTCACTCATGCCGAAAGATGGGAGAAGGTGGTGAGATCAGCTCTATGTACTGACAAAGTACTGAATTAGTATTAAGGAGGGAGGTATAACATAACCAGCCATCACTGGGGAGGAGATCTGGGTTTTGGTCCCATTCCTGCTCCTGCAGTTTTCTGTCTGGATCATCAGATGCACTTTCCACAGCCACAGTATGGGCCCAGTAGATTTACCCAGTGATGGATTCAGCCCTGTGACTGTTTTACTCACAAGACACCCAGAAGATGGCTGTTCGGCCAACCTGAATGCAATCTTTGGGGTCAGTCTGCTTTGTCTGAAGACAAGCTCCGTGTCCCCACGCAGCTCAGGCAGCTGCAAATAACGATCCTGATGGGTGACTCCTGGCTGGGTCGCGGCAGTCAAGGGCAGGTGTGAAGGCCTCTTGCTGTAGGCCCCCCGCTGCAAATTTCAGTGCTCTATCACCCTCAGACTCAGTGTTTCGCACAGTTTTGCACCTCTTGTACTGTAAGGAAAGCCGTCCCACCCC
Organism: Platalea leucorodia; assembly: GCF_965183815.1. NCBI lineage: Eukaryota > Metazoa > Chordata > Aves > Pelecaniformes > Threskiornithidae > Platalea > Platalea leucorodia. The sequence goes on from NC_138827.1 coordinate 62,489,867, forward strand.
CCTGGTACTGCAGTGGGAGCTCCTCCATCCCACCGGCACACCAGTATGCTCCCTCCTTCCCCCCGAAGGAGCAGCTCCTTCCTGAATGTTTTGCTCTTGCCCACCTCTGCCAAGCTCAGGATTCCCTCCAGCATTGGAGCTGGAGATGAGAGCTCATTACTGATCTCCATTAACACACTCTGTTGCTCTATCGCCTTTATCTCCTCCCAAGGAAAGACATGTTGGCTGAACCAAGTCTATGTCCGAGGAGCAGTTAGGAGCTGACTTGCTTTTTTCCTTTACATTCCTGAGGGTACAGGATCTCAAGGGTGCTGAGCGCCCATGATTACATCTACATGCACATCCCCTTCTCCTTCGCTGTCTCCAGGCCCTGCTTGAAAGCCCCATCCTGCCAAGCAGTGAGTTGTGGTTGTACCGGTGGGTTAACTTCACGTGTCTGCTTGGGTTTGCTGTGCTTTTGGTTTCCTTTGCTCCTAGGCTTTGACACCAGTCCTGTTTTCATTGCATGTTGAGAGGTGGGAGAGGGGCAAACACATCATATCACATACTGACTTCTCCCTGGTTACTTTTTCTCTCTCATTCTTCATTATCTGTACTTTTTTGATAGCCTAGCCTAACTTTTTACTTTCTGGCAGCTGGCAAGGTGGATTAGGCTTCCTGGGAGCTCCCTCAGGCAAATCCTTATTTCAGGTCAGCATCATGCAAACTCCCCAGAGCAGTATCTAACTGGTACCAAACTTTATACCAGTGTAACATCCCAGTGGGCCACCTGTTATCCATGGAGCTGCCGCAGTTCATAGCAACGGAGAACCTGCCCCACCTGCCCCCCAGAATAAAGCAGCTCTTTACTACCTGGCACTACGGAGAAGGTGTTTTCCAAATTCTCCTGTCTGCCCCTTGTATCCAGTTGCCATTGCTTAAACCCTCAGGAGAGAAGCCAGCAGGGTCCGGAAGGTTTCTGGCCCTCAGGGGATGTTATCACATTTGGGATGAGCACAAGCTGGGAAGGATGTGAAATAAAAATGGGTTTGAACAGGTTATCTGTGACGAGAGAATACGCTGGGCTCTGCTAACATAGGGAGCACACTGGGTTAACCCTCAGTCAGAGAAGTCTTCCTGCCTGGTACGACCACAGTTACCAGACTGAGAGATTCCCTGCTTTGAGGAGCTGCTTCAAACCCTAATGCTCCCCCAAGCATACCAATTTTATTATAATTCCCGAAAGATTACCCCTGAACCGTACCACAGAACAAAAAGTAAGGAAGCCTAACGCTACGTGTATTTTTATTTTGCAACTAGACTGAGCGTTGTCATTACATGAGTTATCTAATTATAGTCATAAAAACAATAACTAGGATAATTAGCTAAGTGAGCATTATTTTTAATGAACGCAATTCTGCGTAAAGCACATTCCAGCAGCAGCAAACACACACCTGCACTTCCCCTTGCTCTGGTAGGAAACACTTGCATAAAAAACTTCTTGCCAATGATCTGTCAACATTTCAATGGACAACATCCTTCTTCACAAGCTGACGACTTGAGGACCTCACACTCACCACCCCTACAGAAACGTCTCAGGTGACAGAGATGGACGTAGCTTGGGGGAGCCAAGGGATGAGCGCTTCTCTCCTTGGCCTCACTGAGCATTTTCTGGCATGATACTAAAGCCTCAGGCTTGATTTTACCACTCTTGGATGGAGCTGGTAACAGTTGTATGTACTACACATCCCATTTTCTTAACAGCACAGCTCCAGCAGCAATGGAGGGGAGAGGAAGTGCCAGAGCCTCTTCTCCGGCTGTGCAGATATATCTCCTCTCTTTCATTAGCTCTCTGGACAGCCCCCAAATCTGGAAAAAAGCAGAGCCAATGGGCCAGTTCCTGGAGCAAATATCTGAAAGCCCAGCCACAGCTTTGGCAATACAAATGTTGGGCACATGTTCATTCCTGTGTCATGTTTACTGGAAAAATACCAATCCCTTGGGCTTGCACGTACAGGCCAAATTCTGCGCTGCACTCCCACACCAGTGCTCTGTGATTAAAACAAGGGGGCTTGTGCTTAATTCCTAGTGATTTTAAATCATGCTGATGCTTGAGTTTTGGGTCTCATCTATTTCAGTGGGGAGCTTTGAGAGAGCATATGTGTAGCGGAGCCTGCGCCACTGAGCCCTGAGCTTTTGGGGCCTCCATGTATTACTGTGATCTAGGGAAAACAACAGCATGGATTTTTGTAGCCAAACTCTGAATACAGCCCATCTTCTTTCACCTATTGTAATAATATACTTGTGCATAATGTAATATATGTTATAGAATCAGTAGCTAAGTACATAACATAATTTAAAAAATAGGTATCACTATAGATCAATATATGACATGCCTATCTATTTTAGTATGTTTTCTTGGTACAAATTATGACAGAAATACAGTAAGTCAGTAATTTCAGATTCCTTTGCATAGACATTGTCACTGTAATTTTGCCAGGAGGGAGATAATAAATCATACTTTTCCATCTGACTGATGTTCTGTTTCCCCTGTCTGATTTCAATGGCTGTATGCTATCTTCAGAGCTGGCATTGTTCATGGCTCCTTTTATTAAAGCACAGGCACGTTATTGAAATTTCTTTTGTATTATGATTTTCTAGCCGTACGTGAAATTGCAGAACACACAAGAAGAAGAAGGAAAAAAAACCCAAAACCCGTTTGTTTGAGTCATAGTAGAAAAAAAAACCTGCTGCACACATCTTGGAGAGAAAAATGCCAATATTAAAATCGGGGCCCCATGCTGGCTTGGGTTAGTAATCAGCTTCTTGGAATTCATGAACGAAGACCTAAAAACTACTAGTGATTTGGATGACTGGTTTAGTATACTACCAAAAGGTTTTAATAATGCTAGTTCTTGCAATGATTAGCTTGCCGGGATTTTAGCGCTTTCCAAGGTTCCCCAGGAACTGAACACTCATATAATAGAGGAGAAAACTCAGTAAAGAACCTTCCTTTTCTCCCCACTTTGTTTTTCTAGTGGCCTAATGAAGCTCCTCAGATTTAAGGTGTCGTGCCTCTGTTCTCTCACACTGATGTAAAGCACAGCATCCACAGTCCAAAACTGCAGCAGGACAGTTCAGTACGCCTGGGCAGGGCTGGGGGACTCAGAGCAGCCCACTGCACCACCCCAGGCGCAGGGGAGTTGCGCACTTCTCCCTCTCACCTTCCCTTTCAACCCAGGGCTGCAACAAACTCTTGTTTTTCACCTAACAGCACCACCGCGTCAGTAATGCTTTGGGAACGTCCCAAGTGTTTCATTCATATTTTATCAGGTTGCACTCCCAGGCTGGGTAACTAATGGTCAGAGTAAGGCTGTAGTTTGCACCACTTAATTTCTATTTCTGGCATGGTTCTGGGGGTGGGGAATTGTTTTTTGGTTTCATTGTCTCCTTTTCTCCAGTGACAGAATGGACGCACTGCATTTCAGGGACTGAGAGATGCTGGGATAGCCGCTGAATACACTCTTGCATGTGCTAATGCCTTTTGATGAGAGGTCTTATTTTGTTAAGTTATATTGAGATAATTGCATTAATAAAACATTTTTAAAGAGCATTAACAAAGGAGAAGGAGGTGCCACTATTCTGAAGTAAGGGTTTCCATAATGAGCTGAGAATTAGTATATGATAATGCTATGCTTATATAGTCCTCATTTATTTTGGATTCTGATTATACCCCGAAGATCCCTGTGAGAGCTGTGATCCCTACTGTGCAAAGTGCTGCTCAAGAAGACATAAAGTCAGCAAGATACAGAAGCCCTAGCTGAAGGATTACAGATGATTTGTGGACAAAACAAAGCAATGAACTTAAGATATAGTGGCAGGAAACATGGGAAAGAAAAATAAAGTAGAAATCCAGCCGTGAAATCCTGGCTTTTTTCAAGTCACTGGAGATTTTGCCCAAGAATGAAATTAAAATTTCTTTTTTTTCTGTTTTTTTTTCCCCACAGTGTGGAGGCCTGGCCAGGGGCAATGGGTTGTTCTACCATCCGTCTACACTTGTGCTTGCTGCAAGGGACAAACATTTGGGCATCACCTATGGACATTTTGAGCAAGGAAGGTTTTGGGAGGGGAGCAGTGAAGTTGGAAGGGCGGAGAACAAGGAGCTGAAGTCACTGGAAAGGGCAGGCAGATGAAAGGCAGCAGCAGAGGTTAATTACTGGCAGAGCCAACTGCTGGAAGAAATTGCAGCTCTGTGCGTGGCAGAAAGCAGGGCGGTCACTGAAGAGCACCCAAGAAATGTCCTTGATGTTCAGAGCTGTTTCCAAGCTCAAGTTCACAACTGCAGGTTGAAGCTGCTCTTCTGACATGAATGTCACCAGGAAGGCCAAGTTGTGGTGCCAAAACCTCTCATGTTCCCACCCAAAGGATAACTCACCCAGTGTCCTGCCAGGGAAATTGAGACATTTCAAATGTCTGTGGCTAGAAAATTTCTGCTATTGGCTTTCAGAAAGATGGCACCATGCTACCAAAAACCATGTCCCCGGGACTCACTCTCCTGCAGGGACAGGGAGCAGTTCCTGCCTGTAGGGTCTAAAATGAAGAGAATGTTTCAAGAATGTCAGCTTGACAGTCTCTTATGAACCGATCATCCATTTCCCAGCAACAGTATTTTGCTCCATATTCATATGGGCCCATAGAAGGTTATTCTGGATGTGCCTATATTGGGTGATGAGAGATCTAGGAAGTTCACAAGCGATTACGGACTTTTCAAACTGACAACCTAATAATTTTCAGAAGGCTCCTCACTGTGGCTACAAATGTACCTTAAACAACACCGCAAATTGCATTTCTTAAATGTGGGCAGGCATGTGCTTCTCTCTCAGCAAGTTATGCAGGAGAGTAAAAACTAATCAGCACTTAGGAAAACTGTTGTCTCACTGACATTTGCACGATTTCTCCATAAGCTGCCAATGAACATCCATCATGCTGGCGGTACACCGTCTCCTTAAGTTTACATAAGCTGCTGTCTGGGAACATTCATTTAAAACACAACCATGTGTACTTACAATAACCGAGACCGCTCTCAGAGTTGTTATTTGCTTGTTTTCTCTCTCTGGGAAGAAAGGGGAGGGCTAACAACCTCCCTGAGAGATCTCTGCTAGTACAGGCAAGCACGGAGCACCTGGGACTCGGACCTTAACCTCCAGGACTGAAATCAAAACACGGCTGATGTGTGGGAGAAAAAGCAAGCTGCTAAGTGACCCCAAGGGTCTCCGCCAGATCTCTCTGGACAAAACAAGACTGCCTGAGACTCGCAGCATCCTTCACACCTTCCCTGCAGTCACCACAGCTGCCCATCGCACCGTGTTCGCCTCTGAGAGGGACCGCAGGAGACCCGAGAGACCAGATTTGTGGCTGACAAGGACAGAAGTGGAAAATGAGGTTGGGAAAGAGATAGAGGGATCCCAGTAAAAGCCACCACACCACCCCTTTCTCCTGCGTACTGCTCCACTGGAGTCAAAATCTTGAACACCAGGCAGCAATCTACATATTAAACACGTTTGAGTCACATTAGGGAGACCGCACTGACCTTTTCTGCGAGGGTTTCCAGGTGGAACCACAGCCTCAGGCAAAAGTGGGGATAAGTCCCAGGCAAACCAAGGGGATGAGGCAGGCTCTGTATGGGCAGCTGGGGCTCGAAACCCACAAAGATCTCCCAGGAGCCATAACAGAGCTATGAAGATGCTACATGGGGTTACTAAACCATCTGTCAGGGACACAAGGTTTTACCAAAGGATACAAGAAAAACTACTAATGGGTTTAAATTTACAATTGAACTTCAGTTCAGCATTTCATTTGTACATGTTAACGACTTAGGGGCACAAGCATAAACATTTGGACAGCTGTCTAAGCTAGATGGCTTGTTGTTATGTTTATATTTTGCGCTTATGATTGTTATGAGTAAAAAAAATCAGAGGTATACGATCAGTTCACTAGAAGAAAGCTAAATACTCAAGAAATGGGTCTTTATAACTACTCCTTTACCCTGAGATAGTCACAGTTACTGTCAGTGGTAAGAAAAAAAAAAGATTAAATCTCATTTGGATGTCTCACCCCAAACCTAAAGAGAAACCTAGAAACAAGACAGGAAAATTCTCTCAAATGGAAACCTCTCACAGATTTTGGTATCCTAGAGGAAAAAAAAAATCCTAATTTGTGAAAGACCAGGCAGCTGAAATTTCTACAAGATGAGTCAGTCCTGGTAATACTACTAGAGTAAGTATGAATGTTTGTGTGCACACACACACAGACACACACTTGCAAAAGATTTTTAAATGGACTCTATTTTCAGCTGTAGCCAAGCAGCACTTCTATAGATGATGATTTGGAACCTATGTATTAGCAAAAGTAAATCAAGTGGGTAAAAGGGTTACGAGCCCACATAAACCAGTGCCTCCGTTTCCATTGAAAGGAGTCTGGTTTTGAGTCAGAACGACTGGAGAAAGCCTCTCCTCTGGCAAAGACAGACTTCGATGTGTGTGGAAGGGACTTGGGACAAGTTTGCAGATCTTGTGAATTCAACAGGATGAGGGTAAAGCAGAGCTCAGAGCCTACAAAACCTAGGGACTGCTCAGAGTTTCTTCTGCGGAGATAGCAGATAAAATCTTTGTTCAGTTGAAGTAAAAAGTAAAATGCTTGGATGCTTCAATGAAGTCAAGATTTTACTTCATAGCAGCAGTTTCCTGCATCCTGAAGTTCTCTCTTTCCTATAGCATTTATAAACTCATGGTGCATGGGTGCTCCCTTTTTTTCCCCAAAACACCCCTGGAAGTGCACAGTAATCTTCTATTACCTGAATCTCTTCCACTACTTGGAGAGAAAAAAGAATTTCACTATTTATTCTAGGTAAACACATAGATTTCAAATAAATTGGTTTCTGCCTTATTCCACAAGGTATTGAGCTCTCATCAAAACACAAGTCCAGGTCAAGAGCTCGACTGTCAACTAAATTAAGTCTGAAGGATCTCACATTTGTCCTGGACCAAAGGTTACCATGTGCAAGAGTGGCGTGCCACCATCTACTTTGTGTTTCTCAGAGGCTACTGGAACTTTGCTTTCCACAAAACACCCCACGATTTTTGAACACAGCGAACAATGAACCAGATTGCTCTAACTCCCTCTAATAGCCTTTCTCCCCTAAATTCTGTTTCTCTATCCTTTAATCTGTTATCAGGGTGCAATTATTTCTTTCAGGACAAGTGATTAGTACTTTTGTATTTCATTCACATGCAAAAGATGCTTTAATGAAAAGAGCCATCTCATTATTCTCCCACTGAAATTTCTCCAAAAAGAGTCCTTTTAACTTTTATGTAAGAACCTGACCACGTGGCAAAATTGCACCTCGGCAGGACACTTCATCACCTGACAACACAGCAGTCAACATGGGACCACTGAAGCACGATTGTGGGATGAAGTTGGGTTCGGCCTTCCTATGGCAAGAAGAAACTGTTATTTAAGCAGTTCACAAAATCAGCATCTTCACATTCCTCAGCAAAGCAAAGCAGAGAACAAGTTGATCAGGATGGCCCTCAAGGAGATGTTCTTCATATACTTGTTTTGCCTTGTGACTATGACATTAAACTGACTTGCCCATACTGAGTGATTGCAGTTACAGATGGATGGAAAAAGATGAATATAAACCATGCATGATAGAAGAAAGGAACTAAATACTACCTTCACTGAAAATGACCGTATCTGGGAAAAAGGAAATTGTGATCTATGTTGCCGAGAACTTGTAAAGTACACAGATCTATATGGAAGTATTTTCATTGTCAGAAAAGAAAATAAATTGGCAAGTGTATAATGACATCAGGCATACAGCCACGAAGAGTTATAGGCTGCCACTAATTACGGAGGTATGAATCTTAAAGCCATGTGACCTGGGAGAACAAACTCCTGTAAACCTATTGCCTTTGGAGACCCTGTTCTTCATTGTGAAATGCTATTTTCCTTAGCAGAATTGACAACATGCAATCAAACTCATTAGAATGAAAAATGCAGGTTGTGTAAAATGTAATGGTTTTTGAAAATCTGGTCTTATTTTTAAGATATATTCCAGAAGGATTTCTTTACAACATTCCTAATAGGAACTCAACCATTACAATTAAACCCCATACTTCTTACTACTTGAGATGGTCATCTGCCTAGAAATTCATTTTCTGCTGTTCTAGACAGCCTTATCACAGTTGAAATGAAAATATTAAATATAGCTTGCAATCTACTTGCTTGCATTCTCATACAGTTATGAGTAACAATTCTCAGTACCATGCCACCAATTTTTGCTATCCAGATTGGAAAAGGGGTTCTTAAAAAGCTCTCAGTATTGGTTTACAGACACCATTGGTAGTCCAACTGGATTCATGCTATGAGCAAAGAACAAGTTTGTCCAGAGTAGCAGACTCAGAGGGCTGGCATTTTATGCGGGGACTTTTCACTGACCACTGGCCCTCACCTGGTGCAGGCGAGGGACGAGGTGGCAGCTTTCACATTAGCCAGACCTGCACCGAAGCTAAAAGGGTCTCTAGCTAAAGCTACAAGCTTTAGCACCCATTAACAGCAGTGAGAAAATACTGAGTGCCTTTTAGAGTCCCCAAAAGAAATACAATTCTTATAGCACACTAATATTAAATACTGAAGAAAGGGTTTCATACCTTAAATTCCTCCAAGATTTTGTAATTTTTCCCATGATATTCACAAAAGTTTTTCACTTCTTTGCATTCTGGACAACATCCATTGTGTTCCACTTTTGTACACTTTGGGTGGATTTTAGGGCATTCTGGTTGATCGCAAACAGGTCCATCCTCAGTACAGACACAGGGACAGTTGGAATGTCCCGGGAAAAACCGTTCTCCCAGTTTGTACACAAAGCCACTGTCATCTACACAGCCCTTCCCTCGATAGTCATCAAAGATCAGATTGTCATTACTGGAGGTCTGGTCCCCTTCGTCGGCAGGGTAGTCTTCATGATTGATGGCTGCTGGAGTGACCAAAGCAGGGATTACAAACAGAAGTATCCAGGCTTCATGGATATGAAGAGCCATCCCCCTCCTCAGCTTCTCCATGGGATCTCAATGCCAGACAGAAACAGCTGCTTCCATAGGGAGACCAGCGTTGTCTGAAAACAAATATTTTTAAGTGAGAACAACCTCAAAATTCCAAGGAATATTGACTTACAAAGGCCATACTTTCACCCCAGAATAAATCAGTGCTTTCAAACTGCACAGATAACTATCACTGTTTCATTTGAATTAAGCCTCTTCTCAATTATTGTTAAAGAGAATAAAGCACATGAAATGCATAAATTAGACACACATGCCTGTAAGCATATGCCCACAAAATCTCTCTATAGAGAGGTGGCTCACAGAATCATCTAATTTTTACTTTCCTCGTTCGTGCAGTTGAGTTTTCTGATGCACCAGAAGTTAAACTAGCTGCCCGAAATCACATGGTGATGGGCAGCTCAGAGGGACTTGAACCTAAGTTTAAGCATGGTCTTAACCTCTTGCTGTAGCCACTGTCCCTCCGTGCTACATATGGTGCACAGCCCACTTCATTAAACTGAGGTGGGAAACCTGAACTGAAAAATGAGATAAGCATAATCTGGAGACAGATCTGCATCCAGTAAGAAAGGTGGTGCTGGGTTATACTTGGTCTGCGAGAGGTGGAATAGTACAGAATGTTTTATATGGCATTTCTGAAGAGGAAGAGGGACTACCTGGGCTACCAACACAGCCCAGCCGGCAGCAGGTCCATATAATCCCGACAGAAGTAATTCTTCTTCTCCATTATTCAGCATTTCAGTAATTCCCAGAGAGAAACACAGAGAGCAGGATGTTAAATGCCTGGGTAACGCATGGAGCCGCTGCAAAGGGGTTTGTCTGATTAAGCTGGAGCCTTGCTAAAACTTTGGGAGCCATGCAGCATGGCCCGACCTTTGGAGAGCTCTGCTGAAACGGCCGAGCCGAGGACTGACCCAGAGAGGGAGAGGAGCTTTGCACTGCCCCCAGGAGAGTCAGCTCCAGGCGAAGGCTCCGTGTGTGCCCTGGGTGTGCCACTGGCTGCCCGCGGTGCCACATCGCTGCCACCACCACGCTGTCCTGCCGGCACGCCAGCCCACAGCCCGTGCAACCCCAGCAGCAAAATGGTTTCTGACCTCTCTTAAGGGAACTGGGCAAAGTATTACAGGAAACTTTTAAATGAGATGAAACATTGGCATTACATGGATTGAGAACGATGGAGGTAGTTGCTGGCACACACCAAAAATAGACTGTCTGGATATGTGTGTCATTCCTTCCCTTCCTCCGTTCCCGTAGTGTGCACACACAGATACACACGGTATATACAAACATGCATTAACCTACACACACAGGCAAACACGTACTCCCCCCCCCCCCCCGAGGTATTTTTTATGTTTTGGGATTTTTGGTGGACTGCAGATGTTCAGCAATTAATTCTCCCTTAATTGAAGCAAAAAAGCAGCAGCAGGAGGAGAAAGCTTTAATCCTAGAGAAGCAGCTAAGGGATCCTGTTGACAAAGCAGTTTTTCCAAAGCCACAACAGAGGGAGACACCGGATATTACACAAGCTTTATCAAATTCAAAAGATATCTTCTTAATTGAAGTATTAGCTACGTTTCCATCACAAGGACTATGCACCGTGTTACTACTATCAGCAATACCTATTGTAACATGTTGTTTGGGAATCGGGTGATTCATGCAGATAGGGCTGCTTTACGGATCTACAGAGCAGAGATTCTTGCCCACCTAAATGCTACAGGTAGGTTGCAATATTGCAGATTGGTGGGCATTTAGGGCAAAAAAAAAAAAAAGCTGAAGAACATGAAGCAATTCATGTCCGAGGAAATGTGAAACACTCAAGAGAATGTGTTAAAAGTTTGATGAGGAAGCTCTCCAAATTAAAAAAAAAAAAAAAAAAAAAGTTCTCCCAAGATCATAAATAAGACCACTACATTGTGCTACAGTCTGTAGTCACCCGAGATGTCCCACAGCAACTCAGGAGCACTCGGCTCAGCGGCGATCCTGGAAATCAGACAGACTGCAGACGTCTTGCACGGACAGATTTCAACAAGTAAACAAATGCTGTTCAGCTCAGAATTAGTTTACAGCTGAACTTTCTCGTCATTTCTCATCGTGAGAGAGGCCAGGATCGTAGGTAAGTCTCTGAGTAACACGTTTCCATCCGCCTTCCCTCACCCCAAGTGAATAATTTACACTTACCTAAACAGGCTCGATCTGAAAGCTGAAAGGGGTCACAGGCCAACATGGACTAAAAGGTTAGAAAGAGATCAGCGAAAGCAGTTCCTCCTAATCACATTTTCAGTGTTGACTCACGGACAATCCCTTTTCCTCCACCTCTCATCGCAAAACAGGGGAAAGCGGCAGCCCGGCAACCACAACATGAGAACTGAGCTCTAACCCAGCGCCGGGGATTCAAAGCCAGCGGCGGCGAGGCGGTCCAGAGGCAGGGATGCCGCGGAGAAACCCCGATGCCAGCAGCACAGTCATCGCGGCGAACTTGGGCTGGATTTCCTCAGGTCTTGGGGCGGGGGGGGGGGGGGAGAAAAAAACCCCATCTATATCCCCTCCCTGTGCCAGCGGACGTCTTGCGAGTCAGGATCTGCCACGGCGGGGGAAGGGGGGGAGAGGGGGCTGGTTAGGCTGTAGGCAGGTGGGAGAGGGAGGGCGGAGGAGCCCCGCGGCCGGCGGGCGGGCAGCCCCCGCGGCGGGCCCCGCTCCCCTGCGGGGACTCCCCGGGCCGGGGGCCGGGCATGCCCGCGCCGGCCCACGCAGCTCCGCGCTCCCTGCCGGTTATTATAATTAATTTTTGGAGGAGGGGAAAGCAAAAAAAATAAAAAAAGGGAAGGGGGGGGGGAAGAACCCGCAGCGGCGGAGCGGTCAGGCCCCGCGGCCTCAGCGCGGTCGCGCCATGGCGCGGAGCGGCGCGCGCCTTTCCGCGGGGCGCCGCGCTGCCGCCGCGCGCCCCCGCTCAGTCCGGCGCGGCGCGGCGCGTCCCGGCCGGCGCCGCTCCCCCCCGCAGCTCCCCGCCGCCGCGGCCGCCGCCGGCTGGGGCGCCGGCTGCCCTCACCGCCGCTCTCCCAAACTCCTGCTCATGCCCGCTCTCCCGGCGGCGTCCGGAGCGTTTGCTGCAGGAAAAAATCCCCCCCTGCTGCATTATTAAAACTTCACATCTTCCCACAGGCTGGCACCGGGGAAGGGGCGCCCCGCTCTCGGGTCTCGTGTTGTGTTACATTAAAAATCGCTCTCCTTGCAATTCGTCTGCTCTGTCATTAGGCGTCATTGTAAAGCTATTTCTCCAGAAACCACCAAAAGAGAGATTCTTGATGTTCGGAAAAACACGGTGTCAACAGAAAGAGGGAGAAATTGGGGATTTTATTTGGATAAAATGCAGAATACTACTCCTTTCGGGCGATTATTCCCACTGCAAACACTAACTGAGAAATCACTTCGCTGAGCCCTCGCTGCTACGTTCTCCAACCATTTTTTTCCGTAACGCCTTGAGATGAAGGTTAGGTTAAGCTGCGTGCTGGTCCTCGGGTCCAGAGACAAACCGTACCGTCGGCACCCCCAGAAAGCAGCTGCTCTGCCTTGTGGGCGAAGGGCACGCCGTGCGCCTCGCTGCCGTGGCCCTGCAGGCTGGAGAGCTGCCCAAACGCAGGTCGCAGAACCTCAACGGATCCATCGCTGCTTGCCAGAGCCACGATACGACCTGAAATTCAAAGGAGAGTTACCGAGGTTTGCAAAGGCAAAGCAGGAGAGAGGCACTGGAAGTTTTGAGATCGTTCCTTTAAAGACACCCACGGTTGCATACTCCTGGTTTCTGAGATAAATTATCAGAAAGTTGGACAGATCAATAATAATGAGATTGGATTTTGGAGTGGTTAAGTGAATCTGGAGACCTGGGCATGTAGGAGCACAGCTGTTTTATTTCTATTTGGACACAATTGTTCAGGGCCAGATTCCGACACACAGACTGAGCACCGGAGAAGCAGATGCTCTTCTGATACCTGGAGGTATCAGCATCAGACCGTGTTCTTAACGCTGCTTTGCTTGTACAGCGCTGTAAGAAATGAAGATGCAGGTTTTCAACTGAATTTCAAGGAGGTCAGGCATCTGACTGAACTGAGTGCCTTGCTCCCTTATATCCTTACGGAAAAAAACAACCATAATGAAATTGTTAGTATAGAATTGGGTCTAACAGTAGAAAAAGGAGTTCCCGGTTTCCATGTGTTTATTTATGAACCAAACGGACTCAGTTTTCATCACTCTCAAGGAGGCAGAATGTGTTTATAAGTTTATTACCTTCCTGCTTAAATAAAAGCAGAGGTAACAGCTAATAAGTGATACATTTGAAGCACCTTTTACTTATCCAGCCACCAGATGAAGACTCTCTCCTTTTAGAAATTAACTATAATAATCATGAGTTTCACGTACAAAAGGAAAAAAAAAAAAAAAAGAGGATCAATACATTCATTTCAAAGCTCATGTGGTCCTCCCAACAACGGGATCATTGTACTGCCAGTCATGATCTTGGTCAAACACCTTGTTCTATTAGAAGCAAGTTCAATATACCCTCCAAATGATTACAGCTCTTTTTATATATCAGGATTTTCTCTCTGAAAGCAAAGACATCGCCAGCAGAGGAATAATTAATATTGACACTGACAAAGTCAATCTGGCACCAAGGTCATCATTTTGGGGAAGATTATGAAAAACAGGAGATATTTTGCTATTTTTAGGCATACAGGTTATTCGCCAAGAAGCCAACGGGAACGTATTGCCCAACAGAAGTTAGTATGGGGGAATCTGTCCCAGTTTTAATAGTATGCAAGCCGTAGGGCCTTGGGTGTGCCTATGCGATGTGTAGTTTATCCAGGGAATACATTGTCCCTCCATTCAAACTAATTCATAACAATGATGTTCTCCACTCTGCTCATCGAGATCCGATGGCTTCATTTGACAGCCCGGGAAGTAAACAACTGCCATTTTCTTCATTTATCACAGGAAACACATAGTCTAAAACATCTTACAAATGCATTGACAGTATTTAATCACAACTTATGCTTAGCGTGGTCATGGATATTTGTGCAAGAAAGGGAACTAGAAAGTAGAACTAACCATGATAAATATGCCCTATTTGCAAACCTTTATAACTACCCGGCTGCTTCTTCTAGAACAAAGCCTGACACAGCAAAGATCTGTAGGATGGATTAGAGTGTCCAAAGCAGCAGATGTGAATATTTATTATAAACTCTCTTCCAGCAAGTCTTTGCTGACAGAAGCATTGCATATGGATTTCACTTGCAGCCAGACTCTCCAGGCAATCGCTGGGATGACTTCTCTGGGAGCCAAACAAATGCCATTTTGCCTGGAGCCCTGACACTGCAACAGCTGGGCAGGGGGTTAATGTCACTTTCAGCTTCTCAAAACCAGTAACGAACCCACTGGTGACAAAGAGAGAGGGACGGAAAGGAGAAAAGATTTGGACAACTGCAGTTCACTTCCAGAAAGTAAGGGCAGGACAGACTGATAACTGAGACAACAGCTTCAATGGCTAATTCAGCCCCCCAGTTTGGCAGCAGGGCAGGAGCAGACCCCAACGCTGCGTTTTGCTGAACTCTTTGCTAGATAAGTCATATGCCTGAAGCAAACAATAGCACTCTCATCTGTTCAGTCCGTGCCAATATTCCGTGACAGTATTGGGAAATGACAAAACCAGTAAGAAAATAGGAAGGGACAATAAAAAACAGCTAGCTGGGAGGTGCAGTAGTGAAGTGCACATGCCTTCATCGCTAGTACATGCTGGGGAAAGGCTTTAGGGGTATGAGGCAGCCCTAGAGAAGAATGATTCCTTTCATATGAATTTGCATTAGCTGAGTTATGATGTGTTACTATCGTTGACTATGAGCACAGCCACCTCCTTGCTCGGTAGCAGCAGGATGCACAGGCAAATGCGTGCGAGAGGGAACGAAAGGGGAGGGGAACGCACAAAATGAGAACATCTCATTTCCGTCACCCTTTATGTCAACACTGATCTACGCGCTCATAACAATTTGCTCATTATAATGTAAATTTACTCCCTCCTTCTTTCCAAAAGGAGATGTTTCGTTTTGGAAAGAGGGAACAAATTGTGTTTTATTGCTCTTTCAAAATGTTCTCCAATTAGGGAAGCAAACAAAAACTATGACATAATTGTCATGCAAAGCTCTGTTTTTATGAAGGATACTTACTTGTGCACTAACGAAGGCACTTTGATACAACACTCAGAGGAAGATAAAAGCCTGCAGATAAATTTTTCTTCATCCCTTTGACCAAACTGTCAGGTGGGGCTGGCCTGTGCAAACTCAGGGAACTCAGCAGTTATGCTGATTTGCATCGAAACGAACAGTTTCTGCTTAGAAGATGCAAAGCTTCGAAGACTCTGACCTCTAGATCTCACAGCCTCTAGATCTCCAGCTCACGAGGCTTCTGGAGAACCTGCTCTGGATCTGCTGGTGCACCTCCCGGACGGGCAATACGGGGAGCTAAAATGAAGCTTTGCTCTGGATGACCTCATGCCAGTCCTGAGCTCATCCTTCTTCTTCAAACTGGCAGACAGGAGTGATGACAAAGCACAGTGCCACGACAAAGAGACCCTACAGTAGCAGCCTTTGTACTAATTACAGTTGATTTGCTGTTGGCCATATCTAGAACATAGGTACTAATTCTTCTGATGTACCCCAGTTATGTCCTTAGAATAACATAAGCTCTGACCATCTGGTCACTTGCTTCAAAAAGGATGCAGTGAGTTAGAAAATGTGGAGAGAGAAAGGCAGCGAAGGCAATGGAAGGTATAAACAACTTCTGTGCAAGCAATCATTAAGAGGGATGACAATTTACCCAGAAAAAACTATTTGCACACTAAAATGTACTTGGCTGATCATGCTTTCTCCATATGCAAACCTCAAGCTTCGGTCAGCCCATGGTATCGTCGCTGTTTCCCTCCCTGAGGCCCCACAGAGAAATCCAGAGCTGAGCCAGAGCCCAAACTACCACCCAGGTGGTGTGGGTGAAACACGGAGTTTCCATCAAAATGCTAGTCTGAATCCCAGCTAATCTGGGAGCTACGAGGCAGCCGGAGAAGCTGTCGGAAGCAGCGCAGAATGGGACATGGTATTTCTGAACCGTCACCTTTCTTCTTGGACAAAACTGAATTTCCTCTGAGCGATCACTGCACTTCAGGTCCCCTTTTTTCCCCAGCATTTGAAACCCCAGCTACCGCTGTAGGTTTCCAGTCCCCGTGTACTACAGAGAAAAAACTCTGTTCCTAATCTCAGGCGCACTACCTCGCCAGGCTGCCATTTCCAGACTGGCAATGCTCTTGGTTTTAGGCATTGATTAATTACAAATGCAGTGCTGTTGTTTGGGCTGGAAATACATCTATACTTAACAAAACAATAAAAATCTCTTCTAGAAAAACTATTCCTGATACTAAAACCATATCCCTACATTGTTTTGAAACCAGAACTGAACCCTAAAATCAATTAGTACCTCAAAAGATGCGTTTGCTTTTAAGACATGTACCCCACTTTGGAGAATGGGGTACTTAAAATGAATTATCTTGTATGGAAATCTGGCCCTGTAGATTTTCCAAATGTACATAAAGTTCTGAGCCTAAGAAAGGCCATAGCCATAAAGTGTCAAAAGCGAGAATCTGGCAAAAAAAAAAGAAGTAATTTTACTGGAGTCTCCACAACCACCTAAACATGTGAGCTTAAAATCAAAATCATTGCATTCAGTGAAGCTCAGTTATGTTACATATAAGTAAGCAACATGCTTTTTCTCATCTGCAAGGAACTTTGCATACCTATGCTGCTATGTAGATACTAACAAAACCAAAGCCACTCATGTGAATACAATACGAAATCCGTCTCCTAATTTGAACTGTTGAATAGATTTAAAACAGTGCTGGTATGTTGAAGCAATCTAATTTGTTACTGCATTTCTTCAGAAGACAAAACTAGACAAGATTAATTTGCTGGATTGATGGAACCATACTACTTGGGGTAGAGGGAACAAAACCTGTACTTGTCAAAAGACAGTTTGACAATTTACATTCCATAAGAGCCTAACAGAAATCACAGCCATGATTACTGTCTTCTTTGTAAAATGAATTTTGAGTGAAACCTTGCCAAGACCACATTAAGTGCTGCTTTACTGGTTTGTGCATTCAAACAGCTGTAAACAGTGGCATCTTTGGACTGGGAAAGCTTAAAAAGCAGACCAGTTTACTGGCTCTGACAGTCAATAAATGATGTTGGCCAAAGCCTTAATATTGCAGCTAGAGTAGTCTAGCAGCTTAAGTGTTAATAAAATAGTATTGTAATAAAACTCACAAACTCCACAACTTACTGTAGCATATTAGGCTCAGACATTCATACTGATAACTAGCACTGTTTGTTATCTCAGAATAGTTTTTTCTTTCCATAGACTGGAAGAGCAGAGCAGAACAAGGACAGTGAAAGATCGAAACCTCTCCTGTCTGTTCCAGCACCTCTTGCTCTCAGAGCAAACGGACTAGTCGAGGTGCTGGATTTGGACAATTGCTTCTAATAAAAGTACGGCAGTTATTTTAGATTTGCTTGTAAATAATTCAGATGTTGTAACTTTCCCAATTTAAAACCACTTGCACTGCCTAACCGTAAGCAAAGCATTCATCTTCAAAGACACAAACCCAGTTATTTCTTGTTTCATTAAAATTATAATCTTGCATGGATTTAAGAAATTCTGTTTATCATAACTGCATAGAGAAGCCTGAGACCATTACCAATGGCAGAGATGAAATAACATATCAAAGAAAGAAAGAAAAGCTTTGATCAATAGGGAAATGATTTTTATACACATCAGAACCAATTTAAAGAATTCTCTAGGATCAATTTAGATAGACAGAAATGCTTCTCAGCATTTATTACCTGTGGAGGGAATATTGATCCTATTCATTGATTTCTCCTATGCACGTAGAGCAGCATCTGGTTTTGTTGTGTGTTTTTTTTAAAGAAAGATGACCCAAATTGGAAAGTATCAAGAAACTACTTGTATTTTAAGGACTTACATTAATGGTTCAACCAATGCCGTTACTCAGAACTTTTAAACTCCGTTCAAGAATAGGCAAAATGTAATTTAGCTTACTTTTGTCACATGATTGTTAGTCAATGAAATATATTTTAAGAGAAGGGTTTTTTTGAAACCTTACTTACCAAAGGCTACTAATTCCTTACATAACACATTGTATCAAACATATTTTCTTTCCTGTTCCCTTTTTTAAAGGAATCTCTCTTCAAGATAATATTATGAATCACACAGCCCTACTGGATTGCATTCTCTCTGAATTAAGATCTTCTGTCATTACTGGAGCTGCAACCACTTGCATCATCACGACGATCACTGAACCTACAGGGTCTCCTAGGAACAGGGCACCTCTCAGGCCATGAAGAAAAGGCAAAAACACCCAGTCCTGCCTTGAATAATCTGCAGTCCAAGTATAATTAAAAAACAACCAACCACAAGAAATACAGCAAATAGATCAGGGAGGACAAGGCTACAGATAATTATAAACTTAATTAGCCATGATCACAACGGCCTTGCCATAGTTAAATGTTTTATGGGCACCCTGGCAGCAGGAGAGGACTTCTGTCTGAAGTCATGTCTATGCACTGCCCCATGTAGAGGTACCAGGTACTGCTCCCTGTACGAAGCTAGTTCAGGTGTACAGAGCATATCTAGAGCAGCGTAGCTGTTTCACTGCACCCCCCCAGCCAATACGACTTGCTTCTCAGCCTGGACACCGCATGGCATGACAGTGGCCTCCAGCTTCTGTGTTGGTATCACCTAGGCTGCAGAGAAATGCTAACTGGATGGGCTTGGATCCTTACCTGGGAAATGGGAGGAAAGCACTGAGTTGTTTTACACCAGCTCAGGATCTGGCCCACAGTTTTTACTTGGTATGAAATTAGACAAAACTTTAACTTTGAGGAACCTTTCTGAGGGGGGTAGAAAGGCAGATGGAAAGGTTGCCAAACACTACAATTTAAGGTTCTTCATGCAAATGTTACTGTGCTTGCCTAAATAAGAGTAAATAAAATGCTTAACAGATGCTGCAAACTATGATTGCAACGGCTGTAGATAAAATTCATTACTGTCACACCAAGCAGAATGTTATTTACCAAGCAACTGATTTCACCATACAATAGATGTTGTACATTTTTTTTTTTGTTCTATAAACAGCTTTCAACAAATATAGCAATTATTTCTCATATTCCAAATGTACACTATGTGCTGCTTAGGAATGCACTTTTTTGACATTGTTGTAAGTCCTCCATTCTGAAATGTGAATAAAAAATCCTAAATATTCTTGTCTTGGAAATAATGGTAACCCTCTCCTCCCTTTGCCTTCCCACGGTGTTTGTTTAGATCTTTCATGGGAGAGGGCATAGAAGAATAATCTTGAGCAGGTTGTAATTCACTTGCAGCCATTTACTAAATATTCTCAGTAATGGAGACCAAAAGGCAAGCTGGGAATGAGAGCAGAGGTCCAACAATCTGCTGATATAGGTTTTTAATATATTGGTACCAAAATAAAATCCTTTTGTCATTCTCTAATGTAATGACTTTTTTTTCCTTTCTCAGAAGTATTTAAATAGACGGAGATTTGGCAAAGTGTATTAGGGAAAATTAGCTCATCTCAGTATGCACTTAAACTCGTGACTCACTTTATGCATGTGAAGTCATTCAATTCAGTGTAATCATGTGCTTAAATGATGGCAGGATCGGGGCATCACAAACAGATTCATTATTACAATAATGAGTTACAGCACAAGGTCTTACAATGAACAAATTCACTTTTATTTGGCTTTTAGCAGCACACTAACAGTTAGACCTTTTAAAGGGAAAGGCAGCTTTACAGACTGAGTAGGGGCATATAATGCATGTTTCCTAGACCCAAGTATTAGACGAAGATAGTAACAGGAAAGTAAGTGCAGAGAAGTTTCTTAGACAAATAGACACTTACAAAGGTGGAGGTGAGTCCCCAGGAACACAGGAAAACTCAAAATATGCAGGCAGGATGTTAACAGAAATACAGTTACTATCTTTAAAAATCTGCGTATAGAGATTTGTCCCAGATGCGAAGTGAGTGTGCGGCTTGATATGGCCTTATGTATTTTCCTCAAAAGAGTAAGGGTGTGGAGTAATGTTTGGCCAGTGGAAAAAGAGGACTTCTCTTAACTTCTTGTTGTGTGGAAAATGTGACCTAGATGAAGGGGCATTATTTCCAGAGCTTAAACAGATCGCAGAACTCGACAAATCCTTTTTCAATCAAAAAATCACCAGAAAGTTACTCAGAGCAAAGAAAGCATTTATCTGATAGAAGAAAATCCTTTATATAAAAGAACATAAGGCCATTTTATAAGGATTTCTAGACCCAGACCATTAGTGTAAAGCTACCTTTCAGCTGGACTTGAGCTTGTTTATATTAGATTTTAGTTGGCCTTTTGGTAGCATTAGGGATTTTCACAATAGTTTCAAAACAAACCATAAAGTATTAAAGCAGAAACTTTTGGAGAAGAGTCTTGAAGATGTCAAAACCTTTCTGGATGTGTTAATGAGGCATGCTTGAATATATTCAGAATATGTTTAAAAATAATATATCGAGAGTAAAAGGACAACAATCTCCATCTTCGGTCCAGGACTGGAGGCTTTTTCATGAAAACTTCTACCAAAGAAAGAAGAGTATTTTTGTGCATACAGTAGGAACATATTTGTCTAGCTTTCAGTGTTACCTAGAATATCTATATGTGGGCACATGTAGGTCTATGTTTCCAAGTGAATCTACCTGGAGGGGAAAAAAGGGTGAGGAACAAGGCAGATGGCATTCTGGCAAAAATCCTTGGACTGCTACCAAGTGTGGGACCTTGGTCCCACCGAGCTCTTCTGAAATCTCAAATCCCAAAAGGCAGCGTTTGGTTTTTATATCGCCATTAAAGGGGAATGCGTCCAGCAATGCTGCATCAACGGGGAGCTGCCTGGAGCCTTGGCAGAGCAATCACCTCCTCAACTTGTTGGCTGAGAAACTTCAGAGAAGGTGGCATCAGTGATGTTGTTGCTGTAGCTGTGCTTGTGCTGCCCCCGGCAACAACATGACAAAAATGTCGAATTTTAAAATGCTGCATGAGGGGAAAACAATGGAGGAAAAGAGTAAAGATCAGTATCATCTGATGATCTTCAAAAAGGAATAAATCACCATAAAATTATCTGCAGAAGTTGCCAAGCTGAAGCTCTGCTTACAAAGAAACTTTCTGAAGGACTTTTTATGAGATGGCAAATGCTCCAGAGCACAGTTAAGGTTCACACTATAATCTTATTCTGAAGAACAAGCTTTTCTCTTCTGTTAAATTTATATATTGGAAGCAGCGTATCAAGTACTGTACTGTGTGTAATATTATCTCCATAATACATTAGCTGGTTTCTTGGTGTTTTATTAAGAGTCTGAGAGGAAAAAAAGTCGCACTTACGTTAAATAAAAATTTTCATTAAGAAAAATAAAACTTACTGATGGGTTAACTTAGAAAAATTAAGTCACAGCAAAACTGCTGTCACCACAAATTGAAATTTATTCTTGTTTCTGCTACAAGTGAGGTCCCTGAATATAGATTTGGGTGCAAAACCATGCTTTCCTCTGGACTTCCTACTTGACTGCAGCTGTATGTATTTTAGGCATCGGTATGTCTCATTTTTAAGAATTCAGTGAAGTTGAGCAATGTATAAGGACAAAAAAAATTCCAGGTATGCAGGAGCATAGCTCTGACTAATGGAAACACCGTTCTAAAAGCATTCGGAGAATAGAAGATAACCTTTTTATAAATATTCTATTCTTTGTCTTTTCCCCACTCTCTATTTTCAGATGCCTGCAGTCATTCAGTTAAAGCCTCTCTGATCCTCCTTCCTTTCTGAAACGATAAGATGGATATGCTTGTGTTACAGAAGATGAGACTAGGATGTGAACAATGATTTATTTTTCCCTTGGACAGCATATGCATCATCCTTTCCATTAACTCTAAAGGAATGACCAGATGCGTAATCGTTTTTTGACACAGAGCGGGATTCATCTCATCTAACCTTGCCATCCTGAGACGAGTAGTTAGTTCATCTGGGCTCCTTCTGCAGCTCCCAGTGAGAAAAACTTCTTTTTCAAAGGAACTCACCCTGCCTCTTTTAGACAGCTGTCGCAGGTGATCGTCTCTGTGCACTGACTACAGAGGGACTCTACATAGCTCATTTTCAGACAGCTGAGGCAGGGTGAGATTAAATCCCACTCAAAACTTGTAAACAGGCACCTCAAAGAAATTTTCAAAAGAAATTCCCTAATTTGCACTGCTGGCAGACTTGTCTACACCACAGCTTCTGAAAATGTAACTAGGCACCTGTATGCATCTCCAGGTGCTTAAATACCATTGCAAGTCAGGCTTACATAGGCAATGACCTCTATTAAACCCAAGTCTTAATCATTTGGTGCAACTCTCATGCTGTGGCAACAATCCATAATTTAAGTAGCATTTAGTAACAAAGCAGATCATGTGCATCATCAACATCTTGTAACCCTAATAACTCTGAGGTAATGGACTTGTCTCTGCTATATTTCTAAGCTTATTGAAACGGACTGTAATTAGCACTTCCTTTTTAATACAAATCTCTTGACCCCAAGAGCCAGCTCTTACACCACAACTAATAACCACTGCAGGTGATCAAAGCCTGAGAGGAGGGTGGACTCAGACAAAAGGGTTTGCCCATGCAGACCTGGGAGCCAAACTTCAGTTTACTTCTAGAGTTCAAGCAGGAGGCATGAAAACTACCACTTCAGAGAAAAAGCACTTTTGGGGAAAAGTAGTATTTATCTTGCTTTACTTCACAATGTTCTGCCTAAATGTTTTATCTCTGAACATGCTCCTTAAAGAGAAGTTCAGTGTCCTTATGAGTCCAGAGCAGAGCAGAAGCTCTGGGTAAACACCGTTGATTCCTAATGCTTCTTGCACTCGTCAGTCTTTTCTAAGCAAATAAGATCAGGAAACACTTCTGTTTTGTCCTTAAAGCTAGTTTGTTATCATTATTATTTCAAGCTTAGAGGATGATCTAATGTATGTGGATTCTGTTTTTTGTCAAGCAAAATCCTTCCCTACACAATGCTCCCTGGAGAGGAAGGCTGATGCAGAGCTGGTTAAAGCACTGCTGAGGCGGCTGGGAAAGCGGAGCCTGGCTTGTGCTGTGTGTGCCTCCAGCTTAGCCTGAGGTTACCCTCCTGACTTTTCCGTGCCCAGTCTATTGTAGCTGTCTGGGCATTTTCTATAGTGACTGGAAAGAGATAAGTGGAATAAAATGTGCTCTGCGGGTCCCAACTCTCCATTCACTCCAGAGGTAGCCCCATGAGTAGCTTCAACAAATTACTTCATTTTTCAGTAGCCAAATAGATGGGTTCAATGCCATCCTTAATCTTCTCAAACTTCCGCTCTCCCAACTCTTAAGTAAGTTGGTTTCTTCTGTCTGTTATAAACTTCTAAGGATTAAAAAAACGGTGATTTTTAATCCTAATCAATGCAGCTTTCAGATGTTGCCTACACTATCATGATAATTTAAGTGAAACAGCATGTTACAGAATGACTTGTATCTCTCTTCCACATTACAACTAAATACTATTTTACTATAGTAGTAAAAACAGACAGACACACAGGAAGACTCTGAAAACAAAACAAAAAAACAGGAAAAACAGGCTTAATAAAATCTTCTCCAAGTAAAAGCTCAAACAAAGAGTCTACTTTTAACATAAGCATGTTATTGTCAACAGCAGCATCTCTATTAGGCTTGTTCCCTTACCTAAACATTCCTATTACTGTCATTTCTCAGGGTTGTCATACTCACTGCCTTGACAGCACAAACACTGTGCTGTAAAATCTGTCAAAGAGGCCAGTTGATTTCCTACATCTTCTGACACTTGCAGGTCTTTAATATCAGGCTGTCAGAACACCTAAGAGAAAGGCGGGCGCTCCCCTGTTCGGTGCTGTTACTGTGACTACCATCACACGTACTTTAATCATTAGCCTTATACTACTATGAAATTCTGACTTTTATGCCCTCAGAGTCCCATGCTAGAAAATGCTGCTGGCATAAATCTATCGTAGAGGTTAGCTGGCTCACTTTTACCCATGGAGTTATATTTGTAAAATGAAGCCTTTACGTTTTACAAAGCTTATATAGTTTTTTCTTAAACTTTCTTCTGTGACTTTATTTTTTTGAGAGGGGAGTTGTAGTAGGTGTAATGATTACTCAGTGACAGGCGTAGGTGAAACTCAGCTGCTTAAAATAAACCTCTCCATGCCTGGACCATTTTGTCTTTAGGTATACTAATGTAGCAGATGAGCTCGGTGGGCAGTAAGTTTTCCGTAATGCAAAACTCCTTTGATTCAATATTGAAATGAAACCGAGGGAAGAACAACAAGAGTAAATCAGACCAAAACAGTCAACGGCCTTTAAATGTTTATGGTACTCACTTCACAGGTTGGAGGGTATCTGTATTCCTGCTCCTGCTCTGCTGTTGTCCCTCAGTGACGCTGAACGAACTAGTTCCTGAGCTAATAATTATCCTGGGATAGGCCTTTTTGAATCTTTCCTGTTTTAGCATTCCACTTTGTATCAAAAAAAAAAAAAAAGCTGGTAAAAAAGATTTTATACCCCCCAGATCAGGGTGCTGCCCTGAGATGTAGCAGTCTCTGCTATTACTAGCAGTCAAATTAATCACACAGTGTGGCATGGCTCCACAGAAGTCACAGAGTCAACGGATTTAAGAAACCCCATTGCAAGAACTAAGAGCGTGATAAGCAAAGCACATACTTCCAGGAGGTATGAGTCAGGTAAACCGCCAGAAACCATAGCTGGATGTTTATGTAGCTTTAAGTGACTGTATTGATGCTCCAAGAGTTTCTAGTCACAGAGAAGGGAACAAAAATTTAGGTCTTTAGTACTTTAATTGCCAAAGAACATTTGCTGCAGGAACCTAATAACTTTTATATGCACGAATCCATGAACACTCTGCAAGAGCATTAGTGGTGAATGAGCAGACATGTGGCTGAGGCAGAGGTAGGACAAGTTTGGAGATCATTTCCAGTAACTGCCTTACTCCCTGACAGTACACGTCATTTAATTTCCCCGTGCCTCAGCTCCCCATCTGCAACAGGAAGCAATAACACTACTTTGTTCAGCTTATCTCCTTAGACCGACTGGGGCAGGAACTCTTACAACTTGCCCAGTGGAGCCTCTAGGCATTATTAAAAAAATCATAAATAATAACAAAAGTGTTTACTGCTGTAAGTCAACAGCAGATCTCCTGGCTACATGTGCACACAAGGCATCAATTGAACCATGAGAGCTAACACACGGTGTCAATTCCTTGGGCTGCTCCACTCCCACCGGCTGCCAAATTACTCTCACCTCTCATCAAGTAATGGCTAAATACTGTAAGGAAATGCAGTCTGGCTGCTATTGCTTACAGTAATGAATGCTGCTGTCGCATATAACAAATGTTGTATGTCATAATGGCATTTATGACACTAATACGGAATCACTGGATAGCATCCAATAAAAATCTATGGTGAGGTAATGGGACGTAGCTAGAGAGTGTTGAAAAGGAATCCTGAGTTAATATAGTTCTTATACTTTTGGGTATACACAAAATATCTTGTAATACTATAGATAAGTGACAGTTAAAAAACAAAAAAGCTCACTGTAGGATCCATTAGACTTTTTGCAGATTTATGGTACTTTAAATGCAGCTTTTACAGTGCTCCCTGCCAAGGTTTTAAGCAGGGTTAACACTTCTGACTGTTCTGTGGCATCTCCTATGCTTTAAGTGTCTGAAATATATGAATTGTTTTTCACTCGTCCTGGACTGACTGGTACATTACTGCTTTTATTCACAGCCAAAAACTATTTTTAATTCTTTATGGATTATTCATCACTTGCCTGAGAAGCCAGCATAGGTCAAGTCTGAATGAGTTTGTCTCAGACCCTGCAAACCGACTGCTCTTTCAAGCCTAAGTCCATGATGTGTAACGGTTTCCAAAATGAGAATGTCCTACTACACCCAAGCAGTCTCTCGTATATCAGGTTAAGATCTAAAATGTGTCTTGAACTGTGTTCCTTTTCCTTGAATTTGCCATTTGCAATACTACTGATTGCTTAGAGATATTAGTTGCTCTTTCCTGTGCTCGCAGAGCCAGTTACACAATAAAATGATGGAGGTAAGGCTTTGTAAGTCCAATCCATCCCTTTCCTACGACTGCATAAGCACGAGGAGTTTAAATTATTTTCATTTAAATCCAGGTTTCCAAAGCAACCCTGTCAAATAGAGGCATCCACCTTTCATTTGCTGGATGGCTTCAGCTAATATTTAGGCTGTCATGGTCTCCAAAAGAGGGAAGATTGCAGTCTTCGCCATTGTATTATCTTTTCTCACTGCTTTTTCTACTTTTACATTCTGGCAAACCCGCAGTGATAGGAGGTAATTCTAGCTTGCAAGATCTTAGAAGAATAGAACGCAAGTCCCAACGTATATCTTTCATATCTAATTATGTGATTTTCTGCAACCTTCCTGTCTCCTTCCAGTTTACCCAAAAAAGCTCCTGGTGAGTACCTCACTGTTCTCCCTTTCTTTGCAAATGTACGCTGTGCTATAATAGCTCCTTTCCTTCTCCACTGATAACTTTCCTTCTTGTTGTACTGAAGCTCTACATCTACCTGCAGGTGTTGTTCTCAGTGTATCTTTCTTGGTTCTTCCATGGCCTCCTTCATCTTCTACATCAGTCCAGTTCTTTTTGCTCCACACTCCTTATTCATCATCTTCTCACCTACGCTTAAACTGGTCCCATTGCAAGCCATGGTTTCCAGTTACCCACCCATCATTCCATTCATCAGGCTAAAACATATCCTTTCCCCTCTTCCAGCCCCCATACAAAACCTACTCTTTTCCTCACACATTAACCACTTGAACCATTGGTTTGCATTTTTTTTGCGAGTTATATGTTCTTACGATGATTTCTAAAAAAATCTTTTTAATTTAGCATTCTAACCAGCATATTAACGCAACTAGCCTTCTGTAACCTCATGGATTACTAAACCACCTAAATGACTATTCTGATAGGACAAAAAATGATCGTACGGAAAATCACTTATAAATTCCATTGTTCCATGCAAATTTTAAATGCTGTTTTAAATGCCTTCTTTATTATTCTTAATTAGGAAGTTACTTATTAATATTGTACTGACGTAGTCCTGTGTGGAACTGGAGCTATTACAATGCCCACTTTTCACTGTCAAAGCACAAGTCTTACTCTTGCAGCACCATGTGTTTTGGGACGTCCAAGAAAAGCTTAGGCTACACGGTGGGACAGAGTTATCAGCCACGCCTAGCCAAAGAAACCGCCAGCCTTTGTCTTTTTTCTTCATTTATACACAAAGCCTCTAAACATTCTTCTCTGGTAAACAAGAAAGAATGATCTCAGGGCAGAATTCCAGGAACTTATTTTCTGTACAAGGAAATGGTGGGTTAGGTTGTGTTCCTCTACGTTGGGAGAACTTTTGGTTTAAATACTCCATTGTAGGCCCGTGATTGTATTCCCAGGGATGCAGATCTCTTTCATCTGGATTCTCCAGGTGAATGGATGATTACATAATGCAATTAACATTTGTTATTAACTTTTAATAACCTCTATAATTAAATTAATCTGACATTTCCATTAGATTATACTTTCATTGTGTCTATTCTTTCTTCGCATTGTAAAGTAAGCCCTAAGATCTGCCTTAAAGCTGCAAATTCATGTAGCTTCATTAAATCATATTTGTTTTAAAACCGGGTTCAAATCTGGTTCTAGATTTTCTCAAAAGCTTGAGATGCTCAGGATTAAGGTTTATATCACAGCAACTACTGAAGGGAAAAAAAAGCCTCCAGTTTCATATCCAGACTCCCTCTCTGAGTCCTATATATCTCTCTATCTCTATCTATCTCTCCAAAGGTTTGATTCAGATTCAGCTCCTATGTTCCTTATGCAGTACTAATGTGTTTGCCAGGGAGTTAGTTTGGTTTCAAAAGAGCTTTAGCAACATAACCAAAGCAACCATGCCAGGCTGCATAAATGGAATTTCAACAAGTACTTTTGAACAGAACCTCTTCCCAAAATTGTTTTTCTGTAATTGAAAAATGTCTTTCAAATGGAACCACTTAGCATAGCTCTGAACTGTATCCAGAATGGTCATAAACTGCTGCTCACAGGCTAAGGGCCAAGATTTAAACTTCAGATATAAATGCAGTAGCAGATGCCAATACTGCTAACACTGAAATCTGGCCTGATAAGCTTGATTTTAAAGGGTTTGTTTCTTTGTTCTCATTTCTGCTTGTAAAATCAAGGAGTGCGTTTAAATCGGAGCTCAGATGAACTATTCTTTGGGAAAACTCACCATGAAAACTCTATCCAACCCAGGCTTCTGGTCTGCCTCAGCCTTAACATAACCCGGAGAGCTTGTAATGGAGCCTTCTCCAGACTCCCTTATTCTTTATGAGCAATAAGCAGGTCAAGAGCTCAGCATTAGCTTCAATTCCTTCCATCAAAACATCCCGGCTATATACAATTTCATCACTTCTTCCATGACATCTCCAGTTAATCAATCACCTTCAGCTCTTTCTCGCAATGTCCTCCCTAAGATGTACCACTCTCTCATTCTGCCTTCCCCATAGCAAAACACTGCTACGGAGATCTCAGTGTTAACTATTCTCACCATACTACTCTCAGTGGCCTCCACTCCTCAGCTACACCAATTCAAACTTCTTTCTCCAAAGACATCTCACTCATTTAGTTTTTTTCCAACTTCCTCCTTTCCACCTGTTTCGCTTTCAATGTCTCATTTGCCTGATTCACCCAGAAGTCTTTATGCCAAGAAGTTCCATGACTCAAATAACTTATCAAGGCTTTCTTTAAAAACACAGAAGACGTGAATAAGATCAATTGAAGCCACTGATGTCAAATTTCCTCAATCAGAAAGCTGTTCAGCAGAGTTCCTTCTGCTTCAGCAAAGGCACCTGTTCTTTAACGTTCTTCATGCTTTTGGTAGTGGCTGTTGAGAAAACAGCCGTCCATGGGACTTACTGCCAATTCAGAAGTCTGAACAGGGGCAGGCACTGTAGATGGCTTAACAGGTAGAACTGTGTCAGCAATAAATCAAGAAGGCAGGAGAGAGGGGAAAAATGCCTCATATTGTATCAACCTGTTTATTCTTGTTTTACCCCAATATCAAGAACACAGCTCTATAGGCAGCAACCATGCCGCCTCTTTTACCTTCACTCCATCCTAATAATCAGGCCACAACTTGGATTTTCAGAATGACTTAGGGCACTAAAGTCTCAGCTTCTGCTGAAAGTTATTTTGATTTGGCATCCAATGCTCAATTATATTTCTGGTTAATACGGCTGGTGCCCTAAGAAAGAACTGCCCTAATTCCATTGCACAAGCGATGTTTTCTCTGAAAGATGTACCACTGGCCTGCCCATAGACAACAAACTAAATAAGGACTTTGGTGCTTTCCAGCTAGCAATCATTTAGCAAAAAATAGAAGTTTCAGAAAGGGATCCAGCCTAAGGAAAAATCTAGTTTCTGCATTTACTGAAGCTGTTCCTGAGCTAATACATCTGGGATAACAAGGATGAGAATTCCAGCAGACAGATGATAATGACTAGAAATGATTTGATATTATCTGTTTCTCTATCCCTACTGGTGGACTATTTTGTTCCTTGCAATTTTCTTTTTGCACTACAATAACTCATGGGCAAATTACTGATTAAATCTGAGGTCCTAAAGACATCAAGTAATTGTAATAACTAGTATTAGAAAATCATTTAACTCTTAGAATCTACTGATTAACATATAACTCATGTGATTCTTTTTGTTGTTATAAATACAGTTCAATTTAAAGATAATCTTCTAATCCACTGTATTAAAAAGCAATTATGGCAAGAGTACATTAACTAAGAATCAGTTGCACATCCCAGAGACATAACAGATCCAGGACTTCATTAGAACACATTCATGTGGAGGTGACTGAACAACTAGGGAGGCCGTCAGTTAATCCACTTAATTATTTAATGCAATGGGATTTAATTTGCTAATGAAATTCACAAAGTTGTTGGATACTGAAAACATGCTGGCTTCTCAACACCAACCACAGCACTCGCTATCACACAGATACTCTTCCCTTCATTTACAGACATGGTATTGCGGTGGTGAATTGGTTATGGGAGAAAGGCTTTTCAGATGCCCTTTTAGTGGAATTTAGAAACTGAGATGCTGGAAGAAGAAACAGCAATCAAGCCATCCTGTGCACAACACCAACATAGCTCCTGCAGGTGTCTCCTGGCCTGTATGAAGTACACTGACACTTTTCAGGAAATCTGGAATCATTAAGTCTAAAGTTTTAGACAGAAATGTAGAATCCTCTCTAAATTAAAGAAATCAGGGGAAAAAAAAGAAACCCACACAGACAGAACTCTATTGGTTTGGATGCTAAAGAGAGATTCTGCTTAAAAATTAAAATCACATTTTCCCTTAGTACCTGAATATCCATAATTCAAATACTTAAGTCCGTGAAAACTGTTCAGTATTGGATCTGAATGAACAGAAGTAGTCAATGGCAAATTCAGGATTAGGACCTGAACCTGTTTCTCAGAACATTAAATCTTGTCAGAAAACCTCCTTTTGAAATTCTCTTGGTGCTACACAGATCAGTTCTCATCACATTGGCTGCCTCAATAGGATGCACGGAGTAAGACTTTAATTCCTCTGAAAGGCATGGGCATATTACAAATGGTTAGCATCCTCCATTGCCTGTATATGTAATTTGTATACTCATTTGTGTTCTGCACAACTATATTTCAGTCTTATTTTCATTAGTAACTTGTACTGTATTTGGATTAATTATTAAATGAAAAAGAGTATCATTATATATGGCAAAGATGAAAAGCTTGCAAATGGAGAAGTATAATTCCCTCATTGAGGGTATTATACTCACTGCCTCTCAGAATGTATTATAAATCCACACATGCTCAAGCACTGAAATTCTTCACCTGTATCTCAGTTAGGTAAAACGACGTCCTCTTTTTGATATCTTTGAGCTGCAAGCTTTAGGTGGTCTGAAGACAGAATGTGGCCCCAATAGCTTTATATTTTTTATTTATATTAGCTGTATCTCACTAATCTGCCCTATGGAAAGAGAGAAGTTTCTTTAGTTCAAAGTCAGATTTATCTGGAGAGCTGACTTTTCATTATTTAAAAGCCTAGCCTAAGTTTGAAGTGTAACAATAATTAAAAGAAATCAAGTCTGAGTAGAGATTTGTTGATGTATACTAATGATTGTTTCCTAAACTTCAGCTCACTGTGATTTTATAGTAAAGGCAAGAATAGAAACCTGAAACCATTTCAAATTAATCTGGTTTTATCTGGACTGGTAAATTATTTTAAAGTGTGCAGTATCAATTAAGAGGAATAAGCTCCTCAAATTATTTCTGGCAGAAGAGGAAAGTTCTGTTTGGAGGCCACAGGCATAAAAGATAAGTGTATCAGATTAAGCAAGAGGTCACTTGTGAAAGAACAAAATACAGGCAATGTTAAAAAAAACAAACTATGGTTGAGTGAGTTGAGGCTAGATAGGAGCTAGGCTCTGAACAGCCACAACAGTGCCAGGGATGGGATAGGAAATATCCCATACTGGAAGAAATCAGAAGTTAATTTTTTCTTGATGAATGCCCCACAACATTGTGGCTATGAACACTGTTGATACCAAAGGAGGTAAAAAAAAATTAAGCAAATAAGCAATGAAAGAGTAGTTCAGAATTAGCAGCTTTATGTGGGGTAAAACGAGATGGGATGGCAATTAGAGGTAGCTCTGAGGCACAGAGTACTGCAGAGGGGTGTGCAGCTAACAGGGGTTACCTTCCAGTCACTGCTGCTGGCTGGATGTAGGAGAAAGGCAACGTGAAGGGAAAAACATCCCAGAAGACATCTACATACAAGTGCGTTCTGAGACCGCTGGTTCTGCCAGAATTCAAAGCCATTACCTGGTTAATATAGAGGTTTTGGAGAGCATATGATTTGGTTCAGGGAGCAAAGATGAACTAGAGATAGCTCTATTCATAGCTGGAATATGTCACAGAGAAAGAACAAAGATCCAAAATCCTTAAGTCACCCAGGATCTCCCACGGGGCTCAGTGGGGTGGGCTGGCCTTCCTCCAGAGACGATGGATAATTCCCACTGCATTAGATTTCTAGAGTAGAATGAGAAACTGCATTTTTGCTGATTGATACTAGTCATTAGAAAAGCAGCTAAGCAGAATCAGGAAAGAGTTAGGAAAAAACAGCTTCCCAAGTACACGCAACAATATCCTGAGATGAACCATGAATTGGTTTGCCCATATGTTCTTGCCATCACTTCACATTTCAGCATTCCCATTTCCCTCCCATCTATTCTGCGATTTCAAGATAAAACTAAGACAATGTTGTGAACACATCCAATTTGCTTAAAGAACAAAGATTTTCTCATCCTGTTCGTATGTGGCTGAACTTTATGAGCTGCATTTATATTGCCTAGTTTGCACAGTCTGGGACCAATCTGGATGTTTTTAAGTAAAAGTTATTCATTTAGCAGGAACAGGTAGTTCACTGACTATCTGAATTGTTTAGGCAAATTCCCTGCACTATCAAAGCCTTTGCTTCTTACATGCTTATCCAGCTTATCTATTACTCTTTGAAATGCACGCCTAGAATCTTTTACTGCGTTCTCACAGCTAGAAACCTACGGCTGGATTCAAAAAGTGTGCCATCAGAGGCAAACTACCAGCATCATTGAGTCCTGCAAGTCATTTCTCTCTGTTCCCACTACCGTTAAGCTCCAGATTTCTGATCTTAGGGACCTGATGGAGAATAAATACATGGTTTGTATTTGATTTATTTCTGTGTTATTAAATCTTGTTTGTGCTTCACCCAGGTACATGTAACAATGTGAACTTATTTCACGCCACAACGGATCATGTCATCAAAAGTCATTATTCCCACTGGAAATACTGCAGTTGCTTGCAGGCTTGGGAGCATATGATATTCCTGACTCAAGATCCTGCGATGGGAATGAAATTCATAGTAAGTTGGTAATTACATCTGCTCCTATACTGCGAAGATACAGGCACTCAGAGACAAGCGTGTCAATACTCTGTGTTTATATTTTTGCAAGATAGGAGAAATTCAATTTTATTCAGCTATCTCCCAGTGACTTTCTGCAACTATGTATCAGCAGAACTTTTTTCACTTTTTATTTTAAAGATAAATTGCTTGGTGCACTATCAAGGATACTTAGAATTTAAGAATAGAACCTATTAGTCTGTCACTCTTCCAGAGACACAGACCTTGAAGAGTCTGAAGTAGTCTTTATGTGACAGCATAATAAGGATGTCAGGCCCCCTCCCTCCTCCCCCAATCTTCTTGAACGACATTTTCCCCAGCAGGGAAAATTAATACACTTCAAAAGTTACAATGTGCAGGAAAACATACATCACCCATCAGCATGATTTTCTAAAATGAAGCCGTGTGGAAACCACATTCTTAATCAACTTTTGTAAACCAGCTCTCTTCCTTTTTCTATAAAAAAAATAAAAAAAAAGGGCTTCATAATGCTTTTACTGTGTAGCATTAGATTTGCTAGTGAAGTGTGGAATATTTTTCTTCTTATGTTATTAAATTTCAAAGACATACTCCTTAGGGCTTGTCTTAAGTCTATCATCTGTGCTGCTAGTAAAGACTCTTAACACTTGGACAGCTCCATCCCTCCCCTTGGATCCCACCAGCAAATCAATCAAAATGGCACCACCTCTCTTCGATGCTGACTTTCAGCAGTGTGCCAGAAAATGTTTATATTTCATCACCGCTTAGCTGGCTTTTGTCGTCACTTGAGAGCTGTCTGTATCACTTAGCAAGAAAGGGATGCGCGCAAAGGGGTTATCTCCTTAGTGTCAGAGGAAGCACGATTATGTTATATGATCACAGAAAAGAGAGTGGCTGGTATTTTGCAAAAGATGGAAAACAGAGAAAAAGTTAGGGAATTTAACTAAAGCAAAATAATAAGAGGAGGAAAGAAAAGAGAACAAATAAAGAGAAAATGGAGATTAATATAAAGAGGAAAATGATAAAGGATTAAGGAATATGAATCAAGAAAAGACTTTGCCAACAGGAAAGTAAACATGCTAGAAAAAATAATTGAGATAAAAGGAAACAATATGAAACGAACCCAGCAGATTCAACTTTAAAATAAGAAGCAAGGTATCATCACTGATGTTCTCCTCCCCACCAGTACCTTCTATACTGTTCTCTAGGTGTGTGCAGAGAGGTATATATAAATTATTGCCCATCAGTGGAATGTCTGAAAACAAAAGACAAACATCAGATCAGGGAGAAAAGCATACCATTTTCTGATTTGCTGAAGATGGGAAGCTTTACTTTCCAGTATTTCTAAGGATCTCAGGAAAAGTTCAAGCTACAGAGCAAGCTGAAAACAGATGTCCTTGACAATGATTCCTGTCAACAAAAAGGGAAAATATTCAAAGCACTTAGATGTTTGTGTCACTGACCTGCCTGTGTTCAGGGAAATATTAAGACTCTACATAGCAAAGCGGTTCCCCCATTAGCATCAGGCATGTGATGAAGAATCAGAAACTAGCTAAGAAATCCGTGAGCAATCCAAGAGTCCAGAATTGTATTACAGACTTGCCATGAAAGGGCTGAACCCAAGATAGGAGTATTGCAAGTGAAATGGTAAGGTCTAAAATGGTGTTAAAATGAATAGCTCAAATCTGAGCTCAAATCTGAGCCTCAGAGCCAACGCAGCAGAACAAGACAATTACAGCATCAACTAAAAATCCCTCAAATCAATCAAAATTGACCCAAAAATCCCTCAGAACACAGCTGAATTGGCCTGAGTAGATCCGGAAACATCTTTGGGGAAAAATTAATACCAAACGGTGAATCCCACTGACTGGGTGCAAAGATTTAGCTTATATGTATTTCAGAAGAACTGATCAGTCAAAGGAAAAACAAATGCTGGCTTTGCATGGTGTTTGAAGTTGAGAGGCGACTGGTAGTTGGTAGTAGTTTAAAGCACTGCCAGTTTCCTGATTAGCTCCCTTAGAAATAAAACAAACAGAGATGACAGATGATGATGTCCCTATCACTGAGCAATGGTTTTTGCTACACAAATCACGTTGTTTTCTGTTTAGAGGAGGCAGCATGGTTATATCATTAAAAGAATTGCTGACAGCTTCTGTTATTAATGGTCCCAAATGTGCCTCCTGCCATCTGTGATGGGCAAAAGATAGTAGCAGGCAATGATCTGCATTGAAGTTAGCTTTCCTGACTACTACTTAATGAAAAGGCAGATTTTTTTGAAGAACAGGTCTGTTTCTTAGTGGCCCTTAAGAATGCTCTTGATATGAGTCATCTGCTTCGTAAAATATGATAATTTCACAGGAAAGAGACACTATTCTAAAGAGTAAAGATACAGTTTGCACTTATCAATGCATTTTCATTACAAGCAAGTTTGGTGGGAATTGACTGGTATCGGTACAGCACACCAGAACTAGGGAGGTTTGGCAACCTTCTGAGAAATAGCCCGACTTTGAGGTAATGCTGTGTCTGTTTGCGATGCGGTACGGTCTCTGTTCATTTCAATTAAGTGCTTGTCCAGGATGCCAGGCATAGCCCCAAATCGATGTGCTGGGCCATTGCGGGACTGCTCTCCCCCTCAACCTTCAGTCGGTGGGCTTGTGTCCGACATACAGCTTTTGCTGTAACTGCAGTTTGGGCAGTGCTGGGGTTAAACATTTTCATTAATTTTCTTTTCTTTTGCAATTTCAGTATGCTGTTTTTTTCTTTCTGGAAGAATATGTTAGTTAACCGAGTTGGGGCTAGGATGGCAGCCCCAGATTTCTTGCATCAGCTGCATCAACTTGAAAAATGATCAAAAAAACAGAGCAAGCTGCAAAATGGCTTGGTTTTTTTTTATAAATCAATAGAACCCAACTGACTCAGTGCTTGATGATTGCTCTGAGCATTTCTGCGAGCACAATGGGAGAGCAAAGCATGTACAGGACTGAATTTCACTGACAGGTCAAGTGCCAGCAAAGGTGGCTTTGCTGGCAGGCTAGTTAGATCTCCAATTTATCCAACATAATGAACACATATTCTCTTTCCATTCTAAACTGAAATTATAATCTATCTCTGAATAGAAAAGTTTCTCAGTCCTCTAATTTACAGTCCACTAAATACACAAAACGTATTAAGCTTTATAATGTTTGTAATGAGGTTCTAATCATCCTAAAAATTGTGTCTTTATAGAAATCTTCAGGGGCAGCATTGCAAGCTGACGACTGGATTTGCATCTGCTTCGGCTGTTCTCAGAACTAGCATTACAGAAACTTGCTTTGGAATAGAAACAGATGAATGCCAAACTTTCCTTAAAGAAAAGAAAGGGAGTCTTTGAAAGTGAAGATGAAGAAAGTCGACCAATTTTTTTTTCCCTTCCCAAGTAAACAATGCAAATAAAAATATTTCCCACTGTGTGTTTATGATGGAAGGATAAACACATCACTTTAGGGTCAAGTACAGTACACAAAAGTGAATTACTGACATTGCAGGAAATCCTGTCATTGGTTGCAGCAGACCACACTTAAAAGATGGACCTTTTCTTGAATGACATTATGCTATTAATTTTCAAAGAAAAATTACGGTGCTAACACTTACTATGTAAAAAACCCCTCTAAGCTGTAAACAGTTTCTGTACTGAGATACGCTTGACCCTGGAAAGAGCACAAAATGAACAAGGTGGGTGTGGGGAAGGAAAGGCAGCACAGCTATAAATGTTGCCTTAAACAAGCTCAATCTACAGCTCTACTACAGCATTTGCATACCATATTATTTTAATCATGAGTAATTACTGAGAAACAAAAGCAGCTCATGGCAGGATAAGAACTGTAACAAAGAAATCATTAAAAACATCAGGGGATTTCTATTAAGACCAGATTTAAGAGGGTCATTCTTATAATTTTAATATTGCCAGCATAAAACATAATTTAATGCAACAGAGCTCAGCTTTCATTTAGGCAGTTATCCTACTGGATTAATATAATGGTAAAAAAAAAGTCAATATTTGTATTTAATCTGTTCTATTAATTTAATTAATATAATTAATTTAACAGTGCTCGTGCTGAGTCCATCTTAGGGGAGGTATATCTTCGGTTTCAGCATCTCGTCCCATGGCAGCGTGATAAGATGTCTCGTATTGTACCAGAAAAAGCCCTGAGCTTAGAACCTCATCTCAGGGTTTCAGTGATGAAAAGATGTCAGCCCATCCCGTGTTTATATGCAGAAATGTTCAGTTCTTGTATCGGTATACTTCCGCTGATTTTCAGCAGTGTCAAACCAGCGTAGCGCCAGTGTAATAAGGAGGAGAATCAATCCCCGATCCCTCGCTCTTATATGCGTCTCAGCTCTCATCTGGAACCTCACAGACATGAAACAGAAAGCCAAGGGTTTCCTCCCGAGAGAAAAAAGGTGAACTGCTGCTGCATAGCGAGCGCTTTGCCATTAGACGCTCCTTGCAACCACCAGAAGTAGAGGAGGAGATAAGAAAAGGAAGAGATCAAACTAGTGCATATTCTCATTCATTTACATTAAGTAACTTTGTATCTGAGCATAAAGCTGGCTGCAGAATACTTGGGAAAAAATCACTGTCAGGCAGATTTGTTCCCAGTTCTCATCTCATGGTCCTTTTGCATGCAAAATTCCCATTAACTTCTGCATTTGAAACACAGACAAGATTCTGCACAAATTTGCCCAGGCATCCTCAATGTATATTAATTTAGATACCAAAATAAAAAGTCAGGCACTTCATACTTCTCTGTAAGGACACTTCAAAAATACAATCCAAATTCTCTTTTAGAGATGATACTTGAATTTTTGTGTCCACACTGGGAGAGAGGGAAGTTTTCCAGGCAATTTAGAACTACTACTACTTCCAGGTAGATAGGAATCAACCCATCCAGCCGGCCATCCAAATATTAAATGAAAGAATGGCTGTTGTCCAAAGCTGGGTTTCTGGTAGCTGCAGATTGGAGAGGCTGTGGAAGAGCTGTCATTACCAACAGATTTATGTTCTGTAGTATCCTGGCAGCAGATGCTGCTGTTGCTGACAGGATCTACAGCACCGGGGATGGATGAGAGTGCCTTTCTGTTGTGGCACCGGAGAGACTTGTCAAGTGCTCAAAAGCATCTGCAGGAAGCTGCAAGACAGAAGATTGTTTCTTATTGAAATGGGCACAAACTCCCCACATGGAGACAGAGTGAAAAACATGGGCTGGAAAGAAGTGTACAGGGTAAATAATTAAGAAAGTACAATGCTGGGAAAACGAAGCTTCAGTGAAAGCAACAGAAATCCGTGTGCTCATTGAAATGAGAAATGTGACATTTAAATGACCCAGTAAGTTTCTACAAGCAGTCATGGTAGGTGTGTTGTTATAGCGTTTAAGGGATTTCAGCCCTCATACTTCAGGACATAAGGCAGTTGCTACCTGCCTGACGCTGGCCAGATCCTCCCCCCCCCGCCCCGCCCCAGGCATGTTACTGCTGAATTATCTATTATAGGGGGTTTAAACCATTTTCTGAAGCATCTGGTCTTGGCTTCTGTCAAAGGCAAGACACCTTAGCGACTCCAGATGAACCATTGCTCTGATGTGTTATGACAATTTCTGTGTTCCTACAAATGTCTAGATTAAACTCAATTTTGATTTCAGCTAAATGGTTCACTTTACAAAAATAGTTTGTAGAAATACTCAGTGGAAAAAAGAGAGGACGGTAACCTGCTCAGAATCTTTTGTGACTATGATAATTAAAATATAGTAGCAAGGGCTTTGCCTAGAAATGATTTTAATAGGATTGTATTATACTGTACAATGTGATGTCCAGGCAATAGGCATTCCCAGTCAATTGCCAACCCATCATACTGCATTGAGGGGATTAGTTTGATGGCTGTTTAACTGCTCTGTCGGTGTGTTGTGACAAACCCTCTAAAAGGTTAACCTGGATTGCAACTGTTCTTGATAGTAAAGAAAACATTAACTAGAAAGCCTGGAAGAATGCTAACTTAGCGAGGCTGACAGCGCCAAAAGAGTCCTATCCAGAACAATGAAAAATTATCCCTGGGGTTTAAGCTAAAAAAGGGCACTGAATGATTTCCAGAAACGTGAAAACTCTTGTGATTTTAAATCCTTGTAAAGCAAAGTCAAGTTGAAGCTGTGACCGTAGTCTGAATGCAAGTTTCATTTCAAATCCCTCACAGCCTATAATGTTTGGATTTTAAAGGTTAAATAAGCATTAGAAACACACGCCGATTAACCCTTCTCTTCTTCCTTCCCAAACCCCAAACCAACTCAAGAAACCTAAACCAGCTAAAGTAATTGGAGGCCAAATTTGGTGTGGTGGCTGACAGCCAGTGGAAGAATGGATGGAAGAGGAGGAAGATCAGGAGAACAGGAACTCTACCAAACTTGAAAATGTCTTAGAAGATTTCACTCATCTTAAACTTCTGGCATCAGCCACTTTGTAAAAGAGAGAGAGAGAGGAGAGTTCTCATCAGAGAACTTTTTAACATTCATAAACATATGAGGAAAATGTCTTGTTTCCCTTTGCTGGTCTGGTCTGTCAGAATGAACAATTCCCACTCCAAAGCAATCTTCTCCTCCTACTTTATTCAAAATACTTTGTTTTACAACACACTAGATAAGACCATTTACAGATCTCCCAAGTCCTTTTTTCCCCTCCTGCAAAGCCTGGGAGTTGTTGTCTCTCTCTTCCCTCCAGAAGAGGGAGGACTTATGCTAATTAAATTCACTTCCCTTTGGGAAGAGGAACATTTTTCTGTACCAGGGTTTTCATCACAGCCTTACAAATTCTCCTCTTCTTCACAAAGCAAGAAACACAAATGACCTTTTCTATGTATGTGAGAATTCCCAGACAGCAGGGGTAAAGATCTATGTTCGGAAAGACAGACAGGACGTACAGAGAGGGGAGGAAACATTTCACTAAAACCTTACTAAAGGTATATAAATTTTCAGTATGTGAATATCTTCATCAGCTTCCAGTGAAGGAATGGCTTCCAAGAAGCTATTCATATCTGCAAAGTTAAGCATGTGCTTCACCGTACTGAGATAGATCAGAAGGACAGATGACTTATTATTTCTCTGGTTCTCTTATTAATTACTTCCCTGACAGGCTGCCACTCTTTCTCTCTCTTTTACCAGTGCAGCCACTCACTGGCATGCAACCTATCTCTTGATTTATGTCATCTCTAAATTTGCATCACATGAAGCTGAATGACTAGGTGACAACGTTCTAGAGATCTGATGACTTCACATCTATCATTGACAACCTGTTTTCCTCTTCTGCAGAGGAAAGGCCATACAATAAGAGGAATGACACAAAATTACTCTTCCAACCCTAAGAAAGGAATGAAGCTTTTCTCGGAGAGCTTAGGTTCAACATGAGGCAAAAGACATAATTATCAACACCATCTTGACAATTCAGGAAAAAAACTCTAAGGGAATCCCGGTCTTTTAAGCTCCAT
This sequence comes from Platalea leucorodia, assembly GCF_965183815.1. Lineage (NCBI taxonomy): Eukaryota > Metazoa > Chordata > Aves > Pelecaniformes > Threskiornithidae > Platalea > Platalea leucorodia. Next base: position 62,530,723 of record NC_138827.1, read on the forward strand.
TAAGAATAACTTGGAAATCTTGATACATCAAGCCTTCAAGATCCTGCAATATGTCCATAGTTAAGTCCCATGGTTGTCATTGGGGAGCACTGCTACAGCACTAAAGGTTTCTGTGTCTGTAACAATTTGTAATTAGGGAGTTTTCACATAGAAGAAACAGAGATTTGCTGGATTTTGTAGCCAAGCTGACTAGAACAGCAATGTGGGTAAGAGAAGGGAGTACGACTTCCACAAACGGCAGGGAAGAAAAATGATGTCAACAGTCATAACCTGAACAAAACGAGAAATCATATAGCCATCAAGGCAAGAAAGACGTTTCAGCATGCATTAGGAAGCCTGGCCAATTGCCGTGTGAGCACAGTGCCTTTGCATCTATTCAACACATTTCTCTTGTGTGAATCTCCCTTTGAAAATGTCCTTCTGCCAAAGTAACTTATCCGTCACTGAGGACACCTCTTCACTCTTATTGCTGAAAAAACATTTCCATTAGAAATGCAAAACCAACAGGCAATTGTTAAAGAAGGGTTATTTACATCATAGGAAGCAATTCCACATAATTTTAAATTTTCTGTCTGCATTATGTCTTACGTCCTGGTATTAAAGCTGTTAAATTAGGTTAGAATCCTGTCCATTGACTGCAAAACTACTCATAATTTAATCTTCCTAATAACATTAAGAGTGCAGTAGGATCATTCCAAACTAAGGGCAGGATGATCTATTAGCATTTCAAGTGTGTTTTCATGCAGGGTTACTGAAAACAACATAAACAAATTCTACGAAGTATGAGTAGTTTCAATAAGTTATTTACTGAAACCTGAAAATAGAACCACTGCCTCATCAAAGGTATAGTTTAGGCTTTTTAGGAGACATCTGCAGAATTTATTGGAGATGAAATCAAAAGTGTTCTGTAAAAGCGTAATGGGGTTCTGTAGAAATGATTCAGAAATCCTGCTGCGGTGAGCAGAGAATACTTTTTACTCTGTATAATTGTAAAAACAGTGAAATGAATAGAGAATTAAGGGGCAGATACTGGGCACTGGCTCAGTGAAAGCAGGATTAGTCTACCTGCTGTGGATCAGGAGCTGCAGGTTTCTGTGCATGCATTTACAAACTCCACAGAAAAACGAGTGCATGTTTACCTCCCTTGCATTCATTCTGGGGTGATCTATTAAATGAAAAATGAATGAAGTATACAGAGAAGTGCTTACGGTCCAACAAAGACTACATATTGAATATATCCAACTGTCTCCTACTCTATTTTCAATTACTTTCCCTTTCACATATTTACCCCCACTACACCCAAACTCTTTAAAAAATATTATGTAAGCAAATATAAGCTCTTGTGAAGTCACTTTTCTGGAACAGAATGATACGACTCTTCCAAAGTTTGAAGTGCCTTTTTTTGGTACGCTGCTTGCAAGGATCTTGCACAAGTAATAAAAACAGAAAAAAATTTTCTGCCTTTTAAGAGGTTTCTGTGCCAGACTAACTCCAAGGGTGAAGCCACGTGCTTTTAAAAGGCTACTGTATGTCGGAATCACTATGCACAAGTAAATATTAAAAAATAGTGAGAATGAGCCAGGAGTTAGGATGAGATACAGGTAGAAATTTCTAAATTAGTTGGTTCCAATAGTTATGACACATCAAGAAAAAAGAGGCAGAAGAGCACCATATAGTTAGATTCGGGATAAGGACTAAAGCACAGGTTTTACTTTTCATGTGGTGTTAAACACTCATATTTGAAGTGCACTAAAAAGTGTTAGTTACTGTTTCTACTGGCCATGCCCATTTCTTATGACTTGCAACAGAAAACAAAATAACAAAATCCACTGCGTCACTTCAAGATTGAAATTACATACATATAAATGTATTTTTCCATAAATGACTCCTAGCATGTTTGAAACAATAAATCATCTCCTTTTTTCATCTATTTCTATCTCCTTTTAATGTCTTATTTAGTTATCTTAGCAATACTTTTTTTTTTAAACCAGGCTAAGAAAGAGTCCGGGATTCATGAATTTAAAAAGTGGTTTTGGCTTCGCTGACAGCCCTAAGGGACCCCACTGTGGATAGCAGGAGATGAGCACGCAGTCAGGAATGATATCCCTTCTCTTATGACCTCCAGTTTTCTTGACAGACAAAACACCTCACAGAGTTGTAAAATAAAGGTCTAGGATGATTTTTGAGGCCACAAAGATTTGGAAAGTCATTTTTATATTCTTTTTAATGGTATAAAAAAGGGACAGCAGCAATACCAGTGCTATAAATGACTTTGTGAAGAATCTCTCCTGATCTTCACACCCCAGACTCTCTGTCACAGGCACAACTCTAATGTTTTCATTCATCATCTCTGCGAAGATAAAAATGATCCATTTTTTTGAGAAGCTTATTGTCTTTGGATTACTTCTTCTAAACACATAACCTTATCTATTCAAGGTGGATGCCTGGCTCAACCATGACCTTGTCAATCTCATTAAGTCTTGAATGAATTTTCTCAAATTTTCTTATCAATCAAGGTAATTGCTTCTTGCAGGAAATCCAATCTTCTGTTAACCACATCATTACCTGGTGATCGAAGTCCTCAAACTCTGTGTAAGCTGGAATCACTCAAATCGCCCAAGAGAACAGAGAAGCCTAAATTTACAAACAAATCTCCACATGTCATTTCCATTTCACCAGCTATTCCCCAGCTTTTTTGTCAGATACCCTTAACTATTTTTAAGAATTAAAAATATTTTTACATCATAGTTTCACATCAGGCTTTAGAGTCATGAAAGATTACTATCCTTGCAAAGGTCATGTAAGATGAAAAGAAGAAAAAAAAAATCTCTCTGGGAGAAGTGGATTTTAAGCAGGGATCTGAATAGTACGGTAGATAAAAAGCTAAGAATATAAGAAAATCCATACAGATGGGGCAAAAGGTCCATTTAATCTAAATCCTCCCTACCTGGGAAAGAGTATAAGAACAGGGCAGGAACATAGTGACACTTGCTCAGAGTAGCTTCCCGGCCATCAGCAACTTGCAGCTTTCCTGAGCTGGGGCAGTCTGGTTATATTTAACAGCCCACACTGGATTTTTCTTTTGTGATTCTTTCCAGCTGATTGGAACATACACAAGCTTTTAGCACATACAGTATCTCCATCTCTGTTTTACCCATGAGTGGCTTGGATGCCATGCTAACTCAGGCCAGAGAGAAAATGCTTAACTTTGAAATATGGGACTGTAATTAAGATGATTGTGAAGAAAGGTTTGGGGAGGGCTGGGAGCAAGTAAGGAAACTTGCTGTTGTGTTGATACAGATCATAGTCAGAAAGATTTATCAGGAGGTGCCCTACTTTCAGAGAGACTACACATGTTCTTCTTCTACCAATGCAATAGCTCTCATGCTGTGGAGACTGGTGTTACATGCTAATAATTCTGAGCTTCCATGAATCAAAAATAATTATTTCACATATGCAAAAAAAATTAGTATTTCCAGTACCAATTAATATTTTTACCAACATATATCTCTGACCTTTATTTTCAACATTTGAGAAAAAAATACATTAATATAGAAAACTGCCTTATCCTCTCTTCTAAGGATCTAGGCAGAAGTCCCTGTCCTAATAAGTTGGTGAGAATACCATTGTTAACTTCATTACAGCCAAGATTTTTCTGTTGGTGTGTTGTAGTGAAGCTGGTGGGAAATCTTACCTGGTCCCTGAACAAAATCAGCAAATTCCTACTTACATACAAATCTGAAGTGACTATGCACACAAACTAGTGTACACATTAAGTAAATCCTTTAACTATTTGGCTTTATGTATATATGGACTTTCTACAAACTTTAATGTAAGCAAATACACAGTCCAGCCAGCCACAGATCTATATGCCTTCCAACTCACCCCAATTAACACTTACACAACTGTTGGGGCTGTTGGTGCTCTCTGCAAAGGAGGGACACTGGATGATATTAAGTGTGCTCAAGTCAAACCCTGCTCTCTCAGGAAAACTATGTTTAAACTTTCTTTCATGTCGTGTCCTGTTCCACACAACACAAGTAATTCATCATATTGCAAACCTTATTTTGCACTACAGTAAGTATTTCTCAGTCTGTTAAGCCGCAGATTAATTTTCCTCCCATCTCAAGTCCATTACATTATTGGAATGGTTGCTTTCCTTCTGTTTCCAAACTTATTAGCTGAATAGAATAATTCAAATTGAATGCATGAGATGGAAAGGTGCTTCCCAGTGGTTACAGTTTCTTTGGCTATAGTATTTGACTAACACTAGCACTTCTCCTGATGACAACTAATTCATACTCATTCATAAAACTTACTGGGCAATACTGAGTTACAGCGCACAGCTGCAACAGAGAGTAACTTCCAGAGGACGTACGTGAACCCACTGCCTTGAGCAATCTCTGATGCCGCACAGTGAGCCAAAAGGGCCAGGCATTTACATGCAGAGCAAAGATATCCACAGCTTGAAGATCACATGGGTTTTTGCTTGTTTGGAAGAATTACAACTCTAAGGCTTCTGGAAAGGACTTGGAAAAGACCTAAGGCAGACCTAGGAGCTAAGACAGACTCTGCTGGGTGTGAAGCAGGAAAGTGTTCTACCTCTTGCAAGGACTACCTGGCACTACACTTTTCAAGTGACCATGGCCACTCGGCATCACCAGTAGACTTTGGCACGTCCAGCTACAGACCCCACCTCCACTCTGGAAACTGTCACGTATTGCAAACCTAATGATTTATAATTACAGTCAGATTTCTGTTATTTCATTCCCCTTCCCCCACAAGAAACCTAACACTATGACTGAAACAGAATAATCACTTTTAAGGAGGCTTTTGTAAAAAGATCACTAAGAATAACAGAAAGTATGTTATCACTAGAGAATTGCGGCTATCTGCCAGAGGACTGAAGAACAAGAAAATGACTGTGATTGTACTTTACAGTTCACCTCTTAGACAAACACAAGGAACCCAAGGACAAGGGCAGCACAGAAAAGGAGATGCACAAGTGAGCTACAAAAAGTCACCAGCCACTTTATTTTCCCTTTTACGTGACCTAAATCTTTCCCTTTTATCTCTTGCTCTGGTCTCATAAGGAAAATAAATGCTGGATTTCCGGATAGCCTGCGGTTGCACAATGACTATATTTAAGCCTGAAAAAGGTTTTTGGCTGACTGCAAAATTTCCAAAGACATGTTTTGCATTAAAAATAAGACAAAGGCAACCACAAGGTTTTCATCTTTTCAGAAGTGGAATTCTCCACAATCGGTGCCCATCCAAGGCAACAGCTTTCCACTTGCAAACTCCTAGGTCGCTCTGGAGAACCTGGGGAGTCCTTACAGGATGCATGTCAATACTGCTAACTAGGAGTCGTCAGTCATTAGCAACAAACTTAGCCTGAGATAAAGAACAGATGGAAAAATCAGAATAAAGTAAGATCCCAAAATGCAATAAGGCAGCAGCTTTTGTTAAGTGGAAGGAAAAGATGTGGATGCATTAGTGCTGTGAAGAAGACTGCAGAAGATGAGTATGTCCAGACTTAAAACTCGTCAGAAAAATATTCACAAATTACTATTACTTACATAGAAGATATTCACAAAATGAGCCTCAGTCTTCTCTGTCTCTCTCTTCTCTCTACAGCTGAAGGTGAAAGATGGGCCTCTCCAGACAACACGCCAGACAAGTCTAACCTCAGGGCTTTGAATGGCCTCCAGCAAAACCGATCTGTCTCCACCAGCCTAAAAAGGGATTGAAGGGGAGTTTGGCTTTCCAAACCCGAGCTTAGCTTATATAACCTCATGTAGTGGAAGCCTTAAAAAACTCCTTCTGGGGATGTTTAATCCATTCTGATAGGCATCTCACATGCCTACAATAATGACAGGATCTCAAGAAATGACATTATTATACAGTGAGAGCTTTATTTTATCATTTTTATTAGCCTAGTCTATGTGCTGGTCTCCCCCCAGGGACCTCAATCAATGATCAGGGCTCTATTCAGCACCAAAATGTATTCCTATATAATCAGACTAGGATCCCAATAAACTGTCACACCATTACTATACGCTAAGAACATGCTGCTGACATTTAAGATTGGTAAATTAATATCTTAATTTTTTTAAATGACTATAGCAGTGTGTTTACAGATGCAGAATTAAGCCTTTGCTCTGTTATTCATGAACACTGTTGCTACTGATGTGAGTGTCTCATATACTAATTGAGTTTAAAGGTTACGGTGCACCCTTCCAGATGTAGCGGCCCTTTTAATCAGCAAAACAAATAATGCAGCACATTCATTAACAAGATTTTAAAAATCTTTTTGGATGATAGACAGAAGTCAAGCATTAAAAATAGTCACTTGAAATTTCCTTTTTCTAATGCTTAATGTTCCTTGCCTATAGGTATAGAATTATCTGTAAAGCTAATTCCAAGGTAAAAATAAATATAAAATTATTGCTAAATAAATGATTGCTTCTTTGTTGCTCATGCATCATATAATTAATACCATGATGTGATCTAACATGTTAAGGAAATAAGAATTTGCCATCAGCAGGCTGAAAGAAATTTGTTTATTAGTTTACTGTGATTCAATTTATGAGAATGTGCTTCATTGATCTTTGCAAAAGAACTTTAATTGGAAATGAATATCACAATCTATTTACCACACCACTAAACCCAGTCTGCTACAGTTCATTAAAACTACACCTGCTACTTAATTTTCCAATAAGAGAAAAACTTTGAATTAATACAATAAGAAGCACTTAGAAAGTAGGCTCAGTAGACCACTGTTTTAATCAAGGTGTTCCTTGCATGCCCTTATGAAATTCTGCTAGGAGCTGATTGGGATTTTGTGTAGCGTTTACATCAGTGCTTGAATTCAGACACTGTGCATTTTGATTACTACTTTCAACATGCAAAGTCATTCTTCTGTTGCCTGAAAGACCTAAAACCTATATCCAGCATGCAGATTCAGAAGCAATATTTGAACACTTTGGACCACTGATGCTCCTACCCTAAAGCAAGGGCAAAAAGACCAAAATGAGCCTTTTTCATCTCTTGTGTGATCTCTGGACATTTAACCTCGGGGGCAGTGTCATGTGTACCTGAAGAAGTGAATCAAGGAAGAAGAGAACAGGGTATAATATCCTCATGTCTTCATCCCTATATTTAAGCAAGAGTCAGAGCAATCCTAAAGGTCTTGGAGTCTCTAGAAACTGTATTATTTGTGGGCTTTTTCCAAGGACATATGCCACATCTGCCACCTTTATTACCAGGTGGGGCAAGGGGTCCTTTTTAGCTGGCTGACTAGGGTCATGTTTTGTGATAACACCGTCACAGAATCCAGAACAGAGGCCTCTCTGCCAAAAGACAGAACAAAAATAAAGGAAAACCATTACCAGGTTCCACTGGCTTAATGCAGGTCTTCACCCACCACTCCTCTGAGCCACAGCACATCCTCATGGCTCAGTTCAGATTTATAAGCACCTACAATTTGTCAGAAAGGCTAAATTCCTTGCAACATTGCATGGCAGCTCATGACTAAGTGCAAAGTCAGGGTTGTTATCCTTAGCGTTTAATACAACAGGACAGCAGGACGCACGCAGGATGAGCTGAAAGCAGAGAAAGGCTGAGCCCCAGTGACTAGGAACGCGCCATGAGCAGCTACCGCTATGACCTGCTGCCATGAGCATCCCACCTCCCCAAAGAATCAGCAGGAGCCATGGGCATGGCTTGTCAACGTAGCGCAAAGCATCCCGCCACGCAGCAGCAGTACCCAGTTACTCAGATGAGCAGCTGGCCATGTGAAGTTACGCACAGTGGACATACATTAGAGATGAATGAAAAATTCATTGGGGATAGCAAAAGATTGGTTTGGATTTCTCTCACAATGTTTCACGACTGCTTCACTGGAGTCTCTTCTATTCAACATACCTGTGAAAACAGCGACAAACCCCTAACTAGGCTAGGACTAGGAGATTTTTCCCCCAAGTAATCATCACACTCACAAGTAGCCCCCCACCCCCTTCTTCCCACTGGTCAGTCATTTCTGTGCTTAACTGTGAGGCCAAGATTTAGTCTTGATTTAGTAAAGTTCCTCAACAGTAAGCTTACTAAAAAGATATAGCTCTTCCTGATGTAATATATTTATCCCGATTAAAAAACAAGACTGCAGTGAAACACTGCAGTCTCCTCCATAAAGCCTTTTTCATTTTAACACAGTGTCTAATTAGTAGGATTCTTTTAACATGATTACCCTTTGTGTAATATTTTAAGAGATTCTAAAAAATTAATTCTTTCACAGGTTATATTCAGATCATTATAATTTTTCATTAAAGATGTTTTGCGGGGTCAACTTCTGACCCTGCATTTTGCAAAAATGGAAAGCACTAACTACTGCAGAGACATCATAGATTTATCAAGTCAAGAAAACATGATATTGTAAGGCCTCATTGGGAACTCTGCCCTCTGGCTAGTCAGACCATCTCTGTCAGAATTATTTTTTTCCAGTAGAAACACCCATTTGTCAAAATTGAAACTGCTCCCCTGAATGAAGAGGTTTCAGGTGATTCTCCAGACCTGGAAAAATGTTGGAAAAATTTAGGAATGACCAGAATGTTCATTCTGATGTCCTTGGGATGAGAAATCTCAAAGAGAGGTTTGCTTAAAACAGCTTTTCATTCCGAAATTTAATTTCATGTCTATTTCCAAAAAGGTGAAATATAAAATGAAAAAGAATGAAGCTTGTAATGAAATATTTTGATGATATCAAAAATAAATATTTTGAAAATATCAAAAGTAAATACTTTCATTGGCCACATGATTTTTTACCCCTGTATGCTAATGTATGAAGATTGCCAGATCACCTTCTATCTCAAGTGGGAATATTCTTACAGGAAGGGATGAATGGTTTCCGTTTAGGTCTATTCTCCATCCTGTGAAAAGAGGGCTTTTCAGTGAGTACCTGTGCAGAAAACGGAGGAGGGGTGCTGACAACACAGCCAGACGCTTCAGAAGGCCAAGATCTGCTGAGGATGGAGGCAGCTCAGTGGTCTGTGTGACGAGTTGTGCTAATGCTTCACCGCTTCAGAGATGAAGGAAAGCCCTTTAGCAGGGCCCATTTTTTCTGACTTTCTGCATGGGCCTATGAGTTGGACTGTTACATTAATTTTCCTGCACTTAAATTGTTCCCTACTGGCTTGTGAAAGTATGATTAATATTCTTCAGGAATCTGTTATTAATTCTTCATTACAGTGTAGTCGCACAAAAGGCAAGGGGAATATTATGTCTGGCTTGTTGCACCTCACCAACCATTTCCAATAAATATCTTAAAGAACAGAGGGTGTGCAGAGAATGAAGAGTACCAGGGACTGCTTACATTCCATGCACTGCAAAATAGATCACCAATCCGTCTGATTTAATAAAAAAATAGTACAGAGAGGAGTTAAATCATAGAGTTGGATGTTGAAAAGTACGGTACTGTGAATGTGCCTTAATATATTCAGCACTGAGATGGATATGTATTATATATGTTATTTATTTAGCTGCACAAAGGCAAAAAGGTGGTTTTTATATGCTGTACTGTTCTAATAAATATCGTGGTTCCAAAACAAAGTTATGAATGGTATTCAAAATGAAGTACACCCAAAACACGCGACCTGTAAATAAAGAATACCCTATGGGGGAAAAAAGAGCTAAAAGAATTCACCAGTGAATAAATACAACACAGCATAATTACAGGCTCTTGTGTTTTTTAGCAAGGGTATAATCATGCAGTTTACTCAAAAGTCTTCTAATATCCTCTGGGTACATACTGCATTTACGAGAAAGCTTTCTATTGTGAGCTGTCTCTCTTCCCTGCCTGGCCCTCCATGCTCTTTAAATGTACTTTTGGGGAAAAGTCTGCACTTGGAAGAGGATGGAGCAGATTCTTGGAGAAATAATTGGCTTTTTGAAGTTCTTATTTTGACCATTCTCCCTTTCTCAGATCCTCCAAAGTCCAAATTCCAATGATGTTCATAGCTATTTTTTAGCTGACTTTGGTTGGCCTTGGACCACAGCTTTTTTTTCCTAGGTCCCAAATTTATTTATTTATTATCTTTTTCTGGCTATTAAAGAAGGAAAAATATTAGTAATTCATTTATGCTAAGTTATCGCCTTACTATTCTTAGTTAAGACAGTTTAGCAAATGAATCATTTTAAAGATACTGTACTACCATGGTAATCCAAGTATGTGTGATCACACATGTTCAGTGCCACCTGTGCCCGCTTCCGCCCATTACGTATCTCCTGGCAACATGAAAAGAGTTAAGATAGAGCCAAATTTGCAAAGTCCTACTTGTTATGCCTAACTTTAAGGGAGCAATAATTCTGAACTAACGTGACATTACGAGTGGACTGCAGCACTACGTGCTAATGCCAAATAACACATAGGGTTTCAGCTATTCCACCACCAAGTCAGATGAGATCTGGTACTGTTGGTTTTTTTCCCTGCAGGTCACAGATATTCAACAAAAACATTGTAAGTTTCAGGGGATATGTAAGTATTTATATATAGTACTTTGATTCTTTCTTTATTTTGAGACTTCTACAACAAGGGGAAAATTAATATTGGAAATCCAGTTAAAACCAAAGTCAGAAAGATCTTTTATAGAGATTATTTACTTTAAAAGGACCCAAATATAGTATCTAAAATCCATCTGTCATTGATACAAATGGATTTGCCTCTTTCTTGCTTTGATCAATGGGAATTTGGTAGTTTGTGAGGGAGTTAAGCTTTCCAAAGGCAAAAAAAAGGCTGCTACAGGTTGTGTTTGTGGAAGCACCAACTAGCGACAATGATAAAATTTGACTGATTTGCTAAACCATGAAATCAAAGCTTGCTTTGTTCAGAGCATTAGCACATTTTCTTTTGACTGTGTATTTATTGTAGAAGGTGTACTTAAAAAAAAAAAAAAAGAGATAGAAGAAAGCTAGTGGGATTGAGATCATGGGGATGCTAAATCAAAACCAGGTTCACTCAGTTAACCACTAACAAAAGTTTGTATTACGATACATTTTAGAGCAGTCTTAGGATCCGAAAATAAACTGTGTAGATATGAATCTGAATCAGCTCAAGAATACTGTTATTATTACAGAGAAAGCTGAAGCTTTATGAATGAAGGTAGACTGGCTAATTCAAGGTACAGGACTGGATATAGCACCAGTCTCAGAGTGAAAAGGATAAAACCAGCCTGCTCCCCTGACACAAATTACACGTGTTGAAGTGGATTACAGAAGCCACAAATTCTAATGAAAAGTACTGCAGAGTGAACACTCCTGAGATGACAATGAGATGAGAACTTGTTCTCCAAACCCCACTCTCCAAACCTCTCATCCTCCCAGCGCCTTGGCACTCCTAAGAGCTCTCAATCACTCCTTTCTGTTAAGTACTTACTGTCTCACTTCCCTCCTGCTCATCATTTACCTGCTTCAGCTCCTCTTTGTTCCCTTAACGGCGGATTAAACTTTATTTCCCTCCCCTCAATAACTAACCTCATCTTCAAACACAGTCTCCAGCCTTTGCCATTCTTGCAGTGCGAACCGTGCAAGTACAAGTACTATGTTAAGAGGAGGAGTTTCATTGAAGCTTTTATTGATGCACACTTCCCAAAACACACAGTGCAGTGCCCAGGGAAGCAGTAAGGCCAAGTTGGACCAGGACAAGGTGAAAGGGTCCTCTAAGAAGTAACAAGACACCCTGCCTTTTCTTTCCACTCTCTTGCCATCCTACTAATTAGCTGTGGAAGGTAAAAGTTCAGGATTAAAATGTGTAAACATGAACGTCCTGAAAAATGGACATGGATCACTTCAGAACATGCAAGAAATAAAATGTGGTCTTGATCTTTATTATCTGTCATTTTAAACAAATTTTAATCTTCCTTTACACATATGAAAACTCCTACGGTATCACATATCAAAGGTGAGGTGCATCTCACCCCACTTGAGCTATCTCCAGCTTATATGTCTAGATTGGACTTGTGATTTATTTAAACTATTTTTGAAGGAGATGAATCATCATTCAGAAAATAGCTCTTTGTCTCTCCAGAGACCACAGAGGGAACAACTTCTAGATGATCAGTCAGTTGAGATGGAGTCTTTCACAGATAGATGAACAAATTGTACAAAGTGTACAAATTAGGAAGATGTAATGGAATATTTTGCCTGATTCTCAACTGAAACATGTTAATTGGATATTATTTGCAAACTACTGACTTTGTTTAAACATATTTAAGCAACAGAATGTAGTTAGAGAAGCAACTTCTATTGTTACTTTAAAGCACTGATGGTAAATTTTGGAGAAGCAGTCAGATACAAGGTGGAATTGTCTCTAAACATAAAGACACCCCTTTAATACTATTCTTTCTCACAAGATGCACGGTTCACAGGAAAAATTTCTTTTATAATCAGCAACTGGTTCAGTCCTAAATGACTGATCTTCTCCATACCACAAAATAATCTGTTCACATTCAATGTAACAGCCAAATCTGGCAGAAAAAAAAAAAAATTGAGGAAAGGTAGTTAGAGCTGACATGAAAATATAAAAGAGATCCAACAATATAAAATAAGCAATAGAGCTTTGATAAAAGAGTATGGTGAACACAATTCAGAAATATTCATTCATCAGATAGGTCTGTAGAAGTCTGAACTGACATTCTGAATTTGGATAAACTGCACAGGTTTTGGTCTGTCTCTTGAAAGACCAAGGAATTGCTACTTCATCCAGGATATACACTAGAGAAGGCTTTTCGTATCATTCAAATGAGCACATAGTATAGAGGAAGAATAAGAAAATTCTGATTCAAAATCAAATCCAAATAGATACAGGGACTGTGAAAATTGGGATTCATATTGCATAGTCTGGGTATGAAAAGACAGAACTTAAAGATTCAAAGAAACTCCAGTTACAGCTAATCAAGAGAAATAAGTTGAATTTGTAAGGGCCAGATTCCGGTTACTCCGCTCATATTGAATTAACAGTCTTCCTTTTCAAAAAGCCTCTCTTAAATCAATGAGTCTACTCTTGAAGTAACAACATCATATCCAGTGTTCCTTATGAGTTGATACAAACACATCACAGATGGCTGCTAAAGATAGGCCCTGCTACCTGCAGCTGCACAGTACTGAGTAGTTGTCATCCTAATATTGATTATTGGTTAGATTACAGATGCAGATCACAGATGTGTGTGAATGAGAGATTCCCACAACATGACAAATTGGAATTAGATTTCTCATGAAATCGAAATAATTTTAAAAAAATTTTTTTGCTTGGGTTAAACATTAAGATGCCTTGACAGCTCTTAACACAAAGATTTTCTGCATATTTAATCCAATCAAACTCCTAACACAGACAGAGATAAATTGTAAATGAGTTACAATCTCTTAAGAAAAGATTGAGGAGCCATTGCAGACAACTCAGTAACTCACACAGCAACATTCACACCAGCAAATCAGACTGCAGGCTCCATGATACAGGAGTTCCTATATGAAGTGTGTATTAAATGTTGGCATTTCATAGTCTTAAGGTGTGGTCACTCTCACTTTGAAAAGGTCATACTAGAAGCAAAGATGCTTCAACGAAAGCCAAAGCAATGAGCACAGACATGAGAGAGGGTGTTCCCAAGGAAAAATTACTTTTGGACGAGGTGAACACGACGTGAGCACACTCAGCTCCGCTCCAGGTGAAGGACCGCAGCGTGGTCCTGATTCACTGACAGTGCATTCAGCCCACGGGGACCACGGCATGCTGGCAGAAGCACAGACAGACGGACTACTACAGACAACCACATCAGTGTAAGAAACAGCTGCTTCAAGCTATCCAGACTGCCTTTTTGCCAGAAACGGCCACTCCTCTAGCAGTCTAGCACACGAGTGCAAAATCCAAAGGCCTAGCTTATATTGTCCGTGGGATAAGAAATGGCAGGCAGCACCAGCTGGTAGCATGTTAACTTGTCGCAGATGTCTGGGTAGTAAATGAGAGGCAAAGACCTTCCAGAGAGCAGAGACTGGCCAATGCCAAGAGCCAGAGCTAAGGAGCATGGCAGTCTGTAGAGAAACTGGAGACAGCTTGGCACGGAGAAAAGTGAGGTATAGAAGTTTCCTTTCCCACATTTAGCTTGTTAAAAAATAAGACTACGGCAAAATACTGCAGTTATCTTGCAGTGCCTAAGGACACTTCACCTTTCTGAGTAGCAGAACCTTATATATCAACTTCGGAATATTTCCCAAGACTCTGAACTCATTTGTTCTGCACTGACCATTCCAATTCCCTACTAAGGGATATACTTGAAAGGAACTGCTATTCTCCTCATTTTTGGGGACACAAATAATCTTAAACACAGAAGAAATTCTCTGTAGAAACTGGGGAAGGTCTACAGACTGGCATATGGCTCATCAACAATTTCACAGCAACCCAATCCATGGATCAAAGAGAGAGTTCACTGATCGTGCCTGCTACCCCTCCTGCTTCCAACATGTCAGGCCCGAGAAAGATGCATTTAATCATAGGATAAATGGGGATATACAATGCAAGTGAAGGAGTATTCATGCCCTTTTCAAAGTCCCTCATGCAACTTTATCATCTGGAATACCGTGGAACCTATAGTTTAACAGCTTACTCTGAAGGGGAACAGCTGGCAAGCCCAAGGAGAAGACCAAGGGAATGAAGAGCCTAGAAGTTGTAATGTAGCAGATCAAAAATGGGGTCTGAGTGAGGATAAGTCTGATGTGATAATGTAAGCTAGAAGAGTAAGCATGATGTTTTAAGTGAAATAAAAACATACAGGAAGATAATTCAGTACAAATTGACCAATTATGAATAAATGTAACCTAGAAATGAAAACCATTAGAAATGTGAGGTCTTCAAACAGCCTCAGAGTAGAATTAGTGGGAAGGGAAAAAAAAAAACCCCATGCTTAAATGATTTTTAAAAAGAGCTTGAAACTTTATGTATGAGGAAGAAAAACATCTGTGATTACTACACTAAGAATGACACTGTAACATCTGTGGTTTAGGACATAAATTGCTTCAACAGGAGTCGAGGTGAAACCAGTACACTATACTACGCTATTGTATACTCTGAAGAGTGCAGAATAATGGGCCACAGGAAAAGTCGGCGTGTTTCAATAAGGTAAGAAGTATACTAGCCTCTTTCACAAGCTAGCTGAAACCAGTGGTTTTCCAGTACTTGCAGTGGAATAGGAAACATATCTTACACGTGCATCCTCAGTATTTGATTAAGTTTTTCACTTACACATATGTTTAGTTAGTTTTCAATGACTGAAAATTACTAGGCATACCAAGATTCACTTGCCATCCAGCCTTTTTAAAGGTTGGTAAGTTAATGGATCTAACATTTAGAGATATATTTTACCCTTTGTACATTCCTATTAACTGCCACAGAGTAGCAACAGGAAAGATTGCTGCAAAGTTCCCTCATGTGGTTAATTTATCTGTAGAAAGACTTAAAAAAACATGAAATACAAAAAGCATTTCAGCTTGAGAAGGAGAGGGAATGGACACAGACATTATATGCACAGAAGATGGAAAGGCAAATAGGAAGGGAAAGACTTGAAATAGTAATGTCTTGGCAATAAATGCCAATCTACCTGAATCTGAAGGCAATGAAAAGGAAAAGCAGATTAAAAAAAGGTGCAAATAACAATATTTTGAATTGCTAAAGATATTGTTTTCTCTTTGGAATAACTGTTTTATCATACACATTAAAATGTATGATTTGCTTCATTAATCACACTCATTTCCCTTCCAGAGGTATGGATATGATCACAACTTATTTCACAGGACCAATATAAAAAGATTGAGCTTTTATTTTCTTTCTTTTGAGTGTTCAGTCTGACTACTGTGAAAAACATTTCCACCCCGAAAAGTTTAAATGCTTTGTATCTGAATGCACAGGCTGCAATAGCGAGCAGCACCTTTTGCTTACCTGTAGTTTCAATTCCAAATTCCCTTTCCTGACTCAGGAAAGAGAGATCAGTGATTTATTTCTAAACAGGTTACCAAGAATAATAGATCTGGTTCTAGATTTTTGGACTTGGACAGAGCAAAACCAGCTGCAGCATGAGCTAAAAGGGGAAGAAGACGAGAAAAAACATATGCAGGTACACAGGAATGCTTTTGGAGTTATGTGGTGCTCAGTTAAAACAACACATACTAATAGCGTGATTAATGAGGACTGAAAAGAAAACATTCTGGAGAAACTGAATGGAGCCAAACATTATGGGTTAGAAATACATGGGGAAATTACTTACTGAATCATCAAAAGAAAGGAATGACAGGTCATTCTAACAAAGAAACTGAGAAAGGCAAAGTTCAGCAATACCACGGTTTAAATGCTTCCCCCTAAGATGCATTAAATGAAATTCATTTAATATGAAGAAAGCTTCTCCTGAATTTATGGGCAGAATTTGTCTTTGTGCAGCTACCAAGGAGAAAAGGCAAGCGAGATCGCATTGAATAACAATCAAGAGAAGAAGGGGGAAATTTTCAAAGACAAAATATGTCGGTGGAGGGCTGCCTGGAAAAGGGGGTTATTCTCTCCATAAAAAAGAGCTCTGGATGAACAGCAGACATATCTTAAAAATATTTTTTCAGTCAATATGTTAGCCAATCCAGCCCGAACTGCTTTTACAAAGGCAAACTAGTCCATTGGTATTTATCATTGAAAGTATTGCTTTGGTATGAAATTACAGAGGATTCATTAAAACTATGCTCTTGGGCAGGTGCTTTTCCTGGAAACTAAAAGAAAACAAGAGAAATCTTCAATAAAAAAAGAAAAAAATATATCAGAGTAATAAATAGAAGACAGATTCACAGCTGGTAGAAACTGGAAGGAATTCTTTGTCTTCCTATTGAGGACACACTTGTTTGAAGCAGCTGCCTGATGCGAGCAGTGCCCTTCATTTTTTTCACCTATTCATCATTTCTACTCTTCTCCAGTCCTTGTTTCATTCCACTACAAGAAACAAGCAGGATAGAAAGGGAGTAAAAGGTACTTGTCCCTATCGAGTTTTTCCATCGTTCCCTTCCCATCAACCATAAAGTCAGCATGACTGGACTTTCCTTGGATTTTACTTTTTCCACAAATTATATCCCAGTAGCAAAATCACCGCCTTTCCACATGTAAAATGTTTGTTAAGAGCACATGCCAGAGCTGCAGCTGGGACATAACTCCCTTCTCAGCACAGAAATTAATTTGACTTACAGAAGCTGCAGGTCATGTCCTGTGTCTGCACAGAGTAGTACTGGTATGTTAAGTAAAGGTTTGTTTCTCTGTATGCTCAAAAAATCATGAACCAGATCTTCAGCTGTTACACAACACTAGACACGCTTTAGAGTTACACAAACGTCAACGTTTCCTTGCCTTTCCAGCAAGGAAAACGGCACAGAAAAACAGGGCCCAACTTTTCAGCGTGAGAAAATTAAAATTAACATCTCAAAGTCAAGTGACCTCAGCTGAGGTTCTGGTTTATTGGTTTTAATGTCTTTTTCACCTTGAAAGATCAAGTCTGTATGTACCTGATTTCTTCAGTATCAGCTACAGCATCCCTTGAGTTACACGTCTTTAATCCTGTAAAGCAGAGGTGACAGCATCTTTGCCATTTGTTTTTAGAAGTTAGATGAGCTCCCTGGTTAACTGGTGAACCCTAGAGCTCCTAAATCAAGAGGAAGTGTTCATATTAACAATTGGTTTTAATGAATCTGCATCTTAGTAAACTCCAGCTAAGCTTAATATTAATTTTATTTTACTGAATTTCTTTTCTTCCCTGTGATAATTTGTGTGTGCGTGTCTACTTCACTAAAAGCTCTACATATTACATTTTTATTTGCATGTTAATTTAAATTGCTGCTTCAACAAAAAGGGCAAGACTGGAATGATCACAAATGTGAACAGAGTCTACTCAAATATCTTCATCCTCTGTGCCACAATGGTATGTGTGCACTTAAAGCATTTTCCTCATTAACACAAAGTGTCGGAGCAATATAAAATGCTGCCAACATTCTTCTAATGCATCGTTGGTTTGGAATGAAGCTTTTTATTCCATTGGAGCTCAAGTGGCTAGGTTGCATGTGAATAATTAAGAAAGTACCAACAAACCGAATTTACCTATGTTTGCCAGGAAAAAAAAATCCTGCAATTTAGTAAGCAAAGGGTAAAGAGAAACATCACCATCCAAACTCAAGGAAACTGCAAGGTAGTAACTGGATCACAATATCAAATCATATCTGATAATATATTATCATGTTTGGGATACTTCCCATCTGCATCTACGAACACATAGTAGCATTGGCTGTCAGTACCTTTACCCAGCACCCTGAGGCTGCTGCAGGCTCACCACATCACCTTTTATGAATTTTGATCCATTCTGCAAACATGTGATCGCATCAGCCTGAAGCAAAGCTTGCTCCCTCCATTAGAAAGGGCGTTTCTCTGTCCAGTTGGTGTTACACAATGTATCAAGATGAAAGGCAGAAAACAAGCCTCGGTCCTTCACATCTCTCTCAAAAGCTGGTATGTTCTCTCCACCTTTCTCTGGAAATAAATTAAAGTTCTTAAAATAGCTAAGTAACATCTCCTGTGTAACAAGGGAAAAATTCTTAAGTTCTTATGCAATATGAACAATATCCAGTAATCCAGAGGTAGGGCAAATAACCTAATGTAAGAATCCGAAGAGCTTTTCAGAATTCATTTCAGTGAAAAAGATGTTGTTTGTCATCTAGGAATGGCCACATTATTTGAGTTCTTATGGTCAGCATATGTGAAAAGCAGCGTGAAGTCCACGGAAACCAAAAGTTCAAGAGTATTCCTGCCAAAAATACCTGTTTGTGTTGGTCCATCAGATGATACACAAGCGTGGGCGTCCCTGAGTCCCGAGCACCACGACCAGTCACACTCAGTTCAAACCCACACCTTTCACTGGTTTCTCTTTACTGAGAAACACACTGGGCTAAAAGAGTGGTTCTCTGATAGAAAAGAAATGAAGATATAAACTCAGAATGATAATATGGAAAAATAATCAATATTCTCTGTACCAGGCAGTCACACTAAATGCAGATGATATGCACTATATGATCCCATTTACTGACTGTGAACTGCTTGAAGGCACGGTGGATTCACTCCTCTGAATGGTCAGACATGGATTATTGTTATTGCCGCTTATTTTATGGCACACAAATAGTGAGCTAAGCACTTCAGAGAAGTAGAAAGATATAGTCCCCTTATCCCAGTAGCTGTGTTAATTCATGGACTGAAACCCAGGGCTTAGGAACTCTCCTTACTCTCCTGCATATTGACTGAGTCCAGCTTTCACAATTTCTAAGGCACTCAAACTAGAGAACTGAAGGGAAATATGAAAGAATAATTCAGGTTGCTACAGCGTGAAGGCCTAAGGCAATTAATGCTTCAATCGACAGACAAAGTACTGCATGCATTTCCCTAACAACCTGAGATATGCTAATTTACGAAAGGAAAAAAAAAAAAAAAAACAAACACAATGACTTCTAAAATTTGAACTTGAGAAGTTCAGGCACGAAAACATTAAAACTTTTGAAATGCGCATTTATATGCAGACATGGCAAGATGTTTGTCTCCTTCATTTGCATACAGACGTCTAGTAGAGATGGACACAGCCTACCGACTTAGATCTGGTTCTGAGACTCACTTCACCTTTCCTAAACTGGATTTCTCCACACAGAAGCAGAGGTGCACAATAATTTCCTCTTGCACTTCAGAGGTCAAATCGTAGCTCCGATGAGAGTGGCTCCTTGGTTGTAGCAAGGGTTGCATGTAGCTATAGACAAGACCTTTTATCCCTTTCCACAGCGGATTTAGCTGCATGTTCAGGAGGTCTTCCTGGAGAATAGCAGGAAGCCATCTGGGATAACTCACATTCACCTGCCACTTTT
This sequence comes from Platalea leucorodia, assembly GCF_965183815.1. Lineage (NCBI taxonomy): Eukaryota > Metazoa > Chordata > Aves > Pelecaniformes > Threskiornithidae > Platalea > Platalea leucorodia. The sequence continues at coordinate 62,550,679 of NC_138827.1, forward strand.
ACTAGCTTTAACTAATTACCTAAACATCTCTTAGGTCAGCAAGTATGTCTGAGTAAACATACTCTTTTTTTTTTTTTTTTTTTTTTCTCTCCCCAGAAGCAAATCTAGTTATCGTGTATCTGATTCTGGAAGGACTTCCCAGATCTGCAACAGGTTGACAGTCAAATAGCTATACCTTTAACATCTCCTCTAGGAAAGAATATACTGGTAGACTATTAAGCTAACTGACGTTATGTCTGCAGTTATCTGTGAATGCTCGATACCTGCATCTGTTCCCACTAGCTCCAAAGCTGCACATCATAGCATCAAGCTCACTTGCACAGTGTTTGCCCAAAGCACAGGTTCTTAGTGCTGTTAGAGCAATGTCGCAACAACTAGATCAGATACTCCTATTTCCAGATGTATTGTGCAGCACATACATACCTGCAAGGCTGCTACATGGGAACAGCATTCAGAGTCACAACGCTGAGAGTGTTACCTTTAAAGAAAGGGTTTTTTTCATTTGTTCTGTGGACACACCCTTCGTAATGCCAAGGGAGAACTTAGGAAGGACTCTACAATGGTACTCCAGTAAACGATGCGTGATCCAGACCCAGTAACTTCTCTTCTCAGTGTCAGTGATGGGGCAACTGTCCAACTAAACACAGAAAAAAGCAAAGCATGACATGCACGTTCAATGCATGTCAGTGAAATGAAGAAAATGTGACACTTCTGATGGGGTTTTGATATTGCAGACAGCTTGTACTATGCCATGATTTAGCTGTGACAGAGCAGACAGAAGGTTGGCTTGACTAGCCTGATTTTGCATGTGTCCTCTGCAACAACACAGCAGCTTATCAGCTTCTCACACAAACATCTTTGTTCCTCCTTCCTTGCAGTCTGTGCATGCGGCACTGCCTTCCTCAATTACTTTGTTAACCACCACATTGCCTTTTTCATACTTCTTTTAGATCTACCTATTTCACAATGACTATTAAGAAAACAATTAATAATAACACTTACAATATCAGGAAAAAAACTGATATATTTGCATGATGTTTTTTCCATATAGACAAAAGTTAAACAGCTGCTTTTCTGAAGAAGTAGCAGCAACACAACAGGATTTAATTTACTTGGAGTCTAGAGCTACCTGCAATACCCACAAAATAAAGACCCACCGACAGAGAAATCATTTAAGGCATCTCGAAGAAGCATAAAACATAACACACTAACAACAATATCCTGAACATATGGTTTTCTTGAGTTTCATTCCTGTGAACAGGTTATAGATGACTTCTCAAAATTAAAAGCAATAACAGAGCTTCTCAATAAATCACAATACAGAATTCGCTGGTAAACACATTACAGCGAAGATCTATCTTGATTCCAGCAAAATAACTTCTTCTAGTAATTCTTGCACTGAGCCCCTCTCTTATGGATACATATATTACCTCTTACTATACTATATCCCAGTGGTATATATTAGATTGTACTTCTTCCACTCCCATACTTCATATGTCACTTGTATATGCTTATATAAAATCTTGGGGCTTACATAAGTTCTTGGGAGAAAAAAACCATGTCTATATGGATGAAGATAACACCAGCACAATGCCACGCCAATTACGATTACAGCCTGGAGGCGTTGCTGTGTAATATAAACCCCAATTGCGTGGGTGCACCTGGAGGAGGGACGCAGCGATTCACAGCTGCTTTGCTGCCCCTGGGAAGATGTTTTCAGCTCTTCTGTCGCACTCTGGCCGCTGTTCCACGCTAACCTCTGCTGGATCTGAACCAGCACACAGCTAGGCTGGAAATCACAACCTCAGCTCTCTTTGTCGGATCCCCTCTCAGTCAATATGAATTCAGGATTTGGATTTCTTAAACTGTGCCATTCTTCCTGAAAAATTGCTTGACATTGGCCCTCAGAAGAAAAATGTATTTTCCATCATGCAGCGCCACATTTCTCTTTATATTAGTCACTTCTTGGTCTTAATAATACGGAAGTTAGAACACCCATACAAACCCATAAAGAATCGCACCATAGTGTCAGAAGGCCTGACAACTTCCACAGCTTTGGCACTGATGTTACTCAGATGATGCAAGGCATGTCCGGTGGCGATGCCTGAAAGGTTCAATATATTGTATTGCCACAAATTCTGCAGACTTTGTGAAAAGCCTGCTGTCCACAGTGTAACCATAACTCCTGTTAAATCCCGCAGATTCTTCTGGTTCCTCCCTTTCAGGAACTGCAGTTTTCAGAAGTTGTCACATGTGTTTCAATGTTTAGCAGAGAATAAACTGGCCTGAATGCTTCTTTTGCTATTTTAATTAAGCTCAAGCTTCCACCTACTTACATTTTCTTTAAAAATGCATAAAACTATGAATTAAATATATGCATCATTACTCATCAAATTGTTTATCTCTGTACTAATTTTATACATATACACAGATGAAATATTCATGCGCTTCTTCTCCCTTTCAGAGCATAGTAACTCCTAGTTCCTTATCTTCCCACATTGGTGTTTCCAGTTGCATTGTATAAGTTGAAGATCATTTAGGTAAAAGCATCCTTAGGGACTTCTGCCTAAAAATTCCAAAATGAAGTGCGTTTATTTTTCCTATATTAGTAGCGGAGAGCTGTCCATATGCTTACATTAAGCCTGACAGACCTTCGATTACCCCTTAGCTTGTAGTTATGCAGCTATAATGCAGTTTAGACACATTCCATAGTTGTTAATGGCTCAACACACTAAGACCTTGAAGAATAACAACCAAGGTTATTTAGTAACGTAACGCAATAAAATAAAACAGACTTCACCATGTATGCAAAAGTAATAAATGCTTTGCTGATTTTAAGGCATATGTTTCTTTAAAGTTCTCAGAACATAAATGATTTAACTGCTACACGCACGCACAAACACAAAATCACAAGCCAAATTTACTGCAAACTTTGCAAGCTGCAATAAATAGGTAAAGACATAAATTGCTGGCAATTAGGAATTTACTGAAGAGGGTAGTTAGGGGAATTGCGCTGATTCAGAGAGATGAAATGCAAATATATTCTGCTTACATGTACGGGGCCACTGCACCTGTGCCCTAGCTAAAGCACTAAATCAGCAAGCCCAATCCAACACACAGACCCCAAGGATGCAGATCACAGTGCAGCAGCGAAATCCTAGAGATACCGTGTTCCTGCTGATGTTAACCAGAGCTGTGTTTGTTTGGCACTTAAGACCACACCAACAGCAATACGCTGTATTTATAAAACAAAACTGTGCAAGCAAGCACTGATTGCCATCGACACTGCTTCCAGTTACTGACTTGAGACATTCTGAAACTGGTAATGGCAGCAAGAGGCTGGAAGTCCTTCTCTCAGAGGGTGTCTCACCGCCTCCACATGTCCTGCTTTTCTGTCACACCGAAGGGCAACAGTTGTTACCGTAAGAAATCACTAGCACTGTAAGAAGTGCCTGGCTATAGCCGAATTATCATTAGCAGAAGCACTATTTCAGCTCCTGGAGATTACACGGCTGAGTGAGGCCACTCATGGATGAGCATGGATCAAAATGTCCCCACTGCCTGTGGGTTAGCAAACCTCCAGGTACTCAGTTAATTCTCTACCAATGTATTCAGCTTGCAACAAATTGTTGTGGAGTGGTCTAAGCTGCGGAAAAAGGGTTGGGGGTTAGGTGAAAGACCTCTCCCAGGAACGCTCAGCATGGCAATGCCCCTTCTGTAGCAGCTCTGGCAGCAGGCTGAAACAGAAGGGTGATGACTTGTAAGCCAAAGCAGGGAAGGAGCGTACTTGAACTTCTATAGTGCACAACACACAGGAATCACGCACGGACTCAGTGAAGCCAACACACAAATGAAACAGGCCACTGTAGGGGTCACAGAGCGTCGGTGGGCAGGAATGCCCCCCCCTTTCCCTGCCAGTCCCTTCAGCAGTCCTGGCCCCAGGACAGGCATAACCCAAATCCCCAACTGCTACGCAGGTGGCAGATGAACTTCCTTGCAGAAGTTGATCTCAAGTAAAACCTATGCCATGAAAAGTCTTTTTCTTTCTGTTCCAGGTACACGGTTTGATCACTCAGGATTGCACTTAGCAGCCAGTTGTTGGTGTTCATGATTGCTTGAGTCTCTGCGCTGGTGCATGCAAGGTCCTCTGCCCTCAGATCAAGTCGGGTATGGCATCCAGCGGAGGCAGCCATTGGCAGGAGTCGGATTCAGATTCAGTCTATAGCTAAAATAAACTGTAACACAAGCCAGGCACGAGGGAAATCCATTCAATGAGCAGCTTGAACAAATCTATGTTCAATTAATGTAGCTTTTCAAACACTGTGACAGTGTTTGTGCTCTAAGAAGATGGTTAAGACATTGCTGCCACCAATCATTACGGCAGTTCTTCTTCCTCTCGGGAAGCGGTGTCAGTCCAGGAAGGGAGCACAATTAGCAGTAACAAGAGAGTATGTGGGGGAGTGCAGGATGAAAGGCAAGACTGAAATTACTACTGAGGCATTCCTTAGGAGAAAAGGAATTTATGAAGAGAGGATGAGGACAGGGAGGTGAAAGATGGAAAAAGAAGGAAAGAGGAAAACTTCAGAGACAAGAACAGGTGGAGAGGGGAAAAGAAAGGGGAGAATATCTGGAGGAAAATGAAACAGAACAAGGAGCTTGAAGAAGAAAAAAACATTATTCTGCGATCCGTGGTATTAATGTTGTCTAATTTTGGGTAGATTTGTATCTTCTGTTCCCTTGCCGTGCCCTCCTTGCCACAATTGCCCAGTTCACCCCACCTATTCCATTTCATCAGCGCAGACAAGAAATAGCACCGAGCTGCAGAATGGATATTACTGGACAGCCATTTTCTGCCAGACATAATGTAGAAGGGCTGAACTCTGCTACATATTCCTCCATTCACCACTCATGCTCTCTGTCCTCTCCCCAATCACTCGTTTTCATGAAACCTTAGGGAGTTTGCCATCTCATACTGTGCTGCCCCTCCTTCTGGTTTAGCTGCAATTAGCAAACAGGGTCCAAGTTATTAAAGGAGGATTGACAAACACATGGAGGGCTTGACAGATGGACCAATTATATAAGCCTTATTTCCTTAGGCATCCAGGCTGAAAAGAGGACAAACCACGAGGAACACGAATCATGCTGAGAGTAAAGAGAAAGTGCGTGGGTAGGTGGCTGAAGGGGTGGGGGAGCAAGGGAATACAAGACAAAAGAGATTGCTGCAAGGGAGCTGAAAGGGAAGGGAAGGGAAGGAGCAACAGCAGGTGGTGATGTTACTGGAAGGGGCCTGGAGTTACCTGTTAGAAAAGGCAGCTGGTTTTGAAAGGAGAGAGTGTTACCTGGAGCTGTAAGATGCTCTGTAATGACAGGAGCGCCCTGGGAAATAGAGTTTGCTGGGGATATGATCCAGGAAGTAATAAAGGGAGCGCAAAAAGTTAGGGGATGAGGTAAAGGACAGAGAAGCTGTGAATAACTGTTGAAGTCTTCAAGGGATGAAGGAAAAATGAAGAACAGAATAGATCTCTCATTTGTGCAAAGTGAGATTCACCGAATTCGATGTTGCTATGGTGATTTACACCACCTGAGGACCCAGGTTCAACTGTTTAAGGCAATGCATATAATTATTCTTTTGATTTTCCCAAATAAGTACTTGTAGCCTCTTGCTTATATATAATGTGTTTCATAATTCAGAATTGTGCTGCAGTTTGACAGATGATCGATGTACTCACATTACCAAAGCTAGTAGCAGTCTTAACTGGAAAGGTGCAATTAAGAAGTATGTTATGAAACAAATGCCCTTTACAACTTAAATGGTATCTGAAGAAATGTGTTTTATTTAACAGATATGTACAAAAGAGAAAAGAAGCAAAATTCAGTCTTTAGAAGATTGGATTCATTTAAAAAGTAAAGAAAGGACAATAACAAAGGATAGCACTTCAAAGGTGAGAGAGAGAAAGCCATGTTATCCTGCGTAGACAGGATCCAAGAATCCAGTTCAGCATTACTACAAACTTCTCCTACAACTTTTGGCAAGTTATTTAAACCCCTATGCTTCTGTTTCTCAACCTGAGTACCTGCTGGAACTAAACTTACCCTAAGGATGTATTTAGAGATTTCATTCCTAAGTGCTTTGAAAAGTGCTACGTCATGTAAGTGAAGAATGTCATTATGAAAATTGTGCTTCAGAAATCATCACTAGCAAGGATTTATTCTATAACATTATTAGCTTGCAAATCACAAAGCTCCCATCGACACACAGGAGAGAGGCACAGACGAGAGCGGTGCCCGTTACCGCAAGGGTAGGATACATACACCCAGCCTTACTGCGCGTTGTCGTGCTCAGCTGCTACTACCAGTTAACCCACAGCAGCGAAAAGCTCACTGCAGACCCACGTGCGCAGTCCCCTGTCATCTGCAGACATCTGACCAGCAGTACCTCAGCTAAGTAGTAAAAATGTTAAAATTGTATCTGCCGGCGGATGCTGCAGCCTCAGCTGCAGCCTAGGGGTAGCCTAGCAAACACAGGTCATCGCTGGGGTTAGCTGCAAGAGGGGTGAATCGCCAGAAAGGGGTAGTACGGCCATGCTGAGGCGTCACACGCTTGATTCCTGTTCTGGGGTCTGACCGCCACGGTTATTCTGTTCTTTGGTGGCATTTTTAGAAGATGAATTTGTATCTGTTCAGGGTTCTAGGACACCTTTCTTTGCATGGATATTGATTTGGTACAGATACTGGCTTCATATTGAAAAATCATATTTCAAGAGGCATGTTAGAAAGAAGCCTGATTGAATACAATATAGGGAGGGTGCTTTATTCAGGAACAACGAGGAGTGTATGTAAGCTTTAACAGAAACATTAATTATGTGAAAAGCAGGCCCGTCTCCATCTCACTTTGCACAAAAAGCTAATAAGCTAAGGCCATTAGAAAAGGTGCTAAACATTTTCTTAGAGAAGACACTTTTTCCTGTAAACTCTTAAATCCTCTGAAATTTTAGGAAAGCTCCTTGTGATTTGGACCTGCTCTACATAAGTTGTTATTTCTAACATGCTTGTCTCACATGCGGGACAAATGTTCATATAACCTGGTATCATTTTTATGTAAACATTGAGATGACTGATTGTGTAATACAACAAGGTTACTTGATGCTATGACCGCCTGCTAATGTGAAAAGCTTGTTAGCTGTCTAGTTGTCTGGCATTGCTTAACCAGCTTCATCTATGAATTCAGATGGAAAAATTATCACCTTTCTAAAAAAAATTTCAGAAGAAGAGGCAATGCCTTTGCGATAGATACGTAATTATCCTCTTTCAAGATTTCATTCAAAAAAACAGTATTTTGAAGCGTCTAAGGTATGTTATACAAAGGCAAGCCTTCAAACTTATTTCAACCTCTTTTAAACTTCTTCCAAATTTCAACTTCTTTCATACCCAGGTAGGTCAAAAACAGTATTTTGGAAAGTAAGAATAAAAAGAAGACTTAAAATCCTACCTCTGGTCTGCAAGTTTCATGCAACAAGAACAGATGCAAATAAGACTATGTTATATTCGTAGTGCACAGATTATGTATGCATGAACTGAAAAGCTTACCAGGACACATGACAACGCCGAGCCATCTGAAGGGTAAAAGCTAATTTTGAATCCAGACATACTTGAAAAATACAAGTTTTTCCACCTTCTATGAAATGATGAGGAAAAAGGTGTTATGAACGTTTTTCAAATTGAATGTTGAAATTGTTCGTTCAGCACTTTTTCTGCAATACATTATGTGCCTAACTTTTATAGCTGGGATGCCTCCCGAGGGAGATGCATCTTTCCAGCTGAGAACCAATGGCTTAAACCACATAGTCCTGCAGACGGAAAATGGTTATATCCTTGATTTACCTGCTCCAGGACAGCACTTTACACAGCTTTTTGGAGAAAATGACAAATACTTGCCCTGTGTTCATAAATCTTATCTAAGTTTACTCCAATTGGCTACAACAGAAGTACATGAACCGCTACATTTAACAGTGATGCATCAAACACAAAGCCAGGATTCAAAGCCAGTTTTGCGTTGATTTGCAAACTACTTATTTATCTGTGGTATATATAAAGATGGGACACTGTACTGGAACTCACTGCTAGTATTGGGGTACTCTGCTCCCCTTCAAGAACAAACCTACCGACTAAGGTGAAGCATAAACTAAAGATGAGATACAGAAGGGACTATAAACACAGCGACTGGAATTAGATTGCAGTTTTACTTTGAATACTTCCTGCCTTAAATAAAACAGCAGCCATTCCTCACCACTGCTTGTTTTTTGGCAATGATGTCCCTTACAAAGTCGCAAAGAAGATCAACCATTTCTGCACCAACAGAAAGAATGTGAATCCTCTATTTGCCCATGTAGAGACAGGTCTTGAGGCTTAGTCTGAAGAAAGAAAAGCAATACTTCCTGCTTTCCTGCTGTTTTCAGGGTGTATTTTAGGTAAAATATGTCAATATTCAACAACTCGGAATAGCTCCTCTTGCCTCACCCCAGGCCACAAGAGTCACTGATGAGACTCTGCCCCAGTCTTAATGCTGGCTGGGCTCTGCGCCCACTGCGTCGCTCCAAGCAGTCGTTCTATGCCTCCCTTTGCACCTCTTCAACTGTGCTTCATCTCCACTTACACTGTACCTTCCTGCCTGCCTCAGCTGCTCATTAGCCTTTTCATGCACTGCATAGCATGCTGGGACATCAGCATTGGTTGGGGCTCTTAATTGCTGCTCTAATATTTAATAACACCAGAATATTACTAATGAAAGTGCATAAGTATTTGGCAGGTTTGCACAAATGCTCTCCCACAGTCCCCCTTCGTAGCATCTTTCAGGATCTGATAGAACACCTTTAAAGATGAAAATTTAAGTTCAAAAAAGGCATTCATTGTGTTCTGGAAAAATAAGGCATACGAAAGTCACTGCAATCCATCTGAATTTCTTCCTGTTAAAATCTAACCCTGTCTTACAGCTTTGTTTTGTTATTTTTGTCAGATCCCCAGATTCATCTTGTAATAATGTGCTCTCTCCCCAGAGACCTAGCCAGTGCCTTTCATCAGCAACAGCCTTCCAGAAGTTCCACTTAGCTCACAAAGCAAACACAATGTTTGGCATAATATTTCAAAAAGGTCATACTGTGCTTCCTAACTTAATGGCCATTTATATTGCTTTACAACATTTAAATTCACACTCTGCTATCAAGTGGAGCCATGCCATCTAAAAATAAATGCTTAAAAGCTAAATAAAAAAAAAAATGTCCTAGATACCTGGGTTTGGAAATGTTTTCTGCTTATCTGAAGACAAATTCTGATGCCCTTCTTCATAAGTCCTTTAACTCAAGGGTAGGCCCACTGAAAATAGCAGGATAGATGCTGAGGCCGTTATTCCCAGGTATTAGGTAGTGCCATAGATTCGAAAATACCCATAATGTATCTTGTATGACAACCAGCAGAGCATCCAAGTACCTTGAATTTAGTATTTATTTTCACAACTCACCTTTGAAAGAAGGAAAGGGTATTAATGCCATAGGACAACAATGCACAAAGAAATTCAAAGCACGCGTAAGCCACATGCAACAGTCACAGACCTGCTCTACACATACATGAACTAGCGCCAATCCACAAGTCTGGAAACCACGCCAGCCTGACACTGAGCCAAACCTGGAGTCCTGCTTATAGGCAGGGCCTATGAATTTTAGCTCAGCACTCCACTCCCCCCCTTACATCCCCTGGCTCACATCTGATTTCCGATTAGCGAAAAGGAATTTCGCTACAGCTGACAGTGCCATTTCACAATGCGGCTGCTGAAAAGTCAGAAAAGAAGCATTTGCCCATAGGTAACCACTTAAACTAAAAAGCTGATAGTAACTCTTCTTTTGCTGAAATGGAAAAGTTTAAACCTAAACTACTGTTTCTTTGAGGCAGTGCAATCTGATTAATCAGCACAACAAAGCTTCACCAGAATTTAAAGCAAGCACAGCCTGAAAATACAGCCACTATCACTAAAGTAAGTTATGCTTTACCAGTCTTACACACATCCATAGATAAAGGTGTATTCTATCAATGCATTCATTTAGATACAAAATCAGCTGAAGGGCACAGGGCATTTTTTTGTGACTTGAATTATTACTTATTTCTACTTGAACCACTGCATCCATACTCTTTTTACCTGCACAAGTGATGTAGCTCTATGTGAAGCCTACTTAAACACAATCTCTAAAGCCACAAAATTGAAGCAGCTGGCATCCCGCAGGTACGGGTACATGGGGCACAAACAGTTAAAAATGTTGACATTTCCCACATCACAGTGTTTACCTTACCTGTAGCATTTGCAGTGATTCCCTGTGCTTTGAGGGGGAATCACTGCAAATGCCACTGACCCATTTTTTGCTTCCTAATTTGGACTTGCTCATACATATTTCATTTTATTGTCTTTCAGGCTACACCAAATCTTTGAAAATTGCAATGTGCCAAAATTGTAGGCAATCCACACTGACAATTTCACAGGTCTGGGAATCCTCCCTCATTCATTTGTTCCCACTTATTCAAACCACAGGTTTTCACTCACTTGCATATGAAGATAAAACAATCCAAGTACTTCAAATATGCACATTCAACATCATGTTTCCCAGAGTATGTTTATTAAAAAAACCCCTATCCTATGAAGAAGTACTATATCAACCTATGAATTGGCACATCAATATCATCGCAGATCAGAAAATGGTACCCAAAATGAAAAGCATAATGCTGTGTAATTCTCTGTTATTTTAAAAATCTCCATTTCCTACCAAAAGATGATAAAGGCTAGATTAATCCAAAAAAGTTATTGTGAGTCCATATTGTAATTAGTAATGTCCAAATTTACTTTGCCATGCAGTTCCTTCTGTATTTCTTATCTCCTGTGAAGCCTGAATTTTGCTTATGCTGATACCACGACAGATTATGTACGTTGTGTCTTAACGCATGTTTTACACTAATTTCAAGTCTCCACAATTTTTCCTTTAGCATAATTATGGAATGGTGATTAAGGCATGTCTACAAAAGGCTATGAGAACATTTATGCTAAATCCAGGTTCCACAAAAGCCACGTGTAAATTTTCAAATGGAGGTGGACTCATCAACATTAGATCTCAGACAGCTCTATTCAGCATTTTCCCCTTAGCGTCACTATTCAGATTTCCTTAATTTCTGTGTCTTTGACGTCTCCTCAAAATATAGTCTGAATTTAGTGACAGACAAATATGCTGGGGGGCTTTACATTGACTTCCAAGGACTTTAGGTGAAAAAATCAGTATGTAATTCCATAGGTCTCACAGGCAGTGGCTCTTTCCTCACGCTACATCAAGAGCCATTCCGTTAACTTGATCCACATAGCACTGGGGTGGAAGACGAAACTGGAAAGGTTGTTTTCTTTCAGAAAAAACAAGACAACAGCAGTAGAAAATACGCCTCGAATTTCTCCAATAGTTGCTACAGCTAGATAGAAAAGTGACAGCAGTTGTCTACAACATCGCATCCCACAGATCTAATACTCTGCAGGCCTGCTGTCCTGTTCTGAGTAGGATGGGAGGTGGCCAAGGATGAAAGGAACACTTTGCTTCCATTTGTAAAGATTCTGGAAACTACATAGCTAGTGTCCTGTCTGGAAAAGCCACGCAATCACGAGATGAGCGAACGGAGTAAGAAGCAGAAAGTTTGCCCAAAAGAGGATCTCTGCGCCTCGGGTTCACAGAGATCAGACCAAACGGCAGAGGACGCCTGACTGACAGGACCCTGAAGAACTGCCTCGGCCCCGCACAGCAGCTGCCACAGCTTAACATCAGGATGCGGTTCGGGATCAAAAATCTACCAGGGGCTTTTAATGCTAAAGATGTTATTTTGTAACAGTTGTTTATATCCCCATAGAACCTCACCACTGGCTGTGCAGTGACTTGGTGATATTCCACAAGCGTATAAAACATGAACTGTCTGCCATGAGACAGAACAAACAAATATTTTCAAATAAAATAACCTTTTCCCTGCTACAAATAGAGATAAATACTGCAATATTCCTAAGTTAGTTGCAGAAGTCAGGAAAGTAACAGTTGTGATAAATTATTTCATCTTACAAACTTTCTTCCTTTGGGCACGAACTACTTTCAGCATTTACGATTTAAATAACTAAATGATATTCTTCCATGAACAGAGAGAATAAACTAGAAATCAGATGCATGGTCATCCCCCATCACATTTTTGTGGATCTATAATGAAACATTTGAGAAACCGTATATGCTGCCTCTGATCATGATTGTTCTGTTCATTAGTAACACTTTCGCAAGTAAACTTTCAGCCACAGTGCCAATTAAAGCTACTTAGTGGTGTTTAGAAGTTAATTAATAGTAAACTAAAGTTCTGAATTTCATGCAAATTTTTCATCCATACATAAAATTTGTCTCATGGCTGGCATTTCAGAAGAATTTTTTTGTCAAATTATTTTCATCTAACAAAGGAAGCAACTAAACTGGCCTTTATGCTTCGTCTCTTGGTGTCATTGGAAGACATCCTTCAGGATATTTTACCATATACTCTCAAGGAATCCCTTCTCCCTCTTCATATTTGTAGCAGCTGTCTATATTGCCCCAGCATTAGTAGAAATTCCATCAAAAACTAGAAAAAGAAATACTTCAGGCTCCTAATTGACTTCACCCTTGTCTACTCACACGGACAGGACAGTGTTACACCCTTCCAGCTAGCAGGCTACCAGATGTGTTAAGAGGAAGCAAAATGAAATTATCTTCTCATCAGATAAGTAGGTGTATCTACGACAGATTGTTTGTCACGTTAAAATATTTATATGGTAAAAATGAATTAAAACTGACACGCAAGAGTAGAAAATTTGAAGAATATCTCAGGAAAAAAGAAAAAAGGGTCATAATTATTTGTCAGGCTTTCATGCTAATTAACCGATGGACCATTTCTTCCATAAGCTTTCTATCGCCATATTTTTCTCAGAGAATTAGCCAGTTCTTTCATCAGTTTGCTTCTATATATGCTATGGGCTATGTAATATTTCACAGGTTCAGACTGGGGCCGAGGTTCCACCCTGGCCACGGGTCACTGAGACATCTCACGAAGGAGCACGTGGTGAATTCCCTTTGCAAGAAGAAATACTGCAGCACGCCGAAGCTAAACATCCTGCTCCCTGAGTGGGCTTTCCTTTGCCCGAGAAAAGCAAGGATCATGCCTGAACTGTTTGCTGGAAACAGGGAGAATTCAAAGTTGGGGGCCTGGTGAAACTATAGCGAACGGTGAAAGGTACTTTCTTGACTTCATGCTGTATTGCACACTAGAGCAGTGACTGGGCTACAGACCCAAATCATAACGATGGCAAAACAGCCTACTTAGCTTGCTTAGCCCTGGGACTTCCTCAAGGTCAGGGCCAAATTCTATGTTGTTAATTCTTCTGTGTCAACAAAACACAAGGAAGGAGGACGGCAATCCTCCAGATTAAACTGGTATAGCCGTAGTGACTCTATTTGCATTAGCTTTCTTCTGCACCTTGACCGTACCAAGAGTCAACAGCACAAATCCACCTCACTGAATCTCTGGGGCCACTGACTTCAGTAGAGTTGAAAGAGACATGAAACCTCCAATGACGACAACATCCAATTCAAGATTGCAAATTGCTTGTTCAGGAGCCCATCATGATTCTAGAAGTTAGTGGAAGAACAAGGAGCCACTAGAAATGAAGCATAATAAATTCATTTTGATAACAGCTATATTAAAGAACAGTTGAGGTCAGCTGTAAAATACAACTGTAATTGTACAGCTTAGCCTGTAAAATTACTCTTCGCTAATATAGCTATGCCAGCTTACACTAAGCAATCTGTGTTACGGAGCTTATGGAAACATTAAATTTGCTTAAACTTCCACTCTGTTTCAACAGGATTACACTCAGAAGGATGTCTGGAAGGAGTGTTAGTTTATACGTAACGCACAGTTCTGAGTCACCAGTCAGCTATGTGATATAATTGCCTATGTAATTCTAATGGTGACCTACTGAATAGAAGCTAAAACCAGACAAGAACCATTAAATTACTAGTTATTCTGAAATAAAATGTGTTTGAAGTGTGCTTGTGATGGCCAGATCCTTTCTGTACGCTCCACTGCATGTCAGCACATCAGAAGACATGACAAATAAAGAGATCACAAATCTCTGTAGTTTCTTCCCGTATCACTTTAAAATAACGCTTCATCTGATCTTCTAACTATATTTAAATTAATTAAAAACCATTTATCACTACAACCTCTCTGAAGTACTTGAGGATTCGAAGTCAGTTTTTCTTTCTCTGTCAAATATCCTAGTTTTCTGAGTGGGTAGGATGTGACCTATAAATTACCATGATGAATAACTCCAGGAGTAAGAACGTGGGTCAGTTTTTCATTAAAATTAAAAAGTCCCGATTCTCTGTTGTCAGATTATCAAGTGCTGCTGCAAAGGGAAACAAAGCGCTGTCAAAGCAGAGTAATGATATTTTACATCCAGTCTGCCCCGGTGTAAGGAACACGTCATGTAGGACACTGCATAGGCAGAACCATTACGCTCCTTTTCAAGGTCAGCAAGTAAATTCTGATTTATTAATGGAGAAGAAATTTCTTGCTGGTTGAAACTCGCTTCCATGAACACACAGGATCAATGTACCACTTAATTCCTATATAAATCTTCTGAAGATGGACAAATTTCAAGTAGCACAATGGCGTATCGTTTCTGCCAATCTGAGGGAAAGACGGTGTTACTGATAATTCCTTCTTCTGATCCAAGGGTTTTGAAAGTCAGAGAAATGTGAGCAGGCTCTCAAGTTATGTAGACTGTTGATGAAAGACAGATTTTAGGGTATTTTTTAAAATGCAGCAATGAAGCATTGCCTCCTGGCATTATTGTGCATTTTGCACAGACACAAACTACCAACAGTACAAGATGCAGCTGAGAATCCTTAAAGAAACAATTGAAGGTAAACTAAAAGCAAGTTCAAAAGCAGCTTGAATACTCACAGGACATGACTTTGCAACTTCAAATTATACCTTTTCATGATGGGGACAGCTGCTCCCCATCGAAAACCTGACAGATCCCACGTAGAAGCAGTGAAACTGCTTGCAAACGAAGTATTAAGTGCACCAAGGAACTTGCACAGCAAACTGAAATACATTTCTCTGAACTGTTGCCATGGCCATTTGTAAAAATCATAAAGGAGAAAAGCTCAGCTAGAAAAATGATGTTTTTCCATCAAAGTGTCACCTCTCTGGTTTGCACATGACCTCAGTCTTAGCCAGCGGGAGGCACTGGATGAAACTCTACGTCACGCCAAGGAGTCGCATTAATGCTCAAAGACTAAAAGCTGCTTTTAGGCACAGCCAGGTTCCTCTCTTACCGTTCTTGCCAAAGACAGGAGGCACCTCTGCATCTCCATCCAACCTGCCATTTCTCCAAACCAGTCGATTCCCAGATGAAAAGGGAACACATCGGACAGGGCTGACAATTTCCATCTAAGACGGTTTTCTGACGAGAAAGGAGGGGGAGGATTGGCAGAGAAATGGCAACCTCCTGCCCTAAAAGGAGAGCTGTCACCTACAAAATGCCTCCCTGAACTCTGCAAAATAAGGAGGGAGCCACAGGTGAGCCTCTGCGGCTCAGCTCTGCAATCTGTTGTGCTGGTAGATACTTTGCAAATTTGGTGGTTATTTACTGATTTATAACAGTGTCCTTCACAGAGATTTACAAGATTGTGTAAAGCAGAACAAAGAAATGCTCCAAGTATCTCATCTCAAGTGAGCAGATAGAGGGAATTTTTAATGTTTGACCTCAAACATATTGAAAGTATAATATGCTTTCATTATGTTTTCTCAAATGGGAGAAACATCTATACCAAGAAGCTGCAGAGGACACAAACAGTACATGAAGTGAATTACCTGACCTGAAAAATAAGGCTTTGGGCAAAGATGTGAACATTAATCAGCATACAAAGATAAGGAAGACCCAAGGAATGAGGATTTTTTAACAGAAATAATGAAGATTTACCTTTTTATCATGATTTTGTGCTAAAAGGGAACTAAGGAAGCTGCCTGAATAAGGATGTGAGAAAAACGGATGGCAGAGAAGTATATTAGATATGTTACTGTACTCTAAATCGATCATAAATAGGTAATGAACAAGACAAAAACAGAATACATAAATACTGTAAATAATGAAAAATATCACACATAAGATCATATAGAACAGTATCATATGTAATGCACACTATGACAGAAATCGTAATTAGATATGCGAAGGCAAAATGTGAATCAATTTCTTAATGGTTTAACTCACGCAGCTTGGAACAGTAAATTACTTAGAAGGACCTGATAATGATTTTCTGATGTTCTTCCTGAAAACACCAGTTGATTCAATCTAACACCAGACTGCAGAGTGAAACAAAATGTTCAAGACAGTATTGTCAATCACATCCGAGCTGTAGCACCCCATATGATTTACACAGGTGTACTCTACACGCTAGCAAGTGAGATACAGATTGACTATCTGCCCAGTCTTTACCCAGATTGTCTCTGCACACCCAGACTGACTATCTAAGGTCATACGGCATCACGGTTTCCCCACAATGTGGGAAAGAATTTGGACAAGAACAGCTCCCACAAGGAAAGGAAATGCTATGCGTTACTGGTGGGAACCACTGAGCTTTAGAGAGGCTGTTGAGAAAGGGAGATGTGTTCAGACAGACTCTGATTTATTGAAGATGGCTATAGCTGTCCCTGGAGATCCTGGTTTAAGGAATTTCCCTAAGCCAGCACAGTGGATGCATGCTAACCAGTATGAAGTACAGAGTTTGGCATTTCCAGGAGCTCAGCATACAAACAAAGACAAATGAACAAGCAGCTGCCTTTTTTATCTTTTAAAGAAAAAGGGAACAACCTAGCTCATTGAGGACAGATGTCAGCCTTCTAAGTGCATGAATATCAGCTAGTTCTGCCGATTTCATTGACCTGAAATACAAGTTCTCAGAGTCACAATGTGAATCTTTTGAACCTACATGCTCAATCTTACTACAAAGATATGTTTTTAAAGAGAGGATTTTATAGTGAGCAGCAAAGCATAGTAATGATTAATACCCTGATTGCCAGCAAGTGCTCTGAACAGCTCTTTCTCTGCAGACACTGACATTCTCTTGCCAAAGAAAAAACACAGTGGCATTTCACGTTAAAAAAAACAATGTTCATCGAAACAGAAAAAGCACTAGCTGGCACTGAGAGTAACAAATGAGAAGGTCAGCGGAACAGACACAAACAGCACAGAACATATATGCAACATATTCTATGAAACCGGTATTTAATTTATCCCATGCAGTATTCACTTCTGCAGTATTAATAAAACTTACATCAGTTTAACAAAAAGAAAAAGGTATTACATTAAATTTTCTGATTAAATGCAATTATAACTCTTAATCCGCACCTTTTATCAGGGTTACTAATGGAAATGCATTAATTAATGCTGGACACTTATCATCTTATTCTCATTTTAAGAGCCACTGTTATTTGCAGTTCTGTTATCCAGAACAACACGCGTAATGTTCAGAAAACCCAATCAAACCTTCACAGTAGTTTTAGACTCTGATTCAGCAAAGGCTCATAGGCTCATATGCTTAAAGTCCTATCAAAATAAAATCTGAAGTAAGCATCTATCAAATCTTTTTATAGGGATGGAACAGAAAAAAAGTACTCCTACTTTTCCTTTATCGGATGCATCTAACTATCTGAGATCAAGGAGAGCCACTGCTCCCTCGGTGCACTCCCAGAGGTCTTACGGTACTCCAAAAAGGTAAGTCAAGCTCAGACTAGGATATAAGGTAGGTCTAGAGCTTCGCTTAGCTTGCATGTATTCCTCTGTGCCAGGAAACTCATAGATAAGGCAACAGCGACCCGGCCCTACAGGCCAAAATCCAAATAAAAATACATCATCAACCGCTGGAGCCAACAAGACTGTGGAGGAGCAAAAACTACACATAGGCAAAATTTGTGTACACAGAGGGGCACGTGTGCAGTAGTTTTAAGTAACCAAAAGAAGAAAAAGAATGAAGAAATTAAATATTTCCTCTAGATTGGGGTACTAACCCTTAGCTACAAATTTTTTTGATGATAAACAGATAGAAATACAAGTTAAATTTGGATCAAAACAGTAGCTGCTTAGACAATGCTTTAGACTATTTAAAGTCAGGCTGTATTATCTTGTAAAGAGAATATGTAAATGATAAGAAATATGGTAGCTCAATCAAACTTCTGTCCCCCACCCCAAGCTCACTGTGTGCAGATATAAAACAGTATCATAAAACCTGGTAAAGAAAATGGGAAATGCTTTGGATTCCTGTGAAATAAATGAAACTTCTAAACATTTCTGGATAGTTTGGTTTTTAAAAAGGAAAAGCAATATGGGACAGAGAGCAGAAGAGAGAACATAGTATTTCTGCAAAAGGAATCAAACAAAGGTATGAGTAAGATCTACAGATTTTAAAATGAATCTCAGGAGATAAACTAAGAATGGTTAAATGCAATGCTGAGTAGGAAGCAAACCCTAATACAAATAGCATTTTTTGATTCATTGAATTTGAAAAGCTATCGGAAAAAGACATCTGACCATCAAGAAATTTTAAAGAGATGGAAAAAGTAAATACAATTTGCACATTTAATTATTTCCTCTCACATTTCAGTGAGATTAGATAATCGTAATATTTGTTTAAATATCTGTTTAGATCCCATACTAACTCTTCCATCTGGATGCATTAACTGGATGCATCAAAGTGAAAGAATCTTGCATAATACGCAAGCTTACCAGCTGGAGCCTCATGTGCATGGCAGTACTGACATGATCCTGAAAGAGCAAGTGGATCCTGAACAGCAAGTGGACACTGAAGGTGTTCCTCTGATCTGTCTCTCAGGCTCACAAACTGGGGTGCTGGAGTTCATGCACATTGCAGAGACGGTATGAAAAAATCACCATCAGGATTTTACTAAGCATACGCAAACACTCAATTGGAAAACAGGTAAAGAGAAGAGGCCACTCTGTGATGATAAATGCTTTTTCACCCTCTCCAGCGGAAGACTTTAGATACAGCCACCCACCTGTACAACACCTATCACATCAGAGAACTATGTTGTAATACAGTGGACATTGCCACTTCTTCCTCCTAGATGTTTTTAGAGAGTCTTACAAACTGCATGCATTTTGGGAGGCTTGTGGCCTTGTAGAACTAAGTGAAGAGATCCTGTCTGCTCTAAGCAACAGCAATTTATAGCCCACTACCAACAGGAATGGGCATTAGCATAGAGTATGGAAACTAGATTTCCTAACCTCTGCCCTGAGGATAGAAGCAGCCTCTGAGTCCTTGGTACACCAGCACATCTCCCAGTAAAAACGGAGTGGGAGTACAGCAGGTTATAGCATACGGGTGTGTTTTGTTATCCTAGGCAGCACAGGTAGCAATGGCAGCAAAAAAAACCAGCTCGGGCTTCAGCTCATCCACAGGAGAAGATTATGTCTTTTGGAGTGTGTGTATTCAGGACGCTAGCCCCCATCACTGCTTCTTCACCAGTAGTTATTACCATAATCACGCTCTTGTTCTGCGCAGATGTATTCTCAGAAATAATTCCTGGTAGCTTATATGTAACAGATATATTAACAATTAAAGGTTTATCATAAAGAGCTTTGATACATGTTACAGAAATTGGAATTTATCTGTATTAAACAGGTGGCATAAGCTGGTTAACACTTTCAAAAGTGTATCTGGAACAGAAACAGTTTGTCATAAGGTCACTGCTATCACATAATGAGGGCTCTGCCATATTGTTGTAGGAACAACAGTGAACACAATATTTTAAATTAGAGATTTCTGTTCTTTTTTCTTTTTCTGTTCTTTCTTTTTTAAAAAAAAGCACAGACCTTTTAGAAATATTTTCACCCACATACTTGACATTACCTAAAATGAAAAAGGAAGATCAGCCTCTCATCACACATTCTATCAGTTCAAAAAAGCCTTGAAAACATGGGGTACATGGAAAACTGAACACCATATTGAGTGAGTTTACCACCACAGCAAGAGAGACTCAATCCTTTTGTGAAAAGACAATTGATTTTTTTTGACCAAAAGAAAAATAAATAAACTTTATCTAGATTCCTGCAAAGTGTCAAATTAACTGCTACATGGGAAAATTATTAAGCTCAAAAATATTGGAATTAGCACCAAAGAATGCTTCAAAAAAATTTAGCCGAAGGGGATGAAATAAGTTGCAGTACAAGAGAAACTATCAAATGGGAAGAAGCCTATTAATGCAAAACCTCCAGGACTGGTCCCGAGACTCATTTCATTTAGCATTTTCATCAGTTATCTTGGCAAAAAATAGAAGAATCAAACTAATTAAACATTAATGGCACAAAGTTAGATGGCAGTGACCATACTGATGAGGATCACAATCACATACAAGAAGAGCTGGATGACATTAAGGACTGGAGTAACGAAAATGAAATAAGTTATGATAGTAAGAAGTGCAAGGTCTTGCCCTGGAGATTAATGCAAACTTCTGCTATAAACTGAGGGCACAGGAGGAACATTGGCTGGTCATAGGAAGATGATGCTCCTGCAGGGCGATACAGCCATACGCATCAGTGTGATGCAACCTGAGGAGGTATCACATTGAGGTGGAAGATGGCGTATATTAGTGTGAGGGTCATCAGGAAACTGGAGAGACAATCTTATGAAAGGGCATTGTAAAGCCCTAGTTATCTGTCTCCACAAAACTAAGGCTGACAGAGGGTACGATGGCTCAGTGAAATTCTGCTGAAGATTAAATACCAACAAGGAGAGAAGAGCCAACATACACAGGAGAAGAAAAGAGGGCTGGAACTCAGAATAAAGTTTTTAACTCTCTGGAGAGTAAGGTTCTGAAACAGTCTTTTAAAAGCTAATAATTTTTAAGGCCAATTTTATAAAAAAGGATTATCTGACATGTTTGCCTGCAATTACAGAGAAGTAAACATGCTCACCCAGGAGAGCCGCCTTTTACTTCTACATTCTCTGTTCCTAATGGCCAAAACCAGCTCAGTAAGACAGATGGAGCTTCATT
Organism: Platalea leucorodia; assembly: GCF_965183815.1. Lineage (NCBI taxonomy): Eukaryota > Metazoa > Chordata > Aves > Pelecaniformes > Threskiornithidae > Platalea > Platalea leucorodia. The sequence goes on from NC_138827.1 coordinate 62,571,838, forward strand.
TCTTCTGCCAAGCCTTGATCTGAACTTACAGATCTCAGAAACCAAGACAGTCAGAGACAAAAAAGAAATGACGTCCATATCCCATCCTACTGTGCTCTAATATTTCATCTCCAATAGCACTGTGGATATAACTCTCAGCAAACTGGCTAAAATAAGGCAAGATTTTTCTATTTAATTCTGAGTTTGGCAGTTATTTTCATGTGATTTCCCATATTATTTGAGTGAAGGTTTTTTAAAACCTTCATAAAATCCAAGTGTGCATTACAAGAAATTGCTATGTTTATGACCTGACATTATGTCAAATAATTACATATTAATGTAATTTTTAAAATTACTATTTTTCTTCTGATTGCAGCAGAAATGCTGAACACTGCCACACACATAAATCCAGCAATATTGTGTCTTCCTTTGGAACATATTAGTGTACAAGAGTGGATTTTTTGTCTGACTTTGAAAAGTGAGCACTCGGTATATGCTGTTCTCACAGAGGCTCTTCTACATTCTGGGCAGTGGAGAGGGTTATCCCATGTCACCAGAAAATGTTACATGACAGCCTCCAAGATATTTCCAGCTCCACAGGTTCACTGATAGTTTAGTTACTGGAATCCAGCAGTAGTTTTACTGTATGACTTGAAAACAAATCTACTCGAGTACAGAGCTTTTCAACAAAGATTTCAGATGCAGAGTGTTTCAAATACGTATTTTGGTGATGCAACTATGAATTTTAAGTGGTCTAGTTTTAGCCTCTCTCTATTAGAAACTCTTAAGGAAAGCTTAGTTTTCATCTTTCAGTTTTGTTGGTGTTCATAACCAAAATGAAAGACATGAAATAGTGTTTAATAATAATTAAACATTGTAACTTTAGTTTTTCTCTTCTCTCAATTTATTAGCAAGAATTTTTGCTTTATTTGCCATTGGGCAAAGAGCAATCACTGATGTGTTATGGAGAGAGAATTATTAACATTGTCCTGACCTATTTTATTTCCCTACTTATGAGAGGATATCCCCTAAAATTATACTAAAATACTCCAAACTCTGCTTTCATAAATCATAAGCCTGAGAGAGCAAGGCAGCATTGAGACAAGGCAAATCTTCAAAATGCTGAGTAATGCCTTTACTCCATCGATCTTTCACTCTATCAAAATATTAGCTTTTTACTATACAACATTTTCCATGCCATGTACAGCAATTACAATGTGACTGAAAAGAAAGGAAGCCTGACAGGTTATGCTCTTGTACAGCCTCCAGATTTTAATGGGGCTGACAAGTCTCAAGGACTCTCTGACTGCAACGGAGGTGCTGTTCTGCACAGTATTTCCCACAGCCGTGACACAATGCAATAATCAAGTTCACATATCGCTTAAAAAAACATAAAGCAGCGGCAGCAGGGAGAAAGGGTAGAAAGCTGTATATAGGTTAAGAGCAAACCGTGGTGTAAATCTCACTGGATATTTGCCAGTAAGTATTTGTGTATTTGAACTGGCATGTGCAGAATTACGTGTAAGTCCTTCCTTATCTACGTAAGGAAACAAAATCAAAACTCTCTTGTCATTGCAAGGGAAAGAAGGGGATTGCAATTATACTGGGCCCAGCATTACATCACTGAATTCAAGTACAGTTTCAGCCCTGACCTCCGCCCAATTGAAAATGGACCTAATGCACTGCTGGACTGCCTGTGTTCGCTTGTTGCTGGAGTTCATGCGGTAATTCTGTTATCAGTCCAAGATAAAAAAGGCTTGGACAAAAAGCACTGTTGCAACTGCTTACTGATGTAAACACAGCAGCCAAGCCTCTGCTTTTGTCAGCTACTTGTTTTCAATTTTTCTATTCCCTTTCCTCCCCACAAACAGTGTTGCAACTGCAGAACCCACAGACACCTGTGTCTATCCAGCGTAAGACACAATTGTGTTTGGCAGCTTCGCTGTGAAAGCAGCAGCTCTAGGAGCTCTGAAGCTGCCTGCAGTACCTCCTTTAATTCTAAGCTTTCAGGAAGTGCTGGCCTGGGAGTACTGGACTGATGGGCTGGCCTCCCCCGCCCACTCCTGAGAAAATAGCATCACCCTGCGGTGCAGTCATGCTTCCACCCCAAGCGAGTGCATTTTGCTTTTTCCATAATTTTGGGGAAGATGACATGAACAAGAACTCTTCATTTCAGTGGCCTCATTTGCCATTTTTTCAACAGCAAGAGAACGAACACAGCATACTCCATCTGTTGTAATGAATTATGAGCTTCCATTAGATGCAAAAGTAGTTTGGGGCCAGTCAGCATTAGTACAATGCAGCAGCCCTCTACCCAGAGGTCTGGGAGCCGCTGTGTTTTAGCTGCTCAAGATGTTTTTTCTATAGCTCCTGGAAATCCAGCAGGCATTTCAGAATCTCAGAAATCAGGGCTGGAGGGATGCTTAAGAGGTCATTACTCCTTCTGCCATCTCAAGGCAAGATCAACTTGTTCTGCAACTCTTTGTGACAGTTCTTTGTTCTTAGAGCTGTAAAACGCTGGAGCTCCCACAGCTCTTCTCAGCACTCTGTTTTTCAGCAATAGTTAAGCAACTTCCTTTAGAAATTCACTTACATGAAGAAGTTTGCACCTCAAAGACTTAAGAGAAGAATAGGTATTTCATTCAGGGCAACACCATTACTGCAGTCAATGTTGATGAGGGGAACTTGAGCTTGAGATGTCTGGGGGCCATTACTATCCTGACCCTTACAGCTATAGTTCCCAGTCTTTCTGATGGTAAAAAGCCTAAAGTGAGTCTTTCATTCATGGCCTTCCTGCTTCTTAAACTTTTAGAATGCGAGAAGATCTTTCTCTAATAAAGTCAAATCAATATCTAACATGAGAATGGCTGGAAACATTTTTCTGTATTGCAGAGGGTTAAGATGCAGACTGGAATAATTTACATTACAATTACCTGTCCTATTGTTGTAGAAAAGATCTGCAGAAAGCATAATGCAGGGAAACATTTCACTCTGCTTGCTGAGTTTGAGCAACCTATAAAGAGTTATTCCGTGAAGACTTGGAGAGCCCAGCTGCTGTACTGTGTGCAGGCACTATGCATTACTTCTAAAAATAGGGCACTGTGGAACAGGGTGGAAAAAAGGAGAAAGCAACAAAAATTCATCCCCAAATTTTCCATTTTTCTCTCTTACCTGAAAAGGTGTCTTGCACACACACACACACACACAAAAAAAAAAAAAAAAAGGAAGATGTGATCTCATACCCTCAGACCCCTGACAGCAGGGGGAGTGACACCCAGCTTGTTTGTTAGCTCTGTTATGGGTGTTGCCATATAACCTTGGACAAGTCACCTATACCTGTTTCTCTGCTCATCTTCCTTTGTATTGTCTGCATAGATTATGCAGCTTAGATCCCTAAAGGTACTTAGGCACCTAATGCCTCTGTGGACACATCTCTAAGTCCTCCAGGTCAGGCACTGTCTCTTACACTGTGTATATACCAGCTTTGATCTTAACCTGCCAGACTTCATTGCTACTGATACAAAAATTATCGTCACAGCTCAGCTCTGAGCTCTTCTGTTCTACAAGATGAACAACAACCACAGGGCCCCGTGGGAGTTAACAAGCGAATTCACTTCTTTTATGTATTCACAAAAGTCAGGATAAGAATTCAAACAGAAGGAAAAGCGTATTGAAAATCCATGTCACAAAACCACTGTATAAAATCATATCCACAATAATTGCAGCCTGATTTTAACTGTAAAATTCATACAGAAGAAAAGTATGGAAACATCAGTTATTTTGAGAACAGAAACCTCCCCCAGTATTTGCTTCTCAGCAGACAGTGGGCTCAGGATGACTTGGCTTTCCTAAGTTTTAGCAGCCTCATGTGACCACGTCCAGAGCAAGGGGACCAAGGGGAAGTTAGGGCAGTTTAAAACATGCCCCAACTTGGACCAGGAGCCGGGCAGACGCAAACCCACTCAGATTCACAAAATTTAATTCTTGCTTATGAAAACAAAGGCTGAAAGGTGACCTTACTGCATGCGTAAGCTTACACACAGCAGCCTAAGGGACTGACCGCAGAGAACTAACTTCTCAGTCTTATTAGATAAAGGAATAACAGAATATATTCTCTGTAAGCTTGAGAAACTCAGCCCTAAAAAAGATGCAATCTCATGGCAGCATGTACTTAAATGCTGAGATGGTTACTGAAAGTGGTGGTGCACGACTTGACTTTTTTAGATGCTTTGCAGAAGAACTACTACGAAAAAGTCTGGTGTCTGTATATACTAATGTGGTCAGATGTTCGTAGCCTGGGTACAGGATGATCTATCTGCTGATACCTCAAGATCTCTTTCAAAATGTTAATATTTCTTATTATTTCTGTATTTCTATAGTGTCTCCTTCTGGCCTCAGAAGATGGATTTTGCCCTGGTTGAGCACTACTGCGGTGTCCTTATCCAGTCCCTGACTGGAGGCCAATGAATAACACGCCCCATTTGGCAAGTGCTTTCTCAAGTGTAAACAAGTATGTTTTTAAAATGACCCCCCCCCCTTACAAAAATAAACCAAATTCACCATATTAACTGATAAACTGTGTACAAAAGTACTGACAAAAACCAGCAATAAATAATAAAAGCCCAGTTCTGCATTTTAAAAGAAGCCTTAGGACAGAAAGAGAGGTTATCACTTCAGCTCCCAGTAAGAACAAAGATAAAACTGCAGTAAAATTGTGTACTATGTTTTAAAAAAGATCAGGAGGAAAGCCACTGTAAGATTTCAAATGATTACGTGGTATAGTGTATGTTCTAGAGGGACTGAAATGCTCATGTCTTTTGAAACATTTAGATGCTTCAGATCATTTCTATTACATGCAATGAAGTAAAAAGTACCCAGAAGTACCCATTGTTCATCTGGTTCCTTAAGGAATTTAAGCAAAAAGTCAAAGCCTGTATCCTGGTTTTTTTACACATACAGGAAAAACCAAATCATAACAATCAATAAATGCAGGAATTAAAAGCAGATATTTGAAATAAAAAAATTTGAATGTGTAACTAGTAAAATTTAATGTGCCTTTTTGGTCGATAATGTTTTAAGATTTTCTGTATTTTGACTGTTTAATATTTGGCTTTTTGCTATTTTGATACTTATTTTGATACCGTTGAAAACTGTTTTGTTTTAAAACATGAGGCATATCACATGCAGAGCCTTCTTTTCAATAGTAAACTTCAAACATCGAGTAAGTGAAGGAAAGGTAATCCAGGTTACTGGTCACTGTGATTTTTTGAAAAATCTTACAGACCCATATATTCAGAATGATTCAAGTTGGAAGGGACCTCAGGAATTTATCAGTCCAAGCTTCTGCTTGAAATACTCTCTGAGTACTTTGGGAACCCCTTAGAAAATTAAAATCCTTCCTAGGAACCAAAGTCCAGAACTGAAATAGTCACCCAAATTCTTCCTACTGGCAGCAAAGAAGTCTTACATCATCCAGGGCTGTACTAATAGAAGCACAGCCAGTTGATCCACCTTTAAGTAAGCACTCGTTAGACCATATCTAGATATTGCATGCAGTTTTGGGTCCCCAGTATGAGAAAGATGTTGATAAACTGGAGTGAGCTCAGTAGAGGGTCACCAAGCTGGTCAAGGGTTGGAGCACTTGCTCTGTGAGGTGGTGGATGGTGGGAGACTGAGAGACAATGGGCATAAATTCAAACAAAAGAGGTTCAGGTTGGATAAAAGGAAACTTTTCCACAATGAGGACAGTCGAGCAGTGAAAGTGGCTGCCCAGAGACACTGTGCACTCTGCATCCTTGTAGGTGCTAGCAAAGAAGAAAAAAATTCTTAACATATAAAAACCCCCCAGTCCTCTGCACTCGGTACAGAGATCTCTAATACCAGCTAAGTATGGAAAGGGGAAGCCAGCCTGAAGAACAAAATCTATCCGTATTAATAAATACCTGAATGGAAATCTGCCTTCAGGCCTGTTACACAAACTTAAGGACGCAAAGTCTTATTCACAGTTCTTGAGATTATTTTCCACTTTTCTTTCTATTAAGGTACGCATTTGCAGCATACAAAATTATAGTTATGAAATGATATTGTGGGAATTCAAAATATATTCCAGTTTAAATACAGAACAGTGGTTAACAGAGCATTTAAGAAGCATGCTTGTATCATATTCCACAGATTAAGATTTACTGATATCTCTAGATGAATTACATGAAGAGCCAGCATTTCTGCCAGAAATGAGAAGTCACAGAAATTATTTGCCTTTGGAGACTGATTCTGGTGTTTTTCTTACATTAAAGTCAGGTTCCTATTAAGTCTTTGGATTTACTGTGACTATGTCCTAAATCTTAGGAAATGCCAATATTTTCCTCACTTTTTTTCCCATTTATTGAAGCATACTACTTTTTCTTCTTTCTGTCAGCCTCCATAATTGGCGGAAAGTAAGAGAAAAGCCCAGCATGGTGCTGCATCAATCTAATAGTGAGTTACAATGATTGCTGGTGGATCCGAACTCTTGGAGGGAACGGGCTGTATTTTCACAAAAGGTAGTAATCTTTTTATTTTGCTTTCAGGGGCTCGGGAGGAACAAGTAGGCCAAGCAAATGGCATATCACTTAGCACAGCTCAGTGCAGAACACAAGGGTGTTCAATGTCAGATACAGGGTCTACGACGACACACAAGGTAAGCAGGTTTTTTTTGAGGGATTTTTTCCCCCTTCCTCCTTTTATATATACCAGACGTTTTAATCCTTTGCTTTTAGCCAGCTAACTTCCATCTTACCTTCCCAGAAACGGAACTACAGGGAGGTAACCTGCTCAGAATAAACTTCTGCTAAGTACTATTAACAGAGCACAGGAATAACTTTGAGCTGTAAAAAGTTGCCAGAGTTCAGACCCCAAGTCCATTCTGATGCTAGACCAGCTTAGAGAATATTGAAACTTTGCTGGGCGCGGACATACATTAAACACCAAGGCTAAGATAAAAGAAACCATCTGAAAGGTTTCCCTTTGCAGTTACTATTCAGCTACTGACGGAGGTGTTCTCCTTTCTTTTTTTTCCTGTTGGTGCTCTTTTTCATGCTTTTTTTGCTAGCATTTCTCTGTCTTGCTACCTGTTCTTATCCATTCATATTGCAGAGGAGGAAAACTAAGCAAATTATAGAGTGAACCAAGGTAACAGCTTGAGGTTTTTAGCAAGAAAGGACATAATTTCATCCAGTAAGATGCACTTAAAATCTAAAAGCAAATCAAACCCAATTTATAGCTATAAAGATATACATCAGCTAAATAAAACACAACAGTTCAGATATTCTTGCTGAATTTCAGTTTCCATAAGACCCCACACATTTTAGAAATAACATTAAACAATGCTTATTAAGCCATCTGATATTCTGAAATATATCTTCGGATGTGTATTTAAACTTTTAAAGCAATTCATATAAAATTCAGATTTTGCTTCCCTTAGGAAAATACATTAATGATTTTTATGCTCATTTAAGATAGACAGTTTCTTCCTGATAGATTCAAGTGCTAAACAGAAAATTGTTTAGACTATTTCAAGCATTATTGCTCTCTGTTATTAATGCAGCAGCAGATGAATAAATAAAATGAAGCAAATTCTTCCTTTGGAACTCACTGAAACAGCAATACTCTAAAGTCATCCTGAATTCTACTTAAAAAGTGGGGTGGGTTTGTTGGGGTTTTTTTAGAAGGAAAGCAAAAAGTTACATATCAAAATGATGCAAATCAATCAGGAGCCTCTGCCTGTGCCTGTATTTGCTTTCATGAGATGCTGCATTAGTATCTAATAGAAAAGTTTTTCCTTGCACTCACTTGTCAGCCATTGTTGGGATTACATGCCCTCTCCTTGTTTGTCAGAACAAAAAGAGACTGGGCCCCCACTCCATCAGTGACTTAATAGAAATGGCCGCCACGGGAGGCACAGAAGTCAGTAGCTCCCCATGCACCCTATTCACTGAGCCTGCAATGATCCAACTTGACCTCCCTTGACTGAATAAAACCAGGCTTTCCTTATTTCTAAGCATAATCATGCATTTTTCTCCAGTCGCTTCTACTCCCCAAACTTTGACAACCTAAGAAAAGTATATTGTATTTGATGACCATTTGTCAGATCATCTACAACTCTCCCGTTCAGCAAAGAGGTCTGTGAATACAAACAGCCATTTGATGCAAAAGCCTCCCATTCAACCAAACACACAAACACATACAAGCTCATTATTTTCAGCATAAAATAAATCTATTCCTTCCACCTGGAATTGGAGAGCATCCCACTCATGCTTTAAGAACAGAGTATGACAGGGAAGGAAAAAAAGAGCTGATGTATTATTCTTTGCTCAGTCCAAATTGGAAACCTACACGCCCTAATGGCATTTTGGTTTCCAAATGAGTTCTTTGAATAATATTCCCTTCCCCTCTTTCCATTAGAATCTCCAGAAATTAATAATTTAGTCTAGTCATACTGTAGGCCACATGAGTGGTAGCTTTTGAATAAAACAATAACTATTCATACCCACATTTAAATTGCTGGAAGGCTTTTGAGGTTCAGTGCCAAATAACTAACCCATCTCAAGCGTCTGTAGTAACTGGGACTTATGAAAAGCGGCTGCAGCTCAGTCAGCATTAACTTCAGTTTAGGAGTTCAGTTTTCATTTGTTATGTTGATTTGCATGGGACTTTATATCCACAGGGAAAGGGACACCCAGAGAGTTTCATTTGCAGTAACAACATAGCCATGCCTCCTACAGCTCAACACAGCTCCCAGGGTTGCCATTCTCCCCTGTGACTTCTTGTATTGCCAGGTTACAGAAACAGTTTCTAGATTGCGAGCCTTCCGTCGGCTTTTTATGAAGATCTATGATCATGATGCTAATGTCAGGCAACGCAGTGAACATGTACATAAATTGAACCGATCTCAATATCACTATGTTCGGAAATTCTGCATTTCAGAAGGTTCAACCAAGTCTGTGACAGGACTCAACTTTTACTGGATTACAGGGTTCTCCACTATGTCTTTTAAGTGCAATCAGGGTATGCAGTAGGTGAAAGAAAAAAAATGAAAGGGAAAGAAAGAAAAAACATTTCAGTACACCACAGCACTGAAGAAAACTTGATCCATATATTGCCAGGTAGATCCCCTAAGAGCTGAGGCTGAAAAGTTGAAAACCGCTGCGTTTTATTACAAGGGAGCGCGATGACAATTGCAGAGGCTTGATCCGCACAACCCCGGAGGGTTTAATCCTCAGCGGTGAAGGAGCGGCATCCCGGGAGCTGGGGAAATCTGCTTAGCACTGATTGCACTCACCTCTGCCTGCAGACTTTCCTCTGCTGCTGCCTCCATTTCTCAACGTTTGTATGAATTAAATTCTCCACTTTAGCACGCTGGTTTGAAATACAGGCAGGGCTTAGTGAACATAATTCCAGACTCCAACTGTGATATTAACACTGAAACACACACAGAGCATGTTCAGAATTAAAAAGCCTCTTCCCCCCCCTCTTTCAAATGATGAAACAAAAAGGATTCAGCTGTCTCAGACACAAGTGTATCAGAAGCAGGGGCTTATGTCAATGAGAAAGAGTCTGTTACATGCCTGTTATATGCTTCCAGATTCTCAAAAGCATTACTTTAATTTTGCCACTTATTTCCATTATTCTCTTCCTGCTTATTCCCAAAGCCAATTAAAATGCAAACAGGAGATTTTAAAAGCTTCAGTTTGATAACAGGCAGCAAGACAAGCGAGGCATGGGACAGCACTGAAATATGGCTCTTTAATGCAAGCATATTAATAGAAATAATTGGATTTCTAAAGTCTCACAATTGCAAGCATTACCTCTTATCGTCCATTAAATCAATTGACATCCTGCACTTGTTATTTCAAAAGTGCTATTCTTATTTCATGAGAGCGCTAAACATATTTGGTTTGCTCTAATGAAAGTTGTGGAGTTTTCTTCTGAAGTACATACTAGCCTCATAGCATGTAATATATCCAATGGATTCATTAAAGCTGGTATGGTAAATGCTGGCCTCAGAGAAGTTGAACTCTCAATTTTGTTTTTAGCGGGGCCAGAGTTTCATCCAAAACACATAAGATTTTATTAAGCTTTTAGTAATTATAATAAAAGAGTTAAAGAATTTAATCTCAACTTTTCAAAAGAGCCTATGGGAAGTAGATGCTGGAACTCATCTGAATTTCAATGGGAGGCTTAGCATCTAACATCCTTGGGAAATCCCTGCCTTATCCTGCTGTTGATTTCTGCATTTAACATCATCCTCACTTTCCATTTCATATGTTCAATTCAAATCATTTCCCCTGGCTATGACTGCTGTCAGGTGACACCGCTAACACAATCTTTAACCCCATCCAACAAGGCAGTGTCCAGTCCACCTTACACTGCCCTGTTCCTGCCCCTTCTCTTTCACCACGTTCATGCTAAAGAGCCAAAACCAAAGGAATACAAACACCCCCCGACATACCTTTTTGTTTGTAGGGTTAGTTAACTCCCTGAACTGGCTCACTGAGGTGTCAGATAAGACCAGAGATAGCTCAAGGAAGCAAAGGGAGAACATGGAAAGGGACAAGGGGACAAGAGGAGACAGGAGGGCAGAATTGCCTCTTACAGTTACTATTAGCCATTAAACTGGTTTCACTTTCTTGTCAGACCACATGCTGCCTATGGCTGCACAGGATTAAGATTTCCCCCTGCCTCTGATAGCATAATTTCAAGTTTGTTTATCCCAGCAGCAAGCACGCTGCTGACACAAATGGTGGTTCTGCTCTCCTGCCCACTCCTGGGAGCGAGTTTCTGCTCCTCTCCTTTTTGCCAGCACAAACATCCTTGTGACTGTGCTGTGAGCTGAAGTGGGAAACAAATACAGCTGAAAAGTAACTTCCATTTTTCAGAGTGGATTTTATCTGAAGCGGCTCCCCGCGCTGGCTCACGAAGCAGCTACGCGCCACCAACGCCAGGAAGAGGGAAGAGGAGAGAAGAAGCATTTGTCCCTCCGAGCGGCACTGTGAACTTAGGCCAGAACTGTTCATGGAGCTACAGCCGTGATCCAAGAGCTGAAAGCCAACCCTTCAAAACTGGGAAACGAAAGCCAGCCTTCTAACTTTGTTTACAGCACATACCGCAATACGTATGGAGGCTCTTGAATAGCTTAGGAATGAAGTTCCACTGATGATGAATTAGAATTACGCCCCTGTTAGGTATGGTTATATACCCAACTCCAGATTTTAAGCACCCATTAAAACATAAATTAATATTAAAAAGATACATCCAATTTTTTATACTTATTCATTTTCTATTACTTATTCCAACATGAATATTTCCCTATTTATAGCATGATAAATGATCTTCTATTTTTAAGTCTTCATACAAGTAAGATTTCAGTTTTCTTTTCAGCTCCTTCAGATATTACCTTGTAGAGAAATGTTCAAATACCGTGTTTTTATTACCGCTAATGCAGAATAAGTCATTTTGCCAGTTGAAATTATGACAACTATGTCACAAAGAGAGAAGTAAGAGCAAAAATCTGTCTATGTTCCTTTTTTAATGGTTTAAAAAGAAAAAAAGGACCACTTTTGTGGTATTTCCTGGAAGAACTGCCAGCGGAAGTTGAAGAGCATTTAACATACACCTTGTGGCCTTGAACACTAATAACTTCAACACAGGGCTGACTGGGAAATTGCTTTTCACTTCAAGGTAAAAACGCTAAAATCTGTGTAGGGGATGAAGGGTTTCACTAAGTATTTCAATTGAAAGGTTGGATTATTTATTTTATAAGCAAACAAAGGGAGAAAATAGTCACACGGCTCAGTTCTAACAGTTCTGTCCTCAGTTCTGGATCTCTTTATTCACGTACCTAAACATATTGCATTGAGCATTTTACACTTAAACATGGACAAAATAATGAAATACAAAAGGTCACGAAAAAGAAACAGCACCAAAAATGGTCGGCCCTCAAATCATGAGCAAAATAATCCATTAAGAAAAATGCAGAGACTAAGTTCACCAACATAATCCTTCTGCTTTACGCCACTCCTGTGAAGTTATAAATGCAGACTGAACGTCTTGCTTCCTTCACCAAAGTGGCATCACGCGGAGAAAAAGCATCTTTAAAAATTAAACTAATTTGGGGCCACAAACAGGAAAATGCCTTAATCATAATTTTATAGCAGAATTTTATGTCAGTACATAGTTTTTTAGACGCCTTAAACTGCTAATTTCCATAAATTAACATGCCTGGGTCTCTTTTAATAGCAATCATAACTTTGCATTTCCTGCTTGTAATGCTTGGTTTTAACATAATTACAGTATGTTCCTTCTTTTCAGTCCCATACAGATCCCCCTCACTGCCCGCTCCCCAGTCAAGCTCCGCTCAACATAGTTTTGTATTAACAGAGACACAAAATGAACCTGCAAAATTTACTGAGAGATTTATTGCATACATAACACTTGCACATGTATATGCAAACTCACATTTGCATATTCAAAATGTCTGTCTGCTGTTGCCAGCGAACATGTTTTATTTTTGCATGCTAGGGCTGTACATGCAAATTCCCTCTTCCAGCATCAATTATCTACTCCCCCACAATCGATATGTTCCCCTTCCAAAAACAATCCATTTCAGACCTTATATTACTTTGCTTTCCCAGAAGTCAATAAATACTGCCATGTCCCCCCTACACAAATGTCTTTGCCCAATTCTTTTTACTGATTCTGCCCATTACGTGCTTGTCCCTGTTTTCTTTCCTAAATCTTCACAGCTTCCTCCCTCTTCTTTTGCCCAGACCCTGCTTTTGCTCACTCCATGCAGGAGGCAGAGCAGCAGCTCCACCTCTTCTGCTGCCCTGTTTCTCACCTGACACAGAGGCACCTTCTGCTCCCTTTGCTAAAGAAACAGCATCCCCAAAAGGCAGCGTTCAATAGAATCCATGTAAGGGACTGTGACCAGAAACACCTGCCAAGGATAGGAACGAATAAAATACTGCAGAGGAAAGGGGACAAAAACACTGCACAGATATATCTCCTTAACGCCTACAACAGGATGCCATTTTTTAATTTTATTTTTTATGGGAAGCACCTGTCTTGGGAGCTGAATGTTGCGGTCTCCGTAGCCACGGGGACAAGGGCCAGGACAAGGCTGCTAAATGCTCTGCCCAAGGGTACTGTTAAATGAGATTCTGCATTGGGGTTCTTCTGCATCAGGGCTGACTGCATTAACCAGTTCAGCACCAGAATACACATAACCCCCTGTTATCAGTTAGGGGCTAGCAGGTCCCAGCCCACCTCATTTGAATGCTTCTGCCTGGTGGTATTTCAAGTAGTGGCAATTTTGCACAAACACATCATCTACTCGCTACCTCTCTCCTGCAGGAGTACATCATACTCTATCTTAAGATTAAATGTGCTGCCCTAATCACCAGTCCGTGTGGACACACAAACAAAACCTCTACGTGAAACGACAGTGCTACGGTGAATTGCTTCCTAAAGGTTCATTTTACTAACCCCTTAATCTGCACTTGTGCCAGCCTGTATACTGGAGTCAAGATCGTGGGGAAAAGCAGTCAGCTGGAGTCTTTATAATGAAAAAGCCTCTCTCAGCTTTACCCCCGTGGGGCTGGCTCAGAGTCCTCAGCTTTGTCCTGCTTAGAGTACGCTTCACACCTGAATGAAGACAAGTTTTGTTCTCCAAAAGAATCAAGTTCATGCTGGTTAAAAGAACTGAGCTAGCTAAACTACAAAAATTTAACTATTGATCATGACCATTAAACCACTTTAAAATATGAAAATAAATTTAAATTGGACTTGGTAGGCTAGATTTACTTTCAATTTTTCCCCATGTGTAAGGCTTATTTGCCTAATTTAATGTTTTACAGCTGTCTTTAATGTGCAAATACTTTCTACGGTGAATATGCAATATAAAAAAAAATAATCAGAAACTCTCATTCTGAAGTTTACTTCCTTCCAGAAAACTCAGCTGAGTGAAGTCAGGTTAATTGCCTCTAAGTCTCTATGAATAATGTTGCAAAGCCTTGCACTGACAGTTACACCATTCTTCTGCTAGTCGTGTATCCCAGAGCTATTTCAACGTGCAACTGTAATTCATTTTGGCTGCTAGATCTGCATGTAAAGATAAAAGCCAATAGCAAACTTCCTTAGTCTGCCTCTGGTTTTCATCAACTTTCTATCCAGTGGGTGTAATTTTGGAGATGTTACTTGATCTAACATGCTCCAAAACAATGGAAGTCTTTGCTCCCTTTAATATATTCTCTGCTTGTTGTCATCATTCATGGTGGTAGCAGCAGTACGTTGGCTCATTATGTTGTAGTAATCTTGCTACCCAATATTCTTTTCACCAATCAATCTGTTGATTACAGCCAGTTTAAATCTTAGTGATAAACAGGATTCTGAGATTTTTCAAAGGGCAATGGAATCTGAATTAATTAGCATCCATCAGAGGAAAAACAAAATCCTCCTACAAAGAGAACTGAGAAACTTAACAGCCCACAAGGACAACGTTTATGGAGCAGTGGATGGGCACAGCAACCTGAGCTCTCAGCTTAGCAATCAGGCTATGGAGAAGCTAATTCTCACACAGAAATTTATTAATTACCCCTTGAAACTCTACCAAGTTAGCCCGTTATTGACAGCAGATCTCAAACGCCTCTGATTCCTAACTCATCTTTAAAACCTGCAAGCATGAAAATTTGAAGCTTCTGTCAAAGTATTTCCAGGTTACACTTACTGTTCTATCAACCACACACCTCACAGAGTCAAAAAACCCCCAGTATAACATTTACATGGATAACCAGGGGAAATTCATATAAAAAAGGGGAAAAATCATACCTGTTTTCTTCAAACTATATCTTTATAGTATGTTCCATAGTTGTCAGCTTAATAATGTTACTAACATTAACAAATTCTCACAATGGAAGTGCTTTTCAAAGAACACTAAAATACTTGAGAATGTGGCCTTTGAAAAAGAGGTAAAAAAAGAGACATTATTTACATGGCTGGCAGTTAAGGAAATAACAAAAATCATTCTCGCTTTTATGGACAACAGTAACATTTGCAGTCCAAAAAATCATAAATGTCCTGTAACAGATGATGATAGCCTCACTGACATGACAAATAGGAGGCATTTAGTTTTTAATGGCTTTTGTAATTTTTTTTTCTTACGAGAGCAGCACACTGTGTAAAATGTATTTTAGTCTTCAGTACTTGGAAGCAACTTCACACATTATTATTCTACATTAGCTCCATTTGTCGATTTGATGACTAAAGACCTATTGGCCAGATGCAAATGCTGCTTTCTAATCTTGATCTATAATGCAGAACAGCCATGGCTATGTCATTCCCCACGAAGGAGAATGAATCAGGAGAGTCATTCTGTAAGGCACGGTGTAAAGATAAACTAGATGCATTAATTATCGGAAGGAAGTTCTTTCTTACTTGTGAGAACATTTAGTTGCATAAAAAAAAAAGAAAATGAGCCCAGGCGCAAAGATAAGCCCTGTCAAAAGTGTAGTCTTTCCCAATCAAAAGATGCTGGCACTGGCCTTGACTCCGTATGTTGCAGAGCTCTTTTGCCCTTGATCAGCCACATGTGAATAGTCTAGAGAAGTCAACAGGAATTTCGATGCTTTACTGGATCAAGGCCAGGAAATCGAGTATACTTTATTTCTCATTTCCATCATACGTGCATAAGATGATATCCTCTAACTCAGACATACATAAAATAATTATCTTTTTTTTCTTCAAGTAAGCATCAGGTGAAAATAGCGAGATGTGTTAAGGGTTTGCTAATTGATGATATATTGCCTTAAATTAATTTTCTACTATTAATGTTACTTAATGGAATTTCATATTTCTTATTTGAAAAATGAGGGTCAAAGGAAGCAATGATGAGAGACAATTACAATTACCACTTAGGACCATTAATATGTAAATATATGGGTAAGTTAAGATTGCTAATTTAAGTTGCATAATTGCTGGATATTTTTGAAGTTAGAGCCTAATAGGTTCTGCCATTATTCGCATCTATTTTATGCATACAATGTCAATGATTTTTATTCTTAACATACCATGAATAATAGCATCACATTTATTTTATTAACTGATATGGGCATTAATGTTGCAATATGCCATTCAATCACTTTATTTCTTTCTAAAAATACAGCAGGTTAAAAAATTGTATCACTTACACACCTTCATGCATCAGCTCATGAGTCAATCACAAGCAGCTGGGTTTGAGAAGCAGCTTCCATACCGGGTAGATTTCTCCATTATGGCCCAGTGGTTTTTTTTCAACCTTCCTTTGCAACATCTGATATTACAAACTTTAAAGCACAGATATTTTTAAAAGGTCAAGATAAGGAATGGATTTGATCCAAGGATCCCCAGCTTAGCAATCCAAAAGTCAAGAGAACTCTGTCAAATGTCAAGAGAAACTGGAAGAGACTTCAACAAATTACTTCTGCAGTACTTCTCATTTATGCAATTTAAGTATTTTAACCAGTTCTAATTCAATGATATTTTACAAATTTCATCTTATTTCAAACAAGTACAGACAATGGCAATTTCCTCAGTTATAATATTTTCATTACTTTTTCACGATTTTTTCACTATTACCTAAAACTCTGAAATCAAGACTGTCCTTCAAAAAATATAATCCTAAACTATGGCCTGTATTACATGGACCATGAAAATAAAATCAGAAATAAGACACTGCAGCCACTTAAAATCCCAGTACATTCTTCATTTTAATTTAAAATAGAGTATGTGTTCTCAGAAGAATTCTGCATAGATTGCCATGCATTCTCCTCAGAGAAGTGTGAAAAAATGATGATGGTTGTAGGAATTTTTTTATATGATTTTAAGAAATTTTTGAAAATACGGGTTTTTTTCCTTGAGATATATCTAGTGCAAACATTCAGGTGTCTCACAGTAAAAGAAAGGTTTTCAGTTTCCAAAAGTGCAAGGAATTTTCAGTTCTAAGCAAATTTGATAAGATATAACCAAACTAAAATCATTAAGATCTTCCTTCTCTTTGCCTTGCATGATTTAAATTAATGCCTGATAGTTTTAGGGAGGCATAAAATCAAATCAAACACTATCATCAGGTGAAACAACTTTCTTCGATATGTATAAAAGACATTTATATAAACTACCTTCAAGCACACCCTAAGTATAAACAAATGTGTTGTTAACTTGTTGCAACAACCTAAAAGAATTTCGTTTTATTTCTGCATTCTCTGTTCTGCTGAAAATGGAAGAAGTGTTTTGGGCCCACGAAGAAGCAACTACCTTTCCTATTTGGCCTTCATTCTGTAGTAAGTATGATGTGGCCTTTCTGTAGACAATTCACTCATGTCACTGCAGAAGATATAAAGAATAAATCAAGCCCAATATCTGAGCCATGTGTAACAAAGTTTTAACTACTGATTCAAGAGATATTTTTCCCATAAATTGACTCACTGTACAACTGGGGTTGCTCCAAGCCTGTAAGACTTTATCTGCTAAGCGTTTGGAAATAGTAGATGATAACTCCCCCATAGCTGATAGAGCCAAGTAGTTAAAAAGTGTTTTAGACGGTATCTTCAAAGGCCTTGACAGAGAATCCCATAATACTCTAGATTTCTTTAGCTGTGGTCTATTCTTAAATATAAACCTCTCCTTTAATCCCTGCTTTGGACTGCTGGAATCACTGGATGGGTTGGGAAAAGTACTTTGTTACAGCTAAGCAGCTGAATACTATATCCAGATTCCTAAAAAGATACAGAGATATCTATTTAAAACCTATCTAGAAAAGACATTGATGCAATAACCAAAGCAGAAAAGAAGCTAATGCTGTTTATGAGAAATACCTACTAGAGGAAAAGTTAACACAGTAAAAAAAATTTAGTCAAAGAACAGTTCAAACAAACAGCACTTCCTAACACTATGACAACTCCAATACAGTCAGATGGAAATTCAGTTCTTGTGGGTTACTGAGGACAAAAGCCCAGGGCAGTCTGTGCGCTGTTCATTTTTCTAAATTCACTTCCTCCCATGATTCAGATGTCACCTGCATGCTCTCAGGTACCACTTATATACAAAACAGCAACACATAGCCCACTTTACGTATAACCAAGAAGACCTCCATGAAAAGGTGCACCAGTGCAGTGAGGGGAATCAAGGCCAGCTGCTTCAAGCACCAGCAAAAGCCCTTCAGCATGCTGCTGTTAGCATGAATAAATCATGCATTAATCCATGCTGGCTAAGGTCTGCTGTCTCCCCTGCAGGGAAGGGCCCCTAGATACAGCCCCTAGGTACAGAGATAAATGTCTATAACCTCACTGGTCTTAAATATCTGATCTACTTCTGCCTAATTTTTTTTTTGCCCTTCATGGAAAAAAAAATGTATTAACACCTCCAATACCAAGAATCAATTGGTCCACCAGTCCACTTCATCTTCTACACAAATACCAGACCCCACAAAAACGTCAGATGATGGGTCCTTTGCACACTACATCCTACCCCAGCACTTACAAAGAGACGGCACCATGAACGTATCCTATAACCTGCCTTTAGCCGTTCCCCGTCAGGAGGGCACTGCCCTTCTTATTTCGTTCTGTCTCTAAAGCATCCAAGCCCACAAACAGGTTACCGTGGAATAATTTACTTATCTAAAACACAGCTAGCCACTGTTTACAACAGAGAGAACAAATATTAGTTAAAAAATTACTCCTCATGAGTGATGCAGAGACCCTAGTATCACCTCAGCCATGAAAGATGTAAGTTCATGGAAAATCTCCTCTAGGAAAGGCTGGAGAGTATAAATGTATGTATGCTGGGAAAGGATGCCGGAGACCTCTTTCTCTGCATGAGATATATATCATGCACCCAGACCCACAAATGAGTAGAGGCAGCCTCTCAGCAAGCAGAAACCGTGGGACAGAAGACATTTCAAGTGGAAGCTAATGTTAAAAGAACACTAATAAAACTGAATAGCAATAATGGATACTTTAGAGCTACAACTTACTACTATTATGACCTTCATTTATGTGCTTTCTTCACTTCCCACCAAAGCAAAAGGAATTTCGCTAGGAACTGCATATCTCTGCATCTGGTTCTGGACAACTTCAGTTGTGCAAAAGCATTAATTAATCAGTGCAACACATTGCTCTATCTGACCTAAGTTAACCCAAGCACGCTGGTGCGGGCAGGCTGCTGGACTCCGCAGAGGCATGCTGAAGCGGACGGGGTGTGATTTAAAGCGCTGCACCTGGCGGCAAAGAAAAATCCGGTCTTCCCAAAATACACCCCTCTGAATAAAACACGGGCAGAGCACAGCGCTGCATTTCCTACCTTCAACGGCTGAGAAGGCCAAAATATAAGGAATATTTTGGTGGTCAGAATGGAATTACCTACCTGGGAAGAGAGCAGCCCGTCTCAGTTAACAGCCTTCCAAGCATGTGAACCACTAGAACTGGTTGGGAACTTACTGTGAGAAGTGAGATGAATTAATGTATTTCAGTTCCACAGAAGCTGGCAAGAAAGAAACCCACCCTTATTCTAAATCTGTAATTCAAAACTTGAAATCAAGTTAAGACTTCTTTGAAGGGGCTAATTGAATTTGCTCCTTTTTTGACTTGACCTCATTTTATTTTGTATTTGCTGTGTCACTAAAGTTTATGTAAAGAATTTACACTTTGATAATTAAATCAGAAGTTAGAACTCTTAGAGATTTTTTTTTTCTTCTAAGAATCCTAAAACAATTTACAGAAGTTCAATAGAGTAGGAAGAAGATTAGGCCACCAAATGAAAGAAATTCAAATGATCTTCAAAAGCAGGCCTCCCCCCATCTTATCTCTGAGAGTGGATAAATACACTTTGATACTAGGATTTAATAAAAAGATCAAAAAAGTCCACATGCTTATATCTGATGTTATTCAGGTAATTTTGTTGTTGAAGCAGTTCTGAGGATGGAACATAAGCCAGGGAATGTACATCTGCTGCTTCTCAGCAGTAAAACATTAGCTCCACATTTGCAGAACTCCTAGGACTGGAGGATACAGGGAAACACAAAGTTTGGAGCTCGTGAACACCTTTTTATTTTTTTAAAAGAAGTTTTATAATCTGTCACTGACCAGATACCATGTAAACAGCAAATAGCCTTTCCACATGATCAATTAGATATAAAATAACCTGTATCTTAGGTTTAACAAGAGATGGTCTGAGGGATTGAAGATGAGAATAAAGAAATAGAAGACAAGACTATAAGCCACTGTGAATCAAAGGTATATGTAAATGGTTTGCAACCATTTTTATTCATTACAGAATCATAAGAGAACAAACTCATTTAATTTTATATGCTAAGTCCAGTATTTGTCTTGCAAATGTTCTGAGAGACAGCACTGAAAATACTAATTCTATAGTTTCTTATAAAGGAAAGAGAGAGAAGAAACAGGAAGAACATTCCTGAATGATAAAATGTCCAAGGGATCTGGTGGGAATTCTTCACATAAGATGTATTCTTCTTTAGGGAATGAGCATAGATGTAAACAGATGTGCTTATGTAAGTAGAATTGGCAGCTCCATAGATAGCTGCTTTCTTTTATATATGCTTTTTCAGACTCACCAGGGTATTCAGGACCACTCTGCTTAATTATTCTTAACATTTTGCCCATTTCATATGCTCGCAATACAACGGCCAAATATAAAAATAATTTAAGCAAATTGTATTTTAAATCTCAATGGAAACAATACATTTTATTCAAACAAACCACTTACAAAGGGAACTGTCTGTTTTATGAATGTTAGTCCATCTGTTCACAATAGCTCCTTTGGAAGTATTTGTTTTGCTTAGAAATACCAAAACTGATTATGTATGTGGTGGTAAATGGGCTGAGGTGTGTTTGCTGATTTTAAATCACTGAGCATATAAAGATGTTCTTACTTTTGTTGGTCTAGTACAATCGAAGAAAGGAAATGCTTGAATCCATTTTCACTTGGCTACACGGCACATACGCTCTGTATGCAGGCGCTCCTGTTCTGGAGAGGACATACCAACAAGCTTTGTGTTTCCATGATGATGGCCAGGCTGTACTGGGGTACGGTTCTCACCTCTCCTCCACAAATTGTAAGAAGAGAATGATTCAGATGATAACACTAGAGAGAAGTCCAGTGTAGCACGCTTCAAATACACGCATACATGGCACAACAGTGCTTATAGCACAGCTGATAGAGCCACACTAGTAATTCAACTGGGAGCATGGTGTCTACCATTTTACAATGGCAGGATCCTAACGGTCACTCTGCCACATCTTTGCACAAAAAACAGCTTCACACACCTAACGGGGTAATTTCTGGTAATAAAACCTCCTTGTCCAGCCCTTGGTACATCACTCTCAAAAGCCCAAACAGAGTGTGAATACGTACGTTAAGAACAAAACTGTACAGAGCCAAAGGACTGTAATCTGCATGTACTTGTACATAAGGTAAATGTCAGCTCTATGTTAATGGGTGTGGTTGTGCTCTCATCTATTGAGCAACCCAGTTTGTGTCATTTTGGATCCATTCCACTGAATTATTTAGACATTCACCTCTGTACTACTAGAACTTATAATCGCAGAGAACATCAGGACAAATCACAGAAGTGAACATAAAATAAAAGAAGAGCTTTTATAGCAGTAAAAGGAAAATAATAACAGAAAACAAATGAGTAGTGAATACAAAGGAACCATTATAAAATATGTAACAGTGTCCCTGGTTAGTGTAAGAGTTTGAAGCAGGTAGCCCCAAGAGCCCTCAGGCCAGCAGCATGCACGCACAGAGGAAATTTAAACTAGGACTCCCAGTGAAGCTGTGTTTGAAAAACACCACAGAGCCGAGATGTCCGACCTAATGAACAGAGTAGCCTGCTGCAGCATTCAGATGGTATTTTCTTAGTTGGGTCCCCTACAATGTCTCAGGAAATGTCCTGAACAGACAGTATGGTGCCTGCTAGACAGAAGCTGGCTGAAGCTGGTTAGGTTGGACTATAGTGACAGCAACACAGAGCATGTTGTGTCGGTATGACAGAAGTCAAGAAGAAATCCTCCATGGAGGTCTGAGGCTCGGACTTCTCTTCCCTTGAAAGGACCAACACCGAGACTCAAGATGCCCTCTACTGTGGTCCACTAAGTCCTAGATTGCCACAGAGAACCTGCTGCACAAGGTATGTGATGCCATGGGGATGCTCAGCACTTCCCAGCAAACAATGTCAGACTTCTCTCCAAACTTCAGATCTATCTACCAGCTAAGACTTTGGGTGATATTTCAGGAGAGCATCTTTTTTTCTTTTGCTGGGACGTTCTGAGTGAGGTAATGTTTAATAATTTCTGTGGGGTTGGTTTTCCTTATTGTTTTCCTTTCCTTTTTCCTTTCCCTATGGTTTGCTCTGATGCCAGGGAAGAAGTGTTCATTGTACTCAAAAACGTTGTTTCCCTTGATTTTGTGTTACCATTCCTGCAATGTCCTATCAAGCATCAGAGTTGTCTACCAATTTATGCAATCTATAATAAATGTGTTAATTCATAATTAAAAATTACAAGAACATTACATCAATCACAATACCTGTATCGTAAGGCTCAGCAGTCCCAGATTCAAATGCTTCACATCAGATGGAGAAGCTGTAATGGGAAGGGGGTGTGTTTCTAAAGCCAGGGGGTTCATTCAGTCCTGGCATCTGGAGCTGCTCAGGGAAGAAGGTGGAGGAGCCCCCTCGGCCACAGCGCTGAGCAAGGCCAGCACTGGCACAGATCTGCCCTCCCTACGGTGTGACTCAGGCGGTTCATCTGGTTAAATGAAGCCCATTATTCTGCTGGTCCATCAGCCAATGACTCTAGGCAACTCTTTATTTTGCCAGTGCCTAAACTTAGCTTGCAAGCACAGCTAAAATATTAATCATTAATTACAGTCACTGCTATAAATGCCCATTATACTATCAGAGACATTCCCAGTGTCATTCAAGCCGACTGGCTAGTGTATGAAATTGAAGGAAAAAGAACACACAATAAAAATAAAAAAACCCAAATACTGGACAGAAAACAGAGAGGGCTAATTCCACTGATGTAAGGAAAGACCTGTTTAGCCAAATACACATAATTGTATATTAGAGTTTTAAGTAGACAGCTGTGACTGCAGCCTGGAATACAGAAAGGGATGATCCAGAATAAAAGGCTGTTATCAACTACTACCACTACAGTTCTGGCAAGGAAGCCAGGGAAGGCAATGAATTTAACAGACTATGTTTTAAGTTCTGCTTTTTTATGGAATGCACAATGAAATTCTCAAATTCAGTGAATTTTGCACTCCAAGGACAGTGTTAACAATTTAACTCCTGATCTTAACGTCCAACTTTAATGTTACCATCCAGCTTCAGATGCACATCTAGCTGAGAAACCAAACCACCTCGTATTATATAGGTAGATGTCTTTGACTGAAGGAATTGCTGACACATTCCTTTACTGGGAATAGTCATCCATTCCTTTAAAGATGAGCTCATGCAAAGAAGGCTAGGTGCCCCATGTACCCATAGCCTAAATCCGTCTCCTCTGTGATGGATTTCAAAGCCACCTATGCATTATTTCAACCACATCCAACCAGCTTCAATCACACCAGCAAGCAGAACTATGCAGAGAGCTGACTGCTTTAGTAACTCCTGAGGCATACGCTGGTCAGGCCGTTTTGGTTTTTTAACAGGGAACAGAAGTCCAAAATCTTAGAATAAGGTGACTAACTATTTGCCAGAACCAGAAAGTATTCAAACAGGAGTTTTATAAAACCTTAAATATGAAATTAATTGAAATTGTTACTGAAGTATAAGACCTATTGCTTAACCAGGTCCGAGAAGCAGAGGAATGGAAGGCGGCAAACATGACAGCAACTTCTGAAAAGAGCTTGAGAAACTGTTAACTGGTACATCTGATTTCTTTACAGGTCTAATAAACTCAATTGTATAATAAGGAACAGATTTAGTTGATGCATGGAGAAATATAATACCATAGGGAAGAGTTACCATAGCTTTTAGAGCAGGAAACCACAGATCAGAAATCTGCTCCAGTTCTTTGATGGTGCTGAGAAGCCCAGGAGTAAGGGTGACCTGACTGACATAAGTTACTTGAATTCCCAAAAGATTTTGACAATCAAAGTTGGGAGGGGGAAAAGCAAAAAAACAAAAAACAAACAAACAAAAAAACTTTCCCACAGTCAGGAAAACACAGGAGCAGATTAACAGAAGAATGTGACATCTATTCTGGGACCTGTGCTAGTCAGCACATTAATACATACTTTTTTAAAGGATGGGAAGGTGAATATTGAGGTGACATTCACTGATAGTATAAAATTATTCATGTTTTTCAAGACCACAGCATATTTCATAGACTCGTTGAAGAATCTCAAGATGCTACCAGATTAAGTAATAAAGTAGCAGATGAAACTGAATTCTGAGAAACACAAAATTATTCAAATGAACAAAAATATCCTTAATTCATACAAATCCAACAACAGACTGTAAACTACCCTTTGTCATTCAGGAGAGAAATCTCACAGCCACCGTGGATACTTCTTCGAAAACATCAGCTTGATATAATGTCAAGATTTATTGTGGGGAAAAAAAAGCTAGAGAACAAAACCAGGAAACCTCATTAGGCCTCTATTTAAAACCGTGATTTAAGCACATCTTAAACAGATCATATAGGCCTTGTCCCTCTCCTCCGTTTCTAAAAGAATGTACCCGAAATAAGATTTAAAGAATGGTAACAAATGAAGAAAGATGAGGAATGGCTTATGTATCTGGGAGATTAAATAGACATGAACTCTTCAGCTCGCAAAGAGAGTACGGGAAGATGTGTCAGCATGAAGAGGTTGAACAAGGAGCAATTATTCAATAATCCCCACAGTATGAGAATCAGACTGTATCATTAAGAGATTTAAAGCAAAAGCAGGGAAGTACTTCATCATTGCTATGGGATCTGCTGGAAGCTGAAATATGAAGTTCCAAACCAAAAGATCAGACAAGTTTAACAGAGGAGAGATCCATGAACACCAGACAAAGTGCATGAAGTCCCCAGCTCTGGGAGGTCCTAATCCACGGGGCATTGGAGAAGAGTAGCAGAGAAACCTCAGTGTTTACTCACTCTGGTTTTACCTATTTTCCCTAAGCACCAACTCCTGCCCATTGCCAGAGATGGGATACTGGCAAAACAGACCTTTGCTATGAGCCAGAAACACTCCATTTTTGCTCTTCTGTGTTTCCAGGCAGGATCACTGAGGTATTCCATGCATATTCATTTACAATATAAAACGTGAAATGCGGAAAGATGTTTGACATGAACTCAACATTAAAGAACTCTCCATCATCACCACCACTCCCTCTTTTGCTTTATTGGGGGGGGGGCAAAGGGATTAATTAAGATATGTCCTTTTTTCATTCAATTTACAGAGGAAAGACTACTGGTAAGTAGATTTTACCCTACTCCCCAAGAGCATGTCATACTCAGAGAGATAACAGCTCTACATAAAAGATATTTTCACAAGTTGAAAGACAGGCAAAGAAACAAAGAAAGTTCATTCCAGAGGAAAAAACAAAACAAACAAACAGTTCAAATATCCAAGTCAGGCTTTGGAGGCCATTTATAGAATTTCTTTTCTTCCTTATTTTCCCATTCACCATCATGTATAGTGTTTTGCCACAGAAAAAGAAAGATAATTAAAATAAATACTTTATTTTGTTGCCCAAAAGTCTCAATACAAAAAATGTCTTTCTGCCCAGGAAATGACCACGTGCTTGCTGGTGTGAGCCTTTACCAAAGGACAGACAATATTTATGAGCAGTTTGAAGGCTTCCTAGTGAAAATCCATCTGGAGAAAGTGGATATGCAAGTTTTGCACTCTCTCCTAGGTCAGTTATCTAATCCTAAAATTGCACCCAATTCTCTCTAAGGAATAGTTCTGCATAAGCGTAAGGCATCTGCATCTGCTCAAAGGCATCTAAATCATGATTTTCTTAGTAGTAGAATGGCATTAAAAACAAAGAAATTAAAATCATGCTTTCATGACAAGGGGGATTTTGTCTCAGGCCTCAAATTCATTTCAAGCAAATGGGTTTGTTTTGTTGGTATGCAGGCTTGACAGAAAGAGGCTGGCAGATACTGTGGTAGGAGCAAATTTCTAGCATTTTTTCCTTTTCAGCAAACACGATGCCTTTCTGTGTACATTACAGCACCATTTCAGCCAGTTCTGACTGCTAGCAGCAACAGAATAACTGCAGAGGTGCCCTGAACTTTGTCACACTCACCTTTTTCCACCTGGCCCATGAAATGCAAGCAAGACTCCCAGATTGGTTCACAAAAAATAACAAGCACTCCTAGGACATCTGTATGGAGGTTATATTGTTAATCAATTTATTTTGCATAGCCCTATGGATCACTGGCTATTGATGATTACGCATTTTAGCTCCTGTGACAATTTCTCTATAAAATAAAAATAAAAAAGGCTTAGGACAGCATACTTGTAATTTAAAGATGATCTCTTATTTGAAAAGAGATGTCACTTTCCAAGCTCTGAAAAGAAGTAGCTCATGAATATATTTCATTTACCAAGTGGAAGAGCTGTTCAAGGAATCAAAACTTTCTTGGTAATGACAATACAGGTATCCAGAGGTGAATAATTTTCTTTTAGAGTTCGGTTACTTTTAAAAATGAATATTGGAAAAATAGCAAGTTTGATAAAAATGTAGGTTTTGAGTTACTGAAAACATGTTACTCAAACTCAACATAGACTGGCATAGTTTTTACCCCCCCAAAAGCGGAAAGCTATATACTGCTTACAGATTGTTTTAAAAATTTTTTTACATGAAAGCGTCTGACATTTAATTTCAAAGTTTTCATTCAAAATATGAACTTTGCTTCTTGAAAGGGAAAAGAATGGTGGGTAAATAGACCGAATTACCCAAATTATCCTTAAGTTTGAAACAACATACTTGAGTTACTTAGGTTGTCATAAGAATTATTTTTTTCTCCAAAGCATCCAATCCCAATGGACTCTGCCTCCTTCTCTCTAAGTATTTGCTTCCCTTAAACAAAACCGCCAAATTTCTTCTCTTCTATGCTCCCAATACAAATCTGGATCAGTCCACAAAGCTACCAGCTATCTAATGACTCTTGGTTAGTGATGAAAATATATCTAATTTCAACAGTGACGAAGATGCAAATCACTGTCCCCTTACGGATTCCCTGACCTATCCAGTGCTTGGTAGAGAATGCCATGGCTGTTCTATCTTGCATGTTTAACACATAGAAAGTACACACAAATACTAGATCAATATAATACCTTATTTCAAAAATCCCTGTCTTTTATTACAGGATATGAATGATGAACACAGTATTGATTAATTTCTTTACATACAATACAGATGCTTTACTCAAAAGATAAGACCTGGATAGCTGTTGATATTTAAGAGGAGCTTTCATGGAAGAAAGTCTGTGATGACCTTCACAGGTCCTTACTCTCCGACTGTCTGCAGGAATAAGTTAATCAGGAGATGAAGCTCTTGTATCTAAGCCAGGCTTGAGATGGAGCTGTGTAGTTTGAGTGAAAGAAAGGAGTTCTCATTCAATCACTGTAAATACACTAAAAGTGGGAATTTGCTAATTGCAGCACTCTGTAAGCTGGAATTAATATAAACAATAAATACAAAATAGAATGCATGGACCTAGTAAAGTTACAAACGCAGTAAATTCTAGAGATCAGGTGTTGAATACAGTATTGTTTTAAGACTTGGGCCTAGTTTAAATGGGATTAGAAAAAAACCAAGCTGTTGCAAAACATTTTAATTCAGTTTGTGGATAGCTGCTGGAGAATCAAAATTTTGATCAGTTATGCCCCACTTGGGATGCATAAAGCTCCAATTTTCGGCTTCTGTTAGTTTAATACAAGGATGGCAAAAATCATGTGGACATTTCCTTCATTTATTTTTGGAACAAATAATTTGCTCATCACCATGTTTTGGCTGACTGCCTGAACAGCTGAAACCATTGCTTCTCCTTGAAGAATAACATTTAACCAGTCAGATAATAATCCATTCAACCTGGGGTCCTCAAAAAAACTCTAAGAGGTCAATATATTGCTCTAATGAGGCACAACCCTGGCTTCCAGAACATTGTTTTTATGCTGGGTATACACAGGCAAGTGAGATGAGAATATTTAGTACTACAGTATCTAGTTGAAAAAGGCTGGCTCTATTAAATAGCTGTCCATCTTCATGCACTCCAGGGAAGGAAGCATTCCTCTCTAACAAAGATGAAGGGAATATCAATGGGGCTAATCTCTTCAAAGTGTTCAGCGCTCAAAGCAATTGCCTGCAGTAGTACACAGTCCCCACCCTCATTAGCTCAGCAAAGAAAACACAGCCAGAGACAAATTACTATCCTGCACCTAGGGTGAAAAATGTAAAATAAGGGGTTTCCAAGTGACCTCCCTTTCCTTTCCAATGGACAAATATTTCATACATTTTAAATTATGTGTGTACTGAAAATAACGTCATATATTTTAAGAATCCCCTTTCTTTTCTTTCTACCATATTTAAATATCGTGGAGTTTGCTCATATTGAAAAATGGTCATGACACAACAGAAATACTGCATGGCGCAACTCTTCTCCTGATCAACAAAGGGGAAAAATTCACTGCCAACTTTTTCCCTTCTGAAAAACTGCAACAGTCAGAAATAAGGAGAGCGATAGTTTCATGCCCCCATGAAACAAGGAGACAAAACGATCTGTCAATCAGCTTATATTTGTGTAAGTTCCAATCTACCCACTGCCTCCGAATTAGAGAATTTTATGGTCAGGAAAACAAATGTTGAGAATGAGAGAAATGAAATACAGCCGCACTGAGGGGAGAAGTGAGAATTAGGAGACAAGGAATCACTGTTGAATAATGTAGTCTTCCAGCACATCCTTTTATTCCCATGCTGACCATAGGAATAATTAAGATCTGTCAACAGATGTTGGAAGCACTACTCAGACAAAGAGGGCTGACACGGACGTGTTGTCAATCTGACTTCCAAGACTAAGCAGCATGATCGGGACTAGAAAATAGGTCATGGGTTGTGTAAACCAACTCAGACCACACGGGAACCTCTCCAGGGAGCTCGCGAATGGATTCATCAGTTCAAACACACAGGCTAGACAGGCTGCTTAGGGACAAAACATCAATATTGGTGTGTTGTCTGAGAGCAGACAGTTGGGGCAGCAGCATTTGCTTATCGCAAAGCTCTGCCAAAGCAGGGATTTCAGCTTGAAGGACAAAGCACAAAACCTTTCGACTAGTGTGGGTGAGGTGAACCAGCCCACCTCCATTCCCTCCATCCGAGGTACAATTTTTGAAAATCTTTTGCTTGTATAAAAACAGCTTGGTCAACAAATGGTGGACCTGAAAGTTTATTTCCCACTGATCAGTTTAAAGTAGGGATGCATGTTCAGACATGGACCAAACACATATCATAGACTTTAAAAGTGTCTTTCATTCTCCCTGTAATCCTTGTCTGATTGTTGACTGATGGTTCCTTTGTTATGAACAGTTTTATAAAGGGATAGTCAAGTTTGGAGTAACGAGAAAAAGAGAAAGAGAGAGATGGACCAAAGGAGAAACGGAGACCCACCACTGCTTGCAACTTGCCAGTGTAAAGTAAAGGGCCTGACTTTGGCGTTTAGCCCTATCCCATTTCGGAAGGAAGGAAGAAGAGTTTTTCGTGACTGATTGCTACTTGGCCTGGTTTCTGCAGAAGCGTCCCCTGCGCTGGCCTGGCAGAGGCGGCATGCACGAGAACAGCGCTCAGACGCAGAGCACTGACACAGCACTTGGAGACGAGCTAAAGCCAAGAAAGTGAAGACAAACTAAAAATGCTGATCATCAAATAAAGAATGGAGAACTAAGAGATGCAGGTGAAACTTGTAAGAATGTGGATCAATTATATTTAAAAGAAACAGAACATGTGAATCCTTAGTTTGTATAGAAAAGGGTGTGTAAGGATGCAGTGAAAACACACAGATCTTGCAGTGCTGAACCCATAGCGAAGAAAAGGGTTCTGGTAGGACAATTCATGATGGGAGAAAGGAGAGGAACGAGTGATGTAGAAGATTGTAGCTTATGCTTTACAAATAGACTTGAGAAAAGCCTGAATGAGAAGCAAAGCAGGCAGCAAAATAAGGAAGAACTAGTCTCAATTTTCCAAGTAAAGAGCAAATGTTTCAAAGGAATGGGAAAGATGTGTTCTAAAAACACGACTTGATCTCCTTTCTGCCCTGTTAGGTGGAGCTATAGCACTGTAACAAGCCCAAACTGATTAACAACCAGAACTGGGAGTTGTCTGAGCTCTGTGTAAAAAAGCAAGTGCCAGGACAAATCCAAATAATTATACCTGTATCTATTTCAATCTACCTATATATCAAGCTCTCTTTGCATATTGGGCATCAATTTGCAGAGTTCACTCCATTCATGCATGAGTGCCCAATTATCTCATGCATGAATGCCCCATCAATTCATGCCTGTGTGCCCAATCAGTTTCTGCATTGACACCCAATTAATTTACACGTAAGCCCCCAATTAATTTACATGAGTGCCCCATCAGTCCATGCACAGATGTACACCCATGTCAGGGCAGGGACACCTGTGGCCCGTGGGTGACAGCAGTGAAGCAGTGGCAGCTTGGAGCAGTAAGGAGCATGGAGGAGTGGCAGACAGACGCCATTAGACATACAACCCCAACCTCCCACATTACCCGTTGCTGCACCAGAGGAATTGGAATGATGGAGCGCAGCCCGCAGGGAAAACAAGGCAAGCAGAGACTAGGAAGAGGGGAGGAGAGATGTTTGGCTTAACCTGAGACTGGGAAAGGGGGAGGAACAGCATTTACTTAAGCGCTTGTTTAATTCTTCATGTTTTCTTTTTTCTCAATACCCAGAATCAGTGATCAGAAGTCTGCATTAATTCGCAATAACTTACATTAAGTAAAAATTTCCCCAGTTGAGACTGTATTGCCTGTGACAGCATATACGTAGTCAGAATTGAAGTAGGGACTCGGGCATTGAACCACAAGGGGAAAAGCACCCTAAGGAATCAATTGATGTTATCAAGTAATCTGCCTTGGAGATTAAAGAACACAGAGCAATAAAGTGCTGTAATGAAAAAAGCCTTTTAGTCAGAAATGGGGGTCATAGGGAAAAACACACATTAATGTCAGCACATAATTGCACAATATGGACAAAATCAGATGCCGCTAAAAAGATTACTGTGGTAAATTCTGCACTAGAGGATTTTTCTCCCATCAAGAATGACTTTAACAGTAAGCAAGAGGGAGACAAATATAAAAAGCAAGCTTCAGAAACTGCAAAAGAAGTGAGATAAAGAGTCAAGGTCTTGTCCTGCTCTGGTTCTTTTAATACTTGGACACAGTCCCCTCCTGACACCCCAGAGGTGTAGATGCATCCCCTGTATCCAGACACCAATTGCAAAATCCACTCTACAGCTTCCCAGCAAAGGAGTGCTTCTTCCACCCTAGGAAAATCCCCCACCCTGCCAAGATGAAGCTTTATCTACTCAGTGCCACGTAAGTTGTATGAATTAACCAAAAATGTGAAGGAAAGAAAGAAAGAAGGAGAAAAGACAAACACCCAGCACCTCAATACCAGCTTGTCTTTGCAGCCAATATACCAACCAAAATTGAAAAAATCAAAGAGAAAATTGAGCGGGCACCTCACTGCAAGATCAGACCTCTGAATGAATGCGACTGCCATATAATACATCAGTATTATTTATGTTTCTTTTAAGAAATAGAATACATACTCAATTAGGCACATATGAATGCAGAAACAGACTTTATGCTTCTCAACTTTTTTCCTCAATTTACAAGGATTATTTCTGCCAGCTCTGTTCTTAGCATAGAAAATGTTACCAGATAAGGAATCCAAAAACTGTAATTCTGTGACTTTACCTGAAGACTCAATACCTGCAGAAATTCTAACAATCTGAGGTTTAATCTCCGTGCCTCCATCCCTCATGAGGTCTGTGCAGATCGCCTGTGGCTTTAACATTATCAGGAATAGCCCAAATAATGTCTAGTGCAAATATTGAAGACACTTCAGCAATGGCATCCCAGAAAATCCCATCAATATAATTCTCTATTCAGTAAAGGGTGGATAATATACAGACACAAATTCTTTAGACCACTATTTAACACCAAAACCAACTCAAGACTGAGCAGCAAACAATTCTGTCGCCCACTGGACTAACAGCTGTCTCATGTAAATGATCCTGTGTAATGTCATGTGATGCTGTAGTTAAGCAAATTAATTGCAAATTATTACTTTTAGGTAGCTGAGCAGTTACCCTGACCCCAACATGGTTGAAAGCGGTACCGTCTGTCGACAGCCACTTCCTAAAACAATGTGTCTCCTGCACCCCCAGAATTCCTATCTCCTAAAATAAACCACTTACATCACAGAGTAATCTTGATTCCAGCATTTCTCAACTTTCACATTAATTTACAACCTTTATATTCTTTTAATATACATTCCCTCTACATAAAAGAGGTACATATTGCCCTTTGAGGTGTTCAGAGGCATTGTGAGACTGTTTATTCATGCTCTGGCAGAAGAATCACAAACCCTTCACACCTCTTCAACACTGAGAGCAACACTGCCCAGCTTGGATGGAAGCAGATTAAATGATAACACCTCATTGTATCTCCAGATCTCAAAATATAGCACTGTATTTTTCCAAATATTGTTTGCCTTATTTTAACTGGTACTGATTGTGGACTGTTCCTGTTGTAGTGGGGTTTGTTTGGTTTGTTTGTTTTAACGCTATGATAATAATAAATACGTCTTAGCATATAAACTAGAATCCTCTGCAGCTTCTCTAACTCTTACATATGCAATGTTGTGTTGTGATTAATTGTATTAAGTACATTTTCTAAACAGCAACTGGAAACACAAAAGGTGATGACAAGAGGGTGTTTAAGGAATTCATGAATGCTACACAAGAACATAAGCACATGGAGACGGTAGTTAACGTGCATATGAACAAATAAATGTGAATTTAGTTAAAAAAATCAGTTACATTGTGGTCCATCTTGCACAGTAACCATAATTGGTCCCCTCCCTGAGATCATTTACAGCATGCAGAATTCAAAGGACATATTCCTTTGCATTTCTGGTATTAAGCATAATATTGAAGATCATTGCCCCCAGTGGGCTGAGTCCCGGCCAGCTCCATAACCACCTCTCATTGCAAGACCATGAGCTAGCTTCAGAAAGAGTGGGGGAAAGAAGAAAATCCACATAAGGTACAATGGTAATTAATCATGTTATTAATTTCTTCTCATTCACAAGTAGGCCATATCAAAAAGCCCGCCTCTTAAGCTGAGTTAAAGAAAAGCTAAGGCAGAGCGTAGCTAAAGCAGAAAGATTTATACACAACTTTTATCATTAACTCATTTAAGACCTGAGTGTGGCTCTCATAAAGCAGAAAATGGCTTTATGGTCAAGCATTTATGCCATGAATAGCGTTCGGATCACTAGAGTTAGAAAGGACCATCTGCAATAACGCCATCAGGAGAATTTCAGGAACTTACAAACTCATTCTTGGTACTAGCTCTTTGTTAAGCAACTCCCATCCAGTGAATGTCACTCCAATAGAAGATAGTACCACTTTAAAACAAAAGGTAAGATGTTTTAGTCTACATCGCATTTGCAGTAATAATTACTTGAAAACAATACAAAGGAAATCCCAACAAAAATCTTCCATTAGTTGGGGCCTTACTATCTCTGACTACAATCTCATTTGCTGATACTGCCAAACTTTTCATAAACCCCTTCTATCATTATTCGCTAGAATTTAAACAATTACTGGGCAGAAGAAAAAAACTGCTCAACCATGGCTCTGTAATCTAGCAATTAAATCCACCTGTAAGATGCTGGACAATTTGTTTCCTGTGTCTATGACTATTACTGCAGTCAAGTATTTTATACTAGGTGGTATAACGTCACCAGGTACTGAGGGATACAGCTGGAAATTAAGCCACACTTTGATAAGGTCAGAAAAATCCACCCAAGCTTCTCCACAGAGACAGGTCCCAAATGAGACAGATGTCCCATGCCCCACAGGCTGTTAAACATAGGATATATTCTGCCACCACCATTTATTTTTGTTTTAGAGTATTCTGACTGTTTGACTGTCAATGTGGTTATTATTTTTAGTTAACTCCACTCAAATGACTGACTGAATAGTTTAGATTGACCAAATCCATGAATACATTGTTAAAAAACAATTCCTGTTTAGACAAACAATGCAGGAACCTGCTGGTTCATTTTACCTAGCCCTCTGCTGTTGCAAGCCAAGCACATCATTGAGCCTCTCTTGATGTATCAAGGTCCATTTTAGGATTACTTAGGCTAATTCTGGTTTAGCTAGCTTGGCAACTCCAGTATTAGCAAAAAAAGCTATGATAACATAGTGTCAGCATGAGTTAAACATCCATAAACCCAGGGTCCCAGAGATACTCACCTCAGACTGGGTCTCCCACTGCATTGCTAACAGTAACCAAACCAGCTGCACCCAAGCAATGCCAGGTTTGCTAAACAGTACCACACCATTCCCCGCCATGATGCAGCACAGAAAACACTTTCCTTCCAGCCACTCATCAAGTAAATCAAATACTGCTCCATAACAAACAGATATCAGTATGCTTGTACCTCCACAAGGTACCGATTCAGAATAGGCACTGCCTTTTCGGTCCGTGTGCGTGTGGATCGTGGCCGGTATGCCTCGCCCTCTGTCCCTCCGTCGGCGACGCAGGCAGTATCTCTCTTCAAACAACAGGAATTGCAGTAGTCTCTTTTAGCTAGGTATTTTCCTATCCTTAGCTAGGTGCGATTGCATCCTGTTGCATTATGCCTCATTGTGATCATCCATCCCAATTTGATATCTCTGTTGTGTGGTTACTCCTGCAGAGAAAATTTTGGATTTTATCCAAATCATGGAAAATTTTGCCCATTTAGATTACCTGAAGATGATAACCTTTCTACTGGAAAGTTCCCATCTGGCTAGAAATATTGCTACTGCATTTTTCAGGGATGTGATTCCTTTGCAAATGACCCAACATTATACTTCAGAAACAAAAATGCAAAACTTTTTCAAATCCTCCTGAAGAAAAAAAGAGCTCTTATTCCAAATTACACACACAAATAGCATAGCGGTTAAATTTGTCTTTGGGAAGCTGTCAAAAATGGACAGTGTCAATGCATTTTTTTCCCTTGGCAATGAAAATACCTTATTTAATGGTACAGCAGAGAGATCTGTGAAATCACTATACAAATACTATAGAATTTGACGGCAAGGTTTTCTGCCAAGTGACTCAATATATCGATATTATGCGTTCCACAGTATGTGGGTCATTATGACAAAAAAATCATACTATTATTTTTGTTTGATTCTTTAATTATCTCTCATATTCTATTGAAGTATTATATTTTATGCACGTAACATAGTGCAAATGCATACATATTTTTCAATATACTTATATATATATATATTACATTAGACATTATTGTATTGTATCGTATCATATTGTACTACCTTTGAGTAAGAACGATTTCCTAAGCTAGGATCTAATTCTGTGCTGCAACATGAATGCTTGTCTGTGCTTTGCAATTAAGATTAATATTGGTTTTAAAACAAAAAAATGTTTTACAAAAGTCCCTCTTCAAATGAAAATGCATATTCACTCATAATACTGCTGACATGGTAATACATGGTTGATGATGAAAAATAACTGGTTACTTCAATTCTTTGTGCATAGTAAGCAGCCCTGTCAACATAATGAAGTTCTGAGGCAATTATAAGGGGACTTAGCAAGATTGGTTACGAAATGCAACTACAGAATTAGCAAATAAAAAAACAAACAGTAATGGAGAATAAACATCACTAGAACATAGGTAATCTTGCTACGTTTTTTACTCCCAGTGATCATTTCTGTATTTTATGTAATATTTCTGTAATTAATTGCACTTTTTGTTATTGCACATTTTTCAATTTATATAAATGGACCATTAGTCCAATTTGCCAATCTAGTCAATAGGAAACAAGTGTATTGATCATTGGTACAATCAGGCATCTGTTCTTCAAAATTAACGCATCTATGCTGTTTTGCACATACTATCTGGCTTCAGAACCAGAGAGAGATTAGAGAGATTTCAAAATAAAACACGTCTTGGATAGAAAAAGTTGTTTTAGAATCCTACCAGAGTGATCAAAGACGACCTGGTTGGCAGGATGTGGGCCTGCATCTACGGATAAAATGGGGACTGACTGCCAAAAGTCCCAGAGCTTCATCACACCAGAAGAGTCACAGGAAGCAACCGTATCACCCTGTCAATGTTGGAAACAAAATAAAGGCATTGCTTCTGTACTTTTGCAAAGAAGAAAGCGTATGACACAGGGCTGGATACCCATTGATGCCAGACATAGTAACTGTACATATTTAAATAAATGTAAGTTATTATACGTAAGGTTATCACAGCCTCTTAACAACTATGTTGACTTGAATGGCAACAATACAATATGGCTTTTAAAGAGAACAGTTCAGGAGAAACTGTAAGTAAAAAACAGAAAACAGGTTATTTTTTTGAATTCTGATACCTGTGTCCCCTAAGAACACGGCTTGTGATTACACCTTTTCTTCTCACAGAGACACAGAAATGGCCCTTTAGCCCTGATTTTTAATTTGTCTACTCATGTTTTCAATATGAAGCATAAGATTAGAGCAGAACATACACTCCTTCGTTGCTGTACATTCACTAATAGCCACGTTAAGGACAATATCAATCATTTCAGTGAGTCAGACGGATGCAGGGACTATCTATGCAAGGAAAGATAGCAGGACTATGTCCCCCATTCCTCTCTTCAATATTAATTAAAAAAAAAAAAAACTAAAGAAGTGGCAGAAGTATTTTGCATAGGTAGCATATGAACAACTGCAAAAATCAAGGAAGGCAGAGTAAAGGATGCCCAAACATAACTTTGTTTAGATAATTCCTGCCACCATAAGAGAAAGAAACCCCTAGCTACTGATGTAGAAACATTTACTTTTCATTTTAACTGCCTAAATAAAGATTCAAAATCCCCAAATGAGCTCAGCTGGTGTGCACTCAGAGTTATCAAAGTCAATGTCTTTTCCAATTTATGCAAGAGTGTAAGATTAGATTAAAGGATATTGTTTTGAAGGAGAATCACAATGGTATGGAACTGAGAATCCAGTAAAACATGGGTCAGATGCTGCATCCATGACTTTTTTTATATTCAGTTAATTTTTACATCTTTCACGTAAATAACACGTGCAAGAAAATCTGTGGAGTTATCTAGCAAATAGAGGAATTAAGATCTGAATATATCCATTGCCTTCTCAAGTAGAAAGTAATGGCCTGCGAAACACTATTACGGTATAAGTATAATGAAATCTTTAGGTTCATTTGGAGGAGATCTAAAATGTCAAAACTCCATTCTGGCTTGTAACAGGGCCTAATACAGAGTAACACCGAGAAACAAAGTAATCATTGCTTGGAGAATTCATCTGGCAATGCATAAGCTCTCAGCACTCACTGTTTTGCAAAAAAGCTCAGTAACCGTAACTACATCACACCTCAACACAGTGGTGCCGAGCGTTATGGAAAAGCTATTTGTTTAACTATCTCACCAGCTGTAACGACCTAATTCTCTTTCATTTAATCTGGCTCCTTTCATGAAGTTCAGCCTATACAAACAACGAGGTCAAGCAGGCCGTTTGGGAAACAAATAGCAAAAAACCTCACATAAAACAGCTACACTCCAACTTGTGGCATAGCTTGAACTGGATTGGAAAAAAAAAGCATCGTCACGGATGTGAGACTGGAAGAGTCGTCAAATCCAGTCTTCGACTATTACAAGCAATGCTTTCATAGGCTTGCCTTGATAAAAGTACTGAATTCCAGGTTAGCAGCAGTTCCCTCATTCATCCCCTGCCGCTGATCTAGAACCTGCCTGTTCTTGCATTTATAGATCTTTCAGCACATAAGTGAGAGTTTAAAAGTACTTGTTCACATGCAACCTATATCTTTTAGGTTAAATACAAGGGTTTTTTTCCAGAAATGCTCCTCCCTTCTTCTCTGTCCCTGACGCATTTCACTTACAGTATCATTCATATCCCCCCTCTGACACTATTTTCTGGGCTAAACAGCTGAAGTTCTCTCCTCCCCACACTTTTCAGATAGCATGGAGTCTGGATTAACTATGAATGTACCCATCACTGATTTTTATAAAGCAACTCTTGCAAAAGTCATCACCAATTCTGGAAGCCCATTCTGAAATTCCTGTAACCTGACTTTCAGAGAGGTTACAGATGCGTATCTCAGCTGAGCAGAGGTTTTGGTGAAGCTGGCATGCAGCAGCAACTACGAAGTGGGAGGGTGAGACACTCATGATCAAGTGGGATGCCTCCTCTCCTTAGGTCATTACCTGTCACGCCAGTAAAGGGAAGAGGAACTGAGTATGTGCTTGTAGAAAGATCCCTCCATTCCTCAGTGTAAGTACTCGGCTTCTGGACCAGCTCTCTACACCTCACCATCCTCTCTCTTTTCATTTTCTTCTGCAAAGATTATATCCAACATTATCAACAGTCCACTCAGGAAATCACTGGTATCCCTTATACCCATTATTTCATAATCTCTAATAGGACTTTGACATATTCTTGGATTTTACTCCTGATTTTTTCCATCCATAGAGGCATTTTAGTGAATATTACCTTTTTGGGGGGGTTGATTTTGTTTTCGTTTAGAATATGACTGTCTTCAAACTACTTCAGTTCACTTCAATTCAATAAATGCTCCTTAATTACAGCTTTGGTAACTCAGCTATTTTGAACTAGATCAATGGACAGCCCATCTGGGTAATCCTCTACATGACCCACTCCGTGTAGTTACAGCAGACACTCCAGTGGGTGCTCTGTGACTCCTTCTTATGTCATCAGCAGTTGTGTCCGTGGATTTCCAAGACGACATTCCTCTCTTAAGTAACAGCATGGTCCAGCTAATAGATCATAATAGCACCAAGAATGCTTCACTGAAAGGGGTATTATGCAAAGACTGATCAGAGACAGTCCCTGCCACAAAACAACTGCAACTGTAGAGCTGACTTTGACCTTCGCACTGGTCCTGATTAAGGGATCGTTACTCGTTGCATAACTACGAGGAAAACAATCTGATCTACTTTTACCACAGGTTCTTCCTCCTATGAGTTAATTTTGCTACAGTAGCTGGCACACCAGAGGAGAAGATCCATACCCCATCCTCTTTCAGTCTTGCCATCCTATTCTCTGCCACATTTACTTTCTCCCATTTCTACTACAGATGCCTAAGAAATACAAGGGTAGGCAAACCTCCCCCCGCAGGAATTTACACAGTCAAATCGTTGCTAGGTACCAGACACACTGAACCACCCTAACCTGTTATTTAAGGTCTCTTTCATGAGGTGACTTGTGGCCACACCAGAAAGGACAAGCCCCCCTGATCCCTGCAGATAACTATCTGAACAGCAGCAGTGCTGCAGAGCAGCACCGCGCTGGGAGCACCACCGCGCTGGGAGCACCACCCCATCGTGCTAGGTGCTGTGTAAATAAGCTAGACAAGGTAGTCCTGCTCCGAAGGGTTTACAATCTATCTTAGTAGCAAGATCAACCAATTCTTGCTGTCAAGTCTGCAGACTTTTTATCAATTTCCTCCCAGATACACAGTATAAACAAACTGTGCATAAAATGCAATGCCCAGTAGCATATTGAGCCTCATTTCCATGAAAAGGCAGCAGACCTCATCTGCAAACAGAAGTAAGAAAAGACAGGGTTCTGATGGTAACACATCAACACATGCGAACAGGTATTTTATCAGCCTTGGCATACTCTGTCCACAGACTTATTCTTAAATGCATTAATTATTACTGATACCTAGGCAGCTGCTACACTAAGAACATACCAAAAGGATTTTGTTAATGAGCCAGCCAGAACATTTCACCACTTCTTCCCTTCATGTGATCTCCATTACATACCTTTTCTAAATCAAGTGAGCTGGAGATGTGGGATAACAACTTTTCAATAGGAACAAATAAACCAGGAATGTAATCAAGCTGAAAGATAATTTGAAGCTACATGCCATTCAAAGAAAAAGAAAGGGATAAGTCATATGTTAAACGAACTCATTTGCCTCTGGCCATGGGCCATTTTCAAAAGCTTTAAAGCAGAATCACTTTGAGTTCTCCTATGAGCTTTTGGCTTTTTTATTCCTTTTACAGTTATTATTTTAGTTATTCATGGAAGTGCCGTCTGCCATGCTCTTGTTTTCTTCTTTTTGTTTCTTGCCACGCTACAGTCTTTTTTATGATGTCTTTTTGATGACATATTTTACTGAACAGCAAGCTGGACCATCAGGGCTTGACTGATTTTCCTACAACTAAAAGGAGAAGACAATGAGATCCGAGGAGAAAATGTGCAAAAGCAGATTTCCGTTGTACTGATTTTCATTTACGCTACATTTTACGCTGCAGCAGCCACAGTTCAGTTCTATTACTTCCTCTAATCAAAGAGCGTGTAGAATGATTCATAAAACTGGTAAGACTTGCCTCCTATTCTATATAATCAAGTTGGTACTTTTTTGTGTGTGCACGCTTAAGTAATTAAAGAATTTATACAGGGATTCAATTAGTCGGGATTCAAAGACTGGTTCTGTTCCAGGCTCCACTTAAAGGACTCTGCAAGTCCTTTAACTGCCTTTACAGTTCCACCCTCCACTCTTTACCTTCCCTGCCAACTTAATGAACATCTTTATATTACGGAAGATCTCCCATTAAAATGGGTATGCTCAACCCCATATACAACATAATCCCAATCTCAGCTGGCACTTGCAAAGTGTTGTAACACAAATAATTATAACATCAGGAATTAACAGATTTAGATAATTTCCAGGAAGTTTTAAAAATCCGATTCTTTCTTTCCTTTTTTTTAAATATACACTTTTTCTTGTGAATATTAATAATGATTTAACAGTGGGACTAATCACCAAGTACACTTTAGATAAATATTTCCTGAAAATTGCTGTTTCACACTAGCAAGAACAATAAAAATCTGAATAATTATGTCTCTTGCTTATGAACACACCTCTGGATTTAATGCTGAAAGATCAATAATATATGAAATACAACAAGTGGCTTTACCTAATTTAGACTGCGATAAACTCCTCCCAGGAGTACCCTTTTCAGAGTTTAATTCTGAGGGCAGGTCAGTAGTTGTTTCATGACCTTTTGCAAATATTTTTAAAAAGGCAAAATAGTGAGTGAATGGGCAACTCATTTTCACTACGACAAGTTCATAATCAAATCAGTCAAGTTTACCAATTTGCAAATCCTTTGTTTTCAAAACAGATGTAGCTGTATGAAGTGTATTTTAAGGGACTCTTATGATGACTAGACCAAGATTTTCATCAACCTCAGTGGAAACAGATTCAAGCTCTAGGCCCCTTGCTAACTACAAAGACGCTTGATAATTATTTTCCCTTTCCATTCCTATGGGGAATCTGGTTGACCTCTGGCAAAACAAAGGGCTGATGAGCTTGTTACCAGTCTTGCAAGTCTTGTTACCAGTCTCTGAACTAAGTAAAAGGAGTTTGTTCTGTGTACATAAAGTGTGGTAGAAACTCCTTGCCATTAAGTGCCAGTAGGCAAAGTGGCCACATCAGGAACAGCTTCAGCTACCTCAAACTGAGACAGACTCGAATAATCTGTATTTCTAAGATGCTCCCTGTGGGACACATCCTAAATCACTTAACTCTACCACCATTTTCTATGTGTTAAAGTGAACATTTTTAAGAGAAGGAATCATTACCTCCCACATTTACAGCATGAAGCACATCAGAAACCTGATGAGAGTTATTATCTCAGGCCTTGTTGTAATGCAAAAACTAACTACACTCAGAAAAAATAACAGGGGGCATGTACAGCAGACAGAGTCCCATCCCTGTGCCACCCCATCCCGTAGGGGCTTTCTGAGCAGCATTGAGCAAGGGCAGAGGGATCTCAAGAGAATCCAAGCAGGGGCGGGTGAATCTGCTGTAGTCGTTACAGGGAAAAAGACTTTAATGTCCAATTAAGCCAAATGAATTATGTAAAATATGATAAAGATGGAGGAAAAAATGCAGATGTAGTCCATTATTAGACTGATGACTAATCAATCACCACCCATTTTTGAAATATCAGGCTTAAATCATCCCAGTTTCAAATGAAAATAGCATCTTCTTAGAAAGACATGGAATTACTTAGCCTGGCAAAAATACAGAGCTACACTGATTACCACTTTGAAAGGGTAGTGGTTTATTTTTAATGATTATTTTCATCAAGAGTAGGGGAAAAGAGGTGATTAAGTGTTATTTACAGGCACTGCCAGTGTTTCCCCATCTGCTTTTTTACTAGCTTTTTCCTTTTATAGTTTTGACTTCTGCATCGCAGCCAAAGTGACAAAGGACCATTTATGTTTCAAAGGAACTAAACACCCAGAGCTCAAGCAACTGGGGTCTGATTCTCACTCCCTGTGACATTTTTTACAGCTTTAAATAAACATGAACTGGAGAGTCACCAGCTCTTCTGGAGGTGAGGTGAATTCAAGATATTGATGCAGAAAGAATCATCTCTCAGAGCTTCACTACTGGTTCCTACAGAAGAACCCTTCAACTTTATTAGCAGTTGTCAATGAACAACTCCTAATTTTGCACTGTGCAGAACTGGTATGACTTGCTGTAAGAATTTGGCTATTTTTGCCGTACCTATCATGATTACTGATCTATTGTAATCCCTTGATATTATGGTTCAATGCGCAGGTTTTGAGAGCATACTGACTGTGCGTGCTCTGGGGGAAAAGCATCCTCCTCCTCTAATCCAGCTCTATGTGCCCTGTGAGCATTTGAACAAACAGGCAATACAATATCTATTACTAAAAAACATTATGGGTTCAAAACTACAAGAATCCATTCCAAACTCTCTCAATCCCACTTACACAGCAATATCAGCACCCACCCCACTAGCTCCAAGAAGACACCTCAGGATAACTGATGTTTTATGCCTGTGGGAAGCAGGGATCATTCCTGTCCCAGCTCCAATTCTTTTGCTGGCTCTTTTTCCTTCAGGCACCCCAGCAGCTGAGGTCCGTAATGAATGTGTAAGTCAAGACACGCTTTACAAACATAACAGGAGAATTCTGTGTCAGCGCTTTCCTCCTTCACATGATGCTGTGGTCCAGAACACAGACTGATCACATACTGTAATGAAGGTGAAAGAACGTGAGCTCATCAGAAGTGCTGTAAAAATGTAGGGTTCTTCAAATTAGCCACTCTAAATTATGGTCCAAGATTAAATACTCTGCAATTATTGCTGGTCCGTGCTAGGACCTGACCAGCTTCAGCTATAACACGAGGACTGTCTGCAGCTACTCAGAAGCATGCAGTTGGAGACAGCAAGTCCTGGTGGGAAATGCAAAAGAGAATGAGGCACATGGAAAAGCGCTGACTGAGGAGTGAGTGCTGTTAATGCAAACAACCAAACAGAGCAAAGGGAACACCCAGACAGTCCTCAGGAGAGGTTTCAAGCAGAAGGGAAATTTATTACAGAAAGGCAGAGGCACATAGATGCCTCTTTAGTGTAATCAGTGACCAAAAGTCTATTGCTATTAGAAAGTGGAGGAGAAACAAATATATCGGGAAAAGGAAAAAAGATGTGGATGAGATGTCTATGATGATAAATGAACAGGTATGTGGGCCTTCACATACTAAGAAGCTTAAAAATATCAAGATAGAATTTTTTTTTACTTCTTATCCTCATTTTCTCAGTGACAATTTTGATCAAGATGAAGAATATCCTAAAATGATATTATTTCTAGGTTATTAATTTTATCCTTTCACAGCATATGGAGACTCATACAGAACACCCCTTGTGTCCTCCAAAGGAGGAGCTCCATTAAAAATCATCAATGGAAATGGCAGAACTTTGTTGCAGCAGAATTGCCAGTTCTACTGACTTTCAAAAACAATGATGGATCATGGGTCTCTTGCTTGTTTACATGCACTCTGCAGGCTTTCCTCTTGCTGTGTGAAACAGAGAGAATCTCTCTTTCCTTTGCCACATCAAGTAGCACGAAGTGCCTCGTGGTGTTTGAGGAGAACAACACATGCTAGGCTTGCAGAAGCCCTTTGCATAAATTTACATATGAAACCCAAGATCACTGCACTCCCTGCAGAGTTACTGCTAGCCACAGTTGACATTGCACTTGAAACAGTACTGCGAAGAGAGCAATATCTTTTGCAGAGAGGTTTAAAATAATCAATTTTGTTTTTCCTTTCTAACCATCAAAGAAGTGCCTTTGAATTCTGGGAGCCGTGCGGTGAGAGGAAGAGATGAATGATAATTGCCATTACTGGCTTTTCTCAGTATTTTGAGAGATACTATGACTAAAGTGAAGTTAGGTGCCATCATTACCTGACTAGACACTCCTGAAAGCAGTAAGCATAAAAAATTCCTAGGGTACGCCACGTTCATGTACAGGGGTTTTTATTGTCATTCAGTTCCTTAAAGTCTAAATAAGTACATTTTAAAAATCTGGGTAATATCCATTACAATACTGTTAATATATAGATGTAACACATACTTTCATAAATTTATAAATTAGTATTTGTGGCAATTGATCTATTGCTGAAATGTGAAATTGTCCATTTTAAAAGGCAGAACATCTAAGTCGTTGAAAGAAAATAAGTGT
Organism: Platalea leucorodia; assembly: GCF_965183815.1. Classification (NCBI taxonomy): domain Eukaryota; kingdom Metazoa; phylum Chordata; class Aves; order Pelecaniformes; family Threskiornithidae; genus Platalea; species Platalea leucorodia. The sequence goes on from NC_138827.1 coordinate 62,616,731, forward strand.
CAGTAAACGACATGTGGTTTTTTTAAACAGAAACTATCAAAGGAACATGTAAAATGAAAAAGTTCAACTTAATATTAGGCCCTTTATCTTGTCTTTTGGCATTTTTTAAGGGAAACTGAAGAGGAAATATCAACAATATATAAAATGTATTCACAGAAGCTTGCCCAATTCTGAACTCTGGTAAGCGTATGAATGTTTCTCCCAGTCTCAAAGTATTTCGGGCAAAAGAATGATCAGTTCAACAAATCTCATCCCATTATTTCAAGAACTTCCTCATAAAAAAGCAGCTAAATATCAAAATAGAATAATCTGCATTCCTACCCCTGATGGACTTCAGCTGTGCATTCTCAATTATTTTCAGATTAAATCATTCTGATATTCAAGTACTCGCTAACAGTGATATTTATTCAACTACAGATTAATTGCATTTTCATAACAGAGAGGCCTTTCCAAATTTGGCCCTACTTTCACTCTTGCATAAATTAATTTTAAATCCAACTTTGTATTGTATAAAGCCACGTACTACACAAGCACGTATACAGCACTGTTTCAAGCACCCTGCTTCCCTTTGGCCATGATTTGATAAGCGCTATACAGTTCAAGAGTCCTCTTACCAACCACAAATCATTGGTCTAAACTAAACCCACTTCTCTAACCCAAGTTTGATTTAAGCCCTTCTGAAGCGTTAACTTTGCACAAACATGTTTTTTGTCGGAAGAGCCGTTACCTCTCTGCTTGTAACCAATGCAAAACCATACCAATAGCACCTATTTCAACAGGTAACCTGGCTAATGTAACGTGGGCCCCCATCCACACCTGACCACAGAAAACTGGGAGTGCTGGGTGAGCTGGAGGTGTGCAGATTCAGCATGAGCAGCCACGTCTGGAGCCCCAGCCTCACAACTCAGCGCTGCGCAATCATTCCCATTCAAGTCAGTGATAACCACGGCACTGCGGATAAAAGTCTCACAATTTATTGAGAAAATGACTGTCTCATGAGAAAGTTACAGGATAGAGCGTAGGGATGGTGTGCTGCTTTTTTATATATTTTAGAACATTATTTCCTGTGAAATATCACGTAGAGAGGCAAGTTTGACTGTATTGCAGGTGGGAAATTGAATTTAAAACAATCTAGATGTATCTTCATATTAGATTTTGCTTGTTTTGCAAAATGACACGTTTAAAAACCAGCTGTTAAAATGAAAAATGAATTATGCTGGGGCCTGGACCCACAGTGTACTTCTGCCACAGGAAAGTCTGGCGTGCTGGGCCAGGAGATGTAATTTTAAAAAATCCTTATTCCTTAGGATACGCAAATTAAGTCTTCTCCTCTAAGAAAGAAGGGCAAAGTTTTCCACAATGCTAGCAGTTTTGCATGCTAAGCAGTGTCTGCTTCATATGTTGTATATACAGAGGGTCACATTCACTGTAGAACACAGAATTAAGCAAACAAAATCACATTAAAGGGGATAATCTCTTTTTCTTTCAGTTATACTTACAAGCAAATGGACATAAGAATACGTTTCTACTTGTAAATATAAAGTCTGAAAACATAAAAGAAAATACTGTATGGCCAGTTAATTATCAGTTTCTGCTGAGGATCTTTCCAAGGGCTGATCTGACCTAAAACATACAGGTTATTTAAAGTTACTCAGAAACAAATTATGTTAAAGCTAGTTAAAAATGATGCCACATTTCCTCTTCTTTTAAAGTTGTCTAAAATCCAAATGTCTATGCATTATCCCCAAACTTTTATCATGAAGAGTTGAGACAAAGCTTCATCATATGCAAAGATTTAAACGAGAGCAAAATCTGATTAAAACCTTCAACTAGAAAAGTTAAATATTTCATTTACTGCTGGTTCAAAACTTCTCTGCCTACATCTGGATTGTCTCCATTTCTCAGAAGCATTACAGTCTGGCTGTGTAACAAACAGCCGCCTTTCTCATTTCTCTCGGAGCAGTGCTTCCCAGCGACACATCATGGTGTCCCACTCGGGGTGGGGGATAGCAGGACATCCTAAAGCACAAGTTTTAATTAATGTAAGAAATTAAAAGGGGCCAGGTATACTGCATACCTCCAAAAGGAAATATTCAGTTTTTCAGATTCAAAATTCTCCAGATTTAAAATATTCACAGAATATTTAATAATATTCTATAAATAAAGTCTGAAATTTGAGTAAATGTACGTTTAATTAGCAGTGAAGTATGCAGTTAGCAGGTCAATTCTCTTGTTCATTTAGTAACAATATAAATGAACATTAGCCAGAGCACGAATGAATGAGACACTATGATGGCAGGCACCTGCCCTGCTTCCTACCTTCCTTGCGTAGATGTTCCCCATCCGCACCATCTCCATGTAGTCCACTTCTGGAGCACAGAAGTCTCAGTGATTATGACCAGAAGTTTTCAGCCATCACGGTATACGCAGCTCTCTCCCAAGGAAAAGCAGCTGTCCCTCAGTTACTTCACTTTATAATTATAGAGTCCAGGTACTAGTAGACACCACATTAACATGAGGTATGTCTTGCACTCACAGCACCAAGACCATGTAGAACTACTGGTATCCAGCAAAGAGACATGCCGCAAAGAGGGGACTTGAAAGGATTGACTGGGTGGGAACGCAATGCCTCTTACAGAACGCAAGGCCTTAAGGTAATATCCGCAGACAGGCACATATCCATCTTGTAATGCCGAGTGACAGAAAAGGCTGAAAGTGATGTCTCTACAAGTATCATTATTGGGAAAAAAGTACATTCCTTTTTTTCCATCGCAAAGCAAGAAAAGAGAACACAAGGCAGTGGCTTTCTCAGAAATGATCTATATTGCAGTAAGACTCTTTGCTTCCCATTTCTTGATGGGTTTGAAATACTTTCCCAGAACCTACCATCAGGAAGAAGAACAAAAGGTGGTCTTCTCAAATCTAAGCTTTTGCGTGTTTGTTTGGGTGAATGTTACAGGACATTTTGGGATTTACGGAGAGTACCTGCATGGTGACAACAGAGAGCACCAAAAAAAAAAAAAATCAACCCATTACCAAATTCATGGTAAATGAAAGAAAGATCTAAACCCTGAGGCTGAAGGAGAGAGGTCCTGTGGCAGAATGAGCTAACCTCACCTCTCATAACACAAAGCGTCGAACGCTTAAAACAAAAGGTGAATCTTCTCGACCTGTGATTATTTTCAGAGTTAGCAATCTTGACAGGACTGGGTTTAAAATCTCAAACAAATAAATTACACTGTGGAGAACAGAAAGGCTGGCTAATTCCAAGTTTCTGAAGGTAACTTAGGCCTTGATTAAACAAACTTCAAGACTAACAGGTTTTTTTTTTTTTTTCCCCAGAAGAAATTATAACTGGGAAATTGATCCAAAAAAAATCCAGGAAGCCAGATTTCTTCCAAACTAAGACAGCGAAGAAACTGCATTTTGCCTGATTTAGAAGTGCAGAGGTAAAGTCCAGGGGCAGTCGGTGCATTTAAACACTGACACTAAAGGTTTCTCAGTCACCATCACCGGCTATGCGTGAAAGAAAAAAGTATTCTTCTCTGTCATTGACTTATCGAGGTGTATGGCACCTATTACTAAGTTTTCCTTTGCACGCGATCTCTGATAAGAAACTAGAAATGGTGATGGGGAACGGAATGACACAAACAAGGTGTGACATTTAAAAATCAGGCTCGGATTTTTTTCAGTCCCGTTGAAGCACCTTTGCTAAAAGACTGTCTCTTTTCTCGGGGGGACAGAAATACAGCACCCTGGGAGAGCCACCCCCATACAAACCAACGCATCATGGATTTCCTTGGCTGCCTGAACACAGCCAGATAAGCACACACATATTGGAGCTCCCTCACAGAAAGATCTGGAGGAATTTTTTTACTTCTAGGCTATCTGGTAGGGATATTCTTAATTGTTTATCCAGGCTTCCATATTAAGACTCTGATATTGGAGTCGGACAGCAAGAATATTTAAACTGATCAAAATAAAGACAGATCTACCCGATTCTTCTAGAGTGGTTTCAGAACATCTTATCTGGTCTACACGTAATGCATAAAACAGGCACATACTTGTTAAGTGTCGGTATCTGTGAATACCATTAGCATCAGAGATGATGGGAAGTGATTAAGCAGTATGCCTGGCCAAGGGAAGAGAGCATTCCAAAAAAATGACTTCCAGCAATAGGGAATAACATGAATATTTCAGAGAATGGATGTGGAAGTGGATTTTAGCAGTTTTCTGAGAGTTTCACTATTATCAGAAAGAGCTTTTTGCCAACAAGTAAATGAGAGTATTTTGATGCCGTTTTTGTTCTTTGCCATGACACAGAGACAGAATAGATTTATTTTTTTACCTCTAACAACGTTTGATGGCCTGAAAATGGTTAATTAATGATACTAAAATCTGTATTTAAAATGTAATTCAGTTCTGTAATTATATTTCTTATGCATGGAGACAGAAATAAACTAGAGGAAGAACCTATTAGTCCTTTTGCATGTATAATTGAACATGTTTGATATTACTAGGTAACCTTTGCAAGTAACTGGCTTTGAGTTTATGCACAGAGGTGAACACTTTGAATACATAAATAACAATAAGAGCAGATAGGTTTTTGATTTTGTATTCTGTTCTTTTCTTGTTTGTGTCTGTTAGATGCAGTCAGACATCCCTGGCTTTATTTGGCCATCCATAGAAACATCTGAAAGATCTGACTTTTGCATCATTTGGGTGCAGTAATGAATAAGAACTGACATCAAATATCAATATTATTGGCCCAGCTAAATGGTAGCTGACATCCAACTGGACTGCTGAAGAGGTAAACAAAATTCAAATTTTGTTTTTGTTTAAAAACTGTCTGACGTTATTTGTCCTTCAGTAAATCAATGGAAGAATGACCTAAATGCTGTTTGCATTTTGGCTTGCGGAGGTAATATCGGGCAGTTGCTATCAAGCATATTTTTTATAGTCTTTTACGTTTTCCTAGTATAAACTGTAATTCCACAAAGACTTTTTTTTTTTTTAAGGAAACTTGGTAGCCTCTGTAATGATTTCTTAACCTGTAGACATCATACAAACACAACATGGCTGATACAGACAAACACAGGTGAATGACAAATCATACTCTTATTTGAACACAAACATATATATACGCACACATAAGGGAGCAAATTTTGTTCCACTTTAAATTCATAATGATTCAACCAAGCATCCATAGTCTTTATACTTGATTACCATAGGTGATTTGCCAATCTGGGAAAATGCTGTGCAAAGTATGTGCAAAACTAATTTCAAATGCTATTTAGGCCATACTTAGATTTTATATTACACACCAACATTCAAGAAGAGATCACCATTCCTTGTATGAATTCTACTGTATGAAATGGCATTGTTTTCCCCCAGCTGTTGATCAAAAATATGTATTAATGTAAAAATGTTAGTGGTTTGATTTTTCATCTTTGCATGAATTATGCAAACGCCTAACAGCCTCTCCATAATTATCCACAAGACAGAAGGAGAGGTCCAGGGCTGACTGGGACATCCCTGCCTTAATGTCCAGATGTAGGCACTTTGGGGCTCCCTCCACCGCCTTTTGCCCACCATGAGCCTACATTTGCGAAGTTGTATGGAATCCAACAATTAAGCGGGGTCACCTCAAATCCCAGTAACATTCAAAAACTGTGGAATTTACTTCGCCTCTTAGGTGCAGTCTCACTTGGGTTTCCCTAGAGCGGGTCTTTGCTTTCCCACGTAAGATATGTTCACAAGTATCTTTTACTGCACTCAGAGCCTTTGAAGTGAACTGGAGCACACACAGTAGCCTCTAAAAAGACACCCTTACAAGCACATGCACATGCTTCTACTCAAAGGCTTATCTCTCAGTGGAAAAGAAACATCTGAAACATTTTTCTCTACAAAGTTAGTTATAGGGACGTGGGAGTAAAAGGGGCAGTAACATTAACTTTTAGGAGAAAAGATGCATTTTTCTACGTCTTCAATTCAAAAGCAGCTATATGGATTTTGCTCAAATTTTCTCCATCATTCCACAGGCAGAGAACCAACTTGGAAAACCACAGAATTTATACACTGCTGAAAGTGTTATCTTTTAAGTCCTGACATAACCACAACTACAGAAGTTAGAGCAGAGTATCTATCAGGGCAATGTGACTACCCGCCAGATTCTCCAGAGAGCTCGTGTCCCAGCAAGGCGGCCTCCAACAAATGGCCACGTTTCAGGTGCCAAACTGGCAGTTATTTTTCTGTAGAAAAATTGCTAATTATGGACTCTGAACACTATTAAGAGTTCTGGCTTTAAACTGGCCCACTTAACAAAAAACTATTAACTACAGTTTCAGAAGCATGGTATAGTAAATAACTCAGATTTAATCAGTTTCACAGAGTTTAATGAGGATTTATTCAATCAGTATTAATGTATTTTTTTTTTCCTTCTTCCTCATACAATACTCTTCCCCTAAAATATCCGTTAATTTTTGGACACACTGCCTGGATGGCTCTCTGATCTAGCAGAAAATCTGTTCTGTATTTTTGTTACAGGACATTGTGCAATTAGAATTCCATGTTCTTTCAAAACTCCTTTGGGCACCAAGCAGCCTGAGACACGACTATCACAGGCCCACAGAAGTGACTTAGGAGTCTACTTAAACTGACCTATATCCTAAGCAGAAAAAGGAGTGGATATCTTGGGATCTTTCACCATTACAGCACTGCACTCACAGAGTCCAACCCTATAGACAAGACTTCGGACAAAGCATGAGAACTGCAGACCCATGACATTAGGATAGGAAAAAAAAATATTAAAAAAAAAAAAAATCCAGGTAGGAGTCTGTCAGCAGTCAGCCTTCTGTTTGGCCATTTCAGACTTAAGAAACCAGACTTTTCCAAAAAATCTTTGCCTTGCTGCAAAGCTTCTTTGGCCAGGTCTAACCATTAAAGCTTTCTGTTGGCCACTCTGGAAGTGATGTTGTGCACCTTTGTCCAAACAGTCCAAGATCAATCTCCAAAATCTTTTGCATGAAAGCATTGTTGAAAATATTAATGTCTATAAAAAAACCTTTTTTCCTCATAAAACAAAAAAAAAAGTCACTCAAAACCCCTTAATCAGCTTGCTTAGGGTGGAATATTTTAGTTTCTTAGTGGGCAAGCAGTAAAGGGTAAGAAAACAGTTCACTGGTGCTGTAGTTGGTTGAAATACAGCCCTTGCTTTGCCAGCCAACCAATGTGACAACTGTAACTTGTACATCTCAGGACTAACTACTTAGCGTTTTCAGCAGTTTTCCAGTACATACAGAGTTAATTTATATAACTGCAATTACAGCTTCTGAAATTATATTCCTCACTTAGTTTAATCAATGCTGCACTAGATGTTTCCATTTTTACTAATTCAATCATTGAGAATGTCAACCAATGATTTTAGTCTAGAGTTTAATGCCAACTATAATATTCTTTATCAAAATAACCTGCTTATCTGGAATATTATCAGCACACAGTCTTTAAGCTTCCTGTTAATCATTATAGGTCACGTTAGAGCATGATGCTTTTTGCAGATACTCACGTTAAAGACAGTGCTAGAGTATTGCTATAGTGTTTCCCTCACAATTCTTGCTACTGTTAAATATTCTGTGTTCCACACCACCATGTTTCAAAATACTGAGAGGCAGGTTGTGCCTGTCAAATATATAGATACACGCATGCGGCCAAGAAAGAATTAAGATGCCTTGGGAATTCCTATTCCCCTCCTTGACACAAGCTTATCCCACGCTTCCTGCTACGTCAACCCCTAGGGTTTGCCCTATAGGCACATAGGGTTGACATAAGCAGTTGGTAAAGCAGTAGCTGATACTGAACAAGAGGAGAATATTCAGGATCTCCTGTAGTAAAAACTAGCACCTTGCTCTGCTTGTAATAAAAGTGGCAGTGAGAGCACAGGGAGCAGGAACACAATTGAGATATTTTCCAGGAAAGATGGTCCCTGAGAGAAAAGAGTGCAAGTGGTAGCAGAAACCAGCACATGCCTCACAACTTCCACACCAGTTTTAAAGTGCAGTGTGGCCAGGAGAGCTAGAGGAACCATACATCATAAATGTTTTGATCATTTCAGAATATTTCATATCACCTCAAAGAAACATTTTGGAAAAGTTACTTCCTTTCCAAAGTTAACAGGCATTCAGATCACAGTCTGTCACCAATCCCAACCAAAACGATGCATTTTAGACAACGACTATAAAATTAACCATCCAGGAAAAAAACTAACAGCGAACTTCATTTAAGTAAAGTAACTAAATTATCATGACAAAGGAGAATAGCTTAGATATCATGCACTGATCAAAGGAGAAAGGAGGTAGGCGCAAGGAAGGGGCAGCTTTATTGGCACAGTCTCTGGGACTCTACTCTGGCTGGCAGGTGTGTGCCACACTGAACTGCTCTAGAAGTCATTACTAACACTGAATTCAGTTGCAGAGGTATCTATTTCACCAAAGTGCATGATACTATTTACCAGAACAAGGAACATGACGATTAAAAAAAAAAAAAAAAAAGAAAATTCGTACAGAGAACTTACCTTCATGTTGAATGTAGCATGATTACAGGAATGCAGGTGACCATAGGATGTGTAAACATGGAGACCCTAGGAATTCAACATAAAAAGAAAGCAATTAAATAAGTTATCATGATAGAAATTAACCCATACCCTTGTAAATAGAAATAAATAGAAAGACCTTGATTTTATGGCTGTGTGCAAACCAAGGCACTTTGTGTGCTACAAAACAGCTCCTGGTTGCTAGAAGAACACATTTCTCACAATTACTAAGGATATATCTCCTTACTTCACATAATAGCTAGCAGAAAACGCGCGTTCAAATATGACAAAAAAGCCATCTCCCTCGACAGAGGGTTTGAATTAGAAGCGTAATCACTGCTTCCAAAAGACTGAGCTCTTGCTCTTAGGCAGTGATTCAGCACGTCTCTCCATATTCCACACACACCATTAAAGTCTTCCTTACGGAATCACAAGCACGATATCAAAATTAATTATCTTTTGTCATCTTCCACATTAGGCCGTAAGTGACCTACATAGTGCAGTAACATATGTCAGATGTCATCACTGATACCTGACTTGTTCTCCCAGTACAGGAGGCATCCAACCACAGTATCTCCTGCTAAAAAAACAGAAGTCCTCAAGATGGGAAGACAGAGGTATTAAAAATAGATGCACTTCTCTGCTTTCATAAAAATCACTGCTTTCATGGGTAACATTAACAAAAATAGTTTCTATTAAAAGTGAAACCCAGCTTTGAACAGTGTAGTCATATCCTGAAGAACAAGTTTTCACTCTAAGAAAACATTAATAATAAATAAATAAATGACAATAAATGACACTGGAAGCAAAAGACAATTTGTTGTATTCTTCTGGAGAGAAGAAAACCCCCAAACCAAGATCTGAAATTCCTCTACTCATCTTAGTAGTCCTTCATTGTACTTATTCCAGCTTGAATCAGTCTTTCGGGAGCAGGGGTAACATAGGTTAATCATACCTCTGTCATGCTTTTAGAGTTTATACCATCAGCTTAATTCCATTTTTATTTACCCAATCTGGGGGAAAAAAAAAATCACTGCTCCTCTGACGTAAGATATTTGAATTCTCTTTTTCACTGACAAAACCTCCTACATTTTTCTCATCAGCATGCTTTATCAGTATATTCTCACTGTTTGCAACAAGTCCTTTCAGGAAAGTAGTTAATGAGGTTTGATCACAAAGTAGTTCTGGAGGGACACTACTCGATAGTACCCGGTAGTTCGTATTACATCTCTGAACCATTTAGGAGAACTCAGTCCAACAAAACAGCAGTTAAAGGGGATTAGATTGCTGTTGTAAATATCTCAGGGGTTAAGAGCAAAGAGGGAAAAGAGCTATTGAAGCTGAAGAGCAGTGTTGATGCAGGAACATATGGGTATTCATTATCTGCAGATAAATTTCAGTTGGAAATTAGAAGACAGTTCTCAAACAGTGAGATATGAAAACTCGCTCCAAGTAGCGGGGATAAAAAATTCTCATTAATTTTAAGAAGCTGCTTGAAAAGTCTGAAAATAAGTGACCTCCTCCTGCATGTGATCTTTTGCCTGAACTTGGAGACAAGGAGACTCTTTCCAGTCTTGTTCATATGACATTAGAATACAAATTTCTGATGAAGTCCAGCATTTAATGCTTCACGGAATTCCTTTTGTTTAAAAAATGTCACCAAAAAAAGGCAGCAGGCTACTTTGGCAAGCGCCATTTTGTATCTTACTGTATTTTTCATATACCTTTCTGTCTGGAAGTAGTCTCTGCTTCAAGGCTGCATATGCTATTGAGATCAAACTAGGAAATTAGTATTATTCCCATGGAAGGACTGCAAGAAAACCTATCAAGAAAAAAAAGGCTCTGGGCTATTAAAAGCAATCCACTATCTTTAAAGATCAAGCATGCCATCCACTTTAAGCATAAAAACGTTGCCAGGCGAAGTTCTTGAGTCCTCCACAGTTTTCAACAGACTCAGAGGGGGAAAAAGTGCTGAAAAACCCCCAACCAAAAAACTTATATATTTACATGATTTTTAAATAATAAAATACGAACCAATAAATCCTGATGAAAAGAAAATTTAAGTAATTATTATCCAATTATGAATTCACTGTTGGAATAGCAATGTGATTACACAAAATTCCCATGATATTGACAGACAAATTAAACCTGATAAAGATGACATAATACGAGACAAAGATAACCAAACACATATGAGCAGTCTAGCAAGAAAAAATTTCAAGGACATAAAATCTACCTTGTGTCCTAGCAGCAGTATCAATTGTACCCAGCCCATGGTAACAACCCAAATGTTGGTACGTTTTGCATGCAAAAAATAGCCCTTGTAAAGTAACTGCTGTTGCTCAGCGGGGCATAGTATTTACCCTCAGACACTCTCAAATACCAATATATACACAGTAACCTTTCCACAAATGCAGAAAAAAAACAAACCAAAATCACTATCACAAACCAAAAAAAAAAAAACAACACATAGATGCCATGCCACAAAATGGATGTGAACTTTCTGATTTCCCTTCCGTAAGTCATTCAGTATAAACCATCTGAAAAAGATTTTAATAATAGTAATAATAATAATAAAAGCTAGACAAAGGCAATGGTTCTGTAAAGTGTTTCTCAATACTATTGCTGAAACTTAATTTCCAAAGTGCCACTTTATTATTATTCAGTGCACAGCTGGTGTTTCCTTTACCAACACCAGGAAATCTGAGTTTTGCAGACATAGATGCCACAAAAATAAAACTGGAAAGCTTACTATTTAGCTGTAATGTTCCAGCAAAATCAAACAGTAATAAATATTCCCTGGATCAGAGCGCATGTTAAGATAGCACTGAGCTTTCAGCATCAAGAGCTCAGCAGTAAGTTAATGATACCCCTTTTGCACATGCATTCTGCTTTTCAGTCTTTAATTATAAAATAATCTATTATAACACCACCAGGACCCCTGCTTCATTCAATGTGGAACTGAACCAGGTGTGAACAGGGTGTCCAAGCCCCAGGCTTAATCTCCTTTCGAGCAAAGTCTGGAGCACCTCTTCTTCAGAGGAATTTCACTGGAGTGCCTTGCAAATTGGTCCTTGGCTTACTAACAGCTTCTTGTCATCCAGGAACCAGCTGTATGATTCTGCCATTTAACTGAATTTCTTTAAGGTTCAAGATGAGCAGGGGCAAACAGCTGAGACTTGTATCACAAGGAAAAGAGCAGAGGAAAAAGGAGGAGCTTGTCTTAATGTTAGGGGAGTTGTCAGTTAGGGAAAATTATGCTCCTTTGCTGCTACTTTCTAGGTCTCACTGACCATTACCCCACTGACAGAGATAACATTATCACAAATCAAGAGTAGGAGAAACAAAATATCAGAGCAGAACTCTGCATCTGTAAAAAGGCCCATTTTTTCCACATTTAACCCATGAGGTCTATCCAGTCTCTTTGCATATGACACCCTAGAAGCATAAAGGACAGTAAATTATGGAGTAAATTATTATTGTCATCAGGTCTTGACTGAAATATTAATGGAGCAAATGTCAGTTCTAGTCACTCCTTGAGCTACTGCCCAATTATATTAATAACCATACATTCTTCTTCTGCGGAAAATACACAGATAATAGCAACGTTCAAAGAAAACAAAATATGAAGTGTTCTGCATGGTTGGATTTTTTTTTTAAAAAAATGATTATTCACACATGCACACACATATATAATTTTCCATTTTGAAACCCAGAAATTAACATTAGAATCAGTGGTTAGAAACACCATGGCATTATGTTATGGAGCCTACCAACCTCTCAGCTTCCACTGAGCACAGACATTAATTGCCTGTCTTGGACTGGAGCTATCTAAAAGACTTCAGCTAGAGAAAACATTTCTTTTTTTAAAATGCAATCCAGTACTGTAGAAAAGCAGCCTGACCTTTGCAGCTATGGATCTGTGAACAGTAATCCTGCTGCAAAAGTAGTTAAACAAGGAACCTAAATTCAAATGATTTTTTGTTCTTACTTTCACAGGATAAAAGCCCAAGATATCGGAATCAATAGTGAAATTCTGCTGTACATCCTCCCTATTGTGTCCATATAGATATACAAATACCAGGGCAAGACAAGACAGGCTGAAGACAATCATAATTAATATACTACAGCTTCTTTGCATCTGTAGAATTAAGTTCAACCATTAACTATGTAACACAGCAGTTGAATCTTCCTATACTTATTTCAATTACCAGTTTAGCAGCAATAACAAAAAATCCCCAAACCTAACAAGCACCTCTGGAGAAAACACACAGCCAAAAACTGTTGAGCATCGTTTAAAAACTACTCATGTTTTTTAAACTCTGCTGTTTTGATTATTTTTTCTGGATTTTGAATGCCCTGCTATACATGAAAGCCTGACATGAACAAACTTACTTTGCCAAGTTCAAAAATCCAGATAACATATCCATTAGATCAAGCTGAGTGTAATATACTAGGTACAACACGTAATTATCTTTATTAGTTCGATATGATATGAGCTTGTAGATAACAACATCTGAGTATGAGATTTATCTAAACAGTGTTCAGATAAGAGATATATTTGTAACTTCTTGGTTCATTTAGAAATTAACTCAAAGAAATATGTTCATTCAAAAGGACTGAACTAAGAAAAGTGTTCAAACCATGAAGCACTCAACAGTGGAGTTGTTCACCTCATTCTCTTTATTAAAAACAAACAAAACCTCCCAACAGTTTTTCATGAAAGGTTTAATTTTATTCGGGGGAAAAAAACTAGTATCTTGAATGAAACTTCTGATCTTATATAGGTAAATTTTTTCCAGAAAGTCAAAAAATCTAACGCTTCGGAAGCTCACTTCACCAGACTTGAACTTTTCCTAAAACAAGGGTCATGTTAAATGTACTGTGATTACTGGCTATTGACTCACTGGGGAAGGCCCAACCTTTCTCTCAATCTCCCTTGCTGAATACGGCCAAGGGCTTCCCTTTTTACAGCAAAGTGCAAAATTAAAAGCGTGACTCCTATTCAAATCCTTGCCTTATTCATGACATGGCCTGTCTGCCTGGTATACCTGCGCTTTGCATCAGCAAGGCGCTAGCGAACTCTGAAGGAAACGTGTGACGTATCCAGCAGAACGGCGGGCTCTGAAGTCACTCGCACTGCAGGGGAATCGCCGGCATTGTTGCCTTGAAGTAGGTGCACTGGAAACATCAAAAGGGATCTGGATCTCTTTATTAGAGCACAAGCTATAACAAGGTAATTTTTAAAAGAGAGAAAACTTGTTTTCATGGGATATGACAGGAAAACACAAAAATTGGAGGGAAGAGTCTAAAAGCACCTACCCTCTCTACCTTCGCAAGACGGCTCCTTTCTTTTAGTCTCTCCTTTCAGCCCAGCCCGTAATAACACACTTCAGCAATCTCCTGCATCACACGAAGTCTGTGCGTGCCCCCCTCAAGGCCAGCCCAGCTGCTCACAGCAAGAGCCGCTCTCCTCTCCATCTGCCCCATCCGGTCTCATCCAGAGGGCACTGCTCAAAGCAAGGCAAAAATGCGTCCACCTCCCAGCTACTCTCTCAGAGGCTTTTATGAGCACATGACATACCGTATCTGTACAGCAAGCAGTGAACAACTTTGGAAAACAATTCTACTATCTGTCGCCACAGGTTTTACTCGATAAACTCAAGCACATAACCTTCAGCATGGAGTTTGCTCTTGTTCTCCTTGCTTGGAATAGACCCTGGGGGAAAAAATCATGTGGAGAAGACTGTTTCTTGATATTAGATCAGAAGTAAGGCCAGGGCATTACTTAGATGTTTTGTAATCTGGTATTTGGGGAAAAAAATTAAATTGCAATAGTCATTTGTGTGCCTTATTATACAAGGATTCAAAGAGGCAGGCATGTACACTAAAGCTGAAGTACATCAGCTGTTGGGCTCTTTGCTATTATGGTCATATCCCTTTCTCAGCCAGCCTTTTTTTTTTTTCTTAAACTTTATTCACTACATCTTCCTAAAGAAACAAAAGAGAATTTTGAATCTCTTTAAAATGCATGAACTTATATAACAATTTTCATACTGTGAAACATTAAAAACTTGAGAAACAGCATTTTTCTAAAGCTGGTAGATAATAGAAACTAGAAATAGAGATCTGCCTGCCAGCTAAGCCAAACGCCACGGTTTTCATCACAGACCACCCTTCCTTTCACTTCAGAGTTAGTAAGGCCTGCTATTAAAAACATGGAAAAAACTAAAGTAACCTTGCTCTGGGACACCCCTGAATTATCTCATTTTTCTGCATCTGAACTTTCACTTGAACGTAGCATTAATATGTCTTTTGCACTGAACATGCAGTCCTATTCATTTTTCTTAATTGGGAGGAAAAGTATGTTTCTAGGCCAAGACCTTGTATGCTAAATCTGTTCAAAGTGAACCTCTAAGGCTCTCCTAAAAAACACTAAAAACAGGAGTTTATAGTAGAAATGCTGACAGATTATATTCTTGCCAGCATAATATAACCTGACTCTAAGATAAATGTTTCATGAATTAGGAAAGCTGAAAAAAGCTCCTCTGTTCAGCTTTGTTCTTGAGATGAAAGCGAATTATCTTTTTGTCTTCTACTGACACTTGGATTGTTGTACTGCAGTCTGTGGAAACCTGTAACCACAGGCAGTATTTAAACAGACATGACCATGTGAGACTCTCTCCTCATTAAACTCCTATAAAGGACATCAAACTTCTAACTATATAAGGAGGAAAAAAAGGTTTTATAGCAAGCAGATACCTTCCTGTACCTGCTTCTGTGAGGAGAGAGAACAGTCATCTCTACTTGGAGAGATCACACACAAGCACAGTTCCACCTGCACGGCCATGACAGACCAGCCAGGGAGGAGGAGGGAGAAATTTCTTTGCTGCACCCATCATTCCTTTAAAAGAAAATAAATAAATAAAAAAAAATCCCTCAAAGATATTGAAATTATTTCACTAAAACCAGACCTGTATATTATTCCCCTGGTTGATATTGGCAGATGGCTTCAGTAACAGAAGCTACTGCATCTTAATAAGGATTCATAAGGCAGGTGAACATACATCACCCTGTCAGCACCAAAAAAGCCGAGTTCAGTAATTGCATTCCTCCAATCCAACGTAACTCCTGGAGTTTAAATGTTAGAGCGAGGGAAGGATCAGTGGTGCAAAAGCAGGGATGGCCAGGGAAATCCCGTATGCTGAAGCCCATTAACTGCAGACTTCTCAGCACGGGATACGGCCTTTTCCCCCACAGAATTAGGCAGCCCATTTTTATCGTAACTAGAGTTTACTTTAAATTAACTTGGTATTCCAATACTTTGCAAAACATACCAACTGTTTTCAGAAGAGTAATGTGTGAATGACAGAAACCTAGTAGGACTGTCTAACATTAAACATTATGAGCTCTATTGCTTTAATGCAAAAAAGATCAGAAAGATTAATTATAAATGAGCAGAAGTTGCTGGTGGAATATAACTGGAAAAGTTATGAGTGCAGTGAAAGCACAGAAAAGAAATATAAAAGAATTTCTGTTGGCTTTGAAAATGAAATTACATGAAAGCAGAATAAAACAATGAATGCATAATTTAATTATATATGAGAAAAAGTGAGAAGGCTACATGGGAAACCCTTTCTTCCTTCCCACTTTTAAAGGTAGAGGGCTTGAAATTTAAGTTTCATGCTTGGAAGGTTTTTACTTTTCCTCTGTTCGGAAGTGAACAGCATCTGGCCTGCAAGAAAGCTACAAAAGGCATGAGAGGCTGTTCAGTGGTATATAGTTCAGCTTCTGCACACATACAGCTTCTACATCTGAAGCTACCACTCCTGTGCATTGTCTTCAGTGTCTGCACTCAAGAATTGTGTTTTTTCACCTGCTAATCCGATTCTGCTCCTGTAACAAAAGTCCTAAGAAAGCAACAACTGAGCAAAGCAACACGATGCACTACCTTCTGATCTTATCTGAAGATGAGAAGCTGAGTATCAGTCTGAAGGAGTTCAGTGCTCTTAAAACCCCAAGATCAATTTTGGCCCAAATGCCAAACTGTTGCCTTATGTGCATTCATATCAGAACACTGGTTATTTTTCCTAACAAAAGAAAGGAAAAACTAAGTGTTTTTAACTGAAAAAGACAGTACAGAGGCAAAAGCAGGTATATACACAACTATGATTATTAAATAAGACAAATGAGGTAGCCCAAAAGTTTAAAAAAAAAAGAAAAGAAAAGAAAAAGCTGAAGAATTTCTTCCCTTCAAAGAGTCAGTATAAATCAAGAGTAAGCCAATAAGATCAAAGTTATTACTTGTCTGAGAGCCATTTGGAGAGTGTTTACTTCTATTGGTATAAACGAATTTGTAAGCGTCCTGCATTCATACTGTGAATTTTATTCTGGCAGTCATTATGCATCAAATGCATCTCATCCAAATTTAAAATGGCAGATGCACAGAATAAAATACCAAAATAATAAAAAACAAAAAAGGGCAAACTTAACAGAACATGTCTGCAGTTCTCCTTTGTTAACCTGCAACTGCAGAATAGCACTCTTGAAGTCAGGTTCTCTTTTGATCTCTGTTTTCTCCATTAACCGAGAGGAAGGGATTGCCTAGTTCCCAAAGTAGGGGTCTTGGCAGAGAAACCAGGATCTGAACGGAAATGGAAAGCACATCACTTGCTTACCATGATCTGGTTTTCCCAACTGCTGCCACTTTGGGAGTAACAGCATTGCTGACCTGAGGGATCGAGATCAGAGAAAAGAATCCAGACTATTTGGCTAGGAACAGTGAAGGAGTTATTCACTGGAAAAAGAAGTGACTGAAATAAAAAAAATAGAAAAAAAAAAAAAAAGAAAAATGAACAGTTTCATTTAAAAAAGTATTTGGATTTCATAATTTGGAAAAAAAACATATCACCAGTGGAAGAGGAGAAAACACTGAAATCAGCTCTTACAAACACACTGTCCGTGGATTCTATACACCAGATCCTGCATACACTGTCTACATATTCCCAGTGAAAGGAGAAAAAAGGGATTGTAAATGCCTATCAAAAATATTCCTAATCTTGTGCAATTTCAAGTTCAGAATTTTGTGAGTAATTCAAAGTCAAATTCACATCGATATTTTCAGAAGTGAGGTTTTCCAGAGAAAAGAGAAAGTAAAGTAGGAAGGTCTGGGTACTGATGGAAATAGTTATATTTTTTAGTAAGTCTGCTGGATGTCTAAGTTTTATTTAGCATTCAAAGCACAAATACTTAATTACTATCTCAGTATCTCAATAATATGATGGTTAACTTCCATCACATTTAGGAACAGGCAAACTTTGTCTCATAAACTTGCATGCTTTATATGTTATGGGCCTTGCATATTTTTGGCCTCTTGTTTAGTTGAAACACAGATATCGTGTGAAAAGGCATCATCCTTTTTGTCGTTGCCTTACACTACCACAAGGATGTATCACAAAATGAAACAGATCTGGGGCCTACTGAAGCTAACGACAAAATTATTTCCAGTTTCACTCACAGAATGAGGATATTTCGCAATGCCTTTGCTAGAAAAAAACGTCCACCTGATGTCAAGTTTCATTGCATATGAAATTCCCTATGCCAATAAACATGCTTATGCTCAGACCAAAAAGATGTGGAAATACATCCTTTTGACTTCCGTCATACACAGCATTCCCATTGGAAGTACCTTGCTGAATCTCCGTCTAAGGATTACCAATATTACTCTTTCACCATAGCACTGCTCCCATTAGAAACCTGTATTCAGTCTCGGTGGGAAAGGAATTAGGCAAAACATTGATTTTGCAAGTCCCACCTGCTTTATAGAGTTTATTGATCATTTCACAGAAAAATTATTTTAATCATTGAAAATGCACTCTAGTGGTTTAGCTTTGTTAAGCTTATTAATATTTCCCAATAAACTTAATGACTT
This sequence comes from Platalea leucorodia, assembly GCF_965183815.1. Taxonomy (NCBI): domain Eukaryota; kingdom Metazoa; phylum Chordata; class Aves; order Pelecaniformes; family Threskiornithidae; genus Platalea; species Platalea leucorodia. The sequence goes on from NC_138827.1 coordinate 62,635,249, forward strand.
AAATGAAATAGGAACAAATATATTTTTTAATCCATCAATACTGGCACTGTATCTGGTGACTGGACTTACAGGACTACAGAGTATGCAACTATTTATGTCACCTTCAAAGAAGCACACGTAGAGGGCTGAAACCAGAAATTCTTTACTGGGAATATCACATAACAAAACAAGTATCATAAGTAGTTATAAATACATACATACCTATCTACATAAATACATAGTCATTCATTTGCAAGAAGATAAGTCAAATAATAAAAATATTGAAAAAAAATATTCCAAAGCAATATGAACACTTTCCCCAAAATGTGTTTTTCTGGTGCTAACAAGGTTATTGGGGGCAGGGGGGATAAAAACATTAGCATCTGAGAAGCAAGAGCTCTTCATCTGTTTTAGCACCGTTTTCCCAAGATGCTCGCATCACGGCACAAGATTGTAGAGATACTGAAGAGAAGTGAAACTCCTGGAAGCCTTTTCAGAGACCTCTTGGTAAAATTACAGCATGATTACATTACCTCTTAAATTAAAAAAAGTTTCTTACAAAGTTCAGCCTAGCTGTCAGAGTTGCCAGGATTAGATCTGGGACCAAATGTATTATGACTAAGCTCAACACTGTATAAATATTAGATCCATTATTCAAACAGCTCACAGGACACTGCGAGCTTGACTTTACATTGACAAAAATTCTCCATGAAATATCTTTCCTGGGATTTTTCCCTAGTAAGGGTTGTGGCATGGGCCCCTATCTGAGCAGAAAGAAAATGTTTTACATTTTACATACAGCAGGTTCCCATTAACGGAGTTCTATCACGTATGTAGCCTCAGACAAAAGAATTCGGGTTTTGTGAGTTATTAACGGCAGTCTGCTCTGTAATTGTCGGTGAAATAATCTCATTGACACATACAAGTTAGGAAATAGAGGTCTCATTAACAAAGCCTCTAGCCTTTATTAGATCATATAAATAACCAAGAGAGCCTGCAAAAGATCGATTACAGCCTTTAAACGTTTACAGAATCAGTGTTTAATTAAGACGATTTTAATATGCAAATCAAGCCTAATTATCATCATTTGTTAATGTTAGTCTGCCTGGGCTCTAAACAGCTTCAGCTGCAAATATGGTAACAGTATCATATTTTTGCTGCTTTTTTTTCCTAGGAAGAACTGCAGAGGAAACAATCGCGTTGTGCTACCAGTACGTACGAAGGCTTTCAAAACTGCATTTCCATTTACCATTTTGAGATGAAGGTCAAAAAAGTGCTCAGCGTAGCATAAAATCTAGCTAAAATGTTATGCATTTCTTCACCCACTATTTTGTAGAGTGCTTTAATTAATGTATTTCCTTCAAAGTAAGAAACCCCTCCGGGAGCTTCTTTTGATGAAAATCTGCCCTTGTTCAATGCAGTGATTGAATAGATAGGTTTCTGACACAGACCATTGTCACTCAGAAGCTGATATTGAGACTTTTTTTTTCTTCCTACCTCCTCCGCCTCGGGAATGGCAGGTAACCCTCCTATGCTGAGAAGCCACAGCATTACGGCAAAGCCCCTGGAAATTAAAGTGTGAGGCAAACAAGAGAAGAACACAGCCTTCGGCAACATGATGGGAGGAGCAGCCGGGGAGGAATACAAAGCAGCAGGGGAGAAAACAAATGTCTGTGTTCTGACTCTTGAAGAAGTAAAATTAAAGCCTCGAAGCCCCCATGAATTTGTTTTGGGAAAGAGGGTGGGGCCGCTGCAACACAATCCTGGTAAAAATCCTTCCCTTCTCCCGACACCGCTGCACTCCTGCCGCCATGATGAGCTGCACAGATTAAAATGAAGAACGAGAACCACTCGCCATGGGGCGGTATTGATTTGCTGTTGCACGCTTACACATTGACAGTGGGGGAAATATGAAATGTTTCTGTGTGCAACATTTTACAACACAGAAGGTCACGTCTTTATTTTTCTTTGCCATTATGTTTTCTTTCCTCATATTCCCGATGCTTTGGACCCTGTAGCTGCCAAGCCCTCAGCTGGTTGAGGGTAAAAGAAAAGCTCTATACTTTTACTTATTCTGTAATATATTTGGTATTTCTAAGTAAATGAAGTCCTCATAGAGGAAAGAAAAAAAGGACATGCAGTTACAATAGGCAATGAGTCTTTCAAGACAGAATGAATAAAAATGTAATAATTAGAGTAGAAATAAAATATAAGAAACAACTTGAAAAGCCCCCAATTCAAATGGGAGCAGAGAGGCTTTCACCCGCTGTCTTGACTGACGAATGGCTGAAAGGACCTCATACAGGAGCTGCACTGGGGTACAGCGCAGAGCCGTGGCTGGGTAGAGGTCTGTCAGGCGATCACTTCCCAGCTCCTCTTTGAAAGGTCCCCTGGAGACAGCCGTGGAGAATGGGGCGCCTTCAATAAAGCCTGCGCACGCCACTGCCGACGCAGCAAGCCCACACAGAGGTTGAGCTAGGCTAGGGGACGAATTTGGGCTAGGGGACAAACCCCTATATAGCAAGAGCAGTGAACACTCATGAACCTGCACGCGATGAAGGATCGAGCTACAGAATACGAAGCTGTTGAAGGGGCTGCTGAGGCAGCTGGCAGGCGCTGAAGCTGGATTTATAGCGTGTTCCCACTCAGAGCTGTGCGCAAAGGCACGGGGTTTCTCCACAGACTAATAACGACTGTGGGAGCTGCTATCATTTCTGGGTGAATATCTGAACCTGAGGAAACCACGGGAATTTGAACTAACCATATATGGAAGGGAGCACCTACAAAGTTTAGTTTTCTAAAGCTCTCTATTGACTGTAATGAAAAATGTTGACACTTTCCTGCTTATTCTTCATTAGATAAAATGGCCGGGATTTTCAGAGAGCCTGGGGAAGCTTGAATCTCAGTGGAACGTTGTCTAACGAGTGAAACAAGTACATTTTCAGGAAATACCTGCAAACCCAAGAGCAGGGAAGAAAGACTGGAAAATAAATGCAAACTAGGGCACGTCTAGGAGGCTTAGTGGAGAAGTTTCGTGTTCAGACACAGTACACAGAGTTACACCACTGAGCCACACCACCAGGACTAGGACAGGGAAGGAAAGAACGGAGGAGTACTTCAGAAGTCCAGAGCATTCAGTCCTTTACTGTGGCGCTGCAATGCTGCGTTGGCTGGTTTTGCCCAGCGGACGTTTTCCTACAAGGAGAAGTCAACAGCGCTGATGCGCTTCATACAGACAGCAAACTGACAGCAAAGGAAAGTGAAATGACCAAGACAATACTTGAGCCGCTACTTCACAGCTGAGGGTTCACAGTCATTTTCCAGCTCACCTCCACGCTATTTACTAACCTTGGACAAGAGACAGTCCTTTCTACCCCAGCTGAAACCTCCCAGGCCTTGGGAAGTGCTGTGCTCCAGTATACCTGCTCCAGCTTCCCATCCAGTCGCACACAAAACCAGCTACTTCTGAGGAAGATTCTCTTATGGAACAGGTGGTTATGCTGTCCATAAATATTATTTCATGTTCTCAAGTCTAAACTTGCTATCCATATTAAAAATATATGAAATACATTTTATGTTTGACACATTGTGTGGTCTCATGCATACAAATGTCCATTCACTTTTGTATCCTGCTCCAAGACTTGGCCTTAGTGTCTCAAACCTGCCTGCAGCTCCAGCGATGGAAAGTTAAAAACATTCCCAAACTCCCTCCTATGTCTCTGAGTGCTGTCATGTGCACTCAGCAAGATGAAAGAGTACCTGAGTCGGACACAGATCTGATAACTTCCTAAGATATATAGATATATCTCAGAAAGCAGATATTACTGTCAAAAACCAAAGAGTTTTAAAAATTAATTAAAAAAAAAATTACCTGCATTAGACACACACATCAACAATCCTGCTCCATAACAATGTTCAGGCATCTACCAAATTAAATGATAATTCTTATGTAGTGATCTTCTCAGTGTTCAATCATTTGAACATACAAATTTCAAGAGCATTGTTATAAGAACTGTCATAAATAAAAAGTACTACTTACACAGCGTTTTACACCCTGGAACAGATTGAGCCTCTGTTGAAGTCTTACTCTCCAATAAGAATGGAATTGGTGCCCGTTTTACAATGTGGAGAAAAGGAAGTACGCCGGCAAACATGGCTGAAAGCTGCGGGAGGAATCCTGACATTATGTTTAAGCAGAGCAGGGCAAAACAAAATTTCATTCAATTTCTCAGGTACAGTGAGCACTCAGTATGACTCTTGGCCTATTACATATGTTTTGCAGGTCAAAATTTTCAACCACATGATTTTGAATACAACTAAAAGTTTGTCTGTTCAGAAGACACCATTATATTTTTTTTTAAATGAGAAATGACTGCCATTTTATTTTTTTTTTAAAAATGCTTTCAGTGTGATTTGATTATAAAGCCCCAACAAATATAAAACACTGCTTTCTTTTTTGCTTATTCTCCTTTCCTGTCTCCTTCATCACCAGGGACAGTGTAAGTAGTTATTCCTAGATCTGAGAAGTACAGCTCTTTCATTAATTTTATTGGTTTTGTAATTTCTGACTTTAAGCCAAATCTTTCCTGATTATCGAGAGCAAGACAAGAAAGAATATTTTTCTTTTAAATTTAGAAAAAAATATGCATTTAACAAAAAGAAGCTCAAAAGGAAAACACATGAAGCGCTTTAAATGCAAATGACCTGTAATTTGCATTCCATTTCAGCAAATTTTCAAATGAAATTTTAAAATCTCAACCAAAGCACTTTGGTTTTGTTTGCAGCTAGCTCTGCCGGGCTTGTGTCCTTCTCACCCTGATTCCCTGCAGGGAATTAGCAGGAAGCAGGATGCCCTGGGCTCCCCCTCCAGCCAGCGGAGGCTCCACAGCAGCACAGGCTGGCCCGGGTTTGCGATCCCTGATGCGGCAGGGCTGTGCCCTTTGTGCGAGCCGTGCTGCTGTACAGCAGGGTCACTGCAATGACATGGCAGAGCTAGTGTCTGAGCTCAAAAATAAATTCATGCCCTTGCATGTCTTCAAGCCACACGTGGAGCGCCTCTTATCCACAGTAAGAATATATGGCCGGAATAGCCTCTCAGGTCTCATCGGGATGTATATCTACCCACTGTACAAGACAAGATGGCACAAGAAGCATTGCACTATGAAATATCACGTTATGTTCATTTTCTCTTCAGTGAACTGAACTGCAAATAAATGACTCAGAAACCAGCGTGAAATGAGGACATATCACCAACAAGGTTTTATAAACATTATTTGTTGGAAGAAGTAACTCTCTTAACAATATATGACCCATGACTAATTTCAAGGGGTCAAGGTGATCTTTGCCCTCCTCTGTGTAGAGTATTATTCTTCTCTAAAGAAGTTCAGAGGTTAATGAATAAAGTGTCAGCAAAGAAGAAATGAGACTAAGCAAGAAAACGCTCGTTCTTGGGCTCTGCTATAAATAATGCTCTCATTAAAATTCTGCCTTGGAAGAAAGGCAAGTCCATTAGTCTAGGAGCTAATTTTTACTGGCTTCTTAGATGTATGCGTATTAAAAATTCAGCTTTTATAATTGCCAGCCATCAACCACCTAGTCAGTGCTGTTCTTGGAGTTTTTAATTATTTACTTCATTTGCATAGACACTCCAATTTATGATCAACCATTTAGTTATCAAGGGACAGTTTTAGTAATTCCCCCTTTACATTTTTATTTATTCCTTTTGTATCCCTAGCAGGAATGCTGAGAGGGCCTTGCCCGAGTTGTGTGGCAGTGGGACATGCCCACCCCAGCCCCTGCAGCCCGTCGCTGTGACGTGTGGCCGTGCTTCCCTGCACCCTCTCTGCCCCGGGCCAGGGCAGCATGTATGGTGCAGCTACATGGCATCTGCTAAATGCCCGCATCCCACCTCAGAGAGCCATACCAGGGTGCAAGGACAGTGCTCCTACCCAATACCTTAACCTCCTCCTCCTCAGCTGCTGAAGGCCCTCGCCTGGCACCTTGGCCTCAAGAGGAGGGACGAGCTCACACCTGGGAACGTGCTGCCTCTTTGCTATGAGTGCTCTGGCACTTTGCCCCAAAGCTGTTCTCTGGGTTTTCAGTTTGGGGCTGTTTTCTCCTCCTCCCGCAACCTTGCTCTGTTGCCTGAGGATACTACTGCTGCGAAACAGCCAGTACTTCCTTTCCTCATTACGAACAGGTCCCAGCCTTCTCTGTTCATACTTCTAATCAGACAGCACACATTTCTTCTCGAAACGCTGCCTGCCCAGCTCCTTGGACACACAAAAAAAGAGAGAAAACAAAGGAAGACACAGGGTTTGAACAGAATGAGTTCTGCAGTTGCACAGGAGCACGCCTGTCCCACCACTCTCCCCCAAGCAGACGCCCTGGGCAGCCAGGCTGCACTACCACCACTAACGCACTCTTCAGCTGGACATCAACCCCCTGGGCACCACCGGCCCAGAGACAGCCGTGAATCTTGAAAAGTCACACAAATTTTTGTTCATCCTTAAAAACAACTAAATTATCGAACGAAAGATGTGTTGTCTGTCTTCAGCATTCAACGGCAGGCTCCAGCAACAGTGGGATAGATTGATTTGTAATCCCTGGTATCGTTGTGCTCCTCCCCGGGTACCATCTCTTGACGGCATTTTGCAGATAGGATACCAGGCAGCAAATGCGAAGGGAGAAAAGCAGCCTTGCCTGGCAGGAAGGGAATTGATTGCCAATCCCTCTTTTTGCCAGGCAGAATTTCTTTGCTGCAATTCATACTTTTCAATGGGCTGTCTACAGACAGCCTCCAGATGGCTTTAGGGGGAAGTGAGGGCAATGACACTAGAGATTACAAATCAATCACTATTATAGAGCCTTTTATTTGGTAGAAGCTTCTCTCGGGGCATGGTCTGGGCTCACATTACAGGGACTCGTCCCTTACACAAGCAGAAAACAGATACCAAAAATATATAATATGCCCTAATTTTTTGTTTGCTGTTTCCTTCCCTTAAGCTCTTTTATGCCCTCTTTTCCTGCTGACACCACTGCTTTCTCTTCTTTCACTGCTTTTACTTCCATCTTTTTTAGTACATATTTCTCATTTATACTTGATTTTATCCTTCTATCATTTTTCTCACTGCTAACCTACACATCCATAGTTACCCGATATGGAAGTAAAACATGATCTTCCTACTCTACGCTGTTGCCTTCCCTTCCTTTCACACCCAGATCCCTCTTCTCAAAATATGGGACAGTAATGCTGACAGAGAATGGAGCAAGGTCTACCTAATTTTTATTGTCTCGAAGCCATCTCATATATCATTCTGACTGCTTTTGCTCACAGCAGTATGTCGGGTTTAGTATGGCAGGATCCACGCAATGAGGAGAGAAGGTAACAGAGAGTCTGGCAAAAGATGATTGTAGCCCCTCAGCCGCAACATAAAACATCCAGAGAAAGCTCCCCACACGTCAGGGTACACCCACACCGCTCAGCACTGAAGCCACGGCTGCCACTGCCACTTCTCCTCAGTGCATTAATTTTCTAAGGTAGACCATGGGTGGAGTCCAATCCAGCCAGAAGAAATCAGAATATACAGTTATTCCAGAGCTTTCACGCGAGAACAGTCCTGAACACGCAGCACACAGGTCTGATTTTACTCGCTTTTATGCGTTCTTTCATGTCTTAATTCATGTCCTCTTACCAACAGAAGTGTTGTCAACTGGAACAAGTCAGGTAGGTATTGACAATACGTTTGTTGGGGGGAAATAAAGACTTTTTAAACAACAAACCTGATCAAGATACAGGGCCGTTTAAATAAATTAACTGACATGCATTTGGTAAAATAAATATCAGAGATGTTGAAAATCACCTTTTAAAAAGCTTTGGCTTACTGAGTCAAAACAACAGAGATTTTTATCCCCGTATTGATACACAGAAAGCTTTCAAACTATTGACTTTTCATCCTAATCCAGGTAGGAAGTTTTTTCCAAAATCTCAGAAATGTGTTCTATTATTAAAGAGCCACTTCCTCCCAGGAAGGATGCCACTTTGTTGTTGTTCAGAGATCCAAAACTAGGGTAGAAAACTTGGATACGCCTTTCTCAGAACCAGCATTTTCCCTGCGTGAAACATCCACTATGAATTTTCAAGTACACCTGCTACCTCAAGTGACACTTCTGAGCTATGACACCACTACTGTAAGGCAGGCTACACAACTCAGTTCAAGTCAGTCATGTTCTACCATCAGATGAACTACCAGAGCCAGAGAGTAGCGTTTTTGTAATAACACAAGAGCACAAAGCAGTGGGCTAAATACTGCAGAGGAAACGCTTTCCAGTGGGGTATGAGTGTGCCATGAAAACAGCATGGCTTACACAGCAAAGAGTGAAGCCGAGATTTGATGTGTCTTGCTAAAGAAATGAAGGCTGCGTCCCTTCACACCTCATTCAAACTCTTGAGAAACACAGTGAGATGTTGAAGGATGTGTTTTCTACTTATGTTTGTTCCATTTTGGTGTATCTCCAGTTGCACAGTATTATGCTGAAGTCAAGAAGTGAAAAGGAAAAAAAAAAAAAAGCCTGCATGACTCATTTTATGCATCTAATACAGGATACAGGGATCCAAATTTCTATTTATGATAAATTTTTTGACAGCATCAATTCTGGTCAGACATACTTGGGCTCCCCAGGTCTTCAGCAGCAGAGCAGCTCTTCTGCGCAGCCCACGCCAGGACTGCAGACTCCAAGGTCTGGGCTCTGCCCACCTCAGAAGCTCTTTTGGGGGTGCTGAAACCCCCCTGGCTCCCTCCCAGGGGATGAAGAAAATTTTCACTGGGACACTGCCTAGCATATAAGAGAAGCTTGTAAAATAAAGATGTTTCCACAGAAATATTTGGGTCAATCGGCATTTATGATTAAATTCTCTTTCATCAGATAATTTTCAAACAATGTTAAGAGAGATTTTGTGTTTAGGTTTGTAACACATCCTTAACCTCTATCATTATTTGGAAAACTATATACAGCAATAATTGTGTTTACTTTATTGATTCAAATATTGGAAATCTTGATATTTTGACAAAATATTTCTTTCTGACAGTTGAATATTGCTCAAAATACACAGCAGGCAATTATTTTAATACATTCTTACTGCACATTACTTTAGAAGATTGTTTTAAATCGCTAAAGACAGAACCAATTTATCTAAACAGAATTATTTAATACCAGTATGGATTAGCATTACATAGTCAGGTAGGCAGAAACTATGGATAGAAACTGCAACTCTTTTTCCGTTTCTTGTCTTAATTTAAGAAGAAGAAGGCTGCTCTAGAACAAGCCAAAACATTGAATTTTACACTAGAAAGAACATGTCCTCCTTCAAAATCTCTGATAATTTGGTGATGCTTATAGAGCAATTTGGTGATATTCAGAAAGCTTATATTATTAGACACTATTTGCAATCCATGTTACCTGCACCTGAAGGCTCGCTCATTTCCTCTAAGTTCATATACACAAGGGAAGAAGATTTATAGAAAAAGAAAACAATTTTGGGGTTTTTTTTGTCTGCGAATGCTGGCGGTAAGCCACTGTTTTTCTGAATCTGTAATTTTTATGCCTCTATGTTAGGCAGATGTTTGTCTAAATCATTTAAATCTCTGTCTTTTCTGTTTTAGATACATTTAGTATTAAGGGATGCTCCCTGAGTAACAGCATACATTAAAAGTTAATTAAGAGGAAGTTAAAGGAGAAGGAAAGTAATTACTTTTTTCATACCCTCAACAGACATTTATTTCATTTTGGCAGGTTAAAAATGAGAAAATTTGGAATAAAGGTGTGAAAATTGGCAATACATATTTTTAGGGAAAAGCGTTATTATCCATTTCTTTACATGCTAATTAGGAAATGCAATCCACTTGCTAATGCTGAGTGAGACTAGTAAGTAATATAAGTTGCTTCATTAATTTAATAACCAAACTTTTCAAAAGCAGTACATCTAAGTCAAACAGCAGGCAGTTATGGGCTGTCATCACAAAACCAAGCCATTTTTGAACACTAGTAGCCACTATTTACTGGGTTTTTAGTTATTATGCAGTGGCGAATAATAACATATTCACCATTTTAGGTTTAATACAACTATTTACTCTTGACTACTAATTAAGGTTTCTGAGAGACCAAAATATATCTAGAAAAATGTGTGCACACATACTCCCCCCGCACTCGTAGACACACACTTTTTAACTTGCAGGTATGTGTTCAACAATTGTTCAACTTTCATTTATAGCAAGTCACACTCTACTGGAAACACTAGGATCAAAATTAAAAATAAAATCTTGATAACAATATGCGCATTTTTCCTCCAGAGATGGAGTATTTTCTGGTTTTAAAACAAAAAAAACACCAAAAGTAGTAAAAAAAGAATGTCACAAAGAAAAAAAAAATCAGTCTTAGCCACAGCAAAGCTGCTCTATTTAAAGTAGGGCAAGTATTCTTCTAAAATAAAGCCCTCAAGCTCCAAAGATGTTATGTGCCCTGATGTCAGGTCTCAGAAAGGCTGCACTGGAGAGGAGTGCACGCGTGCCCTTAAGGCTGATCAGCTGTGGGGTGTCCTCAGCCAGCCCGGGAAAGGCAGTCCCCATGGGGGAATGTCAGCCCTCTCCCTGCCTATGCTCAATTGAATCCGGCTGAACTTCATCATCATGGGTCATGTCTGCTGCTGTCGGTGGCAGGGGGGAATGTGAGACATTAGGCTCTGCATTATTCAAAGAGGAACTGACAAAGGGCTGATTTTTAATAACATGATTAAAAGGGAACCAAAAATGGGAATACTATGCAAACCCACAGTAGATCTTGCAAAATCTGTTTTCCAGATTTGGAAAGATTTTAGAAGGAACGAAATTCACAAAAAAACCCGCCCCTAAACCAAAATTATTCATATATGTTGCACAGTTTTTCCTAGAATAAAACTGTGCGTTTTTTTCTTTTTTTTTCCTCAAAGTATCTTGCATTTCCTATCCTATTTTCTATGAACTTGACATTTTTTGCAATTCAAATTATACTCATTACAAATATGACTGAATCCTATTAACACACTAACTGTGCAAAGTAAGATACTTGGGCCCCAAGTTTCTTATGTGAAAACATCTGACTTTAAGTTATCCCATAGCCCTTCTCTGGGATGGTGGCACTGCAGGAGAGCCACAGAGACGATTTGGGGGTTGGTGGGAGAACTTGCCTGACAAAGCATGTTCATGAGGTCTCCCAAGTGCTGCAGAGCCAGCGAGGGCAGGTCTCTCCATTTCTTACTTAACCAAAGGAGAGAGCACAATGGCCAGGATCAACACGGTTAGGATCATGGTTAAAATATAAACTGTGTGACTGTATGCAAGTTTTCGCTAAACCCAGAAGGAAAACAAAAGAAAAATTACAGAAGTCTGTAATTGTCACAATTGTAAAGATAAAATTCAAAATAAATGGCAAGTAGAGTTAACACAAGGGCATTTGTCAAGAGGTTGCATACTTCCCAAGGCACAGGCTCTGAGACAGGTGGACATGCTACCTGCATTTCCAAAAAGCACTGAGTCCCAGCCTCAACTGCCTAGGGTTCCATCTCAACTAGCAAAACCAGTCGCATGCCATTACTGGATGGGGCTGGAAAGCAGGCCGGGTTTGGCAGCAGGATTGGGGTCGATCTTGGGAGTGCAATGTGTGGAGGGTCCCACCTGGCCTTACTTTAGTCCTGGCCACTCCCGCTCTTCTGTGGCTTCTTGCTAAAGCAACTCTTTGTTGCTTTTGCACAAACCTAATACAAAACAGGAGAGATTTCAGTAAAAGGACTGTGGCACAGTCACATCAGCATACATTACTGAGTACCTCCTTTCCCATGCTGAGCTGAGCTTGTTCACAGTGGAAAATTGGACCATTGGTACTTATTCTAGTCACCAACAGGGGAAGATTACGTACAAAGGCTTTGTCACATTGCTAAATTTTGCATCTTGCCTATCAGTTTTGTCCCAGTGTTTCCAATCTGTGCGTGATAAATGTCTTCTTTTTGAAAGATTATTGCTTCTCTATAAAACGTTTTTGAAGAGAGAGAAAGGGGGGAAAGAAACAATCAGCTGAGTAAGGGACTGGCATGTAAAATACTATCATTTGCAAAACACTGGCCCGAAACCTACTTGGAGGCAGAGAAGCTGGGCTTGAGCCACAAAAGAGGAAAAACAAGAATGCAATAATTACATATTTATTTTTAGAGAAAATGAAAAGCTAAATAACCTATAAAACCAGTAGTTACCGGTAAATCCTTTCTGTCCTAAAAACCACGCTGAGTGATGCAGGAACAGTCAGTTCTCAGGGGATCAACTGGTGGTACCTTATTGGCAGCGTTTTGTTCCTCCTGTGTTGGTGCCAGGACACTTTAGGTCCTGAAACAATTAATTTTAGTAGTGCTGCAGCAAACGATTGCCAGAAATCTGAACTTGAGAGACAATACCACTGCTGCTGAAGCTTGTTTTCCTGTCCTAGCTCTGAAATCACCTCACAATCAAAAGGGGCTCCGAGATTGCGCTCCTGAAAAGAAGCTGAAGGAGCTCAGCCTGCCAGGAAAGCGGGACACAAAGCATCCAAACATAGCATTTGTGAAGGGATTAGTGCACTCACGACTGGATTTGGCATGCGATAGTGTGTGTGACTGGGATTTATGGTAGGGATGAGGAACTGTGCGCTGACTGCTTTGATAAATGTGCATCCTTGAGGTATGCCTAATTGTTCTAACAAAACAAATGAGATATACCATCAAACACAGGAGGAGAAAACACACAGAGGCAATTCTGTAAGGGATCCCACAGCACCCTGAGGAGGAGCTTGCCACCAAACAAAGAGCCTGGGCAAATGTTACAATGCAAGAAAACCTGGCTGTTAACTAGAATGGCAGCAATTCACACCACTGATTGGAATACCGTCCTGTTGTTAGGGAAGACCAGACCAGCACGGTGAAGGAGACAGATCTCTTTTAGTTGCTTCAGGTACATCACAGCATGTAATTAGCACTGCCTTGTATTCATTGCTGCAGAGTTGGGAGACTTGGGGTTCTCAGGGTACCAGCACAGCCAGTTCTCACAAAGCGAGTCACTACTAGTTTGGACAATTTCACGATTACAATGCCATCACATTACCTCCTCTGAAAGACAACAAAAGAACATGCACTCCTATTTCTATAGGCAATATGAAATCCCATCAGGGTAGTCTACGGGAGCAATTTTAAATAGAACTGTACAACACAAATTAGGCGCTGCCTCATTGCTTCTCCTCTCCAATAGCCCATGCTAATGTCTCCCCACGTCCACACCAGTAATGTACAACACCTGAAGCTCCTTCTCAGGACAACAATTTTTCATTCCACCTGCACCATTTTAGCAACCAGGTCTCTCTCTCATTTCCATCAATTTAATCCTTTCTACAGAATAACCCAAAAGGCATGAGTGGAGAAAAAGATTCCAGAAAGAGAGAACTGAATATGTTTGTATTTTACGACTTCAACTGAATCGTCTTTAGATTATTAGTACAGCACACTGTGAGATGGCAAGGCTCTTACTTTTTAATGTGTTTTTTTCACGCCCGATGCTGCAGCCTACATCAACAAGAAAGGATGAAAGGGTAGATGGAAAAGAGGTGAAGTGATATGCCTGCTACTCATAAGCAAATTCCTGGCTGCGTGAGGAAGAGAAGCATCATCTCCCAAATTTCCTATCAGTTTCGTATTAGACCAACCATGCCGCCTCTTAACATAAAATGTCCTCAACTATTTATCATGCTTATAAATGTGGAAGCTGAATTCAATTATAATCAAAGACTTGGATTTTGGCCTTGGATCATAAAATGTGAACAACACCTCTCCGTGCTGTTGCCTTGGGGGTATCAGAGCATAAAACTGTTTTAAACCTGTGTCTGCCTAGCAGTTCTCTGTACATTAAATGTGTTACTACAAAAATATGGGAAATGTTTGAAATATGAATTGCCACTGCAAACTTTCCCTATCCATCGACGCTGCATGGGGCATCCTACTCAAACCCCATTTGACAGCCTACAGCTTTTCCTTCAAAACTAGGACCCTCAACTATTATTGCAGATGACATTTAAAATTGACTACTTAAGCTTTCTTGCAGCAGCAAGAAAACATTTTTTAAGCAAATATCTTGCAAGCTCAGAAATTCCAGTTTTTTGAACACACAGCTGAAGTCATCCCAAAGGCCTGCCTGTTTTTCAGTTCAAGCCGTTTCCCAGACAGTATCTCTTTTGCTACTACGACAAGGATGTGTGAATAGGCAGTCTAAAGAAGCCACTCACTGAGGCTGTGGGGAACCAGAATGGGAATAAATCTATACACAAGCAGTAGCGGTTAGAAGGGAGTAATCTATACAAAGCAACAGATTGATTCACCACCACCATTTTGATTCAGCATTTACCAAACTGGAAAGCTATTTATTGAAAATATGTTACTTACTTCACAACGTTATTGTTAGGAGAAAGGAAATTGATTTGTAAGGTTTGGGGTTTGGTTTCTTTTTAATAGAACATTTTGAGAATGCGTAGCCACAGTCACCATGTCATCAGACTTCTGAAACTTAAGTTCTTACAGCTATGTCTGTGAAGGGACAGTGGAATACATGGTTTGATATGCAACAGCTCATGCTTGGAACAGAGAGTCTAGTGTAATCTTTGAATTTGAAAAGTAAAAAGCCATCATAGCATATTCTGTGTAGACAAGTGTGTCCAGATGCCTTACTTCAACTTGACAGAACAGCAGCTCTGTACTTAGTAGCACATAAAAACAGCTCGTGGGGAATCCAGATAAAAGGAAAGATAACAAACTACCCACTCCTTTTCTTCAGCATAACATGGCAGGGCATTGTAGGCGTGCAGGTGGAGAGGTGGACACGCTGATCCGCTAAGAGGACCTTTCATAAAAAGTTCACATCTATAATCTGCTTTCCTCAATTAATATGCGAGGAAAGAAGATTCCACAATTCATTGTGGAAAGGAAAAAGAGCATTTAAGATGCAATGCCTTTAACTTAACAGATTAACAGATTTATCTACCTCTCATACAACCTGAACTGCATAGTAATGTTTCCCCCCACTGCCTCATCAAGAGTAGGATTTGGTTCTGAGCAAATGTGTTGAAGTAGAATCTAACTGCAGCAAGCATGACAATTACTATCTAGAGAAAGTGTTTACAGTTGCTGTGCACAGTAACTATTCATGGGAGCCAGTTCCCCAAATGTCTATAAAGCTCACTATATTAGATGACTTCCAGATACCCCTGACGTGTATTTCTTTGATGTACATGCTTATCTGAATTCTGTCTCCCATGGTGTAATGAATTTCCCTGTGCGCAGGAATACACGTGTTCTACAGGCACAGGAGGTGCTGAATATGCCAGGTGTTTGCTAAGAAAATTTCCACATCCATGCTTCAAAGTTTGGCTTAGTTTCCCATTAGCTTGCGTGTGCAAGCAGCATGGTGATACTGAACTACATTTATAACAGGCTCCAGAACAGGCTGTCTTCATAGCTATGAACTATCGCACCAATTAGCTACTTTTGCAGTGATATGTGAGCTAGACATTTTATACCGAAAGATCTGTGGCAGAGGGTAAAGTATTTGTAATAGAGCTTTCATCTCAAATGTGTTTCCTTCCCTGGCTCGTCAGGACATGATGGCTAAATTTCAGAGATGATGCAACAGCTGTGACTGATTTTACTTCACACAACATTATGAGCGCCTTGTGAAGAGCTCGCAGTATGGAATACAATCGCTACGAAACTCAGTAGTTCTCCATTCAGGGGAAGGCGACCAGTGCCTGGCTGTGCACCTTGCTTATGAGTGACTATTTTTTGCTTGTAGATTCCAAACTTTCTATCAGTTCTTAAATCCTCCAGTGTCACCTCTCACTTCTGCTCTGTCAAAGGCAACAGCGTTAAGTGGTCTTTTGAAAATTTTCTGGCAAACACCTTTGTGCTTTCCTCCCTGCTGCCTTTCACACCTATAAATATCCATGGGCCAACTTGACTGACCTCTAAAAATTTCCTTTTACTTCTCATGCTTATAAAAAAGTTGATAATAAATGGCCTGTGTAGTACAAAGCATTGTTTATGATGTTAAATAATAACGTAATGATTTCACTGAAATTTTGTGCTCTCTTTGGCTGAAGCTTCTGGCTTCTGCCTTGGTTATCAGCTGTCCAGAGGAGAAGCATGCTAAGGCTATGTACTTTCTACCGCTCTTCACACAATGGAAGCCTGGTCTGGGTCTTCCCAGTGTGTGTTAACACATTAACACCTCTAACCCAGAGGTGTTAATGTAATATCAAGTAAATAAATTTAGCTGATTTTTTAAAATTAATTTAGGTATTGTATGGCCAGTGGTAACCTGGTAGGAACATTATTACACACATACACACACTAAATTGCTTTTTTACTAATGACTCATTTGTTTTATTCTTGCCTCTTTCAAAAAAGCGATTAAGCTGAAAATGACCTTTTGAAGACTGTACTTGTGGACCGATCTTTTCATTTTTAATTACTTACTTTGCTTTAATTGTTACATTAGGAACTATTAAGAAAGCAGCCAGCTTCATAATCAATAATTTAATTAGAGTTTTAGGACCAAGAAGTCAATGCAAATGTTATTCTGCAGCCAGGCCTTTCCCAAAGCCTTTGAAAGAACTTTACTCCCATTTTGTTTCAAAGTGACACTGGTGACATAAAAATTAAATTCATACTTACTGCAATATATCATGCACACACATTACAGATATACACAGGCAGCTGGTAAGAAGTTCAGATTCAGGTCAATCTATTTGCTGCCCAGTCAGGAATACAGCCTGCTTCTCTCACTTCATTTCTAAATAATCAGTGACACAGCCAAATGCCATTACACTGCACACTCTGACAGAACCCACTCCCTGGACGGCACGCCAGGAGCCATGCTATCTAAGTGCTTACTGAAATCTATAGTCAGACTTTTCCCCTGGCTAGAACTTCAAATATTTTAAATTTATCTATTTATAGCTCTCTAATTACTACTAATATTCTAAGATAACCAGCGGCGGCAACTGAAAACTGGTCCACTCTAATTTTACAATTGATGAAATCTGATTCAATCAGTAGTGAATTAATACTCTGCTCTGTTCCACCGTTGCCTCTCTGCCTGCCCTTGCAAGTTTACAACACATCAGCATCAGCGATACATCACCGGGAGCTGTCAGTGGAGCTGTGCATTGCATGGCCTGCTGCCTGGAATACGGATGTCCCTCATTTTTAATTACAGGCATGTGCTTCACATGACTACAGGACTCCAAAATGCCTTGCCCAGAAGCAACCCCCTAGCTGGTAAGGCATGAGTAAATAGAAATTAGTGCACGGAGACACACAGTCAAAAGCCCCTCCCCATCACCCATCATTAGACTAGGGGCGACCATCCTGGGGAATGCGAGGGAAACACAGCACATGGATGAAAGAGAGCCTTGAACAGAACAGGAGTGTTGGTGAAAGGCACAAAAGCTTGCAGAGGGGAAGGGTGGCCGCAGTGACCTGCTAGGAGGGAGGGAGGCAGGCAGGCAATCAGGTGTGCCGGGAGCTTTGTGAGCTTGGCAGCAAACAGGACTTCAAAGGCAGGTACACCTATAGCATGCCAGGGAAGGATCAGGGGACCACTCTGACCATGGGAAAGGCACCAAGACTTGCTCAAATATACACAGCAAATTAAAACCAGGCCAGGCTGCACTACAAGAAGCCTTGCCTGAAGGGCGCAATGGCACTTCTAGCTACAGGAGGAATCTCAGGCAGAGTCCTGGGGGAAACCACGACTGTGCATGAATGGAAGCAACAGGCTGCCCGGGACCCTGTTGCTCTCTTCTCTAGCAGCAGCTTAAATGACTTTGAACACCATGATGAAAAGCTGTTAGTTTAACTAAATAACTGTATCACTGGCAAGATAAAGCCATTTATACATTTTACATGAATTAGGAGTCAAGCTGGATATTAAGCTTTAACATACAGAACTGTCTTGTCTTCTCAAAGACTTCTCCTTGAAATGAAGCAAGAATGTAGCTTTTATACATTGGGCAGACAAGGCAGAGGAAGATAACGTGTTAACGGGGGCTGCCTTCCCACTGGCAAAAGGACTCTGACATCCAGTGGACAGGCCCAGGCATGTCAATGAACAGGAACAGCTTAATAAAACAATAATTATACCCTCTTAAGAGCCACTAATTCACCTGGAGCTTTGCAGAACAAGGTAACTTGTCTGATCTAAAATGTTTAGAGTCTAATTTAAACCTAGTTTAACAGGGAAAAAAGCCCATGAGATCAACTGATTATAGAGTTTGTTAAACTTCAGGTTTAATCATTTGATTTGGGAGTAAAGTCAGGGAGGCAAGAAAAAGGAGGGACAAGTCAGTAATGGCAGGGCAAATGAAAGACCTGTCATAGTTTCAGTCTGAGGGTTATTCTTGGGACAACAGCCAAATACAGTTTGAAGGGTAATGCTTTTCCTGTCTTGAAGGAAGAAAAAAAAAACCACCACAGCAAAACATCAACATAAGATACTTTCTTGCTTGCATTTAGGTCAACTGATCCAAATTGCAGAGTTATATGTTCATTATTTAATTTTTTTTTTTTTTTTTAATCTGCCTTTTTCCACAGAAGTTGTTTTGGAGGAAAGTCAGAATGTAGTGTTTCAAAAAATGACAGTGAGCATATCAAGATGCCTATTTTTTTTTCCCCCAATTATTTTTCAAGGTTAGAAAGAAATTAAAACATAGTTCCTCAGCCATGTTTTAGGTTTTGAAAAAATTGGCACTAAGTCTCTAGGAAAGCATCCCAAACAGATTTAACATAAACCTCTTCAAGTTTTACTTTTGTCTTTCGTGATATTACTTCTTGGAGAAAACATAATCTGTATTCAGAGCTATTTGTTCTTGATTTTGTATTATACCGTGACACATAAATTCCTTTTCATATTAAGACAGGGAGTTTTAAAATATGAACCCATTATTTACAAATACGTAGAACAGAATCAGGAACACAAAATTTGTTACACTTCATGCCAGGAACCGGACTTATCCTTGCATGTCCCTTATTTACAGCAAAATAATTCAATTACACTAAGAGATTCAAAGTTAGCGTGGAAGAACTCCTCATCTCCCATACTGACGACTTCAATCTTTGACCTACTTTTGAAGAGGATTGACTTGAACCATAAACTGCCTGTCAAAGATTTTTTTTAAACGACCCATCCTGTCTATCCACTCAGCTCTTGAATTCATTCCTCAGGAGTTCAAAAGGGTTCAAATAAAACTGACAAATCCAATACCCTGAGGATATTCTGACTGATAATTTTGTGTCTAAGGTGTTTACTTGGGGATAAATCAACCGGACTAGGCCAAAAAATGTAAAGACAACCAGATCGGCTTTCAAAATAACTCCCTTTGGCTGCTCTGTGCCTGTCTCATATGCCTGATCCTTAAATACTCTGACATTTTTCCTGAATTTGCCTTGTGAATGGCCATTCTAAATAAGCACAGGCATAAAAGCCCCCACCACAGATAGGCAGCATCCCTACAAAGATCTAGGTGTTCCCACAGACTTTAAAGCTACTGACAAAAAAGTTCTGACAAAATCCAAGTTGAAAACCAAGCAGTCTAAAAGATATTTTATATTTCACTGGAAGAAACGAAAACAGAACAGGTTATTTTAGGGAATTACTGAATTGAAAATTACTAAATTCCAACAAAATCAACACTGAAAAATAAGTGGTCCAAAAGATAATTTCATCAGAAGAAAGAAAAAGGTTATCATCTAATGGAATTACTAGTTTGGAACAATTCCACTGACTTTAATCAAGTATGAGTTAACTAGCTTTCAGGCACAATCCAGTTGCAACAGGAGCCACAGCAGGGTTGTCCCGTGCCACAGGCATCCCACAGCGGGGGAAGATGGGCTGTATTGTGAAGGAAAAAACTGCAAGACTGGAGCTTAGATCAGCATCGTTGTAATTATTCTACATCCATATGAAACACATAAGCAGCTAAGCCCTCATCATTAAAATGCCACCGCAGCCGGCAAACTTAGCAGAGAGCTCAAAAACTGGTGTACGTATTTATTCTCTGGTAGGACACAGTGTGAAAAGCCCTTTTAAATAGCCACTGTCCTTAAATGATCTGTATGCCTTAAATCGGATGCCTTTTACAAGACTGCAAAAATGCAAATTACACCGCCTCAAATTCTAGGGGATTTACTCTTGCTATTTCTTTGAACTCACAGACAGATCATTTCAGGATCTAAAAGCCTGTGAGGTAGATCATGAAAAGCCAAGAAAGAAGAAGGCCCGGGCAGTATCTTACCACCGCCACCTGTAACCGCTCCGTAGAACGAGGGTGGCGGGGTTGCTGTGGACCACAGGACAGCAGGGCTGAGCACCCACTGCCACTTCTCCTACCAGATGGGGCATTCATTTGGGTTTCCCTGCTGTTGCCCAGAGACCTAATTACATGGAAACTTAAACTCTGCCAAATCTTGGCTAACATTCAAAAGCCATCAGCAGAAAATGATAAGTAGACATCACGAGTACAGAAGCCTCAATTTATTAGGAAATAACGCTTTAAAAAGGGCTATACATAAGACTCTTTTTTATCCAATGTGGCATTTAAAGAAAAAAACCCTGCCCTAAAGGAACACCCAGCCGCCTCTCTTTTCACCAACTACTTTTTCCTAATGTCTTTCTCTGAGTGTAATGTGGCCCTAAAAGTCCAGCCTGCCCTACTATATAAAGTGTGGCTGTACCACACTCATGAACCATTTCCAGGAGCTAAGAGAGAACCAATTTCTTCACACCCATGAGGAGATACCCCTGCACAAGCCTGAAAGGAGGCTCTGCCTGGATTCCCACTCCCCTCCCTCGCTTTGGGGCAGGGGGAACTTTACAGCAGTCTTTGAGGAGTATGATGGCCACGGCCAGGTTCTGGCTCGATGAGAATGAGTTATCATTACTGGGAGCTATTTGCTGCTGTTAAGGCAGGATTTTGGACAATCTCATTCTCTTTTTAACTTTTTCCTCTGAGACTGGTGCCTGCATTATTCATCAAAGACCATACTACCTCAGAGCTTCTGACTTTTGATTGTGCTGTTCAGCCCACAAATTACTGTC
This sequence comes from Platalea leucorodia, assembly GCF_965183815.1. Lineage (NCBI taxonomy): Eukaryota > Metazoa > Chordata > Aves > Pelecaniformes > Threskiornithidae > Platalea > Platalea leucorodia. Next base: position 62,656,422 of record NC_138827.1, read on the forward strand.
AAGGATAAAAATTGATGCACAGAGCTAAAACTTGCACCTGGTCCCTGTTCTGCTGTGCTGTCTTACCCCTATTTAAGTCATCTTTAACCCAAATAGTAAAAAGCTGACATGCTTCATGCCTTCCTGTCTGGATGTCAGGGATGTTAGTTTGATAGTGGGGTGGGAATGGGATCCTTTCATTTCTGTTATATGCCAGCAGTCTCCTGCAAAAGGAATGCAGAAAAATAGGGCTCATCTTAAATCACTAGGCAACATTGCATAAAGTCAGGAATATATCCTGGAAAATTAAAAAATTAATCTACAAGCACTTGAATATCAGTGATCAGTAGAGACCAAAATGGACAACAATTACCAAACAATATCTCAATGCTTAGTATTTCACAAAATCAAATAGAAAAACAGAGCATTGTATGAATCTAACTTTTTACAGAGCTGTGCATGTGCTGAACTCCATTTGGAAGAATAGTATCGCTGATGTGAATGGGACTGTCCAGTTAAGTACACACACATCTTCCCAAATCTGTTGGAAACATTCCTTAGGGCATTACTACTGAACGCTGATTTCTAAATGACAGTCACTGCACAACTTTTAAAAAAATGAAATATCCAGTTATAGAACCTGACATTTCAAAAATCAGAAAGCAGATGAGATAGTTACTAAATCAATAAGTTTCAAACATGTAGAATGAAAAATGTGAGTACCCTTTTTTCCTCTATTTAATTATTTAAGTGTATAAATATTTGGCATTTTATCTGTCTGAGAAAGAGCAAAGATTCAGACAAATCTGACTAGCCCCAAGAAATTACTCATCAGAACGTGGGAGATCCAGGTGAGTGGCAGACTGCTTACCATGAGAAGAACTAACCCAGGCAGGTGAACTTGTACTCTCAGGGTCTCACGTTCTTTTGCACCTCTCACATTTATCATTGGACACACTTTGCAATTCATGAGCAGAGATGCTCACTCTGATGTGTCAGTGAGAAAATATTCTGGTGAAAAGCCAGAATATGCTTGTCTTTCTATGAAACTGGCATAAAGAAAAATAAATTCTGCAGTTTATCTTGGCACGAGAGCCATCAGCTTTACTGGCAAGAAATTCCTACCAATGAACTGCAGCCTCAGTCTCATACATCTTATCTACTGGGAGTCTGGCATGGTATGAGGATGGTTCCCATGCAAATCCAACACCAACTCCGTATTTTCTCCCAGAATATTTGGCAAGAGCCATAATCATCTAAATACTATTCATCCTTCTGTCTTCTCATTTCCCTATAGACAACATATACCTTAGTTTTAAAATTACAGTCAATGTGCTGTAGATTTTTCGGAACCACTAGATCTGACCCTATGTTATCCTGGGGTGGGGAGTAATGTCGAGTTTCAGAAGTCTGAAGGCTGCATTACAGCCTCAGCTTAGTAATTACAAAGATTTATGTTCCATTCTGCCCCAAATCCAGAGCTCATTGTCCATTCAACTTGCACCACTTTGACTTACAGTTCTCTGCATCCATTATCTTTAATAATAAAGAGCTGACTGAAGTTAATGATTGAAGAGCAAGATGTGATTAATAATATGGATCTAATTTATGAGAAAACAAACTGGAGTATGATTTTCATGTTTCATTAAAGTTATCTTAAATGTACTCCTTAATGCTAATTGATCTCACAGAGGTGAGAAAATATTCTGTTCCAAATTAATGGGAGAAAATCATTTATCTTCTTTCTGGAGGGAACATTTAATATCATTCAGTATTTAGAGGGAGATAGCATCTTCACAGTGATTTCACCACTTAAAGTGATGCTTCAATGTGGGCACGTATCTAAAATCTGCAAGATTTCCCACTGAATAGGGAAACAATTCAACAGAATAAATACACAACAAAATGCCATATACAATGTTTTCTTTTCACAAAAGGTCTTTCCTATCTTAGCAAAATTACCCAAAGCTGAAAAGCAGTGCTGGTGAATTAAAATTGAGCGGACTTTTTCCATAAGTTTATCGAAGAAAAACTTATAATTCTGTTAATTTGCTATGAATAGGAGATTACCGAGACATTTGCAAGATAAAGTTCCTTGCAGGATTTATTGAAAACAAAACAAAGCAGAAATCTATTTTTCCACTGAGTTTTTCACTTTTGCTTGTATTTCAACATTTTTTTCTCTTTTTGAATTATTCATATTTGGATATCAAATATTCTTACAAATCAATGCATTTAAGAATAATGAGTCTTGACTGGCTTCATTTTAACTTGTTGTGCTTTATGCCCAGGATTATTATTAAATGACCTTCTATTCAGTCTGTTTCTATGATCCATAAATAGAAATTGCCTAATGAGCATCTCAAATACTCCGCTGTCATTTTCATGTCAGTTTTTCTGATTCTATGTTTGTATAGCTCTGATGACAATACCTATTAATACACAGCAATAGCTCTTTGCCTCCTTCCTCTCAAATCCCTTCCTTGAATACGACCTTCTCTATTCTGGGCTGGAATCTTGTATCTTTACACTGTTTGAGAAATGCAAAGTGACCGTAATAGCAACTGCAGTAACAACTTGAGAATTTCAAGAGTTGCTCCATGAGAAATACCACAACAGCAGCAATAATTATTGAATTTTCTGATGAAAGAGAAAAAAATTCTTCTTGCCTTGTTCTCATATTCTACTTGAACAGGATTTACATATTTGGTCTGCAAAGCAGCAGGGACAAATACACTCTCCAATGTACTAAATCCATTTATACCTACACCAAAGAATGAAGATAAAGAAGAATAAAGGAAGAGATGCAGAGTTTCTGACACTACCTACAGTGAAACATTATGGAGAAAATAATACATATTCCATGAGATATCAGCAGTGAGTTCTGGGGGTGGGGGTGGGATCCCTTCTAGAAGAAGAATAAATACATGAGACTTCTGTGCAGCTTGTGTTTTCCCTATGGCATTTTCCTCAATTTCCTTTGTACGGAACTTAAAGCACATGCCAGCACTTACAAAAGAAACCTGAAAAAATTGACCTTCAGCTGCTCTGTCTATTGAACTGATACAGCACAGTGTGCAGCAATGAAGTCTTCCAGACCCAGACCATCAGTTGCTAAACCCACCACCACCTCATTAAGTCTACCTGTTCATTCAGTAATCTCAGTGCATGTCCATTTGTTGCACTGTGAGGACTCAGTCATTTCAGATCTCAAGGAAATGTTATATGGTGGTATTTTTGGTCAGAAGATAACAGCTGTGTTAGTGAATATTCTATTGTCACATCACCCTTACTTTCTATTTTGATTTTACACTGGCTTTCATTTTTCTCACACCATACATTCCATCACTTTTTGCTTGAATTCAGGAATTCATATCTTATTCCTTCTTGCTTACAAAGGGTCCAAGAAATCTATAGCACCATGTCAACATGCACGTTGAAGAAAGCCAGTGAGTGCTGGCAGCCCAACTTTCTTCCCAAGGTCAAGACTTATAGACACTAAGTGAAGTCTGGGAGATCTTCACTGAGGGTAAAGTCTTGTCACTGTGGACACGCAAGAGGCCTTTTCTCTGAAGAAGTCTCTTACTATGGATGAGCCCCACCAGTAGCCATTATAAGCTGTAAGTTCTTAAAGCAGATGTGAGCAAAGAGAGATGAACCCCGAGCATCGAGGTCGTTACCATGAACTGACCACAGGTCAGATGGAATTCCTCTGTGACATGGTTCTGGAAGTTCTTTCAAGGCTGAAGACTTCCAACTATCCCACCTTCTCCCAGCTGATCAGCTATGAGGTAATACCCTAGAGGTTTTTGTTTTGCTTTCTTATCTTTTTGTTTTGTTTTCTTATCTTTTAATGAGTAAATTTCTGAGACAACACTATTGATCCTTCTCAGTTCAGGGTATGAATCCTATACAGATGGAATACAAGACGGGAAGCTTTTCCCATTGCAAGGAATAGAGACACAAACACTATGACACTGCTGTAGAGAATCGGTTCTCTCACAAAACAGCCTGAAGCCAGCTGTATAGCTATGACCTTATAAAAGTTTTTGGCTTCTGTTTTGTTTTCTGTGTGCACACCAGAGAAGCATGTTCCTTAAAGTGGAGTCCAGGAGAAGAGAAGGAAGAGCCCAAGGATGCCTCACCAGGACAACACCGAAGGTGACAAACAAATCTGGGATTATTCAAACTGAACAGAACGGCAAAGGCTTAACTCCTACACGAGCATGTCAAGAGGGGGGACAATTGAAATGAACCGGCATTCACCACTCATTATGGCTGTGTACAAGAGTCGCCCATGCTGATATGGGTTTCAGTCTATGATTTCTTTAGATATACATGAAACTGCACGAATTTGCAGTGTTTGTATTGTTATATCCTGTGAAAACATACAAGTAGGTGACCATACTATGGAAAAACCTAATCAATGTAAAGTCAGTAGCAGTTCTATCCTCTTTGCTCAGCTGAGTCAAAAATAGTATGAAAAAATAAAAGCCAACAACTCATCATAAATTATTACAGCTTTCAGTGAGAGCTCAGAATTTTATTCCCTGCTCATGTGATTCTGACAGTCGAAACACACCTCCCCTGAGCTGGCTGCTGAATATATCATTGGGCTTGCAAATTAGATTACTGGGTGGCTCTTAACTGAGAAATTTCTTACAATATTTATTAAGGAAGCTGTCAGCAGGGAGAATTAAAGATATGATTTTTTTTTTTCTTTTCTTCCTGCCTGTATGTCACCAGAAGACTCTTGGAGCTCTTGCACGTTTTGTATCAACAGCACAAAAGATCAGTATCTGCAGATCAGACACAGGCCAGTAGAGCTAAAGGGTTTAGATGGACACTACCCCTGATCACTGAACTAACAAAGTGGCTTCTCAGACCTGTTCTAATGCCTTTCCATTTCCCAGACTGAAATGCATATGCTGCGCGGAGCTGAACACCAAGCCTGTCCCCACAGAAGGGATAGTAGAAGGGAGATAAGTTGTTTCTGAGCAGAAATATTATCCAGGAAATGTATTTCAAAGGAATATGAGATTCCACTGGTATCATTTTACAGAATCTATGTTTTTCTATTACAGATAATACATTATACTATTCAGTATTATCTGTTATATAGACTACATGTGTTATTTTATCACAAGGACTCATTTTAAAGTAGGCAAAGTATTGTGGCTGTTAGAGCTCGGTGCACAAGGTATCTGATACTCATGATCACTTGACATACGACAATAAAATAACTTCAATAAAATAATTATTTGTTTCACAGTCTCATGGTAACGTTTCACACCACAGTACATGCCTTTTTCACCTCAGATCATATACTTTTACTTGTGTATACATATGCCATTTTTTAAAAGTGACCAATGATTTCCTGCTTGCCTGTTACACTGTAAGGACTTTGAGTTGCCGAACAGTTTCTGACAAGCGAAATCCTGCTGTGTATTTTTGTGGGCACTTAATAGTTTTGAAAACATAGACAACTTTTTATATACCATAGTGTGACAGTGTTCCACTAGGCGAAAAGGGGATATTTTCCTGTAATAACAGGATGGATGTATGTCCTTTTCAAAGGCAGGGGGAGAACAACATCTTCAACCTGCTTGAGGGGGCTTGGGGTGAAAGAACACAGGAAAAGGAAGCCAAGTAAAGGAAAAAAGAATATTTTGTTTGTGAGTCACTGACATAAGATATGGACCATCCCAGGCAGACAGGCTGCGAGAAGAGGCTTGTGAGAGATTAATTAGGTGCCAAAGCAGGGAGGCCCATTCAGAATCCCTTAGCAAGGTGAAAATGGACTAAAGTGATGGACCATGACAGCAGCAGAAGGGAAGGAAATGATTTGTACTTTTCCATCAAGAACATAAACACCTAGACCTGATGCGGTTGTCTGTCTCTCTCCTTGCCACTTCCATATCATTGCGTACTGATGAGCAAGCTCTGGCTCTCAAGATTTAATTTACGACTCTGGTAACTGACTGACTGATATTTCTAAGAACCTACAACTGCTACATTAAATAAACTCATCTTTCCTTCCAGCTGAGATATAATTTTAGCAAGACTGTCTTGTATACAAGCTATCTTTTGGTCAGAAAGGGGAACATTTTATTTAGATGTTCTTTTTCCACAAAAAAGAAGCTGATATGACGGGTAGAGCATCACTCTCTTTTTCATGGGAGCTCATATTTCTACCCAATGGTCCAAGTTCATCTACATTAGAATAAATCTGTAGCTACATTCATTATCTAATGTTTTTTTCTTATTATGAACACATAGCCTCATGGATATAAGCTTCACCATCTCTTAACATTTTAGTTCAGAAGAGAGAGGGAATCATCTATGAATAGTAGGTTAGGGATTTGCAGTACTCTTGTTGCTTACATCCAGAGACAGAGGTCCTGAATAAATGATGCCATGGTAGAGATACTGCTCAATAGTTCAGTATTTTGCAGACTGCATTCTGAACCTCATCTCAGACACTGATTACAACCCTCATCCTTTACCTGTGTTATTACTACTTTTTCAATGTAAAACATCAGCTAACACATTTCCTTGACTCGTGACTAATTATCCTCAGTGTTCTCTTTTTCTCTACAAAGTCAATTTCCCTTCCCTTAAATCCAGGTAAGGTAATGATGTCCATCAATAAATCAGCCTTTATTCTACCCCACCACGTTTCGATTTTTCTTAACAGGCTCAAACAAACATGGACAGACTGTTACAGTTATAAAAAGCATGCCTATACCATGAATGTTGGCATTTAAATTAATCATACCATTATCGATATCACTAGCTCAACAATGATGGGAAAATTTTACTTGCTCAAGTTTTAGAGACTTCTCTTTTGAGAATTGCATTCCAGAATGGTTCATTCAAATTCAAAAGGCTTTCAGTAAAACCACATTGAAAACAGAAGACATGAAACATTTCCACTCACATAAGACTTCACTAAATATTAACAGGCTGCTGCCTCTACACTAATGTACAACAGCAGCCAAATAATGCACTAGTTAGATATTTCATCAACTGTACAATAATTGAAAAGAAAATATTGATAGTGGGTAGACTTCTCTTACCATGTATACTTTCCTATCTGCACAGACGGAGTTAAAACTCAGTGAGGACGACAACCCGGCACGCCCTGATGGGAACATTTTACAACTGCCTGGTACATATTTATTGCTAAAGGCTGTACAGGGCACAAAGCATTGGACAACCTGCAGTGCTCCACACCAGCTTAGCAGTCATTTCCAAAGACACACAGCAAACCAGCGCGACAAGTGAGATAACATGTTGCCAATTCTTTTGCTATTTAAAAGTGTCTTAAAAAAAACACACGACACCTGCTTACTAGCAAGCCTATGAAAACAGGACAAGCTCTGCCTCCTTTCTTGATTTCTTTTTTTAAAGCATGTGGTTTCTATGTTCAGCTCCAGTCGGAAAAAATTGGGGGGGCTGGGGGTGATACCATTTCAATGATTAGTTAGGTAGTCATAGTTACTTGTTTTATTGCTGTGCCATACTAAATCTCATTTCAAGCATGGTAATTAAAAGCACCTATACAGCCAATCGAAATTAATGAGATTTTAAGCATGTACTTTTGAGTCAGTGCCTCTACCAACCAACTTTTTACATGCCTTCCAGAGGAATCCATTAAATGCACAAAGACTCTCAAACTGTACTATCTTTCCCAATAACTACTCTCTCAAATCATCCCACAGAACAAATGCTTAGCTAAACCCTTTCTCACATCTATTGAATAATATTCTTCCATGTGACCTGCTATGACTAGCAGGTAAAATGTCAGGGTAAATTACACTGCAAAGTCACCTGCTATGAAGGTGGACACAACATTTCTGAGGAAGTTTTGTAAGGTCACACTACAACCAGCCTCCAATCCTGTCAGAGTGATATAATTCTAACAGTTAAAAGGAGAATACTTTTAACAAAAACAAATCCTATCACTTTCCCATTATAATGGCTTTATCTCCAAAATGTGTTTAAATTAGGCATCCAGCTTCTCTAGCCAAGATCAATGGGCAAGTATAGCAAATGGGCTGGCTTAAGACATTAAAACGCCAGTTTGTTTTATGCTGTTATAAATGCATCCTATCATGTCTTTACATTTTATGACCTCTATTTTATTTCTAGGTAGCTTCACATATGACACATCCAATTACTCATGTCAAGAATGTAAAACTACCAGTATTTCAGTAAAAAGTGCCTACCATCATTTATGACAATAATTTTTTTTCTTGCCCCATTATTTCACTAAATGTAACACATTTTATAAGACATTGACATGTGGGGACACTTCCTCTATAACATACATTTGTCTCTGAAAAGATATACGCCAGCATGATTCTGTCAATATGAGCCACTTCGTTCAATTGTTACTTATCTTCAATAAAATGAAGCTCTCTTCAAATTGTGAACATTCATTTGTGCCCTCTTTCAAACTAGAGTTTGACATTTGAAAATGAAGTGGTAAAGTATATGCTACTACTGTCCTTGTGAAAATGTAAACATTCCATCTCAAATGTTTTTATAAATATTTAGAAAGAAAATATAAATTAAATCTTTCTCTGTGCAATTTATCTTAATACTCGGTACTCATGGAACGTTTTGATCTTTGCAATCTGAGTGCCCTGCAAAACAAAGAGCAATGCCCCAATTTCAAAGAAGCTGTAAGTCAGGGTTTCTCTAGCGAGGGTCAGTTTGCAGAGTTACTCCTGAGTTATTATATCATGTGAAATCACTTTATATTGCTGGTTTCAGAGAACTTTAATTGTTACACTTTTTAAATTCACAGTGAGCAGAAGCAGGATTAAGTATAAACCCTTCTGTCATCACTCACATCAGAGGCTGCTTTGAGCTCAGCCAGGCAAGGTTGGCTGAATCGACGAGCATGGTGTGTAAGTCCTGCTCCCACTGAAAGCAACACAAGGCTTGCCACTGAAGGCAGTAGGAGCAGGATTAGATCCAGGTTTATCACCACAGGAGCCTGACAGCTCACGCTTTCGGTCTAGTGCACCGTAAATTGAGCATGTAAAAGGAAACTGATCTCTGAAGCGGTGTGGACTTAACTGGTAAGTTCAAGGGTGCAATTCTTCCCCTTCCTCTGTCCTTTTCCTCCTCCTTCTGCCAAAAGCAAAGGCTTAGCAAGTAGGAAGGCTTAGCCAAGGAAGAACGAACGCCAAACATGATACAAATGTTTCATTAATATTTTCTAGGTATATAAACAAACATTACTCATCTGACTCAGCAAGTTTACAAGTCTGCAATAAAACACTGTTACATCCTTTTCTTAGACCTGCTTGAGAACCATGAGAACTTAGGAGTCATACTCTTAAAACATGGAAGTTCGGAAATGGATCAAATTGCTTCTTTTAATTAAAAGGACATACGTCAACTGTAATAGTTACATTTTTGTCTTGCTTGATGAGTTTTGAAAAGCTGAAGCAGTTTATTTTTCAGAGTGCAGGTTTCTTCTCTGAAATTTAGCAAAGTTCATTTCTCTTTACCTTTCAAGAGCTGGACTGAGCATGGCAGCTTGCCTTTAACACCAATTTATAAAGACTCAACAAAACCATCACCGACCCTGCTTCAGTTCCTGCTGAAATCAGTAATAAAAACTACAGTGATTTAGTAGGTGAACAGATACCGCCCTGCTGCAAGTGGGAACTGTAGTTACACTCCTCTTCTGGCCCTGCTCGTGTAAGAAACGCCTTGCACACACCGGGCAGGCTTTTGTGCTCACACAGGATGCAACTACACCTTCAGGTAAGCCCACAGTCCGGGCTGAAATTGTCTAATATACATTGCAAGCCCTCCCTTTTAGCAAAACTGTACAAGAAAACTGAAAGGCAATGTCTGAGCATGACTGGCCCTTAACTTTGGATCTCATTTTATGAGGTCTGAGCACATTGAGTGCTCCCCAGCCCAGTCTGGTTCCAGGTATTTTGGGGTTCAACCTTGCAAGCACCATATAAGTGTTAAAATCTACCCACAGGAGGAAAGTGGGCCAAAGGCAAGTTCATTATAGTGTGCCCATAAGCGTGTCTGTAAAATTTTCCTCCAACCCAAAATACAAATATGGGCTTCTCTTACTCTGTGGTGCCACCTCCACCAGCAGTGCCCAGCCTTGCTACCATTTACACATTTGTGAGCTGTTAACAAGCTACTCAGTCAACAGCAACATCCAAACAGAACAGGAAAGCTATTTTGTTGTGTTGCGCTGGAAATTCATTTCATCTCCAGGGACCTTGCCTCCTTACATATTTTGCTGTTCTAAAAATTACTTTGTCCTATTTCTATAACTTGAAAGAGCCTCTTTGGCAAATAATGCCCAGAAAGGGAAAATTGAACATACCTGAGAACACAATAAATACAAAAAAGCACATGCAGAACAGAGAAAGAGGGCAATGTATTACATTAAATGAAGTCTAATAGCTTGAACTTCAGATTCAGAAAGGTCTAATAGTGAGGGACATTTGGTCAAAACTCCCCTAATAAATTTATAATTAACCAGCAGAAAGCAATGCTCCAGTCAGATTTCTATTCTGCAGCGAAATTAGATAACAGCCAAATAATCACAGTCCTTGAAACAGTGTTCTATAAATGCAGGAGAAAGAGGCTGCAAAACTTCAGGCCTTACCTTTGGGATTAAAATGCTTATTTGTCTCAATTCGTTGTAATTTATGCAACCGAACATGTATTACTGGAAAAGTAGCCAATTATAACACCGTATTTATTTCTGTGGAAGAGCTCTACTATACGTATTTTAGTAGAAGCTGTGTATTTATTGAGTGTGGGGAAACTTCCACTACTAGTGAGATACTGATCAGCTTACTAAGACATATCACTGAGAAAAAAAATACTCTCAGACAAAAAGCACAAAGGCAAAGTTTTAAGGACACACTGGTTGCTATGGTGTTGAACGTAGACTGGACTGCCTAACACTAGCCTGAGAAATAATAAGAACCCTTATTTTCTAGCATTGATTATTGAGCATGTTTCTGCATAGAGCGCACACAGATCGTGGCTGGTTGGGTTTTACAGAACAAAAGACTTTCACAGGTACCATGTTTGGTTAGAGCTATCCAGCAAAAGTAGACAAAAAAGAAATATAAACCACTACATTACGTTCTTTGAATGATTCGAGTACTACTCAAAACCTGGATCTATTTTGATAAACACTGAGAATAATAAATGTGATTGACAATAGCTTTATGGTTTTTATGAGTGAAAAGCGCAAATTACTGAATAATATTAGTATATATTAATAATAATATTATAACGTATAATATTATTATGAATAATCATAGAAGGTGTGAAAAACTAACATTGTGTGCCAATAATCTATCTCCTTTTTTATTGGCTTGAAGCATGAATAATGAATCTGCTCATAATTATACTGAAGGTTTAGCCTCTTAACATCTTACATTTCTTTGAACAAGTGAAACGTTGTGTAAGAAGTATTATCATTTGTATTATTTTCTGCTTCCAGATAAAGGGTTTTCAGTGTGAAGCTTAATTTTTTTAAAAGGAAAGATAAAACAATAAGGCATAAGTTCTCTACTTAAGAATGGCTTACACTCTTCTTGTTCTAACTTTTCCCAATAACGGTATGATTTTATATCAATATATTTAAACTCATATAATCACAGTGCGCACCCAGAATAAGTGTCATTGTATGAGAAGAACAGTATCCACAATTACAAGACCAGACTTATTTCTAAAGCGATACAGAATATAGCACTGCAGAATCCTTTACAGATGCTATCTGGAACTAAGCACATCTTTAAATGCAAGCATTTTCTTAAATGTTCAGATGAACGAGGACCAGAAGACACACCACTTTGCCAAACTTTTAGCCTAAAAATAGCAACAGAAATTAGGACTTCCACAGCTATCTCAGAGACACCAGCAAGCGATCATCATGAATTGAAACAACCATTTTTTCACGTGTAGCTGTTCTGGATTGAGTCACAGTAGCAAGGGAGGCCAGAGAAGCCTGAACGCCTCGGCAGCACACCACGTCCACCCGAACAGCAGAAAAAGGGTTGCGGTTGCCAGGTCTGTCTTCAGGAGGGCAAGGAATACTTTTATAACATTGCCGTCGGTTCCAAGAGGGCAACTGCTGAGATTAAAAGTTTCGCAATATAGCATATATATTTTCATACCAGATTGTAATATATTCTTCATTACCTTTTACCATGTAGGCTCGGTTGAACTCTGTACCTTGTCAACGTACCTTTAAAATCTCACTAGTCAACGCCTAATTGTTGGCAGCACCAGGCATTTTTCAGCTCATGGCAACAGCTGTTGCAAAAGCTCACTTGCCACTGAAACCGGGCTCCAGATCAACTTTGATAATTTATTTCAGCTACTTTAGTTTGAACAGTAGCATGTTATTTTCAATCCAGATTCTTCAGAAGTGAGACGCATTTTTAAATGTTTCAAATTTGGATTATTCTACATTTGAAAAGGGCCATATTTTCCCAAGGTTAGAATCAGGTCAATTAAAATTACTTTGAAAATCATGGGACAGGAACAAGATTTAGGCATTTATATCAAAAAGTTAGATCTTAATAAATGCTCTTTCAAAGCACCGTCTTGGTCATATAAAAAACCTTGCTCTTGCTTGTAAATACCAGTAAAAGACTGATGTCTGGGAATAGTCTAAAGTATTTCTATCCTGACAATATTTAGCAATTTGTTATCTGAATTCAGAATCAATAAATTTTTTAACACTGCTCTAAGGAACTCAACTTAGCAGGCATTCCCAGAACACCTGTAACATATGGGATTTGGACCTCACATAAAGTGCACTGGTGCCCACTCCTAATGTGATGCAGGAGCGCACACCCTGGATTCCTTGATCAAATTTCAAAATCTAGGTTTAGTTCTTCCCTCTGCCTCAGGAAAGTCAACACACTTGTATTAAACCATCCATTCATGGCTATAACTTTCATTCAGTCTATGTGATGAAAATAAATTCAGTCAGCTGAAGAAAAAAAATTCTGCAGATCAATGGTCACAGCATTCAGAGTGACGAGATCCGAAGCAGTCCCTCTCGAAGGCCAGCTCTTGTATTTCATAGTTATTGAATGAAATGACATTTCAGTCCTTAGGACAGGAACTAAAACAGGAACCTTCTCTTCCTCTGAGATGCCTGGTTCTCCCTTGCAATATACAGAAAGCATAATCATCTATCCCAGAATTATTGACATCAATCCAGGGGCAAAGTGCACTCAGGTTCAGAAAGGTACATGGTGATGCTTGTATTATTTTTTGACTCTAACCCTTGCTCAGCACTTTCTGCAAATCAGGTTTCCTTAAGGGATTTTTTTTGTTGGACAGTTAAAAGACGGGAGCACCAGAAATCACTTATTGAAAACCATAGCCTTATTTTATTAAACAATTATCTCCTACTCCCTCAAGGCGTATGGGTACTAGCTAATCAGATAAGCGCAATCTCAGTAATAATAAAATAGATCTAAACCATTTAGGCTGACATTAAACACTGCAGAACTAGTACGAGCATGTTTTCTGCTCAGCAGTTCTGCAGCCGAATAAGCAAAGTCTCGCTCCCTGGTGACAGTGGGTTATCCTCAATTATCATATCAGCTGACATCAGCACTGAACCGATGTCCTGTTTTTGCAGTCAATACGGTAGCTGCCATGTTTTTATTATTTTTGCCTTTTTTATTTAATACAAAAACTTCACAGGGAAAACTTCTGCCTTTTCTGGCTAACCCTGAACAACTAAACCCAGATGTCTCTGTTAATTCATCCAAGATCTTACTGCTGTTGATTTTGAAAGATAACAGATGGATCACTGCCATGTGATTTCATTTTTTGTGTGTGTATATTAATGCTTATGTTAGAACTGTTCTATTCAATCAGGTTATTGTACAGTTTTAGGCTTCTACTGTTTAAATAAAATATTGGAGAAAAGATGAGCCATCTAAACTCAATATTCAGATCTCCTTCACAGTACGTTTCAAGCACTCTGAAGAATTTCTTTGTCGTTTCTTTTACTCTCTTCCTTTTCATAACTTATTTCACTCTTCTACTTGATTATGTTGGTAGATAAAGAATACGGCGTCATATGCACGACTACTGATTGGTCACACATAATACAGAAAATGAGAAATGTGAAAATGAAAAATAAAATATGAAATATCTTTACACCAGAAGACCAGATAAACTTACTGTGCGACACTGGAATGCACATTTTTTGTTGAATCCTGGTATCTTGCTGTGAAGCTGATCTGATCTATTTCTTGTGAAAAGGCACTGACAAAGGTAATGAGTAATTGCTTTTTATAGTATTTTAAGTGTGTAACAGCATATAACAGCACATTTTTTAAAAATCCTACTCCAGTAACGCTGAAGTCTAAAATACCTTGCCAAAGCCTACTCCGCGTTCATCCCGTGGAGATCTATCATACCATATTCTCTATAACTTTGTACATTTAGGATGAGATTTCCAAACTTCTCTGACAATGCAGAGTCTCAGATTCATATAGCTTTTGAGTGCCTAAATAATCAATTAGATCCTTAATGGGATTTTCAAAAGTGACAATGTGCCCACTCCAACAGATTTTCAATCAACCCTTCAGGCACTTTTAAAGATCCAACTCTTCGTGCCTCTCAAATGAAGAGAGCCCACCCTCTAACATCTGCTTAGGTGAGAACTTTGTTACATGACTTTACCAGAATTAGGCAGAAGCGGACAAGGAGAAGACTTGTCTCACTGAAGAACAAGTGACTCTCTCAGGGCTTCTGTTTGCTAAGAGTAGACGTTAAACTGCATGAAGGATGACCTAGGTTTTCACCGTTTCTAAAACAAAATTCTTGTCTTCCTTCCAAAAAAATCAACTGTTGTAAAACTACTGACAAAAGGGAAAAACTGAAACGAGAACTACATAGCAGACCAGCAGAATAAATCTAGAGAACTACAACCACACAGTTCTTATAAAACTGACTTAATTCAGCTATCAGCCCTCAAAAACTGCCCCCCCCCCAACCCAAAACCAAACAAAAACTCCACCATTAATTTACCTCAGAATCCATTTGCTGGTCTAGCTTTATAGTGATGAAATTCCATAGAGGATAGAGAAAGCAGTACCAGCACTTGATGATTTAATTTCACCAGCTGCTTCTTCTTCTTTTTTTTCTTTTTTTTTTTTTTTTTTAACATGAGATTAAACTGACATCGCTGTATCTTAATCACAACCCATATTCAGGAAGACTCATGTAAGTAACATGGGTAAATTACAGTGCCCAATGCACACGTAAAGGGACTTCTGCAAGCTGTGTTCACTGAACATGGCATACAAATGTATTAGGCACCAAAACTATATGCACACCATGAATAATTCTACCAGAAGCAGTCTTACTGTTTTCTGATATATAAAAGAAAAGGTCTTTATCAAAAAAGTCAGATAAAGGAAAACCTACAGTCTCAAATTCAAAAATGCAATGGCAAGTGAATGTTAGAGGCCCCTCTTTATTTATTACTATATTGCAAACCAGGAACTTTAGTCCTTCTCATTTTTCAAATAAAAAACTATTTTATTAAAAAAACCCCAACAGTCAATTGCAATAGTGCAGAGAACCATGAGAGCCTGGGCCAGTACTGTGGTATTGTGAATTAGTATGCAGTTACACAGAATATTAATGGATGTGTTTAATCTAAAGAGTGCAGAGTCACTGCATAAAAAGCAGTGTTACTCTTGTCATATGTTAGTTTATTTTCTTCCATATTTTACATTTACTGAAATTCCTTTAGACCTATTAAATGAGCAAATCCTTTTTGAAAACAGTACAACATGGCTGAAATGCAATAAATATAAGCACTTTAATATTTAAGTGAGGAAAATGAATTTCAGTGTGTTTTCAAATTGGTTTTCTTCAGTGCAGAGTTTCTTTATTTGTCCAAATAAAATGGATTTGAGTGGGTGGCAGCTTTAAGGAGATATGCAGCACTATTCAATGGCTTTGTGAACTTGGGAAGATATTATGAATAATGGATTTGCTGTGCTCTTAGACACGGAGCCACAACAAAAACAATATCATTCTAGGTTCTCTAATAAGCAGCTGCTGGAGTAAGGAATAAAAAGCCTGGCCTACTGATTTAAGCTACAGGTGCTAGCATTTTTGTTCAGATCATCACAGCAAACTATGGGACTGGCTCTGTGTTTTCAGCAGGAAAACTACTCAAACACAGAGTATGAAGGGCTAAATTCCCAGGGCTACCTCCTGCCACTCTGCTGCTTTCTTCTTACAAGTCCATTTTTATATTATACTTCACCCCCACTCCCAAGCAGAGCTGGGAAGGGCTGTATTTCCCTCCATCAACAGCTGGAGGAAAAGGTTAGCTTGAAACACATGCACAAAGATATAAGAGTACTGGTTTGGTTTCCTCCCTTTATAGATCTGAACATATATCCCACTTCTCAAGGGGAGAGTGTCCTTTGCTTTATTTAGTAATTAATTTAAAAATACTGAAATTTCATTAGCAAATTACTCACTCTTAAGCACGAATGCGAACAACATCCAACAATTTTCAATACAGACAGTTCGACCAAAATAAATTTGAGAAATGTGCCTCTCGGTCCTTTTGAAAAGAATCTGCTCTCAGTCTGATAGAAAATCAGAACAGTTTGGGACATCTAATCCATTCCTAACAGTGTGCAAGATTTCCATGCTCGACACCACAGGTCTGGAAAATGTAGCAACTTTTCTGAGAACTGGACACTTCCGAGTAGGACGAAGTACGATATCTACCCATTGAGGCGGGATGATCTTATCCTCATTTTCTTCCCAAACTTGCAAATACAAAACCTGTTCACTTTACATGCAGAGGCACATAAAGTAGTTCCTCGTATTAGTATGTCTAAAAGAGTATTGAAGAGAAGGTCAGTGATCAAGATCTCAAATTCTGGTCCCAAAAGCCCAACTGGTCTATTTAATAACTAACAAATTGGCACTTGCCAAGATTTTAATACTGATTGCACTTCTACAGGTTGTGACATCATCTTATCCTGTTGGTAAATATATCTCCAGCAAGTCACTACTAAAATCTTCAGTTGCACATAGCAAAGCTTAGTTTATACTATTGTTGTAGGTGCTGAATATGTAATCAAAGTACTGTCAAGCCATGAGTGATAACCTGATAAGAATTAAAAGGCTGACACACTTCGAATTAGGTTTTCGTCAACCTGCAATGCTAGCTGCTAACTTCACACCTAGTATTGCATACGGCATCCTCAAGTGCTTATTTTCATCTTAACCTTCCAAACACATTTAGCTCAGATCTATATTACTATGAAACAAACTCTGATATGAAAAAAATCTATGAGAAGGGCTTTTTAATCAGCAGAATATAACTGCAGAAGATCACACACAGTATTTTTATTTTTTTCTTACAACTTCAGAGGAGAGATACAAGTATAACTTCAACTATGTTGACACTGTGCAGCTAACTGGCACACCCTTTATGCAACAGAAATGGCCCATGACTATCTGCTCTGTATTAAAGAATTCCCAAATTTTGTTGACATTTTACTGCAGTCTCAACATTAAGACTCTATTACCTAGAATTTTTATTTTGTGACTGAAATATGTTTGAAAAAGATACTAAAATGTAAAGAAATTAATTGGTTTTGTACAAACTGTGTAATTCCAATACATATTTAATAGGCTTCCCACAGATACACATGCCTATGCAGGCTCTGAGTTCAGTAAATAGATGCATAAAAATTGTCTTTCAGATGGTGAACAGATTCCTAGCTGGGAAAGATATTGGCCAGTCTAGAAGGAGATTTTTGCGTGATGTTGTGTTTCAATTCACATCAGAAAACCTACTCTGAATATTGGAAGTGCAGCAGGAAAGTTGTCAACATTTTTCTTTTCTTCATCCTGATCTCCACCTCCATTAACGCAACCCCCCCATATTTTCATGAGAAGCGTCAGACTGGCTATGTAAACAGTTCCAAGACTTAACCACTTCTATTGTGTGGATATAAGCTTCATAGCTTTCAAAGTCTACTCTGAAGATTTTGAGATCTGGCTCAAAGAAAAATCTGCACAGGGTACCAGAGAAATTGTATTGTATGTATGTGGTCCTGCCATTTAGGGAAATTAGCCCCGAGGTTTTTGAAAACTGTCACTGAGAAAAGAAACTACTGTTGGGCTGAAAATTATATTCGTTCACATTTTAAGAAGGTACAAACACAATTCCACGTATCCCAACTTCAATAAAAAACCCGGAGACCCTTTTTGTATGTAAGAAGTCATTGCTTAAGGATTAAGATGTGACTTGTGTTCATATTCCAGCTGAAGCTCATCAATGATGAATGTAGTTTGCTTTAACAGGGTACACATGGTAGACAACTAGAGTTCCAGCATTTAGGAGAGAAAATATTCTCGTGATGCAAGATTTTGTGTAAAGTCTGAACCCTTAACAAAAAACAAAAAAAGGAAGCGGGGAAAAAAAAAAGAAAAAAACAATCCCCATAAGCATCACACACATACATCTCTGAAGACTGCCTGGAGCCAGAGGACAAGAATTCAAACACCAGGAATTTATATGTATAAAGGCATCCATTACAGCAGACTTTTAATTTGCAATCGAATGACCAACTCATCTAATTTCAAACTAGAAGACATTAGAAGCTAAAAATAGTTCAACATTCAGGTGGATATGCCTATCAAAGTACTGCTGCTGATGAATACTATGACGTATTCCTGTTTTTATTAATTCACTGGAGATACGAGCAGGGAAACAATCCACAACTACTTGTGTCGCAGCACACTGTGATTTTGGGCAGCAGTACTCCACTTCAACATGTATCACAGACTATACGTGTAATATTTGCACTAACTGGTACTGACAGGATATGGTTGTGATGATTGAAATACATCATTTTAATGAACTGTTGTCTTCACTGAATTCTGTAATAATATCTGACAACTTTCACTGCTGTATGAATTACTCTCTGCTGGTACAATTCATTTTTGTTTTGGTTGAGATACTGTAAGACCGTATTTCTAGGAAAGCAGGTTAGGTAAAGGAAAGACTGCCAGTAATGAGTGAATGTAATATGAAGGAGAAAGAAAACAACTGCATAATGAGCCTGGATATGTAGTGAAAAAATATACTATGACTGAAAATGTGCTGAATGCCTGCAGTGCTGATTCTACGCATTTGAATACTGAATGTAGGACAGTGGAAACACCCTGTCAAGATCTGAGCAATATTTTGCAGAAGCCATAGTTATAATACCTGCACACTTGCAAATAAGACAAGGAATTCAACTTGCACATTGTCAAAGAGAGGGAAAAAACCAAACCCTAGCTTACTACAGTATACATGATCAAAGTGGACTAAGGTTTCTGGACCTGCCAGCTGGTTTGGTTAGGATTTGATAGAAAGAAGCCTAAGTATTAATTTCATAATTATCCTGCTCTTGAACTAGCTGTCAGGGAATCTAGGAGGCATTTTGACAAGTAAGGTAAACGAAGTAGAAAGGTGTCCAACTTACAGAAGATGACAATTACCTTAGCAGTTCAAACAAATAAAGCATTCTGCTGTCCAACAGGAATCTCTCAGCCAACTATACACAATTTTTAGGAAATTTGCGCGTCTCTGGGCTGACAGAGGGCAACTGGAACGTAAAAAATGCTAACCACATCTACGAAGTTTTTCCAAGCCATACTGGATGCTGAAATAATGGAGGCAAGGAAACTGTTGAGATAAGAAAAGGATACATCCTTTTATGCAAATCAAGAGCAACTTTCTCTGTTATCTTCCCATAAAAGAAGATGGAAATCTTATGTAGGTAACTGATTGTAGAGTTCAGAAAAGCCTACTAGAAATATTTGCAAAGACGAGAACTCAGACGTTTTAGAAAGCAGCTCCATTCATGACACCCTAGTTTAAAAAAAATAAAGTAATAACTTGATTTTTTCCCCTCTCTTAATCAAAAACAGTGCTGTACATTTCAAGACCAGTAGCAGAAACCAGAAAGCAAAGCTCTTTCACTTCTGTCTTTTCAACGCTTTAGAAAAAGACTTAAAATATTTTTGACATTTAAAAAAATATTGTCATTTTAACTACTAAGAAATTCAAATATGCTTCTTATGTACAAGCTAAATTGCCATAGACAGTTCCACTAAAAAGCACAGAGAACATTCATTTATGTAGACCTGTAGGCAGCAACCACCAATACAAACATTTCAGCGGAAGCTACACAATTCCTGTCATGTTTAACAGTGTAATTCCATGGAGACATTTCTACTGTGTCCCAAATGGTGATTAATTTATGTTACAAAGTGTGTCCCAAGTGGTCATTAGTTTATGTCAGAATCTTTGTAATATCATTAACAACGTATGTTTTTAATTTCTCTAAGTATATGTGCTTTGAACATTGCTATGCAACTGCAAATGAGTCCAGCATTGCTTTGTCACTGCATCCTTTAAGTGACAGAAATAATAATCATATAAACATATGTTTCTCATGAATCTATATTACTGCTAAAATTCCAATTCTGATTTTCTTTCTTCTCATCCTGTAGGAAAATTGAAGACAATTCATTTTGACATTTTTTTGATGTTACCAAGGAATGGAAAGTTAGGTTTTTAATGATGGCTTCAGTAGTAGCTCACTATACAGCCTTGAGTAAAGGACTTCACCTCTTTGCTTAGTTTCACCAAATGTAAATAATTGTATCACTTGCCCAGTTTAGGGATTCCATGGGAATTAGGTAAGACTCGTCTGGTTTTTTGGACTTGCAAATATGCGACCATATTAAACATTTCTCATTATTAATGCCTGTTGTCTTGTACTAACTCTGTAACGTGATTTAAATAAGTTTACAGTATGGAGTTCAAGCTTCACTTCTTTATTAAGTTTTGTACTTCAAGATTAATTTTTTTCCAGTATTAGGAAGATTAAGCCATATTTTCCCCTTAACCGAACAACTCTGCTTTGGATATCATTTTTTTTCCCTGATAATTCACATCTTCAAATTGATTTTTACAATTGGCTCTCTGGGAATTATAACAGCTAGGTTTTAGACATTCTTTGGTCCTGAAAAATGTGTTATGGAACTCTAGCGTAATTATAAATTTGGAGACTTGGGCATAGGCCTCATTTTGATTTGAGGGATTAATAGCAGGTTGCCTCTCTAGTACTCCTCAGAGGATTCCAAAGGGAATTCTCCTTTATCAAAATGGCAAGCATTTCCTGATGTGCTGTCAGGACAGAGATTACAAACTACCCAAAGATGGTCCTTCCACAGTTCCTCTGAGTTCTTCTACCGGCCTTCTAATTTCCTGGAGGACATTTGTCTATTCTGAAAATAGATTAGCTTCACTTTTACTGGAATCAATTAAACATGGTATCTGGCCAGAAGAGCTTGTGGCTTCTGTCCCACTGAAAAGCAAGTCAGATAAGTGTCATCTGAAAAGGGGTATTCTGACAAGGACTGGATACACGCCCTCATTCTGATTCAAAATGTGAAAGTATGGCTCCATTTTGAAACTAGACAATCTTTACAAGTTTCTTCAAAGGAGATTTTATACAGTCCTGATACGGATACGTTTGGTGTGGTGAAAGATAACTACAAATCTGATAGTAAATATTTCATTTAAAAGTTGTCCATTGCCTAAGGGAAAAGGAATAAAAAGAAACAGAGTATCAATCTAAAAGATGCCAGGAGAAGTTAGGCTAAACTCTAGGCCTTTTCACATTGCTCTGATGGTACAAAGCAACTAGTTTGACTAGCCAACATGGCAATTTAAGCAACATTAACTAACTTCTTTACTGAGACTAAAGCAAAAAAAAAAAAAAAACCCAAACAAAAAACCCCAAACCAACCAAAACTATAACAGCGGTTTATAAACAGCTCAATCATGTCTTGCACTGCACACTGTCAAGATGTGTTAATAATAAAAAATGTGCAGTGTCATCATTGCATGGTATCATTCCAAGGAAAGCTACAGTTGATTAGGGGCTTCTAATTAAATGAAATACAACCCTGCTTAATTTCTTTAAAATGTATACTAACCCTAAATTTCCCCAAATTAAAATGTTTCTTATGAGAAGAAATAAAACTATACTCAGCAGTTATAACAGAAGCTAAGAATCTTAATGTAGGCTTAAGAACAAAAAAAAAAAAAAAAGAATTATTTAAATGAACTGGGAATTAATTACCTGACCCTAGGTAAAGAAATGAAAATTCCCACTCTTGATGTAGAAAAGCAAAAGGTGTCAACAGTTATTTTTGTGTATATTTGGAAATAAGTAAAAGAATGTATTAATACCGTAGTAACAAGATACTATATTAGTGGTTGTACAGGATAATTAACAGTGATCATGACAGATTAGTTACTTTTTTAATTTGCACCTGAAGAAATGCACCAAAGGATACTAGTAATGACTGAGTACTGATGTAAACAATTACTTTTTTAGAATTTTAAAATAAAATTTTGATTATGCAAGAAATTTCAGGGAGCTAGACAGCAGTTACTGTGTTAAATGGAAAGGGAAACAAGTAAGTGACGGATTAAAAAACAGCAATCAGAAAGCAGCAATGGCTCCAATTCACAGACATTTATTCACCCTGAGGCCTGCTGCAGGACAGTACAGAATTGCATTTCTCTGTGGCCTAATTCCACCATATTTTGCACTACTGAAAGAAACCAGAGAAAAATGGAGAACTGGTCCAATGACTATATAATGGATAAACTGAAGAAAAAAAAAATTCTGAATGTTCCGACTGTGGTGAAAATGATTTCTCAAGCTTAAAGCATAAATAACAATGTTTGCGTTTAACATACAGTCTCCAGCATATGTCTGCAAAACTAAATAACCGCCTGTGTTTACATGAGATATATGATGTTCAGTTTAATTTGCATATCAGAGATCAAGTTGTAAATCTCTGACGATATTTACAGTTGGATAATTGAAATTAATCCTGACAAAATGACTTTGACAGTCCTGAATTTATGATCTGAGAAAACAATCCTGGAACTGTTTGCTGAGCTATTAACATGGCTGGCTATATATTCTCAATCTGAGCCATGCGCTGAATAAAAACCTGTTCACAAATCATAAGCCTCTTCCTTCCTTCCCCCTCTTCGTGTTCAAGTTGCTTCCCACAATCATTAAGAAGATGGGATAACCTTGAAGACAGCAGTTATGCATGTGTTTTGCCGCTTTTTTTTTTTTAATTTTATTTTTTTAGCCGTGGCAGGTACATTAGTTATCTTTCTCCTCCCCCCTGCCCCCTGTAGATATTACGCCATTTTCTTTTTAATCTCCTTTAAAAGCAGCCAATTCTCCCAGCAGAAAGCATCAAGAAGTTCCAACACCAGAATTCAGCCTCCCTCAAATTCTTCAGATCCGAAGTAACTTGAATCATGGTTGCATCTCAGCATGTGTCTGTGTCTTCAGGGAAGACAAAAGGTGCTTGGATTTTTGTTTGTTTGTTTGTTTTCTGTTTTGTATTTTAAACTCAGAGCATATCTTTAAATAGCAGGCACATAAGTTGTTAAGGAGAAGAGGAGAAGAACACTGTTAACTACAGAGCTACCTCACATTATCCTCCTGGTAAGAATGCCATTTGTGGCTAGATGTATGACGGAAACTTCCAACTTACACAAAAGAAAAATGCTTGTGAATAATATCCATTGAAAAAAAAATATTCAGCAGTAGTTTCACCTTCTAATAAAACAAAATTCAAACAATTAGGAGGCTGAATTTTCTTATCATTGGCAAAGAATTACATAATTCACTAAAACTGTTGGCAACCTTTTCCTATTTAAGAGATGTTGCACCTCGTATTCTTTTGACTCCAATAATGGATTTGATGATTGTGAAAGTTGCACTTTGGGTTTTGGTGCTAAAAGACAGCAAACAAACAGCCTCCCCACTTTCTTGATACCAAGTTTTCAACCATAGAGAACTCTGTTGTGGGTATTTCAAAAGCTATGTTTATAGATAAAAGAAGTATGTTTCTAATATACAAAAGCAGCTTTTTGAAATCTGGAAATAAAAAGACAACTGCCACCCATTACAGAAATGTATGTATTTATATTTGCAGCATTTATTTACAACATACCTCTTTTAGAAAGGTGGCAGTGATAGCTTTGATACTCATCTTGCATTCTTTTCCTCCCCCTACAATATGCTGCTTTCCAGGACCATTCAGTTTGAAAGCAAGCATCCATCCAAATATATAATATTAAGGAAGAAAAACAGCTGTCATTTATAAAATGTTAATTCCTTATTAGTGGAAAGAATAAATCACTAGATTAAGCAGAATAACTGTGACCACTGATTATTATCCTACCACAAGTATGTTATCTTGTGCTCTGTCCCCTGTTCAGAGCTTGTGTCAACTGGCAGAGACACCTGGAGAGGAAGAAGTCTAAAGATGGCAACTAGATAAGCACATACTCTGTGAGGATGGGAAGAAAAAAATTTTCTCAGCATCGAAAACCCTTTTGGTAAGCCTGCTCCACCTTCCCATTTTGTTGCACACACCCAGACTGTAAAGGAGTCTGAAGGAGGTTACATATTTTTATGACACCTAGCACAGCTGGCTTCATTCGTATCAGAGAACTCCAGGCACATAACAAATTTACAGGTGACACTCTGGGAAACATCTAGGATTAGCATCGCCAAACTCAGCCAATTAGCTTGGCAATTAGTACTGCCAAGTCAAAATACACTGCAGGTTCTTTTGTATGGCATTTCTGTATATAAGCTTCAGCAAATTAGCAATCCACACTGTAAACTACCAGCCTGATTAATCTGTCAATAGTTTTCCCTTATTTTCACATCTTGCCATATATTCTGCACAGGTTGATATTTCACTTGAACTAGTCAACATGGGCATAAGGATCAATTGCAGCTGACTGTTCTGCAGAATTAGGTCTTCAGGCGGGATGTCTTAAGCTTGAAACAGCCACGTCTTCTTGTCATCAAATCCCTTTTTACAGAAGCTCTTCAAGAGCTCATTTTATACTAAGTGCATACACCACATACACTACACATACACTACAGCACATCTTACAAATTCATCTAAACAGACCAGCTAATCAGAACTCAACTGTCTTTTGGACTTAGGTAATGTAACATAAATGAACACATGGGCTTTTATTGTGAACAGACGGAAAGTCCACCAGTGAGGACTCCAAGCGAGGCTTTTTTATTTTATACTCTGAATACTCCTATTTTAAGCATACTATGCCACATTTTTGTGCCACCTCCTGCTCCCTTTAGTCACTGAGATTTTTGCATGACTTAAGGTTTCAATAATTATATGCTGATACCTAGCATGTCACATCATGGCTGTGCTCCTTACTCTCTTATTTTCAAATGCAAAATGCACATCAGATACACCAAAGGTAGAAATGAGAGTTGGTAATGAGTGTGAGTGGGAGGCATGGGTTGGTGATGAAGATTTGCTTTGATTCCTCTGACTACAAAAGCCTCCTCGGTAGAGAAGATAGTTTAAAGTGTCTAAACAAAGCCTTTGTCTATGCAAATTCAAAACCATTCTGACATAAAATTAAAGCTATTCTTAGTATTATTTCTTAAAGGTCATGAATATGCCATAAAGGATGATCAAAGTATTAGAATCCTACAACAGGTTAAGAAAAGAAGCAACAATACAATAGCTTTCCAGTGTTTTCATTTGTAAGCAAAACACTGACCATTAATTCTTATTACTGATAGTAAGGGTGGAAGCATCATCTGTTATCAGAACTGGCTGACAATTTCTGTTATAAAACCCACTTCTCAGTTGTCTTGAACTTTGCCAAACTTTAACTGCTTTGTCTATGATTTTATAAAAATTGAATATTTGTTTCAAGCTCTTAAGTAGCTGCTCTCAGCCAAAATAATTCCAAAAAACTCATGAAAAGATGCATTGCTTATCCCATTTTGAAAACAATGGTTTTATTATTATTTAACGCTTCCTCAATTTACAATTTGAAAGCAAGACTGAAAATCTGATACTGAGAGAGTTTTAATTAGCTCTCAAAAAAATCTGGCTGAATCACAACATTTTGAAAAATCTCAACTCATACATGATTATCAGAGAAGTACTTCACTTCTGCAACAAAACCCCTCAACACTCCCGCTTCACCAAGCACACTCCTAAAATAGGTCTCTAGGTCCCAACTGCAGCAGACCGGGAGTGATCTAGGCAAAAGGAATGCTTTTTCAGTGAAGCTTCTTTCCCTGCAGTGGCCAACAAACTTGAAGGAGTAGTCATCTCATTCAAATGCAAAGGAAGAAGAAGACTGAGAGGAAATGGAGAAATCCATTAGGACTGGATAATAAAGAAAACAGGGAAGACACCTGTGAGACTGCAGACTTGCCTGTGGACTGATGACATTCAGTTGTTAAAAATCAGACCTAGTACTGTACAGTGGTGTCAGTAACACTACTCCTAAGTCATTCAGGAGTCTAGAAGGAACAGTTTGGAAAAAAAATAAATCCATTCCATTCCTTTAAGGTGTAAATTAATCAAAATGTGTCACCTCAAATAAAACTGAAGTAAGTAGAGGAATTAATAATTAATTGGTAAGCAGGAATATACTAATATTCTAGAAACACCTTCACATAAACGCATTTGCCTGGATAATAAAGAAAATGAAGAGGCATATGTTGATTTTTTAATCAGGAGCCTCCTTGCCGAAATATATATAATGAATAAAATAAATTTCCACTTGTCCAACCTTAAATTAAAGTGTGGTGTATACTCATGAACTAGAAATACTATATAGAAAACTTACTTAAATTTTTGTTCAGTTACTTATTTAAATTACGTACTGGAGTTCCACAGAGCTCTGACCTTAAAAAAAAACAACACAGCGTAACAGATGCCAAATAAAAGCAAATACTTTTTTTGGCACTATCTTAAATTAAGTCCTTCTGAGGTCCCTATTTAGTAAAGCCTTTATCTAGTAAATCACATCAAAGCCTGTTTTTTTGCACCACTCCCTTTAATTTATGTATGATCTTAAAGTGAAGTCCACAAATTGGTGCTAGACGTCTCTCTCTTACTGGGCTACAACATAAACCAGTGGTTATTAAGTAAAGATATCAATCAGCTAATAAAGAATCTCCAGTAACTCCATACCTGTTAATATCCCATATTTTACTTGTGTTGTCCATGGAGGCAGAACCACAAAATCACCACATGAATGCCATGAGCAGTCCCATACAGCGTGGGCATGTCATTCTAAAGTCAGAATTCATCCACGTTTTGAAAAGTCCCATATCCACACTGTGGTATCCCCACTTGGAAGTGACCAGCTGGGTGCCACTGTTAGGAGGAATAAAAATAAAAAGTAGTTCTTAGCAAGGAAAGAGGTGAAGATTTTTCACAGTACACAGCAAAATAATTTAACTGTGTTTAGACAGACAGGTTAAGTAGCAATTGTTGGTTTTACATTAAAATACATATGAACAAAAAATTATGTTTGAAAACATTCATATTTTTACTTTACACAGTTTTCTGACACATCATAGATGAAGTGGTCATGTATTAAATAAGCTATCAAAAGAAAAGAAAAGGAGATATGAAGTAGCTATCTTCCATGGGAAAGTAAATATGGGTTCCAAAAATTACATTCTTACTTTTTGTAGTCTATTTATGAGCTTATCAGTAAAATAACTTAAGCCCGGAGAACTGCTTTCAAAATAGAATAAAATAGCTTCAGGGAAGAATATTTTCTTATTTCCCAAATCCATACCTTTTTCTACATATAAATTATTATTTAAGCATCACAATTTTGTCTCTTCTGATTCAGTATAAACACTTTAACATATTCACTATCTCTTGGGGTCACTGGTATGTTATATAAACGAAAAATAGAGTTCAACTCAGAATTTTTAGCCAAATCTTCAGAGATAAACTAGTATAGTTCTATTTCATTTAAGTGTGGGACATACAGCTTCAGACTAAAAGTCCACCTGGTTCAGTAACATGTTACATGACAACTAGTTGGGGATTCTTAATAAAAAGAAAATAATAAGAACAAGCATGTAGAATGATTCTCCTATTAAACTCTCCCAGACCTAGCCTGTGGCTCAGGATGTCTTTGAGACAGAAGCTTTGTGCTTAACAAGCATCCACAGAGGTTTTTTCCATGACTAATTAATTTTTGAGCATATGCAAACCTTTGGCACCCACAATCTTTTTTGTCAATGAATTCCAAAATTTAATTATGCATTGTGTGAAAAACTATTTTGGGGTCTTAAATACCTTACTTCATTTCATTTGGTGCTTCTAGCTCCAATACTGTGATTAAAAGCAAACACTGACTACACATTTACCATCTCTAAACCAACTGTGATATCACAGCTCCCCTATCATATTTCACTCGCACAGCTGAAGACTCCTACTCTATTGACTTATTCCTCATACAGCCATCATTCCATCTCTTTGATCACATTTACCATCTTTCTCAGCACCTTTTGAGCTGAAACTGAAGAAGCAGGTACCCAAGGAAGGTATACAATGCACAATGGTGTTTTCTGGTTTGTTCTGTATTCTTTTAATTTGATTAGCATTTTTGGCACTACTACACAGAAATTTTTCTGAAAACTGACCACAGTGGCTCCAAGAGTTTTTTCCTGAGTCCTAATAACTAGTTTAGACCCATTCTTATCTATTTACAATTAGGACCATTTTTTCTTAGGTGCGTTACTTTGCCTTCATCTGCATTGACTTTCACCTGCCACTTCACTGTCGAGTCAACTGTTGCAGCTGGAATTCTCTTCCTGCAATTCTTCACATGCAACCTTCATTTTTACTGCCCTGACTAATTAGCAAACTCATCCACCTCATTCTCTTCCCCCATTTCCAAGATGATCTTAATAACTTCAGTCCCAGCACAGATCCCTGTGGGACTCAAATAATAATTTCTCCATTCTGAAAGTGACGTTTTATTCCTATCCTTTCAACAGTTTTTAAACTCACAAGATAAATTTCCTTTTTATTCAGGACAGTTTTGCTTCTTTGAGAGTTTTTGTCAAATGACCTTAAGAAGAATTTACTGAAAATCCAGGCATACTGAATTTATGAATCTCCCTTGATCAAATGCTCAGCAAGCCCTTCAGGGAACTCTAACAGAGTTGAGACTTAATTTCCAAAGCCATGCTGACACCTCCCAACGCTTCACTGTAATGAAAGTATCCATGTATCCCGTAATTTTGCTTCTTAATGTCATTCCTACCAGCCTTCCCCGTATAAAAGTTGGATCAACTGATCTACAGCCCCTTCATCCCGAAATCTTTTAAAATACTGAAAAGAAGTTAATGCAGCCTTCCCAAAGTATACCTGTAATAATGGAGGTTTTCTATTGAGTTTACTAAAGAAAAACAGGAAAAATGTTTGGGGATAATACACAAAAATACAGGCCAAAAATATTTTAACCTTGGGTTTTCAGACCAATTTCTGCTGTTATCTCACCAACATCAATAATAAGATCTTGCCGTTAGGATCCAATAAACTCTTCTTTTATTTGAATAACAGAAAACTGTTATCACAGGCTGTAGAAATCCTTCTTCCAAATCTCTGGATATAAAACTGTGGGAACTCAAAACAGCTCAAGGGTTGATCCTAAGCGCTGCTGTAAAACTTCATCCTAAGAATATACTCAGAGATATTCAGTTCACTGTCGCGTTGTAAAAATAGAAGGGGAAAGAAAAAAAAAAGGGTCTGGGAGGGGTGGTGTCAACCTTTTTTTTTATATTCTTCCTTTCCTCCTTTTCCAATAGGTGTCCACCAGATTGTTCTGTGAAAGTACCTACTAAGACAGCTTGAAATATGTGCATCATTTACCTGATAGATCTTAAGGGGAAACTTGCCATTATGAAATATCACCTACCTAAACTTTTAACTATTTTTAACACTTACGGTTTAGATTGCTATTTTTTGTGAAAATATCATTATAATCCTCATTAAGGCAGTTACACCCCCATGCCTAAGACAAAGCTTTGAGAGATTAATCTCTCAAAAATTTTAACATTGCACAGGAATAATTCTGAAGCTTTTTTTTGCATATACCAAAGCATAAAGGCTTGAAGCCTGAGTAAGGGTTCAGAGGAGACCCTAATTTTGTCAAGCTGCTAGGAATAAATGTGCTTTTATTAATGAAACACTTGTACTTTTAATAACTCAAGCTAGATCTCACTTCTGGAGACAGATAAAATTAGCAAATTATCATACCCCTTATACATTTATGAAATAAGAGCTATTTTAAAACAAATTCAGAAGCAGGTATAAAGTGGGACTGATGAAATCTATAATTGATTCAGAGGGTAGTATGCACTGCCACTGTTGTGAATCACAAAGAGAGATTTATTTCTTATGCATTTTTTAATATATAATCCCCAAAATGCTACATGAAGAACCGGTTTCTTGGGCTGAATTTTAAGAACATACCATCTAGGCAGTGATGAAAATCTTTCAGAAAACAGATATGAGCAGGAAGGTAGTTCAAATGGATTCAATTTGGCAATCTGTGGCAGGGGAAAGAGTTACAAATGAGGTTTAGCGCTCCTTACAGATCAAACGAGAAAAAAATGGAGATTGAAAACAAAAGCGTAGCTTGTGCAGGAAAAAGTTTTGAGGGACAGACTGAGAGTGGAAGTAAGGGCAAAAATACTCAGGAACAGAGGGACCCAATGCCCCAGTCCACTGCAACACAATCTCCCTAATATTCCCTGGGCATAAAGAAAGCATCACTTCATTAAAGCAACGGGAGTTGCATCAGTTGTGGATCTGCAATTACGCATGCACGAACTTAACGTCAGCGTTTCTGGGAAGCACAAACTGCTCCTTATAGGAATGATGGCTGTCAGAGCTGTTTTAGCACTGGGCCTGCACTTTGTGGTCATGAAATCTTCGCCGCACACTAGTATTCAAACCAGACACACATAATGACAAAAAAGTGCTGTGTCAAGCCAAGTCAGGCATCTAAATCAAAATGCTCCTCTTAGAAAAAAATCCTATGTACTTAACAGCTGATCAATAATGACATACTTTTTCTGATTTGCAGCATTTTTTGGTCCTGGGAGATAAAAGAAACACTCCAGATTCTGAGGTAATGTTTTGTTACCCACAGCTGCAACATTTTTTTTTACTGCACTATTGCTCTATACGTATGACAGAAGATTATCGGGGGGAAAAAAATGTATCAGGAAAAGTAGGTGTTTTTAATGATTTAGGCTGTCAGTTTAACAGTCTATGATACCCACACAGTCCTCTACCATATGACTGATTTTCAAACAAAATGCATACTGATTTTTATATCAAAAACATATGGAAATATGACATTAGATGCTCAGCCTTAATTATCAGCAGCTATATACATAATCTCAATTTGAATTTAAGATTGGTCACTAACAGAGAAAGCTCCAAGTAATCCTATGCTGTGTGTATATCTTTAATTCAGAGGATAATAAAACACTTAAATTCTTTTTTACCAAACAAATCAAAGAACCAGATGACATATTAGGAGACAAGAACAACATAGATCCTATCTTTTTCTGTCATTTGAATAACATTCACATATATGCAAATAACTTTGCCAACTTTCAGAAATTTGGTGCTAGTCATTTTTTTTAAAGAAAGTAGCAGTACATTTGTATACGGTGCTCCATGAACCCGATCAGTTGGGTTTATATGGTCTTGCTTGGTCTGTTTTGGGGGTTTTCTGTTTAGACTTTCTGGCAGACCAAAGCACTATAAGCAATGAAATAGACCTGTATAGTTTAGAACAAAGTATTTGCGTAGAAAAGACTTTCAAAAATTCTAGGTAACGGAGAGCCTGTGACACCTGTAACTCCTCCATTGTCTCTATGGATAGACCTTTTTTCTTAAT
This sequence comes from Platalea leucorodia, assembly GCF_965183815.1. Classification (NCBI taxonomy): domain Eukaryota; kingdom Metazoa; phylum Chordata; class Aves; order Pelecaniformes; family Threskiornithidae; genus Platalea; species Platalea leucorodia. The sequence goes on from NC_138827.1 coordinate 62,688,331, forward strand.
ACTAAATATGCATACAGTTCTACCTTTCAACTGATTTCAGGTATTCCTAATTGATGTTATAAACCTGCCCTTCCAGAAACAATTAGAGTGGAAAAAACTTTGGAAATGTTAATTCTGTGTTCCACAAAAGCAGATGGACCATTAGCTTCTCAAACCTTAACAAATCTTTCCTCCCTCATATTCTAAACACACACATTTCCTTTCATTATACATTCCTCCTTCTTCCAACTTCACTGTTCTCACTACAAGATGCCTCTCCATGAATACTTAGTGAGTTGTAGACATATCAATAATTAAGGGCCATATTCAGCAACAACGTGAGCCTATGGCACAGAGTTACTCTACAACATTCCAGGTGACTGGTTACCTTTCTGGAATACCAGTCAAATGAAGGCAATAGCTACACTGATAGCGTTGCCTTGTAAATATATCAAACATAGTATCAATAGTCAAAGCAGCTTCAAATACTGCACCTCCTTCAAATATTTCTGGACAATGGACTTCGATCTGAAACTCAAGCTCTCCGGGGGATTACTCAGGTTACCTCTGAAGATGCTGTGGAATGTAGAGCTAGCAAGCTATTCTGCTTCACAACATCAGCTGCCAAGCAGGACCACAGATCCCATCCTTCAAAATTTACAAGGATTGTCACTTTGCATCAGCCAAAAAAACGGATAAAGCCATTTGTGTCACTCGATCTAGCTGCCTAGGACATCCCTCTTTCAACCTCTCATATCATTGACTGGAGCAATACCTCTTCATAACCACTGAGCATTCTTGGTCAGCTTTAGTCTGAGTACTGATGGAGAGAGAACACCTTGCTCTACAGTTTATTTGGTAAATAACAGTAAGGTAGACTTCTCTGTCCAACATATCTTATCTTAAGAGTTAATCGCAGGAATATTCTTTTTAGCAGTTGCCAAGGGCAGTACTGTGAATCAGACAACAATTTTGTTACTGTATTCTACACGGTATTAAGTGAACGTAGCAACATCTGTGCTACTAGCATTTGTATCTATTATGTATGTAGCTCTGTGGACATGCCTGGTGTTCTGCAGACAAACTAAGATACGGCTCCTTTCCTGAGACAATTACAGCCTGAATCAAAAGGCGGTGAGCAAAGCCTTACACACAGTGCTGTCAAATAATGGTTCTCAAAGCAACACGCTAAAACAAACACAACTTGTATTAAAGTTTTCTGTCCTAAAAGGGCTGTAGCAACAAGTAGCATCTGGCTGGAATTTACCTGCACAACACAAGCATCAGCAACTCAACAACAAATTTTAAACATACAGTCTAAATTACAGGATTAACAGTTTTTTACCATGGCAATTGACAAACACTTTAAAATCAATATTCCAATTGCTTAATTGGAAAAATGATGTATCTTCTATTTATGTCTATTCATGCAATTATTCTAAAGCAAAATTCTAAAAGCTACTATACTATTTGCAATATCGGCACAGGTAGACCCTAAGCACAGCAAAGCCCAAGGGAAGAACTGCAAATACTGTTAAAGATTAATTTTGCTGACATTTTATGCTAGGCCAAAGAGGAAACATAAAGAAAGGAAACATCTAGAAAAACTGAGTTATTCCATGAAAAACAGAACTAATGAAGCCTGAATGCCTATGGAAGTATCTTTTGCCTCTTCGTCCCATCATCTTAGCTGTTGATTAAATAAATATATCAGGAATTGATTGATGCTTTAGACTTCTGCCTTCCAAGTTTTGTCAGAATTAGCCTGCAGGTTAGAAGTTACTAGAGAGCATAGGAGACAGCGTAAGGAACATGCACAGAAGCAGCATGGAGGGGGGGAAGAGATACATCCTTGTAAGCTTCATTTTCCTTGGAAACAAGGTTAAAAACAGTGATCCAGACAGTTACACTTAGGTATATACCTACCAATGGGGTCCCACCTTTGGTTACGAGAACTGTATGTAAACACTCTCTTTTCCATTTGATGCTAAAAACAATGTAAGGGATGGAGATACCAAATATCAGTTCAGCTGTGCAGTCATCATAACTCTGCTTTATTGTCCTGCTTTGCCATGGTGTGTTTTTTTCATAGCCCCTCATTTTATTCTCACAAGAGAAGGTGAGAATCGGGCTGAATTTAAAAAAGGTTGGGGTCAACATTTATTTAAAAAGTTCCCATAAAAAATATTTAAAAGACAACAGGTGATTTTTTCCACATGAGGCAGCAGACCTGCACAGTTCCTTGATAAAGGATGATGCGGATCCAACTCTTCGTGGGCACAAAGGAAGATGGGACAAAGTTCTGGAAGAGGAATACATCAAGGATTACATGGAAACTGCATCTGGCTCAAGAACCTTGGAAATAAGAAGTAGAGTCCAGGAGGGTAGTAAGACAAAACCTCACAAATGCCTTTCCTATTCTTATTCATTCCTAGGCATCCCCCGGTACTCACTGCTGGGGCAGGATGATGGTCCAGAAGAATCTGGCATATGCAGCCATCTTTATGTTCTTAGCCTGTATTTGAACAAAACACTCAGCAGCAAAGATGTTGTTTCTAATAGATTTTGCAACCTTGAAACAGACTTGAGATATAGTTCACTTTTTTGTTTCTGGAACGCTGAGTCACATTAATTATTTACAGTGACATTTCTTATGAAAACCCCTAGGGTTTTTTTTATATCTATGGTTCATTTTGGGTGTTGCTTTCATTATCCTCATGGACTATGTGTCTAAGACACATCTTATGTAGTAATTGTAATATGTTTCATCCTTCAGAATAATCTTAAGCCCAATTATATGCCTGTTTTATTAGTAGACAGAAAATGTCATTTATACAGGTGAATGCCAGAATACTCAGCAGTAGAAATACAAAAATACCTTGTCTTTGCCTCATTTATCGTCAAAGCTGAGGAAAAAAAAGAAGAATTAAATTTCAAAAATGCAAAAACAATCATAAAGTGACATTCTATAAACTAATGAAGAAGTTTCAAAGCCAGGAAGCACAGCAGTAACCAGCAGATGGTGGACAGTACATAGGTATGTGGCTTTTTGTCTGAGAAGGAAAATGCAACCATCCTGCAAAAACCTGCGACACAAGGCTGTTGGCTGGAAATCTTCAGAAAACTGGCAACGCGTAGTATGCCAAGTGTAAAACTCAAGGTAATTTTTCATTCTACATTACCTAATTGCTAGATCTTTTTATCATATCTCATGCTTATATGTTGACCCAAGACAGGATAACTGTTTCCCCCTGCCATTCTCCCTGGCTGACAGCTGGGTGTGACATCAAGGGAAAAAAAATAAAGCAGTCTTTTGGCGTAGCACCACTTGTCACTGCTTCTAGATAAGACAGACCCTGGGACTAGGCATCATAGAAGCAGTAATCTTTTGTTTTAATGAAGTTCACCTTCTTTATTAAAACTTCCTTGAGGCTACATTACATTTCAAAAGCAACAGTTCCACAACTGCAATAATTTAAATATAACATGCTCCTACTACCAAAAAGAGTCCCAGTGTGGTATATGAATTTTCAGACACCAAATTCAAGTAATTTATAAACAAGTTTCAGACTAACAAGTCCTCCGTATTTGAAAGCATTTTCGCTTTCTGAACTGAGTACTGATGACAGAAGCTGGCATATCTAACCATACACACACGGAGAAATCCTGTTTCACCTGACACCTTTCCCACTGCTCTCACCAGCTTGTCTCTGTCTCAGCGCACAAGTATTCCTTTATTTCAAGGTTTTGTCCCGCTCTAAACAGCCTATAGTTCTGCATTCGGGATCATTATGACGATTTTTTTGTTATGTCCACAAGGTAGCGGATTGCCCCCGTTCAGGTTACAATCTATTCAGACCACAGTCAGGCCTGTGACATTCAAATCCATTAGCTTGCTAACATTAGCCTGGTACCCCCGCAAAAATATTGAGTATGTCAGCATTCACTGAAGGCCAGTCTTTTTAACATATAAAAAATGAGTTAGCTGTCTTTCAATGTCATGTAATTAAAAGTGGTTAAATGAGATTTTAAACTAATTTAGGGACCTGGTAGAAGGCAGTTTTTAGTACATGTAAAATTGCCTTTTAGGAGGCTTTGGAAGCATACCAGGTAAGGAATAAAAATGAAAAGACAAAATATATAAACTAGTTACAATACTTGGAGATTAGATGTAGCAAAATGCCTGTCAGCAGGACAGCAGGCACTAGACAACGCAGGGCTCTATGCAAGATTTAAAGATCAATGAATAATTACCTTTTTAACAAAAAAAAAAAAAAAAAAAAAACCAAAAAACGGATGTGTCTTCTAAAAGCTTCCTGCCAGTGCATGTCCAGCATCCCACACCAAAATTCTATACCTATTTACCAAGGGGCAGCAGCATTTGGGCATCCTATTTAAAGCAGGGAGCTCATAGGAGCACAGCCAGTGATATTTCCAAGAATTATGAAAGCTGCTTATGCTGAAGGCAAACAGTGTTTCTGGGTCCAGTTGTGCCATCTTGCTTTAGGATACTGCCAAGCAAATTTTCCTCCATTAACTTAATGACAAATAATTATTCTACCTGAAATTAAATATAATGAGTAAACATTACAAAACTACCATATTTTCCAGAAATGGTACCTATTCTGCACCATTCCAATACTTTCCCTCAAACAACGCCAATATAAGTTAAAGTCTTCCTATACACTATTACATTTTAAAAAATAAATTAGTGTATTTAGCCCACATAAAATCAGGCATAGTACCAATCGATATCTGTAACACACATTAAACAGTGTGCTATTACTGTGTGATACTTAATCTCAACACCTATCCCATCCAGCACGGGTCGTTTTTCCTCCATTGGAATGACTCTAAAACCTCAAATTTTAATGAAGGGCTGCTGAAGTAAGGAAAAATGTGGTTTGGAAGCAGTTCAGATACATGAATTCCATGTACAGAACAGATTTATGACCTATATTAACAATTATAATCCTGTGTCATAGTTCCTCTGAAATGCAAAGTTGTGGATCAGTCATTTCAAATCCATTATCATCCCCAAATGGTTGTCCGGTGATGTCTAATCTCAATCAATAGCCAGTAATGAACTACAGCCATTAATCCCATTTGCATGTTTGTACAAAGCATCGTTTTAAAGCTGCATATTCGTATGCATAGAGAGTTCAAGGAGTGCATAGAGATTTCACAGCCTGTGGAAAGTTCTGCACTGGGATTTGAACGTTTCCCAGGCACCTGGAAGAATATTTAACTCACACTGTGTAATGATCTCGACAGTGAAGCCCAAGAAAACACACAGGACAGTACACTAGCCAAGTGTTTGTATTCTGGGTAACTGATGATCTTATTTAGCCATGCCCTGGGGATACGGACATAACCAAAGGCAAGGAATTAGTTAATGGAGACAGTGATCAATAACAATTTGAAGTCTGAGAGTGGAGAAGGAATGGAAATGCTGAACATGAACAGAATCCTGGGGTGGTAAAAGAGAAAGCAGCATAACAAAATTAATATAATCTTCCATTCTTTCATAGAAAGGCTTTGTGTGAAAACTGAACTTTCATTCATGAGGCCATGCAGTCTAACACCTGATTGCTCAAGAAAGGGGAAAAGCAAAAAACCCAAAACCCTCAAATCCAACAACTCTCAAAGCTGATCTAAAGTGCGGACACATATACTGTAGCCTTCTTTCTTTCTGTTCCCCATTCATTTCACATATACACTACTCAAATGCAAAGAATACAATTACAAGAAGCTAAGAACATGGTTCCATATCCATGTCCTTCAATGGTCAAACAAGTCCCGATGCTCATTCACAGGCAGTCAACTCCCCCTGCCACTTGTGCTACTGCAGCTGTTTTGTACCCAAAGTTATCCAAATTACTGCAACAATATAGCTTGAGGGAAAATACATAAACACAACAAATAAATGACAGTATAATTCATATCTGGAGTTTGTACTCAAGACAAATTTTCCTTTCTTCAACCATTAAACCTTATTGCATGCTAACGATGATTTTTTGAAGTAATTCACAACTGAAAGCCGTATCATAAGGTCTAGTCCTTGAAACAAGAGTCATGCCAGGAAATCCAAAATCTCTATGGATCGATTCCAAAACATACTGCCCAAGGGTTAGGGCATAAATTCCACACAGTTTACTAAAAAGCCATATTAAATACAAAAGAAACACATTAGGAAATGCTACCAATGATACACAATGAAATTAAACAGTATCCAGGACTAAAACAACCATATTTAAATCCTTGCAAGGATGAATCTTGTATATTTGAGCTGAAGTATCTAATTAAAGGTAATGCATCACCAACCAGTAAGCACTCATCATTCCAACATCTACTGAACTGTATTGGTTAGATAATTTTTGGCAAGATGAAATAAATGAAGGACACTGACACTGTTGTATGAAGGGGAAGGTTCTGACTTCAAACGTAACAAACCAGTAATCAAGTTTTTCCTCCATCTAATTCAGAACGCTATTTCTCAACCCGGATAGATCATTGTGACTAGGATGAGATTTCACATTGCATTCCGCAGCCATACATTCCCCTCGTTAGCATTATATCAGCAGAAAATTAATCCTGCAGAAAAAAATGGAAATTAAGTTTCCTGGCAGTCGAGTTCTCCAAACAGGCTCACCGTGCACCAGAGTTGGACGTCCAAGTCCAGGGACTGGAAGCGAGTGGCTGGATACAGAGTGAGGAGGAAAGGCTCAGGATCCTCTCCTTCCACAGCAGCTGGCCATTGCACTGGCATGGGCATAGCAAAAAACTGCAGCATCAGGCAACATGAGGATTTGAACCTCTGCCTAAATCCTTCAAGCCAGAAATGTAACCAAATAAGTCAGTCATACTGATAAAAAAAAGCCCCCTCACCTTCTAAAATATTTTTTAAAAATATCAAAGTGACACTTATATAAAACCTAAGCCTCCTACCTTGAAAAGAGACATTTCAGTGCAATTCAATTTTTGTAAACACTCTAAATATTTGGGGTTTATTTCCAATTCAAATATCTTAGACATTGCCTCAATTGAACTGCCATTCTCTAGTCAACTCTAACACTAATGTTTGTTATTTTAACAGCTACACTTTCCGAAATGCACATTTTAACAATATAACAAACATGGATATCTCCTTAGCTACTCCACTAGAATCCTTGCAGCAGACTTTAGGGAAAAAACAATTGCTTTTATTGCACAGAAGAAAACAATAATGAACCAAGAATGTTAAAGACATCAAGATTATAATTGCACACAAAGAAACATAACACAAGAGATTCTATTAAGAGAGACATTTTGACGTGTGTAACAACTCTGCACAGAATGAACACATTCAGCAGAAACACAGGATCAGACCAGAGAAACTGAGACCAAGCCAAGCGAGGAGGCAGCTAGCTCTCTGTAATTCCAACTCCCCATCCTCGAATAGGGATGCTGATGAAGCCAGAAGAAAACCTGAACTACTCCAAAGCCACCACAGTGAGCATCATCTTTTTCTCACTACCTAAATACACAAATTGAAGATCCGCAAAACTGAATTGCTTCTGGTGACTCCCAGGCAGCAGCTGTACCAGGACCAGCAGAAACTGAAAATCACGGTGATGTGTAGGAAAAGAAACCCAAGAACTCCTTGAAGAGCAGGGAAATTTCTGCAAAACTTTCAGAGAACATATTCATGGCTTCACTGAAGCTGAACTAATAGGTTTAGAAGTATACCATTTTTTTGGTACTCTATAAAGAGATTTCAACTGCATATTCCTCCTCCCTTTCTCTATCAAAGTGGTTATCATGTAGAAATTATTTTCTTTCTTTCAAGTAAACACCAGATCTAATTACCCACAAAGCTGATCAGAAAGTTTCCTCTTAATTTCCAAGAGTCAAAACAATCACATCAAAATATTACTGAATTTGAATAACCAAATAAACTTTTGTTGTGAAGAGAATGATTAAACTTGACACCTGTTTTGTGAAACCGATAATCGCGATGCCTTTTCAACCAATATGATTAGATTGGTTTAATGCTCCCAATATTAAATACGGCTGTTTTCAGGTCTAAAATTCAGGTAATGAGAGAATGTAGAACAGGAGACAATCATTTAAGAATAATGAGATTATTTCTATGTAAGCAAAGCATTCAGTACATTTGAAAACTATTTACCTTATAGACAAGCATAAAATTTAAGTGACATATTATGAAGATAGGATAGCTAAATAATAATTTAAATAATACTATGCACAGTCTAGCTATCTTTGTATTCCCATTAGGAGGTCAAATGTATCCAAGGTCAAATACTTCATATTGTGGGTAAGAAGACTGAGGTCTTTTTGAAAGAGGCTTTAAAGAGATGTTTCATATTTGTGATGGAGGGGTAACAAATTAATCAGTAAAAATGGCATTAGTTCATCTGAAGAAAAAAAAAAAAAAAAAAAGATAGCAAAGGAACAAGGTAAAAATTAGACAAAAGAAACCACAGAAGCCCTGTAAGAACTCCCTAAGAAATTCTGAGTTTGAATGAAATTGTTTGATTTGACCAAAATGGAATCCGCTATTATCATACTAAAACGGTTTTAAAAGCAAAACCAGAGCGTTGACATACCAATCCTTTGGCACTCCCTCTCACTTTCGCAGGGAAAATTCTTTGAAAAATTGTGGCCAAGGATTTTATTTTATTTGAGAGAATATGTGTGTGTGTGTGTGTGTGTGTGTAAGACTGGCCAGACTCTTAACACCTAGGAAGAAAAAAAAAAATATTGGTAATTATATATTTGCTACATAGAAAAGTATAGAAATATCATCCAATAACATGTATTGCATAATTAAAAATAATGAGTAAAATGAAAGGGTATTGCTTTGTGAGGGAAATGCAATCCTTCCTCAAACCTATAGCTGTATGAATTAACAACTTGTTTCAGCAGAAAGTTACAGAAATGAGGGTTTCATATTATCACAGTTTCTGTTTTTCAAGCTGCTGACATTTCTGGCCAGCAACCTGTGGGCTGAGTCCTTCCCTCTGGCCCCTTGTCTCTTCCTTAGGAGTAAACCAGCTACGGGGCTTCACTGGGCGCCAGCAGCTGAGCGACTGCCGGAGCACCAACAGCGCCGAGCGGAGCAAGCTGGAGGGACGTGCTGCTGCTCTGGTGTTACGTGTGGGCACGGAGTGTCCTCCAGCAAGCACGGAGAGCTGGTCAGGGGTTGACGGCACTGATGTTTCTCTGGGTATTTCTCTAAGTGTTTCTTAACTCTGAATAACGTCCCTGTGAAGCAGATTGCCTCAAACTCTTTTCTTTGCCCTCTTACATACACTTTAACTGTCCTTCCTAGCGTAGTGTTTGCCTTCACTGAAAGCAAACTGCCACTCACATAGTCTGAACTCTGGGGAAACTCAGGAAAAACATGTAATTTGGTAGCTTGCTTGGAAGCAGGTGTATGCTCACACAAATGCCCTGTGAAACAGGATTTACTTTTCAGAAGCCACATTCCTTTCTCCCTCCACCAAGACAAAGAGAAATGAAGTTTCTCACTGTGTAGCCACACAGAAGAAAACTAACATACAGGAGACAGAAAACATACAAACAAAGGAAGATACCAACTACACTTTTCACAATGTTTACAACTGGAACTCCTTGGCCATAGACAAGGAACAAAAAAGAGGAAAAAAAGTTGGTGTAAGCCTCCTATCATAAATTTCTAAAATGCAAGAGACCTTACTTCGTTTCAGTTAAAATAATGCCTTAACGGCTACAGTAAAGCACTTAAAACACCACAACCAGACTCCAGACACCTTTCAATCAGCTCCCACTGTACAAGAGCTTTTTAAAAATCTGAGCCATGTGTGCTAACCAGCAGAAAATATCTAACAAGACAATCAACTAAATGGCTGTGATATAACATCTTTGGTCTTCAAAATAATATGTCATGGTTTATCTTAAATATTGGAAAGGTTTCCTACTATTTATTACTTTTACACAAAAATTTCAATAGGTTTTCAATCACTAGTTTTGAATTGCAATAAGTGTGTAAAGCCACCTGTGAAACTACCTACAGAGCAGTTTCATCAAAGGGCAGCATTTTATTGTAATTTATTTTCTTCCTGTAATTATTTCAAATACACATTTGAATTGCTCAATAGGAGGACTGCTTCTTCTATCAGCCAGTTTCCTCCTTTTCCTCTCTTCAGCTGTCACCAACTCTCTCCCGCTGTTCGCTGAATTATTGTAATGGAGATATTATTAGCAAATCACTCTAACTTCGAGTGGTCAATATTTCCACCAACCGAGAAAGAGAAGCCAAAGGTAGTTTTTCATTAAAGCGTGGTCATTCTGGATGAAAAGTGAAGCTATTCAGTAACCACACTATGGAACTACAGACTGTTTGCTTTTTAAAATCAATATAATGATAGACTCTGAAGGTTCCTGATACAAAAGAAAGAAGTTGCATTTTGTCCTGCAAAGTATTTCTAGTTTAGAATAGCTTTCAAGGACAGTTCTGGTGACTGGAGGATATATTTAAAAATAGAAAAAGTGATGCAAAGTCCAAACAAATTTCTACAGCTAAAGCAGCTGTGACTCAACTTCAAAATGCATGCAATAGTATCTTTTTTTTTTTGTCTTCCTATTGATATGGAAAACTACTTCTTTAAAGCAGAGGTGACATCCTTGCAGAACACTAACGGTCTAATTATCAATGTTTCTAAAGTCTAACGTTACAGATGGCCTGTGGTCTGCCAACACAACCGCCTCAAAGACAGAAGATCAGAAGGACTGGGGTAAAGGAGACACCTGATGATTTGGCAACAAAGAAAATCTCCAGAAGTTTGGACACCTGCTGGGTACCCTGGCCTCTGTAAGAAAATGCTCCTCAGCATGGCAGGTGTAGCAGAAAAAAGGCAACTTCTGCACAACAAACAAGGATCTAAACATGAAGCAAAGTTACAACTATTATCATCCTGTACTTTCCATAAGCACCCTGCAGAACTGATCTCTCTAAAGAAAAATAAAATGAGATACAAACATTGCTTTTTCTTAAAATAGATACTCACCAATAGTTAACACAGCCCTCTGAAATGATATAAAACATTTTTAAAATTTGTTTTTATATATATATATACACACACACACACACACATCCCCCAAACCCACAGAGAACAACCAACAGTTACACGTGCCAGAAGAGATTAGTATGGGTAGAAACATTTGGCTTGTGGGAGTGGGTGGAAGGGGAAAAATTTTAATCAAATCCATTACCTGGTTATTGATTTCTCTTTGCCAGACTGATCCTGTAGAATACTTATAAAGCCTTTGACATTGAGACGTTTGGCCAAAGATATTGGATTAGACTAAGCAAAAGCTGAGCTTCCCATGTAATCTCTCATATTTCATTTATACATGATTTATTCCTTTGTCCAGCAGAGGCTTTTTATTGATAAAAATAATGAGATTGAGAATCCCAAAGGAAATCTAATGCCCACCCACTCAAACACGTTTGTGAAGTAAGAATAGTAGGCTTTGTAGGCCTGAGAGAGAATCATGTTATGAGAAGACTGTTCCCTTGTATAAAAAGTATGAAGCTTGACAAAGATTTTGAAATAAACAAAGCTACTTTTGAAATTAAAATTTTGCTGTACTTGAAAACACCAAGTAGACGGTTAATACCGTACGCTGGGGAACTGACTGAAAGACTTCTGAAATAGTTTTTTCTTTGCAGATTAAGTGAATGCAACATTTTTTTCTTTCAACTTTCTGTATTGGCTTGGTTTGACAAAACATCTTAACAAATGTCTAGTCTGCTAAATATGATGTTACATTAAGCCAGTTCGATGACCGAAAATTAATCGTGTCACTCAAAAGAAGTTTCTAACCATTGTAAAATTTAATATGTAATCTGATAACTAAAGGCTTTGCTGAACTACACAAGAATCCAAGATTCTCTAAGAAATTAAATCAGTATGCCTTTTCAATACAAATGCTGTTCAAATGTCCTAAGTAAAACGTAACAGACTATCTTGCATTTCTTTAATAGCTATCAATAGTAATAAAAGGATAAATAAAACCCATCTGTTTCTGCAGTGAACCCTGAATTAGGTTTCAAAGTCTCTATTTCAAGGCACAATCAGAATAATTCTATTCCACTGATTGATAGGCAACAGAGACCTTTATGATTAACACGAGTCTTACAACTCTTTCTTATGTTTAATGCAGAGATAGTGGCTTTTAAGTCTCATCCTTGTTTAATGTATAATGTGGAACTCAGCATTTATGACTCAAAAACTAGCAGAAAAAGTCTTCTGAAGCTCACTGTTTGTGGATCATTTATTAACAGTAATCTCCAAGATCCTTTACCTGAGAGAACCTAAGTCTGGTTGGCTCAGGGGCCAGACAGAAAAAATGAACACTGACATTTTTCTTCCTCCTCCTCCCTGGCTCTCAGAGGTACACAGCAGTTTGCCTGACCAGTCTTAGTCTTAACAATGACCCCTGTGAAACCTCCTGGGGCAGTGAGGTCTCTTCCTCCCACATGTGTATCTACAGGCCACGGGCCATGTTACCTACAAAGGCTAGTTTTGCCTTGTTTCAGCTCCTTACTTTCAGGCTGAAAGATGCAATTAATTGTACTCCATAATTTAAAGAGTGATGGATCATGAAACCATCTCAGCTTTTTTCCAAGACTTCTGTATACAGAAACTTCTGTTGTCCATAATGAATCCAGTAGTTCCCTGAATGGGCAGGACACATCTCTGGGATGCGCTGCGCTTGCTGCACACCTGCAGGCCACCTGGGCAGCATGTGCTCAGTACTCCTGACTCGCCTGGAAGCAGCTGATAAACTGGAAGTGTATTGCAGAGCAATACAGTGCCTACACAGTGAACTATCTGGGAGGCCCAGGGCCTCTGTAGATAAGTTTGGGATTAGGCAGTAATCTCATGAAAACACACACAACTCTCTAACGCCACCGGAAAAACAATCCGGAGGCACAAGCAACAGAAGGGTACCTGAGCCCATCACAGCTGAAGCTTTTCCATAATGGAATTTGAAAGGGTCCCTGATGGAGCCAAATTCTCAGCCTGTTCCTTCCTCAATATCTCAAAGAACTTCCTTTGGTCCTGAGTGGGTTAACATGTATGGTGTTACCTTAGGGTGACTGTTGACCCAGCCTGGGCAGTGGCTCTAAGGGATGAGTGGTAACAAAAAACACCACTTTAAAACCACGGACTCCAAACCTTTCTTCCTGTTGGCAGATTTTTTGAAGAGCCCCAAAAGTGTATGTGAAGGTCTCTAATTAGAAAGAGCCTCCAGTAGCATAGTCAAATCACACAACTTAATGTTAAATTACAGCTTACATACAGACAAATGCTGCCGTATTTAACTAAAACTAACAAACTTTAGCTTGTAGCAACATTCTGCAGATCCTGGAATCATAACTTAAGCAGTAACTGTTTGATCTGGAAGTCTCCCTAGTTTCACTGAGTAACTATAGCATGAATACTTTAAAGTCAGTACATTAAACAAAATGGCATAATAGACAATTCCTGTTTCTTCTTATAGAAATAAAAATAAATCTAAGACTGGCATTAGGAACTATTAAAGTATGAGGAGGAATATATTTGATGTCAGTAGAATTTTTTAAATTCTCCTGTTATTTTGACTAAAGAACCTAGTCATTCAATATGTCATCAAATGCTTTTCATTTGCTGAGGCTTCATGAGCCATGTACAGTTTTACTTATTTCAAAAATATTATTTCCAATATGTAACCAAAAAGAAAGCAGCCATTTATTTTTAGTGTCAGATTGCCTGTTTGACTCTCTTCATACCTTGTAGATGTTTCTCACCACACACTGATATATGAGAATATTATAATTGGCAAGAAGATTGGTGCGGATTGATGTATCGGCATCCACCAGTAACGGGACTCTCCTCACTAGTTCAGTCCATACGGAGCAAAGAGCTGTAGAGGTGGGGGACAAAAAAAGCAGCATGCTCCCTGCTTGTAATTCACCTTGAAACTCAAAGCACTATGGGCTCTCAAACTACAAAAGCGTGTCCACTGTGAAATTCTGAAATTGTACATCTACTTGCCAAGCTGTCAAGTCTGATTTTTGCTCCTCAACGTTTCCCTCCTTCTCCAAGCACAAGTCCTCTGAGACGCAGTGAGCAATGAGCAGTGTCAGATTCTGCCTGTTACCTCTGAATAACCGATCATGGCTGGCTTGAAATCCATCCTGCCTTTCCTTTCTGTGAAAGCCTTCCCTCCTGAGTTTTATCCCTCTCTCCCGTCACTCATGAGAGGTTTCTCCACACCCTCCCATCATTCCTTGATTGCTGTTCTGCTGGGCTTTGCAGTCTATCCTTTTTTCACATTCATCTCTGGATAGTTTCTTCACAAGCCCAAATGATGACATGATGAAAAAATTAAAATAATGTAAAAAATAAAATAAAATCTTACCTGGGCAAGAATTCATTTCAGTTTCTCAGTTTATTCTCACTCCAATTCTGCTCAGGAATTTACTTTTTTAAACCTTAAAAGTTTTTGTATGATGAGGAAATCACTTCCACTCTGACAGAGTCTTACTTCCATAATTTCATATTTATCTGTCACTGCTCTTTAAAACTTTGAGAAAATATCACTATCCTGGCCCCTTTCTCTCACTCAGGATTGTCAGCAACATTTTAGACTTAGACTTGAGAGGGCACCACAGTGCTCAGTCACCCACAGCACCACAGATTTCAAGCCTGGAGCATCCAGCTGGATTTTCCAAATTGTATCCTATGTTCCCCATCTCAAGCCTTTCCACTAGACACAGGGCATAGCTAAAGTCAAGAGCAGACTTCACAGCTTTTGGCTGCTTATGTGTTGGCCAACATAAGTTCAGCAGTGACTTTGTCCTGCTCAGCTTTACGCAGCTGGCAGAGACCTTGGTTTTAGAGACAGGTGCTTAGAGCTTTCTGCAGACCAAGCGTTGCTGAATGTTTCATCGCTGATGACCAATAACCCTCAGTCACTCAAGGATCATCAAAATCCCTGCTCCTCCATAGCCTGCTCTGATCCCTAAAGGCTTCTTGTGTGAATTCAAGCCCACCTGGAGTTGCTATTCCCTCTCCAAGCCATTCAACCGAGTCCTCTCATCCATCCTCAATGTATTTTGCTAATTCTTTCTGCACCCTCTCTCCACAAGGTTGTCGTTCTCATCTATCCATGCATAGTTTTTCATCAGGGTAACATCACCTCCTTCAGCTTCGAGAGATACAATCTAGAGCTGCTTCTGTTCTTTCAGAACATGGCTTGTTCCTTTAGCCCAACACCTCATCTTTATCTTGCATCCCCTCACTGGCACCTTTTTCTAGGATATCAAACATTAACTACCTTTATTTTCAAGATGCTTGATGCATGAATGTACTTATCCTATCTTTTTTTTTCTTTCCTAATTCCTGAGGAGACAATACCCACCTCCAGTTTTCCAACACTAGCAGAACTTAAAGAAAATCCACACAGTTCAAGATAACTGCTGTGCTATTTTTTGGTATAATAAACAAATTGATAACAGTTTTGATTTCTTTCCTCAGTAACTGTGAGAGTTGAAATAGCAACAGAAAGAATACAAGCAATTCTGTTTCTGTCTCAGGTGAACAGGACATTACAAAGGAGTTGACAATTTGACAATTTTCAGTGCAAGTTTTAAATAGCTTTAAGAACCTACAGTCTGTACTTCTTTTCAATTCAGAAATTCCATGTATTCCACAGACTCAAACAATGTTTGCATGAAAAGGGCTACAAACATTTTAGAAGAGTTGACTTGATTAATATTTATGAATATTAAGGACATTACGTATTATACCAGCACACATACGGAGCAAGAATACAATATTTTACTGTTCACAGGGATTTTATTGGACATTAACAAACACCTCTGCTATGCTGCAGAGCTTGATTCTTTAGCCACCCACGAAGGTTAGTAATAAAGATAAATAAATCTAGTACATGCCATGAAATATCTTACTGTAATTAGACTATGGTTCTTAAAGGTGCAGCACTTAACATCCTCAGCTTATTCTGGAAACTGGCAGAAGATGCAGATTTCTGTCTGCTGTTCCAAACATTCTGGCCACCTGGTATCCACAGGTACACTACACAGCTCTTCTCCAGCTATCCAGATTTTTAACATGAAGCCCGTGTGGATGACTGTGGCAGGAGTCATTCTGATTCCCTCACTCCTTCACACATATAAAAGAGAAGTTGGAAAATATTCCTGAATTTTTCAACAGTGACAGGAACTTGCAACAGCTACTTCATCTGCCAAGTACTATTCAGCCGGACCGGAGTGAAAACAGTGTTTGTTTTTGAGGTTTGACCAGTTGTCACCTGAGCTTCAAAAACGAAGCACTGTTCCCCTCCCTCCTTCCAGCTGCGGCACTCTGTAGATGACAGGACCTGTTTGAAGTTTTACTTTTATTTAAAACGCCTAAGGCAAAATTCTACTCTCAGTTCTGCAGAGGGCATCACAACAGAGATGTTCTGCTCTCCTCACATGCACAGAGCTAGTCTGCTCCCCTTCATCTATTGTCCTGGGAGCCACTGCCACGTGGGGAGAACACATGCGGGACTAAGACCCTTTGTGCAGACCAAAGAGCACTGGGTGCAATGTAAAAAAATTATACACCACCAGACTCGGGAGCTTCAGCAAACCACACACTCTGAACTCACTCTACTTTGCTCAGATGTGAAGGGCTTTTAAGCAAAATTAATTGTGGAATGAAGCATATTGTCAGTGGGGGGGGAATGAGACTCCTCCATCCCATCCATCCAACAACTCTTCAGAAACTCAATGGCCTTTGCCCCTAAGACTCTGGCATTATCATACTTAAGGATATTGTTGGACATCAGTACTGGGAAAGATTCAAATGACAATCCTCATAACTACTATGTATTAATCAGCAGACAAGGTCCAGAGGCTAAAACACACCTTTACCTTTTTATTGTATACAGTTAAGTTCCTACTACCAACCCACATTCTCTCATTGCTCTTGGAGAAGCTCAGGATATATAAACGAAACAGCACCTTTAGCTTGAAGTTTATAGATCTTCACAGCTACCAACAAGACTTGCAACTTTACCCCCATTTACACAGTGCTGGCACAAAGACAACCATGAGACAGACCCTTGTTCAAGTAATAGTACACTGTGAACATGTAAATATGGATTTACGTGATTTCAAGTCATTTGCATGTGCAGAAGCACCAGTTAGATACCCATCATAGCTCTAGATTTGTTTCTTCTCAAATTATTAGTACACTCAATGTCAGCGTGTGGATTATTCTGATGCTGTCCAAAGATGATTTGAAAGTGGACTTGAGTGTGCGCGACTGTGCATGCATGCACGTCCTGTGGCTACACATAGGATATTACTCAGACCAAAGGTGGAGATTGTTCTAAACCTGATTTTACAGATGGAGATGAGAAACATAGAGGAGAAATGATCTAACAGAGGACAAAAAGGAAAGAATGTAGAAGTGTGGGACTTCTACCCAGATTTCTGGATGACAATTTATTAGCCCAGTGCCACAAAAATATTTTTATTTTCAACTTTTGGATGAACATCATTTCAAATCTTTAAAACAGGAACAAACTAGAGGCTATCTATATTTGATTCCAGAAAAATTCTATAAGAACTTTCCATTTTTATTTAATTGTTTTTACTTCTGGAACACCCAATATACAGAAGTATACTTAAAAATACCAACCAAACAAAAAAGTATGATTAAAAGTATTCTGTCATATTACATATATTTTATCCAGTAACGGAAGACAATATTTTAACAGCACTGCTTTTGAATCACTCCATAGCATTCAGCAGGAGTCAATTTATACTGCAAGAGAATAATCATGTACCTCAACTCATTTTAATTTCAATAATTGAATGAGAAATAGGAAAGCCTATTGAAAGGACTGTATTCTGGTCAAAGACTAATGAGAAAATAGTTTTGAGTCTCTGAGTCAGCGGGTGTCATGGTAACAATGCATTATCGAAATCTGATTAGCATGCCCAGCAGCTTTATAAATGATAACATGCTCTTCTAATTGTATTTCCCTTTCTTTCCCTGTGATGAGCTTTATATTCATAACAGGTAAGAGGTAAGGCAGCATTCTGTTTATCTGCAAGTTAGACTTAGGATGTCCAGCATGCTCACAAACTCTGTGCAACCTGCCATTCAGTAGCAGAAAAGTTTTCCTACCATCTTAAAATAAGAAGCTGAGCCCTCCATTTCTCTCCTCCTGTATTATACGTGATTATTTAAGTCAAATACTTTTCTCTTAACTATATAAAATTATTTCTAAGGATATACACATGAAAAAGCAAACATTGTGAAACACAAGCATCTTAAGAAAAAGCCTATGTTTCATAGGAGAAAGAGATGCAAGAAACGAGTAAGTTCATGTTTAATTCATCCCAGAAAGCATGACTCCATGTTCTTGAGGTTTTGAAAACAGGGAGCGGATTTTCTTGTGTTTAGAGGATTGTGTGTGTGTTTGCTAACTCATGACTGTCGTGGTTTAACCCCAGCCAGCAACTAAGCACCATGCAGCCGCTCGCTCACTCCCCACCAGTGGGATGGGGGAGAGAATCAGAAGGGTAAAAGGGAGGAAACTCGTGGGTTGAGATAAGAACAGTTTAATAATTGAAGTAAAATAAATTAGAACAGTTAAATAGGCAAAGCAAAAACCGTGCACGCAAACAAAACAGAACAAGGAATTCATTCACTACTTCCCATCGGCAGGCAGGTGTCCAGCCATCTCCAGGAAAGCAGGGCTCCATCACGCGTAATGGTTACTTGGGAAGACAAACGCCATCATGCCCAGTGTCCCCCCCTTCCTTCTTCTTCCCCCAGCTTATATATACTGAGCATGATGTCATATGGTATGGAATAGCCCTTGGGCCAATCTGGGTCAGCACTCCCCCCGGCTGTGCCCCCTCCCAGCTTCTTGTGCACCCGGCAGAGCATGGGCAGTTGAAAAGTCCTTTACCACTGTGAGCGCCACTTAGCAACTACTTAGCAAGAACAAAACGTCAGCGTATCCTCGACATTGTTCTCATCCTAAACCCAAAACACAACCCCATACCGGCTACCAAGATGAAAATTAACTCTATCCCAGCTGAAACCAGGACAGTATCCACCCCTTATTCCATACCATTTACATCATGCTCAGGTCCCACATTATCCAATACATCCTCTTTAACCACCACCCCTGTTGTCCCAAAAATGTCCATTGAGCTCGTTTAGTCCATGACTTTGGGCTCCATCTGTGATAGTGGTCACTCAGGACAGGAGAGGTGGTGTGTTGCGTGGAGTTCTTGGGCACCAAAGCCAGCTCAGGTCAGGTCACTGCTGCACTTGCACTGCTTCTTGTAAGGCTTCTCCTCCATTGGTTCAGGTGGTTCCTGCTATGGTAGTTCCTATAACATGCAACTCAGATCATGGGTTACACCAATTTAAAGGTATTTCCATCACAATCTCCACCCCTGGCCCCTTTGGGCTAGGTTTAACATTGCAATGAACTCCTCCCCTTACTCCTAGCCTGGCTAGCAACAAGGGGTTCCTGCTATAGTAATTCCCATAACATGCAACTCAAATCCCGGGTCACAACAATTTAAAGGTATTTCCATTACAGTCTCCACCCCTGGCCCCTTTGGGCCAGGTTATAGGGTTTAACACTGCAATGGAGTCCTCCCCTTGCCCCTGCTCCGGCGTGGGGTCCCTCCGACAGCACAGTCCATGAACTTCTCTAATGTGAGTCCTTCCCACGGGCTGCAGTTCTTCACTAACTGCTCCAGCGTGGGTCCCCCACAGGGTCACAAGTCCTGCCAGCAAACCTGCTCCAGCGTGGGCTCTTCTCTCCACGGGTCCACAGGTCCTTCCAGGAGCCTGCTCCAGCACAGGCTTCCCACGGGGTCACAGCCTCCTTCGGGCATCCACCTGCTCCAGCATGGGGTCCTCCATGGGCTGCAGGTGGATCTCTGCTCCACTTTTAACCTCCATGGGCTGCTCTGACATGGGATTATCCACGTCCACAGACGCTTTGGGGTGTCATGCTCCCGCAGGAACTCGTCCACAGGTCACAGTCCCTTCGACTCGAGTTGACACTGGAGTTCCAGCCTGTCCAGTACAGCAGCACAGAAAAACAGCGATGCCCTGGCCATCTGCCAGCCCGGGTACGTGGCCATTGCTGTTATCAAAATGTTCCCAGGCACAACACAGTAAGATGACTCTAACATACAGTAAGGCAAGCAAGCCCCATGGCAAGCACAGAAGCCTGCCGATTAACAGCTAAACAGCAATAACAGCTATAAATTCGATCTAGCGCATTCCAATTAAATCTGTTGTTATCTCGAACCCTTCGAGCCCCACGTTGGGCGCCAAAAAGGACTGTCGTGGTTTAACCCCAGCCAGCAACTAAGCACCACGCAGCCGCTCGCTCACTCCCCACCAGTGGGATGGGGGAGAGAATCAGAAGGGTAAAAGGGAGGAAACTCGTGGGTTGAGATAAGAACAGTTTAATAATTGAAGTAAAATAAATTAGAACAGTTAAATAGGCAAAGCAAAAACCGTGCACGCAAACAAAACAGAACAAGGAATTCATTCACTACTTCCCATCGGCAGGCAGGTGTCCAGCCATCTCCAGGAAAGCAGGGCTCCATCACGCGTAATGGTTACTTGGGAAGACAAACGCCATCATGCCCAGTGTCCCCCCCTTCCTTCTTCTTCCCCCAGCTTATATATACTGAGCATGACGTCATATGGTATGGAATAGCCCTTGGGCCAGTCTGGGTCAGCCCTCCCCCCCGGCTGTGCCCCCTCCCAGCTTCTTGTGCACCCGGCAGAGCATGGGCAGTTGAAAAGTCCTTTACCACTGTGAGCGCCACTTAGCAACTACTTAGCAAGAACAAAACGTCAGTGTATCCTCGACATTGTTCTCATCCTAAACCCAAAACACAGCCCCATACCGGCTACCAAGATGAAAATTAACTCTATCCCAGCTGAAACCAGGACAATGACAATATCAGAAATCAGGAGGAACCATGAAATTAAATAGCATAGTTTTCCTTCTCATGAAGGAAAGAGCTAATATTGCTTCATAAAATAAATACAATGAAAATACAAGGTTGAAGGTTTAATAATGTTCTTTCTTTTTATAAGTGAACCTCAGGTGAATAGCCTGGCAGACCTTTATTATATTAACAGTAAAGAACTCTATTACAACTGCAGCCTCACAAATCTGATGCAAAATCATTTTAACATATAGAGGCTCAATTTTAAGAAATGCAAATCTTGGGGTTTTTTTTGAGAGTAAAATGGCACTCTATTTTTCAACAGAATGAACAAGAAATCTACTTCATGTTTGGCCTATTTCCATGACTCTTATAACCTAAATATTTATTTCTTATTTTCAATGTTCACTTTCATTTATTAATTCAGCTTGAAATCTGTATAAAGAGAAAGGAGGAAGGCTCATATTCTTATTCTCTAGGTAAACTCGAAATCTCTTAGTCATATGACAAATAATGCCTAATACAAGAAATCAACTTTTCTGTCTTATTAGTAATGGAACCGTGTTTGTTATAGTGCATGAATATGGAGAAAATGAATACAGTGAGACCTAAAAAGCTTATTACTCCTTGTTACGTGCACTGGCACGTGGACAAAGTTTAAGATGTACAAAATACTAAAAGCAATCAATCTTAAGTCAACACACTGAAAGTCAGAGGAACATTTATCTACATGTTTGGAAATTCAGCAGAGAGCGCAGGGTTACACTGAGAATAGAAAGTCATCAAAGCAGGCCAGTGAACAAAGAAAGAGCAAACAAGTACTCCCCAGAAGGGATTAGCGCTGGTTCAGGGGACTGTTTGCACTAACCTTGGATGGAAGCAGCAGCCCGAAAGTCAATCAGTGTGACCTTCACCTGTCAGGAAGATGTTCCCATCAGGTAAAGCCCACATTTTCCAGAGGTGGTCATCACTGCCAGTGACTACAATGTCTTTTCGGGGATGTAAAGCCAACCTACAACAGAAGAGAAAGGCAGACTATATTCTGTATCAATTCTGGTTTATGTGAAATACACAGTAGTGAGATTCATTTAACTCAGGGCAACAGCTACAGAGGAGTCTGATTCTGGAGGGACTGAACAAGTGGTGATGCTTTCTATGCTCATCAAAATTTAAAATATATGCTATGTAGATGAGTTTCTGCTGCTACTGAAAAACACAACAAAACACGACTGACTTCTGTGAAACCAGAATTGTTTCCACGCTCTCTTTAACTTCCAGTTGGTCAAAACACTGAAATATGTTTTAAAATACTTTATTAGATTACGTTCTTACAAACATGCAACAGGATAACATATGAACAAGCAGAACAAATGTCAATCACTTTTTGCCACACCCAAAATAACTTCAAAAGCACTGGCTTGTCAGCCTGCTGCTGGTGGCCAAAGGCAAAAAGGACAAAAGGACTCTCTTTTTTTTTTTTTTTAAATTGTGCCCACAGGTCTAAAGTCTCCTACCACTGAGAAATAACTCAAATGATAATTACAGTCCAGAAGCTACAGTCTTTGCCATCACTTCAGCACCTATTCACTGGGACTAGGTCAGAAAATCCATTTCAATTCTATACTCCAAATATATGTTTTCATTTTTTATTATGTAGTACACTGGGACGTAATGGAAATCACACACTTGACACACCCTTATACTGAAAACTCAGCTTACTTTGGATTTGTCAACTGCAGTGCAGCTTAAAATGGATCCAGGGAAGAAAATCAATCTTTTGGAAAGATAGCAAGTAGTGTATTTCATATGGATTCGGTTATTTGATTTAAATTATTGTAATGCTTTACTATTTGTTGAACATCAAAAAGTATCTAGGAGTTGACTTAAGTCCCAGGAGTAGATTTTTTAAATAGATTAAATCTGGAGTTCAGAATCAAAATGCAACAATGGGGAGAGGAATCACAACCTGTGCGTGCACCTATTTCAGTTGTGCATCAGAGCCGACAGTTTGCAGAGAAAAATGCATATTAAAACATGATCAGAGTAGAGAGAGATGATGCTAAGCAGCCAAATGGGAAGAAAAGAGAGGTCTTAGAAGGCACACTATTATAAAAATCTCTTTTTTAATAGTACCTTTTTCCTGCATTCAAATTATTTCATAAAATTCCTAAACCAGAACCACAGCTGCTACTATACTGGGAAAAATAATTCCCTCTAACAAATCCATGCTGAAACCACATTTATGTCAACTAGATTTTCATTAGAAAACACATCTATTCTTGCAGTTTAAGGCACAGTCTAGGAAGATTCCTACATTCATCAGTTGAACTCATCTGCTCGACCAAGGAGCCTGTGTTTTACTCATTCTCTAGCTTCTTAGAGAGAAAAAAAAGTTTTCTATCTTTGCCTAAAGAAGAGAAACTTCCTTTGCATTTACGGGGAGAAAAGAGAAGGAGGGAATGATGCTATCTAAATTCTCCAGAGATGCACAGAGAGCAATTGTATCACTTAGATTGGCCACAACAGGCATCTAGAAGAGCAAGGAGGGAACAGAGATAAAATGAGAGAATTAAAGGCTGAAAGAAGGCATGCCAGTAGCCTGCAAATTACAGGACGAGAACAACTCTCTCAGAATCCCTCTACTACTGGAGACCTCTGACACACCAAAAATCCCATTGCTGTTTTCTGCAGCATGCACAGGCACGTAGCATTGTTATTCTGGGGACTGCTAAAAAGGAGACCAGCTTTGCAGAAAAATGAGTGGACTAATAACTATAAAGATAAATCCATCAGGGCTGCTACGCACACTCATCTCTTGGCCTCTAAAACAGAGGACCTTCCTCACCAGCATTCACCTGGCCATGCACTGCAACGAAGCAAGACCAGCGCAGGAGTCTCTTTCACTTGCTAGCAACAAGGTCCTAAGCTCCTCTGGATGTAGCAAGGGAACGGCAAGGGAAAAAGAAACAGAAGTGGATGCAGGAAGATTAGAGAGGGAGAAGAGGATGCCCGCTGCAAAACCACGGGCAGCGTGTTCTACTGCAGGAAGCTTCATCCCCAATTCAGGCCTGTCTATGATGCAGTTAACAGATGGGATTTTTCTGGTTTGGGAACAACTTTGTGTTATTTGGAGAAAACAAACAAGTAAACAGTGTCATATGGATACAGCTTACATTTTTCTCTTACTCTATTTCAGATACGTCAGACACCCTCCAGTTTTTCCCTCCAGATATTTCTGCTATTAGTCGAGCGCATGCCTGTTGTGAAGACTTTCCATCAGTTCTCTTACATTCTTTCTAAACACCTGCCTTCTCAGTTCCCAAGATGTGTTACGCAGTCTAACTTAAATCGCCTACAACCCACCTTTCACTCAAAGAAAAGTTCATCTACTGGCTTCCTCCAGATCCTGACTCGCTTTCGGAACAGTCCTCACCCCCTGGCTTGGCTGCAGCCGCCGAGGGAGGCGAGCTGCGCTGCCATTCATCCTGCCTCAGCTCCCAGGAACATTCTTCCTGTCCTTAACCCTCCCAACATGCTTCCAGTCCAACTTTTGAAATGTCCAAACTCCTTCAGTGACTAGACGTTCCTAAAGAGCTCTGAAACAATCCATGAAGTGAATTTCATAGGGAAGAAAATATCTTGCTGTCAGTATGAAGCCCGCAAGTTCATTTTTCACAGGCTTTTCTTTTAATTGCAGAGCTCTCGTAAAATGCTGCTGCTGTCCAACTGTTTTTTTCTCCATGCCATTTTTACAGGCACGCAGTGAACACTATTTAATTAACAGCAAATTTGTGACATAACCACTGTTGAGCTGCCTCTGAGAAAGGGAAGCCCATTCATCCAAAAGGCGTTCTATATGCAACATTAATTAGGCACCCTTGTCTTCATTCTGGCAATCCAGCATTGTAGAGATTTTTGCTTCATCTCTGTTCACAGTGTCTAATTATTTCCAGCAGAGAAGACTTTGGGTAGATTGGAATGGAAATCAATAACGGAACATGTGTGATAGGAACATTAGTTTTCTCCCCCTCCTCCTTTGGGATAGAAGTGGGATCAGAGGAGACTCGGCCAAGGGAAAAAAACAAAAGAACTCTCAGCGATTTGCTGCTGCTGAGTATATAAATATCCATGTTTACACAACTCATTCTGGCATTATAAGACGTTCTCATCTCTTCAGCACTTGCCATGGTAGATATATAGTGCTCCCAGTAATTTGCTTTCAAAACAATCATCTATTATTTTAATTTATTTTGACGGAACCATAAATAAAAATATGATATCTTCAGATGCAAAATACTTTCAGTCAAAGCATGTACTACATTTGATCATTTCACACATATAAAATCAACCTTCAGGTTAAAAAGTGTTAAATCCAAAGCTGTCTGCATAACCTTAACTGTGTTTTTGTTTTAATACAAACACTAACTACATTGCACTGTGGCAGGGGAGATTTCAGTCAGATGCAAAGGAAAACTTTCTGGCAATAAGGTTTCTGAAACATTGGAACTGATAGCCATCTGCCACCATCAGCCTGTTCTTAAAGCTCTCAGCACACCTATCATGTATTACCTAGGTAGATGACGTCCGTCATGGTTAGGAGAACGGACTGGTTGGTGTCTTGAGGTTCCTTCAAGTTCTAAGGTAGCCATGTTCCTACTGAGCCCCGCCTGGTTCATTCGATGCACAAACCAGACAGTGCTTATATGTGAAGGGCAATTATAAAACAATAAAAGCATCACCTCAAACCTCTGCTAAGGCATAACAGCAGTTAAACCCAATTGCACAGATGCAGGACAGTAAGGCATACAAAAACCCCTATAATTTTAAAATCATTTCAGTGGCTAGAATGTCTCACAAAACCACCACATATTCAGCCTTTTTTACTAGCTTCCTACAGATCTCAGGAGACTGCAGGAATAGGAGGAGTTCAGAAATAAAAACCTAACCTCAATAGTCTCAAAATTAGGCACTCTAAGAATGAAGAATGCAAAATTAATGACCAACTTAGTACTCTAAGTGACTTATCCAGCCTCACCCAATTGCTCTGTGGCGAAATAAGGGCAAAATCCTGTTTTCTATGGTTTCACATATAGGAGTTATACAGAAAAGTATGTTCTCAATATAGACAGCATTTAGCTGCCAAATACGTAATTTTTAGAACTTCATGATTTGATCGAATTTATTTGTATTCCCGGATACTGGCAAAGAGGATTGTTGTTAATGCCAGTAGCTGCTTTCAGACCAGAAAGCTCTTCTGCTGCATTTCTTGCTCCAAAATATGAGAAACAGAGTCCCTCCAAGATTAAAAAAAACCAAACAAACACACATTTTTCTTGGTCACAGAAACATTTTAGTTAATGTTTTCTTACACAAAAATTCAGCCGCACTCAGGATACCTAGCACAGGCAATTTTGGTCTGAGCACTTACATTTGGGTGAAGTCATAAATGGCTGAAAAACTCAGTTTTATAATGGGAACTGTTGGGAAATTGCACGTATTTCTTCCTCTACCATCAGGCTCTCTGGGTGTGTTGGAATGGAAGAGCAGAGCGGGTTCTGAAGGCAAGGACATAACACACACCGAATTCTAGAGGACGGCTACTGATTACGGCCTCAAACAAGAACAAGTACGCGCCTAAATATGAGGACATCAACTGCCCTACTGAAATCAGTGATATTGTTCACACGCATATACTTAATTATATTTTACAAATCTAAAGAATTTGTAAAAGTTTAAATACTATTCCAATCCCGATTTTGCTGGTGACTAGCCAGTCGCGCTGAGACCCAAGACAAGTTAACCAAACCAGTAGGAACAGTTTCTGGTAGCAACGGATGGGCAGGTTCCACAACCTGACAACATTTTTCGACCTTCTGTGTTCGCAACAGCTTTTGAGGCAATACACCCACCACCATCCAGTTAGGTCCCAGGTGCGGCTGCTGCATGTGAAGGATTGACGATGCTTCCTCACCTCTGCAACTGCACTCCAAGGATCTAATCAAGGTGAATCTCTCAAATTATGACAGGTAAAGAGGTAGAAGACCACACAAAAAAATTCAGATCAATAGAAAGGCCGATTATTACCTCAGGATGGACCAAAAGGCGATAGCTGGCAGTCAAGAAAATCCCTTCACTTTCTGAGCAGAAAGGGAGAGACAGAAAAACATGCAGTTAATCCCTTTGTTTGCAACACCTTTTGGCACATCTTTTATTGTCTTCCATATCTACACAATGGCAGTGCCATGGGGGTGAGAATGAGAAAAACCAGAAGCAAACAGAAGCATTTTGTACAGGGTGTAAATGGGGAGGTGCTGGCAGCAGGGGTGGCTGCAGCATCGGCTTCTGTCAGGAGAGGTGGGGGCTGTCCCGCGCCGGGCATGGGCGGCTCCAGCCAGTTCACACCAGCTCCGCAATGGACCCACCGTGGGATATGACCCATCAGGGACACTGGTGGCACATCTGGGAAAACATATTAAAGAAAGAGCAGAAAATGCTGGACAGAGAGAGGAGGGAACAAAACCAGTGAGAAACACCAAGGTCAGAGAAGCAGAAGGAAGAGTTCCATGGTGCTGGAGCAGGTTATCACCTGCAGCCTGCAGAGACCCCATGCTGGAGCAGATTTTCCTGACAGGAATTGTGGCCCATGGAGAGCCCACAGTGGTGCAGACTTTTCCTGAAGCGTGCAGCGTGGGGAGAGCCCACACCGGAGCATGGGAAAAGTGTGAGGAGGACGGAGCAGCAGAGAGAAACTCAGGGAAGGGTCGAGGGGTCTGCAGCGAAGGAGTGAAGTGGAGCTGGAGAGCAAGGGGGGAAGAAAAGGTGCTGCTTTCATGTTTGTCTTTGTTTCTCACTACCCGAATCTATTTTAACTAGCAAGAAATGAAATTAGTTTTCCCCAAGTCAAGTCTGTTTTGCCCACGACAGTCTTCATCTCAAGCCATGCACTTTCTCAGACTATTTTCTCCTCCTGCCCTGCTGAGGAGGGGGAGTGAGCAGCTGGGTGGGCGTTTGGCCCTCAGCCAAGATTAATCCACCAATAAATTAAAGCCAAACACATCACAAAAGCCTAATCAATCATTTTGCCCACTACAACTTAAGCCTTCCTTGAATATGCCTTCTTTGAACAACATCTCTCTAATATACTTATTTCTACCACCTTTTTATCTTGGCTTGAGTTATCCAGTCTCACCTGCCAGCATACTTCAGCAGTAATTATAACCCTGACATTTAATTCACGGTTTTATTATGCAAAAGTAGCATAACTGAAAAGCTTTGCATTCCTGTTTGTGGTCTTAAAATTTATCTTTTCATGACAAAATGGGAGAGGGAAAAATGCTTTCAAAAAAGAAAATAAGAGCTAAAACAAACAAAAAAAGGATAAAGAAAAAAAACACAAAAAGGACATAAGTAGGGGAAAATACTCATAACACAAAGCTCATATCTTTTGTTTCATTTATGTAAATGCCTGTCTGGAAGTCAGTGATAGATCTCACTCACAGCAATGCTTAAAAATCTCTATCCTGTCTAGTGAAATTCCTGGCTGCTTCCCAAGCTCCTATGACTCAGGATTTGGGAGGAAGAAAACTTGCTAGGATCCCAACATACCTGAAGTTAACCACCTAGACTACCCAGTAGATCTTTGTACACCTTAGAAAATAATTAGAAAATAGTCTTCCAGAAACTTAAACCTGTATCTCCAAAAGGCCAAAAGACTTCATAATTTACAGTGCTAGCTGATTTACTTATTCTATTCATCATGCACACAAAAACTTCCATTTTAACTGTATAGCAGTAGCAAACATATTTATTCTTGTGAAGAAGCGGAATAGATTCACACTTTCTAACTTGCCAAAATCAGCTCTCCTCTCAATAAAAAACAACTTTAGAAAGTGAACACTCCATACAACATACAATGCCTCCATAAATAACTGTACTAAACACATCATTATAACCCACAGATATAGACACAGTTGTAGTGATAAATTAATAGAGTCCATTTTGTGATGCTCTGTCTTTGATCACTTTCTGTTTATCCACTCTGTGTGCAATTATCAAAACGCACTAATTCGTATTAGCTGAGTGTTGTAACCTACCTAGGTTTTACAGCATTAGATCTGATTCTGTACATGCTGGGCCAATCTAAAATCATTTTCTTCTTAACAACAAAGTTTGGCCCTGCATCAAATCTTAGAAAAATTTCAAAACTACCCTGTTGATCTGCATATGTTTTATTTAGGTCTCAGTCTTTTGAAGATATATGCACATTCTTGAATTACATGCTGCTGGGAATCCTGATGATTTCACAGCATATTAACTTAAAAACATACATAATGCTTTTCAAGATAGAGTCCTTAATCAGATCAGAGAAGGAGGATTTTTCTAGAACCTATATAATAACATGCAAAGTGTTTATGTCGTTAGAGTCTTACGTAGTGTGAACCTCTGCACCCTAACGTTAAGTCTTTTATCTAGAATGCTTGTAAATAACAACTGGCATGAATCTAAATCACTTCTTAGAGAATCTTTACTTTTCATTCCTTCCTTTTGCTTACAAGGTCGTTGATAATTACTGCTGACCAAAAAAAAAAAAAAAAATCACTTTGTTTACAATGTTACACATTACAGAAACAGTGCATTTCTAACCCGCCTTAAACCAAAGCAGCAGGCAACTAACAGATCTCCATCTTACTCCACAGAGAAAGCCACTGTTTATTTTCAGTCTGCAGAATCTATAGGGTTTTTTGGTTTTGTTCTTTTGGTTTTTGGGGTTTTTTTATTTAAATTGTCATATAGTTTAGATGATGACAAAGCTGTGAATAGAACAATAGACAGGTCAAATAGTTTGGGGTATTTTTTGTAAGAGTGAGGGTGCTTTCAAAAAAACCAACTAACTCAGGAGTCATTCCCTGTGATTACAGTAGCTCACAAGCTCTCATTTCATATGCCTCTGAATCAATTTTTCAAGCTTAGTCAACTTACTAGGTACCCAGCATACTTTAAGGAGAAGTAATTAAGCCAAAAAGAAAAAGAGAATGAAAGTAACAACAAACAAGTAGATACAATTAAAAATGTTAAAATATTGACGTCCCTTCCTAGTATCTTCCCACTGGAGTGAAAGCTGTATTTCCTCGCCCGAAATGATTTATGCCATGATTCATACTGCCCATCACCATGTAACTAATCTTTTACTATCACTTCCTTTATGAAATATGCTAAATTACTTTCTTTTAGGGAAAGGCAGTCCCATATGAGTGCTAAATTACAGCATTCAAAATAGTATTGAAACAGGATTAGCATAGATCTGCACAGCCTTCAAGCCTTTTCTGAAAGAGATCACAGCTCACAGGACAACTCTCTAGAGCAGCAGGGAAGAGGCTATAGATAACCAGGGTTAGACCACGCGCAAACCTTGGCAAAGGAACGGCCCATGTGTTTTTACACTGCACCTGTGATTGTGAACCGCTTCACAGACAGAGAAGCAAAGGGAAAGGCAATGTAGCAAACTTGCATAAAACTTTCCCTATTCGATATATTTGTTGCCTATTTTTTGACCTATGCATTAGGTATTTCTTGGGTACTGAGATAATAGCTTGTCCTCCTTTGTAATGAGAGACAAACTGCTTCTCTAAATGGCAATTTTAGCTTGACCAACTTGAAAAGGTGCAGATTACTTTTGCAAAAGCTTCTACCTGTAGCCTGGTTTGAATTAGTTTTCATCATTATTGTTAGCAATTCCCAGTCTTCTGTTGCATGGCAGCTTTTTCACAGATGATTAGGAGCAGTGTTGTGGTACATAAGAGTTTGGAATGAATACTACTTGAAACTTGCCAGTTGGTAAATTCTGTTAAATTATCAAGGTTGATAAAAGACAATATTTAAAAATATAATTTGCAATTAGAGCATCAAACTGTCAACTCACATTTCTAAATTAATAAGAAACCAAAGCATTAACTTTTCAAGGTCAGTTTCCCTCTTGTGTTTCATTCTCACTTTTGAAAGCAGGGAAGGGTATTACGCTCTGTGCTCTATTTCAGTACCGTAATGCTGAAGAATGCTTCCATCAACAGAATTAATGGGAACTCTTGTGGGAAGAAAGTTACATAAATAGTTTCTTCACAGCTAGGACTAAGAAACAAAGTTGATTCCTATAAATCATGCTCTTCCTCTGGTGATCTTCATAACTGGACACATATGTATGAGAGACAAATTGACTTTAGGCTCAGAAAGGATCATGGTAATTCTCTAGTCCCATGATCCCTAAGTTGGAGGCTGCAGACCCCAGGCCTGCAAAGCTCTGCTGAGTAGCTTGTCTGCCCCAATGGCTATGCAATTTTCCCCACTGAAGGAGGCCATTCAACTTTTCCATAATGTTTCAAGAGAAATTTTTCAAATTATTTGTTCTACTCTCATCTCCTGCACAGAATTACAGAAGCTGATCCTGAAAGGCATCACCTAGTTTTGTGCTAAGGAAGAATTATGTAGACTCACCCAATACACATTTGTATAGCTTTTCCTTAAAAAGGAGGTTCTACAACATGTCTAGGTGGCTTTTCTCTGGGGTTCGCAGTTCAAAGTGTTTTCAGAAACACAGCCCTCATCTCTCTGAATGCAAATTCCATAGATTTCCTTTAATTCTTCTCTCGGGAATATGGAGATAAATTTCTCTCTACATTTTGTCTTAAAATTTTCATATATCAGATGGTTGTTAACTAACATTGTCTTAAATTAGGCAAACTCAGTTCTCTAACTGATTCAGTTTTCTGAACTTCTTTAAAAGTCATGACCAAACACAGATACAGTATGTCAACTGAAACCTCACTAACCCTAATTTGCAATAATTACCCTACATTATAGGTATCACATCCCTCTTCACACATTCCAGAATTACATTTCCCTAGTTTGCAACAGCAATACATTGTAGACTTTGTTACCCATTTCCTCTCTTGACAGGTATTCCCTATCTTGTATTTGCCTACCTGAATTCTTTTTCCTAAATATATCATATGGCACTTCACTTTATTGAATTTCATCTTGCTGATTTCAGACCATCTCTCCAATTTGCCAAGTTTATTTTGAATTCTGATCTGATACAGAAAGGTATTTGCAACTCCTCACAGCTTGGTGTCATCTGCATATTTTATAAGCTATTCTGTATTCCATCACCCTCACTGCTAATGAAAACGCTGAAGGGAACTGATTCCCTAAGCAAATTCTCAAACTGAAACACAGGCTGTGGCTTTCAACCAAGAGGTTCCTGTGCCAAATCCACTACAGTGGTTTGTACTAAAACTTATCCTTTAGAAAGGTACACTATACATATTTTAAAACCTTAAATGCAAGAAAAGCCACCATTTGCTCTGCTAAATTGTTGGAATAGTTAATTATCCTCTTTTTATTTTTGCAGAACTTCAGTTTAAAATCAGGCCAGCTTCACTCTTCAGCTGCATATTATACTCTTTTACTATATCAGAGAGAGAATACCCATAGAAAAGATCGACTTATAGAATTATAGACTTACTGACTGTATTAACTTACAGACAGCATTAACTTTGGTTAAAAAGTCCTGAAATGCTTTGTGAAACTTGAACAAAGTAATGCTATTTTGGGAGAATCAAGTCATATTTTTAGTTTGCAGTTCCTGGCTCTGCTATGGAATTATGTACAATCAGTTGCAGAAAAATATTACCCTACTGGGCAAAGCTAAGCCCTTTAAGACCATGTAATTTCTAGAATATTTGCTATGTGATATGTTGAATATTTGGCAAATTCTCCCCTCTGCCCCCCCCCCCCCCCCCTTTGCTGTCCATAGGCATTATAGGGAGCAAAGCAGAAAGCAAAGATCTTCAATACTGGAAAACAACCTTAGAGAGACCCAGATCCACATTTCTTTATGAAAACTAGAAATAGGTCTCAGTATTTCCTTCAACTTTCAGCATGTGCAGCAAAAAAGAACTTGGGATAGAAGAAATATGAGACTTCTTCATTCTGCTTTCCCACCCGTCTCAGACAAATCCCATTTATATTATTATCATCATCTTAATATTATAGCAATGAATGCAACATTTACATTTGGGAAAAAACCTGATAATATTTCATGTAATGAACATTGACCGCACACAGAATAATAATCTCCATGGTCAAATCTCTGGATTGCCACGTATTTCTCTACATCCTCCTAGACCCAAAAACTGTAGCATACCAGACCCTGTAAATTCTTCAGTAAAGTGTTTCTAGCCTTTGTAAAGTATAAAGAGCTTGAAATCATGTAAACATATACATATTAAAAATTATTGCTGGTAAGAATGAGTCTGATATATATGGGAGACTTATAGTCAAGTTGCAGGAGTTATCTGAAAGGAATTATCTGAAAGTTGTCTTCATGCTGCTAAAAATGTGACGCTTTTCAAGAGTTACCGATACCTACAGAACAAATGTCTGAAGACTCATAGTTGTGCAAGATACAAATTTTCAATTCAAAGCATATTCAGAATAAAATGCCTTTTCCCAAGTCACATCCAAATGAAAATGATGGGATTCCAGATTTCAATTTCTCACCTTTCTTAGCATTCTCACCATCTGCTACCATTTACAGACCCCAGCTGTCTGTTCAGAAGTGGTTCTAAATCTTATGACAGCCCCAACAACCTAAATCTTCTGCTGTGCCATGGAATGAGCCTATAAACTAGCTTGCTGCCATTAACCTCCTTGAACCCAGTGTCACACAGTATCAAGAAGACTTTCTATCCCTCCATATAACCATTTTGTTAGCTGTTGCTGTCTGTGGTAAACATCCAAAAGCCAGGCTCCTGCAAAGACAGTTCTTAGGTAAACTGTGCTGGAAGGGTAAAAACCTACATGCAACTAAAACAACGGTTTATTTGCAACAACTGCAAATTTACAGCAATATTAACCTCAAGGGTCGGCATTTATCCTGCTTCCAAATGACTTTTGATTCACTTCAAACTGGGCTATAATGAAGGATAAAGATCAGTCTCAAAAGATGACTGCTGCTTTCTTCAGTGCTCATTAATGAGAAGTAATGAATATGTATTTTTAAAGTACACTACACAGTCCTGCTTCTGGAGCAGGAAGAAGAGGGAGAGAGTTGCCTGTCGTAGTGCTGTGAGACTCTGTCATCACCCCAATGGAAAGAAACATAGAGTCCATTTACAGAAAGACGTATGGTTTTCTAAGCGTTTGGCATTCTGTGTCTGAGTCTTAAAAGAGCTAAAACCATCTCAGTTTCATTTTGCTGCCACCATTTTGTGTCCTGCAGCATGTGCATCACATACCTGTTTATGAAAGAGAAAAAAAAAAAACAGATTCCTAAACTTTGGTTTGCAGACCAATACTAGCCTGCAGAGAGCTAAGGACCTCTGAGAATCTGACCAAATGCTACCAAAAAAACCAATAGCAATTTTTCTAAAGTTGTTTTTTACACATGTAAATATTAGTGTATCATTAAGGTGCCAAAGGACTATGAATGAGAAGAGAAATTTCTGCTTATTTTTGACATGAGAGAGACTAGACTTATTGGAAATGTTATTATTATGCAATCTATGCTGTAAAAAACTAATGATGTCTTTAAGAAAGAGACGGATGAACTAGGGCACCGCATCTTGCACAAGTCATTCAGAAAATCTAATGTATATAGTTGCAAGATTTGCTTCTGATGAAGCAAATATACGGAGCACAACCTCAAAGAATAGTTTCCTTTTGAGGGTAAGCATATCTGCAGTGTTGCATATTTTTACCGAGACGTTGGCTATTTAGCAAACAGAATCTGGCATGCTACGTGTGAAAGGCTGCCAACAGCTGCTTTAGAGAATCCTTCTGGATGAAATGTTAGGACACTCATCGATTGCCCATTCAGTCATTGATGAGTCTGTATATTTTTCAGCAATACCTAGCAGTACCTAGAGGCGTGACATCTGTATTGTATCTCCAGAAAGACCAGGCAAGGGGGTTTTTTTTGAAGTACAAACCCTAGTTCCTCTAAACTCAAAATATGGGAGTATTTTGTACCACTAAAAATAATCCCTTTGTACTAACTAAAAAACAGCAAACTAAAAGCTAATTGTTGATCAGCTTTACAAAAATAGCCAATCAAGTATAGTATGTATTAGCTCTATCGCACATTCTAATTTTAACATCTGTATAAGAGCATTTACATTTGATCAATATATCCTGCAGACTGACCCCCCCTGCATCATGCCTATTGCAAGCTCAGTATTACTGTAAATTTAAGAACTGCTAGGAAGTAGGGAGCGCAACAGAACTCTATAGTCTATTTGTCATAGAAAAAAATCACCAATATGGTAATTGCAGAAGTGCAAAATGCAGTTTAAAGACCAATGCTAGCGATTTTTTTTATTCCATGTTGTCAGAAAACTAATGAGGCACATCTTAGATTAGTTTAGTGTAATTCTAAAAGCACTAAATAATGCTTCCTATGCTTAAAGTAAAAACACAAAAGATTCTGCTCTAATGTTACAAATGCAGAAACATAAGAGTTTAAATCACCATTAAATCAGAAATTACATGGACAATTTTTATTACCATTAATTACTCCAATTTGGCAGAATACTTCACATCATATTAACTTCAATTTTAATATTGTTTCATTTTCTAATTAAAAACCCATCTAACTTAAAAAAAAAAAAACACACCACAAACAAATAATAATATCCACTAGACAGAAACATCAAAAAAATCAAACAAAAGATTTTAGAGGAGCCACTCTATATAAAGCTGTACTCATCTAAAAGGAGCCTCATCAGCTCCCCCACCGTGCGGAGTAAAAAAGGAAGCAATCTGAGCATGAATAGCTTAAATGCTCTCTCTTAAAATGGCAACTGTACAGACAAAAATCTCTTACAATAGCTACACAGAGCTGGAAGTAGAGTCTCAGTCAGTAACTGAGCTACACCAGTGCTCAAGTTCAGCCTATCAAGTAAAGGTGACAGGCACACTGCTCTCTCCCACGTGGCCTTTCACTATTGTATTATCCAGAGCAGAGCAGTTTGTTATGTGTAGTGGAAGTTCATGATGCCAGCGATGGAGATGTTGAACTCCTTTTTTCCCCAGTCCACACCAAAAATATCCAAAGGAACATCCACAGTAACTCCAGGGCCTGGTTTTGCAAAATTCCTTATGTGGCTTGAAAAAAGAAGCTGTAGTGCTGTGTACCACAGAGCCATACCTGTAATACACAGCATCTGCCCTGAAATGGGGTCTTTTCCAGGTCTGTTCTAACAAATTCATTTTTATCCGTCAGTCTCATTACAGCTTGTAAGCGGTCAGCAAGAGGTTTGCTTTCAAAGCGGTGTTTGGGGCTATAGCCACAGGAATCTCTTTAACATCAAGAGATTTCTTTACATACCAAACCAGTCTTTTCCTTTGCATGTAACAGGGATAGAGTTTTGCAGTGTTCGTGCTTGAATCCCTGCAGCCAGATGCTAAAACTAACATAATCAGTAGAAATCCTTTATTCATTTAATGGGACTTGTACAGAGAATTGCTTACAAGAAAAAAAAAAATACCATTAAAGTTCATAGGAATTTGGACTTAGTATTTCAGCATATAGCACTGTGCAAACAATTGCTTAATGTGCTTGATTCTCCCTCTGTAAATGCCACCGATCAGCTGTGTGCACTGAGCAGCAGTGCAAAAGGAAACAATACTCTATGTCCTATTCCAGGAAATAACTGCACTTACAGTAAAAAAATAGGGATTTATAGAAACATCTCCTTTAAACTGTTTTTAAAGCTTCTGAAATATATTTGGTCTAGTTTATTTTACCCCTGCAAACCTGTACAAATAAATGTACTCAGGTCATTAAGGCTTTACAAGTCAGAAAATGCAGAAGGTAGCTGTACCAAAATATTTCAGTCTGTTAAACCATACCTAAAATCTCTCTTAAAAATAATAAATAAATCAGATGTTATGCATGTACATGGCTATATAATAGCGGAGCTTTATAATGCTCTATTTAAGACCTACTCCTGCACATATAACGAGTGAATAGAGGAATTTGGGCTCTTTGTACAAATTCAAGTGTTCCAAATGAGCAGATTGGGAAGAATAAGTCTAATTGAGGGGGATACAGAAACAGAGTGTCACTATGATATTTCAAAACATGATCCCATATTGTGCTTTAAGTTCCGATTGTAATGAAGCCAAACAGTTAAGTTACATGCATAACTTTATGCCCACAATTAGCTCCACAAAGCAGAGCTGAACAACAAACTACAGCAATTTATTTTGGTGTCGGTAGGATTAATTACATCCTTAAACTTGACTACTGCCCTGTGTACTTACATCACTTGTGCAGAAGAGCAGTTGGTATCAACACAGCACTATGCACTTCCGAGACCCTATTCCCAGCTCCCTCATATCCAGTGAGAAGATATTCCAGTTCTTGTCTGAGTTGTACAGTGAAAAAAAAAAAACCAAAACATTTTATGAACCTGAAAAATAATACATCTTGTCCTTGTTCTTGTGTGTATATATATATTACCAGAGCTTGCTATTGCAGCTGGCCTTCATATTTGTATATAATAAAGTAGAATATTGAGAACAAGTATCCATGTAATTAGCACATCAATCATGTTCTTTAATATAAATGAAGTATTAATTCAGTTCTCCATAAACTCCCTCACCATAACTAATGCAAATTATTAATTAGCTAACCACAAGCAAAAGAAATGCAGAAACCCACTGGAAGTACACAAACTTCAGCAGCCATAGCTCAGGCAACATCCACAGTATTGACCTGCCATCCCACCAGCCATGGTTGTGTACAGAGGCATGGAGCACCCTGCACACAGAAGTTTGCTGGCTTCAGCATCAAGTTGGGCATCTTCGTTACCTGCCGGTGCACAGGTTGCTGTGAGCTGTGGTCCTCTCTGCTAAACTACTGCTAGAGCTCCCATCTTTCTTGTTACTATATCTTGTTACTGAGAGCCAAATATTCCTTTGGATATTTGGCCCTGCAGGAATATGATACAACCATCTTCCTAAAAGGCTTTCTGAAGTTCTTCCGAAGCCGCTGCTGCAGAGCGTTGGGCTTTTCCTCAGATAATACCATGACTGCACAAGGCACGATTCAGGTAGAAGGTTAAAGCAAAACCACACGAGGAAGAGCAAGACTGGCACGGACACAGCACCAGTGACACATGCACTGCCATGTTCCACTGATCCCATGCTTAAATACAATCAGTTCACTCTGCTTAATGACTTTTAAAGCTTATTTATGTAGCTGCAGGTATTATCTGCTTCCTTCCTTTCTTCTTATTCAAACTCAAAAAATTATTCTAAGAACTAAGCTAATGCCTTCACATTAAATGCACACCAACCCATGAAGCAAGCCTCTCCAAAATCAGAAAGGAATAAAATGCAGAAAGTTGTTATGGTAGTAGCATCCGTCGCTGTAGTGTAGCTACTCATTGCTCTCCCAGATAACAGCCTTCTCGCTCTGCTTTTACAGATACTGGTATACATGTCTAAAAACATCAACTTACTGAACCCCATTTTTCTGTTTCTTCTGGTGCATGTTTCTCCCCACACATAATGTTTTTTCACACTGCCTGTGACAGGGAATTTGCCTAGCATTTTACAGCGCCACACTACCTGAGAATTCAAATCTCTTTCTCTATATCTACAATGCCCACACATACTTAATACATGTATTTTTCACTAAGACTCATAGCCAGAGACAGCGATATAAGACCATCCTTCCATTTTTTCCCCAAACTATGTATTGACCTTGTTTAGAGGTCCTGAGAACCTCAAGAGAATTATTATACTACTGAAAACTGGATACCACGGTGAGACATATCCCTCTAATCAATACAGTACAGATTTCTTTTCCCTTAGGGACATGACAATTTTAAATGTCATTTTCTTACTTTTGTTTTCAAGAAAAACCATCTTCCTCTTTCTGTATGCATTAGCAGCAAATAAAAAATTTAATTTCAAGAAATGTTTTGAAAAGCTAGCTCATAAGAAACGGTGCAACTTTCCCCATTGGATCAGAGTATGATCAACCCACCAAATTTCACTGGCATGTGGTGGTGTGGTTGCATAGCACATCCTACAGGTTTCAAACAACATGTGGGCAAGTCTGTCATCCCGTCCCCCCACATATTTTTGAAACAGCTTTCTTTTAAACTTTTAAGAAAGTACTTTTTTTTTATCTTGC
Source organism: Platalea leucorodia (assembly GCF_965183815.1). Lineage (NCBI taxonomy): Eukaryota > Metazoa > Chordata > Aves > Pelecaniformes > Threskiornithidae > Platalea > Platalea leucorodia. The sequence continues at coordinate 62,727,564 of NC_138827.1, forward strand.
TAAGGATTTTAGCTCTTACAAAATGTTATGCCTACATTTGACTCAAAAGACATAATGGAAATGTTTTTTCTTCTATACTTGCATCCCTACCAGCTACCACCCACTGAAGATCGGCAGTGCACTGGTCATTAAGTAAAGGAACCATAATTTTATTTATTTATTTATTTTTAAATCAAAAAGGCTTTGAGGAAGAACATTGCCTGTTAATCCCTACTGCAGATTACGGCAAACAAGGTTAAAGAGTTCTTTTTGAAAACCATTATGTTTATCCCAAGAAATAAATGTTGATCATCCTAGCACTCCCAGATAACTGTTACTAAAGTCATTGGACACCGATAACTGCTGAAGAGCTCCAGTGCCATCCAGTCAGCTGTACAGGGTCACCTGTTACAGAAAAAAAAAGGAAAAATTCAGTTTACTAAGAAAGGCAATGGCATAAACACTCCATTGAGGGAAGGACGGTGAAATTGTTTCTGTTGATTTGGCCAGCTGTCCTTTCAACATGATTTAGCCAAATATTCTTCCAAAACTTATTTACACTAGGAACATGACAAGTCGTAAAACTCTTCCCCTCAACGAACACTTCTCTAAAATAGCTATTAAAACCCCTGTAGCTTTGAGTGTACAGGTACAGGATTGTTCGAGCACCTTGCCTGAAATCCCTTCCTTCACCTACTATCTGCCATGGCAGAGCCCTGGAGCTGGCTGTGGCCCCTGAGACGTGTAGGTAAATTTGTGACTGGAGGCCTTTTCTAAACACCGACACCTGATTTGGTACACCCCACATGGGAAAGACGTGATCATTTTTGCCATTTTCTTCCACCGTCCTTGACGCTTAATTAAACAACTGTTTCTCTGCCTGATAGATGAAAAAGTTGTCCTGAGGTTAGACGAATTCTATTTCGACTTGCCTGAGCTTCCTCCTCCTCCTTGCATCATTCCCAAAAAGCAAACAAAACAAATGAGCGCAGCTGAGTGCACCGAGCACATCCAGGGGCACTGGAGAAATCAGCCAGCACTGTGCTATCACTCTGTGCTCAACTCTGGCTTCTACAGCTTCTACACGGCACGCAGATACCTGCTGCAGAGAGGACAGGATTAGGCAAGAAGGACAAGGAATGCTGTTGCAGAAGCAGCGGTAAAAGGCTGGTTGGCTTAAGAGATCCTTACCCACTGTTGTAAAGGAAAAATTAATACCAGTTTTGATGCTGTGCATTCATCAGGAATCCTATGCTGTATCAAATAGTCTTGCCAACTGGAAGCAAGGTATAGCGTAGTTCCCATGCTAGCACAGTCCAACGAAGCTGGCTGAGGGGAAGAGGAGACAACAGCAGCAGCACAGCAGGAGGGACGCTGGCAGCACAAAGGCACCAGCAGTGGCATTCGAGTGGGCAACAGGGGAAAGAAATAACCTATGTGTAGAAAGAAAGAAGAACTGGGGAGGGAAAGGAAAAGGCGGAGGTAGTGAGTTTTAGCTAAAACAAGGCTACAGGGCTGTCAGCCACTGTGCTGCCATTTACAAACATCATAAATATATGCTGGGAGCAAAGAATCAGTTGTAATGGACTGGCAAGGCTCATCCTGAGGCACCTCGCTGTCTTTGCAGGTGTTGAGACTGCTGTAAAAGCACGAGGTGGCTCCACTGGCTCTGTCCAAAATCAAAACATTAAGTGCAGTATAATACACAAAGGTGGTCCTATCACTGGAAAAAAGGAGGAGAAGTAAAGAGACAGTAGGAAATTCCCTTTCAAAGGGCCAAATTGCATCAAAGCAATAACCCCACACATACATCAGCAATCACCAGATGGCAGAATTTACTTACTAAACTGAAAACTATTCCCACACCTTTCAAAAGCAGTAAGGGAGCAGACAGGCACACAAGTTGCTCGCCTACCGCAGTTACTAGCTAGGGACGGAGGAGAGGCTAGAAGGGAACTAATTAGAGATGCAGCAGTGCTGTTCAGATCTGAACTCATTCTGTTCTTTGAAATCCTGTTGAAACACCTATAGTGCAGTAACTTTTTTCTATTGACATTCTTTTTTTTTTTAACTCCCTGATGGATTCTACATCATGTTTCCACAGAAAAAGTGAGGCAGAAATATAACACAAACCAACTTTCAACTCTTTTACTTTTTTTTTTTTTTTTTACTTCTTAGATGTGCAAAGAAAGAAATCAGTAGTAAAGTACCTGACATTTTTACCTTAGATTGGTTGCAAGAGATTCTGAAAAAAATACTAATCCAGTTTTGCAAGTCAGGTCTCTTCTGCTGTCTGCCTTCAAATTATCAAATGATAAATGATCAAATGATGGGGGGCTTGACTGTTTGGTTGTTTTAGAATTCCCTTTGAAGTGAAAAAGTCTCAGCATAAAGAATTCTATGAATAAACAAATACTGCCATTTCCATCTGTCATTTTACTTTATGGATCACACATTTTTCACATTTTCCCAAGTCCTTAATGGTCGAGTGTGGAAGAAATGCTGGATACACATTTAGACAATTTTTTGTACCATATCGCAAAGTGTGAGAACAAGAGTTGTAAAACATCGTTTTCCCAGTGCTTCTCTGATGCAGAAGTAGCAGCTACAACATATACATAGGGGGAGAGGGAGAAGACAAAGTACATTTCAAATACAGAATGGAATCTATGTGTAATCAATGCATAAAGGACACACTGACAGATACTTGAGCAGAAAGTCTCTGTAAGATAAGGAACGTGAAAAGGGCATCTTTTCAAATAAACAAAACTGTGGCAGCTTTTTTTACGAGAAAGAATTGAGGAAAAGGTAGGCCTAACAGAATAAAATTGGAAAGATGGAATCGTGTTTCACAGCAATTGACACAGGCGATAAATGATCACAGGAGGAAAAAAACCTCAGAATGAGAGATACAACAGAGTTCTCTCTCCTGTACTCTGACACAGCTGTAACAGCTAATTAATCTGATAAAATATTACGTTATTTATATACATACACACACACACATATACACACAAAAAACAATCTATTTTCTAGCAGCCTTGCGTGAATTCAAGCAAACCACTACCAAAGCACAGCAGCACAGTTCAGTTTAATCCACCAACACCAGACTAAGCAACCCCAAAGACTTCCTTTCCTGTTAGCTCTATACTTGATTTTACATGTCCTACAGGGAAAAAAAAAAAAAAAAAAAAAGATTAGTTTTGCATATAATCTATAGGCGACTTGTTAGAGTCGCATCATTCTAAACAAAGGAATACTCTTAAAATTGAAGTCTTTGTGTCAGAAAGAAATGTAAAGTTTTGGATTCTGGGAGCTATGTTTTTTTCAGCAAGGTGCATATACATACACAGGTTGTTTCTAGCCCCTAAAAGGCCTGCTTGGCATTTTTTCCCCATCATTTATTGATACCTGATCACTGACATACTTATGCCAGTGCTTGACAAAGGTGCCACAGAGAGATCCTGACATGCAGACTCACTTATACTACTTGGAGGAAACAGTTTGACTACACATGACATGTTGGGAGAATATTCCCTGCAGGCTGCAGATGAGGAAGATGATGGCGTAACTCTTGTGGGATGCAGAAGGCTTTGGAACCACGCAGCACAGATGCAGCAGAACTCTGCAGGGCAAGAAAACTGATATGTCACACTAAATATGGTATACTAGAGAGGTATGACTAGAGAGCATCCTCATATTTCACACACATTAGAATCGGTTTCTTCTGGCCAGTGCTTAGAGGTTTCTAGTGTCAAGTTTCTTGCAATTGTCTATGGCAGGAGAGAACAGACAATATTATCAATTTCTTGCTAATTTGTAAACTTTTAAAAAAATTCAGTTGCAAGTTGGACAGGAGACAGTTAACATACAGAAAAGTGTGTTTTCTAACTATTCCACCATGCCTAGAGCTGTGGGCTGGTGTCCTAAATATTAAATAAATATATAAAACACTCAAATGCTTCATTTCCAGAAAACTTATTTCTGAGCTTAACACAGTAAATTTTCATTAATTTCTTCCCCTAGGTTAATAGGAAACAAATTACATTTCAGAAAATGTTAATGGAATTTCCCTACAGTTTCTCTCTTATGTACTTGCACCTGTAAATGCTTAAATATTATAAAAATATATAAGTAGGGCGAGACAATGGACAATTTATTCTACTGTAAGCACAGTACTACGTAGGATGGATTGAAAACATGAACACAAATCACATCTCTTAAGCTATCTGGAAGGTCTAGCTGGCTTGCTGCCACAGTTTGTTCTGTCCTTGAAAGAATCATTACAGTAATGAAGGCATTAGATGGTGTCTTGCAGCATTAGAGCAGAAATGGGTGGGGACGCAAGGTTCAGTAGAGAGCAACAAATGGTTACAGGTACAGAAATAAGATCAGGAAGACAAGAGAAATAAGGTTTGGCGTGGTTCATCTATAGTAGAATAGGCAGAGAATATCACTGACAGCAAATCAAGAAGCCCAGATGGTACTCACTATTATAGAGGCGTAACAGTACATGATTTCATGTTACGTTTAAACAGGATATAGTTCTGTTCTTCCAAATCTTAAGATAAACCCACTACTGAGTCAATACATCACCCTTCAAAATGAGTTATATATGTTGTGATAATACTGTTATGTATTTTTTACTTTTTCTGTTTTGACATATCCATCCACAATGAGAATAATTTCATAGGATCATCATAGAATCATGGAAGGGTTTGGGTTGGAAGGGACACTAAAGACCATCTAGTTCCAACACTCTGCCATGGGCAGGGACGTCTTCCACTAGAAGCCTGGCCTTGCACACCTCCAGGGATGGGGCATCCACAGCCTCTCAGGGCAACCTGTTCCAGTGCCTTACCACCTTCATAGTGAAGAACTTCTTCCTTATATCTAATCTAAATCTACCCTCTTTCAGTTTAAAGCCATTACGCCTTGTCCTGTCATTATGTGCCCTTGTAAAAAGTCCCTCTCCAGCTTTCTTGTAGGCCCCCTTCAGGTACTGGAAGGCTGCTATAAGGTCTCCCCGGAGCCTCTTCTTCTCCAGGCTGAACAACCCCGACTCTCTCAGCCTGTCTTCATAGGAGAGGTGCTCCAGCCCTCTGATCATCTTTGTGGCCCTCTTTATGGACTTGCTCTAGCAGGTCCATGTCCTTCTTATGCTGGGAGCCCCAGAGCTGGATGCAGTACTCCAGGTGGGGTCTCACGAGTGCAGAGTAGAGGGAGAGAATCACATCCCTCAGCCTGCTGGTCACACTTAAATTTTGATGCAGCCCAGGATACAGTTGGCTTTCTGGGCTGCAAGTGCACATTGCCGGGTCATGTTGAGCTTCTCATCAACCAGCACCCCCAAGTCCTTCTCCTCAGGGGTGCTCTCAATCCATTCTCCGCCCAGCCTGTATTTGTGCTTGGGACTGCCCTGACCCATGTGCAGGACCTTGCACTTGGCCTTGTTGAACTTCATGATGTTTGCATGGGCCCACCTCTCCAGCCTGGCAAGGTCCCTCTGGATGGCATCCCTACCCTCCAGCGTGTCAACCACACCACACAGCTTGCTGTCGTTAGCAAACTTGCTGAGGGTGCACTCAATCCTAATTTCTAATAGATAGCTAAAATTAAATAGTAAAGCAAGTATTTTCAAATGTATTCTGTGTTCTTTTTTGACACTCTCTCTAAAATTTTAAAGCTCCTGATTTCCATTTCTTCTGTACAAATGACAGTCAGAAGCAGAGCTATTTCAAATGGTTGACCCAATTCATTTTTCAAGGGCAAAACTGAAGATGAAATTTTGCCAGTCTACACCCTAGTGTTAGGCTTACAAAAGGATGTTTCCCTGCAATGGATCGATGGCAGAGTTTCCAGCAGCACTTCATGTGGGAGTCTCCTGCTAACTGGTCAAGTCTCCAATAAACATACGGAATTTTGTTTTAAATGGCACCTATTTGCAGCAGCCCCTACTTCTTCCCCAGTGCTCCAAGAGGTAGAATTTCCTGTAAGGATCCCTAAGGGGCAGCACAGCTCCACAAAAGTGCAACCTTGTATTCCAGTAACAATTGCAACCTGCATTTTACAGGGATCACATACCTTTCATTCTGAATCTTCAAGTACCAGGCAATTCCTAGAAAGATGCTGTTACAGTTCCTATAGACATGGCACAGAACCCCACTGTACACGCAAACATGCCCTGCCGTTCCTAGCCCACACTCCACACTTGTTACAACACACTTTGCAGGCAGCTTTCTGCATATCCCCATAGCTTGCAGGGGCAGAAACCTCCCTTTATGTAAAGCAAGGCTTGAGGGCTTCCACATGTTTTAACACAAAGATGGAGGAGTGATTTTATAAATTCAGTATCAACCCAGTCTTTTACAGTAAGGGACAATCAGTTATTCCATCTGAGCCTCTATAGGTCAGGGGCAAACCTCCCATATTATTCATATAGCCAGAAGTGTGAGATATGGTCTATAATGAAGGGTGGAAAGTTACCTGGTCCACCAAGCTCAAGGGGTGTGATCAGCAGTATAAAGTCCAGCTGGCATTGAATAAGAAGCGTCATTCCCCTAGGGCTAGTAAGGGGGCTGATACTATTTACCCATCGTTACTCATGACCAGGATGATGGACGTGAATAAGTCCTCAGCAAGTCTGAAGCCAAACAGGGGTGTGCAGTCAACATGCTGGTGGGTAGGGCTGCTGTTCAGAGGGAGCTTGGCAGACTGGAAATATGTGCTGACAGAAACCTCATGAAAGTTAATCAAAGCACGTGCAAATTCTTGCATTTAGGATGCAAATTCTCTATAAAACACTGCAGGATAGGTGTTGGACTGGTTAGTGAGCAGCTCTGCAGCAAAGGACTCGGATGAAGTCAAGAGGAGGTTGTGGTGGACACAAGTTGAACATGAGAAAAAAGCTTGCCCTTGTAGAAAAGAAGCCAAACACATACTGTGCTGTATTAGCAGCAAGGTTGTAGCCAACAGGTTGAGGCAGTGATAATTCCCCTCTGCCCAGCCCTTGTGAGAACATAACTGGGGTACTGTGTCCAGTTTTGGACACTGACAGATGTCCCCAGATGGACACTGACAAACTGGACTGAATCCAGTGGAGGACTGCCAACATGACTGGAAGCTTGATGGAGCACATGCCATACTGGAGAGGCTGCAATGTACTCAGACCCATAAAAGTCCTATTATCAGTCTTAATTCTCACCTTACGTCTAACAATTCCAGTTTCTTTGCATGCTATCTAAAAATAGTAATAAACTTACTATCATTTAGGAAAGATAATCAAGTAGGGTGAATATTTTATCTTGAAAAATGGTACTAACAGAGTAAAACAGAACTTTTTTTTAAGTTTTCCACTAATTAAAATGAGAATTCTGAGAGTCCAATTCTCATTTCACTGCAAACCAAAAGCAACTTCAATGAATTCAGAAATATTCCAATGCCAGATTAGTACTCATGAGATTAAAGAAAGCTCCATCAATTCAAGAATTACTACTTTCCAGAAATAAAAAGCTCTTAATATTTTTCGGGATGTATACAATCACGTTGACTGAAGTGCTTTTTTGATAGCCAAACTATAGTCTCCCTTATGAGACAATTCAGAGCATTTCTTCATACTGACTTAGAGCAACATATAGTACAGGACACGTACAGTACAGCTCTTAATTTTCATCTGACATTCTGCATGCCTTCATGTTAGTCAGTGTATTGTTAATGACTCAGGCAAGGAACTACAGCTTATTGCCTGTGTTCAAATGGCATTTCTCTCTCACTTAGAAACCAGCCTGTTACTCTAAAACATGGATTTCATCTTGGTTCATGGTTGCTTGACAGATGTTTTGTCTTAAAACAGAAGGAACTGAACAAATTACGTCGCTCCTCCTGCTCCCATTTCACTTAGAGTAGACCTTTACTGGTCTCCCAGCCTTCACAGAGGGAGGGTTTCACACTGTCAAGTGATGCACAAGATGCAAAACTACTCAAGGATGTGTGTGTATCTATTCATCAATGTTTGCACACACAGACACACACACACACACTTTTTTTCTTTTTTTTTTTTTTTTCCCAAAAACAGGATTAGTCCTGTATACATGCAACAAAACAAAACAAAAATCAGAAAGCAGAATTCTCTCTGGAGATGTATTTTCAAGGAATCTCAGTTCTGATATTCTGGCTTCCCCTACAAGCACCCACATTTCAATAGCAAATTTAACAAAGGCAAAACGCACTACACAGTTCAAAGAGATGGGTCTGGAACCTTGTTTCTATTTCAAAGAAAAAAGTCACAATTAAATTGGTTGCAACAGAAAATCATTTTTACTGATGTAGAAAACAAACCTATTTTAATTTGTATTTCCTTTCTGTATAGTCCATAAAGAGAATCCATAGAAGAGAAAAGTATATTAAGACAGAATGAATTAATGTAGTTTACAAAGGCCAATGAAACTATTGAAAAAACAGCCAGCATGCCACATTTTAAGGAAATTGCATCAATTCAGTACGAGAAAACTACTGACTTATTTATAGTTAAATTCACTTCCCTTTATGCTAGGGTATTTTCTGTCTTTCATAATACTGACACATAAATGACATGCTATTTTTTTTTTTCCGATCTAAAATAACAAGGTACTGGACTGTGCAACTAATGTAAAAAAAATGCACTTTTGTACAGCTGAAAAGAAAACCACATATCTGGAAGTTTCACATCTACAAATGTTAACATTTCTTACACCAACTTCTTGAAATAAAATTATGGATTACAAATTATAAACTCTTTTATTAATATTAAAGTTCAGCTAAATTCTTCAGGCTTTCTGAGGTATGTTAAAATTGCAAATAAAAAAATTATTAAAAGGTCATCATACCCCATCATAAAGGAGATAACTTGCAAGATATAATTATAAAGTACAAATTCCAGGAAAAGAAGAACGTATGGAGTATGGAAACGTACCTGTCGTGTATAATGCAAAATTCACAGCAAACAAGGAACTAACAGGCTTCCATTAAAACTTGCGCATCAGTGCTTAGGTTTAAAAAGGCATTCCATTGCTTTCAACCATCACCCTTACAATAGTGCAGCTGAGCCTTGGCTAAATCTAAATAAAAATCTTTGGACAGAAATCTGTGAGTCTTCTCAAATCACTAAAAAGAAATGGAGGGTGTGAAATTCTGCCCCAGCTGACAACCACAGCAACACCTCCCACTGATTTCACTCGAATCGGAATTTCACTCCAATTGCTTCTGGTTAGGGATTGGGTAGTTCTGATTTTTTAAAACTTTGAATTAAAATCTAATCCTTTAAGAACCTGATCCATACAGGTGATGATTTTGTTCTTACAAATATTTATTAGCACAAATCTTCCTGCTCACACGGATAATCCTATCAGGTTCAAAACCAGAAACAAATATTATGCTGCACTAAGGCTTTTACAGAGGAAAAGAAAGGTGGTCACAGATACCAACAGATGCAATGAAAACAGAGCAGAGGTTGGAGAAAACAAAAGAACACGAGGCTAAAGTGGTGAAGGAGAGAGATGAAAGCATGAAATCACTGAAGAATGGATGACATAGCCCCAGAGAGTGGGAGAAAAGGGCAATTCTGTCAGCAATTTTTTCTTTAGACAACAAATTGGGAGGGTATGAATGAGATGAAGGGAAGCCAGGATGGCGGTGGTTTTAATTTGCGCAAATCTGAGTACTGAAGACCCTTAAGCGTTGACAAACATCAGGAAACCTTGTTCAATAATGAGGAAAGAGAAGTCCTAATGGAAAAGAATAAGGAATACAAGATACCAAGGCTGGAAATAAGTGTGGAAGAGTAACGCAGGATTTATAAAGAAAAAAGCCAAACACAAGCTTATATTTAATATAATGAAAAAAACTGATCATTTTCTGATAGCTACACACTCTTTATCTGGGTCTATGCAAACTAAAACAATGCACTCCAAAATGCCAGTACTGACAGGAGAAATCTTGAACTGGTGTGAGCAAAGGCATATAATGTAATTTCTACCTCTAATTTCTCTATTTTCTAACATGGTTATTAAACCCCCTGGAATGCCAAGAAGGTTCTGGCAATGCGTATGACAAAGCACAAGAGAAAAATGTATATGAAACCTGCTCCAAGGTCCTGCATTTCCATGAGGCAGGCAGCAAAAAGACATGCATGGAAGAATATAGGTGTTTTGAGTTGATTAAAGTATGTCCTATGGATAATACTTCAGAGGGAATCTCAGTAACATAAAATAAAATAAATAAATAAAAAGGCGACAGGGCTCAGCGAGATTCAGAATATTTGATTACCAAGAGAAATGCTAGGTTATATGTTCAATACGCCTAAGGAAAAAGGTGAAAATTACCAAAAGGCAACTAAACGCTACAGCAGAGACTATCTATATTTAAATCCTAGTCTAATATAGATTAAAGACAACAAGGAAAGTAAGAATTTTCAGTCAATGTTTAAGCATTGCAGTCAATCAGGTTAAAATTGGAGTCTTGTTTTATTTCCCTGTGTTTCCTAAGTATCTTGTTAGATGCAATTATCAGCTAGTTAATAACAGCAGTTTAAGTGGATGACAAAATGTGATTTTTTTTTTTTTTTTTAAAAAACATTCTCAAATAGAATGAAAAATGCAAGCATTTTCATTATACTATGTACAAGCACCATCACACACAAGCGTAACAAGAGAGAGGAAAAGCTGAAGTAAGATCCTGAGCCCTCTCGATGATCAGGATGATCAGATGCTGATCAACCTCTGGATAATCGGATCAATTCTACACCTACTCCCTGCCAGCAGCATGATACACCTGGGACAAATCGGTGCCTGCAGGTATACACAAATTAGCAGTCACTGAACCCATTATTCTATAACGAAACAAGTTGATACTTGTGTGTTCAGTCACATAGAAGTGAGCGTTGTAAAAGAACAATAATATTGGCAGTTTCAGCAAAGTGAAGTATCTTCAAAATGGTATTTCCAGAACCAAATTCCAAGCAAACTGGAAGAGTGGGGTAAGAGGTGTTCACGATCTGTGCCCATCCTGCCCTGTTCTACGCCATTTCTGGTGCTGTCAGTCAGGCATCTTCCAATGAGCACCACATGCAGAAATCTGATAAATGCACATTTATTTTGCTGAGTGCGCCAGGAATTAAAACGGACAAACGTGTCTTCTAGAAGAAGTGCCAAGGCAAGGAAAGATCCAGCAAAATAGAGCCATCACAGAATGTGCCTGACTGCGGTGGGCATTGCTGTCCATATGGCTGTTCTGGTGAGAAGTACACAATCGGCAGGACAGGTTTCCACAGTCCTGCAGGAATAACCTTGGAAAACCACTTGATAGGTGAAAAGCCATTAAGTCTCTGCATCCAAAGCATTCCTAAAGTGACCTGGGACTAGACTGGCCACTCCTTTGTAAGGCACAATGCTCTTCCCTTTCATTGCAGTACAGTTGCAGTCACAGAGCTCTAAACGGCAAAGGGTGAGAATGAGGAGCAGCAGGATGGGAAGGAGAGGTGGGAACTGGTTGCTTAAAAAGCACAAAGTAGGTCTCACAGCAGGAGCTGCCCATCTCCCCTGCGACACCTCAGGTTATTCAGTGAAGGGTTGCAGAGTTAGTGCTGAGGCATGCAACTTCTACAGCGTGACTGCTAATCATATCCCGTCAGCTCCAGCTTCTCCACCTGGAAAATGGTATTCGTAACTGTTCAGCAAGATCTGGACCTCAACCATGTTGTCCTGAAATATATATATGTATTAAATCCTACAGTGTTTGTACCTCCTCAGAGTGTAAACTTATTGAAATCTTGTTATTCCAAATTGATTTTGCAAGTACACAATTTAACAGACAATTCTTCCTTGTATATCCACAGGGCACAAGACATAATCTCAAAGCAAAACCTTTGAAGGAGGTTTATTAAGATTTTATGTATTCTGACTACTAATAAGCTAATGAGAGAAAAAAAAGAGATTATTTAAGGAAATTCTTTCTATAGTAGAAACTAGCGATAAAAACACCCGAAGAAATCAACATTACATTCATCACGATGCAACAACAGCCATACACTGGGATGAATATGGCTTGGAGGCTCAAGCATTTGTAAGGTTGCGTGTTGATTCAGAAAGGACTTCTGAATGTAATCTTCTTCCCACAACATAGGCAGAGTTATAGTTTTGCTTAGAGCCAAACTGTCATAAAATAGTTCATCCTAACACACAACCATTTGGCAACAGAATTATGGTATGTTGCATACTGCAGAATAACAAAAGAGTATAATCTTCTCACCAGGAGACTGCTGAATCAATTTTAAATTTTACACCTGAACTGTCTGGATTTAATTAGAGTGTTGCAGTATCTCACTGTTGCTACTAATAACAATATCACCAGTAAACAGACACTGATATTAGAGGACCCAGAAAAACCCTACTATTTACTGCTTCTAACTAATCACAATGCAGACATATACATGCTATTTAATCAGCATGTAAGAGGTAACAATTTTCACTAACTTGGAGGCAGCAGTTACTGCTTATTCATACACTGAATATCTCAGCCCTGAGTTTGTTCCCAACTTTTTATTGCTCTTCTCTGAAGAGTTGAAATAAATTTGTGCTTTTCATAAAATTATCATCACCTCCTCATAAAATAATTACCTTCTTCGTTATCTCTTTGGTGCTTTCAGCAACATTTACTTTCCGAAATGCCTATTTTTAAAGGTGACTGGTACTGAGGGGCGACATTTCCAAAGCAGCTATCCTGACATACCTTCAACAGTTTGATTTGCAAAATCACAACTTTGAAATCTTCTCCCAGCTGTCACTACTTCAAACCTAATACTAATCATCAGCTTTAAAATGAAAACATTACATTTATCTAAACAAACCAGGATTTTGTAAATAATTACTAAGGAAACTAATAGTAGAGGGCCAACAGTAGCGGAGGCAAAGAGCTTCCTCATTTATTTTCCTTAAAACCCCTGCACCTTTCAAGGAAAATGTAAGTATGAACGTCATACTATTAGCTTAATAACACTTAGGCTAATATTTGTACTAAGCCTCTGAATCTGCCACTGTAAACATGGCTTTTCCTAAATCTGCAACAATCTGAATACGCTTTGTATTTACGCAGTTAATAAATCTTCTCTTGATAAACCTGACTCTAGAGTTCTTATCAGGTTTCTGTAACACAGTGCGGAGCATTTTTTTTTATTCAGGATTTAGATGAATGGAATCACCAAGAAGCCAATTGTGCCTACCTAAAAAAATCCAGACCCAATCTCCCCTTTCTCCAAGCATTTTTTATGTCTAAATGATTAATGCAAAAGGAATCCTTTAAAATCAGCATAATTTATTGATATTTTTTAACACTGGCCTCATTAACTTTACCATAGCTGACACTATTCATCTGTCAATAATATAATATTAACAACACTGGAAGCCGTGTAATTAAAAAGAAACAAAACACCTGCTGTAACATCAGAATATCGCTGGCTATGCATTAGAATTTCAACATACTCATCACACAAAGTCTATAAGGTCAATTTTATATAAGATGGGCTTCAAGTTCCTTAGCCAATCATGACAACTGCAATTAAAAATGCACATAAAATAGTCCTGAAGTTTCTCTAGGTTTTTGAGAAAAGCAGCACAAATGCATCCCTGTTTTGTAGACAAGTTCTTATCCTGAACAACCATTAAGTTTTGAATCCTAAAAATAGAGATTTTCATTATTTTTGGTTGTTTTGTTTTTTGTTTTTTTTTTTTTTTTTAATCTAGACTGTCATAACACAGCTTAGGCCACAAGTCCCCATCATACACCTGGATGCCATTCTGCCTTTTTTATACGAAAACTACTACTGTAAAGATTTCACTATTGCTGGCTTCAGGCTGAGAGAGAGCAAGGCCTCTTTTGTCTGGATAAGCTGCTTCTTGCCTTGGTTCACATAGAGATGATACCACTAGAAAACAGAGAAGAACAGCACAAGGAAGTCAGCCTCAACCTGGGGAGATGGTTGAGGAAAGTTCCGTGGGCTTTCATATAGATGTAAAGAAAAGTACATTTTTCTGGGGAAACTGTGAGTGCTTCCAAATCTGAACATGATCTACTCACCTTAAAACCTCATTCCAGCCAACATTTACACAGTAGCAGACTGAAGGAAGCAGGTAAACACAAAAATGCAAATTAAAACTAATGCGATCTGAGTAAATGGGTAAAGCCAAAGTTGTGAAATAATGTTATCCTTCTCTGGCAAAAAAAAATACAGTGTATCCCCAAAGAATCAAATCATGCACTCCTGCAGGAAACAGATAAATAAATAGTGAGACAATATAGAAATATTCTGAATTAATATTCCACTCAGCTCTTGCTCTTACCTAGGAGAGTCAAGATGCCCAGTTTCCAAAGGATGTTAAAAAAAAGTCTCACAGGTAACAATCAACTTTTCACTTGCATTTCAATACACAAGGAGAGAATCAGGCTTTTTTTTGTTGAGAGAACACTCTAGATTTCTTAGTGATGATTGCTGGCAAACTTTAGTTAGACAAACTGTAACGCACTTTCAGGAAGAACTGCAATTTGCTATGTATTTGTGCAGCAAAAAAAAAAAATCTAAATTTTGTTCCTTTCAATTTTAAATAATAATAATTACAATAATTTATTGCTAAATATAAAACCTTTGTACCATCTGTACTGCAGCGTATACTGAAAATAATATGAAACCTACCTTCACCTTTCCCTTCACTGGCCTTTCTCATTTAAAAAGTAAAGATAGTGTTGGAAATCCATCCTAATAATGACATGTTAATTATCATATCAAGAAACCCATCTTTGGCCCCAGCATCCTTGACTGTGAAGATCACAAGATAAATTAACACTCCAAGTTTGCAAATTCATATCTACCGTCCTGTTCCTGTATGTATATAATTTTAATTCTCAAGACCAAATTCCGCTACACAACTTTTGCCACAAAGGAGTATGAAGGAGATGGAAAGGGCAATAATTTGACTGTTGCTTAGCTGCCACCCATTCACCATCTTGCTAGCTCAGTTTACAAATGAGCATAAAATCCCACATAAAAACTAGGGTGAACTTTTAGGAGATGACAGACATCCGCTTTCTTCCTTTCTGACACAGATGAAGGGAATAACCAGTATCTATAGGACCTATCAAAATCAATCCTCAATTAAGTCAACTAATAATTTGCTTACATACTATAAGCAATAGTTACTATTGGTAGTATAATAGCAATGCTGTTGTCATATTTCTCCTGAATTGCTAGTTGCAGGTAGTAACAAAATTATTCTAGGCGGAGCAACCGTGTTCTTGGTGTCCTTGGCTTTCATACAAACAAAGGTTGGATCTCCTTGATTGAATTATAAAAACACCAGTATCACTCTATAGCTTTGAAAGGTGTTTTTAATACTTTCATGCTGCTGAAAGAATGCTTCATCAGATGCTCTGAGGCATACAAATTGCTACACATTGCAGCAAATGGACCTTGTTCAAAACCTGCAACTGAAAGAAACACTCTAGCAGAGAATGGGAAAATTTAGCTTTGATCAAAGCCTTTAATGGACATCATCTTTAATGTGGTCATTCAGGTGAGCAGAGCTTTACATGGTGCTCATCTTAAAATTTACATACGCATACCCAGCACACACCTGTGATCCTTGTATATTCTGTGACACCTCTCTCTCCCCTCCCACCCCCCCAATTTCAGTCTTAATTCCCCACCCCCATTTTTTTTTTTTTTTAAGAAAACATATTCTGCTCCTCAAGGAAGAACTTTTTTCCCTTTTACAGAAGTGTATTACTACAATTCTCTCTCTCCCAAAAGAGAGCATATGCATTACCTAGTGTGGATCTTTCCCCAGTGTACAGGATACAACAGCACTAACCAGAGTCAGTAGAAGTAACCCACCCAAAGCATTCGATTTCACACACAAGCCAATTAAGTCTTCTATTTTGTCCACTGCTTTACTTGAAAAGAAAAACATTACTGCTTAAAATCCCAGTCCCTTCTTGCCTCCCATAATGGTTCTCAGTTTCTATTGACTCCTTTGGGTCCTGGCATTCATGGCGAGGAACACTTGTGGGCATAGACACCTTTTACACAGATTCTTCTTCTTCTTTTCTGACTATGTATAGCACTTTGGCTTTTTCAGTAAGTTTCGGAAAATGCTATGTTTCTGTTCTGACGTTTTTAGGGGTACGATACAAATGTAAACTACATATATTCTTAATGATACAAAAAGTAATCTAAAACCCTCAGTGAAAAAATTCCTTAGCCAAGACTAGAGGAAGCCCGTTATGTGCTGACCTTCACTGAAATGCTTTTAAAATCTCCAAATGGTTGCAGCTGCCATGGTTTCTTTTACAGGTCAACAACCTTTTTTGATTAAGTGTTAAAAGAACCCTTCTCATTACTTTTGGAAGACAGTATTTCTCCAAGGCTTGTTAATTTAAATGAACATTTGAGTTTCCATCTTTTAAAGGCTGTTATTTTCTACATCCATTTTCTGAACTTAGAACAGATCCCTTCTTTAACTCTTTTAATCTTCTTGTTAGCCATACCCATCTGTCCTTGCAAGAATCTTGCAGCGTAGCAAATAACACAGTTGGCAATTTGAAACCCAACAGGTAATCGTTAGTTTCGAAGTCACATTTTAGGATCTTCAGCTTTAGAGAAAAAACAGCTTTTCTCCCTTGACTTTTGAAACTTATTTTCATTCTGACAACACTGGAAACTGTGATTATACTAAAAGCACTTAAAAAGTTGAAACTATATTACTGATATGCATTAACAGAGCTGCTAGCCCAAACAGAATCCTCAAATAGAAGAGTCTGTCTGAAGGGAAAACACACCCATGGAGAACACGTTGCAGAGGCAAACTCAAACAAGCAAGCAAGCACAGAGTTTGCCTTTATTTGCCTTATTGCAAACAAGAAAAAAGAAATTGTCCTGGTACAACAGCCACTACTTAATTTACTGACACCAACAGTTTCAGATTCATTCCAACTGGCCCACAAAACTTGCTAATATAGACATAGGCACTGAAAACCGATCTGGCAGTATGACTGGATCCACTGGCTTTGCTTTCCTGCAGTTAAGACTATCTTCACAGCCACTACAGCTTATCTTTTTAAACTAAGAAATGGCATGTCTCCTCATGTCACAGAATTCACTAAGAGTAAGCAAGTTCCAGGCAGGGAAAAAGAAAGCGGAAGGGACAGAGCAACGCAGAACCTATTTGCATTTGAGACATTCGCTGTTTGAAACAGCGGTTAAGCCACCAAGGGGCAGTCATTTATCAGGCAGCAGAGAAGTTAACAAATACCAAGGAAAAATTTTCTTTTTTCCCCTAAGAGGTCTGTGATTGAGGAGGCTGAACTGAGTGAAGGACTCAGTGTATAATCCAGGCAACAAGACAGAATGACATAAAATGGAATTTACTAATTAAACAGCAGTTGATCCAGTTCAACCCCCAGACCGAAGGCCTCCGGCACCAGGAGAGCCTCTATCCTGGAACAAATCACAGGCGAGCTAATGAGCGTGGTCGGGGCTGGCAGAAGGATGCCGCAGAGCAGTACTTCTTTGCAAAACGAGGGGACACTTGGTTCTGCTTTCCTCTTAGAGGACGAATACAGGCAACTAAGTATACGAGAAAACAGAAATAAAATGTAAGTATGTATAGCACATATAGCACAAGTATATAGAGCTCGTGCTATACATATAGCATGAGTTTGTATTTATAGCATGTTTTGGTGTAAGAACCTGCACCCTACTGATTTTTATACTAATAGAATGAGCTAGCGATGTTTTGTCTTGATGTTTTCTTAACAAACTTCGAGCTAGGTAAAGTGCTCTACCAAGATGAACTTGAGTTTAGGCTGTTCCAACATTGCAGCAACTTGCCTGTCAACTGACAAGTTACCAATAATGCGTGAAGCTTTGCCTTTCACTTATTTCTCTACTGCCTCAGAAGAATCAGGCTATCAAAGGAAGACCAAACCTCCTGAGGATGTACAAGTTCCAAGTGAATCAGGCAGCCAGTTGCATTTTGGCTTACAACAAGGCAGCAGAAACTCTGGGAGGGTTTACAAACAATGCACAACCAGAAGAACACATGTAAAAAAAAACTATTTAACATCACTGTGATTCTTATGTAGCAACTACTTATCTTTCAACCCTAGAATGAAAGCAATAGTAAAACTAAACTATCATCTTCAATGCTTCTTTTCCTCCCCCAAGATTACTCAAAAGCTGTTGACCAAGTTGTATGAAAGCTCAAGAAATTACACCAGAAAATACTAGCTGCTTGCTAATGGCACTCTTGGCTTTCAGTGTGACATCACAAATCAGATGGTTCAAATACTGAGAAATTAGAATGATGATGGTGCTGCTTCAAACACACACATAGAGAAGCAATAATGAAAGTGGAACTACTGATAACACTTGTATTTGGAGAAACTTACTGGAAGCCCAGACAGCTGTGTCCCTTAAAAAAGATTTTTCCCTTCACAGAGATACACTGAAATATTCAGAACTGCACAAATTACATTACAAAATTAATTGAACTACAAATGCAAATGAAGGAGCTGTATGCTGATACAGTTATTAGCAATTTGCAAAGCTTCCTTTGTGAGCTATATACACTGAAGAAACATGTTCTTTGCCTTGTTTTTCTACTGATTCTCACCAAGATTTGTCTTCTATATACACTTTGTTACATTTAATCAGTTGCTACGTAATAAAATAGATTGCTCCAGGTTTTTTTCTTAGAATCACAGAAAGGTAGGAACAGACGTCTCTAGTCCAGGCTCCTGCCGAGGGAGGACTATCACCAACACTGGATCAAATCAACTGTGGCTTTCTCTAGCCAGCTCTTGGAAACCTCCAAGAATGGATCTTCCATCACCTCTCTGGGTACCTCTTTCTGGGCTGGACTATCATCCTTGTGACACAGTGTTTTCTAATGTCCAATCTGGACCTCCTAAAACATGTCTTGTGGCCACAGTCCCATTTTATCATCTGCCGCTATCAGAAAGAGTTTGGCTCCATCATCCTTGTAACCCCCTTAAGAGTAGTTGCAGGTCAACTTAAGTCCCCCTTCAGTCTCCTTTTCGTAGACAACTAAGTGAGACCAGCTTCCTCAACTTTTCTTTCCAGGCTGTGTGCCCTATGACCCTACTCATTTTGGCAGCCACCTGCTAGACCCTCTCTGGTTTCTCAAAACCCATTTGGACATGAGAGGCCGAAAACTGGATGTGGTTCTTCAAGTGTGGCCTCACCAGCAGCAAGTGAAGGGAGAGCAACTGCTTCCCTTGTTTCTGCTGTCCACAGTCCTCCCAGTATAGCCCAGTATGCTCTTTTCCTTCTCTGTGATGACCGCACGTGGCTGGCTCATATTCAGCTATGTCTTTTCCAGCAGGGCTGCAACTAAGCTGGCTTCCAGCCTGTACCAATGTGTGGGGTTACTTATCCCAGGACAGAATTTCAATCTTGACAAATGTGTCTCCACGTTTTGTTGTTGCTTTACGCCTCACTCATATCATTTTTTTCTCTAGCTCCTCTGTCCCATGCCATTCCCTCATGCATTATTTTCAAGAGCTTCAATTGCAAATTCACAGCTGAATAACTTTGTGCATCCAGAAAGATGATGAAAATGCATCAAGCAAGGGAAGGCATTAGTTTGTATCTTTAAGTATCTCTGAACACTGGGTTACACGACTACATAAAAGTAAGAGTTAGCATATATTCATCATGTAAGTTACCTGAAAACTGTCACTGATCACTTGGGTGACTTGTTCGACCTGCCTAAGACAGCACTGAAACACTGATGAATGGGAGTCAGTGAATGCTTTTTATTGACTACTACTTCTGTGTATTCTTCTCATGATCCCTAGCTCTACAGTAACTATATGGAATATAAAATTATAGTATAAAAACAGTTTATTTTGCCATGATTTTAACTGATTGAAAGACTCATTAAGCATACCTTCTTGAAAACTTAAAAAAGACAGCTAGAAGGGTATTTAGGATAACAAGGCAGAAATCTACAACCGGGCTATTAAAAAAAAAAGTTCTGGATTTCTTACTTCACTGGTTTTTGGACTTCCCATCTCAGGATCCAAAATGAATAGTGCAATAAACACCACAAAGCCTAAGAGACTGAAGCCATCATTCTGGAGCCTGAGCATAGATTTTATTTTGTAATTTCATACACGCTTTACAACTTGCTGCAGAGGTTCCACACTATGATCAGTTCATGTTCTTAGCATAAAAAAAAATAAATTCTTCCAGTTAGCTGAATTTCCATCACAGTATCTGGATGAAGTAGTATGAAGATTGAGCTCAAGAGGAAGGTAACGAATTTTTGTTAGAAAGACACTAGATCAGTGATCAACGTCACTAAGCAAAGCAGATAGGTCAGAAATATGTCCTGAAATATGAAAAAAAAAAGTAGATCTTGCATTCAAGATGCAATTAATCTTTGTTAGCATTCTATATATGTTGTCTGTTGGCACCAGTATTAGGATTGCTCATCATAATACTTAAACGCAAAAGCAGAGCATTCACTCACTAGAAAAGAAAAATAGCGAGGGGGGGGGGTGGAGTTCTTTTTTTAAGCTCTTCAATTCTTTAACATTTTAGATCTTTGGCAAATAAATTCAACTCTTCTTTGAAAGCCAGAGCTGTCAATGCTGGCAGGAGATGGAAGAAGCCCATAAATCAACTGCTACCTCTGCTTTTTTACACTTCACAGCAGATCATACCAAGAACCACACCAGTTCAGCCAAACTTTCCGAGAAGACATATAAATGGAGCAGAATTATTTTAGCATCAAGCTATGGGTAATTAAGCAATTTAATTATCCCTTCAGAACATGACTAATCACTCTGAGATAAGGAACTTGAGCCATTTGATTCTGTGTAGGTCCCAGTATACAAGTGCAATGCATTAATGGCTCTAATAGCTGTACATCAAGAGGAGTTGTGCGGAATAGCAGAGCTCAGAGGTATATACTGTACCGCTGTTGTACCGTATTAAGACATATAGACAATATTTGTGATTGCAGCGCTGACTACGGAGCTCATTTATCAGTCTCTGTTGAAAAGTGGGATAGGTTTTGATGTTGTCTTGAAAGCCAAATGATCTTACTACCCATGTAAATATTGTCTGGTTCACTGAAAATTTCCTTATCTAAAAGAGCTTTCTGCTGAGCTGATCTGCCGTTATGTCGGCGTTCCTCCACGATGGATGGATAAAAGATTGCTTGTTGAACCTGGAGAGTGCTCCATCCATGATTCTTTGCTTTTTAGGTAACTAATTATCCCCTCACTGTTACTACATGTTGGAGATTTTGTTTATTTGTTTTTCCCAGCTTCTTTAGTGCTTCTGCCTCCCTCCAGACTGTACAGGCAATGCTTCTCCTGTAACAGCCACCTCTTGAAAATGGGCATTGACATCTGCAGTGTCAAGAAAGCTGCTTCCAGTCACGATGCCCCCTCTCAAGGTAAGAGGGTTCTAATGGAAAAGGATCAAAGGTTCCTATAATTCCTCCTTTTCTTCCTATGTAAAGATTCGTTGGGATCTATTATACACACCATCTTATAGCAAAGAGTAGAATTGTGGAGGCTCATCCATTTCCGACAAAGAAGAGGCTTCCCATGCAGTTACTGCAACCATCCGTATTGCAGAAATGGACTACTGGGCTAACAAATGAGGCCATCCTTTACAACATTTGGGCACCATTCCAGCTTGCTTGCTCTACTCGCCCCATCAAGCCACCCATCATTTGGAGACAGATAATGCAGCTTTCCAAGAAGTCAAGCCGTCCCTTGAATTTTCAGAAAAACTGGTAAGGGGGTGTTACAAACCTCATCAAGAGGAATATTGTATACATGTACGATGCTATAATCTAGTCATTGCAGTAAACAAAAGTAGCAAAACACGTACTATTCTTTGCCTTTCACCAAGCCATGCTAAGCAGCAGACTTCCATGCCAGCAGTCATAATACTAAAAACAGATAACAGCAAGAAAACAAGATCAACACATTCCTCACACAACACAAAGATCAGGAAAACTAACTAAAATGCCAAAAGAGTCTATAAATATCATTTAACTAAGATACTGCAATTTATTGTACAACTACTTTAAGCATCACTGGAAAATGTAATAATATCTTACAGAAAAACAACAGAAAACCAGACATTCTGAACATTAAACTGTCTGCAACATTCATTCTGTGATCTTGGTATTATGATAAAATAGAAAAATACCTAAGTCCTTGTCTCGTACTTTTCAGGGTGATAACATGAACACCATAAAAGGAAGATCCAGTGAGAAATCAATTTCTATGTGCAATTTGCTGCAGCGAGATCACCAAAGTACACCACTTCCATTAAAAACTGAAAGCTCTTCCTTTATTACCAATGACAAAACATTCACCATCAAAATCAGCTGGGACATCTGCGAGGTTTTGAAGCAGGGCTTCACACAATCAAGAGCCATAATTTGCATTTACAAGAAATAAAGGCATCCTTTCCTTACTTTGATGTGCTAAGTGAGAAGTTAACAAGATAGTCACTTCAAAGATACCTTATTTCACTGAAGGACCTTCAATTATGCTATCAACTGGACAAGGATTCCTTCTTCCCAGCAGTCCCTGGTTACTGGGTGGCACACTTTTTAAGCCATCTGTGCTCATAAACACCACAGAGCCCTTTGTGTAAAAAAAAGGAAGAAAAACACGCTGCCCATGGAAGTTATCCTGTAATACATTTTTGTTCCTCCCCTACTTAATGCAGTCTTTTTGATCTCTACACTTCTGTAGAGGATAAAACATGTTTTTTACCACTGCTGTTGCAGTTTATTTCATATATGCACGTTAAAGCTCACAAGATACAGTAATTTTAGCCTTACAGGCTAAGAGGAGAGTATAAAAGTCATGTGCTGCTGCATCTTTTAGACAAGTTATTCTTTTCCTGTGGTCAGTGAAGCCAAGGGAAACAACGCTCTAGTTCTAAGGAGCCCTTCTATACAAAGTTGCAAGAAAAAGCAATTCATATGTGCTATTCAACAGTCTGGACAGCCATAAATTCTACAGGAACTGCCATGTAGATTGAAAGTTTTAAGGAGTCTTTATGACAAAGGAGGGTTAAAATTCACTGTTTTAAATTCTGTAATCTGCATTACTGTAATTCATTTCTGATGCTAAAATCTTGAAACTTAAAAATTATATTTCATAACATTTAAAATAATAAATGCTGTACTGCGAGATCAAAGAAGTTTTATGGATTAGTGCTATTACATAATACTCTATTACTGCTCTCCTGGTTTTAAAGTATTAACTTTTCATAATCATTTCCCAATCCATTATTTCTCCTATGTGCAAGCAGCCAAACCCCAAGACGCTGTGTCATCTGAATTAACTGCACTAGCAACCTTGGATTCTTCGATCCCATGGCAATCTGGTGCTTGGACAGATCATCTTAGACTATAAAAACTAAAAATATCCTATGGCCATGAGCATATTACATATTAGTGACATGTGTCCGTGTCCTCAGGGAGCAGGACCACTACGCACATGCTGGAACACAGTATCAGTTTATGCAGTTTATCCAACATGGCTTCACAAAAAGAAAATGTATTTTTCACTCCCTGGAAACTGAAGAACAGTACATTTATAACAATCATAATCTGATCAAATCAAAGAAGAAAAAACACTAAAAAAATGAGAGGGAGAATGAAATCACCCCAAAACAATTTACCAGTCAATACACAAAAAACCCCAGTTGTTCTTGAAAACGACAGCCATCAATATATAAGCAACAAAATCTCCCTTATGGCTATTCACCCGTGCTTCCTAGCCCAGCGCAGACAGTTTCTACAAGCTCGTGTGACTCTCTTATAACAGCCTCAAGAAGCGAAGAGAAGCCCGGACATTTTAATGACGTAACACGCAGCCACAGCTGCCCACCTCACAATTTTATGAGATGTCTCACGATAGACAGTTTCGTAACAGCAAAAGCAGAGTTATACAACTGCACCCTAAGGGATAAACACAAAGAGGTGACATTAATCTCATTTTTGAATTTGTAAAGAACACATAATTTTAAAAGCCGTCTCTGAAGCATCTTCTTTTTAAAAACCCAGATGCATGGTTGGGCATGGTGAGTTCTGTTTAACACTACATGCATAATTCAAATATCTCACTAGCAAACATTTTGGGTATTCACCTCAAAAAAATATTTTTCACCCAAACAGAAGCTCTGAAATTATTCATTCAGACTGAAATGCATGTTTTCAGATGGAATTTTCCTGAGGAAACAATAAGAAAACAAGCATCTTTTCTTTAGTTCTAAGTATTACTAAATTTAAGAGCCAGACAAGCCTCACATTTGCTCTCCATTTTCCCACCTGAAATAGCTGAGACTCACATACATTCCATCTTGATCATCAAAGGCATATATGTTTCACAACTTACTTGCATGAGAAGTTTTGTTAAATGAATGCTGATTTTTAAAAGACATAGCAATTTAGCTTATAGCTTATTTAATAATTATTCGCAAAGTTAAGTCTTAAAATAAAATTACTTCATTTTGATGGAAAAAAGGCTATATTATTAATTACTCCACTAGCCTTTACTTGCACAAGGAATTGCAAGAATCAGAAATATTTTGTTTTCATATATAACAAAAAGGAATTTGTTCTCCTTTTTCAGAGTTCTTGCACATTCCAGGCTTCCTTCAAAAAAACCCAAAACCCACAAAGCTATGCCTGATCTTTACAGCAATATTTTTTTTCCTGAAAGTAATTTTTATATTCTTAGATACTATAATGGGAAAGGTAAAATTGTTCTCTGTTTCTTTATTTTAAAACCTCTCATTTTTCACACAAAAAGTGAAGAAAACTTCTAACAAAGTTTGTAAGAAAACCAGTTGTAAAAATAAAACAAGTTTCACCAGCTCTGCAATGGGTTATTTTTCATTTTCAACACCTTATACTAATGTAAATCTACATGCTGTAATTTAACTATGAAGAAGTTTTACATCAATCTGACAGTCTTATTACCCTCAGTAGAAAAAGGAAAACAAAGAGGAGGTGGCTAATATGATGCATACAAGCTTTCTGCATCTCTCCCCTATCTTTTCAAACTTCAAACTTGGAAGGATCTTAGGACTTCTAAGAGAACCGATTTAACTCTTTATAGCTTGTTACTTGTTAATTGTGTCCGTTCCAAGGCCATCTTTAAATTAGGCAAGTTCTTACCCAGATGTTTAACACTGCTCTGGCTTTAAAAAAAAGCTAATAGAATAACCAGGATAATAGGTTCTTCTCCTTGGGTAATCTCATGTTTCTCTGTTCTGTTATTAACAAAACAAATACAAACTTAATATAAGAAAATGGACAAGGGACCTTTTTGATCATAAATAAATTAGGTTCTTCATTCATTTATATAAAAAAGAAAGAACAGCTGCTTCATCGACTTTTACAAGCAAACTCAGATTTAATACTACAGGTTGTTTTCCACTAGTAGCTAAATAACTGATAAAAAGTATTTCTATTATTAGGAAAAGGAACGTCACCGTCGGGTCACTGGTAAGTGCAAGCCTAAAAGTGAAAACCTGTATAAATTCACACTCTTGGGATTACTTAAGGGGAAAAAATGCTTAGTTGATTTACCACTTCCAGCCAATAGTCTTTAGCCAGTAACAGCTTCCCCAGAATTGCTGAATGGCAAGCACTTTTTCATATGAAAAATTACAAAAATCGTAACTTTTAATATTCCCAGCAGACTGTTTCTCTACTCTTGTCTCTCAATTCAATCAACCCGGCAAGTATCTTCGATATATTACATCTTTAAGGGATACTATGTCATTGACCGGTATACCACAGGAACACTCAAGCCATACAGTTTATATTCCCAGACCCACCTATGAAATTATGAGGATCTCCATAGCAGTTCCTCATCATACACATTTTCATGGCCTCAATTCATTCAGGAGTTATTACATTTATTTTTATTTTACTTCCTAAAGAAACAAACAAACAGTATTACTTACACATACAACAGGAGGAAAACTAGGCCTAAAACAGAACCACCTCAGAAATTAAAATAAAAAGCTATTTTCAGGCTAATAGTAACAGATTCTATGAAATCACATTCACAAAATTTAAGTAGAAGTACTATCCAGATGGAGAAACAGAATACAACCTTAATTCCTTTAACTGAGTGATGCAAGAAAACAAACTATAAACACAAATATATGAGCTGCTGTGAATTGTCATAGCTCCATTAATTTCCACTTGCCACCTGGAAATGTTCTTACTTTAATGCTTAGATATGAATATCTGCTTTGTCTCTCTTCTTCTGAATTTAAAGTAGCTGTGCTGCTAGTTCAGGCATTATAGTTAATGCAAATTTACTTATTCTCATTTGATCTGTGAAAAATGAGTGTAAGTTTCTATACCACAATGCCCATCTGTTTTGGGTTTGTTTGTTTTCTTAAAATATAACTATAATGCAACACTTTGCAAATTCCTGGGCGCTCCTTTCTTCTTACAAATAGAAAAGGCACCATGTGAATTAAACACCCTGCTGGAAAACCCCAAGGTATATTATAACACATGAAACATACATCGTTCAGACAGTGGGTTATGGAGATAATTAAGCGAAAGTGGTGAACTTTCAGCACAAGTTCATCATTAAGAAGGACTCAGATCACTTACTATGATATGAAGATTATGTCAGACAAAAAAAGTAAGATGATCAACATTACTTTTATTAATAAGATCTTGTTATTTAAAAGAAATGTGAAGGAGCCACAGAGCCTGCAAGGGATTGATGAAAAATACAGCAAGCTGACTGTTACTGCTTTAAACCTGTTAGAGTGAAAAATGATACCACTATTCTACTCTCACAGATGAAAATAAAATACATCTTCTACATATCTACCACAGTGCCTTCTGCGTGCAAATGAAAATGTGCCACCCATGCAGCCAAAAATACAGCTTCTACATATTCACCATAGTGCCTTCTGTGTGCAAAGAAAAATGTGCCACACATGCACCCAAACAAAACCAACACCAAAAAACCCACCAACCTCTTTTCACTCTTCCCAAGCCATTCAGGACTCTATAGCCACCTCTGTTCCAGGCTGAAGAATCCTGGCTTACTTGGTTGTTCCTTATAAAGCAGCAGTTGAGCAGCACTGTTGGTCTTCTCTGGATAGCTTATGAATCCACTATATTGTTCTTGAGATGTGGGGACCAGAACTATACAAACTCTTTTCAATTGTGGATAAACCCTAGGTTTATTTAGTGATGTTCCCTGCTTTATTCTCTATTCCTTTCTACAGAATTCTTAATATTTGATTTACTTTTTTGACCACTACTAAGTGGTGAGCTGATGTTCTCATATAGCCACCTATCATAACCTCAAAAACTTATTCCTGAGCAGTAAAGGTCAGCTCAGAGCTCATATTTGCTACTTTAAGTTCTCAAGTACTAAGGAAGTACTAAGGAAGACATTATGCATCACAATTAGTAGTTAAGCCATTTTGGCTCCAGTTCTTGAGTCAGTAGGATCTGATCTTGGTGGCTCATTATTATTCCTTTTGTCCATTTATTCCATACTGTATAATCCCATAATCTCCTAGGAGACATTTAGATATGAGCCAGATATTCTGCGAAATCCTCCACAAGGAAGGATTCCCATGTGGGAACGTCTCAAATTTCTTCCACAGTGAACACAGGTAAAAATAACTACTTTAGATTCTTTGCTATGGCCTTATGCTCCTCGACTGTGTAACTATATATCCTATACAATATTGGCTACAGACATCTACTGGTTTTCTTCTTACGTGATCTTGCCAGTTTACCAGACAAAGGAACGGCCGAAGGTCTGTCTACTGAAGGGGCACATGCAGAGGTTTGCCACTGCTTCCCATTCACAGATCTCTGTGTAATTTAATTTCAGCAAGTGTATTTTTTATATAGTATATTATCATCTTCATCTTAACAATTATGCCTAAAACCCATTAAAGTGTATTTGTGGAGAAAAGAAAACCTCTGAAGTATTACTGATAACGATTTAAATATCTACAGTGTCTTAATAGTATAAAAACTCACAATAAAAGAGGACAGAATAAAAACCAAGTTCTTGGCCTTATCTTATTAAAAAGATTAGACAAATACTGCACAGATGGCAAACAAAAGAGATATTTATGCAAGGATATGCGAAAAAGTCTCAAAGCCACAAGATTAAGAAATTAAATTTGAAGGGAGAGAACAGGGGTATTTGAGAGAGTATGAAAGCACAAAGAAAGAAATACTGAGAGCAGAGTAGTTACAAAAACATTTGAGAGAATTAGAGGAAATTAAGGCAGACTCCTAGCTATGTAAGAGATGTCTCAACAGCTTTATAGATTAAAAGAGCATGAAACCATTCACTGACAGCTTGGAACAAATGCAGAAATTCTACTCCAGTGAGCTGAACTGTCTTAGATGAAGATGATCCCAGCAGGAGTGGCTAGAATGGACTTGACTGGAAACACTGATGGTAAGGAACACAATTACAATAATACGAGTGCAACTTTTGAAAACACAGGATACCTTTTTGCCCACAGCTGAAAAAGAGAGGAAAATAGTAAGAGCTAGAAAGAATCAAACCAAAAGGCTGAAGAGGGGGAAAAAAAAATGGCACTGGGGACACACATTCTAGATGATGGAAGAGATAATGGTGACGTTAAAGCTAGAGCAGGAGAATTCATAACTGAATGTGTCTAGATAACAAACATCAACTGACTGCGGGTGTTGGTAATACGATGAGGGTGGGATAAAAAGCGAGGGACACAAGAGAGTTTTGTAGGGGGAGATACGGTGCTCTGCTCTACCTTTGTTATCAGCAAGCTGTCAAGCCAGAAATGCTGAAGATGCTAGATGAAATGCATGCCTGAACAGAAGCAAACAAACCGTGGGCTGACAAATGGATTTGGAAATCATCTGCATAAAAATAGTACCTGACCATGTATAAAAAGAGAAGGTCAGCCTTTAATAAGATTCACAGAGAGAAGACAGTCAAAGGCAACACAGCATTCCTACAAACTAAAGGAAGGAACAAGGAAAATCTCTACAAAAATGGTGATGCAAGAAGCTGGAGGGATAACTGCAGAGATAGAGAAGTGTACAATAAGGGAAGGAGTAGAAATTACGAAAGAAGGGTGAATGAGTGATCAGCGTTACTAAGAGGAGCAATGAGATCTACAAAAAAGCATGAAGCAAAGGCTGTGATCTTTGATCAAGAAATCATTATTTTAGGCTTGCTGATCTGTTGTTAAAAACAGATGGAAGCTAGACTAGGGTGTACTTTGGAGTAAATTTTTAGGAACACAACACTTAGAACATATTAATATGGAGGGGGAGGACGGAAAGGAGGAGAAATGTGGACTAAGAGAAAGTAATAGTGAGAAAAGAAGGTAGCTGTATAGGATGAGGAGATGGATCTGAGTAGCGAGTGGCTAAACCCCAAAGAAAAGTAGTAGCAGTAGCTGTTCCTGAGAACAGACAGGAGAAAGAAATCTCCTCCAGTGAGTTGTAAAAGAAAATAGATGCGGAAGCAGAGGGAGACACTAGTACTTAGCCGGGTTTGGCAGTCTGATGGAAATACATAAACTATGAATGAAGTACTTGACTGTAAAGGAAGCATAACAAAATTGAAATGAAGGGGTTAGGGAGTCTGTATCTTAAGAACACAGATTTACCTATATAAGAAAAACATAGCGGCAGCGGGACAAACAGCACTGAAAGCAGCTGTATAGTACGAGTTAACAGTCTAGGAGGAAACTTGGAGAAACCGGAGTTAACAGTATTGACTACAAAATTATTATTTGTACCAGGCAAGGTGAGGAAGAAGGAACTAAGAGATGCCCTGAAATGAAAAAAGATTAGTGGGTCATTAAAAGATACTCTAGTCATTATAAATTAGGAAGCGGAATAATTGTGAAAAAATTTGAATCATGAAGAGGGAAAAAAGTCTATTAGTGCAAACAGGTGAAACCAAGAGAGAATTTGGTGCATGTAAGAAATCCAAATTACAACATCAAACAAGGAAGGCTGGAGCAAAGGGCAAAATGGTCAAGTAAACGAAGATGAGGGATTAAGGACTCATCGTGAAGCCAAAAACCGTGTGGGCCCTCAGAAGATATCCCAGATGTCTTCTGGAGATTTACATCAAGATTTGTACCAGTGGCCCATGGTGAAGCTATGTGCTACACCAGAAAAGGGAAGAGCCCAAGAATGGCCAAAGTCAGCGTGGCTCTCACTTTATCAGACTACGAGAGGCAAGATGACATGATCAATGTGACTCATTGAAGAGTTTTATTTGTCTTTAAGAACATGCAAGAACTCTTGTGTGTTAGTCATGGTAGATCTGCTGAAATTAGCAAAGCTATGCGGTTTACGTGAGGCAAAATCCAGTTCCTTGTCTCCTAACTCATTGTCCTGTGATTCCATTACTTACCTTCCAATGCTCAAATCATGTTTCCTCTCCCTGACTACAAAACTAGACTTCTTCCTTCTTCAGCATGAAATCTACTGTTTGTCCCAAAAACATTCTGCTAATAATAATGAGCCTATAATTTACAGGTGTTTTCCAGTCCCTGCAGTCAATGTATTTTCTCATTACCTAAGCAAGATTTATTACAATAGCACTTCATTAACGATTCTTAGAAAGGGAATGTAGCATTGCAAATGAGAAAGCCCAGAGCTTAAGATCCTTCAGATATTCTCTTGAATGTCTTCTGTGACTTGTTAGTCAAAACTCCTAAAACACACTGGGCCAGACTGCATCCTTACCAAGTTACATACAAACTTTCTTAAAGAACAGCCCCATAAAAATCAATAATCCTGCTTATGAGGTAAGGTGCTATTCAGCGTGAAAACGAGCCAAATAGTATTGCAAGACTTGTATTAGTGCACTACTGCAATTCTCTCCCACCAATGGGATGTCCAATAAAGAAGAACAAATAAGTTTTCAAATAACTGATTGCTTGTAACTACAAACTGAAACCCATAAAGTTAGTGATAGCTGCTCTGGAGCAATTCAGTGAAAACTTTCTATTACTGATTCTAAAATGAAACAAAATTCATATTGGTATTGAAAGATATAACATTTCTATCTCACTTTTCTTACTTGGTAGTAGGCAATTTCTCTTGCCATTATCTTTTAAAAAATATATTAAATTAGCATCTTGGAAGCTTTGCTGTAAGCTGATACACAGGTTTGAAATGCTACAAGAACAAACATCTAAAAAAACCCCAGAATTTCCTCCCATTTCACTAAATACATAGAGATCATCTCTATTATGAGTTACACAAACAGCGACGGTTAAAAGGAGTGATAAACAGCTTGATACCTAAAACTTTAATCAAAAACCAGAAGCTGTAGATTTACACTGGTATAAATGAACCTCATCAGTCGTTCTCAGAATTGTTGTTTAAATCACTTAGCTATAGACTAAGATCGTGCTAATCTGCATGAACAAGTAGGAGAATAATTGAGGTCTTTGTGGCTGTTTACACTGTATTTACAGTTGTTTTGCATGACTAGAGCAGTAGAAAACAACTTTTGCATGCTAGTTAATCTGGCTCATTTATTTGTTCGTTTATTTTGACCACTGTAATTTGTTTCACAACATTTGTGCTTTAACATAATTCTATAGTAAATGTAATATAGAACACTCCATCAAGTCAATAAAGTCAACTGGAATATGAGCCCTCAGTACAACATCCTGCTGTTAAACCTTTGTTAAACAGCAGGAAGAGAAAGGCACATTTTCTATGTGGTAATTATAATGTGAGAGGATTAGCGAGGTGTTGCTGTAACATGCAGACTAAGCTCAGCAGCTCCTGAGTATTTGTTTCCAACAGGAAAAGGTTTAATTTACTTCAAGTCAAGTCTGTTTTCTCTCCAGCATCCTGTTTTTCTGCACTATCTATCTGTGGACTCCTCACTTAAAATAAAAAACTGCTGAGAATCTACAAGACATTCTTTTTTTTTTTTTTTGTTATGGCAGTACTTTAAAATCAGTTAAGTGCTGCCTGCCTTCGGTTCACCAGCAGGATTTTCCTCTGAGACGACTATTAAACTCACTCGGTAAAGCAGCTGGCTCCAAGAACGTATGGGAATAGGGCATTTGAGCACTACCTCTCTCCTTCTCTCTCCTTAAAGTCCATTGGAGCAATCAGCAGTAGTTACTCATGTTTAAAACCTCCAGAAGACCCCCCTAGCCCAGTTATGCAGCGGGTGGAGATGTGTGAAGAGCCGTAGAGTGGTGGTGTTCAGAACGACTACACCACAGGAATCGAGTGAAAATGTAACTCAAAATTATTTTGCTGAAAAATCATGATTGGGCTGACAGAAGCAAAAAAATCATTTATGTCTAAGACTGTATCATTTGTTTTGCTGTTCAGTACAGACTACTGCACAAAGACCTACTGATCGTAGTACCAGAGTAAAGAAGGACATGCACTGTGTTACACATAAATATGCAAAGACTTTTTCTTATTCCTATAAGAACAAGACTCATAAGACTTATCTGAATATTGTATTGTTACAGACTCAGTTTTCCTTTTTATAGGTGGCAAAGAAATTCCCTTCACATTTAAAATATATGAGGGGAAAATTACAATGTATCATTATGAAAAAGGGATAATTCCATAAGACTTTGGGTATTAAGTGATCAAGCATGTTCGGATCAAATTATTTCCATCTCTTACTAAAAATCGGATAGACAACTGATCCTTCCCCTCCCCTGCCCAAACACATGCTATATAGCTTTGCAAAGAAATACAGTGAAACCAGAGTGAAGCTACAAAATCAATAAATCCAATGACATACTACAATTATCCTAGTTGAAAGATATCACACACTATAAAAAACCTTCTGGCTTTCTTAATTCCAATGATTTGGGAATGGTTTTATTAAAATATCAATGCTCCATTTAACAATAAATTACTAACATGTTTGGGAAAGAGCTAGACTCTGCCAGGGATTTTTTAAAGCAGATTTTGTTAATGATTAATGGACAGTTCTGCTCAAAAATTGATGCTATAATACAGTCCTGAGACCCCGCTACTGGTAAACTGATCTGTAAAAACAAACATTGCACCAATGTGAAGTCTTAATGGCTTCAAAAGGAAGGCTTGTTCTCACAAATGTGATTACAGAATTAGGGCCTACGACATTACCAGTCGTTTTCAGCAAAATAGTCTAACATTTCTCATGGTTGCATGATGTGTAGCAGAATGGCATATTTATATTTTATTAAATTTGTGTATTAATTAATATTTCATTTTACATTTTTTTCTCCTTTTCCCCCTTCACTACTTTTTTTTTTTTTAAATACACAGTTTTATTCTTCATATATTCTAAGCAGCTTTGCAGTCAAAGTTTTATTATCATTACCGAACAGTTACTACAGATGTCTTCTGGTTTAAGTACAGCATAAAGCCAGGCAATTTCACGTGTTATCTTATGGTAAACAGTAGAAAAAAAAAATTACTTTTAAATACACGCCACTATATAAATGGAAATTCTGGGCAGTCTGAAGCGCTGTGTGCTTCTTGGCTTAGTGACCTGTACAAGCAGTGCTCTCTGGGACTAGCAGTGTATCAGATATGCAAATCCTGTGCAACAGCTGTGCTACATTTGGAGATTTTCAATAGCAACCCTATAGCAAAAAAAAAAAAAAAAATATTTAGAGGCATCTATGGACACACTTGGCAGATTGCCAATGGCAATATCCATATGGTTCCCCATAGATCTGGCAGTATGAGCTTTTTCCATGCTAATATCTTCTGTACCGAGTTCTCCTGCAGTTCTGCACTAAACAGTGATTACAAAAGCCCTCTACAGGGAACTTGACTTACAGTCATCCAGAAGTTTGTGGGATATTTTAAATTTTCCTCTTCCACTGCCACTAAGCAGTATAAGCAGCAGAATGAGCCCAGCCTGGCTGCAACCCAGCTTACCCGTGACCACTTGAACGACAAAGTGCAATTTGTTTAGATGCCTGCTGGAAAATAAGCGATTTCTCATTTCCTTCTGTTCCAAGGACCTTTGCAGCAGGCCAGTAATTTCTTCCAAGTTTAGTCTAATTGAAACTGGAACTCAAGGTAATTGAGAGCCTAATCGAGAAGCTTTAATAAAACTGGTGTCTTTGAGGTTGTGCTGCTGGTAAAGCACTACCTACCAATTTAAAAGCCACAGTCCCACATGGAGGTGATCAATCAGAATTTTGTGGGCTAGGACTATCACTTGACAGATGAGTCAAAAATGCTGCACAATTAAACAACTCGCCTCCCTAAAAGAAGAGACAGGTAGGTGTAAAAGAGAATGCCCATTATTAATAGTTGTTTTAAGTATATTGGAATAGTGAGCAGAAAATGCTGAGCAATTTTAAGTCTGCAATTGAAAAAAAAAAAAATATTAAATAAAAATCACCATTACTGCCAGGTTATCATTTTGCCTACCCTCCTGCAAGTTGATGAAGACCAGCAATAAACCACTGAAAAAGCATTTCAGCAAAGTTTAAAATCTAAACTGTAGTACCCATGCTAAATGTTAAAGTGGACATATTAAACTACTCTAAAGAACCTTTTGGCCCCTCTTCACTTTTAGTCCATTGGGATCTCACAGGTTCTGGCAGACGCTGCAAATATATCCCTTTAATTGTACAGATCGTGACATACTGGAATCATTTTGCTCTCCTCTCTCCTACCCCCCAACTTCTCTTTTGTAGTTTCAGTGAGCTCTGTACTCTTGACAATAAAGTTCTTATGAAAAATGCACTGGTCTTTTTATTCCTTCCAATTGTTTTAAAAAATTGGAAGTGGTTTAATTTTAAGAATACACGCAATATAAATTATTGTCTAGATGTCAAGGTCTAACTGCAGCTTTCCACCATGGAATACCCGAAAGACATCAGAAAAGACGGGATCAGATGAGTCCATTCTTAGTGGTATCTCATGCTCTATTTAACTTGTTGCTTCCCAATGCATACTAGTGATCTTATTACAAAGAAACTGCACAGTAAACTGACACTTTTGAAATTTCTTGTATATTTTCTCCAGTCTGCAATTGCTGACCACCGTGCATATGGAGGGCCCCAGTGATAACTCTCTTGGGTTGGGGAGATCAACATGGAGTCAGGAACAGGATCTTTATTGCCTTATACAAATGACAAAGGAAAAAAATCTCAGAAAGTTGTAATGCCTTTGACCGATGACATTACTACATCTTCACTCTAATTACTCAAGACTAATCCAGTTGGGTCTTGAAAACTTCCGAGGATAGAGACTGACAGCTTCTCTAGACAACCTGTCCCAGTGCTTGCCTGTCTTAATGGCAAAAAAACTTTCTCCTTATACCCAGTCAGACTTTGACCTCCAACAACAGAGATGTCCTTCATGACTTATATTATGGAATCCTTTCATAGGAAAGGGTAAGGGCAAAGCATGCATACTCTTTTTCCCAGTTCACAGGCCAAAATACGTTTTTTTGGCTGGGACCTCAAGACCCATGTTCCAATTATTTGTACGCACGCAGCTCTTATGGGTTTCAGAGGGAAAAGTACTTCATGCTCAAGAGCAGAATATAACTGGAAATGACTAACTCTATTTGACATTAATATCACAATTACAGTTCATGCACTGTAGCTAGTCAATTCTCTCAGCTAAATTACTTCATCTTATTTACTAATCATCTGGAGTAGGATTCAGGATTTTATGATGGCAAAATGGAGATACAAGGGTGTCATTAACTTTGCCTCTATTTTCACATTATTTTGATGAAGGGTGCTCAAATTTGGAGAAAAAAATTAACTTGGCAACATATTTGATAAAAAAAAATGCTAGGCACTAAATTACTAAAACATTTTTTTTTTTCTTAAGGTAAGAAAAAAGATTGATTTTAACTGTTTTAAGTTTTAAGGTCGATAATGTTTCCATATCATGGATATATTATTTCCTATATTTTACGGAAAAGTTTGAACCATTTTTACATTAAACACACATAGTGCAGACAACAGTGCACTATAGACAATATACACAGAGTTAAAAACATTGTTTTCCTATTTACCTAAGTCTTTCTAAACATTGATGATAATAAAACAGAATATATACTTTCTGTTCAACCACCACTACTGGCACTGAGGATCTGAAGGCACTTCATAAACCACACAGGAAATCTCAAAATACGTGGGACAGACAAGATGTTCAAATCGGTCTTCTGCAGCCTTACAGTGAGCACGCATCTACAGAGCTACACACACCATGATCATACTGCAGCCAGGATGCACTGAGCAGCAGAGAGAGAGACTGGATATATTGAGGGGCATACACCCCCTATAGTAAATATGCCCATGAAAATTGCAGTGATACCTTTTGCATACATGCAAAACATGCAATACTCTGTTGCTCTCTGTCCTATCTGAACAGCAGATAGGCTGTCTTAATAGACAGCCACTAAGAAACCCAAAGGAGGAAAGGATGGTATTGTCTGTCTGTTCAGCTGTCACATGCTGAAACCTGGGTATTGATGTGAAGCTCTAAGTCAATAATGATATCAAGGGGAAACAATTGCTCCCGTAACAGCAATCAAGCAGTGCTAAGACAATGATTACGTGATCCTGAACGGTGAGAGTATATGAGAACAGAGCACGTTCTACGGCATGAGTATCCAAATTTCATTTAGATCCTTTGCAAAGGAGCTGAAAATGTTACAGCTATATTGACAACATGCCAGTAGAATACATTTATTTTTCTAAGATGGGCCCCTACCAGAATCTCACGTTGCTCCCTGTAAGCACCATCCATGCATCTTGCACACCTGGTTTCTCCCCACTGAGCACCATCTCTGCCCTTTTCATTCCTCTATGATACATCTCCACAATTTTGCCTTTATATTGCTCCCCATTCTAACTGTGTCAGGCTTTCATTCACTTCGAAAAATACCAAGAAAATGAGTTAAGAACGTCAATACAAATTTATGGAGGTGGCATTGCAATGTCAAATCAAGAATATGGTATCAAGATGAAATACAACAGTGTCAGGATAAATGTACCAAGCTGACAGCACAAAGTCAAAATGGAGCAATGTCACTGCAGATCTACAGAAACAACATTCATCTGTCAAAACAAAATCCTATCATTACACATTAAAGAGTAGCTTAAATAAACTGGAACACATAACTGTTCGTTCAGATTAGCAAATCCCACCCACACTCTCCTCCCAGCAGGGAAAAACACAAGTGTTTGGCAGACGTAGGCAAGTAAACATTCCTGTGGGACTTAATACCACAAAACCAGTTAGACTCAGAGCAGGACAGCATGATAGCATAAGGAAACTTCCAAGTCCGGACCAACAGCCACTGGTCAAAGCGCCAAGGCAATGACCAAAGTGATCACCAAAGAATGACCCCAGAATGAGTAGTGACTATTCACACAGGAGCGAATTCACCCATTGACTCATTTTCAGCTCTTCACTTTCATACAGCTGAGGTACGCTTCTTCACCCTTTACAGTTCAGTCCCAAACACGACATTTCTTTCCTTCTTTTCCCAAATAGTGTAACCCCTCATCCTCACTCGCTATTAAGTGGACAGTGTGCAGCCCCAAGCAGAAGGTCTCTAGAAAGCCCTCACAGTCACAGACCTGCTCTAATCCTATTTCTGGGACTGAGGTCCTCATTAAGCAAAATGCAGAACATTTGTTGAAAAATTGTGGATTGAACTCAGGACTGCTAATTTTAAACTCTGCACGGCTAAACACACAGTTGTTTCTGAGAATTAATAGATTATTCGATGTCACATGTGCAAATACAAAAGGAAGACGTTTAGAAATGTTTGAAAGTTACCACTGTAGAAGCAAGGTCAAGTGCAACAGAGAGGTAAGCAGATGGAAGAATGCTCCTGTAAGTAACCGAGTGGGTACTGCTTTCAGCGATGTCTGCAGTAACCTTAAATTATGAGCTATGTGCTTAATCTCTACGCTGTTGAGCCCTTCAACCCAGTTCAGCACAGCAATCACTACAGATGGAATAAACATATCAGCTATAGCATCTCCATTTTTCAAATCAGGAATGGAAACAATATTGCTTTCTTTTGGTCTTTGTGTACAAAGTCACTTGAGATTACAAGTCTCTCTCTGTACGAAATATAATATTAAGTCTAAGAGAACTACCCCTTTCTTCACTGAGGATCATAATCTTGATTTCAGTAAGTACGATCCTACAAGCTCTTGGTTATAACAGCTCTAAATTTGACCTGAAAGTAAAAAAAGTCATTTTCTCAATGCTAATAGCTGTATCCATCAACACATCATTCACACTTTTCAAAACTGGAGATTGAACTATCGACATTAGGAGCGTACATACAGAAATACAATGCATTAATCAAATTCTTTGAAAGGTATGATTTTATGTCTGTGTGTCTAGGTTTCTAGTGAATTAGAAGGGTTGGGGGGGGGGGAGAAAATGTGAAAAATGCATTCTCTCTGTCCTACCATAGCTTTAGTACAGAAAGGAACTATGGATCAGTGGAAAACTCTAAATGAAGTAATCATACTTAAGGAAAAGATTTCTTATTCCTAAGGGAAGAAAACCAGGTAAATTAGTTTATACGTCATTGAAGAATGTCTAACATTGGTGCTTACTCTGGTCTTCTTCAGGAAACCCAGTGAAAATATCCATGCTTTTGATGATTCTAGCCAGGAAGAACTTTCATTGCAATGTATTCTCTTTTATTTATCACTTCAGTGAAATAACTGTCTGGCAAATTAGATTTTTATCCTCTATTTAAAAAAAGGGGGGGGGGGGGGGAATCAGGAGAACAAAAAGGCAATCCACTTTTCACTGAGAAAGCATCACACACATTAATCACTGACCGCCACTCTCCATGAGACATTGGCTTGATGTGTTAAGTGTAGG
The DNA here is from genome assembly GCF_965183815.1 of Platalea leucorodia. NCBI lineage: Eukaryota > Metazoa > Chordata > Aves > Pelecaniformes > Threskiornithidae > Platalea > Platalea leucorodia. The sequence goes on from NC_138827.1 coordinate 62,766,530, forward strand.
GATACTTCTGTGAAGGCCACATACCCAAAAATTAAAGAAGAGATAATTGTGTGTTATTTAGTATTGCTGCAGAACACATCGGTTAACCAAGCGTAACCCTCATACCCTTCCACATGCTCCTGTTTTCAGCAGTTTCCAATGAAATGAAGACTGCAGGTGTTGAGGATTCACATAGAAACATCTGTGCTAGTCAGCCATCTCCAGTGGAAGGCTATACTAACTTTGCTGTGGTCAATATTTTAACTGGATCCTCAACCTGTGGCCATGAACATACAATAGAAAATTAGAAGTTGCATTTTTACCCTCATAAGATACTTCATAGTAGTGAATGGTAATTTAACGTAAGAGTATGTTTGAAGAGACTGAGACACAAACCTTCAACAGAGGCACGGAACTATGCCATGCCATTTCTGAGGCAGGACAAACTAAGACTCTCCGCAGGGATGGTTACAGGACTCAAGATTAAGACTCAGTCTTGTTCCTTTCCCCAAACTTCAGAGATTGCAAGTAGAACTAAAGTTTAATTTGGATTCTCTCTTTGCAGGGGTTGTTTCCTCAAGCAACATTGATATAAAACAAGCTACGTTCCTTTAATAACGCAGTGTTATTCCTTCGTCTGTCTGTCCAAAAGGATTAAATGAAGCTAATAGAAAAAACATTAGGATATTCTAACAATGAATAGTTAAAATCTCATGGTTAGGTAAGAAAAGGTGTACAAATGAAATATTTTTCAAGCAGAAATCCATACAACTTACGTCAACTGAATCATGATCACAGAAGCAAACAAGAATGTTACTCTGAGGCTGACCATTCCTTTAATTACTTACCCCATTTTGTGATGAAACATCACAAAAGCAGGAAGGCGATCAGCTTCAGAATGATTAATTACATGAATTCTTTCAGACAGTACTTGACTACCTGCTACACATAAGCAAAGACAAGGTAACTTATTTTTTACAATATGGGGAATTTTCTTCTTCCTTTACAACCCTTTCTTTTTAAGTAAAAATATTCAGCTTTTCACCCAACTTGCTATCTGATTTCAAGACCAACACGAATCAGCAGGGGAGATTGTGAAATAGAGATGAGATTTTCACCACAAAAGCCCAGGAAAAATTATCCTGATATGTTATGGAAATAGGCACAATGCACATACACAAACACATGCTGTTGAAAGTCTCAGAAATCATGTTTTCATACGGTCTTTCTAATAGAGAGGATAGCAAAGCAACAAGCTATGCTCCAACTATGTTCCTTTACCTTGGCTGAAATCAGAGTAATTATCTAGCCCATCCCTCCTACAAATGCAAAAATTACCTCCTGGGGCATGCCATATCCTAAGCCTGTTTATTGTGCCTAATCTCCAGATACCAGGGAAGTCTTCATTACAACCACCATTGTGAGCAGAGGATCAATATAGTTCAGTGACTCCTTAAGACACATTACCAGAAGCTCCCCACAGTTGGAACCAATTCTCATACACTGAAATCTTTCATGAAACGTAATTGCAGTTTTCCCCCACGCAAGGCCTACATCTCTTAGGACTGTATTTTGGTATACAGCATTAGTGATAGCTATTATGAAGCATGATAATAATAAGTTTCCAGAACCATTGGCTCCCAAAGCTAAAACTGTATATAAATTTTAGTGCTGCAACAGATGTTAATACATACATTTACATTATCTAAACCATTACTTATTAAATAATCTGGACAGAAAGATTGCTTTGTATCTGCCAGTTCAAAGATACAGTATTTCAGACTAACCAAGCAGCTTAGATTCACGCAGAGCCTTTGCAGTTTTCCTTGATACTACATTGTGAAACAGCTACCTAATACTTTAAAGTTACATATTACTTAAACATTTCCCATGTGGAACAAGCACAGAAGGAAGGAGGCTACTACCCAGACTAAAGAAGGTATTTGTAATCAGGTTCTGCTCAAACATGAAGAAAAACTAGTTCAAGCTACTATGTCTGCTTTTTTGTTTCTATATGGCAGGCTGTGGATGGCCCAATTGGTACCAGGTAGTCCAGTTTGCAAGGTGCTGTGTAAACAAGTAAGAAAGCATCTGCCTCAAGAGCTCCCACCTTAAGATTGTGAAAAGACACAAAAGACAAAGCAGAGAGAACGAAGAGGCAGCAGCAAGATGAACATCGTGTGCATAATAAGCAATTCCCCGAGTGCTACCAACACAGCTACTGAGAGGAATTACGATGAGCTATTCTACACATGCCAAGAGCTAAGCATTGAAAGAAAAGAAAAAACCTCTCCTTCAAAAATGAATTCTCACATTGCTGAGAAAACTGTATTTTTTAATTTTCTCCTAGCTTTGCTAAATCTAAAAACCCCATGGAAGCAATATCAATTTAGCAAAGTTCTGATGAAAGCCAGGAAAATCCTTGATGGATTTTTAGTTCTTTCTTCCTACCTTGCCCACCAAGTTCCTTGGTGCCCGGCCTACCCGATGAAACACTCTGGAGTCAGTCTGCAAGACACGCACTTCCACAGCAGCTCAGACTACTTTTTCTTTCACAGTGAATTCCATAATGTTGGATTTCTTTTCACAAAGAGTTCAATCTAAAATCCTGAAATATTGATATCCTTCATGATCATAACTTCACTTTTCTTAACTGTAAAATGCATGTTAATGGTGCTACCACACAAATCAACTTCTGAAATAAGGAGAAGTGTTGAATTTAAATTCCTGTACTGCAAATCGTCCAAATGGTTTAACTCTAGAGAAGATCCAAACAGTGGTGGTCTCTCTTTTCCAGTGCACGTATGCATAAAATAAAAGGCATGTTTATGATATTTAAACAGAACTTTTCTAAGAAGATAACAGCCATTCCAAGATTTCTAATGGTTTGTACAATAAATACTTGTTCATATGAATACTTCCATTAACCCAAGTCAAACTGTCACTTTCCAAAATCATTTATCAATGTGCCTAGCCCAAATTCATAACATTTAGCTGACTTTGAATGTAGATCTTAGTATGTCAAATAGTCTCCCTCTTGAGGCAGCTCCATTTTCCATTTTCAATTTTCCGTTCTTGAAATAAAGCTGAACGTCTAGACTATCAGGTGGTCCCCACAAAAATGTATTGGCAAGGAAGGGGGAAAGAGAGAACCTGAGCTCTGCCTAGCAATGTCCCAGCAATGGCTACAGAGAGACCTACAGAGAGAACCTGAGCTCTGCCTAGCAATGTCCCAGCAATGGCAAGCACTGTAAGGACTCCCCAGCCATGCGGATGGGCAGTGGAACGGCACCAAAGGGAGAGAAAAAAGGCTTGTGTGCTGTTCCCAATTCAAAATCAATTGCAAATCCAGTACTTCCAAATGAAACAGATAACTAACCGACTAGATCGCTACGAAAGCTATGTGAAATAAAATTGTATTTATCTTGTATACTGAAAAAATACTGCCACACATTCCCAAGGTGTCACTGTGCTCCGTTTTCCTCACTGGACATCTGTATTTGGATTCATACAGACTCTGTGCTTACAAGACAACCAGTTTGCCTGTCAGGTTTTCAGAAATACCAGACGGCAGCCTGAGTTTCTGGGTTTGCTGGTTTCTAAGAGCGTTCAGCTGGCTGAATCTGGCCCCGATTCCTGCTGAGTATGTGTGACAGCCAGTTTTCCACACAAAGCCTCAACAGCACTGCCACTTCTGCTAGATACCCTCACATCACCCATTTATGAGGAATGAGATTAATTGCACTCTTTCCTCAGATCCAGTTTCTTTACACTGCAGTTTCTTTACACTGCAGGTTTACTGAATGTAAACCTATGCCAGTCTACTCAAGAAACAGACTTATCTTGATCATCCAGTATAATTTTTTTAAATGCTAAGCTGCAAGATATTTCTCCTGAACAATTAATACAGGTGTAATAGATGACTAGTGTGCCACAAAGTCTCCTTTATAGTTCACAATCATGTCAAAAATATCTTTAGGGAGGTATATATCACAATAAACCATCTGCTAAATAGCCCATACAGCAAAATAACTGACTTTAGCTATTGATAAGATGGTATTAAAAAGGCTTAAACTACAAGTTTTTTTCTCATACTTGATACAAGAAAAACAATTTCATTACTCTGCTCTTAATAAAGAACATCTGTACATTTGGTTGTCATGACTGATATGAGCCATTCATTTAAAGTGTTACTGCTTCTCCTCTCATTAAGATCAAGTTCAGACCCTGCAGAACTGCCAGCTCCCTAAGATGCTTTACACAAGGGAGGAAACAAAACATGAGAGGCCAACTGTTCATAGGATAACATCTTCACATTGTGGTTTAGCTGTCTACAGTAATTAGAAGAGCTTTGATACGTATCTCACATTTGGGTGAATATTGCTTTCGCTTGTGCAGTAGTGTAAACAACCAGACAGATATGAAAAGTGCAAGTCAGTTATGATCATTTAAAAACACGTTAACTACTGTAAAAAAGGAGCCTGTGGTTTATTCCTCACATGAAGTGCTGGGGTGTTGACATTAAAAATTACAGCCTACAGATATTAGAACCCCAGTTGAAAGCATTTTCTTGACTGGGAGATTCATCCTGAGCTAAATAATAGTGACTCCGGAAAATACATAGTTCAAAAATTGCAATGTAATACATTGAATTACCACCACTTCAACCACATCATCCTGTACTTTAATGCCTTCTTCAGCAAACAATAGAAAGGTTCCTGAGAAATGCTTCAACTATCTGCAAATAAACTGTGGTTACTTTCTGCTGGGTATGCAAGAAAAGAGTAGAAGTTGGCATCGCTACCATTTGTGTTACAATGCTCACCTGAGCTCAGGCACTAGTTATGAGCTGTCAGATATCCAGGACCATTGGTAGAAGGCTACATATTCCTGACACATTAGCTCCTATGTCTGGTTATTACAGAGCAGCTCTGTGCGAAATCTGACACGGTACAAGATAGAACAGGTGAACTGACACCAACTATATCCTAAAATTTCAATTGCACACTCAACATGGAAGAGCACACTATGACTGTACATACTCAGACCGGTCATCAGTCACTCAGCAATTCAGTTGAAATACCTGTATTTGATACTCAGAATTAAGACAATGTAAATATACACCGAAAGTATGTACAGTTTTAAAAGAAATAAAGTGACAAATACATTTTAAAGCCAACATTCTAATGTTAAACGAGGTTTTCTTATCTTATTGCTTGTTTCAAAGAAATGGGACCCAAATAAGTAAATCACAGTGGATCTGGGAGATGCTGCTCCAAGCAGCTTGGTGCTTCTAGTCACCAAAATCTCTGTGCCTGCTAGAAATCCTGACAAGCATTAAATTACGTTTACATATTCCACGGGAAGATCACTGTAACATAATGTCAATACAGAACCGAGATACCTTTCAATGATCATGCAAATGATCACAAAACTCATTAATAATCTTTTAAAGTCTAAGCAAAGTCTGTATAGTTTAAGTGATTAAAAAAATGAGCAAGAATTTGGTTTTGTAACGCCTCTGAAATCAATTAGGTTGGAAGAGTATGTCAATGATGAATATTGCTCATGTATTTACTCAACACACAGATTATCTGCATATGTTTTTATGCAAAAATTACTATGAAATGGAACCCAAACACTGTAAGAAATGTAAGTGCATGTACCATACATTATTCTGGACATTGAAACCTACAAAGAAACAGACCCAAAAAAGTATGGTGGCAGAGGCACCGTCATGTCAAAGTAAATTATGACCATGGAGTGAAGGTACAGAGAGGTTACATGACTTGCCACCTGCCAAACAGTAAGTCGGCACCAGGCTCAGAAACAGCAGTCACATCCATGAATCCTTATTCTGGACATCAACCTCTGAAGCACCATCATTTCACAACAACACTGAAAAGAATGACATCTTTTTAAAGAACATTTTTACACTGAATTAGCAGAAGAATTAGGAGTAAAACCTATGAAAATTTAACATTTTGAATTTATGTTCTCATCAGTTGTCCCTCATGCACACACAACCTGTTGCCTCTGTCTAGTCTCCTTAACTATACTTTACTGCCTCTTTTTGGCTTAAGCAACAAGTAAAACAGGCATAGACTGAAGAAGCAAGCGCACAGACAGTAACACGCTAAAAACAGCCTGGAAAGCTTAAAAATAAAGAGGCAGAGATAGAAATAAACAATGGCATGAAAACATAAACCTCTTGCATTCAAAGTACAACAATGCACAAATAGAGCTGCGAATGATTATGTGTGTCAACATCATTCATATCTACCACACCTCTCTCAGTCTGAGAGCCTTAATTTATTAAATATCTCGTAAGTTAAGTATACGTCTGCATCCACAGACAACCACACTGGCATAATGACCTGAACAGGCTTGGCTTATATGCAAGGTCCAGCGCATTTTGTAAAGTAATTTTGGGCTCTGACTGTAAGGTTTTGAAAGGGGTGATGTTCTCCTGCTTGCGTAGAGTACCTGCTTTAATGGGGCAACAGTACCACTCAGGATCTTATCAGGCTTCACAACACAAAGATTATTACATTACTAAATCAATGCTGTCATGTCATTGCCATCTTGATTAAACCACTAAAAAATGTGCGCATCCTGTCAAATCAGAGAAACACAACCCATCAACATGCCAATTACATACTGTATACAGGTTAAATACTAACAGACACAGTTTCAGGAGCTGCCAAATAATAAGAAATAAAATGAAAATAAAAGAATAAAAGGATCTGCTGTCCTTTCAATAAAAGAAATGGACAGAGTATGACATATAACACAGATCCATCTTCAATCCCACATGGGGTGGTCCCCTTGATTTTGCAAACATGTTACTGCTGCAACCCTGGTGAACCCGCCACTCTCCAACCCTGCTCGCTGTCCAAGCACAACCACTAAGCTCACTCTGTTCTTCAAGAGGCTTCTTTCTCCTCAGCTGGTCATTATAAACAAGCTGCAAGTCTATTTTGTGCCAGTCTGACTGCCCTAACTAATGCACATCCACCGTGCCTGTATTTCATTAGAAATCAAGCATGTAAAACAAGGCAACCTGACTGGCCAAGAATCCCAGGCATGACTGTAATCATCATGATGAACGGCTCCAACTGTGGAGCCCTAAATATTACACTCTCAATTCAGGTTTCATATTATCTAGTTTGAAGCCTTGTATTAACACAGTATGACTCCAGCGAGAGAACTGCCATGTTAATTTGCTCCTACTTACGCTGACAGTCCTCTGTGGCCCCATGCCAAATAACAGGCACAGATTAATGTATTTTATACCTGCCAAAGAAAGGACATGAAAACTTTCCAGAGACTACATCCTGAGGTCCTTAGTTTTTATTCATAACCAGCCTGAGAAATTTCAACTAAGTCTAATAGAATTTTGTCTAAGAAATTATTTTAAAAATGAGGCAGAGTTCCTGGATTGTATGTACAGTTAATTTTCATAAGTGTCCTGAGTACTAAAAGGTAAAATTATTTTAAAAGCACCTATAATTAGAACCATAGAATCGTTAAGGTTGGAAAAGACCCTTAAGATCACTGAGTCCAACCATTAACCTACCACTGCCAAGTCCACCACTAAACCATGGCCCTAAGCACCACATCTACCCGTCTTTTAAATACCTCCAGGGATGGAGACTCAACCACTGCCCTGGGCAGCCTGTTCCAATGCCTGACTACCCTTTCAGTGAAGAAGTTTTTCCTAATATCCAACCCAAACCTCCCCGGGCGCAGCTTCCTCTCGTCCTATTGCTTGATACTTAGGAGAAGAGACCGACCCCCACCTCGCTACAGCCTCCTTTCAGGCAGTTGTAGAGAGCGATAAGGTCTCCCCTCAGCCTCCTCTTCTCCAGGCTAAACAGTCCCAGTTCCCTCAGCCGCTCCTCATAAGACTTGTGCTCCAGACCCTTCACCAACTTCGTTGCCCTCCTCTGGACTTGCTCCAGCACCTCGATGTCCTTCTTGTAGTGAGGGGCCCAAAACAACACAGTACTCGAGGTGGGGCCTCACCAGTGCCGAGTACAGGGGCACTATCACCTCCCTGGTCCTGCTGGCCGCACTATTCCTGATACAAGCCAGGATGCCATTGGCCGCCTTGGCCACCTGGGCACACTGCTGGCTCATGTTCAGGTGGCTATCAACCAACACCCCCACGTCCTTTTCCGCCAGACAGCTCTCCAGCCACTCCTCCCCCAGCCTGTAGCGTTGCAGGGGGTTGTTGTGACCCAAGTGCAGGACCCGGCACTGAGCCTTGTTGAACCTCATACAGTTGGCCCCGCCCCAACAAACCAGCCTGTCCAGGTCCCTCTGCAGGGCCTTCCTACCCTCCATCAGACTGACACTTCCACCCAACTTGGTGTCATCTGCAAACTTACTGAGGGTGCCCTCGATCCCCTCATCCAGATCATCAATAAAGATATTAAACAGGACCGGCCCCAACACTGAGCCCTGGGGAACACCACTCGTGACCGGCCACCAACTGGATTTGACTCCGTTAACCACCACTCTCTGGGCTCAGCCGTCCAGCCAGTTTTTAACCCAGCAGAGAGTACACTCGTCCAAGCTGTAATTGCTACGATGACATTGAGTAAACTCTGCTTATGTGTGTACGTACATACATAGTATGTATTCTGAGTTCCACAAAGCAACGCAAAAACAGCTGGTGCAAATAACTGTTTGTTTGATAACGAGGAATTCTCCTTGACATATTAAAATAGTTAAGAATAACAACAAACCCACCACATCCAATACAGATATACAGCTGACGAATCCATGGGTTGGCCTGAGCATAACTCATGGCTTTTAGGATGTTCTCAAACTGCGTTTCTAGACACACCTTATGCCAGAATCAGACAGCACTTTGAGAAAACACCACAGCCCCATTCTTTGCTCCCCCCACCTTCCTTGTGTATAAGACCTTGTTGGCGTAGGACCTTTACAATGAATCGGCATCAGTGAACTCAACCGTGTTAAAAACAACTGCACTTCATTTTACTGGGCTAATTTTCATCTGTACCAGCCTTCTGATCCAGTTCACAGTGCAGCCATATGAAACTGCCGCCACAAGCGTGAGGGCAGTGAAGAGGCTGGAAAAAGGGACTGAGAAAGAAATAAGAGGTTTGCTTCTTTTGGCAGCAACATCGGCTTATGCCTCCCTAACGTGCCCACAGAACTGCAGTGCTGGTTTCACCCAAGACAGCCCCATGCTGCCATCTCGGCAGCTACCCCAAGAACAGCAGATCAACCTCAGCTCACTGGATTCCAAATTCAAACACCTACAAGTGAGAAAGCCTTTCTGCTAGGCATTCAGGAATGTTTACGATGTCCTGACTTAAAGACAAACTTATTCAGCCATGCACTGTAATCTTTCTATTTTGCCCAAGGTTTTTACTTGTTTGTATTTTATATTTTGAACTCAATTTGCCTATCTTGGATTTTTGAAAGATTAGTATCTTATTTTTCCCCAAAGCTTTTACTTCTATTTATATCATTCTTCCTCTAAACAGTGAAATAAGATATACAAGAAGAGTGAACACAAGAGAATGCTTTTCAAAAAAGAAAATATTCACAGTACAACATTATAATGTTGAGGTTGAAGCCATCAAACTCACCCTACCTGCTTTCTTTCAGATGCTTGTTTTTTCAGGGAGGAGAACTTGTATGCAGAACAGGCTTTCAGAAGATTTCTTGCTACATTAATAATTCTAAAATTTCCTCAAATAGCAAATTTGATGTACATGTTCCATGGGACATCACAGAGATACTTTTCAGACATTGTCTTCCAGAAACAAAAGAGAATAAAAGCAGTGAGAAAATAGTTTATCTCTGTGGGACGTGAGAATGAGGGGCAAAAAAATCCTAAAGATTCAATCCAATACTGAACCACTTTATCTGATCTTGTCCCATCACAACAACACAGAAGGGTAAATAAATAGATTATTGCTGCACAATCTGTTCTCTGAAAATTGCTTCCCTCCAGAACTTTTGTATTATCTTTTAGCAACACAGTTTCTAGGGGTCTGGTACCACAAGACAACTGGGTCTCTTACCGTTTCTAATTTGTTTGCAATAGGAAAATTCAGAAACAGGCCTGAAAGCTGGAAAGGGGCACACTGATCTGCAGATATCCTGGCATTACCCACTGCCACAAAAGGGATCATCTCTGGGACAGCAATCACTAATTTTCCCGAAGAGGTGGACATGAAGTCTTCCTGCTGCAAAGCAGATTCTGTACAATCATTACTACACTGCCAAATTATCAGAAGTAAACAAACCGCAAATAAATGTCTTCACGATCCTAGCCTTCCAGTTGAGAGTGTGTATTAAGCCATATTAATGTACCAAACTGTAGGTTAAATTCATCAATATAGAGAAAGAAATAAAACACTTTATATGTTCAAGTGTGATCCTGCAGAAAGCAGCTGCTTGGAAAGCAACTTTCCAGTAAATCTACCTGTCAAAATTCAGAACTGAAGTGAATTTTTTTTTTCAGAGAATAGTTCTGCACCAAGACACCAATAATTCCCTTCCAGTATGACAATATTTTCTGTAATATTCCACACATGGAAGATGCCCTTGAATCAAAATGGAAAGAGATCAGGTACAATGTTTGAAGCTCACTTTGCACGCTAGCTAAGGTGAATCACGAAGTCATCCTGAAAAGAAAAATACATCATCCATGAGAAGGAAAGCACAGTCTACCATGCCAGGAATTATGAAGCACAGTGAAGCTGCCCGATAAACTCTTACTCTAAGTGTGGTTTGGACTTGAATAGCTAAGGGCAAAGCCATTAGACAAAAAAAAAAAACCAAAACCAAAACAAACCCAAACAATCCAGGAAATAGGCTTCTACTCCCATCCTTGAAACATGATTTCTAATTTAAGACGCTTTTAGCATATACAGATTAATGGTTGGACTCGATAATCTTAAAGGTCTTTTCCAATCTAAACGAGTCTATGATTCTATGAAAGTACACATACGTAGACCACAGAAATAGTAAGTTATCTAGAAACACCTACACTGGCTTATAGTAAAGAATGACCTGACTGCTACAGGGTATCTTACCCCCATCTTTGGGAGCTCTGGTGCCTTTAAGGTAGTCTCTTCCTGCCCTATAGGTAAAGCCTTGGTCTAAACGCTGCAGAACTACATCAAGATCTACAGGCATGACTTAACTGGGCTGCAACTTTTCGATTCAGTACTAACTTGCAAGGATTTTTTCCTATATTGCTCCAGGATATCTTTTTCATTTTGACCTCAGTACATCAGTAGGATGCCAGCGTCTTCCTTCCCCATAGGTAAAGGCAAAGAGCATGAAGCTGAAGAACAAGCATCCCTCTAGTGTAGCAGGCTTAGTCCTGATTTAGATGCCTTCTGTCAAGTGCACTTTTCCTTCACTGTAGTTAGGATATTAAACCCTTCTGGATTTAGCAGTAGTGCTGGGTAACTGCTGTCTACCTAATACTTAACAAACCACTCTTTTTCCCATTCTTCATCAATATAGAAAAATACCCACTTCCAGCCCGAAGGAAATACGACTACTGAAATAGCCACAGAAGATCATGCAACATGCACCCACTGGTGGCACTAGTTAGGATGCAAACTCCTGTGCAGGCACAAGAAGGTCCTGAGAGGCTGGATTATAAATCTTCCCATGCCTTTCTTTCTTACCCCAGCCTTACCAAGTGAGTTGCCCACTGGATACTTCTGATCAATCTCTGTTTGGAGATGCTTCCCTCTATCCTAGCCCTGGCAGTCGTGGTGGTTTAGTGAAACCTATTCCTACTGCCAAGATACGACCTCCTACATACTCTCTGAGACTACCTTTTTTACTCTTACTGAAGTCCTATTTTATTTATCTACAACGTATGTCCTAGCAACCAACACCATCACAAGAATTTTACCTGTGCACCTTTCAGAGCTAACATGAATTTCTGTTTCACAGAGAAAACTAAAATAAGCATGGCCTTTTCTTTCAGTTAAACAACTGCCCTTGCACATCCTTCCTGTATGGCTACGTAATGGGTATAAAAGGTAATGTGCCAGATACCAAAAACGCTGAATGTGTGATGTCTCACCATCATATAGCTAGAGCTCCTGATAAATATCTCCTTTCTTCCTATGAGACTTCAAGTAATAACAACACTTGGCACTTATATACTCCTTCATATCTTGAAATCACTGTACAAATATGTACCTAATTAATATTCCCAATTTCTCTATGAAAAAAGCTACAAGGAACTGCGATTACTGATAATCATTATTCTATTTATTTGTTAAATCCTGATGGCCCACTTGGCCCTGAGCATGAAGATACATATATCTGCCTCGAGGACTTCACAATCTAAATGGTGAAGAATTTGTTGAAGAATTGCCAAAGGTGCACATTATGCTGACAGCAAAATTCAGCCCAAAAAAAAGGTTCCAATCAAATCAAAAGCCAAAGTCAAGTTTATGATGGAAAAATCAAATAATTTCAACAGTAAACCAAAAATTTTAAACCCAAACCCTTCACCTGAAAATTTATATAGGAAACAAGCACAAGAAGACCACTGGGTGCTTTATTTCACATGACATAAGACTACCATTCAAGGATCAGAGTAAATGCGTAAATTAAAAAAAAAAAAAAAATCAAGTCTGACTAACAGAGAGAAAACAAAAAACAAAGGTAGCTTATTCATGGTCCTGAACAATCCGTCATTAAAATAACCAAAGTTTTCTAATAGTTTCATTTACATATTTGGTAGCTTTTAAAATTTTGTTTTCCTACCAAATGCTGATGCAACATGTAAGGTATTTTATTAGTACTAAAATATGACCTTCTCCTGGGTTTGGACAAGAAACAAATACCACATCTCTGAGCAATCTCTAATGCAGTGTTGATGCATTCACACTAAATTAGACACCACAGCTTCAGGAATCTTTTTAAAACTAGGATAAATAGTTGCCAAACTTCCAGGTGTCACGTAAGACATCTACGTGTCAAGAGGTAAAATTCATACTCCATGTTTTGTTTGCTAAACCTCATAATAAAACAGATTTGTGTTGCTCACATAAGCACCCTGAACTGTCAAACCTCCTCTCTGTATGGTGATTCTAACACCAAATTAAAAAAAAAACAAACAGATATCCTTCCTGGAAAAGTCAACACTTCAGATTCAGGTGGGGAACAGGACTGGATAAGAGAGATAACTTACACGTAGATGAGACACTGCTCTGCATATCAAGTCTGTATTACTGCACTCCTATGAAGTCAATGATCTCTTTGAGCCACATCCCAACACCTGAAATGCTCAGCTGAACATTTCAGAACAGACTCCTACAGTTCAGAACCCAGCATAAAGAAAATTCGGAGCTGATTAAAAAAATCCAGCTTTATTACTATTTATCTTCTCATTTTGGCTTATATTTGAATCTTACGTGACTTCAATTGCTAACAAAACTGAAGACACAATGTCATTTAAATGGCATATAGCTTTCCTGGGAGGATTCGCCATCCAACAGCAAGGTGGGGTATTGCAGTTTGTACGTGGCGCTTAGGGACATGGTTTAGTGGTGAACTTGGTAGTGTTAGGTTAACACTTGGACTCAATGATCTGAAGGGTCTTTTCCAACCTAAACGATTCTGTATTTCTTGGAAAAAAAAAATGATAAGCCATCAGACACAATTACAAAATATAATGAAAACTTCCAAATGAGATATAGTTGCCTCCTAGTGCACAGACATGTAAGGCATGCTGGCATGTTGTATCTGAAAGCAAGATTTCCTAGCAACTACCACAATTTACCACCTCTTGCAAAACACTACATACATTTTTTTGCTATGTTAAAACTGCTGATATGTAACAGATTGAAAGATCTTAAATTAATATTTTAAAAATGATTATTGAATATTTCTTAATGAAATTACTGAGATTTTTAAATTACTCTGCTACTTCCCCTTCCAAAACACATACTGAAAAAAAGACAGTACCATCTCAAACACCAATTTACCTTAAAAAAGCAATTGTTACTTTCTTCATATCGCACATTCAGTTATGTAAAAACAAACTGATAGGTTATCAAAGTAAAACAGCACTTAAGAAAATAGCTCTTTTACACAGAAAGTAATTTGAGCTAAGCATGGGTAACTATTGAAAAGAAAATGGTAACTGTCTAATAAATATTCCTTTTAGATGAATGGTTTTCTATTTCTTTCCATTTTGTAGCTTGACTATGATGATTCACTACTAAAAATTTAATTTAAACATTAGTACTGAATTAATTTAAAAGAATCAACCCTAGGATTACTTGTGAATAGAGTTAACACAAAAGTTCAAGGGATACCAATTCTTTTGTTGTCTATGATTCATCACATAAACTGAATTAAACTGAAAATACTACTTCAAGTAGTTTGACTTAGATCTCAGTTAAACCAGCTTTGGCCTCAGACATGGAACTGAGTTGAGAAAAAACTTCCCACTTGCAACACCAAGTTCAATGGACCTCTGGGATCCAGGGAGCTGATCCCATTATGTTCTTATGTGATCTGCTGACAGGGTTTTGGTGGCACCACTTTAATTCATGGAACTTAAGAAGCCACAGAGAACTTCCTTTGATGAAGTGGAAAAAATTCCCCTCTTCTCATAGTCTAGGAAAGGGAATGTACGAGACAAAGAGGCCTCCTCACCACAGGAGAAATTTAGGAAGAAATTAAACCTACTGTCAGTGAATTGGCATTGCTTCAGATTTATCACTTGGTTTGATCAGCGACTTCCCAAAGGACACAACAGGTGGGGCGGGCTGGCAGTATTCTGTCTTGCTACTGCCATTGCATTTCCCACGTTGCTTGGCTGCGGTTCCATAAAGCTAGTGCAACATCTTGCCAACCGTAAGGAACTTCAGTAGCTCACCAGCTTTCATCAGGGGACAGATAATCTTAGTCTCTTAACCCACTGCTGTGGTTAAATTGGATACTAAGATGATGCCATGGGTTTAACTCCATAGAAAGAGTAAACCAAAACAATTCTGTCTTAAGAAAAAGTACTAAAAACCACCCCTCTATTCCAGACTGCAAAGAAAAGCCAGTGTTTTCCATACCTGTGGAGCGTATGAACCTTAAAATTTCAGTTGCATGGAGACCTGGATACTTTTCAGCACCAAAACGACTATATTCTAGTACCACAGCAAGGCTGCAGCAGTCTACTAGCAGTGAATTCACATCATCTTTATACTGCCAACCTGTTCTGCTTACTACGTCTTATCACAGCACTGAATATCTAGGGCCTGGAATTCTTTCTTGCCTTCTCAATCCAGGCCAACACAACAGACCTTGATTTAGGAGCACAAAGCCTTCAAAAGTCTCAGAATACCCTGCATCATAACTGAACTGGAAACCTCAGCCAGCACAGACTAACTCATCACCGAAAATGAATGTCTGGCAGTAAAATGGACCACAGGCCTCTCTCTTCTATTTAGTAAGTGCGCTCTCTAACTACACATGTAGAGTAGTAATTGATACTTCAAACTTACCCATTTTCTGTACTGTAGCCTTTAACATCACTAATGCATCCTCCCTCTCAACACGGTGGAGGGCAAATGACAGAAGGACAGAGAGGTTTGGCGTTTGAGAAGTAAAGAAGTGGAGGTGGCATTACAAAGCCCTTGAGGTCTTCATGACCCTTGTAAGGTCACGTCGCCAGTGACACCCAGCTCCATAGGAAAACCAAACAAAAATCATGCAGGCTGAATAAAAACCTCTCTTCAAAAGGATCCACTTCCCTAGAGACTCCTGACAGGACTCTGTCAGGTACACACAGGTGTGAAAACCAGACCCTCTGCTGCGGTGGTTAATGCAAGCTTCAACAGAAGTATGTCCATTTACACCAGCTTGGAACCTGCAGCCTCAGTTAAGGCCTGCTTTTCCTCTTTTTACACAAAATACATCCTCAAATCTTTTTTTAAAAAAAAAAGGGGGAAAAAAAAAGAAGAGAAGAAAAATCAGAGTTCTGCTTCTTAAAATTTAGTATGCAATACAGCTACTTTGACGTAGAGTCAGGTTTTTATTTCCCGAAACAATAATAGTTAAAAACATCCCACCTACACCAAGAAGATACATAGGCACATACTATTCATAACTTATTTTAAGTTCTTCCCTACTCTATTCTCTTGATATTGTTTGTTTCTCCTAATTCATTATTTCACATCTAAAATAATGTTGGAAACCATCTTGAATAAGGCAAGCCTTCTTTGCTCCACCTGCAAAGCATAAAACATTTGAAATACTGTATTAGTAACACACGCTTCTTCTAAACACAAAGAAATACTCAGGTTCAGAAGAAGAGGCCTGTATTGATTGATCCAGGAGGCAGATTAGTAAGCAAAGTCAAATCAGATTTAATTAACAGTTACTCAAACATATGTATTGATGGAAAAGATTTACTCTGTATCTTGCAGTTTGGTAGCTGACACAGAGACAGCACTGACAGAACTCTATTTTCAGCTGTCACTTAAATATCATCTATGTGACACCAAGGGAGTGCCCTGGCAGTCAGGCTGCAGACTCTAAAGCCCCTTAGCAACAAATGTTTGACATTCACATTAGTTATACCTATGTCAAATGTTATAATTCCCTTGACAGTTCAGAACAGGTAATACACAATACCATGGATGAGAATAAGCAGAGAGTATATACATCAGTGTTTCTTCAATTGTAACCTAAATCAGATTGTGCTCATGTTCTTTTCACATACCTCAGCTAGGAACTTGCATTACCACCACTGCTCACTGTCATAGAGACAGTTACACAGGCATAATCCCTGATGCAGAAAAAGTAACAGATACGTGTACATAAACTGTCTTTGAGACCAGTAACTGGAGTCAACATTTCTCCATAATATACATGAAACAGCTGCAGAATGGTTCTACGTTAACCAACCAGAACAGCTTTATAAGGACCACTTGTCCGACTTTTCATCAGCAGAGGGTACTCCAGCCATACCATTATCTATTTCCATGCCCAGCCCAGGCCCCACCCCTCATTTGCTGTGTTGCCAGAAAAATGGGTGACTTGGACCTAGCCTTAAAACTCTAGGTATGTATTTTTGTCACAGGAGTCCTTTAGGAGCAATGCAAGGGAACCTAACCCGGAGCAAGAGCTTTGATTGTAAAATGCAGTTAGCGTACCTAAGAATGAGAAGTAATGTAGAACAAAAACTAGCAATGGTAGACTACAACAGAATTAAATACGTGCATTTCATGAGCAGCGTTTCATTTCAAAAGCAGTGAAAATATTTATTTTAAAATATAATGCAAAAGAGAAAAGGAACAAAATTAAAATGTGGCTTTCACAGAGGGGGAAATAAATTATGAATACTTCTTTTAAAAATTCTTATTTCATCTCTAAGACCTTGTCCTGGTTTCAGCTGGGATAGAGTTAGTTTTCTTCTTAGTAGCTGGTAGAGTGCTGTGTTTTGGATTTAGGATGAGAATAATGTTGATAACACACTGATGTTTTGGTTCTTGCTGAGCAGAGTTTACACTAGTCAAGGACTTTTTAGCTTCTTGTGCTCTGCCAGGTGCATAAGAAGCTGGGAGGGAGCAGAGCCAGGACAGCTGGGAGATATAAGTTGGGGGAAGAAGAAGGAAGGGGAGGACGTTTGGAGTGATGGCGTTTGTCTTCCCAAGTAACCGTTACGCGTGATGGAGTCCTGCTTTCCTGGGGATGGCTGAACACCTGCCTGCCCATGGGAAGTAGTGAATGAATTTCTTGCTTTGCTTTGCTTGTGCGCGCGGCTTTTGCTTTACCTATTAAACTGTCTTTATCTCAACCCATGAGTTTTCTCACTTTTACTCTTCCGATTCTCTCCCCCATCCCACCAGGGGGGAGAGAGCGAGAGGCTGTGTGGTGCTTAGTTGCTGGCTGGGGTTAAACCACAACAGACCTTCATCTTGATCTAAACAGCATTTAATTTGATTTCTTAAGTCCTACTATTTTTCTGTATATAGACTATGTGTAGACTACACAGAAACAGTTAGACTTAAGGCCAGTGTAGACATAAGATTATAGGAATCTAAAATGTAGGCTTGCACCACGGCTCTATCCCAGAAACGTAGCTCTGTGCAGAATACAGGAACTGTTTTTTCAAGACAGTTCTGGGAAGAGAAGGAAAGGATATTTCTGTTACTGCTATATTTGGAACCACTAACTCATTCAAAGAAACAACAAAGGACATGGCATTCCCATTTTCTGTGCAGCAACCTACCTCTCCTAGGCATTTTCCAAGTATTAATACATGCCTGTGGGAGTGTGGATACAGGCACGTAAAATATAACTCCTATGGCATTAAGAAATAAATAAAAAAATGTTCCCAGCTTTTATTTAGTGCATAAGACACATTACTTGAGGGTATATATGTGAGAGAGAGCTATGAAAATAGCTCATTCATTATTTAAATTGGGGAACGGACTCAGAGAGGTTTTATTAATGTTCAAAGAAGTAAAAAGCCACAATCTCCTTTAGACTGTATCTGTCTAAATCCTGTTTACAGCACAGACATTTGACAACACTGTTGAAGTTCTACATTATTTCTGTAGCGTAGCAGTACTTTGGGTAATTTTTTCTGCCTTTTTTTCCCTTATGTGCTAAAAACAATCATGAAAATATCCTTTCAAGGTCATTTTATCCAATTCCTCATATAAGATAAAATGACAAGTCCATAAATCATTGAAGCAGTGAAGTATTGTACAGTGTATCTAGAGTTCAGTACCACAACCTGCAGTGAATCATCTTCAGTCAATTAACAGATTACCTTAATTCAACAAAATCCAATACCTGCGTTTTCCTGATTAATACTTTCTGTACATCTGGAGTTCTGGTAATTATTGCTAGAAGTACCCACTGAAATTAAAGATGGATTATACATTTGTGGATACAGAGCGTGAGAGCCTGTGAGACTGGCAGAGATCTCTGTTAAATACGTAACTGCGATGGCTAGAGCTGTGCGTGTTATTTACAAAATCAGGGTTCCCATACACCTTGATTTATCAGGGCCTAAATGCTGTCAGCTTAGAAGGCCTGGTAGCAAGCTTTTTAAAATACATACACGCTGGGGTCCATACATTGGCATGGAGTCCCAGTCACGATGGTTTCTGGCTGGGACCGGGCATTCCAGCACAGAAGTCCCTGCATCTCCGCTAACCTGTCCGTGAGCCTGGCGGGATTAGCCTGGAGGCACCCCGACGCAGATACTTCTTGCAAAAACCCTCGAATTCAAAATGCAGCCGCCTCCGTGTCACAGAGGTACGCTAAAACTAACCGAAATGAAGGACAAACTCAAACAGCTTTATTGCACAGAACAACCAAAACCACGGAACACAAACTAACGAGAAACAGGGGCCAAACTCCCTCCTTCCCGTGGGCACCCAGAGGACGCCATCGCTCCCCCGGGGGAGAGGGCTCACTGAAGGGTATCTCCAGAGGAAATCACTCACCCGAAGGCGCTGAGGGCACTCAGTCCCGGGAGGTCTCCTCAGGCGGCGGCCCAACCCCAGGGGAGAGGTTTCGGACACGGACCCGCTGCTCTAAGACGACCGCTCCGAGGGGGTCTGCGGCGGCGCCCCACTTATGCCCCGGGTCGGATCTGCGCGGTGGCCACCGCTGGCCACGATCCAGAAGCTTCTGCGGGCCGCGCCCGGCGGCCCAGAGGCCCCGCCCCGCCTGCTGCCCCCGCCGGCGCGTGCCGGGGCGCGCGGCAGAGCACAAAAGGCGCGAAAATGAAGCGCGAAAATGAGGCGTGAAAAGCCATGTTAAAAGCCCCCATCTTTGCGGGGGGGAAACACACACCGGAGTGTACCTGTCACGCTCCCGTAACTCACGATTGTTAGGTGATGGGTTCTGCAAAACAAACTGATTGCTTGCACGCAGCTTGGGATGCCAAAGAGCTACAGGATGCCAAAGGGCCTGCAGTCGGAGTAACTGCAGCGTTCCTATAGCCATTTGTACGCCAAACCCTTCTACCAGCTTCCGTGCAAACTGCTAAAAAAGGACCGGGTTGCTGTCCAGTACGGGAAACAAGGGCTGTAAATTCCCTAAGGAAACGCTGATTAGCCCGGGCTGAAGATGGCATGACAGGAGCTGAAAGTATTGCAAGCGTTTCAGGCGTATCAGGGGGGCCAGCAGCCAGGTGAACGTACGGAGGTGGAAGAAGCTGGAGGCAGCGGGAGGGAAGAGGCAGCGGGCAGGCAGCAGGAGGGGAGCGTTTGGGAGCGTTGGAGGATGGAGGCAGCGTGCGCAGATGGGCCTGCCGTTGTCCCGCTAACAACGGAGCGCTTGGCTTGTGCTCTCCTAAAAACAGTGAGAGGATTTTCTTCTGTGGACCGTGATTAAATCCCACTATACTGAAATTCAGGAAAATACCAACAGCATCTAGACGATCATCCAGCAGGCTAGAAACAATAGTTCTGCCTGATGAAGCGAGCCTGGTACTGTACCTTTCAACACTGGGTAGCTGTCAGGAGCCAGGGTCCTGTAAAAAGATTGCTATGATGGCAGCGCTGCGTGAAAATGCTGGGGCTTGTTTTAAATTTGATTGTACAACCAGTAATTTTGCTTTGGCAGTTTAGAGATCAGTATAGCTGCAGTGTAAAGAGATTCACGGTAGGTTACCCAAGAAAATGGGTGACAATCAACCACTTATCCTGAGCTAAACTTCATGCTTCTGGTATTCAAGCTAACTACTTTCACACAGGCTTCCTGAAGTGCACACAATACAGTAATCGCTAGCGGCGGTGTTGACATATTTTTAGATATCTGCGATTTCTAGCCATACCTTTAATTTGCCAAAGTGTAGTTATTCTAAACCATACATCAAAATACATGAAAATTGCTACTGATTTCTACAGTGACCACACAGACTTCTAAACAGAACTGGGAAAACGCCAGCCTGTGCAACTCACTTATATCCCTGCAAAAACAGCTGAGCATCATTAAGATTCAGAACGCAGGTCGGCTCCAAGATAACATCAACATGTACATGAGCTCAAATTTACCATAAAAAAAAAACAAACTAAAGATTCAGGCAACAAACTTCAGTATACCACTGATGTTAATGAGAAAGATGAAACCAAGGTTATACAGTGTACTACAGAAACTATTTTCTTCACTCTCATGCATGCAATTTTTTTTTCTTGGGCAAGTAACTAAGTGACTTCCAAGTAAACACAGTCTACCAAAATAAATAGAATTTTTCTAATTGATTAGACTTTAAGATTTTGTACATTTTCCTGCCCCAACAAAACTCGCATTAACAAGGCGATGTACTATCAAAATAGCTATGCTAATATTAATTACATGAAAATAAAAAGGAAATTTAACATTCTAAAGTCTTAAAATTATCTAATCTGTAACTAAAATTGTATTACCCTGCTTTAATTAAGATATTATACACTCATTTTCCTTGGATGCTCACAATCATAATTACTGCATGCATGGGTGAGCCCTGGAATTACTTTTAATAGAATTTAGCATGTGTACTGGTTCCCCACAGGCAATAGCATATTAATAAAAAAGCCACCTCCCGTCAGTGGTAAAAGAAAAGTGGAGACAGAAGCTACTTCTACAAAAAAAGCAACTCTGAGGAAAGAAGTTTAACAGAACTTAAATTTAAGCCTTTTTTCTAAGCCCCTCAGGAATATCACCATAACAGACCTTTTCTTATTTAGCTACCAAAATGTCTGAACTCCACTCTTTGCAAATACTACTGACATGATAGGCTTAAGTCTTTTGAGCCACTCCTTATGCTTCGAAATATATAATTTTTCCAATTTCTGAAGAGTTTTACATACATTCAAGCAGAGACAGCTGTATGCCAGGTGGCGCTGTTGGTAAAATATGACATCAGTTTCTTTAACACCTGCAAAGCGAGCATGACAGGATCTTACAGGAATACATTATGCTGTTAAGTCTTCTGTCGAAACAGCTGCCAAGAGGAGTACGTGATTAAACAGCTATTATTCACATTATTACTATTTTAAAGGAAAGCTAGCAAGAATTACAGTGCTAAACCCCTCAGTATTATATATAATAGACTGTTATCGTTATATACATGTATATAGCAGTAAGTCTATTATTTATAAAGTAGTATCTATAACATATATTCATACACATATGGAAAAACACAGATGTAAACAGTGTGAGCACAGGTCTCCCACTCAGCACCAGACAAGGAATTCTGCTGTCTTCAAAGGCACAGAAGCAGCAGATACGACCGCCCTCTTACATGAGCTGGCTGCGAGAGGATGCAAGAAAAAAAACAAAGCAAGTGCAAGGTTGTCTTTCCTTCCTGCATTTACTCTAGTTTACAAAATAACACTCCACACAAATATGAAAATATTAGCTACAAAGATGATGTTTTTTAAAAGACTGTCAGGAATGTGACTGTAAGATATACAGAAAGGCTTACATATCTAGCAGATTAAGCCATGAAAGATTTCTGATGCATTGACACCTGAATAGTTCTTCCACCTCTGCCACTCTTAGTTATGTCAACTCACTATGTGCTGTGTACTCCAATGCCTTACTGTATGTCAGACTTTTCCTGGTTACTGCTGGTCTCTGGAAGCACATCTTGTTCCCTGGGTCTGTTTAATAACAGATTTAAGACATCCATCTCACCTTTTGTGTCCTCAAGAAGTTCTTTAGGGAGCTTAGATATTTAAGTCTCAGGATCCCAGTTTTAAAAACCATGAAGTACAGCTTACTCCCAGTTTTATTCCCACATTAAAGTTAAAAAAAAAAAAAATCTTCATTTAAAAACCTACTTGTTAAACATACATAAAGAATTAAATAACATGAAACAACATTGACTTCACGTATCACAGTTGTGAAATGTCTCACATATGGGACACAGGAACTTTGTAATACAGTCAATGTTTTCATCTGCAGGGCCACAGATAATTATTGGGCAGTTAAGCTGAAAATGAGTTAGCACCTTCAGGAAAGATTATGACTGTGTGAATATGGCCAGTTACTTGGGAAGAATAACTTTTGGGCCACAATATGCAATGATAATCCTAAAATCCTGGGCCATCTCAAACTGCATTTACTTTTCATTTAGCCAAGTAAGTGGATTTATTGTTTTCAATTTTTAGGAAGCATCACATAGTTCTGCAAAAAGTTTTGAAGGCAACCAGCAAGAAGGATGCTCCAGAATCCTGCAGGCAAGGACATTTGAGGGAAAAAAGTGTATTTTTCCAAGTGTACATAATGTTTCTGCCTAGAAGCTTCCCCTAAGACAAAGGAATAACCCTCTTAAGAGAGCAGCATAACGACTATTTCCCATAAACAAATACATGCTATTGTCTACAGGACCACAATTAGGAGCCCTTTTCACTGCCCCTCTCTCTCCCCACCCCCTGTATCATTCTGTCTACCAGATAAGGATCATCTTTATTTGTTTATCCAGTATTCTTTCTTTTGTAGTTGAACAGTAGATAAAACAAAAATATCATTATAATTCCTAGACTGGAAATAGATTTGCAAATTCGACTTCTGATTCCCTCTACATTTTTAATTGTAGAATCATTATTCAGTTGCTTCCTTTCCTCAATTGCCCTTGCCTGAAAGAAGGAAAAAAAAAAGGGGGGGGGGGGGCTGCTCTACTTCTCAATTTCTTCTGCTAATGTACAAATTTTGTAAGATATTACCTTGATTTAGCACAACACAACGTGAGCAGCCGTCTAGTTCTTTAGCTGTCAATGCCCACTGTAGTATGGCACTGCTGGATTGATGATGGCTAGGTGTGCCCCTCAAAAAATTCTGCGCTAGTTGCACTGTCTACACTTGATATTGCCTTAACTCTGATTAGTGAAGTTGACTTGCTTTAGAATCGTTATTAATGATATAACTAAGAGCTTTACTATTTTAAAAATAAATATCTGTTTACTGAAGCTAATGAAACAAGGCTAATATTGCCAACAAGAGAATCGCAAGAGCAGACAGAACCTCAACATGACTGCAGTGCCTGAACAGAAGCTGGATCAGTAATCCAACACTCACCATATTCTGCATAGAAAGTAGGCTCACAGTCTCCAATTCCTTGAGGGTTTCAATTCAAATTTAATCACAGATACCTAGCAATATTATCTGTATTGATAATATAAAGAGAAAAATAAAAATTCTCCTCCCAATTTTGATAGTCAACTACCTAACGAAAATATCCAGTACTGTTTCTGTAAACCACAGATAAACAAATGAAGCACATGAAACCAACAATTTACCAAGGCACTTCCAGCCACAGAGATCAAAGACGAATACACAGTATCACTAAAAGGGTATGAACTGCTAACTTTCACTAATTTCTCCTCAATTCTAATACCTGCAATTTCAAAATGCATTTATATACCATCTTTGAATATGTACTTTTGGAAAATGAGTACCTGCTCATGAAAATACTAAGTAGGATACGTACATTATCACAGACCTACCCAGTGAAGAAAACTCAGTTTTGAAGACCATCAACTGTTAGAATAGCTTTCCCCACCAGGAACACAAGGCCAGCCAGCCCTTCCAATGCTAGAAGGAATCACTAGCAGCTGAGGAAGACTGAAAAAGGTTTCTCTGAAGCTAGTGCCATTCGTGGAGTACTGTGCCTCCTCAACACTTTGATTAGCTTTTAAATTTTGCAAGTTTTATGCATCTCCATTTACTAGCTGAAAAGATTGATTATAGGCTAATTCTTGCAAGTGATGTCTCTAATTATCAAAGTGAGGCTGCTTTACTAAGTGATTTTTAATTTAATAAGGCCTTTCCATAGGTAGTAATCATCTCATTATGTGACAGCAATAGCAATACTGTGCTTGACTCCCATACTAACATTAAAAGGAAGGAACTGGAATTTTCACTGTACTTAATTTCATACCTCTAAAAGCTATCTTGAAAGGGTATCATTTGTTTAGATAAAGGGGGAAAAAAGCATTTGAGTACCAACATGCCTCTGAAAAAATTTCACATTCCTCATGGCAACAAAAATGCTGACTTTCTGGAGTTCATTTTCTTCCCAAACTTCTATTTTCCCATTTGAAAGACAGCTAAATAACATTTCCATTCTTTCTATTAACATGGAAAATGAAAGGCTTTCTGATGTTTTACATTTTCGTGATTTTAGAAAATACAAGTGAATAAAAGTTGAAGAAAAATTAAAGCGCTAAAGCAAGCTCTAAGAACACATCATTAATGAATTTCTCAGGTTGTTTTCAGCACTTAAAAATGAGAAAAATTAAGAACTACTGCAATTCTTCTGAGTACTAGGACTCATCAGCAGGAAGAATCCTCAGCAGAAAAAGCAGTTTTATGAAGAAGTCTCTTGTTGTGAGCCTCAGATTTGAAGCCTATTACATACCAAAATCATAGTGGTGTTCTTGGTGCTCCCGTTATTATCAGGTTGTTCGAGAATAACCATCAG
This sequence comes from Platalea leucorodia, assembly GCF_965183815.1. NCBI lineage: Eukaryota > Metazoa > Chordata > Aves > Pelecaniformes > Threskiornithidae > Platalea > Platalea leucorodia. The sequence continues at coordinate 62,791,968 of NC_138827.1, forward strand.
AAACAGTAAAGTGTAGGAGAGATGTCATGCTACAACGTGGTTCAATTTTTATACCTACTTTAATTGTTGAATCAGTAATAATTTTTTTTTATAGGAAACTAAACCCACATACAGCAAGAACTGATAGATAAATCATGATATTTGAAAGATGCTTCATTAGAACTACAGATGACAAAATTTCCAAAGTATTACAGATGCATATGATTTTAGAAATGATTTTGTTGCCTAGCCTTCCACTGGACTTTGAATCACAGTAGGAAATAGGCTGCAAACACTGAAATTGGGCAGTTTCTCCCTTTCTCAATAAAATGTCTTCCAGAAAAAAAGAAAAAAGAAAAAAGAAAAAAGAAAAAAGAAAAAAGGAACCCCATGACAAGGAGACTCAAGTTCTGGGTTGCACAAAACTCATTAAGTCAGAAAAAGAGCTGGCTGATTTGGAGGCGGTGTCCACCCCCCCACCCCCCCGCCAAGTGCAGTTCTGGTTCAACTTGAAATACTCCGTTTGTGCTGAATTTTTATGTGCAGCTTAGGTTGGAATTTTTCCCCACCAAGTCAGAAAGGTCAACTTTGACACACTCTGTAGGAAATGTTTAAATGTTCGACGTAGTAATACTTCTAAATGTAATAATAAAAAGTTCAAAAGCATCAAACCAAGACGAACTATGTAGTCTGTTTTCAAACAAAAGATGTTTATTTACTTAAAGCCATTTTTTCCCCAATTTTCTTCCTCACCTGAAGAATATGACAATATTATTTGTGGACAACTAAAACAAGTTTTTCTCAACCTTATTTCAACTGCCAAACTGAAAAGAAAATTTGCAAAATCTATATAGAGTACTATCAGCTAGTAATACCAGCCAAGGATCTACACGTATAAGTAAAGCTATTCACAGGGGAAACTCTGGATGCTAGCTAAACAGAAGAATTGGAATTAAACTAAACTCAGCTCAGGTTTTGCGTTGAAGACACTGCTAATCTGTGGAGTCTGTTCACACGTGATTTTTCAAAAAATTCTAAATTCAATTTAAGCAGTTCTCTTATTTGTAAAGACCAAAAAAAAGATTTTTTTTTTTTCCCTAAACTGCGATCCATTCAAGGAGAATGTTGTTCTTTGCTTTATTGAAATAAAGGAAACAGGCTCACAGCATTGCTTGCAGGAATGTAACAATCCCCTGATCTAGAATAATATTATGTTCTTAGAGAAACAGATGGCCTTATAGTTATACAACAGGTAGCTAATAAAATGAAAGTTATTAATAAAAGCCTTTAAGTCAAGCGTAATTTTTCATAGCAACTGCAAATCTAGTTGAGAATTATAAAGAGCAGAAATAAATCTCTAAGTCTCCCTCTTCCTCACTTTTCCAGTAGACGATATACCTCACATTTTTCACTATGCTCATGAGTTAGAATTCTTTAATACTAGCCCCCACTTAACTTCTACTATACCACATCAAAAGAGCCTTGCAATCTTAAGTACTGTTTTGTTATATGCAGATTAGTTTACACGTGGGTAATTTATCATTTAATTACTCAGTAATAATTGGAAAAAGATCAAATGATTTCTCCCTTTATAGATCAGATAATTAATTGTTATTTCTATGGTAATTTGTTCAGGCACAACTGGAAGAATTAGACAACTATTCAGCTGAAGTGCACATAATCACTTTAGCATTAACATAATCTGAGAGATACAACTATTTCTGCAATTACACATAGCTCTAAGAGTCCTTACTTTGTCCATTTACAAGACCCCAAGTGGGTATGTATTTTCTAAGATGTCCCAGTGGACACCTGGAGGGAGGGGAGGGGCTATCGGTTTAGCAAAATACAAAATAAGTAAAAGTAATCCTGTGATAATGTATACCATTACATTTTAAAATTTAAACTGCAGTTCTGCAAGTGCCAGAAAGGGAAGGACAGACTGCGAAACTGGTGAGCTATGCTGGCTGAAAGTATAGCTTAGACTGCGATCTGTGATCAGTAGATCCTGTCCTGTAGGATCTACCACATACAAGTCTTGATGAGAAAGCTTTCTGACTATTCGTGTTCGTAAAATCTTTCTGACTATTCATGTTTGTAACAAATGTATTTGGCACAGAGATAAACTCTATGAGTGCCTTCCTTGGTTCCTTTCCTCTTGATTTGTTTTTGGTTTTTTTTTTTTTAAACTGTAATGTCTGCTTAGCAGAATAGAATTTAAAGATTAATTTTCTCTTCTATGCCAAAGACAAATGTATTCAGATGCCAAAAAGTCACCTTCAAGTCAAAACTAAACTTCAGTGATCTGCATATTGCATTATTTTTTTCCAATTTGATTTCTCAAATAAGTAAACTGAAGTTTCTTTGTTTCAAAAACTTCCCTGAACAAGTTTGCTGAAAATAAGAGGGAAAAAGAATATAAATATCAGAATCATGAAAAATATAAACACAAACGAAACACATGGTTCCAACCTGGTCACAGAACCCCAGTAAACTGAGCTAAGTTCTGCCCAGGTCATGACCACATGGGTTAAAAAAATACTTCCAAATCTAGTGTCTCACTTCTCTGTACATGTGCATTTAATATATGGCTTCTCTATAGAGAGGTTCAATTAATTTTGAAACTACTTTCTAGAAAGCTGAAGAATATTATTCATTTTTCTCATGTTAGAAGATTTACAGTATTCCATTATGAACAGAGGAAAAAGGCAGTATATTCAAATTAAGTTTTACAGTATTGAATTTACAGCACCAAACCTGGGAAGCTGCACTTGCAGAGGTTCCAGTAAAGTCCTGCAGAATATGAGCCTCTTACGTTTGCCATGAAACAACGGGCCAGGTATGAGCACCAGCTGAATTCAGGCTCCACCTGAATATACTGTTTGTGACCTTTTACTACTGTAAGCAGTGAGATGCAGGATTCATGAAGAATTTCATCTTCTTTGAATTGCATTTCAGTAATGAACTTCTCTTCTGCCTTTCTTTGTTGTTTATTTTCGGTCAGCTCTATTTGCTAAAAAGCATGCAACAAATATGATAAAGAGGTTGTGTGCATGAGCTAGACAATACACAAGAAAAATCTTGGTAAGACAATATATTGCTTTTTCACTTTTACAGTGACCCAGATAAATGGTTGTAATTTGATCTTCAAAATGAGTATCCTATTTTTAAAAAGGGAATAATGCCATTTTTTCTGGGATGAAGGCACTTCATACTGGCACAATATTAATACAAATCTGGCATCAATATCTTAAATCCGTATATGCTCCTATACTTGTGTCTATTTATAATACTATTAATTTATAATACAACAGGCCACTTATACTTCTGGTGTGTAAAAAAAAAAAAACCAGCTGTCAAGCAAAAAAACTCAAAACCACTCACATTATGCAATTCCTTAGGCCCTTAGCATTTAAAAACATTTTATCAAAGCGTCAATTATTACTCTATTGCTTTTTCACGCACATTTGTGGTGTAACTACACATTAAGAAGATCAATAGCATCCTGGCTTGTATCAGGAATAGTGTGGCCAGCAGGACCAGGGAGGTGATAGTGCCCCTGTACTCGGCACTGGTGAGGCCGCACCTCGAGTACTGGGTTCAGTTTTGGGCCCCTCACTACAAGAAGGACATCGAGGTGCTGGAGCGTGTCCAGAGGAGGGCAACGAAGCTGGTGAAGGGTCTGGAGCACAAGTCTTATGAGGAGCGGCTGAGGGAGCTGGGGTTGTTTAGCCTGGAGAAGAGGAGGCTGAGGGGAGACCTTATTGCTCTCTACAACTGCCTGAAAGGAGGCTGTAGCGAGGTGGGGGTCGGTCTCTTCTCCCAAGTAACAAGTGATAGGATGAGAGGAAACGGCCTCAAGCTGCGCCAGGGGAGGTTTAGGTTGGATATTAGGAAAAACTTCTTCACCGAGAGGGTGGTGAAGCATTGGAACAGGCTGCCCAGCGAAGTGGTTGAGTCTCCATCCCTGGAGGTATTTAAAAGACGGGTAGACGTGGTGCTTAGGGACATGGTTTAGTGGTGGACTTGGCAGTGGTAGGTTAATGGTTGGACTCAATGATCTTAAGGGTCTTTTGCAACCTAAGCAATTCTATGATTCATGATTAAAGATCACCTGAGTGCTGAATCCCAGGTGCTGTATTCATGGGAATCCAACAGCCAGTTGTGCCACTGGTTCCATCAGGAACAGACACAGCCACTGCAGGCAGCAACATCCCCATCCAATTTTCATTTAAACAGGATTAGAGCCATTCAGCCCCATTCCGATTGACTCTTATCTAAGTGAGTACAATTAAATACACACTTAAAGATTTTATTAAACAACCGCAGTATGTGCTTGAATGCCACGCTATATAAGAAACTTAAACCAGCATCTGCTAGTCAGAGAAATTTCAGAGAAACTGGATGAGTGAAGACAGACACTGGGTTGTAGGAGTCATTCATCTTGTAAATGAAAAAGATCATCATAAGAATAAATTTTGCTTTCTTCCTTGAGCCCCAGCAATATAAATTCTCATTCAGAGTGGAGTGTGGCCCATTAAAAGAAACAAGGCTGAGGAAAAAAACTGTTTAACAGATTTGCGTTCACTCTAGAATAACGGAAGAGCTGGAAAAGAAAAGGCAAATCCATTAACTAGGATTTTAAATAACACTAACCTTGGTCCTGTCTGACTGGAAAACAGGAACAGTACAAATAATGCCTGCAGCTGTAGTTAAGGCAGAGAAAGCAGCTGGGCCATTTTAAAACTTGGTGTGATCTTGAAAGCATGCAAAGCTTTAAAATAATTTTTGCAGAAAACAATAATCAAAATACAGAAGTGTTTGAACAAAGCCCACTAATTTTACTAAACATACTGTTCTGAACTAATTCAGCAAGGTAGCCATTGTTCAAGGCAAAGCTGGTCAAAGATCAACTGAGGGGACAAGTAGTATTTAGTATTTCCATAAGCAACTCTTATACAAATACTGGTGTTCTAATGAAGGTCATAACAAAAAGATGAAACCACACTCTCAGTTGTGGTTTAACCCCAGCCAGCAACTAAGCACCACACAGCTGCTCGCCCACCCCACCGCCCCCACCGCCCCAGTGGGATGGGGGAGAGAATCGGAAGAGCAAAAGTGAGAAAACTCGTGGGTCGAGACAAAGACAGTCCAATAGGCAAAGCAAAAGCCGCGCGCACAAGCAAAGCAAAGCAAGGGACCCACTCACCACCCCGCATCGGCAGGCAGGTGCCCAGCCACCCCCAGGAAAGCAGGGCCCCACCACGCGCGACAGCCACCCAGGAAGACAAACGCCATCACTCCGAACGTCCCCCCCCTTCCTTCTTCTTCCCCCAGCTTATATACTGAGCATGATGTCATATGGCACAGAACAGCCCCTTGGCCAGTCTGGGTCAGCTGTCCCGGCCATGCTCCCTCCCAGCTTCCCATGCACCCAGCAGAGCACGGCAAGCTGAAAAGTCCCCAACCAGTGCAAACTCTACTCAGCAAGAACGAAAACATCACTGTGTCATATACACCATTCTCATCCTAAATCCAAAACACAGCACTACACCAGCCGCTAAGAAGAAAATTAACTCTATCCCAGCTGAAACCAGGACACAGTACACAGGCAGACTGGAGTACTAAAACTGGATGTCACTGTGGATCAAAGCAAGAGAAATAGGATGTAGTTCAATACCACAAATCAAGAGATTATGCAACTGCCTACAATAATTTCTGCTAAATTCTAGAGATGCTAACACCTGGAAGTGAGCAACATATTTTATATGAAGAAAACTGTTTAATGTGGCTATGGAAAAGGCTGCCACAGTCTTTGGCCATAGTTTCATGAACAGCTGAATCAAAACAACAGTTTGTCTTAATCCAGTTTCTACTTTCCATGATCCCCATTCTTCTCTCGCCAGCTCCAGGCCATACAGTCCTGCCTCTTCCCTCTCACAGGTGTCTCAGTTCCATCTGTGACTCAGTTCAACATACTAGTGCAGTGTCTGTTTGTTTGTTTGTTTGTAACATACCACAGAATCACAGACTGCTTGAGGTTGGCCAGGAGCTTCTGGAGGTCCTCTGGTCCAACCCCCCTGCTCAAGCAGGGCCGGCTGCCCAGGACCACGTCCAGATGGCGTCTGAATATCTCTAAGGATGGAGACCACACAACCTCTGTGGGCAACCTGTGCCAGTGTTTGTCACACGATGAAAAAGCATTTCCTTATGTGTTTACCCCTTATCCTGGGTTAACACGTTAAACAGTCTCACACAAACAGGGTCAATGGAAGGTAAGCGGAGGGAGAGAAGCCGGACCTTCCTCTTTCAGCAGCAGTGAGCTACTGGATTGGCTCATCCCATCTGTGAAAATAAAGCCTGGAAATGTATCAGATGAGAAGGGAAAGCATCCCTTACAAAGCACCAAAACTTATTTTAAAACGTCTGTGAAATTCTGGTTACTTAAATTCAAGAAGGATGAACACAAATTGGAAAGGGTACAAAGGAAAAATGCTAAAACGCACAAGCAAATGGATAGCTGAAGTTACAAGAGGAGACCAACTTATTTAGCTTGATAAACCAAAGACTGAAGGAGACATGAATGCTTAGTGTTACTTATTTGGATTAAATTATAAAAGCAAGAAGACGTTGTAAAAACAATAATGGGTATCTCTCATGATTAAACCCGAAAAATGAAAGATTAGTGACTAATGGACGTGAAAGGTTTTAGAAATTAATTTGATTAAAAAATTAAAAAAGATAAAACCCTGTTTTAAACAAGAAATGAATTGTTAAATGCAACTTAGAAGTATTAAACTCTGTGGTTGCCTGTACCGATACTGGAATGCACCATGATCACTTCTGTATTCCTGAACTTGCAGTATACTGTGCTAATAAAACAAGAAGCGTTAAGGCTGTATAAAATTACAAACGGAACACAAGCTACCTCACATACCTTTGCAACAGACATTTTCCAGGGACTGCTGTAATCTTGCAGAATATATTATAAAAGTTTCTGCTACTGAAGCATCTATTCATTCTCTATACACAAAGATCTGAACTATCTGTTCATGACCTCAACAGTTTGGGGAGGTTTTCCCCTCCCTTTCTGCTTTTTCTTTTGGTTTTGCTCCTTTCTCTACCTTACTGTTACTCACCACAAAAGAGAGCATTTTGAATCTGATTACTATTCCACAGTGAAGGCTGCAGTCCTGAATGCCTGAAAAACCCAAGTGAAACATTCAGTTAGATATGCTGCTCTTTCTCTCCTTGCTGAACAATTCGTTCTTGATGCACTCTGGGCAGATGAGATCAGATACCCCTTCCACAAAACTCAGCATCCAATTACCAAGAAGAACAAGGACTGGAGCTCAGGCGTCTCTCCAACATATTAATCTCCTTTCCAGACAATGGCAGTTGCAGGAACAGCAGCAAGGGAAAATGTGGGGCTCTGAAGCAGTTTCTTTTCACAAAGGGAGAGTTGGAATTTCCTTCAGGTTGTGTACTTCATGGCTCAGTTTACCTTCTGTAAATGGGTATATTCTGCAGTAGAATTGCAGACTTGATGGGCTGTAAAGCATGCTAAATTCTTAGGTGAACAGAGGTATACAAATATAAAACTTTTCCATTAGCACTGTAGGCCTGTATATTGTTGGCATTTTTGGTTGAATCCATCAGAAGATTAGGACATAGGAGCACAAACCTAAGACTTTCTGGTTCAACCTATGTTAGTTTTCTTACATTTCTTTGGTGTGCATGAGATAAATATGTGCAGCACATAAAATCAGCCCTTAAATTTCAGGGAACAGACGAGTGCTTGTGTGGAATACTGATCACTTGTCCACAGGCACTTAAAACTTCAAACTTGTTGGTCTAAGAGACAACGTGATTGTGCCAGTTTTCTTTGTGGCTGTGATCCAACTATTTTCAATAATTTAGAAGTATCATCACAGCAAATTCTGAAAGTATTTTTATTATGCTTGTTTAGTTTTGGACACCTGCAGGAACTTTTTTTTTCCTCCTCAAATACATCTGTTATTAAACCTTATGTATTACATTTATACAACTTTTGTATAGGATTATTCAGAAAGGGCTAACAGGACTGTACCTTCTAACATGGAGAAGGCAACCACTTTATTTGCTACTCACGGTGAAGCAAAGGCTGCAACCAAAGAAGCAGTAACAAAGCACAGTGAAATTACTCCCATTAATCAATATGGTAGGACAACTTCAGCTGTCCTCAATCCATGTGGGGTGCAACAGGAAAGGAAGAACGCTCCTGGAATGATCCCAGTCATCAGCTAAGTCACAAACTCTGCACGAGATGCATTTGCAATCTGAAAGCTGGAGATACCTCAGAGATTTTTTGGTTTATGGTGCACAAGCAACTTGAAATTGGGTGTCTAACTAAAGTCACAAGCAGCTGACAGCCCAGCCAGCGGCTGGATGGAAGAGGCTAGCTGTCTAACATAACAAAGACAGGGTGGGGTTGGGGCAGGGTGTGTTTGGTTTTTTTAAATCCATCTTCTCATTTTTATTTTTCATGGGTCAGTAACTGTTCTGGACACATCTTGGTAACTACCTGCATGTACAATGAACTGCAGACATCAGAGATTTGAAGTGGTACTGCTTCCCAATATTACCTCAAGCAGTAGTCTTGACACTGATTTTTAAAAAAATCCCATCAGCTTCAAGAATACAAATATTTGTACGAACATACAAATACTGAAGATTCACCACCATCATGTTCTAAAAAAGCTTAACTAGTAGACATAGAAGTAACTCCCTAGCATCCCCTAAAATTTTCAAAAGAAAAAAAAAAATTACACAATCAACACTGAATCCAAGTTCATTTTATCTACTATTACTGAATATAAAGAAATTTATTCTCTTTGTAAGTCACGCTGAGAAATAGCAGACAGCTTACTCTCACAAGTGTACACCTAAGTAATTCTTTAGAAGATATTTAATCATTACACAATACACAGTTAGAGATAAGTTTTCCAAGGGAAACTTCTCAAATTTCATTTAGCTTGCAAATCACCTTTTTTTTTTTTTTTTTTTTTTTTTTAAAGCAGGATCCAACAAATCCGAGAAATTTAGCACTCACTTGCAAACCTTCTTTTGTGGTTCCTTTCATCATAAAAGGAGAGTGAAATCCTAGTGTTTAGATACCACCACAGTAATTTTTGTGTTGGTTAGAGATTTGTACCAACCAGCTTCTGCAAATCCTCGAGATGTTTTTATCAACACATTAAAGGCATTCAGAAGAGCACTCTCATCAAGCACACCGACTAGATAATGGACTTCCAAAGGCTGGTCAAGCAGAACAGATGCAGCATGTAAGCCCTATTTAATCCTAACTCTATCAGGAGCTCAGACATTCAACAGCTAAAATTGTGACTGGCTGATGCAGCAGTTTTGCATGGCTAGCTTTCATCTTCTTGTCTCATTCCTACCACTGCATGTGAAATATGAAGTCCTGACACAGAAGAAGAACTTCAAGAAAACCTGACTCCATCCTTTTGGCAACATCCTGACAGAAGTTAGGTTCAACACACTAGTGGATAAAAGTACGTGGATTTGCCTGCTGAAGCAGAATTGGCATCCTTCTGGAAGGTAGAAGAGCATCTATCACAGAATTTATGGATGATGTGATAATCTGATCAACACAAAATTTTGATCTTTGATACCTCCCAAGGCTAAAAAAAAAAAAAAAAAAAAATTTACACATTTTTCAAGTGAAACATTCCTGAAACTGTGGTAGCTTGACAGGAACTGAGCATTTCCCATTCAACGAAGAATGGTTTGATACCTCATTCCCAGTTACTGAAAACACGCCTTCACGGAAACATTAAATACTTCTTTGGATCCATTTAAATTCCTAATTGATTTTTCTTGTATCATTTTTTGGTAAGCTGTAAAAGCTTATCTGTTTGTCCATGACTGAACTTGCTGAAAATGTCATGGAATAGAATAGTTGTTGCTATTACAGTAAGCCCTCCATATTTCATTATTCTTTTTCAAAACCTGTCTTAGTCAGTAGTGACTAATTCTGTGGGACACAACATTGAATTGCAGAATACCTCATTTCTCTGAATCCAAAGCAAAACTATCATCTGGGAACACCATCTGTGTAGCCAGTTAGCTGACAAATTTCTTTTTCATTACAATAACCCATCATTAAAACAGAGATGGAATATTTCATATAGTACTTTGTATCCAAAATGCATTTGCAGAGCTAACCAGATGCTTCCTCATCCTGCCTAAATTAAATACCCGTTTTTCTCCTTACTAAATCATAGCAACAAACTAGAAGATTGTCAAAGGTTTACCTTTTTCATACCAACTGAAGGGAAAGAATCAGAGGCTTAATCCCAATAAAATATTTGTTCATTAATTTCCACTTGCAGGATAACTTCCATTTAACTTAAAATAAAGCTGTTATCGCAGATACCTTAATGACTTCATCTGCACAGTACTTGCAAAGCAAAAAAAATAAAATGAATGTCCCTCATTTTCTGCTCTTCCAAAAGAGAATTGCAGTTTGGGTATTTTAGGGTGAATGTTTTCCCTTAAAGTATTTTGGGAATCCTGCTTCTAGGCAATGAAAGATTTCTTAGTTTTATTTATTTCATAACTATGAGAAATCAGGAAAATTACCAAGTTAGTTAAGCTTGCATACTTTCCCTGTATTAATTTGTTTTTCCACTTGGTTTGAGGATTTAAAACATGAGCATGTTCCACAACAAAAACACAGTGTCAAATTAGTATGTTTAAGACTTGCAGTCAGTATCAATTATAGTATAGGAGAATTAACAACATCTTTATTAATGTATTAACGTACTCTGACGCATTAATGCATTTTGATGGAAAACTATCAAAGGCCTGAACTGAACTCATGTAGTTTTCAAATACAGCCTCAAGCTCACTTTTGAATTTGAATAAAGACCTTGCAGAAGTGTTTCTGGACTAATGAATAATAAATTTTTATGGTCAAGTTCAGGTGGATCTTTGGTTCACAGAATGACACAATAACTGAGGTTGGAACGGGACTCTGGAGATCATCCAGCCCAAGCCTCTGCTCAAAGCAGGGCCATCTAGACCAGGTTGCTCGGGACCATTTCCAGTCAGATTTTGAATAACTCCGAAGTCCATGGGGGCTCCACAGCCTCTATAGGCAACCTGTTCCAGTGCTTGACCACCCTCAACATAAAAAGGGTTGTTCTGATGTTTAAATGGAATGTCTTGTATTTCCATTTGCAGGCAGGTTCCCAAGTCTGACTGCAGTTCGATTCAATTGCCTTTTTAAAAAATTCCTGCACAACGTGTTTCATAGCCTATAGCTGATTTTCAACGCAATAAGATAATTTTTGGTCCAAGTTTCTTCTACAGTACTTTTGAAATGAGAGTATTTTGGGATCATACTGATAACTCTTACATAGGTAGTCAGCCTAAGACTGATGGTATTTATCATCAGTGATGGCCTTGAAACTTCCATATCTTGGAAACACCAGTTAATGAGCAAAAAGATTTCAAGCTGTAATCATGAGCACTGTCAGAGCCCATATTTCAATGTAGCTGACAACCAAACAGAAAGGTTTTAAAATGCTTACTGACCTTCTGAGCTCCTATTTTCCCCTCATTGGTCTTAAAAACCCTAAAGGTAGAGTTCTTTCTTTTGCACCTTCACAGAGCAAATCAGGCAAAGAATACATGAACTTACATAACCAAAATAAAAATAGTATCCACCCCTTTTAATGCAATCTCTATCTAACCCTTTGTCAATTAAAATGGCTACTCAAAGTACTTAAAGATTTTCTGCCTCTCCTCCAGGTCAGTGGGTTAGAGACCAAACCAAAAATTTCAGAGAACTTATTCATGAATCATCTTTAAACAATAAATCATCTCAAGGTTTTGCCATACCTATTATTACTATCTGGATCAAACATAAGTCCTATTACAGCTTCTGAACTGCAAAGTATTAAATGAAATCTCTTGGTTAACTATTAAATGTTCTTGTAAGTTTCTCTTGGGGACACCAAGTTTTGTAGTTCACATGTAATATTTTGATAGTCACTATAAAGCATAAGGAATTGGAGAAGTAGCTCTAAATTTCATGAGAATTTAGACGATAACTTGGTGAATACAGCTTCCAATGCAGTAACTAATAAAGACGATGGAAGCCTAATTCCTAATATGCTTTCACTGCATATTAAAAAAGCCAATGTGTCAAACAAAACACCTTTTCTTATAAATCGTACTTTCAAATATTCCAAATGTTTTATACAGCAGTGCAAACATCCCATGATAATATTGTATTCCTGTACCAAGCTAAGTATTTCATCAATAAAAATCACAGAACTTTATCTCACATTTCATTACGCTTAAACATCTCAACATACTGAATTTGTCTACAGAAATATTCTTCCAGTCTCCACTACTTGCAGTCAACTAGAAGCACTGTCCTTCAAGTGCTGACTTTCCTGCAATAAAAAGAAATTTTATTTCTCCTTTACTTTGTTTCCTTGCAGTACATCAGGATGTGAGACAATAGTTACACTGCTATAATTTGATTTTCATTTGATTCACAGCATACTTAGGTCAGATGTTGAAAGCTCGAAAGTAAGAACACATTAGAAGGTTGACAATCCTATTTTTAAATGTCTCCTGCTAGCTATGTACTTCTCCCTAGACATATTGCAGTCAACATTAAAAACAAATGTATTTGGATTACAAAGGCAACAATCCCAGCTCTGTCGAAAACTCCTCTGTGTGAGTCTTTTTTCCTGACAGGTAAATGCCTTCAAACTTCCATAAGCAAATGAAGCAAGGGCCCTCCAAAGTATCCCTTATTGCCCATTTATGCAGAGAGCAATTCAGCCTCTACATTTTGTTTGCTCACGTTATGTAGAGAGATCTATATTATAGCTTAATAATAAACAGAATTTGTAACTCTTTCTGGAGAGACTGTTTTTATTATACAGATACATGCTAATGGAAAGCAAAAGGTATTGTATTCCAGTTGCAATTAAGAATGCTCTGGGCAAATATCATCATGATAACATTCTTCCACTAAAAAAATAAAAGAAGTCCCAGTACCAAAAAGACCCCAAACCAAAACACCCAAACCGCAACCACCAAACTACCACCACTGACAGAAAAAAATAAAAAGATGACAGCCAGTTAGCAGGCGGGATGATTATTTTTATCTGTAAGCAAGTAAACCAAACAGCTTAAAATCAAAACAATTGTTATGCAACTGTACTGTGAGCCTTCCATATGGCCACGCACCAACGCACACCAACTACTCTGACTTAAAGAATATTTAATACTTGATACCGAATTTTGGATCATAATACATAGTTATTGTATCCACAGTATGATGTAGGACTCAATCTCACCAAAGGGAGAGATGCAGAGATTTACAAACCACATTTTGACTTCAAGAAAAAGATAAACTAATCTTTCTTACAACACCAGATTAGTGGGTTGTGGTTCTTTTTTTAAAAGGTAATTTGATTTTAAATACAGACGTAAGCATAAACGTTCATACTTCAAGAAAATGATTACTACATTTAGATTAAGTTAATTTCATTGAACTGTATGTCTCAATTAACAAAGCAGAAACATCAGACCTTTATGCAGAATAAAGAAAACCTATTACAGGGACATGTCACAATTAAGCAAGCAGCTCACAGAATACCTTCTCCAAATTTCGGAAGGAAAAGAAGCCATGTTTCAGAGATCCCGACAATTGCTTTGTAGCAAATACTTCGCATTAAAGCAAAGCAGTCCAAGCATTTTCTTAACTCTTACCTCCTAACTCTCAACCAAATGTGCTGTTTTAAAATCACAAATGAAGAAAGGTAAAATATTAAGATGTTAAGAAAGGGAAGACATTTCCTCTTCTGCATTCTTTCCTACCTAGTAGATGTTAGGTATTATATGAAGGAGGAGAAGAGGAAATGAAGCAAGTAATGCAATAAGAAGTGTGAAGTCCTGTGGCAATTATTGTGGTTCTGCCATCTAAAAGTTATTTTATTGGCTCTTTCAGCATTCTGGGTTAAATGTAAAGGAAATCTGAAATCACTAAAGACCATTCAGACTTTAAAAAAAAAAAAAAAAAAACAAAGCAAAAAAAAACCCAACCAAACCAACCAACCAAAAAAAGAACTTAAGAGTGATCAAGGTAGCTGCCTGAGACCTTGTACATACGATAGATGAATCCAGCCAACAATGACAATTTCTCCTTGCCTGGAGGCTTTCCAGCCTAATACCTCACTTATTGTGTAAGTTGTACTGGGAAATAAGGCCCCTTTGTGACAATTATTCCCTGCAGAGAGTTACTGAAACAGAACAGTGTTTGAGAGGCTTAGTTATAAAGTAACAACAGTTATATTTGTATTGCACATTGATAACTTTGCAAAACCGATGAACTTCAATTGGTGAGAAGCACTACCGCTGAAGCCATACAAAATGATACAACAAAGCCTAAAATACTATATATTCCTCATCCTTACTATACAGAAGGCCAAAGAACAGATACAAAATGAAACAAAATGTAAAATACTGTAGAACGTGATCATATTTTTAAATCATTGACACAATCACTAACACCAGACATACATGAGCAACTGTATTCCCATTAGCAAAGATACTCAGAAACAGAGGTGAGGAAATAATATCCAATTATTCAAATAAGCTCCATACTTAAGGAGGTTAGGATTTAATCAGGTGAACTACACAATATCACTATAAACGGTCAATAAAGAAGTTGAGTCTCACTGCTCAGATGGACTTAATGAAAACATCTATTACCCCGTCTGCCCCTAACTGGGTTGTGTGAAAGGTGACAGCACTGCTCTTACTCTATCCTGCACGTGCCTGGACACAAACTGGAAAAAAGGCCAGAAGATGAAATAGCTTCTGAATGCTACTGAGAATCTTCAGTTCTCAAGTCGTAGTGACGTAATTAAAGTTGAAAGAATATTGTCCTCATCACTCAGCATTTTTTTTTTCCTTTTTTTCCTACCCAAAGAGAGATCTGTATTTTGTAGCAGATGAAAATGGCATTAACGTTTATGATCTTGGGCAGACAGAGGAGGAGACTGAAAAAGAAAAAAAGGGAGAGGGATTTTCCTTATGCTAACATTTTAAAGAGTTCCTACTCCCGCTGTAAGCACATTGGCATTTTCTTTCTTATTTAAAGAATGTAATTGACTGTAGGAAAAAAACCATCAGCAATCTCATAAAGCAATAAAAACATCCTGCAGAAAAAGCAAGCTGTAAATGTACTACAGCTCACACAGTTGGCTAGAATGTGGTTAATATTTCATGTAAGTAGTATCAAGAATAACCTAAACTATATCTGGATATACGTAGGTATGGGTGCATACCCACATTTCAGAGCTGCAATCCTACTTTCTTCTAAAAGCGCATCTGCCCAGCTAGGAGTTTTCTGTTCATTAGGGAGTCTGATTTCACATCAGAAAATAAGCACCTCTTCATCAATGAAAACAGTTACTTTCAATTTGATTAAATTAGTAACTTCCTGGGTTTTTTTCCAAGTTATTAAACATATGCCAGAACCTAGAATGTTCAACATAAACTACACGCTAATTTTTCAATTTTCTTTCATCAGAATAACCATTGCTAATTTAGAAGTTAATGCCCTAACTTCCTTATTCTAGAACTTCCCAATTAAAATAATGCAAGTTTATTACTCAAAGTTCACATTACAGTGAGCAGTTGCAGGCACTTACAGTTCTTATGCATAGCACATGCAGGTATTAATACCAAAACTTTCATTAAGTGAACTTTATACCACCAACCCTGCAAAGAATTACTAAATGCACTAGGAAATCCATAATCATTTGTATTTTGCAGACATAAATAGCATAACAAATGATGTTTTATCTTGAACTACCTTAACAGATAGGACTCTGAGTGGAAAGTTCAATTCAGTCAAAAGTACTGACTGATAAGTAAATTCTAAAAGTACTGAGAAAAGTAAATTTGTCATTTAAATACCATTCCAGCAATGCAGTATGACTGGAATATTTGTTACAGTTATTTATTACAGAACAGTTACAGTGCTATCTGTTCCAAAAATTACGGGATCCTCAACATCCCTTCAGTATTTCATAACGTTGTTTAAGTGCTCTATTTCAAATTTACCACAATAGGAACATCTGCAGTTAAAAAGTGATCAATGAATTAACTAGAGAGGTGAAATTTGGACAAGAGGTTGACAAAACTGACAAGAATACATTCTTCAAATTAAAAAGGTAAAAAAACCCAAAACCAAATTATGGTTGTTAAAAGTAAATGACTAAGCACAGTTACTATATACATCTTTTAAGCAGAAAGCAGTTTATTTCTTAAAGTTTCAAAGCATTGACTCCTGCTGATATTTAAATCTTATTAATGCATCTTTAATAAAGATTTTTAAAGCTTTAGAAAAGGAAAAGCTACTTGGCAACCTTTTGTGGTCTAGGAAACCAAAAGTACTTTCCCTTGGCGGAGGGTGGAGTAGTCAAACAAAATCAGCCTTATTTCCAATTTACATGCAAACTTTAAAACAGATCTTTTTCTAATTGGGAAATCATCTTTTTTTTTTTTTTTTTTTAAAGTCAGAAACAATCATTCTGAAGATCTATCGAGGAAAACATGATAAAGTTACAAGATGTCTGCAAAAATATACATATATAGACATTATGTTGAATTCCTATATCTGTCTCCAATCTAAACAATCACTTTGTATCCTCCAAATAAAATGTTGGCACCTTATCTTGTTAAATGCAAAAAAAGCTGTTGTATTCATACTTCTTGCAGCAAAGCCTGTCACATTTCATTAAACAACATAATACTGTGATGTGCTTAGTAATAAAAAAGCAATAAAATGTCATATTTGAATTTCTTCTGGGGAAGACACTCATGATATATGTAGCCTTTCCTACAAAAAGTGACACCTAATGGAGCACATGATTGATGTACATCAAGAAGGCCAAAGTGTTTGGTTTTAAGAGAGAGGAAAAACAGCTTATTTGTTTAAGGATATATCTTAAAATCAACAGTTTAAGACCAAGAGATACAAAAGGTTAAGCAGCATCTTTTTTGTGCAAATAAACTATATCATGTATCGTAAATATAAATCTTGACATTTTTTCAAAGATTTGCTGTCAAATTTTGTTGGTGGTTTAAGCTTTTGTTTTTTTCAGTAATGCTCCATTTAACAACTTAATAGACACGAAAAAGTTGAATACAGAAATATGTTTTGACTCTTCTTTACATACAGCACAAAATATAAATGCACTGGATCCACAATAATCCCTGCTGACAAGCAACACCTGAATTACTTGTGTCTTTCATACTTGTCTGCATAATAGTTCGTATGTTACTATCATTTTTGAAAAGCATTCTTGAAGTACTGGATTCCTAAACTACAATCCCAAATACGGAGATAAGTCTGAACTCAACACCTTGCTTAAGAAAACCCACTTAAAAAGGTCAAAATGGACTTAAAATCTAACCTATTAAAAAAAAGCTGAGTAATTTCAGACAGCAAATATTCTACTAGTTTTTGTCTTCTTTTGTTACTACAAACATTTCTTCTTTGCTGAAAAAAGATATAGTAAAATGGGAAAACCTGACACAAAGGAAAAAAAAGTAAAATTAACCCCTTTTGTCCTTGTCCACTTACCATCTCTCCTCCTACCAGGATCTTAGCTTCCCTTTATGTCCTGTCCTGCGTGGGAGACAGCGAGGCTGGTAAAACGCAGACTGTGCAATTTCTGAACTGTACAGCCTGTGGCCTCAGGAGAGAAACCGTTCCGTATATTGTTCTTCTAGTCAACCACTTATTATGAATGAAATTTCGGTCTGCCTTTCCCATTCAGCTGGAATTGACTCGTGAATTCAGTGGTTATGGGAAGAGAAGGGGGACAGACAGCACTGACCAAGCATAATGTCACCCAAGCCTTGTCTCCAAAGGCTGAAGATCTGTAATCTCACCCACGCTTTTTCCTAATGATCTGAAAAAGCAGAAAACGGCTGGGAGTGCGAATTTACAGTGAAGGTCTTATTCTGCTTTCTTAAGAAGTGGAAAACAATAGATGATAGAGCCTTACTGTGCAACCTTATTAAAGAAAGATCTACTGTAATTGCATAAATAAAAGTCTAAATTAGCACTTAGTGCTCTCTGCCCACATTTTTTACAAAGCCTACACCCCCTCTAAGCCTTTTTACTTTCAACTGAGATTAAAATATTTTTGAGGATTTCACAAAAAAATTTGAAAATATTAGATTAAAAGCATCTACAAGTTTCAGTTAACTTGCATGTATTTTAGTCATTATTGCTGTTATGTTCTCACCATCCTAGCTTTCTGGACAGTTCTTTGAACTGAACACGTTAAACCCCTGTTTATATGAGACACAGATGCCTTCTATTTAAAAGGCATTTCAGGGAAGGACAGGAACAACCTTTAGAAATCTTTCTGAAAGAGAAATTATTTTTTTTTCCAGTTTCCCCCTCGATTTGAGAAGAGCAAAGTGTTAAAAAAGATATTGGTGAAAGAATTGTACTGGTGTGATAAACTTGCTTTATGATTAAGACGGATTTGATATTTCAGTCTGTATTGATTTTACTGAAATTCTCAGCCTTTACTTTAAGGTGTCAGAAACATTAAAATGTGAAACACTGATGAGTTCAGACTGTAGAGTATTAACAGAAGTGCAATAATCATCTCCTTTGAACATTTGTTAATGTGGCTAGGAAAACGCTAGTAGTAAAGTATTTTTCACTTGTTTGTTAAATGGGTTGTATAACGATGTAGCTAAAAAGTACATAAGCAAAAAGCTGATAAAATGCTTAATCAGAACAGAAACATAGCATAAGCTTTTTCTACTTTTGCTACAGAAATTATTTTTGCCAACCCCCCCCAAAGAAAAACAAATCATTTTTAGTGGGCACCTGTGAATTCAGATAGTTGATGCATCATCCAGAGTCGCCGATATGAGGAAAAAAAAATCAGCAAACAAAGTACATCAATAAATGCCATGGATCAGTAGCTACAATTACAGCAATTACTTTGAGCAGTTCAGTGCATCTCTGAACCATTCACTATACCCTTTAAATAATTTGGAAGTGTGTTATGCAGGAGCACTGCGAACTAAATCAGTTTGGTCACACATGCCATGCATGGGTATTTTTGCTTAAAAGGGTGTTCTGGTATCACTACAAGTATACATTCATAGCCACAACGCTTGTCCAGCAGCAGCCTGGGACACTGCTGTCTAGATACCACATTTCACAAGTGAATTTTAGAAACATATACATTCGGCCCAGCGAGTGTCAAAAAATGAAAGCCTAGCTGCAGCAATACAGGTGCTGTCATTAGTGTGTTTCTATATAGTGTGGAGAATGAAATGTCAATGGATAGCTTGTGTGGAGTCTAGTCATCACTAATGATAGCAACACTCTTTCACATTAAACACAAACTATATCAAAAGTCATCAAGGTCTAAGAAAAAAAAAAAAAAACAAACAAAAGAACAATCCTTAGAAGAGAATCCTATTCTCTATATATTCATACATTCAATTTAGTAAGTTGTTGAGAAAAAATACATCTGTGAAATAATATAACTGTTCTCTGCTAGTTTTTAACTCCCATTTTCTAACACCTTGTCATTGTGCTGTGAAATCTAGAAGTAGAATGAGATTCATATTCCACACTGCAAAGACAAGCAAAAATTGAACTAAAAACCATCTTGAACTGAAATTACTGAAGTGGCAAAATTGAGCACCAAAAGCTAAATGTGCCCGCAACCCCCTTTCAAGCTTTATGTATGTCATTTATGTAATGACAGCTTTCAATAACGTGCCCACATGGTTCTTCAGGATGGACACGGCTCAATCATCAAGCGATTAATCAGTATTTAATCTGCGGCCTTACGTGGGAAGGCATGCAAGTTACTACTATTATCAGGTCATATTAATAAACTCCAGTGGCACCTTACAATGAAGACAAAATTATTGTCTTCAGTTGTAGGTTGGTTTGTTTGTTTTAACAGCGCTTTTTACTGACAGCATTTAAGTCCTTCAAAACCAGTAATGAATCTTCTCAGCCCAACCACCTCATGAGCAAAACTCTTTACATTTTAAAACAGTCACAAAAAGATTAAAAACTGTCTAAGTGAGGAGCCAGAGGACCCAACTTGACAAAATACTCACCATCGCAGAATACTCAAACACAGCTTCTAACTGACACCCGCTCCCACGGAGCGCTTACCTTCTCTGCACGTCACGGTCTTAAAACAGGGCATCCTCTAAATACTGAGCGTGCATTTTTAAGCAAGTTAAATAGTCAAAAGCAAATTCCTGCAGAAAAGCCACACACAGATATTCTTTGGTCCTAACTCTTTTCAATACTTCAAAAGAGAGGAATCACAAATGTTTTCATTTCTGTGCGTTGACGTGATGTTACTGTAACCAAGTATCAGAGAAAAACTTTGACTGGGTTGTTCTTAACAGCTTATTATTTTCACTGTTTTTCTTAAAAGCAGTGCTAGATAACAAGCATGAATGTTAACAGTGCAAAGTTTAACATCTGCTTGTCATACACCTATTCGGATGAAAACGAGGAATTTTCCAAACAGGTACTCTGGATAGTACATAACTATCAGAATTTAGTATATACTCCTTAACTCTTAAGCAAAAACCAGAGTATAGGTTTTTGCGTTTACAAAAGTTGGTCATTGCTATGGTATTTTTCAAATCCAATTTGCATTTACTATACGCAACATACTACATGAAAAAAACAAATCAATGCCAAGACAAAAGTAGATCTACCACCGTACCCCTTTGCAGCTGAGACACCCCTCCCTTAGTGCAATCCTGAAGCTAAGTCATGCTAAAAAAAATGAACAATAAAAGTCCTTATCAAGACAGACATCAACTTCATCAGTTCTTTCAGATTTTATCTCTACTGCACAGCTGCACTGGGTTAAATATTTTCATTTGTTTGGTATTCAACCCAGTACATATTAATACAAGACAGCCAGCATTTTATACTCCAGCGAAGTTAACATCTTGCAGTCCCTGTTGCTTCCTAGTCAGTGCCATTTCACTTGACATACTACTAATAAACATTAATTTTGTTACTACAACATGTTTAAAACTATTCAGTGAGCAAGAATAAAATGCTGTCAGTTGCCAATGTGCCCTTTTGGAAAGTGGTATTTGGTAGCAATCATCTGCATATTTTGAACTGAGAATTATCTCTACTTAGAGATGATATAGTGACAGTTGTCAGAGCTCCACAGACAAGAGTCTGTGTTTTTTTTACTCTCTCTACTGATTTCACACGCTACACACTCGGGACCAAGTGAATTATGGGACAAAGAAAAGCCACTGAAGACTGAACTTATAATCAGGGGAAGCACAACGGCACTCATAAGAGAGAAGTCACGCTGATTTCAAGTCACTTTCTTGCCTGAGTGTGAATGCAAAAAGCAAAGCGGTTCATTCTGTCCAGGCACTGTAGAACTACCAAGATTTGATAAGGAAGCTCAGCCCCTTCCTTAAGTGCACAAAACATCTGCCCAGTAAGCAAGAGACAAACAACCCTTCATGATTCCTGGCTCTGCTGTATACCGTACAACTCAAAAATGCCCGGACATCATCCTAATTCATGCCAAATTGTATACTACACAGCCCAGCTTTGCTTCACCTTTCCTCCATAAACACGTATCAGCCCTCCAGTACTGCTAGAGGAAAAAGTGAAAATAACTCAGACATGCCACTATATGTGCAATGGTTAAGAGCTCCTGCCTGCAGATGTACCCCTTCAGTGATGCAAGGTATTCACACTTGATGCTAAAACACACTTTAGGGTACTTGTCTTATGCCAAAACAGCTGGCTTTGGTTTTCTTCAGTTTGGACTTACTGTAAAAGATGCAATCTCAAAAGCACAGTAATTTTATTCTCCTAAGATTACTAACCACTACTAAATGACAACCAGTCCTCAAGAATTCATACGCCTAGCCAGTGAATAATTGCAGAATATCAGCAACTCCTTAGACCCAATTTCCATTTAGCAGTAATGCTTACTACTGGAACAAGAGAGTTTCAGAAGGACTTGGGATGCCAAATATCACCTGCAACTTTTCACCTCTCTCCCTAGAAACAGGCATCTTAACAGAATTAATCATTCTCGGTATAATGCCTTTCCAAAAGAAAATGACAACAATTTTTTTTTTTTTTTAACTAATAATAAACCCACCCTTTTCCTGAGAATGCAGGGCTCTATCTAAACATAGATAATTCAATTGGTCAGGAGCACCTCCTTGGCCTCAAGGAGTTAAAATTCACCATTCAGAGAGATGTGCCATTCTGGATACTACTGACAAGACCCCATCATGAGCTATTTTAGCGAATGGTTCCCTTGATACACATTCCACTGCTTTACCTTGAAATAATTTGGGTCCATCAGTGTGTCTACCTCCAGATCTCCCTCACTGTTAAATCAGTGTTATTTTCATCAAAGACACCATTATGATTATTCAGATCACTGGTATCTCCCTCTCTTGCATACCCACAACCACTACTGAGAAACTGTGCCATACAGGCTCATGCTGAATAGACTAAATCCTCTTACGTAAGGCACGTAAGGCTTCTTGCAAGAATCTTCTCTCCCTTTGAAGCGTTGAAATTGCCCACCACTACTACCACCAATCTGAGAAGGGCACAGCATGTGTTCTCCCCCATCCCGTATATAAACATTGCTTACATAAAATGTTGAACATAAGAAAGCAGAACCATATTTTTGTTTCCATCAACATTGCAATACTAGCCACCACACTGTAGCCATCAATAAAGCTATCACTCCCTTGTTACTTTTCAGATTATAACTAAACACTGCTGTTAAATGGCTATCATTTAACTTAATCAGTCTGCTATAAGCCAAAATAATAAAGAAATGATGAAAATTATTTCCAATCACTTTCTAATTGGCAGTGAATAGCAAACCAATGCATCTTGTGGAGACTGACACCTGATGATCATTTACTTCCAGCCGATTACTATTTAATGAAGCACAAAACCACAACGATGAAACACACAAGGGTGATTGCAGAGTACGTTTTCAGTATCATATTACTGAATAATTAATGTTAAGATAACTTACAGTACTATTTCAGTATGAAGAAATAAAGGTAACTAGGACTTTCAATAACACAATGCCTGCTTGTGGCATAATAATGATGGATTGGTTTTGCTCCAGCGATCAGTGCTTAACCAGCACTCCTCATCCACCAGTAACTCATAAACACGCTTCACTGGGAAGTTTTGATTGTCAAGGGATGCATTGACATGTGTGTTGACGTTATTTAGCACTTCACGGCTGTGAAATTAAAACCATACTACCACACTAATTAACAGTAAGTAGATCAAAGTCCTGTTGGAGATATACATTTTACAGAATGGTTAACGCAGTATAAAAAAAAAAAAAAAAGCTTGTTTAAACCTTTCACCAAGTATTAATGGTGATTCCAATTTTCCCTTCAATTTCTAGCTCTTTTGGGTTGCCAAAAATATTTATCTTTACAGCAAGAAACAAACAGTAGCTCCCATTAAGTCACAACCATTGTCCTCCACAACTACTTCTTTATTCCATTAGTCAAACTTCTGACAGCATCCACATACAAAGTTCTTAAAGTGAATCCAAAAAGTGAATAAAATGTCAGGTTTGATGTATTTAAAAAGCAAAGCTGCATTTCTTTTTAAGTCAATTGACAGTAAACAGACTTGCCTGTCTATCTGTCTTTGTCTAACTTTTTCCAGCTGGATAAACCCAATTGCTATTAAAGTTGACAAAAGACAATGATATTATTAATGAAAGCAGCTACACGATGTTAGACTTTTCATTACAGGCTCCTAGTGAGCTTCAATTAATTGCATGGCTGCTATGCCTAAAAAGGCTGCAGACGAAAAGAAGGGTTGGGGGGTGGGGGGAAGTAGGTATTTTTAACTTTTTGCTTTAAGTAAGGTATTCAATCCATCATTTTCCTCCTCAATTGTAAATAAAATATTGCTTCAGAAAACCCCTCTTTAGATTAGCCATACCATATGTTTTCTCCTTCTAAGCACAACCGATATTAAATTACACATCTGTATTTTCCAACTATTTAGACACCTTCTGATACAACGAAGGTTTATATCCTGTCTTCAGTTATATTGTATTTGGTTAACAGATTTAATTTTATACAAAGCATTTCTGAATAGAATAGAGAAACAAGAACGCCGTCACAGCCTGCCCATGTGCAGGGAATCTTTCTCCTGCCCTGCTGCTTCCCGGGTGCTCTCCCTGGTCACCCAGAGGCACCTCCCTCCACACAGACCTTCAGCTTCCCAGCTTGCCAAACCGGCCTGTGCGGCTTAGGTAAAATACCTCCTATCTGACCACCTTCTCTTCATCTGAAACTGCAAATACCTCGTTAGCAGTAGAGATGCAAACAAGAGCTGTGCTTGATTGAGCCATTCGTAATTCACATTTTAACTCCTCTTTCTCACCCAGAAAGGCACCATGGATATCACCCTATGAATGCTTTCCATACACTGAGCTTTGTGCTTCCTATAAACATCGACATCAGCAATTCATACAGACATATAAATGGAATTAATCATTGCGCTTCATTAGAGACTCTTCATTACTGATACATGCAAACTCAACTACACTTTAAATTGGCTGGCCTTCCATCCTGGCTTTAAGACTTACCAACAGATGCCTAAGAGAAACCACAGATTTGCCCAACACAAGAGTGATATTCCTTTATAAGCAGTTCCTGACATCTATTATCTTGCTCTCTTTCAGCACAAATTTAGGTAAAGGCTGAAGAAATTAAAGTTATTTCTTGGGTCATGGACTCCATCCTTTGTAACAAGTGCTTCAGTTACCCTATCCCATTCCTACAAACATTAAATCCAATTGTCTCTTAATTAAAGTAAAGCAGTGAAGCTTCAATAGCTTCTAAGAGTGCTATTCCTTCCTTCACTTAACCTTACTTGTAGGTTTTTCTAATTCAGAAAACTTATGATCTTGCAGTGACCTCAGACCATCTTCTATTTTGTATTATTAGAAGATTTTTACATCACTATTACCTTTCGCTGAGTGTTCCAGGCGCTGAACAATTTATTGATAGAGGCACAGCTACTGTCCCAAACAACTTGTGTGAGCAAGTCATTAACTCTCGCTTTCTTTCTCTATACCTTTTAATATCCATCCCACTTTGAGAAGGACTTTTATCCTTTGTACTGATTTTCATTATGGTCTTGCTGAAAACAGAGTATTGCAAGGAACTTCAAATGTAAAATTCTGTTCTGTCTTGGGTTTCCTACTTAATTCATTTGCTGTTCTCACCTTTCCAGCCTTCATTTTTATTGATCCTATCTATCTTTATGAACAGGTAAGAAGCAATAGTTCAGAAGTCTGTACAACGATTATTTTCCCATCATATACATTTATGCAGTTGTATTAATTACTGTGCCTTGGGTTCAACGAGCTCTAGCTAACCTTGCAAAAAGCAACCGTCAATTAAATGTTTCAGTGGCTGATACTCTAACTGGCAACTCTGTCTCCACCAGCAGTCAGCAGTTGATTGATCCTGCGTTACGGAAAAGAGATCTCAGACTGAAGCTTTCAAGAGTTCTTAAGAAAATATTCCAAGAATGCCTGAAATAATGCATTAAAGCATTTAAACCATGGATGGAGTCTAGAAAAAGAAAGCTTTCTGTGCATGCTTGACAGTCAACAGTTTTCAAAATTTGATTTCACTCTCTACTTTTAGAGACCTAGAGGAATGCTCACGCACACAGAGGTTACATGAGCAGCTCTTAGCAAAGTCATGGACGGCACATTCAATCAGTAAATGCCAAGAGCTGCTTATTGCTGCTGTATGTGAAGCACAGCTTTCACACGTGAATTTGGGAAAGTCATCTAATGGTGTCTCAGCTTCACATCTCTGAAAGTAATGCTTTCATTCTCAGTAAATGCTTGTGAAATCCCCCCCCCCCCAAAAGACACCAGTGAGTATCTTTGTAACCTTGCAGAAGTTAGCAGGATTGCTCATAAGACAGTTACATGTACCAGAATCTCTTATTTTGATGAAATGATACAGAACTGCAGAGAACTGATTTTTCTTTTTTCCCCCCTTTTACTACAACGTCTTCCTAATTGTCTTTTGAATAAATAATTTGTGCCAGAACTACGATGCTGATCCGACAGGAAGCACAAAATCCAAGGCTAAGAGGAACCTAACAGGGACAGCTGTCTTCTCTCACTGATTTCATCATTCGTTGCAAACAGAGCTGGAAATAACAAAGGTCATGACACGTTCCAGGAGGGGGGTTCTGCACATACTACGCACCAGTTCTCCCAGAGGCAGGATTCCCAGAGTTTCGGCTTTTAGTTAAACAAACTTCTCATAAAAAACCCTAGTGAATTGCAGCATACACATGTGTCCTGGTTTCAGCTGGGATAGAGTTAATTTTCTTCTTGGTAGCCGGTATGGGGCTGTGTTTTGGGTTTAGGATGAGAACAATGTCGATGATGATACACTGATGCTTTGGTTCTTGCTAAGTAGTGCTAAGCTGTCTCTAAATAGGTGCTAAGTGGCGCTCACACTGGTCAAGGACTTCTCAGCTTCCCCTGCTCTGCCGGGGGCACAAGAAGCTGGGAGGGGGCACAGCCAGGGGGAGGGCTGGCCCAGACTGGCCCAAGGGCTATTCCATACCATATGACGTCATGCTCAGTATATAAGCTGGGGGAAGAAGGAGGAAGGGGGGGACACTGGGCATGATGGCGTTTGTCTTCCCAAGTAACCGTTACGCGTGATGGAGCCCTGCTTTCCTGGAGATGGCTGAACACCTGCCTGCCCATGGGAAGTAGTGAATGAATTCCTTGTTCTGTTTTGTTTGCGTGCACGGTTTTTGCTTTGCCTATTTAACTGTTCTAATTTATTTTACTTCAATTATTAAACTGTTCTTATCTCAACCCACGAGTTTCCTCCCTTTTACCCTTCTGATTCTCTCCCCCATCCCACTGGTGGGGAGTGAGCGAGCGGCTGCGTGGTGCTTAGTTGCTGGCTGGGGTTAAACCACGACAGTCCTTTTTGGCGCCCAACGTGGGGCTCGAAGGGTTCGAGATAACAACAGATTTAATTGGAATGCGCTAGATCGAATTTATAGCTGTTATTGCTGTTTAGCTGTTAATCGGCAGGCTTCTGTGCTTGCCATGGGGCTTGCTTGCCTTACTGTATGTTAGAGTCATCTTACTGTGTTGTGCCTGGGAACATTTTGATAACAGCAATGGCCACGTACCCGGGCTGGCAGATGGCCAGGGCATCGCTGTTTTTCTGTGCTGCTGTACTGGACAGGCTGGAACTCCAGTGTCAACTCGAGTCGAAGGGACTGTGACCTGTGGACGAGTTCCTGCGGGAGCACGACACCCCAAAGCGTCTGTGGACGTGGATAATCCCATGTCAGAGCAGCCCATGGAGGTTAAAAGTGGAGCAGAGATCCACCTGCAGCCCATGGAGGACCCCAGGCTGGAGCAGGTGGATGCCCGAAGGAGGCTGTGACCCCGTGGGAAGCCTGTGCTGGAGCAGGCTCCTGGAAGGACCTGTGGACCCGTGGAGAGAAGAGCCCACGCTGGAGCAGGTTTGCTGGCAGGACTTGTGACCCTGTGGGGGACCCACGCTGGAGCAGTTAGTGAAGAACTGCAGCCCGTGGGAAGGACTCACATTAGAGAAGTTCATGGACTGTGCTGTCGGAGGGACCCCACGCCGGAGCAGGGGCAAGGGGAGGACTCCATTGCAGTGTTAAACCCTATAACCTGGCCCAAAGGGGCCAGGGGTGGAGACTGTAATGGAAATACCTTTAAATTGTTGTAACCCGGGATTTGAGTTGCATGTTATGGGAATTACTATAGCAGGAACCCCTTGTTGCTAGCCAGGCTAGGAGTAAGGGGAGGAGTTCATTGCAATGTTAAACCTGGCCCAAAGGGGCCAGGGGTGGAGATTGTGATGGAAATACCTTTAAATTGTTGTAACCCATGATCTGAGTTGCATGTTATAGGAACTACCATAGCAGGAACCACCTGAACCAATGGAGGAGAAGCCTTACAAGAAGCAGTGCAAGTGCAGCAGTGACCTGACCTGAGCTGGCTTTGGTGCCCAATAACTCCATGCAACACACCACCTCTCCTGTCCTGAGTGACCACTATCACAGATGGAGCCCAAGTCATGGACTAAACGAGCTCAATGGACATTTTTGGGACAACAGGGGTGGTGGTCAAAGAGGATGTATTGGATAATGTGGGACCTGAGCATGATGTAAATGGTATGGAATAAGGGGTGGATACTGTCCTGGTTTCAGCTGGGATAGAGTTAATTTTCTTCTTGGTAGCCGGTATGGGGCTGTGTTTTGGGTTTAGGATGAGAACAATGTCGATGATGATACACTGATGCTTTGGTTCTTGCTAAGTAGTGCTAAGCTGTCTTTAAATAGGTGCTAAGTGGCGCTCACACTGGTCAAGGACTTCTCAGCTTCCCCTGCTCTGCCGGGTGCACAAGAAGCTGGGAGGGGGCACAGCCAGGGGGAGGGCTGGCCCAGACTGGCCCAAGGGCTATTCCATACCATATGACATCATGCTCAGTATATATAAGCTGGGGGAAGAAGGAGGAAGGAGGGGGACATTGGGCATGATGGCGTTTGTCTTCCCAAGTAACCGTTACGCGTGATGGAGCCCTGCTTTCCTGGGGATGGCTGGACACCTGCCTGCCGATGGGAAGTAGTGAATGAATTCCTTGTTCTGTTTTGTTTGCGTGCACAGTTTTTGCTTTGCCTATTTAACTGTTCTAATTTATTTTACTTCAATTATTAAACTGTTCTTATCTCAACCCACGAGTTTTCTAGCTTTTACCCTTCTGATTCTCTCCCCCATCCCACTGGGGGGGAGTGAGCGAGCGGCTGCGTGGTGCTTAGTTGCTGGCTGGGGTTAAACCACGACAACATGGCAAGCAGGTAATGTTTAGGAAAAATGCCAAGACAGAAAAAAAATTATTTTTCATGTTTTTAAGCAATATTTTGAACAATATTCAATATATTTTGAATATTTGGTTCCATGACAATTTCAAAATTCCTCATTTAATTTTGCTATCTGGGAATTCCCAGAGAATGGCAGATCTAATTTTGAACAGTTTTAGTGAACACACTTGTTTCTGAGCATCTTGAAGTTGAGAGGAATGGCCAGTCATCATAGCAACCATTCCACTCCTTTTCCATTAAACAAATAGG
Organism: Platalea leucorodia; assembly: GCF_965183815.1. NCBI lineage: Eukaryota > Metazoa > Chordata > Aves > Pelecaniformes > Threskiornithidae > Platalea > Platalea leucorodia. The sequence goes on from NC_138827.1 coordinate 62,821,282, forward strand.
GTTGCATTCTCTTCTATTGATAGTGCAGTTTTTGGCACTGGGGTCATCTATGAGGAATAAAAAAAATGTGTGCGTTTCATTATCACAGTGGAAAGGTGAAAAGGATATAAGCTCTGGAGGAGGTGAACTCCATGGCTGTACAATTCCTGCCCCTCGAGCATGTTTAGCTTCAGCTCACAATAAACAGGGCTGGTTTAGAGGGCAACATGAGGGCACCCACCCACGTGGTACTGAACACTTCCCATATCCTTGGCTTTGAAGTGTAAGAGAAGAGAAATGTACTGGAATCTAGTACTGGAGAAAGAAACCCATACTGCAGATGTAATAAGGAATTGTTTCAATGGGCTTTTAATATTTACTAATATTGAATACTACAACATTTACACTTCATGATCACAAAACTACTTACATTTCGTACTAGAGTATACCCAACAAGGTCCATAACTATAGCTACTGCCAGGCACCGGAATTTTATTTTCATATTCGCTAAGCAATGTAATATAAAACTTCCGATAATCTGTAGACAGTACAATTTCCAGTCTCCTCACTGGAAGTGACTTTGATATGTCAGAGTTCATTTTTAAGTCCTTTTATATGCATTTTGCAAAGAAGGAGAGTGAGCAATCTGATTTAATTTTAAAACTAGATCTTCTAGAACAGGTTGGACTGGATAACCTCTTATGGTCCTTTCTAGCCTAAATTATTCTGTGATTCAATAACATCATCCTGCCCACAACAGAGGGCCTTCTGATAGCAATAAATGCGTCTACTACATAAACTGGATGAAACGGAAGATTATAAACATTGTTATTTTCTTACACAGGTAAGCATTATTAATTTTATTGCATGCACATCTGCTCTTCTATTATTTCTCTGTGCCTTCTTAAAACAGGCTATCTACTTAATGGACTATAAACAACATTAAAAGCACCCTGAAATAAAATATTTCTTTCTAGTAATCAAGAAAAACAAAGTCTTTCCAAACCACAATTCCCCACCTTAAAATTCAGACACGTGCTCAATGCAGTTAGATGCAGGCTCCTCACACTTGCAGCAACCAGGTTCTTAAATGGTAACACGAATTGCCGGGACAGGAACATAAAAGACCTCTCTTGCGCCCGCTATAATTAAGTACTGCTGTATTAGCGAGACCACCACCTGTCTGTAAGTGAAACAAGGATAATAACATACAGACCACCTTTGTTTGTTACGGTGTCCACCTCCTTACCAGCCCCCAAAATTCAGTCATTCGAATTTACTGGGTTTTCCCACTCAAATGGGAATCAGCGAGGCTCCTGTACGCATACTGTTCAGCCACGTAACTGATATTCCTACTACTTCTTGCATACTAAAAGTACTTTTGATAATAAGCTTTGTGACGAGTGATTCTGTGTGCTTAACTATTCAAATGGAATACAGGAAAAAACCAGAAAGCATTACCACAATGTCATCTTTTCACACTTCTGAATTTTATTATATAAAGTCTTCACGAATGCTGGATGACGACAGCACATCTCTGCAAAAATAACATTAAAAGCTTGCAAACTGTCCAGTTAATAAATGTTAGCGTAGGTCTACATTTTGATAGGTTACATTCAATTTCCTGTTAAACAAGCATTATATTACCATGAAGAAGCCATCCTTTTGATAATAAGCAGTGGAACACACATAAATGGTCTATTAAAGAATAAAAAGAGGACATGAAAGAACTGAAGGTCTTTTAAATCACTTGTGTGCCATTCTGATGCATTCAATGCAGTACTTATTTTAAACTCTTTATTTCATAAAGTACATGAAGTTCATGACTTAAAACAAATTTCCTAAGAGACTGATTTGCTCCTTTTCTTCTGACCCATTTCATGATTAAAAGCAGCAAAGCTGTGGGATCATAAAAGGACACGTTATCTGAAACTTGCTACCTTTGCATACCCTTTACATTAAATGACTTCATTAGTGAAATTTCTATTCACAATCACAAATATACTTTGCTTAACAGTTTTAATGATTGCAGGACTGAATGAATGGATTTTAAAAGTCGGCAATTAATAAAAATACTAAGTAATCCCTAAGGTCTATAACATGACTGAACACAAATTTACTAAAAAAAAAGTACTCGTTAAGAAATATAATACATTCTATAGGCGATTTGCTAATCTGCTTACAATTGCATGCATATGTAGTTACAAGTTGGCCAAAAATCAGTCTTTTAATCTTGGTTTGTGGAGTTTCATTTTCAGAAAAGAAGCAATAAGCATATCTTTCCTGCCAATATGGCACTTCAGCTGACGATTAGTGGAAATCAAATTTATGCAAGACTACTTAAACTAATTTATTGAGTTGTAAAAGAACATTTTACTTATCTCAGACTGTGATTTCATTATTTCAGATTTAATGACATTATAATCAGAACACCATCCTTGTCAAAGGTGGCCACAGCACTCCAACAATAAAACTTCTGCAATTAACCCTCTATAAAACTTTGAAATATACTTTTAAAGAAAATGCAATTATTTGATCCAGTTACTAAAATAGTTACCTAAGAGAGACTCTAAAAAGGTGCTGAGACTTGTAAGAGCCCATTCAGATGCAATTCTAAGGGGAACTTGGAGCAGTAGCCTTTAAGCTTACTTCCCATGTTTCAGTCACACATCTTGAAATGCGTTGGTATTTAGAGTACAACATCGTTCCACACTGGTATCAATCACATCATTGAACTTTGCTATTCCATTCATGAGAAAACTCCCACAGAAATAAGAAACAGAATATCCATCAATACCTATTGGGAGAGACAGATGCAAAACCAGCTCCAGGAGCTACAGCGGGGAAAATCCTCAGCCTTTGACCCAGCAAAGAATTATGATTATTCAATTCCTCCGTAGGCTTTTCTAGGTTTTTTTATTACCCTCAAACTCGTATAAGCAGTATGAATTAATATTGCCAGTATGTCACTCTAACATTCCTCTGTTTCCATTAGGTTTTCCTTAATTGCTTTTGGAGCCCAAAATATCACTTGTAAAAAAAACAACTTTATTTTAAAATGTATACTTTAATGCTCTCAGAATTTACTGTACATCTTAGATGACTACATCTTACTTGCTATAGAAAATCTGTTTTTTTAAAGAAATATTGAAATTAAAGGTTACAAAACAGGAGAAAATACTGAATCCTGAAGGGCAAATTAAACTGATTCTCAGGCTAACAGCTTCAAGACTAATGGCAAATCAGCGCCAATGATGAAAACAGAATTCTGACTCCAACTTGCACTTGCTCTCTTAAGGCTAAAACAGTATGCTTGAGTGTTTGCTGCCCTTTTATTGTCCACCCTTCACTACTAGAGCATAATATGATGCTTACAAAATATCCAGTGCTGACTTGTTGCTAATAGCTACAGGTTACTAATAGCTACATATTAGTTACATAAAAGTAAATGCATCTCATTTTCATGATTTTTTAAAATTTGAAACCCTGAAAGTGTTCCTTTAATTGAAATAAAATATCTTCTGCCACAGTATAAAGATTTAATAGGTGTGACTAATACAAGCCAAATGCACAACCCTATCATTCATTTTAATGTTAAAATTATTTCAAGAGTGTGTAATTGTTTATACCTTTTTATATATATATACACACACACACATATGAAACTTGAGCCTCTGCATACACCAAATTCTTACTACTTAGCTGAAAATATGACAGACATGGATTTAAATAAAATTTAAACAAAAAAATACACATCAAAGCAAAGACCGATTATCTTCTCAGAATTGACCGAAGTGACATTTTTCAGCTCATTAATCCATAGTGGGCCAAATTAAACCTTTAAGTCATGGTCACTATAAACAACCGTTATTCAACGACAGCGTTTCTCAGCCTTTATAGCACTTTTTATTTTCAACTCAGACACTTGGGCAAGGGCTAACAGGAAATAATTTCATTTTAGAATTTAAAAGGAAGTAAAAAGAGCAAATATTTTTAAAGTTATTCAGCTTTAATGATACCAAACTGTACATGCATTGAAAACTGCCAAGCTCCTAAACGGAAAGAATTGATACTGACAACTGGGTAACAGTAACAGCATGATAATAATGTTTGCTTCTGGACATGACGGCAAATTCAAAAGTTCCCCTAAAATATGGCAAAAAATGCATCTTGTATGAACCAAATTAGTTCTGTCCTGCCTTGCCTCCGCCTCCCCAGCATTACATCTCCTGCTACCCTTAGACTTGGACTCCAGATTTTGAAGGTGAAAAAATAAAGTCTTGAAACCTGGGTTATGAAGAAGAAAATTTTGCCAGCACTAATGGAAATTTAAAAAAAAAAAAAAAAAAGAAAAGGGTGGGGTGGGAGAAGAGGGATGCAGCTAGAAGTGAAACTATAAGACTAATATATAAGCCGTTTTCTTATCATGAAAATGTTGTAAGTTCACCTGCTACTGTCAGGATTTAGAGCTGATCAATAAACAATTTGGATTTTGCAAGCCAACCTGTGAACAGGCACTGCATCTCCTGCGCTTCTGCAGGTGCAGACTTTGCTGTGCCATGTACGTTGGTGATAGCACTGTACTTTGAAATCAATGATCTCACCTGCTATAATTTGCTTATCAGATGGAATGGCAATGAAAAAAGAATTGGCCTGATTGAATAAAACACAAGAAGAAAATTGAAAATGCAGTAATACCATTTCAGAATTCAAGAGAATTAAATTCGTATGTGGTCATTCCACCTAGAAAAGATGAGCTACAGAAGAGAGGATACTGTAGGTATAGATGGCATTTAAAGCAAGATAAAGATACAATTTTTAAACCATAAATGTGTGTAGGGTAGTCTATCACCAATGACAGCACAAAGTAACAGACCTAGATTTGAAATGAGCTTTGCCACATTAGAAACTTAGCTTCCTGGCCCCATTTTTAAGGTCAGAAAAACACTGGTGATGGAGAAACGGAAGAAGAAGGTGCAGCTAGAATACTGCAAAGAAAAAAAAAACCTTTGAGCCTAGTTTCTAAGGAGAAACTCTCCTCTGTACTCCCATTTTTCTTCTGTGAGAAAGCAATGAAATCCCCATGGAGAATAATAACCGATGAAAATGATTTTTAACAGTAAAGTTTTACAACACAATTTACATAAAACAGCTGTTGAAACTACAGGAGTAGATTTGTGCAATGATAACAGAGTTACCAGCACTGCTATTGTTACAGCAATTGTTACTCTAACAAAAGAAAAAGCCACCTCAGCCCAGCCAAGCTATATTTTTACTTTTCAAGGCCAGAAAGAACAAGAGCAGTTATAGATACCTGCTGCTGCCGATGTCTACAGGCACACCCTTACTGCTCCCCATGGCTGGTCGGGGCTGCGAGTGTCCTTGGCCAGAGGCAGCACCCCAAGGGCTGCACCGGTACCCAGGCATCGCTCGGGGCTGTCTCACCGTCGGTCCGCTTGGTTTTGCACCAGACAGGAGATGGAGACGTCGCTTTAAACTGTTGTCTGTTACCCCAGAAATCCTCACATTTCTGGATTTTGGCTACAATTGCCATTCACAGGTCAAACTCTTCCAAGATACATGCATGAGTTTGTCCAACTGTAACGTTTACCATTGCCACAAAGGCATCGTTGTACTACGCAATCCAGTACACCACCTAGTTCTCTTGCACACATCGTTCAGAAGCTGCAGAAAAATAATTAAAGATTCTAATTGATTTTCTGTCAATACAGAACAGCCTAAATGTTCTGTACTGAGTTAAGGTCATTATCCCTTTGTCAAAAATTACTCTGAAGAATGGTAATTTGCTCATAATTATCACACACACAGTTATGAAATTCAATTTAGTGTACTGGCCTGCTCAACACAGGGTTGAATGCTCATCATACATTTTTTTTTTTCTTGAAACAAGTGTTCTTTAATCAAACAAGCCTTTATTTAAAATTAGTTGTATCAGGTCATACTGTCAACCTCACCACAGTAGAAACAGCCAATGCATTTCACACAATCTCCAGCAGGCCTATTTTAGGGAACAGACCAACAATACTGGTTGAAATCCTGCCAGGTATTGAAAACACCGATTATACCAACTTACCTTTCTTCCTACGAGAAGTCAGAGCTGACCTCAACCACACCGCTGAAAATCTCAGGTCACACATATAAATAAGAGTTGACTTATAGCAGTTATATAAACTGATAATTCTGGCGTGATTTACACAGGCTAAATTTGTTATTGATATAGCACTGTACGCTGCAAAAATACAGACCCTGGATACCTTGCAGAGATACTACAGAGGATGATTCCCAACTACAAAATGATTGTTTTTTCTTCAGCATACAGTGGAGCCCTACCAGACTTCACTCATCACTGGACAAAACCTTTATCACAGACAGAACTTTGTGTCCAGAGACGGCAGGGGGCTTTTCTGGACTGAAGTGCATGCACACACGCGTTTGCGCTTCATGCAAGAGACTGCACATCTATCCTGTCACAAGAAGTAACAGAGGAGGTACTGTGAGTGGAGATGCGGGCACTGGGCTAGCTGAGAAGTGCCATACGTAAAGCTCGTCTCAATACACAGGATGGCCCATTTTTCCATTTAACGCTCCCTATTCTTCTCCTGTGCAGACTGTCAATTTAAAGACATTGAAAAGACATCAAAGAGAGCATCATTTCATTTATTCAGAAATAAAATACATACCTGTCACCTCCAGCCATTAACAGGAGCACATTATGAGCAAACTAACAGGCTTGGATAGACGAGTCCCAGGGCTTTGTAGCAACAACAAGAATTAAAGGGAGGAGGGCAGTTGGTTGTTATGCAGAATTTGTCACTGGCAATCTGTGCTGCATTTTTACCAGGAAGAAGCTGTCCACAAACTGCTCCAGTGTTACTAGAGCAACACCACTAGACTGCAGTTCACACACTCCCTAAATGCAGTATTCGAGAGCAACATGTAGTGGATCCAGGTCTAGTATTTTAGAGCTGATTTCCACCTAAGCGCATGCCTGATTTTCTCATGACCATGCTGAAGTGAGTGATATAAAGACGTTACCTATAGCGTCTCTTAAAAATAAACATTCACTTCAGTAAACCTAAGGAACACACAAGATCTATCACTGCCTGATTCATGCAATATGACAAAAATCCAATGACACAATGACTCAGGGCTTCTGCAAACACCAGAACTCATACTAAAATATCAATAGCCCAAAGACAAAATATCAAATTGCTGCACGTTGCACCTAATTCTTGCAATATTTGAACCATCTTGCCAACAACGACAAAAAGACTACTATAACAAAAACGTACTTAAAGAAAACTACACAATGCTACTTTAGGACTCCAGGAGTGACTCTACGAATCTACACACAAAGCTCCTGGGCAGTGTTTTAACTTACACACATAAGCATGAAAGAAAAAATACTAAGACTTAAACCTAAACATTTCAGCAATGCGGTTTACAGTGACTATTGAATTGCAACTCAATAGAAAAAAAAACTGTCTTGACAGAAAGCTGCTACTACATTTGGCTTTCACACTGGGCCAGAAAGCTACATTCCTCAAGCTAAGCTCTTCACGCTTACTGAAGAAAGCCACTGTTTCAAGATGACACTCCACTCCTTGGAGTAATTTTGCAGGTACTCAGGCTTTTTAACTATAAAGTTAGACAAGTGTAACATCAGCTCAGCAAAAACACCATTCACTTTCACTACAAAAATAAATTCCCTAGCTGGTGTTCAGTACTTGGGCTCATCATCACCAGTGACTCCCAAGTTATCTCCGTTAGGCTACGTTGGAGATGCGCACGCATCTTGCCTCGCTAGTTCTCATCTCTAAAGGAGCAACAGAAGAACAGTTCCGTTTGAAATAAAATTGTTGAAACCTTGTGCATAAGGATGTCCATTGGTTCGTTTAATCCTGATGAGTGGAAGAATTTCTGAAGTGATAGTTGAAAAACTACTTTAAGTCAACCATCTAAGTAACATTAAAGCACAAATACATGTTAACGCATTTAGTAAGGATCACTCTTTCAAAAGTTGGCTTTTAGTCTTGAAGGTTTATTTGTATACAATGCCATATTCCCAAGTGCCTTTGTGTCTGTAAATGTTATCACCTGATCTACACAATTGTAACAGCAGCCCAACATTTAGATCTAACTCATCTGAATCTTACAGGTACAAAAATAGTGACGCTGAAAATTTCAATATCTGATAGATTAGATAGTCTGAACAGACATATTATTGTAAATGAAAAAGAAAGGCTGCCTTAAAAATCTATGGATTTTTATCCATAGATATGGATTATATGCTTATCTATGGATTAGCAACCATAAATGTAGACACACCAAAAAAACCCTTCAAAAACCCCACCCAAAAACTTTATAGCCTTCTTAACACCACTAGTCATATAAAAAGTGAATGGTAAGAGGAAAGATGAATGCTTATTCCCCCACCTCCTTGGAAAACCAAGTTTCAATCTGAGAACAAAATCAGCTTAAAGATCTTTTGTTAACCAGTCATCTCCCAGCATCTTCTTATCCTACAGCATACACCTGATTTTGCCACCTTTATCCCCCAGAGATCTTGAAACACTTCAGATACAGAACTGGGTCTGGAGTAAGTGCAGTGACTTTTGTAGACTTATTACTGATCAATATGCCTATTTCTAAGGAATGTTTCTTCCTTCTTTAATTGGTGTCTTTTTGGTCAGAACATTTAATCTCTGGCACTTCAGAGTCGTCGTACGTGGCTTTATTATCCACTATTAAGTAATTACATTCCATGCACTTTCCAGAGTTTGGATTGTTGAAAACACGAAATTTCATCTTTTATGTGACCTTAAGCAGATGTAGTTTGGTCATTATTCCCTTAAGCCTTTGAATGTAAAGCACATTTAGACTAATTTTCATCATTCATCCTTGCAGCAGCTGAAGTTGCAGTCCACTCCTTTAATCCCACAAAAGGCCTTTTTAATGGCTTTTATATACAAAGCCCATGCCATTGAACATATAACACAAGATTCATGGAAGAAACAGGGCTGTAGTACCCACAATATACTCTGCCTGGCACACATAAGGTTGTTAGCCGGCTGCTCTGGTTGTCAGTGTCCGTGACGGGGAAGCCCTGCAGTGGTGACAGTTCTAGAAGATGTTTCATGACACATATCTCTTACTGTACTCTCAGTTTTAGCATACAAATTTTTATTCCCTGGGTCATTGCTACCAGAAGGCTGTTAAATGGCTAACAGTTTGAAGAATGCGTTACCTTTGGCTTATTTTTTTTTCCTTTTTTTTTTGTTCAAAACAAAATCGACTAGTTCAAATTCCCTAAAGGCAGCTAAAAATAATTACATTTAGCAGCTGAAAAAAAAACACCAAGATAATTGAATTCAATTTTATTAAACAAAAACACTAGTGGCATAGATACTGAATTTATTTATGTTATAGCACAATGACACGTACCAAACCAATCAAATATGTCTTTATAAGTTTCAGCATATATTGTTCCTACAGTTTTTACTTATTGCATAAAAAATTTAAAGGACGTTACATAATGTGCAGGTACAGAAAGGAAACCACATCACTTTCATAAATGAATGCACATAAACCCAAAACACATCCATTTCAACAGTTATGAGATATAAAATGCAAGCTTCAGAAAATTCTAGTTACAGACTGAAGTAACTGGAAATTAGATTAGTTCAACATGGAAGAAATAGCATGGTACTGAAACATGCAGTTTCTCATTCCTTGTTTGCACATTTATAGCTGAAATGATGTAAGGTTTGAAGGCGGCATCCAGCAGGTGTCTTCAGAGACTACTTCATCCTGTCCTGTGCTGGTCTAGAACGCTGGCTTGGACCTGTCACCTCACTGAAGTTAGGAAAGATAATCCCAGTTACTGAGTATCCAATATTGAAAAAGTGTTGTCCAAAATAAGATTTTGCCCTAGGTACAGTTTTGGCATTAAGGTATTACTTTCCTGTCAGTGTTACAATTACAGATGGTAACTAACTGAAAGTAAGGTCACACTGTGGGGTAGTGGAAGATCTTCTAATCAAGCTCCATTCCCCAGGAATAAGAGAAACACAGGAGCCCACACTTCATCAATAAAACAAGTATTGTGAATTAAGTCAGGACTGTGACTTAATTTTAATGCAATTACTTGTTAATTTAATATCCCTGAATCATTATTGCTCTGGGGCTTTTGCCTGTAACTCCATTAATTCTTCTCATTTTATTGAGCTTGTAGTGTACTGAACTATACTATGCTAATGGAGAAGTTGCAATTATTTATTTTGTGCATTTACTGCTGACTGAGGTTATTGCACCATGCAAGAAATGTCAGCGTGTTCGAATAAAATACTGATAATGGCATGACAAAGTAAGAGGAGACTGCAGTTCCATCATTTGTCATTGAGTTCTTGCCCTTTGGGTAAGCAGAAAGGCATTAAGTTGTTAAGTGAAAGCGTGGCATTCCTGAAAGCCTATCTTCAATGTTCAACAAGGATTAGATGATTTTTCCATTAGTGAAGTATTCCAAATTCCATTTAATTTACTTAACTATGAAATGCATACAGTTAAGTTCTTACTGTTTAATCCAGCAACAGCTAAAATGCTTTTTATAGACATGTTCAAAAAACTTTTCTGTAAAACCTAAATTAAATTGTATTATTTTGTACTACTAGGTTATTTAAACATCAATAATATAAAGAATAATGAATGAAGGAAAAGGCCACACTGTCAAGCTCTACAGGATCTTTATCCAAGCTCTATAAAGACAGGGCCTTTCAATGAAAAAAAGATTAAAAAATAATAATTAAAAGAGAGTTAAAAGTGAAATAAGGTTTCATGTGTCCACTTATTAGCATATGACAATTCGTCATATTATATGACATTTTATTCAAGCCAAAGAAAGCCTGGGGTAACACTGCTATGATAGTCCTAGGACTGGATTCCTTTCTGAGAAGTCACAGGGTTAACAACATACCAATGTTCTGGCAGTCTACTCCAAACTGTAATTAAACTGACTTCTGTAGTGCTAAGGAAGACTGTTGTAATTTATATTCAGTGGCCTTTATGAAACATGTCAATACACCAACATAACCTTACAGAACTCAAAAGCCTCCAACCTATAAAAGGTGGGGGGGAACCAACCAAAAAAACCCCCACCCCAAAACCTCACATAGATTAAAATATAACATGAATTCATAAGAAAGCAAAAAATGTTTACTCATGTGGGGGGAAAAGAAGAAATACATATAACTCTTAAAGGAATCAATAGAACAGAAAAGCAAGTGCCAAAAGATATGTCATCAAAACATGAAAGACTTATAAACTGGAAAACACAGGTTTGAATTTCAACCACAGTGAAGAGTCCTTAGCTAAAGTGAATTGCTGGCAGAAATGCTGTCTGGTTCTACAATCATAAAATTACAATTAAAAGAATAGATTTTAAAAGCAAACAGAAAAAAAAAAAAAACCATTCCCCTGGTTTTGAATTGCTCTCCACAGCAGCTTTCTTTTATGTTGGTTGTTTTTTGTTTTGGTTTGTTTGGGTTTTTTTTCACTAGAGGAAGGTATTCTCGTGTATTCAGTCACATATTCAGTCACACAAAATAAGATTTAAACCAACAAAAAAAAGGCAAAACCCAAGCCAATTCCATGAAACTAGTCATATAATTGTAAGAATCATGAACACTAGAATTGGCTTACTACAAATAATCTCTTTATAGATCATAAGTAGGAGAACAACTGATTTAGGACTGCATATTCCCTACTCATGCTACTGAATGGCAGAACAAACTATTCTGCTTATTAAAGCCACTGTCACCATTTCAAAAGCAACAGGCATCTTTCATCTGCTAGAGCAAGTCTCCAGATACAACTTCGAAGGATTTCCCATTTTAATGAAATTAAATTAAGCAGAACTTACATATTAATAAGCATTGTAATACCTTTATCAAACATTCTTCCCCTCCAGACAAACATCCCTATTATACAGACAAGATATTCCTTACAGAAAATTCATATAAATCTTAAGAAAGCAAAACCTAAAGTCTATATAGCCTAAACTATCCTGTTAACAGATACTTTATCACCTGAATTTTGTAAGCTTTTCCATTTTCTCAGCATAAGAAGCTGAGATTTCTCAACTTGTATACCTTTTGTGCCATTTAATTCACAGAAGTTCCTAAATGCCTTGAACATCCAATTTTTGTAATGCAAGAGCTTTCATTTATCATCCAATCACTTCCACTAACACTATTCTATTACTTTCAAACCCAGTAAGAAGTATAAAACACTCTGTGGGGCTTATAACAGCATGGAATGAGAACTGTATTAAAGCTGGTGCCTCTTGACCCAGAAAAAAGTACTCCCTGATTGTACCTTTCACTCAGGGTAAGAACTGTCAGTCAGTCTGCTCTGCAAAAGAGTAAATCACTCAGGAAGCAGCAGGTATTTAGGACTTGCAAAAGGTTTGGAAACATGTGAATTTCACGGCAAATTAACATCTTAAATCAAATTTAAAACTGGGTTCATTATTTTGAAATCCTTCACTCGGCTGAAAGGTTCTGCTGATGGTACAGGTGGGTTACAAAACCAAAGTCAGCACAAAAATTAAATTCTAAATTTGGTGATAAAGTTAAACTGTAGATCTAAATTAAAAGAGTATGAAAGTTACTGATAGCAACTGAGAAAAGAGCCTCATATGACTTCATTTCAGCAGACACAGCACAGCTCAGCAAAGGGCTATCTTTTATCTGGAAAAGATGGCTTTCAAACTGATAAGCACCCATCAGTGTGTGCTCCGAAGTATACCAAAAAAAGTTTTCAAAGACAGAAAGGACAGCAAGGAGCAGCTCCCTGTGCAAAATTAATGCTGAAGTGCTCAAAAAGTCCACAAACCTGACTCTGTTCTTAATAAGGTGCTTATACTTGTCACAGGTGTATGTAGCAGAGCTCCTTGTTCTTCTCTGCAGAACAGCATGATACTGTCTCAGAACTGGCCTGACCTCAGCAAGAGAGAGGAAAGCAAATAGTCATAAAGGAAGGACACATAAATGAAACTATTCAAGTTTCTTTAGTTTATCTGTTTAACTGTAGCTTCCCCAAGCAGGGCAGAACGAACAAAAAATAAAATAAAAAAAACCCCACACGAACAACCAAAAAGGGGCCGTAGAAAGATAGAAAGAGTCACAAAGAGATTTTATGCAACAGAAAAATCATCAGCAGGTAGAAAGGCAAAACCAAGAGGAATGAGTGTCTTCATCAAACTTCATTCTAAATTAGACTAGAAGAAATCAAAGTGCTTGACGCATATTCCATAGGAAAACTTGCGTGAGCAAAAATGAAGACCAAACCACCTTTGCAGACTACCACATAGCAAGATCCAGCTAAAAACGTCAGAATGATCCATAAGTAGAAGACCAGAAGAACTGATATATAACACTTTGACAATAAACAGCAAAAGTAAAGAATATAAACTTTGAAAGATGTTGTAAGGCATGCCTCTAAGCATTGTTCGGGTATTCTCTGTATGTCAAAAAATCTGACACTACAACATACTACAGTTTTTCCAAAGACAACAGCAATGACCAATTGGAAGTGATGAGAGTACAGACCAAGGCATCATTACAGTAACGTGAATGAATTTAAAGATCACATCAACAACTCACAGGCTATTTAATAGTAAATTAAGGATTGGAAAACTGCTTAGTTTATGACCGGTAAAAAATACTAATTTGTGCTATGGTATAAAGTGGTAATCTTCCTGCAAAGATGCTGATTCCATGTGGAGGTCAAAGAAGTCTAGACCACTATATTTCCTAAAAGTGAGAAAAAAACCCGAACGGTTCTCCCAGGTTTCTTACCCAGACTGTCTCCAATATCACTCAGGCTTTCAGCCTGCTCAGGACTAGTGCAGACTCAACCCTCATATCTAAGTCACGAACACTCCCAGATGTATAGATGGTGGGGAGGATAACCCTCCAAGTGATGTATAAAGGGCTTCTCTTCTTGGGTGAGTTGTTCCTCTTAGGCTTTATTTTGAAATGTTTCCCTCCCACTTAGTTATTTCTAAATCTTAATGCTATCTAAAAATTCTTTAATTTATATATTTTGTGTAGATAGGGAAAATGAGTATAAATGGGTGGTTTATCTTTACCATGCCTCTTGTGAATTTCTCTCCTTCTTCCATCAACAGACAATGTTTAATCTAGTAAACTTTTGCATAATTTAAAATAGCACGAGTCTCAAAAGTCTTGCAGATCTCTTGCATTTGGAACGTTATTCTTCAGGGAACCCATTAATCTTCACAAAAAGGTCGCAAAGGGCTGTATTAATTAACAGATCCAAGTAATCTACAAAAACTGAAATACTGCCAAACCACTCTGGACATACTCCCAGCTCATTAAAAATACCAAAATCCTCAGTTTAACATTAAATAATTCCTACAGGACTTCCAAAAAAGCTTACACAAGTACGATATTTAAGAATTGCTTTAAATGCTAGGGAAATTTACTATGCTTTATTATCACAATTACACATAATAAGTTTTCAGAGCTATGGTTCTAACGTAAGTTATAACTGCTACTACATGATAACGTGCTTCATTGGTATGTCCTTTCCATATGGATTTTGTGCCCCCACTCCCCCCTGCTTTTTGCAGAGCATTTTGTTCAACCTGTCCCAAAGAACGGGATTCGCAAAGAAATAGCAAAAATGTGGAACAAAAGTTGTTTCTCCCAGACTTGAATATTTCAGTAGCTACCAGAGCCCCTTCTTGCGCTCTAACAAAGCTTTCCTTTCAAGATTTGCAATACTGAGGAAGTCACAGTATATGTGTTATTAAGCAGTTACAGTTACCTGGAAAATGACAATACAGAAAAAACCCAAAGTCTTTTTACTTCATTTGCTTCAGAGTCTTTACTGCTTCATTTTCTGAGGCACACTGAGTTGCATGGGTGTTTAACTGCTTGCCCGTACATCAGGATACAGCGTTAAAACAACATTTTTTTCCTATTTTTCCCTGACTATTCAGAAACTCGGGGAAGTTATTTTTAGACAAAAAACTCTCGCTGATCTCAGTGGCCATCCATCTTTCTTCATTTACTGTTGTCTTGTTTGTCCTTTCCCTGCCACTATCTATCTTCTGATAGGTAACCGATCCACTTAAACACTGCTCAAAGCACAGAAAAAGCTTCTTTGCCTCCCTAACTCCCCCTGAAGCCAGCCAGTAACACTGCAGTTAATAGCGTACTTTGGAGTAATTAAAGATAAAGGATGCTACATAATGTAGTTTGAAAAACTACATGGAACTGCACCAGAAAGATTTCTGATTGGGTGAAACAACAAGTGCTACTCATTTTCTGGCTGATGGTACCTCTGCTTTTGAAAGCCGCTATATAAATATGCACATATTTTACTAAGAAAGACATTTTTATAAGGAGGGGTACATTAAAATAACAGTGCTTGGGAAAGCACTATAGTATTTGGTAGCCATTGATTCCTGTAAAATTTTACCGACCGCCTTAAAGATGTCTTCAAGGTTGATTTACAGTTGTTAGCAGAATTATGAGGTTTGGTTTCCAGGTACTTTCAATCCATAACTCTGAAACACATGGAAAAACCAGACAAATACCAAACAGAAGCATGGGGACGTTATTGATTTTCCGTTTAAAACACCAAACATTTTAATTCAAAGAAACTCAAAAATAAACTGTAACTACACTACAAACAAGACCAATAAATTAATCTGAATGAGTTTACTGGAGGTGCCTACACCAGGGATACCACACAGCTACACCAGATAAGCAGCAGCCACTCACCTCAGACCCCTACAGAACTCGGAAGCTACAAAAACTACTTCTAAGATGTCGCATGGTCTTGAGGTTTAGTTTGCTTACTGAGCATTTGGGGCCAAAGTACTTCTCTAAACTGTTAGGTAGAAGAGATGAAAGAGTGTTCTGCTAAGTAACTAATACAGCAAACCACAAAGCATACAAGAGTGTATCAACAATAAGGCACCACTGAACAGCAATTTAATGATATTAAGATCTAGCGATGTCACAATGAACACAAAACCAACTAAAGCAACACGCAGACCACAACCCACACTACACAAACACTAAGAACAAAGGAGAAAAGTCCAGTTGGTAACAAAAGACTAGTTACTAACCAGAAGTTGGTGTTAGAAAATAATCAGCATTCATCTGCTGAAAAAAACGATTTATCAAGTAGAAACTAAGATATTCTTTCCCCATTAACCATGTCTAAATTTAATACACCAGAATTTTGGGTTTGTGGAGAGTTTTGCATGTTTTTTTCCAGGTCAGCCTTAAGACACTTCACGTGGCCAGCTCTGTAGCGGTGCGTTGGGCTGGGGCTGCCCCGGGGCCCAGAGCGGGGGTGCCTGCGGCTGCCGCCCTGCCCGATGGAGCCACTGCGCCCCAGCCAAGGGAAGCGGTCGGTTCATTGGTTAATTGATCTGGCATGAAAAGGAGGGAGAAAAGCTTGAGAAAAGCCAAATAAATAAATACCCCCCCCCCCCGCCCCCCTCCTTTTCAAGTCCATTCTGGAATAACTGGGGCAGTTTTGGCAGGATTCTTGGCCAGCAGGGAAAAAAAAAAAACAAAACCAAAACAGCCAACAAAAAAACACAATACTAAACTAAAGCTTATTTGTCCCTGTTTCAGAAAATCATTCTAGGTGCATGGGTGTGTAACTTTCCAACTGATACTACTGTTTAGTGAAAAATCTCTTTAAGCTGTGCATTGGAAAGAAATGAGCTTTCCAGGGGAGGCGAGGCAGCCTGGCTGCAGGCTCCATCCTCAGCCAGGTAAAGAGGTTTATTGGTCACGATAACCTTGAAGAGACTTTTGACCAATATTTGCTTGGAGGGCTCGCTCTCTTCCTTAATTGCTACTTCTAGGATGTGGAATAACTTGGCATGCAGTCCTAGGTAACAGGGTGGTGGGTTTATTTTTTTCTTTATTTTGTTGCTCTCAAAGCTCTGCCATTTCAAAGACTATTTTACAAGGAAGATGTTTTCGAAAATATCAGCTAGCAACACATCCAAGATATTTGCCTTTATAGCAAAGCACAAGCTTGCTCTTTTCAATATAATTAATGGAATAGATTTAAAATAATCTCTGTTTCTGAATTAATTCTTAAATCAAAATATAAAAATAAAGCAGGCCAAAAAAACCTGCCTGCAGATACATGGACAACTGTAAGCTATGAATTTTAATAAAGCAAACTTGTTTTGTTTTGGACAGCCTCTGCCTAAAACATGCCATTTCACATACAGATGGTTTTATTTTCAAGGGGAAAAAACCCAAACAACAAAACAATATCAACAGTACAGAAGCTCAGTCTGGAAATAGCCCTGATAAATGTAGAAACTTTGGTTTCCAGTGTTGCAGTCCATTAACTTTCATGACTGAACACTCACAAGGAAACAAGGATGATCATAGCCTTACAGAGACATTCACCTGGTTGACATTTTTATTTTCAAATGCAAATGTCTCTGTCCCAGGGACTGGAAACTGAAGTCTCCATCAATTTTGTTTTGATAATAAGTTAGAGTTATAAGTCTAATTTGTTTTGAAACAAGAAAAGAAAGAGAGACAAGAAAATCTGGCAAGTACTATTCTAGCATTTAGTATCAATTAGTGTAAAATGAAAATCAAGATGTTCTTTTGTCTGGCTTGACAGAAGCAGTTTGTTACTTGCTTACCTCAGCAGACACTCTGTCCTACATTGATGACTGAAAAATTTTACCATGAATTTCATGACGTAGTTTAAGACTGAACTAAAAACTCCATAGATTTTCAAATTTTAGCAACATCTACCATTGGGATGAGATTTTCAGAATATGCTGAGCATCCTCAAGGAAATCTAGTCATTTTGTCCTAGTCTCTACATGGGAATTGGTCTCTTCTAAAATACGGATGCCTGTTCATACACTTGCATACTAGCTGCTGAAAGCTGGATCTGAATTAGAATTTGAGCACTTAAATGATATAGGAAGTTTGTCCCTGAAGCTGAGCACCACCCCTGAAAATTTCCAGATTAGTGAAAATATTCAAGTAAGATTATCAGTGCTGTATATCTGCTCCATTTCATAGTTCCTAAGTCCCCAGTTAGGGATCCCTTACTCCTTAGCTGATTACACAGAACCTAGTGTAGGTAAGAAACACAAACCAACGTGATCTGATTACGATGCTCAAGAAATTTTCTAGTTTTATGCCAGCCCTAATTAATTATAACAGCAGCAATTAAAGCCTATTCAGTAAATAAACCCATAACCATAACTCATCACTGTCATGCATCTTTCACCTGCTCTTAAGCACTTGTTTCAAGACAACGACATACCATCATTCTCACAGCTGGGAGAAACAAAACAAAAGCACCCATTACAGGCACTGCACAGCCTCATATGTTTACGGCATCTCCTTCAAAACCAAGTTTTAAAATCTATCACTGAACTCCTGGCAGTGGTATATTATTCCAAGCTCTATTAACTATGGCAAGAAATATATAAATTCTTGGCCTAAAATACTGCTATAAAAATTAGCATCAGATACCAAAGTGAAACTACTGAAAAGTTTGGTTGGTTTTTGTTGTTGTTGTTGTTTTTTTGTTTTGTTTTGTTTTTAAAAGAATGCTTTGGTAAAGCATTCTAAATATAAAGGTTTCTCTCTCTCTCTTGATTTTCTGACCAAATGTATTTGGACATTTTATAACACCATGCTGGAAATTCTCCAAGGAGATAGTTCTGAAAGATTAAGAATGGAAATCAGAAGTATAGGAACAAGGAAGGAGTTGTGTTGAGAACAGGCCAACGGGTGAAACGAACTTTTAAAAGTCGGTTTCAGCATTTCAAGTCATAAACCCAGGGGAATTTACTCTCCTCCCATAGGACCTGAACGTGCTTTTCAACATTTTTAAAACTCTACCTTTCAAGCTGAGTTCAGCTCTTACTTTTTCTGTTAATCTTGTCAACAGTTGCATAGCTCCAAGTGTGTCAATATCAATATTTTCAGAATTTACCATGAAAAAATATTGAAAAT
The DNA here is from genome assembly GCF_965183815.1 of Platalea leucorodia. Lineage (NCBI taxonomy): Eukaryota > Metazoa > Chordata > Aves > Pelecaniformes > Threskiornithidae > Platalea > Platalea leucorodia. The sequence continues at coordinate 62,840,340 of NC_138827.1, forward strand.
AAAATAAGAAGAAAATCATCATCAGGAGTGGCAAAAAAACCAACCAAACAATATGTATACTTTGTGAGCACAGTCAGTATGTACACTTTTGTATATGAAAAAGATGAAACGCGAAAATGCACAGGCACACCTGCAGATGGGAAAGCAGTGGAAGTGTGGAGTAATTCCCATAATCTGATTTATACGGAAATCAAAAGGTCAGCAATCATAACAGATGTTTCCAAAATAGGGTATCTTAAATTTCATTCGATTATAATTCTGTCTTGAAAGTACAGCTCTGTAAGACACTGTATTTTCAAGTGCAAGAGAACGGGCACTTGTTCAAGAATGCAGAGCCCAAGATACTGAAGTTGTAACCTTGGAGATGCTTCTTCTGGGCAGGTCAGATCACCTCGTGGTGTGAAACCACAAAAGATTGCTGTCTTACCTTATCTTTTAGGCAGGCACACCTGGTAAGTATAAAGAAAAGGCAATTCCCCATTATTTTAAGCACGGAACTTTGTCCTGTGTCCTGTCTGGTCTCATGTGGAGCATATAAAATTAGCTAAGACTATTTTTTACACTTTTTCTTTTCCACTGTCCTGGGCAAAAATCTAGAATTATGTGCCTTTGTAGAATAATCCCAACCATTTTGTGATAGTTTAAAGGTTATTCCATGACACACAAAAGATAGTATCTGAAAAAACTCTATAATGGATATTAAAAGTTAAGCTTCATTTTAACCATATTGAAGCACAAATGATGTGAATGTCCTGAGGGAACACTTCGTAGCATTCTTGGAGTGACTCCATCAGTTCAGTTTTCACAGATATTTCTCCTTATTGCTCTTTTGTACTTGGGAACTTTCATTCAACAATGCAGCAAATTTGCCCACAATCCAATAATTCTTTTTTTTTTTTTCCTTGGCCTGCTGGATATGTACTCACTCAAACACCAGAGTAAATACACCTGTTTTCTTTTTTACATTTCTTGTATTTGTCTTGCTTTTCTTCAGAGACACTGCAGCTACTACAGTTTAAGTACTACATTCATTTTAATAATTGAAAACCTCCTTTAAAAATATTTAGATAGTGAAAAAATACCCCAAGATTTTTTTTAAACTTCAGATGTTAACATCCCATAAGATAAAACACCAACATGAGATTTTTTGAAGCTGAAGGGATTAGGAGATAAGAGTTATGCAAATAGAAACTGCCGTCTTTATGTACCTATGTGTTAGCACTGTATCTCTAAATCATGGCAACCATAAATAGCCAAAACTTTTAGTGATTTTACATTCAGGTTATGAAACTGGCCTACAAATGAATGGTAGGTGATTTCAGTTTCTATTACCTTGGCCAATAAAAAAGGAGTCATTAGTACAGTAGGTTTCTAATCCACGCACAATATCTTTTCACAGGTCAGACTAAGAATAAGGAAAGATCAGAAGCATTACTAGATCAATTTACAATTTCTACAAGATAGTATCAATCAAAGAGAGTGAAAAGTGCTTTATGGTATTAATTGCAATGCATTAAATGTTTCGGCAAATAGAATTCCTCATTAGAACACAGCATGTGCAACCTCACACGCTATTTCAGAGTAGCAACTGATTTTTGTACATTATGTATTATTCTTGTATTCATGTAAGTCACTTCTATCTATTTAGAACATACAATTTTTAATTTGGCATTATATTTTTATGTTCCACTTCCTTTTTCTCTGTCACAATATATTATGCATTGAACACACTCTAGTTCTCAAAAACATCACTCAGCGATGCTCCTTACTTTCCCAGAAAACAAACTGTTTATCTTCTTGGCTAATTGTATATATGTTGCTGACTCCGATATTTATAAAGTCTTGATGTGACCGCCTAAAAACTGTACTTTTAAAAAAACCCAACTTCTTCCAAAGATATATATTTCTTTACACGGAGAAATTAATTGCAAAATATGAGAAAACTTAAAAACTGACATATGGAATCAAAACAAAGGTTTTTAGATAAACACTTGCTTCCACATTTCTTGACAAAGAGTAGTTCTGAATGGGTGCTAAAAATATAATAAAAATGTAAGTGGATTTTCAATTTACAAAATTTCAGTATTGTATATCAACTGAGGATCTTTTTGCAGGTAGCTATTAGAATTGTGTTGTATTAAAATTATTATTAAAAATTATTATTAAAATTGTATCAAAATATAAAACTGGAGTTTAGCATTTTTCTATTCTAAAATACATTGAGCACTTTAAAAAAAAAAAAAAAAATCCACGATGCGAATTCCCTCATACAATATCTTTTTCAAGCTCACCAAAACATTCCATTTTAATAAAATTTCAACATCTTGTTTATATGTTTGTAAAACACATTTATAAATAAACTTATTTGCAAAATAACTTTCTTCAAGTTAGCACTTCATCCCATATCACAAGTGTCAAAACAATTTCAATTTTTTTATTTCTTATAAGTTACATTTGTTCAAAATAAGCACACCTCAAAATAAGCACACCTCAATTAAATATTTAGTTATTAGTGTATTTGGTGTTCAGAATATTTGGATCACCACAGGCTGACTGTTTTCAATTAAACACTTACCAGAAAATTACTAACCCAATCTATTCAACCCCTTTCTTATCCACAGACTATTGGGAATAAAAAGAAAATAAACCAAATTTAGTAGAGCTGACAGTTACCAGGCATCGTATCTTTCAGTCTATGGAGAATATGCAAGAGCCTTAATAAAGTTAAGACAATATTTTTTACAATCATGTTTTTGTAAACAAGTACTTGCAGGTTTTTCTGCAAAGTCCGCTTCAAAAACTATGAAGGTAAGTAGTTAAAAAAACCAAACAAACAAACAAAAAAAAAAACCAACCAAAAAAAACCTATATGCTTTCCCTCTGTTAACCTTCCCTGAAATTTTTCTGCTTTTCTGATAAAGATGTTTGTTCACTAACAAAATTACAGATAAACCCAGCTCATTTCAAGTGTGCACCATAAAAGAACACAATACGACTTCAAATTATTACTGCTACGGTTTCAAGTTGCCCATTAAAGTGATGGCCGATGCCTTCCCACAGGAGTAAGCACTTGTGGCCAAAGTTGCAGACAAAGCTAATGAGAAATAAAAAGACTTCTTAAGACTATGATAGCCAAAAGCTTATAGAGAGGAACAGGAAGGAACATTTACCAGGGAAAAAGTGAGTGCAGGGAAGAGGCAAATGTGGAGCTAAGGGAACCATTTACTTCTCTTATTATTACTGTGTTAGGTAGAAAAAGCTACAAATGAGGTTGAAAGGCTGGTAGCCGGGAGCTCTGCATTCATACCATTGCTGCAGCAAGCCCTCACAGAGCTTATCAAAGTGTGATCCACACAGTTCTCGCTGATTATTCACAGAGAGCTCACTTTTTCTCCTTATTAAACTGCATTACAGGGAGCTAAACTACATTTGACGTTTTCCTATGAGTACTTCTTCCACATAAACTGCATTAAAGCTGTTACAGAGACTGTACGATAATGAACAGACTGAAGTCCATGGAATAATCTCTCGATTACAATGTGGGCCTTAATGCAGCAAGAAATTAAGAACTTAATTTCTATAGGAAACAGTGATACTCTGAAATTGAAGGTTAAAGCACTGAACTGTGTGACTCAGAGGACATGAATTTAATTTCTGGATCTTCCACTTAGGTAATCTTGCAGGAATTATTTCACATGAGGATAATACCGCCTCGCAGGACTGTTGGGGAGATAAGTGCGCGCATGAGGTCTCAGCTAGCAGGATAGTAAGAGCTGTATGAGAACATACAGATATATATATGCCTACTCTGTCTTCACTGCGCATTAGATCTAAATTAAATCTGCACTGCCCGCTGCAGCCTGGCACCCTTCGCTCCCTGACTCAGCTTTTGAGTTTCCCATGCTGGTGTTTGCAGCTTAGGCTGCAGGCACCCACGTTTCTGAGAGCTGCTCAAGCCCCGGCTGCCTTGCCCATCTCATCCAGCTGTACCTGAGGTGGCATCCAGGCCTCAGGGGAAAGGTCTGCGTGCCTGACATCAGCCACACGTGCTTCCACACGGACAGAGAGGCAGCTGGGGCAATAAGCTGGACAAAGCATATTCTTCCCGTCCCACTGTAGGTGTTGTTAGGAGTACCCACCGCACTTTGAGGCTTTAGGGTTATTTGTCACTTGTTCTTTGGCAGGAGAATAAGAACTTCATTTATTTGCAGCGTAAACACATCTTTAAATTTCTCATCAAGGCCAGCAAAATGCCTTTTCAGTCATAGGGAAAAAAAGGCATTAATGCAAGCATTTATGAAAGGAAATTACTTGAATTTCCTATATTGTAAAGACAGATATAATCAATTTATTATTAACATTAATTTAATGCTAAAATACTTGACAGGATATATCAGGTAAAGCTAACAGTTTAAAACACGACCAAAAAAAAACCTTGCTGGAAGCGTACAGACTGATCTGTCCAGACTGACCCAGAGTTGCTCGTTTCTCCCTTGTGTCAGGAAAATGCACTGAGTGACTCTTGTTAATTCTACATTTGCATTAGCTACTTCAAACATATTCAAAGGTTGTTAAAATGGGGAGAAGGGAAAGAAAATAGGAGAAATAGGAATTTCTTTGCATATATACACAGAGATAAGGATCAGCCCAAGCTTCCACTCCTATTTCTTCTACTTTTGAAAAAAGGCAGAATTTGAATATTTCAAAAGAGGCAGAATTGAGTATTTGAATATTTCTGCACACACAAAAATCCAGTCCTGCAACTATGCTGTCTACACTTATTCAGCAGACATTAAAATTAATAGCACATACATCTAAAAGTATTATTAGATATGCATGATTGATACATCTGGTCCAACCCCCCTGCTCAAGCAGGGCCACATAGAGCCAGTTGCCCAGGACCATGTCCAAGGATGGAGACTCCACAACCTCTCTTGGCAACCTGTGCCAGTGCTCAGACACCCTCACAGTGAGAAAGCATTTTCTGATGGTCAGAGGGAACCTCCTGTGCTTTAGTGTGTGCTCGTTGCCTCTGGTCCTGCCTCTGGGCACCACTGAGAAGAGCCCGGCTCTGTCCTCTTTTCCTCTTCAGATTTTTGCAGACATTGATTGATGAGATCCGCCCCTGTGCCTTCTTTTCTCCAGGCTGAACTGCCCCAACTCTCTCAGCCTTTCCTCATAGGAGACATACTCCAGTCCATCATCTTCATGGCCCTTTGCTGGACTCTCTCTCGTTTGTCTTGTACTAGGGAGCCCAGAACTCGACCCAGCGCTCCAGGGGTGGCCTCACCAGTGCCGAGCAGAGGGGAAGGATCACCTCCCTCAACCTGCTGGAACACCCCTCCCAATGCAGCCCCAGATACCATTTACCTTCTTTGCGACAAGGGCCCCCAGGTCCTTTTCTGACACGTTGCTTTCCAGCTGGACAGTCCCCAGCATCTACTGGTGCATGGGATTGTTCCTCCCCAGGTGCAGGACTTTACAATTCTCCTTGTTGAAGTTCCTGTAGGCCCATTTCTCCAGACTGTTGAGATCCTTCTGGATGGCAACATGACCCTCTGGTGTGTCACCCACTTCTCCCAGTCTGGTATCATCTGCAAACTTGCTGAAGGTACACTCTGCCCCATCACCCAGACCATTAATGAAGAGGTTAAGCAGGACTGGACCCGGTACTGACCCCTGGGATACACTGTGAGTTAGTGGCCACCAAGTGGATTTTGTGCCACTGATCACCGTCCTCTGCACCTGGCCATTCAGCCAGTTTTCAAGCCACCTCACAATCTGTAAATAATAGTCATACCTACATAGTAGGGGACTGAGTATTTTTATATACAGGTGAGACTCACTTTCTTCATCTTCGACCTCAGTGTTATAAGTTGAAGAAATAATTAAAGCTTTGGCTTTTGAAGAACAATACAGGAAAGGGATATCTGCAGTTCTAAAAAAAAGTTAATTCCTTGTGTAGTGAGTCTTTGAAAGGTTCAATATTATAAATTGTTTGCTTACAGCATTACAAGGACATAAATTGGTTTTGATGGAATGTCTAAAGTCTGAAAACAAGGGCCTTCTCTCCTGAAGATATTTTTAGAAAGGTGCTCTTTTGTCTCAGCCAAATTATATAAATGTTTTGAAAGTGCTAACATGGAAGATCACATGCTGGCATGGTTAGTCCCAGGGAAATACACATGCCTCAGGGTGCCAGAGCAGTTTGGTAAGGAAAACAAATTCCATTCTGGAGCTAAATCTTAGCTGTCAGAGAAACAGCTTTGAAATCCACACTTTAAAACCCCCCAAATTTCCTTTCAAAAGTCATGGACTTGAGTCTGAAGCATGCGATGGAAATGAAAATGAGTAAGATACAAAACAAAGTGAACAGAAAAAAAAAAAAACCAAACAGGTGGCTTCTGAATCACAGAAGTTGGAAGGCAGGGATTGTCATACTGCCCCAGGAATCCAGGAAGACATGCTCCAAAAAGCATCAAAATCTGCTATACTGGAGCTAAACTGATCAATGTGGCTACAGCATGAGAAGTTAGGCTCTGCAGTAGCTACCTTGTATGTCATATTCCTTTAAAAACAGGTACAATTTTCATAGGAAAATTAAGCAGCAGCTAATGTTGCTAATGCAAATCTCCAGTTCACTGTGGCTACTCATGCAAGAAATCAGCATATGATGGCACAATTAAAAAGTTTTACTGTTAATGCAAAAATGTAGTTTAATAAAAATATCTTTTCTAATGCTCTAGGGAGGCAAGAAAAGGGTTTAAATAATTAATAAGGATTTTTTTTACCTCCCTGAATTTTTCTTTGACAGGAAATTTCACCACATGAATTTTGGACTTTGAATCCTGTTTTCTAGCTTGTATTATACAAGGAGACAATACGATTCATATGACTGATCACCTCTTGGTAGAGGGACCCTATTTTGCTTGGCATCATTCAGACATGGAACAAAATGACATTACTTCACCACCTCTAAGACAACAGAGAGATGGAAACAAATGGGCAGAACACAGGAAAAAGGGAGACAACATTCATCGGTATGACAGGCAGCTGTCTCAGCAAACCATCAGGATAACTGTGGTCAAAACTCTACGGGCATCCCAAAAAAGAAGAATAGCAAGGAGTGACAGGAAAGACTATGAGAAAGTTGCTTTGAGATGTTAATACAGAGTTCTTCCCAAATGGGAGGGGCAGCAGAGAAAAACTACCAAGATGTTTGCTTAAAAATAACCTGCACTACTTCTCTTACTGTGTTTATACACAACACAGTCGTAATGGCCTGCTCTTTCCATAAGCAACTTTATGAAATCAAACGTTTGAGAACGAAACGGAAGACCGGGAGGTATGTCTAAAAGGGACTGAAACAGAGTACAGCCCAGGTATCAAAGTTTGACCGACACAACAAAATGCATGGTTCTTCACACTACTGCCAAATTCTCTCTGCCTCACCACCTTACTGTACAAATGGAAAACTTGAAACTCTAAAGAAACCATGCAGATCAGTATCATCTTTTTATAGCAAATTTAAGACTACAAGCTATTTCAACAGAAGTTCCTCATGTCAATACTCACAAAGAATTCTCTTTCCTGCAAAGATTATTCCTCTGTGTTCATGTGTATGTGCATCTGTGTGTACCAGTACACATGTATTTACATGTTAAAAAGGAGAAAAAGTAGTAGAGGGGAACTAAAGAAGGAAAGAGTACAGGGTTTCGCAATAATTTCCATGCAGTCTTACCTCCATAACTTTGCACAAGGCACTACAAGACTGCAACTTCAACTTCTATTTGGGAATAAGTCTCATATAATCAGGTACATAAATTTATGCTGCGAGTCAATTGGCATGGTTCCCAAGGAGATAAGTTTTTAAAAATCTTCTCTGGAATCCACTGATAAAAAATGGGGAAAAGTAGTATAATACGATATAATGATGAATTAGTCCCTATAGAAAAGTTATCTTTTACTGAGCCCATCAGGAAAGCCTAGATAATCACTAAACATTTTGTATTTGCTTTTCTTTGTTATTATCTCCAGCTTCATATTTTTACTGTGCCTAGGAAGAGCATTTGCGATTCTCTATCTTTTTCTTTTACAAAATATTGAACAAGAATAAAGGATTTGGGAACATGAGGTTACGTGTAAATGAGAATAATATATTTTCTATTTATGCAGGTATACTTAACTAGGTAAAGCATCAATTTAAAATATTAGGCCATATACTTTACAAATTCTACCCACAATCAAAAGTGGCATTTTTATAGCAACTAGTATACATGATAAACATCAAATAAGCTTTGAATGGAAAATTGTAACCTCTGTGTGAGGCATGGGAGGAAAGGAGGAAGACAAGATGACGTCATCTTAAAAAAATTAAGAAAAAAGGCAAGGTGATGGAGTCTTCACTTGTCATCCTGCTTGAATTAAGGGGTATTAAAAAAAGTCATAAATAAACTGCAAATAGACAGTATTTTCACAACACTAATTTTCTGATCCGAGATTTAAACAAGAGAACTAGAATGATTTTCTATCTACAAAATACATTAAATTATATGCTAAATATAGTATTGTATTAATCTGAAACTTTCAGGCCATTACTGCTAATTTTTCAGCTGCATCCTAGATAAACCTCTCTCCAAAATAATACATGACATTTTCCTATTTTCCAACACTGTACTAACCATTAAAAAGGCACTGAATAACGTTTGCATGGGCATCTTTCTTTTCCCAAGTGAAGATAATACAAACCATGACAGATGTAGTATTGCATATGGTGACTGCAGCAGTACCTTCCATGGAAAGCCATGCAAACCCCATGGGGTTCCATGAAAGATGCAGACAGCAGGTGAGGAGAAAGCGAACAGTAAGCAGGTACGGTTGGGAAGATCATTTAGGCATTATAGATCTGACAGTGATTCTTGTAGGCAGAGTAAGATTTACCGGGATATTTAAAAGGATACTGAAGATATGTGAGTTTAATGCAGAAGAGGAATGCCTATGTGATGATTTGGAAAGTGGGAAATATTCATCTTAGAAGAAAACAAACATGGTTTCCCAAGGGATATTTTTCCCCCTCTGCAAATATGAGTTTCAATGAATACTGATGAAGGTCTAAAGAACTAATCTACATCAGCTTTAAGGCACGTAAAAACTGTGAATTTGGATTTGCAGGTGCTCCAGTTTCTAGAGAAATGTAAAGGAACCTAGTAATTGTCGAATCATAGAATTCTTTGGGATGAAAGGGACCTTTAAAGGTCATCTAGTCCAACCCCCCTGCAATTGGCAGGGACATCTACAACTAGATCGGGTTGCTCAGAGCCCCGTCCAGCCTGACCTTGAATGTTTCCAGGGATGGGGCATCTACCACGTCTCTGGGCAACCCGTTCCAGTGTTTCACCACCCTCATCGTGAAAAATTTCTTCCCTAGATCTAGTCTGGATCTACCCTCCTTTAGTTTAAAACCATTACCCCTTGTCCTATCACAACAGGCCTTGCTAAAAAGGCTATTCCCATCTTTCTTGTCGGCCCCCTTTAAGTACTGAAAGGCCGCAATAAGGTCACCCCGCAGCCTTCTCTTCTCAAGGCTGAACAACCCCAGCTCTTTCAGCCTTTCCTCACAGCAGAGGTGTTCCGTCCCTCTGATCATTTTTGGGGCCCTCCTCTGGACCCAGTCCAACAGGTCCATGTCCTTCCGGTGCCGAGGACTCCAGAGCTGGACGCAGTACTCCAGGTGGGGTCTCACCAGACTAGAGTAGAGGGGCAGAATAATAATAATAATACTTCGATACAACGCTTCTGGTGAGAAAAATCTAAATCATGAAAAAGCAAATTTGGTCTCCTAAGTCAATAGAATGTTTTCCATCTATCTTATGAACTATAGGAAAGTATTAGCTCTCATCTAGTGGATACTGATTTCCACCTTCTGTCTGTAAAATCAAATAGACAATCACAATTACTGTAAATACATTTAATGAAAGTTCAGAATTTCTTTAAATGGGCCATTTTTATTTAATTCCCTATACAGACAATCTAATCTAAGTCATTCTTCTCTGAAAAAATCTTGATTTATGCATTTAATAACCTCTTGGACTTCCAAGGCAAGCCAGATTCAGGACTGAATAGCTGCTGTGTCAAACTAAAAATGATAACCCAAGCTCTGTGTGCATTAGCTATGTGCCTTGAGATTGGATTCTATAGCATCTAATAAGGTATGAGCTCCATTTGAAGCTCTTTCCAAAAAATAGAGTATTCACAACTTCTGTATCCTCTTTGAATTCTTAGTCACTTGCAGCCAAGAGTGTACTAAAAGTGACCCTTTTTCAACACAGAGATTTGTTTTCTTGAAACACGTGGGAACCTCAGTACTTCTAGGTCTGTTATTGCTCTGTCAAATTTGTTTCAAATTGGGCAGGGTGTAAAAAAAATACTGCAGGACATGCTGTCTAAAAAAGGCCTACCTTTAGCAAACCAGGCTACAATATAGCCTTTAGCATTAACAAGAGAAACAAAAGATAGTCTTTCTTTTCAATCACTTAAAAAGATTGATTTTAAGTAGTAGCATTCAGATAGAAAAAAACTCTTCGTTAATTGAAATTACTGTAAATTTTAAATGCTTTTTTCAGACACGGTTAAACATGTAGACAGAGATTTTTAAGCAAATGAAAAGTTCCATTACATTTTTTACATTTTTTCAAGAACACTTTAAAATTCTTCTATTCTAAAAGTAGAAGCACGTAAAGAACAAAAGAATTTTAGAATTTTCTATGTAAAAGTTTTAAATTTTTTTAAATAAGCATTTCAGTTAATTTTAGAGCAGTATCCTAGGCTCCCACTTTCTTTAAAGCATTATCTTTACATGAAAGTCAACATCATATTGCCAGTATATGAATTTAAATACACATCCTCACTTTTTTTTTTTAGTTTAGTTGCTGTTTCTCCAAGCAAGTTCTAAAGTGTTTCCAAATAAGTTTAAAGACATCCAATTTATTTTTATTCCAGTAAATTGCCTTCTCAAGTGGCATTGTATCCTTAAGGTGTGATATCCAGTTATTAACTGCAGAAAATACTTAGAATTCCCTGGTTCACAAGAGTATCTCTCCTAGCAATAACTAGAAGCACTAGATATAAGGATCTAGAATAACGCTTTCAGTAAGACATAAAAATATAATTGAAGCAAGATAAGGAATACAAGGAATAGGTTTACATGAACACATATGATATTTATCTGTCATTGTTCAACAAGGCTCAGTGCCAGGTCCTGCACTTGGGTCACAACAACCCCATGCAACGCTACAGGCTGGGGGAGGAGTGGCTGGAGAGCTGCCTGGCGGAAAAGGACCTGGGGGTGGTGGTCGACAGCTGCCTGAACAGGAGCCAGCAGTGTGCCCAGGTGGCCAAGAGGACCACTGACATCCTGGCTTGTATCAGGAATAGTGTGGCCAGCAGGACCAGGGAGGTGATAGTGCCCCTGTACTCGGCACTGGTGAGGCCGCACCCTTGAGTACTGTGTTCAGTTTTAGACCCCTCACTACAAGAAGGACATCGAGGTGCTGGAGCGTGTCCAGAGGAGGGCAACGAAGCTGGTGAAGGGTCTGGAGCACAAGTCTTATGAGGAGCAGCTGAGGGAACTGGGGTTGTTTAGCCTGGAGAAGAGGAGGGTGAGGGGAGACCTTGTTGCCCTTTACAACTCCCTGAAAGGAGGTTGTAGCGAGGTGGGGGTCGGTCTCTTCTCCCAAGTAACAAGTGATAGGACGAGAGGAAATGGCCTCAAGTTGTGCCAGGAGAGATTTAGATTAGATATTAGGAAAAATTTCTTCACAGAGAGAGTGGTTAGGCATTGGAACAGACTGCCCAGGGAAGTGGTACAATCACAGTCTCTGGAGGTATTTAAAAGATGGGTAGATGTGGTGCTTAGGGAGATGGTTTAGAGGTGGGCCAGGCAGTCAGGTTAACAGGTTGGACTCGATCTCAGAGGCCCTTTCCAACCTTAACAATTCCATGATTCTATGATTCTAAGTGTAAGAGAACAGAAAAATTTAGGTAGAGGTGTCCTTTCTTGACTAGTCTATGAACTTTTACTATTTTCAATTACATGTTATATATTTTAACATTTACAAGAGTTTGCAACAACATTCAAAAGTAATTTACAACTCAAACCTGGCTTTCTACTACAGGTAAAGGCAAACTTTTAACAAGGCAAACATTAACATGAAGATGATTACTTTAGACTTGCCCCTCCATAGCCTGTCATGCACGTAAATCTTGTGATTATGTAGCCTGTAAAGGTTACCTTTTGATCATGATTCCACCTGATTCACTGAAATTCTTGCCAAGTGTGGAAGCATCTTCCTCCTCCTCCAGATTTTTTTTTTTTTTTAAACACACACCATTCTTGCACCTTCTTCAGATAAGCCCAATAACCCACTAATATTTTGGTTGGATTTACTACAGCCTCCTCGGAGTAGCAGCACAGAGACACCAGCTGCAAGCTTTCTTTCCTGATTGGACCAATATAACTATACAGTACAGGAGAAAATTATTCAAAATATTACCTTACAAATATAGGTTAGGGATTTGCCAGACAGAAAACCAGAACTGAGCATCTGAGAGACTAAGCAGAAGCCTGCCCAAACTCAGAACTAAGCAGAAGTCTACCAAAACTCAAAGCAGTACGGTGGATATTTATTACAAAATATGAATAGCCACCTAAAGAGAGTTATCTGTGACATTTGCATTGTAATTATTGGATATGTAAATATTGTTTCCATTTTCACAGGCAAGATTTACCTTACACCCACATCAGCATGTTCTAATTTGCGCCACTGCTTTCCTTAGCTCTGATTTTGTGTACTGTTTATATGGTGTACTACTCTTTCTTCACAACACTGATTTTTTTAACAAGTCAGTCGATTGTCAAACTCTTAATCTGCATGAGAATTACACTGCCCAAGTTTCTGGACTTTTAAAATACAACTGCATTGGATTATGTTTCTTGGATGCAACAAGAAATTAAGCTTTGAAAATTAAGTATCGCAATACAGTTTTCCTTTAGGAAGATACCTTCAGAAGTAATCTACTAGCAGTCTGAGTGCAGTAAGAACAGCATCATGCTACATAAAGTTTATCTGAATGATAAAAGTATTGATTATTTTTAAAATTAATTTAAAAATATTCATACCTAGACAATGTGTTAGAATTGTCTGAACTTTGCTACTAGCTCTAACATTTTTTTAAAAATATTTTTGTTTATTCTTCCTCAGCTGCAGCTAGCAAGCCCTGAAATGTCATTGCTTACAGGCTATTTGCACGCTCAAGCTAATCTAAATTGAAACTCTTCTGATTTTTGACCCAAGGGAATAAACTGCAATCAAATACAAATTGCAAAAATATTCAGCATTATAATTCAGTTTCCTGTAACCTGAGTTTATAGTCATCTCTGGTTCCCTTTTTTATATCTACTAACCAAATCCCACCACTCTTACATAAAAGATGAATCTCAATCTGTAAACAGTTCTGTATTTACGCTCCCACGAAATTTCATTATCATTTTTTCCACTTTCACATTCTTCAGAGAGAATGTTCCCCTGACTGCTGCCAGTAGTTTTTCAGAAATTTACTTAAAGCAAATGCTTCTCAATGACCTGTTGAAAAATAAAACTCAACATGTATATAACAATAAAATTAATGTACTGTTAATGGTTCCTACCAGCTCACTGCTAAGTCGTGCATTTTTAATATGTGGCTCAGTTTATACTCTCCAGATTTCAGGGGCTGACTATATTCTTTAGCGTGCACAAGTTATGGGTTCACTTGAGTATCAACAGGGAACTCTAAATCCTGGAGAAAAAAATAAAATCATCAATTGTCAAAAATGCTGCATAAATTCATATAACGTACTACTTATTATGTTACTATTTTGAAAACACAATTTTGTCTTATTTTTTCATTCTATTTTTCTCCTCTGTTCAATTTTCAACAATTTTTACAATCACTGTTGTCCTTATTTTATTAATTTTGATACATATTGTTAAAGCTGACTGAAGGCGTAACTGGAAGACTGGGGTCTGTAGTGAACAACTGAATACTATGAGATTTATTAGTTTATTCTTTTAAAATTATATTCCTGAGTTAACTTCTGGACAGTTATATCAATATAGCATTGCTCTAGAAAGAGATCAGCCATCAGTACTCACCATTATCTGCAACCAAGTACAAATTCAACGTTCATACCAGCAAAACCTCTTCTTCCCCCAAAACAGAAAAAAAACCCTCCACTTACATAGTTCAACATAACAGCAATGGGAAAGAAGCAACTCGACACTGTGGATACAGAGAGATATAGTAAAAAACGGCAAATAAAATTTTGCTGTCATTTATACTCATAACAAAGTTTGTGTAACGATGTGGGTGTAAGTGACAAAGACTTGGCCTGACACTTTTATTGTTAATGTCATTTATGTACCTGCTACATAATGAGATACGATGTTTAAAAAGGCAGGCTGTCAAATTGTTAGTATAAAATCCCCTATATTAAATTCAGGACAATCTCTGTTTTTAGTAAGTATTTTGTGGAAGACAGTCAAAATTCAGGTAAATTAATTATTTTTCCTTAAACAGAAAAAAATGTTTTAAAATTGTTTAACAGTAAGTTTAAAACTACCAATTTAAGATGCAGTGATCTACCCTGCACTGGACCATCTCATGATTAAAAGAAGTTAAGTTCTAGAAATCTTTCAATTTCATCAGCTGGCAGCCAGATAGCTCCTCAATTTGGAATGGAAGAACTATTCTCATTGTCCAAATCACTCCATTTATATTTTATTTCCTTCTCTTTATTTTTATTATGCGTACCTCCCATACTGGAGATGAAAAGAATCAAGTTTAGTCCTACTACCACGCTCTGCGCAGCATGGTCTGTGGTGTAATTACTAATTTATCAGCTAAATGAAATGGTTTCCACTATGATCATAAATGGAAAAATCACACAAACACGAAGAGAGAAGGGCTGTGTATACACACAGAAACAATACAACACAAGTGAAAGCACCTACAGGTAAATAACCTTTTTTCTCCTTTGACTTCAAACATATATATACACATCTAGACTGTGAGTAACTCCAGGTAGTATTTCCCAAAGATCACCATTACCTGGATAAGATGATCCTTTTCTCTACTTGACTGAAGATTGAAGGACCAGTTTCACACTTGCCACGTAATCCCCAATAAAATTCACCAACACATAACACTTGTTGAAGAGGGAACTGGAATTCCAGGGTGCAGTTCAGAGGAGAGATTTTCCAAGTAACTTGCTGATGCTGTTCAACAGCGTTGACTACACCAGCAGGCAGTTCCAGACTTGCAGCTTTTTAACAGCCTCTCCAAAGCAGCAACCCAGGGAGACAGCATCTGCCTCTGTAAAATTCACTTACAGACCTGAAGCAAAGTCCTTTCTTCAAGGCTTTTGTTTGCTCATCATAAAAGGACAAAGACAGACCTGACATTCAGGAGGTCTCAGCCCTGGAAGTCTGTGGCTTCAAGAACAAACAGGAGAGCTAGTTTTGTATTTCAGATGAAACTAATTATACATTACACATGAATTTAGAATGAACTCTGAAGATAACTTTATCTACGTGGAATAGGACATCTTAACAGTATGCTATACAGACTTCTCTCATTTGGTAGAAGTGACAATCATGAAGAAAAACTTCCTCATCATCAGATAATGGAAGGCAAAATCAGATGTTGATTGAAGTGGGTTGCTCAGCAAAGATTCATGGATAACATGCTTAAGATCCACTGCAGCACTGGATTCCCAAGAAGGTCCAAATCCTTCAGATATATATACTGAGAAGACAGGAGAATACAAAAATACCGAAGGCCAACAGAATACTAAGATACCCTGAGCTGTTAGCCCAGTTTTCTTCAGCTCTAGCAGTTAACCTAAGGGATAAGAACCACGGAATTATTGCCGGCCTGTACCAGCTTAGGAGCAGAAAATCTGGTGCCCTGGATGCTGCAGGGACATTCTTGCTATTAATCAAGAACCTTACTGTAGACTTGATATTCAGCATGCATGCTATGCTAGAGGGGGCTGCGGTTTCCACAATAAACCTTCTCCAACTGACCTCGAGTCAGACACGAGCAGACTTGAGGTCTCAGGCTCTTCACTAAAAAGAACACAGATTTCCTGGAGCCAGGATTGGCTTTGCCAGGTAAGGAGCAGAAGGGATTGCAGCATGAGAAGAGTTCTGGATAGAAGGAAACAAACAGATCAGCTTTCCCAAATCGGAAACTAGGAAATTATTCAGCATAAAATAAAGAAACTGGCCCTAAATTAGACAGAACAGCTGAAAAAGGGGGATTATACAAGTATGATCAAGTAGTACTAAGCTGAGAATATCTGTGAGTCTGTGCTGGCTTTACAGCCTGCTCCAGTGATATTCTTAGAAAAGCTGAAAAAACTCTCTTGTAAGTTCCAAGAGTGAGTTCGTTTGCTTAGTACAATGTGGTAGAAGGTACCAGTTTAGGTGGTATTAACAATGATCTACTTTGACCTGAGACTTCAGAAGCTGAGGACAAGTATGAGAAAACTTCTAGGTACACCAGGCAGTGAAGAGAAGCTGTATCACAACAAGGGGCTGAACTGCAGAGAAAGGAGCTTCAGTGGTTGCAAGAAGCCTCAAGGAAAAAACTGGATAAGATAAATGGCATACTACTGACATGAAACACTGGACTAGAACTGGGAATGAAGGTTTGTATCAGCCTCCTTTTGTGAGATTACTGGCGTGGGCTATTTTCCATTTTTCCATGGCCTATTTTTTTTCTACCACTATTTTCCATGAAGCTGAGCTCTAGGACTTGCATCAAGAGACAGATCTATGTTCTTCAAAAGACTTTTCTTGCAAGTATAATGCTTATAAAAATACAAAATACATATATACATAGTTAATCTTGCAGCCTCATTTTCAATCAGTGTGGTCTAAGATATTTTCTAAGATTAGTCAGCAGACTAGGAGATTTATTACTAACTCTAATTAACCAAGCTAAATGGCTTTATTAAAAATAGATTGTCATTAAAGAATGTAAGGAGGGTAACTGCACATAATATATTTTAAGGACTACAATAGTCATTACAAAACCACTTACAAAGACTATACAGTTTTCTGAAGACTTAGCTGATCATTTGTGTTTGCAACATTTTCAGGACATCCCGCTGTGAGGAGCTTTAAAGCAAAGACTGAAATTACCGTATTCTTTAAAATGCCTATCAACCACTAAGATTAAGAATGGACTAAAATCAATGTATTTTAATCTGAAAATGTACACACACAGCAGGGATAACCACTAACTGTTTTTTAGATTTTGTTTGTACTTAACTTGATAGTAGCTATTCTGTTAATTTGTAGGAATGAGTGTACAGCAAATTTCTGAACTACAGGCTATCGAACATCATTTTGTCTTCTATTTCAGAAGCTCTCTACACCACGTGTTCTATAAGAACGCTATTAACCTGTCAAACTTTTTAAATGATTATGAAAATAATTAAGCTAATGACTTAATGATCAGTGCAAGTGCATCTATCACAGACCCAAGACCTATAAGATATTTTTCAGTGGACTGTGGCTTCAAACACATACATAGCCTAACAAAACTACTCCAAAATCTGGTTTTTCATTTGTTTTGGGTTTTTTTTGTTGTTGTTTTTGTTTTTTTTTTTTAACTTGATTATAAAAAAAGGTAAGACTGGATCTGACAGAAGCTGTAGATGTTCACTGCTAAGTTTTGTTCCATCTAAATCATATTTAGGTTTCCTCTTCGAAGCTAAAAAGCTACCTACAGAGTTCCATTTGCAGAAAAGCTTCTCAATATTATTATCCTATGCAATTATTTTGTAAGCTTTTATAGATATGCAAAACTTTAGCTTCAAACTGCCTTAATGATGCTCAGAAATGACATTCCCAGAACACTGGACTCAATTTCCATGGAATGGTAGGGACTTAGAATGGTGACTGACATAGGACATCATGACTGGAGAGGAAGACAGAATGTGGGAATCATGGGAATCAAAATCATCCTTTGTTGTCTTAACTTGGGTATTAGCAAGATACCTACATCTTGTACTAAGGTGCTAACTAAAAATCAATGTCTTAAACTAGCCATTTCACATAGATTAGCCATCTGTTTAAACACAGTTTTCTATATTTCCGCTTACTTAGGTGTACTTAGGGGTGTACTAAGAAGCAAAGTGGAGCTTAGAAAGAAAAATCAACCTCAAATGAACAACTAAATTCTTAAAATTCTATGTGAAACAAGTGGAAAATAATTGTTAACAGAATT
The DNA here is from genome assembly GCF_965183815.1 of Platalea leucorodia. Classification (NCBI taxonomy): domain Eukaryota; kingdom Metazoa; phylum Chordata; class Aves; order Pelecaniformes; family Threskiornithidae; genus Platalea; species Platalea leucorodia. The sequence continues at coordinate 62,858,676 of NC_138827.1, forward strand.
TAAAATTCTTACCTCGCAGATAAGAACAATTTTGGAGAGAAAGGTTAACTATTTGGGGAAAAAAACTAAAAAAGATCAGAAACATCCAGAATTAGGAAATAAATATGTTAAGTACAAATAAGTAAAGATTAAAGATTATTTTAATCTTGCATTGTTATTCCAGGAAGGAATCATAATATGTTTGTGGCTAAAGTTACACATTTTTATAGAAAAACATGTCAAGTTCTGACTGTGTTTCAGCCATGATATTCCTGCAGTTCTCTGAAGTCTGTTTCAAGAAAAATACATACATTTTCCAGATTTGGGAGTGATTAAAGTGAGCCTGCAGTATTTATTACACACAGCCTAAAGAGCAAAGAGGTTAACTAAAAGTGAGTATAATCCCAGCATATGCCACTGCCTTCATGCAAATCTCAGAAGCTTTATGTGCTCCTTGTCTTAGAAAGCTTTACCTTTCAAGAATTACAAATTTGAACAACTAGAATTATAACATAAAAAAGCATACAATCAACATGCTTTTTGTAATCTGTCTCTCATTCACTTTCTGGAACAAAAACAATTACTAAATGTAAACTTACTCATTTCAGAGTGAAACAGTTCTAGGAAAGCCTAAGCACTTTGAATACAAGTGACTGAAAGTCTTGCATTTTTCAGTAGAAAAAACCAGATACTACTTCAGAAGATACTGCTGTATATTATTGTTGTAAAATTCACAAATACAGTAAAAAAGAAGAGGATAATATAAAAATATTAGTATTTCTATCATTCCTTACTGAATTTCTGAAATTGTAGTTTTTGCCTCCTTTGCTGTGATAATCCTTTAGTTTACTAGAACATGAGATTCAGCCTCAGTTGTTGAGATAATTCATACCTATGGTTCATACCTCAGGGTCTGAATGGCATAAACGGTGGTATCACTTGTCATGGCCAGGAAAAATGCTGATTTCAGTAGCTCCCCAGTACACACCAGGTGGAAGCCACAGTTTAAACATATCAAGTCTGTTGCTGAGTTGATTTCCTGCCTGAGAAGGCTACCAAGGAGTTCAGAAGTAATACCAGCTTAAGGTGTTCTCTCACAGCATTTCCGAAATATATTATTACTGTATTGCAAGCTTCATCAGAACTTCAATTTATGTGAGGCACGTAGGTTCCGAGTTCCTCAAAAGGAACACAAGCTACTTATGAAATAAGTCGATATAGATTTTTTTTTTCCCCCAGATACAAATATTTGTCACTGAATTAAATGTGGTATCTTTATCCTAAAAACTTCCTACAGTAAAAATGCTCAAGAATGCTAATATGAAGATGCTCCCCTCCCCCAAAAAAGTTTTGGCAATGAAGTGTCACTATTTAATCCGTATTCTATTATTTTCAATTGCTAAATCCAAAGGGTAACAGAGAATCCATTACACAAGTCGAGATCTTGCATAACAAGGCTTTGTGAAACATTTATTACAAACATTGATTGCAAAGCCTTATGCTACTTCAGCATCGGCAACGGTAACGTGCATACCAAAATCCAAGAAATGCATGTACTGAGCACTAAGGAGCCAAAGCAATATATTATGGTTTTGCTCACTCTTGTATCTGCAATGTACTAGACATTTGTACTATGACGAACATGAAAAGCTAATAAGCTTTTCTCTTACACCAGTATAAAAGCAGAAGTAATGCATCTCTTGCCTGTGAAATTAAACATCCTATTACTTTATCATCAAAGCTAAGGAACATTACATTCAAAACAGTGTCCCAGAAAGCATCTCTGTGAACCATGACCATTCTGAATGCATGTCCTCAGTCGCTGACAATGGTAAAAGCAAATGGTGCATTGTATCTGCCCAAACTGTCATTTAGAAACTACACTATCATTGTTACCTAAAGTTGCAGGTGTAACAGACTGTCAGCCACTCATAAAAAGTTATCCATGACTCTTAGTCCATTTACATGCAGTATTTCCATAGCTCTCAAAAATATTAGCAGAAGGGAGTAAGCATCATTATCTCCATTTTTTCTATAGGCATACAGAAGACATCCCAATGCTAGATCTTTGGCAAAGGTAATAATGCAAACCCATCTACACCCCCAAGTAATAAAAGGATCTGTTACTGATTCTTATGATTTACCTAGAGAGCCCTATAGAAATCAGGATTGCATGAACTCATAAAAGCATTCTCTGCCCTAAGACCTCACAGGTTCATATACGGAAACAAACCAGAAGAGAAGAGGAATAGTTTTGATTTTTTGTTGGGTTTTTTTGTTGTTGTTGTTGGTTTTTTTTTTTGTAAGTTCAGAGCCTGAACCATATGAGGATTTAGTGATTTAACCCAGATCAACCTGAAATTCTCTAAGAGAGGTTGTAAACCAAACTCATATCTTCAGAGTCTCAAACCATTACACTTAATTCTCCCTAATAAGATACAAATCTTGTCTAGATGGAAATCATTATGCAATTAAGACAATTTGCCCTTAAAGCTCTTAGAAATCTTTTTCTTTCCCGTCCTGAATTTTTACAGTAAGACCGCCTTTTTGCTTCTGATAGCGGGGCTCTTTAGAGCAAGTCTACAGCTTTCGTTCTCCTTGAGGAAGACACGAGACTCATTTGTCAAAACATACAGAAAGCAATGAATAGATAAGTGGAACTGATCGAAACCATCCCACAGCTGAGAAAAATGTAGTATAGTTTAACACAAAACAGAAAACATGCAAATCAGTTTATCTAAATCACAGCTCGGCCTTGTCTATATCATCATTACACATAGTTCTAAGTATCTCTTTACTCAGATGTTAAAAACTGAAGTAGAAAAGAACCAGCTTCACTATGCAATTGTGAGCAAGATCAAGCCTTGTTACTTTATCTCTAAAAAAATGCAAGCTTAACTGAGGCAAAGATCATTGGACAGTCATTTAGTGATTCAAAGTCCTTTGGTGAGGGAGAAGGAGGAGCAATTCCCCCCCCCCAACTGACGATTATAATCAGCAGTAGTTCCAATCTGAAAATCATCAAGGTCATTCCAAGACTGCAGTCAAAACATGCACAAGGGGCACAATCATAGTCACACATCCTGGTGTATTCCTACATTCAATTTAAAAAGCAAATACTAGGTATTTTGTTCAGAAATCAAAGTCATGAAAATTAAATTCTTCTTAGGCCATAGCTACTGTGTATGCCCAAGATTCAGCAAACAGTCCTGACTTGTATCACTAAATATTTTCAAGGAAATATTCTATTCTCAATTCTCACCCAAAAAGCAGGATTATCTCTGCTTTTCTGTACTTGGAAAAGTACTGCAGTGATCACTGATAGCTACACTTATATACCATTGAAATTACCTTTTTACTCAAAGTTAAAGGGACAGGGGAAAAAAATTAATTTTAATAATTGCTTAATTTTCCCAAAAATCTGATATGCTTATATTATGGAAGGTATATTTTGTATTTTTTCTTTTCTTTTAGATCAAACTATTTCAGTATCTTGAAATTTCCATATTTTAGATCTTAAATATCAAAGCAGTCCCATGGAAATCAGCAGTCCTACTCAGAAACTCCTTATTAAATATATAGTTTTCACAACAGGACTTTAGTTTTACACTCAGTTTCTGTCCAAACTATCACAGCTTTCAAAACAATCTAAGGACTACTAAGAACCCATACATTCAAACAGTGGAAGTAAACAAAAGAAATTTCTAAAATACAAATATATAAATAAGAATGAAAATAGTCTCAGCTGTAATTGCTCACAATGAATGAATCTTAATCATCAGACTATCAAAAATAAAGTTATGTGAAATAAGCTAAACATTTTAAAAATCAAACTATAGCATGAGATTTCCAAACCCTATTTTACTTTTCCTCAACTTTCAGTTTTTACAAGAATCAGACAATTCTTGAGGAAAGATGTGAATGAAGACCACTATTAAGATGACAGAAGACACTACTTAAATGTATTTTAAGGTTCAAAGTAAGTTTTTAAGAGAGATTCAAATCTGTTCCTGTTTCCCTCTTTCCCGTGATGAAAATCATGATACTCCACTCTGTTCTCCGAGTAGCTTAGTTACGGTACAATGGAGATAGGTGGCTTCAAAAGGAACCAAATACTAAGCAGGAAGCTACTGAATTAGTATTAAGTGCTTTGCTGCAAGAGTGACAGAAAATTACCATAAAATATAGTAGCCAAGCATTATTTTACCTTCTTTTTCATGTTTTCTGTAAGTGAAGGAATAAGGTATCCTTTTCTAGCAGGCTATGGAAAAGATTAAGATATTTAGTGCATCCACTGAACAGAATGCCATCAGCAAAATATTCAGTAGCCAGTGTTGTACAATTCTTAATACTGAAACAACTCAATTTCAAAATGTTCCAGTGTCTATAGTATCTGTGCCACAACACATTTGCAATTTATTTTACTATTTTAATCATGACCACAATTATTTTACAAACATCTGAAATGTAAGGAAAAGAAGTTGAAAGCAATAACAGGAGTGCATAGTAAAACTTTTATTGCATACTACATCTTGCTTGGCTTGCTAATAAAAAAAACATACAAATTACCTACAAAGGTTGTGGCCACATAAGTCCTCCTTATTCAGTTTATAACCCTGACATTTTTTCCTTTTTTTTTTTTTTTTAATATAAAATAAACATGAAGATAATATGTAATACGTAGTAAAAGTCAGATTAATTAAAAAAGCAATGGCAAAACTGTTCTTTCTTCATGTTCAAGGCTAGTGTATTCACGCAGCTCTTCAGATAGTTTGTGAACTGGTGCTATCAGTAAATTTAAACTCAAACCTGCTCCTGACAATGTCAGTTTTAAGGGTCTGCCAAATCAAGTCTTCCTACAGCCATTGCCTATGCAATAAAGAGACTAGAAAGCAGTACTACTATAAATGTATAACTATACCACAGACACTCGATACCTTTTTGACTAGAGCTCTTATTAGCACTCATTGATAAATATACAGAAATTATTTTCTACTATAAAAAGGATAAACTTGAAGATCGAAAGCTGCTGCACTTCACTAGTGTTTTGTTTCTTTTATTGTGGCTATTAAAACCATTTCTCAATGACTAATAATCCAAGAGATCTGAGGAATAAGAGGAAGCCAAGAATTATAAAAAGATCCATCACTGAAATGTAATCACTTTCTTCCAATTTTTAGCACTACAACTTGTTTAGCTTTTTTTGCTACAATTTCAGAAAGTAACAGTATAAAAAAACCAGTATAAAACAGTATAAACAGTATAAAAGGAAAAAACTTCCTGTATGCAAAACATATTGCCCAACCCTACAGAAATAAAACAACTAACAGTTTAGCTTCTGCTAAAACTTAAAAACTTCTTAGCAAATACCTAAGTAAATCACTTTTCTCAGTTTAAAGCAACATGATTGTCGACGATGCTGTTAATGATAAACACGCCACTCAAATGTAAGGACTGTAACATAATTTGTACACTAGAGACAAATGGAAACATTCACTTTAGTATTTAAAACTAACGTCTAGCACAGAAACAGAGTAGGGACTCCACTGGCACAACAGGCGTCCATGGGCGGTTCATAATATTTTCCTTCAGAAACTGATCTCTTTAAGGAGGTCACAGATGGGCACAACATTCATGAAGATCAGAGATTTATATCAACGTACAAGAAACCTAGCAGACATAGTGACTTTGCAGCCCAATGAGTTGCACAGTTGCTTAGAGGACTGAGAGCTTGGAGTCTCAGGACCAAGAGCCGAGAACCATACAATGGCTCCTTGAACTTGCCTCAAGATTGACCATAGAACAATTAGTAGATTTAAGATGCTCTGCACCCTCACTGAATGGAAAACAAATACTTAAGCTTTACAAAGATGAACAGATTATTCTTCCAGAGAAGGAACAGTCCTCAAAATAAACTATTCATTGAAGACGTGTTCTATCTTAGAAAGGATATCTATACTGTACAGAAATACTATGTGCAGCTTCTTCCATCACTTCTACCATCCCAGCTACCTCATCAACTGTACTTTTAGGCCCTTCTTTTGATTACTTAATCTAGTCTGTTACAGTAGATATATATATACACATATAGCATGACAACGGTCTCTGTTGAGTCAATAAAGTGAGTGAGGAGTCACAGTGAAGTTATTCTAGTACATGAATGTACTAATAATTCTGAGTTCAGCTACAGTCTCAATAAAGCAATATAATGATCATTCAACTTTTAATTTATTACTCCTTGATGGTGGGAATTTAACTTAATACCTGCAATTAAAATTAATTTCTTAATTTAAAATTATGCAATTCAATATTACAACTGTAAGATACTGGTACTGATATGCCTGGATTTTAAGTATCTACTTCTGATTACCATTAACAGGAATTATGAATGTAAAATCATCACACGTGAAAGATTATAAATAATAAAAATAAATAAATAATAAATAATAATAATAATAAATTCAGTACTATTTTACTGGTAGCAATTCTCAATGTGTTGACCTGATTCTTGTCGTCATAGCATCACCACACCATAACAATAGAATATGCACCTGTTTTTCAAAATAGTATTATCTATCATACAGATAATCAACCTTTTAGAAAGCACAAAACAATATCCATGTTCATACTGCATAGATGTACAGCACAACTACATATATAGCTTAATCTTACATAAACAAGTGAAAACACTGATACAAAACTCAGCTTGATCATTTGCCAAGAAGAAGTAAAATAACGTTAATGAAAGTGCTGCAATAAATTATGATACAAGGCATGCATTTGGTTGCCTGGATTTTCATAGCAGTTTTGTAAGTCACAAATAACCGCGTGCTATTCCCAAAGATGTTCCCTACCCCTTCCTTTAAAAGGCTTATGCTTGAAAAAGCTACTGTATTTATGATCAGTGTTAAAATAAACAATGGTGCAATAAAATATAGAAACTTCTACCAATTATAATTTTATTTTGTAGATTTAAATTTGATTACGGTGCAATTAAACTTCAGCAATATTTTAAGTTACAGCAGCACATGCTGCATATGCCATACAATTCAATCAGGCATGTTAAAGAGGTAATGCTGATTATATGACAGGCATCAAGTTACTTCAGTTTTCTGACATACTCCAAAATATGTTGCAGTATTGTCTTTTTTTAATATATATTTTAAAAATTGTTCATAGTTGTTAATATGAATGTTCTCTACTACAGAAGTATCCTACAGTAGAGTCAATTAACAAATTCAGATGCTTTCTTCAAACAAGTTGTCTAATTTCTGTTTGCTTCCTTGGAACAGCAATATGAATCAAGAAATTAGTTAGTAAACATCACATGTTCAGAACTAAATGTATAAAAAAGTCCCCTAGATCATACATATTGACGTATGGTTGGTATCATAGAAACCATGGTATCATTTTTATTAAATCACAACCTATATCAAACCCATGCTTCATGTATGATTCCTCCTATTGCAGTACTCAAACTCATTTAAAGATCCTAGGGTTAGAAGCCAGTAACAGCTAGCTTGCTGCCCGCTGTTTGAGAACCTAGCGTTAAAAGAACTAATATATTCAACAAATGTGAATGAAGACACTCTTAAATTCAGTACACGTTACGCAGTAAGTTACCATAAAGTATTTGTATTGCTAACCTGAGATCAAAGTGAAAAAGAAAACATACCTAACGAAAACAACTTTCTGATGTGCTTAATGAGACTGTATTTCATCCAAGCTCTGTATCTGAAAAATACTTTTTTGCATGTTAATCTAGCATAGCGTAGTTTTGCTGTGAAAACAAAATGTATTCACATCATCACCAAGACAAAGCATGCCCTTTACCTTCTCTGGGAATGGGTCGAGTTGTAAGCTACATGGGCTACTTTGTCCCTGATTATACAGTCCTGGTGTGAGCAGCAGGCGACATGGGAAACTCTGGTCAACTCAGCAAGGGGAGGAGCTCAGAGCCTCTCCCAGCACGCACTGCCTACCTCCTAGCCTGCAGCCTGGCACACGCTTTATACAGCACAACCTTACACTACGCATCTTTGTGCTTCTGCCCTGCAGGCAGGACCATCGTTGCATACTTGCCTCCTTGCTGACACTGTTTAAGAGACTCCCAGTGGGAAGGTAAGGAAGCTTGCCAGAGTGATGATGCCAAAATGCACTACTGCTCTTTCACAGACATGCAGTATAGTATGTAAAGGCAACCCAACACAGATGAGGACTTCACCCCCTTGTACTCCTATCTCCACAGAAACACCTTTCCTTTCCTCCCAGAGCCACTTACATATCTGTCAAATAAATGGGGTTTTTGATAGTTCATTGCATTATGTGAACTTAGTTTAAGAGTGACCTTATTCACATGTGTAAACCACTCCCTCACGCATCCCTGTCACCAGTCAGCATCAGATGCCAGGCTGCTGTGGTGCCGCCTTGGAGGCTGGGGGACGTAATGTTGCTGCCCAACCCTGAATGCCAGTGCTATCATTCCTGGCCCCTCTCTCAGTAACTGACGGCATTCCTTTCCCTTTTACATCACAAGAAGTTTGGGCTGCGCATTGGGCTGAAGCAAGCCCCTAGGAAGATTTTGGCTATGTCAGTGCAGTGTAAAAGGTGCAAGCTCCCTGTGGCCTGAATCGCAGCTACGGACTGCAACTGCAAATGGTCCAGCCTGCATAAGTAAACGCCACAAGTAAGCTGTTGTCTTCTTAAGGTATAGCATTAACAAGTAGCTATCACATCCATAAACCATCTTCAGGAGAAAAACTTTTGGCCTAAATTTTGCCTTAATAATTTTTAATTAAACTAGGCTCTTTTGAACAAGTTTTAAGAGTTTAGCTCGCATCTACTTCTATCGGAAGTACTAAGCAACAAAGTAATATAAATGTCACTATTACATTTCTGTGGAATTACCAGGTTATTTCTTCCATATTGTCTTTCCACTCAAATATTTCATTTTGAAAAGTTCATACTGAGTGCCTGGGGTTTTTGTTGGTTTTTTTTTGGTTTTGGATTTGTTGTTTGTTGGGTTTGTTTTTCTTTTGGGGGGGGGGGGGGGGTGCTTGTTTTGGGGTTGTTTGGGGTTTTTTTTGCTTGTTTGGTTCCCCCCCCCCCCCCCCCCCGTTTTTCTGCATTGAGGAATATACAGGACCTCTGAATACCTGATAATATAAAATCTACCCCCATGTCTACAGAATTCCAATGCACATTAGAAAAAAAAATACTGTAATTACACAGTAGGCTGGGAAGATGAGAAATTTTCATAGGCAAACATTCGTTCTTTAAATATAGCAAGCCCACACTAAAATACCTCTGAGTGCTGTTTATAGAAATAGGCTTATTTGTTGTAACAGTAGGACTAATGCATTGCTCTATAATAAATATGAAATGTTTTAATTATGTAATAGCTATTATATAGAAAGACTATATGTATTGCATATGTACAGAATATATAGAGATTTTATACACACCTGTACCTATATGTCATATATAAAACCAGTGCACAAGACCTGAAGCAAGAGGAATAATCTGAATTTACAAATTTTAAGTATTACTTCATGTAGTGGATGTTGTTTTTCTTCAAACTAGAAAATCAAAAATATTCTTTGAAAAAATATGTTGCTACTTGACATAAGCGCTGATTGAAAGAAATAGAAAATGAAAAGATTCCTACCCATACAGGCCTTGTACTGCTTAAGGCTGGTATGTCAAATACTGATTTATAATTATTAATTTATAATATTTTCCCAACACAGGCTTGGTAAGTCATTATGAAGTTTAGTCCAAAAGATCATAATTAAAACGAACATCAGTTTTACCAGCTATCAAAATATTTTGATGCTACAAAATACTGCCAAATGTTTCTTCGCTAATTCCTTCCTCCAACACATGTGGTATGTCGTTTGTAAGAAGTATCTTCCCATCGATCAAGACAGCAAAATCACAAGCCTAAGAGTTCTGAAATAACAGTAAGATCTTAATGAGAAATATTTTCGTAGCACATAAGCTATTGGACAGATTTACCATGAAACTCAAACCCCGTCCAAACAAAAATTGCTACATTCTTCTACTTCACATGCAGTCTTCCCAGGGTTACCAGCAATTTTCAAGAGACTTTTTACATAGATTGTCTATTTAAGCTCAGCAGCGGCAATTACACATGGTTAGAGTCCCAGAACTGTAAGCACTGTCCCTACAAATTCTGTACAAAATAAGAGAGGATGAAAAAGTGCCAGCAAACCCCCCCCGAAACATCACGTGAGTGCAAGAGGAAAACTTTATGGAAACAGCAGTGCCGAAACAGAGGACAAAATTCCTTAGAAGCTAATGCAAGATCATGCATTCATTTACAGATGTTCCAAAGTACAGTTCATCTGAATTAATTTTGATTTTATTTCTAAGACATGCACTGTAAAAAAGTGTGGAAAAACTCTATTATTTTTTGGATTATTTAGTTTGGCATGTTCCTATCTTGCACATCTAATAACAGAAAAATATATCTTGTCCTAAAGATTCTCCTACCACTAGTAACATCCAAATATTGCTGCTAAAGGTTCAAGTAAGTTTTAAATTCTGCTATTCTTTTATTAACTTTCCAGATATTAACAAACAAGTTTCATTTTTCTTCAAATTGATACTCCACTTCTAAGGCATTGTCAGGAACCTCAAAAATTGCATTTATATTCTCAGTATCTAGTATCCACTAATTTTTCACATGACTAAAGTACATATTGTAATCATCTCAATAACTGTTATAAGGCACATAGGGTTTACAAAGGTCCATATATCACTACAATGAACTAGTAAACACATTCAGGGACCATTAGTTATTGATTTATTTGCAATTATCCTTTCCAGATGCTGTCCGTATTACTCCCCTTTGCATTTAATCATACTGATTCAGTTTCAGGACAGGTAGTAACCATTATTCCAAGCTCCACATAATGATAAATAACAAAAACAAAGCTGTAAGAGTACTTTGACATGCAGGTACAAAGCACTCAACTTGCCAATACTGGAGAGTAATAGATGCTTTGTAATAAAAAGCTAATTAATTGATTACTATCATTGTTAGCAGTAAGTACTATATCAAATAGCGTTAATGCTGATTATCTATCACCAACCCAGCATAAATATTTTCAGCACTGCAGGAGGTGGATACTACAGAATATGTGAGTGAGGTCCTGCCAGACTGACTTCACAAACATGCCAGCAGTGAAACTGAAACTGCTAAAAACTGCCTTAAGGTGCGAGGAAGTCAGTCTGTTCTAAATTCATCAAGACGTAGATTATAAAGCCAGACCACACAACGCCTGTATTTGATTTTGGACCACATAAAACCCAGGCCATTGCACTTTCTTGAATTAATTTCTACTTGAGCTAGATACAGCTTAAAAAAAGCTATTATTTAGAAATTGTCAGTTTTTTCAAGACTGAAGAATTTACTGTAACTGCCAGTCCGTTTTACATTCTCTGTTAAAAACGAACATTTTATTTCTAACCCTGCATGTCCTTAGATTCAATTGTCATCTACTAAATCCTATTCTGCTTTTGTCTGCTAAGTAAACAGTCCTATCAAGAATATATTTTTTTCCCTTTGTCACAGTCAATGATTAAGAACTCCTCAATTAAACCTGATGTAGATGAAGATGTCCCTGCTCATTGCAGGGGGGCTGGACTAGATGACCTTTAAAGGTCCCTCCCAACCCACACTATTCTATGAATCTATGAACTTTAACAGACATTGTAGTAAAAAAGTAGAGTTTTATTTCTATTTAGTTTACCAAGTGATACAGACTTCCCCTCCTCATTTACCTGGTCTCTTCATGAAATAAGACCTCTCCAGTGTGTCATCTGTTAATTTTATCAGTAGCTCTGAATCAAATCCTAATCAGATTTTTGAGATTCTTTTTTCCAAGTCACATACAAAAATGCTAAATAGATTATGAGGAAAAAAAAAAAATCTCTGAAAACATTTGATGATTCTCCATTTAAGGCTTCATGTCAGACTCTACCATATTAGTAACATTATTTATGTTGATTTTGTACAATTGCCTACTGTGGATAAATCTATCTTCTACAATCACGGGATAATTTGTATAATATTAGTAGTACTCATATACACTTTTCAGTTCTCTGTATTATTCTAGTTCTCCATTTCATGACTCGCTTTTTACATCTTAAAGATAGCTTTGGAAGTATCCACAGACTGCTGGCACAATCTCACTGAGACAATTTCTTCATACAGAAGGAGATGAAAGAATGGAATCAGTTTATTACCACCTGACTCCTAAGTTACAAAATCGAAAGATTGAGCTTTCGTGTGGGATATAAAAAACTGCAAGATTTTATTCAATTCTTGAAACATAGTCCATGTACTCTCAACAAAAAGGTAATTTGTTTACGTGGGTTAGGACAGATGGCATGGGGACCTAAAATGAGTTTTACTCTGAAAAACAGCAATGGCTTACCCAACAGATCTGTTCTTTTTTTGTATTCAAAATCATGTATCCTTAGTAAGAATGCAAGTAAGAGTTTGTATTGCTATTTATTACCATTAGGCCCTCAAAACCAACTCAATTTTGAAATAGAACTCGATTCTATTTATCTTTTTTTGTCTCTCTCTTCAAAGCGTAGAATACCCTTTCATATGCAGCAGCTTTTTGTTCCATCCACTCTGACAAAGTCAGCGAGAATATCTGAAACCAATTCTCCACAACGGCTCATCCACAGACAGATTCAAGACAACTTGCAATTTCATTCTAAATCAAGGCACTTGTCCACTGCCTTAACAGTTTCAAAACTTTTATTGGATATGTCAAATTTCATTCATCAGTAGCACAGGATGAGTGTGAAGAACATGGGCATTAGCTTTATTAATTTTTAAGAGTGCTATATATCAATATATCTCTGTGGGCTCAGAGAGTAATGGTACAGCCGGTTATGAGACACAAGTGGATAAAACCCCACAGAATTCACTGAACACAGTTTTGAGCCTAATGCTTAAAGAAACAATACCAGAAATCTACAACACAGAGAGGGATAAAACCCAACACTAGCCAGAAAAATTAAAAATTTATCTGATCACAGGTTGCACCAGCCTGTTCTAATTCACAGAGCATTTCTAGAGAGAAATTCTGGACAAAGAAAAGTTTTAGAAAAACTAAAAAGACAGTCTAGATGTAAGGGGAGCAAGACACTGGTGGGAAGAAACAGGCTTGGAAGTGGACACACCAAGGAATTCTGACTTAAGGCACGCAGAACCTAGCAGCATACAAAACTAGTTTAGAGAAAAATAAATAAATTGTGCAAACAGGGCATATCGCCCAGCTTTTTAGGAAAGTACCCTCCTTTCGTGTTGTTATTTTGTATAAGTATCCTTGTATCTTAAACGATTACCTTTGTTTCCTCCATCTACTCCCCTAGCAAAAGCTGCTTCTTGTAACTTTCCCAATTCTTGAGAACCTACAGTGATTCCAACTCTCCCTTGAGCCCTGGTTCACTAGTCATAAAATTATGTCTAACTGCCCTTTGAATATGCCTGAGCAGGTACAACTCTCCCTTATCCACAGTAATAACCCATACAAAAATGTAATTAATCAATTCTAAATCTGAATTTTGCTCCCACTTGTATTGTGAAATAACTTGTTTTACTAAAAGTCCATCTTCTACCTCATCCTCTTGGCATCTTTCTTCTAGGCATCTCATCTCTTTTAGTAAAAGCTTTAGGACAGTAAGCCACCTTAACACATTCCTCTTTCCAGTAAATCCAAGTGGATAGGAGCAGGCAAATTAGATTCTTTTGCCAATATTCTACCTGTATCAGAAGTTCTCTCTCATTTTCTGTTGATTTCACAACATAAAAATTCCACTACGCCTCTCCACATACAAATTTAACTGTAGCTTTTTGCCTTTTTTTTTTTTTCCTTCTGTGTTTTAGATTTAGTATGAGAATAATGCTGATAACACACTGATGTTTTAGTCGTTGCTAAGTAGCATTTATACTAGTCAAGGACTTCTCAGCTTCCCCTGCCCTGCCAGTGAGAAGCTGGAAGGGGGCACAGCCAGGACAGCAGACCCAGACTGGCCAAAGGGATATCCCACACCATATGACATCATGCTCAGCATATAAAGCTGGGGGAAAAAGGAAGGGGGGGACGTTCGGCATGATAGCATTTGTCTTCCCAAGTAACCATTACGCATGATGGAGCCCTGCTCTCCTGGAGATGGCTGAACACCTGCCTGCCCATGGGAAGCAGTGAATGAATTCCTTGTTTTGCTTTGCTTGCGTGCATGGCTTTTGCTTTACCTGTTAAACTGTCTTTATCTCAACCTGCGAGTTTTCTCACTTTTACACTTCCAATCCTCTCTCCCATCCCATTTAGGGGGAGTGAGCGAGCAGCTGTGTGGTGCTTAGTTGTTGGCTAGGGTTAAACCACGACACATGTTCTTACCAACCTTTTAGTCTATTACTCTTTTTCTAGCTTCCATGTACTCCTAGGTACTTATATGGCATGTGGAAAACAATGTGGAACATAATTATTCCAGTTATGCAGAAAGAGAGAGACTTGCACTGCGACCTTTCCCATTTTAAGTGCTATTCAAACTGGCATGTATTTCAAAGTGTTCTTACAGTGAAAAAAACACCATAAACTACAGGAGTAGTTTCAGCAAAATAGCATTTCTGGAAAACGCCTTTTGGATCTGGGTGTAAAATCTCTTTCTGCTGACAGGTCGTCTTCAGTTTCTCATTTCTGAGTACATGATTGCAAACTTCCACTTCTTGATATTCAAGGAAGCAGAATTGTTACAGCTCACTTTTCATCTGCAACACAAGATTCACCATCACCTCTTCTCCTCCGTGCTTCCCCAAGCTTACATTAATTTCTGCATTACCTTACAAATTGCCTTTTTATTTCAAACTCCCCAAAGATCCAGTCATCTTACTCATAGAGCTGCCTCGGCTTCCTCACCTGTCATTTCATTCTTTTATCTTTCATTTCTACCCTCAGCTGTCACACCAACACCTTAAATCGTTTCATTTTTTGTTGTGCTTCTGCCTTCAATCTGCAGGCAATGAAGACAATATTTGGCAAGAGCTTTCACACAGTAACACTGGAAAAAAAACCAACACAATTTTTACTCAAAGGAACTGCAGTTACTAAAGGCATTTAATATGTTTTTAAAGATCTTTTCTATGTGATCACAGCCATTGCTGCCCATCAGAAAAGGCTTGTAATGTTTCAGCCATAAAGTATAACTCTGGACCCGCTTCATATTTGCCCTGAAGGAAATCCTAATAAAGTCTCCAACTTCCAGCCCCTAACTGATGAAAAATTCTGTAATACTCTGCCTCCAGATCAGACTCAGAAATTTACTGGAATCACACTGGCCATTTTTTAGCTATTATAGAGATTTTTTTGTGCTATGGAGAAAAACAAAGGACACCTTCAGGATTGCAGTTCAACTACATAAAGTAACGCTCACTAAAACATAACAAACAGCATTCCTCTCTCAATTTCCATCATTCCCACAACTGAAGGCATAAGGAGTTAAAAAACCTCATGTTAAATATATACAGATGATGAATTTCAATAAAAAGATTACAGCATCTCTGATTCTGTTCTCTCAGGATTATCTTCAGACCAATAGCTTCTTAAAACAATATTTTATTTATTCAGAGCAAAAACATTTAAAAAGAAAACACACTTTAAAATTAAGAAACATCTTACACAAACACCTACTCTGCATTTAATTATCAATACACCATCCAGAAAGACTGCAAGTCTAAAATACTTCTGGTCTTTTCACTGGTGCCAAGTCTCCTACTGAAAGTCTGACACATTACTGCACTGAGGGTATCCTGTAGAGAAATACAAGTTTTTCGATGCCTCATCTTTTGAGTCAGGTCATAGTACTCTCTTTTCCCTAGTGAAGTGGAAGTTCAACACGATTCCTGAAGTATTTCAGTACTGCCATCAATGTCTAGTATACACAGTGATGACAACTTCTATGGGAAAAGCCTTCTGTGGCATACAACCACATTGTCATGAAAAGAGGAAGAAAAAATATGCTGCAAGAGCATAATTAAAACAGGTTACATAATCATGTTTGAGAAGCAGGATCCCAACTCCACTTCCATGTCTAAATTAAGCTATGCGGGATTTTTTCGTCCAGGGTTTTACTGCTAATACAAGCTCACACTATTTGTGTGTGCCTGTGACCTTAATACTGCCTTAATCACATTTTTTGGAGGCTTCTATCAAATTGATGAGTACATTCTCTCAAAAATTTCCTTTTCTGACTCAGAAGCTAAAAAGAATGTAAAGACCAAAGCAGAAAATAAATTATCACAGAAACTCAAAAGAGTAACACTTAAAAATTTCAGATTTTTATCTTTTCCATTTAACACTTAAAAATTTTAAGTTATGATACTGAGTAAAGACCATGGGGATAAAACAGCACAGAATTACCTGGATATCCCTCAGGGGGGGAGGGAAGGGGGGCGAGGGCAGGAGGAAGAAACAACCACAAAAAGCAGCCTTCAAAGTAACAGAGAGCAGCAGTTCAAGTACCTACAGAAAAGACACTGAACAGAAAGTCTTACTATATAACCAATATGTTTTTTGCACAGATATAAGGTCGCCATATTTGTAGCTTGTATGCACACTTCAATAGGAAGGTAAAATGCAACGATTCATACAGCAGTAAGTCTTTACCATAACACTAGAATTTCACCTTTCTCAAACCAAAAAAACCCCAAACAAGACATGCCTCACTGTAATTATTTGAATAGGACCAGACAGAACTGTCAAACATGTAACATTCAGAAGAAAACCGTAGAAGAAACATACAGGTATGAAGTCCCCTTTACAACTAGACAAACTCTCACCAATTAGCTTACACATTCCTCAACAACTTCAGCAGAATTCTGTCTCAGATGTAGAAAGCCTGTTAGGATTCTGTACAAACCTGAAATTCCCCCCAGAAACTGTCACCTACTATACAGTGAATAGGAAACAAAAACAAGAGTTCATGTAACATCCTAATGTAACAGCTAGCAGCCACAGAGATGATCCTGTGCCCTCACACACGCTAATGCAGCTTCACCTTCCCTTGCACTGAATATAAGCATAGAATCATAGAATCATTTAGGTTGGAAAAGACCTTTAAGATCATCAAGTCCAACTGTTAACCTAGCATTACTTTGATCCCATGGTGATCCTGTTCACCTAACTAAACCGGCAGAAACCACCACCACCAGAAAAACAGATTCTTCTCTGCAAAGGATGAAAGAAGGGAGAAAATAGTGGCATAAAGTTGGAACCTCGTTAGTGGTGACAAGCCATTAGATCTGTTTAACTGATTATTAAGATACTAGATTACCAGAAAATTAACCTTTGCAGTACATTAGATAATAATAGCTGACTTTAAGCTGGATATTTAACTCTCTTTAGCATGCTTAGAAAATTTATTAGACAATAATATCAACCTAATCTCAGCATATAAGCCTTAAATTCTCAAAAGCATTTAGGCATCCACTCCTACTAACTTCAGTGACAGGGAACCTAAACACCTTTGCAGAGCTTTAGACACTAATCGCTGCTAAACGTATAGATGCTATTTTGAGAAGAAAAACTGAAAACCTTAAAACACATTGGTAAATGGCTTATATATATATTGGGTGTGCAGCTAAAGTATATTAAGATGATATAAACTAGAAGTAGAGCGACCTCTCATTTGTAAAACACAGGCACGTACTTGTGTAGCTATCAATAGTCAAATTAGAGCTGACGCAGACTCACCAAAAAGATAGCACTAATAAAATCAAATCTCAGCTATGTCATTAATATATTGACTAGAACAAGCCAATGACATACTAAAATGATATTCAAATATATTTGGCTGGGAAGAGAAACAAAAAGGTTACCCTTTTCTTGTTTTCTCCTATTACTTTTATTACAGTAACTTACTTCTGCCATGAAATTCATGATGAATTAACTCAATTAGTAAAAAGATTTTTTTAGGATATTAGGAACAATATTTATAGCGCCAAATCTCCAATTTAAAAGCTTTCCTGGCATTTATAAATTATTTAAGAAAACAAACTTTTTACTGCAAAGAAGCAGAAAAGGGTTGTTTCAAAAGGTATAAAATTTAAGACAATCTAAAGCATCACTGAGTAGCTGATATAGCTGAGTAAGAATAGTCTCCTGCACAGGTGTTGGCACGTTCTGCCTAAGCTCCTAACCACAGCTTTGGCACACACAGCCTGTTTTACTGCCACTGAGGCTGTCTACTCATACAGATTACCAGATGGTGGCTAGAAGCTTACTGTGTGTGTATCCTGACGAAAATGGAAATAAACTACACACAGATTGTAAAGAGCTCCTTGCTATGATTCTCAGACAAAAAATCAGTTAACTTGGCACCAAGGTTAAGAGTATATACAAGTATATTCGTTTGTTTGGTTGTGTTTTTAGAAGGAATACAGGAGCTATGGAATACAACACAGGGCGTATCCAATTAACCTTAAATGCTTTCCAAATATTGTCAGCCTTCCCCTCTCATTCTTTTTATGTTTACACAGTTTCTAAAATACTTAATTAGTACATCATAGGCTGTCTTCCACTGAAAAAAAACAAAACTCTATAAATAAGCAATAGTGCCAACAAAGTCCTTTCAGCTTCTCTTCATTGTCATTTCCAAAACTATTTTAATCCTGGGTAGATTTTTGAGATCAAAGTAAGGCTCCATACACTGGTTGTTCAAAGCTTTGGTGGCAGGCAAAAATTGGCCATGAACTATTAGTTTGCAAAACAGAAGAGAAGCTGGAGACACAAGATCAGAACAGGGCAAGTTTAGTCAACAACAGATAACAGGATCAGCAGAAGAAAAAGCTGCCAAAGCCTCATATCCTGGAACTCAAGAGAACATCTCTTTCAAATTACTACTATGTTTGGACAAAAACAATCGTTTAACAACTGACTGTATATCAAAAATTCCAAGCACAATACACTCAAAATGAGGATTTTTTTTTTCCCCCCCCTGAAGGACAATCTTTAAAAGTAAAGAGATGAAATAGGAGCTGTGTATCTATGTAATAATGCAAAACCAAGGACAATAAGATGAAATAGCAGCTATCTATGTAATAATGTGTATCTATGTAATAATGCAAAACCAAGGACAATATCCTCATGTTAACCAATCCGGTGATCTACGCTGAAACACATAATGGGGTATTTTCCTTAACTATTGCATTAACACGGATGTGTGCTGCTCTTTCTGATTATTTTATCTGCTGGGTCCAAGCCAGGGCATGTACACCATACAGCATGGCAACAATTTTTGCACGAAGTGTGAAGAAGGAGGCTTGTGAATTTCTTTACTATTACGAACATCCATTTACAGCCATTTTCTTACGCTATGGGCATGAAAAATGTATATTTAAACAGCTGAGACCAACGTCACAGCTACATGCATTGGTCCTAAATTAGCTACAAGAGCTAAGTATTCTAAACAAAAATAAAAAAAAAATAGTCAATATACATCAGAAGCATGGAAATACAGAGTACACAAACAATTCTCACATTAACAAATACCACTGGTACACGTGGTACTAGATCTTTAAAAGCACTATGTATAGTGATTTTTTTCGTGTTTATTTGTTCTTTTACTTTCTAACCTATAATAATTTGTGGAAATCGCTCTTAATAGATTTAAATCACAGCAAACAATCTCAGTTTTTGCTGTATTGCTTCCAGAGAACAATTTCTTTACAGGTGCTACAGAAACATTGGGTAGGTTTGCTTTCTACCAGGAGTGAAGCATTCCTGCAAAAATAAAAGCAGCTTCAGATGTGTAGTAAATTAAATGTCCGATTGGCTGATCTGCTTTGGATGATTTACAATATATAGCACGTTTTCTCAACTGTATATACACAAGATGATAAAAGATTGTAAACATAAATACATAAAAATGTTACAAAGTATACAAGAAATGTAAACTGAAACCGTCAGCTGAGTAACATGGTAATATTGCAATCACTTCAGCCTGTTTTGGCCTGTGTTTTGAGTAACAGAATTCTATACTAGACTTTCAAACTTGTGTAAATAACTTTTTAATTCAGCACCTTAGTTGAAGTATTAGAGTATCTACAACAAGATCAGAGGTACGAAAGAGAATGGTAGCTGTTAGGGAGAAGAAAGGAGGACTTAAAGGAAACAGGAAAAAAAAAGCGTTCTTTTAGATGACATGTCAAACCACTTGAGCACAAAAAAAATACATTGTGCTTCTTCCCCAAAGACAAAGCTCAGCGATCATGGCTAAACTCTGCAGTAAGACATGAGACTGCACTAATATAAAACCAAATAGTTTTGCAATATAATATGAAAACATTCTTAATGTGTCCACAGAAGTGTTTCCTGTTGTAGAGTGTACGCTGTTTAACAGTTGTGCTTTACACATGTGGTTGCATTTAGCAGCAGCAGATTTGATCCACCTTTATTGTCTGAACATCACTCTGAAATTATTTCTCTTCCACTGGCATAAAATCCCACCTGCATATACATCATTACAGGTTAGTTTCCAGCAGAAATCGTTCCCCAAGAAACCCTTCCTCAGGAAAGCAAAACCCTTACTTGACAGAAGTGAAGGTGTTACCATTTGACAATTGTTCAGTGATCTGTATAAAACAAGCTGGTGTTAAGGACAAAGAAAGTATGAATGGGGGTGGAGGGCAGCAACCTCAAAGGATCTCAGACAACACAGAAAGGCCAACAATTGCTCCTCTCCATCCCGGTCATGTTTCTCCTGAAGACTGAGGAGATTATAAATTTTCCGTACTCTGTCAGACCTCAGTCTCCCTACTGACAGAGATTTCACTTTGCTTATTGCATGTAAGAGAAGATAAGATCAGCAAATCCATGATTATATAACAACTACTTTTAATCGTGATCAAACCTGTCAGGCCTAGATTTGAACTGGAAATCCAATTATGAAAAGTTCTGTGACCCACTAACATTATCTTCATAGTATGTGACACTCCAAAGAAAAATAATTAAATTTTCAGGGGGAAACAGTCTGATTAATTCATAAACTGTTTGGAATACAGCCTTAGCATTTTATTTCATTTCACTGTATTTAAACAAAAACAATTGAGACTTTACTTTCTACTCCCAGAAGTGCTGTTTGAATATACAAGACAAACAATCCTGAACACGATGAGCAGTGCATGTTCCTGCCAGAGTACTTATGGCATGTTAGAGAGATCCGTTACCATGAAAACTAAAGGCTGATGTTGAATTTCATTTTCCTTAAAGTGATGTTTACATATGCAAAGGCTTTGTTTAAATATTGGAAAAAAAGATTGAAACACCAAAATCCATAACTTAGTATAGAATAGTTAATTTAAAATATAAATACCACAGTTAGTGAGCACCTGAGCCCTTCCTTCCAGATTTTAGGGGTCTGAGTGCTTATTTCGTATTTCAATCACACTTCAGTAATTTGAAAGGGATCCAGTTTTATGCATGAGTAAGTTAAGCTGAACTACATTAAAATGGAAAAACAAAAAACAATTAGTATTGTTAACTTTGGCCTCATTCAATCTACCTTTTTTGTGTAAGTATATCATGCAGTAGTTCACATATTGCCCTTCCTTTTAACCACATCCCTGAACACCAATGTAAGTTAACTGCTGAATTTTATATTACATGTGTTTCTTCTAGAAGAATATTTCTTTGAAAATATAGTGGTGATTATTCCCCCAGTTCAAATACATTTACCATTCTGAACGTTTTGACTTGCAATTGTATATCAATTACAATTAACTAATTAACATTTTATACGTATTTTATCAATACCACAAAATACCAAACCAGATCATTGCTTTGTTGTATTGTAAACTGGAACTATGTATGTAGGGTTCCAAGATTATTACGTAACTCTTCCCACATCTTGCATTATAAAAATTTTCTTATGGAACTGACCTTAAATAACAGAAGAATTGTAATTGGAAATAGACTTCTGTGGAATTTAGTTTTTTCCCCTCACACAAAAAAAATCCCTTCTTAAAAACAATCAACATTTTTCAACTGTAATGAACTTTGCATCAATAACATCGTCACCAAGGTACCCAAGCAAATGGTGCAAAAGTGCACCATTCTCCTCCTTGACCCCTCCAAAATTCCCAAACGATTTCCAAGAGACATTTTAAGGTCTTGACACTTTTAATTAAAGGGAAAACAAAACATTATTCCAGAGTTAATGAAATTACTCAATTATGGTCTCAAAAGCCAAACAATGCTGACATTACTGATAGTTGTACAAGCATCATTCCGCCACCTGCTGTGTGTGCTTTGTATGGAGGTTCTTGTTCTGTTGTCGAGTTCCCTCTTAAATCACGCAAACTCAAATCTTATCATAAAGCCCAAAGTGAGGGAGGGAAAGCATTGCAGGAACTCCTGTGGGATAAAGGAAAGCCTTATGCACAATGCAATTCCCAGCTCTCCCCATTTGACAGGACTGTCTGTCCTGAGGAAGACAGCAATGGCAACAGCTATCAACAAAAATAAAGAAAAACAAATTTAAGTCTTTATAATTTTTTAAATTTATATACATTCCTTATATTTTTTACATTTTCTCAGCAACATTCAAAGGTTTTTTTTCTTAAATTCAATATAATTTCAGTAGGTCCCTTTTCCAGGAAATCAAAGCATTTGCATATAAAAAATTAGCAATTTTATTATCATCAGGTTTTGCAAATGATTATAGCAAGAGTGAGATTCACAGTCTTACAGAAGACAGACTATTATTCTAAAATCTGTCACTATTTACACTCAACTACAGAAAGAAATATATGAATATGCAAAGCATATCTACTATTAGAATTAGGATCAAATGCATCTTACTTTCCAACATACTTCTGTATTTGTTTTCAGTCTCAGGGGCCTCTTATTTTATTATTCTTAGCAGCATGTAATGACTTAACATAAACAATGTTCTTTAGCACACAGAAACACTTTGGATGCTCTGCAAGGTAATTTTATCAAGGACTAATGGCTTCAGATATCAAACAATCTATTTCTAGAAATGCACAGCTTTGGGTGTCTTGATTTAACAAAGCTGCAATGATGGATGGAAAATTATATCTATGTTGTCACTTATAAATTTTTCTTACAGACATATGAGTATTTTTTTTATATACAGCTTTATTTGTAGCTAACATTCCTAAACATTTTCTTATTTTCTCTGTATAGGTCTGCCATTTAAAAACACATTTAGGAAAAGCCTAAAACTAAAGCCATCATCACATCAGCTATTACATACAGATTATCATACACAAATTAAAACGGATTTAGTCTAAAAAAGTTTTTTCTTTTTACCATTTTCAAGTCTATAGATGTTTTTTAAAAAATTAAGTATTGCCTAACAAAATATATAATTCTTTTAAATTAAATTCCATCAAAATCAAGTAAAGAACACTTTTTAGCTTACATCCAGTTAACCTGGGATCATATTCTTAACATTTGAGTCACAGAACATTAATTCCATAAGTAGAAGTAGAGGCAGCATCTTCTAAAGACACATATTCTTTGGTGCTTAACACCCACTATCGCCGCAGTAACACCAGCTCCCACTGTGTATCTGATGACAGTCCCACTGGCCAAGAGCGCTGCGCATGCAGTACTTCTTCTAGAGCTACAGTCGTGCTCATCAGTTCACAAATACACATTTGCTGGCTGGCATATCTTCTGAACACTTGCCCATCTGCAGGCTCTAATGTGAGTCTTTCCCCATTCCCCAGCCATCAAGTCTAACAGGAATTATAAAAACTTATTTTGATATTGCTATGCTTTAATACAAAGTTAGAAGTGGCCTGCTATTTTAGGGCAAGGCAGAAAGTTTCTTCCCTTAAGTACAATTTTTTGGGGGAAATCAAATAATGACAGCTAGACAGCTAAAGAGATCCCCTGCTGGTCAATCAGTACATCCCCTTTCCCAAGGGGACACTGCACCTATGTTATTCCTCAGAAAAATGTGTCTATCCTATTCCAATAACACAAACTCCCTAGGCAATCTATTCCAGTACTTCACAATATTTACTACCATAAATTTTGTTTAATACATAATCTGAACCTTTCCTATTGGATTTCTACTTTACTTCTTGTTCTAACAGCTTGTTTTGTTGGGTTTTGTTTTTCTTTTTTTAAACAGAATTCTTTTAGATTTTAAGGATGTATCCTGTCTCCCCTTAGTGTTCTTTTCTGTAGATAACACAATTTCACTTTTCACCTTTTCCTTGACAGTTATGTTTCATTGCCTTCTAATCATTCTTATTGCTTTATTGTAGAGCTGTGATCAAACTGAACACAGTATTGCAGCCAATGCTACATGCCAACTGAACAAAGCAGGAAAAATATTCCACATCCTCCATACAATATTCCTGGTTTACACTGCAGTATGATGTTCAGCTATTCTGCAATACTGTGTCATTGTTGACTCATGCTAAGCTTATTTTACACAACAAACCCTAGAGTCTCTTCTAAATAAAAGCTATTCCATCAGCTGTTTCTTATCTTCTTGTTCTGTATTTGTACATTTGATCATTTTTTTTAAAGGTAGAGTTTTGTACCTTTTTTTACATTGCATGTTATTTCTTTAGATCAATTCTCCAACAGGTCAAGTTTTGAATTGTACTCCTGTCCTCAATTGTGCGTGCAGTTCCACCCCCACCAAACCCAGTTCACTTGGTCTGCGAGTTTAGTCAGCATATTTTCTGTTACATTTTGCAGATCATTAATGACAACATATCCCGGCAAAAGCCTATTCAATATATCTGCAAATTTCCAATCTGTTTTCCACTAATTTAGAAAAGTTTCCATCAGGCCAGATTTCCACAGCTGCTAATAGGAATGATCTGTGAGACAGTATCCAAAGGTTTATTAAAAACATAAGAGCTCTTACATCATAAGAATAAGATAAAGTTAAAACATTTACTGCTCCCTCTTCTATCCATGAGGCCTCTTATCCTGTTATAGATGCAATTTAGACTGGATTAAAACATTTTTTCCTTGCAAATCCATTTTCACTGTTACTTCTTTTCCTGGCTTCTTCCAGATGTTCAGTAAAATTTCACCTCTTCATTACAAGTTTCTTTGGGAATTTAAGTTACACTGTCTAGTCTATAATTTCTTAGCTTTTACTTTTTATCTCATTTGAAATAAAGACATTGCATTTTCTTTTCCCTCTTCTGGACTGCGGTCTGATATCTTCGTAACTGGTATTAATTTTCTTAGCTATCTGTCTGGAGTTTTACTATACCAGTGAAGGGCTGTAGAAATAAGTATTCCCAGTATTATCTGTCGGTCATCTTCTCTCTATTGAATATCAAATCAGTGCTTTCTCAGTAACCTTACTACAAACACAAAATGATTGCCTATTTCATTTACGACCCTTCCTAACTATTTTGGGACATCATCTTTCCAATTCTGTCCCAATATGCCTAGGCTCCTTTATATTCAAGCTCAATAATCTGATTAAGTAATCATTTGGTTTTAGCTTCCCTTCTGTTTGAGAGCACAGAACCAGTAGTTCTTCTAAATTTTGTATGCTTTCTTCCACAGAACTGAGGAGACACTTGGGTCTTATACATGTATACATGTGACATTTCAACCCAAAGTCTTACTAATTACAAAAGCTATTATGTTTGTATGATCACTGGATTTTACTTTTGTGTTTTTTCAATATATCATTGGCCATAATTTCAAAATCTGTTCCAGAGAAACAGATAATGTGTCAACTCCAGAAATGTCCGATGCACCTTTTGATAAAGTTCTACACCAAATAAAACTTCAATAAATGAAATGGCATTTTAATACATTATATATGTAAATAGAATTCACCGAACAAAGAAGCTGCAATCGCCCTGCTAATAACTAATAAAAGCAATCAAACATAGAACGTACTCTGTGAGGAACCTGAGAGAATAAAAATATAAGAATAGTAAAAGTATATTTCAATAGCATAATGAAAATCGTATTATCAAAGGTGCTCTACAATTTTAATGACGTGTGAGTGCATTTTAATTAATTTAAATGTTTAAAGTTGTACTCTATACACATTCTTAATCTAAGAATATTTATGCTATTGATACTGGCTTATTAAGGGGTAGATATGTAAACAGGTTAGCCTAATTGCCTGTTACTGTATAGTTTAATTGACTCTTGTAACAAAGATTTTAAGAACAGGAGAATACATTCTCTCAGAAAAATTCCAGTTGCTTTTTCACTGTTTCAGTAATAAACTTCATATCAAAGGGACCTTAGGTTTTAAATTACATGTCAGCTTTTACAGGACATTGCAATAACAGAATATATGTCCGTCCTTGAAGTAAATGTTCTAGCTCAGCTATGAGTCATATTTGCATCTACTTAAAAGTAAGCACAGGCATTTGTTAGATCACTATTTAGCTACAAGACACAGAAAAGATTTAAATCATTTTCATCACCATAGTTCACTCCTATGTAACTGTACAGTTAATACAAACATTTATAATTTTGTCTCAAGGATACAATTTCACAACAATATATTTGCTTTTTACTGAACATGATATAATCCGAATGTCTGAATTTTAAAATTGGATAAACTGTTCACTCTCAACTTTTGCAAACTTTACATGTTCACTTACATTTACTGACTACAGCTAAACAATACCTCACAGTGAATTTTACCCAGATTTCCCATACTTTGTTTTCTTTTTCTCTATTTTCTCATAAACGCACTGTTTGAATACATGATTTTTAATTACCTTTATTTCTTCTATATATTCCTCACCTGAACTCCATGGAACTGACCAATTTATGCTCTGACTCTTACTTCCTTTGCGGTATAAAGAGAACTTAAATGAAGTGTAGTCTTAATCTGAATACGTGTAAGTCAATTTTACACCACCACCACCCCCCCAAAAAAAAACCCAAACATTTAAAGTGTTATTTTCATTATTTTAAATGAGAAGACGACCATTATTTATGGTACACTCTTCAATAAAGACATTGCTGTGTTGAATTCTTGTAAGAAAAAAATATGTCACATAAGACACAGCAGAATTTAATAGATATTTTGATATAGGTCAAAGGAGATGAGGCACCACACAGAAGTTTGATTCCAAATATCACATAAAATGATCTAAGGAAGGCAAGGCACTCATTTATACCTAATCATTTTGACTGGAACAAATACTCAGACAACTAAACTGTTGAGTAAAAATACACTATTTAAAAAAATCACTTAGATTAGAACTGTAGTTTAATAAATGTGCACTACAGGACAGAGTTCTGTGAGTATCTTTGTTTTAAACACAATTTTAACTCACCCCTTCACCCTCTACAGACTCATCATTCCCTCTGCCATTTATTTCTAACAGCCTAAAAAATAAGACAACTCACATGTGGTACCTAAGGTAGTATCCCTTTGTTAGGGGAAAGGAAATATTTAAAAATAATAGATCCAGGAAACTTGAAGTGAAAAAAAGGTATTGTTCCATTGTCGGAAGAGATGTTAGTCTCACACCTAAAGTTTTAGGTTATTGCTTAGCCGTAGTAAAATCTAATACATTCAAACACACCCGTATTTTCTGATGTCTTAGTTCTGGAGCTACTCCAGTTTTCTAATCCATTGATTAAATAAAGACATCAGTGCCTCTGGTAGGACTCATTTGGGAAACATAAGGCCTGCAGAAACACAGTCAACTAACAGTGCTCATGAATTTCAAAGAACAAGAAAGAGCCAGACAGGCATACTACCTGTGTAGAGTTTATATATTCTGGGGGTGAAGCATAACTCCACTGAAGTTTACTATAAAAATCCTGATGACTTCAGTGGAAACAGGAACAAAAAATAAGATTTCATAAGCCAAGAAATACTCGTCTGTTCACAACTCAAAATGAAAAGGAGAGATACCTATAAGAGACTAAGATGGAATTTGCTAACCACTGAACGAAGAACTGGGGAAGTGGAGATGGACTGACTGGCAGCTGCCTCAGGAACACTCAGATACTAATAGGTGGGGAGACAGTACAGAGAATTATTTCCAATACGTAGTAAGAAGTGTTTCAGAAAGCAACAGAATATAGATTTATTTTATTTTTTTATTTGGAGGTTCAGGAGAATGAAAAGGAAAACAAATCAAATACTATGTTTGTCAGAGGAGAGGTGCACTGCCAGTGTCAGACAGAAACAATGCCCTTGCAAAAACAGATAAGAAACATACAAAAAATAAATCACCATGGACATATTCTTGTGAAGACAGGGAAAGGAAAGACTACAATTACATCAACATAAACTAAAGCTTTTTTTCCTTCTCAAAATCACAGTTTAAACACTAACTGTGGTTCTCAAACAAAAATAGGCCAGCGTAACAGTTTTAAGAGCTTAAGAAATTTTAGATATTAGAATGTTTACCATGATTTGGAAAAATAAAAAGCACTGTTATATAGTCCCAAAATGCAATCTCAATAAATAGACCAAGTAGAATAAAGTAAAGAAAACAAATTCCTTTCAACAACTAAAAAAAATAAAAAATCTCAATCAGGAATTAATTTTGATTTTGCACAACTTCCAAACCGAAGCAGCAACACCCTTTGGTGTACTCAAGTTTAGAAACTTTCATAGGCTACTAAGAAACCACCCTTATTGCCCTTAGTCACCCTGATGTTATACCTTTTAGACCCAGCTGAAACAGACAGGTTGAAATGCTTGAAAAGTTTGCAAGCACTACATAATAGGTCAGGACTTCTCCAGTTACAAAAGAAACATAACAGAACAACAAGCATTTGGAGTCAGTGCTCTTCCTCTGCAGGGTGATTACATCAGAATCCTGAAAAGAAGCTTGCTAGCTTCAACTAATCAAAATTCCTATTATTCCCTGGAAAGTTAGTTGCAATACAAAATCATATTAAAAATAAAAACCCTGTTACCTACCTGTCCTATTTACTTTTACTAAGCGTTTCTCACTACACGACAGACTTCCTTCAGTCGTGTTGGACAAGTGTTTTTCACCACAGCTTAGTAAAAGTTTTAAGTGTACTTTGGATTAGATACTGAGCAACTGCAAAGAATTCTGCATACCTTTGGATATCTCTTGCCTATCTTCTTCTCTGCATCTTTGACTGGATCATATGAAGATCTTTCAGCATCAAGGATTTTTTGCTGCCTGGCTTCCTGAAAAGATTTCTCAGTGGGACATTTCCACCCTTTCTTCCTTTGACATTCGTGGCCTGCTATAAAATAAAACCAACAAAAATATCATCAGAATGCATTTTTTTACTTACTCTTCTGGAAGATATCTCTTTACTTAACATTAGCCAGACATGTGAAATTCTAAAAGAAACACCACTTTAAATAAAAACATATTCAGATTACTGTGCCATCCACATAAAGTATTCCAAGACTACATATAACTCTGCTCCACAAATTATTTTGGTGTGATCTATTTCAGCTCACCTAATGGTACCCTAGATTTTGCCCCCAAAATGCAGCAATGATTTTGAATCTTGCAGTAAAGGAGAGAGTCACAGTAAAATGGATGCAACTCTACATTTCCCTCAGAGCCAGAAGAAACATCATCTCACTGCATCCTATCCAATATCTACCACCAATGCATTATTCCGATTTACAGCCTGCATTCCCTTTTGCTTCCCCACACTTTCTCCCAACCCACTTTTCAAACAAGGAATTACTTATGAATAGGTAACTTGAAGACATCCTAAGCAGGTAGCATAGCTGTAAATCATCAGAATAGGCTGAAAGCAATATAAGGAACAATATGGCACATGTGGACTATTGTACAACGCATCTGCCATGACCTGGCAGAAAGGATACTATTCCCTGACAGTTCATATTGGCAGCTCACACATATTCGAATACAGTCTCTTGTGATCCCTGTATCTTGTTGCAATGCTCTGTAGTACGTACATGGGTCTACAGGAAAGAGAATGGAAGACTAAATTCCAACAGGATTTGGGCACTTACATCCCTCCAGTTCTCTGAAAAAAACCCTCAGATTGAAAAACACATTATACAGCTAAAACCCAGGCTGAAACAAATGTACTTCACACTACGCATTTCTAAATGCTTGCTCTTGTAAAATAGTTTTATTATGACCTTGACACCAAAATGCAAACTTTCTGACTTATTAAAGGGGAAAAAACCCCACCCTCTCCACTCCTGAGGCAAAAAAAAGCAGATCAAGCAAACACAAAACCTTCCTATATACCCAACCTGAGCAAAACCATAACTGATAAAAAGAACTGTGCCCGGTCTAACAAAATGTCTGTATTCTCACTGCTTTAAAAATTAAAGTACTGTCACAGATATCCTCAATAACAACTTTCTCTGAGGAACGATATACTACAAAATTGTTTTCTATGTCAAACACTTTCTACCCATTCAGTAACTGCTACCCACTAGCATGTTGCTCATGGAGCATTTGGTTTGTTGGTGCTTTTGAAATACACATACTAATAAACCAACAGAGTTATGACAGTTGAAGGCCTTAAAAAGTCAGTGACCATTAAAAAAAGAAAGAAAAAAAATTCTAAAGAACTGTTACAATTGCACTAAGATGTCAACAGCTTGTGTTTACAGATTTTCTATTCTGATTGCATTGTAGATGGAATGGGGACAACCAGGTTTAAGTACTTTAACTGGTACATTTTAAATTTCTTTTTGCATGACCTTCTAACAGCAATTACATCTGATCAAGAAAAGGAAAAGCATAGTTAACAGGCTTAGCAATGAGTTAATTCAACCATGAGTAAAGAAACTCATTGAGTTCAACTTTTGAATATAATTGGGTAATAAATAAGCAGCTGTTGTTTTCAGAAAATACAAGAAATGTACTGAGCAAGTAACAGTTTTATAACATGTTTTTAGGACCAGCTGTTATAGCAGCATTCACTTAGGTTTATAAGCAAACCACAATCAACATTGCTTAATTCCTTCAGGCAAAAGTGGTCCTTTTTCAGAGCACCATTTAACACTGTGTCTTGATCCGTAAGTAAGGGTGCAACTGCTCTGTTAATATACACCAATAACCTAAATTAAAAAATCAGTTATTTCTCTTTGATAATTAGATCCCTCTATGTATGAGCTTGCTACCACATCAGGGAGGACCAGATTTAAAACAAAAACAAAACCAGTTTTTAATGCAAATCTTCTTACACATAACATTTAGTCCTTTTCAAAAATAATCTGAACTCAAAATGCAACTTTTCTTTCAGAGCTGGCTTCTGAGCGAGCCTAGCAGGGGCAGAGAAACAGTCTACAAGATGACTGAGTCCTAATTCTAACTGTTAACTAGTTCCTCTCCAACTATTAAATGTCCTTCATATCAACTTTAAAGAAGCAAGGTAAGTAAATATGGACTAAAAACTTAAACTTCTAATAATTTTTAAGACACCTAAAGAAAACTTTCTTTTGAAGGATTTGTGTACAAAGCACTGTTTGCAAAGCTAAACAGCAGTCTGGCAGTGGGACAGCAAAAAACCCTAGTAAATAAATTACATGCTCTGTATTGTGGATGTGATCCTCTTCCATTGTTTGAAATGCATCAGGCTGAAAGCTGCTACATAAAATGCCTAAGTAACAAGTCCAAGAATAGTTGTCCTAAAATTAACATTAACTACTGTTAATCTTTTTTTTTTTTTCTTCCTAGCCACCAGATAGAAATTTACAATGCAAAAATCACTGTGAATACCACGAAGCTTCCCTTTGTTCTTCATTATGCCCTACATGACACCCTCAAAAAAAACCCAAACAAAAACAAAACCCACAGTGGGACAGGATGTGCAGGACCTCATTGCCACTATTCAAAAACCTCAAACACTTCAGCAAACCCAAAACTAATTAAAAGCCACTCTCAGTGACCTCTAGCCAAAGCCAGCATTCCAGGCGTTCTGCAGTCAAGTCAGGTTGTAGGACAGAAGCAGCATCAGGAGCAGTGACGGGCAATCTCCTGCTGCCGGGAAGAGCCGTTCTTGTTCCTTCATGCTCTGCACTGCAGTGGAAGCAGACAGCTGGCCAGAAAATGCATCTTACCTTGGCAAATGATAACTTGCCAAACTGAATGCTCAATATCTTATAATTATAACATACCAATGTACCAATGCATAAAAGTCAGCCCTGAAGAGATGGCAACTGAAAAAAATGCAGCTCTAGGTCTCCTTACAGCAGAGATTTGGAAGTCCAGCAGCACTGGTTCCTTCCAAACTAAGAACTTAAATTTAGAGAAAAATGCAGCAAACATTACTCCAATATCTATGCACTGCTTACTTCTCAAGGTTTTGATTATACAGTGTCATGAATAAGAATTCAAGAGGCAACGGAACATCACCATCTTTCAAGAGGTAGCAGAAAGTATCTGAATATGAGACAATATAACCTACTGAGACCTCACTGAGTATGACCTACAGAAGGCAATAAAAATTATGCAGTATTAGAGGACAAAGCACTGGAAAGAAATGAACTGAAATATCGCTTAATTTATGATACACAGGGTATGAAGCAAATTAAGGCTTGTACAAGCACATGGGTGGCTGACGAGCTTAATTATTTGTGTTGGAGACTAAGTGATTTTTTTTTTTTTTAATATTATTATTTATAAAGTGCTCCCCTGCTTGTCACTTTTTGGTATTATAAACCGCTCTCCAGATTTCTGGAGAATAAACAAGTACTGTGAACAGCCGGAGAGCAGTTTTTAGAATCGCTCAAAAAAACAAATGTAAGTATGTGAAATATGAAAAATAGACAGATGGGGTATCTATAGTGTAAAACACTAGCATGGGGGAAGAACCCACACTATATATCCTCAAGCCAAAGTATAATGAAAAGCTGAATGCTATATACCCTAAACTAACATAAAATAAAAAGCCTGTTCTCCACCTCCCTATCTGAAGCGGGATGAAAACGAGCACTGTGCTCTTTAGTGGGGGAGAGGTTTATACCTTTAGTTGTAACAAGATTTAAAGACTACAGCAGAGCATATCCAGTACATATAGCCACAGAAAGGTATTTTGGGGGCTTGAAATGTGCCTTGCTAAGGAGTACAATACTAATTCACACAAAAAAGGCATCAGAATCCAGAACCAGACAGATACTGTGAACGCTGAAGAGGCTTGCTGCCAGTACTTCAGTATTCCACCGTATTAACACATCAGAAGTCTGTCTTTACAGAAGTTATTAGTTTAGTAGCTATCTGCTTCTATACAGAATTAAGATCATAGATTAGTTTACACTGGGTAAGTCTACAAAACACTTCCAGGTTCTTCCAGAAATGAAAGCAGCTATGTTCTTAACTAAACAGTAGTTTAGAAAAGCAGCAGGGTGTGCTCCAAGGGACTCCTCAGCTATGGAAGCCTCCCACTGCTTCATGGAAACCAAGACCTGAGCTAGGATGAGGGGCATCTTTCAGGTAATTAGATCTCAGTCCAGTGCTTGTAGCAATTCACAACAATTTAGGAGACCAACTGCTTCAACCTACATTAGATAGAATTTGAAGGAAAAAATTAAACCGAATGCGCTATACTCATAATAGGCAGGCAGTAGCAAAGATCTGGACGGTAGCTGAAATGTCTGCATTAATAGTAAATAAACCATCTTACTAGCCAAGGAAATGCTTGCTATCCTCTTCACTCAACTGCAAATCAAAAAAGAAACAAAGAAGTTTGTGGCTACTATTCTTCTCAGCCTTGTCTTTTCTACAGGAATTTTATACAGTGGAAGTAACTCCATGGATGGGAACTAACGAAGCTGGATTGTCAAAGGCTGGGGTAACTCAGTGGCTTTTTACCTGGGGTATATTACCAGCGAAAAACGGCGTTTAGGCCTTTAAGACACTGGGGGGGGGGGAACACAAAAGAAACAGATACAAAAAAAGTCTTAATTGAAACAAATGCTTCACCTGGAAGTTGTATAATATTTGATACCTGGTCACCTATGTGGCTGAGAAATTTCGGGTTCTCTAATGTCAAATAAACTGCGATCTCTGGTTGGAGTTCTGCTCGTGACTAAGGTAGGTGCAACATCCCCTTCTCATATGAACATTCTTATCAAAGAAGGCAGAGCTCACTGTTTCCCTTTTTCATCATCTCATGTATTTTCAAGAGTCGTTTAGAAATCTGGTTTATTTGAGACTTACCTCACTGGCAAAGGTAGCTGAAATTGGAAAATAGGTTCAAAATTATTAGTGGGAGAGACGCTCACAAAGAATGTGATAGCGTGGGCTTCATTTACTTAGGAAACCAGAGGTGCTAGGTTTTTTTCTGATGGAGTTAGAAAAATAATTTAATAATTATGCATTTATTCAAAACACCAGAGAAGTAGTATATTACCATATAGATAAAGATATTATTCCAGCACATATTATATAACCTTAGCAACCTGCCGTAAAAATGAGACATGCTAAAATAAGAGACTGGATTTCATAACACCAGTCTTCTCAAGATGTTTCCAGACCACCAGATATACCTTCTTATAGCGAGTTGAAAAAGAACACTTGTGTGAAAAAAAGTATTGGTGGATAAAATAAAATCAGACAAAGCAGATTTCTAGGACGAAGCCCTTCCATAGTTACTCACATATTCCATATTGCCTTCAGCAGTCTCACTGTTCTTAGTGGATACATTTTAGAATAAATATTCGAATGATAAAATTGCTGCTCTGTCACTAAGACAGCTGATAAAATGTTTATAGTGCAAGTATTTTTGATTTACTGTTACACCAGATTTTAAAATGCATCACGACAACAAAAAACCCATAACCAGCCTGAGCTTGGTGATGGGAATATTTTACCTTTTGTCACAGGAATCTGAATAGCACGTCCAGACTCTAAGTTTTGTAATGTGGCTTGCAAACCTGTAACCTAATTTTAAAAAGAGGAGAGAACAAGAAGAGATAATATGAAAACATTGCTTTTGAACTGTCTGTTCACAATACACAGCATTTTTGCCTGCCTATTTAAGTAATAAATTCCATCTATAATTTTTTAGTTTTCTGATTATTGCTTCTAAGTTATAAACATTACTCCTAATTTGAGATTTTGGAAAGACCCAGTGAAACAATGTGATAGAATACAAGCCATCCAGAATCTCAAAATATTTTTACAGCTTTATTAAAACAATGCGGACATATAGAATACTAGGGATCTTGCTGCACCATCAACTTTTAACCACTGCTATCACCGCACTGATCTTTAACTTAATGGCACAATATGACATACAGCTTTGTCATCAGAAAATGCCACAAAATATGGTGTTATGTGTTACAAAAAAAAAAAAAAATTCACTCCAGAACGCTTACAGTTCATAACTGGATAGGTCTTAAGTATGTTCCTGAAATTTCATAGCATTGGAACTGTTCTATGCTTCGTACTCCTGATTCAGCATAACTATATATGAACAGTAACTTTTCTTTTTCTTTAGGACATTTTCTTTTACTTATTGAAATTTCAAACATAGAATCCTCAGTCTTTTAAAAGTAAGCCCTCAGGTGACCTGAGAAAAATTGGAGGCAGAGGAATGCAGGAAACGAGGTGAGGACTATTAGAAGAGAGTGCAAGCATGGTAAATTCCTTTCATGTTACCCACATATAATTGATGCTACTGCTGAAATGCAATGCATTTTGGGAGCTCCTTTTTCTTTCCCCCCCCCCCCCTCCACTTTTTTTTGAACAAACAACCTGTTAAACACATGCAAGATACTTTTCTGTTCTTCATCCATCCTATCTGTGCTCATAGTAGTTCCTGCTAGAGAGGCAGAATATCATGTATACCAACCTACACATCAGATAAGATTATAGGAGTAAAATACTACTCTATTATTCCACTCTCAAGACAGAAAAACTGTATGTGATATTTTAATGTATTTTTCCTAAGCTAGTACATCATTCCTGGATGTATTTAGGAAAAAATAAAATAGTAAATAGTAATAAAGAAAGTTAAAATGAGAGATTTCTAAAGGCATAGGCGGGAGCATATGAATCTGTGGGAATATCACACCTTTCCTCAAGTCGTTGACACTGAAAGAATAACAGGGTCTGCACATTGCTGACTTACGCGGAGCAGCACTGAGCAAGTACAGGCTGAGAACTACTACTTTATGGCACTAAGTTTCACATACTTTCAATATTAACATTTTGCCAAATAACATGAAACTCAATAAAATATTCTGCTTCAAACTATTGCTTAAGTGAGTTGCTTTAACAGAAATATCCTCTGTATTTACCAAAGTAAAAACCAAAAGCATTCTTTACAGCTTCGCAAGTTTTACCTGCCCAACTGCTCTGTCTCTCTCCAAACTAGTTAACATTTTCTGTCTCAGTGTAGTCTGGTATTTTTCAGTCAACTGCTTCAGCACTGGTTCATATGATGCATAATGTGCCTTCAGCCTGCGAACAAGAAGAGGACAAATGATTCCTCAAAGATGAGTTAAATCAGAGATTTATGTCTGTGTAACTGTTTTCTTCCCCAAATAAAAGTGCCAAAAGGTCAACAGAGAGGAGACAAAGGTCTTTAGTATGTAACCACCCAACTGGAATACCACAAGAAAAAAACCAACCAAACAAAAAAACACAAAAATAAGAAGTCAGATCAATAAGAGGTTTCATAGTTTGTTTAGTCATATCTTTTAAAACAATACATCCAGTTTTGACCTGTTCTTAATCCTTCATACACATACTGCACATGAATTTTTGTTAATTTCTGCTTTCTTGCAGACAGGCGATATTACATTGGAAGAAAGAGAATTACAGGTGTTCTCTGACTACCAACTACAATCCTAATCTAGACAAAACAGTTGTAATATGATTACTATTTCTTTCTTCACTGCACATTGCATTTAGAATACTTAACCACTTTAATTCTTCAGAACAACTAGAAGCTGGATATATAATCTCTCAAGAGAAACACAGGAGACTAAGCTTCAAAAATACTGCATTTTGCAAAAAGCTGACACAGAGGATAAAGTGCTCTCTTGCATTAGTGTGTATGGATTTCAAGATTAAGATGTAGAACATGTGGTTGCTATTACATGCATTTATCGAAAACAATATTGACAAGCCAAAATTCTGTGACTTGTTTGGAGCTGCAGATGTTAGCCACTCCCCAATGTTATTTTAAAACAAGTGCTGCCATAAACATGTGCAAAGAAGAGATTCTAAACTAAGTCTTCCACCCGGACCAGTGATCTTCAGATGGACAACATAAAAGTTCTACTCGTGGAGGGAAAGAAGCACAACAGTTAATAGAAAACTTACAGAATTCCAGAATGACAAAATTATGGAATTAAATATTATAAAGTAAACTATTACAACTCAGTACCAATGGACTAGTTTGGGCTTATTTGCAACCAAAGCAACATAGCAAATTTCATATAGGAAGTTCAAGATGTAAAAGGACAGAAAATACCATCTATGGGAATCATGAATGCAAAGGTTCTGAACTCAGTGTGACACCAGTTACCCTTAAAGTGGACAAAGGATCTAAATCCAGAAATCACTATATATTTATGGAAAAAGATGTGGGTAAAAGAAGACCTCATTTATATTTTCAACTATTAGAAATACTATGTATTTGTTAATGCCACATCACACAATGGAAAATATAAAAAAAAAATCATTAGAAATTGTTCAAGAGACATGGCAGAATGGTCAGATGAAACTGCTATATACCAGGACACTAACTAAATGTAGCTAGCTTTACTTTAGCACTTTAAATTCCACAACGTTATCTCGTTATCAGGCAACAATTTAAGAAGTTACCTTTAATGTTACATGTATGGTAATTAAAATCATTTTTTACCTTTTAAAGTCACAAATAAGCCTGTTTTTCTCCTGGAGCACTCGCTTATGATGCATTCGATGGAAGTCACGTTCTTTCTGCATTTTTATGAAAGCCTCTTTTGCTTTGCTATATGTAAACAGAAAATGTAAGAGAGAAGTATTAGTCTCCTCCTATGAATTGCTCATCAGGGTATGCTGAATACACATAGAATTAATTTTCAGATATGCACATGCCTACTGTATCCAAGTTGGAAACATTTGGTAGTATGCCCTGTGATGGAGAACTTGTACTTTCAAGGTCTTTTTCCTGCCAGCTGATGTACACAACCATGGGTGCTCTTCACCATTACCTTTCCTCAGTTCCTTTAGACCGAATCTGGATTCTGGCATTATAAATATCAGACGTCAAACTTACTTTAAGAACAAGGGGTCTTGTGGAGGTACACATTCACATTACAGGTGATTAGAAAACAATACTTTTGCTGTGGGTTTAAAAATCTACATGAAAATGCATTGCAATACTGATTGCCTAACATCTACATTGTGTCTGGAGCCCAACATAATGGTACACGCTAGAAGGACACACGCAGAAAGGTAACTATCCTTGCCTTGCAAATACTTGCATTTAGGTAGCTTCTGGAAAAAATTGTGCTAGAAAAGTCCTAGGCTCTATTCAATCATGTTTGCAGCCTGTCCCCAAGCATCCCCTGTACGTGACAGCAGGAAGGAAAAGGATTCCATTTCAAAATTAATTGCAAACATACTGATAACCTGTTATTCTCTAAGCACATTCTACACACAGCCATGGGACACCCTGAGATACTCTGCTCCATAAACATAAAAAAAAATAGCCTGTATATATTCTGTATATTTTCTCCTTGCCTTTACTGATACGGGTTTGGCAGGGAAGATTAGCAGATGAATTGTTTAATTGCAAAGGAAGCTTGAAATTACCTTGCACAGAAATTAGATATTTGGTCTTTGCAAAAATAAAGCTCATTTCCTCTCCAACAGGAGCTGAAGAGTTAGGAAAACCACTATAACAGTGGAGTATGCCAAAATCACAGGTCCAGGAAGAAGACCCATAACTGCCAGTGCATTATATTTAATTGTACAAATAATTTATATTTACTATACATGGTTTGCTATATTTATTACCTATACGAACTACCATATTAGATATGTACATTTACATGTGAATTGTTGCTTGTAGCAGGAACAGTTAGAAAGACCTGAAGAAGAGCACAGTGAATTAATGCCACTACATACCAGTCAAAGCTGAGAAAAAGCTGGCAGGGAAATGAAAACAGGCAGGGCTGATCCTGCAGCAACACTGTGAAAAGCTCAAAGGAGCTGTGGGCATGCATAGTTTTGTGTATGCATGTGCACAAATACCAGAAGTAGTGAAACAGAGTAACTTAGGATATGGGATACAAAGCACAGATTATGATTCTGCTCAAGCTCCCATGAACAGCAAAAGATTTGAGAGGTAAATGAATCAGTGGTCTCGGGATAGTTCTGTGAAACAACTCCATCGTGACGCCACTCTCAAAGTCCGACTTGCCATAAGATCTCGAATACAAAACCTGCCCCTTCAGAGCTAAGCAGATGACTTGTTCTGAGAGTAAAAGATGTTGCTACAGCCATAGCAAAGCCAATATCCATTTGTTTTAGTTAAGATATAAGTCAAAGACTGCAGGTCTCTCCATTTAAAATTTTCTCAAGCAAGTAGTTTGATAAAAATAGCAGAAGAGGGCAAGGTCCAATAAAATGAAGTAGGGATTTTCAAAGGTGAGTTACATGCCCTGTTCACACTGAATTTAGGTGGGACTTTATTCCCCAACATGCTGCAAGTTGTAGCCCTAAAATTTTAATCGAAATAAAAGACAGTTTTAGAAAACATATACTCTCACGCTTTTACTCTATCTAGGTTATACAGCATTTAGCAGCAAGGGTGCTAAACATACCACATAATTAAACAGATGCATTTAAATATGGTGCACAATACAAGAAGCATGCACTTTATTTTTTCATTGTATAAGTGGAGAAATATGTGCAGAAATGGTTAGATTTTGGCACAGAAATAGGAGATCAGCTGAGGATTTTATTGCTGGTGATACCACTAACAGTAGTAATAAATATGATTTCCAGGATTGCTTTATATTTTGACAGTTACTGTGGCTGTAAACTGGGCGTTTATTTGTGAGCATGCTTCCAAAAATCAGGACAGAAAGATACATGGAAGTATTTAAACTTCCTAACTGATGTTTCTGAACAGAGTTACAAACTTCAGTCAAAAGCTGTACACAACTTTCATTCCATCTACCTAATAAATTCCTAAATGTTTAAAGAACTTACAAGTATCACAGTTAGCAGTCCCTGTGATTAACACAATCTTAAAACTGATATACCATTATGTTGTCTACCTAAATGTTCAAATACAAGGGCAATACAAACGGTCCAGCCACAGGAAAACACGAAAATGCATGGGATTCAAGCTATTTTAAATCATCAGACAGGCAGAGTTTAATGTTGTTATGAAATTACAATCTATTATTCAATTCACAAGCAAATATTACTAGAATATTAATGCTTGAATGACACAAATCATCACTGAAGACAATGAATTAACTAGTCTCCTGTAAGAGTTAATAGTTTTCAGAGATGATGTTTTCAGTTTTTTTCTTTCATATTGGAAAGAATATCTGTGCTTCCACTCGAGAAATATTGCAGCAGATAACATCCCTTACCAATCAATCGGGGCTCAACTGTAGCCTTCAAGACAAAAGAAAGAGAAAGGGAGTACACTTAAGGTATACTTTAACTACTGTCACATGGCAAACCAACATAAAATTAGTTTTTATTTCTTTCACAACACAATGTCTGGTTTTAGAAATCATTTAAATAAAGATTAGTAGTGCACCTAAACCTTAAGGTAATAACTAGCACTAGCTTTGGAGTAAAAGAATTATGCTGATATTTATTTCTTTTAATGTATGCACTCAGGGATTTTGTTGCATCTCAAGATGCCTTCAGACATTGGACAACCTACTAATATATACATATACTCATTGTATACAGGAAGTGAAGGTGATTGTCATTTTCTCTTTAAATAATGAAAAGCCACAGTGAAATGTAACCAACAGTCTGCAATCTACTCTATTTGCCCAAATAGTTGCTGTGCAATCATGTAAATGCTATATTAAAATACCCAAAATACAATTACAGTTAGCTTCTAGACAGTGAATCTCTTCCACCAATTGCTAAACAACATTAAAGCAGGACATAATTGGTTTAGTCATTTATCCTGGGCCCTCATACTGCCTAAGTCCCAAATAACATCTCTTTTCTGCAAGATGGTTGTAAAGAGTACCAAGCTCAGAAATACCAAATGTAATTAAAAGCTTTCTTCAAGCTCACAGCACTGTATCTTCAAGTTCACAGCACTGTATCTCACAATGAAAGTTTTCTGACTAATCCACAGAGCAAAATATGAGACTTTCTTTGCTCACAAATCCTTGGTTTCTAACCAGTCAAACCAGCATTTCTTTAGTGCTCTTAGGCATTCTGTTTTCAGTGTAAACTGGTGAATTCTCCCTCACAATACTTGAAAACTCAAATTGTCCTCCAGGTAATTTTGGCTCCTGCCAGAAGATTTGCTTTATCATAGCAAGGGTACCGACTACAGTTACTGAATGTATGAACAAGAAAAAAAATGCTGTTAACAGCAACTACAGTAAATGGATTTAGTATAGAGGATTATGATCAGGGTTTATCCAAAAGACACAAAGGAACGCTAACTCATGGTATATACAGCTGAAATGCTCAATTTCACCCATTATTCCAGAATCAGTACTGGTTTAATTCATAAATTATTCAAAACAAGTGAAATGAATTTCACAAAAGTGCTGACCTTTTAACATTAGCATCAATGAAAACTTTGAAAGTTATTTGAAATAAAAAGGTTGAAAAATGAAGTAGTGACCATTAGCACAAACCAAGTTTTACATCTACATATACTCCATCCTAATATTAGCAGAAAGACTAAGAAAATAAAGCTATCCCTGCAAGTGGAGGGAGAAGGACTCATTTTAATAGTTTTTTAACACGGCACATGCAGAATAAGCACAGTATTTAACAGTAAATGCCAATGAACAGAATTTACCCACTTCTAACTAGTGTCATATAAAGTTGCTCTATATCTCACTGCCCTCTCTGGAATATTGAACAGGTGACATGACTCACTTGTTTACCACCAGGTTTCATCAAACACTAGAATGTGAAAAAGCAGGGCGTGGTTTCAGTTCATGGATTTACTTATTTTTTTTTTTTAGCACAGTTCACTTAAGTGAGTGTTGGGAGTTTTATTTAACAGCTAGTCTAGCATATTGGCAATGTCTTTTCCCTCTCCTGCTTTCTTCCTGTTGCACAATATCATGTAATCTTTCAGCCTTTTAACTAGACATCTGCTGTAAAAAAAATTTCTGACACCCTGGAGACTATATAGACATTCTTATGGGAAAAACCCAACTTATTCATGACCATGGTGAAATGGTTTTGAGCTTTATGTTCTTAAACAATGATGGAGCAATGCAGCAAACCCAGGAAAACTCTTTATCAAGTCATAATCCACGCAGATTATCTTGTTATAGCATGTTCTGCTTCATACAGGGGGGGAGGGGGCGAAAGAAAAGAGAGGGATAAAAAAAAGAAAGGAAAGCCTGTTAAAATTACTGCTGACAATAATAAATTTCCGAAGGACCAGATTTCATCTTTCCTTCTTTTACTATGCATTACTGCATCTTACTCTCCCACTCAAATGAGAGACACAATCCCTAACTATCCGTTGTCCAAAGAAGCTGTAGATTAAAATAAAGGAATGTTTTCCATATGTCCCACCTCCCAGTGCAACAGTATATTTAGACTACACAATATTTGACTTGATTATTAAAGCTGTTTACTTAACTATTAGACTATGGCCAATTAATTTATTAACTTAAAATGTAATAAATCATTACCATTGGAAAATAATTTGACTATCGTTATTAGCAGCAGCAATGATTATTTAAGATCTGAGCAGCTATTTTTCGTATAAAGTAACAATCTAGATGAAAATTAGTAGCTTGAGGAAAATCAAAGGATGGAGTTAACATTTTTTTATGGCTTGATATTTTAAAGCTAAGCACTGGCAAAACCAAAGTGAGTGCATTATTAGGTCTCAGGGTAAATTCTCAATGAACACATACATACGCAGACGTACCATTCTTCAGAAAGGAGTTACATGTAGTTCATTATTGCATCTCCATTACATAGGCTAAATATTTTAACTCTCTTATGACTGCAGTACAACTGGCTTGTAAAATCAGCTACTACAACGTACACACAAGTATCATCAATGATGGTAATTTACGCTGACATACCATTTACCACTAGGGCCAGAGTGATACATTTTTTGCAATCAAAAAAAATGAAGAATAAATGTATAGTGATTTTTTTCCTATGTTTATGTTTTGTGGTAGCTGTAATTTATAGTACTGTATTTTAATACCAAAGGCACATAACCATTTATTTTCTAGTTCTACATATTATGTTCTCGTGATTCTTCGTAGTAATTTGTTGTGATTACTGGATATTGAAAATTATTTTCTATAGCCCAGTAAATACAAATAAAAGAAATTAAGATTTAGGTTTCTAATAGAGCTTAGAGAAAATTGAACTTCAATTACAAATGTCACCTAGAAGTAAAAATATGCTCAGCCAGCATAACAAACAGGAACTTATTATTTCCATTAAGTACTTGGGTTTACTTTATCTGGCCATTTACTACTGTATATCAAAGTTTCATTAATACCAAATAAGATACCTTGCAGCAAGTTTAAAGCTTTCCAAATCT
The DNA here is from genome assembly GCF_965183815.1 of Platalea leucorodia. Classification (NCBI taxonomy): domain Eukaryota; kingdom Metazoa; phylum Chordata; class Aves; order Pelecaniformes; family Threskiornithidae; genus Platalea; species Platalea leucorodia. Next base: position 62,902,376 of record NC_138827.1, read on the forward strand.
TTCCTCAAACGCATATTCTCAGCCTCAAGTTGCTGGTTGCGGGTACATACAGTTGGAACCAATCCAGTATCTTTGGCTGTGAACACACCTCTCTCTATGAGTTCATACCTAGTAGAAAAGAAAAGAAGAAATATTTTATTCCATGTTTCCTTTTTCTCACTTCACTGATATCTCCCGTCTCATGCTAGCATTTACCTAAACTAGAATCACAAAGGTATTTATCATCTCAAGGCATTTACCTTTTATGATCCTTAACAATTAGCAACAGTACTATCCCACCACAGTGTTCTATTTCACTGGTTTTCATTCTAAAATGTATTATTGTTCATAATAGTCAAAAGACATGTCCTGAGTAACACAGTACTTCAATTTAAACAATTGTTCTTTTCCTTCATTTTTTCCAAATAGCTTAAATAAAAGACAGAAAAAAATATTCTTGTTCAAATAACATTTGTATACACTCACAATCCTTTTTATCTCATATGCTCAAATATATGCAAGATTTTTTTTTTTTTTGAGGACTGAGATGACAAAGCTGCAGGTAACCTGGATGAATGATTCTATGAGCTATCTTCAACATGGAATACAGAGCTCACCTAGGGAAATTCCTTCCTTCCTTCCTGTTTACTTATGTTGCCCTCTCCTTATTTAATTATATTTACCAATATTTACCTATTTTACCAGCCCCCGAGAAAACATGATTCCATGATGTAGAAGCCTGAAGGCTGACTTAGTTAAATACTTGCACGGACTAACTTGCATTTTGAGAAAGAAGTAAAAGAGAATCTGGAGCAGCATGTAATGCTGCGTAGCAACCTATGAATCTCTGTAGCCCTCAGCAATAAAGTCCAGTCAATCAGTCTCATATCTTTTAGGACTATCCCTCTTTTGGTAGGATGTCAGTGAAAGCTAAGAATAATCTAACAGGCAGTAAAAAGGGCGCAGGTGTTGACATCATTCGTTTTAGGCTTAATTTAAAAGTATTTAAATACAGAGCAACTGAAAGTACCTAAGTATCTTCTATACAAAAAAGAGAGCGGTGATATTAGAAAGGATTCAGAAAAGCTAAATTTGATCAAAAAAATGTGACTGTCGCTACACAAAATAAATGCTTCTACAGAATCGTGCTTGTTCAAGGAATGATTATAAGCTATCAGTATTTGTCAAAGTATTTCAAAGGACACCAAGATCCAAGTCTACATATATGAGCATAAGATGGTTCTGTGCGAGCAGACATTGCAGAGGTGATTCCAGAATCCAGTACATGTATGTACAAAACATCTATTTCTTCGTCTGTTTCTGTCCTGGAAGACAGAAGAGCAAGACCTTCAGTTGGTACGAACTTTTATAGACCCACTGAAGACAAAGTCATTGTGCACTACTGTAGCCATGATATCAGTTCAGCATAGGCTCAATGGAGCTATAAATAATTTGTATCAGATAAAGACTATAGCCCCACAATCTTCTTCCCTGCTGATCTTGACTGCAGCTGGAAGATGTTCTGGGTAGGAACTCACTAGAAGGAGTAATATACACATTATTTGCCTTTTCAGGTGAAAAATACATTGAATCTGTGCATTTTTTTTTCCCAAGCAATAAGGAAGTATGAAAAGAACAGCAGTAATTAGAGACAAAAAAATATACTAAATGCTATCTCCTGCACTCGGACAGATTTGAAACTTGAAGACAGTAAGCACAGCATTCCTAGATCAATAAAACATGTTGCAGAAACAAAAAGTGTTTGTAGTATAAGGGATTCTTACCTGACAAGCAACTTCTACCTAACATCCTCCAAAAAAACCTAAGGGGAATGTTAGAAACTCTTATGTCCAAATGAGAGCTTCCTACGGTCAGCTACTTATTTGCATTCTGTGGATACTTCTGAGAATGCTCATCCCTATGAATTAAAGTGTCACTCACATTCACCACCAGTAGATGAAAGGTTTTTGAAAAGTTAAACTGAACATGTCCAAAGCAAAATTCATTCCATCATCACTTCATTTTCTTAAGCAAATTACAGTAGCAACAGGCTTTAATACCAACAAAGAAGCCTAGTCTTTTTTTTTTTTTTTTTTCTCCTCCAAATAAACATTGACTGATGAGCAGGTACAATTCCTATCGGAAATATTGCAAATAAGGGCACTTCTCATTGCAAATGATCACAACTCTACATACTCCTTTATTTACCAGAAAAATTTCTCCACTGAGTGCCCTAACTGCACCTCACGAAAAACGTCAAATTTCTGCATGAAGACACATCAGACATGGATAATTGATGAACTTAGCCTCCAGCAGAGCTAAGAACTCTGAAAGGCAATTTTAATGAAATACAATTAATACCAATAAATTCACTATGCCCTTGACTAAGAACACTACTGAAAATGAAGGCTTTTGTGCATGTAGCAGAAATGGAATAAAAAACCACACAACAAAATTGGATTGTGAAATCTCATTATCTTTCATCAACCTAGTCCTGTAAAACTCATGGAACTCCTACATACCTAGCCAACTGCCAAATAGCTATTGTTCTCACTTCTTTCCATTATAGAAGGGAACTGTGATGCAAATTAAATTAGTTAGTTCCATGCACACACAGGTATTTTTCTAAGCTTTTCAGAACTGAGTTATTATTCTTGAATCACTATTTAAAATTAACTAAGCATCTGGAAACCTAAGGAACAGATGGTCAACTATGATTTTATGATCAAAGCCCAGTGCAGACTGACTAAAAATAATACATTATTACTATATATATTACATTGAATTCAAGTTTCTAAGAGTTCTAAAGGAATCAGATTGCAGAGAGGCCCTGCAATAAACTAACTGGTATGTAGCTCAGGATAATCCCTTACCAAGGGGTAACTCACCTAGAGTTACATTTAGGGATTAAAATTTCAAGTTTTAGCCTTTACAAGAACTTCTTACTGAAAGTTATCATTCCAACTGATAACCTCTTGAACAGTTTCAACAGAAGGCTAAGAAAGAAATAAGCACAGAAAAATAAAGCACCTTTTTGCCCTAGTGTACTCCTTCAATCTATTATACCACATAAGTAGAAAATTTATATTATTATGTTATGCAGTTAAGAAAGCAGATATGTCCACATGGCTTTTTACAAATCAAACTTGAGGTTACTTCACTTGTGTTCTGAGTCAGTTCTAATCCAAAAACTGAATCTGTTTTAGTGTGATGCTGTCCTGGAACTGATAACTCTCATTTCTCTCTGGATTTATGAACTTGGAGCACAAGACACATAACGTGACCATATGATTTCCAGGCCAAAGAGGACACAGAGCAGACGAAGCTTAGGTCTGCGTGAAATAAGCAGGTTGTTTCCACTGTCTTCAGGGAGTTGTGACATGGAGGGACACAACCTATATCCGTTTTCTTCATTCTGCAAAAAGGAATTTTTTTGTAACGAGTCTACCTTTATGCTCAGAGAAGACATAGTAGCTTTGTTGCACGTGCTCCGTTATGCACAACCCAGGCAATCTTTGCATGGCATACACAAGACAGACATAGCTTTTAACCTTGCCTGGTCACGTAAGTTTATTCTTAATTTTAACCACATCAAACAGAAAAGAATTTTCAAATCATGTTTCCATAATTAGTCTGCAGCTCTCCTTTTACTCACAAGCTGAAACACTGCCAGGTCTCTAGGAACACTTAGTCAGAGATCACCAGTCCAATGAGTGTACTAACTAATCGCAGTGATAGCTCTGTGCATATGTGTGAACAGCAAATGATTCATCTGCTCATCAGACTGGCAACGTGCTGCCAGCAGCAGTGAGCTCTTTGGGATTAGGAGGTATAGACTGTCAGATGCATGAATTTACAGTTGATCAGCCCTTGCACTTCATACTCCAAAGCTGTCAATCCAGTATCTTTAATAAGCAACAAAAGCACTGTAAAGTCTTGTATATCAAAGGAATAGAAAATTTAATGATAAATTAGATATTCTAAAAATATTTCAAGTCTAATTTTAAGTTCCTTAAAGTGTAACCGGAAGAAAAAACTGTATGTGCAAAAAAAAATACTTAAGTTAAAAAAATCACTACAAGTGTGGTAAAATTATTCATTACATCATAGAAAAAGAGTGGGTTTGGCTTAAAATAAAACATAATCAAATCATGACATTTTATACAGCTGGGTAGAACAACAGAATGTTTTCTCAAACTCTGAAATAAACACAGATAATTTGGTCCAATATAAGTGACCTTTAGATCTCAGACAGACAATTATTTCAAAGCAAACCTTTTGATAGATTTTCCCTACGTTAATTAATTTCTCATTTTAAATTCCATTAGTACTTGATCACCACAGCATGAGAGCGAGAGTTTCGTCCCAATACATAATGAGGAACCTGAGTACACTAATCTCCTCTCACTTTCATTAATATTGTAAATTATCCATTTCAAACCAACATGAAACATTTTGAAATAAGGTATTAATGCAGAAAAAGTCTCAATACAGTAAGATTAGATCCTGACATGCTGAGCTCATTTGTAATGCTACTGAAATTACTTATAGAGAAAAAAAATATATGTATAGTAAGGATTTACAAGATAGGGCCTGCTAAGACCTGCTCTTACTCTGTTAAAAAGCAATTTGAATTTTGCCATTGATATAAATTCAGACTCTAAGTGCTTCAAAGAAAGCTGTAGTTTCATAAAAAGGTCACTATTTATATCTGTCTAGTATTAATTATATTTTCCATAAAAACTGTTAAACTGCTTCAAGCTTAACGCTATTCATATCAGTTCTTTTGTTGAAAAAGAATACAGAACTATAGTGCCCCTTCTCTAAGGGATCATTTAAGTCATATTGTTATGCTATCAAAAAACAGATCATTATTAATTCCAAAGGCAACACCTGATTGGTGAGCTCTACACTAATAAGATCACAGTCTTGCAAACAACAGCAATGATTTCCTTATTAGAGAATACTTCTGAGAAAATGTAAAAGCTTCAAGGCTTTTGTAGGAAAAAAAAAGATGTTTCTAACTTTTCAAATTTACTAATTTTCAAATTAAACAATTTCAAAAGACATTATTAAATAAATCTCTGAACCTCTGATGTTTAAAGGCTGACTACAAGATAATTCAGAGAGGTGTTTCCACTTCTCAGAATCTTTCCAATGTAACTTGCAGATTCAAAGCAAGCTTGTAACTGAAAGCATTCCAATAGGACTCTATGACAAGCACAACCTTTTGCTCCAAAAAGGAGGTGGAGGAAGTGGAGTATTTAGACAAAGTTGCATTTTTAAACTTCTGCAAGAAGTACGGACAAAATCTCTGCAATCTATAAAAGCTGGGAAAAAGAAGATAGCAACAGCTCAAGAGTTTAGTCTTCTGTTTACTATATGAATTAAATTTTAAAAAGAAAAAAAACAAACTAACCAACCATATTATTTTGATTGATGTACCAAAAATTACAAAGTATCAAAAATTGTGATTATTCTACTTCAAAATACAAGGTACCTATGATGAATGTCCAAAAGTACCCAAACAAGTAAGGTGAAAATACTATACCACACTACAAAACATTCAGTTTTTAAGCAGGCACCAGGTTCTGGAAAGCAAGAAAATAACAAAACCATATGGTTTCTCAGCACTGCTGAAATGAAATGCTGGTCATTTTGCATTGGACTCATTTGATCCAATGACGACTTCTGCACTGCAGCTGTTTTCTAGTTTCCATTGGTAGTCAGTGAAGAGCAGAATATACTTGAAAAAAATATAATTGAATTTCCTTTAAGATTAAAGGAAATGGCTTAAACAACTCAGCTGAGTTGCATCCTGAAAATGAGTATTTCTCTTTACTGGTCACAAAAGACACCTCAGGTGAGCACTTCAGGCTTGTAAATGTCTAGAGCTAGGTGAAATGCATACAGTCCTTCAAAGATACCCGTTTAGGTGATCCCTGGACTCAGCTTTCTTTGAAGTCTGTCCTTAAAACAATAAAAACCAGTAGTTTTAAAACAATACTCATTCTCAACATGAATAAATTTATTAGGTATTTAATGTATTTAAGAATGACTTGTACTCAGAGGAGTTTTCTGGAAATATATCCTGAAATACTAGAAATATTTGAATCCTAAGCATCTCTTTCCTAATTCTCAAAGTAACATCACCACTTAAAATATTTTACCATTCAGTTTGGAAGCAGTCAAGGGTTCTGGACATTCCCAGTCTGACCAGGAAATTGCAGAAGTCGTCATCCATTGCTTCAGGTATTTCAGACACCGATTTCTCAGAAGTCAGAACTGATTGCAAAGCCTGAAATTAAAATTTGATAATTATTATTAAACCTGCAAGAGAAGTGTAATTATCATACCTTCTATTTCTGAAGTCATCTAAAGTCACAGATGTGCTGGAGTACAGCTGAATGTTTTTCTTGTCTTTACTGATAAGATCTGTAATCACTGATCCTTCCATTGGCCAGGTCTGTGAAAAGTTAGAGAAATAACTCAAAAATCACCTGATTTAAGCAAGTATTCTGAACCTGACAATCTCATATGGACTTGAAACTATTTAAACTAATGGATGATGTTCCGTCACTGACCAGAGAGAAAATGTTAGTTCTCATACTCCTGCACCCTTCAAAACTACTGATGAGAAAAATCAGTACTTCATCTAATGAAAAATGCAAAAGTCCAAGGTGATAGTAAAATGGCTTATATTCTTTTTGTAATCATGCATGCAATAGAGAGACTGAAAGAACTGCATCTCCATCATTAGATCTCTTAAGAAGTCTCACAAAGATCAGTTCTCCCTTTTCTTCTCAACATCCATATGCAGACACTGAATGAAGCTGCCAGACAACATTGCTACAAGTGTTAGCAGAATGCAGATGGTGCACTGAGGCTTCATACGCAGCTCCTCCAGTGCCACCAAGACAGACAGCTATTCAGATAAGATCAGCTCATGGGTCAAGCACAGTTACCAAAAGCAGAATCAAAACAAAACAGAGCAATCCTACTACAGAGAAAAGGAAAAAAAAAAAAAAAATCCCTTTCACAGCTTTCTGTTGCAATGCAGATTTCTTTCCTTCACCGAACCTCACTCAGCCCACTCAGTGCATAGCCTGATATTAAGCTCTCCTAGAGAGATTTTAAGATGCAAGGAGGTATGAAAAAAGTAAAATATGACCCAGTCTGAGACTAACACGCCACCACCACCACCACAAAATGAATTAAAAGATAACCAGATGAGAGAGACTGCCACAACTTGGCAGCCAAAGAGGTGGCCTTAATTCAGACTTTAAATGGATTATTTGACACACCTAAATATGAGGGTCTCAGCATTTGGGAACCCCACATGGGCACAATGCTACAATGGACTTGCTCAACAACACAGGCTGCTAAGACAAGATACTGCAGATGCCTGTCCTCCTGGTGAGAGGATGACAGAACAAACCTGAGCTTTACAACTATCACTTAGTGCACTCTTGAAAGAAACTCAGATTCTACGATAATGGGAGCTACACATTATTAAAAAAAAAAAATCCCACTTCCACACATGCCTACCTTCTTTTCTTCATTTCAATATTAGCAAAACTGAAAAAAATTCCAGTGAGACATTCATCAAGACATGCTAAAGGCTGTGACTGCAAATTATTTCTTCCGTCCATTTAAAAAAGAATCTGTTGGCCAGTGATTTTTGATAACTCCATCCATTTCTGGCTTATTCATGCCCTTAGTGGGATCTCTATCAACATGACTGCATAAATTACCTGGAGATAAAGGCATTTCTCTTGATAAAATAAAAACACGCAGCATGCCCTGCACTGGAAAATCTCATAGCCATTTTGCATAATACAGAAAATGTTGTGTTTAATTCAAGCAACCTATCTAATATAAACAAAGAATTGTACATGTACGATCAAGGCCATGTAACACTGTATAATGAATAATACAATATGCCAAGTGCAATGTAATATTTAGCATATTTTCAATATTAGAGATACAGTACATCAGACAGGTCTATTTTCTAATTGTGGTAGTACAAGAACCAAAGAGTACATCTGCAGACATGCAGTTGCATCCCTTTTCTTGCTTCTTTTCTTTCTTTATTCTAAGTGACGTAAATGTCTAATATTGTTGCTTGTAGTTTCCCAAACACATCTATAAAGCCAGTCTTCGGAAGAAATGACACAGCTTGATTCCCTTAATAAATGGAAATATGATAGGAATTCATTTCATCTGTGCAGAAGAGAATTTATTAGCTAGATACTAGCACTGAGAATCATTTCAGGAACCAAAGCTCGAGCAGGGAACAATATACAGAAAAATGAATGCAGTCTAACAGGCACAGTATTGGAACAGGGCCTCGGGACACCAGAACTAAATTCCTAGTTCTTCTGCAGACTTTGAGAGTGATATTAGGCCAACAACTTTCTTTTAACTTAATCTTAACCTTGGATGACTACCCTTACAATGGCACGACAATAAGTTTTTGTGTATATTTACCTATTTAGAAATGAGGAAAATACAATCTATTAGTGTGGTGCAAACAGACACCCTATAGTAGCTATACAGACAAAACACGTTATTAAAGGATTCTGACCATTAAGTCAAAATAAACAAACTAAATATTTGCTTTGTTAAATATTTGTTAAATATTTCTTGGTTAATTTTTTTAAATTAAAATCTTCAAAATATTTTAAGTGTAAGGATTGCAAATATGGCCAGCAAAATAAATGAATTGCTAAGAGCTTAACCGTGAGGACTTCCCCAATACTCATAAGAATTTCTGTCCAATGAAGAAAGATAAACACCAAATAAATTAATAATTTCTCTGGAAAGCAAAATAAGATGTTCTTGCAAAACTTATTAAACTAAAAAAAGAATATAAAAAGTGAACTCAAGGATTTTTAATACATTCAAACAAATTAAAAATCAAACCTACATAAACTATAAGGTTAATGAAGGACAATGTATCAGATATATATCTCCCAGATTATCATTTGGGATATTAAGAAAATAAAGATCCTGGAATACAAGTGTCATAGCTGTAACTACTGAAGAAAGTGTTTCAGCCAGCTTTTGTTTGTGTGTGTCATTTTCCAGAAGTTCTGTATCCTTTTCCTAGGGTCCGTATCAGCAGAAAATTTTCCTTCATATGCAAAATATTCTATTGCTTGTGTTTAAAAATAATTAATATTATTTTACAATGTCTCAAAACAAGGACAAGAGAAAAAAATTATGAGTTGCAACTGACAAGGACAAATGATGACTAGAACAGGAACAGGAGGCAGAATCACTGTTATCCAAAGCATGTGTTGCCCAGCACAGCTGTGTTTTGAATCAGCTGCCATTTCACCTCCAGACTAGGGGAAAAAGATACTTAGAGATTAGAGCTCCATCACCCTCATTCCCCTGTTGGGATCCAAACAAAAACATGAACTATAACTGGTGAGGGAGCCTCACCAAACTCCTTAAAGACCACTAGTTTGATGGCACCTATGCAGAGATCCAGAAGGAAAGAAAACATGTCTCAATATACGCTGTAGAAACACAGCTTTAATTCCTACTCACCAATTTTAAACAAACAAACAAAAAGGTGAATAGCACCATCTTTCATTTGCTTACATTTGCTCTTCTTCATTTAGTAATTAGTGCTAATTATTTTGCAAGGAAGTTTGAAAATAAGCATTTTTCTTAGATTTTCCTAGTTATACTTGACCTTTTTACACAGTGTAAAAGAAACTGTAGTTACTATAAATATCCATAGTTTCTAATTCGAGTATCTGCATTTGGCAAATAGCTTAAATATTTTTGGACGCTCACTTGATCTGTGCCTTCTCTATATAATTTATTTTCTTAACCAAAAGATTTGCATCTAACATTGAAATGCAATCTTTAATACAGGATTAGGTATACAAGTTACTATGAACACCAAATATACATAATCACTTAAAAATGTTGATCACAGAGCAGCTATTCCAGGATATGGTTATTACCTAATTTACCCTATTTTAGCCAAGATTAGAAGCTAATAATTGAAAAAGTGTACCAATTATTTATCATGTGAAGACAGCCTTCTACTGTGCTTCTTAGCTCAGAGTTTGGATATTGATTTAAGATTAATTCACAGGAAACAGTGCTTCTAACTTGGGTCACCAAAAGCATTCACTGCAGCACTTTTTTTTTTTTCCAACAAATTAGCATCAAACAATCTAGTCACTGAGCCTTACAAAATATACAGTAAAGCATTATGAAAGCTGTCAAGGAATTAGCAGGTGTATTAAAACATTCTTCTATTCATGTCTTTCTGTTTAAAGGCTGGAAATACTATTTCAGTTTCAAAATTATGGGAAAAAAATGAAACCTCCAAATAACGAGTCAAGAAGCAAGATGACAGACATCTATTAGCATAAACGCAAAATCAAAGAGAATTTGAGTTTAAGCACACACGTTCTTTTGTTTTAAGGAAAGGTAACACTTTCTTCAGTTTGATTAAATGGGATAGATATTAGCATATTGTTTCCTACCACTCAAAGTTCAACAAATCAACAAAGAAGTAAAAGATTATTTAAATATAGCACTGTCATAAGATCAATAGATTAAAAATATTCTTCCTCATTTCACTTTTTATTTGAATGTCAACTCACACAGTAAAACAGACATAACTTCAGTTATCTCTAAAGAACACTAAGAATTTCCACTACTTGGTTAACCTTAAGCATGTTCAGTCTTTAAAACGTCTGCCATCTTTTCAGGCATATTCAGTTTCAAAACACGTAAGACTCCAGTATTGTCAGTTTTCATTCAAAGTTTTATCTAAAATACAAAACTAATCTGTTGATGTGCATTAGTGCAGAAGAAAATGTACATTTTCCTCCATTTTGATGTTAAGAATCATTCAGATAAAATTATCTTTTCATTATTAATCATATGCTTTTGCAAAACAAAGACTATGACAATAGCTTACTGATGAGGCTATAAGATAGTGATGATATTAGAAACACAGCAGGGAAAAGCACTTTTCCATTAGATTGTTATACGCAAGTAAATTCAGGCAAATCACATTTTGGAAAATGCAATACAACAATCCTATTGTGTAACTCTGAACTATTACATGACTGTTTTGAAAACAAACTGTAAATGTAAGAAGTTTCAAAAACTGTGTGAAATGATTGATAATTTCATTAATATTTTGATTTAACATAGTTTAACAGCCCATTCTTTATTTTCAATATATGAGTAATCTTCTTCAGCAAAGTATTTGAGTACAAGCTTCTGTGGGTCTTAAGTACATGCAGTTTCTTTCCTGTATCAGGGATCACACTCTCGTTCCATCTACTCAGATAAAGAAACAAACTCTAAAGTACTGATACATTGTAATAACATTAATATATTTTAAATAATCTATCTATACATTTGTAACATGTATTTGCAATATCAGGTTGTTTATGGAACATAAAATGCGCAAAAGTTAAAGGAAGATGAAACCCAGGAAACATTAAGTTGCTTTTTCCACTGTGGCATACGTTTACCCTCAGAAACCTAAAAAATAAGAAGCAATCTTTTCCATGCAAATATTTCACAATTAAAATAAATTATGATGTGTAAATTTTAAGCCACTAATGTCAACTGAATTACAGAGTCTTAGAACATTTATGAAGTTCTTACTAAAATTTGTGCATCTTCAGCCTGCTCTTGAATAGCCTGCAAAGCCTTTGACAGATCCTCGTCATCTTCCTGAAGACTGAATTCATCATCTGATGGAACCTAAATGAAATGATTTAAAGTTAGGCATCAACATATTTTATACATCTTTCGTTCCGAATACAACCATTTCCACTCCCAGTACAACTACTGAAAATAATCTCGTTCTTGTTAAAGTAATATTTTGCCATATTTAAACAGAATTTATATTACTGAAATATTAATTATAAATAAGCTGAAACATCTAAATAGAAATACCTGTATCTTTAAAAAAAAGTATCTAACATTCAAATGAAAATAAAACATAACAAATCAACTGACACTAAATCTTCTCTTGAAAAATAAAGATATGCCTAGCATCACCACACTTTATAAAAGGAGATTTGTATCATTTCTCCTAGGATGTTTTTATGACTGATGAAGTAAAACAAAAGAATGAAACATGAATACTCTACCACATATATCAAAAGATTATCAATTTAGTAAATTACCTCTTCATACTGATAATCATCTTTAGAGTCATCTGTTATGGTAAATTCTGCAGATTTTGTTAAGTCTGAAACAGCTGATCCACGTGATGAGTTCCAACTTAAAAAAAAAAAGTATCATAAACCAACCATCTATAAATCTGTTATCACCACCTTCGCCCTTGTGCTTTTTGACAGGAGACTTTACACTTTCAAGGCTTCTTTCAGCCTTTAGGTGAACATGCCCAGCTCCAGTGAAAACTATGTGCACAAAGACAGAATTTAGATTCAAAGTTTTTATAGCAGGTTTAAACACCATTAAAATTTGCCTCATCAGATCTAAGTTAGAAGTCAAGCACTGTTTGGAGTTAAACAGTAGCTAAATTCTGCTCTCACACAATCATCAGTTTTTATAGGGGTCTTACTACACTGAGACTTCCACAGACTTTATGCTTCTAAACTTCATCTTCTCAGAGAATGCATTTTTAAATGAAATTCAGATGTACAAGTTCAAACATGAACATCTGAGATCAAACACTGAATACTAGAGGATCATTTATTGAAGCTGATACAAGTGCCTTAATAATTACAACACAGCTACAATAAAAAGATAAGAAACTTTCAAAATGTAAAAATTCATTTGGAAATTATCTACGGTTCCTTCAAATGCTTTAGAGTCAAACTTTTCATTAAAAATAACTACAAATGGTGTAAAATGAAACCCAAATAAACATTTTTTCCACCACTAGCCTCACAGCCCATGGAAGTATAACGAAACTGTTTTTAGCAAGACGCTCTGTTGACAGTTTCCCTAGGAAATCACTTAGCCTACAAATGACCCACACAAATAAACCAGAAATTAACTTCTGAAGAAAAGCTGGCAATTCAGTACTTCACACACATCAAATTTATATAGTAACTTCTACATAAAAAGAGAAAAGAAAGATGCATGATTTTCCAGCTTTGCATCAAGTTTCCCAAATCTGAATTATTCTCCTAAAAATCAGGTTTTTGCTACAGTTCTCACAGTACAATATGTATGTAGAACTATCATCTGCATTCAACACCCCAGCAGCACAGCATCAACAAAACTATCAGTTAAATTGTAACCATCTAGAAGGCTACAGCTGAAGATCATGGACTAAAAAAGGATAAACACCATCTGTTTTAGAGAGATGTGAGGTTTGAGGTAGAAGTTGGAGAGATGTCATTTTCTCTTCTAAACTAAAAAAACAAAGAGGGAAGTCGTCGAGTGAATAAAGGTGTAGTTTCCAGTAGTCAAGTCAAAGCACATCTGTGTACCTCCAACTGCCCAATTACACTACATGCTTACTATAAAAATTGTATATACAAATAGGAAACTGGCATGAGCACTTAAGAATCTCCTATCTAGGCTTAGTACCTGAAAGCAAATGCCTATAATATATGTGCCCCCAAATTCACTTCCCGAATTACTGCATCACAGACTGCAGATGTGGAACACAGGACTTGAATTCAAGTCACCACCTCTCTGCATCTCACTCTCTGCAAAAGCTTCATTTTCTAACTTGACTGACTCTGGAATGTTTAATTCTAAAACCTGAACTATGCAGAAACTCATCTCCAAAAAATGTTTACTATGCTTTCTTTCATAAGGGGAGGAAAAAAGGAAGGAACCCTCAAACTGTTAGATTTAACAGGCCTAAGTCTGCTCTCTATCGCACCAGAAGAAATCTGGATTAACTCTTCTGACTTTAACAGGAGGGCAAAGAAATTGTGTGTTCAATGAACACACCTTTTCTCAGCATAGTACTCCAGCACCATATGCGGGTCCACCAAGGTAAGCGAAGAGAACAGAGATGAAAATAGCCCATGTTGAGACATGACTTTCAAGAGCTGACCCTACGGACCTGAGATAATGATCAGGGACTCGGGCATCAGGCTACCTTTCAATTGCCTGCCTGCTCCCCAGTACAACAGGAACATTTTGGTCCTCGCATCAGTGTCTGGCCACGTCCTAATGGAACAACTCCTAATTCCTGGACTTTGTTCCTTCAACTCAGAGGGAGAAAAGTTCACCTGAACTGCTGATGACATACGAAAAGGAAACAACAGCAAGGCACCAGTGCAAAGCAGGAGGAATAGGTTTCCTTCATTGTTTGAAAAAGCAAGGAGGATGCTTGCAGCAGGCAAGTCAAAAGAAAAGACACAGTAATATTGACTGACTAGTTAGGGTAATGTTCTAAAAAGCCCCTTTTTTAACTGGATTAAGATATCCTAGCACTAGCTAGCTGATTACACATTCTCTCTTTAAAGAATGAGACTTTTAAAAGTGTGGTTGTGTTTGTATAGCGTGAATACTTGGGTACAACTTTTTTTTCTACAAAGCAGGGGACAAACTCCGTATATATGTAGTAATTCTATGTACGAACTAAATATCCGCATACTTCTCTGGAACCCCACAGTCTCTTCATTACTTTATAGCACAGTATTTATCAACTTAAAATTTATTTAAAGAAAGTACATTTAAATAAAATACTGCACCCAGTGATTTTTCACACCATGTTTAGTGATTTGATCGGAGACTATTTTTCCTAAAGCTATCTTTTGTATGGGCTACAAATGATCCTTCCCCCCATCATCACTATTTCTTTCTGCATTTATCAAATCTTTCAATGCAGACAGAAGCATCACTGCAGTATACCCTTGATGAGTAAAACCGTTTCAAACACTTTTTTATTTTCCTGAATTCTCTACTGACCTGACCATCCTTATGATCCACTATGGCCTAAACCGATGCATCATTGCAAATACTGTGCACAGACTAAAATGTTACTTTAAAAATCCTGATTATTTTTTTCCTCTCTTTTCCAAAAATCATAGCCAGATGCACAATAAAAGAGAGGAATTTCATTTTAAAACTATTTTCGTAGCAAACACCACATTGATTATTTTAACATGTGTACCGATGCAGTGCTTTAAGAACACCACACTGTGAAAACAGCTGTCCAGTTTCAAGGAGGTAGAAACTGAGGCACATACTCACTAAGGCCAATCTTTCACTTTTTTTTTTTTAATTGCTTTTATATTGGCTTACATCTTAATTCTAGCAAAGCAAGAAAAATTACGGTACTGGTAGAGCCTAACACTTAAGCTCTGATTACTTAGCCTCTAAAACAAAGCTCACAAGATCTTCTTGATTTGGCAGCTCACAGCTACAAAACGGAACAGATAGAGCTAGTCTGACCTAATGACAAAACTAGAGTTTAGGTCACCTGACCAAAAATTACACATTTAAAAGCCATAAACTCCTAACATAATTTGCCACGATTCAATTGTGAAAAGAATTCAAACTGATTTTTTTCCTCCAAAAGCCACAGCAAATAAAATTATGTCTAAGTTATTGTATCATAATCTTTATACCTTGGTCACACAGAGTGCTAAACAAAACCACAACTATCTAGTCCGTTACTGTGCGTGGCGGACATTGGGAAATGAAAGGCGCACCTTTTACAACAGGACATTGGGACTGTGAGTCTTAATGACAAGTTTTGTCACTCCTCCGTAGATACTTTGCACGGACTGATCAACTAAGACAAGAGGCGACAAGAGGCTTTCGGTTCAGAATTTTAACCCTTGCTTAGACTGCCCCATCAGCAGGAGAGGATAAAATTACCCTGCTTTTCCCAAAACAAACATCACGTTAAAGTGAGCCAAGATCCTACCGTCTCTGCAGGAAAAGAAACCCGCATATTAAAGCCCTTTTTAGCTTCCAGGGGCAATAACTCACAAAAAGCAGCAACAAGGTGCTGGGGTTTTTTTTGGCGCTTTTTTTCTGTGAAATAACTTGGCAACCCGCGGGCCTCCTGCTGGGACGGTGCTGCCCCGGCTCCCAGCGCTGCCCTCGCCCTGCCTGATCCCCCCCAAGCTGCCGGCGGGGTCCCCCCGCCTGGGGAGGACAAGTACGCACAGAGGCGGGGAGGAGCGCTGAGGAGACGGGCCCGCCCGCGCCCCTCGCCCCCCGAGGCGGGGAACCGGCGGGACCCCGGGGCGCCCCGCACCCCCCAGCCGCCCGCCTCAGACGAGGAGGCGGAGGAGGAAAATACTCCGGCGGAGGAAGGATACTCTGCAGGCAGAAGGACACCTCAGAGCCCCCCGCCGCCTCCTCCTCCATGGCCGTTCCCTGCCCGCCGTCGCGTCGTGCCGTTGCCGGGGGCGGCCTCTCGCGAGAAGAGGCGCCCGCGCCTCGCGCCCGTCCCAGGGCGAGCAGCCGCCACGGGGCGGGGCCGCGGCGGGAATAGCTCCCCCCCCCGCGACGATTTAATTTAATTTAGTTTAATTTAGCGGTAACTCACACTTCACTGTCTTGCCCCCGGAGGTGCCAACGGGTGCTGTCTTTAAGTCGAGGCGAAGCTTCTCACGCATTTTCCTAGGGAGGGAGCGGCCCCGGCGGGGACCGCGGGGGGCGCGAGGGGGTCTGCTCGCGGGTGAGGAGATTTCTGGAGGTTTCCAGCGTGGTCGCTGGCGGCGCCGGGGCGGGCCTCCGTCTCCCCTCAGCGTCCCCGCCGCTGGCGCCTGCCGCCTTGCTGACTAGGAAATGCTGCGTTTTCTTAAAAAAAAAACAACAGGAAAACAACAGGAGAAGGGAGGGAAAAAACTGCTTCGATCTCATAAAAAGGGACTAATTTCTTCTTTAGAGGAAACATTTTTGTAGCTGAAACAGGTGTTTGCTGGATCACCTGAGCTCAGTCCTGTAGGACTGGTTGCTTAAATTAAGTTCCTGCAGTACATTCTAGTTTAATTAATAGCAGGAGTTTTCCCAGGCAAAAGTTTGGGAAAGAAGCATAACATATCCTGTACATTTATGGAGAATACATGTTATGGCTCTTGGGAATTTGAGATAAGGTTGCAAGAGTCAACAGAAAGTTTTCTGTTCCTTTTTTTGTTTTAAAATAAGCTTAGAGGCCACAGTCCTAAATTTATGTTGAGTTAATGGGCTTTGCATGCAGTAGGAATTCAGAATCAGTGCTTGAATCAATGTAAAGTAACTGAAAATAAATGCCGAAAGTCTTGGGGAGACGGGGGGAGTGGGGGTGGTCAAAAAAGAAGTACTAATAGCTGCTCTGAAAGGAGAGGCACCAGTTTTGCTTGCAAGTTTTTTAAAAAAATAAAGGAAATCTAACAATTGAAATACAGTCTGAAGATCAGAGAAGATGGAAGTGGGTGAAATTGAATTATATAATTCAGTTCAGTCTTTAGCCTGAAAAAAACAAGATGCAATCCTGCAAGAGGGCCCATTACCTGTGAAAGTATTATTTTAGTTTTTTCTTCCCAGAGATTATCACACAGGATTGCCATTCCTCTCCCATTGCAAATACATTTTTGAGAAACAACGAGTACTTTGGCACTGTCAAAGTCTCCAAACTGTAATAAAAGAACAGTGTTTTGGCACAAGATCGTCACAACACTGCTAAGGCGATAAGAACTGTTGTATTTCTTCATAAATTCTTTATTGTTAGCTTCACCACTGGGTTGAGTTCGATACATGTCAGGGCTTGAACTCATCTGGGTCGAAGAGATGGAGGGCAAATGCTGACATACCTTTCTTTTTGTCTTGCAGGGTTGGGGTTTTTTTTCTCTTCAGAGGAATGTGATGTGACCAGAACAATGTTCTTTCATCCATATCCAACCCAAAAGAGCAGTCCTGAACTCCAGCAGAGCATCTCAAAAAATAACAAAGAATAAGCAGAAGTGGCATCATAAGGCACAACGCCCATCAGTCAGTACTTCCAAAACTGCAGGATTAAACAAAGTCATAATGCAGTTGGGATGGCTTCAAATGAAGGCCTCATTCTCTTAGGGAAGTTCCCAATTCCACCACAAATCACAGAGTAAGTGTAGCTGTACTTACATCATACACGCAAGCACAGCTCATGGATATCATAAGTTAATACCATTCACTTCTCTCAGCAATAGGTTTACTGTTAGCCTTTACACAGCGTTGAACAAACAAAATGCTAAGCAGTACCATTCTCTCCCTTCTCCGATTCTCTGAGAGTTTTCTCTGCCTCTACAGGCCTAACTTTTCCCTACAAATTTTTCATAAGGCTTCTCTATCTCACTAAAATACAGAAATGTATGGTATCCACAATTGAAGAGGCTGATGAAAGCTAAAAAAGGGCTCAGAGAAGTGCTTCAGGGAAGATGAAGATTGGAAAACAATTAATAGTGAAGGACAAAAGGATCTCGGTCTACTTGTTTTATTAAAGGAATAGTTAAACAGCTTGATCAAAGCACACAGGTAATAGATTTGATAAAAAAGGCTACACAAAGATGCAAACATATCCAACCATGTCAAGAATTAAATAAAAATAAATTACAACTAAAAACAAAGAGTGAATTTTTAACAAATAACTACTTGTCTGATTTCCAAGTGTAGTGGAAACTGTTCCTGGAGGATTTTGGCAATGACAGGGTTCTTCATGAAAGTTGTGTTCTACATCCAGACACCAGCTCGTTCAGGATGTCCTATGGCTTGCGTTTTCAAAAAAGTCAGATACATTTGATTACAATGGTACTTTCTATGAACAAAATTTTAAATGAGAAAATAAGCAGTTTACCATATGTGGAGATTTGCCAGTATCCTCAAGGACCCATAGAGTTTATTTGTTTGCTTTTAATGAAGAATCGGCTGGTCACTGATTGTTATTTCCCAAAGGTTTAAATCTTTGTTTGGAAACAGTGTTTGGCTGGCAACTTCTAAACTATTTATGTCATTTCATCGTGACTATATAAATGACCTGATAGTACAATAATTTTCCTTCAAAAGCCAACTTGTTTTTCTCTACCTTGTTGAGAGCCATCCCATAAATACATTATATTTGGTTATTGCTAAGCTGGAATCCAAACACCCAGTTCACCCTGCTTTATAGCCTCATAACAGTCTGAGTTATAAATGATTATCGTCTCCCAAATGGCAATAACCAATGTTGTTACTGTATGCCGTAACTTCTCATGAGAAAGACACCGAAGCGGCATCTGCTGCAGCTTGAGCGTTTCATTAGACAGTTTACTTCTCTCACACAGCAAAGACTAAGCCATGTACTTTAGCCAGATATATCAGGCAGACAAGTTACAGCATTTGAAAAGATCATTCATGAAAACTGTGTAAACCGGAATGCTCCAGAAGTGTTGCTCGTGCTCCCAAGCCCTAAAGGCCAGATACTCTTCCAGCTTTATACCACCAACTGCAGGAATGTGAGACTGTCCTCTCATTCAGAGCAAAATACCCCTTCCTACTGAATTCAGCAAGCAAACTGACTACAATTCTGACAAGCTGAGTTAAAAAAACAGAACATCCATCCAAGCTACTTTCAGTGACTTTCCCTCCCCTGCAGGAAGGCATCCAAAAGGTCCAGTTTATGCACTTCATCACAACAGACCAGCAGCCAGCAAAGAATTATCCGCCCCGCTGACTTTTACACACCCATTTCTGATTGTTCTTCAGGGCAGCTTTTGCGGGGAATGGACAAGGGAATGTCATCAGTTCAGCTTTCTGAACGAGCACGTAGTGTGGCCAGGAACACTATACAGATGGTATCAGGGTGACAGTCAAGAGGCCCTTGTCCACATGGTCATGGTGGAGCATGGGACCACAGCTGGAAGCCAGAATGAGTCGGCAAACATCTTGTTCCAGCTTCTGCTATGCCATCTGGCTACCAGTTAGGTGACTGACGTTAAATGTATTTTCTCCATATTACCATCTGGCAGCTGCTTGTACAACAACAGAGTAACACGCAGAATTTGGCTAACGGTTATCCTTAGAATCGTATCAAGGATACTTGCAACACCGAGATTCTGAAATAGAAAAGGCTTACAAGGAAAGTTTTTTGCTGTCATGATCTATGCCAAAGGTAGCTTTGATAAAGGAAACAGATTAAAGAAATGGATTAGTACAAACAACAAAGTCTCAAAAAGATGTTCCTTTAACAAAAATTTTGTCTAAAAATGTAAATATTGCCAAGTACAGTGTAACTGGAGTATGAAGTACAGTGTTACAGCTGTAATGCCAGGTCTTCATATTTATAAAGGTTGCATTTGCAAAGCTTAGGGGCCATAATAACCTTGCTGGGCTTTAAATGTAACAGAATGGGGTGCTTTAAAAAATGGAGCAGGATTTTCAATAAATAGGATCCCATGACAGCTTAAAATCAATAAATCTCCTACTCTGCTTCCTCCTGTGATGGTGCTCATATGATTCTCAAATAATACAAACCTATAAAAAAGCAATTCCAGAAGAAAAAAAAAAAAGAAAAAAGGTGTGTCTTTGAATGCTAGGAAGAGCAATACTAAAATGCTAGAGGTTTGGCATTCAGAGTTAGGCTGAAATTATTAAATGTAGTATTATTTTGTCTCTACTCTGCAGAAGAATGTTCAAAGTAAAAGCTTCTACTGCATTTCCAGATATTTCTATAGATTACATCTAGGACATAGTCTCTAAAAAGAAGGGTTTGAGTTGAGATTGTATGGAAACAAGAATGTCAGTTTCCCAATGCATCAGCACTTCTGCTGATGTTCATTCTCCTAAGCATTTTATTAAAAGCATAACTAGCATTGGCTGGAATACTAGTTATACTATTTAAACACCTAATCCAAAAGGTGTTTTTTCTTTGATAAATCTCTAAAATTTCATCTGGCTTCAATTTCACACAGCTTTTTCACAGGAAAGAAAGTGTAAGACAACGCTCTGCTCAAAAACCAACAATGAGTGCAAAATAGAAGTATGAAGAAGTTTGACTCCACTTACAGAAAAATTTGGGAGTGAACAGTCAAGCATTTTGTCAATAATAGAGTGACATCGGTACAGTGTGATCACACAGCACAGGTTTTACAGGGCACAGCACCGTGAAGCACAGGTTTCCCACTGCAGACACTGGAACTGTAATGTGTATAATCTAGTATGTACACCGTAATGTATAATAAAAGAGTTATTCAAACCACACTGATGCTGCTGTTTCCAAGAACTACAGCCTCCACATCTTCTGCTGCTGTTACCTTTGAAAATTCTCAGGAGCATTGGACAGATGGTACATTTTGGCTCTCCATGTGCTGAATTTGGGAGTATTTCTGCATCACAGACGAGAATAAATTGTGGTAAGAGGAAGAAGAGAGGTGGCATATAGTCATTTTTTTTTTATTTTAGACATGTAAGTGACCCATGTTCTCTCTAAACTCCAGCTTTATGAATGCGAAGTTGTTTATGCAGCTTATAGGAACTAATGATCTTCTGTTCCTGATAATTAGAGGCTTTTCATTTCATATGTTCTTCTCCTCTTTGAAATTAAATTTAGTTAATATGCTTTTCAAATTTAGGTAACTTTGACCACAAAGCAGCTAATACACTCGTACTAAAAGCTAAAAAAAAAAAAAAATTATAACTATTTGTGACAGTTGTAGAAGGGAAAGCCACCATTCTTAACACAAAAGACCAGAGAAAAAGTGCTGTGTTATCCTAATCTTTGCTTAGTAACAGAGGCAAGAACTGAGATGCCATCATGTCAGAAAACACACAAACTAAAGGATAATCAAGAGAAAAGCTAGCAGAAATTATTACTTTTGTTTATGTTACCATGCTTCAAGTAATCTGCTACTTGTTACCCAGGTAATACATCTTCCCATTGGAAGTCTGAGTCTCATTCTAATCAGGCACATGCCAGAATCATTTTAGCTGGTTTCTGGATCAATTTTTTTTTTTTTGAGAGAGAGAGGGTATGTATGTGCACACATTAAGACTTGACATGACCAAACTTTCTCTGTCAAAATCAGATTAAAAATATACATAAAGGAATATATCTAGCAAACCCATAAATGATTCAAAACTGCTGGGTGCTTCAACAAAATTGTTTAAGTTTTCTCCCTGCACCCAATCCCCCCTTTGTTATCTGTATCTTAATCAGCTCAGCACAGAGGACTTCACTTTTTGTCACCCTTGTTGCCCCAAAACATATGTTTGTCTGCTCTTTGCTGCTTTCCTCGCTTGGACTCATTGCTTCCTTTTTGCTTAGGTTTCCCCCATTCTGACCAACCTCCTTTGAAATCTGACGATTTCCATTTGTGTTTTTAGCAAGTTTAACAGTCCTTCGGTATTTCTTCCACATGTATCTTTTCAGAGATACGCCTAGAAGATATTGTGTATTCCTGTTCCAAGAGAACAACCAGGAAATTATTTTAAAAAATTGGTCTGAGAGGTCACAGAATTTGATGCAAGATGGGCAAAGACTAGCAGGTGATTTGTAGCCAAAAGCAACCTTGGCTACCAGAGTACTTAGCCAAGCCTTCACTAACTGCTTAAAGCCAGTTGCATTGATCAAGACTGAGTATGGAATTTTAAGTTCCTCTCTACTATTTTGGCTGTTCTTAGTGCAGCGTCATTTTCTCACATACAGGGTGTGAAGATATAAATAATTAGAAGTCAAGTCATCCACCTCTAATCTGTCTTGACTCGGCTGAAGGTGGCAGTGTACACCAGTTTCTGTATAATACTATAGAACAGAGACTGTACAGTCTTTATGTCCATCATTTTGCTTCATTTTTATTAGCAGAGATGTAGGACCTCGGGCAACAATTCTGTAAAAATCCAACATTTTGGATAAAAGAGGCTTTTTTTTTTTTTTTTTTTTTTTAAGTCTTTTATCTCCAACACTGATTGCAATTTGTGATGTGGATGAAGCATTTTGTGGTTTTCATTTTCATGTATCTCTGATGAAACCCATAGTACAATATTGATACTCTGTACTTAAATGTCAAAGCTTTGCTTTGTGGTTTTTGTAATATTTTGTTTAAATATTGAAATATGACAAAATTGAAGTCTGAAAATGCTATGTTTAAGTTCTTTGCTTTTACCTACATATTGCTTATAGCCCAGCCATAACTTTTGCTATCAGGCCATCTGCTCATTTTGGTATAGAATAGAATGAGCAAATATTGGTAATTCAGCTTCTCTTAAACAAAGCTAAATCTTGGGTGCCCTGCATTGCGTTTGAAGGTGCCCAAACTGGTTTAAAATGTGCTAGCTCACACACTAGAGGCTTAACTTAATATAAACTCTTACTATAATTCATGCCACTTTATACTTCAGATCTGTTCCCAGTAATTTAGAGCCAAATCCCTAAGATAAGCGGAGAATCCAGAGAGGCCTAAAGGTACCCAGGCACCTGAAACCAAGAGGAGAATCCTCTACGTTTTCACTGACTGTGAATCCTTGGAATTGGCTCTGCCGGCTTTGTCCCCTTTCTGAAAAGCACAGTAGCAGTGGCAGTGTCCAAAAGAGGCTTGCTGTATTCGGGCCCCTCCTCTTCTCCAGTCCACTCCCCGAAGTCAGGGATGAGGTACCCAAGCCCTCGCAAAGGATGTCATTTCAGATACAACTCTTTCCAGGGCTGTGTTTTGACCCGATGAGACAGTTCCTTGCTCTTGTGAGTTGGTTACTAAACTACCATCCTGAGGCAGCTAGCTGTCTAAAATATGTACTTACAAGGCAGTTTGAAGGCTGCTGATTCCTATCCGCTGGTCAGGAAGAGAGAAATGTAGCCTTGCTTTTAATAGTAGTTTATTCCAGTGGAAGTTGATATAGCTGTTTAAGGACTACAAGATTTCTCTCTTAATGAACCAGATTTTTGAACAAATACCTCCCTGTAAAGGCGTTTCTGACCCTTCAAAATATACAGCTAGTTCAGAAGAATCAGAATTCCCTCACCTATATTCATCTCTAATAACTTTTGAACAAGTATTTGTATTTTACTGGGACATAATACAAGTATCTTCATAGACCAGCATGACCACCTGTCTGACCATCTCCCTTACAGAAGATCCACAACTCATTTTGCTGCGCTTTGTAGAGTTGATCACTCTCAAAAAGAAATGGTTCAGTTCAGAAACGACCGCTCAATACCAGCTGGGCAATGTGCAATCCTATATCTACTGCCTCTTCCCAGGACCAGAAACCTAATTCAAACCCCATGTCAGAGTGTAGCTCCTTATAGTCCATTCCATATGATGGTGGGAAATCTGAAACAAAGTATGGAAAGAGAAGGAAAGTAGGCTGAGTAGCCCATACATATCCCTTTTGACATTTCCATCGCAGATGTGCAATTTTCACTTTCTACACTTTTTATGAAGTTTTTTAAAGCAGAAGGAAACGTTACAGTTTTCACAAGCTAGGGCCTACAAATCAGGTTTTTTTAACTTATTTCAAGTGACTACAGTTATAATTCCCACTCTAGCAGAAGGTAAGATCACTTGCTTTAAAAAAAAAACCTCTGTGGACAAAAACATCTTTACACATGAAGCTGGGTTCCGAGTGAGCTGGAGCTGTTGCAGGAGTACCTATCTGTCCAGACCTGAATTCCTCCTCCTCTCTGTCTCTGTCCCTCTCTGTTCAGGAGGGAGCATGCATATATCACAGAATCATAGAATCGTCAAGGTTGGAAAAGACCCTTAAGATCATCGAGTCCAACCGTTAACCTAGCACTGCCAAGTCCATCTATACCATGTCTTCAAGCACCGTATCTGTCCGTTCTTTAAATACCTCCAGGGATGGAGACTCAACCACTTCCCTGGGCAGCCTGTTCCAATGCTTCACCACCCTCTCGGTGAAGTTGTTTTTCCTAATATCCAACCTAAACCTCCCCTGGCGCAGCTTGAGGCCGTTTCCTCTCATCCTATCACTTGTTACTTGGGAGAAGAGACTGACCCCCACCTCGCTACAACCTCCTTTCAGGGAGTTGTAAAGGGCAACAAGGTCTCCCCTCACCCTCCTCTTCTCCAGGCTAAACAACCCCAGTTCCCTCAGCTGCTCCTCATAAGACTTGTGCTCCAGACCCTTCACCAGCTTCGTTGCCCTCCTCTGGACACGCTCCAGCACCTCGATGTCCTTCTTGTAGTGAGGGGTCTAAAACTGAACACGGTACTCGAGGGTGCGGCCTCACCAGTGCCGAGTACAGGGGCACTATCACCTCCCTGGTCCTGCTGGCCACACTATTCCTGATACAAGCCAGGATGTCAGTGGTCCTCTTGGCCACCTGGGCACACTGCTGGCTCCTGTTCAGGCAGCTGTCGACCACCACCCCCAGGTCCTTTTCCGCCAGGCAGCTCTCCAGCCACTCCTCCCCCAGCCTGTAGCGTTGCAGGGGGTTGTTGTAACCGAAGTGCAGGACCCAGCACTGAGCCTTGTTGAACCTCATACAGTTGGCCCTGGCCCAACGATCCAGCCTGTAGCACATGGCATATGGCACAGTGCACAGTCTGTGTCTGTCTCCAACTGTCCTGGTAGACTTCACATGATGTCAAACGCCAGCGTCCCATCAGCTGGAACACTTCTAAACCTGGACAGCCTTTCTTTTGCACTCCACTTGGCAAGGCAGAGCATATTGCCAAGTCTTCACCCCCCTTAGCCCATGCCCGGTGATTTTGCAGTGAGCTGGCAATTACTCAGACTGGCGTGTGGTCAGGTCGTGTGTCAAAGACATTTATCTCATTTACAAGCAGAAGATTCCCCAATGAATAATTCAGAAAGAAATAATCCCCTTCATGGTCCATTTTTCCAGCCCAAGGCTCTGTCTCTAACAAGCACCCACTGAACCTAGTGAGACATGTTGACTACAGAATTAACGATTTAAAAATCATCGTGTATACCATGCATGCAGATATCACCCAGTGATTCTACTTACTGCTAAAGACAAAAAGCTACCTGTCGGCCCAAACCTCAGTGAAATCAGATGAGGTTTTCCTATCAACTTAAGATGGAGCTGGAATGGATCTAATAAACTCAACCCATAATGCCATCATTCACAGGCTCTCATCACAAGTTAAACTACTGGCTTTTTGGAAGCTACTTGATATTTTCTTTCCAGCAGCCACACAGCACATTGATTTGCACAAAGCTTATAAAAATAGCAATAGCTACAATATGATATTGCCCAGCAAAGGAAGGTAAACTTGCTGTCAGCAATGTTTTCTTCATCCCTCCATTTTTTAAATGAGATTTGCCATACTTCATAAGCACATGGCTAAGTCTGTTTTCTCCTAATTTGTGCATGAATCTCTATTATAAATATATTAAGACAGTGCAGAGAACCTCTTCCTTACATCTGTATAATATCCCATGAGATACCTTACTTTGTGCAAATGAAACGGCTGAAATTTTGGCAATTAGATTACACAGGAAAAAGATAATTTGTGTTAAACAGCAACTCTGATGAAGTGTAAAAACATAACCTTTTTGCCCCAGTCTTTTTTCATACTGAGAATGGCCAGCAAGATCTGGTAATTGTCATGTCTAGCTCAAATCCTCTTATATCTGAAGAAAGATGGGTAGGACCAGAAGCAAGTCTATTTTTTCTAACTACATCAGCTAGTCTAACTCAAAAATATTATCATTCCTCCCAAACTGTGCCTAAAGAGCAACGGTTTTAAACACAGGAGGAATGCAGGAATAATCTCTAAACTTCACACACTATCTAACAGGCAAAATAGCCCTACGGATTTTGGCTTTATGGCAAGTGGCATAAAAGAGGACTGGTTTTCTATACAACTCTAAGCTGTTTAATTGGACGTTTTCAGACTTGACATCTCACTTGCCTCAGTTTCCAGAATCCACCACAAGACTCCCTGTGTGAAATTGGGCTCACAGCACAGTGACACCTGAACTGAACAAAAGCTGCAGGCATCTCGAGCTACAACCCTGCCAGTGCTCTCACCTGTAAAACGGAGGTGAATGCCCTCTAGCCAACTTCAGCCGTTCCCCAATAACCTCAAGTGAAGAGTGCAGTCTGTGTATAAAAAGTACTGTTACCATTAAAGCGCTTTGCCTGTTTCATCATCACACAGAACACGATGCCTTAATTGGCATTTGAATAACCATTGGTGTAAAGTAATATTAACAAGTAACAACAATTCTCAACATTGAGAAAACATTGATGAAACCGGTCTCCATGTCTGGGGATGACAGCAGTACTGATACAAACAGACCAAAAGCTTCATTCTTAAAATCTGGTCTGAACTGGCACTGGAAGCTAGAAACCAGCTGTAGGTCCAGGTTCCACAGATGGACTTTGTAAATTCAGCCAAAGTCTCCACGCCTGAACATTTATTGTTGCACATGTGTGTAAATCTAGATCTCAGCTTTGCAGCTTAGTCCACCTTGGAGTTACCAAGCACGATGACATTTCATTGCAAATGCAGTTTTATAGAGCCGCTGGTTGTTAGGATACAGCTTTGTTCACCATGGTTAACCATACCATCTCAATTCATCATGCACCCACTGCACCATAAATCTGTTAATTAAAGAGACACTCATCTTCTACTATAGTATTTTTATAACAGCCTTCCTCCTAGGCACATATTCAGTTATGTTTCTTCCCCTGTGCTTTATCAGCTTTATGTTTCCACTGGTCACAGCTAATTAGGACTGAGTGAGCTATGCTATTGTAGACCTAAAATGTTGACGTTATAAGCAGCTCATATCCGTCTCCTGCCTATGTCCCCAACATGGGAGGGCGAGAGGAACCTCCTGAAGAAGCAGGACCCGCCATAGCAGCCTCCCTGCTCTCCCAGCCATAGCCACCGCTTTCTGCGGCCCCCTTAAAACTGCCCAGGAGAAAAGACTAAGCAAAACTTGGACAGGGCTCAGCTGGTTTTGACACCGAAGCTTGTACCCAGCTGCTGCGAAGCACAGCCCATTTCCAGTGGATCAGATATGAAAAAGCAGCAGAGC
Source organism: Platalea leucorodia (assembly GCF_965183815.1). Classification (NCBI taxonomy): domain Eukaryota; kingdom Metazoa; phylum Chordata; class Aves; order Pelecaniformes; family Threskiornithidae; genus Platalea; species Platalea leucorodia. The sequence goes on from NC_138827.1 coordinate 62,930,264, forward strand.
AGAGGGTCTCTGCATCTGAACGCTTACAGAAGGGACCATTTGACTTGGTCACCATTAAGCTGCATGCCATTATCAATGCTGAAAGCCTGTATGAGGAATGTTGGCTTTGCCTGTAAGAGTTCCCTGCTTCTTCTGTAATTATATCAGTGAAAATGAGGGCTCTTAATGGGGATATTTATAATCTTTGTCTGAACCATCCTCTTTACTGCATAGAGATCTTTACTTCTGCACAGGGAATTTATGTTCCAACTGGGTCAGTTCCTCTAATAGTGTATTGGCTCTCCCTTTATTAGAGGGAAAAATTCAAGATCTGTTAAAATAGAGGGAAAGATCCCATGCGTGCAAATGGTCTTTGGGTTAGGTCCCCATGGAAGCTTTTTTCCTCCTAACAAAGCAGAGTAAATTTCCACAGACTAAGCATTATTGAGGCAAGCCATTCATTGCAAAAAAATCAAACAGTTGCAATTTTCTTCCCTTCTCATCTTCTCAGATGTTGTCACATCAACTTGTCTCCTGTGACAGTAATAAACCATGGCCACTGAGGACACATGCATGTTGTCCACAACTGAAGGAGAGACAGCGAGTCTTCAAGAAAACATTTCTTTCCTCCGAAGCAGATAAGCAGTGCACATAGTAAAGACATACATAGTAGTTAAATTGTGCATTAAGGCACACAGTACCTGCTCCTCCCTGCGGCATTTTATCCATTACATGAGAGAACTGCTGGCAGAGCCAGGATCCCTGCCAGGCAGAACCGCACAGTCCAAGCACCGCTTTTTCTCCCGTTTCTTGTCTGTCCCAGGGACTTGTCAGGGCAATTACCATGCAGCTATACAAAGTAGTATTTCGCTAATGCCTTGTCAATATAGGTAAAGGGTTTTGAAATTTTCCTGAACAGCCCACAGATCCTCAGACTCTGGTTACCTTCTCCAAGCACAGAAAGACCTAAAAGTCCCTTTGCCTTATCTCAGCTTTCAGTGCTCTGGTTCACATAGCAAGATCTTTTCAAAATTTCTCCACGTATCACAGATTTTCCTTTCATTTAACAAGAAAATATTTTTTTTTAATGTTTAAAAAAAAAGTGAGGCACTTTTAAATTTTCAGGTATTTAGGCCTTAAGTGCAAGGCCATTTTGTAGCTCATGCCTTGAATTCATTGTGGTATTTCCCCAAGGATGTTGTGCTACCCAGTTTCTCTCCTAACCAGCAACTTTACAAATTGACAAACTATAAGAAGGGCTTCTGCTACAGAATGAAGAATCAATAGCTGTCTACTTGGATAGCCTCAAAAAGTGCTTAACTTTTAATTGAATGCTGAAAAAGAAATTGCAAAGTGCAAGAGCTCAAAACAGCATGAAGCCTGCATAATTATCTTTCTCCTTGCAGTTCCTTATGCAGACTAGAGACTAATTAAACACATGTGCAGGCTAGAAAATGATTTGCAAAGATATATCTTTTGTCAGTTTGCAAGGGGACCTAACCAGAAGGAAAGTACTAGCAAAGAAGAGGAGCCATTGCCAGCTGTCTTGTACTGTCATTTTTACTAGTACCTTGGGTTTTAATTTCCCTCATCTAGAGTAAAGACAAATTAGATTTTGCATCTTTACAATGAGAAGAACAAAGTTCAGGACAATGGTAAACTCAGGCCCCAGGCTTCAAGAGTAATAGAAACACATATACAGGGGTTTTAAACCATTTTGGTATTGGCATCACGCACTATACAAATATATTTTTCATTATAAAGATACCTATCCTAACATGACCCATTTATAATACAGGAACAAATTTTTAAAAAAGCATCTGTTGCAGAAAGGCAAAGCCAAGTAAAGCCTTCAACCTTAAAATCCATTCTTTAATATTTATCATGCTAACAAAAAGGCCTAAAACATCTATCAAAAAACATATTTAGTAAAGTATTTCTCCAACATACAGTCACTACCTACCTCTTCTCTCTCTTTTCCAGGAGAAAAAACATCTCAGCCTGCTCACCAGGGCCTTAAATCATCTCTCTTTCACATCCGAAGTGAAAGCACCTGCTCAGGCTCACTCTCAGCTGGCAGGATTGAATTAGAGCCCAGCAACCATTGCCCTAATAGGAGGCAATATTATTAACTTTAATTCATTCACATCAGCATTGATCAGAAGCAGTTACTGAGTATCAGGAAGACATCAGGATGTCCGTACATGGTGTTCAAGGCCAGTGTAATTACCACAGAAACGAAGGATGCTGTGATCAGTCCAAACAATCGTGAGTAATTATAATGGAAAATTCTGATCTTCTGTGGGTTTCATCCCACATGCACCATCTGAAGACTCACGTCGTTCAAAGGGCTGTGGTTTCTGTGAGTCTGGAGTCCGAAAAATACAGTGTCCGCTGCTCAAAAAACTGTAGCTGGCAAGTACATTTTTAAGGTGGTGATGGCAATCTTCAAGTGATACTTCCCACCAGTGAACCACTGTAGGGCAAGAGAAAGGCGACTACACTGCTCATAAATGGTGCCACTCCAGGCTTTCAAACGCCTGCACAAATTAAAATGAAATTTTAAGTATGTTATGGCACTGCGTGGCTCTGGCAGAATAGTTCAATGCCACTTTAGGATCTCAAGTGGGCTGGTGGAACAAGACCGCAAGACTTTGGATGTGTCAGTCTCTCCAGTAAAGCTAACGCTAGATACCCCAAAGCCTGAAATCCCACGTGCAGAGGGATGCTTTCCTGAAAACATCTGCTGCGAGAGGGGCTGTGGTAGAAGTTGGGAGGGGAGAAGTCATCCGAGATGAATGATCCTTTCTCATCTTTACCAGCAATTGCACTCCATCATCCTTTCAAAACCTCCGACGTAAATAAACGCACTGCTATATCCTGTCTCTGGTTCTCCTCCATTTCCCTGGCTCCTCTCCTGCCAGACATCCCCTTAATCCCTCCACACCTGGGGAAGCACAGGAAGGGTTGGGGGGACACAGCATTGGCAGATGACTGCTCTCTTGCTCTCACTCAAGTGCCTTCCCGATGAAGTCCTTTTCATTAGCATCACTGCCCCCCACCCCAACAGGAACTTTCTGTCCCCAAACTCCATCCATCCTCTTTCCAAAACACGGAAAGCAGAAGGGGGCAGCGGGAACAAGAAGGCTGGTTGCTCATATTTGTCCTCACTATGGCAAATATCACGCTCAGATTCAGCTTGGTGAATACCAGCTGGCCACGCGTGGGCTGCCTGGGGCCACTTCATGCCATAAAATATCCCAGAGCTGTCAGAGTAACACTTCTAATTTTGACATGGTGAAACATCAGCTCTGGAGGAGCTTTGCAGGGCCCGGCGGTGCGTGCACTACCAGACTGCTTTGTATCCCCACGCACAGCCAGTCCTGCCCTCCCCTGCTTGCGCAGCCCTTATAGCTCAGCATCTATAGCTCATGCAGGATGCACAGCTCCTGCGAGCGCAGCCGGGGCTGCTGCAAGTCCCCATTGCACGGCCAATGCTGCCACCCTAATGCAAAGCGAAGAATATATCCACCAGGCAGCGAGCCTCCGTCCCCGGCCCTGCACCCCTGCCACGCAGCCCGGTGGGGTACCTGCGGAGCCCATCAGGGGACCAGGCTGGGGGCATGGAGCTGGGGGATGCTTTATCCACTGATTTTCAGAGATTCAAGAATAGGCACGATCAGCCTCCCGCAAGGCACCGGAGTTTATCAGAAAGCCATCCCAGCCTGGGAAAATGGATGCACAGCGCTATAGGTGCGGCCCTCGCTGATGGAGAGCGGGGAGAAGAGAGGCCACTTGCCCTTCTCAGACCCTGCATGGTCAAATGAAGAAATGATTTCTTATATGCTCTTTCTCACAGTCATATGATGTGAAAAATCAGTAAAAGAAACCTTAAAAGAGTATCCGGCAGAGCGTTAAAGTGATGGAAAAAGACTTGGCACTGTCATTTTTAGCCATCTTAAGGCATTAGGCAACATGAATATTTTAAGAAAACATAGAAATGTGCAGAATAGCTAAAATAAATGCTCTTTCCTATTAGCTTAATATTTTCTCCGTGTGAATCTTTCGCTAATTTCTCCTCCAATGAAAGCTTGCTCCCAAAAGCAGCCGGAGAGGCTGTTGGGCGGGCCTGCTCCCGTTAGGAAAATGGCAATGCTGACATCTACTGTCGGCAGCGCAGCATCGCCTGCGCCCTCCGCCCGCAGGTGGGCTCGCCTCCGCCCGGCCTGTGGCACCAGGCCAGCTGGGGGCAAGCACGCACAGCCATGGGCTAGGGAAATGTCACCGATGCCCTGCTGTTACAGCCCCAGACAACGGTCTGAAGTGCAAATATTTATAGAGGGCTGCATTGCACCGATCTCATTTTTGTTATGGGCTAAGGTACCTTCAAAATACAAATACTCAGTGCAGGTAAACATTTGCTTTCTTTAGGAGACCCGCAGGACTTTTATGCGTTAATTCTCTCCCCCTTCTAGATTTATTTTCTCTGTTAAGTTTTACACTGTTCCTTTCATCCAATTAGTACTAAAATCTTCTTTTTTTCGTCATGGAGCAGATAGGAAATATGTTTTATTTCCTGCAGCAAGAAAGAATAAACCGCCCCCAAAAAAGCCTTAAAGATTACAAATTAAACTTATAACGTGTGTGCTTCTCTGCGGCGTTTGAACGCTGCACCTCTGATAACATTTAAGTGACCTTCAGGAGCTCCTCGTGTACGTTATAGGAACCATCCATGGGGGGAGGAACAAACCTTGAAGCTGCAAACCAAATGCAATACTGAGAGACACTGGCAATTAATAGACACAGAGAAATTGGGTATGGCTGTGCATACATGAGGGAGGAGACGCAGAATCCACCCTTTCCATACACGGCAGAGCACGCAAAGTGGCTTTCAGTTGTGCGTGAAAAAGTTGCAAAAGTTTATTGGAAGATGAGTTGTTCCTAATTACATTTTTTAAGCATGCCCTTATTGGAGCATTCCCAATTGTAAGCAATTAATTAGTTTCTTTATAAACTGGTACTACCGCCATTCCCGCTAGCACCTCCTCGACACATTATGCACAACACGCAGCTATTGGTGCAAAGTACAACGCACTTCTGAAATGATCCTGCTATTGCTGACGTATTTCATCAAAAATCACTTAAAAATAACAGAAGCTTGGTGCTTATTTTTCCTCTCACATCTTTATCAATATTCAGAGCTAGTGTGCATGAGGCCCAGCTGTGGTGCATTGGTATGAAACTATGTAAGATCAACACCTGATGAGCATTTTAACTATAATACAAGGTGTATTTAAGCAGGGGTGATGGTTTTGGTGAGGCTCTTGAGAGGAAGGCAGCAGCTGAGCTGGTTAGAAATTGTCTGATGAAAGACTTCATCAAGAAGAGAAACTCCTCAGACCGGTTGGTGGTGGTGGGGCTCTGTGGTATGCTGGAGAGCTTGAGCCAAGCCCTTCTGTTGCTCAATTTGGGCTCAGATCTCCTTCCTGCTGTCTTTAGCGTTGGCTAATTTGGAGGAGCAATGTTTTTTTTCCCCCCTGCTTCAACAATGTTGCATTCTCCTTAGAAAGGGGGGACCTCAGAAAAAGCCCCCTTTTTTGCAGGATAGAAAAATGGTATCTCACTGAGCTGTTATCTATCCTTGTGTTTATATTGCAACACCATCTGCCTCCTGCAACATATTTGCTGTACATATGTACCACAAAGAGCTATTTGCTTGATAGATGGATGCAAGAAGACCAGTGAGGTTGTGGTGCTGCCTCTGTCCTAGTTGTTTCTTTGTGGTTAGCTCAGACTTTCTCTTTGCAGGGGGCTCACGTGTCCCTCCTGCACAAGAGTGCAATGTCTCTGGTGATAATGCTCATTTGTCTTAGGGAAACATTTACAGACTGTTACTAGGGTGGAGGACTTTATGCTCTGGGCACTGAGCACAGAAGAGGCCCCAGGTAAGTGGCAGGGAGGGAGGAGGAAGGACTGCATGAGCCACCAATGTGGGGCCTGGCAGTCTGTGGGATCCTGGGGGCCACCGGCCACCCTGGCACCACTCAGCAATGGGGACCTGAGGTAACACATTGTCATCTTGGCTGAAGTTCCTTGGGGAAAGAAGGGGTTTGGACAGTTTCCAGGAACCTCCAGCCCTTTCCCTGCAGTACAGGCGGTCCCACCTGCAATCCCTAAGCTAGGGAAGACTAGGGCTTGTGTGGAAAAGCTACTTTGAGGGAGAGGCAGTCCTTTCCAACACAATAATAAAATAAAATACAGCTGTCTTTAAATGGAAAGAGGAAGAAAGCATAGAGAGCAATGCTCTTCTGCCCTAATTCAGAGTATTCAGCCCTACCTGCATGCCAGGGTGCTAAAACCAGTGGTGCATCAGCAGAGCGAAGACAATGTGGTGCTGGACTGGGGCTGGCTGCTCTAAGCCTGGTACCTCCATGGGTTTTGGGTGCACCTACAACTGGCATCTTCGAACTTTACTAACATTTAGGGAGAGGTAGGGGAAAGTATTTTGAAGCAATGATATAATCCCACTCTCTTTTTTCAGTGTATGAGGTAATGAACATCTTTAGTGCTTAAAGGTGCTGTGAGAAGCTGCAGGGCATGTGTGAATGCCAACATTTTATAGAAGGGGTGGTTTTACTGCCAGCAGACTTTAAAAAAAAAAAAAACCCTGCAGTTTATATTAATAAGACTGGATGTTATTGCGTGTCAGGAGTTATTGTGATTTATAAAGTACTTCTTACTTGGTGTGTAATGAAAACACTTGGCTCTCGGTCCCAGTCACTAACGGGAGATGATAGTAGCTTTATCTGCAATAGCCAACTTGACCTGGAACCCTCTGTCATTTTTAATGATATTTTAGTGCTGCCTTTTGCTTTCACCTGAGCTTAGGGTAGCCTCAACTTTTCTAATGTGAATAAATAATAGAATTCTCTTTATAAAAGAAGGAATTTAAGAGAAAAGGGAGACAACTGCACTGTTTGGTATTAATGCCCCAAACAGCACTGCTCCATGAGTGTAAGTCCTCATTGTGTAACGCTGCAAAGTTGGTCCTTTAATAACATGCTCTGCTTGCTGTTCTCAAGCCTCTCATTCAGGACTATTATTCTTCTGTTGAGAATTTGACACATTAAAGATACTAAAAATATAACAGGGGAAAGGGGTGGAGATGGGTGTAAGCAGATGGATGGGTCCAGAGCTAAATAATTATTCCCAAGTGTGCTTCTTCAAAAAACCACCCTGTATTTAACACCAAAAGTGTATTACTGCGGAATAGCTGTGAGTGGGGAATAGACACTTTCAGAAGAGGACTCCTCAGGACCATGCTGGATTATTCTTTGCCCCAAAAGCATGTGCGTGTGTATAAATTTTAAAAAGCAAGAAAGCCAACATGCACAGGGCTACCTTTGCTACTCCCCTGTTCAGCTGTTCTTTAAATGATTAGGTAAGGTATGGGTATAGCTTGATAACTGGGGATCACTAGCCCTGCAAAGGTAGGGGTGGCTCCTAAGATAATGCCTTCCCTTGTTGGCTCCTGTCATGATAATACAACCCAGTATAAAACTTCCTACCTGTGCATCATCTTTGCCATTATGAGCTATTTCAGTATAGTCCTGTGGCATCCCTAGGGTTAGAGCAAGTGGGAATTACTGGGAAGGAAAAGAGCTCAGCAAACTCCCTGAGTGGGGAAAGGTGTCAGAAATAGCTCCAGCCTGAGCAAAGCCCCAGTGCACACTAGTGCTGCACTGGATCCATCTAGCTGCAGGGAAAGTTTGATTTAAAAAAAAAAAAAATCAGAAGCAGCTAATGTATCCTGCTGATTTAAATGCAACAAAGCTCCTGGGAGCAGCAGGAAAGCTGGGCACAGTGGCCCCCTTCTGCAGAGCTGCGGTTCCTCGCTGCGCGTGCTGCATGTGGATACAGGGCTGCAGGTACTGGGGAAACCTTGCCCTTGCCTGTCCCGCTGCGCCTGTGGTGGCCTGCACGCTGCCTGCAAGAAGGCTGGCCCACCTGGCAGGGAGCCAGCAAGCAGTATCACGCTTGGGCTGCTTCTAAGTTGGATGCTGGAAACAGGTACAATATAACTCTTTTTCCAGGTGTAGGGAAAAGAGCTTGCCACCTGGGGGGCTGAAAAATCTCAAATACCCAGAAATGTGGTCATTTTTGGCAGTGAAGATGGGTGATGTCACCTGATCTGCTTTGGGCCTCTTGTCTTGTCCCTGAGCAAGGCTGGCCCCATCCAGCCCCACTTGGCATGGAAAAAGCTCCCATCAGCCTCTTGCTGAATTTCTACACTTGTAAAAACCCCATAAGCTATTTCACCAGCAGCTGGGGCATGTGATAGGGCCAAATCAAGAACCTGGAAAAACCCGGGTGAAAGGAATTGCTACTAGATATATTGTCATTGTACTTGGCAATCCAGTCTTTTTGGCTGTGCTTATTTTATAACTAAATGCAAGACTAGGTCCAAGGCAGAAATATGATGTAAAAGGAGAATAAAGATAAAATACACTTAATTTTAGGTGACAAATGCTGTCCTCCTTTGAGATAGGAAGGTGTGTTAGGAAAACGGCAAGGAATAGTATTCTGTAGAATCACTGTAGCAGCCACGAGAGCCGAGTACAAGGGATGGTACAATTACCTTAGAAAATGGCAAATATTTTACAGGCAGCCTCCCTCTGAAATGCGGGTGGAGAATGACCACAGATGCTTACAGGAGACTTAATTGTCCTTGCCAGCAAGGCTCATTATCCATACATAAACATATGTGCTGCTTCTTAACAGCAAAGTGCATTTTTTCAAGAGAATATTTTAAATCTGAACTGCTTGAGTGTCAAATTAGTTGAGTCTGGCTTTGTTTTAATTACACCAGCCATTGGATTGTGTGGGAGGATGAGGGATGTGCTACTTTTGTAGGCAGAAGAAGATATGTTTGCAAAATTACTACATATAAAACATTGCTCTGTCATTCAGCATTGCCACAGGAGCGATGTCAGAGGTCAGTAATGAGTCTTAATGCCTATTTCAGTGGGTTTTTGCTCAGGGCTTCAGTCAGGGTCACCTTTTTAAGAGGTTTCTGCCTCTCATTAAGTTGAAACTATGTAAAGTGAGAGCTGCACCTTGGGTCTGTTGCCCTACACCTCCCGCAGTCCCTTATACCAGAGCAGGCAGGTGGAAAACACAGCCAGGTTGGACTAATAACTTTTTAAAATCCTCATTCTGCATTTGTGTAAAGCACTGGAGAGCCAGACCCCAGGGAAGCAGGCAATTTCCTGCAGGTATTTAACAAGGTGTGGCAGGAAAATGGGGAGAGTGCAGCAGCTCTGGAGGCAGAATTGCCAACAAAGTGGTTTTCTCTCCTCAGGCTCCATTTATAACCAGCTTGCTGGTGATGAAGATGAGGCCCAGGTACTTCAAAGCATGTATAATGTTGGGAGTGGGCTCAGAAAGAGCAGCCTTTGAAGTGTGAACTGAAGAATAGTGGGTTGGGCATGGGATGAGTGGGGAGAGCATCCTGACAAGTGGAACAGGTTGGGTGAAAGGAGGGAGGGATTTTTTTTTTTTTTTTTTTTTTTTTTGCCAAGCTATCATATTGATGTTAACCAGGAGACCTGTTCACATCTCTTCAGCTTGGTCAGATTTTTCAAATAATAAAGTTAACTGTGGCAGTAATCAAACTGCTGGATATTGTAATGGGTCAAGTATAATTGAAACATGCCAGAATGCAGCTACTGTCAGATGGTGCTCGATGAACAAGAGGGTTGTCATGGGCTGGTGTTCACTCCCCCCTTTTCGTGGGCAGGAATGAACAAAACCCACTTCAGCAAGTGAGCTGGGCTTGGCTGGGCACGATACCCCAAGCTTGCTGAGCTCAGACAGTCCTGCACTTCACAGAAAATTAAATAAAATCACCAGGGTTATTTTGCATGTACCCCAGTCCTTGGTGAAGTGCCCTGAAGGTCCCACCACTGTAGCTCAGCAGTGCAAAGGGACACTGCTAACATACAACTTCTGCTGTCTCCCCACAGCCTGAGCATGGCATTTCTAAAGCACAACTTGTGATTTTATTTTTTTTTATTTCCTAGGACTGAAAAAGATGCCCAGGACAGCACAGATGCTTGTCGGCATGAGATGCATCCTTGCATCTCCTATGAGTGGATGGCAGATTTTGAGCATGTTGTTGGGGCATCTTACTTTTTCTAATAGCCAACTCATTACATTTGAGTGTGGATTTTGGGGGATGATGAAAGCCAAAGTTACAATGCCAAAAGCCTTTTAAAAGTCCATCTGTCCTCGCACTGTAAACTTAGCAGGAAAAGCTCTGAGCGTGTGGGAATGGAAACCCAATGCCTGCAGCAAGCCTCTCTCAGCTCATACCATTTGTGAATAAAGGTTAATAATGTTTGAAACTCTTAAAACTCAGGGTTCAGTCTACAGTCCTTAGGCAAAAAAATCCCTTTAAGGATTAATTCAGGATTTCCCTTGTCAGAGCAAGGCTGTGAACTGAGGCTCTGCAGCTCCTGAGTGCTGCTTCCAAAATCTCAAGTCACTTGGTACTCATCGTATCAAAATCAGGAGAGGAAAATATATGAGTGATGGCTGTTCCTTCTAAATCAGTACTGAAGCAGGGAGTCCTGCCTGCTTGTACCAAATAAAACATCATGTTGGTAGGGCTGCTCTTTGATGAGCAGTTCCAGCTATAGCCAGTGTCGGACTCCCTGCACAGCAGGAAAACAAGTAGTGCACTTTGTTCTATCTCTTACCAAGAACAGCAAACCAATATGTACAATCAAGCCCAGGTATTAAAAAAAGAAAACCCACAACAAAGCTGAAGTATAACTGACCAAGCAGCAAGAGATTAAAAACTGGAGAAAGACATAATCCCCACCTCTCTTCTTGCTAATGTTTCAGCATTTAGGGCTCATGTTCTCACTTTTCCCAGCTGAAGGTGCTCAGCTTTCACTTTTTTCGACCTCCTCAACTACCATGAGCCTTTACTCACAAAAAAAAGAGATTTCTAACTCTAACAGGATGCCAAGGTGATGTCCCAAGACTGAGACTGCAGTCACAAGCCCAAGCAATGCTAACACACGAATGAAACGGGGACAAAACAAACCAGACAATTACAAGAACACTCAACATATTTATATCTCCTTCCTCATTAGTAAGACCCGAAAAAAGGCACAAACCCACAGAAGAAAATCCTCTAGTGAATAGGGGGCATGAATAGCAAGCATACCTGAGCCCCACTGGCTATTCCTGCTCCTGCAGAGGGAGCGATGACTACAACCCTACAGCATGGTTGTAGCTCAAAGGAGCTTGGGGCAGATGAGTGGGGACACAGGACTGGAGGAGCACCTGAGGACAAGGGGTGCTACCAACATCTTGCCCTTGTTTGGATTCCAAAACCTCCAGTATTTGGCTTTTCCCCTGTATTCAAAAACTATGAGCTAAATCCTGCAGAAACTGTCAGTGGTTTTAAAGAAAAGCACCCCAAACCAGGATTTTTCATTGATCTGGTTTTTGTTTTCTTTCTGGGTTTTTGAGCCCGGTAAGTGTTGCTGAATCAGGATTTTCCATAACCATGAGCGCTACAAATTTGCCTCTGAAAAACTATGAAATCACTTGGGGTACTGACAAGAAGCCTGGTGATGGAGCAACTTTGGGATTTGGCTGCAGCTGAAGGTGGTCACATTAATAGCTTTCAATTACCATCAGCTACAACCTGAAGTCTGGAGCTTGTTAAGGGAAGAGTATTTTTGGTTTAAAAGCTCCCTGCACCCCACTTAAGAGCATCCTGAGTGAAGGAAGGAGAAGTTTAAGCTCTTGGCCATGTGTAGTTGTGAAGCTGCTTGGTGAGTCCTGTTGCATTTATCCTTTGGGGAATTTGGAGGTCTGTTCTCCAGCTGGTCCTCTGTGCCTGTGATAGTTTTGCAAGCCTGGTCCTGGGTGTACCTGGCGGCTGCTGCCCAAAGTACGTGGGGTCTGTCTCTTACAACGTGGCCTGAGTCCTAACTCTGTCCTCCAGCAGTGAGCAGAGTATAAATAAGGAAAATAATATTCCTTGTTTGTACTGGTTTGGATTTTTTTTCTCCTACCTTGCTTGCTTGTAAAGAGACAACTTGCCCCATGTGCCCAGCTTTCTGCAGCAGAGTGCTCACAGAGCCCAATCTCAGCCCAGTCATAGTCTGGGTAGAAAAGCTTCACTTATGCTAACAAGGTCATAAATCCTCTCCAGTCCTACACTGGGCTGATTGCTGTTCTGAGGAGTTTGCTCAGAGCCTCTGAAATCGCTGGAGTCTTCCACTGTGTGTAGATCAAAGGGAGCAGCTCTCTGTGATAAAGGTAGGAGCTATCAGGATGTCAACAAATAAATTGGATTTCTGGCTAAACTGTCAGAGCTCGTGTCTGAACACAGGGTGGGTGACAGCCAGGCACTATTATTATTATTATGGAAAACATCATATCTGAGATGATATCCCCTGACCCTGTTCTCCCAGGTGCTATACACACCAAAAACGTCTCTAGCTTGAGGATATTTCTGCTTAAGCAGGGTTACGTGGGGAGGAAAGGAATTGCTCCAGGTTACATGACAGCTCAGGGCAGAGCTAAGGATAGACATGGGCTTTGCCAGTTGTTGTACTAGCAGAGCTTGCACGTAGTTCCCACAACAGGAGCGGGCTGCCAGCTCTCATATCGCCTGTGCAAGGGAGGTACATCTTGTAGAAATAATCAACAGTTTCTCTTTTCACCTATTCTTGCTCACTTTCCTATTTCCCAGGGGACTTCTGAAAATCCTGATGCTGTAGCGTTCGTACACATGGGGCAGGCTTCCTCTAACGTTTGGTTTCATCCTGCTGAACCTATCTTGCGTGTGGGCTGCTTCCCCTGCTCTCCTCCTGCACGCCTTCCCAGGGAGCTCAGGCTGCAGCTGGAGACCTCTGCACCACCTCTAGGCGTGCTGCCTGAAAGGGCTTTGCCAAAGTTTCATGTATGAATTTTCTGCCATTAAGGTCTTCTTCATTTTCACTTAGCTGAATTATTGTGAAAATCTAAATTTAGTAAGAGAAGAGCCTCAAAAGTGTCGACTTCTGTGCACAGGGAGAGAGATTGCTGCTTCTTCTAAGGCTTTCCTAAAAAGTGCACATTGCGGAAGGAAAACCCATGCAACCGAGGCTGGCAGTTGGCAAAGCAGCTGCCTGCTTGGCTCCTCTCTTTGCTGTTTTCGGGATGCTCAGGTGCTCTTTCAGGGCACACCAACGAGCTTTCCATTGCCGGCAAGCCTGCAAAGAAGGATGCTCTGTGTGGGTGAATATTTTATTTTCTTTCCCCCACTCCCGCCCCAGCCAGAGCCTCGGCACAACTGCTGGATCTCCTACGTTGCCATCTGACTGCAGCGCGTGCCTTGCGCGGTGCTTGGCACCCGCAGAAGGGTGCCTCAGGCATGGCTTTTAGCGAGGAACCATGAAATCTCTGCGCTGTGCTAGGGATGCGGTGCGGCAGCATGCAGCCAGCCCTGGGTTCACGTGTGCGATATCTATCCTGGGGCTTTTTGCCCCGGTGGCCTAATGGGGAGCTCCTCTCTGCAGAGAAGACAGCAGGCAAAGGAAAGCCAAAATTCATTAGCTAGCTTGCTTTCAGTAACTTAGGGGGGATATCATCATCGTTTTACCTCTTGCTTATTTTTGAACCCCTTCCTTATTTTGTCATTGCAATTGCATAACATGCATCACTTCCCTTCCTCCCTTAAAGAAGTTGCTTTAAAAATCATCACTTTTTCTTTTTTTTTTCATTCAAGTAATGGCATAATGGCAAAAGGAGGTTCTCTCGTTACTGAAGTGTACTTGTTGGTTAATTGTATGCATGTGTACTTCTGAATTTGTGCAGAGGGCTGTGATAATCCCCCAATCTGCTGTAAAAGCCAGCCTGGTCTCCCTGTCCTCTCTCCTGTGGGCAGCTTGTGGCAGCCTGAAGTTTAAATAGGTGAGGATGGCTGGGGCCTCTCAGGGATTAGGACATTTAAGTGTTTTGCCTTAATACTAGGAAAGGCGTCGGGGTGGGGAGGAAGTATGATTAATTAACTGACCGAGATAATGAATACATATCCAGCTTCAGGCCTGCAGGAAGGGTACCGGAGTCAATGGAAAGAGCCACATGAGGTTTGGCAGATGTTAACCCTGCACTTCACCTGCTCAGTTGGCACTGGGATGAGGATGCACATAGGGTCTAAAGGCCTGGTTAAGGGATCTTGCAGACTTGGGGGAGACTGATTTGGTTTAATGCCCAAATGTCCCTGGCCTGTGGACCCAGCCGTTAAATAACAGTGGTAAAGCTATCCTCTGCTCCATCAGTGAGGCTATGAGAAATGTAGTGGACTTATGCCTTTTATAGCTGAAATAGTAGGAAGAAGCCATCCCAACTCTTTTAGAGCATCAGGGCTTAGGGCGTTTTCTGCTCCTGGTGAGAAGAGGCTTCTTGCACAGGGCAGAGCCTGTTCCTGCCTGACCCCAGCATGCCTGGGGCAGCGGATGAGGATGCTGAGCTTCTCCAGGTGCCTTTGGGGAAAATGCTGCCAGGCTTGGGATCTGCCAAGCCTTCCCTGTGGGTAGACTGGAGGTGAAAAACAAGTGGGTTTGTTCCACACTGAACATGCCCACGTCTTGTCACACAAATGTGCAGCACAGATGAAAACAAAAAACAAGCTACAGATGGACACTGGCAACCTGTCGCTAAGCGCAAGCCTCTAAATTCAAAATAAACATAATGCAGCAGCTAGCGTCTTCTGAATGGGATCTGCCGAATTTCCATTGCAGATATTGTAATGTCCTGATTGTCGTTCACAACCAGGACTTAATTTCAACTCAAAATTTCATCCGTGTGTAAAATAACTTCCTGGATGGGTCATAAATTCTCATAGTCGTTATTGGTGCTGCAGTTGAGTGTCTGAGTCCCGGTGAGGTATAAGGCCCCCAGGGAATTGTAGCAGTCTTGGTCAGAAGAAACTGTTGAGGATGACTGGATCTGTCCTGAGACTTGCAGATGCTGCTTAGGTCACCCCTGGGAAGTTTCTCTAATCTTAGAAAACACTAATCACAAAGACACCACAGTCTCCATGGGCAATTCATCTACTCCCATGCCTCTGTCCCCCTGCCACTAGAAAGTTTTTTCCTGAACACCTCTCCTAGCTCTCCTCCGCGGCAGGTGGCACCTCTTGCTTGCCCTGTCCTGTGCTGAACGAGCCCAGGGGAGGAGGTGACTCTCCCCAGGAGGTCTGGCAGGCTGCATGTGAGAGAAGTAGCCAAAGGAAACCAAGCAAATACTGTTCTTGACATATATAAAGCAGTCCTGGCTAAACAGGGTCATTTCTGGAGGGCAGGAGCTGAGGGCTGCCCAGGGAGGCGGCAGTGAAGGCATTTCTCTAGAGCTACAGCTCCTCTGGGCTGGCTCCCACGCAAAATTCTTTCTGGAGGCACTTAAGAGGTTTTAATTCAAGCTGCTCACTGGTGCCAAGGCTTTCTTCTCCTACCCAAGAAGATAAGAGCAGCTGCGCTTGGCCAGACCGGAGCTCCCTCTTGCCTGGTATTTCGTCTTTAGCTGAGATCAGAGGTGGCTGTGAGGAGGGGAAGGCAGGCGCTTTCCCTCGCCTAACCTCCTCGCGTCGTGTGGCCATGGCTCCCAGAGCACCAGAAACCCCTGTGCCCACTTCTCCCTGAAAGGGGCTCGTAAACGGGCACAGGGAAATCAAGGGCCAAACTGCAGAGAAAGGTTTTGGGTTTTTTTGTGGGTTTTTTTTTGGTTTTGTGTGGTGGTTTGTTGTTTTTTTGGTTTTTTTTTTTTTTTTTTTTTTTGTTGAGTGTGGTGCAGTCCCTGCAAAGTTCACTGAGCTCCAAGTAATTAATCATGGAGTACATGTATTTGTGTGTGTGCCCAGAGTAATTAACTGAAGTGAAACACATGTATTTCCAATCTTACATGCTGTGGTTAAGATAGAAATGAAGATGACCGTCAAATTGAATTATTTCTTTACTAACAAGGCTCAGGGACATTTCGACAGCTATGTAATTAATTTTAATTGTGCATATGAGTGACTCCTATCAGGGTTTCAAGTGAGATACTGCATCTGTATCCCACGAGGAAGGCCATAACTATTAGTGTATAGGAAGGTATATGGAGAGTGAAGTTTTGGTGACCTATTTTCCTTTCACATCTGAAAATTTTCAAGCTGATGAAAATAGAGAAGCTCCTCCAAAGAATGTCCCTCTTCACCAACAGACTGAAGAAAGGATCTTTGCACATCAATATACAACTTAATGTTTTATACTTTTTTTATACAAAAAGAGACTGAAAACAGAATTAATGCTCTGGTCCTCCAAGTATTTTCTCAAATGCCACGACTGACACCAGCCACTCCATGGTGAACATCTGTGAGGTCCTCACATCTCACTGTTATTCATGTTCCTCTCACTTTGGTTAGTTGGGGTTTATTACCCAATATCTGCTCATTTAGGTGGTGTGTAGCCTCCAGGTATGTCAAGGAGTTTCTTTAGTACATTAATATGCGCACAGAGAGCAAGTCATAGCATAGGGAGGACTTCTGTAGCCATAGAAGGACTGTATTCTGTTCTTCTCTCTGCCATTAAGTTGCTGAAAAACTTGGACAAAGACAGCAGCAGCTTGACAGCTTTCCGTGCTGTTAAAAGGCGCATCGTTCTTAGGTCTCTGCAGCATCATGTAGGGGTGCTCCGAAGTCTTTGTCGGACAGAAGTTATTAATGACAAATTACAGACTGGGTCGGGGAATGCTGAAATGGGAAACTCAGGCAAAGCAAAGCAAATCCTTTGCTCCTCTCCCTGTGTTGTGAAGTAGGCACAGCCTCTCTGTGTGACACACAATTTTTAGTTATAGCTGCATCGTAATTTAACATTAAACATTTTTCAAAGGGCTAAGTGTTAAAGCACAAAGCAGAGTTACAAAGTATAACCTTTATCATTACCATTGTGGGGAAAATATTTACGCTGTCTTAGCTTTCGTTTGCTGATGAAATACCATCTAGTGGCATTGGGGGGAAAAAAAACCAAAACAAAGCAACCAAACAAACAAAAACAAAAACCAAACTATGCTACGTTTTAATTGCAGCCTGGCTTTTGATCCGATGTGTATTTTGAAGGAGGAAAAAAAAAAGAGGAGGAGAGAGAGAAATGTGGCTTTGTGTGTATTCTGTGTTACATTATTATTCAGTAAGCCTTAAATCACAAAAGCTCTTACAGGAAGATTCATTATCGCATTAAGCACGAGATAGGGAGGGGATGCCTTGCTGGCAGTCACAGACAATATGTTGCTGTTTTACTTTGTTTGGGTTGGTTCCCCCCTCCCCTTTGGGGGCCGCGTGCTCTAGAGAAACAGTTTAAGACACAGTAGGATGGAAAAAAAAAAAAAAAAAGAAGAAAGGCAGAAAGAGGCAAGTGACCGCAGTGCAAAGCGCTGTTTCGGCAGGCTGGAGGTTTCTAACGGCTCCCCTCTGACTTCAAACACCTCCCCAGCCTGCAGCGAGCCCTCGCGTGCAACTTTGCAGCCTGATAAGCATCACCAGTGAGAGATGCTGCGGTACCCAGCATCCCCCTGCGGTACCCAGTCTCACCCCATGGGCATCTCCTCGTCCCCCCGCGGAGCTGGGCTCTCCAGCCCTGCACCAGGGATTTCCACCTTCTCTACTTCTCTGCAATGCTGTATTTTCTCACCCAGTGTTTTCTTCTCCTGCCCTCTGAAAGCTTTTCTTATGTTCCCCAGGGAGCTGGGCACTGTGGGGTGATGGGGAGGGTGATGGCCCAGCTCTGTCAGGGAAAGGACCTTCTGGAAATAACCAAAAAATATTTGCAGAGCACCCAGATCTCCGTGTTGCAAGTAACAGGGAAATGAACGGATTTTCTTCTCCAAATTGCTGATTTACAGTGGCTCAGCTTGCAGGTGACCAATCTGAGCCAGCAGAGAGAAAAAAAAGAGCCGAGATTTTGGAAAACGCTCAACACCTGACAGGAGGCAGGTTTCAGGCGCATCGTATGGGATGCTCACTAATGAATAGCCTGGCAAGCAGGGTTTTAAAACAAAAAAACAGTGTAGGCCATGTTCTCAAAGTGATGATACATTAAAAAAAAAAAAAATGATATTAAAGTCCATTTATTCTGCTTTGAAAACTAAAATCCATGCAACAGAGGCCCTGCCTGGATTGTTCTTTTGGTTACAAAACCCTCATTCTTCCTGCAAGGGAATTCCGCAGTTTCAAGACTGACTGGTTCCTTAATTTGTTTCTTTAAAATAAAAAATAAAAAAAAAAAAAACCACAAAGATACATCACTTGCACGTTACATTTTATTGATGTTACTGTAAAATACATATTTGCTTGCATTCCTAATTGGGGAAGCACAGATGGCAGTGGCTTCTGCTAGAGTGATATGCTCTTTAAAATATCTGGTAACATTACAACAAAGTATAGTCATTAAAATGAGCGTCTGCAAGTGCCGCAGGAGTTTTGTTCTCAGGAGCAAGGCGCTCCCCTGTTTTAAGGAGGGAGTGCTTCGTTTAACCCATCCCTGGGCTGGTACCTGGCATGGCGGGATAAATCCAGCACAGCGGGATAAATCCGGCACAGTTTGCCTGAGCACGGTGCTGCCGAAACTGCTTGCTTGAGGGCAAGTTTATCCTTTCTGCAGGGAGGCGTTTGTAAGGGGGGTGATGGGCCTGCAGGGTCTGGAGCTGGTAGAAGTCATAGATAAATTTATTTTGGTGTTGTGTTCCCTGTGCACAGTGTGCGCAATAAAAGGGGAACTAAGGAGCAACGACTGCCTCCTTGAAAACACGTTGGTGCTTATGGTGTCTTGAGGACTTGGCTCGTGGAAGGATAGCACTGCCTTGAAAGAAAAAATAAGAAAGGAAAAAAAAGAAAAAAAGGTAGCATTGGATGCAGGTCGTTCATCTTCTTCAGAAGATTGTTTTAATTCTCTCTTCTCATCCAAATCAAGCTGTCACGAGCAACCGCAGAGCAAGTGAGCAGCATTTTGCAGAGCGCTTGCAATGTGTTGGCAGCAAGCAGCGAGCACACGCTGGGAGGGAGGGAGGGAGGGGGAAGCTCTTTCAGTCATTTCATTTTAGAAGCAGTTTTGCGAGGAAGCCACCGCCGGGTATCCTATGCTCTTTGATATGGTCCTCTCCCCCCCTGTAGCTCCCTGCCCCGGAAAGCTCGCCGCGACCAGGATGTTTTACCGCCGACACCTCAGCCCCTCTGGTTTGGGGACAGCTCTGCATGTATCAGTGCCCTTACGCCCTCCCTTACGTTAGGAGGGTTAAAATACTAACAGCTCGTCAGGAGCTGGAGTTTCATTAACTTTATGTTTTAAGAGGCTCCACTCCAGCCACGTGTTCGCGTGCGTACCTGGTGTTACTGGGTTTCCAGTCTCTGATGAGGCTGATCGCATGCCTGGCTTCTTACTTGCAAAGTCCCTGTCCCCATCGGCGTTGTTGTTTTTGGGTGCCTTCCCGAGCCTTCCCGGAGCTGCGTGGGTCAGGGGGGACAGCAGAGCCCCCTCCCACAGCCAGGCTGCCAGCAGGCGTTATGAGACACTCAGAGCCATCAGCCTCTTCAGTTTTAATTAGAAACCTTAACTATCCAGCTCACAGAGCCGTGCAGTTACGAGGGCCTCCGTATTGTGATTTGCTGTAGAAATTAAGGTTGGCTGGTAAAAATCCAGGCCTTTGGCGCAAGAGGGAGTGAGCAGCATGGTGGCAAGGTACAGAAAGCATACATCCCCTCCCTGCCTGCTCTGCTCCCCTTTGCTGGAATGGAAAAGGTTGCTATAGGATGGTATACAACGGCTATAGGGTCATTATGCACCTTCTAATGGCAAGATTGCCCTTTGTTCGGTTGTAGCAGGATTGAACAAGCCATAGGGAACGCCATGGATGTAAATAAGTCTCGTTGTGTAACACGAAGTGGGATTTACTAATGAGTTGGAGTTTTTCCCCCCCAACTATTTGTGGGTTGAATTTATTAGGTGTGTGAGGATTTGGGGGAGAGGGAGAAAAGCAGGCAGGTGAAGCCCTAGGGAAGGATTTCCCTCACAGCAGCACACCTTCACGTTTGCATTTTGGAGAGGGACACGTTTCCAGTGCCCAGGACTGGGGAAGGTGGGCCAGCTGACCCTCTCTGAGCTTCGTATCAGCTGTCGATGTGCTGCTAAGAAAGAGGCAGCCGGGAAAGAAGATGCCTCTGGCTCCCTGCTCTCCCGGGCAGCATTCCCTGTGGGGCACTGGTGCCCTGCTGGAAGGACGGGGGACTTTGGGGGAGCGCCCCAGCAGCGTTTAAGCGCATTTCGTGTGGAGCAGGTAAGCAGCCGTAGTCGCACACAGCATTGGTTTTGTCTAAGGTATCGATACACCTCCAGCCAGGCGGATGCAGGGGGAGGAGGGCAGGAGAGAGGGGGGCGAGGTACCAGCTGCGTTATTAAGCCTGATCCCAAACCCTTTGAAGTCAATAGAAAAATTATCCTCGACTTTGATACGCTTTGGATTGGGCCTTTTAAGTCATGTGAAAGACATTTGTGTTATTAAAACAGCAGCAGCAGAACACTGTCGGTTACATCTGCTTTTATTTTTTAATGGCAATGGTAGGTTTAGCCTTGGGCACTATCTGAGACTCATAAATAACCCATGTCAAGTGTAACACACCTACTGAACAGCCACAGAAGACAGAGGACTTGGCTGTTTATCTCCCTGCATTTTTCAGTAACGAGCCACTTGTACATTAGGAGGGGTAGATGTCCTCTAGCATTCATTAATAAAGCATCCTTAAACAGCCAGGCTTCTCCTTGATCATGCAGGGCTAATGCGATAAATATCTTCTTTCCACACTCTCCTGACAACTGAAAGACAGGAATGCAGTCTAACTTACAACGTCAGTTGTGCAAGAATATTACAGGACTTATTTCTTGTATGCATGTGTCACGGCTAGGAACGGCACCCACTTGCTGCCGGGATAATGAAGCAAAGCAGGGAGGCTTTCTGAAAAAGCCTTCCCAGTACAGCACCGGCGTCACCCCCAATGGTTATGGGATAGTGTGAAACCCCATGGGAAATCCAGGATTGCGGATCTAAACATTATTCTAGAGGTGCCCACACGGACGTGCTATGCAAGCTCCAGCCCGCTCGGTCACCAAGGTGGAGCTGATGAAGGTCAGATGCCACCATCAAAATACCTTAGGGACCACCAATCACTGTCAGGAGTCAAACTGGGCCTGAACTATCTGAATCTGTTCATCACTGCTTTCATCCAGTGTTTGACTTTGTTTCCCAATGGTTCATTCCAGCAGGAAGGCCTTATACAAATATATATCACTGTCCACACTGATAATGTGTAGGTACCACCCATGCAGCCATTGACCTACGGCACTGGTGTGTCCCACAGCAGCCGTGGAGAAGCATTGGTTTAACTCGGGTGGCGCAGAATCACACTGGAGACTCCATTTTTAGACCATCGCATCACTTGCAGCACGCCAGTCCTTGAAAACCCTACACGGGTGTGAGCTTGCATTTGTTTTTTTGCTTAACTAACGTGTTTTATTTACTTCCACCTCTTTCTGAGCAGGCGGGTGTCTCGTCCGAGCCCTCCCGTCTTTGGAGAGGAGACAGGGCCAGACTCAGCTGCTGTGAGTGCTGTGCATAGATATTTTTTTCTCCTTTTTTTCCTTCTCTCTTCCCACCTCTACCACCTGCTAATGACTGAGGAGGGCTATACCGTTCCTGAACGGCCCAGTAGCTCCAGGGCTGACACTGCTGGGTAGTGTCTTTCCTCCTGTTTTATTCTGTCGATTTAACAGTGAGGCAAAGCCAGGGCTTCCCATTTAGGACATTTAAGATATTTGGTAGGGAACAGGTCTGCAACGAGCGGTGTTTGCAGTTAAAACAGCAGGATTACTGGGGACGCCTGGTCTAGAGCAGCCTGAAACGCTGATCCAAAGAGGGTTTGTTTCTAAGCTATTTAACCCCTTAAAAGTAGAAAAAATTAGGTCAACCATGAAAGGGAATTTAATAAATGCAGCTCATACATAAATATTTGCTTCTGCTACCAAGTGCCTGATTCCTCTAGTTTCTCTCGTTAAAGAGGAATACCCATGGGACACTCAAGTTTAAAACCGTTTCTGTTTCCAAAGCTTTTTAAAGACCTTATGTCCATGCAGTCTGTATCGCCCTGGGGCAGGGAGAGGGGCCAGAAGGGACCTGCATATGCAGAAGCAGCTGTTGAACAGCTCTCCTCCTCCCTGCGTAGGGGTGCAGAGCAGAACTCCCTCCCTTCAAAAAGTTGTTACCTGTTTTCTTACCCTCCCTGCACCCTGACCTGGCAGCAAGTTGAGGTGTGTAAGGCTTTCCCCCCACTTTGGGAGCAGACAGACCCCATCCTCAGGGCAGCAAAATTCATGGAGTACAGTGAAATAGCGTCTCTGGAGCTGTGAGCGTATTTCCAGGCCGCCCTGCCGCAGAAAGGGCGAGCCGAAGGACGGCTTACGGCAGGAGGACACCCGCAGCTCTTCCCTCTGCTGCACTTTCATGTGTGTGACTTGGGCTACAAGAGCCAAAACAGGACGGAGCAGGCAGGGCTTCAGGCAGGAGGCTGCTTTAGGGGAGTGTGAATTAATCCCCCTCTTTAACCCCTGTTTAAATGGTCACAGGCTGGAGGGTATTTTAAAAGAAGCTAAAAGGCAGGCACTTCGCTGCCTTATCCCTATGGCTTTGGATTTTCAAAGGAATTTGAGTATGCAGAAAGATTTTTACTCCACAGAGGCAACGCGTTCTCAGCAGGCTCCTTTTCTTATGCCGTCTTTTCATCTCCCTGATCCCTTTCTCCCCATCGCTGAGCCACATGTCTTTCCTGAAGCCAAAGCCTCTGTTTAAAAAAAAAAAAAAAAAAAAAAAGACAGTTCGAGCATTCAACCTGTGTTTTCCTCACTGAGATTCAGACGTGCAAGTGACAGTAGTTTTCAGCAGAAACCTTAGAGAAAAAGTGTTAATTGCTGAAGATTTGGGGTTTGGTTTTGCTAACCACAAATGCAAGTGGAAACAGCCTCATAGGATACAGTTGCGCTGAAAGCTGGCAGGTGTTAAATAGCACACCCAGAGCTTCAGCATCCTCCGGCTCCGCACCTTTGTGGTGGTTTCTGACTAATAGGCACCAACTTCATTTTTACCTTTGAGGAGCCTTGGCAGATACTCACTGAACCCTCTCTTTCCCCTGGGGCTCAAGCCACACTAAGTTAAAACCTTAGTTAAACCCTCGGAGGCATAGTCCGTCCCACAAACCAATGTATCAAACGGGGCTGCTCCAACAACATCTTAAAAGCAGCTTTCCACTCTCTTGCATGTGGGCAGAAACCCCGAATCCTAATGACATCTATATGAAATTGTATCTTTCATGTCGAGCAGTTTCCATCCAAGACATTGAACTGAAATTTTATTTTGATGTGCGAAGTGTACCTGAGGTTATTTCTTATAGGGCAGGAGACGGTTGCTTCCAGCCATCGAGAAGCAACCACGAGATGGTTGCTCCCATGTTCAGAAAACAGATCTTACTCAAAGACCATTTAAACATCTCCATTCTCCCCCCAGCCTCCTCTTTCCAGCCCTGATCTTTTTCACAGGTAGGAACAAAAGTTTGTTTGCTGACTTGCTGTATTTCTAGCACCAGATGCCCCAGTGGGACATCTGCACATGTGCCAGTTGGGAGAGCCAAAGCCTGGACCTGCTTTGGTTTTACAAAACAGGGCTGTGGGCTCTAGCACACGCACATGATCCTGTCTCTAGACTACACATTTATGATCCTGTGTGTGTGCAACAGGGCTTTTTTAGTACAAGAAGTTGGTTACTGGGCTTTTCAAGATCAGGAATACTCTAAGTTTTCCTTTTAACTTCTAAAAAAAAATGGGACATCCAGGAAACTCCTGATTTTGCCAAATCTCACAGCATTTTTGCTTATATGAAGAGGGTTTTAAATGAGAGCTTTTTCTAGCCCTCCTGCTTCCAGCTGAAAGGCCGAGCATGGGACCTGCATGTGTGCCGAAAGCCCAGACAGGAGTGGTAGCAAGGACCAGGGCCACAAACTGAAGATGCATTTTCAGGTGGGTGAAGGGAGAACCATCTCTCCCCAGCCCTGGTGATTCAGAGTGCTGCTAGTCCAAACGCAATCAAACCAGCATTAAATCTAGGAAAACTATATTGGGTAGAGGTCACCTCATCCCCCCCGGCACGGTGCAGAGGAGATGTGGCCAAGGCTCTGCAAGCGGAGGCAATGCCAGCACACAGGCCATGGTGCCATGAGTAAGGAAGGGGCTGTGTGCTCCTTCTGCCTGTCTCAGATACGAAAACAGCTCCTTAAATGCAGCTTTTCCCATCCAATGCCTCATCCTGCCCCATATCTCTCATCTCCTCGCCCTTCCCCCTGCACACCTGCCTCCCTCTCTCTGGTTGGTTCCTTCCTCTGCCCATGGGGAGATGCCCGCGTGCCGTGCTGGGGGCCAAGGGACACCCCAACTGCACGGTGTCTCCCCTTCCCTCTCTCCACCAGCCCCCAACCCCCTGAGTGCCCCTGGCAGCATTTTGGCCATGTTTGATGGAAGGGTAACCACCGTCAGAACAAGCTGCACCCTCAGTTTTCATGACTGGGAGCAGGTGGGGAGAGAGGAAGCACCCAGGTGGGTGTCTGCTCTCCACCAGCACATCTGGAGCCCACAGCTGGCAAGCACGGCCACAGCTTGCCCTGCCCTCAAATGGAGGTGGCTCTTCCATGCAGAGAAAACCTTTTTGGGGGAAAGAGTGAGAAATGAAGGAAGCACAAGAAATACATGGAGGCTTGGAGAGGGTGATGAGGGGGTGGTGTAGCCGGAGCGGGGCAGCTGGGGAAGCCACCACCTCCTGTTTCTTTTCAACCCTTTGCAGTCAGGCTGGTTGCCCCCGAGCTCAGGGGTAACTGGTAGCTCACCCAGCCCTCTCCTTTCGAAGGACCCTTTGGGACCAGTTTTTCACGCCATGTCCAATATGCTCCTTTGAGACTGGTCTTGGGCAGACCTTCTGCAGGAGCCTGGACAATAGCTTCCCCTGTAGAAACCTTTCCCAAACCCTGACAGCATGATTCCCTCCTTCTCCCTGCTTGCCCTTGGTTGTGCCCCTTCGATGCCGCAGCACTCAAACCCCGCCTCGGGGGTGTCGGAGCCCAAACCCCGCAGGTATTTTGGGCTGTGCATCTCTGGCCCCGCCATGGCCTCCCCCTGACCGTGGGGACATGCGGTACCTCTTGGGGCTGCCTGTATCTGAGTCCAGCAGTAGGTGATTAAGCATCGACTACTGCATGGCCCAGCCGAATTCAGGCTCTAAACAAAATTAGACTCTTAAAATGCTGTGGGAGGGGAAGAGGTGAGTATTTTGCAGGGGCTGTTAGTACAGCATTTTTGCGCTGGTAATATTTTTTTCTTATTTTATAAAACTCAAAACTGAGAACTGGATTTTATCAAAATGTCCTTTTTTGCACACCTGGTAAGAGGGAGGAAAAGAGGTTTGTTTTTTTTTACCTGCAGAATGTACAGGAATTAAAATATCTCTACAGATCTTAAAATCCTTATTACTCCTGCATTCACTTAGAAGCCAATGATGAGCAGAGTTTAATTTTAAAGCCCTCGTTCTGCGCCTTTGAAACAAACACTCTCTTCCTTCTGATAAATGATTAAAGTACCAGCAATTTATTTTTTAAAGGAAAAGATCACAGGAATTTCTCCACACCCTGACTCAGGTATAAATTTGTCCTTTCTGAGGTGATACTCCTGTACTTTAACCATCGTATACTTCCCACCCTAGTAACACAGGGAACAAAAAAGATGTTGCCCCGAAATAATATATGTAGTGACAAAGAAATTGTGGCTTTAGTAGTTTTCCTGATGTGCTTGATATACCAATTTCCAACAGTGACTTTGTGACATTGATTCCAGTAACAGTGAATTTGGCTTTTCGGGGTTTTTTTGTGTGTGCTTTGGCTTTTAAAAAAGTTATTACAACCAATGTTATGGACAAACTTGAAGGTATAAGATTTTATTCTTCCTCTGCCACCACAGATAATGAAGTTTTATCAACTCCCTTTTATTATAGTAATCTAAAACTGTATCCTGTAATAGGGTCATAAAAATTTAATGAAACTCAATGCAGTATGAATAAAAAAAAGAGAGAAAGAGGGGCTTTAGGGTGGACAAATGGAGAACAAAAGGGAATCCAAGTAGCTCAGGTGTCTCTAGTCCAGAGCCTCAGCAAACGATGCTCCTCCATCCTCATCTCCATGCTGGCATGTAGCCTGGGCACTCTTGCTTAATTCCCATTAGTGGGATTTTGCCCTGGGTTTAAACTTTACCATACCCAAAGTGATGTGCTGAAATGCAGCCCTGATCTTTATGATTTTTTGGGTTTTTCCTACCGTTTAAACCCTTTCTGGTATGTTCTGTGGGGCCTTTTAATGTATTGTTTCATTGCATACTTAAAACGAAGGGGATGTTAATTACTCTGACAGCAGGAAAAGCATAAATACTGCCTAACTGACATTCACCGGTGCATTTCAAAGAGCAGATGTATATTACTACAGCATGGCAGTTATGTTAACTCTGTGCAATGACAATAGGAAAAACTGATAATAAACATCAAACTCATCTGCCTTTTACCACAGAAAAAAAGAAAGTTCAAGTGTAGTGGAAAGTTTTGGGGGTTGTTTTGTAAATTACCCCTCTCTTTCCTGCTCTAAAACCTTTTGCTGGGGAAAGTTTTCAGGCTGGAGAAGACAGCAAGCAGCCTACCTGCTCCCTTATTCTGGTTTTGCGAGAGGCGCTTGTGACCCTGGTTTCCTCTTGCACGGGGGTTTTACCAGGATACGTTGTGAGGACGGTGAAGAGTTTGGGAAGGATGGATGCTGTACACAGATGGATCTGGAGAGCACTAGGGGCTAAGTTAGTGGAAAGATGCGGAGCGTGTTTTGCTCTGGAAGGGTTCAAAGAGATTCCCTGCGAACGCATGCAACTGCAAAGGCAACTTCTGCGGTGCAATGCTTTATCATCTGCTCTCAATCCACCAAAAATGCATGCCTAAAAATATCTGTTACTAATTTTCAGGAGGCAGCCTATTGTAAATGATAAGGTATATTCCCTCACTGGGAAGTAGCTGATATTAGACAAAATATGATAACCTGGCCTGTTATCAAAATATGATAAAATGGCCTTTCCCATGCCAAAATTGGTTTATAGTGTCCTAAAACAAACAGGCATATGTAGGGGTAGGAGTTTATGTATCACTTTGGTTTTCTTACTGGCAAACATAAAGATGGCCAGAAATATCATAGTTCATTTTGTGTAAGGGCTCGTTGGTGGGAACCACTTGCGCCCGGCAACGTGAACCTCAGTTTGTGCGGGCGGTAAAATACGCAGAGAAAAAATGATGTGGAATGCCCTGATATTTGTGACTGTGGCCTTGGTTTCATTTGTTAAACATGGTGGCAAGAAATCATTGAATATTGGAAACTTGATCAGAATAAGGCAAATAATATTCTTCCTTCATTATTCTCCATGTGTTCTCCTTTCTGGGGACTTCTTGTTTCTGTCCTCTCTTCAGTCTGTTGCCTCACTTGCAGCTGTGGACTAAAAGCAAGAATACAGATTAAAACTAGCTGAAAATTTTTAATCAAAAAATGCTTAACAGAAAATTTGAATTTTAACTAAAAAAAAAATTGGCAGTGAAATAATTTCCATTCACTGTGCTGTTTTTTTTTCTTGAGAAAACAGAAGACCCCAAATCCAGAAATATGTTTCGAAAAGTAGAAAATTTAAGTTTGGGGTGGACATTTTTCAAGTTTGACTGTCAGAAATGAAAATGGAGGAAAAAAACCAACAGTTTGAGGTTTTGATGGAAAACATTCTACCAAATTGCACATTTTTCAATCTGTTGAGGTAAACTGTAAAGGACAGGTCTTCAGGTACAATAAACTTGCATAGCTATTTTTTTTTTTTCTATTTCTCCTATTCTGAACTAATGATCTTGACAAATTTATAGTAATTTGTACTAAATTCTAGCTTTCCCCTATTTTTTTGATCTTACTATGCATGGTGTAGATTGTGGCCCAAAAGGACTAATGTGATTTTGAGAGCAATGTGATAGAAATTTTATTCTTCATCTACATAGGTTTCCCTTTAGGTATATCACAGGTGGGCTTTTTCTTTCCCCCCTTTGTTTTAGTGAAAATGGAGAACATCATTGTGAAAAGGGAAGCTTTAAAAATAACGTGTGATCTGGAAGCGTGAGTGCATAAATTATCAGAGCCAACTTTCGAAATATGCATTTGCAAGTGTTACAATCAGACACATTTCCGAAAGTAAACTGTAGTAGTTGTAAGATAAATGGCTCCCCAGAGGAAAGCAATAAATAGTATAGCCACACGCTTACTACGCCGCGGCTGTGTATTTCCATTATTTATGAAAAGGTAGAAAGCAAGCTACAGTTCCAGAAAACTCTTTGATCAGTGTATTTATTTTTCAAATACCTTTAAAAATGATATTACAAAACCCAAAACAGAAGAGTCATTGAAAGACTGGAAATTGGCTATGGATTTTAAATATGTACGAGGGGCAAAAAATTGGGATGAGTACACAATTTCCCTTGAAACCTCTCCCTGATATCCATGATACTGCAAAAAATTATTAGACCACTGGAAACCAACTCTTCTTCTGCATCTTATGTTGCCATTTCTTTCTCTGTCCTTGCTTCTTGTATATGTGGATTATAACATCTTTGAGCCTTTTTGTTCTGTGACAGCCATGGGAGACTCTTACAGAAAATATTAAGTACTGTTAATGTGTGTGGAGGGTAACTTAGGTTGGAAGGAAAACCTATGGAGCTCATCTAGTTCAACCTCCTGATGAAAAAAAAGGGCTAACTTCAAATGAAGATATTGGTTTAAGTGCTTTGTTGGATTGAGACCTAAACCTGAAAATTGAAAGAAAAAAGTCTACATGTTTCATGCAGCTGAAAGGAAGGCTGAAAGACCGGGGGGGGGGGGAAAAACAAACAAACAAACAAACAAAAAACGCAGCCACATCTGCAGTTCTTAGTTATCCAAGTAAAAAACAAGCAGTTGTGTCACAACAGAAACATAGCTGGTAAAATCATGGAAATACTTGTGAGTCTATAAACAAGTTTGCATTGAAAACACTGTTAAAACTGGCTCTTGGGATTTCCTCCCTGAATTCACATCACTTATGGAAAGTGTCTGGGTTGCATGTCTAGACTGGATGTCCAGATCTCCATATAGATTTTGAGATATCTTGGTGAAAGTATGGGAAGTCAGAAGAGCTGTTAGCCCTTGACTTTTTTCATGGTTTCAGTGCCTTGAAGTTCTTATTTTATACCAAACCCTCAGCCAACAAGTAAGCATATATAAACTTACAGTAACATATGGGGTATGTGATTAGTCATTACCCAGCAGCACAAATTTGCTGGGTATCATTTACATCTGTGTATGATCCCACTGAAAAATATTTATCGACGTCTTTGAAGGGTCTCCACGTTGTCTCTCTCTGAGCGATGTCTCAGCATCCAAACCTTCAAATGTGTCAGTGTCAGTTTGCAAAGGGCTCCCGTGTGCTTTTCAGAAGTGTCCTCAAATAATTTGTTGCTATGTAGGAAAGACTACCGTTTCCGGCGCTGCAGATACATCGCTCAGTATTGATATGAGAAGACGGAAACACGGGTGGTAAGATACCAGCCTCACAGTTTACGGCACAATGAAGAGGTCTCACTAGGATGCAGCAGAGTGGATGTGATGTCTAGTTTTAAAGAATCAAAAATTAGTAAGATCAGGGTTGTACATCAACACCATACGCTTAATATGGACTTGGGAATTTGCAAAGCAGAGACACCCCGCTATAACTCACATCCAAACAGGACTGGGCTTTCAGAACGATGACCTGATATCATGGGAGGGCGCCGGGACTCGGTGTTCAAACATGTCCACAAAATTGCACGACCAAAATGGGTCCTGTGCCTCTGCAAACATACAGCCTCTTCTTGTGCCCCCACGCTGAGAGCTGGAGCAAATTATCCCTCTTTGCAGACTTTGAATAAGCAAATACTCAGGAGGGTGATGGGGTGGGTCCTTTTTCAGAAATTGCCTTGAAAAATGAAATTTGAAAGCTAAGCAATGCGAGGTTCGTCTATATAAAGAATTATCTCTCCCAGGAATCCTACTATATAGAGACAAATCTAGTCTGAATATGGAAAAGAATATTCAAACAGAAGCCAGCAGAGAAAGCATATAATTTGTGTGGGCATGAATCGAGGTGGGGACTTACCCGTATTCTCACAACCCCATGATTACCTAAGGCATAGCCTGAAAATCCCAGGACTCTTTATTGAACATCTTTTTTTCCCTCCCTTTTTAACATAAAAAGCAATTTACTGACAAATCATTCTGATGTAATGGATTTTTGCATGCCTGGAATCACGGCTAAGCTTTAAGCAAGGAAAATCAATAAATGATGTGTAGCCATCAGCCATGTATACGGCAGCTTAGTATTATTTTAATAGTGTTATCACTGCAGAAGGAAAGCAGGGGAGACGTATCTGCTGCTTCAGTTCAGTGTTGAGCATGACCCCCTCTCTGCAGAGGGAGCTCAGGGAGCCCAGTGCCCCCCAGTGAGGCTGCAGGGTGTCCCCTCCCTCCTACCAGCGGCCACCGCCTGTGGGAAATGGTGACATCTGGGAATGAAAGGGCTCCACGTTCTCCAAGTAACCACCTCATCCTCTGGCCATGAGGCAGCACGTTGTAGTTTGGGAGAAACTGTAATTCAGGCAAGACTAGAAACCAAAGTGAGAGGCAATAAACAATATTTGTACTGCGAGGGACAGGTTCCTGGTTGGTGCCTTCTGTGATAACTCCGCTGAAGCTGGTGACCCTTCTCAGTATGCCTCTGCTCGGATGGGACCTTCCCTCCAGCTCCTTCCCCATTGCTCCCAAATGCTTGGGTCGACAGGGCATGTCTGCATGCTCACAAATAATGTTGTACAGCCACAGGCCAAGTAGTTTTGTCTTGTTAACCCAGACCCACAGCTTGTTCCTCGCGGATCCTCGTCAAAGGCTAACGCTTCAGAGCTGGGGCTGAACTAAGCAGTTGGACCCTGGACTTCGGAAGTGAAGGTGGGATCTCCCTCCCTTGTAATATTGATGCCAGGTATGTGGCAATGAGTGGCCCTAAAATCTTTGCCCGGTTCCCCCCACGGCACTGTCAGAGGTATTTGTGCTTATGTTCCCTAAGGACCCCCCAGCCTCGAGGCAGCCTGTCCTGAAGTCGGGCTGCGGGCAAGAGGAATTTGTTGAGGCTGAAGTGGATATATGTATAGCGTTAGGGAAACAGAGCAACGCTGTGGCCTCTAGTCCTCTTAGAGAGGCTTGTCACATGTTGCCTTCAACTTATTAATTAACCATCTATTAAACATCATCAAATAATCTTGTAACTTCATCAGGTTTTTCTAAGGCAATGCATGGTGATGTTTTCCTCACCTGGAGAAGTTAAAAGCTAAAAGGAGAACTGTAAAATGAAGTCAGAGTATCCATTTCTGCGAGGGGTCTCCAAAAAATAATTATCTAAAATATTAGAGGAGCTTGCCTATTCTTGAAAACCCTTGTGAGACGATCTGAACGTAGGAGTGTTCAGAAAGGCAGAGCACAGTTTACCCCGGTTTCCTTTTTCCCTTGAGGCTGAGCCAGCTCAGGCAGTGGCACAGGCAGGGAGAGTGTGCGTGGATGAAGCTGCTCGGTGTTAAAAAACATTCTTCCCTGTTTAACGATGTAAGTTACTCTGCACTGCCTGGAAACTGTGATAAGAAACAGGGCAGCACTTTAGAGATACCGTGCTTTAAATTTTGAATAATGGACTACCAGGATGTTTAAAATAGCTAAAGTGCAAACTGATCGCACAGGCATTAAAGGGCACGCTGGTTACATAAAATATAATAATGTACCCTTCAGCAAAGTGACATGTTCCATGTAGAATATAATGTACTATATGAAATCAGTAACATATAAGAGAGCGGAGGAGAGTTTCAAAGACCAGACAGGAGCAAGGAATAATACCAGAGAGTAGCACATGATGATATATGACATGTGGAGGAAATAAGAGAATTAGATTGAATCTCGGGGAAGATTGAAGTTCTCCATGAGGAGATAAATACAATCTAAAACAAAGATATTTGGTAGAAAGGAGCTACTTACAAGGCAATCATGTTGGAAGTGCCTAAGTGGATAGCAAATCAGATATGAGCATGCAATGCGATAGAAAAATAAATGTGTAAATGCCAATGTAATTCTGGCCTTTGCTGTGACAGTGAGGCAGAAAGGGACGCTTCTTCACACAACACACAGGCGACAGTGCTTGGTAGGAAACATTATCTTTGGGAGCCTTGATAATAAAGCTCCAGCGATCGGAGGTGACAGCGTGACGAGGAATGAGGATACCGCAGAGAAATGTGGGATGCAGAAGAGACAGACCTCTGCCGGAGCAGAATTGAGTAAGTCTGGCTGAGTGGCAACCAGCACATGGGTGACTGCTTGCTTGCAAACAGCTGATGCAGGGAAGGGTGGTGGACCGTGGGCACAGCAAGCCCGAGATTGATCAAATGAAATGTCTTCTTGGATTTCAGGGAAAAAATGGTCAGTAAAGCTGGTCCGTCTTCTTAGAGAAAGGGATAGGAGCCCTGTCATTTGTCATGTAAAAGGAGTTTCTACAACTGATTCCCTACAGAGTGAAAGGGAATCACGCATCCTCCCACTTCATGGCAGTGGGGTTTTGGGGCTACCACTGACAAAGCTGAGGTCATGCGCTGTAAGCAAGAAGGGCCGACATGAACTAGAAGGTTGTTGTACCTCTCGTTTCTCGTGCTCTGCCCTGAAGCAAGGATTGCTCAATAGCTCAAAATGTTTCAAGTACTGGGGGTGGCCAGTGGGTGTCAGTTTTGCTCTATGAAGCAGCTGATGGAGCTTCCCTTATCTAAAGTAAGAAACTACCTCTTAAAGGAGGCAGTGGAAAAAAACATTCCCATGGAGAAATGTGAGGTCAGCCCCACAGTTTGGCATTTTGGTTTTTCATAGCTCTGTCTACTTCAAGAGCAGCCACAGACAATAATTCTTAGAGAAGTCATCTTAGTTTTCCCTTGTTCAGTATCTCTGCTTTTAGGGCGATGACAACTAAGTGAGGGTTTTCAACAGAGCTCTCTTGTCTTACAAAAGAAGAAGCCGCCATCTACAGCCAGACAAACACTTTATTTCAAAGGGTCATATGTGCAAATGTGCAAAACTCTTGCATGAGCCATCTAGGATAACCTCACTGGAGGGTCATGAATTTGTTGTCAGCCAATTAAGGCGACTCAGCATGGTGTAGAAATCACTTAAAGGTCAAGTCAATGCTACAGACCTGTAGCTACTTTGGATACAATTTCCATGGAAAACATCTTCAGATTTTAAAGATTGTTTTCAATAGCTATTTTTAACCAAACTTCAGAGCTGAATGTAAAATTATACCCTTCTTGAATTAAAAAGCATCCCAACAAACCCAAACCAGCAGCAAGCCACTATGAAAAGCATTTGCCTTTCTAACGCAATGAGTAAGCTGAGACCTGGTACTTCTATAGGACTCCATAATAAACTCTGAGTGTTTTGCACGAGGAAAGTTTTATGAGAAGAACACTCTTGAGCAGTGTACGGACACAATAAAGTGGCAAAAGCAATTCAGAGAAGAATTTTTAAGACAAAGATGATGATAGTATCGGCAAAGGTTTTTCTATTTATGTCCTCATTCATAATGGCGTAAAATTTGAATCTTTTTTTCTTTTACTTTTGTAGATTTTAGATAGGGTCTTTTCAGCCCAAGTCAGTAGGACAATTTCTGTTATTACATGGTATAAGCTCAGGCCTGTGCGGTGAAGAAAAGATACCTGATAAAATGACATCTTCTTTAGCCATCGTTCCACCACCCAAAATCTTAATTAGAAGAATCCCTCATCTTGCTAATAAACAGAAAGTAACATTTGTTCTTTGAGATTTCAGAAAAAAATGACAGTGTATTGTCAGTAGCTGGGAGTAAAAGATTGTCTTTTTAATATAGAGACCCAATGATGTCTTCATTGATTTAAGTCCCCAAAGGAGAACTAAAAAATGGGAATGCCTCCCTCTTAAAAACAAACAAACAGGAAAAAGGAGGCATTTTCAAACCACAAGAATGAAGTTATGTTTTCTTTGCTTGCAGAGTTATGTGTGGGTAATGTCTGGATATAGAGAAATGTTATTCCTTTCCTGGAGTAAAAGAAGAATAATAAATAAAGCTTTGAAAAATGAAGAAATCCTCTACCACTAAACGAGTCAGTCTCCTAAAAAAAGGCTGTGGAGCACTCTGTCCGCTCTGCTGCTGGAGCGAGACAGAGGAATGCTTCGCAATAAAAATTAACATGCAGCTTTAAAAGGCTGTGGTCAAGCGTTGTTTCATGTAACACTGAGAGGAGCGTAAAAAGATGCTAATGTTTTATTTTTATGATCTAAATTGTTGCTTGTGGTTAATCAAAGTTAACCTGGCTCCACTTTAAAACTGATTATGTGGCCTGATAACTTAAGGTGACTGTATTTTCACAATCAAGCCACAGGACACTTCTATGATGACACTGCTTATGGGCACAAAAGAGGCATACAACCCCCCTGTTTTGTAAATGGCTCTCTCTTGCACACTTGCACGGTCTCCATCGCAGCTGTATCCAAGTCCCTGCCCCTTTCGCTGAGGTGTTCCTGATTCTCAACACAGCTGACAGAGGAGAAGAAATACTATCAGCTTTAATTTCTAGGTGAAGAACGGCAGTATGAACAGGGATATTCACCCACCGCAAGTAACTAATTTAGCCAGCTGATATCTCCAGCCCCACTGTGTAGTCACCAGAGAAAGAAATGGTCCTCTGGGGAGTGACTACAAGCAGGAATCTAATTTTGGTGCTTGGAGTTGCAGTCTGGACGCATCAGTCTTTTCCATGGACTCCAGAATCAGCTGAGGAATAGGAAGTAAACAAGGTGCCTATAGCAGAATACTATGTATGTAGTACTATTTACTATGTAAATGGAGGGGGAAATGAATATCCTCCTCCAAAGCAAGGCATTGAAAGCGAGTCATCCACAGTCCAGACTGAGGCTTAGTCTCCAGGCTGTCCTTTACCTCTGAGACGACACTGTCAGCCTTTGGCTCAGCTGTGCCACTTCTGGAGGTGGAGAGCTGGGCATTTTTCTTTTCTCAGACAATTTTACATTCTGACTTCATTACTCGTGAGACTCTGATGACATACTATTTCTGCAATGATCAAAAGATTGGTTTGGATGGCAGCTTTTCAGCCCCAGCGCTCACTGTAGAGGTGGTACTTCACACTGAACTGCTCACTCTGAGTCCGTGCATTGCATGGAGCAGCACAGAGGGGACTAATCCCTGCCCTGCTCCCCTGGCTGGGGACAGCTGTGCCTGTCCCCTGGTTCAGGTCATGTTACAGAGCCCCACACCTGCAGGGGCTGCTGTCAGCCTGAAAGATGCTTTAGCTGTTTAGTCCCTGACCACCACAGCAACTAGTTTTCCACCCAGCACCACTGCCTCTCCCTGGCTCCCTAGAAGCAGCAGCATGATGCTGGAAAAGCGGTGAACAAATAAGGACAAGGAGTAAGGAGGGTAAAGTACATGCCAGTAAATCTGTCCTGACTTACGTGTAGTGATGCATGCTAAACAGGGGTGGTGTTGTTTTTGGAAATGTGGAGAGCGAGGAGTGAAGTGAATAACCAGGACATCCTTCAGGTGTTTTGAATAAAGGCCCTGGGACTCTGAGGAAAAATGTGCAACCACCCAGGTAGAATCAGGCAAAAGAGCCTGTTTAACTTCCAGGGAGATCTGCAAGCTCCTGCAAGGTAAGGTGAGATGTGAGCTTAAAACATGCCAGTTACTTCCCTCATGCACAGCATCACTCTTCAGCAAAGGAGGAGTGGGATGCCTAACAGCTCCTGCAGGGTCAATTAGACTATCTAACTTTATGATAAGGTCAGCTATTTGTTTCCTTGTTTGAAAACTCCTATCTATAGTTGTTCAGAGTTGAAGCTGGGTTGGCAGTGCGAGGGCTCTGAAGGCACTAGCAGACCTTAATGATCCTGATCAGCCTCAGCTGGGGCCTCCACCCACGCTCCTGCCATTGGGCCAGGAGCCTATTTAAGCTCAGCATTATGCTTTGCATTTTGTTTGGGCTTAGGGGAGGCCTTATCACTCTCTACAACTACCTGTAAAGGAGGTTGTAGCGAGGTGGGGGTTGGTCTCTTCTCCCAAGTAACAAGTGATAGGATGAGAGGAAATGGCCTCAAGTTGAGCAAGGGGAGGTTTAGGTTGGATATTAGGGAAAAACTTCTTCACTGAAAGGGTGGTCAGGCATTGGAACAGGCTGCCCAGGGAAGTGGTTGAGTCCCCATCCCTGGAGGTATTTAAAAGACGGGTAGGTGTGGTGCTTAGGGACGTGGTTTAGTAGTGGGCTTGGCAGTGCTAGGTTAACAGTTGGACTTGATGATCTTAAAGGTCTTTTCCAATTTAAGTTATTCTATGATTCTATATTGGAGGAGTGCTGGTCTTCCGCTTAGCTGTAGTTGTGTCCCTGCCTAGCCGTGGACCTTGCTGATCCTAACCTGCAGATTGACTTCTTGGCTTGACCTCAGACCTGCCTCATCACTGCAGACTTGCCTGAAGACCAGGGCTCTTGGTTAGACCTGGCCATCGTCTCTGGCCTGCCCTACTCCCTTGCTGGGGGTTGTGGGATGGACCCTGGCTGATGAGGTTCTTGCCATGCTGTCCTGGGGCACTACTGTGGCTCCTGGCCCACGGCACACTGACAGATAGGTTGGATTCAAAGAGAAAATGTCCTTACATCTCAGTTCTTTGCCAAGCTTTAAAGAGCTGTAGTAGGAATTCTTTTCAAGTACAGAAATGGATGCATAGGGTGGTCTTCACTATTCTTTCACCCAAGATGAGATACCAAATTTCAGCTCAAGTAACAACTGTCTGTCTGCCTAAATGCCCCCACCAACGCCAGAAATTTAAATAAATCCAGCACACATTTGTGTCAGCTGCTTCATGAACTTCATAATTCTGTGTTGTTCCCTGTTCAGTATTGGATGTATGTAATTCTGCTGGTGCTGTGGTTTCCAACCATAAGCAAAGCAAGAGTTAATTCTTATTTTTGTTGAAGCACTAAGTGGGAAGCTAGGTCATGCATAAATCCTTATTGTGCTAGGTGCTGTACAAGCAAAGAATAAAAATGATCCCAGGCTCAAGGCTTCTCTGTTAGTAGCTTGTGTCATAATTAAATTTTGTTAGGACACTTTAGAATTGCCCTTCCTCATAAATGATATATCCATATACATTTATATCTCCATAATAAAAGAGAAAACCTGTACACTTTTATTATTGATAATAAAACAGAAAATATAATACTATTTTCCAAGTAACTTGGATATAGCAATTGGAATACATGGGGGTGAGGGAAAAGATCTTTTCTTGTATACTTTTGGGTTATATACATGTAAAGTTGTCCCCTTTATAGAAGAAGGAAGAAGCATTTGTGAAAGTTGTCTCACACAGAGCACACAACTCAGGTGGAGAGTACAGAGCCGGAGCCGGTGCCCTTTTAAGAGTCAAATATTGTGTGTTCATGAATAAAGCTCTAACAGCAAAGATGATAAGAGAAGAAAATACAGCAACCATGTGATATATTAGCAGAATGTTTTACAAAGTCCCCCACAAAGCATCCGCTGCTCTTGAAAAGCCTAACCAGCCCAAGTGAGAAACTATTCACAAATTTAGTATTCAGATTACATACTCTGCCTTTTCAACTGCTCTCTGTACAATGAATGCCTGTACAACTACAGTAACAGACACAGATCTACAGTTTCTGTGGCCTTTGAGCTATTATGAGTATTGTGCCTCTCCATAAATTACATCTGCATGTCCTGAAAATACCAACTGTTTTAATAGGAATCAATCTATAGGCTTTTATTTTGGTGAAATACAAGGGGTACAGTATGTTGTGTCCCTTTTAAAATTAATAGGGTATGCTCTGAAGATATTCAAGGATGTTCATTATTTTCTTTATAGGTCTCTTTATTGATGCATATAAGCATAAAACAGTGCTTTATTGTAGTAAAGAGGAGGAGATGGAATAATGAATAGATTAGTGCTTATATGGTTTTTAGATTGCCCAACGCACAGTTAAATAAAGAAAGGTCTACGTTTGTCCTCTTCGAAGGATATTGGGAATTGATCCAGTTTGTCTTCAAAGTGCCCCTTCTGTGGGTAGAGAAGAGAGGGTTCAGTCTAACGGCAAGAAAGCTGATGCAGGGGTCTGCCGCTCTGTGGTGTTCATAGCTGTCCAAGGCAACAGTGTCTTAGAGATGTCTTTTTTTAATTTCCTAAGTATAAATAAATCTGGAGCTTATGCCGTGATGAGCTACTGTTTATGTGAACACCTAGCACAAGCTTTTTGGGAGTGAACTCCTAGAATACCTTGTACAGGCTTATAAAGAAGGAGAATTAGATAATTTAAAGCAGAATTTACATAAAAGCATTATGGTTGTTTTGAATAATAACTCTCACATACCTGCGGGTGCACACGCACACATATATATGGGTTAAACATATGAATATTTTGCTGAAAACAGGCTGAGCCCATCACTGACCTATCAAAGCAATTTACTGATGAGCAATAAGGAATTAAATTCTCCTCCCAGGGTCCTTGTGAGATGGGGGAACTGTTATTTCCAGCACACAGGAGGAGAACTGGGGCCCATGGAGACTGAGCAAATGCCTGGAGGGCCACCACAGCTCTCAAGAGTAGGTGGCTGTCGGCACAGCCTGTGATCCCTGGGGCAGCTGGGCTGGTGTGGCAGGACACTGTCCTGGGGCAGGCAGGGCTGTGTGAAGGCTGCTTAGGTCTCGTCAATGGAAATGGAAGGGAAAAGGGCTGCCCGCCGGGCTCACAGGAGCTCCAGAAATGGCTCTTTCAGAGATGTGCTGAAGTGACCTCTACAACATGGCAGAAGTCCATGGCAAAGCTGAGAATTGCTCTTGGGGCGCTGCTCGGCAGAAGAAAAACTCTCATTGGATTATTCACTGCGTTTTAGAAACGGAGAACTGAAACACAGAGAAATAATGACTTGGCTGAAATTACGGGGAGGACCTCTGACCATGGTTGGATGTGAACCCTGCTCTGCCGATCCCCAAACCATCCCTTGGTCCTCAAGATCATGGCAGCTGCTCTGCTGAGCGTCAGCGGGGGGCAGGTGTGTGGTTGATGTGAATCCCTGTGGAGCTCTTGCTGCAGCCCCCGAGCTGAGTTTTGCATTGAAACCAGTGATTCACCCCCGTTGCTGTAGTGAAGATGCGCTCATCTCTGCAGTCCTTGGAGTTCACAAGACTATTTTTAAAGGCAAACCTTTTCACTTTACTCCCTGCCCCTTACTCTTCCTTGTTTTCACAGCTTCATTTGGTTTTGAAAGCTTATGGAGCAGCAGGATTGAAAAATCAGAAATAATTACTGCAGAGGACGGGTCTGGCTTTTCCCATCAGCTTCCATGGCTCAAGCAGGTTCCAGCAGCTTTGGGAGAAAAGCTGTTAGCTATTAAATTATTACCTGTAAGGAGAGCCAGCTGGAAGCTTTCAGTTTTCAAGATTTTGATGAAAAGCACCATAAAAATCTTGACAACAAGACTTGTAGCATTTCAATGACATGTTTTGCATTTGTCCCTTGCTTTTCAATGGTCTGTAAAAGTGATCAAAGCCTTCAAAATGCTACTGAGGCCGACATCTCAGGAATTTTGACCCCCCAAAATGACAAGGGGGGCAGGGAAAAGGCAAAACCAAAAGTGTGTGCTATTGAGTGAATTCATTTGGACAGCTTTTGGGAAGTCACTTTCCATCTGGAGGAGAATGTCCGCAAGGAGAGTTATTCCGGTATGAACTGTTATGGTATAATTACACAGCTATAGCTGTGCCAGTCTATTTTCTGATGTAGGCAAGCCAAGTCTAGTTGTTGAAACGTAGGCGTGGGAAACAAGAAGTCTGCTTTCTAGGCTCAGCTCTGAGCGCTCTTTGTGGCCTTGGGCCAGTCCCTTAACCTTTCTGCCTCCTTCCTATGCAAAATGAGAAGACTTAAATTAACCCACTTCACAGATGTGGCATAATGACTAATTGGCTAAAATTTGTAGCGCTGGGGAGAGAGCTGTCTATTAACTTCAGTGCCTTTGGCTGCCTGAGTAACTTGGTGTATTTTTAAAAGTGAAGTTTGTCTCCCTCTCTCAGGATAGGGTGGCTCTGCTACTACAAAGCAGAATGTCATTTGATGTGAAGTGGCTGAGCTAATAAAACCTGGGTTTTACTTTACTGCTTCTAACAACAGTCTTGCGCTCGCGCGTAGCTGGAGCAAGAGTTAAGGCTGTAGTTAAGATTTTGCTTGAAAGCAATGCTTACGGGTACCCAGAGCCTCTGCAGGCTCTTGATACACACGGAACGTGGGTATGTAGTGATGCAGGTACCCTCGTCAGTGCGTGTCTGAAACTTACTGGCAAAATGTGCGTGTTATTCCCCTTCGTGGTGAAAAGAAAGCGTAACTCCCTGTTACTCCTGTCGGCGGCTCTGTTGGGTGAAAAGGCTCAAGGGTGTACGGGCAGCCTGAATTCTGGTCCTTCCTAGTGCCTGCGTGCTTAACTTTGCAAATTTAAATTTAATAATCTCTGTGTATATAATGCACGACATACATACACAACCACAGCTTCCTAATGGACCGTTAACTCTGGTGCCTACTAATGGCATTACCGCGGTCACCAGCACCCAGCGGTTCCACTTCGACCGAGAGATGCTCGACGAAAAAAGGACGCCGCTCTTGCACCCGATCCAAGCCCCGCCGAAGGGACGGGAAAGCTCCGGTCGGAAAGCAGGCCGGGCGCTGGGCGCGGCGTGCGGCCCTGCCGCGGCTGCGGGGGTCAGGCCCCGCGCCGGGACGGCGGCGGCTGGAGGCGCCCCTTCGGCCTCGGCGGGGGGGCCCGGGCTTTCCTCGGGAGAGAACGCGGGTTTTCCCCCCTTCCCCGCCACGCCCCCCCGCCTCAGGAGAGGGGGCAAGCAGCGTGGAAAGGCGGTTGTGTCAACCGGGCTTTCTCTCCAAGCGTAACGCTTACAGAAAGGAATTACCTCATATGTACTTTGAATGCTCAATTAGGTAACGAGCACGGCAGCCCCGAACCCTTCCCCGCCGACTTTGCGCCGTCCCCCGGCTGCCCCCCGGCCTCCCACCGCGGCGGCCGTTAGAGCAAAGCCAATACGGGCGGGAGAGCCGCGGGACCGGCGGCGGCCGGGGGCGGCGGGCACTGCGCACCCGCGGCCGTCCGGCGGTTAAAAATAGAAGTGCTGAATCACGACTCCGCCGGCAACTTCACCCGCCCGGCGGCGGCGGCCCAGCGGCTGCCGCTCCTGAGGGGAGGAGGAGCGGGGCGGGGGGGGGGGGGCGGGTGCGGGGCAGCCCGGTGCCCGGGGCGGGGGGACGGGGACGCGGCGCTGCCCCTGAGGCGGCGGCGCGCGCCCGCGCGCGTGTGTCCGTCCGCGTGAGGCGCGGAGCGCACGCGGCGCTGGCGGCGGCGGCACTTGTCCTCTAATCGATTGCCGAGCGTGCTGAGCGGCCCTGCCGGCGCGGGCACCCGCCCCCCGCGCCCCCCCGCCGCCTCCGCTCCCCCCCCCCCCCCCCGCGCGCTCGCCGCGCCGGCCCTTGGGTGAGGCGCGCGGGGCGGCTGGGGCGGCGCGCGCCCGCGGTCTTGGGCGCGCGCGTGGGGGCGCCGGCGGCGGCGCGTGTGAGGGTGCGAGCGCGCGCGTGTGTGTGTGAGCCTGTGCGTGTGTGTGTGCGTGTGTGGTGTGTGTGCGAGCGAGCGAGTGAGTGAGTGCGGGCGTGCGGCCGCCGCCGCCGCCGGATCGGTTTCTCGGGGTTTGACCAGCTGTCCCAGGCTAACCCTGCTCTCTGAAGATGGAGGAAGTAAAAACAGGATTACCCTTAGCTACAGCTCCACTGCCTTAGTTTCCATAGCCAACTGCCGTGCACAAACACACCTCCACTAGGCAGAGAGAGCCGACACTAATAAAAACACAAACAAAAGGGTGATGGAAGTGATTCACTGCCTGCGCGGCTGAGGTAAATCTGCGCCTGGCTTCTTTTTATTTCTTTCTTTTTCTTTTTTTTTTTTTTTTTCCCTTCCCTCCCCCCCGCCTCCTCCCTCACCCCGGCCTTTCTTTCCCTGGTGGGGAGGACAGCTCCGTCCGGTGTGCGAGGCGGCTGCGGGGACGGCGGGGCTCTGTCTGTCTGTCTGTCTGTCTGCGGAGGGGTCCCCGACTAAAGTGCGGTTGTGCAGCATCTCCCGCACGGCGGTGGGCTCCCGATGACTTGTTGCTGTTAGCCCGGAAAAAAAAAAAAAAAAAAAAAAAAAGCAAAAAGCCCCCCGAATCCATCCCGAGCGGGCGGCGGGGGGCGGCGGGGGGCGGCGGGGCTCGCCGGTCCGTTAGTCAGCGCCGGCCCCAACTGCCATTTCCCTCAGCGCCCGCCGCTACCTGCGGGCCC
This sequence comes from Platalea leucorodia, assembly GCF_965183815.1. NCBI lineage: Eukaryota > Metazoa > Chordata > Aves > Pelecaniformes > Threskiornithidae > Platalea > Platalea leucorodia. Next base: position 62,972,996 of record NC_138827.1, read on the forward strand.
CCGGGGGGCTGCGGCCTGACGCGGGGGGGGGGCGGGAGACGGAGCGGGGAGTGTGGAAGGGAAAGGGAGAAAATGACATAAAATGAAAAATGAGGCAGGACTTCCATGACTTTGACAGGTTGTGGTATGGGCGTGGAGAGGCAGGGATGAGGCGCGGAGCCCGGTGTCGCCCAGGGCCGGAGCAGCACTCCGGGGAAGTTGGCCTAGGTTTCCTGCGCGGGGTGTGAGTGCGCCTGCCGCCCCCCCCCCCCCATCCCTCCCCACATCCCCTCACCCCATCCCTCCCCACATCCCCTCACCCCATCCCTCCCCACATCCCCTCCGCTCCCCCCGTTTTCGTGCCGATTCGTAACGAACCGGTGGATCAAGTTTTTCTCTCTCTCCTCTCTCTCTCTCCCCGCTGGTTAATCGCATTGCTGTAGCACCGGCTGACTTCCCTCCCTCCCTCTCCCTTTCTCCCCCTCTCTTTTTTTTTTTTTGTTCTTCATCTTCCTTCAAAGTATGTGCCATTCCTGAGCGAGTTTCCCCGCCGGCTCATCCCCGGGGCTGCCCGGCTCGCCGGCTCCGCATGCCCCACCTGTAAGTGCCGGGGGCGGGTTTCACTCCCCTCTCCCCCTTTCTCTCTCCCCCTTTCTTTTAAAAATTATTTTTTAAACTTTCCCCATCTTGCTGTGTCTTCAGCCCGAGCAAAACTCTCTCTCCATTCGTTGTGGAGAGGGAGGCTTAGCAGCTGGGATTTGCCATCGCCAGCCTAAAAATGGTGACCAAACTTTTTTCTTCCCCCCCCTCCTCTTCCTCCTCCTCCCGCCTTGAAGAAATAAAAAATAAAAAGCAAACCGTGTTTTAATTTCAGTTATGGATGTTTCTGTGCTTCTTTTTGTCTTTCTTTCTCTTCCTCCTCCCTTCCTCCCCTTTCTTTCCTTCCACTTCATTGGCTGGGATGATCTTTCCCTGTTGCTTCTGATGTTTCTTTCTTTTTCTCAGTGTGTGCCTGCCTACCTGGACTAGGGGGAAGATAAGGTAATTTTGAAGGGCTTGAGGAAGCGGCTTACCTGTTTTGAAAACTTTTTTTTTGAGATTTCTTTTTAAGAGTCATGTGAAAATCAGTAATTGAAGGGAGTTTGGTAGCAGCTGGGCAGGTTGAAATTTAAGTGTTATGTGCTGAATGCCTTGGGAATTTGATCTGCTTTATACCAAAGAAGAACACAGAGAAAAGTATTTATTTATTGGGGGAAAGGTGGGGGGAGGAAAGGAAAGCGGGTTAAGGGAGGGGGAGGGAAGTGGTTTTGGAGACAAGAAGTGAAGCTGCCTGTTTTCCAGTAAGTAATGGAGAAATTCCAGGAGCCAGGGCTAAATATACTTGGCGATCAATACAGAAATGGCTCATTGTGAATAATTTAGCTGCCTGGTGCAGTGAGAGTTTTGAAACTAAAGGCAAAAAAGAGGCCGTGGAGGGAGAGAGGAAATAAAATTCTCCTCTGGTCATGTCAGATTCTTAACTTTTCCACTTAAAAGAACATAGTTATGATTATTGATCTCTCTCTTTTTTTTTTTTTTCCTCCCCCTCAATATATATCAAATGATAGCTAGGGGGTGTCATTCTATACAGTTACTTGGGTTTCTGGAAAGTAATAGCTTGTTCTGTGTCAGCAAAGTGCTTCCAGAAACTTTAAGATTGCTTCACACCACAAAATGCATGATCTGGGAGTATTAAGTGTGACGTTCGGCCCCATGCTGTGGCAGATAAATAGGGTTAGAGCGAACAGGTGTGTGTACAGGTGTGTGCGTGCGTTCGGTGGTGTGAGACAAAGAGTTGTAATAACTCTCTCAAAGGGGAACGGACACTGGAGGGCTTTATTTTGTTTAGATGAGGATGGAGTCTCTTGGAGCGCGCGTGAAAAGAGCAATTGTTAACAGTATCCATCTCCTCAAAGTCTGTTCTGGCTGCCAGAGCTGGTAATTGATAAAGCATTACCATCCCGGCTTGAACAAAACGAGTGGAAAGTCGGGGAAAAAACTCTCAGATCAGGTAAAAATGCGAGTGGGGGACAGAGAGGGGTATGATCAGACCAAGATGATCCCAGTGTCACCTGCCCAGGAGGCAGCTGAATTTCTTTACTCAGATAATTTGCAGCAAGAGTTCAGTGATTTGCAAATGAGCACATGCAGTACACTTGTGTGTTTCTCTAGGCGATGGTTGCAACAGCAGTAAAATGGGCAACTACTTAGGGCTTTAAGTAAGTTTAATCATTTAATGGTTGATACTGACAGGCGTCTTTGAGGGTGTACTTTTCTGCCTTGCAGCACTGCACTTTGACTATGGAAGCAGAGGCTGCTGATGGATATATAACATGTAAGTAGTCCTTTCGTTTGATTATTCTGAATTACTTTCTTTTTCCCACTATCCTTTCTATAATGCAGACACGTGAAACTTCAGCTTCCTTGTGTATGGTCTTTGCATTGAGATGATAGTGAATTAGTAGCGTTTAAACATAAACTTTGTGTATAATTGAAAAATGCATGGGGAGGGGTGCACGGGTGAGTAGCTCTAGGTTTAAATATTTAGCGAGGATGAATGAACTTTGCAAATGAGAGAGAGCTCATCTTCAGAAATTCAAATTGCAACCAAAAACTTTTTATGCCTTTCACTATGCATTTCTCTCCTTTTCTGTGTCAGGGCAAAATGTCTTAGTTTATGTGCTTTGTTTAACTGTCAGTTAACCGAGAGCTTTAGGGGTGAAGGTCTATACGATAAAATGCTACTTCAGTCTTCTCCTGCCCAGCCCCAGTTCTGGGTGTCTGCAAATGGAAAAGTAATCCTAACTTTTCTTGAGACAAAGCAGCTGGGGCAAGGTTTGTCACAGGTGTGTGTGGAGAAGACTGGTGACAGTAGGTTTGGGGGGGGCTCTTAAAATCAGTCAGTTAAATGTTTGCTTGTGGTTACTGAGAGTCCAGTTTTTACAGGCTGTGGAAGACCCCGCTGGTAAAGGAGGGAAGGGCGAAGGGAGTGAGAGAGTCATACTTCTTAATCGCTGTGTTGCTCTACTGAAGAAGGGGATGGAAACTTACAGGGGACTTGTTTTGTGAAAGCAGGTGACAATGAGCTTTCGCCCGAAAGGGAGCACTCCGGCATGGCCATTGACCTCACCTCCAGCACACCCAATGGGCAGCATACCTCCCCCAGTCACATGGCAAGCAGTAAGTCTCTTCTTAAACCTGTTTCTCTCTAGCAGTGGGTTTGGGTTAGTCTGGTCCTCTGGGTCCTCAGCTTGCTTACTTACCGGGTCTTAACCACTGCTGTAGGCATTGCGAATAAAAGAAGAGAAGGACAGGGTAGATTTTTTTTTTTTTCTTTTCTTTCTTGTTCATGCTGGTGTCTCATCTAAACATGAATGGGATTACTAGTCTGAACTATCCCAAGGTGGCATTTGAGAGCTGGTCCTTACCTGTTCCAGGTAGGAAAACACTAGGCTTGACGTGCTGGTTTTGTTTCATCAGGTTTTGAAATCCAAATGGAAATTGTTGTTGTTATTATTATTACTTACTGTGCTTCCCAAAACAGCTTGAAGTAGCTTTATTTGAAAACAAACACATTTTATTTACAAAAAGGCTTTACTCTGGCAAAGGTATGAAGTTAAAATATCTGGGTTTGATGACAGGTTGTACTTTACTATTCCATAGAGAAACTTCAGCATCCTATTCATTACTTCAGCTTTGTCTTGGCAAGTCCAAAAGCGGCTGGGATAATTGGAAGTTTATGGCACTCGGTAGTTGACTCTCTAACAAACTGAAAGGATTTTGTTTTAGAATGTTAGGGGAGGAATTGAGAAAATGTAGAGATTTGGGAGTCTACTGAGAATGTCAAGTGCTGATAATATTTTTATAATTATTTTCATGCTATGTTTTGGAGGTGGATAAATGTAGTTTACACACATTTCATAAAACCAACATCCTTTCTTTTTCGTGTGTGAATGCCATAGCTTGTTTTACTCTTGGTTGCAATGTTACATCAAGATATTTACCTTAAAGTACCCCGTACTTGTATTCAAAAATAATGTAATATGCTTTGCTTCCAGTATACTGTCAGAGGGTTTCTCTCTATGTGATACTAATTTTCTTTCTAGTGTGTGTACTATAGATACATGTTTATCTTTTTAAACTGAGTGAGTGTATAATGCCCCACCGAAAACTGTGAAAGAAAAAGAGAGCTTTTAGGGTTGCTTGCTTTACAATACACAGTGTATTGCCTTCAAAGTCTTTCATACTGAGATGATGATGTTACTTTCCTTTAAGAATTCGTCTTTCCTCCTGCAAATTACCAGTAAAACACAGTTTTTATGAGCCTTTAAAACTGAGGGTTATTATGAAGATCTCCCAATTATATACATGTTGCTAGAGAATATGATTGCTAATACTCTGGACTGAACTTTATATGACAACCGATCATAATTCAGCATCTTTAGACAATTCCAATCCGGCTGCACTGGGATTCTGATATATTTTATTATGTTGTAAAAGTTTTACTACTCACTTTCTTCATTTTCTTTGTTTCCTTTTTATTAATGGGAAGCCTTCATTGGGAGGGAAAAAAAGCTCCTTGTTTTAAATCTTCTTTATAATCTAGACTAAAAACCAGAGGCAAGTTAGGGAATAAAAAGATCTGGGATGAAGTCATGCAAAAATGCTTTAACACATTCAATATTTTCGTGCTTATTGTGTTAACATTTTGAATTATTTTTAAGCTTCGTTAGTTCTTGCAACACACATGTATCTGCTGCCTTGGTGTATATGTTATTTTTTAAATGTGCGTTGTAGTATCTCACAGGTGTCTCAACTGTTTTCATCGCTGCTGCTCTGTGTTAAGCATGTGCTGCTGTTGAAAAATTAGGGGCTCTGCCTGGGGTTCTTAAGCCAAGGAAAACTCGGGCTTCTTAAATTTATTGTAATTTATTTACTCTTTGCAGGCATAAGAATGTTTTGCAGAGAGGCGGTTTGTTCTGTCTTAAACATGGAGGGTATTGATTAGAGGTTGTCGGCTTTTGTGGCAGCTGTTACGTTGGTTCATTTAAGGTTTTTTGGCCAAATCTTGAATCTGGCATGTGTAGACTAAATCACCAGGCTGTGCTTTAGAGCTTTCCACCTGTTTTGTGGGGTACAGGAAATCCTTTTAAAGGTTCAGTAACCCAGAGGCCTGCGAGCTCTGGGGTTTTTTGGGGTGCTTTTTTGTTTTGTTTTGAGGAGAGGTGGAGGTGGGAGAGTAAGGAGGAGTAGCTGCTTGAAATATTTTGTATGAATTTGGTAGCTCCTGTTGGATCGATCCATCATCCTTTGTTGTAAGTGGGGGAAGTGGCTGCGTGGTTATTTCAGTATGGTTTAATTTCTAGTGGAGACGCTGGAGACTGATCTACTCTTGGCCTGCCACTATAGTGAAGCCCAAGGCGTGTGATTCTGGCTGGGTAGGGTTTGCTAATGGAGGAGGTAGTACGTGGATCGGACTCCAAATGTTTCACTCCCATTTTTGTTGCCAGTCGTCCCCAGAAGGTGGATGGCCCTATTTAGCTGTGCGCTTGGGATGTGCACCTGCAGGGCAGAGATCTAAGTTCTGAACTTTGTTCTTGCGTTCCATTGAATCGTTTTGAACCACAGCTCTTAATTTAACCTTAATTTGTGTCTGGCTCAAACAGAGATAAAACCGTAAGAAGCACATTTCTTGGATCTGTACTGAAATGACTGAGCAGTGCTCTCCCAGCAACAGTAAAATTATGTGCTAGGTAAAGAGTTTTCTATGTTCATTAGCCCCTGGCAATCCGTGTTAGTAGGAGTTCTGGCTGGGCTACTGATGTTTTCAGGTTCTATTCCAAGGTTTCAGGTTAAATATTTTGGCTCATGTTGGAGAGTTGTCTACTGCATCCTTTAACCTATTACCATTTTCAAGTATCTAGATGGTACATATAGGTTATGGATGGGGCTGACACTCAATTTTCCTTGTGAATGAGATGATCGTGAAAGATAAATCACAATAAATCGCCTGTCATAGCTAACTAATGATCTTACATATATCTTACAGTATATATCTGCCTTTAGCAGAATACTGTATGTATGTTGGCAGAGGCTCTGTTCTAAAATACTTTATTGTAGTTTTATGTAAGCGAAGATTTAAAATGTGTGTAAATAGTCAGACTGAATAGCTTGATAGATCATCTCACTTTCCTCTACAGCAAAAGGCAAATTAGTGCTATACCTGCTGATACAGATGATATTTACATAGCCCCAAATCTGGAAGTCCAGATCTTCTTCTGATCTTCCATAGGAAGACTCTTCCAAGGGCTGACACGCAGAGCTGGGCATCAAAGGCTTGCTCAATTAACTTCATCTTGGTACTAGAGAGTTCCCTGCATGGCCCTAAGCCCTCCTCTAGACCCCACCGAGTTCAAGGGAGTTTGTCTTGTTGCCTTCGGTGAATGTTGAACTGGGCTATAAGTGGTCAGGAACCTCAGAATAGGAACTGGCATGCTAATTAAAGGCTGATGGGGAATCCTTATAAAAGAGGCTTTAAAAAGAAATAATTCCCAGTCACGTCCTCATAATACCATGCTGAGTTCTTACTTTAGTTATTTGAGATATATATTACTTTTTCTCCCTGTAGGTTAAAATGGACTTAGAAGAATGTCCCCTTTAGAAACTGCAGGGGCACAGTTGTTTGGTTAGTTGACTTGATCACTGCTTTGTATAGGATGAAGGATACTTCTCTAAGGCCACTTGCCTGGTATCATATGGAAAATAGTAACAGCAGCTGTTAGCATCCGACAGTCAGTGACAGAGGACATTTCCTCTTTAATTAGAGACGTTACAGTGGGTGTCCTAGACAACTTTCTTATCTTTGCTTTCATAGACAAAAGGAGCCATTAAATGAAACAGAGTCAGAACAATCATAAATATCAAACCCAACATCTGATGTTTGAAACTGATTAAAATTGTGGTACGCTTTCAAGATGTTTTTATAGTAGCTTAAAGTGTAACTAAGTTATGAAAAATAATTTATTAAGAAAATAAGCATTGTCAACTGACTCTCTTGCTGAAAATAATGAGGTGATTGCATTTTCTCCATGGTGGGGAATGATCGCGCTGTCTGACAAGATAGCTATTGGGACAACAGTATTAAGTGTGAGTGATTTCAGCAGCAGTATTTAAAGAGAACTCGGGCAAGGTCTTATTATAATGTAGCCAATACTGTATTCCCAGTGATCAGGGTAGACTGGGGTGGACTATCAGTGGCCCTTTTTTTTTTTTCTTCTCCCCTGTAACTCCAAAGACTCAAATCTTTCTTGATTACTTTCGTTTTTCAGCTCTGAATTGTCATACAAGTGCTGTTTTGTCACAGTTGTGTTGCCCTGAGCAGAAAGTTTCATGCACCACAGCTGCATCAGCACCACATCTGTATGGATAAAGAAACGTAACCATGGAGCCCACCTTTTGGAATGAAAATGCGAAAATTAGAGGTTACTTCATGCCTCAGCTACGCGTCAAACAAGCCTCACCATCACCAGGGTCTACGGCCCAGGCACGTGAGGCTGGACCTTGCACTGGGATTCTTTTTGTCTCAGTATGATTTTTTTCAGTAGGATGAGGTGATGGAGGCTGAGCCTCTGCAGGAGCCTCTTCTTTAGGGAGGGTGGTTGAAGCTGTCTGGGCTGGGCTGCAAGGGGGGAACTGAATTAGTGCTTTGTGGCTGTCACTACCCTGACACGTGCACTGGGGCGTGAAGAGTTCTGGCAGCCAAACTGCTGTGCTCTGAAGCGCGGATTCAGTTCTCCAGTTCTTCCAAATACCTTAGAAAGTGTGAAACACTGCATGCGGTGCTAAAAACTTGGACTGGATAGCCTCGAGATGCTGAGGAATCTTTTTCCTTGGCGACCTTTAAGGAGTAGGGTAGGCAACATCTATTGCTCTGAGTATCTTTGATCCTGCCTTAGTGCAGGGAGGTGGACTTCTGACAGTCACTTGAGATGTCCTCCAGTCATTTGTGTCTGGCTTTCCAACCTCGACAGTTTGATGTTTAGAGAGCTCATCTGTGGAATTTCACGGTGATGCCCGATACAGATGTACCTGTGGTTTTACAGGTTGAAGGGCAGTGAAGATGCACTATGCCAAGATGAGCTTAGACATAAGGGATGAGGTCAATAAAGTCTGGCAGGGAACTGGTAGAAGTGAGCTACTTTGACACTTACAGAAGCAATGACTTTGCTTCAGTCTTTTAACCTCAGGCTCCCTGAGAATTTTGAGGGGAATAATACTCATGAAAGTTTTAGCCAATGGGTTTAGCTCTCTTGAAGTTCAAGGAGGAAAAATAAAATAATAATAATAAAAAAAAAAAGAGGTGACAATCAGGCTTTAAGCAGAAATCTAGGTTTTTGTTCACACGTATGAAACTGAAGCTCTGCAGAGTAGTGTTACACTGTTTTGTTTCTTTTTTTCCTTAAAAAAAAAAAAAAAAGTTACCTGGAAATGAAATACCTGCTGGAATGCACCGTGAATTGTTGTACCTTCATATACATCAGCTTAGATTTTTCACACTGGTATTGTTAAAATCATGAAATAGTTCCTCTGATACAAACTCTGTGCGTAGATGAAAACTGAGTAGCCACTGAGACTACTAGGTGTTAAGTAACTGCTCTCTGTAGCTCACACTCAAACAGCAGAGGGTTCCCCTGTGTGATTTTTGTATCTTCTGTCGCGGTCTCTCTGGCATTCCCTATGGAATCAGATACTCGGCTGCAAAAACATTCCCCTCTCTTGTTGAGTGTTATAACGAGGGTGGAGTGAAATGATCAGTTAATCTCATTAAATAGGTTTTTATTCATTCTGATGGAAGTCTCTTGGGAGGTCATCTGCCAGGGCTTTGTTGCAGCACACACCTTTCTTAGGGAGCTTCTGTTATTCTCTTGGACTGTCAGGTTCGGTTAACTTTCGTTGGTACACACCCTGTTACAACACTCGGTGCTCTTGCTAGTTTTGTAGTCAGCAAGTTTTCAATGTTTGCTTCTGGAATTTCAGTTCCTTTTCAGACATGCCAGTGAAAAGAGCAGTCCTCATCTTCCTTGAAATGCAGCACTTTGATAGCAGCTGGACAACAAAATACCTGTTAGAGAGTGCTCTGTCGTTCCAATCCCTGAATTTAGGGGAAGGTGCAACTCCTGTTGAAATCGATAAGTATTTTCTCCTGGGAAACTGGATCGAGGGCTTGTTTCCCGTTCCTATGGGCCACTGGCTCTGTCTAGTCCTCTGGCTAAATGACAGTTTGCAGGACTAGGTTTTACAGGTGAAAATGCAGCTACCTGTGTCATCTTTGTGCATTACTGAGGGTGAGCGGTGCTTATTCTCCTTCTAGTGCCAAGAGGGCACCTTGGAGGAACGATGCTGTTCTAGCCAGGAGGAAAAGTCATAGCCCTCTTCTGCTTTTTCTTCAATAATCCCAGTGAATGAAACTCCTTGGGGGATCCACCTTGAAGCAGCTCTGTAGAAAATTTAAGAGAAGGGTGTGCCACTGCTCTCTGTAGTAACAAGACCTGTTGCCAGCCCGGGTGCGGAGCCTGTGCCACGGCGTGTTGTCCCTTGCCTAGAGCAGTGAATGCTTGTTTGGAGTCCGGGCAGCTGACTGCTGCATCCCAATGGAAGGAAGCAGAGCTGTGATTATCACTGAGAAGCAATGAGGCTTGACAGGTATGGCTCTGGACTAGGCGACCAGAGGCCCAGTTTTTCTCCTGACTCTTGTCATCATCGAGGAGTCCCTTCATGTTTCTGTGCCGCTTTTTTTCTCCTCTTGCCTTTTTTCTGAATCACAGAGGCTGTAGATCATTCAAGGCAGAGGTTTAGATGGCGTATGTTAGGCTTTGTCAACAGTAAGAATTTTATTATGGTAGCTGCGTTGCTTAGGGGTTGTCTTACATTTAATTTTTGCAGCCCCGTAATGAGACGTGTTCAGAGGTACCTTAATACTGGTGTAGTTTACTTTCTGTCCTGCACAGGAATAATTGCGGTAGCCCTAAAGCACCCTGTTCTGGTGTGATTACATTAGAGCAACCACAGCATTTTAACTCTTCCCATACAGCTGAGCATTACCAGGTCTGTGTGTGGACAAACCCCTATTTACACTGCCCAGCAAAATGTGCCCTTGATCCGGAGCCAGGTCTACATTACCGGCTTCTGCTGGCACTGTCTTGTCAGCCTGTGGCTTTGAAGAGCTGTAATCTCTCACAGGCGGAGTGGTGCTGGCAGAAGCTCTTGCTGTGAGCATAGCCCTGGCTGGCAGGGTCACCTGCAAGTGTTGTTACAGGTGGTACACTGGAGTGTACCATAAAACAGCAGACGCTGTTCCTGGAAAAGCATGGGGGTTGATTGATCCCCTTCATTTCTGTGCTGATAGGTCACTTAAACTTCTGTGAATTAGAACCTATTTGTTTTTTTAACTGACTTTTGCTTTCTCCACACCTCTTATTTTCGACCCTGCTTTCCGGTTTTTGTGTTTGTTTCTTTAACACTGTGTGGCCAAGGCGTAGCACCAGGGAGGTGGTGGGCTCTGCGTGTGTCGTACCCGCTCTTTTAGCTTCAGGCTGCTCTGTGTTCAGCCTGTCCAGAAGGGTCATAGGGCTCACAGTCTCCCCTCTGGTGAAGCCGAGATTGCCTGTTGGATGCCTGTGCCCCCTCAGGAACCGGGGGAACACCTGTAGGTGGTTGGAGGTTAGTCCTAAGGCCAAACTGCACTCCTAGCCCCGGTGTGGAGGGGATGAATATCTGCATTTATGAGCCAGTGAATGAAAAAGACAGCAGAGTTCAAGTGCATCATTTCCCCTAAACAGGTAGGGGTCCCTCTCCTTGGCAGGCTGTGGGTTTTATGCAAGGCCATGGGCCAAGGAATCTGGTTCACTCCAGACATACCTCCACTCTCCCCACCATGGCTTCATGTTACCTGGAGAAGCTGCAGAGACTGTTTTTTGTTTGTTTGTTGGTGTTTGTTTTTTTTTTTTTTTTTTCCCCTCCCATCCCCTCTGTCTGCTGAGGTATTGGTACCACCTCTGAGGCTGTTCTGGGCACAGGTATAGTCACTGCAGTAGGGAGGAGAGAGAAAGGGAAGACTAGTGGGAATATTAAAGTCCTTTCCCTGTCACTGAGCTGGAGAAGGCCTTTTGAGGATTCAGCTGAAGCTTCATGCGGTGGGGATAGAAGACCCAGCCACATCTTGGTGCTGCCAGTATCAGACCCTTTGTCCTGGGGAGTGAAAGTCTGAAGCAGTTTCCAAAGAAGGTAGGACATACTGAAGCACCGAAAATCCATTCACCTTGTCTGCTTGTTCTGCCTATCACCTTTTTCTCATAAAGTTTCCTCTTAGTGAGGAGACAAGACAGTGCATTTCATCTCCAGCTAATGGAAGATTCAGGCAGGGCTTACAACAGAGGTGCTCCATTTGCAGTTAAACCACATATGTGACAAAGCTTGAGTTTCCGATGAGGGATATCTTCTTGTTTATCCCCTTTGTTCCTCCACTTGAACAAAACAAATGTTATCCTAAAGGTATCTATGCTGTGACCTTCAACAGTACACTGGAGTCTTCTCAGCTCCTTGGTAGTCATGTTTCCCTTGCATTCCCCTCAGCCTCCAAAAACCCCTAATTCCATCAGAAGAAAATGGTGATGTCCTGGTTTTTCTCAAGGGACATGTCTTCCCTCAGTCCATGAAAGTTCTGTTGGTGAGTGGCACAGAAAGCTGGCTGGAGAAGCCTGTGATATGCCCAAGTCCATGTTAATTTTTCTCATGATTACTCTTTGATTTGGGAATGTGTGTATGTGCAGTCGTATGAGAATTCACACCTACTCTTTCCTAGTCCCCAGCTCAGCCTTTGGACATTTTATGATTCCCTCTGCAAGCAAATGTGCTCTCTTAGGTAACAGTCTAGCATAAAATACAGAGGATTTTTTGGTAACTGTATCTGTACATCCTTTAAACTCCTAGCAGCGTGAATTAAACACTGCTTCTGTCCAAAGAGCAGCAAACAGGATGGCGTGAATTCCCTTCTTTTGAAAATGAAAGAAGTTGCCTCTTTGTGTATGAAAACAGCAAGTCATTTTACACAGAAGAGGTATGAGGTCTATTCATTTGGGGAAGAGTAGCTATTCTCTTTAAGTCATGGATGGTTTATAAGTTTCCAGGAAAGAGTCGCAGTAGATTAAGACCTTGTTCTGGTTAGCAGCCAGGTCTGTGATAAGGGGAGAAGGCTCAAGCAAAAGAAGAAAATGGGGTTTGGTTTTGGTGGTTTTTAATCTTATTTCTTGAGAAACTGATATCCTGCAGCGTGTGTTTTGCCTTGCCCAGGTAACAGCCCCTGAAGGGGAACAAATTTATTAATTAGCGGTTTTGTGTGCTGCTTTTAATTGTCTGTTCCTAGGTGCGGCCTTTGTATTGCGTGTGTAGTATCGTGGTGAGGGGCCTCTCTCCCTGCATCCTTGGACTTTGGTCTGGCACGTGTGCAGAGTTTGCCCGAGCACAGAAATGTTTTAGAATACGTTGTTGCGCCTTAAACTCACTCAGTGCCTTAATCCTCATCACCTTTCAGATGTAGGCATGTCCTAGACATAGATGTGTGTAATAGTTTTACAGTTTAATCTCCCAAAATTGGGTCAACTTTACCAGTTGCTTTGACCTTGTTACCAGCACAGGTGGTTCCTGGGTGAGTTTTAATACATCTCCATGCAGCTGCGTGGAACAATCTGGGGTACCAGCTTAACTTGAAACCCCCTGTTTGACATTTTTCCTCTAGCTTAAATACACAGGCCTCTCTCTCCATCACTGTTAGGTATTATCCTTTGGATAATCTGTTCTTCTAGAGTGTAATGTAATAATATCTCCTCGTTATATCATGCTTTTTCAACAATAAATCTTTTAAGAGCTTCACAAAGGATGCCAGTTGAAGAGATACAAATGGGTGAATAAAATTATAGGCTGAAGAGGTGGATAAAAATTAGAGAAATTAGTATTAGTATGAATTCAGCTCCTATAGGTGGGAGGCAGTCAGCTTCATCATTTGTGTACGTGACTTCAAAATGTCAGATTATAGGTAGCTCTCAGGAGTTCAGAAGAATGATGAACTAGTTGTGTATTTAAGGGTCAAGTAGTATAGGATGTTAGCAGACTATGACAGCTCTGTAGTTTATTCTTGCATTCTCTTAAATTTGTATTCTGTCAGTTGCACAACTTCTTTATTTCCTCAAAATCCCATGCACTGGTATGTGAATCCCAAACCAGAGTGTTCTCAGAGTATAAATGTTATCACTAGTCAGCTGCCCCCAAATTAGTTAATACCAAATAGAGAAGGTTGATAGCTGGAGAAAAAATTATGAAAATGTGTCCAGCCCTGGCTTATGACAAGCCTGTACGTGTACGATATGTGTAAATACAAATTGAAGGCACTTATAGAGAGTTTGTCACATATGATAGAGATGTACAGTCTTGAAAAATACTAGAATCATGCAAGTCCCATGAAATTAGGAAGCCAGAAAGAGGAGAGGTATGTGAATTGTGCCTCTGCTGAAGGAAAAGCTATTAAGCGCCACCCTTTTCAAATGTCAAATGCATGGGAAAAAGTTGTTGGAAGCCAGTCTCTGCTAAGTCTGCTGCTCGCAGAACCTACTTTTTGTTAGATGTTTGTGCAAAATCACCTCGCTGGTCGGACTGTGAGACCAGACATGACTCAGGCTATCAGCACGTAACATGGTTTCAGGCTGCTGTCTTACTGCTCTTGCATTAAAATGCTGTAAAGAGGTATTTGCTTTTTTTCTTACACTTTTAAAATGCTTTGTTTATTTAACGTCATTAGCGCTATTGTTACTTAAATTTAGCTTCTGACTGGCAACCATTAAATATTTATAGAAAAATCGATAGTAGTGAGATTTTTGCTATAGTAAATATATATCATGTATGTATTTGAAACCAAAGCAAACTGCAGTGCATTCCAGGAAATAATCTATAATGATGCTCTTTAAAGTACCTGGTCATCTTCATGTCAAGATGCTTTCTCTGCATCCCAACTGCAGCTATTCCTGCAGTGGAACCCTGTTTGTTTTTTTAACAGCCTAGAACAACACAGTACAGTGCCTTAGGAAAAGAGTAAAAATAGTGTTTTCATTGTAGAAATGTGAATAATTGCAGTGTAATTATCCAAGGTTCCTTAGTGACTGTATACAGGGAGATCCTTAAGTTTTATGTTGCATCTCACAGACAGCACCCCAGCAACAGACTACCGTGCTAGAGAGAATTGTGCTAAGGTATCGCTTCTGCTTTGCTTATGCTGATCGCTATCATCTGTTCTGTTTTCTGAAACACGTGAGTGTTGTTTGGTGCCCCAGCTTGTCATGTTTTCCTCGCCTTTGCTGTGGCATCTGAACGCCCTTATGAAACTAGTGGTGTGTGAGTCCCTTTGAGGAATTTCTGACGTGTCTCCTGTTGTGAGGTCAGTACTCGGGTCTGGGTGGAGACAAAACCAGCCCTGCATTTGGGAAGGGGAAAATGTTTTTGAAAGAAGGTGTCAATGTGGCGACTGAAGATGATGGTTTAAAACCAATGCCTAGTTAAAAAACTAGGACTGTGACCTTAAACTGGCCTCGGAGGCAGGCTAGAGTTCATTGGAGGGGTATGGACAAAGGTATGAGATATATGGGATGCCTGACGTGTACAGGACAATTTCTTCTAATTTTCTCGTGCCACTGTAAATGGAACAGGTCTTGGTAGACCATCAAGGAGACGACCTGAATTAAGTGTTCTGGCCAGGTGTTTTGGAAGGGGGAAAACTTCCTTACGATCTGGGGATGAAATTTCAATTTATAATTATGGCTGTAGTTTTATAATAATAATTCTAATTATATATATAAACAGTTTAATCTACTATAATGTAATATGGTAACATTTGCTGAGCTTTGGCTGTTTTCAGATAGTGAAAATGTGCTGGTGGTTGTTGGCTAGGATTCAGAAACATTTGTCAAAATTTTGTGCACTATGTGAACAACAAAATTTTGTGTGGATTAAGCAATTATTAATTCTCTCCCATTATCTGTCAGATAAAACTACAACTAATTAACCAAAATTAATTGTAAATAAAGACTATCTGTTGTTGAGGAGGCTAATTAGAATGGTAATTGTGTAATGATGATGCATTTAATTTCAAAATGCAGATTTAAAAGCTACTTCTTTTGGCAGATAGAGCAAGGTGTTCTGAAATGAAGCGGGATGCTTATTGCTGTCATTGTCCCCTTAATTAATACCACCAGGATTGCCTATGTTTTCATTCTTACTAGTGTCCCCTACAGAGCACTCAGAAATGTCCTAATTCTGCTCACATTGAAGTCAGTGGTTAAACTGTTGTGTTTTTTTTTTTAATGTAATGGGAAGAAGGTGCTATGTGGAAGTGCTGGTGTTACACGTTGCACGCTCCTGGGTTTACTACTGTAGCAGCACATCCGCATGTCTCAGCTCTGGGAATACTGGCTGTGCTTTGGGATTTGCTACTGACTTGCCATGGAGATAGATCTGGAGTTTCAGGCCAACAAAACTGAATTGTGACTCAACGTTTTAAAAATGATTGAGTGAGTAATTTTCCATGCAGTTTCATTACAGTATCTTTTGCCCCAAGGATTATTTACTGTAGATTAACTTCCGGCAGTTTTTCACCGCTATATGTAATCTAGAATTTTAATAAGAAAGGAAATGTTTAAATAGGATAGTATTTTTATCCCAAATTGCCTGGTTGTAATGGTAAAATTAGCATCACTAGTAAAATCAGCAGTTGTACCTGCTAGCCTGTATGCATAATGTCTTGCTTTTTTTTTTATTAATCTGTTGTCAAAATATATTAAATGCTATTATGAGGTATCGGGGTTTTTTTAGCATAGAATGTTTTATTTTAACAAACTACCGTTTGAATCATTAACAAAGAAATGGGCATTGGATACAGAATATATGATTTACCTTTTCTCATCATTTGTAATCACTCTACTAATTTTTTTTTTCCTTCTGACTTGGTTTAGAGGGAATTGCAGAACTGAAGCATTGAATTAATCTTGAATGTTCCTACTAATCAGACTTGAATATTGAGCATAAATACATTTTACCTATTTTATTTTTAACTTTTCCTCTGTGAGTTTTTTTTCTTGTGCTTCCTGGTTCATGGGGAGAAAAACCCTATGAGCATGTTTTAGTTACATCACTAATATTAGAACTGAGTAATCGGGTGGCTTTGGCAGCAGTCTCATTTATAAATTGTTGGTGAGCAGATGGCTCACCAAGTTGGCATGCCAACTTCAAACTTTCACAATCATGAGTCAAGTTTTAAATCGCAAGATTGCCTTACATGCCATGAGATTTTTTTTGTGTGTGTGTGTATTTGTTTAATAAATGTAATTCTTGATGTACCTTCTCATTTCTGAGCTGTGTTTTGCACTGAAGCATGGCTTTTCAGCCATCTTTGGGTTTGGGAATGCCTTTTTTCTTAATTTAATGAAAGTGGAGACTCTTGTAGTCACTTATCTGAAAATCTTGCTGCTAAGAAAAAACAGTAAATATCAGGCTAAGAGACATGAAAGTGAGACTTGGTAATCCTGGCTAATGTCAAATAGTTCAAATGGTTGAGATAATTCACAATTATACTTCTAGCAGCTGCTGGTTCGTAGGCACAATAATTTGCTAGAAATAATTTGCTGATATCTATAATCCTGGATATGCAAATCTGTGCCAATTTGTTTGTTTTCTGAGTGCAGGGCTTAAGTCCTTAGGCGGCATAGAGTACAAATCTTGCATTTTGAAATGCAAGAGTGAATATTTTATGTAAACAAAATGTAGCAATAAAAAGAGAGCTGAGCTGGAGTGCTCAGATGTTCTCACTGTGAACACTGAAGTTCCAAGAGGGTCAGATATTGATCCACTTGAGAATTTGGACAAATATTACTGGAAGGAGTTTTTTCTTTTTTTGTCTTTTTAAGCTATTCCTTCAACTAAAATTAACATGGTGTATGTGGGTTATAATGCATTGTGGGACCTGTAACAGAATGATAATTATACCTTATTTCTAAATGATTCCACACAAAGTGTGCTGTTGTAAATGCTAAACAATTGCGTTTCATCCATAATCATGTAATTGGTGTGTGCAGCTAATTAGTGTGTGTTCAATTTAGGCCCAGATTTTTTGGAAATGTCTCCTGTTCTGGTCCTGATTTAGCAAAGCTCTTAAACAGATGATTAACTTCCATTGGCTTTAATAGGACTTAAGCACGTTCTTAATCAGGGCCATTGTGTCAAATCATGTTTCTTGGTGACAACCAGAACAACCTGCCAGAGCCATAGTAAAAATATCTGTAGGTCCTCCTTAAATTCAGATTAATAGTTTCTTTAACTTGTGAAGCATTTTGTTTCAGAATCTGAAACTGTAGCTCTCTCTCTCTCTCTCTCTCTCAGCAAACAGTTATTGTCACAATCTAATTGTAAGTATAAAGTTTAAAGATTTTAACTAGCTTGGCAGGAGGCTGTTTGCATCAAATCTACTCAATACACCTTTGAGATGGAGAAGAAGAAAATATGCATCTGAGAGTGCCTCGCTGGAATATAAATGTCAGTGCTGATAGATATCTATGATAGAAAATTTGTGTGGGAGTAATAATTTAGTAATAAAATAGGTCAAATTAATTCTTATGCTGAAGGGGATACCTTACAATAACCATTTTGTAATTTTATGTTTGACAGTTTGCTCTGCATTATGTGGATAGGTGGAGCTGAGATAATGTAATCCATTTCCAATTGTAAACAAGATTGCTTTAAGAGCTGCTGTAGTAAGATGCATGTTGGCTGACTTTAAGCTGAAAGGTAATTGCCTCTGAATATTAATGTGCATGTGGGGATTTTTGTTTTTAATTCTGGGATTTCATCTTTGCCTTATAGCAGCTCTGAAGAGGCCCTTGTTTTCCCAAACCCCACTTTGCTGCTAATTGAAGCTGATGGCAAGTGTTGCGCTTTGGGCCCTTTGCTTTTATTTTATGTGGCCTGTGTACCTTGGAGAACGCTGCTTTCTTTAGGTGTTTTCTTTTTTTTTGTTAACCACCTTTTGAGTAGATGAGTTTTTTTAGAGATGCTCTTGCTGTCCTACAGCAGCTATGTCTAGTTCCTGGGCTAGGGAAGGAATGATAGGTTGTGAGAAAGGGGGGAAGTTGCTGCACTAATTGAATTGTAGCCTCTTAGAGAAATGAGAGTTAAGGTGCTGATCCTGTGCTGTGTAGGTGGAGAGCTTCCCCAGGAGTAATTTAGAACCTGATCCAAAGCCCACTGCACTTTGTGGGAGATTCTCCGTGTAGTTCCACACACTTTTGGAGCAGGCCCCTGTCATGGGCACAAGTTGTAGGTAGTGACTAGCTTAGTCTGGGGGAACATCAACTGCCTGCGTTTGTATATGAAATTGGTTTAGGCATGGAAGGGAACAGCCAGATTACAATCAAGTTGTACCTTGTCTTTCCATTTAAACTCTAGCACTTGGCTTCTACAAGCTATTCTACTACCTGCTGCTTACAGCGAGACTCGGCAGTGGATACAGTGGGCTTGGTGTTGAGCAGGGTGTAACTGCAACTCTGCTCCAGAACAAACTGCAGTTGAACAGCGATGCAGGAGCTTGAAAATCTGTTGCGTACCGGGTTTTGACCTGCACATGTTTTAATGGCACTTGATGCGTGGGCTGTCATTAGTTAGGACTGCTTAAAGATGTTATGACTGGCAAGTGTCCCACACGCCCTTCTAGCAGAGATGACTATTCCTAAGGCAAACATTCAAAGCAGAGTTCAATGTGCCTTGTTCTCTGTGGCAATGCCAGCAGTTTTTCTAAAAAAGAGAAACCAAACAACAAAATGGGGTATTTTTAGCTTGGATCAATTCACTGATCCAGTTTATTGCATGGTCTCGCACAGTGAGAGGCTGGTGTCTGAGCAGGGGTTGGAGCTCCTGGTGCTGATGTTTCTGCAGAGGCAAAGGTATGCTGAACTGTGCTAATGCCTGGAGGTAACAGATCTGTAAACTGTGTTGGTCAAGGAGGCAGCGAATTGGCTTTTCTGCTGCCTCTGCCCCGGTGCAAAGGGTGGTCACCTCTTGCAGAGAGAGGGGGCCAGCAGCTGAGAGGCACTAGCTTCACAGTCAGCCCTTTTGTAGGTTGCCTTTAGCTCATGGCTCACAGTTGGACTATAACCTCATATAATGTCTCTAGTTAAACAGTGGGCTGAAGATAGGTGGTGTTATGGGTGGGAACCACTAAACAGAGCCAGACTTGAATCTTCTACATTCCTGCACCTTGCACAAACTTTGGGGTATTGAGGTTTTTTGTTTTAGAATGATTTTTTTAAATCTCCATAGTGCCCCCTCTCCGGTGACTTGGTCTGACACTTCTTGAAGTCAAGGGGAGTCCTTGTGGTAATTCAGTCATTTTTGCAAAGTGATGCTGCCTGTAGCAAAGCTGTTCTAAGGGTGCCTTCACTAAAAAATCACTTAGCTA
Organism: Platalea leucorodia; assembly: GCF_965183815.1. Classification (NCBI taxonomy): domain Eukaryota; kingdom Metazoa; phylum Chordata; class Aves; order Pelecaniformes; family Threskiornithidae; genus Platalea; species Platalea leucorodia. The sequence continues at coordinate 62,992,560 of NC_138827.1, forward strand.
CAGAAACGTTTGACTGTAGGCTGGTAAGCAGAAAAAGTGAGGGTGTGTGGGTTTGTGAATGTATGTTGCCCATTAAGGAGTCTCACTCTATGCTGGGGCTGCTTCATTACCTTGATAAAAATAACATAAAAGGATTCTACTAACTTTTTAACTTGTTCATTAACAGATCAAGCATTGTCTTAAGGGCAGCAGTTTAAAAGAGTCCACTTAATGAAAGTTGACTGGAGGTATGTCCTGTGGCTATTACAAACTTTGTTTTATAATAGCATGTATTTTTCCGTAGCTCCTTGCCATGCTGTAATGTGGTTGGAGTGGAAGAAATAGAAAACTGGCCATTTCCCGGCAGATAGCGATAAGTTTCTACTCAGTCAGAATGCTCTATACACTGTGATAGGTTTATAATTATTATCCTAAGATTGATGTTTTTTGGGGGGAGTGTAAATTTGTGCAGCAGTAATCCATTAAGAAATCAATAATCATTCCATCCTGAAATGCAGTTTCTCTACAACATTATAAATACACACCAAAGATTTGAAACTCTGCTTGTCTCCCCTTCTCTGCCCCCCTCCTCCTGCTTCCCTTTGCTGTACTGGAGAAGCAATTATGTGGTAGGACTCTTCTGTTGGAAAAGCAAGGATGGTAGTATTAAGTCTAATCCTGAGAGCCAATAAAAATTTGCTTTCTCCCCAGTACCCTTTTTGATCTCTGGGAAATTCCCCCTCTTCTCTGCCTCGGTTTCATCCCTGGTAGATGGGGATGATGAAGATTCATGCCTTGTTTCTCTGTAGAGTACTGTGGAGAGGAAGTGTTGTATAAGTGCGAAGTCGTGGTATGTGTACATTTCCTTTTCCTCACTCCTCCTCCTCATTCAGTCTTGGTTCTTCATGTAACAATACAGAGGTTTGACTATCAGAGGCCAGCGCGTCCTGCAGGACTTCCCTTTTTGCTCTGAATTCTGCCCAGTTGGACAAACGTGTTTTCAAGATGCTGCTATAAGTTATCCCCTGATCTAGGGAGCGGGAAACCTACTTTATCTCAGAGTAAAGGTGTTTGTAGCTGATAAATAGTAGACTTTATGAAGGAGACTGAGAGTATTATTTATGTTTCTTTGTAGAAGGCTAAATTATATGGAGCGAGGTGCTGGGCCTGTCTGGTTTTGATCTTGTAAAGAAAATTGTGGACGGGCAGAGAGGTGCTATTACTGTAGTAAGCCACAAAACATGGCATACTTTAATATTAAATTTCCGAGTATTTTATTTTCATTCTTCCTCTACTTCCTTTTTGTTAGAGCTGGTTGAAAAATCAGTTTTAATGAAAAATACCTCAATTTTCCATTTGAGTTTAAATTACTATTATTTTTAGCCAGCTCTGCTGTTGATTGGAAAATGGGGCATTCTTTCATGATAGAGTTGTATCTTACATCCACAATAGTTGTTGTCCAGGTCTAACTTCACTCCTTGCTTTCTCATCAATAAAAGGCATGCTCGGCTTGGGATGGGTGTGATAACTCAACCGCTGCCTTTTACGCTTCTGAGAATATCGTCATCTAGTGCATAGATGCTCACTGTCCTTTTCAGCTTTGAGAGGGAGAGCAAGACCAGAGCGTTCATCACATGTTTCCTTTTGACATTTGAGAATCTCAGGTTATGTCTAGAGGTCTGGCAAATATAAAGCCTGAGTTTTGCTTGTGATTTGGCCCGTGCATATCTTGGCTTATCAGAGCAGGCCATGGGAATATCCACACGGGTAGAATTATTCATGCATTTCTGTGTTCACAAGCTTGCGTCTTAGCCAGGGGGGTGTGGAAGAGCTGGTGATGACCGAAACTGGACACTTAAAAGCCAAACACTGTTTCTCATCTGTGTAGTTGCTCTAAAACAATTTAAGGCTACTGTTGTGGTAAATTCCCTCACTGTAGTCCTGTATGGGAGAGAGCTTTCATGCAAGCTTAATTGTGGGGCAGCTTGACTTTCACTGGTGTGCACTGGAAAGTGTGAAGTTGTGACGCTAATAGGAAGAGGCCCAGATGCCAGCAAAAAAAGTTGGTCCTGTCAATTGCGTTCAGTAGGTTTCCATTCAGCATTGACTTTTTGGCTAGTGAGTTGCTTTTTTTTTCTTCTTTAAGGCCACAAACCCCATACTGGGTTGCTTTCCCATCAATAAAGAATACTTCTTCGTTTACCCAAAACTGTGCCTCTTGCTCAGATGGTGGTACCATATGAGTTTAGTGAGGGCTGGCACTTTGTGGGTTTTGACTCTTCTTAATTCAGTACCTTGTAACTTGCATCACTTCCCCGTTGGCCCACATACCGATCAATGGCTTTTATACATCAACACAATTCTTAATTTTGAAAATCACTTTTATTTCTTTTCCCCTCTGGTCAACTTGTGATATAGAAGCAGCAGCTGATTGACAGCTGATTTTTCTGCAATGATTTGCTGAAGCGTTCATGCAAATGACGTGGCTTTTCAGCGAAATAGGAAGACTTTATCACATCTTTTTGGGTTTTACCCATTACCATTTTTTTCCAGTGGTTTGCAGAATGGTGAGTGCTAAAAGCCCAATATCAGCTCACAGGATGCTGAGTTTAACAGATAGGGCTTTATTAGCTCTCAGTTGCATTTGTCTTTACTTCACAAGTCTCTATTTAGAATTACCTGTGAGTGGTTATTTTCCAGTGTGGTTTTCTAAGACAAACCTTTTTTTGCTTTTTGTTGTTGCTGCTGGGTGTTTTTTTTTTTTGAAGTGCTAAAAGCTCATCACCATGTATATAACTCTTACGAATGTGTATGTGTCCACCAATAGCTTGAAAGGCAAGTTACAGAAATTGGTGTAAGTGGCTCTTTAGAAAGAAAATTCTTCAAAGAGAAATATTTAACAAACTGAACGATTAAGAAATGCCATCTCAATCAATAAGTTAGAGTTAATTGGCTGTGTACTAAGCATTTTTAAACAACTTCCCTGAAGATGCTGCATATTAGGCTTGGAGTACCCTTCTAGTGAGGCTAGACTGTGAGGATGCTTTCAAAGGCCGGTTTCTTCTAAAAAGTGCTTATTTTAATTTTTTTTTTTTCTAATTGGCAGACCCAAAAGCATTTTCCATTGTAGCTATGGGTCTCACTGAGTGAATATAAGACTGTTTAATAACAGCTTTGCATTTCTTTTCTGCGTGTGAGGCCCCTAGGAGTATCCCATGCTCTAGTGACTGCAAACTGCTGCTCTAGAAAACAGTTGCCAGCCACTCTCAGCCCATGGGCAGTACCAGTGCTGCAAACGTGTTGTATTCAGGTCTCTGTGGCACCTCATTTTTCTATTTCTGTTTCTGTGAGCATTATCAAAGTCTCCCAAGTACAACACGTTGACCACAAGCCATGTGTTAGGGCCAACGGTCCTAAACTGGTAGTTCAACTTTATGCTTGTAGACATGACTTAAAGCCTATTGGAATTAAAAGGGAAGAAGAACCCCAAGCCCCCTTATTAGTGCTAGCAGGTTATGGATGAGGTTCAGAACAAGTATTGCATCCAAAAGTTTCAAAGCCCTCTTTAATGATGAACAAGCAGCATCCTTTGTACTGTCAGAGAATGAAGGTGGGAGAAGAGCTTACCCTCTCTTTTAGGAAGAGCCACCTGTCTTTGCGATGCCTCACTTGGGATATTGTAGGCCTGACTTTTAGAGATGGCGTGGATTGCTAGACCATTTGAAAATGGGTCAGGAATACAGGAAGTTGGACTCTTGAAGAGTTAGTCCTAAGTGACGTGGTCAATGACACGCAGTGACTCAGCGACTGAGCCACAAACAAGCTGAAACGCTTGTCTTCCAGCTATGAGTTCACTTCACCAGACCAGCGTTTCTCACTCTGTGGATCGTGTAGAAGTGTTAAATATGTTTAATGAAGCACCCTCCTTTTTTTTTTTTCCTCGTTCCCCCCCTTTTTTTTTCCCCCCAAATGTCTCCTCTAAAATTTGAGGTAAACTGTAAGAAAGAAAGAAATCCCTAGCATAAAATCAGTAGAATTAAGTAGTTCAAAGTAAAATGCTTTCTCTTCCTTAAATGCTTGTCCTGGAAATTGCTCTTCCCTTTTGGCCCACCAAAGGTCCTGACTGAGACTTGTAAGCTGAAGGAGGGTACCGGTTCTCAAATCATGTGAGCAATGCTGTATTCGAATGGGGAAATGTTAATAAATCTTGTTCAGGCTAATTCTCCCAAGCTTGGTTGGGAAAAGGAGGGGGGAGTAAATCATTGAGTAGGTATATCTTCCATTCAGCAGGAGCTGCACATGATGGGATTATTAGTATTTCTAAACTAAAGCCCCTGACAGATCCTTGGATGCTTAAAGCTGTTGTGATGCTTTACCAGATGGTTCAGAAACTCAGACTGGAATATCTCATTGGCTGGTGCTGAACAATGACATTTCAAACCCACACGTTCGTTTGGATTTTAATTTTCAGGAGGATTAAAGCTTTTTGGGATATGGGCTGTCTCTTTCCATATATATGCTGAGCACCTTATGTAGTTTAGATGCTTTTGCAGTGTCTTTGTAATTCATCATATTACTTACGAAAGAGCAGTTTGAACTGTTGCACATTTTTAGCCGTATACCTGGTCCAGCAAAGTGCAGACAGGATAAGTGTGCAAGTTGTTGCCTCACTTAATGCAATGAGCACTGCGACTGAAACTGCTTTGTCTTGTATCTGGTAATTGTGTGAACAGGTGATTAGGCTGAAACGTGTCATTTTTGATGCTGAATCCCTCTGTTCTTTTCACTTTTCAAATCTTGTCTTTGAAGCCCCAATCCCGCAAATACTAATGCGTTTGCATAACTTGTATCAAGGGGAGTGTTGATGTTTATTCCTGCTAGGTGTTGAGCTGTTCAGTTCTGACTCTACAAAGCACTTTGAATGAGACCCTGCTGCTCTGGGGGAGAAGATCAAAGGACATTGGTTGGGTTTTACTCCCTTTCAGTCTCATGGCATTCTGAAAACAGGATGAAGTGCCCCTCTGGCAAAATTTAAAAAAATTTTAGGGCCTGCCAAGTTAGGCAGTCCTCCCTGGCTGCCTGCATGACTGTCCTGGTTAGAACTAGGACCTTTCTGCTACTTCTGAACTGCCTTGAAGCAGGGATGGGAGTATTACTATTAAATTCCCTTCTAAATTCCCTAGGGCAAAGATTGCTATTTTGTTGGGTGTAGATATATTAGATGGCGGTTGGTTACTGTGTAAAAATGTAAGTGCACAGATGATTTTGGGATTGGGGGAAGGATTTGAGCTTAGTGTTTGAGGAATATAAAGCTTATTTATAAATAACGCTTGTTTAAACAACAGTGTTAATGCACTTTCTACAGGGCAATGAACCAGGATGCGTTGCTGAGAAGTGTGAGAGGTTTTGCTTTTTTTCTGCTCTCTCTTACCCCTGACAACTCTATTAAGACAAAAGCATCGGTGGGGAAGGAGTTTGGTTATGTTGAGAAGAAAAAGGACATTTTATGTAATTATTGTTGTGTGTTAGACTGGTACATTCAATCCCCCTGTTCTCCATATGATTCATTCTATTTGTACATGACTGTTGCACAGTATTAAATAATGAGCGATTTTTTTTCTGTTAAACAAGTATTCCCTTAGCTTGTCACAAAAAGCTGACACATGTTCGTTCTTCACTCAGGGAGTTCTGCATCTGTCGACACTTCAGACATAATCAGTTTAGATTTCAGCAGCTGATTAGTGCTCACCTCTAACCAAACTGAGAAGCTGCTCCTCCAAATGGTAACAAATAATATCCTAATTAGTCCTCCGCATAACGATAGCGGGAGTCTTAGCTGAAAGCTACTGATCTCGGAGGCCTTTCTGTTCTAGTCCACTGGCTTTACAGACTGTTGTATCAGCATTTATGCTGAGCTTTTATTCCCCCTGCCTCAAAATGCCTCACAGAGCAATTAATTATGCACCTGAAGATAGGCATTAGGCACGCAACAATATTCCACACACAGTTATGAACGTTTCATTAGTGCCAGTTAATTTATGTATGATTATGAAAGCAAAAGAAGGAAAGCTGGGCAGGACTCCAGGATTATCCTATAGTGCTTGTAGATGTTAAGTGTCCCTGTGAAGCTATTTGACCTGGCCAGCCTGTGCAGATGAGTGCAGCTCGCGCTGCCTTAAATACTGGTTTGCTCAAAGCAGGAACCCACAGAGTGAATGGAGCAGAAAATGAAGGGAGGAGGACGATATGGAGAGTGGCTCCTCTGTACTCCAGTGACTGGCTGGTTGTGACAGCACCAGGTTTTACCAGGAAGTTTTAAATGGGTTTATGCTTTTCTGAGTCTGATTAGCCAGTTAGCAAAACATGCCCATCCCTGTCTATTAAACTCTGTGTACTTCCTCTTAGCTAACATTATTTTGCACAAGCCTGGGATTTTTAAATAAATAAATGTCCGCGAAGGCATAATTTAATAAATACCACTCACAGGGATGGCACAGTAGCCACTGGCATTTCTTGGGACAAAAGTGATGTGGGTAACTGTAGCTGGATTAGTGTGACCTCAATAGTACAAAGAATTGAAGAAAGAAAAGAGGGAGAGAGGATGGGGGGGGGGGGGAACTCCTTAAGATGCCTTCAGGAACATGTGCAACCAAAATTATCTGAAGGCAGGCTGAGCAGGATGAACACCAGAGTACATAAATATCCAATAGTTTAAAAAGGAAGTTTTAAAATATGACTTGGATTTTCAGATTTGATTCAATAACTTTTTAAAACACTGCTTAAGTTTGAAATTGAGAACCTATTTTAAAACATAATTGACTGTAACAGAAAAATCACTTAAATAACAGCAAAAGTGGTGCTTAAATATTTGCTGCTGAAATGTTAAAGAATGCCTAGCTACTAAAATTGGGGATGTCACAAAATCAGCACCTAAAAGCAGAGCTTGTTGCTGAAAATGCGTTATTACTGTAGTTGTTGCTTTTTCTGTTGGTACGGGATTATTTTCTTCAGTTTATTTGGAGTCCAGTCAAAGTGGGTAAGATGGCTAGGAGATGAAAAAGCAGAAAGGTTTATTCTGCTCTGCAAGCTGGTGAATAATAACTGGTTTGAGAGGTTGAGGCCAATTCCAATTTGCATTCAGGATAAGGTTGACAAATAATGAATTTAGAAATCATCTAGGAAATGAAGCTGTTAATTATCTTTAATATATTAACATGTAAAACAAATATGTGAATAAATGATTGTTAAGCTTTTTAAATAAGTGCATGGTATATCCCCTGAGGTAATAAAAAGAAGTGCCTGATCTATTATAAAGCTTACATTTATTTGCAAAATCATGGGTCTCTGTGGCTAATAGTTTTTGTTTAGAAAACAACTGAGAAGTCCAAATGTGAGACAAGGTTAAGCTACAGTATTTAAACTGAAGTTTCTTAGTTGCTTTTTTAAACCCCAGCTTTAAAAGGTGATTAAATCGCTTGATTATGAATTGATTTACCATGTCTTTCTCTTTAATAAAATATATTTATTTTAGAAACAAGAAACACAATATACCTAATCTATCTGGATTTCGGTAGAGCAGCTGATATGCTATTACTGAGAAAGTTGTTAGTTAAACTAAGAAGATAGAAATTGATACGGCTATTATAAAGCACATGAGAAAATGTCTAAATGGAAGATCATGGCAGGCTGTAATAGATGGGAATTATCAGGCTGCAAGAAGGTTGCAAGCTCCTTCTGATTCAGTCTCAAAATGGATTTGTTTCAAATATCCATTAATGAATTGCCATTAAAAACGAGGAGGTACTGATGTATCTTCCAAGTCAAATCAGAAGGCAATATCAATGTGAAAGAGAATCAGAAAATTGTACAAAAAGAGTTGACACACTTGGGCCGGAGCAATGAAAATGAGATGAAACATGATAGCGCATGGTGCAAGGTCAGACACATAGGGACTAATAAGAACTTCTATTGTAACCTGCATGCCTGAAAATGACAGGGGAGGAAAAAGATCTGAATGTTTTTAGGTGACACAAGATGTCTGTCAGGCACCAACACAATGAAGTTACGAAAAAGGCACATGCCATGATGTGTTATTGCAGGTAAAGTGTTTCCAGTGGAGAAGGGAAATGTTGACGCTGTTTTACAAGCCTGAGAATCAGGGTAGCTTAGCCCACGCAGAGGTCTGCGCTTCAGCGACTAGACGTCTTCCGTTTCATGAACTCCCTTTTAAAACTAGTTTAGGAATCTCTCCTCTCTGTCAAGAAATGAAGGTGTGTTCTGCCAAGTCTAATCAGCCTGGTAAATTAAACCTTTTGAAAGGGCACGGGATATTGGGCCCATTGAAAAGTACAAAAAGGGGCAAATATCAGATAGGGTGGCAAGCTATTTAAACTTAGAAAATTGTCACAAGAAGCAGCAGACAACAAATAAAGCAAAGTTACCCTTTTGCTTCTGCCAGAACGTGGGCAGGAGTCTGACACATTTCTGAATGGGATCATATGGCACGACGGCCTGACAGCAGAGGGCTGAAAGTCACGTAGGGCAACGGGGCACCTTTTCACTTTACAGAGGTCACCAATTGTGTGGCCTGCCTGGAGCTATAAGCAACACCTTCCTCATCTTCCCAAATTCCCGCTCAAAGGCTGATGGCAGTCCCTCTCTACTCTGAAGTCCAAGCCAAGGCCTGCAATGTCTGTGCACGTACACAAGATCTTGCTTTTCATGGGCCACAGTTCAATTGTGCAGCAGCAGAAACATCATTTCCGTGTACTTTTCATGACTTTCTGCAACTCTAGCGTGAGTTTGCTACCCTGTTGATTGACGTTAGCTCCAGTAGGAAAGCCCAGGTTTTCCTTGGCAAGAACTATACGCTAGGTCTATACCAAGGAAGCAGTTGCCTCCAAGAAGTTCTGAGATACAGGGAGGCGTGGTTATGACCCCCCTTTAGTTGGATGGGATCTTCCATATTTTACTATAGACCTGGGTGAGGTTGGAGTTAGTGAGGACTTGAGTCTGTTTCATCTTTTTTGGTTTTTTTTATTTTCTTTTCTGTGCCGCAAGGCAAGGCAATGCAAAAATTAAAGTCTTCAGACATTTGCATTTCCTTCTCTCCTTACAAGAGGAAGGTGAAAGAAGGAAAGTCATCTTGCCAAGCAGCTGTAGAAGGAGTCTAAATGATGTGGCTTTTGGCACTTTTCAGTGTTGCTTTTTTATTAGCTGTTGGGAGCAAGGTGACTTCACTTCTCTATAATAACCCTTGCTACGCAAGCTCGAGGTCAGCCATGCAGCAGGCTAAATATTTTGAGGAGGGGAGAAACAAGTAGAGAAAAAGAACATTTTAAACAATATGTCCCTATTCCTAATAAATATAATTAAAATACATAGTTTTTAGTCTGACATTTTTGCCTTGAAAATTGTTTTATAGCCTTATGCTTGTTTTAAGTGACTTCCGTATTATTTTCTATACCCCTATACTCAGTACCTAATCTTGACTACAAGGGAAAAGTTAGATTGAGAGAGTAAGTCTGAGGATTCAGTGTTCCTCACTGGTGACAAGTGACAGTAGGTGTGGAGTCTGAAAACCTGGTGTGTTCCTTTTTCCACTCGCTTTGTGCAGGGCAAGGTTAGGCCCATCTTCAATTTTAAATGAATGAGTAGCGGCAGAAATCAAGGCTCAGGCCTGCGTCTGGAGCACTGGAGATTTAACTCTCCTTTGACTAAGTGAAATTCTAATGGCTATGAAAACTTTGACTGAATCATACATAATTTTTTTATAAAACCTACTGTAAGTTGTGTATAAATATTCTGGCAAATTTGCTTTGATTTTTATGGAAGATGTTCATACAGAACCAAAATCCTCAGCTGGTGTCAAATTTTCATTTGGTATGAAGTGCCATAAGTAAGGATCTAATGTAGGGATTCTGATTTAGAGCACTTGATGTTCCAGTTTACTAACTATCATTTATTTCATTTTTAAAAATGTGCCATCATTTTTATTTAACATAAAGCTCCGTAATAAAATATTGTTTGGTTTCCTTTGTCATATATTTATCGTAAGAAGAGAAGGAATGCCATTATTCTGTAGTGTGGCTGAAATAATGAATTCACTCCAATGATCAAAATTCAATTTTGCAATGTACCTCTCCTCTACTGTGAAATAGGATGGTGTAACGTCACTTCTGTCAGACAAACATGGTGTGCTGCCCAGATAGTAAATGAGACAAGGGATTAATTGGGACTGGCTAACTGGAATTTTTGGACGATAGTTAGTAGGCCAGTGTTTCCTTACAGAGAATAAATTATAATGTCTTTGAGATTTGTAAATGTGCATGTTAATGCCAAAACTGTCTGGGATATATTTTCAAAGCAGTGTTCACTAATCCTGTTAACAAATAATGGGATTTGTGCATGTACCTCCCATGAGCTGCTTTGAAAACATACCCTGAAGTGTCAGAAGTTTTCTGGACACATGTTTAAGCCTTACTGTATTCTTTAAAGACTAAGAATAGGAATTTCCCAGTGCTCTCAGTTTTTATCATATCCAAAGTACATACTGGAAGAAACTACTACAAGTGATTATTTAAAAAAAAAAAAAAAAAAAAAAAAAAAACACCAACAAAACAAACAAACAAACAAAAACAAAAAAAACTACCTCAAAATTATCCTTTAATGCAGAATTTTCATGTTTCTGGGCTGCCTGATATGACAGTGAAAGAAGCTGGGCTTTTCTAGGAGATAAATATGTTCATTACATTTATGTAGGAGAATATATCTATAATGCTGTTCAGGAGAAAGGCTATTCTAACCACCCTTACCTCAAGATAATCTTGTCTGTCAAACCTAAACAATAAGAAATTGTGCATGTATAAGCATTGAATATAATTTTGGGGTTTTGGTGGGTTTTTTTGGGAGTAAGATTCACCACAGATTAGTACCTGCTCACTCTGAGGTTGGTTCTTGGAGTATGATAATTCATTATCTCATGGACAATGTGACAAATAGGGATCAGTTCTGGCAGATTTGTTTCTGTGTCTATACCTATTTCCACTGATGGGTTACTGTCTCTACAAGGGCTGCTTGACAAGAGGAAGGAAAAGCACATTTTGGTTGAAAACTGTCACTGAGTTTTTACCCATTTCCTTTAAATGGAAGAGTGAACATAATGTATCTCTTTTTTTATCAAGGAATTTGTTTGCTGGAGGCAAGCTGAAAAAATGGCACTTGGGGTCTATGGGTGCAAACAGACCTCAGTGTAACACAGCATCTTTTAAATATTGCATTAGCAATATTAGTAAGACCTGACGGGTCCAGGATTTTTCTATGCCCCAGGCCTGCAGTAAAGCTGGAGAAAAGCAAAGCAGTTGACTTGAGAATTATCTGTGTCTAAAAGCCAGTATGCAGAGAAGCGTCTTCCTCTGTTCTCATGGTAGTTCTGCTGAATAATCACTTGGCAAACAGCCGTGTCACATTAGAGAAGCTTACAGTTGCAGTTTAGGTATAGGATATTTTGAGAGGCCAAAGGCTTTGCTAACATTTAGCTGTATGTAAGAAATGCTGTGTGGTAAGAACGTTGTTTCCTCTTTTTCTTAAACCATGTCGGTGATCTGCAGCATTTGAGGTACGTGGCTCAGTGCAAATAGGCAAAGCTGATCTTTTTGCCTGCTTGGTGGTGATGGAACTGGCAAAATTGAGCACGCTTTAGGGAAAGGAGACAGTCTTTGGAATAACTTTATTTTTCACTTTTCCTCTTTCCTGCAAAAAGTATCAGGTGGCCTATGCTCACTGTCTTTTACTCCTTCTGAGCTCCTGGAGCTGGACTTTTGCTGTTGGCTGGCTTTTCAGCAGAGCCTGGTCCAACACAAACCAGTTGATCTGGGAGCTTAGGTGGATTTATCCAGAACTGCTATTTAGTAAGTCTCCTCTAAGCTCAGTTAAAAACTTTGGTTTTCTTCTCCAAGTTATATTTGCCCGAGTTTACCAGGCATTGAAGCAAATCTGTTTACTTCTGTTCTTCTTTTTACACTGCTCCTTCTTTTCTGGACCTTTTACCACTGTGAAACAGTTGGCGTGCGAATGATGTCTGTCCCTCCTGTACTGATAAAAAATTTCAAAAAGGTCTCCTAGAAATTGTCTCTTCCGCTGGGAATCAACCTGCCTCCTTCAGTTGTTCTTCATAATGTATGGGTTTTGGTATTTGGCATCTTCCTGATTGTTTTTCAGTGAAATGTTTCTGGGATAGTAATAATACGCCCTTGAGGAACTGAATTGGGATTTATGCAAGTTAATCAATATGGGTATTTAGCAAATGTCTTAGATCAGAATTCAGCAGCACACTATTTAGTTAAACAATTATGCGCTTGTTTACCTATGAATAATCCTCTCCCCATTCATCAGGGGTCTGAAGACACTAGCAAGCTCCTTTGGCTTGTACGATATTTGAATGTGCACCTAAGAGCCTTGTTGAATGAAGCATTCTAGAGGAGTAACCGCATACTTTGCTTTTTTTACTGGTCCCCGTGTATGGTACTGGAATTTCTCAGCCATGTTTCTGCTGTGATCCCTAGTTAAGAACAAAGGAGCATTTCTGTTTTCTGTGCTCTTTTAGCCATGAAATACTGTCTTTAGCCATGGTAGAGGCAACTATGTCGCAGTTCCCTGAAACTCCATCTTGAATTTGGCTAGGCTTTTTGCCCCCTCTCCTCCACAGCTTTTCTAAACCTTTTCTAGTTTCTAGAACAAATGTCTTTGTGACCCTTGTAAACACAGCCTAATCTTTGGGTTTTTTCTTGACCAATGTACTGGGTTGTGGTTTTGAGTACTTGTGTATACTAACTCCCAAGTGTGAACTATTCAGGCACACATGGCTGTATACTGATGTAGTTACTTCAGGCTCACATCTGTCAAACATCACTTGACGTATGATGGCTCTATTTTTTCACTGATCTAGTCCTGTTTCAATTTAGTTTCATTATTTTGCTTTTTAGTAACTGTAACGTGATGTGCAAATGAAACATGGAAGGGAAGAGCGAACCAAAACCACATTATGGACTTGCTATACTTCTGTCAAACACATAAATAGGCAAGAAGCGCTTGTATAAATAAATGAGTACCTATGTATTTTTTAAAAGAGGTTTAAACTGACCTCTGGAGTGATTTGCTTTTGATTTTATTCCAAACTAAAATATTTTCACTTTTGGTACCCTTTGGCTCCTGTTCTTAACTCTGTTTACTGTATAGGCTCCTACTTCAGATCCTCTTCCAAAACTCTTCACCTTAGCTGTTGCTGTCTGGTGCAGAATCTCATTAAATGATTTTTAGCGCTCTGAGTATACAGCATCCCCCGAAATTCCTTTACGTCACTGCAGTGCCATCCCCGGGGAATTCCTGAGCCTTTGCTAAGCATGACCTCTTCTGCCTCGATCCAGCCGCCACAATCTTAAGCACATCGCTTTCCACATTTTCCTAGCATTTCATTCTTATGGCATGTAGTTTCCAAAACTTTCTCCCTGCAGTTGATTTTCAGCATTCTGGTTAATAATGTTGCTGCTTATCTCTTGACCTGATATAAAGTGATACTAAACCGAAGGCTTTTCTAACATAATTCACTGAAGATTAAGCCTGTGTTATAGAAATCTTGGTACAGGGTCATTTGTGTGACAGCATCATTCTTGTGATGGACTAGAGTTAAGCTACTTTTTATATTAAAAAGTTGATATTTCTTGTAAAAGTTTGACATGAATAGAAAAGTTTTTGGCTTGTTGCTCATGGGGATGCAAGTTTGTGGCCTTCCTTCATTTTTTTTGGATGGTATTATCTGAAAACAACATAATATGCTTATTTCTGGTTTGCAGAGAAGGCATTTTTAGAGCAAGCTGATAGTGAGCCAAAGTCTCTGAAACCTTAAAGTTGTGGTTAGCAGACAGCCAGTCTAGGAAATTAGGTCACCATTACCTCACTATATATATATATATATATATTTTATTTTTTTTTTTTTTTTTAAAATCCTGTAGTTGACACTGTTGCTGTCTTAGCGATGACACCCAAGATGGATTGGATCCCAAGCTGGCAGCAGGAAGGAGACTGAAGGAAGGGTCTGAGGCTTCAGAGGGGTGAATTCAGAGTGTGAAATCAGTGCCAGGAGCAGAGCGGCAGTGGAGGATGGCTGGCTTATTTGGGAAGGAAGGTCTGAGCATAAGCTGATCTTTGACACTGTAGGAGTAGGTTGGGTTTGGGGATCTGGGTGGCTTGCAGAGCTTGTGGTAGAAGTTGCTTCCCTGAGGACTGTGGTTCAGCGGAGAGGAGGCCAGGCACAATCACAGTCCTCGGGGGGAGGCAGTTGCAGGCACTCCACCTGCCTGAGTGGGTATTTGCCTCTGCGCTCTCAGCTGTTACAGCCTCCACTGCAGCAGAAGTCATCCCCGTGTGGGTTGGTGGGATGAAGTGGGAGCAAAAGTAACTTGAAAACCTGTACCTATTTATATAGATAGAAAAAAAATTTTGATTTTTCTTCTCTTAGAAATGATATTAGCAGAGTCTGTGAGTAGCTGAAAGCTTTATTCCCATCTGTTACACTGTGCATGGCTCTTCTAAGGCGTGACCTTGTCAAAGCTGGAATCAAAACACAAAGTAAAACTCAAGGCAGGCTCGATCTAGTTGAGATTCCCTTCAGTAGACCATGGCAATGAGGAACAATGGGTGTGCTGCTGAAGTTCATTCTTTCCTTAAGTGTGGTTTTATCAGCAATTAGTGTGTAAAAATAGCGCTTGCTGGCTTCAGGATCCTTCCCCCTGCTTTTAGACTCGTATTTGTTCACTTTGCCTAAAAATAAGGGAGGTTTCTACTCCAACTGCTGTATTGACTGAGCCAGTAGAGTCTTAACTGCCATGTTAGAAAGACAGGTATTTGTGCCTTGTCAATGGGATTATTTGTTAAGTTCCAGCTGCAGAACTTTTACTGTTGGGTTTTCTTCACAGGCCAGAAGGAGAACAATTTAAATCTTGGATTAGTCTTCCAGAGAAATCTGGAATCCTTTCAGAGAAAGCTAGCTTATCATTGTATGGAGCTGGATTTTTTGGTTACTTTTCAGGTGTGCTTTCAGTGCTTTGTGAGGGCTTTCATGAGTCAGTGGGAATATCGTGACTAACTCGGTCATGATACGTTGTAGGGAGAAAAGAGACTGAAAAGGGAAAGGAGGGATCCAGTGGGCAGACTTCGTTGTTTGTACTTGTCTGTAATCCCCTGACTGTGGCAGAGTAGCAGACTACTTGAGCAGATAAAGGTAGAACTGGCATCTCCTCCATTAACCCGAGTCTCTCAGCCTGCACTTAGTGTCTAGGGAAAATGTTTAACCCCAGAGGTTTGGTTTTTTGGAGGGGTGGTTGTTTTGGGGGAGGCAGTTCTTGATGCAAGTTGGAACATGGGAACTATATTTTCTGTATTGTTGAATTAACTTTTGGGAGCTTAACAAATACTAAAGCATCAGCCTTTGCTTTTTTTTTTTCCTTTTCTTTTTTTTACTACTTCACCTGTGACAGCTTCAGTTTACAGACTCCATTCTTCTTGTGGAAATTTTATTGTGTGACCGTTTCCTTGTTTAGTAATACAGTGGCTTGGGAGGAAGCAACTTTATACTTTTGATCTAATTTTGAAGCCTCAGAATAGGTCATTCACTCCTCCAAACAATTTCTAAAGATTTTCAAATAAGGCATAACTTGATTTAGAAGGCAAGGAGTAAAGTGTCAGGGCCAAAACTTGGAAGGAGCTTTTATGTGTAACCTTATTGGGATTTTTAATGGGCTAAATACAGCATTGTAGGCAGAAGCTGTAAGCTGA
This sequence comes from Platalea leucorodia, assembly GCF_965183815.1. Taxonomy (NCBI): domain Eukaryota; kingdom Metazoa; phylum Chordata; class Aves; order Pelecaniformes; family Threskiornithidae; genus Platalea; species Platalea leucorodia. The sequence goes on from NC_138827.1 coordinate 63,008,370, forward strand.
GAAGCCCTCCATCTCAGCAGATCCTTGGGGATATGCCCTTGGGAGGGTTTCAGACTGCAAGAAAATGTGGAAAAACAAGAAGATTGCTCTGCAGGGATGGACATAATGTAGGGAGAGGTTGGGAAAGATAAATCCTTCTGGCCCTCTTCATTATGAGAGTAAAACGACACTTTTGGCTAGAGGCCAGTGAAACCTGGGAGATCTAGGATGGTGCAGACAGGACTAGCAACAAGTTTTGTCAGGGAATGGATTGGATGAGTGCAGATCTGCCTCAGCGTTTTGGTTTTTGTTCTGAATACAGAGCGTTAACCCCTCCGTTCCTGCTGCTTTCCAGAAGCAGAAATGAGGCAGAGGTGCTCAACCTCTTGGAGCTGATGGGAAAAAATTGTGGTGGATTTTAATTAAACTTGGAAAAACAAGCGGAGGTAGAGGAATGCTCCGACAGGAGGTGTAGGATTGTCGGAGGAGCATGTTGTTGTGATGCTGACCCAACGATACAAAGGTTAATAGCCATCCCATCTTCCCCACGCAATCAAAATTGAGCAGCTCCGTGGAGAGGGGGCTGCCAGGCAGATTTGCTTACACACACAGAGCATTCAAAAAAAACAAATGTATTTTTTTATCAAAAGAAACTGAAAATGATGTTCAACAAGAAACGCTGCAATCCGTCATCCTGAAAGGTGGTGATTTTGATTTAAAAAATTTGACATGCTCTTTTGATTTCACCTATGTTGGCCCACCAAGGTATGGCTGAGGTGCTGCTTTCAAGGAGATGGGGAAAACACTTATGATCTTGAAAGTCTTAACTCTTAAGCTAAAACTCGGCACCTTTCTTATGTCTATGGAAACTTTTTTCTGTGACTGTAAATTTGTCAGGTCTGCAATAGGTGAGAAAGTTTGTCTTTGAAATTAGACCATTAAGGGCTAATTTTTCAAAAGAATTCAGGGTGTCTCTGCTGCCCTTAAAGTACATTTGTGGTGTGGTCTGAGGTGTGAATGCAGCTTCTGCAGATTTACCTGGGCTGGCTCTAAATTAGCTGGCATGTAGGGAGGGCCAGCGCTGCACCCCAGCAGCACAGACTTAGCATGGTTTGGGTATCGACCCTGCCTGCAGCCCAGGGGAGCCCGCGGGCACTGCAGCCGTGGTACAGGTACCCATGAGAGCAAAGGAAGAACAGATGCTGTCTTAGAGGAACCTTTGTAAAGTTGGCTCTGGCCAGGTTGAGCATGCTTGGGAGCCCGTGTGTATTTGCACGATCTCATGATCTTCAGGGGACGGTATTTAATTTTTTTTATGGGAGTTGCATGTAAACATGGGAGGGTAGAATTTGGCCTGTAAATAGGATCTATTTGGGAATAAGCCTTTTCCAGAGCTATATAATGATAGTTTTCATTTCTTCAGTTAGAAACAAATGAGGGCCACAATCCTAAAAAGGCTTACATGAAGGCTTTATTTTAAGATTCACCAAGTACTGAAATTAGCCTGTAACTTCAGGGCTTTTAGGTTAAGCGTGCTCTTTTTCAGAGCCTCTGGCCATAGAGCATTTCACCTTGGAATATTTGTACTGTTCCAACTGCTCTAAGTCTAGGCATGATATCTTTCTTTTTCCAGAGCCTAAGGTTTATTTTAAAGTCCAACTTTTTACAACTGGGAGATACCAAGGGGTATTACTTTATAATGATATGAGGTAGAGCTGGCTGGTTTATTAAAATTTCCTATTTCTAACTAGGAGGAATTAGCAGTTGTGTTTTAGAAGAGGAGGTCAGAATGACAAAAACACCCACGAAGAATAACTCTGAACAGCCTGGTGTCATTTGACCCTTTCAGCAACCAAACCCCCTAGGAAATACACTTTACAAGGTTTAAGGACACAAGCTTTAGTTTTACATCCCTTGGATTCTTGTACTGGCAGTGCCCTAAGGAATGATACCATTGATAAAGACTTTTTTTTTTCCTGAAACTTATAACTAATCCTTTGGTGCACAAAGAGGAAAAATGTGGGGAAAGGGTGCTGAGATGTTAACTGGGTGTAGTATCGGGGATTCATGAATGAAATCCAAATTGCCCTGTGTCTGAAGGCTTCTGAGGGCACTGGAGAAGTGCAAAGGGAATTGCTGTTTGCAGTCAGGTTGCCACGCTTAGCACAGTACCTTAGCTCCAGTCCTAATTTTATGCTTTTACCTACTCACTTTCGAATATAATCAGCCTCCACTGTTCCCAGGGAGCTTAGTTATAAATCACACCAAACCTTTGAATCCTTGAGTAATTTTTTGCTATGACTTTTCCTCCTCTGTGGTATGAAGTACATGTGTGTTATCTGCTCACCTGGAGCAGATCTGAGAGGTGGTGTGGTCTGCAGGAATGAAAACTGAGTTGAGAGGCAGGAGGTGGTGAAATCTCATTCTGGCTCATGGGGCGGACTTAAGCAAGCTTATTCACCTTTCTGTTTCATTTTTCTCCCCTCTGCAAGGAAAGGGGTAAGGACGTTTCCCTGCCTGCCTCCCAGGATGGGTGTTGGGCAGAACAGTTAATTAAATCCCACCTGAATCTTCAGAAACATCATTCAACAAGACATGAATATCCTTTAGTGGCTATTAACAGTGGTCTGATAGACAGCAGTGGTCTGTCCTTATTTACTCTGCAGTTGGTCTGTGTGGTGCATGCGTGATCCGTGCTTTCTGCGTTCCTCATCGTGTTTACCTGTGGCTCTGAAGAAGGAGACGTAGCAAAGGTCGGCTGTCTCCATGCTTTTTAATACAGACCAATATAAACTCCAGTTTTCTGGTGTGGGGTGCCTTTGTGCTCTGATGTATACTTCGGTTGTTCAACGTGGTCAAAATGTGCATGTCCACTGAACACCAAAAAGTCACGTAGGGGAATCCTGGCTCTCACTTTTTGCTTTTCTTCTGCAGTTTTACTTTATGAGCACCTTTCCTCCAGTTGGGGGAAAGGCTGGCAAACAAACACCCTCACACCTGCCAGCAAGGACCACACCTTGGGCTTCCTGAGAGTCATAGCAGTCAATAATTTATTGCAGGGAGTTCAAATCTGTTTTCCAGCTCTACTCAGGCAGCAACCAAAGAACTCAAACCAACTGGTGATAATGCCTATTAGAATAACCTCTAACCTGAGAGCAGCCTTCTTAATATAAGCCAAATAGTCACTTTTTTTCTCTCTTAAATAGCACAGAAAACCTGTTGATCCTTCACAGTTTCACTGTAGGAAGAAGTGATTATTTTTTTCCATCCCTCAGACCAGGACCCAGGCTTGCATGGTGTTGCCGTGCTGGTTCCAGCAGCAGTGTTGCTGGCAACAGGGAGAGGATACAACCCTCATCCCTTGCCTGCTTGTTCTCATATCCCTGCTTCTGCAGGCTGTGCACTGCCTGTTCTTCTGGTTGAGTTATATGTGACCAGGCTGTGCTGCAGAAATCAGGAGAAAACCTGGAGCTGTGAAAAGCCAGAGTTTAAAAAACAAAGCCAAAACACAGTGTTTTCTGGGAGAGGATTTTTTAATTTCTAATTTTTATGTTGCAGATCTGGTTTAGAACATAGCTGGTACAACTCTCTTGAACACTGACTAGCTTTTATAAAAAAATTACTTGGAAAAATAAGATTTTTTTTTTTTAAATTTAAGAAAGTAGTTACTTTTCTCCATTATTAAAAAAAAAAAAAAAGTCCTAGAAAATATCCAAGTGTGGCTAAATTCTTGGTGTGTTTCTTTAGGGCCTTTTTTTCTGTCTTTTTCTTTTTTTTTCCCCTTTGAGAAAACCCGTAGGGTTTCTTTTCTGTTTAAGTTTACAGGTCTCTTTGACAAGATTGCTTCTTTCAGGGAGGGTGGGGAACTATGTGAGTCAGCTTGCAGGACTTCTGCCCTAGCAATACTTGTGGAATTAGGAGGAACTCCAGCTTCTATTAATCTGCTCTTTTCCAGCGGTATGCTCTCATACATGCTCATAACCTGGGATTAAACCTGGCCTTGCTTAGCGTCCTGGCTGGAAGCTTGATGGGAAGGAAGACTTAGCATGGTGGACAGCCAAGTGCAGCCACATGTCCCGGTATTTTCAGGGTGGATCACAGCACACCTGTAATGAATCCTGAGTCATCAGTCACACTATTAGAGTTCAGGACTGTCCTCAGAAGAGCTGTGTATGTAATGTGCCTGTCGTTTACAAGAGATTGAAACAAGTTGATAGAAACCTTTGAACTACCTGCCTCTGGCACCCGCAGAGAAAGAGTGTCAGTGGTTTAGGGAAAGGTAACAGCCAACAAGCTGTGGCCTCTGTGCAGGCATTGATAGAAGCTCTGTGGGTAGAGAGGTCAGAGTAGGAGATCATAACAACCTCTTCTGATCTTAATGTGTCCAAATCCTACCTGACTCTGGGCTTCTCACACCATCCTACCCCTTTTGTTATTGGTAGTTTTCCTTTCATTGTTTCACAGTGACTTAATGGTAGGTTCTGTCTCGCCATATGATGCTTTGCTTGAATGCTTGAAACCTCGTTGCAAAGTTGTAGTATATGAAAGCTTTCATAGGTGAGTGTGTCTCTCCATGTCTTTTTCACTCCTGCTGTTTCGCTCTAGTTGCTTCTCTTATGGGAACAGGGGAAAGAAAAGGGTCTAGTTTTTACTACTGTAGAGCAGAAGAGTACATCTTGGGTATTAATAAAACCAGCATCATTGGAAGGACTTTGACTGTATGTGAAAGACAAGTGCATGTTATCTTTCCCTGTTTGAGTTTGTATTTCTTTTTCCAAGAATCAATGAAGTAATTAAAATAAGTACAAGATTTTCTTCTGTAATTAATTACAGAAGAATTAATCTGTGATCTGTAAAAAGGAATTTGGTATAAGAACTTCCAGTAACATAAAATACTCTGACTAAAACTTTCTTAAATCCAGGCAGAGCTTATAATATTGCAAGAACTTGACTTCAACATCACATGGAAAACATGGAAATGAAAGCATGGGTAAGCCATGTCCTTTTAGGATTTTTTGAAGGGACAAAACAGGCAACAAAGTAGAACGGAGGTGGTGGTGGACAATCTGAGCATGCCCCCTGAAGTTGGGAAGGCATAGCAATATGGTCCACCTTTGCTTGATATCTAGTGAGGATGACTTGCTCTCAGGATGATTTAGGACTTGTCTTAGTAATAAATCGTTTCAGCTGAAATGGCTGGTAAAAATTTCTGACTTCTGTGGAAAGATCTGTGGAGTTCTGCACTGAATAGTCCTGTCCACATGGAGTTCATTTTGAGAAGCTTCAGCCTTGCAGAAGCTAGATATCTAGTCCAAACTAGTCATTTCATCTTATTCTGTAGGCTCCTCCAGAAATCATCTCACACAACAGGTGGGATGAAATTATTTGCCCTCTGGAGATGCTTATTTATTTGGATTGACTTCACAGGGAACCTAGACAGTGCTAGCTGGGACTTGGCTAACTAGCTGTTAGATGTGTAAAACTAGGTGGCATAAATTTGCCCTTGCAGCAGTGAATGAGGAGGTGATAGTTAAACTCACCATGGGGAAGGACAAAGACATATGGGAATGCACGCACAAAACCATTCTGGAATTTGAGTATGGCGAGGACATCTCTTATGTTGGTTACTTTAAATACAGTGGTTGTTTTGATATACTATATGCTCATAACAGTAATGATCTTTGTAGCATCATCCAGGGTGCCGTCTGTTAGTGGAACTCATATGCACTCTAATGAGGAGTTTGGTTAAATACGTGCACCACCAGATGATTACGTCTGAGATTAAACTGGGGATAAAAATGACAGACTTCTCCGTTTGCTCAAGTAACAGAGACATAGCAACTGCTGTGCAAGCTTGATGATACTTTTTATTCCTTCTGGTATTACTGTGGTTCCTGGAATCCTTACCAAGGAGCAAAGTCCTGAGAACTATCTATTGAACTTCATAAATATGAAACACTTTCACTTTGCTTACTTTGCTGATATGACAAACTAAACTAACCAATCCCACTAAAACCCTATCACTCCTTACGTAATGCTTCACTCAGGCTTACTCCTCCACCATCTCCCGTTGTCTGTCTCCATTCTGGTTATTTGGTCTGTGGACCTTATGGAGTTTTCTGTCATTTTTAAGAAGGACTGGGGGAAAGGGTCCCAGTCTGGAAAGTGTCTACCCTTATATATCATGGTCAGAAATATGTCAGGGGTCTTCCTTGTTCTTACATTACTGCTGAGTAGGAGGTGTGCCGGTTTTTGTCTCCTTAAGGAACTGACGACTGGCATCACACCCAGCTGCCTTTGGTTCTCTGTCTCAGATAAAGCAGATATCTATTTACAGCTGAATTGATTCAAAATGGCTTTAGGCTTCATCTAGAGCAAGGCTTAAGCGTCTGCCTCTGTGTCTGTAGCTAGACAGCACAGCCGCTTTGCAAAGGGCTGGTTTCACTGAAGGAGCCTTTGTGGATTAAGATCCAATTTAGCATTTGTAAGGTTGTCACAAGTAATAGTACAGCCTGACAAACAGCATGGTCAATAAAATAATGCAGTCCCTCTATGTACTGTAGTTCTATGCTCTAGATGAGGTGCAGACTCCAATTTTGGAGTTATAGGTCTGACGTATCTCTTGTTCACTAACATGTAAATTCAGAAAAATAGTTTTATTGAAGGCAGTATGTAAGACCTGCTGCTGCCGAGTCTGGGCTCGTGAGTGTTAGTCCTGAGTGTAAACGGTATAGAGAGAGAGGGGTTTTTTTTGTTGTTGTTGTGTGGGGTTTTTTTTTCGTTCTTTTTTAGCTTATAAGTGTCCTGCTTTCTGCTGCCAATAGCTACTGGACTTTTCATGTCTTCAGCAGAAATTCCACTAAAAAAAAAAAAGTTTGAATAAATAATGAAATATGAGGCCAGTCTGTTATCTTCAGTGCATTCTCCACTATCTCTGTTGCATCTCCAGATATGTAGTTTTGCAGGCTGACTAGATGATTCCCTCCCCCACACCCCTTAATCTGTCTAACTGTGTCCAGATTGCTACAGTTCGGAGGTTTTCTGTTGCTGCTTGGTTGGGGTTTTTTTGTTGTTGTTTTTTCGGGGGGTTTTTTGTTTGTTTGTTTTTTAAATTGGGACAAGTCCATATTCTCAGTAACAAATACCCTGACACCCAGCCAACACAAGTATAGAGCCGGCTATAAGTTATTTATCATTTGTTGTAAACTATTTTTCATGAAGCTTCCTCCCTAAATCCACAGTTCCTTAAGAGAGCAACTGGGTGTTAATCCAGTGAGCAGAAAGGGTGCAGAGAAGCTGCTGCAGCCTTTGACCAGCAACGAGCAGTCTTGATAGCATCTGTTGTGTGAGGATAAGGATTGGAAATGGCAAGGCCAGTTTTGGAACAACTGTATCCTTGTTTCTCTACCCTTGAGGACGAGGGGAACAAGTGCCTACATGTGTTGGATTTTGTTAGCTGGATCCAGTTGCTGTGTTGAGTTAATGAAGGTCATGTTAGTCTGTGGAATGCTGGGAAAGCAGGAGAAGCCGAAACTGAGCTGGCCCATCCCCAGGCAAACTGGTTTTAACCAGGAAAAAGTCAGAGAATGCGAAGAAACTTCTTGTACATCACCTTAGGCGGTTATGTATTCTGTTTCCTAGTTACATTTTTTTTTCCTGGTATCAATTCCAAAACAAACAAATGGAGGGGGGGGGGGAGGGAAGCATTCCTTAAAATAACCCTTTAACATCTTGGGCCAAATTCTCTTCTCCTCAGGCCTGAAGATACAGTCAGTCTGTGCTGATACTGGTAGAGGGTACCCCAGATCTATGCCGCAATGATCCTAAAATGAAGCTGTGATGCCTTTTTATTCATTCAGAAGTAAAATTAGAATCGTAGCACTATGGCATGTATTTGGCACTACACTAAATAACAGGATAGTGGGCACTGCAGGTACAGACCTCCTGACTTTCTGCTGTTGTACCTTTTTCTTACTCTGGGTAAAACAGAGCGCTGGGCAGGAAGGGACCCTGGCACCGTTTGGGATCTGTAGGCACAGCTCTGATGGAAGGGGTAGTAGTAAGTCTGTTCATACAGCAACATGGGTATTTAGAAGTAGTAGTTCAGCGCAAATGTTTCCTGTTGGGCTTACTGAGAGATGACACAGCCAAATGCAGCTCCCAAGTCAGTTAGCTGACTTACCTTGTGAATGCTGAAACCTCAGGCCTCCAGTACTGACTGCAAATTTTCACTTCACTGGGGCATTTGCAATGCGTGATTGTCATACTGCAATGCTTGAATAAACCTTCTTTTTTTGTCTGTGGGTGATCACATCCACTTTCCCCTCCTACTCTGTGTTATTCTAGTCTTTCAACTAACTTTTGACTCTAAAAATTTAGGGAGTTTATCGTGCTCCACTTTAGAACTGACCATTTGATCTGCTTGACAGCAAAACTAGAAGACATTTCTCAACTTCCCTGCACCGCTGCCCTCTATGTCATCCTGTTTTGAGCTCCTCTATACAGCTCTTAAAGTGCTATATAAGGTTCTGAAAAGTATCACATTGCTTGGCTCGGTGCTTACGGCAGTAGGGTACACAGTCTCTTTGGCGTGCTCCAGCAGCCAGTGGAAACAAGGGTAAGCCAGCTCGTGTACATCTTAGCTTTGGCAAGAATGATCAGAGCCATAGCTCAGCAAGAAATCAGCATTCCCTCTGCAAGTGAAAGGTCAGGAATGCAGAATACTCACTGCCTTTTTAAGAAGGTTGAAAGTTTGCCCTTCCTTTTTTCCAAAAAGAGAGCAAATAGGAGGATAACCATCCTATTTTCTGGTTTGTGTTTGGCTGAGAATGTGTCATCTAATCTATTTAAGGAATGGTCACATGTAATATTTTGAAAGACTGCTAACCTCTGGGTCAAATCCATTCCATTCAGTCTTGCCGTTTGCTTGACTCGCCAGTGGCCAATGATATTTGGTATCCAGCTGACATCCATGTTCTTTCCTGCACCTAAATTCTCCAGCCAGCAGGTAAAGATACGGTAGCAACAAAACCTATCAGCATAGATCAGCATTTGCTCATTAAAACCTGTGGTGCTAGGCTCTAGGGCAGACAGTGTTCTGATGAGTTCAGGATGCTGTGATATTTTTCAAGCACGGATATCCAAACCCAAACTAAGAAGAGAGCATAGCTTCACCAGCAGAAGCACATGTGTGTACATATATACGTGTGCACCTTTTCCATCCAAAAGCACAGGCAGAAATGTACTGTTATCAGTCTTGCTGCGAGAGTGGGTGGGAAACTATTCAGAGCAGCTTTTTTCCCGCTGGAAGCCTTTGGTGTCTAGAAATCAAAGCTCTCTGCAGATGTGTGCAAGTCTTGATGAGATCTAAATTGAGAAGATTTCTAAAATCCAGATGGAATTTCTGATGAAAACAGATGAGTGATCCACACCCTTGCCAGCTTAGAAGGTAGAGGCTGTAGCAGTGCCATGGAGAGCTTGGGCTCAGTCAACCTGAGCGAGTGCCTGAAGTGTCGCTGTAGACCCCGAAAGGGGTAGGGTTCTTCCCTCTGCTTGAGTCGGGGTCTGCCTCGCCTTCATGACTTTCTCAATGACAGCCTTGACATTTTCTGTATAATGAAACCCTTCTTTAAAGCCAGCACTATCATACACTGTGGTTACAGAGGGAGAGAATAAAATGTATTAAATATTAGATAGGATTTTGTTCCATGTCTCTTCAAATATGTATTATTTTAGCAGATGTAGTTACTTTTTAATTCCAAATTACTATTAATGACATATTTGGCCTTAAATTAATATCCAGAATCTAATTTTTTTTTAATCAATATATTCTGTTTGCAGTATATACATACTGTAGTGACACGAACTAATTTTCCATCTTAGCACAGTATCCAGCCATACTTTCCTTCTAACATTAGAAATAATGAGTCATGGAATCAACAGCACGTGATGTGGTCTTTGTGAAAGACATCTCAACTGGCATGGGGTCATGTTATAAGACATTAGCATTAGAAATTTCTTCCCACTCACTTGAACAATTTCTCTTTTGTGCAAACATATGCAAAGTCCTGCCTGCCTTTCTTTTTCTTGCAGCCTGTGTTAAACTTCAGTTGTCGCCTGAATTTACGTTCCAAGTTTTTCTGCATCAATTTCATTGAACCCAACAGTAGAGAACTTAAAGGATGTACAGAGATATTTTTTCTGAAGGGCTCATAAAAAAGGCAGGCTGCTACTACTAGCTTGAGCCAAAATATACGGAGTGAAAATTGTTCAAGTTTCTTTGTGAGCAGATGTATCTTGTCCCTGATAGAGAAGGCACTGGCTTTAAAAATGCTGGAGTTCCTGTAAGCAGTGTACACCACTTACACTGAATTAGGATTTGTTTCTGGTTCCATTGACTTTAGCACATGAACATTAATCTCCAACATTAATCAATTTATTGTCACTGAACCCCCATAAGATAAAGAATTACAACCTCTATTTTGTAGATGAACTGAGTTGCAAAGAGATTTAGATTCCTGTTTAAATGTGCATTTAGGCGCCTAAGGATGCAAGTAGATGCCAAGCAAGATTTATGGAAGTGCCTTAACTGATTTTGAGTGGAAGTTTAGGGCCCAGAGAAGTGAGGGACTTTTATAAATTCAGCTAGGCACTGGAGTATCTATGGCAGCCTCATGCTGACTTCCCTGATCTCGCCTGTGTTTGGGAGCAGAACTGGAGCTGAACCCAGACTTGTAACTCATGGTACGCAGAAGGTGCATGCAGGAGATGACAGCTGGGTCCTTGAGGAGCCTGTGGCTTGTGTTTGAGGGCAGCACTACTCACACAGGCGTACACAGGCACTATTCCCCCTTTCCATTTGTTCCCAGGCTCGTACTTCTGTCAGCAAACCCCTTTCCACCTCAGATTATTTTTCAGCTGGATCGATTCCAGGCACAGCAGAGGGTATGGCACCAGGACCCACGACCGGGAGGTGTAAGGACTGCAGAGTTCCTACATCCCAGCCGTGGCTGGGCAGCCGGGAACACAGTGAAGGCTTCTGAACTGAGCATCTGTGCTGAAGAAAGGGATAGGAGGCACAGCTGTTTCATAGCTGTTTCACTCTCCAAAATACTATGTAACTATGCCATCATACAATTAAGGACATATAGAGGTTTCAAACATTTGCTGTTTTATTTTTAGAATTTTTAAAATTTATTTATTTCGTTTTAAACAATGCCTGTTTCAGAAATTCTTTGGTTTAAAGGAGTTCAGTGCTTCCTTAGTTCCTGATGCAGAAGACTAGCTCGAGACTGGTTTGCATCCTTACAGCCTGCTGGGAACGAGCTTGCTGTGGAAACCGCTAGGTGGAAATGACAAGTAATAAATTTGCCGAAAAAGGCAGCTTGTGAGCGGGACCAGAATGAAATTTGAATCAAGTTAGATGAAAATGTTGGGGGAGAAGACGCTTCAGCAACACTGCAATGGCTTTTGATGTCTGAAAGTAGAAAACATTTCCATGTTTGTTTCAAAATGATGCGTTTCAGCTCAAAAGGGCCAGCGCTTGAAAGGGGGCGGTTATACAACTTCAGGAATGTTTTATTTTCTTTTTACTCAAATAAAGGTCTTGAGTCAACTCAAATTATTTTCACAGCAAATGAAACGTTTCTGTTTGTTTGATCCATATGCTTATTCCTTTCTTTTTGTCTTCAGTAGTCACTGCAAAAACTTCGTTTTCCTTATGTCTCCCACCAGAACTGGAAGTTGGAGACTGGAATATTGTGCCTCTGTGTGTGTGGGGTGCAGCTGCCTAAAATAAATCTCCAAGCTTTAAGCATCTCGGGCTCTGCCTCGTGGTGGATGCTTTATTCTTTCCCGAGAGTCAGAATCCCCTGTTGATTATATCTTTAAGGAAGCCAATGATCCCAAAGCCCCAAGCCAGAAACTTGACAACAGAGTAGTAACAAGGCATTGCTTATATGAACAAGTCACTTTCCGCAAAGACTGTTGAGCATATATGCATGAATAATGGTGGTTATGAATGTTCGGGAACATTAAAGGAAATCAATGGATCCACTATGCACATGAAAGCAGATAAATGAAGCATCGCGTGTGATATATAAAATTATATGTCCTACCTGGGAGTATGCATATACTGCCTTCCTGAACCCCTCGGATCAAATTTGGCAGCAGGGTAGTTGAATCTGACACGGTTCTGATCGTAACCTTTGCAACTAGAATTGTGCGGATACATACACTTGATGAGAATGTGACAAGACAAAATTGAATGTAAAGTCTGCTAGACAGCCAATAAATTTGTTTTATATCTTTATCTCTTCCTTGCTTGGCAATTATTTCAGCAGGTGCTGAACTACTTTCTGCTTGCTGTGAGCAAGGGTACTCAAATGACCTACTGTAAATTCTAGGAGAAGACATAATCATCTGAGGAACTTGTATATTTAGTGTGGATTAACACAATTTTTTAAAATAATGCTTTTTTAAATTTTATTTTTTTTAAAAGGCCATGATTGGTCATAACTAGTGGCAGGCTACTTAGTACTGTATAACTGAAATGTGTTCATATTGCCACCAAACCCCTGCTACCTATTTTTAAAATAGTGGGGCAGAGTTGTTGCTCAGGTACATCTACATAGTTTGTTGTAATTCAGTAGACTGTTAATGACAGCATATCGCTATTAGGTTATAGCCTTCGTAGGTTATGATTTTTAGAACTGTAAAGCAAGAGTTGCAGGGTTTCAGAGGTTGATTACAGCGAGAAGTTTATTGTTATTTCTTACACTTAAATCTTCTAGGTAAGTTAAAACAGCCAAGTAGGAGATCTGGAATAGAAATGATGTGCAGTTAAACACTGAAAAATCTCTACCTCTTCAATACAGAAGAGCTATTAAACTATTGCTTATTGTACGATAGTATTCTCTGTTTGTTATCTGAAATGGTACTACAGGCAGTAGTCTGAGCAGGCTGTTACCATTTCTGACTTTGTGCTACAGCGTTCTGACTTGTCTGCCTGGTTGACCCGATCCTGTATGACATCAGGGAGGAGATGTTTAACTTGTGACACTGCTAATCCTTTCCTGAAGGCTTTCCGTTCTTCCTGCACGTTGTCCTTTCATTGCTTTTGTGAGCTGGAACATGCTTGCTCAGCCCAGTGATGAATTCATGTAATTACCTATGTATGTACCGAAGTCCTGTTGACTTTAATGTTAAAGATCAGTGATTGCTTAAGTATTGCACTGAATCAGGACCCCCAAGGCGTTTTCACATGTACAAGCTAACTTGGGAATTGGTGCGCCTTGTTGTAGCCCTCCACCGAGGGGAACGAACAGCAGGCTTGGGACACTCCTGCAGCCTGGCCGTCACTGCCAGCGCCTGGCTGTGCACAGGGACAGCTGGGAGCACAGCAGCCCAGCTGGGTGCTTTTCTACCCCCAGGTAAATCTGCAGGCCACAATTGGCCTGTATGCCTTTGCATTAACACAGGTGGGATACGTGGAAACAAATCATGGTGTTAGACAAAGTTCAGAGTGTGTATTTGGTTAATCCAATTCTAGAAAGCCTCATTAGTCTGTGTGCAGGTATAAGTTATGCAAAAGCACATGTCCATGCCAGGAATCTGCATCCCGGTATAGCTCTGTGCGTATACCTCTGCAGTAACCCTGTTTGCAGGAGCTCGTGATGCAGAATCCTTTCTTTTTCAACCAAGTTCTCAAACAAGGATATGGATGATTTTCTGTGTGCCTCTTGAAAACGTGCTTGTCGCCACGTTTTTATTTTGCTGATCTAAATACACCTAATGCTTTGTGATAGTGCTGTGTTTTATAGAGAAGGCTGCACTGCTGTCAAGCCCAAAGAGTCTAGATTGGTCTTGGTGTACGTAGGCATCAAGGCTTCAGAGAATATGATTGTCCTCAGGTGGAATGACTGACAGTCCTGAGAATCACATGTGAATTACAAAAAACCTTGGGCCTCCAGTTCGTATGTTGTCATAACCCAGTAGATAAAGTATATATTCCCTGTAGAGACTCATTTGTGATCCTTTCTAATGCAGTTTGCACTCAGAATAGCGTTAGCCCTTTGACAAGAGGGGAGGTGTTACTGTTAGAGCAGTTCCAGTCTGGACTTCTGCTGGAGCTCTGTGGCATTGCCTTCCCAGGTTGGTGATGAAGGAGTGGACTTTTGCTTTCTTCATCCCTTCAGAAGCCATCCATGCTGTTTCCTCAGTGCTTTGATATTCTGCCAGCTGAGGGAGAGAAGAGCCATTTATAAATATTTCTGGTAATACAGTAAGTACTCTCACATGTTTTGCTCACTCATTTTCCGTATCCAGAAATCTATCCGACCAGAATCGGTTCACTCTCTTTTATTAGCAGAAATAGATCCACAACAATTAAAATTGATTTAAAAAAAAAAAAAAGAAAAAAGAGAAGCAGCAGCGGCAAGCACAACATCATATTGACTGACTGTGTGTATATTCACACTGGCTTCCAATCCATGGATAATTACCCCTCAGAGATTGTGTGCTATGTACAGTACGGTGATGGAATTATGCACTTTAAAGAGCTTTAGTGAGGCTCTTAGGATGCCAAATTCGTTCCCTTTTTTTTTTTTTTTCCTTCTCTTCTTTTCATTGCAGTGAGTAATGATTTTTAAATGCACATGACCCATCCTCAAAAACAAAGTAAGGCATGTCAGTGATTTTTCGTGTCTCTGGGTCTCAGTTTTCTTGAACTGACACAATAGAAGGAGTGTACCCATGAGATGAAATTTGGGGCATGGTCAGAGGATCTCTTGGGATTGCTGGCCTTTGTTAGTGAGGGGAAAGGGGAGTGGAACTCAGATATTATTTGTTCTGTTTGGCAGCAGGTACCCCAATTGGGATTACTGCAAGGAAAGAAGGCTTGAAAGAGACCGTGGCTACAAATCCATAGAAAAGCAGGCTTCATTAGTTTGGCCGGTCATGGATCACCTTACTTGAATGCTAATAACCAGTGGTGGTGTTTTCTCCGATCTCTTTGTCAGAGCCAGTTGAACTGTTTTGATTTGCAGTTTCACACAAAAAACATTAAAATATTGCCTACAAATTTCAGCCTAAATTGTTTTTGGCAAAGTGATAAGCAAGTAAAAAACAGGGCCTCATCGTAGGAAGTGTCAAGCAATCTTAATTTTAGGCAGAGATACCAGCTCCTCCTAGAGGAAAAGAGCCAGTACGTAAATAGCTTCCAACAGATCCTTTACCCAAGGAGACAAAAGGTTGATGTGCAGAAGTTGCTGCTAATGCCAAATTTAAGCTTTCCGATAGGAATGTGTCATGTACGCGAGGTTTGAGTTTATCTGTAAGATGTGATTTGATGTTTAGACAGGAGTGTTTCTTGATACTCTGATATTTTGGAGGTATTAACAGCCTTCCAGATCCGTTGGAGGTCTTTGGAGAACATGTCCAAAGGTACTATCGTGGGTATTAAAAAAGGAGGTACCTTTTGAAGCACAGCAATTGGGAATGAAGGTGCAGGGCTGCTGTACTCCTCTGTGGCAGGTGCTTGTTCTTTGACTACCCCTGTGGCTATGTTTATGGATTTCTATCTTTTGTTGACATCTTTAATGAATGTTTAGTAACAGTGAGTGGTGCTGCATCCTGTTCCACCAGCCTGGACCAGCGGGCTGTTGTGTTAAAGGGAGGGCTCCCAAAGACAACTTGTTGCCCAAAAAGAGACTTAACTGGGAGAGGTCCCCGCAGCTGCCCTGCTCCTGCTCAAGGAAGAATGAAGGTGGGCCTGGGAGTGCTCCCAGGAGTAGGTTTGTATGCACAAGTACACAAGCCAGCCCTTTCCTCCCATCCCGCCTTCCTCAGGGCCCAGTGCCCCAGGAGGAGCAGCGTCCCTGCTCTCCCCATGTAACCTGGGCTGCAGAAGCTAGAACAAGGCACACAAGGACCTTTCTGAGGCTGCCCAGCCTCAGCCTGTTAATAAAACAAAGGACACACGCTGCTTTACAGCTAACCGAAGACAAACAAATGAAATAGTTTTGCCATCCATCAGAGAGGCTGTGTGCACGGCTGTATGTGGTGGTTGAACATGCGGTTTCCACAGAGTAGCTGAGTTTATGGGATGTGTTCGGGAGAGGGCTGCAAGTATCTCCTGAGGAAGCATCAGATGCTTCAGTCTATGAATCTGTTATGTCTCCATCTTCTTGACTCTTCTGGAATAATACCGAGTGGTGCTCAAAGCCACTTTGAGCATCTTTCAGCTTGTTTGGTGATGATGCATCATACAACCTCCTCGGCAGTCTGAAATGTTTCAGGCTGAGGTTTGGTCCTGCAATCCCTAATCCCTTCTTGTTTGAGCAGTCGATGGGGGGATCGGCTCAGTGCTTTTGGGTACTGTGGTGAAAATGTGGTGGGTGCTTTTGGTGTTTACGTGGTTGATATGAGAAAATGTGTGTGTGTGTCCCCATTCTTATTGTTTTAATCTAACTTAAGGAAACATTCTTTACTCGTTAGATATGTAAATTTTTAGGTACCTAATTATCTGTTTTACTTGCCAACTCCCTCCAGCCCCTTTCTTCCATGATCCCACCACCCTCTTCCCTTCTCATTCCCTTAAATATGTGTAGATGATGAATAGCAAATCTTGTCATAGAATTCTTCGGGAGTATTTACTGTAGGGTTTTGCTTTTGTTTGCTTTTCTAGTGACTTGGAGATGGCATGGTGAGAAAAGAAACATGTGAGCTAAACCTGTTGGTTTGAACATTGTGTCAGAAAATATCCATAAATTGCAAGTTACTACACAGATGTATAGATTTAATGAGACTGTGTAATGCCATTTATTTATGCTAAAGAATCTGACACATACGGTACTGAAAAAAAGTTAATACTCTAAGAGTTATTTTATATTTTTCCATTGCCATCTGTCACTGCCTACATAATAATGATACAGGTGAAAGCCTAGCACTGCTTTAAAAAAAAATCAGAATGAATAGTCATTTAAATATCTTGCTGCTTTAATAGCTGGTGTGTTTTAAGTTGTGGGAAGGAGGCAACAGAGATACCCTCCCCACATTTTTAGTATATTAAATTTTGGGTTTAAATAGATTTAGATTCTTGAAGTGACTTCCGAAAGTGGAAAATTATTATAAACTGTTCTGTCCTGTAAATTTGGAAAAGTTAAGGGACTAAACCAGATTCTGCCTTCCTTACACCGTCGGTGTCTGGTTCTCAGAGTAGCCCTTTCATGTGCATCTTCAGATGTAGGTGCATTTTTGTGCTTTAAGTCCTGTCTTAATGTGCTGAATTCAATACTGCCAGGGTCTCTGAGTGAGTCTCTCTAGATCCCAGGTCCTCAAATCCTGGTCCCCATTGGTCATCTGAAATCAGTAAAGAAAAAAAAAAATGTAAGGGAAATACACTTCTTCAGCTGTCTCAAGTAAAAATACATGTCTCAAAGCAGCACTGTGCTGACAGAACTCGGCATTTACAAAGACACTGGCTTTTGAGAGTTTTTCTTCAACTTTATGCAGTCATACTGTGGTTAGGCAAAACTGCTTTCCCTTTTTTTCATTTAATCACGGTGGAGTCCAGCACAGCAATGACTGTGAAGTGCGTGGTGAGAAGTCCCTACGCTCAGACATTTGCAGTGATCCAGGGCTGCAGGTGGTCCTGTACCTGGGGACCTGCCCATTGCTTTGCATCAGCCACCTGCCTCCAAGGGTGCAGACAAGGCTTTGACTCAAATAAATAAATGAAACAGGTTTTATTGTTAATCTCCTTTTTACAATGTAATGACAAAGACAGAAAATATTTTTGTGGCAGGTGCTTATCCTATAATTTTCCATGGGTTGATGAGTCAGGGGAGCTGCCTGCTTTAGAGGAGGAGGACATGGCTAGGTTAGGTTGCATTAAGATGATTTAGAGTTTATATAATTAAAAAGAAATACATCTTTTCCTGAAAGCTGTGAACGATCCAAAGGTGGAACTTGTAATGAAAGCCTTTCACTTATTTAAAATAATGTCTCTAGGGGTAAAAATGCCAGAAAATGAAGCAAAGTACCTGGTCCAGACCCAGGGAAGTCATTCCATTGGCTTCAAACAACTCTGCCGGGTGTATTTTCAAATATAGTGCAGATCCCTAATGGAAAGTTCCTTATAAATGAAATAATCACTACTGTTATAATTACTACTCTTTGCGTACGTTGGAAAGCATTTTAGGAAGTCATGCACTTTTTAAGAAGCAGAGATGACAATGAGTGAGCAATGAGGTTTTGGTCATTTTAAGTGCATGTTATAAATCACTTTATTTTTGTTTATAAGAGATGATCCATATATAGCTGTAGTTTGTCAGCATTTTCCATTACAAACTTCTAGTTTTGGGTATCATATAGAGCTTTCAGCAGCCTCTTAGAAAATCCACTTAGAGGTGAATGTTGTGTCATTGCTCAATGAGGATATGTTTCTTCTGCTTCCTTACTAGAATTTGAACCGGTCTTAAAAATATAAAGGTGTTCATGGTCTTAATGTTTTGAGAAACAGAGTGTTTCACTACAGGACTGAGCCTGATTTTATTTTTCCTCCTCTCTGCGCTTTCCAGTGTGCATCAGAAATAACTCTACTGAAGTAAAAAAGAGCTGTGGTAGGAGAGGAGACTGATGGTATTTAATGTACATGCTGCAGAGAGTAAGAGACTTGCTTTAGATAGGCAAGGGAAGGGGCTGTGAAAGACCACCCACATCACCGAACCCTGCCTCCCGCAGTTCATGGTAACTGTGAAATAAAAGTTTACAATGAAAAGGGGCCCTGGAGAACACCTGCTATGCACCACAGCCCCTGCAACATCACCTGCCCATCTGTCACAAGCGTAAAGTCATTAAGACAAAGGCAGAAAATCTTAGTGATTACAGTATGGGGCAGGAGAGAGCAGGGGATCACAAGGGCTGATCAGATGTTGCATAAAGGCAGAAAGTTTGCTAGATGACATTTGCCTAGAAAAGCATGTTTCATTCAACAGAAAAAGGAGAGGAAAAAGAAAAACCCTACTTCCTCTCACCCCATCAAAACAGCCCCAAAAGTAGCAGAACAAATAAACAGGTATCCAAAAATTGCTCCTAATTTGACCTTGAGAAAAAATCCATGAGTCCAAGCCTAATAACTGGCTTAGCTTGAGCATCAGTAGAGAAGACAGCAGCTAGGAGCCGAGTACCACTGCGTTCCACTCGTCTTTCTCAGGGGCCAGGTTCTGATATTGCAAATGGATAAGGGGGGCATGGAGGTGAGGAAGCTCTTCCTTACACCTATAGGGAATCGGCAGAAACCTTGTATTATGTTAGGCACAATACTTGTTGCACCATAATTACTTTGTAAGCACAGGCAACAAAGGAGGGGGAGGATGGGTCATCAGGAGTGCTTTTCCTACCCTGGGATATGAATACATGACTCTCAGTTGTGTAAGTACAAGTTGCATAGATGCATTTGTGGGTGAAATTTGGCCTGAGGTCCTTCTGGAGAGGAATCTTGCGACACTGAGCAATTACATATATTCAATTACTAGTTTTTACTCTTGCCAGATGGAGGTATGCAGCATGGGTGACTTGTGGTGAGCAAACAGCCATGCCTAAAGGCTGGGCATCTGGGGCAAATTCTGGTCTAGATACCGCCATCCTTACTTATACCAAGATACTCCTTACTCAGCATCTCAGCCTTTGGACTTCAGCAGAGTTCTCACTGAATGTGTCTCAAAAAATCACTGAAACCATCAGAATTTGGTCCTGTGATAGAAAAGAAATTTCAGGTCTTAATGCTGCACTTGCTGGGATGCTGTGTGCTTAAATCAGAGCCCTTCCAAGTATAACTGTGGTCTTTTCAGTTTAATATTTGTATAAGCTTGTATAGCCATTTGAGCGTAAAAGTTGTTCCACAGGTTTCAGTGCTGCAGTCCTCATTCCTTGTGTTCCTGGCCATGGACAGCTGGGCTGCGAAAAGCTGCCTGGTATTTTAAAACCATTGCTACTGAAAGCATGCAGTGATATCCAAGGTGCTGCTCCACATCAGCCAAAGTTGGTTCTTGGGATGGCACAGTATGCCTGGTCAGGGGCTCGATCCAGCTGAAAATGGTTGATTTTTCTCAGGAAGGTTAGTTTTCAATCAGATTCGTTTACCACACAGTTCCATGAGCACTGATGCGAGTACAAAGGATGGAAGAGGTGGGGAATGAGAGGATGGCAACCGTGGTTTGTATCAGCTAAAACCTGACTGAAGCTTGGCTTAGCGATACAACCACATCCTAATTTAAACTAAACTTGGGTGTAACAGACCTGTTAGTCTACACTTACTGCACACACCACCTCCAGAAGATATGAAATAAGTATTCTGTTGCATTTAGTGAGAGTTTAAATTTAATTCAGAGGTAGCAGGCTTAAACTGAGATTCTTCAATGTGGAAACTAAAAATTTCTAGGGATGCCTAAATAAGCTGATCATTTCTCACTGAATTTCTGGTGTATTAACCACTTCCATGTGGGCTTGAAGAATCCCATTTGTGGCATGCAGAAAAGGACTTGGCACAATGCTTCTAAATCTTTCCTTTCCCTCCTTCTTCTTTATATTGCTTATGAAATATTTGGTTTGATTCAACTGTTACGAATGGACATAACCCTGCTGAGGTCACTGTGACAACATGGTGTCGCCATCTAAGATTCACACTGGTTCAGTGGCCAAAAGCTAAATCTTTGGCAGCTTGCAATAAACAAATTCGACACCCAGCATCGGGGATGTCCATGTGTAATGTAAGAGGCACTGCCTGGGCTTTTGTCACTTGACTGGAGAAAGGAGTTGGGTAATTCCCCATTCTTTGCAGGTGACGTTCACCCTCATTTGTTCCATCCAGATACAGCTTCACTTCTCTCTAAGCCTCCAGAAAGCCTCAATATACTGTGAAAGCAGAACTGGCTCCCTTGAAACACACTTTTCCAACCCCAAACTGAAACATTTTCCATTACAGTGTTGTTAGGGCAGTGCTGCCCACAGGTGTCATTTAAGAGGTATCTTCCTTTCTGCTGGAGATCACAGTTATCTACCCCAAAGCACCAGATGTGCTGCCAGTGCCTTGAGCAGACTTGACTCTCCTTATTCCTCAGCATCACACCTATGCAGCTTTGGAGCGATACCTGCTTTGCACCAGCGCAGCACAAGGAGAAAGGGAGGCCTGTTTTTTTCCCAGGAATGAAATATAATTTCCAGTTAATTTTGCTTTTTAATGTCAACCTGTTTTCCAGGTGCTTTGTGGCTACAAGGCAACAACAGACCAGATTCCTCCCTTGCTTCTGCCGCTGCACCGCTGGCATTCACACCCTTTGTAGGAGTGCCTTTTTAAAAAGGGAAGATGTGTCTGTGCTTCCTTGTTTACACATTTAATGGCTCACAATTAAGCCAAAATGGACATGAAAAGCCTCATTAATTAAGACCCAAATTCTACCAGTAACAAGAACTCAAAGATGAAGTTTTCTTTTCACTAAAACCCCTTTATAGTATTCCAGGAGGAAAGTATGTTTAAACATGCATTAAAGTCTCAGTATACTTTTGGAGTGGTGTAAACACTCTTTTTAAGGACCCTTTTTGCTACCAGAGTGCTCTTAGATTGAACAAGAGTCAGAGCTCATTGTTTCCAGCTTTTGGCATTCCTTACCTTGAATTTTCAAAATCTGTCAAGATGGAAGAGTTCTCCTTCCTGCTTCCCCCGCTGCCCTTAATTTTTATTTTACAAAACACTTGTAGGTTTGCCACGCCAGCTCTTAAAATTAAGTGTATTCCACTCACCGTTACTGAGTGCTTTTAATAGTGTAGAAACAGGGCATTTAATAGTATAGAAATGCTCCACATCTGAGTCTTGTGATGTGTAAGAACTAGGTACCCAGGTTCAAAACATGTGAGAAGCTGGGTCATTTTCTATTTGTCTTTAGCTGCCAATTAGCAATGTCATTAATCTACTGCCTAGGAGAAGTTCATGATTAAAATAGGTGGTGTCACTGACCATTGACAAGACAATATGCAGAAGGTTGTGCTGTAGCTGCCTGTCGCTGTGCTGTGGTAGTTAGAGCTCGGTCTCATTTTCCAGAGGGAAGTAACAATTTCTTAATTTCTTTGCGTTCTGGAGTAAAGACAGACACATTATCCAGGCATTGAATATTGCATTATATTGTGTTCTGGACAGTGAGTCTGCAGCAGACTCCAGGAGAGCTAATGTACCGCCTGCCCCCCTCTATCAGAAGACTTGGGTTGGAGAACACGTTGTGTCCGCATTAGCTGCAAATGTCCTTCGCTGTGTTCGCCCACAGAGCCACCCCAAGGCTCTTCGGGGGCGGCAGATTTGAATTTTGCCTCTTCAAGGATGAGTATCTGAAGCTGGGCCAAAGCTTCGTTTCCTGCTGGCGAGAGAAGAGAGATGAGGGAAGAGGTGCGGAAGGGCTTGAGGGATCAGGCTTGCTTTTTCTGCTGCTCCGGGGGCAGCAGGAAGAAGCTGGTGGTGCATGGCTGCTGCCAGGAAAGGCTAACCTCTAGCTGGAGACCACAAACCCTTGGTGACAGTGGCCAGCCTGGTTTTCCAAGGCCACAGATAAAATAAGCAATGACCTAGGACAGCAGACAGTGGAGGAGACAGAGGAGCACAGTCCTGCTGCTTGCTCCCTGGTATGTTGGACAGAAGTAATTTTGTTCTGTAGTGAGAACTGCACTCTAGCTTGCTTGCTTAAGGAAAAAATGACCAGTGCTTTAATTTACACCCCACCTGGGGATCAAATCTCTCAGCAAGACAGGAGGTTTTTTTTCCCCCAAATCTCACTTTTGAGGGAAACAAATTTCCATGACAGAGGATGATATACTAGGAATATTTTTCTTAGGTGGATCTTCCAACTTCTGGTTTGTAACTACACTAATTTGTGGGTGAAGGAAATATTTTGGTACTGAAAACTTGCCAAAATGCTGTTTAACAGGGAATTGCAGTTTAATTAGCACTTATGAGACATTAACAATAATTGTATTCAATTTGGCCACTCAGGATAAAGTGTGATTCAGGATCAGCTGGTTGGTGCTCTGGGGGGGGGGGGGGGGGGAAAAAAAAAAAAAGAAACGTTGTGTGGTCTGCTGAATATGTGCCATTAGCTTCGTGTTCATGGGTAGAAGCTTTTGTGGCTGCTTGTCTCTTTTTTTTCCCCATGAGGTGTTGTGCTGGACTGGGAAAAAATGGAAGGAACTTGTATTAACTGGAGAGAAATGGTTTGACTTCAAGTTCATGATTTTGCAGCAAGCTGGATTACCCTGCTATCTCTTTTGTTGTGATTTTTAGTAAAAGTGCCAAAAACTTAATTTTTTTTTTTTTCCATTTACTTATTTATGCTTTGCTTTGCCAAGGAATGAGAAAGCCTGCCACTTTTAGCAAGCATGTGAACAAGAAAGGCGCAAGGGAACCCAGGGTGAAATTTGATGTGGAGAGTTGTGTACGATGTAGGATAGCCATAAACATCCCTTGAATATTTCTTTTTTCTTTGTAGCAGGGTTCATTATGCTCTCTGAGTTTGTGGCTGTAGGTGAAAGCAAAGAGTGCCACAGCATGATTGTAGCTTCAAAGCCTGGCTGAGAACAGAAAAAACAAACTATACACAATTTAAGCACCTGTTTGTATGCAGGCTACCACACGAGCCTAATATATACACCAGTGTGATGTAAGGCAGCGGAGATGACTTGATTAGCAAAGCCCTCGCAATGAGCTGAGGAGATCCCTGCTGCACCAGTGCACCCCTCCTTGGAGACCTGCGACTAGTCCCAGCTGAAGGAAACCTTCCTGCAGCAACAAGAGTTAGCGGAGGGTTTCTGAAAATGGCAATGATGGTGTTCTGTGTGTGAAGGCGATGGAAGTAAGACGAGTAAACAGCCTGCACAACTTTGCAGAATAGCTGGGGTATTACGAAAGATGCAACATTAATTACTTGGGCTTTGTGAGCTACGTTTGCAGAAGTTGTGGAGCACTGTGTGTTTGGGGAGGATGCGTTTCAGCAAACGGCTCGCTCCGTTTTGTTGTGCTGTTTATCCTGTTGGATGAAAGCCATCATTCAGCAGAAGGAAACGCTAGGGCAAGATAAAGTAAGCGATCTTCCAGTTTGTAAGCTCTTGCAGCCCCTTGCTTTCATACGTACTGAGCAGGCAGAGGTCTACAGACTTCAATGGGAACTCATGGTGCTCAGCACTTCCTACAGTCAAGTGTTTATTATTCAATGTCAGAGAAAGAGAGACAAAAATTTACATACGTAAGAAGACACACAAGATACTAGGCTTTCTATCTCTCGTGAGTACGTATAAATGTACACAATTGGTATGAGTTTTTTTGGTTACATTGTGCATTACTGTGCATGGAGAGTGCGCAGGATTGTGGCAGAAACCTGGGGTTTTAGGTGAGGAGCGCAAGGCACTATTTCTGGCTCTACTCTAGCTACTTGTGTGGCCAAGTGTATTAAATCCTGCTCTTGAAGACAGCAAACCATTTATTCGGACTTCATTCTCAGACTTGCTGAATACCCCAAAAGGCTGCTATTATTAGAGGGAACTGCCATTCGTTAGTTCTTAAAATGGGCTGTCCGTAAATCACCAACACGTGCTTTCCACAGGGAGGTGGGACTAGGACTTTGTCGTTCTCCCTGCCAGCCCATGGAGCTGGCAGAGCTCCCACCCTTCCTCCCTTCTGCTCAGCCCCTCCACCGAGGGTGCGTCCTCCTGGTCACGAGGCTGGTGATGGCTGTGCCACCCACCGTACCTTGGGCTCTGCACAAGCATCCCGTTGCTTCTCTTGCTGCCATAGTGGGGCAGGCCCCTTTATGCTTGCCATGCAAACGGCCTCCTGTTGACCTGTTTCTGCCTTTCTTCCTCCCCTTCTTGGAGTGGTGGCAGCCTTGCAGAAGAAGCTACTAAGAAAAATGTATCTTGTCCTTGGGGGCTAATTTGCAATTGCATAAAGTTTACGGCATCTTCTTCACGGCCAGCAAGAGGTTGCTTTCATCCATGCATTTCCCTGTGCATGCTGTTGGTACCAGGGTTAGCACTGTGGAGCAGAGAGCCATCCCCAGGGGACTGTGCTCTTCCACCACACTGGGTGTGGGTGGGGACAGCCATCCTGCGCCCAGGCCAGCATAGCTGTGCGCTGCCCCCGGGCAACCAGTTGGGGCCAGGTCATGGTCAAGCTCTCAGTCTGTGTTGTTGTTTCTTTTTTTAAATAATAAATGCATCTTTGTGGCAACAAAAATATCAAATCCCGTCTATAAATGAAGCGCTCAAGTATTTTGTAGTTACAGACCATTTCAGTGATGGTGCCTGTGCTGATACTAGTCTGCTGTGATCTGATCTGGCTTTGTCCTTGCTCTGGATGGGATTTGCCATAATAGTACTTTCATTCCTTAGCTCCCATTAGCGCCTTGATGAATAGTGAAAAATGTGTTTCAGCGATTTTATAATTAAAAAGCAACATCTTACTGTCATTTGGTCTCTGGTGCCTTTGCGCCGTTCATTATGCTTTACCTAGGAGTAACAGCAATGATTTAGAGCTGCAATATCAATATCAGTTTCTGAACCTTGTGTTTTCTTTAACTGTAAATTCTGGGGAAGGAGAAAGTCTAAGTAGTAGGGCTTGTTCTTCTGACATTTCCACGCCTGCTGTTTGAAACTGTGATGCCTCACAGTGATCAGACACATTGACTCCTAACTCTCTCATTGGGTTCCCGGACAGAGTCCCCTTGGGTGGCTGCTCTGGAGCATGCCTAGCTGGGGTTCAGAGACACTGGCTGGGCCCAGGGCACACAGTTGCACTCTGGGTCCACTGCTGTCACCAGCACTCGTGCTAATGGCCTTAGTACAGAGGTCAAAGACTGCTTAGATATGAAGGCTGAATCACCTCCTTTTTAAACCCCTCAGCAGGATCAAGGCTTAGAGAAGCAGACACGTGGGCTTGCCTTCTGGCTGACAGCGTGGATGAAGAGTGTGACTCTGGGACAGGTCTTTCAGCAGTTTCAACCAACCATTGAAGCATTGAAATGGGGGTGTACAGTGATTAAAACACCCCTGCACCAACACCCCTATGTGAAAAAGCCTGGCGCATTAATTTTCTTCAAAGATTTGCTGATCCCACAAGCTCTTGCTAGTTAGGGGAGGTTTGTCCTGTGACCTGGGGATCACAGAAATCAGTGGTGAGCCCGTCAGTCTAACCAAGCAGATATGAAAGATTTTCAGCTGCACTTATTTCATTTGCAAATATACATAAGCCAGCAGTGTAGGTCTTGCTTCAGACCTGTTTGCCTTGGCAGCATCCCATTTATGTGAATCAGAAGATGGTAGCAAAAAAAGCACTGGAGGCTCATCCAGAGATTGGTCTCCTTTCCGTCAGGAAGCCTGCCCATGGAGGCAGGGTGACTCGGAGATTAGCAACACAGCTCACAAGCCCAGCTTCACTAGGTACCTGTGTTTTGAACAATCCTGCCTGCCAAGGGTGCTTGTTTCCTTGAGCTGTGGCGGTGCAGTGTCCTGTCTTTGGAAACCCTGCGTCTTGGTGCACTAGGGAGGAGAGACGTGGAGGAAGCAGCTCTGGCTATGTCCTTTGCTCTTGTGACTTGGGCTTCTTGAAGAGAAGGGGGCTCCTGTGTTTCAAGCTGAGAAGCAGGAGGTCAGTTCTTAAGCCTGCTGCATCTCTGCAACTTTTGGTAGGTCTCTGGATCACACCGTGCCTGTTTCTAAGCCGTAAAATAGGGATAGAAATTAGGAATTTAAAATCAAAACAAAAACAAAGCCTTGAAGAAAGATGCAGTTGTAACTTGTGGTGCCATCACCACCATGAGGCCCTCATGTTGGTTGGAGCTTCAAGGCTGTGCTTTAATATTGATAATAGTAGAAGTTTATCATGATATTAGCAATTGGGAACTTAGAAAATACACGTTTTTAATTATTTTTATTTTTATTTTTTCTTATTTCAGCAAATTCAGTAAAGCTAGAAATGCAAAGTGATGAGGAATGTGACAGGAAGCCCCTGAGTCAGGAAGATGAGATCAGGGCTCATGATGAAGGAAGCAGCCTGGAAGAGCCCCTCGCTGAGAGTAACGAGATGGTGGATAACAGAAAGATCCAGGAGCTATCGAGCGAGGGAGGAATCCGGCTTCCGAATGGTAAACTGAAATGTGACGTCTGTGGCATGGTTTGCATTGGGCCCAATGTGCTAATGGTACATAAAAGGAGCCACACTGGTAAGCAGCTGAAAGAAAAATCTGATGACTGCCTGTGGCGTCTGATGTTGATATTACCTGACAACTCTTCTCTCTTCCCTTTTCATTCATGGGGTAGCAGGAGGCTGGGGAGGGGAAAGATGGGCTTTGTTGGTTTTGTTCTCCCCCTGCTCCCCAAATTCTGGTGATTCTGTGGTTTTGGCAAGCATGGTGCTTCCTTGACGTTGATTTCCAGCCTTTGGTTCTTAAAAACAGCACAGAAGTCTGGAAATTGCCTTTTTTTTACTGTTCTTCACCAGGGGCAAGATGGTGAGAGTCATTCTCTGGCATTGGGGGTGTGTGTATGTGTTCATGTGTGTGCGTATGTGCAGGGCTTTTGAGCCATTCAGGTGGGTCTTAGATAGTCTTCCCTTGGAGGTGCTCACAGGTGGACAATGCCAGCATCTTCCTGGGGATCTCCCACCTTCTTTGCAAGTGGTTGGGCATGATGCCAGTGGCCTGGCAAACCTGGGATTAGCAAAACCCACAGGGGACACAGGTTACCTAGCGATCCTGATGCCAGGGTGGGCTTGCTGCCCATCGCATGGCAGCTCCTTCAGGAAAACCTCACCTGAACTGCTACTGTGGGCTAGTGCTTGGCTCCCCCTCACCATCTAGATACCATTTTTGTGTCACCTTTCAATGCTTGCAGTAGCCTATAATTTATTTTTATTACTGTTAGTACTACTACTGTTTGGAGACCAAAACAGCTTACTAGGCTTGTGGATTTGAGAATTCAAGAGGTGGACGAAACCTTTGCAATATGCTGAGTGGGTCTTTGGGGCCTGAAAGATGAGGCCTTGAGTTCAAACCAGGGAATTTCAGGGGAGTTTTGGCTAATATGACAAACTGGGATGCCCAGGAGGCTGGTACTCACTCGCCTCTGCTGCTCCTCAGGTGACAGTTACTTCCAACAGGATAAAAGTACAGGTGGTGCAAGAAGACAATGCTCTCTGGTCTTGCAGAGGTCTACCTGGCAGAGCCTTTGATTCAAAAAAACCACTTAAGCTTAACTTTTATGAGATTTAAGCACATGTAAGTCACCTGAAGTGCTACAAGATATGCTAAACTTAAGATACACACTTAAATCTTACTAAGGGTAAGCACAGGTTTCTATGTTGGAGCCTCAGTGGATGTTTGTCCTTCATATTTTTTGGACAAAATGAAAGATATTTTGTTTTCTTTTCTTTCTCTGCTATTATTTAATGGGGTGAGAGACTTACACTGACTGCGAGATATCTGTTAGGATAAAAAAAAGTGGGGTTTTAAGGTAGAGTAAGAAAGACTTTGTGTAATCCCTTTGTAAACCTGGTAGTTTGCGGTCAAGTAGTGTGCTCTTGATGGGAAATAAATCAATAGAATTTCTGTACAGAGGAATAATAAATATGTATTACACAGTTAATGCCCTGTATATAAGTTGTATTGATAATAACTTAACATAAACGTATAATGCAAAGCATTGTAGTATCGTTTATGATGCAGTCATGATTTTAGACAGCAATTGCGACAGGGGAAAAGCAGTAGCTGGAGAACCAAAATCTTGATTAAGAATTTGACATGCTATTACTGGGAAGGAGGGAGAGAATAGAGAATGTAACAGACCGAGTTCCCAGCTTTCAACATCCCTAAAAGTTTTCATTTGCACTTGCACGTATCTGAGCATATGTATTGTAGGTGCATTGGAGTCCACGTATTTGAACTTGAGCCGCTAAATTAGACCTGCTAAATTTAGATTCAGGTACTTAATTAAATGGTCTGCATTTTTTGAGATGCTGAATAGCTAGTGCATCTTCTAAATACAGACAAGCTGCCTTTTTCATGTTAAAGAAGACATGCAAATTCAAAGCGAACAGAACAAAATCTCATTTGCGTGCAGGCAAGACGGCTGTATGCGGGTGCATGGGTAGGAATTGCATAACTGGTAGCTTTTTCCTTTGGGCTACTGCTGGTTCCTCGTAGAGCTCTGACTCTTTTCCCATCCGAGCCGAGGAGCTGTGATGTATTGCTCTATACAGATGATTTCAAGCATATAGAAATGGCATTCCTTTTAACGTGCAGCTTGGTGCTCTACTGTCAGTAAACCAGTTGGCAAATTTTGCGGGGGATTTTTTTTTTCCCCCTCACTTTGTTTGTTTGTTTTTTAATACATGCTGCTACTTCACTGTCCACAACAGAAGGAGAAGTTTGCTTGGATTTCCACATCCTTGATTTTAAGGAGTATTTTTAACATACTGGTATCTATCTTTTAAAGTGCACTATTTTAAAATGTATTGCCACTTCCTCGGCAGCCGGGTGCGATGGGCTGGCCCCAGCTCTGGAATGAGCCCTGACCTGTGGGTAGTCTGGTTTTGCAGCCCAAGGGAGAATGGTGGAGGGAAGGGAGGTTGTCCCTAACGAGTGGAAACAGATGATATTCTTTATCAGCTAATGCAACTGGCACGTAAATCCTTACCTCTCAAAGCCAATTTCAGTATGTTTTGGGAGCTGAATCCCGCCTTACTCTGCTCTTTATCTGTACACAACCAAAGCACGGTCTGGCCAGTTGTTTGCATTGGCAAAAACCAAAGTCCTTCTCCCTTCCCAAAAAACCTGTCAGCATTCTATGTAAATCACACAAAATGCTGTGGTCCATAGTAGAGGCTGTAATTTGCGTGTATGCTGGGACAAGAGTTGGCTTTCCTTACGCCAGGGACCCAGGCTTTGCAAGAAGCTGTGCTGTATGGCTTTGGCTGCGTAATGCACGTAAAGGGGCACAGTTTTCTGCAGCCATTATTCATCTGTTCCTGAGGAGCAATTGTTTTCTCCTGCCATGTTATGGTAGTTCAGTCAAACAGATATAGGGACAGTGAAAATAATCTGTGCTGTGGATGAGGCCAGAGTAGATGAGCTCAGTGTCCCATCTCTCATCCTCATGTGCTGGAGCATCCATTTCCTCTGATGCCTGTAGTCGCCCCTTCCCGTGATAGACCAAGACGGGGGTTTCCCATTCATCCTTTGGATCTGCACAAGCACTGCCTCGTGCACGTGGTGCAAGCGATGCTTTGGTCCATGGCACCTCTGCCATGGAGCCCTTGGCATTGCTCGTCTGATACTGCTGAATACAACATTTCTCTGAAACACTGATAATTCAGGTGAAGTGTTTTTTGTAATCTGCATGGCCTTCGGGAAAAGGCCTTTCTATTTATTTGTCATCACTGATAGAAAATAAATAAAATACTCAATGTGGGAATTAAGCATGATGCACTCTCCTGCTTTAGTGAGCAGGGTAACCCCCCACCCTGTCCCTCACGTGCCATGTCCTCATGTCAGAAAAATAGCATGTGTCAGGTTTGCTTTATTTTCCTCCTTTCCCATGCTATCTTCTTTTGGTCCAAATTTCATATTCCACAGCACATGCCCTGAGTTGCAGCATCTTTATCAGAGCTTTTTGTTACTCCAGGAGATGACTAATCACATAATATTGCCACTGGATACTCCAGGGGCTTGTGCTTGGGGATGTTGAGGGAAGGGGAGAGGAAGAAGATAAGGCTTTCTGCTAGTGGGCCTAAATTAAAATTTCCTTGCTCCTAATTTTTGGCAAAGCAGAAACCATTTGCTGATACAGCTGTGCTGCTGCCTCTGTGATCTGTGAGGTCCACGTGTCTTTCTCCTGTGCTCTCTGAATTGTGATTCCCCGCCCCCCCCCCGCCCTCCAATGTCCAGTCCTTTATCTAGTCCACTGCTGGATTCTGAAATACTTTTTATTTCTAAGGGAGGATTGGGGTCATCCTCATTGTTTCATTGTTTTAAGAACACCCAGAGCTTAAATGCTTTCTCTTTTTGGATGCAGCGGGACAGTGGCAGAGCAAAGCTAGGTCCCCAGGGACAGGGCACAATGCAGAAGGCAGCAGGGATTGTAGTCGTGCCCCATTCTCACTTTGGGCTGCTGATAGGTTATTTTTAGGCTTTTTTGGGGTCCTAACCACAAGAGTGTCTCAGATCTTTGTTTGCACTTCACGTGCATTTTAGTACCATAAAGTCAGTGAAATGAGATACATTATGGTAGTTCAGTCAAACATGAGGGAAATCTGCAAGTTCTGCTTTAGCATACATAGTGTTATAATTTAACATATGCAGGACTGGAACACTGAATGCTATTTAATTTTTTTTTTTCATGCAGAGTTCAAGTTTTTGGGACACAATTAATAAATGAGGAAAAACCTAATTGTGCTGTTCAGTATAAACGAACATGGCTTAAGCAGCTAACCGGGAACAAATTTAAATAAATGGTCATGTTAACACATTACAATTAACTCTGTTGATCTGTCTGTCTTACTCTTCTTGTAGAAAGGTTTTATTTGGTTTCATTTGTAATTTGTAACCTAGTGTAGGCTCCTACCTCTTGCAATAGGAATCAATTTGGCACTGAATCAAAAATTGTCGGGCCAAATTTCTAAAAGTGATATTTTCTACTTAGGTTCCTAACTCTAATTTTTCCAAAAGTCCCATTTTCTACTTAAGCATAAGGAAGAGGAGCTTAAGTTTTTAAAATTGCTGTCTGCATAAGGATGTGTTGTACTCGCAGTACTGAGTAGCTAAACTCTTTTGATATTTTTACCAGTTCACTTAAAGGATTTTTCTCTCTTAAGAATATGGTCATAAATCTGTGTATAGAGGACACTTGGAAATCACCCAGGATTTCCCAGGATTTTTTCATGAGAGATTTGTCACTACGGTTTTATAATAAATTGCCCCATCTGGAAGTAGGTTTTTCCCAACAAAAGACCCTAGTAAAATCACTGATTTCAAGTGATGTGCAGCCCGTTAAGTGAATCTGATAGAACAGTAAGTAGATATGCAGACTAGATAGTACCCAGAATAACAAATACAGAAATGAAGCAAAGTCGTCTGCTCTTTATTTCGCTTGGGTAAAGGCAGGTTGCAACTCGCTGTCTGTCAGTGTGTTGGTAGCGCAGCTAATATTTCATTTGTGCTCCTGGGACAGAGCAGAATCAGAGCAGTTGCAGCATCTGATGAGTCAGGAGAAATGTTTCACTTTAACTGAATATTAACAAAAAACCTACTATGGAAGGGTGAAAATCAGTATTATTAGTACGAGCAAATACTTTCTGATGGCCGCATGGGCACAGGAATTTTGCATTAAAAGGTTAAAAAAAAAAAAACAAACCTGTTTGAGAAGTACCTAAGCTATCCTTTGCATATCAAGAATATGTGCCAAACAAAAAAGGCTGAGATCTTAGATACACATTTAACCAGGACAGATGTTACATGTAGTCCCATTGGACCTGGTTCTTATATTCAGAAGGACTCTATCCTGGCTTTTCTTGTTATTGTAAAGAGACTTTAAAACCAGTGTTTTTTTTTAAAAACGTAATTGAAACATTCCCAGGAAGGGACCTGAGAACTGCTGTAGAAATAACCAGGCCTCGCTGTTAACGAGATTATTATGTATTATTTTGTGAGTTGCTCCATTTGATCTCAAAGGGACAAAAGTTACCAGCCAAGGGTTATGAAAATCTAAGTCTCCTTGGTTGCAAGGTCTGCGGGCTCTTTGTCCTCAGTTGAATTTCTGTTTTGATACAGAAAATATCACTGATGTATTTTGCACTGGTATGAGATTCGAAGAAGGATAACTCATACTGAAACTTCTGCGCAGCACTTCCGTGCTGAGGTGGTAAAGGAGAGTTATTGTGCAGGGAAGCTTCCAATTAAGCAGAAAAAGGAGTTGGTTTGCTTTTTGAAATAACATTTGACATATACACGGTAAAATATGAAAGCTATTAGTAGGATGTTAATCAGTTCCTTCGCCTGGTTTCAGGTTGTATCAGCTAGGCAGCATTTGTAGCTTGTGCTATGAAGTCTCCAGCCAGCTGCCATATATTAAAGATACTTGTGAAAGGACTGTGTCTTGCTAATAACCCTGACTTTGTTGGTCCACTTCACCTTTCATCTCCGTATTTGTTTACACAACAGCAAGTAAACTTGTGTACTTCAGATACTGGTGTAGCTAAAGAGCAGTGATAGTTCGTTATTATTTTTCCTGGAGGAGACGTAGCTGTAATGGATGCATGTTAAACAATGAACTGTGAAGTTCCAGCCGTATTTTACTGTAATTTAGAGGTAAATATTTGAAATCATACCTTTTAATTAATACTTTATTTAACTGTCAAATGAGAAAACCCCATGGATTTATTTATTTATTAATTTATTTTAATTATCAGGGGTGTTCCCTGGCACAAGTCCCTCTTACTAAGCCTTTACGAAAGGTAATACTTTGCAGCTCTCGCTTACCTTGCCTTGTCCATTCCTGAAGTTACTTTAGATAATTAAATTCCCTGCACTGGAGAACAAGGCTTTTCAGGCATTCTTGGTTTTGTCTGGCTTTAGATCTTAAATCTGGAGTTGAAAAGAAACATCTTTTTTGTTTGGTTAGCTGTTCCTCCCCCTCTCCCCACTCAGAAACACTTTTTTTTTTTTTTTTTTTTTTTTTAAATCACTAAGGTTTGAGCGTTTTTTGCCCTGTTTTTTTAGCCCTAAAATAGAGAAAAGTTTTGATATTTAAGTATTTAGAGCTAAACCAGGGCAGAAAAACCTTTAGTAAGCTAAAAATATTTTGCAGTCCCATAGTTTCCATTGTTGAAAAGCAAAAAGCTTGCTTAGTCACATTTCAGTACGTCCTTCTTATAAGGAGTTCTTATTTTAATAGATCAGTATAAGTTTATAAAGTCAGACAGTAAACACATAGATATCTATAATTGTGAAATACACACCATGTTTATTATTATCAGTAGCCTCTTGTAGTTGTGTATGCCCCTAGTTTAATAGGTCTACAGTTTCTGGTATGTCTGCGCTGCCGTCATCTCCAAAGACAGGAAAATATTTTAAACGTGGTCAGGGACAGCCATGTCGAGAAGAAAGGTATTTAGGTAAAGACTTTTTGTGAGTGGATGGTTAGTTTGAAGTGTGATTAATTTCAACCTATGAATAAAAACTTTTACTTTTCACAGAAGTGTAAGGGAAGTGAATAAGGACGTCAAAGTTGTTATTTTGTTATTAGGAAATAATAATACTGCAGAACTGCTTACAAACCTACTAGGAAAAGGCAGCAGGAGAAGTAATTGGAAAACAGTCTTCTCAAGGCACTGAAGTGATAAAGAAGGCTGGTTTGCTATTATCTGGAGTGGGCATCAGACAGCAGAGTTCTTAGAAAACCAGCAAAATCTTCTTATTATTCAGTCTTTACTTTTTTTGTGCACCCTTCTGTTGGATAATGGTCTCTCAGATTAGCTGTGCTAAATGTAAAAGCTGCTAATCAATAGCACGGAGGTGTGACTAAAATTAACGGTCATCCCACAAGCCTGCAGCTTAAACAAGGAGCAGCAATCAAATGATTGGACAAAAGTATAATAAACAGATCAAAGCAGTTATTTACCCAGAATTAAGCCAGTAGGAAAAATGAATTCATGCTGGCTTTAAATAGATAGAAAGGTTATTTAAGGTAAAATGTGCTATTGTAGCAGATTCTGTCTGTTGTAAGAGAGGAGCAGATTATTGGTGACTTTGTGGTGAGTGTTTCCATGTCATCTTTGTGACTGAACTTTAGTGCAGGGGTTATTTGTATTGCTGACCAAAGGCTTTCAGCATCTCTTCAGCTGTCAGTTTATCAAGGAATAATACCGGCTCATATGTGGCCTCCAAAATATCAGATAAGCAGGTGATGTAGTAGATAAAACACATTAACTGCATAGTTTTAAATACAGCAGGAGTAAAAGGAAAGACTTTAGTCTTGGTAAGAAACTCGCTACCATCTTTAATGTTGTCATCCTGAAACTGAAGCTATCATTCCTGAATACTGAGAAACGTGTCAAAGGAAGGGGTTTTGCCTGTTTTCTCAGACAGCAAAAGCAAAACAGAAAATAAAAAAAAAACCATATATTTTTCTAGTGCAGCCTCTTTACATATCTCTGTTATGGACATTTTGAAATGATACAAAAGAAGATAATGGCTAATCAGATCCTTTAAGTATAGTGTGGGAGTTTAAAAGGGAAACCACAAGCTCTTTATCAATTCCAATGAGCTCGTGCTCAGTGTATTGGAAGATGAGCTTTATGCCCTGATTTTTTTTATCGTTACTCCATAATGTTCTTGGCAAGATTGCAGAAACCTTAGTATCTTCTTTGGTGCATCTGCAGTGGTTTCAGATGTAATTTCCAGCTCACACACGTGAAGTGAAGTTGCAGAGGTATGGCATATATACGGCACACCTGCCTTCTGCTGCCCTCCTGGTAGGACTGTAATGCTGGCAATGGTTCAAACCACTGAAGCAAGAATCGCTAGTGGACATCTGTAAGAGCTCTCTTCTTCCCTCTCTTTCCATTTCAATCAACAGACATATGTTGGACTTCACACTAGACACATGAACTACTTTGATAAAAACATAGCATTAATTTTGTGCAGCAAGGGAGTAATCGTTTTAAAGAAATTGAAAAAGGCTTTAGAGAGATGTGACAGGTCAGAGAACATGTTCGTTTTTCACAAGAACTGTGCTTCAGGCCAGTGAAAAAAGGCCTCAAAGTCCCACCAGGCATTGACCAAGGCTCCATAATAGGTGATACGTTGAATGAGACCACTTACATCTGAAATCTGATGTTCATGACCTTGTTGAACAGGGGCCCTAGTTGGTGAAAACATTTCAGCATCTAGAGCCCACCTGCAGTAAAGCGCTTAGGCAAGTGGCCAGCACGAGTATATGCTGGTACCCTATTGATTTGCACTGTACCCAGTGGGATATAAGTAGATGATTAGAGCTGACTACCTGCCCAGGAATGCTGGAGCAGACTGAGTGTCCTCAACAAATGTTGACATAGAGTATGGTTTTGATAATATTTCACAAAACCTGTATGAGTTTGTCAAGGGTTTTCCTCTAAATAATAACAATAAAAAATTTGTTGGTGTTTGTTGTTACGGACCCAACCCCCACTGTCCAGGGCAAATATGAAGGATTAACATCAAAATAAGTTTTGCATGCATGTGTGTGAATGCATGGGGTGAAAGCAGAGGGTAAGGTGTAGGGTTTCTGTTGTTTTGTTTTGTTTTTTTTTTTTATCAAACAAGTCTTTTCAGTTAGTTTTACTTAGAGCACAAATTTTCTTATTTCACAGTTTAATGGCATAAGATTTTTCTCAGTGTTTGCTACTGTCCAGAGCTTGTGGGCCTGATTCTCACTTGCATGGATTCTCTTCATACCACTCTAGCAATGCAAAGCAGCCTTCAAAAAGGGATTTCAGTTATAGTATAATGTAAGCAAAAGATTTGGTTTGAAGCAAAGACCTTAACATCTGTCTAAGTCCAATTGTTATGATCAGTTCTAAATAGTCATATGGATTGGACCTATACTAAAAATAAGTGCAAAACCATAGAGATAAATACCACAAAACCATGGTTATGGATCTAAATATTGAGCAGAACTCGTCTTTTATGAAGGATAAAACCTCCAAGGTGTAGAACCTTATGAAAATCAGGCTGCGTTAATCACCTCAAGCTGATGCTGCAGAAGAAAAGAGTTCCAGATCACTATTGGAGGCTTTGCCCCTTGTGCAAAGAAACAGCCTCCGACTTCAGCAAGTGCCGTGTGATGGTGGTGGTGGGGACTGTACCTATGTAAGATGGCAGTGTTACAAAGAGAGGGATAACGGGCTCCATGTATCTTCTGATGTTTCTTGATAGCTATCTCCCTTCCGTTTTCCTTCCAGGTGAACGCCCCTTCCACTGTAACCAATGTGGAGCTTCTTTTACCCAGAAGGGGAACCTGCTGAGGCACATCAAGTTGCACTCTGGGGAGAAACCGTTCAAATGTCCCTTCTGCAGCTATGCCTGCCGACGGAGGGATGCCCTCACAGGACACCTCAGGACGCACTCTGGTAAGCCCTCCTTGTCTTCTCTTCCCTCTTGCTTTTTCTTTTGTCATTGCTGTTCAAGTGAAGTGGGTTGTGAAAATAACTGTGTGTTCCTGGTGGCTCTGGGTCTGTACCATCCTCTTCAGATAGTGCAGCTCTGAACTTTGGGAAAGCCTTGACATGAATCAGAAAAGCTGTGGTTCAGCCACACCTCTCCTTTTGTGTAACTGAGCTCCTCTGCTGATGCTATCGCACTTCCCTTTGAACATCTCCTTGGGTGTATCCAGGCTTTGCTGGCAGATTGTTTTGACGCGCTCAGCCCCAAAGTGACTGTGAATATTCCAAAGATCTCAAAGAATAATTGTGTGCTCTTGGAAGCCTGCTTCGCAGTTCATACCCATTTCTTCATCTAATAAATGCCATATGCTGGTGGAGTTCATACTTGTTCATCTTTCAAAATACTCCTAATGGCATTTTTGATTCAGTTACATCTTGCTGTAGAGTCCTCATCCATGGCAGCCACAGCACGCACCCTAGAACAGAAGGTATTGGAGAGAGATTGGTTTTGTCTTGCCTTGCTACTTGAGCATATCATGTCTATATCAAATCTACTTGATATAGTTTCTTGATATGTTCTAAAGAAATACCTGGCGCATAATGGCATGTTAGTAGCCACGTTGGTAGCCTGATGATCAGGATCAAATGTGTTTCTAGTCCCTGTACGCTACACCAAGGGGCTGCATTCTGCCCGCTTACTCATTTGTGTATGACTCTTGAGTAAGATCTTAACTTGCTGCATTTTTTATCTCCTAGGATGTTCAACTTCTGTGTCCAGGCCATTCATAGGAGACTGTGTTTTTCATTGTTGAATGAGCAGAGATAATTGGACTGGTTGCAAGTGACAGCATTACAGATGAACTTTTTTGAGGTGTTAGCAAATGTGTGACTACTGAAACACAGTGGTTGAAGTGCAGCCTCAGACAGAAACTCTGCATGTGAAAATGTAATCATGGGCCTTCCTGACTCTTTATACACATTTCTTCTACAGGGTCAGCCTCACTTCAGTAGAGGTTTCTGTTTTATGAACATTAGGTTGGTCTTAGGATACAGAGTTGCCTTGGCATTTCCAAGAATGAGAAAGGATAAGCTAGTCAGCTTCTCCAGGTAGACTTTGGAGTACGCAGGAGGCTGTATCAATGTGATCGTACTGCTGACAGAAAACATGAGTTTCCAAGGGCGTGCAAGCGTGGGACAGGCTAAGAGAGAATGGCTTGAGAGTTGTCAGCTGAGAGGATTTGATCTGAAAGTCAGAAGGGAAAATGTCTTTGGAACTGTGAGTTGTAATTTTCGCACATCTGACCATAACTGCAGTTTCAACTTGAAATTTAGTAAAAAAGAAAACACAATAAAAATGTTCACAATTAAAATAAAAAAGGGAGTTGTGGCATAAAATAGCCCACATTACAAAACATGAACATTGCGGTTGAAGATTGTTTTCATAATATGAATATAAATTTTGTTACCTAGATACAGCCATTGATAGAGATTGTTCGTTCTTCCTGTGTGAAAAGTACATGGCTGATGTTTCTGCTTTTTGCATGAGGATGAAATGTAAAGGTGTGGGATTTTCAGAAGGCACCTAAGCTGCTTAGGCACACGAGTTCCCCTGGAGCTCCTTCCCTAACTGACTTAGCTGTGTTCAGTTGCGCTCAATTTGTAATTTTATGTTTTGTTTTCAGCGGAGAAAGTGTCACCCCTTGAAGCAGTCAGCTACAAGAGTTTTCAGCAGAGGGCCAGCAGGAACAGACAAGTGCTCCCACAATACTCTTCAAGACAGTTCTTAAAGTAGCACACACAGATGAAGAGTTAAAAACTTGGGCTATCGCCCTAAAACCTGGCACCCACCTACACCAAGGTGAAATGCCAGTCTGTATGTGAGCAAGGAAGTTAAGGTGTCTTTCTGTCCCTGTCATATAGACAAGCTTGGTTGGTTTATGCGTATATATGTGAACCTGGTTCATGAAGAAGATGGTAGGTGTTTCCTAGAGATTTTAAACAGTTTTGTATCCGTGTACTATGCAAACACTTCATGCTTTAATATAGCACACGTCAAAACCCATAAGTAGACCTTGAAGGTGTAACAAATCTAGTAAACTTCACCAAATTTACAGCAGATTCACATCTTCTGCTATTTCTGACCATAAAAGAGGATATCAGATAAAAGATAGAAAGAAGAGGTTGAAAACTATTTTGAAATATGAGACTTCAATCCAGTTTCAATCTGGTACACAATGTCTAAATTGAGGTGAGTCTGAATATGTTTTTATAATCATAAATGTAAAGCTCTTTGGATCCAGGTCCTCAGCTGATGTAGATTGGAATTACATCACCTAAGCAAGGGAAGTACTGCTGTTTTGCACCAGCTGAGAATCTGGCATATGATTTCATAAATGCAAGACCAATTTCCTTTTTTATGGTGTATGTCCTTCTCCTTAAATAAGAGAGTACTATTAGTCAAAAACCCGCACTCTTTTTTCCTTCCCAAGAAGGTTTTAAACTACTAATTTTTTATGGAAGGCAGAGTATGCAGGAAAGGAATTGAAGAATTTTTTTTATATCTTTTTTTTCTTCCCAGCTAGTTTGATCTGTGAATTTGAAAGCACTTTGTTTGTGTCACCACTTAGTCAGTTAAACTCACTCACTACTGCAGGTTAGTCAATTTTTCCTGTGCTTAGTGCACAGGGTTTTCATACATTAAGACAGGAAAGGTGAAAAAATAAGGAAATGTAATTGCAAAAAGAAATTAGCAGAAGCATCTCAGAGATATTTGAAATAGCTGAAACTACTATTAACTTAAAAAAAAAAAATTGTAACAGCTTCTTTCTCTTTTTTTTTTTTTTTTTTTCCCTTTGGATAGATTTTTTGTTCATACTTTTTAATATTATTTCCTATTCATTTGAAAATGTTTCTAAGCATCACAATCCACATTTTGCCTTCCTTTCTTGTACAGAATAATATTTTTCTATATAAGTGTTCCCAGGATGAGTGGTTAACAGAATATTACTTCGCATCTGCAATGCTGCTGCTGTGTAACCCTAAATAATTAAGGACTTATCTTGCAGTGATTTACGCCTGTGATTATTTACCTTTTACTGACATATGGAGTTCTGATGAACTTTGTGTCTATATTTTCCTCCCACATGCAACTCCTTTGATTTCAGGAATATAATGATGCCTTCAGGACATCACTAGGATAACGCCTGGGGAGACATTCATGCACAGAATTACACTAAGAGTGGGCATGAGCCTCAGGGTACTTGCAGGACTTTCAGATGTTGTTTTCAGAATTAACTCCATAGATCCACAACATAGATAATACAGGAGAGGTGCCTGACTGGGCTTCCAGGACGTGAGCATAAGGACGGGCTGTGGAGGGCTGGGGCAAAAGTTGGTAGCCCCCTCCTGCAGGATGCACTTGACAAACCAGCAGGGATTGGCTTCACCTTGCCTAGCTTTTGCTGTTTTTAAAGAGGAAAACATGGAAACAAAGCCAATCTCCTGATGGCAGTCACAGAGTACCTGCTATCTCACCCTGAGACGTGCCCATCTTCTCCAGCATCTCTGGAATTGCACAACTAGACAAAGGCAGATACAAAACAGATGAGACGAATTCTACTGTAGGCGATTAATTAACAAAAAGCAGAAGTTTTAAGGAAGACCGTTGATCTGACAGATCAATCTGATGGTTAAAGCACCTAGATGTTGACCTCCATACTTTGAAAGATATGACGTACAACCTGATGCTGTTTTACTCTGAAAAGCCACGCATCCTCAGATGGGCATGTAAAATCAGCAGTTATGTTTTGACATGAATTTCTCTTGTGTCTAAAATGGAGCCAAGTCAGCCCTCCCCTCATAATGCTATTGTAAACATAAATGCTTTGATAGTTCTTAAAAAAAGTCAAGGCTGCAATGATGAGCAATCTGGAAGAGCCCATAGAAAACATGAGTGCATTAATTTTCAGAGCAGGGCTTGGGCAGTAAGCCGTAAATGAGGGATAGGATCACTTGCTAAGGGGAAAACAAAACACAGAATAGGTTTTCATTAAGTGAGAACCATTCATCTATCCTTTGCACTAAGCCAGGATGGTCCTGTGGGCAAATTATTTTGTGATTTTTTGTGATACTTAAGACTGTCTCATCATGCATACACACAGACTGGCCGCATGAAGCCTTCTTGGGCAACCTTAATTCTGGAACTTCCTGATTTTTCTGTCTTCATCTTGGCAATTTCAATCACATTCCCTTACTGTGGGAGTATGTAAGTGTTATTCATATAT
Source organism: Platalea leucorodia (assembly GCF_965183815.1). NCBI lineage: Eukaryota > Metazoa > Chordata > Aves > Pelecaniformes > Threskiornithidae > Platalea > Platalea leucorodia. The sequence continues at coordinate 63,049,857 of NC_138827.1, forward strand.
GAAAGCAGTTTTACTGTTTATTTCTGCCTAGTCAGATGATTATTTTTTCCTGTCACAGAAGCTTTTCCTCACAATACATTTTAAAATTTGCTTCCAAGATTCTTCTTTCCTGTTTAGAAAATTATTTTTCCCCTTTTCTGCTTTTAACAGATATTTGCTCTTTCCCCCCCCTTGTCGTCTTGTGTTGCTGCTGCTGCACATTGTTTGTTACTGCTCAGCTCTTCAATAGCACTGAACTAATGGTATCATTTTATTTGCAAAAGAAGAGCAATGAAGCATTTGTTTTGAAAAGAAAGGCTTAGGCAAAAACTCCCAAAAGCACGATCTTAGCAAACTATGTACAGTGAGCAAGATGAAAGGCATGTATAATTAAAAAGGTAAATGCCCCATTCATGGAAAGGTGGTTTAGTAACTCTTTTTATGTTTCTTGGTTTGGAAGTCTGTCTTTCTCATCTCTTCTCCATAAGGACTTCTGTCTCAGCTCCTCCTGTGTGGTAGTGAGCCATTCAAGATGGCCTACACACCTGCAATTGCATGGCTGTTGTCAGCAGAACTGACAAGTGATATCTGTGTGTGCGACTGTGCTCAGAGGCAGAAGGAATCTGGTTCCTAATTCTGATGACATGCCTGACTCAATACATGTTTGGGAGAGTCATTCCACCTGTGAGTGTCTCAGTCCAGATAAAAAATTGGATGAACAAGCACAGTGCTGAAAAACACAATGCTATGCATTAAGTCCTGCCTGTCAAAAGCCAGTGAGAATTATTGAAACAGTGGCAAGGATGGTTATTAAGAATAATGAAGAGTCAATGTTTTAAACTGCTTTTTTCATCTTGAAGAGACTTTTACCACTATTAACATCTCTACTCTCGAAAGGCCCAGTATCTACTCTGTAACCATGTTTTTGAGGATGGGGAACATCATAATTAGAAGAATCTTGGGACCTGAAATACTCATTGCACTCTGAGCTGGACTGACTCAAACACATTGTGAATGGAGGGGGGGGGGAATTAAATGTGAACAAGTAGGACACTATCTGTGAAAAATGAAGCAAGTATGTGAAGAGGTGAGGGGATATTTTACATGCAAATCCCAGTTCAGCAAGTAGGTTAGCAAACAGCATCTTCCCTCAGTTGTGATGAGCCAGTGGGCATTTATTCTGTTGATCTAATACTTAGAGCTCTATTTAATCAGGCAGAGCTGCTCTTCCTCTCAGGTTTTCTTACACTGTTTCAGTTAAACTCAGTGGAATTAACCTCGTCACAAAATCATTTTGTGTTTTTCTTATCGGACTCCAGGTTCCAAACTGTTATTAGCATATACACAATACTGCAGCAGCTCTGCTTTCTCATTAATACGTCCAGTACCTAGAGGCCTTCAGTCTTGTGTTGTAGAGTCTCTAAAATCTCTGGTATTCTGCTTTCCATATTGTTTGTATGTGCATTTTTGGAAGGTAACATCAAAATGTGTACCAGGGTAGGAGTTTGGTATGCCAGGTCTTTCATCCCCTAGGCATCCTTATTTGAAGTTTAATCTTCTGTAGAGCCAACTTGTATCCCATGCTTCACTAAAGCCCCATCTGAACCTGATCCTTGAAGTGGTGGGGTCATCTTCACCTCCAGAGCACTACTGTGACAAGTATTAGTATCAGCTATATGAAAAGATCATCTTTCATGTCCTCAGAATTATCTCACTGTGTAAGCTTGGTCACGCTGAGCCTTATCTACAGGGCATAAGTATCACTGAGAAACCGTCTTTGGTTTAAAGATGCTCTAGGATCATGACCTTTCCAAAAAAAGTACATTTGGGCTTTGTTTTCAGGGGAACTTGTGAAAAGAGAATGATTCCACCCAAAGCAAGAAGTGTTCACATTTTGCTTGTTGGACTTCTAAAAGTCTTGAAATTCCATAAAGATTCCCTCTTATCTGTGGTAGTTAGGGATCAATCTTTGACTGTTCAACCCAGGAGATCTGTTTCCGACAGATAAGACAGAGAAACAGAAGTGGTCCTCGCGAGCAAAGGTAGATGTGCTGTTTATCAGCCTCATTAATATATCTCTCTCTTAGGTCTCTTAGGACTGGGTATCAGCTTTTTCCCTTTTTTTTTTTCTTTTTTTTTTTTTTTTTTACCACTCCCCCTTCCCCCTCCCCCCCCCCCCCCCCCCCGAGTATGTGATTGAGCAGGAGGTGCCCTATTCCTTTAGTGCTTGGGGGGGCTGCCTGTTAATTGGCTGAATAGAGACAGACTCACCCACTCTGCTAGCAATGAGAGACACCAATACCATGGGAGTATTCTTGTTCTAAATATCGGTTCATAGCAAGATTAGTAGGTGCTAAGATTTATCGTGGTATCTGTGAGACGAGTCTTGTGCCTTCTGCTATATCTCTCAGTGGAACATGGCTTTTCTACGTCTCTGCCACCTGCAGGTCTACCAGCAAGTCCTCCCTTCTTCAGCAGAGAGAAGGGGGAGAGTAGGTCTGGAGGGAGGTTGCACAATCTCCTTCTTTTCCCTGATCATCCAAGTTTCCTCTCCTTAATGAGACAGGGTGGCAGAATTGTGTGTTTGGTGTCAGGTTGTCTCTGGATCCTTGGTAAGGAAGAGTTTTGTGTTAAGGTAGGAAGTCCTGCACCCCAAAATGGGGAAGAAGATGGAGCACTAATGCCCCAACACTGCAGCTTCACCATGAGGGAAAGTTCTCCAGGGCAGATTTCAGTTCTTCAGTGCAACAAGGTGCTCACAAGGAGGGGACAGCATGTCCTTTGCCCTTTTCTTCAGACCTCCTGACCGCTGTCACCTTATCCAGAAGGTCAGATAGCACCACAGTACTTAGGAGTAACAAGGTCCTTGTTTAGACAGCATCAGCATGGTGTAAGATTCACATGGGATCATCCCTCATTAAGTTGGACCAGTTCCTTTCTTCCTCATAGGATGCTTGTGCCAAGATGGAAGTGTGTGTTTGGGATGGGACTGCTGACATCCAGTTTTCTGTGTGTTTTCTGTCTCCCCTCCACGTTAGCAATTCACACCCTGGCATCATCAGCCAGATTCTGACCCTCTTTGTGTTGCCTCAGGCCATATACAACCAGAATGAAGCACCTGGTCCTGCCCTACTGGGCTGCTATTTGGAGGGAAAACAGAAAATTCTCCACTGCTGGGTGATGCCAGTTCTTAAGCCAGCCATCCTGCTTTGGAGGAGCAAACGAGACACTGACTTTCTTTTTCCTCTGGGCTTTTATTCTGTCACAGTACTATATGTGGGATTTCACTGGCATCAAAAAAGCAGATGAATGTGATAAGACTTCTGCATATAAAGCAGCAGTCATCCTAAACAGCACGCCTAACCTGTTTTTTCAACATCCAGAGAGACTGTGTTTCTGTCGCCTCCCTAGGGAGACAATTCCACTTCCCATCTGCTTTTTATAGCTGTGACTCTCATCCTGATATTTAACCTAAACTATCCTTTCTTTTGCTGCAGATTATTGCTCTTCCTAACAGTCTTGTGTGACTGTGAGTAATTCCTGTGCTCAGTTTACACTGTGGTAGGCTGTAGTCATATGTCTGGCATTGATTCTGTTCTCGTCTGTCTTTATCTTCCAGTCTTCTCATCTCCTTTTATTACTAATTTTGAATTTTTTTGCTACTCTTATTCACTCATTTATGAGGGACCTAAATTGTGAAGTCATTTTACACTTTGGAAACACAGGCCAATACAGATGCAGACCCCTTAACCTCGTCTCTGCCTCAGTTGCCTGTCAGTGAAATCGAAATAAAGAGCACTTCTCAACCTTGTCATGGTGATGAGAGGGCAGGATGCAGAAATGATTGCAAGGCACACACATATTGCTGCAATGAAGGTCATGTAAGTATGTAGCAGAGTATTCCAGTGCTGCTGGTGCCCCTGCTGCATAGCATTGCATATTATCTCCTTAGTTTTACTTAGCCTTTGTGCAATAGTGAAATGAGATAATTACAAAGTGGAAGGAATAATAATTTTGTATTGTTACCATAACCACTGAGGTATTATACCCTGATACCAGCGTGATTATCTTAGACACAATAGTGAGGTGATTATTAATAATGCTAAAGGACTTACTACTTAGCCTGCAATTTTTGCATCTTGTTTCTTTTATGAACCCTATCTATTTAATCAGCCCAAAGTCTGTGTGAAGTGGGTATGTGTTGTTGCCTCGTTGTTATCCATTTTTCAGTGATGGGAAAATGAAATATGAAAAAAAATCCTATGAGACCCAATTTTCAAATTCAGGTACCTAAGCACCAAGGTAGCTTCATGTGAATTACTTGTCTTTCTGCACCAGAACTACTATGGACAGGCTGGCAGGTGAGGGTCTAGTAGCTTAGGTATTTAAAGACATGTAGTCCTTTGCTCCTTTAAGTTCAAGCTATAGAGGCCTCTTTTGGCCTTGTTTTCCTTGTCATCAGGGATTGTTTCACAAATCCAGTATTTTTATGCTCGAGTTGGCATATGTATGTACAAAACCGGAATTTAAGGTGCAGCTGTAAACACAGGCATTGCAAGGCCAGGCTCCAGACTGTCTTTGGGAGCTGGGTGTCTCATTGCATTAGAATAAGCTTGAGGGACATGGTGCATTGCATCAGGAGTCCTCCTGCTCCAGAGGCAGTCTTCTGAGGTAGCTGCAGTGGTTTTTGCAGAACAGAGATCCAAGAGGTGACTGAAAGATTTCTCGTGCACTTGAGATGAGAACATGGTTTTGACTTGACGAAGCCACGTCTCAGCAAAACCAAGACCACTTCTTGCACGTACTCTGTTTGAGCAGCAAAATACCACAGCAGCTCTAAGGAGGAAAACAGTATTTTTTTTTTTTTTCCCCTGAGAAAAGTATTTTCAAGGGCAAAAAGCTTTTGCATATTGCCTCTGAGGAAAGGAGATCCAGCATTTGGAGCTGGCCTTTGTCGATTCTTGAAGGAGTTTGTGAAACTTTTCAGGTTGATAAAGTTTGAGCTTGGAATCAAACAGTGGTTTGAGGCCATCTTTCACTGCTATCTCAGAGTTGTTTTGTGGGGCAGTGCGAAATGGAGAACCGCCACTGACATTTTTGATAATATATGAGTGCCTTAAAGTGTAAGAGAGGTATTTTTGCCACCTGGAAAGGAAGCCAAGAGAAACTAAAGGGGAATAAAATAACCCAGTTAACACCACACCATAGCAGAGCTGCAGAAAGCTGCTACTGATATATTCTCCCGAGCTCTCAGCAACCTGTAATTATGAATTGGCTTACAGCTAAGATATTGATGGATATCACTCAAGAAGGAAAATTAGAATGTCGAGATTTTTTTTACAGTGAACCTGTACTGAACTCTGTGTGACTCTCCTCCTATTTATAACCCTGCGTGAAGTTCAAGGAAACTTGTCCTGGAGGTTTCCCATGAGAGGGAAACCATGAGAGTGTTTTTACCTGACTCAAGCTCTCTGGATATTTTCCCATTTTTTATTTGATCTAAGTGTGAACTTTCTCCACCCTCTGCCCCTCCTTCCTTTCTGGAGTGGTTAGAGAGGTTGATTACAGCCAGGATTACACAAGAGATGCCAGTTGCACACATGTTTTGCATAACTGTGCTGCGTTGATTTCAGACAGGGTGCCCCAAGTTCCCTCCCGTGCCTTGCAACAGAGAGTCAAGATCTCTATCTTCATTCCTGAAGCTGGAGAAATGCTGTTGAGGCCCTGCCTATTGAAACTTTGACAAAGAGCACCTGGCTGGGACGCTACCCAACCACACAGTTATCTGTACGCTGCAAAGCACTCACTTTCAGAAAACCCTCTACTTAGAGGTTGTTCGTTCTTTTTGTATTAAAAATGCAAGAGTTGCTGTACCTCTGTGGGAAGCGCTGTGAGGGATCAGTGGGGCAGTGTAATTCAGTAGGATTTTCAATGTAAGGCAACAAAGTTCCCCGGGATGCTGCTGCCGCCCTGAGACTCCTCCTGCCCAGAGAGCCAGCTACTCTGTGTTAAGGAACGGGGGAATGTGCTCCCCAAGCGCATGTGCTTTCCCTCCCTTCCAGCAAGACAGGCATGAATGCTCTCATGTGTTCTGAGGCAGTCGACGGCCCGTGGTGAGGATCCTGACCAGAAAATTAAGACAAGCTCATCCTAGTGCTGATTTTGGGCCCAGTTCACCATGGCTCTTATCTTCAAAAGCACTGAGGTCTGCTTGATTTTGGCAAGAATCAGGGGCTTTGACAGTCTGGGCGTTAGCCTGTGTTTCTGTTCCTTTTGCTGGGAAGTAGGTACTTTCTTCCTCCTGCCTCTTCAGTTTGGAGTGGAATCTAGGACAGCACATAGTCTCCCCCCAGCCAAACAGGACCAGGGCTGTTCTGAGCTGCCTATGGCACGATACTGTATCGTGGGATAGAGTTGGTCTCACAGGTAGGCAGAGCCCATACTATTTAAGGGCTTCAAGCTCTTCCTAGAAAATAAATCACATGCAAAGGATACACTGCTGAGAATCTGATGATGAAATTTTTATATAGAAAAGCGACATGGCCCATAGACTCTCTCTCACTTGGATACCCTTCATGTGCATGCATTTTGTTCGTCTCCTTGGAGACAGTGGCTTGTCTGAGAGCAGCTAGCCTTGGCTAGGAAAGGCCTGACATTTCTGGTTTGTGGGATGAAGCTGTGCTGCTGAATTTTACAACAACCACAGAGGCATGATTTGATACGAGCATAAGCAGATCTGTACAAGGTAATCGAGTCAGTGTCTCTCTCTAATACCTCTCTGGGGACACCGCTTGAGTCCCTGGTGTGAAAGACAGGTTCAAAGATCCTCGAGGAGAGCCTAGCGATCCCCATCCCTCAGATATCAGAAACGTTTGTGAAATTTCTCCCTTCCCTTCCTTCTTCCGAAGAGCTGAGTCAGCTGGACTGGCATGTCTGGAACTCTGTGGCACCACGAGCAGGCAGTCTGCCAGCTGCGTTACACACTGCATCCAAAGGAACACATCACTTCTCTCTCTCCCTCTCTCTCTTTCTTCCTCCCCCCCGTTTGCAATCTCCACCCTCTCCCTTTTATTTTTCCTTGTTGATCCGTGTAGGTGAGTCAGAGAAACCTGCTCATCCACAACCTGTTCCTTCTTGCCAAATCCTGGAGCAGCACTCCCAGTTCTTGTTAGGTGTCAGGAATAGGTTATGAAAACAAAAACTGATACAGGCAGAGTGCTGAGTATAGAGCGCATACTGTAAATGAAAATTAAATGCATAGTGAATGTGCCACTTAAAATATGTTCCTAATAGAGTGATGTCTTTTGTAGGAGGCACTTTATTCTGTGATTCACATATAATGTTAGTTTTCTTCCTATAAAACACCAGGATGGAATAGGGAAATTATTTAAGGCATAAGTAAGAGCACATTTAGGGAAAAAAGCCATCTTAACCCCACTGGATTTTAAAACCACAGGAGAGTGGAAAATTTGCAGTAGGAAGATAGGTGTTTCCAAAAGTGTTTTCAAACAAAATGACTGAGCTTTTGATATCAATTGTAGTTGTACTAATCTGAAGAAACTCCATTGATACTGGCATGATTCCTCTCAGAGTGTACACTATTGATGTGTTTCTAACCCCAGGAATTAAAAAATCATTAATCTGGATCCCCCAGATCATAGACACTTACAAATGAGGAGAGTGAAAGGTGATAAATTGGCCTTTTTATTTACCTTATGATATTTATTTCATGAGTGGGGAGGGAGTGAGAAAACATGCAAGCTAACTTTTCTCTTTGGTCACCTGACTCCAGGAGCTGGAGATGAAGGAAAGCATAGTATCGTATCTGACTTAGGTGAAACTGCAGGTATTGGTAACGCTGTAGGATCAGGTCTGTCTCTATCCATAGCTGCATTTCCATTGAGCAGCATCAAAGGATGGATTTTTGGCATGTTTTTTTTGGAATGAAGCTGTTCAGCTTCAAAGAATAGATCATCCACCAGGAAAAGTGCTTTGTTTGACTTTTACGTGCCACAGTAAAATGTCCACGTTAGCTATATTGTGAAAAATGTATCCATTATGTTCATATCATTAGTCTTTTACAAGCAATGAGTTTGTCCCAAGGGCTAATGATGAGCCAACTTCAGGAGACTGCAAGTACAGTTTTCGTTGAGATGCATGAGATTTCTGCTTTGATCAGCATAAAGTCCAGGATGAGTATGGCCTGGCTGGTGTATAGTCCCTTGCATAGGATCGCACCATTGGTGAAAAGAAGGGGAAGGACCGTTTTGTGTCAGGTAATATATAACTTATAGTGAGAGACAGTCATTTCTTAGATTGTTCAAGCCCAAGACAAGAAGACAGCAAGGTTTACTGCCCAACCACCTTCTGCAGAGGATGAACCTAGAGTACAGACAAAAAGGGACTTGTCAAAGGCATTCAAGACATCAGTGTCGCCGTTAGGAATGAACCCAGATGTCCTATATCCCTGTCTGCTGACTCAGTTACAAGATTCTCCACACACAAAGAAAAAAAAATAGATGTCAGAAAATGAGAAAAAGAGATTTTTCTTCTCCCAGGCACTGAGAAATGAGAAGTTTTACACTCTTTCACTCTTGATTCAGACCTCTCGGAGAAATCACCTCTTTTTAATAGCCTAGTGGACCCTTTAGTGTGAATTTTTGTTTGTTTTTTTTTTCATCAAGGAATGCAGTTAAGTACATTCAGAGTTTCCTAAATTCCCTGTTTTTACAGGAAACCTTTTTGAAGTACTTCTGGATGTTGAGAGCTCTGTTTTGTGTTCTCTGGCTTTTCTGTCTTTACTTTCAGCCCAAGCTTTTTCTTTCCTTCTCTTCTTTTTCTTCCTTTTGGTTTAATTTCACACCCATATTTAATTTCCTTTCATTTTGTCTGCCTCCCTTTCAGCCACTATAACAGTTTCTGAGTCTATCCAGAGCTTGTAGTGCAAAACTAATTGCACCAAAAAAGAAACATCCTAAAACCCCAAATCTTTCCTTCCTCCCTCCCTCCCTTCTCATTCTCTCCACTGAGCAAACCTAAAAAATCCTGGGTTTTAGGAAGTTCTCTGGCACTGTTGTTATTTATTTTTTGTGTTACAAAAAAAAAAATACATCTAGGAAAGATATTGAGGCTAACAGGAATCGCTGAATTTTATTACCCAGAGAAGATTATTATAGCTATATGTTAGAGAGAGACATTTGATGTAGAGGTTTGCGCTAGAACAGAAGCAGTTCAGTATCCCAGATTCATCTCTCGGAGAGTTAAAGGATCCTATCATCCTTTAAAAGATATCTTTACTGTTAATTTTTGTTGTGCTAAGAATTTGCTTTCATACAAAATGGTCCTGACTTCCCTTGCCAAATACTATGCCTAGCTTTGAATGTGGAGCAGTGAAGACCACAAGTGTTGGTGACGAGCGTGATGGGGAAAGGAGGCGTCTGTCCAGCCCTGGTGGCAGCAGATTCATTTGTCTTGATGAAGCTGGATTAAATGCTCTGGGTGTTGGGAAGAGCATTTGGGAGCAGCGGGCTGGCCCAAAAAGCCTCGTCCTGGAGGAGCCTTTAGCATATGAGGTTTTCCAAAGTATCCAGCACAGCTTGGCTCAGCACTGTCTGCTTGAAAAAAGTCCCACCCTTATTTCAAGCTCCTCTGTAACACTGGTGGTAAATACATATGTTGTCAGACAGAGAGCAACAGGAGGAGACACAAAAACTGCGTAGGTAAAAGGAGTCAGTCAGCTCTTTTTCTGTTTGCCCTCATTTGACATCTGTGTAAGACATGACAAAACCACGTGCTTGAACAGCAGATCTTTATGAGGGTAACACAAAGGCATGGGCCACAGTGGTTCTTGGGCAGTAAGGAAAGTATGAATAAAAATTTTCATGTCCCAAAGGAGCCCATTAGTTTCACAGTCTGACCTGTTTTTGGAAGCAATGTTCCCTTCACTGCTGGCCTTGATCAAAATAAGCGAAAACTCCCAACTTCAGTGGTTGGGAAAAGAAGAGGAGCTGTCAATATTACTCTTCCCATGTTGCTATTACCTGCATGACAGCTTGCTGTTTAATAGTCTGTTTCCAAAAACTTTGTTTCTGACAGTGACAAGAAAAGGGAAAACTTACTTATGTAAAAGGAAACTGGAGCACATTCTTCCTATCTCCTAATATGAGACATAAATTTGAAAGGTGTCAGGTGCTGAAAGAAATGCTTTTTCTCGGGCAGGAGCCTTTAGGTGGAACGGTGGAACTCATTGCCACAGGATAAAAAGAAATGAGCTAGAGTTAAGGGCTTGTTCAGTGGTTTTATGCAGAAGAAAGCTATATAGTGCTATGGTGAAAGTTAAATGTCGTATTCCGTCTGTCTCCCTTTGTTTATACAGTATAATGTAACTGGTAACGCTATGTTTGGCACTGCTTGCTTCAAATAACTCATAGATTCTGTTGGCTTTATAATGCTAAAGGGCTTCTGCAAGATATGCAAAGGGATAGTACTTGGAATAAATATAAACTGTAAGCAGCTGATGTAAATTGACTTCAGGGTATTACTTCCATTGATACCACCTACAAATCTGGCCCAACATCTACCCTTGTTTTATCCAAAGAGGGGGGAAAAAAAACCAAAACAAACAGAAGTACTTCTCAAGGGAGTGTTTGTCCAGCAGCATTCCTGATCTGCACTGGGGTACCCACACCCTGCACGGCATGTGTGAGCTGTTCCTCTCCGCCTGCAGTCGGTCGTTGCGGAGCTCAGCTTGTGATGACGTGTGGGTCTCCAGTCACCTCCTTAAATTCCTGCTGAGCTGTGGCACTGACGGGGAGCGGACAGGACAGGGCAGAGAAGAACAACAGGCCAACCTAAACTTGTTTTCATTTTTCCTACTCACTGTGTCCCAGGAGCAGGGTTAAAATGAAGAGAAGCCAACGAGCGTATTTTGGAAGGGTTGTCGTGTGAACCAATTAACCCTCCACTTATCAAGTCAACTTCAATATAATATTAAAGGTCTGAAGCGGAGTGGAAAGTACAGAGCCAGTACATACAGTTAAGGTTTAACCTCCATCTTAAGCTGGTTCCCACCCACATCCAGATAGTGCGGAGGCATTTCAGGGAGGAGGCTCCTTTCTGAAGTCACCTCTGTCATATTCATTGCAGGGCCTCTCCCCCTTTGAAAGTATGTTGCTGTAAATCTGGCTGCCTTTAAGCAATTTTGAAGCTGGCCAGGTGATAAAACACCCAGTTATTTTGTGGACTTCCTGGGTTTTGTTAGTTTATCTCACCACTAGAGTGCTATTTAAACAGAGTCCCTTTTTAATAGTATTTAACCATTTCAGAGTTGGTGTAAATCCCTGGGAACCTCACCAGTGCCGGGGTGCCTGGAGAAGTGGGACATGTTGGTATGGGATAAGGACAGTGCGCCTGGCTCAGTGGCCTCACAGCGCAAGTGCAGAACATTTGCACTTGAGATTTTCAGATATATATGGGGGGATCTGAGAGCTCCGTTGCCATTAATATAAAATAAAAATGAGTGTCAAGTGCCATTGGCCAGCTTTGAAGCTCTCATGTTGAAGGAAATAAAGGTAAGCCAAGAGAAATACATGAGGAGAGCTTCTATCTGTTGCAATATATGTTTCTTGAGACACAGAATTGGAGCAAGTATCCATGGATTTCATCTTTTTCAGAACTAAATACAATGTTAGTGTCCTTTATCTGTGTTTTCCTTTATTTACTACGTAATTTATTTGCATGGTTTCACATAGACACGTACATTTTTCTTCAGTTTTCACACATACATGGATATGGCATGCAAACCTACAAAGTGAACTGTTTGTCTTCTGTGCTGCAAAGAAAGAAAATGGGGTGTAAGATTCTTGTTTTTCTGTTTTTAATTGTTTAATGGGTGCTGCAAGAGTGTGGCAGGAGCCCTGCAAGTATCTGGATGGTTAGGGAGATGATTTAGAGGTGGACCAGGCAGTTAGGTTAACAGGTTGGACTCGATGATCTCAGAGGTCCTTTCCAACCTTAATGATTCTATGATTTCAGTAATTCCGTGACTGTGCCAATGAAACAGGAGTTTGTTTGTTTGTTTGTTTGTTTCTTAAACTTCTGGCACAAAAATGCCACCTACTTATTTATAACCCTTGTGGCAGATTGGAACATTGTTTTATCTGTAAAATCCTGTAGATCAGTTAATAAATAAACACAATCTGATGAATCAGATTAAATAACAAAGCCACCAGAAGCTGCAAGATAAATTGTAATGAACTACTAAAGTAATAAAAGGCTGCAGACAGAACCGCCTTGAAGGTACAAATAAGGACCCCAACCCCTTAGCTGTTGTACACGAGCACTAATGTTTATTGATTTACACCAGATTCTGGCCTGTGTTTTTATATGTAGAGAAGGTAGAGATGCTTGAAAGTTTGTCCTGACTAGTGTATTTACTTGTTTTCCGCATGTGCATGTGCATGCTTTTGTAGTCTGTTCTAGCCAAAATGTAGCACGGGTAAAGTCTTCGGAGTTTATATATATTCTGATGTTTAATACTGCTTGCTGCAGAAGATCAAGGGAGGACTGAACGCTAGTACAGTATTTCACTGCTAGCCGCTTATTTTACAATACTGTAAACAACTGGCAGGTAGATGCAGGTGTCAGGCTGCTGGTTTGTGCCCTGGAGATATTTATAAAAAAGGCAGGCATGCCTAGAAAACAAAGGGCGTGTAGGTGCAATGTTTTACCATTGTTTTACTGTGTGCTGATGTACCACGAGCATCTAGTGGTGTTTCACTGCTAGCTGCACAGGGCCACTGTAAGGGTACGTGATAGTTGTCCACAGAAATAACTTATCATTGACTGCCGCTGTGCAAAAAGTCAGGGCAAGCCATTTTTCATTTGCTGGGAGGCTCGCAAAATGTTGAATAGCCACATATATATCAATAGGCAATTGATAATAATCTTTACTAAGAGGCATTGGGCCATGAGGTCATGAAGTGAGTCAAGTGCTGTATTTCAAGCTCCAAATCAAGAAAATACTAGTTGCTTAATGGCATGTATATAGGCTTCTCCTGTTGTAGTGCTGCATTTTGGTTTTTGAACATTTTGAGGTGTCCAGAGTGTCCAGAAACCTTTTTAAGCACAGATCTAGCTGTATGGTTTCCTCTACCACACGATCTAGTGAACCCGTCCTTTATCACATGACCTCATGAACCCTAATACTTGGCCCAAAGTATGATAATCTAAAAAGTGCTTGTAGAATGGAGACATCAGAACTCCATGAGGTCCAGAAGTGTATCTGCATCCCATGAAACTTACCCCAGGTATTGCTGCTTCCGCTTGGACTGGCAAGCATTAAAAGATTAAGGCAAAGTTTTCATAATGTTGTTAAGAGATTTGATTCTTTTTGGAAATCAGACTGCTTTAAGATGACACATGTTGGGCGCTCAGAAGTGGAGGTACTTGACACCGTGTGTTGCAAGTCTGTGTGTTTGTGTACTCTAGCAGCCTGGAGCCTTGTTTTAGATGTTTACATGTTGTGACTTCTGCGTGCAGGTCATCTTGGACAATCTTCGGTTAGCTGCGGGACTTGCTGTTATTTCTGAGCCTCCAGTATATGCCGATTATTGCGTGTATGTGTGTAATCTCCCAGGCAAAAAAAAAAAAAAGGCAACAAATCAAAGAGCCCCCATGAATTTCAATGAACACATTTACAGTCATTAAGCACAGCAGCGAGATACAGCATCGGAGTGGGAGGCAGTTTCCTTTGCAAAGCTACGTGCTGCTCAGAGGCAGCATGGGCTTAGGTCTCACTAATTTTTTTTTTGTGATTAATTCGTTCAGGGGTCTATTATTCATGTAAATATTTCTGTGTGTGAAGCTTTGAGCTAGGCAGCTCTAGAAAAGCCAAAGTGTGCTGTTTAATTACAGGAGCGAACCGGAGGGACCGTGTGTCGCCTCTCTGCAGCCTCAGCCCTCCTGCTGAAACCACAGCGCTGCCTCGGCTCTCCCTGGCTCTGACGATTGCTTCCTCAGCTTGGGGAAGCTGGAGGTGGGAAGGACCGTAGCAGCTATTATATCCACCTTTTTGTGACTATTGCACACTCTGGTGTTTTTGTCCTGTGTGGTGTTAAATGTCACCAAGCTCAGGGGCATTTTACGGTTCCCTGCGCTGACCGTTTCATGGCCTGAAAGGGCACCATGCCTGCAAATTGCCTCAATTGCCACCTATTTTTTTTTTCTGATTTGATTTTCTTATTCCTGCGTGATCGTCTACTCTGTGCCATCCTAAATATCTCCTCCCGCTCTTTAGTGTTCACTCCCATATCTAATAAAATCACAGTGTATTATTAAGTCTTTAATTTCTCAGTAGAGATACCGGCCATATTTTTCTGTGTCTGCCTACTTGTGTGAGCTTCACCAAATTAGCCTCTGTGCATCTCACAAAGTGCATTAATTCATTTACACACTGTGAAGAAGGGAATTATTACCTTAATCATATGTATGAATAATTGAAGCACAGAAAATCAGAATAACTTGCCTGCAGTCACAAAATTTGTGGCATAACTAAGAGTTGAACCCTACGCTCTCTAGTCCCAACCCAGTGCCTTAATCGTATTTCCTACCTCTGTGTTAAAACTGATCTTACTGTGGTAAGTCCTATTCAAGGCAAAGGGCTGCTTTGTGGTAGGCACTGTGTAACTGCAAAACAGTTCCCCTCTCCCAGGCATCTTCCAGTTTTAGGGAAGAAAGAAGAAATAATGAATTAATACTGGTTATGGTCGTGACTGGTAATTCTGCAACCTCACTGATAGGTGTAAGTATCAGCCCAAAAGAACATTTTAACTTCTTCAGTGCTGCTTCAGAAAGCTTCAGTTGGAGAGTACTGGGGTTTCTTCCAGCTCTGGGGTGCTAGGGGCCGAGTGGGAGTTCAGATTTTACAGAAATAAGTCACGCTCGGTGTGCTGCTATCAGAGGGACTTCCTCAAATCGAAAGTAGTTACATCAGATGGACACTTAGTTCAGGAATCTTGGCTGGCTTCCCTTCCAAGTCCCTGATGGGGCAATAACGCAAAAACAATAAAAGTCTGGTACAAAGCTCAGTGCAAAGTCTCTAGTCCTTGGATTGGGCTGACATACGTCACACAGCCGCAGTAATGCCCTTTTCTGTATGAGCTGGTTGCGTTAGCGGTTGAGCTGTTGCAGGGACTCGGGACACGGGCAGGTGGATGGGAAGGAGTTCTGCTCTGTGCTGCTGCAGAGGAGAACATGGTACCTGAAATAGGGAAATGTGGGAGTAGTTAATCCTGACTGCTGAAACCGGTGCATCTTTTGTCATTGGTCTTAATGGAGGCAGGATTTTAGCTCAGCAAAGTGTATCGTTGCTCTTAACCTGTTCTGTAGGCCTTTCTTATGTTATATGCTTATGGCAAGGTATTACCTGGGATGCCTCGTTATTTCCCTTTGACTTACTTTATATTCTGCTATGCACTCCCATCTCTTTTGAGAACAAAATGCTGTGTGAATGCCTTACGGGCTCTTTCTCTTTCACTGACCTTTTTTTATGACTTTAAAGAAGTTTCCCTAGGCCTAAGTCTGCTTTCTGTCTTGAATATTGACCTTAGAGTTACACCATCTCATTGTCGCTGCACGCAGACTTCTCAGCTATCAAAGTTCACCCACAGGACTCAAAGTATTCCTAACTCAGAAGCACCTTGCCTTTTATGTCCTCCTCCTCTTCCCCCTCCTCTCTCCACATGAGCATTTTGATTTCACAAGCAAACTCCGTTTCTCTGTGAATTTCGACGAGTGGTTTACCTGTTTCATGGTAAAAATTGTGCTTCAAACTTAAATGTCTTTTTCACTGTGACTGTCATAATATTTTCCATTTGAGGCTGAGACTCCACTGTGGGTTTTCTGTGCCACATTGTCATCTGTATGAATCTGAGCTTAAATGCGTGGAAATTCTGACATTTCAGTAAGAAATATAAAGTGTTTTTTTATGTTTGTCAAGTTAGCTGTTTCATAGGTATGGCCGCTGGGTTTTGCCCAGTGCCCTGGTCTTTCCGAGTTTAACAACAGATTGAAGATTTCTCAAGATTTTGGGCTTGTTTGCACTCACTGTATTGTGTCATTTCTATGAGAATGAGTGATGGTAATTTTTTATCTGATTGCTTACCCTGAAAAGGTGATAAAGGAATAATAACCCCAAACCAGGGATTTCCAAACTGCCTTTGCTTGAGTGCCGCTACCGTTGGCAGTGGTGATTACATGCAATGCCGAATGTGGTGTCAATGTACCATGGTCTTCAGTGAGGATCTCGGAGAAGGCAGCTTCATACCAAGCAAGCTGAGCCAAACTTTGAGTGGCTTCACTGTGGAAATGGCTCCATGGTGCTGCCTTTAGTGGGGGCTTGGAGAGGGTTTTGGTAGGCTATAGCACTGTTGAACTCTTTGCCTTCAAGTCAGTGGCCTATACACCAAGACTGCTTGTGCCCAGTACTGCAAGCCACGTGTTTTGGGGGCAAATTTTGACTATTAACATTTACCTACTATACAGTATTTGACAAAGGCTGAAATATCTCTTGGCAGTCATGTGGTTTCTTACGGTGGTTTGTTATGTGGAACAAAGTATGCTGTTGAGGAGATCACCGGAATTGAATTCTCTAATGCACTTCTACAGCTTTCTATTGGGTAATATGAAATATGGAAAAATGTACACTGGCACTGGCAACGTTCACATCCACAAATATATATATTTTTTGTCAGTAGTTACTTTGAGAATACGAGGGGAAATTTGCAGCTATTTCAATGACTTGACATTTGTCACAGTGACAAAGTTTCTAAAATCCAGACCATATTGCTACCTCGGCTAGCCACACCTCTTTCCAAATGCGTTGTGAGAATTGCTGGTGACACAAACTGGTGCTATCAGAACTGATTCCACTGTGGCCTGACCTCATCAATTGTGCTGCAACCCAAGTCACAGTCACTTTGTGTAATTTTATAGTATAAATCAGATTTTACACATGTGGGGCTGTGATGTGATTCCATCTGTAGAGCAGGGGGGACAGAATTTGGAAATGAACCTAAGGGAGTTTTATTTGATCCTACTCAACTGGAGCTCACAAACTTTGTCCATCACAGTTGTGTCTGAGCAGCTTCCAGTTGTGTATTAGGCAACATGACTAACATTTGTCACATGTTGTTTGTTCTCTTATCTTCTCCCCAGAGGAAGGAGCGTGTGTGCTGGAGTATTTCTTTCCTTGGGGAGTTACGTTCTTCAAATCCCATATTGCATGTAGAAATCGTGCCTTTATCATTAGCTTTTATCATCTCTATGAACCTTGAAATTTGATGGAATTTGGATAGGTGACCATCATTGGAAAAGCTCAGCCTTGTTGTGGGCAAATAGTTTGTGAAATTGTTGCAATGCAGACAGCAACTATTTGAAGAGGTGTACTACCAACTTTTTTTGATTGTTGAATCAATTTTTGGTACTGTGACCTTGTAGGGAAATATGTTTCTCCGTGCTAAACGATAATATATTTAATTAATTGTAGCTGCCTCTGGAATAGCTGAAAGCAATCATCCTCTTCCCTTGCATCTTACAGTTTATCTAAGGTGCTTGATAACCTGGTGTAGCCAAACCAGGTGGGCTAATTCAGCCCTGCTTCAGCTCGGTTAACTTAATCCCTTCAATTGCATTGGATTTTTTTGATTAGACACCAAGTTAGCTTCTAATAAAGGCATCAGACTGACAGGCATTGATACCATCTAGATGCATGATGAAGCATTGTAATGGTGATGATAAAAGTCTTTCCATCCTAGGGAGCTGCCAGTATGTTTTCCTAAGGGTGCTTCCGGAATGAGGTGGCTGGTTTATGTTTAAGAGCTGAGGCTTGATCCAGATCATTCATGTCAAGGGCAATTACTCTGGGAATGATAATGAGCCTCACACTCTGCCTCCACTGAGATTCCCAGTACCAATGCCAGTTATGGTAATAGCGTAAGCTAGTGAGCAAAATAAAATAAAGACCGCAACAACTGTTTAGTTGAAGAGACAATACTTTCCTGAGGATAAGCCTGCTCTCTGAATAAAGAGAAATAAATCCACAGTTTGGATGCTTATTAAAGGCAGCTTTGTTTTCCTCTGGTGGAAAAGTTGGTTGTGTCACTGAACTGCACACACAAACATGCTTTTTGAGAAAAACAGAAACTTTCTGCAAACGCGTTCGTTTCACCAATTCCCTTTTTTCTCTGAGACAAAAATGTTTGAAATTTTTTGACCAGCTCTGATACCGGAGGCTCAGGCTTTTTCATCTTCCATCATACAGGTGATGTGGGGCACACACTGTTGTATGCGCTCGTCCTGCAGAGGCCCCAGAGAATTTCCCTGACTCTGGGTCTTTGATGTTTGGGGCTTCAGCCCCAACGCAAGGAGCCCTCTGTCTGGCTTCTTGTTGACTACGGGTGTCCTCCCCGCAGACTCGCATGCATTTTCCCATCCCAGTGGTGATGGTGCATTTTGGCTGCAATTATTACAGCTTGGATTTCGTTAAGTAAATGATCATGAAAAGCTTTTGATATTGGGACAAACCCAATAGAAACATGCATATTATCCAACAGAGGATGTTCTCAATTTCTTTGGCCGGAAACTAAAATTCTTACCTAAGATTTTCAAAACTCTGGAAGAAGTTTGACCTTCCCCACCCCTCAGCCAGCTCTGAAAATCACAGCCGATGGTGTTTTACTAGACTTGCAGTACTGACTTAATAGCTCTTTTGTTATTGGAGAATAAATGTTCGTGTTCTACAAGTTTAAATTATATTAAAAACCTTTATTAGCGCGGCTTGGCAAAATATACTTCTGGCTAGGTTTCTGGCCTTGGGTTAGGCCATTCTTGTGGTTTCTTAATGACACGCTATGAAAGGAATATACTTTATGATAATCTGGTGCCAGGTTTTGCATGTATTGAGAGGCATTTGCCATTTGTTCATAATTCTGTTGAGTGAAACAAAAAAAAAAAATTAAAAATTGGAGTTATGTCTTGCATTCATCTGGCTTGATTTTCATTGTATATGTCCTTTTCTTTTTATATATAATATATATTTTAATATTATCCAGTCTCTGTGAATTACTGGTGGCAGCTCAGTTCTGGCATGTAACAGTGCTGTTACTGAAGTTACTTTCTGTTGTCTGTCTTTTTTTCCAACCTTCCCGTAGTAATTTTGGCAAAGTTGTCTCAGTGAAAGAACAACTCCTCTGGGTCACGTAATGGGTTTCCCCGCAGTTGGGAGCAGAATTAGGCCACTGGGGCAGCTAGTTTTTTGTGAAGGCAACTGTTCGTGCCATGGGCAAAATGTCTCAGAAGTTTCTTTCCCACGAGACTTGGTGACACACAGGCGGTGCTGGGGTGTGATTCAGCTGTTTGGTTTGTTTTCCCGTCTTGTCGTCTGTTTATTTGCTTTGCGACCAACAAGTCCGCCTCTTTTTCCTTCTGCTGATACTGCGCGTTAGTGTGAAAAACGGATGGGGCGAAGTACCCGGCGGGTGGGAGGAGGTGTGTGCGGTGGGAAAATGGGGCTGGGAAAAAGGTCTGGGACTTGAGTAACCTTTCTTAGGTGTCTTTCCATTGCAAGAGTTGTTTGTTGCAAAGGTGTGATTTTTGATAGCAAAAAGTGGGCTACAGTGGATTTGACCTAATGCTCTTGTTCTTTCTGCAGTGGGGAAGCCTCACAAGTGCAACTACTGCGGCCGGAGCTACAAGCAGCGCAGTTCGCTGGAGGAGCACAAGGAACGCTGCCACAACTATCTGCAGAATGTCAGTATGGAGGCTGCCGGGCAGGTCATGAGTCACCATGGTGGGTGGAAACCGCCTTTTGAGGTCTCTTGGACTTGGAGCATCTCTTTGCGGGTTTTTTTTCCATCTGTTTTTCTTCCTTCCTTTCAGCTTTGCATCACTTCCATCTTACAGATTGCTTATACTCAGATAGGCAGGAGGAGAAAAGATAGGCTAAAATCCTCACTTTATCCAATTTAACAGCATTGGTTTTGCTGATTTTTTTTTTTTAAAGTCAGTATTTCACTTTTTAGTATGTATAAATATGCAGACATGAAAATAAAGCAAAGTCACCTGTGCAAAGTTACCCTAAAAATGAACTAAGCCATGTATAAAATGGATGATTCCTCTCCCCTTCCTTTCTGATAGTGACTGGTAATTACAAGAGATAAGAAGGGTGGAGGTATTCAGAAATCATTATTTCTACTCCCTGTAAATATTATCTTATATCCCAAAACAAGGGGGGGATAGATACAAAAATCTTCAGGGCGGAATGGAATTCAACAGTGTTGATGAAAGTAATTATAACAAAAAAAAAAAAAATGTTTATATGCATTTACATGTGTTAGTATTAATATGTTAACTAACACTGCATGTGTTAATATACATAAAGACTGAAGATTGCCAAAAAGATTGTTGAAAGCAAGAAATGTCAAACTCTGTGAATTTGTTTTCAAAAATTTCCATAGCTATTGGTATGGATAATGAGCATAATATCTCAGACTGCAGGGTTGTAAGCTTATCTGTAGCACTAAATACTAAAAGGTAGCTGTCCAAAAATTGTTATAATTTCATTCAAAATTAGTGTTTTGGAAACTCTTCTAAAACTGAACACCTTTTAACTTTTAAAAGTTGTCTTTAGATGTTTGGTACTTGAAGTATTTAAAATTTCTTAACAATCAGAAAATATAAAAAACTATAAGTTTTCCATTTTGATTAAAAATTACAATATACCTAGGAATAGCAAAAAGTTACATGGTAGGTAAATGAAAAGGCGAAAGAATGTTTCCTCTTTTTTTTCCATTTTGCCTTTCATTGTTGAGTGGAGTCTTATGGCTTCATTTGGAAATTAATTGTGTTAAAAGTTCTGAAAGGTCATTTCTAAAAATCTATAAAACTACAAGCTGAAATAAAATCTATTCAGCATTTCTAATATGGTCTATTTTTTGGTGAAAAAAAAATCACCAAAACATTTTAAGGAGTACTTTTCCATGAACAATTTAATCCTGTAAAGGCATTCAAATGTATTTAATATGTATTGCCAAAATGTTCATACAGCTCTATTAAGTAATTGCTATCTTTGTAGATACCCTGGAGACTAAAACCAACATTTAAAATATAATGGGTAACTTTAAAGACATTGCAGTTAGTGATTATCTGCTTTAGGCCTGACTTTACGCTTGTAAAAGTCAGTGGAAAGACTGATTTCAAGGCTTTGCTATTTGCAGGACACCTGTTGTGTGTTTGGTCTGTTAGATGGAGAGCTTAGTTGATAGTAGGATTTTAACCACCGACTCCATTCCCAACAAAATACACGCTCTTCACTCTACAAGGGTGTGCCTGTCTTATTAACCAACTGGGTGATGATTTCAGTCAGCCTTTCCTTAGGGAAATAACAGTTATGACAGCCAAGATGTTTCAGAGGTTACGTTGTGGAGGATCTTCCCAAATTCCATTCAACTTCTGGGTTTATTATTCAGTTATTTACCAATATTGGTTTTACTCTTGTTGATAGTGTACTTCTGAGGAAATCTAAAGCTTTTTCGAAGCTGCTTAATGCTATGACAAGAAGGGTAAGTCCTTAACCCTGTCTACCCAAAGAAGCTGGAATAGTTGACCTTGCATTGATTTTTCTACCAACTGAAGTTAAACCAGTGCAAACCCCATGCGGACAGTTCTTTATTTACAGCCTGACTGACTTTGCTTGGGCTTAAAATAGAAATGTTCACACAACCACTTTACTTTCCTCAACAAAATTAACTTAAAATAGCACTTTGAATTCAACTGGTGCCTCTTTCTGCTCTGGGCAAATAAGCCTAAATCTCCCCTGGTGAATGTTTAAGGGATGTTTGATGCACTGTGTTCGTTGTGCTGTTTAGCAAGGGCATAACGAAGACAGGCAGTGACAGGGAGCTCCAAATTCAGCTGGGACCAGTAATAAATCTCACCTCACATCCCAGCATTCCATCACCTGTGAAGCTCAGCATGGGAGTGAGGGTCATGAGCACCAACCTGTAGAGGTCCTTTCTCCTGGGACTATAAAGACACCAGGGAAGAGTATACAAGTGATACTCAGCTTCAAGTTAGGTCTCAGTCTAACCCTGAAAAACATATTAATTTCCTTCTCTCCCATGTCACACATGGAAAGGGAATTCCTGAGGATGAGTGAGTGCATGCGTGCTTTGGAGATTTTGATTGTTGGTTTATTTTGCATCACATTGGGCTTAAGTTTTCCTGACTGTCTTTCAAAATACTTTTTAAGTATTTTGTTCTTGCTGAGTGTTTTGAAGCTTCTGAATGCATTTTGGTGTGACTCCTGGTCACAACTTCACCCTTATGCACAGAATAGGTAGAGGTGGATATTTTCTTATCCCTACCGGCATCCTGCTTTAAGGATGCAAGTGGCTGCGCTGGGTCTCTACCAATATGACCAATGTTTACCATTGGTCTGAATTGTTCCAGAAAACTGGAGGCAGCCCTTAGAGAGTTTGGATTTTTTTCAAGCATTGTGCTCAAGTTGATCAGTTTATAGGCATGCTACAGACATCTACTTGGGTGCTTTTGCTGTGGCCTGATGAGGCCTTTAATTTTAATTATCTTTGTCTTGCAGATGGCTAGATCACTTGACTAAAGCCACAAGGGGAAGGACAAGAGGGGAAGAAGGGCTAGTTTCAGTGTGTGGGTAGGAATGTACAAGTCTCCGGGTCTCTCTCCATCCTCTCACAGGATGCCGGTTGCTTGCTGAGCTGCCTCTCCTTGTGGCTAGGTCCTGTTCCCTGCTCAGCACAAGGGCTGCTGCAAGAGAGCTCCCATGACTTTGTTGTTGGCAATTCTCAGCTAAGCAGTGCTGGCTCCAGAGGTAGAAATTAGTCTGTGGTCTCCTACCTGGCGACATGTTGGGGGTGACAAAAGTGACAGTCTCTGAATGCCAAGAACATGACATGCGGCAATGAACAGGAAGAAATGGTGAATGCTAGCTATGGTTTACACCCAGTTATATGTTCTTCTCTATCTCCACAAAGCAAAAAGTCCAGAGAAATTCTTCAAGTAGAGTGGAGAAGGGTACTCTTTTTAGGAGAAGGAGAAAGAAGCCTAGCCCTAGGCTGTGCGAGGCTCAAAGGCCGGCTCCACATAAAACACACAATGGCCTTGTGTCCTTCCCTCTTATATAGTTGCTTAAAACATCGTTAAAATGCTGGTCCCACAGGAGACTTCACAGCAGGGTCCTTGGGAATATTTCCTGTCATTTCTCTGCACACACACTTTTTTAAAATAGGAATATTGTGAGCTTTGGAAAGGAAATTGAGGTTGATGGAGTAATACTAATTTCTACCAGCTGAGACTTAGCCCACTGTCTGTTGTTTGCACACAGAAGTATTTATCAGCAAAATGCACACAGGGTAATTTTTTTACTTCTTTTTTTCCCCTATTCTTTCATCACTGGAACAGCATAAACTTTTTTAATAGTATGTATGGTTTCTTGCAAATTAAGAAACAAAAACTAAAAGATAGCCACTTTGAGCACTATGATTGAAAGACCAGTGTCTTCAGGAAAATAAAGACTTTCTTCTGAAGACCATCCAGGTTTGTGTATTGAGAGTTTGGGCTTAGAAACAACATTTGGTGTTAACTACAATTGAGAACATTAACAGTGTCAGAGATGGTAAACGTTTGCATGGGCAGTCCAGGAGCACACCCTGATAGCTGATTAAGAACATCCAAACATACTCAAGTGTGGGCTTTTCATGGACTGGACGCTTGATTTTTAGAATAAAAAAAAAAACAAACGTTCCTGAGCTAAGACCATAAGTTCACAGCATAAAATGAGTTGCTGTATCAAAGCTAGTTATAACGTGTTAGCTGTTCTTTGGTAGCTCCCACTACCAAGGCAATGAAGTGCAATGAAATACAACAAAAAAGGAATTGCATTTACCAGAGAGTAATTGTGTACACATGAGTTTCTACCACAGAGCAGCTGATTTGTGATAACTGTTGGTCGTGTGTGATCGGTTTGCTTTTCTCCTTTTTTATTTTGTTTTTCCTCAAAAAAATTATGCAGGCTGAGCTATTTGTCCTTTGTTGTATGTTTTCAGATTGAAAGGAAAATTAATGTATCTAGAATTGACAGTGTGATCTTTAGCTTAACTCTTTGGATTTCTAAAATGTGACATCTCACCTGTTTGGTCCGGTTTTGCATGCAATTTAAATGGTTTCAGAAAAAGGGCTATTTCCATCTCTCCCTTCTCCCGGGAAATCTACATAACAAAAGACATTCCGGTAACATATTCCCTTTGTAACACAAATATTGGTGTGATTCAGTGAGTTTGTTGCAAAAGAGCCATGCCCTGGATTATAGAGTTGAGTTCTGAGGTGGGAAAAAGAGCTTGCAGCATGAAAGATAGGAAAGAAAATGCTTTAAGTGGTGATGATTTTACTTTTAAAAGGAGTCCAAGCACAATTTTTGCCTGACTTAGAGAAGAGCAGATGTCTTTTTTAGCACTACTCATTTTTCATGGAAGAAAGGTTTCAAATTCCGTCTAGGAAATTTTACACGCATATGCCCAACAGTAGAATTATTTAATTATTACTTAATTGTTATAAGATATACAAATGTCGCTACATTTGGAGCTTAATCAGATGGCTCTGAAAGTAATCAGGAGGTTTTCAACTGATTTTGTGGGAAATTACAGTCCTACAAAGCCAGCATACCTTTAGGAAGTCTTCCTAGGAGGGATTTAGAGCCCTCTGCAGCTCCCTAGGTCCCTACCACCAGCCTCATGTGTCCTGTATGCCAACGGCTGGGAATTCTTGAAGTGACACTCACATGCAAACCTCGCCCATTGCAGTGAAGATGGATAATGCCACTGAGCAGGGATCCAGAGTGTGTGTGCATGTGCATGCATATGCTTATTTTTGGTAAGCCAAAAGGACAGTCAGATGCCAGTTCCCAGTGAAAATGAACAGACATAATCTTTCCTTTCTTCCAAAATCTCCTCAGTAAATACTTGAGTAGTGCTAGTACAGATAGCTCCTGACCAAGCATAGTATTTAAATAACTTTAAAAATTTAGCCTTAGCTATTAAAGTATTCCAGACCTCCCAGTCTGCACTGGGCATTAATTAGGTCACTCGAACACTGCATCTCATTTTGTTGCAACATTAGATTCATTTCATATTTATGCTTTTTCTTCTTCTCTTTGACTGATGCCAGCAGGACTGCCTTGTAAATGAGAAACCATTGTGTTTCTCAGGGGGAGCATCCTGTACAAATAAAAAAGCAGCACAGTAAATCATTTTATAGCATATGGTAGATCTAAGCCTCAAAGTACTCAGCTTTCCATAGCAGCAGAGGCACAAATGGAATCAAATTAATAAATTGCCATGTTTTCTTCTTATGAATGTCTGAATTGTGAAGTTCACCTGAGCAGATACTCTGTTTTGTAATTGCCTGGTATTTGCTCTTCCTTACTAGAAAGAAGGCAAAGACAAGGCTTTTATCACCCCATTTCTCATATATTATGTGCTAGCAAACAGCTGCGTGTTTAAGAACAGGAGAGTGATTATTCCATATTAGGATCCTGAAGGTAGTAAAGTTACATGGGAGGAAAGTAGGCTAGTGGTGTTCATTTATGGCACAGTGTCAGGGAGAAGGTATCGAAAGGCTGCTACAGTGAGAGACCAGAGGAGGACTAGCAAAAGATGTGGGTTTCAGTCCTTCTCTACTACATCTGCAATACCACCCGTGACTTCTCTGGAAGATTTATCTAATACAGAGAATGCAATAGGTTGCTCACAGTTTACAAATCGTAGGAACTGTTTGCAAGATAGTCCCAGTTTCTATTTCTCTGCCATCCATTCTTCTCCTCAGATAATTTTTTACACCTCAACCGTCCCATCAGCGTATGGACTAGTGGCTGATCCTTCTCAGGTTTCTCTTGCTACCTTATGAAGATGAATGTGGGACAATTAGGCCATGTATTAAATTCATGGCAGCAGAGCAGTGGGAAGAGCTACATGTGGAATCACACTTTTGACGTATATTGCAAATGACTTGGCCTCTCTGACCCTGATCCACAGCGTGGTACCACTGACCCTCCTTGGTGTTTATAAGAGGATGCTCAACAAAAACAGAGTAGTCTGTAGGTATTTAGTGATTAGCTATGTCAGCAAGCGACATAAAACCCTCTGCAAGTTGGTCACTACCCTGGTCGGTAGCCCATGCAATTATTACACTGCTTTTGCTCTAGCACCTTATTCCCTAACCCAACAAGTGACAATGAGTGAAATGAGTAAAGACAGAAGGGGTCATTAATTTCTTGTTATTGTCTCAAAGACAGCGTATGAACATTCCCCTAACGTAGTTAGCACAGGGGTGCAAAAAATGGGAAGACAGACACAGAAGACTTGCATTCATCAGTTGTTAGGTCTGTATTTGAAGGGATAAAATATTAATAAAAAAATTGATAGTTTCTGCGACTGATTCTGAAGGGAATTTCCATACGATGTTAATCCTGTAATTCCAGTACAGTGTTTGTTGATTTTTACAATCTCACGTATACAAAGAGGAAACACACTTTAACAAACAGATCCTTCATTCCGGAAGCCTTTGTCTTAGGGAATGCACAGCCAGTCCTGGGAAACACAGGTCATCAATGCCCTGTATGTTTTTCAGTCATTGAGATTAATGCAAAAAGAAAATAAGAATGGTAAGCATGCCATATGATAAGTGTGAAGTTAAGGGAATACAGAAAGAATGATAACTAAAAAGTTACATGGGCACCGGGTGACCATATTTAAGGGGGAATAACAGAAAATGTCATCTACGGCGTGAGTTTTCAAAAGTGTCCCCTCCTCACTGGGAATCTTGAGTATTCAGAGCAAAACAAGTCCTCTAATAAATGCTTAAAGTTGGGCTTCTGCTAAATAAGATGGTCCTAAACAGAGGCATTTTGTAAATGTGGCTCTGCTTAAAGGTGAATGCTATCTTGATGCCCGGTGTCTTCTTGCGCCTTGCTTTATTTTGTGTTGCACTTGTTGCGCAATCAGCAGGGCTCGAATGATTTGTGTTGTCTGTGAAGTGTAGACCAGACTTGTCTGATACGATTTTTTGGTTTTATGTAGTACCTCCTATGGAAGATTGTAAGGAACAAGAGCCTGTGATGGACAACAATATTTCTCTGGTGCCTTTTGAGAGACCTGCTGTTATAGAGAAGCTGACAAGCAACATGGGAAAGCGTAAAAGCTCCACCCCACAGAAGTTTGTGGGTAAGCTTGAAATACGCCTTTTATTATTTTTAGCACATAGGTATAGGTTACTTGTTATTTGTAATAGCCAAAAGAACAAGGAGAAAAGTAGCGCTCTCAGAACTTGGTTGTGATGGGGAGGGACAACAATGGAGATGGTTAAATCACAGCAAGAAATCCTGAAAATTATTGAATTAATTTTACCAACCCAGAGAATTCAAAGCTGAGGTCCCCAGAATCATGAAAATGGCTTAGAAAATCTTGAACTTTTTACTGTGCCTTAAGGCTGTTTTGGTTTTTTTAACTTTTCTCTGGCCCTTTTGAGATTTAGACTTGTAATCCTTCCCTCTCGTTGCCCCAGCAAATAAAAACTAAGACACTCATAAAATTATCTGTCTCCATATGTGTGTGTGTGAAAAAAAAAAAAAAAAAAAA
This sequence comes from Platalea leucorodia, assembly GCF_965183815.1. NCBI lineage: Eukaryota > Metazoa > Chordata > Aves > Pelecaniformes > Threskiornithidae > Platalea > Platalea leucorodia. The sequence continues at coordinate 63,077,558 of NC_138827.1, forward strand.
AAAAGAGAAAAAACAAACCAACAAGTATCTCAAGACTTGTAACTTGTATTAAATTCTTGAGAGTTGGCAACAACTGGTCTGATAATACCGGCATGAGGAAGTAAAATCACATCACTTCTGTTGGAAGAAGTGCTTGCTCCAAGTGCAGCATTCTGCACACGGTAAACTTATTAACGCATGAATATAAAACAGCACTGGATGACTTTTGGTTACCAAATTTAGAATCCTAGGCCCAGAATTCGTATTTTGCTTTGTATCTTGACATCTTAAAATCGTTCAGCTTGTAACAGGAGACAGTATGGGGAATTTTACTTGGTTTGAGCTGTGGCTTAAAACTTCTTTTTACTGCTAGTGAGGCAGTGAGAAACTTAGGAGGGGAGCTGGGACAGAGAATTATTTGGGGTAAGTGTATGCTGCTCGTCTCCAAGGTCATGTAATATGCATTTTCCACACTCGCTCCCTGGAAGGACAGTCGTACAGATTTTAAGGGTGTCATATACTCATTCTGCCTACACTGAGGACACTTACGGAGAGAGGATCAGAGGACTGTAAGCAATTAACACAGCCGTTTAGAAAAGTCATTGCCCCTCAGCTAAATGCAGATTCAGATGGATTTGTTAAATCACCACTGAAGGTGGTTTTAAGCTAACCCACATGGTTTTGAATAGTAGGGGGCTAGCAGCATGCAGCAGCTCACCTGAGGGGCACTGACACACTGACCTGGCTGCTCTCAGTCATCTGACCATTCCCAGATATCAGTGCTAAGCCAAGGTTAGGTCAGGAACAATCCAACCCACAGGAGAACACTGGGCAACATCAGTATTTCCTGTATTGTTATTAGTCCTCTGAGATAAAAGCTTAATTCTTACATTATTCTCTGTAATAGTGGTCTGAAATGAATTACTGTATAGCTGATAAGAACTGGAGGATTTATACTCTGATTTAATTCACTGTTGTGACAACAGCTGTGGTTGAAGAGGGTGGAAATGGGAGCAGGACTCTCTACTGACAAGCCAAATACAGCTTTATGAGATGGTAAACATGGCCTCATCATAGCAGGTTTCCCTAGTGTTGTGTCAGCAAGTGCTGTACATTCTTGCAGGTTGTGATAAACAGTGAAATAGTTAACCATGCTGGCACTTAAACTGGTGTGTCTAGACCTCAGAAACATTACAGCCTCAAAAGAAAGAAGGGCAGTTTCACACCTCTCGATCCTTTTTCCCCCAGGTTGTCCACAGACTTGAGCAGAATTGTGTTTGTAATACCTCTGAGGTTATCTTTGCAGGGGCTAGAGACTTTATCTGAGAGGGCTGGAGACCTTGCTCCCTTCCCTTAAATTCTGGTGTACCTGTGCCTGCTCTCAAACCAGTGTAGTTTACTGATTGTAAGTATACCTCGCAACTGAGGCAAGCCACTTTCTGGATGGTATAAATTGAATTCATTTTTGGAAGCTGTAGATGATGGTCTCTTTTTTTTAGACCAGGAAGGTTATTTTACTTGTCCACTCACATGCAATTAACCATACGTTGTTACTGTCTTCAAAGGCAAATTTACTGATTAGAAATCCTTGCCTGAAATGTGCTGTAGCAGATTATTATTTTCTTCAGTAGGGTATACTGTGTTGTTGGATAAACCTGTTTCTTCTATAGGTGTAACAGATCATTTTCGTATTCCATTTTTCTGGGGCTAGGAATTCAGGTTTTTGTGTGACATGCAGCTTTTTATCCAGATCCAGCTGTAGGGAAAAAGTGTCCTCTTTCATATTTACTCTGTCTTGTTTTTCTGCCTTTACTGATCTGTCATGGCTTCACGGTGTTTGAATTGAAAAACAGCAGTCTCCGCTTTGCTACTTTTCTTTTTTTCATCATGACCTTACTTTTCTTCCCGTTTTCTCCCCAGTGAAATATTGTTCAAGTCTATCAGGAAGAACTTGTAATGTTTCTCTTGCTTGCAGGAAATTTTCCTGCGCATACTGCAAGTGTGGCACCTGTCCAAAACAACTTAATGGTGTTTATGAGAAGGTCATGGAAGCATAAGCTAAAATCTTTGCATGCTACATCTATCAATGCTTTACTGCTCTTTCTGATCAGCAGTCTCCAAGGGACCTTGGTTATGGACCACACTCTCTACTCTGAAATTTCGGGAGGAAGGGAAGCAGCATACAGCAGACAGAGTTAATTTCTGAGTGAGAGCCTTGGTTATATATCTGCTATTGAGGTACTAGTCTTACCAAAACTGTTGAAATAGTGGAGGCAGAAAGTATAACTTACGATGCACTGGAGTCTGAGTACTTCTTTTTGCCTCCCCTTCAATGAAGGGAGAAGCAGACACTAGTGAAATTGAAAGCAACCATCTTCAAGCTGATCACATGAAGCAGATTCACGTATTTTCAGTTTGAATGTAGTGCTCACTCTCACAGAGTGTCACTGAGGTTAAGAACTGGCAGGATACAAAAGGAGACATTTATGTGGCTTATGATAAGGCCATGGTTGTTATAGTAAGAATTAAAAATACACAGGCATCTCAGAACAGATGAAGATCAACCAGCTTCAAAATTAGAGTCAACTTCTAGTTAGTGGGGGTCAGGAAGAAATTTACCCAGTGGTAAATTCTGTAACTGCTTTCTCCAAGATTTCTTGCAGCTTTCTCCCAAGTGTCCGGCATTGGAGTTGCTTTAGATACTTGATGAGATGGGCTACAGGTATCAGAGGACAGCTGTGTCTGTGTGCTTTGATCTAGCTTCAAATACCTGTTTGAGGGTTTTTTGAGTGTCATATGATAAGATGACCACAGTGGAGAATGTTTCTTGTTCTACTGATGTAAGGCAAGAATAAATAGAATTAGAGCATAATTTTGCATGAAAATTCAAAATGATGAATCCGATTAGTTAGTTTTAAGTACAGATTTAGGTAAAGAGGAACTAAAATTGAAAACCGTGTTGGACCTGTTTGCTAATGTTTCTTCTGAACTCTGTGTTTTACTCCCTCTCCTCCTCATGTTATCATTTATTTTACTTTCTTATGTCACACTCAATTTCTATGGCTCTGACATCTTTGGAACCAGTTCATAATTAAAGGAATGAATAATTCAGGTCACTGGCAATTTACAGTTTTCTCTACTCTTCTGTCTGTGGTAGAGTAACTAAATGTGGAACATAAAAGGAATTAAAATAAGGTTTGCATCATTCATCCAAGTAGTCCATAAAGGACAGGTATTATTTCTTGATCTATATAGCCTACAAAGGACTGACAGTGTGTTTGGAGGCTGGATCAGACTCTCACCAGATCCAGTTCTTCATTCAAACACAAGAACCAGAGCAGAATCAGGTGGCCAGAGCAGGTGACAGGGACCAATGGACTTTTCAATTTTCATTTCTTGCTTCCCACCGTGCCAAAGGCACCATGTGCCTCCTGGAGCTGTCCCCCAGTCCCACTTTGGCCCCACCTGGGAAGCAGCTGCTCAATTTCAAGTGAGGCTGGAGCCACCTCCTGTTACAGAGTTGTCCACCCTATTAGCAGCAGGACAGCCATCACAGCAGAACTGCCAGCCTATGGCAGAAACACTGAAAAGAGGATGTTTGATGGCAAGAATCATCCTTAGGTCATGTTAGATTAGAAACGCCATCGTCGTAGCACTGTTTGCTTCTTCCTTTTTTATGCATTAGACATTTGGAGAAAAATAGGGAAGGAACAGTTTTCTACCTTATACTTTCTTTCGGTAAGCTATAAGTGTAACACAGCTGGCTGTAGGGAAATGTAGTGAGGTACGTGAACGTGGTATCTAATTAGAAGCATGTGAGCCGTACTGCTGAAGAGAGTAGGAATATTCATGTGATTCACTTTAGACTTGCATGTAATTACCTTGCTAATCAGGGCTAAGTTCCCAACCAAAAGTGATGCATCATCTCCAAGGATAACCTGATTGTTCCATGGGTAATGTAAAATTATTTCTCTTTTTATGCATCACTTTAAGATAAGCCGTGCTAAGTGGAATGAATTATTATAGTCAAAAATAAAATGCTGAGTGATAGCTATGTTGAAATGTACTAATGCTATTTGGAAGAGATTTGGGATTACAGTTCTGTTTCTTTCTTATGGTGGTTTGTACACATTTTGTTCCAAGCAATTTTGGCAAAAGGTGGTAGAAGATTCTTGAGTTCTTTAATTCTTGGATAGCCAAACCAGTTGTATGTAGAGACTCCTTGAATTTATTAGCTTACACTATTGAAGAAAAGTCTGGTTTTATGTACCGAGGCGGTCAAAAGTAACAAAGACAATGAAAACCGACGAAAATTATTTATCAGACTTTGTAAAATCATCTTAAAAAGTAAAGCTAGTCAACAACTAGCTAATATTTGTGTGTGTGAACACATATGAGCATGTATATCTTGTATCTTACACGTATAGTTACACATATAACCTTTTCTATTTAAAAAGAAGAGTTGTTATATGAACTTTCCTTGTACTGACACTCTAAAGCCATCACTGGAAAAGCAGCGCTGCTGAGCTGAACCCTGACGTAAGTAGTGGTAAATTTGTTAACTTCAGAGGAGAGCTGTGATATGTAACATGCCCTGTGACTAGCGTAATGTACCAGCATGTGCTTCTGGTTTCACGTATCTGTAATGGCATCGATTTAAAAAGGTTACAAGGATGTGAATTTGGATTCACATAGCGATGAATCAGCCAGCTTCATCATCATTATGTATTTATTTATCCTGTGTCAATGAAAGTTGCTTTTGCCTTTTACCAAATGAAACTAAGCTATATATGTTGTTTGTCTACTTTGTTTTCTTGCCTAGATAGATACTAGGAGAGGTGTGCATGTGTCTTTTTTTCCTCAGTCCAAAACATTGGGCTAGGATTTTTTTTTTGAGGGGGTGAATTAGGAAGATATTATAGCCTGAATGGGAGATGGTAGGTCAGCCCCAAGTGCTGCTGGTACTTGCTCTATTCTGTGACTGCATTCAGTTATTTTATATTTTTCCTGCTGGTTGAAGGATTTACATATTGTGGCTCTAAAGCTGACACTGTACCAGCCCTCTGTACCTGTTGCTTATGTTTCTTGCTATGCAGCCCTGTAGTAAGGTATGTACAAGGCACCTCGGAGTGTGGGGGACATGTGGTACTGCCTCTTTTAATTTTGGGAGAGTATGTCTAATGGTATAAACTGGCAGAGCTTCATCGACCTTGGTGGTTCAATCCCATTTTCTACCAGTTCACATGTATTCCCTAACTTGAAGCATGGGCACAGTCAGGCTCAGTGGAAGGTTTGGTATCAGTTTGGAGGTTGCCGGAGCTGCATGTTTCACCTGCAATAAAAAAAAAAAAAAAAAAAAAAAAAAAAAAAGCTGTTGGTGAGGTTGCTGTTTTACCCATCTCAGGACAAAAACTTTGTAGGAGGTCAGTAAACAAGTAGAAGGAGGCTAACTTTGGACTCCAGGATGCATTTCACCCCAAGTCAGGGGGTTTCTGTCCCTCCCTATCCCTTTTGCAGTGAAACCTTGGAGTGATTACATTGATTTTTCTCATTCATTTGCTCTTGTCCCTTAGGTGAAAAGCTCATGAGATTTGGCTATCCAGATATTCCCTTTGAAATGAACCTAACCTATGAGAAGGAGGCTGAGCTGATGCAGTCTCACATGATGGACCAAGCCATCAACAATGCAATCACCTACCTTGGAGCTGAGGCACTTCACCCCCTGATGCAGCACACACCAAGCACAATTGCAGAGGTGGCCCCGGTCATCAGCTCAGCTTACGCTCAGGTCTATCATCCTAACAGGATAGAAAGGCCCATTAGCAGGGAAACAGCTGACAGTCACGAGAACAACATGGATGGTCCGATCTCCCTCATCAGACCAAAGAGTCGAACCCAGGATAGAGAGGGCTCCCCCAGCAATAGCTGCCTGGATTCTACTGACTCAGAGAGCAGCCATGAAGACCGCCAGTCCTACCAAGGAAACTCTGCCTTAAATCCCAAGAGAAAGCCAAGCCCGGCTTATATGAAGGAGGACGCCAAGGCTTTGGATGCCACAAAAGCTTCTAAGGGCTCTTTAAAGGATATCTACAAGGTCATCAACGGAGAAGGGGAGCAGATTAGGGCTTTCAAGTGCGAGCACTGTCGCGTCCTTTTCCTGGACCATGTCATGTACACCATCCACATGGGCTGCCACGGCTACCGGGACCCGCTAGAGTGTAACATCTGTGGCTACCGAAGCCAGGACCACTATGAGTTCTCATCGCACATAGTCCGAGGGGAGCACACATTCCACTAGGCCTTCTCATCCAAAGGGGACTCGTATGAAGTAGAACTGCACATGAAGAAATACTGCACTTACAATCCCACTTTTCCTCAGACATTGAGATGCCTATTTTGTTGTTGTTGCTGTTGTTGTTGTTGCTGTTGTTTAATTATTATTATTAACCTTATTTTTTGTGGACCCAACCTCATTTGCTCTGCCCAGCTTAAGAATGGAAAGAAGGAAGGGAAGGGATAAAAGAGGGGTTTGTTGCCGTCACTTTTTGATGAGTGACCCACCTCACTTTCTGTGGGAATTGAAAGGCAGTCCGTTTCTGTCTCAATCAGCTGTACATCGTGTCCTGTTTTGGGATATCGCTCAACCCTGCTAGGTGCTTTAGAGTCCCAATGAGATGCCACTCATTTACAATTTCAGACAAATAGGTAGAAACATTTCAGATGAGAGCCTTTTTCAAACATGTAGGTACGGTGCGGGGTTTCGGTGGCTGGAGGAGAAAGGGGGAACTTTATTCTGCAGAAAGAACAACTATTTTTAAAGCAAAACTGTTAGGGTTTTAGGAGCACGAATCAAAGTCAATATTCCTTTCAACATTACTTTCTAGGGTGAGCTGTTTTTCTGGGTTCAGTGTGTATTGCCCCTCTAGAATGTAAAAAAAAAAAAAAAAAAGGGAAAAAAAAAAAGAAATATATGTCTTAACACTGTACCACATTACAGCAGTTTAGTTTCATAAGTCTGAGGGCCTTCTGTGGTAAGTCTGAGGCTTTGTATTTTTATTTTCCTTAACTTATGAAGCACCTTTTTTAGAATTGTTGATTTGCTGTTACTCCCTGCCTATGTGTTGACTCACTGGCTTCTTAGAGACCCTTGGGAGCCTTACTTATTTAGTTGCACCCTATGTTTTAAGAAATAGCATTTAGAAATAACATTTAAACTTGCTTCTAGGACAGTAAGTGGCCTAGGAGTGGGTGAGAGAGTCTGTAGTTTACTCAAGAGGTTCTGCTGCTCTTCTGAAATAATTTTGTTTTAAAATTACAGATTTTAAAATGACAAAAGTACCGGTAGAAAAGTGTTCTTTAAATATAATTATATATCTATATATACACCTATATAAATACTTTCTCATTCTGTTATCGCAGTGTTAACCTCTTGGCAACAGCCTAAACTAAGACTTGCAGCTGGGAAAATGCTAGGGGCCAGGTCCTCGGCCAGCATTAATCTTCTTAGCTCCATTGAATTTAATGGAACTACCCCAACTACTTCAGCTACATCAGGATCCGAGCCTTGACCATTTTTCCTCTTGTTGACATCTTATTTGCTAATTTGCTGAACCAGTGACTTCCTTTTGTTTTTAAGTCATCAATTCTGCTTTAATTTAGGGGTGGAAGTGTGTGCAGATTTTCCTGGATAGCCTTGGCTCTTGGAGAGCACAGAAGCCCTGCAAACAAACAGATCACATATGACCTTCCCTGCTTCTTCAGAAAGTGATACATGGAGATGCAGGTGCTGTGCTTTGATTTGGATTTGCAGATTTCACTTTTATTCCTAATTTATTAATTTCACTTTAGGGAATGCAAATGGTGAAACAAACTCCAGAGCAAGTCTTTGAACTACAGACTGGACAAGAGAAAAAAACCACCAATCTGTTTTGTTTCCTTTCTTTCTCTCTCAATAAATAACAAAGCCAGCAACCACCCAGCAAGTTGCAGGTTGCATCAGTAAAAACTGGGCTTAAACCTACGTGACAGATTGCCATTGAAACCCAACTGTTTGTACCAATCACAATTGAAATGTTGTTGTTTGGCAACAAGAGCACAGCTTGAGAAAGGAAAAATCTGCATGGGTTTAACCCCCTCTGTGCACGCATTCTCCATGCACTTGGTGAGACCTTTTCCAAAGTATAAAGTTACTAAAGTATAAAAGAGAGAGCAAGATCAGGCCATAATGAATTCCCATCTGCACACTTCAATCTGCGTACTCGATGCATATGCCAGTTCGCTGTTCGTTTTGAGGGTACTGGGTTTTTTTTCTTTTTCTCTTCCTAGACCTGGAGCATTTGAGAGTAGGAGCTGAGTGGTATTGATTGAAATCTTTTTATGGTGACATTCTTGGCAGCTAGAACCTGTGTTTAGAAAGGATACAGTAGATCACGGCCAGATTACCTGATGACTGCTTCCCAGCACTGAAATGCTATTAAGTAGGAACTGGTAAAGTCTTGCAGTAGCCTATTAATTATAATACAATATGGAGAGAAATGTCATCTTGTGTAATGTGAGAGCTATCAAGGCTGGGAATATATGGGCTTTGGAGAGACAGATTTAAAGACCTATTCCCAACATTGTTCTTAATGTCGTTGGGCTCCTCCCCCTCCTTCTTCATCCTAATGTAGAGGAAACTCAGGCAAATGAACCGCTGCCATCCTCCAGACCATTCTCATTTTCTTGTGCTTGGTGCAATCAAAGGAGTTTGTGTAGGAGAAAAATGGGGAGATGCTGGAGGGCATCACTTCTATTCCATACGGCTGATTCTCTGCAGCTATGAAGGTTGACTTAGGAGGCAGCCGGCCACGTTCTGCATCAGGATGTGCTTGGAAATTCAGAAAAGGGGGGGTTGCTTTTATAGCATGTCACCCTCCCCCCCAAAAAAGTGGTTGTGATTTCTGCTCAGGCAGCAAAGGTCTTCTAAGAATGATGTGCAAAGGGAAGGGTGCTGGGCCTGAAGGTCACTAGGCTTGCATGGGCCTCCAGAAGACACGTGCCTGAGCCAGAGAAAAGGGTTGCTGGCAATCCCTTTCAGTCTCTGGGAGACAACACTCCGTTCTCCCCTCTGGGGTCAGTGGAAAGAACATGGGCTATGGTTTCTTGGAATAGTTAGCACTGGGGAAAAAGTGTTAAAAAATTCTGCCTGTTTTTGGGAAAGCACCAGAACATGGGAAAGGCAAAGAATCTCTTGTGTATCCACAAATAAGTTGGCTGCAATTATATCTGCAGTTTGTTAGTGTGCACTTTTTTTTCACTGATACCTCCTGTAGTGTATATTCTGTAGATGTTTAAAAGATCAGACAGGGAGTCTCGGTGGTTTTGTAGCTGGCTTCAGTCAAGCCCAACTTCTTGTTCCAATGGTGGCATGTGAGATCTGTGTGTGAGCACTGCCATGCCCTGGTATCACAGAAAGAGAGAACTGGGGAGGTGGAGGGGAGATGCTGGTTTAGCTATCTTCCAAAAAATGCATTTTTTGTAGAGCAAGAAGCTGGGGGGTTGCATTAATTTTTATTACCAATGTCCTTTTCTGAACACTCCCTGAAGATTTTCATCCTAGAGCTAGGGAAAGGAGAAAGATTAAATTCTAGTTCAAGTTTTTAATGAAGTTTTGGACTAGCATTTATTTTAGTATTCACTTCCTACTGAAAATCATTGGAGGGTTTTGTATAAATCAGTTTGCCCCTACACAGAAATGTGCAAAATGGGACCTCAGAGATTTTTTTTTTTTTTTTTTTTGCTTGCTTGCTTGCTCTCTGCAGATTTCTAAGAAAAGCTCTTGAGTTTTGTCGAGTTCGTTAGTCATTCACAGTGTACTAGGAATTTCAGTAGACGATCCTTGGCCTGTGGATCCATTTGTTCTAAGTATTTGGTGTTGGAAATCGAACCTGGCTGATTTTTATTAGACTCTCTTGAAATTCTTGGAATCAGGTTTCCAGTTAAAAACATGCACTTGCAAATTTAGAATTGGCTTTCTGTGAGCATTCCCCATTTTCATTAAAAAAAGAAAAAAGCCATTTCTGCACACATCCCTGCCCGTAAACCCTTTCACTTCTTTTTACATCAAAAATGGCAAGATTCTGACTCGATTTAGAGTATTACAAGCCTATTAAATGAAAGAGAAGTGTGACTGCTTAGTCTGTTCTTGGTATGATCCATATTCTTGGAGCAAAGGGCATTATCTATATATCTGCTGTTATGGCCAATGAATTTTACAGCCACCTCTCATTGCAATCAGTTAGGAGTGCACATCAAAATATATAGCATTTTTCAGTAAAGCCAGCTCTTTACTCAGTAACTTATGGGATTAAAACAATTTTATTCTCCTTAAAAAGTACTTCCATCTATGATGTGATGTGAAAGGTGTCTAGGCATTAACTTCTATTGGTCTGTATTAGAGAGAAAGAATCTAAATTTGTTAATTGGCTTGATTTTTTTAATGGTGGTAGTTTCTACAATGTGAGGACATGGCTCACAAAATAGTCATGTGGAACTAATGTATATTTAGTAAAAGGTGAAGAAATTCTCAATTTTAAGAGTTTCCAAATTTCTTTCTGTTTACAAGGGTATTCCTAAATTGGGGCTGTCAGGCAGAAGAGGAAGCCAGGAATTAAACCAAACCCTTCAAAACTGGCCTTTAATAGGACATTATTACTGTTGTCCAGATCCTGAGCTGGATTTAGGGAAAGGTGCTTATTTCAGCCAGGGACAGGAGCCGCAGTAATACAGTTCCTCACTAGATAATATTCCTTTCCTTAGCTCTCGCTGTGTATTATAATGTAATGAGGAGGGAGAAGGGGGGCTGCACTGATACCTGAGTCGCGTGAACACAGTGTGGGATTTTAGGAAAAGTGTGATGAAATTGGCTTTGACGCTAGAAATTTGCATCTTGGCTTGGCTTAGTATCATTTAAAAACACAAATGGATGGTAGCAATGGCCTGCAGTCTAGGGCAGCTGGGGATTTTGAGAAAGTATATTTATATATATGGTATTGTATAATTAGATATATGCTTTATTGTATATGTGCCTTTTTCAAATGCATTTTGGAAGTTCCTGATGTCATTCGTGATATCCTACCATACCCTTTCAGAATGCAGGACAAAAACCAACCCAAAGTAAACATCCCTTCTCCTATGGCATAGCGAGGCAGATCCCTCTCCCCTTCTGCACCCTCCTTGGCAGCTTGACGCAGAGAGAGGACTGTCTTAGTACTTGGCCGTGAGATTTCCTGGAGTCAGCTGGCATTTAGGAGTGGGAAGGGCTGAAAATTACCCTAGCAAAGTGCATTCCAGCTATCCAGCCAGAGCTGGTCTCGGAGCTGGTCCCAACCAACACAGTGTCCCCAGAGCGGCGCCGAGACTCGCTGCAAAAGCCCCCAGCTGCACAGTGCCCCACAGAGTGCCAGGTCAGCCGTCTCCTGTTTTCTTCCCCTCTGCAGCTTTAAGTAAAGCACGCTTGAAAATGGACTTTGCTGGGCTTTCAAGTTCCCATTGAGGAATGGGAGCAGACTTTAAAGCACCTGCCACTTGTGTCAACCTGGAAAAAGAAATCCAGCAAGAACGAAAGTCCCTTGGAAATGGTTTGCAAGTTTGACAATTGACATAGAGACGAGAGATGCCCATCTGTAGAAGGTGTTATGGGGGTTTATTAGCTGTAATGCTTTGGTGAAAAGTGCAGTGTTGTTTCGGTACTTTCCTGGCAGGTTGGTGACCTAGTTTCAGATCTAGTTATTTACCCTGCACAGGTGCAGCAACTAAGTATGCCGGCACGGGCACGGCATGAAGCCTGCTGGCAGGGGAGGTGACTAGGCCGCCACGCTTTCGGTCAGACCCTGAGCTCAGCGGCAGCCTGGTGCCAGCTCCTCGGCACCTCTCTGCAGGGGTTTGGGCCCACAGCAGTCACAGAGAGTATGTGGGAGGAGGAATTAGGAATTACATAGAAAAGAGGCAGAATTTACTTCGTAGTAAGTATATTCCTTTCTTATCCCATTAACAGTTACCCTGAAGTATAGGCCAAGGAGAACATCACTGGTTTCTAATTTAGCCTCCTACAGCCATGCCTGGAAGCGTGTGATTTCTGTCCTTCTCCACTGAGGCTCTTGAGTGAATAGAGGACAGTCAGGAGGAGGTGGTGTGCTGATGTTTTGGCATGCTGCACACTTCATGGGGCAAGATAACAATAAAACTGGTATCTATTTAAATCACCTAGCTTTTCAGTTGATCATGCGGACAAGCATTTCCAGTTCCTGTTCACTTCCAGCCTTCGGAAAGGTGGTTATCGGTATGCTGACGTGGATCCTCGTTTGGGAGGATAACTGCCCATGCTCTCTCCTTCTGTAAAAAATTTTCCTTTACATACAAATCATGGGACCTAATTAATTAGCGAACAGAAATGACCATTTCAACAAAGACTTACATTGCTGTAGTAAAACCTAATATTATTTACAGTTGAAAAAAAAAAAAATACTGTGATGTATTTACTAGCAGTACGTGAAGTATTTTAACAGAGTGAATGATGACAAAGTTAATCAGATCATGTCTTGAGAGGGACTCATACGATGTGTACTGTCTGGGAGAAATGGAGCAGCATGACCCAAAGCTTGGGCTGTTGCTTCCTTCCTGCAGCAGGTATTGATTTAGACAACTGCACTGCAGCCCAAGAAAACATTTAAGCACATGATTAGCCTCCTGCCATCCCTTCGATTAGATCTGGAAGTGCACAGGAGCTTTGCAGTTAACCGTGTGCTTAATAATTACCATTATTTGTGAGATCAGGGCCTTATTTGCTAATTGGTGCAGCACAGCAGCTCTTGTTAGGTCTCAGTCGTCAGCACTCAGTGGCGGGGCTCTGCGGTGAAGATGCGTTCGCTTACATTTGTGTAGTAGCCTTAATCCCTCGCAGTCGGCGGTACGTGAATACTGGTAGCCTCTAGTCTGTATTATCAATCATGGATAAAATATGGATGCCTCCCGCAAGGCATAGTGGAGAGCATGACTCCATTATTGGCACAACGAGGCCAGTTTGCAGTAAATCGGGCCATTTAGTTTTACCTCAAGTGACACCGAATAAGAAAAGCTTCTTGAAGGGGTAGAGGTCACTGAATCCCCTACTATGCACTTACTGGGATTTGACATTGCTTACTGGAAATGGATGTTCGTTCCTGAACACACTGTAACAAGGGAAGGACTTCTGGTTATTTTTGTAGTCGTTCAGATTCTGAAACTGTGATCAATTATTTGACGAATTGTCAAGTGTCCTCAGAGCTTGAACATGTTCACTTCCTCTGCCATGTAGCAGTCTCCTCTGGCTTTCAGTGGTTTTCTCTTTCTCTCTCTCCCCCTTTTCCTTCTCTGAGCTTTAAGTCTGGGCCTGCTCTTATCTTCTGTAGCTTTGGGCTGTCTAGGGTTTTGGGGGTTGTTTTTTTTGTTTTGTTTTTTTTTTTTTCATTGGCTGTACAGTCTGTTTACATATTTTTGTACTCAAGTGTAGTTTTCTATTAAAAACAGGAAAAAGAAAAAAAGATAGTTGATTTGAGAAAAAAAAAAATTAAGGTACGTACTCTATGTAACACTTTAAAGATCTAGGGTACCTTCCGAGATGACTCCACAGTGATGTAATTATAATACTGTATATTTGCCTTCCTTTTTAGTTGGTTTTATTTTCTGGTTGTATTTTTTTTTTCCTAAAATGTATATCTTTTTATGAGAAACTGGAAACTTTTAATGCAAATGTTTAGAAAGATTTAAAATTGTAAAGTAAAAAAAGTCATATAATTTTTTTTCCTGTTGGAAGAAAACGCTTTAAAAAAAGTTTTACTACTGTTGTATTCCAGGGTGGGGGTTACCAACCCCAAATTTGCTTCTTATGCTTCATTCTTGGATCCTGCTTTCCAAACATGCTCATTGGAGACATGGATGATTTGCTTGTATTAGTTTAAAAAAAAAAATCACCAACAAAACCACCTTTTTGGGTTATTTTTCTGTTCAAGTGCAATACTTTCCCTGACGTCTTATTAATGTACAATGGTTTCTTTTTTCTTTCCCCAGTCCACACAAATCAGTGAAACAAAATGCTCTGTCTTAAATACATTTAAAGATAAGGTTCAAGTAACGATGTAAATTAAGGTTGTGACTGACAAAGGGTGAGAAACTGTAAGTTAAGGCTGAAGCCCATACCTTAACTCCTGCTTTTATTTGACATTGAAACACATCCAGTGTATGAATTAAGGACATACCTGTTCTTGCCTCTTCCTTCCTTTTCTTTTATAATTGCAGCTTTCTTTTTAAGAAAAGCACTTAATATTGATGTTTATTAAAAATAACAACAACAACAAAAAAAAAAAAGATGTTTTGGTCTGATCCAAAACCCACTCAGTGGAGACTCTTGTTGACTTTGATGATGGATTTTGGATTAGGGCTAATCTCTTAGCTAGGGCAAAACTGCCATTTACTCTAATGGGAGAGATTTGCCTGCATAACAATTACAGGACTTGTGTCCTTTATCTACCTGAGAGACCAGAAAAGCTTCTTTAGAGTTGTCCTTGTCTTATATAAGTTTAGATGGGACTTGTTTTACATATCATACATATTTATATATAGTGTATTTTTAATGCCTTTTTTTTTCCCCCAGTAGACTGAAGCCGCTGTTCTGTAAATATGTATTTAGGTACAGAATAAAATAAAAAAAATCCCATTGAGATTTCTTTGAAAGGCAGTTACTGCGCATGCACAGTAGCCACTTTTGTCTTTTAAATTTGTATTTAAGATATTTCTTTTTAATAACAACAGAGGTGAGAAGACTGTATCCTGTTCTGATTGATTGCCAAAATTATTTCCCAGACTCTTGTGTTTGAGTTCAAGAAGAAAAATGCATTCGGTGGGTGACTGTTGCGGTTGCCCATGGGTTCACACTCCTAAGGCCAAATTCTGGTAACCTCATATAGGTTGTTCAGGTCCTCCCACAAAAAGGGACCTCACTGCAGCAGTGGGATCATAGCAACCACGCACCATTTTGTGAGCGTAATTTCAGGCTATGGGGTCTGACCCATTTGTCACAGCATCTTCCCTGACTCACACAGAGTTGCACTCTGCCCGCTTTAGTGCTGTTTTCCTGAAGCAAGCCGAGTGACTAATCCGGCAAATGACCACTTTTCTCCCAGGTTACAATTTTTTAGTTGTGTGACAGATGTTCTGGGCTCAAATTGAGGAATCTTTTAAATTATAAAAATTAAATTAAAAAAAAAAAAAAAAAAGATGATCTGAGTTTATTCCAAAAGCCAGTGAAGACATCGGGAATTGTCCCATTGCTTTATGTGGTCATTGGAACATGCTCTTATAAAAGGAGTTCAGAAATGATCACTATGACAGTGGTGCATGTGAGCAACCCTAATATAAACCTGTATCCCCCTGCTAAAAGAGTTTTGCCGCTATAGACTGAACTATGGGACTTTTTTTTTTTTTTCCTTCTTAGTATACATGCATACATATGGTTCCACATCTGTATGTGTGTACTCTGTACATGTGTGAGTGTTGTACAGCCATGTGAGAGTGTGAGTCTGTATGTGTGTACAAATAAAAGAAGCTGCAGAAACTTTGTAATACTTTGTGAAAAGGATTATATTATAAAGGTTTGTACTGTCTTGAGTGCACAGCTACTGGAATAAATGTAGGGAATCTCAGGAACAAGCATATAATTTGTCCAAGAATTATTTCTTCTCAGAAGTGTAAGTGCAGTTTTTAATTCTGTATATTATTTAATATTTTACCAATAAAAATAAACTTCTGACATGAAAGGGTTTTCCATTCAAGCTTTCTGGAAACATTCGTGTATGCATACTTTTTTCTTTCTTGCAGCAGGAAATATGCATGGCAATTTGGCACCTCAAAGGAATCGCATTTCTACCTGATAACAAATCCTATTAATTAACTAGAC
Source organism: Platalea leucorodia (assembly GCF_965183815.1). Taxonomy (NCBI): domain Eukaryota; kingdom Metazoa; phylum Chordata; class Aves; order Pelecaniformes; family Threskiornithidae; genus Platalea; species Platalea leucorodia. Next base: position 63,093,507 of record NC_138827.1, read on the forward strand.
AGACTGAATGTGTTATGAGTTGGGGTTATGAGTATGGGTTATGAGACTGGCGAATTGGGTGCGGGTCCACTTTTAATATTCATTGAAGCTAATGACATTCTTTTCATCAGCTTCAGCGTGAAGTTAGAGAAGTATTCCCCCTAACGTCCTACTGTGTAAAATGGTGGCATCGGTCACCTGCCACTTGGTCTACCATGTTTTTGAAATGAGTTAGTGGCCCAAGGTCCAACTTTTTCTGGAATACACTTGGACGACATAAACAATTCCGCTGATCCCTTCCCTCGGCATGCGTTTTTGGCTGAGTTCCCCTCTGTCGTACCCAGATATGATCTTCCCAGTAGGGATTTATTGGGTAGTTCACATCACTTAACTTGTTCTTTCTTTCATAACGCAGCTACCAATCTGGTGGTGTTCATGGTACAAACTCTTCAGAATAAAAGGAAGATCTCATGAAGCTTTGTAAGTTGTTTGTTGCTTGTTTTGAGAATCTCTTGTAAATTCTTGGTTAAAGATTAACCAGCCTCTCCCCATAATAAAAGTGTTCATCATTGACGTGAGAATGGAAACTCCGTAAGATATCACCTGAATAAAACTTAATCTTCTTTTAAGTCATGTTTGATGTAGGTTGTCTCTGAGGAATGCTTCTGTCCAATGAGCAGAATTTCCCCTGTTTTACTTCGCTCAGGATTGCCAGATTACTGGTTTTGCTTCAAAAAGACCCAAGATTCACCTAATGGGACAGTCCAAATATTTAATGCATGGAGGAGAAATCACGTTGTGCCATTGCAAGACAGAAATGACGGGCTTGACCAACTTAAAGTCCTGTCCCAAAACTTACTGGAGATGGTGATGCTCTTTTCATTGACGTCAAATAAGGGTCTGAGAAGAAGAGGGGAGAGCTCATAGGCAGAAACTAAACAACTGATAATCATTAAGGCTGCTGAATCACTTGCAGGAGTGAGACTCTGTGCATGGCCTCATGCTATTAAGGAAGAGAGTCTTAGAAATCTCTTAGCCATGATTCAGGGCCAGTGTGGTGCTTGTTCTTGTTGAAGTGTCTGGGTGAGAGTCACACCATTGTGTACCATCGCCTTTTTCTCTAGATCACCCTGTCAGCAGCTGCAAGCAAAGGGCAAGTTGACCTCACCCGTTCAGCTTTATCTAGGCAACAGGGAATCGTGTCTAATCCTTCCCCTGCGTCACTTTTGCTGGGAAACTCTTGCTCTTGAAAATAGCTCTTTACTGCTTTATAGCAACAGAGGCTTAAAAATTACTCCATTGACCAATGTCTGCATATGCTTGTCATCGTTGGGTCTTAATTTGGTCTACAGGAGGCAACTGGTTTCAAAATACTTCATACTTTTCTCTGTTACTGGGTCAAATGATGTAATCGCAGCAGGTCTTTTAAACTGCAGCATCACCCTTCATGTTGATTGACTGGATCAATCTAGCAGCCAGGTAAGTGACATGTATCTGACCTGCCTGTCCAGCGCCTTGGCATTAAGCTGAAATTCCCATTGTCACCAACAAGCAGTGACAGCACAAGTGAATTTTGAGCAGCGTGTTCTGACAAGTGCTGTACCAAAACTGATATAATTTTCCCAGTTACTAAAGATTAGGTGTTGGTTCCTGGCTTTCACTTCTATAGAATTAATATTTCTATTTTTATGCAGTGCTTTCAAGAATTTACTAAAGCTTCATCTGAGGGTGAATTTGTGTTTTTGAAATGTGGTGAATCAAAGTACATTTTTCTCCATGTCTGTGCTCGAATGTCAAACCCCAGCCCTCCAATGAGTCATTTCCCACCAAGACACCACAGAGTATATAACCGAACTGTGTTAATGGGAGGCAATGGTAGGCCCTCAAAATCGCATTATGAAATTCACAATAATCGAGGGACGAAACATAAATTTTGCTTAGATTGCAGTTTGAGCATGCTTGGGTTTTTTTTCTTTTTAGTCAATCCTAATGTAGTTAGCCCTCAATAAACCCAGTTTTACCCTTCTGCCCTTCAGTGCTTGTATTTGTCTCTTCTTGGTGCATCGTATAAGCATGTCATAATTTCCAGCATGCAATTATCAGTGTTTATTTTTTTTCACAGCAGAGAACCTTAGCAGCTGCAATGACTTCTGGATTCAATGAAATACGAGTTGAAAGGATTACCGTGTAAGTACTCGGGTTGCTTAAAATTTAAGGCTAAGAATGAAAGCTCTTTTCAAAGGAATATACTTGTGAAATAGCCTCTGTGTGTCCTATTAATTCCTGGTACAGAGATTAGGGATGGAGTCCCAGAATACAACATTTCCCGGGGATTTCTGTCGGTGGAGAAACAGAGCCCTTCTAATGAGACTATATAAATGCTCAATATTATCTCATTATTTTTCATTAATCCGTGCACCCAGCCCGCCTCCACATGCTGTAATTCCATGTTACCACCCATGTTCACATTAAAATAGGAACAGATTATTCAAGACTCCCACACAAATCGTGAACCTCTATCCCTTCTGATCTGTCACCAGCCGTCCCTGGGACGGAGGAACCTCTCCCCTAGGCAAGAACAAGTCTTTAACCCTGGCAACCCGGCCCTTCAGAGCTAAATGCCTATTTTTATTCCTGGCAAATGCTCCTGTGGCATCCAACATCTGAGCCCGGATGAAACTACCCTGTCAAAACTGATTTTTAACAGAAAATTGCTTTTCAATGAACCCATTCTCTATGGAAAGTGTCTGCTTTTCATAGATTTGGGAGGATTTGGGGATTTTTTTTTTCTCAATAAGAAAGCCTGAAACTCTAAACCCTCCGAAGGTTTCTGGGTTATTTTGTTTGGTTTCAAGAGGAAATACTTCCCTGCCCTCAACTCCTGTTTTCATATCAGTTCAAATAATGTCAAGACACTATTTGCTGCTCTTTCCCATTATTTTTGTTACTTTTCCTGTTTCAAGCTGCCTGTGTGTAGTTTATAGGGCGTGGTGAGGAATGTAAATTATTATTTTCATGTAGGTGTGGTAGCTATTCAGTTGTAAATCCTGTTTTCAATCCTTCTGACTATTTTATTTGTGATCTGTAATATCGATCTGTCTTCAGTGCACAGAACGCTGCAATCTATCAGGAGCAGGGACTTTTATTCCTTGCTAAAATAAAGCATTCAAAGCACTCCCAGAAATCTCTAAGATGGAAAAAAAAAAAAGATCTTGCTTGAAGCCTTTCTCTTTTTTTTTTTTTTTTGGCTCTTTGAAATGAGTAGAGGAATTTTTTTCTGTGGTTGATTTGTTTTTATCAGTTACTTGCAAAATCTGACCGGCCTCCCTTTTCAAATTCATCTCCTATGGTAGCCTGCCACTGGCTGTCTCTTGATAACTGACTTTAAAAAAACAAGTTTAAAGGTTTGCCTCTGAATGCGATTCATGATGGTGAAGAAACAGGACTAATCTATAAAAGAGAGCTCTGCGGTTGCTGTTGGACTCGAGTGAAGTTGTCAAGCTGTTTTCAGTTCCACGCGAGCCGTAGCAGACATGCCTGAAACACAGCTGTATTTTCACACAAGCTGTGAAGAGGCATTTTGGCAGCCGGCTGTCAGCGGTACCGCAGATGCTCTGGCTCTCCAAAACTCTTTTCTGAACCAGTCCCATCTCAGGAAGGACAAGCTGCTGTGTAAGGCCTGAGGGGTTACATCGCCTATAGGACCAGATCCTCAGCTACTACAAATCTACACGGCCTGAGAAGCCTTACTGGAGCTATGCTGAGTTACCCCGTTTCTCTGTGAGATGCGTGTGCTCCTCTGAGCTCTCTGGGCTGTTGTGCATGCTCTTACGGATATGCTCTCATCTGTGCATATCTTCTTATCTGTACCTGTTCTAATGATAGCCATTACAACCACCAAAATGGGTGATTTTGAGACAGCATCTTCCTGTGTTAGTGCAACTTGACATCTAGTTGTCAGTTCAATTTAGATCTCATTTATGGACAAATCCAGACATCTAGGAGTACAGTCACCGCAGATTCTTTTTTACTTTTTTTTTTTTTTTTTTGGATGCTTAGCTTGAGGCACATAGAGTCCTTGTGCCTGAGATTGTGGCTAGTATCAGTCATTGGTCTCCATGAAAACTAAAGTTTAGGTGTTGCATGCTGCATACACAAAACTGATGGCCACGCTGTTTTGGCCAGCATACTATGAAAAGTGTGGAATACGCTGCCATTGAATACCTCTGTATATTGTTATTTATCAAAGAGATGTTTCGATGGCTGACCTGAAAACAGCCCAAGTCCTACCAGCTTGAAAAGCTTCTCCTTTTACTGAAGTGGCAGAAATGTGTACTGTTTGGGCGAAGGTTGCATTTCCCGAACAGTGAATGCACGGTTTGGATGCCTGTAGTACATACTGAGTGTTATGCTGCTGCTGTGTGGCCATGATAAGGCATTTAAAGTGCTTTTTCTTGGGAGTTCTTTTTAAAAAAATAATTTCTTCAGTCAAATGTTCTCTTTATTTGCCTTCAATTTTTCCCCTCCTTCTTCCAGTAAGAAAACAGAAGTTGTCAGTAGATACTAGAACAGAGCAAGGTTTAAATTAATCCAGGTTGATATTGATTATTTGCATTATGTTAGTTCTTCTTCTGGGAAAGGCTGTGGATGATGTATGTCTGGACTGTAGTAAAGCCTTTGACACCATTTCCCACAGCATTCTCCTGGAGAAACTGGCTGCTCATGGCTTGGACAAGTGTACTCTTTGCTGAGTAAAAAACTGGCTGGATGGCCGGGCCCAAAGAGTTGTGGTAAATGGAGTCAAATCCAGTTGGCGGCCGGTCATGAGTGGTGTTCCCCAGGGCTCAGTATTGAGGCCAGTTCTGTTTAATATCTTTATCAATGATCTAGATGAGGGGATCGAGTGCACCCTCAGTAAGTTTGCAGACGACACCAAGTTGGGTGGAAGTGTTGATCTGCTGGAGGGCAGGAAGGCCCTACAGAGGGACCTGGACAGGCTGGATCGATGGGCCAAGGCCAACTGTATGAGGTTCAACAAGGCTCAGTGCCAGGTCCTGCACTTGGGTCACAACAACCCCATGCAACGCTACAGGCTTGGGGAGGAGTGGCTGGAGAGCTGCCTGGCAGAAAAGGACCTGGGGGTGTTGGTCGACAGCTGCCTGAACATGAGCCAGCAGTGTGCTCAGGTGGCCAAGAAGGCCAATAGCATCCTGGCTTGTGTCAGGAAGAGTGTGGCCAGCAGGACCAGGGAAGTGATCATCCCCTTGTACTCAGCACTGGTGAGGCCACACCTTGAGTGCTGTGTTCAGTTTTGGGCCCCTCACTACAATAAGTGTCCAGAGAAGGGCAACGAAGCTGGTGAAGGGTCTGGAGCACAAGTCTTATGAGGAGCGGCTGAGGGAGCTGGGGTTGTTTAGTCTGGAGAAGAGGAGGCTGAGGGGAGACCTTATCGCTCTCTACAACTACCTGAAAGGAGGCTGTAGCGAGGTGGGGGTCGGTCTCTTCTCCCAAGTAGCAAGAAATAGGACAAGAAGAAATGGCCTCAAGCTGCACCGAGGGAAGTTTAGATTGGATATTAGGAAAAATTTCTTCACCGAAAGGGTTGTCAAGCATTGGAACAGGCTGCCCAGGGAAGTGGTTGAGTCCTCATCCCTGGAGGCATTTAAAAGACAGGTAGATGTGGTGCTTAGGGACATGGTTTAGTGGTGGACTTGGCAGTGCTAGGTTACTGGTTGGACTTGATGATCTTAAAGGTCTTTTCCAACCTAAATGATTCTATGATTCTTAGAAGTCCTTCAGAGCTACGTGGTGTTCTAGCACAGAGCAAAAATAGGTCCTAGCTAGCACTAATGGTTTTATCATCTAATTATAAAAAGAAACCAAGCTTCTCATTTTCAGGAGTCCAAAGATGTTTTTGTAATGCTATTCTGACTCCTTTATTTCCCAAAGCATGGATACCAGACTTGGAGACAGTATTCCAGTACCTGTCTTGCTGCTTCTCTGGGGACTATTCCCCATGTACTTATATATGGGTATCTACAGAGATATAAAGATACAGAGATACATATCCTTGTATTCCCATAAATGGCTTTTCAGTATTTGTGGAGCAGTGAGCTGTGCTTACAATTGTGCATTGCACTTTTACCCTGTGTTTAGCTGACCTCCAAGCTTTGGCTGGATCACTGCTTTTCAGAATACAACTCTCCTCCTTATAAATGTGCCCAACATCGCTAGTCCTTGGATGTCTGATCCAAAGCTGAGATGTGCTGAAACACGTGTTGGTCAAATGAGTCCAGCTACCCAAGAGATCTGGATGGCTTTGGATAACCGACATCCTAATCTTTATCGTGCTGTCACAGATCTGCTTCATCTGCGGACGTTACCGGCTCTATTTCTCTGGCTTTTTGGTTAGATCTTTTGATAAGATATTAAATGATCTGGGTCAAAAACAGATCTACATGGGACCTTGCTAGAAACGCTGCAGCTGGATGATGCCTTATTTGCAGTTCCTATTGAAAACTCTCCAGTACATAGTTAGGCTGTGATCCATTTAATATGTCAGCATTGATTTTTTGTTTTCTCCAGAGAGGGGGAAAGTGATAACAGTATCGATAGGATACCATTTTTATGCTGGTCATATCTGCTGGAAAGGAAGTTTTTAAGATTAAGCTGGTGTGATACGCCCTGTACAAGACTCTTCAACTGTTCTTAGGAGACAGCTTTATGTAACATGAAAGGTGAAAGACTTTCTGTGTTTGGTATAGACTTTGTTATGAAAGAAAACTTAAGCTCTTAAGGAAAGAATGGTTTTGAAGATAACATCACTAGCCAGTTCATTCAGCTTCACATGAAATTGCCAATTTTTTAGTTACTCCTGTCCTGCTAAATTCAGATGACCGCAACACTGGCCACATACTTCATTTCATTGTATGTATTGCTGCGTTGCTGAGACTTCGATACCCAGGCTGTTAATAGGGAAGCCTTTGCTGTTATTTCAGGCTGATCTGTGCAAGCCTAAACTAGGCTGAATAAACCATGGATAACCTCTGGTGCAATTTTGTCTTCAGTCATTTGCCCCATTCTGCTACCAAGCTTACACACTGCCAGAATCCCTAATTGAAGTTTCTTTTTAGGGGAAAATGGTGATGGAATAAGCCAAACAGTGATTTTATAGCACAGTAGTTCTCCCACTGCTGCTCTTTCAGGGTACCCTCTAATTCGTCATTCTTGGAGCCTTTGCACCACTTGGCTTATCCCATTCCGCACTGGACCAAAAAGAGGGTTTAGTGCAAAGCACCATGTATCTGTTTCGGGAGGTATTTAGGCAGGGGTATTCCACAACAGCTATTTTGGGCTATTTCCCCACATAAAGAAGCTCTAGTGCTTATCTCGATGGAACAAAAGTCAGGCCTGTTCTTCTAGATAAAATGTTTTCCCCTCCAACTGCCTGATGGCTTATCTCTGGTCTTGCAGCATCACTCGTAACCCTTCTCCTGACCCACTTAACTTTCTGCTTTTAGCAGAGCTGGGGTGGGGGTAGGGAGACTTGATTCATGAATAATATTCGCGTTCTTTTAATGTGAAAACTCTTCAAGTGCTCCACACTCACATAATTAGGAGAGAAATCTCTATTCTTAATCAGCTGATAAATTATCTATGGGCAGAGCTTTAAGAATGTATTTCTGGTGTGTTTGGTTCTTATAAATTATTGGGGTTTAAGCATATTTAAGAATCTCCTAACAAAGAAAAGAACTTTAGTAACATTATTTGACACTTGTCACCTTATTTTCTTTGCCTGTCTAAAAAACAAAACAAACAAAACTGTGGTCTCTCTTTTGCATATCCAGAGCAATTTCAATGAAATCAATATTTTAGCAAGCATAGCAATTTATTAGTGCTCACCTTTTGAGCCTCAAAAAATAGATACGGACTGAATACAGGTAATCAAGGCAGTGAATACATTGTCTCTTAAACTTCAGGTTCAGCCCACTGGCAGGTACAGCCAACACAAGCTTGATTTTAATCTATTTGGAATTAGGCTGGTACTTTTAAGCCATTTCCTCGTGAATTATTAGCTATCAAAATGTTTTTATCAGCTGGAGCTGACTGGTGTTAGTTTCTTGGAGAGCCACCGCATATGCGTTTAAGCAGAATTCAGTCGGGTTTCCTATTCGAATGTTAATTTTAATGAATGCCTCTGTTCTACACAGCGTGGCAGAGACTGCTCAGAAAATGCTCTTCTCCCTGAATCTGTGTGCAAATAAATCCAGCAGTGTGATAGAGAAGATCCTGTTCGTGTGTTCCCACTGGATGGTCTGCCAAAACAAGGAAGAATAAAAATTCAGGCAGTTTTGAGTAAGATTATTAAATGGTGGGACTCTGGACCCTCCAGGGTAGACTGCTGGGAGGAAGCCATGGACACTGCAGTTGAAGACATCATTATGAAGTGGGACTAACATAAGGGTTTGTCCCTTCCTCCCCAAACCAGTTTAAGGGACTGGTTGGAGGGCTGCCAAGGTGCGGGTGACAAGATGCTTAGTTGACTTTATAGCTTCAGCTCCAAGGAGAGGAAAGAAGGGATGTAATCATGTGCACATCCAGCTTGTAAGGGTTGTCGCCAGGTTCTGCTTTTTGGAAATGCCAAAACAAGCAGGCAAATCAGTTAATGAATATTTTCACATGGCGCACAGCCTTTCGCGTTCTTGCATTTACCTTCATTGCTTCCATTAATCGTATGAAGTGTCACCGTTGCTTCTCAAGGACAATTTCACCACGTCACCTTTAATTTTATTTTTTTTTCCATGCATTCATTCATAGGTGGAGAAGAAGAATGAAACCTGCTTTACTTAGCCAATGTGGAGCTATGATTTCATTATGCTGGCATATTGAGTTGTAGCCATGTGTCACAGATCTTTTTCTTGTCACCTCCCATGTTCTTACTATTGCCTGTCACTTTAAACTTAATTCATTGCTAATCCCTTACTCCCCCTACCTGATGCTTCATTTGGGGAGGATGGAGAGAGGGAAAAACAAAACTCGACAATTGTGCTGGGAACCAGTATGATTAATATATCCCAAATGTGACATCTAATTTAAAGAGTATTAATAATCTAGCTAGCTCTTTGGTCAGAGCATTGCTTTTCCAGATATTGCAATGCAATTTTGTCTACACAAGGGAGCAGGAAGAGGAAAGGAGTCAAATCTTCCTTTCTGAGTTTGTACGAGATCTGGCACTCCCAGCTCTTGGTGGATGATTGGGGCGATTTGGCATTAACACCACGTGAATCGTATTAAAGAGTAACCACCTTCTCTGTGCCATTGCCAAAGTTGCTTTTGGTAGCTGTGCTCTGAGTCAGGCTGGAGTTTTTTGAATCACAGAACGGTTGAGGTTGGCAGGGACCTTGAAAGACCCTGATCAAGCAGGGTCACCTAGAGCAGGTTGCCCAGGGCTGTGCCCAGCTGGGTCTTGAGTATCTCCAAGCATGGAGTCTCCGCAACCTCTCTGGGCAACCTGTGCCAGTGTTTGACCACCCTCACAGTAAAAATGTGTTTTTCTTGTGCAAAGATCACGGCAGCGTTAGGAAACAGGATGCTCGCGTGGAGCAAGGCGGGTTGTTGCACACGCCAGACGGATAAGATCAGGGCAGAGCTCCTGTTTCGGTTGGCGCCAGTTGCTGGGCTCTGCTCCCTGCTTGCAGCACGTGTAGCGACGGGGAGCTGCCTTATCTGCCGGCCCTGAGCAAGGAAGCCTCAAACCACGGCTGGGAACATTTTGAAACAGATTTTTGTCACCCCAGAGGAAACATCATAGGGGAATAACAGGCCCTTGTAGCTGTAAACCAGCGATGACAAGATAAAGGCACCCAACTTGTCCTTTGTACGTATCTAATAGTACAACAGCAACTAATTTTAATCCCTTTATTTCAGGGTGGGGAGGAACAGGGATATTTCTCTTTCTCAGCTCTTCTCACTATTGTGTTTCCTATGTGTACACTTATTTTTTAATGTATGTATAGATATGTAGGAGGCCTGGGGGTCTGTATGCACATACAGAGAAGTAGGATGTGCTGAAATGGTGATCATTAGTGTGGAGTTTGAGGAACCACAGCCACGAAAGTTGTGCAGAGCATCTCAGGTATCACTCAGAGCCGAGAGACACAGCGCTGTAGGCTTTGCTGGACTCGGTCGATGTGTGACCTCAAGCCCAGTTTACAGAAATAAATTTTGACCAAAGGCAGTACCTTTCTCTGTTTGAAGGATGCTTTATGCTTGCAGAGCAGTTCTAGAAAAACATAGATAGTGGAAAATGCCCAGAGAAGGCGAAGCTGGTTCAGAAAGGGTTCTTCAGAAGACAAGTTGGGTTGGTCCTGACAATTGTCATCAGGTAATTGATTGCCATCACTGCTATCCTCATTCAAATAATAGACCAAGTATTAAATCTCTGTGGAGGAATGTGGGAAGGAGATCCAGAAAATCACCCACAGGTGGAGTGGGTTCATATAAAAAGCTGCAGTATTCCAGATAAAATGGATCCACTTTATTTACTCCCAAATAAGCACCTGAATCAGTATAAATCAATACTAATGGAATCAATAAATGCATCTCAACTTAGTCTAGTTTAAAATCTATTTCAAAAGGCAAACGAAAGTAGGCTCTCAGAAAGCATTTTAATACACCAATGCATGAAATACTGCTGTCAGATAAATTCAGATTATCCCTGATAACGGTATTGTAACACAGAATGAAAACAGGGAGCAGAGATATAAAAGCAAAAAAACTGTTAATGCTAATTTCTTGGGAAACATCAAAAAGGGTGACGTGAGAAGTGGTGGGGTTCAAGTCCCGGCATCAGCTAACATTTGTATTGCTGCTGTTTGCCCTGCCATTCTGCAGCGGTAAGAGAGAGAACTCGGCCTCCACCAATGTCAAATAATATTATTTTATTTAACTTCTTAAATTTTACCAATAAATGAGAAGTATGTCTTGTTTTTCTTCAAAACTTAGTCATCTCTGATACACCTGGCACCACTTCTGTTTTGAAAAAGGTATCATTTCCCAAATTGTAATGACTCCTGAATTCTTTGAAACCTAATTGGGGAGTACATTAATCTGGTTTTTACAGTGTTTTCTAACACGAATTGGTGTCGGTGCACGTTTCTGCCCAGTTTGCAATGTGTGCCACCCAAAAAAGATGAAGTTAACATGAAAGCCAACCAAAAGCTGGACTAATGAAAAGGTCAAAAATATTATTAAGCATTAAAATTCTGAGAAGTCCCTGTTGTGCAGGAGATCGTAACAAGAAGAGGAAACAGCACAGCATGAGTGATCTCTCATGATAAAGATCTGGTGAGCAGAGAAGAGCGGAGGAAGTGGAGCACATGTGATGATTCCTGTTACAGGACGTGGCCGTCCTCCTCCTCATCAGGTGGTCTGCTCAGGGCTTTGGCTGAAGTATGTTGGAATTTGGTTAAACTCAGAAAGAATTTTACCTTTTTGCTTTTTTCAAAACCTTTGATTTTATAGTTACAGAAAGGCATCTGAGGCTGAAAGTGTCCGATCCCAATAAAGCATCCTCTTCTTCTCTGGCCCCCAGTGCACATTGGACCTGACCTGCAAGGACTTGGTGCCACATCTTTTCAGGATCACCATCTCTCTAACGCGCCTCATGTGTGACTCAGACACCTATTTTCTGAGACCTGGGATGGAACTACTAGCACTGTCCCATTTTGGCACCAAACAGGTTGGTAGTCAATTGCCGGGGCTGGTGGCCAGTAGGGCTACAAACAAAGACTCTGCTTAAGCTCTTCTTGTGAAAAGCTTTAAAGGTTTTAAAGCCCCTGTCGTTATTGTAAGGCTTGAGCAGGTTTGCAATATTTAGACACAGCATCTAAGGGATGGGCAAAAGTTTGTTAAATGACCTCAAATATAAAGAAATAAATTATTATTACTGTCATTCAGTACAATCTGCTGTGTACCGCCACCATGGAGGCTTGTTTTTTGTGTCACTTAATGATTAGCCTCTGCTTTTACCCGCAGGCAAACCTGATGGACAAGGCAAGGGTGACAGAGATCCACCTATGTCCATCTGTACTGTAGCTGGAGTTCATCTGGTAACAGAGAGATGCTGAGTCTCAGAGGGTGGATTGAGATAGTACGACTTCTGAGGGTACCATCCTCTTCAGATACTCTGCCTCAGACTGGACCTGAGCTCGGCTCTGCGAGTGAGTGGGTAGCTGAATTTCCTCCTCCAATGGGCACACTGGCCCGATTACAAGCAGGGTGGTCTTCCCATTGCCAGCGGATGTTGCTATTGGGGTTTTGCAGCCCTGCTGAGTTGCAAAGCAGTAGCAGGGGCACTGGAGTTTCTTCCCCGCCCCTCCATGTAGGCACAAGAAAGCGAATTGAGGACAGAAGGAAAACAGTCAAATTTCACAAAGCTCGCCAAACAGGCATGGGTGATGAATAGCTGAGGGTTGCTCACAGCAGATTGGGTGGGGTTTGCTAATTCACCCATGCATCCAGTTTCACTGGTGGGTGAGAAGAGACAACGGCGTGGCAATATGTCATGAAAGGCATTGGGGAAAGCAAGGAGCGAGGGGAAAAACCTGCTCTGTGCCCAAAGAGGAGCAGAATCACCTCATCTGTTGCATTTGGAAAATGCTGGTATATGGAGATGCAGGCACCAGCCAGGAACCCATGTTGGTTTAGGGGAGTTTTTGACATGAATAAAGTCATTCTAAAACTTGATTGACAAAAAAAAAAAAAGAAAAAGTGAAAAAAGTGACTCCACCACCTTTCCTCCACAAACAAGTTTTTATCTAGCTCCAGTAATAAGTTAGAAGCACAGAAATGTAGAGCTGAAATGGACTGTAGGAGACCAAAGAGCCTAACACCACCACACAGAGACAAGAACAAGTTTAACTCTCATGGTAAAAAACTTAAATCAGGTTAATATTTATTCAAACCTTTGTGCAGTCTGCCTGTAGGGCAGATTTACTGTGTATGGGGGACGAGGCCCACCTTTGCAGGTGGAGACAGTAAATCCTGGCAGCGTGTGGTTGATCTCCCCGGTACCCTGAAGGGTGCTCTGGTCCCGTGCTTTGTGTTTCCCCATCACAGCCCAGCAAGCATTGCTGCTGCAGGGCAAGAGGAGTGAAATCACCCGCCTGGTCCCTGGGAGAGGTTTGTGTTAGAGGCGGGATGCACAAGGGTTGGGATAGCAGAAATGGGTACTTTCAGGTGCCATCTTGCTAATTATTCAGCACTCATCAAAATAACTAGAAAAATAATTTTGCAAATTGTATCAGAATAGTTTGAGGATGGCTTGAACTGGTGCTTTATTCTGCGGGGACTGAAACATGCAGCTTTTTTTAAAGGCCTGGACTTTTTAAAAACGTTGACATAAAGGGTTTTTTTCATTTCTTTCTTCCCTTCCCATTCATCACGAAAAGAAAAAGAATCCGAACAAAAGCCTAATTGATGCCTGTTGTTTTGCTTCCTTCCATGCTTTTATTTCTCCTTGTTTCTTGCTACCTAATGTTTTCCCTGCCTTTGGAGATACTAGAGAAGAAGCAAAATGGGAAATGAGACTCCAGCGATGCAATATTTCCAGACATATCTACATTTTGCTATGTGGAGCTGAAAAGGAAAAATTCAAATCCAACTCTGAGATGTTTCAATTTCAGGCCTACAAATAATATTCTAACCCTCTTGTAAGCACTGTAGGACAGAATCTCTCTTACTATGGGTATAGATAACAAAGAAACGATCCTTTTCTGATCGTACCATGGGAACCCCCTTATATTACGCTGTCCTATCAGCCATGCAGCTGGTTTGAAGATCCATGTGATTTGTCTTCTTAAAAAAAAAATCTTTCCAAAACCAAAGAGTTTCCTTTTACCTCCTTCAGACGCCTTTCTGGGGAGGGCTGGTTTTAGGTCAAGAACCTGCCTCTGGTTTCAGGTGGCAGCTTGTCAGGCAGGATTTAATTTTAATTTTTTTTTTTTTTTTTTTCCCCCATGGATGAATGATTGGCCTAATTCAGGAATTCTAAAGCTCTTATTATTCTCTCTGGGCATGAGAAACACACCTGTAATTTCTCACGGAATATGCTTTGTGGCAGAAAAATTGCATTCCCTCCCGCGTCGATGCATGAAATGTATCCTTATGTAAAGAGCAGCTTAGCTCATCTGTTTATTGCTCCATCAGACTCAGCGGCCGTATGTAAATGCTTGGTGTGTTTGTTTGTGTGCCGGTGGTTAATGCTCATTAAGCGGAGAGACTAATAGCACTGCCTGGAGCCAAGCAAAGTGGAAGGCAGTTGCCTACGAATTTCCCCAGCTTGATTTGGCAAGCGTGGGCGGCACTTAACCTGCGGCACCCCTGCTGCTCCTGTTGCCAGTGTCGGCTGTGCGAGCTTGTGCCAAAGCCCAGGATGGCTTTAGGAACAGCATCTTCCTGCACAAAAGGCGCTGGTGACCAGGCTGGGGGAGCAGTGGGCTGCTGATGTACGAGGGATAGTGATGGAGCTGTCCCGATGGTCCTGCTCCGCTTGGTTTTCCTCTGTTTTTCCAAGCTGTGCTCTCCTCTGACGAATGCTGCTTCTCCCAGACGTCCTCCGCTCCGTTTTCTTTGGGCTTTGATGGCTAATTTCTCACCCAGCTGCTTCTTTTGCACTCAGAGGATTATCTGTGTGTGACAGCAAAGGGGTAACTGAGGCACCTGGCTGTAGAGTGTGCCGTGTGAGATATGTCAGCAGTAGTGTAGCGCTAAATTATGAGAAAATATCACTAGGCTGTGACAGGTCAGAGGAAGATCAGGGTGCTCATAACTCTCTGCTCTCTCCAGACAGAGGAGACAGGCCAAGGGTGAAAATCTGGCATAGCACCGAGGGCAGTATGGGTTTCCCCAACCTGTTTTGCATCCTGTGCGCTTAGAGAAAAGCTTTAATTAGGAAGAAAGACAAGAAGCACTTTGGTTTTGTTCTGAAGTTTGATTCTTGGGTATAAACAAGCCTTAGATACCCAGAACAGGTTTTTTCCCCAAAAAAATTGTACCTGTGAAGTTGGGGTGTCCTCTGAGCTGGCCCATATCTGTCAGTAAGCGTGAGAACGGCTGCGATGCGAGGTGTCCGCAGAGACAGTGCCCAGGGGATGTGCTTTACCGAGGGCATCGGATCCCAGCTCTGACAGCTATGAAATCACCTTGTCAGCTGCGCTGGGTGGATGAAATGCAGAACAGACCCTGCACGGGAGCTAATGTGTTAGGAGGTTATCAAGGAGCCGGGCTCCAAATGGAGTCACTCGTTTCTAATGTTAGAATTTTATTAGAGTTGTCTTGTTTGGACTTGGCAAGATTTGAAGAAGTCTCGTCTCGTGACAGGAGTGATTGCAGGTGTGTGGGGCAAAGGCTGGGGTCTGACTTCAGGCAGGTGTTTGAAGGTAAAACGTAGCATGATCCTCCCTGCCGTGGCTGGAGGCTTCCCGAGGGAGGCTGGGGGACACCATGGCAGAAGAGCCTGGGGCATGGGCTGGCAGCAGGGCACCGTATTTGTGGAGAGAGGGCTTGAGGTGCTGTGCATCACTTTGAACCAAGAGAGAGCTTTTCTCCAAGGTCCCTTGGGAGGAGAAGAGTGGTGGGGGTCTTCACTGAGGTTTCAGATGCTCGGGATTGGGCTGGGCACAGAGCAGGTGGATGTGGCAGGGGAGCTGACAGCGCCTGCTTCTGCTTGCCCTGGAGCTCTGGCGGTGGCCGTGCCAAAGAGGCCAAGCTTTGATCTAGGCATGTGCAGAAAACTACACCTGGGTAAATGTCATGCTGGTAAAAAAAAAAAAAAAAAAAAGCCAATTAAACAAAAGCTAATCAGTCTTGGTGGGTGTGATTGGGGATTTTGCCATATGTAGAGCATCTGGCTTTAAGGCTCTTCGGATAAAATCCACCATATTTTTCTCTTGTAGAAAGGGGAAGATCTCAAGTCCATCAAGAAACACTCTGTTGGGTGGTCAACAAATGCACAAATGAGGTCTGAGGGGGATTGTCCTCCCTGCTTATGGTTAAGCAGGTGGTTAAAATGGAGAGTGGTAATACTAGAAAAACTAGGCAGTGCTTACAGCATCCATAGGGTATTTCTCTGATAAGCTGTGGCTGGGATGTACAAAAGTGTCTAAGGGACTTGGGCACCAGAGTCTCACTCATTTTGTCTGGCTTCTCAGCCTTCTGCAAACATAAACATAATTTCTCTGGATGATGAATGCTTATGTTCAAGTTATTATCATCAGATAACACTGAGTGATGGTGGCTCCATAGTAAAAGTTACCTTTTCTCCTGGACGAGTTAGTCTTGAGTGATGATTTCACTCTTTCACTCTGCAGAAAAGATGCATCTGATCTTCAGACAGTTGAAATTAGGTCTCATGTTTGATGAAAATAATTTAACCAATGAGATATTGAATGAAAGCTTTTGCTTTTTGCTTTTTCCTTCTCCTTTTTCGTTTTTGGAAGGAGAATTATCCTGCTCAAATTCTTAATCTGAAAGACTGAAGTGCCACACTGAGGAGTGAATCTCAAGCATGATGAAATCCCAGGAGTGCAGAGTCACGGGGAGGTGTGATGAAAGATACCTCCATCCTCATCATTCCCTCACTGAAGGTTTCCTAGTCCTTTTGTTGAGCTGGGGCAACTGCCCCTTGGAGTGATGCTTAAAAGGATCTTGTCTTGAGACGTGCGGCTCTTCCTACCCAGGGAACATCACCTACCCAGTTCACAACCCAGGGAACATCTCCATCCACTCCAGGCTCAGGTTTCTGCTATTGGGACCAGCCTCTTGGGAGCTACGGTAAGGCTCAAGGCTGCAGCCCTCCAGTCTCTTTCTCAAGAGCTTGACCCAGTAAAGTCAATGAAAGCGTAACCATGGCCTCTGAGAGCCTTAGGACTCACCTATATCTAGAAGCACATCCATAAGGACTGATGTACTGAATGCAAAATAGAATAGCACTCATTCTGGAATAAGAGTTGATTTATTTTAACTTGACTTAATACATGCTCTTTTTCTAGCTTAAGAGCATCCAGAAAAGCTTTTCTAGTCAATTTTCAAGTGTCAACAAGCTGTTTTTCTTGGTCTCACAAACTCAGCTTTGAAATGGGAATAACTTAGTCTCCCATATGGTGTTGAAAGCTATTTCATAGTGGAAATCTCCTGTATATTCATACAAAATTTTAGAGGAGCAGGTGGAAATTATCTGGCAATTAAAGTTAGTGCTATGGAGCTAGGACTTGGAATGACATAGTCAATCTATTCAAAGTTCACATCTCTCACTACCAGCAGTTGGTTACGTGACTGTTCATCTTGCTGCTCCTCAGGGGAGAAAAAAGCCCTTGAAGACATGGCAAAAGATTTCAGCTGATTTCTGATAACTGAGTTTGAGCAGATGATTACATTTATCTGAAAGGAAATGGTTAAAAGCAGCTCTTTAGCAGTTCTGGCTCTGACGTCGTTCTGCAGACTTATTGGGGTATTAACGAAGAAAAGTAGCTTTCTGTGAATGCAGGAAGTGGCCTCCAATAAAGTTTACAAAATTTCACAGAAAAACGGACATAAAAAGGTCAAGACTCTCCTCAGTCATTCATGTCTAATTTTATTTCGAGCAGCAGATTTCTCTACTCACTTAAAATACTCAGGTCTGAGCAATAATATAGGACCGTTGCCATCATCCTGAAGGGGTACTGTTCATCATCCTCTTGCAGCAGCTAAAGGTGTATAAGTCACCATTTTCCAGAATTGCATGGTATTTTCGTGACTATTCGTAGCTGATCTTAGATCACCAATGAAACATTTTTCTCCGTTGCAGAAATGGCTTTTTTCAATTTACGCAGAACTAATTATTCTCATAACTCCCTCAAAGGGTTTGCTCAAACTCTCCAAACTAACTTGACTGGAAGCCCCGATGAGCTATTTCAGAATGTATGACTTGTAGGGAGAAATAAGCATGTATAAACCGCTGGTGTGGCTGGAAACTGGTTTACAATATTGTTTCAAATATATAAAAAATGAAGCACAACACTCCAGCAAGGCCCCATCAATGGACAGGAAGATATGCTAACTGTGCCTTTTAGACGCTGCTCCTGTTTAAATTTCTCTCCGATGTTGCTGTGAGGAGCATCATGGCATTACCATGAAAATGCTGATGTGCCATGAGAGTCCCAGAGAGCCTCCTCAGCAGTATGGATGCTCATCCTCTCCTGACTACGGGGTGGATGGACCATGTGGAGCTGATCACTACATCTCCCACTTTTCACTTGGCAGCATCTCATCTGCAACTGCAAAACAGGAGCAAAACTGCATGGCTGGTGGGGATGGAGGAGGTCCCATGGGGTGGCAAACTGTACAGATGGAGAGAAGTGCTTCGGGGTCAGCCATGATGGATTTGGGAATCACCTGGGGGATGTTTTAAATACATAAAACTGCATATTTGCTTCACCATGCAAGTAGTAAAAATGGCTATGAGCAACCCAGGTGAGAGTAGTTCCCCAGGGAGCAGATGCTCAGAGCGTCAATAGCATCCTAGAACTATTTGGGGCCTGATGCTCAGGGAGCCGAGGTCTCTCTCCATCCCGCTGGGGCCAGGAGGTGATCGGGGAATTCAGCACTTGGCGTGAGCGGTCTTGGAAGAAGTGGGAGTTTAACTGGCTTAAAATTAAACAATGAAAATTAAAAGGGAGCACCATCGATCTCAGCTGGAAGTTGGTGCATTTTAAATACGGGATGGTTCTTTATTGCAACCTATGTAAGAGTTTGCTAATGCCCCTAATTTATTATAGAAGCTGAAAGAAATAGCTTTGCACAGTGAGATAAGCATGCATTTGACTTGGTTCCAGGTATGACAATAGCTAAGAGCCATCAAAACTAGGAGGAAAATAGCTGCCAGCAGTCGTAACTCGGATGATCCTAATTTTCTGCTTGCTCTGTCAAACCCTGCTCCCTCATTCCTTTCTGATGGACCCGAGGACAGAATTTCCCTTCGAGAGCAAGTTTTGTTTCTATCAGCATTAACCATGTTTTCTCTTTAGGATATGAAGAGTGTTGGAAAGAAGACTGTCTCCTCTGCCTTCCTCTGTTTCACCGGCAAGAACCACTGGGTACCGAGCACAGAGGGTACATGGGATGGAAAAAGGTTTGACATCTAAGGCTCAGAGTATGGCAGCAGACAACAGCAACACATCTAAGACAATATTCAGGAAGGCATTTTTGAAGAAAAAAGATTTGCCATTGGAAGTTACCAAAGGAATATTGTCACCTGCTCCTGACTGCAGCTACTGGAAATACCAGACCAACTCTTTTTTTCCATCTTCCCTGAAAAGGACAGTGAGAGGCCAGGTAAGCCTTCACCACCCCTTGGCAAGAAAATATCTGTGCTGGGGAAATCGGTACGTGTGGACTGGGTGGATGCTAGAAGATGTGCACTATTAGGCTACGGGATTCTGGTCTGAAATAAACCCAAAGTCTGAGTGTTCGAGGTTTCCTGATGCAGAAGATTAATATATTTTTGCAACTGTTTACAATGGGGACGATGTGCGTGCTGTGCAGTTGCAAATGTTTTGTCTTGCATGCTCATGTAGCACTGCAACTGGAGTTCTATGGTACTTTTCCTCTTGTTCTGGGAGGAACACCTTCCCAGACAGGTAAAGGGTGCTATGTATTTGGAGCACCAACTAGGTTGCATGATGTATAAAACAAGAATGAAAAATATGGCATTCTAACTGGAAAAATATAAACTTCAGGCATTTGGGCACTTCCATAGTCCTTTAACATAACTTGGAAACAGACAGTTAAAAGTTGGCTAAGAATATTTACCCCTCGTCACAGAGTAAGCATAATGTCTATTTTATGCCTTTTTCCCCCATCAGGCTGTTTAAATTTGGTAAGAAATTAGTTTCAACTATCAGTTTTCATGCATAATGTGAGCTGTACACTTTTTTTTTCTTCTAATATGTAAAATAATTGGATTTTGAACAATGTCATAGATTTGAAGCTAGTCAGACATGTAACTAATGCTTATGAAATATGGAAGGAGTTTCAGGTCATTCTTTGGGGATGAAGATGCTAAAGAAAGCCACAAATTGGAGCACTTCAGTTCAAAGACTTTCTTGGCTGCAGCTTTTGCTCTGTCCTGTGAATTTCCATTCTTTGCCTGGGTATTGGGGATAAAGGCCATCCTGAAGAAAAATAACTTTTAAGTAGTAAATACTGCAGTAAGAGCGTAGGGTGTGTGGCATGTGTAAGCTGGACACCACCTGTATGGGAAGGCTTATATTGAAACTTTGAACATGCAGTCCATAGTTTTGAAGGAGAAGATATGGGAGGTTTGCCTTGTTTGAGGAATTTGATCTTGAACTGCATAATATAGCCTTTAAAAGCCCATGGTGGTGATGTATGTCTTTCAGAAATCTGTCCAGGTGTGTAGCTCGGTACTTTTGTACCCAAAGGCATTTCTCCACATGTTTCTTCATGGACTAAGACTCAAAAATGCCACACCAAAGTGCAATAATGTTGCTTAGGAAAACTGAAGATAGCCTTGCCTTGAAATCCTGTCTCCTCATTGCTAGATGCATCTGAAGGCATGTGTTATAACTGCCCTTATAAGCTATACAATTTTAAGCTACATATAGTTATAAGCTATATTTTAAGTAGTTATAAGCTACTTGGATACCCTAAAAACTGTGTAGGTGGAAAGGATGAAATGTTTCAGGAGGGCTTGGGCAGACAGAGGAGCCCAGGCTTAGGGGCACATCTCCTCTGTTACGCACAGACGTGCAGGAGGGGAAAAGTGGACTTGAAGAGAATCCCCCTCTGGCTGTAAGGCAGGGAGACGCGGAATGCTACTGCTCTGGACCCAGCAGTAGTGTCCAGCTCTAGCAGTTGTCCACACATTTGCTATTATTTGAAGGTCTGGGTCTGCTTTGGAGTGAATTTTTAACATCGGTGCAGAGTGTAAGGGCTGCTGGTTTGCATTTGAAAGGAGAAGAGCAGCATGCTTGTTCATCAGCTGCTGTCAAGTGGATCTCAGGGCAAAGAGAGAGGAGAACAATCTGTGTAAGTTTGGATTATGAACCCCTTTCAAGACTGTTCTGCCTCAGCCAGCAGTTTCTGTACCTTTACAGTCAGTGTTGGGGGAGGAGGGGCAGGCAGATTTCTTCCCTTCTCACCCAAAGAAGAAATCTGTCATATCTGCAGCAAAATCCATTAGTCCAAAGATCCTTCCCCCTCCAAAAACCCTTTTGCTCCACTCACCTGTGCCCCACCCAGCACGCTGCTCTGGTACTTCCCAGCCCCTTGCTCCACCTTCCTCCACACCTTTCCAAGGGGCTTTAGATTTGGGATGCAGATCTCTTTTTCCCCTCCCCTCCCTTCCTTTGGTGGATTCACCCCAATGCAACTCTGGAGCCTGGGGTGGCACCGAGGTTGGCAGAGGGAGGGTGAGATCATGCCCCTGTGCCAAGACGAGCCCTGATGGCATGGGTCAGAATCAGATGTCTGGCAAATCTGAAGTCAGGCGGGCGGAGGGGAGGGGGAGATGATGAATGAGTCACAAAAACGCCGTTCTCGGTGCACAGTAAGTGCCACAGGGCTCTGGAGTAGATCTGAAAACTTAACTCCTCTGTACGCACAAGCCGTCTCTCCCAAGGCTGCGAGTAGCTCCCTTGCTCTCTGCAGCCCAAAAGCAGCCAGGGAAGGCAGCATAGTCGCAGTCATTATTTTATGACACGTCAGGAAAAGGCCCATGGGACGAAACACACGGACTGTCCAGTTCTCTATTCCAGGTTTTCGCACATCTACGTCCTTAGAAACACAGTCCAGACAGGCGCAGCATCCTTTGCTCAGCCTGCAGCAACAGGTTCACAAGCTCTGGTCCTTCGTGGACCCTCTCAGAGGCATGGCATTGGTCTTGAAGATGCAAATTGGTGGTAACTGAGAAGATTTTGTTTCTCCTGAGGTTAAACGTGATGTTTTGTCAGCAGTGGCTTCAACTCTAAATTAAGACAAGTTTTGTCTGGGCGGTATCTGACATGCAGCTTGCCACTTGCTAAATCTGAAATTAAGATGCCACTTTGGATCAAAACAAAATCCCCTTATCTTAAGATATTACAGCTATATTTTCTCCTGTAGGATACTGAATAGAAGCTGCTATTTAAAGGTGTTTTAGTGGGAAGCATCCACAGATGCTGATGGCAGCTCTCTCTGCTATCTGCCTATAGGATGCAGACATTCTTGTTCAGTTTCTAGACACTATGTCCACATGCTAAACTTAAAGATTGAGGTTTTCTCAAGGTTTTTAGGTCTGTGACTTGCATTGCTCAGGGATCGTGGTGCAAATCCTATTTCTTTTTTTGCAAGACCAGCACAATCAGGCCATATGATCTGGCTGTGCTCTGGACTGAGTGGCCAGTCTTCATCCTTGAGCACGGCTATCTTGTAGCAGAAATGAAATAAGTTCATTTGGGTTTTGTAGGTGACAGTCCCTGTTACCCAAAGACCATGAGGTATGTGCAGAAGTGTGTGTTTGATAAGGATCTAACCAAGCTTTTAAGGAGAATTCGCCTGGGGATTGCAGTTCACACTTGACGTTACTTACTAATATTTATTTTCTAATGCAATGCGTCAGCTCAAAGAGGAGACTCTTAATATGGAAAAAGTAAAATTCCAGAGAATTTGACACTGGATCTGACCTAGATTTCTGGCCAGAAACTCTGATTGGTGTGAAGCAGCTACCCTGAAGTTCTTGCTCTCCAATTAGGGAGATGTCAGCTAGCGCACAGCTAAGCAGCAGTCTGGTAAACATAGGGATGTTTTTATGAAACAGCTTTGGGATACAAAATTATTTATACTGACCTTGTTTTCCAACTCTTCAGAGGCCCAAGGAGAAAGCTTGAGACTCTGTAAGAAGTAAGGCTCCTTCATTATACTGCTTCCCATCTGTCGGGTTAGTTTTTAGGATCTATATGTATTCATCTCTCAGGGAGTAATGGGGATTTCACAAGCAGGAAAACACATGAATGAAATGTTGTTTATCAATGGAGGGTCTAAGAGTGCTTTCACGTATCATATGGACACGAACTTAATGACAGGTGAGTGGGGTGAGCAAGGTCAGGTTAGTTCCTTGCTATATTGCAGAGCATGTAACCTGTAAGTGCTGTATCCAGAAGCACGGATGGATGGGGGGTACGAAGCGGGACCTCAGGTTCACGTGCAAGGAAATCAAAGCCCTTGGGTTGCAAGAGGAAAGAGAGGGGAGGTAACATCTCCCCTCAGTGTCTGTGATGATGATTTCCTAAAGACATCATATAGGGTTGCAATGCTCTTGAACAGTTGAGGGGATGACAGGCTGTAAGTACTCTGATGGTATAACCAGTGAGAGCAATGCCTAAGCCTGGATAAAGGGTATGATTTTCCCAAGCACTTAAGAGACTCATCATTTCCACTTCAAGTCCTACGATAACCTAAGGGGATGTGTTTCCCTTTTTCATTTTCAGTGCCCGGTGAAATATTCTGTGGGTTAAAGGAGGAACAACCACATCTGAAACGCAGAGTGCCACGCGCACACAGCCATCGTGGGAGTGTGAGCCAGGTCCCGATGAGCACTGGCCGGGCAGAAGTCTGTGAGAAGCACGCTGGGCTCCCCAGATCTGGCGCGGCAGTAAGCAGTGCTTCTTGCGAGGGGTGACGTGACACCAGGCTTGACAAGTGAGCACCTGACGGTTCGTGTTTGCTTTAATGGAACTATTTATTACCTTTTGGAAAACGTAATTAAAAGTGAAATCTCCCATTTGACATATGGTTTATTGGCCCCATCTAATTAAAGTCTGCCTGGGAGAGAAGTGCTGCAGCGAGTGCAGGTGGGATCCCAGTGAAATCCTACGCCTGAAATGCCTTCCCAGGGCATGTGCAGACCAGGGGAAAGAAAGATGGAAAAAAATAAATAACGCTGACTGCAGGAAACAGGTAAAATGATTTCCTATTACACCCAGCGTGCTTGTCCTCATTGCCATCCCCAGTGAGTAGAAGCAGGGCTGGGGCAGTGCTGCACATGTGAGGTAGTCCCAAGCTGTACTCAGAGCTGGCAAACTCAAGTTTTTACCATCCTTCTGCACCACGGGGGCCCCATGTAGCTGTTTGCCTCTTGCCCTGCCATTGATAGTCTTTCAGGTATATTCTTGCGATTTCAGAAAACTCAGTCGGTCCTTTGTAAATTGGGAGCAATCTCTCTGGCACTTTTGCTTGGCGTTGGTGTTTGGCAGGTTAAAACATGCCCTGAAGTCAGATGTGTTGATGCTGATCTTTCCCCGTGCAGGGGCAGGGAGGCGCGTTCCTCTGTGCACTGCCGGGGCGTGCGTGGGAATTGCGAAACCAGGAGCCTTCCTTAGGAGGGAAGGCAGCTCTGGCAGCGGTTTAGGACCAGCTCTAAACCTTGCAGCGGTTATGGTGTCTTACAGGAGGAAGGTCACTCGGAGTATATGAACAGCACTGTCTTTGCAACCTGAGTAAGTCGGTGGGCGCTGAGTAGCAACAGATCATGTCCACTGAAATGTGGTTGCTGGAGGCTATGTTGCCATTGCTGCCTGTGCTAGCTGGCTTACAGTAAGGCAGCTACTGTCTAGTGAAGACGCAATGACCCTATGTGCTGCAGTATTGATGTTCTTGACCTCTTTTATCAAAGGACCTTGAAATGAAGGTAACTCATGAGTCCTTTAGAAATAGACCCATGTAAGTTAGGAAGTGGTATCTAAAAAAAATCAGTATGCATCCCATGCTGTAGCTTTTCCTATGCAGCCTGAAATACATTATATGAGTTTAAAAGAGCAATGAAGCACATGGTGTAGAACCATGTTCAGGGACATGGAGTCCATCTCCATCAGCCTTTTCCTCAGCACCCTGTACCTGTCTGGGCCCAAATGCCATGGTGTTGCTCTGGCAATAGTGGAGTTGGTTGTAACATGCATCACCAGAACAAACTAATTTTTATTTCGGTATTGCCCTCACGACATTTTTTTGCTGCTCTGTCAGTACTTGGTGTTTCACCTAACGCCTGGCTTCAGATAACTGCTAGAGCATAGAGGGCTTCTGGTCCTGTTAGGAAGCATGGGCCTTGCTCAGGTGGCTGCAGCTGGAGCTCCCAGCCCAGTGCTCTGCATCGCCTCTGGCTCTCCTCCTCCTCAGCCCCTCTCCCAGGTCCTCCCTCATGTCTCGTGAGATGCACCTGGATCTCTTCTGGGCACTGCACCTAGATGCAGTCAGGGCATGTCCCTAAATTACCGTGCATGAGTGAAAACCTTGAGAAAGCAGGAGGCAAGTAACTTTCTTTCCCAGTTCATAAGTTTTGAGGCAGTGTTGGGATTCACTGAGGAGCAAGCGGTTTGTCAGCTCTTAAGAGCTAAGAGTTACTCCATTTGACGTGGTGATGGTGTGCCCACCTTCTTAGAGGCAAAGCAGTCGTGGCGTCTCACCCTCCAGTACTGAGCTGCGTTCAGCCTTTCCCACAGCTCCTTCCAGTTCTCTGCAGCCGGATTGCTCTAGACTAGAGCAAACCTTGGAAGGAGGTGCCTTGCCTGAGCCGGCAAACAAGGGAGAGCTCTGCAAAGCCGCCGTAGGGAAGCGGGGAGAGCTTTCCTTCTGCTTGCTGCAGAGCTGGGCTCTTTGGCATCCCCTGTTTATTAACCCTTGCTCTCACACCTGTTCTCGCTCTCGCACCTCCGGAGCTCCGGAGCCACTTCTTGCACCTCCCACAAGTGCACATGCTTTTGCTCCAAGAGCCTCCCTGGATTTCGGACCTGTGTGTGATCAGAATGAATTAGACTTGGCTGAGGCATAGGATTATTGCAGACCTGTCACTTTACAGTATGTTCCTGTTACAGCCCACACTCGTGTCTGCTAGTATTTTAAAGTAGACTTTAATTAGCATCTTCCGAAGAGTGTGAATAAATTGTTTTGTTGTTGTTTTAGGTTTGGTTTTGTTTTAAGGAAAAGAGTGTTTACTCACCAAGGACATGTTTCCAAACTCTTCATCCACTCTAGTCCTGGTTTTCTGGTACCTCACTGTGTGTATTACTGTGAAGCTCTGCGTGGTGCTGTTGGTGGGAGCAAGGTTGCTCAGCGGTGGGGTAGAACATGCTGTGGAGGCACATGTAAGTGCTGGAGTATTTTTGGGACATGTTGGAACGATGCTGTCAGACTCCCGATGGCCAAATGTCACGCATTTACTAGCAGACTATCCCAGGAGCACCATTCCAGGTTAAGTAGATCTGTGTCTGCCTTGGTTCGGTGTAGCACCCTCTTTACCTATAGTCTGATGGGCACGGCTTGGCCTCAGCACCCTCAAAGGTCTTAAATAGCTTAGGGTCCTCTGTCTAACTGTGCTGCAATCCAACAACACTGGAGAGATCTCCCCCTTATTGTAAATAACATGTCTGAGATGATCTTTGCAAGGGGTGTTGAGCATGTTCTCCAGCCTTCACTCCGTAAAGGGTGAATCAGGTATCTGATGTGATCCGGAGATCTGCTCATAGAGAGCAAAGGGATGCAAAGGAGGTTTTGTACATGGCTGAATTCCTGCAGAATGACTTTACTGCTGAAATTAAGTGTATTAATACTGCGTAAAGGTTTCTACCCACCCAAGCCATTTACTAGACTGAATTTGTGAAACTGGTGGAATAATGGATTGGAAGGGGATGAGCTGCAGACCTGTTCGCCCTCTTTATGGGGAGAGTGTTAAGGAAGGGCTGAGAAATCAGGCTGGGGCTGGGGCGTTACCTGCCGGTGCTGGCACAGTCATGATCCCCACCCCATACCATCTGTTTTAAAAGGCGATGTGTGATGTGAGGAAGGTAAACCTGCTGCCTGGAATACTGGAGGCAGGAAGAAGTAAACTAGAAGTGGGGGGAAAAGGCTAAATTTAAAGGCCTGGGTGGTAAGCAAAATTTTTCAGAGGAAAGAAGGTGTTGACTTGGGTGAGCTGTGAGGACTCCATTGGCTTTTGCATTGCAAGGAAATGTACTTGAGCAAATGTGCTGGTATGAAGTATTCAGGCACATAGACTGACTCCTTTTAGTTTCACCCATGCATGGCTTCGGTTCCACCCATCTTGTTTAAACAAACACACTTGGTGGGGATAAGGCAAGGAAAATCCTGTTCTCTGCTTGTGTTTGTTCTTCCCTCTGCTTCTCCAGCAGGGACACTTGAAACACAGATGGAGCTCAAGGCGTTAGGTTTTAACAGATCCAAATCAATTTGATGTGCCCTTAAAAAAATCCCGCAGTCATTTCCAGCAGCATCCGCAGAGCTGCTAACAGCCAAGCATGTGCCCAGTGACTAGCTGCTGCATGTATTGGTTTTCTCATACTGAAAACCATTCTTTTCCTGTCATGTGAAGGCTTCAAGTGTGGCTTTTTGGTGGCGTCAACACAAGACCATCTTTAGAAGTTATGAAGTGGCGTTATCTGGAGTACCAACATGGGAGCAGCAGGGCAGTGGAGACCGGGTTGTTATCTTGTGCTTCTAAACCAGTTGTTCCCAGTTTCCTGGTGAGACCTCTGTCAGTGAGTGCCACATAAAAAGGCCCCCTGTAGGTGGTCAGAAAAAGGAGAACATCTGGGAATTGAAACACCCAATTCCCTGACCCGTCAGTAGTGAAAATGGGCTACCTGCACATCTCAGCCCTCAGCAGTTCCCCAGAAGACACAACCCACTGCTCGAAGGAGCACCCTCTGCTTACTAGGAAGGACTGGAGAAGAGTTGACCCCCATTGCTTCCTAATATGAGATGGAGAGGGGTTGCAAGAGAAGAGGCAGCCCATGCTCTGCTTACCCACTAGTGTATGGCATTGTCCTCATTTGCGCGGAAATACGTCTTTGATGACTTACAAAAATAACAATAGGCTTCAAAATAGGAAGGATTATTTTATTTATGCCACTTCTGCTTTATTCCTTCCCCCAAGGTCTCATAGAAGTGATGGGGGGAATGGACCTTAGGAGGTCTGTCATCCAGCCTCCCATCTGGAGCAGGACTATCCCCAACACCAGATCAGGTCAGCCATGGCTTTGACTACCCAAAGCCTGATCACTGCTGTGGAAGATGTCACCACCTCTCTGGGTGACCTGTTCCAGGTCTGTGCTACCCTCCTACTGCAATTTTTTTTTCTTAATGTCCAATCTGAACCTCATAAGCCGCAATATGTGGCCATTGCCCCTATCTGCCATTACTAAGAAAAGTAGCCCTGTCGTCATTGCAACTCCCCTTCAGATACTGTGGGCAGCAGCTTGGCTGTATAAGGTGGCACCACTTTCCCTTTTTTATTGGTTTTATGATCAGGAATGACTCTTTGTACTCCTTGGCATTGTGACTGGAGGAGAAAGTGGTTTTCTGTGGCCATGACTTCCCCAGATCGGGAAGACCTGCGCCACATCCAAGCATTGGACATGGGTCCAATCTATGCAAGTCCATAGGTCAAGCTATTTCTTTGAAGAAGGGTTCATTTTCTTTCTTCGATGGCTTATTCTACTGAAATTGAAGAGAGAGAGAGAATTCAGTAGCTATTGACATCGATTATCAGTATAAAGGATTATAAGGGACTGAGCTCTGATCAGGAAGCTCTGATGCAAGTTCCCGGTCTTCCCTATTATTTTCCCCTTCTTCTGACTCACCTGGTCTGGTTGCTACATCTTGCTCCATCCTAAGGGAAGCAGAGTGCTCAACACGTTCCTCACCTCTCCTGTGACCTCTCTGGTGCCACACCTTTGTTGGATGACAGCAACAAAAACAGCACAGAGAATTCCCAAAAGGGTGAGGACTCCTTAATCCCTTCAGAAAACCAACCCGATACTTCATGGGTGGGTCCCTGCTAGTCTCAGAGCAAATTAACATCTCCTTCCTCATCCACAGCGCTCAGCCTTTCTGATCACACTAAATGCAAGTGCCGATCCCATGTGCCTCTGGCCAATCTGCCTCCATGTTTGCAAAAGTAGTGCCTCATGGGGACAAAGGTCTAGCCCTCTTAAAATCCCAGCCATTTTCCCTTTTCCTAGTTCCGCATATGGCTATCTAATCACGGGTCAAGTTGTCTGCCTAGCAGCCAGTGAGGCAGTTCCCTCATCATCACTGGTTTACATCGATTGACAGTTTTGCTACTTCTTCAGTGACCTCCCTCAATGTTTTCCATAACTGTGTTTCTCTTTGGACTGAATCCTTCATCTATTTATTTAGCATCTTTCTCCCACCCTATATTTTGTACAGTCACATCACCGTGGTATTGAGACTCCCTGTGGTCAATATTAGACATTAACCATTGAGATGCTGGAGAATTTACCTCTGTTTTCAGAGAAAAAGGCTAAAATAAGTCAATCACTCAGGTTACATGATAGATTGCAGATGAGACTGGACTCATGGACCCCATTCCTGTCTAGTCAGACCATCCTTTCCGTTTGGTGCTCCAAGAAAGACATGTTCCCTAGGGCAGACCCCAGCTCACAATCCCTGTGTTGAGAGATCTTGAAGTTTTCCTGCCTTTCCCTGGATTTGTAAGGTTGTGATTTATCAAGCAAGAACATAGCAAACCAACATCTTGTTCTACAGCTTCACCGCAGGGATGATTCATATGGACACATTCATATGGTGCTGATGGCATCTGGCACCAAGATTTGGCTGCTCTTCTGGAAATAGTGAGCCTTTTGTGGATATCTGGTCATTAGATGATGAATTTTTGTTTGCTCTCACCTGAACTTAATTCAGACTTAGGTGCCATACATCTTCATTAATCCTCTTAGCTGTGATTTGGTTGCACCCTCTTACCTGAAAGAAAGGAATTTGATAATGCACCGATGAAATGAGCTGCAGCAATCTGCCATTCAAACCCAGACAAACAAAACTCTCTCAACTCGCTTGGAGAAAAACCACATCAATTACACTGTCAGTTGTATTTACCTTGCACAGTCCTGAACCATCCCAAGGCTGACACATGTGCCGTCAACGTCTGGGGCAAAGCCTCTGCGGTTAAGGATGTGCCCCGGTTGCTGGGATCCATCCCATCACAGCTGGGGGCACAGCACGCAGGGGTGCATCTGTGGGCTGAACAAGGCTGCAAGAACACAGAGGAGCAAAGTCTCCAACACACAAATGCCACAAAATCTGATTGAGTCCAGCAAAGCACATCTTGTAAGCTTGGGCTTGTTAAAAAAAAAAAAAAAAAAAAAAAAAAAAAAAAGGAAAGGAAAAAAGGAAAGAACCTGCTGGAAAGGAGGGGTTTCCCAAGTTCCTGCAACATTAGACACTGCCTGCATTCCTGTGCCATGAGGACAGCGTAGTCCAGAAATGCTCACTTTGTTTTTCCCCAGGCCTTCGCTTCTTACTTATGTCCAGCAATTTGCACTGTACAGCAATGCTCTCCTCTCCAGTTCCTGGGCTTAGAATGGAAACTTTGCTCCTTACGACAAGCTGGCAATAGCTGGCTCTGTGCCCGTGCGAGGGAGCAGAGGGCAAGTGCCCTGCTCAAGCCCTGGGCTTGCAACACCCATCGCTCTTGTCTCTTTTTTCCAGCACTGCTGGCGCGTCGCTTCTCTGAGCTCAGAAACCTGCCTTCACAGCTCTCGAGAGCGGCTCTCCTCCCAAGGCCGACGAGCAGCAAATAAGGAGGGTATTGTTTTGCTGTCTCCAACCTCTGCACGTTTGATGGGGAAAATTAAAACAGACACATGAGCAGATTAGGTGTCAGAAAACGTCTAATTATGGCTTATAAAATTACCGGCTCAGTGGCTTATGAATGGAAATGTGCAGGGGAACCCGGTATCAGTGTAGTCTCCAGCTTATCCTTGAAAGCCTCATGTCTAGAGAAAAAGGAAAGGAGCAAATCCATCAGAGCTGTCCTCTATGGCCATGGAAGATGCAGACAGTCCAGATCCCATCGTGTCTGGTTCCTTGGGAGCAGTGTGTGACCTACATTTCAAAACAGTGTCTCCTGTAGCATACCAGAAGATACGCTACTATTCATTACATAGGTCCTCTCTTCCATCATGTTTTTTGCTGAATGGTGGGGATCGACACTGCTCTTCACACTGCCGCAGTGCTTGGCCTCTGTGCCTACATGTGCAATGCTTCAAGAAATTCAGATGGAGGCCTTTACCAATCCAAATTTATGATGTGATGGCTTAATGGTTATGGTTTAATGACACATAATGATTTAATACTTCTCACTTTTAACAGTTTTCCATGAAATGCGGGGATGACAGCAAATACATTTGCTCTCAGTTTTGAGCATAGTATGTTTTACAGTATAACGTGTATGTTTGTAGCCCATATGACAAAGACTGTCCCTAGAGTTGTCTGCCAAGGTGCGGCAAGGCAGAGATGTGACTCCGCAGTGGGTAATTACTTGCTTATCAAAAGTTATTGGGAGTTTTTGATGGATTTTTTGTGCATGTGAAATACATATGCACAAATAGGAATTCATCCAGGTTTTTTGCGGCAATCTCCTTAAACCTTTCAGTGAAGCTTCAGTGCAGCAGCAGGAAAAGTATGACAACTTTTTTTTTAAACTTTCTGCAAGGTAGCCAAAATCTCTTCTTTCGTAACATACCAGCTGCATCCTTAACTATTGGAGAGCCTGTATCCCTCCTTCTCAGTAACTAATATCCTATCCCTGGTATGTCGTATCCACCTTCCTGACTGTTCAGAAGCCAAGTGCTACTGTGGAGTCTGAGGGCCAAATCTTGGATCAGCTCAGCTTGGTATCATACAGGCCATACATGCAGTGGTTTTCCTCCTAGTGACTCATGAAAATAGGTGTGCCCTCAACTTCTTTTGGAGCATTTAAGTGGAATAACTCGAATGGAAAGGGAACACTTTATACCTTACTTTGTGCGCTTGTACTGGTCTTGCCACAGCATGGGTGAAGACCCAGAGTTTTAGTCCTGCCTTAGAGACATCCTGGGCATAAGGTTGCATGGGGAGTTGTTCAAACTGTGTTATGTTTTACGGGAAATAGTGTTTGGTCATTCTGTGTTTTAAAATTGATTGCAAGGGATGCATATCCCTGGGCTTCAAATCTCTATCTTTTGAATATTTACCTGTGCAAACCTGATGAGTGTTTTACTTAGCTTTTCTATGCAATTTATTATAATGCCTTAATTTTGTAACCAAGATGAAGTTCTCCTTGAGAAAATGCCTGAGCTACTACAGTAGGTACACAACCTGGACTGCTACCAACCCTTGCAATAACAAGTCAGAAAATCTTAGTAACTTTGAGAGCAAAGGATGAATAAGGATACAAGGCTCTCCAACAGAGCTGGTTGCCCTGGACAGGTCACTGCGATACCTGAGATGGCTAGGGATGCATGTATGCAAAAAATTCATAGGCTTGGACTTGTCTGTCTTCTGCTTTGTCTCCATATTCATACAAATCTGTAGGTTTTCAGAAAGTTAATATGAAAGCTTTAACTGAATCTGCTGGAATCAAGACCTTTTCCTCGAGGAAAGGAAAACTGCTCCTCCAAGGTGGGTGGGCAGGTATTCTATGCCAGCAAAGTGGAAGGCTGTACTGCACCTGCATGGGCTTTTGCAGGCAGAACTGCACTGACCTGGCCATCCTGCCTTCCAGCAGACTGCATCAGAGCAAGCTGGGGAACGAGAGGCTGGAGAGCAGCCCTGCAGAGAGGGATCTAAGGGTTCTGGTCGACAGCGAGTTGAACATGAGCCAACAGTGTGCCCTGGCAGCCAGGAGGGCCAACCGTGCCCTGGGGTGCACTGTATTGCCAGCCGGTCGAGGGAGGTGAGTGTCCCACTCTGCTCTGCACTGGTGCGGCCTCATCTTGAGTACTGCCTGAAGTTTTGGGTGCCACAGTACAAAAAGGATACGAAGCTACTAGAGAGCGTCCAGAGGAGAGCCACGAAGATGGTGAAGGGTTTAGAGGGCAAGCCGCATGAGGAGCGGCTGAAGTCACTTGGTCTGTTCAGCCTGGAGGAGAGGAGACTGAAGGGAGACCTCATCATGGTCTACAGCTTCCTCACAAGGGAAGGAGGAGGAGCAGGTACTGATCTCTTCTCCCTGATGACCACTGATAGGACCCGAGGGAAGGGCAGGCAGATATGCCAGGGGAGGTTTAGGTGGGACATTAGGAAAAGATTCTTCACCCAAAGGGTAATGGAGCATTGGAACAAGCTCGCCCAGGAGGTAGTCATGGTGCCAAGCCTGACAACATTCAAGAAGCAATTGGACAACACCCTCAGACATACGGTATGATTTTGGGGGTTATCCTATGCAGGGACAGGAGTAGGACTTGATGATCCTTGTGGGTCCCTTGCAATTCAAGATATTCTATGATTCTATGATTCTGTAAGTTTGAAACTGAGAGTTGGGGGGTGGCTTTGGCAGGTGATGCTCTCAGCACTGCTCAGACTATTTGCTCAAGCACAGCATCTTCAGATTGCACATGTCCCACTTAGGCACAAGCCTGCAAATGGCTGCAGCTATCATACCCACAGGTATACCTACCAGTAGAAATGTGGTCTGAACATTGAGGGCCAGTTTGGGGCCATTGAGGCCGTTTTTTGGACCAGTGACCTTAGCCCAAGCAAATATGCTGGTCCTAGTTGTAGCTGTTGTCACGAGGTGGTTTTGATGGGATCTCTCTGTCACTCCACGTGCAGAGTGTGACCTGGAGAGCCAGTTTGCACACGTGAACATCAGTGCCACTTTCAGTCAACACCATGCAGTGTTTAACATCCTAAAGGAGGAGTCCTGACCCCAATGTGATGAATAGCAAAGTCCCTGTAGGGAGATTTCACAGGACTCACCCAGAAATACAACTTGTCAGATTTATGGTGTAGCTTCCTCTCTTCCTTTGGTGCAAAGTTGTTTTTTTTTCACTAAAAATGACCTTTTTCATGTGCACATCTGCTTTCCACCCCAAATCTTGGTATTTCTATATCATACCACTGACAACCAAGCTGTTCTGGCTGAAAACCAAAGTATTTTTGTGCAAAATGGCATTAGCATGTCTCATGGGAATCGTGGTTTTCAGTACCTTCTGCTTCCATTCTCCTTTCTGGGCCAAGTTTTGTTGCAACCTGCAGCTCCCAGGATGTGCGTAGACAGAGAGAGTATGTGTGCTAAGCTAGGAAAGTCTTTAGCTTTCAAGGTCTTACGAATTTTGGTGAAAAAACTTAGGCTACAAAACAAACGGTGGAAACAAAAAGCCTTAAGGGACAAAACCTGGAGCACAGTGACGCATTTTTGAGTCATAATATTTTACTGAAAACTATTTTTCTCCTGTCGAAAATTCTGATAAAACCAAAATTGCGTATCAGCACTTCCTAGAGGAAAATGCCTTTCTGTCCAATTTTCAGTCTAGTCTACTCCTATAACAAGAAAAAAGTTTTGACTGTAGTTGGCTTATGTGGGATTTTAACAACCCAGCCGAATGCATTAAAAGCCTTCAAGATATTTCATAGAAAAATTCTTTTGAGTTTCATAATGTTTGTCCAGCATCCTGAAATTCAAGTATTTTGATACCTGAAAAGTTCACTTGCAGAATTACCAAGTTGGATGTGTAGCTGGCTGAAATCAATCTACCTTCATTGACTTTAGTGCTACAGTGATTTACAGTGCCAGCGAGTGTCGCGTGGTGATTTGAGCTTGCAGTTTGCCATGCATACAGCCGTCAAAATTGGGGGCTGCTCAATACGCCCAGCTTGTGCTGCTTTCCTTTATTGATACGGGAAAAATGGTATAATGTGGCTGCAACTGCTTATATAAATGTGCTTGTTTCCATGAAGAAAAAGGAATTTTAAGGTGTTTCTGTGGGTTTTGGTTGTTTGTTTTTTAATTTAACTATGTCCACAGTAGTGGTTTTCTGGTATTAACTGTTTTGTAAATTATAGTACCTCTGTTGACATGCTGATAGCTGGGTGTATGTTAGTCCCATCTGAGAAAAATATGAGCTTTTTTCAGTTAAAAGGTTCCTCTTGGAGTCAGAAGGCAATGCATTCAGCTACGCCAATCCATGGAAGTCACTGGTTGTGTTTATACAGCAATTAAAGGGGGATTACAGCTGCCGCAGAGCTCAGCACCCCGATCCCATCCCCTCCCCTGCACGCACCGGGAGCCTCAAAACCACATTGTTCCCTGTAGCCGTCAACACCAGCCCGGGGACAAGGCGGGTCATGAAAATGGGAGAGGGTAGTTTCTGCCAGAGAGTAAGATTTAAAAAAAACCCAAACCCCAAACAAAAACAACAAAAAAAAAGAAAAAAGGGTGGGGGAAGGAACAATAGTTATGTTTTGTTCTTCCAAAGGTGTTTTGCCTGGCCATCCTTGGTGCAGGGCAGCGGGGAAAGGAAACGTCCTTTCCAAGTGCACCCTGGAAATCATCCTTTGGGGGACATCTTGTGCAAGGTGCTGTACAAGCACGTGGGCAGAGGTTGTCCTTGCCCTGAAAGCGCTGGCTTAGCATGAAGGACTCTGCTTTGGAGGTGGCATCCTGAGGGCCTGTGTTCCTGCTCTGCTCAGAGGTCTTGCCAAACCCTCACGCTGGGGATGGGGTGAATCACAGAGGCAAACATGTGTCTCTGTTTCGGCAGGATCCCTCGGGCTCAGTGCAGGGGGATGGCCACCAGCGGAGCCGGATTCCTGCTCCCCATGGAAACAGCCTCCCATAGCGCCCATCTCTGCCCAGACAGCGCTAATCCTCCCTCCGCGGTCACCCTGAAGAGCCTCCCAGCTCTCTTATCAGTGAGGATCTCCCTTCGGCAAATAATTAGGAGAGGCTGCTTTGCAGGGGGGCAGCAAGCCAAGGTGGGTGGCGGGGGCCCACACCGCAGAGGAGGTGCTGGCAGGGACAGGATGGGGGGCATGGCACAGCCACAGGGTCCCTGCGGTGTGTGGGGCCACCGCAGCCTCCCGTCACCCTCCTGTGTTGGGGAGACCTGGCTGTGCTCCTGCGGGTTGCAGCATCCCAACCTCTGCTGCCAG
This sequence comes from Platalea leucorodia, assembly GCF_965183815.1. Classification (NCBI taxonomy): domain Eukaryota; kingdom Metazoa; phylum Chordata; class Aves; order Pelecaniformes; family Threskiornithidae; genus Platalea; species Platalea leucorodia. Next base: position 63,129,489 of record NC_138827.1, read on the forward strand.
CAGGAAACCTTTAAAACAAGTCTGAGGGTGACTCCCCCAGGAGGAGATGATCCCCCAGTGAAAGGGAGTGTGGTTGGAGGTGGTGAAATGTGTTTTTTGCTCAGAAAAGAGCGAATGGCTTTTCTTATGGAGAGGGAAGGTTTAGGGGGGATGGGGAGCCCTGCTCCATGCCAAGTACAAGTCCAAATGCTGAGGAGCCACAGGCTATTGCTGAGAGCCAACAGCTTTGCAGTTAAATGGTCAGACAACTCCGTTCTCAGCTCTCAGATTTTTTTTCTTGAAGACCCAACAGAAAACAAAATCCAGTATTTATCCTGCCTCATGGGCAATAGATGGAGGGTTGTCCAGAAAACGTATCCTCTGGACACAGCAAGCAGCAGAAGAGACGTCGGTCCCTCCCCAATGTAGAGTACAAATTCAAGCCCATGCATGGGTTACCCTGATGCTCACACAGGCGTTTATTTCCACAAGTAAATGTATTTTCACTCAGCGGTGGGGCAGGAGCTGTTTTGGTGCTGCTGCTGCAGAGGTTGCGAGCTGAAGTCTCCTGAGCAGAGCCAGTGTGTGGGCTGAGTGAGCAGCACCTGGTGGGGTTTTGCAGCCCTGGTGGGAAAAGGACTCAGGTTGGTACCAGAGAGGGAAAGGGAGGGGTATCACAGAAGCAGAGGAGGAGGCCTTGGCACTAAGGATGAGGAGACAATGCATGCACGGTGCCACCAAGTTTTGACACAGCAACTCAACGTGTGGGACTGTGAGAAAAGCTCGAGCAACTGATGAACGATGATCCCGGCAGCAGCGTCTTGGACAGACCAGAGAGAGTCAAAATGAGTCACGAGGCGCTTCCTGCCCAGCCTCTCCATCCGCGGGAGGTGCGTGTTGGTGCAGATCAGGCTGCAGGTCCAACCCCCAGATCTCCGTTTCTCTGAGTGCTCAGAACTGCATAACCAGGTTTGTAGCTGAAATTCATAGCGAAACTGGTGCTCGCCCCACCCACGGAGGCACACGAGGCTTGGGTAATCTCTGCAGGGAACATGGAGATCTTCAAAGGAATTGAAAAAGAAAACACCATCACCAAAAAAAAAAACCCAACCCCCAAAAACAGGCTTTGGGAAAGTAACAGGTCCTGTCCCAGCTTTTGGTCTCACCTTGGTCATGGCCACGGATACACCAGACCTGAGTGTCTCACTCCTATGGATGACAGCGCCTTGGTCCATAAATACCTGTGCATGTAGACATAAGATCACTTTTCCTTTCTTTTTCCTTTGCAGTCAATCACGTCTTATGAAGGAAAGGTGAATATGAAAGCTGGAGGGGCTTTGTTACCCTGCTAATGGTATGTAAAATAAATGGGGGCCTGAGAACCATTGAGCTGGAAGCAATAATCAGCCTGTGTGATAACATCCTTCTCCCTGGACAGGCAGCGTCGAGAGCATCTGTGGAAATGTGTTGACACTACATAGTGCAACACTGTAAGTAAATGATATCTGGAGCCTTTTCCAGCGTTTGTTGGGGTTTTACATCTCCCTGTATTACTTTTTCGTGCCGTACAAACTGGCTGGTGGAAAAGGAGACGTGCTTCACTTGTGCAACAGCACAGGGGAAGTTCAAGGGCCATTAAGGTTTTGCGTTGGTTCTGAAGCCCCTTTGCACACGCATCCCATGTCCCTTGTTATAACAGAGCGATGCTGGTTAAAGAGGTAACGCTCACTGTCAAAAACCCTGGCAAAGAATAAAACACGTCTTCTACTTGCGTTGAGCCTCAGCTTTGTCTCTTCTCTCTGCCGAAACCCAGGCGGTGCCCAACAGACTGCATGGCTTGCAGAGGCATCTAGTGGCTGAATGCTGTACAAGTGATCCGGTATTGCAGTGCGTTTTATACCCTCCTCTAATATCAGCTTCAGTCAGGCTTCTCCTCCTAAACAGGTTAGTGTCCCTCATTACATGAATACAGGCAACACCTGGAGGTCAGAAATGTTGCCAATAATCTGATTTAAAAGATATCCCTCTCACCATTCCCCTCCTCCTCCTTCCCAAAATACCCATTTCACATAAGAAGCAAAACTTTGCGGGTGACTTCAATCCTCCTTCTGTTCAATGTGTGGAAATAATGCTTAGTGGCAGTGGCATCCCTTCATACATCGCTGTGGCTTCCCCAAGCACACTGAGGAGCTACTACGAGGAAGCCTGGCTGCAAACATCAGTTTGGAGGAAGCCTGCTACTACTCCAAAATTTTTTGTTGCATGATTTATTTAGCTGAGGCTTGTCTCAGCTTCAAAAGGTCAAAGATATCACAGAATTGGGTGGGAGGAAGAAAAATCAAATCTTCACGTGACTTTTTGCAAAGCCAGAACTTCTCTAGCACATTACAGGTGTTCAGGACCAAATCTGCTGCTGCCAGCAGTGAGATGCCCCAGGAGAGCGTGGCACAGCAGTGCCTGAGGCCAACCCTGGCTCCGGGGACGGGAGGGGGTCAGGGAGGAGCAGGGGACACTGCAGTGACACTGTGCGCTGAGTTTGCTTTCTTTAAATCCTCAGAGGACAATACCTGTGGCAAACACTCCCTGAAAGTAAAAGTGCAATATAGTGTATTGGAGGCTGACGAACAAGGCTCTTTTGTAAGGACCAATGACTCATGTCTCCTGGATTTTTAAGAAAATGCACACAAAAGCAATTACTGGGGTGTGAGTTATTTTGTTTCTTAATGGCCTGACAGTTTTGACAGCTCTTAGCTTGTTATCTATCACAAACTCTCTTGATCTCCCAACTTTAACATGATTTTTAATTATACTTTCATATAAGTAAAAGCACAGACAATCTATAGTCTGGTTTCCATTCAGTCTAATTTATTTAAACAACAAAGGAAACTTTTCCTCCTAGCAGGGTAAAAAGGGTGATTTGGTTGTCTAATGTGGTAGATATATTTAAAAAAAAAAAAAAAAACAAAAACAGAAAAACCACAAATAGTTCAGTTTGTTCTTTGCATGAGTGGAGGGTGGATCAGTGCTTTCCTCACCTTCCCTTTGGAGCCACCAGGAAAGCCTTCTCCTCCTCGCCATGAACCTGGCTGGCCTGTGCTATGCTTGTGGTTGCCAATGGAGGTTTGAGTTTGGAGTTTGGAGTACAGGCAGTGTCCAGTCAGGGAGGTGATGCCTCCCCACCTGGCTGGGAAGGAGATGGGGATGTGGGGAGGACCCTGAGGGGCTCAGCTCCATGCTGGGCATGGCAGAGGTACGGGCGTTCCCACGTGTCCCATGCTATAGGGAGGCTTCAGGGCTCTCTCTGGAGACTCCAGCTTAGGGGAAATTTATTTTCATGGTGGGAGAAAAGTGTCTTTTGGTGAACCTGGTAGAGCTTTTGGTTTCCCACCCAATCCCAAACATGTGCAAGATTCCTCAGTGTAACAGGAGTTGCTTCCCAAAATTACCACAAATCTAGCTAATTGCTCTCCATAGTTAAAAAAAAAAAAAAAAATCTTTTAATTCAGAATTTAAAAAATAAGAAATCATTTGATCACCATAGGCTTGATTTATCAACACCTTTGCGGCATACCTTGCTGTAAGGGCAGTTAGCTGCACTACCTCGCCTGGAAGACCCTTTTCCTTTCCAAAACATGGACTTGCCTTCCCAGTCCTGCTGATGCTCAGCAGCATTGTCCATCTTGGCCCTCATGGCCCGTGTTCCTCCTGCTCAGCCCCTGGTCCAAGAGCAATGCCATTACGGGCCAGCGCTAAAAGGCTAGATATATTAAGGATTACAAAGAACTTGGGAGCTATAGTCATGGGCATCACATACACTGAAAAGGGTAAGATGGGAGCTGGAAATAAAGTGTAAATCAAAGTTAGGAAGGTTACACTAAAATTACAATAAAAGCCACAATGAAGTTTACTGTGTTCTTCCAGGTCAGTCATCTAAAAGTTAGGGGGGACTGCGTTTATGAATGCTTGTACAACACATTTTTTCCCCTTGTGTATGTGCATTAAAACACATTCTTTAATGCCGTCTTCATATATTAATTTTTCCATATGACCTGTTATAAGCTTCTCTTATAATATTGGAAAAGAACAGAATATTTGACCAGAAGGCCTCTGGAGTTGCAGAGATATTAAATAGATCCCATACATCAGTTGTTTGTTGGTCTGTCTAGTGACAGGCCGCTGTTTATCTTATGATAAAATAGCATGTTAGGGAAATGCCTCTCTCAACTGCATTTCTATAGAAAATGTTTTTGTAGAGACAAAATATAAGGAAAAGGTAAGATGAGAAAAGTAAAAAAAAAAAAAAAAAGTAACTTGAGAAATTCAGGGGCAATAAATCACCACGCCAGATGGTATTCATCTGTGAATGCTGTGCAGAGCTATCAATTTAAAAAATTGCACAGGAGTGTGCCATTAAAATGCAGACATAATATCTGCCCATTTTCACTGCCCATCTTTGTGGTGCCTGGGCAGGTAAGAGGTGACTTGGTGCCGCCTGCCAACATCTCTAGGTGCCTTCAAAGCCCACCTGGCATCCCCACTGCAGCCTTGGAAAATTTGACCCAGCAGATTATGTGTCCATTTACTTACTAATTCTCTTAATTATAGTGAGGAAGTGCAACTGAATAGGTATATTCTGAATAATATTTTAAAAATCCATGAGATATTGATTTACAATGATCTTTCTGCCAACTTACACTCCTGCAGAGAAAAATGCTTTATGTCGAGCTCACGTGCCTCTTGTCCTAGGTTTTAGAGGGCTTTTAGATCTGTTGGCCTCATGAATGGATGAGGAGACAGCCTGTGATACACCTACATGTGGTCCTGAAGATCAGGAATGAAGTCTCATGTTGCCATCGATGTGTAATCCAGGAGAGGCTGCTCTTGCTGTCAAGACCACTCTACAGACCCATCCTGGTCACTCTGAGTGGGGCTTCTCAGGTAATTCCCACAGTTGGGGTACAAGGGGTGGGAAATAATACATCTCAATCCAGTCTTGGGTCTGCAAGATATAGCATCATCAATGAGAAAGCATCCCCAGCTGATCGGTGGGAACTACCTGCTCTCCCAAAGAACAATGTTATGTAGGGACCAAGCTATAAAATGCTGGGAGGGTGCAATCAGCATGTCAGCTATAAGGAAAAAAAAAAAAACCCAGCTTTATCTGATTTGGGATTTTTAGCAATTCTTTGGAAGTGTCAGCAAAATAATGGATGTAAGGAAATCCAGGAAAAGATGCAGAAGAAGGTAGTGCATGGATTACAAAGCTCTCATTGAGAGCTGGGGAAATTGCAGTCTGCACTAGCTGGGACTTCAGTGATGTTAAGTAAACCCCTTCATCTCTTGAATCCTATTTTCCCTGCTTTGTGGATCACAGTGCGAGGATAAATTTCAGTAAAAGATTGTGAAGTTATGGTAGGTACACAGTTGCATAAAATAAGGGAGTCTTTGCACTTGGTAACCTGCGATGCAGTTCTGCTGTCATTTAAGATTTGGTAAAGAAAAGGAAAATAAAGGCTGGTTAGGAAGTCATGGTTGTGGCAGTGCGCAAACATTTCTGCTTGTTGCAATCAGAGCTCCCTGCTGTGCCGGCGATGTGGCTTAATAAGTGAACCGAGAAACGGGGCCCTGGGGATCAGCTTTTGCCTGGAGGGGAGGAAGGAAGGAGCAGTGTGTGCATGCAGGGATGCAAGCCGAATTGGGTAAACTCTCCATATTGGCTTGTAATTGGGAAAATATTTCCCCTGTTTTAGATTAAAGTGGGAGATGATGGCTTCGTGCCCTGTGAGTCCTGTTTAGAATATATTCAGAGTGTGGGTACTGGGGTTTTTTATACTTAATAAAGAAAAAAAGTGTTGTTTCATTCGCCAGTCCTAAAATGATGATTTGTAAAGAAAAGAAAATTGATTTAAAGGCCACAGGAACAAATTGAGGGGTCAATTTTGACTTTAATTCCAACAATTAATTAAGGAACTCTTCTGGAGATGTTTGTAAAATGAATATTGATCTCGGGCACTCTGTAGTCATGTCTCCGTCCTGGTTTATATCCTCCCATTTTGATTTATGGATTGGGTATAGCAATAGTGGAGCTACATGACAGGGCTGCTCAGCCGCACTGTGCGAGCACCCATCCTGAGAGCACAAAGCTCATTGCAGTCATCTGTACAGCGGAGCTGGATTGTTTTAAGGGTGTGAGCAATGGATGTGTCACATTCGGTGTGCGCTTTGATGACCAGGAGTCATCTACTGCTGTCCTGCTCCAGCTCACCCTCCTGGCTTCCAGTAAACGTTCATCTGAGCGATATTTTTGTCCCTGCAGCAGTATAAAACGAACTAAATTCTGCACTGATGGAAGGATAAAAATGCGTTTGATACTGGAAGAAGCAGAAATAGTTAATAGCCTTTATTTTAAAGGAAACTTGTCTGTGGAATTTCTGCCATGGTCGCGTTAGGTTCTGAGTTGTTTTGGTCAGTTGGGTTGGGGTTTCTTCACAGCAGGGCTGGGGTCTGTTGCTACCTGGTGTCTCTGCTGAAGAAACAGTGCTTGGGGTAGGTGTGGGTGCGGGCAGGCAGAAAGGCTCCTCCTGGTACCAGCTGCGGATGGGTTTGCTCCATTGGGATGTCCTGCTCCATAGCGTGGGCACTGCTAGGCTAGAAAAATCCTGAAATACTTACAGAAAAAAACAAAACAAAACAAAAAAACAACCTCTCTCATAGATGAAATTTTCTCTTTTATCTCTTCTTTATTCTTTCTCTTCTTCCTGCTCTCTGTGAACACTTGTTTTAAGCCAACGGATTTTAGAGGCATGGATTTGGGGTGAAGGACATAGCTCTCTTTTCTGTCAACCTCTGCTGTGCCATCAACAAAAAACGTTAGGGTTAATCTGAACAGCTGCCCGTAGCACTTTACCAGTTTCCCTTCTTGCAGATGCCCTTTATACTGACTACAGAGCACAGCTTTCTCCAGCTGAGGGAGATGAGTTTGCCAGGAAAATCGCCTCTGCCTGGGAAAGGCTTGATGATACGAAAACTGCCCCAACATTTGCAATCCTACAGTAAGTGACAGCATCAAATGAGCAGAAGTTTCTAGTGTCACCTGAACCTAAACCAAGCAGCATCAGATTTAACAGTATTGATGCATGTAGAAGCCTGGGAAACAAATTTCCAGCTTCAGAAAACATTCCTACCTGCTCAGTATAAATCATGTCCACTCTTTGTGGGAGGATAATCAGGTTAAACAGGTGAGAGCTATTTAGCATAACTTAAAAAGATTAGGTGTGAATTCTAGTCACAGTGTAGCGTAAAAAGTAAAAATCAAGGGGTTTAACATTGGGAATTACTGCACAGCTGAAAAAGTACCCCTGACTATGAAATACAGCTGATATTTAGAGTCTTATTGTTTTATTTACTACTGCTTTTACAGCACACCCAGCTAGTTAGCCAGCTACTTATAAAACATATTTAATGTTTGGAGGCACTCAGTATAGCTATAAACTGATTTTTAAGGGCATGCAAACATAGTGTGTTAACAGCATTACATGTACTCGAGTTCCCTCTGGAAAAAAACAAACCAACCCCCATTTTCCGAGTAGACTCGATCGTCTCATCCTGAGTTTTGTAGATGGGCTACACAGCTCAAACTGGTTGACTTCCCGGCACTTGATGGGAAACACTTAAAAGGATAAACTTGAAGAGATCAATACCCCTTACATACTATAAGTGATGTAGCACCAAGTACTCCGGGGCTGTTAAAAATTCTGCGATAAAGGACTGCTCAGAAATTAAACAAGAGGGAAAAAAACCCACACATGGTGGTTGCAGAGACTTAGTCCCATTTCATTGCACGGGGGATTTATCTGCAGAGCTGGGGGCTGATGATAATCTTTCAGGCAGGTTTTCCTCTGGTTTTATTTCTGATTTATACCGGTAGCGACGAAAACAATATCAGATGGAAAGTCTGTGAGCAGGCAGAGATGACAAGAGGCGCCGGAGAGAGAGGCACCCGCTTGTGTATTTATCCATTTATGAAAATGGGGAATCCAGAGGCAAACATGCTCAGCAGTCCCTCAGTGCAGATAATTGAAAGTGAGAGCTGAAAGCATGCACTCCTGTTTCATGCTCCAAGGGTTAATAGTCTTCTGGGGCACTTAAGAGGAAGCTCCTTTGAGAGTCCACATGATATCTCCTGCCTATCCCTCAACCATTACTTTGTTTCTCCTTTCAGTAAATTCTTATTATTTAGGACAGAGTGGTGTTTTTTTCCCTGGCAAAACTCATGCTGGCTCACCCTTCGCATATTATATTCATCAAGAGGCTCTACAGCTTTCCCTAAGGATCTTTGCTGCTATTTTTCCTGGTAGCGTGGGGAGGGACTGGGAGTCCTGGGAGAACCATTAGTTCCTTTTGAAAGGATTGATATGGACCTGGCCTTCTTCCAGTCCCTCCACTGTAGAAATTGTAATTTATCATTAAAAAACATACATTATTTTTGTTAGCAGTTCAGCTACTTTGTTCTTGGTTCCCTTGGTTCCCTCAACTTTTCTGGATGGGTGACATGGAAACCCAAATGACTTATTATAATTTAGTGGTTGGAATTGAACAGGCACCTCTCTATCACTATGTGTACATCTCCATCAGCTCTGGGCACGGTGCAGAGCAACCCAGCCCCAACACCCAGTGCAGGAGGCATGGTAGGATCCAGCAAGGAGATAGAGAGCATGTTCAGCGTCAGCTGCTGAAGTTGCTCAGCTGTGTGGCAATGGCAGCAAGCTGAGTTTGAACTGGAGGCAGAGCCCAGCTTGCTGTCTGTTTCACACCTTCCTTAAGTACATTGGGTTTCTGAACTGGAAGGACTAAAGGCAAGAGATGCCTCTCCTTCTGCGTGGTGCAGTATGAACATATTCATATATTCAGGCACACATCAGGGCTGCTGAAAAATGCTACTCTACATTAGTCATTTTGCTGTCACACTGAGGTGCATGCAGAGTCCCATGTCTTGCTGGCTCCCAGCCTTTGCTGTAAAGCTGACGTATAAGACCAGGTCTTAGACTTGTTTTCCATTATCTAAACAACCCTTGCTTCTTTGCTTTGGGCGCTATTTGCTGTCCTATTGGCATGGGAGTAGAAATAAGAACAGAGAGACTTCAGACTCATCAGCGTCTTCTCAGTGAACCTTCCCTCTTCACTGATGTTTACAGATTTTTTTCCAGTTGCCCCAGACATTTTCCTCAACTCAGTAGAAGAATCTCAACAGAAATTTGCAATAAAAGAAGTAATGACCCTGTGCTGACCTATTGCATGTAGGAACACTACATGTGCTACGCTAACAAATTTATAAGCCAGAGTAAGGCAACAAGCCTGCTGCTACCTCACATCTCCATGCACCTGTGGACGGGTAATATATAGCACACATAATGCTGCCTTACGTCAACAGCAGGATGGCCAGATAATACAGGACAGCAAACTTTCCCTCCTGAGATTATGTTGCTGGTGCAGACACCAAGACTGAGACATTTAAACGAGAAGATGCAGATCCCTGAGGCTGAATATAAAATATTTATATGAAGAGACCATGGACCAATAAATTTCTGTTATAAATGTTTACAGCTGAAGGTAGTAATAAATAACCTTCCAAAAGCAATATTTCAATTTGCACTTATTGTGCTTGTACTACACGTTATATTTTCAGGAAACAATAATAATTATAGCAGGACATGGAATTAGCTCATGTTTAATGAATGATTACCCAGTTTAGTTGTAATCATTGAAACATCAGGACACAATTAAAACTGTGAAATGTTGTTTATTCTGGAGAGAGATGGGACTGTTTCTCCATGGCTACCATTTATATGTCCAACCAATGCATAATCTGTTCATTAAATTGTGATAGAGGTGGGTATGCTTTAATAAATTTGTCAGACAACTCCTAATTCTTGAATTTCCAGTCATCTGACTTCAGCTGTGCAGGATTTACATGGTCTTTGGCAACACAGAGTTAAAGCCAGGAGAAAATTTGCTCCTCAGGGAGCTTAATGGCAATCTCCTACAGATCCTCAAGAACCCAAGTTCAGATCGTCGCAGGTCGTTCTCCTCCTTCCCCTCCTATGCGTTGACTGTACCCAGTGTGGCTGCTTTCTCCTCGTTACTTAGGGCAATACTGTCATCTTCTTCTTTAACCTGTGTGTATCTTGTAGAGCAAGGCATAGCTTTGTTTCAAGTTGTCATCTCACAATGAAACACTTGGGATGGGTTTTAAAGAGAAATACCTTATCTGGTGACGTAGATGTAAATGCTGTGTTGACATATCTGTCTGGTTGATCTAGCCTTGTCTGGTGTAAGTGGAGCAGTTTATGCTATATAAAAACAAGTCACTCTTGGTGCAGGGCAAGCACCTGCTAATAAATCTGGTTGTCTACCATCTCATTTCCTGGTGACTGCAGCTGTCCTGTGGCAGGGACCAGTAAGCTCTTTCAAGTGCAGTGGAGAGATCTTGGGTTGTCCATCTGGTGCATTAACCTCAGACAGGGAGGGAGATAACAGAGTTACATTGATTTTGCATGCAAGTTGGAGAACTCTTATCTGTTTAACCTGACCTGAACCTTTAATAGATGGGCTTTACCTTTCTTTAGGAATGGCAGCTGTATAAAACTTCAGCATCTATGCAAGCACAGTCCTTGGCCTCCTGTGAGCAATGCAGAGAGAGGGAGAGGCATTTCCTAAGGATGATTTGCCCCACCCTTGTCATAGGATGCTGTGAGTCTTCTCCTAGGGAGGCTTATTGCTTGTTGTTGACTGTAGACAGTGCTCTACAATGGTCTCTGACTGAACAGCTTTCACTAGACAGACCGCTCTTGGACAGCTAAATCTGATAAGATAGTATCTGTCCTCTCTAATGTTTTTGAGATCCTCTGAGTGAGTGTCTCCTGCCTACTTGCACACTGTAGTAATTTTTCCCTTCTTTTTTTTTCCTGTCTTTGTCTTTCCTCAGTGCTCTGTGTCTGGCTGCCCTTATCTAGCCCACATGTCTCTGTGGAGAAAAGACTGACTTTGGCAGGAAACATGTTCTTAGCCTTTCCCAGAGAGGACATGACTTACTACTGCAAGGATAGATGGGAGCTGTAGAGAGGCTGAACCACAGTGCAAGGTGCCTCCAAAGCCCTCTAGAGTTACGTCTCAGATGTGCCTTGGCCAGCCTGGTATTCATGATACCCCTGGGTACATGAAGATGGCTGAGGGGTGATGCTTCAAAAGTAAGGCGCCTCTATAACTTCAAGGCATGAGTCTTCATGATAGGGCTGTGACTGTGTTGGTTTAAAGATACGGGTGAAACAAGGTCTGCAAGCATCAAGTAATGTATTGAACAAACTACCATTTCTAGCAGGAAAAAACAGAGAAGCCCTCAGGTCATGCAAGCATAGAGTAGAAACAACTTGTTAATAAAAACAGCAAATTTCAATGGTAAATGCAAACTGAGCACAGTTCCTCCAAGTCTAGTTAGATATTCATCAGGTTAGATGTGAGAAAAAGTGACGGGCACAAGTAGAGGAGAGGGTTTATTGGTAGTATGGGAGAGGTGATTAGATGGCTGTCTCCTAAGCGAGAAGTACCAGCAATTTATAATCTGGACAACTTTTTACTGGTTTTGCAGTTAATAAATGTGACGTGTATTTCCCAGGCAATGTCTAGACCCGCTTGGTGGGTGTAGGACTGCTGCGCTTGCTTCTGATGAAGTTTAGCATCAATGGGAAAGCTGTTTGGACGCTGGGAAGGGGCAGCACTGGAAAAATGGTGAGGCAGAGTTTACTTTTCTTACACTCTCCTTGGTCTAATGCACTTGGTGAGCTGCCTACTCCCTTTCTTTTCTAAGAGTACAAGAAAGCTGCCAAATTCCCCCCTCATAGTCCGCATCTCCCCTAATAACTCCCTGAGATAAATTTAGCTGGGAAACCAAACCGGTTGGATTGCCTTGTGGGGGAAAGCAACCAATTTGCAGGCTTTGATCTTCGCTACGACATTTGGAATGTGCAAGGAGACAGAAAAAGGAGAAACGGGCAAATATTTGAACACAGACTTCCATCACAGCTCCCCTTAGCAAGGACTCCACCCAAGAGCCCCTCGGAGAGTTACCAGCTGTGTTATCTCAGGAGTGGCCCTAAAATGGGCAGGCGAATATGGCAAAGGCAAGACTAAAAGTAATGACATGTCTGCTAAGGATGCACTGCATTTCCACGCTCCCCTCCACACTTCTGAACAAGGTTGTGACCCTCATACCCAAAAAGAGTATTTCAGGCAAATTTTTCCTGTTAACGAAAGCAGAAGGAATGTTTCCAAAAGCTCTAGTGGGAGCTGGACTGAGCTCTAACACCCAATGATAGAAGGTAGCTCTGCTGCCATCGGTGAACCGCTCTTGCTCTTAAAACCAAGAGCAGAGTTGAACACTTTGGTGTGTTGGGACCTTGGAGCAGGTACAAGATCGTGTGCTCTGCACCTGCCCTTGCAAAATGCATCACTTCGGGCTCTCATTCAGTGGCTTTATGGTAGCTTTGCGCAGAACAGCTAGACAGATGGAAGAACGGGCAAACTTAGACAAAATGATGAAAATATTAATACATATTAAAATTCCCATTAATAATTGAATTACTAATTGAATTATTGAAGAATAATTATTAATATTTATAGCATCCAGATTGGTGATGATAGATTAACCGTTATGGCATAATTTAACAAATATTTTTGAAATAAAACATTTAACAAATAACATTTCCACCATTTGTCCATCTTAAAAAAAAGTGTGAAGGGTTCATGCATATATGCAATCTTTACTGATTTTAAAACATGTTTTTGTATATTTTATTTTTATTATGGATTGCTTTATTGTAGATTTTATCCTCAGGTTGTTTCCCAACAACCTACTACTACACTCCCTAAGACAGAAAGAAACCTATGGCAAAATAAGCTTATAGTAACAGCACTATAAATCTATCGTTTAAGTATAGTAGTAAGTAAGTAAGTACATAATATGGCTCCATTTCTTTCTGCTGATTTCTGTTTCTGAAGTCTCTACAACACAGTGATTGATGTATATAAACACCATTTAGCACATATTAAACTGAGGAGTCAAAATATTATTTTAAAGTTTTCCAAGATACATTGATCCAAATTTATGTCAGAATCTCCTGAAAGGTTACGTTGGCCCATGTTCTGCAATATTCATTTTTCATTGCAAAAGTTCCTATGTGACATCTTCCATGGCAGTGGCATTGCAGTAAAATCTAACACACATATATGCATACCAAAATGCAAAATTCCATGAAGAAAATTTCTGAAACAAAACAGCAAATGAAATTTGCAGTTTCTGAAAACATCAGATTTGTAAAGGCTTGTTTGGGCTTCTTTGTCAAAAATTATTTGCTAATATTTTTATGCCCAAAAGGTTTATTCTGTTGGAAAAAAGGTTTTGGGGGAGATGACTCCACCTGATCTTACGATAAGCATATGCCTGTCAAATTTTTAAGGCTCGCCTGTAGGAACTCTTTCAACAGATGTTTGCTGTGTGTGATATTATAATGTTTTCTCTGAAGTATTTAACTGCACTTCATAGGAAAAAATGATTCTTCGACTTCCTTCACAATAACATCATGTCAAAAATAGACTTGAGATCTTGTTATTTATATTACTGAAGTACTGAATGGCCTTGCCTGAGTACAGACTGTTCTAGCACCAAATAGAGTACCAAATTACAGTGGGAGATGGTCTTTGCTCTGAAGAACTAACACTCAAGGTAAACAAGACAGACAAGGAGAAGACGACAAATGGAGCATCCTAAAACTGCCACACAGAAGTGGTGGAATACAAGTGGTAAACCTAAGCCATTTTCCAAAGTATCCCACCATCTTCTGTTTATTCATCTCTCCTCCCCATCCTTCCTCTCTGGCAGACAGGATGGGCCTGGGACATGCTCCTGGTGACAAGAGGTAGGAAATTCGTGCTTTGCTTCAGTGTTTATACTGAGAAATGAGCTTATTAAGGAAGCAGATCTAGAAATGCCCCAGGTTGTACCTTGTAACTCAGCTGAAGATGAGCCGATAGGGAATGACGATGACTAAATTTATTCATTCAGTGGGTGGACATTCCTGTCTTGCAAACCACGATGACTGATCCATCGTGAAAAGTTGGGCTATTAAATTGCTATTTAGCAAATACAAACTGAAACACCTCCTGCACATCTGAAATGATGCATCTTTGCAAGGTGTGGGGGTCAAGCTGGCCCACCTGCCCATGCGATTGCTTTAGTTACCCCTTCATAGGCATGGCTAGTGAGGCTGGTCCTTTAGGAAGTCACCTACCCTGAAGCTCAGAAAGTGAACTGGCTTACAGGTTCATTTTATTTAAATGTGTCCATTACAATTTATTTATTCTGGGGGAAAAAAATAACTGAAAATGTGCAGTTTTTCCAAAGTAAGTTTTCGGAGTAAGTTTCTAATTTCTTCATTAGTGCCCTTTTCAGGATGCACGTGCCACTCCACATGAGGGCTCTGGACTTCAGTTTCTTCTGCCCTGGGTCATATCGCAGCTCTAATCTCTCTGCCATGAATTTACTGGAGAATACATAGACTTTGCAAGTAGTATTTCTTTGCCTAAAAGACAAAGTGATGCTTCTTTAGCAGCTGCTTTTGTTTGAACTTATCCGAGGGCTTTGTCGGCAAGCGACCTCTCTTCAGGATTCTGCTTCCTCTGATATATCGAAGGCTATTTCTTGGCATGAAGTAATTAAAGGCAAGGCAATTTTACAGCGGAAGGCATGGGGATGCTCGCTAATCATGGCCTTCCTGCTCAAGTGCTGCGCTTGCTGACGAGCCCCTCCTTGCTGGAGGCAATTGTGTTTTCTGGGGCAAATCAGGTCACTGAGATCTACGTGCTTCCTGGCGGCTAATGCAATAAGCAGGAGCTACAGGAGACATCTCTTCAGGATGGCACTTGCTATGGGTGAATGTGGGCGCCCTGCGAGGTGGAGGCTGTCATTAACTGTCCACTTGGCAGAGTCTGGGGACAGGAGCTGGTCTGGCAGGGTGTTCATTTGCAAATAGGTGCTTGTGCTCATCCAAGCCTGAAGAGGGAATGGCTGATATCTTCTCCAGAATGGGAGGCTTTGCCAGCAGAGTTTGTGCTCCACTTGAAGGGAGGTGATCTTTCACAACATCCCAAGCACCCCCAGAGGGAAAGCAGAACTGTGTGAGGCTGTTGCACGTCCCGCAGACAATGCTGATGTTCCCCAAACCACTGATTGTTTTAGAAACGCCTCTGAATGAGCAGGATGGTGGCCTGAAGTCTTCTTACTGACGACTGCAAATAGAAATTGAGAGTTTCATTGTATGGGATATAAGGCAAACCCAGATGTGACACAACTAAGTATCTGTAAAGGCTGACCTATTTAGCTCCCTCTGCAATTCAAGTTGTGATGATCTTCCAAAATTGAAGCTTTGCTCACTTTGATGTGTGGGGTTTTAAACTGCTGCTTGTCTACAGCCACAGGACCAGGATTGGTCTGTGCCATGTAAAGAGCTTGTTTTCTCATAAGTATTTGTGTAAGGAGATGTAATTTCCCCAAAGAGACAGCAGTTCCCTTCCTCACCTTTGTCACCACAGCTGGAAGCCAAAATGGATTATTTAATTTTTTTCAAGTATTAGGTTCCTGCAAAGAAGGTTCAAATGGAGCTTCATTTGGTGGGACTCCTCCAAATGGTCTCATATCAGGTTTTCCATGGAGAAGCTGCTGGTTTTATCCAGCTTCTCTGCTTGCCCAAAGGTCATCAGTGCTCAATTCAGCACTAGGGCATGGCAGGTTGATGGAATTGTCTTTCGAGATGAGCAGCTCCTCAAGGGCTGGTGCTCAAAGGCAGATGCATGGCAAAACAGCAGTTTTCTTTACCAGGAGGTATGGGGACAGAGGAAAACGGTGGCAGTAACATAGGAGGTTTTCCTGCTTGTCCCTGTTCTTATTCTCAGAGTTAAAATCTAGCATCCTCGCAGGAGGAGCAATGCAGGATGGGAGTGGTACCTTATTTGTTACTGCTGAAGTCACACCTGGTGAGGGGAGAAACCAGAGAGAAAACGGTTTTTCTGGAGAAAAAATGTCTTCCCGGCAGATGGCCAGCCAGCAAGGATTACAAACCTCTTTGGGAATCCTTTCTTTATGGCTAGTGAGAAGGTGATATTGCTAGTGACAGCACAGATAGATTGGCTGAAATAAAATAAAGAGGTTTCCATGGTGATCCCTTCATATTGCAGTAAATTTCATCTTGCAGTCAGCTGGGTTGTGTTTCTTCCCCCGGAGGACAAGTCCTCGGCTCCCCCCGCATTATTAGTTACTACTGGTGTTAACGAAATGCCAGCAGACCCCAAGCAAAGCCGGAGACGTGGACGTCTCTCTGATGGTTTCGTTAATTATCCCAAAGAGGTCAGACTGCCCAGGCAGCCTGCAGGTGCTTTAGAAATAATCCTGCTTTCTGTTTTAAACTGTAAACAGATAAAGATTGGATATAAAGAGATAGCTGTGGCTAAAGATAATAGAGGAAAGAAGTAGGTTTCTTCCCATTTTACAGCTGGGGAAAGAACCATAGTCAAATTGTTTAACTGTCCCAAAACCAGAGCCCAGCTGGTGTTAGAGGTGGGAACTGAACTCCAAACTCCAGCCCAGAAGATGCCTCTTCTCCCAAGGATAATGCTGGGGAAGGCACTGACTGCAGAGAGACTGCTGACAGGGAATGAAGCTCTTTGCACCTGGGTGACCGATGCAATATCACCTACGGGAGTGTAGCAAAAGGAAGAGGCGAGGGGTCCTCCCAGGTTGTGTGCTGACAGGGGTGAAAACTGTCCGACGAAAGAATGACCTTTCATTTCGGGAGACGAGGAAACCCCTCCAGCTGTCGAAGCCGATTACTCATGGGTTCCACATAAGTGTGATCTCTCCTACGGCGCTGAAGAAGTGAGCAGCTGCAAGACATGTCTTGCGGTGGGTACGCTCAGCGATGAGCTTCCCGGCTTGTTTCTGGGCTGTCGGCATCTTTCCATCTGCATCTGAATTTGAGAGTCACGAATGCAGTGCTAGTCAAGCTTTGCCACCCAAAGCATTCTTAATAAGAAAAGCATTTCCCTAAGAAGGTGTGTCATTGAATGCAAATGATGCTGCCTTAGGATCATGTTAATTTATGCTACAGAGCAAATCTCTTCTATCTATGCACTACACAACCAAAAAAATGTTGACCTACCCATGGCCACACTCCAACCTCTGTCTTTGGGACTGTTTATATTATATTGAATTCAAATAATATGCTGGAGACTTGAGAAGCAGAGGGATGTGCAGGAGGGATGCCCTGATTGCTCTCTAGCTGTAACGACTCAGGGTGTGTGGGGCCTCTTGGGAGAGCAGGAAGAAGGTGCATGGGGGCGAGCTGCTCCTAAACATCAAAATTGCTGGGGTCGGCTGCCAGCTCCAGCTGGGAACTCATGACAGAGGAGGATAAAATGAAGCCTCTGATGGCCTTTTTCTTTTCTTTTTTTTTTCCCCCTGAAGTTAATCTTTCTTCCAGAGCTTGGGAAAGCTGAGATTTGTTTCTCTTAAAGCCATTGTGCTTGGCTTTGGCAAAATGCTGGATGCCACTTTCTGCTTTCCCATTTGTAAATCTGCTACTACTGCACTGTCAGGAAGCTGATTGCTACCATTGCAGCCTTCAGCTTGGAAAGCACCAGCCCACCCAGCCTGGTGAACAGGCCGGTCCTCATACTGTCTGCTACCCAGGCTCTGCATGGCAGCTGCGGTGGCCAAGGCGTGATGGTGAGGGTCCACTGGCCACCAAACCAGCTGGTTGGACAGGCTGATGCACTCGGAGGTAATCAGTCTGTGCTGGGACATGTTATACCTGGAGCCTTGGGATTAATGTGTTCAGGTTTGTTTAACCCCAGATGCTTTTCAAGATAACCTTTCATCGGGTGGGGCATGTTTTGAGACAACCTTTCATCAGATAGAGCTGAGAGAGTGGGAGGAGCCTGCTTGAATGATGGGAGCATTTTGTTGGATTTTTTCTTATTTTGCAGTATTTGGAAGAAAACTGTTGCATCCAGCTGCTGGAGGATGGGATCGGTGCTCCACAAGGATGTCTTTTGGGAGGACCCAGGATAAATGGGAGCTTTGGTAGGGAAAGGAACGGGCATGAAGCTGCCACTCTGAGCAAGAAAGTCATCCCAAGTGCTAATTTCCTGCGGTTGCCCATGTGAATTGGGGCTCAACCCTCTAGTTTGCAGTGGGGCAGCTACAAAAACATGTTTGGCGGCCAACTTTTAATGTGCAACCAGTGACATTTGTATTATTATGTTTATGGAAAGCTGTGATTCTTTCTGCAAAGAAAAGGGCTATTTAAAAAAACAACCACAGAAAACAATGAGAGATCAAGACACATCCAGACTGACTCTGCAAGGAGAGCTTGAGAAAGTCTTATGAGGCAAAACAAAAAGATATAGGCTGGAGGCTGTGACTGTTATCCTGGTTCAGTGCTGTTGACCTGCAGTGCTTCGGCATCAGCCAAGCAATCTGCTCAGGGGGATTGCTTGCATCTCCCTCATTTCTTCCCGAGAGTGGCACGTGTGTATTACCGGGGTAAATTTGCTTTGTGAATCTATCTTTGTGTCTTCAGATTAGCTTTATTTGCTCAAGGATTTTAGAGGTAATGTGGGGGAATATTCACGCTTCTATTAGTTAAAATTTCTGCTTCTTGTTAACATCATGCCAGTGTGTCATTCAAGGCAAGCCCCTAAAGTGGGTATTTTGGGGATTAGAGATGCATTTTTTTCTTTGCTTTGAGATAGTTTCTCTTGAAGCTACTGACTCCATCGTGGGTAAGTCTCTGCTGTGCTCACTGCTGTGAGTACAGCTTAGGTTGACCATTGGCTCCTGCTTTTGTGAGGTGGGAGTGCTGCTTAGCAGCACAGCTTAAAAACAGCTGAGCCCGGTACATACAGTAAAGTCATCTAAGGACACATGTAAACATTAATACTCAGTACCACCTGTGTAGGTGTGCTTTTGCTGTCCGGTGCTCTCTGCTCTGCCTGCACCCTTCATCTTCCTGCAAGCAGCTCTCAGAAGTGCATCCTTCTGCTCAGAATCTGACAGCGAGTTAGGAGCGCAGTATGTGGCCTTTTGGCTGCGAAGGCTAAACAGTCACGTCTTGTTGCTTGGTCTTCTGAGTAACACAGCATTAATTTGGGGCATGATGTGAGAAACAGAACCTGATCAGCTGTGCTGTCAAAGCTGGAGAGGAGGAAGCATAAGGTCCCGGGTCATGTTATTTAGTTGTCTGCCTGTGCCAGAGGAGCCTTGTGTTGCTCTCCCACCTGCCAGTTTTATTTCCAGCAGAATGGTTTATCGTAGGCTTCTTTATTTAAGGCAGAGAAAAACTCCTCTCAGTAAGAAGTTTTGCCTCAGACCAGCCTTGCCCCACGGGGTTGGGAAATCTGATGCACATCCAAATGACCTGGGACAGCCTAACAACCTCAGCACGTTGCACCTTGCAAACAGGGGAGTTTCAGTCAAAGACCACCGAGCTTCAGCTTTTTCACCAGCAACGCTTCCTTGGGATAGGCTAGAGATGGTAGAACAGACAAACAAGAGATGAAAAGGAGTGGGCTATTGCCATACAGGCAATACTGGAGACCGCACAAATCTTCTTGGTACAGTTAGGTGAGGCCAAGGTGTCTCGTTGCCCTTCCTCAAGCTGCAAAGAAGCAGAGCTTCTGCCTGGTGTAACCATCAAGCTGGCTGCCCAGGGTCCTGGTGGACATGGTGGCAGGAAAGTAGGAGAGCTGCAAGAGAAGAGCATTAGCCAAAATGTGCTGCCTGGATAGCCCAGGCCTCAGGGATTACCCAGAATTCAGGAGCAACGG
Source organism: Platalea leucorodia (assembly GCF_965183815.1). Taxonomy (NCBI): domain Eukaryota; kingdom Metazoa; phylum Chordata; class Aves; order Pelecaniformes; family Threskiornithidae; genus Platalea; species Platalea leucorodia. Next base: position 63,149,400 of record NC_138827.1, read on the forward strand.
AGAACTAAACAGGGTAAGCAAAGTAGCCTTGCCTGAATCTCTGCTGAGGTTCAAAGAAGCCCAGAAGTATTTTCTGATGTCTCAGTCGTCGTCCTCGCCGGCTCTGAAACTGGAGAGGGGCTGTATTCTCTGCTCTGCTGCAGGACTCTCTGCAGGTCATGGACGCACAACTGCACATGATCAGTGTAGGCATCCATCCAACAGAAAGCCTTAGCAGCATGCTCAGAAATTGCATTGAGGTAGGCAACCACTAGCTCCCACAATGTAGCCTCTGCAGGAATTTGTTACTCTTTCTAAAAAAAAAAAAAGGTGAATTTTTTTACAATTCCCATTTGTTAAAAACATGCAAGCACCTCATTAACTCTGATAGTATGATATTTTTGGCTAGCCGCATTGTTAAGCATGTGTTAAGCTCTGATGAAGTGCAAGAAATTACCTTTGTAACAGCAGTGGTGTCTTCTGAATGCAGTTAGCACCTCCCCAGCGCTGATAAGGTGCGAAAAATGATCTTGCCATCTACAGTTGTGTCAACTGAATGCAATTAGCACCTCTACATGTGTTTAAAATCATGACCGCAGGTTATACGTTTCAGCAGCCTGCAATACATTAGCACTTAATCCCATCTTTGTGAATCGAGGAAAAAAATCAGTGCAAAACCAGTGCAATGAATGCAGTTAAGTGCCATTAACATTCCATTAACTATTTTTAATGAAGTAAATCCAATCCCAGATTGGTGAACAATGACTAGGGACTTTTCATAGCTCTCAGACAGTAGTTGCTTGCTGTATAGACATGTGTCGGAGGAAGATCTCTTTACTCCTGCTAGACCTTGTTTAAACAGCTCCATCAAGCTGGGGTGGCAAAGCCAGGCTTTTCCCTTGGCTTTTTTCCCTTTTCCTGGGGCACAGGCACCCCGGGATGCTGCAGAGAGTGCAGGATGCTCCTCCTAAAAATGCTGCCTTCTCTGAGGGGCAAAAAAGAGAAAGAAAGAGGGAGAAAAAAAGCACAGTAGGTATTTTTTCCTTTGGTGCAAGTAGACAAGTTCCAGTGTATTGATCATTTATTATATCCCTCTCAGGCTATTAATCTCTTCTCTAACTGCACTAAAAGAGATCCTGTCTATGTCTCTGTATGGAAGTCTCTCCATGTCCAAATAATTATTGTCAGCAGTTTCCAAACTCCTCCTTTTCCTGCTGTTTTCCTTCCAAGTTTGACTGACTAACACTTACCAGACAGAGGATTAGGTGACTTACACAAGAGATTCAGTAATTTTTTTCATGCAAACACAGTGTGCATACAGAATGGTCATCTTCCGATGTCAAATACTTACACTTTTCTTATGAATATTTTAAAGCTGTAAATAAGAAAGTAATGCAGACACACACCTCAATGGGACTGAAAAATACTTTCGTCCCAAACACACCTTTACAATATATGTTGAATGAACGATGAGTCCAAGCCATTTTCTGTGCTGGGACTCATATGGCCCTCTTTGCACAAAGCCATACTTTTTAAGAAGTTTTGCTGAAATCACTAGCAACACCCCACAAGAGTGAGGATCCCCATGCTGGGGCTTGGGATGGAAGCTGGACATGACAGCAGCAGCTTCTATATCTCAACTCTATTCATTTTTAAAAGCCAGCTATTGATTTTTCACTTTCAAGAGGGATCTGCGACAGCTGTGAGTTTATTTTACTTTATTTTCCATTTTTTTCGCTAAATTTGTAATTGAAAGGGACAGATCTCCATCTGGGACACTTGACAGTGGATGTACAGGGGTTCTCCTGCTGCTGGCAGCAGCCCTGTGCCAGGACAAGGCTGTACGCAGACTACATCTTGTTAGGGCAGAAGGAAACACTGTGCCCAACTCATTTCACTCCCTACATAACACAGGACATAAAGCTTTACTCAGTGATTCCTGCACAGAGCCGAATAACTTGTGGCTGAACTAGGGTGTATCTTTGAGAAAGACACACTCAGTCTCTCTGTAAACTATTCTTGACCATCCTTTATTTTCTCTGTATTTCCACAATACATGGCACTCTGCGCAGGAGTAACTGCTCTGAGAAAGATTAACATCTGCAAAGAGCAATGCGAGAGTGTGAGCAATGTGATATTGTCCTGGTTCTGACCCTAAATCCAAACCCTATCTCCGTTAATAGAAATGTCTACTGTGAATTTAGATGTTCATGGTTTTTTTCTTCTCAATGAAACAAAGGTTGTTGCTGCAAGCCAGGGTGGGGGGCTCCCTCCTTTCCTCGCTCTCCCCTGAGCATATGAGATGAAGTTATTATACAAGATGAATGTCCACATTGAAAAAGTCCTTCTCACCCCTGAGAAGCCTCCAAGGCAGCCGGGGTGAGAATGCCTGCTGCTAAGTGCCTGGGATGCTGCTGTTGCCTTTCACCTCAGCACAGCAGCATGAAGCGACCTCCTTCTCTGGGTTCTTCTGAAAACTGCCCCGCAAAATTCCTTCTGCCAGCTGTAAATATTGTATTTTCAGGAAGGAGTGGGCATGCATGTTCTGCATATTGCTGCGAACATGACCTGTGTTCTTTGGGGCAGCCAGGGCTCAACATCACGTGCCGCAATCCATTGACTTTCTGATGCCCTTGGGTAAGGGTCACCACCTTTTTCCAGGTACAAAATATTGAGGAATTGTGATGTACAACACTTGATGTGCTCCTTTTTGTAGTCTGGGGAAAAAAACAGTTTTAAAGGTTACCCTTCTACACGCACGTCTTAAGGCACCATGAAAGCTTGGGTATCTAACTCAGTCTTCTGGATCAACAGTGTTAACTGAAAGGGGCTTGATCTGAAGGCTGCTGAAGGCAGTAGGGTCAGTGGTTAGGTCTGACTGATGTTGGCTTTGGTGGCTATTTCTTTGACTTTTTGGTGGGGCTTGTATGAGACCTACAGGTCCCAGTGTGGAAATCAGGCGTTGGAGAATCACACATATCCTTCTTTTATTAAATCATGTCTTTTAGTGGTTCCCTTACTGCATTCGGATAAATGCTTCTCTGCTATGTATGTCCATGTGTAATGATACCACAGCGTCTCAACCCTATTTTTCGCTGGCCTGATGTTGCTGAGAGCTGCAACTTCAATCTGAGCATGGTCCTTTCCTTGGGGCAATTTCTGCTGGCTCTGGGAGTCACACCAGCTGCCACAGCAAGACCTGCTGGGGGGAAACAGCATCCCAGCAAGATGAACTTACACCTCGTAGGCAACACGGTGCAAGGGTCACTGCTGGCTGAGGATGAATTTGGGGGAAAAAGTGGTTGTGCTGAATTGTTACCTCCTCATCCCTCTGACAGGTGGTGCAACGTTGCAAGCAACAAAGCAGGTCAAGAAGAAATGAATCTGTTTTAAGGAAAAGTCCTGAAGCTGGAGGTGAGAAGAGACAATTCAGCATCATTAAGTGTAAGTGGATTTGGGGCCGCATGCCCGGCCGGGGCTAGCCGGCGCTGCGGCAGCCTCTCGCCTGGAGCCGGAGCATTCTGCAGTCCCACTCGGATGCAGCCGGGAGGATGCAGTGCTGACAGCCATCCATTCTGTAAATTAAATTTCACTCCCCTCGGTCATCCTCGGCTCGTGGCCCCACTTGCTTGCCGAAGGATTGCTGATTGCGCAGATTATTATGGGCTGAGTCCAAAACCTGTGATATCAGCAAGAAAGGCTTCGGCAGCTGAGGGAGATGTGAACTAGGTGCTCCAGGAGCGGGTTTCAGCTCACACATTGCCTCCAGCCATGGGTATGAGGGGTGGGGTGGGACTGGGGACCTCCTTGGCTACTGGTGGGCTGTGGGTCAGCACATAAAATGTTTGATGTTGTGGGATGCAGGAGCCTAACCTGGCTGTCCTGCTGCCGTGAGTGTGACAGGACAGGCAGTATTCCCCCGGAGCCTGCCTGGTTTCCCTTTTTCTCCATCCCAGCCCGAAACCTCTCAACAAGGACTGAACTAATGGACCAAAGAGCCCAAACCATCTTGTTCAAAGCAATGAGAGGGGCTGCAATCAGCTACAGGGTTAAGCATCTCTCCGTGAACTGGGGTGCGAATCCCTGTTACAATATCATACCTCTGTGGGCTGAAGTCCCTGCATCTAGGAAGGGGAGAGGAAAATGTGAGCAGTTAACTGGAGGTGGGAGGGTACTGCTGTGTCAGCAGGGTCTGAGGGGACCTTCTGGCCTCAGAAGCAGAAAATCCAAAAAAACAAAAGCATCATCCTCGCTTGTGACTCCTGCTGGGTTTTCCAGTGATACGCTGGGGAAAAACAGTCTGTTTAGGTTATTGCACAACACAGATATTTATAAAGTTGTATCTATTTAAACAGAGGAATGTGCTTTTTCCCGATGAGGTCTCTGAAAAAAGCAGCAGTATGTCGCTTGACCCAGGCCTTTAACTGGAACTGCCTTGGCAATTTAATGAAATTAAATGGCTGGACTATGGGGAGTTCATTAGTAAGTAATCCAAAGGCTAAAGCTCTCTGAGCTAGTTCAGCTCTCAAATGCTTATTTGTGTTTGCCAGATTCAGTAAAGCGAAACCCCTTAATAGGAGCTGGCAGTATTTATAACATGCTCTCCCCTGATCTGGAGACAGTAACACATGTACTGGGGTGACTTCATATTTCTGTACGAGATTGCAAAAAAAAAAAAAAAGCACCTCCAGGACGGCCACGGGGTCCCCTGCATTTCACTGGGCAGGCTCGGGTGCTTCTGCCGCTCCATGTCTCAAACCTCTTGCTTCTGGCAAAGCAAGTGAGGAAATCTCATTTATTTCCACAAAAGCTTTCAGAGATGGCTGCTGCTGAACCTGTGAGGGACTCTGGCTTTCTTGTCATGCTGGGCCATGGATGGGGTTATGAGCTGTTTTATTTTGTGCCATTTGCCCAAGGGGGGACCAAGGATGTAAAGCGCCTCTAGGATTTTGGCGGGTTGTAAAAAAGGATGCTGAATTGCTGCTTATTTCTTTCGAGTGGGAAGTCAGAGGAGTGAGAAGGGTAAGGATCTTCCTCCTGCTGCATAAAGGGAACTAGAATCTTAGAAACCACGTAAATGTGCTTAAGTTTCACATTCTTTAATTCACCAGGAATAAACAAGATTTACAAATAAGTGAGTTGAACCACTAAAGGTTTGGCAGGGAATTCACTAACGGATGCTTGAGATAGTCAAAGGAATATCCTGACGCCAGTATACCTGAATTTATTTTTTAAGGCAGCATGTAAAGACCAACCAAACCCTGTGTTGACCCTTAAGGGTTGTCCACCATGAAAGCCCCCAGGGAAGGCTCTGTATGCCACATCCTAGAAGTGGCATTTAGTTTTTAAAAAAATGATTAAAACCTTTTGGAATGGATCTGGTAGAAGTCCAGTGCAATCATGTGGTCAGCCCTTGGGCTGGAGTTGAAGGGCTGTGGATTAGATCCATGTGGGAAAACTTCCCTGACCTGAGTTAAAGCTGGTGACATCCTAGGAGAAAATGGGATTTTCTGTAATTGAAACCCATTTCGTGGAAAAATTCTTGCTGGGCTTTAGTGTAGCTGCTGCACTAGTTCTTCTAAAAGTAAATAATACCATCTGCCAGGTGCTTCTTGCAAAGGAATTCTGGTATGAATATTAGAGCGAAAAACATCAATCTGAGTAATACATATCCCAAATATTGTCAGATCTGCAGTAGTTTCAAGAGTGCAGTTTTTGTTCTGGAGTGCGTGAAATGCCCCAAGAACAAGTGGATGTTGAAAGGATGGTCACTGCCAAACATGCAGGGGACCTGCGTCTTTTTACTGGGGGTGCCTGAACCTGTCTCGATTTACACCACGGCACTGCATCCCCAAAAGAGCATGCACTGAATTGGGCATTGCCAAATGCAACTTCCATGTCTTAAATTTACAGTGTGGAAAAAGACTGGAGATTTTATCCAGTGGTAGGATGTGAAAGGTCTCATGGCATCTGCAGGAGACTTCAAGTTCTGATGAAGCCCATGTAGCAATCCTGTCATCTCTTCTTTGAGCTCGGACCAGCTGCTAAGCTTTGCAGGCACCTCTTCTTCTCCTTCCAGGCTTTTGCTAGCCTGGCTCAATGAAGTCCAGGGGCAGACAACGAGCCAGAATTAGCCACACCTCTAAAAATCTCCATTCCCAGCATGGTGTTGGGAGGAGTGGTCCCCTGCCCCTCTCCACGGGTGCTGTATAGGCACAGGCATCCACCCTACAGCAATGAGGGGTGTGTTTTTATTCCTAAACCCTTCTTTCAACATAAGACAGAATCCCTGCAGTCCCATCCAAGTCTTTCTGCACTTACTATGCCTGTCCAAGGCAGCCCTGCACTCAAGGTCGCAGACAGGATGAAGTCCACATACGACCTGGGCTGTGTCTCAAGGTGCTGTTGCAAGTCCTGCGCATCCACACTGTGGCCGTGACACGGGAGGAGACCTGTGGACGCTTGCTCATGCACAGGGATGAGCAGAACATGGGTACCTCTTTCCAAAGCTGGTCTTAGCTTGTTCATGCACTGGCATGAGCAGAACGTGGATACCTCTCTCCAAGGCTTGTCTTAGCAAGAGACAAGCACAGGTCAGGTCTGTAACTTTGGCAACATCGAGCGCATTGCTTTGCTGGGCGCTTCGGGAAGCCTGTCCGTAAATGTCACTAGAGGCATGGGATGCTCCCGAGGAAACGGCCTGGAGCACATGAGTTTGGGTTTGGATGGGAAAGGTGGTGCGTTTCCCTGTGAGGGAAGCAGGGCTGGGCAGGAGGGACAAAAGCGGCACAGCAACGACATCTTGTGATGCGCAGCGACGGCTGCATGTGCTGGCTGGGAGAGCGGAGCGCTGGCGGCTGGGAAGGCCCCTGTGCCCCTGCCTAGCTGGAGCACCAGGGTTCTCGCTGGGAGGGCAGGGGCTGTGAGGCGGGGAAGGGGGAGCCGATAGACAGGGAGGGACGTTGTCCCCAGCATGTTGTGATGAGCCAGAGCCAAAGCAGGATTTTGGCAACAGCAGAGCGGGGGTGGGTGGAGTGAAAAGGCTACGAAAGAAAGTCCTGCTTATTGCGTCCTCTTTTTTTCTTTTTTCTTTTAGTATGGCATTGCTGCACCAAAAACTCTCTCAAGTGCTCCATGGAAACCATCTATCTGCGGACACCTGCTGAAATAGGTACACAAGTAACACTTAATTTTCTTTTTGCAAGAAGTGTGCAAGTGCAAATATTCTGTCTTATATCTGAGGATCGCTGTGGCTGAAGACCCACATCTCAAGATGCAGACTGGCCTTTCATCCCAAATAAGGGTGGTAGTACCCATCCCTTCCCACTTTGATTGCACCAAAGAGGAGCAGTGGTAAAAGTTACTCCAGACTTGCACCCTGGGACTCAAAATTCAATGTTTCAAATGGAAAGGCAGCAGCAAAGGCTGATGGCAGGTTGAGTTGGTACCCCACCATTGCCCAGCTGCTGAAGAGCAGCCTTTTCAAAGTGCCAGCCCAACCCAGCAAGTGGACAATTCTTCTTAAGACCCTTTAGCTGTAACCTGGGTTGAATTATGATCACTTTTATACTGAACTCATGCAAAACCAGAAAGTTTTGGAACCGTGGTGACTGAGTTTCTTTTTGAGACTTTTTGTCTTTGTTCACACCGGTGCTTCAGTGCAGAGCTTGCAAGACGGAGGTCACGCTCCGAGATGCATCAGAAATAAAGGAAAGCCTTTGCATGAAGCCCCACAACATCAAACTGCTGTGCTTAAGGTAATCATGAGCAGAAACCAGAAGGCTGAGCTGTACGTTCCTGTCCAACCTGCGTTGCATTACGTCTCTGGGTAGGATCTTTGGAGACAACTAAGGCACGTAGCAGCAGAAGTGGTACTGAAAGTCAATGAGACTTTGTTCAGAACAGCCTCAGGTGCTTTTGAAAGACTTGTCCTCTTCTGCATTGTTATAAAGACTTGTAAATTATAGTTAATTCCTACGGCTTAGGTGTATTAACTGATAGAGCCCAGGATTACATTCCTGTCCTCCTTAGGATCCCACTGCTGGGGCCTCCCCCTAGGCAGCCTGGATTGAAAGGTTGGCATGGCGCAGGAGTAGCAACTCCTGCCTTCAACTGCGTGAGAGAGCCACGAGTATTGCTCATGTCCCAGTGTCTTGATCCCCAGCCTGAAGGGACAGGTCTGCATAGAACAGCTGGGACAGTGCCCTTCCACCACAAGAACTCAAATTTATTCAATGCAAGCTGCTGGGAACAAAATAAAGCAGTTTGAGCTGTGGTCATCCTCCAGGTCACGTCCAGCTGAGAAACCGTGCTACTCACAGGGCACCTCTGCAAGGAAGACTGGAATGGCTGCGGTTTTGCATGGTTTGTGATGCTTTCATGTGGAAAAAGGAGTTCTTGTTGCACTCAGACTGAAATTAATGCCAGCAAGGATCATAACTAGACCACAGAGCCATCATGTCATTACATGTCTGTGAGGGTTTTCTTGTTGTCTTTGGTTTGGGTTTTTTTTAGGGAATATCAGTCCTTCCCATGTTCCTCACAGATAATCAGGAAGCAGTGACCCCCATAAATGAGATAAAACCTGAGAAGTTCCTATCTGACCCATTATTCGCTTTGGAGAAACTTCTGAAATTGGCTGCAGGTGGTGAACCAGCTGCAAGGTTTTGTCTGCTTCATCACTGGGTTTTCCAACCCATTCTGATCAGAAACAGCTTGTTGCCTCCAGTGAGCCTGGCCGAGGTTGTTGGCTTCAGGCAGATTAATCTTGTCCCATAGGTCAGACAGGTAAAATATGGTCTGCAGGAAACAGTAGAGGACTGCGGGTAGGAGGAGGGGACTGATAACAGTCTTTTGCAGAAAAGTCACTGGTTTTGTCCAGAAACCAGTGTCACAGCTCAAAACATCATAGGCAAGGGTTGGTGTTTTCATCTGGAGGCCTGTGCAGCATCTGGCCTGTGGGGCCACCAGACTCCTTGATTTTCATTGTGGGGTTGGGCTTTGGTGCTGAACTACATCAGAAAGGAGGCACAGCTGTGCCTGTCCTCTGGTCCTGATGGGAGAGTTCAGCTCTCAGATACAATTTGCAGTATTGTGACAGCATGTCTCAATTCTGCCTGAAATTTCATAGAAAAACCTTATTTAAACCTTAGCTGCCTAGCTAGCTCCAGATACAGGTTCAAAATGAAGACCAGGGTTGTCCTCTCTGTGCGTACTGCAGTAAAATATAAATTCCAAAATATATCCAGGTGGTTTGCTGCTCTAAGTCTTTCTCCGCTGGACTGGCAAAGGTCCATATAACTTAATTCTTAATAACTTGGGGGGAGCTCAGAGTAAACGGAGCCGAGCAGAAGACAAGGCCACAGCTGCAGAAAAGGGCTCCTGTCTGCGCCTCAGGGTGTAGATCAACTCTTCGAGATGACTGTTGGGTTTTGCGGGACTTTCCCAGCGTGGTTATCACGGCCGTGAAGGTGACATTGTGTAACAGAGGTGTAAGCCACCATTGGCATCAGACCCTGGTTTTAAAACTTTTCTGGACAGTGCCTGACCCACTGCCTCGGCCAAAGCAGAGCAAGAGCAATGGCCATGGCTGCTCCCTCCTTTCATGGGTTTTGAAGAGGATGCTGACTCTAGAAGCTGGGCTGGGTAAAATCACACCAGGGACACACAGTAAATGAAAGGTTAGCTGCGTCACCTTCTTTTTCTTAATCCCTGCAGACAGAAAGCTCAGCTGCTGCTGACTCAGGAAACAGTGATTGAGAGTGGAAACGGCTCTTGCACCAAGAAGCTGATACTGTGTCTTCACAGTGCCCACACTGAAAAACCTTTTCACTGAAACTGGAAAGGACAGTTGGATTATTCTTAGTCATCTCCAATGCCTGTGTGGATGAGGGTGGAGGTGGGTGGCGGGTGTGATTTTTTTTTTTTTTTTTTTTAATTATTTTTACTTTTCCCTTGCGCCTACAGATCAAAGTGTCTGTGGTATTGGTGTTCAAGGGCCACCAGTTCCTCTGAGCAGCACTGAGTTTGGAGAGGCCTGTGAATTCTCAGGCTTGCTCTTGGGACTACAGGGGCAGCAGAAATAAATGAATGAAGACAGGAGAGCCACAAGTAAAGCTGTGAATCAGCCTTGGTGCACAGGGTGTTGTGGAACGAGATAGGGCTCGGCTGACCCTGGCATGGTTGTCGAGGAGATGCCTATCTGGGTGCAGTGGAAAAAACTTGCAGAGTGAAGTGCTCATGAACTATTTTAAGGTTGCAGCATTGTTCGTCTTACAAAGATAACTTAAGTGTCAAACCCCTTGGTGCCTTGTGGATTTTTAATCTCTCAAAATAGATTCTCAGGTGCTGCATTTTTTGCTAATTGATGCACAAAATCGTGTTGTATTATACAATACGTCAGCTAATATAAAAGAGAGATTGTCCATTAATCTACAGAATTTGTGCAACATCTGGTGATATGATTTTTGTAAACAAAGAGAAGTCTCGTGTCCTTATGAAACCACTCGGCCGTTCCCTGGGAAGACTTGAACTCATTGGCTGATTTCTGTCACAGCTCATGGTTTCTCCAGGCCTTATCAGAAGAGGTTGAGTGAAGCAGCACTCTCCACAGAGGGTCCCGAGGGAGAGACAGGCTCCCAGCACGGGCTCACCTTTTATTACTTTCCAACAAATTCAGCAGCACACAAAAACAGAGAAGAGGAGACTTCAGTCATTTTTGCTGCTCGTGGAACTGACTCCTCGTCTTGACTAGCTAACTATTTGTATAACTGTACGGGAGGAAAAACCTGCTTGAAACCTCTGTGCTGACTGCTGCCTATAAAAAGATCTTGACAACCTCTCCTGTGAAAAGCTCTCACACCTCCACTCTGCAGTGTGCCTTTGATGCTTTAGCAAGTGGGTAGTCCTCAGACTACTGAAGTGCCTTTCCTTTGTCTTCCGTGCTGCTCAGCTCCCGCCCGCCCGCCCATGGTGGAGGTGGACCCTCTCGATAGGTTAGGAGCCCTCACCCTCAGTGGTGCAGGAGCGAGGAGTTGTTTGTGGGGGTCCTTGTTTTGCTCAGGTACCACAGGTTTGTCAGCTGCAGTGACTATAGCCTGTAGAACATCAGATATCTGGAGGAGAGAAGAAGATATTTAGCACTGAAACTAAGCTTGGGCCAGATTCTCCAACCTTCTTTAGTCAGGGGTTCAAGAGCAATCCCTTCTCTGCTATTTGGCTCCTATTTTGTATTTGACTGATATAAAGGAAGCATCATCCATTGGTGTAATGAGATCACAGAAAAACAATGAGGCATGAAATTATTTTCTTTCTTTCCCAGATAAATCCCTTGTAAATTAAGTAGTTTACTCATTTACCTACAGGTAAATCACCCATGCCTGCATAAGTCTACTGTTAATAAGGAGAGATATTATCCAGGACAAACTTTCAGACCTCTTGGGTCTCTCTTGCTAATGATGAAGTAATATGTTCTTCACAAGTTATGTTATCACCGAGATAATGGGGAGGCTGGGGAAGGAGCACAGCATCAGCTGCTCTCAGCGTGTGAGATCTGGATGGATCCTGGAGGCTAGGGCAATATCCCCATCCTTTAAGTATTATCCAGTTCTCCATGCACAAAAGGAAGTTTCCATTTAAAAGAAACTTGGGATTAGCATTGGATTGAGTTGCCCATGCAGGCAAACCTTGCAGCAGGTGGACGGACAGCTTTCCCGAGGCTGGCAAGAGCATCCCCTGGCTGGGCTCTGCTATTAGCAAAGCTGGAGCCCAGGGTAGGGTGTCCTTTGATGGGCTGTACTAAGCGACCCTGCACAGTGAGCTTCACATTCATTAACCTCCCTGGTAAAATCTGAAACTACCCACACACCATAGCAAATGCAATCAAGTATAACTAAGCCAACAGAAAGACAGGACTCATCCGTTTTTTCACTGAATTGTCTTTCAAAACAAGTTGAAAGTACTGTTTGTTTTACACAGTGGATATCAATTCTTTTTCAACAGGCTCGAAGTGTGGTGAGAGTTTTACCCCCATGTTTTGGTGATTAAGCCCTGAGAAGGCTCGACTGTGTGACAGGAAGAGTTAGCAGTGGGAAACTTATTAGCATGAAGACCAAGAGTTCAGCCCCTCAGGCTGCCGAGCGCAAGGTTGTCTAGTGCCAGCTGCAGGAGTCACTGATGTTTCTGACCAGTCAAGTGTTGATGGGGTCCTAACAAAGATAACAGAAAATGACTGCGAGCAGCAGGCTTTCATGGAAGTAACAAGTTCACGTTTTACTCCTGCAGCCAGAGCTCTCCTGTCCCCCCATGGCTCAAATTGGCTGGCCCAGTCCCGTGTGGTGGTGCAGAAACAGTGCTGAGAGTAATGCTTCCCACCACAATGAAACAGGGCTTTATCATCTGGAAAGTAGATTTAGAGGTGATGTTATAGATTGTTTTAAATCCATGTGATTTGGAGGCCTCGTTCTGGTAATCAGAGACACTTATAAGTCATTGAGGCACAAGTGCACGTGGACTTCGCAGTGTCATCACCCAGTACTGAAACCTCCCTCCTTGCCAGCTCGAATTCAGAAGCTGTTGTTAGTAATACAGCAAAGAAACCTTTCCAACACAACACCCTTGTGTATCCACAGAGCTGGGGAAACCCATTTCCCCGTGCCTATGTAACGTGCTGGCTCAGGGCTCCCATGCCCTAGTGGGAAGCCTGTGGTTGAGTGGGTTCCCACAAAGAGGGGAAAAAAGCCTAACCTCAGTATTTCCATGGCTTATAGCTGCTTCTGGCAAACCCACATTTCTCCGGGAAGAAGAGGTTGTCTGACACCTGCCAAGCTCTAGTTGATTGAGTTATTGAGACTACAAACAAGGTTGAAGATGGAAGAGGTGGTGTGCAGGTGTTGGTTTTGGGGGAGTTAAGGCAGCTTATCCTCCCTGTGGGAAGGGAAGTTCACTCGGGCAGTGACCTGGTGTTTGGCAATGACCTTTGCAGGATTTGCAAAGGGGAGGAAGGCCCTGACATCCCATAAGATCTTGTCTCTTTGGTACATGTCTCAGGGCACAGTCTTAGGAGATGTTTAGTTGCCTAATGTGGAAGAGCTGCTGAAAGTTCAACTCTGGATTTCAGTGGGTTTCGTATCTTCCAGTTGGTTCAACAAAGGGGTTTTGTTTGCTATTGCTGTGGGTGAGGTGTGCTTCACAGATGGAAGCAGTGTGCACTCCCATCCTGCTGCCCTGCACATCATGTCCAGAGAACCACCCCATCTAAGGCTTTTCCAGCCTTAGATTAGTATGACTAAACCAGACTTCTGGCCTTTCCCACACATTGAGCAAAGCCGTTCTGCACTCCAAGCACCGAGCCAGGCAGAAATTCTCCTTTCTGTTGATATACAAGGTATGTGCACTTTTCCTCTTGCAAAAGTTTCAAAGGTAGGGAGATAAAAATGCTGCCCACTTTATGGGAGAACAAAAGGGACAAGGGGCACAAAAGGACTGCCAGATTTAGGAATTGAGTGTAAACCCACTGAATGCTCTGCAGTGTCTTAACAGCTTGTCCTGCTTCTGAGAGATGATATTGGTGGACATGCAGCTTAGGAAATTATTTACGAAGATACGGTAAACATGCCTGTTCAGACAAATAAATGGTGAGCCTATTGCTTAATCCTGTTTTCAGAAGCACTAATATAATATCAGCTGAGAAACATGAAGTTAGTTTTCCTATGCCTTTCCATTACCTTTCCTTTTTGGAAGCAATAAGGACTCGTATTCTAGTTTAGAGGAATAAACCAAACCTTTGTCAGAGCTAGAGGTTCATGCTGAGATTAACATTTCTCCCCTTTGGTGACATGGATGCTGCTATAACAGCCTCAGCAGCAGCTGAAATGCCCTCCAGGACTATCATACTCACAAGAAATGGGATGCTGAAATCACAGCCTCTCAACGGTTACCCACTCCCTCTCAGCTAAGGCAAAATCAGTCGGATCAAACAGAAATGGATGCGATGAAGGCTCCTCACTATCCCCAGCCACCCAGTGCTTCTCCCTTCTCATCATTAGAAATCGACTTCCCAACGTAAGCTTAAGCCTCTCGATACTTCCACCACTTGCAAGCACCTTGAAGAAACCATTTCCTTCCTGACAATAGCAGTCATGGAAGGATTTTTGTATTGTCTCTTCTTCTTCAGACCTGATCTTCCACCCTTTTCTCCTGGATCACATCTTCTGGATGTCTGCTCCTGCCTGTGCTCTCCTGCAGTCCCTGTCTTTGCCTTAAAGTCAGTGCAGCAGTCTAATTGCTCCAGAGTTTTCTCAGTACTTCAGAATTTCTTAATTGTATTAGCCAAGGTGAGGATAATTGCTGCTTTCATATCCTCGAAACTTCTCATACAAAAGAGGCTTATGCAAGAATCTGCTCATTCTCTCCAATAAATGATCTCTCTGTTATTAAGGAGTGTGCATTGGGGGACTGCTGGGAAGCATTCCACTGCACCATTATGTACTTGAACAAAACCTGAAACTTGCAGATACAAGACTAAATTATAGTCTGGGGCAATCATCAGGACACACTTTTTTTTTGTCCTGGAGGTTGCTCTTTCAGAAGAAGAATAAACCCCCAATCTACAAATAACCTGGTATTTTGCATTTGGGGGATCTTCTGGGTGGGGGAAGTCTCCTATCTATAGGGCACTGGCACTCAGACATTGCTCCTGGTCACAGATACCAAAGCCGTCCTGTTTAAAACTACCAGTATGTGCCAATCAGTTTTTGCTTTGTTCATGAAATCCTTGAGCGGGGACCATTTCTTCACCTGGTTTGTATAGCTTCAGGATCTTGAGCAATATGCAGGGCTTCTAGACGTCTGGGTATTGTAGCTCTGTGCTTGTGCATAAAGTGCAATAAAGTCACTCCAGCAGAGAATTAGACATTATGTTCTTCCTTAAGCTCCAGCAATTAAACCTAAACATATGCATGCACAATAAAATGCCATGTATCACTTTTGAGACTACAACTACGATTTAAAAAAAAGAAAAAGAGGATGAACCATGTATTTTCTAACATGCCAATTCAATAGACTGAATGTGGGAAAGAGGCATTCAGCGAGTCAAACAGTTAATCCAAGAAGCAAGTTCTACACAAATTGCTGATAAGGTAGACAAATTTCACAGCCTGTTCTGGGGAAAATATTACATTTCATGGTGCTTTACAGATGACGAGAAATCCTATTAAAATCCTGAAAAAATATGTATACAAGTTAATGTGGATATTTAAAATGATCCGTGTTTTTGGATGCAGGATAAGAAGTGAAATGAACGTCTCTTAGGAATAATAGCAAGTGACATAGAGGTTTTACACAGGGTCCTTGGTAAGAAGTAATCTTATTATAGTTACAGGACCAATTTCTCTTGCACCACATGAAATAATGCTCAGAAATAGTCTAAGTATTTCTTTCAATTGCTAGACAAACTCAGAGGATAAATAAGATGGAGACTCTAATGGTGAGTGTTTGAAGGACTACAAGAATATCAAACCTTTCAGGTAAGCTGTTTCCTCACTCCAGGGCTTTAAATCAAGGTGGGCTATGCCATCATTTTGAGGCAGCTGAGCTATAATTTAGGAGCTTTTTCCAGTTACCATGACTGGCTGAAGTACAATAGTATGACCTTTGCAGAGGTTTAAATGATTGCTTTTTAAAATCGGTTGTCAGTGCCCTGACTGTGGAGCTACGTGGATGCAGCAGACTATGCTACCTACTGTATACCCCGTCCATCTGGGAGCGAAGTGGGCGTGAACTGGATCCACAGCCATTGGTACCCACCTTGGCAGCCATACCTTTTGTGTCACACATTTTTGTTACACGTACTTTCAAATCCTCCACCTGGATTCTGTCTCGCCAGGACTAGATAGGTCTCCAAGTAGCTCTGAAACTTTTGGTGGCAAAGTAAAATTTCTCCAGATCAGGAACCGGCTCACCCAGAGTGGGGACACCTTGACCTCTGGTGACCAGATGCTTTACTAACATTGTGCTCCAGGGGGGCTTTGCACTTCTCATGCATTAACCCATATAACTGCAAACCTCCTGACCTCGTGGAGTACCGAATTTCCCCTGAGAAGAGCTCCTCATGGTCAACACAAGACTTGGCATTTGGAGAAACCCTAACTCTCCTGGGAGTTAGTGCCACATAATGACCCAATGGAGGAACTCTGCTCCTGGGGGACAGATGTTTGCAGAGGCCACAGCAAACATTTTCACTAACCTTCCTAGTGCTTTTTGACCACCAAGTGATGTCAAGCGAGAAACACTCCTCTAAGAGTGTGGCATGCTTTGGATGAGAGAATAAACATGGACCCAATACAGCCATGCCCCATTTCTTTGTTATAAACCAGGTACTGCTGAATTCCTGCATCAATCTGTTTTCATTCACTGCAATACTTACAGAAATGAGAAAATGTTTTGAGGCATGAATCCTAGTGGTGTGACAAAGACCCTAGCAGATGAACTAGATGTCTCTGTCTGCCATGGATCCAGGAGAGTCTGGTTTCCCACAGGTTCATCCTGCAGCTTGGCACCTCGGCACCTCAGCATGCTCCAAAGTCCAACCAGGAGCTGTTGCTTTCCTGTGATCTGATATGAACCCAATAGTCTGGAATAATTGGTCTTGGAAACTTAATGCCAACTCACTTGCTGAACTTCAATAAGAACCATCACTTCTTCATGACAGTTAAGTACTGGGAGGTGCTAAAATGGTCGTAAGTGACCTTCTCTAGTGAAGGATGACAAATTATTAGCTCATGGGGGCTGTGTCAGTTATCAAACACCCAGAAATATTTGAGGGGAAAAATTGCCTCCAAACACAGATTAGTTTACTAAAAATAGCACCAGGAATGACTCTTATGTCAGACGGTGTGAAATGATGTAAAAAACAAAGCCTTTTTGAGAGCCTCTATTACAAGGGATGTATGGGATGCTGCTATAATAGTCATTTATATGGTTGCCTGCCAGCAGGTCCATATATTTGTTACTGGCAATGAATGTCCATGTTCTTGGAGGGAAAAATGTTTGTCCTCAGACTCTGACAAGATAGGTTATCCACTTCGGATGGAGTGAGAGGCTCTTAAAGGAGAATTATATTCCCAGTTGCTCTCTCTGCCTTGGGAAGCTCTTCCCAGAGCATTTCACGACTGTGCTACTAACCAGCTCAGCTCCTGTGAGGTTTCACAGGGGCACATTGACTTTGGGAGCAGGAAGAGGATGTGAGGCTTTCAATTTGACTGTCAGGGTTTGGATGTGAAATTCTGGTTGAACACAAAGAGATGAGACAGGCAAGCTTACACGCGTATCTTCTCGGAGGAAGGGAAATACAACCTGGAAGGACAAAGAAAAGCTTTCTACCAAGAAGAACTAGAGCTGCCTGGGTGTGGTGGTGGGGTGTGGAGGGGAGGTGAAGGTGGCTCATCCCCGACGTGTTGCAGTACTGGAGGAGCAGGAGAAGGGGGAGGAGATGCCAACAGGGTGCAGTGGTTGGAGGGAGGCCAGGACAGTAAAGGGTCAGTGCTTCCTCGCTGCCCTGCTAGCATGACTGCTCATCTGACCCATCTGTCACACCAGGAACATTTTTTCATTAAAAAAATTTTAAGAAGGGAGATCTTCCTAATTTTCTTTTTATAATTCCAAAGAACTAGAAAATCACCTTTGAAAATTAAGAGGAGACTTGAAATAACTTTCAGGAATGAAACTACTTGCTATTCAGGTGTGAAACTATACAGCTACAGTGAGGAAGCATTTTTTGATTAATATTTTCAGCTAAAAACTAGTTCAATGACGAATGACAGGACAAAACACCATGAGGTTCCCAAATCTGTAAATACGCGCTTAATAAGACGCTCATCTACACGAGGAAAAAAAAAAGGAAGATAAAGGTTGACGTGAAGTAGTAAAAAAACTGGCATGTGCCTTTTGGTATGGGAGCTGTTGCCATCATTAATAGGAAACCTTAGGAACTGTTTTTGCTCTCTGGACATGTGATGTCTGTTCTTATAAACATGCTCAGAAACATGTTTTAATCTGTTTGTATAAAGTGAAAGGGGCAACTGTGGGAGAAACTGTAAACCTCATTTTAGAAATCTTACTCCCATTTTCCAAGGGAGCTGAGCACAAAGCAGGATCGGAGGAGATTTGTGGCTGAGTTTGGTTCCCAACGTGTGCTCAGGAGCGAAGGCTGATAATATTTGCTGACATCAGCTGACTCAGTAGCAATGCACAAGATTTATGGGAAAGCTCCTTCACTGTGCATGGTTCTGGCAAACAAAATGGATGGGTTAATTTTCCTGGGACCAAGACCCTAAATTTTCCGTGGCACTTCCCTGTGAGTCTTGAGAAATTTCTCAGGTACAGTTACCTGCTGGAGAGGCACTCCTGGCTCCCCACCAAGGATGCTGAGCACTGCTTATGTGGTTTAAATAGGTTGCAGCCTTCCCTTTGAGGTGTTCAGAAAAACCACATGCTTTCCTGCCAAGAGTGCTCCTGAGCCCCTTGCAGAACTGCTGGACAGTTTCTTGAAGCCCAAAGCAGAGTTGACAGCCTTCCCACCGAAACTTTTAATGCTAAAGAATACGGGTTTGCAGCTAAGAAAATCTGCTATTTCAGGGAATGATGTTCTCAAGGGTTTCTTCTTTTTGCCTCCTCTTTTGAACAGCATTTTTCTTACTCTCCCAGAGGTATGTTCTCTGCCCCATTAAATCTCCTGGAGTGCCATTCTACCCAGGGTGAGGCAAGAAGACCACGAAAGCCTCGGTGGTATGCATCCCTGGCTGCAGGAGACTTCACATGGGCCTTGCTACCCTGCCATGTAACAAGACGCGTAGACATGGTGCTTAGGGACATGTTTTAGTGGTGGACTTAGTAGTGTTAGGTTAACGGTTGGATTCCATGATCTCAAGGGTCTTTTCCAGCCTAAATGATTCTGTGATTCTAAGATGATGGGAGACCTTCTCTGGTAGGAGAAGAGGAGGAAAGGCCAGGACTCCTGACTGGGAGATGGTTGCAGGTGAAAGCCGTTTGGAACTTATCTGATGGAAAAGGTCATGTGTAGATAAAAGGAGAAGGTGGATTTGTTCATTCATTCTTGGTTGTCTGTGTGAGTTTTAAGCTGGGGGACCTGGATGCGTACCTTTCTTGGCTGTGATCTAAGGCTTTCTGTCTTATGATCCTCAAAGTTAAGAAGAGGTAGTTTCTGAAATGTGGGTCCTTCACCTCTTACAACATTTCTGTCCTCCCATAGGGGCACCTCCAGCAGAGGAGGATGAGCTGATATGGACCTGGCTTTTTCCGGCAGCCTGCTCAGAAGAGGAAACAACCCCTTACCTTGTACAAGGTCTTTCTTATGTTATAGGGATACAGGTTTCTTTTCTGTTTCTCGTCAGCCTCAAAGGTGGGCAGAAATAGTGTGTTGTGGCTTGATGATGTCAGGGGAAACAAGCCCACATGAGATCTTATAGAGACACCATGGTGGGGCTGGGAGCTTGTGGATAAGAGCACCTTGAGTGCCTGTTCATAATGCTGTGATTCGTGGTGCGTTGCAATGCTTTCTGGAAGTGTTTAGATAACTTAATGAGCCCCTTATGGCATCTGAGGAGACAAGATTTGACATTCCTTAGTCAGCACTTTGATGAGGAGAACATTTGTATTTAATTAATACTTCTCTACAGTAATGGGTACAAGGCTGTGGAAAGCTGAGCGGGGATGAGAACAACATTGCCCAAGTCCAGCAATGCAGAAAGAAATTATTAGTTTAACGGGGCATTAAATTATCCATTCTGTTTTCTTCAAAGTTAATTGTAGTTCACAATATAGTCTGCCATGGCTGATGAAATCCCGTCAGGGTTGCCCACGCAAGAAACTCAAAAACATTTGCCTTCAGTGTAGGACACTGATGTGTAGCTGTATGAAGACCGTTAGCAGATTATCCACCCCTGGACATCAAAAGGGACCAAAGACTGTTCCATGGAAAAGCTCACCTGCTTATTCTTTTATAACTTCTTTTTTTTATGTTTATTGCCCTCTGTGGCAGGGCATTTGGAGGACTGCGAAGTATAAAGCGTTTTTATCAAATTCATGAGTTTTCTGCACGGGGCAAAGGCCACAGGATGGGTTTGCTGCACATGCCTTGCAGTGGTTTTGTGACAAGTGGGAGGAAATGCTCCCTGCTCAGCCCAGGAGTTACAGAACCAGATGGAGAATCCAGAAAATGCTGAATTTGGTCCCTAAAATCGCTAATGCCTAAGACATGGGAGATGAGAAACTTCACGGGTTTCTTAGACTTGATGGATGATAGTTGGTAGTAAATTGATGGATGACAATACGATGCTCTAAGGAGCTGTTTTTAATTCTTCCCAGGGAGGAAAGGTAGGTGGCTAGGTTCCGGGGCTGCTTTGGGCATACAGATGTGGGAATGGGACAATGATCTATCTCCAAATACTGAACAGACTTTTGCGTTCTCATTTTGTCCCATTCAAACGGTTGAAAATTTGTCCAAACCCAAAACTGCTTCAGAGTAAAACTGTCTATGTCCAAGAAGTCTTAAAATGTAGCTGATTACATGAATAGTTGAAGGTCCAATAGTGGATGAGTGATAAAAGAGTGAACAGAAATTCCCCCAGCTCACTCAATCCAATGAACAACAAAATCTCAGACCCTTGCAATCAATTTGTGACTGAATATGAAGTCAGAACAACTTCCCAAATACTGTTTTTTAGCTCAGCCTTGAAAGCTGTCCCATTCCCACCCCATTTTAAGCCCACACCAGCCATTCCTGAGTCAGCATCCTTTACCTCTGCGGTCTTGTCTGTGGTGTCGGTGGGGGGTTCTTCAGCAGAAATGTGTAATAACACGAGAATTTATTTCTCTTGCTATTGTGCAGATGGAAAACTGGTTGCTCATCCAGTGTTAATTAGATGTGGCTATGTGGTACGTGGGCCTTTTCTGATATACCACCATAGAGATGCTGTTGAATGTGATAGAAAGGGGAAGTTTAGTTTATATTTAAGGTTAAAATATAAACATAAACCACTTGCAAATATGTAGCAGTTGGCTGAAATTACAGCTGTTAATGGCCTTATATGAAATGATCAAGAACCCATTGCTTAACCAGCCTGTCGAGTCTCACGGTAATTATTCTAGCATTAAAATCAATGACAGAACTGTCACTGATTTCCCAGGGACCGGGCAGGAACACAAATACTTCCTATTTGCTGGAGACTTTAAATGAATTGTGAGCAATGCTTTAAAAGGAAGGAATAAAACCTTGGGGCTGATCTACGTATATTTTTACACAGACATAACTTGAGTTGCACAGAGCAACACTGATTTCTATCTGCCTCTCATACAGAGGGCTTACCAGCTTGTGTTTCTTCTGTGCTGTGGTGGTCTCCAAACTCAGACGCCTTTTTATGAACAGCGTCTTTAGACAGCAGTGGGATGGCTGAGGGCTCTTGATCAATTTTATCCTGTCTGAACTAGCCTGACTATAAGGAAAAGCTTACGACGAGTGAGTAGCCTGCAGTATGTGGGTTAGTTCTGCCTTGCCTGGTAGCAGTAGTTGCAAAACCAAAGGTGCATGGCTGATGGCTTATTCATAAGACTTCAGAGATTTGGGTGCTTTGCTTTAAAAAGTGAAAGGCTGACACAGTCACAGGTTTCCTTCAGCAGCACTTTGTCCTGATCATGCATTTTTTCACGTCGGTGGGAGTTGCGGCCGTAGCAAACCACACGCTAGGTGCTGACAAGTGATTCCTGACACAGTTTAAAAATAAGCTTGTTGTGGATTGTTAAACTCTTGCAGCATCTGTCTGCTGGCTCTCCTTTCTCTCCTGGTAAGCTGACTTGATTTTTCAATAGACTGGATTTCACCAAAACAAATTTATATTTTGTCCTATGATATAAAGTTGGTTTATGGTTGATTGTTTGATTTATTGCTTCCAACCAATACAACAGTTGAAATATAATTTATATTATCTTCCCTTCAAACCTATATTAATAGGGATCCTTTGAGCCGTTGTTAAAGCAGCCAAACAAAAGGTGGCTGAGCAAGATCTCTGGTCACCTGCTGTGGGGACATCAGGCTCCAAAAGCAACGATACAGCATGCTTCCCATAGTGTTCATCTATTTCTTTGGAGAGACCACTTCATTGTGTCAAAAGCTTTTTAAATCCCATGTTAAGAAGGGAAGCGATTACTGTTTCCTTGCTTATGCCCTATCCTGCTGGTCCTGGGTCTGCCCAGCATACACTTTCCTCCCTGAAAAAAACCTCTGCTAAGCATGAGTAACAGATGCCAATCTTCCTCAGCATGTGTTGGGATATAATGTAGCCCTGAGTGATCAGATTTGCTTTGATTTGTTCATACTGCACTGATTCAAGGCCCGAATTCATCAGGCTGGAGGGACACTAACAACTTTTCAACATCTGAGACAGGACGGATCATTAGATAGTCACTGATAGTTTTGGGGTTTCTTTTTTGGTTTTTGTTTGTTTGTTTGTTTGTTTTATTCTTCCGGAAGTAGACCAGAAAATTGGATTTTTTAATTTTTTTTTTTTGCCTTTTGGCCAGGCTTTGTCTAAAAATAAGCCGTATATGTAGCATTGTATTTGGCTGTATCGTTACCAGCTACCTCTGAAGTGCAAAGGTCCTTGATATATTCTTCTAGAGGGCAGCTTAGCCTTAGATTTAATTTCAAATATGAGTATATCTCTGTCCTTTCAGTAAAGTTTTACTGTTTTCTGTACTGCTTGGAATCTGTACGACCTTTGCAACACTTCATTTATGAGTAGTGACATAACAGGATTTACACTGATCTTTCTGCAGCAAAGGTGCTCCCCTACCTTTCCCTCGAGGCCTGTATGCTGACATTGAGTACAACTAGCACCACATACTTGAAATTCCATATTGAGCTTAATGCATAGGTAGCCTGGAAAAAAAAAAATAAGGATTTATTTATTTTGTGTTATACCTACTTGATGGTGCACAATTTCTCATTCAATCAACACATGCAAAGTGAGATAGAGCCTACATGTACTGGTGGACAAAAGATAACATGAAACCTACCTTTAAAATTTGCAGGTGTTCATCTTTCAGTATTTTTTTGTTTGCTACTCATTTATAGGCACTTAGCTTTTTCTAACTTAGGAGTACTCTGAATGGCAAACAACAATCTGTTGTGGTTGTCCAGCATGGAGCACCTTTGATGGTCAAAGAGGGAGCTGAGACGTTGCTCTCCTTCAGCCCTGTGTCGGGAGGAGAGTGGGAACAAAGAGGATTTGGGGAGAGGAGCAGAAAGGTGGTACATCACAGACAGGACCACCTGGAAGGCAAGGACATCTGCTAATTCCTGCAGTTACTGGTTTCTCAGGAGGTTGCATGGGTTAATTTAAACTGTATTTGTGCTGAAGTCCAGCCCTGGTCCAGCCAATAGTCCGCATGGCAATTTACTACAATCTTTATTTCAGAAATGCTCCTCTTCAAGGACTGAAAAATTTTATTTCAGGAGGACATAATTTTAACTGGTATAAGACAACCATGCATGGGATGATCTGCAAGGAAACTGTAATTAAGTAGTAACCTCACAGTGAGTGTACATTGGTAGCCAACAGCTTCATTTTAATAACATTTTTCAACTTCGGACTTAAAAAACATAATCCAAATATATGCAGCCATCCTGCTTTCGGGACCCCAGGTACCATCTCTGATGCTGGCTAACAGCAACACGCTTAGCAGAAAACACATGGCCGTGAAAGTCTCCCTGGGGTCGTCGCTGTATGGGAAAAGGTCTCGGTAGATCCATGTCCCAGCTCTGTGTGGCTGGCGGGTGTTCGAGCTCCTGTTTTGTCTATGATCAGAAGCTCACATCAGCTTCAAAATCCTGCCTGAACTTCCAAAAAACTAAAGAAGACATCTCCTTTCATCAGGTTTGTACACAGGCTGAGGCCGTAGCTCTAGGCAGGCAGGCAGCAGGGTTAATGCAGTCCCTCTCCTGTCTGTCACCACTATAAATCCTAGCCGACACCTTAGCCAGGCAAAGGTGGGACATGCCACAAAGTA
This sequence comes from Platalea leucorodia, assembly GCF_965183815.1. Classification (NCBI taxonomy): domain Eukaryota; kingdom Metazoa; phylum Chordata; class Aves; order Pelecaniformes; family Threskiornithidae; genus Platalea; species Platalea leucorodia. Next base: position 63,173,460 of record NC_138827.1, read on the forward strand.
CCTGGGAGGCAGGGTAGCAGGTGTGCTGATATATTAATGGAAACGTATAAGGAGTCATTAGGTTTTGAGTTAACAGTGCAGGTTTGGTAATGCTGGAATATTTTCTTTTGTGCTGAGACAGAAGCAAAAGGCTTATTTAAGAAATATTTTCTGCCCCTCCCGTACTTTCCCCAAATTTTTAAAATCCAAGTTCCTTTAAAAGTGCATTGCACAAACAGACCGTGTGTGCACAGAGAAACGATTGGACTGTATTTTAAACCGTGTAATATATTGCTAATCTGATACTGCGATGGTGATGGGATAAAATATAGCTGGGTTAAATTTTTCTTAATCACTTGATTTGAGAAATTTTGGTTTTCTAATTCCAATCTAAATGAAAGGTGGCTGTCCTATTTGCAGGAACTAAATGTTGAAGATACCAGCTTCAGTTAATGTTGTCGATGTGTTTGAACCCATTTTCTTACCTGAACTTAAAAACAGTTTAAGATCTTAGTAAAATTGCTTCCACCAAAATATGAAACTTTTTCATATAGCTAAAAACATATCTGATTTCTTTTTCCAGGTCAAAACCTTGATGAATGTTATACAATGTCGAAAAAAGGTTTCAAAGAAATGGGTATGTTTCCTTCGTTATATTAAAACTTCTTGGCTAGGTCTGTTAAGCAGCTCTTAGCAAACATAGGCATATTTTTAACTCTAGATGATATCGGCAGGTACCTTTGGTGTCATGTATCTGTTTGACTCCGCTCCTCTTCTTTAAACTACGATTTCTGCACATAAGCAAACTGGGGACGGGGGAAAGTTTGATTTGCTTTTGGAAACCTTTTGACCTCCTGAGAGAAGGAGAATTTGCTGCTGTTTCGATAGGGCCTTGGTACTGACGATGCTTTATATTTTTATTTATTTATGAGTAACTCTTCATTCACCATGACTGGAAATTTCTGTAAGTGTAGGTAAAACACTGACATCTAGTGCCTAAAACAAAGCATCCAAACATGCTCTGAGACTGCAGTCTTGTGTCTTCTGTGCTGGACATTGACTGTCCAATAATATTATGGACTGGACAATATTACAGATATCATATAAATACTATGGTTTGGCTCTGGATCAGTGAAAGGAAGTTACTAGTTTGTGTACTTGATATCATGAAATACAGCTGGAGGGTGGATGGTGGGACGGCGTGGGAGATGAAAATCTCTGTCTACTGGGAACTGGTTGTACCAGGATGCTGGAGTGGGGGTGGTCAAACAACAAGAACACCAAACCTACACGTTATGTCTTACTGTTTTGAAAATATATTACCTTTGAAATTCCTCATGTTAAAATATAGTAATATAGCACACTTAAATACAGGATGTAAAGGGAAAAAAACAAAGGTTTGTTTCATGAGTCTGAGTGCCATCCTTACTGATCCGGATTGGAAGGGAGTTGCAGGGTCAGATTGTTTGTCAGACCTGCATAGGCAAAGCTGTTAACCAAAAAATGGCTATAGTCTGGAAAATGGCCACTGAGGGCCAGGTCGGAGGGCTGGAAAACCCTCCCCTTGCTCAGGGAGTGCCATTGAGGGGCCAGCAATACCCTTCACCCAACACCTTGGGCAAGTCCTTACTGTTACCAACCTGATGTCTGCCGTTGCCCATTGTGATGGCAAACAAAATACTGGGAAAATTTGAATTTTTTTTGAGCAACGGCAACTGATAATGTTCCACTTCTTGCTCATTTCAATTTTGGTTTTTTTTTTTGAAGTCACCCAGGTGTCTCACTTCTGTTTCAGCCCAGTGTTTGCTGATGCCTCACAGTGTGGTGGTTTGGGTGCTGGTGGCCCCATGTGTGAGAGGCTTTTTCTGAAACACTACAAACTTTGAAGTAAAATCCCTCTGGAGGCCAGCACATGGGAGGGATGTGAACCTGACGTGCAGCATCGTAAGGCAGCACGTCTGTAAGGACATGCAGTCTCGGGCCTCAATAAATAAATCTGGGTTGATGCATTGTGTCGGCTCAAAAACTGGAACACGTTGGAGTCAACCTTAACTAGAAATAGCTGATGTCCAACAGAAAGACAAACTTTCTCTCGTTTTGCAGCCTTGTTCCTATATCCCAGTTGATCAACATGGGACTTGAAGCTGGTCTGGTCTCACCAACCAGCTCTCCTGTCCATCTCGCCCACGGCTGAACACACCAGCCAAGAGGAAAAGCTTAGCTCTTTTCCCACGTGAATGCAAAAAAGAGAACAAACCTGCTTTGTTGTGCCTCTGGTATGTTACTAACTTGGCTCAAGCAGCTAAGAAAATAAGTCATTTTGGAAACCAAGAGGACAACAGGGCTAGCAGGTGCTTCTCCCACAATAGCCCCCAATTGATTAAAAACGTGTCTTGGATGTGTGGTCCAGAGCAGCTATTTCTTCATTATTGTCACCCCAGCTGTAGGAATGTCACGATGCTGGTCCCAGTTTGCTGGCAGTCTGTCCTCAGGGAGATGGCAATATAACGATGTTGGTGTTTGGAGATGCAAATAAGCAGGGCCCAGTCCTGGGGCAGTTTGCTGTAGATGATGTTTCTCTGAAGCATTTAGTGTGTGGGAGTATGTGGGAAAAGGTTTGGATGGTTTGTAAAATCTGGGGATATCTTTAGCGGGTCTCATATCTGAGTGGCGGGCGAAGATGTGCAGAACCCGGTCACAAAAAAGTTAACCCTTATCTTAAATTTGGACGATGTTAATTGATGTTTATTATTCCCAGGTGTAAAGATTATCACATCCCTAAGCATCTTGCTAGTTTCAAAATAAGCAAACAATGCGTGCCACTGACCAGCCTGGGAGGACGTGATGACTCCTCTGAGCTGAGGACCTTGCAGTCAGTCTCCATCAAGTAAACCCTTGTGTGGCTGTGTCAAGCCGCATATAAGAAGTGGCTCTCTCTTCTGACCTGTATTATTCCTCTTGGAGGGCTGCTCCATAAATAGATGTTGCTAATGGTTCTCTAATCTGTTTTGAAGTTCAAACTTAACATACTTGTGTCCATCTAGACTGACTTGTTCTTGTGCCGTTGCTAATCTTCATTTTCTACAGGAGACAGAAGGAGAAGCTGAGCTAAACACCAGCTGATAGAAGCAACTCCTTAAAGTGATCTGTCTCACTAGGACACTCAGTTCTTTCTTGTCTCCTCCAAAAAAGGGTCTCCTGATCCCTTGTGGAGTTGCTTTTGCCTTTTCCGTAGCAGTCTCGCGCTGATGGTCCAGAGGCAGCCCACAGATCTCTGATGAGCCAGGGGTTTCCCCCTCTAGTTGCTGCCAGCTGATGGACTCCACTAGCAGCAGAGCCACTACTGCAAAATATGTTACTTAACATTTTATGCCTTTATTATTTTATGGGTCCTTAGAATTATTTATTTCCTTCTGCTTATGATGATCTGTATTAATGATGACTTCTAGCAAACACTTCCAAAGAATCTCAAAGACCCACAGTGCCAGGGACCAAAACTTTCAGGAATTAACAATCCTGGCAGCAGGACTCCTCTCCCCAGCTTCACTCCTTAAGCTGCCCCTCAAAAAAAGCAAAAAACAAAATGACAAAAAAAAAAACAACCATAAAACCAAAAAACACACAAAACCCCAAACCCCTTGAACTACAGTTATGCCCCTAGATCTGATCATGTTTTCCCCACTACAAATCAAGAAGCCTGTGCAAAGTCTGCTTAAAATGCTTTTCTTGCCAAGTGGATCATTAAAATGCCTTCCTTTCCTGTTTCTTATGCTTCTTTTTGTTATTTTTTTTTTCTTTATCTTCATTGTTTTATTGTTCTGAAAAACAGAGTCCTGTTGAGACAATTTAAAAGCAAGAGGGAGCTTACAGGCAGGGTCTCAGGTGCTCTCTTTGAAGTGGGTACAAGTTTGCCTTTTCCTCAAGAGCCGGTTCCTCCTCCCACACACTCTTTCCCTTGCTGTAACCAGCAGCGCATTTAACTCATCCAAGGCCCAGGCACCACAAGCTTTTCTGGCAGCCTGTGTGCAGCTACCTTCTTAAGCCAGGGCTGCCTACTGATTTTTAACTGGCATTTTAAAATACCTTTTTTTTTTTTTTTTTTAATAGTAACTTCAAGGCCATTGTGAAAATGGCAGAAGAAAGCTCTGATTTGCTTTGGTACCACTGCCTCCTCATGCTCTTCCCCCTTTTTTATGCTTAATGAGTTGGTTTTGTTTTTTTTTTAGTCATGGTGCAAGATGAATAGTGCAGACGGGCACAGCTAAGTCCAGCAAAGGAGAGCAAAAATGCAGCGGGGTTTGCAAGGCTATTTTTTGTAAGTCAGGTTTTATTGGCTAGACCACATAAAAACACAAGTTCTTCCATCCCTGCAAGACCCCAGATCATAAAAGAGCGTTTGAAATTCACATTCAGGCTGATAATGTACCAAGTTAAATGTCTTTAAAAACAAACAAAAAACCACAAACAAATAAAAATATTCATCAGGTATTTCCATGTGCAGAAACCAGCAAGGCAAATATTAACTCACGCGTTTCTACAGGCGACTCTGGTGTTTCCAGGTACGATAATGAATGAAGCCAAATTGCTTTTGTGTAGATGCTTTCCTAAAAAGGTTTATCAGACTTCCCAGACACAACGTTACAGAAGTCCCTCGCCTTGCTCATGCTGTACCGTGCTGATGAGCTTGACAGCAGCAGAAAGGCAAGCCTATAGCACAGGCTGGAAGCCACACTGAGCGAGCTATTAAAAAAAAATGTATGTACCGATAGTTGGCTATACTTATTTCTCCAGAGGAGGTAGCTAAGTCTTTAAAAATCAGCTAAGAAACCAGCTCAACTGCCTGGAATAATTATAGGGCATTTCTCACTTGTTTTTATATAATCCATTAAGTATATCCTAGATTTATCTTCCTATTTCTGCTGTTGTATGTCATTTGCAGTTTCTAGTCTAAATAACTATATTTATGGGATTAGCTGATGGACAGGCTGCCCCTCAGATGAGATTTGGTATCTGGGATCTAAGCTCAGGAGCAAGGATTTATTTCTGTCTGCCATGAACAACCCATTTTGTATGTTTTGCATCTCTTGTCTAAATGAAGTAGTGAATGCGTTCTAGATACTTTTGTTTCATTCTGGCCACTAAAATATAGGAATTACAGAAACTTTCTGTGCCAGCCTGTCTTTTAGGAAACCTGAAATCATATCTGAGTTATTAAAGTTTAATAGCTAGTGGGGGGGGAAGTAATTACTTCCCATAACATCTTTGTCTATCAAGAATTTTGTTGTAACTCTTGATGCAAAATTATTCCACTGGCATTATAAACTGCGGTGTAATGTCTTATAATGTCACCTCTTACTACCACGGAGAAACCTTTATGTTATGACTTAGATTATACATTCATAACCTACACCAAAAATGAAGATGAATATAATGAAAGTAGACAGCTAACATGTCAAGGTGGCATTTGAGCTCAGGAATTTTTTTTTTTTAAATATATGTGTAAGAACATGAAATAAATTAGCCAGATTTTTGTCTTGCCAAAAAGGAGCCAAACTCAATTGTCTTCAACGGTGTTTTGCCAATTTTCCATCAATAGAAATGGTGTCAGTAAACCTCAGATTTGCTTTTGGATTCACTGGTTCTTTAGCGCATTTTTTTTGCATGGTTGCTGGTGATTATTTTTTTAAATGCCTTTTCTTTAGACAGAAAAAGAAAAGCCTGAAGTCGGGTTTGTCCTTCAGCTATCAGACTAATTGTCCCTAATTTAAAGTCTCCCTTCACCCCTTTCTTCACCCTTCGTCATTCCTCACCAAAAACCCCACACAGACTAGAGAGGACGCAGAGGAGGAGAGCAGCACCATATGCTACAACCTCTCCTTCTCCAGGGGCTCCTCAGCATCTGATGTATCTTGGATCTATGTCAAATAACAGACCCATTGTAGTGTATGATTTATAGTAGCTAGAACACTGACCTGTGTGCCTAAGACCTTTACATGCCCACACACAAACTTGCGTAACACCACCACCTCTATGTTTCAGCCTGGTCCTGGGTGGGTCGATGGCCTTCTTCCACGCTAGGCTCCACTTCCTAGATATGATGGGACTTCATAGAAGATGCATCAAATCTCTGGAAGACTCAGAGTCTCTGGTTAATCCTAAGTTTACAGAGCGACAGCTCTCTCTTGCACCAGGGTATGGAGGTTTTTGTGAATGTTGTGGGGCGTAAGCAGATGCCTGAGCTTCTCTGAATAGAAAGTTTATTAGAAACTATCAGGAAGTCCTTTCAGGCCTCTTTCCCATGAGATCACACCCCGTGGGAAGTCATACTATCAGAAATAATGCTGGGAGTTAATAGTGCTTATGGGCATCTCCCTTGCCATCTGGGTCATCCCCATCCAAAAACGGATCTAGTTTTGATCTGGTGACTCTTCTTGCATGAAGGAGATGGAGGTATAGCAATGGTAAGCAAGTAGGCAGCCATAAGTGATGGCAGTATAGTCCCCTGGAACATTTTCAGTGAGCTGCAAATGATCCTGCTCTCCTGCTGATCTTCAGCTGCCCAGAACCATGCCAATAATTTATTTATTTTGGATGCATGAGAAGTGCAACTCCGTATCTGACTTCCTCAACTTCAGAGACTTGGGGAAAATGGATCTAAAGTTGAAGCAAGCCTGGATGTCTTGTTTAATCCTGAAATATCTTCCTTGGCTGATCCAGAGAAATCCTTGCTTATTTAATGGAAGACAGTCCTTGCTGTGGCAACTTGGTAGGAAAGGTACTAGAGATATTAGATCCTTTTTTTTTTCCCCCCAATTTTTGCTGGTAATAACTTCACTAGTATGAAATTCAATATCAGCACCACAGTATTTCAGTGTCCTTCCTCTGAAATAAAGTCTAGACAGGCATGGGTAGGATGGCAGTGAAGAGAGTTTCCCATGAAACATTTTGCTGTTGGAAAAGATGGGATTTGTTCAAATAAAACACAATGCAGGAATGTGTCAGATGTAATCAGTGGTGGACAGAAGAATGTCAAACATGAAATCTTTATTTGCTACCTGTTCATTTTGATGTTGAAATGCTTTGCTTGAACTTTCTTTAATTTAGTTTTGACTTTGTGCTTCTTTTTATTTTAATCTGAAGTATAGGATGTTGCACTGAAGAATTCATAAGGTAGGGAAATAGCATTATCCGTATAAAATTTCAGCTTTATTAGAAAGAAATTACTTGGTATTTTTGTATTAGACTATTTAGTGGAGTTTTTTTTTCCCCTTGGGTCTTTGATTTATCCTTAAATGCTATATTCCTGGGATAGAGAGTTAATTTCTGACTTCTTCTGAACAACCACACCTGTATGAGAGCTGGGCACCAAAACACACCAATTTCAAGTTCTTCAGACTCAAAGCAGCTTCCATCCATAACTGTCAGCTACAGCCTGAATTGCTTTTTCTTTTTTTTTCCTTTTTTTTTTTTTTTTTTAATAGCAGCAGTGATATTATTATAGCAAGGCTGTTTCCCTTGCCAAAAAATTTCCTTATGCCCATCAGCAGAGACAGGTTTCTGACACATGTGGTGGTTCTGCTGATCGTATTTCAAGTGACCCTCATAACTGGTGAGCATCAACTGGCAGTGAAGTTTCAACATCAAACTTTAACTTCTCTCATTTGGGGTCTTAATTGTGCTTTGAAACATTTGGTGGCTTGGCTAACCTTTTTCTGGGTTAGCTGAAGACTGAGATTTGTCTGCCAGGAGAGAAGCCACCAAGGAAACCTTGGAGCATAAGACTTTATTGGTTTCAACTAGGCAGTGTGGTCTGGTATCTCTCAGTTTAGAAATGTCTCTGAGCTTTTTATGGGTTTCAAATGGAGCTATAGGAAAAAGAAGACACTGGGAATGCCAAGAATTTTACAAAGAGTAGGCAATGAGTATAAGTTGAAGAGCTACTTATGTTAAATGCAGGGATTGGATGGTGTAATCCCTTTTTGTACTTCTAAAGCATTTCTAAACCTTCCTTTCCCTGTGGGAAATCTCCCAGGGATGCAGCAAATGTGCTAGTGGGAAAGTCCGGCATTGCCATCTACCCCAGACCGCTTCCCTGCTGCCACAGGGATGGGTGCCCTGGCTCTCAGTGCTGGGCAAGGGCACCCTGGACAGGGCTGGGTTGAGACCTTTGCCAAAAAGCCTTACAGTTTGCAAAACACTCCTCTTCTGACCTGAAACTGTTTCAGAAACCTGCAGTTTTCTCCGAAACTAGCAAAAATGCTTTTTTTCTTTAGGTCCGATTCAACGCTACATACAGGGACAAAGGATGCATATGATGAATGCAGATATTGCATGTGTAGACTTTTTCCCAACCCTACGAACACTCTCGATTTCCATGCCAGCCTTATAGCTCTGTGCTGACAGTTGTTCTGCCGGTCCCCATGGAGCTCAGCGCTGGTGCTCTGTCCCAAACTGCCCAATGGGGATGCGGCCTTCACGACTGTGTCATTAGTTTGAGAGCTGCAAGATGTCAGAAACGTTGCTTGGCCTTGTTTGTGCAGGAGGCGAAGGGCAATATCAAACACGGAAGGTAAGCAGTAGGGTGGGCAGCTAAATTTGGCCTGAGGGATGATTTGGGGCAGCGTGACTAACGAGGGGGGCTTGTTTGAGGGTGCTGCAGGGCCTGCATGTCACCAGGGGCCAGGAGACAAAACATCCCTTGGGATGCTGCTCTTCAAACCTCTGTTCTTGATGGCAAAATGGAATTTGGTACCCGAAAACAAACCCTCTGAAGTCCTGCAGTAAGGATACACAGGCTCGTCCCATATTAGCTGCGTCCCAGCCTGCAGGTAGTGCCCATATTCTCACCGGACTTGTGAGCCCTTGCATTAGCATGACCATGGGATCTGGATCAGACCGTGACGGCCAGACTCTGTGCCAAATTTCTCACTGATGCTGGCATCTTACCATGGGACTCCCCAATGCTCCCTTTTCTCAGCATAGCATCCCCATGCATTTAGAAGTCCTCTCGCTTTGGCTGATATCTTGTTAAATATTGGCCTCCTGCAATAATATTTTATCTTGTATTTATAAACCCAGAGAGCTGCAAAAGAAATTCTAAGATGAATACAGTCCATTACCTTACCTTCATCCTTCAGAGCATTGGGTTAACCTCAGCCGCTGAATAATTGCACCTGCAAAATAGGTTTTATTGGAAGCAACAAGAGCAGGAGGACTCTGCAGTTGGCAGAGATCAAGATCGGTTGCCTTTGTAAAACAGTTTCAAACCTCTTGGCTTGAGACTATGTCATTAGCTTATGTCAGTGACTGATTTGTGGACTATTTATTTTACATGCACAGTTTAGTCCATAATCTATTTTCCTTCCATTGCCAGCGCATCGCACAGTAGTGGGTTGCAGCTAATGCTGAACAAAACTCTGACCTATGCAGAAACACCTTTTGGCTTCTTCACTTGCCATTTATTTTCTTATCAGGAATGAGTCTGGGAGAGGTCAGTCTCTTGGCAAAACCCTGCCAGTTATTTTTCTTGCTCTGGTAGGCTTTGGTCCTCAGCTCATTGGTGATGCTCCATTGTGATCGTGGTTTGAGCACCATCCAGTCAGAGCCACTGTGGAGAAGGGCAGCGACGGCAGCTGGCGAGCAGAGAAGTGTGGAGCCGGAGGCCACAAGTCTGCAACCAGAAGGTAAAATTTGAGGCTCAAAGTTTTTCAGTGAGTCTTGCAGATCAGGAAAAAAATGAAGTGGAGAGACTGAAACATTATTGTGGATGACATACTGTTAGGCTGGCAGCAACCAAGTGCAGCTCGCACTTTTACCTGCCTGTTTTATTTCCAGCTCAGGAGTCTGAACTGTGCAACAGAGATGGCTGTATGGTCAATTTTTAATAGCATCTTGCACCTTTGGGTTGGTTGGGGTTTTTTTGGGTTTTTTGGTTTTGGTTTTGTTTTTTGTTAAAAGTGCCTGAGGTGCCCAGGGAGTTATTTGCTTCAAAAGTGAATCCAGGGATTGCTTTTACAGCGGAGACCTGCAGGACTGGAGCTCAGGGGGCACAGCTACCTGCTGGGGATGACAGCGTTTGGTTTCTAGCACATGTAAACGGAAAACCCACCAGTTGGTATGGGCACGATTAATATACTTGGGCCAAAGTAATGTGCATGAGCTGGCGGGAATGAGACTGGGCAGAAGAGCAACCTCCCAGCCCTCCACGGCACAGCCAAAGTAGGGTTTGGACCCCGCGGTCAGTATGGGGAAGCGGCCATATGGGGGGAGAAGGATGGGCAATGCCGTGGGGGCCTCTTACCCCTTTTTGGTGCCAGAGTGAAGGGGCAGGAAGACCACACCGCATTTCTTTCCCCTCCATCCCAGCAGTGTCCACTGCCCGCACACCCTGAGCCATCCTTCAGGGGCCTGGGGCAGCACCCAGCTTGGCTTTCCCAGGCATCCACAGCGGCAGACCCTGGTGCCTTGTCACCCACTGGCGACACCTGCTCAGGGCAAACGTCTCCTTTATCCGTGCTTAGTGCTGACTTGATGTTACCAAGGGAAGTTTTTCCATGTTAAGAAGGAAAACTGTTTCTTTTCAGTTTGCATGGCAAGGTCAAAGCAAGGAGAACAGGTGTCGGCAGCAGTCAGTGAGGTGATGCGCGCTTCTGTGTTTGTTTTTTTGTGTGGGTGTAATCCTGGGGAGAAGGCTCTGTTCAGCATGGAAGCAGGGTGTTGCACCATGCCCGGCGTTGGTGGCTCGGCTCTCTCCCTGGTTTCATCCTCCCCTGTATCGGTAATGAATTGCTGCGGAGCAGGAATCAGACCCACCCATCTCACCTTCAGCCTGGGGAGCGGGTGAGGGATGCGGGTGGCTGGATCCCCGCAGCGCTCTGCCCCCATATAAAACGGGGCCCACCCCCCAGAGATGCTAGAGGTTATCACCCCAGGATTTAGGCCGGGGTGCCCCCGTGAACGTTACATTTCGGCAGCAGAGGAGCCGTGAGAGGGCAGTGTTGTATTGCGGGAGGCGGACGCTGCGGGAGCCGGGGCGGGGGGGCAGCGCTTGCGGCATCCCCGTAGGTCTCCAGGAGCATTTTGCCTGTATTTTTTGTGGTGTCAAGCCGCGGTACTTTGCAAGAGGGAGTAGTTGCAACAGACTCCCTATTGCAAAATTAAATTTTGCATTTAAAGGAATTTAAAGACGTAAGTAAAGCCACTTTTTTTTGGAGGGAGCGCCCGGGCTGGACAGCATCACTTACGGAGCACCCGAGGGCTGGAGGGTGACTATTTATTAGCTGAACATCCCGGCGATCAGTGGCTCACGGGTGGGCAGGTCCCCAGCCGAGATGCCCGCGATGCCCTGCCACGTCTGCGCCACATCCCGTGGCTCCCGTGACCGCCAGCCAAACCTCAGCATCGCGGCCACCACCGCCACCTGCCCACTGGGGTGACCCTCGGGCTGTTAAGCCTCCGAGAAGTGGTTATGCCACAGGTGTTCCCTGGTTTAAAAAGAATAAAAAGCCTCAGTGGTGACAGCTATTTAAACAGGTGAAAACGTGCCCTGTCACCCTGGCTTGCGCTGTGCAAAGCTGCCCACTTCCCTACGCTGCTTTGTATTATCTCATTTTTCAAATGCTAAGTGATTGCAAATTATCTTCTCTTATTTGCTTTCCTTTAATTTCCTGGAACCAAAACCTTTTGAGAGGTACAAACTATTGCACCTGAGTGCGTGTGGTAGTGAGCCGCCTTCACCTTTATCCGATGCTGTAGGACAGATGAATCCACACTACACCAGAGCACTCGCAGATAATTACCTTTCTTTTGTGAAAATTTACTCATCAGTATAAAAGACATCTCAAGATAGGAAAACAGGAGTTCAGGTACGTCACCTTTCTTTCACAAGGTCAAACAATGAGGAGATGATGATTTTCTCATACTATCGTAGCAAAGCCACCAGCTCATTTTAGGTTCCTATGCTGTATCACAAGAATGTTAAGAGTGGGAGGGAAAGACAAAGTTTTGAGGGACCAGCTCTGTACCTTGCAGTTGATGAAGGGGTGTCTACCAAGGCGGGTGGAAGGATGGGTCTTGCCAAGGCAGACAGTGCAACCACCTCTGCACTCACAGAGACTAAGTGGGTCCTTAATGTTCAAGCCAACCTCTTACTTTGCTGCAGTTGTCTGCATTGTGGAGGCTTTCCTTAATATCTCAAAAAACAGAAGGACTAAACACCCCCAGCAATGACTGGAACAGAAGTTATTCCTTATCTAAAGCACACCCTGCTGTACCCCTTTCTGCAACACTTGTCAGGCTAAGCAAAGTGAATGACCAAGGCAAGGTGACTTTTTTGGTTTTTTTCTTGGACTCCCTTAGGTTAAAGTTTTGCGAGGATAAGGATTATCTCTGGGACTGAATCTTACTTTTGAGTTGACTGATCCACTGCAGGCTCTGCTCCCTTCGCGCCCTCAGCTCCCTCCAACAGCAGGAGATGTGGGCAAACCAGAAAAGTAACCAGCGGCAGCCCCATGTTATTTAAGATAATTCACCTGAAAAGGCAGTGACATTTGTAACATCACCTTTTAGCGAGGTGGCTCTCATGCTCGGGAAAGCTGGGGGCATGTCAAGCCCTTGATGGCTCCCCAAGCCTTGCTCCTGCCAGGGAGCTCAGTGCTGAGAGGTCATTGGGGAAAATGAGGTGAAGCCTGTGAAGATCAGGGAGCTGCTCAGAAAGAAGCCCTTTCCAGCACTGAGTTTTACAGCGGTCCGACTGGCTGGCAGGTGCAGTTTCTTTTACCTGGTCTCTGATGCAGAGAGGGAAGGAAGGCTTGGTCATTTTGATCTTTAGTAAGGCCAGTAAATATTTAAGAAGAAAGTGGTCCACCTGTTTTGCACAGTCAAAAAAATATCCACTCCAAAACACGATGGAGGGAATATCTGTCTGTCTTTCTGTATCAGCGATGCTAAACTGGCATTTCAGCCCATTCCCCTGGACAGTTTTTCCAGGTAGTTAAAAGAAACATGGCAGTATCAGAAATGCTACTTGCTCGTGGTTTTGTTAAGCATAGAGATCAATAGAAGTGAATATATAGCATTTATCTTTGCACCTGAGCCTGTGAAGAGAGGATGGGTTAGTTTAATGACTCTCTATTTTTATTGAAATCCATCTTTGTTAGGTATCTCGGGGCGGGGGGGGGGGGAGGGGGGGTCGGGGTTTACACTGACTAATACCTTTCTGTAACACACCTTTCTATCAACAGAGACAATTATGTTTACAGGGCAACATTTTTCACCTGCTTGTCAGCGTGTCAAGCACCAACAAAACACACAATCTCCTTCTGAATCCCACAGCTAATCACTCATTTGTTTTAAACATTGTGTGGTGTCAGTAACAGTATCGGAGATGGGTTGATGCAGCCACGCTTCTGCATACCTATGGAGAGATGGAGATGGTCAGAGCATCTACCAGAGAGGTGCCACCAGTTAGAGGGAAACCCTTCTTGGAAATGGTGTTTTTTTTTCTTTCAGCTAACTGTAGATACACTTTAAAAGAAAAAAAAAAAAAAAAAAAAAACTATCTGGCTATTAACAAGTTGGTATAATGTTGACAGTGGCGCTTTTTGGTGTAGTGGGAGGCGTAATCTACTTAATGTCACACAGCAGAACAGCCTTTCGATTCATATCTCTTCTACGCGCACTGGCGGCAGAGGTTCCCCCAGATATTGCAAGCCTCGTGTTTCATTTCTCCGGGAGGTTTATTAATAACGAAGGAGGAAAAATCAATCAGACGATCCATGGAAGGGAAAAAGCGTGCTAGGGGATAAGTCATGAGAATTAAGATGGGCAGAGAGATTTCTACAACTCATATACATAAAAATCTGTGCTGGGTAGACTTTAGCTGTGTTAAAGGTCTCATCATTTTAGCTGTATTTCTCCAACCCCCATAAATATTTCTGTCCATTGGAAAAGAAGGAATTTTCATTTTTCATAAAACCTCTACAGTGATCCCATTATTAAAAACAGAGGGAAAAGATATATCGGCAAGTCAAAGCAGTTGCAGGCGCATAGTTGTTTTCAATAATCCAGTGAGTCACTACATCCGAACAGCCTTTCATTTCTCCCCGTGGTTCAGACTAAATTGTTTATTAGAATTTTTGTGCATTATTTAAAAAAAGAAAAGAAAGGAAATTGTAGCTCTTTATTTTAAAGACTGCTGCAATAAAAATTCAGATTATTCAAATTTATCAAGTGCATTGTATAAGGCAGTAACCACAGCTATTTTTTTTTTAATACCACAAGATATTCACTGGCTTTTCCATCTCGTTCATAGTCATAAATAAGCAGGCTGTTTACAAGACATTGCTACAGGGAGGGAAAATATTACAAAAATGAAAACTTGATCCACCCAATGGCTGGAATTGTAATGAAAGACCTAAGTGGAAGGTAAACACCAGCTTAACATAATTCTTTAAACATAATTCTTGAAAAGTGATGCATAATGGCTGCAAAGGAGATATGTACTTCAGATCTTCACCCATGTAGAGGTGTGGAATAGCAGCATAGCTATATGCATAGAGAACTACACACCTAGCTATAGTACACACGAGAGCTGCCAGAACAGACAAGCACAAATATTTGAGATATTTCACTATTTCTTCTCATTGCAGGGTAAAAAAATTCATGTCGGGACCAATAACCCAGGTGACTGTTGGGACCCTGCAGCAGCCCCATCACTTTGCTCCTTGCCTGTGGCTTTCCCCTGCCATCTTAGTGGTCTTTTTCCCATTTACATGCTGACTCAACTCAATATTTGGATCAGCAAAGCCTCCCAGTCGTGCAGGGCAAGGGAGGAAAGCAAGAACAAATGGCTCTTTAAATCACAAAGATAGTGATTTTTTTTTTTTTTTTCTGGAAATTGGACAATTTTAAAATAAAAAGAGGCTGGCTGAAAGTATCCCAGAACTCTACAGGGATTTCTTGTGCCATTTCAAGGGAAGATTCCCTGTGTTCTTGAACGTGTAAATATTCTTTGAGGTTTGTTTTGATTTTGTTTTTTGCTTGCCAAGCAAATTGAACCTTACAAACATAATTAGCCAGGGGCTGAACATTTAGTGTTACATTCCGAGTCTTCATTAAGTCTTAATTTAAACCTTAGGAGGCAAGTGCACGACAATTCACCGCTTGCAGGGATGGATGTATTTTGTGGCAGGTTTTTATGGCAGAAGAGGGAAACTACTCAAATGATGAAAGCTCAGAAAAACTGCACTGAAGCTGGTAAGTGGTCAAGAGGTTGTATCATGGAAAGTGGGACGAGATCTGGACTCGAGTCCCCTCTTGCGTGATCCAAGCAGGCTAATTAGGAAATTAAGAGGGTGGTATGAGAGAGCTTGGAGGGCTCGGTGGGTTGAAAGGCAAGGGTTTTGCCTTCCTATGAGGGTTACTCCAAATCAGGATGGGGTGTTTTGGGGTTGTTTGTTTTATCCTTGGGTGATCTTCCAACAAGACCCTTGTTAGTTTTGCCTAAAAAAGTGTAAATTTCTGAATTTGGATCATTTTGAATCTATCTATTGAGATCAATTAAACTGCTGTTATTGAACTTGAGATAAATTTCTAAATTAGAGATGGTGGGGGGGGAAACTGGAGGGGAAAAAAATAATCAAAACAAGTGCTTCTACAAGCTGGGAAATCATGGAGAAATGTGAAGGAGCTGTGATTTTTCCTACACCCCCTTCCAGCTTTTTCAGTGATAAGAGGCATCAAGCAACGTCTCTCTGAGGAACGTGCCAGACCCTCTGCACACAGAATAAGGCCCAAAAAGCAGCAGAATTAATTCCTGTGACTGTTCATGCCAAAGCTGTTCTCTTGTTCGGTGTTGTCAGGGTGGTGGGACCTTTATCATAACTTGAAGTAGCATTCTTTTTTTTTCCTGACTGCCAAATATCCAGAGAATCAGTAACAGAGGTTAAAAATAAATATGAAACTAAATTAAAAAAATAAATAAAAAGATTTCGATAGTACCTAGTACTTGCTGAAAGTTTATTTTTCTAGTGCACACTCTTAAAAAAAAAAAGAAAGAAAGAAAAAGGCAGTGCAAGAAGAGAGCATTCACCTCGCAAATGGCTGGATTCCAGGAAAAAAGGAAAAACAAAAGCAAAAAAGGGAAAATTTGGGCGGAGATTTGCACGGCTGCCTGCAGACAAGGCGACCCCCTGGCCTGCTGCCTGCTCCCGGCCTGCCAGCGGAAGTTTTGCCCTTGCCTTGGCAGCAGCGCCCTGAAATCCTGCTCGGCTTTGTGCTGTGGTTCCCGGTGGGCTCTGGCCCCGGCAGGAGGCGGGCGGGGGTGTCCTGCATGTGGAAGCACCCGTGCGTGAGCCGCCTGCCAAGCAGCGCCCAGAGCCCCAGGTACCACCCTGGCATCGCACAGCACAGCCCCATCGCCTCTGCTTTTGCCACCTTGACCAGGACAAGCGATTTTGCTCATTGAATTTATAACAAGCCGGGTTTTAAATCCTCTTTGGTGCAGTTTGCTAAGTTATTGAGTGCTTCCGCTCACATCAGCAGCTTTGTGACTCCTACAACTATATGGAAAATTAAGAATTAATAGAACTATTTAACACAGGAATGACAACCTGAAAGGATCTGACTGCTGCAGTCATTCCTACAAATAAATGCGGTATGAGCCTGCACTCAGCCACTTATAAGCAAATGGGCAGGTCCCCTGGAAGCAACCAAACATCTTGTCCTGGGCACGTTAACGACCAAGCTTGAAATAACGGTGATTTTTGGAAGCTGATTTTGATAATAAGGCTCTATTTTTAAGGTATTTGGAGCTAATAAAGCTATCAAGGTCCTGGGAGTGCCCTTCTCCTCAAGCACAATGGCAAACTCTTCTCAGCAGGATTGCTATAGAAACAATGAATTATCGGGCAAACAGTACCATCCAGCAAATTGTGCCAGACCAGGGATGTGTGCTGATAACACAGCATTGTTAATTTTCTCTATTTTGCTATAAGTAGAGCTTGCATCGCCTATAGAAATGTAAAGAGGCAAGTGAGCTGGACTGTCTATTATTTATAGACATATTCTGTGCTGTATAAATGAATTTTTCATAGGAAAACTTTGTACAAAAAAAGATATCAGAAGCTGCTTCATAAATAATTGTGACTGGGAGCTTCAAACGTGCTTCGGGGAATGGGTGGATATCCTTTAGTCCCCCTTAAAATTTTCCAGATAGAACCCTGAATGTGTTGAAAACAGCGGGGTGCTTTGACCCCAGAGGAGAAATCTCAGCCCTGTTATTATCAATCTAAAGCACGAGGCTTGCAAAATGCTGAACCGCAGCTTGTATTGCCTTCAGTTGTCTTGCAAAATTGAGTCCCCTATGAGCAAAGGCAAATGTTATTAGTATGTTGATATGCTTGCATTGTATGGCTTGAGAAGTGATGTATCAGGACTGGACTGAAGTATGATCCACCAACTACAAGAAAAAAACAAGAAGAAACTCTTCTGTTATCAAGTGGGTGACCTCTATATTGTCTTTACTGCACTCTGCTCAACGCCAGTTGGGAAGAGGCTTTTTTATTTTTAAAAAGAGGGAAGACATGAAATAGGCCAGGAAATCATTGAGCTGCAAGGAGTTGGCTGCAGATGTGAGACCCACTACCAGGATCGTGAAGAAGGTAGGGGAGAGGTGGGAAAGAAGGATGAGTGAGACAGGTCTAGGCAAGAGGATGCTGTATTTGGATGTCATATATGACTCTGGTACGAGGAAAGCACAAACACACCCACCTTTTTGCGTGTGGACAAGAAGAAAAAGGGCTGCAGCTTCTACTGGGCTGAGATGACCTCGTAGACCTGTCTTAGGTCTCCCTAAATTGAGAGTGTACTTAAATCTTATTGCTATGAATGAGACATAAACACCACTAAAAACCAAGCATGGTCTAAAATGCTTTCTTGAGCTCAGTCCTTAGTTCCAGAAAATACAGTTACGAAGTCTGTGTTGTATTGATTACCTATTACTTTTGAAATTTCATCTTTCATGATTTTTCTATGATCTAATTAGCTGGCCTCTTTCAGGTTCCCAGAATACACTGCTTTGTGCTCCAGGGGAATTTTTGTTACTCCCCAAACAATAATCCTGCAAAAAAAAAAAGACAAACAAGTGCATTGCACCACCCTACAATGGGCCCACTGTTGATGCCAGATTAACTGGCCCCGGTGAATGGCTGAGCTCACATCTCAGAGCCCGCTTGGAGCTCCACTCTGCTCTGCCTCTGGGGTTATGATATCATCTCTGAAGTCCTGCAAACACAGCTGAGCTCCACACTGCTCGCATTGTAGGTCCCACTTCTCTAAATGTGGAGCTGGGGATCTCAGCCAAGTGGCAGAGCATCTTCTCTGCAGGAGATGGAGGAGGTGGGGATGCCGCCGTGCCACTTATTTTCTCCCCACAGACATTCACCACTGTTATTCACAAAGGCAATGTATTTCCAAAGCGCTGCTCACGTGGGTGTGTGCATATAGATCCTGTATTTATTGTCCTGCTTGTCCATACATGAAGGGAAAAGCCTGCATCTATAAAAGAAACCCTCCATATTTAACTGCCTTGACATCAGTTTGAGGTGGGCTGGTTGGCATTTCCAAGGGTCCCGGCTGTCCGGAGGTGAGAAGCCATCTTCTTCTTGCACAAACTTTCCTCTTGCACGAGGTTTTGGCTGCTCACCATGCATAAGTAAGACTGTGCTGGTAGATGAGGGGGTACCTGAGCGAATATTTCTCTCATGCAACGTGTTTGTACTTGTTTTAGGGCTGCTTGCAACTCTTTTTGCTGACCTGTTCTGTGCAGAGATGCTTGCTTCCAGCTCCATGCGCCCTGGCACGTGTTGCTTAATGACCAGGGCTTCTCGTTCGGCGCGGCTGATACGGAGCGTCTCTGTCACCACAGCTGACACATGCTTTCTTTGTTAAATAACATAGGGTGCTGCTGTGCAAGGCACAAGTTCTCCCATGCTTTTCGCTAAACAATTTACTACTGTGATGTATATATCTTCAGCTGAGCGAGCAGGAGGAACCTGGAGTTTGTTAGACATGTGCCAGCTTGGCCAGCTCTGTCCCATTTGACATTGCAAGAAGCAGTGAAAATAAAGTGATGCATTTACCTAATGGCTTACATGTATGATTCAAACCTACCCTGCGTGACATCTTGGGAGGTGCTTTGCACTCTCAAACTGCCTGCTGAGGTTTAGCCCAGTGCAGCATTTTTTTGTTCTGCTCCACTTCAGCTTCTGCTACCCTCCCACCTCTGCACCATCCTGGGTGTAAGCAAACCCCAGGGTTTGGAAAGCATGTTTGTGGCCACAAAATGCAATGTTTTCTGCAAATCAAATGCTCATCAGTGACTGGGAACATAACCAAAGAGTTGGGGGAGGAGAGAAAGAAACCATACTTGATCCCACGGAAACCACAAACCCAATTTCGCACGGAAGGCAATTAGCCAGGCGCTCATTTGGCTAGGGTGGCTGCGCTGCTTTGTAAAATGTGACCTTTTAATGAGCTTGGGTTTACATCTGGGCGTTGGAGCTGAGTTTCTGCTAGTCTGCACTGGCAAAGGGAAAGCACCGGTGATAAATTGTCATCAGGAGAGGGGAGCAGGGGTGAAGCAGCTGTCGAAAACGGCTCTGTGCATGTCCAAGTCCTGCTCCACACGACAGGACCATACGCTCGACCCCACACCATGATGCTCAGCCTCCCTCCCAAAGCCACCGGGATGCTGTGGCATCCTTGGATTTGCAGCGCTGACTCAGGCGAACAGTCCCCTGCCCGCTCCCTGGTGTTGCTCTCTCCCAGATATTTCACAACTAGATATAAAAATCCCTGAGTTAGACGTTTGTGGCTATACTCCCTGCAAGGGGAAGCAGTAAAAGGCTGATTTATGCTCTGAATCACAAAAAGACTTTTATTGCTTCTATTTTTTTTTAATGTAACTGTCTTGTCCTTAAATGTCTAATCTCTTTCTAACAGCAGAAGCAGCAGGGCTCTCCACGGGTTAAATGTGCTGTTTTTCAAGAGGACCAAGATGTTCACCAGCTGCCCAAATCCCCACTTGCCCTGGCACGGGTGATCCTCCTCTCAGAGAGGGAAGGAGGGCAGCAGCAAGCTGTCTGCTGTTGGCGTGGTCCACTACGCTCTCCCATCCTTCAGCTTTCTGGGGTTTTCAGAGGGTCGTTCCATCACTCGGAGTATTCCCTGACAGTCATGGGAACCGCTGCACCTTCGGGGGAGAAAAAAACCCCAGGCTGCTCTAACTGAAACAGGGATTTAGGAGTTTGACTCCAGGCATATACATTTAAAGATATTGCCCAATTACTTCTTCATTTTTATTAATTACCATTAGTCATTTATGGCCCCTTTTTAATTCAACCTCTCAAGAAAAATATTACTTTATAAAAAAAAAAAAAGTAATTTCGTGAACAATTAGCAAAAGCTACAGCTGCGCCATAAAAGAGAAATACCTGGGGGAAAGAAATGTTTCAAATTGACCGGGGCATGCGAGGTGTCAGAGGGATGGAAAGCCAGCCAAGATCCTAACGAAAGGGTGATGCTGGAGAGGGGTGATTCGGGCAGGGGAAAGTATGCAGCATGGCAATGCTGGGTTCATCATCAGGCCTGCTGTTCATTACCAGTTTTATTAATGATTTGGAAGCAATGGGAAACGTTGTGTTAATTACATTGGAAAATGACACTACATTAGGAAGAGCTGAAACCAGCAGTGAGAGCAGAAGAAAGAGCGGAGAGAGATGCAGGGAGGTTGCAGATGGGAGCAGAGGGCCGGGGGAATAAAACAGCGGGATTTCATTTGATGCAGGCTCCGGGGGCTCTTCTATGGTTTTCCCCTGGTAGAAGAGCACCGGTAGGGTTTGTGGACGTGGAGGGGGCCCATGAGAGGTCAGACAGGAGGGTCTGGTTTGAAGCAGGCACCCACGGGGAGCCTTCCTGCTGCCCTGGGTGGAGGGATGGAGCCTTGCCTGCAGTATTGGCTGTGCAAGGTCCAGGCAGAACAAAATCGACGGGCTCAGAGGCGCCGCTGATTTCAGAAGTCCTGCCTGCCTCTACATTATATAGCAGAGCGTAATCTAGCTTCTTTAAAAGAGAACTGTAGTGCTGCAAAAGTTAACACATGGCTCTGCCTGCTGTGCAGCCAAACTGAAGAAACGGGGAGAAACAAGAATCCTAAATCCAGATAAATTTAGAAATCGTGTTTAATGATAATCTAGAGAAACCATAAGGCAAAACCGAGGGAGCGAGCTGCCGCAAGCTGCCAGGGAGGAAACCTTCTGCCCACCGGATGCCACTGTTGCTCAACATTAAATCACATGGAGGAAACTCCTGTGGCAAGAGAATATTTGGTGCTTAAAGACACCCTTATCCCGGAGGTAGGCAAAGGTGGCAAAGCCAAGGACGAAAGCCTGCGTAAAATTTTGCTTTTACTAAGTGGGCCCTAAAAAGCCCAACTGGAGTTTTATTGCGTGGCTCTTCAGGCTGACAGTCTCCATTAACCATCGGCTAATACTGCAGAGTCAGAGCAAACCCGGTGTCATGGCCCTGCGCTATTTGAAAGCATCCTTCGTCCCAGCAAAAGACCTCGGGGTGAGAATATTTTGCATGAAGAGCTACTGGCATAAGAGCCGAGCCTCTCGGTTCTGCATTGCAGTCGGCGTGGCGCGCACCATCCCTCCACGCCGCAAATAAATCTACAATTTCTCAGCTGGGTGCCTTTAGAAGCCACACGCTAATACGCTTATACGGGAAAAGCGACCAGACAAGGTTCAAATAAAGAGCTCATGTAATAAATAAACATGAGGTCAGTATGGGAACAGCAATAATTGCTTTGTATGACAAGATTTGCATAGCAAACATTTGTGATTAATGTACAGCCAACGTTAGGTAAGGAGCCTTCGCTATCGTTGCTCCATCTGCACCTTCCAATCTTGAAGGTACGGCAGCTCCATCCAGAGCAATTAGTCACTGTTTACTGAAAGGCAGATAGAGCAAAATTTTTCTGCTTCAATATTTGAGCGAGTTTCACCCCACTGCCTCCCGTCGGATCCATTTCTGTGACAGAAAGGAATTACGCTTCTTTCCTCGGGCTGGTGAGGAGGGACGATTAGCATTGCTGCTAATCCTGTCGGCAAGGGCACGGGCTGGCTCCCGGCCTCTCCTGGCTGGGCTCACCCAAGTGATGTTTTCATGGAAAACCCTAAGCAAGACACTAAAGACCCTGCACATCAGGGCTCTGCTTCCTCACTGCCTTTTCTTTCTCCCGCCTCTCTGCTGGCTGGTGGAATTGCTACTTTGCCACCGCTGGTGTACGCCGAGCTGTTGTGGGGCGGTGAGATACAGCGCCGGGGGCAATAGACCTTCCTTCTTTACAGCCCCTTTTCTGCAGAGTCCAGCTAACTCTTTTCAGCTAAAACTTTCGTCTCTTTGGAGAAAGAACTGTAATCTGACTTGAAATACCACCTTGATTTGGGGATTTTTTTTTTTTTTAAAGACAAGCAAGCCTCCAGCTTCGCTGGAAAAGGGGCAGTATGGCAGGAGAGGCTGGGTGAGGGTGGGGTTGATCCTCTGAGTTTGAGTGAATTCCTATGGAAAAACTCTTCCCTTGGAGTTGACTGGAGGGAAGATGCTCGCTGCCATGCTCTTCTGCTAAGTCTGCTCGGGGGTGCCGGGGAAAGCCGTTGGGGTTGCTGGGAAGAGGAGCACTCCAAGAAGTGTTGCGTAGACCAGATAGAAAGGGGTGAGGAGAGCTCTTTCATGTTGAGGTGCTCCACAAGGGCTGGATTGGGGTGTGGAGGCAGCAAAAACTTATCTCAAAGCTCACATTTTAGGGAAATAAAACGAAGAACTGAAGACGCTTCTACGTTCTCTTGCACGCTTGCGCAGTTCAGTTCAGCTCTGACTGAGGCTCTGAGGATGCTGATCAACTCGTCAAGAGTGATAAATGGCAGCGACTGTCTCAAACCTGTGATGAGATGTTCAGATTTTCGGTCACTGTCTTGCCGAGACGCCAGTCCCCTGGACCCATTAGGGAGGATGTCCGTTTCACCCCTGTGCTGGGGTGGACGAGAGCAAGGGGGATGCTGTGGCAGCTTGGCTGGTGCTTGCAGGACCCCTGCACGGCAGCTGTCCCCACCTGGGTGCCTCTAGGAGGTGCCACCAGGCTGGCAGGGGCCACCGAGATGGCGGATACTTAACGCACTGGTGGGAGATGCCACCACACCTCTGCGCCCCGTGGCTTTGCAGGTGAGCTGGAAAACGTGGCTGCTCATCAGCCGCTTCAGCGCAAAGTCCACCCACCACATTGGAGAGTGAGCTCCAAGGTGCCACCACCCCGCCCCGTCGCCCTCAAAACCTCGCCCTCCTTTCCACCTCTTCCACCCCAAAGCTTTCCAGTCGCCCCGCCTGAGCGCTGGGTGCCCGCAGCCCCCGAGTTTGCCGGGGGCCGGCTGTCCCGCGTGGCAGCCCGGGGCGCTTTGGTCTTCGCACGTGGCGTGGGGGGGCGCGGGGCTGCGAGCACCCAGCCAGGGGGCCGCTGCGTGGGGGCAGCACCCCGGGAGGAGGGCGGCGTGCCAGGTCCCCGGCTGGATCGGTGGCGGGGGGGAAGCCCACAGCGGAGCGGGGCCGGAGCGGGGTTCCCGCAGTCCCCGACGCTTCTCAGGCTTCGCCCGCGGGCACGGCTGGTACCGCCGCCGGCATCGGCTCAGCCCAGCACGGGAGCGCCGTCGCGCAACCAAGCTCCTGCCCCCGCCATTCGCTGGGGGCTCCCCTCCCGCGCTGCTGCGGGAGGGGTCCCCGCGCCCGCGGGGGGGACACGCGGGCCCAGCGCGGCCGCGGGACGGCGGGACACGGGAAAAGTTTCCTCTGGCGGCCTCCTGCTGTCCCCGGGGACACGCGCGCTCCGGGCACGCACCCGGCCGGGAGTTTTGCACGCTGCCTCTCACACGCACGCACGCACGCACGCACGGAGACGCACGGCTGCCCCTAAATGCTTTGGCACGGGAAAGCGCGCGTGCACACGCGCGGCCGCACACGCACAACCCAGCCACCCCCCATTTTCGGCGGGGAAAGTGAAAGCGCGCACCGGCACGCTCGCGGAGGCGCGCGGCGGCGCCCGGTTTTCGCACGGGAAAGTGACAGCGCGCGGGCGCGCGCGCGCACCTGCCCCTCGCTTCCGCACGGGAGGAGCGGGGCGCAGAGCGGCGCGCGCGCGCGCACGCCCAGCCCAGGCGCGCGCGGCAGCCGCGCAGCCCCCGCCCCCCCGCGTGGCTCCGCAGGTGCGGAGGGTGGGGTGGGGTGGGGTGGGGTGGGGGGCGGGGGGGGGCGGGGCGGGGCGGGGCGGTCCCGCGTGGCGCCGGCCCCCGCCCGCCGCCCGCCCCCTCGCTCCGTCCCGCCGCTCCTCCTCCCTCCTCCTCCTCCTCCTCCTGCTCCCGCTCCCTCCGCGCCGCGCCGCTCCGCTCCGCGCGTGCTGGCGGCGCAGCGCCCCGTGGCCGGCAGCGGCGGCCGCCCCGTCGGCGCCGCGGCGCGCCCGCGGAGGGGCGGCGCTGGGGGCGGCGGCTCGGCGGCGGCAACTTTTGGGAGCCGGCGGCGGCAGCGCGGAGGCTGCGCGGGGGATGGCGGCGGCGAGGCGGAGGCGCTGAGGCAGCGGCGGCGCGATGCCGGCGGCGGCCGGGGGGCTGCTGTGGTGGAGCTGCTGCGTGCTGGCGGCGGCGGCCGGGGCCCCGCGGGCCGCCGCGGCGGCGCAGGCAGGTGGGTGAGCGGCCCGGTCCGCGGCGAGGAGGGGGGCTGCGGGGCCGGCGGAGCGGCGCCCTCCCGCCAACTTCTCCGCGGTCCCGGCGGGGCTGCGGGCGGGGGGGTCCCCGTCCCCTGCGCGGGGTGCGGGAGTTTGTTGGGGTCCCGCGGAGAGGCGGCGGCCCGAGGGCGGCGAGCCCTTGCGGGAGCCGCCGCGCGGCGGAGCGGAGTCGGCGGCCGCCGAGCGTCCGCTGCCAGCCCGCGGCGCGGCAGCACCCCTCTACTTTATTATTATTATTATTATTATTATTATTATTATTATTGTAAGTGACGGCGTCTGCCGGGCTGGGGGTCTCGCCTCGAAGCCTCCCGGGGGCGGCTGCCCTTGGCCGGCAGCAGCTCTCGGGTGTCCCCGCTCGGGTGGCGGCTGCCCGGGCTCCGGGGCCGCCCCTGCCCTGCCGGACCCGGCCGGGCGCCGAGTCCCCGCCGGCGGCAGCCGCGCAGGTGCCGCTGCCGCCCCGACGGGCTGCGCGCTCGAAACTTCGCGCTGCGCCGGGCAGAGGAGGAAGCTTTCCCCGGACACGTATGCATTGGGTCTGTAAGGTGTGTCCAAACGCGGCAACATAAACACAGCTCCAGCTGTGTTTGCGCACGGGGGAAAGCGAGCAGGCGGCTTGGAACTTCAACCCAGAAAAGGAGCGTTTTCCTGCGGCAGGGTCTGCCCCGGTTTTTAACTTTCTGGAGGGAAACTTGCAGCGTTGGCTTCTTTTTTTTTTTTTTTTTTTTTTTTCCCCTTGCCCCCCCCCCCCCCCCCCCCCCCCGCTTTGGCATCGGAGCAGCGCTCTCCGCCGCCGTAGCACGGGGCTGTGCTGGTGTAGTCGCCCGGGGAGGGCACTGGGATCGCCGCCCGCTGCATCGCGCTTCTCGGGAGCCTTCGTTGTGAATAAAACATTATAAGGAAATCTCTTCAATCTCTGTAACTTTTCTTCCCCCCCCCCCCCCCCCGTGATGCAAAATTTATGATGTTTGGGCGGTATTAGTGCAACAGCTCCTCACTCTCACAATTCAGTTTATATTTTGGGGCTTTATGTAACTGAGATGATGATATGTTTGATGAGAAGGGAAAGAAGCGTGGCCCGGCTTTGCTTGCCTGGTGAGGCTTCGCAGGCAGTTTTGATCTTGCTGCGCAGTTTACTTTTTCTGTGTGTGATTGTTTCCTAATCCTCGAAATCAGGAGGGGTGAAACGCTGGGCTGCCGCTGCTGTTTTCTCTTACGTTTCCTTTTCCTGCGGTTTGAAGCAGTAAATCCCAGCTGAAGGAGCATTGCATTCCTTGTTTCACAGGCTCTGGTTTGCTGTACCTTTTTGCCTGCCTCCCTGTTTACACGCAGCCTGTCTCTTCCCCTGGCTTGGTACTTTTCTGTCTCGGACTTTCCCAGTAGCCTGCCCTGATTTTGGGCAGCAGCCGTCCCAGCTGAGCAGCTCCCGCGCTCTCCAGTCCTCCTTCCCCACCGCTCAGACGTGGCTGTTGGAGTGGGCGATTGCAAAGATGCTCCCTTGCTGGATTTATACCTCAGTGAAAATAAAAGGCATTGGTCCAGGGTCGCTCGCTTGCCTTCCTGCTGCCTCCGGGGAAGCTCCTGGATCCGTGCTGCAGAAAAGCCTCTATGCTCTGCACTGTGCAAAAAAAGAAAATCTGTTTATTAAAATAACGGGCTTGGAGTGACATTTTCTATTCGGAGGTGTTTGGGCGCTGCTGTGGGTGATGGCAGCTATTAATGATTGACACTTGCTGCTTGGCACTTGCTGAAATAGTGAGGCAAGCTGGACAGGTGAGCTTTGATTTGCAAGTACTTAGGACTCTCCATAATTTGGAGTCTCCTGGCTTTTGTGGGCATTAGGATGGGGCTGTGGCTGCTGCCTTCATTTCAAGCGCATCAAGGGAGATGATGACACCTTTGCTCATGCAAGCCAGCCGTCGCCCAAACTTTTGATTTCATTATCCAGTGTCTGTTGGCTAAGATGCAAAGACATGAATACATTGGGGTTTTTCGATTTCTTCTAATATAATGTTTGCAGTGCACAGCTCAGCCAGGGTCACGTGAGCCAAACAGCTTGGGCTGTTACCTGGAAGCTGGCGAGTCTTTGTTCTGCTTGCAAATAGCTGATAAATTAACTTCTTTTTCTGATATATGGGGCTGTTGAGTTGTTAAATAATTACAGCCAAATTAACTTAGTGCTGTTTGATGTATTCAGCTGCTCTGAGAAATTAATTGTACTTCAAATATTTTTGCAACATGTTTTTTTTATTGGCGCTTTTTTTTTCCAGTGAGGAGCATGTTCAGGCTGATGTATGGACAGGCTTTAATTTCATGCCACTGCTCCTCTCTGGGCCCTGTTGGATGGGACATGCCACAAGCCTTCAGAGAGCTGCAGCTCCTCTCCTTTGCAGCAGCCTTCCTTGGCACCTCTCCCGTTTATTCCGCCACAATGTCTATTTGATGGTTAAAATTAGGCTGAGCTCTGAGTGCCTTTGCAAAGGCACGATAAATATTGACTGGGAGTTTCAGCTTGTAGCTGCCATCAGATGACTCAGTCCCTGCAAAGGGGACGTCCCGTCTCGGCCCTTTTACCGAAGGGGAGTGGGTGATGTTACGACCCTGCGTCCCTTCTGGGAGTCCCTCTCCTCGCCATGCACGTCTGACTTCGGGGCTGTGGTGCGGGGCTCTGTGGGGAGGTTTCTGCGCGGTAGCCAGGGCAGGCTGCCACTGTTCCTGCGTGTCCCTCGAGGGCATTGCGAGCCAGTGCTGCTGCAGGGCAGAGGAGACTGGATCTGGCCCTGCTCTTCGGGGCATCCCCAGGGAGCCTGGGGCAGCCTTGGCACTGGGTTGCACCGCGCAGCCTGTGTGCGTGCACCCGCCCTGCCGATACCGACGCTGCAAAGTGCTCGAGTGACTTAGTTATGACTTTTCTCCCTTTTTTTTTTTTTTTTAAAGAGTTGGTAATTGATGTATATGTGTATGGATTCTGGCACTAAGAGCTGCGCTTGTAATTAACATGAAAACGGTAATAATAAGGACCTGAAATACATGCCTATGAGTAAACCAAATGAGACTTGGCATTAGCAGCTCGCCAAGGGAGAAGCCCTTTTCCTGAACCCTCACAGTAGCGAAGCGGGACGAGGAGCTGGGGAAGCCGTGTTGGGGCCCCTGCGAGTGTGGCAGCGAAGGGCCCAGCACCCTGCAGGTGCGCCGAGCTGAGCTGCAAGCGCTGCTTTGCGCTCCTGACCTTAATTTGTAATGCTGAGTTGTTCTGAAATGTGCCCTCAGTTTTCTAGCTGGGAATTAGCCACAGCCCTTAATTTAACTAAATGTTTTCTTCTAGTTTTCAGGGGATGTTAGAGTTATTTATTTTTTTAATTAAGTAAACTGAAGCAAACCATAGCAAGTTTACTCGCACCGTATGTGAAAGTGCAGCCTGTCATCAAGAGCATGCACATGTTCAAAGGCTTTATGGCAAAACAGCTTTATGCAAGTGGCTGCCGGAGCTGGGGAGCTGCTCGGGTGGGTTGTGAGGCTGTGCTGCGGGGTGCGATGGGGCGCTCGGGGCGGCGTGCCCGCAGCCTTGCTGTGCGAGCATCTCTAGGTGGCAGCAGCCCCCAGGAGCTCCCAGGCAGCAAGACGCGCAGCCCAGAGTTGGAGATGTGATTTCCCAGGCTCTGGTCCCGCTGCTCAGCACCCCCCTGCACCCCTCTCCCGGGCTGGGGAGCAGCTTTTTGGGTGCAGGGAATCGTCTGTCCCTGGAGTCCCGTCCCCACCTCCCGTGCCCTTGCTTGCAGGATAGGGGAGGTGTAATAACGCGCTGGGAGAGTGACTCAAAGACTATGAAGTGCTTCAAATGAGCAACCGAAGGAGTTCAGGTGACGTCAAGGATGAGTTAAGGATGATTTGATCATACTCAAAGGTGCTTAAAACCGGGAGTGAATTTCTAGGTTTATATTCTAGAGGACTCGCTAAGCTAACCAGTAAGTCAGGACTGGACTGGTGACTGGGTACTGAAGGTGAACAAGTTAAAACTAGAAATGAAGTGCATTCTCTTAATAGTGTAGTAACTGTTGTGGCAAGCTAGGAAAGAAAAAAGAAGATACCCTGTCACTAAGCACCATTAACTTGGATCGGATGGTCCTTCTAAAATACATGCACTTGCTCAAAAGAACGGTGTAGCTCACAGGTTTTTTTTTCTTTTTTTAAATGTTCATTCTGGTCCTTGTCTCAGAATGCAGGTGCTTTAGCATCGCAATGAACCCTCTCCTGATTTCTTTAGGACAGTAAGGGTGAGCTGGTGCGTGGTGGTTGGTATGGGACAATATGATGGTTCCCTGGAAGCTTCTGAACTTGCTTTGTGTCCTGCCTGTGCAGATAGGGGTTTAATGCTCTGCAACCAGACGTTTATGCTCTTAAGGCTACTGGTAAGCAATGGCAGTTCTGTAGGAACAGCTAAGCCAGGTCTGCCCCCGTGGACTCTGCTGCTTTCAGTGTGCTGAGGCAGTTTTGCCGGGAAAGGAGTGGGGGCTTGTTCCTGGGATTTACTTTTCACTGCGGTGTGAGCAAAGGCAGGAGAAGGCGGCCTCGGCTAGGCTGTTTCCCGTGCATCACACGTGTGCTGACAAGTCCTCGGGGTGTGCAACGGGTTCTTGTTTTCACTGACTTAAAGGTTTTCCTTTTGCAAACAAGTGCAGGCTGCTGGTGGATTTATGTGTGCCCACGTAGCCGAAGCTGAATTATCCCATGGGAGCACTGGAGTCTGCCAGAAAGATTCATCATTTCAGCAACTTTAGTTAATGTTTGTTTAGCAACTTCTTGCTTTGAACGAACAGTTTAAGCCGTGCTTGGTGGCAGCTTCCCTGTGATGAGCCGTGCGTCCACGTGATAAATGGACAGTCTCATTTCTGCACTGTCCGCTGCCTCTGCTGGGCACATGGGCACATGCCAAGCCTCCTGAAGTCTTCAAACAGCTGCTGCTATATATATCTCTCCTTATTTTTTTTTCTTAGCCTGCCAGGGAATCTCATCCTTCTTCCCACTTTGCATAAAGGGGATGCAAAGTCCAGGACAGATGAATATTTGCTTGTGCATCAGTGATACCTGAGGGTCTGACGCTGGCATGCTTTTGGACAGCAAAGTCTGTAATTCGAACTAAGGAGCACATACTAGTCCCACTGTAAACTTGTACTGTAAGAATACCAAGAATATAAATACGTACGAGGAATAGAAATTCATACTGTAAGAACATTGAGAAGTATTTCTGCTTTCCAGTGATGATTGCTTTTTGTTTCTATGCCTGAAGCCTATAAAATCTAGCTCCTGACAAAGGAGGAGGTGGGAAAATAAAGCAAATAAATGGGAAAGTAAGCTTCAAACTTTTAGTGGATGCAGTTCTTTTCAGAGCTATAAAAAATGACCACTCATATACTGTTTCTATAAAGTTCTTTTTAGAGATTTCTAAGATATACTCCTTTTGTGTTTGGTTCGTCCTTCTCCTGAAGTCTGGACAGCTGGACGTACAGTAACTGAATGGGCATTTATAACCTGATCTTTCTTAATCTTTTTCTGATAAATCAGCATTGCAATGTGAGCTCTTGTCACATGGTGATGTGAGTCCTGCATCTCATCACTAGCCGATGTTGAGCTTACAGATATCTTAAAAACCTGTCCGGTTGGGCTTCAGTCTCTGGGACCAGCCCGTAGCTGATGCCAGGGAGGGATAAACCCTTCCTCCCCAGCGGTCATGGCTGGCTTCCAGCCACGCTAGGGTGATGCTGATGCACCCCTGCCTCTGGCAGCATTGACCCACTCCACCAAAGGCAGGGAGCCCGTTGTCTCCCTGCTGTTACGTGGGGTGGCACCTACCCCCCATAAACCTCGGTGCCTCTGTTTTTTGGAGTGTGCACCAAACCGTCAGTGCAACCGGGAGAGTAAGAAAGCCAGGGAAATGAGGCCCGGCAGGACTTGGGGAGGGCACAGCCCCTGAGGTGCAGCTCAGCCCTGTGCTGGCAGCGGGGACAGGGGCTGAGCTGCCCCATGGCAGGCAGGTCTCCACCCAGGCCATGTCCCCAGCATGGCTGGGGAGGATGCTGAGCTGGGGGACGTGCCGCTGACAGGTTTTAGATTCGTGTGGGGAGGCTACTGTGGCACCGCAGGACGTTATCTGACGCTTTGCCCGCAGCTGCTTGACTAAACTGCCTAATAAATGTCTGTTAAGAGCTGTGATACCTGACCTCTCTCTTTTTTCACCCCTTCCCTGAGTTTTGTGGCATTCTGATTCATGAAGGAAAAGGGTCGAGTCAGAGGGAGGTTGAAGAAAAAAGCTTGCCTGCTACAAAAAAAAACCCCAAACCCCAAACTACTTCTGAACAAAGTTGTGTCATGAATAAACGTAAAAGCCCAAAGTTCTGTGAAATGGTGACGCAGCCTTGGCTGTAGCATCGCTGCAAGAGAGCACACTACTCTTGTGTCTGGGGTCAGCAATGATACGCTGGGTAAAGCTCTGAAACCCACCCCTGTCCTACTGACTTTCAGCATGGCTTGGCTTCTGCTGCTCATCTGGGCCTTTCCAAATGGTGCTTCCACATCTTCGTCTCCTGTTTTTTCCGAGAAAGCATCTCCTACAGGACAGGCATCCCTTGCTTGCGCTTGCAGCTTGATGAGGTGCCAGAGCAGATACTGCTTGCGTGCTTTACATTTAAGCATGCGCTTAAATAGCTCAGTGTGCAGAGCTGCATGTGCTGGGAGGAGATTTGCAGCAGCGTTTTGCTCGCATGAACCCCAGCGAGCTGCTGAGGACCATCTCCTTTGGACATAGCTCCTGCTGCAGGAGCTGGCACCGGCAGGATCGAGCCGTTTTGGTGCACGGACAGGAGGAAAAATCATCACAGTTAACTTGATACACATCCTAATGTTCAATTTCCATTAATTGAAATTACGTTGAAATATCGAACATTTTAAGTATAAAAGTTTATGTACCATGGTTCGTATGCTAATGGAATATTTTAGTAATCTTTTAAGGTTAGCCTCACAGCCAGATGCAATGATAAGCATTTGTTCGTAAGAGTTATTTTGCTTTAACCCCTTTTCCAAGAGCATCCATATACTGGCGACTGTTCATCGGCTGCGCTGTAGCTGTCATCCAGCTACAATTTTGAGATTTTTCATCGGATCCACTATGCAAAGTTGAATTGTGGATATTTTTGCTCATTATCTTTGGCAGTAAAAATGTATATATCTAAATTTAAATTGCTGTTTGCTGAGGATATGTGACAGTATTTAGAATTCAGTATTATTTTATTATGTCTTTGAAAGGATAAAAAAAGGCTCATTTATTTCAAGAGATATTTCTGTGGCGCATAAAAATACCAGTGAAGTAGCTAACGTTTTCCAGTTGTTGTTGACTTCAAATTTAGCAACCATTGTCCCTGTTGATATATTTGATGCTCTAAAAATGTACTTGCCATTAAGTAGGAAGCTGAAGTGATTGGTAGGCAGATAATATTCTTTAGTAGCTATTAATAATGCTCAGAGGACGTACGCATTGGAGTGCATGGAAAAAGCCATGGAATTTTGTAGGAAGGAGGCAAAAATAATGTATATGGCTGCTTTATTTGAAAGCCGCCTTTATTACTCTATCGGTATGTACCGCAGCGATTGCTGCCCGAATTAGCACATCATGAGCGGGAGAAACCGATACGCAAACAGAATGGTGTGCAGCTAATTTTGTTTAGCAAATTGAGATCCGATCCCTGCTATTTCACGCCCTCCGCGAGCTGACTCAGTCGCTCATCGCAGCATCCTGGTGAAATGCCTGGGGACCCGATTCTGCCGGGGGTTTCGGTGGTGTCAGGCGGGACTCACCCCCCCCCCGGAGCCAGCGGAGCTCAGGGGAACAAGGGAATTAATATCCCATTAAGAGAAAATGGAAATTTTGAAAACAAGTGTAAAGCCATCACGGCTTTTCTCTCTCCTTTTGTCTGTTCCTTGAGCTAGAGGAGGGCTTTTGTGCCGGCACCGATCTGCCCCCAGTTGCTGAGAGTTTCTCCCTGGATTTCTCCGTGCGGAGCTGCTTCTTTGTCTCCCAGAGTTTACAGCTGCTCTTAAAATCACGCACGTTTGTGCAACATGTTTAAGACTGCTGCCAGCTTGCAGAGCTGCGTAGCCCTGGTGTCACCCAGGGGCTGTACTTTGTGTTGGGAAGATCATATTAGAAAAATGTAAAATTATTACAGTCCAGAAATAGCGGTGATAACTTTTACAGCATTTACATCGCCCTTGTGCTGCATAACACGCTGAAGTCACAGGCTAGATTTGCTTCTAGTCTTGCTTCATGTGTCACTGAAACCTTATTATGTCACGATATAACAAGCAGCTGCTGCATTGATGACGTGGTGCCTGCAGCACAGGTGGGGGGGGGGTCCTTTCTCTTGTTGCTAACAACTGTATTGATGCTTTACACTTTCTGTGGCTCTGTCCAACTTCTCAGAAAGGAAATAAAAATCAGGTCCCTGCTGAATGTTTCTGGCTGCCCAAGGGTTTTGGTGTGCAACTTGAACTTTTAATAAAATAGCTCTTAAATAGCCTTTTATTAGCTTTTACTTTATTGTAGTAACTAAAGATCGGGGACAGAAAGAGAATGCCTTTTTTTTTTCCTTCTTTATTTGGAAGATTTACAAATAGATTCACACAGTGTTATTGGCTGCAAATTTCGTGTTAATTTTATCCCAGGATCTTGGAGTTGTGAGAATCTCAGTCTTTGCATAAAGAAGGAAAAGCATCTTCACCTGCTCTGTGTGCAGAGAAAAGTTAAAACTCCTGTAGCTTAAGAAACAGGGGAAAAAGTCCAAAAATTGTTTTTATAAGCCGTGGTTTTTCACTCATTTGTAAGATTTTATGCAGGGGCTGGTTGACTTATTGTTTTCCAGTGTCTGGGAAATATTGCTGGTGACTTTGGAGATGGAAATATGGGTTTATTAAGACTCTAATAGCTTTAGTCTGATTGCTGCCATGACATGTGGTTAAGGCATTAAAATATATGGATTATGCCTTATGCTACAGTAGAGCAATTACTGGGTAGGTGTCCTTTGATACTGGAAAATGATCTTGCCAAACTTCTGCTGTCAGCTTGAATAATCTCAGTCTTGCTGAAGGCCCATAGAAATGAGAAAAAAAGAATTGTGAATAGTAAATTTCGCCAAGTGAAGGCCGTACGAAGGTGTGTGATTTCTATAGGTCCTGTCTATCCCAGATGGATCCTGTCCATTTGGGCAGAAAGCTTCTGCTCCAAATAGTATCTATCTTGGGCTTTTCCTGGTTTAAAAGTGTCTAAATTGTCCTAGCTTATGCAAGAACTACAGTGATAATTGTTTCCGTTTTTTTTTTTTTTGAGTATAGCCTGACTGCTTTTTGCAGTGATATGATAAAATTACGTCAAGTACTGCTACATTCATGACATCAGTGTTTGTAAGAGCATCCTTTTTGGCTCAGTGATGACTGAGTCCTTCCTCCAGCTGGGGAGCTTTGGCATTGGGTAACCTCTATCGGGTTTAGATTTGTTTGTATTGTCTTCTGGGGCCACTTTAAGGCTTTTACTGCTTGTCCTAAGCCTTAGTGATGCCAGTGTCTCCCCGGGGCACGGATGGTGTTTAAGCACTTTATGGAGGCAGTACTGCTGTGGGCTCTTGGAGGATGAGCGCTGGAGCAGTGACAGGCGAAGAGGAGGGATGCGCTGCTACCTGGGTTGTTGCTCTTTGATTTGGATAGTGCTGGTGTGAAGCCAAAGTGCCGGGGTTTTTTGGGATCCCAGCTCACTCTTGCAGAACTTGCCTAATGTCACTGAAGCTAATCTTATGTGTGTTTCTTAAACCAGTTGTTGATTAAATTCTCTGAGAACTCGTATGAACTGGAGCATGCCTGTATTTTTAGGAATATCTGGAATAAAACCCCTGTTTATTTGGTGGCACAGGCTCAGAGGCTTATTTTGCCAGGTAAAATAAGGCTTTCCTTGGGAGTCAGTAGTATGAGGTGTTGGAACAGCATCACTTCTCAGATCACACAAGCCTGACTTAGTAATATTGAGGAGGGTGTTATCTGGACACCAAGTAATATGGGGCCTTAGTGGCATGCGGAGATTTGATAGAAATAAACATAAGCAGCAGGTACCAAAGTTCCAGGGAAGGGCAGAGAGGAGCAAGCGCTACCTCAAATCCTCTCTGCGGTCTGAGTATAGGTGTGATGGATTAAATACAGGCTTGAGGGCATTGGAGTTGCTTTTTCCCGGGTCTCTGCAAACGTATGTATGGCTTAAGGACTGTGATATCGGGTCTTTCCACTGACATGCATCCTGAGGGAGCTGCCAGTTACTACCTCGGCGATAGTCTTTGTTTTTAGCACTCTACTTCATTTCTTTCCCACAAGTTTGAGTTTCCAACAATATGATTGCTTACGGATTTGTAAGTCAGAAATAGCTTGGTAATTGCTATATTGCTTTGCCCGCAGTAGCAACAAGCGTCTTAAATTTAATGCATCATCCACACAGAAAATTGATATTTGGCCAAAACTTGAGGCCTCTGACAGCTAATCTTAAAGAGCTTTTGGTTGACATGTAAAATAGAGACTTGTGGATGACATTCACAGGAAAATTGCTGGTCTTTAGGATTATTCCATAAAAGAAAAATACTCCTTACGATTGGCTGAAAATACTTGAGGATGATTAAGTTTACATAGAAACCTCTCCTTAGAGGTCAGCAGTGTGAAGGCCTGGGACATTAACCACTTGGATCACATGCAAAAAACCTATGCCACCTCATAATTCAAAGCCTGAATTTTGCCTGATCTTCAGGGTTTGTCTGATGAAACCACACGAGCTGCTGACCGGCTTGCTAATAGTAGGTTTCTTTTAATGTGCTTTTACTTTGATTTCCTCCCTAGAACACAACCTAAGCAGCAAGAATGCCCCAGAACAAGTCTTCCTTTGGAAAAAATTACACTAAGGAACTTCGCAGTGTTTCTGATGAAGATATCTGGCACATTTGTACAGATACATGTGCCTACATTGATTATGTATTTTGCTGTCCATTGCAATTTAAAGGACTAGAAGTTTCGGCAGAGAAACTTGTGGCTCAATTTGGTGGGCACGTGCTGCTTTACGCCAGGGTTACATGATGCTCTTTTTTGGGTAAATACACATTTCAGCATGTTTTGTCAATATTTGGTTTTGAGTCAGTAGGTCTGGATGACTTTGTTTCAAAACTACTCAATATCTATTTATTAAACACAGTGCTTGTGTTCAACAGAAAATGTAAGACCCAGTTTCAAAATTAGGCCCACACAATTATGCAATCAGGTAATCGCGCGTGTAATTGCTTGCACAAATGGTCAGTTAGATGTGTAACTGTCCATTTGCATGCAAAATTAACCAATTTTGCAAATTGGGCTCTGAATATTCATGACAGAAAACACAGCTTTCTAGAGATGGCTGTGTTGTGTCACACCTTCCCCTTCCATTGGTGTCTTGCCTTTGAGCCTTGTGCATTTTGTATTCGATTAGATGTTAGTAGCAAGTCACTGGAAGTGAAGGAAAAAGTATCTTTTCTCTCTGAAGCTTAATGCGTATCGGTATGCTTTCAATGGCTAAAAAACAATGAGTGCCTGATAAGAAGTGGTCCTGAAATACAGGTTGTGGTATAGTAGTTCATTACTGTGCAAAAGGCATGCTAGAGGCTTTGCCCGATTGCTACGGATAAGCACTAGATAAATAAAACACGGAAAACCAAAAGCCACCTGCAGCTACGTGGAGGTGTGTAGTGAGCAGGTGGCAGGTTGAACAGTAGAGCTGTGGATGCAAGCGCTCCTTTGGCTGCAGGTGAGCCAGCACAAAAGGTGCTTTTCGGTGTTCAGCCTTCGGTGGTTTGTTGCTGTGTCCTCTTAGGGATAGCGCTTTCCTCCACAGATGTAGAGTGCAATTCTTATATTGCAGTCTTGTATTACTCATAGAGTAAATTTTAATAGCATTGCAGCCGAGGTTGGTAATGCTATCAGTGTAACGCATGCAAGCAAAGCATTGGGGAGGAGTATGGTGGATAGCCCATGTGCCAAAGGCTTACTAATTTAAAGCCAAAGATGGAAAGAAAAGGATGCGATGCCAAGGAGTGATGTGACGTATCCACCCTTGTACAAGCCGGGGGCAAAGCCAAAAGCAGCACTGGGCTCTCCTGACATAAGTCTAGCATGTTTGGGTTTTGCTTTCGCTCTGGCACTGTGCTCTGGATCTCTGACAGTTGTTGAAAGGGCTGTGAAGGGTATGTGTGTTACACCTGTGTGTGTGTATCAAATTTAAGACTGCTAACATACATACAACCTCATTGGTCTGGAATTTACTGTTTTGAAAACATGTAATGTGATGCCTTTGCAATGGCAAAAGCAATTGTTTGATTTATATATTTTTACATATATATATATACACACACACACACTTAAGAGGTTTTTTGTTTGTTTCATTTTTGTTTGGTGTGCTGCCAAAATATTTATTTTCAGTGAAAGAATGCAAAACCGTAGCTGAAGGATCTGTAGAGATACTCACAACCACCACTTTGCAGTTAGCACAAGCTCTCATTTGTCCGACACGGTCCCTGGGTGCTGGCGTGAGCAAGGTTTTTGATCGCTGTGGCCATGGCCACTCGGTGTGTCAGGAGAGGGAGAATGAATGTCATCTCCAAGAAAAACAGAATAATGGTGTAACTGGCTCATGTGCGTAGGCTGTAACCCCTAGAGATACGTGGTAATGATTTGTTATCAAAATTTGGCACCCCTTCCAAGGAGGGAGTACTCGTTCGTGCCTTTAGAGAAAGGCGTGCATTATGTCTCTCTCCAGACTGGGATGAAGGAAATACTGTTGCCCGAACTGTTCCCACGGAGCAGGGAGCCACATTGCCATCCAAGGTGTCGTCTGGCTGCACCGTGCTTCCCAGTGCAAATCTCTAGTGCATGTGCCCATTTTAGGGCTCGGTGTGGCAGTTTCTCACATGTGAGAAGGCAGATTTGGCCAAAATCTTTAGGATTTGTTGTCTGGGACCCCAGAGTTTTGAAACTCTGAATGGGAGAAGCCACAGGCTAGCAAAGCCTTTGGGCCTGACCTGGGGCAGAGGGGTGAGCGCAGGCAGGCATTATAAATTTAAATATGTATACATTTTTTTTAAGTACTTTGGATGGAGTTTTTCCTTGCAGCTTCAGCAGCGGCTGCACCGCCATGCTTGCCTGTGGCAGGATGGGCGCTCCTGTGCAGAGCGCCTGTCACTCCTGCATAGGTGGGTTGAGAAGCAAAAGCAGTTTTTCACATGAACCTCCTCATTAAAACCTGGCCTTTTGAGCCCAAACCCCCCTGACGTTCTGTGAGAATGAGCTTTCTTAAGTAGTTAACTGCAAATCAGTTCTGCACTTTGTGCTTTCCAGCATTGTGTTGTCCAGGTGAGGATGCAGCCACCCTTTTCTTGGTGTGCTTCTGCTGCTGTGCAGGAGAGGGGTGGTTTGACAGCCCTGCGTGGTACCTCTGCTGCTGCGGTGCTCCCTCCTGCCAAGGGATTTTCCACAAGGAGATATTTTCCTCAAGGAGACACCTAATGCACACGTGGGATGGATGCTTTAACCGGGGGGGCAAAGTGGCACCTTGGTTTCATGCTGGGTTGTCTTTGCAAAGCGACGGTAGTCTGAGCCTGGGAAGGATTAAGCAGGAGCGTATTAAGGTCACTTTTTATTCCTGAGCGAGAGGTTTATGTCCTCTGTGCATATTAATTTCACAGCTTGGGACACGGTAGAAAGGAGAGCAAATAGGAGTGCAAGCGTGTTGGATAGCCTTGGCAATTGAACTAGAAGAGCTCAGACTGAAAAGCTGCCTTTCCCTCCCACACTGCGTTAGCATGGCTGCCGTAGAAATCGTGAAAAGATCCAAGCCTGAAACTCCAAAATGACCAACATTGTATTTTCATTTTGTTTATGCCTGCATGGCATTTAGTTCATTTTGGCTGGTGTTTGTGGGAGGTTATGGGGAGGAAGAACAGGGAGTCGCAGGTTGCCATATGCAAAATTTACATCTTTCATGTCTTAAACGCATATAAGCCAGAGCTTGCAAAACTCTTCCTAATGCCTTCCCATTAGCTTTGAGGATTACACATCCACAGAGGGCATCAAAAAGCACAGTTTGTAGGTGAGCTGCAGCCAAAAACACAGGTGAAGGTTGCCCCTGAAATGATGTTTGAATGAGGCAGCTGGGAGTGGTGTAGGAGCATGTGAGGCTTGTTGAGCTCTGTCTTGGCACACTGAGCGCTCGTCACCTGGCTTGGCAAAGCACATATGGGTTGGACCTGCAAAGGAGTTGCTGCGGTGGGGTAGACATAGCTACACACTGTGCAACAGCTCCTCTGCAGAAACTGCTGAGATATGTAAAAATATATATATATATATATGCATGCTTTTTACTTCATTTCTAAGGGTAAGGTAACCTCCCCTGCTTATTTAGGCTTCAGCTACCCAATGTGTTTGTCTCAAAACTTCTAAAGCACTTTTGATAAACTAAAAATCCTATGACTTCTTGCAGGATGCGCAGGCAGTCCTTCCAAATTCCAGTGCAGGTGATTATTGCATTTTCTTTACCCATCAGTCTCCTGCCTTTGGGGATGATGGGACCTTGGTACGGGATTTGTGGGCAGGAGCTGATGGTTCCTTGACGGTAGTTGTGGGTTGGTGTTGCTGGACCTCTCGCAGCATTTTGATGTGGACGGAAAGGCTTTGGTGGCCATCTGTGACCACCATCTCGCCTTTCTGCTGTTGACACCTTGAGGATTGGGAGACACAGTCTTGAAGACTTGAAAGCTCTCCAAAGGCATGAATTTCTGGTCCGTGGTCTCTCAGTTCAGGCTGATGTGATGGACAGTCTTTTTAGTGAAGGTATAAATCCATAAAGCATTTCAAGATAGAAAAGGATAAAAAATGTGTCGTGTAAATTATAATACTAATTATATTATCAGCAGAAGAGCTCATAGCTATCCTTGCTCCATAGCAACTGCTGTGCTCTGTTAAAGATACTGCTGTGAGATAAACGCAGATGAAAAGGTTAAAGTGTGTTATCCAGTGATAACTGATGTACAGGAGGACGCAGGGCCGCTCTCTTCCAAGTCATGTGTTGGTCCCGTGGGCGAGAGTTGGCTGCGTGACTTACAAGAGCTGTGGGGTCCGTGGGTTGTCAGGCTCGACCCCACGGGTGGCTGAAAACCAGCCCCACGGGGAGCTTGCAAAAGCCTTTCTGCATTCATGTTTGGGTCACTCTGCCTCCTCCTGAGTAACTGCTGCAACTTCTGTAGCCTTTGGTACAGACTCACTTATCTCTTAATCTGACTGTGAAATAAAATATTAGAGGTGAATTAAAAGATCTTTTTATTAAGGCAGATCTGGCTTACTGTTAGTGACCTAAAAATAGGCTATGGATATTCTTGATTAGTAGAGGCATTAGCCTACCTTTAAAAAACAAGTAAGGAATGTGGTATTTTATACACAGCTCTCAGCGCTGTATGAAAAAAAGCAGACTACAAAGCACAGCACAGGAAAATTGATTTATCATCAATTTATTGCTTGGAGCTCTAGGCAAACTCATCTCAAGACAGAACAGAGATCTATAAAATCTTTTCATCTGAAACTATGAATTAAATTGGGAGGAACTGGTGATGAGAGATCGGAACCAACCCTCAAACCAGACAGGCTTTCGGGAATGGGTCTCCTGGTGCAGCAAGGGGAGTTGGAGGGGTGATGCTGATTTACACCAGCTGAGGATGTGGAACTTAATTACTTATTACACTGTTTCTTTCTTTAGTGTGAATCTGGCTTATGCAGAAGCAAGCCTACAATAATCCCTCTGCCCCCTTCTTTATTTGAGTATAAATTTTCCTTTCTTCATCGACATATCTTGTTAATCTTGCAGTTTCTTTTTCCAACGTGTACTCTTTTCTTCTATTCTATGTGTGTATTCTTAAACCTCCTAATAACAGGGTAACTTGCCTGTTTCAGCAGGAAGCCTCTGAAAACAAGCTGATGCATCTCAGTTGTCAGATCTCTATATAAATAAATAAAACCTGTTCATGTATTCACCTCAAAGAAGTGAGTGGGACAATGCTAAAGAACTCTTCTCCCCTGCTTTTTTTTTTTGCATTGGGGGAAAAAAAGCTGTACTCTGCTATGTCAGAGACTTGTAATAAATAGCACTGCAATGAGAAGCGACAGCCTCATTCACCTTGCATCCATGCAGAAATAACTAAGCTCTCTTCCCATGCCTTGGGAAAAAAAAAAGGGGGGGGGGGAATTAAAGAAAAGAATTGACCTTGGCTTGCAGTCGCTCCCGTACTACCAGGGAACAGTCTACCAACAAGAGATTGAAGTTTTGCTGGCTATTCTTGCAGGCGGCATATTGCCTGTGTTACTGCAAGCTATTCAGCCTGGAGTGCATGAAGTACGGTCTGTGTCTTTCTCTTGCTGCCTGAAAGTG
Organism: Platalea leucorodia; assembly: GCF_965183815.1. Taxonomy (NCBI): domain Eukaryota; kingdom Metazoa; phylum Chordata; class Aves; order Pelecaniformes; family Threskiornithidae; genus Platalea; species Platalea leucorodia. The sequence continues at coordinate 63,214,781 of NC_138827.1, forward strand.
TAGTTAGCTGAACTATTAATTGGCAAAAGACAGAGGTTTGGAAGGCTTAAATATTTTAATGGAAAAATAAAAAAGAAAGAAAGGTTTATACAATAATGAGGCACAAAGTAGTCAGACCGCTTCTCTGTAGTCTGTTATTTTTTGTCCTTGATTTGTCACAGTTTATTATGAAGTTAAGGTAATTTGGAAGCTTTCTTGTAAATTAAAGTAGATGCCAAATTAAAGGGGGAAAATATAAAAGGCCTTTAAGAGAGCTGGTGGCAGACAGACTGACAGAAATGTGCTTTTGTACATCTGTAAAAACTTTGTTAAATCTGTGGAGGGTTTTCTTTTATGTTCTCATTGGGTATTTGATTTTTTTTTTTGGAGTTTGCAAGAGGCATTGGAAAAAAAAAAATCTTTTGTTGGGGTTATTATGTGTTGGTTTTATATCAGCAAGTGCCTCCCCTTTCCCTGTCCAGACTCTCTGGCTCTTCCTGTCTCTGCTGGGATAGAAAGTTAAGTTTCTAGGGGTTGGGAATGGGGAGATGGAAGGAGAAGAAACACCAGGAGCATCACTTTCACGTTTCTTCTTTGCCCCCTGTGGACCAGACCGCATGGCTGTGCAAGCTCTGCTGGCTTTGGGAGCCTGTGCCCCTCTGCTGTGGGTCTGGATCCGGCCCCGTGCCGACCCCCCTGCCCTGCTGCATGGGATGTCATGGGCACCCCATGTCCCTCCTTTTGGTAACCTTTAATGGGAGCTGCTAGTCCCCCAGTAATAGCCCAGCACTTGCGGTATCCAGGAGGTCGGGATGACTAAACTGCTCCTTTGGTTCGCCTGGGAAAAGCGAATGGTAGCTGTCAAATTGTTTTAGCATCAGGTTACTTCTGAGTGCAGCGCTGGTGTTATTTTTAGTGTGTGTGTGTGTCCACCTGTCTGTTGTCTATATATGACTGCACGGGCGTGTGTTGGAGACAAGGGAGAATAGCTCTTGCCTGCAAAAATGTGGTTTCCCCTGGCAAGGTGAGGAGAGTGCAAGGATGCAGCAGGAAGAGAGCAATAGGGGAGAGAAAACACCCCTCCCTGCCCCTTTTTGTCTTTTTTTATGAGTCCTTTCAGGCAAGCTTTGCTTGTTGAACATCATCGGCTGGGGTCATCCTGAAGTAAATACAGTTATTGGCCCTGCCCCTTGCTGAGCAGAGGAGGTGCGCTCGCCTGGTGTCAGTGAAATTGTCTGCAGTTATCTCCCCTAGCAGCGTGCCTGGTCGAGGCTCCTTGTGGTAAGAAAATGCAGGTTTTGCAGCAGCAAAGCCTTGCTTCCCACCACTGAGAAGGGCTCTGGCCCCATCAGCTTGTTAAGAAGAAATATATATGTGCATCCCGTCAGCAGCTGCATCTGTCTGTGAAGTGTGTCCTTTTCACTTAGCGGTGCCACCTCCCCAAAAATCATGCTCGCCTCTGTCGGGGTTTCGTGTGGGCAGCCCGGGCTTGCCCTTTCCCACCAGCCGGGAACAGAGTTGCTCCACGGGGAGGAGTCGGGACCTTCCCAAACTTCAGCGGGGGAGAGCAGGGATGCAGGGTGGTCCGGCAGGGGAGTGGGATGCGAGGCACGCTGGTGGCATGGCCCAAGGGAGGCTTCGGGACAGAAATGCAGGGAGGAAAAAAGCATTTATTTTAATTAAGTCTCAATATGAGAAGAGTAGGGCACTTAACCCTTTCTTCTTGTGCTTTCCCAGATCCAGGGGATGAGAAGATGTGCACTAAAAGCAGTTCTCGCCCTGCTTCTGTTTCTTGGTGGGGTAAAATTTTCTTGCAGCAGTTTCTTTATTATAAACTTGTTTGCTATTTGGTCTATAAGCAGTAAAAATAATGAAGCCATTTAGTATTCCTGGGGATGCCATGTGTACTTCTGAAAGTATTTTATTATGGTTAATGGACACTTAAACCGTTATCACTCGGATTGCCTCTTATTTCTTTCTTCTGAATATTTTTCTTCTTTAACACAGAGTACCACGCTGTTTTAGTTCCTATGATGCTTAAAACATCACGTGGTGGAAATGTGCAGGCAAAGAAGGATAAACGTGCATATGTGCTACTGGAGCGATGCTGCCTGCTAGCTGTCCTGTCTCTGTGACCGGGTTGGGGTGAGGAGGTGGTCGTCGCTCTCCGTCCTGCCCTCGGGCGTGGGAGGATGCTGCCCATGTTGGGCTGAACTCGCCTGGACGTGAAGATGGGTGTTCCTCTGTCCTTGGCTTCGTAGTTGGGTCTGGTGGGCAGCATGTGTGGGTAGCTGGCTCTTCTGCCTGGTTAGATCCACAGTAACTTCAGCATCACCGGGGCTGGGGCAGGCTGGTTTTGTTGAACTTGGCCACAAAATGCAAAGATTTGGAGTACTTGGACAGATGCAATGTGCTCTGCAATCATCCAGAATTTACTTTCTAAAGGAACCCGGCTAAAAATAAATAGAAGAGGTTCTTTATGTCAGCCATTTTTTTTTTTTTTTATTCTATACAATGTTTTTGGCAGGTCAAAACACTTTTTTTTAATTGAACTACTCTTTCCAGTGTTTCACTGTTGAGCAGTTGTTAATTAACACTTAACGACTGGGTTATGATGGAACTACAGGAGTCTTATCTGAAGGCAAAGCAATTGGCAAACAGATTCATTATGATCAGAGCAACTCTAATGAATGTTAAATGAATTCATAATAATGTGACAGTTAAAATCAAATGTTAAACATATTGTTAATAATTACAGATGCACTTTTACCTTATCCACTCTTAATATTACTACTTTTTACTATGTATACTAGACGGCCAGCTTTCCAGTACCTGTCTTTTCACACTGATAATTCCAGACTTCTATAGCTGCAAATAGCTTAATTACCTATTTGTCTCTTTCACAGTAATTAGATACATGAGCATGAAAGCTAGGAAGTTTATGTAAATATATATAATTTATTATGGAGATTACGTAACTGCAGGTTTTTACATAAAAGTGACAATGTAATTAATGAGGATGGTCTCTTGCTTGCCATCTTTCATGAGAGAAAGGGGAAGGGAAAAAGTCAAACGTTTCCACACTTATGATTAATACAATATCTGTGGTTAGTTATTACAGTTATTTGAGAACGCAAGGTGATTACTTTTAAATAAAATTATATATTTGATACTTAGCTTTGAAATAGTGCCTGAAAACAGTTTTGCACACCAAAGCCAGCTCTGAGTTGTCTTGCTTGTATTTGTGGCTTTGCAACATCTTTCCTTTTTTTGTTGAATTAGTTTTCTTGCTTACCTGGCGTTTTAAAAATGGAAGCTCTTTTAAAAAAAAAAAAAAATTATTGTCCTAATGTCTGTGAGATGCAGTAGCAGCAGATGAGAGGGTAGCAGGCACATCCCAGTAAGGTGAGACAGGACAGTGTGTCCCATCAAATGCCTTCGCTGCTTGAAAACACACATTGCACTGTGCTTTAGGGCTCAAAGGTGTTTTATTAATACTCGCTCTCGCATCCAAAGCATTTCAGTATTCTCCTTCCCCTGGTCCCAAAGTACTCATGATGAGGCTATTTGCCATATAGAAAGAGTGGATGGATATGCTGTGTCTGTGTGTTTCCCAGCATTGCTTGCCCTGGCTGCCTGGGGACAAGGACCCTTGGAGGATGTTGCTGGAAACCAAGTGGTATTTCAACATGGCTGGAAAGAGCAAAAAGTTACCAGGGGCCTTAATGAGCATTTGGTACAGGGTTTAGCTTTCAGTGCATCATCATGGATCTCATGCTGTGTTTTACTTACAAGTCTATGTCGATATGCACATTACGACTGAATCCGCCGTGGTGTTGGGGCACGCTGTCGTCCGGCGCAGCCTATTGAAGGGAGGTGTCCCGGCGTGGTTTTGTCTGGCCCAGTAAAGTGATTTTGGTGCAGAAGGCATCGCCCTTGGCTTGTGCTACTGTGCTGCAGCCATGCTCTGCTGAGAGCAGCAGGGCTGGTGTCTGCTCAGACCGACTCGTGCTTTTAAATCGCCCCAAGAGTAAAAGGATTTGTTATTTTAGAAAGAAACAAAAAGTGAATGCTCATTCTGTTGGTGGGAAATAGTGATCAATGGTAATTAACCTGCACCATATTCTCTTTCCCCTCTGTGAGGAGTGTGTTAGTGCTGGTTTTGGAGAGCTGCAGCGAGCGGGAGGTGCAGCGGTGCTGCCTCCTGCTCCGATGGCTATTCCCTTTTTGGGCTTCGGTAGCAAAACCTCTGCCAGGAAGGTGGCCGTGAAATCCCTTGAGTTACAGTTGCTGCAAGGCAGTGCCTTGGAGGGGTGTTTCTATTTTACCTCCTTTTTCCCCTCCTGCGAAAGGTGGTGTGGAAGCAAGAAGGAAGGCTTCCGTGGGCTGTGCCTCCAAAGGTCATACAACACTTTATGTTTTCCCCGACATGACACAGCGTGACAGAACAAAGTATTTATCTTGTGTACTTGTCAGCTTCGTTCTGCCGGCTCTGAAATGATGAAATACTACCGAATATGCTGCTGCTTGTTTCCTTTAGGGACTTGCGCTGATTTGTTTAAAGTGTCGTCTGCACCCAGTAAATGCTTCATTTATTACAGCTGACACCTGAAAATGTCTGAGGGAAATGTATCAAGGCATCACACAAATATTATTTTCTTTATTTGCTGCTGTTTACTTATGTCCTAATATAAATGCAGTCTGTAATGATAAATTGTGTTTCTTGAGGGTGCCACCTGTGTGTGTGTGTGTGTGTTTTGAACTGCCAGGGTGAGGTTTCTGGAGATGTGCTCAGTTTCCATCAGAAAAATGCATTTTGACTCCTGATGGGGTCAGCTTAACTGTTAATTATTGCGGTGAGTCACTAATGAGCTGTTGCCTCAGGAACTTCATACGGCCTCTCCTCAAACTTTTCCCCATTACTTGTTCTGATGCTTAAGCGAAAATAAAAATAGGTCTCTTACAAAAGGGGTGCGGGGAGAAGTGAATGTTTGAGATGGTGATGTGACCCTGGTAATTATAATATTTGATGCAAAGGCTTTCAGATTTAACTCTGAGTCTCATGTTAAGCTTTGTGGGTGATTTTTTTTTTTAATTTTATTTTATTTTTACATTAAGCACTTCTCTGTTGTCCCTGAAGGATAACAGAGAATCCAAGTTCCTCTCTCAGCAAAACAATCAGTGCAAAAATAATGAACATCAAAGAGATGGAGGGAAGCAGTTTGCCCACAGTGCTAATTGCAAACGTTATCATGTGTCAAAGTAAAGAATTAAAATGTGACTTTGCGTTCCTAAAAGTGCGCTTGCTGTGAGTTTTAAGGCTGTGTGTGGTTCAGGGGAGCAGCTTTGGTGCATTTGGTCCTCTATCCCCTGAGCAGTCCTGATGTGGGATGGGCAGAGGTACAGTCGGTATTGGGATCTCCTGCAGTTCACTGAGCCCCTCTCGCTGCTGCTCCAGTGCCACAGCTTTATTTGGGCTTAGAAAATACATAACACAATGTGTCTGTGTTTTCCTATGTCCTGCTATGTATGCATCTATACAGTATACAACATACGTATGTGTCTATGCAACATACTGATGCTGTGTATCAGTATGGCAAGTGATGGGGTCTGTATTTTGGATGCCTTACAGTATTGAGAGAGCCCCGTCCCTTCAGCCATCTGTGCAGGTTATACTACAGAGGTTGTGCATTCACTGGAAAAATACGAATCTGGGAGAAAAATAAGCATATTTGTAGGTTTTGGTTCCCCTAGGTAAATAAGCAGTGCTGGGGAAGCAAGGCCTTCTCTAAATGATGGAAACTTGTAAATGGCAAATATATTGTGTGCTTTAATGTTGTTTTACAGCTGTTGTTACAATTTTAATTAGTGAAATTAGATCCCTTGCTTGAATAGCATCCTTGATTTAATTTACTGTGGAGTGCCTTCCACTCAGTGTGGGCAGGTTGGAGAGGAAGAAGGGCCCCACTTCTCCTCAGATGTGGTTTCTCACTGCAGCTCTGGACAGGGTGGTTGAACAGGGCTTTGCAACGATGCTCAGGAGCTGGTCCAGAAGGGTAGGCCCCAGGGCACCAGGTTTCCTGGCATCCCCCCTGTCCTGGCTGTTTCTCTCCCACCTCGGTTCCCACTCCCTTCTCTGTTTTCTTCTTACAGTAAGGTTTTTGGATGCAAGGGCTGTTCCCATCTGGCTGTGCACAGTGGCTTCTGGATTTTGGCTTGTGGGAGTATCAGGGAGACGTTTGCTATGACAGTAATATAAGGATAAATCACATGAAGATGGAATTGAGGAGCTTATTTACTATGTCATCTGTATGTTGTGGTGAGCAGTTTTTGCTGCTGTTTTCTGCTGGGCAATGCTATGTGTGTGCCCAAGGTGGTCCTGAATTCAGGTGCTCTTCATCTCTGCTTCCAGAGGTGGGGCGTGAAAACCTGTGGTTTGACTGCTGGCTGCTAACATGGCCAAGTTTCTACCCCAGATGGGGAGGATTTGGCTTGAGTGGGAATTATAAAGAGAAGTAGGTGATCACCCCTGGGGGATGCTGCTTTGTCTAAGCCTTGTGTTCTGAGGTAAAGCAGGGGTGGTATTTCTGTCCCCTGTTTTACATGAGCCAACCAATGAGAGCTTGTGAGAGCTCCTTAATCTCCCAAAGTTTGGTCAATCACAGTGAATTAAAAAGTCACCCTTGATGTCAGGGTGCCCTCATCATGTACAGGGCTGTGCATCTCCCTGGAGAGGAGGACCGGTGTGTCCCTGTGGGAGGGGTGAATGCTTGCTTGAGGCAGTGAGAGCTGAGGATGCCAAGCCCATTCAATTTATGATATTGGGAAGGTCCATCACTAGTAAGCTACTGGCTTTTTATGCTCAAGAAGGTTTGACTACATCTGTATCTTAGTCCCTTGGAAGAGAAATTGCCTTCTGTCATGGGGAGAGGTTTAGTGAGGTGGTAAAATGTCCTCTGTGTTAAGGCAAACTCCTTAAAAAATAATCAGTGTCAGTCATTTCTATGTTAATATTTCACTGTGGCTAATTTAGCAAACAGATGGTGGTCCATATTATAGCATAAGAGTGGGGCTTTTCCCTGTGCCAAATGATCACCTCCCCAGTTTTCAATTAGCAAAGCCTGCCAATTACCTGAAGTGGTTTTCCTTTTAATTATGCAGCTATTAGGGCAGGTAGGTAGCCAGCCTGGGGGGAGGAGGAGAGAGCTCAGCAGCATGGGTGAATCCTTATTAGGAAAACCTATAAAAACAAACCAAAAAAGAAAAGCCATATGATAGAAAAGAGGAGGAGATGCACAACAGGGTAGCATGATACATGAGCCCTCTTTCTGCTGGTGTGAGCATTGATAAATAGCTTTAAAATGCCCATCTGGCAGGTTGTGGCACACAGGAAAAGTGAGGTCTGGAAGATGCTCTGGTTTGGTGGTCTGCTGGCTGTACACTTATTTTTAGCTTGATGGAGTTGACTAGTTGAATGAGACAAGCCAAGAAAGAAAGCCAGCCCCCAAGCAAACTGCAGGATCCTGCCGACTCCCCATGTCAGTGCAGGTGTGGGCAGGTGTTTGCTTAATGCCATGGAGCGGCAACATGTGGCGTTGGCTGATTTATGAAGTCTCTGGTTGTCATCTTGTTTCCTATCCCAGCTACTAACAGTCCGGGCAATGAAAAGATACTTCTTTCATAATTATAGATGTCTCATTTTCCCTTTGAGCCCCATGTTTAAATCATCAGGCGTCCTCTTCATCTGAATTGTTTCCTCGAGCTTATCTTCCTCTGCGGATCAGTCTCTTATTGTATTTTATTTTGACAAGACTGTTCATCTTCCCTCGGCTCTGCCGCTACCAAAGCCTGCTCCCCTGTTGTCCTTGAGGGGTGGGGATGGAGATGGAAGAGACTTTAGGCTTGAATTAGCCAGTGATGAGGTTGGGTCTCCTTTGGGATGGACATATTAATGCAGGATCATGAAATATGAGGTCTGTCTTCACTTTGGGTGACTCTGATAATGAAAGAACGTAATTAATCATATTTGGCTCTGCAGAGGATATGTAATCTGGGAAAAACACCTGCCCTTTAGGTGGCAGGAGTATGTGAGAAGAGCAACGAAACAGAAAGAGGAGCTGCAGCAGCCCAGGCTACTTCTGTAGGAGTATTCAGCAGTGCTTGGGGGAGCCTTTAATGACAGGATTTTGTTTGCAAATATGTCCCAAATCCTTTATTTGTTGTTGTGCTCAGCCCTTCTGGGTGCATCCTCCTCAAAGTCTCCCCCAGCGGAGCAAAAACTGTTGCTTGGTGCAGCTTATGGCATATTAAAAAGCAGCACTTTGCTTAAGTGCAAGCTGGGTTTGTGCTTTAGCTGGCTGCTGCAGCATGCGCCAGTGTTGCGAAATAAAGGAGCCCCTCTAACTCTCCACTGAGTCAAAAGCAGTTGCTTTGCTTACTCAAGTAGCTGATTCAGCCCCAAAATAATTATCCTTTATTTATTAGCATGTTAAAATGTATTTAATTAGGTTTTGATGCAGTATCTTGAATCTTTTGACTTCAAAGTTTCGTCGTTCATAACTTACAAGTCAACCCTTTGGTGTGGTGTTACAGCTCCACAGATTATGTGTGGAGCTAATTAAGTAATAACAATTGAGGTGCAGGGTATTTCCTTGGGATTAATGACTGTCTGGGAGGAGTTGATGGCCCAAGGTGTAGCCAAGGGCCATTAACACCAGCCAACTATTAATTCTAAGAAAATGCCATGTGCCAAGGTCATTGCTGCTATTAGAAGTTGAGGGCAGTGAGGAGGTAGGTGTGGGGGGAGATGAAGTAACATGGGAAGTATATGGATTTTGAGAAGATATAATATGGTTTTAATGGGTGTCTGCATGACATACCTGTTGATTAGCCAGTCTGCTTCTTCCCTCCATTCTTCACTGTTCTGTCCAAAGCTTAATGGCGAGGATCACAGCGAGCAAGGATGATGCTTTTTGTGTCTGGTGCCCTTTTTCTTAATGGTACCTCATATTTTATCCACCTTAGAGGACACTTTATGCATATTACTAATGCCATTTTTTTTCTCCTTTTAGGAGATGTCTTAAAAATCCAACATAGCAGCAACCAAAAGCATTGAGAATATTGTGTCTCAGTGGGATGAGATGCTAAGTTGTCTGTAACAATAGGAGGGAGAAGAGTGGTGCTGTTGAAAAACCCAGAGGCTAGCCAAGTGTGTATTCAGGTTTAACCACAAATAGTGTGTCAAAGCACCTGTTTCTGCAACAGAAGGACCACATTTCAAAGCTGAACTGTAGTTGCAATGTGGCATCCTGTGTTTTGGGATTTCAGTGGAAGGCTAGACCTAACTGCTCCCCGAAGGCTGTAGGATAAAGATAAATCTTCAGGTAATTGCTGTGTATATATTAAGTTAAAAGCATAGGAGGCTTGGATTCACATAACTTGAATTGTCACAGTTGTTGCTTGACTTCAATTATGATCGTAGGATCTCTGGCAGAGAAAGAAACCTATACTGCACGTGTTTTTTTTTCTTTAATATTCCCAGCATTAAAGGAGTAGGGTCTGTGGCTGCACGAGGCTGTTGTCCACTGGTGAGTTTTCTGTGTGCCCTTCCCTTCCAGGGTAGGCTCTGATGTGAGTACTTGCTTTTTCTCCCAGTCACAATATATCACTGATCTCCAGCTGCTGACTGCTGAGGGTTCAGAGTTATAGGACTGGAATTTCCAAAACTGGTCATATTAGAGGCAGTTTGGAGTAGCCTTTTCCCGATTGGCAGGTATCTCATAGGTAGAAGCATTTGACCATCTTTACCTCAACATGGTGGTTTGTATGAGCGAGTGATTAAAACAAATATATATTGAAGACGAGGGCTGTAGGAAAACCCATCAGAGGGACCATCTCAGCTGCTGAAGGAGGGAGATAGATATGTTGGTATGTGTGGTGTAAACAACTGATTACTTCCTAGGGCAAGCCCTGGCCTTTGCTGGAGCAATGTACTTGCCACTGCTTTAAAATTAGGTCTGGGATGCCTCTCCCAATTGATTTTTGCGTTATTAGTCCTTGTGAAACCTGCATGTCCTGTGTTTTCTTGTTTGGCTGGAGCTGAGGAGGAATGCATCTTTTAGAGGCAGAGCTTCCAGGTGTCCTTTTCAAAGGGGGCCTGGTTGAGTTTATGATGGGCTTCAGGCGTTCTTGGAGGAGTCACAGGCATTGAGCATCCATCCTCCTGTCCCTGCGAGAGGCGCGCAGCAGCTCAGGTGAGCGGCACTGCAAAAGCTGCCTTGGGAAACTCCCCTCTGCTGGCATCCTTCTGCAGTCTCTAGTCATGTCCAAAAATTGGCATGTCTGGCTAGTGAAATTGGTTTCTTTTTATTTATTTTTTAAAATTAATTAGTTCAGACATTTAAGAAAAGTTTTGAACAGAGTGGGGACAGACACAATTGAAAAATTATGTTTTTCATAACTTTGTAATTTTCTTGCACATCATTGTAATCTTAATAATGATAAATAATCTGTTAAAAGCAATTATGACCTGAATAATAATCCTAACTAATAAACAGAATGTACTGTGTAATTTTAGTTGTTTTCAGCCATCTGGCTCTGGTCTCCCTAATTGACTTAAAGCATAGTGACAATGTCAGCAACATGCAGTGTTCATCTCAGCTGAAAGTCCTGTGCAGGCATTCCTTACAGAAATGGAGATTCTTTTTTTTTAAAAAGGAAAAATAAATCAATAAATCAAAATTATTACTAGCTCTATTACAACAGCACAGATCATGAATCCATCAGTGTTGTCTTCCACTGAGCTCGAAAAACTTTATTTATAATGATTTGATTGTGTACGGTTTCATTATTTTCTAGTGATGCTGCAACTGGAAGACTTTGAATGTATCCAAGTATCTAAATTCATGCTGGCACTTACTTCTGAAGCTGCCAGAATTTAAATGCTTTCAGTGTTGGCTGGACTTAAGGCATCTTTTAAAACTCCAGCACTCCCTTCAGTCGGTTGGTATTTGTGGTTTGTTTTTTTTGATTAATGCACATCATTGCTAAAATTTCCAAGGTTTGCACTCGGTCTGTTAAACCCCTCAGTTTCATTTGCCAAAATGAAGCAGCGTGTCCATCTCTTGTTTTTTCAGAGGCAATGGTTTGCTGGCGTAGAGCTGGGTGTTTCCTTATAGACTTACTGCAGAGGCAGCTTGCTGTCTTAATTTTCTAGCCGAAAAGGCAGCGTAGCAACTTTGTGGCTAGCTCCACGCAGTCTAGGTGCTTGCAGTCTGTTATAATTACCGTGATGAAGCTGAAGTGTCAGCCCCCAGTTTAACCTCCCTTAAACACTTATTACCTAGAAACAGGGTGTCTTCTCCTTTACGGTGGGTGGGCTTCTTTTTTGGACTTAATGAGGAAGGGTTGAGTGATGGGGTGGGATCAGCTTGTGTGGATGCAGAGCATAAAGCCAGGAGTAACGGTCCGTATCAGAACATACAACTTGGCTAGGTCAAACCACGGTCCTCCTTGTCCAGTAACCTGGCTCTGAGAGTGAGCATCGCTTATATCCTTTGGAAGATATAAGAGCAAGACCTGCATATAAAATTCTCCCCCAAAGACTCTCCCAAGCTCCCATAACTTCTGGCTTAGATCCCTGAGCAGGAGGTGGAGACCTGCATTGAATTGCACTTGATGGAGGTTTTTCAGCTGAGAATCTGCCTGCTTTTTTTGAACCCATGCAAACTTTGGCATCGGCAGCACCCTGCAAGCCAGCGTTTTGCATGCATTGCACTTCATGTGCAATTTTCCTATACCTCCCCTTGCTCTGATATTTTAAGACACTTTTAGAGGGGTTTTGCAGAGCCCTCTGAGACCTGTTGCAGCTTCACCCATTGCTGTTAAAGCTTCAGTGTTTACAGTAGCCGTAAACTTGCCAACATATAGTTGTCGGCATAGCTTCCATAATAGATGAAATGTAGATTTTCTGCAACTCATGCTGTGTTTTTTTGCAGAGTGAGGGTGGAAAGCTTTGGTGGGGCACCTGAGCAGAGCACGGGTCCGTGTTGCTCACAAACAAGACCTCTGCATCACCCTATGCTCCCCTTCATCTGACTCATGGCCGTTCCATCAAGTGTTTGTTCTTGGGGAGGACATGGTTTATTGCCTGGATTTGCTTAATGAAGCAAATAGCCTGGCATGCCATTCCAGCCACTGACATCTTCTGCTTAGTTTGTTAAATTTGATTATGCCATTTGGACAAGTTTTAATATTTGCACACTCGTAGAAGGAACAATTTAAATGGCTTTAAGAAGTGGAAAGATATGAATCGTAGCTTCTGCCCTTAATTTTATGGGTTACTGACGCAAAAAAGCTGCGGTTAAAGCAGTTTGGGTACTCCTACTGAATACATGGCATGCCGACTTATTACTTATTTATTTTCACCTATGCTACTGTGTATAATCATAGCTGCTCTCAAATACTGGCCCCTGTCCCTTGATGTGTATCATCAGATAACATTTACCTGTTTGAGGGGCTGGATGTGTTGTAGGTTTTCAGCAGATAATGATGTGAAGAGTTGGTAAGGAAGAAACACAATTTCTGTGAGATCTGGTGAGGACGCAGGGGTAAAGACTTGAAGTTCAGAGGGAGCTGATTCATGTTTTTGGGTGTTTATTTATTTATGGATCTAGATGAACTGGTGACCCATCCCAAACTTTGCAGCCCTCAGAATGGGAGCAAAGAGCTGCTTTGGTTTAGGCAAAGCCGTTGGGTCAAGGCCAGTGTGGGATGTGTGCCAAAATCTGGGATCAAACTTGTCTCATTTTGGGCCGAGGCATTAAGGTACTCCCTGGAGGATTTTTAAATGGCTTGTAAGTGAACCTGTCCTCCTCAGTGTGCAAAGAAGGGCGGGCTCTGTTACAAGTCTGTTCTGGGTTTTGTGGCTTTTTTTGTGGGGGTTTTGTGGTGGTTTTTAGCAGGCCCTGTAAAACTATTCCTTGCTTGAGGAACAGACTTCATCAGTATGTTTCTGATCAATGTAAACCCAAAGATCTGCTGGGAATACTGTCTTAAATTTTTTTTATTTTTAAAAAGAAGCTGCATTTGCAGTATCGAGCACTCGGTCTGTGTCTTGTGGTGGCTGACAGGGAGATGTGAAAGCCCTTGGTTAGGTTGATTGCCTTCATGATATGCTTGATATGAGTTAACTTGTTTTCTGTACCTTCTACCATTTCATTTTTGTTGTAGCAAATAAAGCTTAGATGTAGTAAATGTAATGTCTACTGCTGCTTGGTTTTACAGGCCAGTGAATAAATTAACTTCCTCTGATATTCCATATCTTCTCCTAATAAACAGAAATGCTGCAGTGGGATTGCGTGCAGGTGACTGGGAATTACTTATCTCTAGCTTGTCTCCTTAAAGTTGTCTTGCTCATGCACTTGCTTATTTGCAGTTTACCAAGAAAATAATTTTTGACATCAGATTTAGGATCGGTGATTTAAAGCTGAATCAGGGCACTCACCCACATGATTGTGGAGTCGGGGTCTGTGATCCTGCAATGCTGCAAAGTCAGAGGCATTTAGGAATGAAATCATATGCCTAATTGAATCTAATGAAACTAAAAATGATGAAAAATAATTAGGAATTTTCAGTGTCAGATCATGAAGGGAGTAGCAATAACAGCTTTTTAGATGGGTCTTGATCATGCACTGCTTCTTACAAGTTTCAATTGTTTTCAAAACATGTATCTTTAAAAAATCTTGGTGTGGGAGGCATCAGGGAGGCAGAGATGGTGAAGATTTTGATGCATTACAAAACTAGTCATCCTCCAGATGGGTGCCTTCCTGCTTGCTGCGTAAGGAGGTCTCGGAGCAGGGAGAGCCCTGCGTTTGCTTGCACCGAGTCTGCCGGAAAGCAGAGTGATGCCTTGCAGTGTAGATTAAAGTCAACAGAAGTTGGAACTGGAATGACTTCCTTAGCATTGCGCATTTAATTGGTAATAAATTTCATGTGCCAGTGCCGCAGCTTGCCTGCGCTTCCCGCGGCATGAGCCGGGGTCACCCCTTGCCCATGTGCAAGGTGCTGCGTGCCCGACCTTGGTGCCGGCGAGCCGCTAAAAGAGAAACCTTGGCACGTGCTGCCTTGGCTCCTCACCGGAGCAAAGAGCAGTGATGTTGATCACAGGCACATAAGTGATGACAGGAATTGGGGAGGAACCTTTTGGGATTAATGCTAAAAATATTCAGGTAACCGTCTGAGTGCTTGGAGTCCTTTTCTTCTTTTTTCTTTTTTTTGTCTTTTTTTTTTTCCCAAGGCATGGAGAGGAAGGAGATGAAGACTCCTCATCTGTTTGCTGTCCTCATAGCACAACCTGCCTGCTGAATAGCTGAGTGACAGGCAATCTGGCCTATCCATATGACCATATTGTTTTCCTCCCCTAATTAGCCTGGTCCTTACTGTGCTGATGAGGAAACAGATGCACTGAGCAGCAAATTACCTTCATCTTGCCTCTGAACAAAAAAGACACAGGACTTAATTGACTCATTTGATCTCCGGCAATTCAAAGCAAGTAAAGTGGAAATATTTAAAAGTGGCACTTCATTTCTGAGAAGGGGGGAAGTATGTTGGAAGTGTATATACATGCATTTGTGTGTGCTTACGGATTTAAAGTGTCAAATGTGACGGTGATGGTGAGCTTTGTGGTATTGCTATTTGATGCCTTTAAAGAGAGAGACAGAGCTTCTTCTTACCACAAGGAAAAACAATGAAAAAATACCCTATTACTTCCTTTGTCAACAAAAAAATACTTGCATACTTAACTACACCAATATTTCTTTACAGTTCCTTGGCAGTAAACGTTCCTTTTCTGTGCAGCATGGCATGCTGCACATACTGGCAGCTGAAATGGCTCGCTCCCGCATCCCTGAGCTCCTGTCTCTGCTCCTGCCTGGGCACTGGCCATGCTGCAGGGCTTCCATGTCATCCCTGTTTTCTCTAGTTATTTTTTCCTACATTTATATAAATATGTATATTTTTCCTTGTTAGGTTTTTTGTTTTCTTTTGTTTCTAATATAAATAAAATATCTATGAGTACATTTTGGATGCTGCTATTCAAGAGATTGAGGAGCGGTCTTAACAGCTATGTATAGCTTGTGCCGATGTGCACCCTGGCACTGGTGTGGGTGCTGTGTCCTGCCACCTCCTTGCAGCTCTTGGGGGTCATTGGGAAGCTCTCGGCAAAGATACACATTATACCTTCCCAAAATTCCCACATGGACAAGGAGGATGCATCTGGCACAACACAGTCTAGCCTTAAAGGCTGAGAAGAAATTTGTCTTTTATTTTATAGCCTGTGTGTGTTTATGCCTGCAGAAGCTTCTTGGGTCCCCAGGGTGAAAGTCATCTGGTTGAGGTGAATCTTCAGTCCTTAAATGTAATGGCTCGTTATGGCCAGACTTATTTCATAGTGCCTCCTTAATCCTTCAAGAGGTTTCTCGATCAACTCTCTGCAGTGAATCCTCTGTAAAAAGTAAATTGTTTCCATACAGCCATTGTGGTGGCCATTGCCTTCATTGGGACACACTATCTTAGCAGATCCTAAGGGTTGTTTAAGGTGCAGATGTTTCTTCTGCTCTTGCTCTGACCTATGTTGTCCTTTCCCTGTGATTGGGGAAGCATATGATGTACATCCTATTGATTTGTCTCTCTGCTGTGCTTCAGTAAAACCTGTCACTAAGTCTGCTTCCATTTCCATTTAACTTCTTTGGGGGTGTTTTAAGGTTAGCGTAAGTGCATGTACAGGGGCTGCTCAGAGATTTGCATAGTAATAGTACCCTGTTGCATACTGTCAGGACATAAGTATTGTTCATGCCAGCTTGCATTTGCCAGAGGAGGGATTTCTTTGTTTTTGACACCTAACGATTTAGAAATATTAACATTTCTCTTTAAATTATGAAAATTCCATATTTACGCCTGTAAGATAATGACTAAAATGCGTTCAGGCAGCACCGACTTCACTCAGTAGACTTTGCCTTACCCTGCATCTCTTCTTCCCCTTTTTCTAAGCTTTCCACCTTCTGCATTTGTTACAAATACCTATTCAATAGATTGCTATTGCTGTTGGTTTTGGGATGGGGTTTTTTAAGACCTTTTTCTAGTTGCTTCCCAGTTTCATCTTTCATTATTTTCTTCTGGTTTATGAAGTGCAAGCATGGAAGAAGGCTTTTGGAATAAAGTGGGCCAGTTCAATCAGGAAAGCTCTCAAGCACGCACCAGCCTGAATGCACTGTGCTAATTCACTAATCAAAGTAAACCATGCTGTAAAGAAAGATGAGGGTTGACATAATTAGAAGGACTATTTTGGATGCAATATGAATTACACATGCTAGATTTGCCATGATAAGAATCCTAACACGGCTGTTATCTTAGTGATTTTTCTTTTTTTAATTGTGAGGTAATGAATACTTTTTCTAATACAAATTGGATATACTTATTCCATTTTATTCGAGCATAAACCTTCCAGGGGGAAAAGAAGTGTGTTCAGGTAGTAGAGTTAGATTGTCTGTAAGCATCATTCTTGCAGGTATATTTTCCAAGCTATTTTTTTTTCCCCTCTGATTATATGATGCTGGATTTTTTTATACCCTAACAGCACATATAGTTGTCTAAATAGGGCCTAGATATGCCAGTGGCTATTAGCAAAGAAAGTAGAAACAAACAGTTCTTAAGCCACAAAAGGCAGAAATTACCTATTTTATAGGGCAAGGACAACGATACCTGTGAAACAAGAATAATGGAAAGATGACTTTGATTACTGATACAGTAAGTGGCATCTTTTTATCTAGCATTGTATTACTCTCATCTATTTAATTATCTGTTGCTTTTAACGTTGCATGTGCTTTAACAGAAATGAATAAATGAAAAATGCATCTGCCATTGAGTCAGACTGTTACGTTTGTTATGAGCTGTTGTTTGGTTTTTAAATAATTTGTTAGAGCAATACCCTGCAGTTCATAGTAGCAGTTACATATTCTGAATCAGAGGCCATTTGAAATACAGTTGGTACGTTCTGTACCTGTGTGCTTACCATGTATTCTTGTGAGAAAAATCAAAATAAGTGTGTGAAAGTAAAACTCACCTCTGCTAGTATAGGTTATTTTAGGTGATTTTTGAAAAAAAAAATAAATTTTTTTTTAAAGTGGCTCTGTTGTGCAAAGTGGCTGAGGCTCAAGACCCCTGTCCTGGGCTGATGTATGTAGCAGAGGAGAAGACATGCATGCCCATACCTGAGGGGTGATGTGTGGGGCAGCCTGCGGTGTGATGTCATGCCTGTATGATGAAACACCTTCAACAGAAGGGTTGACCGACAGGTTCCTTGGTCCACATGGTGTTGCATGGTGTCAGTGCCATCCCACAGCCATGAGCATTTATAGATAAACATAGGGCAAGTTGCAAAACGCAGGTGTCCCCTTCTAAAGTGGATGGGCTGGATTGTTTAGGTTTTCAGTGGGTAGTTTATGCTGTTGGTCTCCTGGTATGATTGCAATGCCAACTGGAAAACCACAGGCACTGCGTGGTCCATGGGGCACAGGCAAGTCAATAATACACAAAAGTCACTGGAAGTTAAAAGGAGCTTCCTTGCTAATCTTGCATTAAGAAATGTATAAAGCTCCTACTAAGTTTCAGCCGAGGAGGCGAGACTCCAGCTGCCTGCTGTAAATCAGAGCATGGTGTTAAGTATTACTCTGGGACTGGTGGTGTTGGCAATTGGGGCTCTTGTGCTGGACAGGTAGCTTGCAGAGGGTCTGAATGTGGCCGTGGGTCTGGATTTTGTTGGTCAAAGAAAGTCTGGAAGGTGCTGGGGAGATACAGAGGGAAACCTGTGGCTACAGGCACCAAGTGTTAGCTGGGGGGTTCCTGTCTTTTTCATTATTATTGTTAGGACTGTTTTTGTGGGGTTTTTTTGTTCGGGTTTTTTAATTCTTTTGCTGCTTTGGCTGCTGCTGCTAACAGCTAAATCCATCTCACTGCTTCTGGGGAAAGGTGGTTCTTCGAAAATCTGCAAAAACGGGAGTGGGATTTCCAACCAAAGGAGCCCTTGAACATGTCTGGTTCCTCAGTCCTTGGAAACCTGTCCTAATGCAAGCAAAGAGTTGGAGCCCCTGTGGTGATGCTGGAAGCAGGTGCTGGTGCACATCGTCTAGCTGGGTCTGGAGCTGTGTGGGCAGGCAGAGCAAGCCTCCTGCAAGGGGTCAGCAAAAAGATGAGGATCATAATTCTTTAAGTTTGTTTACATTTCTCTTTATTGTCCTCCGACTCCTCCACCTAGGATGGAGTGCCCTGAGCAGCCTACTTGACTTACTTGTTGAAAAGCACCCAGGTGTGTGTGTTCCCCCCCATCAGGATGGATAAACAAAGGCAGAAGGTTAAGAAGTTGCTGCAAATGTTAGAAAATAATGAAAAAAAATTAAGGGTAGGAGAAAAGCCATTAGCCTGAAAAAAATAATAGTAATTTTAAAACATGGCTAAAAGGATCAGCTTTTGGGTGTAGTGGTGACCATCCCAGGACTTCCAGGCGTTATTGGCAGGACATCATTGAGGAGCTGTTTTGGTGCTCTCCTGCCTTAGGTTTTGAGCGCTGATAGACAAGTATTTATGTGTGCGCTACACCACTGGGTCAGTCATCTCATGGCAGAGTGGGAATTTAATTGTTCCACCGCGGACAAGATCTGAATGCTGAGTGCCTTCCTCCTTCCCCTCCTCTCCTCTATTTTCTTTCAATATTTAGCCAAGGCAGCTGAGCTTAAATCTAAGACTTCCCTATGTCTTTGCATATATCATTGAGGGACTGTAATTCCATAAAGCAGAATAGGCCTCAATTAATCACCTTTTGAACTCAGCGGTGCAGCTAATGGAATGAAACTTGCTGGGAAAGACACAAAATAATTAGTTTGTGTCTGTTAGGTTGTCGATGTGTGGCTATTGTAACAGGGTTTCTCCTCCTCTCTCCCCCCCCCCCCTTTTCCTCCTATGACTACAGTTTACATATTTTTAAAAGTATAATTAACATGGAAAGCTAGAAAATGTTTTCTTTCTTTGTGCTGAAAGTGGCTAGTTGTCACTTGTCAAGCTATCAAGATTTTAGGAATGTGGAGCTAAACACCTCATGTTTCATGGATGACTTCCCGAGCGCATTTCCAAAGCAATCCGACCACTGTGGCTTCTCAAGGGCTTAGGAAGGTGGTGAGACTCGGGGGAAAGTGTGGCAAGATGAGGGGACCAGGGTTACACTTCCGTCCCATTTCTTGGCTGATGGTGAGGGCTTTCCCTCGCTGCATCTCCTGTTTTCTGCCAAATGGGGAAAGTGATAAAAATGAAGTTTCCTCGTGTTTGTAACGCGTTTTGAGATTTGTGGGTGAAAATCATCCTAAACAGACTAGTATTCATTATGAAATGTGATCTAAGGTATAAGCCTTGAGGTCCTTACTTGAGTAAAATGCCCTTGATTTGCTGGGAGCTGGACCCAAGCAAAGGCTGTGTGATGCTATTTGTGGCTTGTGTTTCCTAATGTTTTATCCAACAGAAAAAATGTGGAAAACCCCTAAAATACCATCTTTTTCTAAACTGGGTGGGAGCACCTGGTACATACTGGTCCTGTCCCAGTGCCCACTGCTGCAGGGGAAGACTTTGGTGAGCCGACCACCCCAGCATATGCTGAACTTCAGCACAGGAAACTTTTTTGTCAGTGGGGCTGTAAATGCAATTTCAGAGCACTTTGCTTTGGAAGAGAAGGATCAAGGAGAGAGTTTTTAACTTGTAATTTATTCCATGCAATTGAGATACCCTGTAGTTATTATCAATGCCTGTTGAAAATTGCAGTGTTTGGAGTTTGCAGTTTTGCAGGGCTGTGGCAAGAGACAGGTTTCTATCTGTGAGCCAGTGAGGAGGTAAATCCTCTCATCGCAAGCCTGCAGGGTGCTCAGCTGGAGCTGGCTGCAGCTGGGATTGCCCTGACGACTTGGGGCTGTGCTGGCATTTCTACCCATCCGACTGAAGTGTATTTGCTCATAATTCAATTTCTCTCCTCCTCTTTTTATGGAAAAGTAGATCTAACTTAGGTGACTATCCTGAACGTTACACATGCACACGGGAAGGGTGAATACATGATCCATCTTGTGGCCGCTTGTGTTGTGTTTGCACTGTTCAAGATGCATGTAGGTGGTGTGCACCTGCAGGTTGTTAGCAGCATAATAAGAGCAAATTTTTTCAAGAAAATACCTATTTTAATCACTTAATAGGTGCCTGTTGTATCACCTGGCTTCCTAAATAATTTCTGTGTTTGCAGGCGATGCTGGTGCTGCTGAAGGGTCCTGAGCCTCTCGTAGCGGGCGCTGCAGCATGTTTGCTCACTTGCCTCCCAGTGTTTTCGTCCCCTCCACCTTCTCTCAATAGCACTTTTCTTTGCAGCATGAAAGCTTTGCATAGTAAGGACCTCGCAACACAAGAATGAGTGTTACTTCCTTTTCTTTCGTCCTTTCCTCCTCCCCTCCTCCCGGTTCTGCTCTCTGCATCCACAGTTTTTGCTCTCCGCTGCCAGGCCAGAAGCTGCTTTGTTCTCTCAATAGGGCTGGCCAAGCTGGGGGGCTGTAGCCCTCTTTTACCCGTGACGGCTCACTAGGAGTATGTGTGTGTTTGTCTGTGTATCTCTCTTTTTTTTTTTTCTCCCATTAGCTTTTCAGAGTAATTAGCATGGCTTTATGGCTGAAGTCGGTGAAGAGTGTAGCAGTGAAATCTGTCGGCACTGAAGTGCAACAGAGGCTTTTATTAAGTTTATAATCCAGGAAAAAATCGAAAGGGAAAAAGTAACAAACTGCAAGCAATGTAACAATTTGCTACTTGTTCTATTTATGCAGGACAGCAGGCTGCAGAGAGGTTGAACCCTGTCTCTTGTCATGCCTTTCTAATCCTCAGAAGTTTGGGGCTGCAAGGGAGGGGGCTGCAGCTTGTGTTCCCTTTGGACCCCCCACTGCAAACCTCTCTTTCCTCTCCCAAACACTTATTTGCAAAAGTTTCAGTTCAAAATGTTGCACAGAGAACTGTTTTCAAATACTGTATGGAAAGCCTCGTGTTGTATTAAAATATATGCTTAGGGGGGGGGAAAAAAACCAGTACCATGGTGAGACTGGACTTCTGGAAGATTTTGGCTCACCTGATTTCCTCAATGTCTGAGCACTTGTTCCTGTGTGAATGCCAGCTTTGGTGCCCCTGGATTTGAAAACTAGTGTGGTACCTAGTTGACTTTATGCTTAGGTAACTTTCTTGTAAAATACTTAATTTTCATTAGCTTTCTTATTAGACTCCTTTTTTTTTTTCCATGTAGAGTTTCATGTAATAATAATTGGACATTAGTTGAACAAATGTAAGTCAGCAGTTTTCAGCCTATAGAGCACTTTTTCTTTTCTCTTTTTTTTTTTTTTTTTTTTGTTGACAGATGAGATGCTTTTTGGTAATTTCTTAGGTAATTTCCTCTGATCTGTTTTAGGGGCTTAGGTAATTTCCTCTGATCTGTTTTCTGTTGTCATACCCCCAGAAAAGGGCGCTCTGCAGGTACCCGCAGTTCCCATTAAATGCCCAAATGAGTTTTCTGCACTGTGGGGTTGAGCCTTATGTGGTGGGATGGGAGAACTGAGGCTGTAGATGAAGAGCTGTGAGAAGTGAAGTGCAGGGTTCCCTGGCATACCCAAGAAGGGCCGTTTGCCATTGAATGAATGTGGGAACTGGGGTGGGAGGTGGTGGGTTGGATGCTAAAGGTGGTGAGCATTCAGCTCGTGTGTTTTTATGGCCTTGAATAAATTAATGCCCACAAATCTGAATTTAAAGAACACTGACTACCTCCTTCATTCACTTCAGTGGCCTGTTAGGATATTTCAGTCATTTCTAGAGCTGGTCAAACTTTTTCACGTGAATAACTTTCCACTAAGAATATCTTGTTTGGTTTAAGTCAAAGTTTTCTGGAAGTGAAAACTACTACTCTTAGGTTTGTTTATTTTTTTCCCCTAATGGTTGAGTTTTCCAACTGCCTTAGCTTAATAACTGGAAAGAAACTGTTAATTTCCCCCATTCTCAGTCAACTTCTTTGTATCTTTCTTCTCAAACAAAACTGAAATAAAAGACTTTAACATCCTGAACTGGAGATCCAAATATTTTGCAAAATTGGAAAGCAAATGGTGTTTGAAAGTAAACTGAAACTGGGAAGGCACCTTTTCAAAAGAGAGACACCCCCCCCCCCCCTCGTGATTCTAAAAGGAGATGCCTTGTGGAAAATCAAACTTTGGAAAAGAATCCTTTTTTCTTTTTCTGTTTTTTGTCTATGGTAATATTCTTCAAAAAATCCCAGGTATCTCTGGCTGGTTTGTGTTTGGCAGTAAGGGAATAAATGAGCGGGCACTGCTGAAAGGTGCAGAGGAGATTATTCTGCTCTGCCCCTTGTGCTTCCCTGGGCAGAAGGTGAGGTGACAACAGTGCTTCCTCCTTTAAGGCAAATGGAGGCAATTTCATTTGGGGGAGCAAAGTGCCTCTCCAGCAGACGGGAATACTGCTGGTGGCTCCCCTGGCCATGTCCCATCTGTGATCTGCCTGGGCCTGGTGCTGGTCCTATGAAATCTGGGGTAAAAAGGCAAATACAGCTACATCAGCTCCCATGATGAGTGAGGACAGCCAATATAGGTTGTGGTCCAGATTATACATTTCATGTATTCTTTGGAGCTTAAATTTAATTGCTTCGTAAGTTTGAGCAAACAACTACAATTCTAACCCAGAATGGCTTGTTTTGAGGTGTGTATTTAATAAGATTATTGAAATGCCATGAGAGTAAAATCCAGATTCTGTCAACAGTGTGGACTTGCAGTATTCGACTGCTTACCTTTTGCTTTAAAATCTCCTTGTTTGTTTATTATCCAGGGGCACGTCTCCATATAGACTGTAGGGTTGTATATGATTTTTCAGTGCCCCCCTTTTAAATGAGAAATTTTATAAAAGGACAGAAGTTATTACAGCACTAGCTCTGCACATAGTTAGAAAAAAAAAAAGTAAATAAAAAAAGTCTAACAACCCTCATCAGTCTGTAGGAGTTGGGATGAAAAGAGCTAACGATTGCTATCTAAGTGATAAATGGGTGAGCCTTTGAAAGGGCTTTGGCAACAAGAGAAGACAGATGAAGGCAAAATGGCTGCTGTCTGCCTGCCTTTCGTTCTTTGAAGAATATTATGATTAAAGCATATTTAGCAATCTACCTCGTAACTTGGGTCTAAATGATGTTTTGAATGAGACAGTGCAGCGGTAATAAATTAGAGCAATTAGTGGCTATGTGTTGCTTTTTCATATAGAAGCGATGTGCCACAACCTCACGTGGAGAGGGAAAAACCTGATTTTGGAGTGTGAGATGAGCACATGCCTGTGGGGAAACCCACGTTGGGTGTCTTCAGTCTGTGGTCCTGTTCTTTCCAGTGGATGGACTTTGCATCGTTGTCCGTGGGAGTGGGATCCATGAGGCTGGGAGTAGCCCATGTGGAGCACTCCGTTACAGTCATGCTACAAGGTGGATGAAGGGATTGGGATGGGAGTTAGGGAGTTCGTTTTGGGAAAAATTTTGCTCGGGTCTGACTATATGCATAGGGTTTGCTGTGCTTAGGCTGTTTTTGATGGTAACAGTCTCATTCAGTGCACGGACCAGTGTGGAGCTGAACATGGTCCTTTTTAATGACAAACCAACACAGTTCAGCTAGCAGTCAAGGACCAGGTTCTCCAGAGGTGCTTTGTGAAGCTTCTGTGGTACATATGATGAACTTTAAGCACCATCTTAAGCGCTTTAATGTGGAGGGATGAGCTTAAGTGTGTGTAAAAGCTATATGGGATTGGGCCACAAGCAGGAAAGGGATGTGCTTTTCTTTCTTCCGTGCTTCTCCTGGAAAGGTCACTGACTTGGTGGGATCCTGCCCTTGCAGAAACTACAGCTCTTTCCTTTTTTAGATTTACCTGGAGCAACATTTCTGGAACAGGGAGGTCAGGTAAGACATCTTGGTGGTGTGCGGCATTTGGGTTGCATGCTGCCTGGTCCTGTCAATATCAGTAAGCGACGTGGGGCTGTGCTCGTCCTGAGGGAGAGTTGTGTGTTGTCTCACCCACTTTGTCACTGGTTTGGAAATTGCCTCTTAATGGGACACGTTGCTGCTGCCTCCAGTTTGAGGTGTCATTAGTGCGTGGCCTTTACAGAGCTCATTTCCCAGCCTCTCCACCTCTCCACAGTCTCACCGTCATCCTTCGGCTCGTAAACTGTGCCTGTGCTTTTCTTTTCCCTTGCTCCCAGAGCCTATAAAACTTAACTCCTGGTAAAGAGACACAGGTGTGAAGTTTTTAAACTGTTGAGAGCAAAACTCATTCACTTAAATATTTGCAGAAGGGTATGCAGAGGAGACCCGTGTGAATTCACGCATCTGTAGGAGCAAGGACTTGGAGCAGATTTTGTCTGGCTGTTTTTACCCAGGCGTTGCAATTTCTGAGCATACTGCTTCTAAAGCTTATTTACTGTGCTGCTGTGCTGAGCCATGAGACTTGGAGCTGTAGAGGAGAAACTGCTGCGCTCCTCTCTTTGTAACGTTGGGGTTGAAAAGAGCAAAGCAAATCTGTCATGTGGGAACAGCCAGGTCTCCTTCCCGCTTTTTAATGTACAGGGAGAGCGTATGCTCAAGTTACATGCCTTTTTTGTGCTACTGCTCAACAGCTGCAGCAGGGAGAGAGGGTTGGACCACACTGGTGTCAGAAAAGAGGACCTGAAGAAAAAGTAAAGGCAATGTCATTCTAACAAATCTTGCTGAAGAGGTACCTCCTGCCTTTCAACAAGATAAAAGGCTTATTTATATAAGGTAGCCAATAAAGTTTAACTAGGAAATGGAATACTAAGTTAAAAATGCAAGTGCCAACTCACTTGATACAGTGTCAGTCTTCTGATAATGTGCTCGTCCTTTGAACTTAATTGATTAATCACTCTGCTATTCTTTTCTTAAAAAAGCAGTTATATACAGAAAGAAGGAAGTATAGTGGCCATTTCCTTAGATAAGCTTTAAGGCTGTGCTACTCTGCTGTCGCAGTTCCCAGTTTAGAAGTAGCTCAGCCTCACCAGATTGGCAATGATCTGCCGTCATGCTCAAAGTAGATATTTTGATGACTTCCAGGGAAAACAAAATAGAAAAAAAGTCAGTGCTGTATGGGGAATTTTTAGCGTTACTGGTCATTACTGTATAATTTGGTCTACAGTGCAGTTCTCAAATGTGCTTTAAGCTGCCCTGGGGGGAAGGTTTTGGCTACCCATCATAACCTTGGATGATCCTCCCGTTGTTTCCTTAAATTTTGTCACATATGTGCAGTAGATTTCTCTCAAAGCTGTTCATCAGTTTCTCGCACTTGTGTGACCTGAGAGTGGGAGGGATGTGCCATCCCCCTTCTGGCGTTTGGATGCCTCTGCGGTCACAAAGATTCAAAGAAGTGGAGAATGAGGTTTGTTGTGTTGCTGGGCATGATAAATCAGGAGCAAAAGGGCTTGTTTCTACCTCCTTCCAGATTTCACAGGTACTCAGGGTTTTATTCAGGACCCAGCCTGAGCCTTGTGCTAGTCTTGGTGGCTCTCAGGTCTAGTTCTTAAGAAATAATGGAGAGGCAGTGTGTGTCTGTGCTCTTCACTAACTTCAGTGATAAAAGTGGTTGGCAGATGGGATCTCCAAACTGCTCACAAATTCATGTTGTGTTTTGAGGGACTCAGCCTTCTTTGTCTGGTGTCACATCCCTGACTTAACTTGCAGCACGCGTTGTCCCATCTTTGTGTTTTTGGGAGGATTAATTTTTAACAAAAATACGTTCATTTTGTCATCAGAATGAACTCATGCAAATATGCAATAGATTATCACATCAACTGAGATGGTGTATTTACTAACCTATTATTATTTTTCAAGTTACGCTGTGAATTCCCTTTCTCCCTAGCTTTCTTTAGGAAAGGCGGTAAGCCTATCTGGACCTACATCTTTTGCATTAATATTCTGTAACGAGTCGGCTCCTCAGTTTTCTTAAGTGAGAAGTCTCGCACTACCCTATTTGAGATCACTGCAGACTATGAAGACATTATGTAGAAAAGACAGAAACCCTACTATCAGTGTTTGTTAGATTGCGGTGCCCTAGAGTGCAGGTGAGTTACTCACCATTCAACCAAGAGGAGGACTTCCCTGGCTGAAACTTTGTCTTTTAAACAAATTCATGTCTGAGGTGGGTCACGAGGAGAGACCAGGAAAAGGTGGTCAATCTGATAGATAATGCAGGTAAAGCTCTGGGGAGAAGCCCTGAGGCTGAAGCTCATGAGACCCTGGCCACCTCCTTGAGGAGCAGATGGATGGGGACCAGCTGGAGAAGCAATTTGGGGGCAGTTTGGCAGAGCTGAACACTGATTAGGGGAAGAAGAAAAGGCTTCAGTACTTGATTAGGTCTGGACAGCAAGTAATATGATGCTGGAAGGAAGGAAGGAACTGTAAGAATTGTTCAAAACCTATGGGTTTTAAACCTGTGTTTTCAAATTTATTAGGTCAAAATTGTTAAAAATTCTTGGAATATTCAGGTGCATATTTCTGGGTCAGAACTTACATAACCTTTCTGGTCCAGTAGGTCGTATATGTTGATGAGTTGCAATCCCATACTGGTTTTTTTTGTAGCCTGTGACGTCCTTCTCCACGCTCCAGCCAGAGGTGGTCTGCTTTGACCTTCCCTCCGGTGGCAGGGAGCAGTTGGTGAGTGGTGGCGAGCATCCTTCTCTGCAGCCTCTTCGGGATCGAGGCCTTTGATGTGAGCAATTACCTCCTTAAGGGGGATGTTGTGAGACTCTTAAATTAGAGGCATCTTATTAGCCACACATCATATGCCAAGCATTAGTTATAAAAAGATGCACCTTGCTGCTAAGACTGAGTGATTAATTTGCAAGCCAGTGAGTTGTTAGATTGTGCTAACAATTACCATATTTGATAGATTAAAGCCCGCACTAGGATATCTGTTGCCTTGGGAGTTTATTTACAGTTCCTGATCTGTGGCAGGCAAAGAATTCGTGGTGTGACAATTACTATATAATGTCTTGATAATCCTGTCACATTTAAAAATAACGTCCAAGCGGAAAATTTTGCCCATCTGTTTGTTACGCAGGGACCCAGCCCCGCCAACCCTTCCCGTTGAGAAGCTTAGCTTCTTCCTACCAGAAGTCATCAGCCAGATGTAAGTCTCTGTGGAAAACTTCCCTTCTGTGAAAATAAAATTAAGAAACCAGGAAACTCATGTTTTGCCCTGAAATGAAATGAAAATGTGACCTTCTAGACTATAACTCTATATATTCTGTGACCATAACTGTATTTACATATGTGTATAAACTATGTATAACTTATAGTGTGCACAAGAAACTTCTATTTCTCTTGTTGGAGTTACTCCAGTTTGGCACCAAAGATGCTTGATTATTTATGCAGAGAAAGAGCACAATTGACTTTATAGTCCTGTGGTCTGAGACTTTCATATTCTTCAAAACACAGGTTAAAACGATTGGGGCTGATGGTGGCAAAAGCCGAGGAGAAGAAAGGCACTGCCTCCTCAGCTCTCTTTCTGATCAGAAATTCTGTCCTGTAAAGTGACAATGAAATTCCCATTGCTTTCTTTTTTGCAAACCAATATCCAGCTGGCCAAGAGCTGTTGCCCTTTCCAGGTCTTGGCATGAGCATCGCAACTGATGTTAACAGCCCTCCTTTGCAGCGGTGTTACCCATGAAGACAAAAATAGACGTGCCCCAAAACACCCATCCCTTCAGGAGATTTTTGACCTGCATCCTTGCTTATGTAAAGCTTTTGTACCTTTTATCTCCCTCTTTTCCCAACAGCTTTATTCATTCTGACTTGCGATCAGGCCCTGTTTTAATAACTCACGAGCCCCCGTTGTCCCCGCAAAGCGGAAGGGAGGACTCTGCACGTCAGAAACCTTTTGCAGCGGGCAGCGCGTGAAAGGTCATCGTCCAGCCAGTATGATTTATGGGCCCTGGGCGGCTGGGACGCTTCCCTCCTCCTCACCATTCCCTGCATACCTTTGTGCCCACGTCATTGTTGGGCACTCTCCCTCGCTCCCCCTGTGGTATTATTATTGTTATTTTTTTTAATGTCAAAATGAATGATGGTAACTGCCTCTTATAAACAAGTTTTGGGGAAAAAAAGCGATGTGAACTCTGTCGACCCGGGCGATGTGCGGGGAACAATATCTCCCTTGTCCTGCTTTGCCTCTCGGGCATCTGTGGCTCGCCCGGCCCCGGAAACCCGGCTCCTTCCCAGGGATGCAGGGCAGGCACGAGGGCATGGCATGCTGCACCGACTGGGGGCTTGCAAAAGCTGGCATGTCCCTCAGCATCCTGGTGACGTGGCACTCGGGATGGCACTGTGTCCTCTGCACAGGTTTAGTAGCTGTGGAGCTCGGATGAGTCACTTTTGGGTTTTTTTGTTGTTTGTTTGCTGTTTTGGGGCAGTCCTGCAGACCAGCTAGACTTAACAAGATGATTCATAGCCATTTAGTCTCCGTCATTGTCGTATCGATTCTGCAATCATCACTAAGAGATCTCTATTACTATCTTTTTCCTTTGCCTTTTGGTAAATTTTCTGCATTCTGCCCCTCGTAAAGTCCGTAGCAGATGACAAGAATGTTTTGAAATTACATTACAAGGACCACAGCTGGTATAAATAGATTTTACTTTGATGGAGCTGCTCTGATTTACATTACCTGAAGATCAAGCCTTCACTGTTTGTTTAACTCTGGTACTTCTGTTAAAAAAATAGCTCTCAGTGATAAATTCCCATTCATTAGAAGAGAGAAGAAAGTAAATGAAAAAGCATCTTTCTACCTTTGACATTTTGTAGACAGAAAGGGTTTGGTAATTTTTTTTTTCCTTGTTTGAAGCTGCATCATTCCTCACTTCTTTAACAAGGGTTAAAATTTTTGTCTTCAACTTTGTCGTGTATGGGAAAGGAAACAGAAAAGGAGCTGTGCTTGGCCTTGCAAGTAGTGCCTTGAGAATGCTTTTTGTCCCTTCCTCACCTGTAAGGACTGGGTTTTGATATTTGTATTCAGTATATGGCTTTGGGAGTGTTGGCAGACCCATTCACATGACTGAGGCTTTGTATGAGGCAGCTTCTCAGGAGATGTATCAAAATCAGCTCCTTAGTTTATAGTGGGTAAGATGATAAATAGGATGGATTTTCAGTAGGGTAATTGTAGTTGAACAAGAAATCAGTTTATCAAATGCAAATGATAGAAGGTAAAGGAATTAATGCATGAACATAGGTGGAAAGTGTTGAGCTATTACTGCAGAAACTTAAATAAAAGTGGTGTATCCGGTTGTGTGATGAGCCACGCAAACAAACCAGTCTCCAAAGAGTGCTCCTCTGGCTTTAATGTTAGTGTTAAACACATCACCCAGCCATTGCTATCTTGAGGTCCGAGGTAGGTGGTTGGCACTATGCCATGAAGGACCGCTCAGATCATAGTGGTCTGGACTAAACCATGAAAACAGCAGGAACATGTTTGCAAGAACATCATATCACGTGGTAGCATTTAAAGCAAAACTGATTGAGTTCCTGACAAAACTCAGCATTTCGGTTTGAAAGATTGATTTGTTGGGAAACTTTCCTAGTCAAAATGCTTTGAACAAATCAACGTGTGGTCCTTCTCGTTTCCATGAAGACCTTGGTTTTGTCTAAGGAGGACTGTCTGATCCGTGAGAAAAGCAGGTACTTGACACAACAGTAAGGACTGTCATGAATGATTTGTGGAAAAACCAAGAGGAATACTGCCTGGAACAGGAAAGGAAAATGGAAAATTGGATGGGGATATTTTTGGTGACAAGATATGGAGTGGAGGTAAAAGATGACAAGACTGCTGTTATTACGAAGGTATAGCAATAGCTAATTATTAGCAGTTAACAAATAGAGCTAATGTTACTGCTAATAAGTTGCTATTAAGTAACAAATAAAAATCTGACCAGGAGCACTAATTTCTTCTCCTTGCATCTGAACCCTCTGGTGGTGTTGCAGGCTTTGCACTGGTACATTGTGGACATCCAGAGCAGTTAAGGGAAAAAAGGTAGAGATAAAATCAGAATTAGGACAGAAGAGATGCCTGAAGAGAGAAGTGTCATATAGATTTTGGTATTAAAAAAACATTAAGGTAATAAAGCTAGACACAGAAGTGAAAGAGAGGCTATAACCTCAGTGGCCATATGCTACAAAAAAACAAGCAGGAGGAGGATCAGCGTAGTGCCATATAAACTGCAAACCCCCTCCACTGGGCTTAGCAGGGCTTAAAATAAATAAAAGATAATAAACAATGCAGTAAATACAACAGAAAAGAAAAATACTTCAGCACTGCTGCAGAGGTCAGCCAGTGTCTGCTTTAAAAGCTGTGATGAACAATCTCTCACTTTCTGAAATTGTGATTTGGGGTCTTGGTTTGTCCCAGGATACAGCACAGAGCATATACAAGCTGCGGAACTGAGAAAAGGGCTTGATATCTGGGGTTTTATACTGTTGCAAAGCAGGAGCGCCTCAGTTTCCCCATCTGTAAAATTATACAGGCTTCTTCATGAAATGTGCTTTGAGATTCTTCCTATAAAAAGCTGCAGTGAGGATTGAGGAGGTGCCTGGCTGCATCCAGGAAACATCTGGGAGTTGAGCTAGTGTCCTCTTGAAAACATAACCCAAACTTCTGTGCTGCTGATGTGCCTGCAGAAAGGAGGTTGTGCCTTTCCTGAGAAAGGTGGTATTTCTATTAATTCTCTGCAAGGGATGTGACAATGTTTGCAGCATTAAGGGGATTGTCTATCTCAGTAGGAAACATAGGACTATTAATCATGGGCCCTCTTTTCTCCTGCTTTTGCTTTGGTCCTCGATGGTTACATCGATATTTAACGTTTGTCATAAGTTCATCTTAGCTCTGTCTCATTTCATGTACTTGTTACTTGCTCTGTCACTGATTTGAAAAGCACTCCCAAAATTACAGGGATTTTTCTGGCTCCGTACTGTTCTTTGAATTGTGTTCTAGGACATTTTCATGCATCACAGACTTATGTTTTTTTGGCTGTAAGTCAGGAAAATGTTCCTGGGGATGATGAGAATTCACTTTTTCAAATTTGCTTGTCTCCCAAATGCAGCAAGAAGTGTTTTTGTTGAGTAGTTGATTCCATCCTCCCACTTTCTTCTGGCTTGAAAAAACGATGGCAATTACCCAAAATTCACACTTACCTTGTCACCAGTAGACACGGCATGTCTGGTGTGAGCTGCTCTGTGTTGTGTGACAGGCTTGTCTACCCCGAAGCCTGGGTGGGAAATTGCCTGGGCTGGGGGAGGGCCCCATGGATGGACCAGGCTCCAACATACCAAAACGATCCCATGCTCACATGTGTATATACAAGTAGTGGTTGTGTATGGGTGTGTACATAGGTGGCTATATGCATGTGCAAGTTTGTGGGATCCTGTGCAAAAGCCTATCTAGAAACCTCCATGATGCCTCCTAGACTTGCTAGCAGTGAAGCTTCCTACCATCCACTACCCTGAGAGCCAGAGTGCTGCTTTGGGGTTAGGGAAACGTAGTATATTAAACAACAAATAATACATAAGGGGGTTTCAAGTGTGCCCAGATAGCTCAGAAATTGTGGTCTGTGGTCCATTTCTGGCAAGGGGTAGTGCTGGCTGTTTATGGAAGCCTTCCTTCTGAAGGCGCTTTTGGTTTCACTTGCTGCAGTTTTGGTTCAGCTCTTCCCAGGTGCTCTTAACTAGAGGTCAGCGCACACCCTGAAGCACAAGCGTTTGTATTTCTTCCAAAGCTTTTAATCATCGCGGTGGTAACCCTAGTTGGTCTCCTTTTAATTTGAGGATTATTCACACGTAGTAGAAAAGCCAAAATGTGTTGAATAAATTTTTCATGATTAATGGTTTTGTCCAGAATTATTGCTGATGAAGATGCAGGCATACCGACAATATTTTTATTTTTTTTGGCTGACATATAAAAGCAAGGGAAAGCCAAAACTTTTTTATTTAATAGAGAGTTCAGAATGTCTGTCTTTTTATTGTTGTTATTTTTAGGGGTATAGAAGGAGCAGGTTGTAAATTGTGAGTAATTTAATTTTAATTAGCTCTACTAAAAGCTTTATTACTCTTTCTTATTCTCTTTCCATGAAAGCGATAGCAAGGCAAAGGCAAATGTTTATGATCCTGAGTGCTGTAAGGAGGTGCTGTTTTTCAGACCTCCTGACACAAACTGTCAGTATCTCTGAAATTCTTTGTGGTCCCAAAAGTCTGCTCTTCTGAGGTGCTCAGATCTGCCCACTAGAGCTGTGGCAAATGGTATTCATGCCAGGCAGTGCAGGGAATGGGTTGAGGTTATTAAGCAGTTTGTTGTTTATGGTTATTTTAGGTTTTTTTTTTTTCCTCAAAAGCCTTGTTACATGGAGGTGAGCAGTATCTGTTATCTGTAGGGCTTTGAAAGTCTCATCCAGAAATGGAGGAATTAAAAAAAAAAAAAAAAAAAAACAAAAAAAAAAACCAAACAAACAAATAACCAACCAAACAAAAATACTCCACAACCACAAACCAAAAGTAAGAGTAACCGCTGCCTTTGGTACCCAAAGACTGTTTTTTTTGTGCTCACCCAGCTGCTGTCAGCTCTGCTGATGGAGGTAGGTGGGGGATTGCAAACCTTTTGGGCAGCACCAGGGAGCGCAGCTACTTGCTCATCTCCTTCATCTGCTTCCATGAGGTCAGAATTGAAAATCATCCTTCATGGGACATCTTGCTTAAACCTCCTGTCGCTGGTATTTGATGCAGTAGACAACTTGCATACGCTAGAAAAATAGGGTGCAAATTCAGAAAGCAAATGATTTTTTAAGTTGCAGGACATGGCAATCCATGCTGGTCAGGGGGCTGGCTCTGGAGAGCTCAACCAGGCTGAGCTGGGCTTTAGAGACCCCCTGTGGTAAGGTCTTTCCCAGTGCTTGCCTCTTCCCAGAGCTTTGTGGCATTTACTCAGTGCAAACCATTACCGCCAAACTGCAGGGCAGGGACCGGACCGCAGCCACGCCTGGGAGCTGGTGGTGGTTGCTGGAGGGCATCGCGGGTGCTTTTCCCAGAGGGCAGGGACAAACACGCAGTTTTAAATGACTTTTCTGAGCCTGCCGTGGCCCTCAGCTCTCCCTGCCTGCTAGCTGAGATTTCTAGCTTGCCTTGAGGTTTTACGCTATTTTTGGGTTAGCCGGCGGACGCGGTCTGATGTCCTTGCATAGCCACTGGAAAGCTGCTGGGCTCTGTGGGAGAGCTGCTGCGTGGTCGGGATTTACCTTGTTTGTCACTGCCATCCTCCACCGTGATGAAGCGTGCTCATTAACCAGCTCCGCTTGGTACTGTTCACAGCCCCGATGATGGGGTGGACCCTCGCTGGTGGGCTACAGATAACTCTGCTGGGTGGGTAGCCTTGGGTGGGCATCCCAAAACGGGCTGCAGTGTATGTCATTGCTCATGTTAACGCTGGATACCAGCACTCCAGCACTTGTCTTGCCATGCCGTCTGACTCTGTGTCTTTCCTGCTGAAGAGTTTGGCCAGGGCAGGTTTTGGTACCGAAATAACCTGTTCATCCCATTATTTGTATCCCTGCAATTGCTGGGGGGTTGATGTTGGAAGGATGGATGCTTTGTTTTTATTGCTGCTATTGTTATTTACTTGTAGTGGCAAAACAGCAGGTCTCCCTCTCTCTGTTGTTATT
The DNA here is from genome assembly GCF_965183815.1 of Platalea leucorodia. NCBI lineage: Eukaryota > Metazoa > Chordata > Aves > Pelecaniformes > Threskiornithidae > Platalea > Platalea leucorodia. The sequence goes on from NC_138827.1 coordinate 63,248,604, forward strand.
TATCCCAGAAACTCATTTTTCATAGGGTTCTTTTGGGGAAAACCTTTGAAGATTTCTTGTCTGGCCCGATCTGTGGTGCTGCCGCCAGCCTCCCAGGGCTCAGCCTTTACAAATGGCACCAAAAAACCACCCCCTAGCTGACCACTGGGGTTTAATGAACTCAGTTGCACAGCAGGAAAATGCAGCTCAGCTGTGTGGTGATGGCTTTAGAAAAACAACGGTGGAAAAAAAAAATCCCTAATTGGATTCTATCAGGTAATAGCAACACAAGTGCTAATTACTGCTATTGATGACAGGTAGAGTTATCGAAGCATAATGCTGCTTTCATGTAAAAAAAAAAAAAAAGACTATATTTACAAAAAATAAGTTATTTAACACTCAACAGGGTGCATCTCCGATAGCGTTGCAATGCACCTATTAAATTTTTAGTGCCAGATTATGATTCACAGCCAGGGTACAGCAGTTGTCGAGCAGCATAACCCAAGCAACAATTATTAATTAATCAGGTGCTAAAAGTGCCTAAAGAGAGAGCAGTAGGCAAATGATAAGAGGCTCCCTGGGATACATAACACTTTTTTCTTTTTTTTTTTTTTTCAAATTGCAAATTAGTTAAAGTATGTATCATATTGTGATGTCCCCGTAGCAGATATTGCATCCATTATTCTTTCTACCCATATTAATAAAGCCATTGATGAATACCCTCATTCTTTAGACTGTTCCCAAAAATGATTTGCAATTGTAAAACCATTTAACTTGGCAACTGTACGTACTGAAAGGAAACTTTGGGAGATACTGTAAGTTATTTTGACAGATTTGAAAATGCTGTTTATATCCATTAGTCACTACAAATGCCAGGATGTTGTTTGTGATTTGACTGCCTCATTCTTCCTTACTGAAAGAGGATGTGTTAGATAATTTTTGAAGTCAGTAAAGAATGAGGAAAAACTTCTTGTAGGAAAAAAATATCACTGAGTATGTAGGTAGCTTTGGTTTTCTCCCCGGGGTTATCAATTAAGTTTCCCTCTGGGGAGGGACTGGTAGGTCTCTGGAGCGTCGCCCTGAGCACGGTGCTGTGCGTGCCTCCCCTGGGAGGGGAGAGATGCCATTTCGCATAGGGGCGATGGAGGTGTGGGGGAGCAGAGCCAAGCCAGGGCTGCCAGAGCTTCACATACAAATTGCATTATAAATGCCATCACTGACAGGATTATTTTCGCAAAAAGAAATCTGATTTTTAAAGCTTCCCAGTCTTATTTTGAGTGAGAAATAATGTGTGTATTGGAGCTTATTAGCCCATCTTGAATGGTCATTTTTGGTGTCACATTGGTTCTGTTTAGCTCATTTTCAGTGTAATTAGTTTGCTTTCTGGGAGCTCTAATGCATATGCATTTAAGAGTGGCTTGACCTCCTCTCAACTTAGTTTTATTTTTTTTAACCACTGAGTCAAGAGTATATGTAGGAGGACAGGGGAAAACCAGGACACTGAGGGACAAAGTCCTGTTCCTAAAGAACAAAGCAGCTTCTTTGCAAGGATACATTAAATATAAACAACGCTAATAGCAGCAGTGCTATTGAGGCAGAACACAGTGCTATTATCACTCTTGCTGGACATCAGTCAGGGAGTTTGACTGTCCCGTCATCCCTGTTGCATGCACTGCCATTTCTCCTTGCTGGAGGGGACGTGCCTTGAGCAAACAACCTTGCCACAACGCTGGTTCACAGGTGAGGCATGCTGCTGTGATCCGAGCTGGGGACTGGCCTCCCAGTCCTACCTGGTGTTTGTGTTGCAGAAATGCAGGAAAAAAAATGAAATCTCACTTGATGGAGTATCAGAAGATACTGTTTTATGTTTTAGGATTGATGGTTTGGTTTGGTTGCATTTTGGGTCTTCAGTTATCACTTGCATGTCCTTGTAATTGTGTCCATGCAGCTTTTTATGGGGCTGCACTGGGAACTTCGTGGGTGAACTAATTGAGCTCAAAGATAATAATTTTTTCCCTTCTTTTTTTTTTTGGCCACAGTTGTGAGCAAGCAGCTCAGGGTAGGGAGGGAGGACTCCTTAATTCAGCTTTGCCATTAAATGCCTTCCATCACAGAGCTGGAGACTTTTCTGCCCATCTTACCTGTTACAGCTGAACTTGGTGATTAATTCCTGCTTAAACAAGGGCTCCACGGTGTTTTTCCTGGTACAAAGTCAGCATCCATAGTTGCTGCCTCCAGCGCTTCTTTCAGCGTAGCAGCTGGGTCCAACAGGTCTTCTAAAGGCGTCATGTAGCTCATGGGTAGGGAATGGGGCTGAGAACTGGAGATGGGGCAGCATTGGGCATATCTGTTGTGTAGCATGGTTTGTATGAGCCCCTGCTGATGCACAGCGCTTGTCTTGCTTCTCTACAGCTTCGTTGGGAAACTTTGATCCATTGGTATATATCACAACTTGGGAAGGCAAATGAGTAGCTTTTGTAGTGTAGTTTCTCAGATATTTTCTTGTGATACATGAAACTTAGTTGGGAAACCTCCTATGTTGAGCTGGAGATGGGCTGGGTGACACACTTGGTATCATCAGTAATTTTTGGAGCCTGGTCATGAAGTGGACGGTATTCAGAGCTGAGAAACTTTTGTGCTTGTTTGATACCTGGGTTTTCTGCGTGGGGGTCCTGGGAATGGCAATATGATCAATGGTCATATCTTTACTATCCAGCTGTCATTCTTGCTTTTCATTTGCAAATGAAGATGCAAGTAACCTGCTTTTTAGCATATGGCCCATTAGCTACCTCCTCCTATTCAGATGGTAATGTAGTGGACCATTGTGATTTAGTGCTCTGACTTGTATGGAAAATAACAGATTGTTTACGCTGGTAATTACACTCATTTCCATATCAATTGGTCCAGCTAGACCAATGCCTTAAAATAAAAAATTATGGCAGGACAGTACTTACCCAAATCGGTTAATGGAAAAGCATTGTGTTTATCTTGGGTACTACTTTGAATTGTTGGGGGACCAGACAAAGGGAGAAAAGGCCATAACAGATGAATCATGTATATAAGGAGTGAAGACTTAGGGTGAGTTACAAAGTCCCAGCAGGCGCAATGGGTGAGGAATTTGATGAGGCTGAAAAAAAGAATGACTTTGAAGCATTAGCCAGAAAATACTGTTCTAGATCACTAGCAGATAAAAGTCAGCAGGGGACTCTGGGGATCTATATATTTTTAATATGAACAGAGGTTCTGGCCTCTTGACTTCCCTGGAGTGGCAGTGATTCATACCAGTCGAGTATGTGAACAACTTCCATGAATTATTTGTATTGTAGCCATACCAGCAGCAGCTGAGATCCTCCTGCTGTGCTTCATAGTCAACAAGAGTTTGTCATCAAAACAGAATTTTTTTTTTTTTAAGGGTTGAATGATAGGTGGTTTATGCCGATTGCAGGAGTTCTGGACCTGAAGTTGGCAGTGATTAGGTGGCTTGTGAAGATCACGCTTGATGCTGCTATCTGAGCTGAGGTTGTCAGAGTAGGTGCTTCTGAGAGGTCAACATCAGCTGTCAGTTGACATTAGTCTATCCAGCCCTTTCTGTGCTTGAACACCTTGACATATGGAGTTAGTAAAGGTGTTGAGCCCATGAATTAGTCAGGTGTGTATCAAAATGGCAGTGATACATGGAATTGCAGGGTGTAGTCTGCCCACAAAAGTGCACCAAGGCTGCTTTTGAATATAAACAGCTGGACTGCACACTATCGTCTTATGTACTGTTCATGAGATGGGTTTTTTGTTTGTTTTTTTGTGTGTTGTTTTTTTTTTCTTCTAACCTGGTCAACATGTGGTAGGTCTCAGCCCAAGCACTGCTTTCAGATGGACATTGAGTGTCCCAATGCGCAGGGGCAACTGGGAAGAGTGTGAATGGGAGCAGCAAGAATGATCAGAGGCCTGTGGGAAAAGATACTTGGTGAAGGATGGCTGTTTAGCATGCAGGGAACAAGATAGACCTGGTGACAGCTTTGAGGTTGCTGCAGAGAGGAGATATCCACATCCAGAGTAAGCAGGATAAGGGAAGACTGCCTGAAGCAGTAGGAAGGGACCATCAAGTTAGATATTATGAAATATATTCCATTGGAAGGAGTAGTGACACATGGAAGACTCTAATGTTACCTAGGTTCTTCAGATATTTTACATGTATTTGTCAGAATTTTTAGGTGCTGCTGGTCCTCCTTTGTAGTGTGGGGTGGTTAGAGTAGACATTGTCTTGGTGTCCCTTCCATGTCTATGTTAAATTCTTGTCGTGGTTTAACCCCAGCCGGCAGCTAAGCACCACACAGCCGCTTGCTCGCTCCCCCCCAGTGGGATGGGGGAGAGAATCAGAAGAGTAAAAGTGAGAAAACTCACAAGTTGAGATAAAGACAGTTTAATAGGTAAAGCAAAAGCTGTGCGTGCAAGCAAAGCGAAGCAAGGAATTCATTCAGTACTTCCCATGGGCAGGCAGGTGTTCAGCCATCCCCAGGAAAGCAGGGCTCCAACGGTTACTTGGGAAGACAAATGCCATCACTCTGAACGTCCTCCCCATTCCTCCTCCTTCCCCCAGTTTATACATTGAGCATGACATCATATGGTGTGGCATAGCCCTTTGGCCAGGTTGGGTCAGCTGTCCTGGCTGTGCCCCCTCCCAGCTTCTTGTGCACCTGGCAGAGCATGGGAAGCTGAAAAATCCTTGACTGGTGTAAGCACTACTTAACAACAACTAAAACATCAGTGTGTTATCAAGACTTATTTTCATACTAAATCCAAAACACAGCACTATACTAGCTACTAAGAAGAAAATTAACTCTATCCCAGCTGAAACCAGGACAATTATTCTATGTGGTGGTGTTATTTTAGGCTTAGAAGGGAGTAACACAGGGAAATGCAAAGGTTTATCTTTAAGGACTTAGAGAGTGGCATAGGGAACAGAGAGGTTTCCAGGATTTTTGTATTAAAATTGCACTCTATTAAACAGAAATCCAAATGCTTCTAACAGATGAGAAGAGGTGAGACAGGAGACTGTAACAGACCAAGAAGGGATCCCAACATTAGGCATAACAAAAGAGGAACAGAGCAAGGGAGTGCCACAGATCCCAGATTTTCCCTGAGCAAACAGCCATGTGGAGCTTTGCAGCACTTCATGCACGGGACACCATGTGCTTGTTTGTGCAAGAGCTGCTGGGCAGGAAACTACTCACATTCGCAGTTAGTGAAGCTGGTAATGGTGCAGGGGAATTCGTGATTATTTAATTGCAATCAGTTCCAAATGAAATAAAAAAGCAAACTGTGACAAAACAGGTCCCCCAAACCACAAACCTTACAGGCAACTCAAATTGTTCAACCAGAGATGATGGGCAGACCTACCGCTTGGCAGAAGATGGAGATTGGTAAGGTACAAAAGAGACAGGTTGTTGCTGTGACTTTCTGGTACATTTAGATTCCCGAAGATCCCAGGACCGCCTTTACTATGGGTTAATATTTGTTGCATACTTTCTGTGCAAAACATAGAAATCACGTATGTATATTCCAAATGTGATGGGTGCATTACATTTTGAAATGAAAATTATGTAGAAGAGAAAGAGTACAGAACAAACAGGTATTATAGGACAACTATTACAATTACTGTAACATGCTGTGCGGAGCTTTTTCTTTTTCTTCTCCATTTGGCTTCACAGCCATTTTTGGGAATGGAAGACAATGACTCAGGCTGGATATTATTGTGCATGGAATAATGACACTTTGTTATTAAAAAACCCAATAGAGTACAGTTGAAATACCGATAAACATTCGACCTGTGGTATAATGATACAGGGGTGTGCTTTTGAAGATGTGCAGAAATGCTGTTCGGCATTGCAAATGCAAGAGCAGATTTTATTTTGTTAAGCACTTGAAGACGTGCAGCATCTATCAGCGAATTTTCTGTAGTAGAATATCGGGTCATTTGTGGAGCTTGCAGAAGACTTAGCTCAAGGTACAGAAGTGCATAACACAATTTTTGGACTCCTGTTTTGGCTTTGGACAATACCCATTGAGGAGCTGTCATCTCTTATCTGAAAGTCGTCAGACTGAACGAGATTGGGTAAAACTGATCTTTGTAGCGTAGTTTGTGGTGAAGGTTGAGGTTTGGCGGTCAGGGCACTGGGCACTTGCTCTAGCAAGGTGATGTGATGCTGGGTGAAGCATTGTAGCTTCTCTGTGTCCTGTTTTATCACCTCTTAAACAGGTGAATTTGAAGGACTTTGTTGGGGAAGTATCAGAACTGGGAAAGGGCTTTGTATAAAAGGTTCCATTAACTACAGCTAATTAGGTAAACATCCAACCTGCAAATGCTGCTGCTGCCTTGCACCATAAATTTGAGGTCTAAGACAAAGGGGGGGGAAATGCATTCCTTAAAACAAGTTACTGTATAAATAAAAGACTTGCTAATCAGGAGGAGCTGGGATAGTTTATTAGTTTTTCTAAGAAATATTTTTTCCCCCACTGGTATGTTGTTTTCAGTAGAAAAAAGGCAGATGAAAATTTGGTTCTAGGAACATTTGGACGGCACTCTCTGTGGTAGGCGGTATGGTGGAGGGAGGTTAATTAACTACTGCACCAAAGAACAAAAGTCAAATTGCACCATTTAATAAAAATGAAGACAAATGATGAAAAAGATCAAAATGAAAGCATGAACAGGTACAGGCTGCCATCCAGAGCCGGTCCTAACTTAGAGCATGAGGATGCACTAAGGTATCTCACCTAGGATTTATTCTGACAGCTTTCATTTTACCTTCATCCCTGTCTCAGCTCTGCCGCAAAAAGCTTTCCCATAGTTACCACTAAACTTACCTCTCCTTTCTAGGAAAAACTCTTAGCCGCAGCTCCTTGTAAAAAGTAGCCGATTATAAATAATTTAGGGATAAGAAGTTTCAAACAACCCATTACCATGAATGTCTCTGTTCTCGAGACACGCAGGTTATATGGTGGAAAACGTGCAATAAAAAAAATCTGCATCTCAATGGGAAAACACAGTCTCTCTCTGTAAAATGGATGTATTCTTTTACCTTCTTTCGGCTCGCTCCTCAGGAGCAGCCTGGCAGTAAGGACTCTCTCATTTCATGTGCATTTTCCACACCATCATCTGCAGTAGCCAAATGCAATGCTCTGCAAAACCGCCCTGGTTTCAACATACGTGAAACGTACTTGCACTTGCAAGAGAGGAATCCTGTGGAGCTTGTTATGGGCTGACTTGTGCGTTTCTGTGCACATTTAATGGGGTTTTATAAGAACAGTTTAAAAAAGCGTGTTTAATATAAATTACCAGTCTTTACTTTTGTAACTCTTCTGCAGACGTTAGGAATGAGGATATTGTGTGTGTTCAATCCTGTCAGGTATTCAAGAAGAGATTAAATCGGGTTTAATAATCTTTAAATTGTCAGAGCGATTAGTCATAATTGTCAAGTGCCTTGCTTGCTGCGATGTTTGCGGCGGCTGGTCGGACGTTAGCGCTGTAGGAAGGGGAAGCGTGGCGAGGCTGGATGCTGTGCGGTGGGACCTGTGTGGGGCAGGCTCCTGAATTCAGAGGCAGGCCAGCCAACAGGGCCGTTTACAACTCGTGGGTCTGCCTTTTCAGAGCTATAAAGGAATTGAGGCAAGGAGGTGCAGTTGGAGTTACTATGGGTCTAGATAACCTTTAAGCCACAAATGCGGAGCTCCCAGTGCAATGAGTAGCTCTTTGTGTCTCCGAGTATGTCCCTTATCATGTGAGAATTAAAAGTTCTTTTCTTTTCGCTGTTAGCACAAACAACGCTATATTTTTCTCCTGCAGCCTTGCTTTCCCTGCAGGAAAAATAATCTGTGATAAAATCTTATCGGGACTATTCCGAGCACTGTGTGGACCAAAGGAACCTGAAACAAATCCAGTTTATCGTTTCTGGTTCGGATTCAGCGAAGTGCAGAATGCCAATATGCCGATTTTTATCTCGTGCATTAAAGAAACTGGGAAATGCTGCTAGACAGCAGTTTTCTCCAGCCATCATTTAGGAGTCGCATTTATCCAAACTTTGCAATTTCAGTTCAGGTGCTAATACCGGGGTGGGTTGTTGGGCCCTTTGCTTTGGACACAAGTTTGTGCTTGCCCAGCACTGGAAAACAGCGTGGTAATGGGTTTAGTGGGATATTTTTAAGCCCATTGTGTATTGCGTTTTGCAGGTGTTTTCCTAGCATTATGTGAGTTTGTATTTGTCAACGTAACAGCTAATATTGAGTGCTGACCACATGTGAGAGGCAGTAAGTTGGAAAAACAAACATTTGACAGGAAATATTCCCTTAAAAAGATTGAAAATCTGTTGAAACCCCTCCCCAATGTGTATTTTCCTATTTTTTGTTTTATTTTTTCCGTGTCAGACCTTTCAGTGCCTTTGGTTTAGGGCTTGTTATGCTACCTTTCTAGGAACTAAGCATTTTCAACAAAAACAGAGCTATTTTTTTTCCTCTGTTTTGTTAGAAGAGCTCTTTTCCAGGATGAAAGGCTGAATGGAAATTTTCTTCTCAATCAAGTACCCATATTTTATGGTAAATTAATACCTACTTGTATGTTCCTTGTAGGTATTTATATAATCTCTATCAATAAAGGATTTGGGCTATTTTTCCTGCTTTGAGCTTTGTGCATGTAGATATTTCTGCTCGGGGATTAAAATAGCTAGGTGAAACTCGCTGTGAGGTTGAGGTTGAAGAGGAGTGTTACCCTGGCAGAGGGTCCATCAGGAGCCTGACCCTCAGCAGATGGTTTTGCTCAGAAAAGTTGACCCTGTTCTGGCAGAGCCAGGGATCACTTCCAGCTTGTAGAGCCTCCTTTGTGCCATAGCTTCTTGCCTTTTTTTTTAACTCATTTTTCTAAAATGGAACGAAACAGGCATGTGGCAGAATTGGCCGAGCTTTGGGAAGGTTTACATGCAGAAGTATGGCCACTCGGACATAAAAACCTGCATCGTGGCCATTTGCTGTGGCATCACAGCATCCCTGGGCATCAATGTAAATCCATTCAATATGCTTCTCGCTTCCCAGCCATATAAAGTCGTTGGAAAATGAAGTAAAAAATGCTGCCCTGATTTCTAGTAACTTTACTCTGCGGGAACCAATTTGGAAGCATTTGAGTGCAGATTTGCAGGAGGATCCAAGTACGAGTGCTGCAAGGTCTCCAGCAGTACGTTTCCTCTTAAATACTGTAATTGGAGCCCTGAAATTTCTTTAAGCACTTTATTTTAGAAATAGCTGAGGTTTTGGAATGAAGTCATATAAAGTTATGGCAGCACTTCACAATTTTAGGAGACTTTTAGGCTGCCAAATTGGAGCCACCATGTCGATATGCATGGAGCCTCTTCCTCGGTGTGGCAGCAATCATGCCGCCGAACTGCAGGCTCTAAATCACAGCTATCGGCTAGAGCAGCGGAAAATGAGAATACAGGTTTTTATGACCTTTTGTGAACAGGACTATGAACCTGTCACTTGTGAAGTTTTACAAAACATCCCCTTAAGAAAGGGAGTTGCGCTGGTGACATTTTATGTGAGCAGATATCATTAGCAAACTGCTGCTGGTGGCTTGTGGAAAATTCTCACCATGTTATACGTAGAACTGAATTTCACAGGTGGTGTTGGCTTTTTCCCCCTTACAACTTCCTCTATTACTTAGGTGTAAGCACAGGAAAGCAGGGCGTGAGGAGCTGGATGTTTGTTCTTCTCCTTATCCCACTCTGGAAGTTACCACTTCGTGATTCTTTTCTGGGTATTACCTTTAACTGCTGTTTTCTTTTTATTTTTTTTTTTTCTGATGGAAAACTATTACTTGCTTAATCATTTCTCCTAATTTGGGCACCCCACCCGCCGCCGCAGGCCGAAACTCACGCTTGGGAGTAGAATTGACATCAGCTCCCTGGGAGGTATCAGGGCAGATCTCAGCACCAAAGAATGTTTTCATGTCTTTGGGTAAAAACAAAGCAAAGCCTTCATATTCAGCTGTCATTTGTATTTCTTGCAATCATTTAAGGTCTTCATAAATTGACAAACCCCCCATGAAACCAAGGCTCTGCTGACAGAAAACAAATGAATCAAATGTGTCAGTCGCATCCTTTGGTTGGGCTTCATGGGGAGCAGAACAGCAAATAAATGCAGTGAAGACCCAGGCTCATGTGTGAGCTCCCTCCCGCAGGTGTATTTGTATCCAGAGGGAATTTTTTTTCTCTATAGGACGGGAGATTCAAAAATCAAATCTGAGGGAAAGAATCAGCAGCTGAAATATGTTTTTAATAAAGCAAAAAAGGAAAGATACCCTTGCAACCCGAAGGATCATTTTGATTCTATCTTTCTACTTGTAAATGCATTTAGGTGTCTAATGACTTTGCAAGCCTATGTGCAGCTATAAATCTGTGTCCTCGATGTACTCCACTAGCAGACTTGGTTTTCGCGCTATGCCATAGCTTTTGGCAAACATTATGCTGTTTTGCCTTCCCTGTAGTTCATATCCCAGTAGTGCATAGGGGAGCATTTTAGTTCAGAGCAGTAGCACAGTTTTAAGGCAGATCTGTCTATTACCCTCACTTACAGCATGCCGGTTTGGTTCACAGCATGTCCTTGGAGCAGGTATCCTAAATTTCCTTTACAGGAAACAAAACCTGGTGCTCCATTTCAGATGTGCACCAAACGCACTCCCCGAGAGACCAAAGAGTATGAACCAGTCCTGCGGGTGTCTCCAGTCCACATATGTAGCGAGGCTCATGGGCCACCCTGAACCCTCCCCCTAAAATTTTACACAGTTGTGGTGCTGATGGTTTTAACCTACTCCTCCTGTTGCACCAAATTACTTGTGTGTGTGGGCGTAACCTCTGATGTCCAGGTTGGTCTTTCCAGCACAGTAAATGAAGAAGGGGAGGAAAAAGAAAAAAAAAAAAAAAAGCCCACTATGTGTCATGCCTCATCTGTTTTATAAGGCAAAAGTGTCTCCCCGTATGTGCTGTTCAAATTTTTGGGTATTATTATGAGGATAAATATAGTGAAGCATTTAGAACCAGGCAAGGTATTTAGCTGGAAGAGCCTTCCCTCTCTCCCAGGTGGCATCAGGCCAATGAGCTGTCAAAGGGAAATAAATGTATCAGCATTTCATAACCAAAACTCTTCAGAACTTTTGTTCCAAGAAAATAATTAGGGTAATCTGACATTGCAGTCTTGATCCAGGATATACGCCCTGTGTCTGGCTGGCTGGCTGCAGCACTGGAATTTGACAGAACTAAATTTACGATCCAGTTTACACATCCTCTTAGTGTTTATATATGGGAAGTTTTAAGCAATGTAGCTTAAATTTTTTTTTTTATTGATGAAAATTTCTGGTGGCTGGGTTACCCATGGTGGAGGAAGTCAAGTCTGAATTACACTTGACATCTTTAAGAGGAGCCAGGAAGGTGCCTCACCACATCGTAATATTTCTGAAGTATTTTATTTCATGTCAGTGTTGTGGTTGATATTATGTGCATCTCTTTTTCCTTTGTTCACAGTATTTGCTTTGATGGTCCAAGAACAATGGTAGGAATATATTTCTGTAATAATACAAGTGACTTCAGGAACTTGTAAAGCCTTTTTTTAAAAAAGAGAAAAACATACTCGACACCCCACCCCTCCTTTTCAAGAAAAATACCAAGCCTTTTTCTGTATATGTCAGATTTTGAATGCTAAGATATCTGTCCCTCGAGGGTCAGAAGCCTATGTCTCCTTGTAATCAGAATGATGTTTTTCTGGCTTTGTAAAGGTAAAAAGCCCCCTTTCTAGGTTTTGGTGGGTTCCAGCATGCATCTGTTGTTTTTTCCAAACTGAGGGCAGATTCCCTGGGAAAATGTTGTTTAAAATGAGCAAACTAGCTGGCGAAGCTGTGCAGCGGTGTGGAGGGTCCTGACAAGGTGCTGGTGGGAACAGCGGAGGTGTGTGTTAAGTGCAGTCTATGTTCATTGCTTGTGTGATACAGCTCTGAGCTGCTGTGGTACAGTTTGGTCAGATTAGCTCAGATCGCTTGTCTCAAGTGAGATTTATCTCATTTCGTAGTCTGAAACTCTGGCTCTGATCTTAAACCCACCAGGAGGGTTCCTCCTGAGACCAAGCTATCCAACATGCTTTAAGATATCTATGTTAGCATGGGATCAGGCACATACGTAAGGTGTTGACTGTAATAGAGGAGCCCAACTGACTTGTTTAGAGCAGAGGCACAAATTTTGGATGATGGGTATGGGGTGAGGAGAGTTTCTCCTTCTCCCACCTGCTGCTGGCGATGTTTGAGAGTGACCCTCTGCTTCTCATAGCTAGACAGTTTTCACAGACTTTCCTGAGTCTTCCTCCCATGATTTATATGTTAACTTTGTCCAGGACGTCCCAATGTTTGCCTAAAGGTCTTCCTCCAGTTCTGTTTATTTCAGCAGAATTTAGCCCCCATCAGGTTTAATCTCTTAACGACCTTGCTAAGTCATTCACACATTAACTTGGCTCCTCCTTCAACATAAATCTCATGTCCAGCTTCTACCAGAGGATCAGGGGGAAGGAGCACAGTGCACTCGTTTAAAATGATCAAATGCCCTTGGGCTGGGGTTTTTAATCCTGCTGTGGTCCCGAGAAGCACTACACAAAGAAATGTGCAGGCCTTCTGTGTGAGGCTGCAGTTGCACTGATGGTTTGGGGAACGCATTGGGGTGTGCCTTCAGATACGGAGTCTGGCTGCCCATCGGCCAAAGCACATCTTTGGACACTACGTGGAGAGTGTTGCACTGTTTCACATTCTTTAGACCCTTAAAAAGGTCTTTAGACCCTTTGTTGTTGTTTTTTCCTTACTTATTTCTTCCTTCTAGTAGCCTATATCTTCAGTGCTTGTCAAATACAGAACAGGGCTAGTTTTTCCTGACTGAAACCCCCAGTTGGTTATATTTATTCCAAAAAAATGTAGCATATAAGGCTTAGGAGCTAGGCCTGGTGGAAGGACGTTGTTTCTGCTCTGCGAGATGTCTTTAGACATTAAACAAGGCTTCAGAGTTGGAAAGAAAATGCAGTATTTTAAAATGCACAGAATAGCGAGGATCAAAAAAAAAATTTTGGATATAATGAATCGTTGGGTATGTATAAACAAATCGTATTGAGTAAAATAAATAGAAATATAATTCAATTAATATACATGTCTAAATAAAATGACAAAATTGAAACACAGCTACTCTGTTCTTATTGAACAGACATGTTTTGACAGTAGTGAAATGAAAAAGCAGAAACAATTATCTTGGAATTTTACCCATTACGTTTTTGCTCAAAATTATATATTCCGTTGAATTACTCCTATTTTGGTGAAGGTGGATTTTGCAGTGGATATGATACTTGTTGAAAAAAATGTCAAAAATGTTAGTAGGATTTTAAGCGTTTTTGGCATGTTAAAGATCTGCCATAGGTCGAATAAACCTGTGCAGGATAACCAGGGAGTCTCTGCCATTGTAAAACATGAAATACAGTTATCATTATACCATCAGTATCTTCTCAGGTAGCAACAAGTGTTGGACCTAAATTAAGATTTGGCCAAATATTTGTGTTGTGGATAAAGATCAAGATTTCTCACCTCTCTCTTTAATAATGCCCTTAATTGCAGAAGAAGTTTAAACGTGTTGTGAAGTCCAGCCCTTTCTCAGTAAAGAATGTAATGAGACGCTTAGTCTGCCCTAGCTACCTAAAGATGTGGTAGCTGCTTTGTGGGATCTGTCTCAGCTGCCTAAAGATGCGGTAGTTTATCAGGGTTTTCAGAAGCACAGCGGTGATCTTGCTCTAGGTGTATCTGCATCCCTGGGTATCTGAATGTTTTTAAAATCTAGTCCTTGTAAATGGACGAAGGGACACTTTCCAGACTCTCACTGATATTGGGCATATTTTACTTTAGATCTGAACTTTGTGTGATCTGAAATTCATACCTGATTCTGAAAACAATTTTTGAACTGAATAAAGCAGGTCGCATTTTGAATTTCCAAGTCCGCCCTGTGCTGGGTGAGCTCTGGGTAGGGACAGCAGTTAACAACACGTTTCAGCTCACCTTCCCCATCAGTTCTGGAAACAAAAGGGTTTCTGAGCTCCAGTGGTTAAGCCTGGAAATAATCTGACTGACAGTTCCTCAGTGAGCTGCCAGTGGGAAGCCTTGCTGTGTTAATACGATGGGTCTTTCTCTTTCTTTTAAGCTTGACTTTCATAGGATCAATTAATGATAGCGAGTTAGAAAACTAGTTGTTTTACGAAGTCAATAAACGGTGCCAGTGTTGAATGATTTTGTTACAAACCTCTCATTACTGGGCTGAGCAAACAACGCAGCTTCCAGTCCTGACGTTTATTGGCAGCAGGGACCCATGGATAACCCAGTATATTTTCTCCTAATGTGAAAGAGGTGTAAATAAAACATCGGGAACGTACAAAACGATGCAGGCAGAGTAAGTTTGATTAACTCAACTCAAGGCATCTTTTGAATGGAATATAATAAATTAAAGCTCTGATTGCATTCAATGCCATTTGCCTTTCACGGCCACTCGTTTCAGGAAAGAACAGTGGGAGGACTCCGACACGTGAAGGTGTTTATGTGCATGCACCATTCACGCTGCTGATTTTCATGGGACTGCCACCTATGCAAGTTAAGTGTGTATGCCAATTTGTACATGTTCTGTTTTACTCATTAGAAACAAACATTAGTAGTAAGTGCATGCTGGTGGTGCAGTCCAGGAGATGACATATCCATTGCCTCTTGCATCTTGCAAGTCATTGCAAGGTATGGTGCCAGTGTGTGACATCGAGTGAATCTATCCAGGGCAAGGTGTGACCTGCCAGGGAGAAAAGCTTTTTATCATCTCAGAAACTTATTGCCGGTAAGTGCTTCCTCTGCTGTGTGACCCGAGGTCTGGAGGGAGAGCGGTTGGGTGGGCTCGGTCAAGGCACTCCACTGATGTTGCAGGGTTCTTGTCCTATAAAAACAGTGAGGCCATACTAAGTAGGAGACTGATAACCTTTTTCTCAGAGAGGAAGGGTCTGCTCCAGTGTTAAATGTCCTTAAGGGGATCTTGCCTGCATATTTTCACACTGCAGCTTTTAAATTGTGCTCCTACCATTGGATTGAATATACACATCTCTGAAGCCCTTTATTAGCTTTTCTTTAGCTCACTGCCATGGAGGCTGTGATACGGACCTGCTTTCTGCCAGCACAAAGGCACCTGTAACTGCAAGGTGAGCGTGCCATAAATACCTGCAATACATCTTCAGAGCAGTGCTTTCGTCCCTAGTTCAGGAGATCTGGTGGTGTTGGAGTTTAGATTTTTCCTGATCAGTATTAGAAAAGGTCCTGTTGCCTGTGTTACATGAAAAGCAGTATTTCAAGGCTACTTTTGAAGTCTTAAGGTCTTTCTAAATAGTACTGATAGTGCTACATATTTAAAAAACATAGCATAAAAACCTACAGGTAAAATAATCAACTTGATCAGTAGCAAAAATCCACCCACTTCAGTCAGGGGACTGAAGGTTTTTGTAGTCTCAATCGTTATGCTCTCCTGTTGTCATCTCTCCACAGCCCTCTGGGGATTGAATTCCTGTTTCCTTCAGTTTAATAGATATACAATCCTGTGCATCTTGTCACTTTTTGCATGCTGGCTGGTGATGTGCTTTGTGATGTATATGAAAATGCTTAAATAAAAAGAAAAAAGTCTCTGTACATAGGCATTAATTGCTATCAGATCCTCACAGTTTGAACCAAGTTGTTCCTGAACAGGCATGCATTTGTTTGCTCTGCTTAGGCACTAGTGAGATGCTTTAGTATCTGTCATTAATAGCAAAGAAAAATGGTTGGTTTAACTGGGGGAAAAAGGAACAGTGGAGGATGAAGGTCCAAGAGCACTTGCCAAATTTCTTTCAACCAAATCGGCTGCCAGTGTGTAGTGTGAATGAAGAAAATTGAGAACGGCAGCTAAGGCTTAACTAATGCAATCCTATTTGGGGCTGCAAACAAAGACTTTGGCCTCTGTTCACAGGGTCCGACCTTCCTGTTGTGGATTGAAAGCTAAAATGATTGTGGGATTCAGTTTGACCAAGAAGGTACCAGCAAAGGGGGATGGAAGCAGAAACCCTGGCCAGGTGTTCTGAGAGGACATTTTGTTTGATGCTGGAAAAACAAAAAGATCTGTCTTCATCTGCAGGTGTAATTTATAAGCAGACTGAACAAAATCCTTCAGGATTTTGGTAGACGATGGTGTCCATCCGATGCCACGGGCATGCTGGGCTGTTAAATAATCCCCAGCCCTGACAGCCTCGGGATTTATTAGCCATTGTCACAACTTGCCTCCAACTCTGTCTCTCAGGGGCATCTTTTTCCCATTAGCAGTTATTCATATGAAGAGCTCTTGGGTCTCGTCCAGTATTAGCTCTTCGTTTTCTCTTTTGTTGCATGCCCAAGGAAAGGCTCTCCAAGAGGGGTCTGTCTTTGCTGTATTCACAGGCCACTCTTGGCTGATTTGCTTGGAAATACACAAAATAAGCAAGCCCATCTGTTCCCTTAAAGCAAGTGATAGTAAAATCAGCTGCCGCAGCAAAGATAAAATAAAACTAACTGGGGGTCTGCAGCATGCAGGTATGAGCACACACCTGCAAACGTGCTTGTGTAGCCTCCCGGTGATGGTCAGACCATCCCAAAATCTGCTGAGACAGAGGTAGAGGGGGGGAAAGAGGTAGAAATAATTTTTTGGGCATGCCCCAAAGCCAGACAGGCTGTGCCATGTGTGTCCAAGCAGGGGTACTCACATGTTCATTAACATTAGAGGTGCTCTGGCAGCGGGGCTAGATTCAATTCTGGTGTTGGGTCTGAAACAGCAATGTGGCTGACCTAAAACAATGTAGGAATTGGTTTTAGCAAAACATGTACAGTTTTTGAGTGCTTTTCTACCCTCATTTTTTTTTTAACAAGGCTAAGAAAGTCAGAAAACCTGGAAGTGCTTTAGAGTATTGCTCAAAATTGTTTTAAGAAGCTTATGACTAAATGCAAAAGCAGTTAATAGTGGGAATGTGTGTTGGGTCCTCTAAGCAAAGCCTAAAATTGTCAAGTGTGGTGGCACTTAAAACATTAAAGCCAGCTTTCTCTTTTTTACTTTAACCTTTCAACAAGGTTTTACATAGTATGCCACTGTCATTCGTTGGATGTCTTTTAATGCTGTGTATGTGAGGTATTGGGGAGGTACAGGCAGTCTATACTTTGGTATTCTGTTAATGTTGAGAAAGTAGTTTGCTTATCTAATGACAGCAAACTGCTACTTTAGCAGCATTTAAGTGACAGGGTCATCCCCGCTCGGTTAGGGGGTGAGCAGTCAGCCCATCTGCAGTTGTCTCCGTACTTGAGGAGGTCCTTCTATGGATCTACCTGCGTTGGGGTTGATGTTCCTGGGTTGTGCAATAAGCTCTGTGGCATGGCTGGGTGTTAGCTGGGATGGTGTCTCCTTCAAAAGAAAGCATTAGGAAAGAATAATTACCCTGTACACGGTGAGGGAGTAGCTACTAGTAAGCAAAAGTTATAAATAGAAGACATCCTGGATGCAAGCGAGTAGTGAAAATCCATCTGCATATTTAGCGATACAGCATTATTTTCGGGAAAGATGAAACATCTTCTCTTGCTGGCTTTTTGCCCTAAAACACACTGTTTATGTGGGCTTTCTGCCATGCTTCACTCCAGCTTCACAACTGTTGCAGGTGCCTCCAGCAGCTTGGAGACCCCCATTGCATTCCTGCAAAAACATCAAGGAAAACAGCTTCAGTTTTGCAGAACTGACCCGCAGCTTCAGTGGTCAGACAAAAGACTTGAACGCTTTTTGACTTAAAAGTGCCAGTGCGGGTGTCCGGTGCTCACCCAGGCTGTTCCTCCGTGGTGGCCCTGCCTGTGTTGGGGGACTCTCCTTGAGAAGAAAGCCCCATGTAAAGATCTCAACAGTGGGGGCTTGGGGTGTTTTCCTTTTTTCTTTTTTTTCTTTTTTTTTTTTTTAAGAAAACTGACGTTTTCCAGTGGGAAAGCATACTTTTTTTTCCCTCTAGAATGTTTTCCTTTTAAAATCAAAACAGAAGCAAAATGAAATCTGTTTTGATGGGGAGCAGGGAAGGGAAGTATTGGCTGACTGTATGTATGCTATTTTTGGTTTAACTCATGGAAGATGAGTTTCTGGGAGTCTCGTTAGAAGCCCTGTGCATCATAGGAGGCTCCCTGGTGGAAGAGAAAGTGGATGGCAGGCCCTGAGCACCTGTTCAGGGTGAAGGCAATTGATAAAGAGATGAAACCAAGAGAGAACACTCTTGGGTCCTTTCCTTAAGGAGGAGGGAAGAGCAATGGGTTGAGGCTTCTTCAAGACATACCTGAACTCTTTCTGAGAAAACCAGGCAAAGCTTTACTTCAAATTGAGTAGTTATGGGGTGCTTTTTTTGCTGGTTGCTGTTCCTTTTGAATTTTCTTGGCATTTTTAAGAACTAAAAATGTAAAAAGCTTCAAGTTTAACTTGTTCTTTTTCTTCAACATTTCCCATTCTTCATTTTCCCGGAGTTAAAATTAAGAAAGAAACGTTAATAGTGAGAAACACTAAAAAAACCCAAAACAGTATTAGATTTTTCCATGTAGAAAAACACAGAAAATTCTCTTTAATACCTCCTTGTTTTCCAAGATATGATTGCAAAAAACTACTCAGCATTTCTTAGTGCGCCTCCCCCCCCCCCCCCCCCCCCCCCCCCCCCCCCGATCATCCTTTCCACAATATCACTGTACTTAGGAATAGCGTGGAATCTTCTCATTGCATTAAATGTTTCCTGATGGGTCTTGGAAATGAGGTGTTTGTTTAACTATACTATACTTCGTTCATTTGCTAATTGCTTGTTTTTTTCCGGTATGACTGAAGATCTAGGTTTTAAATAGTTGGTAAATACACGCATGCACGTGCACGCACACACAGACGCCAGCATGCCAATCTGCTTTCTACACGCTTGCCTTTTTAATGCTTTTTTTGTTGTTGTTTGAAAAATCATGTAAGCATAATAGGGATAATTAGCTTTGACTATGAGCAAATCTGGCAATAAAACACATTAGCTACAGCTTTAAATCAACATCTCAGTCTGCAGCCTTGACTTAACTCATAGTCCTGGTAAAATCTAATTAAAACTGAAATGATCATCTAGGCATTTGATTTTAATTGCATGTGCGGGCGTGTGTGTATGTGTAAGTTTGGCTATTTGGCCTGTGCAGCTGATTTTCTTGAAGTAGCTGAATTTGCTGAGAGCTGCTTTGACCCTTACGGTATAATCACAGGGAAAAGACAAAAACTTGAGAGACATGGTTATTAAGTTCAAAGCCTGCTAATGGTGTTTTGAAAAAATACTCCTATAGGTAGCATGTCTGAGTTGCATTATTAGATGCCTAAGAATATTAGTTATGCATTGGCTTAGACTTGTAGAAATCAGGAGTATATTTTTAAGTCTACATTCCTAGAGCAAGAAAAATATGCCAGAAACTCAAGCTGAAATGTATAATAACGGAGCCTCAGCTTTCTACCCTTGAAAGAAGAGCTCTCGGTTGACTTCAGCCATGAAAAGACATTTCTCATGCAGATTAAATCTGTTCACGTGGGGAATTTGCAGAGAATTACAAATGCATGTTAAATTCACGCTCTGACTTACTCGGCACTAATTTCACCTTGTAGACCAGTCTTTTATCTCAGTAAAAGCCGATAGGGGTCAGGCACTGAACCCCCTTATGCCATTTGGAAAGCCTTGCTGGGCATCTGTTGGCACCCCCATGTACCTGATGCCTTTGGAAACATGACCTTAGGTGCTTGCCTCCTGTAAATGTGTGTGTGCTGCTGCTGATTTATTCTGACTGAGAATGTGACCTCAGGTCTCTAATAATAAACACCAAGAGAACAAATAAAAACAATGCAAGATGTCTTGTGTACTTTCAGAAGAACAAGGTCTAACACTTCTCATGCAAGCCCTTTGTGATCAGGGGACATCTTTGGGAGTCTAATGCATCCTTGGGAACCTCCTGGGGTGTTTCTTGACACCCCAAAAACAATGTAGGCTTCCACAGCCCCCAAGCTTGGGATTCATGCAAAACGCAGCCTAAAACTGAAAGCAAGGACATAGCTGCTTTGGGGGGACATCATCGCATTTAAGTGAGGTTAATGTTGATGAGCATTATTCCCATTTTATTTCCCAGTGCCACCTGAAATAAAGCAGAAGGACCTAGGAAATTTTCATGTGTTTGGAAAAACCAATGATGCGGTATTTTAATGTGTGGTATCTGCAACTGGCTGAGCGCACCCTGAGTTGTACAAGGTGTCGGAGTTGAGGCAGTTCTGCAAAATGCAAAAAAACCCCCCCTTGATTTAAACGGCCACAGTGATTGAATATGGATTTGAACTCAGACCAACTGAAGGGTACACCTTGGATGTTTTTGCAGATTCTGGATGATAGTTTATAGGAGTGTAGCAACCATTCTGCTGTCAGCAATGGCTTCAGATGGAGCGTGGCAGAGTGAGCAGAGTATTTGGTAAAGGGAAGAGCTCTGGGCTCTGCTCCCGGCTACTTTCCGGTAGGGAAGTTCAGCTGAAATTAAGGGATGAGATAAGGTTGGGTATGGGGTATGCCAATCTGAACCCTGGAGTTGGTCCACGGTGCTGCAGAATAGGTGTTGTAAGAAGATGGGCGTTGATGGGCATGGGGAGAGTTAGCTTTTAGAGTTAATTTACCGGAGCAAACTGTTCGGAGCATTTCAGCTGATGGTGCACAGCGTTCCCCAAAGAAACGGTAACTCCTTGCTTAAAGCCAGCTTCAGTGCGAATGCTAATGATTAATGCCTGGAGATCCCAGTGGTCTTGGAAGCAATATAGTTAAGTAAAAGGCAATGGGTTGGATAAAAGGTCTTAAATCAGACTAATGTTGGCAAATGTCACTTGAAAGAGAGGGATTTTGGAGCGGGAAAAAAAAAGAAAAATGGAGAGTAATTTAAGAATAAATTCAAAGGAAGGAAAGCAGACATCCCCACAAACTAATAAAATCTCTGCAAATGAGAAAATGAGCCTGCTCAGATTGAAATTTAATCACAGAAAGGATTTTATTGTAACAAGGAGAATTACAATTACCATTCAAAAAAGGAGAGTTTTTTCTGCCTCTCATCTGGCATGTGGCTGCTGGAGCCCAGTGCTGAGCAGGAGGGACAGTGTTGGGGAGGGAAGGGCGGGACACAGCAGTTGTCCTACCAGTAATTAATATAGTCTCTGCCAAAAACTAAACCAGATTCATTTAGAGAGGCAGTTGTGAACATTTCATGTGCAAGTACGATGAAAGCGTTGTTCTAGCAGCAAGCATCTGTCTTCCGCAGTGGTGCAGTGCTGCCCGGGGATGCTCCCTCTGGGGTCTTCATGGTTCTCCTCTACCTGAGCTCGTACTGAGGCATGGCTTGGGGGGGGACTTTGGGGCATTGGGAACCCTTCTGGGGTTGTGCCACAACTGTAGTTATACTTCAGAGTCATATAAGGCCACGCAGAAGGTC
Organism: Platalea leucorodia; assembly: GCF_965183815.1. Classification (NCBI taxonomy): domain Eukaryota; kingdom Metazoa; phylum Chordata; class Aves; order Pelecaniformes; family Threskiornithidae; genus Platalea; species Platalea leucorodia. The sequence goes on from NC_138827.1 coordinate 63,270,196, forward strand.
AATAAAAGCCGAAATGAAGTGAAATACACATACACAAGTATTTCAGTGGCCAATAAAAGAGTACAAGTGTGCACACCTTGTATTTTGTTTTGAAAATTAGTGGGTGTTGGTATTTTTGTTCCAAGAGAAAAGTCAGAGGAGAAACGATGATAAAAATCCCACCTGTTGTTCATAGTTCAGCAGTACGAATCCTTTCAGGAGCAGGCTGACCATGCAGTTGGACTTTTAGCTTTATTTAGAAACAATTACAGCCGCCTCAGAGCTCAAAATATGCCTATAGCTTCTGTTTAACGAGTCAATATTTTCTCTGCTATTCCCCTGCTGAATAGGTTGTTGTTTCCTTCCTTATTTTTATTACAGATGCAATTCAAGCTGGGTTGGTTTGATTGATATGTTCTGTTTCTTTTCTCTATTTATGGTATTGAGCTCCTGGAGTCTCCACTGACTTCATTAGAGTATTTTGGAAAATAAGTATCCTCAGCATTATTTTCGCTCCCTGTCCTAGTAAGGGGGAAAAAAAAGAACAATAGAAAAGCACATTGAAGCATACTTTAAAAGAAAAAAACAAACAAACAAACCAAACCAGGTAGTTTGTGCATACAGTAGAGTGGGGGATGATACCGACAGCATTTAACGAGTTCCCTTTTTAGTATTCTATCAACTGCAAGGTTTTTAAAAGAAATTAAGATTAACATAATATTTGGCAGCTTTTACCACATTTAAAATTGCTGCTGAAGTGCTTGGTAGGCAAAACTCGCATTCTGCTTCCTTAATTTGGTTTCTTAATAATTATTTTACATCCGCTTCTCTCCTGCTGAATTTTAGAAACATTGTTCCCTTCATCTCGAATGCTCTTGTGACTGATCTTGTCAGGGGAGGGGATGCATTTCAAATGGCAGGGAATGAGCATTAGCGTGCGGCTGTGGCAGCCACCCGACACGGTGCGAGATAGGAAATAAATTATGATTATCACTGTCAAAATACACGCGGTCCTGCATCAATGGGTGCTCCGAGTCCTTCCCTGAATGCAGTGGGTTACCAGTGGGCTGCCAGTGGGTTGTTTTGAAGAAGGTCCCATTAACCTTTAAAAAGAAGAGTTCAATGGGAATATATGCCTTTGAGTCAGCAGTGGCAGAGTTAATAAGATAAGGTTAAAAAAAAAAAATAAAACTCTTTATTTGGCCAGAATATGCAGTGTAGACACAGCCTGTGCTACATCTCCGGCTCTCTGTGCCAGCAGAGGCATTTGGCTAGTGGGAATTAAGCAAAGAATTGTGCAAACATTGGGGAGAGTCACTGAAATGATTCAGCAGTCATTTTTTTGCTACTTTAGGATTAATTTGTAAATTTGCTCTTGACAGTCATTTGTAAAATAACCATAACCCTGAAATATTTTAGGTCACAGCGAGATAGTGGTTTAAACACGTTGAGCCTGGTAAAATGAAAAGTCAATCAGAATAGAAATATGACTTCTGTAGTATTTTATATTGTTTTGAAAAGGATGGTTTCAGTAAATTAAAAAAGAGAAGTGAGTCCCTGACCTTTTACATTTGTGTCTAGTGCTGTTGCAGTCAGTGAGCTGTACTTCTAGGAACTCTTTGAGAACATAAATACTTGATTTTTTTTGATTTTTCTTTAATATTTGGAAATACTGTCTTTTTTTTAATTATCTCAACTATTAAACAAAGAGCAGTGAAACATGCTTTTATACTGTGTATTTTTTACAGCAGAGCATTTAAACCAGACCGTTGAATAATTTCATGCTGCATTAAGTTCAGTAAGATCTTTTCGTATGCATCATTTTTAGTGCTTCCTATATCTTCGGCCATAAGCTTTTTAATTACCATGTGAAGAAATGTAAAATGAAATTTAATAAGAAATAATTTTTTGGTCGTTTGGCTTCATCTGATGCAGTGTTTTTCAGATGATGGAGTTGACATCAGTTGCGTGTTTTGTTTGGAAATCACTGGATCGCCTTAGAGTAGCTCTGCCCATCGCTCACCAAAGGCTTCAAAAGCGGCTGCTGTGTGAAGAGGAGAGGTTTTATTAGGGCAGAAAGTTCAGCCTCTGGAACCAGAAGAGTGCTTGTAATTCCAGCGCTCGTAGCAATTTGTTAAATCTCTAGGATTTGGGAATGAACACCTTAATGGTGCGGGGAGTGCATGGGTTTGGGGTTGTCTTGCCTGCCCTGTCCTCGGTCTGGGGCTCGTGCCTATTGCCCAGGCTGAGTTTCCTCTGCAGCGGGCAATGCTTTCCTTATCCCATGATGATTTTTGACTTTCAAAGACCTTTTCATCTTCACTGTGGTTTTGACCAGGCATTGTGGTATTGAAATTACAGGCTTTCTCTAACAAAGTTTTCCTCAAGCCCAGTGTGGTTGGGTTTTGAGGAATCAGCATTTTCAGCAAAGGAAAAAGAAAACGTTTTGTCAAAAAAGATTCCTGTCTTGGTCTAATTTTAGAGCTGCAGGCTTAAGCTGGGCAGTCCTGGGACGCTTTTCTTGGAGGTGTTTTTTTTGATTAGACCCTTACATAGATACTTAGAGCTACATTTGTAATGCTGACGTTCCTGCAACCTTTATGAATACAAATAACGTGCTCATAAATTCAACAAAAGGGAAACAAGAAAATAAAAGCCAATGAGCCTGTCATATGCCTTGGAGAGAAAAAGGAAAACAAAAGGTGAACTGAAGACCTGGCTTTCCTCCAGCTCTGAGCTGCATGTCTCCTTATGCCCATTTCCACAGCTCTCCCAGCACCCACGAGTGAAAGCCCCTTCCCCAGGAGCTGCTTTCTAAAGAGCAAAGGAGAGAGGCCCTGAGGTTCACCTACATGTGCGTTAGTGGAGGATTAGGGCTCTGACTTGGTATTTTGCCATCAAATAGCTTCCACCCCATTTTAAAGACTTCTAACTTGATACTTATCCACTTTTAAATTATTTTTTTAATGTATCCAATTTTAAATGGTAATAATTTGAATGATTATCCATTTTTGTTAATTTATCCGATTTTTAAAATCAGCCCAACAACACTGAGATTTACATGTGTATCACTGATAAACACTAGCTGTTTAGTAACCCAAGCTGTTGTTATATCTGGAAAGCCTTTTCTTTTTATGAATTTTGGTCTTGCAGATCAAGTGTACTTTTGGGATCCAAGTTTAACTTGGATCTTGAATTTGCAAAGCCTTATTGTGGCCTCCAATCCTGCAGATGGTCTGACATGTCCTAGGAATTAATCTGTGAGGACGGGTCCTTTTCAAAGTCAAAGGTACTGTGTAGGTGAGCAAGCCTCGCCAGGTCTATCAAAGTTCCTTGGGAATGGACCTAAGGTTTTGCAGATTGTCACAGTTGAAGGTGCACACAGATGGCTCCCCTGTTGCCTAATTGCATTTTTAATTGGATGATAGCAAAGGGCTCTCATTTTAGCAATGCGTTTGCTAACTGCTGAGTGTTGTGTCTGAATTGATGAAGAAATCAAATCTGAAAGAGGAAGATCTTCCCCAGGCTGAAACTGATGCTGGTTTGGTGGTAAATCCAGATCTGAGTTGCCGGGCCTGGAAAAATGAAATGAAAACTAGGATATTCTCATTGCTTTAAGTTTTCTTTGGATCTGTGAAAGCATTTTGTCAGACACACTGACCGAAAGACCTGTGGGCTGCGGGGGGTACATGTGTTTGTTTTAGCCCTCTCTGTGCTCTGGGACTTAACCCAATCCTAGAGGACTATAGGTGCTGCTCTGGTACTGTCCCCTTCTTATCCTCAAATGCATATTAGAGAGGAACTTGTGGTACTAGTTATGGTTTGTCTTCTATGCTGAACATTAAAAACACGGGGAAAAAAGCCCAACTGGGTGAAACTTGGAGGCTTGACCTTGGAGGTCATCACCTGCAGCGTGAGAAAGGAGAACTGAACCGTGACTGTGGCTGTGGGACTGGAGGCAGGTTACCCAGTGCATTTGTTTTGGGTTGCAGAGCTTCATTTTTCCATGCTTCCCTTTTCCATGGCTCAAAGGTCCACGGACTCTGTATGCGCCCCAGGAATGTAAATCTCTGCCACTGGCTTTGTCTCTAGGTCATTAATGCAGTGGTTGGTTATAGACTTGTTGGAGATGGACAGACATTGTTTTATTCCCTTTTAGTGTTGTGGGTTTTTTGGTTTTTTTGTTTTGTTTCTTGTTTTTTTTTTTTTTTTTTAATTCTAGTTTAAGTAGGTGGAATATTCCTTATTTTCCTTTATTATAAGGTAAACAAAATTACCATGATATATCTTCTCCAATTTCTGTTAGGACTGCACTTTGAAACTATAACCTATTTTTAGCTGAAAATCCTTAGAGAAAGTCTACGAAGCCAGAAAATGCTTTAGTGAGAAACTGATATGTTCAAATAAACCTTACAGAGATAGTGCTCACCCAGCAGATGAAAATATTAAGTCTGGGGATTGTTAGGCAGAAGAGTATCTCTGAATCTCTCTTTTCTTTCTATCTAAGGTAACCTGATTATCACTGTAATGTCTTTTGCTCTGTCAGTTTGAAAAGACAGTATCATCTGTCATTCTGTAGGAAAAACCAAAACCTCCCCAAATAATTGTAGGCAAAAGCAAATATTCCTTATTTGAGCTTTAGTTTAAAAATGAGGGTAATATTCATACAGCCAGAAGCGAATTTCTTTATTTATATATATATATATATTTAAAAATACATAAATGTATATATATGCACACAAATAAAAGAAGGCACTGCTTTTCTAAAGAAAATACATGGGTACAAGGTTTATGCTGTGTACATTTTCTGCAGGAGATATCTGGGCTGTTGGGCCATTACCTATTAAATGCTTTATCTTCTGCAGAGGGGCACTGGTGTACCGCCTGAGGGTGTCTAAGCATGTGTGTGCCAGCACATGTATTTATCTTCCAGAAGTGGACTTTGACCATGCATAGGACTAAACCATTGAAGAGCACTTGGGAAATATGAGATACTTTGCTCCACCAGCTAAGATGCCTATGAAAATAAAATTTTGTTGGGTTAGAATAATAGGTGAGAGGAATCCAATTATTTTTGATTTGTCAGTCTATCCTGGGGAAACTACCAATAAGTCTGCATGATGTGATAACTTATTTAGCAGAGAACCCATTGAACAAGTTAGGTGAACTAAGTATTTCTGTCCTCAAGACAACAAAAATCAGCACTGAGTGCCTCTCCCATAACCAAGGGGTGCATTAATCAGACAGCAAGTGCATGCATATGCACAGATTATTGTCTTCCGTGAGCATCCAGCCGGTGCCAGGTCTCTCCTGACCCTCCTGTCCTGAGCATCCCTGAGTGCTGGATGCAGTTGTGGGGTCTGGCGAGGTGTGGGGTTCTGGCTGTGCTGAGCAGCCCCCATGGGGATGAGGATGCCCAATTCGGGACCGCGGGTTTTTGGCCGGCGTCGGTACAGCTGCTGCCCTTGCTGGCGGGGAGGGAGGACACCTGCGTGCCCCTCTGAATGAAGGCAGCCTTCACTTTGGGAGAGATGCCGCTGAGGTTACCACAACAGCGCTGCCCCGTGCGGAAGCGTGAAGAAAAGGCTGATGCTTTCTGCCATGCATGCTCGGTCGCATACTAAGGAAGCAGCGGCGGGGGAATAATAAAAGGCACTGGCTCGTCGGCCGGCTTTGCTGCTATTCAGAGCTGGCCCGAATTAGTAAGGCTGGTGTAATCCATTCTGCACACCACAGTAATACTGTAATGTTTCAAATGCAGGAGGGGAAATCCTGGCCCTGTTGCATTCATTCGTGGGAGCTTTTTCCAGTGAGATCAGTGGAGTTTTCATCTCTTATGTTTAGTGTTTTGTAGAAGAGTATTTCCTCAGCATCTGAAACTGATTTTGTTGAAAGAAGAGAGTAGGGTTTTGTTTGTTTGTTTAACTATGCATGGTAAAATACATCGTGTTTTTACAGTCAGGAGCAAAATTGGGATGGCTCCTTCTTGGTCTTTTGCAGCGGTTACAGCTGTGTAAACTCCTCTGGGCGGTGCCTGTCAGAGGGAGGTGAAGCACCTGGGAAAGGCTTTGAAAATCAGAGAGGGCTCCCCTCTGCTCTCTGCTGCTGTTTCCTACCGGCTGGAGGAGCCTCCTCCTGTCAGCACAGCTTCAGTGGCAAAACCCTGCTGATGTCCAGAAGTGATTTGAATGGCAGCTCCTACGGCCACATTCAGCCCAGATGGTTTCAGCTCTCCGCTCTTCTGCGTTGGCCATAAATTCACCCTTGCAGTCTCAGGGCACGCAGGTGAAATCTTCCAGCTGTGGCTGTCGCTCGCTAATGCTGTCTGAATCTGCTTTAGCCTGTTGATGGAGGGGCACTTCCCATTAGATGTTCATAAATAAGAATTTAGCGCGAGTGATGTCTAGCGATTTCCTAGTGATTTCCTCAAATGCTTAATAATAGACGTGTCCCTAAATATCTTCTCTGTCTCAGCCTTAAGACTTTTAAGCTGTTACAACTGCTTCAAGATAAGAGAGTGGTGTGTATGAAAGTGTGTGGGGTTTGGTGTTTTTGTTTGTTTGTTTTAAATAAGAAAAAAATTATATATGTTTGCCTTGTGCTTTGTCCCATGTATTTTCCCACCCAGTGCAATTTGACGGGCAAGTAAACCACTAGACCTCTGAGACAGACCTTTTTAGGTGTTATCTGTTTTCCGAGTTATGCCTGTTCTTTCTTTGCATCACCTCAACAGAGCTAAAGCATACAGAGTGCGATAATAATCATAATTAAACAAAATCTAACTTACAGGAGCTTAATAACTAAAGGATACAGTTCCCCAGGGGACAAGGGATTATAACTAGTTCTGTTTCTGCTTGGTAGTCAGTGTTGCTGGAGATATCTGTAGGCTACAGATAATAATATCACAAATTTTGCTGGCAGGTGTTGGTCTCTCAAGACAGAAAGCAAGCTCTCTCGGCCCACCTTTGAGCCTCTGTAGTCCGGAAAATGGCTTTCAGCAACACCCTGGACAAGCTTTCCCTCTTCATTCAAGCTTGAGCTTCCTGTTAAACCACCTGCCTGAATGTCTGGATGACTTACTTGAGGGAATAAAATAGTAGGGAAAAAAAATTTAAAAAATAAAATAAAAAATTATATTTGTTTGACCTGACTGTATTTTTTACCTTGCTTAGCCATATAACAATTCTGTAGGATGTTTCAATGCATTAATTCTTCTGTTGTAATGGCATGCACGAACGTGTGAAGGTGCTCGCCAATTTGTAATGACATGCACCGATTATATCTATTTTTTGAAAGGAATTCTCCCTACTTGGGAGAGTTTTTTGCCCTCTAGTTCTTACCCCAGGTCCACAGGATTTGGGAGTTGGCTGTCCTTTGTGTCTGCTCTGAGGGTGACTCATTCCCGGACTAAATGTGATGTGTTATTTCTGGCCTCAGTTTGTTTAAAGGAAAAAAAAAAAGTTGTCTTTCCCAACATCATGGCACTTTCACCAAATATTTACAAGCAATTTGTAATGAATTCTAGATTAATTGACAACGTGGCATAAATTTAATATTAAAAAATATCCTATCATGTCACACTACCTTCATTTTCTTCTTTATTTCCAAGGCCTAGGCGGACTGGTAAGGTTGGCAGATGCAGAGTGTGGAAGAGGTAGTTTTTGATTCAATGGATACAACGTGAATTCCTTCATGAAAAATGGTCTCCCTCATTTTAAGCTTTCAAAACAGCATTTGATTGAGGCTACAGTTAGCACAAGTGCTGTGTGATGCGGAGAGCAGCTTGAATATTCAACTCACAGCCATTTGGGCTATGTCTTCTCCCTGGACTGCCTGTGGGGCTTCAACCAAGGATCACCTCCATCCTTCCTCCCCTCTAGTCTTGCACCAACGAGATGGCCAACTTAGGTTGGATGGGACCGCGGGAGGTCATCTGGTTCAACCGCAGGCTAATGCAGAGCCAATGTGGACATCATGTAGAATCATGGAATGGTTTGGGTTGGAAAGGACCTTAAAGATCATCTAGTTCCAACCCCTCTGTCAGGGGCAGGGACACCTTCCACTCGACCAGGTTCCTCAAAACCCCATCCACCTGGCCTTAAACACTTCCAGGGATGGGGCATCCACAGCTTCTCTGGGCAACCTGTTCCAGTGGCTCACCACCCTCACAGTGAAGAATTTCTTCCTTATATCCAATCTAAATCTACCCTCTTTCAGTTTAAAGCCATTACGCCTTGTCCTGTCATTATGTGCCCTTGTAAAAAGTCCCTCTCCAGCTTTCTTGTAGGCCCCCTTCAGGTACTGGAAGGCTGCTGTAAGGTGTCCCCAGAGCCTTCTCTCCTCCAGGCTGAACAACCCCAGCTCTCTCAGCCTGTCTTCATAGGAGAGGTGCTCCAGCCCTCTGATCATCTTCATGGCCTTCCTCTGGATTCACTCCAGCAGGTATGGACCTTCTTATGCTGGGGGCCTCAGAGCTGGATGCACTACTCCAGGTGGGGTCTCACGAGTGCAGAGTAGAGGGAGAGAATCACATCCCTCAGCCTGCTGGTCACACTTCTTTTGATGCAGCCCAGGATACAGTTGGCTTTCTGGGCTGCAAGTGCACATTGCCGGGTCATGTTGAGCTTCTCATCAACCAGCACCCCCAAGTCCTTCTCCTCAGGGCTGCTCTCAATCCATTCTCCGCCCAGCCTGTATTTGTGCTTGGGATTGCCCTGACCCGTGTGCAGGACCTTGCACTTGGCCTTGTTGAACTTCATGATGTTCGCACGGGCCCACCTCTCCAGCCTGGCAAGGTCCCTCTGGATGGCATCCCTTTCCTCCAGTGTGTTGACTGCACCACACAGCTTGGGGTCGCTGGCAAACTTGCAGCAAAGGCACATCACCAGCTCCAACACAGCTCACCAAGGGTGTGCTTAGGTAGTGAAACATTTACAGTGTCTATTTGTGCAATTAAAAACTAGCTGAAGGCAGAAATCCTGTACTGCTAACTCTAGTCTTTGCTGTAATATCCCAGTGATCTGTATCGGGCTTTCCTAACAGCCTGCAATGATGAACTGCTGATCCTGTCCTTTCTGAACTCTCCATAGTTAGGTCTTGTGTTTACCTAAACAATTCAGCTTTGTTTTAATGTATTGTAAGCATAATCATTAGCTCCTGTGCTTTGCTAAGGAAAATGGAGTAAAGCAGAGTGTTTTCTTTTCTGCTTTGTTTTTTTAATACAATTAAGTCCAGTTTGGGTGAAAGGCTGAGCCTGAGGGTCAGACTTTTCCCAAGGAAAAGGTCAGAAACTCTGAATATTGATAATTTTTTTTTTTGTGATGCAAGTTCAGAACTGTCATGATTTGCAAGATATGGAAGTTGTCGGGAGTTTTGCTGTGTACTTCAGGAGCAGGAAAAGGAAGATCTTTTTAAGGCATGCTGGGCTAACTTTGACTTTTCCTGCAAGACTGCATTGTAAGAGGCTGTTGTGGAGTGGAGCTGTCCTGGTAGTGCTCCAGATCAGATTATACCTCAGTGTTTCCATGTCCATTTTCTCCCTGTGAACAACACTAGATTGATTAACTCATTCCCATAATTAATGAAAACCATGTTTTGCTGGTGTAGTTGCTGAGATGAACTCCAGTGTGACATTTCCACAGATCTCCTACTAAGTTATGTCAGAAGGGTAAAGCTCATCTTATTGCCCATTTTGTTACCACTGCAAGTGTCTTAATCTTACTATCTTGTGTCATCCACAAGATTTGCTTTCTGCTCTCAGATAGCAGGGAATCCCAAAAGTTCACATTTTTAATGTCGTTTGTGTTAGGTACAGTCATTCTTGACCTTAAATTTCCATGCCTGTCTGAACTCCGTGCCTCGATAGTTTTTAACCTGGGGAAGGTGACTTAGAAGTAGTCTACTGTCAGATGGCTTTGAGGTGATGCTGCAGATCAAGATCAAGTAACAGTTAGGTGTAATAGGTATTGATGATTCAAAGGAATCTGCCAGCACAGACCTTTTTGCTGCTGTTAATGCCAGAGGAGCTCTGTGTAGGACTCTGTGGGACTCTTGGTGACTTCCAGGCAATTTCTGTTAGAGAGTAAATAGATTACGCTGCCTGCAATGAGATGCTAAATATTCTGTTTATAAGAACCAAAATGTTAGGTTAATGGAGAGAGTGCTGTAGGGATGTTCAGGATGGTTAAGAAAAGGGAGAAATAAGAGGGGGGGAGAAAGAAATGTCAAACAGATGAAGACTTAAAACTTTATTTTCTCTGTACAGTTTTTGGAGTTCTTGACAGACGTGTGTGCAGCCATGAAATCAGCAGACAGGCAGCTTTGAACTGTGCAGTGGATGCGCAAAGAATATTGATTCATCCAAGCTTTCACTAACCTTGGTAATAAAATACTTCAGAGTCCAGAATTTCAAATGGACAAATTGTTCTTCAACCTTTTCTGCAATGTATTAATCACAAACTGGCTTTTCTTCAACTAAAGACATCAGGACTTCTCTTTCTAGCAACTTTTTTTATTAAAGAGATACGAACGTAGTAGAAATCTTCCTTTGTTGTGGCCAGGCTTGAGGTCCTTTCTATGTCCCTGTTCTGTGTAGTGCTGTTTATTTGGTTATCTAGAGTCCTTGAAGGGTGATTCTTAGAAAAAAAGAAGAAAAAATCTGGAGCACTAATGTAACTTGTTGCTATCTTCTCCGTAATAGGAGCTGTTATGTGACTTTGCTATCATTTAGATTAATTTTTTTATATATATAGAAGAAAGAATTGTTTTCATTAATGTCCCCCAAGAAGAGACGAGCATCATCACAGGACTTTTTCATAAGGTTTGTTTATGCTCTGGCATAGCAGGACACATACAGTGAGAAAGCAGTTTTTTCCTGAAGCGGTGTAGGAATTCCCCTCTTCCAGGTTTTAGTCTGGTATCCCATGCTTTCTCATGCAAGGTGTGCTCTCAGTTTTAGATCCAACGGTGCAAAAAGAGGTAACTGAGTAGGCTTGTTTAGGACAAAAATGTTCTACAGTTTCACACAGCTTTTCATCATCGATTGAAGGAATTGTGTTTTTTACAGCAGAAACACACATAAACTATGATTTGTTCTGTTTCTCTGCTTCAAATAAGTAACTGGTAAGTGCTTCGAGTAAACTTTTAGATGGTTGCCAGCTCTGTGATAGGAGGTTTTATCCAGGGCACCAGGATGTATTTCAGTGTCAGAAAGGGATTGGGAAGAGGGAGTGAATGCAGTGTTGGTTAACATGGTACATTGCAAAACGTCTTGCAGGAAGGTTGTTTCTCCTGCCACTGCCACCAATGGTACTTACCAAGTCACTCATCTCTCTCAGAGGACTTGTTTTGGGGTGGTTGCTGTGCCACGTCTGCAGCACTCTGTTGAGTTTCTTTCCTCCTGGGGTTGAATTTGGATAGGGAAAACAAGCCTTGCTTTCTGGACAGCCTACACACAGGAGTGTGGCTGGGTGGTGACGGTGTGTGCCTTTGCCTCTGCAGCAGAATTGGCCAAGTCTCTTCGCAGTCGTTGCGTTTGCTAAGCACTGAGCAGCTCTCCCTGGATTTGCCTGCCAGATGTTTCCTATTCAAGACATATTGGTTTCCATTACCACCTTGAAAATTGACTTGAGGTGGAAATGAATATTGCAATTATATCATTTACTTTTGCATAAATTAGTGTCATTTTCTCTTAAATACCCTGCCATTTTGGAAAAGTGTAGTTTATTAAAGAATAATAGTAGCAGTTTGAAAGCTTCGTTTCTGAGTTCAGGGAAGGGCTTTTTTCATGGCTTTTACACATGCGGCTCCCGAAGCAACGTCCTGCCGACAAAGCAGAAATCTGAACATCCTCGGAGGGTCAGGCAGCGCCTGGCAGGAGCAAGGAGGGTGAACCCCACAGCCCTCGGCCTGCCTGCTGTGGGCATCCCCAGATGCCCTTCACCTCTGTGCTCCTGCGGCTGCCCTGGGCAGGGAAGGAGAAGCGGAGGTTGAGTGGAGAAAGCAAGCAGAGGGCGCAGCTTTGTGGGGAGTAGTCATCGTTCATGGGAACTTAATGCTAGTACACAGGAGTTAAATCGAACTATGTAAAGTCCTTAATACAGTACTAGATCTTTAAGAATCATGAAGCATGTAACATCCTTATGTTCTCTAAAGGGTTTATTTGGCAGCCTGTTAGCATCTCACTCTGACGTGACTGAAGGGGGAATAACCAAAATAACAAGGAAAGGGAAAGAAGGCAGGAGTCACCAAATTGGAATAACTACTTCGTAGCATAGTACCTTTGAACCTGTGACTTTTTTTTTTTTTTTCTCCCTCTCCTTTCCCTGGATGAGTAGTAGGGCTTAATGCCCTTGAAGACAACATTATGCTGGTCAAATTGTGATTGGGACTCAAGTAATTTTGCCTAAGGCTCCTAGTCGCTGCTGGATTTCAGTATGTCTGAGGATGAGCCAGTCCATGTAATCCAAGGCAGTGTTTGCTCATTCAATTTGGTCTTCTGCAATTATCCAGATTTTAGGTCTAGAAGCATCTTCGCAGCTAACCAGGAGCAACATGACGTTGAAAAGTAAACATTTCTGACAATGGGAAAGGAGATCTGTGCTATAGGTAAAGATTGCTGCTTATGAAGAGAGAGTAAGTAGTCAGGGTAGGAAAATAAAAGGGGTGAACAAAGTAAAGGATTAGGGTGTTCAAATAGCTGGTGGATTAACAGGGCACAGTGCATACCTTTGGGTCTTCACTCTCTTGATTTAAAAAACAAAACAGCTTCCAGCTCATCTGTGATATTAGTTGTTATGCAGATACATTTAATCCTATAGTTTCCATTTTCAGAGCAAACAAAGATGTGTTTATTTTTCTTATAAGCCCCTTTCCTATCCTCCATGCAGTATTTTTGAAGCTAATGATCTAGATAGACAGAAACCAGAGGAAAGCGGGAGTAGGGTGCTAATGACAACTTGTTGAAGTCAGCTCTGAATCACAGGCTGGGTACTCCCCCAGCAGGGGAGCATCCCTGCCTGGTCCCCATGGAGGGATGCTGAGGGCTGGCATGGTCCCTGCCCCTCCAGACAGGGACTCACTGGTACATGGGCTACCCGAGGCTGTGCATACATGGGGACATATATGTATATATATCTTTTTTTTTTTTTATATCTTACTAAAGAAGTGACTATTTTGCTATCACTGTTACAATTTTCCATGTGCTTAATGGAAACAGCAAACCTATGGCCGTCCCCAGCAGGTGAGCATCTTGCTGCTTCAGACTAGTCCCTCCTGGCACATTGGCCTCTCTCACATTGGCTTCTAGGTTGTGAATGTCCTGGAGTGCCTTTGGAATCCCCTCTGTTTCAGAAAGGTGTTGCATTACAGAAAACCAAGATAGAATGCAATGCCGTGAAAGCGATGCTAATAGGATGAAAAGATGGTATGTATTTTATAGAGGAATTCCAGAAAGAAGAGTGGCTGTAGGAAGCCGTGGGAACCATGGGAAACCTTTCAGTGCTTCCCCCGTCCTCCTGCTATTCTCTTTTATTGTAAATGTTTTTTCTTGCTCTCTGTTTGCTGTGTTTTGTACTGGGACAGCTTTCTCCTTCTCCCAGCTTCCTGAGTTTTCCTCTCCCCTTGCCAAAAGCAGCACCATTAGATAAGGGATTGCAGAACTGGCGGTTCCATGCGAAACATGGGGAAGGATGCCACTCCTTTCTTGTAAGCCTTTTCTGTGACATCTATGATTTTCAAAGTCTGCATCCGTTTTCTTTTTTTTTTTAACATCCCGAAAATAAATACAAAGATTCAGTGCTTGTGTGCCTAAATATATATATGTGTGTGTGTGTGTGTGTATGCATTTGTGTATGTATAAATATAAGTACACATATAATCTGCCCAGTCAAAATAGTTCCCCAACACATCTGTTGCTGAACAGATGCTCTCTGTATCGGTCGGTTTGGCTGTTGCTAGCTTTCTGTGGTTGGTGTTAACATGAATATTTAAAGAGTAATGAAGATCTGATTGCTCTGGTATAATCTAATGTAATGCAGGAGAATCCGAAAGCTTTGACTTGCCTGAGGAGTGCCACCTACCCCTAAAACCACATGCAGTTTAGTTCACTCCTTTAAAAGAAGGAGTCAGCTATGTGACTGATTGCTGGCACATGGCAGCGGATGTTAGGCTGTTTCAAGGGGGACACGTACGCAGATTAACCTCTGTCATTTGAAATGCTGCCTGGCAATGGCATGTAGGCAGTACTTATAATGAAAAATCAACACAGTAGGGTAAAATATTCAAAAAAGTGAACGGTAATACAAGAGATGGGTTGTAAGAGTCCAAATTTTGCAATATTTAAGAACTTTATACGTATTAAGCATTTACTTGCCTAACTCCAGGATGTCTACTTTTAAAACCTTTAGAAAGTAATATTTTTATACAAATAATGCAATTGTCCCTTGCACTTGCATTTATAATGTAGAGATACTCCAACTGTTGTTGATGAAAAATTATTATGTGTGTGGAGAAAAGATTTCATCAGTAGGTCCTGCAGGTGCTGGTGGCTCAGGTGTGGTTCCTTATTCAGGGATCTCCAGGAGCTTCACCAGCCATCAGTGTCCTCACCTGATGGCTCCTCTTTGCAGGGGGAAAGTGTCAGAGAAGGGAAACTGTGCCACTCTGTTCCCCAGTGTGGGTTGTGCTCTGTGTCTGGGGATATCACCTGCATGCATCAAGAGTTTGTTTTCTGCAAGCGTTGCAACTGTCTTCATGGCAATAACTGCTGGGAGGCGTTCGCCTTGGACTGGGGTTTGCCTCTTTTTTTAATTACTGTATGTTATATAAGGGGTGTGTGTGTGTGTGTGTGTGTGTATATATATATATTATATACACCTGTTGTTCCAGACAGAAACCTCACAGATTCATCACTGGAAAAACACATCCGACTGTAATCTCTGCAAATACTTAGGTTTGCAATAATAATGTTTTAGCATAATAATTAACCGGCCCCCAACCCAATTATTTTATACAGTGCCTCAGCTGATTTAATCAGTGCCCTTTCTAGCAAGTCTGTCCTTTTTAAAACAAATGGATTTCCAGCAGGATCAGATTTTCTTTCTGACTCTTTTATTGCTGGTTTCTTTAGAGATGATTTAATCGCTGTAAAACTGGTCTCCGTACTTGCCATTCTTGATTATATTGCTACTTAACAAGCTGTATTAAATGCGTGAAAAAAATCAAATCAGAAAATTGAGCACTAGACAGTAACAAGGAAAACCTTTTTTTTTTTTCTTTCCTTCAGTACTGTTGCCACTGATGGGAAGTGTGTATAATCAAGTTATTTCTGAATTATCTTCAAGCTGGGAGAAAAAGAAAGCTTAGGATAATGGATAATTTGAAAGTAACTACACAGAAATGCCACTAAAAATGATGGCCCATAACTTTATTTTGTATAGCTCAGTCCCTGCCTTCTCAGCTGAACCGCTTGTTTTATGGGTGCGTGCAATGGGACCTTATTCATCTGGAGCCTGCCACACATGGAGGTTTAAAGGTAGTTTGATTGAAGTTAGTGCTGTGGAAGGGGACTCTCCTCCTTCCTCTGATCTCAGCAAATCTTCCCCAGAAACAGCAATTCTGGTTACTGTGCAGCAGGTCTGACCCACGGTGGGCAGACGGGCTGCTGGGCAGCTGCTGGTGCAAGTTTTAGGTCGTTTCATGACCCTAAAAAGTGGTGATAAGAAAGAAGACCCGTTGCATGTTGCTATGGTAGTGTTCTCCAGGGAGGGGAGAGGGGGAGCACCTGGCAGCCCTCCCAAGTCACAGCACATCCCTGAGGATGGAAATTAGGTGCCTCTGGAAGACAGAAACAAACACAGAGCTTCATCCTGATGTGGCTGAAGGCAATGGCGAAGCTGTTGGGGCTTCAGCCTCTTTGAGCAGCAGGGTCTGAGCTGCTAAATATAAATAGTCCTGTCCTCTACCATGGTCCCTGTTGTGACCCCTTTTCTGCAAGGGGGAAAGGTGTGCAGGGGGGTCGGGTGCTCAGGGCTCGCAGGTGTGTCCCCAGGGGAAGGGCTGATGTAGAAAGACCAAGTCCTGTGTGCCAGGTAGGATGCAGGTGCATGGGCAGAGGTGGGCAGTGCCGTGCAAAGGCATCGTTCTCCGAGCAGAAACGCGAGTGGCACCGTCGGGATGTAATAACTTGCTCACAAGGAAAGTTTCTTTCTAATGTCCATCATTTAATGGTTGGCTTATGCCCTTGAAGCGAGGTGTCTTATATCCGTAATACAGCCACGGTAATTTCATTCTAAAAGTACCCTATTTGATTAAGAACCAGCCATGAAGGCAAATATCAAATCTCCAGGTGGAAACTCGGCCTGGCAGGAGAGGATGAGAAGCTGCCATTAACTGAGGCCAGGCCAGGGCGTCCCCTCCGACCAGGAGCGCAGCGCAGCACAGCCCATTTGTCACAGCAGGAATATAAATTTGTTTTCTATTACTGACATGTATTTGTCCTTTCCTTTATTGCAGCAATAATTTCTTCAAAATACCTTTAAAAAAAAAAAAAGGAAGTATCAAGAACATGAAAGTTTAATCTTAAGTTTGTCCTAACCTTTACAAAATCGATTAAATTACTCCTGCAAGTAACACCAGCAGCCTTGCTCACCCCTAGCAGCCATGGCTCAGGATGTCAAGGCACTTGTGAAATGGGTGAGCTCTCCACCTTGTGATAGTCCTTAGGGCGTGAAATATGGGTGCGTTTAAACAACAAAAAAAGGTGATGCAGTGTGGTAGAGAAGCTCGGAAATGTTAAACCAGTCTTGTTGAACTGGAGGACTCTGCCACCATGGGACGGGGGGAGGGGGGGGGGATTCATTCATAACTTTTTACATTGCTATATAAAATATTGAGATGCTTTTGTGTGATGAAGCGGCATCAAATTATCAGAGAAAGCGGAGGAAGGAAGGCGTTTTACATCAGAAATAAATAAATTGAGGGGAGGAGGTTGAAGAGGGTAAGAATAAGGTTGTTATTTTTTGGAGTCAACTCCCTTCAGTAAACCTGTGCCTTTTAAAATAAGATAAAATATTTACATTCTCTATTGCACCCAGTCGTAGGTCCTATACATCTGCCATAGTGACTCACGGGTCCTGGGGAGCCTCCTGCAGTGCCTCTGTTTGGTGTCGCATCTGATACGTGCGGTGGGGAAGGTAAGGGGGAGGTGAGGTACTGTGTTGGGATGTTAAGTGTCATTTATGTTTTCTGAAGCTATATAGGTGTGAAACCAGGCTAATAGTTGCTGAACTGCCCCAGGAGGACTGGCTTCTCCCTGCCTTCCTAGACTGACGTGTCCTAGTTGTGTGGTCTGCTCCCAGCCTTGCATTTGTGGTCTTGGCCCTGTTTCCACCCTGGAAGAAGCCACACAATGCTTCTGGCCCCCTGTTAAAGTGCTATAGCATATTTTGCAGTAATAAATTGGGGTGATGCACTAGTGCTGGAGGAGCTGATTCAGCTGGCTTTGCAGGAAAAAAAATTGGTTTTGTTGATTCTTCTATTTTCTTCTTTCTTTAAAGGAAAAACAAAATGGAAATCTCAAGGGAGAATGTGTATTTGTTCACCAGCCTTTTTAGTTCTTCTCTGCAGTGTTTCTCCCCCTCCTGCCCCCCGTAAAAGCAGGCTGCCCCAGCCTGCGAGGATGCTGACCGAGGCTGCTTTAGTAGTAGGAGTCGAGAGGCTTGAGACAGAAATGCATGTTGCTGTTTTTAATAAGTAAAAGTAGGAGCTCTAGTTGGAAACACCTGGGAAAGAGCATTTTGTGCATTTGTATAAAATCTTGGGCAAAACACCCTGTGAGTCAGTACCTGGGAAGAGGGCAGAGGCAGCTGTGCCAGGGATGGCCTCGGAGGACAGCTGAGGATATGGCAGCTCCAGCTCAGGCACTGGTTTCTCAGCACTCCTTCAAGATGCTCCATGATATTTCTTTGAGTCCTTTGCTTTAGAGTCTGGCTCCACGGTTTCACTGTTTTAAGTGCTTTCTATATAAAAAGTCAAGCTCTGCGCGTGATGCCGTAGTCATTAAAAACGGGTCACCAGGAGGTTTGGCAGCAGCATGAACTGGTGGCTCCCCCTTTTCTGTTTATCGTCATTCATCTTCACCTGCTTGCCTTCAAAATACAGGGCTCAGAGTTACCCTCTGAGCTTTTATTGCTATTTTACTGAAACGTTCTGTGTATGGACATGCAGACACATGCAGCCATGCTGCAGGAGGTGTAAAAATACACATATGATCACACTGCTTCTGTGCAGTGTTCACCAGCATAAAAATTGCAGTGCTCAAAAGTTGGTGGTAGACGGGCAATATTTTGAAGCTCTTCATCAATGTGGTGTTCACCCGGTAAAAAGCTGTTTCGTGGTTGGCACATGGAAACTGGCAGGCTGTAGGCTGTGATTAAAACCACATTTATATTTACGTAAAATGTCTGTGGTGTTGATGCTTGACTATTTCTTAACTTTTTAAGCAGGGAAGTTATTAAATAAATAAATTATTCAAACAAAGGTGCAAAGCGACAGGAGTGAGCAAAGAAGTAGAGATTGAGAGATGGGTTTCCCCAGCCTGGTGACTGGCTCTCCAGTTTTGCGGTGCAGTCCTCATGTTAACGGTTCTGAAATGGATAAAGGTGGGACTCAGCCAGACGTACAAAGTGGTGTTCAGACGTTTTTCCTTGTCTTGTAATTGAATGGCTATTTGCATCAGCCATGTATAGAGGTATGTGGATGTACCCATCCAAGTCTTTCCAAGAAAATGGCTTTTCAGTGGGGCACCTGCAGTGGGCACAGGGGACAGGTCTCCTTCCCCATCCCACGTAGGAAAGCCATCTCCCCATGGCTTTCCTGGGGTGAAGAGCTGTGAGAGGGGATCAGGAGGAGGCTGGGCTCTGCCACAGTGCTTTTGCCAAAAGCAGAAGTTGGCCCCAAACGTGGGAAGACACAAAGTCCAGCTGCCTTTTCCAGGAAAGCCAGCTTGTCTGTCTGCAGTGAATGGCGGGGGCCGAATTAATCTCTAACAGAAATAGGCACAACTCATCGCTGGTATCAATCACTTATTTATGGTGGTGACAGCTTTAAGCCTGAGTTCATTTAAACACCACTCAAATTGATGACATGTTTTGAAATACAGTGAGGAACACATTCATAGAAAAAAAAAAAAATCCATAGAGGACTATTAAATGTGGAGAAACAACCTGTGGCTGGGGAGGTCCCTCGCCACGAGCCGCTGGGGACTGGGGGAGGGTTCTGAGAAATACAGAGAGATGAGTGATGGTACCTGCTCCAAATGCATCCGTGGTGGACCCTCATTGGCTTCAGAGTCATCACAACAGGGCAAAGCCAGCCGCTGTTTTTCACATGCCCTCTCGCCGCCTTTCGTGCCGGTTTTGGAGCTGCATGTTCCCCAGACTCACCCCTACGCCCCTGAGGTTTCCCCACACAAAATCCTCTTTCAGCAGGTTCCTTATCTGCTATCAAGGGAGACTTTACAGCAGCTAAAGCACTTAAGTGGCTTGTCTCAGAGACTGATGGCAATAATTAAAGCAGTTCTTTCCAGCTCTCTGCTCTTTTTCGCTGAATTGCTGGGAAGTGGGGAAGGGGGTTGTACCAGCCACAGGAACCCTGGAAATCCATGTTCAGCGATTTGGTCTGTATTATTTCTCTGGCTTGTTAGCACATCCTCACTGCTGGATGCAGGTACCTAGCTTGTGAAAACCTCCAGGTAGGGGGGAGAATTGCCTGACAATTGTAGGTTGTATTTTTTTTTCCTTCTGTGCTGAAAAAAAAGTGCATCATTATGTGATGTAATTTAATAAACATAAACCCCCCGTGTGTTGATTTATGAAATGATGGGGAAGGGTAATGGGATATTATCTTTTGGGATAAATAAATAAATAATGAACCAACTGATTTCTCCTGTGCTACAATTACGGATGAAATAGCACGAAACAGCATCCAGCTAAAAAGACAGACGCAGAGATCGTGGCTGGTAATCACAGTGGCATCAGGATGAGTTTTTCTAGAAGTGCTGTGAAATTGTGCAGTAAATTATGTTACACGAGATGTATTATTCCCCAGTTTAGTAAATAAACCTTCTGACAGGAGGCCCCAGCGAGGCAGTTGCAGATAGCTTCACTGCTGTGCCAGAGCTGGGGCTTAGTGCAATGCGGTGCAGCTCCAGCAGTTTGGGAGCGAAGTGCTCCAGGAGATGCCGCCGAGGGCTCGTGTGTTTGCACGGCTGCTGTTGTCCTCTTTGCTGTCTTTTGGTTTTGTCGCCTCTTCGGTTGGGCTCCTTTCTTCTCTCTTCCCAGCTTATTCAAAGTCTGGTTCTGTCTTATGGTCCTGCATTCCCTGTTCCTGCAGGTGAGCAAGGACCTCCTGAGCACCGCATGACTGCTGCCCCAGCTGTGAAATGCCCCATCCACAGCTCGTGGACCATGCATGGAGGATGTCTTTCTCTCTGGTCCCTTCATCTGCCTGTGGCATGGGCTGATCCCTGCTCAAAACCATACTGTACTTGCAGTGCTTGGTGTGGGCAGCGTGCTTTTGCCTGAGCTGTCCTGGGCAGGAGACCAGAACTGCTGCTCCTGGCTGTGTTTGAGGCTGGATCCTAGGACTTGGCTTCATTTTTTAACCTGGGAAGTGTGGAGTCACTATTAAAGAGACTGAACTAAGGCCATCAGGGTCTGACCTCTGGATAAAAATAAGACAATTTGTTCTGAAAGTAATAATGCAGTGAGAGCATCCAAAAAGCTCATGCGTGAAGCCCCAGAGTGCATCAGGTGGAAGCTGCTTCCTTAGCCTCCAGTGCCTGTATCCATTACCCAAATTAGCACTCAGCAGAAGAGGGGCTCTTCCCCCCGCTGTTATCAGCAGCTCCTTGCTCCTACCGGGAGGGGATAAGCGAGCAATCATCTGTCTGAACCCGGCATGTGCTGTCGTGTGGGTAATCAGTGCTTCACATTGCCTTCCTGGCAGTAGGTGCTCTCCAGGACCTGAGGGCTGGTATTACAATATCTTCAAGTGGTTTAATGATAGCATAAAAAATGTGATCAATATTCAGTTGACTTAAAATTTCAGTATTCACTTGTAGCATTTGATTACATGTAGCAGCTCTCTTCCTTGCAGTAGCTGTTAGCATCATTGGCCATGGCATCCTCTTGGTACAGCACTGAGATCTTGGACTGTAGTTTGCTGTTCAAATCCTATTTTTGCTGAGATGCCCCCATAAGCTATGAAAATAAATGCACTGATGTGTTTATTCAGAGGTTTCTTTAGTAAGAAGGTGTTTAATAAGCACCTACCAATGTAAACAAATTGAGTTCCTTGAGTCACAGCTGGAGTTGCAACTTTTTCTCCCTTGATTATCACGGAATATATTCTGCATGGAAGAATTCACAGCATACAGAGACATCTGGTTGCTAAATAATATAACTGAAGTAAGTACGGCATAACAGGGATCTACTCCCATGTTCCGAATGAGCAGAAAGTAGGTTTTGGGTGAGGGAAATGCATTGGCTGGTGGAGGGAAGGAAGAAGGAAAGAGCAAAGAAAAGCTATGGGGGGAAACCAGAGACAAGGGGAATAAATGCGTGGAGGAGAGGAGGGTGCAAGATTGAGGAGATGAGAGGTACCTCTGCACCAGAGGCTTGAGTGACACGGTGCCCAGAGGCTGTTTGCTGCCAGAGGCAGATGGTGGTGGTGGAGGTGGCTGGTGGTGGGGTTGTGACAATAGCAGTAAACCCAGGTGATCCCTCAAAACTGGTAGGGCACTGTCTTTTGGGGTATCTAGCTGTGTTGCTCAAAGTTTAGAGGCTCTTTTTCTCCCTCAGTGATTGAATAAAGGGCATTTTTCTCCCTAAGCGATTGGCTTTTCCCTTTTATTGTTTTAATAATTTTGGAGAGCGGAAAGCCAACTGTCGACAAATCTGTGCAAAGTTGCTATATTTAGTTGTTGAAGACACACTGCTCACAGGAGCAGCCAGGTGGAAACCAGTTAGCTGGGCTTGGCTGACCTGCTCTTTGCAAGCTACAACGTTTGAGTAGTCCACTTGGGGAGTTCCAGAAGGACTTTTCCAGTCCTTCCAGCAAAGGACCAGGGTGGAGGTAGTGGTAACCCTGAGCCATCGACTCCCAAAGGCGCATTTTCCCATGGCCAAAGCCCAGGCACTGCCATTGTCTAATGCTGGGGCAAGAAGGTGCCCCTCACCTGGATGAACCCTGGTGATTGAGTGATGACAAAAATCTGCATTGATTCTTGCTCACAGAAAGATTGGGGTGAAAATCTCCTTCGATGTCTGGAACAGAAAGGTTTTCTTAACGATTAAACTTACTGCATGCGCCCACTTCTTCACTGAGAGGGTTGTCAGTCACTGGAACAGGCTCCCTCGGGAAGTGTTCACGGCACCAAGCCTGTCAGAGTTCAAGTAGCATCTGGACAATGCTCTTATTCATATGGTTTATGTTTAGGTAGTCCTGCGACGAGCAGGGAGTTGGACTCGATGATCCTTATGGGTCCCTTCCAACTTGATGTATTCTATGATTCTATGTCTCCATGCCCCTTTGTTCCATAAGGAAGCCAACTTGGCATTTGGGAGGGTGCTCCCATAGGGTCTCATCCCCAGGGCTTGGCTGTACCACGGGTGTGCGAATATCCTGGCCCTGCTGTGTGATGGGCGTTGCTTTTGCTATCTGAGCCTTGCTTTCTCTCACTCGGCAGTGCTTACAGTGGGGTCCTTTTCCTTCTCTAACTCATCTCATCTGAGCAATCATTTTGGTGGTTACTTTTCAGCATTACTAAAGATGCACGCTGTTCTGCTGTAAGGGTAAATCCATACTTTTCCAGAAAGTTTTGGGGGACTCGTCAGGCCAAGGATATTCTTCCCGCTCCATTGTAGACCTGGGTTATTTTGGCAGAAAAACATGTTTGGGAGATCCTGGCAGGGCACACTATCCTGAGGATAATTTTTCAGGCACCGTTTGGAGGATCTCTGCTGAGATAATAAACCCTATGTCTGTTTGCCTGCAAGCCTCGTGCTGCCCGTTTGATCCTCATTGTCTCCAATATTATATCCAGTAGGAATTAAAGATAGTGGTAACTTACCTTGCTCTGGCATCAGCATGTCTCTAATGTTCCTAGAACAGACAGTGCTTGCTGCTAGCGCGAGCTTGCTGCCGAAGGACGATGCATCACATTGGTTTGGAGAGGCGAAGCACAGAGAGGCTGTCCGTCAAGGGCTGCCAGGGGAGGCGCAGCACGGGGGGAATCGCTCATCCATTTTCTTTACACACTGCAAACAAATTACAGCAGGTAACAGCGTGAATGCAGGTTGGTCTTATTCCCTTACTAGCTGCATCTCCCACAAAGCGTTCTGCAGCTACGTTATTACAAACCTCTGTGAGAAACCATCATGGGGTTAAGTGATCTACCAACTGGGAGGAGAAGTTGGGTGGGATGATAGTGTCAGAACAAGGACTCTGGTTTTATGGAAACCATGCAATGACTATCCTTACCTTTTATACATTACTACACAAACCTTTCATCTGCTCTGCTCTAAGGAAGATTTTCCAATCTAATACTCTGCTACCAAATACATTTTCAATGCAGCCTAAGATAATATATTTATTTACTTACTATGTTTTGTGCTATTGTCGTTTTTGTATGTCTGGTTGCATATAGCGATCTGCCAGTGAATGGGCATTGCACTGACGTATGGGTTCCCTGCAACAGCAGTGTGCAGGAATGCAATATCACATACAGAAATCCTTATAGTAAAACTCTCCCGTGAACTTTTACTATGAAAGGCAAAATGACCCAAACAAAAAAACCCAAACATCCAGCTAACCATCACCCAAGACATTTCATAGAGGATATTTTGAGTTTTGTCCGCTGTTCTTAAGTTGGTATGAGATGGAAAAATTCATAAGGTTGCTTGTTTTTATACATATGAGATTTTTGTACATGAGAGCGAGCTGCTCAGACCGATGCAGGAGCAACAGGCAGAGCAGGGGAGGAGCAAGCAGAGGTATCAGTGTTTACCCTGCTAACACCATAGCCGTGCTGCTGAATCATCCTTGTGTTCCTGGTTGCCACGTGCCTTGCTGCTGTGTAGTGCTGGTTCCTGAGAGAAGCAAACCTGAGAAATCGAAGATTTTGTTACATGTCTTTGACTGCACAGACCACATACTGAGTAAATTCTCTATTAGTGTGTTCACCTTTGTGTGAGGAACTGATTTATTTGCTGCTTAAATGTGCAGAGCAGTAGCATATGTGAAAACACATGCAAGAAATGTAAGGTGTAGGTTTTGTGGTGTTGTGGTTTTTTTTTTTAATGGGGTTGGTTGCCCTCGTAATGGAGAGCACTTATTTACGTGGTGTTCTGATAGCTCTGTGAGCTGCATGGGGAAAACAATTTGCCTTTGGGGAAAAATGTCTAAAGATACATTAATTTTTCATGGTGTTCATACCTGAGTTGCAGAGGGGTGGAAATTCAGCACACTGCCCCCCCCAAACTTCCCCTGTGAACTCCCCTACTGCTGCGGAGCTTTCAGATGGTGCCTCCAAGCTCCCCACGCCTTTTCAGCAAAACTCAGAGTAAAGGGCAATGCAACAGAGAAAAAATTGCAAGTGCTGGTGCATTTTGAGCTTGTGGACAGCACGTAAGGGGGATTTCCCTGGTGGCGCTGGGAGGGAGGGAAGCGGCACTCTGCAAATCCCCAAGCAAGGAGCTCTCTGAGCCCCTGGTGCTACACAAGCCTGCAAGCCCCACTTTATTAAGTAGGCAGCTTTGCAAGCCATCTGGACTTATTTTGGATATTGGCTTTGTAGCATTAGGTGGCTTTTTTTTGGTTTAGTTACTTTTTCTTTGTGTGTGTGCGTTACAGAAAAATGGTGGAGATGGTTCAGTGTGGTACAGGCAAGGCAGGTGCCTAACAGGGAGAGGAGCCGGCAGCAATGGCTGTGCGTGGCCAAGCTGCGTTAGCAATGCTTTCTCTCATCTCTGTAGGATTTTCCAGTGCTCTTCAAAAGGCTAAATTTGGGAAAAAGTGATGCAGCAGCAATTTAAGGACTGCTGGAGGTTTTCGGTGGCATAGAGCTTTGCTGTGAAGTGATGTATAGAGACAAACACTGGTCCTGGAGCCAGTCTGAATTTATCACTGTGTCACAATAGGTAGTTAAATTTAAATGTGTGTCCAGTACTTGCCATTTCAGTAGGTTGCAATCAGCTTGAATGGATATTACCTGAATAAATCACAGAGCTGAATAGCACACCCATTTCTCATACAACAGAGTAGTGCATATTATCCAAGGGTGAAAAAAGTTGGTGCAGAGCCTCTGGCTGGTGGTATTGTAAGCACAGCTCAACGCTACACTGTAAAAGAACAAATTTTGGAGTATTGTGGACTCCTCCAACGTGGAAAGTGCTTGCCACTGCAGTATCCAAGCTGGTAAATTACTGTGATTGCATGTACAGAGATCGCATAATCCGTTGACTGAATTACTGAGCAGTCATACCTACCATTATCTGCCCAGGCTGGCCCTACTTAAGTGATTGTGGAAGGGGCATTCTTCATAGTAATTAAAAATGACAACCAATTTGATGCAGCTACATTCAGTCTTGGGACAGGTCAGCCTCAGGCAACGCCCAGCAGTTATGCCTCCCTGTGATACATTTGTATTTTTTCTAGGGAAAGGTTTTTTCTTGCTAGTATTCATGTCACATCTGGAGTGTGTTTTTGAAGTGGATTTCCTGACACTCCCCACTTACTGTGCTTGGGTTCATGCTGTGGAGCTGCCTCACGGTGCTTGTGCTGAATTTCTTTGGGATGAAGCTCCACTGGATGATGTGCTCCCAATCTCTGTTAAGACCCTCCGATTGCTCACAAGCGTTTAGCCTGTGGGATTGGGTTGGATCTAGTATGCATTAAAATTCCCAAAACGCATGTGCTGTGGGTGTTGGGTCCTGGGCGCTGCTTTGTTTTGTTCTGCAGGTCCATTGGCATTGCTGAGCTCCATTACCTAACGTAGGCTCAGGGGAAGGTGTGTGGAGCTGGGTGGTGTACGTGCACCCCAGGACATGTCGTATGTCCAGTGCAGGAAAAGGAGTGACTCCAGTTGTCTCTGCTTTTCATGCACCAGGATATTTCCATCCAACATGGTGTGAGAGTGTTGGATGAGGGAGGAGGTCTCCTTGCATGCTGTCTGTTCACTCTGGAATAGCCTTTTACTGCTCGCCGTCCTCTCTGCTCATTGCTACTTTCCTGCAAGATACTGAGAAAACCTCCATACTAAATCCACCTGATTTGATTTTGTTTGGGGAATACAAACTGCTTCCCATCTTACAGCTCCATCAGCTTTGCGAAGTCTTTCTTTTTGCTCAAGTTAGTGGTTCTTCTTACAGACATGTAGGGAGATAATCACATCTTTGCTTTTCTCTTCTCTTTTCAACCCACCATGAATCTTCTGCTTCTGTCCTGCCTCATTTGTTTCTTCCTCTGATTCTCCTCATTAAATAAATTGCAGCTAGAATATCCTGTCAGACAAACAGTAAATTAATATATTGCAGCCCAAACTCCAAAAAGGAAAAAAGAATTTAATTACAAAGACCCACATCCTCATCCCACCACAGTCAGTGATAAAATGGCTATTGACTTAATTGGAAACAAGGCACTGTTCCCTCTAATTTTGCGTTGCTTCTTTATTATCATTAATAAATTGAGTTTCCCAATTTGTATGGTGAGCAGTCGCGCTGGTTGGCCAAAACCTTCCCTCTTTGTTGGTATAATGGTTAGGGAGGATTCATGGCTGTAGGCCAATAACCTCCTTGACTGAGCTGGTACAGGGAAGTACCACCTCCCTTGGGGAAAATCAAAAGAAACTCTGCAATACGAGATGGGAAATAACATACCAAGTGGGTATAAAATGCATTCATTTGGCTCTGACTTTTTTTTTTTTGTTTTAAGTTCTGAAGAGAAAGCCATATGGAGATTATCTTTCTGTTTTATATGTTGAAATGCAGGAGCTCAAGAGCAGAATTGTAAATGATGCAGTTATGAGTTTACTCTGCACTCATAGGTATGTTCCCTTATCTTGTTATATGGCTGCTCCCAGGAATCAAATATTTAAGTTTACATTGCACTACTTTTGATGGCTGGAAGCCTTCGGTTTTTTTTAGATGATGCCATACATCAGGTTTACAGTTCTCCTAGTAGTTTAAAGGAAAGGGAAGAACATGCTCTCATGACTCTCAACAAGACCTTAAAACTCCCTGGCACTCTCTTTTCCTGGAGGACAAGATATATTCTGGTCATCTACAAGCGTACGTTTTTCAGTGACTGCAATTTTTGATGCTGTCTGGAAAGCAAGGCTACTTACTTTGATAGAGAGAGGGTTTCGGTCCTTCTTGACTTCAGGAGAAAAAAAGAAGAGAGTGCTTCAGTTCTGTTTTCCTCTTCAGCATGTACACTGTGTCATTATACAGTAAACATGTTACTCCCTTTTGCTCCTGAAACACCTTTTCCTTTCAGTCACTTGCTGTTGTGGAAGCGTTTCTGTCACTACAGCATCTTTGTTCTGCAAACAACAATGAACCAGAGGCAACGCGGGAGCAGAATTTGAAACCCTTCACTGAAAAAAGGAAAGAGCAAACTTTACACTTGTATGTTAGTGCATGGATCATGATCTAAGGCACATGACAGACTGAGTTTTTATTTGTTTGTTTTTCTATCATGCATCCTGACATTGTCGTGTTCCCATCATCTGATGGAGTAGGAATGAAGAGTAAGTTTTGTATCTGGAGTGCTTTTGCTGTAGCACCTCATCACCTACCAGGAACATCTTTGCACCTCTTTTTGTGTCACTTCTTATTTTCCAAGTGTGTTGACCAGCTTTCTGGATTTCAGGGCATCACAGGTCAGTCTGGGCTTGCCTTTGCTGCCCCGGGGGGAGTTAAAATGAGCTGTGCGGGGTGGTACCCCATGAAGACAGCAGCCACCAGGCAGCTTTGGAGCACCTACTTATTTCTCTCCCTGTGCTGTAGGTTCGGACTGCACTATGGAGAAGTCATTTTGATTATTCAAAGGTGTTGCTCTTGCTGCCAAAATACATCTGTTTCTATCTGTGCTTTGGTTTTGCTTGGGTCTATTCTGAATATAAAAGAAATGGTGTGTGCAGCTATGGCACAGATTGGATGTCTTGCCAGGGGAAATGCTGTGTCCTCGCAGAAAGCGATGCCCACTGAGTTGCTGCAGAAGAGGGGGTTTGCCAGCTGAGAGGGGGTTATTTTGTGGAGGAAGAGCAGTGAGCTGCAGCCACAGATGCCTTCATTGCCCCAGTGCTGCAGGTGATCAGGCAGCCCTGCCCGAGGCTGGCCCCAGCCCCACCGTTTACTGCGGCTCCCGGGGTGCACGCCTGCAGAATCAGGGCCATGTTGCAAATGCAGAGGAAATTGCTGATCTGAACCTGCCATGGTTTCCCCAAAGCTGTATCCTACCCTGAGCTAAGACATATGGCATCGCACTGTCAGGGACACAGAAAGTCGCCACTGTGCTGGCTGAACTTCACGGCAAAACTCACGTGTCTGTGACGCCAGCAGAAGATGGGTGCTCGTGTGCACCTTCTAGGCTTCCTCTGTGGCCATGGCATCAGGAGCCGGCCGATGTCTTCATGGCCTGTTTGTCACCCTGAGACTAAACCAAAGGAGTGAGAGGAGATTAATAAATGTTAATATATGCTAGTTCAATTGAGAAGCGCTGTTTTCATCAACTGCTGTTTGAAGAACAGACTTAACTATGTTTGTAAGCTCAAACAAATGTTGGCTTTTTAAAGCTGTTGCACAGAAACAAGGATCTTGCTGCCTTTAAAGAGGTTTAGAGCTGTGAACTGTTCAGAACCCCAAATTTATGGGCGAATAATGTGTCTGGGATTCAGTAATGCCTATTAAAGATAATATTTTTCTACTCAGTGCCTTAAGCCAAGCTTAAGCCAAGTCAGCCTTCAAATCCTGACTCATGCGCCTGATTTTGTGGGTAGCTCCAGCATTGCAGCACCTAGCTGTCTATGTTATTTGGAACAAGCAGAAGTGATCTCCATCTCATTCCTGTTTTCATGTGCATGACTATGTTTTTTCTCCAGACCTTGCAAAGGCTTCACCTCTGGTTTGAGGAGCAGGAAGAGCTTGTTCTGCGTGCCGGTGAGGGAGTCTGGCTGCTCCTGCTGCTCTTCTCACCATCCTCAACACAGAGGAGTCTTGGGGCAATAATTATCACGTGGGGGGGGGGGGGGGTGTGTGATCTCTGAAAGCAAAACAGAGTTATGTTTAAAAACAGTTGAGAAAACTCATCCCGCTTTCCCAGGGAAACCGGCTGAGATGTCCTTGCGTCCTGAAGCTCAAGTGACATTCACCTTAGAAACATTTTTTAAATTATTTTTACGTCAAATCAAGGACATTTCTGTAAATTAATTACACTTGAGAGGTAAAGTGCAATTCAATTTAAAAGTTATAAACCAGAGCAGCTTTTCAAGATTGGTGGAAAAGTCTGAAGGCTGCGAACCTGTTTTTAAATGTAGTCATGGTTACTTGGCTTCTGTCTTACAGAAAAGTTTGTACCTAATCCAGCAGGCAGGTAGGAAAGATAAGACCTGTTAACTCCAAGGAGTAGCTGGAAAACCTTGAACAAGTGTGCTTTGGGAAGGAGTGCATATTAATAAATAAACATGACTTTAGTAGGTGAGTTCATGCACAGCAATATGCATACTGAGCTTCACTGCCTCTTTCTCTGCATGCAAACCCAAAATAGGGTTGTTTCTTCAGAGATGTAATGGTTGAGGTACAGGAATTAGGACGTCCTTGAGTTCAAAGTGAAATCCCAGCTTGAAAGCAGGATATGAGGGTCCTTACATTCTGGTTAATTAATTCTTGTGATTTCCTATGGAAATGGCCCTTTTGTTATTTCATTGGTAGTAAAATTAAAACGTGGCCCCTACTCAATAGCAAGAACAATAAGCTCATTGTGATATGCCATATAGCACTAACCTTTCTTAAATATAACCACAGATTCAGATCTGTAATATTAGGCATAGCATGCTGATTATGCTGCCTGAGACCTTTGCAAACCAGTTTTCTCTAATTGAGATAAAACCTGGAAAAATAGACCGTCCTGTAGCTCTGATCTTCCAGGGGGAGCAGACAAGCATCCCTTGTCGCAGCATGAGGATGCTCGGGCTGATGCATATATTTGCGTAGCGCCTTCCACCCTCATCCCCGCCTTAACCAGGGTTTATTTTAACCTACTAGGGGTTCAATAGTGAGCAAAAACCTTTTACGTGTGAAGCGCAGCATTGAGCTGCCGCTGGCGGCTCTGGGTTTGGACTGACACGGGCTCTGTCTGTGCACAGACCGCTATTGATTTGGCCGGCACAGATGCCGATTCATGGGGAAGGGGCTGGCTAACAGCACCCGTGGCTGTGGATTGTGCGGGAGCGCCCAGGGTTGGTATCCTTCCCCTTGGGAAAAATGGGCCACTTCAAAGGCGTTTGTATATCAAACCCCAGCTGAGGGACAGGGAAACAGAAACCCAAGTATGGAGGGTTTTTTTGGTTTAAAAGTGTGCAAGAGGGGGGTTTTTGTGACTCTGGGCAGATTAATTTCACTTTTTTGTCGTTGCCCCCCGCCCCGTGCATTTAGCAAAGTTAAATAAAAATGCAAGAAGCTGCTGGATGTGGTTATGCTGTGTCAGGCAGCCCCAGCGGTGACCAAGAGCAGCTGCAAAAGTCTAAACTGGGCAAAGCACCCTCTCTATGCAGAGACTAATGGCATCCCTCGAGGGTAGTCATTTTCAAGTAAATAATCCCATGTAGTTGTTTATTTTTATCACAAATAACATCATGAGACTTTAGAAGATATATCAGCCTCATTTCGTAGGTGCTTTGATGTGCAGGATACAGCAGAACTAGGAGGTGGAGAAGCAATCGGATGTACGTGTTGCTTTTCAGGAATCGTAGTTTTTCTTTCTTTGGTTGCATATTTATGTTAAGTAAATATTCTTTATGTATAAAGCTCTTATGGCCAAAAGAAAATCTTTATGAAAGAAGATGATAGAAATACTAGATGGTCTTCTAAAGTTTGTAGATAACCCAAAGCCACAGTGCTAAGGTATTAATTCTGGTGTAAGAAGAGGTAAATTGGAGGCTGGGACGGTTTCTCTAAATGCATGGGGAGGGTCTCATTTCAGTTCCTGAGGGTGACAGGGAATGGAGAGGAGCTGCCGTCTTAAGAAGATTTTGACCATGCTTCCACCAGTAGAAAAGATGCACAGGACCAGCTCTAGAAGGCGGGGAAGGTGGGATTTATGTTGCTCACCGCCCACAGCATTAAAGGCCAGAGGATAAGAGAGTAAGCACTGGTGTAAATTAAGCAAACAGGGCGGTGCGGACCCTTGAACAACACAGCGATTAAAATTTGGAGGCTGGGAAGGGTTGTTTTTGTCTAGGGCAACCCAAAGAGCCTGTGTGGTCTCCTGGGCAGGGCTGGTGGCTAAAGGGGACTTTTGGGAGGAAGAGCCGAGGAGGGAGGGAGGCAGTACTCTCTGGAGGGCTTTCAGGGAAGCAGAGCAATGCGCAATATTTGGGGGTTTGGTAAAAAGAGAAGTGAGCGTTAGGTCTATAAAGCTTGACAGCTACTAACAGCCGCCTGCCACAAGTGCTCTGCAGAGAGCCATGATGGTTATTTTCCCACTCTGTTTTTTATTTGTCGTTCCAGAAGCAGGAAGGCAATGCCCAAAGTCTAATGCAAAATAAAACAGAGCGGTTTTTGATTGCACCGCACAGTCAAGTGGAAAAATGCGATAACGGGGACTCCAGTTTAAGGCACATCTGAGCCAAAGCAAAGAGGAGCCTGGCTCCAGGTCGTGTGGCAGAGCCGTCGGGGCTGCCTTCGGGAGAGGGGCTGAGTGAGGTCTGCTCAGCAGCCTCCAACAAGGAAAGTTGAACGGAAAAAGTGAATTTTTTGTAGACTTCAGAGTGGCTGTGCTGTTTTGAATGTACCTTAAGCATCCGAAGTTCAGCTGCTTGTTAGGGTGATGGGCTGAGTCGTATGTCCTTTACTCACAAAAATTGCTGGGGCTCATATGAGACTAACTGTGTGTCAGAGATATTACCTAGGTGAAGAAAGAACTGGCAGATCAAATACTAGATACTTTTAGAAATGGTAGGAAAAACTTCCCGTATTTATTTCCTTCCTCCAGCACCGAATTAGTCAGGATGCCAGTGAAATAAAACTGAGTCACAGTGTTTACTCCCCGTGAAAAGCAATGCTCTTTTTTCCCCTCCCTGAGGTTATGTTTTTCAAAAGGCCGATGCGTGAGCATTACTCGCTCCTTCAGCAGCTCGTGGCACTGAGCGTGGGAATGCGCTGGCAGTAATGGCTGGGGGAGACGGGGGCTGCTCTTCCCTCCGATGGCTGCCCGTCGCCTCGCTGCTGCGCCTGCCGGCCACACAGTGGGCAAATAACGACGGAAAGAGAACCTACTGGCCGTGAAGGTTCTGGGTAGACTTTGAGTAACATGCTTTATTTACCGATTTTGGTACAGAAATAGTCAGAAACAGCAGGAGAAGCAATACTCTCTTCCAAAAAGATAGAGATGCCTGTACCTGGGGCTGGGAAATCAGCTGTGTTCTGGGAGAGGCTTCCCAGCGGGCAAGCCCAGCCCAGCGCAGCACAGTCGCCCACCCTGTGCTCTGCCCCGGCTTCTGTGAAGAACGGCGGCATGTCCCCATTTGCAGTGCAGTACTGCTTTGAAGTCTAAAAGCCTGCTCAGACATGAAAAAATTATTTTGTAAGTTGAGAGGCACCAGCAACATCTCGTGAGTTTTGCTAAATTGATGCTCAAAATGAGGGGCGGCATCAGAGCTGGGCCAAAAATAGGGATTATTTTTTTTTTTAAGGACTTCTTTGAAACAGAGGTGGTGCAATTACCAAAAATGAAGTCAGAACAAGGGCACGGTGCCCCAACAAGGGCTGGAGGGCTTGTGGAGCTGTGGTCTCCCAAAAAGTTCTGGACTCACTGGTTCCTGGAGAGAAACAGGGTGCTGTGCACGGGGGGCTCCCCACCACCACAGGTATTTGTACTTAAGGCATGTGCTTTCCTCTCGGCAATCTTCCTTCGTTCCCCTTGTTAAAGTAGTACCATCATGTCTGCAGCGTGTCTTGCCCTCTCATGTGTTGTGCAGTGTTACTTTAGTCTATGGAGAAATTCAAGGGAACAAAATGCCCTATTTTCCATGAATGCTCCCTGAAAAAGTATTCTCCCTTTTTTTTTGGCAAGCTACCTTGCTGAGATGCCGAATCCTAGCAGTGTTTGTGGGTGAAGCAGCTATTCCCCTGAGGTTGATGTTTTTTGTATCACGCTGCTTCTGAGCCCCCAAATGCACAGAAAACCGACAAAGCCCAAACACATTATGCAACTGCTGACCTTGATCAAGTTCAAAATTATCTTAAACATTAAACAGTAGCAAGCGTGACTTTTATTGTGGGAACTATTTTACGCTGCATTCAGGCATGATTGCTGTAGTCTGGGGTCTCGGTTTGACTTTATTATGCTCCAAGTCTTTCAAGTTAATTTATCAAAATGACATACAGCTCTGGGGGCAGCTCCGTGGTATATGATTGACTAAATAATACTCTGAATTTCTGAAAGGCTTTTAAAGTTCGCTGCTTTCACACCAGGTGTATTTGTTGTTCTAACGCCGGTCACTTCCTCTCGTAGTCACACCATCCTCCAAGCAGAGTCTAGTACAAACAGTTTGTAATGACATAAATTGGATTGCAGGGTCGAACAACCATGTCCAAAAGGTTTTTTTTTTTCTTATCCAAATGCTATCGAGCCACTTGTTTTGTTTCCTTTTGACACACACATCCATTTTCAGATGCGATTAACAGATTAAATGGTGAATTTTGGTAAGAGGTTTGGAGGCAGCCGTTGTTTGGCAGAGTGGCTGCAGGCATCATAATACCCTTCTTGCTTGATTTGAAATTCACCCATCACTTTCAGTAGAAAATGAAATAACCTTTTAGACCTCTTAAGTATTACTTATGGCACGGTAATTTCAATTGTTTTCAGTTCCTGGCTCCTAATGAAAAAGCATGAAATTTGAGTGTCCTGTTACAAATGTATTTGTATTTCAGAGCAGCGCTGAAGAGGAAAGGTTGAAGAGATGATGCAGCCTGGGCAGTGCTGATTAGGGCAGCACGGCGAGGACACCGACATAGTTTCAGAATGGGGCTCATTTCTGTTTCTTCCCAGGGAACGCTGGCATTACTAGTTCATTAAGTTCCAAAATAGGACTTTAGGCAGAAATTGCAGTTTTTGACAAGTTGTTTGTCTTTACATCTAAGAAAAGACAAGTTTCCTATTGTATTAGGGAATCTGGCAGGATTTTATTCTCCTTTCCCAGTGGTCTGTGGTTGTTACTGTACTTGGCTAAGCGATGATATAGTTGTATGCAGGGATTTCTTCCTTCCAAAACCTATTTTCAAATCTTCTTCTAGCAGCTCGCCTCAAAAGAGAATGGTTATCTCATGAATGTGCCAAGGGCTAGGTAAGGACCGAAGGGAGCAGAAAGTCAGAGAAGAGGCATCTCAGAAGCAAAGTAGATTAGATCAGGGGGAAAAAAGTGGAGAGCAGGCTCAAAGGTGTGGAGGAGAAGTGGAGTTGCCTGATCCACAATTTCCTTTTTTCTCTAAAGTAAAATTCACAGCTCGGCATAGATCACGTTGTGTCTTATATGCTATATTAGCAGACAACAAGCTGCAAGCATTGGCCACGTACCATCGAAGGTCGACACAGCTTGATGACTGGGTGAACAGCTGTATTGCTGTAACAATTTCTATTTCAGAAAAGATAATGAAGCGTTTGTGAAGGCTTGAGGACAAGGTTGAGAGGAGAAGCTGTTCACGCCAGGCGATATGCTGAGCAGTAAAAGAGCTTGGGGTACAGTGACATGCTGCTTTCAAACCTACCCTGAGCTGAAATGAGGTGCTGAGAGTGCCTGGCACTAGGACATGATTGTTTCAGTTTGGAGGTCTGTGATCGTATGCAAGGTAACTTGGAAGTGCAACAAGGTGATGCGATATCATCCCTGCCTGAGTGAATATGTCCTGTGTTTTGTAACCTTGGCACGCATACAAAGCCAGAATTGCTATCACTTGCAAACAAATACACGTACTATAAGCAACAGAAAAATATGAGCTCAGTAAGAATTGCAGGAGTAGCTCTTGAAGACTATGCGTGGAGATTAAGCTGACTCCAGCTGACATTAATAGAAGGGGTGTAGTAATTCTTTTCATCCCTTCTCCTAATTGCAGATGCTTTTTGAGGTATCTTGATGAAG
This sequence comes from Platalea leucorodia, assembly GCF_965183815.1. Taxonomy (NCBI): domain Eukaryota; kingdom Metazoa; phylum Chordata; class Aves; order Pelecaniformes; family Threskiornithidae; genus Platalea; species Platalea leucorodia. Next base: position 63,305,591 of record NC_138827.1, read on the forward strand.
ATTTTTGCAAACCTCCCGAGGGCAACATCTGCTCCTGGTAGGAGGCTCCAAAATTGTAGGTTTCGTTTACTGCAACTGTGCACTCTGTAGAGTCTGCTAAATCTTGCTTGCTTGGTTGAAAATGGGAAGTTTTAGTTCAGTGACTACAGAGAATGTGGGATTGGTGATGTAACTGAAGGAGCCATACATTGCGTCAGTCACACAAATGTCTCTGACCACTTTTCAAGCAAATTTTTCAATGTCTGTGCCTGCCATAAGTCTAAAAGTCAGTGCCCTGTGACATGCTCCACTTAGGATCCTTTGGCATTTGCACTGTCTGCAACTGCTGTAGTAGATTAGAGCGTATGCTACTCAACCGGGGAGTGGGGCTAATCTGACAATAAATGTGTATTTTAAGTGTAACTGTTGCATTGCATTAATGTTGTTTATCTTGTGATGGTAGCCCTGCATTGGCATATGACATGAGCGATATTAATGATGTGTGAAAGGCAGGCCTTTTTAAGGGGCCATGCTGGTGCAAAGCCGAGTGTGGTATAATTAGAGCAGTATCTGGTCTGCTGATAAAATAAAGGCAGCCAGTTGCCAACATTTTCATTTTCTTAGTCTCTCTTACTCATCAAAGACTTCGCTCAGCTTGGTGTAAGTATCCCTTTCAGGATAAGGTAACTCATATGAAAGCATTTGCAAGATTAATTTCCACTTACTCTCAAGAGACTTGGGGAAGTAAAACAACCATGTATGTTCTCATTATTTTTTCGGGCATATTTGCCCACTGGGGCTGTTTCTAAGATGCAGAAGCAGTAGGTAACGTAATTGTATAAACAGAAAATCTTTAAGCTGTCAAAATATAGATGCAGAAGTTGCATCGCCGAGGGAGGAGGGTGAGCCGAGCCATGTCTGTGGGGACTCCAGGGGATCGGTGTTGTGCATTACTCACACCGAGACGAGCCTGTGGGTGATTCAGCATTGCAGGACGCCAAAGCCAAGCACCGAAGTTGCAGGCACGTGGAGCAGGACAGGCATCTGCTCGTGCTTGCTGGGGGCCGGGAGATACAGTGCCAGATCGGGGGAGTGATGCTGAGATGCAGCGACGGCCACCTCCCGTTGACACCCTACAGGCAGGCTTGACCTCTGGTTTTCAAGAGAAAATAACGTACGGCACACCACCATGGAAAAGCTGCCAAGCTGCAGTGATGACAGGTGCAGATAAGGAGGCTGAGTGAATGAAGCCTCTGTTTTTTATGAAAAAAACATGCAGCGTGTTGAACAAAGCCAGCCTCTTCCCACGTACAAGGCCCATTAGGAACTTTTCAGCTATCATTTATTTAGACAGGAAGTATATTCTCCTTTTACAGTAATTTATTGGCCGATTTATAAAGGTTGCTAGTTAAATTTGTTGGAGTGGGAGGACTGAAAAATGGAGATGAACAAGCAGCTAACTGAAAAGCCAGCCCTTCTCGCATGAACCATGGTCTGTACCGTTTTCCAAACAGGAACGTTAATAACAGAGTCAGTTATTTCTGGTTGTTTTTCTTTCAGCTTACTGGAAGCCACGTGGTTCCTGTGCTGTTCCACATACTCTTATGAGATTCCTGAATCCCCTGCTAGTTAATCAAAATTTTGGAGAGATGGTTATGTTGTAATTGGGAGGATTCATAAGCTTGGGTTTGAAATCTGTTTAGAGGCATAAATTTAGTAGGCTAAAGAAATAATGGTTATATATAGAAGAGTACTTTTTATGTGGATCTCCATGGGTTTGTAAAGTCAGTCCATTTCTATGGAAATAACCTGGTATTGCTAGCATCTTCCTCAAAGACTGATGCGAAGGATTTATTAGATATTTTATTTTAAAAAAATTCAGAATACAGGATTTTTGCCAGCCTGTATCACGTTTAAATCTATTAAATCCCCTGTATACCTTGTATCTCTCAGAGGCAGAATATCAGAGGCTTGGAGGAAAGTGTTAAACCCATGAAGCTGACGTATAAGATAATATGGCCATAGGATTCACCCTGATCTCTAATAGCGAGAGACTGCCTTTGCCACCAAGGTTTACAGTTTAATACTGCTTCTGAGATGTGCTGTCATTAACCATGACTTTGGAACTAAATCCTGTGTCTTGTTTTATCTTCAGGACACTTTGAGGGCTTACAGTGTTTATAGGCTGGAAACCAGAAGTTTCATGGCATCACAGAGATTGCAGTTACTTCAGTGCATTAATTCTCAGGCTCCGTCAGCTGTACTGAGACAAGGCAGACCTCCTTCATTTCTACTGCACTGCTACCATGTCAAACACCAGAAAAACTGAATAGAGCCTACTCAGGATTAGTAAACTTGGTGAAAAATATACTACTTTTAGTAGATGCTACTTAACTCGTTTCTGGGGGATGCAAAGTTTGTGTCAGCTCTCCGTAGTATGTAATGGTGCCATGAAAATTGATGTTGTTGACTCTTTGGGTTGTCTTTCAGACCTTGTTCTGTGATCTCTGTGGACAATTTCCTTCATAAGGCGCTGTGTATGTTTTACCTATCGTAGGCTCTGCTGACCCACTGCATATCTCAAAGAAGATAAGAAGGGTCATGGAGTATTGTGGAGCAATATTTTCTGTCTCTGCGGAGCCCACATTACAAATCTCCCATCCCTGTTCAATCTCTTTGCAAGAAGAGTAAGAGCAAGGATCAAGTCATTTAGGTGGGGAAATCAGGTTTGAAATTGTGAAGACAACTTGCTAGGAGGCAAAAGAAGGGCAAAAGTTTAACTGACTCTGAAGTGGAGCTTAGCCTTCAGCCTGCTGTAGATCAGGGACTTTTCTTGTGGGGGGCAGCAGCCTCAGCTGATGGCACCCCTCACTCTTCCTCTTCTCTGGAGAAGCTGCGCTTCTCCATGCATGGCGTGGTCTGTACTTCTGGGTCTAAGTAAAAATTAAAGTTCAATCTGCCCTTACAATCCCAACATAACTAAATAGGAGGGGCTGAAAAACAAACCCTGGGTAGAGCTGAATGAAAATTTGGCATGTGGGATGTGGAGTTCTGCAGTGTTTAGTAACAATAACAGACTGGAAAATAAAAATAACCAACTTGTGTAAGCTAGCACCTGTGACAACTGTAATTTTGGTCTGCGCATGAGATGATCACCATGTAACAGGCCTCAACCCCAGTTTCTAATTTTGTAGGTCCCAAGCAATTGTAAATGTCAAGTGAGCTCAGCGTAAGCTATTGTATAAACCCTTGCAACATGGCTGACAAAGATGGCTTGACAGTGCCAATGGATGCTGGAAGAATGAAGGATGTCTAACTGTTGATATTTGCCTCAAACCTCTTATTAACCTTCTCATAACGGATCGTCAACTGTTCTTACTCAGGAAGGCATTTAGGCTTGTGCTTAGCTTTGAACACATTTGCAAACCCAACTGAGTTCTGTGGGAATTAAACATTGCTTAACTGCTATGCTCAACTGAGACCTTGGTTCAAGGGCCACCCTTTTTGACCCACAAGTTTTTCCTCCATGGTCAGCTGTGATGATATTATGTCTTCGATTCCCACCCCCAACAATTGCCCTATATCCCAATATAGGTCTACCAGACTTCTTGTTCCAGGTGTACCTCATTCTTTCTCAGCTCGTATAGGCTATGGTCTTTAAAGAGCAGGGAGGTTATCCTCAAACTTGGGTCTTACTGATGCCAGCGAGGAGCCCTCCCTGGTATATGTGGAAGGCTTTTGCCCACAAACTTTTGTTTTTGGCTACCATCTGTGAAAATGTATCTCTCTCTCTATTTCATATATATATATATATACATACATACATATACATATATATATATTTTTATACACACATGTATATATAAGATACAGATATACATATATTCATTTACACATATTCGTATGTAAACATCTACATAAACATACATATATATGTTATACATACTTAATGTATTGTTTTTGTTTGGCGAACAGCATTTCTTTGATATGTTTCTGAGCACAAGGGCTAGAAACGTCCACTCCAGCAGGTATCTACTTGGAGAGGCTTAATATACAGAGGCTATAAATTATATAAAAAGTGTTTGTTGTTAAACTATGATAAACTTAGCTACAGGGAAGCAGCTGGTGCTTTATTGCCTATGAGTTCCTTTGTGTTTCCCTAAAGCTCTAGCCAGACAACAGCACATTTATAATTTTTTAAAATTAAATGTAGGTTAGAAAGAGCCACGTTGGATTCGAGATGCGAGGCACTCCAGCAGGATTGCTTCTAAGTCATACAGCTTGTTACTCATCTACTTTCTCCTTCCTTTCATTCTGTGTTTGCATGTCTTGATTTCCTTGGGAAAGGGCAGTGTAAATGAGTGATCGCCACAGAGCAGCTCTGCACCTCCAAAAAAAATGGATAAGCCTGGAAGTGGAGATGCTCATTTAAAAACTATTGGTGATTCCCTTTCATGGATGAGTGGTGGCCATGGCTACTTGCACTCCGTAGTTGCTAGACTTAACCATTGCTGCAAACCTTCTCCAAAGTCTCCTGTAAGCGTTTGGGGCTGCTCATATAAGTATGCAGAAACATCCTTCAGTCCAGAAACAGACATTTTGGTTCAGTAGAACAATCTGCTTAATTACCTGATTCCATCCAGTTTGATACTGAAGTCATTATGTTTTACTTGAATTCATATATTTAAAGTCCGTGTATTTCCTCTTTGTATTTTCAGTAAGCCACAGGTTTTTGCAGTGTCCCCATATGACTACCTGGTAGAAGCCCTTCGTTGTGGCTCTTAAACGGAAAGAAAACATATTTCCAGGGGCATCTAAATATCTCCCAGTAACTGTAAAATGTGAACTAACAAGTCTAGTGTTGTTACAGGCAGAGGAGTGAGGCACAAGCTAAGCAGTTGCCCAGATGGTGAAGGTGGTGTCAGGGGAACTGGGAACGAGTCCTGCGCCCCTTGAGACACAAGCTGATGCTGTGACCACGCTTACATTTTTTCTTCCCTCACAACTGTGGGACAATAGCATGAGCTGGGTGTTTTCTACTAAAATAATCAGAAGTGAAATGGCTTATAACATTATCATTTAAAATACCCATCAGTAGGTTGGAGTTGATGTGTCTGTGTTAGCGCTGTGTCATCTTAAGCTGCCTGTAGATCTGAGGAAGATGTCATACTCCTAACCATGCGATGGCTGTCTCATCTCTGGCCTTTGATCTTGCTTGTATTTCTGCTGTAATGATAATATACTACAGACAGTCAGTCTCCAGTTTGTTACTAAGATTTTTGCCTTTATTGTTAGGTGGAGAGCTGACTAGCACAAATACATATTTCATGGAAACCTCCTGGAGCTGGACTGAGGAAACAGCAGTGTTTTCATGAAGAGGTACAAGGCTAATGTGAGGAAGAGGCAGCATGTTGGTTATGGCAGTCACGTGTGAAATGTCCACTCTAAAATGAATATTTAATGGTACATCTTCAGTATGCTGCTAGCAAGGTCTGGAAAGGTTTATTCCAAATTTAAGGTCTGCGTGCACATGTCCTATGGACTTGCTAATGCCTCTTCGAAGGCAAATAAGAGGCCAGTATTAAGTGCTGTGTGCGGGTGAGGTTTGCCTAGTATTTTTGCAGTGAGTAGCTGTTGTGGAGCTAGAAATTCAAGCGAGAGCGGGGCTGAGCAGACAGCCTGCTCTGCCTTATCCTGAGTAGTTGATGGCATGCATTTTCCATGCCAATCTCCCTTTTGCAGCCAGTTTAGCTTCCCTGTGTAAGGGAAAAGGCTGGAGAAACAGTGTTTTTGTCACAGAGGCGATGGGCCCTTTAGGAGGACTGGTATTCAAATACACCTGCAGCAGGGTAAAGCTTGGTTTCAGCTGGGGACAATTTCTTTAATTGCTGGTGGGGCAGCATAAGTCAGCCTGGTTGTACCAGGAGGCCTTAGTTCTCAGGTTGGGAGATGTGCCCTAAAAGCATGGAAAGACTTCATTAACTTGCTCTGTGCTTTGAAGCAAAGGAAAATTGCCCTGGAAAGCAGGGAAGGGTGAAAAGGGAAGCAGACTTGCTTGGTTGGAGGTAAGTCCCAGCAGCTATGGAGCAAAGAGCTCTATGGGCAAGTGGGAGATAGTCGCAAACCTGAGTTGGTTTCTTTTTTAACTTGCACGGTCATGGATTATATGCGTTTCATGGTATGGTTACAGAAAACTCACCTGTGCTCTGGAGTGTAACTCGTGTGATGAAACTGGGGGCTGTGGTAGAAATGAAAGCAAAACTTAAGGAATCCTGTTTCTGGTGTCTAGCTTTGCTATCTATCAGCAATTATATAGAAAACAAAGCCCAGCAAATCAAAACAACTTGCCTCAAAGTACACATTTGTTGTCGAGTAACTTCATGAACAGATTTTTCTCTCCTTCTGAACTGGCCTCTGCATTAAACTTCTCTGAGATCCCTCACTGGCACTCGGTTTGAAGTCTCAAGGCTCGAGTCATTTTTTTCTGCAGTAAGAAATGGCAGGCAATGCAGTAACCTTCAAAACGTATGAGTAACACCAGTTCTTTGTCAGAAAGCTGTATAGTTGAAACGGCTTGGCCAAAGTACCTGAAGTCCGAGTGCAGACAAAATGCGGTTGGTCACAACTCAAGTTTTATAGGTGTGTAAAAAGAATGGAGCTCTCTCTGATGGGTTGTAAAGGCTGTGGTGGAGTGAGTTACTGACAAGTCCTCTTGGTACTACAAAGCCAAGTCTGGAAAGTGTCTCTGGAAGGGGTGAGTCTGTATTGAAGTGCATGAAGTGTATTTGCATTTTGACCAGCTGTGAGTGAACATGTACTCTGCTGTATGTGTAGAAGTGTGATATAGAAAAGGTCATCCTGTAGGCATTTTTAAGGAGAATCACTTAGGTTTTGAGTAGTAAATTGAGGGTTTCCATATAATGAGGTAGTGGTCAAAATTATAAGGCAGTGTTTGCCTTTTTCTTGGAACAAAAGCGGGGCTATGGTGGTAAAATGGCTTTTATATGTGAAAAATCTGAGATGTCACCTGATTCGGAGCAGAAGGCTGTTCCGTTTAGTCCTCAGTTCTTGCAAACAGTTGTACCATGTAATTCCACCCGTAAAATTCACTGTCCCCTGCCTTAGAGTGCTAGGTTGCCATTTTTGCTTTAATTCTTGCTCTGGGAGGACAGTTCTGGGATTCCTGGGGTGCTAAGAAACCCTTATTTCCAACCTGCGTCTACTCTGCCTATATTACTCTTGTTTGTTCTGGTGCCAGCATTGTATTAAACAAGTTTGGTGGTGTTGGTGGTTTTTTTTATTTTTTTTTCTTTATGGAAATACATTACCAAGGAGATAGAATATATGTGTAGTAAACAGCTAAATGCCCTCTTAACTTTTATTCTCCGAGGAGAAAGAAGCTCAGTTTCTGAGTCTCCCTTCTGAAAGTGGGCTCCCTGGTTACCCTGCAAGCCTGTCTCTCAGCCTCTTTCTGTTTGCCATCATCTGTACGGAGGAAGTTCCCGTGGCTTTCTCACCAGGCACTAACACAGATCTTTCTCCATCTCTGGCGAGACCATGCTTGCTATACCACCTGGCTGCCTCATAGTATTCTTGCAGAAAAAAAACAGCCGCTTCATCTTCACTTCTTCCTTGCAGTTTTGTCTTTGGTTTCTCAGTGTGCCCTCCTGTGCAGCAAATTTACTCCTCAAATCAGTTTCTCATTTCCTGGGTAGTTTTTTTGCTTCTTTTTGGTGCCACAGATATATCTTTCTTGTGTAAAATCTGCACATAAGTACTTGCAGGTCTCGAATTGTCTACATTGCCTCTCTGCTATTATATCCACTGTCTGAGCTTCAGTATCATTCCCAGTTCCCTCTCTAGTCTGAGTACCATTTTGATGCCAATCTGCAAGGTATACTTCATGCATCGTTTCTACCAGATATTTTCTCAATGTGCATCCTATAGATCCTGTATCCTTTCACGTTTGTTGTAATTCTCAAATGTTTTCTCAATACTATAAGCTTTTTTTCCCCTGTAGTGCTTGCTTATCTTCAGAGAGAAAAGGAACAAAATCCTCGAATCTCTTTCCCTTACGGAGTGTCCTGTTTTGCTCTCTGAAAAATCCCAAACTTCTTGGTTTTAAACCCTTTTCTTCTTGCCCTCCTGTTCCACCACTTAAGCTCATCTGCTGCCTTTGAGCTCTGCTGTAGCACAGAGGATACCTTCATTTATTAAAGCTGTGCCACTCTCAGTGTATAGCTACCTTCTGAACGCACCAGCAATCTACAACCAGACAGCACAGTCTTCAAGCAGCAAAAAAGCCAACCATACAGCAACATGCTAATGTTTATCCACACCAAAGGAATACAGAAGGGGAAAGGAATAAGTCCCAAGCAAACTCCCTTGGTGATTTTGTTGTTGTTGTTTTCTGCTTTTTAACTTCTCAGCAGGGATATTGGCTTTTTGCGTTCCTGCCTGAAAGCCAACAAAACCACATTGGTAGTTTCGGTTTTCTGTTTGAGAGCAAGCCCCTCTGTGCCTGAGAGGAGCCCTAGAAACCTTAGCAGACACCATCCTCAAGATGTATGTAGCTATATGTCTGAGTTCATTTCAAAGTGTCTTCCATAATCCAGATAATAATCTACTATTCACAATTAGATGTAGTTCCAATTTCTTGAATGCTCAAGCAATCATTTTCTTTGGTAATTGAGTTCCCCATAGAATTCCACTATTCTGATCTCCTGCTCAGAAAACTAAGCATATTAATTTGAAAAGCTGCATGAATGCCTGGCCAGGATAATGGCAGCAGAATAATTGCAAGGAAATCTCTTACAGCAGGCTTATTTTCATCTAATAAAGCTTTCCCTGATGGTTACACTGCATGCCATGAATATGATACAAGCTCTAAAGTGTGCATGTGTGTTTTTGCGTGTGCAACTCGGTTGAATTGTAACGTTCCAAGATCTCTTCCTTATATTTTTTGTAAGTGTTTAAAGATCTATTTTTTTTAAACATCTACCATTCTTTCTTTCTTTTCATGATGAATTTTGGGTGAGAAAGGGAAGGAGACTGAGAGGAAAAGTGGCACCTTCTGCCTGCAGGATTTATGCATGTATAGTATGCATTTACATACATTGGAATGAAAGTTGCATTCCAGTCTCCAAATGAAGTTGAGGTGGTCTTCCACTAGATGCAGGGCGAACACTTAGTAAGGGACCAGAAGCCTTTACAAAGAGCTTGCAGCTCAGCAAAGCAACAGAGGAGAGGAGAAAACAGAGGTACAGAGAGGGATGAAGCTACTCCCAGTGTCATGCAGCAGGCTGGTGGCAAACCCTCAGCTGTCTGGGTCGGTGTTACTGGTGTTTGATAACAGTGAGTATAAACCTTGATCCAGCATGTCAGCAATAATACTGTCTGGTTTACAGTAAGTGCCTGGTTTGACTAGGTAATTTAGTTTTAGTTCTACAGTTTAGGATGATATCAAATAACTCTGTTTTCTCCTAGGGCTTTGCCTACGAGGAATATCTGTGTATGTTCAGACCAAGTAGCAGATGCCATTATCATGTGAGATATGTCTAGAGAATGGTCTTCAAACCTTGAGTGCTACCTTATTAATCAGTGCTGTTGAGCTCTGGGCCTGCAGTTGGTGAACGATGGGCCTACCGTGTTTCACATTGCTGGAATTACTCTCCCTATTTTTATTTTTTTGGGGTTACTGTTCCTCTGTTGTTTCACCTACTGGAGTCTTTTGTGAATTGAATGCTTAAATAACAGAAGATGTGAAGTGAGGTAGTCAGTGGGCGTCCTTAATAGGGAGATGGAGTTGGCACTTGTCTTGCATTTCTAGATAGGATGTTTTTTCCCTCATAACAAGGTCGAGTGGCATAGTCTTGCATTTACAGAAAAGGTAGGTGGCCAACTCCCATTGAAGTTGACTGGATTACATGAATCTATATCTCCTGAGATACCAGGTGCATTTTGGGCCCATTTTCCTTTCATGTGTGTTTTGTAGTTTGATGGACTTAATGAGACCCAAGGATGCAATAGAAGTCAAATGACTTGAATCAACATAAGAGAAAAGACATCAGAAATACAGCCCACAGTGGAGCCAAAGTACTCCAGGGATGCAGAGCTAGTTATGAATGAAAGATCTGTCCTTTTCAGACTTGCTGCACCCCCCCCCCCCCTTTCCCATGAAAGATAGCACAATCTATAGATAAATGCCTCCATAAATATTCAGTGTATGTCAACAGTTATGTAGTGCAGTGATGTTAGCTTTTTGTTATTTACAAGTAGCTGCTGTAGAGGTTTTGCACAGTAATCCAGTAGCTGGAGCATTTCATACCGGTCTTTTACTTTCTGGCAATCAGATGAATGATGTTTCAGATTTTTTTGTTTGCCCTTTTTTTTTTTTTCCTCTCCAAAGGAAAATTGAACATGCAAGACCCTCTTCAGGACCTCTCCTTTCCTCTGCCACTAATATTGATCAGCTGAAACTACTTCAGAAGAGAGTCTTATTTTCATAGCAAAAATTTTAAGAAGCACCACAGAAAAATCTTCCTTACCACTCTTCCTGGCACCTAGGGCATGTGCAAGCAGATCCCTGGACTGACCAGAGGTCTGTATAATAGAATATTTCAGTTGGAAGGGACCTACAATGATCATCTAGTCTTAACTGCCTGACCACTTTAGGGCTGACCAAAAGTTAAAGCATGTTATTAAGGGCATTGCCATTTCTGTATGGAAAATACTGCCTGTAATTCCTAGGATGGAGGAGGTAGGATTTGGGTCTCCACTTCTGGAGTCTGCGCATAAAAAATAACAGCTTTCTTCAAATGTCTTGATGTTTGCCTTTGTTCTGCTATGATACTTCACTCATACAGTGATGTGGGTTTGTCTTGAGCTATGTTTGTGGTAGCATAGACACTGGTTGTGTGTGTTTGCTAATGTGGGATTTTGCATGGCAATGAAGCCAATGGGGATGTCGGGCTGTGTAGCTGAAAGGGGTCACTTCTGCCCACAGGAAATGCTGGAATAGGAGATCTCTTTGTTACTAACTTGGGTACAAATTTGACTGGATGCAATGACAAATATATGCCTGTATACCTAACACTGTTGCCTGATACTCCCATCTAGGTACTACAGTGCAGCAGGACCAGAGGCTGAAATCATAGGACAAATAATCTTTGTCAGATATGAATAAATAAAACCAAGGAGAATACAGTGTACGTACCTAGCCATGAGTTTGCTATCATATTTCCACTTGCTGGGTTGGCTTAATGTGATGTAATGGCTGAATGTTGAGGCACTTTTCTTCTGCTTCTATCAGTGAAGTCACTTTCAGTTTCTGCATTGCCTCCCTTCTGCCAGTCATAAATGTCCTTGGTAAAATCATATTTATTATATATACAAAAACCAACCCATCCCTGACATATTTATTTTCTGTTTCCTGCCTCACTTTATTGGATGGTAGAACAAGCTCCCTGTGCCTGTGCAGGTATGTGTATAGATGTGGAATCATAAATATTTAATTAATATTGAAGGTAGTGTTTTATGTAAAGCAGAGGGTAAGCTGCAAAAGCCAAGCTGCTGTTTTTGCCAGTGGGTTTTCCCTAGTTTTCTCTGTCAGCAATGCTGGCATTTTTCTTAGTATGTTCCGCATCTCTTCCCTGTTGGTATATATGATCCACTGCTACCAATCTTTACAAAATGGGAGGATTTACAGGTATTTTTAGTGGAATCTTTATTTTGTTGGACAGTAGCATCGCTTGCCTTGCAGAAGGCTTTGAAGGTGATGGTGATCTTCAGGTCTCTCCTGTTTCCTTGTGCCCTCTCCCCCTCGCCGGCCCAGCTTGGGAAGGGGGCATTGTGCTGAAACACCCAGGGACCTTCCACTCCAACAGCGCAAGACATCTGAGGCAGCTGGCTCTGCTCCTTCCCCACAGTCGCCTTCCTCCTTCAGCAGGAGACATCTGGGCTGCTTGGCTGCTCTCCTCCGCACCAGCTGCTGACCTGACCCCACGCTGCCAACCCCTTGCCGCCGGCAGCACCCCGTGGCTTCCCTCCCCTTGCCCACTCCTTGGTCACTACTTTTATGAGAATTAACCTTCTGGATGATTTAATTCTGTTTCTGCATGGATTGCAACAATGTGCACACCTGTGCAACATGCATCTGCTTGTACATGTGTTTTTTGACTCAGGCTGGTGGATAGGCGTTTTAAGACTGGCAGTAGCAGTTTCAAAACCCATGTGCGGAGCAGTTCTCCGAGTGTAGCCCTCGTGTTGAAATGGGTGTTGGCATCCTATTTGGAGAAACTGGCTTTGATTTTGTGGTGGACTCCTGTGACTCTGTCCCCAAATTAATGGAGGAATTAAAGGTTTGCACATTCTGGATTTGTAGACTCGGAGGTTATGATAGGTTAAGAAAACTTTACGTTCCTTCCATCCCATCTCTAATGTATTGACCCCCAGAGAGTAGATGAACTGTGTCCTTAGGGCCAGCAGCAGCATTCTTTAAAAGAAAAAGCCCTCTGTCTTGTTCTTAGAAGCTAGACAAAGTATGTCATGTAGGAAGGGGCATGACTGAGGCAGGGAAAAAAAAAAAAAAAAAAAGAACAAATTACATGTGCTGAAATAAAGGGACTAACAAGATGAATCAGGCCAGCCAAGAATTTCTTGATGTCGTCCATGGTTGTGTCAGACCTCTGCATGAAACACTTGAACTTAGTGATGGAGCGTGGAGTTCAGTTGGGTGTTTGGTTGTTTTTTTTTTTCTTTCTTCTTTTTTCCCCCCTCTCCTTTCTTCTTTTTTTTTTTTTTCTCTTCCTTTTCTTTAACACTCTGGTGTGTTTTTTATTGCAAACACCAGAAACTGAATATGTACCCTACACCAACAGAATATATTTGTTGATATATTTTGGCATTCAGAAGTAATCTGTGTCAAGTATTGAATATCTGCTTTCCATTCCACTGGCAAGTCCAAGGAAATGGCAGGACATTGGAGAAGCATTGATTCCTAGAGTAATTCATTAGAAGTGCATTATAAAGCTTGGCACAAGGTTTGTCTTAATCCATCTTTTCATATCCTTTAGAGAAGAGAGAGATGAGTGTTGTCAAATCACCAAGCACCTCTTCTGTTCAAAGCTCCCACATCTGAAAGCAGGAGTGCCCGGGCATAGCTGTTCTTCCAAACTCGGATCGGTGATCAAAAGCGAATTGAGCCACCGTCCTTCCAGCCATCTGCCGACTTTGGCATCTGCTGGGGTGAAGGATGGCTGTTGAGACCCATCTTCCCTTACTTCATGTGTGACAGGGAATGTCATCTAGCTCCCTAATGACAGGTAGATGTTGATTTAGCTGACTGTTCCTTTCCTGTATTCTAACAGTAAGCACTGTAAGTGTGATGAAAAGAAATACGGCCGTAAAACTGAATGACAGAGTGGGGTGGGGGTTGGAAAGAGGTGTTCATTACTCTTAAAAATTCACTTGTTTTGCTTTGGCTAAATGGATTTTAGTGGGATAAATCTTGCAGGATTTAAGGAGATAAATCCTGGCGGCTGCGCTCTTTCCTCATGGTGCTGCCTAGAGTGAAGTGCACAAACTTAACCCTGTTCAGTTATCTGAGGCAACTCAGGTGGTTTTAAAATCAGGTTAATTTCAGATTTGTTGTTTTTGTTTGTTTTAAAAGTTTTTCCACCTCCTGCCTTATGTTTTACAAGCTATTCCTTAGAGGTCTGATGGTTTCAGTCATGTCTTGCTTGATATGTAGTTGTGTATTAATTTTTTCCAGTTTGAAGAGGTATAATATGTAATTTCTGCCAGCATTTATCTGCCTCACCTAAGACAACTAATGTTCCTATCAGAGTCACCTTCTCACTGTGGCAAGTACCTAAAATCCGTGAGGTCCTGTATTGACAAGAATCTTAGCTGTGGTGTGTCAATACTGATAACAAAAAGATGACCTTTGCATATATGTGTGTGTATAAGCATACACTTAATGTATGTATATATATATGTAGAATAAATGAAATTATGATTTTTTTAAAACAAACAAACAAACAAAAAACACAACAAAAACCAAAATTGCAGGTCATGTTCCTTGCAAGGGATCTAGGCAGTTCTAATTATAAAGAGACAGTAAGCTGTCCCTAATTAGACTTGTGGCCAGATGACATAGTAACCTTAATTTTTAACACTCCTTGACTCTGTAGATCCACAGCAGTTGTAACTAAGAGTTAATGCAAAGACACAGGGCTTTTGTCTCAGTATATAAGGTTAGAGCTAGGAATTTCTGGAATACCGCAGTTAAAGAAAAGGCATATTCAAGCTGTTAGTAGCTTGAAATAATAATGCCTGGAGCTACATAACCTGTTAAACATCAACATCTGCTTTCAAACCAAAAAGAAAAATATCCTGCTCTTCTTTAGAGAGAGACCAAGCTGGAATGCTGGATGAAAAATGAATTTTTTGGGGGTATTTTTAAAAATAAACTAACTGAGCCTGAATTCTTTCCTGACACTTAAAAATTATCCTATTTTTGTAAGGATAAGCTAGTTGCTCATCCTGTCCATCACCTGATGCTGCATACTCCAAGCAGGCAATTTCTTTCAGCACTTTATTGACAAACCGCTTTTATCCAAATGCCGGGGGCAGTGTGTGTACAATTCTGAGAGGGCGTGATGGCGAACTTGCTCGCAATCACTGGGGGACTCCAAGGTAAATTCGCCTGAAAGCTTGTTTCAGCGTGAGTGAGAGTTACCATACAGCTTGTGTACACCGAGCAGGAGAAATCTAATGATAAAAGAAAGAGCGTGAAGTGGGAATTGGAGTAAGTATTAGCTTGCTGCAAATATGCAATCATTGAATCTGGTGAAGGGGCAACTCTGGGGAGCCTTAGATGTTTGTCATAGCAAAAGGCCAGCCAGCTGACTTCCATCAAGAGAGGTGGTGTTGGTGTCCGAGTCGTTTTCCTCAAAAGTTGAGGCGTGGTGAAAGTTACTTAAGTGCAGTAGTTTGCTAAGCAAGGCTGTGAGTGCAGTGTTTGTCAACAGCTTTTGCTTACTTAAAAAATTGTCATGACAGTAAAAATAGGAATTCAAGACCTGAACTAGAGAAGTTGGATAATAAAATATACATAGAGGCCTCAGGGGACCTTGCATCTCTTGTAGAAGCTGATTCCAGCTGGTTTGTGCGTGTTCAGAGTTGATTCAGTTTGTTGCTAGCTAGCGTACATGACTGGTGCTACATTGAACAGGGTTAAATGGCATTTCCCGGTGCTCGGGCTAAGTACAGACCTGAGCTCAATTCGTCTCCAGGATGTGTAGTTTAGATTGGTGTAGCCAGAGACTCCTTGCTCTTGTGCTGGCTTGCAGGTCTGAGAAGCCTTGGGGTTGGTCTCTCTTACTTGTATGAAGGTTGTACCTTGTAAGCATGGGCTGTATGAGCACCAGGTACTATGGATAGGCCTTTCTTCTGTTGGTCACATGGAGAAACGGCATTTGGGTTGGTCTTATGCTGCTCCAATATCTGTTTAAATGTTCTTGACTGATGAATAATTGTATCTCCAGTGATGACGTTGGATCATATAGAGTCTTTTCTTGTTATACCGGATCAGCTTTACAACAGATGTAGAGTCATATATTTGCACTGCAATATTTTATGTGTGTGTGTGTCTTTCTCTTCTAGAGGGCTTGGGTAGCTGTTTTTGCAAACGCATGCAAAAATATAGCTCGAGGTATTTAAAAAAAAAAAAAAAAAGTAGTGAATTTGGACACTAGAAGCTGAGAGTTCAGAGATGGGACAGAGCCTTTTTTCAGAAAAGTGTGTGTCTCAGGTAAGTTTCATACCCCAAACTGAAGCCATCCAAAATAACTAGACGCTGAAAATCTTGTTAATCTCGAAAGCTGTGAAACATAATCATCTTATCGAGAATTATTGCCTTTTAATGACTCCATCTAAGACTGCATTGTTAGCTGAGGAGTCTCATTTTTGCTAGATGTTTAACCTTATATACATATAATTTATCATGGATTAATTTAACAAGTTTTAAAACCCCCACAGTAGAACAGGAGTTGTGATCCTGACTGCGAACAAGCTTTATTCATATTTGCCCCTTCCCTTTCCTTTGTGTCCAACTCTATTGTGGCAGTTTACAATACCTCCAGCGAGTGGCCGACTGTAAAAGCTGCAGTGTGCTTGTATAGATTAGCTAGGTGTTACGTGACTGTCTTCCCGTTGGCAAAGTGTGTCATTTGTGCTATGTACTCATCCTGCACAGGCCCAGGGCATCCGATCTACTTCAGATCGGAACTCATCTCTCCCCGTTAGCAGTTCACTTACACAGTTGCCTGAAGACTGGGGTGGCCTTCATCGTTCTCATTGTCCTTGAAATATTCTGTGGTTTTGTGCACGTGTGATTTGTTCATGTTGTTCTCCTTGGTGGAAAGCAGCTAGCTTTTGATATGCAGGAAGCAATGAGATGGGTGAACAGACAAGGAAAAATGGGGGTGGGGATGGTGGTGGGGTGGGGAGACGAAGAAACACTCAAATGGAATCACTCTACCGTGCTCCCAGCAGGGAAATTTAATTTTTGGCAGTACTGCTTTGCATTGACTCCAGCTACTATCTGAGGCCTCTTGCCACTAAGAAAGTAGTTTTTGTGGCAGTGGGTCCTTCAATATCCGGCCTATTCTCTTTCTGAAATGCCTGTTTTCTCATTGGCATGCATGGCTGGGTCCTGTGACAGAGCTGGAAGCCTGCAAGAACACCTCCAGCTATAAGTAACCCCTCAAAAACCTGCAAGAAATTAACTCATATTTTCTATCTAACTTGGATCATTAATTAATTCTATCTCTGCCCCCATTACACAATTAGAAATATTGCCAGTGTCCAAACGTGTGATTACTACATCTGTTAGGAAAGGGAAGAAACAAAAGAATTAATGTTGACGATAATTTATACTGACACACCAAGGATGGTGAAAGCACTCAGGGCACTGAAGACCTGGCCGGAGATTTCAGCTGAACATTTGGAACAATCTAATGACTTGGGCAGATTTGGACATTGTTCTTCCTTATTCTTTTGTTTTTCCTTTACCCTCTGCCACCCAGTGACCCAAAAGACTTTCAGAGTACATTAGTGTACTGTTTGCACATCAACACTGGAAAATATTCCAGGGCTTTGCAAAGATTTGGTCAACAGGGAAGTCTTTCAAATATAATATATATATATATATAATTTTTTTTTTTTTTTTTGGCATTTTGAAGGACCTTACAAGGTCCTTCTGGATAGCACTCTGCATTTCCGTCACTGTACCTGTTGGTCAGACCGGTGGTCTAGCCAGCCCAGTCTTCTGTTTCTCTGTGTGGCAAAAAGGGCTAGTGTTTAGGGAGAGGAGGTAGCCTGGCCTCTCCCACAGTACCACCACCCCCAGTTGTTTTGGGGATGTGAGGTCCCTGCCTGCCATCGCAGTATCTATTTGTGGACCTGTTGTCCATGAGTTTGTCCAACCCCTTTTGAGTCCCCTGGCACTGCCTGTCTCCCCAGCCTTGTGTGGCAGCACGTCCCAGGTGTTCACCACCTCCTGTGCAAAGCAATTCTTCATTGCATCACTTCTAAATTGATCTCTTCTTAATTTTACCAATTCCCCCTACTTCTTGTTCTGCAGCACTTGGCAAACTGCAGTTCCTTAAGCTTATCCACTGCATCCAAGTTTTTGTAAACCTTAAAACAGCAATCCCTCTTCAGCTTTCTCCTCCCCACTGGGCAGTCTGAACCCTTGTACTCTCTGCTTGTGCAACGTGGCAGCTCCATCCCCTTTATTGTATCAGTTGCCCTTGCTTAACTGCTGCAACCTTCCTGAGACCAGGATTGCAGAGAGGATGGGGACATGCCAAGGGCTTGTGAAGTGGCAAAACAACACCTGTCCCTTTCACAGTATTCTTCCAGATGATTCACAGCATTTTGTTGATTCTTGTTTCGGAGGCCACTGCGCAATGAGCTGATGACTTCAGATATCTGTCAGTGATGACTCCAAGATCTGAAGTTGTGTCTCCCATGAGTTTAGCATCATGCAGGCATGGTTTAGGTTATTATCCCTACAAATACTACCTTTAAGCTTATCTAGTGAGGCTTAGCTGTCTCTTCTTTGCCCACTCAGCTTTTTGGCTTTCTCCTGGTGTTCTTCACCATTGCTGTGCCATTTGACTACCCAAAATGTTTTAGTTTCATCAGCAGGCTCTGAGATTTCACAGTTTCTCCCTTCTCCACATCTGTGATGAAGGTATTGAATGAAATCCTCATGAACATGTATCCCTGGGGGATCCTGGTGCTAGCTTTTCTTCATCCCAAAACCTTTTGCTTCCTAACCAGCTTTTGGTCCATAAAAAAGACTTTCCTTCAGGCCCATGACAGCTTAGTTTCTTTAATAATCTTTAACATGGGACTTTGTCAAAGGCTTTTTGAAAATCCAATTACTTTGAAAATCCCTTTCATTCACACACCAGCTGACCACCTCGTACGACTCCAGGTTATCGAGGCAGAATTTCCCTTTATAAAAGACATGCCAGTTCCTTCCCAACAAGTTCTTGCTTATCTGTGTGACCAGGGGTTTTATTCTTTGTAATAAACTCTACCATTTTAGCAGGGTTGGAAATGGGAGCTGGAGACCACAGAGTCCAAGGACCCCCTCTGAGGCCGTTTTGGGGCTGGGACTCACTTTGGCCAACTGCTGTCGTCTGGCACAGCGGCTGCTGGTGCCGAGGTCGCATGCCTTGGCCTACTTGTCTACGTTTTGCCACTGAAGGTCTTCCACCGCTCTCTGGTGAATACCACCCTGCTTGCGTGGTCTCATGCTGCCTGCAGGCTTGTTTTGGCTAGACCTGGCTTCTCTGGTACTGGCCCTTCTGGGGGTGGTGACAGGGACCCAGCTGCCGTGAGGGACAGCGATGCGTGGCGAGGGACTCCCGTCACCCAGGAGCTATGAGGGAGGAGGTACCCTGCCTCAGGGATGGCACCCGGTTCCTCCTCAGGAAGTCTTTTCAGCTCAAAATGGTGAGGGAGAGAGAGGGTTGAATCAGCCAGTGGTGCCTGGCTCACTTGGTGACATTTGTGTTTTCTGGCGGGTACCTGGGTGCTCGCCACTGCCTCAGTGGTAACCGCCATAATATTTCTATACAATCAAGGCAGGCCAGGACCCTGCGCCGGTTTTGGGAGCATTTGTGGAGGTTTCTGTATCTCCTTCAGGTATGTCCCCCCGTCCTTTTTCTTCTGTTCTTTCCTGTGAAAGGGCTGCTCAGGAAAACGGGGTCCCCGGGAGGAAATGGCGGCCGCGCTGTGGTGGGTGGCTGGCTCCCCCGCCGCCTCAGGGACAGACTGCTCTGAGGGGCTCAACAAGGCCATGGGCTGCACAAAAATTTTGCCCTGCAGCCCCTTCTTCCTGGGGGAAACATAACTGTGGCCAGGTGTTGGTGTCCCCCAAAGGGCCCCAGAGGTGTTCGGTCCTTTTTGAGGCATTTCTGCCCTGAGGGCATGGTGCCGAGGAAAGCAGGGCGGCCGCAGGCAGCCCCTGGGCTGGGGCAGCTCTGGGGGACTGGGTTTACAACAGACAAAGCTGGAGCCCAATAACAAACCCACACATGTTTATCCATTGGGGAAAGAAACTTTTTGAATCCTTCTGGGAGAGCATATATGGAGCAAATTTAAAAAAAAAATATAAAAAACCCAAGAGGTTTGGAGAAAAGAGACTGTGTTTCCATATAGCTCTTCCTGTGGCTTCAGGAAACATGGGGGCCGTGCAGAGCAGAAGCCATGGTGTCTCTGAAACTTCGGGGAAGCTCTAATGGAGCATCACCAGCGCTTTAGCACGATGGTTGTCAGAAAAAATTCAAATGTGGCAGGTCTCGCATGTTAGTAGCTCAACAGATGCTACTGTAAATGTGATGTCCGAGACAAAACCATGTAATTAACGCTGCTTAACACGATGGCATTTGGATAAATGCAAATGCAAATTGAAAAAGCATTAAAATAACGTTGTTGTTAATGCATTCTGATAATAAGTGGGGAGGTGGCGACTCCCGAGATTTCCAGTGTGTTATGCTCACATGCAGTTGATACAAAAAGGGCTGGTATGGGTAGTTTTGCTGTGCTGCTCCCTTGCAGTTTTTTAAAATATTTGGTAACCAGAGGAAGGATTTGTTTAGACCATAGAGAGCAGGTGCTTGTTGTTTTACCGCAAGCAGAACATTTTGTTACCCTCCCACGAAAAGTGGCTTGTGGCATTGTGCTGGGCTGTGCGTGTGTTGTCTGTAATGCTACCATCGCTTCTTAATGTTGTGCTGGGCTGTGTGTGTGTTGTCTGTAATGCGACCATGGCTGCCGTGCCTGTGGAGTTTGCTGGGCGCTGGCGGGGGAGACTGCCTGCGGCTGTGCCTGTGCCCTGTTGCCTTTTGCCTTTGTTTTAACGAGGTGCTCTCTATTTTCAACCTGGGAGGGAGGGAATTCTCGATGATTAAAGACACTGTGCTTTCTTTTTCATTTCTCATTTCTCCGTATCAATAACTCCTCATAATGCTGTGGTGATATGTAGTCCCTATGAAAAATTAATATCTACAGGCTCCTTGTTACTGAGACAGCCTTCTGATGCCCTGACAAGGGAACAACGTACCAGCTAGCAGGCAGCAGAGCTGCAAGTTGGGATCAAGGTATTCCTCTTGATATAGAAGATGGCTGGCCGTCTCACTCTCTTTTTACTTTAATTAGCGCATCAGTGCCACACATGCTTTTAAAACTGGAATACAACTTTATATCTAGTAGCAGTGTCATGGATCCTTCATGAGTTGGTTTGTACATCAAATTCTTTTCTTGCCGCTTTAGTGAGTTTAATTAAAGTGGACCTTCTACGGAGGCTGTCTAATTTCAGGAGATGGTACCATGCTGGCCTCTGCAGAATGTGCCAGACTGTAATTCTGGCCATGCTGAAGACAATTGCAAGCTTTCTGTTGATTTCAATAGGGCCAGGATTTTATCTAACCTGTTACTACAAACTAGTATGCTAGCTCATCGCTGTTAAAATGTACACATGCTTTTTGATCATGTGCATGTTCTTTGCCACTCTATATACCAATACAAATATTAAGTCAACCATGTCGTGTCTTGGAAATCAATGATACAGCACTGTGTCTGCTCTAAAGATAAACTGATGATGCATTGACTTGGTTGTAGTATTTGCTATATAGGTGAATTTGTTACATACATAGCTGAAATTAAGCTCAATGGAGTAGATTTAATGGGGATAGCTTTCTTGTTTCCTTCCTTTTCTTGGTTTCTTTCCTGAAAATCTGTAGTCATATAGTGAAATAAATGGGAATATTGACACTACAGAATACTTGTTTTCCCAAGGTCTACCAGATCAAAGCTTCCAGGGACCTCTTTTTCCTTTTGAAACTGAGTCTGAGATTGATCTGTAAAGCATGTTTCCTGTCATTGGAACAAACATGGGTATCTTTACTCAAACTGAAATTCTGATCCATAAAAATGTTCTTCATTTTAGATGGAATACCATTGATTTTGGTGTTGCAAAGTCCCAGTTGCTTCAGCAGTAAGTTGATGGCTGAAATGCAGCTGAGGAAAGGTAGGCACATCTGTGTAGGTTTCCAAGGATTAAGAAAATATTTTCTTTCACTGGTGCTTGTTTCCTTGTTCCCATGGTGATGGCTGTTAGTGGATGGAGCAGCTCTGAAGTTGTAAGTAGTAATAGGCAAGTTGTATGTTGTATGCTGCAAGATAGAGTAGTTTAGTAATAGATTTTCAAATGTATCTGCAATTTTTGGGTGACCAGCTGGAGCCACTGTAAAGAGATTTTATTTGTAGGGTCATAGATGCTGTGCAGATTTCCTGAAAGGAAATTCCTTTAAAGCTTCTTAAAAAATCAGACCTTCCAAGCTTGCCTATTTTAGTTTTTATACGTGATATAAGCTTGCAACCAGACATATTTGAAGCTATTTGGGTTTCTTTTAAATCCTCTTGCAAAAAGGCAGTGTTTGGGGGAAGTTAGTCAAAAGGAGGAATTATTTAGAGCAAGTGTTTTGCACATCTATCACTGTACGTGCTGCCAGACAAAGCGGCTGTTTTAGAAAGGGAGCATTTTATTAACCTCACAGATCTACGATCTGTCAAACACAACTGATTGTTAACTCTGTTGCTGGAGACCCTGTCAGGAACAGCAGCTCGGTGACTGAGACCAACTTGCTACATCTGTTCAGAGTAGTACCTGTTATTGAAAGGGTAAGGAAATACTTAGGCATTCGTTAACATGCATAATAGTGAAATTTATCTTGAAATACTGGAGTACATATGCTCAAATTTAGAGTGGCCGCAGTCTTCGTGTTCTGGTATATCTGCGACCCTCCTGCTCTAAACCTCCTGGAAGGCAGAAGAGCTGCATGTGATGTAGTAAGCACAGACTATTTTTCCTTGTTTCTACAGGGTCTGATAGGAGAGAGTCCTGGTTTCCTAAGGAGTGTCCATGGGGGGAAAAGGAATGGCATTGCTTTTTAGTTTCAGTCTGGAATCAGATAAAATGCTGACTTCTTTAATGTCTAATTAATTATTTTTTTTTAATAAAGAAAATAAGCAGTAAACTAAACCTGGTACCCCATAACTGCAGCTGGCATTTTCAGTGCAGCAGAAGCAGGGATAAGCTAGCCATGTGGGAAATGTTCTTTGCATAGTGGAAAGAAATCCCCCCTGCAGTGTTGCACGCAGGCAGACGCACACACATCCCCACAAATCCTGTCTCAGCGCTGCACTGGCAGGAAGCAAAGCTGTGATGGATGGTTGCCTTGCTAGAGAAGTCAGTCATGGACGCCCCTCACCCGTTTCATTATTTAATTACGCAGTGGTCTGAATGCCGGGCAGTAAAACTGCATTTTCACCCATAGCTGATTTCCATTTAGTCTGTCATGTTAATAGTGAAATAAATTGCTCTAATTGCCTGCAAACTTCATCAAATTCATATTCCTTCCTTTTTTTTTTTTTATTGAATATTTATTAAACTTCATGTCATGTCTTGCTTGGTTGGTAAAAGTGGTCTAGTCTCTGCATCACATTATGCTTTAAAATACAGGGTGTCACATTTTCCTCCTTGCTCTTGAATTTTAATTTAGATTGTGAAGTTTTGCATTTGTGTTCATATTAATCATGCCATTTGAAGAAAGAAGAGCGAGTTTGCAAAGCATCCTTATCTCTACATAGGCTATGGTTCTGATTGAGCCTCTTGTTTAAAGGAAGAAGCCCCACTGGGGCCAAATCTGAAGCTGGTGTGAGCTTTCCTGACAGAGGAGTCTGCTGTTTGTGTGCATAGACTGGGAGTGAGAGGCTGTTTTCAGAAGACTAGCGTCAGTTTAAATTTGTGACATGCTTATCCCTTTTGAGCTGTATGTGGTCATGTACTTTTCAACTGCAGACACAAATTCATGAACGAGTCAAGTGATGTGTGTGTGGGAAAAAGTAGCAGTGGAGTCTGGTGTCCTCCAGTTACTGTAGAGAGAAGTGACACAAGCCCAAACTGATTCTGGATTTATTGTTGATTTAATACTTGGGGTTAGGGGAAGAGGAGATTCCCATTTAAGCATCCTTGAGAAAATCAGTGTCATGCTAACATTGCTACAACTAAATATTAGTTGTATGTATTGTTGTTAGTGTTTTCCATTCTGTTTTTCATACCTCTCATTATATTTAGTTTTCTTTGAGAATCTTTGCTCTTGGATTTGTTTATCTACGTGGCAATCTCTGCTGCCTCCCCCCCCCCCCCCCCCCCCCTTCATTTCTTGAAAGTAATTTCTGGACTTCATGTTCGTGGGGAAAATGTAATAGAAGTGAAAATGAAAGGCTCCAAAAGCATATGGCAAAGAAAAAGATTTATGAAAGGACTAAACTAATATTTTCAGTGATATTTCCCCCCCACCCCAATCATTTTAGGGTCAATTTGATGATTTTATTTATTTATTTTTTAACAGCTTGACTCCTGGTTTGCATACTGTGTGTATTTGTAAGACTGTAACTTTAGAAACCTCTCGACAGTACTGTAATTATTGCATAATATTAAGCAATGTGTACACTTCTTTCAAAGATTTGGGAAGTCAGACAGGGTCACATATTGAGGAGCAATTTTAGGTACCACAATTCCAATTAAATACTTGCCTGGGGGGAGGGTAAAGCAACTAAGCTTTCATGAGAGTGAAGAAAGGGATGGTGCAGTGGTTAGAGCATCATTTGGCTGCTTTGTAAACTGCCTTTGGTTTTTAGCTCCTCCAGAGTTTTTCCTTTTTCTGTTCTGGTAAGGTGCCTCTCTCTTGACTTTTGAGGATGATGGCACTTTCTCTGCCTTTTAGGTCTTTGACAACAAGTGCTCACCAGCTCCTCTTTCATGCAGTGATCATCTGATTCGGGGAGTAGGGGTCCAGTGCCTTGGACGGCACCTGTCAGCTTTGTTAGTGCTGCTGGGCAGGTGGGTGTCCACATGGACATCTTGCTTCCTCTGCTCACCTTCATCGAAGATCTTGGAGCAGTTATAAGAGAAGTTGCATTTTTATGCTCTGTTCCTTAGATAAACTATTGTGTCTAAATATGTACTTAGTTTGCTCTATTTTGCCTCCCTTTTCAGCTCTGTCGCTTCTAAAACTCACAGGAAGTAAAATTCAGCTTACTTGGACTCAGAGGAAGGCAGTTTCATGCCAAGTGATCCTTATTCCAACTGCTTGTAGGTTTAAGGTGCTGCATGTCCTCTTCCTTTTTCCTGCTCTGCCATTTAACCATTGAAAACATGTCCATAATAATTAGAATTAATTACCTCTTTCTTTGATTTTTCTGTTTGTTGGTTGGTTTTTTGTTTGTTTTGGTTTTTTTTTCTCCTCACCTTCCCAGGCTTCTAACCATACTAGCTAGTATTATTCTTTGTGGATGTAATAAAAATATGGTATTTGTATATAAACATAATGCTGAATTGAGAATGCATCTTCATTTAAAAAAAACCCAAACATAAAGACATTAACCAGACTGTTGATCAACCCAAGTAGGAAATGCATTGAAGAGGGTTTATCTCTGTGTGAAAGGCTTTTGTCAGAACACCGGTGGAATTGTATATAATGGTTTCGTGCACCATTCATAGTCAGTGGTGGTGTTACAATGTCATAGACTTGCTGAAAGAGTCCTAGCCCATTTAATTAGAAAAAAAAAAGGGGGGGGAAAGAAAAAAGTTAAAAGTATGATTTGTATTTCAACTAAAGAAATTAATGTGTAAGTACTTATCAACAGGCACAGCTTTCATGTTTATTCATCCAGGGACTGGAAGCACATATTTTAGCATCTGAATGATTATAAATATGTTTACTAGCTATCAAAATCAGAGCTATTTAATTTGGAATAACAATTCATATTCAGATGTGTTTTGCTTTTCACTACTAGTGTTAGTTATCCTGTTCAGCATTCATAGTTCTGGCATTCATCATTTTCAGCTCACAACATATTGAGATGTAACTGAGGACTGGTGTCAAACAGGTTAAGGGACATGGTTGTACGTTTTGATTACTTTTGCGTCAATGCGTCTTGTCAGAAAAATTGGATGGATACATTATGAATATATGCAGTATTATCCACTATGTCAGAAAGGCAACATTTTTCAGTTTTTCTTGTTTCAAGTAATGCACTTGTCCAAGAAAAATACGAAGTACAAAGTCAGTAAATAAGCCTGACTCAATTAAAAATGATTGATGCCTGCCTTGAAATAGCCATCTCCAAAACACACCTTTTATAGCTGGAACACAGCTGATGATGATCATGATGTATAAGAACGCACTGGGGCACACTTGCACGATGCTGCATTCATTTCCTATGTTATCTCGCCGAGTACCACAAAATGTTCATTGCTGCAGCTCCCCATTTTTTTTTCCTTTTTTTTTTTTTTTTTTAAATATCTGGTAAGATCTCTTTCCCAAAAGTTCATCCAACTGGAGTTTATGTCAGCAAAATCAGCTGTCCACCAAAATTTGCTGGCATCAAAAAGGAGGGGGAAAAAAAAAAAAAAAAAGGAAAGAAAAGAGCAGACGGAAAGGGAGGCCAGCCCAATGCTCCCAGGTTCTGGACTGGGTCCTAACAGGCTTTAAGAGTAGCCTCTGATGCTGTAACTAACCCATTGAAAACAGTGGGTAGGAAACCCCTTCCTAAATTACCTAAACTCTCATTTTCAAAAGTTAGAGGCAAAACACTATACGTGAAAAGGTTTGTTCAGGGTATAATTTCATCCTTTCTTCCTTCCTGTCTCAGTCCTGTCTGGTCTCTTTTCTTTCCTAAGCCCTATAACAGATTATTCTAAATTATACATGTGTGTAATAATAATGTTTAGCAGCTCACTTTCTCCAAGCCTCGGGCTTGCCTTGCAAACCAAAGCACAAATCTCACTCAGATGATTGCACACTGATTTGTGAACATCACTTTTCATTTCAGCAGCTCTGTGGCGGCATCTGAGCCGGAGGGTCTTGGCAGTTCCTGCCACTTTGGTGCTCGTTTTTCCAGTTTTTTGGGCCTGGTGAAGTTGTAAGAATTTGTGTGTTTTGTGAAGTTTACCATGGGCTACCCTTTCTGTACTGAAGCATTGCTGGAAAACAAGCTCTCCCTGAGATTTCATCAAACTGAAGGATCACTCAAAATGCTTTGCTAGCTGGTAGATTAAGCTTAGAAAAAAAAAAACAAACTATGAAGACCTACTGATGATTTACTGATGTCCTTGATGCCTTATGATAGTATGAGTTAAATGCAGCTCTTTTTGATCAGGCCCTTCTGCCTGTGCTTTTATTTTTCTCATCTTGTTTTCTACATAGGAATGTTTTGATTCTGAGTGGTGTTTTTATTGCTCTGTGTGTGCTTCCTCTAGTAGTGTCCTACTTGCTAAGTATGGCAAAGCAGTTTTTCTGTGCCACAACCAGCCTTTTGCTGTTTTTCCCTTACTTTCCTGGGTCTCCTTCCCAAATCTCTGACTTTTTTTTTTTTTCCTGATGACAGATTCTCCTCTTGAAATCTTCCTTTGCCATTAAGGCAGACAGCTAGCTCTGCTCTAGTCTGCAGTTGTGGGCAGAGTTCTCCATGCACTAGACCTAGTGTTGGGTCTCACTTGAACCTTGAAAGCAGGGTTTCAGATGAAATTAAAGTTTTCCTTGCATTGATGTTCTGGCCAGAATTCTCTATAATGTTTCCAAACTCCTTCCCATTTCTTTTAGGTCTTAGAGATTTCTGTAGTGCCATGTAGTTTCCTGCTGTACATCCACTCAAAATTAAAGGACGGGTGGGGGGAGCAAAATAATGGGAGTATTTTCCTATCATACAGTGAAAAGTCTGTAGTTCAATAATTGTTCTTCCTCATAAGTTAAGTTTGTTTTTATTCTTACTCAGGTCCTGCATTAATAATTTTGTTTTCCAGTGTGTAATATTCTCCCTCACGAGATTTCTCCCTTCCCCCCACACCTAGCTTGCATACATTCCATTTTTGTATTTTGCGTGATGCTAGCAGTGGCTGGAGGCAAATACTATTAATTTGAAATCAAGGCATACTGTGCAAAGGCAATGGGAGGGGAGTTTTCCAATATATTTGTTTAAAAAAAAAAAAAAATACAGTTGTCTTGGGAAGTGTTGCTATCATGCATTTGTTTTACAGACTCTTTGGGGTTCACATTTTAAGGTGACTTGTGGTTAACAGATGGTTGTTCTGGCTGAATGTCCAAAAGCACTTGGCATGCTGCGGCTCCTGTTGGGAACAACTGTGGTCTCTGGGGGTGCCCCCTGCTGTGCTAGGCAGGAGGATCACCAGGGCTTTCTGTTGTTACCTTGGGTATGGGGTATGTAAACCTCTCGGTGTAACATCTGTCTAGTGACGTTTGGGGAGATGGTTGGTTTGATGTAAAACTCCACAGGGGATGATGCATTTAAATAGCCATAACTGCAGTGACGGTGTAAGTCCACTGGAGTAAAAAGAAATTATAATTTTTGTTAAGTGCTATGATTTTGATACACCAAAAAGTATACCAATTCAGTAATTGTTGAAGAAACCTCCAGGTGACAGGAGGGCTTACTGGCGGGAGGGAAGCCTTCAACTCGGTGGTGAATTTAATTCACAAGTATTGTTGTTTTGCCAACAAAGCTTTCAGCATGTTTTGTAAGTTCCACCTATCCTTCAAAATCATCTTCAAACTGT
Source organism: Platalea leucorodia (assembly GCF_965183815.1). Taxonomy (NCBI): domain Eukaryota; kingdom Metazoa; phylum Chordata; class Aves; order Pelecaniformes; family Threskiornithidae; genus Platalea; species Platalea leucorodia. Next base: position 63,333,792 of record NC_138827.1, read on the forward strand.
AATAGTACAGTGTTGCAGTGATGACTTCCCAGAAAGGTAACTATTTCCATGGTCCTGGCTGTCAGTTAACAGGAAAATTGCCCATAATGTTGGGGTTTCACTTCCTTCTTAGGTGAACCTGGTAGTTCGATCTAGTTAGTGGTTCTGAAATGTGTGAATACTCCCAAATACTGTAACACCCAAATGTGGAGACATCTATAAAGTATCTGCTCTATTTGTTTTTTAGGCAGGGGATCCTGAGCACTTTCTGAAGATTGGTCCTTTTTCTCTGTGTGGGTTAAAGTGCCAAAAGTGGCTGCTAGTATAGGAAAAAATAACTTTCTTTGATATTGCCACTTGAAAGGAAAGTTTCAGTATTGAGCTTTAGTTATTCCCCACTTTGTTTACTTTTTCTAGACGGAAAATATGGGAGGAAAGTATCCAGCATTTGTAGCGGGATACTTGTGTTCTTCTGCCAGATACAGAGGCGTTAAAGAAAGCATTATGTATAACAAGATATTCTCAGGAGATCTGTTTAGCGGAAGGGCACGGTGTTAGATGTAATTTGTTTACTGACAGAGTTTCCAACAATGGTGCGATGGACCAGGAAACATCACTAAAGTAATGAGTCCTTTCCTTTTTTAAAGTGATTATGTTTGAACAGTGCAAATTAACCTGCTTTTTGAGGCTGCTGCTTAGGTGAAACAATTTGCTGATGTAAAGACATCCCCCAACTTGCTCCAGCAGCCGAGGTAGAAAATGCAGAGTCTGTGGGTGCATAAGAGAAAAGCTGTTATCTGTAAATCAAATGCGAGTAGCAACTAGGCTGATCTAATCTAGGACCTACTGTAGTTAAATTGTGAGGCTAAAAACAAGCGTGTTATACTGTGTATAAAGAAACTACTGTAAATAAAGTTATCTCAACTGGAAGAGCAGTATACTTCCTGAGGGAAGAAAAAGAATTACCGCAAATACTGTGTGATCTCTTCACAGAACAGAAATGTCTGTCAGCTATCCCTGCTCATTTGTGCTTGGAGTCCGGGATTTCTGCAGCCCACTGTTCATCCTCGTGGCTTACTACAGTGATTGGGCACAGATATTATTGGGGATGTTATCTCTGAATAATGCAATGTCATTACTGCTGTGTCTCAAACACTGTTTCACATAGCTGGCAATAATGAGCCACGATTTGAGCTCTCCAGAGAAACCGCTCAGTATCTTGCAAAGGGCATGTAATAAATAGGTGAACATATAGCCCATTTTAGGCAGATGCTATAGGTTATTCATGCTTGACCAAAATAGAGATCCACATTATAGCATTTCTAGCCAACTCAGATTGTGAACTGTCTGTAAATGGCCTCTTTCTTTTTACATTGTGGGGTTTTTGTTAGTAACGAATGCAAAAAAACCCCCATGTGCTCATCTGAAAATTAACTCGAAAGGAGTATTTGGCAGTCCAGCATAAGAAGTCATATGGGAGATTTCCATATGCTCTGCTGAGAATTAGGCTTGAGTATCAGTGGGAACTCAGTGTCCAGGTGCCATTTCTCTCTTTTAAAAGCAGTCTTTCCATAGAGACAGTGCTTAATAGTAAATGAATCGTAACTTTTTCTTTCATCTGGTCAACTGAAGGTTCCTCTGAAGGAGCAGTCCCGTTTGTACTCTTAACAAATCCTTACAAAGTTATTTTGGCATATAGCTTTTTCTTTCTTGATATACTGTGGGGGGGTTGAATGACTAAAATCAGTGTATGGGGTTACCTGATGCACTTGAGCCTCCTGATGGAGATAGGTAACTCAGCTCTTCAACACACTATTTTGTTAGAAACCACTGTGCCTGCAGGTTATAAAGCCAAAAGGTACCATTCATAGTTTTGTGAACACCTCTCTGTGGTTATTGAGTATCTTCCAGTGAGACCTGCTAACTTGAAATGATCACCTGTTTCAGAGAAATGTATCTGCTTTAATGACTTTCAGTATCCCTTGCTTAGCTCTTTTGGTGACTAATGCCATTAATAACTGTGATCAGAATTCCTTGTAATGTCATCCTCTGGTATAACTAGTAACACTAGTATTTTTGTTTTCCATCACTAAATGTATTTTCTTTATCAAAATTATATGCATATATATTTCTTTCTAAAGTAGAACAAAACTACCTACTTACTACTAGTACTAGGATTAAGCGCTACAGCTTCTGCTTCAGTGTTAGAAAAGCCAAATATTAACACACCCTCTCTTTCTACTCTTAGCCGAGTTACACAGGAAAAATCAGAAAGCACGTGTTAACCTCATGCGAGTGAGCCTTTGAAAAATGTTCTGCTTCAGGCTGAACCCGATTTCCTCCACCTCCTGGCATATGGAAGATGATGATGACCTCTCAGCAACCTTTGGAGTATTCATTGACATTTAATTCTCAATTAAAAACTTTGTGGTTTTTCTGTTTGCCAGCAGATGACGTTACCGCAGATTTCGCTGCACTTAGCCTGGGGGCTAGCTAGGGAATACCAGAGAGCATTGTAATGTTAGTTCTCTGAAGTGATTTTTGGCAGTAGGTGTTGTAAACTCATACAGCTATTATGTTTTGTAAACTCATCCCTAATCCTGTTCTTCAGATTTTCTTCATTTTTGCAACTCTACTGTTAGCTGGCAGAGAGCTATGAATTAAATCCGTGAGAAAACCAGGAAGCTCACAGAACAAGCACACAGGAAAACAGGAAGATGGATTGAAAGTGCACGTATTCAGTAGTTTGCTACCAAGTCCCAACAGCCTATTATGCTTCTGGTGTGAATAGATCAAGCACAGGCGTAGAGATGAAAATTAAAGAAAAATGCTATGGCATTTCCAGCAATAACTAATAGATCTTTATTTTGTTCTTCTCATGTCTCTTACTATGAATTTCCTTCTGTCTTGCCTTTTGGTAAGAAAATATTCTGAAGGCTAGATACTTACTGAATTTCCTACCCTTACTGTCAAGTCTGTGACATACAGCTTTTTTCCTTCCCCCCCGGCCCTGCAATTTAGAAATGACTTAGCTAGCTCATTCAGAAATAACTTATTTTGGGGAAGAGTGTTTCACATAGGCTTTAAAGTGCTGTTTTGTTCATAGATAGACAGTGGAGGTCAACAGTGAATTATGAATGCAATGGATATCTGGAAAATTACCCTTGCTTCTTTTCCTAGTGGTGATGATGTAGGCCAGGCTTTTGAAAAGCACTGGTTAAGTGTAACAATGATTTTGTCTTTATATCTTGCGATACAAGTACTCCAAAATGTTCACCGGTATTGGTGTAATAATCCCCAGGGAAAATCTCTGTTCAGACTTGTGCGTTTAATACACGGGTGAATGCATATGCAGTTGGACTAGAAAGGGGCTTTGAGGGAATCTTGCTTTTGTCTTTTTTCTTCTCACCAAAATGATAAAAAGTAGATATATGGATTTGTGGTGAAAAAATGAGATTTTACTGTGAAAGCTGTCCTTCCAGAGTTCTTCCCCCAACTCCACCTGCTTGCCCCATGAAACCCCAACACCCAGCAGCTGTTTGAACGTGCTTGTGCAGTTTCTGTGCATGGGAATGGCAGAGCACCTCCCTGATCGGTTACAAATCTTCAAGTTGTAAATGCGAGAGGCTTTTCCCTCTGCTCGGGCAACAGAGGCTCTGGTCTATGGCGATGCAGTTCCCAGAAACAGCATGATTGGAATCATCAGATGTAGACTATACCTGAAGGTTTGATTCCCCGCCCTGCACTAGCATGTTGTATTTATTTTGATGTATGCTAAATTGCTTCCCTCAGGAGATATGAAAGCTTCTTCCAGTTACTCATGCCAATTCTCTTTAGCGGTAGCTCACGACTTAGCAACATAAAAGTGGTATCTTATATTAATCTGTGGTACAGCTATTTAGTTTCCAAAGGTCTAAAGAAAATGTGTTTCTTTGAGTTTGATCACTTCTCACTTTTGTGTGTGGAGAGACAAGCCAGACACAAAATCTATCAAAATATTTCTTTCTATTAAAAGCAAGACTTAAGTAATACTGCAAACTTACTTTTGAACTACTTTGTGTTGTTTTCTTATTTAAAAAGGAGAATATGAGATGACATTGCACTGTCTATCAGCAAATTAAAAAAAAAAAAAAAAAAAAAGTCAGATCGGCCAATCAGTCAGACATTCAGTACTTCCAAGTTAAGGATCAGTGATTTTTGGTCTGATGTTTTGTGTCATTGTCAGTTGTAAGGACAATGCCATTAAATGTGATTTGTCTGGATGTAAATGATATTTGGGTATCTATCTAATGTACTACGTTTGGCAACTGAAAAGGTAGCAGTATCTTGTTTCTTTGCCCCAGTCCGTAGCTGTTTAATAGGAGGCTGTCTCACAGAAACTGATTTCAGTTTTTGGTCTTCCCTCCTTTTTGTTTGCATTCACAACTCAAAGTGAATCCGTCGGTACAGCATTTCTTGGTTCGGAAATATCTGTGTATCATCGTGCAGATTATGCCAATTACATGTGTCGTGGTTTAACCCCAGCCAGCAACTAAGCACCACGCAGCCGCTCGCTCACTCTCCCCCAGTGGGATGGGGGAGAGAATCAGAAGGGTAAAAGGGAGAAAACTCGTGGGTTGAGATAAGAACAGTTTAATAATTGAAGTAAAATAAATTAGAACAGTTAAATAGGCAAAGCAAAAACCGTGCACGCAAACAAAACAAAACAAGGAATTCATTCACTACTTCCCATCGGCAGGCAGGTGTTCAGCCATCCCCAGGAAAGCAGGGCTCCATCACGCGTAATGGTTACTTGGGAGGACAAACACCATCATACCCAATGTCCCCCTCCTTCCTCCTTCTTCCCCCAGCTTATATATACTGAGCATGATGTCATATGGTATGGAATAGCCCTTTGGCCAGTCTGGGTCAGCCCTCCCCCCCGGCTGTGCCCCCTCCCAGCTTCTTGTGCACCCGGCAGAGCATGGGCAGTTGAAAAGTCCTTTACCACTGTGAGCGCCACTTAGCAACTACTTAGCAAGAACAAAACGTCAGTGTATCCTCGACATTGTTCTCATCCTAAACCCAAAACACAGCCCCATACCGGCTACCAAGACGAAAATTAACTCTATCCCAGCTGAAACCAGGACAACATGCTAAAGGTTGGGTGGAAGGTGGCGATCAAACACCATAACATGGCAATGAAGGATGCATGCAAACCCACATCTGGCTCCAGAGGCTGGGATTCGTTGGGAGGCTACTGTGAAGGGAGAGCTGTTTCTGCTTGCCATGCTCTTAGTCCTCTGTAGGCATCTGCTTCAGCTGTTGTTAAAGTCCAGGCAAAGGCTAGCAGGCCCTTTCTTCTGACCCAGCACAGAGGCTGCTGTGTAATGATAATTTCAGTAAGTGGTAGCGTTGCTTGACCTCTGCTGTCATTGCTTTCCCAGCTGCACCATGTGGTTTTCTAATATGCATGTTGATCTGCATGGACTAAGGACCGGTCAGGCTTTGGTAGAAGAATGTGATGGAGTATGTGAAACTCTGCTTACCAGAGTTTTACGGTCATCCAGGAGCTGAGTCCAACCAACCCAAGCTCAAGCCTCTTATTGCAGGACTGATGGCTGTTCCATCAAAACACCAGTTGTGAGAAGATGGGATGGGTGTCTTTGCCTATGATTGTAACTAGAAAGATGGAAAAATACTCAACCCAGTCTCCCAGGAGTAAGGCAAATATAATAATGAAATCTATAATAATTTGTTCTGCCACGGATGATGCTTCTTTTCTTTGCCCCAAGTAGTTAAACCTATTACCAAATGGGACCGTTGAATGCTTTCCTGGATGGCAGTAAACCATGGACCTGTCACTTAGGAAGTTGTTCAGGCTGCTTTGGTGTTTTAAGTTTGTAGCTAATGACCTCCGTAGTGGTCATACACCAAATGTCACACTCAAAAGGCTGGAAGTCAATGAAGCATCCGAGCCACTCAGTATATCAGCATTTAATTGACAACGTGCAAGACCTGCTTGTGATTTATAGCCCGATAAAGGGACACACTTTTTATGTTCTGCCAACACAATTGGCAGAATATTTTAGGCACAGATGGCACATTAGCCTTGGACAGCTGGTTCCCTCTCTGCTGTCACATCCTAGGACCATCTAACTAATACTGTCACACACGACCCAGTTCACTGGGTAACTGAGAGGGGTTCTCACGCGTGGCTTTGTGTCAGCCTGAAGGCAGATGAAAATCAATCTGCTAAAAGACTGCCTCTGAGAGGTTTCCAAGACTTAGCACCCTGCTATGCCCTTCTGGCTGTTCACTTGCTGACCTCTCTTTTAGCTGCATGAGTGTAACCAAAGAGTTTCTTCCTAGTTGTGCGATGTGCACATGTGCAGCCTGCAGAGTGTGGTTGTCTCCTTGTAGTGTCCTCTACTTTGCACCTGTACAAATGTGGATTTTAAAAAAAAAAAAAAAGGCAAGAGGCAAAACGCACCTACGTAGCATGCATTTCTTTAAAGCTAGAGAATGAGTAGGGATCACTGAAAGGTGTCTATTTTGAAAGGTTTATCTTTAATACTTAGCAGAAAGAACCTCAAGAATATGTGGTAGACAGACGATATATAGTGAGAGTGTAAATTATACGTAGATGATAGCAAGGATAAAAGAAGAGAGGATGAAGTAGAACTTCAAATGCTTTCGGAAAGAAAAAAAAATGTTTTCTGGAATGTACTCAGGCAGGAAAGGTCTGAGGTGGAAAGCTAAAAGCTATGTTTGTTGGTAGATGAAACACATCTTTCACATCAGAAACTTAGTATTTCAAGGTATGATCCCAATAAAAATACAACAGTTTTATTTTTTCCAAAGCATAGGAAATATGAGGTACATAATTTCTTACTGTTCTATCAGAGCTTCACTGAATTCACTGCAAACAAACTGCTGTGCAGAAAGCCTTTAAAATGTATTTTGGTTTACAACATCAGATACAGAGTCTAAGAAGTGTGATGGGATTAGGACTAGCTTTTGTTAATGCCAAGCAACTAGACCAGAAAAACTGGAGTTTTGTGTTTAAAGCCACAATTTAAATAAAGTAGAATAATGCTCTTGGATTGTGGAGGGGTAACCAGCGGAGGGGATGTGTGTGCACTGGGAGGGAGGCAACATCGCCCTACCAAGGGAGCGCTGGGAAAACACCTACTTGCCGTATCATAGATCTCTTCTGTGGGCAAAGCTTCACTGTCTGCGTCTGGAGAGCAGCTCACTTTGTCTTGGAGTAGGGAACACGTGGATGTCTGTATGCAACACGACGCTCACGATATTCAAGAGATGACAGAGAAGGGTGTCTTGATCCCAGTCCTATGTAGCAGGATTTCAGTTAGCTGGAGCTCCAGGCTGTTCAGGTGTTACTTTTTAAAATTTTGTGCTATTTTTGAGGTTAACAATAACAAGAGGTAGACTGAAGAGCCATTCAAGTTAAGTTATTTTCCGAATTAGGACTATAGATAAAGGCTTTGGTTTGGATGTTTCCTACAATATTATCTGCTGTTTTCATGAGAGTTTACCCCCAAAGGTGAGAACCTGATTGGCCTGGATACTGTTTAGTCGAGAAAACTCCTGCCTGAATATACTGTGAAATTCTTTATTTAACATGACATGGAAGTAGATAGCAGTACTTTAACTCCGTTTTAAGTGAAATCAGCATTAAAGTTCCTATCTAGAGCGGGGAGGAACAGATTTAGGACATCTCTCTGAGCTATATTGCGTGTTACGTGCCTATGTAGAACTGCTATAGAAGTTGCAGGTTTTAATTTTTATGGATTCTTGGATATTTCAACATGGCATGTATAGAGATGGGTTTGACCATGGCGTCAAATTTCATTTGCTTTGAGTCAGTTGCAGGGAGCTGCAGATAGGATGTAAAAACAGCTTTTGAATCTGCTTTTAGAGGCATTAAAATATATTTCTTTGTAAGATTTCCAGTATACATCTCTTGTGTATATTACTTGACTGACCAACTGTCTCTCAAAAATAACATTTTTGAAGGCTGCATCAGGGTTAGGTAACCTTTTAAAGACTTTGTGCTGTTGTAGCACAGTAAAGTACATCACACTGATGTAGTATCCCAAAGGATTTGGTAATCTATAGCTAACAAATTAGTGCCAATCAACAGCCTGTTTGGACATTAACGATCAATTAGCATTGGGATTGACAGTGATGTGCTTCTGAGGCCTGGTATTTCATTTACCAGCTGACGACCTTTGTGCAGGAGAGTGTGCGAATCTGCTGTAGTCTTGGTAAAGTGGGGAGAGTTGTCAACCACAGGTAGGAGTTAATAAATACTTGGTTGTTCCCAAGCTGAGCAGGTGGGCATGGGGGCTGGGGGAGCCAGCCGGGGGGAAAGTGTGTGTTTGAGTCACCTGGGAATCCTGCAAGTGAAATGACCTTCCCTCCCATTTGTTTTTTCAGTTTCACTGCTGCCTGCTTCCCACAGTATAAACAGTGGGGAAATGCTGATCAGCTAGATCCATCAAATGTGAGCTGTAATTTCAAGTCAGGCCATTATCCAAAATTAAAGCATATGTGGCAAAGAAATTAGCAGTCTGCCACGGAAATGCAGGTTTGTACCATACACCTGGAGGTGTTATCTGCCTTTTGTGTTCTCTGCTTCAAAATTAGGCAATGGGTAGCCTGAAATAAGTGTGGGCATGGATGCAAAACATCTTTTTGAGCTTGTTTGCTTATTTCTAATGCTGAAATGAAATTTTATCTGTGTTGAAAACTATACATTCCGTTTGGTTTAATTATGTAATGGTATTTCTGATTGCACGTGAGCCATAGACAAAATCATTAGGAAATGGGTACACTTCTGTATACTTAACTGGCATGGCAGTTATTGTTTCAACTCATATCGTCATCCTTTCAGATCATTTAAGTGATGGCAGGGATCATGAAAGCACTCATCCTAAGGTGTTATTTAGAAAGGAGTTGTGCTTCTTTACTACTTAATGAAGATTGATAAGAGCCATGCATCTAAGTGACGTATTGAAAATACTAATGTCTTAAACACTTGCCATTCTGGCTTTTTGAGCACAAGTGGATGAGTAATGGAATTTCCATTCAGTGTCCAAGGAAAAAGTTACTTAATTTTAGGAGTGGGTTATTTTCTGATGCCTTTCATTCTGAAGTTATTTAATCCTTTTTATCTTGCCCTTTCCTTAAGTATGGCAGCTTCTAAATGAAAAACAAACCAACCCACCAAAAAACCCAACAAACCAACAATTAGTTAAAAAAATACCTTAAATCTTCAGTATTTAGAAGATTAAAAATAATTTCCATGAAACATATTGGCAATTTTACAATTCCTTCTCCCCCCCTGCAAAAAGCTGTTCAATTAATTCAACTTGAAATTGTGCTTTTCAGCTAATTTTTGGTGCAGCTAGTTGGAACTTTTTCATCTATTTTAGTGGTCATAGTAAAACTTTTTTTATTAAACTTTGTAATTTTAATTGACTAGCATTGGACAGGTTTTGTTGTTTTGTGTTGGTGGGTTTTTTTTTTTTTGGTTTTTTTTTGGTTTTTAAATGGGACAAAATTGCAAAAGAAAAACCCCTGTACTGTCTTTGGGACCGAACTGAATTTCTTAGTACCTAGAACTTGTTAGTTATCTCTGTGAATATTTGTTATCTCTAGCTGCTTCTGAGTTTTGATTTGGAGGTTTTGCTTCAGTGTCAGAAGAGTGTCAATTGATGAAACCAGTTCTTCCAGATTACTGTGGCAGGAATATTATTGCTGTTTGAGCTTAGCACTGGCTGAGTAAGACTTTTATATAAATTGGTGTAGTTCCATTAAATTACACTGACCTGTCCCTGCAGAGGACTTTATTTTTGTATAGTATTGGATTTAATAATTTTCCATGCTTTCCACTCTGTCAAAGTGTGGAGTGGCAGCTTCGTCGCATGTGCCCCTCCTCAGCCAAGGTTTTGCTCTATTCTAGGTATGCTGTGCAGTATGCAGTGCCTTACTGTTGATTGAGGAGTGCTCGAGACTCCAGGTTGCTGCTGGCATCCAGCACTGAGCCATCCATATGATACTAAAAAGCAGCACTTGTTCACTTAGTGCAGTTTTAGGCTGCTGACACCACACGCGTGCTGGTGCAGCAGCCAAGCTCGGGGCTTTGCTGGGAAGGACCTTTGCACGCTCTGCAAAGGGACTCCATGTCACCTTTCTGCCTGAGGCCAACATGGTGAGGACTGACAAAGCGGCTGGAGGTTGGACAGGTTGTGGGCTCTGGCGCATTGCAAAATATTGCTGAGGTTTTGGCCTCTAACAGAGGAAATGGGCATGACCAGGTTGGGCTTGGCACTTTGGGAATGTCCTGGGTTGCCGTGTGTTAATAGAGCAGGGAACATTTCCCTTCCTGAGGAAAAACTCAGACAAGAGTTGATTCCAGCTAAGCTGGTCAGATTTTTGGCAAAAGGGAGATTGTGTTTTGAATGAAAGTTCACTCCAGGTGAAACTTCAAAACCATATTGATCACCTCCATGAGTTTCATACAGACTTTTCTTCCCTTGTGCTATGGTAGTTAGTTTAGGAAAAAGAGTGATGTGTCAGGGCTGTTTCGTTACAGTTGGGCAGCTTACCCAAGTATTCTTCTCAAACAAAAAAATGAAGTAAAATCCAGAGTAGACGTCGAGCAACTCGTAATGACAGCTTTAAATCACTGCTCTAATTAGTGAGCACTCCCTGGGGACTCATTAGAATTATAAAAGCATTATTGTCGGTTATGCAGTGGTTGGAACATGTCGAGTTTTGGGCAGTCCAACAATACTACCTTGAAGAAAAGAGTTTTGCAGCCTTTAAGAATTTTCTGTAGTTTGGGAGAAAGCACAAATTGCAATGTCCTAGAAATCCTTTATGAATTGGGCCTTATGTTCGCTTTTGTAAATAAGGAGGGTTTTTGAGTTTATATGCCACAGTCTAATAGGTACATAGTGACTGCTTAATGGGATTTACATTCACTCAAACAAAATTAGGTTGGTAAAAGACAATGCAACATGCTGTAATGTAAATGGGACTGACGGCAGAATTAAATGTTTGTGGAAACAGGGCAGCAGATCTATCAAGAGCTAATTAGACGGAGAGTTCAGAGACAGACTTGGGAGTAAACAGCACCAACAACGAGAGAAGGAGAGCAAGAAAGAGAGAAAATGGAGTCTTTGTGTGGTGATGAAAAGGAGTTATAAACAAGGTTATTTAAATTGGAAGGTCTGAGGGAGGCTATCCGGTGAGAAGGACTTAGTCTTATCCGAACCTGTTGATTAACGCAAGTTGAATGGCAACTTTGATAACCCCTTTTATGTGTAAATAGTTCCTCTTTGTTGCAGTTTGCTATTCATGGTATCTTCCTCTGATACACTTTTTCATCACAGTATAATGTTTCCATTTGCTGTTCAGCCTTTCTCTCAGACATCAGTTTAAAACCAGACTGTGGCCAAAATATTTCCAGCAGCAGGAGGAAGCCTAGAGAGCGGCACCAGAGGAGACAAGAAGGTTTAGGTCCTTCCTGTTCCCTGCAGGCGTGCATGCATGGGAGGAAGGCACCCCTGTGGAGAGCGATCAGGTGAAAATGATGCCGTTTGCACAAGGGCAGACTGTATAAACTTGGCACATAAAGGATCCTGTTTACCTGTCATGCAGTCAGCTATGGTATCTTTGCTGTTATTGCTGCATTTTGCACAGCCACTGCCTTCTGTAGGCTCCTGTTGTCAGATGAAGGAAGCAATATCTCTTTAAATAAACGCCATAACGTTTAAATAAACGTTCATATATGAAGGCCAGTCCCTAAATTCAGTGGGACCTAGGTTGGATTAAAATTAATTTATTATAAGGAAACATGCAAAATCATTAACAAATCAATTGCTGAGGTATTTCAAGAATTTCTGTTTAATCCTCATAACTACTTTCTTCAGACCTAGCTTAACAAATTCTCCCTCTGGATAAGAAATAACATGACAACTTTGTTGTGATTTTACATTTATAGAAGGATAGTTCAGGGCAGGCCATGGTACTTCAATTACTGTCTTTGGCAAATCCCGATTTGGGTTTATTTTTGTTGTTTTTATTTCTTTGCGCTGGAAATAGATGGGCTTTGCTGAATTTTGCTGGCGAGTGTTGCACAATGATGTTGATACTTGCAAGGGGATCAGAAAAACCCTTGTGCTTTTTGGGTTTTGTTTAAAATGGGAGAATCGTCCTCTTTCTTTTGACAGCAGAGCTGGGATTATAAGTATGTAAGAGCTGAGACCAGAAGCTGTGCTGGTTTATCTGACAAAGTGTCATTTTTCAGAGGGAGCGATAAAGCCTTGTTAGGAGGGGTTGGTGAAGCAGGAAAAAGGTAGTGCTGCGTCTCAGGGATTTTCCCTGAAATTTGAGCGCGAATTTCTGTCTGAAATGAAATCCATTGACTCTGAAGGCCAGATCAAATAGGAATAGGGTTCTCTGAGTGTGTGAAGCATCTGACAATGTAACTCTAGTTTCAACAGAAATATACTACAGAGTCTTGGCTTGTTTGCTCAGAGATACTGACTCTGGTAGGTAGTATTATTTTATTCCCCAGGGAGTGTTATTTGATGAAAGATGTCCAGGCTTGTGCCAGGAGGATGGAGCCCATGCCAGGTCCTGGAGCTGTGGGACAGGGAAGATGGCTCTCTGGCTGTAGACCTGGCTCAGGCAGGGGCTCCCTGCTGCTGCCTGGGGTGAGCTCGGTGCAGGTCATCCCAACAGGACTACTCCAGCAAATCCTCCTGCATTTCCTCCCTTTACCTGTAAAACAGGCGGGAAGAAAGCAGAGGACACCACACTTAAATCCCATAAGAGCCAGGCTCTTACCTAGCTACCAAATCTTCCTGAAATAGATGCTTCAGTATTTTCTAGATGCCAGTTAGACCCCTCAGCTGTAAGAGGTATGGTTTCCTGGCAAGGATGATTGTTATGTACTGCTCTCTTCCTCTCTGAAGATTTCAAAACACTTTGGTTTTGATGCAGAATAAAACTGAAGGGTGGAGGACAGTGGGAAGATATTCACTGAGGCCAGTCCCAACCACCATAAGCTGATGTGCTGCAGCTCCCTCTGTAGTCACTGAAAATGACAGATTGCCCCAGAAGATGATCTGGAGCAGAGCCCTAGGTAGGGTCTACATAGTTGATTTTTTTTCTTCTCTCCTGCTCCCCACATCTCAATACCACCTTTGCATTGGTAAGAATACAGACTGGAATATCATATGTGCCCCATAATGAACTGGTCTATAGGAGGTGATTTTGTTGTTTGTTTTTTTTATTTGTTTGTTTTAAGTAACTTAGTGGTTTTGTTGTGATGCTGAAAATCTGTACTGCTTAGAGGTTCAAGTTACACAAAATGTTACAACCTTCTCCTTTCCCTGGGGTAATACTGCTGCAAGACTCAAAATTATGGTCTGGTGTGTGGTGTTTTTTTTTTTTTTTTTTTTTTTTTTTTATTTCATCTGTGCGAAAGGTATTCCCCAGGGAAAGTAACCTGGTCTGGGTGTGGTGGTTATCCATCAGAAATGGATATCCATCAGATGCATTCTTCTTTTTTCCAGCTTAGTGTTCTGACAAGTATGGGTCTCAAGTAGTTTCTTTGCCTTTACTGAATTGGAGCAGCATCCTTGTGTTTGAAAAGGTCTCTGGGAAACTATTGACTTCCACGTTCATTTGATCACACTTTAAAAATGAAAGGTCTGCATTTTGGCACCAACAATAAAAGCACAGGCATGTTTCTTACCCCCTCTCTTTGGTTTCTAACAGAAAGAAAAAGGCAAGCTTTTGTGTTTCAGAGAGGCTTTGATGGGCCTAGGTTTTTATTAGGGAGCAGCTGGGGTGTGCGTCTAGTGACTGAAGGGAAGATACTGGTGGAGAGAGGAGGTGTCTGGGGTATGGCGGTTGTGCACTCACTTTTTCCAAGTCCTTGGGCAATATCCTCTGAAGAAACTCTCTTTGGGGAAGGGTGCCCACGCTCGAATGGCAGCGAAGAAAGAATCTGCAGGTAAGAAGCCGAAACTTGTTATGTGGTGAATCTGACAGATCTCTTGCTGTAATAGTAATAGATTATAAAAGTGGACAACACTAGGCATGTAGCGTAAATTTGGCAGAAGCCTTAGCATATGTTATTACTTTGCCAACTGTCACCAAGCTTGTGACTGACTGCAGAAGGATGAAAATCACACACCCTTTTACCTTGTTTCAGTCCTAGTAGAGCCTTTGACAAATTATTTTCTTTCTTCTTAGGTTTCAGCTGAAGAACGCAAAGCGGCAACTCGAAGTGTCTGAGAGTATTGCACTAAGACTACATTTTTTCACAACAACAAATAGATTTGCTATTGTTTGCTGGAAAAATGTGGACAAAAATATTAGTGCTTAAGAACTACGGTTTGGTGACTTTCATTTCTGGATTTTAGGAAGAGCCAGAGTTGTCCAATGACAGTTTCTTAGAAGAAATTACCATCTCTGACCTTGAGGTGCAATGAATACTTTGTCTTGCTTGCCCTCTGCTAGCCTTGCTGTCTTGATGTAGGATCGGTTGCTCCATGCTCTGACTGTACGAGAGCCTGCGTGTTGCAGATCTCACGAATGCTTCAGACCAGACATGAAGAGGAGCTCCTGCTCTGGGCGCTTAAGCTTCTTAATGTGTGCTGTTAGTTATGAATGCCTTGTCTGAAAGGCTTTATTTAAACAGCCCTCTCTGAAATCTGAAAATGCACTAGACAAAATAAAGAATGATGTTTTTTACAGACTTTTGGCTTTCAGAACCCAACTTCAAAGCTCTGTTTTGCTGGGTAGGAAAAGGTTTGGCCTAGGTCCTTTCAGTTGTTTTACAGATTGTTTTCTCTAAAAACATAAGGTCTAATCTTTGTCCTGCTCTGGACGGACACCCTTCAGGACTGAAGTAACCTCTGGTTCAGTTCATTCTGTCAAATGGAAAGATAGGTATTGTTTTGGCAGGGAGGTGGTTTGAGATCCTGGGCCCAGCTTTGCATACAGTTGGTGTCTGCAGCTACAGTCACTGGCTGTAGCAGGCTCCTGGGGCCTCTCAAGTTGTTTTATTACAATGCTTTGAGGTTTTATATAGATTGTTTCTGTGGGAAGTAAATATTTGTCCTAAAGTTTCATCCTCCTCAGGGTTTTTTTTTAAAATACATTTAGAACATCATGAAATGCATCAAGAAATCATATTTCTTTTTATTAATTTTGTGCTGTTATATATGCCATATAATTTTAGTGCAGAGATATTTTTCCAACGTGAGGTCACTATTTTATGTACAAGTTTCATTTTATTTCATGATAGGAGAATTTTGAAAAGCAAGAGTAAATTCTTTGATGTGAAAATCTGCCAGTTTGAAAAATCTGCCTGCTTTGATTTTCAACCTCACAAGGCTGTGCTGTGCCGAATGCCTGGGTTGCTCCACTGTTATGTTCTGTAGTGTTCTAGTAATACAAAAGTGTATTGATTGATTATAGTTGCCAGATGCAACTACTGTACAGGTGTACTCTTGTTTAAAATTTCAGGTGTAAGCAGATTTTAGTCCATGGCTTCTCATCTCCCTCCTAGCTCATTTCTTGTCTGCCCCCTCCCACCTAGCATCCTTGCCTGCTCCCTCACGTGATAAATAACACTGTCTTATCAAGGTCAGTCAGAAAGGCCCTTTTTACATATCTCATAAATTTTAGCCAGGTGCCACCGATGTGAGATTAATGTAATGGCACTACAGCAAGCACTCAGGCTTGTCTTAATTATGCTAAGGTTGCCGGTTCACCGTTTCTCT
The DNA here is from genome assembly GCF_965183815.1 of Platalea leucorodia. Lineage (NCBI taxonomy): Eukaryota > Metazoa > Chordata > Aves > Pelecaniformes > Threskiornithidae > Platalea > Platalea leucorodia. Next base: position 63,349,586 of record NC_138827.1, read on the forward strand.
TCATCTGTCTGCCGCTTTAGGGAACACTAAACACTATGTCATTAGATTGTCTGTTCCACAACATTGGCCCTTTGCATTTACAAAGTCATCAGATGGCTTATGACCTAGCTTTTCTAAGAAATTAAATTAAATAAATAGTGAAAACAAAAAATTAAGCAGAAAAGGAGCCTGCCTGGGGGCAAGGGTGGACGGGGAGAGCCGAGAGGGCCAGGGAAAGGGTTGGGGCAGCTTTTTAGTGCTGTGGGTTTTGAGGGAGCAGGGCTTGCTGGCAGGACTGTCATTTTTGGGATGCTCTGCAGGGCATGGCTGTCAGGTGCTTCCTTTTAATGGTATAAATGCACATGCCTTCACATGTGTCACAGGGTTTGCAATGGAAAAGGCTGCAAGCTTGGGGTTTTCTCCTGTTAGTTTTTGTTTGTTAGTTTTGGGGTTTTTTTGTTGTTTTTTTTGTTTGTTTGTTTTTTTAAATTTAATTTTATTTTTCCCTTGGAAGTTAAAAATCCGCTACTGCAGAGTCAGTGCTTGGGGAATCTGTTGACAAGGGGCTCCTATGAGTTTCCTGAGGCTCAAACCAACCTTGGATGTTTCTTCCCTCAGCTCTGGGAAGGGGAGAGAAGATAGCAATGTCCTGTGGCAGGGCCAAGGTAAAGCTCCTGTTGAGGCAGGGAACCATTCCCTTCTACATGTAGGAGATTATGAGAAATATTTCTTGGACATTTGTTTATTTCCATCTTCAGGCTCAGTTTAGCAGCCTAAAAAAGGCTGACCTTGATTTTTATTTTATTTGCTTTGTGCTTTATGGCCACATTGAAAGAGACTTCTGTTTCTTGTCTGAGCGTCCTCTGCTGGCTTTCCAGGGAGGAGAATTTAAAGATAATCAGATAGAACTAATTGATGCACCAATTCTAATTTCTGTCTACTGATAAAAATAAATGCTTCCAAAGGGACTGAACAAGGCTAGTGTCAGAACAGTTCGGCTTGTTGGCTGTACCGGGAGCGGAGGAGTCTCAAACTTTACCATGAGAAAAGAGAAACCAAGTATCTGGTATAGTTTGGTAGCAGCTACCTGAAATCTGCTAAGATGGCTCAGTCTTCCTTTCTCCAGCAGTATATGAAAATTAACGTGGGTATTGCAGATGAGATGAGTTTATCTGTTGGTTGCATGCTCTGAGTACCAATCATGTCTTACAATTTCTGCAACCAGGGCTAAATTAGAGGACTGTGCTCCCTCTACTTGGTGCATGTTTTAAAAAGAAAAGAAAAAGTATTCTTCATAAAGAAGGGCACTGTGTGAGGCACAGAAAGACAGCCAGAGCAAAGCAGTCATGCTCTGAATAACACACAGGCCCCACTCTCTTCCAAGCCCACTAAGCAAAGACAAAGGACCCGGTGAAGAGGTAACAAGAATAATTGAATTTTTTCCAGTGTCATACACAGAGCTGCTGACTTATGGCGCCCATATGCTTGTGGTGCTGGCCAAAACCCTCCATGAAGAAGAGCCTGTTTGTGGATGAGGTTCAAATGGGAGAGAGCGCAGAAGCATGGTGTGCTAATGGGGGCTTCTCCCCTGTCAATGCTGCTGCTGTGAGAAGGTAGTCCTGTACAAACGTCATCTCCTCTAGCCATGTTGCCTGAGCTACCCCTGCTACAGTCGTACCTTCAGGCATCACAGGGCTGGCCAGGGTCTGGGGATCCTTGCCTTGATTTTCCTGCTCTTCGTAATTAATGCAACGGCTACGCGTAGCACAGGGTGTTTTCCTACTAGGAGGGAAAGCGCAGGCGGCGCATATCTGACCTTTTAAAAATCAAGCACAAAACTTTAGCTTTGGTATATTTTGAAAAACGAATCTATTCAGTCTGAAACTAAAATTGCTAAAAACTTTCCCATATAGACTGTGAATCACTTACTGGTTACTCCATCAACTATTGGTGGCTCCAAGACACAGATCAGGTATCTGTCGCTTTGGCGTCTAAGCATCAGGTCAATAAGGTAGGCATGGGATGTTAGCAATTACCAGTAACACGGGAATTACTGCTGTCATTTTATTAACATGAAATAAAGATAAATTTTAAGTTTTGTTAAGCCAATAGACTTCCTATAGTTGAGTGTCCAAGGAACAATTTTTTTTTTTTTTTTTTTTAAGCCTTAAATATTGTTTTAAATCCAACTGCAATGTGCACATAGGCAGCTTAATTGAAAGTCTTTTGAAAATAATATCACCTCTGTTCAGGTTCAGTCTCCTGCCAGCATAATTCCAGTGAAAGCTTCTGTCTGCAGTAGAGCTGACTAGTTGCTTCCAGACATGATACCTGGAAATGTGGTATCTAGTAATGATCTGTGCTGTTGCATTATCACAGCATTATAGTGAAAATAGCTCATGTCACCACAGTAGGAAGCACATCTATGACTTCCTCTAAAATGTCTATGAGATAAACATGGCTATGACAAATCCAGCCCTAATGGCACATTTCAGAGCATGGAAGGTCTTGTGATATCAGCTTGTCTTAGCAGGAAAAGATTTGTTTTAAAAAATTGACTTATTAAGGTGAAATTAACATGTTCCTACATGGCTTCAATTTCAACTTCATTTTCTTTGCCTGCTACATGAGGAGAAATGCCACCTTCTTGTTTCTGTGAGTAACATTACTGCAAAGACAACTAGGGACAGGCTTAGGTGACCGTATTCTGGCAAGCATCCCCACAGAAGCCAGACCCCTGTGCCCGACTACCAGAAATTTGGGCTGGCTATATTGTTCTCCTCATAACTCTTGACTTTACTGCAAGGATTATTGATAAGCATGTGAGCATCCATCCTGGTGGCTGTTGGCGGAAGACTGAAGCAAAAACATTGACTTCCTTGCCTTACCTACCTGCATTTCTCGGAAGTGAAGGGATGAGGCGAGGAAAAAAGCTAGGAAAAGTAGTTGTAAAATGAAAGGCAAACAGTGCAGTGCCTTGTTTTGGTAGAAGCCAAACTGTTGAAAAATCAAGTGCAAATGCAGTGTGGACATATGTGCTTTAAAACGCCATTATTTTTCACTGAAAATTTTTAGTCTCATGGGGGTTCTGTGTTTACCCAACTAATTTATTGCTTTGATTGAGTGCAGTAATTGCATGTTTAAAAGAAGAAAATTGCTTCAGTTAAACTAAAATTTTATCTCTGTGTCAAAAAGCCTGTGAGCAAACTGGGTGGGTCTGGCTCTTTTCTTTGCCCACCACCGCATTCCTGTGTTGACCAGGTCTTTCAGAGCTCTTTGCCCTTACAAACGGGAGCTTCTCTCCTTGCTACCCAACCCCCTGGTGATAAAGTCAACCTCTTTTCTGGTGCCACGTCTCTATTTCAAAAGGGAGACTGGGGAGAAGTTGTCAGCGGAAAAGCTGCCAAAATGCTTCCTGCAGTCCACAGTTCCTTTTTTGGCTCTTGGAGTGAAAGATGCGCCAAGCTTAAGCGTTTCAAGGAAAAGGGGGGGAAGAAGGAAGGAAGTGGACAGGCAACCAGCTCAGTGTCTTCCGAGTCGCGAGATGATTTTGAAAATGTGTTGTTCACTTAGAGGGTGTTGGAGTTAAAAAATGAAAATTGCTTTTGCAGCAAAGTGCACCATAAGGTCTGCAGGGACCGATTAGCACAATGGTTCTGTGTGTCCTATATAGTAAATGCTGCTTCAGTGGTTACTGTAAGATAGGATATGAAGGTGAGAGAAGTTAAGAGTTGCTCAAGCCCCTGTGGTTCACAGTTATCATTATATTAAAAGATAGAAGAGCCTTGGTTTTACTTAATTGGCAAAGACAGCAATCAGTCAATCGGACAGTTTAATGCAGAGGTTTTTTTTGTTGAATGACTCTTCATGATGAGGCATTTTTATGCAGCTGTGACATAGAATCATTTAGGTTGGAAAAGACCTTTAAGATCATCAAGTCCAACCGTTAACCTAGCGCTGCCAAGTCCACCGCTAAACCATGTCCCCAAGCACCACATCTACCCGTCTTATAAATACCTCCAGGGATGGGGACTCAACCACTTCCCTGGGCAGCCTGTTCCAGTGCCTGACCACCCTTTCAGTGAAGAATTTTTTCCTAATATCCAACCTAAACCTGCCCTGGTGCAGCTTGAGGCCGTTTCCTCTCGTCCTATCACTTGATACTTGGGAGAAGAGACTGACCCCCACCTCGCTACAGCCTCCTTTCAGGTAGCTGGAGAGAGCAATAAGGTCTCCCCTCAGCCTCCTCTTCTCCAGGCTAAACAACCCCAGCTCCCTCAGCTGCTCCTCATAAGACTTGTGCTCTAGACCCTTCACCAGCTTTGTTGCCCTCCTCTGGACACGCTCCAGCACCTCGATGTCCTTCTTGTAGTGAGGGGCCCAAAACTGAACACAGTACTCGAGGTGCGGCCTCACCAGTTTATTTTCCCTTGATAAGATGTATTTAATCAAAACTGTCTAGATGATAGCGTGCTTTGATCCTTGCCATACATGAGTGAGAGGGAGGGAAGGGGGTAATTCTGAACAGGATGGAGAGGAGCAGAGGCAGCAGGTTTCTAGATGTGCACTAGATGGTTTCTAGATGTGTTTCTAGAATTTTACACTCAAATAGAAGCATACCTTTCACTTGTATGGGAATTTTGCACTCAAATAGAAGCTTCGTTTAACTATTTTCTGTGAACAGTTTGTCATCTTTGGTAACGCAAATCTGATTTCACCTGTGATCATGAAGTAATACTTATGAGAAGAAAAATCCGCTTTAAAGTATTCCTGATTCAGTTTAGGCTGGGAAATAGAGGAGGGCTTTTAACTGGCTAGCGAGCAAAGTGCTTGAGTGGTTTCCTATTAGGAGCACTGGGAAGAGGAGGCCTGGCAGGTTTCTGTGTGAGCTAGAAAAATGTGAAGCAGATGGCATAGCCTGATGATCCTGGACTTGCCCAGAGGACTTGAGGGCCTTCAGTCCTATTTGAAGCAACTATTTAGAGCTGGGAAGGCCGCTTTAGATTTTGTACGAGTTATTTGTGCAAATGCAAGTTATTTTTGGTGTAAGTTACCCAAGGTCCAGATGTTTCAGATGGCCTAACAAGCCTCTTCTCCATCGTCTTCTTGCGTCCCTGAGCTGAGGTGCAAGCACAGAAGGCCTGAGCGGGCGTGGCAAGGAACAGGAGCCAAATCTTGGATGTGATGTGCAATTGATGGCCCGCAGAGCCTCCGAGAGATGTCACTTCAGGAGAAGTGCTTGGTTAAGCATTCCGTATGCCAGAGAGATTTGTATCCCACCCGCTTTTGTCTGCAGGCTGGCAGATGAAAGGGGACTTCTGTGCGTGCAGTGAGGTCATGTACATCTGAGAAAACTGAGCAGTCACGGATCATTTCCCTGAGCAGCGTTGGATTAGGGCAAAGCCTGCTTGCAGAAGAAGAAAATGAATCCTATAAATGGATTTGATATTAGCAGAGAGGGCATCTGAACATATATGCAGAAGAGGAAGAGATCATGGCTGGATGTGCTATCTTAATTGTAGCACTTCCTGGCTTGACCTTAGTAAAATGTCTTTTTCAGTAGGGAATATCTATTAACACATGTGTAAAAACAAAGACATGAATAATAAAATACAAAGCAAATATATATGTGTATATATCTGAAAAAATGCTTCTGCTTATTTACACTTTGTGTATGCGTGGTGGGCTACATTTACGGGCTGTCTCTTGCAGATTTTACTGGCATAGAGGCAAGCAGTCTCTGCTCAGGAATAGATTTTCTTGTGTTTTCCAGGTCATAAAGACAGTGACCCAATATATGTTAAAAATAATGAAAACTCGTTAAAAATAGTGAAAAAAGGGTAAGATGATGGTATGAGTAAAATGATGTCTGGAGCATGCTGAAATCAGTAAATTGCCAGGAAAAAAGACTCATCCCATTTCCTTTTTCTCATACCTCAGTGGGCTACGTTGTAGGTGCTTGTTTTACCAAGCTAATGAGTCCGGTTGCTGCCTATTTGGCAAAGTCCCTGGTCTGTGTTTGGCTGGCCACGTGTGCGTCAACAGTAAAGCTTAGTATTAAATGCTTAAGGTTTTGGTGTGGTGGACTTGGGGTATGGAGGATGTATGAGGTGCAAATCTGCTTGCGAAGATAGTTGGTTGTTTTCTTTTGATATGAGTAAAACTGAATGAAACACTGCAGAAAAGTTCTTGTCTGGGACTGGAGTTAGTAAAAGCAGCTGATCTTGGTACTGAGTTCTTCCTGATTTATCCAGGCTAAATAATTGCCTCCTGTTTTCAAGGGTTTGCATTTGCCTGCAGATGCAGAAAAGGGAGTGACTTCATTTAAACTGACCTTTTTAAAAAAAAAAAAAAAAAAAAAAAGTATGCAGAGAGCCTTTCTTGTTGCTTACTCCTTTAATCAGGCAACTTTTTTTTTAATCTTATTTTGACATTTGTGTTGGAATTAATGTGATTGGCAGCAGAATCCAGTAAATGAGAATTTCAGAGGTGTTTCTGCACTGCTAAATGAACCTTTGCCTTCAGTTTGACTTGGCAGCACTTGTAGAGTTCTGCATCAGCTGGATTTTATTGTGTGGGGAGATGGATAATCAAAAAGGGAATCGCACGTGCCTGCAAATTAAACATTTTGTTGAGAGTGCTCGCTTGCCGTTGAACAGCAGTGTAATGTCAGGGAGAGAAGGCGGGGGTACACGAGCCCAGTGTGCCGAGTGCTAAATGCCTCTTCGTACAAAAGCACAATGGCAAATGTTCAACAATGCAGTTGTGTCAAAACAAATCAGATCATGAGCAGCACCGGCTTGCTTTGCTTTATTTGCAGGGAAGTTTTTTCTCATCCCTGCCTCGTGATTAATGCTGCTGATAAGCACAGGGGGAGTTACTTATACAGCTAATGTGTGCCTTAATACCTGTTTGAACATTAATTTCCTAGCAGAGATGTTTCTGACATTTAGCCCTTTGCAAGCCTTCCAGAATAAGCTGTGATACTGCTACACAAATGCTGTAATTAATTTAATTGTGCCAGTATATGTGTGTTTTCTGCCTGTTGCATTCAGAAGCCATTGCACTGTGTAGAGAAGAGATGCATCCAGAAGTGGACATGACCTCTCTTGTGCTGGGCCAGGAGCTTCAAAATCAATGGGTCATGCTCTGCTGCTTGGATATAGAGCCAGTCCTCCTGAAGCATGCGATGCTAATTTGTCTGAATATTGATAATATGTTGGGAGAAGGCCTCCTCCTCCCATTCCTCTACCTTGATGGACCTATTGATCTTTTTGTTGTGATTTGGTAGTTTATAGACCTTGGTCTGGCTGTTAAAGAAAATTATCTACTGAGCAAGCTGATTTTGAGTGCATATTTTTAATATTATGAGGGAGTGGAAGCAACATAAAGCTACAGCGTTTCTCAATTGCATGTGATGGGACATGGCATGAGCCCCATAGCTATCAAGTTGTTCTTGATATCTGGAAAATGTTGGGCTCTTCATGGGGATGAGGGTAGTCAGCCTCTGCATGTGTGTGGGAGTCAGGCACTTGATTTCTGTTTGTTTTTATTAAAAAAAAAAAAAAAAAGGTAAGTTGGGAAAAAAAGGCAGGTGGTATTAATGCAAAGCAATATAACTCAGTTTTGCTGTTCATATCTGGTGTATGCACAAGCTTCACCTGGTGTTTGCTGCTTGTGTGTGTCTGATGTTCTCCAGATGCGTGCTCACCTGAGAGCGCTGAGCTGGGCTTCTCCCGGAGCTGAAAGCGGGGTTCAGCAGCAGCTCCCCCCCAGAGGGGGAATGGCACTTGCCCTGCTCCGGCTCTGTGCACACGCTGCCTATTTGCTGGGTGCTCCACTTAACTACAGAGAAGCCAATGCTATTACACCGTGAGATCTGTCAGGCAGCTGGCGTTAGCAAATACTGCAAGAGGGTTGTTGGAAGTGCTGACGTGTTGAGGGATTTCTGGGAGAAGTTTTGTGGCTATTTCTGAAGGGTGCATCAGAATATGCTGTAGTTCAGCTTTGTCCACATTCCTCACCACAGCTACTCTCATAGAAAGAATCACACATTTTAAGGTAGTTTTGAGTTTTTGGACGTTGTTTTCTGTCACTGCTGCTTCTTAGTAAAATGACTAATTATTAATAAAATTAATGAAATAACAAAACGATTGCAATACCAGGGCTCCATAAAAAGCTCCAGGGCTTAAGAAATTTTAATAACTTAGGAAATATTTGGTTGAGTTGCAATTCCTGAAAACAAACAATATTTAAATTTTATTAAAGGACTTCAGCCCTCCTTGCTGCTATCATATTTGGAACATTGTGTTCCAGCAAAATGCTGATAGTTGTTGTTGCAGCCTCCCTTGGGACAGGACAGAATGGATAACTCACTCTTTTGGTGGTTTAAGCTGGTAGTGGTCAGTCTGTAACAAGAATTTTTTTGCTTTATTTCTGGAAGGCGGTGCTTCTTTTCCTAAAGATACAACCTTTGCAATTACCTTCCAGAATAACTCGGTGCTTTTCTCTGTGACAGGTAGATCTGGAAATCATACCTCAAACTTCTGGTCTAGAAGACTAAGGGAGAGATCTTGGTGTGCTGAAAACCGTTGCCACCATCCTTGCTTTGGGACAGGATGAGGAGCTTTGTGCTGTTGAAGTAAATGAGGGTTTGGACATGGAGTGTGGGAGGTGCTTTGAGGCAGCTATCAGTTGAGGCCTGTGCATGGTCTTACCTCTTGTTAAATATGAGTGCTGCAGCTGTGCTGCCTTCGCTGTTGGGTGCTCCAAGAGGTGCTACGGGGATAAAAGCGCTCAGCTACAGGGTGCTGCCCTGGCCCCCTTGCTCTTCATGTGGACTTACTGCCTTCCTGGTGGCATCCCTGCTAGGAGGAAAGAAATGTGAGATGTATTAATATGGTTGGTCCCGTAGCATTCACTGAACAGTTTGAAGCAGGCATGATGAATCAATAAATTGCGCCAGGACAGTTTTTGCATTACTCTGTTTATTGAGCAGATGGAGGATATGTAATAGAACAAATACACCCCACAAACCCCATTAAAAGAGCATTAGGGTTGCAGTGGTGAGCATTTGGAAAACATTTGAGAAACCACAGAGCTTTAATTTTGCCTTTTTCAAATGTAATCTGAGGTGGTCTTCAACTGCATGATTCTTTTCTCCTGAGAAACTTCTTTCTTGGGCAGGCTCTGATTCAGCAAGGCATTTAAAGTTATTGGCAAACCCATTGACTAGACATCAGTGTATGCATGCGTCTGCTTAACTAGGTACACAAACATCCTGGTGACACACAGCCTGCTTACACAGGGTCTGTGATGGAGAACGTTGTTACAAGGGTCGTGGTTCCTCATTTATTTACACATGCTGTTTATACACGCACATGCTTTCTTCCATTCTTCCATCAAATACTTTGAAATAATCATTCTTAATCCTTCACCAAGCCCAGACTGGAGGCATCTCCTGAGTGTTACCAGGAAGGCTTGGTCAGGTTACCTGGGAGCTGGTTTTCATGGTGTTTTTTGCTTGTCACTTTGCCGTGACGAGCACTCTTCACAGTGGGTAAAGCAAAATAAAATAACAAAACACATGCCATGGATTACCTTCGACAGTACTGTTTCATTAAAAAAAAAATACATTGACTATAAAATCACATCCCAGCACTATCCTAGTCAATGTTTTAATCACATATGAGGCAAGAGGACTGAACACCATTTTTCTTACTGCCTTTTTTCTTTAAACTTGCAATAAAAGCATAAATGGCAAGCAGCAAAATGTAAGCTGAAGCTGTGTCTTACTGTGTATCAAAACAAGCCAGAAAAACAGTCTCAAGGAAAGCCGTAAGTTTGAAATCTGAATTTTCCAAATCATAAATAATGTATTTAGTCTTGCTGTTCTGACCAGGAGTTTCAGGTATAATGGGTATGCTGGGCAGAGCTGATGGGCATAACTGAACAGATTAGACATATAAGCAATATGAGCTGCAAAGAGGATTTCATCTTTTCGGAGGGTGGTGGGTGGGGGTGGTGGTATCCTTCATCAAATGTGTAAAATTTCTTTAATAACTAGACCTGGCAGGGAAATGCATGGAGTTCCAGCAGTGATAATCGGTGCTTCAACTCACTAGAACAACCAGCGAACCAAAAGATTTGTGTTTACCTAATTCTTCAGGACTTGAACAAGTGAATGTCATTGCATTCATACCAAATAAAGGCACATACAAAGAAGAAAAAAAACCCAACCCAAAACCAACAAAAAAAACCCCAACAAAACCAAAAGAAGGGCTGGGTTATGTCTATGATTATTTTTTTAATGATTTAGGGATTGCCTTCTACAGAGAGTTTTCTGTGCTGAGTCCATCCAGCCCAGTGTCCCATTGCAGACAGTGATCAGCCCTGGACCCTCTTGGATACTCCCCAGAAGCCGGTGTTGAGCCCAAATCCCCTTTCTCCCACTACATTAGCCCAAAATGCATGTAAGCACTTATCCACCTCTTGCATCCACCACACCCAGTGGCATCCAGGTGAACTGGTATTTGTCAATCAGGGCTTTGAATTGCTCCCTCTGAGCTTGTGCTCATTTTTAATATGCAAACGTTTGCAGAAATTAGTCAAGATGGGCAGACCCCTCATCTGAGGTCCCCCTCTCCAGATGCTGCAGTTTAACATAGGGAAATCGCAGTCCCCACTGTCCCAGGGTGGGCCACCACCTCTACTCCTAGGGGTGCAGGTGAAGGGTGACTTTCTCAGAGTAAAGACCGTGCATCAGTTGTTTCCTGTTTTGTGTTTGGATACAGGATTTAGGAGGTGATGTGTCACTGGTCACAAGTTATTTTCATCTGAATGTGTGCTTCGCTGAAACATACGAATCCCAAATATGTGCAAGTTGTACCTACTTTCTGTGTCTCTTTGGCTGTGGCTGCTGGTTTTATTGATCTCCCTTTGGATGAAAGCTGAGAGCCTCTCGCATCCGTAGCCCTGTCACTGGGAGGAGGCTGCTGGAAGAAACAAGGCCGAGCATGCCTGATGTTCAAGGCTGACCATGCTACAGCCCTGGTGCAAGGCACAACCAACCTTCCTCTCTGCTCTGTCAAAATAGGAGACCTCAGCACAAAGGTTTGTACTTCAGTAGCAAAGAGCTGTAGCAGAACTAATTATTCAATCTCTCTGCTGGGCTTGGTGGCCCTCAGGAAGAGTGATCAGTGAAGAAATTTCTGAGCCCTTGTATGAGAAGTGGGAGGTAAGAGGAGCTCTTCAAGGGGGCCGAGCTGAGCTGTATTTGTGGTATTAATACTAGTAGCCTGACCTGGAAAGCAAGCAGGAGCGCCATTTCTCTCCAGCCCCTGCAGGCGCTGCGAGAAGGCTGTTTGCTGTGCTGAGGGTGGTAGACTAGACCTCAGATTTAAAGGCAATTTAGAGCTCCATTGACTTGTAAGATAAAATGGTGATTTGAGTTTATTTCATTCCTCCTATGACTAAGGGACGGTGAGCCGTTGCAGGGGAAATATGAACTGCCTTAACCCAACCTCAGTCTTTACCCAAAGCTTGAAGATGAGCCAGGCCTTGCTGTGTTTAAGGAAAATATCCCTCTCCAAATGCAGCAGGAGGTAACACCTGTGTGGCAGGAGGTTTTAACCTGCACCAAAAAGCATGGGTTTGGGATGGCTCAAGGGGGAAATGGAAGTTTGCTGGAGAGAGTTTGCTCCAGACTTGAAATGCAAGAAGATGGGGGCAAGAAGTGTGTGTGGGGGGGAAATTGCAGATACTTTGATAAAGCTTTATGTTGTACTCTACTTGATGTTTCCCTTGCTGTGGAGCTGGGAGAACTTGGCTTCTTTCCTACTGGTGGTGTCACTGTATTTACTTATTTTTTTTCTTAAGGCAAATAAAAGTAAACCTCAGCAGTGACTCCAAAAATCCTGGGTTGTTGAATCAATAGTATCTCTGCTCTCCTAAAAATATGAGCAGCTTGATTTTTAAAAAGTGAGATGTTCAAAAGCCAGGCAGTCCTGCATTTCTTGGAGCTGCACAACAGGGACTTGGAGCAGCATGCAGTCACACTTAATTAGACAGCCTGGGGCTGGGATGGCTAAATGCCGCCTCTGCTGAACCTGAGCACAGTGGATATGAACCTCAGCAGAAGTCTCATCTGCTTTTATCCACCCTGGTAATGGTACGGAAGGGGATTGTTGTAATTGTAAATGTTGCAGGGCTGCTTCTTGTGAGCTGGTTTGCAAGATCTCATGTCAACTTTTCTTCTGCCCCAGAGATGCGATGACTTGGGACTTTGTTTGCCACCAGGTTCTCTTATGTGGTAGATTAACCTGGTTTTGTGCACTGGAGTCCTTGGATGTGCACAGTGCTGTGTAACCTTTGCTTTTGTCACTTGTGTAGGCTTGTGTTTTAGGTCATTTATCTTGATAATGAGTTCTGTTTCACACCTCTTCAGACAAGCACAAATGTGGAAACACCATTAGGGAAGGAGGAGGATCTGGAGGCTGAAGTCTCCAACAGATAAATGGGGTTTTTACCTCTGGCAGTACATGGAGTTCTTTCATTTTAATACCTAGCAAGCAGCTGATGTCCTTGCTACCAAGTAGGAGATGCATCTTGTCCTTCTTCTGCTCTTTCAGACAATGCCAGATGTCCATCGCTAGCCTGAAGGATGTGAAACACATGGGAAGGGTTAGATCTGTTCTTTACAAAAGCTGGTCTGTTGTGTGAGTGGTGCCTGAGATAGGGACTCCAGAGAGGTGGAGTCTTTTTCTCCTTCCAGTTACAGCCTCAGTTGTGCAGTTTAAAGCAATGTGGGTATTGTCTTTTTGGATTTTTTTTTTCTATGCTTAGAACATTGTAGAAATCCAAGTCTGGAAAAGGACGACTCTTCTGCGTAAAATGTTTTAGCCTATACCCAGAAAGTGCTGCAAATCAAAAGGCTTGAACTTTTTTTATTAAACGATGCAGATTGCTGCAGAGCATCTCCAGAGGACAGCTGCTGTTCCTGGTTTTCAGAGAAATTTTGTTGGGGGAGAGGGTGGGAAGAAGGGCTGGAACAAAGCCCTTGTTTACTTGCGGTACCTGCTCTTCTTTTCTGTTTCAAAAGCTGCACCAGAAGCTTCTGGGAGGACAGGAGCCGCTAGGATGAGGCTTGCCAGAGAGCTGGTCATGGCTGCCAGTGCCTCTCCTGGAGGGGGGGGCGGATTCGGCCCCTCAGAGGTGCCTCCCTTGGGAGGGTGCTTCGATTGGGGCTCCCATGAGGCTGTGTGAAACACTTCTGCCAGTGCCGGGCTCTGAGATGGGTTTCTAGGAAACCTGGATTATCATTCTGCTTTTATTGTGCTCTTTGAAGCATTCATTGATCTATTTCTTTTTATGGTAGGAGAATTCTGTTGCATTGTCTCTGTTGGGCTGTATTGCAGGTTTCAGTGCTAATGCCTGATGCGGCAGATTTTTGTTCAAAGGACTAATGCCTTTGTATTAAGGTCTTGCTTACAGCCCACTAGTCCCATATTAGAATTAAAGCCCTTTGAGGAAGAACTTTATATATATATGTGTGTGTATTTGAATCGGGTGTACCTGACACAAAAGAGCCATGATCTGGCATTGAGTGTGTAGCTATTACTGCAATGGAAATAACTGCTCCCTTTCTCCACTTGCACAAGCAAAGACATGCATGAGTAGGAAGTTATGCAAAGGGGGGCTGATCTTGTATCTTGGGCACCAAGTGCCCCATCCTCAGCATATTTAAATACTCCAGTTTACTGTGGATCAAGAGAGTGCTGCTGGTTGCGAGCGGCTGAGGCTGGCCCTGGCGCTTGTTTACAGCATTCAGCTGGATTCAGCTTGGAAGCTGGAGGGACAGATCTAGTATTTTGGGAAAGCTGCAAAGCCTTTCTAGGCCTTTGTTACCCAAAGGAGAAGAAGCGGCCCTGTACCGTGCTGGAGGGTATGGTACAGCCGTGCTTTAAGGACTGAGCTGTTGAGCTGCTGTGGGAACGGAGGCTTACCGAGTGCTGTGAAGGTGGGTGGATCCTGCACAAAAGTTGCTCTGAACTGGCTGGTGTCGCAGCTGCTAGAAATACTAGAGATGTGGGCAGTTCAGAGATCCATTTGTTGTGGATGTTTCATCACCTTGAACACACCAGGTTACCAAACAAAACTGGGCCTTTTAATGAGAAAATATGCTCTTGATATTTTATTTTATTGACACTTCTCAGTTTTTAGCACTCGAGCTCTCTTTCTGCCATTGTGCTGGTTGTGGTTTGCGAAGAGTCTTGTCTCCACACAAAGTAGGACAGCTGGGTCCTGGAGATCCTTGGGTGTAGAAAGCTTTGCTCTTCTCTGTGTAAGCAGTTTGGCCAAGCTAGTTTTCCTTATGTTTTTTGTGGTCTTCCAGGCAGCAACACGGAGAAGGGGCGGGGGGAAATTACACTTTAGAAGAACAGAACTGTGAACATAAAAGTCAATGCACTGACACCCTTTGTACCTCAGAGTAGTTTCAAGCCGAGGCTGTTTCGTTTTGTTTTGGTTTTTTGTTTTTTTGTTGGTTTTTTTTTTTTTTTTTTAAAAGCACATTGTCAGCATAGGGATACTGTATATTCTGAAAGAATTTCCAGGGTTTAAGCATAGCTATTAGCTGCCTCCTTTTAAACGAGCCATTTCAGGGTGATAATCTCTCCCTATCAGATCATGATTTTGAGCAATTGGTATCTCTGATATTAGCTTTAACGTTTCCTGTGTAAGCTCATTAAGATGGACAAAACATACACAGGGGAAACCACACAGTCCTCATCTTTCAGTGAGGAGTCCTTCCTCTTGAGCAAGAGAAACAGCTTAAACAACTTAAGTGTGTTGTAGTTTCTCCTGTGAGAGCGCCACAGAACAAATGAGATTGTGGATTCATAAAAAATCAGTGTCACGTGCCACACAGCGGTGTCCTCGGTTGGCTCCGATACTGTCACCTGCAGGCTTTGGTTCGGGCTGTTGATCCTTCAGCAGAGGGGACTGAGCCAGCAAAACCTGGCAGAGCAGAGCAGGTGAGGGAGGACACAGCAAGGAGGAGCAAGATGCTTATCAGTACTGCTGAAAGGGTGATTTTTAAGAAACAACACATAGGGCTTTTGTTTTCTTCCTGCTGTCATCTCTGCAGGCAGATCCAGTGTTGCTGTTTGCATTTCACCCTAATCTGTACAATGTTGATCTAGATGTTTAATGAGTGGATTGGTGTGAAATCAGGCTTCAGGCTCCCAGACAGTGGCTTGGTAAATACAATAAGCAGCCGCTCTTCTAGCCTGGAGGGGTTGTTACAAATTTTTTATCACTGATTTTTATGACATGCCATTCTGACGGCATCTGGATTTGTAGAAAGAAAAAAAAGAAAAACCCTCACTTTCCCAAGAAATCTCCATTTCAAAGGTTTACACACTGCAACAACTACTACCTAATTGTTGGTGGGTAAGCCCCTGCGTGATTATGCAAGCGGGGGAGACAGACACTAGAAAAAATCATCCCTGTATTTACTCTGACAGGCAGATAGATACTGTGAGGCTGATCAGACGGTGTCAGGCACACTCTGATGAGCTGCTTGGGAGCCTGGGGACAGGTGTAACCGCCTGAAGCCCACATCAGTCTTTTAACTCTTTCTGTCAGCTGACGGTTGGATGTTTATCAGTGGTGCTTTTGCCATCCCAGGTTTTTAACGATGCTCAAAATGCATCCTGGAATAGCAGGTGGACAGATTCTGTGCAATTGCTCCATTAATACGGTTTCAAAACTGTTGTCTTGCTCATAGTCTCTTGTAAAGACTAAAAACCCAACAGAAGATCGTAAAATTAAAGCAGCCCCTTAAAGATAGTTCTGCTAAATCAGGGGGCGAAGCCTTTTTAGTAGGAGAGCTGAAGGGAGTAGAGGCAGCCCCGTTCTCCAACTTTTATGACAAGATTACTTGCGCTACAGGGACACATAGTGCCGAGGGCTGTGCAAATACAGCCTCGGAGCACTTGCGTTCTTGGAACATAAAAAGGGAAAGGCAGAGCAGGGAGAGGGGGAAGGGGGGTGCCCTGGCTCCTCGGAGCAGGGCAGCGAGGGCCAGCGAGACCCCGTGCCAGCACACGTGGGAAGGGACTGAGGAGGCTGCCCAGCTAGCGGCCCTGAGGTTGCAAGCTCCCGGCTTGCAGCCCTCCCCTGGGGTCCTGCCCTGTCCCACAGGACGTTGGCCAGGCTTCGCAGGCTCCAAATGTATTCAGATATGTGCCAGGCTGCTGTGGTCCCAGTGCACTCCTCAGCATTTGTCAAAAGCGGGCGTAAAATGCTGAAAACTCCCTTTGCGTGGACATGAACAGCTGCCCAAAGGAACAAAGCAATGGGGACACAAGTACGTAGCTCAGAACCACCTGTACTCAGCTGTACTGGCAAAACCTCCTTATTCTCTGCTGCTCAGTGCTGCCAGGCAGGGGCTATGGGACAGCCCTGGGGCTGGGGCCGCTCCTGACAGTTGCAGGAGAGCAGGGTTTGCTGCAGCGCACACAAACTGGAGAGATGTTGGCCTGCTATTAAAAATAGGTAATGGGCCGTGACGTCCACCAAATGAGGTCTTGTGATAGTCACAACAAATGCGGTGTTTCAGGCAGATGAACATAATTCTGTCAGTGGGATTAAAAGGAAATGCTGCAAAATTACGCAGATGGTTTTCAAGAAGTCGTAAAAAGTTAATTGAAATGGGTTTTTTATTAGTTGTGTGCTATGTTGCCACATAGCACTGGGTGTGTGGATTAAAAGGCTGTCTGGATTTTTAGGGAGGCGGGGTGAAGTGGGAAGGATTCTATAGGACCTGCTATAATGAGCTTAGGTGAGGTTTTTTTCCTGCCTTGTCTTGTAGCTTTGCATCTGCCCAAAAGGAGGAGGGTGCTTCTGTTTATACGTTTTAGTAAGGCCAGCTGAGAAGGAGAGGCATGAGTGTACCACGTCAGTGGATGTGGGGATGAGGCAGGCATGGCTGCTAGGGTGCTCAGGGCAGTGAAGGAAAAAATCCATTTTAAATTGTGTTTCTTTGATTCTTGCCTGGCCGGTGCCATTTTGCTTGTGCTGAGGAGCTGGCCAAGTACACAGCCTCCCCTGGCAGCTTGCACAGAAGGCAGCGGTGTCCGTTTGCCCAGCAGTCTGACTATGAAAAATTAGAGTAGTCCGAGGAAACCTCAGATGCATGTGGGCTTCCTCATCCGAGGGCTTCAGCTCCAGCCCTTCCAGCTGAGCTTCAGGCCCTGGCTTTCAGCCTTCACAGCCAATTTGGTTCCTTGAAAACTAAGCACGTGTCACTTTCACAGCACAGACCTTAACAGAGGAAGTGTGCGACTTCTATTGCAAGGGTTTCTTTCTGACAAGGTGTGCTTGCTGCAGGGGTCTGGGCTAGAAATTAAATAAATACTTGCTGTTCCTTGCAGAACAGGAACCTGAAAGCTCATGGATGGGTTTCTTCTTCATTGGAGATCCAAGCCCTGCAAATGGCTAATGATGGTCAAGAGCGACTGCGCTGCCTGTCTGTAGTGTTTGCATACCTGCCAGCTTTGCAAGTGAAGGGTGGGTTTTGGGAATCTGGTAAAATAAATGCATGGAATTTGAAATATGATTTATTACCTGTTTTTAAAAATAACGCACAAGCACCCTAACTGACATGTGAGCTCCTTGCGCAAGAAGAGATGGTCTCCATCCAAACGTGTTGCAGACAAGTCAGAAGGCAAACCAAAAACCAGAGGCACAGAGTCCAGGGAATTTGCCTGACATCGCAGGCAGAATTTGCCTCAGTATTTGGATGTCTGCATGGATGGAGTTTTTGGATCCTAAGCGCCCTGCAAATGCTCACACGGTGGTTGGTGCCTCATAGCTGTGCTGAGGGGACAGGGCTGTTTCTGCAGAGTTTGCCAGCATCCCGTGGACTGCCTTGCCCTGTCCACCCGGCGTGCGTGGCTCAGGGGTTCGGTGTCCCCGAGACATGTGCCAAACTCATGTTCCCTCCCTCGCTGTGGTTAGCAGAGGCCTGAAATGGGAAGACCTCATGGCTTCTGAATCATGCAGAAAGAGAAAGGAGCAAGCTGCTTCTGCTGAATAGCCAGTGCTGGCATCTGTGAAATGCTGCTATTGATTTCATGAAAGCAGTTAATGAGTTGACTGTAAAGCAGGAAAGTTGGGAGGGCAACAGCACGGGAACAAGCTGTGTATGGTGAGGTTTAGATGAAGAGGGATGCCAAAAATTATCACCTATGCTTCTTGAGCAGCAAAGCCAAGCTATGAAATGTGCCATCTGTGTTGGCACCTCCTAGGTGGGTGGGAAGGCAGTGCAGTGATGTCCTCTTCCACTGCAAGCGAGGCAGGCTGCTACTGTGGGTTTCGGCATAGTGGCCTTTGCCTCAGGCACGTGTCCGTGGGTTGAGGTGGTTCAGACCTGCAGCATGGTCCAGATGGGGCCCGTGGACCAGCACGCAACCGACACCTGTGTGTCAACCACTGGTAAGGGTGCAAATAGAGACCAAACTCAAGTGCCTCAGCAGGGCAAACAAATACTGAGTGTGGTTGGTAGAGGTGGGCAACCTCCCTCTAAGCCACTCTGTAAATGTCAAAATTTGAACCAGGGCAGAAATATTGTTTCTGCAGATGACAAGTTACCAAGGAGGAAGGGCTCTGTCTCCATTCAAGCGGGCTGTAAAGACCTCTGCTAACATGCTCTCGTGTTTGTTGCCATGAAGGTGGCACCATGGGAAAGCTCAGTCTGGTCAATAGAACATCTCCCTCTGCAGAGCTGCGTCTTTATTTAATGTTTTACAGTGATCTCCTTGTGTGTGGTGATTTTCTCCAGTCTGTGAATTCATGTGTGGTATTTTAGAGCTTAACTTCTTGGGGAGTGATTTTCGTCTTTAAAGACCTGGGTGGGGGAATACGTTTCAAAGACTTCTGAAATGTTACAGCGTTCAGTTCCTATGGTGTTGGAGAGTTAATTTCTTCATTTAATCCTTACCTGACGTTGCTTTGCGTGTTGTACAGCTGTGGGAAATGCTGAACAGATTTGCATTGGATTTGTTTGGCCCTGCCATGTGGCTAGTAGGATCAGATTTTAGCGGTTTTATCAGCCTGTCAGCGTGTATCATTTTCTCTCAGGGGAAATAAGTGATCCGCTTGCCTTCCCTGCTTATTTCACATTTGACTTGGTGCTCCCACTGTGGCAAAGATGCTCTTTTTAATCGTGCTCCTTTGGAGATGGCGATAAAAAAATGGGCTCTCTGAAGACATTTCCTCAGCCTGCGTGGCTAATTGGGGCCACCGGTGATTTGAAGTAAGCATCCTTGTAAATGAGCCCCTGACCAGGTTTTGCATTTCTGTCTCACTAGTCTGTCCTTACATTTTAGGGATTTTGATCATCAAGACCAAGTCTGAGGCACCAGATCTCAGTCATAGCTGTGCTTAAAGCAACTCTTTTTATCTCTATAAAGCAAACTCTCCTAATTGTAAGCAGGTAAGGAGGATTAACACTAGTTAGTAATTTCTCTCTTGCTCTTTAATACGCTTGTAGCCTTATGGGGACACACACTGACTCCAGTGCCTCAGAGGAGGCAAATAGCTGGACAAACAAGGCAGCTGGAACTGGAGGGCTCAAGTGGGCCTTAGGCAAGAAATAAATCCTTGCCCTCTGTTCAGGTACTCATCCAGGCTTCCCTCTGGCTTGGTAGTTTTGAAATCTCCTGCTCCAGCAGGCCCACAGCAGTTCTGCTGGAAACTATTGAAATCTACAGCCAAACACCAGGCAGAACTGCACTGTTTTGTCAGAAATTTGTCCTTGAACGTTCCCTGCATCCATGATGTACTTGGGGGATGAGTTTGAGATTTCCCATTGTAATTTTGTCAAATTTGCTTTGTATGAACTGCTTTGAGACTGAAATGGAAGACATGGCCTTGTCAGACAACTTGCTTTGTGATTTGGGCTTGTTCCAACCTCAGTCGGTAAGGGAAAACATAGCATGAAAACACCCTACTTGAATTGAGCACATGAAAATGTGGGATCAAACTGTCCCCGCTATGAAGCGGCATCACGTCACATTCTGTGGCTCGCAGGGCCACTGGAAGATTTTCTCAGACGGTGTGTGTGTTGTGCAACCCTTCGAAAGCAGAACGCAATGCAGGAAAAGTGTTCTCACCAAAAATGTTGGGAACTTCACTGAATAAATGGCCTAATTAAGACTGAAGAGGACTCCAATGCCTGAAACACTTGTGAAGTGCTTAGTTGAGTAGGAATAGACTGAAAGAAAGAAAACCTAAGGTTTTTTCCTTTTTCTTTCTCAAATGCAGACACTGGCAAAATCAATGGTTTCATCTTTGCAGAAATTCAGGTGCCAGTGCATATAGTCACAATCAAAACACTTCAAATGAAAAATTGCCACATTTAATAGGGGCTTTATAAACAGAGGAACTGGCAGCTACCTGCTTAGTTTGAATTATTTTATTAGTATAAGTTAGCCATTTTTCTTTCAGTTTCTTCCACTATTGTGTTATGGGTTTATGCACAACCTTGTATACATTCTTGTTTATTTAAATATTTAAAATGGATATATGGAATCTGTGTCTATTCCTGACAGCTTGAGCAGTTAGTTGTAATTTGTTGGTAAAGAGAAGGCAACTTTCCTGTTTTCCTAGTGAGAAGTACCCATCAGAAGTAATGACTGTCTGGAGACTCCTCATCATTCGCATGACCACTGGTGATGCCAATTTGCTGTGCTTCAGTTGTGTGGAGTAAGAACAGCTGTACTGGGTCAAACCAAAGAATCCATCTAGCTTTTCTGCGCATCTCCACAATGCCTAGAAGCATGTGTACGGACCAGGGAAACAAACACCCCATGTCCTGGAGGACAGAATATATGGGGTTACAGAAAACGGGTATTTTCCTGAAAGGCAAATACCATGCTGGCAGTGTCATGCTGCTGCTACTGGGGATGGACATGAACTGATGGGTTTCTGCAGTCAACTCTACAAGAGGCAAGAAGCCAATGCTGTTAATTTAGAAGACCCTGCTTCTGTTATAGTTTCCTTCACACTTCCAAATCATGTTGGTCTTGGATTTTTTTTTTTTTTGTTTGTTTCTCGATACCTAGAGCACTTAAGTTTAACTTGATTATCCTCTTTT
This sequence comes from Platalea leucorodia, assembly GCF_965183815.1. Classification (NCBI taxonomy): domain Eukaryota; kingdom Metazoa; phylum Chordata; class Aves; order Pelecaniformes; family Threskiornithidae; genus Platalea; species Platalea leucorodia. The sequence continues at coordinate 63,370,725 of NC_138827.1, forward strand.
CTAATGATTGTAATCTTTTCTTCTTTCCACTACAGAGCCTCAGCCTCTTGCATAGCAATAGCTGAGCTGTGAGAACACTTGAACAGTTTCCAGGAAAGATAAGTGACTGTCAACAGCTACATAGAAGAAATTATTATGGATGCTGGGTATTTCATTCCACTGTTTTCAGCACTGGCTGATCCTGTTGTTTTGCCATGGTTTTTGAAATGGCCCTGTTCTAGCTAAGGTGTAAGGGGGTGGTGCTAGAGAGCCTGGTAGACTGCAAATGGGAACTTAAACAGCTCAGATGGGCTAATGTGTATTGAAGGAAGAACAGCCAACTGATAGTAATTATCTTGAAACAGCAATTAAGTTGTCTTGGTTCGCTGTTGTGGGCCAGTGCTTTTTCAGATGTCAGAACAAGAGCTGGGCAGCCACAGCCTCAGGTTGTGGCACTGTGGTCATTTTTCCTCCCTTCGTGCTGTCAACTTTTATTTTGGGCTGTGTCATGTTCAAGCAGGCAGGATGCCTCGTGAAAATCCTTGCCCATGTGCTTTGTTAGCCTCCTTTACAGATTGTGATTTTTTTGATCGCATCCTCTTAATACATCCTGTAGCACAAGACATCATCTGGTCACTTGGCCACCTTTCTCCAATGCTTTCTTAGGCAATCCACTGCTTTAAAGAGCTCTGGGCTTCATCTGCATTGCTGGACAATTTTTAGCTCTCTACCTGTTCGGTTCCCTATCGCAGTTGGTATTTTTAGGAGGTACAACTTTTTGCTTGATCTTCTGCTGTGGGCAATGAAGCCCTCCACAGGGTGAGTGGACGAGGAAGCGTGGCTGGCACTGATGTAGCATCCTTCAGGACACCGCGCTTACCCTGACTAATATTATTATGGGGAATGTGCTTGTGGCTGTTTCACCCCTTGTAGCTATGGTTGCTTCTCCTTTTAAAACAAACAGAGGCTTTGCCTGCATTGGAGAGCGTGCACCAATTACAGCTAATGGTGGGCAATTAGTTTGAATCCAGCAGAAGCTCTGCTGTCACAATTTGCAGCTTAACTTTTCTTCCCTTCTTCTGCTGTCAGCAGCTGTAATTGGGTCAAATGCTGCAACACAGACGGGACTGCTGTTCCCCGCATCCCTCTCAGCAAAGCCCCCCGTGCCGCCATCCAAGCAGCTGATGGCTGCTGAGCCCAGACAGGGCTGGGACTGCATGTTGCACTGACCAGACGTACCCAGTGTGAATTGGTTTTCTGACAACCTGAGAAGCAGGAGGGAGAGGATGGAGCACCTGGTCCGGTGGTTTTTATTTGCTCTTTCCATTGTGTGAGGTGGCACTGACAAAGAGGAGAGAGCGCCTGCCTTGTTCGCTACTGTGCTTCTATGTAATTAGAGTCCATCCCTGTTCTGAAAAGTTTATGCTTTTATATAGGTTAAGTGGGAGAGAAGTACAAATTGTTTCCATTTTTCCTGATGGGGGAACTATGAGACAGAGCAGTGTTTGACCTGCCCACATCACATTGCTGGCATTTGGCACAGCTGAGTGTTTTGAGCACAGATTTCTTGAATGTCAGGCCAGTGCCCTATAAACACAGGTTGCCTTTTGTTGTTTCCTGGGCACAACTGTATGGGAGAGGCAATAAAGGGGCTCTGTAGGCAGGGCACTGAGGAATTCGTGCTCAATTTACATATGAAAACATTTATCCTAATACTCAGAGCTTACATAGCTACCAGTGAGGGGTTTCCATGGGCCTGAAGTCTGGCAGAAAGAGGGTCACACCACCCTCTTCAAATGAAATGCTTTAATTTTAATTAAGTCCACTACCTCCTGGGAAGTTGCAAGCTCCCAAATTTCTTAATTACCTACTGTGCAGCTGAAGCTCAATTGTAATTTAGGACTTGGAGATTTTTTTTTTCTTTCCTTTTTAATTGTAAACAGCAGCAGAGAAGGAGCGTGTACTGCAGTAGATGCACTGGCAGTGATAGATGAGCCAGTGCAGAGAGAGACAGAAATAACATGGCAGATTGGCTGTGGTTTTTAGCTGTCTAGGAACGAAGCAGAAGAATGCTGCCCGCACACCATCTGGATGAGACAGCGAGAGGTGGCGAGCTTCACGTGAACGCAGGAAGAGGAGGGTGCTTTTCCCTTGTCGGAGATCAGAACTGACATTTTGATATGTTCAGGGTGCCATCTACCCTGTCTAAATATTTATTTCTTGTGCTGTGCTCAGTCTAATGCAATCAGACTACAGTGTGGAAGGCTGCCATATCCTTTTAGCTCTGAATTTGTCTTGCACTAACAGGCTCTACTGCCCCCAAACTATGTATGCATATTGCAAGCGAGGGGAAAAGTTGGAGCACCAGCTTGCATTATAGCAGCTTGCGCATTGCTTCTCATTGCTATCAATTAGATCCGACAGAGCTTGCTGTATTGGCTACCTTAGGGTTTGTCGTGCAGAGCTAGAGACGCTAACCAAGTTATGTGCGAGCTTGATTCCCATTATATTAGTAGGAAGTTAAATTAGCTAGTATTTTCTTTTGAAATATAAAAATGTAAATTGACGACTTCTGATATTGATTTAATATTTCCACTGAAAATTGAACAATAATGCACTCTACATGTTTTCCATATATTCCTACTAGTTGAAGAACAGCCTGCTGTGAAAAAACTGGTCCGAGCAATCTCTCTGCTAAGCAGAAACATGCTCAATTTGAGTGTGCTAACCCTAAGTTAAATTATTCATTGCGCATGTACTCCTCCACCCGTGCACAGACTGTCCTGTGAGGGTAGGCTGGCTTAGGAGAATTTTTTTTTTTTTTGTTAAATCACTTGGGTCCCTTGGATGTGGGTGAGATACGGAGTTGGATTTGTTGAGTCTAACACACCCACGGGTGCCTGTTAGCATCAGTCCTACCTGTCGTCTTGGTCTGCAAAGCTCTCTGTCATAGACTTGTACAGAATTGGTTGCATAAACACATGAATAAGGAGGGTAAACAGTGTTTTACTTGGAAGAAGAGTGCTTATTCTGTTCAGCTCAAGCATGATTGTGATAGTCAAGTTTGGTCCTTCATTCTTCCAGACTTTTTTTTAAATAGGATGGTTAGTCCAGACTAAAACTATATCAGATAAATAGCATGGAGAACAATTTTTCAAGCTTATCGGTGTGGAAGAGCTAAATCATCAAGGAATGTTCTTGTAGTGCTGTGTCGTTACTGCAGCGCGTGGAGGGGAGAAGTTAAAATACAGTTAAGGAGTGGCTTGACCCCATGCGAGAAGTGCACTGTTAAAACAAGCCCTTTCCCTACTCCCCACCGCTGATGTAGGTAGTTGCAGAGATTTGGAGCATCCCTGGGCAAATCTTATTTTGGGGTGTGGAGGGACTCAAAAGGCTAAAACAAGCTTCTGCTTCCTGTTAGATGCTTTAGGGTGGCCCAGACACTTGCCAAGTGCTAGTAAATGTGACACTGGACCCCTAGGAGACCCTCAGTGACAGGGAGAGGCCAGGCAAGATGTCTGAGAGTATGTAAAATGTCCCCACACGTTGATATCTCTGCACGTGGGTATCACCTGAACTTTCCAAGCCACATTGTCGCTGTGTCCTCACAGAGCCGCCTGGTTGCACCCATGTGCCCTGGGCAGATGGAGGAGCCCTCAAAGGCTCCCTGCCCAAGGTCTCTGTGGAGGAGTGGTTGTACAGTCATTTCCCCTTGGCTTTGTTTTCCTGTGTGTCAGCTGTAAGTGCCACAGGACAGAGCGATCTTTCTGCATATGCAGGCATGCGCCTACAAAATGGCTTGCTGGTGCCCCATGGCCAGGACCCAGCCCCCTTCTGCCATCCTGAGCACCTCTATGCAGCAAGACTCCTGTGTCTTCCCCTTTCCCCCTGGAGTAGGACTGGGTTCTACTGTGAAAGCTCAGAAATTACACTGAAACTGGGAAAGTATTCTGATTTTTTTTTTTTAAGTAAAATTTACCTCAATTTGGTTTTATAACCTATCCTTATGATCTGTTGCAGGCATTTGATTTAATAAATTTAAAGAAAAAATTATGTAGAAGAGATACTCTCCAGTTTTATAAGGGAATTACAAGAGTAATCCCTGAAAAAATTTGTTTGCATATGTGCATGTATAAATAAATTTTCATGATCATGTATAATTTATATATGACTACATACGTTCACTGTGGGATTTATAGTACTTAGTTATTAAGTGTGTTGAACATCCTTTAAGTTGTGCTTACAACTTAATGCCAGATAAGTAAATATGCTTATGATTTAAAGGTACCATCAGCTGAATGAGAACTGGTGAGCTCAGGAGAGAGGATGTCGGCTGTGAACTTGGTGTGTATTTTGTTGAAGTGGATGTGTTCATGAGTGTTGGCAGACGAGGGGCACTGGGTGAAAGACTGTCCCTCTTCAGGACTGTGGTCTTACAGTCAACCATTCCCAGGAAACTTTTTTTAAGATGCTATGTTTTGTTTTGTTTTAGCAACATGGAGGTCAGTGCCCACCCTCAGGTAGGGGTGGGTTCCTGGAGGGGCTCAGACCCAGAGGCTCATCTGCTGCAGCACAGCAGGGGGGGCAGGCTTGACAAGCTGTGGGGGTACCTTGCTTCCTCATCCTCTGATGAGAATGAGGATAAAAGACAGTGGAAGCAATAGTAATATTTAATTAAAAGATACACTGTTGTCCCCTGTGTATGTTTGCCACTGAGTATAATGTAATTAGCATTACTTTAAAGATGCGTGGAAAAATACCTGCTCCTTTGGGGACTTGGTAAGCAGCTAAAGGACTTTGTGGGCAATGCCACCTCCTTTATTTTTACGAAGTAGCTAAATGGAAAATAGGTGTTGAATCAGAGCAGGAAATCTCGTTAGGTTGTATAGCACCAGTCCTTACAAAGTGGGTTGTATTTGTCTGTGGTGGGGTAGGGGACAGTCTGTATTCTCCCCACAGCAGCTGTCTTGGGTGATCCTTTGGCCACGCCAGGTGCCGTGACCATGGTGGCAAGGCAGATCCTAGAGTCCCCTGGGTGCTAGCCCTGTTCCCAAGTGAGTCAGTGCAACCCTCCGGGCGCTGCATCCTGCCTTGCCAGTGGCTCTGGGACCGCAGGGCGAGATGCCCCAGCTCTTCCAGTCATCAGGAGATGGCATAGGAAACTTAAGCAGATAAGGTAAAACACAGGATCAAAGAGAGCGAATGGGGCTGCACGAGAAGCGAGGGAGACTTGCAGGCTGCTGCTTGTATGGTCCTTAGGCTCTCGGTGTGGTTTCAACCTTCAAATGTGTGGGTGGACCAAGTATACCACTGATGGACGAGGTCTTCTGCACAGTCTTTATGGCTGCAAATTTATTTTACGTATTTTTGAGAAGTTTATGTAGTTGTGCCATTGATTAGGTCTTACAGAAGCCCTGACACCCCAGCAAACAAAACTTTCATGCTCTTAGGATTTGTTACTGGAGCCTTTTGTGTAACTCCCCAAAAAGGCGTTCAGTTTAATTGCAGATATTTTACCATTCTAACATCTTTGTGTTACCTTTGCTTACTTTAGCCCTCGGAGCTTGTTTGTGATTCTTCACTCTGTTTGCATGAGGAGTATTAAAAAAAAAAGTATTATTGCTAGCTCTGCATGAGATCTCCTTGTTTATGAAATCATACCAGCTTGAGACACAATTACCACAAATAATTGCCAAGAATACTTGCTCTAAAATCTAAACTTAGCTTTCTGGTTATTGTTGGCAATGCTTTTTACAAACTGAGATTGGCTATTTAAGGCAGAATAATATGTTCTCATACTTGGTAATCAGGCACTGAGAGTGTGCGCTACAGTAAGATTTTATTATCCTTAAGTGTCATTTTATTTAATCAAAGGAATGAGAGGAGCAAGGTTGTGGTCCTTCAGGTGATGGGGACAAAGAATTTGGGAGTCACTTCATCCTTACCACGCTGCCAGGGAGGTGCCACGGTGGACAAAAATACGGCCAGAAAACCCTGTTCTTTCTGCCAAAGGAACCTTAAGAGGATGTGGTCCCATAGCATGAAACCTTCTTAAGTTATTTCTCAGCTACATCTGGTGCTGCTGTGTTGCTCTGGTAGTGCTACGGATGCCTTGTCCATTTGCTGTAGGACAGGGGAAATGCGGGTCCTCTTTTGGCAGCGTTTGTGCCAGGCTGCAGGAATGCTTGTGTGAAGGATTAACACTGCTTATCGTATGCCACGTGGCAAAGTTGCTTTAGTTTCTTTTAGTTTACTTTTCAAAAACTTAATTTCATGTACAAATAGGCATTTTTCCCGATTTTTATAAAAATAAAATCACTAAAAGCAAGCAAAAATTGGGGGGGGAGGGGGTTGGAAGAAAATTGTAGGGGTTTTATTGAAAAACACCGATATACGTCTTAAATCAAAGTATATCTCAGGGCTGCAGGGATGGGGCGAGGGATAAGAAATCAAAAGTATGAAAAGGCCTTTCCATTAAATCCACTCCCTTGAGAAACAGAGGACATCACACTAATAACAGACAGTGTGGGGTCTTGCCTATTAAACCCATCTAGTCAGATGAGAAACTAGCATTAGCTGAGAATTTGGGGGGCGAGTCCCTGCTCTTTGCAGAGGTCAGACATGAAGGGCTCTTTCCTCTGATACAATAAAAATTGGAAGATAACAGAGGGCTCTGCCGCACAGGCCGGGCACTCGGGTGCTGCCCTGTGTGCTTGGAAGATCAGCAAACGGCTGAATAATGCTGCACTGTGCTCTTTCACTGCTTTCTGGCAGGGAATCAGCGTCTCGAAGAGTTCATGGCTTTAATCTCAATAGCATTTTGTTATCGTTTCCCCCAATGGCTGGTGTATGCTTTTATTTTTAGATAACGGGTGCTGGTGGGGCCGTTTTTCCCACCACTCCCTTCCCTCAGGAAAACCTTTCAAAAGTTGTCAAAACTGCCATTAAAAACAGGGTTGACTGTTTCCCATGAAAGGGGATTTGCCTTGAGCTGTTATTGATGAGCGAAGCCACCATTGGAAACGCAGGATTTTAGAAAGGATGCTGATGAGAGTCAAGGAGATGGGGAGAAATATCCGACTGCCAGAGATGGTCGGGTTGCTTTGCTGCGTGCTGGGGAATCTGGCTCCTGCGGAAGGCGGTGTTTGCTGATCCGGCCATCACAGGAGCAGAGCTGACATTGTCATTTCACAGTCAGAAAAGTTCCCAACTGTTTGAGGAAAGGTTTGGATGCTGTGATGATAAAAGTTTCTGTAACTTTAAACAACTCTGAAGCAGAATGGCTGCTTTTTTATTTTAAATTTATGTCCAAGATACAGCATATGAGCTCTTTTTTTAACTGTGCAAAATTATTGTGTAAACTGCTGCTCTGTCATCCCAAAGCATCAGGGCTAATATTCAGATGCCGAGTATCTGCAGATTCCCCTAACTCCAGCTGGAGTTTTATTTCCTCTTAAAATCAATGTTGTGATAGTTTGCATTCCTAAAACTCAAACTCCAGGAACTGTGTGATTTATGAGAATTTCAGCTTTGATAAAAAGAAAATCAGAGAGAAACAGGAAAATGTAAACATTAAATGTATAAAACAAGCCAAGGAAAACTCCAGCTTTTATTGTTATATAAATATATATGTGTGTGTGTGTATAACATAAATGATTTTGAGGAAGTCTATTCCATGATTTGTGGATGCCAATGTGGTCAAATTAAAAGTGCAACAAAGTCACATATAAAACGCAGTGCAACTATTCACTGAAAAATATGTCTTCACGTTAGAAAATATGTTCTCTTGTATGTCTACAGATATTTCACTTAGTACAATTCCAGGACAGAAGTTCTTTTTCTCTCACAAATAAAACATAGGGATGCAGTGGGATGTCCTTAAAAACAATTCCTTTGTGAAGAATAACTAACTGAATTTACTGCAGAAAAAGCATTACTTACTGTCAGAAATATGGCAGATCTCTAGATGTGTGCTTTTGGTTACTGAGGTAATTTGAGAAAATTAAAGGATGATCCTATTTGGCATGAAACGCCCACTCGTGCATCGGGCTGGGTGCCTCGTGCAGCCTTCTTGGAAGTCACCGGGAAGGGAAGGTGCTGGGGGTCCTGCGGGGCTGGGCCCTAAGTGCACATTTTCTTCTGTATTGTTTTTGGAGTTCAGTCAGTCGAGTTGTTCTGTTTGGAACTAGATCAGTTAACGAGTAATTTATTAACTGAACAGTTTTCTCCACGTTTAAAAGCTTGCTCTATGCCTATGCACGTCTGGCTCCTGCCAACTCTGAGGCATTTGTACATCTTTAAACATGTGAGTAGCTCCCAGAAATAAACGGCACTGCTCACGTGCTTTGGGTGTTTACAGGATTGATACCTTAAAGAAAAACTTGGCCTAGATAAGAAACGAGTATCAGAGGCTGCCACTTTTGCAAGCAATCTTATTACATTGAGTTGGAGCTTTGTACGAACCCTGTTGCAGGATGAGGCTCCAAAAAGAGGGAGGAAAAAGGCTGGAAGTCAAACTGGTGTGCTCAAAAGTGGCATTTGATTTGGGGTGACTCCATCTGTGGGTCCCACCTTGGAGCCCCTTTGAGCATACCATGAACTAAACATTCAGCCTCTTTAACATGTATGATCCTAAGGACTGCAAGTCAGTAACTGTTTCTGGAAACCGTGGCTAAAAGAAAAAAGAGGTGAGGAAGAAAAAGAAAAATGGTAGGAAGAAGGATAGCAAGGGATAGAAGGAGTAAATAGTTTTAGACAGAGATTGAAGTAAGTGATGGACAGTTTTCCTTATTTTTATACAAGCTCTTCATCAGTGTAATAACGTGACTGGTGTGGCATGGCCTTTAGCTGGAGCGGGCTGGCAGGGAGCCACTGAATCTCACTTGTTTTTGCTTTGACAGTGCAATGTCAAAGGACATGGTGGCTCATTGCTGTAAATCTCGCTGCTATTTATCGTGCACCACCATGCGCGGGTCTTCAGGCAGAAGTCATCTTTCATATGGAGTTTTTTATAGACTGACCAATAATCCATAGGGTCTGGAGCACGCTCTCTTCCATCTCTAGTCAACATCAAAAGAAGGTCCCAGTGTGATGAATAGGGATTTTTCCTTTTGCCGCTGTGGTTAGGGGCGTAGCGATGGGAAAGCAGAGCACAGTTCAAAGATCTGCGTTACTGAAATTGCCTTGTAATCCTTTATTCATATCTTCGATACTGCCTGACAGAAGGCAAATTTATTCGTTCTATTGCCTGGCTGTGATAGAGAGCGTAAGTCCTAGAGTAAGAAAGATAAGTAGTTTGCAGAGATGCTGTTAAAGCCTTTACCTATGGTTTTTGGGCTGCAGAATGACAAGAAATGCTACCAGAGGGGCCCTTTGGAGGTCACCCAGCTCAAGCTCCCGTTCCAGGGGAGCCCCCAGCGCTGGAGCAGATTACCTACGCAGGTCTGAGGAGCATTGCTGCATCCATGATGGGGTGTGTCTCCTGTGGGCAGCCTGGTCCAGCCTCCCGTTGGGAAGATAGACATGGGCAGCTAGTGGCTTCCTCTCTGCTGGCATTGGGAGGTCCATAGACAGCTTGGTGTCCCCAGTAGCCCTCCAGTCCTTCTCTGCGAGGCTGCTGGTTGCTTCATGGGGTTAGTCTGCACCCCTAGGCAGCAATTGTCCCTTTTTCTTATCGGACCCTGCAAGGTTTCTGATGGGCCCCGTCTTCAGGGTCCCTCTAGTGTTGGCCTCTAGCTGTTTCTCAGGTTGTCACCTCCCATGGTATAATGTCGCCTGCAGACTTGCAGAGGGTGTGCTCAGTGTCCATGCACGTCACTGATGATGGCCCCGATATTGGCCAAATTTCCCCTTTGTCCTTCACTGCTTGGAGACAGATGCCAGGAGGATGGGCTGCTAGGGGGCTTACCCAGCGCCGCCCTCCCCCCCAAGGGTGGGGGCAACATCAGCCCTTCCCCAGATATCAGGGACCTCCCCTGAAAACCAGTTTTTCACAGATGATTTTCAAATTTTCAGTTTTACAGGTTTGGATTTAGTTGGTGGGTTGCTTTTTTTTTTTTTTTTTTTTTTTTTGGGTTGGGTAAGTGATGTGACATACGCAGAGGATATATTACAAGCTGTAAGGTTTTACAGTATATCAGGAATGGAAGCAAGCAGATCTAGCTGTTGGCAGCAAGTATTAAAAATGAAGCAGGTTTAGAGAGGATTATTTCTGGCTTTTCATTTAGAGAAATAATCTCCATTTAAAAGTTAGTTACTAATATGCCCCATGACTATACATTCATCTTTACCCCTAATAATGGATTTTATCATTAATACGCATGAATTTTCACTTATGTTATAATCCAATCAGCAGCAAATCTCCCTCTTTAAATGCAAGGTATTCAGCAGAACAGGGACTCTCTGAAACTTTGCTCTTCAGTAAGATGGCTCAAACATAGTGGAGTGAGTTTAATTTTCAGGATACTATCTGATAGAGCAGAAGTTACCTTTTGCCATGTAATTTGTGTCTTCACATGTACAGTGTGGATGTGTGGAATGAAGTATTTGAATACCCTGTGCAAACTTGGAGGCTGAGGTGGGGAAACTCTGAGGTCAGGGATTTGTTGGGTATGGGGAAGGTACCAGTTGAGGGGCAATGGCTAACAGGGCTTTCTAGGGAGAAAAAGCAGACCACGGTCAAGCCAGAGACTTCTAGAAAGAAGAGTGCTCTCTTACCCTTGATTTGGTTTATTTTGTAATTGCAAATGTGTCCTTGGATTATCTGCATACTTACCATGAGCTGCTCTTGAACCTCAGCGTCTTTTACAAGCACTATTGGAAAACTGAGTGCTTACTTGGGTGGCACAAAAAGGTTACGGAAGCAGTATTCCTTCTGGCATGGCACAGCCAGCATCACCGGCACAGGGCCGGCAGGCTTCAGAGAGGTTGTGGTTGTAAACCTGTAGGAGGGTCCTTGGCTGGATGAGGAGGCTTCAGCGTGAACAGAGATTTTGGTGGGTTTTCCTCCTCTTAATTCAATATCAATGAAGTGGGTTTTTTGTTTGTTTTTTTCCTAGTGTTGATGATGTGTCATAGACATTGGGTTTTAATTGAGTTTCTGGTTTCACTATGACGTTTTCCCAGTAGAAACCACTACTTGGTCTGGGTTTGCTAGCCTTATTTTCACTTATGCTCAACTGAGATTTTTTTTTTTTTTTTTTTTTAATAAATGCAAAATTATACTAAAGCTCACTTCTGCAATTTTGGGGTGGTAGTTTTTTCCTTGCTGTGACTCTCTCTCCCCAGTGTTATAGTTGTCAGCAAGTCATTAAAATAAATTCAGGACTCACTTATTGGCATAACAGCCTTAAACTGCTTTTCTTTTTCCTCTGTTGTCTGCCACTCTGGCATGTCTGATGTTTGAATCTTGAAGTGCAGCTGGCAGAACAGACAAAGCTCACGTGCCCACTCCGTTGGGAAGCTGAGGAAAGCCCTGGGAGCAGAGCCCATCCCAAGTGATGAAGTGATATTGCTGTTCCTTATGGTTTCCAGCAGTTCAGACATAGCGTGCACTCAGGACCCATGTAATGCTTCACAGTCTCAATTGTGGTTCATTAAGTGGTGATAGAGGAGAGAAGTAAATGCCATTCAAAGAAATATCTCCTTTTGTTAGGGCCTGACCTTTCTGACCCTGAATTAAGCCAAAGGGGACCTATGCAGAGCCAGGTTCAAAGCTTATTCCCTTCCTGCTTTTGCCTACTGGGCACGGTGACATTGCCGGCGTGGGGCAGACGTGGTAGCAAACCCCCCTAGCCCGCGATAAAGCGCAAGACGTCACGATTTCCCGGAGCGTGGCACTTTGGTGTACCTTAAAACTCTGGGTTGGAAGCAGAAGGGAAGAGCCCAGTGCTTTGCTTTCAATCTACCTAGTGCGTAGCACGAAGGGGGAACCCCCCCACCACTGCTGCTTTGTTAATGGATTTGCATCTTATTCAAAGGCATGCGCAGGCGGGCTATCCATCACTGCCACCTTTCATTACACCTCTCTGGCCGGCAGCATGCTTGCCACGGTCACTGCCTCTCCCACCGCCCGCCGCCACGGTTTAATTGGCCCCTCAGAGCTACTTGCCAGAACCCTGGCAGGCCAGCAAGATTTGAGTGCTGATTTTGCCTTTTCTTTTTCTTATTATTCCTTGGGCAGAGGCTAACGCTTGGGTTTCTGTCCTCCCCAATTTTTATGCCCTCTTGTGCTGAGGTAGCAGTTTAAGGTCATTTTATTTTTATTTATACCTGCAGCCTGGGCTTTGTCAAGTTGCTCTCCGTTGTCACCGACTAATGGCTTGGGTAGAAGTGTTGTTGCTCGGGTCTTACAGGAGCCTATTGCAGTATTAGCTGCGCAGGATCAATAACTGGATGTCCTATTTACTTCTTGCACACAGGTTCTGCTTTAAAGCCACCAGTGCCTAATGAGTGCAACCAGATGCAAAGCCGGTACTAGACCTTGCGTGTGGGTAGGCATCTGGTTCATAGGCTGTATGATTCAGGCAGCATATGTATGCTAGGACATAAATGAGGAAACATAATGAGCCCAAAGTGAGAATCATTTAAGTATCCAGCTGTACGAAGAGCTAATCGAAGAGGTGCTTTGCGGAACTTACCCTACCAAAAGGTCCTCTTGTAGCTCCCGTTGAGGGTCTTGTGCCTGGAGGAGTGTGTGTGGGGGGGGTGAGGGTCTCTGCTCATACAGAATAACCCAGAGTATCTTGGGAACAAAAAAGAAAATTAAATTCCCTGCTAAATCATGAAAGCCTAAAGGTGTGCACTGAAATGGTCATAGTGCTACAGGAGCTTGGGGCAGAGATTAGAATTAGGGATTTGCCAGGTCACATAACACAATGCTCCTTTTAAATTGCTTGTGCTATGCCGATGCCTTTTAGTTTGTAGCATTCAAAGAAGTCCTTAAACATGCCTTATGGCGAGGGACCGAGGCTCACAAACAGGCGAGCTGTGCTGAAGTCAGATGGACTCGTGCCATTTTACACAATGGGGTCAAAATTGCACACAGTGAGAGCGTTTAGAAGAAGGTAAAAATAAAACCAACTGAATATTTGGATAAACCTGTAGCTGTTCAAAACAGCGATGGCTTGATTATTTGCCTTTGTCTAGTTAAATGCTGTTTTTTTAATCTTTTGCTACCAAATGACTGATCTCCAAGAGACTTGCAGTAAAAAATACATATTTAATTTGGAAAAAGTCTTTCAGGGAAGAATGTATTTTTGCTGGTTTGCACAATAAAAGGGCAAACCACTTTTCATTCCTGCCTGATTTTTTTTTTTTTAACTGCAAAAGGCAGCTTTCAAAGACAGAAAATTGTCATTTTGCCATGAAAGGCTGTTTTTGCTGACACAATTGGTAGTTTAGCTCAACTTTAATTTCCTATTCTAAATATGTTGTAAGATTATAGGGTACATCCCGAGAAATATTCAGCATTTTTTTTTCCTTTTGAATTGCTTAAAAATTAAGACAATGATTATGAACATGGCATAAGTCTATGCAAGATGTATTTTTTTTCCTCTCCTTGACATTCAGTGTGTGCACTCTTGAGATGATATTTTATTACAGGACATTGATTCCAAGAAGATATTTTAAGTACATTAGGAACGAATTGAAAAATAAATGTAAGGCCAGAGTCTCAACTGGTGTAAATCATTGTCACTCTGTTGAAGTCAGTAAAGCCATGCAAGTTAATCCCAGCCGGAGATGTGCCCTGTGGTTATTTTTTCCATTTGTCCATAGGGCAGAGCTGGTTTTGCCACTGTAGGTAAAATTTGTATGTATCTGAGGAAAAGAAGAGGGGCTCAGTAATTTGAAATTGTAAGGGAACTCAAAAAGCGATTTAAATACTTGCATCTTCAATGTAAGGCATAGACAAGGACTACATTAAAGAATAGATGCTTTTTTCTTTTCCCCCATGTGTCTCTGAACTAATAATGATTGTAAGAAATCAAGAGATCATCTATTGAATTGAATTACTGGGTATTTCCTCAATGGTTTCCCAGCAATATAGAAATTTTACCCAGCCAGAGAAAGACCAACTCATTTCTAATTCAACTGGCCATCCGCTGGGGAGAGGGGACTGGTTTGGGACTGTGCCACCTCTGCTGCACCCTACAAACAGAGGCTTGCATGCGCAAAAAGAAGTGGCCAAGTCAAGCCTTGTTAAATGATTTAAACCCCCCCCATCTCTTCTGCAAGTGGTACTGTTCATTCCCTGCCTCGCCAGCTGGGCGGCTCTGATTTGTCTTTCCTGACTTGGTCCTTTTCCTCGGCTCCTGCCACCATACCTTGCATTCATGCCAACTCCTGCCCCCGGGCAGCCTTTCTCCCTGAGGCTGCGGGGTGTCTGCGCCCCCAGCACTGCAGTGCTCGTGGGTTCGTGGACCATGGGGAAGCAGCCTGTCTCCAGCAAAGAATGGGGTGAGCGTGGCACGGACTGACCCTCTCAATAGTTTCTTTCAGATTGCGGTACATCTTTCCAGTGGGCATAGGTTGTGCTGTACAGCATGGCAAGAATGTTGCTGATGTGGCAGTGACCTCTCTGGTCTCACTCCTCCCCAGTTCTAAGCACCTGTGCCAGAAAATGTGTATGGTGCTACTTTCTTTTTTTTTTCTTTTTTTTTTTTTTTCTTCAGTATTTCAATGCGTCAGTCATAAGAATTATTTTTACAGACACCAAACATATTTTTCCTAAATCTCATTTGTGCAAATGACTAATCTCTCTTGATATTTCCACCATCACCTTTTCAGGAAGAAAAAAGAGGCACGTGTCCAGCAAGGGAGGCTGCCTGAGCGATGTTATTGGATTCACTCTTATAACAGGAAATGTAGAGCAGTTGTAGAGTCAAGGTAGAGGTACTACCCCAGCCATACTACCTCTGTCATTGTGGCATTAAATTAACCTTGAGGGTTGACAAGTTCATTACATGCAGCTGTTTACATCAGCTTTTTACGAGAGAATTTTTATTCAGGGAGAAATCCATAGTTGTACTGTTTTTTACAGGCAAGCAACCCCTTGTGCTTAGGGTTGGGTTTCTTTTGCCTACTTATTGATGCCAAATGCTTGCAAAACGTGATACAGATTGAAAAGTCCAAAAATACAGCTTTTGTGTGTATGGAGTCACTATTGCAAATGTCATGTTTGCATATTTTGAAATTAAAAATCAATATACCATTACGTATCGAGAGAGAATATTTCACAGCATCTGTTGTAAAAAGGTTATGGATTTCCTCATTAGCAGCCTACTTGTAATAGAGCTGAATGAGAAGGAGTGGGGCTGTTGCCAGACAGACGGAGCGGCTTGGGGCTGTGCCGGTGCTTATAGTTCAGTGTGCTGCCGAGCCCGGGGTTTGGGAAATGCATTGCTCTGCTTTGGGGAAATGAGTCAAGCTCCGGGTTGGCGCCTTATGTATTTCTTTTGTAAAACCAAATCTTGGACTGCTTATTCTTGTTGTACAGTACATGTCAGGTAGGGGATTAATTTTTTTTTTCTTGTAAGTAGCTATTGATGCAAATCTTCCAGGACAAAGCTAGAGAGGGATGAATCTTAAATCCATTTCAAGAAAGAAAAATAGCACAGGCTGGGAATTAGAATGATAAAACTTAAAACCTCTTCCTTTTTTTCTTGTCTTTGTTTAACCAGTCAAGGCAACTTAGTCATAATAAGCTATTTTGCTTTCACAGAGATTCCCTGTATGTCACTACATAGACATGGTACGAATCTGAATCCCACCTACAGCTGTTCAGAGTGTATGGATGCATGGGCATGTTTTTATTAAGATCATATACAAACAGCCCTTTAAGCAAAAGAAAGCTGGAAATAAGTGCTTACTGGGGAATGAATTATTCTTCTTGAGTCAAAGCTAGTGATAATGTATTGAAGTAAGAATTTCCTTATTGTTACAAGAATAATTTGTTTTGGTGGGTAGCACATAAGATTTATGGTATTATTCCCCTATTCGTTTCTTTGATTTCAAGAACACAAATTTTGTAAATGATGTACCAGTAAATATAGAACTCACTAGCCCTAAGTTTCCTGTTAAATAAAGGTATATGTGACTAATTCACTGTCTGGGATATAAGCAAGCCATTCTCTTTATTAGTAATAAAGTCTCCTTATGGGCCGCTAGTTGCAAGTGATCTCATTTTTATTCAGTTCTTTGAAGTTTCTGGAGTGAGATGATATGTAAAGATATCTGTAGGCTAAGTGATGGATTAGGTAAGCCGTTGGATGGATAAGTTTGTAGCACAGCATCTGTTTGAACTGATCTGGGGTCAGAGTCTGACCTATCTTTCTTTCCAACCACTACATATCTTACTAGCCTTCACCAACTTTACGATCTTTTCCAGGACCAATCACCCTCTTTTTATGTCTGTTGGAGACCATTCTGGAGACGCTCTGTGACCTGTTAAATGAGAGAAAATGAAAAACAATTAAACAAAATGTTTGGGTAGTATTGTGTGCAACACCCAGGCTTGCAGGTTGCTCTTCCAGTGTTACAGTAAGCTCTGGGAGGGCTCCAAGGCCTCCACGTGAGAGCTCAGAGCTACTGGTCGAGTGAGATGAGGGGAAGAGCACAAAGAACCACGAGTTTTGCTCAGAGTTGCCATTGCCCAAGTATTTGTATTACTACAGCAGTTTGTCATGGTTTGAGACTGTGATGGGCTGGGTCCCCACAAATGCTGGATGAAAGCACAGTCCCTTCCTAAAGATCTCAAGCCAGGCAATTAAATCTCTGATTTCCTAAGAAATGGTGGCCTAAAAAGTAGAGTGAAGTAGATTCAGGTGGCCAACTGGCTCATAAGTGCTATTGCACTGGTAGGTTTTTGTGCCTTATTTCTAAAATTATTTGACAAGTCCTGTAAAAATGTAAGAGTTTGAGCAGTTCACGTTCTTCAGAGATGTGTCACCTCGATCTGGGGTAACTTGGCCTCGTTTGGTAGGCTTGGTCACTCCTTTTCTCCATGGTCATCATGATATGGAGATACGCCAATAGGCAAAAGGAGTGGGAGCACCTACATTGTTCTTTGAAGACCATGATGACAGTGAAGCCACGCCTTTAGTCTGGACCATAATTGTTATAGCTTTTCAGGGGGGCAAGGAAAGTGGAGATGGGCAGTTATATACCCGTCTAAATCATATGCTTCCTTAACAAGCAGTTTCAACCAATAAATCCCCAACTTCAGCTGTCATTAACTTATTCTGTCTGTGTGACTCTGTGCTTCTGGAAGGTTAAGAAGTGTATTAAAAAAACAAAACCAAAAAATGAGCATGAAAATATTCTACCAGTTATTTAAATACACATTGTCAAAAAAGCTAAGTGGAAAAGGTGAATTACTGCTTTTCCTCTGGAAGAAAATAAAAAGCATGGTTGTGCAAATGGTTTTGTCAACACAGAACACTCAGTAAAGTCAGAGTTTGGTAAAATGCAAATGACTATTACTCAAAATGCTGCTGGAAAGATAAAATGACTGCGTGTGTTTGGATAGATGGTCGCAGAGTAAAGATCTATCGTGCACTAAGTCGTGTGGCAATAAAGATAGGCAGATAAATGCAGGTCAGCAGAGAAGATAAGACAGGCTATATAATGACGAGCCACCATTTGAAGGAAAATATAAATCCGTAAGAGCCTTTGCAACAGATGACGTGAAAACTTACAGCACAAGTGTTTTACACACAACACCAGAGCAAATCTTTTTTTTATTAACTGAGTTGAACTTTAAAATTATGTTATGACCAAAAATCAATAAAGAGAAACTGATTTAAGTTCATCCGAGTGTGAAGGGGTTTATTACCAGTGCTACATCACTCTAATGATGTACTCTTAAAAATTTGTTTTTGTGATATATTACATCTATTATTGCTAAAAGGATAAAACTGGAAAGCAACAGTGGACATTAATAAATCAATTTAAAGAAAAATGGGCAGGTAGCCAGGGGAAAATGAAATCCAATTTGCAGTTTTTAAACGTTGTGCAATTGTAATATATGCAAATGGAACCCACAACAAGGCTGGCGGTTTTCAATTGCTAATGGGATTCTCTCCTGGTGCTTATTTTGTTTGTTTGGTGTAGGATAATCCTCCTCGGTAACTGCACTGTGACAGTACACTGATAAGTAATATTTCTAAAGCTAATTTTCTCACTTAACCTTCTAGATAGATCCACCCTATAAAAACAGCCCATAGGGCTTTGTTGATCAGGTTGCATGAAGCATTTCTTGGAGTTGTTAAAACAGAAAACATCTGTCTTCCTGTCTTTGTTTCCGTCTAAATTTATTTTCCTGGTTGTCAAGCATGTGCCATGCGGAGAGGCACTGAATTGGCGCTGTCTTTCTGCTTATTAATACAAGAGTTAAAGTAACAACCTACGCTGATCTGTCTCTGAACGATATTTAGGCAAAAGTTCCCAAAAATGTTCCAAAAAACGGCTTGTTCTCTTCACCTAGCTGTAACCAAAATAAATCTAGCAGTGGAGTATGTTTTTGGCAAAGCAAACTTTGAATTTCTGCCGGGAAGCATTCATTGCCGCGTCTCCTAATGCTGTCTGTTTGCGGACTCTGTTCTTCACAGAGAATTACAGGAGATCCCTCTTTGCCTGTGACCTTTCTTATTCTAATGGCACCTGACAGTGAAAAATGCTAGGATTTTCAAAGGAGCCTGGGAATTTAATTGGACATCCACCTCTTTAAAGCTCTTTTAGCAAGGCAGGCTTATTTGTTTTTATTAATATGCTCACAACTGTGGGAGAGGGCGACACAGCTGAAACCAACCCGCGTACGTAATTACAAAGAATTTGCGAAACGCAGAGATTAAAATAAGGCAGCGGTGAATAAATACGCTTTTGTCAACCCTGCTCTAGAAACTCTTCAATCTACGTTAAGTCCAGGGGCTTCTTCATTAGGGTGCCGTTGTACATGGAGAAGCAATGCTCTGACAGTGGCAGTGTCAAGCTCCATGTTGATGATTTCCTAACGATTACCATACCAAATGTTCCTGGGTCTGGGAGGGGAGGAGGGAGGTTTGTACTTTGAAGTGTCAGGGTTTAACCTCCAGCCATTCGGCGTCACCTTGAGAGGAGATGCTTCGTGCTGAGATGCACTGCTAGGTGCACCCTCGTGGGTGGGTCTGGCTTCTTCTCTTGTGGATGCCCTGACCTCGCAGAATGGGCAAGGACGAAAAGTTGTGAAAACATATTTGCCATTTTTTAATGCATGGAATGTAAGGGAGACTGCAGAGGTTTGGAGACAGGTTTGTTGAGGATGGGTATCTGTTATTTGCCGAGTGCTGGGCAATATTGTGAGAGGACTCAATGAAATTAAACTGTTAGGAGAGGGGTATTTTTTAAATAGGAGCTACAGTTGCATATAGCACTCAAGCAGTGTATATTCAAATTCGTTTCCGTAGCATCCTCCAAATGCTTCTTTATAAGCTCAGGGAAAGCTGAGTAAAAGATAGGTGCTTTTGGAAGTCATTTTAAGCAGCAGATAGGACTGGGATCTTTGCTTTCTCTTAACTTCATTATGTTGCTTTACAAGGTTGAACCCTAAGTCATCTCGAGGTTATTAGCAGCCACTTTCATTTCTTGAATCAGTTTTTAATTTCTTATAATCTTGTACTTCACATTTGTAACATACAGACTTTGGGAACAGGCAAGTTAAATGCTTATGTACTCAGGAATTGGATCAAGTGAGGATTTTTGGACAGCCAGTGGTTCAGACTACAACAATGTGGTGATCGCCTTCGGCAAGCTGGAAGGTAAACACAAGCCAGCAGTAAACAGAGGCATTGCAAAGCTATTGCAGAAGGATCACTACAGTGATACTTGAGCACACATCATTATTAATATTGAAACGTCAATGGTATTTTTAGCCCAGTGTTTATTACCCCTTTGAGCAGAGCGCCTAAATGAATCCAAATGTCTTGATAGATGTCTTTCCTTGGTGCCTGCCTCAGAATAGTAGAGAACCAAACAATAATTACAATCACTTCTATACAGGCAAGAGAATGATAATCTTGGATCTTGCAATTTTCTTCTGTCTTTAGCTATCGTGCAAGTCTGTCATTCTTGCAACTTTTAATTTCTGGCATCTGCTTGGCAGGGGTAAATTAGCTTAATTGCTGTAAGATTTTTCAGAAAATCTTCCAAGCGTTACTCCAGCAGAAAAATTGTGTTTGGTTCCCTAGAAAGAGAAGCAGCGATAGTACGTGTCCCAGAATGCATGACATCCACTTACGAACAATTTCACTGCTAACCTCACAGTCAGAGCACTGGTAAAGCACGGTGCTGGAGAGCGGCAGCAAAGTTATCAGGCAGAAAACTTCTCTGAGTAGTGATCTCTGCTATAAAATCACGGGACATGTTTCATTTGATTAAGATGTGATGATACTACAGGTGATGTAAGTACTAGCTGTCTAACTGTGTTTTCTATTGAGAGATGTCCAGTGAGGCATTGGATTGCTGCTTGCTGGCAAGGATCACCAATGAAAGACCAACATGTATCCACTCTTTCCCAAACCTATGGGGTGTTGAAGCATCTTGGGGACCCACTAGTGAGAACACATGAAAGAGTGTACTAAATGTGTCCCCATAGGAAGAGGCAAACACCCACCTGTCTGCAAGAAATTACCAAGAAATTTGAAGCAATATATTTAATAACTTCACACAGGCTTGTGGGGATTCTTGTTACCATGTCAATTCAAATTACTGACACGGATGGTGGTTTCAAAAAAAGGGTGCTGAGTCCCCAAATCCTTGGCATGATCTCAGGCATAGGGTAATTGAAGGAGTAAGACAAAGGAATGTCACCGCGTGCAAGATTATTGCTGTGCTGCCTCCTCTACCTGCTCTGGGAGGATTTAACAAGACACAGATGGTAAAACCCATGCCCGATTTAAATTTTTTTTTTTTTTACGCTTTAAAGGAAAAATAGATGTAAAAGAGCAAGAGGAAGTAATTTTATTTAATTTGCAGTTTCTGTTTACCTGTTCCTGTGGCTGAATTGTTTATCCACAAGGGATTCATTTGTTACTTTTTTTTATGATGGAAACCACTTTGTTGCAAGAGTCTATTAAACAAAGTATAATAGAAATTAATACTGTGTTATTCAGTAGCATGGACAGAGCTTCAGAATTTTGTCATTTCTTAGAATCTAGAGATTCAGACTCAGAAAAACACAGTCGAGCTGGGGAGAGGAATGCTTCTGACATCTCACCTAAAGCTCAGCCTTCACATTTCACATCATTCCCATGCACCCATGCTTGTGTACTGCATGGATTTGCAACTGATCAAAACATTTACTTTCATTTACCGTTTTGTAAATACTGAGATACAATTTGAATTAATGTCCTGAAGATGTGTTTTTAGATGTTGGTTGGGCTTTTCCACCTTTGTGCGTACTGGAACCATGTTACTTTTGGGCATTTTTTTTTTTAATAAGTCTGTCTTTGCATAGCGCATGTGGTGCCATCTGTCCAACTGCAGTCACAACTGTAAGTCATCAAAGAGCAAAATGTGCTGTGTCCCTCTCCTGATCCACAAGATTTTCAACCTCTTCTAAGAGCTGTGCATGAAACCTTCATCTCAGTGGAAAAAAAGGCAACATTCCTGTTGTCGTGAATGAGGCCAGATTTCACGCTATCTTTCAAAGGCCCAGAGCTTCCAGCAACTGTCAAGTGATTTTTGGCTGTGTTTGAGAATCTGTTTGGTATCTGTTAGGTTACAGTCCTTATTTCATCAGTCCTTCCTTTATAAGCAGTGCCTCTAAAATTGATGATAAAAGGGAAGTATCTAAAATGGTGAGATAATTACCTTGAGCGAGCAAGAAGGAGAGCTGCTCTGCATTATGCAGGACTATTTCTTGATAAAGACTTCTCTTTTCTGTGTTTGTTTCTGCAAGGGCATATTGAGTGAGAATTAGATGGAGCCAATTTGAATGGATTTATATTGGCAGGAGATAAATACTGTAGATGAGAAACATGTTTGTCTGGGCCGGAAACCTGGTGTTGCAGAGAAAAGTCCAACAATATTCACTGACGTCCAGTTTTCTTGGCATAAATTGGTGCAGTTTCTTCTTTCAAGGTACCTTCTACTTCCTGCGGTAATTTAGCACGTTTGCCTGATGATAGCCATTTAGCGTTAACAGACCCTTAAGTTCAAAGTCATTAACTGTAATAAACTCAAAATAGTCAAGATATATTTAACCTGTGTTCTGCCAAAATTAGGTGGTAAAAGGTAATGTTGTCAGTCAAATAAAGCATTGCCGCTTGTCAGATTAAAAACCTGGTGAGTTCAGGTTGATGGCTTAAACTAAGCTGCTGATTTGGTAACTTCTGAAAGGAGATGTCTTCTTATACTTGAGAGATCAGAAAAACTGTAGATGTTATCCTTCTGAGCCATAAAGCTTTCTTCTTTCTCTCTGTTATAAACTCTCATAAACTCTTCAAAAGCTCCTCAAGCTTGTGTAGTTAGAAGTCTCTTTATCTGTCATGTTGGTTAAGCTTAAATACATCATGGAGACATCAGACTTTCCAGAAAACTTTTTCAGAAGTAAACACGCTTTTATAACCTGAATAATGGTCTGGGATAGAAGGGACCAGAGTTCCAGTTTCTGGCTTGCCTGATTTGGCAGCTTTTAATGGAGTTTTTCTTCCCTGGGACTACACAGCTTGCCATTTCTGTAAGAAATTCCCCATAGTCCAACCTGTGATGTTTCAAATGAAATGTTTGGTCTTTGGAGTGTAAAGGTCTCTGTTCAAGTAAATCTGACCAGCCCTAATCAAAAATGTCTAGAAGTGCGTAGTTATTTTCCCAGCATTGTTGTGCAGTGGATTGTGGAGGAAAGAAGGGATGGTGAGTGTACAGCCCCGCGAAGAGACCCAGGTTGGAAGCAGTGGGCTTGGGGCCTTTGATGGCAAACCTCTAGCACTTGAGCAGCCCTTGAGCCCTGACCTCCAGACTGCCTGGTGCTTTCCAGAGTCCCACCGATGAAAACTATCTGCTGTATTTAGTGCAAGTGCACAAAAGCTCCATCAGTGGAATGGTTAGAAACAGACTTTTAAAATACCAAATAGCAGCACTTGCCGTTGCTTATCCTGACCCCATCTCTCACCTTCTGCCCTGACCCCTCTCCAGTTTTATATCCCAATAAAGCAGCTGCACGTCTTAGAGTTTCTGGCTGCTGCTTCAGGAGGTTTATCAAGGTCTTTCAAAGAATTTATAGTTATTTCTTTAATGACCTTTCCCAGTTCATTGCTGATTAATTTCCAGGCTTGCAAACTGGGAGGACGAGAGCCAGCAGTGCATTTTCTGCCTTGCTGGCACACCAGGCCCGGCATTGCAGGAATCATTTTGGTGTCTAACACACCGTATCTGTTACCCTTTCCCATCTAATTTTTCTTCTCTCTGTGTTTGACAGACAATGACTGTGTGTAATCTGATGTTACTTACATCTTTTAGTCTTCAAATTGTAACGTGTTAGGACATCCTGAATTAGGGGGTGTGCAGAGGAAGCGTGTGTTATCCTTGGGAAGAAGTGTACCTTCACATTTAACCTCTGGTCCTGGAATTCAGTCTGAGTGTCACACTTAGCAAGGTAACACCTAAAGAATGTTGTTTAAAAAAAACTGGCAAGGATTTCACAGTTGGTTGCTTTTGGCCAAAGTCTGTTGACATAGATGACGTTGTTTTCACAGAAAAGAAAAAGAAGTTTAAAAAAGCAAAACAAAAGGCAAAGTCTTTAATAACCTGTGAAGTCTCGTGTGGGATCTATGTGGGAGTTTTGCTCATTTTCATGTGATTAGAAAAAGGCAGAAATTATATCTGTGTATTTTTTTTTTAAGCCGGTACTACATGGCAGAAAAACAAATATCATTCTGCCTTGATCTCAAGACCGAGTGATGCCTTGGCATTGAGCCAGACCCAGTCCTGCCAAAATAGCCTGGCTAGGACACCAAAGGCAAGGCCCGCAGCATATCTGAAAACAAGGACTAGCTCAGAGTTGGGATGATGAAATGGTGAGGACTATGTGATTGTAAGCGTCTTGGCAATGACTTATAGTTCCTATATCATCTGCGCTCTTATTTGTTTCTATTACTCTGGTTTTCTTCTGAATTTTTGGCTAAGTGGTTGTGGAGATTGAGGTGGAATTGGTGATGTGGACCGGGGAAATTAATCTCTGACCAGACACTGGGCAGACAGATTTAGCAAGCTGCAAGTCTGGGAGCAGGAGCACTCCTAGGAAAAGTTTTGTACAGCCTTTTAGACTGCTTTTGAAAATATAGCTACTGTGACTAACCTGGCTCGGATGCAAAACTGACCCGGGTTTAGTGAATCTGGACAAGTCTTTACATATTATCTAAATTCTGGGGTGCAGGAGTGGCATCATAACATAGGAACTGCATGATGGAGGTTTGTGTGCCTTATCTAATGAGGTCTGTGGGTGACAGTCGATTAAATCCACAAGCCTGGGGAAATAAAAATGTAATGGCTGCCTGCAAACAACATCTTAAGTTCATTTACACCTTTCTACTAAGATAATCAGTGCTTATTAAAAAAAGACATAGGTAGCTGGCCCCAAGACCTTAGGATTGCACCAGTGTGTGCTGGGCGATGTCCACAACACTTCTCGGTGGCTTTGTTGGGGCAATGGGATACAATATATGCTGTCGAGGTATATTAAAAAATCTCCGTGGTTATATTTTCTATGAAATGTGCTTGGAAACATATAATATAGGACAATAACTATCCTCTGGTCCTGATTAACTATCAGCAGTCTTGAAAAAATGCTTGGTAAGCATCTGTGCCAGTTTCTGCAGATCAGCCAGATTGTCTGATACTGAATTACAAACTCTGAAGGAAAACAGTGATCAAATGCTATGCCATTTATAGATCTAGTACATTCGCTAGTCCTGGAATACAAAAGCAATGAAGAAATGAGGAAATCCAAGGGTTTATCTCCTAGGCTGTGTTTGACGCTGGCCGCGTGACTCATTCATGCTGCGGTGAGCACAAGGCAGAGCCAGTCGTGTGCTGGCAGCATCTGACATAATGCCACTATTTCCCCTCTTGAGAGAGAAAAGCTGTGGTATTTTAGGAAAAGTGCATGTTTACAGCTTAATGCCTTCCATTTTTGCCATGAAGCTTGCTAGTGGAAGGTTTTTCTAGAGCTGTCCCTTCATCACCTCAGAACTGTGCCCAGAGAGTGCACTGCATTGCTGAATCCCACAATGGAGTTGAAGGAGTCTTGAGTATCACTTTACCTTTTTTTTTTTTGTCATAACCTTAATGTAATTTTAAATGTGCCTCTGTATTTGTCAGCCATATAACAATATGTATCTGTCATAAAATCCCATTAATGTGAATATCGCTCCTTTCCAGTTTGTTTTAATAGAAGGCACCACCAACAAACTCCCAATTTGAGTTGTATTACTTTTCTATTCCTGTGAATTAGTTAAAATAGAAGAGTTAGTATAATAACTAAATTAGTTACGGTCAATTTATCTGATACCAAAACGAGGTCTGCAATGCTGCAGCTACTTTGCAGCAATAACACCAGGAAATTTTGCTTGTGTTTTGCAGCGAGTTTCCTAACATCAGTATATTTATTTCTCATTTACTTTATGGAATTAAATCTGAATGATATGTGTAATAACACATCCCGTCTTGCTTCAGAGCTTAGCAAAAGAGAGAAGGAAGTCAGCCCAAAAAACTTGGTCCAAACTACTTTTTTGTTCTTGAGAAGTTTTGTCAAAGGACTTTTCAAAACATGACCAGAGTTAAAATGAATAATATCAACCTCTGTGCTGAGCAACTATCTCCAGTGTTTTCCAAAGTTATTCTGGTATTGTTCTCGGGTGGGATTTCATACCCTGTAAAGGGGAAAAACAACACACTCCATTGATTTTTATCATTTTAAGGTAATTTGACATAGTAGGAGCTGCATGTTGATTAGCTGATGATAAAGAGGGGAATTAATCAACAGACATTAGGTACTTAAACATTATGACAAGTGAAGAGAGAACTTGAGGAGGAAAGTCAAGAGTCCTCTTCCCTGTCCTTTTTTTGTTTGTTTTAATTCTGTCTTCCTGTAGTTGCTTATTTCAGGGTAAAACAAACATTGTAGATGAAATTAGATTGGATTAAAACCACGCAATGCTGAAAACTTATTTTGTGCATATTGCAGAAAAGTGTTCCCCTTAACACCGAGCCTATATGAGTAATTAGTATTTACCAACACGGGGCTCTGATTTTTCAGTTAATTTAATCTCAGAAAGTACGTAGGTTTTGTCTGTTTCTATTTTTGTATTTGTGGGGATAGCATGGAGTGGCACAGAAGATACCACGTTGGGCAACCACCCATTTAAACGGAGAGCTGGTGACTTCTACTACCTTTTAGCCTCAGTTCACAGGCATTTGGAGAGGAAACATTCCTGGCAGAATATTGTAAATTAAAAGAAAAGACATGGGGGGGGGAGGGAAATGTGGGCCAGCTTAAAGTAAGGGTGACGCATGAAGGCACTGACCTGTGCATCAGCTGTGGTGATGTTGCGCAGAGCAGAGACCACGTCGTTGTTAGGCGTTGATGCTAGGGAGGAGGAGATGCAATGCTGTACCTCAGTTCTGCAGTTGCCCCTACGACCAGTTGATCCAGCTGCAAAGCTACATAGTGTTTCATGCTCAACTGCTTGATACTGTAAAGTGAGTATCCATCCCAACTCCTCATTTACTACAGGTCTATGAGGTTTATGTAACTCTTGTTTTTGAGGTACTTTGAAGCAGTAATCTACTATTGCTGCATGTGTAATACATGGTTTTATGAAGCGCTATTCAGTTTGCCATTTACTCAGTCCTGAGGGAAAATAATGGTATTTTTAGATATTCAAACACTTTGGGGCTGGACCCTGCTTTCTTCAAAGCCTGTTGAAAAAAAAGAGCAAGATGGGGCAATCAGCTATCAGGAAGTAGGCAGGAGGGAGGTAATTTTGGTTTTCTGTGGGTTTTTTTGGTAAAAAACCAGTGTTTTAACATGACCTAGAATCACAGAACATAAAAGCAGATCAAGCAATCTTTTATTGGCTTAGTTATGTAGCTTTTGTTGCATTCTTTTGCTGTGCATTTATACGAAGATCTTGAATTGAGAAATTCAATTTGACTGGTGCTTTTCATTGGTGTCACTCAAAAGGGAGAAAACCAGAAAGTTTGAAATGTCTTAATGCACAACAGCCATTGGTGTAGGAATTTGCACTGCTGTGAGGGTGGTGACCTGAGGCCCATTGAAACTCCTGTGGAGAGTCTCATTGATCTTGGTGGCTTCTCGATTTCTCACGTGATTTACGTATGGAAACTTAGTGTAAGTAAAATGTAGTCCTCCTTTAATTCCCTAGCCGTTTGGTGCCGTGGCAAGTCTTTAGAATATCATGATGGAAAACAAACACAGGAATGCTGAAGAGGATCCATCTCTTTTGTTTGTGCTGCTCTGTTTCCAGAGGTTTCCAAGCACATATATGTTCCTACAAGAGTGATACTATATACATATAATTCAAAGAAGACTCGAGGACAGAAAGTACTTGCGGAGCCATCCAGGCGCGTGGTGGCTGCACAGGAGGGTAAGGTGAAGTGCTGGAGCCTCGTGCTTTGCAGCCTTTGGTGGGTGTCCTGCCCTCGGGAAAGGCTGGAGGCGCCCCGGGATGGACAGACTGCATTTCATGAAATCCTTCATTGGTGCTGTGTCTGCCTCCTTGACATTGACTTGTCTCAAAAGCAGGTCTGGGGGCTTTTTGAAGAGCGGGGAGGGAAGAGGAGCCGCTCTAGGTATCCATGCTTGGCTGAACCACAATAGCAGCACATTTTCCTCCTCTTTTCCAAAGGAGGGGAAGGTGAAGGAAGGACCCAGTGGACCAGGGGAGTTGTAACCATGTGAGCATTTATTGCCTGTTTCGTTTGGTTTCATGTTTCCGTGGCAACGTACCCGGTGTGGCCTGAGATCTGCAGTGAAATGGTACCTGTTGTGTCTGTGAGGGGCTGGGCAAAAAATAGGTTTTGTGATGCTAATAAAAAATAAGTTAGCTTCAGGCACAATTGGTTTTTAAGCTAGATTTACATGATAGGCATATGGTTTACATGGAGACAGATACCCAGGGAGTAACTGAAGGATGCTATGGTTGGGTCTTACTTCAAGTGACACCAGGAGGGGAAATGCAGAGTGAAATAATCCCATTTAACTAATTTTCCAAATAAATTAATGAAAGTGCTATTTCTAATGCAGATTTTGAAGTGAATTGTGATGGTTGAGGGCTATGAATGAAGCACTCCTTGTGGAAGGAGGTAACGTTTCAAGGGAGCCAGTATAGAGAAAATGGACACAAATCTTTTGGGTTGTGCCGTCCTTTTTCAACTGGTTGTCTACGTTTTCCTGCTGTTATCAGTTGGTCCATTAAAGGTACCGCTATTTTTACTATTGGACAGAAGCTGAAAACCTCAGCACGCAGTACGGAGTTCAGACTGAACAGCTACTCAGCACCCATTAATTCACTTAAACAAGAGCTGAATTTTCAAAATTGCATGGCTCTCAGCTCTTCTCAGATCTCAGATGGCTCTCTGCTAATACGGATTTTTTAAAAAACACTGCTCTCTATTCTGGTGCCTAAATAGGCGTTTATCTCATCCGAGAACGTGTTCTGAAATGTTTTTTTTTGATTCAGCCGCGTGGTATGGGAGAAAGTCAAAGCATGTGCTTGCGATGGCTTGGAGTGGGACGAGTGGCTCGGCTGGCTGGCAAGAGCGGTCCCGTTGGGAGCTGAGCTCCCCAGCCCCTGGGCTGTGAGACTCTGCAGAAGGTGACGAGGAGCCATGAGCCTGGTATCACAAACGTAAGCATTAGCAAAGCTCTTTCTCTGTAAAAGAGAGAGCTTTTTAGTGTGGTTGAAACCATTGATACCTCCTGCAGTGGAGAGGAGGTCTTCTGTTGTTGGATCTGCCTCTGTCTTGGGTTTTGTAATGTGCCTGTCTCTGTGCCACCTATCCTACCAAACGTGAATGTGAGGTCTTTCAGTGCTGGAAACAAGGTTGTGCGATCCCCCACATCTCTTCTAATAACATGTTTTTCCAGGACTGGGCAAGGCATCTCTAGGACCTGCTTCTGTCAGGGGCTGGGGACCTCCCTCTGATGCGTTTGGTGATTGATGTCAGCTCCCTGAAAGTGCCAGGAGGCCATCTCCCCAGTGAGCTTCTCTGGTCCTGTTTCTGGACGCTTTGCCTTGTTTTTCCATCCAGAAGGATTGTGGGTTTGGGGTGTAAGGTCCTCTGCCTGTCGCTACTCTGCATTCCCAAACACTGAGTTGGCAGACTGGTTGTTCCCCGAAATATTAATCCCTAAATCCCTCCTATACCACTAAGTCTGAAGCAATTACAATCTTTTCCCCTCCTCTGCTAATTAAATTCATTTGGAAGCAGACATAGCAGTCTCAAAGGACCATCCTTTTAATTTCCCTTCCACGTGTAGCAATTAGCCAGGGGTTGCTACTGGCTGAAACAATGAACGCACTGAATAGGTTGGTGTGTTAAGTACAGTGAGAAAGTTGTAGGGCTGTAATGGGCGAACATGGTGTGTTGTCAGCCAGGGCTTGACATAAATGGCTTATTGTCGGGTAAGCGATGCCTGGGGAAGCCCTACCCCTTGGGCACAGGCTGGTGGGATCCTGCTTTAATCAGCTTTTAAAGGAAAAGTGAAAAAAATCCTGCCCCCCCGCCACCCTTGCCCTCACAATGTATGAGAGATCAATCCCGGATTGCCCCGGGGAGACAAGTGTGTGGGGTTTTTTAGGTCTGTATGAAGAATTCATATGATGTAAGTAATTTTTGCATTGTCTGGACTACTTGGTTTTTCATCTTAAAATGTATATCTATAGCCTTTTTAAAGTCTTTATCACTTGGCAGCAATATAAAAAGTTAATAACAGATTTATAATTTTATTAGCATTTATGCTGCAAACGCAAGAGAGTTCCCCAACCTGAGTTTTATGCATCCTTAAAAGTCCTTTTTATTAGCTTGTTAATGCCCAGTAGTACCATTTTATGGAAATGCGTATAACTTTTTTTTTTTTCTAGAGAAACAGTGTTTTAGATACAGATTATGAAAACATGGGGGTTTTTGTTTTGTTTTGTTGCAGGTTTTTTTTACAGTGGGAGGGGGTAATTCTTCATTTTTGCTTCCCCAAAAGTGACTGTTTTATCGTGGTATTCCAAGTACTTTTGACAGATATAGATGACAACACAAGGTGACAAGGAGTGGCCACTCAGGGTCATCCTTTTCTGCAGAGGACATGACTGAGCGCTGGGCAGGCGTGAACACTATGCATGCAGTGGGAGCAAATGATAAAAATCCTCTTGGTGACCCAAACCTGCTTATTCTCTTCTGTTTTCCGTCAGGCTTGGCCAGGTTCACACATGGGTTGGGTGGGTTTTTGTTTTTTGTTTTTTGTTTTTTGGTTTTTTTTAATAGGTCTGTCTGTCAGAGATGAGGTCCCTTACCAATACATTTATTTTGACAAATGCCCTTTATGTGAACAAGATATTTTGACTGACCATGACTTTTTCATGTCCTGAGGACAGGGAATTATTTTTACAACAAATCTCATTTTCTCATTCCATTGGCTAACTGAAAATTAAATTACTTCAGGGGAGGAGCTCTGCATATATTTCAATATCTTTGAACTGTAGGATTATGCCTGTTTTATTTTTATTGTTCATTCATATAATAGACAATATGGCGTAAATTAAAGGTGTATGGTAGCTGCTGCACCCTATATAAGCCTTCTCCATTGCTTGTATAGTCATCCGTCCGTGCTTCCATGTGGGAGCAACAGAATTTGTGGTTATTGTTCTGTTTTGCACATAGCAGGAGCTGGCAGCAGACTTGTGCAGTAAAATAGATTTCAAACATTTTCTGTATCGCTAATTGTAATTTCCAAGGCTTCCTCTGTGACAGAGCGTACAAAAGGGAGCTTTAATAAAAACTATCATTAGCCTCATGGATCAATATGGTTTAGGAAATACAAAACAACTTCAGTTGTTTAAAAATAGGAAGTGCCAGAGGGGGTTCCCACCTCCCTGCTGAAAGCAAATCACAGGATTGATCTGTCTGCAGTGTAACTGCAAAATTTGCAGAAAACAGGTGAACTAGCTGGGAATATAAATAGAGCTGTTCTGCAAGCCAGTACCTGCGTCGTTCTTAGCCCTCCCGGGCAACCTGCGATGGGTCCTCCGTGAGACAGTCGCTTGCTTTCGGGTGAGTAGGAAAGGAGTTAATGCCAGCCCGTGGATGCCTCTCCCAGCGTAGCATTGTTGCAGTTCTCTTTCTATTAATGTTTTCTTTTCATCTCTCTCCCACTCTCAGATCAGAACAGTTTCTTAGGTAAGTCACAAGCCAATTTCAAGAAATCCACCCATGAACACAGCACAAGTCACGAAGAGAGACAGACCCCAACTGGAATGACACTGATAGCCTAGTCCCAGGTCAAGGAAAATGCTGAGAAAAAAAGAGGACAGGTGACCTTCTGGGTGTTTTAAATACATGGACTAGTTGTATGGGGCTCAGTAAAATGCTCCCCAGGTAATTTTCTTTGGGGTTTCTGAAATAATCTCTCTGAGTTTCATCTCTATTTACTCTTCAAGGTTATTCTTTTACATCCTGCTATGAAACACATTTCCCCTTCTCTCCTTGCAAACCTGCCTCCAAAATTACTGTACGCTTCAGTGTGTCAGCCAGCATATTCCCAACACTTTACTTTGATATGAGGTAGAGTTTAGAAATTTGGTGTTCTTTTGAAGCATGGCTATTTGTCTGTGGCAAAGCAGCAGAAGAACCACAGGAATTGTCCTGTGAACCTGTTTGTGATATCTAGATATGCACTTTACTATTAACATTTGTTGCATACACTCTTTATGCACAGAGCAGTAAGAGCCTTGCTAAGATCACAGCTATGTCATTCTCTGGGCTTTTCAGGGATTAAGGTCTGTAGATTTTCTTTGTGGTATTTATTAATGAACGATCTGTTAAGGCGAGTGATTTATGAAGGCAAGCGTTTAGTCCTCCACTGTTAACTCCAGATCATGTTACATTCCTTCCCAGACCACAGGGATAGTTTTCAGGAAAAATGCATTTGGCGTAGGACAACAGCAGCACTGATTTTGCTGCATGAATTTTTCTTGTGAGAATGAAAGTGGCCAGCTGTAGGTGTCTAAAGAAATTTTAATCACCTGGGTGGCACTGGGCTCCTGTACTTTCTTGGCCGTAACCCACTGGAACCAAAGTTTCTCTCCGAAGTGTCACGTTGCTTCCAGGCAAGGAGGAATTTTTGACTTCCAGTTATTCTATTTCTACCTCAGCTTGCCAGTAGAATCCCAAATTAAAATGTCAGGGTGATGAAAACCATCTTTCTCTTGACCAGGAAAGAAACTGTGGTGTCCCAGGACTAAAAATGCAAATTTCTGTGGGCTGAGCACATGTCTGAGAGAGTTTATTTACTGAAGCAATGACCAGTTTTCTGAACGCAGGATTCCTCCCGGTCTGGTAATGAATGTCAAACCAGTGCGTTAAATCAGCTTATGGGGAAACTGTTGTTATTCAACTGCAAGTCCAACTTGGAAAGTTCTGTTTGAAAGATACTAATTAATGGTTTGCAGTGAGTATGAAATCAATTACAAATGACTATAAAACCCCGATATACTCATTAAAGCAACCTAACTTCCATGGTGTTCATGTCCCTGTGCAGATAAGTTCAGGTACTCAGTAGCTCAGGATGCAAGGAAAGGCGTCAGCTGTGGGCTCAGCTGGCGCCGCTCCAGGCTGGTGCGTTCCTGGCAGGACAACCTCTCTTGAGCCGAACCTGGCTCCTCCCTACACGCGATTTTGTAAATTGATGAGGGAAATAAAATGACCAAGATGCACGGTGGTGCTCTGGCATCACAGCCAGACTTCACGGTTTGAATCTATCCCTCTCAAGGAAGAACTGAAATCTGCATAAACCTATATTCAGAAACTAGGAAGGTTGACTTCAATTAGGTTTAAAAGATGCTGAAATATAATTTTTCTTAAGCACTAAGATAGTATGCCAGGCTTCCTCTCTCATCAATGGATACCTCTAGGGGTGATTTTATCCCAACTAAAACAAGAATTTGAATTGCCCCGTTTCAGTAGCGTGCTCTCTCCCAGGCTATAGGCAAAACTTACTAGTGGCTCTGTATTGCACATTCGGATGACTAGAAAGGCATAGGAGGAATCCCGCTCTTCCTATTATTAAGATCTCTCTGATTGTGTTATTGCATTTTAAGAATCACTAGCCTAAAGATAAACAAGCAAGCATAACTGTTTAATCCATAATTAACCTCTTTACTGAAGGCTTTATAAAGATTACAGTAATATATAACGGGGTTTCTGTGGTTTCTCAAGGCATGCTTAAATGTTGTAATCTGCTGTTACAAATTCAGTGAACTCACTGGCATTTCGGCGATAGGGAATAGCTGAGGGAAATGGTCTTATGTTGCAATTCAGTATCACCGGAAGCTGCCAGGGTTTACATCTGAAGAAGACATCTTATGCGACTGTTTCTTTAAACTTTTTTTTTTGGTCACGTGTGTTCAGTCCATGCTGTTAGCACATTTCTAAATACTACAATATGGTATTTCAAGACAAAAATTCAGACTTCTCTGAGTCTCCGAAAGCTCCACAGATAAGAAGTTTTTAGTGCTATAGGAATATAAATATCAGTGATGTCCCAAAGATTTGGGCCTTTGAAAATGCTTGATTGTAAGGACATCTCCTCCTGAAGGTCTAGTTTTCATGGCATCAGTTTTCATAGAGTTGTTTTAAAATGTGAAATGGTTACTCTTCTTCTTTCTAACTTTTCCTTTGTTAGGGAAGGAAATAATAAATTATTTCTTGAAATTTTTTCCTTTTGTTGTTCTAAGACATTTCCCCTTTTCTCAGTTCGACCATGGTTTTGCAGAAGAAACGACAAAAACGTGGCAAAACCAGTCCTATATCTTAAACCTTTTTTATGCCTTTGCGATTATTGGCTAACAGAAAGAAAGAAAGAAGATATTTCAGTCATACACCTTTACTTTCCACAGTAAACTGGAGGGGAACCCCTAAACTGGAAGCATTTAATTAAAATTCTTAATTTGAGTAAAAACGCCTGCAGTTTTATTTAAAAAGAAAAGCTTATTTTTTTAATAGATGACCAGTTCTAATCATGGTATCTGAACACAAATTTGTGAACTGATACTTTCTGCATCCATCCTCTGGTCAAACACGGCACCTGAGATACAGAGCTGTTTTTCATGGGACGTAATACTAAGTGCATCTGGGGATCTGGGCCTAAATGTGTGCCTAGTTTAAAGCACGTTATAAGTCACTTTGAAGTTGGTGGGATTACTCACATGCTTTAATGTAAGCATATGCTGGAACACCTTGCTGTCTTGAGAGGTCAGTGTACTGAGCCTGAGATCTCCCCTCCTTTATGGTTACACTGGGGTAGCTACATTCTTCATTTCTCAAGCGGCCTCTGTTTCTAGTGCTTGTGATGCAAAAATACAGTGTCGCAGAGAGAAAATAATAGCCAAAATTAAATCTTTAGAAGCTCCTCCGCAGCTGGGAGGGTGGCAGATAGTCTATTGGCACACTGATTATTGTAGCAGAGCACTGGAAGAGACAGGCGCTCCTAATATTATCAGCAATGGCAGAGTATTATCTGAAATATTCAAAGAACAGCTGTGGTGTTTTGGCTATTGCAATCTTGATTGTGTCAGCATAGATAGTTTTCTTTCTGTTTTTCCCAGAGAATGTAATAGTCAAATGAAACCGTGCTAACTACAGCCTTGGGGTTGAGTCGGTGTTGTTTACCTGAGATGTGATTGTGATTTTTGACAGGAAGACTAATGCGTGTTTTATTGTTGTGTATTTAAATTTGATTTGGGGGTAGACAGAGAGAACATTTTATTAAAAAGGGAAGGAGAATAACTTCTTAAAATATTTACTGTTGCTCCTCAGGCAGGCTACGGAAGAGAACACGGGGAGATCTGGGCAGTGTTTTTTGTTTGAGGGGGTTTGGACATCACAGAAATGTTTCTGTAATAATTCCAATCCACTATAGACCTTGATTAAGCAAGACCATTTAAATAAGGGCTTAAATCCATTCTGGTTCAGCAATTCAATGAAGCTGTGAAGCACTACATAAATTACACCTATAATTTGCAGCAATAAAGTTTAAAATCATGGTGTTCCCCCATCCAAGCATCTTGGAGCATGGTGGAGGGTATTTGTGATGCTGATCTCTTGCACATGAGGTTTGTGGTACTGTCTTATTGTGTTCAGTGACAGCCATGGCGAAAACCCCTTTGATCTCCCACTCGCTGAACAGACCTACCCTCCTTTGCTGGCGAAGGGAGTGTAGGGCGCTCCTGGTTGCAACAGGGCGCTATGACACAGTTTCCTTCTGACTCTGCCTGACCTCTGGCGAAGTATAGTTTTGTGTCTCTCTTCTCCTACGTGTAGAATAAGGATGTGGTTTAGCCACGTAAAGTCTTTTATAAGTCTTAGTTGTCATAGACTGAGCAAGGGGAGATTATTTTTCCTGTGGAGCCTGAGAGGTCCAAGACATCTGATGTTGCCACCATCCAGTGTAGTACCTGGAGCTGAGCTTCTGAATCAGCAGGGAAAATTCATGGGGGTTTTGGGAAACAGGTTTTGAATTTGCTTGTAGTTCTTTTCTTCTGGAGAACATCTGGCTTCAGAGAGAAAAATGGGATTCAGGGCTTTATGTTCTGAAATAAGCACTTTCTATCAAGGTTACATATGTAAGGTATGCAGTATGTAGGAACAGTGTCCTCATAAACAGCTCAGGATCCCTTTAGAACAGGATTTTTAAATTGCATTCTATCATCTTAGGGGCCTATGTGCTTTTTCTGAGGGGGTCTGTAAAACGCAAGTAAGAAAAGAGACTTGCTGTTAACAGACATAAATTTTCTGTATGTGGTTGCAAGCTTTCACCATGAAATTTCTGAAGCCCACAAACTGAAAAAGAATAAACCTGCTTTTTTGGCAGCTCTGTCTTACGTTGCAAACCCTTGTGAGAGCCCTGGGCGTGAAAATAATAATACTAACAATGATAGTAGTAGTAGTAGTAACGTTTTGGGTTGGTTTGGGTTTTTTTCTTCATACAAGAGGAAAGAACGGGCAAAGTGATTCCAGCTTTACAGTTTGGTTTGTATGTGGCTGGGAGCAGGCTGTCTTTGCCTTGGAGATACATATGTACAGGAGCTGAACATGCATGGCACCGGCCAAAATCATGGGAGCGTTTTTATTTTTAAGTATGTGAAATTCCTTTAGGTCCAGTAAAAATAAAATACAAATCCTGTGTGACTTGACAAGATGGGAGCTGGTGTGAATCATCGTTGAGCCAGACGTGAGCTATCGAAGTAAATGGAGTTTCCGCAATTTACAGCTTGGTTCAATCTCCAGTTGATACCCTCAGATCTGTAAGAAGCACTGTCATTCCTTTGGCTTGGTAATAACTGCAGGAGCGCAGGTGGCTAGCCTGCTCTTTTTCTGGGCTTGGAGTCCCAATATTCTTCATGAGGAGGAGTTGTGAACTTTTTTTTTTTTTTTTTTGAGAGGGAAGGTGGGTGGGGGTGGGTTGGAGGGGACAGGGAGCACCTTGTTCTGCATGTGCCGTTTGTGTTTCACTTTCCAGGGCTTCTTTAGCCCTCAAGGCAGGGTGACCTTTAGCAGCCTCAGAATGAAGGGGTGTCAAATGATTTTTCATTTTATGAGATATATAGTACAGATGGATAATAAATATAATACTCTGATGGGCAGAGAGCTCATCTGGATGTAAGACAAGTGAAGAGCATGATCCAAGTTGAGAGCCGCTCTGTGCAGCGTTTGCCGTTGCTGTCAGCTTCTTGCCTGTGTCCGCGTGTCCCTATAGTGTGGGGGAGATAACATAAAATAGGGTATCGCTGCTGAAAACCTAAGGAGAGGAGAAACGAGTGTTAACAACCCTGCAGGTTGTTCCTGCCTGTGCAGTGTGCTCCTCTGTCCTACCTGTCCCTCTCCCCCACGTGAGTGGTTACCTCCTGGTGAGGTCCAGGTGCTGCGTTTGGAGCGAGGGTAGGAACAGCTGTACAAGTCATGGCTAACAGGAGCGTTAGCCTGACAATAAGCTGCGAGCACAGAGACATTTGTGAGCATATTCAGAATGGAAAGTGAAATTTGATCCAACTCTTTGCAAATTTATGTGTGTTTATTGTTTTACCCATTGTAAAATCCTACAGTTTGTCTGTAGATCCTCCTGGACTTAGATTTATATTTCCTGGGCATGAACTGTAGGATTTTTTGCCTTAAAAACTACTAGTAGTTGAGAGTTTCATGGATAACTAAGAGGGATTCAGATGCTTAGCTGCTCTGAAGTCACAGGGGGGTCCCATGGGTGTACAGCCTTAGGTTAGCTTTCTGGAGCCTGGTTGGAAACTGTCACTCTCACTAGAGCTGAAGACATCAAAGAGAGGTGCCACTTGACAGGTCTAGAAATGAGATGTTAAAATCTAATTATTAGAACTAGTTAGTCACCATTTTTTTAGGGGGAAATAAGTAGAAAAATACTAGGGTTAGTACTGCAGATGGAAAAAGGGGTAACCCAGATAGTGTGTGCTCATAGGTATAATGGATTGAAAAAGAAAAATGCCTCTGTTCTGCATGAAATCTTGGTGCTGAGCTGGATCTGACTTATCCATATCCATTGGCTTCAAGCTCCCTGTCTCCCCTTGGCTTCATTGCCTGCAGTTGTCAGCTTCTGGCAAGGCCCATTGAAGTTGCTGTGATCCCCTCCCCTTCCTCCCCCAAAATTGTAAGTGCCTTAGAAACCAAACTGGGGTCTGATGTCGTTTCTGTAAAATCTGGATATTTCGATGATGGAGGAAATGCTCTCCCTAACTATCATTTTTCTTGTCTGTTGTTTGAAAGCCTGCTGTTTGGCATTTTCCTTCAGTCCTGTGGTTTTGTGGTGTGTGGGTTTTGGGGTTTTTTTTGTTTTTGTTTTTGTTTTTTTTTCCTTCCCCAGAAATGATTATGGATTTATTTGATGCTTAGGCTGTTGTTTGATGCTTAGGCTGGGGTGGTGTAGCATACTTCTTGGTAAAACTCTAACACTGTGAAAACTCCTCTGTAGGGTGCCCCCTGCATTCAGTGTTTCTCTTCCATAATAGTGATTAAT
Organism: Platalea leucorodia; assembly: GCF_965183815.1. Taxonomy (NCBI): domain Eukaryota; kingdom Metazoa; phylum Chordata; class Aves; order Pelecaniformes; family Threskiornithidae; genus Platalea; species Platalea leucorodia. The sequence continues at coordinate 63,409,009 of NC_138827.1, forward strand.
GAACAGCACAACATTAAATTAGTTTTAGGCTTATTAGGAGAGCTGGCCAAGTGCAAAAACATTTAAAGGTGTATCATCATTCAAGAATCAAATTTATGATTGTAAATTGAACTTGCATTGTCTTTGGAGTTACATGTGATCTAGTAATTTGCTTCACCTTGCTAGCACAGTGTTTCTTGCTCCTGCAGAGTTGGTATCTGTTCGTTGCAGCACCTGCCCTTGGGGTTAATAGCTGGTAGGACGCCATTTGGTCCTGTTGGTGTATGTGAACCTGACCTCCACCCAGTGCCCTGTGCGTTTGCAGCCTGGCAGTGGGGATGGCATCCCGCACGTGGGCACGGGCTCAGACAGACGCCGGCGCCTGCACTGGGAGCAGATCGGTGTGTGCCGTTCTGAATGTGGGCCTGGCCATACGCTGAAGCAGCTCATCGTGGTCGCCTCCCTGATGCCAGAGCAGGGCATGCCGGCAGGGCTCGCCTCCTACCAATGCTGGTATGGTTCCCTTGCCGGAAAGGAGGCACAGCACTTTTTTGGTTTCTGTTTCCTTCTAGGGCACTTGCTCCGTTTCAGAAACGTGCTGTATCGTTACCAAGCCGCGCTTACTGTGAGAGCGTGGTTCAAATGTCCCCATTTCAGATGCCACAAGTACATGTGACAAGCCGGGAGTGTTGCGAACCTCGCGTGTTTCTGTCGAGCTCTTAAAATCAATGGACAATGCTATCCCACCTGGAGAGGCTGGTTCAGTGCAAATAGCATAGAGGACTGAGTCTTTCCTTTCAGAAGCATACAAAGAAAAACAACGGAAAAATCTTTGTGGTTTTTTTTTCCCCTTCCTTTCTTCCCTATCTCTTACCTTGGGAGCCTGCAGGCTCTCGAATGATTGTTGGCTCTAATTGGAAATTGAGTCCCTTGCTTTTAAAATCTTTTCATAAGACTCTCTCCTACTTCATTAAATCATTAAATGAGTTTAGCAGGTATTAGTTTTGAGCTTTATTAATTGTGACTTGTTTTTCATTATGAGATAATTGTCAGTCACGAAACATAACTACTGTAACATATCTGAGCAGACAAAAGTTTCCAAGAGGCTGGGAGAGAGGAAATACGGAAAGGTCGCTTGTATAAAAACTTCTTTAAATAAATTCTTGCTGGAGGTATTTTAAGGATTCCTGGGAGGTACCTTGTTTGGGATGTAAAACCAGCAGTTTAAAAGCTTCTCTAAAGCATCAGGACCTCTGGCAGGAATTTGGTGAAGAACACAATGTGTTTATGGTTTGGATTGACTGTGAATGTAACCAGTCCTGCCCTCAACGGGAAATATTTCCAATTTCCAAGCTTGCTTCGTTAGGGCGATTTACAAGCATGGCAGAGCTATACAGCTTCTTGAAGGCTCGGCATATACTGGGGGCTGCAGAGGGAGATTCAGTTAACTTTGAGACCTGGGGGCTGCTTGCAGCCAAAATTGCTATTTATTTTCAGAGGCTACACAAATTCTGTGTTTTCTGTGGGTCCTCCTAAGCTGCTCGAAATGCCCCCCCTGTCGAGGGGCATAACGGGGTGTACGAGCATAGTGCACCATGGGCTCGGGAGCTCGCCAGACCCTGCAGTGGCGGTGCTGGAAGCAAGACTGGTACTGAAGCGCATGGGGCCTGCCTGGGCTGTGTTGACAAGAGCAGTGCAATTTATCTTGAGCTATTTTCCAGGGACTTCTGGGAAACAAACTATGCATCATTTTAAAGATGCTTCCATGAAACAATTAGGCTGCATTAAATTATTTCTACTTTAGTGTGAAGCGCTTCCTCAGCATAGACAGACCTTGATGAACAACTCCAGGGAATGGAGAACAAATCCAAGCTGCAAACCCAGTTTGGAACTAATGCCTAGTAAATACATTTTAAAGTTTTTTGGAGTCTCGGTTATTAATCTAAATGTAATTCGTCCTTCCACTCGGAAGAAATTACAGTTGTAACACTAACGTTTGCAAGCAGTAGTGAGTGATACTAGTAGCCTCTGAACACCCATTCTTTACTGAAAATAGATTTGCCATTGCCAAGCGATAAGATAAAATCTTTTCTGCAGATGATGGCTTCTGGAATATTAAAAAAAAAATAGTTTCTGAGAATCCTGAGAATAAAAGATACGTGGTCTTTTAAGGACTGTGTCTTAGAAACCGCACTGCTGCTGTCATTTCAGTAGTCTGGTATTTCATCTGTTGTTTAATGGGCTAACATAGTAAAATATCACCCTGTAATGATTCTTGAATGTGTGTGGGTTTCTTTATAGCTTTTCATGGCGACGCAGGCTTCAATTTTGTCCTGAAGAAGCTCCTAATATAAATGGGTAATAGATCAGTAAATCAGATAAGACCTGCCGGTGGGGGGTAGAGGGATGGAGCTGAGGTGAGAGCGGGGCAGGGGAGAGGAGGCTGGCGGCTGCGAGTGATGGCAGCCATGTCTCGCTGAGCCCCTGCAGCCACGCTGCTGCTCTCCGCTTTCTCTTCCCTCACTGGCACTGCGAGCCTGTCAGCCAGTGGGCAAGAGGGAGCTTCTTGACTTTTAGGTGAGGCTGGAGGAAAAAAATGCATCATCTCGGAACTGGGTAGTTCAAACTCGTTTTTTTGAAGCGCTGACAGGGGGATTCACCTGGTAAACTGTCTTGTATTCTTCACTGTATTAATGGACGTGGTTCATTCAGGTACTGCTACTGCAAATGTATTCAGATCTAAAAGCCATTATATAGAGCAAATTTCAGAACTGGAGCCTAATCCTGTGAGTGGTAGGACCTTCGCTCTAAAACATCTAGCGCGTTGTGTTGGAATAGATGCAAAAGGAAAGGATTTCCCTGTAACAGCCATTACGAATGTGGATGTTATTGGGGATCATGGGATGAAAGCTAGACATGAGCTCCTGCAAAGAAAGCTAGCATCGTATTTGGTGTTATAAACAGATTATCTCTTGAGGGGATGCGAAGTCAGCCGTCGGCTGTAGCATTGCACCCAGTTTGGGGCAGAGTGGAAAAAAAAAGGGAGAAGAAAGAGGAGAAGTTTGGTGTAGAAGAGACCTAGGGTGGAAGGAGGTAACGTGTTATGTGTATTAAAGGATGCAGTGAAGAAGGATATTGGACATGGTCTCAAATAGCAGCAAGAGGGACAGAAGTTAGGTGTTAGGGGGAACTTTTCTAATGCTGAGGATGGTGAAGCATTGCAGTAGATTAGGTGGAGAGATTGTGGGATCATAACTGCTGGAAGATGTCAGGAACAGATAGTTTAAACAGGCCTGTGTGTTTGTCTCCAGATCCTCCCTGAATCAGGGTGGACTTTCCTCTTTTCTGCTTAGAGGTGCTGGATGTCCGTGTCAGAAACCTGTAGGGGTAAAGGTCGATTAGGTCGGGCTATACATAGCCTGAGCAACATGTGATTTAGAAGAGTCTGCCTCACTTCAGGCACAGTCCTTGGTAACCATGTTAAAGTTTCTTAAGAGTCACCACAGGTTAATAAAATAATTTTGAGACTGTTCTAATGTAGCCGATGAGCATTTTTTTGGAGACATGCTTTGCTTCTCTTTCAGGTAGTTGGTGACAGAAGCTGAGTTATTAGCTTAGTTTTTTTTTAAAAAAGCCTTGCTTGTAATCTGTACTCATTCATAAGCAGATGCAGTTTCTTCTTCTTAAAGCTGATGTGTATCTTTTGCTTACAACCTCGGGAAGAGAAATGGATATTCTCCTGTGTGTACTTGGAAAGCTTCTACCATAGATTTCGATTTACTGCACTCAGTGGAGTTCAAGATTGTGCAAAGCGAAAAAGCTCTTTTATGGATTCAATGGAAATGTTGTTTTTAGGACTTTTTTATCTAACATCTTCCTAGGCAAAGTCGTCATCATTATTTCCCTCTCTGCTTACAAACTGCACCAGAAGTGAAATGTTACATGCCGGAGTTAATCAAAAGGCTGGACATGATGGAGTTCCTATTGTCATCTCCAGCTGCTCTTAAAGGATGAAGACAGCATCATTTAACTTAGCAGAGAGAAGAGAAAGAGCAAACACTGTGTTAGGGTTATTGTCCAAAAGATCTGTGCACCTTGGCAGACTGATTTGTTTATAATCACATTGCAAGAGAGCAAAGTGAGAGATCTGGCTGCAATGCTAAAGCTGCTAGGAAGGAGGATTATTGTAATGAGTGCAGGTTGGCACGGAGAGCTCTCCCTTCCAGCCTCTCCACGCAACAACTGTGAGGGATCCCCCCAAAATATGTCCACTCTTGGCTGGCTGTCAAATCCAAAATGAAACACCTGTGTGCAAGTTAAATTCGTGGATATGAGTGCTAGCTAGTCATCTGTGGTACTGACCACCTGCGAGTCTTTATGAACTTGCATTTATTTGTGTGCATGTGTATTTATTTTAGTACCTTTTTGCATTTTTTCAGTTATCTGTACTAAGGGTCAAGCAGTGTATGAATACATTGTTTGTGCAGAAGCTCTTTGCTTATTTACCTTTAATCTAGACCCCACTGCTAGTGTTTCAAGCAAGTGCCTATGGTAGTTTTTGACTTTGCAAATTGATTTTTGTTGCAGTGAGCTTGGGCTCCTAACAAGTCTTAAAACCATTCCCTCCACAGGTACTTGGCTAACCTGAATGCCACTCCTCCACACAGAGGGGAGGATTCAAGGTCAAACTTGATGGTACTACCTCATTTTCTGCTAGTTCTATTAGCATTCACAACTGAGACTCTTATTGTGTTTCGGTACTTACCTCCCTGCAGAAATATATAGGCTCTCCATGAAGATAGGATTCCATATGTACCGCTTTCGGTGAAATCTGTTTATCTTCGCAGTTGGCCAAGAATAAATAAAACAGCCTTATGGTTCCCGTGAGTATACACTATATGCCTCAATTATTGGTGCATTATATTAGTAGCAGATGCTACATTCCCCCATTCAAAAGGGAAGAAGATTTCTGAACAGTAAAACCAAATTTTTTTTGCTTATGCACTGTAATTATCACCATTCCTTCATTTCAAAGGCATCTGTCTGACGTACCCTAATTGTGATGTGTTGTATTACCATTTGCATTACATTTTGTTCCTGAAAATAACGGTGACTGTTAAGGTTGCAGGAAGGTTTCTGCTTGGTTCAGGTGCTTTGAACCTTGCCATACTATTTGCCTTTTAGCTTGAATTGTTTCAGGCGTTTCTTCTGGGCAAGTCAAACAGCCGATTGCCCTCAAGAGAGCTGGTGCGGAAACAGACCTGCCGGCTTAAGGCTGTGTGGTTTGTGCTGCTTGAGAGCTGCGCAGGGCAAGGGGCTGCACAGATGTGCAGCTCCAGCATCTCCAGACATCATCCAATTTGCTTGTACTTCTCTTAAATATGTTACCACCGTGCATTTTGTCGTTATAAAGAGCTTTGGTCAAGTGAGCCTATGGACTCACTTGTTGTCAAACTACTCAACGGAAAGATTATGGTACTTGTGGTACCAAAAAAAAAAAACCAACCCCAAACCAAAAAACAAACAAACAAACAAACCAAAACGAAAAACACCAAAAAAACCCCCCAAAACCTCAAAACCCAAACCAAAACATGCCCAAAACAAACAAAAAAAACTCAACCCCTGCAAAAAACAGTGAGATTGGGACAGGCAATTTTTCTGACACTAGATGCCTACTGTCAGCTATGGTATGAGGTAAAATAGAGAGTTTTCAATAGTCTTACCAGGCTTCCTCCCCAAGGGACATAAAACTCGCTATTTCACCTTGGCTGTGTTTGAGTTCACAGCTCCAGTGTGCAGGAGTGTTACCTGTCATCTCTTGCAAAGCCAAACTGAGAACTGCTCTGCAGCTTCACCCCCCTTTTATTATAGGCAGTATGATGGTAACACCAAGGAAAGGTATTTCAGCTGTCTCAGACTCTTGCACTCGTAAAACTTTTTTTAAATAGACTTCTAGCCTCAGCACGCTTCTTCCTGACATATTCTGGCCCCTAGGAGATCAGCCCTTGGTAATTTTTCAGGGTTCACCTACGTCCTGTGTGAACTCGAACGAGGTCCTTTCCGTTTGATTCATCCACACCGCCTTTTCCAGCTTGAATCTTACTGGAACGGGCTGGCATATTTTCCCCTGTTTAATGCACAGCTGCATCATCTTCTGCCTGTCTCCCTGCACGAGAGCTGATGTGACAGAGGCAGCTTTGCAGGGGGACAGGTGGAGAATGGGGGCTCGACCGTGTGAGTGGCCTCAGCCCCTCCCAAAATTGCCACGTAAATGTTGTTTCTCCGAAAAACCTCTTGTGAGTCATCTTTAGAGGTATGTTTCACTCTAATTCCCTGCCCTACCTGCAGCGTTCAATCAGAGGAGCTGCAGCAGGAGACTGTCTAATAGCAGACCTTTTTGGAGACAGGCAGTTAATGGGAACAGTAGCAGGCCCTGAGGTGTGTTTATACAGTCGGTCTCACTTCCTCCACTCCTGTGATATATTAACTACTTCGGAAGTTTCCCAGCTGTTTCAGGGGATAAATAACGGCAGTGGGAGCCCATATTTAACCTTCACCGTTCAGGCTGTGTGCTTTTGTAGTTGTCGTCTTTTATCTCCCTGGCTATCTGGGAAAGACTTCTGATGCCATTCTGCTCTCTCGGCTGTGCTGTTCCCCCTGCCGTGCCTGCTGCCGTGTGCATGGGAAGGCACGGCCGCGCACTTCTGCGTCGGTCAGAGCACAGCCTTCATCCTCTGTGCTTATGGATGCACTGCAGGCGGGAGGCTGGCTCTGCCCGGCAGCGGCCAGGGAGTTCCTGGAGGCTCTGCCAGCAATGCCTTTGCATCCTTCGTCTCAAGAGTTATTTGCGCGGATGTAGCCTGTCACTCATTTTTGTTGTGTGTTTGTTTTCTTCTAGCTTAGTGACTAATAAATAGAGGTGATTTGGGTCGTTTTTCTTTATTTCAGTGAATGATAAATAGAGGTGGTTTGGGTAAATACTAGTGAACGTCAGCTGTGAGATTTCCCGGCTCCAGCCTGGAAAAGTCCCGGCCTGGCATAAAAGAATGTAAGGTATTAGCTGTGACAGTGTTGCACCAGGCTGCACAGGGAGGCAAACGCAGCTATGCTGAGACATATTGGTGATGTACACTTTCACCCAAGTGTTACTTACCTCGGATTAAGTTTTCTGGTGTTAAATGGGTGGAAAAGAAAGAATCGGAAGAGCTGCTGGGGAGGGTGCTCCCCCTGGGTGAACTCCGATGGTGACCACGGATGGGACTGTCACTGAATGGCAGATAAGGATTTTATGTAGCGTGGGTCTGAAGCTATTAACAAATACTAAACTAATTTGAAATAGGGAAGAAAAAAGGGGTTTCTTCTGCATTCTTTTGGACCACAAAACTGTCTTTGCATATCCTTACGGACCCCAGAGCCGTCAAAATAGAGGGCTGTATTTGGCCATGTAGGGCTGAGTACATAGCCACGTGCTGGCCTGCTGCTGTTACCAACCTCAAGCGAGGAGCTGTTCTTGACCCTGTAGTAGATATTGCCATGCTGAGCGTTCGGTTGGGATTGCTGCAAAGAGGTGAGGGGTGTTGACATGCACCATGAGTGCAAAGTGTGTGACACCTTTTGTCCTTAGCTGCTGCGTATGATCTGCAGTAATGAGACACCTTTACAAAATCCAGTGATCAGAGAAGCAGGCGAAAGTTCCTTTCACGCTGGTAAGAAGTCAGCTGTGGAAAAGCCATGTAGATGCGGTGGGGAAGAACAAGCAGCGTATTCTCCTTCGCATTTACAGAAGGAAGAGGAGAATTAGTTTGGTTACCATTCCTCTTACTGTCATATATTATGGAATGTTAAAGAACTGATTGAGGGAATAGGTGTCACAGGTGCTATACAGATAATGTAAAGTTAGTCCAAGTCCTCAAGATCTTGCAGCATAGCGGTTAGGACAGCAACAAGTAAATGGGGGCAAATCAGATGGGAACAGAAGGTGGCAGGATTGTAGCAGAGACACATGGGCATATATGTTAATTTTAACAGTGGACTCAGTGGCCTCAGGTAGTCATATGGCCATATAATGAGCTATATCCAACAGTCATCTTGGTCTTCATAAGCATGTGAGAGTACACAGAGAATTTTAAATTATATTAGGGAGGATTATGTGGCTGGGCAGAGGGAAGGGCTCCGTGACCTCCTAGGGCCTCTTCTAGACCTGCTCTCCTGATTCTGTGGTGCAGAGTTTCCTGAGAGTTATTTTGCTACAAAATTCCCGGGTTTTTGCTTGTCTTACTGCTTTCTGTGTACTTCTGTGTCTGCCCAAACAGCCTTTTTAACCTTAGTGCTGAGTGCTTCTGTCTCCTTCATTTCACCAAGGTACTGGCTTAAGGAGCCGCAGGCTGAGACATTCATACTCTTATAAAAGTATGCTTGAACTTTGGGATCGTTCAGAAGATACAGCAATCTTGCACTTTAGTTTTTGTCTGAATCTAAATTTCAAAATGGAAAGGCTTTGCTCGCGGCGGTTCAAGGGTACTCACCTTTGTTACGTTCACAAAATGAAAATACGTGCTGTTCTAGAACAAATTGACTTCTGTCCTTGATACAGAGATGAGCGAGATATTATTTCCTCGTGTCTCTGACTTGGAGGCTATAGAATTATTGTTGCTGACTGTAAACGATATCCTTGACTATAAACAGTACTGGAGCGGTTTGTTTTAAACTATCAGGTTTGGAAGATGTGCAGTTTATTCACAACTAGTGTTGAAACCCTGAATCTGGCAGTTCAGTATGGACACCTTCAGCTAGATATAGCTTCTTGCTTAATGAAATTATGGGACAAGCAGTGGGAGCTGTAATTTACTAGGAAATAATCTGAAGCAAATTGATAGTAGAAAGTTTTTATGTACTTCATACTCTTCTTGTTCTCAGTTCATCTCCCCTTACACCCTCAGCAGTTATCTGGTGAGGGAAGGTGAGTGACTTGCGGTCAAAGGTATATGACCCAATTCAATAAAACACCTCCGTGTGGTTGGCTTTAGGCATTGCTCCGTTCCTGGTGACTTCAGTCAACAAGTAGCAAACATAAAAGATCTTTTTTCCCTCAATTGGAAACATAGAAAAGAATGTGCATTTTCTGTTCAGGAGCAAGTCTTGAAAAACCTACTACTTTATTTGAGCATATTTGGTGTCCAGTCCTCCTCTGAAGCCAAGAAACCATACTATCATGGTCAGTGTCCCCAAATCATTTTGGTAACCTTGTTGGAGGAATAAAGCAGTCACAATTGTCTGTTCTTTTCTTTATCACATCCCCTCCTAAACAGGTGAAAGTTGGCAGGTGCTGTTACATCTGTCTTTGAGGTGTTGTTTTACTTGACTCCAGAAGGACTGCAGTGGAGGATACCTGTTCTGCTAATGAGTAGCGCTCAGAAGCCATTTAAAACCCTTGGAAGCTCGATAGCCGAACAGGTAGCCCCCGCTGATGTCTGCAAAGCTGCCGCCGCTGCATCCTCCCTGCTGCGCCTGGCGATAAGGCACAGCTTGAATCCTCAAATGCCACCGGGAGGATGATCAATCTCAATCCAGCCCCATCCTCCTTCTCTCTCCCAGACAACTTCTACTGAGGAAGAGAAGAAAACATAAAAGCAGCGGCTTTAGGGCGTGAGAATTTTGAAGGTGGTGGAGTTAAAAATCAATCACAACCAACAACAAAGGGCTCGCAAGTTAATCTGAGGGAACGTTACTGCTGTGGGATCCCAGAAGCAAGTAAAAAAACCATAAATGCAGACACAAGCAAAGATAAAAATTTTTGTATTCTTCTTATTATTATCCTCGGTGGAGGAAAAAGTGCTTATTCCATCCACTCACCAAACAAACAAGTAAAAATAAGATAGAAGGGATCCTACTTATCTGATGGTTGTGACGATGCTATGCATATGATATACGGCAGGGAATTCACAAAATACAAAATAAAATCTAACATTAGTCCCCAAGAAATGTCTTACAGACCTGAACGCAAGATGCTATGTATTTTAATCAGGGAGGGGTTTTTGAGTAATATATTTTGGATTCCCCTCCACCCCCCCACCCCTTCCAGCAAATGGAACATTTTCAGACATTTGCCTAATTCTGTCTCCTCCTTAAGGCGAGTAAGGCTTAATGTTTTACGGTTTGGGATTTTTTTTAATTTCAAGAAAGGGGTGACCCCCAAAATCTCTGAAAGGTCTCCTTCCTTTCACTAAGATTTTTCCTTCGCATTTGGAAAATGCTGGTACTTGTGTAACTCTTTAAGATCTGACACTCTGAGGCAGATATTTTAATTATAGGACCTAAAAGTTCATATTTTGGCCTGCTTTTTGTCAAATGTATTTTCAGATAAACCATGCTTCAATCTATGGGACACAGCTCTTTGCACTACCTGAAATCTAGGCAGCGATTAAATGCCTGACTGCTCCTTAAGTACCCAAAGAAGAGCTTGGAAGTTTTAAAATAAGGTGTGAATTCTTACAGGGAGGTTAGTTTAGTTGATCCTGTTTAGAATAAGAAACCCTGTTGCTCTTACTGATTGCCAGGCCACTGAATAAAAGCCTTCAAAAACAGTAACGAAAACGCTTTTATTTAAGACTTGGTGGTGTCTTGCAGCTTCCCTGACCTTAGAGCCGGGTTGCCATCTTGTTTGCTTTCTTATCAGGTATTCCTCCACTGGCTTTTCATTTTCCTCCTTGGTTTGGCAGATCCACATCTTTGATTATTTGGTATTGAGAATCCCATGTCTGTCCCTCTGAACTCTTTTCCAGGTGATGATTTTGGATCTGTGAGTCTCCCCTTTGCAGTAGCTTTCTCTCTCCTCTAGTTTTTTTTGAGACCTCTTGAATTCAGGATGCTTGCAATTGGGGTTTCACCGAGTTTGCTTCAGGAGCAGAGGTAGATTTGAGCAGTCGGGGACAAGCGTGAGCCATCTGGGGAGAGAGCTTCAGTTCAGCACAAAATTTGGTCCCAGGTGAGATGCTGTCCTCTGACATATATCCAGTCAGACAGTGATTCTGCATTGACACACGGCGTAAGGTCACAGTAATCTGTAGTCAGATATCTGAAGACTGAAGGCAAAATACAATCATCAGACATTGTTAACCCAGAATACACCTAAAATGAACATAAATGTTACCAGAGGTGATTTCCCCTAAGCTATAGACTCTTTTAGAATCAAGTGATCTAGCAGTAACAATAATCTGATGGAAAAGAAAGAGAAAATGTCTGAGTCTTCAATTAAACTTTTTTTTTTTTTTTAATTAAATGCAATGGCCTGCAAAACATGAAAGTCTCTCTTCCTCTCTGCTTTTATAGCAAAGCAAAGGCTTAACGTCTTAAGAGCAGGTCTGCTCTTTGCAAGGTGATTCATCTGTGTCGAGTTTGCTGCGTGTCTATAAAATCAGGAGCCTGGCTGAGTAAATTAGAACTGAATGAAAAGTTTTTAGTCTTGGGACCAACAAGATAAATCCATCATACAAAATGAATCTGAATTTTTGCCGGGTAGTGTTGCTTGGTATTGTTTCACATTATTTCTTACAAGACTTCATAAGAATTGTAACAGTTTCTCCCAGCTGGGAAAAAAGAGATTTTCTGAAGTTCATACATTTACTTTTTTTTCAAGAGCAACTGAACCTTTACAAATAACAGGATTACCTCCAGATCTAGAAATAGGTTCTTTTGTGCTGTTCTGCGAGCTGTCACTTGTAGAGGTTTTATTTCAGGATGATTAAAAAGTATACATGCTTTCCCCCTGTGCACATGCTTTACATCTATTGCGTTGTATCTCAAATCAAATATGGAAAAATATGTTTGCCTACAACATAACAACAGCCTATAAGAGTGGGAGAGGCAGGGAGATGGTATTGCACAAAATCAATCCTTTTGGTCACAGTTCACTCCTATTAACTGAGTCTTGAACACTTGCAATTGAGTATGTGCTTCTGTAATTTGCTGAATTGATGCCTTGGAGCTTGCTCCTGCCAGCACTGAAATTAGCCCTGGCGTGGTATTTGCATTCCCCTCCGAAGGAATGGGGTCGTTGGCAGAGTGCTCCCACACGACGGTGCTGCGTAGTTCCCGTGTGTTGGGTCAGTTGCTGTTTAACAGGTTTCTCCCACCTCACTTGAGTGGATTTGGCTCTACGTGAGAGGAGATGGGGGCTTTTAGGAGATGTATGAACAAACTGGGTGGCCTTGCAGATGAGAGCTGTGCGGGGGATGCAGATGAACCCAGTGCTGGGGCATTACTGGGAGAGGAGGGGCAGAAGGAAAGGTGATAAGGGAGGCGGCCAGATAAGGAAGGAGAGGTTATTTCTATGAAAAACCTTGAGGGCAAGGACCAGGCAATTGCTCTGGTGAATAACCCTCTCCTTGGAGTGCTGTGCTTAGTATTACCATGTAGCAACAGTGTGTGAACCCTGGGCACTGTGTGAATATATAACCAGGCAACCCAGGCCCATTGGTGGAAATTATCTGCTGTGCTGACAACAAAAAACCACCCTTGCAAGGTCTTCAGATCCTCTGTGAATAATTTCACTTTTCTTTTCCCATCACTTTTGGTGGTGGTCTCCGCACGGCGGTACGGTAAGCACAACAACAGAAAGGAAAGCAAAAAGGCAGGGCAATCCTCGAGGGTGTGCATACAACCCATATGCTTTAATGAAGCAAAAGTAATCCGTCTTTAAGAGAGAGATTTGGTTTATTCAATGATATTGGACTGGAATTTGTTGATATCTAATATCCTGTGTGCTGGGAATAGGTAGTGAAGGAGTTGCAGCCCCAGCCTTTTTCCAAATATGATTTTGGGGGTGGTTCTGGGGCTCAAGTACATTTCCACAAGGAGAAGAGCAGCGAGATGAGAAAGAATTCGATCAGCCCTCTTAAAATCTATGAGAGACCAGTTTTTTTGATCAAGTTAGTGCCTTACAGTAAATGGCAGAAGAAAATCACAGATACGGTGTGAGTCACGAAGTAAGATCTTTCCCTTGGAAAAGTCCGCGTTCGTAGTCGGGCAGGCTCGGTGGCGGCAGAGCGCTATTTGTCAGAAGTGAGTTTCATGGACAGGAGGGAGAGTAAGGATGGTCCAGTGGCCACGATGCAGGCGCAGGAGTCTGCCAACTCTGACTTTCAGTCTTTGATTTCTTTGCTGCATATTCCTGGTACGTTCAAGATTGAGATGTGTAAGTGCTGTAGTAAATCAGAGATGCTGTTTTGTTAACAAAAGGCAGGTGCCAAAGGAAATGAGTTTCAAGCTGTACAGCCCTCCATCGTCCTTTACAGTCACGCTTTGTGTTAGATTTTCTGAAAGCATTTCACAATTCTTCTGACTGGTGGCCCAGAATTAGGGAGGACAGTTTTGGATCTAAAAAAAGATACAGGAGGAACAAGGGATGTAATTGGAAGAAGACTAGGAAAGGGAGGAGCTGCACAGGTGGGATTTCAGATTGCATAAACTCTGTCTTACCATGATGCATTTAGCTTTTGTTACAGGGCTGTGTTTGTGACTAAAGCATGTGAAAATCCATGTGCTGAACACCACGGAAGGGGAAGAGGTTTCGGAAAGATGCATCAATCTGACAGCAGGGGGGTATGTGCTGTCATCGCAGGTGGGCAGCACTGTTGGTAAACAGGATGCAGAGAAGATAAATAGGAAAAGTAATTTTGGCACCGTCATTTCCACTTCTCCCATTACAAAAAAATCATGAACAAGATCTGCTTTGAAATAAAAAGCAAGCAGCTGTATAATATTACTACAAAGTACCTGAAGGAAGGATCATGATAGAATCAAACTGCCACAGAAAAAAGCACTTATGGCTGTGGAAAAATAATCTTGCTGCTTTTCCTACTCAAGTACAGGTATGTGGAGGAATATCACAGCATGGCAATGAGGTGATACTTGTCATTTGTGTGACAGAGACAAATTAGAATCCAGCCATCTCAGGGTGAGAACGATTTTCGTGAAAATTAATGACTTGATTAGAAGGAGAAATGAAGCTTCTTCAAGGGGACATGCAAATAAAGGAGGAATCACTAAAACTGTCACCTGATGTAAAGCGAACATTACACAAAGAAAGATTGGTGGGATATTGTACAAAGACAAATTTGATGTGATATTAATCATATAGCACCAGCGAGAGCAAAGGGGAGAGGGAGAGGAAGGATTCAGTGCAGTACGTGTCTGACTTAGGGCGGTGTTTTCTGCTCAAGCAGGGGATGAGTATCCTGTTCCCAGGTGAGCCAGGTGCATCCCCTTCACCTCTGGGCTGGGGTGCTACTCAGGTGGGTTTGCCAGGCCCTGTATTTTTCTGGGTGGTACTTCCCACTATCTCCAAGCCCAGTGGACAAGATTTGCCTGCCTTCATCTAAAGGCAAGGGTAATAGAGAACCATTAATTTCAGGAAGTGCCTGTAGTTCCCCGGTGGCAAATTTGCGGAGCCATTGGGTGATTTCTGCAGCCTTTCAGGAGGGGTAGGGCCACCATATTTTAAATGGCAAACAGTTGTAATCTCTGTTGGGAAGAAGCACATCAGGCTAAAACTGAGCGAGTATTAAACCCGATTTTGAACTTAGGTTTGTTGCATTAAGAACCAAATCTGCAGGGACAATTAGTTTCAGGTTCAAGCCCAACTTTACCTTCCTGGGGAAGGAACATGTTTGAGGACAAGCAAGGCAGCTAAACCAAAAGCGATGCTGTTCTTAAGCAGGAATATTACCTGCATGAATGACTACGGACATGCAAGTAGTATGTTCACAGAAGACCTTGGTTTGAGTTTGAGGGGTGCCTGAGAGGTTTTCTTAAGTTTTCTCTAAGTCCAAATGATCTGTAAGGTATATTTTTCTTCTACTGTCTCCTTTCCTTGGGTGTGGAGAGCCACAGAGCTTTCACCCTGATGTAGGGAACACAATAGGATCCAAAGCTGTTTATCAGATGCTGTTTTTTCTCGTCCAGCACTACCAGCGGGAAGGAGACTGATGCCCAACCAGTTTTCTTGATGATATATTTTGTCAAACTTAAGTTTGATGGGAATTTGTCATGGCAAAATGAGGGATCTTGCAGAGACCTAACAGAAAATAAAAATCTAATGCCATGCTCTAGCTGCATGTGACAAAAGGAGGTGCAGAGATAAGCTGGTAAGTTCATGACGTGGTGATCTTTGTTTTCTTGGCTGCTGAACATTAGGCAGTGCCAGTGACATCAAGCCAGCTGCATGCTCTTGGGATGGTGATGCTGGGGACAAGTAGGATGGATTGGTGCTGCTGGGAGGCATATTTTTGGCCCATCTATCTGCAGGCTCTGGTAGAAGCCTTGGAACAGTTTTCATACATTGAGGCATATTTTTACAACAATATGGCTTAGATTTTTTTAAAATATAAGGAAAGTACATGTTACTGAGCATATGATAGCTTTCTCCTGGGAGGTAGTGCTCTGCTGAGGTAGGATTTGTTGCACAGCTTTGGGGCAGGGGCTGCCCTCCTTCATTTCCAGTTTTAGCCCACATGTTCTCGGTCTACCTACTTTAGAAAATGCCATTTTTACTGTTGGTGAGGAGCCTGAAACACTTGACTTTCTAGCTGCATCACACCTGTATCGCAACAACCTCCAAACATATTCCCTCCTGGCCAGGCATTGCCACCTGCAATTCCCTCTGCCTGCAAGATGGCTACAGTATATTCTCTTTTGCCAGAAAAGACATGTACTTTACTCGTCCGTACAGGACATTTATTTCTCTGAGATCAGGGCGATGGCTCCATGCAAAGCTGTGAGAAGCCTTGTGAAAACCAATCTCAGCACGTGTGTGCAGTTTTCAGAGTTTCACAAGCACACCTGGAGCTGCCTAGCATGTCTTGCACAAATGCCTCCCATTTAGCATGCTAGCTGAATGCGTGTTTCTGTGCTTTTTCATGCTTTCAGAACTTGATCCTGTAGGGTCACTTTATCCTTTTGTTTGTTTGTTTGTTTTATTTTTAATAAGATGAAGCCAGCTGTTGCTGTCCCTCCAGGAGCCAGGAAATACTCTCTGTTAATAGCAGGGTCCACTCATTCTCCAGCTAAGAATTTACCTTGTTCTCCAACAAAAAGCTTTGAAACCTCCACCTTTTTCCTCTTGTTTGAAAGTAGTTGCTGGGACTGTCTTCATATTCCCCATGTATATTTAAACACAAATTGCATCTGACTGCGGTGACACTAATTAAGGCGGAGGCACTCAGATGCAGCCCCCCTTGCGGGGAGCGCGGCCAATAAACCTGCCGTGACTGGCAGGTGTTTCGACCACTTTAGACAAGTGCAATTTCATAAAGTGTCCTTCCCCTTCTTCTCAATGAGGAGGGGACTGCTAGGCCCCCTCCGGGGCACCCGCTGCCAGGCAGGGACTGGGTGGCTTCAGGGAGCATAGGGCTGGCACTTCCCCTTTGCCGTGAACAAGGATTCCCCCCCCACCCCCAAAAATATTTTATATTATCCTAGTGATTTTATAATATCCCAGTGATGCACTCCTGAGGTATTTGACCAAATATTATTAAAACTCTGCAAGGGCTAATAATCCTGGAAGTAGCACGACGCCTTCCTGTGACATTGAAATAATTTAGTAATTTTACAGTACATTTGAATTTCAGCGTCGCTCAGCCGCTCAGTTTCCATTAACTTTGCCTGGGATTTCTTATGTCCGTGCACACAAGCAACAGTGTCAAGTTTCTCCTTCATGCTCCAAAACGCTACCTGAATCACAATTGTGCTGTGGCTAATTGTTATTAATTAAGCTGTTCCTAGCAGTCCTAGCTGGGTTGCGCTTTTTTTTGTGGTTGTGATAAAAAGCGAACGCATTTAGTAAGCACAGTATTCAGCAGGGAAAACGAACCCTGCTCCTGGGAACTTCTCTGCATCCTGTGAGATGGTTTTGGGGTGGGTGTGGGTGTTTTTAAGAACAGGGCCACTGTATCAGCAAGCGGTGCAGACCCAGGCTCGTTACTGTTAAATTAGCTTCACTGACCTTCGCTGCCATTTACTCGTCACAGGCAGGCAGCTTCAAGGACGTTTTGCAATGGGTAAATTTGCACTGAGCCGCCCCGGCCACACGTGCTCCTGCATCACTTAAGCACGCAGCCGCGGCCAAAGCCCCCGGCACAAGGTTTGGCCAGGATCACATGCCGGGTGCCCTGTGCCCCCCCGCCGGGGCTCCCCCTCCCACCTCCCTCTTATTTCCCAGGTTCAACTGAACCAGATCATTGAGTGGAGCGAGCAAGAGGAAGGTATTAATGAAATGGGGACCCCGGGAGCAGCGTCCTCGCAGTGGGCTTGCGTTAGGAGAATTGCTTCTTGGCCTTTTCTTCTTAATGAGGCTGCTAATAATGTGCCTGTTGCTTTCTGCGCAGTGACAAGGAGCAAGGCACCTGTCATTCATCCGCTTTGCTCGGTGTTTGTTTATGAAAATAAAATCAGGTGGGGATGTCTTTGGGCAGAAGTGCTGTCATCTTCTTGGGAGAGGCAGGAACATGAAGCTGCTTTTGGTCTGTGGGAATATGTCATCCATGTCTTCGAAAAAAGCAACCAGCCATCTGCTGTGTCTTTTCCTTTTTTTCCACTTGCCTTGGGTTAAGAACCAGAAAACAGATTATTCTGGCACATCACTGGGACATGTTATTTTAACAGCGAGCTAATGGTTACCACTTGCAGGATTAAGGTGCACGTAAATGTCCTCTTAAGAGGTCAGGAATAGTCTTGGGAATTTTCCGAGTTGAAAAGGATCAGGGAATGGCTTGTGCACAGACATAAGAAATAAGCCCAAGGGCACAAGCTGCTGGTTGCTCCAGATTGCTCAGGTGTAGCCTCGCTGGAGCAAGCAGCATGGAAAGGGAATCTCTTGGAGAAGCCTCATAGGTGGTTGGGGTGGGAGTCGTCCTTACCACGCTCGGTCTCAGAGGGATTGTCTCCTGCCATCCTCTCTCTGTGCTACTGGCTGAAGCTTTCATCTGTCCATGGATCATCCCGGTGCTGCCGCCACTGTTCCTGGGACAGCTCTGGTGGTGTACAAGGCATTGCCTTTCCGTCATCCCAACAAATTGCTTGGCGCTTTGCTGTTACATGTCCATTCTTCTGCTGGTAGTGTTTGCAGAAAAATGACCAAATATCAGATAGCAGGCTGAGACCCAGCTAAGGGAAGCTGGTGAAAGGCTTTATGGCCATTTGCTGGGTTAAACCCCTTGCCCTGCTCTTCCAGAGTCTCTTATGACTTCCTCCCAGGACTGCCGTATTCGCCATAGCCTCCTTGATACCTGGGGGAGGTCTAACCAGTAGATTTGGGCAGTTTGTTCCCCAGGCAAGGTTTGTGCCCATTCTGTATTGCTGTCTTTTTGCTACAGCGCTTTCTTTGCAATGTCTGCAGAGGAGACCTGGCTGGCCACCGTGGGGTGGGCATCTCTCTTCTTGCAGGTAAAACAAGAATCAGCTCTCCATGGTTTCTGTATTTCAGTGAAAAAGGGCCAACAAAATAGCCACCCAGGCTCCAAAAAGACCAACTATATTTTATATACATATGTTTATGTGTATACATGTGAGAATAACTACATGCGATGTGCTTCTGTGTTCCACGTAGAGTTAGAAGCAGGGGAAAACCTGTGGGATCGTGGTGTTACTTCTGACCATTTTATGTGATGGTGCAAGTGCAGATGTGCATTCGCTGTCTCCGCTTCCTTCTGCCTTCCCTGATTCCCCGCCAAGGGTGTGCGGTTTTGCCTGAATCCACAGTTAGTAAGGGAGGCAGGCTCCAGTACTGATTACTCCAGTGATAAACCAGTCCTGCTGTTGCCGAGTGGAGGATTCAAAACTAATGGTGCTTCTGCTCCTGGGATTTACCATTTGGAAGATACTTTATTGCTATCTTGTGACATTTCCCTGCACTTTTATGCTCATTTATATAACTGTTTTCTTTGATTTATGGCAGGTTTTCTTCATGTATAACAGTGCTATAAATTGTGCAGCCCTACTTTCCACGGTTATGAATTTGAGATATTCAGTAAACTGTGGGATGGGGGGAAAGGGCAGAAGCCTTTTGAAGAGGCTTTTGATCACAACCCCAGACAAAATAACCTGTTCTCTCAGTACAAATCTGAAGCAAGCATCAAAATAAGTTGGCATAGTTTGTTCATTGACTAGCCAGCTGGTTGTGGGTTTTTTTTAGTGCAAAATGTAAGTTATTGATGTATGCTAAAAGGATGCATGAGGCCAAACCCCCACAGTGGTGACGTTTGTGTGGCGATCCCTGGGAGCTCTGTTACTTGAGGTCTCCAGAGGGTTTCAGAGGAGCAGCAAATTCATGTTGTTCTTTTTATAAACCTTTTTCTTCTCTTTCTCTTCATAAACCTGCTTTTTCACATGTTGTTATTTTTTAAGACCCTCAAACAAGCTCGGATTTCCAAGGAGTGTTCAGCGGCCATCAGAGATCCAAAGCCTATCAAAGCCACTGGTCAGGCCAGTGAAATAAAGACCTTGGGTTTTGATTTTGTTGGCGTCTTGCTTTGTAGAGGAAGAGAAACAGCTCATTTAAAAATTGCTTTCTGAGTTCAGCTGTCAGAGAAGCTTTCTGTTGACCTTTACAAATTGATACCGTCACAATCAATGGACAGAAGTTTAAGTGCAGTCTCTGGGGCAGGGGGGCAGGAATAAACCCAAACATTTATAAAATATATATGGATTGCATTTTAAAAAGCCCAACAGAAAGAACAGACAATATTCGCAGGCAGCATATTTGAGCAAACTGATCTATAAAGAATTCATAATACACGATTTTGACAAGTATAGCTACTTAGAACTTACCTTTTGGGATGATTTCTCAAAGTGCGTGAAATAAAAAATAACAAATAAATATGCCTTAGGTTAGTCCAGCACAGCAATAGGTTGGGCGAGGAAAACAATTAGAGTTTTTGAAGTCGCTTTGCCAGATTCGACTGCAGGGGAAGTGCATTTGAGGTGCAATTTCACAGCAGCTTTGACTCCCCCCATGCCCCCTTGCAGCCTTGGAAAGTGAAACTGTTTACAAAGGCTCAGTAGGAATTGTATGAAGAGGTGCAAGTCAGTCTGTGATTTTAGCCGCCAGTTTGCTTATTTTTAGAGCATCAATGAGACAAATCAAGAAGCTCATCAAACACGGACATGCAGTCCTCACTTCCCAGGTAAAATAGGTAGAAACTTCAGCACTGCAGGTGTTTGCCCTGAATATACTGCTCATATACAGTCAGGTTATCAACTCAAATACAAGTCCTTCATCTGTCTCCTTAGCGCAGATTTAATAGCAGCCTATGCCAGCAGTCTCAGTGAGGTTAAAAAGTAGTCCCTTTACTTTCTTAACAACAGGAAAAACATCTCAGTGGTAGAGGTATGGTGTTATGTGGAAAAATTTATTGGTGTTACATGGAAGAATTTATTGGGTGCTTAGCATGTGTGAAGGATAGGCTGATTTTATTTAGCGTTTTATTTTTATTATGTTTAATTTAAATTGTGCAATCGAGGACTTGGTTTAAAACATGCAGGTTTGAGAAGGTGGGAGTTCGGTGTTCGTGTGCTCTTCCACTCCTGAGTGTGCCCGGCAGCAATGCTGTACGTGCTCAGAACCTCTATGAAGCTGTTTGTGTGAAACGTGCATGAACTACAACAGATGAAGGATTGTCTGTGGCAGGTGATACTAGCTTAGGATTAGGCTGTGTGTTTTTATACATAGCACATAGAAGTAAAAAGGTTCCTGTATAGACTTTAGTTATTGAAAGTTTGTTTTTCCTGCCTATAAACTGATATCTGAAAGCACTTGGTTTAATAATATATGGGTTTTATTACTTCGTTTAGCCACGGGCAATTAGGAACATAAAACCATCGGTTTAAGAAAGGCTTGTGTAAGACAGCACTTTAGATTAATTCTTTGACTTGATGACCTTTAATGTATATGACAGCCACAGACCTCCGGACGTGGTCCCTGTTCCCAGGTCCAGCACGTTTTGGCTCCAGACGAAGTGTGGCGTCCACCCCACGGGCCCAGCCTGCCTCAGCAGAGCCACTGCCTCTCCCTGCAACTGCAATGCCATTCCCCTCATCTGCAGTACTTCCAAGTTTAAATAATTACCATTTCAGCTGTCTTACATGAGCTGAATTCTCCCGTCTGCTTGACAAGGTTATCGTGTTGCTTGAGAGCCTGTTATTTTCATCAATGAAAAATAAACTGCATGCAGTTTTGACTTAATAGACCTATGCATATTGACTAAAATAGGGTAGTTTCTTTAATCACGTTCCCCTGCATTGCACAGTCACCTTGAAGCAGCTGGGCAAAGCAGCTCTGAAATGTTGCATTTGCTCTTGCCTGGTTGATGGGGACATCTAAACCCTGGCACGGCCATCTCAGGTGCCCCCTGTAAGATGTTGGTTTTCTTTATTTCACAAATATTTTTTCCAGAGGCTTTTTCTTTAAGGCCCACTGCAGTTATGTCTTGCAGGGTTGCCAGAATTTGGGGAGGTTGTTCTCTCCAAAGCAGTCCATTTCTTTATTTGTTTAAATGTCATAGTTATTTTAATCATTTTATTAGGTGGTATTTGGATTATGTGATAATTTTAAATTTCTGTGGGAGATCTCGGGGAAATACCTTTTTTTTTTTTTTTTTTTTAATGTTGTAAGTGACTTATGCTTACCCTGTAACGACGCAAGAGTTCCTGTGTGCTTTAGTGGTGACTAATTACCCACACTTATATTAGCAGATATAAAAGCACCTGTCCCACCTACCTTGTCTGAGCTGTATCTTTTACATAAATGGTGCTTAAATAGTAGTAAGTAGGATCTGAGGGCTTGTGCACATTTTGCCAAGTGTATTTTAAATATTGGACAGGCAGCGAAGACTGCAATCCTGTTCCCATTGCAGCAGCTGCCAATGCTCCCGCTGGATTTCTCAGGCTGAGAATCAGGCAGAAGCTGAATGAATGCACTCCCTTGTGCACGCACAAACTCGGTGTGTTTGTACAATGTTAATTAAAATGCATTTAAGTTGAGTGAATGCTTGCAGTATTCAGGGGCCCTCTGGGGAAGGAAAAAAAAGAAAGGAAGGCGGGCAGGCGAAGGCCCCTGGCTGTCGTGGAGCCGCGTGAGTCCTGGTGGAGTGGCAGGAGCTGCTGGGGAAGGTGGTCACTGCCGCAGCACCGTGGCAATGCTCCGTGCAAGCTGAGCAGCCCCAGGCCCCCAGGAGAGCACTGCATGGCGGGAAGGAGCCCTTTTTGTCCCCAGCAAAGCAGCCTGGTTTGTGAGCTGGGAAGTGACTTTGGGCCAGCCTTGCAGCAGGTGCTATTGGCATCCCTCGCTAAATTGATTTGTGTTGAAGGCACATGTACAAAACCCGGTCCAAGTGCCTGGCCCCCCCTGCTCCCCTCGCTCCCACCTGTGCGTGTGTTCACCTGGTGCTTGTGGTTTGTGCTCCATTATCTTCCCCCCACTCCTTTCTCTGGCATTGAAAAAGCAACCCAAATCCTTCCTACTGCTGAGACCTGTAGAGATTTCTACCACTTTGCCTTCGAAGGGAGCCAGGATACACTGTGATGCAGCGATGGAGGGAAACAGCTTGGATGAACTGTTACCGCTGTGTTCGAGTAAGACTTGGGAAGGGTGAGGGTTGGAAAGTGGGGAGAGCAATATTTGCAAACTTTTAGGCCTTCAGCTTCGCATTTTGCTTTGCGTATAGCTGCCCAAGAACATGTGGTCTTGTATTACTCATGATTGTTCATCTGCAGACTCATTAATCTTAGAAGGCATTGGTGATGGTCTATACTTTGGTACTGTAGGGAAGGATTTTGGTTCTTGGCATTAAGAGTTAGATTCACAAGCTTAATTTTGGGTGCTGCGCTCAAGTGGCTGAACTGGAGACTAGCGGAGGAACAGGCGGTCTGTAATGGTCTTCAGCAACAACAGGGACAGCCATTCCTCAGTGTGATGGTTCAGAGCAACACCAACATTTGTGTGGACTAACTTGCACTCTGGAGTGGTATTTAATTTCCTCGGGGAGGAGATGTTGGTCAGCTGGAAAAGGGGTGCTGGTGATATTCTTGATCATACTGGGAAACCCAGTAAGGAGCCCAAACTGGAAACCTGGTAATAGAGAAAGGTCCCGCCAGCGCTTGGAAGTTGGAGGGCAGAGGAGACTGGCATTGTATTTCAGAGCTATTTAAAAACCTTTTTGCTGTCTCAAAACGAGACCTTACCTGAACTAAGCCAGGTGCTGGAAGTAGACACTACTCAAATCTTTCTTAGGTAATGTCTACTAATTGCTTGTTTAGGTTATATACGTCATTAGGAACTAAATTGTAAATGCTGAAGACATTTCGATAAAGTAAGTTATTTTTTGTGTTCTGAATCCAGTAAGAAAATCCCAGACTCCTCCTAAGCTACCATGCCATATAAGTGGCTGTAAAAGAAATCTTTAATTTCAAATGCTTTTCTGTCATAACTTGTGTGCTGGTAATTTGCCAGTTTGACCACCAGAGACCGCAAGCACCTCCCTGGAGCTGGCACGATGGGGGTGGTAGTGAGTGGCGTGGGGCCACATGTCACCCCTGTGTCACCTCCGTCCCTCGGGTTCCCCGCCAGCTTGGAGGCTTATCCGCTGCCTCCTTGTCGGAGTGAGCGCTTCCAGATTCACAGCAAGACCTCAAGGAGAGCCAGATGATAGAGCAGATGGCAGATGACTAATTTGGCAAAGTTAGATGAGTGGAAATTGTTTGCTTTAATTGCTTGTCAAGTCCGGTACCTACATTATAGTTAAGAAGCAACTATTTACCCTCAAAATAGAATGAAATGAGGAAAGAATGTGTGTGTGTGTGTGGTCTGTGAAGAGTAGGGAGAAAAAGGGAAGGAGAAGTACCCAGAGAAAATAATTTGGTTCAAAGGGTTTGCGGGGGGAAGAACCACTGGCAAAGGCTCTTGTATTAATTTCTGCTTTTTTTAGTGGTAGCTGTGTGATACAGGTCCTGCAGTACATTTTTCCCATTTCGTCCTTTCCAGTTGCTGTATCATAATATATATGTGAGGAGACTGAAAGAGAAACAGTGCTGGAAATATTGGCATAACGCAAGCAGATGACAATGGCTTGACATGGTCGGCACAGGCAATTATCCTTGAAATGTTTCAGTATAAATCCAGTCAACATTTTGATGCTGTTTTTTGGTTGTTAGGAATAGGAGCGCTACATCGGTAAAATATGCTGTGTAGCATCCACCAAACAGATTTTAGGGAGCTTGGTGCAAGGAGAGGGTGCCATCAGCTCAGGAAAGTGTTATCACATGTAACTAATCCTTCTTGATGACTTCGCTGTCAGTCTTTACTGTGCCTATTTGTGTTCCTGTTCATAAAATTGGGAAAGATCTTCCCTGTGTAGGTGGTATCTAACGAGCCTCTACTGGAGGTGGTACCACCCTGATAAAACACATTCCTGCAACTTTTCTGGAAGTGCTGGGAAGCTCTTACGGCATACGAAATTGTATTTGGGGGTTTAGTGAGCAGATTTCAGGGAATTAATGCTTTTGGTCCCTGATGCTATCAATCCGGGGGCCTCTTCTCTGTGCAAAGAGAAGAAAAGCTGTAGAAGTGTTTCAGAGTGTCCTTTTAGCATTGCAGATTAAAGTCTGGATGAAAATTACAGTTGTTTGTGGTTTGTTTGGTTTTTTTTTATTTGACTTTATTTAGCAGTTGTGGAGAGCTTAAATTGGAAATCAAAAGAAATAATAGCACTCCTAGGCTTGTGTTTCTGGGCCATTTGCGTGCAAGTGTAAGGGGTTAAAGCTGTGATGGTGTGGCTCACAGCTGCTGTGGGCCAGCCCATACTGTGTCACCTCATCCCCGTGACACTGACGGACTGAACGGCGGCTGGATGGCAATGCTGAGCTTCTCCTCTCCTGGCCGTCTGGCTGTCCAGGGGTTCGTGGCAGTTGGGTTGATTTCATGCAACAGGATTCAAGTGGGATGAGAATTTTCTAGCGTAGAGCAGATCTCACGGAAGGAAAACACTTGTGCCAGCTGAACTTTTAATTAGGAGTGCAGAGAAAACTATGCTTGCCTTCATTACAGTCTCTCACCTAGTGAAAGCAAGCCTCTAATTTTAAAACACTCTCCAAAAACACTGGGTTTACAGGAAAATGGCTGGTGACCTCAAGGAGTGTTTTGCCTTTTCCCGGGAGAGATCCACAAGACTGTAAGTGCAGGCGGTCCCTCCTTTCATTAGAACGTGCCTAATTGCAAGAAAATTCAGGGCTTTTGCAGCTCATTCAAGGAGAGCTGTAAAATAATAATGAAAGGATTAAAAGTGTGTTTACCCCTTCTGTGCGCGTACATGATAGGGTGCCCAGGCTGTTGCTGAGAGCACGGAGCGTAATGAAATGAATGGGGACTGCTGCGGTACTGCTGGTAATTAGTTGTTCCTTAAGGGGCTCAAGTATTTCCCCCCATCTGGGGGCCTTAACAAATTGCCACGAGTGTTTGCAATTATTAATAAACAGTTATGTTAGCCGCCTTTCAAGAAACCCTGATGATGGCATTGTCTGTAAAAACATAGCTAATTAAGTAAATAAGTGGGAAGTACAGGAAAAGAATGTGTTAGAAAGAGGTGCTGACTGTTGTTGGGCTGGTCCTGACTGGGATGAAGGAATGTGCAATTCTCTTTTCATAAGCATGCTCCTGAAACCAGCGAGTCCAAGAGTTTAAGCCTTCTCTTGTGTTTTTGGCCCTCTTGACAAAGGGGGGTTGTGCTGTGTTCAGGCAGAGGCTGAATGTGCCGCTCTTCTGTGTCCTTGCCAAAGAGATGATAAAAAATGTTTTATGATTCAAAAGAATATATCCAGATGCTCGAGATAACTTCCTTGGAGTTAGCAACGAGGATGCCTCATCACTGCTTCGCCAAATGTGCTTTGGGAGAGGAGCAAGACACCGGTATTTCAGGCAGGGGTGACCACGCCGGAGATGATGGGATTCACTCTTCCTGAATAACTCCAAATGTAGGCAGATTCGGAGAGAGGTTGAATAAGAAATGAAACAAGTTAACCTCCTTCCAAAAGTTAGTTCATCTGTTGAGCTGGGAGGATTATAAAATCCATTAGTATTACAAGAAACAGAACTAGATTGAGTGAAATGTGATTTCTTAATTTAATGTATAGATTTATCATCAACAGAGCAGAGCAAAATAATGGCCTAAAAAGCAGCAGCTGAAGGACATTTTTAAATGCCTCCACTATTTGCTGCCTTTGAGTGAGCATCTGAATGATTTGGCTTTGTTATGAAAAAAATGTCAATGGGAAATTAATTTCCAAGTCATGTGCATAAATATTGATGAAAAACATAAATTCAGTTCAATACAGATGATTATTACGGCTGTAATTGGGGCCATTAGGAGCTGAAGCTCTTCTCTGTCACTTTAGGTAGCTGGCAATAAGTAAACAACTGAATGTGAAGTGTGAATGTGAGTAATGCCTGAAATCCACTTTTGTGATGGCCAAGCAGTGCTCTGCCCCAGCACCCACCTGAAATCGCCCACATTTGGGGTGTAGATGAGAAGCAGCCATGGGCTGGCAGCCTGGATGGTCGCCGTCACCGCTGGTTTGGGGCTTCTCAGATGGGAAGGTGCACATCCTTCAGCTTCAGGATAACATGGGTGGTGGGTGTCTCTGGGCACGCATACTCTGCAAGGTTTGTTGCCAGAGTATGGAAGGAGAGGGAACAGCCAAGCACGTGTTGGTGGAGAGATGTGTTTGAGAGCTTCATGGCATGCTGGTAACCTGGTACAGGCTGTCAGTCAAGAGCTCGCTGGGGCTTCTGTCTGGGAAAACGTAGGGGGACATCAGATTTTTCTGGGTGTGCATTTAAACAGTGCTGAAGGGTTCCCCTTATTGAGACGCCTCTGTAAGACCTCCTGAGCAAGTTGTGAGTATATGTGCTCAGAGATGCTCAACAGTGAGAGAAGCTGCAGACTGGAGGCATATCTTAAGCTGGTACTTTTTTGACCTCTGTTAGAGGCAGAGGAATTAGTATTTTTTTTATTAACCAGGAGAGGTTCTGCTGCAGGGACTGCTTTTAACACGGAGTCTTTATTTTCTTGCCACTCATTGGTTTCTGGGGCTATATAAAATAATGCGTCTAACAATATACAACAACGTGCTTTGAAGAGAGTTTATGAAATATAGATTATAGTGGTTTTGCATGGCATGACAAGGAGATACATTTCGTTGCGCTCATGTTTACGCCTATATATGGCTGGGGCATTCCTGAAAATATGTATTATTTTGGCACTTAATTTTAAAGAGCTGCCACAACACATAGATGCCTGTTGCTGTTCCAAGAGATGAGCAGGAGGGTGAGGGGGATATGTTTGTGCTCTGCGTCGAGCTCGGGAGCCGAGGGACTGGGGATCCCGAGTGACCCCTGCTCAGCTCCCACCTCACACAGGGTTACTTCAGTGCTGCTTAACTATTTTGGCAAATCAGACCCAGAACAATTATTTTTGCCCTGGAGCAGCTGGGAATTGCCTCCTGTGGCTCAAAATGGAGGGATAAAACTTATTGTTAATTACCAGTTCACAGCCTGCTTTCTGGCCTATGTCCCTCCCAGGTTTGGCTCCCTGGCGTGTGGGCAAGCAGGAGCACCTTTGTAATTGTACATGGCAGCAGCATTTCTCCCTCGTGGCAGGAATGGCTTTTTACCCTATTAGTTGTATTTTGCCTTAAAAAACAAACCAAAACAACCAAAAAAACCCCCAGCGTATCTAATCTCTGTTTTAAAGGACTCTCTGCGAAGGATAGAGGTACTGTCCCAGCTCTGTTTTCCTGCAATACATTGATCTAATCTGCTTTTCTTAAATACTTTCGTAGTTTTCTCTTTTGTATTTTGAATCTGGCATAATTATTAGGTGCATCAAAAGTATATGTTCAAAACCTGTGCTGTAAAGCTGAGGCGCAGCAAGATTAATGGATTATTAATGATCCATGGTTATATGCACGTTTGCTTTGGGACTTCAACTGATTGCCCAGGTCGGGGGGCTCTCCTGCTCTGAGTGCTGTTTCTGCATTCACTGCACTGCTGGTTGGATACCGATGGCAAAAAATCTGCACTGCTGCACCCCCCGATTGATGTAGGATAGTCTTACTTTTGGTATACAACTTGATTTGAGGCAATCTGTAACCAATTTCTTTTCTTTTGTTGAGGTGAGATGACCTGTCTAGATGGTACAGAGCTGCAAAAGCCGAGCTAGGCCATGCAATGGTTTGCGGGGTTGACGCTGGGCAGTGACTTTCCCTGGCTTCCCAAGTTTTGTGGCAGAGCTGGCTGGGAGGAGCTGGGTTACATGTACCTTTGTCGCTTATCAGGCAGGCAGCAGAGGCCCAGGCATGAGCTGGGACAAGGAGATGCTTTGTGTAACAAAGGACCAAAGGGGATTTCTTTTTTTAAGACAGAAATCAAATGCTTGGAATTACTATGAGATAAATTTAAAGGATCAACGTGATTTCTTCTAAATTTGCTTTTAAGATTTTATTCATCCAAAAGAACTGATTTCCATAGCAATATCAAAAGCTGGGAGTAGTTACTGCAATGGTTTGGTTGTACAAAATTAATCTTACTCGAATAAAACATGCAGCCCCGGCTTACATCTGGGCTGGCTTCACCCCCGTCGAATCCTCTTGGAAGAGCAGGCTCCAGGTGTTCCGCCTCCTTACAGCAACAAATGGCTAAATTAGCTTTCGTGAAATGTTTAATGGGTGTGCAACATGAAATACCAGTGTTGCAGTATATAGCTTTATTAGCTGAGCTGCTGGAATTGTTTTCTGAGCTATGTTGATCCTTAGCACCGATTGTGAAATGGAACAGAAATTATTTATTAGTCCTCGGGAGCCTTAAGACAGAATAATACTTATTCGGCTGGAAACATAGTCAATCTTCTTGTTATAGGTGCTGCTGTTTTTAAGGAAAAAGCAAACAAACTGATTTTGTGATAGGTAGCAAACATTTTTGAAGTCTTCTGGCAGGGACAGGCATGCATCTCCCTGAAGGGTGGAGATGCTTGTATGGCAGATCTCAAGGTTGTTCCGAATAAAACTTAAACGTGAACTAGGACAGGGCTTTCTATTTCAAAAGAAAGATGTGCCATCCGTCCCCTAGCAGCAATGGTTAATCCTTCCAGGTGTTCTCAGTCCAGCAGAGCTGTGTCAGGTCCCAGTGGGACCATGTCTTTCCATCTTGGGAATCCCCAAAAATGGCTATTAAAAATATTATAAACAAAATCTTGTTTAGATCTGTTTTAAGTAGTAAAGTTTTATGTGAAAACTTTCAAAATGTGAATGTTTGTGCTTTAAATTAAGCCTTGAAATAAGGTGATAGTTTTTATTTTAAAACCCGAGCAAACCAACCAGTTTTGTTTTTCTACAACACAGTATAATGAATATATGTTGAAATACTTCAAGTTTTTAAACTTGAAGACTTTGAAATTTTAATTTTACCAGATCATAGAAAGAAAGAAAAAAAATTATATCCCTTAAAATATTTCCTTTGGTATCTAGACCAAATCTGTATATGGAAAAGCAGTCCTATGTAGCACCTGTTCGGCTTTGGTCCATGCTTTTTAAGCTGCTGGAAATACAAAACCCAAAAATCATCTGATGAACCTTCATCCCATGAATGGCTCGCCATGAAGCCAGCCCCCGCTATCCCTCCCCGGTGGAGAGTTATGGTTCAGGAGGAACAGATTTCTGCTGCCATTTTTAGGGCAGAGGGAGCTTCCTTGGGAGAAAACTTTGAGCAGTTTGTGGGTTTCCGGCTGCCTCCTGAAGCCCTTCGCCAAGAGGCTGCTTGAAGCTCGAATCGCCCTGGCACAAGAGCAGATTGCTCTGCAGCAGAGAGACTGCAGC
The DNA here is from genome assembly GCF_965183815.1 of Platalea leucorodia. Taxonomy (NCBI): domain Eukaryota; kingdom Metazoa; phylum Chordata; class Aves; order Pelecaniformes; family Threskiornithidae; genus Platalea; species Platalea leucorodia. Next base: position 63,438,901 of record NC_138827.1, read on the forward strand.
AGAGCACAGAGATGAGAATTGTTGCAATTTCTATTAAAGAGGGGGGAGGAATGTAGTAAGTAAACAGTCAATGATAGTAGTACTCAAAAACCTAATTACTTTTGATATTTAAAAAAAGGACTCGCATCATTCAAAAGAGCATTTTTTAGCCAATTTTACTGATTATGCCTCCAGTCATGGAGAGTTTTGTTTGTATTGATCTCATGCAGGAGTGGGACTGGCTCCAGAAATGCTGTTCTGGTCTGGCCCATGTTTTGCATAATAAAGTCCCCGTTTCAAAAGTTTGGATATATTCAGATTAATTTGCTCACAGACAAGAACAACCCACAAGGTACTGGTAATCAGAAAAAGTAAGTGCATGCAAAAAAAAAGCCCAGCCCCACACTTGACCATTTAAGTAGCATTGCTGTCCTGGTAGGCTGAGCGCCACGTGAAAAACTGCTGTTGTAAAATGCTGCTTCCGTGTTTCTTTTCCGCCTTCATGTTTGTCATTGCTTGATGCACAGCAAGGCAATAGACTGAGCAGAGCTGTGATTCTGTAGTAGTTTTGAATCGGACTTCAAAATTTAGAACAGAGTAGTGTAATGTTAAAGGGCATCTTCTGAAAATGAACTCCTAACTCATCTGACACATCTCCATCGTACATTCAGATCACAGTCTAGTAACTTGTGGAAACGTGATATGTTTTTTGCTATTGTCTTTCTCCTATTTAATTGCACGAAGCTGGGAAGAGCTAGAGTCTTAAGGGAAGTGATGGGGAAAATAACGTTGGGTATAGCCTTTTGGTCAGGTTGCTCTTGGCTTGTCTGACAGACCCTTCTGAGCATGAGCTGAATAAGGAAAATATTGGGTTACCCAGGTCAGGTTGGATGCACGGGTCCTTCCAGCCGCCTGTCCTTTAGTCTGTGACTGGCACATCCCTGTTCAGTGTCCGATTCTGTCATTGGCAGAACTAGTGGGGACTTTGCTGAGACCTGGGTTTGGCCGTTTAGGTTCTGGGGTCAACTAGTTTTGCGTTTTTCCTACATTTCTGCATTTTCAGCCCTTCTGCACATTTGGCAGTAAGTACCAGCGCTTCATCCCATTTGGAGAGACATATTTAAATTGCTGAGATTATCGTGGACCATATTTGTACCTTACCACCTCTGCTGCTGCTATTCGAGTAACTTGTGCTGGGTTTTTTTGCAGGACTCAATCTGTGAATGATTCAGGGCTTTTTTTGTTAGTTACCTGTATCCCTGTATACAAACCTTATTTCCTTCTCTGCTCCTGTGCCCCTCTTCTGTACTGATTCTGATTGTGTGTTCTGTGGTTTCTCGCAGTGTGTGCCGGCACCGAGAACAAGCTGAGCTCCCTCTCTGACCTGGAGCAGCAGTATCGGGCCCTGCGCAAGTACTATGAGAACTGTGAGGTAGTTATGGGCAACCTGGAAATCACCAGCATTGAGCACAACCGAGACCTCTCCTTCCTGCGGGTAAGCAATCTCCTTTTCTTGTGGGAAGTAGCCATGGATGCTAGGCTGAAGAAGGGCAGGTCTCTTTCCCACCAGCTCCACTGCAATGTAAGAGGATAATAAAATGTCACAGATGTGCAGAGAACAAGAGCAATGTCATTGTTGTGACATGGTGTATCCAGGACTCGGGGGAGAAAGCCATGTCACCACGCAGAGAGGTGATACCTTGCAGGTCTCTATCGCTGTGTGTTGCCAGCAGGTCTGGAGCAGGCAACGTAAGGTTTAGGAAGGTCAGAGAATCATGCAGATAAGGACTGGAGGCTTGGAGAAGCTAATCCTAATAAAATGCTATATACGAACTGGTTGATAGACTAAGCAAGGGAAGAACTCTGGGCAACATTTGTGGAGTGTTTAAGAAAAAAGAAAAAAAAGGTGATTGCTGAATGAACATAAAACCCTCTTCGTGTATGAGACTGGAGGTATGAACCTAATTGAATCTCCAGCATCCAGAGGAGGTCTGTGATAGATGAAGGCTGTCCTGCCACCCTGGAGCCTGGGTTGTGTGCTTCCTCAGCCCTCCTTACTTCCAATTTTGAGTAAATATCATGCTTTTGGGTTTGTGCCGGAACATTTCAGTGTGGTTTGTGCATTCCCTGTTAATGTGCTAGCAACCACAAGGAGGGAAAGGTGAATGCCAAATTAAAAGAACTAAAAGAACTTAAGCCCACCGTTATTTGGTGTTCCAAAACTAATTATGTTTCAAGAAAAGGAGTGATCCAGTACACTCAGGTGGGCATCTGAGCATGCTGCAGGCGATGTGACTGCAATATTGAAGAAACTGGTATGTAGGTATGAGGGCCACAGTAGAAAAGGCAGCCCGTGGCAGTGTGGTTGCAGGCTGTGCTGGTCATACCCTCCAATAGAAAAGTCAAGTCATGACACAGATAAGGGTTTACACTGCTTGTATCATATGGCATCGCTCGCGTATACTTCTGCAAAATGCTAATGTCATGTTTCAAGATGCATGTCTGTATGTAACTGGTATTTTCATAAAAAGCACGCAGGGGGAGTGGCAGGTTTAAATCCGGCAGCAGGAAGAGGGTGGCAGGAGTCAGCCCCGTCAGGTTGTGTTACACTCAGTTGTTCGGTTTGCCGGGTCTCGGGTGAACCTAGTGCTCAATTTCAGTTTGTAAAAATGTGAACTTTCCATTACGGGTTCTAACAAAGGCAAAGCTGATTCTCTAACAGCATGTTCAGCTTTGCTTCATGTTAAATTTGTTGGGGATTTCACAGGATTTCCACTCTATACGTTGGCCTATATTTATTCAAAGCATACACCAGTCTGCTAAAAGATCTGCAAGCAAAATTCAGCTACCAGATTACAGCTGGAGTAAAGCTTGGGGTGCTAATTGCACTCAGCCTAACAGGTTTCCTGTTAATTTGAGCGACAAATGCCTAGGAAGTAAATGCTATCTATACATTTCACAGTTGTGACAGGTGGGGAAAACACATATGCTTGTGCTGTGAAATATATAGCCTTGGTGCAGCTGGACTAACGTTTGCCACTGCGTTAGACAAGCGGCGGATAGATACCTCCTGCGCAGGCAGGATCCCCGCGCTGATTCGGGCATTGCTGGAGTTTCAGATGCCTCCTGAAACCCCTGACCGGGCCATTGTGCATGGCTCGAATTCATCATGGACGGTTCTCCCGCTTTGGCTTTTCTTCTTTCTTACGCTGTCTGCTGGTAGGCAGGGAAAGCAAATTACTTGGAAATTAGGGAATTAACTAACGTTCCTTGCGGAGAGCTGCCATAAGCAGAGTAAATTATTGGTGGAAAGTGGCCAGTAAAATCAGCAAATGAGAGGAAGAAAGAAGGGCCCTGTGTAGTAAATGAAGGTGGTTTGGTCACTTTTGCTTTTTGGTGACAGTTACTGTTGCTTTTTGATTAGTTTTATTACTTCTCTTACCTGAGACTGCCCTCTTGCAGGTGTCTCAGCAAAAAGCAGAACTTGAAACAAAACCCAGCAAACTGGAAGTCTAGTTAATATGATAAATTGTAGTCATTAAAATAGAAAACCAAACAGAGGAGAACATGTTCTTGGTGAGGCAAATAAATAAAAAAATGTTGGCATATTTATGCCAATAATTCGACGTTCATTAGTTATGCAGTATTACTTGTTTTATCATTTTAAAAATGGTTTAAATGGCCAAATGAAGGTGGCAGATGGGAGATAACTAAAAGAAAGGCTATTTGTCTCTCTCAGACTTAAATATGGTGAACTCGTCGTGCAAGATGATGCTCCTCCAGCCTGCTCCAATTTTCCTTAGTCTCTGTTGCAATAATTGCCCTCTTTCTCCACCAAATGGCAGGTGACATACCCCTGGGTTACCTGTACGTCTGGCTGATGAGTACGGTGGCTTTCTGTGCCGCCCACCTGCCTTCTCATTAGTGCTCAGCTGAGCCGGCAGCCTCTCACTCCAGGACAGAGGGAAGACCTAGCGAGCTAGGCATGCTGAGCCTTTTTATCATGCAATAATAAACTAATACCATAAATGAATTGAAGGGAAAAAAACCCATAATTTTATTTACCCTGCAGAGGAACATTAAAAGATCAGTGTCCCATCTCTCATATTTATTTAGACATTTATTCCCTAAGTAGATTTGCTTTATGTCTATGAGTTAGCTCTCTGGATATTTGCTGATTAAGACTAAAAAGGGCTGCCTGTCACCTGAACGAAATGCTCAGTGACTTAAACTTCCAGGCCTGCAAGCAAGTGCATGGCTTTGAGGTCATGAGGAGCTTCATTCATGTAAGAGGGGATTGCATATACTAGTGGTTTTTTCCCTAGCATTTTCAAATGTGTGCAGAACAGGAGTACAAATCAGCTGTTTTCATTTTACGTATTTTATTTTTGCTTCTGGTTGTGTTATAGTCTGGATATTGCTTCCCATAGGTGGCCAAAACAAGGGTGAGCAATTGCAATGTGAAGTTGTGCTCTGCATGTGCTACCCTCCAGCTCAATCAGCTCTGCTCCTGCTGCTCGGTGCTTCCCCGCACTGTGGCCTCAACGGGAGTCCTGGCAGAGGAAAGGAGCCCTTGGTAGGAGGAAAAATGTGCCCAAGCCTGAGTGTTGGGAAAGACAATGTGTTTTTGACTGTGGACTGACAGCTGGTTTTCTTTGTTATTCTTCTGAGGCTCAACCTACTCACAGGAAATGTATGCTGGGGTAATTCAGTCTTTGGAGTCCCACCACCACAAGCTTCGGTAATGAAATGAGGCTTAGGTTAATGCAGCACATTTGCTGCTGGAGTAGCACCTCCCTGTCGTGGCCAAGGCAGGCTCTCCACTGGCATAGGTGCTGCAGTAGGGAAAGGCATTTATTGTTTCCAGGAGCATGATTGAACTGGGCAGGACAAATAATTGGGTGGAAAACAGGCCCTGAGAGCTCCCTTGTTCCTGTCGCATGTCCAGGCTTACCCAGCAAGTCGGCAGTGACGGTGAGAAGAGGTTGGGCTCCATCTCCCACTGCTTCCCAACCCACCGGCATCCTTCAACTAATTGCACAGGCCAGGTTTTTGCACTGGGACTTGTTCCGTGAAACTAGAGAAGCTGGTTGAGCTGCTGCATGTCTTGAGTCTCGTCAAGGCTAGAGCTGAGGTTTATTTCCCTGGTTTGGATTTCAGAAAAAATCGTGAGAAAAGCTCAGATTGTGCACTGGTTCATATTGCAAATGACTGTTTGGTTTCAGAAGTGAGAACCTATTTTAGTTTCACTTGGCAAAGCTGACAGTTTGTATTGCGGACAGTGCTTATTTCTTAATAGCATCTCCGTATTCAATTTTCGAAATAAAATACACAATTAGTATACCACAAAACAATTTTCTGTAAGCATTTGTTCTGTTAAACACATTTGGTAAACGAGAGTTATCTTTGACTAATCCCCAGGCTTTTAGCAATTCACAGTCAGTAAATTGTCTTCTTGCGCCTGGATTTTATTTAACCAATTCAGATTATTTATTTTTGAAGACATGACCAAAGTTCTGCGCTGTTCTCTGCAATAACTCTCCCAAATGATTACGAAACTTTTTTCTAACCACAATCAACAGCCTTTGAAAATTATCTACCACTGCTTTATAAATTCTTTTTTCATTTATCTCTATAGTGCTTCTGTAGCCCCCTCAGCCATGGCATTGTCGGCAACTATCTGCCTGCTATTTAACAGGGTGGGCGTTTCGTGGTGGGCAGCTTTACAGCCGCTGCAGTTATTGCAAAGACATATAGCCCCATCTTCCCTTTGTCAGCATACATAACTGCATGCTCGGTGAAAACCTGCGCCAGCCCATACTTATCACTTGCCTTACAATCACGTTTAGACTTTGTGGCAGATGGAACCTGAGGATTTGGGATTTATGTATTTTTGCTTCTGGTTGTGTTATAGCCTGGGCGGAAGCCTGAGTCAGACAGGCCCCTCTGAGGGGAGAGGACTGCCAGAGCAGCCATGGGAAGAGTTGGTTGCAAACCATGCTGCCTGGCCCGTAGGCATTCAGAGCTGCTTCTGGTTAAAAAAAAATAAGTAGAGCTTTTTGTTAAGTTAGAGCTTTTTTTGTTAAGTTAGAGCTTTTTGGTCTTTTATAGCAAAACGGGTCTAAGCAAACCCTTCTGAAAGCTCTGTCAGCAGAGCTTGGCGAGGACATGGGCAGAGAGAGAGCCTGCAGTCTGAACAGACGTGTCAGGAAGGGGAGCACAGAGACAGGAGGGTATTGCCTTGTCCAGTTTTCTCAGCAGATCACCATGATGATACATATGGTTCCTGAAGCCCTGGCAGCACAGCTCTGCATCCTCTTCTGTAGCAAAATGGTATCTTAATTCCCAGGTGACAGGCTTCAATAAGGTCCCAGCTCAGCAGAAAGGGAGCGGGATGTGGAGTAGTCCCTGTCAGGAGTCCCCAGAAAGAGAGGCTACAGGTGGCTTTGCCTATGTGGAGGGGGAGAGGGGTCCCCAGAAGTGCTTGGAAAGCATTGCGGTCTGGCCCTACACCAGCATGGGGATTTGTGGAGGTCTCGCTGAGCAAAGCTGCCCTGTAGCATTTTTCCCCATAGTGAGTTGCATCAGGAGAGCCTCGCCAGCACATGTTCTCCTTGGCTGGCAAGAGGCAAAGTGGCCTCCAGGTAATTACAGACCTGGAAATCAAATACGTGTATATATTTATTTGTAATTGGGCCCCCCCCCCCGGACCTTACCCATTAGAAAATGAAGCATAAAGAGCAGAATGGTGTGCCAGCAGTGGTGTGAGGGGTAGGACAGCACATGCCACACAAATCCAGGTGGAAAGAGGACACCTCCAGTTTACGGCGTAAACCTGGCTAGGGCATCCATGCAGTAAATGCAGCTGCTATGCTAGGTGGGTTACCAGAGGCCAGCAGCATGCCAGGCTATGCTGCTGGCATTGACAAAATGTTTTGTGCTGGCCGTGATCAGCCGCCAACTGTGTTGGATGAACCCAAGACGTGTTTAAAGCAAGTTGGATCCCAAACTCAGAGGGTAGATTAGGAGCAGAGGTTAACTGCAAAAAGCATGTGTGATATAGCTCTCCTCCACACCTCTTCTTCTGCTTTTTCCCATTGTTTTTGCAGAAAGAGTGGCTTAAAATAATCTCAGCGGTTTAAACTGGTCTCAAAATGGCCAGGGAGTATTGATTGCCAAGGTGAGGAACGGCCCAGATTTACGGGGGCCTTCCAGACCTGTTGTGTGTTCAGAAGTGGGTAGTGAAATGGGCAGCCCGTGCTGCAGCCGCGGTGAGTAGCTGAGTGCCAGGTGCTATTACGGTAATTAGCGTTCACATTGCCGTTGTCCGTTGATCTGTGGGACAGCACCTGGGTGGTTGGTGCCTGGTCCCTGCTATTGAAGACAAATATCACCCGCCACGTAGTCCCTAACATAATCTCACCCAGCTCCATCCCAACCCCACCGCTTCCAGAGCCTCCCAACTGGAAGGTAAAAGGCATCCAGTGTTTTCTGGCGTAAATGTGTTTAGAGGTGTTACATTATTTTTGTGCCTCAGTTGCTTTTCCCCTTTGTGAAACGCTGACAAGAGAGCATCCATGTCTCTGCAGCGTCTGCTTTCCTGTGCTGTCCCAGTCAGGCGTCCATCATTCAGGTATGTCCTTGCAGCTCCACAGACTGCCCTTAGCAGCCTCTGGGCCTCCCTTCCTCAGATGCTCAAAAGCCCCTTTTCAACAGTCTGTCTGGTTTCAACCCATTTTTGGTAGATACAGGACATGGTACCTCTTGATTCGTGCCTCTGCCGAAGCCTCTTTGGTGTAAGCCTGAGCTGCTGCTGGTGCATCTCCTCTGCTAGGTGCAACGTGGCAACATAGGGACCCTGCTCACACCTCCCCTTCCTTCCCGGCAAAAAGCTGCCTCCTCAGCCTCCAGCCTCCCATCTGCCTCCCTCCCTGCCTTTCTGCCAAGATTTCCCCCTTGTGCCTGGCCATGCTTGCCTGCTTGGGGATGCAAATAATCCTGGGCGGCTGACAGCCGCCCTGTGCCTGCCATCCTGCCCCTGCGCTACGGCGGCTGCTCCCTCCTACCAGACCTCGGTGGAGCTGCAAGACAGCATGGGGTGACCCCGAGCCCTGTCCCCACCTCCCACCTCTTCTTCGCCCTGCCGTAGCGGCCTCGCTTGCCATGCAGGCGTTTCCGTCTGGCTCTTGCACAGCCTTTTTTTCAATGTTGTTTACAAACCCATCAGCTTCATCTCTCCAAGCAGCTAATGCTTTTGCTAGTTCCCCACAGCCAGTTTTTGACTTGGATTTTATACTCCTCCCAGCCCTATTCTTTTATTTTTATAGCTGTCCGGGGCATTACAACAGGCAAACTAACTGGGCTAGGAGGCTCCTTTCTCTTCTGTACACAACACCAACCTCCTCTCCCTAAAATAAACTGAAAAACCCACTTACGCAACCTCTCTTTCCCCTCTCATCCTTTCCCTACCAGCAAGCGGCCCAGATCAGCTCTGCAATGGAGTTTGGGCTTTGCTTTCAGCCGAGAGAAAGTTAAAGACACTGCAAGCTGATACTCTTCTTCTTGAATTAAATTTTTAGCTTCTACAAAACAAACATAGATGAGAATTAATATACAATTAATCCTTGAGCTGGGTTTGTCAAGCTGTAACCAAATATATGTACATTAGCTATTGCCCCATTAATTTAGCAATTATTTTTGGTGGCTTCGTACGAAAGATATAGTTTGAAATAATCACTTGTGTTTAGGAAGAGAGTCGCATGCTGCGAAAATGCAGGCTCCTGTTTTGACAGAGGGATGGACTGTAAAGCTGCTCGTTGCCTCTGTGTGTGCCAGGTGCTCTGCGACCCCCCAGAAAGTGTTTTTTGGGGGAGGCTGTAATGGAGGAGAGCTGCAGATGATGCCCTTTTCCAGGGGATCCTGGGCCTGCTGGGGATGTTACTGAGCTGCTCCCCATGTCCCATCTTGCCGCAGGGCTGGCTTTCAGGAGTGCTGCCAAAGCCACTGGAGGCACGAGCGGCTACATTCCCTTGTGACCACATCCTGGTCATCAATTTGAAATGTAAAATACGTGCTGACATCTGTGTGTAGTGACTGGCAGGTGGAGTCAACAGGCCCTTCACCGACACACGTGTACCCACATAGGGGAAGTTCAGAGAGGCTCCCCCGCCAGAACTCTGGGAGGATGTGGGGATGGATCCCAACCTGGAGCTTCGTTCCCCACTTTGTTGTGTTGGCAGTGGCCAAGAGCTTCCCCAGCTCTCCCGCAGCCCCTGCCTGTGTCCTGTTCAGTTCAGGGGAGCATCCTTCAGCTGTATCACATGTGGAGACGAGAGGTAAAGATTTGAAGTCCAGGATGATTAAGGAGTCTCTTTAAATTGTCTTTTAGCATTTCCCTTTCAGCTCCCATTGTACAGGAGGCACTCCACCTCCAGCCGCCCGGGAAGCTTGTCTGATTCATGTGCGTGGCAGCTGTAGCAACTCTGGAGTAGGAGAGAGATAAAAGCAGCCTGATTTAAATTATTCAGAGTAACCCAGACCCATGCACATGCTTGAGATCAGTAATATCCTTTTCGCTTGCTATCCCATTTTTGTGGTTGCAGCGAAGCTGACCTTCTTTAGGCAGAGCAGAGCACTGGGGAGGTGATGTGGGGCGGCTCCCCCATGCCCAGGGGCTGCACCAGTCCTCCTCGCAATGTGAGGCGGGGGTCTGTCCTTCTCACAAGCCCCTCTGGCAGCTTTTGGGTGCTGCAGGGGTGCCTGCAAGCCCAGGTGGGTGTGGGAGGCACGGCGTGGGAGTGCTCCTGCTTGTGACGGGGTGCCAGCCATGGCTGCAAGTGATGTTTGCCATTCGACAGTATTGCCATCCCCTTCCCAACCCCATTGCTGGGAGATTGTGAGGTGCAAGAGGCCCTAGTACCAAAAATAATGCCCAGGACACGGGGTTCACTACTCCAGGTGGAGTGCTTTCCAGGTTTGGCAGAGGTAATGTGGTGGATGGGTACCAGCTGGTAGCAGTTCAGCCTGGGTAGCATGTGGAGGATGTTAATGGTAGGGGAAAGTGTTCTGAGGAGCTGGCAAAGTCTACCATTACCTCAGGAATGTCACGGACAAGTCTGGGGACTCTTTGCTTAAACTGTTGAGCAGTCTGAGAAATGGATGCATTCCTGTGCTTTGGTCATGTAGCATCAGCATCAGCCAAGAAGATCTTGTTCCCTTCCTAACAGCCTGCTATATGAGGCTGTATTTGGGGGTACAGGCTGACCCTAGCCCTTCCCTTCATGATCAACACGTGCTGGTGGAAACATAGTACTCCTTGGGCAATATCTGCTGGGGATCTTTGAGGTGCAGGTAAACCTCATTCCCCACTGCCCCGTGTCAGTCCGGGGTAGCTGCTGGGCCAGCACTGTCACCTCGCTTGTCTGCTGTGTGGCTCGCCTTCACCTGTGCACGGCCAGCCAAGTGTCTGACAAACTGGTTGTGCTTTCCAACTGGTCCTGGCACCCTGAATCTTAGCCACTGATGAAAATACAGATCAGGAGTTGAATTCTTAACGTGAATAAAAGCAACTGTTGAGATTCATGGCTCTGTCTAGGCTTGTTTTTTGTTTGTTTGTTTGTTTTTTATTAAATACAGACTATTAATTTATTTCTTTTCCTATTTTTTAGAATCTCATCAGACTCTTCCTTCTGTCTGTCCATGAAGGGGTCTGATGCTATCAGCTCCTGCGTGCCTGCAAAATACATGTGGCTAAGCCAGAACCCAGAAGCTGCTGTGATGATGGGTACTATAAAAATGCTGGTGGTGGAGGGGAGGACATTATTAAGAAAAAAAAAAACCAGTGCAAACCTTCTTAATTAGGTGTTGTTTCTCTTAGAAGCTGATCTTCCCTCTAGGCGAGTGAAACCAATTATGCCCTCTCTTTCAACCACCTTATGCTGTTAATGACCTTACTCTTGTAAATGTAAACCTCTCCCCTACTGATGCGATTGGAAATGCTGGCCTAATTGAAGCTGGACTAAAGCAAACAATGGAGTAAAGTTAAACTAACCAACAGGAAAAAAAAAAAAAAAAACACTAGTTACAAACGCTTTTAAATTATAAATGGATTTATTAGGTTATAAAGCAAATGAGTAGTTTTCTTCCAAACATAGAAAGAAAGGTCATTTGGTGTAAATGGTGAGTGTAATGAGTTTTCAAGCCTAGTCTTAACCCTAGCTAGGAGATGGCATAAACTCCACCATTTCCCGCTGTTCAATGACAAGCTTTGCTTAGATGTCGTTAAGGCTTATTTATTCTTCTCTTTGTCCGCCCGCCCTCTCAAATCGTTCCATGGAAAAGAGACTGGAGTCGGGAGGCACGGGCAAGGTATAGATAGGCATATAGATACATAAGTAATTGTGGTATAGCAGCCTGCACCAAGTGGCAATATTTTATACTTTGAGTGACATTTTTCTGTTTTCTTGAGCATTTAGGCAATACGTTGCCAATTTTTCCTCTAGCCCTCCCTCCCTCCAATCCCATTTTACTATGGAATATAATGAAATTAAACAAACCGACTGTCAGAGCGCTGAATAATCTTGCATTGTAATACACTGACTCAGAGTTCTGGATCAATGGGCTTGAATTGCTGTTAAAAGCCATATGAAAGGGAAACCGAAGTCTTTTGCTGTAAGCTGTGTCAAGGGGTGGAGGAGCAGAGGGATGGATGGAGGCTTAGCCAACAGTTTTTGTGCTAAACCGGATCAATTTTAAAGGTTTCCTGCGTAGATGCCTGCCGGAGGGCTTTTGTAGTTCAGAAATGTCAGCACAGTTGTGCAGATTGCAGCATTCAGCAACAGCAGCACTCCCACCCCAAACCTGATACTAGCACTGGGCCATCTAATTACGGCCCCATGTGTGCTGCCCAGGCATCCTGCGTAGGTGCCCAGGAAGGCTGGGGTGGAGGGAGAAGTTGTCCTTCCTGAGTGTCCACCCCAAAAATAGCATGTCAAGGGAGCGTTCACAAGGATGTGTCCTACTGAAAGCTCCTCTGTTGTGTGGGGCTGGTCTGAGGAGCCAGGGAGACTGGAGCTGGCCAGGGGGTGATAGTGGATGTGTCTTTCTGGGACTGAGGATAGGTTTGCCCAACCCAACGAGCAGCCAGCAGGGATATCTGTGTTAACTACGTGCAGTGCGTGTTGCTGTACAGTGCAAGCTGCCTCTGAGTGCTGAACCCTATGGGGTATGAAATCAAGTACCACTGACTTGTCAGGTGAGATGTCCCCAGTGTCAAACATCATCACGGAAAGGTGGAATCGGGAGGTTTTGGTTAAAGTGGCGAGGACCTGGTTCAACGCAGTACTTGTGCAGATGGTTAAGTGCAACTGGTCTCATCAACTTCTAGTTACTCGTTAAGTGGAAGTGTCTGCATGCTGTATTGAATAGCGCGTAGTGTTTCTTTTACCCCTTTGGTGGTCATTAGTCCTACCAGAGAGGAAGAATGAAGTGCTTTGAGGTACTGACTGAACATAATAAACTTGAAAATGTCAAAAGGCAAAGCAGAAATATCATGCCAATTTTGACAAACCTGCACTGTTTCATTCAGGAAAAATAGTAGTGATAGCTTAATGTTGCTTGCTGGAGAGAGAGGTTATACCAAAAACACATTTCATAAGAGAGTTTATGCTCGTGCTTTGAGGAAACAACTTTAATGAGTCCAAGATGGAGACAAGACTCTCAAAGTAAATGCCGCTCAGTTTGAATCGGGTGGAAGGTAGCCAAGTGGTCCAAAAGCTTGAATGGTGCCAGAGCCTGATATTGCCACTCATTCTGATTTCTCATGTTTTGGGATTGATTCAGATTCTAAAGTGCCAGCAAAGAAGCTGTAAAACATTATAAATTGTTTTATAATTCTGGATAATCATGGTGATGGTGGAAGCATCTGCATCTTGCTGCAGGGGACAACCCACAAAACACCGACAAGGAAACCCACAGAGACACAGCTACCTGCAGGTATATTGCTGTCTCCAAATGGGGAAGCTTGAGATATGGAACATCACTGTTTTAAATCCTTTTCATACCAATGTTGCTGATTTATACATAGAAGGACCCCTTCTGCCTTGATTTGGAAGGGGGCTTCTGAAGACAACCCCCCAGCTCCGTACTCATCGGCTTCCCTTCCAGAAAGGGCTGAAGGGCAGGGGAGAGTGAAAGGAATGGTGAGGCATGTGTTGTATTCCTGCTGTAAATCAAAAGCAACAACCCTGTTTAATACATACCTCAAGAATAATAATGAGAGTTCATTCTTCAGAAGTACAGTGCAGAGCGAAGGCCTAAGAAAGGAAAATCCATAATGAATATCAGGGAATTAATGGCTGTCTCCGCAAAAGCATGGAGTAACCTCTTTAGGAAGCAGATGTTACTGGATTCCTTTCAAACCCGCTGAGCGATCAACTAGAAGAAAATATATCTGTTGTAAGGAGCTGTCTTGCTTTGATATGGGTGTGGAAAACCTGACCTCATAGGTCTTACAGATTGCTGTCATTTTTGAAACATCATTTTTAATTTCTTTGGAGTCTGGTGAATTTTTAGGTAAAAGGAAGAAGAAAGGAAGTGCACTCTGCAGATGGGTTACCTTCCCGCTCTCCGAGCTGGCGAGCTCAATGCAGAACGTCCCTGCTGCTGTGGTAGCTGGTCTCTGCAGCCTGGTTATGGGAACACGTTTATGTTTCATCTGCTGTGCAACCTCAGTTATCTTCAGGTTATTTGGAAAAGGCTCTTGTAGCTGAAAGCACAGAAGATGATTAAGGGAAAAAGAAGAGGCAACTGCAAACCTGTGTCCTCCCTGCATTTCTGTCCCATTCGTGTGATGGTCTCATGAGCAGGTGGTAGGTACGTAGGCCTTACCTTGCCTAAAATAGGGAAACATATTACAAACAGCCATTGCAGGAATCCCTATGGAAGGGCACTGCAGAAAGGGATGGGGTGAATTTCAGTTCTCAATAATTGTCAGAGATGTACAAGCAGAGAGAAATAAGAGGAAAATATTTGCAAATATTTATGCTCTGTTAAAACTACTGTAGAGAGCAGAGACAGCCATGAAGCTTAAAGCTAAAATGTTTTGCTGGCATTTGTTGTAGTCACAGTTATCAGACCCGGTGGCTGGGCATCCTCCTTCCCCGCCTCCTCTGCCTGTTTGTTTCCTGAAAATGCTGATATTTGTAATTGAGGCCAGGTGAGGTCCATCAATTTAGCAAACCGCGAGCTGATCCCAGCCATGCTGTCAATTAGCTCTGGTGCCCAGCATCAGTGTGGCTGGAGGTTACAGCAGCGGTGCCCAGTAATGATGGCGGATGCTGAAACATGCTCCCTTGTCAGCTAATCATTTGAGTGCCAATGTAATCATTTGATCTCAGCAGAACAGCTGGTTTTAAACTACGGATTATCCACTACTTCATCTCCTCGCTTAGCCGCGGAGCTGATTTGTTTCAGCTATAGATCAATTATACCCCCAAAACAACACTCAGTTCACTTGTATCATGTGAAATGAAGATAAAACGGGTTCAGGCGCTAACTATAGATCTTCCATTACAGACCCTCCGTCCCTGCACATAAATACCCATCACTGGGGAGTGACTGTTCATTCATTCCTGGAGCGAGTCGTGCTCATTTCATTAGGATACAATGAATTATTTTAGGAGAACAATGCATATATCAGAATAAAATGTGGTTAAAAGGGCATTTATTTCTCACACTGCCTATAAGTGTCCCTGGTCGGTTGACACCAGAATCACTCAAACTGATCAAATGTAAAATCAAATACGTATGGTTAGAGCCTGTCGGGAAGCATTGTGTGCAAGGAAATCCGGTCATTGCAAAGCAAGTGTTTTCCTGCGATCTTTTCCTTGATGTTATTATGGCCTTTTGATCAAAAATTTCTCCATTACTGGCCAGTGAAATTGAGAAATTTTGCTTCATTTGCAATGAAGATCCCTCACCTTGCAAATCAATCTGGTGCATGCTCAGCCGGCGCACGCCTAGGCTATGCTGATGAAACAGCAAAGTTTCATGAAAATCATGAAATAATGACATCGCTACAGGTGTTCCTAGTAAGCAAGACAGCGTTTCCTTGGGCAGAGTAGGTCCAGCACATTTAAATCTATACCAACATCAATATGTTTGCATCTTTCACAGCAGCCTTGCCGTTGCCTGCTTTGGGATCAATTGAGCTTGTGTCGGTGGACGTGTGGCTGAGCAGCGGAGGGCTAAATAGAGCTGAGTGGAAGTATTCAAAAAGCAAATTTTGCTAAAATGTTAAAATTCCATTTTGCTTTGGATTTGTAATCCTGGTGTTTGACCAAAACACATTGTTTTTATTTAATAGAAGAGGTAATTAATAAGTATGCTTTTCCCCTAACAGATTGCATTGATACAGGTATCGCATGCCAGTTATCATGGGAAAGTTCCCCAGTTCTTCCTGCTGCAAGCATTCAACCCCATATGCTCGTTGTGTTCTCTGGTGTTCCTGAGATAGAGTGAAATTCTTATTCAGCGTCCATAGGAAATACTGGGTTTCTGTCATTTACCTCAATATTACGTTTTCAGTACGTAGAGGTTTGAAGTGTCTGGTTCCTGGTATGAGTGGGTGCTTTTCTGTGAGCTCGGCTTTGTGTGCTTTTGGTCACCCTTTCCAGATTCTGTTAGAAGGGTGCTGCTTTGGAAAACTGTTTGTGAGGACACCCAAGGGTGCTGCTGGGAACAAGAAGGCACGCTGGGAGCTGGCATGCGGGGTCTGTCTTCCACTGGGGGGGCCAGGTTGTGTCCTGCAGCACAGGTACCCAGACCCCAAGGACTGGATGGAGAGGGAACGGCTCGAGGCAGGAAAAATCCCCCTTCATCCAACTGTTTTGTGCCTAGAATCATAGAATGTGCTGAGTTGGAAGGCACCCACAAGGATCATTGAGTCCTACTCCTGTCCCTGCACAGGACAACCCCAAAAATCACACCATATGTCTGAGAGCGTTGTCCAAATGCTTCTTAAATGTTGTCAGGCTTGGCACCATGACTACCTCCTGCGGGAGCTTGTTCCAATGCTCCACCACCCTTTGGGTGAAGAACCTTTTCCTAATGTCCCACCTAAACCTCCCCTGGCATATCTGCCTGCCCTTCCCTTGGGTCCTATCATTGATCACTAGGGAGAAGAGATCAGCTCCTGCCCTTCCTCCTCCCCTTGGGGGAGCGATGAGGTCTCCTCTCAATCTCCTCTCCTCCAGGCTGAACAGACCAAGTGACTTCAGCCGCTCCTCATGCGGCTTGCCCTCTAAACCCTTCACCATCTTCGTGGCTCTCCTCTGGACGCTCTCTAGTGGCTTCATATCCTTTTTGTACTGTGGCACCCAAAACTGCACACAGCACTCAAGATGAGGCCGCACCAGTGCAGAGCAGAACGGGACACTCACCTCCCTCGACCGGCTGGCAATACAGTGCACCCCAGGGCACGGTTGGCCCTCCTGGCTGCCAGGGCACACTGTTGGCTCATGTTCAACTCGCCATCGACCAGAACCCCCAGATCCCTCTCCGTGGGGCTGCTCTCCTGGTTTGACATTTTTGATATTGTTTCTTGTTAGATTTCCATCAAAGCAGCGCGAGATACCTGATGTGCACAGTAGAGATCCTGCTGCAGATCCATTGCTGGTGCCTGCATGCTTTTGTGCACCAGGGAGGAGTAAACTACCCGTGGGTATATTTATTTTCCGAAAAAGGATTTTTCAGGTGGCATTTGGAGCAACCTGCGTTAGGAAGTTTTCTGTCTCTCCTTAGGCAGAGCGGTGGGAGAGGGGAACATCGTAAAGGTGGTTTCTTACGGGCCCATGTTGGGACGTGCGGAGCAACTGTTTCCAAGAGACCTTATGGCACTCATTAGTCCTGGGGCTGGTGTCCTCAGCTCAATTGGCCTGATGAAATGAGCGCGAAAAGATCAGCACCAAATGGAAACCATTTCAAATAAGGTAATCTGCGCGCACTTGCAGAAACACGTCAGAGCCAGCTAAGCCCGCAGCCAGGAGTTATAAAACTCCTATTTATTTAAATGACTTTGAATAGAGTTCGCGCACTCCCTGAGATTTCAGTTGAAAAAGAAATAATTTTGATAGCATTTCTGCACCTCAGCTCCTCCCATAAAAGGTCACCTTTCTCCAAACATGCCTTCAGATTGTGAGATGTAGTCCTGGTTTTTGGTTTTGCTCCTTTTAAAGTTTTAGTTGTTTGTTAAAGCTCTTGCTGAACTGCTGTACCTAAAGTGCTGGGTTTTTACTCTGACCTCTGGAAGGAAATTACATATCTTTTTATGTCTAATAAGGGCTGAAATTTTTTTAGGTGAAGCAACTGGCAGTTTTACAATGTCTGCTGCCTGTAACTCTCTCTGCAACTGCAACTGCCCAAACCCGACAGCTCCTTAAGTAATTTTAATTTTTTTTTTCTCCCATGAAATTTTAATGCTGCACCATGCCATGAATTCATAGCGGATGCAAATATTTATCAGATCTGCTGCAGACAGCGTCCACTGGATGTTAATTTGCCAGAAGGATGAATCCCGTTGTGTCTGGTTAGCAGGGACTGCTGGGAAGCAAAATAAGGAGGCCTTCATCTTGGGTTTCAGGAAAGCTCCCAGTAAAGGCTCCTCTTGTTTCCTTAAATAAACGTCTTCAGCTCCATCCTCCAGAGGCATCTCGGAGTGCCTCTCTGGGGCTCTCACAAAACAAAAAGGGCTCTTGTCTGATAGTGCTTTTAAGAGGCAATGATTTTTCTTAGCCCTCGCTTAACTGGCGGGTTAATCGGCCATCATCTCGCTCAATACAAGGCTTTGTTTTTATTTGTTTATTTTTTAATTGAGCTAAATGCCTCTTCTGCCTTCCCACTGCCTCTGATCTCTGCTGGAGAGAGCAAATCTTAGCAGCCTGGAACATCACAGGTTTCTCTGATGGCTTTCGGCTCCCATATGCTCTGGTTCAGTAACAGTTTTGGC
Source organism: Platalea leucorodia (assembly GCF_965183815.1). Taxonomy (NCBI): domain Eukaryota; kingdom Metazoa; phylum Chordata; class Aves; order Pelecaniformes; family Threskiornithidae; genus Platalea; species Platalea leucorodia. Next base: position 63,456,884 of record NC_138827.1, read on the forward strand.
TGATCACTGTGACAGCAAAACACCTTTTTTATTTAAGCTGCAGCTTTCTAGAAATACGTCTTTGGGCTTAATCAACATAACCTTCAGCAGTTCTTTGAAACCCGGGATCTAAAAGCCATGAATGTCAGAAACACTTTATTGCTTGTGGGAGTCTTTAGCGCTTCTGACAGATAAAAGTGGAGGAGGAAGCCATCAAAAAATACACCAAATACAGGCTGGAATGGGAATTTTGCTGGTAGCTGACAGTTGGGCCCCTGCATTGGAAAGGACAGGCTGCCGAAAGAAAAACTTATGACTAAGAAACCAAAGGGTAATGTAGCGCTGAGCGTAACGTGTGAGCAGCTGGCTGGGTTTTATACAGTATATGCTCCGCAAGCCGTCCGTGTGCGCCAAGCTTAGGCACCCTTTGCTGGCAGAAACAGTCCTCTGCTGAAAGGTCTTTCGGACGTGAGAGCTATTGGTTTATTATTAGAACAGTAGCGTTGTTGTTATTTTTAAGAAGAGGAGGAGAAAATGAGAATAAATTACAGTAAAATGGCAGCAACTGCTGAAAATAGAGGAGTAGCAGTGTCTCTTTGGCATTTTTGCAGCCAGGCAAGCACACGCAGCAGGAATAGTGCCAGTGTGCAATTTCCATCAGCTTCAATTACTACCTTCACCTGTTTTTAAATATTTAAAGTTTAATGTTTAATTTTGGATGACGCTGAATAACAAGAATCGAAATATGAAAATTCACATTAAAGTATCGGTTGCAGCAAGCACGTGTCAGTAATGGTAGCAGGATGGGACTGAATGGCCACGGTCTTCCAAGAAGTCTTTTCTATTTCTCTCGTGTTCCCTGTCTAGACAAGATTTATTAAACAATCCTCAGAAGGGATTGTCCTTCTCCGCTACCTTTTATTATTGGTGGGAGCCAGTTTGAGGCTCACTCTGTTGTGCGAGGGGCTGGTTCCCTCGTGTGATTGATGAGCTGGATGGGAAGTGATTAGACTTTTACAAGCCCATGCTGCTTGGAACAATACTACCAGGAAAAAAAAGGTTGTTCTTCAAATTTCTCATTCATTGCCTATTATTTCCGAGCTTCAGTTTCTCTTTCCTCCTCTTTGATGTCTCCTCATTTTTCTGGCTTGCTTCACAAGATAAGGAGAGAGAGTGGAAGATCTGCATGGTGCAGCCAATAGAGGTAACTGTAGGAGGAAAAGCTGCCAGCTGTTGTGGGCAGTCTTGCTTTTTTGCTTTATTGTTGTTACTTTTTATGAAGACTGATTGCTATTTGCTCTTGATACTCTTCCCCAGAGGTCTGCCTTCTTCAAAGAGAGGCAGTAAACTTGGAAAGCTGTGGAACAAGGCTGGTAGGAGGAACGGTAGGACAGATAGGGCATACGTGCTCTTTCCCTAAATACAAGGGGGGGGATAAACCACAACCCCTTATATTGGGGCTGTCAGCGTGAAACCCCTTTGCCCTCTGTCAGAGAGCATTTACTGGATCACTGCATGGTTTACGTGTGATGATGGCTGAGCAGACTTTTTTCCTAGGAATCCCAGCAAACCTGATATCTGACTGTGCATAACAGGCAGCTTTGCTACTGCCTGTGATTGGGGTCTGGAAAGCCTTTTTAGAGGCAGAAATCCAGGTCTCCCCATCTTGTTCTGGCTCTCACCCAAGCCACCCATTCACCTTTAGCACACAGTTGTTTCATCTTACGTTAAGACCTCTGTCCTTCTCGTCTTCTGGGTGCCTGGCAGAAATTTTCATCCTAGAAACATAAGAAGGCACATAATCATCCTTGCCTCCAAGTCTCCTAACTTAATTCCTCTTGTTTTCATTCAGGGGTTTCCACTTTATTTATTTAATTTTTTTTAAGTCTTCCTCAGGAGACCTCTAAAACTTATCCACTGGAGCAATGGCAAATTGAAGCCAGACAGCTGTTTTTCTTTAGCACCTCTGAGGACCACTGAAGCAGGCTGAAACGTATACACTATACAGCAACCAGGTATTACAGTGAACAGGGAAATCCTATTCCCTTGGTAAAAGTCAAATGAATTACTGCATTTTAGCTTTAAAACTGAGCTTTTTATGCACGCACCAGAACCTCAGGGGACTGCCCCCTATCAGGGCTGTTAGCTGAAAGTCATCACTGAGGCCAAACTGAGGCAATACCCAGCCCAGCACTTTCGGGGAAAAACATGCTGGAGAGATGGGCACCTCTGCTCATGGCTTAGTGGCATCTCTGTGATGTGATTTAATCTTGTTAAGCTGGAGCAAAGCTTGGGGTGTGAGTGCCCTTTTGGTGGCATTGAAAGGATGTTTCATCAGTATTTGTCCTGTTGGAGATGATAAAGCTTTTGCAATAAGGAAAAAAAGGTAATGGATGATGTTTTATAAATGAGACACCTAATAGTGACGGCAGTCACCTTGGTGAGGGGGGGTGGGAAAGGAGGATTTGTGACCAAGGCAAGCAAACTTCTGTAAAAGCCAGAGCCATGCAAATACTTGAAACTTCAGCTTGGTGACTGAACTGGGAAAGAATTAGAAAAGTCATTTGGGGTTGGGGTTGACCCAAGTGAGAAATCTTTCTCTCTCCCCTCCCCGCCCCCCCCCCCCCCGCCCCCCCCCAAAAATACTGGAAGATGTTGCTTTGTGACAACTGAAATTTTTTTTTTTGTTCAGCTCAAAGTTCTTAATTTGGTTTAAATAATACATTCTGGTAAACTACAAAGCAGTGAGCACCTTGATTTTTCAAGTGTGTTTTTCCTTCCCCTTCACAGCCAGAGCTATTTGCCACATTCAAGATTAATATTTAATTTACTTTGGTCAACCAAAAATTGATCTCCCCCGCCCCGTGCTGATATATTTATTGTTTGAAAACTTTCTCCAACCTAATAAGGATAGATTTTTTTTTTTTTTTCTCCCCATGGCATTTTATCAAATCTGCCTTCTGTTTGGTGGGTTAAAATTTGATGGAAACAAGTTATTCAGGAAAATGCAGGTCAGTTTTTGTTGTACTGAAAAGAGCCCTTGCCTCTGTAAGAAATACAATAAATGAAACAAAACGAAGATCACAGATGTTTTAATAAAATTAGTAAATATGTGTAGGATTGAACTTCATTGAAATTATTGTAAATGGTGCTGTTACATTGTTTAATTATGTACAATTAACCCAGGAATTGCTAAGTCCCTGCTGGAGCCTTTTCTCTTACATTTACAATAGGTCATGGTAGAGTATTTTTCTCATTACTGTCATGGAGGCACTAACTGAACTGGATCTGATCTCCCACATTGGCTAGTTTTATCTATAGAAGAATAATTTATTTACGTACAAATAGTTCTTCTTTGCCATATTTAACTAGAGCCTGGAGCAGGCATAGAAGAGATGGCAGAATTTATAGTCCATTAAAGCATTTTCCATCAAGTGTCATCTGTGAAAGCTGTTTTGGGCATATAAAGGAGGAATAAGATAAATGTAGTTTTGATAAGTCTTGAAAATACTTTTCTTCTGGCCATGGCGAAGCTCTGGGGAGTTGTGCAAAAGAAGTCAGCAATGTTAGGGTTTTTTTAAATACATACAGATATATATATACACACACGCATTGAGAATCCTTCTCCAGAAAACCTGGGAAATGCAATATTTTAGTTTTGCTTCCAGAAGGTTTTATGGTTTCTCTTGGAGAGCTGAGAAAGAGCTAGGAGCTGCAAAGCGCAGTAGAGAGGTGTTGCTTTGCTAGATGAGCCTGCGGGCAGAAAGGCGTGCGGTGCGTCTGGCCCTTGCGAGGCTGAACTGACACTGTTAAGCTGCCCACGCAGGAAAGGTGGCAGAAAGCATGGGAGGTGGAAAAGCTCATCATTTACTTCCAACCTGAAATCTCCCAAATGTCGGAGAAGAATCCAGTCCTTGCAAAGACTGGCATACTGATCTGGTGGTTCCAAGGATTTTGCCTTGTTAAGCATTTCAGAGCATTTCGGGATTTCTTCATATTGATCATCCAAACTAAGCCTGCTCAATAATATGATAAATAATTTATTTGCTGACACTTTTCCCAGCCTGCTCTATATGCACCTCACATAGGTATGATGTGAAAGCTGAACGTGTGCTTCTCAGAGGTTAGCTTTGCTGACAGGGAGGGCAGCAAGAAACAAACACAAGGTTCAGATGAAGCCTTTCCTGCGAGGAGGATGGATCTGCAGAGCCTGGAGAAGACTTTGGGTGTTGGGGAGACCTGTTAGGGTAGAGGTGCACGCACGGTGCTGTGCAGGGGTACCAGCTTGTGCCTGGACACAGCAGCTCTTTGTTGTGTTTGAGCTTGAACCAGATGGGACTTCAGGTTTTAGAAGAGGCAAAAACACTTGAAGTGTTTCTCTGCCCATCTGTAAACACAAACTCTGTGCAATTTAACATGTGCATGCTGTACCCACGGAGATCGATGGATATAAGGTGTAACTGTCTCACCTCTTCAGACCAGGAGATCCCTTTGCCTCAGCTCCTTTACACGCTCTCCACCTTGCTCCTGAACACCAGGCATTGCATCAGATGGAGTAACAGCACACCAAAATTCATGTTGGTGGTTCCTGGCAGGCACAGTACCTATGAACGTACTGAAGCCATCTCAGCAAATACTGCCACACGTGTGTGAGTTTATTCAAAACTGTTTCCATCAGTGGAGGAGTACATTATTTATGATTCCATTTTCCTCTCTGTTTGGAGAGCATTTATCAAATCAATCAGAGAATTCATTAGGTAATTATTATTTTTTCATTATTTGCCTAAGCCTTGGTGTATTTACCTCACACAAATATAAAAGTCACTAGTAAATGGGATCAAGAGCTTGAAATATCCATTTTCCTCCCCGTAGCACAGAGGAGGAGCCCAGGAGCAGCTCTGTAGTGCGACAGTTAGCAACGAAGTTGTGATATATAAGAAGTGATGGGACTCTGTTGAGTGTCACTTGTCATCTGTGGCCTGAATGAGATCGCCTCTGCTCTGTGCTGGTGACCGGCCAGAAACGATTTGTGCCCCATTTCACATATGTGCAAGTGAGGCACTAAAAAGTTACAGGTCAACACATATGAAAGGCCTCAAGCAGCTGCAACCCCCCAGCTTAAAGCTGTTTCGCAGGGTCCCCTGCGTCTTTGTTAGTGTCCTGTCCCACTTGGCATCCAGTGCCACCTCCGCCATCTTCTGGTGGTGGTTGTGGTTGGAGCTTCCCAAGGTAATACCAGCCACCATTCTTCTGCTCTTTCCTCAAAAAGGGGTTTGGTTTTTTGTTTGTTTTTTTTTTTTTTTTTTGTTCAGACCAGTTCATTTGGTGATTTTGCCAAGGACAGCCCAGTGGTGGGGTGGGCGTGTTCCTGTGGGGTGGGGTTATCTCAGATGCACAGGTTGCTCCTTGGAGAATGGGGCCACCAAAACGCAGTGCTTCCCCTTTCCTGGTGCAGGGGAGCTCCCGGGCCAGACCCTGTGATCAGATGAGGGCAGGTGAGGATGAAGGGGATGGGGAGATTATAGCAGCACCAAGTCAGTTCAACTTAAACTGCTGTAAGGAAAGCAGTAGTCCCAGATGTGCTTCAAGAGCATCCCAAGGTGAGGGGCCAGGGTGGGTTTGGGTTTTGGAGTCCTTTCCAAGACACTGACCCACACAAGCTAAAGGGATTGCTGGGAAGATTACGCTGCAGCTGCCTGCATGACCCCTGTACCCCACCTCACCTACTTCATGGGGTTTATTTTCAAGTAAACGTTGGGCTCCGTTCTTACCAGCTGCTTATGGTGTCCGAGGCATCCCCTTCGCAATGTTAATGAGAAAGCTTTGTGGTGCAGTTTTTCTCCAGGTGACCCAGCTATTCTGAAAAGCACTAAGGGCCACTGAACAAAAATGTATAATGTATAATTAATGCAATAATTGTATAATTTTATTCCCCTTTTCATCAAAGTTGCTGTACACAGTGCATGTATTAAATATGACTACAGTGCTGTTTCCCAAGACAACTGCTGAAGATGAGTTAGGAAGACCTCAATAGGCTATTTCAGTTAAACATTTTCTTTGCAAAATAAATACAAGCTGTCTTGTGAATAAGAATGAGATTAGCTGAAGTCATTAATTAGTATGACTTTTTAAAAGGAAGCTGTAGATGGAATAATTCACCATGTACAGCATCTTTATTTTCTTCACTGTGAAATAGTTTTCAGTTCTTAATTATTTACTTTCCGTTGCTGTTAAAAGCCTTTTTTAAGTTCAGAAGTTCTTTTTTGGTGGGTCCCTCCTGGTTTTTTAGCTTGTCTGTTTTGCTCCCCTCTTGTCCGTTGTCCCGCTTATGGGTTTTGGACAGAGACAATATTATAACTGTGCCCAAACCATCTTTGCCTCCCTCTGGCCTAATCCCGCCCAGAGTTCCCTGTTGCCGTAGGGTTCAGCTCGGTGACCAGAGCTCAGCGCCCAAGGCGGCCAGCTTTGACCTGGAGTTATCTAATAAATTAGAAGAAGAGATTGAAGGGCTGGGGGTCTCTGAAGCAAGGAGAGCTCAGCATTGCCAATGATTTTCTGTTAGCTTGTGAGCATCACCGGTGTGCGCCGTGTTGTAGTATCTGTTGTCAGAAGTCCTGTCAGTGATGTGGAGACCTGAAATCCTAAAATGGGGCACAAAAACGCACAGGGTTCCTTTGTGTTAGCCTGTCAGCCTCACGTTTGTTTTTATTGTTTTCCTTACGTAGTTCAGGTTGGAAACTGTTAAAATGCATGTTGTAGACAGATTAAAATGATCCTTTATGATGGATGGAAGGGGTTAAACTGAAGTTAAAAAAGAAAACTTTTGAGAGGTTGTGTTAGAAATTCAGAAAATTGGATGGTTTATTCTCATACCTTTTCCCTAAAGTGTGGAGCAATTTGTTTAAACATTGATTTTAACATTTATTTTCGTACTTTTTTTTTTTTTCCAGTGGCTTAATTTCCATTCCTTGTCTGGTGTGCCTGTTAATTTTGCACGCTATCACAAGCCTAATTCTTCTCTGTTTCAAATGAATATCATATAAATTAATTGCCATATGATTACCATGTAATTACATTGTGACTCATGACAGTTTAGACAAAGTATCATAGCTACATTTTAAGAAATGATAAATGTTTGACTAATGTGTCAGAAAAATGTAAATATATTGTGATTATTGTGGCACTTTTAAACACATTAATTCTTTCCTCGTTTCTGTATTCTGTCAGTCATTCTGTGGCAAAGAGCAGTCAATCCAAGCACCTAAATTTATCCGTGTTTAGGCATTGTTTAGCATTTGGGAAGTTTTTTGCACCAAGGGCCTGGGAGGATGTACGTGGCCTGAGTCGCACCGCGCGATCGTACATGACACTCTTGAGAGACCTGTATCTTCTAAGTAAGCTGCTTATTTAGTAAGTTTATCCTGTTACACACTTCTGGCTACCTTTTGCTGTATTTCACAGCCCACACACAATTTTGTGCTAGCTCAGCGTTGGGGCTATCAGTTAATTTTTACTATTTGGGGGCTCTCCTAGCATACCTTGTCTGCTTGCTGGGGCATCTCCACTGCCCGGGACCTCGATGCTGGCCACAGCATTGAATGTGCGGTTGCTATTAGTGATTGCAGCCATTTCGTCTCTCCGTCTTTCCCTGTCTCTCTTTCTCTGTCCCGTTCTCCAAAGGTGCAGAAGAATATAGTCAATCAACGTCGAAGCACACACCTTGGTCTGTGGTGGAGCACTAAGTGGAAACGAAGCCCAGCATTTCCCTTGCAGAGCGTCACCCTGGGGAAGCCCCGTGGGCTGGCGGTGGGACGCTACGTTGCTGCTGCGGGGCGTTGAGATGGAAAGGGATGCAGCGATCCACAGCTGTGGCTATTGCGTGGCTGTGGAGCAAAAGTGAATGCTGTGAGCAGCCCCAGCTACTGATGCTCACAAAGGCTTGGGTGAAATGAAGCTTTGGCTGTCCATCGCTGATGGTCCCTTTGACACCAATCAGCAGGAAAGGGACCTGCTCTATTAACGATCAATAAGTGAAGTTCTATCTTCAGTTGAAAATTAGGAGTGTTTTTCATCATATTTACTAAGTTGCTGTTCAGTATGTCTTACGGTCAGTGTAGGCAGGGACAGGCCTTTTTAACAGCTGCCGTGAGGTGTCAGACAGACTCTTGTTGATGGCAAAAACATGTTTAGCATTGAATTACTTAAAATAGCATCTTAAGTTTAAATTGCTCTGAGCTCTGTAAAGGTATTAGGAAACGTAACAGCCATGCCAAGGAAGTCACTGAAAGCCAGATAATGGATGTTTGGTTTCAGTTATGAATACCTTCACCACTGATCTTGTCTTATCACTTAGAGTGAAGTGTCCTTAGCAAGACAGCAAGATTACAAAAGAGCACTTTGCTGTTTTTCAGCTTTCTTCCGTGCTTGTATGTCATCACCGTACAATAAAGTCAGGATAAAGCATAGTTGTCTAGACCTACAGCGATGCTGAGAGCTTTTTGTCTGTGCAGGTGCCAGCACACTGTTGCAGGGATTCAGGCTGGGACATTTCAAGGGCTTCTCTCATCCTCTTCTGCATGCCGGTGGCTGCTGTTCTGCACTTGGTCCTGCCTTTGCAGCATGCCCCTGTGCTACTTGAGGTGCTTGCCAAGGATTTAGAAGGTCTCTGAACAATTTCAGAGTGCGACAGATCTGGTTATAGCCCCTCCCTCCCCCCTGTCTTGATACTTTGCCCTAGGGATTTATTTTTGTATGGATTAGCAGGCTAGTTGCCGCTGCTTTCCCAACCAAATTAAGCAGCCATCAGTTGCAGTGATTCGCTGAACTGAGCCAAGGGGACAATGTCCTTTGCTCATTTAAGGTCCCGGTGCAAGACTAGTAGCAGTTGACAGCAAATGAACAGGCAAATCCATAAAAAAAAAGTAAACTGTGGAGTTTGTGAGAAGAGGAAGGGCAAGGAAGGTTTTTCTAGTGAATTTACAAGCTGGGAATTATCAGCCCCATGACTTAGGATCCCCTTCCTTGATGATGAGTGACAACTGGGTTACTCATCTGCCTCTGATGGTCTTTAAAAGGGAGGGACCGCAGCTAGCCAGGCTGCAGGGAGCTAGTGAGGCTGTAGGCATTTCTGAGCTACCCATTTACAGCCATCCAGCTGGAAACCAGTGTCCCAATGCCCTATAAACCCACCTTTAGAGAAATTGTTTCCAATCTGTAGCCACAGTAAAAACGCAATCAAGTCGCCCTTGTTCTGGGTGGTGTGAACTTCAAAAGCCTACACAGAGCTCGTTCAGATGTTAACAATGTTGAACATGGGCAGTTTCTCTCCCCTTTCTCCTTGCTCTCCTTTTATTAGCTGAGGAAAGTGGCGAACAAAAAAAATTGAAAGACTTTGTTAATGTAATGTGTGACATTAGAAATTGCCTTAATAATGAAATGCATGATTAGACCAATTAGAGAGGTAGGATGGAAATGCTGTGTGTGTAGGTAGTGCATGCTTAGAATACACAGCACTTAAAAAAAGAGCTGATAACCATCAGGGAGTCAAGAAAAGAATTGTGTGTTTCCTTGGCTCCAAAACTCTGGTTTGACAGTCTTTGCTGTGGCCAAAGCCAGGTCACCTTTGCCCTTCTGTCTTTAATTTGTGCTAAGATTGCTAATTCTCTTTTCTCTTAACGCTATTCTCATTGTTAATCTAGCATTTCATCCATTTCTTCCCCCTTGCATTTTGCCTTGCTGTTTCTCCTTTGCTCCTTCCCCAGAGGTCTGGCAACATAGTCCTCAAACACCGGCGCAGGTTGGTCTCAAGATTAAAATCCCAGTTTGCTTTCCAGAGGGGTGGTAGCTTTGCTTAAACATAGCGATCCCAAGGGAGCTGCCAAGTGATGTCTAAGGGGCAGCTCCTCAGCTGGTGTGGGTGAGCACAGGCCCCCTGGTTTTCCCAAAAGCATGCGGACATGCAGCAGCTGGTCATCTGTGGGCTCCACTCCTTGCAGGTTCATGGAAGATGATAGTTTAGATCATCTCTGCTGCATGATATAGATAATGGGCAAAAGCTCCACTTGAAATCCGGTGATGCATTACCCTTCCTCGGCCACCGTTTCCATGTTGAAATCTTTATACTCACAGATATTTTTAAGATGTATGGTAATGCATGATTTCTGGCATTAGTGCCAAGTGTCTTAAAGAGATTTCATTTAGATAAATTATCAGTCAGATATGAATAAGTAAGGAGTAATAAATCACAGAAAATTAGCTGTTTCAGCCAAACGGGGTTTTCATGTCTGTGGTATAGTCCAAAAGGAAAAATGTTTTTGGTTTTGTTTCGTGGTTTGTTTTTTTTTTTTAATTGAAGGAGAAGGTGGTGCTAAGACATAGTGAAAGACATAGGCCCAAAGGTGCGTTTAACTACCGTTTTGTGAGCTGAGTTTCAAATTTGTTTTTCATCTATACCTTTGAGAAAAGACATTGCTGTTTCAGTGAGTAGGCTGAAAATGAACGTTTTGTAACAGTTGCCAATCTTTCCTGCTAAACGTGGTGTATGACTTCTGGAAGGTTTAGATCACATCCTGTGGCTGATGCCCTGGATCACAGCCCTGCGTGCCTGAGGTATGTACAGCAATTGGTTGCATGGAAAAGCAATACTAAAAGAATATTTATGTGCTTGTAGAGTATATGTGTGTGAATCCTGCTGGAAAGCAGTTTATCTGCCTCATCCCTGTAGGATCACCCATCTCAGCAAACCTCTCCTTCAGTTACCATGTACCAGAAACTTGAGAACTCCTGATCTGCACCTCAGAGAGTTTTCTCTTTCCCATCCCGCTGCACTGGACGTGTTTGATGCCACTGGTCAGTGTGCATCCTCCCCAGGAGGGGGATCTCCATTTCTTCTTGAAGGCTCTTCCCTTTCTTTCCCCCATTTTTTTCCTAAATCCAGATCACATGCTCAGAGTCCCTTTCCTGGGATGCTGTGCCCCCAGCTCTTTCCCCAGGAGGCTGTTGCTGTTCCAGTTAGCTTTTTCTGTTTCCTCCCATTAAGTAGTGAATGAGGGATTATTTAAACTTCTGTTGTTTTTAGGAAATTCTGGGTTTGCCCAGTCAGCATCTTTCACAGAAACGTATCAATATGGGCTGGGGATTTTGTGGCAGTGTAAACTGAAAACTGATTTTTTTGATCTCCAAGTGGCTGAAAAATAGAAACACTGTTTTCCAGCCAGGTCTATTCACATTACCTTATATGAATACAGTAGCACTAACATCATGGTAAATGATGTTAAAATGCAAGAAAAGGCTATAAAAGTTAATTCAGTGAGGTATGCTGGGTAGCTTTTTTTAACATTGCTTTTAGCGTGCATGATGTGAAATACACTTATATCTAACTATAGGCAAGACTCAAAAGTGGATGGCTAAGGAGGAGGGAAAAGTTAAAATCTGGGGCAGTTTTTAACATATTCCTTTGTATTAAATTTGAGTGTTCAGATGTGTACAGCTACACATTTTTTACATTTTTCCTTATGACAACATGTTTTCTGGACTGCCATTTTTCAATGTTATGTATTCCTTACTAGTTAATCCCTGCTTCTGTGCAAATTTTGTTATTCTCCCCACAGTATGGGTGAGCTGATGGTTGTAGCCAGGTTTTGTTTACGGAGCTCCTCTTGGTCCCCAGGAAAGCACAAGTATTGTCTTTGTTACAAGCCCAGCACTCGTGGCAATGGCAACATTGCTGTGCTTCTTGTGGAGATAGTGTAGCATTTTGCATATTTTCTGTTGCTTTGGGATACCGGGCGCTGTCAGTTCTCTTCCTGTTTTCTACTATTTTTCATTTACAGGTGTGTGTTGGTATATTCTACTTGAGGGCTATTCTTCAAATTGCTGGGGGTTATGCATAAGCAGGCATAAAGAAAGATGCTGTATTGAGTAATATGATATTCAAGGACCTCATTTCAGATTTATGGTGATGAATGAAAGAAGGGTTATAGAACAGAATAGACCTGGGAGTCGGCTTAGCCACAAGAAAATACTTGACACAATAGGAAAGTAGGGAATTAAAAGTAACGTGCTTACCTCAAGTACAGCACTTCCTGTGCAAGAGCTAGCAGTTGTTTAAAGAGAGGGAATTTAAATTACACTGCCATTTGGCACAATAGTACTTAGTCTAATTTTATCAATTACAGTATAAACCTGTCAGGAAGAATGCTGATTAGGGCGCACTGTTTGGCTAGGGAGTAACGTGGCAGGTTCAAATAGGTGCTAAGCGCCTGGTTATTAGCTTTATTAAGTGGAATGTTTTGCTTATAATGTTGCCCAAAGGCTTCCAGGATTAAAGCAAGCGGTGCGGTGTGCGTGCACCTCTGTGCATCCATGCAACACGTGTAGCTTGCTCCAGGAGATCTGGGTAAAGGTAGAAGTTCAAGTCTGGAGGTGACAGAAAAAAGGTGGCCCCCCACTGCTTTAGTTTCACTGTCACATCTGTGGTATGATGCAATCCCTGCTGTGCTGTGATGCAGTTCTTGCAGTACAGTTATTTTTCCTCTCTGGACTGCTGTTTTCCTCTGTGCCTGGGCAGCATCAATGCACACTAGAGTGCACCCTCAGTATTGCTGCCCTTCCTAATCTAAGCCTTTGCCCAAACTTCTGTCTAGCAATATTTTTTCCCAAGAAGAGAGATGGATTTTGAAGACAGGCATTTTTAACACTTATTTCCCAGTTACACTTATTTGAATGGAAATTGGTGAGGATTTAGGCAGCTCTGTTATGGTGCTCTTTGCCGTGCCCTGGTTTAAGATGTGTCCACCTCCAGCTGCCTGTCCCACCAGCAAAATCCCCTCAGGCTCAGGCTGTAGCTACTCTGCTTTGTCGGCCAACGTTTGAGCAAAAGCCCACCTCCTTTGGCAGCTTAAGTCAAGAGCCTGTGTTCTCCACCTGGGATATGTCTGGGTTGTGAGCGCTGGCCCCTGGTCACCTTCTGCTGACGCCACTGCTGCAGGGCCATGGCACAGAAGGGCTGGCTGGACACGTCCAAAGCCTCAAACAGACACAGCAAGACTCACAAGGGGCCATCTGTCACTGCCTAAAGCCCTCTTTCTCTGAACGCAGAAGGAATTTCAAAAAATCAGAGGAGGTAATTGCTTTAGTTACTCTTCCAAGCTTCACCCAGCAGTCGCTGCTCAGCCCAGTGCGTGCTGTCCTTGCACGGGGCTGGGCTTTCTCTAATTACAGGGGCTCTTTCCTTGTATTTCTGCTTCCTCCTTGGTTTCTCTGAGGTCTTTGATTTCCCATGCACATTCTGTCCCTCACTGCACCAGCAGATCTTACCCCCACACAACCGAGACATGGACATGGCTTTTGTTTCAGTGACATTTGCTGCGCTCCGGTCACCAGCCTCAGTTACTTTTCCCGTTTATCCCAAAGGAGGGGCAGTGTCTGTCCCCACCGCTTTCAGTGTTTGTTGTCTCTGGGCCTCCTGCCTCCCCTGTGGTGGGAGATGGAAGATACAGCGTTGGCCAAGGCACACTGCTGTGTATTAAATGGTGGAGATGGAAAGAAATGCCCAACAGCGACAGCTGCCTCTTTCTCCAGCCCTCTGCGCAACCTCATAGACTTGAACGGACATTGAATTCCTCTGCCTTGGAAAATGACAGTGTCTGGCACACTAGTGAGGCCTTGATCTTCTGGTGAAATCACGCTAGATGCTCAGCATAGGCATCTGTGTCAAGATGGGTGAGATTTTTCTGTTTTTTTTCAGGTGCTGTGTAAAGTATGAGATTTCTGATTAATAGTACTATGAGAAGTGTTGGTCAAAAAAAATTCCCTTTGCATGGCAGGTCTGAGGAATCCCCTTCTCCCGTGTTGGTCATTGGAAGGAGTTACACAAGAAGAAGTAAACAGGGTCACTGTCAACGGTTTTGCTTACTTCTCCTACTCAGTTACAGCTTTACAATAAAAGGTAGAAGCCATTTCAACATTGCTTTTGTTTTTTCAGGACAGAGCATGTGAATACATACATGTCATCTATGAAAACTATATTCACTTATTTAATCTTGGAATGAGTCTGGCGTGGCACTCTCTTGCTTGACAACAGCCATTGTCAAAGAAGTGGTGCCATGACCAAGAAACCCAGTAAGTAGTTTACGCTCTTTCCAGATAAAGGAAGGACTGGTAGCCATGACGTAAAAGGAGTAAAGGACTTAAAAGGACTGATGCAAGGATAGATTTGATTTTGCCACTTGTCACACCTGTGTAATTGCCAGCTATGCAGCTGAAGCACTGCTTACTCTGCTCTTTACCGAGCCTCTCTGCGTGGAGTGCTTTCTCCTGCCTTACTGACCCGAAAGGGAGTCACAAAATTCTAGTGGTGATTAAACTCAGCATTATTAGCCCGTTCTTGTCCTTGCTTTGGCTCATGCATGCCCCTAGAGACCTTCGTTACAGGTAGTGGAGTTGCTGGAGCATGGTTTGGTTGCCATTGGTGCTGGAGGAAACCCCCAGGGAGCAGGAGAGGTGTGGTGGTTTGGGGATGTGCCAGGCTGCTGGTGCTGCTCCTTGGTGGGTGGATGGCCCAGGCAGCGCTCCAGGCTACGCCTGTCTTCTGGGTGTATGAGTTTTCTGGAGCTATAAGGGAAGAGATGGCTCCACTGAGATTTTCCAGTGACCTGCACAAAACGCTAGAAACCCCTCACTCTCTCTCCGCCCCCCCCCAGTATTGTGTCTGTACGTGCCTTAAGCGATCAGTAGTGCCTTGCTGGCTGTGGGGGCCCAGGCCAGGTCTGGTGCAGGTATCGCATCTGGGGTGAAACACACAAAAAGCCAAAAATTTACCTGTTTTATCACGATCCTTTGGGGATGAACCACAAGAATTGTTTCGTAGTTTCATTTGGGTGTCTAATAACCCCAATCCCAACACTAGGCATATTAACTCTGTCCAATCCAAATAATTTCTAGAACCACAAAAATGCTTATCCTGATTCTATTTGGATGTATGACAACTCCTATCCTAATATCAATACTGGACATACAAGCTTTGTCCAAACTAAATAATTTCTAGAATTTCAGTAAATACCTTTAGGTGCTGAAGGCCAGATCTGCTGCCAGTATAAATTAGATGACCTCGACTGATGCCAGTGGTGCTGTGCAAGGTTTTATCTGCTAAGCAGCTGGTTTCTTGGAGTTGAGACCCTGCAAACTAACCTTCAGTGTGATATCAGAGGGAACATAGTCCCTGTCCGTCTGTGAGTACTGACAGTCTGGGCCCGAGTTGTTCCTGTGTCGTGTCAAAGGGTTAAGTAAATACAGAGGCACACTTTAAGCTTGTAACCTGTGTATTTGAAGGGACCATTCTTGAAACTACCACCAATTTCACCAGGAGCAAAATCCACAGCTTTGTGAAATTCAGTGGAAAATTGGCTTCAAGGAGCATTAACTCAGGTTCTTGGGTGAATGTCTTTCTTCTTTATTGGGGGGGGGGGGGGAGAGAAAAAAAGAGTACCTTTAGATACTAAAGTCACTTTTTTATTTTCCCTATAAGTTTGAGGTTGTCCACTACCTGGAGTATTTTACTATTTTATTTATTGTTACTGAGGCAGAACTAGATTTAGGCTTAATACTAGGCTCCAGATGGTTTTTAGAAGGTGATCACATTTACAGTCCCAAGATTTGTGCATAGCTGCCTCCCCCTCTGTGCCTTACAGCTAAACCCTGCTCTCTCAGATGTGTGCTCCTGGAAATGCTTTATGGCATTTCACAGTTCCTATAAAGGAAAAGATCTTTTTCTGCAAAGCCTTTGGCATGATTTTTGTCTCCACCACGTTTCCCCCTGCCAGTGTGAGATGGCAGCGTAATTTTTCCCAGCACCCGGGCACGCGTGCGTGTCTCGGCAGCACAGAGGGGTGATGGCCAGCTCTGCAGCCTGCTCTGACTTTGCCACGGGGTCTTTGGAGAGGTGGATTTTTTCATCCAGTCCTCCAAGGTCCAGTGGGGCCACAGTTCTCCCAAGCTGCCAATGGGGGCTGAGACACCCCGAATATCAGGCATCGTATGATATACCCAAAGGGCAGCTCAGCTGGAGATTGGAAATGGGGAGTGATACTTTTAAATCATTTGGTTTGTGTTTTATCAAATGATTCTGAATTACGTGATTTTAAGATGAGACTTTTTGCTGCTCCAGGTCAATTCAGTGTCAGAGGATCATGTAAAAATGCAAAAGTCCCTCTGGTTCCCCTCCTTGGAGCCTGGAGCTCCTGCATGGGTGGCTGCTGCTTCTCCCACCCGCCACGGTGTGGGAGAGCCGGGGTCTGTAGCTCGATTCTGCTCTGAACTGTACTTAGCTTGGTACCGCATGTGATAATTTTATTTTAAACGCTGTAGTACGGCAGTGTGTTATTTTGTAAGAGGAGCACTGTGTTATCCAGCCTGTGGGTTTCTCTTCCCTTTTTGCTTTTTCTTTGCAAATACAAGCTATAAACCCAGCTTTTTACAGTAAATGTAATGCAGGAGTGTCAGTGAAGTGCACTAAGGCAGGATCTGCCCTTCCCATACCGTCTCTTTGGTCCTGTAACCCATGCCGCAAAGGCGTGCGTATCTTATTTTTCATTAGCAACTTGAAAAAAGTATCTTGTTTTAGCAAAAAAGTATGCAGAAGCTGTTTGCTTGAAGAGAGGTTTAGGCTACCAAAACCTTACTGAGTGTGGGTACCGATGATGGAGAATAGCGTGAGGAAGCACATGTTTTGTTGTTTCTTTGTACATTTGGTTCTCATCTCACTTGTGTTAAGCTTTTCAGTTTTTGCATCTGCTGTATTATTTTGCTTTCATTTTTAAAGTGTTCTATGTACAACTAAACCCACACGAGGATGATCTGGTTTTTCCTTTTTCTTTCTTTCTAAGGCAATAAGACATCTGGCTGCTACTAGTGTGAATTATCAAGTCGAATCCTTTTAACCCTCCTCATCATTTTATTTGTAAAGTGCTCACCCGCTGAGATACCAGGGGCCATGTGCAAACAGTTTAAAACAACATTGGGAAATAAATGGCGTGGGCAAAAATGATGAGATGTTTTTTAAAGCTGAAAAGCTGTGAGCGCTGAAAAAAAGCATGTTGTTGGGGAGGGGAGAGGCAGAGGGAGAGGTCAGATCAGTCCAGCGTAGCTGCAGAGGCTGAACCTGACCCTTCTTCCAAAAATTAAGAGTAAAGTTCAGCTCTTCAGCTGCGGGTGGTGACACCAGCAGGCACTGTGACGTGCCTGTAAATCTTTTTCTGAATTTAGCCAATACTATAAGAAAAGCCATATCCCTGACCATTTGGGAGAGCGGGACCCCAGAACTGCCAGGGTGATGTTCACTGCAGGGGGAGACTAGAAAACTTTTAAAAGCTGACGTTTTCTTCTGGAGACAGCTAGTGGGGAGACCTTTGCACGAAGGCACCAGGTCCGTTGGGGTTCAGGATGTACCCACACCAGCTCTGTGTGCCGGGGCAGTCTCTCCAGAAGCTCTGCTAAAAATGAAATTGCAGTAATAAAGCCTGGATGTCTGAGGCGCGTATGTTGCTTGTGCAAAGTCTTTGAAGGATGAGTGAGGATCAAGGCTAAACAAACGAGCTGGCTGGCTATGTTTGTGTGCCACATCTGCCAAATGGCTTTTTTTTGAAGGAGTGCTGCCAAAAAAAAGCCCGAAACAACAGAATGTTGCCAAGATGTTGAACTTTCTGTCCCCATTCCAGCAAATAGAGATATCAAGAAAGAAAAAGTGCCGTGCTGATCGCTGCCTGTTTGTGATGCTCCTGTTTTCCCTTATTCACGTGCGAGGCAGCTTGCAGGTGCCCAGATGGCAACAGCAGCCCGTGGCTCCTTCGGGGCCGGTGTGGAGCTCACGGGGGTCATGGCGCAAGAGGTGTGGCCATGTGTAAGTGATGCTGTGACCTGTGTGTGCAGAGATGGGGCCGCGGGGACGGATCAAAGGAGGGGAAGGCCTCAGTCCCTGTGTGCTTCTTTCCAGTTCTGTTCATTGTCTTGCAGCGCTGTCTTGTGCTTTCGCAGTATCTCTGTAAAGAACTTTGTAGAAAATAAATAGGAGTTTTCATGGAAAATAGGAGGGTGATAAAACAAATAACTCACCCTTGATCTCTATGATTTAAAAATTAAATAAATGCAGGAGAGTTGCCAATAGATGACAAGAAACTTCCAAATCTGAGCATGTGTTTGAATGGCCGCGAGAACTGAGCTGTCAGTCCCTCTGTCTGGGATTAATGCAGTCTACCCTGAGCGCTGTGGGAAGCAGCGGTAGCATCAGAGAGGATAAATGCTGATTCTCCTGGTGCTTTCCCATCTGACGAAGCCTTCAAAGTCTCGCACCTCACCCGGGAGCATTAGGACTAATGCCGGGAGGAGGTAAACAAACTCCATCCCTTCATGGGAGCAGTCTGCTCGCATGGAAACCTGTCCCTGCGTTGGAGGGCGAAGAGCTGGGGTGGCAGGGATGTGCGCGAGCAGGACCAAGGCAGAATTCAGGGGATGGATGCTGGAAACCGTTGAGTACATTATTAGTAGCGAGGTGATGCAGGTGTTGCAGAGACAGGGAGACTTCAGGAAAGAGTAAAAAAAAATTCCTTCATGCCAACTTTCCATCCTCTGGCTGTTTATTCCGATGCCATACATTTTTAGTAATCCTCACTGGGACAAATTTAGTCAGGTCCTTCAGGGTTTTCTTGGGTAGAGATGAATGCAAGCACAGGCTTGAGCACTTCAAGGGCTGATGCCTACAGCAAATGAGGAATTTTGCCCAGTAACAGCTTGAGCATGAAGACGAGAAATTCAGCTTTGCTATGGTAGATGGCAGAAGGCTCAGTGGGTAGGTCTGAAATTGAGGAAGTTAATCAACATAGCAAATGACGGACGTGATTTTAAGCAGTTCTCTTCAAATGGAAATGGAGGGTTTCTGGTACTAAGAGAAATGGAGAAACCCCCTGCGGAAAGCTTGGTAGGTGGATGGGGAAAGTCAGTCCTGTTTGGGGATAGGCTCCTCCCCAAGGGTCTGGGGTCAGACTGCATCACCAGGGTCTGCCCTGTTGTTGGACCAAGGTGCTTTGCTCGTACTTCTGTGTTATTACATCAAATGAACTATTTGATTACAAAGTGTTGATTGAAGAGTAAGAACCGTGACAGAAAAGTGTGGCTGCAAGAAAGAAAATCCCAGAATGGAAACTAGGCAGCCCAGTGCCATGTAAAACCAATGCACCTGGTATTCCCACAGATGCAGTGCTGTAGATATTTTACAACTATATTAAAATGATTTTAGCCAGGAGGGTGAGAGGGGAAAGGCTATACAATAACATACGAATCACTTGCACTGATTGAAAATCAAATGAGCAATTTTCAGCCACAAAAATCAAGTGAGAGGACAAAGCAAATGAGACCTACAAGGCAGGCTAATAATCAAGATAAGTGCTAGAGATAAAAAAAGTCTAGCAGAGAATTATTATGTACTGTGCAGTGTTTGTTGGGAGATTTCCTATATGCCATGAGAATTTGCCGATGCTACTATGTAGATCGAGTCAGCGTTCTTAAATAGTTTCGCTGAGCTTATTGTCAACATTTTTCTTCAAGATGTTACAAAAAAAGTGCAAAAAATACTTATGATTTTTTCCTTCAGAGGTGTAAAGTAGCATAAATATGGGGATAAAAACAAAAACAATTTTGGGGTTTTTTTTCTGTTTTGTCTTTATTAGCATAATTCCATAATGTGGCTCAAAGTGTTTTAAAGGAGCAATTAATGATTCATTTATTTTTTACACAAATATTTTTCTGATACTTTCCTATTCTAGGCAGCTTTTGGAAAACAAAACCAGTTTAAACTTGAGAGGAAAGAAGTTTAAAATATTTTAAACAAATTAGCTTGTGCTAGGACCTTGACTACCGTACTGTCTCAGAATTTTAAATGAAATTGTTTGAATAAAGTATATGAGGTCCTTTTTTAAAATGGAGGGAAAAAACCAACCTCTGAAGCAAACCAGAGAAAAGGAAGATAATAGCATTTGGAAAGCAACCTCTTGGCAAAGAGGAACAAGAGCAGTGGAATAATTTAATTGCTCATCAGCTAATTATACGGTATTATAATGTTAATGTGTCTTCATCATGACAATGTAATAGGTATAGATTGAAGCATATGAAAAAGAAAGTGTTGATGCAGTAATTATAACTAAGAGCAGAGCTGTTAGAGTAATTATAACGCTTCATCAGGTAATTAACGTATTGTTCAACTTGAGACGGAGAACAAAGAGTGAAGAAGTTAAATATTGGAGGACATGCCTTCCCCGCTCCGGGGCTGTCTTCCTGCATTTGCTGCAGAAGGTGATACTCTGTATTGATACTGTTATTTTCTTATTTCCTTGTACATATTTTATTGAGTGGGGGAAAGTTGTTGGGGTGCGTGCGGCAAAATAGACCGGCAGTGTGGCAATTGTTATTTTAAGCCATTTGTCCTGAAGACCCGCCTTGATCCTCCTTGCTGTGGAGGCAATCAATTTGCGGATGGGTATCTGGGACTAAAGGGCAGCCGATGCGGCTGCAAATTAACCTCCGATCAAAGACACCTATTCAGCACAGGCAGAACGGATTCACAGGAGAAGTGCTGGGGTGAAACCACTGCCCAAAGTGCATTTGAGTTTCTCCTGTCTCTCTGTGTGACTGCTTTTGGGGTGCTGGGGGATGCTGGGGGCATCCCTGCGGGGGCACAAATGGAGATGCAGAGCTGGTGCCATGCGCATCTGCTGCCCCTGTGCCCGTGTCTCGCTCCTGCTGCCCCCAAAGCCCTGGGGAAAAGTGGCACTAGCTTGGCTCTTGCTATGAAGCTCACGGGCTGGGAATTTTGCTTAATCTGATCAAATCTGCCCCATGCCCAGCAGTCCGGTCTCCATGGGGGAAGGTGCTGCGTGCCACCTGGCACACCCCCCATCTGCAGCCGACAGCATAACTCGCCATGACCCGCAAGGCTGCGGCTGCAGTCGGGGGGGAGCTGCTGCCATACAGCTTAAGGACTAATCGATGGTTTCGTATTGATGTGCCCTGAAGAGGGATGTGAGATCTGTCCTGCCTGTGCAATTTGACTTACGCTGTAGTAAAAAGCTGCTCGGGATTAAGGAACAGTGCTTTGAGGGGGATTGATGAATCTGAGTTTGATTTTTCATTTGCTGGTGAAACAGACTGAGTGTTGGTTTTAGCTTTGTACAAAACTGATAAAGAAGCCCTTGTATCATGGGTAGCAAGTTATGGCAATATAAACATTACTTGTAAATATCCAGCTTTGTTTCTGTTTCCCCTCCAAAATAACAGAGCAGGAGTCTCTCCCTGTCTCCCGCATCCCAAAGGAGTGCTTTAAGTTACTAGACCAGTGCTGTAAATGTGGGGGTGCACTTAACCACAAGCATATACTTACGCATGTGCCTGTACTAACCTTGTAAGATCTTATTCCCATCTCGGTGTGCAAATGTTGACACATCAAAAATTTTTGTCAAGGTATCTCCCCGTCAAATCTAAACCTAAAAACCATGGCACGTGGAGAGAGAGTGAGGTGGCTAATAGCACAGGGCAGGATTGTTCCCCCGTCCTTGGTCCGTCAGGACACCCTCAGCACCGACACCTTCTGCAAGACTGCTATCTGCACGCCTCCCTGGGGAGCTAATGATGTTGTTGACAGCATTTTTTTTAAATTATTTTTGGCTTAACTTACCTCCTTCACCTCAGGATAGTTTTCTGCTGAAAATCAAACCACCTCACACTGATTGTCATCAACAGCACAATTTCTGATGAAATGAGGGCAACAGTGGGACTGGTTTGGTCAGTTCATTTAGTGATGTTCTGATTTGCAGTTCAGTTTTATGCCTAATTGCATTTTATTTAAGTGCTGCATCCTTTTGCAGGATTTACGGGCATAATGCTGTAGTACTATACCCACCTAAAGTACTGAGTGTTTGGTCAGGAAGAAACGAATGAAATGTTAAAATGTTCTTTTAAGGCAAATAATGTCATGCAGCAGAAAGGAGGGTGTTGTGCTTCTGGTGAAAGATGTGGAAATAGATACTGTATGGTAACAGAAGGGTGGGATCAGTGTAAGCAGGTGATATTTGGATGAGCTGAGCTGCAAAGATGGCCAGTGCAGTGCACTTGCTGGCTGCAAGCCCTGAACCTATTTAGGTGAGTTGAAGCCATTTAAGTGTAGTAAAGAGAGGGCTGAGAGGAAATAAGATTGCTGGTGGGGAGGGGAGAAACACAAAAGAGTAAGAAGCAGTATGATGGCTAAAAGCACACAGTTAGATAAGGGTGAACAGACTGAGTTTGGCTTAAAAAAAGGTGTCTGAGTATCAGAGGGCAGAGGCTTTGGAGCAACCCTCTGGTCATAATGGGGAGTGGAGTTTCAGGTTGGAGGATGTTAAATTTATAAGGGAGATTAAACGCTAGAATGCCAGCAAGAGGAGGCTACTGCAGGTCTTGCATTCAAGGGACCTTGTTCCCTCTTGATCCACAACAGCCCAAATGCACCCTGCAGACAACGTTGGGTTTTTTTGATGGGGCGAGAGGGAGGAGCTGCAGCTCTTGCAGCTTGCCATAACTGTGCACTGGGATGCGCGGGTGTGTTAAGCTGACTCTGACTTGGGAGCGAAGTAAATAAATGTGCTTAAAGTCTCTTGTATCTTCATCTGAAATGCCATCATTTAGAACCTCGATTCATTATTGTTTAATAACATGGTGTGTACTAAGTTGACAAATTAGCAGCATGCTGCATTTCAGTGAATATATACTAACCTACTGCAGCGTGCTTCCTGATTGAGCATTTCAGCATGGCTGAGTAGAATTTCAGTTACTCTTAAAAATGAATGAAAATCAGACACCTACGTCTTTTGCATATCTGTGAAAAAATTAGCCTTAAAAGACAGTTAAAATGACACATCCTATATGCAACAAATTATAGGCAAAATGGAATAAAGCTATTGCATCAATGAAAAGGATTTTAATACACTTTAATATTTTTCTAGAATGTATTTGCCTCGGTCTGCAGAAAAAACATTTTATTGAGCAGAATGATGTATTCTTTGGGTTGGCCCCTTCCTGTTATATGTTAGAAGTTTGGGAATTTTGTTCCCTGCTAAAAAGCGCATTTCTCCGTCTCGTAAGGATTTAATTGTATTTCCGTGAGTGCTGCTGTTGCAGGCATAGAAGATGTGTTATTTTAACAAGTCTGCCTGTTTAGGTTTCCATGTGTAGTATGAATTGCACTCTAGCACAGTTCCTTTAAGTGAAACAGGAAAGCTTAGTCTGTGAGCGTGCAGTAATGACGGGTGGCCATAGGGTATCGCCTCCTGTATGGACCGTTCCCCTATGAAGCGGGATTAAATCTGCTGGACTGTGGCTGACACTGTGCAAATAGCTCAGGACTAACCCAGTACAATGTTTCCAAGCGGGGGAATCCAGTTCTTGGATCAGGATGTGGCCTCTCAAGAACTGCCACCGCTCATCTCAACTTGAGGATCTGCTCTTAGTCTGGGGGTCCCAAAATCCTAACGGGGTGAAGCCTGCTGCCACATTGAAACTGCTTCAGCTGATAGGAGTGTTCCTGTTAATCCACCTGGAGTCATTTCTCAAAACTTGAGTGGATTCTTTCTGGAGAGTTCAACTTGTTTTTTTTTTTTTTAAATATTCATCATTCATTTCTTTACCTCTGCGTTTCTGGTTCCGGGCCAAACCTAGCAATTGAAATGTGGAAACTGCTAATAGGAGAGGTCGTTCATAGGCCATTCCCTGCAGGACAGAGCAGGAGCAGCAGAGGACAGTTGGTTCTCGAGGGGCTGCCAGCCCAGTGGAGCAGAGCCCATGGGGTTGGACCGGGCAGGAACCCATGGGTCTGCCGTCAGCTGCTGTCATCGGTAAATCCTGTCCTGCAGGCAGAGCTCCTGATCGTGGGTGCAGCTCTGTGCCCCAGGCCTGGAGGGATTGTATTTACACCTTTAAAAGATTTGCTGTTATACCCGAGAATACTCTTGTCCTTTGAGCTGTGGGATCCTTACTGAAATCCTTTTCTAAATGCTTGAATTTAATGGTACCTTAGAGTGGCAAGAACCACAACTAACTAGGCATTGGAATTTTTATATTTTTTTATGTCCATTTATCAGGTTTAAATTTGGTGGCTTTCACATCTTTCTGGTGATGGTTATGCGTTTGCAGGGAGGCTGAGCAGAATTTTGCAATCCATCTCCTTCCCACTACTTAGAGATGGGATTATTTTTATCGTTTCTCCTCTTCCTTTCCACAGTCACCCTTTTATTGTGGCTTTCCTTATTTTGGCTTTGTCCTTTCTAGTCATGAACATGATGTCCCATGTGGACCCAGAGTGCTAGTTCAGTGTGTTACAGTATCTCTCTGGTATTTGCTCTCCCTTTAATCCTCCTAATATTTTACATTCTTTTCTGATTGCTAGCTTATTTAAATCTGGGGTTATACCTTTCATAATAGCCAGACTGACCTGTTCAGAAGTGCTTGATTGCCATTTGCAAAAGGGAATGAAAACCCCAGGTCAGATATTGAGGTGGATATGAAGTCGTGCCTGCCTCCTCTGTCTGTAACCTTGCTGCTTGCGCTGTGTGTGCACTCGCCTGCTGTACCGTCGTCCCAACTCCACCCCAGATGCCTTGCAAGGCAGCCTGATCTGTGTGGTATTATAGGTCCTGCAAACTTGCAGGACTTCACCTGGAGTTGTACTGAAAATCTTTGGGGGTTTTGCCTGTCATGGCTGCATTCACAGAGATTTTCTTTGCAGGTAATGACAATCAAAACATTTTCATTTTTCCAGTACTGCTGTGTTCCAGCCATTTTTCCTCCCCATTGATCCATACATGGAGTTTAAAAGCTCAGCCAGGGAGTTTTTGTGTTGAGGCAGAAATACAAATACATCAGGCGGGCCTTATTTCCTTCTCTAAAAGACCATTCATTCTGCTATTGATACTAAAGCCAGGCTGAGACTATGCCTTGCTGAATTAAAAACTAAAAAGCAATTAGAGGAGCCCCTTTGGAAAATGTCATCCAGCACAACCATGGCCTAATATTCGTGTCCTCCTCCTCAGCACCGTACACCTTTTTAATTTCTTCTCTTTTCTTGCAAGTCATCCATTCAAATTGCCTGGGAGTGGAAAACAGAGTTATTGACTGTCTTTTCATGAGCTGTCATGAAGCAGTAAATAGAAGCAAAAGACAAATGTAGGCACATCCAGGGAAAGAAAAATCATAATTAATATTTCAGTAGAATAAAGTGCCTCTATAAGGACAAGAGTGGAAATAAAAGGAGAAAGAGATATTAGCTTGACATATATCAAGGTTTTAGCTATATTATATATATATTCACATAAATCTATACTGCGGTTCTGCCTGGTACGCATATTCGACTAATAGGGAGCATAAAGGCAGTATAGAAATGAAGCCTTTGAATGAGTTCTTAAAGAGTTTCCATCAATTGTCAGAGATGGGGCTGTCTTGGATGTCAAAGTTGCAGGAGTCATGGAGTTACATTTCCTCCTGGTGGGCACACTCTAAAACACTTTCAAACTGAGCATTTAATGCAATGCTTTAAAAATGTTATGAATGCAATGTATTAAATGTATGTATATGTATGTATCACAAGGCAATAGGTAGCTCTGGTCGTCTTATAATGAGTTGTTCTTTGCAAAAAAAGGATTGGGCATTTATATCAATAACAAAAGTGTCTGCATTTGTGGTAGGCTAAGCTGAAGAAGAGATGTCAGCCTTGAGCACCCAGGATAAAGTAAGTATTTATCTCAGAGGCACCAGGATAGCTGGGCTTGTTTCAGACAGGGGAGTGCATAGAGGCTCCAGAATATCAACATGACATCCCTCACCCCTTCCTCTTGCTGCAACACTGCCCTGCATGGTTGCCCATCTGGATTCTGGATGTTGCAGCTGCTGGCAGACGTTGTTCAGTACAGACCATGCCCAGTCCTGTACGTGGGGCAGTCTTTGCCCAGGATGGTGTCTCCGTAGAAGGGCAGATCATCCCGTCCTGTACACCTCAGCATACAGACTTGCTGTGCTTGATCCCACTGACCAAGAAGGAGTATTTCAGAGATCCTTGCTGTAGAAGTGACCGTGGTAGCCCACAGTCAGACGTCCGCATGTTTCTCACAATATTTATGGAAAGAAGTATCCTGGAAGCTGCAGATTCCCATGCAGAGCCTGAGGTCTGAAAGATGAGGGGGGGCACAGGGTAAATTCAAAAGCTGAAACATCTGCCCTCTAATTTATGTAGATCATTTGAAAGTGTAGGCATGAGGCCAAGAGCAGATAAGCTGCTCAGGCAGTATCCAATAAGCTGCAGCTATTGTGTGACTACTAGTAATTGTGGGGTTTTTTACAAGATACATGTCTTGCACAAATACAATTACTGTATTTTACAGCAGTCAGTGCAAATCACACATTTCCATGTTGCATACCAACTTGGTATCTGATTAGCACCAAATTAATTTTGTGTTAATAAGCCTAAGGCAAAATTAGCTTGATACAGTATCATTTATCAGTATTTAGACATGAAAAACAAGTTGTTTGGTTTTGCTTTACTTAGGTTTATTGTAGTACAATAAACAAGTTAATCCAGAGTGTTAACCTGAAAGATTTTTCTACCTGGGAAAGATGGTCTATGTTGTCAGGGAGGCCGGAGGTGTGGGTGTTGACATTACAGGAGATGTGATGGTCACAGACTTACACCTCTAAGCTTACAGGAAAGAGTTCAGATGGGAATAATACAAGAATATCAATAGAATATTTCTTTGGAGTCCAAGAAACATCTCAAGCCCATGTTACAACTCAATAATACCTTTCTAAATGCCAACAGTAGTTGCCTTTGGTGGTGTGTGGGCTTAGGGGCTTAAAGCTTAACGTGATTTAGAAAATATTGTCAAAGTGTAGCCCACAACACAAAGATGCTGCAAGGAATACTTTCCTGCTTCTGAGACCAACCAAATACTGCCTTTAATTATACCTGTGAAATCCCATTGATGTAAGGCATCATCGTTTTGTTTTGCAAAGTCAACTGTTCTCAGCAGGGCTAGCCATAGCTGGACTTGTGTCACTAATACTGTGTGAAATGGTTTTAAAAAGGGTAATATTAATCCCTTTAGTGGCAATTTTCATATGCAAATCAGTTAGGAGCACACATATCCCTTGGCTGTTTGTGAAACCTCAAGGCACTGAAGCACTCCCTTAAGGTTATTTTTCATTTTCCCTTTGAGCTTCTCCTCCTGTAGCTTCCCGGTTAACTGCTGCACCAAGACTGATGTTTTCCATAAATCCAGTGGAGGGTAAATGCATTTTACTTGAGCTGAGTCTTTGTTTGGCTTTCAGGAGCTTGAACAAAC
Organism: Platalea leucorodia; assembly: GCF_965183815.1. Taxonomy (NCBI): domain Eukaryota; kingdom Metazoa; phylum Chordata; class Aves; order Pelecaniformes; family Threskiornithidae; genus Platalea; species Platalea leucorodia. The sequence goes on from NC_138827.1 coordinate 63,484,267, forward strand.
TTTTCATTGTGCCTCTGTATTTCTGTGTGCACTTAATCAAAGATACCGCACTGTTACCCCCATATAAACTGTAAAGTGGCCCAAACTATTTTTTTCCTGTGTAAATGAGCACACTGCTCTGTTTTAGTAGGTATCTGCTGATTTACATTTGCTGAGGACCCAGCCTGGACCTCCTTCCAGTCAGATGGGTGTGAGACTGCCTGCAGGACCTCGATTGTCAGTAAAAAGCCGATGTTAGCAATTTTCATCAGGCAGCATGGAAATTAATTAGCCCAATTTTATGGAAATTAGCTCATTATAAATAATTTTAGCTGGCCCATTCACAAAGCACTTTTCACATTAGGGAAAAAAAAAAAAAAGGAAAAAGCAAAGCTCTGTGAATTGGATACCAAAAAAACCTCTTTCTCTCCTCTTTCTAAAAACAAATGCATTTCAGCAGCTGTGCCATTTGCAGGGGAGGGGCAGCACCCACAGATTGAGCCTCTAGACTTCGCTTTCCCACTCAGTGCCTAAAAGAGCAACAGTGAGTGATTTGTTCGGCTGGGTATTGTTTGGGGCTGCAGGTGTCCTTGCACAGCCTGAGGCTGCACATTCTGTTGTTGCTACCTTTGGCCTTGGCCACGGGAGGAGGAGGTGCGGAGAGTAGAGATGGGCATCTCTCTGGGGACAATGGTCCGTGGCTAATAAGAAATAAAATAGTTGAGACACAAGTACGTAATTACAGTGGTGAGAGTGGGTCTGTGTGCTGGAGGAGCTCTGCCGTCTCCTCTCCCTTAGACTTTCTAGACTGTAAGGTCCCGCATTGAAGAGCGGGAAGGGTACATGAGCACTGACGGATCTCGTGTTTTGGTGTCTATCACAGCCCCAGAAGGTCCCGTGTATCCGCTGGGCCCTGTGAGATCTCCAGACAGGCCAGGTCAGACAATCCTGAGGCTGCTGTGTTTTGATCCCTGTATTTTCTAAGGATTTTTTGGTTCTGAAGAGAATCTACCACAACCTCTGCCTCCCGTTCCAGTTTCTGCCCCCTTCAGTGCTTTTGCCAGAGGGGGTTTTAATATATTCTGTCTTCAGACTAGTCATGAAATACACAGGTCATGCAAGGGAAGAAACACTTTCACCCGATGCTCGATCTCAGCGTTGTCACTTCTCTTGGGAGTTTTCAGGATTTACTGATCTTCAGGGTGTCTAGAAATTTGCCTGGGGCTCATCATTTTCCTCTTGACTTACAGAGGATCTCTGTCCACCAACCAGTTTTCTCCCAGCCTGAACCAAGTGTCCAGTTGAAAAATGGTTTTTCCTTTTCAAAGTGTTATCTCTCAACCCCAGTTTCATTCTTTTCTCAGATCTCTATGTTTTTTGGACTCTTGTCTTCTCTCCCTTTGTCAAATGCCATTCTTGAAACCCCTGGAAAGAACCTGGGGAAAAAAAAAAAAAACAACAAACAAATCATTTCATTTAGGATGTGATGTGTTCTGTGTTCCTGGTGAGCCAAATGTGCTCAAGTGCTGTAGTTCTTCAGCCACCACCACCTCCATTCATGTACATAGCCAGTCCATAGGAATGGATCAGAGCATCTTCTCTTAGGGAATTGATTCCCTTTCACTTTTTGTATATCTCTTTGTCTGGGTCTCTCCGCTGGCAGTAATTAGTTCCTAACTGGAGCACCTGCAGGATTTTCTTTCCTTGCAGCCCCCTTATTAGGTGTCTGATATTGCTCAATTCACAGATGGGTGACTAACACTCAAGACGGATGAAAGAGCAGAGCACCCCAAAAGGCTCTTGGGCCAGTGCATTTCAGGGTGCAGGAGAGGGGCCACCTGCCTGAATGTGGGCAGTTTGTGGGGGGGACCTGCAGACATCAGGAAGGGATGAAACATTTTCCTGTATTTTAATCTCTCCCACCTCCACCACTCGTGCCCCAAATATTTACAAAAGTCTTTTGAAAAATTGCTGTCTATTTTGCAACAAGGATTCAATAGCACGCCACTCAAGCTGATGGGAGAAAGGAAAAGGCGTGGGAGGTCTGGTAAATATGCTCTGTGAAAATGTTATGGAGGGGCCTATTTGTAATCAATTCCGCTGCAATGAGGCGGTGTATTTGAGAAAACTAGTGCCAGAGTCCCAGGCAGTTTGGGCTGGGCAGCTTTGAACACCTCTGGCTTCTTTCTCTACCAAGAGAAACCATTGGTGCATGTTCACAAGCCTGTGATGATGCTCATGAGCGTGTGACAACGCACAAGAAGCAGTTACTGCTATAACATGTATTTTCTAAAACCAGCTATTTAGAAGGAATTATGCCACAGAAGATGCTAGTTTGTTTTAAAACGTGAACTTTAAATAAATTGAAGCCGAAGGAATGTTTTGGAGGTGAGGAAAATCTTTCTGGCAAGTGACAAGATAAGAATTATTACTCCTCCACAATTTGCTTAAGCAGCTACTATAAACAGCTACTAATCAGACTCCCTTGGTGTTTAGAGATATCTGTGGATTGATTTTAATTAGATTGGCACCTCTTTTTTAATTCCATAATGTTTGTTTGCTTATAAGTTAGAGTATTTGGGTGCTGTGAAGCTGTTTGTTTAACTTCTTCAGCTAAATTCAAATTAGTAGGCCCTTAGGCATGTTGTTCTCTCTGCTAGTGGGTTTTGCAAGAAATAGAATGTGAGCTGATCTTTTCGACACCCCAACTGCAATTTTTTTGAAGCATCTTAGGCACCTCCACTGAATTTACCAATGTTACACAATGAAATGCAGGAAAAGGTGAAGACACACAGAAATGTCCATGTGTGGGTGTCTTACAAGGTAATTTTTTTGGTGGTTATTTCAGAGCAACAGGTTTATGGTATAATAAAAATCGAAGTCTGGAAAAAATACCTGGGAGGTGTTTGGGACCCGGTAATGCCCAGCCCAGAGCTTTATCTGGAGCGCCCCAGTTCAGCTTTCTGTGAGCACCCGTCTGCTGCTGGAGCCACCTTGGATGGGCTGTAGACCTTAGCAAGCAATTTCAGTCTGTTTTATTCCAGACTGAGGAAAGGTTTAGATCTGTGTCAGCAGTGAAGTTGCTGAACCCACATGAACCGAATTGAGTCTTTTAAGGTTGGAAATCAGTTTTTGCTTTCTTTCTTTGGCTTGAAATTGTTTCTCTGCAATAATAGCTGATTATCTCTAATCTGCACCTTTTCTATTATGATTTTTGTTGATTTACCTTGATTTGAGTTTGTTTTTTGTGGTTATTATGGATTTTAGCCTACTTCCCACAGGTGGTCGGAGCTCTTCATATGCTGAACCTATTTCTGTCTGATTATCTGAGGGTGCCCCGATGTGATCCTGATGAAAAGTAGGTAGGGGGCTTGTAAATTGAAAAATGAACTTTAAAACAAACCCCCCAAAATGGAGAGTGTTCTTCACGAGAAGAATATTCGGTGATTACAAGACATTTGTGCTGTACTGCCTTTATAAATTTGGGCTTAGGAAATGAGATGGGGCATGTTTTATCACTGACATAATCGGGCTCTGCATAATTGCATCTGCAGCATCCTATGTGCAACCCGGCTGAATTTGTTTAAGCTAACCAAAAAATTAACTTTGGAGTAAAGGCTGGACCAGAGAGAAAGCGGCTACTGATTTGCAGTGTAGCAGTTGCGGTTGGTAACGCAGCAGTATCTGTGAAGGAGCCCTAATTCTCTTGGGCCCTGAGCAGAGGCCGCCCAAGTTGCAGCACAGGAGAGGGGCGAGAAGGGGCCACCAGAGCAAAGTGGGGCCATCTGCCAGGACACCCAATGGTCTAAGTCTCACCTCAGGGCTAACGTGTGGGGTTAAGTTTCCAAAAAGGAGAAAGCTGAGACCTGCAATGGAAGCTTTGCTCGGGATGGGCTGCCAAAGGGCAAGAGAGGGCTGCTACTAGAAATCCCCCACCAGCACCATAAATCTCCAGTTAGGGTTAGGCAGGGGCAATGCTGACATTGGGGGTGGTGGGCTCCATCCCAACCAACACTGCATAACCAACTCTCTGGCTCTTTCTGGTGTTTATTTTCCTCCAGCTCAAAGCACCAAGAGAGCACATATGCTGGAACCAAGCCCGGCGCTATGGAGTTATCAGTGTTTTTCTCCCAGCACCTTTGTGCAGTTATTTTAAATCTTCTTTGGGTTTCAGTCTTTCATCTGGCATTTCTGCCTTTCATCCTAGAGCATCTCATCTTTTCTTGATCTCAAATCTGATGACAAAAACAAACCAAACTTTCTCTTGCCGCAACAAGTATTTAATTCAAAGGCTATCTGAAGATTGAGAGAAGAAATTTCACTTTTTTCTGAACTAGTTGATCCAAACAGCCAAAGAAGGCTCAGGGGTTGTTTTTTTTTTGTTGTTATTATAAGCCGCAAGATACTTCTCTTTGGGTGGGAGAATTTGGATTCTTAAATTTGAAAGAAAGCACAAAATAATATCTTCGGTCTATAAGTATTTGTACAGTATTTGTAGGATGATACAGTCCAAAGAAGCCTCACCTGAGTATCGTTACAGGAAACTTTTTTTTGGAAGGGAGAGTTCTGCTCTGCGGTATTTCTGTCTAAATAGTCCAGGGAGTCGGAGAGCTTGGGGAATAGTGAGAGAAAGGCCTGAGGTGTGCAGAAGACCTTGCAGGGGACGTCTGAATGTCCAGGCTGGTCCTCTGCTGGCCACACCAAATGGTCCTTGGTCTAGGAGTCATGAACTTGCAGAATTGGGGAAAAGAAGGGGTTTATTTTATTCCTTTATTTTATTGTTTATTTTTATTATAGGTGAGTGTGTGTATGTGAGAGGTAGGAGGGAAGGTCAGCAAAAACCGCGAGAGGACTGACTGAATACTGCGTGGATAGGGTCAGCATGAGGTTGGCAGCACTATGGTTGCAAACGGATAGTGTGATGGACATAGCCATCGTTAGGGTTAGGATGGACAGGTACATCTCCACCGAGGTACACTGATGGGTGCCTGGCTTAAAATGTCGACATTTTAATCAATAGAAATGGTGGTGTTTATGGTTTGTGTATTACGTGCGAAGCAGCAGCTAAGCCCCTTGTCATGGGGGATGCTGCTTTTCCGGATGCCTTTGCCTCTACTTTCTTCTTCCCAGTGGCAGATTTGATTGCATGTCCTGCTGCAACCTTTGCACTGAGCTGCTGACTTGGTATTAGCATGAAAATCCAGTGCACTATCCCCCCTTGGAAAAATTTGCATGTGATGCCCACCGGCTTTAATACTAACAGTACATATCTCTCCAGCGAAGGCAAGCCCACAGCCAGGATCCAAGCCATTTACCTTTTGTTTCATGTGGGCTGAGCTCTCAAATGTGTTCACGTTAGCCATGGACTCCTAACTAGACACGCAAAATCCTGCAGAGGCTCACGGTGCCTCGCTCCTGTGAACTTCAGCTCACGACTTCAGCGGTGTCTGAGCCTTTCGCTTTGTGAAATCCCTGTTGCAGAGTTTCCGTGTGTTTCTATAGCTGAGTTGGAGGTGAGTCCCTTGCCTCGACACGAGCAATGCCTGTGCTTCCTGATTACAGGCTAAACTGATTATTCAGCAGCAGTCAGTAAAGAATGAGGAAAAGAGGGGTCTTACAGCAGCTGTATTGAGCGATGGTTAACAGCAGAGAGGGTTAGCAGGTGTACCTGGGTGTGGGACATATATACTCCCTCCCACGTGAGGAGATTACCTTAAAAGCTGTTGTAATAGTCTGACTTAAACCTCTAAATGCAATTAAATCCTGAGTTAAGCCTGAAAAATTTGACCTGACATTCTGCCTTTGACTCATCCATTTTTGTGTTTCTGTATTACAGCGAATACGCTGTAACAGATCACACACTCCAAAGAGTCTGCTGAAATAGCCAGGGTAAATTAGGGACAGAACATCAGGCTGGATTTTCAGTCTTAACCATCAATTTCATTTTTGTAATGTGCGCTAATGTCTGACAGCTGAATATGTATTTAATGAGATTTTAAAAACAACAGAGTTTTGATCTGTTAGAACAACATGCCATGTGAGAAGGTGCCTGTGCTGCTGCATAGCTGAATGCTTTAGGAAAATTAACTCACTTGAATGCTAAGTAAGGCTGAAAACCAACTTATTAGCGGGAGAGATGCATCTGCTCTGTCCCAAAGCCTTGCCTCTGTGGAAAGGGGGACCCCAGTCTTTTTTAAAGGCTCAGAAATGTTTAATTAACCTCATTCTTTCCCATTATTTTTCACTTTGTAATGCTACATAACCTGCCAGCCCTTCCATCCAGATGTCCTTCAGATGCTGCCTCCCACCTGTTTGGTGGGAGAAGGGGTCTTGATGGAAGCCCAGAAACCTGCAAGCTGGCCTTAATTCCGATCCGCCTTGAACACTTGCCACTGGCAGAGCAAGTCCCTCAGCACAGGGAAGCGTGAGCGCATTCTCCTCAGCTGATGGTGATTTTCACGTTCATCCCTGAGCTTTCCTTCTGCTTTCCACATGAGACTGCTGCCTCTCGTGGTTTTCTCGTGTCTTTGAGTTTGGCTATCGGTTGCCCAAGGGAGGGACTCCTTCTCTTTGGGTTGATGTTGCTCCCAGCTGCTAGTCCAGTGCAGGTAATAAATAGCATCCAGGAGAAATATGGCATACAGCAACAGGCTGAAGTGGAGGGTTGTTTTTTTTATCTGAACCTGTCAAAAATACCAGGTATAGTAAAAAGTATCAGGAGTACCAGAAATATATCAAAGATTGCTTGTGAAGAGCTTCTGCTGCGGCCCATCAGACACAAGAGGCCAGGGTAATTCAGGCAAGCACCTAAAACACAGGGATTTCTCTGAACTTTGAACCTCTCTGTGGCTTACCTTTTATTCACATGAATCACCCAACATCAGGTTTCAGTAGAGTAAACTCATCCCTGGCATAACAGCAGTAGCTTATAGCTGTTTCTTTAAAGCTATCGTTAGCCCTGTGTGCTGGAGATTTGCAATTATTTTCAAAATCTGGAAGGATCCTGGTTATTAGCATCCTCCTGTGTGGAAAAGCATGATAAAGTTGGCTATACAGCAGCTGAAGCGCAGTGCCCGGTCTATCAGTTTCAATAAATATTTAGAGGTGCCGGAATAAAGGAGAGCGCAGAGCGAGGTGATGTGCTGTTACTCCATCCCATTTCATGGTTACGATAAGGGCTGCTGTGGCATGTGGCCGTAGTCCAGGCTGCTTTCACCAGTGAAAATGTGGTAGCATTGGAGCCATCCAGGGGAATTTTTCTATTAATTTCCATTGTGCCTTTAGATATCTTTTCTTTTTCCATGTCTATGCCTGTAACCAAGCCAGTTTAAATCCATTTAGCTTCAGTGACAGGCTGGTACCTAGGCAGACACCTGCATCCAGCCTGTTGCAATTTTTTTAAGCACCACCAGCAAATGTTTTTTGGGAAAACGGTCGAGAGAAGCAATGACAAGCTGCGAGCTACCAGAATCGCGCAGCAGTAATTGCAAGCAAATGGTAAATCGTATTGCCCTTCACCTGAAACATGGCCATCTTGGATAACTCCTTGTGTTTCTCCTCTCTGACTGTTTGCGTATCTTTATTCATTCTGCGAAGGCTGGGAGCGAGATCTGAGCTATTCCGCTTACGGCTTGAGGAGGGCTGTGAGCAGCCACTTGCCAAATGGCCACCCCAGGACCTACAGACAAGTGTGACAAGTGGGATTTCTCTTGCTTTATAAAATGTTCCTTTGTCAGAGTCGTGTCTCGCAAAACGGTATAAAACAAGAACCTAGTAATTGCAGAGAAGGTGTAATTTAAAAGCTTGTGTTTTCCAAAGGCAGAGAGTAGGACTGTGCAGAAGGATAAACAGTGAGAAAACATTGTGGCTGTGTCATGTAATGAGATGAGCGTCTTTTCCTTTCAAACACTTAACTTTTGTCATTTCCTGGGTGGGTATGAAATATTTACCAAAAGCAATAAATTTGATGATTTTCTTAGATCCTGTGAGTGTCCAGCAAGTAATCACAAAAAAGGGTCAATTAAAGGCTCGGGGTGTCAGATTAAGCAAGTGCAAGGTCTCTGTTTATAGAGGATGCACTTTGATGCTGGGCAGCTGGGAAAAAATATCGCAGTGTTTCATAGCGCAGGCAGCACTTTCCAATCCTGGGGTTTTTTATTTGATACAAAATGTTTTCCATGGTGCTCAGCTAAAGAGTAGGGAAAAGCTTTCAAACTTTTCCCAGCTACAGGTCTGCCAGAAGCAGCTGGTGGAGTAGAAGGCAACACCATCAACTGCAGTGTGGCTCAGCATCTCCAAAATAGCTCAGTTCATGTACTTCAAGCTGATCAAGTGATCTTGATTTTAATGACCAAGATAAAAATAAGGACTATCCACCTGGTTGATTTTTTTCCTCCAGATGTTTTCAATGAAACTTTTTTTTTTTAAAAACAAAACAAAGGTTCTTCTAAAACCTCCTTTTGGTTCAGATTTTGCTTTTATTAAGAAAATACTGCATTTCACTTTTCCTTGAAGGTCTTTGTGATTTATAGTTTTGTGTGTTGTTTCTAAAAAGTGGTGTTTCTTGGCCAGATGTGTTTCTGGCAGCGTGTCTGTTTTTCTCTGGTTGAATATTGCTCTTACCCTTTTTAAACCTCATCCTGTCAGTCACTGACATTTGCCAGGGTATGTTGCGTTTTGAAAGTAGAATAAATGACTGTTTTTTGTTGCTTTTTCAGGAAATTACTCCAAACAAAGTGTATTTCTCTTAGGTTCTCCAGTTGCACTTTTTTCCAGAGAGTATCCTGTGAACAGGCAAGCACGTAGGTGAGAAGAATTAGTGAGCCAGGTTTTGTTAGAAAGAACCTTGAATCAGACTTCAGAAATGAAACTTTCTGCAGATGCTGAGATTTTTAACTCTTCCTTCTTGCTGTTTTCTTGTCAAAAGTGGAGCTGGGGCATGGGGAGGGAAAACAGCCTTCATTTGAAAAAAGGAGTTTTTAGCATGAGCATCCTCCATGTTTCCTGGTTAGGAAAACATGGAGCTGGAAGCCATGTAGATGATGGCTGCCCTAAGCAGCACCTGTGCCATGGGAGGGCAACAAGGTTTTGGCTCCCAGCACAGCTGCTCTAAAAGCACAGTGCAGAGAGATGCGGGGCAATTTTTTTGGGACTTCCCACGATTCCTTCTGAAATTACAATGTTAGATATTGTAATTCCCTGAAAGACGGCAGGCTAGCAAGAGACAGGGGTCCCAGCTATTACCTAGGCACAAAGTCACACCACCTGAACTCAAGCCTGCCTTCCTACATATAGAAAAAGTATCCGTGTGAGGATTTAATATGCTTTAACTTAATTTTATAGACCGTATAACTTTATTTTCACTTTCTTCACTGTGTTTTCATATGCAAGCACTCGTGGAACAAAAAAGTTTCTTTAGAGATGCTGACAGTATAGTTATCTCTTACCAGATCTGTAGAAAACTCTTTGTTACAGGGTTTACAAATAGGTTAGAAATTTGTCTGCTGAAGATAGGGGCACTGAAGAAGGCTCCAAAGAGTCTTTCTTTGAAGTCTCTTCCCCTGTAGGTATGACGAGATCTCTCAATTATGAAACAGTAGGACAGATTAGAACTTGCATCAGTTGTAGTGATCAAAGGAGGAAATCAGGGAAATCAGTCTGTATCTGCAAAGTCTAAGTCCCCCCTACTCCAAAACAAAAACAATCAAACAAACAAAACGCTGAAAAAATCTGAAAAGCAAAAAATGGAGTGCTCAAATCACCACTGATTTTAAAGCCAATAAAATGAAAAAAAAAAAACCCAACTTTGTCCAATGATTTTTATTTTATTTTTGAAGTGTCATAGCCCGAAGTCCATAATTTCCAAGGCAGGCAGAATTTTCCCAGAGAGTAATAAAAATGTTTATTCAAAACCCCTGTTTAACTATGGAAGAAAATCTTTAGTTGATGTTTGGGTTTGCCTTTTTTTTTTAAACTAAGTCTGTTGACAGTTCTCTAATCCTTGCATCAACATTTGTATCAACTCTGTTGGAGGGGGTCCTGTGAGGTTTGCTTCTGCCGCTGACCAAAATGAAGAGAGTACTGGTGGTAGCAAATTCAGATACCTGCATGATGTTCCTGGGGTAGGAGGTTGTGTTCCTTTGGGGAAAGATTCAGACCAGCTGTGTTAAATTATGTTAGGCAGTTTGAATATCCTTCAAAATACCCTATTTCTGGGGGGCTTTTCTAATTTAATTTAATTTTTGTGATGTTTCTGTGCCCACTGCTACTTTAACTCACTCTCTAGTCAATTTGCATCCTTAGAGCTCATGGACTTACTCAGAAATCTTATTCCAATGGACACTAACAGTGCAAAAGCTGCATTCCACTACAGGCGATAAATCAGCCTATGAACAAGTGAGCTATAGATTAAATCTCTTTTTAGTCTTTCTTCTTTTATGTGCACCTTCTTTATGCATTAGGTCTCTTACATCCCTATGAAAAAATAAAATAAAAAATAAGAGCTGACTTAACCAAGCCACCAGCAAGTAGTGGCACAATGTGCTTTACTGTGAAAGTGGTTTCTGTATTATTTCTTGCCCGGTCTCAGAAGACTGCTCTGGTCAGTGCAAACCTAATCGAGGCAGCCCTGTTTCACGAGGGCCAAGCCAAATGTCAGCTCAGACGCAGATCTCGTCCCTGGAGTCTGTGGTAGCAGCTGGTCTTTTATGGGCTTGGGTTGTCGGAGCTGCCAGCCGTGTCTCGGAGACTGGGGCAGTCAACTTTGATTTTTCCAGTTTTCCACAGATCTGGCAAAATGAGTCCTCAGACGGCTGTGGGGACTTGCCCTCAGCTTAAAACCGTAGGACTGCTGGAGAGGGCACAGGCTGCATTAGCCTGTGTTCTCCTGTGGGGTCAACCCTACTAACCCATGGGCCTGGTCAGGCGTTTTGGGGCGGCCAGCTTTGTAAAGAGAAAGTGGTGCCACCGGTTGTAAGGGGGTAGCGAACACCGGCTGAGCCTGATTTTTTTTTTTTTTTTTTTTTTTCTTCTTGTTTCTCAGGTTCTGTGTGAAGGTGTGTGACTACATGGTCTGCCCAGGTGCTTTACATTTTTAAAAGCTGCCTTATTTTCTGTTTACCATCCCTGCTGTTTTTGCTGGCTTTCGCAGTGCAAAAAAGAGTATGTATTTCTAGGCAGAGGAAGTTCCCATAGGGCTTACACAGGTACATCTTGTGCCTGTCCTGTGCCATGTCCCAGCTTCGCTGGCCTCTGTCTGGTTGGCTTTAGTGACAACTTAGAGCTCAGCACAGGCAGCAGCCATCAACTTTTCAGTACCCTTGGCTGATCATGCGGTATTTTAGGAAAGATTTCTGTGTCACTGACTTTATTTCCCTTTGCCTGGGCAGGTAGTTCAAGTGGCTTTGTATTTATGCTAAAACTCCCCAAATTGCGTTGCATTTTCGTGTACTCTCTAGGACTCGGTTGAACCTGTTTGCTTGTGGAAGCACAAGAGCTGCCTTTTATATTTGTGCTCTGAGTGGAGCAAATAGTGAGCAAGACTCTGAGAGGGCCATAGCAGATGTTTTAGCCACACCAGAACCATGCCAAAGTTGGCCAAATGGCAGTCAGGGGAAGGCCAGGCCTTCCTAATTTGAGCTCAAACCAAACTTCCTAGTAGGATCTTGAAAAGTGAGATTATTTACCCTTACCTCTGTATTCTGGCAGTTGGAACTGATACACCACGGTGAAAAGAAAACATCTGGTCATTATGGTATTTCAGTCAGGGTTTGAACATGGACTCAACTACAGGCTTTCAGGTCAGTCCCTTCAGAGATAAATGGGAAGAGAGAGCTTTTTGCCTTTGTTTCTCTCGTGTGAAAAAAACTTGAGACCTAGAGAAAGTGTATGACTTTGAATAATCTCAGGATATAGCTCTGACTGCCAATGTTCATTTTTATACTCTTGTAATAAGTTAACAAGGCTATGAACAAAATAAAATGCAATTACCCGTGTTCGTTTTGCAAACTAATGAAGAATTCAGGAGACTGTGAGAAGTGGCAGTGAATCATGCAAAGACGTTTGTGATCAAAATCAAATCTGCTCTTTTCCAAAGGAAAGCACCTCCAGACTTTAAGGCAAGACCCAGGGAAAAGATACATGGTCTGGTGTCAGCAATGGTTAGGCTCATTGCAGTGGTTCTAGGTCAGGACTTGTTATATGTGATGGTAAATCAATACAAATGAACCCAGCTCTTGCTCTTGGGCTATTTGTTGGCTGGAGCTAATTTTTGGCACTTGGAGATAATTTAGCAGTGAAATGACTCTCGTTGTTTAGGAAAGCACGCTCTTTCCTTAAAACTATAAAAGGGGAGTTGGCTGCTCCTGACGTGACCTGCTGCAAAGTTTCATAGGTACATCCTGGGGAGGTCGTTTGCCTTCCACTTTGGTGTTCGTGTCTGCCTCTTTTGCTTCACTGAGATAACCTTCACGTAGCTCAAGTTTGAGGCACAGAGAAGATGATAATGCCTAGCATGGATGATGCTCTCAAATTACTCCAAAGAGATTTGGGCTTGGGGAGCCTTTGGGTATTTATTAAAAGGTGTGACAAGCTGAAGTTTCTCCAGTAGGATTTCATGGCTTGAGGGAAGACCACATCTATCAAAAGCTTCACAGGACTGGCTTAGTTATTGTGTCTTATATTCAAAGCTTTTTTCTGATCAACTTTAGCTTTGAATCCATGCCAGCCTTATAAATCCAGTTGTTGGTAGTTGTTCTTCCCCCGCCCAATAGTTAAAATTTAAAAAAAATGAAAAAAAACTTTAAAGCTGTGCTATAATGACACAGATAAACAGTCTTTGCCTGCTTAATATCAAAACATTTGAGACAGCTTTCTTTTCCCATAGATTAAAAAATAGCCAGAAAGGAAATTCATTTAGCAAATGTAGCGCCTTGAAATTTTTCAAAGAACCTGGAGGCAGTGAACATTTCCCCAGTCTGTGCTGGTGACCCTTATGGTGTCTGAAGGAAATGATAGTGTTGAGAGGCAGTTATGAAGAGCTGTGGACTTAAGTGCTAGTCTCTGCTGGTTTAAGTTGGTAGGATTGTGTTCTGACTCGGAGATGGGCCCCATCCCTGAGAAGCTGGGAATGCACGGTGTGGAGCTGGAATAGGCATTTTTAATACTGTTCAAAACGAACAGCTTCTGACAAGCTACAGTACTTTCTTATTAACATGCATATTTTTCTAGAGAATATGTATTCTCTAAAGCAAGGAACCTTGATGCTTTAACCCTCCTGCTGAAAATTACTGACCTTTGCGACGCTCCTTGAGATGCTGCATGAGATCCCTTCTCTGGACCAGGAGACCATGGGAAGTCACACTTTGTAAGTCTCCAGATTATATTATGGGTTTCAGCATACATGTCCAGAAATGGAGAAAGTAGAACTGAGGAAGGATTTTCCCAGTTTGCTGTTCTTCTGGAGGAGGAAAGAGCTCTCCTGTTGCAGCATGTCAGCTAGCCTGCACAGCCATCAGCTCCCGCGTGTTACTGGGACAAACTCCAGAGATAAAGAACGGGACTTGCAGAGCTCTCAGGTTTTGAGCTTCTATACCCATGCAAGTTTTGAGCTTCTGTGCTTCCCAAGTGTTTTCTGTCTATGCAAAAGTTGTATCGCATGGAGCTAAAGCTTCTGCATGAATTATATGTAGTTTACAAAGGAGAGATGCAGTAGATTGTCATGTAGATTGCCAGGAACGTGTCCAACACATTTGGCTCTTGAACACCATTTTTGCGTGTTACTATCTTTTCTGCATGCATTTGTCACTGTGTTACTATTTCTCATCACTGATCATACCTGGAGTCCGTCTCATAGATGCATCAACCATTCATTCCAGCCTGGACTCTGGCAGACCATCCAGCAAAGCTTTTTGACATCTATTTAACTCGGACCGTGCGGGTAAACGTCTTTGGCTTGTGGGACTTGAGTACATGCTTCGTTATGCTAAATAAAGATGAACTTAAGCACTTGCTTATTTAAAATCATCATTTTCTAATGGTCTGAGTTTTCTGCTCCTGATGTGATTAGCAAATTGCTGATGGCCAATTTCTTATTCTTCACACATTTTTGGTATTTACAAGAATTTGCCATCTACTGTACTTTGGAAAAATACTTCCCGTACCATGAGCTGGCAATGAACTACTCTGAGGGGTATTTCACTGTTTTTTGCTGGTAAGGTACGTTCAATCACACCAATCTTTGCTACCATCTATATATACCCTCCTTAATCATTTCTGTTCTCTCATTGGGTGACTGGAACTATTTTTTAAAATGGTTTTCATGAATTGCTGAAGACAAATTATGTTTATCGTATGAAAGATTGAATGGAGGTTCATGTGTGCTAAAACTCATGTAACTGTTAAGTATATACATCTTTTTTTTTGGCATTATTCAAATGCTCTTAGAACTTGATTCAGTAAATGAAGGTGAATCAAACTCACAGTTATGATTCACAAAATTACATGCAAACCTCTCATTATGTATTTAAACTGTGTCCACTGTTAGGAATAGAAATCACAAAGCCAAGTTGCAAATTGATTTCCAGAGAGCTGTGATACAAAGTGATCAGCTTCTCTTGTGCTTTGGCATTTCTGCAGCTCCTCTTCTGTGTCCCGTGAATCTGACGTTGCTCATCAGTCAGAATTAGTGACTGTACCTTGAATGTGAACTCCGCGCATGCGGATTTTATGTAGCTATGTTGTCCAAAAGGTTTATGACTATGCATGTTTACTGCCACGTAAACGTGCTGATTTATTGACATGGCCTCTGAAAACGCTGTTTATTTGAGGAATCCAGTATGGATATGAGACAGGTTTTGCAAAACAACTAGGAGATCTGGGTGCAAAGTTCAGCGATCAACCACCAGACTTGGGCTGGAAAGCAAGGAGGTCAGGGTGTCCTAAGGGCCAAAGCCTCAGGGTGTTTTTCTGAGATCTGCCCAGCTGGGAGCGGAGTAAGACCCACCGCCTCGCACTGTTGCCCAGGCGCTTGCAAGGGATTTGTCAGGAAAACGGGATGGCTGGGGCTGGCCGCAGTGTGGCGGGAGCAGGGCTTGGTGCAGCCCTTGGAACCAGGCTCGAGGGAGCTGCCGGGCCTGGAGAAACTCCTGCAGGGAAGGTGCTGCAGGGCCACAAGGGCTGAGCTGGATTTGGGGGGAGGGGTACCAGGGTTTTGGGGCATCCCATGTGGGAGAAAAGGGTCAGGGCTGTGCCAAGGCCACACACATACATACTGAAGTTATGTTTTCAGTATAGTATATACAAATACACTGAATTATTCTTGCAGAGCACTTGGAAGAACATGCACTCACAACCACGGCTAGCCTGATGTGGGCACGGTCCCTGCTAGCAGTGCTCGCACAAGTTGATTAATCTTTTAATTGAGCATCAAATGTGAAATTCAGTAGCCTTTCAAATTGCTCCAGTCCATAAAATTTCAGCAACTTTCCAGAGCCTGTAAATGTAGATTTAAATACCTCGCAACATCTACTGCATTACAGACCCTGTCTTTTGAATGGTCCTGTACAGGCCAGTAGCAGAGCCCAAGAGGGGCTGGCTACAAGCTTCTTATTCTTCCCCTAAGAGAGTTGCCGCAACTAAGTCTGCTAAACTTTCTCAAATCAATCTATTAAGCTCTGTATTGAAGGGTGGCATAAATAAATGACTGGCATTCATTTGTTGCTGCCTGGTAATATTGAGCCTAAATCATAACATTCAAAGGGTGAATAAATTATGGACATGAATTTTATGTGGTTTCCAGCTTGCTGGTAGCAATCTCGTCATCTTGCACAGCTGTTCTGCCTTTGTCTTG
The DNA here is from genome assembly GCF_965183815.1 of Platalea leucorodia. Taxonomy (NCBI): domain Eukaryota; kingdom Metazoa; phylum Chordata; class Aves; order Pelecaniformes; family Threskiornithidae; genus Platalea; species Platalea leucorodia. The sequence continues at coordinate 63,500,093 of NC_138827.1, forward strand.
TTCCACCGACAGTGACATCCAGTGCCTTTGCTCATTATATTCCCTTCAATCTCTTTCTCCCTCCAGCCCTTTTTAATTATTTCAATCTATTTTGACTAGTCTTGTGCAAAACTTCATCTTCCTCATGTGCTTGCCTCTTTCAAGATTTGCTATTCCTCTGCCAGTATGCAGTACAGGTTTAGGAATATCCACATGGCCCTTGTCCAGGGCTCCCTGATGACTTCGCTGAGAGCCTTCTTGAAGAAGGATGATGGAGTAACGCCCAGTAATGGTAATTATAGCTGGTTTATGTATTTCTACATTTTTGGTGAGGAATCTTGGTCAGGGAACTGTGCAAAGGCAGGAGGACAAGAATGTCTGTGTAATTGTCGCAGTTCCTTTTTTAATACCATTTCTGCTTTATGGAAGAAGTCTAAAATCCATTTGTTTCCTGTAATCTCATTAAAGACTAATTTGGAAAGCTGAAAAAGAAATATTTATTTTTGGGTCAGTCTGTCTACAGTTAAAATACTTCTGGTTGTTGAACTGGCCAGAAGCTCTCAATTTCAGGTCAGTTCATCAGTAGCTTGTGTTTCTGTATGTTTAGCAGTCAGGGTGGAGAAAGGGAGCTAAGGGGAAGAGAATTATTCTTTCTCCTGACATAATAAGTCCTTGATAATTCTTTCATGAAGCAGATTTTATTTATCTCCTTGAGCATTTCATAGATTTTTCTTTTATAACTAAGGTAGAGGTACTTTCTCATCTTGTCACAACTTATTCCTCCTGCCATCATCTTGGTGTTGATTTTCACTAGCTGCAGGGTCAGCGAGACCAAATGGCTTTTTTCTTTCAATTCTTTGGTCATTCAATCTTGGCAGGGTTATTTTGGTTTTGTTTTTTTTTATTTTTATTTTAAGTATGCATTGCCAAACGATTTTGGATCATGAGCTATTGAACAGCAGCAGCAGACTTCTCCACTAACAGTAGCAATGTAGACTGCGAGGCTAAATGTAGCAGTGGTATTCCTGCCTTATGGGAAAATTCTGCTCTTTCAACATTTACGGTAATCCTGATTTGGGGTGACAAGTTAAAATATCCAGAAATTCAGCAAAATGAAATGCTCACGCAGAGACGTATTGGCAATGACAAAGTGATTTGCGTTGTGAGGTGTTATGGTACCAGCTGCACCACAGTGTTGTCTGAGTTGCAAGTTCAGCTTAAAAATCAGCAGAGGTGTAAATCATGAGTGCCATGAAGCAACATGGTAAGGTTGAGCTGAAGTGAACCAGGTTATTCCTGTCCAGCTCATCAGAAATATTTCAGTCTGAGTTCAACCAAAATATTCTTTTATTCCTTTGGAGTTTCCAAAATCACTGCAAAGAAAAAAATTTAGAAAATAAATATTAGCAGTTAAGTGAAAAGATAAAAGGAAGAGAAAGAGGCGCTGCCAGGAAGCTAGGCTTGGGTCAGTGGAGCATTTTTGGCTCAGAGCTTGAAATCCATCTCCACTGCCTCCTCCCTCCTTAAGGAAAGTTGTGACTGTTGTTTCTGGGCTAAACAGCTGTGACATTGTGGATGCCATTTCAGGGTATGAGGTTTCTATCACTCTCGTGCTATTTTACATTATCTGTAACAAAGCAGGAATAGATTTTATTCATACTTGTTCACAGGAATATTTAGGAGGGAGTCAAAACTGAGCAGAAACAGGTAAGAAATGGAAGGTGAAATCGTCGTTCGTTCCCTCATCAAAATGACGAGAGACCACGCAGTGCCAGGCTCTAGGGCTTTTGTACGTCCTCCAAAGAGAGTTGATGGAAGGAATGAAAAAATACAAAACTTATGCAACAAAGGCAATGGATTTTCTAGTTTTGTATAAAACTGCCTGCTTTCATGCTGTCTTAATTCAAACATGCCCAAAATTCTGGGTTATGCCTGTCTAAAACAGCAAGCAAATCCTATGGGCTGTGAGTTCTTGTGTAGTAAATCAGGGATCACTGATGAAGTCCACCAAGGCAGCTATTCTGCAGATAGCAAGTGGTTTTCTAGAGGAGACAACCTTTTAAAAACATCCGTATGTCCAAGGGAGCCGGTACCAGCTGCTAAAAACTGGACACCAACATAAGGAGGTTTTGAGAAAAGCAGCTGAAAAGGGAATTTACAAGTTCTGTGGAAGGAACTGAGCTGGTATGAAAAGCAATTCTCAGAGCAATTATAATTCACCTGTGGGGTGTCAAAAGTTCACAATATTAGGCAATGACGGCTCTAGATCTAGGCGACAGATAGAGATATGTCTGCATTGAAAATGAAACAGTAGCGGCTTGAAAACAAATTTTTAGAATATACAAAAATGTATAATAAAAAAGGTTAGTAGGGTAGAAGAACAGTTAAAAGGAAGATGTTTCTCCATAAAGCTTTCTGATGTCCTGGCCACAGGAACTAAATTTGGCATTTAATTTGCTTTGGTTTTAGATATCTTGCTTCATCATACGCTGCCAGGTCAATGATGTGTCAGGGGGTCAGATTTGGATGCTGTCGGGAAGGGGATCACAGCCTTGCCACTGATCTCTCTAAGGAAGCGGCTGCTGCTGGGGGACCCGGTGCATTTATTCTCCATCCTTCACGTTCGCAGCGCAATGCAGCCTCTGCAGCAGTGTCTTCCCCTGCACCGCTGTAGGGCAATTCCTGCCGACCTGGAGATGGATTTAATTCTGATGGCTGCAGAGGTCGAGGACTGTTTTGCACCTTCAAGTCACCGTCTTCCTTCTTCAGTGTGTTACTAGTTTTAGAAGTTTTTACCGTGCGACGCATAGAGGTTCCTAGGTGGTAGTTCCTTGGTGTTTTTCAGTAGTCTAGAAGATTACTTGGGATGCATGGTTTTAGGTAGCAGAGACTATAAAATCTGTTCTGCTCCACTTCACACCTACCAGCAGCAAAATCTCTCTCGACTGCTGCCTCAGAAAAAGATTTTCAAGTGGAAAACTCAGAATCCTCAAGCGCCTGCTGCGCCAGGGTCTGGTCCCTGTGTTTGACACTGCCGTGTGCTTCTAAAGCAATTTTCTTACCCAGTGTTTGTAGGCTATCTTTGCACCAGGGTCACTGCTTCACAGCCTGCAGGACTGCGAGCACCAACAAAATGGCTTTTTGAATGTTATTTGTGTTGGGCGTCACACAGAGCGCAGGCACGTCTCCTCCTGCCCTGCTTGTCGTGCCTTTGCAGATCCATGGGATGTGCAGCTCCTGTTTTCAAAAGGAGTTAGGCTCTTGAGTTCGGTTGGAAGCCAAAGGTTATTTGAGTTGTAACTGGGGAGTTTGCTCCGAAAATAAGGCATAAGGCCCCAGGTAATTTTAGGCCCGTAGGAAAAAGTAAGCAATTGATGTGAGTTTGCACTGAATGAGCTCTCTTTGGAAAAATCCTTACGTGCTTCACAGGGATGCGTGCTTGATCTGAGACTTACACTGTGTATACTAAAGTGAAGGGCTGGGAGAGAGAAAAGTGCCGGGAATGGGGAAAAAATTCCTTCATTTTATAGTGTGCGTACGATGCTTTCAGTAGGCAAATGATTATAATTTAAGAGAGGCTAATTAAAATGCAGCGTCTTAGCATTTCCTGGGCAACACCTCTATGAAACACCTTGCCGTTTCTTTTAAAGAGAGGCTAAATAACTTGCCTGATGAACGCTGGATAGCGATACAGATATTATTTGGGGCTGATAAAGGAGTGATCAGAATACCGAAGAGCGTTCGCCAAAGGCACTGAGATGAAGGGAAGGGATGAGCATCCTCTGTGGACATCTGGATAAAGATTTTTTTACCTCTTGTTTTACCTCTCCTGCCCTAAGGGCATGTCTTCTGAGAGGCAGAGAACGACAGCTGGAGGAAAAATTACATATGCTAATTACTTAAAAAATGAATTAATTGCTATTAATTATTTTATCACAAAATCAATTAGTATTGTACTGCAAGTCATTTTAATTAAAGTAGTCGATAAAAATCAGATAAACTGTAGACACAGCAAAATTATGGCAAAACTCCAAAATTAGTCTGTAATAAGAAATGAAGCCCCAAACAGTTCAGCACTGAGATTGAATTAGCTGTTATTTTTATTAAAAAATGAGAGCCCACGGCAAAAACATGAAAGCAGAAGCTTCTCTGTGGAGGAGAAGAAAGCTTTTGGTGTTCATGAATGAAGTTGAAAAGGACAGTAGTAGCTATGGGTTTTTTGTGTCTATCTACATATTTTTGAGACGATTTTCACCTTAATTTAAAAAAAAAAAAAAAAGGGAAGAAAGAAAAAATCATTGTTTTCCAGCGTTTAGGTTCTTGTACTTAAAGGGATGCTTTAAAGGGACTTGATCTTGAATATTTCATTATCCCCTTAAACAAAACCATGCTGTCTCTATATTCTGCACTGCTAGTTCAACAAACTCAGACTAGTTTTGGTCCTATTCTTGAAGTAATTGGGATTCTAAGGGGAAGAAAGAAAATCAAGAAAAGTCAGTTTTGTTGAACTTTTCCAGTAGAAATGTGGTTGAAGAGATGGTGTGCAAAAACTGAGGGTCAGACCTCGTGGCGGCATACCTCAGCACTGCTCCGTTGGCATTCGTGGTGTTTCTGCCCTGCCCGCCATCTGACAGACGCAGCCAGCCGCTGAAAGAGGCTTCTGTGAATTTAGGGATGCCAATCTTTCAGAATTGGATAATGGTGAGAACAAAAAACTGGAGAACATCAGAGGCATAATTAATCCGCTGCCTTTGCTTTTGAGTCATTATGCGTGGTACGCGGGTGGGTGGAAGTTTGCATTAGAAAGGAAGATGTTGTACTGCTGTCTAGAAAAGGACTCGGATGTCTGGTGTGTGGCAGAAACATGCAGGTGGTTTGGATGCTGGTATTTTATTATCAAATGATTTGCTTGCTGGTAAATGACAGCAGCCAGGAGAAATGGATACGGGCCTTCCAGAGTGCGGGTGGTTTTTGCGGGGAGATGTGAGAGCGCTGTAATGCGTGTGCCTAATAGAGCCACGCGAAAGAACATTTCTGTTCTGACAAAAAAAAAAAAGGCTGCAAAAGAAAAGTTATCTGGACTGAATTTTTTTAAACTCATGAGCAGAATTTAATGTTTGGGACTTCATTGACTAATGCACAAAGCAATTTGAGTAATGAAAAACTACTCTTTGTCAAGCGGGAAAACAAGAGGCATTGATGGAAAAGCTAATTTATTTACTCTTTTATGGAGAGAACATGCTTTGCCCAAGTTCAAAACTGGCTGTGCAGCTATTGATGAGTATTCCTGCGAGTAAAATGGCTAATGAAAGCACTGACGCTCTCCCCATGTCTCTTTTTTGAGACTTTAAAGTGCAACTTCACTGCATGGTTGTAAAGGAAGGCTCACAAGTGTTCAGTGAACACTTGTCAGTGTTGCCATATGGTAAAAACTTGCATTTTTTAGAAGTCTTTAGTGCTAGAAATCGCCTGTTTCAAAGCACTAAATGATGAAATGGCTGGAGGGCTTTTGGTGATTACTGAGCCTTTCTTTCCTGGCTGTCCCCATCCTTCGCTCATCCTGCCCTCTGCAGTCTGCCCTCTCCTAAAGCCCTCTGCACGCCTGCTACAGCTGCGGCTCTCTCCAGCAGGATCTGTGATCCACTACTTAGGGGCAAGGGAAAATTTTCTCATTTTTCATCTAGTTGACGGAATAGAGTAATTGCTATAATTTACCATACCCTGCATTTCACAAGCAGTTCTGATACCATTACATATTTGTGGGTCCCCATCTGAAGTCTCACTCCTGATGTGCCATTTAGGAGCACTTTGATTCATAATTCCTGATTCTAGGTCCTTGCAAAATTTAGTTATGACCCGTTTAACATCCACATGTGGAATTACCAGGTGAGTTGTGTACTCCAGCTGACTAAACTCAAGTCCATCTTCCTCTCTTAAGAGCAGTTCCCATAACCTGGTTACAACAGGCTGGTTGCTTGAGTACAGTAATGCTTTGTATAACTTGCAGTGTAAAATCAGAGTATAAATCATTAATTTTCCTCAAGCTCGATTGAGGGTCTGTGGTTCCACTCTTCTCTGTGCCATAAGTCTGCATCGAGGTTTTAAGCTGCAGCTTTTGTGCAAAGCCATTAAATGGAAGATGTTGGGGGTCCTTTTGCTTAAGGGAAGGAACGTGCTGTTTGGAAGATGGAAGGAGAGGAGGGAAGGAGCTGAGACTGGGGCGTTTTAGTGTCTGTGCTCTCCCTCCCTGCCCTAAAGAATGAGGATTTGAATCCTCACCTGGTCCCCTCCATCCACCTTCTCTTAGATTTGCTTTATCACGTCCATGAACTCTTGTTGCTTATAAAGCTTAAAAAGTTCTATATGTGACAACAAGGATATCACAACCTATGTTAAAAGGTATCAGCTTCATATAATGACAGAGAGGTCTTTCAGCAAAAATCTTAAAATGCCGGCAATCCTCTCTCTCAAATCAGTGGGCGATTTGCCTGAAAAGACTTTAGGCTGCGGTCCTGTGAAACTAATCTCCCCCTGTACAAACTCCTACGTCCGCGTACAGAAAATGAATGCCAGCTAAACAGTATTCACATACACATACAAGTATGCTGAAATGACACTAGTGCCTACAGTTTAAACTATGTTGATCCCACAGACATTTTTGGTGGAACTGTATCACACTAAGCCTTGATGAATTTGTGCAGACCTCTGCAGCAGGCTGCCCACACTGGAAAGCCACACTCATGTTTCTGTGGGGAAAGTCTGTCTGGACTCCTACACGCCGTGCAGCGCCAGACAGCTGACTGCACTGAAGGGATCGAAGAAAACAGTGTGTGAACATATCAATGTAAAACATACCGGATGTCATTTTAATAACACAGTATTTCTGTTGACCTATTAAAAATAAAATTGCAACATGAGCTAACAGGCATGAATTTTGGTGATGGGCTGTAAAACCAATAGCAAAACTATGTTATTTTCAGTGCCTTTCTAATTCCACAGCTGTTATAAAAAGACCAAAGCAAGTCTCACCCGCCTACGTCCCCGTCCCTTTTCCACTGCCAGGCGGAAAAGCCTGCACCAGCAGCGGCCGCCCTGCCGCAGTCTTCCTCGCTTTCAGCACAGACATTGCGCGTTGATAGCATTGGTAGGCATAAGGTGATGATACGTGCCTTCTTCCTTGCCATCCTCCTGAGACCAGCTGCAAGGCTGTTAATAAGCAGGTTAGTTTGGACTCACCCTTGGGTATCACTGCAGTCTGCCACTTCGTTACCACCCCTGAGCTGAGATCGGAGAGCACCATGTTTTACTCGTTGCTTACGCAGGTTGTTTTCATGCCACCTACCCAGAAGTGGGAAACCGTTCTGTGTCGCAGTACCCTGAGATCGGCACTTTCCGCAAAACCAAGCCTTTTCAAAGAAAGATATGCTTAGAGCTTTCTCATTTTGTTTTACACTTCATATCATGTTGTTATCGATGTCTTGTTCCATCATGTCATGTAGCATAATGTAAGAGGACAAGTGCAGTAAGGTGTTCACTGTGTAGGTGGAAAATCTGAAGAGATGGAGTTCTCTCCAACATATGGCTGGGCTGTAATCATAGATTTTATTTTTTTTAAAATGCTTCACTTTTTTCAAAGGTCAGTCTGTCTGCAGGAAAGTGACATTTCTGTGACAGATGCAATCTGGGAGGCGTGTACAGCAAAAATAAAATGCAGTGCAAACCAAATCAGCCCTGCTTGTGCTCTTGAGCCAACAAACACAGCCTTGAAAACCTTCAAGTCAGATCCCTGGTGTGGGTAATAGCGAGCTGTTGCAGAAGAGTCAGGATCCTGCTTGGCATGTACTGAAGCATCCCATATCCAAGGGTCTCGGGTGTTATGCAAAATCCTCGTGTTACAGAGAGGAAACAGGCAGAGATCAAATCTTTTGACTAACCATTTGGTGAAGGTGGGGCTATAAAGTACCACTTCAGCTTCCTGGCTTTCAGACAGTTGCTCACTAGACAGTCACCAAAATGTGTGTCTGAACCGGTCTCTTTCGAAAGGAAGACTGTCCTTGTCTTTGATCGATTTTCCATGAACTTTGTGCAGATGGTGACTCATGTCCAAAACATGAGCACATCTGTTTACCATCGAGGCCTGTATGTACTTCCCAGAAGGATGTTTTTTCTATCTGCTTCCATGGATCTGGCAGAACTTGCTTTTTTTCATGGAAATGTGTGTTCAAAAGACGGAAGGTTCTTGGGAGAAAGCAATCAGGGTACGTAACTTTTTTTCCTTATCTACACACCGCTTCGAGACCTCGTAGCATAGTTTTCTGCATTAAATCCAATTAGGATGGAGACAAGCAACCTAGGGGAGCTACAGCTGATGGGCATCATTGCAGGGGTACTAGTGAAATGGGAGCCAGATATTGTCCCCAGAGCAGGATGTCTCCCATTGCTTTATCTCCCTTGAAAATAATGCTGGGTTTAAGCATGGGGCCACAGCCAGTGCTGCAAGGAGTCGAGGCGATGGGCTGGCTGTTCCTTGGTTTTGGGAGAGGGAGTGTGACAGTGTGTCATGCCCAAGGTAGGTGCTCTTTGGACCTGCTTGTTCCTCTAGGGTTTAGCCACTGGTTTTGATGTGTATGGGTGAAATGGTGGCTCTGAGAAAAAACAGCACGTTTCCTATAATTCTCCAGATCCTAGGGTTTGCATATGCATCGCTGTGACTTATGGAAATGCTGTGAGTATTGATGGCAAAGTAGCTAGCACAAGATCACAGTGAACCCCCACGCACCAGCATTCACTAGTGTTTCTGTAGTATCTTGATGTATGGTCGTTGGCTCTTAGCAGTCACTGGCTGGAGGGCATTTCTGTTGAGGCTATCCTATTTTTGAAAACAAGGCAAATATTCCTTTGCGTTCTTTCCCATGCGGCTTTCAGTGTGGTTGTTCAGCAGGCCGCCTGGTAGGGCTTGCTAACCATTTAATGTGGGCTTCTGATTAGAGCTTCCCAGCAAAATTGCCCCATATCGCCTCTTGTTGCCGATGAAGGTGTATTCTTATGGAAACCTTCTGGTGGGTCTGTTAGTCCAGGGGTCAAATGCTGTCCCCTGCCACACACTTGAGAAAAGCCTGAGAGCAGCAACAGGAGCTGAAAGCCTCGGCTTTGCATTGGCCCAGCTGGCCAGCCTCGGAGCCGTGTTTATAAAGCGCTTCCTAATGAAGGGAAAAGAAGCTGGAGAGTGATTTTCTAAGAATAAAAATTCTTTTATGGTTTTTTGAAAACTACTTTACACTTTGCACAAATGATCGCTTAGCATCTGGCAGGCTGGGTTTCTGCCATGTGTGGCAGAGGATACAGTTTGTGTAGTTGCAAGCAATCTACTCAAAAAGCTTTTGTGTAGTCCTGGAGCCCAGGAACTTGTTAATTTTGAGCAGTCATTTTCCACATTTAGCCCATTAGAGACTCTATTTTTGGTGACCTAGTTTGAGCTCTTTAAAAAATAATCAAGCAGTATTTTTCAGATCTGATTTGTAATGGGATTGTGGATTGGTTTTGCAACTTCAAATGAAAGGGGGGGGGGTGTAGAAACTGTTTTTTTTATCTGCCTGGTCCTTCAGAGCTAACATTTTCAATTGATTTTAGAAGGCCTCTAGGAAGGTTAATCTGACAAAGACTATGGCTTGGCTTCACCACTTCAAGGGTTGTTGTTTGACATGCCGCTGGGAAAATAATAAAGTAGACAGGTTTAAGTAATACTTTCTATGCGATAACCTCCAGGAGTGCTACCAAGTATTACTGGGCATGATCCAAACATTGTTAAAGCCTGTGGATTTGCTTGCTCCCCGGTGCGTACAACGGGGTTTGGATTGGAGAGCGAGCAATTGGGGCACGCGCCAAAATAGCTTGCCTTGGGTTATGCACTGACTCTGCTGCGGCAGAGCTGAGATGAGGGCTTGGACCCAAAGATCCTGTCTCCATGCTCTATCTCAGCTGTGGGAATTAGTACCATGCAGGAGAACTACTGGCCTCTGGCTACTTGTGCCTGTAGGGAGGGCCTGGGCAGTCACAGCCCTTTAGTTTTTGTAAGAGAGAAAGGATGCTTACAGCTGAGAGCTGCCTGGGCCCAAGTGCCAGCTTGTTCAGATGGGCGGTTGTGAGCAATTCCAGTAAAACTAAAGCAAAGAAAAATACCCCCAAATAAAATCTCTGTTTCTGACTTTATATATATAGAATTGTTTTCACGTTGTATGGCAATGCAAAATTACAGTCCCAAATATCATGTGGCCTGGAATGGCACTGCAGTGGAAATGTACTGTTTTCACTTATTTGTCCTTCGTTTTCTCTGGACACCCCTTCCCACGCTGTGGCTAGCAAGCTGCCTTGCTTGGGGAGCACACCCCAACTTCAGGCTCCCTCCTGAGACCCAGGAGAGCAGCCTAGCAAAGCTGACATTGCAAGGAGAAGCACAGAGCGATCTTCTGGATCCCCAAGAAGAATCTCTGTGATATCTTTACGGATCTGCAAAGTTAGGGATTAAATCTGCCAATTTGGTAGGAAGGGAGAAGACAGCCTCCTCTCTAGGAGACACAGCAGTGAGGGTGTCCCTGGCATGGAAAGGCTCAGAGATTGTTGAGGTAACTGTAGGAAAAATGTGCAACCACCGTGTGTCGTGGATGTGTGCACCTCCCAGCCGTCGGCCTCGGAAGCGCCTTCAGTGGGCCATGTGGAGAGGGAGGAACAGAGTCAAAACATGCAGAATTACAGCAAAGATCTAAAGCAGCTGCAAGACTCCTGGTAGGGCCAACTGGATTCTCCTATTAGGTCAAAACTGGTCCTCCGTCCCTCTTGATCTCTGCTCAAGGAGCAGCTTGTGTGCGGCTGACCCCCAGAGCACAACTCTGCTTCAAATGGGAGTTTCTTACTGTTGGATGCTCTGTGCGTCTGTTTTCTCAGCATAAATACTCTTCTAGGGGCTGGGAGTTGGCAAAGATGATCATATAATTCAATTGAGATCAGATTGTTTGTAATTAAAAATGTTTGGCCTATTAGAAATATGAGACTCCTGTATTTGATTTATATTTGATTTAAAAAAAGAAGGAAATTAGTAATTTACCAGTTTCTATTGCCATTTTCATGTTTCTGTAGCTCAAAAGTATCTTGATCCAACAAATGCGATATTGCAAATGTTCTAAATACTGTTTAATTTAATTTTTTTATTGAAAAAATATGTAAATGCCTGCGAAATTATACTTTGAGAAGTGGCTACTGCAAATTAACAGCATTTTACATGGATCTCACTTTGCATTTTTAATACACATAATGCGTGTCCCAAATTACATGATTTACATTATAAACCAGAACTGCTCCTGTGTCGCTGCTGCTGTCCAACAGTTGAATAACAAGGCTTTTCTTTCCAAACTGTATAAATACATATTTACCCAAATGATGCAATTTAGGGCTCTTCTATTTACACTTTTCTGGTCAGTCAATCACACTGACATCTTTTATAGTCAATGCTTTTTAAATGTATCTGAGTAAATCTAGCATTTGAGGAATGGAAATGCCAGACATATGCTGGAAATAATCGTTTTGTTTATTGCGCTGATATTTTGGCTCCAGAGTTTGGCACCTTCTCTGTCTCTGCCCTCGACTTCTGTAAAATGTTGCGTTATCATCTTGTGCCATCTTCAGCCGCAGTGGTTTTACCTTTCCCTGCTGGGCCTGCGGCGTTACGCGTGTCCAGCCGCCGTCCCTTCACCACTCCAGAGCGTGCTTACGGCAGGGGCCTGTCACCTTCAGAGTCTTCCTCTTCCTGGTCCTGCCTTGTTCCTCCAGCCTTCTGCTGTCTGAAGCGTCTGGAGAAAGAGCTGGATGACCTCCATCATGTAATCTCGTCACTGTCAACACTGTCAGTTGTTCAAAGCCCTGACTGGGGTCATCCGCATCTGTTTTAAGTAGTTTTCTGGGATTGCCGATCCTCATTGTCCAAGGAGATTCAGTTTATGGGTTTAATATTGCTGCATCATTAGCGTGGTGTCCCCACTGCTTGAATTTCATTCCAAGCTGGAGGTCGAAATCATAAATGATCTTGAGTCAGCTCACTCCAGTACATGTTGGCTTTTGGCTTGAATATGAGGAGGGAGAAGGTAAATGGGTGGATAAACTTGCTGTTTCCTTAGTTCTGTCTCCCATACCCAGTCCCTTTACAGACAGGTTTCTTAAGCAGTCAGGGGTTGTGTGTACCTGTTACTCAGTCTCCTTCCCTTTTAACTGTCATTGTCTGGTTTCAACCAAATTTGTCAGACAAGTAGAGTTCCCCATGACAGTACGTTCCAGCAAGGATTGGGAAAATGATCACAGGGTAGATGGCAGGAACTCAAGCCAGTGCCTCCCCACAGGGATTCACTGCAGCCCGAGCTTCGCCACACTATTAGTCTCGAGAAAATTCCCCCCAGGAAGCATTAGGGAAAACCAGCAGCCGTGCTTTCTGCTGCTCACAAACCTGCTTCTCTCCCTCGCTTCTGGCCCTTGAGCAGAGCCCTGCAGCGTCCTGAGCTCGCCTTATCTGTCATCGTGCCACTCATGGAAGAGGGTAGTTGTGGAGGACGAGGTGAGCTAAGCAAGCATTTGCTTTGGTGTTGCTCTCTGCTTTGCTCTGTGTAGAGGGTCCCTGTGATTCTGTACCTGCCTAGCAAGTAAATGGTAAGGGCTGTTAGTAATTTCACGTTTCTGGCTCCTAAGACAGCGTGTCCTCGTGGTTACAGCCACATACTACCAGACTGCGGGGTGTTGGGTGCGACTTGCAAACCCAGTCGTGGGCAGCCCTGATCCTAACTTTCAAGCTCGTAGGGCTGTGTTAGCGCCAATGTTTGTAGCTCTGTCTGCAGCTTGTGAACTAATGTTCACTTACAGATGGGCTTCAGGAGGAGGGGAAAAGGCCAATGCCACAAAACTTGCTATAGCTGAAATGCCTAGGACCCGAGGCTTTTCAGATGAAAGAAATATGGTTATGATGGTCTTCTAATAATATCTAGCCAAATGAAAAAATTCAATAAATGCCTGTGGTATTAATGGGGTCCTGGTTACCTGGCTGCGCAGGACCTGTGCCAGTACCAGCCAGTGTCAAACACAGCCCCTTCAGCTCATGAAGGATCGGGGATGAGCGCTGGTTGACGTGTTGGCTGCTCAGGGAATTATTTCCCATGCAGGAACCATGGATGGCAGGAGCTCCAGCGCAGCACCCGCTTAGCGCCAGTGCCTCGGGAGGGCTGGTGGAAAGCAGCTGGTTTGTGTCGGCGAGCTGCGGCCTTTCTCCTCCGTTAAGAGGGCTGAGTGCTCCCTGACAGGAAGCCAATGCAGGCCTCTCTTGAGTTTGCCAGGAGCTGCCATGCTGAGACTCAGGAGAGTTAAAGGTGGTAGCAAGGGAGTAGTTGTGGCTCTGGCAGTGGGAAGCGAGAGATGTCCTGGGCAGTCTCTCACCTGGGGATTGCCAGGGCAGCTGCCGACTCCAAGGGACGTTCACAGTTGACATAGCAGAGGATCGAAGCAGGTTTTCCAGCACTTTTCCCCTGCTGATCGCCTGCATTATGCAAAGCGAGCAGATTCTCAGCTCGCTCTTGGTAAGCATCAGTTTGTTTTTTGAGAAACAGAAGCCATGTGCTGCTTCTAATCAACATTTTCACAGCATCCTATTTATTGTGCTGATCTCAGTGCAGCATTGCAGACTGGAGGGATCTCACCCCCTCGCTCTGTCTCCGTTTACTCCTTTGATATTGCATTGGTATGACCTCCTTCTTCCCTTGTGCTCCACTCCCTGAACCATGTTTCTCACCTTGCAGTAGTTACAGCCATCAAGTAAATGGCTGTGTACTGCATTTCATGCATATGTTAATGGCTGTGTCCTTCTGGAGTGTGTAATTAAATCCATAGCTACCAAAGTGGAACCACACCGTGGAGTTACCACTACTTACATTGCTATTTTCAGGACAGTAGGAACTGTTTGTCATCTCCCATACTTTGTCCCCAGTCTGCGTCTGTGACGTGGCGAGCAGAAGCTTATCTGCTAAGTGATAACGCCAGAACAGTACAACGGAGCCGAGCTGTCTCAGTAGCCACACACGTGCACCTCAGAAGTCATCTCTGAGATGAGGAGAGGGTGGGAATAGCAGCAGCGGGATACTGAGAAATTGGGAATTGAAGACACATAACACAAACAGCTCTTTTGCCAGCTGAAAACCCAGCAGGATGATGATAAAGTGCACAATGTTTATTGATATCTGAATGACTATTTGTTGCCAAAAAATGCATTTTAGAACTTAGCATAAACTCAGTTATCTGATTCTAGCACGGCTTAGTATTTATTAGGAAGTATATGGCTTTTTTATAGCCATTGTTCACCTTAGGGAGAAAATAAAAAAAGGGAGAAAGCCATTTTATTTTAATAGCACTGACTTCCTAATCTAAGCAGTCTGTACTAGCAGCTTGGTTGCAGAGTGGAAAGAAATGGTGGATATTACCATTTATCCTTTGTTAGGGAACACTATCACCTCTCTCTATCTCCATCAGTAGAGCCAGGCAATAATTTACTGCAGTGGACGCTGAGGGATATCAGCTCCCAAGCCGCTCCAGTTCAGGTAGTTTATCATCATGAGCTTTCAAGAAGGTAAATAAGTTGATTAAGGGGGAAGATTTGTCATGTCAGCATTTTTGCCCACCTAGAAAGCAGCACCCTTTCCCTCCCTCCTTATCCTACCCCTGTCTTTCTTGCACTGTTTTCTTGTGTACATAAGTGGCTTTGATAAAGAGTTACTTTCTTAGCTGTGCCTCAGAAATAGCAAGTGTTATATATATGGAAATATAAATGATGCTGATTAGCCAAGTGTTGTGGTTGGAGGAGAAACCAATCAGAACATGAAGAGCAGGAAGAATATTTGGCCACCCCATGCACGCTCAGCCCTTCAGCAGCTGCCAGAGAGCTTCCTACTAACGCTCGGAAAAGCAGGACCTAGGAAAGGCAGTCAGTAACTGTAAAAGGTGAAGACACGTGCCTGGTGTAACACTATCTTTCCAGCGTGTGCGTTTGCACTTGCTAAACCTCCTCCAGCAGTTTCCACATTCTGTAGTTAGTCTCCAAAAATTCATAAACACGCTGAATAGGGTAAGCGTAAGGAGCAGGGAGCAATTCAGCACCCCAATCATCTACCACTTGCGCCTGATTCGGGAGCTCTCTGGATCTGCCCTGAACCTGTTTGCTTCTCTGAAAGGAAAAGATTTCCTTCTACTTGGCATGTCACGTAATTGCTAACGTTGAAATACACATTTAGTGCTGTCGGTACAGTTGAAATTAATCCCAGCACAACTTTCAGAGAAGGAAAATACCTGCTGTGAGGAGCCGTGCAAGCAGGCAAACCTCTTTGACCGGCCGCCCGTTCTGTAGCCCTTGCCTTCGCGGGCATGCCTACAGCACACACGTGCAACCCCATTGCTGGCTCTAACTGGTCCCATTCCTCAGGTGTCCTGCAGTGCTGAAAGTGATGGCTTGTTCGTGAAGATAAGAGTGGGGGAATATTTTCAGTTCCATGAAAGGACGTAGCATGAAGATAATGAATTAAAACTGTTGGGAGTTCCTTTGAAGCAGCCTGTGATTAAATATAAGGATTTCTTGTGGAACAATTAGGTAAATTTGGCCTGAGATATCTCCCCCGACTTTTTGGCCCCTAGGGGAGGGATGATGAAATTCTGGTTTAGAGCGATGCTGTGTTAGAGTTCAGTCTGTTTTAATTGATTGAGCTTTAGTTATAAATGTCATCGAGAACAGCCAAAGCAAAGGACACATGTTAATTTGTAGGTGTCCCATGAGTTAACTTTGACTCTGGCAGAAAAGGAAAAAGCAGTTTGCCTTGTTGTTGGAAACACCAGAATATGAAGTGACATGAGAATGAGCCTCCAGTGCCTTCCAGGTCTTCATCTCATCTGTATCTTCAGTCTAATATTTGCAGTGAGGGTGGCAAAGGCTGTGATACTGAAGTTTCTCCAGCAGATGTTATCCCTTAGACTATGATGCTATGTTGAGAGCCAGGGAGTCAGTTCTTTGTTCCCTTAAGTTTGCTGTGAATCTGGTCATTTGGGTTATTGGGGTCCCCTGTAGCCATTTGTACTGTTTTGATAATATTCTGGCAAGGCAAAGCCACTGGAGTGCCAGGGCAGTAATTATCTCTTTAGATAGGGAGTGCGTGCTGATTTTCGTATGCTGGTGAGGCAGATTAACC
The DNA here is from genome assembly GCF_965183815.1 of Platalea leucorodia. Lineage (NCBI taxonomy): Eukaryota > Metazoa > Chordata > Aves > Pelecaniformes > Threskiornithidae > Platalea > Platalea leucorodia. The sequence continues at coordinate 63,516,328 of NC_138827.1, forward strand.
TTAGTCTTTGGGCTCCACATGAGCCCAACATGAATTGTTAGAAAGACAAGATGGAAAAGCCAACAAACTGTCACTGGAAATAGCAGAATTGCTGGGATTTGTAGTACAGGGTGTGCAGATTTTATCATCAGCTCTGTTTTAATGAGTAATTTGAAAGAAATGCTTATATGGAACAGCCACTTTTTGGCTCTTTTCACTTAGCTTTAAGCATTGACTTGCAAAGATCATGGACATTTTTCTGTAACTACTGGTAATTTGTGTTTTACTCTTGACTTTGCAACTTTATTTCAGTTAAGAATTCCATTACATGGCGTAAGGACATCGTATGACACAAATCTTTCCCTTTTCTGGAAAGCTTACAGCCTAAGTGGACAAGAGAGGGGGGAAAAAAAGGTGGCAATTCTATGAAGGGAAAGGAAATTTGGTAATTCCTCTCCTACAGATGGGGAACAGAGAAGCAGAGAGATGAACTACTGGGCTGGTGGAAGGGACTAGAGGGTCTTTAAAAGAAGCAGAGAATAGAAGAGCTGAGTTTAGCTTGTTTAGTAGTAGCAAAACAAGCCCTCAAATGGTGTTTTAATTGCTGTCAATACCTGGGAGCAGTTTGAACTAAAGGACAGCGCCAGCACACAAGCAAATGTCAAATAAAACAAAAAACCCTTTGCTTTTGAGAAGGCAGGGGTAGATGACAGTTCCCTTCTTTCTCAAGCTCTGGTTCAAAAGAAGCCAAAGCCCAAAGCTCTTGCAATGACAGGCCTTTAACATTCACACCAGCAAATGTAATTAAGGTCTGTGAGGGGTGCGTCCTGGACAGAATTTATCTGTTGCTTTGTAATGCTTTAATTTAGTATCAAATATTCATGGACTGACAGGTTCAAATAGGGATAGGGAAGGTACTGTAACAGACATTGGCAAAGTAGGATGCTAAAGTATTCAGCTGAAAGGTCAGCTATCCATGGAAACCCATTAGGAAAAATACTGTAAATATCTTGCTACATCTGTGAGTCACAGAGCTAAACATGAGGCACTCCTGCCCCCGGCGTGTAGGACTTCCAGGGTATGAAGTGCAACGTGTACATGCTCACACACTCAAACACGCATGATATTTCAGAAGAGCAGACAACCAAAGGTGCCAGTCTTTGGCTGGTTATATAGTTACATAGATAAACTTTTCCAAATGGTGAAGCATGTGAGGTGCGGTCTGCACATAACAAGTCCGTCGTATCTCATGGGCTTAGGGGACAGAAAAGGCTGGTTTTGAGACATCTGGAAATACCTACACAAGGTGGTTGTATGACCAAATGATTTTTTTGGGGCACGCCCTGACCGATTAAGGACATCATTCAAAGCCTGTGAAATGATGCTTATTGACTTCAAAAGATCGGGACTGTCCAACTTAATGCTCTCAAAATAAATTAAATTATTAAATTAATAAAATTGAATGGATTTATTCATTCAGTAAGACGTTTTTGAGGCCTGAAAGGTGTATTTGGTGCATCTGGTAAGGGGTTCTCAGGTTGGGAAGACTGGGTCAGGAGGCAAGGGTGAACACAGCCCTCGGCCAGTGGGACCATGGAAGAAAGTAACTGAAATTCAGAGCAGGTGGGAATAATGAGCTATGAGAAATGAAAGTCTGTTCTCTTTAGGGCCATGTGAGAAAAGAGGGAGGAGAAAAATAATTGAGTAAACAGGCTGTGGAGCAATATGGAGAGAGTAGTTGTCTGGCTGCAACATCTGGAAAGATGTGTGGTGCTTTAGGAAAGAGCATGTGTAGATATCGGGGGACCGATGCTGAGTATACTGACTGTGTGCTTCATCTCCAGGAGTAAAATACCCCTGACCTGCCATCTTCTGTTTTCCCAATTGGCTCTCAGAAGCACTGGTTGCTACAAGTAGAAGAGAATTGGGTAAAAAGAAAAAATAAAAGTCCTTTGGAGCCAGAAATGCCTGTAACTTTAACCTGGTAATTATACCTGCCGATTGAGCCCTAAAGTCAGGCTGGGTGCTGTGAGAATGAGAACTGGTTTTGCTCAACTGAGAAAAAACTGTCATTTTAGCCAGGATTTTTCTCACAGCAGCATGCAATTCAGTGAGGAAACTACCTGAGGATTGCATTTTTAGACACCAAAAATATCTGAAGACAAGAAATTCTGCAGGAATACAAACACACATGCTTTTTTGTTGTTTGCATATTTATTTGTTGTTTTGCATATATGTATATTTGTAAATACATATAAAAACTATATATATATACACATACATACACACGCACACACACATGTGTCATGCAGAAGAACTGAAGTTTCTGAAAACTCCAGAGTGGCAAAATTTAATTCTGCAAAATCCTCAGGCAATTTTTAGAGTTAAATTAATACTGGTATACATAAAATGGTAATACTATTTGTTAAGAGTATTTAAATAATTCATTTTCCTATTGGTTATATGGAGTGTGCTTAGGTTCAGCAATTATATGCTAAGTAAAAGCAGCCTTCTCCTGTAACGATTTCATGATAATCTGGTCTTTGATGGTCCTAGCTCACAGCAGCTGGCACTTTCTGCATAGTTTACAGACTTTAGAGTAATTAATATCTATGAAATACCACTGCTGGCCTTCTGATGTAGCTGGGTCCTTGAGCACTCCATTTTCTCTCTCTCTCGCCTTCTTTTCTTTCCTTGTGTCCCCGAATATTGAATGACAGACATTTTTAAGGCCACTATCAAGCCAACAGCCAGCTGCCAACTCTGGGCAGAGAAGGCCCTTGTTAGAATCATAGAATCGGTTAGGTTGGAAAAGACCTTTAAGATCATCAAGTCCAACCATTAACCTAGCACTGCCACCACTAAACCATGTCCCCAAGCATCTACCCATCTTTTAAATACCTCCAGGGATGGGGACTCAACCACTTCCCTGGGCAGCCTGTTCCAGTGCCTGACTACTCTTCCAGTGAAGACATTTTTCCTAATACCCAACCTAAACTTCCCCTGGTGCAACTTGAAGCTGTTTCTTCTTATCCTATCACTTGCTACTTGACAGAAGAGACCGACCCCCACCTCGCTACAACCTCCTTTTGAGGTAGTTGTAGAGAGCGATAAGGTGTCCCCTCAGCCTTCTCTTCTCCAGGCTGAACAACCCCAGTTCCCTCAGCTGCTCCTCTCTCCTGTTGGAAGAGGAATCCCTGCTGGGTATGCTAAAGCCTGGTCTTGGGTCTTGGATGACCATTCAACTCCTGGGATCCTCTTTCTGAGGGAGGATATGTCCCCAACGTGGTCAGTGGGGTTGAGGAGGCAGTAGTGGACAAGTTCGGTCCACACAGCCCAGACTTTGCTCTTTCTGTGGTTTCCAGACACAGCCTGGCTCACTTGGGTGCAGCGCTCAGCATCGCAGGGTCACAAGAGGATCATGAGTTTTTGGGTGTCTGGCCACTGGACCCCACTCCTGCTGAAGGGCGTGTCCCAGCTGAGGGATATACTGGTGAGCACCCTACATTTAGGGGTTCAGAAGACATAATTCAAGATCTGCCACGGTTAATTTTATTTAATATTAAGTACAATAATAGCTCTTGAAAAGCTGTCTTTCAGGGAAAGGTAATGAGGGTATTAATAAAAACAGGTGAGGAGAGAAGGCTCTTTTTTAGCTTGCTGCATTATTTTATCATTGTCAATCAGCTGGGAACTCCTTTGAGATTATTCCTGTATAGTTAATAACATTGTTTCTGTGATGACTTTAATGACTGAACCTTTCATCCATCCTTAGCTGTGACAATAACCACTCTGCTTTTTCTCCTTCAACAAGCTATTGTGTGTGGTTCAGTACATTAAGGAACATTATTAAATATAGAGGTTTCCTCTAATTAAGCCATTGGCAAAAGATTGCCTGTCCAATCATTTGCTGGTGATAAGTATTGAAGGAAATTATATCTTGTACAGAGTATTCCACTTTTCCTGCCATGCTTCCCCTAAAAAAAGAACAAAATTATATAAAAATAAAGCAGTCAGATTGCAAACTCAAGCACTCAGAAATTAGATAATGCCAGAAATGATGACTGCCTGAACCTGCCTTGCGTTAGGAAAGACACATTCTGTCCTTCTCTGCTCCTGATCATGAGCAGTTCCGCTTTCCTCTCTGATCTCTTGCCCTGTTCCCTATATTTTCCTTTCATAAAATTACCGTTTCTTCTGGACTCTTAATTCTTAAGCTTTTTGGAACTTTTATATCAAGAGCAAACCACTTTTTCTAGTCTTGTTCCTGGAAAAGGGAGAAATAATTTTATGTAGAACTTTTCCAGCACCGCCCTCCATAAACTCACGTATAATTTAAACAAAAAAAGATGTTGTTTGTGAATCTTGAGGGAACCGCAATTTGTTCATTCTTTCAATAATTGCATGTAGGAACAATGGTATATTTTAAGGTGTCTGGTTATTCTGGACATGATTAAAAAAAGCTCCCATCCCCTGTAAGATTGTGCATCTTGCTCAGTTCAGAACCACACAGAAAATGTAATGAGTGGGAGAAGTTTTTAACTTGTCCCCTTGAAGAAAAGTAGTGGAATTAATGCAGAGAAAATCTTATCTTATGGTTAGTTCAGTCACTGCAGAGTAGAGGTTGTTTTCCTGGTTGGTAGCACTCTGCATAATCTCGAAATCTGGAGTTTACATGTTCTTCCTAAAGAATACCTCTGAATTTGAAAATCAGATGCATTTACTAATTGCTCACATCTTAGAAATTACGGATCTATCCTTGAAGGAGACTTTAACAATCTATTAAAGCCTGAATAACAGAGCTATTCTCCAGCTTCTAGATAAACAAAACAAAAACACAGCTTTAAAAACAAGAAGCCTCTTCACTTTTTATCTTAATGGAAAGAAACCTAATCAAAAGCCAGTGATGAATGCATCTCTCCAGAGTTTCTATTCTTGAAGAGATTAGAGTTACAAAGGCTGAAATAGTTTCAATAGGTAGGTGTGACATTGAGATCAGATGATGTATTTGTATATGCTCAGCTAGAAATAAGAGTTGCTAAAATCTAGTATTGGGATGAAGATTCTCCTCTTCAATGAAACCAGACAAACAGTCAACAACTCCTCCAATATTCACGAATTTATGTGTGCAAAAACGTCCTAGTATGCCAATAAAGCTGGTTCCTCGTAGGAAATGCATTTAAAATACTCATTAAAGAGTGGTTGTTGCACATATGAAACAAACTGAAAGTATGTTTTTTAAGAAAGTATTTTCTGGGGAAAGGAAAGCAAAGCTTTCCAAAAATAAGCTAACTGCTTTTTCAGGATTGGAGAGCCAGCCATTTGCTTCTTGCAAAAAACCAAAAGCCCAGACTGAGGTTGTTTAGCTGAAATTTGGCAAGGTTAACACATTTTCACTATGTGTAGTCAGTTCTGGGTTCAGAAATAGAAACAGCCTTTTGCTTTCAGGAGTGGCCTGACACCTTTACCTGCAGTTTGAATACAAAAATATAAAAGTCCTGTTGTTCAGCTCCACCTCTGTACCAGATCTCTGGGATGTTTAATTCGTTCTGCATCGCTCCAAGGAGTGGGAATCATGCCAACCAAGAGCTCCCATTGCTTCCACAGTAGATGGTGGAGAAATTTTAATAAGCACATTTAATTTATCTGGTAGCTATAGACTTGCCAGTAATTCATACCAACTAACCTGGCTGTGTACTAGGAAAAAAAGAAATCACAATGTCTGATGTACAAAGCCTGTCACTCATCATATGTTAAACAAATAAAACCTCCTTCTGCTGTTAAATGCACACAAAACATTCCTAGGATCTTCGCAGGCAGCTTGTTTAAAGCGCTGTGTAATTCTGGACACCCTGTTACAGCCTGCACTGCATTTGGCATGTGTATTCTTCTGTTTGATTTCTGATCAGACACTTGACCTTTCATAACCATCATGGGAAAGACGTCCTTTTTCACCTCTGCTTTTTGTTCCCTGTATAAAACTTAATCCGCTTGCTGTCTCAGGCTGCATGTTTGCTGGAGAAGCTGGGAGTGCTTCTGAGCTGGGAGAGACTGGGAGCACCGGTCTTGCTCCTGCTCCTGCTCCTCCTCCTCCTCCTCTTCCATTTTCTTTCCGTGGGAAGGAGCTTGGACAAGGATGGGCTCCCTGGTGTGCTCCAACCAGTTTCGTGATCCGGAGGACCAAGTAAGCAGCCTCTCAAGACTTAGTTCAGCTTAGACGCAAGCAAAAATGTCATGGGCATTTAGACTGTCACAAATAAGAACAACAATGAGGAACTGAATGCTTTTTTCTTTTGTAGATGATGTCTTGTTTTGCCAAAATAAATATACCAGCTCGGTTCGATCCACTGACATCTCAGGATGCCTGTGGCAGTGCAGTCGGCGCTTTGTGTAAATACGCCCGGGAAGCGTTGTGCAGTGCAGGTGACAACTGGGGTCAAGGCTCCTTGTGTTGTTAGGAAAGCACCTCTGCTCCGAGGACTATTCCGTCTAACTACAAAAAAGAAATGTCAAAGTTGATAGCGGACGCAGACATCCCAATGCAGTGCTCACACTGCTGCCCCGTGCTGCCTCTCTAAAGCAGCTTCAGACAGCGGTTTGATAAGACAGCCCTTGCTTTGTCTTTCCTGGTGAAAGTGTCCAAGAGACCTTTGAATGTGCTCACAGCTCCTCACAGGCTATGGCTGTCTAAGGCAAATTGATAAAAGGGAATGTCTTTTCCCATGGTTATTACTTTCCTAAAATCCTTCCAGAGTGTTGATATTATTTAGTTTATGAAGTAGCAGTTAGTGCAATTTTATGTTGCCTGGAAAGAAACCATGATTTACTTGATTGAAGCTCCCAAAAGCAGAGAAACCAAAATGCATCAATCTCTCCCATTGGAAATTCTGTAACTGGGCAGCTACAAGCTGATGTGCTTTGAGTTTCTGCAAAATGTAGCTACTACGAAACAGCCCAAATGGTAAAGCATTTTGTAACAGCATAATGCTCTCATTTTAGTCTTTCCGATCTAATTTATGACTAAGTTTTCCCTTGGGAGATGATACAATAAACTCTCCTGGAAACCACTCTGCAAGTATGTTGAAGGCCAATCAGGTATTACAGATATAATGTCAAAATTCTTATTGACTTGCTAAATATGTAGTCGTCCATAGCTTTCCTCAGGACAGAAAGATGTTAGCTGTGAAGATTGTGTTGTTAGGGAGTAGAGACTTTGTCTAGGTCATAATGTTGCTCCACGTAAACTGCTTAGGATTTATTGTGTGCACTCAGGCAGCCTGTGTCAGACACTTCCTAAGCAGGTACACAAACAGAGGAATTATGTTTTAGACAGAAAACATTGGGAAGACTCTCAGATGTTGATGTAATCCTGATCAGTTTCTCTATTCATATGGTATTTTTAACTGAAAAATAGGCATAGACACATGGTGCAAGATCACACCTGAGCTTAAGCCTAACTCAGTCAACAGGAGGAATACTTGGATACATCTTTAGAAACTGTATTTCAAAATTTGAAAGCAAAAGGGGTTTTTTTGGTCCTGCTCTTTACCTATTATTTCTATTTAATGTTCCCATTCCTAGGTTATTTTATTATTTTGTTTATTATTATTTTATTTTTCATGTCCCACATTGTTTTCCCAGCAATACTTTGCGAAATGAGTCAAGATACACTTTTCAAAATCTCCCCATGTTTTTGTCCATCACCATCACTTTTGTGTTATTAATGGGGCTTCCTTTCCAAATGCCAGATTTGGGCATTGATCTGTAGTTTAACGGATTCTAGACTGGCATTTGTTTTGCCTCGAAGAGCTCCCTAGACCCTTCTGTAATGTATATTAGCTCAGACTCAGCCTAACTTGCCTCGTGTATGCAACAGTGTGATTTCTACATCAAGCTCTGTAAATAACTAACTGCACAGCTAATTTTCCTGTTTTAATGTATGAAAAGTCCCGCTCTTGGAATAATGAAATGTAAAGGCCAACTATTCAGAAAACAAAACTTTAGTTCAACAACTCCCAAGGTGGATTCTATAAATTACGTGGCGAAGTCTTCACTTACAAATTTCCGACGACTTTAACAAAAGATGCATCTAACTGACTGCTACTTTAAATTTGAGGAAATTGAATGCTATGTTCAATCCACTGACCTGCTGCTCAGGATATTATTAATTTTGTAAGCATATTACCAAAGATGACTAGATGTCTGTGAGGGCAAGAGTATGATTTAAAATTTCTACTAGCTGTCTTAAATACAGAATCACAGTTCCATTCTGCAGTCATGCAGCAGCACAAAGCTCCTCAGGTATAGCTCTCAACAAAATTACAACCAAGCCCTTCCTTTGCCTTTAATACATCTTGAAGCAAACTGAAAGACTACCAGAAGCTCCTCTTTTTTTGGTAACAAATTTGAATCTAAACTGCAACTTTAGTGTTTTGGACAATAAATTCTCTGCAGCTGCCAAGGCAACTCTAGTTACAATACAATGCTTGCTTCTGGATCAGGCGCCAGAAAAATGTTTTTCACAATCTATGTTCTGATATTCATCAGTGTGCTCAAACTTGAGGGATTTTTATTGAAGCTTGTACAGCGTATCTGAAAAACCGCTGGTGCTCAGAAGGGCTTAACATCACAATTTCACAAGTGTTGACGTAATTGAAGGATGCACAGCATGGAAGGAGACAAGGCATGAGTTCGTTGTGGAACAAAATTCCTTACGTGCATGCTCTGTGTTAGCTTTGACATTGTCTCTAAATGGAGCGTCCTCCTAGACATGAGAAATGTCAGTATGTACTACATCTCATGGTTATGGATGGGGCTTTGAGAGAAGCTGGCAACAGCCGTGTGCCTCAATCCCGTAAATACGGCTCCTGAACTCGTTTGCAAATCTCATTTTATCGTGTCATTAAAAATTCATACCCATCAATGAGCAATGCATGGAACAGCTAATTGAGCTCCATAAATTGCAATAGGCTAGCTATTTCCACATTTTAGATATTAGCATTTCCCTTAGAGTTGGTAGTGCAAGTGCTGTAGCTGCTTAGAGGCCACTTTGTAGTTATTCAGTGAACGCTATTTTTTGAATTGTGACAATGAAAGATGTATTGCATTGCATGGGTGAAAATGTATGAAAAAATAATGAAAAGTAATTGATGGTGTTTTAGGTGACCAGCATAATCACAAACGTGCCCACCTGAATTTTGTGAAGGTGGATATTACGATTGCCCTGAGAACTTGTTTAAAGTTAAGCAAGTGTTGTCTTTGCAGTATTATGGGTTTTCCTCGTAATAAAAAGAGGAAACAAATTCGGCCAGTTGGGTGTTGCACAGTTCTAACCAGATATAAATGCGTACCTTTTAATTGATCAAAAAGCAACATGTGAAATGCTCTGTTCAAGTCAACTCAAGATGTGAAAAGCTTCTGAACGAGATGGCATGGTGGTAACTATTCACGTTCGTTATTTTAATCATGACTTTGCTGCGGCATGTTAATGTCTGTTAAGGTGGAAAAAAGGACGATGCACTTAGGAAATTCCTATTTTCCCCTTTGTATCGCTTAGAAATCTGACTTTCTTAGGATTTAATGCACTGCAATAAAGTGCACAGTTCACATTGGAGGGTCAACCTAGCTCCTTGGATCAGGGTCAGGAGACGTCTGTTATCTGCTGGCAGCTGAGCTGTGCGAGGAGCCTTGCCGCTGCCTCGTGAAATGGATATCCCCTGATAACAGAAATTACTGTATTTGCAACAGATGGGATGAAAAGTGTCCACTTGGCTTATTCCCTACATTCCCTACATTCCCTAATTTAAAGTTCTTTGCCCTTTCTACTTCCCTCCTTGTGGTGGAAGAAGAAGAAACCCCTTCCCTATGGAAACCCCTGTGCCTCCCGAAATTTTTCCCAGTAGCTGCCTTTCTTTATGCCCTCAGGGGTGGCACCCTGACTTCTCCTGGGGACCAAAGCACCTCTGTCTCACTGCAAACAAGTTCTGGAAAAGCAAAGGCTTTTGTCCTTGTCTCTCGAGTGAATATACTGAATATATATTTCTTATGCCCTCCCCTTTTTTTTTTTTCTTTTAGTGTTTGTAAATTAAACACACTCATTTATCAGGTGATCCTCACATCCTGCACTTGTGTTTACTGGTGCTTTCGAAGTGAGATCAAAGCAGACTTGAAGCATATTTAGCTTTTATGGAAAAGGGCAAAATTAATTGAAAAAATAATTAATTGGGGTCCCACAAACATGGGCTGTCCCCCGCAGCAGGTTGCCGTTGCTGGGGACGCATGTCTGGCCAGATGAGGCAGCAAGGGCTTTGCCAGATCAGCTGCAGTGACTGAATAACACGTCTGCAGCTGAAATAAAGCCCCACAATATAGCTCTCGTCGGTGCCTTAGCCACAGTCTAACCTTCCCCAATAGATGTTAAGACAACTTGGTAATGTTTATGAGAAACATCAGCTTCCCTAATCGTTCATGGATCTGTTGTTCTGGGCAGAATGATGAAGTTTTCACTGTTATTTTGCTCCGTTCCACTCAGATTCGTTTGACTCGAGCTGAAGGACAACTGAAGACGGCAAGGAACAATCTTGCCTTTTACTTCCAGCTGGCAGGATAATTCTGGCTTTGCTGTTGGGAGCTTAAAATGCTTTACCTGTACTCAGCTAATATTAGTTGTAATTAAGGGAACAGGTTGTCTAGAGCTCATTTTTACAGTTCATCCCCTGAAAAAGAACCTCTGAAAATAACCCTTTTATTTTTGGTGTCATCTGGGGACCCTGTTTCTCTGTTCGCCCTGCGGACGCCCACCCACACCCTCCGAAGTGGCTGCCCCGGCGCAGCTGAGGGGAGCAGCGGCAGCCATGTTGTGGCAGCCCCCTGAGGCGCAGCAGCCACCCCGGGTGGGGCGGTGCCTCAAGGCACGAGGAGTTTTGGGACTATAAGGCCTTCATTGGGTCTGTTGTTGTCAAAGGGTAACATGTTTTTAGGTTTAAAAACAAAAAATTGGCTGTGTGAGGGAAAGTAGAGGCCGGTAGGAGACTGGTTTATAGGCTACCATGCCTGCTTTTAGGGTGCAGGGCAGTGCTGGGCTGCGCTGGGCCTTAGGGACAGCAAGCTGTGGAGCACAAGTACTCATCTCCTCTCCGAAAATGTAGATTGAAGAGCTTTTTTTCTGGTAAATATATCAGACTTGAATCCTGTGGCTTGTTGTGGTTTTAAAGCAGCTCGTGAGGCTTTAGATTTGTCAAGGATTAATACTTTTTCTTTCCCCCCACTACCTTTCTTTCCTGCTAGAAGTATGCGCTTTCTTATTTCAGGATCTGATGCCGAACCGGCTCAGTCAGAGGAGCAGACACCTTTGGCTCTTGAATCCTCAGAGGTGTCTCCTCATCTGCTTTCAAACAGCCAGGCTTCTGTGTGGAGGGCTTGATGAACAGCGTCCCTTTTCATTTTGTGATGGGGATGAACAGCGTCCCTTTTCCTTTTGTGATGGGCACCACGGGAGTTTCAGCTTTTTCCTCATTCAAATCTATACGCTCATTCCTACTGCCGTACCCAAACAACTTTGGGGAGCCAAAATGCATTTACCGAAGCAGCAGGAGCGCTACGGGAGCATGAGCCCGTCGCTGCCTCACTCGATGGCTTCTTCACATGACAGGTCATGTCTCAAGAGCTGGACGGGTGACAAGGCAAGGCAGGATCATGCTGGCCTGGAATTCCCAGTCAAAATAATGGTGTAACGGGGGCGGGGGCAGTCCCGCAAAATTAAAATAGTCAGCAAACGAGACTGGAGGTTGCCAGAGTTCATTTGGTTTTCCCTGTCAGAAACTTTCAGCTTTAAGTCTGTTGGCGATTAATCTGTGTCTTTCCATTCTAGTTGTAGGTCATGGGAACTGAAATGCAGTTATTTGTGTCCTTGTCTCCCTTTTTCTTTCCTGAGGGACTGACTCATGGGAAATGTATTTTTGTGAGGACCTCCAGCCCTGGCAGGAGAATCAAACTAGGAGGTGACACTTAAAACTACCATTGCTGTGAGCCCACTCCACCTTCTTGGTGGGGCACAGATTAATGCTGAAGCAAAAACAGCTAAAATAGAGCATTAGGATATCTGAGTTTATACCTGAGTTCAGGATACCTGAACAGGAAAGCGTTCAGCCTTGTATACAAAGGATGGGAGATTCAAATTATGCCTAACCTTGGCATAAGTTGCAGAGGATCAGGCTGGTTGATCTTGTCTGGTGTGAGGATTTGTGAGTCTGTGTGGGAGCCAACAAGTGTCTTTGCAGTGACTCCAACGGGGCTTGGAGTGAGCTCCAAGCGGGCAGATGTCCATTTTCAATAAGAATCACATCCAAACTAGCAGTGACTGGCAAAGTGATAGCATTGGCCAGGAGTGGCCAAAACCTGAGCTGCCTGCTGAACTCCCAGTACATTTTTTCAAGCTTGACCAGTCAGAAAACATACCATCCTGCAAAACATGTTATTGCTCTGCCTTTTTCATTCAAATATGAGTTAAAAAATAAAATAAACCCCCAAATTAATGTAACAGACCACTACATTTGGTCAGTCAGGTTGATATGTTCTAGTAAATTAGAAACCCTTTTGTTTATTTTCATCATTTTGTTTTGCAAGGATTAACATGGCAGTTTTTCCAGCAAATAAAAAGGTGTTGCAATACTCTTGGAAGCCATGGGACTGGAAAGGACCCTCTAGCTCTTGTCAAAATATTTGCCATAATTTGTCATTTCGGTCAGATAAACCAAAAAAAAGAAGTACCAAGGATTAGGGTTAGGGGTGGCAGTTCACAATTATCAACAATACAACTTCGTCCTTTCCTTCCTCCCCCCCTGCCTTTTTTTTTTTTTTTTTCAATTTTGGAATGAAGATTTGCTGGTGAGAGTGTGTGTGTGTAATTTCATTGCCATGCTGAATTAGGGACCTTTCAGGTGGACTTGCTGTATAGCAGTAAACAAGACATACCCTAAAAATAGAAAACGTGGTTGTAAGTGGCAAAAATTGGCAGGGAGGACTTGGTCAGATGCAGTTTTGGAAGTGCTTTTAATTTTTTTCAACTCAATTCCAAGTTAAACATCCCTTTAAATTAGAGCAATTATAGTATCCCTAGAATATCAGTGGAGAAATTGAAGCCATGACTATAGTATTTCCTAAATTCTGAAGAGAGGCTAAAAAAGCCAGCTTAAGGAAATTTTTGCGTACGATGAAAAACAAATTCCTGACCAAACTGACTAAGCTGAAATGTCTGAAAGCAGAGAGCTCTTATGAAAGTGCTGGAAAGCTTCTGATTATAATGGAGTCAGTGTCCCAGGGTATAATGCAGCTCTACATTTAATATTGAGCTACTGAACCATACTTCTCAACCTAGCTCAACTCACTGGGTTCTCATCAAAGTCCTGTAATGACACTGTGCTCTGTTTAGATGCCAAGCAAGTCTTGAAATAGCTCCAGAGCTTTTTCAGCAGCTTCAGCTGAGTACAGACGTTTGACTTTAGAAGGACAGCTAGTGCCTAGAGTTTGTGGCATATAAATCCTTCCTTATGTATACTGCCACACTTGTTAATAATCTTACGAACTCTTATGAACCTGATTAAAAGGCACGTGCACACTTACGGATGAAATCATGGCAACAGCACTGAACCAGCAAAGCAAAAGCCTGTCCTTTGTGCTACAAAATCCATGTTGCCTTTCTTTATTAATGGTACATACACAACACGTTTAATTCGATGCCTGCTATTGTTTGCCTGTTTGTTTTTATTACGATATTGACTGGAGTCCCCATCATGTTAGTTATAGTCTGTGCACGTTACTCTAAGCAGAATTTTTCTTTCTGTGTATTGTTTAAGGTATTGACTTTGCCAAAGGGAAGAAAAAAGTGCATGCATCCACTTAACCACACAAGTAGTTATATCAATTTCTGTCAATAAAATATACATACACACATAAATATACACGTATACAGTGGCTGCAGGCTGTTGCAGGCATGGAATTAGGTGAGATTTGAGAGACCCTTTCCAACGTGAAGGTCGTTTCTGGGAGCAGCTCTGGGCGGGAGCATCCCTCAGCCTGTGCAAAGTCCTGCTGAGGATGGTGAGGCTCTATGTGAGTGTTGAAATGACGCTTTTCAAAGGCATTTGCAGATTTCTAGGACATTTATTTAAATTGCTTAGAATTAACCTTGTTTTCTAAAAAAGCATACTTTAAAATTTTTTTTCTTTCTAAAAAGTCTTAGTTTTCTTAATCTTTTGGACTTTGAAAAGCTGTTTCTAGTTATTGGGTTTTGGGGTGTTTTTTCCCTTTACAACCCAGGCAATCAATTCCTGAGTATGAGCAGGAGGGTTATTGAGTAGCTCATCTAAAGCAAACAAAGAATTCAGCCAACCCAAAGATGCAGCAATCATTTTGCTAAAGGTTTTGGTACTGGTTTTGATCAAAGTTTGGGATATACAGCATGTATGGTTCCAGCACTTCCAAATGAAACTTGAAGTTGAATTGTTGCAAATGTTCAGTTATTGATTTCGTTTAGAAGTACAAAAGTGTGCTTTAATACATCTGTGGTTTCTCTTTATTTACTCTTCTAAACCTGCCCCCCATTTCTACTGTCCGTTCCTCTTCGATGGTGAGCTCTCCCAGAGGTGTCTCTCTTACTCCATGTTGTGTCTCTTCAGTCTCACCCTGGAATATCCTGTACAACAGAGAGTTACTTGCGGACAGACAGTCTTATCTGAACTGTGGCATTGCCCCAGTGGATTCTGCTCATGTCCTGCAGAGGCCTTTGACCTGCTCTCTGCTTTGAGTTGTGCGAAGTCATCCTTTTGTGCATCTTTAATACTTACTGTGAATTTCTGCTCAAGTTTAATACAACTGAAAAGAATGTCTACCTCTTTATTTTCTAGTTTTCCAACTAGTATCTCTGATAAACTCAGTTAAATTGATACAGAAATGTGGTTAAAATCAATAACTTACCAGCATCTCATACTAAAGCATCCACTGTATGAGAAATTCAGAAAAATTAAAAATGGACCATTTCTAATGTGTTTGTTTAACTTTTGTCTTTCAGTCTATCCGAGAAGTCACAGGCTATGTTTTGGTGGCTTTGAACCAGTTTGAATACCTGCCACTGGAGAACCTGCGCATCGTTCGTGGGACCAAACTCTATGAAGAGCGGTATGCTTTGGCGATATTTCTTAACTACAGAAAGGATGGTAACTTTGGACTCAGGGAACTTGGCTTGAAGAACTTGACCGGTAAGTGAAACTCGCCAATGTGATGGATTAGTCGCAAGACAAAAAAAGTGAGCGCGTTGAATATGTGCCCCAGTGCCCTCAGTCACTTGCATTCTGCAAATAACAGAGGTACCATGAGAGGCTGGCAGTTGTACATTGTTTGAGAGGCTCGGTACTTCATTTCATTCCTTTTTTGGTTCACAACTGTACTTTTCTCAGTACTGATCAAAGGCTGTGTATGGAATCCATGCCAAGAGCATATTCGAAACAAAAATAGTTGTTGAAAGAGTAAATGAACTTTTTTCTTAGTTTCAAGAATATGAGCACGTTGGTTTCCTTGTGATCCTTGGTTATTGCATTTATGTTGCTTCAGGTGTTAACATACTTTCTGGCAAGTTAGCTTAGCTTTAGCATCCCCTCTGCCTCTGCTCTTGCTGCTGTCTGTGTCACCATTGCTGCTGCACTGGCGGGGGTAGGGGGCAAGGAAGGGGATGGGAGGGGGAGACTGTATCTTTGGTGTAATTAATTTTAGAACTCCTTTTTCTAAGCAAAAATAGTGTATTATATATAGCAAGAAAAGTGCTTATTTTCTTGAGACAAAAACATAAACCAAGTCCATGGTGTTACATTCATCTGTAAATTCAGGGCTGGATCACGATGTGGGGTAGATCAACATTTCATTTCTCCCAGCTGAGGATCTACAGTCAGTGGTCTGGGAGATTAAAAATTGGCTAAATATCACTGGACTGTAACTTAATAAAGTGCAGGCAGTGGCAAACTCTTTTTAGGGAGTTTACTGGAAGTATTTTATTTATACCTGGTTCCTCATCAGCTATGATCATTTCTGCCCCAAGCTTTGGTGATTGTGAAATGGCCTTATTTCTGCTAGTGGCTAAATGCTGACCAAAAATCACTGACCTGAGCTGAATGTGGAGTTTGAACCTGAGTACAGAGAGGTGGGAGCCTTCTGAACTATATTTAGGCACCCTTCCCTCTCTGCTTTTTTCGTGTCACAGTATTCAGAGGGGCGCACAAGTGCTTACGGTTCCCTGTTGTTCAAGCCTCACCGTGCTGTACAGCTAAGCTTTCAAACACAGGAGGAAAAAGGAGGCTTGAAATAGTTTACAAAATGAAACAGTTTTGGCTGACTCTTTCTGATCAGGCTCTTTCTTCTAGTCATATTTTTAACAATTTTCTTTACTGAGACCATCATGCTGATGTCAAGAGTGCTTCCCAAGGTCTCTAAATTCCTGCCATCTGCTACTCTTCCCTCTATCACTGTCATAATCCAATTTCCTCCTCTTCTGTTCCCACATTTCTTCCCATCTTTCTGATTTAGGGAGTTCATTGTGACTGTCTATGCCTTCACATAATACAGAGCCATAGCATTGGGTAATAATCGGGTATTATCTTCATATCCTTTTTCTTGTCTGTGGGTCTCAAAGTGCTTGTAAAAGACATTAGGCTGGGTGAAACTGGGACAGAGAAGTGAGGTGAGGCCAAGGCCTGGAACCCTTTCCTCTTGAGTCTGAGGCTGTTGTTCTGCCAGGAAGCGAGGGTTGTATTTTCAGTGCTTGTTTAGCTGGCTTTGCTGCTCAGTAAGGTAAAAAAACCTTATCTTGTAGGCTCCGGCTCAGGATTTTCTTCTTGAACCAGCTGCCCTGCGCCAATAGATGGTTCATCTGACTCCAGAGATTCTCACTGGAAGCCGGTTTTACATGATAGGCACAGCACCAAAACTGCCCAGCAAATAGCTTGACTTTCTTTTCAAGTGTTGTAAGAAAACCCGCCTTAGCTCAGCCTCTGAATCTTTCCTAACATGAGATCATCACAGCCCCTTCATCTGATTTAGATGTTTACAAAAGCCCTCTGATGGGATTATTTGGCTCAAAATGTCTTGTTGTCTCTTGGAAGAAAAGTGCCCTAATAACGCTAGCTTGTCTCCGCTGAGCACTCAAAATAGCTTGTGGGTGCTCAATATGAGCCAGTGCGTGCTTCAAAATAATATTTTCTTGATAGCATGTGCCAGGGCCTCATGAGTCTCTTCAGCAGCTGTTCTTTGACCATTTTGTGTACTGGTTAAGATGCACCTGGCTGTTTTAACCCACAACCTGCTTCTTGTTGCAAATGCTCTCCCTGGAGCATATCAATACTTAATTTATTTTCTTAACACATCCTTAGCATTAGTAGCTACATAAAAATAACTGGTGGATGTGGGAGTCGGTCATGTTGTAAGGCTGTGATAGATCACCTGTGTCTGAACCTATCCTGCATCTACCAACTGCTCCATGTTTACATCAGAAACAACCAGTGATTTGTTATTAAATATAAGATAAAGCAGCCCCTGTGAGCTTGCATCCTTCAAGTTTCTAGTCCACTGCAGATTTCAAGAGATTCGCTTTGAATGGTGCATCTCTTCCATTTGAGTAAAATATAAACATAACTCTTGCCTTGCATGTGAAGAACTATCTTTCCAGGGCTTATGCCTTGTTCACAGAAGTTTGGGAAGTTCTGTTCTTATTTGTGCAGTGTCTGGATGATGGGATCCTGAGGGTATTTCTGCCCAGTACTGCACAATATACAAACACTGCTCCCTGTGTTAAATAAATGAGGAAGCTGCTCTCACCTGTAGGTTATCCTCAGACTTAACCAGAGACAGGGTTCCAGCCTCCTGTGCAGTATCATTGTATTATTTTCAGTATGTTGTTAACAGCTGTGTTTTTATTGTCAGATATGTCTGTCAGGTTTTCATCTTTAAATGTAACTTTAAATGCTTGATTTTCCTCCCTTACACTATATTAAAAAAAAATAACAGCTATGAAGGCAGTAAGTTTTATCTCACACAGAAAACATGATCCAGTTCTCACTCACGATGTCTGTCAATCCAAAAGGCAGTTTTGTTTGTGTAGCGCAGGCCAGGACCACATCCTAAAATTCATGTGACTCTTGCAAAAAATCTTACCTACATAATCCTTTTCTCACTTGTTATAAAAACTTAGCCAATGGTTCCACAAAAGCGTCAAAAACAAACAGACATGGAACTAATGAAGTGGCTGCTGCCATCTCAGCTGGACTCATCTCAGCTTGCAGATTCAGCTGCCCAGTAGCCTTAAAGTAAAAAGGAAGATTTGACACACTGAACATATTATTCAGCCCGAGATTAGCAGAATGACCGATGCTGAGGGAGAAGGTATGCCACCTTCTTCCATTCATTGCCTGTGAGCTCCGATGCTGAGGGAGAAGGTATGCCACCTTCTTCCATTCATTGCCTGTGAGCTAGTGCAAATCATTTCTGTCTTCCCCAGGTAGCTAGGCAGTCAACCTTAACTTACCCAATGAAAGGGCATAATCATTGTTCACAGTTTGAGTACTCCAAATGTAGAGAATATCTGATGGCTGCATTTCATTACAGCATTTATCTTCATGAGTGGAAAAAGAGGGATAACTCACAAGTGCCAAAACCACTTATGAAGTATCCCATATTTTCCTCTGAGTGAAGATGAATAAAAGAGATCTACAGTAAATGATGTATGTTTGACTGAGTAGTGATAACCTCATCTCCCCTATTGGCCTTGGGGACAGAGGCTTCCTTGTGTGTGCCTGTGCAACCATTGAATTCCTTTAATATATTAGAATAAAATGGACTTAGCAGCGATTAGTTCAGGAACACAAAAAAGCAGCAAAATACGTAGCTTCTTATCTGCTCATTTTCAGGAATGCAGATACATGATAAATTAAGATAACTGAGGTTCAAGTGACAAATGCATATTGTAGCTGAAAGGATTCGGTCAGTGACAGCCAAAGAAAAGAAATCTAATTTGATGGGCAGGAGAATCATAGGGAAAGGACCATCTTCACTGGGTGTAGAAAGTGATCCGTTGTAAATTTCCCCTTCTACAGATTTTTGTAATAGGTTTATTTTTTTTAGATTTTTTAATTTGATTAAATTTGTTTTAATTGTTCTATAAAATAAAATTTTAAAGTTCCATGACGATTTCTGTAACATTTTCATTTTCTGCCCCCCCCCAATAGAAAATGCTAAGGGGTGCTTTAGAGGAGGGAGAAAAAGAATGATATCTCCTATGAAAAAGGTTGCTTTTCAATGAGTTTCTTGTTTTTGTTTTTGTTTTTGTTTTTTTTTTAACAAGGACTGCTCATTTGCTAAATGTATATTGCAGCTTGATCAGGTTGGAGGGAGGGGCATGGGAGGAGTCGAATTTTCTTTCAGTTTTGTTCACTGTGCACATTTTGGACCTACAGTGTTTTTGGAAATCGTATTTAGATACCTGCTCTGGGCCTGAGCTCCTTCAGCGCTGTGTGACTGCACGTAAAGCATTTTTGCGGCAGGGATTAAGGCCACCCCCTTTTTATTGCCTTGATCGCAAAGCCCTCAGCCTGTGTCAGCAAGACCTTTCCTTGGACCACACGCACGCTGCATGAGCCACTGCTGAGTTCACGGTGTTTAGAGATGCAAATGCCTGTGTGTGACACCCAGCCTGAGCGGACGAGACTGGGGTGTGCTGATTGTGGCATATTCCTTAATCGCTGTGGCTTTGTACTAGTGGGGCAAGCTGGGAAGAAAGCAATATGTAACTTGCCTCAGGCGTCCTGTGCAACAGGTGGGCAAGGCATCTCATCTCTAACCTCAGAGAGGTGTTGCTAGGATACATGGAGGAATGAGGAATTTGTTTAAAAAATCCCTTTGGTACCCTCTGCGTGCAGGGCTGCTGCAGGAGTTATCTGCCCTGTAGAAGCTGCAGTTGGTGTGTGACTGCCCAGGAGTGCTCCTTTCCCTGTATCCTCGGAGCTGTATGGGCCACAGAGGCATTTGTATCCCAGCACATCTTTGCTGACCGGCCAGTGGGTAGGAGAAAAGGGAGGAACACCTCGAGCACAGCTGCGCCTCCCTTGGGAAAGGAGGGCTCGTCTGTGTGGTGGCACAGACCTCGGGGGCACGGTGCAGGACCTGCCATGGGTTCCTCTTGCTCACCTCACCCCTGTGGAAAGAAAGGCCAAAGCTTGTGGCTGCCCCCACGCTCATAAATGCAAGTGTGCCTGCTAGCGCACATCTGTCTCCTCTCTCCCAGGACACTGTTAGATTATTTCCTGGAAAAAAAATTGCCCCATTCCAGCTACTGCTCTCCTCAGACGTCGTAAGCATGATTTGACAACAAGGAGAGTCCGGAGACCGATCTCTGCTGGCAGTCGGTACGCAGCCACCCTGTGCCGAGCACGGCGGCAGTTACTAGCGCAGATTCAGGCTGCTCCCTGCCAGTTGGCATCAGTGCCTGGGAACGCTTCCAGGCACTCCTCAGCCTACTGCTGCAGACGTGGCCCCGAGGAATCCCAGATAAGGGACTTGCAGGCTGTGGAACAACTGCCTCCAGCTAGCAGAAAATTGCTCACAGGTGTTATCAAAGCAAATACGTATATTGTATGTGGCCAGAAAAATATACTGATTTTGAGCCCCATGAGATTTATACTCATGAATTTATTATGTTCAGTAACAGGGGTGCGACATTGTTTTTTAAATTTCAGTAAGGCTAGTATTTTGCACAGTCTCTCTGAAAGGTTTGGATATGCTTTTGTCATGCTAAATGGTATAACTAATGTCTGTGATTCTTTGCAACTTGTTGATCAACAATTTATGCTTGGTTTTCTTTATTTCAAAGCACTTGATTGTTTTCAGTTCTGTCTCTAGCGTTAAAAATGCACAACCTTGTTTGGAATGATT
This sequence comes from Platalea leucorodia, assembly GCF_965183815.1. Taxonomy (NCBI): domain Eukaryota; kingdom Metazoa; phylum Chordata; class Aves; order Pelecaniformes; family Threskiornithidae; genus Platalea; species Platalea leucorodia. The sequence continues at coordinate 63,537,274 of NC_138827.1, forward strand.
ATGGCAAGGAATTAAACAAAAGCTCATCATAATAATGATATATTGGTAAACATTTTTAACTGGAAATTCAAAGGATCCCACAGCAAGTTGCTTGCTGGTGTCCTCCTGCCCCCCAATATTTTCACATAAACTATGAAATGCATATAGTGGATTGCAAATGGTCTAAAACAGTTTATTGAAAGTAATATGCAGAATGTTTCATGTGTGTCTCCCGTGTCATGCAGCAGGATAACTTCACATCACGTAGCTTCTCCTGCAACAAAACAGGGTTTAAAATCATGGGGAGGAGAAACTAGGCCAAATCCTTAGCTGGTGTAAATTGACTTACTTGCTTGGGCTTCATAATGAACTGAAATTTAAATTGCCCTTTACTTTCTTCAGTGGATAATTTAATTCACGCTTTAATTTATAAGTTAACTAGCGCCTAACTCCCACTTATGCCCTTTTAAGGATGTTGTGTTCAGGATGCTCTGTCAGGATTAATACCAGCTAATGATAGCTGACTCAAGGCATGTCTACACCGTGCAACAGAGCTCTGTACAAGGATCCTTGAGCTAGCATCGAGCCTAGCTAGCTTTAGTAATAGTGATAACCACACCACTGGGGTCCTGTGCTTGGGCTAAATCACCCGGCAAGGTGGACACAGCAGGTCGCTCCTGTCTAACTATTGTCTCTGTAAACAGAAGCATGTTGTCCTGGGCTTTCAGGGTCTTAGTTATATGGCTGCTAGGTAAAGAAGGGTAGTGGACTGGGAGGAAGGACTGGGGTCTAGACTAGATAGAGGAAATCCGTCCTAGCCCTGTGGTAACCTATGCCTCTGCTGCTTTCTATTGTGAATCACCAGTTCCATAACAGAGCCAATGATGCTTGCGTACTTTAATTAGACTAATTTTGAGAGTTTCATATGACAATGCTGCTCAGAGAGGATCTGGTGTGATGTGGAATTCAACTTTTAACACTGACAAATGTTAGTTTAAATGTCATCATAAAATACATCCAGGTATGCCGTCATTGTCACCTGATAATGCCATGTAAAATAATAATGCCATTCATTCTCTTTCCTGACAGTTTCTCCGTTTCACCTCTCTGCAGTAATTCTCTCTATTTGTGCATTTTTCAATTATGAAGTAAGAAATTCACCGTGTTCTAGAGGTGTGAAACACCCTTTAGCTTTTTAGAAATATGGGCAATCAAGATAAATCCAGTAATACCGAAGCCTTCCAGTAATGGAGTAGCTTTGCCTGACTTCAGTGACTCGAGAGCTTTAGCAGCACAGGGATTTTTCTGGCCACATGCTTCGCAGGGAGTTAAACATCTGAACAGAGTAATCCCTCCATTTCAATCACATGGGTCAGGAACGGGTGGCATTTCAAAACATCCAACTTAGGCAGACAGATCTGTGTTGAGCTACACTATAACTTAAGTAAAATGCAATAAGCGTTACAGTTGGGAAGAAATTGTACCGTTTACAGCGACAGCTGAAAAAATATATCCCAGCTCCCCACCTGCTTGGAAAGGAAAGAAAGAGCTGGGTTGTACTCCACAGCCCAGGCCAAGTTCTGGTCTTGACTAGCTATTTTAGAAATTAAAATCCTTGCTACTCCAGTAGTATATCTTCTTCAGTTCAGATGAATGAAAGAAGCGCTAATTTCAGTGGGTTTTTCTCCCCCCCGCCCCCCCCCCCACCCCCGGCCCTTCTCTCTACAGTCTTCTGAATTCATTGATTTTCTTATTTCCTTCTGACAGGCTACAGCTGACAAGAAATTTGGTGCTTTTGTAAAATAATTAAAAGTCTTGTGTTACATGGGGAATGTAACCCATCAGCACTCCCTAGCAAAAGGCAGATTACTGAGCAAGGTAATTCAGTTGCCACGGGGTGGGGCTCTCTCTGTCCGCCCACAACAGGGATGTGAGCCATGAGCCACTGGTGGGGCAGAGGGACCAGCCTCCAGCAGTGTGGAGCTGCTGACATCTAGGGTTCAAAATGGCATGAGACTCAGGGGATCAGATGTCAAGTTTAGTGCCTTTACTTAAAGATCAGCAAAGCTCAGCAAAGGCATTTCAGTGGCTTTGCAGCATATGTCTGCAAGGCAGTCTATGTCTACAAGGCAGCATATGCTTACAGACCTAGATATAAACCCAAATCCAAGAGTGAGCTCCCTTTTCTAGCTTTTCTTGCCAACCTATAGGAATAAGGAGTTGGGGTTAAGGACACCATTCATTGCAAACACAGAAGTCCCACTGAGTTCAAAGAAGGTTGGACCTGACCACTAGGTTTACACAGTGGAAATAATTGGTGTTCCTAGGATATTTTCATGCGTCTTCATTTTAGTGTCATTTGCTGCTGAGGGAAATTCCCTAGAAACTCTAGATGGAGGGACTGGAGAGACAATGAACCAAAACCTGTTTTCTTTACTACATCTAGCTTCAGGGAAGCCCTTGCAGACAGAGGAGGCAGAGAAGCCCTCCCAGACACTCGGCACAGGGGCGAGACTGTCACGTAGCCTTCACTGCCTGCAGGCTGACAGAGGCAAGTGCTTGGCCTTGCCTTCCTTGCTTGGCCTTGACTTTCCACTTGGCCAACTCCCATCCCAGGCTGCTTGTTCTTTGCCTGCACACAAACCTGTTTCTTGCAGTGTTGCAAGTTTCAGCCTGGCCAGCGCTGGGACTAGTCTTGTCAAAAACAACATGGGGTAGTTTTAACTTGGGTGAGTCTGCAGCAGCCTCGAGATGTTCGGCAGTGCAGGGCCTGGAGTGAGCAGCAGTTCATTAAGAGTTTATCTGAAACTGAGTGTGATCACACAAGCTTAGCATGTTGGGATGTGAAAGGGAAATGCTGCTGTTATGAGGACACGTTGTGTTTTAGTCTATGAAAGAAGTTGTTCCAACAGATTGAACCCATCTGCAGTGCTATGCTGACAGGTCCTGCCTGCAGTTTCCAGGGTGAGGAAAACTCTTGTTAGCTTACCAACATGAGCACTGCTTCTGAATTTGCACACAGATAACAGCAGTTCCTGATGGAGAGCAAGGAGTTTACCATCGGGAGATTTCCTTACGTGGCTGGGGGAAGTAAAAGGGACTGACAATTACAGTTGTCTCCAGAGTCCCTTTCTGGCCTGCCTCGTTTGCTACCTACGCCCTGCCCCATGGGAGTGGACATGATGACAGGGATGTGTTCAAGGGCAGCAGTTCTAGGCAGCTCAGCATGCTGTGATTGTGAGTGTGCTTTGTAAACATTGAAACACGCAGTCACCTGCCCTGCATCTCTGCAAAGCCGCTGAGGCAAACACAGAGGTGGGCAGGAAAAGGTAACCTTGAGGGGAACATAAAAATAGAAATGCAGACCTGTAGAAGAAGAGAGATCACCGTGTGAACAGAGGTAAGGAAGGGGGAAACACCCAAGTATGTGCCCCACGATCTATGGCGGAGCAGAAGCACTCACCTGAACAGTAACTGCATTACGGATGAAGGAGCAGACAGGCTGCGCAGGAGCACGTCTGATACAGAACTGCTGGAGTTCTCTGGGACTGGAGACTCCCCAGTTGGTCCCACCTAGCTTCGCAAGAGCTGCTTTCCATATAAAATGAATTTTGATTGGTCTGAAGCGAAAGCGTGAGGTAATCGAAGCAGGAGGCAGGTAATGCGTGTGGACGAAGAGCTGTCTGTGGGCTGTAGGAGCCTTTTGTGCATCACTAGGAACGTGCCTGCAGGCATGGAGTGGGGGAACAAAGGTATCAGATGAGGAGAACACGCTGGAGGCCTTTTTCTTTGATGTTTGGAAACCGCTCAAGGGGCTGTCTTCTCTGAAACCCCTTTGCCTTGCCTTTTTTTTTCTTCCTTTTTTTTTTCCTCTTGGTGAAACTTTCATAGATGTGCTTTCATTTCTTTAAGGCTTAGAAGCAAGAGCGCATCCATCCATCCAATCATTGTACAAACGCCATGCTCACGCTGGAGTTCCCCTGGGAGCTGGTTGCTTCTTCTGCCTGTCAGAAATAGCACAGCCACGTGCTTTGGGTCTGAAACCGCAGGTAGTCCTGATGCAGGGGCACAGAAGGAAGGGCAGCATCAAAGACATCTCTGTCTACCGTGCTGGAAAGAAGAGATTGTGGTGGTGGTGTTTTTTAGCTGGCCAGCTGGGCATGCATTCAGATTGCTGCTAAAGGCTGTGGAAACTCTGGGAGCTGGTTCCATCACAGTGTAGGAGCTGTAGAGTCAGTCACCTTTGAAAATGGCTCTGGGGCATGGGTACCTGAGGGCAGGATGGAAAGGCTGAGTTTATGTGGAGAGGCTCAAGATGTTCTTGCACAGGGTGAAAGAAGCTCATCTGCTCCAGTCTCCTGGATGTAGGCCTCAGTTAGAGCTAGTAGCAGATTTTTTGAGAACTGTTTAAAATTGGAAAATGTCTCACAGGGAAGCTTTCTGTGAGAAAGGAGCAGTTTAAAAAACAAGAGGAAAAGTGCTGAAATTGTCAGACACCATCTTTCATTTAAAAATGACAATGTATGGCTTATGATATTTAACAGCTTTTCATGCTTTCTTCTATAAATTAACTCACATTTTCAACCAAATAAATCAAAATAATCTGTGTTAATTGAACAATAACAGTTGAATCTGTTTTAGACTGAATTTTCTTTTCCATTGGATATCAGCTCACTGAGGTATGTGGTCTTAGCTTGTTTACATGGTCTAGGAAATGAAAGGTTTTAAAAAACCTTAAAAAGGGTTGAAAAGTTGTTTTCTGCTCATATTTCATCCCAATATCAGTCGTAAGATACTTCCTTTGTTCTAAGAGTGTGTCCAATGGAAAATAGATATACAGAGCAAGTTGTAATGAATCAGCTCAGCTGCTGGTGTGGTGCAGGTCTGTCAACATGGTTTGACATGAGCTAACTGCTTCTTGGCAGGGTAAATTGTCTTTTTTTGGGAGCTGCTTGCTGCCGTGTTTGAATTTGACCCAATATACTAGCTTCAGACTACTGTGGATGTCCCTGGAGCAGGCGGCAATCACTTCTGGGGTTCCACTGGATGCATAGCCCTAACTTCTGTGCATCTCTGCTAATTTTTAAGCGATATGACAAACTCCAGGCTCCCAGTTTGCCTCTGTCTGGTTCTGGAGTGGAGAATTACATGCAGGAGCACATTGTGTCTTGGAGTGGTGCCATTGGTTTACTGTTGTTATAATTTCTTTTATAAAAGCATGCTGGTTCCTTTTTCTTTAAGCCAAAGCAACATCAAATAAGTGCACCTCAATTAGTGGCAAGCTGCAGTGAGCTTTAGGTCATGACTGAGTTCATCCCCTGGCCCAGTTCAAATCCTACTGAAATTACTCTTCACTAGCTTTGTATGAGAAGCAAAGTGGATGTGTAGCCCAGGAGATGGGTTTCTCCTCTCTGGTGGAATTAACTGAGTTTCATTTCCATGAAATAGTAATGATGAGCTTCCCATAATACTTGAATTCTTTACAAGCCCCAGCCAGTTAAAGATCCATTATCCTGAGCACAGTGGTGCAAACGTTAGTAAAAAATGTGATGCAGAAGAGGGGCAAACAAGAATAATAATGAAATTGTAATGCAGAAAGGGTAAGACAAATACAGGGAGGATAAAGGCAAAGCTCCCTGTCCCATATGTGGTCGATGGGGAAGCTGGGGTGGTAACAGCTGAGTGTGTCCTAGGCTGTGTAAGAAAAGGCTGTGTAAGAAGCCCACAGGGGTTGATAAAAGATTTTCCCTCATGTTGAATCAATAGTTACAAGCTGTGTTCTGGGAGAGTCAGACATTGACCAGCATTGGCAGGACATCCAAAGTCTGGTGTATCTATAGCGTTGGTGCTCTCTGCCAGCCTCACCGGGACCAAGCAGGACTTGCATTTTGTTCTGAGATGGCAATACTACACTCCCTATTTTTTTTTTTTTTTTCCCTGAGAAGGAAGAACACTGCTGGCTCTTTTTACAGACCAAAGCGCTGTTTATTTCTTTCTCCAACAGGAGACGTATGCTACTCTTCAGTTAGATGTCAAAGCCCCGCTACCGAGAGCTGGCCCCGGCTGGTCTTCGCTCACAGTAACAGGCAGGTGCAGCCAGCCAACTTGGACTAGTGCTGACGGCTCGGGCTGTCAGCATGGCTACCCGAACCCCCCCTCGGAGGCTGTGTTGGGGAAGCAGCAAAGGCGGTCGAAGGTGGAAGGGATTATTGTTCTGAAGCACTCCAAGTATAAGATGAAGTGGGCAGATCAGGACTTGAGTCTCCTTTTTTTTTTTTTCTTTGCCTACGCAGGGTGTGTAAGAGTTCTGAAATGATGCTGTTGTGACCACATGGCTGTGGTTTTCTTTGCTCCTGCTGAGTTAACTATTACTTGTGGTAGCCGTGCTTCTGGCAGTCACACTTAAGTGCTGATAGAGGCCAGTTCCAGGTGTGTGCTGCAGTGCTGCTGTCAGGTGAAGGTGACAGTCGTGAAACGCTTCAGCAATAGCTGGACTCAGAGGCTTTTCTTCTTTTAGAGAGTGCTGATCTTTAAGTGAGACTTGATGTCTTCAAAGGAGGCACCGAGCTAAAATATGCGTAGGGTAAAGTTGCAAGGGCAGCATCCTCCTCTCTGTGTGTCAGAAGAAGAGCTGAGAGGGATATTTTAATGGCTGTGACTGTAACAGCTTAATCCCATGGGCTGTACAGTTAGCCCCATGCGAGCTCAGTAAATCTCACTACAGCCCCCATTTCATCCAGGAGCAAGACTTCTAGATGTTCAGACCTGAGTGGTTTTGATTTAATATTCAGAAGCATTCAGCTTCCCAAATAAAGGTAATAGTTTTGCTAGTTGAGAGATTTATTAATATCTTAACATGGCCTTAGTTTTAGCCTTTTATTCCTCCCTTTCTAAAAAAAATTTCTTACCACAAACCAGCCTTGAAGTTTGGAAAAGTAATCATAGCTCTGCTGAGCAAATTTGACTATACTGATGGGTTGAATGAGCTATGACCTCTGCTGACCTCATTCTGTTCCATTTCCCCTTCAGGCTGGTAGCAGTGAGTGGAAGTAAACATTAATCTGTTAATTTAGCCTCTGGTATAAATAGAAAAAACATATAATTGCAATCACTGTTTTGTCAGTGGGCTTATCCAAGCTTCTGAAGAAGAAGTGGCAGCACTGCCTGTGTGCTGCTCTGCTCAGGGGACTTTCCATCCCACAGTATTCAAGTGGGGCAGATTATTGCTTGCTTGTCACAGCAGGAGGGCCAAATGGGGCACCTGCTTCCTGGGCATATATCCTCCAACATCCCCATTTAATAACTCTTCTTCTTTCTTGCATCTTTCTCTGGAGACAGCTGCCTTCCATCTTATTTTTTGTTTGGGTGTTTCTAGGAAGAGATAAAGTTTGTCTGTATGGAGACAGGTTGTGACAGGTTACCTTACTGTGCCAGTCCTAGGAAAGAAACTATGGGACATGGAAATAATGTCCTGTCGCTGAGGAAAGGAGGGCTGGAAGGGAGTACCTTCTGTCTGGTTGAGTTCAGATAAGCATTACAGCATATGTAATCCTTTTACAACCTTCTGAAGGGCCAGGCATGGATTTATGGAGGGGAGGAGGGAGCTGGGCAAATGGAGTTGCAGCTTCCTTCCTGCTTTCCACTGGGATGGTGAGTTTGCATGCTATGTGGCACACTGACAGCTGCATGGCTGCAGAGGCAGTTCTGGTCAGGGTTGTGTCTCCTGGCAAGCACCAGCGTACAACCAGGTAGAGCGGTTGTTTGCCTATGCCTTACAGGGCCATTTCAAAACTCTTTTGTGCCTGTCTGTTGTTGGTATCCAAACCAAGTCTGAGGTCTTTCCATGAGCAGCATGAGAAAGCTGCCTTTCTGCTCCTGACTCGGCACAGGTGAGGCTTCGAAGATGGAAGCTGTGCTGTTTGCAGCATCTCAGAGCTTACTGGAGGAGGTCGCTGGCTCTCGCTTGGCATTAGCATGTGACTGGCATTTACGTGCTTTGGCATCGCGTGACGGTGGCTTCACTGACCCAGCAATGCGAGGCTTCTGATAGGAGCTACTGGCAGCTGGTTTCACATCCACCTTCTGTGGGATCTGATGCAGAGACTCAGGGCAGCCTGCTTGGAGATACAAGGGTTGCTTTCTTATGTGGGTAATTAGTGTCATAATCTAGGGTTTAAGGATAACCAACAAAGAAACCGTACTTGGGTTTAACTAAAATTACTCCTTAACACAACTTGTTAAATTGAAACAAACCCCACATGAGTGTTCTTTTAAATCCATTTACAAGTGCCTTGTATTGATTTAGCCTACTTCAGTAACTCAGATGAGCTAAATTGATGTCTGTGCACTAAGTTAAGTGCATTCACTTGGGATTTCATACCTGCTGAACTGACTTGACTTCAAAACTGATTTTAGTTAAACCAGTACAAGCCTTGTGTGAAGAACAGGCCTTTCTTATTTGTTGCTGCCGGTTTGACCAAGAGCAACGTGACAACTTAGGGGAAAAGGTGTCTTTTGCCCTGCTGACTGTAGTGCTGAGGTACCCTACTAACCTTGTCCCTAATTTTGACCTTGAAATGATGCTAGCATTGCCTAAAAACCTTAGTAGCAGCCTTCTTTCTGTAAGGAAGCTGTTTGAAAAAGACTGTTAATTTAATCCTTTTGCTTGCAGGTGCACTGTTACCTAGTATCTGGAGAAAGGAACAGGAACAAAAGGCTTACAGACCTACTTCTCTGCCGTCCTGCCTAATGCCCCCCGAGCCAAACAAGAACAGTTAGGAGCCCTTAAGCAAAGGTTTCTTTCCCTTTTCAGACAGTGCTTTTCAGCTTTGGCTGAGCTTGCTGTCTCTTTGGGCTATATACCAGAGTTCCTTCAACCATTCAGCTGACAGGCTCTTTTTATCTCAGCCACCAAGAGCGAATCGTAAGTGCCCCAACTAACAGTTGTGACCACATCTCTGCTCCACTGACAGTGTGGAAAGGAATTGAAACCTAACCCATCATCTTCCTGAGCTGGCTGCTGAGCCTGCAGCAAGGGCCATGGTTTTCCTTTAACCCTCCGTGAAGACAGGATGTGGAAGATGATTGCAGGTGTGCAAGTTACCACAGGTTCATGAGTCGCTTGTTCATAAATTATCACTCAGTGGTTGAGCTATGATAAGTGGTGATGTATATGCTCTTTGTGCCCTAAATGGATTACAGGAATGTGTTTTGCCTTATTTTTACATAGGATTACTGGACCTATTACCAAGTTTTAGATGGCGGGACAGTGTTAAACAGCAACAGCATGGTCTCCTGAAACTACTCTCAATAAACACTGAAATTTCTCTTACCTGTTGAGAAAAGTGTTTCTGCATAGGCATTTCTAAATTAGGGGCTGTGTTCATGTTTTAAGTAATGAGTTGGCGAGTAAGTGTAAACTTTTAAAAATGGTAATGCATAGACCTGAGCTACTTTTTTCTACAACACAAGGGTCATCAGTTTACAGAAGACTCATCTGTAAGCAGTACTTCCCAGTCATGGTTCAGAAACTCATAGGAGAAGAGTGAAAAAAATAGCCCCTGCCCTAAATAGCTCAGTGTGATTATGACAGGAGGCCACCAGTGGACCCAGAGAGGCGGGTAAAGCAAACACAGGGAGACAGAGCAGCTTCTTATAGGGAGCATCAGTTTTGCACATCCATAGCTACCAAGGCAGCCAAGTTTCACTTCTAGTTGAAGGCAAAGAAGGTTTGAGGGAAAGGATTTGAAAGAAGTTAATGAGATAACTTGCTGGATGTCCCCATCTTTGAGATACAGCACAGAAGAAAGAACAAAAGATGTTTGAAAATGTATCTTGTGTTTGATGAAAGGTGGCATGGCTTATTGAAGGTGGGAGAACACATAAATAGTATATGAGAGAATGATAGACTCTGGAAGATCCTGAAAGTTAATAAAATTTGCTTTTATTTGATGTGATGAGGAGGCATGAAATGGGGGGAGAAGAAAAAGGCATGTTTAGAGTGGTGAGCTAGAGAAGTAGTCACACAGTGGAATTTGGAAGGAAACAGAGAAGGGCGAAATTACTTCTTAAAGGAGAGATGCTGTTGTCAAGACATGAGAAGAGCCTGGACAGGAGCTCTAGATTCAATGATAGACAAAAAAGGCCACGTTAGAAAGAACAGAGGTGGCATCAACTGTGTCACACGGATTGAGGCTCTGGCGAAGAGGTAAAAGGAGGAAGGACTCCAGATCGCTGGGGCAGTCAGCAGCACCAGCCGCAGCGGCTGGGGCTGGAAGAGCGAGGGCAGAGTGTGTGTGGGAGAGGAGGTGCAGAGTTTGTTCTCTTTGACAAACGTTTGTGGAGTGTCTAGCCCGGCACTTGGAAATGCATTGTCTAGCTCTAATCTGCGATCACCATCTCCAGGCGTATCTTCACATGCCAAGTACCTCCTGGGAGGTTTTGTCAGGAACTGTGGATGCTGAGGGGTTGGGGAGGATTGTCCAGCCTCACCTGCCATCAGAGCTTTCTTATGTCAACAAAGTGTCGTGCTCACAGATGTTACCAGGAAATAAATACTGGCTTTTGTAGCATAGACCCATTTCTGATGAGGGACACGTATCCTAGAAAGGAAAGTTTCAATAAATGCACAAGGAAGCTGCAGCGGCTGAATTTTATATTGTGTTTTTCTTGCTATCACACTTGGTGTATTATCTAAAGGGATCTGTGAGTGAGGTGGTAAAACAGGGCTTTTTTAATTATACATCACCCAGAAAACTGATAAGGCAAACAAAGAAGGCAACCAAATAACACAGGCATGAGCCACTTCAAAATAATAATGTAGCAAGAACAATAGAGGAGTAATTCACAGCTCCCTAAGAAATTTTTGCAGTTCAGAGGGGGTGAGATAGCAAGCAGCTATTGACTGTTTTCCTTTCATGTTTTCCACCTGTCTGCTTTGTGACTGGGAAGTATATTACCTGAATCCTGGTGAGGGCTTTTTGCACTATTGTCTTAAAAGCCTCGCTCTACAAGAAACGATCCTAATGGAAACTGAGTTGCAGGTATGAAACGCATACAAGGAATGGAAGGAGAGAGACAACTAATTTAAATATAATTTAAATCCTTTCTAACTTTTGTTACATGTAGATGTACAGGGACAGCTCCAGCATTTCCCTGGCCCCTTTGGGCTGCTCTGGCACCGCAGAGTAGGGTGAGCTGGCAGCTGCCTAGCACAAAGCAGTTACGCTGCTTTGGGGTCAGGCACTTTCCACCAGCACCGAGGCTGGGAGGGAGAGGGAAGGTTGATGTGAGCTGGCAGCGCGCTCTCAGCATAACGGCCAAGTGTTAGTCCAGCACCACGCAGGTTTTGTCCAAACTAAGGTTTACAAGTGTGCGTTGTTGACGAAAGTGTTTGCTAGCACACGAAGCATTTAGCACACACAACATAGGCGCTGCCTCACAAAGCACCAGGCCAGGTGAAAAGTGAGAGTGGCAACCTCAATGTGTGAAGAATTTAGTAATTCTGTGGCCTGACGGTGCTAGGTGGTTGTATGCTCTGCCTTGTCTGCACAAGTGCTGAAGCGCATGTCTGCGCTGCAGAAGCCAGGGATTTAAACCCCAGCTAGCTGCCTGGCTCAGCTGCTCTTGGCAGTGGAGCAAGGCAACCCAGCATAGGCCACAAAGGCTTCCCCAGATCTTAAGTAAGCATTTGGGCTGCAGGCCAAAAACGATCTCCATGCTACCCAAGTCACACTGTTCACAGTACGAGATCTAAGTGGTCTGAAGCCAGCCCAGAACATCTACTTGAGATACCCTGATTGCAATACAGACGTAACCTTTAAATGAGAAAAGACATTTTGAAATCCTAATCTGCTTCAGAGTTCTGTAGCAATTCACAATTGATCTGCAGTCCAAACTGGGGAAGAAAAGAAAGCTCTCACAAGCTTGTCTGTTGTCCTTGCAGAGGACTAGAGGAATCAACCCATAGTTGAATTTTTTCACCTTCAATTTTAGCATCTTGCTTAAGAAAGACACATTTATGTGCTGGAGAGATTTAGTAGAGGTATTCATTGCAAATATACTAAGGCCTAGGATGTGTTTTCAAATACCGAGTAGAGTAAGAATGGTGGGGGGGTGGGGGTGGGGGGGGTGGGGTGGGGTGGGGGTGTGTGTGGGGGGGTGTGTGTGGGGGGGTGTGTAGGCACACATTGCTTGCTGGTTTTGTAACAGACCAAAAAGGATTGACTGCAAGACAAAGCTATCACAGTCTAGGGTTTGTAGGGGTAAGGTGTGCTGTTTGCTTTGTAGAACTTCATGCTGTTTGCAAGATTAAAGGGCATTCCTATGTCTCTGTCTTTGAAAAGCTAAAAAATTAATAATATATAAGAGACTGGCAGCATTCAGTTGTTACACTTGTGGAGTTTGGTTTGATTCTGTTAAGTGTTAGAGAGTTTTGGAGAAACTAATTCCACTTCACTAAGTCTTCTCCAAACACAGACAGAAACAAATTTAATTAGTGTAAGTAAGAGGATGGGAAGAAAGTTTTCTGGTTTGTTACTTCTCTACATGTGTCTGTCTATCTATCCTTTCAGCTTACCAGTGTTTTCTTCTACTTTTTTGCCAATGTGGCAATATTTTAAGTACAACTTTCAAAAGCCAAAGGCCTAATATAATAAACCCTGTTTTCAAAAGGTGGCAAGGGCCACATATTTAAAAATAGAGAAGCATCTAACTCAATTTAGTAGGAGTTAGCCATCTAAATACCTTTTAAAATGGTATGCACTCTAGGAACACAAGTCCAGTTTGGAAAGGGTGGGACACACAATCCTGGTGTCTCAGGTTCCTGTGCTATTCTGAAAAAGAGATTGAACATCTTAAATTACATAGACGGCTTTGAGAAAGTCCGTTTGAGGATTCTTCTTAAAACCTTAGGTGCTCAAGTTTTGTGATGGCCTGAGAATTTCAGCTTCCATTTAAAAACAAATAAATCCATTGCCAGCCATCACAAATGTGGAGCGAAAATGAAAAACATGAATCCTGAATTCTCAGAAGCTAGACTGCACATACAAAAAATAACATTGATTATTTTTAACATCTCAGCATTTTTTAGTCATGACTTCTCAGGGGCTGACTGAGATCCTGGAATGCTGGGGGCTGGTTATCCCACATTTGTAAAAATAGCTCGTCTAGCAAAGGCAAAAGAGCTGAAGAACTTTCCATGCCACCTTTTATTGTGTGCTTGCAGGGTGGGGTAATGTAACATACTTTTGCTTTACTTTTAGAAGGTCTAGGTACTTATTAGGAATTGCACAAGTCATTTCTATTTCTGTGAATATATTGTAGATGATGAAACTTTCTGTCGTTGGCCACTTTCCAGCCAGCATTATCTGTTTATTACAGGCCATGTGTGGGAATGGAGTCATAAACAACCTCTTACTTTGGCAAAACTAGAACACTAATCACTTTTGTATTAACTCCAATAAATCCTGAAACAGTACATGTTGTGGATTAAAAAGATAATAATGTGCTAATCCTTTCTGTGGTCACTGACCATTTTAAGCTGTTCTGTCTCTCATGCCTGAAGGATAAATCCTCTGGCTCTTGATGAAAGGCTAGATAGTGAAGTATGTATGCACATCAAACACCAGAGTTGTTATCAACAAATGCATTTTTCTCACTATTGCAGATAATTTTTGATCCACTTTTACCTTCAATCCGAGATCTCACTTTTCCTCCCCCGCCCCACCCCCTGGTCTTCTGTCACCAGGACTCCTTCATGGCACAGAAAGACCTTCCTCAGCTCCTGGCTGGTGATGGGGGTTTGGAGCGCTTTCTGGCAGAAACTCTCCTGTACTGGAACAAATATGTGAAATTCCTATGGGGGCAAAGAGACTGATAGACTTGAAGTGCTCACATTAAGGTCACTCAATTTATAGAATAAGTGGATCAAAAAATGAACAACAGAGTGTTATGGACATACTCTGACACCCACTGAAGTCAAGGGTGAGGTTCTCTAGCCTTAAATGGGCTTTGGATCCGGCCTTGCTGGGGTGGGCTGTCTCCTGGGAATGGAGTTACCCTACACTAGAGCCAAAAGAGGAGGAGAGAGGGTAGCGATAGAGCTGAAGACTTCAGCTGAAGACTTCAGGAGGTGATGCCAAGAGTTTTCAAACTTTCTTCCTCCTTCTCAAAAAAATAAAATAAACCACAGCTTGAAAGCACTTCTGACTTTAGGAAATTCAGTAGCTGGTTGTAGAAGTTTCAGTTGCATGTGCCAAGCTGAGACATGGAAGGTGAAAACATTCTTCAGATCAGTTTCTGCACCTAATCTCCAATAAATATTTTTAACGGGTGTATCAAACAAAGCTACAGCAAGTGCCAGCATGGTCTGTAAGCCATTACTTACAAGATTGTTCACATTATACAGCGGTCAACACACTTCTGATTTTTCATGTTTGGCACTGGAAGTAGTGTTTTTCCTTTGCAAAGTGAATATTGTTCGTCGTACAGAAATGCAGGAACCACATAGTGCATGGAACAAGCAGTTGATTAAAGATTAGAATAGTAATGAATGTATTAAAGTGGAATGTACTTGGATAATTGATTAATTGGTGCAGTCTAAGCTACTTGCAGAGCATTACATTCATTCTCCATTAAATCAATCTCTGTCTTCTCTCCAAGCCTTGTGACTGAGAGCTGAAAGGCATGAACAACTTATTAAAGTCATCCAGATCGGTTCTACTGGAACAGGGGGAGCTGGTCAGTGCCCAGGATCCTATTTGCAGCCTGTTGCTTGTGCTGGATCTCGTGCTTACATTTCAGCAGGATTGCAGGCAGGGGGAAGACGTAATCGGTAATGCTCTTATCTTCCCATAGCCCACTTTTGCATTTCTCCCACCTTGTTGCTGTGTTCTTCTTAAAAACAAACCTGTGATCTCATGCAGAAAGAAATGTCGCAATGACATGTTAATTAACATGTTCATCCAAGGGAATATAAGATTGCTGTGAGAAACTGCAGTCTGGGATAGGAACCATACATTCCTTAGCAACACAAGAATGCCAGAAAGGACTCCCTTATTACAATTAAAAATCGCACAGCAACTGAAGGCCACAGACTCATTGCTCTGGGGTAATACCGGAGCAGCAAGCTCTGTAAAGCAACACCATGTACAGGACTTGTTATTGAGGACTGGAGAGAAGAACGAGATGGGACAGGACAGGCTACCTAGAGAGCCTGCTTTATGAAAAGCTTCTGTTTCCTAATTTTAATAACTGCATGGCTGTTTGTAAGGAATGATATTTTAGCTCTTTTCAGGGCCTAGTGGAAGAAGGGTTTACAAGAATGTCAGTGAACTGATGGAGGCACATAAAATGGATGGCAAACTTTGTGCCTTTTGTGAGTTTTCTTTCAGGCTTTTCAAGGTCCATGCTGTCTTCTGCTTTCCTGTTGCTGTGCCACTTCTGCTCTCATCTGGTGACCGACACCAAGTCAAGTAGATGAAACCTCATTATATGTGCATGTACAGTGTGTGTTTAGAGGGTGTAGGATAGTTACCAGCCACTCCCTGATTTTGATCTGTCAAATATCCTAGAGAGGTGGAAAAGCCCTTCTTCTGGGAACACTCCTCCTCTGATCTTCTTCTGACTGCCATGAAGAACTGCAGCTCTTTGCTCTTTGCGCCATCTTTCTCCTTGGTGACTCTGTCCCAAATGGACCTTTCAGGCATCAAATCTGTTTATCCTGCTCACAGTTTGTTGAAAACAATGAGTGAATCTTTTTGGAGCATTTAACAAACACAAGCCGGAGGAAGGTGGACCCTTAGATTCATAAGCAGGGCACAGACCCATCCCCAGAGTAACTAGCATACTCTTCTCTTGTTTTATTATTTGCTTAGGAGTATTTCAACAGGTTGTGGGCCTAGGGTTTAGAAAACTAAGTGCTGAAAGTGCACACTGACATAAAATAGTAATTCCCAAATATTTAGAGAAGCATGTGTATAAACATTTGCAGAATTAGGGCCTAAAGTGTTTTGTTTGTTTCTAAACCCTACAAGTATGCAGTTGTTTGAATGTGTCTTTTATTTTGATGCCTAAATGTGATCTTCTAGGGGGCAGCCTTTCAGTTGCTACTTTAAAAATGGATCATGTGTCTAGCTTTTTATTTCTTACACAACCTAAAGCACTACCAAAACCCAATGACATTAAACATCGACTACTGTTAGCATCCAAAAATTATGGCTTAATTTCCCACCATGAATATTCAGAGTTGAGAGCCCATAACACTGTAATATGATAAACACCAAGGCTGGAGGCTGCCACATTCACTTGCATAGGAACCGTTTATTATCAGCAAACATGATTTTGACAACCACTTTGAGGCAACACTGCTCAATATCAAATATCAACAGAATTAGCATGCGTTTTCATGTTAATTACTGTAGTGCACCGTGCTGTGTGATGGCCAGGGAATGCAACAGGGAGGTCTGAGCTTTGCCAGTCACTTGCAATGTAGAATTCAGCTAATGCGAGTTTATTAGCTCTGAGGAACAGCATTTAATGAGCTGCTAACCTCACGATAGGCCTGCTTTCCAAATGGTTAACAGGGCCTGCCAACTCATAAGTAATGTATGAGAGAGGAGGACACGGCAGCAGGTTTCTGGTATGCATTAAGCAGGCCTGCAGAAGTCACAAGTGGCAAGGTGGGGTGACCCTGTGGTAATCTCTTAGAAGTGGAAATAAAATGCATATTCCACTGACTGCCTCTTGGGCAATACTGTCTACAACACATTTAACCAAAATGTATGGGAAGGAAATATAAAGATGCTTTGTTTTTAAGCTCCTGTTTTTTTCATTAGTCTTTGAAAACTTTATGAAGGTGTTGTTCATTAATAGCACCATAAAAACATGGGTGTTTCCATGGGCAGATAGTCTTCTGTGATATAGGGATAATTGTAAGTTAATAAATCAGGTACTCATGTTGTTATTGAAAGTAATTGGAAAAGAAAAATCCTTGATGATCTTCTCTCCATTACTATGGTGTGAATATGCTTAATAGCATCACTGTAAAACATCAATTTCGAGAATACTTGGTATAACATTCAGAGTAACCTGCCCCTTTTTCAGTGCTGCTGTTACTTTGATGTATTCTTATAGTATGGCTGCTAGTTTAGACTGGCATACCTGCTTCTCCAGTCTCTTAATTGATTGTTGTATCGGTTTATTATTTTAATCAGGACTCTGTGAAAAGCAGCCCATTTCGTAGAGAGAGACAGTCAAATCTTTTATCTCTAGTTTCTTTAGGCGACTGTCTTTAACAGTCTCTCTGATACTGCAACACTGATCGGCGAGAACAATTTACCACTAAGGCATAATAAGGGAAAATGTAATAAAGTGTCACCAGGCACTGCTCATTTGCAGTTGTTTGGCTAAAAAATAGGTTTCATAAAACTTAGGTGAACTTGGAAATCACCTGAACATATTGCTTCCTAGATTTATGGCTCAATAAGCCTGCATATATGCTCATAGCCACTTCAGAGTACTGTGACGATTCATCTCACCTGCAGTCAGAAATTATGCAGAGGGTTGCAATCAGATGTGTCAGGGAGCATCTTCCAGGCGGCAGACAATGGCCGGAGGCTCCGGAGACGTGGCTGCTCTTGTGGGTACAGGCACCCCATTCCTGTACAACCTTTGGCAAGTTACACCTCTTTATTGTGCCTTATGTTGTCCATCCTTGTTCAGCCAGTAGAATAAAGTTAGCCCATGAGTTACTAAAAGCAAGTTTCCTGTGAGGTACCTAGGACACAGAGGGGTACTGGCCTTGTGTGGGCTCTGGCCACCCTTCTGTAGGGCAAGTATTTAATGACAATGGTATGTTTCCTTTATGGTGCTCCTGAATTCACGTCGCCATGCTTATTCCTACAAACACATTAAGTGGCACCCAGCTATAAGAGTTTTCCCAAAAATATGCAGCAGTGTGCAAAACCTTCCTCAATTACCAAAGCGGTGTGAAGAGAGGATACATACGGCCCTATCAAAGGGATTACAAATTCACAAATGGCTCAAAACTAGTTTAATCCAATGCTGTCCTACAGCCTGCCTAACATATTTTACTGCTGGTATCTGAGAGTATGGACTTACCTTCAAAAGAGGGACAAAAGTAGCATCCCTACTCAAATAGTCTGCTCAGATTACTGCTGTGGAAATTATTTCCTGCATGTCACCAGCACTATTGCTGAGCAATACTCTCTGTCCCAGAATAGCACTGAAGTTGCAGAGAAGAAGTGAAGTGTCTGGCTTGTGTTGCGGTTTCAGGCACGTGTAGCACTGTCCTTACTGTTACCAGAAAGATGCCTTTCTCGTTCCTCTTCTGCTCTAAAAAGGCAGTTTCTCACTCCTCTCCACTCGTGAGCTCCTGGAGTGGGACGTTGTCCTGCCTGTGGCAGGAGGAGAGTAGTGGCAGGACTTTGATAGTGTTTCCAGGATAGAGAATGGGTAGCTGAGGCCCACGCCAGTATTTTGTTATTGTTACTGATTATAGAATTCACATTCGAGAGGAGCTTACTTTTAAACTTGCTTTCAATAGGCATAAAGTGACTGCTTGCATGTTTCTGGCCTGGCATTGCGCAGATATTAAGAATAGGGGAGGCATTTTGTGGTCAGAGATGTGATTTTCGTCTTATACTGTCTTTAGACAGACACACTTCTAGAGTATTTCTGTGTTTAGTGTATAAAGCTGTCTAGTTGCCCACAGCAGTTGTGTGTTCAAAGGACTTCCTTGCTTTCAAGATTTCTTGTGTCTATTACCTTAAACTTCCCCCTGCTTTGTATATGGTTCTTTATGTTCCTACAGTCTTTGGGACTGTAAGGTCCCATAGCTAGGTGTCCTGGCATGTGTATGAGCTCATTACCTCACAGGCTGCTGTGCTTACAGTTGCTTTTCTTTAGAGAATCCAGTTTGAGCTGGGTCAGTTTTTGTGTCAGGAACTCGCTTGCCAGCAAGTCTCGCCTACAAATGGCCTGAATCCAGTTTGAACCTCCTTCCATTAGGCTTGGGCTGGGCTGGTTGCACCAGTGCTGCGCTGCCTGCTGCGCTGGCCGCTGCCTTCTGCACGTGCCTTGCCCTCTGTTTCTTTGTTTGTGGCAAGGCAGTTAGTCCTGAAACAGAGACACGTGTCTGAGAGAAATCCAAACCAAAATGAAATTAATTGACTTTTTCCATTGACTTTGGATGAGACCTTTCATCATTAGTCTACTATATATTTCAATGTCATAAATTGTTTTACATTCCCCATGACAAAAGAATGATTCAAAATGAAAATGAGGAATTTTCTTATACAACATCAGATCCTTTAGTGATTTGCTCTATGAAAATTGTGCATTATTACAGCGTGAATCAAATAAGATGAACATTTGCCCAAAAGAAAGGTTTGTGTATATGTGCCTACACACACACAGCCTAAAGCCACTGGTTTTGCTTTAAAGTTTTTGTCTTACTGATCATACTTAAATTAAAAAACTTATATATGTATTAAAAGCATACATACACTTTACATGCAGTATTTCCCCTTTTTTGTATATATTGTTTCTGAAAGCCATAGGTATATGAAAGGTGAAGGCTCTAATGTAAAATAAAGTCATGCTCAGAAAGGGTGTATACCTGAAGTTTCCAAAGCTAGAGTGCCCTACAGCTAGCCGGTGTCCCCATTGCTTTTTGTTGGAAGTGTTGCTGCTAGTTTTTTAATCGTTTCTCTTGTGAGGAAGCTGCTTTCCTCTGTTTTCTGGGTGCTGTGTGGGGCCGGGGTGGGATGCGTCTGGGAACGCGTTTGGCACCCGCGCTATGCCCCTGCCAGCCACCCACATGCCATGAAGTTGCACCTCCCTTAGCGTTAGGCAGTACTAAGCTTCTAAACCCCATAGTTCAAAAAGGCCTTTCTAAAATCTGATCATAGGAAGGGAAGCATTTATTTGAGACTATTCCTGGAAAGGTATTTTAAATAGTCCCTCAGTGTACAGTTCCATTATATTTAATGCGAAGAGCCAGAAGAGCTGAGAAGATGGAGTGTTGGCTTGCAGTTTGCTTTGCAAGCTTGAGTCGCTCACACAACAAGCTGGAGGGACTTGGGTTTAACTGTTTGGTCAAGCGGCATCATGTGAGTCTAACAGGAATTTCGAGAGCGTGGGGCTAGAAGATGCTTCCTTTTGGTCCCCACCTTGTGCGGATGCACTTGTGCGTGTAACCGTACACAGTGTGCAGCTCGGCTGTAAATGTGATCCGAGTGCTTGACACTGAGCTCGGAAGTAAAATTTTTCAGGACAGTGACTAGTGTAACTTGGATGAGCTTTTAAATTACTGGAGATAGAGTTTCATAAGACTGCATGATCGTTTAAATTTCAATAGGAGAGGGGTTTATTTAACAGATGAAAACTTTTCCTAATTTCTTAAATATCTAGTGAAAGACCCTACTTGTATAGCTGTGTAAGACCATCCACAGAGACTGTGCTCTGGTTTGATTATATCACCTTAATTTCATACCTTAAATGGTGCTGGCACAACATGCATATACAAGCCGTTAGTCAGGACGCTGTCCTTGCTAAATACGCTGTGGTGCAGCTCCACTAAGCGTTAGTTTTTAAGACAGATAAAGCCTTTTGCTTGTAAACATGGATTACAAAACAAATGGTTGGCATTAAAGCCACAGCTTAAATGAGCTGCAAAGTAAAATATCAGGTGAATGGAAGTTCCTGTGGGCTTCAAACACAAGGACATTTTCCTGCTGTTCTTGAAGGTTTATAAATACTTGAAGTGTGAGTGGTGGACCACTGCAATCAGTGTCGCTACGGCATCGTAATAAGCTGGGGATTTGATTCTAGGACTTGGATGCTGGGATAGTTACTTGGGTGCAGACTCAGGGTTAGGTGGGGTGAGGAACTCCTGAAGGAATCTCATGTGGAGATGCTCCAGATCTCTTCATTCCTTTAGAGGATCTGCTAAATAATTGCCTTTTTGATCTAGGAATAGCAATTACAATGTGCTGCTAGTCAGGGAAAGGTTAAGCCTTCCTCCAGGGCTATTTTTAAATGTGGCAACAACTGTCTTCGGTGTTTGTAATCTGTCCAGAAATAGATGCCACTTAACAACAGCGCTAAGCAAAGAGAAGGGCCTTTTTCAGGAATTCCCACTCTTCACAGGCATTTCGTTTTCGAGATCACTTTCAGCCCAAGGACACTCGTGGCTGCTGGCGGTCAGGTTGGTGACCCTGGGCCCTGCCAGAGCGGGAGCTGCAGGCGAGAGCAGCACCTTCCGGAGCGCAGGCTGAACCACAGCGGCTCGGGGAAGGGACGGCCTGCGAAAACCTGCTCTCACAAAAGCGAAAGGCTGCGCTGAGATCAGGAGAGGGGGAGTTCCCCCAAGGCCAACCAGAGTGAAGCCAGCGTGGTTGTGCTGCGTGGACATCCCTAACACCGTGCGCGTCTTGCTCGTCATTTGTGTCTGCATCTTACCGCTCGTGACATGTTAAACTCAATCACTTATCAGGTAATTCTAGTGTGAACATCAGTTTTGTACTTCATTGACAGGTCCTGTTAAATTCAAACCAGCCAAGCCAAACTTGTTGTGTCAGGGAGACGGGAAAATATCTCCATAACTATAAGACTTCCCCAGCTTTCTCACCTGCTTCAAAGCAGTTTATTCTTCGGGGATTTGATGACGTTTGCAGAAAATGCATCTGCCTTTCCTGTTCCTCATCACATGTATTGGGTTATTCTTTATATTGCCTATCAAGTGCTGCTACATTACATACAAATATCAAAAATAGACTCTGGAAAACCCGGAAGGTCAACAAACGCCTGGTTCCCTTGGTCACTGCCTGTGATGGGAGATGCATCTGCTCACTGCTTGCAATAGCTGCGTACCACAGTGGGAAGAGCCAGACTTCTCGTCTTCAGTATCTCTGTATCAGTATCCCAGTATGCCCAGGCAGTTGAGCTCTGGACCTCTAATTTTAAGCAAGCCAGAGACCTATATATATGCATGCAAGGCTGGATTAGGTATGTTTTTGAGTCTGAAAGTGGCATCAACTGCCTTTGTAAGACCACATAAGTACGGGAAGGTGCCTAATTGTAAGACAACGCAGTGGAACTGAAGGGCATTTTTGTACTTTCAGCATGCAGGGAGCCTGGTAGGTTTTCAGGCTTGAAAATGCAAAAAGCTGAGGTACCCATACATAGGTCCTCACATAGAATATGAACCTAAATATTGGAAGTGCTCTCTTGACTCATTGAATCCAATGTATATTTTGCCTTACTTGAACAGGATTGAGCCCTTTAAGGTGTTATTTTCCTCAGACATAGGAAGCTGGCAAACTTTTATTTTAAAATAGAATAAAAACAGCTCAGCATATGCAAGACATTGTCAGTTGCCAAAGACATTTCTGGCATACCAGCAAGAAGTAGTACTTTTAGCAGGAATTGAAAACGTGTTTTTCTTTGCCAGGGGTTGAAGATTATAGCTGGCTGAGATTTCTGTGTCTGATAGTTCTGAGCTGTGAAGGGAACAGTTCATTCTCAGCCAGCTCTGATACGTGAGAAACCTGGGATCTGGTTTTAGAACATCCCTGAAAGCTTAATTTGCAACACCAAAGTTACAACACCTCATGAGCAGTTTAGCAGATACAGCCAGATCTGAATTACATGGATCATGGTACACGCTGGCTTTTAGCTACACTGTTCTTAGCAGGAAGGCAAAGAAGTCATTTAGCAAAAACTGGTGACTTGCTTTTGGTTAACCAAACACACATATATATAATAGTAATTTAATAATGAGTTTGTGACAGCATGTTTTTCCTTTATGTTGCCTGTCAGCATTCCTTCCAGTGTTTCTTAAATCACTAGATACTTAATGCAAATGGAAAGATTGACTTTTAAAAAGTCAATTGACTTTAAAAAGTAACTGAACTTCAAAACAAAGTGACATAAAGTGCCAGGGACTGATAAGACATCTATGAAACTTAATACACCTCTGCATCAAGGCCCTGTTTAAGAAAAACAAAATGCACAACCTTGTCACTGTTCTGTTGGGAGCAGAGATTTAAACCCCTGCTCCACAGGTGTGTAATGAAGATGCAAGTGGCTGGCTGCATGTTGAAAAAGTACAGGAAAAGAGAAATGGAGAGGAAGTAGTTACAAATTCTAATCATGTTAGTAGAAAGCTATAAATTAGGTAATGATTTACTTTTCTCACCTTTCCTGTTTTATAATTTATTAAAAAGAATAGTTTGGGGAGGGGGCAGGGTTGAGAAGGGGAATGTCCCCATGGCAAATGAGGGAACTGATTTTGCCACCCATCTTGTCACTGTGAGGGGATATTTACCCACGTGAGCTACATATCTGTGGCTAGGGACAATGTGGTAGAGCTTGGTCCTCGCTCCATCCTTTTGCGCATCTGTGGAAATGGGCAGGCAAACTGGTGGTGCTTCTGTGTTGCTTCCCTGCAGTTCCCCTTGTCGCTGTGGTTAAACAGATAGTGAGGAAATGGGACGTGCATGACAGTTTCATGGAGTTTTCCTACCATGTGGATTAGTAGATCTAGCAGATTTGACATTGAGGGAATTGTGTAAGTACAAGCTTGTGCTTGGTCACCATGACTTAAGCATTCTTATTTGCATTGGCTGCAGAAACTGCATCTAGATAACTTGGGGTAAATTGCTTTTGACAGCCATATATAATTTGATTTCCATTTATAATGATGCATAGACACTTTGGAGGTGATCTATTACCCCTCTTCTGGGATAGATCAAGTATTGATCCCCGGCTGAGGAAGACCTCCTCATTCCTGAGTGCTGCGGGCACCAGAAGGTATCTGATGAGTGGGCTAAGTGTTGTTCCCACTGGAGGTCACGGTATATTCTGTCCACACAAAAAAAGTTTTAGCAAAATATGAAGATTGTTTGAGATGAAAAACTAGCGCCCCAAAAGCTGCCAGCTATTAAAGGGAGTTCAGTTCGACTTTATTCACTGGCTCCAGCCAAAGGACTAAAATGAACAGGAGAACTAAGTTGAGATGAAGAAATTACTTTTGTTAGGTCAATATGCTACACTGTTCGTTTTTAATTAGGCCATCACAGTGAGTCTCTGCCTGTCTTGCACTGATCATATATTCAAAGATCATCCAGAATATGCTAATGTAAGGCTTTTAGTATCCTTTTAGGGATACATTTAGCATATTAAAAGCATACTCTGAGCATTAGCAAGACATCCTGTACTGGTGGTTCACAGTCAGCCAGACCTGGAGTTTACTTAGGCCATGGTATGCTCTGTGTCCTGTAAATTATTACTGTGTGTATTTTTTAAATTGAAAGCAGGTCACTGTTTTCCTTACTAATTAAGGCTGGAAGCTTATTCTGCTGTGCCCATCTGCTTTAATGTGCTGCTCAATAAAATCTCTCTTCTTAACTGATTTGTTCAAACCATGTAGATGCTTCTTACATTCTTTGAGGTCTTTGCCATCAAGGCAATCATGACTAAGTAATCATAAATGGGTGAGTTTATCATTTAGCCACTGTCAGTGAGAATTTGGTCTTTATAGAAATGCAGGCTGAAGGGAATCACTGTGTCCACTGGTCTCTAGCTGCTGGGTGTGGAGCCTCTCCCAGTGATTAAGACCAGTCATTCAGGATTGCAGCAGACTGGGGGATCCTCATTCATTCCTCCTCCTTCACTGAAAGTAGGCAAATATTTTCCCTCCTCTCTGAGTGAGTGGCATTCCCCTAGCACTCCCCTGGCTTCTCTGCACTGCAGCAAGGACACCCGCCCTCTTTCCACCCTGCTTCGCTGCTGGCCTAGAACAGGCCACCTTTGGATGAGCAATGGCTAACAGCAAACCTGCCTGAAACCAGGAGGAACCTTTGAAAGGATCTCCAGGGAGTGGGAATTATGATACGTAAACAGGAAATATTTCATATCAGAAATGGCAACAAATTTTGTACAGGTAGCTCTCATTGCATTATATTAACGGTTCCTGTGCACCTGCTCCTGGGGTACCCGTTGTGGAGTTGGCTATGAGACCTGGTTTGATGACAGTAGAGGTACAAGCTTTTGTTATTCACTGACTTCCAGTCCAAATTAGCAAATGGTGAATTTAGTTTTCCAGAGGAGTTAGGAAGTTAATGGGAAGAAGTGCAGAAAAAGAAATTTCTCCTGTTAGAGAAATGGCTGGCCACCCGTGCCACCTCGTTGTGGTGGTGGTTGCGTGAGGACAGCAGACGAGTCACTGAGCCCCACGTGCTTCTGCTCCCAGCATCCCTACTGTTGCTCTTCGTTTCTCTTGTACTACTGGACCCTAACGAACAGCTGCAGCTTCCTGTCCTCTGGAAATGCTTCGGGCCTCTTTGAAGATGCGCGTTTCTTTCCTTTGTGCTTCTGCGACATTGTGCGAGAGACTGTGCTGCAGGGCTGTTCCAACACCTTTGCTTGTTCACACCTCTGAAGGAGTTTTTCAAGAGCCAACGCAGAACAGGATACTAAAAACTGCAGACATTTTATAGAATTAAGTAATTTCAAAATTAACATAGCAATCTGCATAAATTACTATGTAATCACTTTAATATTTTTTCAGGCTCCCCAAGGCAATGTTTTAAGGCATGTTATGTAGTAAAAGTGGGATGAAACAAATTAATGTGCATGCACGTAGGGCAGGATTTTCTAAACCAATCAGTGTTGGTGGTATACTGGCAGGATTTTGCTTCACTGAAGTCATCGGTGAAAATCTCACTAGATCCTTGCTGAAAACCCTACCCATATAGCGTGGGGTTGTATGGGTGCTGTCACCAGCGAGTCCTCCAAGTTATGAGCACAATCTAGCAAAGAGTTTGCCTCTAGGAGTAGGCTCATAGACTTTCATGTTATTATTTGCATATTTTATTTCAAATGCTCAGGCTCTTAGAGAGCTAAGCCCCATTTGACCCCACGGTTTCCAAAGATCGTCTCATTATGAAGCCTGAAAAGGGTATGTGTGGATTGTGATAAGGTCAGTGCTTAGCTTTATTTCAGAAAAGAAAATAGATGGAGATTCAGAAGCCTTTCATTATAAATCATGATTTCTAATCACTATGGCTCATTTCTGAACCTTATTCAGTTTGTCTTTATTCTGATTTTGTCACCAAAACTGGACACAATGCTCCAAGGTCCTACTAGTGCCACACACAGCACCTACTCATCAGCCATTTCGGCCCAAGCCTTGACTGGAGAGCCTGCGTTGGGCTCCCGCATTGACAGCCCGGCTTCCTGCAGCCCCCTCTGTGCACAGAGCCCCACTTCTTCACACTTTGACAGCTTTGGCGTTATTAAAGTTGTTCATTGAACCATCTCACAGGTTTTACTGTGTGGTAGACTGTTGGTTGTCCAGGTGGGGTTCAGCACTTTGCAGCCACGTAGTTAGTGTTCTCTTTTGGTTAGGCAAAACTTTAATGTAACTTTGTCAGAAGGGCAAAGAGAACTACTTGCTGGTGTCTCTTTGTGCTTGGTTAGTGCCACGTTTGTCTGTCATCTTGTATAAATTGTTTTTTCTTTTTGGTGTGACTCAAGAAATGCATCTTGAGCACTGTAAAAAAAGTTCCTGTATGCAAATTTGTTTTGGAACTAATTTTGCTGTGTATCACGAGTTATTGAAGATGATCAAGCATTAGAGAAGATTACAACAATTATTTATTTCATGTGTCAATCTCTTATTGTTCTTTGTTCTAGCTGTCTCTTTTAAAATCTGTACATTTTCAAAATGGTTTCACCATTCTGTCACTGAAGATTCAGCTTTTTTAGTGAACCATCAAAGAATCAGTTATTGACTTTCTTTCCGTCTTGGCAGAAGAAGTGCTTACCTTTCAGCTTCTTCTCTGTGTAACAAATCTACTTCATTTTTCCTTTGCTAGGCTTAAAAAGAGTACAGTTTGGTAGGGCCTACTGTGTAGTAAATTAATTCCAGGCTGAAACTGAGAATACTTTCGACAGGAAAGAGATTTTAAGAGTAAGAAATACACATCTGTGTATGCACTTTTTTTTTCTTTTGTTTTTGTTTTTTTTTTTTTTAAAGACTTAAGGCAGGCATGAATTGGTCTCAACATTACACATTTATTTCTGTTGTAGTTTCAATAGAACTTTACATAAAATAAGCTTCATATACACCCAGGCATGCATGTGCACACACGTGCGCATAGCGTGTACTTTTATGTATACTTAACAAAAACTCCTACTTTAAGTTTAAAAGTAATCAGTGTAGAAGTGTGAAATGCATTTCCCTTGCTTATTTTCTCACAAAAGGAATTGACGCTGGAATCATTACGGGCCAAATTTTGATGATCTTGTTTATACCGATTATATTTTGCATTGTGAGGATTTAATGGCTCTTAAGGAAAACAAAGTGCTAGCATGTTATCTTTAGAGATTAGTAGATCTGATTTGAAATCATTGTCATCTGAATTAATTTCTAAATGCAGGTAGTACATAGTTTATTTTTGGACAAAGGCCCTAACAATTTGGGGTATTCCAAAGTAGATGGAGCTAAAAAAAAAATAAAACATCAAAATATCCATAGGAGAGCCATAGAAATAATACAAGTTAGGGAAGTACTTTTGTATGAAATAAGTTTTTATTCACAACTGGAGAGGAGTCTGGGCAGGAAACTCGGAAGAATCATCTGCAGATAAAGGAATGGGAGAGGGTTGACGCATTTCTGTACGTGCTTGATTGGATTCACGTGAACAACTCTTTATGAGAGTGTTCATATATGCCGTAGTCCAAAGCCTGCCAGGAGGAGCATGTGTCTCTTGCAGATTCGACGTTGTGTATAGTGCTGCCATGATGTGCATATATTTTTAAGGAAACATTAAGTGTCTGCCTTCTTTGTGCTGCTTCATCCCCTTGCTCTAGTTCTTTGTGTAGCTCATGCTCGTTAATTGGTTAGTTACCATATCATTTCTGTGAGCAGACCTGAAAAATGCTATTTGCTTCTTTTCTTGCGTGGGCTACTTTTAAATCTCAGATACTAGCTATTGGCAAGATTTATATTTTAACCTCAGAAGAAACAAAATTAGCTAATTGAGCTACCTCATCTTTTTCTTTATCCATGAAAGAGTTACTGCTTTGG
The DNA here is from genome assembly GCF_965183815.1 of Platalea leucorodia. Lineage (NCBI taxonomy): Eukaryota > Metazoa > Chordata > Aves > Pelecaniformes > Threskiornithidae > Platalea > Platalea leucorodia. Next base: position 63,565,370 of record NC_138827.1, read on the forward strand.
GCAGCATTGAATTCACTGTGAGGTTTGCATATTGGTGAGGTGGCTCCACTGTCAGTGATTTGTGTCGGGGAAGTTCTGCTCAAATCCTCCCAGCAACCCTCCGTTAACATCTACAAGCACTTCGATTCTTCTTCCAAACAAAATAGAGGAAAGTAGGGGAAATCGGAGAAGTAATTAAAACGACAAGACATAGGAAGCAACAGACTTCATCATCATCAAAGCTTTAGTTTATACAATTCTTTAATTTAAAGCTGGCACTTGCAAAGGTATAACAGCAAGGTAGTTAAACTTGTTTTGTAGTTTGGTCACTTTGCCTGTAATCTTGCTGATTTGGGTGGTATTTTATTAATGATCTCTCAAGGGAAAACTACTGTAGCTGAGAAATTAATGAAATATTAATAACAACCAAAGCGATGCATATGATTCCACTTTGGAAAAGCCTGACCTGAATGTGCTCTGCACTTACTGTGCTCTGTGAGCAGAAAAGTCAGCGCAGGGTGTGTGTTCCCCACGCTGCCTTGAGCATGCTGAGCGCGGCATCCCTGGCGGAACTCTTCTGGGTTAGCAAGGAGGAATACACAGGTAAAACAGAGTCAGGTGTGGGCAGCAGAGCAAGATCTACAAACCTGCTGAGCTGAAAATGGACCTAGAAGAACACACCAGGCAAGATTGAACCTAAGTGAACAAAATCTCTGTGGAGGTCTGGAGTAAAAGAAAAACGAGACAGAGCTGTAAACATGATTTGAAAAGGTGGAACTGCCAGAGAAGCCCATCTTGGTCCTGAGAGGACAGAAGTACCCCAGTTCAGCAGATTTCCCTTCAACCACCTTCCCTGATTTTTTTTAAAAATTTGTCCCCTAGTGCTGTGCAGGTGAACAGTTGCTGTTCCACAATAAGTACCAAATCCCCCTCTCCTTGGTGTGTTTGTCACAGTACATCCTTGACTTTGGCCTCTTCAGGTAAGTTGAGGAGAAAGCTGTGTCTTGGATATGTGTTCCATTAATAACATCAGTTCATTTGCCCTGGTCATGATAAATACCTGTTAAGAAACTGCTACTTTACTGGAGACTGGAGTAGGCTTGAGGCAGATGTGTAATATAGTAACAGTTAAAATAGCCCAAACAAGGTTTGTGAAACCTGTTAAAATTTTTGCTAGGTCTCTGGCAGAACAAGAGTTTTTCGGAGTCATTCAATCTTATTAGCTCTGCGAGTGTTTAGGTACCTTCACGTACATAAACACAAACCATTTAAAAATAACAGCATTCAAAGGATGGCCCAGATATTTGAAGAATAACAAGTGATTTCCAATTCCTCTGAACCCTTCCCCTCTTTCCCTGAATGTGCAGCTTTTTCTTAGTTTAGAAGCTTTTTGATCATTTAGGAAATTAACATTGCAGTGGCTTCTGAAGGGATGTGCTCATCAAGGAAACCAGTTCAGATAACAAAAAGGCACAATTGTTGTCTCTATCGTTATGGGAAAAAAAGACCCTGCAAGCTCATCAGAGTCCTCCGTAGCTGCTGGCTCCCAGATATCACCTTCTGCCTTCTTCTTCCCACCCTCCCCTTCCCAGCAGCTCTGTGAGCAACACCACCATGAAGATGCTTCCTTACTGTACGGTGGTACATGATAGGAAACGTGACATTGGTTATTACAGAGCTATCTTGGGTTTCCTCATGGAAAAACTGTGCTTCCAGCCGGCCGGACTCCTGTAGATGACAGTCTGGGGAAAGGAGAGGTCAGAGAGGGAATGAATGTGCATGTTCTAGAGAGTTTTCCCATGCTGAATGAGATAGGTAGGTAGGTAGATAGACAGATAGATAGATAGATATGAAAGTGAAAGGAATCATGCAGCCTAAAAGGTTTTCCTTGGAAGATCTGGGCTCAGACCTTAGTTCTGACTTGGGTAAGTTATCTCTACTGTCTTTACCTTGTTTCGCCATCTGCAAAGTAAAATGGTGGTACTCCTCTTTGGATTTTCCTTTTCTTTTTATTGTGCCCACATAAGTTTGGGGACAAAGGCTGTCTCTTTCTCAGGGTTCTTACAGTGGCCGAGGCCTTGGATTGCCGTGTAATCAGAAATGGCCACAAGGTTGACTTCTTGGGTTTTTGCCAATTTTGAATATGAAGTCACAAGACAAAAGGCATTTTAGCAAGGGATGTATTTGTGCAGGTACTTATGCGCACACACCCATTAACATGGTGAGTGAAGCTGCTGAAAAACAAGCCATTGCCAATACTGCCTGTTAACGTGTCTTACACCCAAGTGCACGCAGCAGTGTTATTGACTGGTGATGTGGAAATGTTCTTTCAAACTAGGCATTCATAATTAAACCGAGATCAAATACCCAGCCTTTACTCTAGTGCTAATGATGTGGAATATCTTCCTTGTGTTATTTTTTCATGTTTGTGTGTGTATGCGTGTGTGTGTATTTTTGCAGCAAGCTGGAAATGATATTTTTAGTCAAGAGGACTAATTAATAATTCATTCATGAATAATGATGAAAGTAGCTGATTAAAATGTATGTCTAGCTTCAAAAGGAATACTCTTTAGAAGTTATAAGTGTTTATAAAGTCCATCTCCCCCCCCCCCCCCCGTCTTCTCTTCCCAGCCTCTCTGCAACAGCTGTTGTTATTCCCATTCACAGGTATCAGGTAATAATTATATTAGGGAATATGATCCAGGGTAATAAAGCCTAGTTTTCTGAGGAGGTGGGCAGCTCCCATTGACTTAGCATGGTTGGGGCTCAGCTACCCCAGGCATGGTAGGAAGCTGGACTGCATTTCCTGATGGCAATACAACGTGGAGCTTCAAAGACTGAGCGCTGCAGCTCAAGTGATGGTGTGGTGTGTATGTAGCACAGAAACCAGAAATGCACATGGGCATTACATGGGTTCACAGTCAGAGCTCCTGCAACAAAAGGGCTTACCTGAAGATTTCCTAAAGATGACCTCCATTTACGAGAGTTGTCCTGCCAGTGTTTTCAGCTATTCCTGACAGCACATGGGATGTCCTAGGGCAGGGAGCGTTGAAGTGCAATGGTAGTGACACATCAGCATCATGATTCCTCAGGGGGAGTAGCTCCTCTCTTCAGTGCCTTGTGACCATCAAAGTATCATATTGAATGTCCTTGACCAGCAAGTGGGCCTGCAAATGACGCACTGCAGTTACAAGAGGTGGAGATGTGAGGGAAGTGAGCTGAAAACCTTCCTTTAGCCTTGTATCTCTTGGTTTAGTGGGACTGTGTTGGATTGTGTCCTACCTGCGAGTTCCTCAGTGTCTGTTTTTCTCTCCTTTAATCTTTCTTTGGAAGAAAAAAAAAAAACTGAAAACAGAACACGAGGAGAAAAACTAAAAAAAGAAGAGGGATCAAAGTCTTCCGTGAACGTAGTGCGTGTAAAACTACCTGCAGGGGCAGATTTGTCATGGTACATTTTTGCAAAAATCATTAGCTTGTCATGGCAAAATGGAAAAACTAATAAAAGAGCAGTAAAAACAAGTTAAATTCTGAGCCTGGAGGATCAGCTTGTCTAAAATAAATGACACTTTTTTTAGGGGTCAGCTCTTACTTTCTCCAATCCTGTGTGACCATCGCCCTTTTCCTTTTAGCTTAGCCCTTTTCCAGGCCTCAACATTTCTGTAGTGTTTTGTATTTGACATGTTGAAGAACACTCATTATTACCCCTTCCCCTCTGGATGATCTTGTTTTTCATCCTGGTGATGTAATGGTGGCAGTACATAAAATTATAGCTAATTCCACTGGCCTAGTCCTTTCTGCTACTCTCAGCTTATATCCTCAGCTCAAAAGTACTTGAAAAAGTTCCAAGAAGTTTTTAAACAAAAGAGCATTTGCTTGTTAGATTGCTGAGGCCTCTCCTGTTGTATCATGTCTTCCTGAACTGTGAGTCCTTATTTTTTGTTAGTGCAGATATGCTTATTACTCCTTGTGAAACAAAGTCACATTACATGCACAGTTGGCAATGTTCAACTCCTAATAACTCATCTGTGTTTGCATTCTGAACTAAATGACCTGAAAAATTGTAGGTTAAAATGGAAGGGAGAAGGGGGGGGTAGACACATTGGAAAGAAGAGAGGTTCAGGAATGCATTTAGAACTGAGAAATCTTAATTTTCCAGCCCATCTAAAACTGGAAAGCCATTGAAAGTGTAGGACTAGATGTTCATCTGGTGTAAATAGACATGGTTCACTGATTCTAAGGAAGCTATGCAAATTTATATCTGCTGAGGATGCAGCCTACAATTTAAAAAAAGACATTGAGAGACCAAAGGGAGACTAAGAGAGCTGTTTATTTCTCAGTAGCTGTGCCAGGTTCACCCCAGGTCAGCAATGAGCAGAAGGTCAGTGCTCTGTGCTGGTGCCTGCATCTTTACCACCCCATTCAGCCAAACATCCCCATTAGCATTCATTCCTGCAGGAAGCCGGCTGCCGACCTTACTCTGTTTCCAGGCTGACGGGTAGCCACCTGCTGCCACAAACGACACCTTTTTTGGTGATCTTGGTTTGAAAAACCAGACGAGTTACCCCTCAGGGTGCTGCCTGTAGGACAGAGGCAACGTGGAGGTGACGGTGGCATCGGTGCCACCTGCTCTACGCTCTTTCCTGCTCTTTGACTGATGTCTCATGTGCTCCATCCTGGCTGGAACTCATTTCTTCCTGCAGCTCATTTAAAAACATATGGAAGAAGTGGCATTGAGTAGTACTGCAGGCATTTAGCTGGAGTAGCACTACCTTAGCTAGAGCCATTATGAGTTAGAGTTACTCTTTTTTATTAATTGGCTTTTTTTTTAAATATAAAAATTCCTGTTGGTGAGAGAGCAGCAAGCAGGTAGTGTGATATAATGGCAGAGTTGGTAACAAACTCAGGAGCCCACAGACATTTACACACACAAAATCTATCAGCCCCCTTTAAAAACAAATATGTTTTTTGGGTTTTTTTGCTAATTTATGCCCCAGGGGTGAAGCTCCAGCATGTATTCTTGCAAGTGTCAGTTCCACATCTCTTGAAATTCAATTGCAAAACTCCCCTTCACTGCGAAAGGATTAAACGTTACGTCTGCATTTTTGTATTTAGACCCTCTGGTGCAGTGACATCTTTCCTGTGCATTGCACTCTGTGTGTGATGTGACAGGCTGGATGGTGTTTGAAAATATATTGTGGTTTTAATGTATTGGGACCCTGACGTGTATTAAAATAGCTTTTGGAAGATCTCAGGAACAATAGAAATGTGTATGCTGGGCTTTGGGGTTTTGTTAGTCAATGTAAGGCAGTTTTCTTTGAACAAGTGGCCTTTTCCTTGTGATTCCAGCATGCAGCGGCAGCTGTCCTGATGACGCAGAGGCAAGGTGAATTCTCTTTGTCTTCAGGCTGAGGAGGCTGCAGAGACCTGAGCTCACCACCTGAGCTCAAGGACCAGAAAGCTGATTTAGAACATAGGTGGTGGTGGCGGTGGTGGTGTACGCATGCACGCATATATTTTAAAACGCTAAGATGACATTACCATGGAAGATGCCCTTTAGCACTGAGGGTGGGAATAAATTTGGCTATTTTGATTCAGGACCCTGAATTATGAAGCAGACCCTTAACTGATGAAAACAGCACTTTACTAAAGCAGCAGACTAATGTTTGACATCCATGTTAGCCATTGTTTTTCTGTTCCTAACTTTGTATATATATAAATATATTTTTATATATTACATAATAATATATATAATATATAATATATATAATATATAATATATATTTATATATAAATATATTTATATATATATTTATATCTCATTTCTGTACTCTTCTTTCAATTATCAGGCCTGTCTTCAATCCTCAGCAACCTCCTGCCCATCTCCTGCTCCTTAAGTGAGCTAATCTTAGTGCTCTGCCAATTTTTCGGTAAAGACAGTATTTCTTCAGTTTCCAATTCAGCTCTGTTTTGACTTTAGCACCTTCTGCCCTGTTGGATAGGCACGTGGAGTTTTATTTTCATCTCTTGGTCTCACTAATGAAACAGTCTTGGTTGCTGTAATAGTCCAGTGGTCAGATGTGGTTTTGATATCTGTCGGTCCAACAGCTTTCTTAGTTAAAACAATAACCTGCAATATATTGCAGTTTCTCTCACTGTGAGAAAGAAAGAATTTGGGGGTGTACCAAAAGAAAGCATGCCCTTATGGTTTAGAGTGCTTAAAGCAGAACTGAAGCATGCTTTGCATCAAATTAGCTTTTGTGTTTCTCCTTCAATCACACTGCCAGATTTTTCTTTTATTACCTTGAATCACTTTTCCTTCCCTTCTCAACTTCTCTGCCCTTTTTATTTGCACAGCTTTGCTTCTGTACAAGCTTCTGTTCAAGCTCAAACTTCCCTTCTATTCAATGGTGATCCTTAGGTGGCCATAATCTGGGAAACGTTGCTATTGCTTGGCATTCTTTTAATTATTAATATTTCAGTTGTTAATATTCAATAGTAACTCATTATGCAAAGTTTATATCATCCTGAAGAGCCGCAGCTTTAGCAGGGTCCAAAGCACCAGAGGTTTCTTCTGAGGAAATAAAAATTTATGATATTTACTGTCAATAAACTTATAAGATAAAATTGTATCAGCAAGGGGGCAGAAAAGCAGAAAATTGCAGACTAAGATGTGTGAAGAGCTTACAGAATAGAAGGGTTAGTTAATTATTTATCTTAGATGGGTAGGACGGTGTAAAATTCACAGATAACAGTAATTGAGGTGACTCATTCTGCATTTGCTTTGTTAACACTTAAAAAGAATAATCTTTTTTTAATTGAAAATTGGACACAAATAAACTGGTTCCATTAGTTTCATGTAAAAGATAGAAAACAAAGAGCGATGAGCTCAGCTGTTTCTTCCAAGGAGGATACCCATTTAATTCCTCTGCTCGAGATTTAATGGGTGTGATTCAGGTCTCACTCGGACTGCCTGTAAATCGGACCATTCCCCGGCCATCTCAGTAGATGTAAAGCAGGAGGTGAGACCTTGCCTGGTCGATGTAAAGCAATCAGCAACCTGCCAAACGATCAGGAGGTAATTTGGGTAATTGAGGAAAAAAACGTGAAATTCATCAAGTTGCAGAGACGATGGGAAAAGACGTGATGCTTTTGTCCACTGCGATAAATCCACCAGCCCAAGGTTCTTATTATCTGCAAAGGCTGCTTTTGACAAGATTGTGGCATACAGCAACAATCGGTCTGTGGCTCCACGTTTGCTGCAATGGGGATTCAAATTGGTTTTTGACAAATCCTTAGGAAGGCTGCCAGAAGCCTTCTGGCACACACTAACAACCGGTTTATGGTTCCACACAAATATACGAACTCCTGACAGAGGTTAAATGTACTGCATTAGCAATTGTGTTCTATTTTATCATATGACAGGAAGAGAGATGTTGTGATGAATTAGTAATTCGCTTGAGAGTAGTTTGAAAATACTGCAAACTTGACAGATGGCAAAAAGATAGCTTAGCAATGTTGCATTATTCCTATTGTGTTTTAATTTTTAACACCTTTGCTCATTACTTATTAAAAACAAAAACAGTAGACCAATATTTGGCATGGCTTTTTGTTGCAGATTTGTCAAATACACAGTTTCTCACCTGGGGAATCCTTACCTTCATTTCCATACTAGAAATCACAATATTGTCTTCCCGGAACAAACAGTGAATGCAAGCATGGCATCTTAGCTCCAGTGATTTCAAAGTGCCAGAAGAACCCAACTACTGCTTGGTTTCTTTATACTCCACATAGCAGCTGAAATGAAAACGTAGAAGGTGGTGCATGAAGCTGGTTTGTCTTGTAGCCCACGTACAGAAAAGGCTTTCTGTACATCTTTTGATGTGGAAAGCTTTGAAGGTGTGCTAGTGGAACAGGGAGTCACGTAACCCCGTGTTTTCATGCAGGATCCCATCACAGAAGAGTACCAAGTATGCAAATCTCATTGCAAACAGCCTTAAGATAAAGAAAGAAAGGCGAGATATCAAACTGGCCCCAGTACTACCAGGGACAGAAGTCAGACTGGGGCACTGCTCTCAGAACCCCGTGGGCTGGCCGGGAGTCCTGGTGCAAGTAAGAGCCGTTTCAGGGCAACTTAGTCCCTTTGATGAGAGTCGACTCACTCTTGGTCTCTTCTGCCCACTTCAGAAAGCTTAGTGCCCAAACCGAGGAGGGGAAAGAGGGCCAGACGGTGTTAAACTGTATATCCCAGTGCTGTTTTGTTCAAGGCTTTCTCACTTTCTGGGACTCCTCACCTACCTCTACAGTGTAGCTTTTAACATCACAGGCAGCAAAGGGACCTGCGAGAGGATGGTCCAGCCCCCACAGCCACCGGTGAACCGCCTTTGAACTCTCTGCATTCGCAGGTGTGGAGCTGGGTGAGACTCCTGGCAGTTTCCCATTCCTAAAGCTAACAATTTCTATAAGCTATGTCACCGTGCCTATCACATTACATTTCGAGATCTGCCATTCATCTTTTCCTTGTTCTTTCCACTTAGTCTTGGTTTTGCCAAAGTAAACTTTCTTTTCTCCCATCTGCGGCAGTTTTTGCTGTCTTTGCCTCCCTTCCTCATTTCTTTCCTCTTTCCATCATATGAGGCAATGCTAGTAGTCCTTTCCATGTAAAAAATAAATCCAAAAAAGGAAAAGAAAGCGTATTTTGGTACTTTGCGTTATGCAAACATATTCTTCAGGACAAGCATATTTTATCCATTAAGGAAGAGAATAACTTTCTTTTACTGTGCAACTTGCAAGCTGCTGTGGGATGATGGAACAAGCAGTTTTCAGATATGGTAAAATCATCCATGTGGAAAACCAGACTGTTAAATGTTCCAGACAAGATAGCTTTTCAAACCCCTGACCTGGAGACTAGTAAATAACCAGTAATTCTGTGACCACCGGTTGTTTGGCTGAAGAAAAAAAATACATCAACCTGTTGCCTTAAAGGAACATTGTGTCATGGAGGTGTTGCAGTTCCCCGTGCCAGGGCCTGTCAGTGCCCAAAGTCTGATTAAGATATTCTGTACAATTTGAACTGCAGCTGCTTACCAAGAGACCAAAGTAAATAAAAGCCTCAGCGCCGGTGGGAATTTCTGAAGCTGCTGAGCTGGTATCTCGGAAGCATCGTGGCACAGAGGAGCTGCTGCACCGCCTGAAGCTGTGGCCCCTCAGGCTCAGACCTCATCAGTGCCCGAGTGCAGTGAGCCGAAGTGTGGTCAGCGCGTAGGGACCTGCTAGGAAATGCCAGGTGCTGCAGGGCGCTGGGTGAGGATCGCCCACAATTGCAGCAGTAAGACAGGACAGCCTCTGTTCTAGCTCCATCCTGGTTGCCTGAAGCTGCCAAGGAAAGGGGGCTTAGCTGAGCCTTGCGGCAAGTGGTGGAGAGCCAGTGTTGTGGTTTCTGTGCCCCATTGTCCTTTTCAGGTGCTTGTTGATGGAAGGGGAGGAAGATTTAGGGGCCTGGAGGGAAAGGAGATGTGAAGTCAGTGTTGTCCTGACAGTCAGAAAACCCCTGTGAGCTCTGGTGAGAAAAAGGAAGGGGCCTGCTCTAGGGTGTATTTGATGGGCTCCGGGGAAAAATGGAGATTTCTTAGCATTTGTGGTTTTTCCTTCTTTTTTGTTGCTGTGCATAAGCCTTATCTTCTGAGAGGCTGCGGTGATAGGTGTGTCCATTCGTGATGGGAGGTGATACTCTGAAGGTGTTTTGGGTAATGGCGGGGGTTATATGGTTTTCAGAGGAGAGTGGCCCCGTCTCATTTTCTGCCTGGTGTTTCAGTGAAGGAGTGCTAGAGAATTAATCAGACTGGACTCCTTAGGAGGAGATCTGCTTACACTGCTGACTGCAGGGTGCTTGAAGTTATGTCTGCAGTCTTTTACGGGTCAGTATGAGTTTGCTTTGCTCGTGCCTACAGCTGAGTCTGAGCTGTCTCTCTTCAGTAACACCGTGTTGAGTTGTGCGTCAGAATATATTAGCCCAAGTCTAGCACTGTGCTAAAGCAGCTACATAGCTTTTAGGGTACTCGGAGCATGGATAAAGCTTGCTCATCTGTATCAGAGGAGTACCTACTCAGAAAGGTACCTAAACTGGCTTGAAAGGAACCAGCTTAGCTACCGAGCACAGCCTAGCTGTTGCAACATAGTAATTACCCCGTTTGAAATGCCTGCGTATGCGACAGCTTGCCAGCTCATGGTATCCATGAGCTGGTTCCTTCGCCACCAGCCCTGGAAAGAAGCGGGTGTTTCTGTGTTACAGTCGAGGACCACATAATCTTTTCTGATGCTGTGCGACAGGGAAAAAGCATTTGGTCTGTACTACACTGCTCTCCGCAGCACACAAGACAGGCGTTTGGGGGGGATTTCAGTTATGTTTTGTTGGGTGTCTTTGAGAGGCTCGGTAGACCACAGGATAAGGCCTTGCGTTGTGCATCCAAAGACTGCGGCTCTGGTCGCAGTGTTGCCACTGCTGCTCTGCCCCACTGTGCAATGCCCTTTTGTGCCTCCATGCCTTTGTTTCGCCTGCCTCGTCCATCCTCTGTACAAGCTGCTCAGGGCAGAGACTGTTATGCGTAACTCTGTGTGCAGGAGTGAGGCCTTTATGGAATGCCGAGGAGCTGATTTTATACTATTATTGATAATAAACAACACCACAACATAGCAACAAATTGATTTTTTTTTAATCATTTCATCTTCTTCCCCTACTATTGCGTGGGATTATTCTGTCTCTTCACCTTTAAGGCTATGGTACTAATTTGCTTTATTGCTTAAAAACCAACGTGAATTTCCCTGAGGCTGTTCCAGAAATCGCTTTTTTTATTATCAAAGGATCAACAATTCAATGAAGATATCTGTTGTGGTTTTTTTTTTTTTTTTTTTTTACCCAAAGCTATTCTAAGAAAAGAGTATCGACATGTGTATAAAGAACATCTATTGAAGTAGTTCACAAAGTACTGCTGCTCCTGTAACAAGTTGTTCACGGTGCTGTGTGAACGGTTGTACCATCCCAAAATGCTCACTCATCCCTAGAATGGTGTGCGTTGTTCCAGGCACCTCGTGCAAATCTTTGCACAGACACTTAAGATTTGTATTTCATTCTATTTTGTACTATAAACCGAGCAGACCCAAGAAAATTGTGCAGAGGGGGTTTCCAGTGGAAGTACTGGGGCAACTGTTCAATTTAATGATGGCACATGCGGGCAGACAGACTAATGCTCTCTGTAACTCTCCTCTTCATAGGTTTTCATCACACAGATGAGAAAGACTAACACCACAAGTGTGCAATAAGGAATAATAAATACATTTGTAGACAGCTGGCTGGTTTGCGGAACTCACTGCTGCAATACCTGCTGCAGTCAGGAGCGTAGCAGGCTTGAGTAATGGGGCAGCAGTTGGTGCAGGCAATACCAGCTTTCACCATTATAGTGCTCTTCAGAGCATGAAACTGCTGCAACTCCCCACTGGTAGGAATACATTTCCCTTAAAAACAGACACTTCTTTTAAACGCTGTGTAACAACAGAAGGAAGGACATAGAAGAAAACCTGGTCTGAGCTGAGCTGACTACTTTTGTGCTCGTATACTTTGCTTTGTGACTAAGTTTTTGCATTTACTTGTGTTTGACCTTCTAAGAGTGCACCTTTGACTATGAAGCTAGGTTGTTTTCCAGATACAGCTGCAGGAGCAATGTTTTGGGTACAAGCTATTCTTCCTGCCTTTAGATTTATGTTAGACGTAGAGTTTTTCTGTCATGAAATACTATCCTGGGTTCACTGAAGGCATGTTGTAATTAGTTCATTTGTTTGGCATGATACTTTTAAACTACCTTCTGTGATAGCTCCAGTCTGCAATTGTCACCTGCTCAGGTCTGCATTGGTTATGTTGCTCTTCCTTTTGTTCTCACTCGTTTTTATGATTTAATTGGAGTTCAGCAACGACCCTGACGGAAATGAAGAGAAAGATTCAGGCAGGAGAAAGCAAGGTATGTGAAAATGAAGCACGATATAAAGGAAGTTTTTGTAAATTGGGTGCCACAGAAGGTGAAATCTAAGCAAGTAACTTTTCCGGGGAGCATCTGATTTCATTCTTCATCTGCTTACTATACTTAACGAGTATGATTGTCATTAACACTGAGGCTATTTTGCATGGCCCATTTTGTCTGTCGTAATACCTCTGAGTGGTGTAAACTTGTCTGCCAGGGAAATGAGGCTGTTGGGAGACCACTTTTCAAGAGCACAGCAGAATCACCCTCCTCGCTTGGACTTTGTGGCAAGGACAGCTTACTGGGTCAGGACCGCTGCTATCCTGCATCTTGTGCCGTGATTTTTGCTGGCAGTGATTAAGCTAACGTGGCTGCTGCTTTTTGGGTTTAAGAACATTTTCCAGTTTGCAGGGGCTGAGGATCACTACAGGAGTGGAGGGCAGTGAGCAGCAGAGCTGTGGTGTATGTGAAAGCTGACCTTGTGCAGTTAGATCGCACTGAAATAAGCGTGAAGTGGGCCTGAAGTGCTGCCCGATTGCCTGCTCTGCGGTCATTGTGGAAACACTTACTTAAGGGGTCAGGAAAGTGGAGCGGCTGACCTCTTGATGGACCTTGATTGCCTCCTTATTGATGTTACTGTAAATCAGCAGAGAATGAAATGGCACAGGCAAAGGTAAAATGAAGCAAAGGGAACTTGCTGCATCTGGTGGGGTTATGCAGGTGAACTGCTAAAGCTGCAGTGTAGAAAACATGCATATTAAAAGCATTAGTATTATCTGTCTCCATGAGACAGGCAGTATAGCAAATTAGGTACTGGTGCATCACCTCTCACTGAACTCACACGAACGTTTCCCCTTGACTTGGCTCTGACATCGAATGTGTTCTTTTGGCCTTTCATTCTGGTTTATGAGACTGGCCTGAAGCCCCGCTACAGGGGTTTCCATGATGTGAATCCATGCGTTTGAAGCATTAGCTGTTCCAGGGCATCCTTATCTCCCCTAACAATTTAATGAAGATTTGCAGTTGGTTGTGCTATATGAGCGATCCACCAACCTAATCGAAGAGCCCTAATGTGATATTCATGTTTCTGACAGCCTATTTTACATACGGTTTTCAAAAGTCTATAACCTTCTTCAGTTAAAGTCATGGAATATTTTAATTTTTTAATTAAAAAAATTAACTATTTTTGCAAGGCAATTTTTTAGAAGTAATAAGTACTTTACTGTATCTATAAATCAGGAATAGCCCTTTCCGTGTGTGACAGTAATAACCTAGCAGCTGAAAAAAAAGTTAAAATTTTCATCATAGGGGAAAGAAGTCAGACTCTCTGAGCTATTGGTTTTAGCTAAGATTGTTTTATGCCTACTAGGAACCAGTATATCACAGAACTCTTCCCATATTTAACAGATTTTATATATGTTATATTTTACATTTATAAACACGCAGGGATATATATATGTAATACTATTTTTTTCTGCATTTCACTAACACTGTTACTGATCACTAATACATCGGTGTTGGAAAGCAAGCATTCTCCATCTTCTCTATGTATGATTTCAACTATGAAAAGAGAAAAGCATCTTTATTATGCTCTTTGTAGAGCTATTTGCTTGGAGACTTAAGTTCTTTTTCTAATTCATTGTCTTTGCATCTTCTGGAACAAAAGAAAGGAAAAAAAAGAAAAACAGAAGAGAATTACAGAACAGCAGTAGTTTCTTTAACTAGAAGCAACATACAAATTGTTCCATCTGGCTACATTGACACCTTTTTGTAGTTTATTGCTCATTTGGAAATGAGAGTCACGATTCCTTTGTGCAGAACGCTCTCATCCTTCTCGACAGAAGAGCTGACAAGAAAGCCCAGATCTCCCAGGGCTTTGGGGCAGCTCTGTGCTGGGCTGCCTCCTGTGTGTCCCTTCCCTGCAGCCAGAGAGAAATGTGCCGGGGAACAGGGTGACACAATGTCCCCACCAAAATTGTCAGTGTGATAAAATCAAAATTTTATGTAGATTGAGGCTGATTTTGATGGATTTCCCTCATTTAATTGAGGGAATTCAGTTGTCAACAAGTATTTTAAGTGAAGAAAGGCCCTTTGAATGAAGAAGATGACCTTTCATTTTGAATAAGTTGTTATAGTAGATGAAGTGGGAACACCAATAATCTTAATTCAGGTTAACAAAACACTTGGTATCATTATTTCAAAATAATTTATTTCAAAATTGGTCTTCCAATTGGCACAAAACCTTTAATCACATTAATGATGTATTTTTGGGAAACCTCTAAAATCTTCTTCAGAAATCTCTATTCCAGTATTCCCAGTTGGTAGTGAGCTACAGGAGACAGCCCAGGAAGAGAAGGCCAGGTTGTCTCAACTGGAAGAGGATACATCAGTGTGCATCTCAGAAGTTGAAAATATGACTGCAGCTTTTTGAAGGACCTTTTAGGACGCTCATACTCTGTGCCTCAAAAATGGTGGTGGGAGCACTGCTGGTCAGTGGTTTGTACAACGAATGGAAGCAGTTTGATGAAATGTGCTCAGACATGACTATTTCACAGAGATCCCACTCCCGTCCATGGTGCCAAGCTGAGATATTACAGACACTGGATTGTGACAACTGTCAGTCAAACTCAGATGAATGTCAGCTGGTAAAATACCATTGTACTTTGCTGCATGTAGCAGTACTGAATTTTGCCCAGCTGTCATAAAAGACAGCAAATTTCAGGCATCTAACAGCATCACGGCTTAATTTTGTAAAGAAACAGTTGGAGCGAAGTGTGCGGAGCTACCAAGGCTTTGCAAGTTACTGCCTCTAGCTTCTGGACCACTGCACAACTCAAATCATAATGGGCTTCTTTAATGAATACGTAGGGGGGACCCCACTCATGCTCTGCTTGATGTTGTCCGAGCCAGTCATAAAAACACTAACCTAGTCTGTCTCAAAGCACCAAAGAGACTGATACAGTGTTAATTAGATTAATTTCTGAGCCCTAATTTGCAGATTATCCAAATCATTAAGCCAGTGCCATCCCTGGCCTTCTCTGATTGTGCACAGCAAGCTATTGAGTGCTTGAACCCCTTTGTCGATGCACTGAGCATGATAAGAGCTGCTGAAGGTCTATCAGCTAACATCTGAGAAGCAGTAGAGACAGTCGTCTTAAACCACCACCCAGCAACTGAGAACCGCCTCTTCCTTGTAGTGGAAAGCTAGTGCAAGGCGACGTGTGTGCTCTGATACGAAGGAAAGCCAGCCTTTTACTTGCAAGCTTTTGGTTGTGCTTGAACGCTGAGGAACCCAATGGCAGGACAGGAAAGCAACTGTACACGAAGCAGGTTGGGGCTGGCTGTGCTGGAGGCTCTGCGGGAAGCTAATGGTGACAGCCTGCTGGGCATCTGTACGTGCTTCAGTTCTACCTCTCAGTGGGAGGAGAAAAGAGGTTTCAGGCTTTCATTGGGTTGTAGACTCCGATAAAAGCAAAGCCTTTCTGGTAGGAGGAATGGGGGAAGAGGAGGCAGGAGAGGGAGTGAATGGGGATGTGTTACTGCCCTTTCCCCAAAACAGCTGATAGCTCAGTGGCCCAGGTGGTGGTCTGAATGTGGGACCACCTCACTCCTTGCTCTGTCCCAGAAGAGAAAACCAAATCCTCCCACACCCAAGCCTGAGCACGAACTGCTTGTGAAGAAGTTGGTGGAATAGGGTGGGTCTTTCCCTGGGAGCTCCCTCCCAAGTTTGAAATGTATCTGTGCTGAAAGACTTGGTTGAAGTTGCATTTTTCACAAAAAGTTTTGGTTTAAGCAGGTTGGCATTTCCCCAAGAAAAATCCGTTGGGTTGGAAAATTTCCAAATAGCTCTGGTGCAAAACAATGTGATTAAATTTCAGAACTCCTTTAAAACTGCAAGGTGGGGGGAAATGCTCACAGAGAGGTGCAAGCAGACACATGGATTTGCTTTGAAAATGGAGTTAAAGGAACTCATTTGACAACTACTTATTAAAGTTGTAACTGCAGAATCTCAAATTCTGAAATTAGCCTCCCTGCTTCAGTAGAAATGTCTTTGCTCACTGTCTTATTTGTCTCTTTCTTATGTCTCCACTGGAGCGGTCTTGTGCAGGAATTTCTAACCAGCTCCATCCCCACCCCCCCTATTTTTTGTATATGTCTTGGGCAAAGAGGACTTTAGGCTAGGGATCAGATGATTTACAGAGTGGAAAAATATTGCTTTATAATAAAAGAAGGATATTGAATAAAACCCAGATTTTAATACCCAACCTAACAGAACACCCTGATGAATGTAATTGCATTTTAAGCATTCTGATTGAATTTTTGATCCATATTGCATTTGTTTTGCTTATGAATCTTTTATGAAAAAAAAAAAAAAAAAGTGTCTGGAGATTAAAGGATTACCGAGTTCTTAAGAAGCCCAGGCAGCTGCTAAAGCATCTGAATATTCTTGCCTAAATTTGGTGGGAAAGCTATATTAATCTTGTCTATTCTAGCAAGCGATATGTCTTAAGCCAAAATAGCCCAGGGGAAGGGGGACAAGACAGAAGAGATGTAAGGGACAATTGCTTCTACAGGTGAACAAACTGCAGGGTATTAGCAAGAGCTGGAACGAAACAGTGCTGTAATTGAAAAAAGAATTCATCTGAAATTATTATGGGGGAGGATGAGGTTTTTCTTTTTTCCTCTCTCTTAATTTTCTGATGAGGTGGAAAGAGTGAGCACTAACTTGCATACACTCGGATCACGAGAGTCACTCATTTCTGTTCTCCCTTAGTGGCGAGGAGTGTGGGCAACATGCTGGAGCCTTTAACTCCTAAAAATAAGGTTCCTGCAGGAGACATGGAGACGGCAACTGTGTTTGCAAAAGGGGTTTCAGCAGTGGAGGTGGGACTCCAGCAAGCGCATTCAGCACGGAGAGTAAGTGATGGATTTAGCCAAGGGAAGGGATTAAAGTCATTTAGGGTCAGGGTGTGCCTTTAGGCAAGACAGAGGGCAAGTGGCTCTGCTTTATACATAAACACACACAGCTAAGGGGAGCTGTGAAACTCTGGTACTGACTGGAAAGTCATTGTCTATTTGTGCAAATTGCTGTTTACTATTAGGTCCAAATGACCATTGTATATGCGTGTAAAAAAGAAGCAAGTAAACTTCTTAAAGTTGGCTGCATACAGAAGCAAAGTCGTCATCTCTGCAGGATGGAAAAAATCCTACCAAGCACTGCGAAATCAAGGGAGGTTTTTCAGGCTTTAACAGGCTCTCCCATGTGTAGCATGTTTTACCAAATGCTGGCTGCCTCTCGGAATATTCTCATAGCTGAACAAAACCTCAAATCAAATTTAAGTAATGACTTCCAGTCTGATCAGGGTACATGATAAGCAAAAGGCAAACTCAGCAGTGCTAATGGGGAATGGCTTGTGGCTAGTGGTTTTTGATCTGTGTGAGCCAGAGATCACCACATGCTGTTGTGGCTGAAATGTGTTAACAAAATAAAGTGCTAATTGTTTTGTTGTTCTGAAGTGATACAAACAATATTTATTTCCAGTGTTCCGAAACTGTAAATATAATATAGGTAGCACTACTTTAAAGTATGCTTAGCATAATTTCTGTGCTAGTCAAAGCTCCACAAACCATTAAAAGTGAGAACAGAACTAAAGGGCTGAACAGCAAAAGCAATGTTGGAAAAAAAAATGCCTAGGGAAAGAACTTATTAATTTCTTCTATCTAGTGCTTTTGATTAGACACACAACATGGGGCTGGGGGGAGGCTTTTTCTCCAAGTCTAGAGTAGGTGGATGAGGTTTGCTGATATTTCTGAATACCAGTCTTTCCAAATCCATTGCAGGCAGGTAAATTCCCCCAGAACGCTGCAAAGCCCAGAGTGGTTTTGTTCAGTACAAAGAAGCCCCTAAGACATGGGGGCAGGGGTAGAAGTCTGCATTAGATCTAGAGAGCAGTGAAACATTGCAAGGGGAAAATTGATGCCTGAGTGAAACCTCTGGCTTGGTTTAAAACCAAGCTGGAGTGAAACATTTTTAGTCTTCTGCACAGTTCAAGTTAGGCATAACCCATAACCAGAGCTGCAGATTCATGTCAGTTCCTCCACTTTTTTCTTAAAAATCCTGTGAGGTGTTTGGAGTTGGATTGAAATTTGGGCTTTTGTGCGTAATGGAGACATCTGAAGTAGTCATTCTATATACACTTGACTTTGGGCAAATTTTATATCCCTATGCTATGCTGTTTAGGCTCATTTGTCATTTTCTGGCCGCAGAAGCAGAAAGATAGATATACCCTGAAAAAAGGGACTGCTTTGGTTGTAACTGGAATCTTAAATGCTGTAATCGTCTGACAGTCTTGGTTTCTGTGGACTTTCCAAGCCAAGTGCAAGAATTTAAAATGGCTTTCTGTGTGCGCTCTTAGTCTGGAACCAAGCTGAGCCTGTGCTGTGAATGTGTTTCAGGTATCATTATATCTAACCCGATATCTTCTGTTTGATAAAGTGCACGGGCACTGGATTCTTTATTTGTTCTTTTATCTATATACAGCAGAAAGTGCTGGATGCTTTTGAAGCTGTTCACAGCAGACACTGCATCAAATGAAAGGAATAAAAAGGCCTGGCTTGATCTGCCAATCTCAACCGCAGCAGTTATATCCTGGCCTAGGAGCTTCCATCTTCGCTAATGACATTTCTGCCATCTAGGCCTTGTGGATTGACACTTTTGGCTCCATTTGGATATGCAGGGGGATCCAGTTCAGCAGCACTCTGGGTGCATTTGTGGTCGTCTTTTTTGAGGTTGTTGATTGATGTAAGCAATCAGCTCAGAAAACTTTGGGCTTCATATACAAAGGCCAATGTTTTTTCATGTAATTTGAGTGGAAAAAATGCCATGCCATCAAGTCAGTGGTAGCACCTGCACAAGCCCTCCTTCTAGCCTCCTGTACTGGTCTTTCCTGTCGCCAAATGGACCAAAGTTTAAAAAAAAAAGAAAAAAAAGAAAAAAAAGGTGGTAGCTTCTTTCATTACTTTTTTTTTTTTTCCTCCTCATTATACATTCTCCTTGCAACACAGGGGTGAAACTGTCTGGTTTTTACTGACCAGTATGTAAAGACAGGGCAGTATGAAGTCAAAGCTCTACAAATTACTGAGAATGCAATTGTGGATAGCCACAGTCCTCTGCTAGGCTCTAATAATTCATATTTGGATTTGCTTGTGTCTGTCATTGCTTTGCTTATGATGATAATGCTTATGGAGATGGAGCTTAGCATCTTTTTTTTGTTAGAAGAAAAAGATCCTTAAGCCCCATGTATTTAAATGAACTCATGTAATTCATAGTAGCTAAAGGATGAACAAATACAGGATCATAATTATTTTTGCCCAGGAAAAAAAAAAATCCATTAATCCTACCATCCCTTCATTGCTAGCAGCAGTCACAAAAGCAAATCACTGAGGTCCTTCGGCAATAATTTTCTAGCGAGCTTTTTGCACTTTCCTGACCTCTTCTGTGCTCTGCTGTGATGGGAAAGAAAGGGCAGAAATGGGAGATAACTGAGAGTGTTGCTCCATGCTGGGAAGTAAGTATGTGTGAACCAAGCTGTCATTGTCATGCTCAGAGCAAAGCCAGCTTAGTGATCCCCCCTCCTTTTGCGGGCTAAGGAGCCAGCCTGCTCTTCAACTTCACTCTGTTTGCAGCAGTTGCATGTAGCAAACAAAATCAGCTAATCGCCTAATTCTGATGGGTCAGATAGGTTTGCTTTTGAAATAGCCAATTCCCTCAGCGTCAATTTGCTGGTAATAAGCAATTTACAGTATATAGTGGTCAAATGTTAGAACTGAACTGTTTGTCCATTCAAAATAATACTGAAGATCCTACTGCAGATATTAATGCTGTGTTAAATAATCATTAATAGGTTCAGAATGCACAGTTGGCACTGTGACATGTATTAAAAATTAAGATTTGCCCAGGCTAATGTTCTAATGTTAAACTTTTTCTAAATATAATTAGATGTTTGTGTTAAACCAACAAGTAAACCTGGTGTATAATTTGGAGTCACAGATCATTGAAGTCAGTGAATGCATTTTATTAATTTCATATGGAAATTTGAAGGTCGGGGGTAACAGCATGGGATGGGTGCCCAAATAATGCAGTTTTAAAACAGCGTGATATATATTCACATCAAAGTTTGCTGTAAGAGAACTGCAAAGTTGGGTCTCAAAATGCTTTCTGAAAACAGTCGCCCCTCTACTCGTTGCCTGGACCCTATGATTTTATGCTAGTGTAAAATGGGGGGGTATGGTTGTAGCAGTGAAGCCCAGGAGGCAGCTGTGGGGCTCAAGCAGAGAAAAGACATGGCCCTGCTGGTGAGGGTCCAGAGGCAGGCCACAAAAACGATCAGAAGGATGGAACACCTCTCCTATGAAGAAAGGCTGAGAGGGTTGGGGTTATTCAGCCTGGAGAAGAGAAGGCTCTGGAGAGACCTTATTGCAGCCTTTCAATACTTAAAGGGGGCTTATAAGAAAGATGAGGACAAACTTTTTAGCAGAGCCTGTTGCAGTAGGACAAGGGGTAACAGTTTTAAACTAAAAGAGGGTAGATTCAGACTAGATACAAGGAAGGATTTTTTACAGTGAAGGTGGTGAAACACTGGAACGGGTTGCCCAGAGAGGTGGTAGATGCCCCATCCCTGGAAACATTCAAGGTCAGGCTGGACGGGGCTCTGAGCAGCCCGATCTAGTTGAAGGCATCCCTGCTTGTTGCAGGGGGGTTGGACTAGATGACCTTTAAAGGTCCCTTCCAGCCCAATCTATTCCATGATTCTATGATTCTACGGTGCTTAGCTTTTCGATTAAAAGAAAGAGCAGGCTTTGTGGTGTGGAAGGAACAAAGCAACATACATCTCAAAGGCTCGAAACCAAGGCAAGAATCTGTCTTCAATGAAAAGACAAAAAAGAACAAAACCAAACCCTTAGAATTTTTGAACCGTTCATAGGAGTTTGGGGGCCTTTTTACACTGAAGAATTAGGCTCGGCCTTGCTAACCCTGTTAATGGGTATTATTGCTCCCTGGGCTTATCTTGTTTAGTAGGGAGGAAATGGGCAGGCCAGAGGAGAAACTCTGTAGGAGAAGGGAAGGGAGCTACAGCCTCACTGGGAAGGGAGGAGGTAGCAATGCCTATCAGTTCTCTGCAGGTTTGACGCCTACCCTCGTATGTAGTCTGAAATCTTCAAAACATCAACTTTGCAAAACAACCTTTCTCCAACTTGCCTTCTCACTTATGGCAGGCAATGCAGCATTTGTCCTTTTTATGTCTTTTTATGTCACAAATTATAGTACAGTTAGGATGAAAAGAAGGAAGAACATTTAATTACTGGGAAAGAATAAATGTCCAGGAATCAGAATATTTTAAGAGTCCTGGTCACTGTTTCACAGGAAACTGGTTTCACTTTTAAAGCCTTTGTTGCTTCTATACATAGAATTAATCAAACATCTTACTCATGGGCAGGTTCCTTTTGCTTCTATGATAACTTGCTTCAATACAAAATGTGCTCATAACAGCTCCACAAGTAGCATATTTTGGTCCTAAACATAATTCAGTTTACAGGAAGGATAAAAACCTGCTGCAATGAGAGGAGGTGTTGGAGCTGAGCCTACATTTTCTGAGGGGCTAGCCTTGATCCCCTAAAAGGGTTCATTGCAAACTGTTGAAAAACAATTACATATGAGTAGGAAGTCCTGTATGATTTTCTTCAATTACTGTGCCTGAATTGTGATATTGTATACCGTGGGCTGTGGCCCCACTTACCTTGAGCTTGCTTATTTAATGGAATGGTTGTGAAAATGTGATTTTCAAAATTGTTACAGCTGGAATATCAGCTGTTCATCATTCAGAATTGAAGCCAGGTTCGCAGAAGATTTCTTTTCTTGTTTAGGCATGTAAATAACAGCTATTCTTTTCAGAAACACTCAGTGAATGTCTGCTGTCATGAAACAGAAAATACGTCTTTTCAAATGGCTCAACACACTGACCTATTTTAGGCTTCTGTTTTCATAAGGTGCTTCCATTTTTGGAGGGCTGAGTTGACATTCCTCAAAGTAGTTTGTTTTTCCAAGAGCACTGGTTATTTTCCCACTAAAAACGAGTGGCTTTCTCAATATGTCAACTTACCCCCTTCCAATATCATTTATCACTTCTGAAAATCTTGGCCCAATGGCATAAACAAGAATTCTTTGAAACCTTGGCTCTAATTAGGGGTATTAAACAATTGGGAAATTTTTGCCTTAAGCTCTTCTGATCACAAAGGAGTTTAACAAAAATAAGTTAACCAGACAAATAATAATTACTTTAAATTTGAATAAAGTTCAGGGAAGAAAAAGCCATTATTGCTGGTGGCTTTGAAAAGTCCTTTTACACAATATGCTCCTAAGAGTCCCCGTTCTGTTTGGAGACTGAACCTTTCTGAATGTCGGATGTGCTCAATAAAGTGTTGCACTTGGTGCGTATAATAGTAAGGGATATGAATTACATACTGTAATTAACACCCTCCTCGAACCTGCCGCTTGTCTCCCAGCTGTGCACAGGTACTGTCAGGATTGCCTGGCATTATAGTTGATAGTTGCCAAAAACTCATTTGAAGGCCTTTTACAACAGGTAAGAAAAACTACCGTAGCTGTACATCCATTAGTTTCCTTTGGTTGTTCATTTTGTTATTTGCAAGTACCGACGACTCCAGAAAGAGCAAAAAGGAAGGTGTCACCTGACTTTGCCAGTCAGATTTGTACTCTTTTATTTCTAGATGGCATGATTCAATGAATTTTGATCTTTTGATGGGTGAGGTTTCATTCATTGGAAGCACCGTTTTGCTTTAGTTTTGCTTTATTTTAAGCTTAAGAGGATAGGAAGCTAAGTGCTTCCCATCTCCAGAGCACACTTCTTAGCCAGGCACTACATCTCTTCAGTGAAGAGCATTGAGTCCCCTGGACAGTGGAAGTGGCGGGTGGGCTGAGGAATCATCTCTTACAGCAAGCTAAGTGATCTAACGAAGGTTGCACAGAGGAAATCTCCATGTCGGTGTTACAAATGAAAGCAGCTCTTAGATCCCAGATGAATCCTCAAAGCAAGTTGGAGTCGGTCCCCCTGCTTCACTTCTTCTGTACCTTTCTTCCCTCTGCTGTAGCTCGTTACTCCATGTCTGTTCACCACGAACAGGGGAAGAGATGATTCCCTTCCTCTGTACAGGAATGACTTTACTGACTTTTATCACCATCTTCCTCAATCCTCTTTTCCTTAGACCATACAATCCCCTTTCTTTCTACCTACCCATGTAGGTCTCTGCTCACTTCTCATTTTTTTCCTCTGGATTTTCTCCGTGGGTCCACCTCATTTTGGAGTGCAGTGCTCAAACTCAGCTAGTGTTTGAGCTGCCGTCTTGCCAGGGATGAGCAGCATGAAAGGACTATCTCATAAACATTGCAGCCTCTGTGCCTCTCTGCATGCTGCAGTATGGTGTTCGCCTCTTTTTGTGACAAGGTGTCACAGCTGGCTCGTGGCAATATCTTAGCGCTGCGAATCAAAATGTTTTCCTGAAGAACTTCTCCCTCTCCTCTTTTCTCATTCAGTGTTTGTACAGTGGATTATTTCTGTCTAAGGATAGTCCCCAGCACTTGTCTGTGAATTTTGTTCTTTTCAGACCATTTTTTCAATTTGCCAGGACCATTTGAATTCTAATTTTATTCCCCCATTTATTTGAGGTCCCTCACAGCTTGACATTGTCTGAAAATGTATGAGCATACGTTCTTGTCCATCACCCAGGCTGTAGTTGTAGAGAATCAGACAGGCTCCTCAGCATCACTCCCTGTAGGCCTCTGTTTTGACCTCAAGCCAGTGGTAGTTATTCCCTGCACACAGCTACTCAACCAGCTTTCACCCACCTCCAAGTTTTCCCAAGACCGTCTTTCTCTAATTTTCTTATGAGAATATTAGGCAGGACAACCTTATGTTCCATCTCAAGTAGAATAATGTATATTTTCTAAAAAGATGTTTAGGTTTTTTTTAAGTTTTGGCCTTCTGAAATGAGCAAGTATCTCCCGAGGTGATATTTTCCACTCTCCTGATGGATGGGCTGGCTGGCAGGAGACAGTGCTCCAGGCACAGCAGCTCTTCCTGCAGGGATTTACAGAGAATAGAAATGCTTTAATCAAGGCTGAAGAAAGGAGCACGTTGGTAGAGCGCCAGTCTGGAATCAGCGCTTCTGATCTCCCACAGAGCAGCGATCCTAATTGAGGTGGCAAGCATGATTTGACAGACCTAGTGCTCCTCAAAATGGGCACACGCTTGGATCTATATGAAAAGGCAAGCTACAGGTGTTAGGAGGCGTCTGCATGGGGAGGGACCCGTCGAGCTGACACCAGGCTTTTCCAAAGGGCTTGTGTTGAGAGCCTTGAGGCACCTCTTCCTGCTGCTAGCATAGATACAGATCGCAGCAGCCAGGGCAGCATAAACTCACCTGTTTTTTCCCCAGCAAGGGACATCGTGGCTTCTTCTCCATAGTAAGTCTTTTTGTCATAAAGACTTTTTGAAAACACAGTAAGAAACACAAGATGAGAAACTAGCCAACATCACAAGGCCGTAGTGTGTACAAGACAATCAAGATGCTGGCTCTGCACTAGAAATGGTACTGTGAGCTTTATAAACACAGGAAAGCAGACTATTATTTCATTTAGTCCTTTTAAGAAAAGTGGACCATTTTGGTATGTATGGTACAATGCTGCTCTACCATCTGGGTATAACTCTTAGAACAAAAGGTGTGTAGTTGAAAATACTAGGTCTGTGAAATTCCTACTTTTGCAGAGAGTTTGCTTACTTCGATGGTGAATAACAGTTATCAGTACTGAATTCCTTTAGGTGAATAAAAAAAGTATTTCCCTGCTTTAGACCACATGAGGCTCCAGCACTGCTGACAGGACGTTGTGCTTTGCTGTCCAAAGCAGGTCTCTCAGTTTACATTGTTCTTTTCCAGTACATCCCAGTTGACAAACACTTACAAATAATGAAATTGTGGTTCTCCAGTCTTACAGCACATGTGTGTGTGCTGTGTCCCTTTGCCTTGCTGGCACTGAACTGTATCTCCTGAAATCTGTCAGTTGGTAGCTTTTCATGCTTTGATACCGCCTGGGATGTGGTGTTTCCACAGACACTGTAAGTATCTGCGTTGGTGTTGTACGCAGGCCGCACCCCTCCTGAGGGTCACGGAATAGATAAATTCAGTTGCACAGCCCAATATGTTGGGCTCGGTGCAGAATCCGCCTCAGTGTGGACAAAGGTTAAATGCCGAGGGTTATGCTGAGCAAACGGGAAGGAGAGGTGGGCAGTTATCGTTTGGAAGGGTCAGAGTAGCTTAAGAAAATACTAGTGCCTTCCAAGAGACGAGGATTTTTCTCAACGTTGAATCCTGTGTATGAAAAGTGTCTTTTCTCAACAGCATGTTAAGGAAACAAAGTACTTGGGGAGCTGCTGAGCGATGAAAAAACTGAAAGCAAGTGATGCAGATCAGCCATTAGCCAGTGTTTGCTGCTTGAATTGTTTCTGTGCTTTGCCACTGCCATCTAAAATGGTTTATTTGTGTAGAACACAATGACTTTTTTTTTTTTTAACCCTTGGACCAGTAATTTCAAGGACTGTGGCATCATGTCCCTGATTTGGGAAGCAGAGTGACCATTATGTCTAGCGAGGTGTTAGTGACGCTTTTTCCACCGAACTTGTAGAGCTGTGTTGGGTGGGATGGCGTAGGAGAGCTGTGCTGGAGAGGTGCCTCTCGTGGATCGGCAGAGTGCTTCCTGAGCCTACAGCATTTGCTGTCTTGCCTTACTCAGTTCTGACTGTGATGTTGAAATATGTTTATCTGATGATCAACCTTAATTGCAGGTGCTTTTCCCTTTTGAGGGGCACCCTCTGGGTCTTGCTGATGTGGTTAGAGCTGGGGAAAGTTCTGGCTGTGCAGCCTCCAGCTCTCCTCAGCATCCAGACCTGCTTATCAGCGCTGGAGCAGGAGCCACAGGCGTTCCTTGCGGATATGCTACCATGACATGCACAGTGTATTTCACGTACACTGGTAGTAAGACTCTGATAAGGAATTGGAAGAGAAGCAAAATAGGGGGATTTTTCGTTTGGAAGGGACTTAGCTTCCCCTTACCTCTCAGAACTCCTCCTTACTGTGTAATAATGTTGGTAAATATGGTGAATACTGCTAGAAGCAGCACACAGATTCCTGAAGCACTAAGCTTTTACTAACGCAGCAGGTATTGTACTGAGCTACAGCAAACAGGCTGTGGTGGTATGGCTTTTCTTTCCTCTAGTTTTTTGATTTTTCTGTTTGTGATTATTCTTGATTTTCTGAAAAAGCAGGAGAGGATTTTGTATATACAGCAGCAAAGTTAAAACAATCAAAACACTTAGTAGGATTTAATTACAGGTTGGCAAGTCAATGATGTTAGAAATAACACACATATATGAGCAATTTTTATTTCTTAGGCAAACATTCTACCTGTCTGAAAGTCATTCCTGCATTTCCAAATTCTGTTTTCGCCCAGTGATTGCAAACGTAACAGTTTTTATTTGACGATTATACCAATCTAGTACTTTTCTTTCCTTTTCTTCTTTTATAGGCATGAAAATAATACTAATAAAAACATTTTAGATTTACACTGTTAGGAGTGTTGCTTCATTACTTCCGTGAGAACTGTGGAAAAAAAGACAGAAGCATTAATTTCAAACTCTAGCCCCTAGGGGCTACAGAATATTGTCTTCAATTAAAGAAGAAAAAGTTCTGAAATTCCAAAGGGGAGTTTCTGTATTTTTTGGACTGAATCATTGAAGTGGGATATCAGTTGTCATTCTTCAAAAAACAAAAACGAAAGAGCTCAAAACCTTCAACTAAGTAAAAAACCTGCTAAATGTAAAAAAGAGTAGGGAATACTATAAGCACAATAGTCCTAATTTAAAGCCAACTTTATAAAAAGAATATTTTCTTGTGTATTTTTATTTCATTACCTCTTGCTACAGTAAATAGTCCCTCATTCCTCCACTTCTTGTAGGAATATCTTCAGAAACCGAATGTTTATGCATGTATCAGATTGCAGCCTGCTTTGAGGTGGAAATCAGCCTTTGAGAAAAACTGTGAAACGCTGGGTGCCTATTTGGTGGAGGAAGTTAAAGGGGATATTGCTTGTTAACGAAAAGTGCAAGAGGTGCATTATTTCTCATTTTTGGTATTGAGAGCGAGCTATCTCATATGCTGCTTTATGGTAACTTTTTTGAAAGGTGATGACTCCTTTTTCTCCTTTGATTTTTAAAATTTGATAAGCACTTTATTGAGAGTAAATATGCCTTTAGTTTCTAAAATATCTTGCTCTTACACTCTTCATAGGCTGTGCACACAGGCGAGTAATCAAACTTTTTTTTTTTTTCTTTTTTTTTAGAAAAAAAAGTCATTTTCCTGTAATGGTAGTTAGCTTTAATCAAAACTTCATAACATTAATGTTATATTAAAAGCAATCACATTTGCCTTCACAGAACAATGTGGGTATGAATAAACCAATTTCTTAGGGAACTGAAGAAAGCAAGATCCCTCATGGGGCAAGGAGCCAAGGTGCATATTAGTTGTTTAGCCAATGAGCAAACTTGCAAGTTAATAAGACCACTTAATTATTCTGTTTTAGTGCTGAACCTCTGTTGCGCTTCTGGGAGCACCAAGGTCTCGAGACACTGCGGTACTAAAGCCCCTGCACTCAGAGGAATATACAGCACGGAAGATGAAAGATCTTCCCCAGAGCCACTGTGACGTGCACTTCCAGAATGGAAACAATAAATAATTAGTAGGTGTTCTTATATAGATATCGAAGTGCTTCATAAAAAACCGGGGATGGATTTTGTTCTCCCCACCCGTTGCACACAGAGTGAAGCATATTTCTTATTCCGGATCTTCAGTAGCCTGTGGAACAGCCTTTCCACAGCCGGAATGTAAAGGAGCACTTTATGATTTGAGGTTAAGATAATGTTCTTTGTTCTCCTGGCCCCAGGGAGCAGTCTTACACATTTGACAAAGGGTTTAAAATGGGAGCCTTCCAGGCAGGAGGTCAGTCCATGCTTCCCTGATGAAGCAGCTGTTATTTTTTTATGTACGGGTTTCAGCTGACAAAGGTTCTCATAGTTGTTAATGTCTGTAGCTTTACAGCATCCTCAGGAGTCAGAGACTTGCTGCTGTCTCCGTCGTACCAATGGGTACCAGGACAGGGATGGCTTGCCCAAGGGTGCAGAAAATTTTGTGGCATAGCAAGAAAATTATACCTGGATCTTCTGGGTCCCAGACCTAGCTCCAGCCACCATCACATTCTGCTCTCAGAATTAAAGGTCTCTTGTTACATGATGTCCAAAGTTGCTCAACTACAAGATGTGTAGGAAAGTAAATAAAAAAAAAATAATCAGAAGAGGCCTAGGAGTCTGTAAACCAAATGCCTGCTGGAAACAACTGGGGTTTTAAGTTGAGAGATGGGGTTCTCTTTATGAGAAATATCTGAGAGGGTTTGGCTTTAGTAGATAAAGACCGGGAATGAAGGAAACTTGTGTCTATTTGCCCTGTGGGAGATACTCCATGATATACTTTGTGCTGTACTTTTTCAAAGGCAGGTTAGCTGAACTGGACCACGTAGAGCAGTAATAAAGAAGTAAACAGAATAGCACGTGTAGGTTCTCTTCTTACCATTTCAAGAAGGGTGTTGTAGAATTACAGTAGGTACAGAGAAAGGCAACTAAAATGATTAGGTACAAGGAGCAGCTGCTTTATAAGGAGTGTCTAGAAAGTCTGGGACTTCACTTTGGAGAGTTGAAGGCTGTGGGGGCAATATGATTGTGGTTTGCAAAATCAGGAAGGTGATGGATAAGCTGGCTGTAGAACTGTTGTTCACCAAATCCTGTGATACTAGAGCAAGGGCTGCTCAGTGAAATAAGTAGGAGATTGATTTGTAAGAGAGAAAAGAATTTGCTTGCACAGGAGGTGGTGAACACCTGGGACTCACTGCCCTGCGACACTGGGGAGACAGGCACTGCCAGCGGGCTCAAAAGGGTATGGACAAGCTCACAGACGACAGGTCCATAAATGGCTAGGTAGGAGCCTGACATTCCCAAAACAGTGGCTGTGGGTGGTGGGGATGCTGGAGGAGAGGCCAGGCTACCTCCTCTTCCTAAGCACCAGCGCCTTTGCCATGCAGAGAGACAGACCAAGCTGGCTGGACTACCAGTCTGTCCCAGCAGGGCATTTCTGGTACTTAATGGACACATTGGTAACCTCCCACAAGCGCCCGATTAATGTTTAATGTTGCAAATACATGCAATGATAAAACC
Organism: Platalea leucorodia; assembly: GCF_965183815.1. Lineage (NCBI taxonomy): Eukaryota > Metazoa > Chordata > Aves > Pelecaniformes > Threskiornithidae > Platalea > Platalea leucorodia. The sequence goes on from NC_138827.1 coordinate 63,594,747, forward strand.
TCACAAAGAAAATGCAATGGAAAGTGGTAAAGAAGGAGACAGAAGCTGTTTATGTATTCTGAAAGTTTAGTGATTTTCTGCGTAAATTATTATTCATTCCAAAATTAATCCAGGAAGCGTGTTACCCGTTAACCTCCTTCGGCAGAAAGGTTCCAGTTACTAAGGCATGGAGCGGGAGGTACCACCAAGTCGCTCAGGTGACTCCCGCTGTCTCAGGTGACTACAGCTGCAGCTTTTGTTCTTTTAGTAATAATGGAAGTGAATTTAGTGATAGCGAGAACAAGTTACTCTGTAGGTTCCTAGGGCCAAAAAGGTAGCATCACGGTAGGAACTTTTCTTAGCTGCCTTGACAGCTATTTTGGCTTCTCACCTTGCTTCGCGGATAATGAAGACATGTAGTAATGTTCTGAAAACGGTGTCTCCTTGAAAACTTGAAACCTTACTGCGTAAAATTGTTGTGTATTATCTGTAACGAGTGGCTTGGAGTTTACCCAGAGTGAACATGCCAAACTTTCCAAAGATGTGAAAGTTTCAGGCAAATATCATGAACACCACCTTCAAAATAAGAATTTATCATACAGTGTTGTCATCTCTTGTCTTAAAGACAATGGGAAGCCCTTTCATGACCTTTCTTGTGAAGATGATGAGGAAAACATTTCTTGGCTTTTTATGCATTGCTGATTGATCTGTCAGTGTGAAAAAGTAGTTGGCTCTTATAATAGCTTTTATTTCAGCCATCTTTGCTAGTTTTGTGCATCTGCTAATATCTCGTTCATCATCATATTCTCTTGTCAAGATTTCAAGGCAGGAGGGAGCTTTCTGACAGCACAACCTTACTATTGCCTGGGGAAGCTTATTTTTAGTTTCCCAAGATAATATATGTTTTCTTTTTAGATTCTGCATATTTTGAGACAAGATCTTAATTAGAATTAGTTCTGAACATAATGAAAATGTAAAACCTGTTAATTTCAGATTTCGTACACTCCAGTTTCTTGCAAGACATTTTGAGTACTGAAAACTAGTAACAAAGAACAGAAAATACTCTTTGAATTAAGTAATATACTTAATACCCCCTTTACAGTAGCCTATTTTAGCAGTTATCTCTTTTTTTTTTCAGTCTCAGCTGGGAACATGTTCTTCTGTTCTTCGTTATGCCCTAGAGAATGTTTTTAGCCTGATTGATGGAAGGACGCATCTTTTCAGGCCTTGTCCTATGGACCTTTTTAGTGCATGAGACATGTCTAAGTGGGACCTTGTTGGGAAAGCTGCAACCGAACCGTGTTCAGCAACAATATGTGCCTCTGTCAGAACTGAAACGATTTTGTAGAGGAGGCTGTTTCAGCAGAAGTTACTTTGGGGATTTCCTGACTCTCCCAAGACAGTTCTGACGATGCACTATTTCAGCTTTTCATTTTAAAAATATGTTTTGCTTTGAATATTTTCCTTTGTAATATATATTAAATTTTTCTAAGGGCAAATCAAAAGGAAGTATTTACATTTGCTGAAGTAAAATGCTTCAAGTAATCTGAGAAAGAGATCTTTTTGCCAGAGGAATTTAAATTTTTGACTTTCAGCTTAAAAGGCAATGAAGTCAGCCTTCAGAATTTCAAATCCACTGAAAACAGGTCTTGCAGTCTTCAGGTAACATGGTTATGAAACCATTTCCCATGTTTTCTCTCTGTAGCAGCTCTACAGCTGGATTATTTTCTGATCTAAACCAACGTGTCTTCACTTACTGGTTTGGGAAGCTAGGCCAGATAATGCTAAGGATTTAATCCCAAATCAAAATATCACTTGTAGATTTATCTCCACCCTGCAGCAATTCAGTCCTGTGCGATGGAGATATTTCATTGGCCAAACTAGTTAGTGCAGAAAACAGTATCGGGCAAATAGAATTAATGTAGTTATTTTGGCACTCTCTGGATGCAGCAGGATTTGTCAGAAGAGCTTGTAAATACATACTAATGCTTGAAATCTCGCATTCCTTTGGGGCTCTGGTCCTCATGTTGCACCACTAAAGTTTGTTGGGGCTTTGGCCAAGGCCATATCTCCTAATGTTTTTAAACCAGGTGAGCCCTGTGTAATTACACAGTGTTGGCAGTAGTAAAACTAACAGAATACCCATATTTCTCACTGGGATGGCCAGCCTGGGCATTCCTGGAAATGCCTTCACATAAAATTCCTGCACTGGTTTATTGCTTTGGCCAAATCTTCCGAGAGTTTTGTGTAAACATCCCTGCTTTCTGTTCCCGTGTTGCAGGGTTGTCATGGTTTAACCCCAGCCGGCAGCTAAGCACCACACAGCCGCTTGCTCACTCCCCACCAGTGGGACAGGGGAGAGAATCGGAAGGGTAAAAGTGAGAAAACTCGCAGGTTGAGATAAAAACAGTTTAATAAGTAAAGCAAAAGCTGTGCACGCAAGCAAAGCAAAACAAGGAATTCATTCACTACTTCCCATGGGCAGGCAGGTGTTCAGCCATCTCCAGGAGAGCAGGGCTCCATCACATGTAATGGTTACTTGGGAAGACAAACACCATCACTTTGAACGTCCCCCCCTTCCTTCTTCTTCCCCCAGCTTTATATGCTGAGCATGACGTCATATGGTGTGGGATATCCCTTTGGTCAGCTGGGGTCAGCTGTCCCGGCTGTGTCCCCTCCCAACTCCTCGTGCACCCGCAGCCTCCTCGCTGGGGGGTGGGGTGAGGAGCAGAAAAGGCCTTGACTCTGTGTAAGCCCTGCTCAGCAATAACTAAAACATCCCTGTATGATCAATACTGCTTTCAGCACAAATCCAAAACATAGCCCCATACTAGCTACTATGAAGAAAATTAACTCTATCCCAGCCAAAACCAGCACAAGGGTCCAGCAGTCAGTGTTGACCTGTGCCTGGCTGTGTAGATATCTCTGTTCTTTCACTGTTTTTTGCAGTGAAAACTTTACTGTTTTCCCTGTAAAGCACCCAGAAATGTTCGTCCGTTTCTTTATTTGTACTGCAGTAGTACCCAGAGATGTACTACAAACTGAATATTGGTTGATTGCTGATCAATCGCTGGTGAGTGCCTAGCTAATAAATAAAACACCAGTTATCAGTTATATTTATTTCAGAATTCAGCTGTCTACTACACATGAGCAAAACTTAACTTTACAATTTACCACACGTGGATAAGCCCCAAAAGAGCAGTACATCTTGCACTCTGTGCCTTTTTTTTTTTTTTTTCATGTCACCTGTTTTACACTGCTCTCCATCTATCAGATTGTACGCTTCTTTTGCTTTTCTGTTGTTTGTGTAAGCATTTTTCATTTGCCTCCACCATTTCTTGGTTTAGGAGAGACATTATCTTCTAAGAGAGTTTCAAGCTTCCTACATCCTTTTTCTTTCTTCCCAGTGTTATAATTGATTTCAGGAATTAATCATCTCAAGCTGGCTTGTCATTGGAGTGATTTGTTGCATTTGAATCTTCTGTGATATAACATTGAAAAAGTTAATAAGGAGTTCGTCCCAAATGTGCTCCCTTCTGCCATGAGAAGTGAGCACACAAACTGCATAATAATGGTAAAATCTCCCCTTCCTTTGGGGTCTGCAGCACATGGTACACCACTGGAGTCTGGGTAGGCCTTGGGCGGGCCATCAGATCCAAGCCCGTGTCTCGTAACATTTTGCAGGATTCTGCTAAATTTCACAGGCATCCAAGAAAAGTATTTTCATATTACCAGGCCTTCGACTTTTACCACAACCTCTCCAGCCCGCTTTCCTAGAGAAAGCTACAACTGGGCACAATACACCTTGGCATTCTCAAGGGATGCTCATCAGCTTTTTTGAAAGGCCGAAAATCTGACACTCTGCAGAGACCCTTTCTACCAGCAACCTCAGTCCACCTTAGATTTCACCTTGTTCTTCCTAAACTCTGCAGGGGCAGAGACTACAACGGTACAGCTTTCACTCTGGTTGGTCTGGGGGCTTGTTAGAGCTGCAACATCCTCCAGCACTAAAATTAGGTGTTTGTGATTACTTGACAGGAGCAGTCTCTCTGCTGGTTTATTTCTGACACCATGTCATCAAAGCTCTTCTGAAACAATATGCACTCATGTGGGAACAGCAGCGTGTTCTCAATACATGGTCAACAATTCTAGTCCTGACGTGCCGTGGGTTTTGTTCTGGCTTGTTATAAGAAACTACAAAGGAAGCAAGCCTGCCATTACAGAAATGGGGTGGCAGCAGGGAATATTAGAAAATGCTTCATGTTGGTAGAACTTTTCCAACTCAAAAAGAATCCAGCTTTGGAAGGTCTTCAATTTTGCATGAAATACTGTGGAGGGCTGTGAATGCCACAGCAATGAAAGCTTAACTTGTTTCTTTGCTTTAATTCAGAAAGAAAAAGCCCAGCCACAGGGAATGAACTGTAACTGGAAGTAACAGAATAAACTGGGCACAGAAAAATTTTGGTAGGAAAATTTTTCCAACAATAAAGCCTGCCTAGGCTATGATACAGACTTCAGAAGTGTCAAAAATTCTTTGTCCCAGGTTACTTGAAGTTAGCCCAGAGAAAGCACTTTGGGAACAGACTGTTAGGAGTGTTTTGCAGGTGGCAGTGTGATGCAAATTCTCACTTCCCAATGGCCTTTCTGTGCAACCCTGTCTATGAAGCCTGTGTGCATCCAAAGCAGGAACTTTTCATGTTCAGTCATGATGGACAGTTAACATTTGTTCTCCAGAAAAGTGTTTTTATGAACCATTAGATTGACGCTTATTTTGCGTAGCCCATTCAATTGTAAAGAAAAAAAAAAAAAAGGCAAAACAGAAATCAAAAGCACTGTTCCAAGCATAGTGTATTGAAAAAAGTAAATGTGTTGAGCACTGCCTCTGATGTCACCAGGTACGGTGTAATACAGTCCTGAGTCAGAGTCCACTTCCAGAACGAATGCAGGGAACATCCAGCATGAAAGCTGCTTTATTACAAGTATCTCTAAAGGGTAGTTGGCATTTATCCTGACAGAGCATCTTTTTCTTGAGTGGTGACTTGCGAGCTATCACAGAGAAGGGCGAGTACATTGGAAGGCAAAAATATGTGCTTAAAGGGCAAAGCAAAAGATGTAAGGCTGAACTTGCAAAGGCTGTAAATCAGCATGGCTCCACAGACTGAAATGTGATCCTCAGCCATGCTAAGGCTCTAGCACTGATAAAGACATGCAGGTCCTTCTGGTTTCAGAGATGCTCTGATTAAAGCTGCATGTTGATGGCCTCCAGTGGGCCAGGCAGTAGCCAAACCCTAGCAAGCCACAAGAGTCATCTCCACAACCCTTTTGTCTGGTGATAACCCTCAGTGGACGTATAGGAAGGTGAAGGGTAGGGCTGCCCTTGGAGTGTTATACTACACGAGGAATCCCTGTGAAAGAGGAATCTGGTAGAAGATAATAACCTCCACTAGGACAGCCCTGGCAGCCAGAAGTGTTCAAGGGCGGCCTAGACACAGAGCAGAAGGTCTTAAAATAACTCTCTGGTCTTTGCAAACCAAAGTTCATTGTTTCCCAGCCTTGTGGTGTCAAGACCACAAAGTGTCAACTGTAACTAACTGAAGTGCAAAAGCAGACTTTGAGGTTTGAAGAAAAAGTCAGTCTGTTATTGATATTTAGCTATCCCTTTCCAATTTCACCAATGGTACCAGCTCTGGGGCATATGGGGAATGAGAAGGTGACGTGGGTCTTGGTTCATTTTTATTTAAACTTCATTTTACATTGGAAAATGTCACTTTTGAACCAGAGCATAATTTCTGGGAGAAACTTAACACCCCATGACCCTCGGAGGAATAGAAACCTCAATTAGAATAAGTGATATCAAGAGAGGAAACAGAGAATGCAGTATCGCATCTTCCAAGTGGTAAAGCACTGAGACCAGATGGCTTCAACTTAGTTTTACAAGTACTTAGAAGAACATCTGTTTCCTTGAATGCATCAGCTGTTTCACCTCTTTCTGAGCTGCAATAAGTTACTCATTTCTTGTGTTGCTACCTCTCTTATGCATAGTCCTAAACAAAGGATAAAATCGGTGTGCAAACCATAACTATTTGTGCCTGTGATTAATCAAGAAATTAAAATCTTACAAGTTACAATCAGCTTTATTTACTTCATTCAGCTATAACATTAGGAGAATGTTGTGCATCACCTGTTGATAAAACTTGCCAAGAGGGGCCTCATTTTAATGAGGAGGTAAGTTCCTGACTATACGCACACCCATATTCTTGGCTCTGCTGACATTTCAGGAGGCTATTATAATTGCCTCAGAGTTTAAAATGTAATCTGAATTGTAGAAGGAGAAGGGAAATCCCATGTGGAAACTACTCTTTGTAGATTTTGAGTGTTTTCTCATAATCTTGTGATACTGCAGCTCTAACTTCTTTCATTGTTCATCGGTGTGTACTGTGAAATGAAAACATTTCACAAATGCTGAAAAGAGCTGGTGATGTTAGAAATTGCCTTGCAATGGTTCTTGTCACCAGAAGCTTGTTCTTGGTGGCCTTTGCACCAGATATACCATGGGCAGATGGCTGCCAGTTTTGACTTCTGCACTAGACACCTCACAAGTTTGCCAAAACCAGTGTTAAGCAAAAAACCTTACAGTGCCGAATACTGGAGCTGTAGCTTTCCTGTTTTAAACGTGCTGTCTTCAATGATACTTGGAATGGATTTCAGATCTCCCTGGGCTGAAGTTTTGCTAAGTGAGTGTGTATAAGGGAGAAGGAAAAAATAGGACATTTTATGGTTTTTGAGTTTTGTTTTGTTTTGCTTCACTTAGTTACCTAAAGACCTCTGGTCATAAATAAGTAGGTACAATGTTTGATCCAGCAGTCTGTAGAAAGTAGGAATCAATGGGAGCTTTATTCTGGAACTGCATCTGAGCGACACGCGAGGAGAGGCGGCAGCGCTTGCATGGTGAGCTGAAAGTACTCCGTGTTACCAGTGGGGAAGGAGAAACTGGGTCTTTCATTATTGACCATATTATTGACTCCAGCATCTGGGGTATGTTTCAGGGACTTCAGATTTTATCTTAATCTTTTAAAGCTAACACCCTGTATCCGTTGAGGAAAAGGCAGCTTCCACAAAATGCGGAGCCTGCACACAGTAGTGTTTTTGTGTGAGCCGGTAGAGCTTGGGTGCCTCACTCATTCGAGTCTCTGTTCCCACTGCTGGAAACGTACGGAGCAGAGGGTGGACCTGAGCAACGTGGCAAAGCCAGTTGAGTGCCAGGGCTCTTAGTTGGCCTCTGGCAGCAGAGTAATGGTAAGAGAAGAAGCAAATTAGATCAAACAGCTTGTGTGATTCTGTTGCGTGTTCGTGCATTTTTGGCAGATGTGATCTGAATGGATCCTTTCTGTTAAAATGTGTTGATCGTGTAATCTGCCTGGATTATGGGAACAGGAGGTGTTAGAGTTTGAATTGTGTGGGTTTCCCCTGTCTGCATAATATAAACGTGGAGTCTTTCAAAGCTGTGAGTGCCTGCACAACGGCCCTTTTCTCTCCCTCTTTGTTTTTGGTAGATACGGGTTGCTGTTTATGCTTGTGGATATAAATAAGCTAAAGAAAAGTGTAACATTTGATTTTAAAGGCTTAGGTGTCATATTTGGTTTACATATTTGATAAAAGGCATGTTTTTGCATCCTTTTAAAAATGTACTTTTAGCAGGACTTATGAAGTTTGGGAGGTTATTTGAGCAGTGGTATTTACTCTTTGAATACAGCGGAGCACTAGATTATTAATAAAACCAGGAACTGATCCAACAATTTATGAAGCTAGCAACACTGGCATGTATAAGTGTGTTTCATCTAGTCCTTTTGTTACAGCAATAGTGACATCTTAAACTGGAGAGGTTTTGGCGGAGGTTCCCAAGCACTAGGTATTTCTTCATTTTGTTGTTATTTCTCCATTCGTTTTTAATGACAACTTCTGGCATTCATGACAGATGCCTTCTGTTTTCTACTCCAGAGAGCAGGCATGCCCCTTGAGAGCTTGGCAAGACAAGAAAGTGGATCTGTGACAGGTGCTAGAGGAAAGGATAACATATCTGTACCAAGGTTATCTCTATAATATGAATCCCATATAGAAGTAAAGCTTTGGAAAAGACCGCTCGCCTGCGTTTACCAAAGATGGGCATTTAAGCCTGTGCCTTAGGGTGCTGTCCTGAATAAACTAGCACTTGTGTCTTCTCATGTCATTTTACATCTTCGACAACTTTTAAATTAGATCAAATCCATTTATCTTTTTTTACTTGCTTACACTTTTTAGAAGAATGATTTTTCATTCTTCTCAGACAGCTGAGTTGGAAATGGACTTTTGAAGGATGATGTTCCTGCCAGTGATAGAGAAATATGAAGTGTCAGGACCTGGTGATATATCTTCCAGTTAGTTTGGCTTTCTCTGTGGGAAGCTGGCAAAAGGCCAATTGCAATAAGCCCTGAAATAATCCCCAACGAGAGCCTGTGGCTCCGCCGGAGTCCTCTGAAAGTTCCCATCCCTGAGAAGAGGCACCGTGCTAGTGGGTCACCAGGTGTGGTGTAAAATCTGCCATAAATTAAAATACCGCCTGCTTTCCTAGATTTGTGAATGTGCTAAGTGGTCAGAAACATTTGAGAATGGAATTTGAAGTCGCTGAGAAAAAGGGACAGTTTCCAGAGAGCTCATTTTGACATGTAAATCCATCACTTCATTTTCTATCTGCACCACATCTGAGCAGTTCTGAAATTCTGGTCTGCAAACTGCTTGCCACTAAATAGTCAGCAACAGCTTTTAGGGAGACACAACTGAAATTTTCTGTAGGTTTCACATCCCATAAACTTGCAAACTCTCTGGGATTTATCATTAACCAAGTTGGCATTTTAATGGAAACTGCTTTGTGCATAAATAAAGTCCCTATAAAATGAACCACATTTAGTAAACATATTGAGGCACAACTGAAATCAAAACAAATCATCTCTTTTGTGGCGTAATAACATGCTACCTAGACCCTTTCTAGGTTTTTCTCCTTGATTATAGGCGTTATCTGCTTCATTAATTTAAGCACTGTTATTGTATCAATCAAGTACTTTGCCAATTTCTAATTGCCAGGCTGGGAGCTGAGTCACTAAGTTATCTTGGCTAAGAAACAGTTCAGGAATGACAGTTATTTGGGTACTAATTTGTTTTCCTAAAGGCCTTGATTATTTTAAAATTGACATGAGTTTCTTGTATTTTTATTTGCCTTGGTGCATTTTATTGGCCTTTAAATGGGTCACTCCATTTATTGGCCTTCAAGTCCATTCTGTACTAATAAGTAATATATTAATAACATATACGAGTACTGATACATTTCAGCAAATAAAGACTTCAGTGGTGGTAGAAATATTTTCAAGTGACCCAGGATTATTTTATATTTGTTTCAAATCAAAATACTAGAAAGAACATTTGAAATGGTAAGAGGATGTTCCTCAGCTGCGCAAATAGGCGTGAGACCCAGTGATTCAAGAATACAGAATGGCCTGTACTTGAAGTAGCTGCAGCTTGGAGTAGTTCGCAGACAGGTTGATGCCCTGTTGGTGTATCACTGTAAAACTTTTTTTTTTTTTTAACATGATTTTATCTTTCAATCAAAATAACACAACAGATATTTTTGCTGATCAGCTTTAGCTAGGAGGTGCTGATAAAACCATTGCAGTGGTGTTAAATCTAGTTGTTATTTGAAGGGCATGGTGGCTGGTCGTGCTGATCATGGCATTCATTTCTGGTCCTTGGTGGTGTGATTGAAACTCCCATATGCTGAAATAGACAGTGAGAGACATTTCAGGTCATCCATGTGGATTTTTCTGGTTTAAAGTGATACGCAAGCTCTTTTATGTGGGTACCTGAGACGTTCTGGTTTTCTCTTGAGCAGGAATTTACTTGCGGAAACAATCACAGCAAATAAATGAAAACATTTTGGAGCTACAGCAAAACATGTTTGCAGTCTTTGAGAAATCCCACTTGCATGGAGAGTGAAGAAACTCTAAGCCCATAAGTTAATTTTTCATGCAAGAGAATGGGTAAGGTTCATTGCAAGTTTCGTCTCTTACATGTTACCACTGTCTAGTACCACACAAAAGCCATACTCGGTCCTAAATATTTACTGTAATAATTTGTATAATTAGGCCAGGCTTTGGTTTTTACTGTTGCTGGTACAATACCATTTAAGAACCCTGAATGAATCTTATTTAGAAAGGCACTGACACATACACAGGGTTTTTTAACAATTCATTGAGTCGTAAGCACAAGGTTACACAATTAATCAACAAACAGAAACTTCTGAAGTCAGTACATCCTTCCGCAAATATATAGCATAGTTAAAAGTTAGACTCCTGTCTCTTTCTTATGTATTTTTCAAGCAGTGAGGGAAGAGCACAGAAGAAATGCATCTTAACATCCCATCCAGTTTCTGCCGTACCTCCTGTCTAGCCCAACAGGCTCTTCAGAGGAGCCCGGTGATATATTCATCCTGAACAAGCGCTCGTCGTACCCCTTAGCAACGGGAAGCACGTGAAAGCTCTCAGGGCAGGTTTGCACTATTTCTCTTCAGGGTTTCTGTTTAGTTCAGTGTCTTGCTTGCTCAGGCAAAGAGCATTGGTTATTTAATGAACAGTTCAAAATTATTGGAAAAAATTCTGAGGTAAAGAACAACATGTTTTTGGTATCCCTTATGTATAGAGTGCTATCTACTCCAACTTCTCTGCATCCAGGATACTTGCATTGAATTAATTTCTGAGATAGGTATGCTGGAATAATAATAATATAGCATAGGGAGTACCTCAGAGGAAAAAGACCTCATTCTTGAATTTGCCTGTATGGAACATTGTTCTGTATTTTGTGGAATAATGACACATGCAGCTGATAAGCAAAGCTTTCTTACATCAGTGGGATGTTGTTTTATCATTTTCTGATAGGCACAGTCAATTTGTGTATCCGTGTTCATAGCTGATTGATAGCCTACTATAACAGCTATACCAAGGGAAATGCTTTTGCCTATGGTGGCTTCTTCTTTATTGGATTTTTAAGCTACAAATTTAATAAATCTCAGTTTCAATTAACAAAGTAAATATAAAATTGAGTTATGGGTTTAAAGGGAAAATGTACAGGAACCCCATGACTGAACAGAAGATCTGAATTTTTTTTTCCAGCCTTGAGACATATTTAGTCTCCTGTTTATTCTTGTCTGGCAAGAAATATTTCATATGCCAGGAAAGGTTAATTATTCCTGAAAAGGAATCAAAATCACCAAAGAAAAAAATGGCTAAATTTGTAATTGTAGGTGGTTGCTTCATCATCATAAGGTTGTTCTCCTCTGTATTTGATGTGTGGTCATATTCTCCTTCTGCCTTCTTGTAAATGAGTGCAGTGAGTACCTTTATGTTTTTTTCTTAGCTGAGATTTCTTTAAGACCCCTCCAAGTACCTATATGCCATATGGTAGGTTTAATTTACAGTATGGGTGCTACTGTGCTACGCTGGCACTACGCTTTTGAAGGACGTGAGTTCAAGTCTCAACAGGGCACACTGAGAGTTAGATTCAGGTAAGAGCTGCCAGGACTTCTCGTTTCTGTCTGCTCTGCCATAAAATGGAGGATTTGGCTCCTGAGTAAAACGCAGTTACCAATATACTGTGTGGTACAGGGAGAGTGGGCAGCATCCAGGAGAGTTCAGCCTGCTGCAGCGTTGGTGTCCAGTATGGCACACGCTGTACTTGGGAGAAGCAGCTGGTGTTTTAGTGGCTGCATTTCTCTGTGGAACCAGCTATCATCTCCATGTCAGATTTAGGCAACTGTGAACAGAAACTTCAGGTTCAAACTTGTTTGGACTTAAATCACCTCTTCCATAATTCAGAAGCAGGGGAAGAAGAGCAAGTGCAAGAGAGGCGTCAGCACCTGTGGCAGCGGCCGTGGGGTCCTGACGACGCTGACAGCGTAATCTTAGAGCTGTTCGGAGCTATATTTTGCATCCCAGACCAGTAAATGTGTGAATCCAGAGATCTCAGAGTGCCTGCTGGGGCCCTGAATACTTTGTCCCTCTTGTGACAAGTGCTGGCAGGCAGTCAAGGACATTTTCTCCTCTGTTCACATTATGGGAAGGGGCAAGGCTTCAGCTAGCTCAGGCTGAACTGACATTCACGCAGGTGGAGTGCTTTATAGAGTTTGAGGAGGGAGATGAGCCTGAGCTGAGCTTGCTTATCCAAATTTTTGCTCTGGCCCAACTCTTCCTTGCCCAACTGTTCAGTCTACTGCCTCAGAGACAGTCTCACACAAGGCAAATTCATAGGAGAGACGGGTGCAGTGGAGATGATGCTCTTCCCCTCTTGCCTGTCCTCAGCTGGGATCTGCTTTGGTTGCGATCTCTGCAGTGCTGCTGTGCTAGGCCTGAGCCCTGAGCCCCATTGTAAAGAACACGCTTCCTCTCGTCAAACCACAGTGTTTCCTTGCGAAGAGGAAAGGAGGAACGTTGTTTGTTGTTAGCAAAAATTCTTTCTACTGTTCAGAGCAATCCTAAGCTCCCCTGGAAAGCACCTGGCAGCTTTTGAGTGAAAAACAACTGAACATCTAAAAACTGCAGACCGGAGTTGGCAATGCATGTGCAAGCCATGCAGTGCTCCAGTGGGACTTTTGTTGAACCATTGAGTTGATATTTAGTTACAGAGGTGCTAGGACAGGAGACTGACACAGTAGTGCAAAAACTTTGCTTGCAAAAAATCTTAGTGCCTTAAAAAGCCAAAAAAACCCGCCCCAAACCTATAATTAAGCCTGTAATTACCAATATGGTTTTAAGCGGATCTTGGTTCACTTCATCTGAGCGTATTCTCTTTCCAAAATGCACATATACCATAAGTGTCGTTTCCAGAGGTCACTCAGACATGCCTCTGCCTCTGCGGGTGGTACCTGTTGGTCTGGTACATCATCAGAGCTTCGTACGTGTCACGTGTTTTAGGAATTTCCCCTCTTTCTATGTGCAAGGAGATGGTTTTGTTCATGTGCAGGCTGTGATTTTTTGTGCTAACGGTACTGCCCAGGAGACCAAGGTCAAATTTTATACTGTGCCTCTTGGAGCCTTTTTTACCTCCTTCCTCCCCTCCTGGGTTAGTCCAGAGGCAGAGGGGCTGGAGGCAGTCCTGCCAGCTGCCGCGCGATGGGGGTACGCCGTCCAGCCTGTCAGTGGGGGTGGCCAGTGATGCTGCACCACCGTGTTGCACCCCGGGCTTGGCTCCCGGTGGGATTTCTCCGCAGGTGCTTGTGTCTGCAGAGATGGTGGGTGCTCAGGAGATTGCTTGCTTGTCCCTTGCTAGTGATATATAGATGTTTCCATCTGACACGAGTCGTTCACAGGACCCTTTTCTAAGAATTTAATTCTAAAATGGTGTAAAACAGGGGAAAAAGGGAAGGGTGAGATCCTTGTGTATGTTAAAAAATGAAAGCCAGTGATTAACAGGCCTAAAACCCTAGAACAGATTTTGCTCACAGCACAGTGCTCAGCCTAACTGCCCTTTCCCATCCCTTCCCTCCATGGAGTTACCCACCTTTGCTCTGTCCTCTTGTCTGACGTGCTTTGCAGCACCGGCATTCCCCAAGTTACCATAGGGCCCCTTGCCCTGCAGGAGTGGGAATCTTCATTCGAGCTTACAACGGGAAAATGACAGCTTTTAATAGGGTAGGTGAGACATCAGTGATGGCATTTAACAAACTCCCTCTCTTCTCTGTGGGCAAGACCACTAGGCTTTTGCTGTCTTCAGCAGCTCAGAGAACAGGCAGAAATGTGCAGGTGACACAGGGGAGGGTGCTTTGGCAGCAGCTCTTGTGTGGGTGCCACATGCTCCATGGCAGAGGCTGTGGCGGGACAGGGAGAGGAAGGTGGTGGGGGGGCAGTGGGAGGAAGGCTGCTTCCCTGAAGCGCTCTGGGACCGAAATGGCCCTGGCTGAGAGCCCCCAGTGCTGTGCCCGTGTGCTTTTGGAGGGCAGAGTGGGGCAGGCAGGAAGACTGTGAGTGAGCCCCAAAGCCAGGAGAAGACCCTGGAGAAGAGCAGGGAGCTGGCATACAGGGAGATTTGCGACGGGAAGGAGGAGATTTTCCTACGAATGTAGGGAGGCTCCAGGATGCAGCTTGTTGTAGCCACCGAAGTTTGTCAGACCTGTAGAGGTGGACTGAAAGAGAAGGCCTTCTTCGTTAGGAGACAGCCTCTAATGAGGTGTGGGGAGGATGGTTTGGGAGCCATTTTATTTTCCTCTCCTGTCACTGTGTCTGTGGAATCGATTAGTTGCTCTGACCACCCGCCCAGGCACTCGGCATGTGGGGAGCTGTGTCTGGGAGACTGGCTAGTAAATTTGACAGGCTTTTTATTTTCTTTATTTTCATTCAAACATTTATATCACATCTCATTACCTTCTCTTGGCTGTAGTTAGAAATCCTGTGGAATTAAGAACTATTAAATTCATTGAGATTTCAGCCTTGGGAATTTGCCCAGAGGCACACAGCTTACAGGCCTTCACAAGGCTTGACTTTCCTGCAGTCGTCTCCCCCTCCCCTGCTTCGTCCAAGCCTTTGTAAAAAGGAACCATCTTTTCAGTTCTGCTAATTAATTGCTCTTGCCAACCAACAGATGTTTTGTAGCCTTTGAAGACCAGGAATAGCCAGGTATATAACTTCTGCAGCCTTACACTGACTGCCTATGCAATTTGAGCAAGAACTTCTGAAGCTCAAGAGAAAGGCAAGCGATTAAAGCCAAATAAGGAGTTATAATAACTTAGAAGAATATGTTATATTCTTCTAAGATGTTATAGAGAAATTATCATTCAGGATCTCTCTTATGATTATTTATTTATTTATAAACCGCATCCAAGATGCATCAGCCTTAAAAGGCTATGGTAAGAAAAGCCACAAAGCTAACTGCAGTCAATGCAGGGGCAGAGATTCAGGCTTGAACCCTACCGAGCCAAGCCCTGAAGCCAGGAGAACAGCTGCTTTGTTTCACCCTCAGCGACTCTTCACAGCCCATGGTCTGTTCTTGTGCTCTCTGTCTCTTGTGTAGGGCTTTTTGGAAAGCTCTTTGGCAAAAAATTACTAAGACTCGTTCTTAATACTAAGGATAGCAGTTAGTACGACAGAATTGGTGGGTCTGGACGCTTACTCTTCCCTCCTGTTGTCTACATTATTAAAAATGATCTCACTGAAATAAATAACATCAATCAGTGCCAGCTGCAGTTTAGCTAGAGTGTAGACAAGGACAAACTGTGCACTTTCACTGCCTGCAGACAGAAGCTGTTTGGATTAGTTTAACTGCAGAGCAGTAAAATGCTGGAAGCAAACCGATCCTTTTTCCAGGAAGAAAGTCTGTTCTGCTATCAGATATGACAAGGAAGGCAACCCTTGTTCCTGCCAAGGTTGCATGGGTACAGAAACAAGTTAGAAAAGGGACTGTCCACCATGTGACAAGCCACTACTGGGAACAGAGTATGTCCTCTGTCAATGGAGGCATAGATCTCACTGCAGTTTTACTTCCATGTCACCCCAGGCCACAGCATCGCTCTTGATCTACTGCATCATAACTGAGAGCAGCTCGGGTTCAATGCAATTCATCTGCTGGGAAAAAAAAGAGGTGTGTTGGGAGAATGTTTGCAACCATGTTGGTAACAATCAAAATATTGATGGAAAGAAAGAAGAGGATGTTTTCATGGTGGCTTTTAAGAAGCTAGATGTGTAGGATGAGGCATTTATAAAATTAGGATTGGTGGGAGATGAGAAGGGCTCATATTTAAGAGCAGGCAGAAGAACTGGAGAACACTTGAGAAGAGAGATGGTAGTCTTAAAAAAGTGAATGAACTAACCCTGAACTGTCCCTTGTGCTTAGGACCTTGTCACCTGTTGCTTTAGCTCCCACTATCCAAAGTGGTTATTTTGGCATGAATTCACATGTGCTTATTTGCCTCACCTAAGCATCTGCTTTGAGGTTAATAGTTTAAGGAAAATCAGCTTGAATTCTGAATTTTTTGATGTAACAGCCACATTTTGGTTCTTGCCACTGTTTCACTGTTACCTTATAATAGATGCACAGAACATGAGCATAATTAAGGTCAAAAAGGATGTGGTCAAACATGACGATCACAGAAGGTGTGTGAGTTTTCGGGAGGGAGAATAATTAGCAGGAATGCATCAGCTGTGTTTCCACAGGGTCAGCAGCTCAGCAGCATGGACAGGTTCTCTGACATCCCATCAGATTTGAAACCTGAATTAGATGTGCATGCAAAAGCAAGAAGCTGGACTGACAGTAACCTCTTAGCAATTATAGAAGTAAAAGGGGAAAAAATGTGCGTTGGGATACTTGAGGCTCAGACCTTATCAAGCTCAATAACTTACAAAGAAGGCCTTACTGATTGCTGTGATTAACATGCATGTTCCTCAGTTTACAGGCCTTCTTTTGGCTATCTGGCTGTCCCCAGCCACAGTGCTGGGAGGGCAAGTTCAGTCCAAGGTCCTTATGGCTCATAGGAGCCGAAGAAGAGTCACTTCACAGTCCTCTGTGTGGGAGGAGGGTTTTCAGCATGTCATTTGCACAGTTTCAGTACAGGAGAGCCAGGGAAAGGCACAGGCACTTCCCACCTCAGACAAATTTCAATTAAAATTCCTCTTCGAAGAGTCGACACCATATCTCAGGAGAGGTTAACAACGTGGCATAGAAATGTGAGAGCGTACTTGAACAGATCCCATATAGAAATTTTAAGCTCAGTGGACACAGACTCCTCTTTCGAGCCCAGAAAAAAGATTAGTTAGGTTATGCAATTGCTGGAGCTGGCATAAAACCAGCTGCATGCCAATTACCAGCCCATATGCAAATGCTTGTACTGAAACGCAGGATGCAGCTGGACGTGGGTCTGGGCACCCTTCCAGGATTATTCCAAGCCACATTATGACAGTTTTGAAAGAGAAGGGCTCTATGGAGCCAGTAATTTTTTACAGCCTTTCAGAAAATGGAGGAAATTACCACTACATCCAGATCTTAACTATTTTTTTTTCAAAGGGAGAAGGAATTTCTGCATGTTGATGCCAATCAGGATGTACTTGAGGCACTTACGCTCCAAGACAGAAGGCCATCAGTCTGTTTGCCAAGTGTGCGGCCTGAGTGCCAGATGTGCTCGGGATAGAAAGCAGGCTTCTTGAATCTGTCAGTGGTTGTATGAAAAGAATTGAAAAATATACCACCAGATAATGCCAGAGTTGAAGCTCCTGGGGATGCTGCAGGGAAACCCTGCTGCATTCAGATGCCCCTGGCCCTGCCGAGGTTTCTGTTCCTACTGCTGCTTGCCTTCCACGTGAAAAGCCCGCTTGGAAAGGGTGCAGCAGCAGTGGCAGACAAACTGCCATGCAACATTTACTCGCGAGATGCCTCCTATAAAGAGCTGATGCCAGGGGAACAGGGACACGGGAGTCTCACAGTTACATATCTCAGCAGATGGAAAAGATAAATTGAGAGCTGCCACCCGCAGACATAAAACATTACAGGTTTGATCAAAATATTATATAGCAAATGTCCTGACAAGGAGAGGCATTTAAAATGCTTGTGTCTGTCTTGGCAACACAGAAGTGAATCAGTCAAAGTATGTAGTCTGATCCTGGGTGGAGAAATGATATGAACATCCTATGAGGAGAGAACTTTGTAAAAAGTTGGGGGGGGGGGGGGGGGGAGGAGGGGAGGAGTAATCTCAATGCCATTTCTCAAATTTGGTCCACATAGATGATGGGAAATGTAAGGTAGTCTTCAGTGGAGAGCTGGTTTCCGTAAGGGTTCAGTTTGGCTCAATGGGCCTCGTACCTATTAGGTGGCTCCGAGCACCAGCTTCCACTTTTTCTGGCCTGGAATAGGACACTGCCACATGTTTCTTCAGACTCCCTTGATTGTTGGCTGCCTGCCCTTGAGATCAGGGAAGGAAGGAGGTGGGATGAGTCGTACACCAGAACTCTGAACTAGCAGAACAGCTGGTCATAGGCAAAGGAAGATGGTTGAAGGATCAGTCTCCAATCTTACCCCCAGGAAGCCTTGACTGGTGGTTCTCTGTACAGTTTGTGGGTAAATCTGCAGTCCTGGAGGCACTAGGAAACCCTGCTGGAAGCCACTCATGTTGTAGGGCTGGCAAATAACCATACTGCCCCTCAGGAGCAGAAACCATTCATCTGGAGAAACGCTTCAATCACAGCAAAAGCTCTAGAGAAGTTATGAGGAAAAATGAATGTGAAACCATCATGGTGAGCCAGGAGGGGTGGCTTGGTTGTGCATTGTTGCTGCACCTTTGCAGAGGCTGATCAGTGTGACAGATGAAGGAGTTATTGCAGCTATAGGGCATGGGTAGCATTTCAAGAGGGCAGAAGAAGTGACACTGAGGTCTGTTCAGTCTTCACTGAACAAATCTGGAGGATGCTTGACACAGAAAGTGGGGGCTGTGTCATGAAAGACTGCAAGGCAAGTGCTGATACTGCTGCTTTGGGTTATTACACCAAATTATGTCCCGCAGTTTGCTCACCATTAAAGACAACCAGACAGCAGAAATGAATTCCAGTACTGGGGTATCTGTCAGAGCCTCCAGGCGTTCTGGAGCCCGCTGGGACACCAGAGAGACTTTGTTTGCCCTGTCGGTGCATCCAGTGCGCTGCATGTCACCTCGCCTTCTGCACCTTCTGCTGGCTTTCTGCCAAGAACAAGAACAGGGCAGAAGAGAGATGATTTATTTTGAATTCAGCAGGTTTTAGTAACTTTTGAATAATCAGATGCCTAGAGCTGTGCTTCTTTGCTGAAATCCATACTCAGAGGTATGGGTTTTGGAACAACTGAAAGGTAAGCGCTGCCAAGCACTGGTGTGTTATCAGAGGACTCACTGAAGAGGCACATACCAGTGCACTGCAGAAACGGCTCACCTCTTCCCGAACGTGTGGTCGCTGCTAACCGGGATGCAGACATCCCCATCGGCTAGTGCTGTGCTACCTGAACGTTAAGTCATGGCTCCTGTGAATGAAATGACTGCTCATTTCTGACCGTTGGCATATTGCTGCTCTTATTGAGCTCAAGAGTGTGCCTTCTGGGGTGAGCTAGCGATGTGTCATGCTCTCCCTAGACAGTAATTTGAAACTCATCAGTGATTCATTACAGTGACTTAAATGAATACAATTTTCTTTTTGCTAACAAAAATCAAAAGATCGAAGGGCAACAGTTCTTTCATACTGAAAGCTGTAATGGTTCTTAGTCCAAATGTCCCCTTTGCATTAAATGGGGGACAGCGACAGTGACATAGGTTCTGTATTTCAGATACTGTAGCACTTCTTTATACATGCACGTGACTTGCTTTTAAATATATATTATCTTCCAGATGGGTGTTTTGTATCACCAAATGCGTATCAGTAGATAAAAGTTTAAAATGAAGTATGCTTTTATAAAAATGGAGAGAATGGATTGCTTATGGAGTGTTGTAAGTACTGTGGTAGTAGATGATTAATAATCATGGAAGGACAAAATAATTTAGGTTGGAAGGGATATCTGGAGGTCATCTGGTCCAATCTTCTGCTCAGAGCAGGACTAACTTCAGACAAGGATCAGGTTGTTCATTGTTTATGAAAATCTCTAGAGATGGAGATAGCACCACTTCTCTGGTCAGTCTGCTCCTGTGCTTAACCACTCTTGCTGTGAAGAATTTTTTTCTGATATCTAATCAGTGTTTCCCCTATTGCAGCTTGTGCCGGTTGCCTCTTGTCCTTAAGCTGTGCACTTCTGAGGAGAGTCTGGCTCTGTGTTCCCCTATAGCCCTTCTTTAGGTAGAGGCAGTCTGCAGTTAGGTGTCCCCCCTCCCCAGTCATCTCTTCTTCAGGCTGGACCAGCCCAGGTCCTCTCACCTCTCCCCATATGACAAGTCCTCCAGCCTCTAACCACCACAATGGTCCTTCCCTGGACTCTCTTGTAGTTTGGCAACAACTGTGTTGCACTGGGGTGCCGCAAATGGACCCAGTGCTCCAGATGCACCTTCACGAGTGCCCAGCAGATGGGCATCATCACCTCCCTCACCTGCTGGCTCTGCATCTGTAGCCCACTCTGTGATCACCCTTGATCACTGCATAGGTGCACTGCTGACTCGTGTCCATCTTACTGCCCACAAGGACCGCCAGGCCCTTTTCTGCCTCTCTCCCTGATTTGGAGAACCCACAGGAAGCCACGTGGATTGTTACGATGTTATGTTTTATATCTGTTAATCTACCTGTCACCCCTCAAAATTATATTAAGATAACAGTAAATCAGGCATTTGGCTGCTAACATCACGATCAGAATTTGACTGGACTAAGTAGTGAGGTAATTAGCATCTCCTTCTGAAAATTAGTATCCCTGTAACAGAGTCAACATATTACATGAATGTTCCTCACCTGCAAAGTCAGCAGGCTCAAACAGTTTTCAAAAGCTAGTGATGGGAGAAGAACCAAACAAATGCGGTGGGTGACATTGTAAACAGCTACTGCTGCTTCTGCAGTTAACATCTGCGAAGGAAATGCCGGAGCTGAGGCTGGTCATACAGCTTTATGTCTACCCTGTTTTTAATTAACATCAAGGATATGTGATACTGATGGCAGGTATATGGTTAACGAACGTAGTGTTGGTCGGAATCAGTACATCTTTTTATTCTCCATTGTCAAAGCAGAGTAATTATTACAGGAGCAGGAAGCCTCCTCCAGAATGGAGGGGAAGGAGATGATTTAAATGTAAACCTGGGCCTAAGCACTTTAGGTAATCAAGATCCAAGTAGGCAGAAACTGCTGTGATCATTACAAGATGGGTTAAATTGAGCAGCCACTAGGACAAGTGAATCTAGCTGGATTATGGAGAGAGACCATTTCCTTTAGCACAAGCCAAGTGTGGTGAGTGAAAAAAATTATACTGAGGAACAGGACTGTTTCTTGTGAAAAGAAGCACATCTGAAATTGAGTTTATACCCAACTGTTTTCTTCCCTTTTGGAGGGGTGAGGGTTTTTTGTCTTAGTTGTTTGATTCAGCTGTTTCTACTCTCTTCTATAGTATTTTGGATGACTTTCTCCATGCACTGAACCCTTTGGGGCCATGTGGCCACATTTTATATGCCCAGTGGTCTCAGTAACTGCTCAGGGTGCAAGGTGAAATGGGGGCCATTAGCCTGACACAGACTTGCGTGCTGCCTTGCACTTCCCCGAGAATAAGGTAGTCATGGAACATATATTGTAACTCTGGCGTGTTTACCCCAAAGGGCTGGGATAATTTGCAGCGTTGTTTCCTTTTACAAAGTAACCAGCTAAATGATTTGGTGTCTTAATTTTAATAAGGCTGTGAGAAGGAAGCATTCGGGGCACGCACGGACAGAGGAATGATCTGAGCAGATACAAGTGTCTTCTTTTGAGTTTGTTTAATATGGCTGAACCCGTTCATGAAACAGATATTCCCTTTGGGGAGATCGCTAAAGAAAGAGTTGACCAGAACCCCTTGTCCTTTAATGAAGTAGCTAAATGACTTGCAAGGACCCTGTGAGCCCATCTTCACACAGGTTTGCAGTGAAATGGTGACAAGCGTACCCCATTAAACTCAGTGAAAAGTAATCAAATGACTCCATTTTTATTTAAGCAGCAAAATAGGTAGCTAGATTTGGAAGATTTATGCTCAGCTGCTACAATCTAGTGTTCTTAGTTATTGAGCAGTTGGAAGTACAGACCCACAGGCTGCACGTAACACTGATTGCTTTTGATAGAAATAAAGAATATCTTGCTGTTACCATCAAGCCTTGAAACTGACTTCCAGCTAATGACCCAAATAATCTTTACTTGAAATTGCATAATTGAGATCGAAGGCTGTCTGGGGCTTCTAGCTGGTACACAGATTCCACATCCATGAGCTTCTGAGTATGGTCATTGGGCTGAAATGGAGAAGGTTAAAACTCTCATTTTCATTACCAAGCTCCCCCCATCTCCCAATACAAATGTGACATTTCAATTTTACACAGTCCAACTCTTCTTAAATCATCTGTATAAAAACTTCAGATCTTGATTGATGATGGATGAGCTATTGTCTCCTAAAGCACCCAGTTCTCATTACCCTTTAAGACATAGCTTATTAATGATGGACCTGAAGTGCTTTCCCAGTGGGTCATAAGCAATCAAGAGATCAAAAGACTTGGTTTGGCATGAAATTTCCAGGCCAAAGCCATTTTTGGATAATGCATTCAGCATCTTGGGTGAAATATGACAGGGTTTTGTGAGAGGTATAGTATCTGACAGCAGATCCCCATCACCTGAGTGATGATAGCAAAGACGCAGCACTGTCAGCATGCAAAGATGCTTCAGCTCTAATGGAGGCTGACCTTGGAAATTCAGGTATCATCAACGTGCATTATGTAATACGTATGTGCAGAGTAAGCCTGTATATGGTGTAGTGTAAAAGACAGCTGTTTCCTTAGCAGACAATCAGCTTGGAAGGTATAAGATATCTTGTGTTTTACTTTTGAAGTGGTTACAGTGGACATGCCCAACAGTTTTTCCTAATTAACTCCTTCCCTTTTCTCTGCCCACTTTAGAGCTGGTTCTTTTCCCTCTCACTGTGCCTTCTTCCAGTTCATCATGCCAGCTGGCTTCATAGCACTAGAGAAGAGCTTCTAATTTGCAACCTTGAATAGCAATAGCAATTTTATAACCAATTTTATAACCATTTTAGAACCAGATTCTACTGCTAAATAGGTGCCTACAGCCCCCATTGCATATCAACACACATGAGTTACTTGCACTTCAGGATACGTTGCAGAATGTGAAGATGTTTTGCCAATTTAATCCACGTTAGAAATTAGATAACAGACCGTGAGGGATTACATGCTACACAAGAAAATGTCAGCTGAAGAAAATGCCCTTTTAACAGATGGATGAAGAAGAGTTTTTTCCATCTCCGGTCAAAACAGACAACACACTTGCACAGCTAGTGTCCCTTTGCCTTATTTACAGTGATCTTAAGCTTCTGGTGGCTGGTAACGCATTTTCACAGATTCCAGTCAAACTCTTTCTATTAGAATAGATGTTATGAATTTAGCCCCTTTTTGAACTTAGCAGACTAAGTATAAATTGTGTGTGATGTAACTACCTGTGTTCCATGGCACTTCACGGGAAGTGTAAGATACTTGTGTTTCATGGTTGCCAGAGACCTGTATGTTTCCATTTCTCCTGTTAGTATTCTAAGTATTGTATGTTAGGTTACCAAAGTTATGTGGTAATGGTTCTGCTTCATCATTGGGCTAAGGGAAGCAAGAAAATAGCAGATATAACAGGTAATACATTTCTGATTTAGCTTCCTGAATAAACAGTCATTTAATAGAATTTTAATAATATGCAGATATAAGTTCCCAACAATCATTTGGCAGCAATAAGCAAAATAATGACAGAAGTCAGTGGCAAGTGCACTTACTGATTTATTTTCATATAACTTTGGTTACAGAATTATACTGCTTTTAAGCCAGTAAAGTAGCTCTAATAAGGAAGATGGTAAGATTTTGCATTCACTTCAGAATCAAGTGGCAAAATATCTTGGAGCTACTCCTTTGCTCAGAGCACCGGCTGCAGCCCTGGTGCCAAAATGGGAGATCGTGGCACTCTTAAGTGTGTCCATCAGTGCCTTGCAGGAAGGCATCCAAAATTGTCTGACACCTTTGGGAACTCTTTTCCCAATGAAAGCTAGTGGGACTTGTGCTTCAAAATCCTCGTTTGTACCTCCGTGTACCTGAGCAGCATAGAAGTCCACGGGTAACGTTTGCTGCCAGTGTGGCCTGGTAGGTATTTCAGGCAGCAGTTGATAGAGCCAAGTGCTCTGCCTCCTGTCCCAGGCAGCAGTGTTGTACTTAGACGAACAATTTTCCAGTATCGCAAAAAATTGGTTTAGAAGACAAAAATACTCTCCCCAAAATGGTACTTAAAGTATGTTCCACTGTGAGCAGTCCTTTTTAGTGCTTCTTTCTTCACAGAAGAAGTCACAAAATTCACTAGGGGCCTTGTCGTTCGCTTTCCTGCTCCAGCTTCAGAAAGAGTTCAGCAAAGAGGCACCTCAGGTGTTGCACATAGGAGAAGAAAGTTCTCTTTGTCTGGCTTCCTTTGCGAGCTCGACTGCATAGGCAGAGATGCCTGCCTTTCTCCTCCTGTTTATTGTTTAACTTTATCTCTCACTTTCAGTGCTGTAAATTAAAATGAGATGATGACTTTATGATGATGAGTTCATTATACAGTAACTCTATTGTATATTGATTACATTTGTGCTTCATTTGCTTAACATGTAACAGGGTTTATTAGGTCTTTCCAGGCATTGTTCTTGCTAAGAGAGGGCAGAGAAGTGCAAAATGCATTTGAATTTGAGTCAGTGAAGCCAATGCATCTGTGCTGATTTACACATGCCGAGGACTCAGCGTAAAGAAAAGTAGGATAGCAGGTTGGAACGGGAAGGTAGGAAAGGAATGAATCTGGATCCCACAGAGAAGGAAGAGTCAAGCACAAGTACTTTAAAGATTGTACTAAACTTTGAACTCAGGGTTATTTAGTATCTGTAAGAGCCCGTCTTTGATATTATTACTCGGGTTTATTAGGGCCTCACTGCATGAATAAATCTGTAAACTTTAATCCTGTCACCTGTGAAAAATGGTACAGTGCAGGAGAAATAAAGATACTGCATCATGTTTTTGGGCAAGGGCAGCAGGAACAATGTGTATTATTCAGTGATGAGGAAAGTCAGAGCATTTTCCACATTTGCTTTTAGTAAATCACAAGGAAAGCTGTCAGCTTTCCTTACGGTGCAGAGGGGACACTTTCTGGTTACTTTTATGCTGAAAAAAAGTCTTTCTCCACAAATTGAAACTATTAGAATTACTTTTAGAGTGAGATGCTGCCTGCTATACAAGAATGCATCAAAGTTCCTAGCAGAAAAGAAAATTTGATAGGTATTGTCATGAGTGAATGCTCTAAAAACCAGAAATTATGCCAGTGGCAGGTGTTCAGATGTACCAACTGATAGTGACACTATTTGGAATCGTGTGCAAGTGTTTAAGAAGCTATGAATGTAGAATTTACAGTTTTTCATGGCTTGCTAGATGTTATTTTTAATCAAAATCTGGGCCATAATGGATTAGGTAATCCTGTATAGTTGGGACAAAACAGAGAAATCATCACTAGTCATGTTTTCAACTGTTCTTCTAAGTCCCACTTTTTCCCCAGAGCAGAATTGCTAACAGATGTTGTATGGGTTTTTTTCAGGGATCATGGCAATATCATACAGACAGATCATTGCTATTTCTCTAATCTGGACTCTTTTCTGTATAGGATTTTTTTTTTCTTTTTTTTCATTTTTAAGCCCCTTTTCAATGAAAAGCCAAGCTTTTAAACCAGAGGTTTCTAAGAAATAGTAATACTCTGAACTGATTAATATGGTGGAAGGATGTATTTACAGATGATCCTTTATTTAATGCATTCTTTTCCTGGGGGCTACCTCCTCTACATGCCGTGGACTGTAAACCCTGAATTTTTTTAAAAAATATGCAGTAATTCCTTCCTTGTTGTTTGTCAACACTAGCATTCCTACTACAGCTTTTAAAGGTTTTCCTGGGAGATGAGGACTATCAGATGACCTTAATCATTGCTACCATAGTCAAGATTTACTCTTAATGTCTCTGTGAGAAGTGTGACACTCCTGCCTGTATAGCAGCACTTAATGTCATTCTAAGGTGCCATTAGTAACTAACCTTCAACATTTCTTTGCTGAGGCTTGAATCTTTGACACTAAGCGGTGCAGGAGGCTTTAGCTTCATAGCTCCTATTAACTTTAATGAAAGTCACATGGATTGTCCTTTGCTTCAGAAATACGAGCACCAGGTTAAGAAGAGAAACTGTGAATTTGAACAAGAGTTTAGAGGGTAAAAAAAAAAGTTATTGCTCCAAAGAAAACCCTGCTGCTACAACCAACAACTGTAAGATAATTTTTGTGTTGAGATTTGACAAATCACGTCTTTAGAGATAGGAGAACAAGCCATTTTTTTTAAATGAACTGATATAAACATGAAAATAAAAACAAAAAACCCCAAACTTTTATCTGCTCAGAAACCATCTTCCTTTGACACAAAGCTTCCAGCAAGGCATCAGTGGTAGTTTTGGATCATAGTATTTGAGTATTTTGGATCATGGTATTACAGTAGCACAGTCTGATCAGAAAACATGCTTTTCCAGGCATCATGATGACTGGACCCTTCTCATGTACTGTGGGCTCAGAAAATCCCTACTCCAGCGGAGCACATTAGTTTATTGTATGTTTTAAGCATTTGTCCGTATTAATGAAATACAGCATAGTGTGGTTGATTGCTTGTGTTTTTAAAGTCAGTTAAGTCTTGAAGGTTATTTTACCCACAAATAACAGTACTGTTCCATACTTTATTACACTGAAACAACAGGTAAACCCAGTAACTCATCTAGCAACTGTGTGGCTGTCTTCAGGTTTCTTCTGCATATAAATAAATGGTTCCTATTTACAAATACGGTAAGCTACTTGCCCTCCAGTTTTCAGAGTATTAAGTGAGATTATAGTGAGAGTTTTTTGCATTTAAATTTCATGCCCTCTCTCTCCAGTACACAAAGCAGCAATAGATTTAATCAGCTGTATGTCTAAAGTCTTACAAGTATGTTCTCTTGTTCTTTTATGCAGAAATACTGAATGGAGGGGTGTATGTTGGCCAGAACAAATTTCTTTGCTTCGCAGACACCATTCATTGGCAGGATATCGTGCGTAACCCCTGGGCCTCCAACTTTACTTTGGTTCCAACAAATGGCAGCTCAGGATGTAAGTACCAGTTTTATTCTTAGGCTTGTCATCTGCTCAGCATGAAACAGTATAAATATGACCCCAAGTTTTCCCTGATCTTCTGTTACGGAGAATTGTATTTGTAAATTTTCCCTTTACACTGGATTCTTCAAAGTTTGTACACTGCTTGTAGGAACATTTAGTCTAATCTTAAAAACATTTTGTCTGTAGAGAATATTTGTGAACATCATACATTTTCTGAATTTTGTCTCATGGTGTTTTCTCTCTTCTGCATATTCTTTTTTCTATTTATTGTTAAAGCCACTGTGCTGCCATGGAAGCACAGGCGTTATTGTTTGCTTTGCATTTGTTCCTGCTGCTCAGTCTAGTCCTTGAGTCACAGTGGTCTGTTTATGGCACCATAATTAGCTGCTAGAGTAATTATGGTACAAGCTCACGGATATTCTGACTTCAGATAAGAAATGAACCTCAAAGAAATAGTTATCCTGTTGTCTTGTGTGTATCTGTGAAGAGAGAGAATTTGCAGAGGATGGGTTGCTCATCACCATATAGCCAATATTTATCTGTTTTTAATATGTTCTCTCTATTTTAATGTTGTCGATTTCAAACTTGGAGTATCTATGTACTTTGATTAATTTGTCTGATCCGTTTCATAGAATTATAGAATCATTTATCCACCACTAAACCATGTCCCTAGGCACTGCATCTACACGTCTTTTAAATACCTCCAGGGATGGGGACTCAACCACTTCCCTGGGCAGCCTGTTCCAGTGCCCGACTATCCTTTTGGTGAAGGTTTTCCTAGTATCCAATCTAAACCTCCCCTGGCACAACTTAAAGGACATTTCCTCTTCTCTTATTGCTTATTACTTGGGAGAAGAGACCAACCCCCACCTCGCTACAGCCTCCTTTCAGGTAGTTGTAGAGAGCGATAAGGTCTCCCATCAGCCTCCTTTTTCTCCAGGCTAAACAACCCCAGCTCCCTCAGCTGCTCCTCATAAGACTTGTGCTCTAGACCCTTCACCAACTTCGT
This sequence comes from Platalea leucorodia, assembly GCF_965183815.1. Taxonomy (NCBI): domain Eukaryota; kingdom Metazoa; phylum Chordata; class Aves; order Pelecaniformes; family Threskiornithidae; genus Platalea; species Platalea leucorodia. The sequence continues at coordinate 63,622,636 of NC_138827.1, forward strand.
TGCCCTTCTTTGGACACGCTCCAGCACCTCGATGTCCTTCTTGGAGTGAGGGGCCCAAAACTGAGCACAGTATTCGAGGTGCAGCCTCACCAGTGCTGAGTACAGGGGGACAATCACTTCTCTAGTCCTGCTGCTGGCCACAGTATTTCTGATGCAAGCCAGGATGCTATTGGCCCTCTTGGCCACCTGAGCACACTGCTGGCTCATATTTAGGCGGCTGTCAACCAACACCCCCAGGTCCTTTTCTCCACCAGGCAGCTCTCCAGCCACTCTTCCCCCAGCCTGTAGTGTTGCATGGGGTTGTTGTGACCCAAGTGCAGGACCTGGCACTGAGCCTTGTTGGATCTCATACAGTTGGCCTCGGCCCATTGATCCAGCCTCTCCAGATCCCTCTGTAGGGCCTTCCTACCCTCCAGCAGATCAACACTCCCATGTGCGCTTGATCCCCTCATCCAGATCGTTGATAAAGATATTGAAGAGAACTGGCCCCAATACTGAGCCCTGGGGAACACCGCTTGTGACTGATCACCAACTGGATTTAACTCCGTTCACCACAACTCTTTGGGCCCAGCCACCCAGCCAGTTTTTTACCCAGTGAAGAATACACTTGTCCAAGCTGTGAGCAGCCAGTTTCTCCAGGAGAATGCTGTGGGAAATGGTGTCAAAGGCCTTACTAAAGTCCAGGTAGACAACATCCACAGCCTTCCCCTCATCCACTAAGCGGGTCACCTTGTCATAGAAGGAGACCAGGTTAGTGAAGCAGGACCTGCCTTTAATAAACCCATGCTGACTGGGCCTAATCCCCTGGTTGTCCAGTACATGCCATGTGGTGGCATTCAGGATGATCTGCTCCATAACCTTCCCCAGCACCAAGGTCAGGCTGACAGGCCCATAGTTCCCTGGATCCTCCTTCCGGCCCTTCTTGTAGATGGGCATTACATTTGCTAACCTCCAGTCGACTGTGACCTCCCTGGTTAGCCAGGACTGCTGATAGATGATGGAAAGTGGTTTGGTGAGCACTTCTGCCATCTCATTTCTCTATTTCCCTTCCCTAGAGTTATTCACCTTCACTAGTATTTTGATGATTCTTGCAGCAATAATGAATTCTAGTGAATGGTGGTGACGGTGATACAAAGCGTTGAGGTAAAATATTCCGTAATATAGTAAAGTGCATTCAGAATGAATTCCATGCCATTAAACAGTACCCTCAGGATGTATCAACATCGAAATTCAGGTATAGGCTGGGAAGAAGTTTATATCTGATGTCAGGAGTGACACCACAGCAGACATATTGTTCTGAGCATTCTGGATATAGGGACATTCTGGATTGTTTACCATATCCTAAGGTGTCCCTCAAGGATGTATAAATGACTGATTGCCTCTTTAGCTTCCACTACAGCCAAGAAACAGCTTCAGGTCTTCAGTTGCATGTTAGGAGTTCAGAAAAAAAAAAAAAATTAGAGTCTGGGTAGAGACCATTTGATGAGTCCCCAGAATTTCTAAGCAGCAACTTGTTTTTAGCCAAGTGCTTTGTGGTATGATAGATTTTATATAAGGCTGACTTGCTTTTGTATATCTCACCTGCTACCCTCAAAAACAGAGCACAGCTACTGTGCAGATACGGCTTCCTCCAGGAGCCTGCCAAACTCCACTGCTCCTCGATCTTCCAGCTCTGGAGCTGAGGCTCATCTCTTCTGCCTTCTGGCTGGAAATCTGACATAGTTGTAATGCAGCCAGCTATCTTGTTTGCATATTAAAAAAACCTCATCACTGATGATGATCAGTTCTAAGCAGAACTGATAAAACCTTTGCAGGTTAGGGAATGCTTGTACCCTTTTATGAGTCATTGCTTCAACAAGAAAAAGACTTGGTTGTTACTCTGTTTTGTCTGTTACTGGGTTTTCATTTAACCTTTGCCAGTTCTTCAGGACAAATGCTTCAGCAACACCAAGGTAATAAGCTCTTTTAAAAAAGCAGCCAGGATCAATACTATCTTTTTGAGCTAATGACAGTTTTACTGGTGACTTCAGAGGAAACGGAACAAGATCAGTGCTGAGTACTTTTGGAATCACACCCTGGAAGTAATAAAGGCAAATATTAGCTCCCACAGCAAGATAAAAGAATGTATGTTCCTAAGTCCAGTTTTCTTAAAACATTTTTTCATTCCTTTTGAGTTGTTTTGAAACATAAGGAAGGAACAATTTGTGCTTTGCCATTTGTGCTTGATAAACAGCATCATTTCAATGGTGATTGAAACCTATGTAGATAGCCACCCAAATTTTACTTTATTTTTCCTTACTTGGGATGGAGCAGAGCCCAGTTGGACTGTATTTAATTTAATAAACATAAGTCTCCTTCTCCAAGAAACTGGATTCCATCTCAATACTATTCATGAGTCCTGTGAAATTTGATTAAATTAGCTAATCCAAACCATTTCTGTCTTCACAACTTACATAGGTAAAAATCTAAACCCCGTTACACAGAAAGCCAACAAATGGCTAAAATGGTTTAACAAAGGTGTTAAGGCTTTGGAAAGCAAAGAATTCAGGTACAAAAATCACCATTTAAAATAGCCTAAATTAAATAGCGGTCCATGTGTGTATGCGTGCATGTATTACACACACATGCACGCACATAGGTGTATATATATATATATATCTAAAGCCTTCAAATGAAATCACTCAAATGTGGAACTTTATTATTACCTGTCAAGAGGTAGGAGAAAGGGAACGTGCTACACTGGTAGTTTACGAAAGAATTAAGCAAGTTATTCGTACTGGTGCAGAAAGGACTTGGAGAAATGAACATTGAATTATAGCCCTAGAATGGAAATTAGTATAGAGTATCATTAAATAAAGTATATGCTTCTCAAATTTGGCTCACATGTCACTTTTCATAATCTGCTAGGCAGCATCTATGCCTGCTGGGCCCAGTCTTGCTATTTTTCCACTGCTGCAAATGATGCTCAGTGCATTACAAAGTCTTTGGTACTTTTGTGCATAGACTGTTCAGTCATGCTTTTTTTGACCCAGCATGTATATATATTTACTGTTTATTTTACATGAACGTGTTAAATTGCCTGAAGTCTCAGGTGCCTCCTATCAAATGCAAATCTTGGCCAAGTCCATTGGAACTGATTAAGTACGCGTTGCTTGGCATTACCGAGCATATCCCAAGTGCAAGAGATGTCAAGGAAAGCCCCCTGGGACTTTCCATGTCAGAATATCTTGAAAAGAATGAGTGGATTTTACTGCTTATCTAAAAACCTTTACAGGAGAGGGAGAAGGTCTGTTAGAAAGGCTGCATCAATCTGTGAATGTAAACCAACCAGACCTTCTGTGTCAAGCTCAGCAAAGTCCATACTCGTAGTAATTTAGGAAAGTCTGTGTAAACATGTGGTCATGTGAGACCTGGGTAGATGCATTGGCCTGTGTGCCGTGTTTAGCCATGACTGGCAGGACTGAAGGGTAGCTTATGCCCGAGGAATTGTTAGGGCTGTTTCACCTGTTAGGGCTGTGACCACCTCAGTAGTGCTCCCTGGCGGAGAATATTTTGGGGACAAAAGGCTGCCAACTGCCATGAATGTCAGAATCAGACACATCATAATTCCAGCAGGTCCTAAAGCCTAAACCACACTTTGGTGTTTTGGCCTCGCTAGTGTTGTTTCCAGCCGTCAGCAGGAGACATGAAATCTCCCCCAAGGTGACTGCATGTGTGGAAGAACAAGGGCCCACCTTCAGAGAAGAGCCCAACATATAACACTTGCCAGGTTTTTGCCCATGCCAGAGTGGACTCCAGCAGGTTGATATAAATACACTGTCATACTGGGAGCACCCGTGCATCAGTGTGCGTGTGCGCTCAGGGCTCAGCCGCGCTCCTTGTTCATCTTCCTCTGTGACGGAGCCGACACTGCAAGCTGCCAGTGCTGCTCTCTTCCCCAGCCAGACAGAAGAGCTGATAATGGTCCCACTTCAGGGATAATTTCGCTTGCAGCCCTCCCTGCTGCTCCAAGGCAATCAGCAGAGAAGGAAGACAAAAGGGTGGAGTGAAATGAAGATGCTTTGAAATAAAATCAGTCCCCTGCCTCTGTGCTTGGTTCATACTCTGGATCTGCCAACTCTGGCAATCCCCTTCCTTTACATCAGTGCTAGACAGAAGAGAATATGGCCAGTGAACTCTGGGAATAAAGCTTTTCTGATTCCCTTCTTCGCAGGCTTTCATTGTCACATCAGTGTTAAGAAGCCAGTTGAAAAGGCCGTGGTGTCTTAACCACTATGATAGAAATACTGCAGACATATGAATCCTAAGTGCTGCTTCTCCTTTTTTTCTTTTTCTTTAGCCTGAAATGCATTCTACCCATTGTTTCATGTTCTGATTAAATGCATGCAGAAGAGCTCATGTTAGAGGCCTTAGAATTACACAGTCTAACTGTTAAGATGAATACAGCCGGTGGCTGCTGGCACAGAGCTCAGCATGTACTGCTGAAATGTAATAAACAAATGTTGTAGCAGGGACCGCACATACTTCAACTCTCTGAGGACAGATACCTCTGTGCCTGGCATTTTTGATGCGTACTCTGAAATACTAGTATTTGCTGTTTTCAGAGCCTTTCCATACTGGTATCTTGTAGCTGAAGATTTTAAAATTAATTGTAATTTGAAACCAGCCTTCTTTTCCGTTTACCTGAAATCAACACTCTCAGCCTGAGGTTTTTAAACGGGGCACCTTGCAGTGGGAATCTCAGAAGTGCTTAACTGTCTAAGGAACAACATTTTCCCTTTAAGTATGTGTTACTGAATTTGTTTCTGCAATGCTGAAAATCTGTTTTCTCTCCTTCCAAAAAGAAACCATGAATTCAACCATTAGCCAAGCATGCTAAAGCCACATTTTCCAAGAGCATGTTCCCCTGTTACCACATCCACTTGTTGGATTTAGTCCCTTAACTGAAGAGCTGGAGCCCTGCCCTTCAGAGCTAGAATCCTGAGGTGCAGGTCCCAGTGATGGTGCAAGAAATAAAGCGGAAATAAGGATTAGACTTCTTGCCTAAACTGACTCTAGATTGGTAGACAACTCCTCTCTGACCAGCTTTAGGGAAAGTGCAATGAAAACTCAGCTGCTTTGATCAGTGTCCTCAGTGTCCTCGATGCCTTCCCTGGTTTGGTAGTTGGCAGGAACCAGACTAGCCCCCCATTGTGCCAGGTGAGCTCTTTTGCAGGATTTGACAAGGACTGTAGTATTAAATCAGAATTTTCAGTGGGGCTTTACTGGGAGATTTTGTTTCACAGAAAACCGTGAAGGGTTTGAATTCTTGCATTGAGGTCGCTAGCATAGCTAATAGCATAGGTTCAAATAAATCAATAACGCTTTTAAAAATACTGAAACTATATGGATGCATGTTCATGATCACAGAATCATAGAATCGTTTAGGTTGGAAAAGATCTCTAAGATCATCAAGTCCAACCGTTAACCTAGCACTGCCAAGTCCACCACTAAACCATGTCCCCAAGCACCACATCTACCCGTCTTTTAAATACCTCCAGGGATGGGGACTCAACCACTTCCCTGGGCAGCCTGTTCCAGTGCCTGACCACCCTTTCAGTGAAGAAGTTTTTCCTAATATCCAATCTAAACCTCTAAACTTGAGGCTGCTTCCTCTTGTCCTATCGCTTGTTACTAGGGAGAAGAGATCGACTGCTACGTCGCTACAACCTCCTTTCAGGTAGTTGTAGAGAGCAACAAGGTCTCCCCTCAGCCTCCTTTTGTCCAGGCTAAACAGCCCCAGTTCCCTCATAAGACTTGTGCTCTAGACCTTTCACCAGCTCCATTTCCCTTCTTTGGACACACTCCAGCACCTTGATGTCCTTCTTGTAGTGAGGGGCCCAACACTGAACACAGTGCTCGAGGTGCAGCCTCACCAGTGCCGAGTACAGGGGGGCGATCACTTCCCTGGTCCTGCTGCTGGCCGTGCTATTTCTGATACAAGCCAGGATGCCATTGGCCCTCTTGGCCACCTGAGCACACTGCTGGCTCATATTTAGGTGGCTGTCAACCAACATCCCCAGGTCCTTTTCTCCACCAGGCAGCTCTCCAGCCACTCCTCCCCAAGCCTGTAGCGTTGCGGGGGTTGTATGATGTATGATGGAGCTGGTAACTGGGTAATGAAGATTAAAAAATTACTTCCTCATTTTCAAGTTAAAAAAAACCCCACTGCCTTTCAAGAAATTATTCAAGAAAAATGCAGGACTGCATGTTGGCACGTGCCCAGAGTTGTGAAAACTGAACTCTGTGAAAATTAAGCCTAAGTGTTGTCCTGAACTGGAATTTCTGCTCAGACTCTGAAGCGTAGGGAGATCTGTGGAAAAATTTCACTTGGCTTGATCTGGCTTTTTGAATGAGCCCTTGTTAGCTGTGAAAAAAGCTGGAATTTTTGGCAAGATATTTTTTCAAGCAGAACAACTTCACTTAGTTGCTATTCATAACATAGTACTCTGTCATTGCTTTGTCTCTAATTGCACCTGGTAATGTAAAAACACCCCGTTTCTGAGCTGTGCAGAAGTACTTGTATTTTTTTACATGATGCATAGGAAGAAAAGGCTTGGTCTTTAGCTGTGTACCTGTGATTCAATAAATCCCTTGAGGTATTCAAGGGAAATGCTGCTTTAAAATGTCTTCCCTCTTATTTACCTATTGATTCATAGGTTTTTCAAGGGCAAAAGAAGCCTTGAAACATCATTAGCTCTGATTTCCTGTATGCGGAGGCCCTGAAGTATCATCTTCTTGCCTGGCGTTGAGCTCAGTAACTTTCCTAACCACAGCATATCTTCCAACTGGGCTCTGAGATTCAGAAGCAGCCCCAGCCTCAGTGTGGCTGGAGCTCCCGCAGCCACTGGCTGGGCGAATGCGGGGCTTCGGTCCTCTGGACGCTCTTCGGCACTGGCCTGAAGCTTTGCCAGAAGTGCAGCCATCCCTCAGGAAGTTCGTTATTTCCCTAGTATCAAGAGAAATAATACTAGGTGCCTTTATTTCTAATTTGAACACAGTTTTTAATTGCAAATGTTGTTGCCTCTTGCACCTTCTCCAGCTAGCTCAACGAGCTCTCTCGTAGCCAGCATTTTCTCCCTGCAGAAATGGCATGTACTGTGTAATCAGCTCACCTCTTTACCTTATTTTCATAAGCTAAACAGATAGAGGGCCTCGCATCTCTCATGGTGACGAATTTCTTTCCAGCTCTAAAATAATTTCAGTTACTCTTCAGTGTGAAATATCTGTGTTTGTTAACATGTTTTTAGAAAGTGGAAACCAAAGTGTGCATAGTGTTTTATTACTGACTTAACCAATATCCTGCATAAGTAAAAATTGTATCCTTTATGTTTCAGTTTCACATGAGAAACCCCATATTCAGGCAGTTCTGACATCTGTGTGTTTTAGAGACTCCCTGTTTTCCAGAAAATGTTGCCCACATGCTTTATTCCAAAACGTGCAATCTTAGTTTGGCTTTATAAAAGACATTTGGTGTGACTGACTCCAGCTTACCCGCCAGCCTGGCTCACTCTCTAATACTGCCTGCTCCTCACTGTAATTTGCTGGGGTTTCAGTCTTCCTGTCATCTCTATGCTTTATTGCCTGGGATTTTTTAATAATTTCTAAACCTTTGGCTGGAATATTAAAAGCATCAGTCCTGAGACAATCCCTGGGGAACCACACCCCAATTGTATTATAATTGCTCATTTACAGCTACTTTTGGAGAGCCCCCAATTAGCTGGCTCTTAATGCATTTTTCATGTGTTTTATTAATATTGAAACATAGAGACAAATCTAATTAAATGTTTACTATTTAGCCAGTGCTTTGCATTTTAATTAAAGGAACAGAAAATGGACTATGCAGCTGCACGGTTGCTTATGAAGTCAGCTCTCTGTTCTCCTGGTGCAGACAGTCCAGGCTGTGATTGATCTTACCTGGGTGCAGGTGTGTTTGGAAGCATTATAGCTTGGTTTGACATACTTACCTCTGTATAGTATGTATTTGGTTGATGTGAGTCAGTGCTGGCTCCATATTCTTTTTTTTCCCCCTTTCTTCATTTTCTCTGTTACACTCTCTTTGTGAGTTGCTTTATTTAGGGTAACCTGCTACCCCATCAGCCCCGTAACTGAGAATTTGCTGGGCCACGTTCTACTGCAAATTTTCCACATGCTAGCAAAGGGAGTAATACAGTTTCTAAAAAGATTCTTTAAAATATTGCAGAAATGGGAACAACTTGGTAGAAACTTAGTTTAGTAGAAATGTCTCTTTATATCAGACTAGTTTAAGGCCAAAAGCTCCTTACATTTTTTTAAATTGGTATAGGAGAAAATCAGCCATATGGATACCTGTACATCCCTTTCAGCATACATAGTGTGTTCTTGTAGTGCGTTTCACAAAAAGTGTAAGCTGATATTTGCATGGGATTTTGTATAAGTGTTAACCTTCGTTCTCCTTTGGGTGTTAGCAATCCGTGTTTGGAGTTGCTGGCAAGGGTTGCAGGTGAATTTGTGTACAGCCATTTGTTGCAGCTACAGAATGAGGTCTGACGGGTAGCCAGCCCATTGATTTAATGTTCAGTAGTGGCCTTGTAATTCTTCACAGAGCACAGTAACTCATTTTTTGTACCAGTAGTCACAATATTAGAAAAGGATCATTTTTACACATAGTGACTTACCTGGAAATTTATATTGGGGTCAAACCATTGGGTATTTAATTCTGAAGTAATTATGTGATAGTTATGAAGAATAGGCGTTCCTCAGATCTTTGCAGTCTCTCCCAAAAGTCCCAACCTTCCACCAGTTCTCAGTTACACTGTGTCTAAATTGTATAAAATGCTACTACACGTGTGCACACCAGTGTTTCCAACTGGACCGTCCAAAACAGACTCTTGTGCAGGACCGGTCCTGCTACCATGAGAAAGCCACACTGGTGAAGTAGGGAGTCCTGGATCAGAGTGGGAGGCAGGGTAGAGTTCTTTCCCACAGTAAAAACACCATCGGTTAGTAAAAAATCAGGAGAGCTGAACACAGTGTAGATATAAGAACATGGAAAGCTTTCCTTTAGACCAGTGGATGCTCCTGTAACAGAAGACAGTTATGTGTAAATAATGACTACGTGTAAATCAAACCCCTAACCCTCAGTACCAAGACACAGGTGAGCTAACTGCGTTTTGTCCAGTTAATCCTGCAGGATATTTTGTGCTTTTGCAAAGCGCAAGGATTTTCCTGTACAGAAGGCCAGAGTAACAGCAGTATATTTATGTATGCTGGCGAAAAGAGGGAAGTGACTAATTCATGCTTAAAGCCAACTTTCAGAATAGCTAGTGTATCATTTCTGGTGTACATCTAAATTGGAAACTACCTACGGAGAAAATGGCATTCCAGAAAGTGTGCGCTGAAGACATTTGTTATTGCAGAGTTTGTTAAATTATAACCTTTCATTGAGGTTATTACTTGAAGTTCAATTAACGTTTTAAATGTATGTTTGGAGACTAGCGAACGGGGCCTCCGCAGACAGGTGGTCTTAGCACAGAATACGTTCCCTGCCGCCAGTGTCACCGTGGCAAAGCCAGGAGGAGAAGCTGTTCTTTTTGATAAAAAGCCACAAATAACTAAACCGTTTTGTGAAAGCTCCTTCCGTGTGGAACACACTTCAAGGGCTTGCAGCATTCCATTTTAGCAGCAGTTACAGTTTCATGGATACCTCAGTTGGAAAGAAAGTTTATATCAGAACTGAATAGCAAGTCCCATAAACAGTTGTTTTTTTTTTTCCCAGTATATGTGGAGGTTGCTTTGCCTACCATTAAGGAATCTTTGGTCAGGACAGAATTTATTTATTTACCTGGAATTGAAAGACAAATGTAGTAACAGAAGAAATTGATTTTAAAGAACAGTTTTTGCCAAGCATATGTAACTGAAGATGGAGGAATACATGAAATCCAGTGATATAAATGAACTTGTTTTGCATTAGTGTGGCAAGCTCAACTGCTTGAAGTTGCCTGTAATATTTTTTCTCAACGCAGAACAGTGTGTTTTGAATAAAGGGAATCAGTTTAGTTTCCTAATAAATACCTTCAGCCAGCATTTTCAGAAGGGATTTGTCAGTTGGCGAATGCCCTTGAAGCAGATTTGAAAGGCAGGCAGACATTGCATTTAATGGAAATACGATGCCTCTAACAGTTGAGTTCACTGAATAAAAAGTAAGTAACAAACACAAGTATACATAGCTAATACGAATAAATGACGCCGTGAGGGACGTAACTCCTTAGGCTGCCAGAGCCTCATCCTGGGGTCTGGCAAGGGAACTGCTACAAAGCTGGGGATCTTTAGGAGTCATGGACACAGAAAGGAGGGCACTGAGAAAGCCAGCATTAACGGTTTCTGAAGAACCTCTGACATGGGCATCTCTTTGCAGTGAAAAATGTATTTTTCAAAAAGATAAACAAAAGATACCCAACCCCAAAACCAACCCCCTCCCTGCCAAAGTGCTGGCCTTGTTTTACTGAGTATCTCCCTCCCTTCTTACAGGGTGAAAGTCACCCACCAAGTGGCACAGTATAACAATGTTACAAAGTGGCACTAGTTCTGTAGCTACAGAATTTAAGTAGTGCTCCACATAATAGCGTGTGACAACTGTTGGTAAATGCTTATCTTTTAATGGCAACCTGTGTGTGTATAATGTATTACTGTGTACCACCTGTTTATAAGCAGATTGGCGTTTAAGCAGTATATTGCACAAGGGAGAGACTTTCAGTTTAAATGAAAGCATCCCTTTCCATTATAAGCAGCTTGCTTTATCACAAACACCAGTGTTTCTTGAAAGTAGGAAATAAACCCCGAATACTCCAAATATTTAAAATAGTCTAATTGAATGGTAATTGACAGATTTGTAGTGAGTGGGTAGGTGGATGGAATTGGTCTTTCACAGCAAGCTCCAGCTGCTCTAGCTAGCTCCCTTTGAAGAGCTGCTTAGGGAAAGAGAAAGAAAGGAAAGACTATAAAATCAGCCGCTTAATTGCATCTACTGGTTCTTGAAGCTGCTGTGTGCCTCCTACTCTTTTGAAGCTGTCTGTTGTTGCATCTGCAAGATGCATGTCCCAGCCGCCAGCTCAGAGTGGGCTTGGTTGGTGCTGCTGTGCAGGGTACGAGGGTAGGTGTATTGCTCGGTGGCAGCGGGTGGGTGAAATGTTGGGACTAGCCACCCGGCATCGTGATGGGCTTCTCCCAACAGACTCTTCTGTTGCTTGCATAAAACACAAAACCGCTCCAAGCCTTTATTGCTATCATATGTGCAGTTTTTTAAGGATTTTGTTACACGTGCCTGTTTTGGCAGAAATTCTTAGTACTGTCACTAAAGTTCCTGTCCTGCTTTTGTGGACAGCCTGGCTAAAGAGCTCTGGCCCCTGGTCTGCTCAAACCCAGGGCTGTTTTGGGGGCTTCTCTCTGATCCCTTCACACCTCAGGCAGGGAAGAGGACAGTGCTGTGGCTTCAAATGAAGCTGAGTGACTAGAAGGGAAGTTTTTGTCTGCTAAGCAACGGACAAAGTGTAGGAGGTAGCAAAGCAAAAAAGAAGAGTGTACTTTATGCTCCTGCAATCCCTCACCCTTTCTGTCCCTGTGTGTAGGATCTCCATATCTCCTTGGGCTAGTATTCAAAGGAGCTTTCAGATCTCAAAATCTTCTTTCTGGTCCTCTTGCAGGAACTCGTAATCTACTTTCAAAACCTCATAAAAAACATCATCAGTGAAGTGTTCTGGCATAGGGGAAATGTTGGGAATATTTGCAGAGTAAGATATTTAATCCAAGGTTTTCAAGTGGTTTTATACAAATCGCTACATATGAAAACAACTTCATACCGAATTCATCGTATTACGCCTACATGATAGTCACAGAATGTCCACGGGATCACCTCTATGCAGATCTCTGATAGCTGAAGATTATCCAGGAAATTGCAGTCTGAAATTTGTTTGTATGATTATTTTCATTGAATATTTGTGGATAGCAAACGCTGAATCTAAATATCAGCGTATATGCCCAAGCCTTGTTTTCCAACACAGAAAGGGCTTCTGTTGTCCAAGTATTGTTTTGTAATAATCAGTTTTGTTTTCAATAGCCAGACATACATTTTGAATAAGCAGTTACATTTGAATAAGCATATTGGGCTACTTATCCAAAGTTTGTCTAAAACTGGACTCCACATTTCAGGGGAATGGGGAGTTCCTTTCTAGTATTTCCATCTCATTGAGTCGGAAGTTGGTTAAAACATTAGCCCACCTAACTGCACCCAGCCAGACTCGAGGAATATTACATGGCATCAAGAAAAAGTAAAATGAATTTTAAAAGCCACTTCAATTTTGACTTCTCATTTCCTTTCTTTGAGGTTATTACTTTGTTTAAAAAATGAAAACTGTATGCCCCTCTGTTCGAACTTTATTACTGCTTTGGCAGCATTACAGGAACATTATTACAGGACGTTATTTTGACTTATGTGGTATTGACTGACTTGATCTGTTTGAGGGGTGGAGGAGTTGATATTAAGCAAGCACAGAACACCCTCAGCTTTGGCACTTACTTTTCAGTGTGTCTTTGAGTTTGTTCAGAACCTCCTTTGAAAATCTCCTCTAACAGTGCAGATTTCTCACCCAGTGTTACACATTGTGTCCAGAAAAGAAACCTGTATCTGCATCCTTCAGTTCTCAGCCAAGATTTTGCATTGGGCAGTAAGTCTGCTGCTGCACCGGAGGACAGACACCTGGCTTAAGATTCATTACAGGCACTGACACGGGTGCACATCTGATTGCTGTGTTCAGTTGGAGTCGCTGCTGCTTGGCTTGTTTGTGTTTTTTAATTTCATGCATTGTCACACCACAAACAGAAGCACCTGTTGCTGTGAGCCAGAATAAAAAGCACCTGGGCTGAGACCTAATGGGCAGTATCCTAGGGCAAGGAAGGGTGTGGGTATTGTGGTGTTAGGTATCACAATGGCTGCTTCTTAGATGTGAAATTCATGCACCTCAGGACACCCCCATGCAGAGGAGGGAGCCCATTAAAATAATACCTGCCAGGGGCAAACCGGGGGAAATGCTGAAATTAATACAAAGGCACAGAAGATGTTGGCTTTGTATGGTCTCTGTCTGCTGGGAATTTGCAGTGCTTACCTGCCTGCTGCCTCCCCCTTACAGACATGTCTTCGGCTCATGCTCAATTGTCCTCAAGAGGAAGGACTTTTCTCCCCTTTCTCCCCTTGTACAAAATACATGAGCAGCCAGGACGTGAGAGAGCAGGTTTCTGTTTCTTACCTTGCCTGAAGGCATTCAATCCCATACCTCCTATCTCCCACCTCCTAGTGGAAACTGCCCAAGGTTGGTCTGAGTTAAGGCCTTTCCTACTCCTCCTGTTGATATTTTGAGTCTTCAGTAATCATCAGGTAAGATACAGAAATAGTCCTGGGGGCATGGACTGATCCTTAGGTGTACTTCTTCCCCTGTGATCATAACCACTGAGCTGTGGGGCAAGAAGCCAAGAATGGTTGTGTGCTGTGTCCAGCTCGCTCCCTTCAAGGCCAGTTAGCTCCCCGCATTGTTGGGAGGGATGGGTGCCTGCTCTGTGCTCTCCCCTTACAAAGAACAGCCTGTAGACTGTTTCTGGGTTTGCTGCCCTGGAAGGCGAGAGTCTTCATCACAGTAACCAACGGAGAAAGTGGGATGCATAACCCCCACATCCTAGGTGAGTGTTAACACCTACAGATGGCGGAACATCACCCTCTCCTCCTGCACAGAGGAAAGGGAAAATAAGAGCTACCCCTGTGTTTTGAAGGGGTCCAAGGTTGTTGGTCTGTGTGCTTTGAGGATGACCCATATAAGGGAGGGTGTTTTATTTCTACCCCAGTGTAGACCCCCATTAGACAGAGACCAAGCTGCTTTGCTGTTCAGGAACAGAGGTCCTGCAGCAAGTGTGTGAGGATGGGCAGTTATCTGTCGCTTACTGGAGGGGAATATATTTCTTTAACAATAATGATTACAAGGAAAGATTCCTGAGGGCTTGTTGTTCTTGATGAGCCTGTCAAGCGGGAGGTATGACTTGGCCTAGCCTTTTAGGCTTCTGGCTGTGTCTCCCCATTTGCTCAGGATTCCCCCCCCCCGTGTGTGTGTGTTTGGTGCTGTTTGGAACTAATTCACCACCACAGTGGGGGGAATTCACTTACATTGCTCTGTGCTAACAGCTATAAGCAGTGTTAATTAATAGCTCCTAATTGCTTAATCAGTGTAAAGTTTTAGACTATGTCATATGTGAAGGTTTTTATTATGTGTGGATGACTAAAGCCCCAATTAATGCATCGAGTCATACAGCCTTACCAGTGCTGTCTGTTCCAGGCAGAGAAAAATAGCCGGTGTCTTCATTACCCCCCTCAGGTTCCTTTCTGTAGTCGTTACTGTGGCCTGAAGACATTTTTCTGTAGCAGCTGAAGTAACGTTACAGTGAGCTTCCTATCGGCTCAGAGCTGTCAGCGATAGATATGAATCCACCGTCCTGAACAGTTTGGTGCTGCTGACATGCTCTTCTTGACTTTCCATTTATTCCTTTACCTCTGGTGGCCAATCTCTCTTAAAATCAAAACTGTCTGCCACCAGCATATCTAGCGATACTCTGTAATTTCGCAGTTCTCAACAGATCCCGGGTCCCTGTGCGCATGCGAAGGTTGTCTCCATCACACATTACTCAAGAAAATGCGTCCCCCTTTGGTATTCAGTTTTTGTTTTCTTCGGTGCTGGTTCAATTTTATCTCTGCTCCGTCTCACCGCTCTCCCTCGCGCTGTCCCCCTATCTCTCCCTGTGCCTGTCTTTCAGGGCATATCTCTTGGATTGTTTTCATTTCCCAGACCTATTTCCCATGCCAGTTTCTTTCCAGCTGCCTGTGCCTGAGTACCTCTCCATTTGTGTGCGTCTTTCTTCTTATCTACTGAGGAAGATGAGGGGAAGATAGAGGCGTTGAATGGCAAAGTTGGAAGTCCCTGTTGGAAGCGGTCGTTAGAGGGAGTTTGCTTTCACCATTATTGAGCCCCAGTGGTCCCCGTACGCTGGATGCACGCGCACCTGGCAGTCAGGGGGTGGGCGCTAGAAAACTTTGACTTATGGGTGGTGGTAGCATCCACAAAAGGTGCTGTGCTTTTCCACAGTGTTAAGTATTCATCATTGATGAACACTGTGCAAGTTTTCACTGTAAAGGGATCCCGTTAATATTTGTGCAGGGTGCCTCTATTGGGCATGGAGACTATGGGGTAGAAGCAACAATACAGATGAGAGACAGAAAGGTCAGTTGAAGTGCTGCCATTTACCACAATAAAAGTAACAATATTAGTGCAGGTACACCTCCTTAAAGAAAAGCCTGAATTTTATGGGACTAAACCCATGTTGGAAAACTATTTGAAGTGAACTCATCTGACATCAGTGAAAGCAACATAGTTTGATAGCCGCAGAGGAATTGACCCTTGGATTACTGTATCCCATAACGCTTCTACAGAGAGGAAGAGAAAATGAGCACTAGATATGTCTATAAGACACTTTCTTCTTTTACAGAAAGTTTTACTTTCTCTTGCAACTTGTGTCTCTCCTGCCATGAAGAAAGGAAATCCTGAAAAGTGTGAGTCTCTGTTAGGTAATTAACTTTGAAATCAATAGAAGAGATCTGAAGGCTAGCACAGGGCTGGTAGAAAATGCAAAATGATTTTTGCTTAACAAAGAAGTGTGACTGAGTGACTGAATGTGTGACAATAGGAATAGTCAGACAAGGACACGGAAAGCATTACAGCCTTATAAAGGCAGAACAATCCATCACAACAATAGTATCTTTAATTCTCATTAATGCTGTGCTGCAGTGTTTGAATTATATTTTGATTTTGTTATCTCTTCATACGTAAATCTAAGGAGTTTTAGCTGCCTAGAAGAACAGCACGCAAATGTATTTAAGTGTACTGTCCCATCTAAGGAATGAAAAGAAGAGACTGGGACTCTTGCCACAGAGTATACCTGGAACGTCTTGGATCTTAGGGCTAGTTATGTCTAGAAACATCTATATGGCATCTCTAGCATTTTTGCAAAGGTGAATTTTTTAGGTGAAGGATGAGTTTATAAGTAGCTTACAGAAGCTAATAAATGATTTATTGATGTTTTGATAGTTAATCAATTATGTTAGACTGTTAGATAAGTAAAGAGGCTGCTTATAACCATAGCTTGTAAACATCAAAGCCACTTTATTTTGGCTGTGTTTATTCACACTTCAGTATTAGTGTGTTGCAGATATGCTAACATTTATTAATGATTTATTAACTTAGTAGAAACCATCTGTAAATGCAAGCTTTGTGCAAAGTGAGACCATTTCTTCTCTTATTTTTGCTTTCCTCCTACTGAGAGAGGTCTGCTTGAGGCAGTTGGCATAGCTGATGGGGAAGAAGCAGCGTTTCTTTTCTGTATTACACTGAGCTTAGAGCTAAGACGAGGACTTCATTTTTCTTGTCTTGTCAGTAACTTAATCCTTCGTGGTGTTACTGTTCCTGAAATAATAAAGTCAGTCTGGAGCCAAAGGAAAGCCCTTCTCAATTCTCAGGAAAGCACAAGGAGGAAGTAACCTTGGTCTTTCCCAAGCTAGTGAGCAAATGTTTTCTGCTGGTGACTTTCCCTGGCTGGGAGAGCAGTAGCATCTCCCGCAAATAAAAACTCTCTCTTGGAAGTTACAACAATGATACTCTGCACCAGAGTCCATAATGAAGATTGGTTGTGGTAGTATTGGGTAAGAAAAGACAAGCCCAGGAGATGAGCCATTGGTTTTTTTGCGTGGAATTTGCCAAAGCAAAATTCATTCTCATGTTCCAATGGGAATCTGCCCTTTCTAAATTTAGATTTCATACCAAACCGGTAAATATTATGTAAGCCTCCTTTTAACTCCATCCATCCTCCTCTGCAGTCTAGTGAATAAAATGTCATCATGTATGCAAAACAATGCTACCATTCAGGAGCAGAAGTGTACTCCAGCATCACATCTGTAACGAGGCAGGAGATTTTTCCAGGTTCTTCCCCTCCATATCTCATTTAGAAAAGAAAAAAAAGCTTTTTTCTTATGTGCCTTCACTAATGTGCAAGAATTAAGTGAATGGGCAAGCTAGTGCTTACAAGGTAGAGCCCTGCAGAAATTTTTTTTTTTTTTGGCCAAATTCCAGCTAATTCTTGAATCGCTGATTGTAATAAGAACATATATGATGAGTTGTTACAGATGGGCTGTTTCACTGCGGCTGAGTGTTCCTAGGTCCCACTGATTGCCACCAGGACTTTAGGACACTCAGCATCTTCTGATGTCAAGAACCAGTGGAGGAAATCCTAGGAAGGAGTTCTACCTTTTTACTCTCTGCTGCATCAAAACAAAAGGAAGAACATTTCTGCAGTTTCATGGTTTGCTAATTCTTCATTAGTTGTTTCTTTTAGCCCTTACTACTGTATGTTGGAGGGTTTTACAATATTTTAGAGACACAAGGAATAACAGGAATAATTTATTTTATGCCAAGAATTGTCTGATAAATTTTTCTCAAATCTGTTGGCTCACTACAGTCTAAAAATCCTAAGAAATATATACAGAAAGATCTGTGAGAAGTAGTATAATTAGTTCAAGGACCTTGTCAGTCTTAGGGCCAATAGATTTATTATCATTTAAGCCTGACATACAGATCTAATCGTGAGACCCATTCCTCACATGAATGCTCCTTATGCTCCTGGCTACTTGTGTTGACTTCCATGGGACTGTTTTTGTGTTAGATTTACCGAGCTGATCTTTAATGGGTAGCAATCTGTCCTTATTACAGTGGGGAAAAACAGGTGAAATGCTGAGTTACGTGAAGGCAGAATCTGGACCAGTTCATACTGTGAGCAAAGAAAGTTATTTTTCTTTTTAAACAAACAAACCAATATAGGCACACTATTTGGAGGGAGTTTGTTTTTTGTTTGTAATTCTCAGTGTATTTGACCTTCAAAAGGACATGTAACAATGCAATTCAGAGGTGTGCTGCCTACAAGCTCAGCTCCTTGTTGTGTCTGTACAGCTGAGAAAAGTGAAAACAAGCAAACAGATACTTTGAGTTCCCAATGAGGAAAAAGAAAACTGGCAGCCTTTTCTTGCTGAGATATTGTTAAATATCTCTATTTAAATGCAAATGATCATCTGACACTGCCAAACAAAGTAATGTACCAGGAAGCAGGCGTGCAAGTTAAAAACATTTTTTAAATGGTTTTTGAAGATGTTGGATCACTTTTATTTCCAGGAGGAGTAGAGTTGGCTGAATACGTTTTTGGTTGTATATCAAGGGTCAGCTCAGCACCTAGGAGTTTCAAATATGAAGATTCTTATTTTAAGTGTAGCTTTTGCAGAAGTGAGGGCGGCCTCTCTAGTTAGAGATCACTTGGAGGGGTGCTTGAAGTTTCTTCTGTGTTATCTCACTGCACGTACTTCACTGGAAAGCCCAGTGCATACAATATGTTTTGGAAGGGGGTAGAATCCAGGGACAGAAAGAGGAAGAAACAGCCAAGCTGGTGCCTTGTTCTGCCTCAGGAATATGTGGTTACAAGTGATTTGTGTAGTGCTTTATACTGCATCTAGGTGCAAGATTTCTGACTTTCACCCTAAACTCCAGACCCCTTAAGCTAGACAGGCGTGAGATTTGACCGCAAGGAAGGATTGGGCATAAAACAGAGTCTTGCAAGAGGAGGCTCTGTTGCCCGTGGATTGTGATTCCTCCCTGGCAGCCCCCAGCAGGGATGCTCCTGCTCAGGTGAGGACCAAGCAAAGCAAGTGGTGAAAAGGTTATTTGAATGTGCATCCAGGGCCTTACCCTTTCTCCTTCCCACTTCTTCTGTTGGTCAGGGATAGCCAGTTTATAAAACCTACTTCCTGGGGATCATTTTTATTCAGTTGGGTGAGCACCAAAGCCAGACAAAGCAACTGTATCTTACCGAGTCTCCCCCATTAAAATTCTTCCTTTAATTTGCTGTTTACCTCACCTTCTTTTTAAACTTCCATTCTTGTAAATCAATATGGATGTATTTGCTTTGTGCACAGGGTTCCAGTAGTCTCTTAATAATCATAATAATCGTTATTACTGATTAAAGTTGCATTATTCATGCCAGATGGAGTCCCCTCCCTGTCAGCCAGAATGAGTTTGCATTGTGTAGTTATAGTACATTTGTGATCTAAATAAACAGATGGCAGAATGTGACAGCAAATTATGTGCTGGTGATGTCAGCAGCAACGTTTCCCAAGTATAATTGCTTTAAATGAACATGAATGCAGCAAGGAGTTGGTAGTTTTAACAAGGTAGTTGGCATACAGTGTGGTAATTACCATACAACATCATCAATAGCACCATGAAGGCTGTGTGAGTGCTGAGGGAAGAACACTAGCTTTGAAAAAGTAGCAACAGAAAGTCCGACTTTACACAACTATCACAGTGGGTTTGCTCAACTCTATAACGTCTTGTAGGTATAAGCACACTGCTAGCAGAAGAACAGTGTTTTCTTTTGGGGTGATCCAACCTTTGCTGAGAGACATTTTGCATTTTCTCCCATGCAATCTCCCATCAGGGCATGTGGGAAGTATTTGATTTAGTGTAATGGAGAAATGTTAACAGCAGCTGCTGTGAATACAGGATTGAAAGGTAAGCTTCTGGATCAGGTTCAAAGGGGAAATTCGCTTAATAGAATCTCAGCAGTATTCAGTGATGAATAAAAGTTTAATCAAAGACGAGGTTAGGTTCCTGTGGTCAAAAGAGCTACGATAAGGACTGCGCATGGTCTTCAACAATGCTTATGTTGGGTTTCTCAGTTCAGCCCTTCAGCTCTGGCTGGGTGTAAAGGGCTTGGCTGCCTACACCTCAGGCACTGCCACGCGAGGGTTTTAGCAGCTGGGGCTCAGGGTGCAGTAAGGCAGGCTCTCCGTGTGTGCTCGGGGCGCATTCAGCATTCAGGAGGCAGAAACGCTAAGAGCAGGAGTGTAACTGAGCTCTGGCCACGTCTGGATGGGAGCTGCGGAATGAGGTCTCCATTCACTTGCAGTCAGGACTGGTGCGGGACTGTCCAAGTATTTTCTCAAATAACGTAAGATGCAGCCAGAGGAGAATGTACCATTTCTTCTGTCTGCTTTCCATTTCCTCGCACAGTAGTCAGCATTTAGCCATGAAATGGAAATGTGAACTTAACTCCCTCTTCAGTCCAAGTGGGTTTCAGTCACTAGTTACTAGGTAGTTTATAAACGCTACCATTGCTAACTCTTCCTCCTCCATCTGTATTTTACAATGAAAGCACCTACGGTTCCTTTTCTTGAGGGACTAAACTTGTCAGCATGTGGAAGGGCAATGCAGAGCATCACCTCTAGGTTCTGAAGAAACATGAGGTTCCTTCAGAAGCACAACCACAGGCAACTAGAGGACCAGCAGCCAGAAAAGGACAGGTCCTGTGAGCTTAGCTGTCACTGGGGTTAAGTGGTTGCACAGAGCACGTTTCCTTTACCATGATATTGGACATGAAGACTATGCAAATGTTTGGGGGTGAGGGGTGGCTTTTAATCGAAGGCATTGAGTGTATCGCCCCATTGTTCAGATGAGAGAGAGCAAGAGCAAATCCTCTCTAGCACAGCCATCTCCTGTGAAGGAATGAGTGGGTCTTACATAGGACATAGAGAGCAATAATAATAGCACTCAGTGATGAAATTGTCCCTCAGTCCTCCGGACTTGTTCATCTTTTGTTTTAAAATGTCCCAGTCATTACACATAGCAGAGAGGTATGTAGGCTATAAAGCACTTAGTTAAGTAGCCATATTTCATACATGTTTGACACCAATTCTGGCTATTTATCTGAGCCTTTTTTACAGGCACTCTTTCAACCTTGGTAAAGCATAAAAAACTTCCAAAGACAAGATGGACCCTCCTCTTCAGCAGTTGCTGGATGTTGAAGAAACGAAAGGAAGCCACATTTCTAATCTGTCTCTCTTTCTGTCTCTCCTGCAGGTGGCCGATGCCACAAGTCCTGTACAGGCCGATGCTGGGGACCCACAGAGAATCACTGCCAGACCTGTAAGTATGCAAGACTCTGAGAAACAAAGGACTGAAAAATGATGTAATGGGGATCCTACTTTTTTTTAATTGCAAAGGGATACTATAAATTCTGGTTTTGGTATAATTCTAAAATATTTGAATTTTTTTTCCATATGTTTGTACCGATGGATGATCTGCTTTTATTCCACCCATGTGAATTTATGTTTTTCTTTCCTCCCTTGTGCTTTCTAAAAATGCTTAAGTTAACTTGAATTTTCTTTTCACTTCTTGGCGGCAACATGGAGCGTGGCTCCTGAGAATATTGATGGTTATTTTGGAGTACACTGAAATGAATACTGCAGGAACGGAAAGAACTACAAGGCAGATTTGGAAATCTTCAGTGACGGCCTGACACTGCAAGGTTCCTAATGCCAAAATACTCTGTTAATTTCAATGAGAGCCTGGGAATATTAGTTATCTTGCAGAATTGTTCTCTTTATAATAACTTCAGAATGTATTTGAGTTGTACTGAAAGAGAGAATAAAAGTTTTTTTGTGAAGGAAGTAGTAAGTGAAGGGTTGTTCACAATGTCTGTCTGTCCTCTTGAATCTAGAGAGCATTAAAATGAATAGAAAAGAACTAGACTGAGAGAGTTTCTTCCTTGTGTGCTTTCAGCTCCTTCAGATAGGCACTGAAGAGCTAGAGGTGCAGTCACAATATTAGCAAATATAAAAGAGGAGAAAATTGAGAGCTGTCTTTTCCTACAAGTTCCACCCACCCCCACTCCCTGCCCCCCCCCCCCGCCATGGGAATAGAGCTATCCTTTACATTTCCTTTCTTTGAAATTTAGGAGGGTGGAAATTGGTTGTGTTTACTGGAGTCACTCTTCCTAGGAAATGAAAGGTTGCTGATATCTCCCCCAGAGAGCACTGCTCTAGCTTGTGGTTGTTTCCTTGGCTGAGTTGTAGATAGGAGGAAGGGATTGTGACAAATTAACCGCTATCAAGCGAGCACACCAACCTACTCTCTCAAGTGATGATAGCCCAATGTCATCTGCCTTTTTTGTTGGAAATATTAGGAACAGTGCAACTATGCCTTTTTTTTTTTTTTTTTTTTTGACTACTTGGAGCAAGAGATAAGAGGAAATTAGAAATGGCAGACAGCTTGACATGAACGTTTTACGAGTGAGCACGAGCAGGAAATCCAAGCTAACCTCCTGTCCGTGGCAAAGCGAGGGGCACAGACAACAGAGCTGCGTGCTGGCAGAGGCTCTGCCACCCTTCGGGGCGCTGCTTTTCTTTCAGGAGCATCAACTGATGTTCCTGGCAAAGCTGATGACAGTTACAGCTCTGCTAGAGTTAACATGTTCTTATATTACTGTTTCATATTGAGCTTTATCTGCAGGTGTGATTAAAAATGCTTTAGGACAGGTTGTAGGGATAGCTGTGTAACGAACCAGGTACAGTGAGGCTAAGCAGATTCTTCTTTGTCTGAATCAAGCTAGTACATCTCCTTCCTTTGCTGGGTGTCTTTATGAAAGCCCCAAAGAAGTCAGTGTTCAGAAAGCTTCCTTACATCAAGGTTACGTGCTGAAGTAGATAATGGCAAGGGACTTAAACCGTAGCTGACCAAATTACTTTGTATCATGGTTAGAATTAATTAATGCTCATTCTTTGTCCTAATGAGAGGTCTGTTTGTCTGTTAAAACCAGTAATTCTGTAAGAACCTGGGTAATTCATCCAAACTTGAGTAGACTTATTCAGGCCTTAAGTGGTTAGCTTATCCAAGAATACTGTAAAACATTGACAGTTACTTTATATAAGGACGATATTATCCTGGCTCAGGCCTTGGCTCTGCCAAGCAGAAGCTCCAGCCTCATGGGAAGTTGGAAAGTCCATCTGGACTCTGTGTGGCTGCAGAAGTCCACGTGGCAGGATCAGCTCCCATGGTCTCAACCTCTACAAAGCAGTGCTTTCAGATAAGTGAACCGATTTGGTGGATTAATGTAGTAATACCAGAGAGAGAAAAACTTATCTGTAGTATTGTGAAGCCAGAAGCTTAGCAGAGCTGCATGGTAGGTTTGCTCCAGGAGTGACAGCTATCTCTGTCTTCACAGTGACTGCCCTCTCAAATCCAAACAGTGGGGACAGGCTACACAACCATGGATTTAAAATAATAAACTATGAAGAGACATATGCCATCTAAGTTCCAGGGAGATACACAGATCACATATTTCTAATTTGAAATAGCTACTCTACAGCCTTTTACCTTCAAGCATACACTGCAGCCTCTGATTGTCAGGGACAGGAGTTAGTTTTATATCGTATACTTTCTCCTTGCCTCCCTGACCTCGCTGCACCTTGGGTAAACAGCAGGATTTGAGGAAAAGACGGAATATTAGGCTGGCAACAGGCATTTCTTCATTGCACTTTCTCAAAGTGTGGTTTTCTGCAAACTGTTTGAAGCCAAGAATATGAGTAGGGACTGCAAACATAAAAATGCAAGTGGTGCTGTGCTTTTGCTGCCTTCATTTCTGACTTTAAAAAACATGCCTGGCTTTCAAGCTCGTAAATGTTATTCTTAGATACAAGCCGGAGATAGGATGAATGGTATCGCAAACATAGCGTATACCTTAACCTGGTCACCTTGGGGATGTGCGTCTTTCAAACGCATGTAGGAAAACACTTCAGCAGTACTACATCCCAGTGTCAAACTATTTTGTTCCTAGAAACAACTCAGAGGCACGTCTGCATTTTAATAATTTCATTTTTTTTAATGGAGTCACTGAAGCAAAAAATTCTAATAAGCCCCCCTCCCAAGATAAGATTTAAATTATTTTGCTAGGAAAGGATAAAAAAATGAAAGATCTTAATCCGTGTCTTTCATTTCAAATTACATAGGGAAAAAAATCAAAATCCTTTTGTTTTTTGCATGAATATCATCTACCTAGCTGCTTCTTATGTTGCCTTCCAGCAATGTCTCTCTGTACTTCTATCTGAAACACCACCTGCATCTAACTCTGTTCTAATGTCTCTCTAAATGTGACAAGAAAATTTACGTATTTAAGAAGACAATTAATAGGAAATTTAAAATAAGCTGTTCTATTAGGAGGTAGAGAAGATGTAATTTCAGGGTACTGTTTTATGCAATTAACAATCCATTTTTCTTTTATAATTAAAATATTAGTAAATATTAATATTGAACATCTGAAAGCTAGATGGTATTCTTTGTTTCAGTGTCAGGAAAGGCTAATATGGAAATACTTTTAAAAAAGAATCTATTTTGTATAGAATATAAATAACTTTAAAATACCATAAGAACAAATGCTTTTGGAAGTTACTAATCAAATTTGAAAATCTATGTTTAGGCTGTTACTATTTTTGCTGTTGATATCTATTAAGAGTTTGGGGTTTTTTTACTTTTCATATGAAAAGAAATTGAAACTTTTACAAATTGAATACATTATTTTATTAAAATGACGGATTATGCACTTTGTCCTAGAGGAATGTAACTGAAGCAAAAGAGAAAAATCTAAATTAAAATATAGTCCCAACTAAGGGAATGCAAAAAAGGCAAATAGCCTTTAAATCAAACACAAAACATAAATATTCAGCAAATGTAAAATGCTCCATGACTGTGTATGCATACAGGAGTTTGGCCTGAGCATAATTGTATTTATACAGTCTTTGTGCAGCTGGTGTTGCTGAAAGAAAGAAGGTGCCGATGCAATAAGTACCCAATTAGAGCAGCAAAAGGCAAGCGGGAGCCTGGTGGGGAGACAGAAAGAGCTGAACCAGCAGCTGAGATCAATCAGGGTAACCCAGCATTTTTGCTTGGAGCCAGCATCTTTAATTAAAATCCTTGTATTTCTTTAATAACTTTGCATGTTCATAAGACTTTTTCATTGATTTCGGTTACTTCCCATTTTTTCCTTCATAGATTTATAGTGCCCTGGCATAATTAAAGATTAAGGGAAACAATAAGAGAGACTGATTAATTGCACACATATATGAAGTGCCCATTCCACCCCATCCCGAACAGAGCTTATTGCTATATCGCAGTGAAATACTAGTAGAGATTGACAGTCAGTGTTCTGCACTCCCCCAGAAACCTGTCCCAGCACATGGCACATTTTTTCAAGACCTTGGTGTTTGCCCCTGTCCTTGGCTGTCCTGGCCCCAACTGTGACAGTTCTGTGCAGCCGAATGCTCAGATTTCTTAGGATCCCACAAAGGGTCAGTAGGCATCAGGGCAGGTAGTTGTGCTGACCCTCAAAAGTCTGGTTCAAAACTTGGGGCCTCAGCTGTGATTGGTCAAGTGTCTCTTCACAGTTACGTTGGGTGAAGAAATGAGTATCTGGCACCTAAAATTCTTCTGGGGTGCCAGCCCAGCACTCCTGGATCTCACGTGTGTGTCTGGGCTGCAAGAAGGACGTGATGCGAGGGCTCCTGATCACCCCTGTCCACCAGCTCCCCTGTGAACAGTCTCCACACTAGGTAGCAGGAGGAGGAGGTCGATATCGCTCCGCTCTTCTCTCTCAGCTTGCAGCAGGGTTGCTCTGCGTTGATGCTGCCTGTTCGCAGCTGCCCAGTTCCCTACCATCTGTCCCCATTCTCAGCACCGCCTCAGGCCACGTGTCCCCTCTAGGAGCCACCCACCAACATTCATCAGCCTGAACATATAGTTTGATATTTTGGGTAATATTTACCTTTACATTTCACTCTTTTGGATAGGTCTTGAGTCACAGCTATAAAATCATTTGATTGCATTCGGAGGAAAGTTTTGAGGAAAAAGCTTTCTGTCTTTTTAAACGAGTGCAGCTATGTACATTTTCTATAGGGTTACCCCATGATAATGATTGCAGGAAGCTGAACTGTTGTGTTATGTTTATTAGAATCTGAACAATCAGATTGTTTCGGGACTTCAAACAATAGATAGTATTGCCTTGTGTTTGTTTTGCTTTGGGGAAAACCCTTCGTTGCAAACTGTCTTGAATATGAGTCCTTAAAAATATTCAGAGCCCGCTAAGCTCTTTTCTGTCTTGGTGTGTGGAGCCACTGAAGATACCTGACAGGTCCTCCTCAGAGCTGGACCTTCAATAGCAGTTATAATGCAAATACAGCATGCAATGAACCAGAAGAGAGAAATGGTATGTTGTGGCCTTTTCCTAGAATTAAATGTTGGCATTTCTGTTGGCATTGTTTGCTTTCCCAGCAAAATAAACAATTAGGGAAGAATAGTGACAAACCTTTGCTGTTATTGTAAATTTTGCAAACCACTTCATAACTTCGTAGTCTTCAGGAAAACTCAAAATGATCCCTATCCTGAACAGCATGGTAGAGGCCCTCATTGAGCCGGTGCCTAATCGAAAGCAGAATATGCTTTTTGAAGGCATTCTGTTTAAGCATTGTGCTGAAAAGGGGGCCGTATCCCTCCAGGCCAGCCCTGGTGCGGGGGGTGCTCTTGCTTGTTATAAACAGGAAACGTACTCTGGAATAAATTGTTGTAGTCTCTTTAAAATTTAGGGAATTTAAAAAAAAAAATTACCATATCTGTAACTTTATACATTGCACAAGCCTTACTGTGTGGCTCTAGAGGAGGGTGAATAATTTAGATGATTTTGTCCTAGCCTAATAGTGTGAAAACAGCTGAAAAGATGTCAGTAAATTGCTTAAATCCATTGCTGTTGTTGGAGCTCGTTTCCCCACCGCTGTTTAAGCTACACAGCCTAGGGAAGCACTATTATCTGCAGCTCAGCTTGAAAGAAGTGTGTAATCCTGCAAATACAGATCTTGTCTCACTAAAAGTAATAGCTTGTGAGTTGACAAGACGACCGTGCCTTTTCTAAATAAGTCCATGGATGGTCAGTGTGGTTTGTGGGCACGGACACCAGGCATGGGAGAGGCAGGTCCCTCCTCCCCTCGAGGCAGGGGATTCACCTCCTCGGGGCTTGTTTTTGGGGAGGCAGCTGTGGAGGATTCCCAGTACTTCTTGCAGCTGATGGTATGGGGCATGCTGCTGGGCCTTGGCCTTTTTGCCCTTCTAAAAGTCTGCCAGGAAACCTCCTCCATGGGGATACAGTAGTTATATGGTGATGGTGGACATCTTGACCTGCTCCCAACAGCAGCTGGCACTGAGGTAAATTATAATTGAGTTAATTAGGTGGCTCATACTAATTGTCTACACAGAGGAGCTTTACATCAAAACTTCCCAGGTTTAAGCAAAATGTTAAATTACTGCGGAGCAACAGCAAGGAATGCTTTTTAATAGCATCCTGCCGGTGAGTGGCTATG
The DNA here is from genome assembly GCF_965183815.1 of Platalea leucorodia. Classification (NCBI taxonomy): domain Eukaryota; kingdom Metazoa; phylum Chordata; class Aves; order Pelecaniformes; family Threskiornithidae; genus Platalea; species Platalea leucorodia. The sequence continues at coordinate 63,650,018 of NC_138827.1, forward strand.
GTGTGGTATCATGTCCTCTTCTCTTTTCCTGTGATAACAGTGTTGATTGTATCTGCCTGAAATTTGGCTCCTAGGCTCTCTGTGTCTAGTGCAATTTAAAAAAAAAAAGAGAGGAAAGAGAGGAAAAGAAAAAAAAGAAATATGATGCTGGTGCACTGTAATTTTTGATAGGTGGGGTGGTGCTGGTGAGGGGAACCCAGACACTGCACCCTCTGCCTGCAGAACCTTCTAGAAGGGGGCACTGAGCATGTGCAGTGGGGAGGGCAGCCATTTTAGTGCCCCCCGCGCTGCTGCCATGAGGAGTGGTTCAGTGCATGGCCTTGGGCCCTGCCCTGCCACTGGCAGCAGTGATGGTGGTGGTGGCAGGGGAGCGGTCATTTTAAAAAGCGAGGTACGCATGGTCATGAATGGTCACTGCGTAAAAGGGAGGCAGAGCATTTGGATCGTGCCCCCTCAGCTTGGGGGTCAACTCTTTGTCTGAGGAGCAACACAGAGGATTTGGGTCATGGGATGGAATGAAATGAATGTCCTCTGCTTCTGTGCCTCTCCACTGATGGCAGAGGGGGAGCCTCTGGCCCATAGGGTCTTCCGTAAAGTCAGGATAAATCTGGGCCTCGTCTCCCTTTGAGGTCAAAGCAGATAGTGCCCGGTCCAGTGCAAATCAAGGCGCTATGGACTAATTTCTGAACTGGGAGAAAACAATACACAGTCACTGATGAAATGAGGTCTTCATTAATTTTCATGAGATGAGACTCTGTCCCTATCAGTTAATGGTGTGGTGGTGGCATACTGCAACATGTGTGTTTTGCTTAACATATGCCACTATTTCATATCTCTGTCCTAATGTTTATGAATACTGTTACTTAAACAAACAAATCCTTTTAATCTGTTTCTCTAGCAGTGTTGACGGCAAGTGCATTTACAGAAATTTCCCTTAAGTCAGATTGCATAAGGCATGAAAGTGTTTTCTGTCTGGGGGTTTGCCTCTGGTATTACTCTAAAAGTGCGTTGCTTTATTCCGTAGATTATCAATGATGACTTCTCTTTGGTTATTTACATTTTTATGTCCTAAATAAATATTGTGTATATCAAGAAGCTTTGGCATTACCGTAAGTATTTCTGGCAAGTAGTAGAGGGAATTTGGATTAGAAAGTACTTATAAAGGAGTTAGCAATACAGCAAATAGGAGAATCGAGCAGAAAGTTGGATGGAATTTTGCATTGTCTGGCTTCTTGAAAAGTGTTTTCCATAAAGAAGTAATCAAATGCTTTTAACAAAATAAATGGTCAGGGTTAATTACACAAGCGTAACATCCCTGCTTTTACCAAAAGACAGCTGACAGCACAGCTTCCTGACATTCTGTAGGCAGTGGTTGGTATAGTCCTGCAGATAATACTGATTTCTTTTTCCATAAAATAAAGATAGAGGGTATAGCCGAATGAGAGGAGGAAGATGTTCCACTTGTTGACCATTCTTTGCACTAGAGAAAGGTACAGTAGTGTGGTACCACTGAAATCACTGCTTTCCAGTTGGTAGAATATAGTTGTTTCCCTGTGAATGAAGGCTGGATTGTGTTGTTTAGAAAAGGTAAGTGGTGTTTCCAAATGTGTTCCCATCTGCAGGTTGTATTCTGTTCTGTTATCTTATTGCCTATTTGTCAAATTCGTTGCCATCAAGAACAGCATTTGGTACCAAGATCGCTGGCCTCACTCTCAATTTCACTCATTTACTCAGTGTTGCTGTTTTTCATGAGGGAAAACTCACATGCAACTGGTGGGCTCTTCTGTTATTTTGTGGTTTTGGTTTTTGGGGTTTTTTGGGGGTTTTTTTTTGGTTTTGTTTTTATCGTATCCTTCCATCAGCTGTTTACAAAACCTAATAATTTGAAAATAATATTCCACCTAAATTTCCAAGGGTAAGAGCAAACACTTTGAAAATTCTTCCTCTGCAGTCCTCGAGCAACATATATGTTCTAAAGAGGGTATTGTGAAGGTATTGTGGAGGATATGAGTGGCCAGTGCCATTGAAGCAATTACCTTAAAACTTGAGGGTTTTTTCAGTATGCTGTTTGGTTTGTTGTTTTCCTCAGTGCGCAGTTGAAGAGCTCTCTCCTTAGTTCTGATTCTGACATGATAATTTTTCTTGCCTCCTCCTAGTAACGAAGACAGTGTGTGCAGAGCAGTGTGATGGACGGTGCTATGGGCCCTACGTCAGCGACTGCTGCCACCGGGAATGTGCTGGAGGCTGTTCCGGACCTAAAGACACTGATTGCTTTGTATGTGTGAGACTTCTCATTTTTTTAGTTCCTGGCAGTCACACTGCAAATTCTCAATGCTTTAATCCATGAAATTCACAATTTTGTCCCTTTTAATGTATTGCATGCACACTCCCAGGTTTAGACTGCAAATTTTAGCATTTAATATTTTTCACATTATATTAACATCACTTATCTACTTAATATTACCCATTAACAGATTTATGAGATTTGTAAATACCAATTGGGAACCATTAATATGTTAATCTCTGTGATTTTTATCTTTTGCTTTTCTAAAATTAACTTTTAGAGGTGATAGGGAATTTTTAGAAGTATTTATCATTGCATTTGAGCATGGCTTTTATTACTGCTCTGTGTGCTTTTTATTTGAAAGTCAAGAATACAATTTAGCTTCTCTGTGAAAGGTGTTCCCTATTACTGCCAGACTTGATTTAAATTCAGCTTTTTTTACTGGGCATGCTTCTTATTGGAGATAGAAGGAAAGTGGTTTCCAAAATACTCAAATGCATGCTACTACGTGTGCTTAAGATTAAAAGAGCAAAAGGCTAACTTTTTCCTTAAAAAATAGACCATCTGAACATACAGGCCTTTAGATAAATTTGCTTGTTTGTAGTGCCTTATTAATAATAGTGTAAGCAGCTTCAGAACCCAGCACTCATCTCAGAAAATGTGTAGCTCATCACACTTGGGTTGTAGAGACAAGATTTGCTAATATTTTCAGGGGAAGCAAACATAGGCCTAAAGAAGCCTAGAACTACAACATGCACAGAGAGGTGGATTTTCAAAGGTACCCAAGTGAATGAAGAAACAAATATCTACGAAGTTGGATAGGCTCCTCTTAAAATCTGCCACATAGGATTGGGAGGAGGGATCTTATGGTATGGAAAACTGCAAATGTTTTGATAGTGTAGGCAAGTGGATCATAATGAACTGGCAAAAATGAATCTTTTCCTGGCTGGACCTGAAACTTGACCACTGTTCAGGTATTGTTTGATAGCATAGGTGGTGTGCTTCAAAAACACCTTCTAAATGCTATCTTGCTGCTGATGAAATGCAGTGATGGCCTGACTTAACTGCTAACAGGTTTTACTAAAGCTGTTCTTTGTGGCTGGGGCTTTGCACAAGTGGATACTGAGCACACATGGTACACCTGATCCAGCGCTCACTGGAAGTTCTGTGTTGGCTTTGGACTAGAGAGATGGGAAAATAACATTCTTTCCCATGTCATGTACAACCTGAATAGGTAAAGGAAAGATGAAAAATGCAGTTATTGTTCCTATATGACTGTTGAGGAACGTCCTCAAAGCTGATGTGTTGAGGTGTGTCCGTTTTCAAAGGTTAAGGACAAGTTATTTGCAGCATAAGTTCTGTAGTACTGCAGCCTGAAAGAAAATGAGTTAGACTTTCTGAATTGTGGCAGTTATGGAAATATGTATGCTAAAAGTCAACTAGCATGTTTGTTCTGATCCAGCAGAGAAGCACCCAAGGCTTTATTCTCATTCACTCCTGGCCCAAGAGCAATGTAAAAGAAATTCAGCAGGGGTCTGGCAATTTCCGGGACTAGTCATTACTTGCTTAGTACACACTAGGTGAAAAGTGTAACCCTTTAGGCTATAGACAACTGTGCTTAGCTTTCAGCTGAGATACAGAACTTTGTTTTTTCCCTGTGTATTTTCGTGTGCTTTCATTCACAAATTAGCAGCATTTAGCACCAAATGCTAGAAGTTTGTATATATTAGCGAAGCAATTACAAATGTATACAAAGCATTATAGTCATAAATTAAAAGTTCCCAGATCTTCTAGATGAGCTTTTCCTGAGAAGTGCCATCTCTCCGAAGGGTATTGGTGTGCTTTACTTTATGAATTTGCTAAACGGTTATGAGAGGATTGTCATGTACTTGATAGAGTACCTCTTAAGTCAACAGCAGATGTAAAAAATGTGTTGAGGAAACAAACCAAATTAGTATTTATTAATAAGCAAAAGTACAGTTCATGAAGCATTACAAATCCTTTAGCATATATGGCAGCTTGCAACAACATCTTGTTTAAATATGGTTTTAATATTTCTCGATAAAATTCATCCATCTTCTTCCATATGCTGCCATACAACCATTTGCATATTCAGTTCTAAAAGCAAAGCAATAATCATCATCTGACATAACTGCAAGCAAACATGCTAAAACAAAGTTTTAGGGATGTTCTTATCCTGCATTCAAAACCAAACTGGATCTAAAACTTGAAATGCACAGGAGGGCCTGGTTGAGTGCCCAATGGAACCAGAAAAGTGACATAACCGTATTGGTAGGGCAGCGTTCCCATCCAGTTCTTAGTAAAGAAGAAACTGACTGTATTTATCTTTGTAATTAAAAAAAAAAAAAAAAAAGGTTCTGTAAGAAACCATCAGTTTTGGTAATAAGCATTTTAAAGAACCAGAAAAGACAGGGTCAGCAGGTTGTCTTCGCTCATGCTCTGTATAGGACAGTGCCTTCATCCTGGAACTCCCTGTTTGTCCCTTTCAGCAGCAGATTTTGTCCTTTTCCCTTGGTTACATTATTAGCCTCTCCCTTCTGCAGTCTTCTGGCATGACAAGTAACCTCCCTCAGTCCTGCTGGTGCTGATGTGAATGGAGATAAGGACTGTTAGGAAAAGCAGGAGAACAGAGGAATCTTTTTCGCTTTTCTCTCAGTCCCAGCCCTGGAGGGGAGGGGACACGACACACATGTTGGTACACTTGTTGACTCTTTAAAGATTCAAAACCATCTGTATTTTTTACAACCTGGAAAAGGACCAGAAGGATTCATCCCTAGACTAAAACTTATAAAGCAGCCTGGCTTCTGGAAGACAGGTTAGTGGGGAAGCAGAATCCAGTAGCAGTAGTTGCTTAAACTGCTAGAGGGATCCAAGCCAGGCTACAGCTTTCGTATTTATATGAAATTTGACATTTACAGTATGCTTTGTGAATATTACTCCAACAGTTTTTTATAAGCTGTGGTTAAAACCATAGACAAGATATGTGGTGGTAAGGAATGTCAGAATTGTTGGGGTTTTTCTAATTACCAGCCTTGCACGGTCAATTATTTTCTGTGCATACCATTACTTTCTTCATCCACACACTTGCCTCTTCATTTGTCAGGGCCCTGTCCTCTGTCAGCTGTGGGTGGCTGAGCTTGAATGCTAAGTGATACAGAGTCCCATTTTCTTAGTGTGTGAAGCAACTGACCTTGTTAAACTTGCCACTTAGGGAAATGACCCCCTCCTGTGCTAGCTTAAAAGAGTTCTTACCCCTCTTGCTTTCTAATTGGGAATTTCAGTTTTCAGCTGGATGTTGGACTCATGCTGTAAGAAATCGAAAGGGTGGACCTCTGAAAAAGTAATTAGCATTTGTTTGGACTGACTATGATAAATAGCTCTTCACTCTTGGCAGTTTTAGAATGCCCTATCGAGCTGTGAATTAGTTGATTGCTAGTAGTAACAATAGTTATGAAACAAAGTACAGTGTTGTTATGCTTTGTAGGAAGTGCTGTAACAGTCAACTGTATTTCAAATTAAGGGGGCTCAGTGAGCCCCCTTTTATATGTCATGTATTCGCCAAGATCCTAGCAAGAAATCTTAAGTAGCCAAAATGAAGGTTAGAAAACTATATATCACATTCCTCACTGTTGCAGCAAGTCTGAAAAATCAAGACTGTATTTTAAACTAAAGAAAATGAAAAGCAGCTATATGATTTAATTTAATATTTTTTTTCTCCCTTGTTTTGCAGGCTTGTATGAATTTCAATGATAGTGGTGCATGTGTCACACAGTGCCCCCAGACTTTTGTATACAATCCTACCACCTTCCAACTGGAGCATAATCACAATGCCAAGTACACCTATGGGGCTTTTTGCGTCAAAAAGTGCCCACGTAAGTGTTGTGTTAGCTGCCTTTTCCTGCAGCGATGTAAAGTTGAGTTGCATTTCAGGAGCCTTACAAAGCAATGAGAGAATGAGAGCTAAGTGCGTAGTGCAGTATCTCAAATCACTCCACGTGTGCTTGCAGCCTGTAATAACTCAGTTGTGTTAACTAAAGATAGTGACATTCTGGGTTGCTGACACTTTCCAAGTACCCTATACTGTAGTGATTTTCTTAAAGAAAGGGAATTCACTAGGTTTCTGTTTCCATGACCACCACTTGTTACATTCATGCTTTAGATCAGCATTTGTAAATTTCAGAATGAACTGTTAAAATAGTTAGTGGGATTGTAAAAGAGTAGAAATTTCTGTTTCAGAAAAATAACAGTCCACCACGAGTACCACCTGGCACCAAATGCTTTCATGATACTGATGCCCTTTTGTTAACTTGGAATAATGATTGTTTGACAGAAAGTTACCATAAATATTTTCTGAGCAGTTCTGTCCCAATGAGGAAAAAACATGGAATACTGACAACAATACAGTCTTAAAGCTCCAGAGTAAAATTAGAGGGGAGGAGGGAGTTAAAAAAGGAATAATCCCATGCATGTAAAAAACACATGCTTCTGAGATGCCAGACAGATGATAAGTAACAGAAGAATTTAGAGCATCATCACTTACACAGTCTTTGATATTGCTGTTTTAGTTAGAAAGAAAAATAAGGGAGACAGTATTCTTGCTCTCCTTTTCATTCCTACCAAGGTTTACAGTTCTGTTGTGCATTAATTATTTTATACATAAATTACGTATAAGAAGGATGAGTGATCTATAATAAGTGGAACCATAATTCAACCCAAAGCAAAATCCAAACTTTGAATCTCTGTGGAGAAGTTGAAATTGACAGTAGGCTGAGGCTGTGACTGTCAAGGCTTAGTTCTGTCTCTATTAGAGTAGTGGGTTTTTTGAAGCAAGATAATTTTTTTTGCAAAACTGGTATACTGTGCATTACTTAAGGGATATGATTCTTTGTCCAAATACTTCATTCAACTTTTTCCCCCTTTTTTTTTTCTTTTTTCTTGACATTATTAAGCTTTCAATTAGGTACGATCAGTCTATATCCCTTTTGGCAGTTGTTTTACAAGGCAAAATTGAAATACTTGTCATTGTCTTGTGTAGTGTTTTATCCCAGATGTATATATTTGTGTATGTATGAAAGATTTTTTCGTAAGTCTCCGAAAACATGCCTCATTTGCATGCTTTTACACTTTTGAAAACACTGAACATTAAATGTTAATGTCGATGTGGAAGGGCTGAGGTAATTAATAACATGTATTGGCATAGAGTCCATAAACATGTGTCCCAGTATTATTTAGTCCAGTGGTTTGCTTTCTGATAATATCTTCTTTTTCTCTTCAGACAACTTTGTAGTAGATTCCAGCTCTTGTGTCCGTGCATGTCCAAGCTCCAAGATGGAGGTTGAAGAAAATGGTATTAAGATGTGCAAGCCCTGCACTGACATTTGTCCTAAAGGTAAGCCGTAGTTTAGTATAAATTTTCTTGAATGTGATCTACACTGTAGTAGAGCAGGGCAGGATGTTATTTTGGCATGAAATACCCTTCACGAGTATGTTGTAGAATATTAATAGCCTTTGGGTATCCACAAAACTTTGAGTTAAGTAGGCTGTGTGTTAAGTATATACAATAGAATGAAAATTTGTTAAATTGTAATGGTAATATAACCAAACCAATTACTTCTGATTAGATAAAAGTGAAGGAGATTTCTCTGTTGGTTTTAGAGAAATCTGAAAGAATTCTTTATTATGTTATTTTAATGACAAGTATTTTCTGGAGGAGTTTTAGAGCTGTCCCTTTGTCATTCCAAAGGGGGCCACACTAAAGCCCTGGCTTCAGTGTATGGTATGTCTCATACTTGTCAATACAATGTTAGGTTTACCGTTTATTTCCTCTGTTTTTTAAAAACATCTCTGTTTTCCCAGAATCTTCTACCTCCTTTCTAAGTGTCTAAAATATAGACTAGAAGTTTTTCAATGTTAGTACTGTTGAGAAGACTGAAATCTATAGGTTCCTTTGCTGTCCTGAGCTCCACTAGGGAGAATTTCTGCTCCCTGACTGAAGGTCTCAGGAGCAAAGCACCATCAGTTTTTCCATGTGGGCCTATGCCACTTTTCAGTCCTAGTGGAAGCCATAACTGGAAGGGAATTCACAATGAAGCTACTGAAAAACTCTGTAAATCAACAGTCACTCCACGTGGCTGAAACAAACACAGAGATACCCTCCTCCAAGGCAGGGTACTGACATGCTGAATTCTAAGTGAAGGCAATGCCCAGCCCTTTAACCTAACTGCAGTAAGTAACTTTTTGGCTGGATAGTTTTATGCATGTGTAGTGTTCCCGTCAAGCGCTCAGCCTTACTCTGTGAGGAGGAAAGTTATCACGTTTCTAAAAGGTTCAGGTCTACTGCTGGTAGTTGCCATTAGAGGAGCCCAGTTAGGGAGATAGGATACGTTATGTGATGGAAGTCATGAAGGATTTGTTCCTGTATGCATCATGTGTCCCAGAAAATGCAACTAAGTTACATAGAACAGCTACCCAGAGAAGTTTCCTCACTGGGTACCAAAGTTTCTCCAGGCCCCAGTAACTTATTTGTTGGGATGATGACTAAAGAATTATACGTCCTTTCTAAAGGACCTCATGGCATGTGAATGGTTAAGTTCACAAATCTACCAGAGCAAAGGGGACCTCTTGAGTGTTAAGACCTCAAGTGTTAAGATGGGTCTTAACTTAACTTTTAACACTGTTAACCTCAGTGTTAAGACCCCTCCATCTCTGCAGTGAGTAGTGCACGCATAAATGGCATGGCCCAAAGGCTAGTCTGAGCAAAGTTATCAATTATCTGTTTGTAGCTGGCTTGAGTGGGATCTTGTGTGGTTCATACTTGCCTTTAGATCCAGTGTGAAATACCTTAACCTGTGTGCCAGGATGTCCTTTAGTGGCAGGTACTTTTGCTTGTTGTTTGTTTTAAATTGGCACATGCTTCTTCGGGAGTATGAGTAAAGGGTGGCATTTTAATTCCTCATCGCTGCTTTATCTCTGAAAGAAATGAAGACTCATGTCTAGAAGGCCAGCATGTTCTGATTCAGTAATTGTTTTTCCTAGTTCTTTACACAAACTCCTTGTTTTGGCAGCATGTGATGGCATTGGAACAGGGAGTTTAGTGTCAGCTCAGACGGTGGATTCCAGCAACATTGACAGGTTCATAAACTGTACCAAGATCAATGGCAACCTTATCTTCCTTGTTACTGGGATTCATGGGTAAGTGACAAAATGTTAAGATGTTATGTCATGGTGCCAGCTGAAATGAATTGCATCCACCTCTTAATGATGGCCACAGGCTTCTTTTACAGAATAGCAGATCCAGGATAAATTAGTTTTCTGCCTTCCATTATGAAGGAAACTGTTACCTTGATTCTTAGTATTCAACCTCTAGGAAAAGAAATGATGAAGGTGAACTGTTTACACTAGAAAGAGGAAAGACAACTGTGATCTTTGGTTACTTTATGAGATCCTTGATACTGGCTTACAATAACGGCTGATTAGACAATAGAAGGGAAGTTACCTTCCATTAGTTTGTTTTAAATTTCGTATGACCAGCAGTCTAATGTGCAGAATATGCAGAGAGAGTGGCTCACCTAGTATAAATTGTCATAGCCTGGGTGGCTGTCAATGCATATACAGGCAAAAAAGCTACCCTCTTGTCAATCAGTTTTGAAGTATGTATTCAAGTTTCAGTTGCAGAGATACACAAAACTCACTGGTATTTAAATCCAGTATTTTGGTTTAAATATGGCTGTATATTGAATAAGTCTTAGTAACGGTTGAAGATGTGGAGGTACAGAACCAGTATTTAAAAGTCTCATCAATGTCTTCTTCTAAAGGAAGATATACCAGCCAGATGAGTAGTGCCTTGCTGTTTATAATCGGGCGCACTGTGTTTGCTGTTGTAGCAAAGGTGAATGCATGGTGCAAATGCTGCAAGGGTGGGATGTGTCCAGGGAAGACAGACATACCCTGTTTTGATGGTCAGGTGAGGTCCAATGCAACTAGCCACTTTCTTGCGTTGTATTCTTTCTGTCATTGAGAGAACACAAATATGATTGTATATTCTTATTAATTCAAGCCTTCATGTTGTAATCAGCCATGGTGAATTACATGTGACACTTCGAGGTATTTCTGGACCTATTAAAAAGAGCAAAATCCTCAAAATGCACAAATAAGATTAAACCCTTTTGCCCCTTTGTTGCAATAAGTATGCAGATATTTTGTGGTACATTAGCAGTGTAAAGTACTCAATTGCTTCTACCGCTGCGTAGGCTTCAAATTTTAACTTGCTTTTTACGTTCCTGGGAGCTTTCAACATTGCTTGCAACTGGTTGTCAAAATTTGATATCTTAAATACAGTTCCCAAACCAACTCCATATTTGCAGCTTTATGGCATAGCGAAAATGTGATTAACTGAATGTCTGCAGATTGATCTGAAATGGAATTCTGGCATAAGTAGTGCCAGCAGATTTTTTTTTTTTAATCTTTCTATAGATTCAGATATGTTTAGATTATAATAAAGTCATTGACACTAGACTGCCTGGCTCAAACCTCCCTACTAGGTGAGGTGGAAAGAAACAACTTGTTCCCTTGATTTGATATAGTGACTGGTCGTAATGCTTCACCTGCGACTTGACTCCAGCCATGAGAAAGACAGTTGAAAATCCACTTCAGTGGGGCCCTGCAGCTCAGTGATTCTCACAAGGCCAGCAAATGTGAGCTTTGACTGTGTAGCTGGTCTTCTCATCTCTCCAGCAGGGAGTACAGTGTGAAAGGTTAATGTAGCACAGGGAAGAAGAAGGACTTTGGTTCAAGTGGTTTGAGGAAATGGTGCTTTGAACTTGTTGAAACCCTGGAGAAGGTCACACAGGAGTCAGTGCTCAGGCCGTGGCACTTTCTGATCTGGCCAAATGACCGACCGAGAAGCTGGATATAAATCTATTAAATCTCACAGGACAGGAAGTACTCTAGTAAATGCAAAAAAGCAGCTAGAGGACATGAGCAATTTTGTGTGGATTATTCCAGTGCATTACATGAAACATAATTTTGAGTATTAGAACTGCTTTTGTTGCAAAAGTTATATTAGCTGCAAAGCTACGAGATGAGCCTTATTAAAAAATCTGTCTAAATTAAAGGGAGCAAAACAAACCTTGAATAAAACCATATTCATCTGAAAAATATCTAAACTATGGACTATAAAGCAGAGGGTTAAAATATTTTCTTCTATTTTAATAGAAGAATATAAGCCTAGGACGTGTAATATTGAAACTGTGTAGCACTTTGTCTCTGTCTTTATGAAGAGAACTCACTCCAACAAGTCTTAAGTATGAGGACACTTGAGTTCTGCAACCCTAAATTTTTCCACAGCATAAATTACAGTAGTGCATATTAAAAGAAGAGAAGAAGATTTGAGAATTAATTAAAATAACTTTATATTTCTGGAACTGCTTTTTGTTTAAAATTTCTGTTACATTTTGCAAATCAATCATACAGAAAGAAAATTTAAAAAGTGACACTAGCTACACAAGTAGTTGATTGTATAAATGGACAGTATGGAGCAACAACAATAGCACATATTTCCACTCCAACTTTTACTTAACTTCTGTTACAAATTCGGTTACTCAGAGTGAACTGCAGCTTTTAAAAGTATGAATTTTCAGTGTTTCAGATTGTAGGGACTGAAAACCTAGCGCTCTGTTGGGAATTGAAAGGCTTTTTGTAGTGACAGAGAATAACTTCAGTGAAAGATGCTGAGTGGATTTTTTGTTTGTTTGTTTTCACTGGGAACTGTGCCATTACAATTGATCCTGTCATATTTATGATCCTGTCATTCTGTAGCCTGTCTTTCCTTTTCCTGAGTACTTGGAACTTCAAGTCTTTGTGAATTTGTAAGAGTTTATATAAAAACTATATATATAATTATGAATTGTTTTTACGCACAATTATTTGTAATAGTTTATATATAAATTAGATAATTATGAATTGGCTTTTATTAGTGTCCAGAAGTTAAGTGGGATGAAGGTAGACCTAAATTTTGGTGACTCAGTAGTACCCGCTCTTCTAGGGTAACGCTTTGCTGAAGCGTATGGATAAAGTGATCTTCATGAGGATACATATCTGCTGCCTGAGACAGAGACAGAAAACGCATTGGCTGGAAAATGGGTAGGACCTGTATAGGTCAGATGCAGCCTTCCCTCTACTGTTTCCTCCTGGCTGGGCTGCTAAAAAGCCGAGCTGCCTTCTGCTTGTGTTGCTGCCTGTGAAGGGGTGGGATATATCAAAGACAGCGGTAGTTTAAGGATGGACAGCCCCAGCTAGCAGCAAACGCTGCCTCCTTCTTCCCCCGACTTGCAGCAGGAGCAACAAGCCCTCAGTGCTCACCAGCTTTTTATCTTCCCTTTATCTGTCCATCTTCAGTTTCACAATGAGCTGAAACTCTCATTCTCGGAGCTGTAAAATTCATCTGTGCCTGTTACACTGGAAAATCTTGGCTCTGCTAATAAGAATGGTAGAAGATGACTGCATTATTCTACAGTTTTCTATGTTGACAAAGCATATCAGACATTTGGCTGCTTAAGGGGGTTAAATGTATGTTTGTATCTTTAAAGACTACTTTATTAGGATTTGGAGGTGAAATTCAGCAACCTCATGTTTAGTACAGGCAAGGGTTTTCCTTTTTTAATAGTAATGCCTTGTAAAAGCACAATGCTGTGTTTCTGTTAGGTAGTCAAAGCTTGTTTTCTAGTTTTCTGAGAGCCCCAAATTGTTAAAATTAAGAGTATATGATGCTTCCGTGGTCCACTGGGCTTTATGTTAAGGTTCGAGAATTCATTTTGTTGCTGCTAACCTGGAGTCGCCTCCAGGAAGGTTAGAAGTGACCACATCAGTCTGTCACTACACAGACTTGTGAGGCCTGTCCCCAAAGACAGCCTGGTTGATTACCTGCGTGTTCCATTTCCAAGAACGATGTCTCTTGGAAATCAGAAGGAGGAGAGGTGGAAATGCATGCTCTGCATTTACTTAGTATGTTTCCTACCCTCAGAAAACACACCAAAATACCATAACAGTGTGATACAGAAGACTCTTTTCCTGAATTTGTAAAGGATTTTTGTTTGGATTAGGCTTCTAGTCGGCTTCTTAAATAGTTGGAGAGTCCTTACTCCTTTAAAATTAGGGGGGGCAAATTATTTACTAAATGGTGGCACTCTTAAAATCAAGGTCAGCTTCATCTTTTTACACTGTACCATATCTAATGTTGAGATTTTAATGTTTGGGGGTATTTAATTTCTCAGGTGACAAACTTGCTTGGGAAGGATCTGTGCTTTTCGATGTTCCCTATTCAACACCTTCGAAAAAGTGTACCTTTTTTATGCCATGTGGCAGGAACTGCTGGCAAGCTCTTAGTTTTGTTTTGCTTATAGCTTGTCACTCATTTCAGTAGCAGTTTTGTTAGTCCTGGTAGTACAGTATCGCACCTGTACTATTTGAGCTAGTATTCCTGGAAAAAATGTTGAAAACTCATCTTTCCTTTAGGGAGGTCACCCATGGTTGTTTAGAATCCCTTAATTTTCCATGAGCATAAATATTTGCTAAAACATTAATGATTTGAACCTTAAAGATGCTAAGCACCATTATTCTCCTTCAAGATGACTTGGGAGAAGTTAGACACAGGTTCTGCAGGAACAACAGTCTGAAGAAATTGGAAACAGTCTGAAGAAATCTGGAGCATTTGCTGCCTAAAAGCAAAATGTTGACCTCCTGAATACTGGTTTCTACATGGTATAGCTTTGAGAACCTGATCTTTTTTTATTCAGAGTATCACATTTTATCCTTTTAATCTTTCAGGGACCCGTATCACACAATCGCCGCAATCAATCCAGAGAAACTAAATATCTTCCAAACAGTGAGAGAGATAACAGGTAACCCACTTCTGATTCCATATAATCTGAACTTCTCACTTTGCATTTATGGTTGTCATTTGTTGGAGTTTCTGAAGAACAAAAGGTGCTTTTTCTCTTTAAACTCACCGCGCTGTAAATTTCATAAAAGTTTAATACACAACAACTTCAGTATAAGTTGATATTCACAATGTGTTGTCCTTTGCTCATGAATACAGAATACACGTTACGTTTGGGGTACACAAGCATCAGAAGACCACAACCTTACTGTTGAGTGGGCAAGGGGTTTTGGACTTCACTTGAAAGCATTTGAAATATGCCTTGGAAAAAACCAGACAAGCCAGTCTGGTTTTGCAGCTACTTCTCTTGGTCTAACAGCAGATCCTGCTGCAAATTAGCTTCTGTAATTTAAAGGCAAATGTATAATGTGTGGGGTGGTAGTCCCTCCCATCTTTTGTGGCTTTTCAGTGGGATCGTATAGCTAGAACTCAGTACTTTGTTTTCTTGCATCTTGCTGCTTCTTCTTTTGCCGTTTGGGGGACAGGGAGGAAGATACTACAGCTTTGAATTCTCAATTGATTGCTGATTAGGTATAGATAGGCAAATGCAAAAAAAAAAAAAAAATCTGTTTCATGCACGCAAAAAAAGTCTTTGGATGCCACAACATGATTGGAGCTGGGTGGAGCTCAACAAGTGTTTGGCATTTGAAATTAGTTCTATCCCACATGCTTCAGCTCTCAGAAGTTGTGTATTTCAGCAAACCAGTGGGATTAAAAAATGAAAGTAAGCTCTAAATCTCTCCCTAATTAATGTCAAAGATAATCTGGCATCTGGGTGTCTGTAGTTTGCCATTCTTAAGCACACTGTCTAATTGATAGTCTCAGCTCTACTACTTAAGTGGAATTACCCCCGTGCTTAAAGATGTACTGCATTTCAGTTCAGTACTTAATCAAAATCATAGGGAACTGCACTCTGTAGAGGTCTGTGTAGCACAAAGTAAGTAGTCCCACATACTTGGGCAGAGAATGCTCTCTGGTGATGAACAGTCCTCGCACACACACGCACTCAGAAACGAATGCAAGTTCTTTGTTTTAAGAAAGTCTTGACATCTTTTAGTGCATTGTAACAGATCTCTCAACTTCTGTCCTAAGTCTCTAGCGCATTTTAAAACTAAATGTTCTTTATTCAGACAAATCTCCATTTTTTCTGCTGCTGCTGTTTAGAAAAGGCTGGGAGGCCTTACCAAGATTTCAGCCTGTGTTTAGGTTCACCCTGACTGTGGCTGTTGAAAGTGGATGTAATGCTGCTGTGACTGTTAGAGTCCTCCTTTGCCTTCTTGGAGGAGACAGTGGCGAGCAGCCTGATAAATTCAAAGATGGTAGTCTGCAGCATTCATTAACTATTTATTTCTTTTTCTCAAATGAACACTCTATTTCATTTATAGGCTAAGCCTATCCTAATTCATGTATGTGATAAAGCATTCTTTATGGCTGAAGTAATTGTTATTCATATGCTTGCCTTTTTCTCCTTCAGGGTACTTGAACATACAGTCATGGCCTGAGAATATGACCGATTTCAGGGTGTTTTCTAACTTGGTTACTATTGGTGGAAGAGCTCTCTATAGGTGAGGTACTTCCTTTGTTGATGGAATCGTTTTTTATTAGTATTCAATTATTCTTTGTTCAGTAGCACAGAATGCAACATCCTTTGGGAAGGGCATCATAAATTGATATATTCTTCTCTGTTACCAAGGTATTAATTAACAGTATCTTTGCTAATCAGTTGTTTATAATCGGTAATACCTTTTGAACATAATGATTTAAAAAACAAAACAAAAAAACCCCAAACGAACAATAAAAAACCCAAATAATATCTTGGTTGATTGCTGTAGCTGTTAACTCATTGTCTGGACAGTACATTTATGGTTTAAAATACCTCGTGAATGTGAAACATAACTTAAAAGACATTAATAGTAGAACTTAACGCCTTATCAGGAAGTTTATATGGTTGCAATTGGAAGTACAGGCTCATGTGCCCAAAGAACAATGTGGTCTTAAGAAACGGTAAAAGATAAATTCATGGAAGAACACTGAAATCACTGAGGTACCTTGCAGGTGGGGTGTACATTATTAGCTCTGTAGTGCCATTTTTACCAGAGATGTTTCCGTATAAAAACTCATGTGGAGGAATTGGTTTGAAGAGAAGAAAATGTGGTGAGAAATAATGAGGGAAGCACAAGAAGGTATCTGAATGATATATACAGCAACCCCTGGTTCCCCATTGTGTAAATATAGTAAATTGGTCATGGGATTCTGCTGGCATCTTAAACAGCAACCCAAGCAGATTATGAATAGCAGTGAAACCTTGAGATTGAATTACAGCCCAGCATTCTGTTTGGAAGCAGCAATTTTTATTTAGAACAGCTGGAAAACAGTTACAACCATTAAAATACAATAACTTAAAGGATGCCCAGAAACTGGGTATTGTCTTCACTAATCTTCAGTTGTAAAATATGTGCAGTCATTTCCGTGTTACACAGACAATCATTTACCATTCCTTTGATGAAGAAAGGAGATAACGACATATTACAACAAAAGAAAAGTGAAATGTAGAAAGTGGGCTGGAAAAAAATCCATGAAAATAACAATTTCTTCCTGTATTACTATAAATGACATTAATTTGATGCCTGACAGAAGATGTTAATACATTTTGCATGACTTTGTCAGTTTCTCCTTAGCAGATAAACTATCATAGTATTAATTCTGTCGTCTTAGAAGAAAAATCTGGATATTATTCAATTTTCTCAATGGCACTTTATCTGAAGAAACATGTTAATGGATGAAATGAAACTAATTGAGGTGTTTTGTTGGCCCAGTTGGCCTAGCGCTGTGAGCATCACAGCTTGTGGTATCACAAGTCTCAAAGGGCTTGTAATTTTCTAGGCAACAGAACTGGATGTTGACTCATAAAATATTTGTGTTACCCCAAAATAAAAGTTTTCTGGCCAAATTTCAGTTTTGCCAGGAAGATCATCTTGACGTTACGAACTAATTCTCGTGGGAAATTCTGAACCAGCTCTATTAAGTTCCACCCTCTGGAGCTAATTCCTGTTCTCTCTTACTTTTGTTTTTATCACAGTGGCCTTTCCTTACTCATCCTAAAGCAACAGGGCATTACCTCTCTGCAGTTTCAGTCCTTGAAGCAAATCAGTGCTGGCAACATCTACATAACAGACAACAGCAATTTGTGTTACTACCACACTGTCAACTGGACCAGCCTTTTCAGCACACCCAGTCAAAAGACAGTGATTCATCGAAATAAAAAGGCAGAGAACTGCAGTAAGTACTGCTGCTCAGTGCAAATCTTCTTGCCTATGATTAGCTCACATGGGGGGGGAAAGTGATACAACTACTAACTGGATACAGCGTAGTGAGCAGGCGAGAAACTCGACTGATAGTCTCTTGGAGCTCCATGGACATCAGTGGAGCTACAATCATTTACAGACTCAAAGCATTTGGCCCAATCTGCCTCTGAGCAGATTTATAGGCAAATGAAATGTTTTAAGGTATGAACAAATGAAAGGGAGAAGAGAGAGGGCAGTGCTTCCTTAGTGTGATGTGAACTTTGCAGATTAGAGATCCAGTTTCACAAATATGAATTCTGAATGCCGTAAATGTGGAGCGAATGTAGTATTCATGAAGGGCACTGATTTTACGGATTTGAAAACTACAGCCCTTTCGTTATGGAGTGAGATTAGCATCTTTTGCTTCCCCTGCCCCACTTCACCAAAGTGGCCCTGTCTTAATCCAGAAAGGTGACTTTTGGGACTGTTTCCAATCTCTAGGTTCCTCCTTTCTGTACTTGACCTATCCAATAAGGAAGATTACTTTTAATTGGTCCTAATTGTCTTTCAGGAAAGCTTATGTGCCAGTACCTGAACTGAGATCATAGTACTGTAAAGCAAATTAATGCTATGTAGCAGATGAAACAATTTGGTTATGCAGAAATCAGGCAGCAAACTACATTAATACAGTCATATTGTAGCAGCAATACAGTTCATTTTAAGCATCTGTTAGACGGCTAGCAAGACAGGAGATTCATTAAATTGCTGTATGTTTTAGTGATATTTCTGGGTTTTGTGCTTTGACCAGCCAGAAATTTTTGCTTTGGGGTTTTCAGGCTATGATCCTACTCTTAACTTAGTCTTTTAGTTCTTTTTTTTTCTTTTTGTTTTTTTTCTTTGCTTTTTCCCCTCCCTTTGAAGTACTATTCTGTTATGCTTTGAGAGAATTTGTGGCTGTGCACATCACTGTAGTATGAGGGTACCTTCCAATGTTAGGTGAAACACAACTATATGTTTACCACTGCTGCTCAGTTAGTTTTCTAATCTCTTCTGCCATGTAAGAGCTACATGAAGTGGAAAGTGTTGTTTGGTAGGTCTCTGCATGGCTTTGTTTTGGTGTGGTGGTGGTGGTGGTTGTTGTTATTATCAGGCTGTTTCTCTACATACAAGGTTAAAGGTTAAAGAAATGCCTCTTGCTGTTGACGTAGATAATTTAATTGTGACCATGCCTGAGGGTGTAGAGAGAAATGGTTGTTTCTTAACCTCCAGCAGACCACTGTCCGCTTTTAAACTGCAGCATACTTTATCCTTTGATGTAAACATTCTGTTACGTGAGGCAGAAGGATGTGTGAAAAAGAACTTTTCTTGGTAGAAGTTTTTGTGTTTGTTTATAAAAGATGTCCTTGGTGTAGGCGATGAAACTATGGATTAGACCCTTACATTTGGTAGAACGTTTTGTGGGAAGGCAATACAGAAGGTGGAGGAGAGATGTAATGTCTGCTGCTACTTCTGTGGTGCAGAAGTGCACAAGGGTGTCCTGTACGTTGAACAGCTTCGTGCCCTGGTGTCCTTACTGCTGTACCCCAGCCAAAGGCCATGAGTAAATGAATCCAGGTGGTTGTCTGTGAGAGTAGCGTAGCTCTCGTCGTCATCCAGAGATGATCGAACACATGACGGTAATGTCCTGTGTGAATGAAGCGTTGATGAAGAGTCCAAGAGTAGTCCTGAATAATGAAATTGAGTTAACCAGTTACAGGACAAAGAAGATTGCACAGTCTCTATTTTCAACACACCCAACTTTATCTTGTTCTGGATTAGCTCCAGTTGCTCAACATCCATGAGCTTTGTACCATCTTAATGGCTTCTGTTCTCTTGGTTTTTTGCTTTTTCCATCTCGAGGCTTTTTCTTTGCTTTGAGTTCTTTTGAGTGTGGATATTATTTGAACATTGAATAAGATCAGCCTTGCAAGGGAAAAGCATGCATTTTCTGGCACTGTCAGCTCCTTAGAAACTTGGAGGAAAGCTCCTGACTTCCCATGAATAACTGGTGCCTTCAGTCTTGACAGCTAGGGCATTTGTAGATGGCCTGTAGTTCCTGTATGCACCCTGTTTTTCTCACTCTCCTCCCCAGCAAAGCCTACTATGAAAAATTGTATATTATTTGGCAAATAGAGGTGTTGCCAAGAAAGAGAATCACATCTGCCCAGGGATGGTGGATTGCTAGTTGCTTTTCCCTGCTAGTGTTTAAGTGGTATAGGATCAAGTGGTGGGTCAGAACCTAGTTCTGTGCTAGCGGTCTAGTAATGTGTATTTTGTATGTCATGACAGGAAGAATTAGCCCTTTGAGATTTCACATAAGGAATTTCTTTGGCTGACAGAACAGAATCTGTCTGAAGAAGCACAAGGTCTTGATGACCGTGCAAGAATCACTAGGGTTATATTGCAGGATTTTAGTGGTCCTGTCTTGCTGTGAGATACATGAACCTAGGAACCTTGCAGAGAGCACAAGATTCCTGTCTACCATATGAAAAACTGCTGACTGTGGGAGAAACATCTTGCTCTTGCTGCTCTTTGATGTTTTCTATCAGCAGATTGGCTATAGCTGTCTGATAATGATGCATCATTTAATGAAAGAACAACCAGCTGTCTTCCATTGCTAGAAATTTAGTATAAAAATAAAATAAGCAGTAATAGGGTAGAACATAGGCCCCATGTGTCATACAGTAATGCTTCCTCTTTGCTTTAAGCTCTCTATAACTTAAATTATGTTAAAAGACAGTGCAAAACCACTCAGGTGAACTTCGTAAGGTGCTTTTCCCTTCATGGAATAGTGTCCCTTTTGTTTCACTGATTTTGAGAGCTTGGGGACATAGCTGAACACAGTAGTTTGGAAGATATTCCCATATTAGTTGTCAGGAGTCGTTTGTCAAATACCTCTTTGCCCTTTCCTGTGATCACTAAGTTTCAGTCCCTTTGAAGCAGCCACAACTACCAAAACATGGGCTTCCAGGGCAAATGGAAACTTGGATGTACCATCACATCATCCTCTTGCACTGTATGTCTTATCACGACATTTGCGCACAAAGGGAAAATGTAAACTTTATTTGACTTTTAGCTTGTTGAGGATTTGTTATAATAGCGACTCATTATTTTCCAGGAAGAAAAATACTCGTAAAGATATTTTATGAAATTTAGCACCAAGGGAATCTTCATGAGGAAAACAAATCTCATTCATTTCATTTTAAGAAGTCACAATGTAAGCTCCAGTACCAAGGGACTAGTTTTAAAAATGGACTCTAACCTATGTTCATTAAATGGACTCTATATAATGAACGTAGGCTAGGGGCCAAGTTACTCTGATCAGAGTTGACTACCAGAATCTGAACAGGGAACAGTGGTTTTCTCTCTCTATGCACGTTTGTGTGGATGAATTGATTAATGTTTTTTGTGGCCTTTTGAGAGTCAGCATTAGATGAGAAGAGCTATTCTGCTGCTTCAACTCTGCCTGTCAGTCAGCACCTCTCTGGAGTTAAATGGGTTCTGCTGCAGGTTAGACGTCTAACTAAAATCTTCACAATTACTTGGAGTAAGGCAGAACTGTTCCTTAGAGCCCGATGCATTTCTCCAGCATCCTCTGAAACATCTGTGATTTTTCAGGATAGGCCAACAGACTGGGTTTAGGAGAGTTTTCTCTGAATCTTCCACTGCCTGAACGTTTGGGATCTGAGGGCAAGCCTCTAGGGTTTCAATTTCTGCCTTTGAGTTATTTTGCCTGTTCTGGACCCTGATCCTGCAGATGCTTGGGCATATGCCCATGCCCCTCTGAGCGACAAATAAGACCAATCAGAATGGGGAAGGGAAATGCATAAGTAAATATTTGCAGGATCGGAATCCATCCCCTATGGTAGAAATACTGTCTGCTTGCATGGTAAGTAGTGGGGTGTGAATTGTTAATAACAATATCCATTAAAGATGTTTTTCTCACATGGTTTCCAGTGAAGAAACCAGTCTAGACCATGTTAATTATTACAGCCACGCTCAGGTGTGTTTATTATTATTCCTTTGTATATTTTGAGTCACTATCAGCTTTTTTTTGCTTTCCTCACTACTTACTGATTGTTAATGGCTTAAAGCAAGTTAGAGCAAACATTTAATATCCATGCGTAGCTTGTCTTAAAACTCATGTAAGAGCTTCCAAGATCTAGTCAGCATCATATTTAAGTGACTATTAGGATATATCAGAAGATGGCGATATCTTTTCCATACTGTTTAATGCTGTGTTCAGCTGACCATATAAGTCAGTGAGGAAATATTAAAAAAATTGTTGAGGGAGTAAAATATTTGTTGAAAAGTTCGGTCTATAGTGATGCTTCATCTTTGAGATAACACTGACATTATAGGCTTTGGCAGAACTCTTCTTTTTTTTTTTTTTTTTTTTTTTTTTTTTCCTTTCAATAAGGAACATAAAGACAACAGACTTCAGTCAGTGGTAGATGCTACAGAATTATCCAACACACAAAATATACTTCATACTCCTGGTACTGTCAATTATTTCATCTTGCTATTTCTGCCACTTCTTAACAATGTTAAAATAGTTACCAAATATTTCACCACCTTCAAGATGGCTTTTCCAAAAGCCAGTTAAAAGCCTAGGGCAGTCTTCACTTGTTTGTAGAATGTTGAAAATACAGGAGGAAAACATATGTGTGGTTTTTGACTTTAAAGAAAATCCATAAACCCCACAAAGCTCTATTGCTTTGTGTCATCTTTCTAATACTATCCCATGCAGGGCCAAAGAGGGGTGGGTACCTGGAAGGAATGCGACCTCTCTCTCCTTCACCTTTCCTACACACGTTCAGGGATAGAAATGTCAGTGTCCAAGCTTGTGTGCAAGGGAACATAGAAGAAAGTGGCACCTTGGGCACCATGGAAAGGGTGGCAGTATGTGATCGTCAGCGAGAGGCTTCTGATCTGCGTAGACCCTAAGAGATGCCTAGGCTTGGGGAAAGGTTACAGAAGAAGACTTGAGGCCAAGGGACAAGTTGAGGCTTCAACAGCCGTTCCACCTTTAGCACAGTCTGACAGCGTCTCCCAAGGTTGTTTAAGAGTTCAGATGGCAAATGGGCATCTTCAAACTGATAAGCCAAGTGGAAATTAATTGGTGAGCATTTATCTAAAATGCAGTGCATGAAGCTCTCATCTAATGTAAACTTTTAATTGTCTACTACTATAAACTGTAATGTTAAACACAGTTTGTGCATAAAACTTACGTCGTTATGAACGTTATTAATGCAGAATGAATGACTATAAAGTTATTTGCTAGCGAATGTGCTCTGGTAGTTAGATTTTACCGTTGCTCTGTGCTGAAGTGAAGAATCTGCCTTTTTTTCCCAGCATGGTTTTTTTTTATGGAACAGTCAGAGGTGACTCATGTTAAATGAGTGCACGCAAAATAAATGTAGAAAAAATGTTCCTTTATACAAAGTTATTTAAATAATTCCTTTCAGCTTCAGTGACACCTGCAGTGTACAGTGAAACCTTTCTAGGCAAAGGTTGTTATAAATGTGATTGTTATGAATTATGCCAATTTAGCCACCAATTAACAACTTGAATAAATGATTATATTCATTATCAGGTGTGATGCAAAGCTAATTGAAGTCTGCGGGAGCTCTTCTATTGAGTTCATGGAGCTTTGGATCAGGCCCATAAGTGTATAACCAAATAACAATAATTTTTCTTTTTTTTAGATAGCTAATTCTCTTGTATTCTGTCTAGGTTGTGGAAAAACATTGAACCTTTCTGCTTCTAACCTGTGTGACCCCATTAATAAAGAATGAACACTTGTTCTAAAACACCCGATGAAAATGAGTTCCTGTCAAAAGCATTATTGTTCTTTGCTTTCACATATGGCCGTATGATATGCTGGAGCTTCAGAACATTCTCAGCCCATGGAAATACCAAATAACGTGTCTAAAATTGAAACATTGCTTTAGCCATCCCTATAATTAAAGAAGAGGAAGAAAGACAAGCGTAATGGGTTTTTATAAGTTGTCAAAAAAAACACTCCCTTCTTGCCAAGATTCATTTATAAAAACATTTCTATGACTTTGAAATAAGCAGAAGGAAATAGTGATTTTGTTTTTCTATTGCTTTTTTCATAGACTGCAGGCACTGTGTTGGCTAGATTTCAATAGGGTAATCATGATTTTCTTTACTGAAAAGTTCTCATTTTATTTGCATAAGGTTACTCAGTATATTTTCTGAGCTATCTTGTAATAGAGTCACTTGCTATATGAAGGGATATGTTAGTGCAACACTGTGTGCGTGCATGTGTAAATAAATTCTGATCTCGGAGTAGTCTGACAGCTGAGAACAGTGAAAAGAAAGGAAATCACTAGTAATAAAAGCATAATTTCAAGTTACAAAAAAAGGTGAGAAAGCAAATAGGAAACTGCCTTTCAATGATGAGAGTGTGTAAAACAAAATTAGAAGAACTACTAATGTTGTTAAGATTGAATATGAGAACAAAGGGATCTCCAAAGCAGGGTGGGTTTTTTTTTTTTATTGTGTGAAAAGTACTTAAAGTGAGTCATTGACTAGAAAATAAAACTATTCATATTAAAGAATTGCTTAATTAGAACTGTGATAGTTTCTTGTTTGGGTTTTTTTTTCCTTCTTTTTTTTTTATCTGCTGATACAGTTTGAGCCTAAAGCTAGGTGTTAATCCGAAGTGTCCGTGTGGCAGGCAACGTGAGGCAAGACTCGTATATTTGTCTGGTCAGTGTCAGTCACACATCACCATGAGACTGGTTGAGATCAAGGGAGATTGGCAGACCAGGCGTGAAGTGCTGGAGTCTGCTCTGAGGGAGCCCTCAAGTGTGCTCTAAATCCTAAGGCATAATTGGGGTTCCCCTGAAATGACCAGCTGTATTGCCCAGAACTTTTTTCCTGGGTGCACCTGTAGGCGATGAACGTGAAACAGGCCAAAACTGGCCTTTAATAGCAAGTAGTCAGTGCGCCTCCTGAACTGTACTGCATAAAGCCAGCATTAGACTGAGATATACATGAAATTTTTAAAATAGGTGAAAAAGGAAACTGCGTGGGCTCCACGTGTAGCATTTGCTAATGCAAAGCTTTCGCCTAGTTCCTTTGATTTCTCTAAAGTTTAGTCAGTGGCACTACTGACATATGGTAGTTGTTATAAAAATGTTGCCACACTTAAAAAAAGTTAAGGTTAGAACGATAATGAAAAGCTGATTTTTTTTGTCTCTGCTCATACTAGCTTTGTGTGATGTGGTTCCTTTGACTTCAGCAGAATGACTCCTGATTTACAGCGGAGCTCAGGGAAAGAGAACGAGACATCTCTATGTAATGGCATGCTAAATAGCTCAGGTCTCTCTTGCTGTGCTGGAAACTGAGAATTAATATGCTTTAAAGGAAATTAAATGAACACCTGGAATTACTCCTAAATTTAATTATTTTCTGTTTGGCTGTACCTGATTTGAGCTTTGAGGCAAAAGAAGAACCAAAAAGATACTTCTGACCGCCTTCTGTCATTAAGAAAGTATATGTGATATTTAAAAAAAAAAAAAAAGGTATTCAAGCATTTCAGCCTTGATAAGACATGAGTGTGCAGACTTTTCATGTCCGAGGGTATTTGTGGTATTGTATTGAATAAGATAGGGCTCATCTACCCGCTGAATTACATGTATTGTACAGCAGAGCCATGCGGGGTCAGCAACAGCACTGTACGAGTAGGAAGCATGCTGGTGAATCTCTTGTTCTTGGATGAGTTTACCTGCAAGGTCTGGAGGACATGAAATCTTTGATTGGTTCCTATGCTGCCTGCAAAGGTGAAATGTCCTTTTTTGGCAGCGAATTATGAAAATGGTCTAGGCAGAAAAAGAAACAAGTAGATGAAAATCTGCCAGTCTCAATCTCCATAAAGCAAAACGTTCTATTGGAAGAAAAAAGAAAATACGGAAGAAGCTTCACTCCTCTCGCCTACTTGCTACATGGGCTAAGAGAGAGAAACCATGCATACAATTGTTACATGTTTTTTTCTGAAAGAAGTCTTTTCTGATAAATTCAGTGGTCAGAAAGCAGGGCGACAGCGGGAGGAGGGACAAGACATGTAGTGTATATCAAAGGAAAGCACCCTGCCAGCGTGACATGAACTTCTTGCGTGTCAGCAGGTAAAAGGAGGTGCAGGAATTGCCTTGTAGGAAACAGAAGAGGACGTAGGCTAGGCGTGCTGTGTAGCTTACAAAGATGTGTTTGACAAACATGGTGCCAACATCAAACAATGCTGCATGATGAAAAGCAGCGATTAAAGAGCAGTTAAGGAGAGAGTCGCTGTCTGAAGCCGTGTGCTCTCCTGTACAGTTGGCTGCTATGACAGATATGCAGTGGTTCAAATGTGGGACATTATATACATCACAGCACAGAATAACCAGTGTTAAAACATGCTGTGGAGAGCAGAAAGCATCTTTCTGCTGACTCTTTTATGATTTAGAAGGGCTTTGTGCTTCTCAGGTAATAAAACTCAGTATAGTCTTTAACTGTTAAGGTAGATTGTAACGGACAGTACCTAACTGCACTGTTCCAGTCTTGATAGTGGAGACAAGACATCAGGTATCCTGAAATGAAAACAGGGCGCTTTTTTCCAGTCACCCAGCTACGCTGCTGTACTGAAAGAAGTGTAGAAAAATAGCGTGCAAAGAACTACTGTCTTTTTACTTAATATAAAGCTGCCAGAGGGCTTTTTGCATTTTTGCTAAAAGATTTTCTGTTGATTTTGCTATTGCCCCTCTTTAAATGTGTGCTGGGTGTATGCAGTTGGTGTTTTATATGTGTATTCAGTGTGTGTGTGTGTTCCTGACTGGGCATCTTTGCTACAGCATTGAAGGGGGTGGCAGAATTCTACCAGCAAGCCTACTTTTAATTTATTATTTGACACTTCCCTCAAGTTGTTTCCAGTGGTTTAAAAAAAAAAAAAAAACAAACACAAGTGTTTATATATTTGCCATCTCTGATATTTCAGATCTTTGCTATTTTTAATCTACTCAGTCTAGTATGTAACCATTTGCATAAAACATTTCGTCATGCAAGAGTGTATTCAAATTAAGAGATCTACCCTTTCACATGCCAGGGTCTGGCTGAATCTGTGCAACTGGACTTTCTTCAGATGCTGGAGAGATAACATGTGTTTTCTTTTGCTTTTTGCTTATTTTCTCCCATCTGTCGCAGTCATCTAGATGTTTATGTAGAGAAGGATTTATATAAAATAAAAATACAGAATTAAGTATAGTGTTTGAAACACCCTTTCTTCATTTTGTTTATTTAAGCTGAATTTTGGTTTTGAGACAGGAACCATTGTTTATTTGATGTGGCTTTTGGGTTTTAATATAAAGGCTCTTTGGCTCTTCAGGTGCTTTTGCAATAAACGATTTAAAAAAAAGCCACAGTTAATGATGACTTTTCTTCAACTTTTTCCCTACCATCCATAAGTTTTATTTCAGGGAATCCTCAATTCAGAGGTAGTGTTTTATATTTTGGTTTAATAGCCCTTCTGTGAATTTGGACAATTGATTTTTCAAATCCTTTAAATTTTTGGCATTTACCGTGTCCTGTGTCAGGGAATTCTGCAGCTTGATCTATACTTTCTATGAAGAAAAACCTCTGTTTTGAACCCTATTGGGTTCCTGTCTCTTTGAATGCTCACGAGGGACTTGGAAGAAACAATGAACAATTGTTTCATGCTTACTTATCTTCTTGTCATTCACATTTTCCTAGACCTTTATCATGTCCTTTCTCACCTATATCTAAGGCTACTCCTCTGTTTATTCCTGGTATAGAAGCTCTTCTCTAGTTTTAATCATCCTTGCAGCACTCTTAAATCTTTTTCTCACTCTACTGTATCGGTTCTGAAAGTAACAGACCAGAAGTGTGTGTAGTATTCCAACTGCGAGTTCACAGTGTGCTTCTGTAGTGGTATGATGATTATTTTCTGGGTTTTCTCTATTCTGTTTCTAGAAAATCTGAACGTTCAGTTTACTTTTCTGAGTATGGCAGAATGCTGAATGAAATGTTTTCCTTTGGATTTCAGAGGACTCTGTAAATTAATGATGGTATCCTCTCTCTCTGCAGCTGCTGATGGAATGGTGTGTAATGAGTTATGCTCAAGTGATGGCTGTTGGGGGCCAGGGCCAGACCAGTGTCTCTCCTGCAAGCGCTTCATCAGGGGAAGGACCTGCATCGACTCTTGTAACCTGTATGATGGGTAAGATATTTCCCTTGCACTTTTCCCTAAAGTTGCTGACCACATTGTTCAGGACTTTAATGAGTAATTGTTTTGGTTTTATGTTAATCAATGTCTGGTTCCATTGCCAATATTACTGATTTTGAGTGAATAATTTGATATTGTGGGATAAGTTTTAAATATTTCCAAATCTGAACTTGTATAGAAGGCTTTACCTAGTATTCTGCTGACTGAAATTTTCATGCAACGTCAAAAGTTTGTTGCACCTTTTGCATTCCTGATGATGTGAACAATTTAAGTAAAGACTAAAAAACCCACCATTTAGCACTACTTTAGTATTGACACCCCTATTCAGAAACACATACAATTATGTTCTTTCAGATTAGTTAGATTTAGGTATGTGATAAAGAATAAGGACCTCAAAGTAGGAAAGCTTTTTTTTTTTTTTTTTTCATAATAAACTATGTGTGCGTACACACAAATATAAATAATAAAACCAACATGAGTTCTTCCTCCCTTTCCTTCTCCTACTCATGCATGTGCATCATCTTTTCTGGAGGACGGCTGGAGGAATACTTACGTACGGCACAGCCAAGCTGGCTGAGTCTGACTTATGACAGAAAAATAGAACTGAACTGCTTATATTAGCTGCAGCAGAAGAAATTCATAATTAGGCTGTGGAGGGAAGCAGGTGGAATTTCACTTCCTGTATAACAGTATAGCAAGGTCCTTGGCATCTCTTTTAAAGTCAAGAGAAAAAAACCTTAAATTATTTTAATTATCTTTTTCAGCTCAAACTGCTAATGAAAATAAGATCACTGTATGTTTCTTTCTCTTTCTTTTCCTCCCTTGGATGTGAACTCATGTAACTGTTATGGAAAGAGTATTGAACAAACTCCCATATATATGTGAAAATATTCTGAACTCTTCTATCTGGACAATGCATGCAAAACCAATCTTGTCAGAGTACAGATATGCTTAAAAGCCTGCATCCTCCCCCCTGCCCAAAAAAAAAAAAAAAAAAAAAAAAAAAGAAGGGTTGCAGAGCACAGTTGTGTTCTCGTATGCACTGGAATATATTGGACCCCGTTTGGTGGCTGGTGTCACCATGAAGCCTATCGCAGCAAGATCACAAGGAAGCTGTCATGACCAGCCCTCAAATCAGGATGTTCTGATCTGTATCGATTAGTGAATGGTATTTACACTTTCCACAGGCTCAGTTCTTTCCTAAATATGTGAAGTGATCTGTGACCTGGGACTGGGGAGAAGTATTTCGTTTGTTTGTTTGGGAGCTCTGCACATTCATCTCGCAGGGCAGCAATGGTACTTCAGGGTAGGGTGAGATGTATTTGCCTTCTTTTTTAGTCCTCAACAGGAAAGCTCTTATCTCCAAAGCCAGAGAAAGGTGAACTCACTTGCCAGAGTGAGGTTTTTCCTCAGCTGTATTGTTGCAATAGATCCCAATGGCTGTAGAGGAGCAGAGGGAGAACATGGATAAACTAAGCACAGAGGCCTTCACCTTTATCTGAATATTACTAGAGCCTACTAACATGAGTGTGCAGCACATCTTAACTGTTTAATGTAAATATTTTCACTGGTTAATGCAACAAGATGGGATCCATCTGCAAAGCTTCAGTGTCCAATCTGAGCTAGTTACATAGGTTCTCTCTGTGATCAGTGGGAGAGAAGTGACCTGTTCAGGTGTTAATTCATCTCAGCCTAGAAAAGGGTGGGATGAATTGTGTTGAGAAGGTGCTGGAGGGTTTTTTGTGAGTGGCAACTGGAAGCTGAAATGACACATCTGGTGTTTGAAGGAAGAAATCTCACCTACTATTACTACTTTTTTTCCCCCCTTGTTAATGCTTAATAAGAAAAAAATAAATCACTTGGGTGATAGTTTCTTCTGGATACATGAAGTAAATGAGCAAAAGGATTTGTTTTGACATTTTATAGTTTCAGACCTCAGTCTAGAATTGTTGTTGATGAAAAAGTTATGAGCTTTTTGGAGAATGGGCTTTAAAACAGGAGTGCGCGCAGAGACTTAACTAAAACAACAAGAACAGCACTGTGATCGATCCTCTTTTTAATCCTTTCCTAACTGATAGTGATGTCTCACATGTAAAAGGTGGCTTCCTGAATCTGAGCCACAAGGGACAATTCCTTAGATAAAAATTGAGAAATGAGCTGCTTTGTCCTGTTAATGAGGTCCTTATTTCTTAAGGAAAAAGGAGAAAAAACACTCTAGTTTTGTACTGGTAAACAAGATGTCTACTGCTTCACCTGCCTATGAATGAGGTTGCTGATGGGGCCTGGTTTTCAGCTGGTGTAAAGCAGCATAATGTTGTTAACAGAAGTGATCTCAGCTGGCTCAGTCTGCTGACCTTAGTGAAGCTGAAATTATTTCCACCAGGTGAAGAACCAGCCATTTTATCTCAGTTTCAGTCTCACTTTTGCTTTCTCCTAACCTGCCTACAAAATATTTTCCTAGGGAATTTCGAGAATTTGCAAATGGTTCTGTCTGCGTAGAGTGTGATCCCCAGTGTGAAAAGATGGAAGAAAACATGATCACGTGCTATGGGCCGGTAAGAACACAATTTGGTGTATTATGGGCTAGCTTGTTAAAGTGTGCTAAAGCCACAGGCATTTTCTCCTTACAGAATTTAGAGCAGCTGTTGACAATTAATGTTAACAAAAACAGAAAATATGCATATTCTGCATGTAGGGAAAGATTTCTGCTCGTGTTAAATTGGTGCAGGGAATAAACTTCCCTGGATCAGCCTCCTTAAGAAAATGGTTTAAAAAGTAGTGTCCTTTTCTTTCCTGAGTTGTCTTAATGCCTTAGTGGTACAGATGCACAAAGATTTTAAATGACAGATAGCATTCAATTGCAATTTGAGTGCCCTCTTTTATGACTGTTTTCATTCTTTATACTCAGTTCTGTCCTGTTCTACTACAACTTCAGTTACTTTTTTTTTTTCCTCACAAAAAAAC
This sequence comes from Platalea leucorodia, assembly GCF_965183815.1. Classification (NCBI taxonomy): domain Eukaryota; kingdom Metazoa; phylum Chordata; class Aves; order Pelecaniformes; family Threskiornithidae; genus Platalea; species Platalea leucorodia. The sequence goes on from NC_138827.1 coordinate 63,680,794, forward strand.
GTAGGAATTTGTCTCAATCTCTCAGTGAGCTTGAACAATAGGTTGTTTAGGTTTATTGACTTAGGTTAGCCTTTTAGGTTGTTCTGATACAGAATTTTTTTCATGCATCCTAAATGAGTGTTAAATGCAGCTGTCACCTGTATAATGGCCAGTGAGTCTTCTTTCAAAGATTATTGCTCTTTTGTGAGATAGAAGTTGTCTCTTCCTTTTGGTCTTCTGTGTATTGCCAAGATTAAAAGTCACAAGTATCCTGGGTAATGAGGAGTTGTATTATAGGCTCTTCATCATTGAGAAAATTTAAGCCATAACTTATTTCCTTATTTCTATGACTTACCTACGGAATGGAAAAAAAAGGCATTACACTGACAATCATTCTCATCATCATTTTTGTTGCCATACTGTGTTTTATGCAACACAACCATAAAGCTAATGTTTCAAGTGTTCATCCCATGAGGGAAATTTGGATTTGTAGCAGGGCTTATGGATGTAAAATCCTAGACCAGTGCCCAACTTGAACACCGGATTTGGATATACACTGGCTTATCATCACAGCTTTAAAATTTTACTTTTACATTGTCCAGGAGCCTTGGTTTATAGTTCTTGACAGTCTAGTCTACATATGTATTAAGAAGTAGACCTTGTAGTTCTTCAGTATTGTTGTGACCAGGTACCATAGGGAGAACACAGTGTGGAAAATAATTCTGGAGTGCAGAGGCAGGGGATCCCACTGAAAGGCCATTGCAGTTGCTTTTCAATCATGGTTCATTATTGAACAGTGTTGCAGGAAATTTCTCAGGTGAGCATGAAGTCCTTCATGTTAAGCACACCAATAATATTGAGAAACCTGTTTAGAAGCTGGAATTGTCTTACGCTCTACAGAATAAGTTTATGGCCAAATGCACCAGGATTTACGCGTGTGCTGCTCTAACAGAGACTGGAACCATGCCGCTAACTCACTGTTTGTTGGGAAAGAAATGCTGCTACAGTTATTGCTGAGTGTGCTGTCATGTTAGGACCTGCAATTCTAGTGCAGCAGGAAAAGACAGAGTAACTTGAATTAACTGCATTTCTTTCTTCCATGCTTTCCAGGGACCTGACCACTGCACAAAGTGTTTCCATTTTAAGGATGGTCCAAATTGTGTGGAAAAATGTCCTGATGGCTTACAGGGGGCCAACAGCTTCATTTTCAAATACGCTGATGAGGATCGTGAGTGCCATCCATGTCATCCAAACTGCACCCAAGGGTAAGTGCAAATTCTGTGAAGTGAGCCATCCTATTTACTGTTAATAGCACATCATGATTTAGATGCAGTTTGGCTTGGTAAAGCACTCGTCTCACTCCTGAAAACCAGGTGTGTGCAGCAGTAATGTAACCTTCGATTTCCAGGTCTCTCATGACATTCAGGGTCCAGTCATGAATGTCCAGCAGCTTATCAGAAAAAAAGCTTACACCCCTTTTGAAAACTGTAAAGAACAACTTTTCGCAGCAATGCTCTTAGCTTTCCTTCTAGCTAGCACAGTTTTGTAGCAAATGCTGCCGTTGACGCTTGTGTAAGTGTAGGCCTGTGCAATGACTTTATTTTTAGTATTTACTTGTTGACAGAATTTTCATCTCTGCTCCTTGGTATTGATGAACTAACCTGGCAGCACTACTATGATATGAAATTGTTACTGCCCTCTTTTTCATATAGGAACTGATACAAAGGGTTTGCCTGCAATCAGACTCCGTACAGGAGTCTGAGTCTGAGCATCAATTTCTCAAGTCCTGTCTACGTGCCCAGAATCACTTGTTACATTTGGAAATATACAGCCAAGGTATCTGAGCCAGAATTAAGAATCTTTGCAACAAAATACTAGTAGTCGCATACACAACTATTGTTTTGCGTGTGCCACGTAAGTTATAAATGTCTTTTGATGAGACAGTTGGTGGTGTCCAGCATGCAACAAAGAAACAGAGAGGCAGCCAGGGGAGAAAAGAGAAAACTTCAGCCAGTGAAATAATCTTCAACAAGAGGCTTTTATTGTTTAGCAGCTAAAATTAAACCAGTAAATTATTCAATGTAATCTTGATGTCAACAGCTGTTGCCATTCAAAATGAGACCTTTTGCTGGTTTTGCAAATCTAATTACAATAGAGCCATTAGGGAAATGAAAGTGAGATCGCAAAGACACAGCCAGGATCTGTTACAGATTTGTCTTCCCCTCAGACCTTTTAAATCAGTTACGCAATAAGAAAAATGCTGTTACTGTGGAAGAAGAGCGTAAGAAGAAACAATATGAAAAGATGAGCTCACTGCAGGAGCTCTGGTCCTGGCTTTAATAGATGGTGGAAGTGCCAATTCTGATTGAACCTGACAAGCCCAGCTATGGATGACAGATTTACTGTCTGCCCTGCATAAGAAGTGCCTTGCAGCTCTGCTGGCCTCTCAGAAGACCAGGATGCGACACTTCTTCCCTTTCCCTCCTCTTTTTTGGGGAGGTCTAAGTGATCTACTATTAATCTTTGTGGCACAGCCGTCTTTCTCCTAGACCAGGAAGGCAGCAGAATGTTTTCCATGCCTTTCCACTTCATATGCATCAGTATTTTGCAAGTCGTTGGTTGTTTTATTCTCCCTGGATAGAATGGGATCAAGAAGGGAGACTTTTATGCCTTGTGATGAAAATCTGACATTCTATTTCATAAACAAATAGGAAGAGCGTTAGGCAGTTGTAACTGAACTTGCCGGTACTCGTTGGCAACCCTTGGTGACACAGGGTTCCTTTATGCTGAGTTATGTTGTCATTTAATCCTTGAATGTTCAGTTTTCCCTTCATTTTATTTTCTGCAGCTGATTAGGTGAAAGAATGTGTCATTTAGCATCATGTGCTAATCCCCAGAGAAGTGATGAACTACCACTAGTAGAAGGGCCAAAGGTCTCACCCAGGATACATACGCAAAGGTGTGGTTATCTCCCAGATGAGGAGCTATCCCTTTGCCATGAGTCAAATACTATTCCTCATAGAAATCCTCATCCTCTTATTAAAGAGTTAATGTGTCTATTCTTAGGTGTTTTGTTACCCTTCATAAAAACAACACCCCACCACCCCCCAAATCTGGGTAAGCATGGGTATTCTTTTCTAGTGTTCCTAAAGACTTTTCTGGCATGTGATTATGTTAATGAAACTGTTAATGACTGCCCCAGATGTTTGGGGCTTATGGGTTGTCCATCTTCTTGCCAATGTTGTCAAGGGCTGAATATGCCCACAGAGAGAAGGGAAATCAGTTACTCTTTCTCCTTGTCTCCTTCAATACTGAATTCTCTAGTTTCATACCCTTCCTTTAGGAATTAATATTTAAATTCCCCTCAGTCAGGATTCTTCAGTGAAATAGGTTGTGGAGGGAACACATCTTGGTATTTGGCTCAAGACTGAATGGTACAGAGAGACCGTAATTCTACTTCACCTAGCATGTCGGCTCTCCTCTCTGTCAGATCAATTGCTGGAATAAAACCGATGCCCTCGCAGTACAGCTTGGATACTCATCAAAAAGCGTTGAGCTGCTGCAGAGCAGTGCTCCCAGTGTGGTATTATCTCATTCCTGCAGTGCTGCTCTCGTTGTATTAGGGTGCTTGCTAAAATGGATTGCTAGTTCTCATACATTGTTTCTAGTCATCCCCACCTGTTGCTGTCACCAAAAAAGATAGCTGTCCCACCTCTGTGTTCCCTGTGAGTGTTTGCCATGATTGCGTCATGGCACTTGCAGATGATTGCTTTACACCCTGAAGCGTGAGATTTGATAACACCGTTATCCCTTATTCAGGTATAATGACTGCTTCTGTTAATAGGTGTGTAATTATCCAGCCCTGTTAATGATCTTACATTGACTAAGAGAACTATCAAGGAGTGACTTCCTTGGATGCAACAACTGTGCTCTTGGCCTTGCATGCCCATGATAAACATCAGCTACTTGAAGCCAGTTTGGAGCAGATATGAGGCACGTGGGACAGCTATCCCATTTAATTCAAGAGAGCCAGAAAGCATTTGGCACCTCTTCTTGCAGAGCTAGCCAAAATGGAACACTTTCATGGAAATAAAGTACTAATTATATAATAGCACTTGACAGTCTGCTTCCTTGCAGGGCAAGACACAAATGGGAGATCTCGCTGGACACCTCCCCTCATCATAGAAAGGCATTTTCTCACACAACTTTTTGAAGGATGTGTATTACTCTTCACCAAAACTTTGCTTTCCTCCTAAGCCAAGACCAGAGAAGTCATGGGAGCCTTATCAACACGTGTGTGGTCCAGAAGGAATTTGAAGGCAGAACTGTCTTGCCCCTAAAGCTTAGGTGTATTTTTAGGAAGGCATTATGAATTCCAGATGAAACAATAGTGCAAATTCAATGGCAGCAAACTGAATAAGAAACTGTTACTATTTTTTTGATGCAAAATTTCCTCCTACTCCCTTCCACAGTTCAACTTTCTTACTATCGCCATCAGTATGCACTGCCTGTTAGCTAAGTAACCTCCTGGTTTTGAGTTGTCTGGCTTTATCCATAGCAATAGTTGGACGACCAGGTCATCGCCACAACTAAGGTTTTCTTCTGTCCAGAGTTAATCCATTTATGCCATTGTGTAATCAGTTTTGTTTGTTTCCAGTGACAAAGATTTTTGAGAATTCATCTGACTGGAAATGGCTTCGCTACCCCACACCTGTGAACAGTTAAGACCCCACCTTTCAATCTTAAGGAAAATTGATGAAAGAGTATTTGTGACAGAGGGAAAAAGGATTGTTTCAGGAAAAAAACAGTTGTTACTCCAATTTTCAAAACTCTTTTCACTCATCATTTGCTTTCAGAGGACGATTATCTGTAAAGCTAGGATGAGCTCCAAGTGTAGTTTTCTGTATAAGCTGTATTGGACTGTTGTAGAGTACTGAATATATCATTAATGAATTGGCATGTATCGGTTAACCAGTTCATTTTACAGAGTGAACTTGAAAATGAAAATATCATCCAGACTCCCATGCAGAAGAAGGAACTTTGGGTGTGAATGGAGTACCAGTGTGATGTATGATTGTGTCATGCTTGTATTTATATGTGTCAAAAAGCCTGAAACCAAGGAAGTTACTTCCAGAGGAAAAATAACTGATGACCTGGTGGTGCAAAATAGCTTGTTAATAGGTATTGCCATTACTCACACAGTATTGTACTTTACTGCATGTAATCAGGACAGCCAGTCAGAGAGTAGGAAACTGTTCAACATGACTAAGAGTAATGGAGACTGCACCTGGACAGAGTTTTCTGTTTGGGGCTGGGAAATCCACTGAAGAAGATTACAGGTTTAAATAAAAATCAATGATATTTCAGCTTGGAGTAGGTGGCATCCAGACAACTCTCTTGGATTCAAGTCCTTTTCTCCAAAAGTCTGAGAGGGTAAATGTACAGATGTGAAATGCCTCCAAGACAATAGGCTCTTTATGTTAGTCTGCCAGTTATCTGAACTGGTAATGGGCTCTCAGACCTCTAATTTGAAGAGGGCCTTCTTTTTATTTATAGCAAGAGTCTGAGCTCACCTTCTCTTGACATGCTAGGAAATGGAAGATCTGAACAAAATTTTTTCAGCCTCCTCCATTATCAGACTGGTTTTCTGCAAATTGCGAAGAATGCCATGAAAGGAAGAAATGCTGGATATGTTTGAGACTGGTTAAATTCAGACAGTCCTGAATTCTGAAGTCCTGAAGCCCAGCACAGCTGAAATTTCAAAAAACACCCATCAAGAGTTCTCTCTATTAAGTTTTTGAACTGCGTTTAAATCTACCCTTTCCGTTTATGCATTATCTGGCCACCTGGGTATTTAATTAATCCTTTTTATGTCTGCATGCTTGCTGAAGGAAACCATTATTGAGGAAATCCTTACAATTTGTGTTTGCATGTCACAGTTCCTATCTAAAAATAAAAATTCAAATAAACTAACAAGAGGTAAGGTTCACTATCATTCTGCTCTCCCTGATGGGCAGGTAAGGGGAAATTGAATTCACTGAATTTATTTCATAATGGCAGAGTGATAGCTAATTTAAATGCAGCAAAAGCTGATGAGTGGCAAGTGATGGTGAAGTGGAAAGAAGATCTCATGGGAACGTATTTGAACTCTTTCAGATTTTTGACATGCATATCCCTGTATCAAAGCCAAACTGAAAGCAGGAGGCTTTAAAAAGAGTTGGGGATCATACCTTAAATTTAAAATGCCTCAACAGAAGTGAGTTTCAGTCTACTGATGTGTCAGATCACCTGCTCTTGTAGTAGACGTGCAGCCAAAGAGCCTGTTAATAAAATGGTTCTGAGATCTTGTTAGAGTTGAAATGAGTGGTTTGGTTTCCTTAAAATGCTGAGAGCTAGATAGTCCTCATGGTTACAGAGGGACTAGCTAGGCATTCAGCACTAAAGGGTATCAGGTTGTCTTAACCCCTAAAAGCTTGACTTCAGGTATCTGTCTCTGAGAATCCTGACTGCTGTGAAAGTGTGTAATTGATTTGCTACTTGAATGCAGAGAACCTAGGACACCACTTCACCTACTGCTCTTCATGAGGGCAAGGAAAATCCACACATATCCATGTTTTGCAAACAGACTCTTTCCCCATGGTTGTGCTTTAGTGCTGCTGCATAAAGTGATTCTCTGCATTTCCATTCCCTTTGGTGAGCACCTCCTGATTTTGCAGGTGGAGGACTTTTGGCAGCATCTAAAGAAAGCAGAATAAAATGCCTGAATCGGCAGACAACATTTTGCTCTGTATTTTGTTGTTGGAAGTTCATCCTTGAGCTTCCCTGATAAAAGCATAGTCAGCTTCCAAAATATTTCTGCAGTTGCCCTAGCTAGGAACTTAAAGCAGACTGAACAATTTCATCAATTACAGAAGGAAAAAAAGTTTTGCATTGTGCTCCTGGCGGTCTTGTCTTGTGAATGAACAGCTTTTGTGCAGTAATTACTGGTTTGATGATTCAGACAACATCCAGAAAAAGCAATTCTATTGTCAGGACTCCCATGTGTGCAGGTGAAACCTGCCTTAGGTGTTGTTTGAGCCAAGATATGTCCAACCTTGGAGTGCTGTTTATGTTGCTATTATTGTTTCCATTGCAAGCTTGGTTTTGTCACAGCTATAATTTTGTGGTGACTTGGGTCTCTCTTGAGAATTATAATTGAGAATGTGGCACAAAGAGGGGATTCCTGCTTCTTGGATCTGTAAATAACAGATTTCTCTCTCTCTTTCTGTTTTCAATTTGGATTTGCTGCAGGTGCATAGGGCCACGTATTGAGGACTGCATCGGCCTGATGGATAGGTACTTGCCGAGTGATCGTTCCCTGTGTGTCTTCCATCCTCCACGTGTGGACAAGGGCGCATGCGTGTGCATGTCCTTGTGAATGGCAAATGACATCTTTTGTTCTGTAATTGCCTGCAGGTGTAGAGGTCCCACTAGTCATGACTGCATTTACTATCCATGGACACGACAGTCCACTTTACCACAACATGCTAGGTAACATCGACCACTTTTCCATTTTTGTACACAAGGTCCTTCCCTCGTTGCTATAGGAATGTTATACTATCCAGTTTGTTCAGAAATGCAAACTATGGGGAGAATATAATTTGTCCTTAAGTAAGATATACCCCTGAACATCCAAATTGACTTTTCCATTTGAAAGCCAATTAAATATCTTACTTGTTTAGGCTGATTAGAAGATGCCTTTTTTTTTAAATTTCTAGGTTAAATCAATAAGGGCTCAATTCTGAAATTTTCTGCAGAAATGCGTGTTTCTTGGTGAAATCTTACTAGAAGTAAACATGGTGAAAAGTCTGGTTTAATTGGAATTTACTTTTTTCCCATTTGTTGGGTTTTTTGTTTAAGACAGAGCTTAAAAGCAGATGAAGTTTTTTTTCTTCCATACATCTTCTGTGTGGAAAAAAGTAAATGTTTTGGCAAAACCAAATTTCTTCCTTAATTCACATAACGCTATTATTTGATTTTTTTTTTGTTTGTTTTCTGTTTAAAAAATAAAATAATTGTAACCTTGCAGGAATTTTATTTTTCAGTAATGATGATCAAACAAATTAATGCAGGAAGACTCCCAAAACTTTCTGGTTATACTCTGCATTCTTTTTCATGAAAGCCCTTCATTGCCATTGAGTTGGTTTATTTTTACATTCAAACTGGTTAGTATGACTTCCAGGCTTTGGGACTACTGTCATGAACTAAGACTGGATGAAAAATATATCATTTCAACTTCCCCCCATTAAGGATTTTACTTTGTTTTTTTTTTCTTGTCTTTTGAACAAGATTTTAAGGTTGCCTTTCCTTCCTAGTTGTGTACCTAATGTAAATATTCCTATTTCTAGCTGTTGAGAGAGAACATGTTTAGGCTTGAAAAAGAGTAATCTGTAAATGCTATCAAATAGTATACTTGTTTAATTCAGTCAATACCACTTCTGACTTAATTCATGGACCAATGAATAAGCAACGGAAGAAGACTGAGTTTTTCAATATTTCAATATTTTTTTTTAATCTTTCTGAGCTGGGGTATCCAGTTGGAGATACTTCTGTGGGGGACTCATTTTCAGATGTACTCATCCAAACTGAGTTGCCCAAAACAAGCAGTTTTAAAGGTTTCTATTTTGTCAACTTACTCAAAGCACAAATATGGAAAACGTATTATTATTTGCATAAGTTTAAGGGGCTTACCAAACAACGGAGAATGAAGGCCATGCTGAAGTTCTTTGCTTTAGTAACCAATTTAAAAATAACATGTATTTTCATCAGTTGGATTTTTAGTCACTTTTTGAGGGAACATTAAGAACTTTATACTAGAAAGACAACTTGTTGGCTGTAGTGTAACTCTCTTACAGTGTTAAAGGCTGCTCACTCTAGCTTCCTCTGTTAGCCCAAAAGCCAGTAAGACCTTGTTCACTGTTCAGTTCAAATGGTATAACTCCAAAACTTACCTTTGCATTTAAAATGTTCAGGTAGTAGTAAAGTCTCTGGAGGTACTGCCAAATACCCACTGAATTTGATGGAAAGGCTCCTGTTAATCACAGTGGATGTTAGTTTGGGCCCTGTATTTATAAGTGGAATTAAAGAAGTGGAACCTTGAACGTGACACAACACTAAAGAAAGTGTTGTCTAGTAAGGTGCCAGGCTTAGGCCATGTATTAACAGGCAATGCTTATTTTGTTTTTTATGTTGTGTAAATCGTAGATTTTTGTCTCCTTGAATTTACTGTCAAGGTGGTAAAGCAAAGTATCAAAGGGAGTGGAAATTAAAGCAATTGTTTTGCTCTGCTCAAGTGAATAATTTTCTGCTCCATTTAGTCTGAGGGAGAAGACCCTCAAATGTTTCCTTTTGATCTGATGGATTTTTTTTTTTTTTGTTCCAACTTTGCTGAATTTATTTTAGTAAAATTATTGCACTGTGTTTAAATGTCGGTATGTATGTATTCTTTCACTTTCAAGCCAAAGAAGGAAATTTCATACCTTTATATTTATTAGGTGAGTGAAATTGTGCATTTTTTTTTTTTTTTTGGCGAAAATGATTCATTTTGTTTGGGCTAAAAATGGGCAAAACTGCACTGGCAAAATTGATACTTTTTATTACGATAGGGGTGTAAATTAAAAATGGATGTGTTTCACTTTGGATAGAACCTTCTTCATGTCCCTTTAACAATTGTGTGCCCTCCCTAGATTTACAGACCTTAAAATAATTAATAATCAGTTTTACCCTTATCCATTGACTTGAATTTCTTCCATCGATGTGCATTGGCAGTGAGTTGACGGGTTCTCTGCTGTGCAGGCAGCTGAAAGTGAGAGCAGGACTCTAACCATGAACAGTGAGATATTTCTCATCTTCACCGATTTCCATTTTCATACCAGTGTTGCTTTTCTTTCCAGTTTTGCATTTTGCAAATTGGTTTTGCCATGATCCATTGACTTGAGGGCTTTTGTAAGAGTCTGAGAGAATAGCAAAGGAATTCTTACTGTCGTGTTTAATAAAGATGAATCAGATGTGCATCACATGGGTTGTTTTCCAGATGACCGGTGAAACTTCAGTTTTTCTGCTTATGCTTGGTCCCTTATATTCTGTGGAAAAAAAATCCTTACTTTTGGCATTGCATGTCTTTCTGCATAGGTGTTTGGTGTTTTTAAAACCTTTAGCTTCAATAGAATGCTGTCCAAAAGGATGCAAGAAACCCTTTCCTTTTCCCGTTTCCAGCTCAGTGGCACGTTTAAGGGTTATTTTAGCCCTTTTCCTCTAGACTACTTGATAGATTTTTCAAATGACTGTTAGGTTACCTGCTGGATCTCATGTGCCTTTTTTTTCCTGTGAGGACCCACATTTATTTTCAATGTGTTCAATTTATACTCACTAAGGCTTTCACTGTATTCTTAACTGCCAGGAAAAATTCATACTCTAAAGGAGTTAGAAGTCATGGGAGAAATGAGTGTCTCTTCTGCTTGTGATTAGTTGCAAATTCTGGTTATTGTCATTATAGCTCTTGATTTACTATAGTTGAAATCATACGGCAGGGAAAGCCTTTCCTCACATTTGTGATATAATCTGTCTGTATTTATACCGTGTATAATTCATAGCGTCCCTATCACAATGTTGTCTTACTGTGATTTGTGTGATTCACTGAGTCAGTTTGCTGAGCAGATTTTGTGGCTGACCTCTTTGGGCTGCTCAGATGACACAGAGGCCGAAGGAATGGGACAGGCCTTGCTAGCAGAGGATTCCCCATGCAAGGTGGAGTCCTTAGTTGGCATATAACTAACACCACTGTTTCTTTGTCTTCATTTCTGTCTCCTTCCTTCCTTCCCTGCCATGCTGAGAATCTCAGCCCAAGGAACAGAGAGGAGACGAGAGCCTTGTGTCCCAGCTTTTCTCAGCCGCTCATAGCTCTTCCTGTTGTTCTCTGCCTTTTGGGGGGTGGGGGCAGTAGGTACTAGATTATTACTGTAAGGCTTCAGTTTGGGTTCCCCTTCTGTATCAACCTTTCCTAGAAATCACCAAAGCAAAAATGGAAAGCAGATGGAGGCTGGAATTTCCCAGGGTGCCCAAAGGAGTTAGCTGTCCTCCTTTCCCACCCCGTACTAGAATGACACTCCTCCTTTCAATACCGCCTGACAATTGTAGTCGGTGGTTTCTTTGAGTGGCATAACATACTTGTTAGCTCTGGAACAAAGAGTGAAAAGAAAAGTATGCCTGCTTCAAAGATTTGGATAACCGTTGCCTAAAAGGAAGACTGAAAAACTGTAAAAATAATACTCTGCCGTCCATTAAGAAAAATTACTCTAGGCAGTCACGTAAGGCTGGTTCTTCTACACACCCCTGCTCCCAAGTCCACCAGAAAAGTTTAGCTAACTCAGCTGTCGAAGCTAGGCTGTGAACAAAGTTTTTACTTAAAGTATGAATTTTAAATGTTGTCATCATTCCTATGATTCATAGAATCATAGAATCATTAAGGTTGGAAAAGACGCTTAAGATCATCGAGTCCAACCGTTAACCTGTCACTGCCAAGTCCACCACTAAACCATGTCCTCGAGCACCATGTCTACCTGTCTTTTAAATACCTTCAGGAATCATTCAACAATACTAAGAGAGAAGAGATCATCAAAGGAGGAGTGAAGTTTCTGTTTTCTAGTGCATGAGAGATTGCAAATCTGAAGATGTGATCAGAAGCATGTGGTGGATATGATAGGAAAGGAATAGCACCTTGATGTTATTGGTCTGAGTAAGCTGATGTCTCTGTTTCTGCCCTAAGAAAATTTTATTCACATTTCCCTTTTAACTAACAGAAACTAATTAGCCAGGACCACCGTTGTCAAGTGGTTACTTAAAATGATGCGTAGACGTTAACTGAAATTACAATCATAATGCTAGCTTTATATCAACAAAGGACGTCCTCTCAACAAATCATCACTTCCTAAACAAAAAAGCTGTTTTTATGTACTGCGTGTGTGTACAAGAGCTAATTAGCAGTAAACCCTGTGTAATGCAGGCAAATCCTTTCATAGCTGTTTTGTACCCCTGCACAGTATGACTTCAATAGAATTTCACAGCAGCTCTGAGTAGATGATGGGGAAGGGAAACCACCTCTAATAAACTGCTGATGTTCATTGCTTTTATGGCACTCTATTCCATTGCTTGGAGGAAAGCATTCCATATGCTCTATATTTTTATAGAATAATTATATAGTCATTCTGGAGGGGAAGAGGAAGAGAATCTCTGTATAAAATAAGAGGAGAAACAGGATCTGTGAGTACGAACTAAGCTACATTACTTGATCGGTAAAAGATGCTACTCTTGAGAGACTTTTAATATAGAGCTTTCTGATGCTGTATCAGAACAGAGCAGTTGAAGAAATAGATTTATTTTTATTTTTTAAGAATCAAGTCTAGAAAAACAGGCAGTTTCTTGTCCTGCCTCTGTGGGTTGGATAGAGCTTACACTTGATCTGTTTAGGACAGACTGATAGAGAAATCCGTGTTCTGCGTGAGAGCTTGCTGCTACTGAACTGGTTCGCAAACAGACCTTTGCTGTGGGCACTTCTATTGTCACAACAACATTTCACTGCCTGGAGCTTTAGGAGGAATACATTCTAAGTACCCCTGTGACATGAATGAAAGTCACTGCAGTGATGTCTTGAGCTTTTCCACTTTTTACCACTCCCACTTAGTAAGACTGGTCTACTTAGGAAAGGAGCTAGGGAGGTTTTCCTTCTTTTCTGCTTTACAGATCTGACCACAGATAAAAAAGCTCTTATTGTGTTAAAACTTCTGTTCTATAACATGTTCAGAAAGATTTCTCTGGGGTCTCTGGGGAGTTCTGGTTCATCTGCTTTACTCAGCACGGTTGACTGGTGTGGTCTCAGAGTATGGAAGGATTTGGTAGGATCTGCTACTATAGAGAGAAATAAACTGTTAAGGTTGGCAGAGTGAAGGAGCTAGAAGCAGTTGTCATGCAAGTGCTTTTTAAAATCCATTTTGTGGCTCTAGTAGTTTGAGGTTCCTGTTGAGAGTGCACAGGATAGAATAAGGCCAGAAATCTGATGTTTCTAGTAGTTTGTTATACAAAGAGTGGAATATGAGCAAAATACTCTTGCAGTATATTGAGGCTGTTGATACTCATAGACCAAGTTTCTCAGCAGCTGTGCTTGTTTGATGGGTTTGGGTAATATTCAAGATTGTGCAATGGTGCACACCAAACAGAGAAATGCCACAGTGAGGTTATAGAAATTGGCTTAGCTTGTGTCCTTGTGGATAATTGTGGCAGTCCTTATCGTCTCATTTGGTATTGTCACAGCCGTTGTGCCGCTTTCAGCTGCTGAGCTCTGCAGCACCCAGTCTTAGAACACAAGCAGGCAGGTTTCTTGCAGAAATGTGCAGGGACTTGTATTTGGTCTGCTTAGCACAAGTTTGTAGTACCTCTGTTATCCCTGAACTTCATGCCAAGTGTTCATGAAGTCGTACCCCTCTGTGGCTTGAGCACAAGGTCCAGCTTGGTGAGCTGTATGCCTGTGTTCAGCCCCACCTTAACAGCAAGCTTCTCAGTTTTATGGAAAGTGTCGTGGAAAATACAAAGAATGCACTAAACACAATATTTGCCAAGCACTGGAGTTTTGTCAGGTCATAACCGAATTTCTTTGCAGAGACTTCTCGCTAAAAACTTTTTTTTTTTTTTTTGCTTTCCTACCACAAGTTAAAAATTAAATTTTCAAATACCTTTAAAATAAGAAAACTCTTTGTTCAGAAATCTGACCACATTATTTTACTGAAACTGTGAGCAGAAAAAAAATGAGAAGTGATTAGGCCAAATGTGACAGGTCACAGCTGAAAGACAAGAAACATTAGGAAATTCCAAGTTGAAAATGGTTTGTTAGAATGGAAAACAATACACAGCTCTATTGCAGAGGTCACTGCTTTTATTTCTCATCAGGCTACATAAGCCTTGTGTTGTGTATCTGTACTGCTTTGGCTACACAAATAATATATGATGCAGAAATAAAATTGTGCCATGAAGAAGTGACCTTACTGTAGAGCAACAGTATATATCTCACCACTCTCCAATGGGTTTCTTTTATGGCTTGAAATGAGGATTTAATTTAGGTTTAATGTTGTTATAAATTAATTATCTATTATTAAAAATACATTTGTGGAGCTTTAGAAATATGTAAGATGTAGAGTTGTTTAAACCTCAGTGAATGGTTTCTTAATAATTCATTAATATTTAACATATAATAAATCAGAACTAAAGCTTGCGGTCTTACATCCAATCTACCTGCATATTGCAGGATTTGTCGCTCTTTCATATTTAGACAATTTACGTGACAAATATATTTCAGTTTAGAGTCCAGCCAAGACTTAATGCTCTGCATTCTGGCTTACTCACTGTGACCTGTCAGGTGATAAAGGAGCTGCAATTTTTGCATAAAATGGGAAGCTCTTGGTTGGGATTCTTCAAAACAGTACATTGGTAATGGTGTGCTTGTGTTGTAAGCAGTCAAGTCTGCTTAATTAGATCTCTTCAGATCAAAGTTAGTGTTTCAAGCCATGTAATCTACTGTAGGTGGGGACTACGTTTGGGTTTGGGATTCCTTTCTGGTATCTATAAAGTAATCTTGCAAGAATTTCCCCCCATGCACACTTTTCCATTGCCTATTTAAAACCAGTTAAGTGTTTGCTGGAATGATGAAGCATAGAACACTTGATGCAGATGAGGATTTGTATTTGAAGTCTGCAAATGACATTACCTTTTTTTCTTTTACATACAAAAGTGTACATCCTGCTTCTCAGTTAGTTTGCAACAGCTTTTCCAGCATTAGATCAAAAATAGTGGATCACTTGTTAATGATGATAGCACAGTTCACAGTTGAGCTTTTTCATTTATTTTTGCAGAAATGGAAATACCAGCTTTGAATTTGATAAGACATTTTCCAGTTTTACCAGTGTGTAGCCTGCAAACACACAACGGTAAACTAATGGAACCAAGCTATAGGCTTGAAGGAATTAACAAGCTTCTGTCCTTTGGTGCTACGTGTGGAAAGTTGTACTGCAGCAGTTACCAAAGGTGGAAGCATTACCACAAATACCAGCAACCATGCAGGAATAGAGCATTAGTAAATCGAGCCATCAGACCAAATTACTTTATCTTACTATAATTTTTCTCCTGTCATGCTGTAAAGTGAAGTAATAGGGTGGGAAAATGTCATATAAATTATCTGTACCTTTGGGCTTTTTGTATGAAGAGTTTCAAATAACTACATCCAAATTGTAGTGGGAAAGGGGGCCGAATACTAAACTCATTTCCCATGCAATGCCCTCTCTCTGTTAGTTCAGCTTACTTTGCATGTCTTTTCTGTAAAGTAGAGGTATTTTGCCTCTTTTCTACCTCATTATAATGGTAGTGGATAGGGTTGAACAAGAATGTACACCATGTACCTTCAGAAAGACTGACTGTTTTCACAGGACTATATGTTAAGGAGGCTTTAGAGAAGAGCCACAAGGAATAATTAAAGCTTTGTACATCGTGCCTTGTAGTGAATGAGTTTGGGAGCTCATACAGCTAAAGCTTATTTTGGCTGAAGGTTGAAGTGTAGAGCCTGATTATCATCTAAAAGTACATAGGTAAGGAACAAAAGTTTGCTTAAAGATGGCACTAGTCTAGCAGGCTGAAAAGGAGGGTAGGGTGTCTGTCTGTGAGATAATTAAATAGATGAAGTCTGAAGAAAGACACATTTAAAGCAGCAAAATGCCAGTGCATTTCAAATGAGGATTAATAATCCCTGGAATGATTTTCCCTGGTAATGTTCAATTCTCCAGCACTAGACTTGTAAAATCAAGACTGGAACTTTTTCTTGCACGCACAATGAATTTGTGCCAAGCCTGGAGGCTGTGCTATACAGGTACTCAGGCCAGAGGATTTCATTGGTTTCTCCCATCATTGTTCACAGTGTGTGACATGACATTTTCATGTCTGTGATGATAGTTTCTAGCTACATTCAGCTCTTGGCTCATGCTCTAAGATTAGGACCCAACATTCCTCCTTTGAATTTTGATTGCTGGTACTGAGTTGGACACAGAAAAGCAAATCTAGCTGCCGAATACTGAGGTTTTGTTCCTGTCTGCTTTGGTGAGGCACGCAGTGAGAGCTCAATGTGACTTTACCCAAGGTTTCTGTTATGCTGACATATCCTTGTTTATGAGCAGTTAGGTCAGTTAAACTTCTGAGTTTTCAGACTGGCCATTGCTAGGGGAGAGGAGAAACTCATTCACATCTTACCTGTTTGACTGAACTCTCTTGCATCATGCCTGTATTCACTTGAATGAGACGTTTATTTTGAATAAATATAGTAGCATTTTTGTGTGTTAGTGTTTTAGCATTTTTATTTGGTGTTGTACAACTGAAGGCAAATTGTTTCCCGTGACTAAGTTTCTCCACTAATGACATAAATGTGAAGGTCTAATTTGTCCATCTCTATCAGGTTTTCTAAGCCTTAGATGCTAGTGAGGTACTAAGTATTTTATATTGTTCTGCAATGCAGACTCTTCCTTTTCCTCTCTTTTCCGCCCCCCCCCCCCCCCCGTATCGTCCCTCCCTTCCTTTCCTGGAATATGCTTTGGTAGAGCTGTATCTTCGGTACCATGAAGTTTTAGAAAGCGCGGTATCTAGATATTGGATGGGGGTTTTTTATTTGTATGTAACCTTTGAAAGTGAAGTTTTCTTTAGGGATCACAGTACTTTTGTTAAAAAACTTCACGCTTTTTTTCGATCTGATGTAAATTTTTAATGACACCATCTTCACGCACTGGTGAACAAGCTCTTTTGCAGACACGTTGGCTGTTTAATCAATAGAAGATAATGCAGATAATTTCTGTAGCTATCTGAGATTGAGCAAACAATCAAACAGGCAAGGAAAGATTGTAGGATAATGTGAAAAACAGGTGCTGGCTAGTTCTGACCGAGCTTTTCATAGGCAGAGAGTTGTGAGGAGCTTACTGTGTATTTGCCTGTTCTGGTATATCTCTCAACAGAGCTGGTAATCCCTCATCCTGAAGAGCTGGGGCATTTATGCAGGAATTTGAGAACAAATTCAACCTTGTCATCAGGACAAAGGCCAAACTTTGGTTAAACGTGGTCCAGTCATGGTGTAATCCCTGATTTGTAAATTATATGAAGTTTTCCTTGTAGTTCCTGCAGGAAAATTGTCTGAAATGCAGTCAACCTTTTACATAAGAATTGTGAACTGTTTCCTCAAATAATTTGTCTTAGACTCTCAGTACCCTGCCTGTGACATAGTCTGTCCATTAGAAACATAGGCCATCAAAGCAGTACACCAAGGTGTTACTTGCCTGTCCTGGTTTTGGCTGGGATAGAGTTATTTTTTCTTCTAGTAGCTGGTATAGTGCTGTGTTTTGGATTTAGTATGAGAATAATGTTGATAACACACTGATGTTTTAGTTGTTGCTGAGAGGTGCTTATACTAAGTCAAGGACTTTTCAGTTTCTCATACTGCCTTGCCAGCGAGGAGGCTGGAGGTGCACAAGAAGCTGGAAGGGGACACAGCCAGGACAGCTGACCCAACTGACCAAAGGGATATCCTATACCATATGACATCATGCTGAACAAAAAACTGGGGCAAGTTGGCCAGAGGGGGGCGCGGCCGCAGCTGGGGAACTGGCTGGGCATCAATCAGCGGGTGGTGAGCAATTGCATTGTGCATCACTTGTTTTGTGTATTCTTCTATCATTATTATTATTTTTCCCCTCCTTTTCTGTCCCACTAAATTGTCTTTATTTTAATCCGCAAGTTTTACCTTTTTTTTCCGATTCTCTCCCCCATCCCACTGCAGGGGGAGTGCGTGAACGGCTGTGTGGTGTTTAGCTGCCTGCTGGGTTAAACCACGACATTGCCTCTTAAAACGCTTACTTGGATTTTCATTACATGTTCTTATTTTACTTGCTGTTCCATTTTAAGTCATAGCTGCCTACTTGTAGTAAACCTAATGATGTTTAGATATGTCACTGAAATTAAGTAGCACAGATATTTCTTAGAAGGCACAGAAGCTGTAAAGCAACATAACGTGAGTGAAAAGAAGAGGTGACAGAGGAAAAGTAGAACAAACAAAAGGACAGAGGATGTGTTTTTAATTATTTGTTACCATTTGGTTTGCTCCGGTTAATGCTGTTAAGGTTCAGCCAAGTTAGAACCTCTAGGCTTGATGTCAGTGTTGCTGAGTATAGTCTTACAAGTCATGCTGAAGAGATGAGACGAGACACTGTGATCCCTACTTTTGGCAATATAGCATGTTAATCTGCAAATTAATCTGAAAATAATACCGGGAGCATGGACGAAGATATACGGATCCTGTAGGTTGGTTGGTTAGAAGCAAAGAATCAGCGATGACCTGGTAGACTGGAGGGAAGAGGACTAATTCTAGCTGGGCAATTCCCCAGCATGGCAGTGGCCAAACTGGTCTCTTCTAAGTTCCCAGTAGGCTTGAATCAGCCATTGGGAAATTTTCAGTTCATTTCAGTGGGCTCTGTATCAGTGGGCATTGCTTTGTTTGATTGAATAACCTTCCTTAAAGAAAATGTGTACATTTCAGAAATAAATTACCTCTTTTCCTGCCCCTCATGGTCTGATGTAAGGGGGAAAAAAAGTAAAAAGTATTCCTGCATTAAAAATGGACCACTAGTTGTTAATATGCGTAGTCTCAATCGCAGTAAGGATAATAGACAAAGAACAGATTGAAGAGATAATATTCTAGCTTTAAAACAGTCCCATCTCCTGTAGATATGTTTTTCCCTCCCTCGTGGCAGCGATATCCTTTGCATGTAAATGACTTGGATGCAGCCTAAGTTCCGTGCTCTCACCACTTCAGCTTTGCATGAACTCTCTCTGCTTTGATTTCCTGGATCAACCAGTGGATCAGGCTCCAAATTCCAAACTTTGGGATGTTTCAGTCATCTTTTAATCAATGGATTTTTAAAATAAGGGAGCTCTTTCACTTTCCAGGAGAATTCCAGTGAGAAAAAGACAATTACTAAGAAAGCAAGGCAAAACCTGTAGCTGTAGCAGTATGTTTCTGTGTATTCTCTCTAGCTGGTTTCCTCAACCTTTTTGTGCTCTTCTCACTTAAATACTTCAAACATATACTTTTGAAGTGGGATGAGAGGCAATCTCTCTCTCCGTTACGATAGAGGCAGGGCAAAAAGATGTCTGAGCCCTCTCTCTCCTTGTTTTCTTGAGCCCTAATGAGCTTCAGAAGCTGTGAAACCCAAAAGGCACAAAAAGTCAGCAGGATCCGCTGTCTGCCAGAGAGGCTGGTACTTAGGTTTGGGGGTCTGGTGGCGGGGGGAGAGGAAAGGGTTTGTGGCTGAAAGAGGAAAAAGAGATTTTTAAGCTGGATGACTGTTTTCCCAGATACTTGCCCTGCTCTGTTCTGGGAGTTTAGCAGCTATTGGAAGAGCTATTTTATCATTTGGAAGATGCATAGATAAGGCAGTATCTGCAATAAATTCTGGAATGTTCTATCATACTGAAATTTGGGAGAAGGAAGAGCTGTTTTACTAAATTATCATTTGCCTTTATGTGGGCCATACTGTACTGCAAAATAATCATAATAAAACAGCTGTTGTAGAGTCTGGGTTACTCTGAGCAGTAGCCTCACCATGGACACAAGCTGTTTTTCTAATCAAGTCACATCTGTGACTATCAAGATGATAGGAGGTTGCTGTGTACATAGACACAAAAAAAAATCATCAGTAGAGCTGAGAATAGGAGATGAGGATAGTATTCATAAAGTTTGGTTTCCCTTGGCTCGCTTTACAGCCAGTGTAGTGAAATAGATTCCTTTGGGTGGCTGTGGACGCGGAGGAGAGCAGTGAAGGTGGGTGGGTTCAGAGCTTCTAAGTGGAACTTTTTTTTTCTGAATGGCCTCTGTGGAAATGCTGGCAGTGGGATGATGACTAGAATTAAGACGAGTTGCAAGGTAGACAGAGTTTCTCTCTGCTCCACATGGTAATGTAAGAACTACTGGGGGATGACTGATAAGTTAGAGACATAGTAGAATTTTTGGGCATATTCTCGTATAGGAGATGATCCTGTATAAGCCCTGTGTCAGAAGGAGGATCTCAATTTTATGTGAGTTTTTCCCCATAATCAAATGGGATTTTCTAATGATTAATATAATTTGTGTAGGGCATTTGGACAGAACGCTATGCTTGTAAAATAATAGTGATAAATCCAAAACCAGCATCAGGCACACTCAGAAATAAATTCCTTATACCCTGCTTTTTACCTACCTTGGATTTTCCTCGATATTTATGAGCACTGGCTGCATTTATTCCCTGCTATGTTCCAGAAAGATAAATTCTGCGTATGTAGAACTCAAATGAAGTGTAGCTAAAACGTACGTTGAAGTTAACAGCATCATGGCCATTAATAGTATTCTAATAAATGTTTCAAATGCTGTATTTATATATACATTTATACCAGTGTCGAATGAAGCATTACTATGTTGAAGTGTTACTATTTTGATTTAGACTTTGAAGGAAAAAAATGTAATCATATGTGCGTGTGTGTATATATGTATGAATATATGTAATACGTGCACGATATATGGGTCCGTATTTCCAAACACATTCTTCTACAAATCCTCCATGCACTCTAACTTTAATCTCGGACATAGGTCCAAAAGATGCTTTAATGCCACCACTTGTCAAAAAACCTCAGCTGAAACCCACGTAAGCTCTACATTTATCACAAAACAAATGATTGGATACGGCAAGAAACTTGAACGTCGGGAACATAGTGTGACAGGCCTGTTCTCATGAGTTTATCATGTCTCATTTTGATGTTTTTTTTTTTTTTTTCCCCTCTGCCAGTGTTCAGTGCTGAACCTTAGCCTGACTGCTCGCCCATGTGAAAAGGCTTGTTCACCTTGGTGAGACAGCTCATGGGAGTGTAGGTGCAGAGCTGGACCAGAAGTGGTCTGGTGGAAGTTAGGGCTCTCTTTAACGTACAGAATCTGTTCTCACAAAGCAGAAATGTAAAGTCATAAAGCCTTCAGAAGGAGGGAATCTGGGACAGAATCTCAGACTTGGTGCCCAAATAGAGTTCTTTGAAGGCTCCCTACTGTGAAATACTCCTGGAGCTTGTGAAAGCAAACACTCGCTGCCCCATCTGCTTCAAAGCTGGAACCGGGAAGAGTCCGGTGTTCACAACCACTTAAGACAAAAAATGTGCTCTGTGCTCCTTTAAATCTTCTGAACGATTACTCTCAGGAAAGACTGGCATTCCAAAAAACAATCAAAAGGTATAAAAAGAGAGATCAATGCATTTTCAAAAGAAAGATGATGATTTTTGAAGTAAAGTAAAAATGAAGAGTGTGGGGTAGACAAACCTTCCTCTTGCAGCTCCTTAAAGGCAGGCAAACCACCTGTGCAGTCCTACAGGCAACATTTCGCTCAGTCATGTATGGGTTTGGATATTTTGTATGTTGAATAGCTCAATTTCAGCAACCACTTAACAGGAACTTAAGTGAATTACAAGCACTTTCCACCAGTGGAATTTGGAAAGTGTTTAAAACAATAGCAGAAGGAAGAGCACAGTGTTCAAACAGGTTACCTCCTGTTGGTTATTTAAAATACTCCCAAACATTCCTTCCTGTTCGCTCTTCTTTGTGGTTTGATTTATCACCCAACTGAAGTGAATTTCCCTCCGTGTTCTGTACCAAATATCGGGTACCAAAATTTTAGAGAACGAGGTAGTGAATGTCTAATTCATCATGAATACATGTCCTCAGAGATCTGATTGTTTTTCCAAACTCTGCAGCATACACCTATCTACATAATTGTTTGTTAACTGTAAAGAAAAAATGGCATGTGTTAGACTGAATCAAGCTGCCACCTGAAATGTTAATGAATTCCTATTAATACTGACTGCAGTATTCACTCATCTGTACCATCACTGGTGGAGCAAAGCTGAGGGCAGGCTGAAATAATTTCTGAGCCATTTAGGCTCAAGTTCAGCCTTCTGCTTGGAAGTTGTACAGGATGTAGGGTGAAGGTAATTGGCTTGCCCATGGCTGCTAGAACATATAATAGAAACCAAAATGTAGCAATGAAGAAAACGTTATAAAAATCTGCCCTGAACACCTATTGCGGAGTGAAGGAATGTTCCTGCTCAGTTTCAATGGCCAATTTTATGTTAGGATTTGTATTCTCTATATGACTGAGCTCCCATTGAATGTTTTGGCTACCTACTGATTTAATATGGGCACTACCTTGTATTTCTCCAGCTCCTCAAGCGATGTAACGTGCTCTGCCTCAGACTGTGCTCTTGGATTTGACAGTTTATGAGTAGAAAGCAGTGCCTTTAGACAAAGTAGTCTCTCAGCATATAATGTCATACAGGAAAATGCGCTTTATGTTTCTATTTGAGAAAAGCATGTTTTCTTATTAATAATTTCAGGTACATAGATATAATCATAGATCCAGTTGACTGCAACTGGTTGCAGAGAAGCAGTCTGAGTTTATTGCTTCTAACCGGAATGCTTTATGCAGAGAGAAACTCTTTGAGCTAATGTTGATGGTTTTAGTTTCAGAGCAGTCCACCAGCGCCCATGGTCATTACAGGTCTAGTTTTCTTTATTTAAAGCAAAATATTACTCTTTCCAAAGAAAATGGGAAATATGACAAGTTTATAAAGAGGATTGTTCTTTTACTTGATGAACTGGCTTCACCTGTGAGTCCAATCTAGGGGATTTAATGGGCTTTCTGTCACAGATAAATCAATCTACATTACATGGGGCCTGACTCGGCATATTTTACAGGGAACGTTAATCTGTTTACTTAAAGCACAAGCCTCAAAACAAAGTCACTGTGCAAGTTCGTAACAGTAGCATTCCTTTTTTACGTTGTGGCAGAAAAGAAAAATCTCAGCCTAAAAATACCAGGGTGCAAGAGATGTCAGGTAGGCTTTTCAGGTTTATAGGGAGAGAAGCCCATGAAAAGCCTCCATATTGGTACTGTAATCCCAGAGATTTCAGTATTTATTCCTAGTCAACTGTATTAACAGGGAATTAAAATTGAGAGTTCTTAGTAATTTATGGTGAAAACATAACAGAAATGTAGTTGTTCTCCTAAATTATGCCATTCAGATTTAAAACTAGTTTTAAAGAAACCCATTGTGCACTGTGTGCACGTAATGATAATAAAGATATCATAAATTTATAATCAATACATATTAATGTCTAGAATTCTAGGTTATATGCATTTTCAAAGCTATACTTAATATTTTTTTCTTTGTCCTCATTTATTTTGCTGAGTGAAATGAGGAATCCTACCTTTTTAAAAAATGAGGCATGAGCAGGACACAGTTTTACAATTTAGGGAATGCATATAATATATTTGTTTGCATCTTGTTGGTGTTTTGTTTGCAGTGAACACTCTTGATAACCAAAATATGTGCAAACCTTCAGTAAATGATGTCACTGTATGTTAAACATTTTGATGTATCCTAACAGCACAGTTGCTCTCAACAGCACATCTTGGTTAGTGGAGTACTAGAGGAGGAAAGGGTGTACACTGTCAATTGGAGACTGCAAGTCTTTGTTCTGCACATGTTCTTCTCATTTGGCAAAGCTGGTGAAAAAACTTTGAGCATACAGATAACTTGATGATAGTGATCTAGAAATGTCCTTAAATACTTGCTTGAGGAAGGCTTCAATATAGGAACCAGTGTGGGTAAGGAAAAAGCGATTTTGACTATAGATATCTTTGTCAGCATTAGCCTTGTCCAAAGTGAAAACTGTGTTTGATGTTTAACTTCTGAATGGGCCTAGACACAGACTGCAACATTGCGGTCATTTTGCATGTTGAAAAGTTGTGGCTAGAACTACCTGCCACCAGAGTAACTACAGTTAGGTGACAGTACAATGGAATGCAGTTTGCTCATATCTAGATTAAATGCGGAATTGGTAGTAATCATGAGATCAGCTGTGGGTTAAAATTTGTGTTTATGCGTGATGAAACTCCTAATCTGTACATAAAGGGTGACATTTGTCAGTGTTCAAACACCTTCAGATTAGGTGGAGAAAGGGGGAAGGGAGCCTTGTTCTTGAAAAAGAAAAATATAAAGCAAAGCACGTCTTAATGTGCATAACATTAGATGAATTCTTCCCACCCCCAGGGAGCACCATTTCGTGAACACCAGGCACTTTGGAAGTTGTGGTTGTAGAGCTCTGCCAGGGGAGTGCTGCACAGCAGAGAAGAAGCTATTAAAACGTACACAAATTTGCTTCCCAGTCTGGTTGTTTATCTTCTATATTTTAAATACTAAGATTATCGTTCCAGGATTAGCAGAATCCGTTAGATGACTAAAAGTGCAGCTTCAAAGTCAGCTGAACTCCCCACTGAGGGAAGGGGTGAGGAATGCCGAATGTATGAATCGTCCATCAGGAAAAAATAATGCCTTGATAATGGAAATTTACAAGAAGGAACCATTTAGCAAATATTCAAGGTTGTAATGAATCCTGTTTGGATATATAGATAAAACTCAAAGGAGGGGAAAGTTGAGGCAGGAACTTAAAGCCCTCTAACAGCTCAGCTTCAAAGCTCAATTTATTTACATATCGTATTAGGTGGGTTAATGCCAAAGACAGAAAAACAGGTGTTCTCTCTCAGCTTTACTCCATGGACCACAATTCGATTTCCTTTCCTGCTTCTGCTGCACTCTCTAGTGAAGAGTATGAGACCATGTACTCATCTAAATCAGTAATTAGGCTTTAATACCTGGTCTCAAAACACCGTGGGAATTGCAGATGTTTTGATGTCTTGGAGTGGATGGAATGATACGAGCCCCCCTGTTGAGCATCCTTGTCCATCTTGGAATGCTAACTTTGAACTTTTTGTCTCAAGTTTGGTGTGTGGGAGTGGGTGTTACATGCTTCTAAATATGAAAACACAGTACATATTTAAAAAGAAATATATATTATTAATTTCTCCTAAGGGAATACTAGAATCTTACTTTCAACTTTTAGCCACAGATAGACAGTTTCCAGTTTAAAAGGCAGGATTTTTCACATGTGATTTTTTTCCCTCCCACTGCCTCCCCTGCTGCTGCCTTTTCCAATCATTAATTGGGTAGTCTGTCCTCAGCTGAGGGGAGGGGTGGGGGATAGCAAATGAATTATTGGGGTTGAATTATGATTGAGGGCCGTATTTCTTGGACTGCTAAGTGTATTGTGATGAGCATGAAAGTCCAGAAACACCTAGCAGAGGTTTTTTTCACCCTGTGGGATAGATTTTCAGTGTGTAAAGGAAAGTAGTTGCTGTATGAGGAGTTTCCTGTTGGTGGGTTCATAGTGGAACTGAAAGAAATGTGAGCTAGGATCGACTTTCGGCTGTCCATTATTTATGCTGGATGGGCAAGACTGACATGGAACTGCCTCTCGTTGCTTGATTTGAGCCTTTCTGAGCCCTAACAGAGAAACGGGGCCTCCATGTTTTCCAAAATTACTTCAACAAAATGGCATTTTTTGATAGTGAAATTTTTGTCTCTGCGTCAACGTTGCTCCTGTTAACTTTCATGGCATTAGTTTTAAGTGGGCAGTAGTCTGAGGTGGGCAAATGTAGTGAATTGCATTCACAGAGGTGGTTGTGGGACAGTAATGTAACAAAAATGTAAGTGGATTAAGCCCTTAATGCCACTAGAGATAAGGAGATTTGTGTGTCCAGCTGTATGTGAAGCTGAACTGTTGGTTAGGTGCATATGCAAAAAAAGGAGTGGATTAAAAAAAACAAAATAGGAGATAGGTTTTGTGTCTTCAGCAGCATCTCTGATCCGCACCACCTTGCAGGGATCCATGTTAAACAACCTTAACAATTATGTAAAAGAAAGGTAAACAGCATGTTAATGAAATTTACTGGGGTATTAAATATAAGACACTGCAAACATGAAAATAGTAGAGAAATGATATAGGGAACTTGAAAATGTTAGCAGAATAGATAGAAAAGCAAACTCAGCCAAATGAACATAAGTAAAAATAACCCAAATGAGGTAGGTGACACCCAGAAAACTGGGCTTAGAAAATAATCTACATGTGGTTGGAAACAACACAACCTGCACTGATGATACCAGAAAGCACTGAAGGCAGTGACTTGTCATTTGGTATTGTAGCAAATAAAACACATGATTGTTGACTTTGGGGCTTAGCTCAGTAGCAGAGTGAGGAGAAGCTGTACGGTATACAATCGCATCCATTTAGGTTTGTGATGTTTGCGTCTGTCATGATTTTTATGTGAGGATAGTGGATTTATGAGTGAAGGAAGGTGAGCACTATTTGAGTTCAAAATAAAACTTTTTATGCATTACAGTTATTTGTTTAGCATTTAAATATGTTTTATTTTTTCCCCTCACGTTATGTTATTCCTCTTACACTCCCTTTTTAAGCTTGCTTAATAGTGTGTTTAGATGGTACCTCCTGAAAATTCAGATATAATATGCAATTACAGCATATTTCACATTAATGACTAAATACTTGTTTGGATGAGTTTTTGAAAATTATTTGCTTTTTTTCAGTTCACTACTAAAAATGATGAGGACTTTCTTTTAAAGCCAACGCCAGTTGACACAATGGATCAGAAAGATTCATTTTGAACACCTGTACTCTACAACAACAAAAGGGCTGCAAGGAATTTGTAACTTCATTTTATTTTCTTCACTAGTCATTATGTCTCCTTTGGAGCAGTTTCCTTATTATGGTCTATCATGTAAATATTGTTTGGACCATTTTTAGTATACACAGTACCATAAAACTCTAATTATTTATTTTGACAGCTGTTATGATAGTTATTAATATTCCCTTTAAAGCTGAGAGATCTCCGGCCTGTTTTGTCAGTCTGTGGTTTGGTGGTGTTTGTTAAAAATTATATGATTGTTCATACAGCATAAAAAAAAAAATTCCTCTGCTCAAGAACATTAGTCAGTACTAGCTCCATAGAAGTCTTTTGATGTTCGGTGTTTTTCATAATTGCCTATTAAAGAGTTTCTTGCATCAGCATCATGGAAAGGACGTGCAAATGAAGAGGAGCGTTGTTTTGGGTGGATATGCCAGGTCCTTTAATCTGAGCTCTGCACTCAAAATCGGCAGAGTAACCAATGGGATTAGAATGGGGAATGTGTCTTAAGGCCAAACTAGATGAAGGAGGAGTGTCTCTGCCTGAGGAGTAGGTGGTACTGAACTTGTATTTCCCAAACATCATAATCCATTTCACAGCCAGACAACATTCAGTTTCCTTTATTTGCAGGCTTTATGGTTTCCTTTGTAAACTCTTTGAACTATAATAAGCCTTACAGTGTTGTGTAATGTTAATGTGTTTTCCCTGAGCAAACATGATAGCGGTGCTTTAAACACGGCGCTTTAATAACTAGATGAGGGAATATGAGGCTTTGTCTCTGTTAATGTGAAGTGAGTGACGCAATAGGATTGGAGCTGGAGGATGAAATAGGAAATCGTCCCCATGTCTAGGCTATGTTTGCTGCAAGGGATTTTTCTTTGGGTTAGCTCTAGTTTGATCCTATGGACCTTAACGCCAGTTAGAGGTTGGAGCAGATTAGGTGCACTCCAGAAACATATCTTCTGGTTGGTATCTGAAATGAATCCAGGTTGTGTGCTTTGAGACCTCTCTGAACCAAACTGCAGTGACAAGGGACAGTTAGGATAGTTTAGAGATGGGCTTCAAAATGGTGCTCAGTGGTAATGTAGACACACCTTAATATACCAAACTAGGTTAGATGGCACTGCTTCCCACTGCTCAGCTTTGTGGTAGGACATAAAAAGAAGAATAAAGGGGCAGATAAATCAATTTACTATTTCTATGGGAGACTCCTTTAAATTTTCAATAGCTGTGTGGCTCATTTTTATTAATAGGCCATAATGTATCTTTCATCATCATTCAGACATAACCCAGGAAGGCTGTTAAAGCATAGCAGTGGTATTTCCACAATCTTGACAATAGTTAACGTATTTCCTGTAGTTACCAGGCAGTGGTTTTGGCACCGTTTATACTCTGCTGCTATCATGCTGTCTCTTTTTACCCATCTTTTCAGCTACTGTCCAGCCATTGTTGGAGGGATGTTAAATGCTGTGAGTGTGTTTATGCTAGTAAGTTGTTGATATTCTGTGAAAATGCCTAATTTAAGGTTTTGGTTTGGAGGCCGCTACCCACCCTTTAGAGATGGAGCGGGGAGAGAGAGAAAGAAAACTGACTCAGAGCACCTATCACTGTGACTTTTTCTTCGGAGGGAGCCTGCTTTTCTCCACTGACTGTGTAGGCGATCTCCAAATGTGGGCACCTAAGTCAAACAAAGTGACTCTCTGAGACAGTCTTTTTGTTTTGTGCTTGCGTAGTATGTACCGTGATGCCAGCCTACTATATCTTATCACTGTGGAAAAACAAATTAGTAATTGTAACTCATGCTGCTCAAGATCCTGGAAAGTTGAAAAGAGTTACAGGAGTAGTAGGGGGACAACAGGTCTTGTGCAAAAGCTGAGCCTTACTTGGCATTGTTCCAGGAGTTTTTTGGCTCCAACACACCAGTCTTTTGGTCTGGGATTTGGCTGTGCTGAAAAGCCACAGCAAAACCAGATGGGTGCAGCCATAGCCCCTGACCAAAACGTTTGTGTGTAATAGTAATGAACCAGGAGTTCCAAGAGGGTGCATGGTTCTAGTCATGAATTACATTGTTCATATATAAATATCCTCCACTTGAGGAAGGTGTATGAGTATAACGCCTCCAGATTTGTCTGTGAAACACCATGTTTGAAGTTGCCTCTCATTTCCTCCATACTCAGTTAGACACATCATATTGGTAGTTTGGGAATTTTTCATTAGTTTGTTTTCCACTAAATGCACAAGCCCGCGAGTTAATCTAGTTGGAGTCAAAGAGTAAGCATAGTTAAAGCTCTTGCAGGAAAACTGCAGATACCTGTATCCTTATTTTGCCATTGCAGATTTGCGTTTGCCATCAAAGTGCATGTTGTATCTCCTTGTCCACACGACTCCCCACATGTGCATGGCAGTTTGAAAAAAGTAGAATTGGTATATTGATTAAAAACAAGAAAAGTCATACCATATGTTAATGTGTTTCCCCCAGACTTCCCATTTGGACTGACTTAGACGTTCTGGTCATAAGACAGTTAATAAGCTTTCCAAATGATTGTGTTTTATGTACCCAACCATTCTTCGGTCTCTCACTGTACCTAAAAATAAAGTCTCTGATTCTGATTGCTAGAACCCCTCTGATTGCTGCGGGAGTTATTGGTGGCCTCTTCATCATCGTCATTGTGGGCCTGACATTCGCCGTGTATGTTCGGCGCAAAAGCATTAAAAAGAAGAGAGCATTGCGAAGATTCCTGGAGACTGAGGTGAGAGTGTGCTTCTCAGAGAATATTTGAAAAGATATGCAGTGCTGTTCTGCTTTTATATTAAAGATGTTCAGGTCTTGAATCCAGTTACCAGAGAGGTCTGTAGAAATCCTTTTGCTAACTTCTGCAGGACTGAACTAATGGAATCAGTGAAGCTGTTTCAAGATACTAGTTTTCTGTACAGTATAGATTCCTGGCTTTTCAAGACCAAAAAAGATCCACGTGATCACAAAGTCATGTTCCACCAGATTTTTGAACTCCCATCCTGCTCTCAACTGAACTTCTATCCCAGTTCATCAGTACATTTAGCAGCTCTCATGCTTAAATATTGCAGGTTTTCATCCAGTGCATGCTGAGGTCAACTTTTAAGACTGAAGTAAGTTCAGCAAGCTCTGATGCAAACTTAAGCTCGTCAGGAATGCTTAAATGCAGAGATTGTCACTTACTGTTGTCCCCAGTGCCTGTATTGCCTTTGTGGTCCAGATTTTGTCAAAGTCTGTAGTCGTGATCAGTAATAATGATGTATTTTATTAAGCCAAGATACTTCCTAGAGCTTAACCAAATGAGGATCACAGTTCTACTGGCAAAAATATGTAGTGGAGCTATAGGACAGAGTGCTGTGCCCACTCCGTCCTGCTCTTTGAAATTCCAGGCAGCGGAGGGGGCAATCTAGGAAGTATATTTAAACATAACATTAAATCTTTGCCTGTCAATCTAGGAAGTATATTTAAACATAACATTAAATCTTTGCCTGTCAGCTACAGCAAAGGTGATTACTATTATCTCCTCAGTCCTGTGCTTGACACACTTTGCAAGTGATGATATTTTTAAATTAAGGTCCCCCTTGTAAGATAATAAAGCTTGGAAATATTGTTAGCTAGTGATTGTTTGACAATGCTATTTTGTGTTCTGTTCCAACGGTCCCGCTCCCACTCGTCTCCACTGCAGAGCCTGGGAGCAAATGATACATGCATCCCCAATCTGTTTGCCTAAGTATCTTTATGCTTGGCTAGAATTTGTGTTGCTTCTTAAATACTGTTCAGTTGTATAGAAAGCTTAACAATACTCAGTGCCTTTAGATACATAAATCTTGCCATTGTATCAGCCCCTACTTAAGCGTAAATGATTTTAAGCAGGTAGTTTTCAGTGGATTTGAGAAGTATTGACTTTGAAGTCCAGCTCTCATTCTCCCTTTGGTCAGATAGAAGCTTTGGCTGACAGCAGTTCCTGAGGGACCAAGGTCTCCTACTGAACATGTGGGGCAGCTGTTGTCTTGGCTTAGATACTGCAGATACAGCATCCCGAGATAAACACACAAGCGACTGTAGCTTCAGCTAAAGTCTCTATTTTTAGCTGGAGGCTGTAACAGACCTATTCTTTCTGTAGATCATTCTCAGTAACTCTACAAGCATTTTTTTTTTTAGATACTCACAACACTTCTCCCTGCCATACCTGTGCTGGTGGACTGTGGCACAGAAGCTGTTTTCACCCTTCACAAACTGAAAATACAGAAGTGTACCGCCAGTCTGTCCACTTTTCTTTTTTACAGTAAACCTTCTTTCTTTCACCACATGAGTACTGGACATCTAAAGTGGGAAGGAGGAAAGAGAAATAACTCTAAAAAAAGTACAGCTCACAAATTATTTCTGTGATAGCCTGGCTTGTTGCTGTTTGGTTTTGTTATGGTTTTTTACTCCAATAATTTCCAGATACTGGTACTTTTTACCTGAACCAAAGTAGTCTGGTCAACTAATTAAGTAGTTCATGATGCTCAAAGAGCCATAGAAGTAGTTATCAAACTGCAGAGCATTGTGCATTTAGCCTTGTAAACAGACAACTTTGAAATACTGCAGTGCTTTCAAACCAATCTGAGTAGGAGTAGCCCTGAATTATTTTCCTCATCCTGTAAAGGAACAGACTATTTTTCATTGTTTAGAGTATTGTCCTTTTCATGTATTTTAAATTTATTTTTAAAGAAGCATTGTTTTTTCTGGCAGAGACGGTACAATGTTGAGATCTGAGAGCATTTTTAACCGAGTGTGCCATTGTGGCTCATTTACAAAGTTTCTTGGGACATCTTGAGCAAATTATTTAACTGTGCCTTTTTTGCAGTAAATTGATGGTTGTTGTAAATTAGCGGTCTGCTATAAGATGTTTTCTCCTTAAAGCTGTCCTCCTGTGTGGTATAACGGAAGTTCAGAAAAATAATCCATTCCCCAAAACAGAATAAGAACGTGATGAGCCATTAAGTCAGGGCCATTAAAAAGAAATATGGCCAACTTAAAAGGCACTAAAATGGGCAAAAATAGAATGTGGTGCACTGATAATAAATGCTGTATTTCTGTCATGTAGAAAATATTTATACTGCCTCCATTAGCAAAAGTCCTTGGGTGTGTTATTGTGACACCGATTCAATTTCTAGTTCATAATTCCATCATGCAGCTCCTGGTGGAAATTAGTACATGTTGAGTGAGGATTTTCTTTATTAGATCTCTTGGTTTCTTAGCATTGCTCGTCTGCTTTTGAAGGCGAGAAATCCCTCCACGAGTTGGCAGGTCAGTGGTCAATAGACCCTACCACTGTCTTATTCCAGTATTTAGTTGGATTGGTTGTTTCCAGTATAAACTTCTGATGGGTCTTCACATTTTCAAATATTTAAGACTGTTAGATTTTCCTTCATAGCTTGTGGAACCCTTGACTCCAAGCGGCACAGCACCCAACCAAGCACAGCTTCGTATCCTGAAGGAAACTGAGCTGAAAAGAGTCAAGGTTCTTGGCTCTGGAGCCTTTGGAACTGTATACAAGGTAAGAGTCTTCAATACGGAGCAGTGAGTTCCCTCATTTAACTTTTAAACAGTGAAGTTTGCATTGCAGCAAAGCATCCCATACCGTGGATGGGTTCATGAGCCCTACATGTCTGGGAAGCTCATAGGCTAGTGGAATTGTGTGGGAAGCGCACATCTTCAGGCTCAAACGTTAACTTCAGTTTTAATCAGACATGCAGATATTATTTCTTGGTGAGGAAAGGGGTGTCAGCCACCAGCATCCTTGCACGCAAGAGGACTACACAAGCTGGGCTGTCTTGATGTTAAAACGCGGTATCAAAGTTTGTCATTCTGTTCTTACATAATGGCTTTACAGTATACGTTGAAAAGGTAGATGAGAAACTTTGTCTCTCATTTTGCAAGTGTCACATGGGTCTTGTAATAGTAATCATACCTTGTAAAACAATATTGTCATTAGCTAAACCATAATACTTTTTGTTTCTTCCATCTAAATAGAAAAAGATGAATTATGTCAATGCACCCTTTAATGACCATGATGTAAGAGCAGAACCCAGAAGGGAAAAAATATTTCAGTTAAAGGTTTTTTTTAAGATCTGTTGGTCATGTCCAAATCTCAGAGGCATGAAGTAGGGCTTAATGAGCAAATCAAACCAATCATGCAACCCTTTGGGAGCAGTGCAAACCTCCCAAATCAAGACGGTTGATCAGAGCAGTAGAGGACTACATCTGTCTTCAAACTGGGGAGGAAATGGAGGAAGTACAGACCAGGTCACTACAGCTACAAGGTCGTGGGAATAAATTTTTGAATAATCAGTTTGAATATACTTCAGACAAACTGATAGAGATGGGTACCATGAGGTTGCCAAGAATACAGCGATAGTCAAGAAGGATGGAAGAGTAGCCCAAAAGACACACAGTTTGTGAATTTTAAATTTAAAGTTTACTTTTTAGCCATCTCAGCTCTTAATTCTCAGATATCCATTAAGAAGTAGTTTTGTGGAATTTTTATTATTTTATAACTTTGTGTATTCTCAGTTCTGAGCTTTGTAACTGAACTGCATAATGTGACAAAATGCATCAAAAAGAATTGTAACTCTCAATGAAGTTTCTATGATTGTTGTCTTATGTCACTTTAATTTTTTTAATCTTTCTAGGGCATTTGGGTCCCCGAGGGAGAAACTGTAAAGATTCCTGTGGCCATTAAGATCCTTAATGAGACCACTGGTCCAAAAGCCAATGTGGAGTTTATGGATGTAAGTAAGAGATGATCAGTGTCTCTGAGTCTCGGGAGGGGGGCGTCTTTCTGTAGTCCACTGAGATTGTAAAGAGGAATTTCTGCCAGTTTTCTTTCCTTATATTTAAATAGTAGAAGAAGGCTTGTACACAACACTGATACTGTGCTGATGTTCAGCGAGTGCTACAGTATGTCCCTAGAAAAATTCGGCTGCTGAGATTTTGTGTGTAGGCCATTTCCCTCCTTCCCTTAGTCTTTGACAAGCTGTCTCAGTGTTAATGCATATCTGTAGCATTCTCTATTGCAGCAATGTTCAAACAAACAAACAAAACCAACCAACCAAAAAAAAAAATCAAACAAGGTTACACCTCAGCTGCGAGTAGGTCAGTACTGCTTCTCTGAAGCTGTAGAGCTAGGCAGATCTGTATAAGGTAATGCTCTGCCGTTTAGTTTATTGCATGTAGATCATTACATTCCAGCACCATAAGTACCTGCGCTAGCAGGGTAATGTCAGTGCCATGGTAATGAAGGGCTGGGGTTTTCACTGTGCAAATACCATGGACCCTAGGATGCCTGGAGTTTTCTTATAAATGGTCTTCCCATCAGTGGAAGGCTGAAACTCTTATGTCCCATGTGGCAGATATTTTATCTTTCCATGGCAGAGAAGCTAGAGACAAGAGAAAGAAGGAGTTGCAGGGGAGCATCTTACCATATATGCAAGTCTCCACTGGTGCAGAACTCGCAGGAACAGAAATTTAACCTGCTCTCTTCTACTTCAGTGTTCCAGAGAACTAAGCACTGAGAGTCTGGGAGCTGGCAGCAGCAGCAAAGCATAACAGGGAGGGGAAAGAAAATTCAAGTCCACTGGATTTTAAAAGCCCTTTTGCTTTATTAATCTGAAATACTGTTAATAAGAGGTCAAGATCATAATTTTCATTAATGTTCTATGTTCACAGAGACTATGCACTCAGCTTTTAGCTCCGTGTCAAGATCAAGCCTCATTGACACTGTGAATGTGTATGTCCTATTCAGTGACAATTTTTTGACAAGTCATAGAAATTTGCACTTTTTTGTAAATCCCTCTTGTGAACTTGAAAATGACATAGGACTTTTAAGCCTTAAAGATCTGTTCAGTGTATAGGCTTAATTTGGTTAGCATTAATGAGACTGTAAACCACAAGGAGAATGTACTCCCATTATATAGTCTATTCTTCCATGAAATGAATAGAAAAGTACAGTTATGGATTTAGCTGTTTCAGGCAAATTATCACATGTGAGTTCTTAGGCAATTGAAGGAAGGCTGTATAGATGAAGGGATTTCCTGTGCTTTTTACAGAGCACTGCACATTTATGTTGATGACATTCAATAATCATTGGGCAAAAATAAAAAAAAAAAAGGGCCATTTTGGCCCTGTTCAAAAGGAATGAATTGCACTAAAGGGATAAAGAGTATTAGATGTTTGCTTAATGGACAAAATAACGGTCAAGAGTATTGTTAATAGTAGAGCTCCAGAAAGAGGAGAGCTGCTTTTCAGCACCCTTTGGAAGTGAACGTGCAGGGAGTGCAAGGCCGCTGAATGCGACCTGCGTTCCATGTCTGATGCCGGCGGTCAGTGATGTAGATTCCAGCCTTAAGATGAGGGAATTGTTATCACTGTATGAAAGTCAGTGGAACTGAGCAACTTGCACCAGCCGATGATCTGACCCTTTATCTGATAGAGAAATAATAGTACTATCTCCTTCTTTGATATTGATTAACCTTGAAGCACTCTATAAAGAAAACATAAGGTCCTTGTTAAAAGACAAAGTTACTTGTCTGAGGTTTCATAGCTCAGCTTGATCAGCTGACTTAATTCACTGGACCACATTTCCCTCCAGTGTATGCATCGTAACGTCTGATAAATGGCTCCGAAATTATGAAGGTTTTTTGGAAACTCTAGAGATTTTAACTCTGTAAGGTACAGCCACATTAGGAAAGGCTTCTCTTTAAAATAACAGTTTCTCGTGAGTCTCTGACCCAGTGGTAACAAGGTGAGAGAAAAGCGAAGGTTATTTTTAGTCCTAGAGGTTAATAATAACCTAGAGGTTATTTTTAATCATAATAAAAAAGAATTGGACTTCATCGTTAGTTGATACAGGTGACAGTAAGGAGAAATAAGATGTTTTGTATCAATGCTGCATTTGATATATGTGCAGTGGTCTGTAACGTCATTTGCTGGACTGCATTGATGAAGAAGATTTAATTTCATTCTTTTGAAATAATTGCTCATGCAATCATACAGATGTTCCTGCCATCCTCACCTCCTAACCCAGTCATTTATTTCCTGAAATAAGCCACATTTTTAAAGAGAATGACCTAGGCATTGTTTATGGTTTTAATGTGACTGCTCTTCTTTGTCCCAAAAAGGACAGAGTTTTAAACTTTTTAAAATTTTAAGCTATTGTGAGGAGATAACTTAAATATCTTTCATTGAAGAGTAAGCGAAAAATGTATGTTACTCATTCTCACTCCAAGCCTTTGGTCAGTATAACTATCCTGATAAAATTTGATAGTGTTTACTGGTGTTATTTTATGAGGAAAATTTAAGTGTACATATGAAAGCAAAATGCATCAGTTGTGATTTCAGTAAAAAGAGTATTATGAATACTTGTTGGTTAAAAGCAGTTGTATCAGATTTTTTAAAGGTATATAGATGGCTAAGTGCCATTACGAACATAGTAGAGGTTAACTCTTCCTTAAATAACTGTCCTACCTGTTGGTTATGAATGGGAAGAGGAGGTTAGTGGGAAGAAGGTGTCATTATATGAGTCACACCCTTGACTTTCATTTTTTTGTACTTGTCAAGTACAGGTGTGCTTTTGTCAGCACTTACTTCTTACTCGATTGTGTACGTCCTTGTACTTGCAAGTAAAACTTAGCATTCCTTTTAGAGAGGCTCTGGAAAATGTAAAGCCTCTTGTAAACAGCGAATTGTGTACAGAGAGAGTACTTGGGACACTTCAGCGTCTACGGAAATAGATGGTGTAGATGTTAGTGGCATTGTCCATAGGCTCTAGTTAAAACTTCTAATGTTGACAGAATGTAAGTCTAAAACTGCTCTGTGAGCTCCTGAAATTCTGCTAAATGTTATGCTAAAAGAGTAAAGAACAACAATTTGGCTACTGGGCTGTCATTTCAGCACCTTGAACACCCACTAATGGATCTGTAATGACTATAATGATATAATGTATGATGGTTAGCACCTGCTATGGCCAAACACCTCCTACCCTTCTCCCATCAGGGGATGATGAATTGGCCATCATCAAAAAGTACATCCCCTATTTAGAATGTTTCTAAGTTGCAGCAGAGTCTGTTTTCTGGGCTTTCTCCACACATTCCCAGCTAGCTCTTTTTCTTTTACTCTGCTCCCTGCTTTCTTACATAGTTTTTATCACTGCAGTAGTCTGTTACGACAGTGCAAGCTGAAGTCTACTAAGTAACCCATACCGCCTTCTCCAGGGCAGCAGCAGAATGTGCATGTAGGCTTCTATGGATTTGTTTTCACCCTGCAGAGGTTGTTGCTACTGTTTTGTAAAACGTAGGTTTACCTTTTTTCCACGTATTTCTGAATATGTATTATCTCTGGAATAATTTCACAGTCTAAAGAGTTTTCCCCTCAGGTGTTGAAACAGTTAGGTGCTTAAGTTGTGGGGCTTAGTTTCTCCTCCCTGCTTGGCTGGTTACACTTCATCGTCCCCAGAAGGGCGCTGGAATTTGAATTCAGAGTGCAGACATTCTTGCTACTGGACTGCCTGCAAGCGTGTCTGCGAGGGGAGTCACCAGCGGACGCAGGGGTTATCAGGAAGGAAGGATATCCTGCTCCTCACCCGAAGGCTGGTAGCAGAATATATGAGGGTCCAGAGTTTTAGGGAGGGAAGAGAGGCTTGTTGTGAGGAAAAAAGGCAAATACGCAGCTAAGAGGCTACTTGATAGTAGAACAGGGACTTATAATTTCACTTGTGAAAACTATTTCCCCTCCTCAACCTCAAATTATTTGGCTGTTATGATTGTCTGATAAGTCAAGTAGCCATTGCCTGATCAGATGGTTTAACATCAAACCAGATGCTCGGCTGATAATGTAATACATTCCAAAGTCATGCTGCAGTTGGAAAGCATAGCAAACCATCTCTGATGCTAAAAAAAATACCTTTAAAGTAACATGTCATGGGGAAACAGACAATTGGTGAGGGCCTTTCCTCTCTAGCCCTCTAAGCTTGGTGTTTCCCGGAAGTAATCCTGTGAGCTGTGATTCTGTCCAGGGTTTTGATCCACTTACAAGTTTAATCTATCCTCTCTGAATTCAAATGCTCCATTATCTGTTAGAAAATAATTAGAGGCTGCAAGCACAAGTCTGCATACACAGAGTTCCTTGGGAGTCCCTGAGCTCATTGAGATGAAGACAGTTTGACTGATGATGGTCAGCTGATATTGGGCCAGAAGCTAATAATAGAAGGCAGTGCTGCTTAGCTAGGTGAGAAAGTTAACTTGGGAAAAATTAAACTGAAAGGTTTGGGATTTATGGTTGGAAATAAATTTCCCATTCTCATTTGTTTCCTGGTAAGAGAGCTTCAGAGGCAGTTGGTTTCTTTTATGGTTTTATAATTAAGATCTAGGGGGCTTCTTGACTTCGCCTGGACTTAACTGTAGTTCCCTGCTGTCTCTAGGAGCAGCGTTCAGCGTGCAGGAGAGCATTTGTCAAGCGAAGTGTAAAGGTAATAAGTGACAATGACCTCCACCAGGCATGCAGCAAACAAATTAAAGCTGCGTATAGGGGGCTGATACCCACATCTTTTATTTATGTCTGGCCTAATTAACTAAATTAATAAAGCAGTCAGTTGTCTTGTACTGCAAAAAGAAAGAGAAACAGCTTTTCCTAAATTGTAAGCCTGTCTTTATTATAAGACAAGTCCTCAAGACGTATCAAACTTACCTTTGATTCAGAGGTTTCAAGAGGAGAAAAATCATGTAGCTGACTAGCAAAAGAGAATTTTATCTCCTGTTCAGCTGAATACCTGCAGAGATCTGGATAGGTATAGATGCTTTCTTTGTTTCTTCAGCTATGTCTGTATGCCATTGTGGAAAGTACACCAGCGATATAGCTAGCTAGTCAGGTGGGCAAGGTGAGAGAAGACTTACCTTTTCTTGATTTCCACCATTGGCATTAGACATAGGAAGGTTCTAAGCTGAAGCTTTTGGGTTCCCTTCCTGGCCCACGGTGGCTTTCATAGAGCCCTTGGGGCTCGCTATGAACACACTCTGTGATGTACAGTTTCTCAGTTGACACAGATGCATTTACACTGAAGTCTCCTTGTAAGATCCTGCCTTATACAACTATGTAGGTGACTAGAGAAATATTTTTGTCTGTCCCTCAAATTATTTTTAATTCCTTGTATACAACTCATGCTACCTAGCCAAGTGTTTGACCCAGGTCTTCAACGGCTCATGTAGGTGCTTCTGAAAGTCTGAAAAGACATTACTACTAACTAGTTGGATAGTATATCCAGGCACCTCCCAGTCATTCCACTGACTGCATGGCTGCTTGGGAAATACAACCAAATTAATCTTGAACCTCAGTTTAAAGGGCAGCTTTAGGATCAAATGAAATCCTTTATGGCAGCAGTGAGACATTTTTCCTTATCCTTGTCTGCTGTCATTTATGTAAACATCTTCCTTTCCAACTGGCAGGCGGGGTCTCTGTAAGAATAGCTGATAATGAACAGCAGTGTTGCTGCACTGCCTGGCAGTGTGCTTCAGCTGCGATTCAAACAGGTTTTCACTCCATCATGTTAAGTTGCTGGGGGGGCAAGGGGTGACCTAACTCACCTGATTGTAGACTCCTTTTTCTGCAGTCTCCCCTTTTCCTCCCACTGATGCACACTGTAAGCGTAGCCACTTTGGGGGGAACTGTTTGCCTGTCAGTTCCAGGCACAGAAGCTCGCTGTGATTGCAATTACAATTTCCAACTTGTCCAGAGGTGCCAGAAATCAAGCTGTCCTTGAGAACTCTGCATACCATGCACAAGCCCCAAGAGTGATCAGCCTCTACAGAAGCTGGAAATCTGATCACTACTGAAGGTTAACTGCTTTTAGTCATCTGAAGATTAACTGTTATAAGGCCACATTTCTGTTATTTCCATCTTAAGTAATAATTTTCTCTTTAAATGTCTACTTACTCCAGTAATTTTTCCTTCCATAGTATGTGAGGGTAAGATGTGTGTGTATGTGCAGGGGGGTGTTAATTTTCCATATGCAAGAGCATGTGGCTATACGGGGAAGGTATATACAGAGAAAGGATGAAGTACAAGCACAGACAGACAAGCCAGACCGTTTGGAAACACTTCTGTTGGCATAACATTCTAACTGGAAAATACAGTAAGGGAAAGAGAGTTTGCCTGCTGCTGGTGATGGGGGAAATCTGAGCCCTGTTGAAATCAACGGGAGCTGTGGACTTGCCAGTGAATTCAGCAGGGCCCGGACTTCACCTCTGGAGTTGTCCTTCCAAGAAGTCTGCTACGGGTTTAAGGGAGAATCACATGCTTTAGTGAGTGACTGATGTTACTAGTTACTCCTAAATGAGTTAGGAAGTATATTCAGAAACTTCTTGTTGATGGCAATGGCAGAACTCCGTATTTAAAATTTGTGTTGCATTATGATTTGGACACCCTGCATAATGTTGGGTAAATCTGTGAGTGGGGAGAAGATCAGGAAGGAGTGTTAGTTTATTCATTGGGAAACATAACTGTGGATTAATTGAAACTATTAAAAATTCTAATCAAATTCAAGAAGTAGTTTTAGCTGTGAACAGTGTATGTGTGAAGGAAACATTTTGAACTGATGTCTTGTATTATGATTTCTTTGTAAAGGTATGAGGTACACCAATAACATGGTTGATACTTGTTGCTTTGGAGCATATGTTTGAGCTTGGTTACTGAAACATGGAGTCAGTTATTTGCTTAGCTGTGTATGTTATTGTTACGAAGGTCAGGATCCCATAGTTGCCACTGTTTTATCAGGACACAGTAGGAGAGAGCTTTTTTGAAAAAGTGTTTAGAAATTGAACAGGCAAAGGATGGGAATATTAAAAAAAATTAAAAAGGCAGAGAAGTGGTGCTATGGGTATGAAAAGTGGTACACAATAGTTTAATTAGGAGACTTAATAAGAAGCTCTTGGGATTTGTATTTCCTTGATGAGTTTTCTGTTGCTTACAGTACCGTAAGGCTCTAGTTCTTGACATTGCGCTGTATGTTGCCACCCTTTACTATATGTTAGATCTGGACCCGAGCCAGAATGCTCTCCTCCAGCTTCATATTTTCCCAGGACTTACGTACTTTGTATCTGGATGTGGGCTTTTAGGAGAGCAATCTTACGCACTTCAGTAAAAATTTCTGCTGGATACTGTAAGGCCATGAATTTTGAGGACTTATCTCCCAACGTGATAGTGCCTGCAGGTGCTAGTCTTTTCATCTGCATAACCAGTGGATGGTGTGATTTAAGGCACAGGGGAAGATGTTACCTGTGTAGGAACAGATCTTGCTGGAGTGGCAGGCTATAGCTGATAGGCTTGTAATTACACACATGAGAAGCAGCCTTCTTTAAACAGCAGCAAAGTGACTGGGAACACTGGAATTCTTTGCAGAGCCTTTCTGACATTCGGATGCAAAGCGCAGAAGTAAAACTGACAAAACGTGGTAAAATGGAAGATAAGATTATTGAATAGTGCTTGATACGTCCTGAGAAGAAGCTGACACAGGTATTCAGTTTTAAAGCAGACTTTGGCACTGAGAACTGGGCAACTAGTGCTGACTTACCATGAAAAGAAACTGAAAGCCTGTATTTAAGAAACTTGCTATTGCTTTGCATTTTTTCTTTGTGCCTCCAGCTCACATTAGCAATATAAAATAGGCACACGTTAATGTTTAAGTTCCTAAAGGGCAATGTGTATGCCAGAATGTTGCCACGCTGATAAAAAATGCAGGTTTTTATGGGACCTCTGTTAATAAAAAAGAGGTACTGTTTCCACAGGCTTAACTGTAATGCATCCCAAACAAGCCATCACTAGTTTGAGGTTAACGGTGAATCTAATGAGGTTTGAGGGAAAGACTGAAGAAGAAATGTCTTGATATTTAAGTCAGAGGAGCTGGCTGTAAAACTGTATGTATATGCTGGCTAATCGTTTTTGAAGTACACTTGTCTGTGATTTAGTTCAGTGCCAGATGGGTAGGCTATTCCATATCAGATTTTTCATGAAAGCAGGCTGACGGGGCTGTGTGTGAGCTCCAGCACGTGCTGCAACTCACAGATCAGCAACAATGCAGAAAGTAAGCAAGGGCAAAGGGCCCTGGAGGATCAATGCATTATGCTTGTCACTTGTTTTTATACTGCCAAAGTGCCAAGTCAACTTCAAGTGAAGGGAGAACAAGTTTTTTTGTGTTGTTTTGAGGAAAAAAAAATCCAAGCCTGTTTTATACATACAAATACTTACACTGTGTCCATTTTTAATAGAAATTTAACAGAAGCACAGGCTTATAGGAGCTGAAATTGAAGTATCACTGTCAAAATACATTTTATCTTCAAGTCTTCTAAGAGACTGTAGTTTGGAATGCTTCTCCCTTAGTGCTTTGTTGCAGATAACCCTTCAAAAATTAAGTGTATTCCATGCCTCGGTGCTGATCCAGACACCTCTGATACATCAGCAACTGTCACAGACTTATAAAAATTATATAATTAACATCTGTTTGTATTAATATTCTACATATTATTTACAAGTGATAGTCAACTGTCCCTATCGCTGCTTGTCACATAGCTGTAATGGAAGAAATAAGGCAGGGAAATCTGGTACATGACTGGCTTGCTGATAATCTTTGTAATATTCTGCCAATACCTTTTCGACTTCAGTGCAGTAACTGGGACAAACAGAGATGGAGTCGACGCCACAATGTTGCTGGCAGTCCACGCAGCAGTTATTGCTGGTTTGAAATGCTTGGTTCTTCAACACTGAAAGCGTAGTTCCAAAAATAAACAAGATTTTGCAGAGCAAGATTTTCCATGTTAACTTTGGTGTTGCTTCTCATTGTAATATATGGCATCTTTTGGGCCTATTAAGATTAGAAAGCCTT
The DNA here is from genome assembly GCF_965183815.1 of Platalea leucorodia. NCBI lineage: Eukaryota > Metazoa > Chordata > Aves > Pelecaniformes > Threskiornithidae > Platalea > Platalea leucorodia. Next base: position 63,723,422 of record NC_138827.1, read on the forward strand.
TGTGCTGTGAAAACGAAGTGAGCTTGTCCCTGCCCTGAAAGGCTTTCAATCAAGGTAGACACAACAGATAAAGGGTAGAAGAATGATTATTATTATACCCATTTATAGATGGGACTCTGTTAATTGCAACACAGATCTCATAACCTCTGAGCAAAGTATTTATTTTTTTATTAATTTTTATTTTTAATTATGTTCTGGTTTTAAATTGGCTTGGAACATTTACTTAGAAAAGCAGATGCTATACGAGCTTTGTTTTCAGACAAAGCTGTTTTATCTAATTACTGACTGAGAATGTGTCTAAAATGTTCTTTTCAAACATCTCTTGTTATCAGTCAGTGCTTGCCCCCAAGTCAGGTATTTTAAGGAGGCTGGATGACTCTTGATTTAAGGCAAATTGTGTATTAGCAACAGAAGAGAGAGAATGGGTATTCTTACCTCTTAGTTACTTATGAGGTGATTGCAATTGTATCCTGAAGGTTTCTGCTTTACATAGAATATCGGGTTTTTAATTGCATAGACAAAATATGCATTGTACAAAGTACAATTAAATAGGTTTGAGATGGACCAGGGCCCGTTTTTATCTTAATGCTTTGCATGACAAATGATATAAAAACGTTTAAGAAAATAGAGTTATGTAGATTTTTGAGCTATGTTGACAAATTGCAGCTGTGTTGCGTTTGCTCAATACTAGATTCAAAGGCATTCATTGATCGACTTACTTAGGTAAATCCTGTGATATGGAGCAGTATCAAAGCAAAGGTAGGAAATGGCTAAAGTACAGTCAAATAACAGTTTATCTGATGGAAATGCAAGACTTAAATAAAGCAGGGCCATGTGGAACAGGGAGTAGCTACAGGCAGTTCCCCAGGCTTCAATTTACTGAGTCTATTTGGAAATGTTCTCCAGTGTTGAGAGGATGCTTATGCTGGCTAGGCAGTGCCCTTTGGTGGAGTTCAGTGGGATGATTTGTATATGCATATAAAAGCAGAATTTAGCTCTTTATCTGCTTTCTGAAGCCAAGCAAATTGTTGGTTTTTTTTTAAATGAAGTATTGTTGGTTTAGGTCGGTGGCTAGAGTTGCTTGCTAAAAATACAAGTCCTCTGAGAAGTTATTTTAGTAATGAAAGTGTTTTGAGGAGGTTTCGAAAGAAATGGTGTTTGAAATGGGGAAAGAAAGTGAGTTTCCTTGGTGAAATGTTTTCTTGGCAAAATAATGAAAAAATATTTCTTGGTAAAATATATTAACTTGTTGGAACTAAAAGGAAGAGTTTCTGTTGAAGTTTTTCAGTGGGAGAGAAATTCCAGTGAATTCCTCAGCTAGAAGATGTTTTAAAAATATGTTAGTGATTGAAATACCTGTTTTGTCATTTTCAGAATGAACTCTGGTAGATTTCTGTTTTCAAGTCATTGGTTGTTTCAAAAGTCAGACTGTGTTTATTAGACAGGAATGTTGTCAGATCCAAATTGGAATATTAAACATTTTTCCTGCTTGAAGTTGTGGACAGCAGGGAGGAGTGGGAGGACTGGGGAATTTTTTTCTTTAGCTGAGTAAAGGATGGGAAACATCTTCCAGTGCTAGGTCTTTTCTGAGGATCTGAATGCTGTGTCCTGTCTGATTTTAAGCAGAGCAGGGAGATGCTTCTGGTCCCTCTGCGACTAATCTATCAGGTGAGAGCACAATTTACGTTCTTGACAGTGCTGTCATTCAGATGAGAACATAGATCCGAGTGAAACTCTAGACTACTAAAGGTTATTGATGTCGATGTTTATGTGACAGCTTGGCAAGCTCTCAAAGTGTCCTAGAGCTCCAGAAAGTATCTTAAACCATGTTGTGTCACCATATAAAAGTTTCTAGCTCAACTAAAACTTGCAGATCAGCCCTCTGGTCTGCAGTTGAGCTGGTGCTGAAAAAGTGAGTGGCACTCAGTGCTCCACCTGGACATAAAAAGTGTCATAAGGAGAGAGCATTTTCTTATCATGTAATATCCTTAGGTAGCCCAGTCCTGAAAGATGCATTAATGTACAGAGCTGTCTGTCTCACTCCCCTGCCTGTATAAACAAGACAAATTCCAGGTCACTTTCAAATTCATATTGGCCTGCCCATAGCTGGTGACTGATACCTGTTTTCTCCTTTTCTACATAGTCACAGCACAATCTAAACATGCCGTCTTTATCTACTTCCAAAACCTCCTCTCAGGAAACACTCCTGTAAGGCTTTCGGTGATGTGCAACAGCTTGCTGTGGCTTTGGCATTTCACTGGCACAGAAGTCTGCTGAGGATGACCAAAGAACTGGCAACTTGGTGTCGTTTTGGGATTCACGGTGCACCTCTCGGAGGCACAGCATATTCTTTGATCCCAGTAAGATGTCATATCATGGTAGGGTAGGTCTCTAAAAACAACTTTTTAAAATTGAAAATGCAAATGCATACAACAAGGAATAGATAGGATGGATTAATTATATGTAACTCTACTTCTGTTTTATAAAAGTCATCCCAAATAGGTAATGTGTGTTGGTTAGAGAGAGTGATGGTGTAACAGCTATGGATACTTTTTCCTGCTTTTTATTAAATGCCAACCACTTCACTACTGAGCTTTGCAGTAAGATGCAAAATAGGTGCTAGCTGTCAAAACTCTCTGCAGCGCAGATGGGGTTACTGCTTTATAATCAGGGTGCAAATTGACTGTGGTTCAGATCTGAAAGCAAGCTCGCTCTTTGTATGGCACATCCATAGAGCTGCTGTGAATACGTCCCTAGCACTAACTTTGGCACACAGATAGTGCCATTGGGTTCCAGGTTTTTTAATTGTGCTTCCTTTGCCTGAAGTTTCCCTGGCAGTGTCACTTAGAGCCTTTTTCACTTTCTTTCCTAGACAGCTGCAAGGTATGGCTGGCTGTTGAAAAGCAGATTTACCCCAGTCAGCCTTGTTGCAGTTTGCTGTAGGAAATGCTAGGAAAAGAGTTTTGAGTTTTGACTTGTAGAGTCCTTTTAGTTGAATAGTCCATTGGAAATTCTTCATCTGTGATACCATGCCATCATACTAGCATAGTTAAGTGTTCTTGGGATTGTGGTAATTCACAAAAAAGGATGAAAGTATAACATAACTTATTATTTTTTATAAAATCGCCCATCTACAAGAAGGGTCAGAAGGAGGATCCAGGGAACTACAGGCCTGTCAGCCTGACCTCAGTGCCAGGGAAGGTCATGGAGCAGATCATCCTGAGTGCCATTACGTGGCATGTGCGGGACAGCCGGGGGATCAGGCTCAGCCAGCATGGGTTTATGAAAGGCAGGTCCTGCTTCACTAACCTGGTCTCCTTCTATGACAAGGTGACCCGCTTAGTGGATGAGGGGAAGGCTGTGGATGTTGTTTACTTGGACTTTAGTAAAGACTTTGACACTGTCTCTCACAGCTGGGTTAAAAACTGGCTGGACGGCCGAGCCCAGAGAGTGGCGGTGAATGGAGTCAAATCCAGTTGGCGGCCGGTCACGAGTGGTGTTCCCCAGGGCTCAGTGTTGGAGCCAGTCCTGTTCAATATCTTCATTGATGATCTGGATGAGGGGATCGAGTGCATCCTCAGTAAGTTTGCAGACGACACCAAGTTGGGTGGAAGCGTTGATCTGCTGGAGGGTAGGAAGACTCCACAGAGGGATCTGGGCAGGCTGGATCGTTGGGGTGGGGCCAACTGTATGAGGTTCAACAAGGCTCAGTGCCGGGTCCTGCACTTGGGTCACAACAACCCCATGCAACGCTACAGGCTGGGGGAGGAGTGGCTGGAGAGCTGCCTGGCAGAAAAGGACCTGGGGGTGTTGGCTGACAGCCGCCTAAATATGAGCCAGCAGTGTGCCCAGGTGGCCAAGAGGGCCAATGGCATCCTGGCTTTTGTCAGCAATAGTGTGGCCAGCAGGACCAGGGAGGTGATAGTGCCCCTGTACTCGGCACTGGTGAGGCTGCACCTCGAGTACTGTGTTCAGTTTTGGGCCCCTCACTACAAGAAGGACATCAAGGTGCTGGAGTGTGTCCAAAGAAGGGGAACAAAGTTGGTGAAGGGTCTGGAGCACAAGTCTTATGAGGAGGAGCTGATGGAGCTGGGGTTGTTTAGTCTGGAGAAGAGGAGGGTGAGGGGAGACCTTATTGCCCTCTACAACTGCCTGAAAGGAGGTTGTAGCGAGGTGGGGGTCGGTCTCTTCTCCCAAGTAACAAGCGATAGGACGAGAGGAAACGGCCTCAAGTTGCGCCAGGGGAGGTTTAGGTTGGATATTAGGAAAAACTTCTTCACTGAAAGGGTGGTCAGGCACTGGAACGGGCTGCCCAGGGAAGTGGTTGAGTCTCCATCCCTGGAGGTATTTAAGGGAAGGGTAGATGTGGCGCTTGAGGACATGGTTTAGTGGTGGACTTGGCAATGCTAGGTTAACAGTTGGACTTGATGATCTTAAGGATCTTTTCCAACCTTAACAATTCTATGATTTTGCCCTGTTCATACCACTCTCAAATTACAGACTACTTATAGGCATTCCCTCCTGCAGTACTGCAAGTTTAGGTGGTGTTTGCCCATAACTTTATGTTCTTGGTTTCTGTACTTCAGTGAGATCTTGTCTTTATGAGAGTGTCTACACAGCCACAAATACAAACTAATAAATACAGTTGTATTGATAGATTTGACCGAGGCTTTTGTATTGGTAACAGACAGTTGGCCACTCATTCATGCAGGTTTGTTCTTGGAGTTGTTTGGCTCTCCCTGACAGAAATCTGGGCCTGAATATGGCCACGCATTGAAGACCAGACATAGTATTTGATGTGGGGGTTACTGCAGATGTCAAGATTTTGTCCACATGAAAAAAAGATTCATTATAGTTATATTATGCTGTTATATATATAATATGTTTGTGTGTATTACCCTGACAGTAGGACATGCTCAAATCTTGTGAAAGCTTTGGGAGGGATATGAAACGTTACAATTAGAGCATAAGACAAGCTGCCAGTGTTAAGGTTTATAAGAACCACCCCGAAACATATCTATAGACAGGCTAGGGATGTAAGCTCTCCTTTGCATTGACTTCCTAAATTCTGGCCACTTTTCAAAGCCAGGTTACTGAACTGGGTGGGCATCATCCCGCGGATGGCCGTGGAGGGGGCGGAGGAGCCGTCCCGGCTGGCAGCCAAGGCCCCTCACAGCCACTCGCTCCGGGCCCCAGCCCACCCCCCCCAGCAAGGACTGGGGAGAGAACGGGCGGAACAGGAGAGAGAACTCCTGGGTCAAAATAAGGATAGGGAAATCGCTTGCCAATTACTGTCACAGGCAAAACAGACTCGACTTGGGAATTTAACTTAATTCATTGCCAATTAACATAAATATTTAATAGCTGATTCAGTATTAGCAAACGAACAAAAAAACCCCACATTAAAACATTATGGAAAAAACCTACCTTTCCTCCCCCTTTCCCTGGCCCAACTCCAGTCACCGCCCCTCCCAGCTGGTTGCTGCCTGCGGCAGCGTGGGCTGGCTGGAGCCGGCCGTGTCCGGTTCAGGGCAGCCCCAGCCCCTTCCCACATGGGCCTGCCCTGCAGCGCCCTGCTACCACAGCCCTGCCATTCACACCCAGTGCTCCCAGTATTTGCTGTTCTAGGAGTGTCATAAAGTTGGGCGGTATCTGCCCGGCAGCAGGGGTAAGGACCACATCGCTGGGCGCAGAAGGGCTCGGCCAGGATCGAGGTTCTGTCGTGGCGGGTGAAGCGCAGGGCAGAGCCCGGCCTCGCAGCAGTCGGGAGTGGCGATGCAGTGCACTGAAGACAGGAGGTGTATGAATTTTGGTGGTGGCAGTGATTTTCTTTCAAGCGTTTTTTTTAAGAGGTTTTTAATTTTAATTTTATCTTCGGGAGAAGAGTAGGTCAACAGGATGGTAAAAGAAAGAGCAAAGAAGGTAGAGAAGAAAAGGGTGGAGGAAAAACTAGAAACTCAGGAGAAAATAGCAGGCAGAGTAATGTTGAAAGGAAGAAAGCGCTGTAACACAGGAAACGTGTGGCAGCTTTTGATGACTTTGTGGTTCACTGATGCAGCTTGGTCAAAAAAAAGTCTAACAGTGAACCAAACAGTCCAATGAAACCTTTTTTGTTTAAATATCCTCATCCCTTTGCAGTACTTGAGTCCTGAGTGCGATGCTCTTAGGCAACTGAATACAGATGAGGGAAACATGGAGGTGAGCCTATTTTGAATTCTCAATTGTGAGAGATTAAATACCTGGGTTATGGGCAAAATGTATCTTTGATTAAAACAACTCTTAATGTTGATATTACACTTGATGAAATTAGGTTTCAATTTGATGCTATCCCTTTAAATTGATCCTGAAGGAGGAAGGAGCTTTGAGTATGTGATTATAAAGTTAAGCTTTTCAGTGATACCAGAAAATTTCAAAGGAATGCCCTAAGACTCTTCAGAAAGGAGTGAGAACTTGATAATTATTTTTTTCTCTATCACTCATTCTTGAGACCTTGCCATCACTCATCTTAAATCAAAAATCAAAGCAATAACTCCCTCCTCCTGAAATGAATGTGCAGCTAAGGCTGGAAATGTTTATAAGCTGGTCAGTGGTAAGGTCTGTTTACCCTCCTGTTCGAATAATGCCGAAATGATTGCTTTTCTAGACTGTACGCTGAAAACTTCAAACATTTTTGCTAGTTGCATCAAAATAGTAAGAAACAAATAACTTTTGGCAGACTATTCTGAAATAATGATGCCTGTCACAAACTATAAGTAAAACATTTGTCAGAATGATACAATATTTTTACAGAGAGGTGCGCACACTGTTAAACCACTTACACCCAATCTGCAAGGGGGGATGGCCAGTCTGAAACCCACTGTTACTTCTCTCGATGGCTTTCAAGGGAAACATTTCTGGTTGCTGAGGTCCTGAGCTCTTGGCCATTTATGCATAAAAGTGAACTGAATATGTGCTAGATTTTGCTTGCTCATCGTCAGAATCAGTGTTTTCTGGCAAGGTTCACAGAAAGGCTGGTGGGAGTTGTCCTCTGACTAGATCCTGAAACCAGGACAGATGGAAAATCTTCACTTAGTTTGTTGTGCACTGAGGTCTGTTCCTTCAGACTTGAGATTCCTTCTCAGCTGTCTAACATGGGCTCTCATGAATTGGGAGACTTAATTGGTACAAAGTCAGCAGGGAGAAGTAAGAAGCATATGGTGTGTGGGTTCGACAAAATGTATCTCCTACACTTTCAAACATTTAAGCATGTGCTTAACTCTAAGCACTTGAGCCCTGTTGGAGTCAGCGTGGTTGCCCATGCCCTCAGTGTTCGCAGGACAGGGATCACAGTACTTTTTTTTTTTTTCCCCCAATTTATTTAATGTTGCTCCAAAATATATAGTGAGCCAGATTTGCTTCTATAAGCACATGAGGGTATCTACTCCTGCATGAATAGGACCTACTGCTTCTCTAAGGTGGTCATGGAATATTTGACTCAGCAGTCTGTAAGCGTCATCTTTGACAGGGAGAGCTTTCAAATCCCTGAATTGTGCTAGTTTCAAGTAAGTGTTTGGAGGAAAGTGGGGCATCTCTCTCATGCATTTGAATTGCATGGGGCAACCGCATGCGTTTGAATTCAGTGTCAACAATGCAGGCTGTGCCTCTGCAGTGTTGAGTCAGTAAGACTACATACCCTCTCTGCTGTGTGCAAGTGCTCTGACAAGCAAAGGAGTCTCAGAGGGTATGCCTGCTCTGAGCAATGCAGCACATTTAAAGACATATACCACCTCCAGAAAAGGCTGTGCACCTGTTTAGCAGTGCCCTAGCCGGAGACCAGCTCTGCTCCTGGACAGTGGAGAGCACATTACTCTAGTGTTGTACCATGCCTTGCTCATCACCAGGCTGCAGCCTGGATGCAGGGTGGGACACTGACCTGGAGCCAGCTTCCCCCGATGGCCCTAGCTTGGTCAGAGCCAAGTGAGTGGTACTTGCCTGATGCTGTTTCCATCGCTTTTGTGCATGATAGACCACAGTGTGTGGTCCCTGCTGTGGAATTTTATTTTCTTTTTCATTCTTAGTTTTTATCCTAGAAAGTTTTGGGTGTAGTGGCACACCTGGCAGCTGGATTTCCAGAACTTTCTGAAGGAATAAGTTAATCTCACCATTTAATGGTGCAGCACACTTGTACAGTCTAAGTATACAGTGACTCCACTTACTACCCAATGAACTTCTGGTCAAGTTCCTCATTGGAAACTGAACTCAAAAAAGCTCAAATCTCGTATGTCCAAAAGTGATAAGGTTCAAAACCACCCATTCAAACCTTGTAGTCTCTTTAATCATAAGAGTTTGTCCTGGCTCTGAGGAAGCACATGTTGACAAGACTCATACTGTTATCTTCTCTGTTTGGTCACATATAGCTTCCTTAACATGGCTTCCTAAAGCAAAACAAGCATGGGGGAAGTTTCAAGGAGACAGTGGTCAGTGCAAAACTCTAGCTAACAGCCCATTAGACTTCCTTAATAGCAGGGCCTTGATTTAGACCTCTAGTTATTTCTTGCTGTGCCAGCCAAACTCGGTGTTTCCCCAAAGAAAAAGTGATTGGTTGTATGAGTGTGCATATAGGATTTGGACCTGAATGCGCAGTGTTACGCTTCCGTGCAACAACCATCGATGAAACTGTACCTACTGTAAGTATTCATCTTGCGTTACGCTTGCAGTGTGGATGTGGATGTAGAGAAAGATTTTTTTTTTTTTAAATACCTTTCTTCATTTGCTCCTGAATCCTGCTTCTCCAGTGAGAAGTTGAGAGAATTTGTTGTACGCAACCTAGGTGTTGTCACTGTCTCTCAGGAGGGTACAGTGACAGAAACCCGTTTCATCACAGGACACGGAATATGCTACCATACTCACATGAGCCAAGTTACAGCATGTAGCTCAGTCCTGCAGTAGTAACCTCAGGGTTGAATCTGCCCTTGCAGCATTCAGGTGTTGTTCACTGTATTACACAGCAGTAAAATTGGTTATAGAAGCTGTTGCTAAGTCCCAAATAAGACTTCTGCGTGAAAGTGCCCTGTTAAATGTGTCTGCTCCTGATGACTATAAAATGGTTCCTAGAAAAACAGCTGTGGCAGTTTATGCTGTTACTGTCCTCCCTCTGTTTGCTACTGTCCCACTGTGGGACTCTGATATCCTTTGTTGGTCCCTATAGCTGCATCTCTCATTTCATTTTCAGAAATGGCTGAGACATTTCAACAGAAGCTTTCCAGGGAGTATCTGCCCAAGTGGTGAAAAATCGCAGCCCAAGGGTTGAAAGTATAGCAGTGCTGTAAAGCAATTGAAAACAGCATCTTGCATAGGAAGTACAGGGGAAATACAACAATGGGTATCATTGTCATACAATAAATGTGGGCATGTATGGTTTTGAGTATATCTGTTGTGCTGTCTCAGCCTAAGTAATTGTGCAGACTGCATAGGCTAAGTCAGCTATAACCTAAAAAATTTGTAAGACCTAGCAGACAAACAAAAGGCATTGAAAATACGTTGGACTGTAATTGGATCTGCCCTGAAGCAGGTCAGACGTGCATTCCAGACAGGTGTTTGCTCTAGCCATTAGAAGCATTGTAAAATTAATGTAAAATGCAGTGTATTCACTGTAGTATCTCTCCTGTTACCACAGCACAGCTTGTGCTTTCAGAAAAATGCACAGCACAGTATGAAGTCAGCTTTTAAGCACATTTATTTACTCGACAGTGATTAGGAAAAACAGGTGGATTGTTCTTTTCTGGCTTCTTTTGTTTGAGGGCATTTCTATGGTGAGAACAGTTAGAAGCAGAAGGTTAGGAAACCAAAGATTTTTCAGACTTTGTCCCTTCTTACCGAACTCTTTGTCAGGTGCATACGTTCACCTGGCTTAACTGGAGCAGTAAAATTTACTCTGGCCTTGCTGAATTGGAGCAGCAGACCTGTGGTACTTCTCTGGAACAGGGAGCATGTTTCTCCTGCACTGGGCTCTGAAGGATAGCGCATGTATGTGGAACGCTGGAAGGGGAGATTGGCTACTTATAAGTGAGCTTCTCCCAGTGCTCTGTGTGGCATGGCCATTGGCACTTAGGAAGCTCATGTGTTAAAGAGCAAGCCTTCAGAAGGAGTATCTTTTTCCCTCTGCCAGGTATTTAAATCTGATATAAGGAGATAATCAATACTGCTTCAAATGCTAATTCTCTTGCTTGGTGAAGTCTTCAGCAACAAGAAGATGTGGTTATCAACACTGCATTAGAAGGTGCTGGGATCCACCACACGGTACAGGACTCTTAATGACAGTACATATTAACATGTTCAGAGCCTCTCTAAGCAGCTGAGGGAAGGTCTCTTGACTGATTCTGATGTTCAGATTTCCTTTAGAGCATGGGTTTGGACTCAGCAGGGTGATGGCTTGCTGTCATCTCTACCTGGTTCCAGGACCCCAGGGATCTCAGGAGTTGCCTGCATGCCATCTCTAGCATCTCAGGAACAGTCTGTCCGGGGATGCTTGACCATGTACTGAACTGGTGTACTAATTAATGAGGATATGTTCTGGAAGAGAGTGGTGTCCTGGACTACTCTGGGTGGAGAACAAATTTTCAATATGGACATAAGTATGGCATTATTTTACTGCTAGTGGCACCTGCACCTTGCTGAGTCTGTTCATTTACAAACTAAATGGTCAGAGAAACAAAACCAGTATCAAAGGATTCTCTTCAGGGACCATGGTGCTGGCTAATATTTATATTTAGTTGTCAGTTGTAATTGCTAACAATAACACATGAGAACAGGAAAGAGGGAAGTTAAATACCATCTTGTAAGATGTGCTGTAGGTGTTACTCAGGGCACTCTTTCTTCTCAGAGTCTTGAGAATTGTTTTTTCTTCCCCATCCTGGAAGACCAAAATGAAAATCCTACTTTAGTTGCATTTTTAGTTACTTTTCAGAAACAACAGTCAAATTAAAGGCATTTCAAACATGACTGCAGAGTATGGGTAGGTCATGAAACAGTTTTAGGTGGGATTTTCAAAGCCGTCTAAGTAACGAAGGAGACTTAAGTGACCTGTGAGAAGCGAGTGGCTGGTTCCCTTCATCATCTGTGTTGACAAATGCTTTTAGCCTGCATGTAACTATAGTATGTTGTATCGCTACAGTGACAGCCAGCTCTCGTGACTTAAATAAGCTCTACCTGTCTAAGCATGTTTTGGCAGTCTAACAGCAGGTGCTCTGCAGGCTTCTTCTGGCCTCTTGCTGTGGGTTGGCAATTGCACCTCCTCTGACCCCTGTTGACACAGCTGCTGACAGAAACCAGAGTCATAGGTCTGGTGACAGCTCACTGGGACCTACAAGCTCACCCTTCTTCTTGGGTATGCTATTGTGTTATTAAATGCACATGACAGATGGATCGGTGTAAAGCATTAAAATAACATTTATGTCATTGTTTAATATAATTGTTTAATATAGGGTTGTGTATATAAATCACAGGAGTTGAGCTTAATGTGGCAATAATTCAGCCACATTCAAAAGGGACAGAAGAGAGGAATGATCAATGTGACGTGATTTCTTTATGCAAAATAGCGTATCTGAGAAGTATAATACTGAGTTGAACATGGAAGGCTCAATTAAAGTCACTTGCTATTCTCTCTGTGATGAGGCTGGGGGGACACAACAATGGCCCTGCCAAGCTACCTGTGGGATTAGCTGCCTTCTGCATCAAGGTCTTTCTTTACCAGCCTTCCCTTGGGATATATTAACACTGTAAGCACTGCTGTGAATCGAATATGCATACACAGCCTTGGTTTTAAGTAACTTATTTGAGATCTTGTAGTATCCTAGCCTCAGCTGGTCAGGGCTCACCGTAGACTGCAAAATACATCTTAGAGGTAAGGGCAAGCTGAGCTCCAGAACTGCTACCTGTGTCTAAGCTGGCTGGCTTATAGCTGTCCTGTGTATGGCTGCCATGCACTGCTGTGATAATTAATACCTGAGCAGCAACAGTAGCGTGAACAAACTCTTGGAAGAGATTTCGTTTGCCTGGGGAGTTACTCTTGTGATAAGACTTCTTGCTCCTGAAGACAGGTGAAGCAGGGTGCCTGATGTCCAACAGGAACCTTTCAAAACTGTCATGACTCCTGTCATTTCTCAGATGCTAGTGTGAGCACATGATGTTACAAAGACCTTGACTCCTGGGGGAAAGATAAAGTACCATAACTTAATACTTTCTCTCCCCTCCTCCCCTTTTTTATTTCAACCTTCAAAGGATTTTTTTCAGGAGATAAAGTGATCTGGGGCCCAGTTCCCACTTCTGCTCTAGGCTTCTGTGTGACTCTGGATAGTAGGTTGTGCTTTTCTGTACCTCAGTTTCCTCTCCGTTACATTAGAATAGGCACGATTTTAAAATCATTTGTGTAATTGTGCCAGTTGAGTAGAGACAAGATCTGCAGACATAAGGGTACCAAAAGATACAGGAAATTGCAGAGGCCAGTTTTGAAAGATGCCAGTGTCAGACAGCCAAGTCTGTGAGTTTAGGTGCCTTACCTGATTAAATGTTTCAGAAAATTTAATTGGGAACCAGGCTGCAGAGTGCCTAAGTGCCATGGAGACTGGAGACTGTAGCTCTAGGGTCTTTCGTGTCCAAACAGATTTTAGAGTGGGGACTAGTATTCCTTATTTGCTGAACAGATTTTTAAAATGCTACTATGTCATAATGTTTCTGTTGTTGTTGTTTGTCTGTTTTGTCTAATTAGGCTCTGGCAGAACAATTGTAATCTCGTTTACTTTGTGTTTGTGCTGTGCCGGATAGACATAACCCTGAATTTAGTTCTCCTGTAGATGTGAGTTCAATAAAAATAACAATACTTTTACTAATGAGAATAACTATGTGAAGCCAGGATTCATGCTAAATTAGTATCCATTAGTGACTTAGATCTATAATGAAGGTTTCCTTGCTCTCTGTTGTGTGTCTCAATTCATTACAGAGCAGTCCATAATATTTTATTAACAACCTTTTTTTTTTTTTCTGGAACCATTGCCCAAAACTATCGGAAGAATATGTGCTTTTCTGTACCATCAGAATGAGACAAATGGCACTGCTTGCTTTTATTATTGTACAGAAGCATCTTTCTTGGACTCAGATAGACTTGTAAATGGCAAGTAGCTGGAGACTAATGGAGCACATGCTTTAAAGCTTTCCATCTGGTCCCTTGGTGAGCAAAAAGAATATATTGTCTATGTTCTAATCAGTCCTCATTATAAAGAAAGCTATTCCCACTCCAAGTTCCTGGAGAAACTCTTACCTTTACTCAGAGAGGGAGAGGGCAACAAGTACTATCCCCTTATGCATCTGCAGGATAAAAATGAATGGGGTAAAAAGAAAAAATGAGGCAGAGTAATTTTGTGCTCTGAAACTGGATAATGCACCTGTCAACAGGTATTTATTCTGGTGGCCTTCAGTGACATTTTCTAGTGACAGCAGAAGAGAAGCTAAAATTGTTTCAAGGAGACTCCGTACATACGAGTTGAGTGAGCAAGAACTATATTAATTTGAATGTGAGCAAACCTACTTAAATTAAGATCCCTTTTCTAATATGTTATATTGGAATCTTCCTCAGAGCTCCTCCTCCAGTCGTCTCATCAAATAGCCTCTATTTATTCATTTATTTGTTTTATTTTTTCACATACATTTAGGAAGAAAAAGGAAGGAGATACTCCCCCCAATGGAGACCATCTGCTCTTTTCTTATCGGGGGGAAAAAACCCTACAATTAGTGTCTTGTTCATCTTTTCGTTTTAACAAAAAAAGAGAGGGAAAGAAAGAGAGAGAACTATTATGCAAATACTCTGCAATTTGGTTTCAAATATTCTTTGTACTATGATGAGCAATTTCCTTTAATACAAACTCAGCCTACTTGCCAGGACTTTTTTTTGCCTTAACATAGGGAAGGAAAAAAAACTTTTATGAGTTGGGGGGTGGGGGCATGCTATGTTCCTCTGATGTTAACTTTTTCTCATCCTTTTTTTCTATCTTTCTTTCTTTGGCATTATTACAGCTGTTATTCTTTAAGTTGTGAGAAAGATGTCGTATAGTTTTTTTGAGAAAGAACGAGAACCAAAATAGATTTACAAAGCCACAGTTTCATCTCACTTTTCATTGTTCCATTGCCATGATGAAGTAGTCTTGAAATGGAGGACTCCACTTAGTGAATGAGAGAGAAAAGCTTTTTCCCAACCTTTTTTGAATGTCAGTTATTTGTGATGGCAGCATTACCTCCAAGAAGAGATACGTAGCTTTTTTAGAAGGAGCTCCTGTGCTACTTGCAAGTGGTACAAACATTAGGGCCAAATAGCATAGCCAAGATTAAGTCCTTCTGGTCCTTGGCATTGGACAGCCTAGCTTGCTAGCTGAAAACCTCTGAAAACTTATGATCTGGAAAAGGTAAAGTATAGAAGAAAGAAAGGAATATGATCTCCTGTTTGTTGTGTGGGAAGCTGAAGCATGGAAAAAAATGAAATAACTCACCCAATATCTATTGGTAGAGGACTTTGGAAGAATCAGGAGCTGAGCTGAGAGGTTCAGATTTAGAAAGCTGTTGCTTTGTGTAGTGGTCTACTTGTGGCAACATCAGGAGACAGGCAGGACTGCTACTGCAGCTGGGCTACTGCTGTACCATCACGACTGCTAGTTTAGGCTATTGTTGTACAACAGTCATACAGACAGCAGCGTGGTCAGATCCTAATGGCTTAACAAATCTGCTGACTTTCAGTAGGGCTTATGACACATTTGAAAAGCCCACACTAAACCTCCTGATTCTTAACCCTTTGCAGGTTGAACTTGGGGAAAGCTTCAATTGACATATAAATGCTACATGCTTAAGCCTATAAAATGCTAAGCATAAAATCTCTGATCCAGTAAGGCATTTTAGCACAGCTTAATCAAATGTCTTGCTATATGAGGCCTAACTGGCCATCTGACTACACACGAGTGGCATAGTTTGCTTGCATATAAAAAAGCTGATGCCCAATGGATTGACCACAAATTGGGAAAATATATTCAAGAAACAAAATTAAGGGAAGTAAAACAAGACCAGTGAGACCATTAAGCAAGGTCAAGTGTGTCACACTTTCATCTTTGCTTCTGTGTCTGTAACGGGACAGGGAATATAGGGCAGTTCAGAATCTGAGCCTTCATCAGATCTGTTCTGACAGTCTGACCCATTGCTTGGGGCTCATTACATCAAGCATACATTACATCAGACTGGATTTTGCCTCAGTATGCCTAGTACTGCATAGACAACACAGGGATTCATGGTACTTAGGGGATCCCCTTTAGGCGGTCTATGGGAAGTCTATGCACAGAGTCTTTAAGCATACTGGAGTAACTGGGTCATTTTTGTTGTTTCAGGAAGCTCTTATCATGGCCAGCATGGACCACCCGCACCTGGTGAGACTCCTGGGTGTCTGCTTGAGCCCAACCATTCAACTAGTCACTCAGCTGATGCCTCATGGCTGCCTGTTGGATTATGTTCATGAACATAAGGATAATATTGGCTCCCAGCTTCTGCTAAACTGGTGTGTCCAAATAGCTAAGGTATGTAGTTCATGCTGTTCTTTTTTTGTCATTTTCATAACTAGCTGAAAAACATGCCATGCAAGAAAAAAAAGATCAAAAAAAAAATTGTTTGGGTTTTTTGGATTTTGTTTGTGGTTTTTTTTCAGGCGTGTTTTTGTTTTCAAGAAGGTTGGGTAGCTCTTGAAATACACACTATTTTGGCTGCTTACAGTATTATAGATTAGTTGTCAATATGTAAACCAGTGTTTTTCTTAACTGTCTTTCCAAGTCAGTGTTAATGGGGGGTCTTTCAGGGGAAAAAAAAAAGGTGGGGGGGAAGGAGCCCCCTGTGTGACATCTGGGGCTGAGCACAGAATGATTTTTCAGCCTCTTCTACTGTTCGTTCTTCATAGATACTGATTTAACCTGATTGCAGTTTTCAGCCTTTCTGAATGCGCATTGCCAGTTAAATTCTGATATGCCATCAATTGTCTGCCCCCACACTACCAAGAAGATAAATATTCACTTCATGTCACTCCTTTGGGAACCACTACAGTTCTGCTGTGTTTAAGACCTATCACAACAGCTGAGGCTGGAGGGTAATATTGCTCGTCTCTGCAGAATGGGAAATCTCAAGGGCTGGATCCTGCTTTGCTTGCTGTGGTGTAATGCTCTCTGCCTTCCTGTGGGGTTTTAGGAGCAACAGTTGAAGCCATTATCATTCAGATACAGACTGCACTTTAGCTGAGGTGGAACAGAGTATAAATCATAAATGCAGCCCTAATGTAATCCTTGCGCAATGTTTTACATGTATTTTTAGGTATGTTTGGATATTCAGTGCTGTACTAAGATCAAGTTGCTGATAATCAGTTCCAAAGAGTAACAAGATCTGGGAGTGTAGGGGGCCATAGTTTTTTATCGATTTTAAAGGCTCTTGCAACCAGAGTTGCGTACAACAATGTTACTACGAATGAGAATCTGGAATCCGCTTTTTATTTAGAGTTATTTAGAAGTTATTTAAAGTTTTAGATTATTTTGGTGAAAATGCTTGTTACATAGAAGTGTGTGCCACAGACTGCCCTCTTATATTAAATCTGCAGCCTTAAGTGAATTTGCTACAGCATCCCTTAAGAAATCTTAATTCAAGTTGTAACGTTAAACTTTTAGCACTAAAGAGAAGCCTGGTGATTGAGCAATTGTTTTGCTGGACAAAATAGGAGCCATCAAGTAAACATTCACTCCTTTTAAAAACTTAAATACATAATATTTTCTTACAAAAGTAAGAAAACAGAGACATTCAGCTAGCCCTGAGTTTTTGTTCAAGAAGAGGAGGAGTTTGAGGTTCATCATTAATAGGGACCTTTTTTTTTTTTCCCCAGGGTCAGATCTGTTGTCAAACCTGCCTGAAGGTGACAGTAGATGAAATGACCATAATGCTGGGTAGAGGGGTTGATCCACAGAAGGGGTGGGGGGAGTCCCAAACCCACATTCTGACGTTGCAGCATTTTGTAGATGTGATTCTGCTGTGCTGTGGTGGGTAAAGCAGCCAGAGTTGCACAGAATACTGGGACACACTGATGGGGATTGCTTGTATCTGGAGATTTGCAAGGGTTTATTTAGGGCTATTATCAGACCAGGGAAGGTGGAGGAGAAAATACATATTCCTGTTTGAGTCCTTTCTCTCAACACAACCTCCTTCCCATCTGTTCTCCACTCTCTTGATTGATAGTGGCCGTTATTATTTATTACAAAACATTTACATAGTAGCATACGTGAAAAGATAATCCACCTTTATTTTCACTTTATGTATGCATATGCCGATTGACTCATTGGACTAATAGCTGTACTTGCTTTGCTATGGACTTTATGTGGGCAGCTGATTTAGTGAAGCAAATAGCTGATCCATAGTAGAGGCTTACAGAGCTGACAGATCTGTGGGAAGGTCTGTGGAAGGGCAGATCATGGTTTCAGCATAATGTGGGGACTGGATTTAGGTACACTCATTTGAAAATCATTGCCTCCCGATTTTCTTGATGACCGTGTGATGTGGGAGAAGAAGATGAGGTATTACAGATATTTGAGTTCTGAGATGGTGGGTAACCAAGCAGTGCAAAGAAGTGAGGTCATATGCGTAATATTAACCGATGAAGTGTCAGGTAGAGGAAGGGAGATTCTTTATAACAAAAGGTGGTCTATTACTGGTGGGAAGTTTAGTGAAGTTTAGCTAGTTTTTTGAAGTTTAATTAAATTAATCTTCTTCTGCAGCACAATAATCTTTAGGTTGGTTTTGCCTTGGCCTCACGTTACAGCGTGAAGCTCATCCACTTGGCTGCCCACAAAGGGGACAGCAGCAAGTGACTGTTGTCTTTGAAAAGTGCAGTACTTAAGTACATAGGGCTGACCTGTTAACTCTGGGCCATCACAGTTTGTCTGCATTATTTTCTCCTCTGTTTCTTCATGTGTCTCTTCCCCTTCTCTTATTTTTACTGCAGTGGTTGGTAATGGGCATGGAGAGAATCAGTATGCATCTGACAGGGAGTTCTGCATTTTGCTGCTTTTGTGTGCATATCAGTGGTATTTAGTAGGGGATTGCTTGTTACAGTTGAGGATGGCACCACCGGTACTGAATACTTGCATACCGTGCCAGTGTGGTACAATGCTATTGTGGAAGTGGACTCCAAAGAATTAAAATGTACCTTTAATTCTTTATTTTCTTCTTGTCTTTGGAGACCTTGAATGACCATTGTGTGTTGAAGATCTCCCCCATTAGGTTGCATCTATGCATAAACATACATATCTTAATTATTATATAGGAGGCTATCAGTGAAGAGAGGAAAGAGGTAGGGACATATGAGGCTGTGCACACCGCATAATGTATAAGAGTAATGCAAATTTTGCACAGAATTTTCTTCATTGCCTTGTGCTTTCTGATGGGATATAGGAATGCCTATTCCTTTGCTATCTCTCAGACTGTAATGTCAATTGGTGTTAGAAGACCTACACAGGAAAATGTTTCAGAACTGGTAGGAAGAATAATCTTTGAGATCACCAGACAAGGAGTCCCCTTATCCCAAAAAGTGGAATAAACATGGTAGTCCTCTGCTAGCAGCAGGGCAGTAGTAATACTTGTTTTCCACTCATCTGTCACATTTAACAGTGACTAGGAATCAGTCTGCAGCCAGCAAATAGGAAAGATTCAATTTGCCTACAAATGGACCGTCTCCAGAGGAATGAGTGCAGAAGGTGGCTATTGCATCAAGCACAAGTTTCCATTCACTGCAGGAAAGGTCTGTGTGTCCCACGTACCTGTATCCACTGTGCTCACGTTTCAGGCTCTGCCATACAGCTTGAGAATGTCTCTTCACATCTTGCTTTTCTAGACTTTGGGGAGTAATTGGTTCTGTCTTTCTGAAAGCTACTAAAAACATGATTAGCAATGTAATAAGAGGCAAAAAGGATCAGTGACCCCCCAGTCCTATTCTCTGCTCCCTGAAGCAGCTTCTGGTATTTTTGGTTAGGTACATCTTTCTGCCCTCACCTTCCCTCTTCTTATGGTGAGAATTTTCCTCAACAAGAAGAGAACTGAAGAAACTGGAAATGACTTGATTCCGAAGTTCGGGCTGATTTTTACAAATCGTTTAAAATCAAGTTGCTGCTGCAAGACAGTTCCTCCCTACTGCGCTTTTCTCCATCTGCCAATGTGCAGGCATTTATTTATCGAAGTCATTGCTTCAGAGTTCACTTGTTCTGCCAGGCTGTTCATTTCCATATGTCTCTACTTCTGTACAACTAGATGCAAAAACTAGTTAGGCACTATGCCTGGTTGCCAACCTGCATATGGCTCTGGAGATCATTTCTGAAGGTTGACAATAGGGCAGTTATTAAATATTATCTACTGCCAATTGAAAAAAAAGCTTGGATGCTTTTTATTTTGCTTATACAGATTGTGTTGAGTTTATTCTGACTGTTATATCATTGTAGGGTAATTGTGTTCTCTTTCCAGAAGCTTTAGCTGCTTCTTTTATGGATGAAAATTTTAAAAATAGAGTAGCCCCCAAGCGTTCTGCATAAAACATGGTTGTTAGACAGCAGCTGTGTCTAAGGGGGTTCTTCTCTTCTGCTTTGCAGATACGCAAGGCATCTCCTTGTGTGTTACTTCTATGTGTACTGTCTCTGTTAGGGACCGAATGTTAAACCTTTAGCTCTGAGTTCAGCACAGCAATTTGATGTGGAGTTTGATGTCCAGTAAAGCAGTAAACTACGCTCACGTATCAAGGTACTTCCTAGAGTGGGAGCAAGAGTGACAAGCCTGGTGGCCTTAGGGTATGGAAGGGTGGAATAATACATCATGAATGTCCATAGTGTTGAGAATCAGATTTTGTAAGGTTAGAACAAGCTTAGAAGTGAATTCTCAGTAGGTGAATTACATCCTTGTCAGCCAGTGTATGACAGATACATGTAAATCAGGAAGATTTAACAACAACAACAACAACAAAGGGTACTATGTGCATTGATATTTCAATGTGTTTGATATAATTTCTCATAGCAAGGGCTGCCCAAACACACTCCCTGTTTTTAAAAAACCTAAAAACTTCCCTGGTTTCTAGTCAGAAAGAGTTGGTTACACTCTTCCACTAGGTGGGGTTAACTATAAGGCACCTGTATTTGAGGCTGTATCCTCTCACTGTTACTCTAGTGGAAAAATTAGCCTGAGTCCTGTTGGAATTACTTGTGCTGTGCTAGGCTCTGTCTCTCTCAAGAGCATAAAGAAATGCATTTTTGCTTCTGTAACTTTGCATACAGCACTTGCTACATTCAACACAGAAGTTCAACCCAGGCAGCCCCATCTACTGTTTTACTGTTTTTTCTGGTACAATTATGGTTTCATTCTGCTGTGGTTGGTTTGTGCTACACCTGCACCAATTTTGCTGAGCAGTGTTCGAATGCAGAGAAACTTTTCTTGCCCCAAAGAAGGCAAGGCAGAGGAAGAGTGAGAAAGGAAGCAATCTTCCTAAAACAAAGCAGCTTGCCTGCAATCACCTAGCCTGTGGAGGAGAGCTCAGCTCTCCAGGGTCTTAGCCCCTGCCCCATTCTGTCCTGCCCTGTATCCCCCAGGGGCTGCCAGGCCTGTTTTTTGCATTCTGAACTATAATAATTCATTCACAATCCCTCAGAATACTAACGAGATAAAGCAGAAGTAGGCTGATATAGTGGAATGCCATGGAAGGAAAATCAACTACTTCAGGGGATTACTTTTTATACCCTTTCAATATAAAAGAATTCTCAAATTACCTTAACTAAAGCCCTGCACAGCATCAGTTATCCAGGTATGCAGGAAAACAACGTTTGAAAACACTCTAGGAAGGCAAAAGAGAAGTTGGGGAACTTGAGGATTGAATTTTAATGAAGCAGATGCATGTCTTCAAGCCTGTTGAGTATTATTCCAGCACACTTGCAGTCATTGCTTGCTCTAAGGATTCTCTGCCAGCAGTGCAGATCTGCAGCTGGGAGTCTCCAGGAGCCATCAAGCCAAAGGCTTTTGCAAAGCCTCCTCACCGCTTCTTTCTGCTGCCCTGTTATCTCTCCCTTTTAGCTGGTTCATGTTACAGGGCTCAGTGCCCTTCTGCAGTTCTCTTGGCAAAAAAGGAGGGCCTGTCTGCTGCCTGCTCCTGAAGCCTCTCTCCATGCCAAGGTTTTTAGAAAGGTGTATTTTACTACTGCCCAAGGCAGTGCTTTTCAACTGGATGTAAATTCACAGGCTATGTGAAATTCAAAGGGTCTGTGTTGATTTATGCAACAGAGAAGCTGACCCAGAAACTGGTACAGCACTCACCTCACATCCTAAATTAAACGGGTTTCACCGTGCACTCCTTATGTATGGAGTGAGGGAGGCTCTGAGCAGGGAGGGCCGGAGGCAAGTGAGGTCCCCTTGGCTGCACTGTGAGGTGAGGAGCCTTTCTCTTCCATCAAGACTTGACAGATTAGGAATGACTTCTTAGAGACAGCTTTTGTTATTCTGCTGCAGATGGGATGAGAGAGAAGCTGTGTAAAGTGGGAGGAAACAGGGGTGACTGGACAGGTTGAGAAGAGGTGGAGATAGTGGCTGTGGTTCAAGGTCTTTCTTTTTCATTAAAGAAGCCCTACCCTACAGCTCAGCGACTATTCCATCATGGAGTGAACAAAGGAGCTTAATGACAGTCATCTATCAGCTGTCCACATTTTAAGCTTCAAGATGTCTCTATTCCCAGAGCTCCTTGCCGTGACAAGGCTAATTGTATAATTATAATGCTATACCAACCCCTCCTGACGTGCTCACACTGGCAAGGACCAGGGCTAAGGGCTGTGATAATTATCACTGCAAGCAAGTACATTAGCATAAATGTAGTTTACTAATGGGGCTGCTCTATTAGGAAGTGCAGTGTATAGAAGAGTAGGATCTAAACCAAGGACTATGAAATTAAAGCCATATTGAAACAAGGCTTTAATTGTGTGGAGGAGCAAAATCAAAATAGGTGGGGAAAGTATCATTTTACCCTCCTGAACCCCTCTGTGCAGTTTTCCTTTCTTATTCGAATTCATCATGACTATTTTCCTCACTCTCCTGGAAAGCTTGGTTATCCACAGATGGCAGATTGAAATGAAGGACCCTTTTTCTGGTGCCACTGGAGAACTCTCACTGAAAGAGGGTATGCCATCAAGTCTCAGAGGGGAATTACCCTACCTTGTCCACACCCAGGTACTTTTTTGGTATTCTTCTGGGCAGCTCCCTAGGTTGCAAATGTTCACACAAACTTGAGAAGCCCTTGCAACAAAATTCAGGTGGATCTTGCAGAATTCTGCATCCTGGCTTTTAACTTTTAAGTGGGGGAAGGGGACAGATTTCTTTCCTGCTGTGGTTAACTGGACTGTCTTGGGCTTTTATGAGATGCTGAAGAAGTTTCTTCTGATCCTCTCAGTTATTAAGTTGGGGGTTTTTTTCCATCAAAGGCAGGGCAGGAAATAAATGTTAGGACTTTGGTCATTGTGTCTGATCTGTCATGCTCAGATAAACGTGGGCACATTGAGTGCAGCCATAGCTAGTATGCTGAGACACAAGATCAGGGCCTGGCGACTCTTCCCTTGGCTTGTTAGTGGCTGTGGCTGGAAATAATTCTCCAAATAAATCAGGGAATTGGATCCTATTAAAAATAATTACAGCATCTCTGCACTTTGTGCATTTCTTTGGTGGGCACAGTATTCCATGTTTTCCTGCATATAGTTATGTACCTATTTATGGAGACTTTCATGCAGTTCCCCTGCCCCCCCTTCTTCACCACTCATTTCATCTGAAGTACTGAACTGGTATAGTAACTTCTTCATCTTTTCTACCAAACCCAGTTGTCCACAGGAGAAGTTTCCCGTGAAAAGTGTTAAAATGAAGGAACGCACAACAAAATTCATCCACTTAAATGTTGAACAAGTTTTTTTTTCCTTTGTTTCCTTTCTTTCTTTCTCCTTTCACCTCAGACTGACTGTCCATTCACCAAATTCACACTCTTTCTTTCTCTGTAATTTTGTCCTTTGCGTCTGTCTTTCCCCTACTTTTACAGTGTTTGTGTCAGCCTCTGTTTCCTGTTGCTCTTTCTTCAGTGTCATCATTTCTCCTTCATTCTCATTCTCTGGCTGCTTGGCTCCCTCTAGCTGGTACCCATTCAGTGCTCTGAAAGAGCACAGGAGCATCATGCCTGCCGCCCACCAGAGTTTTTATGTTGTTGTGTCTCATTGCAGCTTTTGGAGAGGACCTCAGTTTCCTCATTTCTCTCATAATAATGCATTTGGTTTTGAGGGATTTAATATCGACTGCATGAACCCCATGTGCTGTTCTAGTTTGTGGGGGAGGGATATTTGAAACTGGAAGATTGTGTCCGAACCACAGGAACAAACATGTAAGATTGGGTAAAAATTATAAAGACATCTTTCTTCCAGCTTTGTGCTCTGACCTCTGATTCTCTAAGGCTCTCCTGCATGCTCTAATAACCTCAGTATGATAGTATTTGAGTTGTTTATGGTCTTTAGTGTGTGTGTGTGTGTGTGTGTGTGTATATTTGGTCATTAGCTCTAGAGCTGAGTGGAATGACTCAACTTTTGAAGGTGACTATCTCTCTCTACTGACTACGCTGTGTAGAAGACAAGCGTAGGCTGACCTTGTAGCTTTCTGACAGCTTAATTTACAGGGGGATAAATGTGAAGGGTGCAGGTGATGACAAGGACACAAGAGGGAATCTGGGACAAAGCAGGTACTGGAGGACTAAGCTAAGGTCAGAACTACTAACACAAGTGTGGTTGGGTTTCTTTTCTGCACAGTATGGTACATACTGCGTTAGTGAGCTGTACTGCGTAAGGTCCTGTGAGCAGGGATGTTAACTTGCTTTCAGTTTGTCAGTGACCAGGAGAGGTTTATAGTGAGTAGTAATCATTCTTTCTCCAGTCTTAATCTGGCTCCTTCTGGATTATGTAGGCTTTCTTTTCCTTTCCCCCCAAAAATCCAGTGTTCCCAAAACCAGTTCCATGGTTCATGGTTGTTAGAAAAAAAAGCGAAGAGGCAGATTTTTCAGCCATTTACAAATCATATCAGACTTTGCAAAGGCACAGAAATGAGCAATTTATTGCACAGATGGACAATTTATTGTTTTGTTAAATGAAAGGTGCACTTAGCACTGACATTTATAGGGTCTCTGATATTGGGGACCTGACAGCCACATGCTACAAAAGCCCCAAAGGCTGGCTTTGCTGAGCCTTTGATGAGCATTCTCATCAAGTACGCTGAGCTGCACTAGGGGGGAAAAAAAAACATTAGATTTTTCCTAGCAGTCCCCAACAGACTGGCTTGGGAAAGCATTATTGAAAACCACTCCTAAATCAAATTCAAGATATTATAGGAGCACCTACTAGAGTCTGTCAGGATTTCCATTATAAGCCCATATTTTTCAGGTTTATAACTCGACCATAAAATTCCACTCTGGACTATGACTTGGCATAAAATGTCTCAGCCCAAAACATTTTTTTTGTTATTATTCAAGAAATATATGTATTTGTCTATTTTTAAGTTGCTGGAGTTCAGAAACAAAAGCTGGATTTCTCTCTATATATACCCATAAATTAAAATGCTTTTTTCCCTAGCGAATGCCTTTCTTTCAACATTTTGTTTTATAACGCAACTTATCCTGCTTGAGTAACTACAAAAAATGGATTGCCAAGGTATTGATGTTTAAAGCCAGGACCCCCCCACATTTTTTGCAGAGTACCACAGTATGCACATGCCCCACAAAAACCTGCTTCTAGAAGTACGTAAGTGTCCTCAGGAAACTCTGCAAGGTCATTTGCAAAAGGTTGTGGGGCTCTAAAGGATGTGCCCATATTTGAATAGAGCTTAGCTTTCACAGTTAGCTAGATCTCCAAGTTCTCCTGTGCAATGCAATGTTCAGGCATAAATCCAGTAGCTTTTTGTACAAGAAAAAAAAAACTGGCCTGTTGAAAGGGAAGGGGGATGCTCGTCAGAAGTCGTTCCAGATGAGGGCTGTAGTCCGTAAGTATGAGATCAAACGTAGCAGTTGTCTATTAGCAGAAGAGCTACTGACCATGTCCCACATCCAAATGTATCTCAAAAAAACGAAACTATCCACTCTCTGCGTGCAACCGCTTCTCTGTCCAAGTGGGAGCCAGGAGTAGCAGCGGACTGAAGCCTGTTGTCTCCTTGTCCTAGCATGACTTGCTGTATCAGGGGCCCATGAAAAAAGCATGAAAATGGCAGTCACCTGATACCCCTTTATGAAACCTTGCTGAAGTGTATCTCAAGCCATGAATGAGATTTGAAGATAGCACCTTACATCCTATACTTTGTGGATACATTCCTTCCATCCCAAAGTAGTTTTACAGGAACACCAGAATGGGATACGTGGCATGGCAAATCTACTGAAACTAAATTCCCCTGAGACACAGCAATGAATACACCTGCAGCAGTGAACAGCAGTCAGTTAAACAGCTTCTCAATAAACTGGGGGTAGAAGGGCAGTGTAGCTGAAAGAATGCACGTCCTGGGGATACTGTGTCATCTCTGTGTGTGCTCCCGTGCGATGCAGAAGACCAAGGTGAGCCCACTTAATGCAATGTGAGAGGAGAGAGGGCAGTTCCAAGTGGCTGCTGGCACTGTTTCAGGTGCCATGCCAGCCCTCAAACCTACAGGGTCATCTGGCAGTCAGGTGTCATTAGTCAACACTCTCCCGCTTTCCCACATCCCATCTGTTTCTGTCTAGCCTGTTTGTGCAAATTAGCTCTCAGTATGCAGCAATTCTCACTGTAGCTTGGTTTTCTTTCTTCATCCTGTGACCTTCGTGCTTCCTTAAACTTTACCCTTGTCTGTGGGCCAGAGTAAAATCCTTGCTGCTTCTACTGTTATTTACAAACTGTCCATGCTAGCAAATAGAGAGGATCGTACTCTGCACAGTGCATGACTTAAACCCGAAGTCCTGCAACACATTAGTATCTTCTGATGAGAGGGGAAATAGGATTCTGTTATGTATCCCATGAAAAATATTAAGCATTAAAAGAATGCATTGCCCTGAACTGAAACGGTTCTGAATTTTCCAAGTGAAGACATTTTTCCAAGACCTTTGAAACATCTTTGGTTTTCTACTACCTTTTCTTTTTTATTAATTTTAAACCAAATTGTTTTAAAACAAAAAGTACACCTGACTTTCTTAAACATTTTTGTTCTGTTTTTTTTCAAAATGGTATTTTGTCAGGTTGTTTCACACATATAACCAAAGTCAGTTTTAGAGAAGGCAGCTTTATTTTTCCAAAAAAATTGGAAAAAAATTTTGACCAATGTTTCCTAGGAACCTCTGTGCAGAACTAAAATGCTACACTGTAATACAGTTTGGTTTTGTGTTTAGGCTCAACTTGCATTACTTGCACCATGAATTCCTTTACATGGGGACTTGCCTACAGCAATGTCTCCCGTGTCAGGATTCAGTAAACCAATCCAAATGGCATGATAGCATGATACAGCAGATGGGGAGAAAGCAATGAAATGTAAGCTATCAGAAGGGGACTTGAAAAGGCAGAAAGTACATTAATTTCTGTATGTTTGGGAGTGGAGATAGTTTAAGAGCTAGGTGTCGCTGAAGGAGGAGTTTGACATTGTGACTAGACTGGAACAGTACAGTGCAACACTGAATGATAGGTGACAGTGATTTTAAGTTAAGGCTTTTGGAAGTGGCACAAATAAGAGTATGCTGCCGTGCTTTACTGACTCCTGGGAATTACTGTGTCAATTTGGGCTGCCGGCATGCATGGTGTAGCACGTAGTGCTGCATCTTTGGTGCTCCCTGAGAGTGGGTGATGCTGGCATCCCTGTGTGTCACCTTTATGTGGAGTCCTGTTTTGTGTTTGCTGGCATGTTGCTGCCTACACACATGTGCGTGTTAAGTCATAAAAGAACCTTGCAAGTCTGTGATGTGAAGCCGCTGGGACTCGGCTGCAAGCATTTCGGAGCATTGCACTTAACGCAGCTTGGAATCATCTCATCCTGTGCTTTACATTGTCATTGTTGCACTCCCCTGTCATACATGGGCACCCTCAAAACGGCACTGTCTTCCCACCTTGCACTCCTAATACATGTCTGCTAAGCAGGGGAATATCATTGTCCTAGAAGATGAGGAACTGCAGAGTCAAAAGACCCGGTGATGTGTCAGGACTCTGAGATTGGAGCAGATATCCTTATTTTCCAAAATTTAGGGTTAATTTCCTAACCTTTGAACAATCTTTTCTTTCTATAAGGCATAAAGGCTATTTATGTACAGAAGATGAATAGAAGATTTGGTGTTTCTGAATTGGAAGGAAGATAAATGACTCTTTCTGCAGTTGTGGTCTGTTTTGGTTTTTTGCACATTTTCGGATTTAAATACAAACTTTGGAGTCCCACATAAAGATAAGTCTATTCTATAAGAATAAAATACACTAACCAGGTCACTTTCGATAGAGACAGGATGAGTTGTTATCACCATATGAAGCTCTGACTTCACCTTTTCTAGACAACCGTGAAAAGCATCCACTTGTACCCAAAAAGTGAAATCAAATTGCAACAGATGTAGTGGTTTGGGGGTATGCAATGTTCGTGATATGGGATTAAATGTTTAGGTGCATTTAGTTTAGCTAAATGAAGCTTTGTATGCTGAGTGTTAGATATAAATTCAAACCCAGGAAAACAAGTATGTAAGGTAAAGGACAACACTGGCATGAGAATGAATGAGTCTTAACTGGCTATGAATACGTTTAGAGTGGAGATTAAAAGAAGTTTATTAGCCACTGTAAGTGGTAAGGTTCTCAAACCTTCTAGTAGAAATAACGGAGGCAAAATAATGAATGACTTTATAGATGCAGCTTGATAAGTTTGTGAAGCAGATTTGGACTGAATGGTACATTTGCTTTCAAGGGGCAGAATTTGATGACACGCTTGCTTTTAGTTCCGTGTTTTGAAGCTGAGTAACAGGGCCAGAATAAACAATGAAAGGAAGCATTCCCACGCTTTGCTGGGACACAGCCCAGGTCTGAAATTTGAAGCTTCTCAGATAGAGATCGAGTTGTGTTTTGCACTTTGGATTGTTTCTTGTTTTTCTGTTTCTTACTCACTCACCTTACTCATTCTTAATTCAAATTAAATCAGATTCTGATTCCATTAGCTGAACTGAATAATGCATTACTCTGAGTTTTCATTGAAATCAGCAAGCCTATTCATGCAATGATGATGCTATTCTTGTGAGTAAACATATCAGAATCAATCTCATGTGTGTTCAGCCTGCTTCACCCTAAGAAAAAAAAGTTTTCACGTCAGCTCCCTTTTTTCCTCTGGCATTTGCCTAGGGCTTGCTATCAGTAATTCATGGTATGTGTACAGTAGGTGGAAAAGACACATAATGGAATTATTTAATGAAGTCTTTATTACATTTAAACAGAAGTGTTCTAGTTTGTGTTGGAGTCTAATGACCCGCAACATTTCTTTTGCAAAACTGACGGTTCAAGGAAAAGATGAAATAACAGTGTCTTTGATTTTGGCTACATTTAAAAATACTTCATTATAGTTCAGAGCTCACCCACCTGGACAATATTTCATTGAAGAGGGAATTTATTCCATGTTCTTCCAGTCTTTTCCTATCTATCTTGCCTTCCAGCTCTCTTTGTTTTTCGTGAGATATTCAGACCTACACGTCTTTTTGGACTACTAATATTCACAGAATAATGTCTCATATTTTGTCTGCCACAGTTCTTGTGTCCCTCCCATTAGTTATGAATTCTTTTCTACTCTGCTTCTTACAAGTACAGCTTGTTACCTCCTCCTCTGTAATCTTTCCAATTTTGCTCTTACTTGACTTTCTTTCCCATATACTGTTCTGTCTTTTTAAGACTAAAATCTTAATAATGGTGTTATGCTCTCTACAGTTCTGTGTATCTTGAATTGGAAGACTAATAATAATTCTTTTTACATCTCATTTTAAAACCATGAATGTCAGAAAGGAAGGAAATTTAATCATAGAAACGGTAGAAAAACTTTGTTTTGACAGCTCTATAATGGTACTGTGTTGTGGGGTTTTTTTGCTTTGCCTCCCAAACTGAGGTAAGCATAGATTTAATTTGTGGCTTTTTTTTTTTTTTCCCCCCATAGAAAATTGCAAAGGCATTTGTAGTCATCACAATGATAAACAAAGCAAAACAACCCACTTCTTTGAACCGAGTCCTGTGCTTCTGAAGCAGATCTTAACAGTGGAGAAGATGTTTCAGATCCCTTAGTACCTTGGTCTTATTACTTGATGTTGCTGCCGAGGGGCTAGATTCAGACATTTGTATGGATCATGTCTGGGCCACTGACGTGTATTGTATTTAGTAACGTCCCAGGCAGTTGAGGAGTGCATGAGCTGTTACTGTAGTACAAGGCTGCTCTCCCTTTTCTGGCCAGCAAGCCCATGAGGGGAGCAGAGCCAAACAGCTCTCGTTGCCCAGCCTTCTCCTGCCTGCTCCCCATCAGTGTTCCCAGCAGCGGTGATGTTGCTCACAGCCCTGTGTTCTCTTACGCATAGAGGTTTCGGTTCTTGGCAATCCTTGCACAGCATTATGCTTCTGTGCAAGGTGGGACATCCAAAATAGGCTTCCTAAACCTGAGGGGTTTTTTGTTTTGGGTTGGGTTGGGTTTAAGTGGTCATTGCTTCTCTTTGTTGCGTTCGTCTTCCGTGCTGTTCTGAACAGGCTCTTAGCTGGGGCAAATTGGCTTTGAAGTTAATGGAGCTACACTGAGTGGTGCTACCTGAAGAGCTGGGATTCAGGGTTTTTTCCATGCATGTTAGTTAACTGAACTATTTTTTCTTTAAATGTTTCCTATAAACATAAAGAGAAGGAAAAAAAAAAAAAAAAAGCAGAAGGACATTAATGAACAGGAATGAATATTTGGTATCTGTGCATTAAGCAAAGCCTTATTTAGGAGCACATTCCAACTTGAATTGGAGATTTGTGACTGATTAAGAAGTTTTTTCTCATGAACCTCTGTTCTGTTATAAACCAGGCATTGTGAGCTCTTCGGTCTCCTTTAAGCTCATCCACTTTACCATGTTGATCGTTAAAGAGCAACAGTGCATTTGTTCAAAAAGCGTTAAGTCTTGTTATTTTGATTTCATTCATCAGAGTTTCCTTTCATAATTATGTTAGTTAAATCACAGGCTTCATTTTAGTGTGTTAGTTAAATCATCTTAATTTCTTTCTAGTCTTTACCTACCTTTGAATCACTCCTTACTGTAGTCTTTCTCACTGTGTTTTAACTAATCTTGAGGTGACAGGTTTTAGGAAATTTTTATTTTGTGTTCATGGAAAACTGTTGTAATACAGAAGCAAGCTGAGGAAAATGTTCAGTTACCCATTAATAGCCTGCCTTTGCATTGTCCAACTCTTCTTTTACACTAGGGAAGTTGCGTTGTTGTTTGGGTTTTAATCTCTCTGTAAATCCCAGCCCTACCAGTACTCAAAACTCCTTGTTGTTGCCTTCCAAACAGGCAGGATTTTACCTGGGAGTATTTATCTTTCATACTCAACTCTGATTCCTTTCCCATCTCACATCATCCCCTCCCTCCCCTTTGTCAAAATTTCAGGGTAAAATATGTCTTTGACATAGTCACAGCCTTTTCCAATGTGCTGCAGTCCCTTGGCCCCCAACTGTCATGCTTATTAGGAGGAGACCCAGGATTCTCTTTGTTAGGATAAGGCTTTAAACTGTTCCTCTGTGATTGAAAAGACTGACTTTGGTTTAGCACTGTTCTTCCTTGAGGACTGTGACAGAGTTAAGTGATGGTCAGCCAGTGATCTCAAGAAACACACTTATTTTAGGATTAAATTGCAGAAAATTATAATGAAGAAGCAATCTGTAAAGCAAGCAGGCTTTTGACCCTTTGTCTAATGCAGTCCTACATGATGCCTATTTTCTGTGTTCTCCGTCTCTTACAAGTGAGCTAGAAAGGCTCCCTCTATGGAATAAAATAATGCCTAAGATTTGGGGTGTTTTTTAAGTAGCTTGTGGTTTTGTCCAGTTCAGCTGGTGATTTGTGTTCTTGTAAAAATCTCAAGGGTGGTTTGCATATTGTTCGACCTTCTTTGGAGCTGGTTTCAATTTGACTTCCAGTCTTTACCTTGGCTGTTGCATGAATGGGTTTAAAGAACTGATGAAAAACATATGAGGAAGCTCCTGTTGTCTGACAGAGCTGGCCAGCTATCAGAATTTCAACATTTGAATCGTGACCAAGATTATACTTTCAAAAAGAAGCTGCAAAAATGTACTTGGCATATTTCATCTTGAAATAAACTCAAGAAAGTTCATTAAAAATACATACATATCATATTTTTACTTTAATTCCTGGAAGGTATACTATGGTATGTCAAGTGTATCATATGATAACATACCCGATTCTGACATAATATATAATAATATATATTAAAATAAAATACAATTGGAAAACTTTTGAAGATACATTTGATTAGTGCCTATTTCATTGAACACAAACAAGGAGATGCTTTTATCAAAGAAATAAGCTGTTGCAGTGTTCTTTAAGTAGTAGTTGCTTTCAATGCTTGTTAATATTGTAAAATTTTATAAAAAAGAAATTGATAGCCTCACCATGTATTTTATCATGATACGGTGTCACATTATGAATACGGGAGTACGTGTGTCATAACAATATAAAATAATATACAATTATTTGATATGTTAAAAGCTCTTAACCATATGAAGGACTAATATTAGGATTTTACCACTGATGTAACATGTTCCAGGATAGTTGTAATAATTGCATCAAAAGCTGCTTGGAGAAACAAAACAATCTGCATTTATGTTTTGGGGGAGGCTGAAATACTCAGATGCTGTGCAGACTGATGCTCTGCGGCGCTTGCTCATCTCCAGGTTCTGGGAGACCAGCAATCCTGCGCTTCTGTGCACGTGCAGACTCTGCAACATGCCCAAAGCTGCAGCACATTCAGACCATGTCAAACTAATGGTGCTGATGATCTGAGTCTGCACGGATTATGCACAATTCATGTGGGACACATTGGATTTAGCATATATGTGTTCCAGAGCATGCTTGCTTGTATTTTTGTCCTGGAAATCCTGATAGACACATGGGAGTCCAAGTGCATTAAAATGCTTGCAGTAGATTCCAAGGGCTATTTTGATGTAGCTTATCTTCATATCCTCTTACAACTTTCTAATTAGCTGTACATATCAACCTATGGGTTTTTTCTGGTGCATTCATTTACCCTTTACTTTTCCTTTTTAAATGCATGTACATGCACATTTTGGTATTTGCAGCAAAGTGTTAGGCCTCTTTGTATTTTGCCCAGCAAAGAAAGAAATTA
The DNA here is from genome assembly GCF_965183815.1 of Platalea leucorodia. NCBI lineage: Eukaryota > Metazoa > Chordata > Aves > Pelecaniformes > Threskiornithidae > Platalea > Platalea leucorodia. The sequence continues at coordinate 63,755,890 of NC_138827.1, forward strand.
TACATGATGTTCTTGAATTTATTTTCTTGGTAAGGTCCAATGTTCTATTGCTTGATATGATGAATATATCTAAACTGGAAATCTGCAAAATGAGAAGGAGAAAAGCAGGTGCATTGCAGAGAATTTTGCATAAGCGCCAAGTGCGTGCCTCCTGTTTATGCAGTATAGAATTATGCTAAAGAAGCACGGATAGTGGCTTGCAACTGAAGAGTCAACCACATGAAGTCATCTGGCACTTACAGTAAAGGTAACCTCAGACCGTTTTTTATTTCATAGTTAGTTTGTGTGCAGAACCTGTCAGGAGATGCTTTCCGTTTTCTCATAATTTTCATGAATGATGATCTTTCACTTCATCCAGGCTGCATGCAGTCAGAAGAGATAGACTTTTAATCTTGAATGTGAACATGTTTGCCCCAGAACAAATTAAGGTGAAGAAAAGATCACTTACATTTTAAAGCAGTAGATGACAAAATGCCATTGACTCTCAAGCAAAAACCTACTCTAGCTAGTTGCTAGCATTCTTTCTTCAGTGGCGCCTGCGCTCAGTGTTAGTTCAGAAGGCAGTGATTCAAATGGGAGTTCCCTGTTTTTATGGTAAAAGACAAGATGCAGGGTTAGAAAGGGCTGGATTCTGTTCCTGGCTTTTTCATAGAGTGCATTTTTTTTTGTTTTGTTTTTGTTTTTTTTTTCTAATGAGGTTTTGACACATCACTTGAACTCTTTCCAGCAAGTGGGCTTGCAGCCCTTAAGGAAACAAAGCATTCAGAGGTCCTCTAATGAAAGGCACTATACAAGTGCCAAGTGTTATTGCTTGACTGCTTCACATTGAGAGAATTTCATAAGATTACATATTCCAGACCTGTCACAGGTTTGTTTATTTATGTTAACCTGAAGATAAGCGCAATAGTTAGATTCCAATTTTCAGACAAAGCATTCACCTTTGTGGTTACCTGAAAGTATGCGATTTGTCATATCTTAATAAATTTCCACCTGTCAGCTGACATACAGTAACCAACTATATGTTACAGCTTTCTTTACTTGCACAACAATGTGATTATGTGAGGTCCCTTTTAGGTAAACTTTTTACATAAAGGTCGTTTATGTTAAATAGTTTTCCTGTACATTCTCAGTGGGTTGTAGCACGCACACACAATGTTTTATCAAACCAGAGCTGACAGGTGATAAGTGTGAGATGTGATAATATTCGTCTAAATAAATGTGGAATATGCATAAAAGCTAGGATGAAATCTTTGCATTGAATATGCCACATAGCTAGTTTTCTCAGGTTACATGGACATACTTTTATTTCCATCTCAAACATTTTTTAAAAATCTCATTATCTCCTTGTCTGTTCCCACCAGGAACATTGCTTGGCAAAGTCAAAAGTGAGCTAGTTACAATACTCACAAATACTGTAAGAATGATTAGGAACACAGATATGTATCTGTGGAGTTGCACCATCTAATTTAAATCTTTGGCTTTCCAGATGCAGTTGACGCAGACAACAACGCATCATTTATGGTCTATTGTTGATTTATGAAGACAAAGGAACTTACTTACCAGAAATGTATAGCAGAGACTCATAAGCAGTCTGTTTTATAATTGATAATCTCATCTTTCACTGGCCTGAAGACAGCTAATGGGTATTTTGAGCCCAACAGCAAATTGGAGATTGTTAGGAACAGCAGGTATTTTAGCTCCAGCAGATCTGTAACACACTACTTTTTCTAAAGTTTCTAATAGTCAGTACAGGTTCAATAATGGAAAACACATCTCTGTGTAGGCGTCTTCTGTACAGTTTCTAAAACAGAATACCTGGCTTATTGCCAAGTACTTTTTGTGATTCTTTAGGAAGAAAGGGAAAAACAAGCAAAATAGCAAAGGAAAGACAGTCCTTCATTTTGATCATCAGCAATCTCCAGAAGAGTCACACTTTCTGCTATGCCGTATAATGAGTCTGGTAATCCTCCTTCAAGGCTGCTGATGTACTTGGGTACCATATGGAGCTGGATGGCACTTCTCTTCATTCTAGTTAGCAATCAGAGGAAAACTTAATTCAAATGTTTACATATCCAAAGCTTTTCCCATTCCAGGAAGTGGACTTTCCTGGCCAGCTCCAATCTTTTGAAGGTGTGTGGGCTTAAGTATGATGATCTAATAGCAGGACTGGAACATAAGAGCCCAGGTAAATGTTATTTAATTGAATCTCTATCTATATACTGACGTCTATCTACAGAGCACATTCTTTTTTTCATCCATCACCTTGCTGATGCTCATTTACCTTGGCATTTGGAAAGGCTTCTTCTCAGATAACATCACAATTAAAGAACGAGTTCTGAAATTGAACTACCCTTAGTGGAAACTGGTAAAAGGCATGTAAAACCATTTCATTTATTAGTACAGCATGCCATTTAAAAGGAAAGTTATAGATGGCTTTCCAAAGCTTGCCATTTCTAATTAGGTTCAGTGTGATTCAGGCTTCAGTCTCTTGGCTTGTATTGTCATAGAAACTTGAACCGAAATTACAGCCCCATAATACCCCAAAGGGACTAATTTGTCTTTTCTGCGGTTACTGGCTGTATTAATGTTGCCTAAGTGTATCGTTATTGGCCTTGTGTATGTGTAGGTGGTGCTAGTGAGTTAGTGACACTTCTCTAACACAGTTGTTGGAATTTCAACAAAATGTTAGTGCCTAAATAGCTTAGACTTAACCTCAGTCTAGAGTAACAGATAATGTGGCATTCTGAGCCTAAATGTTGTTCTGTCGTCTTTGTGCAACCAGTTGTTTCTGTCCTCAGTTTTATTTTGAGCAGACTTCGGTAGAAATAACATGACTGCAAGTGGGAGTGTTATTTTTCATAGAAATAGTTCTTAAGTTCATAGAAACAGCCCAGTATGTATTCAGCCACTTACTGGGGATCTGCTTGGTAGCGATTGACCAGAACATATGAAATTCTCAGTAGTGTAACCTTGTCTTTCTTCATAGAGGAATGCAGGACTGTCTTCATATGAATACAGTTGTGTGCCATGACCAGCTTTCCCTATGATTAAAGAAGGCCAATCGGAGGCTGGTTTATGGTTTGAGCTCAATGTAAGTTAAAGTAATAATAACAATTGGTCAACTCACAGATCTGCTGAAAGGCCTCTTCTCATAGCTAGACAGAGAAGTGTGATCTCTTGTATCTTCAGGGATGGTTTTATTTATAGGTCTTTTACTGATTGCATATGAAGAAATGAATTGTTTAGAAAACACAACATTTGTTAATTACTAGTTTGTTTTAAAAATACTTGGAGAAGTAGAATCAGCACTGGTGATAGTCTTGCTTTGAGAAGGAGGTTGGACTAGGTGACCTCCAGAGGTCCCTTCTAACTAACATTTATATGTCTGTTCACAGCTCTTCGCAGAGAACATGTGGGCTGCTGTGGAAGTTTCTCAGTTGTGTAATTGCCTTATTCTAAGCCCAAATCCTTTCCAGTCACAAATGAAATAAGATTCTATATGGGCTTTTTCTGAGTGTTAGGTCCTTGTAGATGCTGACTTGTGGCAGGCATTACCCATTACTTCTATTATAAATATAGTTTTCTAATCAGTCGTTTTAGGTAAAGACAGGTAAGAAAGTGCAGTTCCAGACTGAGTAATTCTGACTGCTTAGTAAAGGGCAAGCAAACACTTCTGTGAGGAGCACCGTTAGAAATACACATTATCATAGCTACAAAATAAAGTATAAAAAGTATTCCTGTACTTTCATTCCTTACATTGTCTCTGCATACTGAACTACTAACCTTTCTTTACCTCTGTCTGACAGCAACCATGTGCAGAGCACAAGTCTCAAGATGAAAATTAGGAAAAGAGCAAGTGAGGAACAGTGAAGAATCTAAGGGCTGAATATGCACATTTTCATAGGAAATGCAATTTCCTTGGTAGCAGTTTGAATTCCAAGGACCAGCTCATACTACCTCTACTCATACACATGGAGCAAAGTGCTGTCCATCATAGGAAGTCATAATCTGGCTCTTAGAGATTTTGCCCTAATGTCAAATAAGGATGCAATTGCTAGAATTCTTTAGCAATTTTGCCATCGTTCAACTTCTGCAAAACACAGCATCAGCTCCCAAGAAAGATGCCCTCATGCTTCAGGTGCCCCCTCCATTCAATGTACAACCTTTCAAGAACTGACGGAATCTACAAAAAATAACATCCTTCTCTCTACTTTCTGGGTTGTGATTACAGATCCCTCCTGCACTATGTGCAATAGGCAGCATAGTGTTGGAAAGGGAAGAGTACTTGAGTGATGCAAAGAGCCAGTTAACTATAGGTCACAAGCCCATCCAGATGTACTTGAACAGATAATGGTTGTAAACAGATTTTTCTGAAATCTCCTAACTAATAACTAAGGGGATCTCTAAGGTAGGAAAGTCAGTCAATTGCAGTGTCCTCAACATCAGTAAATTCTCTGTTGTCTTAACTGTCCTTTGCCTATGCTTGATGAAAAATGTATATGCACATTAATTTCAGTTTCGGAAAGAAGAATGCATAGTTCTTCCCTGTGTATTTGCCCACCCTTCTCCCAGGGTTAATTAAAAACCACAAGCCACAAGTACTCAGTAAGTGAGAGAAATATTTACCAACTTCCAGAGTTTAGTATGCTGCTGGCCAGAGTCTTCAGCTGAAAGGTGACACTGTGGAAGCAACTAAAGGAGTAGTACGTTTGGACACAGAGACAACTTTGAATTGTAGTCCTGATTTGGAGGGAGCCTTCTGGGTAGAACTGAGCACAGTATTCGGAGTGTATAACGTATTAAATTAATTAGGGCTTCCCCCTGTCCCCCCCCCTTGTGAGTTAAGAAAAATAAGCAAATTCTGTCCGCCTGTCATATTTTCATCGACACTGTAGTACTCCACCTCCAGGCGCAGAGAAAGCCTGCAGCTCCTTTTTGCTCCAGGCGGCTCCCTTGGGTGTATGGGTTTGGAATGCACATTCCTGAGCTGTGCCCGTGGGAAGGGGTGTTTGGGGCGGCTCTGCTCTCCACAGAGCCCCTGCAACAGGAGCAGCTTGGCTGCTGGAAACTGTGCTGGAATGTTCATCCAGTGCTGGACCAGACATAAATACCAGTTGGTAGATGTGTTTCATCCTATGGCTTCATATGCTACTAATATTTCAAAAGTAGTGGTTGCTTTTGGTTTTCCTAGATTCTTTAGACAGCTAAGGGTCTACAGTAAGGTAGCATACATTAGATCATCCTCTTTGATATTCACTGTGCTTTGTCAGGCAGTCCAGCAATGGCTGGTGCAGACAAGTCCATGAAATAACCATTTCCCAGTTAATCTTATTCACCCCACCCTTGTAAACATATCCGAGCAGAGGGAAGAATCTCTCCTGTCATTTGCATTTATTGTGTGAGTTTTAATTTACTTTCTGTTGGTATTCAGGTCACCAAAATACCCTGTTATGTTTCTTGTTCTATTTTCCTTCGTATAAAAATAAATGTCAGGATAATAATTTGAATAATCTTTTTTTTTTCTTAAAAGGGTAGGTACTTTCCTTTCTGTAGTCTCCTGTGTGCCTTCTTTCTGTTTAATGTAACCTTTCATAGATTAAAAAGGCAATGATGTTAATAGAATTGCATAATTGTCAGCAGATAATGTTCTCCCAGTGAAATATAGCTATTGAGGCTTAGCTAAAGCATTTATAGCAAACAAGCATGCAGAAACAAAACAAAGATGTTTATTTTCAAAGTGACACATCTTTGCCATCCTTGAATCTAAATCCTCAGATATGTCATTCAGCCTCTGCAGGACTGGGACCCCAGCATTCCCAGTGCAGCACTTATTACTGGTAGGTGTGATGACTTCCATCAAATGCAGGAAGACTTAGCCCTGGTCATGACCAGAGAGAAGCAGAAATTTCAGAGTTCAGACCCAGATCCAGCCTTTCCCAGAGATCTAAGGATGTCTGGGGGCTTGATTCTAGTGGCTACCTTTTATTTTAATTCCATACCAGTTTTCTCCTGTGCCAATACAATTACACAGGGGAAAAAAGGGTAAAATGGGAGCAACTGGGCTCACACCTCATCACTGCAAAACATCCATCTGAGGCACACACTGAAAAGTTAGATTTCAGAGGTGGGGGGAATGGTGACCAGTCACTGCCAACTTAATTTCTGAACATTAAGTTCAGAGTGGTAGTGGACGATGAAAGTAAATTGTACCGCATATATAAAAATATTCTGCTGATGGATATTGGTAGCGGCAGTGGAAAGGTCTGTTTAGAACTGAGAGAGGACTAACAGCACGGAGCAGTGTGGTCTGTAAGGAGAGGAAACATAAGAAGGTAAAGGCTGTACATTTCTGGAAAGTCAGGGAACCAGCATGTTCTTCTCAGAAATAATAAAAAGAAAAATAGCAAATTATAATCTTTCAAGAATGCTTTTAGCTGCAAACCTAGATTTCTCCTTTCTGGATCAAAGTATAGCTGAGTATCTAATTGACAGACAATGCAAGTTACTGCCACTAGGAAAGCAACAATTTAAAGTATAAAAGTATATATTTTATATAAAGATACCTTTACTACTGCAGAAATATCTAAATCTCAGAAAAACTGCTTCAGTTTCCTGTTTGCAGTTTCAAGACTGAAACCATGAAATGAACTGTGAAGTGGTTAATGGGCTTCTTTTCTTGTGTCTTCTGTGGTCATGTTTGAGACACATCGCCCAAATGACGTTAAGAAATTTGAGTTGGAAATACGTGGACAATAACAGATAGCGGTGTGCAGCACTGTCACCATCTCATTGTGCACAGCCTCTGAATCCATGAAGGTGGGACTCTGAACGCTCTAGCTGACTGAAAGTCAGTGAAAGCTCTGCTCCTACCACAGGCGCCTCTAAATCAAGTGATTGAAAAATGAGTTTTGACTTTGGGTGTGATTGAGGAAAGGGCCTTAAGCAAGTGCTCAAACTTAAGCATGTGCTTAATGTGCCCCTTCGTATACAGGGAAGTTTCCCTGAACTGGAGTCTCTTTGGACTGACTGGTGTTTGGAGTGAATGCCAGTTGCAAACAGATGTGCCAGCTGTGGTCCGAGCCAAACACGTGCTGGTAGTTTGAAATGAGGAAGACACCTACCTCCTTCTCTGGAAGAGTAACACAGAGATGCTGTAACCTGGGTTATTAAACCGTGACATACTTTCAGGAGAGAGTTTTTGAATTGGATTTTGATTTAAAATACTCTAATACAAGATTTTTTTTAAAGTAATAAAGCTGATGCTTTATTCAGCTGTGTGCATACTCTAAGTGTATGTATAATCAGCTTTCTGTCAAGAGGGTTAGATTTGGTTGTATGGAAAGGCTTTGTGCTCTCATGAAAAAGGTAGGATGAATGTGCAATACTTCAAGCATTCACTGAACTTTCTTAGTCTCATTCCATACTTTTGCTGTCAACAAGCGAGTGCTGGATGTGGTGCCACTGCCTTATAGCGCTTATGTTGCCACGGCAAGCTGTGTTATTACTGCCGCTAGTGGGACTTTGTGGTATTTTTCAGTGGAAACTCTTAACATCCAGAACTACTTGCAGTCATAGAACCATAGAATCGTTAAGGTTGGAAAAGACCCTTAAGACAGTCCTTTGAAAAGATTTTGTAGGAATAGTATTGTGGTATTTAAAGTGGTCGGCAAATCTTGTACCTGTGTCTTCAGAAGTGGAGAAAAGGGAATTTGACGATGTACTGTTGCTGCTGAAAGGCAAGGGGTGTGTGGGGGGTGGGTGGGTGGGTGGGTGTGTCTGAAGACCGTCCAGTGGTACAAGGCAAGTTACTAACACGCTGGTGCTGTCTAAAAAGAGTCTAGCATGTTTCAGTAAATAAAATCAATCTCAAATGCAAGTTTCTAACGGCATTAGAGAAGGATAGTTATGGGTATAACAGAAGGAATGATGTTAAGTGTAAGGGTTGTCCCCCCAGCCTATATTAGGAGGATTTTAAATTTCAGACAAAGCCTAACAATAATAATATGAGGTTGCATGAAGGTTAATGTTGTTTAGGCAGATGGCGAATTGCAGATTCAACCTGTTGTCACAATAATGAATGTGTTTGAAAAGACGTTCATGTGGCAAATGGGAGCAAAATGAAACAAAATGCACACATGCATGCACACGCAAATTTGGTATCGCTGGCTACAACTCATACATGCACATAGATATATATATGTACTTTTTAAGGATTCTGTATTGACCCATTGCCACAAATCAATATGAGAAGCAGGACTATAGATTCAAAACAATGCACCGTTAATATGGATCTACCATAATTTTGCCTGACAGCAATGACAGAAGCATTTGATCTGAGTCAGGCAGAATTTTATAGCCCTATTAAATGTAATTTCCACTCCCCTCCACCACGTGCATTTTTTACCCTTCTCTCTTTTTTCCGTTTTACAACATCATAGCAAAGTAGCCCACAAAATAAGTCTGTTTTACTGAGGCCTGGAGCGTTCAGCCAAGTGTTTCTCCATTGCTTTGAAGCTCTGTAGTTCTTTGCTCCTTGGGACCCATCTTAGAAAATGGAGTGGCTTTACAGAAAGATGAGAATGAAGTTGTGTCTTTCTAGTCAGTCAGGTATTCAGTCAAAATAGTACAGACTCAGAGCTTTACGTTTTATTGTAAATCCCTTTGAAAACATGTGAGCGAATTCCCTATAGGTGCACATCCATTGGAGTCAAAGCATCTATGGAGATTTGTTCAAGCTAAATAAAAATAATATGGAAGGTTAGCCATACCAATGGTGTTAAGTCATTTTGCTTATTATGAAGAATGCTGCTTTTGAAAATGATTCCTGATCAGACACACTTGATAAGTATTCATCTGGATTATCTGGGCTGGTTGTCAGGACCTTATACACAAGAATTTTTCACTTTTAGGCTTGATAATCCAAGGAAAAAATGGTCGTCTTTTTGTCATATTGGGACATTTCTGGATTAAGTTCAGGGGTCTATTGAAGTCAGTGACAGAACAACGGAGGTCAACATAAATGGGCAGAAAGGGACGTAGCCCACTGCTTCAGAATTTGTATTTTACATGAAATCAAAAGGAGATTCAGGATCCTTGCAGCTTTTTCAGGCTGTATCAGTTGAATACATCCTTGTCATACCTATATTTTTCTGCAACTTTCACTCAAAATAAGAGACTCGGGGACATAATTACTGAAGGTATAGGAATCATGTAGAAAATGCCCTCTGTATTTGTACAAACCCACCAATCCATAGCTGAAGAAAAATGTTATTTGCTGTACATAGAGGCAAAGAAAAGATACAGAGGAAGCCAAAACTTTTAATACGGCCTTTGCAGGGGTTGCAACTCTATCGGGCAAGGTTATGTGTCTACTGCAGAGGCAATTCTCCATTTGGACTTTTAACAGATTTTAGTCTTTTTTTTACTATTCTTGCGATAGTTCAATGTCAAAATTAAAAATGCTTAGCCCTTCTTCCAATAGCCATTAAAAAAGCCTCACTTTTTTCTAGCCCTTCTTTCTGAGTCTGCCCATGAGGAGTTGTCATTTTCCATCATTTCCATTTTCTCCAAACTGTATATTCAGCTCTTTTTAAATATTCATTTTTCCATTATATTTTTAACCTCGCTGTGATTATCTTTTGCCTAGTTACTTACCTGATTGGTTTCAGCTGTATCCTGAGGGGGAATGCCAGACTAAACCAGCAGTGTCACTAGATAATGTCTTGAAATTATGAAGCTAGAGATAGCTAACAGGGACCCATCAGGCTCCTTTGGAGAATGACAGTTACTCATGAATGAGAATGACAGCCTCAGTGGAGGCTGGAAAATAATTTTTTTTTTTTTTTTTTTTTTTTAATTTTCCCCTCATTTATTCCTTCAACATGGCATTGGCATTCTGTATGTAATTGTGCTTGCAGAAAAAATTGCTCAGAATCTCAGAACATACTAATCAATGCTGTATTTTTGCCTAAAGGTTTCCAGAATAAAACATGTGAGTAGTGCTAGTGACTATGAGTTGTGCTAGTGTCTGAGAACCACAAGTCAGGAACCTGGGCCTTTTGCGCCGTGTTACACAGAACCCAGAAGACACCTTTTACATGAAAGTTTCTCATCTCATCCTTTCTATTTTATCAGAGAAATAGGCTGGAATAAACAGAAATAGCAATTGTTACATTTAAACTCGCAGCTGTCTACTTTCCAGCTGCAAATATTTACCTCCAGTACCATCCAAATGTGCAGTGAATTGGAGAATCAAAGGTACGTTAGCTGTGTAGACACAACTGCTTAATTTCAGATAGCAGAGTAAACAACCTGGAATGAAATTTTGGGGAAGGAAAAAAGTATTTGAATTGATCAGTCTCATTAGCAGATTGCTGCACTAACACTTTTTCTCTGAAATCCTTGCTTGTGTAATTAATCACACCTTTTGTAAGGGGATTTCTGGTATTTATACATGTACAGCTGTGACAAGCAAGATATCTTTCAGCTCTCATGCATTTCCCATGGTACATACCTAGTAGGGCTGCGAAGGAAGAATGGCAGAGATGTTTCTAGCTTCCTCAGTGAATCCTGGCAACGCCCTTTGCTTTGCAATACAGTGCTTACTACTTTGCTCCCAATCAACATGGAGTTCTTTGAAAAATTTTTATTAGAAAACTAGAGGTAGTAACCTTTAAGGTGAGTTTTATGTATATATTTTCAGACACAGTGTCAATTAACAGGGTCAGTCTTTTATGGCTGATTGACAAAGAATGAGTATGATACAAAGGTCACTTAATGACGGATAACATGAGTCTGGACCAGTGCTGGAAAAATAGCAATTGTCTTGTTTGTATTGGCCTGGAAGTATTGCTCTTTTTCCCAGGTAACATGGCTGCACACCACTGCAGGAACGCTGCTCTTTAGTTGGAGTCAGACCTGAAACAGCGGTCCTGCATTGACTTCCTTGGCCCTTGGACAAGGGCTGTAGCACTGCCTCTTTCACCAAATCATTCAGTATTTGTCAGATCCAGAAGCGCCTGTAAAAGCTCTTTGGGGAACTGACTTTGTAAGATTTTTGCCTCTCTTGTGCCAGACGCTTGAATTTTAAATACTCTTTTTAGTAGGGATGCCCAATGCAGATCTGGCTTCACCTGGTGATACAGATTTTGGGAGTGCATGCACTTGCTTCTAAATCTAGCTTTGTTTTGGCTCAACCGACAGCGCTTTATTTGGGTTGATGTGTAACAAAAGGAAGAACAAAAGCGCATTTAGCTTGGAGTGCATTGTCACACGTTTTTACTCTCCACCAAAACAAAGAGAAGAGAGAGAGAGAGAACAGGGCTGTTATGGAGATTATCATCATTCTTTTGAGACGCAATGGTATTTTCCCAAGGAGGCAATGACATTTCTTAATTACTCTCTTCATGGGTAGCCATGTGTAGAGATTACCAGAGGCTCAGCAGTGCATTGTTCTGCCAAAGCCTTGGAGAATGATAATGCTGACAGTACAACACTCTTCTCCTTTTTCTCGCTCTTCATTACACCAGCTAATTACTTCTACTACTGGTGGCTGTGCAGCATTGCTTATCCCATATAACCCCAGCAGCCCTCCACTGTCAGTGTAATTTACAGTAATAGCATAATGCTCTCTTACTGCTCGAGCTTGGCCCACGTGGAATTAAGAGGCGCCGTTGTTCTTTTATCAAGCTCCGCTGCCAGATCAACAGCATTTGAGTGAGTGGCAACCTGCACTCATAACTGGGAAAAATATGTGAACATCAGTTAATACTGGTGACTCCTTGAAGTTACGGTGTACCAAAAAAGAGATCTTTAAGGAATTTTGTTTCTGTCTCTGCCTTAATATATATATATATATATATGTATTTCTGCTCTCAGCTGTTCTTCTCCATGTGAGTAGCAGAGTAAGACTAGGCAATTTTTGTGACTTCCCCCTACCTCAGCTTCATTTCCTAGGAGAAAAGTTTGAAAGTGCTAGTACAATGTAAGTGTTACAGATACTTTTTTTTTTTTTTAAATTATGTATATATTTTTCTCTAAAGCAGTTAAGTGCACAGGTATGTTTTTACCACATATATATGTATATATTATGTAATGGAAAGGTACTGGACAATTAATTTCTCTTCGTATCTTTGAAAAGCTCACTTCCCTCCCTCCCTCCCTGTACCACAGATACATATATCCATGCCTGTGTGTGTTTAGAGAGGATGAAAATAAATCCTACTGCTGTCTAGCAGTATGTTCATATTTTGACTTTAGTGACAGCACACAGTGATGTTATCATGTGATATTAAACTTTCAGTTGATAAGAAGTCTGAACGCTAGTATCAGGACTGCATGAAATATGGTCAATTCTGGGTGTATAACAGAAAAACTGAAAATAGACTTACATTGAGCCGTGGTCTTAACAGCTTGATAGTTGCAGACATAGAACCAGTGTCTTAAGAGCTTGGCAGTTGTAGCATTCTCCATCAGAGTCATTCAGACACTATATTAACAGAACAATAATTTTGAATATGTAAAAAAGCAAGTCATCCTTCTTTGTTTAAATACACTTAAGCCAGAGTAGTTTTGTAACAGATTAATAAACAAAATATACATAGTATATAAATAGTCAAATATTTACATAACAGGTTATAATTATATATGTGCTTGCAAACTAAATATAAAATGAGCAAAATTGTTTATTGACTGTATTCACTGCTTAGAACCACGTTTAAGCAGCCTGTGATCCTTTTCTGAAGGTAATGTTGTAAGTCTGTGGTGCAGAAGTTAGCTTTACAATTAAGTCAGCAGCCTCTGTCCTGCCATTCTTGAAGGCATGACTGGCCTCTCCCCCTCCGCTTTACAGTCCAGTAGACTTCAGGACATACCCCCCTTTCCTAGCATATTGAGGTATTGTATTCACAGGCTAATCAGATATATTAATAAATATAGGCAGATAAATCAAGGCGTATTTGATTTATTTAGAGTATCCTGCCACACCGGGATATGGTTTTGCAGTCCTGTCAATGACTGACTGAAGTTCAGGGCTGTGGGAAACCCAGCCTTTCCCTTCAGTGAGTGGTGCAATAGATGCAGATTCCCTTTGCAAGGAGGCATCCTTTGTTGCCATCAAAATTCCTATGATTCCTGAAGAGTTCGGACTCAATTCAGACTGACTTCAACCAGAAACATCTCTGTTTGTCCTGTATGAGCTTCATCCTCATAAATCCAGTCTGAATTTGGCCTGTTAGATGCAGTCAGGTCCAACCACATGGCTCACAATGACAGCTGATGACAGAGTCCCTTTTAATCATCTGGATGCTGCTGGAGTAAGTGAAATACAAGCCCTCTCACATTTCCTTCCTTCTCAAAGCTTGGACCACGTGGTGTGTGAGTTCCTGAAGCATAACTCAACTCTGCTTCATTTTCATTATCAGAATACATCTCCACCCTCTTCCTAAGCTGGGAGTAAGGGTTATTACTTTGACCTCCAAAGAGACAATCAGCTGAACACAATCACAATTGACATGTGAGCAATGCAGAGGAGCTGAAATGCCTGGGAATTACTTTGCTTTCTGTGTCTGCTGTTGATAACCTACTGTAAGAGTGGAAAGCCAGAAGATTTGGCTGGCTCCCCATCATGCCTAGCCGGTTCTCATTGGCAGTGGTCTGAGCGCGTCACTTTGTTCCTGACCTCTCTTGCCAAAGTTGGATGTGTCGTGGCTGGTTCTCTGTGAGAGCATTTCCCCTTTCTCAGGCTTGTTACTGGCCTAGAGACTGTGACTCTGACTTCTAAATGAAGGCCGTCCTGTTGTTTGGCCCTTTTAGGATACAGCTTTCTCCCAGTAACTTTACCCCACATATCTACATTTTACGTTTATTAATGAATGATCAGTTGGAGAAGTAACTTTTAAAGCATTTTGTAAAAACTCTGCTCTGTAAGGAGTGGCATATCTAATAGAAGAAAGACCTGGGAATAAGTCATTACTGGAGTTGGCAATTGTTGTGTTAGCGAGTTAACTGCCCTTACACTTGCCTGAGGCTTTAATAAGCAAACTTGGTGGTAATGAGTGATTTCATGGGGACTATTGCTTAATTCTAAAACATGGAGCCTATATAAACAGCTCTGCAGTTCATTACAAAGTCAAATGTGTTTTGGCATTTAAAATGGACAGAGGTGACCGTGAGATTTAAGTGTTTCTATTTATTTCAACCAAATATGCTGTATGTAGCAAGATGAAGGAACATTGAATGATTGAAACGTGCGATTAATCTCGGACAATGTTTATTTGGTGCCTAGGCTTTTTTAGCATGCTGGTTTGTTCTGTTTGTTTTGGTTTGGTTTGTGTTTTAATCTGATGACCATGAGGAGAACAGTAGAGTCAGGCAGGAGGAGAATATCCCTAGTCCCTAATGTAAAAACTTGAAGCAATACGTCTGTTTGAAGAGGAATTTGAATACACTGCCACTTAGTAAGGTGTTAGAGGAAATAAAAAACAAAGAGAGGAAGAAGTTTACAGTCTAATTCATAATTGAAGTCCCCTGAAAATAGTATAAGCCTCCTGTTAAATACTCTTTAGTTGGTGAGTGTGCTGTGAAAGCAGATAGTTATTAAAAAGGAAATTGCAGTCTAAATCAAAATCGGGGATCACATTATTTATTTATTTACTTGCTGTAGAGGCAGTTTTGCAGAATGTACAGTCAGTCCCAGAGGGGTTTTCCATAAAGCTGCTCTTTTCATCAGCCTAAACTGCAGCAATGAAGCCTTGGGAATGCTTGCATGTCTGTCTGTGTGCATGCCTGAGTATGGAGGGGTGGGGAAGGGAGAGTCACATCACAGCATATACAGCTGTGCAGGTTCCCAAAGATTACAGGAGGGGTCAGAAAAGGTAACCCACGTCGAGGCCTATATCTCTCTTGCCCCTGTTTAGTTAATGGAGAAAGACGATACTTCCAGAGGGGCAGTAAGAACACAGAAAACAGAGGCATGCTCTGAGCAGTCCTTTGAAAGTGCCTGTCTCTGCTGGCTTTGAGGAAAGCAAAGAGAGGGAAATCACATTAAGAAACTTTTGGCATTTGTGAGTGACCTGCTAAGTCAAGGGAAGGCAGAGAACCATGTGGTGGAGGTGAGGAATAAGCCATGATCTCCACAGGCTGGGAATTTCACTCAACATGGCCCAAGCACTCCTGTATGGAAAAGGTGGTCTGGTTGGATGCCATGGAAGTGAGAAGAGGACGAGCATATTAGAACTTCTGTGATCAGTTTGGGGGATGCTGAGGGTGAGCGTCTGAGATCACTTGACCGTGGGGGATTGTGACATCATCGAAGCGTTGTTTTTGTGAAAACATTGTCGTCACCATTGGCACGTTCTCCCATGCAGAGCACCCCAGGGAACATCTGCTCTAGAGGAGTGTCCTCTTGGACCAAGTTCCAGGGGCCAGACTGGTTCTGGTCAGCGAAAGTTAAATTAGTATGCAGGTTGATGTTTAAAAGGAATAACTCATATCTTTCCAATGAGCTATTCCTTCTTAGTTTGTATTCTGATTGCTTAGTTGGTGTACTTCATGCATTAATTAATTATCTTCTGGAAAAGGAAACAACACCACGTTAGAACAGCAGGTCAGAAAGAGAGAACATGGCACTTTAGCAAAAATGAGCAGAGCAAGAACGGACATGTGAATGGAAGCTGCGGGGTTTAGTTTCATGATGTGCAGCAGAAAGTGTGCGCTGGGTCACCTACCTTAGTTAGGTCTTTTAGGCTGAGCAAAGAGTGAAAATTCCCATTCCCTCCCCTATTCCAAGTCATTCTGCAATGCTGCTAAAGCTGTCTTTAATGGAAATAAAAGGGTCTCGCTAAGCACTTTGACAAGCGAAGCTCCGAGTCCTTCTCTTTCTCAGGCGTTTCTGTACTAATATAAACTCTTGATGAATAAAAGGACTCTTCCTCCTACTGCCTTTAAAGACTTTTGATAGATGAACCTCATGAGAGGGTGCCTGGGGTGAGAAGGTGCCAGGGGTTTGGCAGCCCACGACAGCGAGGTCAGTGTGGCTGTCCTGCAGTGCAGCTGCAGGGGTTTGATGGAGAAGCAGGGACCTGGCCGTAATCTTTCTGTCTGTTGTTAAAAGATGCTAGCATGGTCTGTTAGCGTCACGTGCATTATACTTGAGTAGTACGTTGCCTTTCCACAAATTAAAGCATGACAGTACCTATTAATTTTGCCAGAATTGTCATAACCCTCACACATATCCTACTCACCACAGGCATCAGGCTATAAAACAGGTTTTTTTTTTCTGTTGGTAGTTCTATTCTTTTTTTATTGTTGCACAGTGACTGATTTTAATTGAAGTATACTGGACACAAAGGAATGCCAATGAGATACTTTGCTTTAAAGATCTGTAAGCCAGCATCATCTCCATTTGATGCTGACTTCTTATTGTCACAACCGCCTTTCCTAAGGAATTCACGCACCTTAAAGGAAAGTACCACTACTTTGCGATGCAATCAGAGAGATTGCATGTTAGAGCAGGTACAACCCAAAGTCACGTCTGCAAATATTATGCAAAGAATAAGATGTGTGTTCATTCTCTTTCTCTTTCTGGCTTGTGTTGGTGCTCTCCGGGTCTGTGAGTATATATATAGGCATGTGTATTAATGTACAGCTGTATGTTTATTAATTTCATCATATGTGGAGGCAGTACAAGCATCCTGCAAAATAAACTCTTTTCTGTATTACTGTCAGAAAGGAGCATGAAGATTGCAAACCCATTCCCATTCTGCGCCTGTTACACCAGCATACCGCTGATAGTGCAGAATGCTTTACTGAAGTAGGAATGATCTGATATCTGCATGGCATTCGGATGGCTGTTGTCCTTTGCAGTCTCTTTTGTTGAGCCTTCATCCTGTTAAGTCGTAAATGATGTGATGATATAACAGGATAGGTCCTGCCATAGGCAGCATACACACAGCTGTCAGTGTCAACTTTGGGCTTGCTATCTTTTCAGCTCGCCGTGAGTCCTACCCTCAACCTCTTCAGCAGGTTTAGTCTGGGTTTTCAGAGTAAATGACCTGCCGAG
The DNA here is from genome assembly GCF_965183815.1 of Platalea leucorodia. NCBI lineage: Eukaryota > Metazoa > Chordata > Aves > Pelecaniformes > Threskiornithidae > Platalea > Platalea leucorodia. The sequence continues at coordinate 63,772,949 of NC_138827.1, forward strand.
GAAGGGCATCTATTTCTCAGCAAGTCTGAACTTGCTGAGAGCTGACGTCAACATGGTAGTGGTATACGTTCAATAAGAGAAGTCAGATAGTGTTGCTAGCGGTTGATTGTTCATTTGTAGGTGGTGGTGAATTTGCAGGAAATGGTGAAGCACTGGTATGTTGTCTCTTGCAATGATCACGGTATGTTATTAGCTACCAACGGGCCACCGCTCCTCTGGCATTTGACACTGAGCTGTGCACTTTCCAAGTTGCCACGTTTTCTGGATTGCCTCACCTGCTAGGAGATTGTGAAAAGTCTCTGTGTTCCTCCAGAGCCTTTTTGGGCCGGGATCAGTGCGAGCAAAATAAAGGATTGATTGTGTTTGCTGCGTTGCTGTGTTCAGTTGTGTGAAGTGCATGTGTCTGGGACGGTACCATGAGGAATGCAAGAGATCTGTTATATGGATACCAATTAAAGTGGAATAAGACAAACTGAATGGAGTATTAGAGCAGCTATGTTTGTTCTTTCTTTTTTTTTTTTTTTTTTTTTTTTTTTTTAATTTAATGAGGCCTAATATTCTCAGCCAGCCTGGTGCACAAGACCTTCAGCTAAAACTGTCACCAGTTAATGAGGCTTTTCCACAGTGCTTAACTTAAGGCATAAAAGAGGAGCACAGATATGTCAGTATTTTATTTGATTTGACTGTATATTCTCTGGATTCATGAGTGAGATGCTTTGAGTGCAAGTTGGGTTTTTTTAATGTAATGTAATTTAATGCCTTTTTGCAGTGCAGTTATGGCAAACAGAACCTTGACTTTCAGTTCCCCCTGCCCACAAGGATGCCTCCCCCGAGCAAAGCCACCCGGGAAGGGAGGCCTGTGCCTGTGTATGTGCATTTGCACACGCAGAGGGGCACACGTGAGGCTTGGCAGACAGCCTGTCTGCATCTTCCCTGCAGCTGGGGGAGGGAGTTTACCTTCCAGCTCTCTTCAGTCTCATTACATGCGGGATCAGGTCTGTGCCGTTCCAGGCTTCTGCACAGCGGCTTCAGCCGGGGTCCTCTGGAGAGCTGTCAGCTTTCTCATATCTGCCAGTCTGGTTGACAATGCAGTACATGAAGTTATGAAGCATAGAGCTCTGCTACCTTAAGGGTTGGGTTTTTTTTCCTGTTTCCTTTTCTGTTTTGGTTTTTGTGGGGGAGAATGTTTAGCAGGTTTTTCCTTTTCTTTTTTTTTTCCTATTTTTTGCCAGAAGAAATTTTTTCTAGAGAACAGCCTTTTTTTTCTTATCCACTTGCAGGTTCTAAATTACCTAAGGCTTAGAAAATCAAATTGGTTTTAGTAATAAATCCCTTGGTGCATTATCTCTTCTTTGCAGTATTTTATGTATACAAGCTATTAATCTGATTCTTTTTTATAAATCTCATTTTTAATCAGTCAGTCAATATAATTGACCTTTCTAGTAATTTGGTATATAACGATAACTTCTTACAGGATACTTTTTTATCCATGAATATCATAGACACCACTTCTGCCCAACAAATAACCATAAAAGCAGACATCCATATGCTCTTTCACATCTAGGAAAATGCTGGTCCTAGCAACCAGACACCTGAAGTTATTATTTGGGGAATATTTCCTGCTTTTCATATGAAATACCTACTAGGACAATACTCCTTATTGTCAGAATAACCATATTATTTGAACATCTTCTCCCTGCTCCATGTCATGGCAGGAATCCCACGCACAACAGGGCATTCTCTGATCCTGTTGTGGTTTGTTTTCCCGTTCTCACGGGCAAACATTTGATCTTTACTTTCAAAGCTTAATGTTTTTCAGCAATACTATATTTTTTCTGTCATTTGTCGTTTTTACTTCTGAGTTTTGTCCTCTGGGAGGGCTGTGTACATTCCTGTGCATGTTTGTTATTTGCTGCATATATTATATGTGCAACTAAATAGAATTAATAGCCCTTTGTCTCTCTTTGGGAAGTCTCTTGTCTGCTGCACGTCACTTCAGTTGCTAATAGACATTTATGTAGGTAATGCAAACTCTTGTCTAGGCAAGTCGTTCTGCGGGGTGTTTACAAAGTTTAGATGCTTGGGACCAGAGTATAATAATTAAGAAGAGGGGGGGAGGGGAAAATGCTGGAATGAAGATGCTGTTTCATACTGCAACTCTTTGCAGAGCTGGCTACTTAGATTACTCAGATTTGTAGAAGCAAAACTCAGAAACTGTTTCAGGTTCGTCAGCTGTTCAGGGAGCCTGTTGATAGACCATCTTCTTCCTAGGAAATGGACAAGAATACCCAATATAATGCTATTTAAATGCATTAGTGCATTTTTTCAGAAAGCCGGAGGAAGTTTATATAGGGGGATATCAGCTAAAAAAGCTATGTCTTCTCCCCTTAAAGTGTAATTGTGATAATGGTCTGATTATCTCAGCCTCTCCTTTTACTGATTCCAAGAACTGAGGGATTTTGTAAGTCGAAACAGGACAAAACTTAAATTGCTCAAAAATATAAGGTGAAATCAAGGCCTTGTCAAATCTTGCACTTACTGACAAGGAGATGATTAGTTACACCCCAGAAACTGTAGGGACCCAGTGGAGGAGCAGGCAAAAGGCAAACCTGGTTGCATTCACAGAGTTGCTGTACACTGACTGTCTAACCTCAGATCCAGCTGAGATGATCTCATGAAGTCAAGGAAGACACAGACACGCCGCTTCCCTTCTCTTAAGCTCTGAATGAGTTTGTTCAGAAGACCTGAGTTGTATTACAGCTGCACATGAAGTGCAGGGCATAAAACCATTCATATGTCATTGGAACCAGGTATTTTCTCTTTCAGCAAAAATGTTTTATCTACTTAACTCCTTGTAGTGCTGTGAGGCACCTTTTTTACCTGTCACAAAATGACTGCTGACCCTTGCCTCCTGCTAAGTGAAGGCCATTGTGTTGAACAACAATGCTAACTTATAACAGGAAAGCAATTCTGTGTAAAGGTTTTATAAAATCTTTCTCAAGAGCTGCTAAGCCTGCCTTGCTGAAATGTTGGGGTTTTTTTAGTTCATGGAAAGATGGGAAGAAACCCACACGCACTTTTACGATCACCCATCCTCTTGCATATGAGTCAACCTTGCAGCTTTCAGTCTTTACCTGAACGTCATGAAAAACACTTTTGCATAGGTCAGTACTTGTGCAGGGCAGGGTTCCCAGGAAAAGGGGATTGACCTTTCCTATCTAAAGCTGGATTTGTAAGCAGGGAAGTCTGAAATTGTCATTACAGAATCTTCATTTGATGTTGCTTTTTGGAGGTCCCCATTGCTTTTCAGAATATTCATATTTCAAAGAAATATCCTTCCTCAGAGGCAGAAAGCTGAAATGCACTGCAGAGTTCACGTTTTCTTGGTGTAGGCCATCATTTGACCAGTCCGGTAACTCTAACAGGTCCACCTTTCTAACAGGTTCTCTCTGCAAAGTATTTCAGTACTGTTTGCTGATTTAAATGTAATCCTCATGTTCATTTTTGATAGTAGCATGCACAAGCATACTACATAGAAGTGGAAAGTGGGTGCTTGGTTCCTAATACAAATGATAAGCTGATACTTCTAGAGGTTCACGTGTTGACTATCACTCCTTTGTGTCAGAAGCGATTGTTTATCTGCAGTTTCCTCACCTGCAATAAATTGGGCATTGCAGTATTTCTCTTTTTGTGATTCAAGTGATATCAAAGTCAGCTTGCTGTTGCAGCTTAAGGGTGATGTCCTGTTTTAATGGCAGGTGGTGGGTAAAAGCAGAATACTGGGGCTGGCTTGAGCATAAAGAAGCCTGCTTGGTTCCTTGTCCATGATGGCTCTTTGCCTCCTTGTTTTGCAGCCAGGATGGGCTGTGATACTTCAGGGGAAATGTCCATAATGGCTCAAATTGCCAAAAGAAAGATTGGAGGGTAAGGGGGATAGGATAGGTAATATCTTCTTTTAAATCACCTGATAAACTTGTTAAAAATAGGTAGCCCTGCAGGTGAGAAGAATCCCTCTTCAGGGGTCTTCTGCAAATTGACGGCACCATGCCTCACCGGTTCGCACTGACTGGGGGGGACAAATAGGCACAGCTAGTCCCAGAAATGAGGGACAGGTTTTTTCCCTGCTCCATGTTAGTCACACATGAAGGAAGTTTAGAGGGCCATGCTCTGTGTATTTCTCTTTTTTTGCCCTCTCATATTTTGATGGACATTCTGTTGATAAGAAAATGGGATTAAGTGACTGGATTAAACATTTCAATCCCCCTCATCTCACCAGTACGGCAGTCTGCAAGGGAAAGGTAGCAAATGCAGACATGTGAACATCCTGGACGCCGCCTCCTGCCCGCTTGAAATTCCCCTCCTTACAACTTGTGCCTGTTGTCTCAGGATACTTGCCTCTTGCATCTGTAACCTCCCATTTGGTAGTGGAAGTGTGCAGTTAGGTTCACCCATTGGCCGCCTCTTCTCCAGGGTAAACAAAACCAAGTTTCCTCAGCCTCTCCTTGTATTTTACTTAGTCCATTCTGCTAACCATCTTAGCAGTCCTCTGCTGGACTCTCTGTGGTCTGTTGACAACTCTCTTGTACTGTGGAGAGGTACGTGAGGCTTCATATGCAATTTCAAGTAAGTAGAGAGGAATAATTTCTTCTCTTAAGCTGCTGGCTATTTCTTCCTCATACAGCACGGTATGTGGTTAGTCTTCATGACTACAGTGGTGCATTGCTGACTGCTGTTTAATATTGTGCTCAAATGTTCGCTACAGATTCCTACTATCTGAACCAAGTATTTTTCCAAACTCCCACTTACTTGCAGCTTGGCATTTCTTTGCAATGGGAATTTTCCTTCAGGTGAGAATGCATGAAGGACTGTGAGTTCGTGTCTGGAGGCTATATGTGCTCTCCTTTCATCTGGAGGAGAGAAGAACCATAATGATGTGGCATAAATAGTGTTGGGACACAGCCCTGATGGTGAAACTGTCTTGGCAGCATATTCCTTTTCTGTCTTCCTGTCTCCAGCTACTATTTAGTTAAGGAACACAAAAGGGAAAAGATTAACTATACTTTGGCACGTATTCTTACAGCAAAGGGAGTGAAAAGCCAGAGGGTTTGGAATTGCTATTGAGATTTAATGTTCATCCTTTGTCTAGTGGTACAGGAGTGCTTGTGATTCTGGTTGGGGATCCCTGGCTGTCTGTCCAGTTCAGATGCCTTCTCCAGCATCGGATTCCCAGATGCGTGGATCTTAAAGGAGAATGCAGTGTAGGACAAAAAGGAAATTGCCAGCTCTGTGGGCAACATTATATGGACTTTGACTTTATTCTTTCTCGTTTTGTGACAAATGAAGAATTTCATAATGCAAAAAAATACAAACCCCCCACTCACATCATAAAAATTTACCATGGATACTGAAGTTGAATATGTGGCAGAGACTGTACATTATTTCCATGCTAAACTCTTATAAGATGCCAAATTCCACAGAGCCAGCTCTGTCTGAAGCATCTTGTAAACCTGAGAAATCAATGTCCTGGGTTATTTCTTTATTAGCCTTGATCTCACCTTCTCCTGAAATAGTGTGGTAGGATTTACCATCTTCTGAATGTGTCTGCAGCTACGTTCAAGTAGCTATTGTGTTGATTCGTTTAAGGGAGGGGACTAAACTCCCAATCCTTTAGAAGACCGATATCCCCGCTGTTGATTTGTTGTTGTTAACATTGTGCTGTATCAAGAGCAGATAGTAGTGTCCTGCAAGCACGGGATGTCTTCAGACAGTGAGAACAGCACAAGATTGGGAGCAGTGTTTCTGATTAACTCATTGACTTTCTGTCTCACCTTTTGCAGGCCTCCTAATCCCTCCTCTGTTTCATATTCCCCTTTGTGCAATGCCAGTGAAAGTCCTTACCTACTTAATATATAAGCATAATGAAAGTGATTCATTAGGTGGGGGTTTTCATGTTCTCTGAACTCCTTTGTGGAAGACTATATAGGAGTATAGTATTGCTGCCAAATGAAATCATCTGCTGTGTATTTTAAAACTAGATGTATTTGGAGTCTTATCTCAAAACAAAACTCACCTCCATGCATACAGAAAAAAAAAAAATGGCTAGAGCTTGATCCCCAGTTCGTTCAGATTGCCCCTCACTGTTGATATGGTGTGTGGATCAGACTTGCAATGTGCATTTCTCTCTCCCTCTGTCACTTTCTGCTAATCTACTTGGTATTTCATACAGGGACTTTTCCCAGTGGCAACAACCGTCTGGCTGGCAAGGTGGCTTTAAAGAGAGGGAAAAGCAAGTTCCAGTCCCAGAACTCAGTTCTGCACAAAGCCAGAAACAGCAAGTGCATCAGGAGCATTCACATTGCTAAGGTCCTGGGGAGGCACAGTACTATAGTTCTCTTAAAGGCGCAGGTGGTTTGGGGGTGAGTAGCTGTTAGCAGTACGATATTTTTAAATAGATATTTTCCTCCTATTATTTTTGGTCAAAAATGAGGAAAAAAATCAGGAGCAATTTTGTCTTTCAAGCTTAACACTGTCAGTTGAGTTTGTGTTGATTCAAGTGCTCTTCCTCAGTGACCTTCATCTCCCCATGCCTGTGAGATGTGAAAGATGCTGTTGACACAAGCAAAGGCTCAAGCTCCCTCAGCTCATATCCCAGACAGCACTTTAACATGGCATGTTTGATGCTGCGTATTTCTGTCTCACCGACAAAGTGGCAGTGAAAGTTACTGCATTCATCTGGGAAAGGGAATGGAGCAGAATGAAAGCCACAGCAAACAGCGCTATCTTCCCTTTCGTCCCTGTCCTGGGTCTCTACCGTACCACCTCTGAATGCAGGAGGCAAAACAGAGAGGTCTGGGCACTTAAAACAAGGCTTAGAAATGCACCCTACGAAATATAAGGCCTAAAATGAAATCATCATGTGCACAACGTGAAAACAATCCCAGGTCTTTATTTGCAGGAGCAATGGCTTCTGCATTTGTACTAAGAAATCAGCTCATACACACTGAAATGTGATTGCAAGATAGTACTCGAGGTAGTACTAACCCTCCCCATTCATATTTGTCATAATAAGCACTTCCCTCAAGTGCCTTACACCACCACAGAAATCTGGAGGAAAAAGAAAACAGCGTGTGTTGCTCCACCTGCGTAGCAGGGCCAGTGCAGATCTCCTTAACACCTTTGTTGCCAAATCAGCGTGAACTAAGGCAGTGAGGTTTGAAAAGGCGGTATTAGGAAAAGTTCAGGGTAAGTAAGTATTAATTTTTAAAAATTGCAGTTTGGGGTCTTTTATTCTCTGGTTAAAACTAGGTCTGCCTCATATAGTGACCATTGTTAGCTATGCCATGGTTCATTGTAGGTTTGGATTTACAGCCCTTTGCCTTGTGCAGAGGCATCCAACAGGCAATTGCTGTGCAGCAACATACCTTGTCATTTCTCTGTCACTAGAAGTGTGAGCTCATCTTCATGTTTTCTGCAGATTTTTCTTTCATCCCTTTCTTTTTCCGAGGACCTCAGTTCTCCTGTCTCGATATTGAAGATGTACAAGCCATGTTTTGGGGGAATGTGATGATCTCTTGTGCTACTGCCACTTGCAGAGCATGTAGGGCAACATCTGTGGTGTTGCTGTAGGTGGTAGCAGACATGCAGTACCCGGAGCAGTTGCTCGGCTCCTTGACCTGCCAGCCACAACAGCCAAGGCAGGGGCTTTGGGGGACACAGTCCCCTTTGGCTGTGCTTGTTGCTGTCTGAAGAGGTCACTCCCCCTGGGGTAGTCACTGCGCTGCTTGTGCCAGTTTCAGTCTAAATCAGGCCTGTTTCAGTCTAAATCAGCTAAGCTGGCTGGAACAGTTTAGAAAGGTGGTGGTTACTGTTCCTCTGACCCGAGAGAAATCCGGGAGCGTTTGTGTGAGTCACGCAGGTGTAACAAGTCGCTGAAGGCAGGCTGGAGCGGACGCCTCAGCATGCGCAGCCACGGCCAGGAGCAAAGCGTGTGACAAGACCCGGAGCTGGTACAGAGGGAAACGTGCCCCGTTCCTGGTGCAAATGAGTAGCGGGATGCCTCTCTGCCAAAGTGGGAGAATAACAAAGACAACGTATGCTGTGCTCTCAGTTTGCAAAGCAAAGAACGGTTGCTTGCAGCTCATTCCTTCTCCACATCTCATTTCCTTTGGCCAGTAATCTCTGTTAGCATTACCTGTTACCTCTCCTCTGTTTTCACTCCACAAATGCTGCAAGTGAAGTACAAAGCCCATTTAAGTTTCATGCCCTGAAGAATATGTCATATTGTTTTCTTTTTATGGGATGAAAAAAAATCCGTCAAATAAGAGAGTCAGCAAAGGGCCAGGTTCTCTGTTCTGACTCTGCTTGGAAGTCATTTTAGCAGAACAAGCTGAGCGTCACCTGCTCTGAAAGGGGGAATGTAAAGAAAGGCTTTTGGAAGGAAAGCTGAGGTTACTACAACCAGGGGCAGGGAAGGAGGAGGACATCCCTGATGTGTGGAAATTAAGTAAGACCGCAGAAGGAGGGGGCCGCTGGAATAGCCTGGCCAGCTGGAAAGCTTCAGAGCTCCTGGGTGCTGCCATCTACTGTAGAAACCTGCCCCCGGCTGGAGCTGCGGTACGTTCCTCCCTTCCAAACACGGGCACTGCAAATCTGAACGTGCATTTTTTGTGTGTGCCATCTAAATAACAGCTCTGTTGGGTGAAGTACAGAAATAATTTCGCAGGCCAGCTGGTAGGAAATCATGGTTATAAGTCTATCAGGGAATTACAATTTAATCGCAGTCTATAGTAGAAAGACTGCACTACAGTTTAGTATTTTACATGAAAGCCTGCTATTGAAAAAATGTTACCCCCCACTTCAATAGATCTTTGCCGCCAACTGCAAGCAGTTTCAGCTCTGTTTAGCTGGCAGAGTTCATTGTTGACAGACTAAGAACTGGAATTAAAATGTGTGACAGTGCATTAAGGAAACACAGTAAAGGGGATTTAAAATACAGTCAAAGAGAGGCAGACAGAGGGGCGGGAGAGAGGAGAGCCAGCAGCCGAAGAGCTGAATGGCTGGTTGGGGTGTGGGGGTGGCAGTGGCAGGGAAGAGGTGAAGGGATCACACTTTTTTCCCTTTGGAAAAATATTTTATAAGCAGCTAGCAAACATTGATGGCATTCTTCTGCCAGCCAGCCAGCAAGTAACTTAAGCAAAGGAAGGGGACAGAGCAGTTCGGGTGGGTCTCACAAGCCCTGTGAGAACCGGCAGCTCTTTTTGTTTGCCTAATAGCTAAAGCGATTACTTCTGCCACTCATCCTAAGCAAGCTAAGGGGACTCCTGAGGATCCTTCCCCACTAAATAGTGGCAATTACCATGGTCCCAATCAGAACTGGGGCAAAGGGAGAAGAGGAGGACATTTGAGATGAATAAGTAAATCCTGTCCGTTACCTTTCTTGCTGGCTTATTCGGCCTTTAAATTCTTAGTTTCCATGTTCATTTGTGAATGGTAGCTCAAAACCAGAAGAAAAAAAAAAAAAAAAAACCACACGAAAGAAACCCAAAGAAATGGAAATGGGCAGGGAAATACTTGTAAGGAGGTACTTGCGGTTGCATCTATCATCAGGCAGGTGCCTGGTGCCTTGTTTCTTCAGAGCCACATGCAGGGTGTCCCCGGAGCAGTGTAACACCCATATCCTACCAGTGCCTGTCCAGTTTGCTTATTTTACGCATAGTCCCGCTCCATGTGAATGGGCGTCCTTGGTTGAAATGGGCAGTGTTACATTTTAAATGTCTGTGATAGTCCCTAGTCTGGTGTATCTTCACAATAGCTGTGTGCTACCGTTAGAAAAGGGAGAAAGTTCCTTGTACAGTCCAGTAGACAGCCACAAGGGAAGCCAATATTCTTCATGTTGCTGAAAATCGGTTATGAGCCCTGAGATGCTAAATACAAAATAAGAAAGAAAAACCAACTTTACAGGAGAAAGATGAAAAGAAGGTCCACATCTTTTTCTAACTGTTGTACCTTAGTAAATATAGTTACAAATAAGGCCATGGAAGGCTCTCTTTGCTCATTTTTTCTGTGGCTGAAAAACTGTGGGCTGTTTGTAACTATGTCTTTTAAAAAAGTCCTTTTCTATTGATACCTCAGGCTTCAGGGCTTCTGAAGTACTCTTTTAAGTTTTGTTCCATGCCAGCTTTCCCAGTCACTGCTTATTTGCAAACAGCCTCACCAGATTTTGTGAAACAGGGTGCTCATGGAAGGAGGTGAAATACATGGAAGGAGGGAGGTTTGAAATACAGGCAGGCAGGCAGAGACAGCTCGAGGCCAGAACAGGTTTTTTAAAAAAGAAATTACTTCTCACCAAGTGTGGTGGTCTCACTGTACAAACTCTTGCTTTTTCTGTAGTAAGTCCCTGTACTAACTCTGTCATCCACTTTCCATGAAAAGTAATGTCCAGAAATTGGTCTGGGCTGCAGAATTTTGTTTTCTGTCCAGTAGGGGATGGGTTTTGTTCCATGATTTCAGTTGGTCTTATATGCATGCTGGAAATGCAGTCGCATGTCTTCTGTTTGAGTCTTGGGTGTTGGGTCTGATCAGCCTCTTGAGCATAGAATACCTACAGGGAGTTGGGATCAGGAAGGAGAGTAATGCTCCAACCAAAGGTGGTCAGCCCTAGCAGAGCTCATGTTTCTGTAGAAATCGGTTTTTCTTAGAGAACATCTGTTACATGACATGCTTTCTCCAATCCATACTAGCAGATCTAATAGCAGTCCTACCAGGCTAAGCTCTTATGCTGCCCAACACCAGCCAGCCTCCATGAAGATCGTAGCCTTTCAGTCCTTGCCAGACCTTGCCTTACTGCTCAGAGTTGCCTGAGGCCTGAAGTGAAACTCAGGCCAAGAGGTGCTTCTTTATGCATCATCTTCAGCCCATTAGTGATCTCCAGTTGGGCTTTTATGTAGAAGCAGAAGTGGCTTGAGGTCTAATTTGCCTCCATCTTGTGAAGCCAAAGGAAGGACCTGTGGTACCACTGCAGTAACTGGCAGACATGATCAGTTTCTGGAGCTCTTGTACCTGTCCAGTAGGGATTTAAGTTTCTTGATGCCCATGTTCCTGAAGTGTTTGCCAAAGGGGTAGAGGCAGAGCACAGACAGTCCAAATGCAATTTGGATAGCCAGCAAAGATGCCGAAAGCAGTGAAGATGCTCTTTTCCTTACGCAGCAATTCCCATTAATAGTTTTGGTCACTGGTGATACAATCAAGCTTGATGATGGCTTTTATGAGGGGCAAAGCCTCACCGTAAAATCTGCTGTGGACTTGACAGCAAGTATCCAGCAGCAATGCAGAATTTGAGGATTTTTTTATTTTCAAATATTGATCCGTCAAAGCTGAACCTGATAATTATGCAGTATTTGAAGGTCATTGTGAAGGTACATTATGCTTTTTGTCAGCTGCTCTCTAGCTTTTTCACTTTACTCACTTTAATCCAAAGACCATGGGAGTTGAAAAGTCTTTTCATTGATGTCAGGTCAGGTTCTCGAGAGATTTTCCATATCACAGTAAACATTTTATATTTGCCTTTTTGTGTGTGTGCGTGTGTGTATGAAATATATGAAAATAATTATCCAGTGACTTATTTGCAATGGTCACTGTTGATCCAGATATTACGCTAGAATCAGTTAATCAGCAAAGATACATGCAAGAAGCTTTTCCCTTTCTGTCATCTGAAGAAGACTCTATTACATGTAATACTGTGTCTGCTAGATCATTCAGTAGTTGAACTGAATATAATGTAACGAGGATATGAACAAATAAAATGCCCTTGGGCAAGCAGTTGTTAGTTGTAAAAAGTAATTAACTTCGGTGGATAATAGAAGAAAATTTTATTTCTTTTAACAGAAGAATCTATTTCTCTGGTCCTGGTTTTGTTTTAATTTGTGGTTTGATTTTGCTTGAATTTATTGTTAGTGTGAATGACAGGTATTCTTGTTGTCCTCTTTGCTTCTATTGGTATTCTTTTAAAATAGTCATGAGTAAGCAGGAAACTTTGACCATTAACAAGATTCCTAGAGTTTCTTATGTATTTGTCTAATCACATTTATTTCCCAGTATTGAAGGACTTAGTGGTTGGAAGCAAATGAATTTGAGTCAGGTATAACTCTCAGCCAGAAAGTCTCTGGGCTGGATGAGGAACGGACACAAAAATCTTTTCAGTTTGCATCTTTATCTTGTGGGCTTGCATGTTAATTAGGGTCATTCATGTTACGTCTTCCAAGATTCAAAAGAAAACAGTATTTATCAAAATCTTGACTTGCAGGAATTGTTAGACTTCAGTATAACAATGTGTTTTACATTTAGTTTTTTTCGTCACATTAGCTTCTTTTAGCCAATTCTCACCACTTTGAAATGTGAAATAGCACAGTGTTTATGCCACTTACTGTCAAAACAAAAAAAAAAAGGTCCAGCTTTTCACATTTGGATGTATATGTATAGTGCATTCATCCACATCACCTTAAACTTCCAGAACTTCCTAGTTTGCAAGCAAACTTCTTGTCTCTGAGGTGCCACGTATGTATGTACTGAACTTTAAATATTCCATTTTGGAAATGTGGACATACAGTTTCCATGTTGTGGCACTTGTCTCATGCTTCAGTTTGAGATCCAAATGCTCTGAGGTCAAAATGGTCCTAGTTAAGTCTGTTCATACCTTTGAAAATCCCATCCATCTTAGATGTGTAGCTTATCTGTATTATTATAGATGTTGTCTGCAAGCAGCAGGTTTATCAATTTAGCTTCTGTTGTGAAAGTAGCTGAAGAAACTGGCCCAAACTGGAAATGAGTCCAAGTTCAGATCTTCATCAAAAATTCCCCACGTCGAAGAGCTGTTTGGAAGTAGAATCCCAGTTCGTGCTCATTATAGAAATAGGTCTTTCCTACACCATTCGGAGCTGACGTTTCCCTGAACTTTGTCAAATTAAGATATGGGGATGTGGTTTGAACTCATTGTTAGGACAGTTTTAAGGGCTTCATTCTTCTGCAGGCAGATGTGATGCAGCTAATTTCAGTGGGTTTAGAGCAGCATAAGAATGGCTTGGCAGAGTAAAAAATTAAGTTCCTACCAAATAAAATGTGATCTTTACCAGAATCTTACTTTAGCAACTGACTTGTCTGGTTTGTACTTTATAGCTTTGCATTAAGATTTGTATTTACAGTGTCGTTATGCACAAAGTCTTCCATAGAGAATTTTTTTTCTTTCTCATAATTAAAACAGTAGGAATTAATGACAGACTGGGGAGGCTTGCTGTTTCTTCAGTAATGAACTGAACTACTTTGAGTGGGTAAGAAAAAAATGTTAATATAGTGATTATTTTGGTCTGAACCAAGTCCTGTCATAAAAGATAAAAGTATTAAAATTGCATTAGACATATAAAAAACCACAACCCAGAATAGTAAACACATTGCAGCTGTGTAAGAAGTATAGCTTTGATTCTAATGCTCAGCTAATTACAAGAGAAAATATGATAATTTCCTTCAAAATGGCAAACATTAAATATGACCTTACTTGAGGTCCTTTGAAAACTGAGGGCACTGCCCTTGTAAATTCATCATCTTCTGTCTCCCTTCCCATTTTCATCTGTTTCTCTTTTCACCTAGGAACTTTAAAATGAAAGTTACAATCTCTTCTGCTGGCTTTACTGAACTCGCTAGCCAAATCAGTTCTGCCCAAAACAGTGAACTCTCCCCCCCTCCTTTCATTTGCCAGTTCTTTAGCTCTCACCATTTCCAAAGGGACTGATGCACCTCACAGGATAAGCAGGCTGAGGGCTGCCTGCAGTTGAAAATACAGCAGCATGGCAGAACCCAGAGGAGTCTAGGTGCCCAGGCCAGGAGAGTCAGTGAAGATGGGGAAAGGGGCTAGGATTGCCCCGCTCGTGTCATCAGAACAGGGAATAGCAGCTCAGTGTGACGTCTGGGTTTGCATTTGAGAAATCCCATAAATTTTGGCAGCTCAGGCTGTTTGTATTCAACTGTTTGTCCCTTTTGTCTCTGAAAAATATTCTTGTCCCCTCTCCCAAGAACAGTGTCTTTTGTTGTGTCGCGGTGCCGTGGAACCACAGGGACATGCAAAGATTGAACACCAGTAATAACCAACTTACACAATCTGCCAAAAACTGAGATGTGTTATGCTGTTTCCATGAGCATAGCAGAGAGATAATGTGTTCAAGTTTTTCCTTAATGAATTTTAGTTAATTTAGGAATATATGGAAAAGCCCTCCTTCCCTGGAGACAGCCCCGGACTTTCCACTGCCTGAATTCAATGCAGAAGCCATCATTCTCAGGTCTTCCTTCAAGTTGTGCTGAAAGTCTTGTTCTAACTTTCTTTGTCCTTCTTTCTGCCTGTCATCCTGTAGCATAGGGACATCGAGTTGGCATTCAGGCAGTTCCCTTTCTCCATGGCTGTTTTTTGCCCCCTCAGGAGACATCTGAGCTTCCTGGCTGGGCTCCTTGGGGTGGCCTCTCTTGCCTCAGCCATCTAATCCATTCAGCAGACTGAATCCCTTCTCATACTGAATGAAAGCTGGTTTTCACTCCCACCTGTTTCTGTGTTATTTCACACAGCTCCTGGGATGATATTACCCATTTTCCTTTGCCACTGTTGACTCTCATAAGAAATGTGCAAAACCGACTTCCTTCTTAAAATACACACAGCATGATGTTTCAAAAACATTTGGTGTTTGCTAGGTCAGCTGCTTATTGTGTTTTACCTGTTGTTTGTTCAACACATACCAAGACTCTGCTGTTTGGGTATTGAAAATGTAAACACATACGTTAATATTGGCTTGGGATTGTATTTTCATTGGTGGAAGAAGGCTGCCTAGCACTGTGGGTCTAGGAGATATAAATTATAAATCGATAGTATAAATACTGCAGTATAAATTATAATAGATTTAAAAGATGAACTAAACTTTTAGACCTTTGAGAGTCAGTTGTTTGGGGAATGTCTTTCACTATCTATGTCTTGTTGCACATCTGTACTCTTGCCATCAGTTGTGTTGTAAATCACCATTCCTTGGGTTATTCTGAAAAACTCCAGCTCCAGTCAGACTCTATGAGATTTTCTACTTTCATTTAAAGCAAAATCAAAGAATGGATGAGCCTGCAAACGGGGTTGAAGTAGACCCTAACGTCTCACAGGCCAGAGGGCAAAAAAACCCAGAACCACCTAAGTAGTTTTAGTTTCAGAATTTTGTAAGTAAACATCTTTTTTTTTCTTTTTTCAGAGGCTCTGGTCTTGATTTTTCAGTGTTTGAGGTTGGCAGTATTGTGTCTGTTATGTTGGCTGTAATTCCACTGCATAGCGAGACATGAAATTTGTCCATATGATATGTGTATTGCTGAACCTTCTGGAGTACTGAGGGACTTACTTCTATGATGGCCTGGCTACTGGGGAATTACAGTATTGCTGCACTTACAAGAAAGATCAGAAAGATATCCCTGGCAAAACAACCCTGGATGCTGCCCAAGTTTGCTGGCCTAGATGTGCCGGGGAGCTGGTGGTCCAGTTTGTGGTACAAAGATGCTCCAGTACGGTCTCTCTCCTGAACAATAGCTCACAGTTCAGATGAAGCAGATGGTAGTTATCGGAGCTACGTGAGGTTTCCATCCATAAAATAAGGCCCAAAGTGTATTTATGTAGTTCAGGCTTTTTCCCTCTCAGGACAGGGCTGGATGGTTATTTTAAATCTCCTTAAAAAACAGAAGGGAAGCTATTTTCCTTTACAAGAAAAGAACGTGTAAGGGCTTGAGTTTTCTTAAAACTTTTTGTACTTAGCCTGGTTTTCTATGGAAATTAGCCTCATTGCCATCTCTGTGTCTGTCTTCAGTTTCCCTTGCAATAACTTTTCAAAATGTTGGTTGAATTTATTCAGATTTGACAGGGAAGAAAAGGTCTCAAAGATATTATCTTTGTATGAGTTTCATAAAAATAGGCATCTAGATAGATGAGACTGTGATTAGTACTCCCGCTAAAGGAAAAAAAGGCACTGTAGGCTCAACCGCATTATTAAACAGCTGAGAGTCCATGTGGGAGACTGCTGTAGAAAACCTGCCTTCAGGCTGTCTCAAAGAGTCTTGCCTGCTCCTATTTCCGTTTCTTTTGCCACTCAGATTGCCCAGCATCCCGGTGCTAAGAGCAGCAAAGTAAAATGAACCCATGTCTTTTTTCCTGGACATACCTGTAGTAGGATTGCCTCTTTGTTAGAGCAGCATACCAGTGCACCTGCAGCATCAGCAGGACACATCAGGACCTTTAGAGAGAGCTCAATGTTGGAAAGCTGCCTAATTCCCTCAAAACTAGCTGATCTCAAGCCCTCTAAAGTTCAAAGGGGGCTTTCAGTTGGTATTGGAAGAGGCTTCATGGTCCTTGAGGACAAGTAAATCGGTCTGTATTAAGCTTCATGAAGCCTTTTTTTGGTCTGGGAATGTCATCATTGCTACAAGGTAAGCTCTACAGGTCATAACCCCACTGCAGACTGGAAGACAGGGCAGTAATGTACAAGTCAGTGGGAACCTGTGACCTGCAAGCAGTAGGGCACCATACAGGACCTACCAGCTTGGTCCAGATGCAGTGTCCTGGCTTGCTGCCATGGTGTTTCCAGCTTGAGAAGACCTGGGCTCCCTCCGTACCTACATGCAATGTGAGGCTAAAACAGTTGCAGTGCATCCAACCTTGGCCTTTGCAACATGCAGACAGCTTAGGCTTTCCTAAGCTGCACGTCCCACCCCGTGCTTCCAGCCTCAGCGTTAGTGAGGGCAAACTGTGCTCGGTTGTGTCCATTTCCCATTCCTGAACACCTACTGTCCATAGGTACACCACCACACAAGGGGCCATAGCTGTGGTAAGTCTCAGGCCAGGTAATCTTCAGCCCCTCGTGGGCTAAGATGGGTGAGGCTATATCACAGAAATGTCCATGTGAAGGGCAAAACTTTCAGTAGTTTTCCTGAGGAAAAGCGCGCTCTGACCCCATTACCAGCATCTCTGTAGCTGCCCTTTAGTGTCATTTAGCAAGTCAAAGGAAGGAGGGTTCAGCACCCCATGGGTAGTTCTGTGCTGGTCTGCAGCTCCCCAGATTAGGTGGACCAAGCCCTAGTTTCAGTCTAGATAAGTGTATGTAAATAGAGCTGTTTCGGTAGAACTTCATGGAATTTGTGATCAGTGAGGCCCCCTGGAGCTCTTTAGAAAAGCAGTTTTATGAGCAGTAGAGCTGCTGAGAGCTGGTTGCCTATGATTTATGTCTAGTGATTAGGTTATCTGGAATTTAATATGTTCCTAGTGCTAGTTAAAGTATCCTCAATAATGTCTCTCTCTTACATGAAGTCTCTAATGCCCAAGAAAGACTGTGATCACAATAGCAGGAAAACTATTACAGTCTTTTTCCTCTCCTTGCCTATCTGCTTTCAGGAAACTCATAAGAATGCAAAACTTTTGAGACAAGTGTAGTGCCAAATTGGGCTGAAAACAATCAAAAGCATCAAAAATTGCTAGAGAAGGACAGACAGAAAGATAAATATGCACGTCATGATTGCACCGGCCTGATTTCTTAGGGAGCCAAGTTAAAAATACATTAAAGTAAACGTCAATTCAAATGAAAACAGAGAATGGTCACTTCTGAGCTCTCACGACAAAAAAGAATTGCAGCTGCTGCATCCCATCCCAATCCATTGGCATGACCCTTAGAAGATGCAGTATAGATTTTGAGAAGCTGTTGGTACCATTCATTCTATATGTGCTTGGCTAGAAATTTATAAATGAATTCTAATATTTCTAGAATCTGGGATTGGAGGTGCACGTATGACCTGTGCTATGTGTGCTGATGTGCTAAAAGTAATTTTCATAGCAGTGCAATTTGGAGGAGTTGTGCGAGTTTTCTGGAGAGGCAGAGCCAGAATTATATGTGGGTGTGTTATGTTCTAGTAATAATCTCATGGGTGAGAAGCCAGTTGATAGGTGTCCATACGTGATCCCAGGCATCCTCCTCATCCATCTCGGTGCCTCTGGAAAAGAATTCTTTCCATTACAGTCCATACCACCTGGCGACTGTGCAGCATTTATTGACCTGATTTTTTTATGCTTTTCTCAGTGACAGCTTGATTTTCCTTGCCACGCTCTTAAAGAACCCTTACTATAAAGACCTTTTCAAAGGTATTTCTGTTCAGGGATCATGTCGTGCCTTTGCCTATGTTTTAATCAATGTGTTTCGGTCAAGATACAGAAACATTTTAAGCCTGGTGCCAGTTAGTTTTAATTGAAGAGGAGGAAGAAAACCCAGCATGATTGGGTCCTTGGGGAGATGGTGAGTTTCTACAGCTGAGCCTTTGAAATATCTAGGCAGTTTAAAAGAGAAAGGGAAGTAACTGTGAATGAAGCAGCCAAGAGATGGAGGTATGGCTGAAAATTTCCAGCCAAGAGACATGTGGAAACTTATGCTCAGAGATTTCTCATGTGTTTGGATCTGATCCAAATGAACCAAAATCTGCAGGAGACTTTTCTACTCACTGCAATGATTTTACTATTAGCAGACCCTTTCTTTTATGAATCTTCTCATTTCAGTACTAAGAAAAAGAAGGTTCATGTGTTTATATAGCAATTTGGCAAAACCAATTGTGGCTGTATGGCAAATCGACAGTGCTGGAACAATAGTCTGAGCATGGAAATGCTGCTGCAGAGCCACAGGAGGAACAGGGATAGCTTCTTAGGCAGGGTGCTAGTGGCCAGTCCCCAAAAGGTATTGGTTGCAGGTTAGAGGAAGAAGTTGATTCCTGCTCAAAAGCCTTTGGCTACTCCAGGCAATGCCCCACACATATTCCATAGCCAGGGCTAGCAGTTTGTCATTGTAAATCATGGAGAAATTCATGGCTGTGGTTTAGAGTGAGAGGCAAAAAAGCATGGGTTCATAGCTGGGAAGAAAGGTCAAATGTGAGCCTTCTCAAAGAAGACTTGGGAATTTTAGGAGCCCAAGGGTATGAAGTTTCCTGTGCTTCCCTGGTTAATTACTTTGTCAATGGTTAAAGACCATTTCAACCCACTTGAAACGGGGTTCCAGCTGGGTGCTGTGCAGTGGTAGGGGCACTGACCCAAGGCTTGAACCTGTCTCAGTTGTAACTAATGGAAAATCTCCCTTTAAGTTTAATGACTCAGGAACTGAGTCTTAAGACACTTGTAATGTTACTATCAGTAGAAATACACCTGCCCCGATTCCTCTTTGTTCTACTCAGGTCACCTGTTTCAGCTCAGCAGCTCTCAAAATTTCCAATGTATTCACCCACCCACGTGTTCAAATCTTAAGATGTCAAAGTCATGAGTCTTTTTCTTTCTTTTTGAATAAATCATGGCATCCATGGCTCTGGAGATAGCTTGACAAAAACGTAGCTGTAACTGAAGTATTTGCTGTAGCTGGGAAGTGTACAGAGATCAATTAAAACAGACAGTTCTCACTCACTGAGAAGTTTCTCAGATTTGGGAACTGAAACCTCCAGCACTGGGATTCACCTTAAAAGTTAACAGCTTTTGAAAGCTTGAGCCAAACCATATTTAGATATTTCTGGGATCTAGGCAAAAAGAAGAATCAGTTTTGCTTTGAGGACATAATGAAGGTTTCTTTTTAGGCAGTTACAACTTCAGAAGTAGTTTCTCCTCTGTGTCGGGTTGTGGTCCCTTAGTAAAACTGTAGAACCACTTTGCAGGACGAGTGAACCGATACATAGCACAAAATATTACTGCAGTCATTGCTCCATAATTATCTGAGTCCATATACCTAAAGGGCAGAATTATACTTTATTTTGTGTGAATAACCTGTAACAAAGTAATGTGAGGACTTGTCTAAACTTGCCTTGGATGCGTTATCCCCACATGTCCATGGAGTTGGTGTTACTGTGCAGATAGGGCTGAGCTGAGGTACAGAGGAGCAGGGAAGGGGACAGGTCGTGCACTCCAGTGCAGCGGGCAGTGCTCAGCTGTCCCTTCCTTTGCCAGTGCAAAGTCACTGGCTGTTGTTTCCATA
Organism: Platalea leucorodia; assembly: GCF_965183815.1. Classification (NCBI taxonomy): domain Eukaryota; kingdom Metazoa; phylum Chordata; class Aves; order Pelecaniformes; family Threskiornithidae; genus Platalea; species Platalea leucorodia. Next base: position 63,792,994 of record NC_138827.1, read on the forward strand.
TGCTCCTTGACCTTTCATATATTCTTGGATAAATTATCTGTGTTATAAACATCCTCCTCGGCATCATGAATTGAAAAGAAAAAAGTGACAGGCTGTTTTTAATGATTAACCCCCCCACACACACACGAAAGGCTATTCATTCTTAATGCACTTAACTAGCGGGGCACGGTGGCAGTTTGACTCACACTCTGTGGGCTCTCACTGTCAACACAGTGATGCTCTGAACCATTAATAATAATGTGACGTTTAAGCTGGGGGGAAATATGTGTCTCTTGAAACCACATTTCTGTCTTCCACCCACCCCACTCTAGCATTCATCTGGATTTATTGAATAAGGTTAATGGATTATTTAGCAGGTTTCTCCAGCCATTATCAGCTAGCACACTCTGTTTATGTGACTGGCCTCTCCTGTTCTGTCAGCTGTCATAAGCTTCTCAATTAGAAAAGGAAAAAAAAAAAAAAAAAAGTATGAAATAGGTAACTATGGTTACCTGTGATGTGGGTTCTTAGAAGTGCTCAGAAACCTAGTGGCAACAGAGTTTGGAAGTTCAAAGCTTTAATTTATTCAAGAACTCTCTTGAATCAGAGTATCAAAAGCAGTTAGAATAAATTCAGAACATTTTCTTTTGTAGAACAATATTGCAGTCCTAAACAGAAGCCATCATACAGACCGACTGCTTGCTCTGCTCACGTGAGAAGAATATAGGAGAAGGAGAGGGTAAATACGCCCTTGTTCCACTTTTCTCCTGCAGAGCCTGGTGGCCCTTGCAGTGGAATAGCTTGTGAAAGCAGTGGTTTCTAAGAGAAGTGGTGCTTCCATTGTCCTGTTGTATTCCTATTTACACTGAAATGATGATGTTAAAAGTGGTCATACAGAGCCCTGAAGCTGTGTGTGCTTCAGGGGCATCGTTCAAGTAAAGGTGCCTACTTCAGAAATTCAGCCCCAATCATGCTGTCTGCTGAGGGAAAAAAAAAAAAAAAAAAAATCATCCATGCTTAATTTAATGAGAACACAGGATAATGTTAAAAACTTTTCATTGGCCAAAAGTGCCCTATGAAATATATCCTGAGGTCAAAAACTTCCCCTCTCAAGTGTTTCAGGGGGAATCAGTGGAATTATATACATATATGCCTTTTGCAAAGCAGGGAGCTCCTCTGTGTTCTTCTTATAAGATTTTCATCTGAACACACAAGACAGTAGCCACCACAGCATTCCCTGTATGCTCGGTGGGCACTGCCCAGGAGAAGGGGAGAATAAGAAGTTCAGCTGTCCAAAAACATGGTCTCATCTGAACCAGCCAAGTACACAGAGTACAGGAAAGAGCTGTTTTGTCACATATTTTATTATCATAACATGCAACATAAGGTGAATACTGGAAAACCTTGCATCCAGTGCATGACAGACATGTCAGGTTTATCAGTGCACTTCCAGTAGAAAATTATTATCTGCTACTGGGTCAGTACTCATTTCCCAAGAAAGCTGTCTGAAAAAGGTGGGGTTTTAACTAAGGGAAGATAGGTGTAGTATTGGACTGGGGATTGCTGAGACCTAGGAGCAGTCCCTGCCTCTGTCCCAACACCAATGATCTTGGGCAAGTCATTTCATCTTTCTCCTTCTAAAACACAGTTTTGTTTATTAAATGTTTTATTTATTTATTATATTACTATGTTTATTAACATAGAGTGGGTTGTTTTGGTTTTTTTTTTTTATTAGAATCTCCTCTGTTGGAAGCAGGGGAGAGCTCTTGGTATGTGTATGTGCTGTTCTTTGCTCAGCAGGGGCCCTGACCTGGGCTGGCAGGTCTAGGTGTATTTAAGCTGCCCTAGATTTTGTGCATTGCATGCCAACACTACTGGGCTATGGAAGGGTAGTAAGGATGGGGGTCCTCTGACAGAAACCAGCAATGAAAATGCCTTTCTCCAGCCCCTTCCCAGCTGCTTCTAAACTCAGCAAATGCAATCTTTCACAGTAATTAAGCATTCATCAGGTTGTAAGGCGTAGTCTTCAGGTTGTTGGAGAAGTCAGATAACTGAATTTGTCAGTTATTGCTGAATCCCAAGAGTGACCTCCAGCAGTTACAAAGTGCACCTACCCCTCTGCTACATGTTTGCTGGATCTGATCTTCATGCTGTTGATTTTGCTTTGTCATAAGACCATTTTCTAGAAAGCCAGCACAGTCACTCTGAAGCCTCTAAATGCTTACTCCAAGTCCTCCTGTTTAACCAACTTGAAACAAATAGCATATAATTTATTAAGGGTGCATAAAGTTGAGAATATTGCAGTTCAGTCAGATGCAGGGCATAGCCGTGAAAGGTCACGGTTCTTATGGTAGTGTTTGAAGTGCTGGAAAATGTCTAATGTGTTTGCACTGTGGCTGCGTTCGTTCTGAAACTGAGGGAAGGCTGTGCTTGTATCTGTTAATCTGGAGGTTCCTTATTAATAGGCTGCACACTTCATTGATTTTTAATTAATTTCTGAAGAGACACAGAGGATAAGTGCTGCAGCCCACAGACATCTCTGTACTTATTGCAGTCCACATCTCTATTGATCGCCTGCCTAAGGAGCAGAAGTAATCCATTTTAAATACACTTTCTTGGAGAGAGTGAATGCACTACACAATATACTCTCCCAATTGTAATTGTATTGGCAAGAGGTCAGTGGCTAGGGTGGGGGAAAGGTCCGTTGTTTAGTATGCTGCTGCCCTCCGAGCACAGGCTTCTCCGCAGGCTTCGTTTCAAGAAAGCAAAGTTATCTCCCTTATGGGCAGTTTGTAACTACAGAGTATTAAGAAAGCACTGGTCACAGCTCCGCTGTTAAAGTTGCACTGGGAGCTCCTTTATAGGACCCATTTAGCCTGCCTGCCTCTTCAGAGGAAGGAGCCGGAGCTAGTCTAACTGTAGCAATTAATCTAAGAGAGAATAGCATTCAGAAAGCCCTCTCAAATCATTAATGCGCTGATACCCCTCTCTTTGGTTGCTGCTTTGAAAAGCATCAAACACTTTCCAGGAGTATGTGATCCACTGGGAGCTGAAACCTGAAGTCTCTGAGCACTCCCCAAATCAGAGGATAGGTACATTCTCCCTGCTGGCATGTGTAACACACGTTACTAGGATTCGCTTTTGAAACAATAATTCACAGTCTTTGTCATAAGGACTGTGTTCCTGCCAGCCTCTTAACTGCAGTTACTTGGCAATGAGTGTTTATTGCCCAGCAAGGAGAGTTTTGCAGTAATAAGTTTGTTATTTAGGCAGTTAATTCTTATTTAGAGGCTGCTTTTACAGAAAGAGGTGTTGACAACACGTAGCCGTGGTTGCAGCCAAAACAGTACTAAGTACTTCTGTGCTTCCTGGACAAAGGCGAGTTGTGTTAGCATTAGTGGACGCAGCAAGTGTTAAATTTTGGCTCACAGAGCCCAGGCCCCATGGTCCATCTGGGGAAGGGCATCCCGGCGGTAGAACAGAAATCCGCATCTGAAGAGTCAGTCTTTTTCTTACACAGGGACCGTCAGTAGGTTTCTGCCTTGGCTTTTTTCTCTTTCTACATGGGGCGATGCACCCAAAGGACGGTCTCTCAAAAACACCTGACTGGTTTGTGTGCTCACCATGAGAAGCAGATACTGCAGAGCCAGCAGGGAGGCATCAGATGCTAAGTACTTTTATCAGAGTGTTGGGGGTGACCCTTTACCCATGAGTCCCCGACTTTATTAAGTTTTTCCTATTACAGCTCCTGGTCCTGTTCAGTAATTGGAGGGTCAGAAACTCTCTTGGTGTGTCTCTGCTGCAATGTATATTTGTGCATCGCATCTATGTTGGCCTAGTGAGGGTATGAGAGGAGCTGCAAAGCTGTATCCAGGTTACTGTGTCCTTACTGATATGCTTATTATAAGTGCAGCTACAACCTACAGTTTCTCTTTCTTCTTTGGGCTGCAGTACCATAAGCTAAGCTGTAATTTTCTTCAGAGATTATAGGAAAACATCCCTGTCCTTTTGAGCACTTCGGGAACAGGGAGAAGGTACTGCAGGAGACTAACGTAGCCTGTGTCCGCACAGCCCAGGAGGCTGGGACACCTGGCCCAAGTGAAGTGATAACACAGCTGATATGAGCCAGTTTGCCCATTGAAGGCTCTAAAGCTGGCATAGGAGAGCACCTTGCGCCCAGCTGTCTTAAGGAAACACTGTGGCAAGAGTCCGAGCTAATTGCAAAATGGAGATGAGACACAACTCCGCAGCTCCCTCCCTCGGGAAAGTCATGCATAGGAATGAACTTTTTTTTCTCCCAGCCTAAAGAGCCCATGTAGCAGCTGCACAGGTATGCCTGTAGGTGGGACCAGAACTTAGAGGCTCACACAGTATGGACAGTATTGAGCTACCTGGTTTGCATCTCATTGCTTATGCTACTAAATATATTTATGTAGCATCTTTTATCAGAAGAACATGATGTGCTTCACAGACTCTTTATGTTCACCACCACCTAATCTAGATATCTGCATAATTTGAGGGAGCCAGAGAGATAACTCACACTTTTCACAGTAGTTCAGACAGAGGGCATGTTTGATGATGACAGTGGAACAGACTCCCCTTCTGGTGATGCCCGAGGAACTTCAACACCCACCCAAGATAGACAGCATCATTTTAAGGACCCCACAACCTAAGAACCGTGAGCCAGTCAGTTCAGCGGTGACCCGTTTATCTGTGCTTTGAAGGGGTGAGAAGGCCCTCCTGAGATTTTAATTTAAGATTGCAGTGGGTCTGGGCACATCAAAATGTCTGCTCAGTCCAGTCAATTAAGTCTTGAAATGTCATAAGCTTATGAACTTGCTTCTCCTCTCATTTATTTCTACTCTTTCTCCCTGTATGAATCACCTGCCATTTTGGAGTAGCCTGCATTTTTTCTGTAATTCTCATCTAAACTTTAGCCTCATAGCCTCTTTCCCTTCCCTTTTGCTTCCTGACTTTGTTTTGACCTGTTATGCTTTAGCGTCTTTTTTATATTGTGTCTTGGGCCATAGCTCAGCAATGCAGTAAATCAGGCTTTAGGACTCCTATTACTGGAACAAATATACTGCAGCAGCCACATGATGCAGAGCGAAGATCTGGTGTAGACTTTTTTTTTTCCAGACTTGTTCTTTTGATGGGTAGCTGGCATGTTTTTACTGCCACAGGTAGCGTGTGTCCTCTTGTGGTTGATATGAAGCCAGCTGATCTCGATTTTGTGCTTCAGCTGAGTCAGCCAATGTGTGATCACACTCCCATGTGTGAGCAGACAGAATTTGTACTTCTGGGTGATCCACAAGTGGAGAGATGTAAGACTAACCTGTGTGCAAAACATCACCACTAACTCTTTTCACAGCAGAACTAGCTTGAGTTACCTTTGCAGGAGTTGTATTTGCACTAGTTATCTTTCCATAGGGGTAATAATCCAGCTGCACTGGGATCCTGCCTCTTAAGTCAAACACAGATATCTTGGGCTTGCTTCTGTGTACTCTGAACTGTTTAGTCCGAAGCCATTTAGCAACGTCACAACAGGACTATAAGAAAAGGGATTTATTAGCAGGCATGAATACACAGCATCCACACCACTCATGTCACACCAGCTCGGAGTGCAGGTCTAGCAAAGTTTCAGTTGTCTGGTCCTGATCAGGTGGACAGGTCCAAAGGGGCCGTAGGAAAATCCAGCTAGTTACGTCAGCTTTGTATCCTAAGGCTGCATTTAAAGACACCCAGCTTGAGATAAAAGCACTGTTACTCCAAGATAGGGCTTGTTACACGTGAATAGCTCATTGCTTCAAACTCAGGTAAACTGTAGAGATGAGAAATGTTGAGAGAGCAAGCTTAGTCGAGGGAACAGGAGATGGGAAGAAATATATTGCTGTCACATAAGCTTTCTTTGTCTACTTTTACCAAAGAGAGAGAGAGCTGTTAACTTACCCCATGTAAATCTGAAGTAATTGAACTCCTAAATATTTGGGATTACACCACAGCCCAGGATGCAGGAACGGACCTGCCTTGCCAGCTTTACTGGAGTTGGATGAACTCCAGACATTTTCGGAAGTCCTTGGCTGCTAACCTGGTGGAGGTGTGCATAGCACAAGGTGTGAGTCCCCAGCTCAGTCTGGCAGCTTTGGACTGAAATTGTTAGCATCCTTCGCTTTCCCTTGGCTGTGAGGATGACCTCCAGTCCCAGCTCCCAAGCAGACCTACATAACAAATCACACCTCTGCAGCTGAGTCAGTGTATTTCAGAGCAGTGTCAGTTTTTCCCTCCCACAGCTATCTCTGGAGTAACAGCTACTTAGATGATTCTGGTTGCTCCTGACAACAAAGGGCACTGCGTTTTCCTTGAAAGCATATTTAGCCCTAGGTAAAATTGCACTTTTTCCATGGGGTAAGCGGAGGAAAAGATGATCATTTCCAGCTTTCTGTAGTGTTTCCTGTTATTAAGCTAGCCTCCAGTTATTAGGATGAAAAGAGAGCAGTCTCCAAGCCTGGAGATTAATGTCCATGAGATTTGAGTTGGGCTTGAAATTTTCTTCCTTCACATACCTGTTTGATGAATCTGCCATGTGTGCTGGCTTTGGTGGGTGGAAGTTATTATCGAAGAAAGTCAGGCTGCTCTTAATTTCTGGATGAGTTAAGATCAACGTTCCCTCTATTTGGGGAGAAAATAATGTTTATTATAGAAAACAGCAAAAGGTCACACTGGAAAAAAAAAAAATATGTTTATAGTACACCTGCTGTCTGCTGGTACTGCTGAAATTCTTGGGGCAGGTGAAGGTCTTTATCTTATTTTTTTAATTTGAATGGTCTTGCAGAATGATGTCTTGCATCTTGCAAAGACATATGTATATACTTCAGTTAGTGATTCAGCACACTTCAGTTCATCTCTGGTAATCATCCCAAAGGGACTTTGCATTTAGTGAAACGTACATCCTTGCTTAAATGCTGTCCTGAGTAATGAATACCTTTTTTCTGGAAATGAGGTACAGGCACCTAATGGAAAGAGCTTTCAGACAAGGCTCTCTGCAGTACAAAGAGTTGGACATTCCCTGAACGGCAGCTGCCACCTTTGAAACAAATCCAGAAGCATCTGCAGCAGAGAGGTGGGACTCTGAAAAGTCCAGAAAAGTGAAGGAAATCAACTAACAGCATCGGAAGCAGTCTGTGCTTGCAACTCTTACACTCTGAGCTGTACAAATCGAGGCTGTGCTCAAAAACTGCCCTCAGGAACTGGGAGACAAATGACAGCAGCAGAAAGTAACGTGGGTAGTAAAGTAAGAAAACAGCAAATTGTGACTGCATCTTAAAGGCAGGAGATCTCAGGGGACAAACCCGTAACTTTCCAGAAAAGTTTCATTTTGCTTTTTTAAAAAAATCTATTTATTCTTTTATTTCCACCACCAGCCTGCCTTTGATGATACTCCTCTGTAGATGTCTGCAGCACTGGAAGTCCTAATATTTTGTGAACCTAATCTGATACTTTCTACTGCAGTTCAGCACTTGGAAAGATCAGAAAGCTGTCCCGTCTCATTGTCTCCTCTCCTCCCATGGATTTTTTGACACAAAGTCTCCTTTCCACTGTCCCACTTCAGTTTGTTGCCAACACATGTTATCTCATTTTCAAGTCTGTCATCAGGTACCTGAAATGACCATACCAAATCAGTCTATCCACAGTCTGGGAGACTTCACAAACACTCCATAGTAAAATTGGGAAAGACTCTCTTCTTTTATAGCTCTTAATGACTAACATTAGTCTATTCAACAAGATAATTTTTGTTCTCTGTTATTTCTAGCCAGCTCTGAGAGTAAACTGATGGGTAGAGAGCAGAATTCACCTCAGCTAGTAAAACTGCTGATTTCCCCCCCCCCCCCAGTTATTACGCAGAAAATTATCAAGGCTGAAAAGTGACAGGTAAGAAATTCTTACTGGAGTTAAGCTCCTAGTGGCAATTTACATCTTTCCTGTCCACCTCCCTTCTTTGAACAAAGCTGTCTTGGCTTATTACAAGCCTATTCTTCTACTCCTCAGCATTGCTATTGGTTTCCCTGGTGCTGTTGCAAGCCTTGTGTGAAATGTATAAACACGTGGGCAGGTCGGGTTAGTAATTGTGCAGGCAAGGATAAAAGCCCTTTAACACTAATTGAAGTCCTGGCAAGGGCATTTGTGTCTGCTTCTGAAAGGAGAAATTGCATTTCACAGTTGTGTAATTACACAGGTAGAAGGGATCTAGGCTACAGGTGGTTTTACTGCTATGTATATGTAGGTAAAGACCCATATAGCACACGTTTGTCTTCGTATATGACTCTGGTACCGGGTGAGTATAAGGGGCGCAGTTGTGAAAGAGAAAAGGCTATTCCTCACTCATCCTGAAGTTCCAAAGGGACTTCCTCAACTTATCTGTGTTACAGCTGTTTGCAGTGGCTGTTTGACTTCTTAATAGCATTAGGTGCTGATTCAGAGAGTGATTTTATGTTAAGGGATCCTAGCAGTAATTGCATTTCTAATGACATTCTCTGTGAGGAAACCTCTGCCATGACTGTGATGAGGAAGTATCAGTGACGGGTAGGTCATGGCTGGTTCTTGTGTTTGTGTGAGATGAAGCTGGGCTCAGAGATAATGGGACAACTGATCCTTAATGGCTTAATGTTGAATTTTTTCCTCTCAGTGGTTTCAGCATAAAAGTCCCACCCTATTGTGGATATTTGTCCTGGTTTCAGCTGAGGTAGAATTATTTTTCTTCCTAGTAGCTGGTATAGTGCTGTGTTTTGGATTTAGTATAAGAATAATGTTGATAACACACTGATGTTTTAGTTGTTGCTAAGTAGTGTTGATACTAGTGAAGGACTTTTCAGCTTCCCGTGGTCTGCCGGGTGCACAAGAAGCTGGGAGGGGACACAGCCAGGACAGCTGACCCACGCTGGCCAAAGGGCTATGCCATACCATATGACATCAGGCTCAGTATATAAACTGGGGGAGTTGGCCAGGAGGCAGTGATCACTGCTCGGGGACGGGCTGGGCATCGGTTAGCGGGTGTGAGCAATTGCATTGTGCGTCACTTGTTTTGTATATTCTTTTATCATTATTTTTTACCTTCTTCGTCTGCGGTCCTATTAAACTGTCTTTATCTCAACACACAGGTTTTACTTTTTTTTTTTCCAATTCTCTCCCCCATCCCACTGGGAGGGGAGGGTGAGCGAGCATCTGTGTGGTGCTTAATTGCTGACTGGGGTTAAACCATGACAATATTCTAATACATACACTAAAGTGTGGGGTTTCTTATTATCTGGACATTTTATATTTTGATAATTATATGGGATCCACATAGCTCTCATTTAGACAAGTCCTGAAGGGCACTTCATTTCTCCAGCCTCACAGATCACACCTCAAATGGCACAGCATAGTGTCTTCTGGATCAGGCTTTAAAGTGTCATTTTTACAAACAGATCCCTTTCCATTGTCAGGGTCTAGGGTCACTTGCAGTTTTGTCTTGTAACCCTCATAAAATGTCTTCTTGGTATTTGATTATGGGCTTGTTGGGTAGTGATGGCACCAGCTGTGTAATGCAGAGAGTATCTTTTTGTTATCATGCTTCTGTGTCATGTAAAAAGATTAGAGATGCATATAGAGCACTTTTCCCGCCAGGTTCAAAAATGCCTTTAAATGATGATTCTTGGCATAGTATATGTTTAGACAGTATTGCTGTAGTGAATGCTGTAGGATTCCCATTTTTAGGTTGTTTTCATTCTGCTTGTGTAATCTCATTTATTGAAAACATATACATATATATACCTTTTCTCTTATACTTCCACCATCCACCTTTAACACTTGTTGACAGGATATCAGAAAAATCGAACATGTTTACATTGGGTATTTCTAAGAGGATTTACATATCTGCAGGTCATGGATCTGCAAAGGATTTTGTAGCTGTCAACCCTACATGAGTTGTTTTTAGCTTTGCAGATAACACAGGTGGGAAAAAGCCCTGAGAAGCTTGTTTGACAGAGGTGAAGTAAACTGTAAGTACAGTGGTACACAGACAGCTATTTCTACCCTCTTTCTGGATAGAAAAGAAAACCAGGTGTGGCATTGGTTAGGAGCAGTATTCAGGGTGGTGATTAGACATATTTATACTTCATAAGAGAGTATGAGGTTAGGTTGAATAAAATATAATCTTACTAAGACGATATTAAATAATAGCACAAGATGGAAATAAATGGAAATGGATGAGTAGAATAAACAGTGAAACATCCTAAAGTGTTAGCCTACATGTTTAAAAAAAGCTTGGAAATTAAATATGTAGAGAAGGTAAAATAAAACTAAGGAGGCATGGCTAAGGGTTTGATAGTTTAACTCTTTCAATGAGGGATAGTTCTGGACACCTTACCATCCATTCCTGCCATCATTAGCTAAAGACGGGAGGCTAAAGCCTTGGTACAGGTCATCTGTTTTGATTTTAACAAGACAGAAATTCTATTTCTTCATTTCTGCAAAAAGAAATCTGCAGTATCTTTGTATCATTTCAGTGCTGATAGGTGCAAACTAATCTATTAAAGAGGACAATTTTATTTGGGCCTAATGTATTCTGATACCAACAGAATTCTCTCATCAGCTTCTCTGGGTTCTTGTATCCTCATCAGATTCTGCCCGCAAAGATCCGTTTGCAGGTTTGGGCCTTTCTTTTCTCCTCCCCTTATTCTGAGGTATTGGGAATTTTGATCAAATAAGGATATTGGAAGTTACGTCAGATCTATGAAGTTTTAGAAGTATTTCTGTTCATTCTAAGAATTTGAGATATTTCCTAAACTAAGTAGGAAGGAAGTGTAAGCAGCACCTTGAGACTTTTTGTTCAGGGAGGAGCTCTTTTGCAGTGAAAGATGCAAGACTGAAGAGAGTTCTTAATCCCGTGGACGCTGGAGGAAGAGATTGTGGGCTGCAGGGGAGAAGTGTTTGGGGGAAGCCCAAGGGCGCCTGTCTGTCTGCACATAACTGCAATCTTGGCTTCAAGGGCAGCACTTTCAGGAACTACAAAGAACCAGTATAATTTTAGATGTATGAGGAATGACTATGCGGTATATTTAAGGGCTCCCTGAAGCCACCCTTAAGATTAAATTCACTGTCTGTAAAAGCAGCAAGGCTGGACGTGTGATTGCGGGCCAGAGGCTGCTCCGCAAAGCATGCAGAGCCCTGCATGCCTGCACACACTGTTCAGCCCAGCACAGCACAGGCATGGTGCTCTCTCAGCGGCTTTCTGAGGCACGGCCAGACAGGTTGACACCTACCTGCAGACATCTCATCAGACTGGCTGCAAGACCCCCAGGAGAAAGGGAGGGACCTGAGACTGGGAGGTTGCTGTAGTCCACCTGCTTCCCAGAGTCCTTGGTATGAGCAGTGTTGACACTGTCTTGAAGCGCTTTCTGGTTACTGTTCAGTGTTAGAGATGTGAAACAGGATTTATATGGATTCCCAGTCTGAATTTTACGGGGCCACTTTTGTGATTGTTTTTCCTCTGTTACACAGTGTCGTTGCTATTGACTGCGTTGTCTTTTTCTGGTTGGATTTCTTCAGATGGTAATTCTTGTGCTAAGTTATGGTGCCTCTGGTTTCATGGTGTGTTTGTTGTGTGACTCATGATTGTTTGACCTATGAGATTTATTTGTGCTTTTTCTACAGGTTTTAATTTGATGTCAAAAAACATTATGCTTTCAAAGACTTACAGTTCTGATGTTCAACAGCCAAAAGTATTGATTTGCAATTGGCAGGAGGGTGTGTTTGCTTCAACTAGCAGTGCTTTTAAAAGTTAATTCCATTTGCTTTATGCCAAAGAGCCCCTTTCAAACCACCTTCTTGTTGGCTGCAGCAAAGCCTACCACATTAAAATGAAATAGTGTTTATGCCAAACGTTCTCCCACATATTTTCAAACCTTTTAGCGGTGTTCACAATGGAATTTTTCTCCTAAAAACCACAGCAGTTCAGAGCTCTACTTGATGCTTTTTGTAAAGACATCCACTCTCTGACAAGAAAGGGCTACGTTCTGGCCCAGTGACCATGAGTGATGGCTTACCCATTCATGTTGTCCTCCTGGTACGTATGGCGATAGGTACATGTGAGCTTCTTACACTGTGAAAGGGGATAAAATCTGCCCCATGACACTGAGTAATCTGGTTATTTTAATCACTACCTGTGGCTCTCTGAATTATCATCTGTATTATGGGATAATATGATCTCTTCAGTATTCAACAATGACTTTTTAAAAATTACCATATATATTATACAGAGCTAATATATTAAGAGATACCTTAAGGGTAATTATCAAGTGTTTAATTTCATCTGTAGGTTCTTATAATGATGGTTAATGTCATAAATGCCTTTTAATGAAATTATAGGCTTGTAACCCTGCCTGACTATCCTTTGTGTGTCATATAATTAATAAGACCAAGCTTCGGTGTTCATCTCAGTGTCACAAAGCATCATGTAAACTTCTGTACTGATGGTAGATGGTTAGTCTCTCATCAGAGTAAGAATAAGGTTAAGGCGAGGCAGCTTGAGTGTATGTTACCTTATCTTTAAAGGCAGCTGGATGGGCTTGTTAACAAAAGTACTTCTAACAGAATATATACGCTGAAAAAAAAGGCCATTGACCTAGTGTCCTATTACAATACTACATGCAAAATTTTAAGGGAGTGAAAAGGCAAGTGTGTTGCAGCACTTGGAATAAAGAATTGTTTTCCTTCTAATCCACTGAGGGTATTGAAAATTTGTGTCCAACTGCAAAGCATTTGGAGATGGATAAGAAGCTTCATCTTGAATTGAAGACACTTGTCTGGAACATAGAAGAGCTGGGATTGTTTCCCAGTCTGGCCTAATTTCTGTGGGGCTCTGGCTAAGTGGATTAGTTTTTATGGTCTTCAGATTTCCTGTCTGAAAACTAAGGGCCATAATATTTCTTTTCGTCGTCTCACATTTCCAGATTTTGAACTTGCTGGACCAAAGGAGATATCTATGTGGTTTTTTGTTGGTTTTTTCCTTTGGCAGTTACCGTAGAATCTTACAGAATCATTCACACTGGAAGGAACCCAAGGTCGTCTAATCCCACCTCCTGCTCAAAGCAAGGGCAGTGTTGAACTTCTGCCCTCTAGGCCATTTTCTTATTGTGAATACTAATAAAGGAACCAGAAATTTTACATGTCACCAGTGAAAAGTAGTTCTAAAAAGTCGTGTAAGACTCATTAAGATTATTTTTCTGTTCTTCGTCCTTCAGGGAATGATGTACCTGGAAGAGAGGAGACTTGTCCACCGGGACTTGGCAGCCCGTAATGTCTTGGTGAAATCACCAAACCATGTGAAGATCACTGACTTCGGCTTGGCCAGACTTTTGGAAGGGGATGAGAAGGAGTATAATGCTGATGGAGGGAAGGTGAGTGCTATACATGTCTGGAAGTAAATATGTCACTGTGACAAACCTCCTGAAGTTACTCTTTAGGGCAGTGTATCCCTACAGAACTATTATCTTTGTAAGAAAGTCTGTCAGTGACTTAGAAAATTGTGTTCTGACAGCACACATAAAAACTGTTCATTTGTTGCTCAGTGGGCTTCTCCAGGTGCCGAAATATAATTGTCGGAACAGTTTTCACACTCAGACTTAGGTTTTATTCATATGCTCTATTTTATGTCTCGTTTTGAAGACTTCTGAAGTCAGTTCAATGAGTGACGAATGTTCTAGAGCATTTCTGCCAAGCCCCTTTCTCTGGTCAGTATGGACCTCAATAATTTGCAGTCCCATTTTCCCAGGCAAGTAAGTTTCCAGAAAACAAGAAGGAAGGCCACAGAACATGTTTGTATTTGTATCATATGAGAGTTTACATATGCTCAGCAAAGAGCCACCTCTTCTATCATATTGGAAGAGCCTGCGTATCCAAGTCTCCAATACCATGCTGAATGCCAGGCCACTAAAAAGCTAGCTTGATAATTTTGAAACCAGACATTCTCCTGTTTTACTTTTCAGCATACTGCACAACATGCATGTAGTGCCTCACCTCATTTCCAATGCCTTCAGATTAATGCATTATCAAATTCAGAAGGCTGTGAGGAAAGGCTGTATACATACTGCTGCCGGCTGCTCCCTAAACATCTTGAAATTCCACATTTCAACCTGTCACAAAATCCCAAGGGATTCTGCCTCTCCTGTCATTCCTTTTCCTGAATGTTCAGTTTGCTTTCTGTCTATTTGCTATCTGTGTTTTTCTGTGCTCGCTCATGCCCTTGTCTGGGACAAACAGCTGTTGCCAGTGTGTGCTTTTCTCCTGGATGGGCTGCTGCTTTATTTGTGTGGCTGCTGCCCTTGGCAGCTGTTGCATGGATTACGTCGACATTTCAGTCAATGAGGTGAAGAGCTTCAAAGGAGTCACCGGTGCTTTCCCATTTCCCCAGTAAAGAGACCTCCTGGCAGGGAAGATGGAGCTTTGGCAGTCTTCCCTAATTCCTTCAGTTCTCTAATCCCCTCTTCAGTAACCCCTCTGCCTCTTCCCTCCATCAGCCAGTGAATGACAGAAAATGAGCTGGTCCTTGCAAACCAGCTGTTCCCTGGCAGCTGTTAGATGGTGTCTTGGACTTGTGAGGCCAGTCACACTGCTGGGAGTTCTGGAGCAGGATTTACACATCAGGTGTGTCACTTCCCAGTTCCAGAGAAGTGTCCTGTGAAATCCAGAAGACATTTGCAGTTTAAAGTTATATTGAGAGCATGCTAAGACAGATCCAGACTGGATAAAAGGAAAAACTTTTTCACCATGAGGACAATCAATCGGTTGATCAGGTTGCCCAGGGAGGTGGTGCAGTTTCCATCCTTGGAGATTTTCAAGTCCAGACTCAATAAAGCCCTGAGTAACTTGGTCTGATCTCAAAGCTGAACCTGCTTTGAGCCTTAGGTTGGGCTAGCGACCTCTTGAGGTCCCTTCCAACCTGAGTTACGCCATGGTGAGCAATGCAGCTTTGCTACTTCAGCGGTTGTTCAAGCTTGGAACGACCCAGTCATATTTAATGGGAATGAAAGCAATACACTTCTGCAGAGTTTAGTGGAGGAGGATGAACTGTCTTTGCAAGTGCTAAGCCAACCTTTATTAAAGAGCGCTATTTTTGCCATAACTGTATAGGTTATGTTCATTAGTCAACTTCATGGAAGGTATTTTCATAAGGGTTTGAATGAAGACACATCCTCTGCTTTTACACCCACCATCTGTTCAGATTTTGCGCTCAGTTATGTATCTCTCTGGTTTATTCCAGTACATCTTCCATAGTTCCAACTTAGAGGTGACCCATACAAGTCCGTCCCAGGTAAAAATCTGGTTTTAATGTCTGTCCGTTAGAAATTAATGGACTACTAGACTGTGCCTCACAGGCCTAGCTCAGGAACAGGAAACACCGTGAATCTCATTTTAACACAAACGCAAGAGGGCAAACCTTTATGCCAAATGTAGGCTTGTGTTTGCCTAGACAGCCTTCTCTGTCAGAAGAGATGAGCTCCCCCCAAGGGTGATTCAGAGCCCAAGGCTAACTTGGGACTTTTGACTTGCTTTCAGGAGCAACTTTTCTCTCTGCAGTAATGATACAGAGAATTGGGAAGGCTAAGTTCCTAACAAATATTAGGAGTTAGAAGTTCAACACTGAAAATTCTCCCCATTGCCTGTTTACTCTGGTGATGATTATGTGGACTGTGAAGTATTATGGACACTGCATTATTAACTAGCCTCATTAGAGAGCAATCGAGATAGCAGTGTCTGGTTTTGCAAACCGTTGAGGCAAAAGAGCTTCTGTATTCCACTTTCTCTGCTGCACTTCAGATTTAGGGGGATTGGATGTCATTTTTGTGTTGGTCCCATCTTTACACAGGTATGATGAAGAAGTGAGTTGTTCCACTACATCTGAACCAGTAAAATTTGGGTGGTATGAGAAGTTCTGCAGATAACTGGTTCACATTTCTCACCTCCATATGTTTTAGGAGGCTCAGCCCCATTCTAGAGGGCAGGAACAACCATTTCCTCTGCTGGGTAGTGCTGCTTTTTTTTTTTTTAAGCTTGCAGTTGAAAATGGAAACAGAGAGGAAGCTGATGTCTACATACAGGATCTATCTGTATTGGTTTAATATTACATTTCTAAGGCTACATTTCTCTTGTCTTTCCCTAGATGCCAATTAAATGGATGGCTCTGGAATGCATACACTACAGGAAATTTACCCATCAGAGTGATGTTTGGAGCTATGGTAAATCTTCATGTGATTAGTTTAAAGATTTGTCTCTTGTAAAGCATTACACCAAGTTGTGTTACTACGTTAAACATATCCTTTTTTCCTAAAGGAGTTAATTCCAGTGGTTTTTGTTCTTCCCTTTTTTCTTTTTCTTGTCTTTTCATTTTTTAATATGTAACTCTAAACAGCAATTGTTACTTGTCTCCTACGTTACTTCCCTGCTCACTAAAATATATTATCATGATGTCCCTGCTGGGATGACTGCCGTAAGGTCTGGGCTGGTAGCAGTTTGGCTGATTATTATGACAGAACAAGGCCTCTTTCAGCTGAGCCACAGATTCATAAGAATACAGCTGCAGGTCATAATTTTCAGCAGTCCTTTGAAAATCTTAACTCTAAAAGCCATGAATGTCAAAAAACATTTTCAGGCTTATGGGACTTTCTGTACCTACAGTCAGATAAAAGGGAATTTGTCATAATACAGAGCAAATACAGCAAGAGAAAGAAGAGAAAGAGACGAGTTCTCCAAGCTAACTAAAACAAGCATCCATTTAATTTCGCAGACAACTTAGGAATTGGTTAGACAGGTCAGCTCGTGTGGGCCCCCCCCACACACACACCAAAAAAAAGTCGTATTTGAGAAATGAGATGTTCATTTACTATTGTTAATTCTGTTATTCAGACAAGCTATTGTGCCACATCTGCTGAGCTGTCTGCCTGTTTATCTAGTATAGCTATTACTAATAAAATCATGTTTACCTTTGTAAGTGGAATTTTTCAGCAGTATCTAGGGCTATGGACTCCTATTTGCATTTCTTGTTGCCATATCATTTTGAAACAAAAAGGTGTACGATTCTATTCATTACTCACTTTTACCTGTGGGTAGCAGCAAAAGACACTGTTTGCTGTGACTGGTTAGCTGCCCTCTTCTATTCAGCTGAGAAAAACATATGAAAGTTAAATCGATCATGTAAAGCTGCTCTTTCTCCTCAAATTCTGTATACCCCATATCACATAGGGAAAAATATGCCTCCGTTTATGAAATTCATTTTAAATGCAGGAAGCCCAGAATATCTATAATCAGAAAGGACAAGAGATGAGACCAAAAACAATTGGCAAGTTATAGTTATTGAACATCAGCAAAGAGGTGAATGAGGGTGAAATAAATATGTGTTTTATACCTATGGCAGGTTTGCCCATCACCTTTCACATTAGCATGACAGCTGGCAAAATATGGTTACTGATCTGGAGGCATGTTTAAAATTACCTTTGCAATAAAAATAAAAGTTAAACTGGTGTGAGAGCAGCAGTTTCAATATTTAAGATTTTGTTGGGGGATGAATTCTGTTACTTATGATATATGATCTTTATTTCCAGCTCTGATGCCAAAACAAATCCTATGGCTATTCAAAAAGAGAATCTTGGTTTTGAAGCACAGCACTATCATAACTCAAATCCATAAGGTGATTTAAGGAAAAAAATAATACAAGTGGCTGTGAATGACTTACAAGGCAAAGACAATGACATAATGTTACTCAGTGCTGTACCTTTGTGGCAAATTGATGCTCTAAGTTAGGGAACTAGGTTTTCCCCTTAAAATAATAGAGTACATCAGCCATTCATTTTCCCTCTTGATATGATAAAAGAGTGTGATGCATTCTTTTATTATTGCATCCATTTACTTTACCACCATTTATTTGTCTTAGACCTTTCTCTTGTGCCTCAGATCTATCATGCTGCTTACACCAATAAAACTGAGGGAAGTTGCTTTTGAAGATTAACACAAAGTGCTGTTTCACCATTTTCTGGAGCTTTTTAAATGGCAGACTAAACTTCAGTGTTTTTACAGACACTGGTAATGAAGAAGAGATTGCACTCCAGAACTGGGCCAGAATACTGCACTGTAAGAAATTGTGGAGGAATCTGAGTGATGTGACCTCAAATATTAACGCTCTTTTTTTCTGTCTAGGAGTTACTATCTGGGAGCTTATGACGTTTGGTGGGAAGCCGTACGATGGAATCCCAACTCGAGAGATCCCCGACCTCTTGGAGAAGGGAGAGCGATTGCCCCAACCTCCAATCTGCACTATTGATGTTTATATGGTGATGGTGAAGTGTAAGTAATTGCCGCTTTTAATATCCTTATGCTCAGTGCAAGAGGGACATTGTTTTAGAACATTTGCATCTATAGTTCTGACAGTGCTGTAATAGGGCAGGCTGCTTCAAAACAAAAGCTTCCTAAGATACTGTAAATTCCATTTAAATACTGCATGCACATTTTTTTGCAATTGCAAAAGATACGAATTTAGCTGTGAAGGGCTGAGTTAGCTCAGCTTCTTATTACTGTCAGATGGTATCTCGTATTCTTGCTGTGAAGTCAAAATTGTATGATTGTTATTGTAAACCCTTGTCATTTCCATGACAATCGATCTTGATGTTAAAAAAGATAGTATTAAACATAATTATGGTACATGGATACCCAGCCAGTGAAGGTTGCGAGGAGAAATGCTTGTTCCAAATATTGAGGAAAGAAAGCATGAATGTTTTATTGTTAGTAACAGGAATGATGATTGCAATAGTAATAATAAAAAGTAAAATTAAATTAATACAAGAAATGCTACAGAGAAGATAATTTTTTTATCATTCTTAGTCCAGTACAATAATTTATGAATGTTTTTACTTTAGCAAAAAAGGAAAACAGTCTGCTCATGGTTTCTTCCTACCCTTTTATCTCCAAGATACCCACACTACTGACAGTATCCTCCAAGGCTATGCTTCTAATTTAAAAAGAATTAGGAACATCTCTCTGGTGTTTCTGACTTAATTTAAGTGAGATTAACATACAGACATCTCATCCATCTTATATAGTCCTTTCCCTTTTGCTTTGTACACAAAAACACTGAAAGAAAGAAAATAAAACTAGAAGAGGTAAATAACGTATCTTCTGAAAACAGTTCTGCTGTGCATGCAGGTATGGAAATTGTCTGAAATACTGCAAAGGGTTCATGTTTGTTGAGTGCAAAAATGTTCCATCTGACAGGATTTCTAATGAGTTTGAGGTGAATCTCAGTGGACAAAAGGCAGTTCTAGTAGATGGGGTATTCTGGAAGATGAAAAGTTACAGCTAGATGTACAGACCTAGTCCTGTAATGTTTGTGTGGAATTCTTTATAAGCTATAGTAGCTTTGTTTTTCTTGTGTTGGTCGCTTCTTCAGTTAAACAGCACGAAGATAAGGACTGCTTCGTTTAGCCTCCCTGGCAAATGAGAACATGTTCTTGGGAAGCTGCTGATAGGATCTTCCATTAGAAAAAGCTGACGCTGAGATAAACTAGTTGTTGGTGGTGACTGCCTATACTAGTTGCTTGTTTTGCAGAAAGCATTAGTGGGGATTGAGAAGTGTTGTTCCTAATGTATGTTTCTTGGGCAGTGAAGGACAAAAGATTCACCCTTACTCAATTAAAATAGCATCTAATGCCTTGTGTGAGGTCTGTGTTGATGACGCAAACATGTGACTGCAGAATTACCTGAAAGGCAGATGCGAGGGCAGTCATACGGTGTATCTGTTGAACAGCTCTTTTTAATCTAAGTCACTGTGAAACAGTAGGTCAGTTAAAGTGAAATTGTATTTACTAGTAACTTTGTAATAAACCCACTAGACTCCGATGAGATCAGATTCATTATATTAGAGGTCAGACACACCTATAATAAAAGGCAGTCAGAGCTGACATCTAAATGGGCAAGATAGACACAGAACATTGCAAGGCATTGTTGCTGTCTCTGTTTTGGGGATGGGCAACAGGAGCTCAGAGCAAACGAAGAAGAAATCCATTCAGTGTGGAAGAATCTAGTCTTCTCTGGCCAAGACCAGATGTTTTCCATTTTAGATGCATCATAGAGTTCTAGCTTTCCATTCTTCTGGGCTCTTTATTGCAACTTTTCTTTAGGCCAGAGCTGTCAAGGACATCAAGGACTTCAAACTTGTGCATTTTTAAAAAATGAATGATTTTGTCCCTTGACAATTAACTGTTTTCTTTCATATCTTTCGTCTGTCCCCAGGCTGGATGATTGATGCTGACAGTCGGCCGAAATTCAAGGAGCTGGCTGCTGAATTCTCTAGAATGGCTCGAGACCCTCAGAGATACCTAGTAATTCAGGTAAGCAACTCTGCAATATCAGGGGAAAAAAAAATTCTCTCTGCCAAGCCTGACTGTTAAGGGGGTTACTTTGAATCTCTTTAAGTTCAAGGTGCTCTTGAACTTAAAGCAAACAGTGACCACAGTACTATACAAGAATGAAGTGGAATAGCCAGTGTCAGTACCTCAAAAATAATAATAAAATAATCTGGAGTTCACTTCCTAAGCTTGTATTTATGAGCACATATTCAAGATCTGGCTTTGCAAGCTGCTCAGTACTTTTCATTCTCTCATGAAACTGGGGACAAGATTTGTCTGTCAGTAGACAGTGGATCTACTTTAGACCAGGGACTTGCTTGGTTCTACAATTGCTTAGGCTGAATCTCAGGGGATTATCCTGAAGACACTCTTTCCCTGCACTGCTGAGATCATAAGAAAGTTTCTTTTCATAGCCTAAACATAAAGGTTTCTCAGAAGACAGGGAGTTGTGTCGCATTGGTACCTCTGATGCTAGAGAGGAGCTTCCCTCTGTGTCCTCCTTAGCCCGTGTAGGCTCTGTAGTGCTTCACAGTCCCTGCGACAGACCCACACCAGCATGATTTATCACATGAAACTACCCTGTGGCAGCAGGGCAAGAGCGGTATAGCCATATCTGATGACTACATCTAGCTGGAGCTGTGTACGCTATATAAATATATAAATTATTATATATTTATATATTATATATATAAAAATATATATATCTATATATATTTATATATAAATTATTGTATAAATAATATATAATTATTATATATATAACATATATAAACATATATGTTTATCACATACATGACTCAGGCCACAGAAAATGCATCCAACTGTTTGGTAAAGTCCTTAGATGGTTCCGGTGTGTGAGGAGTTCAAATGAAAATTAAAAAATAAAAAGAAGTAAGGTGATATTGAAACACCAGAGACCAAAGCATGGAATTAGTTTAATCCAGGTAATGATACTCTCATGCTATATCTCATGCTATATCTGCTCCACATCATGGAGTACAGGGCAGAGGTACATCCAGCTGGTCCTTAGCTTCACACTGATGTAAGAATTCCTAGCTGAAGAGCCTCCAGAAGCAGAGCTACTGCCACTTTATGTCTCCTGATTGCATTTGGGTCTCACCGTATGGTGTTTCATTTCACTGTGTAGACATGCTAGCCTACTTATGGTATATTATTGCACAGTGTGGATGTGTGCTGCTCTCCTTCAGCTGAGAAGTAAAATATATTCGAAAAGTAAAATACTAGTCAAGAGGATTTGTAGTGCTGAATGTGGAACTTCTCTTGCGGTATTTCCCACTGTGTTAAGTCGTAAGTTCAGCTGATACAAGTGATTCTGGAAAAAACAGTCTGATTAAATTACTTTGTTAGATAGGACATGTTTACCTATTCCAAATACCTCTTCCCTCCCTTTCTCTCCTCTGCCCTTCCTTCCCCTGTTGTATCGTCTGGTGGGTATTTTATCCTGTGAGGCTTCTTCTCCAATGATCCTTGCAGACAATTCTGGCCATGTGCTTCTTGAAGAGAAATCAGGGTAACTCCATTGCACTGGTATCTCTGCCATTGTGACTCCCCATTCCCCCCCCAGATGCAATCAAGAATGACAAGCTTGCTGTTGAGCTTTTAAACCGGTCTGTATGCACCCTATAGCACAGCCTGCTGGATTCCACATGTGGCATAGTAATTCTTGCAGAGTGGGAGGCCGTTCTTTAGCCATGCAGTTAAGTTTAGCATCATTTCTATGGGCTGCCTTTTGCGATGTTCTGTGGCACCAAAGCAAAGTGCAGCCCTGATTTGCCTCTCCAGCTTGTAGATGCTATTCCAATAAAAATACATATCATTGTTGTTGCTGTCGTTCCCTGATTTGATTTTTATTGTTTTCAGCTCTGTTACATTCTACAGAACTTTCCATATGGATGAGAGGGAAATTTAGCCTCTAAGTCCCTAAAAATGCAAATGAAAATAAAGCAAACACCCAGACACAGCAGTTTCCATGTTATTTTTCCTCTCCCTGTGAGCCTAAACAGCTGAGATATTTCACACAATATATCAGGCCTTGACAGAACTTGGTCAGAAACTGAGCTTGTATGGGAAAAAGAGAGAAGAAAGAATAAAAGCTCGATCACAAGAATGCCAAAAAATGACTTTGCTTGATTTATGCAGTTATTCTCTTTCTGTCATCATATTCCCAGTAAAAAAATCAAAACAAATTATGTGGATGCGGTGCTTTAGAACAAACAAAGCAGCACGCGTGGTCCCTGCAGCCTGGCTGCTAGGGCATGAAGAAGGCTGAAGTTCCCTGTTTGGGAAATTAATCCATCTTTTGACCATTTTCCTCTCTCAATACAACCTATTTAGGGAGATGATCGTATGAAGCTCCCAAGCCCAAATGACAGCAAGTTCTTCCAAAACCTTCTCGATGAGGAAGACCTGGAAGATATGATGGATGCTGAAGAGTATCTTGTTCCTCAAGCCTTCAACATCCCTCCTCCCATCTACACCTCCAGAACAAGAATTGATTCCAACAGGGTAAGAGCAAATACTGGTTATTATAAAAGCACAGGTGGAGATTTAAGTACACTAATCAAACACAGGCCAAAGTTGCCTTGGGAATTACAAGCTCTCATTGTAAGGAGAGTGACTATAAAAATGTTGTCACTGGGTTCCCCGTTCATTGTTCCTCAGTGGATTCTAAATTAATAGCTCAGCCTTGAGTGAATAAAGGCTTGACTTGAACTGCCTGTCCTGAAAACACAGCTGAGGCTTGTGAAGTCAAGCAGTATTGTTTCTTAGTTGCGTACCATCATAGCCAGGAAGTGCATAGCTCTGATTCTCCCATCCCTGCAATCCTGTTGTCTTGACAGGGTTGGCACTGATGCAACTGAGGGCAGCTGGAATACATAGATAATGCTGCTTTTTTGTCTGGAGCCAGATTTCAGACCCAGACCCTTTTCCTGTTTGTATGTGATACTTTCATGGTCCTCCTTCACAAGCATGTATTTTTGCTGAGCACGTCACAGATTTTAGCATGTAACAAGCGATAGGACAAGAGGAAATGGCCTCAAGTTCCACCAGGGCAGGTTTAGGTTGGATATTAGGAAAAACTTCTTCACTGAAAGGGTAGTCAGGCACTGGAACAGGCTGCCCAGGGAAGTGGTCCCCATCCCTGGAGGTATTTAAAAGACTTGTAGATGTGGTGCTTAAGGACATGGTTTAGTAGTGGGCTTGGCAGTGCTAGGTTAACGGTTGGACTTGATCTTAAAGGTCTTTTCCAACCTAAACGATTCTATGATTCTATGTTGATCTTTGTAACATCCCTGTCAGGGAAGGAAATATTCATTTTACAGGGGGAGCTGAGGCACAGAGAGTGTTCAGGTGGAATTCAGCTCACATAACTCTAACCATCAAAAGGACAGGGGTATAATCTAAACTCTTCATCTAGACTTCATTTTGTGTCATTGGAGAAGAGCGGGTACATCCAGTAGGTGATTATTGCGGCTTGCCTTGGACAATTAGAGTGGGATAAGTTACTTTCTGGAGGTGTCTTTCTCTGTTCACTGACTACTGACAGCTTCAGAGAAGTCTCAGACCTGATGCATGAGCTCTGGTGTGTTGGATCCTGTCCTAAATGCCTCAGCCTCAGTGCCACAGGAGCCCTGCTGCAGATGGGGACCTGAGTTCAGGTTTCCCAAATTCCTTTTCACTCCTGAGCTCCCTGCCCACAGCTCTGACCTCTGCCTGTTCCTGTGCTTGGCTCCATCCTTTTAACAGTTTAGGTGCCACCCCTTCTCACAAAACTAAGAGATGGTGAAATGCATTACTAGTGTGAGAACGTTTGCACAAGCATCAGATATATTTAGTAATTAAGGATTTGTTTGTTCGTTTGTTTGTTTTCTCTCCATGGTCCTTTTAGTGGAAAGTCACATTTTAAATACTAAGTGGAGTCTCATTGAAGTGTTGGTGTTTATTCCTCATGCTTTAGAAACCTTTTGGACATCTGTCCTTAGCCGCAGTAGTTCCAAATTCATACCCTGGTCTAAACTGATTACACCATGTGAGGCAGGGAAGAGGTAAGCGAAGGAGCTAAGAGTGTATAAACAAGGTGCTCTGACCATACACTGCATGAAGTTCTTCTGCCTCTCCTGAGTAAAGCAGTACTTTTCTGGAATAAGGAAGACAAAATCTGATCGTAAATAATATCCAGTCAATTCATAAGGAAATTGCTACTGTTTTTAAAGGCAAGGAGACTAGAGAGGTCTTTGGAAGAGGCTGGGTTGTAGTCCCACTGGCAAAGCTAGATTCACATAGCATTTCTCCTGCATCACTGAAAGGCAGTGAAAGGGGGGGTGATGCATGATTTAGCAATAAGCAAGAAACTTCCTCTTTATGGCAACAAGAGTTAATTTTTAGTGTTGATGCTGATCTGAAATAAGTCAGTTTTACTCCTAGCTGTCTCTGGAGAGGTTCTGTTTCCTTTACTGCCAACTTCTGAGAAAAGAAGGAAATGACAATAGTTACCTTTGAAAGGTGCTCACTGTCACAGGGATGTAAATCACTGTAGCTTAGTTTTACACAGTGGGGTGCTACCATTTACACCAACGTAGGGTTGAGAGAACAGAGTCAGACCCATAAGGT
This sequence comes from Platalea leucorodia, assembly GCF_965183815.1. Lineage (NCBI taxonomy): Eukaryota > Metazoa > Chordata > Aves > Pelecaniformes > Threskiornithidae > Platalea > Platalea leucorodia. The sequence goes on from NC_138827.1 coordinate 63,818,034, forward strand.
TTGCTGTATTCATCTCCCATATTTGCTGGAAACACTGAGGCACATTTAAAGGAGAAAGGATTAGTAGGAAAATGTACTTGCCTTTTCAACAATTCCTTTTGCCCTCTGTCTTTAGTGCCAGCTGAGCAGAGGAGTCCACTGGAGTTCTGAGAATTAATTCCAACAAAAATCCTAGAGTAAATATTCTGGAAGAGTTATTTAAAAAGTGCTGTTTGGGCAGCCAACATGCTCACTGGGATATTCACAGAAAGCAAACACAGGCATTTATTATTATTATTATTAAATGACAATTCAAGTAACTTTCTCACAGCCTTTGCCCATCTTTAAACCACACTGTTGCAGCTGCTTGCACACGTCATCCCCTTGAAGTCACTAGAGCTGCAGAAAGAGACCCCATGCCTTTATTTTTTGCCACACAGAGGCTCCATCGCATTCTTGATGTGAAATCTCCTCTCCGCAGCTCACAATTTCCCATCTTGGTTTGAGACTGTGATTTTGTGCCACTGAAGTCAGTGGGAGCTTTGCTTTGCAATTCAATTTAATGACAGTAGCAAGACTGTATACTTCTTTCAGTAACTCCTACTGCTGGGAATTTTTCTCTGGCATCATACAACAATCTAATACTTAAACAAATCTGTAATTACCCTTTGTCAAAATTTTTCAGATTCTGAGTCAAGTTTTCTGACCCAGGAAACCTCGGAGAAGGCAGCGGGGGGACAGAAAGCTTGCACCCAGCTCTGTATTTTTGCACCCTTTCCATCTTTATAGTGTTTTTCTTTATTGTAGGAGCCTCTTTATGGAGGGGTCATTTTTAAGGCCAAAAGAAGAGATGAGCAAAGAAGTTGCCATTGGGCAACCAGCTGATTTATAATAGCACTTGCTCGTATCATTGGAGACTGACTCCTGTCCCATAACAGGATTATCGGTAGAATTTTGATGCTTGTCCAGTGTCTCAGATTAGCTTCAATCTCAGCTTTGCTAACAATTCTGCATCTCCTATGACTCACTGTCATATAAGTGAGTACATCTAGATTGCAGGAAGACCACAGCACCTTATTGCTGGAGGGGCTTGGGGCCAAGTTGAAAGCCCCATCGCATATTAGCATTCCTCGTTTCCTCTGCAGAGAGGTTTTTTTCTGGATGTAGTACATTTGTTTTCTCTCTGTGCAGAAAACTACATACTTGTCTGTTGTTTTTCTGAAGCACTCAGGTTCTTGGGACATTAACTATTCTTCCAGTGAAGGTTTGTGTTGATTTAAAACAAAATACACAGTAGCTCCTTTAAGGTAATAGTGCATCTGCTGTGCATAGTTCAGTGCAGATGGATGTCAGCTACAAGAATCACACAGAATTGAAATGCTGTCAGAGCTCTCTATCTGCGGTTGTCTGATTCTGTCTTTGTGTTTCCTTTGGATAGTTCTTGATTTATGCTTGTTTGGTGTAGTGAATATTAATATTACACAAACTCATTGTGGTGCTGCTACAGCCATAGATGCCAAATGAATTGATATAGCTTAGGTAGTTTGTGTTCACTGTGTCTGGCAAATTAAATTTTATGGGGAGATTGCCAGGCAATTTGGTGAAGTAAAACACACAGACAAGAGCTACATGATCTTCATGTCATTTTCGGAGATCAGAAGTATGAAAGATACTGTATTTCCCGTCTTAGTTGTTCTGATGGTAGTTTTAGTGAAGAAAGAGTTGGTTATGTGATGGCAGAGTATTGTGCTCCTTCTCTGGGCATGTTGTGCTGACAGCTTTAGTTGAATGTTCCAGCAGCGCAGCTCTACTGGGGACAAAAGTTTGCAGGAAGAAAGCAGGGAGATCGTGAGCCTCCTCACACTTAGGCTTTGAAGTCAAGGAATTAAGGAAGAGCAAGAGCATTTACTTCCTAAGGAAAGCTCTGAAGTTTCTCTAGGGTGATCTCGGTCCTAGATCCTTGCAGCTTGTTGCGTGGGAGAGGCACCACTGGATGAGGTTTGCATAAAACGCTGCCTGCCTTCTCCCTCCCCTGTGAAGAAAAAAGCTATTTGGATATGAATTAATAGCAGAGACCTGCAGCCCATGGAAAGAAGACTGGAAAGAGGGAAGCCTTCTGGGGAGTTTCCAGCTCCCCAGGAAGTGTCACATCCTTCTTCCTCCAGGGATTACTGAGATTTATGAAGCTGCGAGGCTCAGACACAGCTTCAGCATTTCCATCACACCCACGCTGGCATCATACTAGCACGTCTTTGGGCCCTGTACGGCCAGGAGCAGAAGTCTGCACACGCTCTAGCCCATAACGGTGCCCACTGTTATGGAGTCTAGCCTGAGACTAATGCAGCTTTTAAATAACAATTAGCATCCTAAGCTAAATTGAATTCTTTCATTGCATCTGAAACTCTTCAGTTGCAATTTCAGCTCTTCGGCTTTTTTCTAGCTTTTATTTTCCGTTGTCTAGAGATATTCTAGAAATACAGAGTTTTAGAAGCTCTGTGCTTCTGAGAGATAAGCTGAATCCTCGGCAGTGTTTCCATGAGCACAGGACCCCAGCTACTGCTCAAGTGTCCTACATTCACAGCCATTAGATGATTCATTCAGGTATTTGTAACGAGTACTGTCCTGTGTGCACAGAGATAATACAGAAAGCACTCTGTGTACCCCATGATGCTTTTTGCTCTAAATCCTTGGCTAATTCCTTCTGAAAACTGTCTATACTGTTTATCACTCACTAATAACTGTCCCTGTAATTTTATTCCATACGCTATATATCATGGAAGCACCTGCCAACCTTGCAATTAAATATCAAGCTATTTTTCTCAGAGATGTCTAATTCATATGTCCAGGGAGACTATTCTGCTTGGCTAAAGCAGACTCTGGTACACCAAAAGCCAGTTTTCAGTTCCCTGAGTAGCGTCTGTTACGCCATTGCAGCAGTCCTGGTGCACTATTAGGTCTGGTAGTGTTTCATGGCTGAACATCTGTATATGTCTGCATATAAAAAGATTATTCCAGAGGGAAACCAGGCAAGAAGTTAGCTTTATGATTTATTTGTTCTGATTTCTAAATTTGAAAGGTAACCATTTTCAAATCACAAGATTACAAAGGAGATGGTTGTTAGTGATTTTCAGATGTGTTTCACATCAGTATGGCATATGGCATCTTTTCTTCCAAAGCTTATCAGGCACAATAGGAACTATTCACTCAGTGGGATCGCTGCCAGAATTAAGTGACTTTTATTAGATTTTTAAGTAACACGGCTGAATTTCTTAGGCATTTGCAGTGCTCCAGTGGTAGAAGATTAGATCTGAGGTCTAATACGACCTCCTTTACATAGTGAAATGCAGCAGACTTGGAAGGTGGGGGACGGTAAGCACCGCCGTCTTCAGTTACAGCTGGAAGGAGGGATTTTGGAGAGCAGTCAGAATTTGGAGGGGCACTTCCCAGTGTGTCAGCACAGCTGAGCTAGTATGAGAGGTACTGTCATTGCAGGTGGGGAGAGCTAGCAGTTGGTTATAGCATCCTTTCCTCTTGGCAAAGAAGGCAGCAGGGGGGAGTTGTGATTTGTCCATGATTCTCCGTGTGTCCGGGGCTTTAGTAGCAATCGGTGCCTTCCTGGTCCCCATTTCTTTTTCTGTAAGAAAAGGCAGTTAACTGTTTCTGCCCAAGCTTTCAAGCTAGTTATTTTTCCAGGTGTGTCCTGACCATGTGGGGCTGATGGCAGTAAAACTACTTCATCCTAAAGTCAATAGATAATTTGTGTGAAGAGATATCAAGGCTAGATGGGGCCATTGCAATCATTTTGTCTAACCTTCTGGCATACGATAGGCCAGAGTCTCTTGTCTCTTAATTTCTGCATCAAGTGCAGAAATTCTGTTTGAGGTGGAGTTTGTCTTTTAGAAAGATTGTCTTGATTGTATCAGGTGGGATGGAAAATACATCACAGTGTAGAAAAGTCTTACTGGGAAGTTAATGCTGACTCTTTAGCAGGGTTTGGATCCTATTACTGTCTGCCACGCACCCTTTTTTGTGCTAGATTAAGGAGCTGCCAGTTATCAGAAATCTCTTGTGCTTAAGGGGCTGAGTAGAATAGTACCATTTGTATGTGTTTGTTGTTAAAGAAGGACAACAGCGATGCCTTCTTTTTATTTGGTTTATTTGTGGTGTTTGCCAGCCCTTTGCTTCTGCAATATCTACCCCAAAATAATATGACCAAGTCTTTCCTTAAATTTGATGCTTATTACTGCAGTCTGTCAGGTTGTGGATTTTTTAATTTATTTCTATCCAATTTCTTTAATTCCTTCTCCTTAAGAGGTGATCAAAAACTTTCTGAAAATCTTAGTAGTCATTTTTTTGCCTTTCTACTAGACTCTGTTGCTTCCTTATGCAAGTGTTGCAATGAAATCTCCAATGCCAGAACAGATGAACTTGTAAATTAACTAGACATTGTATCAAAGGGTTTCATAATATTTCAGAAGATTACACTGACACTATCTCTATGTTAGCTCTCTTGCTTCTTGAAAAACTGCTTGATTAGCTAGGGAAGTTTGTATGAATGTGTCTTTTATTAAATACTACATTTTGTGTATTTTCCTAGTAGGGTCTAGGCAACAAGTGTAGCGGATACTGCAGCTGCTGCCATCAAACCTTCAGAGTAATTTTGGAAGTCCCACCAAGCTCTCTTTCAAGATCTCAAATTCCCATTTTCTGCTTCCCTAAGTTTTAATGATGTCCTGGTGGTAGGAGGCTCCTTTCTGTTCTGCTCTGCCTTTTACATTAAGCAGTTCTCAGTAGCTGTTAGTGTTTTGATGGTGTGTTGACCATCACAAATATTTTACCTACTGTAACTTTTTAATTCTGGGAAATTCTTCTGTGTCCATTTCTAGTCTTTGTTGGAAGTGTAGATAGCACAAGGCCATCTTTGTCCAGGACAAAGCAGGAGGTGAACCCAGACTGATACTAGTCAGCCTAATTTCATTACTCAGGGTGAATGAAGTAGGAAGAATAAACATGCAAAAACACACTGTAAAATACATTAGATGAAAATTATTTCAGTCTTAATAATTTACATGAAAAAGGAAAGCTTCTCACAAAATATGTATATTTAGAATATGAGTATTTAAATACCATTTTAAAATGTGCTAAGTTTGCCAGAGGAAAAAGGAAGAAAATTCATATGGAGGACTCAAACAGAATAAATGATGCCTGGCTCTTCACAGAAAATTCTTTGAAAGTGCTTTATGGCAATTAGTCTCTTGCTTTGCAGCCAGGCCAGCTGAAATCGGTGGTGTTTCTCAAGAAGTAAGCCCTTCTCGGTCTGAACAGATTATCAGGACCAACTTGTCAAATTGCCTCATGGTTTTGCAGGTCAAGTGCTTTAAAACAGGAATTTTTTTAATGTGCTAGCTGTTTTCTGTCACATTCAGGCTCCTGATTCAGGCATATAGATTTAGAGTCAGACTTTCTGAAAATGTTGGATGACACTTCAGTTTCTACAGATTTAATATATATTTAATTACAAATCATCAGCTCACAGTACTTCCTGGTGAGACCTGCTGCGCGTTAATGCTCAGTGGTATCGGTGGAAGAGTCTGTAGCTGTATATTGCTTCAAACCTTGATGCATGACATGTAAATTTATTGAGCTTTAATATAAACTGGTTTAAAATCAGGCAGCATCTGCTTAATCCATGAATAGCTGCTGGCTGTGTTAACAGTCAAGAGAGCTCACAGCTGATCCATTTTCTTTTCTCTCCTGAAAAGAAAAAAAGTCAATAGATATAAAGAGAGTAAGTAATAAATATTTCTACAGTGCACTGATGAGGCATTCTTGGAAAACAGCAAGCTAAACAACTCTACATAATTCAGTAGATGGAAAAGTGGACTAAGAGTCAGGAAATAATTACGAGAGCTGGGAGAAAATTTTCTTTCTGTGACTAGATTTGAAGCAGAAATTGTTAGTGAAAAATATCCGTTTCTGAGGAATCATATTTGTGATTTTCTTGAAATAATAAAAGCACCTGAAAATACAAGGGGCCGTGATTTGGAAATGCACCTGGCAGGGCTCCAAGGAGTTGTCATTTAAACACCTGTCTGCCCGCGACGGTTGGGGCTCACGAGCCAGAGAGTGCCGTCCCCAGTGTCCCGTGGCAGTGGGACGCCTGTGATAATGCTTCGAGCGTGAGGTGGCAGGGGGACTCTGGAGCATCCTGTGCCAAATACTGCACTTTCTAAACATACGTGCAATGGGGATAAATGCCAGCACAGCCTAAAGTGCCTTTGTTAGCCAGAGTAAAAAGTCTGTCATTCTTGTTAAATGCCGTGGTAGGGGAGGGAAAAAAAATTCTCAAAGCTATAAAAAGACTCTCCAAAAGATGTGGTGGGGAGAAGTGGGAGGAGGCACAGATGAAGTTTAGATTTAGAACGTTAAAAAGATGATTATTTTATCCAAATCAGCTGGATGGTTATCTCTTTTAGCGTATTATTGCCACCAGAACCTCAGCCCTGCTCTAAATCAACTCAGCATTTCATCAAGAAGCCTATTCTTTGCTATAAGAGACCAAGAGTGCACAATTACGGGTTTCTTTTCCCCCTTGCATAATAAAATTGGGAGATTATCATCAAGTTTCTATTCAGATTTTAGGAAGGCTTTTTTATTTTATTTTTAAAACCCATCTTTGTCTGTAAGAGCTCCCTGTTCAGGCCAGCATGCTGTAATGATTACTGCTGTAAAGGCTTCAGTGGAGATGTGCTCTATTTCATTCTCAATGAGGGTTGATGGCATTTTGAGAGGCTCAGAATATCCTTTGATTACTGTATAAAACAGACTGGGGAAGATGGCAATGCAGCGTGCGGCATAGGAGGGGGCTGCTGCTCCGAGTGTTGCTCATCAACTTTCTTTTGTGCTTTTTTTTTCGTCTGCCATGTCGCAATCACAAATGATGACCGTGTTGTGGTTTTGGTCCCATTCCCCATCCTTTCCCTGTTTTGGGATTTGAAGCTCGAGGTTTGTACAGAAAAGGAGCTGCTGCTGCTCCTGTGTTTTGGACAGATGCTACAGCATATGAGCAGGAGCGGTGCCTTGACCCTTCTCTCCCCCGGCGAATTGTTAGAGTAGCTAGGAAACGGTATCTGGTCTCTTCCAAACTGTGGGGAATCAGCCCAGTGTTAGAAGGTGCCATTTACTGTAAAACGTCTTGGAGAGCGTATTAAAAAAGGAGTGACAGAAAGCTAGTCATGGGTGACAGGAATGATATGGGCGTAAAAGAGATTGAAAGGGAAAGATAGACACATGCAAGCTGTCTCTCTTCCTGCTCTCCTGCCTGTTTGACACTTGTGGTGCGTTAATACAAAATAATAGGGAAAAGGAATTCTTGCATCTTCATTCTTGTGTCATGCTTAGATCACATTACATATTGTGCCAGCTGAAGTCTGTTGGTCAGCCATTCTGAAGTTGGAAGGAGGAAGGTTTCCAAGGTCTGGAGGACAGGGGGGTTTCCAGGGAGAGTTTTTGATGCCATACAGCAGGAGAATGCTTTTATTCCCAGCCCGGGTATAGGAGATGGGTCTATGGAAAAGCATTTCACCTATGTTTCCCTGTCAGTGTGCCTGGATACTGAGTTTTGTGGCCACATCGTGTATCGCTTAACAGGTTATTTTCATTGGTCTTCTTGTAATCTTTGACTCCTCTACTTGGTGAAGTGTTAGACTGAAAATATATAGCGTATGTCTGGTATTTTCCAGTAACAGCACGGGAAATATTCTGTGCAATATCTAGGTACGTTGTTTCCTGTACCACTAAGACAAGACTGTTAGGCATGTTTTGTTTGTGATATATGCCATTTACTCTTCACAGTCCAATTGCACCTAGAAGGCTGTATTCAGATTTGGGCATCCCACTGCGTATGGACCGCTCTAAAAGAGTTTATAAACCTGAAAACAGTTGTCTGTTAGGAGAGAAAATTGTGCAAGAGAAAGTTTAAATGACTCATCTGAAGCTACGAAGTAAGTCAGTACTGACCTGAACCCAGGTCACCGGTGAAACATCCATACTGATACTGAACAAGTTCAGGGATGTCTTAAACCCGCCCTCCTGCCAGGACATGATCTGGCACATCCAGACGATACAGGCAGCCTATGTGAACTGAATTTGAGCTCAGGCTGCCTGCAAATCTTACCTCTCTTCTGACAAACAGCAACCAGAAAAAACTTATGTGCAGAAAAAACTTGCATGCAGAAAAGACTTATTCCTTGTTTCTTCTGTTTGTTTTTTTCCCTTACTACTCTAAACTGGATGTTTTGAGTCTTGATTGTGGAAGAAGCAGTCATCAGAGACTGGAGCAAACACTCTAGCTAACACATGATGATGCTTACATTCTTTCCTGTACTTGTGTATCAACATTCAAGTTAAAATGTTTACACACATTCTGAGAAAGGGTAATGCTGGAAAAGGGACTGGGACTTCATCATTTCCAATAAAGATTCATTGATCCCTAATGGAACTTTATGGCCATTGAACTAACGGCATTGTAAATTGTTGCACGGCTACTGCCCACCACCTGTGTATGTTATTCCTACCTTTTATTTTTGTTGTTGAACAATAGGCTCCCCTTTCCTCTCAGCAGAAAAATGTATGTCCTGTCTTGCTACATTAACTCAGGTGGGCCACATTGCTGTTTGCGTGCCTGAAATAGGTGATATAAGAGACACACATATCCCAAACCAGTTCCAGAGGATGTACATCTCCAGTATACTGTGATTGTTTTTCTGTGTGCTGAAATGATGCAAGGTGCCAGCAATGACCCATACCAAGTGCTGAGCCATGATGCTTGGCAGTGATGCTAATGGGAACTTTTCTTTATAGTCCTAGAGAAAAGTGCCTAGTGGGGGACGGAGTTTTCTTAAGTAGGGTCAGGAGCCCAGGCTGAACAGAAGAGAGAGCATGTGGAATGCCAGACTTGTGTCAGGTGCTGCAAGCTGTGGGGACAGACATGCTTTAACTGTAACAGCCCAGGAGGGCCTCTAATCCTTTCTTTTTACATATGGGCCTGCTCTGAGCAAGGCCTTGGACCAGAAATCTCCAGAGGTCTGCAAAGGCCTCTAGCTATTACTATACAAACAGCACTTCATTTCTATTTAACATTATACAGCAATCTCGTGGTACATGTTCTTTCTTTCCTTTGATTTTCATCTCAGACATGTTTGCTGTGGGCTCTCTGAAGCAGGGCAGAGTAAGCTGTTAGCTCTGTGGTCAGAGGGAAGCAGGACTGCTCCTGAGCAGAGGTGGCTGCTCTCCTGGGGTGGTCTTTCCTATTTGAATTTCAGTTCAGATCAGTTGTAAATACCAGGCTGCTCCCTTGAAATGTAGCTGGAGTTTGCTCGGGGCTGGTGGGACAGCTCTGTGTTGTGTGCTCTGTCTGCAGCCCCAGCAGAGCATCCCAAACGTATTATTCAGATCCACTCGCATAAATTAGCTGTTCTTCCTAGAGAACTGCTGAAATCTTGGTGCATGCAGCAAGATCTGCTCAGCCTGGTATGTTAGGAGGGTGCGGTTTGGTGACTCGAGCCTGGATGCTGACTTGGTTTCAAATCAAGTAAACAGTATCTAGGGGAAGGAGGAAAGTGGGTTATTTCTGGGGGCACACAGCCCAGGACTGAACTGGTCCAAAGAAGTGTTGCAGAGCTTGATCAAAACAGATAATCACTGAGCTGTCGAAGCATGGACCATGAGACACCCCTGAACAGGACGTGTGAGGAGCATCCCAGTGAGAAGGTGGGAGTGTTATACTCCTGCTTTATGGTTTGGTGCTTTTTGTGTACGAGAGCAGAAAGAGAGGGAAAGGGAATTGGGTTTTCATGTGGATAGGAGCAGTATCAGAGTGGGTTCAAACATATGTGTGTGTGTGTGTGTACATTGATGTTGGCAGGGCCTTGCCTTTAGCAAAGAAAAATCTTTCAGTCCCATGAGCTTAGCAGGCTGCTTAAGAACAAGAAACAGCAATAATTGTGCAGCCTTATCAAATGTGTGTGCACGTCTCGGTGGGTGACAAGGAAAACCAGCTCTGCAGCAGCAAGGGTGCTGTTGTGAGGCTGTGCTAGCAAGCAAAGCATGGGGCTACTGGATCATGCTGTAAAATAAAATTTTATTTATTTTCTATTTCTTTATTTTCTATTTGGTGATAGTTCTGTACCACCCATTGTCCCACAGCAGCATCACATCACTGAGTGCCTTCCACCTGAAATCTGCTGTGGTGCAGCTTTGAAGGCAGCTGTGGCCACCGTAAGGCTGCTGTGGGATGAGCTGTAGCACAGGCAGGGGGAGGAACACAGCTCTGGTGCCATACTCCAGGCATCACACTAGACTCCAACGAAAAGAGTCAAGGCAGAGGCATATTCACGCAACTACATAAATATGAGCGGCAGGACCCAACAAGGCTTTGATTTCATTACAGTTTAACATGCAGCCAGAAAATATTATGTCCCTGCTATAAAGGAGGAGATATTTACCTTTGGGAGATTTTTAGAAGCAAGGAATTGGAAAATGAAATTAATGAATAGAAAGCAATAACACAAGCCAATATTCACAAAAGTGTTATTTACCTCTCTTTTATCAAGGCTCATTTTACACAAATGTTAGCAGTTGTAATAGCTGATATGTTACTGGTATTTAATACCAAAGGGCCTCTAAAAAGGCTTTAGGGGACATTGGCTTGTTTTTTATCTTTTCTCCCTGCTGTCATGTTTGTGCCTAAAATTCAATCATGTGTTATAAAGAATGAAATCTCGGGCATTTCTGGTTAGGACTGCTCATGGGCAGTTAAAAAGGCTAGGCTCCTTCTGGAGGATGGTTAGAGTTTAAATGCTGACGGATGTGTGCACTCCAGAGCTAATGGATATAATGCATATTACGCTATCAAAAGGGAGTGATGGTTAATTTATTTATTTAATTTTTTTTTTTTTTTTTTTTTAGTATGCAAGTTGAGACTTTTTAAATAGGTTTGTGTAGTGAGGTCTTTGAGCAACCAGCCTCTGAAGTCTCTGTCCATCTGAACAAGCTAGAGATCTTGATCATTCAGGTCAGAATTTCAGGATCAGAAATCCAAAAACCTAGATCTTCTCAGTAAAAGAACATCAGCTGTTAAGATGCAAAAACAACAGCCAAAAAAAAAAATAAACAAAGTAAATTGGATTACACATACAAATCAATCTATTTAAGTTTTACTTGGAAAGGTCCAAATGTACCTTTCTACTCATAGTGTGATTTGTGTCCTGACCAGTAAGGGTTGGCTGGGGCTTTCGGTACTTATCTTGGAAGCCTACAAAATGATGACATCACATGGCAATTAGCAGGCAATTTAAAGACATTTAAACAATTATATCACATTTTCAGCCCCACTAATTGGCACCACAGCTGTTTTCTTTGCCTCCTTTTTTTGGAACAGTGGCCACAGGGTATTAACTCATGGGGAAAAACAGTAAAGAATTTAAAAAGTGTGCAGACACCAGTGGTTTGGAGAAGAGACAAGCTGTAAGGTTCTGTGTTAAGGGTGTTGCAAGACAGCTATGTTTAGTACAGAGCTAAAGGGGGAGCATGAAGAAAATACCATTACTGTGATCTTAGTTGGCAGGTCACTAACTGGGAAGGGTCTTGTCAGCAAAAATAGCAATAAATGCATTAATGTTAGTCCGTTCTCTCCTGACATCTTGGGGCAGGGGTATTCGAAGAGGGCCTGTTATTATGTTGTTATAGTTGCATAGTATGTATTTAAATGTTAGAGTCACAGCCAAGAAGATCTAAAGATAGGACAGTGGGTTTAGCCTTTTGTGATGAGGGTGGAGCAAAGCATGCCCACGGATAGATAATGTGGCCATCCTAGAACAATATTTTTTTTAAGTTGCTAATCATCTAAACATTTACTGGGAGAGGAGCATAGCCCTGTGTACTGAAGCCAAGCCTGTTGACAAAAGACTTGCTTTTCTAAGTTACCCTTAAGAGATCACTGTGAGCTGTGAACTAAAAGCAGTTCAAGACAGCTCTCCCCTTACTCCTCCAGAATCAATGAACCACGAGTTGAAATTCATGGGAGTGCCTCTGTGAAAATAGAAAGATGTAAATTAAAGGTGCGTAATATAGCATGGTATAGTACCAAATAGAAAAGGAGTGGTTGCAGTCACTGGTTTAGTGTCTGTGAAAAGCGGACAGCAGCAAACTCCATTCCCCTGGCTATAATACTAACAGAGTATTGCTGCAGCTCTTTTCAGTCTCGTACAGTCTGGAGGGCTGTAGCCAGCTTGGAAACCAAAAGAAGCAAACCCCCTCTTCGGAGCCTCGCAGCCTGCAGGTGGGAGGAAAGGAAGCTGGGGAGCTTTACAAGGAGGTAGAGGATTCCCAGCAGAGCTTTGGATTGCTCACTGTTAAGACAGTTGACTCTCTGTAGTCGCCACTTTGTGTTTCTTCTCTGGATCCTACCTGTAATCATCAGTTTGCCTAAATCTTCACCACGCTCCATGGACCATAGCTTATTACTTACCTGTCTTCAGTCCTTCCTTCTTCATCTTTTTGGAGTATACAGAAAGATTCCCTGAATTCAAGTAAATACGAGATCGGAGGGCAAGGAGAAGGCAGGTTAAGTCTCCTGCAGTGCAACATCCTATAGCCATCAGTAGGACTTCCAAGTAGCATCTGGCAGGCTCGGGGGATGTTTTTTGTCCATTTGGCTAACACATTCTGTCTTGTAACCTGTCCATATGTCATTACAAGGGGACAGTAAATCTGTGGTACAAAAGAAGGGTGAGGGGGTTCAGAGAGGATCTGACCTCCACAGTCAGAGCACCTCTGGTTTCCACGGTGTTCCCTGTTTAAAGGGACCTTCCTAGTTGTCCCAAACAAGCCTCTTGCAGAAGACTGCCAAGCTACAAGCTTGCTGCATAGTCTGTATCCAGATGTGTATTGAGGACCTTGATGTCTGCTCCCTTTAAAAAAAAAAAAAAAAGTGGTATCTGGTAAAGCGCTTTCTGTTCCATCTTCTGTTATGATCTTCTCTCTCAAGTGTGATCATCTCAGCCAGGCAACTGCTGACTTTGGTTTTTCCTTCCCTGCTTGTGAACCTTTGTTGGCTGTTTTTCTTCTGGATACGAGTACACTTGTCTTGTATAAGAGAGAGGCCACATGCAGATGGGGCAGCAGTGAAGTTACCAGGCTGATCCAGCCAAGCCCTCTGCCATCTCTTTCTGTACTGCCTTAGACGGCACTTTCTTTGCAGTTGGCATCATCCTCGCTTCTCCGGCTGTCAGCAGCCACAGCTGGGTCAGAGATGCCAAAGCTGCTCCCAGGCCTAGGGCTTAAATTTAAGCTCTGCTTTTCAAACATAATGAGGTCTTTGGCAAATGCATGGTTGGCCTAGACTTCAGTGGTGTCTCAGCCCCTCCTCCCTCAGCCCTATTACCCATGCACAGAGCCCTCCGAGCTCCCGCTGGCTGCACAAGGCAGAGCTCTGCCACTTGTGCTACCGGTGGACCAGCGGCTGCTTGAGTCCCTCTGCACCAGCTGAACCAGACCTGCATTTGGCCATTTGATTCGAGAGCAATTTGTTGACAGCAGAGGAGATTCAAGTTCAGCTCCAGCCTCTAGAGAAGCTGCTGTTTCAGTGCCTTCAGACTATCTTTTGTCCTTGTGCCTCCTGTCACATTTAGGTCTTACTACCGTCTCTCCCTTCCTAGTCAGCCTGCCGTCACATGCCAGCCCTTTCTCCCTCCCTGCACCTCACAGTCTCTCTCATTTGCCATTGTCCTCTGTTCCTTTGCAAGCCACCTTTCCCTGGCTCCTGACCATCCCTGCTGCCAGCTCCTCCAGCACCACTTTCCTTGCAAGCCTCTCGGCTCCTTTGCAGTCTGCTCAGACTGCTGTTTCCTCCTCCTCCCCCCCACACTGGCAGGGGGGTCACTGAGACCACGGGATAGATCCTCTCCTGTGTTTCCTTCCAGCACCTAGTTTCCCTGGGGAAAAACAACCACGGAGTCCTGCGCAAGCCTTGCTAATGGATGGTGCAGACAGACAATTCAGCTAACAAAGGTTTTCCTGCACTTTTGTAATTTGCAACCTGGAGGCTTTTTTAGGTCATAACTTGGCTAAATATGGATGAATTTTCATGGGGATGGAGAAAAGTGTATCGCTAACTATGGCTCATCACCACATTTACACCTCAAACACAAGGTGTTAGATCTGAGTAACAAATGGCCGCAGGGATATTTCAAATAGAAGGAAATGGGCATATTTTTGATCACCAGAAAAGGGTCTTCAGACAGGCAGCATGCATTTAAAAAAAGTTTGTTTGTCTTTAAGATTTTTCCTGATGCAGGTATTTTGCTTAAACACAAAACGTTCCTTTATAAAGTAAGATATTTGACAGTGACCATCATCTCCATCCTGATGTTTTGGCAAGAAGTTTGTAAGGGAAAGATTGACTGTAGTACATCCAGTCCTTACTATGTGAGGATGCATGATGTCTTGTCTTTTAGTTTTGCTATGTTTCTTGGTGTGGATAAGTTTTTGAAACAGATTTTGATGAGTGAGATGTCTTCTAAAGTGAAGTGTTCCCAGGGTGGTTAGACTTCTTTCCTGAGGCAGTGGGTTTTTCCTGCTAATTTATCTCGAGTTTAAACCTTCTTTTTTCAAATCTTGACTTCTTCTTTCCCCCGACTAGGAGATAAGGGAAAGACAATAAAGTTTTTGAAACAAAATGGGAAGCAAAGTCATTGTGAAGAACTGAACTTGTAGTCTCAAAACTAACATTTTGGCAGTAGAAAAACAAAAAATAAAGGGTTCTTTGTTTTATTTTTATTTTCCTCCAAAAATCAGCATTTCCTCAATGAAAAACAGGCCAGTTTTGAGTAGCAGTAGTAAGTATAAATGCAGCTGCTGTGCCGGTGATGTTACAACAGTTCAGGGTCCACAGGGCAGCGTAAGACAGTCCAGAAACCAATGTCAAAATGAAGATCTCTGTATGGATACTTTGATGTACAGCCTCTAGACTCCTCGCTAAAACGCCTTAGCCTGTGATACAGAGGTAACATTAGAAGGGTGGTATGTGTTGAGAGCAGGACCGTGGCACGTTGGAGTCTTGAAATGCAGCAGCTGCTGTGCTATTTGGGTTTACCAAAGCATAGGGACTGTTTTTCCTGTCATACTTAAGCTAGCTGTGACAGTCTAATGACAGTCCTGCACCCTCCTGCCCTTCCAGCTACCCCTCTCCTGCATTGTCCCTGGGAAAGGAAGCCTTGGCTTGGAGAGAGATGCTTTCTGCCCTTCTCCTGCCCTGTATTTCCTCTGAAGTTGAATGCACTGTCTGTCATTCTTTCTGTACAATCTGCCTTTCCAAAAATTAGGCACAAGACATTTGCAGGATATACAGCTGTCAGCAGGTGTAACGCGGCACTTGCCCTTACCCAGCAAGAGGCACTCAGTAGCCCTCCCTAAGACTGGTGAGGCACACAGCTTGTTGACATTGGTGAGACATTTGCCATGATTGAATTCTTTGAATTTTGGATTCAGTTAGGAAATCTAACTGATGTGCATGTTTCTCTCCATTAGCTCATACAGCTCATGTGACTTGTTTCATTCATGTGACCTCTTATTACGTATCCATCATTCCATTTTTCTTTCCTATTAGAGTGAAATTGGACACAGCCCTCCTCCTGCCTACACCCCTATGTCAGGAGTAAGTATTTCACATTCAACCTTCATCCTTTAGGTTTTCCTTCTTCCTTCACTACGTATTTTCTGTTTCAAACCCCTTTTTCCTACATAAATGGCCCAAAAGCCAACAGTGAATGAAGTGTGTATGTAAGCAATCAAATGGTCAGGATGTCTACACTCAGCCTGGATTCGTGTGCAAGCTCTATGGACCTAGACCCAAAATTCTGCCAACTGCCAACTTTTCTTGAACAAGCATTTAGGTAACAGGCTTGGATGAATCTGTACGTTTTTACTTCCTATTTATAGGTCATGGTGTCAAAATTTCCTTGCATGCCCTTGCTGACAAGCAAAATGGTAGGTTGAGTTGAACCATTGAGTCGAGGTACCAATACAAACACAGTTCACCAGCCTGAACTGCACTACCTGGTGGAATTACATAGTGTTTGGGTGACCGTGTGGTTGTCACTGCAGGACACCCTAAAAGTAGGCCCCCCAAGAGTTCAGAGATGATAATGTCCTCTATCCCCAGTCCCCTTTGCAGAAGGAGATTTCCCTAACATGAGGTTTAAGGGTTTTGTTCAGAAATCAGGGGAGATTGCCAGAGTAATAGAAGAGGAGATACTGTGTTTGCCTCTTGCAGCTGTGTATATCCAACCTCCACATGTCTAGGTATGAGACAAGTTTTCCTGCCCCATTTCTACCTCCATCTCCAGCCCTGAGCAGCCAGCTCGCTTCCCTGCTCCCCTCGCTGCACCGACGGTGCCTCGCTGGAAGGGGAAGCCGGCTCAGCACCACCGGGCAGACGGATGCTTTGCAGGTCCACAACAGAGCCTGTGCTGCTGCCGATCCCGCAGCGCTGGAAATGCAGTAGTTTGCAGGATGGACAAGGCTTCACCTGCCCGGTGAAATGCAAGCGTGGCAGGAAAGGCACAGGAGCCGCAGAGATGACTTGCTTTTGAATCTTCTCTCCCTTCGGAGCCTCCTTTCTCATGCTGCCTTTTCTTTTTCAATAGAACCAGTTTGTGTACAGAGATGGTGGCTATGCTGCAGAAGTGCCGATGCCGTACAGAGCTCCTGGCTGCATAATAACAGAAGCCCCAGTTGCTCAAGGGGCCACAGCAGAGATCTTTGAAGATACTTGCTGTAATGGCACACTACGAAAACAAGTGGCGACCCTGGCAAAAGAGGACAGCAGCACCCAGAGGTACAGCGCTGATCCCACAGTCTTCATACCCGAGCGGGTCATCCGGGGAGAGCTGGATGAGGATGGGTACATGACGCCGATGCGAGACAAACCTAAAACAGGTAAAAAATTGTCTTTCTGGAGAAGGTCCTGCTCTAGGCTAACTGCATTCTCTCTTTGTCTGCATCAGCAGCTTTTCACCGAAAATGGCTTTATTGAATAACCCAGCAAGGTTGAAACATTCTGACTTGGTTAATATTTCTTTGCATGGGGATTCATTTTTCTTTGCTTAATATGCTACTTAGAAAAGCTCAAATGTGCCAAAATGTCAAGTTTGGTAATTCCCACTTTAACTTTTCTTTCTGGGAAATGACAAGAGAGAGGAACGAAAAAACCCAAACCTCCTTCTTATCCAAACACAAATCTTCAGTTATTTTCAAGAAAAGTATCTATCTTTGGCCAGCCATACTCTCCACTTTGCTTTGTTTATTGATCTTCTTTATCTTCATGGTATTGTGCTTGGTAAATGTCATGTTGAACATATCACTGAACCGATACACACAGTTGGCATTTTATACCCAAGAGAAGTTTAGGATTGAAAGAACAAGATGTGCTTCAGAGAGACCATCCTTGCAAGGTGAAGTTTGCCTAGATCTGTGCTAGCTCAGTGCTACACTTCCCAGTTTGCCATCATTCGTTTCTTCCTTTTTAAATAGTGACAGCAGTCATTTAGATGTAAGGGGGTGTGTCATTAGTAATTTGCTTTCAAACCTTTGCATTAGCTGTAAAGAAATTAATTAATGCAAATGTAAATTTCAAGTAACTGCTGGGTTTGCTTCAGAATTTGGAAGCCACTTGCCCTTTGTGTTACGTGGTGGAAATGGAGGGAGTCCTGGGGCTTGACCCACGGCAGTAGCAATTGTGGGAGTGCATTTGTGGCCCTACTCTTCAGCAACAGCCCTTGCAATAAGAGATTTCATGGTGTGAGTTTGCTTCAGTGTGAGCCTACACGCATCTTCACATACAGGTTTGCCCCGGGGAGCCTCAGAGATCTGCAGCAGCTTAACACGTCAGAGGTGCTACCTGAGCCCTCGGGGATGTGGTAGTAGCAGCTCAGGAGAAAGCACCTCCTCCCTGTCCCAGCTGGGCACAGATGCAGGGCTGTCACAGTGAGGCCACGATGCTGCACGCTCTCTGTCAGCTGGGGGATCACATCAAAGCGCTGCTTGGTTGTCATTGCTGAAAAAAAAAATGCTTCCACTATGCTCTTGGTGCGGGCACATGTGCCTGTTCCACCTCTCAGATTCAGCAAAGTTTTAGCTGTGTGATCAAAGGTACTCACTAAGTCTTGAACTTCTGCATTTGATAGTTTTAGCTGCTTCCTGGATAAAACCAGCGTTGAAGTGAGGACCACAGCAACTCTGTGGCTGTGGGGCCTGTTTCCTTGCGGGCAGGACTCTGTGTGGAAGTGTCTCCAGAGCCCATGACCAGAGCCATGCTACGGGAGATGGAGGTCTTGTGTTAGCATCCCTGTGCGGCACAGACAGGCTGAAAGGTCATCCCTCACTAATGGCAGTGGCTTGGAGACCCTGTTTTGTAGGGAATCTCTAGGCTGTGAGATGAAAGGCAGAATTAATACTGGAAGTGGGTTTGATCTGATCATTTCCAGCCTTGAATGAACTGGATGCTTTTGACTATCTTGCTGCAGGGGTCCCGCCCTCCGTTCCTTTTGTCCCCGGCCCACCTCCAAGCCATTTCCTTTGCAGCCCACTTGCGGTGTCAGCAACTGCCTTCCTGCCCTGGCCGACAGGCTTTGTGTTTTGCAGCGAGACCTCATTACGGACAGAGCAAGGCAGGACATGGCACCCAGCGAATCCATTGCTCTGTGGCTCAGTCACCTGTGTGTGACCGTGGGAGGGAGCTTACTAAACGTGCGTTTTTAACCTCGGACAGCCAGTGTCTTTACATTTCTCTTCCCTCCCCACCCCCCGTCTAGCTTTCCACGCAAGCTCCATATGCCTTAAAACCTTTCTGCAATTCAGCTACAATTTTTTGTGGTGTTAATCCACACAAAGTGATTTGAAGCAACTGTAACCTGCTCCTAGTCCTGTTTTGGAGCTGATGTAAGACTCTCTTGTACTCTTTCCAGGGCTCATTTGAATCATTTTTTTCATAATGCTTCAAGGCCCTTTGTCCTTCAGGGATGGAAGGTTTTTAATCAGGCAAATTGTTCTGTTAGAAATGAAGCTGTCTTAGAAGTTAGCCCTTGGGGATGGGTTTTGTGCAGAGAGGCTTAACTAAGATTTCTGTAGAGCTTTCTGGATGGAAAGACTGCGGAGCAGAGGGTTTGACTGATATGTCCAAGGTTGCCGAGAGAGTCAGCAGCAGAGGCAGAAGTCGCTCGGCATGTTTGGCGCTGTAGGTCATACTCTGAGAGGAAGTCCAGGACCAAACAAGGCACGCGGGCTATGGCTCGGTGAGAGCTATAGTTTAGCTTCCAGCTTTGCTGGAACGAGTGGCTGGGGTAGAAGGATGCACAAGTCCGAGTACTGCTTCTGGTACAGCCTGGTAGTAACGCACACATGATGCTTGCTACATGGATGGATTACTCCTTCTCTTTGCTGACATATTTTTAATCTTTCCTTAGATTACCTAAACCCAGTGGAAGAGAACCCATTTGTTTCCCGACGAAAGAATGGAGATCTCCAAGCTGTGGACAACCCAGAGTATCACAACGCTCCGAATGGGCAGCCCAAAGCAGAGGATGAGTACGTGAACGAGCCATTGTACCTCAACACTTTTGCAAACACCTTGGAAAATGCCGAGTACCTGAAGAACAATTTGCCGGAGAAAGCCAAGAAGGCCTTTGACAACCCAGACTACTGGAATCACAGCCTGCCCCCACGAAGCACCCTCCAGCATCCGGACTACCTGCAAGAGTACAGCACAAAATACTTTTACAAACAGAATGGACGGATCCGGCCCATTGTGGCAGAGAATCCTGAATACCTCTCCGAGTTCTCCCTGAAGCCTGGCACTGTGCTGCCCCCGCCGCCCTACAGACACCGAAATACAGTGGTGTAGTGACCGCGGTCTTACGAAGTGGAAAGGCAAACCCCTTCTAGCTGCCTCACTCTTTCTCTCTCGCTCTCCTTCTCTCTCTCTCTCTCTCCCCTCCCTCCCTCCCTCCCCTTCTTTCTCCCATGAGCTTCCTCTTCTTGCCAGTTCACTCATTTTTGATATTTCCAAGTGAAAGAATGTCTTGGAGTCGTTTGCAGATTGGGTTGGGAACCTGGAAGGAAGGAAGGAAGGAAGGAAGGAAAGAGACTGAAAGAAGGCGTGTACAACCTGGCGTTTCTCACTTTCCGCAGATCTGGAGGGTTGGACGGTCAGAGAAGCCAGACAGTACCAGTAAGGCCAGTGGCAGTGTTGCCTGCTCTCGAGCTAGTTCTCAGTGATTCAACCCATACACTGTAGGGAAGCCACAGAGAGGCTGTTTCTTTCAGCAGGAACCGATGAGAGTCTGTACAGCATTCCTGGAAATCTCAATGCAGTTTCCATTAGGGGGAAAAATGGACAATTTTTATATCATGTGTGATAGCATAGTAATTGAGATTGAGAATCCAATTTCTATCTCTAACACTTTCTATCCCAGCAACTGAAAATGGCTAACCTGGCTTTTCATAATCATTCAGATCTTCATCGTGGCTTTCCAAGAAACGAGGATGTGACTCTAATATATGGCTAAACCCTTTTTCTAAGCCACACCATGATTTTGTGCCAATTCTTAACCACAGAGACTCCAGCTCAGAACTGGTACGTGACACGACCATTTTTGTATATGTGCCAACATGACAAACACTTTAAACACAAAAACCCTTTCAGAAGAGAGTAACAAAACCACACCTCCAACATGTTCTTTTTGAAGCTAAAAGACAGGCCAAGAAACCAAGATTTGTATGCAAAAAGCTTTGCTTTCCTGTTTTATACCTGCTGACTATAGATACATAAAAAGACCCAAACAAATTCTTCCCTCTTTTTCTTCTTCGTGATCACGAAGGGAGTTGGGGATGCTGCCAGGCAACACTGAGAACAAGATGGGAGAACCGGAGAGTTTGATATGGGTCATGAAGTCTGCTGGTGTTCTGTGGGGTGGTGGTGGGAAGGGTCCTTTAAACTGGAAGACAGACACTGGACTGGAGAAAACGCACATAGCGGTTCACTGGAAAGTTAGTTTGCACTTAAGCTCTGATTTTATTTGAACTGTTTTCTGGATTTTGAATGAAGCAATATGGAAGTGACCAGCAAAATACAAAATAATAATTTTAAATTAAAAAAAAAATGAATTATATGTAAAGGATGACTGTGGAAATGCCAAAATGAAGCAAATCAAGTCTTTGGAACAATGTCTACCAGTTCTGAGAGGCCATTGCATTGACTGCTTCAGAGAATACAGTGACAGAGCAACCAACTCTTACTGCTGCCATGTGAAGGACAGCAGAGCAAGCCCTGAAAGGGATCGGAGGAGACAAATGTCTTGCTCTGGTTTGCAGCACAGTACGGAATACTTTTTTCTAAAAGGAGGATTACTCTGGCACAGAAGACGGTGCATATGAGGTTTCCGTTGAAAATGTAAATACATATGAGTCAGTCTCCTTGCACTTAGTTCTGCTTTCATCAACCTCAATTTTTAGGTAGACACCCCACCCCACCCCCGGCCTGCTCCTCTTTGGAAATGTCTTTCAGCCAGAGTTCTGGATGTTCTTAACAACCCGCGGCAGATGGAGCTGGGAAGGGAGGCGTAAGGGCCAGAGACACTGATGGCTCGCTCCTGACACGCCAAGACCCATGTGCGTAAGAGCGTTTGCATACCTAGTTCCCACCAAAAATCTTAAGGAACTGTTAAGTACCTTTGAAGCTCTGCCTATGTCTCTATCCATCAAGGCTTTTAAGGGGGAAGAAACAATACCTGATGGATGGCAATCTTAGGTGATCCAACAGTATTTCAGTTTATGCGCTTCAGTACTGTTGAAGTCGAGATCTTTGGGGTGGCCTAACCTGGCAACAAAATCAGCAACAACCAGTGGTCTGGAAATGTCATCAAGCTCCTCCAAATTCCTGCCACCTCAACAGCTTGCCACCTTTAATCGTAGGGAAGCAGAGGAGGGAGTAAGAAACAAGCAGTAGTTACCCAGATCTCGGTGGCTGAGGGACAGCTTGACAAAGGTACGAAGAGATTTCAAACCTGGGTTGGTTGTTATGCTTGTAGATGGGAAACAAGTTGTGTATGATCACTAGGTCAAGGTTGGTTCAGCCAGCAGCCTGTTTCTGCATCAGGTGTGTTCAGGCCAGCTTGAACCAGCTGCAGGGCAGATGTTAAACCTGTAAACTGAGTACGTAGCTGAAGAGTCTGAAAACAGCAAGAACAAGTGCAGATCTTTGAAGCTATTAAAAGGAGATGTTGGGTCAAGCGGTACCAAGGTGGTTTGTGGTGGCAGAACAAAATGATCAGCAGACCACTGAAGTGGGATAGATAGTTACAAAAACATCGTGCGTCTGAGAGGCCTTGCCTCTTCCCGGTGCCCTCCCGTAACTCCTCGTGATCTCGGCAGGAGACGGAGGCGGGCGTTGGGCAGGGACTGGGGGCGCAGAGGGGTGGCACGACGTCCTGGAGATGCCGCTCCAGGGAAGGTTTGCCAGCGGTAGTGCTCACAGGGTGTCGTCTGAAGCACGGGCAAAGGTCTGCCAGGTTGGGACACAATTGCCAGGCTGCCTGGGGAGAAAGACCGGCACAGGATTGTGGATGTCCTGTTCCAGCGCAGCAGCAGACTGGGTTACATAGGTAGGTGAAGAAAGGGGTTGATTTGTCCGTGAACAAGTCTTGTAACAGAGTAACTCCTAATGGAGAAAAAAATAAAATGAAATCGTGCTACAGCTTATGTGTTTGAATTCGAAGAGGTGCACTCAAAGGCTGCTGGGGCAGAAGCATGCACGCCTCCAAACCCGTGTGGGGTGGTGCTGGGATGTAGCTGCTAACGGTAGGTGAGGCCTGTTTGTTTCTCTGGTCATTAAGTAGTACCGGTGTTGGAAACAAGCCCGTAAAATGATCAAAATGTAAATAATTGTGTTTTTTAACAATTTAACATTTTATTTCTTACAAAACTTCAATTATTTATTCATTTTAATTGTTGACTGTGGGTGTGATATAATATATTAAGTAGCATGGAAATGCAGAGGTTACTTTAAGTGAGGCAGCATGAAGGCCAGAACAGAAGCTACCTTACGCTGGGGCTCTGACGCAGCCAGGCTGAGCCGTGCTGAGCCGTGCTAGCTGTGTCTTGAATAGCAGAGGGCAAACAAAGGGTTAATGAACACAGCAATTCGCGGTGATGGAAAACTCGGCAGACTGCAGCTTCACAAATGGGCATTTTTTTTTTTTTTTTCCCCTGAGCTTCTGGTTTGAGTTGCACTTGCCAAAAACGTCCCTTACGTTTCCTGCTGTGCCAGTAGTTGACCTTCGTTGCGGCGTGTGGGCCTGCGTGGTGCCGAGCGGCTGGTTGGCTGCTTCCCTCTCCCCAGTAAGAGCAGCCGTCCTGCGAACACAGCCCGTAAACGTCCGCGTTGCCTCTGGAAGAGTAGTGCCTCTGAGCCGCTTCGGCAGATGAGTGCCTCTTTGCCAAAGAAAGTTTAACCATGGTTAAAAAAGCGAAACTGAGAGCAGTGTTTGGCTGCTTTAATCTGATCCGCAGAAATACCTGGCTGGCCCTAACTCACGTATTTGCCTTAGTGGCTGTAGCTGCTGGCTTGGTGAACGAAGTCAGGCAAACGCACGTGGCAAAATCGTGGCAAAGATTCAACCGATTATGTTGTGAAAGATGAGGGTCGGGGTTTTTAATGGATAGATACAGGTTTGGGGGAATAGCAGATATTTCCACACGCAAACTGCATTTTGTCAGCGCAAAGCAGCAGGTGAAGGGATCGGCACGAGGATTTTGTCTGGCTGTAATTAATTCTCTAGTTCTACAGTGGTATCTGTACACAGCACTGTCCGTTTTTATGGATTTTATAATGCGGCCTCCCATTTGTAAATGTTTTCCTTTCCGGTATCGTAGCCTGCGCAATGGAAGAGCGGGGACTAACTTTTCGAGAGCAGGTACCCGAGTGTGTATCGGCCGTTGTCCAAGGCACAAAGCAACGCGCTAAATGAAAGCGAACAGCAGCTTTTTTGTTCCTAACCTCTTTCAGTCACATTTGTCTTAGACGTTATTGTCTACCCAAGGGTTATTTGAAACAGATGTGGATGCTGGCTCTGATTGACTTGCTGTAACATAATTGACCAAAACCAACTACTTTTGAGTTTCCTTCTTCAGCTCTTTTCAAATTTTTCTTTTTCTGCAAAATAGCCAGGAGGAATTCTTACATGGCCATTTGCTCAGATGTAGCAGAGTATTTACAACTTGCTTTCAAACAGGTCGTCTCTCACAGGTGGCAAGCAATGGAAATAAATCTGAGCGAGTATCAGCAGTGGGTCTGTTTCACGTACCTTAAGCTCAGCCCAGAAATCCTTTCCTTTGTACAGAGAAAGGTTGCGTTAACCCTGGTTGTGCCACTTATTTGGTAGAAAATGCATTTCTTGACTGCAGGAATTGTACGCGATGATCTTATTCCATTTATTTCCTGGATGAATGGGGAAATACCTTTCCCTCCCTGTCCCACAGCCGCTAAGCCCAGAGGCTGCCTGTGACGGGCGCTTGTGTAGATGCGGTGCTGGGGCAGGGCAGCCCGATCCGGTGCACGTGCCACCGATCCGATGCCCGTTTGCACTAAAGATTTGAGAGGGAGGAGTTACAGGGCAGCGGGTCCCCACACCCTCAGCCACCACCAGTCCCAGCCTAGAAGCCAAGAAAATGGCAACTCCGAAAGACCGGCTTGGCCCTGGCTCTCTGTGGATCAATTCTTTCCATAGCTATAGACAGAGATGGGCAGTACGGGGGAAAAGTACTAGCTGTGAGGTAAGTCAGCCGAGAAATACAGCTTGGGGTCGGGGGTGTTTTTTGATGATGGACCTGTGTGGGAAACAAGGATACTAAAGAAAAAAATTTTTTTTTTCTTTTTTTTTTTTTTTTTCTGATGGGGTGTCTGTGTAGGTGTCCTGCACCATGGTGGCAGCTAAAGGAATGAAGGGATTGTTTGGGCTCCTTTACACCGCCCGGGAGATGAGGAGACACTGGCACAAGTCACAATTAGGCTGTCGGTCGTGTTAGGATAACTGAACGCATCCCAGTCAGCCTTGCTTCCCCGGGAGCCCTGCGCACGCTGGGCAGGCGTCTCTTTACGGAAAGGGTAGCAGCCGCTGCAGCACCCACGTGCACGCACACACGGACACTCGCACCCTCTGTCTGCCGACCCTTTTTGGGGAGGGAATGGGAGTAACACAGATGCCCCAGGCACTGACAGCTGGGGCATCGCTCACTTGTCAGGATGGATTTTCCCCTCACTTTGCACAACTGGCGTATCGCGGCTTCCACCCTGATTTCCCAGTCACATTTCGGAACTATTGAGCTCAGGTAGGGATTTACCTGCTTTGAAGGCTTGTTAGCTTAAGGGAGACGGGTGGAACAGAGGCTTTAGTGTGAACCAGAGCCGGGCCTCCGGTTATCAGTCACCTCTTCTTTGACTCTTAAAGAGCACCTCAAAGGGGACAGTATCACCTCGAGTTCCCCTTGGCAAATATTTTTCAAAAAAAAAAGTTGTTGTTACTTGCAGTTACATGAAGACACTGCTCTCATTCATTTCTAGCTCTGTCACTTGCAATATTCTCATTCCCGTGGATCTTAGACCTCTGCTGCTGACAAAACAGCTCATCTATTGTTACATAAAACCTTGGGTTTGCGTTCAAATGTTTTTTTTAGAAAGCCAAGGCTGCGCGGGGTGGGGTTGGTTGGCTGTAATATTCATGCTCCATCACGTGCAAGGAGCCGCGGTCTGTGCAGCGTCGCTGTGTTTGTAAGATTCACTCTCTTTCTTTTTATTTTCTGGCTCTTGCTAAGCATTACACAGGGACAAAAGGTCATTGTTACAAATGGGGCTTTCAAATTGGGAATAAAGAACAGAAATACGGCTCTGTGGTTAGAAGCACCACTCTAGAATGTCCAAAAATCATCTGTCTCCACCTTTGTTTGTTTTAATTTTATTTTAGCACAAGGTTATATTCCTGTACCGTTGCGTGGAGTGGTACGTTGTTACGCTGGTAGGCTCCTTGCTCTTGGTACTGCAGCGGCGGCTGGGCTCTGCCTGTAGGTCTGGACGATGCAGAGCGCCTTTCGGGGGAAGCTCGCGGGCGTTCAGCTCTGACCGACGGTGGCGGGACTTGCTTGAACTGCAGCCAGGCGCAGCTCCTAGCCAGACCCTAGGCATCCCCCAGCCGGGTCTGTGCTGGCAAGCCAGGAAAAGGTGTGAGGGGGAGCCTGAGGACATTATCCTGATTAGGAAGCAAGAGGAGTCAGAGCTGCTTGCTTTTTTTTTTTTTTTTTTTTCCCCCCGCTTTTTATTATTTAGTTTTGAGAGCGAGCTTTGTGGACCTTGGTAGAGAGGGGTTTTAAGGGGAGATTTGTAAGGTGTTACGCAGCATGAGTAAGTATGTCCCAGTTCTTCTCCCCTCCCCAATAAAAAAGCCATGAAATCATGCTCCAGACGTGTTGTGGATGAAACCCCCAGGGCAGAGGTGCGTCCCGCACAGCACCCTCCCACTGATGGCTCCGGCGTGACCAGGGTGCACACGTCCATCCAGCCAGCGGCTGTCGCTGCCGTGCGCTGGCTGTGAGCGCCGCTTGCCAGCAGTTCGGTCCCCGCGGCGCCACCGTCCCCGTGCCCTGCCCAACCTTTGAGCCCTCCTAGGGAGAAGACACTGTATTGTCCATAGCACTCCGAAGACTAAACCCTTTTGGGATAACCACAGTAATAAACTGTGAATGGTATTTTATAAGTAAGTGTAGATATGTATGCCGTTCTTTTGAGGTAAGGTACTATGACATATGTAGCATAAACTGGTACTGCTGTTAAATGGGTCGATTATTAACTGAGCAGCTGTGTAAGGGGTAGCTAACTTTGAATGCACTAAACCACTGTTTCTTTGAAGATGGGGACTGAAGGTAGTTGCTGGGTACTTGTCTTTTCATGGTGGGGTATGTTAAGAGGAAAATGCAGGTCAATGAAAACACGTAATTTTTTGTAGCATTTTAATGTTGGAGATTGGTACATATTCGATACGTTATTCACTATGATTTTAATCCTTTTTTTTTGCCCAGTTTTTGCAATTTCCCCAACATTGTAAGCTGGAATTTCTAAAGAGGTAGCAGCCCTAGTGTAGGGAGGAGAAACTGAGGGGAAAAAGCAATCTCTTTCTGAAAACAGAGATACCCAAAACGTATTTCCTGACCTGGCAGGAACTATTGACTTTTTCTTTTCTGATGAGGCTCAGATTCCCAGGCCCGGAGGATGACATTGCTGTCCCCTCGAAATCAAAGGCCGAGCCCCATCCGGGAGGCGGCGCAGGAACAGCAGCGAGCTCCTGCGAGACGCCCCAGCCCGTCCCGAGGAACCAGCGCGGCCGCCCACCGGGAGGTGGGGGGGAGGCAGAGGTGGGGGGGTCTGGGTTTCAGCCAGTTTTCTCTGTTCTCGAAGTGCAAAGAAAGAGACAAAACACCAATGCTTCAGCCTTACGAAGTACCTTCAGAAGAAGCGAAGCATCAGCATGTTGGGGAAGACATTTCTTGCGAAGTGATGCATTCAGAGTTAGCTGCCTTTCTGAAACAAAAACAAAAAAAATACAAAAACTACTGTATGTTACTTTGAAAATGTGAATAGTATTTTTATAGCTTGTTAAAGACACAGCTAGTTGCATTTGTAAATAAGGATAATGTTGCTTTTATTTTCCTTGTGGACACCATTATTTGGAACATAATTGTCCTTAGGGTTGATTTGTATATAGGTAATTCGCTTGTGATTTAAGCCGCTCCTCCCCTTTTCTTTCTCTCCCTGCCCACCCTCTGGTTTTGGTTAGAAGTACCATTTTTGGCATTCTGTGTGATTCTGTGTTTTAGCACTATTGTGGTGTGTTCAGACTTTCTGCACTTGCTTACACAGTAGGGTATGCCAATTGTGTGTGGCGTAATGTTACTTTAACCTTTCGTTTCTCATATTTTAGCTATCGAGGATTATGCACTGTTAAAATACTTACCGACCTGGGTTAATATTAGGTACATATTTTAGCATAATTTCCCTTCTTTTCATGGTTTCTTGTTTTTTCTTTTTTTCCTTCCCTCCCCTTTCGTCTTGTTTGGAGGCTGGGGAGAAACCTGTGGATCTTCTCTTTGTGTGGTTCTATTTTCCCCCCTCGTGTGCAGTCCCGAGTTTCTCCTCATGGTCCTGGGGGTAGAGCTTTATCTGTTTGTTAAGGCAAATGTAGACTGCGACCCACCTTGCATCAACCCACGCTCATCCCAGCTGAACAATTTGAAAACTGTTCTGCCTTTTTGTTACATGAATCTGTCAGAAATATATTTTTAATTTAATATAAATGAAATTCAATAAAATATGAAACAAAGTCTCTGTGTACGTGTGACATTTCTTGCCAGGGGCTTGAGCACTTCCAGCAACATGGACTCCCCGTGTCCCGGCAGAGCGAGCGGCCTTGGACCCTGCTCGGGGAAAGCCTTGCTCCGGGCACCTCGGCTGGGCCAGGGGGGCCACCCTGACCCGAATCTACCCACTCCCCGGTCCCGCAGTGCCCCTGGGGTCTGCTGGGAGATCGCCCTGCCCCAAAAGCCCAAACTCCCCTCCCTTTCTGCTCACCCCACCCCTACAGCCGCAGCTCCCCACACCCTGGGAAACGCCACTGAGCTGTTGGGCAGCCCCCTCGCTGCAGGCAGGGAGCACCTTTGGGGGGGCTGCCCGCGTCAGAGCCACCCCGCTGGCACTCGGGTGTCGCTGGTCCACTCTCGGGGCGGGGAACAACACCCCGGGGGGGTTTGCTCCAGCTGTGGAACAGCTGGCTGTCACCAGAAGAGTTGGCGAGGCTGAGCAGACCCCAAAGCCACAGCAGCCTGGGAGCACACCCTACCTGAACCCCCAACTCTGGCACCCCAGGACTGCCCTGCTCCCATGAGGCAGCGATGCTCCCCCACTGAAGTGCACTGAAGTTAGCTCCTCCAGCAACACCCTTCTCTTCTGAACGCTGACACCCCCACACCTCTGTGTGTGTGTCGTACCCCTCAACTTGTTATGACGCAGGGTTGTGCAATTCTGAGCTTTTATTCTTTTAACAGAAAGGCCCAGGAACGGTTTCAGTCCCGTGACCTCACTCACCTGGTGACCGGCTGCAGCTCATTACCCCACACTCACCCATGGCAGCCCTGGCCCGAGCCAGGTTCTGAGTTACAGCTTCGTTGCTGGAGGGGAGAGTGGGGTGGGGGCGGTGGTGGCAGTGACATGTTTATTAAGACACAAAAACTCAATGCCATAAATAAAATTTAAACAAAAGAACCAAACCCCCCCAATATGCAAGCATGCATCCTGCAGGCTGCACAAGCACTCGCGCTCCCCACGCATGCATGCCTTCGCACTAGCACCCCCGGCACCATAGCCTGGCCAACCGGCTTTGGCAGATGCACCTTTAAATCCAGCTACAAAAAGTGTAGCTGCTGCCCCCCCCCAAAGGGGCTGAATAAAGGGGCTACTGTGCGCCCTCAGCCAAATGCCCACCATTGCCCCGCGGCCAGCTTAAATCCCGTGCCCTGCACACAGGCCCGTGCCCTCAGGACTGACAGGCTCCTGCCGGAGCATCTGGCCCCTTCCCAGCATGGCAGTCACTTCAAAAGCCACGGTTAATCCCATGGGGTCTGGCACGCACCCTAAATCAAAATGCTCTCACCGCCCCCAATCTGCCTCTCTGGCTTACTGCATTACCAGGACTCCAGAGAGCATTTTAAATTTAGCAAGAAACAGTAAAGGTCATTTGGCTCTTTGAGGTGCATTTTAAAATACTCCAGTCTCCCTGGATTGCAACTATTTGTTTCACGAATGACCTCAACATTTTATACCCAGTAGTCTGGAAAGGTCATTGCACAGATATATACAGTTTTCCTAACGGCCCTGTGCGGTGCTCGCTGTTAACATTCCCACCCAGTTTCAGGTAGCGCTGCGAAGGCGGCCAGCGAGCGCCAGGAACAGAAGCTGGTTCTAACAGCACCGCGTGCTGCAAAGCTGTTGGCTTTACATTATTAAGCATTCATGCTTTACCACTCTACGTATTATAAACTATATTTTTTTTTCCATGGGGGGGTTGAAGCACTGGTCATTAGCAAAACTGAGCACCACGAGGCCCTTTCCAAGGCTGGCCTGCATGCAGGGGCACCCCCCCCCACCAAAAGGCTGCAGCTAATTTAATACGGCACAGAGGAAATAGTGTCTGATGCAAAGGCAGAGAGTTGACATTTAAAACGGGTGACATGATCACAGGAGAAAACTTACTTACTTCAGCAATGCTTCAGAACAAATAAAACCCAGAGACAAGTGTCACTAAATTCCCCTCTCGCCTTTCCCCAAGTGGGTTTTACTTACCTGCCCCCCCCCCCCCCCCCAAAAAGGAAAAGATGATTAATCAACCAATTATTTTCCAGTGAAACAATATTAATTTAAAGCCCTCTGCTGCTCATTTAGAAAAGCTTGGCAAAGGCCATCGAATTCAGGTGTTAAAGCTGCCACTGAAAAACACAATTTAGCTTCAGCAACCAGTTTCATGCTGCACTAATGGTGATGAAGGTCGCTGCAGCTCTGTGTCACTCATGAACCAGATGGGCACACATATGCATGAAATGACTCAAACCTGAGGACGCATTTCTGAAGAAAGTTGCTCTTCCAGCTTAAAAAAAGAAAAAAAAAAAAACAACTGCCTACAGAGCTGGTAGGGCCTAACTCACCAACACCAGGCTTTACAAACTGGCCCATGACTGCCCAGCATTCAGTTTATTTGGTTTTGCAGTGGTAAAACCAGCCAGCTTGCACTGCCCGAAGCTCATTTTCTCCCACGGCTACAACCCCACGCACTGAGTGCAGGGGGAATGGGGTTTTTTTTGCTCTCTCTCCAAAAGCAAAATATGCAGCCGCTGCTGAAACTGTAACACCGCTGCTAAGACCTGGGACCTTCCAGGCAGGAGAGGCTGTTCTACCAGTTTCAGTAACACTGGCTCAGCCCCAAAAGTCAAACAAATCGCTTTAAAGCTTGCGCTCAGTGTGCAAACCGTACTGTGATTGTAAAGCTACTAAAGAGGCCCAATGAGCATCCCAGTTAAAACAAACTCCCCTCATGCATTAAAGACTGTATCAAGTAAAAACCATCAGCAGATTAAAAAAAAAAAAATATCAGCCCAGCTCCCCTGATGTGGCTGTGGCTATTGCTAAGGTGGAGTAGCTGAATGTGTTTCCCATACCAGATCTCAAACTGGGCCAGCAAATATTTTGGAAATTGCTGCTAGAAGCTAGAAAAAGAAGTCAAAACAGAAAGGTAAAGCCCAGCAAATGAGCTTCCCTTTGGCTCCTTTAATCTACCTGTTTTGCTCAACTTAATTGCTCAACTTACTTAATTTCCCTGCCAGGATTACAAAGCGCCCATCACACCGGCAGGCAGGGGCTGTGCAAAGGACTCACGCCAACTGCGCGAGGAGCTCAGCCGAGAAACACTGCAGCGCTCAAGCTTTTGACCGTCCTAGGACCAGCCTGCGTGGGGATGAGTGAAAAAAAGGGACTGGACACATGCAATTGTACGAGAGAGCTGGGAGCAGTGCTGCCAGCAGGACTGGGTGGGGACCTTACGTGCAAAGGTGGACTTGTTGCCTGAGCCCTTTGCATTGGCAAGTCCTCTCACTGCACAGGAAAGCTGAGCCTGAAGCGTCCTCCCAAGACATTTTAAGACCGCTTCACTAAATGTTTGCCAGCTGAAAAGCTGGAAGCATTTTGGCTTACGTCAACTGAAACATTTGCTTGATCCTTTTGAAAATTTTGGGGGGGAGGGGGGTGTAGGGAAGAGTTTTTTGTTTGGTTTGGGTTTGCAGGGGGGTTGTTTGGTTTTCGGGTTTTTTTTCTTTTTTTAAGCTTCCTACACAGATCCCCCAGGCAGGTTCCTGGGGACATGCTGGAGTGTTGGTGCAGCCCTAGCGCGTTCCCTGCTCCCTCCCACCTGCCCCAAGGGGGTAATCATCTGTTGTTCTCCTGCAGTCATGGCTTGTTCCTTCCCAGGGCAAAACTGATTTGGAAGGTTGGCCAGAAAGGAGGCAAAAACATCAAACAGCTCAGGCCTTCGTTCCTCACTCACCTAGGCTGTTTCTGAGCCCTCTTCAGCCTCAGAGATGATACTGCCAGAAACAGGCAGGCGGGTGAAGTCCTCCGGCACGCCCACAGCCCAACTCAGGGAGCTGGCATGAATCTTTACGTGTCACTATTTAAAAAAAAAAAAAAAAAAAAAAATTATACTTACTTAGAAAACTGTTTCCATGCTGTCCGCAACCCTCCATTCAAACTCATCTTCCCCCTTACTTTTGCAAGAAGGTAGCATGCACCAGAGCAGGGCATGGCTGGGTGTAACCCCGACCACTGAAGTCCTGCTGAAGTCCTCCTTCAAGGGGACAACTGGCACCTCCAAAAGGAACACCCGCTCTGTGGCCCCAGCCTGTCACGCCTGCTCACCTCTGCAGAAGGAACGGCTGACAAACAGCCAACGCAACTGCAAAAGACTCCTTTCCTTACCAGAAAAAAACACCTGTAAAAGTGGGTGTTTCTGTTGCCACACCCCCCACAGGTGCCAATGCTGGAGGCCACCAGAGTGGCCGCAGAAGCACCGGGGCAGCAGACTGAGACTGCAGGAGCAGGCTGCAGAAGTCCAAGAGGTGTCAAGTGCATGTTAATCATGACCTTTAACACAGGCCTATTTTTTTCCAAATATATGCAAAAAGAAGTTAAAAAAAAAAAAAAACCAAACACCAAACACCAACGCCAAGCCAAGATGCGTAGCAGGCTGGTCTTGGTAAAGCCCAGCTGCTGTCCTCTCTCCCTGCTGCGTTCTACTCTCCGGTCATGGACCAGCAGTGAAAGGACCACCAGTTAAACCCTCCGAGTTTAACACAGCCTTCGAGCCCCCAGCCCTTCACATCACCCTCTCCACTGTGCTGAATCAGGGCCATGACACTGAGAGACAACATTTGGGAAGCAGAAAGTGATCGTTTCATTTTGCATAAATGGTATAAACCGTTTCTGGCAAGGCTGTGTTTGGCCCTGTGATAAATCCTCCCCCCTACCCCCTGCTTTTTTCCCGCCAAGAAAAGCCTTTACTATTATTATGCAAAGAAAATCTGTATGAATTGCTTCCTGCAAAGCACCAGCAAGTCAACACGACTGTAGCAACAAGGGAACGAGTCATGGTTTCCTTTCAGCCATTCCCACAGTAATCTGCTTTTGTCCCTGTCATACAGGGCGCGTGTTGCTGTGCCCCATGCGAGGGCCTTGTGCAGAGCTGAACAGAGGAATTACAACAAAGGAAACCTTTTGTTCCCACAGAATAGAAATGGTCCTGATTTTTCAGACCTTTGTACCAAAGTGTGTTCCTGGCAAGGCAGGGACCAGGACTGGGGAGGGGACAGGAACAGGGGAGGGCGGGAGGGATGAAGAGATGACTGTACTGCATGAAAAGCAAACTGATCTCTCTCATGACCTGCTGCTTTGGCACTTGCGTCTTTCTCTGTTTCTCTGCCTCTCTCCCTCTGACCTTGTGGGTCTGGTTGGGGCTGGGGACTGCAGGACTCCCCCCACTTTCCTCAGCAGCTGAACCATGACTGAAGACATCGCATGCTGCAGCACAGCACAGGGAAGACAACCTGGAAAGCAAGTACAGACACAGCTCCAGCAAAATCCTGCTTGCCAGCAATGGGTCCCAACTACTCAAACACCGCGTCGGTCAGCAGCGAGCGGTCCTGTGCACTGTTGGCTCTGGGGAGCACAAAGCAGCACCTGGGGATGGAAACGACCTGCCCTTCGTTCCTCCTTTGCTACGTACGGGAGCAGCTTTCCACAGATGAGTTGTTTCCTTCTTCTATTACTTTCTAACACAGAAGATGGCAGGTTTGGGCTCCCCCGTTGACAGCTGCACTGAATGCCACCTCAGTGCTTTATGTCTCAAAGGAGTTGTGGCACCCTCAAATCCTGCCAAACCAAGGAAAACAAGCTATAGTTAATGAATAGGAACTTAATATGACTTAACGCTGAACAGCAACGTCAGTCTTTCTTACCCAAAGGCCACCCCATCTGCACTGTTGTCTACCAATGTGCTGCCTCAACAGTCCAGGGAAATCCAGCAGAAACCCCCAGCCTGTCTCTGTCGGGGTGCTTCCCTTCTGCTGCAAGTTTGCAGGAAGATAAGTTTGCACTTTCTAAGATGCGCTGAGCACACGACAGCCACCCAGCAGCAGAGTAGTGCACTGAGCTGAACAAGGCGTTTCGGGAAGGCCTGAGCAAACCAACGCACACGCGTACACACACGTGGGCACCAGCCCACAAGCAAAGCCATCTGCCGACACACTGCCATGCTATGCAATGTGGCCCATATGACCTGAGGAGAGAGCAGGGCAGCAGGAAAGGAGAAATTGTTCAAGAAATATTTTCTTGTCTGAATTTGCTGATTTGTTAAAACGAGAGTGTTTAATGGGGCGATGATGTCTTCCAACCAGGAACCAGGAGTTGTGGCAGGAGTGGGGCACCACGAAGCCTCCCAGGACCCCAGCAGAGGTGATATTAGCCAGACTGAGACATGAAATGCTTGCGTATCTGGGGCAGACAGATTGCACGTCCTGCCATTAGATCTATTGTCTTGGCCAGAAGAGAGAAATGAGGTAAGAACTTTCTTTCTCTACCGTTTTATCTGCTCTGTGCAGGATTGCCAGATTATGCAGAACTACCGAGCAGCAGACAGAGAAATGTTTGCATTGCATTTGCATTCTTTACAGAGAAGAGTAAAACATGCTCATTTTGATTGTACGTATTTATAACCGCGAGGGAGAAAATGATCATGCATGGAATGTAGGAGTAACAACTGAGTAATTTTCCGGTGCTGGTCCACAGCACAGTTACCATGGCCTGAGCTGGCCCCCAAGTCCTCAAGGGCAGCAGGAGAACTATGAGCTGACCCTGGCAAGCCCTGGCTTGCCCACACCACCGCACCCACGTTTGCTCCCTGACTTCAGGCAATAGGGCGCAAGTGCAGGCAGACACGTCGATGTGTCACACCGAACAGTACGTGGACAGACGCATTAAGGCAGCTTCAGTGAGTGCAAAGCTGTGCGTACCGGTGAGGCCAGGAGTGATGGATCATTTTGGCTGGAGGAGACCTCAGGCATCCTGCTGAGCACTGCCACTCTTCTCCCCACAGCCCTGTGATCTCCAGCTATTTTTAGCCCAGCGGTGTTTCTGTACTGATGCCGGTGGAGTCCTCCAGCACTTGCAGCTGTGTGACAAGGAAAAATAATTCAGTCTCAGTAACTTTACTGTTCCTGCATCATAAAAGGCTGTTTTCTTTGGTTCTGTAAGCCATAACCAGGGGCAAAGGAACTGAAATCTGTGAGCAAGGAGTTTCGTTCTTCTGATGGGCTTTGCAGTCAGACAAATTTGCAAAGAAGTTTGCAAGTGGCTTATAGTTGTGCATTTGCAATGTGAATCGATATAGGCAGCTATTTGCATTGCAGCGCAGAGGTTGAAACACCTGAGGCTGTGAAGCTGCAATACCCCAGGCGCTGCAGAGGTCTGCCTCTACCCACGTCATCTCAATCAGCGTGGTAACGCCAACAGCAAGTTTTCACTTCTTGCATCATGGTGATATGCACCAGTTTGTTCTCAGCAAAAACTTGCTGCTCCAAGTCACCTGTACCCACACAGCAGCTTGGCTTTTACCTGTCCATTGCCTCCCTGGCTGGCATGGCTGTGGGAAGAGCGTTAGGCAGCTGTCCCTTAACACTGCAGATGGGATGGAGAGGTCCCGGAGCATTTGCACAGCGCTGCCACAGTGATGCATGGGGAGACATCCCTCCCCGTGGGGGGATGCTGGTGCGTGAGCTGTGTCCGGGGACGGGGCTGTGGCACGAGCCTCGCACCCCAGCCCTGCGGCCAGCCTCACTGGGCACAGCAGGGCTCGGCAGGCTTCGCTGGGAGCACTTGGATCTGATCCCTGGGTCTGGGATCTCCTGGGCAATTTAATATTTTCTTCTTGCTGCATCTGTTATCCCATTACCCATGGCTAAGGAGACTGCATTCTGGTGGGCAGAAAGGATCTCAAAGCATCCAACCACCAAACACAGGAGAGAGGATGGAGAAATTACTTTCCTAATTGACTCAATTGATTGTATTTTGTATTTCATGGGAATCCATGGATTGTTCTGGGTCTCTGTTGGTAAATGGGGTAAAACCCGATCGAGCTTTAATGGCATCGAAGAACTTTACAAGGTGGTTCTCTGAGACTGCAATAGTTAAAATAAGTTAGACTCCAAATTTAACAGGGCTCAGAATAGCGAACTATTCAGAGGTGGGTACCTTTGTGCAGGGAAGCAGCTTCATTTCAGTCAAATATAGCAGAGAAACAATGGAGCATGTTTCCTGTCACATTAGAAATATTCTACGGCTCTTAATAAAGACAAAAAGAGGAGGAGTAGGTGAATATTTTAGAAACTATTGTTCGAATATCATAGTTTCAAATTATATCTGCAGTAACTTGGGACTAATTTTGAGGAGTAACATCCATAACACAACAGATGGGCTATGTCTCCTGCTGCTCCTTGCAACTTGGACAGCAGAGAGAAAATTTGGAGGCCTTGGATGGTACAATGGGCTTAGCCACCCCAGGCTTCAGGGCCTTTCTGAATAACAGAGGTAACGTGCTTTCAACCTCACCAGCAGAGCAAGGACCGGAGGGACTTTGGATTGAAATCGTGAGACAGGGAAAAGATGTGAGGAGATGCCTTGCCTAAGCTTCCCTGGCAAGCCAGCGCCAGAGCTGCCAAATAAATCCCAGCCTCCTGATTCCCAGGCCAGGGTCCCTGCCGAACAGGTGAGCGCCCTGTGCGGCGGCACAACGTGCCACTGCAGCCCCGGGGCTTCGCTTGCTGCCTGCGCAGGAGAGGGGGAGGCAGAGGAACGTCACTCGTGTCCTACAACCCTCATCAACCCAGCACAGATCGCTTCAACTTATGGAAGCCGGGGACGGCATTAATATTCAAAGATCTGCCAGGAGAACGCACAAGGGTGAGAAATGGGTTTTCTACACTGCTAAGAAGGTATTCCAGCATAAAGGAGAAGGAACAAAGCAAAATTCAGACCTCTTCACATAACATCCTATTATGCTTATATTCCCTGTTGTCAGACCTGATAGCTAGGTGAGAACAGATGTGAGATTGCCCTGAATTTCATTATTTTTTAACTCATTCAACAGTGGAGATATCTTGTTGGTTTTCACACCATTTTGTCGAAATCCGCCTGCCGTACCACACTCCTTGGTAAACATGCAGCGAGACCTTGGAAGATCGCATTGGGATGACAGACGGCAAACCCAGCCATCACCATGCCCCAGGCTGCCTCAGCAGGAGAAATTTGCCTGTCTTGTCCCCACGCAGCCTGCCCCAGCCCTAACCGCTCCCCTTGGCAGGAGCAGCCTCCATAGCCCTTTGGGCAGGTTTCCCGCTCTGCCCCCATGAAGCTGCTCTCGCTGGCATGCTTGAAACCCTTGGCACATGCTGGTTTTCTCTCCTGGGAAGCTCCCAAGTGAACCAACTCAAAGACTGGAGTAGGAACAAGCCTGAACAGGCAAAGGATCGCACTGAATCAAGTCAGCAGCTGCGACAGCGCTCGGTTCGCAATTGCCCAGGCCATGTTGTCTTTCCCACCTACAGAGCCTCCCTGCTCTTGTGCTGTTAAGAGAGGGCTTAGAGCTCATTAGGGCACCCCAGCAGGGCTTTGTTGTATCCTAGGTTTTGGAGAAAGCAGGGAGGTGCTAATACCAGTCCTGATGAATCAGATGTGGAGACAGGAGAAGGTTACTGCCACAGCCCCTTTGCAAGTCCAGCTGAAGACCAGAGGATTGCTCTCTTGAGGAAAAGAAATCATTTGTTCTTCACCGATGCCACTAATAACAGCAGAAACTTTAGATTTATTCTTACCTTCCTCTGGGTGTAGACAGCCTTCTGAAACCACCCAAGCAGGCAGCTCTTCTTGTGGTTGTCACTGGCGCAAGCTTCACCATGTCTGCAAAACACATCATTGTAAACGCATTTCCTCCCCTGCCTCATTTGTGGCAGGAGGCTGGGATTGCCGCTAAGGACTAATGCAGGGGCCTCTGAAGACGCTGCTAATCCAGCACAGCTAGAGGCTTTTCTTCAAATACCAAGAAATGCATTTTTCAAGACCAGCGGTGTATGGGACATTACCCCAAACGAGAATTTCTGCAAGGTACAGTGCCTTGCACATTGAAGGACCTCCAGGTTGAGCTGAAATAAAATCTCTCCACAGCTGAAAAGCACAAGTGCTTGGACTCACTTGGCGACAGCAGAGGTCACTGTGGTCACCCGGGGAGGAAGAGGAATGACTTTGTGGGGTTCCCGGCCGTCCCTCTGCCGGGACGTACCATCCAGCTCACAGAGACTGCAGCAAATTCATCCTCACTTTGAGAGAGCTTTTATATCTGCAGGGAAGAGACTGAATGAAACCTGCCTGCAAATGCCACACGCCAGCTGGAGGAAGGGATAAGGCGGGCAGGGATCAGCAGTCCCATAAGGCTGAATTGCCCTGAACCAGCAGCGCTGGGTTGCAGGTGCTGGGCTGCCCCCATCTTCCCTTGGTCCACGCTGCGGGCACGATTGCTCCTCCCGAAGCGTTGTGCTCACTGCTACGCTCCTGATCCTTATTCCCTAGCCATGCCCCCGTCCTTTTCCTGCTGCATGGAGACAACAGCCTCCGGAAGGCTGAGCAACACTGGTTTCCACCACAGCCCACCCTGCGCAGGCCGGAGCCAGAGCTATAGCTTTCCCCGAAGCCCCTTTGCAACACGGCGTCCATGCAGTCTGCGGCGTGCCTGCTCAGCCCGTGTGACCGTGTATGAGCAGGCGTCAACCCTGTATATCGTACATGCTGTGCAGCGTAGGTGGGGTTATTGCTGAGTGTTCAGCAGGGTGATCGCACGGACAGGATATTTCCTGACACTGTGGGCAGGTGCCTTTTTATTAAAAGCCAAACTTTGTACATTGAGCTGTAAGTTTCCTCACTTCCTTCTGGAAATGAAGAAAATAGACACATTTAGGATACCTGACATGAAACTAGAAGCTTTTTCGTCAGACAAGGGCACTGACAGCTCAGTCAGAAGAAGAGAGAGCAAGAGAAAATGAACTTGTCCAGAAAGATTTTGGGCCCCCTTGCTATGCTTGCCTGGTTCCACTGTGCCCATATGGGTCCCTCAATCAACAGCTACTTTCCCTTTGAAGTAAATCCAGAATCACCCTGGCAGGACACTTCCCCACCATGAGGTAAACAACATTTTCCGACATTTATGTCAGAAAAAAGAAGAGGAGTCTATTTTCCTCTGCGCCCCACACTACCCAGCCTGAAAAAGAGAGAGATGACTTTTCAACTCAATTAATAACGCAAAACCTGACGAAGGGGCAGGTTGCGCAGAATCCAGAAGAAGAAAGATTGCAAAGAGTCAAATTTGCTGATAACACACTACTTGCAAAACAAGCTTCTGCTATTCCCCTCTTGACACAGCGTCTGTTGCCTACCAGGGCAATCATATCCAAGTGTAATTGTCTAACAATTGTTCCGCATTGAGAAAATAGTTCTGATTACAGACATTAACACGTTTAGGCATTAAGCTTCCTCACTGTAATTACCCTTGAGCTTAGTCTCACAAATGAATTAATGTGCTGATCGCTTGGACTAATAGAACCAGCAAAAGGGTGATGAATTGCTTCCAAATCAGATAAAATCAAGCATGACATCATTTAATTAATTTCAGGGTTTGGGGGGAGGAGAAAGGGGGTCAGCATGATGCTGAAAAGAAATGTATCTCTCCCTTACTGATATCTTCGGAGATAGAAATACACAAACAGGGGAGGATGGGGCTGGGGAAAGGGAAGATGCGCACCAGGTGAGAAGGGGGTTGCTGGAGATGGGGCTGTGTAATTTCTGTGCATGAGCCTGCAGCCCCGGGTGGCTGCGGCTGCGTGACCGATTGGGTCCAGATTTCTTCTTTGTATGAACAGATGTACTGCACACCTTGCTCTGATTTTGAGTCATCCTCCGAGCGCTGGGACCCACGCATAATCCCAGCTCCTCCCCCAAGCAGAGAGCCCACTCCTGGCCTTCCCCAGGGTCAGAGTTCCTCCGTGGGAGCTGGGTGCCTGAGGGTGGCATTGCCAAAAACCCTCTCCTTTGTCATGTTTCCTGGCAGGGGATCATTTGCCCGGCTGTCAGCACAACGCTGCAGTCAGCCAAGAGCTGGGCTGGCCATTGCTACCGCGAGCAGATACACTGATACCCTCCTTGACTTCTCCCCCCCTGTGAAGGGCTTCCCGATAATTTTTTTTTTTTCCAAAAGGAACAAAAGGGGTTGATGGAAAGGACGTGGCAGGGCTCCGGACTACTGCTGTTAAGTACAGACTCTCAAATTAAAGCTTCCTCTCGGATGGCTGCCCACCTGTAAAGTAAAATGGCATCGTACAAGGAGCTTGTACCTGATGGGGTTACACGTGGAGCTTTCTCCTTGCAGTCCGGCAGACAACAATCCATCACCAATTTCAGATTTTGCATCACACGGATATCCTACACAAAGAGCCACCAAGAGAGAAGGACTTATATATCAAAGGTCTCTGTTACAGCTTACATCTAGAACTGGCTTCTGCAATTTGAAAGCAGACTAGCTTTTTATGTACACATATGGGGATACACACTTTACAAAGACAGTCCTGGCCTTACACCAGTTTAAACATATGTTAGCAGCACACACAGAGAGACATATACATACACATGTACACAGACACGTATTTGCTGCCTGTAGATAAACAGGCGCTCATCTCTCCTAAGTGTACGTACCTGTATAAGCATATGTAACACAAAATGCACGTGCATGGATGCGTACAAAGAATATTATAGCAATGCACAGCCAAAATGTATAACCATATGCCTGATTTCATGTCATTGAAATGACAAGGAGTTTTGTCACTACTGATTTCAGCAGGAGCTGCATAGGGCCCACAATATTTTGCTGCATGTTTCGATCTATATTTTATTTAGCTGAATTTTGGAGCAGTAGAGGGAAGGAGGTGATGAGATCTGTGAAAGCTAAATTTGAAGATATGAAGCTTTTCACTTTCAAAAGCGTGGAGAGTCAGCATGCTTTGTCGCAGAGCCTGGCTGCCCCTTTGATAGCAAAGGCGGAGGAAACAGGAACCCAATCCCCCTCTGTCGCTGAGAATGATAACTCTGGAGTCTCCCTGAGACAAGACTGTTTCTTGGGCTTTGCCAGAGACCACAGGTCCAGCAGCCCAATATCAACACCCTTTGGCAGCATTCGTCATTGTCTTGGATATTTTAATTCATCCAGTCGCCCTGGGGACAGCGCAGCTTATGACTCCATTTGTTAGATGCAGCCTTACAATAAATCCGGTTAGTGGAGCAGAGAGTGCAGGTGACAGTCATTGTGATATAAAGTAGATTCCTTATTCCCAGAACCTGATCTTGCAAGCATCAGCCATCTCCTGAGATGCCAATAGCTCTATTTGCTCTATTCTACACACAACAACCAGCAAACAACAGTAAAGAGCACCAGCAGCCAGGCACTAACTTTCACACATGCAACAAGTTTGAAGGTCCTGAATTTCCTTTCCTAGTGGTGATCTAGCCATATCACTGCGGTCTCACCACTGGCACCTTCATGGGCAGTCAGAGGAGAAGCCGGTCCTGGAGAAGACCCAACTGTCCCTGCCTTGTCCATCCAGTTTATCACAGAGGGGCCGGTTCTGCCCTGACAGCTCTGGCTGTGCTGAGCTGCGAGTCTTACTCTGCCTGCTTTACTCCTGGGTAAGAGTAGCCGATCACACTTGTCTTTCTTCCATGCACATGGTGCATATGTTAGGGCCCAGTTTCTTTTAAAAACAAAACCAAACAAACACTAGATCCAAATGGTGCCAGATGTTCAAATAATTGGCGCTGTCATCTTTTGGAAATCTGGCCTTGTGTTGCTGGAGATCCAGCTCTGCACTTGGTGGGCAAGACAGCTTTAGGGCTGCAGAGAGCTGGAAGGGGAAGCAACAAAGTGGTCTGGTGGTTGAGGGCTGCTTTTTAAGGGTAACTAAACTTCCAGCACAACCCTCCTGTCAGCCACATCCTCAAAGTCAGGTGAGATGAATTTAGAACTCGGTCACAGGGGGATTTATGCATCTGAGCACCATAGGGGATCTGGGGCTTTTTCTGTACTTCAGGTCTCCAGGTATAAAGAAGTAGGAATAAAATAATTTCCTCATCTCCGAGGGATGCTCTGTGTGGAAAGGTTTATGAAATGCTCTCAAATTGTGCTATGGCGAGGGTGCTCTCATAAGCATCTTGCAGAGGCTTCTTGGCAGCATGAGAATGTCATGGTACTCTGTAAGTGCAAGAGAGGGATTTGCTTTTACAGTATGACATTTGCCAAACAATTAAGGTGAAGAGCAATGTGCTATAATCACTTTTAGTATTAAACACACACAATAAAAATAAATGTTTAAAAGGCACGGGGTTTTTTATGAGTATAGGACATGTTGCTTTGCACATTATTGTAAGAATCCTTGCTGCTACTGATGATAAGCTTCAATTCAAACTGTGTAATTATTACCAGGGACTTTCTTTTTCTCCCATTATGTACTAACTGCACCTAAGAGATCCAGAAATGAAAGGATCTGAGCTTTCGTAACTTAACAGTTGTTTGGAGGATTTGCCATGTGAGTTTCTTATTTTACTTTTTTCATAATTTAGCGTAGCCTGAGAGATTAAAACAGTTAAATAAAAACATATTATGCACTTATTGCCCAGTGTCTTAGAAATCT
The DNA here is from genome assembly GCF_965183815.1 of Platalea leucorodia. Lineage (NCBI taxonomy): Eukaryota > Metazoa > Chordata > Aves > Pelecaniformes > Threskiornithidae > Platalea > Platalea leucorodia. The sequence goes on from NC_138827.1 coordinate 63,861,045, forward strand.
ACATTAAACTTATGAGCTACAGGGAGAGACAGAAAATCATATTATGCTTCGCATATCTTTTTCTAGTTCTACAGGACTCCTTCAATCACTTCCCAGCCTGTACGTAAGGCTTTGGAGGCAGCCTTCTCTGACCTCCGCTGTCATCCTCCAGCCCACAAATACCAAACAGGAGGCACCACAGAAGATGCCATGGGAGCAAAAGCAGCCAGTCCCTTGCTGCAGGGGCACTCCCTTCCTGTAGCCAGAGGGTGTTACTTTATTCATGTTATTTTTTTAACTCACCCCAAAGCCCACAAGATTGCAGATGGGGTGTTTCCTGTACTTCCTTGTTTCAGGAATATAAAACCAAAATGGGCAGTGACCTTTGAGGCCCTAGTGCTGACCCCAAACCAAAACACCACCTGGTTTCCTATTGAAACTAGCTCCCCCAGACAAAACCTATTGGAAACACAGGCTTTGGCACCACCACCACCAAATGCAATAGCTGCTGTGGGTGAGGTGCTGGACCTACCATGAAAGAAATATATGGCTTGGACCTAGTCTTTGGCTCAAAATCATATGGGAAGGTGGTAATCTGGATTGCTAGTTAATCTGGACCTGGAGTCATGTCCTAATCCAGCTCTAGACACAGGGATTATGTGCAAGCCCTGCCTTGGTAAGTGAGGAGGAAATACCCCCAAAATACAAGAAAGCCCTCAGGGCTGGAGTCACGCTGAATGCAAGGTCCTATCCTTGCAAACATTACACACAGTGTTTGCATTTTTGCATGCAGTACGTTAATATCCATGTATTTGTATGCTGCCAGCCTTGGGAGCAAGCAAATGTCCTCTAACTGCAATTTCAGCCTGGTCAAGGTAACTGACCTTTTTCATTAAGTGCTTCCAAATTTCCAATCTATCCATGAATGTGAAAAATCTGTGCTAATTACAGGCCTGTCGGGAGGCCAAAAGTGCAGAGGGGAGATAAGGAGGTTTCTGAGCATTATTTAAAGGCACAGCATCAACATCAACAGGGTTTTTGACTCGCACTAACACAGTGTCCTGGTCTCTGTTATTCAAGTAGGGTTATTTAAAAACAGAGCCAAAAATTTGGGAGGGCTTGAGGTATTGGGACCTGCCATTGTCTCAGATGGCCGAGGTGAAGCTCCTCGGCCATGCTCAGCAGTGGAGGAGCCACCCTCTCTGTGGCTCCCTCTGATTTTTGTCCCAGTCCATTCTGTGTGCTGAACATCTGGTACCCTCCTGTACAGTATAATAACAGCCCAAACTACGTGTGCACAACACTTACAAATAGTGCTTAAAACATAATGGCTTATTAATATAACACATACCATTTGAGAAGTGATACGAGCTCTTTCCCTTTTATATCCTTTTTAATAAAACACATTTTGAAACTCACTGACCTTTTTTCTTTCCCTTTTTTTTTTTTTTTAAAGTTCCCTGGCATTATGTAGAAAAAACCCCATCAGTGTGAAGTGGAATATAATGCAGTTTATTACCACTAACAAGGGAATGGCCCATAACTCTAAAGAGACAAAGCCTCAAGTGAGCTATGAAGGTCATTTTCCTGCATCCAGAAAGAAAAATGTAATACTGACTGTGTCATGCTTCCCATTTCAGAGACAATGTGGGCTGCTTTCAGTTTCATTGTAATAAATAGTAAAAATGAAGGTTTTTTTCTTTCAGATGGAATTTCACACAGTCTGTCCTCCCCACTTCAGAGGGAATGAAAGTGAATATCTGTCTGGGTTTTCCAGCATTATTTATACTCAGCTGGATTTGATGGTTGGTTTGTTCATGAACCTCTAGGAGACACAAAACCCCGGCTGCATACCCAGCCGCTTCTTCTCCCTGCTGGGAATACACAAACATCTCAGTAGGCAAAGGCTCAAACAGCAAACTCACAGACTTCATCATTACCAGGGTTATCTCCAGAGCTCTCCAATCACATATTGTTTCAGTTTTTGGAAATCAGGCTTTCCCATGATCCCCCATCCTTGCTTCATGCAGCCATGAACCTTACAGCAATTTTAAAAGATGGCAACGCTGCGCTAAAGCCAATCTGGCATCAACAGGTCACTGGAGGGATCAGGATGTAGACCATATACTGGACAAATGTACAAGACTGAAGAAGACAGTTTAAGCCTTAGGTCATGAATGAAAATAAACATCAACCTCCTTTTCCAGCTGTTACTATACCAGAGGCAGGACAGAGCCCTGCCATACCAAACACTGAGGAAAGAGCACTAATGCTGCTCTCCAAAAATGTAGCTTTTCTTTTTGTCGCTGGTACAAACATATTTGTGCACTGCTGCAGCTCTCGGGTCAGAGATAACTGGGGTGTAACTGGGATGAGATACGTTTTTCCATACCCCCATTCCCTGGTCCACCTCTCTGCAATCCCCAGACAGCCCTGGGGAGGTGAGACGGGTTGCACCTTCCTCTGCCGCCTCTGTCTCAGTCTGGAGAGTCTGTTATTTCGGCCTTGCTAAATGGCTCAGGTTTTGTGCTCTATGGCCGTAGTAATTTGCAACATTTTCCTTGAGTTTCAAAAGGAATAACTTCCTTGGGTGAGATGATGCAGAAAAGTAAAACCTAGTGTTTTCCCTTACATCACCATCTTCCCTTCCAGTTGCAAATGGTGTCATATAAAACAGTGTCAGAAAATGCTGTGGCATTATCGGTAGCTACTCTCTGTTTTCAAAATTATGACAATGAAACACTGTTGATTAAGAAGCTCCTGGTCTCCTTATTTGGAGTAGGAAGAGAAGGGGCAGATAAAACCATCAGTGGCCATGTTAGGCTTGAAAGAGAAAAGCGTACAGCAAACAAGAAATGCTGAAACGCAGGCCAGGTCCAAAAGGGAGAGAGCAGGCTGACCGTGAGTGAGCAAGCAAGCAGTGAGGTCTGCCTGCACGCACAAGGGAGCCTGCAGGGAATCGGCACTGAACATACTGCATATTCACAGCTAAATAACTCTGCTAGGCTCTCATCTTGCTGCTAATGCACCAGGAAATAAGTACTCTTTTGAGGTACGTAGCTAGTAAATTGTCTTAACCCCACTTAAGTCAACAGAGGGATGCTGATGCAGATGGGTAAAGGATTTGACCCTATCTGTTTGCTTTGGATATTACCCAAATACCTGAACATCAATTTCTTATCACTAACTAGTTCATCACTAACTGATGCAGCTTTGCCAAACACTGCAATTTGTCTTTCCTACTTGAAGAGTCAAATGTCACCTTAGCAATGCATAAAGAACAAAACCCAGTGAGTGTCTTCAATACTGATATTTAATGATGCAAAGAAAATGCTGGATTTTGTGAACCCCAGTCCTGAATTTTGATGCCATCCTTCAAGACAAACTTGACACATACTCCCATACACCATTCCATTCAACAAGTTGCACAACAATAACTTGGTTTTTATCTTCAAGGGAGAGGGAAGAGATGAACCACACTCTCCAGTTCAAGCCAAGAAATACATTTTAGAAGAACCAGTAATCATGGTATCACAGTAATCATGGCCAGCACTAGAAGACACAGAGGTGTGTGCTAGGGCTAACATCACCACCAGCTTCATTAGTGTAAACAGACCTGAAGAAGCTAGAACAGAAACTGGTGTGGATCAGCATTTCTGTGCCTTCCCAGAAGACCTGAACGAGTGAATCTGGATTTAAGCAAATTCTTCTTGTGCGAGGGCTGGCAAGAGGCAAGACGCAGCTCCAGCCTCCGAATGACACCCCTGGCGTGTCCCAGCTTGCCAGCCCAGAGCCACACAACAGTGTTATTTGGCTGAGTGTATCTGAGGAGAATAATGCTGCCAGCGGCGCTAATTATCCGGAGGCTTGGACAAAACCTAGTCCCACTGAAGGCAGCGGCAGTACTCCCACAGACATGCCGGGGCCAGGACTGAGCTCAAGAAATGCACGCAGTAGAAAGCTCTGCCAAATCCAAAGCTTTGGCCATTCTTTCCTTGTTGGGCCACATCCCTCACCTATGCCGTGCTGAGCCCAGGCTGGCCTGAAGAGTGACAAGAGGAAATGCTCGAGAAACTGCTTTAGTTTTCTAAATAACAAGCAACACTGCCGCTGAGTGAAAAACGACGATTGTGTTCCCGGTGTACGTAGACCCTCTCTCCTTTCAAAAAACCACTACGTCTTCCTAGGCACTCTCCAGACTTCACTGCTCTGTGCCAATCCAGGCTGGGATCTATTTTTGCAGCAATTTAATACAGAAAAAAATGCATTTTTTTCCCGTAAAATGTTGCTAATAATGGATCCTAACCTGCCACCACTCTGAGACAGACACAGGAAATATTTCCAGTACAAAGTAAAACCACTAACACGAACTTTCTTGACTTGCCAAAGGTATATATTTCATATGCTTACTTTTATATGCTGATATATAGGGTTTTTTATACTTATTCTATACTTGCACCTCTATCTGCCCGAAGTATTTATCCAGTACTGAAAATCTCTTCTCTTTCTCTCAGTTCTCCTTCTTCCTTAGTCAGGAACTGAACCAATGGCCTTTGGGGATAACAGGGACATTTCAGCTACAAATTTGAAGGGAAAAGGCAACAGTTATTATCCCTGCTTCACACACAGCTAGCCCTACGAATGCTCCCTGGCCGACTGGTTCATCCCCTTGGTGCTTTTCATTTTAATTCCTTTAAATTACTGCTAAGCAACCCTGCAAATCGTCTGATGCCAAGTTCCTCCCTTTTCTCCTAGGGAAGTCAGCAGGAGTTTCACTGGTACGGTTCTCAAAAGAGAGCAGAATTGGGACTATTACGCTAAGCACTGAAACCGGTGCTCCTCAGTTCATGACAAGTTGTTGGCACATTCCCTTATAGTGCAAAAGAAGAAGCCAAACAAATCCAGAGAGTATCTGTATTTGCATTTCTGTACACCTATCCTGTTTGCAAAGTAAAGAGCAATTAAGCTTCGTCATCGCCCTTTTCGACTGACCGCCCTCTGATTTCCACAGATTAAATGCGAGCTGCACATACTGGAAGAGCGGGGAATCCATCTCCCCTTGCTGGCCCTGCGGCGGCCCAGTTCCTGACACCAACCTGGCCAGGGTGCGATGCCAGCTATGCCCTGCCTCCCGCAGGTCACGGAGCAGCACCCTGGGATCCTGCACCAGCCTCCAAAGGCGTGGGGACCCAGCGACTTCAGGTCTGTATGGCACAGGACGAGGTGACTGTGCAGAGCAAGCCAGAGCCCAGGCTCTCAGGCTTGGCCTTCAGTAATACCGCACTTCCCTGAAAACTTTGCCTAAGACCTCTGCAGCCATCTAATATTCATTTTATGCACAATTGTAATTTCTTTTTAATCGTATCTCTTTGGAAGTTTTGCAGCCATGTGGGATTCTGCACCCAAATACATACTTTACTGTGTCATCAAGGGAAATGTCTCTCATGCAAACAGCGAAAGAGAACTAGTGTTTAACATCACAGTAGGAAAGCAAACACCAAAACATCCAGAAAATGCCCATGTGGGTGCAGACAGCATGCAAATGTGGATGGGAGCAGGTACAGAGAGAGGAGATGTGGACAGAGGAGTGGGGAGACGGAAAGATTGTGTCTGAAGGGCGTTCAGCCCTGGGACTTACCACCCCTGACAAAGCAGGACTGAAACGCTGAGTGCTGTGATCTCCTCCGCTGGCCATCACAGTCCACTGCTCTCCTTGAGCAACCCCAGAAGGCACTGTGGGTGCTCTGGGCAGCTTTCCTGCCCTGCTTGCAATATCTGGAAGGTTATATTTGGCAGTTGAGGGTTTGGGTTTTTTTATTCTTTCTCCCTAGGTTTTAAGAAATCATCTTTGAGATGAAGAGCAGCTATTGTTTAAATATGTAGAAGCACCCCATTTTGGTGTTAGCTATGTGAGAGTGGTGCCCCAGTGCTGTAAATCCAGCTTTATTTACTTACACATGGCATTTCCCTGACTATTACCATTCTGAACCACCCAAATCCGTCAATCTAATGGAGATATATGGACAGTAAAAACATGCACTGGAAAACTACTGGCAGGTTGCACAAAATGATCAGATTTAATCAGCTGATAAATTATTCACTCCAATTGAGAGTCAAACATACTATTTGAATCTATTTATGGATGTCCGATTAGTGCAAGTAATTTTCCATCGCTTTATTATGTTTGCTAATACATTATGAAAATCATGTTGTGATAATGGTCTTACTTAAGCCATTTTGTTGTATGAGCATATACCAGAAATCTCGTTCCACCCAAGGCCAGGGACACGTTCCTGTGGGCATCAGTTAGTTACAGATCGCTATGCTGTTTCCAAGGGCTTCTTGCAAAGAGCAAAGCTGCCAGCAGAGCGGGAATTTCATTTAAGGAAAGCCATTACGCTGCCAGGCTCTCTAAGTGGCACCGCACTATTTTCAGACACAACTGCCATTGCGACAAAGTGCAGGAAGAGGGCTGGGCTGGCAGCTCCCCAGACCCTGATGGATGTCTCTGGTGCCTGGATGGGGGACGCAGCAGTAAATTGCATCACATTGTTGAGTATTTGTGCAGTAGCACAACGATGCAAGATGTAGTAACAGCACCTAATGCAGCAGCTTGCCAAGTCAATCCCTTGAGGCTACAGGCAGACCTCAGAGTCAAAGGAGAGCATTATAGACTGTCACGTCCAACCTCCCATATGAGAGTGGCCTGAGCATTTCATCCCGTTAGCCTGTACTGAGGCAATCTTTAAACAATTGCATGCAGATATAAAAAAGTAGCAGCCACAGGCAGCATGATGAAGAAAATCCTTGACTCCATCACTTCACCCTCTAAGGCTCCAGGCCCACCATTTATCCAAAGCAAGGCTTGCACCCCAGAAGGCCTCAAATAACTTCTTCTGACTTTGATGTGAGTTCAAAGGAATGCAGCAGCACATGTCATGTCTGCAGAGCCCCAGGTACTCAGCCCTGGGCAGCCATGGATTTTTGGAAAAGACCAGTCAGGAAAGAAGCCAGAACTGAAAAAGTTGGATGGCACACGCCTGCTGGCCAGGTCTGCTGCCAAGCCCATCCTGGTGCACGATTTTGGAGAATGGTATTGAGTGGGGCACTCTCAGTATTCATCTCAATAACCCATGTCTAAAGGCCAATTCCACCAGACTCCCCTGCCACCAGCCTAACTCTTCTTCCCTGCCCTCCCAGCCTCTTCCCCACAGCACAGAGCCCCTGGCTCCAACCCCTGCGTACCACCACCCTTTTATTTTACACAGGGTGTTGGTCTCCCTTTTCTGCAGCCCATGGAAAGCATTGGCTACTTCCCCATGGTAGGGCAGGGTGGAGCTCTGCTAAACAAGCAATGCAGAGTCTACCCATTTCTCATCTCTCTGCCAGGAAAGCCAAGCAGGCGAATCCACCCAAGTTTTAACCTTGCAGTGGCACCGCAATACTGAGAAGCCCCATGCAAGACTGGGCTGATATTCGAGCAGGGAAAGGCAGTAAGGTCCCCATCGCAGGGCCAGCTGGCGCACTGTCATGACAGGGACTCAAACACTCCCAAATTCCTAGTCAGCTATTTTAACTAAGCAGTTGAAATAGCAGTTTTTGGTGTTGGTTCATTTTTAGCAGTTTTCCCCTTCTCTCTGTATTCTTCGGCTTTTGGAAGCGTGCTAAAGCAGACAGATCCAGCTGTGCCATGAACAGGGATGGGGCTGCACAGCTGCCCTGTCACCCATGGGGCAGACGTGGCTGGCAGGGCTTCAGGTAGACACAGCTCCCCTTTCCCAGCTACATCGCTGCTGTAGTGCTGTGCTTGGTTTCTAGTGCTTGTTGAAAGGTGCCAGACTGACAGACACCCTTTTCGGACCCTCAGGGGAAACCCATGCTCCCACACACCCTTCATCTACCAGGAACCAACCTGCAAAAGGTGAGAGGTAGCTCAGCTCCTGTGTGAGAAATGCAGGCAAAAGCACACGTACAGTATGGCTAATGGATGGGGAGCTTCACACCCACCAGCACGTTGCCTCCGGCAACTGCTTCCAGCCGTGAAAGCCCTGGGGTCCCCAGAAATGTGATCTCCCAGCTGCCGTGCTGCCCTCTTGGCCACAGGTCAGGTCCAAGTCCCTCTCTCAACATCATGCAAATGCCATTAAAGGAAGAAGGAGGCGGTGGGAGTGAGGAGGTAGGGGGGAACCTTTTGTTAAGACTGCGGAAATTTTCAGTAAAGTGAAAACAAATTGCTCTAAGTCATTTGTCACAGTCTGATTACTCTGCTGCCACTCTGGGAACACCAATTTGTCATGCTAGATCAGGATAACAGCAGGCTGACTGTACAAAACGGCACGCTGCCTTCTGGCTTTTTTGCTCGCAACTGGTGAGGACAGCAGGGATCTCCCACAGCTCCTTCCCAGTGCCCCATCCCTCCTGACGGCACAGGTACACACTCGGGTCCCTGCAGCCAGTGTCGCACTGCCAACGGCCCCCTAATTCCCAGCAAGCGCCTCCATCTCCTGGTACCGCAACTCCACCTGAGACCTGTTGAATATGCTGCTTTTACCTATTAATCCCAGCGTGTCTACCTAGACTACAAGGTGTTCTCGGCAGGGATTACTTCTTGCACTAGCGGTTGGCGTAATACTGCCCTGAAGTGAATTTTGGCATGTAAGTGTCCTGGCAATACACCTATTGATCATAATTTCTCTTACTTTAAAAGCCCATGTCTCCTGTTCGCTACACCTTCAGGAACACCACAGCTGAGCCTGCAGCGCTTGCTGGCCCAGTCCCAATCCACGTTTCCCTCTCCTTGGTGATACCTGAAGAGTTTCAACAGTTTGTATGTGGAGCGATTAAAATAGAACAAACACACACAGAGAAAACAAAAAATTGCTGTGAGATTCACAATTAAAGAGATGCTTAACAAAGGAGGGTTAATGCAAGGGAGCAAGAAGCAAAGATTAGCCAAAACGCATAAAGCACGGTAAAATAGCAGAAAAAATCCTAAGTCCAAGAATTAATTCCCTTAGCTTCACTGTCCAGAGCTAATAAACAATTATTGGAGTCTCCCCTGCTTGTGTCTCTCTGGAATTATGCAGCAGTTTGCAATACTGAAACGAAACAATTAACTCCAGTCCAAATAAAAATATCTTTCAGCCAACAAAAAGAAAAAACCCTCAAAATGTCATTTTGCATAAAATGCTCCATTCAGTCTAACACAAAATCCTTCATCTCATTTTCAGATTATCGATCCTTTTTCTGAACCTCTTCTCCTTTTAAATTGGTAGGTCAATATTTAAATAAAGAAATGCCTTTTTGAAAGGAAAGCAAAACAGTGAACAAGTTTTGTTTGCAAACCACAGGAATGAATGAGCTGAGAATTTCCTATTTCTTTAACATTAATAAGTAAAAAGGAAAAAATCAGAAAGATTTTAAATTTCAGAACTTTTTCTTTCCCCTTTTGAGGCTATTAGGGCTTGCCAGGTCCCCACCGAACCCGTAAGTGATGTCAGTTCTCTTCCATTTCCTGATATATTTGCTGTTTGTAAAGAGCTTTTCCCACTGCTTCTCTGGGCAATCCCTAGCCAGCAGCAGGCGGGACTGCCTGGACCTGCCACCCGCCAGCACCCTTCTCACCCACAGCTCATGCACAGTCCTTCTTTAAAAGCCACAAAAGCTGGGAGAAAGAGGTGAGGAGGGGTGCTACAAACACATCACCTCCACAGAACTGCAGAAATCAAATCATCCTTTCAAAGCATTAGAGTTCTCAGTGAAAGAACTATGCTGTAAAAAAAAAAAAAAAAAAAAAAAAAGAGAGAGAGAGAGAGAAGTATTTTAAGGGCATGGGAATATTTCACGCCAAGAAAAGGCAGCATGTCCCCAAAACTATATAAATGGCTCCTTGTTCTCACTCATAGCACCCAAAGCCCCTAGGAATGGCACTGAGCCTGTAACCACAGCAGTCCGCTCTGCCACGCAGGTGCCCACGATGCTGAGCCGTCAGGTAGTGTGAGATGAAGCATTTAATGGAAACTTGCTCAACACAGAGACTGGTAGCACTGGTTACAGTGGAAAATGTCACTGCTGGCCATTTAAGCTTTTTTTTCCCCTCTGCTTCTAAAAACTGTTATGTACCTTCAATATTAACAATTTCTGTTTTAACTGAAGGGAAAGGTCTTTAGAAATAACCTTTCCCTGGGAAAAAATGAGAGCTGTCACCACAACTAGCAACTTCTCGCACAAAGAAATGTTCCCTATGCCAAGCACAGTGTTGCTATTGATGCTTGTATGGCATTGCATCCCACCTTGATACTCTCAATCTGTATGGAAACAGGCTGAGTAGTAGCAGAAGATGAAGCAGTGACTGAAGCTCCTGAAGAAGTAAGCTGGTTGCTGGCCTCGTTGCTGTTACTTGTCCTAGTGAAGGTAAAAGCCATGTTGTAGACACTGAGATTACACCTCTGAGACACAAACAAAACTGGAGTTTTTAGTCTTAGTTTTCCTCCTGTTCTTTGGCATGGTTGACCAGAACAAGGGCATCTCAGATTGGGTATCTGAAGATACCCAAACTCTTCCTAGGGCTGCCACGCGGATGCACGTACCTGTACAGAGCTGAGGAGGTCTAGAGGCTGTTGGGGCAGCGCCAAACTATGACTGGGGCTTACTGTTGCACAGCAGCATGCTGCAGTGCGTGGCATCTCCCCAGCCCCAGGCTTAGATGGCGCAAGAGCTAACTGAAGAAACAGGCACAGAAAGCAAGAGCCCCCAGAGCTGTACCTGAAACGTTCAGCTAGACTCTGCCAAGGGGTGAAGCCCAACAGGACCAGGAACATTATACTGAGTATTGTGCACAAGGTGGGAAGTCTGAGGCTGAACAGAGAGCAGAGATGAGGCAGCGTCCCCTCAGAGACCCAGTGATGATCTGGGGCTTTAATGTCAGAGTGCTTTTTGACATACACACACGCGCACACATACATACAAGTGAGACGCAAAGCTAATGAGACATGCAACAGGGCTCTGCTGTAGCAAGACAATAGCTGATAGTCTTGTATGGGATGTGATTTGTGCTGTAACATTTTGGATTCAAGGCAGGCAACATGGACAGAGTACATTTACCTAAGGGCTTCCAGGGGCTGTAAACACCAGCATTGTCTTTAGTAAGGATGGCAGAGAGATTTAAATTTTTAACTTGTCCTAGGAAAAACCTGACAGCAGCTCTACAGTGCAACCTGTCCTCTCCACCAAGCGTGTGGCAGGGTGGGAAAGGGAACAGGCGGAACCCAGCCCGTTTTGCTGCTTCAGAAAGATGCTGAGACACAATTCAGGATTTATGCATCTGACATCTCCTGTGTTTTAAGAGCATGATCCAGTCCACAGTGATTTATCCAGAGGTCAACACAGCATCCTAAAGAATAGTGCATGAAAAACTTCAGCTACTCTCGAAAGCTGAACTTAGTAGTAGCTCTGGCTTTGTTTTGTTGCCAAGTAGTATGGTCATCAGCACTGTGCAGAACAAAATACTGATGGAGCAGCAAATACAGACTGGGACTTCTTTTCCTCCCAACTGAATACAGTGCTACAGGGCTATGCCACACCACTCACTCATGATGTAAAAAACTATAATTGCAACTCTGACATTGCCATAAATATGCCCATTTGCACATCATCTCACCTTGTGGTATTCCACAAGGGTTTCTCAGCTTGGCAGCTGAACATGGGCAGAGTAGAGCTGCACAGTCCTCTGGGCTGCTCTTGTTCACTGAGGATTTCTTCCACAGCCCCTTCAGCATTAAGCATAGACAGGCGATGGCTAAGCAAGTAACCAGTCCCTCCCTGGTTTCACAGCTGAGCAAAGGCACTTTCTCCTCAACACTAGGATTCAGGAGCCCCTGGTTTGTATTGTAAGAGCTATTTTCCCCCATGCTGACAGCAGGAATGAAGGTGAACTTGAAAAGCTGGGGAACAACCATTTGTGCTATGTTATTTGTTTTATAGGATGGAGATTTCACTCCTTGTATATTTGAAAAACATTTAGCAGGAAGGGACAGATCTGTAGGTATGAGTTCCAGCTAAATATTGTATAGTAGTAATAATAATAAAGCATTGCATTACTTATTACAGCAATTGTATAAATTAAATGCTTGGTGTTTCAATGCATGGGCAAAAAACCTCTGGGACCACTTCTAAGGAACCCACAAGAAGTAAGAAAAGAAAGAAAGGGCATATATGCTCTGTAGCAGTCAACACACTTGCCATTTCCAAATGGGTCCACACTGCATATTAGATACAATTTTCAGGGCTCAACAAGAAGTAACCCCTACTGATTTAAGCGTTGATATTACTGACTGTAAGGTAGTAATACCTACAAGGAGATCATAATTTCCTAAATCTTGATAGCTTTCTTAAGCCATTTTTATAAAGCATTAAGTAGCCACTTCTCACTCACAGGGGTGAATATGAATGGTTACTGCAGCTGAGAGAAAAATCTTACGGGAAGGAAGGTAGCTGGTTATCAATAGTCCTTTAAGTCCTAATAAAACAGCAAGAGCTGGTTTCCTCATCCCATCTGTGGGTCAGTTCCAGAAGACCACACATTCAAACCAACACAAGTGAAATGCTGGCAAAACCAAGAGAGTAAATCACAGCAGCAGGAGATCAAACTACAAAGGGGATTTCTTTGCCTCCGCAAAGACCATTAGCTATAACGTGTTAGTCACCAGCCTAAGTCATCAATTCACCTTCATCATATTAGTCACAAGCATCTGTCAACAGCTGAGCACAGCTCTTGTAGGGAACATGCTGCAATGGAGAAAGAAGTGCTCATAATTCAAAAGGCAGGTTCAGTGTGTGCTTCTCAAGTTCAAAGAGCATAGAGACTCTCTTCTTTACTGTGGCCCTGCAAATTCCAATTGATCTGAAACCAACTTGCATTTTCTAAATGTTGCTGCTGAGTTTGAACTTCAGTAAAAAATTAATTTGCTAGAAATGAAAGTTGCCAATTAAAATCAGTCTGTTTATGTTGCTTTGGGGAGCTGAGGGGGAGAGAGAGAGAGAAAGGAAAAGCCAAATAATTCATTAAGTGATCTATATTGTGCCAGTACAGTTGGCAATTATAATTATCCTAATAAGACTTTACTGCTTATATAAGCCCTTCCATTCAGGGATCTCAAACCACTTTGCAACCATTAATGATGTTAGCTTCATAACATTCCTGACCTCGTTTACAGGGGAGGGAATTAAGGAAAAGAGAGAAAACAACACCATTTTCTGTAACAGATAGCTTTCATTTTGTAACTGCCTGTAAAGTTTTTTTATACCTGAAACTAAATCACACTTAAAAATCAGGGTCAGTTCTGAGCTCTTGAGCCAGTAGTAGTCCTTGACTCATAGTACGAGTGCAAAAAAACCACAACCCAAAAAGGCTAGTGAGAATCGTGTGAGCAGGGAAGGCCTATCTGCAAACCTTCTGCGAAGAGTCTTGGATCACTGAAATTATCACCCTGGAAATGTGGCAGCCTCAAGGAGAGAGCTTCTGCCTTGGGTCCTCACACAAAACCATCCTTCCCCCTACCTCAAACAGTACTCACATGTGGGTGAGCATTATCAGTGTCCACTTCTCCAAATCCACAGCTCTTGGTTTTGGCTCCTTCTCTGAAAGGAAAAAATGAAATAGAAGCAACATGAAATCCTGGGAAAAGAAAAACCAAACTAGAACAAATAGTTGAACACATTGCATTTATGCCCCTAGGAGAAAGCAGGACTTGAGTAGCAGCCACCATGGATTTCTCAAGAACCAATTGTGTCAAACCAACGTAATTTCTTCCTGTGAGAGGGTGATAGGTTTTGTAGGTAGACGAACAGCAGCAGATGTCATATATCCTGACTTAAGACATTGTTTTTTATAGCAGTCTCATAGCTGAATTAAGGAAGCATGGGGGTTTCACATCGCAGGTAGAATGCAAAAGTGGTTGGAAAGCAGTACTTGGAAAGCAGTTATCAATGTTTCAGCATCAAAATAGCAGTACGGACCCGTGTGTTCCACAGGGAGCTGCCCTGGGTCTAGGACTATTCAATTCTTCCACTAATGATCTGGATGATAAAATAGAGAGCATGCTTATTAAGTCTGCAGATGATGCCAATCAAGGAAGAGTAACGCATCCTTTGGAGAACAGACCTGGAATTGAAAATTATTTAACAAATGAGAGCTCTAGCCCCAACCACCAGAACACTCTTTGACAGGACTGAGGGCTCATTTTGCCTCTGAGGTACATGAAACAATCCTCCTGCTCTCTTCAGCAGGGAGAAGGCCTTGGTGAAGCACCACATTTGGGCTCTGCATTTCTAGAAAATCAAATGCCATCTGGGAAGAGTTTAGACTAGAGCACTGAACAGGGTCAGAGGTACAGAAAACAAAATTTATGTGGAAGGGACTGCAAGAATTTCAATAGTTTACCCTAAAAGGGGAGAACTGAGACAGGACCCAGTAACAGTCTTCAGCTATGGCAAAAATTCTGTTTACTACTTTTGTGATGGATGGGATAAGGCCTTTCAGAGGAGGGTTCAGAATGGACAAGAGAGGCTCTTGCACTAGACTAACACAACTACCCATTCCCTGCTGGGCTCTCTGGAGAGACCTTCTCTCCGTGGACTATACAGGGCACCTAGTGAGATTACCCTTATTAAGCTAAAGTTGACCTTTAGCAATAATTCTCCTGTGTTATATCTGTAAGCTCATTTGGGCCTGCTGTAGGGCTGATGTTGGAGGAAAAAGGCCAGCAGGCTTCTGAAGTAGGTTGGGACCAGACAAGGTTCAAAATTAAGGGAGAACTGCAGCTCCCATATGGGACCTGAAAGGAGAATCCAGGCAACAAAGAGCAGGGGGGTGGAGTCACTTGTTTTATGTCAGAAATCCAAAATCCATAATGTGCCATATTTGTAATTGTTGTTTTAGTTAAAACCAATTGCCAGGCATGTCGCAGGAAGCCGGGCACCAGCGGAGAGCACTGGGGACAGGGACACAAAGACAACATGAACAGCAAAACAAGCTGCCCAGTCAGTCTGGAAAGCCTCAGGAGCAGAGATGCTACCATCCAGCACTACAAACTGCTGCACTCATTTCTGCTGTGGCACAGGGGAAACTGAGGCAGGGCATGGCTTAGCCCTTCCATCACCATTAATCTGAGGTCTCTAAAGAGTCTACAAAAATGTGTTTAAATTGGCAGCCCAAATTTTAGAGTTTAACAGAAGTAGTACATTACTTTTAAAGCAGGGAGGAGCTTGTTCGGTTTTCCAAAACTTTTCTTCTGCAAAAAGAAAATAATTTTATTATTCCAGACCACTCATGAATCTGCTAGAAAGAAGACCGATCCCACAAATTCTCCTTTGTGTGGCTCTTCTCCACCCAGTAATATTCCTCTAAAAATGAAATTAACTTTCTTGCTCACATGATTGAAATTCCCTTCACAACCAGATAGCCAAATAATGTTAATACTAATTTTAATTCTGAAAAGCATACAAAAAATGGGAAATTTTCTTATTATTAATGGAAGAAAAAACCTATTTAGCATATCTAAATGAAAAGTGTAAGATCTATAACCCATACAATAGCAATTGTGAAAAAGCTACAAGATGGAATTATTCTCCCAGGGCTTTTATCAAGGTAGTTATCATAAGTTAAATGTGAAATCCACCCAGAAATCACTCAGAGAATTCAGTATTCATGTACTTCTCTACTGTAAATAATCCCCCATGCAACAGTAAAAGTTCTCTGTTTATGACTCCATAATTTAGGTTGTGTCAGCAATTAGCACTCGAAGTTATAGCACTGTGCTACATTTTTTAAGAGTTAGAGGAAGTTGTGTATTGCAGGCAGCCAGAGTGCTGCCTGATTTGCCAGTGAGGCTGGAATAGAGGACAGCACAGAAAGAGAGCGGTAGTGCTGGCCTCCTGGACTGACAGACACCCAGGGAAGGGGCTGTGGACCACTCGCACTCACCCTTAGCGCTTCCTCAGCTGCAAGAGGTTCCTACTGACCTCAAACGAAATAAAGGCATGAAGCTGCTTCCCACATGGAAAACACTGCTGTACACTTTAGGAGAATTAAAATAAAGACTTCCCTGTGCAAGTATAAAAGCAGCAAATTCTGTCCCACAGTAACACCTTTGTTAGAGGGAGATGGGCAGCATCAGGCATTTTATTCTTTCTGTTTCAAAAGTTTTCCTAATTAGGTATTACAATTTTTCATTGTGGAGAAGCCATTTTAATTACTCCTGACATTCACTGGGGGGAATTACTGCTACGCAGACAGCAGATGGGCATTCTCCTGCCTCATACCCATGACAGGAGAAAAACAATGTGCCAGGTTGCTAAAAATACATTGTGGTATTTATCACCTGGTCTTCTACAAATAAGTCATGGCCTACATAAGGTCCAGTGAACTCCAGAGTAGAAAATAACCTCCTCCTTCTATTCAGCCCTTGCAACACTGGCTTACGCTCATGGTAAATCAGTATCTTCAGGAGGCAACATTCAGCATGAGAGGGGATAGGAGCATTCTCCTGGAGAAACTGGCTGCTCATAGCTTGGATGAGGGTACTCTTCGCTGGGTAGAAAACTGGCTGGATGGCCAGGCCCAAAGAGTTGCAGTAAATGGAGTTAAATCCAGTTGGCAGCCAGTCACAAGTGGTGTTCCCCAGGGCTCAGTATTGGGGCCAGTTCTCTTCAATATCTTTATCAACGATCTGGATGAGGGCATCGACTGCACCCTCAGTAAGTTTGCAGATGACACCGAGTTGGGTGGGAGTGTTCATCTGCTGGAGGGCAGGAAGACTCCACAGAGGGATCTGGGCAGGCTGGATCAATGGGCCAAGGCCAACTGTATGAGGTTCAACAAGGCTCAGTGCAGGGTCCTGCACTTGGGTCACAACAACCCCCTGCAACGCTACAGGCTGGGGGAGGAGGGGCTGGAGAGCTGCCTGGCGGAAAAGGACCTGGGGGTGTTGGTTGACAGCTGCCTGAACGTGAGCCAGCAGTGTGCCCAGGTGGCCAAGGCGGCCAATGGCATCCTGGCTTGTATCAGCAATAGTGTGGCCAGCAGGACCAGGGAGGTGATAGTGCCCCTGTACTCTGCACTGGTGAAGCCGCATCTCAAATACTGCGTTCAGTTTTGGGCCCCTCACTACAAGAAGGACACTGAGGTGCTGGAGTGTGTCCAAAGAAGGGCAACAAAGCTGGTGAAGGGTCTGGAGCACAAGTCTTATGAGGAACGGCTGAGGGAGCTGGGGTAGTTTAGCCTGGAGGAGACTGAGGGGAGACCTTATCGCTCTCTACAACCTGAAAGGAGGCTGTAGCAAGGTGGGGGTCAGTCTCTTCTGTCAAGTAGCAAGTGATAAGACAAGAGGAAATGTCCTTAAGTTGCGCCAGGGCAGGTTTAGGTTGGATATTAGGAAAAACTTCTTCACTGAAAGGGTAGTCAGGCACTGGAACAGGCTGCCCAGGGAAGTGGTTGAATTGTCATCCCTGGAGGCATTTAAAAGACAGGTAGGTGTGGTGCTTAGGGACATTGTTTAGTGGTGGACTTGGCAGTGGTAGGTTAAGGGTTGGACTTGATGATCTTAAGGGTCTTTTCCAACCTTAATGATTCTATGATTCGAAATCTTCATTCATTCCCTGCCTGTCTCTGCTTCTTACTCATAGCAATTTTGGTATGCTCCTGGACTCTGACTCTGTGCAGGGAACATGCTGGGGAATACGGTGAACAACTGGATATGATCTAAAACTTGTCTGACCCCTCCATGTCCAGTACTAAGCTATATTTCCTAAGAGATGAATTTTGAAGGCGATACATTTTTGTGTGCCCAAATTTTAATCTATCTGGCCATTTTAAAATCACAGAAGTGGAGAAAAAGCACTTTAAAAATGGTACTTTGGAAATCATACAAAAGGTAAGCCCCCACAAAGACAAGCTCAAGCCCTCTCTCAATGGAGCCAGAGGTGAAACCCAGTAAATAAGAATATCTGAATAGGAACAGACTTGAGCGCTAACTCCAAAGGTGATACCATGTACGGGGACCATCCTTCAAAGTCTGTTAGTTGCATTAGCAGACAATACAACATGAGTGTAGTAGAAGAGATGCACTGATACCCTTGGACAGGTTTGCAGGGTGCTGGCAATGCAGAACACCTGTAAGATTCAGCTTTGCTCTATGGGACAGACTGAAGCTGTTTCAATCATTTAATGCCATAAATTTACCAAAAAACCCAGAAGAGTGGAAAATGGAAGAGAGTGTGTTGGACAGGTAACACATCTATTATTTACTTCTAAAAGGTTCAGAAGTCTGACACCAGAAGTCTGCATTAAATAAATGTGTTTCTTTCCATATTCATTAACACAATTGCTATTTTCATCACACTAACGATACGAATTCATTACTACTGTACAGTGCCTGTATATATTCTCATGAACTGATTTTATGCATTGTTATTTGTAACAAAATTAGCAATAACAGGCAAATGAAATCCCAGAACTTGTTAGGATAACCCTGTTTGGAGTAGACCCTGATATCCTTCTTTAAACATGTTCTCAGATGCAGGGAGTCTAAACTCCATCTCCAACCATGTCTGTGATTGTCATTAATTACACACTTCTGCAGGACTGGAAGTGGCTCAAGCCAACAGGAACAAGGGTTCAGGTGGAAGCTAGCCAGGTAAATATGGGATGCATAGTCTATTTAAACCTGTTTAGCCTATTGTCTTGGGAAACATAACTTTGGTAAGAAAGCCACAACTGAAACCTAAAAGCTTAAGCAAATCTTGTTGGTCTCTAACCAAACACCCAGGGAGAACATTTCAGTTATCAGCAATTCCTTAGCCTAGCACACAAAGACATAAAAAGATCCAGTGGCCAGGGGATAAGGCCACATAAATTCAGGCCACATTAAGCATTATTTTCTTTTAATAGTGAGGAGTAATTAACCACTGAAACAATTGGCCTATGGACTTGGTATAAGCACCTGATGTCTTTAAAACTAGGCAGGACATCTGCCTTTTAAAACCTCTGTGGTAACTCAAAAAAAGGTTATCAGCTTATCACAGGAATGAGCACAGGACAAAACGCTATGGGCTGTTTCATTCATGAGATCAGTCTAAAACCATGGGGCACCATTGCTATGAGCTGTAATGTATGAGACTCTATGAAGTCCTTTGGTTCTCCTGCAACTAGTCCTCCTCTAGCAACATATTAAGTGTGTTGAATATTTATTTAAAAGGTCTCAGATTTTCTGAAGAAACCCAAACCATCCCCATTGCATATTCACAGCTGATTTTACAAACCACAAGGCCAGATCCTTAGCTAAAATAAATCAGTGCAGTTCCACTGAAGTAAGTGGAGTCTGATCAGTTGTCATGAGATGAAAAATCTGAGTCCCTTATCACAGACACCTATATATTTCCCAGCGTTCCCACATTACTCACTTAAATCTCCCCTTGATTTCCATCTAAGACTAATTGCTGTGAACAGAAATCTCTGCATCTTCAGTGCTGTGTTCTGGACTTTCTCTAGTATTTCCTTGATACTTCTGTTTATCCAAATTTTGTTGTGTGTACACCTTGTTTTCTTCATGTTTTGTCAGTGCTTAAAGGGAATAATCAAGCCTAGAGCTAATCAGCAAATAAATAGACTTAGCGAGGTTATGGCGACAGGACAAACAGGATTAGCACTTCAGGAGAACAGAATGAATACAGATGGGCACTCAACGGGCAGGTTTCACTAGTAAGCCCAGAGTACCATGTTAAGCAGGGACAGAGGAGCTCTTAATGCTTTTGTTTCTAACCAGAGATCTTGAGGAAAATACAACACTGCATGGTGGAAACTGAATATTTATAAATATTCATACAACAAGCGAATTCAATAGGAATGATGATAATATTGTTTTAAGATTTTATTCCCCTTTGCTAAAGGTCTGTAACCATAGGCTAAAGCACACATAACTGTCATGTGTGCAATGTGCAACGCATACACTGCATGCACTCATGCGATCACAGAATAATCCAAGTGGGAAGGGGCCTCTGGAGGTCTCTAGTCCATCCCCTGCTCAGAGCAGGGCTAACTTCAAATCTGGATCTGATTGCTCAGCACCTTTCCCACTCAAATTCTCAAAACCTGCAACAATGGAAGTTGCGCCAAACTGGGACAACCAGGACCAAACTTTCCACCCAACAAGAATTGCTCTTGTTGCACCCTCTGCCTGCTGCCTCTTGTCCTGTCACTGTGCACCCCTGGGAACAATCTAGCACCTCTGTAACGATCCCCCTTCGGTAGTGACAGCCTACAGTTAGTTCCCCCCATAGAGCCTTCTCTCCTCCAGGCTGAACAAGCCTGTCCCCCAATTCCCTGTCTTGTGTGCTCCAACCACCAAACACCTTCATGGTCCTCCACTGGACTCGCTCCAGCTTGTCAGCATCTCTCTTGCAGCCTCCAAACCAGACATGCTCCAATATGGACCAATTCCTGATGGTACTTGCAAAGGAGGGCTGAAATGAAAAGTGTCAAACACCCAACTACTGTCTTTTGAAATCCTCATGATCTTTCATTGCTAATGGTCAAAACCAAAACTCACCAGTCCAACCCAACAAAAGTTGAGAAATTAAAATAATTTCTACCAGTCCTAATCAATTGCCATTTACATTTTCAAACCTTATGGCTCATCTTTCTACCCACCTAGGAGAGGAGGTAGCTTTTGCCGCATGCTGAAGGACTGAACATACAGAACTTATGGGCTCAAGGGAGAAAGTGTATGACAGTTCAAAATACTTTTGAGAGTTTTCTAGCATCTCCCCCATACTGACACCAGAGTGTTTTCAGCCTGACAGTGCCCAAGCTATAGCAGAATGACGTGGCCATGCTCTTTGAGAAGTGTGTCCGAAAGCCATGCATTACCTTCTGCAACTGCCACTCACAAAATCAATACAGAGCTTGCCACTTCCATGTGGGAATGCGTAGGTTGGGATAGGCTCAATAATAGAAAGAAAATCCTTTCTTGTGCTAGAAAAGGGCTTGAGCAAAAGCGAATTAGGTGCAAAGGAGTGAATTGTTAACTCTTCCCTTAAAAAGAGGATTCATTTCGCTACAGGGAAGGAGTGGGGTTGTTCACCCAAAGGATTCAACAGGATTTTTTTGTTACATGCCAGACATTTGGACTAATGCAGAGGTATTTTGTCATTCCACAGTGCCAGCACAGGGAAGAGGGACTCTCTAGTGCCATGTCTTCACCCAGTGCCAGAGAGGTGACTCCCTTGGCAAACGTGCTCTCCCTTTTAATTTCACAGCTGATCCAGGGATGTGAAAAACCACTGTGTGGGAAGAAAACCTGAGGCACTGAAGGACTCTTTGAACTATTGGAAAAAGGCAGAACAACAATCTGGAGTTTGAAACAGCAATTTCAAACCGCAAATAGACACATCTTTAGAAGTTATGTATTTACTATAAGGAACAACTGATGTAAGCACTGGTCTTTCTATTTTTTAATGTTATCCAATTAATAACCATCATCTTGCAAAACACATGGTAGCACAACACGGAGCACGTTACAGAGCCACAGCCTTCCTATAGCCTGACTGGTTTTTAATTACAGAGAAAGGCTTCACTCTACTTCTACCCAGATGTTCTCCAAGTTGACAACCTCACTGGCAGTAGGACAGATATCCTTACATCTGCAGATTTCCATGCACAAACCAAAACAATTAGTCGAAATGTTACAAAATGAGTGCATTTCTTCACACTTCACAGGAAAGAGAGGGAAGGAGAAAGAGAGAAAATAAGCACTTCTGGTGCACTAAGTGATCATTTATCTTTGTTCCCTAGTAGCCTTTGTGAATGCAATTGCTCTACTGAACTTGGCACATTGCCTGTAACATTTGAGGACTTTGCTGCCTTAGCAAAGTGTCTCTCCTGAATTCATTCCATTCACAGGTTGTTGCCGAACAAAGGAGACTGTCCTTTTTTATTTTTGTCATCTAAGGAAGCTCAGAGGATAATAGGTGCAGAGCCTCTAGCCCTTGAAAAAAGCTTTTGTAAATAATTTCCACCCTCCACTTTGGAAATACCACAGTCGCAACACATTTTGATACTGATGTAAAGGTATTTGCATCTAGTTTTTAAATTAAAAAAAAAATAATTTGGGGTTATTGTCTTTGCTTGATGTCCTAATAAAACCTGAAATCTTAATGCATGGACTGGTGCTGACATCACCATGTCAAGGCATGGCTAACAGCATTACCGGAGTCCAAGGCTTTCATCATGCTAAGGAGAAAAAAATCCCAGACTTGCTTTCCCTTCTCCACTGCATACGTAATTGAAGACATAGTATTCAGGGACAATACACTCAAATCTGCGTGCTTGATCTGCCTCTGCTTCCCCCGTGCTGACAGCTACCGCAAGTAACCCAACATACTTATTACCCTATTATTCTTTTAAAGCTCAATTCATCTATATCACAAGAACCACGTGGAGAAAGGCTTCAACTGTACCTCCCTTTCCTGCACGGCAAAAAGGGCTTGACCATGTTTCACCTTGGAGAAACCCCATTCCCTGCACGGCCACTCCTGAGGACAGAGCAGCTCCTCTGCACTGGTGGCAAAACAGCCTTCCCTCCTGTCACCCCGCTGTATATAGATGCTTTTTTAGTTTCCCAGCTGTTCTCTGGGAGACAGCTTCTCATCAGAGGGAAACGGTACTGAGAGAATATGGCTGGTTTATTGTTCAGAGAGCTCTGCAAACACAGCCCTAATTCTCAGCTGGCATGAACCATTGTGATTGAGGTCAAGAGAGCCGCCGTTATTTACATCAGCTAGGCTCTAGGCCACCAATATCTGAATTCCTCCCTATTATCCAAGCTGCCTAGACCCAGAGAGAAGAAAAATATTATTATTCTCAATATGCATCAAAATTATTTATTTTCCTAGCGCATTCTCCTCTCTCCCCGGGAAGTAGTTGAGTATTTAAACTTCACTGAAAGCAGCAGAGGAGGCCTGTACTTGGTTGCTGGCTCTCCGGGACAAGCCACTTTCCCTCTCTGCAGACCAGATTCTTCCCTCGTGAAATAGGGATGCTCCTGGCACCATGAGGCACACTGAAGCTTCCCGTTGAAAAGGCTGAAGAAACCTCGGGCATCATTACTGCTGCTGTTTCTACTAATAACATTTCCAGTCCACTGCACCCTGCCCATTCTTTGGCTTCTGTGTTCAACCTGGTGGATGGATTCATCAGGTCAGACACATCTGGAGGATGGTACAAGCTACTAAGTCTCTCTTATATACACAAAGCTAAAAAGAGAAGGGAATCTACTGCATTTATTTCAAAATATTTTAAGCTTATTCCTAGACACTGAAGAGAGGTACTCCCTTCAGGTTTAAATTAATGAGAGGAGTCGGTACTAGCTGAAATAAGATCAAGAAATGTAGGAAAGCCTTTGATGTTGCAAAATAGACTAACTATTGCTGTTTATCTAAGTATTTGGCAAATTACACTTCATAAGAAAGTATGTGCTTTAGTCAAGGCTACTTTGCATAGGCAGATGGGTTTTGTTTCATTTTGCTTAGCCTTTGTGTTTCAGAACTTTTGCTAGCTTTCTTTTTATTTTAATTGTTTGTAGGGAAGTTAGTGAGAGCCATTTGGAGAAAGGCGCTTTAAAGGAATCTCAGTAAGGGAATGAAAAAGGTTTTTTCTTTCTTCTTACACTTTTAAGCCGTACTTTGGCAGAGGAACATGGGGCATTCATGGTGCTGTTCTGGAGTCAGAAGAATGCAGGTAAAACACAATCCTCCGCATACCACCAAAATACTGGATATCCAAGTCAGCTGTGACAATATTTCCACAGGACTGTGATAGGTGTAGGAGGAACTGTTCTGGTCACAAACGAAGACCATATACTGGTCTTTTAAAAGAGAAAATTTATCCCCATCTGTGTACTATGCTCCAGAAGTCATACATCTGGATTCAGAGAGTAAAATGAAATACATCCTAGACATAGTCCCCTTAGGCTGCTATTTTACTGTGGGCCAAAACTAAACAGATTCAAGAAGAGTGACTGAGATAAAGAAGAGGAGCTTGCCCATATAACTGCTGGGCACTAAGGTGCCTCCAGGCTTGGCTAAGGAGCCACTCAAATGTCCATTGATTTCAGTCGCACTTCGCATTAAACCCATATGCTCCTTTAGACTGGCTTGTTTTGGAGGTCACCTTAAAATAAGACACAAAACACTGCATTTGAAAAATTTTTGGTGTCCATTGTCACTATGGTAATTTTAATCCGATCACCTGGTGTGCGGTTAGCACTTCTTTCAGCTCTCTGCTAACCCGATGCGATAGATAGCTCAACTCCAAAATACAAGCAGTATGACAAGTTTTCAAAATTGTCTAAATATATAGCTAGCCCACCGGCTGTTTATTGCAGCATGTCAAGTTTCATCTCTCCATGAGACAGAATTTCCCCCCTCAAAAGGGAAAAACAGAACAAACACTAATACTTTAACAAAAGAAAAAAAACACACACACAAAATGAAAGATAATATCCTTTCCCAGCACTTTCTGTTACAGCTAAGGTACCTGTGTAGCTCAGATGCAGGGATTTGGGGAAATGGCTTGTGAAGATGGGGGCTTTGGCACAGGAGGGCATGGGGAATATTTCTCCTCTGGGCCTCCAGCTGCCAGTCAGCCTGCTGTGCAGACTGACTTCATGAGGGAGCAGATCAGGGGATTTACCTGATTGAACATCACCCTCTTCTCCCACCCCAGCAAGGCAGGCGCACCACCGTGCAAGGGGCAGTCTGCACCCAAAGCACTTGGAGACCCAGTTATTGCCTTCGAGCAGAATGATCCTCAGGATCCAACACCCGGTTGCCTCAAGACAGGATTTTTCATGACCTCACGACCCTTCTTCATATCCTTCTCCAAATTCCTTCAGTGGGAAGCATGCACACCTCCAAGGCAGACAGGTAATATTGACTCCAGTGCCAATCCCCGTTATACTGATAAAAAACCAGGAACTCTGCTGAAGTTTTGCTGGAACTGCAGCTTTCCTGCGTGCAAATTAAGAGTTCATCTCCCAAGCGGAGAGGCATGTCAAGAGCCATGTAGGAGATGGATGTTTACTAGGCCTTAAAGTCCATGGGGTGGGTCCCACCTGAGATCTTATTGGCTATTTTGCGAGCTCCAAGCTGGATACAAATTTGAGAATATACATACATATATAAAATATATATGTATATTAAAATACATCTATCTATAAACACCTGTAAATTTCTGGCTGTATTTTCTATTATCAATAATTCAGATTAGTAACACCTCATTGCCTTCTTAAGTTCAGCCACATGCCTGTGCCCACCATGCCTTAGGCTTCAACATCCAGCTTATGTAGGCAAGAACGAGCTTTCAGTCCATTTCAACCTTCCTTCCCAGAGCCTCCCTGCCTGCCTCATTTCCACCCCAAACCACTAGAAGGCACAATACCCCAAATAATAACCTCAGACCAGCAGCTCAACCCGCAGGATGCAAGACCACCCAAGGGGGCTTGAGTGGGTGCAGTGTGCAGAAGAGTGGCTGATCTCTCACCCTGAACCACGGGAGTTTAGCATGTCACGACTTTTCATGTCATGAGCTTGCAAAGGAGCTGCACAGGAAAGATTTCTTCCAAGCCTTCCTTCTCAAGATACGTGCTAAAATCCTGTCTAAAACACATCAAAGGACACAACTGACTGGATTGGGCACCAAATGTACGAATACAGTATAGTGCATTCATGACCACACCCTGACATAAGGATCAACATCAGGAGATCAGCAGTATTTCAACGTCCATATCGCTGCCCGTGTACAAAAAGATTAAGGAAACCTGTCTTCAGTCAGTGATAAAATTAATCTCCAGAGTAGCAATGAACTATATTCTCTTTAACTGTAATGCAGTCAACTACGCAAAGAATGTTTTCCACTATGTACGCATTGTCCAAATATTCCTGCTCTCTTTCCCTTGTGGATGACACTTTTTCCCCCTAAATTAATTAGCTTTCATTGGATAAATCAATATTTCTCTCAACAAGAAAAAAAAGAGCTAAAAATGTATACTGTGCAGAAAATACAGTACAAACATATTGAATAGCTTAAAGATAATGATTGGTCCAGAGACTGTGGTCATTTGAAAGCCCTGAAATGTAATTTTGAAAATTGCTTTACCGAGTTAATAAAAAGAGATCCACTGAAAAAACACAAAGATACGTATTTGTTAAGTTCTTTTCTCTATTTTTCCCAATTGCTGAAGGTCAGAGCTATGTCTTATTTGCCAATAAAAGATTTTCTAGGACTCTTCAGGTACACATCACAGAGCAGTTACCCAAATGATCATAGCCAAATGAGACATCTCTGAAATAGACTGGCTGTACGTATAACTAATACATTTAGTATTATATGTAAGTACTAGCTTCCAGTAATTCAAAAAACATCTAAAAGAGTTCTCCATCCAGAAGTAAAAAATATTTACCCCTCTGCAAAGACAGGCTAAGATGGTATTTGCTGAAACAGGATATGGAGCGTCTAATAAAACAGAGCCTCACCTACGCCTGTCCTGAAGAAGGCACAGAGCAAAAAGACAAACTAGATGCAGGGTAGGGAACAACACAGGGGTGAAGTGTCCCCAGGTGCCCTGCACTGGGGACAATGGACAGCTTTGCTCAGGGAAGCCTCCCCTTGGATTTTACCAGCCCACAGAGCAGCCAGCAGGGCTGCTGGGTCATTGCCCTCCAGGCTCGTCTTTTGCCCCAAAAAGCACTTCTCTTGTAAGAGCTTTTCACTCAGAAAGGCACAGGGTGCTTTCCAGATCTGTGGAGAAAGTAAAAGCATAAATGTCTTTTCTTCCGTCATTGTTCCAGCCCTTCATAGCCTTAAAGGAGGGACTTCATTTCACACAGGTATGATTTTACAAAACCCTGGCCAGTCTCAAAAGCAAAATATCACCAATCAATATTATCCAAAATAACATCCAGCCTCTACAGAAAACCAGCTGCGTAAGCTACGTAAAATCACAGATGCATTTGTCTGCCTTGCTGATGTGTTTGTTGGAACAGTCCTTGCAAATTCCCATTAAAATGCATAAAAATAGAGGAAGGAAACATCGTTGTATTAAAGACTGCAGATGTATTCGACACTTTTTGTAATACCTAAGTGATCTACGCAGTAGGGCTATCTCTAACAGGAATGTCCCCAGTGTAATATCAAAGGAGGCAGAATTCCTAGTTTGCACTGGGGCGAGAAGCACGCTTCAGGACAGACTGTGTGTTTCCCTCTGGCACCGAGGGTCTGACTCTGCCTGGCACAATCATTGCCAGTCTCCAGACAGGGCACATAACCTTCTGCACAACCTAGGAAGTCTCATGCAGCAGGAAGCAGAAATGCAGGTCCTTTGGCTTGCGATTTCCCACTGTGGAGAATCAAGAGCCTCCACGGCACATAGTGTCACCATCCTTTGCCCTGGCAGCAGAGAGCCCTGAGCCAGGCAGATCCCAGCCCCATGCTTTGGCAGCAGCATGATGCCACCGAGGGCTCTTTCAGACACAGCCTATATGTTCAACATATTTTGTCTCTCAACTCCTTACTCAGATGTTCCCCCCGGAAATATTTTTGCAATGCTATTTGACCCTTGCCAGCCAGTGTGGTATAGCATTTTTGGCAGGATGTTGCTGGCAGGCTAGTCCACTGCCTAGCTCCATCCTTAAGAGCTTCTCTGACCTTCAAGGGATGATGAGGACTGTGCTGGTAGCTTTCCAACTCAGACTGTATGTTTCTGGGCAGGCCACATGCCTGTACTGCACTGTACAGGGCTGCCAATCTCATACACACCACATCTGTCTCTGCTATTTTCTGTCTCTGAGGGATTTATTCCTCCCCTTCACTGGTACAGCAGCCCCTCTGAATGAGTCTGTATATGCTTTAATTTATGCAAAACTCAATCATCAACTTGGCTCTGGGGAGTCTTTTCCAAAGGGGAAACTTGTCATTTCCTTCAGAAACAGGGCATAACATTACCTTTACAACATTTTTTTGAAATGAGAAGCTGTAGTGCTACCAAGCTCCAGCAGCTCCCATTAAAAATGACTACCATTTGTAAGAGCTCCAGATACCACAGGCTTTGTCCCCAGATCACCCTGCCCATCTTTACTGTAGTTCTTGCAACCTCCCCAGGCTGACAAATCTGCTGCTGCCCAGTTACTGCTATTTTTTTATGATCTCAATTCACTCCAGCGCATCTTGATGCTACTCTACTGTAATCACGGGGGTTAGGACACGGGTAAACTCAGTTTTTTTGCTGGATTTGTTTATTGACGTACTTTTTGAAATCTACTGCCAATGTGGAAGTTTTACTACCTCTAAGCTTTTAAGCATAGTTGTAATGGCGACACAGCTTCCAAGGTCTCACAGAGTCCCTGCATAAATGGGATAGGATTTACTGAGCCACAATGCCCATGTTAATAACCCAAGATCCAATTAATAATCTAATAAGAGTCCTAATAACAAACAACTCCTGTGTCCAGCCATGCCATGACCCTAACACATCTTTCCATTTTCTGGCCTTCGCCTCTGGTACAAGCCAGAGCATCTTCTTAGTAATTCTTGATAACATCATCTCCATCCACAAAATTTTTGGATGCTATGTGCTCCTGCTTGGCTTCAGCACTCTGCCAAGGTTGACAGGGCACACAGAGCTCACCTGCTTTAGGCCTCCTCGATAGCAGTGCAATCCTCTCCAGCCAGTTTTAAGAAAGACACAGGGCAAACACATTTAATCTGACCCATGTCTCATTTAGAGATTATGACTTGGCATTCTGGGCAGAAGAGATCATTCTCTGGACCAGTGTTTCTCAGTCTCCATATGCCTGGGCTGTCCAGCCTACAGAAATTCCAGAAAGTCTCAAGCACAATGCCTTTCCCTGGAAATGTAGCAGCCTGTTTTAACTTTCGCTTTTTCTCTCAAAAGTAATCTGCCTCAGTTAGATGGACGGTCCAGCAAACTGCAGTACAATCGTGAGACTTGTGCAAAAGCTCTGCATTCCCTTAATCCTGTTCTGCTATGAAATATCCCCAAATCCTCAAGCATATATTCAAGAGAATTTTTTGGGAGGAGCTTTCTTCCAAATTCCCTACCCAATAAAGCAGTAGAAAAGCAGAGTTTTGTTTTCTTCTTTCTAGAACCTTAATCTTACACTAATTCTAAACCTGAGTAGCTGATATTTACTTCAAACTAAATAAATGTTGTTTACCATGTGAACCATGGTCCTTATCATAACTTGGTGGAACATTCAACAATCAATAGGAAAATGAAGTTCTCCCTGCTCCCTTTCTGCAACTCTAATGCTATCATAAACCCAGTGTAAAAGGTACTGCTCACAGAGCTGAATCAAAACTGCTTGTTCCTTCCAATATGATTCTTCATCCCAGACCTATGTCTTTCCTTAATATTTGCTTTTCAAAATGTTACAGGTTAATGCATGTAACCTAAATTCAGAGGAAAACAGCAGTCAGGTAACCATTGTGTGCAAAAAGTAAAGATCATGGTCTCATTCAAAATTGTCCCTGCTGTGGGCCAAACAAAGTTTCAGTGGAAAACCATTCTCCTAATTGCTTCTTTTCTGAAACCTGATCTCTATCGTGAACTTTGACCAAAATGTACCGGCATGAATAGTATTTATATAAAAAATAAAGAGTATATATCCAATTCTATAAAGCATTTTTCCACATTCTAACATCAGGGTAAAGAAAACAGAAGAAAAATGTACTCTTGATGACGTCGCCTATCTGGAACCCTAACCTGACGTGTACGAAACTTAATGAAAGCAATCCAGAGTCTATACTGATATTAATACAAAGCCATACACTCCTGCAGACATGTTCCCCCTTTCTAAATCTATAGACCATGAAAGAATTTGAGAGCACCTGCTACACTTAGAGCTCCCTTTCTAAGACCATAAATTTAACATTGGCAAAACAAATAAAACCCACACCAGCTTTTGTCCCACCAGAACCATAAAACCCTTCCCATACCCATCCCTAAGCTGACAGCAGGTCTTTCTCTCCTCCCCTCTCTCTAACCAACAGGACAATTCAGCATTTGCTCCTAGAAGCCCTCTTGCTCCAAACCCAGCAGAATCAGAAGAAAACTGCTCTCCTGACTGTCTCCTTTGGAAACCCCTGCCCTACATCAACAGAGCTCGTATAAATCCCACTCCTCTACCCAGCTCCCTGGGCACAGCAGAAGCCCTCCTGAGGATCGCCCTCCTGAGGGCTTTCTTCCAGCAAGCCGTATCTAGCTGTCCCTGCAATCACGGGCAGGGCAGAAAACCATAAGCAGTCCGTGCATTGAAACTAATCTGAGGCTGCTTGCTCCTACCAAACACCATTCTTCCTACTAATCCCAAGGGCCATAAAATAATTAGTAGGAAACTGCACACCTCATTGCTTTCTTCCTAAATCCCTGGCAAAAAACACATCCAGGTAAGGACTGTCTACACAAAAAAAATATATAAATGCATTTGCTTCTACAAGGACTGTTCTTCCTCTAAACAGTACCATGCATAGATGAAAACTACTCTGCACACCACTTTCTTTTAAAAACCTTGTTTCTAATTACCTAGAAAACCATATCCACAATAGTAATATCTGTATCTAAACCAATGGAAAATGATTTGATCTTATTTGGCCATAAAAGAATATGTAGAAAACAATCTCATCTGCTTTCATTCTAACCACAACCCCAGGAAAAACTATACATGGGTTGGCAGTGCCTCTACAAAAACATACAAGAAGTCATTCACTTCCATAAGCTGTTGTTTCTCATGCTATCTTTATAGCCGGTAAACTCATCATCAGAAACACTCCCTCCCTGTGTTTGCCTTTCTGGAGGGGTAACTCTGCCCTTCACCCTTCACACACCATGATAACACACCTTCAACTACACCATGATAACCAGTCTCTGAATCAATAGCAAGAAAAGTTATCCAGAAAAACAGTCCTTCTCATTGCAATTCTGATGACTAAATGCATACCTATAAATATATATTTATATATGTTTGAAATACATGGGTTTATATATATATATATATGTATAATTCCATATGGAGATACATACAGACATATATACATATATGGAAAAAAAGTCCTTCTTTCTTTCAGAAATCCTATCCCTAACCCTTAACACCAGGTAAACGAAGCCTAAGTGAACAGTATGGTATGAGTATTTACTTCATGTAAAGCCATTTTCTCTCACAAATGACATTTCCCAGCTTAGCTTTTAGGGTCACAAAAAAAATATTGAAAATTTTTTGTCCAATTACTTTCTTTCAAAAACCCTAGCCTTACCATGATACATGGGAAACTGGTGTCTGCTGCAACCCTAGAAAAAGCCCGTGTCTCCTCATTGCTCTGTGCGCCACGGCATATTCAGAAGAAAACTACTCCATTCATTCTTTCCCTTCTGAAATCCTGAATTTACCATGCTTAATCTGAAATATCTTGATGATCTATTTTCCATTGCAACACTAATCTTGAAAGATTTCCTCTTACACAGATTCAGCCTTATTTTAGGTTACTGGACCGGGGGGGGGGGGGGGGGGGGGGCGGGAAGTGGGAAGTTTTCTGAAATCCAGCTTGAACGGAGAGTAAACTATGCCAGCCAAGTACTACGTCCACCAAAACTGTCCCAAAGCTACTCCTTTAATCCTTCCCCCAATATTCTTCATCCTTTCTCATGTCCTGGCAGTGATTAAGATGAAACACCTATTAACGCTGCCTTATATTTTTAAAACTTCAACATTAATATAATTACAGTTTCTGCTGGTATGTTAAACACGAGCCAACCATCTAATCTGACACCTGCCCAGTGCAATTTGGCTCAGAGGTACCTGATAAAAACTGGAAACTCACACCCAGTATTTGCCATTAGGAGGAGACAGATAACAGGCCCTCCCAAGAAAGCGCATGTACGTGCACCTGAGAAATTCTAAACAGTCAAAAGTTATTAGAGGTTTTGTAAGTGCTAGAAATACTTTTCTGTTAAAAGAGGCCTTTCTTTGATTTACATACTGCATGTGAGATTAAGAAAAATCAGTTTCCCGCATTGGTTTTAAGGCCTTTGTGAATATAAAAACATGGGAATTTGCATTGCACGTAAGTAATTTACGGTATTCAAATTTCCTGGCAACTCCTAAAAATGGCTTTAATAATCAAAATTTTTTATTTGCTTGGGGTTCTTTTCTCTTCTCCAGTGAGGGCTGAAAGGCCCTGAGAGATCTCATTCTCTGTTCTCTTCCTCCCAATTAATTAGATTTAAAAAAAAAAAAAAAAAAACAAAAAAACCAGAAAAAACAAAAAAACCCAAACCCTAACTCTTCACAAAATTATTCCATTTTCTTCAGGACTACAATCTGGTTGCAATCGCTCTTGCATGCTCTGTGAATCAGATGTCAAGTGTATGTTTGAGGAACTGGTTTGCATATGCACATTAATTTTCAAAGGTAATAGGTTCCTATCCCACCCTGGCAAATCTTGTTTGCCAGTCTCAGGTAGGAGCAAATCTTATGCTAAAAGGTTGAAAATATTTTCCCAGACTAGCAAAGAAAGCAGGTGAGAGTTCCCATATAGCTGAATAAGAGCCTATTTTACTATGAGTCTGTCTTTTGCCTAGATTTTTGAAGTCTAAGGAGAAAAGGGCTCCAT
The DNA here is from genome assembly GCF_965183815.1 of Platalea leucorodia. NCBI lineage: Eukaryota > Metazoa > Chordata > Aves > Pelecaniformes > Threskiornithidae > Platalea > Platalea leucorodia. Next base: position 63,893,761 of record NC_138827.1, read on the forward strand.
CCTGAGCTTTTCTCATAGTTCACAACTCCTGGATGGCTATGAGGAGTGGTCCACTGCAACCTCTTTTTTGTAGTGGGGAACAGTTCTACACTCTTTCTCCTTTATCCAGCTGTTTATATTCATTATGCTTGTAGGAATACTATGTTTTGAGGCTTTTGATCCCTTGGGAAACATTGAACCAGAACAACTTCAAAAGTTATTGGAGAAAGAATAACAGACTGTCCCATCCAGAAAGACATTTTATATGAGAAGCCAGGCTAAAAGATCAGGAAGAGATTTGGTATGGATTCATATAAAACTTGAAAGCAGAGTTAAGAGAGTCTGACTTCAAGACCCTCCCTGAATCCTTAGGAAATCTGGATCTTGATGTTCAAAGTTGGGCCCGGTGTCATAACAGAAAGCACCAAACCATGGATCTTACCAATCACAAAGGTGGGGAAGTCAAATTTACATTTGGGACCTCTTCGCTGTTTAGGAATAGGTTGTTTTTCTTTTTTTGTATGCTCCTTCATTGAAGCTTGATGGAAACCAGACACAAAATGGTTACACTTAACTGAAGACCAATCAAAAAGGGGAGCCAGTGTATTGACTACATAGTCAATTAATATATGAATATTAAATGTGTTTTCCCTCTTTAGCCCTCTTATTTTCACATGGGTTTTGCCAAGGGGCATTGTATATTGGATATTCAGATACATTTCAATTCCATAATGGTTTTGCAGTTGAAGTCATGCATAAAAGGATGGAAAACGTAGCACGCTTTACTGAAATAAGACCCTGTGAGCATTGAGGAGTTATTTTTAATATTCCTGACACATGAAGCCTATGCTACAAGGCATTTATGTAACTCTTCTTTGTTTAGTACCACCTCCATCAGAACATAAGTATTTGCAGCTCTCTGAAAGCAGCTCTCTTGCAAAAGCATAAGCTACCTTGAACACATTATGAAATCTGTAAAAACTTTCCAGGTGTTTAAAGAAAAAATCAAGTGATCTGACCTCATTTGAAATTAAAGAAATAGCTCAGTGTAAATTATTTCTTTTTATCAGAATTTTATTCCTTCAGCTCCTCATCAATAAGTTGCTTGGCTTTCATTACAGCTGCCTATGCTGGCATGTTACTATCTGAGATGGGTAGACCTTGTTAAACACACAGTATGGCTCGTTTTATTTTTCCTTATATCAGCACGTAGACAGAAATAATGTCTTTAACTTAGTCAATGCAACATAACAAGTACTAAGCAGGTTTATTTTGGGGGGCATGTGTAACATAAAAAGACTTCATCTGAGACGGGGAGCCTGCTTGTTTGGTGCTGTGTACCACAGATCGTAGGAGTGGCCAGTACTGGTGAACTCATAGTCTGTTGAGTTTCTGGGGAGCATAAAACCAGCCTGGGATGGGCTGTGCAAAACTGTATTGCAGATACCACATTAATACTCATACCCAGGTTCAATTTGATAAATTGAACATTTAACATTTAAAGTTATGATGCAATCTGGTAGCCTTTCACTGTCCATCACCCTCTATATATAAGGCAAAGGCAGGAGTCCCCACATACCTGTTTTATAGATGGGGAAATGAGACATAAAAACATTTCATCCAAGAGAAGTAAAGCACTTTGGGCAGCACGTACTTATCTACTACTTTCAAGCTCTTTATGAGGGCTGGTTTTACACCTGCTGAAATCAACAGCAATTTACACCAAATACCTCATGACATTAGTTTATGTATGAACTATTGCCACAGGAGGTGCTCAGCGCTACCCCAGCTCTGCTCTTATGACAGTTGATGGACTTTTGCCGCTGACAGCAATCACCTCTGCTGACTCCTTTGGAAATTTTGCTTGGGAAATTCTCCTTGTCAGGCAATGACAGATAAAGCCTCCCCTGGCTGATGGTCTCCAGATCAGATTATCACAGAGGGAATTTCACAATCACACTAGATTCGAATTTTTTTTTCTCCTTATTCTGGCTAAGAATCCAATTTTCTTTTATATGAAAAAATATTGCCAGCATCTCTTTCTCATCTAAGCTGAAGGTAACTACACTTAGATTGGCTTTGCTAGAAGCCCTTCTCCTAAATGCAGTGCTCTTTGCAATGAACTTTGCAGCTTCTTTCTAAGTTGCAGAATGCCCTCCATTTTCACTGGCTTGTTGTGATTAGACCTTAATACTGCTGACTGATTTCCTCTGTGATTTTTTTTCCATACCAGTCAATAAGGTGGCAATTTTAATAACACAGTTCTTGGATGTAATGTTATTCACAGGTCTGCATCAACTTCTATGGTTGCACTCTTGAAATTACCCACTTCAGCTATACCTATTAATTTCCCATGAAGAGTTCTCCATATGTTATACCCCTAACCTGGAGCCATGTCACATTGCTTTCCTAAGCAGCTTCTACTCCAGTTCATCTCAAAATTCAAACAAAATGTTTCTTGAAATGTATTTTACTTTTCAGCTATTTCATGTTGGGGATATGGGAAGGCAGTGTTCCCATTTTTTTAGAGGTGGTGTTCACTTGCAAGTAGAGTCAGGCTTACTTATGAGACTCAGGCAGTACAAGGAAATCTTTTCATGAGACTGATCTGAATTTTGATTCTTTAATAAAAGCTGGAACAGGAGACAAAATTGGTTTGATTTGATTTACAGTCTCTGAACCATGCTGCAAATGTAGCCCTCCTTTTCTGCTCTCAAACCAGTTCCAATTTATTCTTGTGTGTTACTTATGCAGATACATTTACTGAATAGTTTATCAAGTGATTTTCAGACTGGGCTTGCTGCTTGGAGTTATTTTACATAAATTGGTCACCAACTACGGGTTTATTAACCTGTTTATAGTATACATGCTGCAAGGAGGAAGATCACCTAAAACACACAGTATTATTTCTGCTCCATCAGGGCCTCACAGAAGACATTGCACTGTCAGAAGAAAAATGAAGGGCAAACACTGAAAGATAATTCTTAATAATAATCAAGGAGTCATAGCAGAGTTTGTGAAACTTGCCTCAGTTACCCATGCACAGTAGATTTTATATTATGAGATAAGGAAGAAGACTGAAATCAAAATCAGGAGTAACAGTGCTAGGCACAGTAAAGCAGCAGCCCGTTCCTCTGAATAACTCAGCATCTCAATTTGCAAAATGCTGGACATGAAGATGTGGACATGTAGGGCAACTTGATTTCTGAAGGTGGGCCTGGAGTACCAGGGGAGGCCAAGACCCTCTCACGGCATCTTCCACGGCTGAACCCACAGTCATGGTGGCTTGGCAGTAAAGCACTGCTAAAATCCAAAAAGCGAATGGCACCAAGCCAGCCCGGGGATCAAGATTGGGCAGAGGCCACTTTACAGGACACTTTCAATCCCAAGACAGTCCATAGAGAGCTCCTGAGAGGAAAAGCACTATCCTTCTGAAAGCTGTTAACCTAAGGACACTATTTTAATTACTCAAATTGTAAGAAATATAGAAGGCAAAATACTACAAAGGTGACTCTAAAAATATCAGCTTATGACTCTGAAATATACAGTAAGGAACATTACCATAATAAGCTCTGAGGAGATACAATGAAAACTATTACAGCTCCAGGAAAGACACATAAAGATGAGCATAACAATTACCTGCCTGGCAGAGAAAAAGGAAGAAAGGTACATAATTTAGAGTACTGCTGTTACTGGCTTTAAGACAGATATATAATGAAGAGTATTGCAGTTACCTAGTTCTGGCAGAGATATAATGGCAATCATTAGTTATCTAGCTGTAAGGAGGACGTGTAATATGTAGTATTATTGTTACCTGTCCCTAAAAGAGAGCAAGAAAGAGGGGGAGAGAGAGATGATGAGAAACCTGGACTGTTACCTGGCTCTGGAAGGCAGAAATTATGGAAAGATTTGCTGCTGCCCATAGCTGTGCTTTATGGCTACTAATTCATGGAGGGAAAGGCAGGGGAGAATGAAAAGCGGTCTGAGTTATACCGTGGTTATCTGGTACAAGGCCAGATTTCCAGCTGGTCACAGCTGATAAAACTTGTTCGTGTTTGCTGCAGCTATGCCGACTTTGGGTTTGTGGAGAAGGAGAGGGTAGGGGAGATGGGGGCTGCCCCGTGAGACACAAGCACCACAGACCTCCTAGAGCCAATACAGACCATGCAAGATGTCCTAGGGTGACTGATCCCCTCATGGACCCCCACTTTGTTCCCCAGCCGTAGCAACCTCCAAGCAGGCATCATTTCTCCATGCACTCCCAGGAGCAGGCAGAAAGCCCTGGGCAAGAGCAAAGGTCAAGAGAAAGGGATGGCAAAAAAGAGGGGCTGTAAAGGATGGAAACATGGCTTTTGAGAACTCTGGGACACAGGATGTAGAGATGCAATATATTTACACTTCTGCAGAGAAAAAGATGCTTGGAGCTTTCTGTAGCCTTCAGTGTCTGTCCCTTCCCTGGATGAATGATGTCTGGTATCCACCCTACATTCTGACCAAAGCAACAACTGAAAAAAATAAAAAAAACCAGCAACTTTTTTTTTAGATCTGAGGGCAGAAGAGAGTAATAGCATACTGAAAAAAGGTGGGTCAGTTAACCAAGACTGCAGGAATGAGGGAAAACTAGGAACTTTGTCTTAAGAAATAATCATGGCACAGATGCTACGTGGCCTACCTCTCCAATTTCTACAGCACTCCTACGCATTGTCCTCACACTCAGGCTTCAGATTTCTTTTCCTAGGGTATAATACTGACAGGGTTTGAGACAAGGTCCAGTGAAGTCTGTTTCATTTTAGCTCACTCAGTTTTCAATCAGATCCCTGTTTAAATTCTAGGTCAAGGAACGCAGGAGAAACTCCAATGTGATTCTAATTAATCCTTTTATTCCTGTTTTGACCATTATTTGCTATCCATCAGGTGGAAAGACATGAAGTTCAGCTGAAACAATTGAATCCTGTGGTGCTTAATTTGTAATATTCCAAGAAGAAAGACACTCTAGAAACCCTACTGTTCTTCAAAAACTGCACGGCTGCTCTATCAAACCACTTCTACAACATCAGACTTGCTCGGGAGGCAGAGGGAGAGAAACGTGGGCAAAGAAAGAAAAGCAAGGAAGAGAACACTGAATGGGAAGGGAGCACTTGTCTATTTAACCTGCATTCAGAATAATTCCACCCCTTCCTCTGATAGCACACCATTCAAACTCACATCCTCCAAACCAGCAAAATAAACCGCACATCACCCTGAGACTTGTAGGCAGAAGCTGTCAGCCTACAAACATCCTCCAGCAGTGCCGCTGCCCTCTCCTCCAGCAATACCCCTTTCTCAGCATTTACACTGTGCATTAATACATGGTGCCATTATCACCAGGGTGTGACTATCCATTAACACAGCAAAGACCGGAGCCTTAAATTTGATCCCAGGGTATTCATATGCGTATATGTGGTCTTTGAACCTTCCATGCTGGAAGAGGCACCTCTGTTCTTTCCTCTGAGGGGGAAGAACAGGCACAAATTAGAACCATGCCTTGCTTCTGTACCTCCAACATGAACACATTTCAGTGAGCAGGGGGAAAAGCTCCTCGTGGTGAGAGCCATTTGCTTCTCTTTGAGGTGGACAGCTGGATGCAAGAAATCAGCTTAATTTGTAAATTACCTCAATTTTCACTCAAAAGTCTGGAAGTAAAAAGGATCAGTAATTTTTCTTTTAATACATTTTTCTGTGAGTCCTAATATTGACCTGAACTGGAAAGGATGACTTGCTGAAACAGGCTCTGCTCTTCAGGCACTGCCCAATGTGAAGTCTCTGACAACAACCTCACTTGGGGACATTTTGAGAGTTAGAGATCTTGAGATATGCAGATCCACAAACAGCCATCTTGGACACTGAATTCCTGTCCTTAATGCTATTTTACACTCTTTGCCAGGCAGAATTACAGAGCCTCTGGCTTAAACCATATCTAAGGCTGCTTCCCTCACCCATATTTTGTGGGACCCCCGTTGTTATTACCAGCACTTTGGGGGGGTTAAAGCAGATCTAAGTAACTTCAAAGTGTATTTTACTCTCCTGGGTTGATGTAAACAGACCTTAGAGTCTGGGTTGATGTAAACAGACCTTAGAGTCAGTGAGAAGCAACTTCAATAAAGCTGTTCACTTGGTGCAAGCAAAGTGTCAGGATCCAGCCATCATTTGTTAAAAAAAATAGATATATAGGGTAATATCTACTTTTACTATTACATGAAAAGGTACAATACACAGAACTGAACTTCATCTGATTCCCTCTGGGAATACCATGCTGTTCTTTCACTGACTGATTTGCCTAACTCTGAATATTAATTGTAAAAACAATTCTGTTACCTCTCTCTTATCTTTCCCCAGACTTTGTTTTTTCTCATTCAAATTTGCTTCCTAATTTTTCTCTTTCTCTGTCCTTTTCTTTATAACCAGTATACTTGGCTAGATGATAGGATTTCTGGTCTGCAGAATATTTGGATATGTCGACATTTGTTTTCTTTCCAATACAGACTGACAATAAATACATCCAAAGATTATGAGTTTCAGAATACCATATTTCTCTATCACTTTTATATTTATATGTGCATTCTACAAAATATATATGGCTATTACTGGCATGTTTTAGTGGAATAAAATTATACACTATTTAAATAATTCTCTTTTAAAACAATTTTGGGCAACTACTACTAAAATATTTCAATCATCCCTAAATTTCAATTCTCTGCCAAGAGCTGAAAATAAAAATGCATCAATTCTATTATGTTATGACACAAAATAATGTAAAACTATCTAACAAACATACAAGAAATGAATTCAAGACAAATTTCCAAGCTTTCTAGTTTTGCTCCCACCTTCCCTCAGCAAAAGCTCTGTAAAACTCTACTTGCACATTTTTTCAATTTAGAACAGCCTGAATACAGTCAGCGAGCCAAGCCCATGCTCAGCTCACAGTACACAAAAACTCCTGCCACTGTCAACATGAGCTACATAACATTACCTGCTTGGTCGTTTTCTGGACTGATGTCTTTGACTCTAGAAGATCGTATCAAGACCAGAAATGAGGGAGATCATCTACCTCCCCTCCTCCTCCTCCAAGTAAAAGGAAAAAACCCCACACTCATGTTGGTGCCAGTCACCTCCCAGCGCAGTTCTCATATTAACATTCACTGCAAGCCTCTCTGCACGGGTCCTGCAGGAACATGAGGAAGCACTGATACTTCATCAGGAAAGAAATCATGGGTTTCTGTTCACTTACGTTCATACTTTTTTGAGCTCAATGGCTTGAGAGGCTGTGAAAGGTTTTATGGTTCTCGCCTAACCACTTCTCTGGCAACAAAAAGTGATAAAAAGATATTAGTTCAAGGCAAAATGTTTGGCTGTGAGGGAAAAAAAATCCCACCAGTTTCTTTCCAGTTGTCTCCAGCAAGAGCTGCACTCCCCTGTATTGATCAAGCAGTTATCTGCTCACTTACACATATGGGTGAGGAAAAAAAAAAAGAGGGGAGCCTGAATGACCTTATAGAAGTATGGAGAAAAAGAAAAATTCAGACACTTTTTACAGCTTTGAAATATGAGAACGGCCTTAGCTTTGGAGGCAGCTGAATTAATTCATACATAAATGTTCCTTTTGCATCTTTGTTTTCATTTATTTCCTGCTTGATACCAGCAATAGCAATACTGAAAACTAGTGCATGACAAAACAATCAAATGAGATATTTGGCGCAATGGCTAATTTGTACTCTGTAAATCTCCCCTACAAATTCTATTAACTGTTCTTCCTGCTTTGCTGATGCTTTTTTTTTCCTTGAGAGCATAGTGAGTCCCACAGCCCAAGAAAATTTTCAGTTTCTTTCCTCTCCCCTGTGATTGCCATGCCTTAAGCCCCAGCACTATCCACATGGGCACACCCAGCAAGGAAGGCAAGGGGTCTACTGTTTTGTAGTTCTTCTAAGGGTGCCAGCTACTACTTAGCAAAGCCTACTGCAGAGCACGCAAAAGGAGGAGGTCAGAGGAGGATTTTGGATCTATGATTCGAAAACATAAAAGGCGATAAACTTGTTTCCAGCTTTCTTTGAAAGAGGCATGACCAGAACAGATATATATTCACAATCTTTGCTTTTGACCCAGACAAGAATAGGGAGATAACGAGACACAGCACTATTCATGACGCAGATGGATACCCCGGTGTGCGCAGGTTTTGAGGCAGGGGACCTGAGCCCAGGGAGGCTGGGCAAGGAACTGCAGGTGAAACAAATCCCACGCAACTGCTCTGACTTGGAGTGTAACTCAGGAACAGCACTAATCTTCCCTCTGAAAAGCCTTTGAAATCACTTGAAAGAAAGCAACAAAAGGAAAACTCCTGGGAAAAAAAAAAAAAAAAGCTACGTGACTTTTTGCACCCCACAGTTCCTTCAGTGTGGGTTTAACTATCAGTTTAATTACTTCTGCTTCCAACATTTTTTTTTTTTTTTTTTCATTTTTATATTGGCTGCACTGGAAATTCAGGCAGATTATGAATGCTTCCCTCAGCGAGCTACCTGAATGAAGATTCAAATAATAATACCTCAAACCTGTGAACATTTCACTGCTAGCCTCATCCCAGAGTGCATTCAGCACTCTAACATCTTATATTGCTATTTACTTAAAAACAGAATCCTTTGGATTTCAGCTTTATTTTTGTAGAAGACATTCAGAGAGAAAGATACGCATAAAGTCAAAGTGTCAGTTCAAGAATGAACCCCCGTGTAATTCACACACTTTCATGCACAATAAATCAAGTTCTGTTGTGCCAAGGGCTAATGAAGATCTAATTATGACAGACTGAGTTTCCACTCTTGCCGAAAAGCAGAAGGGGGGGTGACACATGACAGCCCCAGTCCATGCAGGGTGAGGATGGACAAATTGCAACGTGCTTCCCGCCTCCGCCTTGCCAGGCGTGCCCGCAGCCTCGCATGGCCTGCGTGTCACAGTGAGCTAAACTGACCTGTGCCTACAGCGCTGTGCAAGGCCTGGGCAGCACTGCTGCAGGTTTTTCCCGCCTGATAACAGTCGTCTCAAGCACAGCGAGGAAGGGAACCCTTTAGGGTTATCTGTGCACTGTTATCTGTGCACTTCAGATCTAATTCACCCTTACCCTTTAGGTGAAAATGTTGAAGGAGAAAACATGTTCACAATAAAATAGAAGGGACTGGCTACTTTTTCTAATTTTATGTTACTTTTTTTTTTTTTTTTTTTTTTTTTACTTTGATTGACTGACTTAGTCATAACACCAAGACTGCATGGGTAAGGAGACTATTCCACAATATAGGAATTATTTCAAACAAAAGGTCCAGGCTTGGTCTAGTCTCTGTTAGGGATTAAGATAAAATTCTGGGGGAGCAAGTGACACATTTTTCATTGTTTCCCTAGTTTAGCTCCCTCTGCAGCAGCCCCTGTCAGCAGCTGTGGTGGTATGACAGAGATGATGTACCTCAGACCACCTGGTACCACTGTGCTCCCATGCAACAGGAGCACCTATGTACGGACAGAGAGAGCCCATGGCGGTGTACAGCTGCCCCTCTGAAACCAGTGACATTACATAGCAGCTGAGGATTGACCCTGTGAATCCAGGAGGCATGCGGGTAGAGTTTTTTTCATGGGGAACGATACAGAAAAGGACTATGTCAGAGCCTCCTGCAGGCAGTCACCAGTGGGGAGAAGAAAGAAAAGGTGGGAAGGGGATGGAGCGTGGGGCCACCCCAGGTTAAGGGCCCCCCTAGCAGGCTGGCCAGGTGCCAGGGTCTCATCTAGGAGGGACTGGGTATCCTCACCCCTGAACCACACCTTTTGGCCATCGGATGGACAGAAGAACTTTTGTTGAGGGGCACTTTGTCCATTTCCATGTAAGTGTTCATCACAACTAAAACCACAGCTTCCACAGAGGAGCTGTCAGTTAATATGCTGTTAGTCACAACTGAGCTCGAGGAAGGGCAAGCACTTCAACCCACTCTTTGGTGCCAACAGGAGCAGAGGACTTCCAGAGGCAAGACATGGGCAGGGTGTCCCTGGTTTCATCAGGCTACAGAGTTCATGGCTTATGCAATGCTGGCATTGGGTCTGTATCGTTAAAGCAGTGATAATGAGTCCTCATAGAGAGCCCGTTACCTACTTGTTCCTCCTTGCTATAGGTGATGTCATCTTCTTATCCTTTCTCAGAAACAGCCGTATTTTTTGTTCTTCACATTTCTGCTTCAAGCACATTGCTGTCTTCTCATCAGGTTTTGCCAATGGATATTTCAAAGGTTCCTATATGAGATCAAGTAAACTGTAGTTAAAATGGATAGGATAACATAACAAAAATACTGTATATCATTAAGTAACGTAAGGTAGAAATGCAGCACATGTCACCTAAAAAATTAGTTTGATTTTCTAGTCCCTTTTAACCCTTTAAAATGCACCATACCCCAAAGTATTATTTTATTCATTGCACACACATGCTGCACTAAAACAAGAACTGAAGGCCCCTTTCATGGAACATTATCTGAGAGGCACTTTGCTGCAGGCGTGTTTTCCCTGAACCACCCTGTTCTGCTAACCAGAGTCATCTAGAGTGGAAAAAACAAGCAAGATGTATGTGGCTATAATATAATAAGACTTTCTATTGTCTGTGTATCTTTACATCCCAAAGAACTCTGCTGGAGTACATGGATAGCAACTGTAACACAGTCACACAGTGCTCAAGCAGTCCCTTAATAAATGGTTTAGGAAGCAGTAATACAGGCTTAATAGATGTTTTAATAAATGCTTAATCAATTGTTATAGGCGAGGAGATTGCTTAAAAACATTTAATTCTCACAGCTGTTGAACAGAGAACAAGAGGGAAGAGTGTATTAGAAATACTGATTTTCAGTGGCAATTTCACACCCCCTACCAGCCTGCTCACCACAGTCAGTGCCTCCCCAGCCGTATGGCCAATATATGTTGTCTTTGGAAGCTCAAAGGAACACTGAAATCCTGATACACCTCCTACATGCTACTCCTAGTAGTCCTGAGGGTGCAATTGCTGTTATATATATAAAAAGCAGAGCATTAGCTTTGGATCTATTTGCACTAACATTTTATTTGGGCTAAGTAGTCCCTTACTACTCTATTATGTTGCCATTTTTGTCCATCATTCACCATGAGAGACTTGCAGGACAGTCTGTATTACAGAAAACAAATATATTCACTCCCTGATATTTGGCCTTCATTTAACCCTATTCCTTCTGAACTGAAGTTGCGTGAAAAAGAAATGGGTACCTTGCATGCTACACAAAATCAAACCCAAGGTAGTATCCTTAGTTTGAAAAGACAATGCCATTGTTTGTATGGGTCATTTTCCACTAGATACCTGGGCAATTCCAGGCTGACTGGCAGGGTATGCAGCAATGCGCCCATCAAAATTCAATGAGGCAAGCACAGAAAGACAGAGGATTGCAGAAAAAGATTTGACCTCTGCTGAGAATACAGCATGGGCTATATACTTGAACATCTCGCAAATCTCTTTCACAGATTAAAATTACTAGTCACCTTTTTGTCTCCCTCCTTAGCATTTCTTGTAAATTTTCACATCATATCTGAACTTTTCTGCTTTGTGCTCCTGCCACTTTTTTGCAATCTCCTCCTTCTGTCCAGCCTGCTGATGTGGTATGAATCCCTTCAGCACAGAGTAGGAAGGTCGGGCTGAGGAAGCTGTTTTGCTGTGCCAGCAGAGGTTCAGTACATGCCAATTTGCTTTGTGAGGGAGCTCTCAGCATAGCCACCTCTCTTGTGTTTTAAAATTTAATTCCAGCTTGCAACAAATGATGGTCCTTTGTGCAGGAGCTTCCCTTTCCCTGATCCCAGCTAATGCACTTAATCTGTTCCTTGTTGCTAGAATCTGGAGGTCTTACTGTCTGTAATGCATTTATTTTTGAAGTGCTCCACGGAGGCGGGAGCAGAGCTGTCTTACAGGGAGGAGTGGGGTTATATAACGCCCAAATCACTGCTTCCTGCATATCTGTGACTATTTGGATCCGCATGATCTGCCCCAGGTCAAACAGGAGGTTTGCGCTTGCGGGAAGAATACAATCTGGTCACCCGAGTCAGGCTGTAATACCCAGACCACTAATGGTCTGTTATCTTCTTAGTCCAGACTTTCTAGTCTTAGTCTTTGAACTCCTCGGGGCAGAGATTTCTCCTATGCCAGGAAAGCATTTTAGCTTCTCCCACAAATACCGTGCTTGTAAAGCAGCTGTACTACTAGTGCACAGAGAATCAGAGACAGAGAAAGGCTTAGAGACAAGTTTGGCAAATAACACAGGCCTGAAAGGGGAAAGGAAATAGGCTGAAAAATACGAAGGACGTGAAAACTTTGGAGAAAGTCACACTTGTTCCTGGGAAATTTCACATTATTTGAGTATTTAGAAACTAAGCAGTTTGGAAGCACGACTTTGTTATGTTAGTCAAAGAATGTTAGTTCAAAAATAAGATTCTCATTTTCCATGCCAACAGATGCAACATGTTTCATTAGCAAGACTCCTCAGTTTTCAGCACAGACATTCTAAGCTGCCAACAAGACTCTCCCGCTCTCCTAGTTCCTTTTAAAATGAACAGAACGTGGCCATCTGAGTCCGCAGCGGGCTTTGAGTCTCTACACCTTGAAAAAAACACACTTGCCTTTGAGGCAGCACTTTGCAGCGGCCCAGAGAGATGATTTCCAAGTCCTAAAGCAAATGAGGACCTTTGCAACAGCTCTGGTCTCCAGCAATTAGGGCGGCAGACATCCGCTCTAACACGCAAGGGAAGAAGACAGCTCTGGTAGCAGATGGGACAAGCTGAGACACTGATGCAGCCCCAGGGAATGAGCTCTCTGGGAGGACTGCCTGCACCTCAGTTCCCCAGTTAGCATGTTTGCAGGAACTCGTGGAGGAGCTGGATTATGTTTTGCCAGGGGTTGGCTGGGACTGTGGGCTGGATTGCCACAAAGGAAAGACGGAGAGCAAAGGGGTCTTCCTCAAATACCGTCTTTCTAATGAAGAGATCTGGCCACCACTGGGTTGCTTTTAGAATTGAAATAGTGTTACCACCATGGAATAGGCAAACAAACAAAACAAAACACAGACGTATTATTGTAAATTACATTATATATAAGAAATTAATTCAGATGTTCCAGAAAGGATTATGTAAATCCCAGTAATTGTAACAGCAACATCCAGCATTTCACTGAACACCTTTAGCCAACATAATATCCTTAGAACAAACCGGTACAGGGGATAAAACAGTGATCTTTCCCTTGACTGTCTGTCATGTGCACTTTGTCAGTGACTGATGTTATACAAAAATCTCGGCCAGAATTTTTTTATTGCAGCATCAAATGTGACCAGTTCACAATTAGCCCTGACTGTTTGGCTTCTGATTTGGACTCAAAACTCTGCGGCCCTGAGCAGCAAGTTGTGGCAGAGAGAGGAGCAACAGTTGAGAAGCATGTTACGTGTTACAGATAGCTGCCACCCAGCTCCTCGGCTTCTCAGAGAGCAGGGCAGAAGAGGACTTCTCAAATGTGGAACATGCCATTTTGCCCAAAGTTCCCCATTGAAAACAGAAAAGTCAAGCTAGACCAAGCTGTGGCTTGGAGGCAACATGTGCAACCCTGTGCAGAGCAGCCATGTTGGAGGTGTTTGGGCTCAGTATTTGCTGCTTCCAGCCCCATAATTTTCACGCAGGCAGCCTGAGCTTTCCCTCCACTTGCTGGGGACTGACCCCTGCAAGCCTACCAAAAGATCACATTGTGCCAACACTTGCTGGTGTAAAGAAGAAAACAAGCAGCATACTGCTCTGATTGGACCCTCTACCTGGAACAAGAGGGGAATAACCATCCTAAACCAAGCATATTTATATTGCTAGAACCCTGCCCATGGCATTTTTAGTATTACAAGCATCTCGCTGAGCACTTTGCAGCATTTTCCTGCAGACAGGCCTGTAAACCAAAGCAATGTGCTTCCTAAAAACTCTGGTGGGAACTCTGTCTACCTTCACCTAGGCTGAGTTCAGCTTTTCATGTGTTTCAAAAAAGGAACACGTAAATCTGTAGAAACTACAAGAATCACTGTAAACCAGCATGGAATTGAATGGGATTGATCTGGGGAAGTCCGTGAGCTTATCTAGACTGCAGCCCATAATGCTCAGTTCCAAGCTGCAGTTAATACTGTTAGGCTAGGGCTTTTTTTATTATTGACCAATTCTGCAAAACACTGTATTTCAAGGGAGCTCAGTACACATTGTAAGTAGGCCAGTTTGTGGTCCCAAGCCTGCAGCCCCTTGTTTTCGGTTGAGAAGAACTACTTTTCTCACATGCAGTAACACTGAAAGTGATGTTTTTCAACTTCTAGGAAGTGAAACCAGAGTAGGAACAGGCTACTTCTAAGAAGGCCACAAAAAACAGCTACTAGGTTGTAACCCTCAGGGAACATGTCAGAAACCTGGCCAATTTTCTAAAAGCAGAAAAAAACCCCCAATTTTCAATATTTCAGTTTTCTAAAAATAGAAGATAGGTCTCAAATCCCGATGCTTTGGCTACACATGGGATTAATGACTGCCATTCTCTGCCATGCGGCTGCCTTCTAGCACCCCTTGAGTCCTCCCATCCCCTCCCAAACCCTGGCACTCCCAGGGAGGAGAAGGATGACAGTCTCCCTCACCCCCAGTCCCTAATTCCCAGCATGTTCGGCTTGGGGAAGGGCTTTTGGACCACACAATACCACGTATCCCAGCAGACTGGGAGATACCATTTATAGTTAAGGTACTTCTGACCTATAATCTGCATTAATGACTGCCTACAAACAACTCACCTGCAGGGTCTAACCACCCTACAGGGACATCTGCCCCAAGATCCAAGGAAGGACCACTCATCTATCAAGAGAAGGGCTGGATGCTGCTGCCTGGGATGCGCTGGCAGGCCGTCACCTTCTCCCAGCTCCAATACATGTGGGCACAGCACACACCACCTCTGCTCTGCCTTCCTCTGGGCTCCTGCCCAGCCCCCGGCAGAGCCCACCCTCTGTTAAATTTGTCTATTATATATTTGGACCTGCAATTCCCACCAGAAAGAGAATCAAGTCCTGTGCAGCAAAACTCCTGTGCCTGTGCTGAATGTTAAGTGTGGGATTAAGCCTGATTGCTTGTACAGGGTGGTTTGCTAAACAAGGAAGGGCCAGGACTACTTAACTGACCCGAAGCCATGCACACATTGATGTTTAAGCTCCACCAAAGTGTTTCGCGCACAGCTCTTAGCATATGATCACAGTCCTCTGTGCAATTCAAAGATGGCCCTTGCCCAAAGAGCTGTACAGCTGGAGAGAAAACAGCTGGAGAGAAATACGGAGGGGGAGAAAGTTACAGCAAAAAACCCTTACCTGATACAGAAAGCAGAGTTAGCTCCATTGTTACTTTGCTGTTACCAGCACTCACTGCGGGGCTGGGAAGCCGGCACAAACCTGCAAGTGCCGGTCTAATTGATAAGACAGTTCTCACTGCACACCAGCAGATGCAGAGCTTATTGCTCCTGCCACATCAAGCCCGTGCTGTCCTCGACAGGGTTTCTAAGACAAAATCCTCACTATTGATGTCTGCTATTATCATCCAACAGATCAGATGATAGAGGAATGCAGAATACTAAACATCACTAGATAAAGCAATCAAGAAAATACACAGAGAAAACAGGACAGACTGATAGCAAGCTGTCTAGCCAGTTAGGTTACAGTTAAAGATCAGGCAGCTGTTGTCATTTTTCTTTCTCCTGGTAATAAACAGGGAGAGGAAAGTGCGTTAGCAGTGCTTCTTGAAGAGGACCACAATACCAACAGCAGCAATGCCCTTTGGCTGCTCCCTTTTTGGGGACGGCACTTCTACGGGGCAGGACCCAGTCCTACAGCTTCAGCCCTCTACCCTGCTGGGGTAACCCAGAGACTCTGCACAGAGTTTTAGCTTCTCCTTTTTACAAGGATTGGTCTAAACCTGCGCAGTTCTCTTGTTTCATCTGGCAAAAATTGACTGGCTTTGGTCAAATAAGCAATCCCAATGTTTACAAATTACTACAGCATGCAGTGGAAGTAAAGCACATCGATCGCAAAGCCAGTGAGTTCACAAGAGAGGACAGAATCTTTATGAATCCTTTTATTTTTACAGCCTTTCAGTAGCAAACCCTTCCCACTAGGCTTACAGACTATGCCTAGTATTGTACATGCGGCCAATAGAAATGCAACCTGCATTGGAAATGGTCTCTCTTGCTTCAGACTGGCATAACAGTGTACACTTCTTTTCAAGCTGGATACCATGAGGAAAGGCTACAAGAGTCTGTAAAGGCCATTGTCTCAGCTGCGTGCTTTCTGTGGACAGGGATTTTTTTTTTTTTCCTCCAGACTGAGAAGTCTGTTATAATCCAACAGGCTCTGAATAAATTCAGACTCAATCTTCCCGAGGTGCAGCTTCATTACACAGGGCAGAGCAGAGGGCATTCGGCCCATGGTGCAGAATGGGGCTCCCAGCTGGGAAGGAGCCCATGCAGACAAGGGATGGGTGCTAATAGAGAAGCTTATTCCTCCCCTGTTCTTCATTTGCTTAACAACTGCATCTTTTACAGTGCCTGAAGACTTCATTTATTGTATCTTTTTTAAAGGTTCAGCTGGAGGACTTCCACTGTTGCTAAATTAATAACATAAGGGCCTTAAAGGAAGTGGCAACAGCAGAGAAAGATCATGGCAACCAGCGGTTGTAGGAACAGGCCCTCCCTGTGAACATTAGCAACACGATTAATATGATGGCATGACTAATAACCATTACTGCTTCATAAAAACACCCAAAGAACTTAAAAAAAAAAAAAAAGCAAAAGCAGAAGATGATTTTGAGACATGCTTTTAGTGGGGGATCCCTCTCTAAACAGTTCATGAACAATTAAGGGACTTTGCAGACAAGCAAGTCTTGTAGGAGACAGCAACAAGCACATTGGCAGACAATCTTATTTTGTCTTATTTGGTTTAGGGGCCCAGCAACTATTGGTTAAAATGTTGTGGCCCTTCTCACTGTCATTACTGATAGCCCTCTGAGAGATATTTATAAAAAGCACCTGGACTCTCACAAAGTGTCACATAGGCAGAAACAAACCTCGAGTACTGTGTTCAGTTTTGGGCCCCTCACTACAAGAAGGACATCGAGGTGCTGGAGCGTGTCCAGAGGAGGGCAACGAAGTTGGTGAAGGGTCTAGAGCACAAGTCCTATGAGG
This sequence comes from Platalea leucorodia, assembly GCF_965183815.1. Lineage (NCBI taxonomy): Eukaryota > Metazoa > Chordata > Aves > Pelecaniformes > Threskiornithidae > Platalea > Platalea leucorodia. The sequence goes on from NC_138827.1 coordinate 63,911,027, forward strand.
AGCGGCTGAGGGAGCTGGGGTTGTTTAGTCTGGAGAAGAGGAGGCTGAGGGGAGACCTTATTGCTCTCTACAACTACCTGAAAGGAGGCTGTAGCGAGGTGGGGGTCGGTCTCTTCTCCCTAGTAACAAGTGATAGGACGAGAGGAAACGGCCTCAAGCTGCGCCAGGGGAAGTTTAGGTTGGATATTAGGAAAAACTTCTTCACTAAAAGGGTAGTCAGGCACTGGAACGGGCTGCCCGGGGAAGTGGTTGAGTCTCCATCCCTGGAGGTATTTAAGGGAAGGGTAGACGTGGTGCTTGAGGACATGGTTTAGTGGTGGACTTGGAAGTGGTAGGTTAAGGGTTGGACTTGATGATCTTAAGGGTCTTTTCCAACCTTAATGATTCTATGATTCTATGATGTGTTGCAAGATCCCAGTTAGCCCATATCGGGCCAGTCTACACCCCTGAAGGATTTGATGAATAGGATTTATTATATTAAAAGGCTTAAACATCACCCATTGTTTACCTACCATGTGCTAGATCTGATCAGCTTTTCTCTTCTTTTCCTTTTATCACTTAGAGAGAGATGTGAAGTTTGCACTTCACAATGGTTTACATTTTTGCAGCAAAATGGTGCTTGAGATGTATATTTGTGAAGGCCATATTAAAAAAATCAAATGCTTATGACTGTCATTACATTTGCTTTGTCTATCTCTTTGGAGATGCTAGGTTTTTAATAACATTTCTGCATGTATCCTACTCCAGTAACAGGCTTAAATCACTCTGACAATTAGACGGTGATGATAGCATTTAGTGAGTGGAAAGCTGTATTAATTTTTCAAGCCACAAAATAGAGAACTGACACACAGATTCTGAACCGGTATTATTCTGCACAACAATGTACAAGAGCCACAAACTGTACTGATCAGCAGTTACTGAATCTGGATATTCAGTGGTTGGACATAAACCAGAGCAGTGATTGTAATAGCACTGAAATTTGGAGTTACTTAAAATGACCAAAACATAACTGAGCATTTTACTACTTTGCATTTTTTTCAGATATTTTGAGACTCTCACTTAAGAAGCTTTAAACAGAGGTAAGTTTTTGAATAATAAAACTGAGAGGTCATAGGGAGAGCACTTTCTGAAAATTTAGCCCCTTGATGTTTACTTTATTACAGCAGACAGAAAGTAGGGCACCAACAGAAATTTCTTAGCAAAACCATATGCCTGAACACCCTAAAATACTCCAAATTTTGATTTTAATTAATATCTGAGTATATAGGCTAACACTCATCTCAATTTAAGCCAGTTTCATACCTTCTTTTATTACCAGTACTGCCTTTCTTCCAGCTAGTAGCCAACATGGTTCCCAGAACAGAGATACAGCAGAGCAGCCTCCATGCAGACACGTGTTACATGACTACATCAACCCACATTTTCAACCACGTGCAAACAAGTCTTTCTCTGAAGAAAACTCATCCCACACCAGTTCGTGGCTCTCCTGGGATAACTTCATCTTAAAAACAAACTACAGCCAGAACAGCAAGTACACCTACTGCTCACAGAGGCCCCTCTCTCCCAAAGCTGTAACCCAAAGCCAACAATGCAGCACATCTTCCCAACAGTCACAGCTTGCTCACACACTCAGAAAACCAAATTTAAAAACAAAGTAAAAACATCAGTTGGTGACATACACCTAGACAGCATTAATTCTCCTATACAACACAGTACAAATGTTGGGAAGCTGCTGGTTGCTTTTGCTTTCTGCTTGAAGAATTACCTTCTTTTCTTCCCAAAAAGTAGCTTAGAGTACGAGAGGATAGTCTGAGTGAGAGCAGGGAGATGGCACTGCAGGGCAGGAGGACTCTCCCAAAGGGAAGTGTTGGCTGGGGTTAGAGATCAGATCCCAGGCTGGAGCACCTCCCGCCCTTTATGTCCACCCCACAACCCTCACCTCTCATAAAACCCTCCCCTGCTAAATTACTTACTGTCAGACCTTTGCTCATTTTTACACTTGCCTTTAGCATCCTCTCTGAGGCACTGCTTTGGTTTTAAACAGTTACTGTATTTTTTTCCCAGTAACAATTTACAACCCAGATGGATGCAGCATCACTCAGATTCTGCAGCCTGTAGCCAGCAAAAAGGGCTTTGGACCATAGTCTCCCACTCATGACTTTCCCCAAAGTCACATTTCCAGCATACTCTACAGCTGTGACCCCAGAGAGTGGCAGCCTAGACAGGTACCTTCGGCCTGCCCCAGTACAGCTGACGTTATAATCTCTCATTTTTTGTCCCTGTAACCTCTGAGCCAGCAGGACCTGAAGCTCAGCTTAGCTCTAAGTATTTCAAATCCACTGAATTGAAAGAAAATCATTTGGCACTTTAATCAGTTGATCTTGCTGGTAAATCAGGGACTAAAGCCAAAAGCTTTCAGGCCCAGAACATAGTACTGCACAATGGAGCCCCAATATCAGTTAGGATCTCCATGAGTTGTCACAGACCCCTCAATTTCTATGTCTGTTCCCAACATCATGGATCCTGCTACTTTGGAAAATACCAAGTATGCCTACGGATGACCTATGATTTTTGAGCCTGCAGCCCCTCATGGGAAAAATGTGTAATTCAGATAACCATTTAATTTCACTCACCTCCAAATCTTTTCTGCAAGATGCTGTTAAATTGCTGACCTCCATTTTATCAATGATATTGGTCTTTGATTCACAACTGCAAGGAGGAATAAAATCAGAAAAAAAATTATTAAAAACACATACACACAAGCAAGCATATATTTAGCCGAGACTTTTCTACTGAGTCGGACCTAGGGTCAAGAAATTAATAAATGCTTTCCTGTATTTGTACTACGTTGTGTGCTTCTGCACGTTATCTGAGGTACTCGCCTCCGTCTCTTTTATCTCTGTATGCGCACTGAACTTCTGTTCTCCACTGTTTTCTCATCCCATAAAAACAGATTATTTGCTTTCCTAACAGTTTTAATGTCACAAGAAAGGAATAGAAAATGAAGTTATTAATCTCCATGTGAAATGAAACCACTAATGACAGCTTCCCTTCACTAAACTTGCCTGTTACCTCTGCTTGGACTCTGCAGCAGCAACCACTCCCCAAGGGACAGACAAACTGTTTACCATGCTTATTAAATAACACTCCCACTCCTGCTTATTTATTTTTTTAAACAATGATGTTAGCATTCATAAGAGCACTGGAAGCTGAAGTAGTCTCATTAGCTATATTTTGCTGAGGAAAGCGTAAGTAAGTGTTAGTAGCGCAATATTTTCTATAGTTGTAATCTCCATGGACTACATTTCTACCACAGAATTTTAAAGGGCTCTGTTCATACAGGTTTCTAAACAAGACCACTTATTTTAAATACTCTTTCTGAGGCAAAACATCTTATACATCACATCATAAGGTGTGTTCTTTTGTTTTCTTAAATGTTTAAACATGCCTTGAAAAACATTTCAAGGATTGCCGTTATGGTATTTTTTTAACTAAATACATTAATTGGATTAGAAATTGAAATCAAAATATAGAACTGCAATAGAACCTTTAAGAAATTCAATACACTTTCTTACTGTCCTTTGTATACTCAGAATAATGCAGATCCCTCAAATTCCCATACAGTGTCAATTTCCTGAAATCTCTTCACAGCTCTTCATGAACAATTGAACCTTTTCTTGAGGGGGCCTCCTCTCCCTCTCCCTCTCCCTCTCCCTCTCCCTCTCCCTCTCCCTCTCCCTCTCCCTCTCCCTCTCCCTCTCCCTCTCCCTCTCCCCTCTTCATTATTGATAATTTTTGCAACCTATTTCCCTTTTTAGAACATCTGCCATGAATCTCTGAAAACCATGAAGTTAACATATATTCAGTGCCAGGTTTGTTCACTGAGAGGGAACGGGAGATACCCTGACTTGTCAAGAAAATCCTCAAATAATCATCAAGTATATCGTGCCTTGAGGGCAGCCTAACACCAGCCCGTCTCTGCTGCCCTGTGGCCAGGCCACTGCAGGGTACACAGGAGTCCCCCACAGGCCAGCATAGGGGGTGCCCCAGCAGCACCAGCTCTGCCCCATCCTTCGCCATGGTCCCACATGGGGAAACAGCACTCATCTTTTTGGGCACCTATTCTCCATCTCCTCTGGGCGGCAGGCAATAAGAAATACTGTGGAGTATTTGCAGGAGTTCCTTCGGCTGGGGCTGCACGGCTAGAAGGCGCGTCCCCTGGGTGGTGGATAGGGGATCCCTCTCTGGAGGGTGCACCGGATAAAATTGAAGAAGGTGCTGCGAACCAACGCAGCCTAAGGGAAGGCCACCCTGACAGAAAAACCACTGGCCCTCCAAGTCATGGGGGTTGGGCAGGAGGCCAACTACCTCCTCCCGGAAAAAAAAATAAAAAGTTGCAGAAACGACGAGCATCAACTCGGAGATGGAGAAAATCAGTAATGAAGTGAGGAGGAGGAGTTGGAACTGGATCAGTCATGTCTTGAGGAAAAAACCAACAGAAGACTGCGCTGTGGCCCTTGGGACTCCAGAGCACGCAGCCACAGACCGATCGAAGTGGAAGAACGACGTTCGCACCTTGTGTGCCTCCTGGCACTGAGAGAATTCAGATTCAGATTTGCAGGAGTTCAAGAAAACTTTTATGTTATTAAAAATAAAACAAACCAGCATGGAGATCTTAAAAACCTTCTGAGAAGGCACGGTTTTAAGAGGCCTCTAAAAACAGATAATTGTCTGCTATTAAAATTACATCCCAGGACTTAAAAGGGACTCATAATCTGATTAACACTGAGAAAATTAATTTCCATGTTGCAGGAGCAAGATTGCCTACCTGCAAAGGGAACTCCCTCTCTTCTAAACAACAGGACAGATGCAATGAAGGGGGTATAAGTCAGGTATAGTCTCGCTCCCCTTTTCCAGATCACTAACAGAGGTTTGGGGAAAGCTTCATGGCAACCCCCTCCCCAGGCCTGGGCTACACAGGGATATTTTCTTGTGGCAAAAAGCTGGAAGAAGCTGCTATTTAGCTAATGCTGCCCAGTGGCACTGTTGGCTGAGTTTTATAAAGAATTGGCCTCTGGGGCTTAGTGCAATTGGAGCCAAATTGTACAGCAGAGGTGAGGGAAATGCAAGTATTGAACAGCACAAGACTGGGAAAAAGGCAGGGGTAAAGGGAAGAGATGGTACCACAAAGCCTGAGGCATTCCTGATTTTAAAGGTCTGAGAGAATCTGTACGTCTGTTATCCTGGGTGAAAAGCATTAAACAGACTTCAGAAATTTTCATTGCCCATGAATTGTATAAAAATAACCATAAATGCATTCTTGCTGTTGCCCTCTGCCTCATGTTTAGGTAACAGTCCCCAAACCATAATCCTTGCCACTCTGAATCAAGTTAATACAGCAGAGAGCAAAAGCACAGAGAGATAGGTCGTGCCCTCAGCTGCTGTGAGTTGACACACTCCACTGAGGTCAGGAATCCTTACCAAGCCCTACAGGACCAAAATCTGGCCTGTAACCCTTTAGTTTTATTAATATATACTGCTGCTGCTACAGCCGTTAGAAATGCTGGTGATTGAACTGGCCTACGTGATGCTAGCAGCTGTGAAAACACAGCCTTGCTCCCTCGCAGGAAATGTGTGTTGTATGCTTTGGGGACCAAAGCACCGGGAGAAAACAGGGACTTGCTAGAGGTCTGTGGAAGCAGGGAGAGGGCGGGTGCCAGTGGGTGCTCAGGAGGCTCAGACCTGCACCCTTGTTAAGGAAGGTGGGACGTCCCGTCGTGGGCAGCAAAGACACTCCCACGGTGCTGTGCAGCAAAGGTGTGATCCTCACTCGAACTGCCATTACAGGTTCTGGCCTGACTATGCCCTGACCTGAAAACATAACTAAACACACTGCAAATTTGGGGAAGGAAAAAAAAAAAAAAAAAAAAGAGTAGACCGAGTATGATAAATTCTACCCTAGAGCCTCAGATCACTGTTTTTTTTCCACCTCCTTTGGCTGCTCTATTTAGTAGGAAACAAAAAAACATAGGAGGTGAATGGAACTGTAGTTTGACCATGTTGAGACAGAATGCCACAGAGTGGTTTGTGGGAAAGAAGAGAAGGTGGAAAAAACGGTTTGATCTTTAAGTTCCTGCACCACCTGCTATCAATGACAAGAAAGAGGATGTCATTTTTCTGAATGTGATGTCAAACGTTGCCTTTTTCTCACCTCAAACATCAAAGAAAGAACAGTTACAGCATTCAGTTTGCTAGATCACAATCTGAAAACTCATGTTCAGAGGTATTTACATCACTTTTGTCCAGCTTACTAGTGAAGACATGTTGTTTCTAGTGTTTCTTTTATAGGGTCATTCAAGTTTAAGAAAATCAAACATTTCTTTTTCCATTGTTTCACACATCAGCCCTAATAAGAACAAACAGTGGGAAACAATGAATGCTTCTTGCTAGCAGAGGATTTGCCTTTAAGTTCTCCGTGTGGACTCAAGCAGTAAGTGGAAACGTATTAATGCCTGATAATTTCTGACTTTGATTTTTCTTTTCTCTTTTCTTTCAATAAAAAAAAAAAAGGGGGGCATCAAAGCAAAGGACACAAAATGACAAGATCCTGGAGAAGAACAGTAAAAACTGGCTCTCCAGTTTTGGCAGATGCAGCTGCTAGAAAAGACACCCTGGCAACGTTCAAAGTGAAAAGTGAGATTCTCCCTTGGATAGAGCAGTGCACGCTTAGCAGACGCCTCATCACATCTGCCTGATGCTTTTCCTCCCTCCTGAGCCAGGCTACACAGTCCAAGACCTGCTCAGCTCTTGCCAGGAGACTCTGATGATTGAAGGATTTCTTTCAGTGATCATGCGGCTCTCATCCAGAGGCAAGCTTTTGTCCATGAAACCTGAATAGCAGTCGCTTAATTCCCCACGCATTGGCTGTGTCCGATCCAGCTTCTTAATACGTCCCCAAGCGCTGTTTCTCCAGCTGAACAAAGCCAGGTTCTGCATGCTGTATCTCTTGAGCGCAATGCTGGGGTTCAATTTCACTGGAAAACCTCCTGCATGCGTGAAGGAATTGTTGGAATAGGCCACCAGAGACTATAGCTGCTAAAGAAGCATGTCAGATCCAACTTGTAACAATACCTTGCATAATGCAGTGAACAATGAATGATTTCAAGCAAGTCAGAAATTTTCTTTAAAATCTTCAGTCTCTAAAATACCAAAAGGAATTGACTAAGTGCATTTCATAAATCATGCATTTTAGGACAGAAGGTTTAGGTCAATTTTTAAGACTGTGCTTCTTGCTGATGCCATACTATAAGAGCTTATATGTAATGCCTATATCCCAAAATGAGTTTGAATGACCTTTATCAGTCATTTATATTATTGCCATCTATACTATAAGTCATGTCTAGTACTGACAAGGGTAAAGTAAACAGCTTTGCTCTAGGAAAAGTACATGCTCAGATCTTGCTTTGGGATTCAGACTGACTCCAGAATGAAGGTCTGCAAAATAACTTCTACTCAAGTCCATCCACTGCATACCATACATGCCCCTATATATAAGTGGGTGGGGTTATATATTCATGCAGTTACTGTGTTATGGGTTACTATATTTGCCATCCTACGCTGTCTTGAAGCATCTTCAACAGCTGTTTGCAGAAGATGATCCTAGGATGACGCTCACTATTTCTTCAGCTGTTTTTTCTGCAATTTGATAGCAAGACTGATAGAACACCAATTTAGCTACCCCTTGGACCAGAGCTTAGCTATGGAGCAGCCTACTGGAGAGGAGAAAAAAAAAAACATACAAGAAAGGAGGGGAAAGACAAACGAACTAACTGTGAATCCATAATATTAATAGGATCTTGATGGACTCACTTCTCCTGGTCCCTGGGGCACACCTGGGACGGATTATATTTGCCACTGTCATGCCCCAGTCCTGTGACCTTAAGTCTCCCTGACAATACGAAGGGTAGATAGGGACAGATAGACCAGGAAGAAGCAATGGAGAAGATGTAAATGGACTTTTCCACAAAACTCCAGCAGAATTAGAGCGAGGACTTTTTGTACGGAAAGCAGTGAGAAGAGAAAGAGAACATCCTACTTTTCCCGTCTCACAAGGGCCACAGGCGAAGGAGGGGGAAGCAGAGAGCGATTCACTGGAGCAGCATTGCAGCAGGATTCCCCATGGCTGAGGAGGACGGCAGCTGTGAACGGGGCTGTGAAAAGGACATCTGAGAAGTCCCTTAGTATAAGCAGTGACAGGAAAATCCTTCATGAGTGTTCAAAAGAAAAACCTCAGTTCTGAAGGACATGGAAACAGCTAGAAAAGGACAGTCTTATTAAGAGGTATAAAATATGCATATTCAACAAAAAAAATCAATAACAGGGTTACTCCAGTTATCACAGCCTCAAGGCTATAGTTACTTAAGTACACAGAATTTACCAAGATTATTTCATTGATACAGTACTTGATCAGTAATTCAATTACCATGCACAAGCCTACATCAAACAGCTACACATTCTGAAGATATCTTTGGCATACTTCCCAAAAGTGAACCTTCATGCATCTTTCATATGGCCAATATAATTAAATTTACGTGTACATGTAGCAGAACAAGCACTTTAAGTAATAGGACATAATCCTAACAGCAGTTTTTCCTTTTTTTAAAAAGAAGGAGAAAAGAGGACTGCACTTCATGACAAAAAAAGAAAGCATAGAAGGAAGATCTGGATAGGCTGGAAGAGTGGGCTAACAAGAACCTTATGAAGTTGAACAAGGACAAGTATAAGGTCTTGCACCTGGGAAAACATAATCCAGGGGTGCAGCACAGAGTGGGATCCACCTGGCTGGAGAGCAGCTCCATGGAAAGGGACCTGGGGGTCCTGGTGGACAGGAAGCTCAACGTGAGTGAACAGTGTGCTGCTGCGGCCAAGAAGGCCAAGAGGATGCTGGGTTGCATCAACAAGGGCACCACCAGCAGAGATAAAGAAGTCATTATCCCACTCTACTCAGCACTTGTCAGGCCACACCTGGAATACTGTGTACAGTTCTGGTCCCCGTTATACAAAAAAGATGTGGACAGGCTGGGGGGGGTCCAGAGAAGGGCCACCAAGATGATCAAGGGTCTGGGAAGCCTGCCGTATGAGGACAGGCTGAGAGAGCTGGGTTTGTTCAGCCTTGAAAAAAGAAGGCTTAGAAGTGATCTCATCACCATGTACCAGTACTTAAAGGGGAGCTACAAAGAAGATGGTGACTCTCTTTTTACAAGGAGTCACATGGTGAGGACAAGGGGTAATGGGTACAAGTTACTCCTGGGGAGATTCCGATTGGACACAAGAGGTAAATTTTTCACAATGAGAACAGTCAATCGTTGGAATAATCTCCCCAGGGAAGTGTTTGACTCTGCTACACTGGGCACTTTTAAGACTCAACTGGACAGGGTGCTGGGCCATCTCGTCTAGACTGTGTTCTTGCCTAGAAAGGTTGGACCAGATGATCCTTGAGGTCCCTTCCAACCTGGTATTCTATGATTCTATGAGAGAAGAAAATACAGGAGTGAGAACATACCATGCACTGACAGTAATGAGGACTGCTCCAAAGCCTGCAATGGAGCATGGATATCCTTACACTGCACTGGGATAAGTTTCTCTAGCCCACCAACAAGTCTGTGAGGACCAAGTGTCCTGTGTCCCGCTATGACTCCCAGTGTCCCTGTAGATCTGCAAAGCCGCTCTGCTCTGCAACCTGCCTCTGCAGTGCCTCATCCTGCCCTGGTCCCAGGCATGCTCCAGCCCTGCACATGCTTTGACAGGACTCCTATGGACAACATTCAAATAATGGAAAAAATGAAAAAGGAGCAGAGAGATGCAGAATCAAGGTTCCAGTTACCAATTCGTTCCTCATAATGTCAGTCCAGTGTATTTCAACAGCACTGTCTTACGTTCTTAATTGAGCTAAATTCTGGCAAGAAAACCATTCGATTTCTATCTAGCTGTAGTGAACAGTGATTTATTTGATACATATTTTATTTTAGCAACACTGCATTTAGGGAGTTCGAATTTAATGGGAATATCCTCCTTCAAATTCCTCCCATCTGGATTATAAAATCTTTACTACCAGGCCTTAGCCCGCCAGTCTGTGGACCTGAACGTGATTTCACTACTTTCATCCAATGAACTAAATCTTCTCTTTCCCTTTTCTTTAGGGTTAATTTTCTCTCTTTTTCCCCCCCTATAAGGCAAAGAGTGAGCAGAGGGTTAATAATAATGAAAATCTGCATGTAACACTAATAACAACCCTTGGTTTTAAAGGCCACACTTGATAAAAATTTAAGGGCTAAAGTGCTCATAAATTTTACAACCTACTACACATTTGCAGATTTATATACATAGAAAGGACCAAGTCATCCACATATCTGAAGCAGTTCCAGATGTACAATCCCCATTAAACAGATGACTTTTTCAATATTGCCTGTGACTATGAGAGATATCTACAGTCGTATTTGTTTCCAAATAATTACATGCACTAACGTAGTCATGGGGCTGAACCATTAAGGGCATCTTTTCCTCTGTCTTGCTTGCATGAGTGTCTTCACTAAACACAGTGAGGGGAAAAAGGACTGAGCTACAGGTAAGGATTGTGCTAATCTTCCACACTGAGAGATAACAGCCACTTTCACATGGATGCCACAGCTGTTCTGCTCATTGCCACAAACTTGCAAAGGCACCCACTTCCCTTGCTTTCTTGTCTAAACCACAGCTGTCTGAACAGGAAAAACCAATAGTTACACTAGGACTTTTAAACTATTTAATTCCATCATCCTGCAGTAACCTGCCCCAAAGCTACTGCTAGACAAAGAACATGTGGTTATCAGCGGAACAGACTAGATGTGCTCTCCTTTCTGGTTTTATTTTGCAGAGGTCTTTGACAATATTAAATGCAGCATTTTGGAGTCACACTTCACTGTATGCCCATGCAATGTTCTCCTCCAGGCAAATCTATCATGGGCTGTAAAGGTAACGGTGCAAGGCTTTGAAACGCCAGACCCATGGAGCACTGCCATGACTTAAAACAAATGCTGATGGAGCCAGTACAAAACAGCTTCTCCAGAGCAAAGTAAAAGAAGTGCTGCAGAAAAAGCTTCTGCAAGGAGGTTTTCTTCCTTATAAAAGAACTTTCTTCCTTTGCAAAATTGTTCTGTAGCCTGAACCATGAAGGCTGTCCATCCAAAATCTCCCTGGGTCCTCCCATTTTCACTACTAAACATTTTGTTACTCATACAAAAATCTAATTCTCCTTAGCTTGCTGTGTGCTTGCTAGCCAAGATAGCTGATGGTCCCGAGTTCTGCCAGGTAACACTGAGACGGCATCCCTAGTCAATGAGTTTAAACACTCCACTTTTCCTTGTTCTCCCGTATTCTCCAGGCAAAATGCTTGGTGTGCCCGTGTAGCAGGAAGATGAAGGAGATATTGCTGGGAAGAGGAAGGATTCCAAATGCTCCAAACCTCAGAACTTTTATTAAGTGAAACAAGTAAGATAATACTTTTATGTATCTATATTGCTCATCTGTAGAATAGGTACAATTATTCCTTAATGGGTATAATCCTATCAACTATTCCTAATCTACTCTTGAGTCTTCCCAGCCTATAATAAAGACCCCTAGGTGACTAATATGGGGTAGCCATGCAATATTTACATGTCTACAACAATTTGTGAGAGACTTATTGCAAAATTTATTTCACCTCATATTCTGCCTTCTCTATTAAAACCCTGCTTTCAGGGGATTTTTGTCCCTGAGATTTTAAGCACAGTGGTACTCCTTCATTGTTATTCTAGCTACTAGAAAGGCAATAATCAGTTCATTAGCGGGGTTCACAAGGATGACCCCAATGTCATCTTTACTTTCTATTTTGCAAGGGCATGGTTTAAACAGTGTCCATCTTGCCTCCTAAGAAGCCCAGAGACACTGTATGAAATCCAGCAGATGAAATAGTGCAGTGGTAAGACCTGCACCTTCTTTCAAGTTCACAAAGTAAGAGCTAAGTCAGTGGCCCAAACTCCCAAAGCGTTGTGGGCAGAATGATGATCAGATCTGGGAGACGTGGGTAACATCCTTATTTAACTGGTGATGTATGGGGCTATACTGCCTTTAAGTCTTTTGGTGTTGAAGAGAACCAATCACAGGCCCAAGAAGTTGCATGGTCCAGTGGGCAGAGCACTGCGATGAGGAGAACACGATCCGCAGAAGTTTATTCCTCTTGCACATCTGCTGTCTGTGCAGCCTGTACTTTTCTCAGGGCAGACCCCATCTCTCATGGTATGTTTGTGTACAGCCCAGTACCAAGGGGCTGCAGTCTCAGGTGGCAATACACATACACGGCGAACTATGCTGGATCCCACAGTACCTTGGAGTGAATGTAAGCCAAAACTTTCAAAAGTTCCTGGTGATTTCAGACCATCTCAGTTTCTGTATCTCTCACTGGACATCCCTTAGAGGAAAGTGACTTCAGGAAGCACAAAGCACCCGAAAGTGGCAAACTGGACGTTTGAGCCCATCTCTCAACAGGCATACAAAATGGAGGCAACCCAACATTATTGATCATAAGAGCATAAGAAGATCCAATACATGGTCAGACCAAAGGTTTCCTCCTGAGCCGCTTTCTCCAGCAGAGGCCACAAAAATCTCAAGCCAGGAAAAAATAAATAACCCAGTCACACTACCCTCCACCCTCCAACAAACTTTTTTTTCAGGCTGTAGCTTCACCATACAGAGATGCTGATGACAAGGTCAGCTGAAGGAGCTTATCCTCTCCATCCTTTCTCAGCATGTCATGCTGCTGTATAGCAAGACTGTCCCAAAGTGTTCATGGAGCCATGCCGTAAACAGACAGGAAAAAAAAGATCCCTCCAGAAGGATGCAAAGAGCCAAGAAAAAGTAAGGTGTGTTATTTGCATTTTACTGCAGCCTTTGTACTGTAGTACCCCAACTTGGTCTGCAGTGTGGTGTCACACATGCTTGTGACAGCAAACCTGAGCAAGGAGCTCACTGCTGTAGAGGTGATGGAAACGGAGTGGGAGCCAGCAGGAATTCTCCAGGTCGATGTGGTCCCTGTACACTCTGAATTATGCAATTAAAGCCCGATTTCTTCTTCAGCAAGTGAAATCTATGACATGGTAGGAGGAGCCTGACCACAAACAGATAAATGAGAGGACACACAGTCTATGGCATTGATAACTGCACCTACCAAACTCACACTACAGCAACAAAATATTGCCTCTGCTCTTGCAAGCTGCTGGTAATGCAAATGGTGCCACCTGTTAAGTTCCAGACATGTGAGCTGATAACTCACCTCCTAGTCAATGTTACCTTTGTCCCTTAGCGTGCCAGCACACCTTTCAAGGAAATCAACCCCATCACTTGTAAAAAGGAAGCAAAGTGTCTCTCCTGATGTACGTTTACAGGGTTTACTACAATGGGGCTCAGATTTCATTCAAAATGTCTAGCTGATACTTAATTTCAGGCTCCCTCTGTGAGCTCCTCACCTCCCTCCCTGTGGCAGCTGCTCCACATGGATTTGCAGCACAGTGTTGAGCTTTCTGTTGCGCTCCAGCTTATACTTGGTTGAAGAGGGTCACAACGCAGGAAAACTTAGCTCAGCAGCCCTTCCAGCAAGGCCATGCTGAAGGACACACTGCCAAGCTGACAGCACAAAGCCCTCTCCTCTCCAAGAGCACATGCCCAGCTCTCACATGAATGGGGGCATCCATGCTCCTTATCACACCTCCCAGCTTGAGGACTCTCCCGCACCAGCACCCAGGGAAGTGTCACTTCTGCACAAACAACAAATAACCACTCAATCGTTCCCTGTTAACAAGCCAAGAACAAAGACTTACCGAACCTGGGCTGTCTTCTCCTGCTGGGCCTGCATCTCTGCATCACGTACCGCACTGGAACTCAGGACCTCTGTTGTACCCTGGAAGAAAAAAAGGAAAAGTCTACTGAGTGCCAGCCGCACTGGAGCATCCACGTGCTGGAATCAGCCTTTGACAACAGGCTGCAGAGAGACAGCCATGCCAACTGCTAAACAGCCGCCCAGCTGCATTGCTTGCTGACCTTTCCAGATAAGTCAGGTATTACAATTTGTACTATTAGCCATGTAGCATTGAACATATGCTTCACACGCTGCACCGAGCCCCACTGTGCTCTATAATCACTCAATTTTTGGTAGTGCAAACCTCAGCAGCTAGATGCTAGCTAGCTAATGGTTTGCATATTACACTCAGAGTTGTTGCTGTGACAGTACCTGTTTCTGGGACTGTTAACTGGGTGGTCAGATTCCCAGTGATGTGAAGATGCTTCAGCAAAGCCTTAAAGCAAGAAGAGACTGCTCTATAGGATGCTCAGCAAAGCATGTATCCTTATCTTAACATTCTTCCCAGCTACCACTCTTTTAGCAGTTGCTCCTTTGCTGAAGGAGCAGAAAAAGAGTGAGCCACCTTATTTCCTGCAAGGTACGCATCGGTTACCACTGTTCAGTGGCTGCGAGGCTGCTCACTGAGCACCATAACCACATCTGGAGGCCAAGGATGGGGCTGGCAGCCTTCTGGCTTTATACTTCCAGCTTTTGCTAAGCAATAACTGCTTCTACGATAAGGGAGAAACAGGTAAGATGGGGTAGTAATTCAGTGAGAGTCCCACAAGCCAAGCTGGCAGGCAGCATGATCACACTTAAGTTGTATTTACCACCGAAGGCAAGGGAGCCAGGCAATAAAAGCAACCACAGACCAAAAGGCAATTTCCTTGTATTTAAAAATAAATACTGAAGACTAATTTAGTGATGAGCAGGAACTTAAATAAGTAGTTTTTTCTCTGGGTTGGATTCAATACCACATGGTTTGTTTGCAGGTATCTAAGCTAACAATCATTCAAAAAACAGCTTCCCGGGGCATCCCATTGCAATGCAGCGCAGTGCCTGCGAAGCCATCCTGCCCGCTACAGCTGCGCACCTCCGCTGAGCCCACCACCACATTAGCAGTCCCACGTGTGGTGAGATTTGCATAAAAGGAGCAGTTATCAGCAATTACGGCTTGCCAAGGCAAAATTTTTCAAGGCCGCTTTACAACTAGTGACAGATGCAGCATTCCCAAGTTTAAGCTATAATTTATTCTTAGACTGGGCAGAAACATAAGGAAAACACACTGCGCATTTTGCAAAGCCGCTCATTTAGGCATCTGAAAAATAACAAAAAAAAAAAAAGGGAAAGGAGGGAAGATGAATAGGGACTAAAGTAAAGAATAAACTGCAGGCACAGAGCCAGAATTTAATATTCAACAAGGGTGACAAATATACAGACTGATTTGCTCCTGAACAGGTCAGCCTTTACCTTTTGTTCACACCAGAAGATACCAGCACCCCATATTTCCCAGCTGTACTGTTCCTTCAGGGTTTAATCACAGGTAATAATCACAGTGTTTAGGCCTTAATCCAGCTGCATTACAAATATGAGACCAAACGCCTGGGAGGGAAAGGAAGAAGGGACTGTAGCAAAGAGCAAACCCGTTCCCACCTAGGACATGGAGCAGCACTGGAACCTCTCTTCCCATGTTTCCCCCGCCTCTGCCATAAACCCAGCCCTAGAGGGAAGCACAGGCTGAAGAGCCACCACACTCTGCAGGATGCTCCTGTGGCTCTGGGTGCCAGTACATCCAGGACCTGGTGAAAGTCCCTCATACCTTGCCTGCAATTCCAGCTTTCCTCAGTATCATTCCAGATCAGTATTCAAAGCCTGTGGCAGAAAAGGTGAGTGAACTGGGACAGAAATTTCTGAGGCAGCTGTTGCATGCAATAATCATAGCATAATTCAGGCTGGAAGGGACCTCAGGAGGTCTCTAGTCCAAACCCTGCTCAAAGCAGGGTCAGCCACGATGTATGACAAAGGTTGCTCAGAGCTTTAGGATGTGTAATGCCAGGTCAGCATCTCCATTCTGCATGCTTTCCAGAAAGCAATTCACATTCTCTTTCCACACAAGAGGAAACAAAGCTGGGATGAGGAGTTTTCTCTCATCTGCTCTCTTTAGAGAAACGCAGACCCTTGGTGGCTGTCCAGCTAGCCACAGTCTGAGGTCAAAATCCTCAGCTCGTGCACCCACAGATCCTCCGAGGCGAAGTCCTCCTCCTGCTTTACAGAAGATCCTTTCTGGTCCCTGCGTGGATTACGGTTTGCATATTCCTGCTTTCAGGAGGGTTTTCAGAAGCAGAACTGGCATGGCCACTGCTCAATTCAATGAGCTGATCTGGAACAAGCAGCCCACCAGAAGACAGCAGCTGGGTGCATGTGGCAGGAATTAGCTTACTCATCCCACTGCGGGCACGCGGTACTTACGATTCATAGTGCAAGTGTGTTAGAAAGTTCAGTTCAACCCATGTGCAATGTTAACAAGCAAATCAATAACGAACAGAAGCAAGAAGACAGAGAATCTGGATACCCTCCTGCTGTCTTTAAAATTTAACCAATATGCGCTCAGGACCTTCTCTGGGGAATCAGAAACCATTCTGATCTGATGATATAGAACGATAAGTGAGATGGGTTCATTGGTTTCTGCAGGCTTTGGACATCTATAATTCAAAATCCACTGCATATTTCAAATCATTTTCCTATTTGATATAGCACAAGTGAACCCTTCTGCAAGTGAAATGTTGTTCTAAAGCTGTGAACGACCGTCCCCTTCCCAGTCCCAGCTGTTTTAAAAAGGAAATGTGGTGGTTTAACCCCAGCCAGCAGGTAAGCACCACACAGCCACTTGCTCACTCCCCCCGGTGGGATGGTGGAATCAGAAGGGTAAAAGTGAGAAAATATATGGGTTGAGATAAGAACAGTTTAACAGGTAAAGCAAAAGCCGCGCACTCAAGCAAAGCAGAACAAGGAATTCATTCACTACTTCCATCAGCAGGCAGGTGTTCAGCCATCTCCAGGAAAGCTGGGCTCCATCATGTCATGTCTAACGGTTACTTGGGAAGAAAAACGCCATCACTCCGAACACGGCCCCCCCCCCCCCCCTTCCTTCTTCTTCCCCCAGCTTTATATGCTGAGCATGATGTGATATGGTATGGAATCGCCCTTTGGCCAGTTGGGGTCAGCTGTCCTGGCTGTGCCCTCTCCCAGCTTCTTGTGCATCCCCAGCCTTCTCAGTCAGTAGAGCATGAGAAGCCGAAAAGCCCTTGACTTAGTGTAAGCACTACTTAGCAACAACTAAAACATCAGTGTGTTATCAACATTATTCTCATACTAAATCCAAAATACCAGCAACTAGGAAGAAAATTAACTCTATCCCAATGGAAACCAGGGCAGGAACTTCAGCACCATAGATGCTTTGCTGAAAGCTGACTCCAGCGTAAATCTGTGCACGAGCTCCAGATCATGGTAAATGCCATTATTAGTACTGCAACATCATGCGCTCAAGGGTCACAGAACACCAGCGCTAAAGCCTAATTTTCCTCACCCCCCATCCGCTCTGCATTTGAACAGGATGGCTCCCCTACCTGCACTGTGCAAACGCAAGAAGGACGCACAAATGCAAACTCACACAGCAATAAAAGTGTCCCCCGGGGCAGACAGCTGCGGCAATTTCAAACGCTGACCTAACACTGTAGTCCTGGGCCAGGGAGGCAAGGGCAGTCACTCGGTGGGAGTGAAACCTGCACCCGTCAGTCATTGCTAGCAGATAGAAAGGGATGGCACATGCTCCAAGGGTTTCAACTCTTTGGAGGTTTTTCCATGCTAAAATCAACAGGTCTCTCCACTGCGTAAAAACTTTATTCCCCAAACACCTCATCAAGCTTAGTCTAACTTTGTACAGCCGAGCAGAAAGCCACATGCTGGATGCAACAGCCACCACTGCCCAAACTGCTCAGGAAAAGGTTTCCAGATTTTTTTAGTACATACAGATCAAAGCAGCAGTTTCCAAAAACAGGTGAAGAGACTTGGCTAAAATAATAGTAATTTTAGAATACCAGCCTACAGCTGTGTTTGTAGAGAAGATCAACCCAAGCAATTAAAGTCTGACAAAATTATCAGCAACTAAAAACAGCCTTGCAATTTCCAGGAAACCACAGTAAGAAAGCATTATCTGACACATCTATTGTAATTCGCACACAGTTGTTCGCAGCATTCTTCACACACTGGGTAAATACCAAAGCTATTTTTGCTTGCATAGGTTTCTTTACCCCCTCACCTATCTGTGACTGTCTCATTTTGCAATGAAAACAAGACAACCTTCCCTCATGGGTAAGATACTATGAAACTCAACATATGCAATATGTAAATTAAGTTTTCCCTGACACAAGTAGCAGTTGTGTACCTTTACAATGGGACAAACTATGCTTAAATCTTAAGAGTGCCAAAGAAAAAAGAGGAGCTATGAAGGGAGCAAGTACCTCTCCCCATGGGGCAGCAGCTGGCGATCCTCCTCCTTGCTCCACAGTGACTTCTCAACACGTGCCCTGGCACCTCCAGCATCCCAGGCTACGCCGCTGCCTAAGCAACAGCCTAATCTTTCCTCTCCCCCACTGCAAGGTTTCTTCTTGCTGCCTTTCTCTGTACCCGTCATAAAAAGCAGGAGCCAAGTCCCTAATGAATTTCCTGCAGTCCTAATCCTCTCTTACGGGGTCAAGCCCTGCACAGGATCAAAGATGTTTAGCTTGCCTCTGCAAGTGGGAGGCAGGAGTCCTGGGAATCAGCTGTGGGACTGAGAGGTCACTTCTGATGTGGAGGTTTTCTTCAGGGGGATGGCTCTGCACCCTTCTCTCACTCAAAGCACAATCAGATCCCACTTGAAAAAAGTTGCTTTTTCCCTGCTCTCATGTATTCCCCGCCTATGTGCTGAGACCAGACACTCGTAACGAAACAGGCGCTTCTGACAAGACCTTCAGAGCCACCTGTCCTCCTCCTGTGTTTATACCACCTGCAGTTTTCCCGCTAAGGCTTGTCTAGTCAAATTTCACCTCCCTTTCCATCATGTATTATTAGGGCCTTCTCCTCATTTATACTAAGATGGTAAATACATCATTAAATTATATGGAGGCATATCCACTTGCTAGGAAGAGAAACAAAAGTTATGATTTGCAAATATTTTGTTACTTATATAAATATACACATGCATGACTTTATACATACAATACGTGAATTGTATGTAGATGGTAGATTCGTGGTTTGCTATATTGTGAAACCACTGTGAACTGCTTTAAGCAATGAGCAGGTAAGGGCAGACTTTGAAGTCACTGCTTACAAGACTAAGTCCAATGCAGGCCACGGGACATGAACAACTTCTGTATCTGTAAGACTCACAAAGATATGTGTGGCTCTGCTTTCCAGCTTCACATAATCTAAAAGAGTATTTGTCCTTCAGAAATAGGAGACAGTCAAGGGACAATGAATAATAACGGAAAAGCAATAAACAAAAGATGCAGCAAAGGATTATGTGCTTTCAGTGGAAATTTGGAGAGAGATGAATAGTGGCTGAGACACTTATGGCAAACATGTTCCAGCAGATGCAGCAGAAGATGATCCAGTTTTGGTCCAGTAGAAGCAGGGAGGCGGGGATGTACATAGTCACTGAGGCTGAGGCAAGCCATTCAGAAGAGCTGCATTTCTAGCATCCATTTGCAACCATCTCTGTCTTGAAGTTCTTGCTTTCCACATTACAAATTACACATTGCAATACCATCTTCTGCTTAATTACATACACTGGACTCAAAGAAGGAAGGTACCCAGTAAGGAAGAGGCAGCTGACTTCAAACATACCACAAAAATAGGGAAGTTGGATCACCCGTTGAGTTAGAAAACTGGTCAACTGCAGAAAGTGACTGATAAGTTAGGAGGATATTTTGGGGTAACCGCTAATCCCTCCTCCTGCAATGATCAGGTATTTATTTGGGATACTGAAAAGAAATGAGATTTCATTCCCAAAACGATAATTACTGATCTCCGAAACTCCTGGGCATTATTCTTTTCTTTTTCTCTCTCAGTCCTTTTGAAGTGCTGCAGAAATGCAATAAAAAAACGCCCCATCCTCAACCTGTGTAGTTTATTCCTCGTTAATCTTTCTGTATCTATAGCTTGTAAAGTGACAATAAACGGTTTGTACCTCAGTGAACATGACACTGATTGCTTCCAGCTTCAAAGCCCTTCAACCACCCTTACAGACAGAAACAAAAATCCCAAAGTCAAGCATCTGCCACAGTAAGGGTGTTTATAGTCCAACGGGCCTATTTCCATCCAGGACAAACACAAGGAGGTTTGGAAGACCTTGAACGCTAGCTGCTGAATTTTTGCCAGGCACAGTCCTCTGGCAAGGCAGACACAAACACAAATGGCTACTATACTGGTTGATCCTAATCAGCAGATACCCACTGCCAGCTCTGCACCAAAGGAGGAGAAAATGGTCTCTCCATTATATTGTTGCAGCTAGGAGGGCTTGGGAGGCATGAACGTACCACACACCGCAAATCTCAGTGTGGTACATTGCAGGCAAGGTCACCTCCTGTCAGTGCCACAAACCCTCACGTTTCTTCTGTGGTGGGTTGGCCTTGGCCGGCTGCCAGATGCCCACACAGCCACTCACTCACTCACCCTCATCAAATAGGACAGAGGGATAAAATATGATGAAAAAGCTCATGGGTCAAGATAAAGACAGGGAGATCCCTTACCAGTTACTGTCATGGGCAAAACAGACTGGACGTGGGGAAAATTATTTTATCGCCAATTAAAATAGATTTGGAGCATGAGAAACAAAAGCAAAACTAAAACAACACCTTCCTCATCTCTACTTTCCCAAGCTCAGCCTCGCTCCTTCACCCTCAACTCCTCTACCTCCTCCACCTCCTCCCTGGGATGGGAACGAGAGGTTGAGGTCAGCACTGCCGCTCCTTCCTCCTCACACCTTCCCCCTGCTC
The DNA here is from genome assembly GCF_965183815.1 of Platalea leucorodia. NCBI lineage: Eukaryota > Metazoa > Chordata > Aves > Pelecaniformes > Threskiornithidae > Platalea > Platalea leucorodia. The sequence goes on from NC_138827.1 coordinate 63,931,973, forward strand.
CACTGTGGTCTTCCACGGCCTGCAGGTCGTACCTGCTCCACCATGGTCCTCTCCATGGCCTGCTGGTGGTACCTGCTCCACCATGGTCCTCTCCATAGGCTGCAGGTGGCACCTGCTCTGGCACCTGGAGCACTTCCTCACCCTCCTCCTTCTCTGACCCTGGCCTTCTCCCTGATGTTTCCCCCTGCCCCGGCCCAAGCTACTCCCGGAGAGGACAGAGTGAAGGAGGAAAGTCCTCAAGGAAGCTGGCAGTGAAATGAAGTTGCAGTTAAAGTTCAGTGCTTGCCCAAAGTCTCCGGTAAAGAGGCAGAAAGGAGGGCAAGAACGTTACATTGCCCGTTACCAATCAGGGAAATAGCTCGTTTAAACCTTCAGGAGTCCAATGAAGTGTTTCATCAAAACTTCTGATGCTGCCAATTACACATCTCTCCCTTAAAAAAGGATGAACAGCATGAGTGGATTTTCAACAAATTCCCTAAAATAAAAAACTTTTTTTTCCCCCCTCACTTTAACCAATTCTAATGATGAAAAATGGCCTGGAACTGAGTGAGGGAAAATGTAGGATAAACACCAGGAAAACCTTCCTGCAACTAACATCTCACAGGCCTGTGGCAGTGCCTCTCAAAGGGAATAGGAAAAGCCCTGCTTTGTATGTCAAACACTACAGCAAATAATACCCCTCTGCGATGGAAAAAAATTAAGCCGGCTCCAACTGGCACAGTTTCAAAACCCTCCCAGCTACAGACAGACAAATTCCTGGCACTGATTTCTGCTCTGAAGTCAGAAACTATGCTGAGTTATACCCCCACCTTGTCCCAACTTCACCAGAACAGAATAGTTCACTTTTTCCCCACCGTACATGTCCAACTACATGTTCATACACAATTAAAATTACTCCATTCCTGAAAAAAAGATTTGTGGATTCACTCTGATTTTTTTTAACTCCTGCCAAGATTCTGGATCTCTTGCCAAGCCTCTGTTACACTGTTAATATAGACTTTGCTTATTGATTTTGGTACAAGCAAGAAGGAATGAGCCTGTGATTCTAAGCTCCAAATAGCAAACTGCTGGACTGCTGCACTTTGTAATATGGGGATCTAATATTTGTCACCTTTTCCAAACCATAGTTACCACAAAAAGCTACCTTCTGTGTCCTGTAAAGTCTCTAACACATTATATTTGCTATTTGTAAAAAGGAAAACAAAACAAAAAACAGCTCCAAGGAAACAGGGGTTTTCTTGTCACATCCTACCCTCTCCCATCTAGCAGATCCTTATGGTGGTTTATAGTAACCGGTGTCAGAGATGTAACGTGGATTTCCTTCATCATGGAATTGTTTAGGTTGGAAAAGACCCTTAAGATCATCAAGTCCGACCCTTAACCTACCACTGCCAAGTCCACCACTAAACCATGTCCCTCAGCACCACACCTACCTGTCTTTTAAATGCCTCCAGGGATGAGGACTCAACCACTTCCCTGGGCAGCCTGTTCCAGTGCCTGACTACCCTTTCAGTGAAGCATTTTCTCCTAATATCCAATCTAAACTTCCCCTGGTGCAGCTTGAGGCCATTTCCTCTTGTCCTATCACTTGTTACTTGACAGAAGAGACCGAACTCCACCTCGCTACCACCTCCTTTCAGGCAGTCGTAGAGAGCAATAAGGTCTCCCCTCAGCCTCCTCTTCTCCAGACTAAACAACCCCAGCTCCCTCAGCCGCTCCTCATAAGACTTGTGCTCCAGACCCTTCACCAACTTCGTTGCCCTCCTCTGGACACGCTCCAGCACCTCGATGTCCTTCTTGTAGTGAGGGGCCCAAAACTGAACACAGTATTCGAGGTGTGGCCTCACCAGTGCCACATACAGAGGGACAGTCACTTCCCTAGTCCTGCTGGCCACACTATTCCTGATACAAGCCGGGATGCTATGGGCCTAATAAACGAGGATGTCACACACCCAGCTGTCCAGGTGCCCTGGGTACTTCTACACCGCGAACCAGACTTGAACAGTCTTAACCAAGCCAGCTGCCAGGACTTGCACCTTACTGGCTGTCAGCCCAGGAGCAGCTGCCGTGCAAACCGCTCCGATGAGCAGCCCGGGGTAGTTTCCCAGCTGAGAGAGGGGCTGCAAAGCTCCCTCCCTCCCTGTTCCCTGGCAGTCCACATCCAGAGTGCTGAGCATGCTGCAGTCTGCTGGGTTGCACTGCACCCTAACACCTTGGAGCCAGGGGACATGTTCACACTGACGTGCGTAGACGTACCGAGGTAACTCGATCTCTATCTAAAGGTGGCAAATTTAGGCTAGGTGTACTAAGCTCTCTGATGCTGGCTAAATCCCAACCTGAGCACAGGTTCCTGGATATGATATGCAGTTGGTGAACAAGTATGGTGCTGGACACACACAAGACTGAGAGGGTTAATTTATCACACAAGGATTTTTCAGAAGACGCCTTGTTCTTTAAAATACTATCTGTAGTTGGTATGCACACACCTGACCATAAGCACTGCTGCATGGATCCCAACTAGAGCTGGGATAACGGCTGCACACCGCAGAGAGGAGTGACAGACCATAGCTTCAAAATAGGCTAAGAATTTGGAAAGAGTTACACAAATCTGTGTTCTTATTTTTTTCCAGGAGGAAAATCCTACCCAAAGAAAGCTCACTGTGAGAATGCATGCCTGACAACACCAATAATCTTTGATGTCACATGTTAACATTCCTGTACAAGTTATGAGGCAGTTTCCAAATCTCACACTTAATCCTGGTGTCTGCTGCTGCTGAACAATTCAGCCTTCTGTCAACAGCTGTCTCTGCTCCAGTCACTGAATGGTGCGTATTCGGCACAGCAAAGCCATTATTTATAGCACGGCACGCTTTTGCGACAGCCTCTTCACATTCCTTTTGATAAACAATTGCAAGTAGAGTATGGAGAGAAGAGGTGATCAGTGCTTGAACACACATCCGTAGTATGCTGGGAACCATGTCTAGCAGGTTGGGGCTCTTTGGGCTGGTACAAGGTGCAAGTTTCCCAATAAAATCTTCTGACATCTGATTTCACAGAAAAACAGTGAATACCCCTCTCCCACCCAAGCACGTGCACAGCCCAACATGCAAACATCATCTTGGAAATGACCATCACCTGAGATGTGGCCCAAAAGACCAACTGATCTACACTGGCATTTTCCCTTCCACCCACCTGATTACAAAAAGGTGAGAAGTCAGAGGAGCAACTCATCTGCTTGCAGCAACTGCAAAGCTGCTGGGATTTCTCAGAAGGTATCCCCACAGCCCAGGTTAAACAATCATACGTGGCACAAGATGCACCTCAAACTAATCAATTTTAAATAAAAAGTATACCGAAGGTGTGCTCCTTTAGTTTAGGTTGTTCAGGCACTTCAATAACTGAAGCATGGCAGAGAGTTCAAGGGCAGTAAGGACCCGGATGCGTACGAGGAAAAGCCAGTGTTTGTGCTATGTGCAGCCAAATAAAGGAAACCATCAAGCTGGAAGGAGAGATCTTTCCCTATCGACTAATGGGTCCCTGCAATTCAGATGTGTGAACTATCCCGTTTTATTGTGATCTGTTCTTTTAAGATCTTTATATTCTCCAAGTTACAAATTAATGGGACAATATGCCACTACATGTCACGGTATTGGAAAATAACGTTGGCAGGTGTAATCCCAAGAGCTATCTTCATTTTAAGGAAAAAGCAGCTTTGGTTATAATCCAGGAGAACAATGCAGGTATAGGGGGAACTCGTCAGTAGCATACTAGCCCCATTCAAGCAGGCTCATTTCATTAATCCATCTCATTGCCTTTCCTAGCCAGCACGTGGTAACGAAGAGCTGCAAAAGCCTTCTCTGGCTGGGAAACCAGTGAAGCTCCCTGGGCAAGGAACAAGTGCTCGTCCGGTGGTGACCCTGAGTCTTGCTCCAGGGGGGTCAGGTTCGTGCCTCCGCCTGGCTGACTGCAAGGACACCTTTGGCAGAGGGAAGGCAAGTGACATCTTTCTTTTCTAATTGAACAGGACAGTTGATTGATCACAAGGGTTTGTTAGAGAGGCTGTAACAGTGCGAGCGCACATCTTTGTCACTCAGGGCTACTTGGTGCTTAATTGTGCTGCTCAAAGGGACAGGTCATTAATCCTCAGGGTGTCTGTCCCTTGCACCGACATTTCTGAATCGCGCTTTCCTAGTTTTCAAAGCAAAATGGCAGAGCCGGCTGCAATCAGTGCAAAATCCCAGGATGACACTGGGGATCTTCACAGGCCAGCCCTTTGTTTGAGACCCTTCCTTCCCAGGCTGTCTCTAACAAAAGCTGGTGATTTCAATTTCTTTAGAAAGTTACAGTTCCCACCGTACCAGCCATCAGCCGTAGCCTTCCGAGTTAAACGAAAGGATGTGGAAAGTGTGATTAATGCTGGATTTCCTCAGAGACTAGGAATATTTTGGAAAGGCCACTGAATCTTATAAGTCACATATACAAAGGCAAGGAGCATGCTATTTTATATGTCAGGCACATCTCAAAATACACAGCAAGCATTCTTCTTCCAGTTATGAAAAATAACCCTCCCAAGCCCAAGTCTCAGTGCATGTATATGTACTTCAAGTCTCTGGAATAATCTCACATCTTATGAGTCATATACAGTCATCCCTTATGAGTCAACCCTATTGTTTCTAAGCATCATTATTATGTTTTTTCATTAGGCTATAAAAAGAGAAGGAAGATAACATTGCTGCTGCTGGCCCTCTAGCTGACATAATTGAGCCCTCTTTGCCAAAAAAGAAAGGTAGGATTTGTCTTTGGTCATTAAGAATGAAATCTGTTCCCAAAATGGGTATAGTGAGGCCTCAATCAGGCTAAAGGTGAGCTTCAAAAAGTGATTTGCTTTAATAAGAGTTTAATATGATACATCTCTAGCACTTCAGTTGCCAGGTATGTACCCTCTACCTGCTACTTTCAGACACAGGGATCTGGTGGTGGGACTCTTGTCTTGCACTGAGCAGTCCAGAGAGGGAATCATTGGCGTCATGAGTGTTTGATGGAGAGATGGCCCTGCCAGCCACATAGCTCCAGATAAGGAGGCTGCTGGAGAGTACAAGGTGACCAGGAGATGACTTAGAAGCAGCAAAAAGAGCAAGTGCAACATAGAAACCCCCTGGGCACGCACAAGGGCTCCAGCATGTTGACAAGTGAGGAGTCAGCTCCAAGGCCATGGGAGAAGGGCAACCCTGCTCTGAATCCCAGGCTGTCCCCAAGACCTGGCACTGTCCATCTACAGGGCCTCTTGTAAGCAGGCTGCCCTCACCCTACGTTCAGGCTACCTACAAATCCAGTATGTCTGTGCAGCAAACCAGCTTGGGTTTCTTCCAAGAAGGAAATCTTGCCCCCTTTTCCCTCTGTGCTCCCCCAGCAGAGCACTCAGATCATCTCTTCAGCCTGTCATCGCTTCTGCAAGGACAGGCAGGGTAGCTGGGCCACATCTTTAAGCAAATGTGTTCAGGGAGGTACTGTGAAACCTCTCTACACCCAGAAGTCCCTGTGGGAATACCACAAAAAATTGTCTCAGAGCCAGAAAAGCTCTCCAGCGCAGATCTAAAATGGTCACCTGCATAGGCTATGAAGTATACATGTATTTTATTTTATTTTCATTTGAATTACGGGAGCCCTACCACACTCCGATTGATTTCCTGCATGTGACTAATGAGATAGCTCCAAACAAATGCTGCTCCGAGTCATGTATCTTTCCCCCTTTGTATGTTAGCTACCTGTCAGATTACAATGACGGCTCCATTAGTTTGGGATTCTGTTGGACAAAACAAGAGCAAATGCCTTGAACAGCAGAAACCTCCAGTGGCCTGCATGCAGCGAGGGTGATCTAACCATCCTTTATAGCACTCTACTTCACACAAAGCTGTAAACCACATACATCTCCATTCTTTTTGATATAGGTGGAATAACTACTCCCATTTATGCTCCTCATATCAAAATACCACACAGCCTTTCCAGAAACCACTTGTGCAGTTTACACTCAAAATAATCCTATGTGACCTTTGCAGACAGACCTTACTAAGAATCTCTAGTCATTCATGCACTTAGTTATTAGGGCTTTAAACGAAGCTGATAATAATTTACATACTGAAAAGGTCTGTTACATCACCTCAACATACTAAAATGACACTTATGGTTTCCCCTAGAAAGTGAGATGTAATATAGGCCAAGTCATTTAGGAGATGATTGTGCTGGCGCCAGCAGCAGGAATAACCACATTAGCAAAGAAAATGCACGTAAGCAAGAGAGCAGGGTTTGGCCTTTCTAGTGGCTCAAATTTTGGTTTTATTATATCATATGACATTATAAGTTTAATAGCAAGTACTCCCTTCTCTCCTCCTTATAGCACATAGTACAGATTTTTTTTTTTTTTCCAATTGTCCTGCCTTTGCCTGCATTAAAATCCCACTCTCCTCTCCCTGGCCCTGAAGAGTTATTAGGCTGCAAAATCAGTTTTATGAATAGGTGTGACTTTGAATGCCTACACTGCAGACTTGACCTCAGGATAAAATGGAAATACAGTGTGATCTCCAAGGAAGTATGCAAATATGTGAGTTGGTGAGCAGCGAGGAGGTATCTGAAATACAGAGGTGACTAAAGCCTTTTTTGTCATTTTGTTTTTACCAGGCCATTTTAAAAATGTGGTCTCCTGGCTTTACATTCATAACACACTGGCCAGATTTACAGACACCCCACACTACAAGTACCACATCCTTTTGAAAATCCTGGCGTTTGAGAGGTCCCTCAGCACTGGTGCTGCAGTTTTTTATTACCCGGACTATTTATGCATGCAGCCCCAGTAAGTGCCTTATGAACCTATGTTAATACAACACCTGCAATTTGCAATGTTTTTATTTCCAGGTTGGGATTTCTGCAAGACACTTACGTCATTTGTGTATTACAGATTAGCATGTCACGGTCCCCAGTTGTTGCCTAATTCTCCCTAGGTTTCCCAGCACCGCTCTGCAGCATGGTCCCTCTCGAACCATGCCTCTGGCCTGGGACCAGCTAACACCACTGTGGTTCTGCTGACTAAGTGCCCAGGGATCACAGTATTGACAATCAGGACTTGGCTCCTGGAGGAGTAACAGATGCACTGAGCTCCCAGTGGCCTGGGAAGCAGCAACATATGCTGCAGTCATTAGCGACTGTTGAGCAACAAGGGAGTCTGACATGTCTGATTTGCTTTACCTTCCGCAGCAAGAGCAATCGTGGCTCTTCACAGGACACAGCATAATGCACTCAACCGAAAAAGCGTGAATAAATGGTATAATCAAACTGCAAAACCCTCATTGCTGCTGCTGCTCAGCCCCGCAGACCAGTTGTTCACACCAGAAAGCAAAAGACAAAAGCCAGTAGGGAAACATTTTGGAAGCACCGTAAAAAATGCACGTAATAAAGAGCAATGGACACTCAAGCCCAAACAGGTTTGTCACCTCCTGACGTAAGTGAGGCCAGTTGCTCTTTGTGTCCAACGTTAGCTGGAAGGCCCCACTGTCAGCTGAGCTCCTGCTAGCGCTGATGCAATGTGTCTGAGCAGCCTTAAACCCTCAGGTATGGGGCTGCATTTCTCTAAAAGGTCACATTCTGCAAAAGAATGTGAAAACGGCATCTCACATAGTGCTCCTGACATAAATGTTCCCTTGCAGAAAACAGAGATGATTATGCCCTTGTAAATGACAAACCTCATTAGGAGAAACAACTTTTGTGCCTTTAACCTCGCCTTTCCATACTCAACGTACCTCTCCTTAACCTCAACACTCTGGCAGTGACTAGAATATTTAGAGAAAACACGGCTGAAAAGGGACTGCTTTTCTTTCCTTCTGGCTTTTCTGACAATTAGCAGAGCTGAAAGCCAGGGTACCTTAAGCAGTATAAATGAACTTGAGGATTAGTTGGTTGTTTCCTCCTGAATGAACATGAAAACGTATTAGAGGGCTGAACTTTTATGTTGCACTATGACACTGTCATATTTCTTCATAGCTTTATTTCATATTTTTCCTACCCTCCATTGACTTTAACCCTCTTAAAAGCACAAAGGAGGAGAGGGAAAAGGAAAAAAAATTATTTTGTGCAATTTTCATGACATATTTAATGAGTGAATATTTCTTTTTTTCTCGTTCCTTTCCAGATACTTAACGCTAAGCAGACTGCTCCAAAAGTATAATGATATTTTCAGAATAAAACATACAATGTTTTTTCCATTATGTTCCCAGGTCTACCCAAGAGGTGCCCAGAGCTGACACCCCAGATGCTATCTTCAAAACTGAGCCCTAGGAATACTTGCAATCACACTGTACCTGCAAAAATATGAAAAAATGAAAATGGCAAAAGAAAATGACACCATCGGTGGGCTTCAGATGAGCCCAGCTGTGCTTAAAAATCAAGGTTTAAGTGAAATTTCCATCTTGTATGGACACATGGCTCATGGTGTACCATCTTAATTAGTCTCTCAGAAAGAGAGGGTGGTTTATGTGGTCAAGAAGACTCAAATCTATTCCTGGTCTCCGAGAGGCGTTTCCCCACAGGACTAATGAGTTTGTTTTATTACGTCTCAGCTCCCAGCCAGCGTGATCTGAATACAACACATCCTCTGTCTGCTCCTCACCTGCCACACCTACTTGTGACACAATTCTTCAAGGTAGGAAAGCCACTGCATCCCACGTGTGCTTGTACCATACCAAGTAGAACTGAAATTAATGCTCACAACGGGAGGCTTTGAATCCCTGCTAGAAACAATATTTTCAGCTTTCCAGCCCCTGTGTTTTGCATTTCTACACTGGCTAATTCCTCGTGATGCTCTCAACATGAACATGATATCCAGACCATGTCTCGTCCCAGCTTGGATCGGACACCGTTCCCCGACAGGCACTTGGTTTGTGACATTCGGACTCTTGACAACAAAGCAAGGTACACAGCTCTGTGTGTTTGTGTACACACACACGCACCCCCCTACATTTTTATCAGTGTTCAACAGAGGATCATTTGGCTTTGCACTCGTTATCGACAAACAATTAACACCTAAGTTCATTTTGTAGACAAAAGGATTTTGTATTCATTTTGTTGACAAACTGACTTGAAACCATGGAGGAAACCCTGTTTGACAGTCCTGGCACATACTTGATTCTGTGGAGAAAATGCATTCAGCTAAATGTCCAATCAGTTATGTAGACAAAATGAATTTCATCATAATTCTGTCAACAAAATGCTAACTCGCTTAAATTATTCTCTCAACAAAATAAATTAACTTAAAATCCTTTTGTCCACAAAATAGATTTAAGTGTTTAGTGAAGTCTTGTAAATACTATAGTCTGGTAGCTTAGCATGTGCAATTCAAACATATGGCTTAGCTGAGTCAGCAGTTCTTCTCTTATCAGGCAGGGTTGGTCTTGATTCTTTCGGCTTTTCCCTTCTCTGTAAGGTCAGTCCGATAAGACGATCAGTCAGCTGGTATGCAACATATAAGAAAGTCAACCAGGACCACGCAAGAGAACCTTTTCCCTATTTTTATTTGATCACTAGCAACTGGCATGAAGAATTTAACATAAGTGTAGCAAGCCTAAACAAATCAGTCTGTTCCTCAGAAGAAGAGAGGTTTCATCCTTAGATCTGAAGTTTGACATGGAGTTTCCACGACAAACCTTCAGGTAAAATAGCAATTTAATGAGGGACTACAGCTGAAATACCTTAGTAGATTTCATATCGAGAGCATGAAAATGTAATTACTGTGCTTTTAGGTATTAGGTGTCTGAAGTCCATTATACCCATGGAAAATTTCTTTCTTCCTTTTCTCTGTTGCTCCAAATTCAAGTTTAAATTCACATATTCACATCTTGCTCAGAAATGCCAGAACCTGACGCTGAAAGAATTGAAAGCAATCAGAGCACAGGTATTGCTACAGGGAGCAAAGTGCATCAAATTCTGCTCAAGCCAGTGCAAGTGCAAAAGGAACTGCACCAGAATCAATTGCAACTGCCTGCCCTTGAGTTCGTGGCAACATTAACGAGGATGTTTCTAGGGTGCCTTCATGGTGCCAGCCAGTGCAAGGGAATTCATGTGGTCCCTCTCCCATCCCATCTCACCCCAATGCACATACACATCCCACTCTAGCCTGCGGGAAAGCCAGAGACGACACACCCTGCAGCTCGAGTTAAAATTTTTACGCTCATTTGGACTCGCCTCTGGAGAGCAAAACTCCCTAAGATAAGATATGGCTGTTAAGCAGGTTTTTACGAGTTCCTTCTCTGTGCTTTACCAAGCACTGCCGGCCCTGTTGTTCTGCTGCATTTTAATAATAAAGGAACATAGAGATAGTCATGCCTATATCTTCAGTGATGTCAGTCAAGGAATTTGGCAGGCCGGTGGAAAAATGAAACTCTTCAATCTGCTTTTGCAATATTCTTCCACTAGTATAAACAGGTTTTTGTCCTCTTTAAGGGGGTTATTGTGGTTACAATGGAGTTAATTTCCAGGTGTGTGGAAAGTGTACAGTAACACAAGAAAAATACCATATTAATATTTAATATAACACTTTTTATGAGCATAAAAAGAATAAAACCCATTCAAATGCAAATACAGCCTGCAAGGATGGATAAAATTTTATGTTTTTCCAGTAACGCCTTCATTTTGCTAAAGACCGACTTAGTCTTGAGCAAGCTAAGAGCGCCTGTGTGTGTGCAGTTCCAGACACTGAAAAGCCTGCCTCTGGCCAAAGTCCTACTCAGTATTTGAGACACTTTTGCAATACCGTCTTGTTAAAGCTCTCATTGAAATACAGTGGGTTTATTATTCCCTTCAGAACCACATGTTGTAGCCCCAAAGGGATGAAGCCTGCTGCAGTGTCTATTCTGCCTTATGAGACTTTAACAGAGCAGCCAAAACTGTGGGATTGTTCCCTACAGCTCTTATGGGCAACAATTTTTTTTTTCTGTGGCATGCTCTGAATATAGCAAGTATAACAAATGGCCTAGCCTCGGATTTTCAATGAAATTTCTATGTGCTAGATACCCAGCTCCTTCTGAATTTCAGTAGATCTGGGTGTCTAACCACCACAAAGCTGTTTTGACATCTCCAGTCTAAAAGAATGTATTCTGCCAACTACATTTCAAGCACAGCATAATAGTAACCAACTGGGGAAGCTTGTAAATGGCACACAAATATTTGCAAATAACTCTAGAAAATAAACATAAGCATCAGCCTAGCTAGAAGATTCCCTAGCAAACAGCAGCAGAGGTTTGGGGAGCGTGTGGCAGGGAAATCAGGTATGCTTTAACTGGTGTCACTTCTGCCTATCATGGAATTACTCTTGATCCACCCCATCTTGTAGAGCACAGCATTGGCCAAGGCCATGACACTGAATCAGCTTAAACAATTTTCAATCTAGTTCAGATAGATTTCGTCTTTCGTAATGGCTCTGCCATTGTGCATGTCACTACCTTGTCTTCCAAATGGGTCCAGATAGAGTAATGCATTAGAGTGGAAAAAATAACCTTGCAGTGAAGGCTAGGCATCATGATAGCTGAGTTCAACACCTGAATGCAGCATATACATTTGGAGGTACTTTGAGCAGGTTGCATCACGGGGTTCATTTCACTTCATGACAGGCTTCAGTCTCTCTGCAACACTGCTCCCTGAAGGGTTTAAGACCATTTTTTTTTCTTGGGCTCCAGCTGGGATTATTTTAGACCCTTGGCTCCTTAGGTTTTACATAAATATAAGCAAAACCTAAGACTATGGACTAAAGAAAGACTCTAAAGGCAGGTAACGCTGCTGTCCTGGGGGTCACCCCTTGGGCACCTCTCACCAAGACAACCTGCAGGGGATCCAGCACTTCTCTGACTCTACACCAGGCCCTGCTGAACCATGCAATGTCAGCAAAGTGGTCAAGGACCTTGGCTTGCCTTCGCTCTGTGCTCAGACTTGGGCAATGCTCCACACCCAGACCTTAAGTAAATAGTTACCTAAGTCAAAAACATGTCTGCAAGGGAGACAGATGAGAGCTCAGACAAGGAGAGCATGCAAGCATTGGGAAAGCAAGTAAACAGGGAAATAGAAAGCTGGAAGGGATATGGTTTTTGTTTGTTTGTTCTTTAACTCGGGTATCTCAAACTCTCCAACACCTTAACTTGGGAATTCCCCTTTGTGAAGGAGAACTTCAGAGGACATAAATAAATGGAAATTTATATGGAAATAAACATCCAAATATACATGAGGAAGGGAGGGGAGGGAAAGGAGTGATTTATTATTATGGCTTACATATCATTATGCATTCATAAATTCCAAGGTAATATATTTTTCTTCATTGCTTGGATAATAAATCATCATTCGATTACAAAAGGGGAGTACCTGGATGGAACAGCAGCCTTTCTGAAAAATACTCCTGGCAGATGAATGACAGGAAAATTTATGGAGAATTCAGTTGCCTGACTGTCCTGCCTCCAGGAGAGAAGACTGTGCCAATATCTAAACCTTTCCTGACAATTCACACAGCAGACACTGTCCTTGATGGAGTGAGGTTTTTAGACCTCCCTTGGCTTGATTTTCATTATCCCTCCTTTGGCAGCCTGCAGAATGTCTCGTAGCAGCGCAAAAGGGTTAGAAAAGAGCCATCCAAGCTGCTACTGAGCCTATACTAGCAGGCCTGTCTCTAGGATCTATGAAAAATATACTGCCGTGTTCCCCACTTAGCTGGAGATGTCCAATCAATCAAAGAGATCCTTCAAGGGTCACTGGTATTTGTAAGAGCAAACAGGTTTCAAGAACAAAAAATGATCATCCAGTCTACCGTCTGCTCGCTGTTTTCTAGTTTATCCTCATTCCATCTCCCAGCATTTTTTTTTAGACCAACTCTTAATTTCTTACCCCCTCTATAAACAAAGCTATTTGGCTCTTCTTTTCTGTTGGTGCCTTTGAGTCAGTCTTCATTTTTCTCCCATTAGACTCACAACAAGGGGTAACTCTGAAAATCTGGTCACCCAGGCAAAATGTCCCAAGAGGAGGGGTGAGCAGCTGAAGCAAAAGGTATGGCAGAAGGCTGCCAGCCACATGCAGAGTTGATCCTTGCTGCAACAAGGGCAGACAACCGGGGGTCAAGAACCAGCTTTTCTTTTCACACTCGCTTCTGAAAGGAAATTGCCATCTCCTTTTAGAAGCAGCCAAAGGAAAGCAACATCCCACCAGGTCTGGGGTACCACTTTGGCAAAGGGTGATTCACCCCTCACAGAGCTCAGTGGTTCTGGTGGAATACCATCACTGAGCATTTCTTCCAACAGGAGCAAGCCTTGGAAACATGTAGGCTTTACTCTGGGAATTGCCTGTTCTAAGTTGGAGGACAAATTACATCCCTGCACTGGGCTTTGTGTTTTTGCACTGCTCAGCTGCCAAAAAACACACAGTCTGACTCAGAAGGGGCCTTTTTCCTCTAGAAGGGCCCACTAAGATTGTCAAGGGAAGGGGCTGAACATATGGGCTAGGATCTGTCAGCTACAATTAGACACCTACCTCTGAACTAGACATGGAGAGCCTCCCTTCACAGGTGGCAGAAAGAAGCAGTGCATCCCACCTCTTCCTAATGCAGACATCTGAAACAGATCAGATGAATCATGCTCTAGAAATGCCTATTTCTTAGCAGTGATTATAAAGAAAGTCTGGATGAGTAGCTCATCTGCTGCCATCTGAAGCAGAAGGAACTGGATGCATTACTTGGAAAGCAGAAAGAGGAGGCTTTATTTCCTGCTGGTTTCCAGTTTCGGGTGGCACTACAGAGAGAACAAAGCCCATGTGGTGTCCTGAATTTCTGTGTGGGAGGTGTTTTATCTCCTGTTCTCAGTGCCCAGATTTCAAGGGCTGCACAAGATATAATGCTGTGAAAAATCAAACTCAAGCTTCCTTCCAAATTGTATTCCTATTGGACGCTAGCCAGCACTATCCATCCAAAACATTAAAGACCCCCAAAGGCACCCTACACAAAGGAATTTGAGACGTTTTCCAGGGGAATCTTCCAAGAATACCAATAGTTGTAAAATACAGTTTGTCATTTGTTAAAAGGGAAGACATTTGGGCAATAAATGCAATGGAGTAACTCCATCAATAACATGAGCACAAAGCTCTGATGGGTCACATTAGCCTGAGAAAAATCTCAGTCTGCCAGCCGTGCTGCCATATAGAGAGATGCTCTCCAGGGCCCATTTTACTCACCAACTCTTGCAGTACTTGCCCCAAAAGTTTAACAGCCATAATTACGCTGGCCCATGAGAGAATGATACAGATTTATGCCAGCTGAAAATCTCTTATCAAGCCCCTCTTCACTGAGGTGCATCTGATGTTCTTGAATTCCCTGGACTGTTTGCACCAGTGAGACTAGCAGGGCTGGGAAGACAAATAGGGTCTTATCCTTTACCACTCTGTACTGTTTACAGACCTTAAAACCTGCATTCCCTGGGTGCCAAGCAGCATTTTACATCCTCTTTGGTCTTCCTGCAATTGCATATAGCTCAAGGATATATATTTCCCCTGCCGTCATCCCCAGATGAAATCTCTTCTGTGGAATAAACAAACCTTTTACACATCTCTCCATTACCGCATCATTTGGCAGGATTAGGACGTGAGTGTGTTTCACACCTGATGCAGGAAAGTATCTGCTTTGAGTTTTCACCCAGCCATGATTTGTCAGTAGATAGAAATCTCATCTCTGAAGCCCTGGGGCCTCAGCTAAACACAGCAATGTAACATTTTATTAGCAGTTTCAGAAAGGTAATCTAACACTAGATTAGCATTAAATGGTCCAGCAAAGTAGACACATGAAGGCATCTGTAAACATCCTGCAGTGCCCTGGATAGCAAGAATATCTGTTTTTTAGGCAAAGAGACAGTATTTTATTTAGGTGCTTTGAGGCGCTGACTTGCTTTGTGTACAAACTGCTGAGTGATTAATGTCTTGGTGAGCTCTTTTCCTCATCAAAGCTAAAATGACTTGAAATATCATACGACATGCTAATAGATGACTAGATAAAGCTAAATTGTAAAATGATCATTGCGCTTTGGCCTCTTGCTGAATACATGGATTCCCTAATATGAGAAATGTGATCAGGAAATAATCTGCTACTAAGGTGGCAATCCGAATCCCCTTTGGGGAACAGGCTGCAAGAGTACAGCAGTGGGGATGATATATTAGCATTTCAAGAAGAGCCTGAAATCAGTACAGAAGATGCCACTGAGGAATAACTAAAATTGCTTTATCTTTATCTGCTAATATTTCTGGGAAAATTGCAATATTGGGAAATTGCAGAAAGACCAAACACCTTGCTTATATTGAATTGAATCTGCAACTGTGCTGGACCTATTCAGAGCCTACAGTATGTGATATTCTCCAATTAAAAGTAGGAATTTCAGTCCAGGATAGGGTTCCTTTGTCAACGCTACTGATAAATTTTAGAGTAAAGAGAGACACTGAGGTCAGTATTTTTAGAAGCAGACAGTATGTTTGAGTGACCCACCAGAGACTCCTTACAGTGGTGTAACTTACTAAAAATGGGACTTCCATCACTTGCCTGTCATCTCTTAGAGGAACTGAATAGCCTCAGCAATGTCATAAAAAATGCCCAAAGTTGGTGTTTTTTTTTTTTTAATGTGCAATATATATCCTATATGTGATATCTCAAAAGTTTCCTCCGTGAAAACAGACCAAACAATTACAAAGATCTGCATTTGGTTTTGATAACAATGAGGAGTTGTAGGGATTTTATATGTAGGATAAAATACTGCATAATAGAGAATTTTAGAATAGTAAACAAAAGAGCTTAAGCAACTTTCTAACGAGCTTGAATGATTTGTAGCTTCTTGGGCTCTTGAGACCTATTTGAAACTCTGATGACTTTCTGCTGTAGGCACAGTTAATAAAACTTGAATTTCTAATCTTGGGTTTTCCCCAAATGGAAATTTTAACTAATCAAAACATCCAGTTGATATACCAAAGCAAGTACTATTGAGTGCTCCAAATACCTGCACAATAACAGACAGGCTAAAATTACACAGAGCAATCTGAAAAAATGCATCAAAAGCATGTACCAAACTGTTCTCATTTCACTTCTAAGTAAAAGGTATGTTCTAGTCACCTGGCATATGAATAAGTCTCTTGGATGTCATACAAGAAAGGAAATGATCAAATACACCCATACTCTCTTTTAAGCGGAAACAAACATGAAGGAAGAATTACTTTGGGCGAAAAAATGAAAGCTTGCCAATACTTTTTAAAGTCGTTTGCCATCTTTTATATCATGGCACTGCCTTACGTCCCAATGCAAATCGCTGAGTGAACTATGGAATACGGACACGGTGAGATATGGTCCCTGAAACAGCCTCACAGTTGAACAGACAAGACAGAGGATGACTTCATGTGGAGCTACTGACCCACTCTCGGGCACCACTAGGGAATGGGCATGGGTAGACGTTTCCCTGGCCTGCCTACACCCCACACTCGGCTCCCAGCATCTCCTTCAAGCACGCTGTCCACAAACACTGCCAAAGCATCCAGCACAGCACTGCATCCCATTTAAACGATTATTTTCTAACTTACAATGGACCTGGGACCTTGCCAAAGCTCTCCTATACAAAATCACTGCTTAAAAATCTCCTGAGATCCTACCTTATTACATATGCAATAGTTCTCCCTCTGTCTCATATGGTACATACCTCTTTCGACACAAACAATGATTTATTATTTTAGCAATAGAAAGCTGCAATAATAGGCCAATGAAAATAGCTAAAATTGTAGCCACTTTGCCTAGCAAGTATACATGTGACAGTTTCATTTATCTGCTAGTCCAGCAGCTTAATTTACATCCCCGCTTAATGGTTAATTGTGGAAGTGCACTTTACTGCAACAACAGCAGGGGAGAGCAAAGTCTCAACCAAGTATCTTGAAAGAAAAAGCCCCTTTTAGTAAATACCTCTGCAATTAATTATGCAACCGAAACAGCCAGCAGCAAGCAAGAACAGCGAAGAGAGGGAAAACATCACAGTATTCATATGTGGAAATAAAACATCAGTCTGGTAAGATGTAGATGATGCAGATGACGCACAAAGTATACCATCATCCAATTCCTACTCCGACTCCAACAGGAGGTATGAGGATGTAGCCCACATTACGTAATACCAGTATCTACATTTAAATGTTTTAAAGCTGGCTGAAAAATCTATGAGGAGAATTGGTATTTGTTCTTCTTGTTTGTACTTTGGGTTTTGCTCCTTACAGTTCAGCAGGGTTTTGAAGTTTTTTCTCTATAGTTGTAAGGGTAGAAAAATTGCTTAAAACAAAACTAAACTAAACAACACAAACCTCAAGCAAACAAACAAATAAACCCCCACAGGCAGAAACCAAGCCAATATTCACACGAATTTAGGTGAAGGAGATTTAAAACAATTACTATGAGAAGGCTGATGAAAATTAATCGGAAGAGATGGCAGCACTGTTTCTGCATCAGGAGAGCAGAATTTTTCAATGTCCATAGTAAAATGATGATTTACAACTCTGCAGTGAAGAAAATTTACACACTGACCAAAACTTTGGTAAGGTTTAGATCAGGTCAGGGATTTCCTGATCACATTTTGCTTTTGTCAGAAAATGTTGACTCACTGAAATTACATCTGTTATTTACCAGTAAAGGTTTGAACAGTGTTTATTGTTTTCTGGATTTCTCAGGTCCTGAATGAAACATCTGGTCCAAACCAGAGAGGTGCAGAGCAGAAGCAGCAGCTAAAGCACTTGCCTGCTATGTAAGAGACCAAGATACTGAGCCTGGGCTGACCCAGGCAGGTAGGAAAGTTGAATTTCATTGTGTAACATTCAGGCAAAGGACTCTGGTTGCATGACCACTGTGGTGTCTTGCTCAAGGTCTAAGTGAAAAAGCACAATGTTCCGCTTGCTCTTTGCATGCGGAATTAGAGGTTTTCCAAAATCTTAGTATGTCACAAAGAATGGAAAAACAGCCCCTCGGTGTGGTGGTCTTGTGCAGGGATGGCATGGCTCAAAAGCCACCAAAGGCAATAGCAGACTTAACTCTTCCACTAACTTCAGCAAGTCAAAGATGGGGGTTGTTTTTTTTTTTTTTTTTTTTTTTTTAAATTAACAGCCATGGTTCCCATTTCACGTGTGCATCCAGTACCAAGCATTAGCTTCTTGAATAGTTTTTTTTGACTGTAGATACCTCATGTACTGTGGCTCAAAAACACAAGACAGTGCTAAGATGTGCTTCAAACAAGCCAAGGACAATAGCCAGAATGTCTGCAGCACAAAGGTGACATCTTTTGGAGCGTGGATGATGAACCACAAGTTTAAAACAAGTGTTGAAAACGTTTGCGCTGCTATTTTACCAACCCTTGCATCCCACATGACAATAAATAGTGTGTGTTTCTGCATGCATGTGGGTGGCTATGGCTCCCCTTTCTCAGCTAGGATACGTATATGTGGTATCACATGATGTTGCACAAAGATATCAGGTTCATTCTCCTCACACTAGAAATTCATGCAGAACTGACGAGACATGTTTCTCATTAGCGGTGCCTGTCTGTATCGCATGTTGTTTCAACTGAGGGGACTTTGAGAAACTTGGGGAGCGGGCTGAAGGAAACCACACAAAGTTCAACAAGGAGAAGTACAATCTTGGGCAGCTGGGGTGAAATAACCCCAAGCATCGTCACTACTGGCTGAGTAGTTGCCCTGCTAAAAAGCAGCTGGGGTTGTGGCAGACACAAAGTTGCACGTGAGCCAGTGGTGGGCTCCCATCATAAGCAAGGCAAACTGCCTGCTGAGATGCCTGAGAAGACCCTGGCTAGGAGACTGAGGGAAACAATAATCATCCTCTACATGGTCCTCTGCTGGCAAGGCTGCAACTCTGATGCTGTGCCCAGTTTTGGATCCCCAGAAACTAGAGAATCCAGGGGAGGACAACCAGGGATAAGGGTTCAGGATACAAGACGTACAAAGAGAGCTTGAGGGAACTGAGCTTGTTTAGCCTGACAAAGAGGAGCCTAGAGCTACTTGAAAGGAGTTATGATGATAGTAGAGCCAAACTCTTCCTGGTAGCGGCAGATAGTGAGGGACAGGATGGTGGCCGCAAGATGTAGCTTAGGAAGTAAAGACTGGACACTAGAAAAAGTTGTTTCACCAAGACAGCAGTGCAGCCCTGAAATAGGTACCTGGAGAGGTGGTGGAAAGTGCATCCTTGGAGATTTCCAAGAGTTGGCTGGAGAAAGCCAGGACTAGCTTGGTCTAGTGTTGGTGACTGCCCTGCTCCAAGCAGGAGGCTGGACTAGAGACCTGCAGAGAGCTCCCCAGCCAACACTCCTGTCATTCTGTGACCTCTTGTTTTTTTCATGAGACATTAAGAGTCAAACACTGTGAAAATAAATTGTACACTGAAACCAAATCATCTGAGAGAGTAAGAAACATATTTAAGTTTTCATGAATATGAAATTCCCTGATGCAATCTAGACAGCTGATCACTTCTGGGGCTAATCAGACTTTACATATTACTGACAGAAAATTTTAAAGAGAGAGACAGAAAAAGGGTCTTGAGAGGGTGGCCTGGCTTGACCAAACAGCAGTAGCAATGACTCTCTATTGGAAAGCCCCACGGCCATCTCTGAAGAAGAGAAATATTTGGCCATGACACTGGAGACGGGACAGTGCAGATACCCATCTGGAAGCTGTAGCACAAAATCAGAGCCACCTCTTCTTGGGAACGGGAACAATAAAGGCACAACGTTTTTTTATTTCATGACCCAAAATGCCTGGTCTTCCAGTGTTACCCATGCTATTCTGATCTGTACTGTCTAAGGATAACTGTTGCTAGACAGTATACATCCTTTTCTGAATGATTCACAACCTCTCGAGATATACTGTAATTACTGTAACTGTACAAAAAGATATAATTTTCTATGTTACAAGAAGAATGTTCAAGTTGAAATAAACATTTACAGAAAAGACTGAAATCAGAGGGCCCAAATCCTCTCTCACGGCCAGGTTTGACAGACATCATGCGACATAAGATCATCGAGAACAGAATTATCAGAGGAATTTTGTCAACCGACTGGAAATGAATTCCATCCGAAATCATTCTAATTAGTTAGCTGTTTTAATGGTAAAACGTTAAACATTTGGGGGGGGGAGCTGAGTATTTAAAAACAAAAATGATAATTTAGTCAATATAGACTTGCTCAGCTGTAAATCACTAATGCATCAGATAATACTTTGCATTTTGTCTTGAAAAATCACACCAAGTAGAAAATATCATTTTTTTGTGTTATCAGGAGCAGCAGAGGCAGCTGGCTCACTCTTTCTAATCCTTACTAATATAACTGCATAATCACCTCACTGAGCACTGAACCTCAGCTCTGAGGGCTCTGTCTTCCGTTGTTACTTTCTAAAAGCACAGGGAAGATCCTCCCCAAGTGGGATTTGCATCACTAATTATTATGGAATAATTAGGAACAACAGATGCCAACTTTTGAACTCACTGAGCCTAGTAAAATTCCCAGGGGCTCAGAGTTTTGGAAATGCTGAAATTTTACTTTTCATTCATGTGGAAGCTGGATTGCTGTCACTAAGATCCATGTGATGGTATCAGGATTACAGTGACCCACCACTGTAACTGGAGTTACACTGACCCATCTAAATACTCAGTTCATGCATCTCTCCTAGTGATTTTTTTTAGACAGGCTCTATAATTTAATATTTTAATGGACACTACCTATGATTCAATAATAGGGCTTTCATAGCATTATAAATGACATCGTATTCTTCTAAAATACACTGTGAATTTTTGAGAGAGAGAGATATTTTTTTTTTTTTTCCAATGTAGTTAGACAGTAATGAAAGGTTTTTAAAAAGAACAAGACCCTTTTGAAAGTTAAGGAAGACCTGCCTCCAGTGAGTTTTGCTAGGATTGGGAATATTATACTACATTAAGTATGTCTTACAAACAGGAATTGCCTTTAAAGATTTCAATAGTTGCCTTGGAATATTTAATTAAAGAAGAATTTCTAGACTCGGATGAAAAATTTAAGTCAGCATTGCTTCTACTACAAGCCATTGACTAAACCCCACCCGCCTATGACACCAGCAGAGTGTGACATGCTTTCCACAGCTATAGCTCAACTTGAGCTGGGAAATGCTAAGAAAAATAAGAACTGATCTTCTTTATGCTCAATTATTTGCTCAGGTTTTTATTTCCTGAAAAAGAACAGGCAGAAGCTTTGCTGAACTCACAACAACCCTGTGAGGGACAGCCAGCACCTATGCCACTTCTGGCAGCCACAGGCACGCAACTAGGCACCAACATACGTGTTAGAAGGACTTCCAGCAGTGACACTTTCTGAAGTTGGCCACCAACTGGCCGCTTGGATAAAGATGTTTAGTGAACACGAGAAGGGACTAGGCTAAGGACAGATTTCAGCCTCTCTGCAGCTTTGGGGCCAACGCTTAAAGGCAGCTCCAGAAAGTCCAAATCAGGTGTCAGGACCAGCAGAGATCACCAATACCTATGTGAAGGGAGAATCATTACGATTTAGACCGACTACCAGTTTGGATAAGATCTGAAATGCTCCCCAGCAGCAAAACATTCAACATAACTATAAAAACCGAGTACTTTGACCTGAAACCCAATGAGACTGCTCCATCCTTCAGCAGTAAAACTGTTCATGAAAGGTCATGGAAAACTAATACAACAAAGAGCAGGAGAAGGTTGTTCTGGGGAGTGTTCACTCAGCCTGATGATGCTTTCCCTTAGGCTACTTCCATTGCCAGCCGACAGAAATTAGGTTCTTTCTGAAAATTAACCACAGCCCTAAATTCCCTTCTGGAGGATCCTCTCTCTACAGATTACACTAACAGCCTAAAGAGAAAAGCTTCTAAACCAGTCACAAAGCAGCTGTAGAAGAGGTCCAAACAAACATCTGTGCACTTGCAATGAAGCCATGGACTCTCTGAAATGAACCTGCACCTCTGGGATGTCTGGATCAGTAACTCTTGACTTCCACTGCTCCAGGGTTGCTGCAAAGCTGCATCACTTAGCTTTTCAGGTTACCAGGCTTTTACAAATTAATATTATGGCTTCTTTGTAATAATTACAGAGCAATTATGAAATTAACAGCAAAATCTATACAAGGCCAACCCTGATTCTCCCTGGGAAACTAACTCCTACCAGCCCCATCCTAATAGTACCTGGGGAACTGCAGACATTTCCAACGTTATCCCTAATCCATGAGCCCACGCTGCTCCCAGCTTTAGTTTTACCCTTACTCACAACATACATGTGTCTTTAGCACATCCTTTCTCCCCATAATCCCACCTAAGCAGCTGCCTCAAAATCTTCATCTCCGACCTGGCCAGGGTCCCCTTTCTGGCCCCCAACATAGCAGGCAGGGTACTGATCCCAGCTTGGTCTCTGGGCTCCATTTGTTGCGGAGACCTCAATAAAACAATATTTTGCAGAACCACCTTATGTCAGTGCCTAACAACCATTTATCGGGTGGGCTAAGCCATGCGTGTGATCACAATCAAGCCAGATAATGGAGTCTGTGAAACTAATTTAAATTATCAGGATCAAATGCTATAATTCCTATTTTAAAATGTACAATTTCTGCCTGGTTTTTATATGCAATTAATCTAGGAATAAATGACAATTATCCAAACACTCATGTTTCTATCACTCTCTTTAAAGTAGTATTTAGACATCTGTGTACCTCGAAAGAGTTTTCAGTGACACCTCTAAATCACAAGCTCAGATTAAAATGATACGGTTCTAGTTGCATCTGTATTCCCCCTCTATGCAGAAGCTGTAGGAACAATTGGTTTTCTGGTTCAGCTGCTGAACCAAAAAATAGAGTGAAAATAAAAAAATTAAACAAACAGTCCTGGATGAAAATTTATTTATTTTTTTCTCTGCAGAACAAAATCCCACCACCAAATCATTTCACTTGACATTCCATTTGCTCTGAAATAAAATGTTTTGTTCCATGTGCTTGTGTGAAAAGGAAAGGAAATACTAACTTTAACAAAGCAGGTCAGGGAAACCTCCTGCCTGATTTAACGCTGGGAGTCTGCCTTTCATCCCAGTGTTTTAACCTCTGTGTGGATGACAGCACTCTTCTGCAAGAGGGCGCTGGAGAGGGTCTTCTCCACCACCTACAGCCACCACCCCTGCTCAGTGCAATGGAAAAAGTCATGGAGAGAGGGCATGAGAAAGACTCCCTGCAATGGTGAATAGGACACTGCGCTAGAAGCTTGTGCACCAACTGCTGTGAATGTCCACTGATTCACTGAAGAAACAATACCAGTGAGACAGGCTGAAGACACCTTGCCCTAGGAATATATATTCCTCTGGTAGTGACAGCAAAAGGAGAATTTAAGCCAAGCTAGAAACCACCCTGAGACTTGCTAAGGCTGAGTCAATATGCTAACTTCTAAACTTCACAGGAGGATATTTGCTCTAGAAGTTTGTGTGTCTAGTTCAAAGAAAATCAAACTCAACTTCAGGGTGGCTGAAATTGCACTTAACATTTGCCCCAAACTATGGCTGCCTACTTGTCTTAAACACTCAGTCACAAACTATCAACTGAAAGTGCTGCTTCTTGGGGAAACTTAATCCTGCTGAAAATCAATAGTAAAAAAAACACAGGAGAGGCAATGTCTAGGGAATGCAGAAACACAGGCACGTGTAGGCACGACCCTGTAAATGAAATTCGTCTTGAGGGACCAGAACATCCAGGCGAGCTACCGACAGCTGCCTGCGAAGATTGTATTTCCCAGGAAATTTTAGTCACAGCTCTGCCACTGGTGTTATAACGACCTCAGTCCTCAGCTGTAGCCACACAGCTCAGACAGTATGGTTTTCCTTGGTAGAAGAAAAAATAAGAAAAAAACCTTAAGAACTGCCATTATGTCGAACACCAGTTAATGCCTGTTCTTTCTTCTGGCCTTACTGCTAACCGCTTTTTCACGGGCAGCAATATACATGTTTCAGTGCAGGGACAGACCTTGGTTTCTCAGGCTGTATTTGAATTATGTGCTGTTCTCTTATAGGGGAAGGTAGCTCTTATTATAGGAGTTGAACACACAAAGTGATCACAGCTAATAGTCAGTGGTCCCGATGGCCACAAATTTAATGCCAGCTCTCAAAAAGGTTTTGAAACCTCAGCTCCTGGACTCACAGGATTAGGAAATTAGGTTTCCATTGAAAAGTAGTTTCTAGCATCCATGATGATGAAGGAAATCCTAGAAATGTAATTATCTCGTATCCGAAGAACCCATTCCTCCACTAAAAGGCAATGAAACTAACATCAAGTTACATCTTTAAATGTTCACAGCGCTCACCAACTAATGACCTCCACATACTTGCAGCAGAGAGCACAGTATCACCACTCTGGAATTTCTCTTAGCAGCCAGTAAGACAGAGTCCTTGTCTCCCGATCATTCAAACCTCTCACATGGAGAAAGTTGTCTGAATTCACAATGTCCACAGGTAAAGCTCAGAAAATCAGGAACTTAGAATATTTTTTTCTTTTCTTCTCCTGCATAAGCACTCATTTCAGAAGCTCTGCTGCTATTTCCACTGCCTGTTTGCATCAGTAGCTGAAGATAACCTTTTGATAACATTTGCAACTCACACACTAATGTACCATCTATCTCTCATTATATCTCCTCAGTGCATGTTTTTCTATTCACAGCAATTATTCAGATTATTCTGTCTTGTTTTACCAGCTCTCTCTGTGCATACAAACAAACTGAAGAAATTAGCAAGGCAGAATTCAGAGAGGTGTTTTGAAACTCTTATCTCAGCCTCCTCCAGGCAGAGTTTCCTTCCCCACCCTGCTCAGATTTGCCTACCATTAAGAGTGTCTTATGGCATTATGCAGCCTATAAAGGTGCACCGGAAAACTGTGAGCACTGCCTTTATCTTCCATCGTTACTGTCCCTTCAGTAGTGGGAATTTAGAGGACATGTCCAGTCAATTCCTGACATGCTGACAATTTTACAGTTGTTCATCTGAACTACAAAATAGCACAACGTTTTGAAGGTGCTTCCATTTTGTGC
This sequence comes from Platalea leucorodia, assembly GCF_965183815.1. Taxonomy (NCBI): domain Eukaryota; kingdom Metazoa; phylum Chordata; class Aves; order Pelecaniformes; family Threskiornithidae; genus Platalea; species Platalea leucorodia. Next base: position 63,957,110 of record NC_138827.1, read on the forward strand.
AATATGAAGTTCACTTTATGATTTTTTTTTTCAAAATGTCCTGTCAAAAATCCATCTTTCCAGGACACTGACGCTTCAGTGATAATTTTGTGGTCCTATATTTTTCCAGAAAAATGATTTAGAAAAGTTTGGGTTTGATTTAAAAAAAAAGTATCAGAAAAACATTGGCTACAATTCCTCTCTATATACAGCATTTAGGTCAACAAGCAAAATTGCTCTGGCATCTTGGGAGGCAGTGTTTCAATTCCTATTCACTGGAAATGGCATAAGACAATTAAAAAGTTATTATTACATATACATGAATTTAGAAATGACATGAATGAATTTAGGAATAGCATATTATTTGCTAATATGTAAATAACCATTAAGCCATATCAAGCAGTGCACATCTTAATGAAAAGAAAGTGAAACAAACCAACCCCGTTAAATCAATACACGTTTCACAGAAAGTTGTTTGCTCTGTAAGACGGGCTCCTCTTGAAGCATTTTAAATGAAACTCAAACCAATGTGACGAATCCTCAAGAGTGAAGGGCAACAAATACCAGATTTCTCTCCCTGTGTTAAATTCTGCACATCTCTGGTAATTTCCACATCGAAACTAAAAAGAAGCAACCTTTTTTCACTCTACAGCATTCATAACATCGTAAGATCAAAGCAGTCTGTGTTTTCAGCTCACTACATTCCGATTTCTTTTCTGGCTCTAAGGAGGACTTTAGAAGCCCCAGTTCAGCAATGTGCTTTAGAGGACTGACCAAACTCTTTCCAACCCCCACACAAGCCAGGATCCATCTTTTGGCACCTCCCAAGACCCATTAATCTGAAACCGATCCTATCACGCACGGGAGCTCTGTTGAAACGTGTCAGGATGAACACCTGTATCTGATTTGATGCAGGCTCATGCATGGGTACCTCCTTAAGTCGAGCAGACAAACCCCATGGATGACATGATCACTGAGACATGCTGCTGCACTCAAGGGAGGCGAATGCTGCTTCTGCAAGGGTGAGCAGCAGCCTCATCCAGGCCAGCAAACTCTCCCAGGCCGGAAGCAAAGAAGCAGCTAAGGAAAGCAGCTTGGACGCCTCCTTTTGTCTCATCCCACCAAAGCTGTAAAATATTCTTGAAGCATCCTGTTGTTTGGGATTGCCAGGTATAATGGGAACAAACCCGGCAAATGGAGGGATCTGGCCCCTGCAGCTGCTCCATTCCCTCCATTTCCCAGGAACCTCCTGTCCTGGCATCGGAGGGGGGAAAATGAGCAAAAAGAAGGGCTCTGACCACTTTCCCCCTTTTCAGATTGAGTTCGATGCAGGAAACCCATCTGAATAAACATCACGGCATAGGATGAACTAATACTAATGCTTATTTATTACATTCATGTCTCTCCTCCCTTTCTGATAGGTCCATAAACCTGATAATCGATACACTCATTAAATAGCTGTGCATCTGACCCAAATACAATATACAAATAAAATATATATGCAATAAAATCTAAATCATCATATAGTTCTGATAGATGATAAAGACCTAGGCTGTAAAATGATTCCACCCCTCTCCATCTCCCAGAATCCTACATTATCGATATCCATTAGCCCTTGGGAACATTACCAGACAAGAGCAGAGTGGAAGGTTGTACAACAAAAAAACCCATCATCTTGCTCAAATATTTCCAATGAAAATCATCGGGAGAAAGTGACAAAATGTATAACTGCAGTGTGAATTTACAGACCTGGATATGTTCTTTTATAGAAAATGATAGTTACAGATGAAAAGATAAATATCTCTCCAGATCCAAAAACAAAAGCATTGTTAGTTTTATTCCCACAAGATCGATACCAATCATGCACTGTAGCCAACCAGGAACAGTTGATAACAATCAGGAGGTGCTAGATTCAATTCTGCTTTAGTGACAGGGCTGATAAGTCAATAACTTCAAAAGGCAGTTTTTTTAAAAAATCTAATATTTAGAGAGGCATATAATAGGAACCCATTTGTAAGTCAAGATTTTAAGCAGATATAAAACCAGAGCATAGCCCTAGTTACCCTTCAAAGGATATTTTTGCTTGGGGTTAGCTCAGAGCCAGGAGAGAGAACCTGTGTCTATGCCAGCATTGTTGGCATCTTCTTACAATTTGCTGACATCCAAAATTTCTCCCAAACCAGGAATATCCCAAAGCATTAAAACGAAAATTCTCCAAGGCAGGCATGTTTCTGCAGATATGACATGGATCACTGTGGGGCAACCCTATCCTTCGATGAGCAGCCCAAAGCCTGCCATGGACTGGTTTGTCAGGTAACGGGCAGAGTCCTGTTGCCCCGACTGCAGCCACGCCTGTTTGCACTTGCTGCAGATTCCCTGCGGATCACTCCAAGCCTCAAAGCTACAGCATTTCTCATATAGCGCTTTAGAGGACTGCATTAGGAATTTCACATGAGCATAGCATGAAAGGGCCCTCGCACACCAACACCTGCATCTATCATTCCTTGATAGAAGTCTCCCTGAAGTTGCAAGGAGGCCTTTGCTGCTGGTGCCCGTCTACTTGCCAGAACCTTTTTCTGCTGAACTTGCTAGGAAACTCCTCTGCGCACTTTGACTCTTTTGCCAATTCAGTTTACTTTCACGAAATCTGGCTACTGCCTCTGTGCAGTAGCTATGATAGGAAGCAAACATGGCAGGAAGGCTACAAGCTGTTACAGTACCAGACTCCTCAATACCGAGTAATTTTGCATGCCCCAGAAAAAAAAAAAAAAAAAAAAGGACAGACAATGAGGAGGCAGTGGAGAGAATTTTGTGGTTGCTGTTCCCATACTAAATTTCTACAAAATTTACATGTACACACTGAGCATAGAAAAGACAAGACCTGGCCTCAGGTCATGTACAAATAAAGATGGGAATGAGTGAGATTCATGTCAGGAGAGTGGCAGAACTAAAGGCACCGGGACCCCTAAATACGTATTTCCACATGCTCATGTTTCTGAATGTCTTTCACCTCTTACCCTCCCTCTGTATCTCTGGATTCCAATGCTCAGAAATTCTCAAAAATAAGACAACAAAAGTATTTGAAGGTCTTGCTGTTTTTTTTTTTTTTTAATAAGGCTTAAGTAACTAAAAAATATTCCAATTCTTGACCCCACACAGCTGTAGGCAATGTTCACTGATTACTACTGTTATTCAAAATTTTCCCACTATATGATGACGTTCTGGTTTGGTTATTAGCTCTGTCAGACTGCCCCCATTCAGACTGAAGCCTTCTGTGAGAGGTGGTGTACAAGGCAGCCTTTTCATTTGGAGGAAGAAAGGGGATTTCAGTTTTAATGGTTTAGCTATTTTCAAAATTAAGCTGGGTGGGGGTAGGAGAAGAAACTGTTTTAAGGTTCAGAAAATAATAGTAATTATCCTGGAGATGGTTCTTTTCCCTGCAGAAAATTCTGTCATCACCACACCAAAGAACATGGATTCAATGTCCTGCAAACGGCCACTGTGGCAGGGACACACGGCTTACCGCTCACCTAAATTTGGCAGATATATGAAGTCTTCAAAATAAAGCACAGCTATTTAAGAGCAACCTAACTTCTAATTCCTGACCAACTCTAATAAAGAAAAAAACAACTGGCTACATAAGAGACCCATGCGCAACAGAAATTTTTAAAATAATTTGATGCTACTGATAGTGCAACATGAATGATGGTTTTGCTAATTAATCTCATCATGAAGATTTGATGTACAGCTTAATTTGCTAGAGTTTTTGTACTCTGGGGCACCAAGACTGGTGGTACTCTGGGTACCCAGACTGGGTACGTTCCCTCAACCAGCCCTCATGTTGTTGCAATACGTAGTCACACGCATGTGAAACCAGTCTTGCTGTACAATCTGGAGAACTACATTCAATCCAAAATATTATTTCTGAGTTTTTGCCCGACTGCCTCCTGGATTTCAAACCATTCATTGGCTTTCAGGCTTTTCTTCACAGCCTAGTTTCCTTTTGTTTCCAACCTGAGGTTTGAAGATTGGTCCCTGGGAGCTGGGACGCACAAAAAAAATCTCAAACCTAACTTTGCATGTATGAACGTACAAAACCACTCTAAAAATATATTTAGAAATAAAGAAAACTATTGAAGCATCAAAACCAGAAATTTTGCCATATGTGCTACAGATTAAACTTCTCAACGTAAAAGCCAGCGCAGTCAAGCTTGTTGGCAGCAGAGACACAAAACTTCCCTTTCAAATACTCCAACTGAAGAGTGCTAACAGAGCCCAAGGAGATGGTACATTTCAAACATTCATTCCACGCCAGGCAGCCAGACACAAAAAAACCTCAGCATATGTGGGCAGCAGCTCTCTCCACCTGCAATCACAAAATGGAGTTCCCTACAAACGGCTGCAGGGCCGTCATCCTGAAAGCAGCTTGTCCAGAACTGCTAGTGTGCATATGTGATTAGTCATATTGGCGATGAAGCAAAGCAGAATTCAAGTGTTTCCATACAGAAGAAATATAAGCAGTCAAATCAGAGATTTGATATGTCTGGGCAGCATTACATCCCAGTCACTTGACAAAGTGAACAACTTATGAGGCATGAAATACCCGATTGACCTTGAAGCAAGGTAGCTGAGGATTTATGTACAGGGAGCAACCGAGAACACCTTGCCATGGCCAAATTTTATTTTGACCCTTGGGAAATATGGCAGATCCCTCACATATGATAGCTTCTGCCTCTGTTAAACTCTACAACAGCAAACAAAACGTTTCACCTGCCATGAAATCCCAGAGAGAGCAATCATAGAAAATAGACCTCCATTTACTTGTCAGCAATTTGCAATGTCAGCAGGTTTTGAACAAGTCACTGTCTCTCTGTGTTGTAGCCGGTGTAGGACAGAAGACAATGTAAAAATGGGCTGGAAGACCTGGGATAATAGTCCCAGAGGGTGTGTGACCACCCCTGGAGAACCAGCCACTTCTGGGAGGCAGGTTCCCACAGGCTGTGCAGGCAGCCCAGAAACAAACATCCCACATCAGCTGCGATGCGCTGGGCAGGGTGCAGCCACAGGGCGACTGGGGAGCTGCAAGCCCAAGGCCAGCAGTGCTCCATCCTTGCATAATGGGGAAGGTATGTCCCCAACACCTTGAAAGCCTTCAGGAAAAGCTGTGGGAACTGAACAGTACGTGCAAACAAAGCAACTGCAGCAGCAGGAAAGAGGCAACAACAACGTGAGATGCATTGCTACCAATATGTCCTTGATGCTGCCATTTCTTTACAAGGAGGGCATTTCTGCCCAGGGAGGAGGGAATCTTCCAGGAAACACTGATGACAAAAAAGCTCCCCTCCCCTGATCCCGGCTAGCAGGGTCCCCCTAGGAGAAGACAATTAACTCTGCAGCCAATTCGGTACTTAATTGGCACAGGGAAATGTCGGGGAGAAAAAAATAGCTGTACATAGAAGTTGTTGAAAACCCTTTGAAGATAAACCTCAAAAAGAACAGAAATCCAGAACACAAAACCACCTGAAGAGGAGTAAGGGGAAAGGTTCCTAGCAATTTCCATGTTATTTTTCATTGTTAGCTAAAAACATCTCACAGCCAGAACTTTTGAACTATTTACTCCAGCGGCAAGAAGAGCCGTTCTGACTGAAGATTACACAGAGCCCACTACAGGGACATGCACCGGGCACTCAGATAGCCCAGTAAGGCAGTGCCATCTGCAGGTCTCTGAAAACACTTGAGCCTGTTATTATTTGAAAGCCAGTAAAGCTGCTGTTGCTGCAGCGGAGGAGCACTCTCCCCATACAGAACAAGCACTGCTTAACACACAAACCAGGTCACATCTTCTGAAGGAAATTAGGACAAATAATAAAAGATCTTTCAGCAACAAAAACAAGAGAAGAGAGGTGTCACTACACAAGGAGCACGAGACCTTTCAAAGCACTGAAGTGAGGGTAATGATTTCATTTTGATCTCAGCTCATCTCGTAAGCCACATCACCACCATTTAGGGAAGGGAGGACATAGCACCTGCATAGGAAGAAAGGGGAAAACATCTCCGACCACTGCAGCAGGGAGGATCTGGAACAGCCTCCCAGGGAGAGTCAAAAAATCTACCTCATCTCCAGGAAGAGAGACTGCAAAACACAGCGCTTGTATTAACAAAAAGCTTTACTTGTTGACCCAAAGCATCTTACCAGTCCTCTCTTCATATACATCCCATGTTTACATTGCAGAACAGATATGGGAGGAGAAGGCATTTCCTGGAAGGTGGAGACTCACTAACCATGCGGTGTTAGTATTGGAAAGCAACTGGCACTGGGGATAGAGGGCTCCCACACCACCGCGATGAGTAAAATGGTGCACGGAGAAGGAAACATTAACTGATGCTTTTCTTTTCCTGCAGTAATACACAGCTTTAAGCCATTTTTCTTCCACCAGGCTTTTGTACCAACTTCATTACCAAACAGTTGTTCAGCCTGCAGTGTGTTTAGAGCCTAACTCCAAAAGAACAGGTTTTCTGTTCCTTTCCCAACTTAATAGAAAAATAGAAATGGAGAAAAGGTATCTGCTGCCATGTTGCTACCAGGAAAAAAAGAAAATATTCTCATTCCGTATTCTCCAGTCCACTGTCCTGTTCAATTTTGCATTTCAGCTTTTCGTTGCTCTTCAGGGAATGCCTGAGATTCAGAGATCTTGGAATAGTGAATCAGGGCAGGGAACAATTTCAGTACACAAATTCACCCAGCTGAGAGCAGTGCCGAGATTGCAGACTGAGCCAGGAGGCTGGAACAATCAGCGTTCTCCAACTGCAAGGACTTGAAAGAGACCTCTCTATTAATTGCAGGTAAGTACATTATGCTCAGTACCACACTGGGCTGTCCACCAGCCAGATTACTAAATAACTGATAACGCATCTCGAACCTCTTGTCGTTCGGAGTTGTGCCCATTCATAAAAGCCAGTACAACATTTTTTTTTTAAACTACCTTTGTGCAAAGCAGTTTACTGTTAACTGAAGAACAGGGGCTAAGCTGAAAGCCGGCAATGAACAGGTCTATCGCTGTGCTGTGCCGCAACAACCCACAGTAACACCAGCTTATTAATTCTGGCCTGCAAAGCTCTTTGAAGTTGCAGAAAACCATTGCCTGAAAACGCTATTATTTTATTGAAATCAGCATCTGTTGTTTTCAGTGTGATCTATTCATTGTCACAAAACAGCATCCGAGCATCCCTGCTGCCTGTTTATGAGAGAATCACCGCCCCCACGTTAACATTTGTTTACTCCCAATGCCAGAGCAACTGCGGCAGCGAGAGGTCAATACTCTGCCATAACATTTCATTCCATTACCGTTGAATCATGCTAGGATGTGCAAATTACAGCTCCGAGTCCTTGCTGGCCCCACACATTGGCTTGACTAAACGCAGCCTTCTGGAAGCAAATTTTGGTGGGCTGGGAGCAGCAAGCTTGACACACCTTGCTGCATATGCTTCTTGCTGATCTCCACGGGCAATTAATAGGATCTCTCTTGAGTGATGGGTTTTTGATGGGCTGGGAGGACAGGCTCTTGAACACTGCACAGTTGCTGAGATTTAATTACAGGGCCAGACTGCCACTTTCACAGCGCTGGCATTCAGGTGGAGGATTGGGGGCAGGAGGAAGGTGGGTGCCAGACAGCTGCCTGGGCTCCTGTTCTCCTTTCCCACCACCCCACTGAAATGAGCACTTCCCCTCCCATGCCACAGTCCCGCTCGCCTGCACAACAGAAAGAAAACCACATGTAGGCCGTTCACCCCTCTGTTGACTTTTTCTGAAAGGCTGCTAAGCTGCAAAAGCACCCAGGGAGGCTGCTGGGAACCTTTACATTCAGCATCTTTGGGAATCAGACCCAGGCAGACATGCTTACAACTGCAGTGCCTCTGTGTACAGTGGTACAGTGGTGTTTCCATGGGAGCGGAGAGGAGCTGCAACATTTTGGGGCAGGAGCGGTCTCGGCCATGCCTCTCTCCAAGCAGACGCCTATGACTCCCGTGTCCTACCACCTCCTCCCCTGCCTCAGCAGAGAGCAAGGAGGTGACCTTTGCTGACAGCCTCTGGGGATTCAGCAATATATGCTGAGCTTAAGCTCAAGCTTATGCACATTCTCCTGATCCAAGAGGAAATCTAACATGGAAGTGCAGGTTGTTTTCCCACGTGACGGAGAACTAGCCATAGCCCTGTTTACCAGTTCTCATTTTTAATTACCTTTCCAGCAGCAAAGAGTACATGCTGCCCGAGGTCACTCCAGCCTATCGTCCCCTGAGAAGCACATGCAACATGAATGACTCGAGCCTTCTGGTGAGAGAAAAACATCCAGGCCATCCATAAGTAATGGCTGTTCATTACAAATTTCAGCGTGTCGATGCCTAAGACCTCATACCACAGAGGTCCATGAACAGCCAGCAAGCATGACAGACAGAGAGAACCTGGCTGGAATTCAATTTTCACGGGTTGAGTAAGGTGGGCAATATGAAGTTAAAGGTCCTGGAAATTTTCCAGTGGCTCTTTCTGTATTTCTTAAAAATACAATTTAATAAAAAAAAAAAAAAAAAAAAAGAATTAATGTGGAGTAGAAAAACAAAACCCCAGAGATCTGTGTTAATCACAAATATTTACCAGCAGCAAGAGACATCTCCATGCTGATCACATTAGCAGTGGCCATCAAATTATCACAGCAAAACATCAGAATTATTATTATTATTACTTTATTTAATTATGTTATTACTGCAGATGCAGAGGGAAATCTTAATACTCTGCTGCCCAAAAAGAAGAAATTGGTTTTGTGACGAGATCACACACATTCTGCTGTGTAAGGAGAATATTGGAGATTATAAAGAGAGGGCAGGTGGGTGGGAAGGCAAAGAGGAAGAAGAAGGTGGAACTAAATTAGAATTAGGTTATAATATCTTAATTAATGTCAGAAAATAATTCTGGAGCTATAACATCTCCTCTTATTAAGAGTCTGCAGTATTACTATTCCATCCAGCCTCAGACAGTCTGCTGAAAGGGAAAATGGCTAGTAAATGAAAAAAGGCAAAGGCAAAGCAACCCCACCTGACACTAGATGTGAATGTAGGGAAAACAACAGGAAATGTCTTTGGAGTCATGCACAACGTTGAAGGAGCTGGAAGGAAAGCAGATATGGCGTCATATGAACACTGAGGCATCTATTCAGCCATGTTTTGTAACCCTGCTATGTGTGTGCTCCATAAGCACGACACTTCTGTAGGCATGTGAATGCATCACATGAGAAATGACAGATGAAACAGTCCATGTAATATAACCACACACACACTCCCAACAGAACTGGGAACAGAAGAAACAAACTAAGATGACCCCATATGAAACCTGTTCTTCCCATTCTGATATATGAAACTCTGGGCATATATGTTTCTAGCACTCGCAGGCTGGCCAGTCCCAAGCGCTGTGTACACGCGTGCACACGTAGGCATCAGCCAGTCAATACAAAAGACACAACACACCCGCAACGAACAATGCAGCACTTTCAACTGGTCAGTAAATTCAGCAAAGTTGCTGTTGTGGTCAGTGGTTCCCCAAAGCCGGTGGCTGTGCAAACACACTCACCTGGGCACTGGTCCCATGCAGCGGAGGTTTGGAAAGGCAGAAAAATCACTGTGTATCAGGAGGGGCATTGCTGAGCGCCCTCCGTGCAGATGGCAGGAGCCACTCACCCTACACTACTGTTTCAAGAAGCTCTGCACAGTTGGTACCCTTTGTCCCTAGGGTTGTTGAGAAAGAAAGGAACAACAACAAAAAAAAAAATCCCAGAATTTGGCCCTGAATAGCAATGTATTAAAAAATAAATAGATTATTTTGACAGGAGTCCCATAACCCAGCTATAGATAAAAGGCTTGATTCTATTTCCAGTTGCACAAGGGTGAACCAGAGTAACGCCATGAGCATCCATGGAGTCACAAGAGTGTGAAGATCACGAATGTGAATATAGGATGCAACCCAGAATCCACAGCTGTTTTAGCAAAGGAAGAAGAAAGGAAGGGGAGGGGGGGGAGACCAAAACACAACAAAGAAGAAGTTGTATCCACACTTTGAAGATGTTAAGTGAAAGTCAAAGAAAACTCATGAGAGAAAGTCATACTGTAGGTAGAGAGACTCAGCTGGTGTATTATAATACCCTCTGCATCAAAACACATCTTACACACTTCAAGAGAGTAGTTTGCCTGAAATCCTCTTAGCTTGCCACACTAAGAAGAAAATCACCACAGTGCTCAGATCTGTACAAGGGATGGACCAGGTGCCAGGATCCAAAACACCACTCCTTCAAGCACCACTGAAGAGCTGCATCCTCTCTGGTGAACAGGTCCCTCCATTCCTCACCACTTCTTTGAGCCAGTGGCTGGACTGGTAACCTGGTACACCCGGCATAGCAAGGCAGGCAAGAAACACAGCACAAACAAGGACACCAGCCATGCAGAGAAATCAAACACAGATAAAGAAAGGCCAACAGTAACAGCTGACGTGAAAAATGATGTTTTCTCCTGTTAAATGGAGGACTGGAGATGCCCATCACAAGTGCTCTTGCTGCCCACATCACCCATCCTTACTAGAGTGCCTTGTTGAGTTCGTAATATGTATCATCACCAGAGGATCCAAGTCAGACCTCAGCTCTTGTCTGCCCCAGCAGCTCAATTATCTTAAGTGACTGAATTTTACCTGTACTGAGTTCCCTAACAGTAGGTCTGGCCACCTGTAACCAGCTCAAGGTGGTTTCTCTTACATGAAGCCACATTATAAGCTGGATGGCTGAACTGGTTGGGTTGCACGAAGTGCCACAAACTTCTGCTCATTCCTCAAAACAGACCTGTGAACCTGACACAAGCATTTGCTTCTTCCTTAAAACAAATTCGACCTGAACTTTTCACCTCCTCTCCCTATTACCTAAACAGAGAGGTCCTGAGATTGCTGAGCTGCTCAACACCCAGCATAAGACAAACGAACCCTTTCCCTCAAACTTCAAAACAACCTTCACTGATCCTCAGAGCTGGCCTCCCCCATTGCTTGTGCTCTTTGGGTCCCCCAGCTGGCTGGCAGAGCTTGTAGCTAGCCTTTCCCTTCTTGAGACATACCACCCTTGGAAAAATATGGAGAGGAGTCCTCAGTCATGCTCGCTTTCAGGGCAGGAACAGCTCAAGAGACTAACGATATCACTGCCCATTGCTCAAAATTACCTGTATATTTTCTAGAAAGCTTTAAATGAATGTAGTAAAAAACCTTTAAAAAGATTCTGCTTTAAAAGTCTGTGCACTTCCTGGCTTTACAGGGACACAAAGGCATTGCAGAAGACGTCCGTGAAGCATTTCTGGCCTTATCCCATACAGAACTACCCTTAATGGCTTGAAGTTTGCAATAGCTTTGAAGTAACATCTGCATTTCAGAGGTCTTCTGTACCCAAGCTACACGGCTGCCTGATGCCAGCTGGTCTGCTGCTGCATGCTCCAGCAGTTACCAGCCTTCCCACACCCTCTTGCAAGCCCCTGGCAACACCCAGGATGCAATCTCACCCTGGCAGTTGTAGAGAGCAGCTATTATTTTGCAAACAGAGCTGTGGGATTCAACCCTCTGCTTATTTGGCCAACTCTCCCATTCAAGGCTCTGTTGAGCTTATTGATTTCATTGTATGTCACAGACTAAAGCTGACATTTCCTTATCAAAATGGACTAAACACCTGCTTTATTTCAGCCCACATAGAACTCCCAAGAAATAACACAATGACCCAGAAGAATCAGAAGCATCTTAGTCATCAACTACCCTGTTTTTGCTATACCTCACACTTCAGAATCACTTAGGACCACATCTTCATCACCCAAGGTTTGGGTTTTTTTTTTGTTTTTTTTGTTTTTTTTAAATAAATTACATATGTTGAAATGTTTGGCATACCAAACTAAAATAAAAGTGAAAAAAAAAAATCCTGACATGAAAAAATTAAGCAACATGACTCACGACAGACACCAGACATAGCCCTGTCACTCTGGTTTTGCACTGGGGTAAATGCACTGACAGCTGTAGAGACTCTCATCATCCATATTTATGTCAGCAACACCCAGACAGAATGGAGCGTATGCAGTTTTTGAGCCAACATTTTCAGCCAGCTCCTCCCAGCTGCATTTAACTGGATCCCGAGTAAAGTGTTGTCAGACATGGCGCATGGGAAGCTCACTCTTCTGAAGGTGTGCTAACACTAAAACAAGATTACAAGCTTCTAAATGACTTAGAGGTGCACTTGTTATGGGCTCATTCCTATCTCTCAAAATTCTTGGGAAGCCCTCTTCCCCTCTATGACAGTTTACAGGATCAAAACCTCCCTTTGCAAACACTAACACACCTAGAGTAAATTTACTTTCAGGACTAGCTCTAATAAAGCCAACGATGCACTCAAATTCCCAGCACTGCTCTCATTTTCAGGATCAGAAGCTTCAAGAGCCTTTTAATTTTATAACAGAGCGGGAAGAAAATCAAGAACAGCAATTTCCCTCAAGCTCCTTACCTTAGCACTGGGCATGAAATTTAACACTGAAACAGAGAAAAACCAGTACAAGATGCAAGGTCAAAAGTTGACCCTCACTGCGTGTCTATCACTTGCTGAAGTCACCAGGCACCCAAGCATGCAAAGGTCGAACGTTCGTGCTGAGAAGCAATCATGTATGAGGAGAGAGAAGACAACTTGTATCTTTCTACCGTTTGTCCAGATGACCGACCGGGTCCCAAAGGAGGGTCTCCAAAGCATGGTCAACACCAGTAACAGAGACCTAACATGCAAACCTTACTCTTACTCTGTAGACCCTGTCATTAACTCACACTGCTGAGGGTTAACAGTCTCATCACCAGCACATACCGCATCCAGTGCAGAGGAATATAGAGCAACACCTAATTTTTCAGAAACATGTAAGTTTTTGAGGCCTCTGCTGACCACAGCATAACAACAATGAACCAGTGTCAGCCCAGTCCGTCCAGTCTACTCCAACTGGAGCATTTCTGAGTTCAGCAACACAAGTGGTGGGGAAGGACTTTGCTACCTATCATCTCTGTGAAGCAACATTTCCAGAAAGACCTGCTTTATCTGATCCTATCAGAGAGCTTTTTATTTTTGCAGGACCTGAATATCACAGGAGAATCAACAAATAATAAAACAGCGCATGCCAGCTCCTCAACTGGTGGACATTAGCTGTCAGGGGAGGTGATCTGATCTACGACAGGAACGTCTAGCGCAGTATGCTAAGGCAACTCAGACTATGCTCCTCTACAAGTAAATGGGCATCGTTTACAAAAATTAATAAAGGCTAAATTTAAAATAAACTGAACTGAATGCCATCAGGGTTTTCCATACCTCTTCACTTGCAAACGAGGAACCAAAATGTATTCCAAGGTCCAAGTCATTCTAGCCAGCATCTGCTAACCAGAAACCCTCCAACAAACTGGCAACCCTGTTTTACTCACAGAAAAGAGGACATATGAATGTGCTTTGCTTTGCCTTGCTATCAGCTTTCTGCTGCTGCATCCAGCAACGGCAGGAAAAAAGGAATACAAATCCACAGCACCGCTTTGCTAGCGAGCTCTTGGCAAAAGTCATCAGAGCTGCTTGGGCTACTAATCAACTTGCCATCTGGCCAAGCAGCAGGAGCTATGAAACTATGCAGAGATCAGGTGGTAGCAGACATTTTCAAATGCATACCTGCATTTTCAAAGTTTGGATTCTCTCAGCTACATTTCTCACTTTCTTCCCACTCCTGTTAGTAAATCGGGCCCTTGCACTTCGGTAGAACCCCCGTGGATATCCTTATAAATCCTACAAGGCATGAGGCCAGGCAGGGCCATGTCCATACCCAATGTGGAGTACCTGGAAAATCTCCCTTTGCATGAACATCATGAGAAATCTGGAAATCTGAAAGTTATAGATTTAATAAGCAAAGGTCCACACAGATGTTAGAGGCCACTAATCCTGGCCACATAACAGGAATACTCTCCAGCCCTGAAGCCCTGGCACAGGAAACTTAACCTCCACTGCTAATGATGGTGGTCCCTGAGGTGATAGGGACTGACAATGCAGTCTAGAGGAAATGCCAAAAATTATTCATGGCTCCTAAATTGCTTAACCTACTTGAAATCCCGCCTTTTGATCCAACATCACTTATTTAAAAGTCAAACCATCTAGGATGTAAACAAGTTACCTCTTCTGTGCCTACAGGCAGTTTGTGCCCAGGGCAGGGAGGCAGCACGTGGCAGGCGCAGCAGCGACGTGGCAGACACAGCAGCCCCACGCTGTATATGCAGACAGGCAATTCAGCGGGTGCTTTCTCACCCTCAACTGCATGGTATATACATGTCCTACAAATGGCTCACAGACCCACTTTCTTTTTTTGCTGTGAAGTTTATCTATTTCACCTTCAGAGCTTGCAGCTAATGAGTAGTGCCACTCCATCATTTTTATAGAGGCACTCTCCTGTGGGCCATTAAAATCACCCTGTGGCAGTCTCTCAACAGCTTCCAGTCGGGTCTGAAACCACCACAGATGTCTGAAAACATGAGACTTGATTCAAGACTCATTCACACTGGATTTACTTTATTTAAATTAAATTTACTGACTTTGATAAAGTGTTGCTCCAGATTCACATAGAGCACCAAGTGAGGCTGGCTCTGTGTGGCTTTTCACACAGTAATACACAGTGATTCACACTGAGTCCACTTAACTATGAAAACATCTATTTTAAATGACTAATTTCCATGACAAATTAAAAGCTGTTCATCTTAACACATCCAGGCTGAAGAATCATCAACTGTCTTAGCCATAACAGCAGAAGCCTCTTTCTAAGAACCATACTTTCTTTAGCACTGAAATAGCAGGAGACTAGGAAAAAGCCTCACCAGTGATAGACTGTCTCCATTATGAAGTATTAGAAGTGATTGAAATTAAGGACTTTTCCCTTGAAAGCTTTGGATTCTTTATAACAGACCATAAGCAATGTCCCTCATCTTCTGCAGCTGCAGTGGCCCCTCAGAATTAAGGTGCTGCCAAGGAAGGCATTTCAGCAGGTTGGACTGCAGAGGTCAGGTGCTCAGCTGGAATAAATCAGCGCAGCTCTGCTGACTTTCATGGAGGTGCAGGGATTTACCCCAGGTGAAAATCCTGCTGGAAGAGACATTTTTATGTTTTTACGCATTGCAAAGGAAGGTGCCCATGAGGCAGACCATCAGCTGGCTAAAAGCAATTTTGCTCCACTGAAGTCACTGCCAGATGCCTCAAAAGTTGATGGCAAAACTGAGGGTAACTGGCATGGATGTGCTCTGACCCCAGTGCACTCTGCTTTCGGAAATGAGTTTTGTTTGTGTCCACCTATTGCTGAGTGGCAGTTAGTAATTTACTTCCTCCACCAAGCTTCTGGGGATGGTAGAAGAACAGCAACAGAGCAGTAAATAAACACATGTGCAAGTGTATCTGATTGGTATGCTTGAGAAGAGAGCAAATGTACTGAAATGAGAAGACAAAAACTGCGTTTACCTAAGCCTGCCCCCAGTGACTTTGCTGAAAGGAGCAGCCCTTAGTTTCTGCAGGCTCCCTTCAGCTTGCCTGTCCCAGTACCTGGCCACCGTGCGGTGCCACTGACAGCCACAGGACTTCATCCCAGTCACTAGGTCACCCTCTCCTCACCTGCATCTGGTAACAAGGAAGCAGAGCCAGAGGATATGCTTTTAAGCTCCCCTATTGTTTTACAGCCTGAAGGGTAAATTCAAACCAATGGCATCATTTCCAGAAGATATGATCTTCCTTGTTAAAGAATCTTGCTTTAAAATATCACCATAAAGTAGCGGCGTTTGGCTGGGAATTTTGTGCAGCCAGCTAGCAGAACCTGGTATTTTAATAGTGGGTGGCTCGGGACTTTCTGAAAATCAGCACTTTGAACACATCAAACTGAGCACCCACAATTTAAAGCACTTAGTGTATCAGCCACTTTAAAATGCTGGCCCTTGATTATGAAGGAGTACAGCTGTACGAGAAGAGACAGAAGCTCCTCATGGGAATGATTTGATCTTCAGATTAAAAAGGCAAGAGCCCAGCAATATTTACTTATTTGGCTTTTAAGCAAAGTTCAAAAAAAAAAAAAAAAGGCCATGGCTAGCAGCAGCAAGGAACAAACTTCTCATTAGTGGGCTGTGCCAGATTCTTTATCTAAAAATAGTCTGTTCAGCAGCTTTTGAAAAAACACCATCATGTTTAATTGAGATGCCACAGTATATGCAAAAGAACAAACAGGAATATTACATCTCTCTTCTGCAAGACCTGTGTTTCACTTGCTAACTGCTGAATCTGATCTAGGTCTAAAAACACTTTGCAATATTAAAACTAATGGGCTAAGTGCAGAATGTGAGGACAATGAAGGGGTTTCTGCCCTCCCCCTCTTTTTCTGGGAATGTCTCAAAAAAACCCCCAGAATCAGCATCAGTTAATATTAATTTACACAATTAAAAAGGGAATCAGGTTACAGGCACACAAGATTACCAAAACAAGAACCTCCGTACGAGTGTATAGCAAAGCTTTAGTAAATCTAGGTCTTTACCATTAAAACCCAAATAAACAAACCTCCCATTTTCCTTCCCAGTGCTACTCCAGTGGAGATAACACAGATCTTCCCCAACCCTTAGAGGTGAAAATTGCTGCAGGAGCTGGTTATTTCTGTGTTAGTTATTTGTAAATGATGACTTCATTTGTGGGCACTGAGTTAGCACAGAGGTTGATGTTGTAAAGTAAATAAAAATGCTCTTTAACTGCATCTTTCTGAAGGCATCAATACTTTGCAACATCAATGTCTCTCTCATTCAAGAAAAACTGCAGGTCATGTTTCAGCTGAGCAGTCCTTTGCTGACATTTCCCAGCTGAAGGCTCTAATGGACAGAAAGTGGAGGGAATTTTCATATATTTGTTGTTGGAGTGAGCTTTTGTATAGAGGACTTCAAGATGTCACATAAATATTGCAAGCTCTTATTGATTTGTAGAATAGGAACTATACAGGCAAAGAGCAAGGAAAGTCCCTTTACACCAATAAAGCCTTGCATTGTTTCTCAGCTGGATTAAAGTGGAGTCACTTAAAAAGAGGAGAAGCGATTTCATTCTTTATGACCTTACTGCCAAAAACAGCTTAAGGAAATTATCTATTTTGCTGTCCATCCACACCAGCTTGAATCTCTAGCAAATGCTCCTGTCAACGTGCACTCAGTATTACTCTGTACAGCCCAGTTAGCGGTGTGTCTGCCAGGCACATCTTTGTAGCTCTGAAAAATGGCACTGGCTAACGCACCCCGTTAGAGTTAGGAGGTTCTCCGTGCTCATTTCTGGTACAATGGCCATTTGCTAACCTTTATTGTTCCACTAGCCCAGTGACTTCCTAACTAACAGTTTTCCATGAGCGCTTACTATTTTCTGTCAGGTTGCGCTAGCAAACAAGGGACATAATTAGTTGATAGGCTAGCAGCTTTACTAGAGGAATTTCCTAAAAGAATCACTCTCCTTTCTCCCTGGCCCATGAGGTTTCCCATAAGAAATGGCAGCATGGCCTGTTACGAGCATACTTCAGCTGTGGCAGCATTTCCCAGCTCTGCTAATTGAATTAATCTCCTGTTATGAACATCTAAAACAGCTTCACCAGAGCATTTGCATTCTCAGTAAAACCTGCAGCATCTTCAGATGTCTGGAGCTTATGTGATTTCATAGGCTTCCCTCGGGTGACTTGGATTTTCATGCTTTATCATGAATAGGGAAAAATCTATTTTCTTTTGTCACAGCCATCCCTGTTGTTAGAAGTTACAAGCAGAGGGCAAGAAGAGATGGGGGAAAAGGGATATATAAGAATATTAAATACTTGAGAAACATCCCCAATACATTTGTGCTATTACTGAGCTTCAGGAATGGCATCTGTGTAAATGCTTTTATAACACTCCTAAAGAAACCTGATTTATCATTTTCTGCAGCAATACAGCTGCGCTAAAACTATCCCGCTATACACCATACCAGGTGAAGCACTGCCTACAGGAGAGCAGATAGGAACGTACCAAAGGCAAGGACACATTAACGTCCCACAACAAGAAAGCATTTTGTAAACACATGTAGAAGTGCTTTGTCGAGTGGAAAAGAATGACCGAAATGGGGTTTAAAATGCCAGGCTGATTTTTGGCATAGCACTGAGCTGGCATGTGTCCCAATTCTGTTCCATCTGGTTCTTCATTAGGCTGTGGATATATTGTAATTCAGTGATTATACAAGATACTATCTGGTTAAATCCCTCAGCCCCTGTTTTGTGTATTTGCTACATCTTCATGTTTCTTCTGACCAAATGAACATCCTTTCAAGGGGCACCTGAATAGGGCTGACAACCAGCTGATGGCTCAGAGACCTGGGGTCAAGTCTGTGCACCATCCCTGATCTCCTGCGTGTGCTCAGACTCCCCTCGCCCAGTTGCCTCCACTGCGCAAGAGGAGTTAACAGCACTGCAGCACCAGCCTCAACTTTGGTGGGGAAGACCAGTGAAATACAATTAAACATCGAGTTTCCTTGCCAAATTGGATGCAAAGGAAAAAAGAAAACAAATCTTTTCTCCCTGCTCCTACAAAGAAAGATTTTACCATGGAAATACTAATGGAGATTTGAAGAGCCCTAGAAAGTATCACCATCCATAGCAAGGGATAGTTGGAGGCTAAAATAAATTATGCTCTAGAAGTCACACAATTTTTCAAAAAATCTCCAGGATTGAAATGTGCTAAAACAAATTATTTGGAGTAATATAGAGCCTTACATATCAGCGACTCCACCATTTACTGATACACTGTAACATTTCCCACCAGGTAATATACACTGTCAGATTCACCAGTCTGAGAGGACAAAGCTTCAAACCATGTTGCTGACCCCCTCTAGGGGCTGGTACCTACAGTACAGCTATTAGCACTCACAGCTTGGGACAGGGGTTTTGATATGGTTCTCCTTGCAAGGAAGCGATGCCAATGCCTGAGGTTGAACACTTGCAAAAATAAATTGGGGGGGGGGGGGGGGGGGATAAAAAAAATCAGAATAAACCTACCAAACTAATGCCCACGTAACTGGGCAAGTTGTAGATCAAATACGTTTTTAGGACGCTGGCAGAATTTCAGGGTCAAGGTATACCTTTTTGCAATTTAGGTGGCATGTGCCTCAGCAACCATTAAAGCAGAAAGACAGGCATGCACTTTCTGAAAGTCAACCATTTCGGAGGTTACCATTGTTTATTAAAAACACACTCCATTGCAAATTCTACTTGTTACCATTTTCTGGGTGTGCCGGTGAGAGGAAGACAAAACAGTAACAGACAATGGTCAAGGCACCTTGGATAATTACTAATGCAGAAGACTCGCCCCCCCCCCCCCCCCCCCAGTATGTTTTCAGTGTTTTAATACAATTGACATCTAATGAACTTACACATGACCTTCACGGGTAGCACTCCAAAAACGCCTTTCAGTCTCATTCACCTCATATACCACATTGAAACACAAACATGCCAAAAGAATTATAATTACAATATTGCAGTAAAATGTTTTCAAAAATAGCCAGATTTACTATGCTGTTCTGGGGACACGTGCA
The DNA here is from genome assembly GCF_965183815.1 of Platalea leucorodia. NCBI lineage: Eukaryota > Metazoa > Chordata > Aves > Pelecaniformes > Threskiornithidae > Platalea > Platalea leucorodia. The sequence continues at coordinate 63,976,759 of NC_138827.1, forward strand.
GAGAAATGAGCTAACTATACACCCGCCCATCTGAACGCTGACTACGGAGTTTATTCATCCCGGTTGCAAAAATCATAAATAGAACAGGAAGGTGAATCAGAGGGTACAGTTTTACGGCTATAATTTTGCTTCCCTCCTCAGATCAGATGGCTAAGCTGAAAGACTTAAAGCCCATCAGACATCACACTGCATGCGTGTGCTCAAAATGCTCAGCAAGGATAATACACAATATATGGTGAACTAAATACTTAAAAGGAAGATCTTGTAGGTTACTGTTTCTTATGCATATAACCATGCTAAGGAGCAGGTTTGAAGAACAAATCTTAAAGAATTCCTGATGTAAGTGCTTAACTGTATAGCTTTAACATTTTATCTCCCTGGAGTTGCTTTTAACTAGGTGGGGCCTTTGACTTAATAGCTCCAGGTTCGCTTTCACCTGAATTTCCAAAAATTTGTTGAGAGTATGAGAACGAATCATTACTTTTGCTCTGTCTGTGATTCACTCAAGAAATGGCACACAGCAAAATCAGATTCACCGGTAGGCTGCGATTGCCAGTTACTTGACAGGTGGGTTTATTACCAGACATGGCAATTTACAGACACAATCTGACATTTTGAAATGCCTGTTCTCACACTGCTGTAAATTTCTCACTGCAACTTACATTACATTTAGGAAACAATTCAGAAAGGTCTAAAATCAACCTGACTCCAGCTGCTTCAATGTCCCTTAAATCAAGACAATTTCATGTTAAGCAAAGAGCCAATGAATCTGAAGAGTTGGTATTTTGAGAAGGAGCTGTTTCTCTTAAGCCCCACAGAAAGGCAAGAGAGAAGCAGGTTGCAGCCTTTCCTTCCAGCTTGCAGTTCCTTCAACTCTCTGCCTGGAAACCAAATGCAAATCTTGGTCACCCTGAAAGCACCAGGGCTGAAATCTCATCATTGGTGCTAACAGCCCCACTAACTGCAGTGGAGCAGAATTTCACACCAAACGACGTGAGCAGAGTACAAATCTAACGAAGGGGCAGTGAAGTCCTTCCTCCCTCCATCAACACTTGGATCTTGGGATAAAGCATCAGTAACAAACAGCTGCCGCTCTCCCAGCTCTTGTGAAAGCACAAGGGGCCTCCTTACTTGGCATAATCCTGCGTCACAGAAAGAATAGTCCCTGGTCTGGAAGCACTGCTGCATTGACATAGTGCTTCTGGACCCGGCTTAAGGATTTCTGAAATCTGTTAAGTGACACTAACCACCAGGGCCAATGCGTAAGGTTGCAGTCTTCGTCTTCGTGAAGTCAATGACAAACTCTTGCAGAGCTGAGTGGAGAAATAAGAAGTCTTTCTGGTGCAGACTGCCAAGCTGTTGGCAGTCCACAGAAAGGGGGCTAATAGCCAGATGTACCTTGGTGGAAGAACCCAAGTATACCACTACCTGGGGGTGAAAAAAGGCTGAGGATTCCTGATTGAGTCTTTACCTGCTATTGCACTACTCAGTTATTTTACTATATGAAATATTATTTGCATTACATTCATAGTTTACTACCATACTAATAAAATCCTATTGCATTCAGCTCCATTGTCTGGCAAGTGCCTACAAAGGACTCCCAGGAATTGGTGCGAGAAGTGGTAAGCTAAGACTTCTTAATTTCGTAGTTTTGGATCACTACGTTATGTTGCCTTGTCCTCTCCCGAGCAAGAAGAGTGGAGGACTCTCTATTGTCCTCCACTTGTGCTCTGAAACCACATCCACAGCTGGTGCAGCGGTAAGACTCAGCTCTTCATTTGCACAGTGCTCAGTGAAACAAGGGCCTGATGCTTGGGAGGGTTAGTGGAGCACAAAGCGCCACAGTTACTGTCTAGTGGGTGTGTTTCATTAGGAGCTTTAGGAGAGTCAGCATCACTTACCGCCTTTGGCATAAAGAAATAAAGCACTGAACATAGAAGGAACATCTACTGCACTCAGCACCTTCCTTGGCTCACTGCAAGGCACCTCCCGGCTGTCTCTGGGAAAGGGGGACGCAGAGGAGCTCCCCAGGCTCGAGGAGAGGCTGAAGGACTCCTCTGAGCCTTGGGCAATCTTAGGCCTGCAGTTCTGACTCTACTACAGGCTCCCGTCAAGCTCGAGGTGATCATTAGGTATCTCCACGTCCATTTCCCCTCTATAAAGCCACAAGAGCTTTCTTTCCCTCCTCCCATGCGCTTTCTGCCTCACCTACTTTACAACTCCGGTTCCTCAGAAAAAGGGCATCCCTTTCTGCAGCATTTGTAGCACCACTGAATCCAAATTGTGACTGGTCCCCTAGGTGATACTTTAAAATAAATACCAATAGAAATCTTTCATAAACAATGGACTGACACCCTCCCCCCCGCCACCAGGTACTGGGAATGTGCTGCAGCCATCCCCCACAGCTCCCCAGACTTCCCCAGCAAATCCAGAGAAGATGAAGTACTCAGAGCAGAAGGCAACAATTGTTATTTCAAGGTAAAAGCTAAGATGCCAAAATTTGCCTTCCTGCCAAACAAAGAGATACATTTGCACATTTTTCTAAAAGAACATGTATGAAGATCTGCACTGCAAAAATCCCATGTGCAAAGTCCCAGGACTGCAAATTATAAAGCACTTTTTTCCTTCTCTTTTTTCCCCTTCATCCTAAAAAAAAAAAAAAAAAAAAGGGATTTGAACACGAGTTCTTTGCAACTGAGGTCAGTGCGTAAAACCCTGCTTTCTGCCGCAGACCCAAGAGTCCCCTGCAAGAGGATCCTAGAAATAAATATGCCTCTGCAAAACCCTCCAGCTTTGACAAAATAACATTTTGACTGAATTGTTATTTTACCCACAGTGTTCTCACTAACTCTGTTCCAGCTACAATTAAGTTAAAAAACATTACATTTCCAATCCTTTCTCCTGTTCTGTAACAATCAAAGAATTTAAAAAAAGACACAGCCTTTTTTTGTTCAATTCTTTTGTAACACACTATTAAATCTGCATTCTCACTTTATAGTACAGTTAGAAGCAATTTTATTAAAGTATTTATGATTATGAAGGGCATAATATGAAAATGATCCATCTCTCCTTTTTCGACTGATTCATAATATGAGAACAGGAGTTCAAGCAATGAAATTACCAGCATGCCAGTGTCAAACAAATGAAAGATGCCACTTTACACAGCACGTGGGCACCTGATGGAATTTCCTATTGCAAGATGTCTAAATGTCAGATGGGGCGGAATGGAAATGCAATTGGACAGCAGTTATGAATGGTATGAAGGCTGCGCAAGCATGGAGATGCCATTGCTGCAGCGAGATACTCATGATGTTTTTTCCTGTCGTGAAGGTAGAAGATGGACCCGCACCCCCCTATCCATTCCTACACCAGAAGGTCCATCACGCTGTAATTAGAAGATTGTCCAAGCCTAAGGTGACATTATTTCATGCATGCGCAATTTTCCTGTTTATCATTTCCAAGATGCAAAATTGGACTTGGTTGGCCTGCTTCCAGAGTTCCTATCTTCAAATGCTAATTACACTAGATATTACTGATAGCACTACTGCTACTCTGTACAGCAAACTGCATACCACTAGGTAATGAGTAATGAATGCGCAATCAAATCTGGAAGAGAGGGTGTTTTGCAAGCCTTTAAACCTCAATATATTCCACAAACATAGAAGCAAATTCACAATCAGAAATGCAAGACATAATCTAAGGCACTGTTCCCTCAACTTTTACATGAAAGCAGATGCTCTCATTCCCTAGGTATACCTTTGGGGCCTCAGATAAGGAATGTGAGGCCAGGCTGGTATCTGAACAATGGATACTGAAGAAGTGGTTGCACGCCCACTGTATTACAGTGCAGGTCACAGGCAGAAGCTGGACACAGCAGAAAGTGGCATGCTGCTTCAATGGTTAACGCACCTGACTTAAGCCAGTATGGAATCTGTTTCTAAACCATTTTTTAAGTTCTTGGAGCACTGTGCTTTCCCTGAAAGGCAGAAATGAGAAATGATCTAGTTGATTTCCTCTTGTACATTTGATTCCAAAGGATGTAATTTACTTCCTTCGGAAATGGCTATGAGGAGTGTTAAAGAGGCTCAAATCTTCAGGACAGAAGCCACAGCACCATCTGGTATGTGAAATGAGGGACGGCAGCCCCTCCGGATGGCAGCTGCAATGAAATGAAGAATCATCATGGTTGCTACACGGCTCTTTACATTTCCTTCTCTACTGCTGATTGCCAAGAACCCCCCTGAAGACAAGGTGACAAGGTCAGATGAAAGTTTTCATCATGCCCTCTAAAATGGGGCATGCATTTCATTAGGGGGTGGGGAGCTTTATGGTATACATTGACTACAAGACTCACAAGGACAAACATACAAGAAAACAGAGGCGGAGCTCCAAAAGTGAGAATCCCTCCAGTTTGCTCCAGTTTGATTAGTATCCAATAGAAACCAGGAGAACAAAAGCAACTAGATCAGGTGAAAATCATGATCACAACCGCATAAAGCTGTCTTTATTCCTTTAAACTAATAATATGTGTTCAGCTTCCATACCACATTAGATTGTTTCATGCATCTGCACCCTGGAGAAAGAACATAATGAATTCCTGCAGTATCCAAGTCAATGGGCTTACCTTTCACGGGGCGGGGGGGGTGGTGGTGGGGTGGTGAAATAAGTCACAAGCCTAGTATTATGATGTTTGCATGATAATGTTTTGCTTTCAATGCTTGCCATTTTGCTTTCATTGCATCGTTTTCTGTTAACATGTATTTATGCACACTAAAGATTACATAAAAGTCATTCGGCAAAGGTAACACACAGTAGGATTTGGAAGGGTGAAATCAAATAATCCCATCAGCTTTGCATTTAGTACCCAGCTAGAAAAAGGGACAAGATCTACAACATCCTTTCTTGTTTACCTAGTGTAATTGCTTTTGATCTTTCTTGCAAGTGGATTTGCTGAGAAACATTGCTTTCTCTCCAGTAAGGTCGGCTTTCATCCCAACACACAAAGTTCTGTGACCAGAGACAACAAGGGAGATAAAAATAAGGTAACCTTAAAGGCCAATGTCTCTGCTGTTTCTTTCCCTGTACAAAACAAAACCCAAGTTTCTGAACATCTTTTATAAATCACATGACCAACATTTTGCAGAATAAATGCAAAACTGTGGATTACAGGCTCACAAAGCTCATAATTACAGTAAACAGTAAAATTTATTAAAGCATTATCACTGGAAGTAATTGTCAAAATGTAAATTGTCAAAACACAAAACTTAACAAGCAGCAGAAAGCAAATTATTGTGAATAACTCATTTTCAATCTACTTTTCCAAACAACAAAAAAAGTAATACTACCACTGAATGTTTTGGAAGAGAGAGAAGTGTTGTTACTGGTGTTTGCAAACGTCCAGCTTCCTACTTGCCCTAGTGCCACAGCTGGATCAGAGTGTCATTTGGGGATCAGACTGAAACTAGAACATGTGAGATTTGTTTAGTTTTTTGATGGAGGCAGCTGGGGGAATGAGAATACCAACAGTTCACATTTCCCCAGAAATCACAAATCCCAATCCAAAGCTCCCAGAAGCCCGCAGGATTGTTTTCACTGACTTCAGCAGGGCTGGACCAAATCCTTATGCATGCTGTGGCTCCTGAGGTTCAAAGAGCTTAAAGCTTACCCTGTAGATGTTTACCGATTTGCTCTGCAGGGAGATGATTTATTTATTGCCTCAAAATTCTTCTTCTGTTGTTTAATACAAGTAGTTTATCATTGTATTGAGGAGCTCACTGCAGGCAAGAGAGAAGGCAACAATGACTTGCACTGGCTCATGAAACTCCTCTTTCTGATGCAGAGAAGGTGAGCTGGAGGAAGCCTTGTGCTGATGACCTGCAATTAGGTCTCAGGAGAGTAGGGGACCGAAGAAGAAAGAAAGAAAAGGGGGGGGGGGGAGAAGGATGGGTGTCTTAAGAAGAAAATGACAAAGAGAAGCAGAGAAAAAAGAACACAGAAACAGATACTGAAGTCAGTTCTAAGTTATGTTAAATCATTCTTTCAAGAGTACCGAGTCTGGCAGCAATTTTGAGGTGATCATGATCATAGGAACAAGGAGCTTCTGACCATTTATGCTAGGGCTGGCACAGAGACTGTCATTCCTTTTTTATGTGACTGGCCAGTCCCCGGTGGGCTCATGTGGCCAGGTTTGGCACTGCAAAGCCTCTTTGGCAAGATTCAGCTTCTGGCAACAAATCGTACTGATGTTCAGCAGTGTAACAAGTGATCCCCTCTCCTCCAGCTAACTGCAGGGATTCTTCCATGGATTACATCCCATGTCTACTAGATTATGGGTTTGGCTCAGGTAAAGATGCTCTTTATCTGCATTGTTAAAGCAAGTGAGAAAGTCCAGGGTAGCAGCAGTTGAAAACATACTAGGGCTCTTCTGTCTGGAGAACAGCCAACTGAAACTGTATCACACAGGTATTTTCCAATGAAGCTACATCAGAAAGCCACATATAAGCTACATCTGTCTATATTTTCCCAGAGAAATAAACTGCGCTTGTTCCTCAGGCTATTGCCCCACAGGATTGTTTCCAGGGTTTTCAAATTACACGAGTAACTACATTCTTCTAAGTCTCTGCATGCTCTTCCTAATTAAAACATCTCTCAGACTTACCAAGCAGAGATATTAGCATTCTGGGCCAGCTACCTTTCGTTCCTAACAATTCCCTGCGTACCCAGAGAGAAAGTCAGGGAAAGAAAAAGAAAAAAGAGATAGGCTCCATCTCTTATATCCAAATCAAATCTGTTTTAGCAGGTCTTTTCTAAGCTCCCCCTATCCTTACTGGCCATCACACTATTTTACAAAGCTGTCACCATGTGAGAGATATTTGGCTTCAGGGAGAAAATAATCAAGATGAAAGAATTACTTACTCCACTTCTACTAACCTCGTGAATCATTCATGTTCCTTACCTGAATCACAGCCAGCTGCAGTATCTGTCACATTCTGTATTTAAGCCGTGTACAATGTAACATTTACCAGTGATCATTCAAAATATTCTATTAACCACCCTTCAAGTATACACATTGTGTGTTCGCACACAGTACAGGAAAAAAACAATTTATTGTACAGTTCAGCATCTTGCTAAAGTGCCATAGTTTTAGCTGAAAGCTATACACCCTTCCCTACAAGCAAGGAGTGACTTTGTTTACTATTTTTCAAAACCTGTATCTAAGGATAAGGCACCATTTTCCCCTGTACTTTAGCAACAGCAGGTTTTAGATTCTCAAATGAAAACTGCAATAGGTGGAAACCAGGAGGAAGGAAGCCTGTACTTATGATCAGACTAGCAGGATAAGCTTTACCAAGGATGCTTACATACCAACGAGCAGTTGTCAGTTGTGCAAAATCTCATCCAAAGCTCACAAAAGTTGCTGGGAGTGCTCCAAATTCACTTTGCAAACTATTTAAACCCAGTTCAGCAGAATGTGGGTAAAGTTCTATGGTCTGTAACGGGAAAACCAGCACTCTGGAATATGCTGTGCACACCTCAGTGTTCCCCTTTAGAAGACAGGCGTATATCCTCAGACCCATGAAATTCTCTCTCCTTCAAAAGTCATCACCCAAAACCAAACAGATATCGCTTCAAGGCTAATTAAGATGTTTTATAACTAAGTTGCTGCCACATTTACATGCCCCAGCAGGTCAGTTCTGCCCCAAGACTTTTGTGTTGGGGCTGGACACACGGCTCCTGCCAGCACAGGTCTCATCAAGGCAGAGTGAGGCCAGCACATATTCAGCCACCCAAACTTCTACTGCACTAATGGAATTACAGTGAGTATTGGTTCAAAGATGAAATAAAGTGTTTGTTTAAAGCCATTAAAAATAGTTACTTTGCTGTCAGATTATTAATTGTCCATCATAATATTCTTCGAGGTGATTATAAAAAGTATATTTCTGTCTAGTCACAATGCCCTTCTGTCAGACACCACGGTAAATGAAGAGCCAGCAACAGAAACACTGCCACCTCTTGTTGATCACCAGGCAGACAGCTGCCAGGCATACACTCAAAACGTGGCGAACACCAGGTTACCTGTTTTAAACCTTAATGACAGAGGTGTTCTCTAACATGGCTTTATCTCACATTTTGGGTAAAGGCACACATTGTTCAGCTAACGCAGGATAATTCATTAAGCCACGGTAACGCACTTTTGAGCCTGAGCTCTGTCAAACCCGATCTCTTTTCTTTCAGGCTCACGATTTTGGTATTTCATTGCTGTAACACCAGAGACTTCAGCAGTTACTCCCGATACTGGCAACACAAATGTAGATTTAGTCCTGGGAGGCCACAAAAAGATGCAGCATGAAATGCCACAAAGCCTAACGTTTTCTTCATGCCGAAGTTGTTGCTAAGCCTCTTGTGCAAACACAGAGCAAAAGCAGCATGTCCTGAGCCGGTGCTGGTGCCCCAGCACCACTGAGTGCTGAGACCCCGTGCCCAGGCCTGCCTGCCGAAAAGCTTCACCCCCAGGCCTCCAGGCCACGGGCAGGCAGGGGCTGGGTGGCAGCACCCACTGCGACTCTTTGGAGACTGTAAAACACAGATTTCTTGTGAAAACTCCAGCATCTCACTCAGTGGAAAAGAATAATTTCTTTCATACTTTTTGTGAGACAGTTAATAGCTTCTTTTCCCCTTGATTAATACCAATGCAATCATGGTAAGGGCAAGAGTACATTTTATGCCTGGGCTGGTTAATTTTCATGATTATTTTGGAAGACATCTGGGTCTGCTACTGAGGCATCCACGTATTCATTACACTTCAGTGGCACATAATGAAAGCATAAATGAATACTGCAAGTTTGGGGATTCTAGTTCAGTGGGAATAAGAAATTGTGTCAATGGAACAAGTGACCTGTTCCAAATTTCTGGTTATGATATATGGTAGAAAACGTAAAAAAAAAAAAAAAAAAAAAAAAAAAAAAAAAAAAAAAGTAGTAAGGAATACTAAAAGACAACGGCTATCTTAAAATACTATATCCTTGAAATAGAGAATAAGAGAAAAATGTTCATTCACTTTGGGTAAGACATCCACTCTATCAAACAAAGACTGTTAAACCCCGTCTCCCAAAAGTAAATCCAAATAAACACCACAGATTCAGCTCCTGAAAGTCTGAGTATTTTTGATGTACCTTACCATGGCCCATCTGTGCTGGATGCAGATATCAACAAATGCCTGTAACACCCTGTCACAGACCATAAATTCACCGAGATTCTGCTTTCCAAACACTTCTGAACTTGCAGACCTGGCTCTTTGGCAAAAGGGCTGGGTTAAAATGTTGATTTTCTGGGAGGAGTACACTCCCCTCCACTTGCAAGCAACGTTAGCAGGGTGATTCGAATATGGCTTCGAAAGAAAATAAAGTTTGCTGATAGCAACCACCCAACATCACACTTCGCTGCTTGAGGAAGGAAATCGCCAGAAAAAGAGAAGCTTTTACCTCCTCCAACAGCGTTTTTTCAGACCCTTGCTGGGCAGCTTGCTCGCAGACCTCTAACACACCACATGACAGAAGCCCGCCATTCCTCACTTCTTCACAGCAGCCCTAAAATAACCACGGAGAGGCCCCATCACAGCACAGGTTGCCGGGGTGCCTGTTTAACTTTGAAAGGGCATTTTTCCCTATTTTTCTCTCCTCAGAAAAGCCCCAAGTGCTGCCTCATCCCACAGCCCCCCACACCCTTGGGACCAGGTGCTGCTTTATGCCCTTTTCCACCAGGAAAGGGGGACGGATCTCCTCAGCCTTGTGTCATGCGATAAGGAGATGGCCACCAGCCTCGGGGCTGACTGACCTGCACACTTGCGCCTTTCCAAGCCTAAATCCTGCGTGGATGCGATGAACCAGGTTGGGAGTGGCGGGAAGAAGGCAGAGGTCCTCAGGGTCTCAACTTGCAGGCCTACACAGAGCCCCCCTTGGGTGCCCACTGAGGGGATAGTGCTCCCCAAGCAGCTCCCGCCACTTGCAAGCACTCCAGGAACCTTTCCCATGGCACCCACACCTCCTGCCTGCCTGGGCAATGTCTGCTCTGAGGAGCTGAGGGCGGGCTGAGGAGAGGTGCACACCTGAGCCCACTTGGGAATCAGGCAATTAAGCAAGCTGGGGCATGCCCTACACCTGCACTTTCCCTTCTCCTGCACCAGCTCCTGCACCCCCTCATGCTGCTCCTGCACCCACGCTGCCTTCTGCTCCTCCACCACCTCCTGCACCTCCTGCTCTTGCATCACCTCCTGCTGCTCTGCACCACCTTCTGCTTCTGCTCACATTCCTGCATGTGCACCCACAAATCCTGACTCCATACAATGAAATTCAAACAAAACCCCAGCCTCTAGCTAGACAGCTAGAGACTACCAGTGACCCATGTGTGCCATGGGTCTGTGAGGTGCCTCTGCCCAAGGGGAGACCCACTTGCCAGCTGGCTCTCCCCTAAACGAGTCCACTCAGTGGCTTTCTCGCAGCAGGTGGGGAGCACCACTGGCAAAGCAGCTTGCTCGCTTGTACAAAGGAAACATGGGGTCTCGAAATATGTGAATTTACTACATTTCTCTTTTGTGTTTCTCTGCATTCAGATTTTACCTCAAGAAGCACACTGTACTTTTTGCTACTCTACACTGCAATTAACTATGAAAAATGACATTTTTTTAGTCATCTTTGCTGACATGTCTTAACCTCCTTAATACACATGTAATTCTTATCTCCCTCTTGCACTTCCATTAACTTGACTGGCATTACAGCAGCCGCGGGGAATCCCCAGCCTTTCCCCGGTCCTGCAAACAGGCATCTGGGGCTCTGACACAGTCAGAGCTGCCACACTGCAGCAGATCCAACAGCCCCTCAAAACCACCCCGACGTGGGGGACCCTTTGCGAAGGGACTGACTACAATGCCATCACAAAATGGTGCTGCTCATTCCTTGCCTTAGAAAAAAGAAAAGTAAATGCTAATGAGCAGAAGCGGTGCTATTATTCCAGGTCTATGTTATTAGTCAAACCGGTAATTAAATACCTCATGGAGGGCTGCTTACCTTCTCTTTGAACACACCGAACAAGCAGGAGTTTGAGTCTCTTCTGCACATCCATGATTTGAGGGATCAAAAAATGCTCTTGCAGGTTGAAGCTGACAGAGGTCAAACCACTTATCTAACTGAAAAAGAATATTAAGATCTGTAAGCAGAAGGAGTTTTGGTTACTAAAAAAATCTTTGGGCTGGTGGGAAGAGGCATAACAACTTCCAGTGAAGTTGTTCTCGAAGCCAAATTCAATTTAAGAATAATTGGCAGGTTTTTGTTTGGTGTTTGTTTGTTTGTTTTTTTAATATACCAGGGTAGTCAACACTGGGAGAAATGGTCCAGGAAAGCAATAGGTTATTTGTGTCTTCAAGTCAAAAATAAACACTTTTATGGATTTATGTAGTTAAGCGCAAGTTATCAGGCTCCACACAGGCCTTAGTGGATGAAATTCAGTAACTGCAGCGTGCAGAGGGTGAGTAATGGTCTCTGCTGGCTGTGAGAGCCATGCACTGATATCACAGCAAATTTGCTCTCCAGCACCCCTCTAGAAAGCAGCTCCTGATCAGATTAAACACCTTTCCCATCAGCTGGGCTCTCCGTGCTGGGGTGGGTGAAACAGGGCAGCGTTCTTGCACAAATCCCATGTTGCTGTCATTTCACATTTCACTCCTCCTCACCCTATCCCACACCACCAAGGAGCACCAGGACCTCAGCTTTCCTACGGGTTTTGGCTGTGGTGTGTGCAATCCCCACAGGCTACACCCCGGTTAGGGAGCAGCGTGGCACTGCAGAAAAAGACCCACAGAGAGAAGCAGCCAGCACCAAGGACGCAGCAGCCCCACCACGTGTATCTCGCAGGTTGGTCGCTCCGGCATGGAGGATGACTGACCCTCACATGCCACAGAAGGAGCATGTTAGCAGCTCTCTCAGAGCACACCTCCCAGTCTGGCTGCCCCCAAAATCGGCTCACGTGCTGTGAGGTGGCGCAGCAACGGGAGCTGAAGCTGTGCGAGTGCCGGCAACTGTGAGATTCACTTCAAAAGTGCGCTTGTGACCCCAGCTGAAATGCTCATGTAGATGTAACCAGAAACACTTTCAAAGTGGAAATGAATTAGAACTGGTTGAATTAGTCTCTGTGAATAATTTAGCCGCTATGTTTTGCATTAATTGTTGAATAATTTATTCACAAATACATTTTCTCCATTATTTGACCTCTGCTGCAAAGTAATGAATGCTATTTGGCAAATAATTTACTGTACAATATTTATATGAATACATTAATTCTGAATATATTTCCCTATTACCTCATTACTTCCAAATCCACTGTTTGAGTGATCTCAGCATAGACATCAGTCAGCCATCTTGCATAAGTCATTCCTATTGCCTGGTCTGGTTCATCCTAATTCCAATGTCCCAGTGCATATTCCATAATATTTCAGCCTGTTCTGAGCACGTTCCCTCTGGATGAAGCCTGGAGACCTCTTGGAATAAACACAGTGATGGGCAGGCAGGTGCAGTCATGGGTTGCTGGATGGGGGAGAGCAGCAAACATGGGAAATATTCAGAGGTTTTTTGTGGCTTTTTGGAAGGCATCTGTAAGTATCCAAAATCTCACTGAGACCTGACAGGGGCTAAACACATAACTCCAAAGCTCTTAAGAAAACCATGGCCTCTGCTGAAATCTTTTTTACCTCTGTAGTACAATGATACAACCTACTCTTTATTTAAGCACCAGGGCAGCAGACTTCGCACACGTAGAGTCACAGTCTAGAAGATGGACAAAACCCATGCTGCTTTACAGACAAGTTGTTACTTGGGTATTTAGGATAAGCAAGTGGGAAACTGGCTGCAAATATCTGCTTAAATACATAGAATCACAGAATCGTTTAGGTTGGAAAAGACCTTTAAGATCACTAAGTCCAACTGTTAACCTAGCACTGCCAAGTCCACCGCTAAACCATGTCCTCGAGCACCATTTCTACACGTCTTTTAAAGACCTACAGGGATGTAATCAACATGCACCTCAGAAACCTCTCTGAAAACAACCTTTGCTCTCTCCTCTTGGACATGAACACACTAACACACCATCAAGAAATTGTGCTGGATTCAACTCTGCCTTCAGGACAGCTACAGTATTACAGGAGCAGCAAGGTACTGCTCTGCACATCCAAATACAATGAAAGAGCATTAAAATACCTAGACAATACATACTTGAAAGGCTATTTGGTTCACAGATTTATGGCAAACATATCAAATTTATTTTCTTCTAACCTTTCTCTCATGACTTTGAGTCCAGCAATTCTCGTAGACAAAAGGAACAGGTGAACACAAGCTACATGAGCCCTGTGGCTGGAGGGCTCCACATGACTGTTTTGCTGCAATTCTCAGAACCAAGCAATGCAGCAGCAAAGCCAGGGAGAAATTCTGCAGGATTTTGCCACCCTTTACTTGCCACTTTGTAATGAAAAGTTGAAATATTATAAAATCTGTACTGCTAAATCTGCTTAACCGAATTGACGGTTAAAGGCAAGAGTCCCCTGCTATTTTCAATCACACTGACAGCTGAATTTTCTTCTGGGGGAGGACAGCATGTTTGACATAAATATTTAACAAAAAACATCCCTGTAAACATGAAGACTGGTAATTTTGAGCCTCTTCTACATTAACCAAACAAACTGCCTGTTGGGCTGGCAGTGGTGGATTTTTGATTTTCCATGTTCATAAATCAATCAACCATCTGGGTTCCATCAAGGAACATAATCAAAGGGATTCACGGTCTTCTAAGCCCCTTTTCAGCAGCACTATGTGTGGATACTAGGGAGCTTATCCATGCTGCTACAACCTACTCGATGGCCTACTGTTCTCTGCTGGGGAAGGAAGCACAGGGAAATCCTCGTACTCTGTAATTTAATACCATCATTGCAGGTTGAAACACCTCAGACTGCACCTCTGGGAAAGGGTATAAAGAAGAGACAGAGCACTGTGTACATTTGGGATGACTTCATCTCCATCCAGAGAGTAAATATTGACTGAGACAAGACCGTTATCCTGCAGGGATCATATATATTCTCTGCCTTTCCTATACCTTTTCCATGCTGTGTCCTGAGCAGAGAAAAACAAGCATTTCCTTCCTGGATTTTGAGCTTCTCTTGCCCTGAGTTTGAATAGATACCTGCTTTCACACCATAGCCAATGCTGCTCAGGACCTGAAGAGCTCCCCCTGCCCTTTCTTTTTTCCAAATGTAACTGTTTAATGAAATTTTTTTCACTTTCTTGTGGGGAACAAAAATCAGTCCTTCTGGAGAATCTCTGTCTGGAGAAGGCTTGCTCATACTGTCTAGAGCCATGTAAGAGAAAAAGAGCCATAAAGCTGGAGACTGTCACTGCAGTTCATTCAAGATGCATTTTTTTTTTTCCTGGGAATCCCTTCCAATTCCAATAATAGTTCACATAATTTATTCAAGTTCAGATGGAAAAGAAAAAAATTATCTATCCCACACATACTCATTATAGATGGACTTGGTTGCAAGAGAACATTGCTAGCTTGCAGCCAACTGAACATAGACACAAGGCTAAAAATTTGGAGAGCCATCTCCAATACCACCCTTTATACATATCATGGAGTGCATAATTAGATGACAGACGTTGATCTTCAACACGACAGGAGTCAGGCATATTTTTCATTTATTCTCCTTTTCCTGCATTGCTTTTCTGGTCTTTGTTACTTCAGTTTTAATTCATCGTGTCCATTATTCCCTTCTAAACAATTCATCTTGTAACTTATTTGCAGATGGAGGAAGCTGAGGAGGGGCGGAGGGATTTGCCGCTCTCCTTTTTGCACCTGCTTGCTTTCACATACAGGGTGCTCCTTTTTCATGCTCATTCTCTCATGTCTCTTTCAATTATAGGCAGTTTTCTTCAAAATGTCATCTCTAAGTAGCTTCCCAAGGAGAGGCTAGCTGCTTTTTCTTCCTTGAATTCCTCTCTTCCAAAGACACCATTAGTGATATCCCTTAGGGTACCTTAGGATTACCGTAGGATGCTCTTCCCCCAGTACAGACTATCTATTGTCATCTATTTTCTGGATTTCTTATTCCCCAGAAAATATTTTTTTTCTGAATTACAATACTCACATAAAGCTGCATTTGTTGGGAAATTTGCACCAGTAGCAAAGGCCACAAAAGAGGTGGTACTTACAAGATACATAGATCTTGAGATACTCCAGGAAAAAGGGACACATTTCACTGACAATGAATTAATTTCTTACAGTTGTTCAATTCCCTTTGCTCCCAGTCATGGCTACAAATGATGCACTGATCTCGGTTCTGGACCTGCGGACAGCTAATGTGTAGGAAGTCCTTAACTCAGGTTCCTGGCTGCATCATAAAATAGTCTTTTTTATAAACTAGAAATGATTGCAGAGGGATGAGCATTTTTTTGGCTGGGTTTGCTTGACCTGGTAGTGCTCACTCTCACAGCAGCCGTGATCATGGACAGTGTAACATCTTGTAACATCTCATTCCCCCTGTAACCAGAAAATATGCGGATCCGCTTCTTCACCTCGCACAAGCAAATCCTGGGCTAAGACCTTCATGTAGTAAACAGTCAGAATTACTCACCCCTCATTTTCTACTAGCTAGGTCTTTTTCAGCTTTTTTTTTTTTTTTAAGACACTGAGGACAAGTAGCCATCAGTCTCTCAAGCAGCTTCCTTCCTTCCTGGGAAGGTCAGGATGCCCTTGGTCCCGATTGGATCGACACAGGAGGCTTCACAGCACTCAGCATCTATTTCTCCTTCCCACATTTGTCTATGTCCTTCCTTGTTCTCCCATAACTCTATCACCTGGGATGGTTTTGACAATTCTTTCCTACATGCTCAATCTGATTTAGTTTCCTTATATTTCCCCACGGACTTGAAATGCTGTTCATGCCCCATTTAGTTTCCTTTTAGAGAGAACACCACTCAGTGTAAATGTAGTGTCCTCAGCCTCAGGAACAGGAAGAGGAGTGTGGAGCAATTTCAAGGCTGCTCAATTTCTTTGGCTCTTACTTTGTTCCCTTTCATACTGCTCTTCAAGGAGGATCCCCCACTAGACCTACAGAATTTAGATAGAGCACCTATTTGATTTCTCTCATTTCATGCATTCTTTGCATTCTCTGCTTGAAAACATAGCCTAGTCACAGCTTTCGTCCCTCAGCAACGAGATGTCACACACTTTCAACCACGCAATCTCACCTTGTAAAAAGAAAAATTAAAAAATAAGAAAAAAAAAGAGAAAAAAGTCTTCAGGCAAGTAAAGAGCATCGAGCCTTGTAAAAAAAGCAGGATGTGTTTCTTAATCACTGACCGCTACCTGCGAGAGCTCCTTTTGTACTCTTATGAATGACTTATTTTATTTCCTTTTTTTCTTGGCCACCAAATGCTCAGCTGACAGGACAGCAACAGTTTCTCGTTATCTTCAGGGAGACAGGCACTACTCAAAGCAGTGGGAGCAAATGCTTTGCCCATGTCCAAAAGCACTGAGATTAGAAGAAGTGCAAGTCTTCAAAGTCCCACATGACTTTCAGATATGTGCAGCTCACCTTGTGCTGTGATCTGGCCTTTTCCTCTCTACTTCTGCCTAGTCTGCTGTGTATTTTCCTTCAGTGATACAGCAAACACCTGAAACCCCATGTGATAGATAGCATTAAAGAGGCTTATTTACAAATGCTCACATTTTCCCAGGTGAAATTTCCTGATCCAAGATGGAAAATAGGGTGGAGCCTTATAATAAATACCAAACCAGTAACTCTGGAGTGTTCCCGATTAAGGCGAGTCCCCCACTGCTCTTCTAGGCTGCTCTGCCAACCCCACAAACCCTTGGTGTGAATGAGCTGGATTGCAGCATTTTGGAGAAGTACATGCTTCTCTCATAGGCAGGCTTTAGAAATGTAAATGTGTGTAGGAGAATCTATGCTTCAGGCTGGCTCCTCTAAACAGAACAACTTTTAATTAATTTTTTAAAATACTGCCACAGGCTCCTCTTAAATTGATGAGAAGTTCATTCTACTTTCCTTTACAGAAAGGCATTGTATATTGAATTTAATCTGATTAGGTAGAAAAAAAAAAAAGCCAGCTGTGCTTCTAGGGGCTTTAAATATGTCCTTTTAAACAGTGTTTAAACAGAACACTGTTTATATCAACCCACTTTAATATGAGGTAAAGCACATTTAACCAGTCATTTTAAAATACCACACAATTATTATATTATTGCAGCCCCCTTGTTATGAAGACACCTTACAGAGGAAAAAATTTCTGAGCAAAAACTGCTGTCACCAAACTGTAATTTACTGACTCTGAAAGTGTTAAAGAATTAGAGAAATAGAGATTTAAGATTATCCACCAAGGAAATGAGCCTTGAAACCTGTATCACAATGTATTTGGTTACAATTTCATTTCTGAGGGAAATGATATTAAAAAAAAAAATCACATAAATCTTTTCAAATAAGGAAAGATATACTGGGGAATCAGGATGGGATTATGTCTCCTGGCCATTACTTCCATCCAGAGGACTTTATTTTGCAAAGCAGATGAATAACCTTACCCACGTGAGCAATGAAAAGCCAATTCATCATTTTAAATCAATGGTCCCAGCTGACTTAACTGATCCTTGAAAAAGGCCCCTAGGGCTAAACTGTGACGGCAAAGGCTGCCCTGGTTATGGTGTTTGGGCAAAGCAAGGATCAGAACTCCAGCCTCACTCTTTCTCCAATTTACTATATTACATGTTTGTTTGCTAATGGAAGAAGGTGTGAACATAAAGACTGCCAGTAATGACAGAGATGAATTTGTAACCCAGCCTTGTAGCTTGGATATTTGTCCCACGTAAACAAAACCAAACCTAACATTTAGCTAATGACTCTGACATGCTCTCCTCAAAGAGGTCACAACCAGAAGCATGAGGAGATGGTGAAAAGAAGGTTACAACTGAGGTAAAGCTATAAGGAACCATGAGTGTTTAGGAGAAGAACCCCATTATGTGGCCAAGCTGTTATGTGTCATAGCAGGACACAATGGACTGAAACTAAAAAGAACTAAATTGTAATTTGTGCTAGGTAAAGTGACTAAGATCAATAAGGAACTACAATAATTTGCCAAAGGATTTACAGGCATCTGAGAGAAGATTAAGCACTTAGAAGTACATCATGCCAAGGAGAATCCTTCATTTTTGCAAATGGCTGGACAGGGGCATTCAGGAGTATTTAGCCAGCTCTATTATTTGTTTCTTGTTGGTGGCCTCTGTCACCTGATATTAAGAAAACCAAGGCAAGGTTATATTTTGTTGCTGATTTTGTATTTTCTTCTTTCGTGTTAGCTTCTGAGCCACAAGACCTAAGGCACCTTGGGGTATCTGGTGTCAGCTGGGGAACTCTTCAGATAACTGTTGCTGCAAAGCGCAGAAAATCTGGGCCCTTTTCTATACTCTCAGTCCCACCTAAGCTCTTACTGATTTCTTCAAAGCGAACTTAGGCCACAACTCTAAACAGCTACACACAGCACAGTTGACAGGTTAATACCATGAAGGCTATCAGATCATCTTATATAGAATAATACCCGTAGTTCACAAGACGTCCACATTGCTATATACTTTACCCAGTGCAACATGACTCATCAAACCTTATCATCTATAGCCCAAAGACCAGTAGACAATTACAATAACAAGCAGCAATAACAAAAACCTACCTTCCTGGAAAACTATGGCACTTTTTTCACACTAAGTAGCATACGGTGCACAAAATCAACCTGGCCCTGTTTTTTTGGTCAGATCTTCTGATCAGAGACCTACAGAACCAACTTCTACCTCTTAGAGAAGTATATTGATTAACTCGTTACAGAAGCATCCCACCTTCTAAAATCATGACAATCTAGAACAGTTCAAACCTCCTTACCAATGATTACAGGAGTTTTAATCACTTCCATTTTGAAATTCAAATTGGACATAACACTTGAGCACCTATAATTATCTTTACGGAAGTGAAGATTTTCATTATGTTAGGGCACTTTACATATATCAGGCAGAGAAATTACAAGATTCAGGGACCAAAACCTGAAAATGTACAGACTCTGATTCAAAATAAGATTCACAACTCCAGTGATGAAGACAATTAACTACAGGAACACAGGAATGTGATGGATTCAACTCTGCTGTAAGTGAAGACTGGATGACTTTCCCAAGGGTCTGTTGTAGCTCACACATAAGACAGGAGCAAAATAGGAGTTATTAAATGACATTTTTCACTTTGTGTTATACATGATGTCCCAATAATTGCAATGATTCCTCCTGCCTTTACTGTTAACAAAATTTGCAATTGTTATCATAAGCAGTCCACATGTAGATGCTTCATCACAGGATAAACTTCAAAGGAGGAAGCGATGTTGTTAAACTCTAGAGCTCAGCTGAAAACATCGGTGCATGGCATACAGCTAGTTTTAAGATTAAGTTGTAAAATTGGTATGTAAATATCGTACTATCATTCATGATTTAAAAAGCAGGCAGTAGGACAGGAACCAAAGTAACAAAAGGTATGAGCTGTAATTGTATCACTAGGCATCTTTTATATCTCTAATAAAGTACTGGAGTTTAGTTTCTGCTGGGAGGAGGAAAAGCTGATACTGCTCTGGTTGATGTTTCAGTACAAAGGAAGTAGAGAATCCTCATCTGCAGATAAAAGAGACATAAGCTCTAATGAAGACATGCTTAAAAAAAAAGAACCCCCTCCCAGTCTAATAGCCTGAAGGCATCTTAACTAAAATGTCTGAGAATGAAAACCGATCTGTTTAATTAATGCTAAGCTCTAATCGTTAACAGCAATTACGTAACAAAAACTATCTCAAGACAGAGATTCATGCACTAGGAAATTAGATACAGTAGACAAAACAATAATTAAAGAGCTGAACATATTTGCTTCTGGAACAGCGTCTAGTACATTTACACTTGTGTAAATGCAGGATTGTATCCTTCAGCTGTGGCATGGATGAACCACCTGGGCTGGTGATCTATGTGATGCTGGACTTCCAACATGATCTGTGATGTTCACTGCTATGGTTTGCTTCTATGCCTATGATGAAGCTAGAAGCTGCTATTTCCCATGCTTTCCTTGTGATTGATTTGTCTTAACTGGTCACTGAGTCGGTATTTTGTGAGTAGCATGAGCCACAGCATAAGGAGCAGCTTCTGAAGCAGCAGTGAGGAGGCATCAAATGAAGTCAGGAAGTACCAAGTTCAGAATACATGATGGGAGATACATACTTCAAATATTGCAGAAGGCTACAGATAACTGCAATATACAGAGATTCCAAAAGTAATGAAATATCAACATCATGGATGCAAAAGGAAATATAATACTTCTGAGTTGGAAGTTGGAGCTGCAAATGCCAAAAAACAGCATGAAGACTGAGGAAGTAGGGAATGATTGCCTTGTTCCTGAGGTCTTACCCATTCCTGTTGCCTGATGCTGGCTATGGCTGCACACAAGACAGAGAGTCCTTTCAAGGCCATCCTTTTACTTAAAGATTTTGAGATTGGGCCTGTTTTTTCCTTTTTCCTCTTCTTTTTTTTTTTTTTTTTTGTCACACCACATTAGGGTTCACTATAATGCTTTCAAACAGCTGAGTAACATGGTTGCTTGGCAGATTTATGTAATTTCATGGCAAATGGCAAACACTGGGGCCATTTGCCTCATCAGTGGCACACTTCCATCTTAATTACACCTTGAGCCCTTTGCCTTCTGCTGGTGCAAAGCTGAGAGATGCCCTTCAGATCGAAAAGGCGATGCCTGCCTTCACAGCTGTAGCGAGCTCCGCTCTCCTGGTAGGGCTGGAACTGCCAACTGCCTGCAGCTAAAAAGATCACATCTCTGTTTTGCACCATAACAGATTATGCATGATTACTAGGCTCCTGCAATCTTGGCTCCCTGAGCTCTTCTTAAAAGAGCATGCCTATCTGCTGGTACAGCAATCTTCACTTCCAAATATCTGCAGTGCTCCCTTGCTCTCCCCTTTGCTCCCAGCACCTTTGTTCCCAGATGCCATTCTCCCTCCTTTAAGTCCAAGTCTAACAGAAAAGACTGAGCCGTCCAAAAGCAAACAAACCAAATGGATCATTTTCTTATCTGACTCGAATCTCTGCAATGTGCAAAGCTTACACCTCCTGCTGACTGGTGGTCCCCAGGCATCAAACTTCAGCAGCGTCTCTAAGAGATATAATATTCGATGTTATCAAGAAACTGCTGAGCTCCTGTGGCTGATATGCTACTCACAAAGCAGTCACTTCCACCCAGCCTAACACACCACCCTGAATTAGCTCACTCACTCCCTTTACAGCTCATAAAGATGCTTGTTCAATTTAGGTCATTTGGCCAGAATTGTTTGTCTCAGCTCATTATGCAAGGCAGAAGCCCTTCCTTTCCCTCCCTCTCTGGTTATATTTTCTCAGCCTCTGCCCTTCCCCCCCAAAAAATCAGAGCAGAATTTTGCTCAGTCCATCTTCTCCCTTCTGTCTCCTGTTCCCCTTTCGCAGCACGAAAGCTTTCCTTTGTCAGATTTGTTGGCCTGTGACTGACAAGCAATTACAATAAGTAATTTCATTTCAGTGGAAGATAATAAAACGTGATACCATAACTACCCACAGAGCCTCCAAAGTATTCATGTTCACTCTAATAACCTGGTGAGATGCTGTTAATCTTGACAGAGGCTGCCCAGCAGGTGCTGGGGAGCTGAATCTTCATATTCTTTCACTGTTTGCTGATCCTTCCACAGGGAAAGCTCCAAGCTGTTAAAATGCAATGGCCCTGCTCTATTTTTTAATTACATTTAGTTTATTAGAGGCACAATCTGATGCAGAACTAATCCTGGAGCCTGCCCCACCTTACCAAAGAGGGAAAGGGAGGTCTGACTCATTTAAGCTCTCGCAATCTCAGACGCGTGGAGCGGTTTCCCTCTGGGAGACAGAGGCGTTGAAGGGGAATGTGCGGCATAGAGGGAACTCTGTTGTTTTCAAAAGCAGATGATTTTTACCGATACTTCCCTCCCCTGCATCAAAGGGACCCCTTTGATGCAAGTTGCCTTTGTTTTCAGATATTCCTCCTAAAGCCAATATCTGCCAAGGAAAGATTGGTGCTGACTTGCCATTTAAAATTCAGTCTGTCTGTCTCCTCAGGACCAAAGTGCAAATGAGCTGTGTAAGGACAAGGGGACAGATGCACTTGGTGCCAAAGAATTACAGGCCTCCCCCTTAGAAAAACTGCATTTACCAACACTGCAGAAAGAATATTAACTTTCCCTGAGATGCCACCCCTGGGTGCACATCAGGACAAGAGGAGGAGTAGGGAGAAAGGAGCCAACAGTAGAAAGCAGAACTTGCACCAGAAGCATATCAGTGTCCCAACAGTAAAATGGTGATGCTCGTACCTCTTTGAAAGCCTGGGTATTTCTCAGGACATACATCACCTCAGTGCACAAGCTACCCGTGGCATCCTGCTCCTGAGCAAGTAGAATCCCACCCTGCTGCCAGAGCAAAGACAAAACCATCCCCTCCGCATCCTGCCAGCACTGCAGAGGGGACAATTACACTCACACGGCTTGCTGAGTCCAGAGAGGAGCTCATAACTGCGGCACGGCAATCTGAACTGTGGCCTTCACAGAGATGAACCTGAGCTCCCTGAACTGTGCAGAAGGCAGCAGGGAGAGAGGGAGCAGGGTTCAGTCAGACAGGTTTCCACACCATCAATGGCACTTTTTTGACAACCCTATTTTCCAAATTTCTGTAACCACAGACACACCATAATGAGGTGAGAGGGCAGAGATCTGTCTTGGAGCGGGCTGGTTCAGGGACTAAAGTGTGAGGATGCTCCTTTTAAAGGGGGAAAGCCAGAGGAGATGCTCCCAGCCAAGGGCAAAAGAGCTAAAAGACTGCTACTAGAACTTCCATGTCTGCCTGGAAAGCGAGAGTCTAGCTGCAAGATAAACTGGAAGGCCAGCATGTTCCTCATTAAAATCCAGCTGGCTGCTGTTCGATAGTGTCTTGTTCTTGTTAAATCCACAACTGTAATTAAATTGTTTTCGAAGTTCTTGAGAAGTAACTGAAATGCTCTGAAGGAAATGACAACAACCACTGATATGACTGTCTCCATCTTCCAGAGATAACATGCAGATCTTTATCCACCAGCAGGTGGGTTTCAGGCTAAAACCTATGATACTAGCTCTTTAGAAAGGAAGCTATATATGGCCCAGATCTCACTCCTTCCCAAACCAAGAGGTGGGAAAGGCATGAGCATCGTTTCAGTCTTCTATTCTTCAACCAATATACATCCAGACCCTGTTGAATTTCAAGGAAACTTGCTATTCATGGTGGACAATGGTCCTCTGAAACACACTGCATGGATGTCTCAGACAGTTAATTCCTCTGCCCTCCTGGCATTTCTTCACGGCTAAATGAAGGTTTAGAAGAGAGGAGTAATATATGTGTTGAAGATAGCTGAGCTGTGTTTTTCTCTAAACATTGTTCAAAGCAAAACTACAAGATGTTCCTGGTATTGTCTGGAAATCTACTTATGTTACATCCTTAAACATACTTCCCTTTATTCCAGAGGGCCTTCCTGCGTTTGCATAGTGAAAATGGAAAAAAATGAAATTCTGTATTTCTTTAATATTGAGAACATGGGAAATAAATAACCTTGGGCTTTCTGTCCTCCAAGAAGAGAGTTGATGTAAGAGCAAGCTAAATGCAGCTGACTTACCTGGGTTCAGAAGTGTGGTCCAAACCAATAAGAGAGCCTCTTGCATAAAATAAAAAGGTCAAGAGTATAAAGATGTGATCTCGACGGGGAAGAGAGCCAAGAAAACAGTTCACTATTTAAATAGCTGATTAAACAAAATATAATTAGGGCTAACTTGGCCCCTTTCCCAGAGTTCATAAACTCACACAAGGAATCTCCTCTGGGGGCAGTACAGCCTGATGCGTGCCTTATTTAAATCAGGCCATTTAAATAGCTGACCTTTTTCAGTGTTGGCTTCTGCTTGTTCATACACCCACATCTCTTTCTGAAGCTAACTTTTTATATTGCTGCCTGCCTGCTTGCATCATGTCCTCCCCAGCTTTAGACATAGCAGGAGCCAAATTAAATAAACCAGAACTACAACAGAATGAGAAACTGCAGGAAATCCTTTGCTACGTTTTTATTTCCCAGGTCCCATTTTCTGAGTAACAGCCTGCCTCATGTGGCCTTGAAGGGCTGGGCAAGCCCAGCTCCCTGTAGTTTGAAAATCCCAATCTGTAAAAGGCAAAGCTGTGTTTTGAGGGAAGTATTGCACAGAGTTAATCCAGGTAGGTATTTGCCCCGTTCTCATCAAGCTCTCAAATACACCAAAGCCTCATTTTGCGTGACTTCAGCAGCCTGTTGTGCTTTCTGCTGGACTGGTACCAGTACTCCATTGCCCTGCTAAGCCTGAGGAACAGATTTTTAGCAGCAAATTAGATCACTTGGGCACAAGCCCACCCTAACCTGTTTCACAGCTTCCAGACAGGTGGCTTATATTATATTAACCCATTGCTCAGGTAGAGTTGGCTTTCCATGTCAATACTGACCATATGGTCCTGTGCTCCATATGGTATGGAGCACAAGGAATCCCTTCTTTAAAAAGAAAAATTCACATCAGAAAAGAACCTGCAGACTCATAACCACGAACACCAAGAGAAAGAGTAGGGGAAGAGTGGGATGGAGAGGCTGTAACTGCATTTCTCTCTGTCTAAAAAAACCCACTAAGGTCTGATTCAAAATACTTGAAGTCAACAAGAGCCTTTGCATTGCCTACAGCAGGCTTTGGATCAGAATTTGATTTGGGAAGAAGGGGGAGAATTGCAGCTATCAAGAGCTTTCATTGAAGTGAAACAATGACTCGAGCACAAGAGCTAGAGTTAATGAAAGGACAAATTATGATGCACTGCTCAGGGAGACGTGTACGCTTATCCTGCACAATGTGTTGTGCCGGAGGCACCTCCCTCCCAGGTTATTTGGATGCTTTTGCTTTATTCTGATTCCTGTTAAAGTTTATTTGCAGGAGAATAATATAAATTCAGAAAGTGACCTCCCAGCTACACACGTGGAAAATATGTCCATCCAGCAAGTCCAAAAGCTAGCCAAACATCACCTGCCAGTTATTTACAATGCTGCAAATATTGATTAAAATATATATAATTATACTGATTTTAGTCTGAATTGATACTCCACATATTCTGCACATATGGCTGTTTTTACACTCTTCAGAGGAACACCAATTTCAAACACTTTCAGAGGAACACCAATGTCAAACAGTTTCAGAGGAACAGAGTGAGCACAGTCCTAAACAAACAGACCAATTCCAACAGTGTCGAATGAGGTTGATGGAGAGGAGTTTGTGGCTTTTGTATCAGAGACCCTGGGAAATGTCTCAGGAGTCTTTATTATCCCCATTACAGTAGGCAGCACAGATGGATCTGTGAGATGGAAGGCCATGAACAAAATGCACATAAATATTGTGGAGCTGCCCAAGGCCAAGGAACAGCTCACAGCAGCCTTACCAGGCCTGCTGGATTTACCATTTGTTTCTCCATCCCTCCTGTATGAAATTCCTTTAAATTGTATCTCTTGCATGTCAGGACCAGAATGCCCACATGAAAACTGACCCTCCTGGCTGGTAGTTTCGCATTCACTTGAGTCTTTCTTTCAGAAAATTACAGCCCCAAACTGGAAAGACCAGAAAAAAGCTACTTGGAGAATTCAGCCCATTAGTTTAAAGGTAAAGAGGAAGATGAATGGAAACTCCATTTCAGTGGCTAGCTGAGGAAACCTAGGGGTGCCTTAGGACCTGTGAGGAGGCAACGTCATTTGCCAAAATTATTTGCAACTCTATCCTTCTGCAATAAAAAGGCGGACTTCACCCTTCAACACCAAGAGCACAGAGAATAGCATGACTGCCTCTCAGCTACAACCTTTTAGCTGCCTCTCACCTTACAAAGCTCTCTTCAGCTAACGACCCAGGAAAGCCTGCCCTTGCGCACTGCATAGTCCAAGTGCTGGTCTCCTCATGAGTCTTAGTCACAGCATTCGAGGCTGCTGGATGGACATTATGTGATTCAGAAGGAAACTGTGCTCAGAAAAACAGGTGGACTCACCCGTGCCTGAGGGCATGGAAGGCACATCCTCGTGTCTCAGTAGCTCAACGCACCATGCTGTGATATAAACCTGCTTGCTCACTACCACCAAAGATCAGAGACTCCAGACATGAACACCTGGAAGAAAAGGAATTAAGTAGTGCATAAAGCTAATTGATCAACTACTTAGAAGGCTTAAACTCTTTTAAGGGATAAAAATGTATGTACTTTTATTGACATCAAGATGCTGGTACTGTATCATGTCTGCAACACTCCGACTCTGCATCTGCACAGGCCCAGAGATATACATTTTTGCTGCACTGATGCCTGGCACAATCAGGAGATTTGGCCAAGTCACGCTGGAGGCCTTGATTTTTTCCATCCTGCTGAATTAGAGAGCTCATGGGTTAAGAGGAAATCCTCCAGTTGTCCAAATACAAAAAAACCCACAGACCACAGCAGCATAAAAAAAAATGAAACAAGAAACACCCACCTTGTCCCATGCTTTAGCCACCAGCCAGCCTGTTTTCTAACATATGAAGTGATTCTTTTGAATTATCAGCTGTGCCAGATATGAATTAATGACCACAAGGCTTTTTTTCTGCTAATTCCCCTACTCATTTAGACTCTTTCTCCTTGCCCTTTCTTCCACTTGGTTATTCTAGCATGTTTTTCAAATTCATCATATTAATAACATTTTTTCTATCATTGACCTCTCCGATGTTCCTACCAAAGTTCTTTTGCTGTCTTCTCTCCCCTGTTATGCTTTATGAGGGAAGGATTTTCTTGAAACCATTATCCACAGTTAATAATCCAGACACTCAAATGTTCTTAAGAACACTTACCTCCTCCAGGGTTGCAGGAGACTCTGATTTCACTGAGGGACAGGGGCTATCCTGAACATGAGCAGACCCAAATAGTTCATTCAGGACCATCCCGATTTTCCTGAATTTCCATGGACCCCTTGTCCTGGTACCCTGTGGCACTGGGAGGAGGGAAGCTGCTATCAGAATCATGAAAGAATCAAACAGTACTACCCACCTCCAGTTCAAGCTAAATCTTTGCCAGGTTCCTGCTCTCACTGAAGGGCAGTTACAGCTCCTCAATTTGCCCCCCTCAGGGACGACTGGCAGGTTACAAACCTGCTCAAAATATCTGACACCAGTCTGAGCCAGTTTTCAATGTCTGACACAGAAAGAAATAAAGACACATTGCTTCCATCTTCCCTCCTTGAGATGGAGATAACCCCGTCTCCATTTCTCTCCCTGCCCCGAGAAATGACCACATTTCCAAACCCAGGCAATGACAGACTGCAAAATGTAGATTCAGCATATTTTGCAAAATATCTTGACTTACACATCAGTATAATGGTATTCCTCCTCTCAGGAAAAGATTCTGATAGCTCAGATCAATCTATTCACAAAGGTGGAGAGAATTTCCTTTTAGCCCTTTAACAAAATTATCTCGGTCATCAGAAGATCAGCAGTAGGAATTGGCTTGGCTTGTGCCTTGCAAATTTGCAGAGTCTGCTTTTTTTTGCATGTGTGGTTTGCTTTAAACCTCCCTTATATAACACTTATTTATCACAGCCACACAGGCTAATTCATGTATATGTATTTAGTATAAAAGCACTTGAATTAATGTTCCCAGCTTGTTTACTTTGAAGGACTGAATGCCCCCTCAGGAAGACATATTGATCTTAAAGGAGGCCGTTCTCTGATGAACACTGGTTCCTGCAATATTTATGCCATTTGAAGCCTTTTCTCTACTCTTGATCTTTTGAAAAGAGATCCCGAAGGAGGGTGACAAATCTTGGAGAGTGAAGGAGGGAGAAGAAGTACAAGAGGGGTCCCTTTGCTCCAAGTGCAACGTCAAAATGTAAACAGGAAGGTGATCAAGGACTGCAGTTGTTTCTAAATTAAGCATTTAAAATGCATATTAATGAATATGAGAGGAAAAAAGTCATTGAGCCAATTTTGTAGAGAATGTTAGGATGGAAAAAAAAAAGATCTGCAGCTTTTCTCAGTTTTGCAGCTCAATTCTGCTGATTTAGGCCATATCAACTGTGATTTTGAAGCCAGCCAAAAGAACTGATGTCAGTGGAAACATCAGAAAGTAACCCCTTCACAGTCTGGCACTTGCCGTCTTTCTAATTACTCCACATGGCCATATTTATTATTAAAAATAAAATATTAAATACTTTATTAAATACTTTCCTGGCTTCTTCTTCAGAATGGAGTTTGCACTCCATATGGGCTGAGAGAATGAAGAGTGCACACTTGCTATCCATGTGATGTTCTCCCTCCTCCTCCGTCCCAAAGAGAAATCGCTGTTCCTTGGTTGTTTTTTGTTTTCATGGCATGGTGAGGAACATAAAAGGCAAAACACGAGCAGAAGGATCTTAGGGCTAGATCCAGTGCTCCAAAGTCTGAGTTGAAATATATCACTGACCCACTATTTTGTCCATATTCCTTTATTCTCTCTAGCAGTCTGCTTCCTCACCATAAACTGGGGTAATTTCTCCTCCTTTCTGTCTCTGGGCTAATTGCAAATCACCAGGTGCGGGACCAGTCTTTCAGTACATGTTTAGAGCATGCCTAGCAAGTGGGATCCTCATTCTCACTTAAAGCCGTTTTACTGCACTACAGAGGAAGGACAACACACACGCAGATCTTGCCCAAACTCCACCAAGCAGCTATTATTCCTATCCCTACCGATCCCTCAATGGGCAGGAAACATCCAGTGTCTTGTGGGTCAGCTTCCTATAGCAGGAGAAAACGGTGCTCTCAACTGCGGCTATGTCCCAAATTCACTTCACACTGTTTGTGGCTATAAACAAGGCATAGAGCAATGGTGGCTGGGAACAGCAGGCAGGACCGCTGCTCCCCTCTAGAGAGACCACTGCTCTCAGCCCACGTGGACAAGGAGCAAAGGCCAAGGCAGACAGCAAACAGTTTTGCTGCTGAGGTGGTCCCCGCTACCTGGGGGACCTGCCTCCATGCTTTTAACTTGTTTTATCGCATGCCATATACAATCATAGGGCTAACCCACCTCATATATACAAGTTATCTATGGATACACGTATGTATTTATATATGCTGAGATAGGACAGGTGGGTAATGTATGCTGCACTGTTAACAGCCACTTTCCTTCACATTCTGTTCCCACTTGGGAGGTGGGAGTACAGGTAATGAGCAGAAAAACATCTGTTTCTCCCATTTCTGGAGGATGTGCTATGATATCCTGCAAAACAGGTAATAAGCAGAGTCATTTGCACTGCTCTGTTGAATGGATGAGGTCTGTGAAGCTGCCAGCTTTGACCTGTGTCTCCCCCCTCCCCTTCCCTTTATTGAGAATTTATTTTGTCAGGAAAATCCATGCTAACATCAGAAACCACGGCTGAGCCATAGCTGGGAAAAGAGGAGGCGAGGGGCCAGGGTGACATTGTAAAAGATTCAGTTTTCAATCAAAGGGCTTTGTTGTACCTGACTAAAAAGATGGAAGATTTGACCAAAACAAATTATTCATGGGTGTAATGTGATGGAAAAAGCAAAGAATCAGAAAAAATAAAAATAAAAATTATTTTAAAAGCTTCAAAACAGGTCTGGAAAGTTTGATTCCTCAAAAGTGACTTGTATCTGACTCTTCCTTGCAGGAAGAGAGGATGCAGATGGGATTTCCAAAGAGGACAATAAGGGGATGACAGACATTTAGAAGATCAAGAGCAGGATAAAGAAGTTGATGATGACACATATGCTCTTGTTTGTACCTTTTCCACACAATACCAAGGAGATGTGTCTGCCTGCTATATTAAGATGAGCTACCGAAAGAAAATTTCTCCCCATAGACTTACCCAGTGGAACTGATTGCCCCAAGTTATTTTGGTGGCCAAGAGCAAAAATTTTTTAAGAAGTTGTTACAAAACCGATGATGAGTCATTTCTCTGGGTGAATGGAACCTGTATGCAGTCATAGCCTCTGTGCAATATATATCCTCAACTACAAACCTCCTGGTCAGTCTTATTAAGAAAATCCCTCTAATTAGGCAACCAGAGTTGACTGTTGTCTCAGGTCTCCTGCACTGACCTGAAGCTCTACATTTCCACCGTTCCCCGCACCATCACCCCCACCAAGATGGGGGTGTAACACGTGCATTCAAGTCCTCTACCTGAAAGGTCCCTCTCGGCTGGGCAAAACAGTCCAGATCTCTGTGGCTCCAGATCAAGGGTGAATAGGAAAGACCAGAAGCTGCAGAGGCAAAGCCTGATGCCTGTCAGTCAGCACTGGCACTATCCCTGATTTCAGCAGAGCTGGAATTTCTGCATTCATTTTGTTTCAATGTCAAGATGAGGGTGAGGGTTGAGATGTGCTGTCAAGATTTCTACCTGAAAAAATAAAATAACTAATTTCAGGTTAGCTTTTTGTTTAGTTACTTGTTGCAACTTGTCACCAAAGGGCCTCTTTCAGCTGTATAAAGCACTTCCTTGGCTTAGTCACATGCAAGATGGAAGTCAGAGCACTTCTCATCAAAATATTTGTTTTAAAGGGAGATCAGAAAACTGAACCACAGCACAGGCTCAATAGGAGAGGTGGGAAAAGTAGTGTTTACCAAGTAGTTCAGCATTGGAGAGATAAATGGACATTTGAGTTCATTTCACTACATAATGTTATTAGTTATATGAAATTAGACTGTCAAATACAGCTCTATAAAATGCAAGGGGAATGCAAGAGGGCAAGGAGGAGAACGAACACACAGGGGACAAATCACTGTCACTCACAAAGGAGTGCCTGGCAGACTAAGAATTAAGTTCAATCCTCAGGGCAAGCCATCCCCAGCTGTTATAAATACATTTTAATGCCCCTGTCAACGTGTGGAAAGAAAGAGCCAGCCTTCCCCAACACAGTGTGTCAGGTGTTTTCTGTCATTCAGAGAGCTCGAAAGAGCCACATTTAGATTGCAGTTTTGTCACTTGTCCCTCTAGCAGTGCTAAGGCAGCTTCTCTGTTGGTCGCACGGAGCAGGCAGCGATTTTGGAGCAAAGCCAGCACAGGCTGCTGCCTACTCTGGCTCTTGGGAAGCAGCGATAGCTGGACAGTGCGGTTGCTGCCCACTGCTGCCACGCTCCACCTTGCATCGCTAATGCCAACGGGGAGTTTGTTGGAGTCCTTCAATCCCCCTCTGGGCTGTACTGCAAAATCATCATTTAACAGGCTGCTTGGCTTTTCCTCGGGGGACTGACGTGGCAGGAGGTCTCTGGCCACACTTGGGTGGTAGGAGAGAGCGAGCCCCTCCGGCTGACAGCCAGCCTGCAGGAGACTTCGCTCAAGCTCACACCGGGAGCTGTTGCTTCCTGGTAGAGCTGTTCCCAGAGCGGTGAGGTGAGGTCAAACCTCAAGCCCTGAGCAAAAAGCAACCATGTCCCCAGTCCCCAGAGTATGGCGTTTACCTCCCTTTTCCCGTTAGTCCAGGTCCTACTGCCTTCCCTAAGCTGCAGCTCGGCTACAAACAACTTTGGGGTGACTGTGAGCTAGATTGGAGCCAGTTCTCTTTGCCACTGCTTTATTTTTCATTTCTGAAGAGCCCTGCAGCACTTTCTCCAGAAACAAATGCCAGGAGGAGACTCTTCCCCTTGCTGTCAGACAGCTGTGCAGTGTTACAGCTGCCAGCCCAAAACACCATCTTTAGCAAAATCAGAGCCAGTGTTGGGGCTCCTGCCAGGCTCCAAAATGGAGATTGGCTCTGCTTGAGATGAGCAGCTCTCAGATACGGTCCCATCAACCCAAGAGGAGTGAAATCACATCCCGCTTTGTAAATGCACTTTTGGATTTCTGCTGCCTTTCACTTCCCTCTGAAATATCAGTTTGGCCCCAGCTAGGCTGTGATCTCTGAGCAGGTAGGAACTACGCAGTGTTTAGCACGCAGGGGACCAAGCACAGGGACAAAACAGGACGTAGCCATGAACAGGCAACCCAAATGGCAGACTCTGGAAGAGGAGCTCATTTCAAAGAGAGAGCATTTCCAGGAGATGAATGGGCTATTGCAAGGTAGCCCGCAGCCAGCTGCCCATCTTAGGCAGGCTTACAGGGCGAGACAAGCTTCATGCTTTCCGTTTGGGCTCGAGTAATTATTTTGTTCTCTTCCTGGCATCAGGCCCGTGGATGACATTGCACGCAGCTCCCTGTCCCCCTCCAGTTATACCAGTACAACAGCTTGCAAGGCTTTGCTCTAACCAGAACACTGAAACAAAACAAACAAGCCTTTGAAAGTCACTGAAACCCTTATCACTGCGCTGTTATGACTGGAGAGAGTGGCCCCACAATTACTTGGATGACAACAAGTGGGAGGTAGCAAACATCCCTTTTACTGCCAGAGAAAGGCAGCAGTCAGCATGAGGCACAGATTCAGAGCCACAGCCTTGGCAGGCAGATGTTGCCGAGGTCCCACTAAGTCACCGCTGAAGATGATAAAAATGAGCTTGCTGCTCTTGCATTGCTACTTCTGTTGCTCTGCTGACATGAATATTTGACCTGGGGTCTTGACTGGTACAAACTGGCATCACCTGCTTGAAGCCAACAAAAAAGACAGATAACTGCACCAGCTACTGATCTGATACACAGCAATGCCCAGGGCTGTGGGACAGAGGCATCCTTTTGAAACAGAAAGGCTTTGTTTCTATGATTTGTTTCATTCTCATTTTATTTCTAAATGGCTCTTGTTTGCCTGCAATTGCCTCAGCAATAGTTCATGTACAGTAACATGCCAACCTACTGCAAAACGTCTCGGGAAGAGATATTTCACTCAGCTCAGCAGCCCTTAAAGGGAAGCATCTGCTGTCAGGGGTGTGTGCTCATCACCCATTGATGCATGGGCCTGTCTGAGAGCAGACTTTGGTTCAGTGCGTACCTCCTGCAAGAGGGAGATTTTATCAGCATTACTCTTGCGGCAGTTCTTTAAAAACCAGTGCAGGATCTCCTGTTTCTGGAAGCACATGCATGCAATTTACAACCTTACAGCCAGCAGCACTGCAACACAGATTACTTAATCCATCATTCCCCAGAAGGGGAAGGCAGTTGCTAAGGCATGGGGAGGTTTCAGTTGGGTGAGACCTGGTCATTATCTATAGAAGTAACGGCTTCAGAGAACACACTCTGCTTTCTAAACTTCAGCTGGAAGTAAAATTGCATCCCCAAAACTGGAGCTCGCACTCTGTCCCACCCTTAGCAGTACATGGCCAAAGACTTCCATCAGAAACACCACACCAGTAATTCTGCTTGTAAATGTTCATGAGGCACGCAGAGATAAGTAGCAAGTCTCAACAGTTGGCCTTATCCTCCCAAGATTAGGGACACAGGACTGGGACCAAACTATTGTGCTACAAAGGAGAGACTCTCCTGTCCCCTCTACCATGTGCCATTTTACTGTCCTTAAAATCAAATTCTTTTTTGTAGTAGATATAAAAAAGCCACCACTGATGATGGCATAACAGCATAAATGATTTCAAATTGATTCTCCATTTACTATGATTATTAACCGGCAGCACAATGAGAGGAAGAAAACTGTTTTCTAGGCATATACTCTTTCTCTGAGAGACCTGGCCACGGGGCTGTATTAGGTCTTTCTCAAAAACCCACTGATCTGATCAGAGATGGGTGATAACTAGATTGAAAAGAGAGTGCTCTTTATTGGTGAGGGTCGGGGATGCTTGTACTTGATTTCACTGAGTCCAGGTCTTCTGTCTAAGCTAAACTTGAGATGGTGCCACTTCTAGATCATCAACTCAACACTAAGCTCCATGCGAAGAATACCACATA
Source organism: Platalea leucorodia (assembly GCF_965183815.1). NCBI lineage: Eukaryota > Metazoa > Chordata > Aves > Pelecaniformes > Threskiornithidae > Platalea > Platalea leucorodia. Next base: position 64,010,786 of record NC_138827.1, read on the forward strand.
CAAAATTAACATCAGGTTATGCAAAGTTATTGTTTTCCAGCCTCTGCACCCTGCGTTGATTTTATTCTCCAACTCCCAATCCACAGACTTTCATTCTCCAGGAGTTTCTATGGGGGCCTGCATGCAGAGCGTGCCGGGAGCACAAACACAGGTCTTCAAATGACTATCAGTACAAAATATTATGTATGTTCTTGCTCAGCACTTCAGAAATCCTGCCCTTTCTTTCTGAGAGCTGGTTGCCCAGGGCTCCCACAACCTCCTTCATCACATGCAAAGTGACATCATCTTCGTGACATCCAGCGCTCTGATTTTCTAATATATTACTTATCTCTTTCATATACAGATGAAGAAAATTATCACACACCTCTCCCAGGGCTTGTAACCACAAGGTGGAGGCTTGTGCTAACATAGTCCCAACCCCAGCACCTGATCCAAAGAGGCTATGTGAACTCTGCAAAGCAATATGAGGGGGGAATTAAAAACGCTTCATCGCATTTGCAGCTCAGCAGATTGCACGAGAGATATGTAGGGTTAATTAGGTTACATGTCCTTAGAGATGTGTCATCAATGGTGGTTCCCCACCTCCCCCAAAAATATTATCAAAATCTCCATATTATCAAAATCTTCACTGAAGTAATTTGGTATAAGTGAAAGCACATTCATTTAGATCAGATCCTCAGCAGTTCCCACTGAGGGGGGAAGGTGATTTTTCTCTTGGACACAGGATCACTTGCTCTACCGCATTTTCTGCCTTAAAAAAGTTCACTGGGCCAGTGGAGACGAGGAACTCCAGGTTTCAGTGTGGAAATGTAGGAGTAAGGGGAGAAAGGGAGAGAAATGATGACTAGCCTGCCTCTGACCTTATCTTTCAGCATATCAACGCAGAGCTTAATGGAGTCATAATGAACATGTTCTTGGGTACATGCGCTGTTCCAGCAGGCTTTGCAGCTCTTGTATAAGACAGACAGCTCCATCTCCTGGGATATAGCTCAATCCCTGGGCCATTAACAGAGTCCTTGAAAGGGCTCATTCTTTTTATTCTATTTTTTTCCCAGTGTTGAAAAATTCCCTGTGAAAGCACTTGGTGACTGTGTGGGAGTGGGGGGAAGGAGAATGTCTTGTTTTGCTTGTTTTGAGACGTCAGCCCTTTGGAGATGGTTAACACAACGTTGCGAACAACCAGCTTGCAGGCTTGGGGCTTAGATAGACCATAACTCACTGATTCATTTCAATGGAGGCTAATGTTTGTCCCTGGATTTCCCACTCTTGAGGGCACCGTTAGGCAGCCAAATCACTGTCCTTGCCCAGGACCACGTCAGTGTTGCTGGGGAGCTGTCGCTCCTGCTCCCAAGGAAGTGCCCCCTTTGGTCTCTGCTCAGACTGGGGCTCCTGGTGGGGTTTCCCATATGAAATCAGAAAAAAGGGAGCTGGGTTTCCAAACTGGAAGCCTCTGGGGCTTTGGGTTTTTATCACTTATGCTGCAACACTGAAAGTCACTTGGCTTCTGAATCTGGGGACTGATGCACAAGACTTACTTACAATAAAAACACAGGGTTTGGTAAGAATTGTTGACTGAAATTACAATAATAATTCAAAGTTGTAGGGCATATAACAGTGAAAAGCAAAATAATTTAAGAAAATACATTACAAGAGTTAATGCTCTAAATTAATAACAAACTCTTGAAAATAAAGCAGAATATGGTCAAAAAATACTTGCTGCAAGTACTCGTAATGAAATAATGACAAGATAAAACTGCAGCTATTTTTATTAGAAAATATTATTGAGTTCTTACGAGGACAGTGTCTAGCAGCTTCAGCTAGGGCAGGACTCAGTTACAAAGGAATGCACATTACACCTCAGGGTATATAAATTCCCACTCCAGTCAATATCTCTGAAGATAGGGCCTAAACAGCTTTGCCAAGGAAAGCCTGTTGTTCAGTCCTGCAGAGGATCCGCTGACCAGGGCTGTACACTTTCTGTCATGCAAGTGTGACAGTTTATACCAGCTCTGAAACCAAGCTCGTGACTCCTGAAGCATCGACTGGTACTGCCTTTCAGTATTAACAGAGCTAGGCTGCAGTGTGTCAGACCAGGCTGGTAGCTAATGGATGAGCAAAGGCATAATGCTGGAGGACATTAAAACACAAATCATAAAAAAAAAATTACTTTATAGCTTTACAATAAAAATGGGCATATAAAAGAGGTTCAGAAGAGATTGCTGCTTCGTTCTAAACCAAGTCTGGGAATTAGCTAGAATTTATCAGACAGCTTTTGGATCAGAGATGCAATAAATGCTGATGTAGTTGTTACTGCAGGTCTCTGATCTATTGTTCAGAATAGAAAATATAAACTTATCTACAGTTTATCTTTTCCTTGGTTGGTTTGTTTTTTTTTTTCATTGCTTTTCTCTTTGCTTCAAACAATTAAATGATGCTATAGATAGTGCCCGCTTGATACAGGTACCCCACAACCGGAGTGGTGTTACTCTGAACTCTGCAAAAATAAGCCGTTGCATTATACGCTACAGAGTGCTCATCAGTTCATGCCAGCATGGGTCAGTGACATACTTGGGTCACAGGAATTGCCCTTAAACAGTCTTAACTATCTGGGGAAGAGGGCAGGAGGTAAGAGGAAAGTGTGCAAATGTGCAAGAAAACAAATTTATCACTTTCCCCAGCAAGTAACTTATCATACCTGTAATAGCTAACGATCTGCTTGCTGTTTTCTTATGCTGAAGTTCCATCTTTTATGCAATAGGAATTAATCTCTACCGATTTACTAAGCAATATTTTAAAAATGTGAGCTCCTCTTTCTCATTTCAGAGCCAAAGCAGATAGATAGAAAATAGAAGCTCCAGGGTGAGATTTTTGCACAAGTTCTCATCACTGACATCTCTCTGCTCTTGGTAGCAAAGCGCCAACCGATCCCTGATCTATGTATGCATGGCTGCTTCTGGTGCACGTCAGTGCCTATGTGCCTGCGCAGACCAGCAAGTGCACGATGAGGAAAGGAACGAGCATATCCAACTGCATAGCAAGGTGAAGAGCTATCTGAAAGGAACATTAATTTTGGCCAAGAAGACTATTTCAGCTAATAGAGATTCCATAATGACTTTTAATGTTCACATGGGAAGAGTCACCCTTTAATTTCAAGGGCCTGTCCAGGATGCTTCTTGGCAGTAAAGCGCATGGGACTCACTCCAGGTAGGAGCATCCCCTTGCCAGGACTCAGACTGAGATTTCAGGGAACCGAGGTCTGCTGAGACACCCAGACCTTCACTGATGAAGTCTGGCACACCAGGACAGACCACGGGTATGTATTAGCCCCTGTTAACCCTAGTCTTTCTCATAAAGCTCGATGCTCCAGAAAAAGGTGACATTCCCACACACACTGGCCCTAGGCATTTGTGCACAGCCACATTAATCAGGGATAGTGGAGGTGGGGAGGGAATAAAGCCATCCTGAGTCTGACGCCAATCATCTCATATCCTGAAGTGTGAGGTTTAATTACCCGTGTCATTAGCTTAGCTTGCTTCAAAAGTAGCATTTAACAGACACCATAAAAGACTATCACACAAGCTCATTATCTCCTGGCTAGATGGAAAAAGAAGAGGTTAATTTGGTAGAAATTAATAAACAAAGCAGAAAACAAAACACAATACAACTATGACCTAGAAGCAAGTGGGGAAAGCCAAATGAAGTCCTGTGTTGGAAAACATGTTTTTGGAACCAATGTTTAAACACAGATAGTGAATTTCCTTTACCCCACTCATAAATAAGGCAAATTGCAAGAGTTTTGATGAACAAGGAGCCATGAATATTCATAATACAGATAAACACATCTCCAGCAAGAAACCTCTGTGGGTGTGTTCATCTCGGGCAGTGTGTTTTGTGGTACCTTTAAATATGAAGAGAGCAGCTCCTTTACTCTCCTGACTTGCACAATCCATCAGTGCCTGCACAGCCCCAGGTCCCTGCGGGCTTCTACCACAGCTCATTTCCCGTGGCACCAGTTAGCGCTTCAAATGCACCGCCAAGAATGAAAAATGAAAAAATAAATTGGATTTGCCAGGGTACCTCGTGCCAGACAAAAGGAACAGGAAAGAAGGGAAGGGAAAACCATTACTGACCTTCCTACATTGCCAGGACACTTGCTGAGGAAGAAAGAAGCCAAGATGTCTCTTTTTATTTCCTTGGGAAGGAGGGAGTTAAGGGGGAGACTGAGAGCCATTGCTGGTGCCAGGCACCCTGTGGGCAGGGGCTCCCTGCTACCGCTGGGTGGGATTCACTTCTGCGCTGCCTTGCCAACATCGCCGACATTTCCTTCCTGCAGAGACAGAGCCAAACCACATGAGATGGAGTCCAATTAAATTACCAGGTGATTTCTGTGGCTTGCACAGATGATCTGGGAGATGGGAGTGAAACAGTCCCATGGAGTTCCCCAGACCTCAAACTGTTTGGGAGCCCCATGGCAGCACGGACCCAGCAGCCGTGATGCGGTGCTTGTGGCGAGAGCCTGAGCCCTGGGAGCCATGGAGGAGTGGGAAGGTTGGGGAATGTAAAGAGGGGCAGACTCTCAGCAGGGCAAACCCGCCTTGTTCCACTCTTTCCAAGGCCGTTTGTGTCAGCTGACCATCTGTCTTGTAATCCACAGAATCACTTACAAATGCATCAAAGAATCTTTGCTTTCTAAAGCTGCTTCATCCCACTCCATAAAGGCACATATCCATTTCCACTCCCTCTCCCCCTCCAACCTCACCTCATAAAGTGTTTATTAAATGCATCCCACGGTGCCAAATAAAAAAAAAAAACCAACCCACCCCCCCATCTCTCCTCTGCTCCAAAGAGCAATTAAATCCCATTACCCTTCAGCTGGCTCACTCAGACACAACGGTCACTGACGGCCTGTGAAACTGTCATTGAGCTATCATCAGCATGGTGGCTCCGAGCTACTGTCGCTGAGCCACCAGCACTGCTCGGGGGAAGCCTCCATCATGGGTTTGCTTAATGTTCACTCCTTACTTGCACAGAGCCATCTGCGGGGATGGGCATGGTTGTTTTCTCGCTACAGATGGGAGCAAAGCGCACACGCGCAAGCACCTAATGCCTGGGGGCTCCGTGGGCTCGCAGTTACCTACCTATCTCTGGAAGCAAAAACCCCACCACAGCAAACAGTGAAACGCAAAGGCAAGGCTGCGAGCTGTCAGCAGCAGGCTGTGCACATGGCAACGCCATCAAATGTCCTGCTTTCCTTCTGCTTGAAGTAGCAAAGTAGTTTTAACCCACTTGTTTTGCAGCTAGGTTTTGGGAAACATGTTGAATTCCCTTTGACTCCTCTGGCCTTTTGAAAGATTTCTGCAGGCCCTGCAGCCATGTCATCTTTATTAGCCCCTAAAATGCTGGCTGTTTCCATCTGCCAGTCACACGAATGCATGCCGAGACTTTAGCAGCACATCACCATGACTCAGTCTTCCTAGTGGGAGCAAAGACAGCCTTGCAATAAAGACAAAACCCACCAGCACAACACATGTGATAAAAAATAATGAATACTGGATCTTGATCAGCCAGGAAATTACCCAAAGGAAAGGGAGAGGTAAAGGTTTGGAGAAGAGTCCCCAGTAGACAAAACTCAGCCGATCTATTCTTGTTCTGGACTTAAAGGTGGCTTTGCTCTGAGTCACAAGCAAAAAGAACTCAAAAAAATACCTCACTTGAGGAGTACTTAAGAGGAAAGCAAAAAAGTAATCTGGAGCATCAAGTCTGTCCCACCTTGTTTCAGACAGCTCCAGACAGGATATAGGGCTTTCTTACAGGGTCAGGCCAGCTCACCCATAGGCATGTTAGAGGGTCATACCTAGAAAAGACTTCATCCCTTCCCAGCTCAGCCTTTATAATAAGAAGTTGACGTATATTCCCTCTGTGCTGTTCATCAGTCCCTATGCACGACACAGTAAATAGCACAGTGAAGACAGACATCACTTCTCTAAAACCTGCAGCCCTTAAGATGTACCAAGTCATGTATCAAACAACAGTGACACCTTAAAATCACAAGTGACTTCTGAAAGCATTGGCTTCTATTTTTGGAAGGCAATTCCTTCCCTTGAAGTATCTTGTTTAAAAAAATAACATTTTTTCCTCCCTTCTGTTGGTACTTGTGACACGATGATCACAAGGTCTGAATTACTCTGTATTTGGTGTGCTAATCCCCTCGGAGATAACATGTTGCAGTCACTGTGAAACCAGGCACTTAATGAGATGATTGAAAATAGCAATCAGGCACTAGGCGAAACGCCTAACCTCTGGCTATTTGGGATTACTGACTCTGAAGGACAAGCTGAATTATTTTCCTATTGCATTTATTCACAAATCCATACAAGCTTTTTATCCTTACTTCAAAAATACATAAGCAATGTGCTTCATTTCACAGAACTACACTTACTGTCACAGCTGAGACAACAGGTCAATGTGGCTGAAGCTGTAGATATCAAAACTCCGAAGAAGAGGGTGTATGGGCTTGTGAATATAGATATGGCCAACTTACCCGGCAGATCTGTGCCTCCTGGTAAGGGACCTTTCGTTCCTTGAATTCCTTCTTTGCAGTCAGTTCACGTGGTGGGGAGTTCACAGGCAAATGCCCATTACTGTATGAGTGCAACATCCCCATGTTTTCTACGCTGATGTTTTCCATGCTGATGTTTTCCCTGGCAGGAGCAACTGTGACCGCAGCTACAGGGGAATGGCCAGTTTCTCCACAATCCCAAAGTGTCCTGGTTTCATGTAGGCAGAGAGTACTTAGTGCCCATCAGTAGAAGAGCTGTGGTAATCGGTGGAAGCAGATGGGAACCAAATCTAACAACAGGGCAACAGTGCTCGTCCTGCAAGACAAGGACTCTCACCCAGAAGCTTTCACAGCATGTCAGTGAGAAAGAAAGGGAAAATCTAATGAAAAGCCTAAAACTGGTCTGTGTGGTAGAAGATGTTTCTCCTGTCTCTTTACCATGAGATATGATCAGAAAGGAATACAAGTAAGAAACTACGTGGTCTCTAGGAGAAGTCTTGATGAGAAAAGACAAGCAAAGGAGTCTCCACCTCAAGCTGAGGGGAAGTGAAGAGTGAGAGGCAAAGATCTGCCTCAATTTTTAAATCTGTTTATGTCTACCCCCATCAGTCAAGACCTTCTGGGGATGCTGTTTTCCTGGGAAGACTCCACTTTTCAGACTAATAGCATAACAGAAAGCCCACACTGCAATTCCTCGCATCACTCCTCCACAAAGCAGGGCATTGCCTGTTCACAGGTAGGACGTGTACCACAGCTCCTGCACCTGAAGGGCCTGCACCCTCCACCCAGCTTTCCTTTCACAGAAGCGAGAACCACCACCAGGTACATAAGCACTACATTTCAAGACATAAATAAGAACCTAAAGCAACTGGACCGATTTCCCCATTAAATGCATATTGCCACCATGAGGCTGAAATGAAGGCCTGCGTCTGAATGTATTGTTGACAGGAATCCATTTCCAGAGGCATCAATTATTTATGATTGCAATAAATCATTTACAAAGCGCTGTAAATTCCCAACAGGGTTGAACAAACACAAGGCTTCATCATCACCCATTTCTCTTACCGCCAGAGCTGGGCTGGGAAGAGGTGCCTATCTTAAACAGGATTGATTGGAGGTATTGTACTCAGGATATTGTACTCTGAATAAGGGGTAAACTTTATAAAACAAAGGGTAAATCAAGGTTAAACCTCATTCAGGCAGTTCCAGGGCTGCAGTGTTAACAGGTAGCAACACTTGAAGTTGGTAATTTACAGCCAGGTTGGGGATGCCTGGAGGAGGTCCAGACACACCTCTTCTGCCATGGAGATGTGTGTGTACAGAAGAGGTTCTGACACCTCTTGAGATGATCAGGAAATGCTCCATGGCACCTTCTGCCTGACCTGGGAGGGTCACTGAGCTGACTGGTGGCTATGCTCAAATCGCCTGGGTAGGGACAGCCATGCCCAGTGGGAGTCTGTCCACCAATATTAGGACTCAGAATTTCTTATTACATCTTTTTATAAACAAAACTTGGGACAGATCCTGTGAACCGTTGTTGAAGGTTTCACATGGCATGCATTAAGTAATCTGCCAAACAGGAGTAAGCTTCTACCCAGCGTAATGTGAACTGCCCAGTGAAATGTTGCAGCCAGCTAATATGAGGTTGGATTCTGCTCATACTATTCAAATGCTCCCCAGCTGAAGTCTGATCCAACTGGTGGGACCCACTGCCATGAGCAACCTTTGCAGTAGAAAAATCAGTCACCTGGACTTTGGGAGCTTCTACAGCTTGGCCGTTATCCTGCAAATCCCTTCCTTACAAATAAATAAATAAAGCAATAGATAGATAGCACTGACACAACAGAGCAGCAAAATCAGCGTGCCTGTTTAAATCATTTGCTGTTCGGGATATATTTTCTCTGCCAGACTGTTACTTTGAGCCCTGTGGTTCACTTTCCCTTTTTTTTCTAGACAGAAAACCTGCTACTGTTTTCTCTAAGACTGCTGCTGACTCCTTTGTCTGAGCCAGCCACTATTAGTCATTTGGGGCTAATTCCTGCCAGGGTTTTATTCACTGCAAGAGCCACAGAGGGATTTAAAGCTTTGCAGCAAGTCACAAAGGCCTCGTTGATCATTCAGCCAAACCCAGGGCTCTCTGTCTCCTACCCACATCAGCCCAGAGTGACTCAAACAAGATGAAGGGTGACATGACACCTTGGTGGATCCAGCCTCATGTCAGCGAGATCAGAGCCTGACCTCCAGGTTTGAGAGGCCATCTGGCTCAAGAAGGAGCCACAGGCTTGATTTTTCTTCACAGGCAATGTAACAAAGCAGAATCAGGCCATTTGGAAGCAATGAAAACTGTGATCCAATGTCACAGGAATTGGCATTGACACTTTTACCACTGAGCCAGCAGTGATTTTACCATACAGACATACCTTGAAAACATCCCTAGTATGCTGGCAGTGATTTGGAGAGACATGCCAATGTATTCTGGACCACTGAGTATGCCATATATCATGTTTCTGTGCAATTTTAAGAACTGCAGTATCAGCCAAATCTCCACAGAATATTAAAAATATAAAAGAATTTATAAATATTTCACATTAAAATTCACTGCTAACAGTTTGCAAACTTCCTGCTGTAGCCTAATGCAGTCAATGGGTGATTCATTTTCTACAGTTTTGGGGTACATTTTTCTAGTTGTGTAATTCCAAATTGCCCATATGTTGTGGGCCATAATGGTCGTCTTTGGGGTCCATGCGTGATATATAGCACAACACCTTCCTGGCCCACAACCTACCCATTATGCTCAGTCCTTGTGATTATTACAGATAATGAACTGTTGGGAAAGAAACACAAGGAAGAGCAATGGAAGGGCAGGCTCTAATGATGAACAAAGGCTACTGAAGACATAAAGAACTGATTCCCTTTCTCTCTCTCATTGCCTCATGGGAGACCTCTGCCATGTTATTACTTCCAGCCAGGCTGTCAGTCCATGTTGAACACATGGTCTCCTGGCAAAACAGGGAGCCTTGGGCCATGCATCCAGTCTGAGTCAAGGAGCTCCACATTGTCAATGTGCTTCCAGCTAAAACGAGCAAGCTGTGCTCTCCTAGCACGGACAACATGCATTGTCTGCAAGGGGTCTGGAGTTTTCGCCACAAAGGGCAACAAATGATGTTATTCCCACCAGAAAAGGACAGAAGGATAATAAACTTTCTGTCTGCCTGATTCACATGAAGGCATTTGAAAGACATTTTGGGTTTCCCTCCCCCCTTTCTTTCTGTTCTGCTTGATCTGAAAGCATGCCTTTGCATTTTGCCAGCAGGTTTCCTTACTAGGGTATTTCTAAGATGTGATACTTAGTTATTTGTGAAGGGAAAAAAATGCACAATTTGTCTTGCTTCCCTAAAACCAAAATAAATTCTAAACGCATCCATATTCCTCTGAGATATACTTCACTTTCAGAATGTCCATAATTCCATGCATCTATATGTGTACACGTGCATATTCCTACGGCTATTCTTAGTATACATCTGTATCACCTGTTGTAAGCAGATACCACCATGCCTATCCTAAAACCAGCCAAATGCCATTTACCTGCGCAAGAATAGCTTTAAACCTGTATTATCATACCCATCACTGCAAGTGGGAAGGCACCACCCTAGCTCAGACTTTTCTGGCCCTCCTCCTTCAATTTTTCTAGGTGAGTCTAAAAGTTACAGAATTAAATAGCTGCACCTGCTTTGATATTTGGCTCATTATCACTGTCTTCTGGGTGACCTGAGATCACTTGGGTTGCAGCGGTAGCAGTCCTGGGAGTATTTCACCTCCCTTTTGAAGCAGCCAAATCTGCAGCCTAGTAATTCTGCCTAACTGACAATTTCAGACTCTCCACTTCAAATGTATTAAAAGGAGCAACATTTTTTTAGAAAACACTATGAAAATATGGCCCCTGTATTGAGCCTTCTGGCAGATGCCTAAACATGCAGGCACCTGAAAAGGCTTTTAAAATCTGTCTCTGTTTTCCCAAACTGTTCAGTTTGTCATCTACCCACAAGAGGCCATCTTGCCAAAGACCTGCTGTTCACTGGCCCCACCTGGCACAGGATGGGGAGGTGGAAAGAGGTAATATTGACCTCCTGGCTCGGAGGTGTGCAGCTCATTCGGCATCTGTGATCTTGTTCCCCTTTCCCTGAGATCTCCCCATGTCACAGAGCTCAGGGAAGCCTGCAGGAAAGCAGTAACAAGGACATTCTTGCCCCTTTTCCTGCCAGGCTCAGGACAAGAGGTCAGACACACACAGTCACCCAAATTACTCACACAGAGACCTTGAGAAAGGGAGGTAGGCTTTACCACAGCACACAAATTAGCTTTGGTGGTCAATACTTGTAGAAGGTAGCTGCTAGCTGCACCATGCTCAGTACCACTCCTCACTGCAGCTGCCCTGGTGTCAGAGGTACATTTTTGGAAGCCAGCACTTTGAAATACCATAGAATTTAGCAGAATTTTGGAAATGCAACCAACCAATGTAACCTGCTGCTAGTATGTCTGCCTACACAACTTGCTACTGCCTGCCAGCTGGTGGCAAAACTATTGGCTATTCCTTTTGATAACCTCTCCCTTGTCCTCCAGTGCTCATCTGCCCTGGATCCCCAGGTTGCATGCATCTGCAGCAGCTTAAATGGACCCAAATAATTCTAAAAGTGAAAAATGCATACCTACAGAAAAAGTAAGCCCATGGCCCATGCAGTTATTTGCAGACAACACTCCACCAGGCAATATTTTGGGTACAGTTCCTGTTTGCAGTCCTATCTAAACACAAACCTTCTAATTTTCCACAAACTCTTTGAAATCATGTCCCTTCAAGCTTGTGAAAAAGTCTGAAGGTACAGAAAAGTTCTTCTGTCCAACTCATTCAGTGGGAAACCCTACAACAGAAAGAAGTAAACCAAAGCTCTTGCCCAGAGATTGGGAATTTTCCAATTCAAGCTTTTGTGGCTCCTACCCATCTGCACTAGTACAATAGCGGGGCCATGTTTGGCTCTGTGGCAAACTCAAATGCAATTGGCAGAAATGGGGAAAGAGATATAATTGTGTTTCTCCGGGGAAAGTGGTCATTAGGAGGGTATTATCTGGATAGTGGTTATATAAACTGTGGCTGAATGGGCTCTATTTACAATAAGAAAAATTGCCAGAAAGTGATCAGAACATATGCGATCTGATGAAAAGGCTGCACTTGAGCAACATGAAAAGCCAATAATCTGTGAGGAAGTAGCTGTTTGATAGCTAGGAATTTTAAGCAGGGATAGTGCTGGGGGAGGGATTTCAAATCTAATCAGACCATCAGTTTCAAAATTTTGCAGTAGTCCCAAACCTTGTCTGAAATTTGGAGTAACAGACAGAGAGAAGGCTGCTGCAGCCCATGGGCCAGGTTCAGACCTGATTTATTCTTTCTGCAAATCCACAGTGTTTACAATAGCACATCCCCTGCCCTTTGGTGTGCAACCTTTTCACAGAGGTCTGTCCTCACACATTCACTGTTGAGGAGATCATACACATCTGAAAGAAGGAATCTGTCCCGTTACACCACAGTTTGTCCCATTAAGCCAATGGGAATCATGACATCTCTGTAATAACTTGTAACAGCCCCGAGACTCAGTCTCTCAGTATCTCTTCTACACTTGCAGCCACAAAGCGATGGATCAGCCCCAGTCAAATCCCTCTTTTGCATCTTGCTGAAAAAGACTGAGAATGACTACAAGATATACACAGGAGGTTTTATCTTCGATACCTGCCTTCATTGCACATAACCCAACACAGATTCAAGAGTGGCATTTTTCCTTAAGAAAACACTTTCTAGAAAAAGGCATAATAATTCTTTAGCATTATCATTGTGAATTTGTAAGCAGAGACTGGGACATAAAAAACTTGGTCTACCAGAGGAGCTTAATTTAGCTTGCCAGGTTTGAGACCTTACAGGGAGAATTCTGTAGGGATCTTAAGTAGCTCAGTGGAGTCAGGCACATACTTGGTTTTCTGCTACTAGATCATTCACGAACTATAAACCACCAAACCACCATAGACATGTGTTTCTCATACAAGAGCACAACCTTATCTAGCCAAAGAATCAGCTCCCTGTAAGTTTTTGCCATAATTTGTAATTGATGTAAGAACATAAAATGGCTGCACCTCCAACTGTTTTCAGCTCATCACCTTCCAGCACTGCACGTGATTGCTGTGTATTTATAATGCAGTGGATTTCTTTTTCATGAACACGTTCCAAGTTCCCTTGAATATGTATAAACTTGTGGTGACCGTCTGATTCCCGCTCATTCTCTCTTTCCCATGCAGGTTTTTATAGACTCCACCACAGAGAATCAGAGCTTTCCAACTTATTCCTCCTATGAAAACTAAACTCTTGATTGGCTTTGTTGCCTTTTCCTGAGCTCTTTCAATTCTACTGTATTCTTTATGAGATGCAGAGACCAGAACTGCCTACAGGATTCAAGGTGTGGGCCAGCCATGGATTTGTACAGCAGCGCTGAGAGACGTCCCCTACTGCTTTCCCAATCCCGCCAGTATTTTGGGGTTTCTGCTAAGCATTGGGCTGAAATTTTCATGAGACTTTCCATTCTAGCCTTAATGTCTCTCTTCATCAATAACAGCCAACTCAAAGCCCAGCATTTTACCTAAGATGTTGGGTTTATTTTTTCTTAATGGCATTATGTTACATTGTGTTTTAGCTCACATTTTACTGCTCACTCACGAAGTCTCATGAAGATGTTCACAGGCTTCATCCCCTACCCTGAATAACTCTGTGCAATCAGAATAGAGACCGGCCCCTCCAAAGAGAGATTTGTATCTTCACAAGACAGACATTTCAGATAAGCATGATGTAGAAGAGTTTCTTTCTCTCCACGAGATGTGTAACTTTTAGACAGTAAAAGTTAGGCAGGATGAATGCCACTGTGAAGCTCTAATCCCTGAGTTCATGAAGGCAGGCATAAGAAAGCTCCTGTGATCTCAAGCCCCTCTGTACAACCAGACAGAAAAGTGGGTCTGCAATTCCTGGCAGAACAGGATTAGTATTAGAATTAGTACTGGTGTAGGATTCAAAAGGCACAAGTTTCAGTCCTTTATCTCTACAGACTTTCCCTTCTCCTCCCTTGTTGTCAACAGTGCTGAGAACCACAAGACGCAATACAGCATGCTCTGCAGACACAGCTATTTACCTGACACCAGCTCAGTGACTACGGAACTTCCACTTTTGCAACAAGTGTATATACCTTCTGGGGTTTTAGTCTCAATCTTTCCCTGCTATTAAATTTATATCTTAAATTTAAGGTCTGACAAACCTCTTCTCTGTAGATCACTAGTCATATGTCCCCTTCCCATATCATAATGGCCACCTGCAATTTTACACACAGCATATGGAGGGAGGTACAGTTGTATTTGTGTGAGTCGCATTCATTCGGCATGATTAGTCATAGATCTTCCAGTGCAGGTGTTAACACATATGGCCGCTATCCTCATCATGCTCATCAAACAAGCAAGACCAACTTGTTCCTAACTTCAAGCTTTAGAGTACTTAGGGACTGACAGACCTAACCCTAATTTCCCTGCTTGTTATTTTCCTTCTCTGTTCAGCTAGACAAATGAACACTGCACTCCCTGAACTGAAGAGAGAAGCACAAGGATTATTCATTAGGAAACGAGTACTCATCTGATTTTTGAGAAATGCAGACAGTTTTGCTGGATTTCTTTTTTTTTGCACTGTTCTCTCAAAACAAATCTTCCAGCTGCCCTACAATTACATAAGGATGTACTTACTCAATATGTAGACAGGTGACCTTTAAGGAAAAGATGGGGTGTCAATGATTCAGTAAAGCGTCTCCTTTTCTCTCAGAGTTAATGGTGAGCAATATCCAGTTCTGCAGTTGGCTGGAGGTTGGTTTTGGTAAGGTGACAGTGAGACGGTTCAGCTGTTCCACCTATTTGTATTGTTTGAAGATCTGATGCTAAACCACTGGGCACAAAAGAAATAATTTTTATAAAGCTGTTTGAAATTTTCTTTAATTTATCAGCATTCAAAATAGTCCCTCTTTTTACAAACACTCTTGCAGCACTCATCCTAAGAGATTTGAGGGCTTTTCTGCCGCATTTGTAAAACCAAAACGATTTTCAAGACTACTTTTTGAAGTTTAATGAGAACAGCAATTTCTTTTCAAATTAAAAGAGTAGTCACATGCAATTTCTAAGATGTTGTCAAAACTAGACAAAAAAAGCCCTCACAACATAGAACATATCAATCAGCCATTTGAATGCTGCAGAAGTGTTCTGGTAAAAGTCTGCTTAGCATAATTACGCTCTATGCAAACTTTCCCACCAGCTCAACCAGAAATTGGATGCTATTTATCCTGTTTTAGCAAAGAGATGTCTGGTAGCATGGACCACATCTTTAACTGGATGACTACCTCATTGATGCTACTTGTTTCATAGCAAAATACACAGAACACCTACTATGCCATTCATGAATGTATTACATTCCCATGATGGCTGGTAGCCATTGCTTACATCCTAAAATATTAGGATATACATATTGCTGCTTCTTTTCCCAGCTGCAAACAATGAAAAAGAGAGTCAGCTCAGGGAGAGAAGAGAAGCTACAAAATTATTTGATCCTTTCATATCTGAGGAAATAATCCTCTGGAATCTCCATAACCCCAAAGAAATTAATAGAAAGTCTCCTAAGAGGATTCACCAGGCCTCAAGTCAGAAACTCCATCCCCATCATGAATATTCACAGATGTATTCTTACAGCACTCTAACAGAAGAGGGCATACCTGTTTTTTCCTCTTTATCAGGGAGGGCCTAAGAAAAAAGGCAAGGTTTGAATGGGATTAAGACTCCTACAATGGCCATTGGTACAAAGTATGATTTACAAAAGCACGCAGCTATGAAACTTCCCCTGATCTGTATCTTTACATACCTTCCTAATTTCCTGAAAAGTTTGGTCCTAGGTGACTACTGTTCTGAATGCTGTTTGCTTTCCGCAGCCTTTTTCCCTTTTTTGCTGTCAGAACTGCAGGACCACCATGGCTAAGACAGCAGCACGGAGCTGCTCCTTTGCGTGCATTGCTCACGGCTTGTACCTAAGCACCACGTGGATGCACTGGGGCAAATCGGCAGCCCACAACAGGCTTGCAGAGTTACCACTCTAGGAATAAACCACATGGGAATAAACACCACATTAGGAATAAAAAGTAAAGAAGCCAGCATAACGCTGGCAACTCAGGTTGGATTTGCAGGATTGCCAGCAAAGGGGGAGGGCAAAAAGAAAGCACAATGAAAAAAAAAAAAAATCAGTAAAACCTTTTTGCTTGTAAGCAGAGCACATTTTTGGTTGTATGACTGAAAGGCAATAAACAGACAGCCAAAGACAATAAGCACGAAGGCATTTTCACAGAGCCTCTTCTCAGATTAAACTTAATTTCCCACTAGCTTCTTATTACTTTGATTATAGGAGTGTTACTATTGGTGTATCATAGCCTGAGATGTAACACTGCCAACACGCAGGTACACCACAACCCCTACCCAAGCAGCATTTCTAGGAAGTGCACCGCTATTACCGGCTGGAAGCACTCTAGAAAAAGGCTCCAACCTGCAAGATGCCAGTTTGCTAGCAGGCATTAAGAAAGGGAAATCGTACCATAACTCCACACAAGGAAAACTTGTAGAGCTTGGTGGTGTTAGAATGGGATTCAAAAAACCCAAGTTTAAGTCATGACTTCTCAAGGGACTTGTTGCATGAAATGGGATGGGGAAGCTGTCCGGGCCTTTTCATCCTTTCCCTACATCCACCACACACGCCAAGGGAAACCGGGGTAGAAGAAGGGGACACCATCGGCTCTCTGGTCTGCTTTCAGACGTCAGGGGCCTGAGATGCCCCAAGGAGATCCATGGATAAAGCACATGCATTTTTCTCACAATCACAAACATCCGCAAATCAGCGCTATCAATCTGCTTTGAACAAGCCACAAATGACTTGACAAGGCCAGCACTGTAACAATTTAGAGTACCTGCTGCCAAGCTAGCTACTCACTATCTGGCTATAAATCTTGACTGACATATGCATATGCTATGTTTTCCAGCTTTCTGGCTTTCTATCCTTTGTTTTGTAATCCCAGAGTGATTGCAATTAAGGAATACTATCTCATCAAAATGCCTATCAGCACACTAGCTTGTAAACACTCGTAATAAGTATGGCTAATAAAATACAGTTTATTAGCCAACCTTGTACAGTATTTTTACAGCCTTTTCCACTCATCATTGAGAAAAATAAATCCTTCGCAGCTGTGCTGGAGCTGGCATTGCTGCCAGCCTCCCTTGGTCTCACCTGTAACAAGGTGAGTAATTAAAGTCCTTATAGGAGCAGCAGGGTTTTTTATTGCCTGCCACAATCCCATCCTCTGCTCATCTGAGTGACTTAGAGAGGCACTGCCACAAATGTTTCCAAAATATATCAGCAACGAAACTTGCTTTTGTTGTGTTAAATGATGGAAAAATTCAGAAGCTCAGATGCTTAGCGGTCCTTGTTTCCTGTCCCAGGATGCCAAGGAAAAATCTGGTGGCCCCTCAAGTCTGGTGGATCAAAATCACCGGTCAGGAGTGTGGAAGAGCTGCCTGTGAATCATTGTGTTAAAATAGTAACAAGCAAATAGCTGGAAGTGGGGTGGAGGGAAGCCTTCACCCCATGAAGTTCTCAGGAATTAATTAGTCTGGCGTGATGGTAGATAAGTGATGATTTGTCTGAGGTTTAAGGGAACTAAAATCACTTTGCTTTTATTTATGCCATGACCTTGCTTGTTCTCAGCCACCAACTGGACAAATGAACCACAAAATAGGAACACTGTAAAAAGCTTGAACCATTGATTCAAAAGAGAATGTTTTATCTAGTGGAAAAACCATGCAAAGTCTTCTCTACCACAAGATGCTGTTTTGTAGCAAAGCCTTTTTTTTCAAAGGTACTTAGTGAAGTCAATTATCATGATATATGGAGTTACTTTCCATGAGATAAACATAAAACCAAATGCTTGGCAGTAAACATAAACCTCCCAAGTTTTCCTCCTTCTTCTGTCCTTTTATCTCTTTTTATTACCACATTCAAAAGTATAAATTGGTAATTTATTGAAAAATGAATGGTAACATTTACCGAAGTGGCACTATTTGCTACCCATTTTACTGTGAAGAGAGCCTGGTTTTAGGAGCTTCTTTCTTTATGTTTTTTAACACAAGCATAAACAAAAATGATCCTGAAAATATGACTTAAATATTTTCCCTCTTTTCTTGTTTTCTTTAAGAAAAGAAACACGGACATAAACCTATGGAAAGGAATAAGATTGCTTTGTGTGAATACTTTTCCCCGTCAGGTCCTGATGTGGCATGCCAGCACTGCAGCCTGGAGGAGGTACCACAGATGAAGGGATGTGTCCAGGGCACCTGGGAACCAGCCAGCAAAAAACCTCAGCAGCTTCAGTCTGGGATCCTTACCCAGCGTAACAAAAATCCCTGTGACCCCAGCTATGAATTTAGACTACTGACCTGCTTAAGGCAGCAAAGTCATCAACGGGATTACCCCTCATTAGCACCCAAGCTGCTAGGTTACACTTATTACTGGGTGTACATCTCTGGGAACAGCAGATCACTCCTTCAGATAATGCTAGCAGTCATTTGCCCAGAGCAAGGTTTGCAGGGAAGGTGAATTAGTGGCACAATTTACATACCTTGAAAAACAAAATCCTTCCTCATGTTACAAAGCAACCCATCTGTTTAGGGGACATGTGAGAAAACCACTGAGCAGCAGCTCTGATCAAATGGGCCAGATGAGCTGGTCACCCAGCTTCCCCCAAGTGTTTCCCTTCAGGGGAGGGTAACATAAATCACAGCATCCTAGAGGAGGAGCTCAAGTTTGTAATCCCCTCCAGCTGGGATCAAAGTGATATGTGGTGCTGCTAATTACAAAATGCTGTAAATACATATTCTACCATACAACCTTTCAAGGTCCACTATAGAGCACAGACCTCCTGGTTTTCCCGAGGCTCCTCCTTATCCAAATGCCTATAGACAGATTAGCTGCTGAACTGAGCAACTGAGGGCATTCCTTGCTGCCATTAACACATTTTAATGAAACCCATTTTATTAATATTTTCACATATGTAAAGCAATTCAGCTGGACTGGAAACTGTCCACATAAATTCTCTGTGACTACACTACTTACACTCTAATTCTTCCATTTCTACAGAGCAAATCACTCCTACCTTCTGCTATGTCCTGGAGCTGAATAGACAGTGATAACTTTCCATGGGACAGATAATTAAATTAAATCCATTCAATTCCAGAAGTTATCACAATTCAGAGGGAGCAAGTCTTTGTCTGCTAAGCTCTCAAGGTTTGTAACAAAGGGCCTAATACTCTATATAATTTGTGTAACGACAAGTGTATGAAAATTGTATAGGATTTTTCCATAAGAGCAGCATCCTGCATTGAGAAAAAATATCTCGTTATTATAAATGCATCCTCTGAAGCACTCTAACCCTCTAAAAATAAAGCCTAAGAGTGAAGTCACACTGTAATAAGCACTGTAGTATTCTATTTTATACAGTTCTTATGCAACCCCATTCACCTTACACAGTGCCCCCTAAGGATTCAGGCATCCTTTAAGTCATCCTCTCACCAGTGGAGAACCACATGCAAATGGAATTGGGGGTGGATTTGGATTAGGTTCTCTGCATAAGTGGGTTTTATACAGCTGCCCATTGCTACAGGTTAACATCAGAGACAGAAGGCCAAACACCTCCACAGTGCATGGCAGGGAAAGGCTGCAGGATTTGTGTTTCAGAGAGTGACCCACAAAAAAATCATGAGGAGATGAGCCCTGCTCTTCAGTTGAGCCCCAGGAGCACTGCTGCTGAGCACAGCCTTTAGCCTGCAGCTTTTGGAAGCTGTTATGATGGCTTAGAGACATTTGGACATGAGACTTGAGACCTTGGCCTGGCCAGATAGTACCTGAGAGAACTAACGTAGGATCAAAGCAAGTTCTTTTTCCAAATACCTTCTGATGCAAATAGTTACTATGTGGGAAGGGAAAACAAACTCAAAACCTGAGCAGTGAAATGAAGGTCATGTAACAGGTGAAGACCAGGGGTTACACTTTGATCCCTTCCTGCTGGCTAGAAAGGCCCTTGCAGAAGGCTGTTAAAGTGCGTATGATACTGCAAGTCCAATGGCCAGGGGGTTTTGTTTGGGCAAATTCCAACTGGCAAGGGATGTTTATGGACAGAGAATGAGATGTGGCTGGTCTCCAACAAGCCATACTCTGGTTCTTTAGGAAGTTTGTAGGAGGGACCAAGTCCCACCCAGTGTCCAAATCAAGCTTAATAAAAGTTACAGTTATAATGATTGGAAGGTTAGACTCAAGCCCAGCAAATGCGTGAGAAAAGGGTCTTAAATCAGCATAATGGCAACTAAAGACAACTACCATTATTTATTGTAAGACATGAGTAAATCTGTAATACGTCCTCCCCTCTGCACAGGATTAATTCTCAGATTAGCACCAGAAAACCATTTAAAAAAGAATTCATATACAGCACTCAGTCTTAACGCATGAGTTTGAAAATCTAACCAATGTGGAAGTGCCTTTCTCCATCCTCTTCTCTGACAAACATAACATTTCTGTTTAAACACTGGGAGAAGCCATTCTGTTTAGTTAATCCTGATCTGTTGAAGAAGATACATTAAATCAACACCTGCCACTTTTTAGTAATTTCTTAGAGTGAACAGCCTTTGCGATGGATTTTTAATCTGGCAAGGAATGTAACAGAAAGGGATTGTGGTAAATGAAGGAACTCTGCAGAAAAGCCACTCCCTATTTAAAGCAGATAATGAGCACCAGAGCTAGTGTGGAAGCAATTAATTCTAATCACTTATGAGACAATAAAATTTAATTATGGGTTCTTTGAAAACTGAAAACCCAACAATTATTGTTAATAGGCTTTTCTTGATGGCAGATAGTGAACAGAATTTGTTGAGGCTGTTTTTCCTGCAGTTAATTTAAAAAAAAAAAAAATCAGCTTTTAGTTAAGGATGCCTAGACTTACACTAATATACAAAACAGTGCTATTGTGCTAAGTTTAGATCCCACAGGACAGAAATGCAATCTTTGAAGGACTCTTGGATATGCTTTTATATAATTGGCATTCTCCTCTCTGCTGAGGTCTCAGCTCTTCATTATCTGTTCAGAGGTACTTTCATCTCGGAACAGCTGGATGTCTCCAGCTTCATTTCTGGTACACTCATTCTAGTAAGAACAGATATTGCGAGTGGTTGTTTTGTCATGCACTCATTTAGGTGCTGTACGAGAGCTCTATTTGAGGAGTAACAGAGGTGGTAACCCAGACTACAGCACAACCAGGTGACTCCTGCTCTGTGTTGATGTGGCTGTGGCCCACATTCACTCTCTTCCCACACCAGATGCGGCTGCAATTTCAAACAGAAAATGAACTGCTCCCCCTCCAGTCTAGCAGTATATCTCACCCAGCCTGAACTGCATGAGGAGAGCATGAGGATGGAGAAGGACCATCAGTTAAATTCTGGTGTTTCTCATTTTGATGCTCCACTCATCTGTTTCTCTCCCAGCTAGCTACAGAGCATGACTTCTCTTGCACTTGAAATAGCTTCCAGCCCTTTCAAAGTGTAACAACCTCTGAGGCTATCATATCTACGAGAAATTACTTAAAAGCATTTACTAACAAATGTAAACTAAAAAATCTGGAATTTGCGCAGTGACTTAAATGTCAGTCCTTCCTCCCCTGTACTCTCTGTCTGTGCTCTTTGGGGCCTGTGCCTCAGTGCCCTTAGGAGTCTGTATTTTCTTTGTCTGGTTTGCACAGTCTTCAGATGGTGAATGGCATTACTATACTATATGTTTACCGATGTCCATGATAACATGGGCATATACCTCATCCTCACCACCATTACAGGACTTCTTTGCTTACCTGTGCCAAGCTCTAACAGCCATGTTTTGTTGTCCATATGAAAACTGCATAGGAGAGACTCCCCACGAGATACTATTGCTGAGGCACCATGTGCTTGGATATCCAAATGAGATATAATGGATTCTGCATTGCTGAGACCTTCATTTCAGGATCAACAGCTCAGGCTAAGCTGCAAAATAGATAAATACTGGTACCTTTATAGCTGTTGGAAGAGCACTACAAAAGATTTCAATGCTTATTTTAGGATATACTAAGAACTCAGACCCACTGGCACTAAGAACACACTATTTATTTGCTTTCAGCTGGCCACATCAATGCATTCAAAATTTGACTCAGGTTTGACCCTCAGCAAAGGTCACATTTTGACCACTTCACCTCCACCATTCTGTCTCCCATGAATCATGAAAGGCAGCAAACACTTCAACCCATGCCCCATGATGCTTAGTCAGAACATAACCCACTTTTCTAAGAGTTGTTCCAAGTGCTTCTGTCATAAGGGGATGGATTGTAATGCTTCTCAAAGACGGTGAATAGCAGAGGGCCATTTTAAGCTATAATGAGGTCTCATTACTACAAGAGATCTTGAAGGACAAGAGCTTGGCAGCATTTAGCAATGCTCAGGAAGTCAGAAAAAAGAACAAGATTGTCTAGAGCTGGAAGAGCAAATGTTTTTCCTGAAAAGGCGCCTGATTCTCTATGATGAATATCTTGGGAAATCATTTACACCAGAGGCTAAAAGCAGTGTGAAATCAGCACAGCAACATTATGCTGGCTTTGCACTAGTGTAAGCAACTCTGTAGAGACTGACAAAAAAACCATATCCATAGAGTTTAAGAAACTTCATGCTATAGGAGTAAAAAATTGGCCTTTAATAACAAGAAACTTTCCCTGGGAGAATGAATTGTGCCAGAACTACAAACTCTTGGCACTCCTTGCAGGTCCCTGCAAAACAGCTGCACTTGCTACTCTTGGATACGGTCTTAGATGATCCAGAGCATTCATCCAAGATTATGGTAATCCCAAAGCACTAGCATTACTCCCTAGCAATTATTCATCTTTTCCCCAAAGTACATTATCATAAAGCTTGAACATAATTTGCAACAATTGCTTTTGTCTCTGAGTTTCATCTTTACAAACTTCCCTGAATTAAAAGAGTTTACCTCAACTGGTATTATCAGTCTGCAGAATTCAATATATTTTAATTATGAGGATGAGTGAGAGTTTAGCCTACCAAGTTAATGACAAAATATCATGTTCTCCATTTAATTAGGACACATTAAAAGGTTCATATTTAAATTCTCTTCAATGTAAGGGTGAAACAAATGTTGCAGAGTAACTAGATTATTCCCTATAAATTACATTATGCAGTGTTAGACATTGAGATGCAGAAAGAAGAAAAACAGAGGCTTTGGGTACTATTTGGCAGCTGACTGTTGTAGAATAGCAGATTTCAATGTCCCGCAGATGGCTACAGCGGTAGCATTCATATGCTTCATACGGCATGGCAGCACCTCCTGTCCTTGCAGAGATGACAACAGCACTAATTACATCTGCGGAAAGCTTCCCAAGGTCCAGGGCTGCTCTGACTACAATTTGGTGTTATAAACACTATAAACAGAAGGAGCCAGAAGTGCTCTCTCCTTTTACCACCTCATCTTGGTTGTTGCATGAGCCCACCCTCCTGCTAGTGGTTGTTCGCACCTGACTGGGATATAGGCAGCAGGCGTGCATCAAGCCACTGGTATTGCACACACACTGCAGTTGTGGGTTTTAGTGTAGTGCTAACTTCCAATCCCTTCCCTACTTTTATGGATCACTTTATGATAAAGATATAGAGGTGCTAAGCTCCCAGCCAGACTCCTAGATGCCTCTGATGCAAGCACAGGGAACCAAAGCACAAACAGGCTTTTAAACCTTGAGGGTGCAAAATATACTTGGTATGCGTGGGAAGGAAAAAAAGATGCCTTACAGGCTGGCGGCAACATCTAGTCCAGGAAAACCCAGCGACCTGCAAGATAAGCAAGACTTATTTCTCTGCTCACTGCCAAGAGTTCTTTCAGACCATGGAGTCTTTCCTACTTGGCTACTTCCTAGGACTTTCAGAAACCTGATTTTGACTGTTTCAAATAGTCTCAGAGCAAAGAGCTTTCTTAAAGCTGTTCACTATTTTTATTTTTTACTTATATAAAGCATATGCTTTCATCTCGCTGTGTTTTAAGACCTCTACCAGGAAAGCAGAAAGTGGTAGCCATAAATTGTCTTCACTCTCTTACATTCTTTTCTTCTTGCTTTCAACATGCCAAACCATCACTGCTTTGCTGTTAACTTCTGCAGGGGCTGCTTGAGCAATCTCCAAGTGATTTAAATGGTGCTAACTGCAGAAGAGTAAATCTAGGAAGGTGATCAACTGGATAAAGAGCCAGACCTCAATATTCAGCAGTGCCTCCTGGGAAATTGAGAGGTTCCAGAGCTGAGGTTATCCTCCAGAGCTTCCCAGCACTTGGCACACTTGGAGAGCTATGACTCCAGAGAGTGGCTTAGCAGACTGACTACTGAGAAAAAAAAAAATCTCTCTTACTAAAAATTAGGTCCCTTCATATTTCATCATGGCTCTTGCCACCTTTTCTTGTGCTTATCTCAAAAGTTGTGCTTTGTACTGTCTCTTATACCTTCATGTGTCTCTTTATCAACCCTCTTTTAAGACAGTAAAAAAGAACAAAATTATTTGACTGCTTGTAGATTAGGAAATTTCTTGCTCTGAACAGCATCATCTTTCATCTGTCATTGTCACCTTCCCCAAGATTAGTAAGAAAAAGACATCTATAAGGCAGGATTTGTTGAAAGCAGAGATGAGCTTGGCACAAAGGATACTAATTGTAACTTTTTTTTTTTATCTACATTGATCCTAACAGCTGTAGATAGATACTTAAAAATCTTTTCCTATAGTGTCCACACCTTCATTACGCAAAGAAGAAAAGCATATTGAGAAACAAATTCAGCCAGCATTCAGTGTTTGCACAAGGTAAGCTGGGGGATGATTTCCTGGCTCCTTCTGACCGTGACAGGATGTGGTGGGTTGACCTTGGCTGGACACCAGGGGCCCATCAAAGCCACTCTCTCACTCCCCCTCCTCAACTGGACAAGGGAGAGAAAATATTATTAAAAGCTTGTGAGTCAAGATAAGGACAGGGAGAGATCATTCACCAATTACCATCACGGGCAAAATAGACTCAACTCGGGGAAATTAGCTTAATTTATTACCCATCAAATCAGAGTAGGGTAATGAGAAATAAAACCAAATTTTAAAACACCTTCCCCCCACCCCTCCCTTCTTCCTGGGCTTAACTTTACTGCCACCTCACCCCCAGCAGCGTGGGGGGATGGGGATTGGGGCTTGCGGTCAGTTCATCACATGTTGTCTCCGCTGCTCCTCACACTCCTCCCCTGCTCCAGCATGGGGTCCCTCCCATGGGAGACAGTCCTCCATGAACTCCTCCGTTGTGAGTCCTTCCCACGGGCTGCAGTTCTTCATAAACTACTCCAGTGTGGGTCCCTTCCACGAGGCGCAGTCCTTCAGGAACAGACTGCTCCAGTATGAGTCCCCCACAGGGTCACAAGTCCTGCCAGCAAACCTGCTCCAGCGTGTGCTCCTCTCTCCACGGGTCCACAGGTCCTGCCAGGAGCCTGCTCCAGTGCAGGCTTCTCACAGGGTCACAGCCTCCTTCGGGCATCCACCTGCTCTGGCACAGGGTCCTCCACAGGCTGCAGGTGGATATCTGCTCCACCATGGACCTCCATGGGCTGCAGAGAACAGCCTGCCTCACCATGGTCTTCACCAAGGGCTGCAGGGGAATCTCTGCTCTGGTGCCTGGAGCACCTCTTCCTCCTCCTCCTTCACCAACCTTGGTGTCTGCAGGCCTGTTCCTCTCACATATTCTCACTCCTCTTTCCAGCTGTAGTTGCACAGTTTCTTTTTTCCCCCTTCTTAAATATGTTATCCCAGAGGTGCTACCACCATCTGGCTCAGCCTTGGCCAGCAGCAGGTCCATCTTGGAGCTGGCTGGCTCTGGCTCTGTCGGACATGGGGGAGGCTTCTAGCAGCTTCTCACAGAAGCCACCCCTGTAGTCTCCCCACTACCAAAACCTTGCCATGCAAACCCAATACACAGGAGGTAAGAGTTTCATCTTGCATCAGTCAGAGCAAAAAGAACTTTTTTTCTTCAACAGGGGAAGAGGAGGAGACACCAAGAGGAGATGGAGGAAAAGACAGCTTAGGGGATGGCATATAGATAGATGGGTCTGATTAAGTGTGGAAGTATATCAGTGTCACCTGCTTCAGAGGACTGGGGAAGGGACCAGTGTTTAGCACCAGCAGCAAAACATTAACACTACTGCATAATTACAGAGTACTCGGTGTATATTCAGCCCTGGTGTGTTTTTCTACTAAATTCCACTCTAATTACATGAGAGTCTGTGGACACCAAAGAAGCTGTAGTTTAAGTACCTGCAGCTGCTGCAATAAGTAACAGGAAAGTATAGATACATGTATACATAGATGCACACACCCACACTGTTAGCTAATTGACAGGAGCACTGTTTAAGAAAGCTGAATTAAAAGCAGTAAAGGTTTTCCCATTTTCCAAAACTGGCAGCCCCTTCTTTAAATTTCCCATCTCTTTGATGTTTCTTAGCGAACTGCTCTATCATCTGGCTCTTCACATCTTACATGTCCCTCCTGGGGGATCAGGGCTTCTTCTTTCTCGTGTACATACAGCTGAAGAGAAAGAGCATTCGCTTTGTCCTGCTGCTCTTTTCCCACCACCTCCTCACCTCTGAGGCATACAGCAGCTCTGCATTAAATGATGCATTCACCATCAAACATAAGAATGATGGCTTCCTAACAGACTAGTGTTCATCAATGCTTTAAAAAAAAAAAACAGAAGAGACTTGAAAAAAGAAGAAAGAAGGGCAGAATGGAGGCCACACAGAATTTAAGAATGAGTAACTGTCACAATCCAGGGCATTTATTTCATTTTTAGCTCACGAGAGAAGTGACAAAATAGAAGAGGAAGAACAAGAGAATATAGAAGTTTCAAGATGTCACTTTGTTCACCACTAGAGGTAAAAGCAGGCTGGGAGGATGTGAGGTGACACCAGTTGTTAATGGGATTTTTGCCACTGAAAAAAAACTGTGCAGGATGTATTCGAGTGGGGCTTCATTAACCACCATTAGTCATCTATTTCACAACTGAATGGGTGAACACTTGATGGCTTTGGGCTTTTCTGGAGTTTTGGTTGGTTGGTTGTTTTTTCGTTTGTTTGTTTGTTTGTTTTTTTGTTCTGTTTTGTTTTGTTTGTTTTTAATAATATCTCTACTCTAAAAGTGCAAAGCTCTCCCTAAGCACGGCAGGCAGTGTTGTATTCATCACAAAAGTTAGTACTGAAGAAATGCCCATGCCAAGAGCACTTGGGATATTAACCAGATCAGAAATAAAGTCTACAACTGGATCAAAATTTGGTCTTGGCACTTAGCACCAATTGTTCAGAGAGTCTCATGGTACCCAAAGGCATGACAGCCTCTGCCCTCTCCTTTGCACTTTTCAATAACAGCTCTCATCACATTTTATATCCTTCCTGAAATGCTTTAGCATTAATTTTAAAAACCCCAGACTATCTAGCCACCCTTATTCTCGCTCTACATTTAAAGCTTCTTGGGACCCAAGGGAACTTGAGAACACACGCAAGAAGCAGCCTAGGTTTGCTAATCTCCTCAACAGAGCCCCTTTTCCTGAAACTTTCAGTGTTGATAGCTTCAGAAAAAGCACTGTTGTGTGGTACCCAGCTCCACCACCATATATCTAGCACTAGCTGGCAGCAGTATTTCTTGGCAGGGCCTGCAGGTATTGGGGGATGCATAAGAGGTAGGTAACTATAAGCTAACAGTGCCCTGGATCCAGCATCTCAGGCAGACAGAGCGTGGCTGGAGGAAGATGCTCCACTTTAGCTTACTCTAGCAAGTATCAGAGAAGTTGTCCAACTTTAAATCTTCCAGACTCCAGGGTGTGCTGTGTACATACTGCAACATGGGGTAAAAAAGACAGACACATAACGTTCCTTAGCTGGTAAGCGTTTAGAGGCAGGCACTGTATATGCACTGGATGCAGTGCCATTGGCCATAGAGCTGCTGAAGTCTTTTGCCATGCAGACAGCAAGTGCTAACATGCACCATGTGGCCTGTTTGCAGGCATTGCCAGAGCTGAAAAAGCAGCAGAGAAGGCTGGAGCAAAAGCAAAGGGGTCACTTAATTGGGAGGGGTAAAGCACTGCAACACTTTCACCTCGTTTTGAAAGGATTCAATTTTAATGCCCACAATCACGGCACAAAATGTTGGACAGCAACACACAGAAGTCTTTGGGGAGTTCTTCACTTTTTAAGCTGGACACAAAGCTGTGAGAGAGCCTTTATGATACAGGGACAGCTGCCTGAATTCAGAATGTTGAACCAGAATTTAAAAAAATAATAATAATAATAGCCTGAAGGATTAAGCAGAACTTGGAAGCAATTCCAGGACACACACATACAGCCTTCCTTTCCCATCAAATTGACAGGCTGAAGAAGATGATTCTTGGCCAGGGTTAAAAACCAAACAAAAAGTAGCTGCATCATGCCTGTCAGCTGTTGCAGGGAATCGCAGGGAATTAATGTTCATCTGTCTTTAAAGAGCTCCTATCACACTCATCACTGTGGCAGGCATCCACGGTATTATCAGGTGGATCAAGCAGGAGATGTTTAATTGTTACATGAAGTTGTAAAATCCTCAATAATCAGCAATGGAAAGAGAAAGCTACATGTCCTTCTATAGGAGTTTAGGACCAGGCTCTAGTAGTCCAGCATGATAACAGCTGGGAGTATGGACCCAAGGCAGGCATTTCTAAGGAGGAACAAACTTGGTTATGAAAAGAAGGAGCAACCCCCATTTAGGATCACTTGTATCTCCTTTCATCTCCTCTGCTATAGTAGTGTCTGGATCCACCCATCTAGTCAGTAACTAATATTTGATCCTATGTGGAAATGGGGAGAAGATGGTGGAGAGGCTAGGGAGAGGATGGCTTTCCAATGAGCCATCGAAAGTATTGGCTAGGAATTAGTTTGTGTGAGTTGGAAAACAATTAGTGCAGATGCTATAAAATACAGGAAAAGATGGTTAGGTGGATGATCCGAGATCCTCTCTCTCTTGTGGTGCCAGAAGCAGTAAGACTGCAGGTTGGAGATAGTTCTTCTATGCAGTGTTTCCACTGTCAAACTGTCTGTAGTGGAAGAGACTCCTGGAGTCCAATTTCCCAGAGTATTTGACAGCTTCAGCAAAAAGCTTTGTCACCTGTCAATATAAAGCAGAGGAGGACTGAGCATTGCAAAGCCTTCCGCAGAAGGCTGAGTAACAGAGCAGGCTCCACAATTCTACACCGTCACCCTGAAACTATGCAGGTCCAGTCCTTGAGTCCATCCAAATCAGAATCAATTTCAAGGTGACTGTGCATGGGTGTTGGCTCCAGCCCTCTGGAGCCTGCCTGTCCAGCTGGAGAGATGTAGAGGTGCTGGGCTTCTTTGGCAAGACAGCTCTGTCCCATGAGAGCTGTTGTTTCCCCCTACAGCCCAAGCCCTTAAGAGAACACAGGGTTGTTCTACTCTCTCAAACTCAGAGATTAAAACTCTGAAATCGAAAAGGTTCAATGAAATACATCAAGTAGGTGTGGTAATAAATTTTGGATGGGGACCCCTGTTCTGGTTGTCAGTGTGTGTTTCGCTAGTAGGCAAAGGATGGGTCTTCAGTTTCCCATCCCTGCTAATCATGTTTGGCATTATCCTGTCTATGAACTTACAGCTTGGCATTCTTTCTGCCCTCCACTCACCCCAATCACAGCAGAAGATTTTGCACAGCTGGACACCAGTTCAAGTCACTGGGTTCTATGTCAGCGCCCACTGAAATCAACGGGAATTTGGCTGCTGTGCTTAATGAGAGCCAGATGAGGCTCTTTTGTGACAGTTGAAGCCACTTGCAAAGGAAGTCAAGGTACTGCTGGCAGCAGGAATCCCACTTTGCATTACCAAATATCTCTTCCCCTATCAGTATGTGAAAGGGGTTTGTCAGGAGCTACAAACACATAATGACTGGCAATTGGGGACTACAACAGCACAGGCAGCAATTCCACTTGGATGGCACTTTGGAAATGGATTGCCCCAAGGATCATTCAAGAAAGCCCAGCTACATCCTGCTGTAAGGTTTAAGGACCGTACTGGAAAAACATCCCACAAAAAAACCCGTTCCCATGCATAATTTAAACACGTTACAGGCAATCCTGTGCAAGAACTTTGCTCTGAAGTGAAAATGATACAGCAACAACTTCAGCTGCAGTACAGGACTCAAGATTTTCTTCTTTTTGTGTTTTACTTTTAGCAATGTTGTTTTGTATAGTGGCAGAAAGAAAATACATTCAACCAATTGTGTTGCCATGATTTTCAGGCACATTATTTATTTGTCAGAGATAATGAGGGTCCAAACACATTGGAATCTAAGATCACAAGTGCTTGAAAGGTCTGAAGGCTCTTATGACTAAGAGGAGAAAGAATGACATGGGAAGTACCTGGAAATTAGTGAGCAGAGCAATCCCGCTGTCAATAGCCATCCTCCGGATCACATAATTACCATGGACAAACTTGGTGTTGCTGTTAGGCAGGTTAATCACCAGATCTATTTTCCCATCCCTTACCAGCCTGAAGATACAGCACAAGACAGTATCACAGTGTGTCTTGCTTAATGAAAATCTATGATGAATAGCACAGACGTGCAGGTAAACAACACTGAAAATTTTCATTTGAGTTTAATCTCACATCCCAAGAAAGGAGGGTTGACAGGTTAAGGCACTAAGCTGCGACTCAGGAACTCGGGCTTTACTTCTGTTCTATTCAGTGATGCAAAGCAATATTCAGCCTTCATACAGCTCAGCACAACTCTGTTAAAGGCATGACTGACTATCATTAAAAGCTACATATTCAGATCCCACATATCCTTGCGTGAAAATGTAATGTGGAGCAATACATTCAAGCCATATTAAATAGGACTGTTCAATGAGATGTTCATTAATTAAGCTGAAACCTCCCTGCTGTGACAGTTCCAGACAGAGTCAGATAAAACAAAACTTTTGGATTGAATCTGAAGTCCCATTAAATCACTACCATTGATCTCCACAGGGCCAGCAATTTGCCCCTTGTATATGCTGTCCTGGATGTTAACACAAATTTGACAAAGTGAGTATTGCTCTTACCTCCTGACCGGAGGGAGGCTCGGACTCTGGCTTTCCTGTGAGGGCCATGCCACAGGATTTGCTGGGATACCGTTAGCATTGAGCCAGTCTGAGGTTGCTTCTGTGGCGTAAAGCTGTTAAAGGAAAAGGTTACTTACTCTGTGCTTCATAACACTGAAACTTTTCATTTCACTCATGCAGGTCTGACCCAACACACAGCCTGGTTATCAGAGCTGACTTGGAGGGCATTTTTCATCACAAGGGTGTCTCTCCATACAGAGACACACACAGAGAAGAGCATGACTTTCCCAACTTTTTGTTATCTGTGATTTGCTGATGGATGATAAGCCAATGAATGGTAGTAACACATCCAGAAGCAGTTAAGTGGCTTAGCAAAACCTAAATCCCTCTTACTTTCAATAGGGCTTAAGTTCTACCACTTATAAATTTTTTTTTTGCTGCCTTTTTTTTTTTCCCTAGCACTAGGTTTTGAAGGGCACAACTGTAAATCCAGTAGTTACACTAATGCCACTGAGGAAAATAGTACTTAAATACTTAATACTAAAAAGCTCTTGCCAATCTTCTGTGGCCATGTTGTTAGCTACCTTTCAGTAGGAATATGGATGCAAAATGATGCAGAAGAGTTACAAGAGGGATGTAAACACCACAAATTTTATATGTCCACAGCTTGTGAATATCACTGAAGATGAAGCACTGTAAAGACCTTCTCCATATAAAAGGTTTCCCCTTCCTCCCCTCCTGGAGATCCTGGACATGGCATCCTGCTGGCATTTTTGTTTCTTGGAGAATTTAGAGGAGTTTATAATGTGACATCCTGGCTGCAGGCTGATAGCAGAGCCAGGGTTGTTCTTGCCCTCGTGACTCAGCCCTGTTTGTTCAATTAAACAATCATGAAAACTTTTAGTTGGGTGATACCTGCTGACTTTACAGATCACTTAGCTAAAAATCCCTCTTGTACTTTGAAAACTTCCTTTTTTCTGTGTCTCCAAATAAACTCCAAAGTTCTTCATTCCTCAGCAGGCCGAGTACATTTCAGATTTTGAAAACTCTCTAGCTTTAAATAACTGAGACCACCTACCTTGAAACCCTCCTCATGCAGTAGTTCTGCTACGCTGAGGAATCTGGGGCGGAAGGACTTCTGAAAAAGGA
Source organism: Platalea leucorodia (assembly GCF_965183815.1). Taxonomy (NCBI): domain Eukaryota; kingdom Metazoa; phylum Chordata; class Aves; order Pelecaniformes; family Threskiornithidae; genus Platalea; species Platalea leucorodia. Next base: position 64,042,858 of record NC_138827.1, read on the forward strand.
AATTTATTAGATACAGCATCAACGCTAGGATTTAGAAACAGTGTTTTGTTGGGCAACACAGAGCTCCTCCAGACTGTGCTAAGAGGAGAGGGTGTTTGTGTGTGTGGGCAGACATGCCTGAATATGCATGTACAGTGCCATTCCAAGAAAACTGTCTAGATCCTGAAGCCCAATTCACTCCCAGCTAAGACATATTTTGTTACAACACCAGAGTAAGTGTTCCCATACTAAGTTCAACTGCACCTACAGAAGATTTACTACTGCATATTAAATATCTGGGCAGTTCCCTTCTCACATACACCAACTAGAGTCTCCTCTGCTCTTAAACATCTTTTCGATCATTGCTCAAACATTTGGCCTTCTCTTCTGGCAAATAACAAATATGGACAGGCTTTGGGCTGCCTTTGGATGCTCTGTTTGCAAATTCACATGAAGAAGAGCCTGTGTATGTGTGAGTTAATTTCTAACTCCCATGAACATATGGAAAAGGAAAACACAAAACATCTCGGGAGACAGGGACACCCTGTTCCCACGGGGACCTGAATGCCCAGGTTGGGCACCTCTCTCATAAAGCACACATAGATCCAACATAATTTAGAAGAAATAGAGATAAGAAAACCTCCTGCAGACATCTGCACCTGAACAAGCCATTTTAGCGCAACAGGTGAGTGAAAATTTGATCCCAGCGTAACTTTCTTCTGGATGGTACAGCAATGCAAAGATCAGATGCGACACGTGTCCTTCTCACTGCCAAGGCTGGCCAAACCTTGCTTTTAACCTTAGCCTGGTCTGGCCATTTACAAGTAAGGTTATTGCAAGCTCCCTTCTCCCTGCTGGAGCTTCTGATGGCTTAACCTTTATGGGTGAGAAAGCAATATTCTGAAGGGTGAACGATTTCCTATGAAGAAATGGAGTCAACAGGTTTTTTTTTTTTCAAGCACTCAAAGAACCTCATTCAGAAAGCCATCTCGTTCTGTAGACTAACTGGAAAATATAAATATACAATGTGACAGGGTTGGCGGCTTCCCAGTCAAAGAGAACGGTTCTGCCTTCTGGTCAGGGGGGTTGGCTTTCACAACAGTATTATAAACTTCTATCAAACATATACTGAACACTTGTGACACATAAAACAGCCTCTCCATGAAAAGAAATTACAGCTGTCAGCTTGAATCGGAGCAGCCTCAGATTTACAAGCTGGCTGAAAGAACCTGTGTAAGAAACCATTAGTTACTAAAGGTGAAAAGTACAAGCAGATTTATTTAGTGGAAGATATTTATCGTAGGAGAATTGTATTCTTTTTCCTTTGTTGAAAAAGTTATATTTCTTATAACCTCTCTCTCATGTTTGCTAGCATGCCTTGCTATTTGTAAAGGACTACAATCCTCAGTTAATTCAACACAGCTACACCAGTTCTCACTACGATCCAGCTCAAAACGAAGCCAGCTCATCTCCTGGGATAATCTTGAATTCTGTATCCAAATCCACTGTAGAGCATGCAAAAATTCTGGTACATAAGGAACCAAGGCAGAAGGTTACCTTGAAACAACAGACTTGGAGTGCTGGGATTTAAAAATAAAATACTCCATCAATGCTTTCCGCATCTCGTGGTCACCAGCACAGATGTAAGACAGATGCATTCCATCCCAGAGATATCACTGAATAGCCCAATCAGGAAAGAAAATAAAATGAGCTTTTCAACTCCTCTTGCATAAAATATAAATTATTTAATGGCAGACTCATGGTTTCAGCATCATAGATTTCTCCGAATTGTGAAAAGAAAAGAGGTCAGATTATCAGCTTGCATAAACTGGCAGAGATTCATTTGTCTAACAAGAAAGCCATACTCCATTTACCCTGGGAGAGCATCAGGCCTTTAAACTCCTGCGGAACCTTGACCTGCGCAGTGTCAGGGAGTGCTCACAACTGAAGGAAAATCCAGTGGGCTTGAGGTCCTGGCTGGCTGCCCAACCTGCCTTGTGCTGTCCCACTGATGTCAAGGAGTGCTCGCCTGTTTGACCTTGAGGATGATTACTTTATTAGCAACATTTCTGCATGGCCCTAGTAGGATTACTGCTGGAACTGCAACCTCTAAGTACTCTACATGGATCCCCCTTTGCAAGGGTGGGTTCATTACCTGGGCATATGAGACCTGTTTGGACCGCAGATCACAGCACAGCCACTTGACTCTTGATTTGCAAAATACCCGAGTGAAATATTTGCAAGGAAACAAAGATCTCCCTCTCTACTATTGTTAACTACACCTATTTGACTTTCACCCTCAAGAAGGCAGCCTCCTCTCACCTCAACATAAGTAATAGCAATGACATAAAGGTGCAGGATACCGAATAACCTAAACATGTTGAGCCTAGACACTTTTGAGGGAAGCAGAATTCACCACCATTTAGCTTCTTTTTTTCTCTCTTTCCAAGACCTAAAAATCCCGTCTAAAAATCAGAGCAAGCAGCTAATCATGAAGCAATGAATCCTCTGAAAGCTGGGTATATTTTGAGTTCACCATCCACTGCAGATGAAACATAGCACCTTCCTCAGAGACAACCAAGTGGGCTGGTGTACGTGCTCCTGACAAGAATCAGCCTCAAGTGTACCAGAACAGCTTGCAGAAACCACCCCACAGTTTGAAAGCCAGAGGCCTCTGCCTTCGGAGGGACCTCCCCCCCCTCACAGCAATGACATTTAAACATTAAGTGATCACGGAGAAGGGCGTCCTCGTATCTGTCCTTCTGAGCCTGTTATTTCCCCTCTGAGGATACACTGACAACTTGGCCAGTTTGAGGTACATGACCTCATGTTTGTGATTAAAATGAGAACAACGCTGCTCATGTTCGCAGCCCGCCTTGTGCCTTGATCCTTGTGGCTCTTGTTTCTGCAGTGAAGGGCTCCCCTTTCCTCCAGCCTGTAATACTCAGGGAAGACCACTCAGTCTACACGTCAAGTCTAGGTCAGGATTTCAACCTTCCCTTCTTACAAGGCTTTATGTCCCCTCTCTGCCTGCAAGCCTGGCGGATTTTGAAACAGACCATTGAAAAGTAGGTAGGTGACAAGCTCCAAGAGTGGTGAGGGACCAATAAGTGGTTCTCAGCATTAACTTTACACTTCTTGTTTTGGAGTTTAATTATATAAGAAATATGCTGAGATGAAGAGAGACCTTCAGAGAGAGATTGATCTGTTGTTTTCAAGGGTTTTTTTGCAAGAAAATGAACTGCAAACCACTCATTAAAAAGGACAGAATCTTGTTACTTTTAAAAGGTTTGGAGGGTTGAGCTTTTGAGGTAGTTTTATCTTTTTTTTTTCCTTCTTTTTTTTCTTAAGACCTTTATACAAAGAACATTTGGCTCAGTTTAACAGATACTGACACAGAACCCACATAAATGCTTTCTATTGCTAAAATTACTCTTTGCTGCCTGTTCCCTTTTAGCTGCTATCGGGAAAATAGGCTTAAATTTTAAACACTGGGTGCTCTCCTTTTTTCTGCTCCTGGCTTTTCTTTTCCCCTTTTTTAAGTGCTGTTTTAAAATCTGCTGTGATTAGATATACAGTAGACATACAGTACCAACTGCCCAGAGTTTCATAGTGAACTTTTAAACTTTATCTCGGTAGCAAGCAAAGAGTTTTCTGCTAATTTGAGGTAACTTAGAAAAACAGCTTCAATCCATAGATGTGTGTGTATATATATATATATGTATATATGTATATATATGTATATTTAAGGACTAAGCAGTAATCTGTGTTAGCAGAAGTCATGTTCCTTTCTGGCCACTTTTCACACACTTCCTTCACATCCTCTGCTGGCACAGACAGCCCAATGCATTTTTCACACCCCAGTTGTCTGACAGGAAAATTCATCTATTCTATTTTTTTGTTTTATTGGCTTTATGCAATCATGTAGGGCATAAGCTTATTACAAGCACAACAGGGAAATGGCAGGAGGCAATCAGTTATCTTTATGGGCCCCAAGAATGTTCTAGTTGCAGTGGAAATGTCTGGGGTTTTTTGAGGAACATACACACATCTCAAAAGTTTAAAAGTGTATCTGACTTCAGCACCTCCTGCAGTTGGTAACTATCCTGTGATAAAGAACCAACGCTCTTTGCTTTTCTGCCTAGCTACTTTTTCATCCTGAACCGCACATCCTCCTTACTGATACAGAACTGTGAATGGTGCAGGGCTGTTCCTAAGGCAAACCCATCGGGAACTCCCTCATGTAAAGGCTGTTTGCAGAAGCCATTGAACCGGAAGACATTCCCATAATGACACCATTTTAACTTTCTGTCCCATATAGCGACTTTGAGGGATGCTGACAGCAAGAGATGAAAACCTGAAGTCCAAGCTCTACTCTGGTATGGACTCACCGGACCTCCAGAATGTGTGTCTGAGAGGCAGTCCCTAAGAAGAGAGAGCTCTGGCAAGATACAGAAACCAGAAACATTACTACACAAATGTAGTGTTCGTTCTCCCTTTCTGAGCTACTTACTCCTAGCTGATAGGAGCTGCATAGTAGGGAACAATATAGGCCACGCGCTGTCATCAAACAGGGAAAGGAATAATGGCAGCTGTGCCTCTAGGCAGCCAGGAAAGCAGGCTGCAGGGTGAAGACTGTTGTCCTTTAATCCCTCGCCCCACTGCACTCACGTATATTCCCATCATGACTCCAATGAGGAGAGGAACGTGACAGTGCCATACTCTGTGAAGGTCTCATTGCCTGACAGTGTTACACCAATAACTAGTCCCACAACATTTTAACAACATCATGTTTTCTACACTGTCGGATGACGCTACAGCTCTACCTGGAATGACATATATGCATCTATGGGGAAAGCTTAGCAGGTCCAGCTTTGCAGGATGGAAACTCACTGTTTTGGCGGGGTGGAGGGAAACTGGTTTCAAAAGGGCACGAGGCCATGTACAGATGAAGGGAATTTATATGTCAGGATTGGAAAGCAGCATCCCTAGGGGTCTCATTTCGGTGGGAGCAAGGAGCTGGCTCCGAGTTCTAGCTGGGATGTTTCTCTGAACTGATTGTCTACGGGCTTTGTTACCCGCAGGAAGGTGGCTTCTAACTCTCCGATCCCAGGCCACTGCTTGCAGCAATCCCAGGGGTTTGTCCCCAGCAAACTTTTGCAGCTCCCAGTGGAAACTATCAGGAGACAGAGGGGAAAAAAACAGGCCAGCCCCAGGGAAACGAGTAAAGATCTCTCCATAGTGTTTGTTCCTCACTGTCTTATTGCACTTCAAGATGGATTGCAGAGAAACACATTTAAGCCATAAAGACACACGAATGGAAACAAGGCAACAGTTACTGAATTCCTCTCTACCAGTCCTTTCTCAGCTTTGGCTTTTTGGACTCACCTGGATTCCAATCAAAATTCCTTCCTTAGGAAACGTAAACCCTGTGGCAAGAATAGCCTTCCGGAAGGCAGAGTACACATCGTCCCCGAAGCATGCAACCTGGGAAAAGGCACAAAGGTGGCGGCATGAGGGGAAAAACAAAAACAACCTAAAACTATTGCTTTAAAAAGAAACAGAAATGAAATTTTTAAATAGCGTCTTTTGACTTCTTCACGCAGAATCAGATTGCTTTTGCATGGAGTCTGCAGGCAGGGGGGATGGAAAATAAATCAGAAAATCATTGAAGACAAATCTCATAATTTTAATGAAGCAATAACGAAGGAATAAGCAACGCTTTAGTTTCAAACAGCACACCAAGGAGTAACAACAATCGATTCTGCTGAGTTATGGGAATGCTGTACACAGCCTCTGCTACAGTGTTTGTGAGTGTACTGCAAATTGTTTAACATTATATAATGCTTAAATACCAGTGAGTGTTCTGCATGCAGGCATGTTTCTCTGTGTGTACGCTGCAAACTGGGGTAAGACAGCACTTGTGCTGTCATGTACTTCCGGCATTTCTTGTGAAGATAAATCACAGTATATAAAGATGCTTTTCCATTAAAAGTCCACAGAGGTACAAAATTCAAGTAAAATGTTAGTATGTACTTAGGAAAACGACAATCATGCCAATTCATAATAATTTATTTTATATAAACAAAAACTTGATAAAGAAATGGATAAAAATCATATAGCAGTCTCCATCATTCAGAACTGCCTGTGGAGCTCGGTTGCTTACAGACTGTCATACAGTAATGATCTTCTGTAGAACTAAACTGTGTTCCTTATCAAAATTTGGAATTCTGATGACAAAGAGAGGAATGCATGAGCTTTTGTGAAAGTTAAAAAAGAGAAAACCCAATGCTCACTTTTTCTGGACAACTCCACACTTGTTGAAAAACAGTCAGAAGCAGAAACTCACAGGTTTTTCTCTTTGAAATAACAAATCTACGCACACATACAGATGGGATAAAGAGGCTGATTGAGAATTGCTCTCCCATTTCCCTCTTATGGTCCTTCCCATCACAGAGTGAGCCCTCACATTCATGGTCTGACTGTTACCATGGTGAGCAGAAACCAGTATTTCATGTAAGAAGAACAAATGATGATTTGCCAGATCTTCTAAAGTAAAAAAAGAACAACAAAACAAACAAAAATCCCACAAGGGAAAGGATAAAAAAAATCATGACAACTTGTATCTCAGCTTTTCTCTAAAAACTCATCCTTGAGTGTTCAGTCTGTTCTACAGTGTATCTGGCTGAGGGGCTACGTATATCCTGGACTTTCTAGGGTGGTGGACAGCCCCCTGCCTTGTAGGCTTGGACAAGGGATTTCCAGCCTGCTGGGAGAGGTTTATCGTTATGGCATGGTCAAAACAGCCACAATACTCAAAGGGATCCCCCAGCACTGTGTCTTCTACTGTTGTGGGAACGACTACTCCCAGCAAAATACATCTCTGCCAGATAGACGTGACAAATTCAAGCCCAAATCAAGCCGTGTGTGTGAAAAATATCTTTGAGGAATAATTGAGCATTCTACCCAAAGCAAGTTATTATCCTTACTTCACTCATAAGAAAGACCTTCATAACTGTCACATTTTATGGCATTTGTGAATATGGATCTTTCCAACTCATAAAAGTTAATAATCCCTCCCTTATGACCAAGGTAATCTCTAACTCCATATAAAGCTCAGAAAAATAATTCTTGCCCTTAGTTACATTTTTATTCCTTTTTTTTTCAGGGGGTTGTGATGGTGCTGTCTGTGTAGTCAATTTTGTTCTGAAAATAAGGAAGTCACAGAAGTCACTTGGCTTTCTTCTGCCCATTAACTACATTGAAAGGAAATCTTCTGCAATACTGTTTTGCACACATTATAAAGAGCAAAATAAAGTAATTCTGGAGAGATGTAGGAGACCTAAGGCTGTTCTTACCATGTATCCAGGTATCGTGCTTTCTCATACTAAAATGATAAGTCTTTCCCAATGAAAACAGCTCATGTAGGCATACCCAAGTGCATATCAAATGAAGCAGCCCAGGCTCTGCCACCTGCCTAGCTATGGTAGAGCAGAGTTAAGCCTAACCTAATTGCCTCAGTATTTAATCACTTCCTAAGTTGGCTTTCTAGCCCAGAATAAGTCTCTTGCCACCACAACTCTTTTCTAGAAGTAACAGAGCAAGCAAGTTTAAAGATAGCTTGGGTATTTCTACAGAAGCTATTGACAGCTCAGCAATTACTCATAAACAAACCTCTTTGTTCTAGATGAGTTAATATCTCTTCAAATGATGTAGATAGAAACCTGTACCCCTTGAGAAGTGAGGGCTCCCATCAGTGCTGAGCCTACACAGGAAGAGGAACAGCTTTGTGTCTTTACAGTGTGCCACGCATACACCAGAGACACATTTCGGAATCACCTCACAGCCGTGCTGTAGAAAGAGTGGGTAAAGTAACACAGTCCCCCCCTCACCATACCAACAGCCAGTACTGCAGCCATCACATTTTATTCACTCTTTCTCACCTTTTGCACCTTGGGACATGCCTTGATGGTTACCAGGCAACAACAAAAATATCACCACACATATTTGTTGCCTTTAAGTAACTAGCACGTTCCAAGACCAAACGCTCATGACCTGGAGTCTCGATATTGTTACTATGGCATGTGTCGATTGGGGGTTTTGAAAGCTGTAAGTGCTTGTCTGTCAAAAAGCAGGTGATTCATAAAACAGACTGACACACCGAGAACCACCCAGAACCCGACTGCTCTCAGATAAACTCATTCCAGGCTGTCCAAGTCAGGGAGTTGACATGCAGGTAAAGAGGGACATCCAGTGGCTGAATCAACTGAGTTTTCCAGGACAATATGTTTTTACGCATAAGAAAGATGTTTTCAATTTTCTAAAGAAGCTACACATGCCATCATGATTCAGGCAGTAATAAGATCACTTTCAAAGATTCATGATGTTTAGAGGTGATTCGGTTTAAAAAAAAAAAAAAAAGGCAAATCTAAAAGATACCTCCCCAGTAGAGGCCATTTCACATCGGAGAACAGGGTCAGCATCTCTCAGCCGGGACCAGGAAAACATTGGAGCCTGGTGAAAGAAAGGGGGGGTGGGGCAGGAGGAAGAAAGAGAATGAAAATTTAATGGATCATTTGGGAAAAAAAAAAAAAAAAAAAAATCCAGCTACACTTGGAAGTGACAGAAAGAGACAGAGATGAATTAATGCAAAAAAAGCACTGGTCAAGGCTGATAAGCAAAGAAGTACTTGGCAAATGAGTTCCGCCAGCATCTTGATGACAGACTGGAACAAATAAACATGTATTTCACCAGTAAATCATCCTTCTAACTCTTGCAGTCCCGTTCACATACTGAGGGCAGATTTCTAATCTGTGGTAGCCCACTATCACTATCATTTTTAGGACATATTTTAAAACAGAAAGGCTGTGAAGCATCTCATTCATGAAACAAGGAGAGACTATCTGAAGCCAGTCGTTTTTTCTGAGAAAACTGTTCTCCAACAGAAATTTTTCATTCACAGGAATCAAACCATTCCACAAGAATACCCTCTTTTGGTGTAAACCAGATGAAACTTCACAAATAATTTTCAGATTTTCTTTCTCCCTTCCAAAATACACACCCCTAATTTTTTTTGATCTTTTGTACGAAAACCCTTGATCATCATCATTATCTGAGAACTTAGGACACTGTGGTCTCCGAGTTCTTTTGTCTAATTTGACCTTTACAAAAAAAGGGGGGGGGGGGGGGGGGGGGGGATAAACTCTGCTAGATAGTCAATGACCACATGTGGCAAACATGGAACAAATCAAGAATTTTCTGCTAAAGAATCATTTTCTACAGGGTTTCTCTCCATCTTAAACTACTACTGGCATTTGCATAAAGACAGCATCCTTGCTGCTTAAAAAAGAACCTATTTTTAAATCCAAAGACATAATTCTGCTCTTGGAAGTCTCTGAGGGTAACACTGCAGACAAGACAGCTGCTGTTTTGTGACACCTAGCAATGACCAACTAAAATGTGACAGCAGAAATTCATTGCAAAAGGTTTCTCAATAAATGTCGTGTGTCTTGGTGAGTTTTAGATCAGTTTTGCTTCTATAAGTAAAGAGAAAATGTTTACAGTGGCCAGCTCTACAGCCTCAAGCTGAGATATGGCAGTCAAGGTGGATTATTTTTAATGCACATATTGTCTTGAAAGGTAACAAGCAACGAAAGCCGTCCACCAGCTCCCTAATTTTCGTCTGCCATGAACATGAAAATGTGTCAGCAGGAGCAGACTCTGGTACTGCAAATAAATCCTATTTAAAGCTTAGTCAGTCATGTTCTACTCAGGATTTAATCTTAGTCAGGCCATGATACTTTCATCACCCTGCAAGCAAAGATGGCAAGACAATATTTCAGTCACTAAAGCTAAAATGGTGGGACTTTGAATCCACAAAGGAGCAGCTATGTTGAGAAAGAAGAAGAGTTCCATATTCTCTTTTCCGAGCATTTAAGAACTGGTGGAGAAACAAAATCCCATTTCCATGCAAATATTCCTGGCAATAAAAACGTAAAAGGACAGAAAATATGATGCATGAATAACGAGAACTAGGTTTAACTGGAATATTTTTTTTATTATAAGTTTAGCATTTACAAAGGCATTAGCAGGTTTTTATATTTGACAAACCCACACAGAACATAAGCAGTACAAAAGGCTTTGTAGTGAAATTTTCAAGAATATAGTTGGGTTTTCCACACTGTAACCAACATTCCCAGGAGAAACAAAACTCTTGACAGTTTAACTAACAACAGTGCAGAAGCCCCAGGTCTAAATAATAGAAATTTATAAAACTAAATAAGACTCACAAACCCAAAAAAGTCTCAGATTAGAATTTCAGACAATGCCTATCTGTGGCATCAAAATAAAATGTAAAGCTACTTCTAGACTGACTGGCTTGCCAATAACCTGAGCTGGCTTTTAATAGGTCTGAACATTTTATTTGTGGAAAGATGTTAGGTGTTTTCCGATTCCTCAATTTTCACTCGATATGGAAACTATTAAAGCTTGAAAGTTTCTGTATAAACAATTCTCATTATCCATTGTATTTTCTGCGCTGCTGTTCTAGATTTTTATGATTAGGAACTTCAATTAATTTTTTTCTTCCATTAAGCATTCAAAAATATCTACAGTACACTTTGGTATCTTGGGTGCTATATAAGCTTAGTAATTATGAAAAGTAAAATCTTGGCCCCACTGAAATCAAAGGATCCAAGACTTTCACCCCCATTTTAACTGATGGTGCATATAAAGGGATTCCATGACTTCAACAGCCCATGTCCCAAATCCTGAAGATAAAATTTGGGGGGGGCACTCAAAACACAAATTTGTACATGTCCACACATATAGTAGATAGTATTATGAAATAGCCTGAACTTCAGTGTTCAATTCTGCAAGTGCATATTTATTATGCAGTTCATAAACATGATTCAGAGCAGGTTAGAAGTAAGAAACAAAGGGAGATTGATTTTGTTAATAATTACTGGATAATTTTCCTTTGATTTTTCTCTAAAATTCCCAACGTACATTATCTTATGGAAACTGCAAAAGGTCAATTTGGCCTTTGGCCAATGAGTAAATTGTTCTCTCTGGGCAATAAAGTACTAATTGCCCATTAATGCGCTAGGTGCTGGTTCTGTCGTGGGTTTTTTTGGTGTTCTTTTGGAAACCATACCTTAATCCCAACGTATTCGGAGGGAATAATGGGATGCTCCAGTGTGGGGAGGGATGACTCATTAAACTCTTTTCCAATCATCACTTTTGTGGCCACATCGATGAAGTCCACACCCAGAGTCTTCGATACAAAAGGAAAGGAGCGTGAAGCCCGCAAATTGCACTCTATCACCTGATGGGATTAAAAAGGAGAAATACCACGGTCAGGTACTGTGCGGTGAAGAAATAGATTGATTCATGTTTCTGGAAATCAGTCCTTACTCCTCTTGGCAGAGATGCTCTTCAGACTGCCAAATAAGAGGCACAGAAATTGTGTTCAGTATTAGAAACAGTGATGACGAATGCGTAGTGGCCAGCTTGAGACACAAGGAGTCTGCTGTTCTGCAGCTGAGTTTCATCTATGTTGTCTGAAAATTAGAACTTCAGAAAACGTGTTGTACTATACCCTAAGTTAGTATGCAAGAGGCGTGGAAACGTGTGCACAGACATTAGGTACAATCTTGAGAAGTCCACCTTGTTCTTCTTCCCTCGTAATGCCACTCCGTGAATGACTGGGCTATCCTTATCGACTTTCCTCACGTACATGCAAAAGTCATTCAGTGACCCAAGCAAGAAGCAAAGAAGTTCTGCATCCTGCTGAGAAGCACACCATGGAGATCAAAAGCAAAAGAATTGCTGTAAGTGAGAATGAAGGGGAAGTGAAGGGCGACAAGAATAGGTAAGTTAACACAGAATGCGAAAGAGGGGTTATCCAGAGAAAAGGCAAGCACAGCTGAGGGAAAGCAAGGAAGGAAAAACTCCATTCTGTCCCTCTGTGGAGTTTCTGAATAACTGTGTGAAACAGAAGAAAGGTGAATAACAGTAAGCACATTTTTCTCAACTAATAGGCCAAACAGGATCTTTCACCAATAATGCCTCTCTTCTATACCATGTCAGGTTTTCTTGCCATTCACCATCTTCTCAGTCATACTCTGCTCACGTTCCTCTGACCTTCTTCCATTAGCAACAGAAAGCCAACTGTTACCCATACAGGGTCAGACATCTGCTGCAGTTCTGTTACTGATAGCTATGAGGACCATGCTATTTAGATAACCATCTTAATGGCTTATATTAAGGACTTAAACACTTAAATTGTCTTGCTTTCTTTCCAATGACTTGGAAGGCTTATTTTAATGATCGAAATAGCTAAAGACAAGAGAGGATATCTGAGATCTAAAAGCAGTGATATTCAATTCATAGGATGAGGCGCAGGTCCCAGTGCTGTGCATCATATTCAAAACTGACAATTTTGGGAAGGACAGCAGTCCACAACAAAACAAAGCTAGTGCTGACAGATGATGCAACCAAACTCACTTCACCCTCAACGGCTGCACTGTGTAGGTAGGGGTGGTTGCTCTCTCTCACACAGACAGGGAGAGCTGTGTGACTAGGAGTGGCACAGGTCAGCCACACATTGTCAGACAAGGAAGGTTAGAAACCCACAGCTGCTACTGCCACAGAGTTTCCATGACAGGGACTGCAGGGGCCATGCGCCTAACTATCCAAGGCAGAGCCCAACTTCCTCCAACAGTCACAAAAAGCTCTTACCAGCACATCATTGCCTCGCACCAAAAACTGAATGTTGAATGGACCAGAGATGGCAAAGGCATTTGCAATCTTTTTTGTAGCAGCTTTAACCTACAAAAATAAAGAAAGTAAAAATGCATGTATATTTTAAAAATAAATAAGTCACACAAAATAGACAGCATCCTGTCAATAAATCACCTCACATGTGGATTCCTTTAAATGTCACATCTCTCTGCCCTAGTGTATTTTCTCTCTATACCCTCATTTTGGTGATAGCATTATCTTTCAGAAGGAAATATTTTTAATTTGCCTGGTAATCTAGAGCCTGAAGCGCCATTTGAGGGCAGAAGTAAAAAACACAGCTTCATGTACGTGTGTGAGAAAGCCAGGGAAAGAGGGAGAAAGAGAGAATAAAAGCCTGTGCTGCCTGTAGCAATTCCTACGCTGCACGCTGGAGCCTTTACACCTTTCTTGGTAAAGTAATGAATAATGATGTTTTGCCATTTGAGATTATCTACTCGGTTTCACAAGTGTCCCAAGAGTCTTTCACCAACATGCCTGTCCCATCACAAATCCATAGGAGGTGTGTTAGCAGAAATACTCTGGAACAAATTGGAAGAAAACACTATGGTCGTCTTTTCTAGGTTTATCAAGAAATCACGTGCCATTTCAGTACAAGCATTTGAATAGCTTTGCTCCAGGAGATAACCATTTTCAGAAACAAGGCCTTGGACATTCTTGTAGAGCTGGAGCACAGACCATTGCATTACAACTCTTGTTAGCTTCCAAGCAAATCCTTTCCAAGATGATATCACAGGGGATGGCACATTTCATTTAGAAAATGCATTTTGACAACTAACTGTATCACTAGATTTATTCTCAAAAGGGGTAAAAGTCAAGTTTGGGTGAGGTTCATTCATCCTGATATCCTTTCCAGAAAAGGCAGGCAGCTAGAAAGTCATACACCTGATCTTATCATTGGGGGAGAAAAGGAAGTGTAAAGTGAACCCTGGCATATATATGGATTAGACACTCCTCTACTGCCATGGTTGCTGGTCCTAAACCAATGAAACAAAAAAATCCAATGGGTCTGAAAACGTGTACATCTACTACTTAAATTAATGGGATACAGTTCAGATGATCCTATGTGTAGTATAGCCACTCACAGGGGGCACAATAACATCCTACATTTGCGCACATCACGCTGGCCATTAAAAAACATTGGTGATTTGATTTCTTCTGAATTCCTCTTCTAAGTTCTCCCAAGCAAAGGGGGAAAGCAGATTCAAACTCTTATTTTCTTTTCTCTTTTCAGTGCTAGTGCAACACCTACCTTCTCCAAGGCTCCCTGGCTAATAGTCTGTGTGGGTAACATGAGGGTGGCATCTCCAGAGTGAACGCCTGCATCCTCCACGTGCTCTGAAATAGCATGTGAGATAACCTGCATACAGTAACGAGAGAGCAGTTAGTCACCTCACCCTCTCTCATGAACTGTCCCATCTCTATGCCCTCTGCTAAATACAGACCAGCACAGCCTCCTGAACAGAGCTGTATCCAAAAGAGGTTACAGACAGGGGAAAAAAAAGGGAATCTCCTTAAATTTTGGGGAGAATAGGCTTGAAGCAGACACAAGGCATATGAACAAGGGGATCATGTTAGCGCCTTTCACACCGTGGTTAAGGAAACTGCAAACATGAAAAAACCTACCATGGCCTAGAGGTCCTAAGGCTTCCTTCCTCTCTCTAACACACATTGACTCAGAAGGTAAAAGCTAATTAGGCTTTAAACCAGCTCTCTAAGTTCTGCTTGCCAAACACAAAAAAGTTGTCATTCCACAACAGAAACAAGTATGGACTAACTTCATTTGTATATGTGTTTTTTCGCTCTTCTATGGTGTTTTAATCATGGAGAAAAGCAAGCTGAGGAAATTCAGGCTTAAGGATTTAAACTGAATGGATTGCACCAATGCGCACTACCTTGATATTGAAAAAGTGATCTTGTTTGCTGCTTAAAAATGAAGATTGAAAACAGAATACTTCTGTCAAAAGAGAAGTTTGTGATTTTTTTGTGAGAACTGTCTTTGATTAGTAATGAAATGCAAGGTGAAGTTGTAATAATAAAACAACGGTGGTAATATCATAACACATGCTGATACAATTCTGATGAAAGTAATTTGTGAAGTCGATGATTTGCAAATCCAGTAAAAATTATATTCTAAAGGATTCATTCACATGGTTAAGCAATGCTTAAAAAAATAACTATTTAGATGTATACAATAAGGTAGGTTGAGGTTTTCAAGCACGATGTTTTTGAACCTAAGATGAATTAATCTTTTCTTGTTTCTCTACTCTTCTCAGCATGAACCCATGGCTGTATAGTAAATCATTCAAACCACACATTTTTGCAAATCTCCAATCCTGAAAAAAAAGTTTAATATTAAAGAAAAGCAAAGTTCTTACTCTTCCTGCCTTGGCTACAGCATCCATTTCCACTTCACGGGCATCTTCAATAAATTTAGTGAGTACCACAGGGTGATCCTGTCATCAAGACAACACAAAGTAAGAAAGTTTTTATTTGAGAGTATTTGGGCACCATCCAAGCGCTCCACTATTCACCACTGGAAAAGCTTTGGAAGCAGAATCCCACAAGACCAATCTATTAATACCCTTATTTCCACAGATGAGTGAACTTTGCAAAGAAATAATGGGGGGGAAAACTTGACATGATTCCCCCAAAGCCACTGGTGCATTAGTTTGAGTCCTCCATAATGTCACCATGACAGGGAAATTTGAGGAAAAACCACAAAGAGCTTTTAGGTGAGACCATGGTAGAAAGAAGCTAGTGGGACATGTGCATGGATACAGTGACCTCTGATCCTGTCTCCCAAAGATGTTCCTTACCTCCAAGATCTTCAGTTCTTCTTTCCTCTGAGCCTCCCAGTCACCTCGCGGGGCATACTGCTTCACAGAGTAATTGATTCTTGGCGTACTTGATGACTTTGTATAGTGGCCGTTTGCTCTTTTAAAAAGTCATATATTTTAGGCAACAGATCCATTCCTTTCTCATTTCTCTGCCTGGTTTCCTAAGTCTCCCAAGGGAGAAGTTGCCACTAATTATAGCTGGCCAGGAACAACCTGTCCTTGACTCTCAATACATTCACTGGTATACACGGTTTTCCTTCCTCTTCTTCCTGCTTATCTCAGGTATGCTAGCCCACACTACTTACTCTTCCCTAATGCCTTCTCCTTCCAGCCACCTGCTCCAACAGACAGTTGAAAATCTAATCCACATTCTTCCAGGCCAGCTTTATGTCTCAACATTTTACCTGTCCCATCCACTATTAACTGTCTGTTATTTATTAGAGAATAAAATGGAATAAATGACAGTCTGTGCATGCTCAAAAGGCTCCTCTTGAAAAAATATAAAGCAACTCCAAAAGTTACAAGACACAATTCCTTACATTTATCAGTGCAAGGGTAAATTCACAGGCAAGGACAATGTCACAGCCTACAATGTTTCATAAATTTAGTGGCTTGTGTCCTGTAACTTTCTGTCTTGCTGCAGTTTTTCACCACAAGATTTTATATGTGCATACAACCTTGTTTACTCCAATCTGTCTCAACTCGCACAAGAAGTTTTGATCATTACTGACAACTTAAAGGCCATAATGACACAACACCATAACAGCAAAGTAGCTAAAACAACAGAACAACACTGATCAGGCACTTTATCTGGAGATGCTCTGTTGGGTGGAGCAGAATTAGGTAAGGCTTTGTAACCAGAAAAAAAAA
This sequence comes from Platalea leucorodia, assembly GCF_965183815.1. NCBI lineage: Eukaryota > Metazoa > Chordata > Aves > Pelecaniformes > Threskiornithidae > Platalea > Platalea leucorodia. Next base: position 64,059,348 of record NC_138827.1, read on the forward strand.
TGAAGTGTGTCCCACAAAGACGCTCATATTCAGTTGTATGCGCACAACTAATATTCTAGCTTCTGTGGAACCACTCACAAGCCATAAAACGTTGATGAGGCTAGAAAAAGCATAGAAGCAAACTCCCTAGTTTAGAAGCAGAATACAGTACTTTTGTTCTAGTTTGCTTTTTGCTAGCTTAGCTTCAACTATACTATGGCTTTTGTCAATATAAAAATACTGGATGAAGAAAGAATTCTTTGCTTAGCCATCTGACTACAGTAGCAAAAATTTAGCATGTATCTCTAGTGCAAGTGTCTGCAGGATCAGGGCCTGAGCACCCAAAGACTCATGGTGTGCAACAGGTCATGTATGCAGCGAGCATCAGTGCCTTGTTTGTGTAGCAGAACTGGACATCATAAGGATCCTATGGGAACATCCACCCTTTCCCCTAGGAATACATCACACGTTGCCAAGACTCTACAACTTCAACTCCCAGCAGGGTGTCTTGTACCAGGAATGAGACCTCTCAGCAATGAAGAAGAACATTGCCCAAGTCAGTCAAGCTGTGACAAGTTAAGCTAAGGTCACTCTCCCGGGCCTCAGCCTCCTTTAGGGCATCCATTGCCATCATAAAGTCATCCAGCAACACAAGTGATCTGTCCCACTGAACATGGCTTAGGGCAGCTGCCTGGTCCGCTTCTGTGAGTGTGTGGGGAAACACAAAGCAGGGTGCTTAAGATGAACTACAGAGAGAAGCTAGATGTTTTGGGAGGCCGAGCATTGCTGAGGATCTGGTTTCTTACAGGTTGACCCTGTAAGTCTTTTGAGAATTGGTTACATAATTCCATCCGATGGAAGTAACAGTGGTACTCTCCCACTTTCAAAAATCCCTTTAAAGTTGTTCAAAGATGATAATAAGTGGTCTGCTTGCCACCACATTAATCTGTCCTTCAGGATATTATTACTTTGCAAGGTATCTCCATTTCATTCTGTCTTTTCTTGCTGTAACGTTAAACTTGCATCATTTGCCTCATACACTTAAAAACCACCTGGTTTTGCTCTTGTTCAAGTTTTAACCATCTAAGAAATCCCCTGAGTAAGCAGTAACGTGTCTGGCTTCCATAGCCAGTTGTGTTTTCAGAGAGTTCCTTTTTGACTTATTTATTATTAACTCCAAGATTCCTTTGACAGTAGTGTTTATGGTGCTACAGTACTGTTCTGAACAGTGATCATTCAAAAAAAAAAAAAAAGGGGGGAAAAAAATCCTCAGAAGAAAACAGACCAACAGGTGAGACCAAACTCAGAGACTGTTGAAAGGTCAGACTTCAAATTCTGTATGTTCTTCATTCAACCTCGATCGTTTAAGTTTCTCTTCCTCCCATATTCTCATCTCTCCAAACATCCCTTGTACAATAACACTGATAGAAGATACAGAAGAAATACAGGCTTTGCGTTGTTTACTATGTTCTGAAGCATTCATGTCTTTTGGAAATTGCTCAGATTTTTCTTTCCTAAATTTCAACATACTAGACCAAATCCTTCCCTTTGCTAGTAAAAAAGACACTTCCAAAAAATTCCCAAATTAGCTTTTGAGAAACATTTAAAACAGAAACCAGAGCTTTCATCTTCTGCGTTACATACTCTGCAAATCAATAATCCCACTGGATTAACAGTAAGCAGGCAGCAGTCCTGCTTCTCTATCAGAGGAAAATGGAATTCAGTACATGATTTGGAGAGTGAAATGTCATAGCAAAATCTTGCAAATGTTCCTGCATTTAAAAGGGTTAAAAAAAAAAAAAAAAAAGAGTCATTGGTGAGATGCCAGCATGAAGTAGGAAGGGTCCCAGCCCACTACTCTACATCTGTTTATATAATTAACTGGTCAGAAATGGATGCCTGGGTACAACAGTGTTGTGGTTTAACAGCTAACTGCCGTCCCCACTCCATCCGGGCATCCCAGTGGTATTAGTAAGGATGCTTGCCCAGGCTCCCATGGTCTGCCCATTAGGGGACAAACTGAGGGTTCAAACTAATATCACTGGCTCTTCCACAAACAAGGAAAGGAAAGAGTGAGGAAGATGCAATACAGAAAGAAAAAGCAGTGGCAGGGCAAAGACTGGTACCTGAGAGACTCTGGCGGCTTCTGCTAAGAACTTCTTCATTTCCTCTTCAGTGAAAACTACGTTCATTGCAGACCCACTGTGAGAATGGCAAAGAAAACAGGTCAGCTTCCCTCATGATTTCAAGGAGATATCAGAGCATTAGACACCAGAGCACAGGGTTGCCAACTACCTCTATATGACAAACTAGCCAAGCAAGCTCCTGACTCAAGCCACTTACTCCGTTCTTGACTGAAAGAAAGGCAGAGCTGGTACCCAGTGAACCTCCGTTATACTTCCCAGAAAAGACAGGTGACCTCCAGAATCATAACAAAGAATCAAATAAAGAACTGTAGTTGTGTAGCCTTAGCACTGCTGCCAAATCCCCTTTCTGACCCAAGCCTTTAAGGCTCCCTCTAAGTTGGAGGAGATGGCTGGTCAGCCTGATAGCCCCACTAAGGACCCAGACTTTCACCACATGTGCAGGTTAGCTGTGAGCTCAGGACAAAACAGATGCTTTGCTCACGTTAGCCCAATTGCTCATTAGTGACAGATGAAGCGAGCAATGCACAGCCCACTGGTGATGGTGCGACAGTGTAAATGCAGATGAAAACAGGCTGTTCTTTGCTGGCCATTTTGTTGGGCCCCTCCCCTAACGTCTCAGACCTTAAGGGAGGGGTAGAGCCAATACAGATACTGTATCTGAAAGCTACTTTGAAATGTAGCTGTCAGTAATATCAGAGAGGGGAATCTGGGAGAGCATGAGTCGAGAGACAGTGATTCAGGTCCATTTTAAAGACAAGAAATTTTTAAAAAAGGTGTTACATTGGGAACTTCCACCACTGACGTTCAGCTTCCCCATTGCTTTGGTGGACAAGCCCACAGAGGCTGTGGGTAAAAGTGGAGGAAAGATCTATCCCACAAAATCAGTCACTTTAGCCTAAGATAGATGCAAGTACCTAGGTGATTATACTTACCGGACTACCTCTTCAGCTGATGTAAATCAATAGAGTTCAATTAAATCCATGGACCTATGTTAGCTGCACTGCTGAGGATGTGAGCTGGTGCACACAGTACATAACTAGTGGGGAAATGCATGTAGTTTTCCAAGGCAACTGGTAAATATTAAAGGCCGTATCTGTTCAAAGGATGAAGAAGTCTAGCTGTGGACCTGCTGCTGTTCTGTAAACAGAGGCCAGACAGTGTGCTGTGCTAGGGCTTTTCACTTTCTATTTCCTCAAGTTTTACATCCTCCAGTTTCATCTTTCTCCCTGAAGTCCCCCAAACTTGTCCAAACACCCTTTAGCAAATACTTACAATGGAAAGGGCCTATACTGAATTTAATATGGATGGAAACAACAGGCTAAAAGAAGTGTTCCCTAAAAATCTGGAGAATTACATCAGGAACAGTTTCTAACTTATCCTCCTGATCTGAGTGCTGGTTTTTAACTTTGTTTCGCAACCCCACTGCAAGCTTCAGAAACTGGATAGAAAAGTCACATTCAGCAGTCTCTTCTAAAGGATATTTCCTTGATGGTTGAAAATACAAGAAATAATTTTCCTTTTCTTCTTTTTAAATAAAAAGGTTTTTTTTCTCCCCTGAAAATGAATACTGTGCCTATTCATTTTGATATGTGTCTCTTTTTCATATGAAAAGGATCCTGTCTCCAATTTATTTTTACTTGTAAACTGCGTCCAGCAAACTGCCTCTCTGTGCCTAGTCATCCAGCTATGAAGAAATGCCTTACAGAGAAGAGTGATCATTCAGAGTGCGTGAGTTTGCTGTGTGTATGCGCTGGTATAACTTCTTCAAAAAGTCTAGCTATTGGAAATGTGTGGCTCTGTACAAAGTCTGTTTAAAGAGAAGCAGCTGCCACAGCATAGGGACATAAAACATGCCTGTAAGCAGAAAAGTTTAGCAAATAAGAAGCTGAATTCAAAAGATGTGGTGTCATTTTCTGAAAACAGATGCCAACCCCAATAAATGGCCTCAGCATGTTCCATTCTGTTTTTCCTGGTGGCAAACAATCTTCTGGCTTAATTGTACAGGTAGTAGTCTCAGGAACCTTAAGGAATATTGCAGATGGTTCATGTTTTTGGCCTTGAGATATGAAAAAGGTAATGCAGCTAAACAGACGTTCTTATGATTATGTTCTACCTTTGATCTGTGCCTGATGGACATAAGGGATCCATTGGCTTCTTTTATTGGTTTGAGCAGTTGTCGCACCCATTAAGATGGGCAGCTTTATGCCGCATGCACCTCGCATAGTGTTTTCCACACGTCCCCTGAAATTACTCTCCCTTGTCTCAAAGAGGCTTGTGTAGTTCATATCCCCAACTTCATGAGCTCTGATGGTTGACCCTTACCTCAGAACGTAGGAGGGCCTCAGCAAACATGGGTAACCCACAGCGCTTGCAAATTCAACTGCATCTCTCTAAAGAAAGGGAGTAAAAACACGCTGTGAACAAGAAAATATTTTAAAGTCACACCAAAATTCAACTCTAACTTTATTTGCACTTTACTAGCCATTAAGATTGGCAGGGAGAAGTAGGGGATTACAGCCTGAGCTGAACATAACACATGACTTCTTGGTTCCTGAGTTGTTATCTTCAGACCTTCCCTGTCCATAGACCTTCACCAGGAAAAAAGAGCAGTGCCGACACATGTCTATTCCTTTGCATTCTCTACCTGCTAGAATAGTTTTCAAGGCCAGCAGGTTAAACTAGAGGAGCCTGACAGTGGTGCTAACTTTTGCTGGGTATATACTCCATGTTGTGTAAAGTTGATTTAAAGACACTTCCCTTCCACTTTGCACCCCACTCCCAGTGATGCTATAGCATCACTTTACAGGGATCAGAAAGTTCTTCAACATCGGCAGTATAAAAAAAGCAAACAAACAAACAAAAAAAACCTGTCAAATGTCTTTGGAATCTTGAAATGTATCAGTAAGTCGGTCCTCCCTGAGCAGATGCTCATAACAACCCCCAGCCACTTCATTGTTTCCCAGATGCACATCCCAACTTACCAGTGTGCTGACTGCCTTCCAGGGAGCCTGAGCCACATGCAGCTCATCCAGAACAGCTGAGAATATGGAGCGATCTTCTGCCCGGTCAATCTGCAAAGGATTTGTGCCAAGGATCTTCACTCCACTCTGGTGCAGTGGCACTGCCAAGTTATTGGGAATCTGCCCGCCTACAGAAATAATGCAACCGCTGCATCCCTGTTGGCAGAGAGAAAGGAGCACAGTCCAAGTCAGCTCAACATTAAGAGCTGTTATAACACGGAATCCAATATTTGGATTACATCACTTTTTAGGCTGCTATGAGCAAAGGCAGATCATAATTGTGCTGATCCAGAGGCACCCAGGCTGCAAAGTCTGATTCAGAGTGTGCAGCCTCTCTAAAACAGCAATATCCTCCTTGATATCACTCAACAGACAGCGGTAACTTGAGGTTGAATTCCCCAGGAAACCAAAGAAATCTGCAGTGTTCACATGTCTTTTGAGATCAAGCCAAGGTTTTAACTTCTGCTAGAACCAGACTGTTACCTTGTTTTCATGTCATGTTTAGGTGCTTCTGCTTTCCCAGTGAGGATAAGCACTGAGCTGACACATGCCTCCCTTGCTTTGCAGAGGAAGGGTGCTGCGCTATCAAAACCTCATGGCCCACAACAAAACTCAAAACTCTGCTCGGTGGGGTCAGGTCTCCCTCCCATGTTCTCCTACACATGTGAACATGGGGACCACCACTTCAACTGAGCCCGCTCCCACCTCCCTGCTGCAACCTTTGGACACAGTAGCATGAAAAAACAAAATGTTTTAGGTCCCCTTTCTTTCTCAGTCCAGCTCTTCCAAGAAAACAGCCTCTCCCATGCTCACGATCAGATATTTCCAGAGTAGCAGACATTCACGCAAACTCTTTTTTTCTACAGAGTTGCAAGACAGTAACCCCCAGCAGAGAGACAACGGGAAACAACTGGAATTTTTTGTTGTTGTTATTTGCTAAGCAAACATCCTTTCCTAGCTTCAGATGCCAGCCTTTAAGGAGCACTCACTGCTGAACCTTTGCTGGCCTGTACAAAGCAAAGCAGAGTCTAACTCAACAGAGCCCAATCCATCAGACAGCCTGTGGTGGTGAACTACTCTGGATACACCTAGCCCGTTATTTTAACTCATCCTCATTATTCCTGACTAGCTCCTCTTTTCTGGTAGCGCATTTGATAGTAACACGTATTTCAGCCAAACTGTCGTATATGCTCATTTCTACACCAGTTATTTGCAAGTGCTTCAATTCCAGAAGCAGATGAGGCAGGACAGGTGGCACAGCATCCTCCAGCCACAGGGGCAAATTTCATGTTCATCACTGGGCGACCACAACATTTTAAGTGAGGAAATAATAAATGACAAATAACAAGAGACGGGTGAGCTCACTTGCAAACACATATCCTTCTTCAGGTGCAAATATGGGCATTTTTTTTTACATAGAACCCTCAATGCTTTCAAGTACAATCGAGTCTGGTGTGAAAATTTTCAATAGTAAAAAAAGGCCTTAGAGTACCTGCAACAATTATGAGGATATGAATTACGTTTAGATTGTGTAATAATTGAGGGTAATTAAATAACGGGCACTTTACTTCCAAATTAAAGCTGGTGAAACTTTGCCCAAAGGAGAATCAGGCCCACAGTACAGCTGTAGTGAAGGGCTCTTTTGAACCAAACGTGTTTTACCCACCTCTAACAAATGAGAAACATAAATCAAGTGATCCACGGTTTGGCTCTATCTTTTAGAGTATCAATGTTCTTTTAATTAACAAGTGTGTTTTTCCTGAAGAAGGTTAGCCCCACTGGCCTTCCTGGAAGAGGAACTTCTTAATGAGGGATTTAAAGGGATTTAGAGTGGCAGATCTGTAAGCTGAGAGCAGGATGGACTAGAAGTGACTGAGAAAAAACAGATGATAAATGCCAGTACAAACCTGGCTCAACTTTAATGTAGTTGATTTCCTACCATAATAAAAAGTCACTAAAAAAGTCTGGCATTTAAGCAGCACTTATTATCCCAAGGTCTACAAGATTATTATTTGCTGCTAATATACAGTGCTGGAGACATAATTTTTTTTCCTTTCCACCATGCAGTCACTCATGGGATGACATGCTGCTGCTGGCCAACAGCAACTGTCTGAAAGACCTTAGGACAGGGAGTGAAAAATGCCTGATTAGTAGAGGGTGGAGCAAGGACAGAGACTGTTTTGTGCCCACATGAGGTTGTCTCATGTCATCAGAGCTCACCATCTCCAACTCAGAAGAAAAATCTGTTCCTTACTGCTTCCAGACCCATCCAAAATACAGTACTTATCTCTAGTCCCCGGACCCCTTATCATCCCACATGGACAAGAACCAGAGAGTGAATAAAGCAAACCCCGTCTTGCAGCTTGGAATGGTTCCTGTTTGATAACAAGTCAACCTAGCTTTGCTGCCAAGGTCAACCAACATCTTAATCTATCCTCAATATATTTGAAATGCGCATGTCCCAGCTAAGAGCTTCTCTTCAGCTGCCACTTATTTCTTCCTTTAAAACAATTCTAGTCACTGAGCCTCTAAAATCCAAATACTGCCCCCATCAAAGCTGGGATGGCGTTAGGGACTCCAGCCCCAAGAAGACAGAGGAGATGGCTTATTCAAGCAAAGAATCATATACTCATTTTTCCTCAAAAAGAACCATAAATTAAGACTCAGCTTCTGCTTACTTCTTCCTTTAGCCTGTTATATCCCAAAGCATGCTTTCACCCAAAGAGCAGCCCACCGCTAGCCTGTTCCGTAGGGAACAGGACTGCTCCACTGAGAAACGTGGGCAGACAGAAATGGACTCCACTGCATATCCGTTTGTCATCAGCCCTTTTTTAATTATAAAGAAAATTAATAACATCCTTGCCATTAGATCTCTTTAAAATATATGCTATACATAATCTAGTTAAAGAAGCCTAGAGAGAATTATTTTCCCCTTTATAACAAAAATCACTCTTTTTATTACTACCTTGCTTTTATGTCATTAGTAATAGAGTTGGGTTTTCTTTTTCCTTGAGTTTGAAAACAAATTAGACCATTAAAATTGTACCTAAGAGCCTCCTTTGGTTTTATGAATTGTTTCAGAATGATCCTAGAAACTGAAAAAGAATCAGAAGAGGCCCTCAAGCAGATAGATATTAAAATAAAAAGGGAACATCTCTGGAAACAAAAAGCCAATAAATCTGAGAGAAGGAATTTTTTTGTTTTGTTTTAAATTATTGTCCTCACAGACTACCACCTAACTTTGCACATTCACAGTAAATTAAACTTCCCTCCAAAGCACGGCTCTGTTGCGCAGAGCTCAGTCTCCGGTGAGTCAGAGCCGCTGTGAATGTTGACTGGAGATGGAGAGGTAAAAGGGAACACAAGGGAAAGAAAGAGAAGGGACAGCTGAGTACATCCCTGGGATAGGACAATGTGAAGCTGTGAGCAGCTCTTGGTAGGCAGATTCTAGGCCTCTCTGTCTCGGTAACCTCACTCCTCAATGCAGCCTAATTTGTCTAATCAGAAAAACTGGGAAAAGTCAGTGCACCTGTTTAGCTGAGCTTAATAGTCCAAGGTTTGCTGCTAATCCTAACAATGTTTAGGGAGTTGATATATCATCTCTACTGAGGGCAAAGGGTTGTGTCCATTTTTTGCTGATGGTTTTTACCTACAGTTTGCCGATGATCCAGGACTTTTCAGAGTATTTGCCACTGTTCATTGTCCACTAGAACACCAGAGGAGGCTAACGAGCAGGAGAGTTTAAAAGATCATGCCACTATTCATGCTTTGTATATGAAGCTGGGAGAGATGATTATCTGCAGGATTGGTGAGGGATCTCAGAATTAGATTCTGAATTTTTAACTTCATCGTTTCCTTAGGGACTGACTTCCAACTGCATTTGCCTGAGGAAGTATTCTGTTAATGGAATATTAGCATTTGGCTCACTCATTTTTAAAAAAAATGACACATAACAAATAATATATTTTAGACTACACTCTGCTGGAGGTCTGGAATCTGTCCCCAGGTCTGCCTATGCCCTTTTGCATGAGGCTGTGCAGTCTCTTTACTCTTCAGAGGCTCAGTTTCCCTATTTGCAAATTAGGCATAATGATACCATTCCCTTTTGTCACTAGTTATTCATCTCAAGACTTATTAGACAGCACAACCCTAACTTTGGATGTTTAGGCTCAGACCCTGATGGCTTTAACGCCTCCAGAGCAAACATCAGATTGGTTGTTTTCATACCCATACTCTGCAAAGTCCCAACATCTCTCTTCTCCCCCTTTTTATTCCCACTACCTCAGCTCCTGCTGCCTCCTCCCTGCCCTCTCTCCTCTCACGATCACTTTTTGGTTTACTTCACAAGCAGGACAGGCAAAAAACATGCCCAGAAGCAAGAGCACAGTCCAGCTGATGAGCATGGCTGGCTGAGCTGGGGAAATTGCCAAGAGTGTGCTTCCCCTTCAGCTGTGGGTACCACAGGATGCTGTTATTAGACCTTGAGATCTGCAACGCCTCCCATCAAACTCACCAAGCCCTGCTGTGACAAGCAGGATAATGCAAGTTTCAATATATATGCATTATTCTTTTCACATATTTTTCTTACCCAACTTGCTAATTACTAGCACTACGTATTTAAATGAGTAGTTGCTCCCTCATCACCTATCTCTACCTTCTTTTTGATCCTGCAGTAATTAGATGCTGTGTTTCATCAGTGTTATTTGTCTGACAAACTGTCACACCAGTTTCCTCCACGCCCCAAGTTCAGAAGTTCAGTTTTGCTTAAGTAAACAAGAGTTCAATATTTATAGAGCTGAGCCTCATGGATAATCCTAAAGCATTCAAAAATCAGCCTTTAAGACTCCAGAGAGCCACCAGAGTCTTTTGGCCTGTCCTAAATCTATGCTTTCCAATAATAGTCTCTGGTTCTTATGAAAATTTAAAGAGGAGGTAAAACAACATGTAAAAATAGGAAAATATGAAAATGCAATTGAAAAATGGTCCTAAACAGTATTTTGCAAATGGTTTAAGAACAGAGCCTAGAGACTGGGACTTGAGTTCTGATGTGCTCTTTCTTGGTTCCAAATTTGGGAACGGTCAAAATGTAGCCAGGTTATAAAACCATTTTGGAAACTTGCACCCATTCACAAAGGAGATGAGCCCAAATTGTCACATACTGGGAAAAAAGAGCCAAGAAAAATCCTAAGTTTAACATGACTTGGGTTCTGCAAAGTTTCTGAATTTCAGAATTCACACTGAGTTTCAAGGGAGATTAAGTTCCTGTAAGCGTCTTTGAAAGCCTCAGACACAAATCCAAGCTGAGTGTGTTACCAGTTAGAAATCAACATTTTCCATATTGGGACCAACTGTTTACGTTACATATCCTTCCATTACAAAATCTGTCTGGGACTCCTCTCCATCTCTTAGTATCAGCACTTCTGAGCACTTGAAAACTCCTGACAGACAAGTGCAATATCTGGATCAGGAGCCGGAACATGTTTTGGTTTGATGGCAATTCCAGTGCCCCTTCCTGACCTGCCTGCTGGACCACATCCACCACGTTGCCACTATATTGTAAAGCCAAGACTGCAAGTTCTTGAGCACATTAGCGTTATGCACATAACTTGTTCTGCTGCTTCAGGGGGAGTACTTGTGCTTAAAGTCAAGGATATGCTTAAGTGCTAAAGCTCAGCACTGCAAGGGCAAAACAATTTGTGCAATAAATGACTGTGTAGCAAATTAAATCTGCTTGTAAATATTGCACAATATGGCATCTTGCAAAATAATTTAATATTTATTTGGCATTCATTATTGAGCAGTCTGCTAGGAACATCAACGATGTGTAAAATGCAACATCGGGATCCAAACCAAACAGCTTTTGCTAGCAAGCTCTCCCCCTTCACCCCCAGCCGCTCTGCCAAAGCAAACTAGTGACATGAATTTTGAAAAGTTTGGTCTGCTTCATGGCTTTTTGTTGCTGCTTCTGCTTTTCTTTACCTCATATTGGTAGATGTCTAGGATCCTTTCCAATGACAGCTCCTCAAAGTACAGTCTGTCACACTCGTCAAAATCTGTGCTCACCGTCTCCGGGTTGCAATTCACTACAACGGTCTTGTTGCCAAGCTGACGCAGCGTGCGGATACTGGAGACAGCACACCAATCAAACTCCACGCTGCTGCCTGCCAGGAGACAGAAAAGTGGGCAAGGAAAGGAAGGATGCAGAGAAGAAAACATAAACAAACGTTCTCAGCACTCAAGCTTAAAAAGAAAAAGAAGAAAAAACAACATCATTGCCTCCTGTCAGCTCAGAGCAAGAAATCTAATTGTTCTCCCATGGAAACTAATCATCCACAAACGTGAGCCTCCAAGCACAACAGGCAAGTTGGCTCAGCTGCTCAGGAGTGACAGGCCTCTAACACATCTGTCATCCTGCACGCATAAACACTCATGTCTGCTCTTGCTGCCCAGCCAGCTACTACTGCCTCCCAACCAACACACTTTGAGATGAACTTAAGAGGCAGAAGCTTAGAGGTGACCAAACTGAGTGCCCATTATTATGAGACAGCTCTGTTTACTCGAGGAAACACGAAGCATTTGTACAGATATGGTTTAAAAACCAGAAGATTGAAGTGGTTTTTACCTTCCAGAAGAGCAGAGTGTGGCTAACCTAACAACAGAAAAATTACAATTCAGTGGGTTCAATCTTCCTGTGCACTGACTCTAGATACGAAAAATCAATAGAACAACACTTTTAGAGCCACTCTGTGATCCTTTTATCTTGGTTTAAAGGCCAGAGTGACTAGGCAACACTGTGGGGCAAGTACATCCTACTGTCTTGAGTAAGTACTGTGGCCACCTCTAAAGGAAAGAGGGAATCGCCTGGTGCTCAGGTGAGCACCAGGACTTCGTGCTTGGCCTTGGGCAAGCTGCAGGACTTGGCACTTGGGCAACGCTGCAGGCTTCAGGCAATGCTGGTGTCCAAACTTGTGCTAACAGCTACTGTCCCATAAATTTCTAAGCTCAAACATCTAAGAGGAGTACCATAAACAGAGAATGATGCGCATTAAAAAACATCATTAAATGGTTACGCTTACAGTCTACAAGAAAACCTTGGCCTCATCATGATGTGTTCACGGTCATTACATGATCGTTAACCACTGATATCATTATTTTTATATATAATTGTGTGACACGATATATTGGAAATTCACATTGTGCTTAATTGCTGCCTCCTAGTCACAAACAGATGGCTGTCACAGGTCACTGACAGGCACACTATTTATTTCCCTGCTTCTGTCAAACAGGAACCTCAAAACATGCCTAGGTCTCAGCTAAAACCCCACAGAAAAGAGAGGGAAATCAAATCTGAAACTGGATGTTTCCCAGAAGGGTCACCAGATGCTCGTTCACTTTTTGTATTCCACTTCCATTATGCAGGTATTCTTATACACATAAGAAACCTCAAATTTGAGACACAATGGTCATCTAGAGTCCCCATCTGACTGCTTTAGATACTACCTGGGAAAACAGGTGAACACTTGAAAGTATACTGCAGCCACATCCAGTAATGGTCATGTCCAAACAGTCAGAAAAGGGAATATAGCAAATAATTGGTAACACTAGTAATGGCTTTTGTAACATAACCAGCCACTGCTCCACAGAAGATAATTACTACATCAATACAGGCATGTTTTTGAACTCACTTTCAGGTTTCAATCACATTATACCTACGTGCACACCATAAAATTTACAGAGCACTCTGCTGGTCCACATGCTTGGTGGAAGAGCTTATTAATACTGCTTTCAGGGCTGACTTTCACACAAACAAAACCCCCTCCCAGGACAGGAGATACCCTCCTGGCAGCAAGAGAAGAGCAAGCATTGCCTTGAATATCTGAGCAATACCCCCATGGAGCACAGGTCACACGCTGCAGCTCAGGCTCTCAGTGAGCCAGAGGCCTTTACGTGTGAATGAAAAGGTACATCAAAGTATGCTCTGAAGTTCAAGAGTGTGCAACTGTACCAATTCACATCATGTTTCTATTTGGCATATTAGTTAATAAGAAAGAACAAGAAAATTCAGTTTGGGTAATTTTCTTTTTAAATGCAGAATATAGCATGACTTATTAAATGACTTTACACTTCACCCAAATAATTTTATTTCTTTGCAAAATTGTCAACATTGTCAAGATTTGACTGTAATATATTTCAAAATATTTTCAAACAAAAGTAGCTTTGGTTTTTTTTTAAGCTAAAAGTCAGTTTTCACCAAGGGAAGAATAACCTTGGTTAAAAAAAAAAAAAAAAAGAAAAAAGGTAACTTCACATGTTTAACTTCCATCCAAATCATTTAGCCGTTTCTGACCTGTTCCTGTTTTGTAAATGTACATCCACAGGAACACTAAGTTGATCCCACTGAATTATGATTACAATTCTGAAGGCATAGGGGAAAAGCATGCTGCTTACTTGCCTTCAAAGGATAACAAAAGAAAATAAAAATAAATCAACTTGGCTATTGGACCTAGAAAAACGTCTTTTTGAGGTGCAAGTAATGGTTTCCTTTAGCAGCCTTTACTTAGTTGCAGTTTCTTCCAAAGATTGCCCTGATCTAATCAAAGCTAAAGAACAGGTAAGACCAAGCTCAGACCATATGGCTAACCTAAACAATTAGGAGTTTCAGGTGAACGATGCAAGATGTATTCACATATATTCGATCAAATTACTAAACAACACTGCCATCCTTTTTATATTCATTTTTTGTAACCATCCTACACAGCATGTTGACTGGCAGAAGCGTTCACAAAAAATAAGCATAATCATGGAGCGTTCCTCCAGATTTCACTCATCTCAACATTCATACTGGAAACTGAGTTCAAAAAGACACATCCTACAAACAGCAACAGGAGTGTAGCACGTGATCTGCTCATCCAAGCAAAACAAATGGATGCAGTTCTGAATTTCAGCTTTCAAAAACCATCACTGCTACTTGTGAGATGCAGAGCAAAAATATTTCTGAATAACAAGCAATTTTTTTCTTGTCAATAATTGCAAGCTATTTGGAAGGATCCATGAAAAGAAAAAGTGAAAGTCATCACATACAGAATTAAGCAGTCTATCTACCCAATACTCATAGCCATGAGGAAACTCTTATGCCGCATAATCATTTGAGTGGGCTGAAAAAACAGCATACAGAGAACTGCTTATACAAAAGTAGCTGAAGATTTCGCAATATTTTCATAGTCACCTATACTTACAGTAGTAAAATGATTAGTATATAAGAACATAGTCATGAGCTGGCAGTAAACATATAAGATAGGTGTCGCAGCAACAAACTTCTATACAAGGTATTGGGTTCTCAAGGCCTTAACATGTGAAAAAGTAAGGTTAAAAAAACCTGCGGAAATCACAACTAAATGACATGCTCTTCAGTTTCAAGTGAAAAGTAATAAAATACTCCTGTTTTTTCCAGGGCATGAAATGAAGTCTCCAAGCAAGTGTAAAAGGCAAACCTTGTGTTAGGAATTGATGTCCTGTGCACTGTGCTCTGGAGGGTTTTGTCACCACATGAGAAGAGGAACAAATGAACCACAAGAATATCCAAAGAAGGCTCGAGGGTGCAAGGAGAATAGAGAAGTTGTAAGAAAGATTTACCTATGTGATACGGTCCACAGCCCAACACCATCACTCCACAGTCATCAAATTTTACATCATGTTCCTGAGAAGGGAAGGAGAAGTCATTAGGATCTGTACTCCACAGCACCTAACTCCATGCTTTTCAGAATAAACAGTTTCTGGTGCTCAGCCCGTATCCAACTGTCTGATCCTTCAGGGCTCAAGTCAGATCTCGTTTACTGCAGTGTAAATCAAGTGCAACTCTCCTGGAATTAGTGGAATTAGTGGTGCTGCACCCAAACCAAAGGAGATGCAGCACCTCTGATTTGGCTATTCAAGCAGCCCAAGGAGTTTCACATAAAAATGAATGCTAGGATGAGATAAGTGAAACATGAGTTCTGCATTCACAGCACCTGACCTATGCACGGAGGATGCAAGTACAGGTGATATAGGACAGGATCGTAACAACATAGGGACATTAACGCTAAATGCACTGGATCAGTATTTGAGCAAGAGAAAGTTCCAGGCCTGCTGTAAGGGGATTATATGTAACGCCATCCAAAATAATTGCTACAGAGACTGAGACATCTGCAAGATCTCCAGAAATAACACAGCATAGGGGAAAGAGATCAAACTAGACAGCAATGAGACTGTTGTTTCCGAGTGTGCCTACCTGCCCATTGTACGTGATGTAGAGGTAATTAGTTACTGCTGGGTATTCTGCTGCCAGTGTGTCGATCTGTACAGAGAAGAGGAGGGATTGTGACTTGGACAGTGCAAGATCCATCTTACATGCAGGTATTTTGAGGGTTTTCTTTTCCCTCTTTCCTTTCCCACTCCTATATCTGTCCTATTATTTTCCCATCAAGTCTTTCCTCAAAAGGAGGTGATCTGAACTGCCATATGCTGGCAAAACAGCATATGCCTGGCGTTCCCCCCCAGACCTTACAGTTCAATCAACAGAAGAGTCTACCATCTCTTTCTAAACTGCAGTTTTAGCTCTGCACCTCTTTGATAAAACACCTTCACACTCCAGGAACTTTCCTCATCCATCCCTTCTTGCTGAGGCCCTCATTCTCTAGTTAGTTTGGCAGCATTAATTACACAGATCTCCGTTCCTCCAGGTCTCCCATCCTCTTTAGCTGCACCGTCTGGGATCTTCACACTATGCTCTTGACCTCATCTTACTCTCACATTGAATACAAACATACACACAGTACCACTCTGAGATCATCCCAAGTAGCAGCCAGCAGTGCAAGTACTACGTATTCATGTTACAATATAACTCATGCTTTGATAATTACATGGTACACAAAGCAAGAGTGATTTTCAACCACCCCTTATATGTAGTTTTCAACAATTTCTTATGTAATTAGTCACCAGAGAGCCAAGAAGAATAATTTGCCTACTAGGCTGTTCAAAAATTATTTGTGTCAACTACTTATTGCATGTTATACATGGTAACTAGTCCATCTAGATCACCAGCAGTTGCTGAAGTTCCCTGAATAAACAGCTGAAACATTTCTACACAGAATACTGAACAGGGAACAATATTGAAGCAGTCCTGACATGAATTTTTACATGATATACCATTTAAAAAAATCTATCCAATCTTCGAGTATTTTCAGGAATACCCACTGGCTGTCCAAATCCTTGTGAATAATGAAGAATGTGACCTTACGCCATTAGCACTATGTAAGCGTCTGCTGCTCATTACTGTTGCTAATACTGCAACTTGTACTTCATGGCTCAAGAAGAAACATACGCTTTGAAGCCACAAATGCAGGCGTACGTAGAATGACCTTATTAAGGGTACCTTGGCACAGAAATCAATCCAGCACTGCAGTGCCATATGCAGCTGAAAGAATACAGCACAAGACCAGGCACGTTTCTGTGGTCCAGGTGAGGACATAGAAGGAAAACAGCAGCTGGGGAACAGAAGGAGATTTGGCACCTGGAATCAGGCCTGAGGATACAGATGGGCACTTTCAGAAACATTCAGTAGTTTGGGTTGGGTTTTTTTTTCCCTTTAAGGACAAAAAAACAGCTGGTGGCAGTTTAATACCAACATACCTTAAATGCAGCAGCAGAACACCTAGCAAAGCACTCATGACACTGCCATGAATACTAGATGAGCTCATTACACTCCTGCTATCACAGTGAATAGCAAATGAACCCATAACAATAGGACACTTCAAATAAAGTATTACCCTGTAAAAAGTTACTACCAAGAGAAATGACATATTACATTTTTCACGGTCACATCATGGTGGGCCAGCATTCTCAGCCTTTTCCTGAAGCCAGATAGCTGTGTTTCCCCCTCAGCCACACAGAATATGAACAAGAATATTCTGAGTGTCTCTTTGGGGATGTTCATGTCATTACATTGATGCCTGCAGTGCAGAAGTAACAGCTACGTGGGTGAAATTTGTTCTCTAATGTCAATGTCAAAACTTCCATGGATGTTAACAGAGCCAGGGGTTCCACTTTGTTTACCTTAGCTGTTTCTAAAGACATAGAGGTCTCCTGCTCCTTGTACTCTTGGAAGCCCCCACCATGAACAGCGATGTTTCTCACATACCTGTTTCACCCAGGGCATTATATTCTTCCTCAGTCTCAGCTGACGGCACTGGACTGCAGTCAGCCTCAGGCATTTCCCAATCTGTTTGTCTGAGAACCCGATCTGTTTGGCTCTCCTCAGTGTCTCTTCTGGAACTGTTTCACTGGGATTAAATAAGAAAAACACCTCTGCATGAGGCTTTACAGGAATACTTAGAAGATACATGAGTGCTTGTGTCTTCCATACTGCATAGAGTTGCTATAGGATCATGCACATAAAGGCAAGAAAAGGAAGAAGACCCAGCTAAGCTATGCAATCCTCATACATAAAAGATCTTTTTCGCACTGGATGCCCCCCACAAACACCTATAAGATAAAGTCTATGAGCAAGACTACTGATGCTAGGAAGTGAATCACTTTCTTTCCTTACATTTTTGAGACAGGAATGAGTGACTCATGACGAGGTCCATCATCTCCCACACAGCATTCTCTACCAGGCTAGTACAAGGTCACCGTATCCACAATAACTGTATGGTCATTTGCCATTACAGCCTCCACAGAGGACCCACAGTGATTCCTTTCTTGGATTCAGTATCCCCCACATCTCCATGGCCACACTTTAACTCAATCTCTCCCTTACATTCACCCTCCCAGTCTAAATTTTAAAATACAGGCCTCACCAGACTGGGCTGGATCAATAATTATCTATGTACTCATATCTCCCGCCTCTCATTGCAGCCGCCTGCTCCACACAAAGGCATGAAATTCCTGAAGCTCTGGGACGAGCTGCTCAGAGGCATAACTGTCCCCCAACTCTGCCACGCTCGGGGGACAACTTGCCTCAAAACACTACAACTTGTCCCAAACAAGGCCTTCTTTCTGTTACTGAGGATGCTCTACCTACTTTCAGAAATGGCCAGTCTTTTCAAAAAGCATCTGACCTCAGAGATACATAGTAGAAACGACCTTCAGAGGCTCACATGCAAAGTAGGTTTTTCCTTCTGACAGTCTCAAGTATCCATTTTCCATATAATTGGTGCTGCTTCTTACATTATGAAAAAAAGGGAGAGGGGGATAGACAGGGTAAAGTAGGGGCACCTTTTTTGATTTCATATTTGCAGTCAGGGTCTCTCAATACTTCCATATGTTCTCATTCTCCTGGTTTTGCTTTTTAGGAGTCCTAGTGTTTGCTGTTTATTTTAAATCCGTTGCTTTCCCTGGCCATCTCTGCAGTTTCTTGCCCATTTTGCTTTTGATTTTTTCATCTTCTCCATTCCCCCTTTATTCCCACCACTTTTTTCTCTCCCACACTATCTTTGTTCCACTTTGTTTTGACTCCACCTATAGCCCTGATAGTTTCTGCCTGTGTCTGTTTCTAAGCTACCTTTTCTAAGCTTAGCTTTTGCAAAAACATAAAAAAGCCTATGTATTTTTATCAGCACTTTTGCTTTTCATCTTTATTGCCAAGAGCATCCTTGCCTGCCCAATAAATCAATATTTTATGAGCAAGCAAGCTCTGAATCAGGAAAAAGGAAATGATTAACAAACAAGCAATTTTCCTAAATCAGAGCTTTTGAATAATGTCCTTTGCTTGATGGTATTTTTAAATAAATAGCATTATGTTATTTGAGTGAGAGGAGAGGGGTAAGGCCACTTTATTGGAACGTGTCAGGAAGCTGAAGCATGAGAGAGAGTCATTGGATTGGGTTTTCCACTCTGGCTTAGGCACAGAGCAGCTCTGCTGCCCTCGGTGAAGTCAGGCTAGCGTAAAACAGGTGAGAGTCACAGAAGTGTCGAACCAGCTGTTCCGACAGCAAAACTGGGGACCAGAAACTTTTGGGTTCACATCCCTGGGTAGGGGTTTTTTCTCTATGAATTCCCCAGTGCCATCTCTCCTTCCCCTGCAATATGAGCACAGAGTGCTCCACCTGCCTACAAGAGCATAGCAGACGGCTGGTGAGTATCTGCAGAAAGGAAACGCTCACTGTAGCTGCTGTCTTCTGCCCTTTGTCCCAGCCTGCCACTAATGACCAGCCTGCTCTGCCCTCAGGGGACTCCAGGCAGGAGTACCACCTACGCCCTTGATCTTCTCCACAACCCTCCACCATATCACCCTTCTTACTCCAGCAGATCCTGCTCTTTGCTAGTGTCAGAAGGAAACAGTCCTGCCTAATCCAGCAGGCTGTGCTTCCCAGGTTTTGGATTTAGTTCTGGGTGCAGAAAGACTTCCCAAAATAAGACCCACTTTGCAGCACCACAGTAGGTTTCCATGCACTAACTCCTCCACTGCAAAAATCTCTGCTTCTCCTCAGCCCTTTCTGCTTTCTGATCTCAGCTCAGAGGCAGGACTTCTTGCATGAACTGTGAATGCCGGAACTGAAGGCATGGACGGGTGTTTTACAGGAGGAAACACAGCAAGCAAAACTGCCAGTTCTCTGGTAAAAGAGACGCTAGCCATCACCGGCTACTAGGAAGAACACACCCATGCTAGATTTCTCTCCTAGATTCAGCATTCCCTAAGTACAAGTGAGCAGACCTGATGACCCCAAGAAAATGAGCCTGTTTCAGTGCAGTTTGCTTCTTTGCTCTCCTTCCCTTCTGCCTCAGAAACACACATAGCTGGCTGTCATTTGATTACTGACAGAGAAAGAAAATTGCCTTCATTTTCAGCTTGTTTCAATTCAGCTTTTTGTATCTCATTATAACAATATCAGTCATCGTCATACCCCCCAGCAGGGCGGGTAGAAGAGAAACAGTGATTATTTGGCAACATGATTCATTTGCCTTGGGCTAGCAACTTAAATTAGGTTAGGACACTTACTAATCCATGCAAAAAGGTAACCAGCTTTGTACAGGACAACTGGTGTGCAAGAGAAAAGCTGAGCACCTAAAGGGGAAATGAAACTGTGCATTTTCTCCTCTGCTACTCCCAATGCATGATAAAGAAAAGATAAGAGACGTAGGTTTCAAGGCGGCTAATAAGAAAGATGCAGTGGGAACCTCTATTCAAGCAGCACTTAGGCAGGAAGGGTTTTCTCATTTCTCACTGCCATGGAGGCAGCTTAATATGGAGGAAATGCACCCAGCTCACCATGAGGCAGGAAAGGTTAGAACTGACAACCCAGCCCTGGGGATGTAACAGTTTTGCCATTTAATATTGTCACAGAAAATCGGCAGGAGTCAAACACCCAGCAGTGCTGCTTTCCAAGCACTTGAAACCAGAATCTGCCACGAGATGAGAAATTGCCAAAAGCCTCTGAGGTAGCTCCCGGGGGTTTGAAGGCACAACCAGAAGAAGGGGCAGGCAGAACAAGCCAGCAGAATTGCTCCACCATGTTTAAAGGGGACTGGATCAGAGAGCTGCAAACCCTCGCACTGGTACGGAAATCAGGTTGCCTCTCTGCACGTACTGGACACACATCTTTGCACCTGGGTAGTTTCCATTTACTAATAAGGGTAATTTTTAGCATTTATGTCTCAAGATTCATGGAAAGAATATAAAAAAAATATGCAAACAGTAGGTAGGGTGATGCTTATCTTACAGATAGCAAAACTGAGACACACAGAGGTTAAGGGGTGATGATTTTTAAGATCCAGCATTGACCTAATTCTGTTCCCACCGCCTTTGCTCCAAGACAGCCCTTTAGACTTGCTGGAGACACTAAAGCCAGCAAGAGCAGAATCAGGCTGATCTCTTTTGAAGGCTTGAGTGCAAATAACCCTTCCAAGAGCTCACCAGAAATCCAGCACTAAAAAGAGAAATAAAAAAAAAAAAAAAAAAAAAATCTCAGTTCTGGCTATTCCCAAACACATGACCCAGTCCTACATCACTGCCTCCCACATTCCCCTGGAGCATCACTTACTCTTCAAACACAGAGCAAAAAGTCTTCCAAAGATTAAACTCCCTTGCTGGTTTATAATCAATTCTGAAACAAGGGAAGATTAAGTGGCCATGATTCCAGACTCCTATAATTCTCCTTTTTCCTAACATTCCCCTTTGCAAAATGACAGTCAGAAGTTTCAGAGCTTCAAACCCAGAAAATTAGACTTGTGCACACTGCCATAATCATTTAGTGGCTGTTCACTTCCTCAGAAAGCTAGTCCCCCACACATTTTGCAGTTTATAAACCATACAAGCATTTCTCAAAACTTGCTTGTGCCTCCATTTCAGCTTCCAGTGTTGATTTGTTGTTGCTTTTTGTTTAAAATTCCACCCTGTCATCTTTGGAACTCCATCCACTCACCACTTCTTCAACAATAAATGATAAAAGGAAATGGAATAAATTCCCCTTAATAAGGAAATTTTCACCTGGCACAGAGGACCTGGGGAAATCTATTAACTGACTGGAAGAACACTGGCAGCATTGCAATTATCAGGAGAGCCTGCTTGCTTCAGCACGGCCCTCTCTTCCACTTGACTGGCTTTCATCTGATCCACCAGTTCAGGAATAATGCTAAATAAACACGCCAGCAGAAAGCCCCAGCTCAATACGTGAAGAAGCACTCTTTCTTGTCTCCTAGATCAGGCTCTGCTTCATTTTAGGTATGTTGTCAAGTTTATGCCCATCTGTATATTACTTAGGCGCATGTTAATGGGTCTTGATCAAAAGGATCAGGAATATTTTGTGAACTGACGGCCAAAGCCTGAGCTGGGAGCATTTGGGACACAGCTATTGCATCAGTTAACATCTGCCCTGTAAGCCCACAGCCTCACCCCTGCAGGTCACCTCCGGTTTATCTCAGCAGCTATTCATGCAGCTTGGACACGCACATAGGAGCTGCAAAGATGAGCACACTCTGGCTCAGCCCACCAGTCTTGAACTAAGCTCCTCCTAAATCTGGAGGGAGGATTTAAGCCCAGACTACAGTTTTGCTATGGCAAGCAAAGTGGATGGACTGGAAGCAAGAAGCGCTGGAACCAAAATGCCTAATGCCCAGTCCTGAGAGAGCTCTTCCTTTCTCAGTAGTCATAGACCTGGAGGGTTTCAAAAGCCTACTTGATTTCAGGCTGGATTATGTACAAAGACATATTCTTCCTCTTTTCCTCATTGTCCCACTCTGCTTCAAGGCTCCTAGTGGCTTCCTTGATTGCTCCTGATGTTTTACAAGATTTTGAACATGCTACAATTAAAATAATGAGATTGGTGTATAAATTCTCTCCCTGCTTCTCTTCTCAAGAAGACAGATTGTTACTGTTTTTCCCCTCCTGAGAAACTCATGAGATGACTGACAAAAAGCTGTCAAAGGAGCATTTAGGGAAGCAGAAGCTGTAAACCAACAAATCTCACTCATTGAACAACTATCACTCCAGTGCTCTGCATCTTTAACATTCAGGTCCCTGGGCTAATAAATCTCATTGTGGACATCTTGATTTAAGTAACATGAACCTCACACTATGCCCTAAGACCTAAATGACTCACACCTAGGATTAAGCAATGTGCTGAAGCAGCAGCTCACACCAAAACACAGCCAAGAAATGGGCCATAGATGATTCCTCAAAGCCTATTTTCTACCCTTGGTAAAAGACAGCTTTGAGGTCTTTGCTGGGATGCCATGGTACAGACTCCCCTGCTCTGGTATTGTACATACCGGCTACAGAGATTCCGCAATGACCTTTAAAGGGCGATGCCTGTATATCCTCCATGTCAAGGAAAAAAATGCGTATTACGTTTTTACAAATTTACAGATGCTTTGAAAGAAAATACAGCTGTGAAATTATTACCAATGGCTCTATAAGACAAATAGAAAGTATCTTATGTCAGATCCACACAAAGCAAAAACAACACTGCTGAATAGCTGCTTATATTATATTCTCCTCATGTACTGAATTCCTAATTTGTTCCCGAGTCTTCCCTGCCCCACAGTTCACAAAGACGACAAAAGTAATCTTCCCAGTTAGTTAAAAGCAAGTGCTACAAATATGTCAGTGACAGCTCCTCAAACAGCATAAATCAGTGCAGCCTCATTTAGCATCACTGGACCTGCTCTGCTTTATGCCCACACAAGATCTGACTTATAGTCTCTGACCTGTCCCAAAAGCATGCAAGTCAGCAGAAACACTGCTTTTGAAAAGAGCGGGTGTGCAACCACCACTGTGGAAGAACACAGGTTATTGATGGCCTGTCTGATCTTTCCTCCCTGCATTGTTTCCCAGGTCACCTGCTGGAGCTGGGTTTTAATTCCAGGACCTGTATTTCTGTGGCTACTCCACCACAGTCATGTTTTGGAATCAAGTCATGCTTCCAGCAAGCAGCTTTCAAAGCACACCTTTCACAGACCCAAGGACATAAGCTTCAAAAAGGAATTCGCAATAAACAACTTCTTCCATGGGCCACTGAGCACCTGGCTACAAATGCTGGGCTGAAGTGGGTCTGCACCCTCCCACTTTCTTCTGCTTTCCCCTCTATTAACCTGTGTCTCTTTAGGAACGACAAGAGCAATACTCAGGACTGCACTTACCCCTTTCAAGCAAACTACAGGCCAGGAGGTGTTTTCACTCAATGCCCACAGAACAAGGACATGTTCTCCTCCAAAACAAAGTTCCAAAGTATAAAGTTATCAAACATGATTGGTGCCATCATTTCCCACTGCTAGTAGGCTGGCTAGTTTGGTATCCACCAAAAGGAAGATCTCCTGTTTTCATTAAGGTTAATTTGAAAAGTTGAGATTTAAGAAGACAGACTTCAGTTCACTGCTCTGCCAAACATCCTTTGAGACTTTGGGCAAGCTTACCATCTCTATGCTTTGCTCCTCAACTGCAAAACGAGGGTTTATCATGCCCCTCTTTTCTCACTTGAATTCCACTTTACAGCCTTTTATTAATATTGAAGTGTTCCTCGTTGGGCAATATATTCACACTCTGCCTGTTGCAAGATGGCCCAATCTTCCCTGGGTCTTACTCAGATCTTCCCCAGCAGCCAGCTTGACTCCATTACCTCTCCTTTTCCCCCCATCCCTATGAGCTCCCAAGTAATGGCAAATACAATCAATTGGAGGTTCAATTCCTACAGAGATGCCCAAGTGACTTAGAAGCAGAAGTCCTACTGACTGTCAACAAGGCTTTTGTCCCCACGTCACTTGGGCATAAGTGATGATTTCACCATAGCTGCCCACCTCTTTACCTGTATTTAATGCTATTTGTCATACATTCTCCTTGCATACAGCCACAGTTCTCAGTGATCACAAAATCAGGAACAGATAAAAATAACCATGGCCACGTGCAAACAAATCCTCACTGCAGATGGTCAAAGAACAGATGCAAATTCCAAAAGAGGCTTTCCCTTGCGCCCAGGCCACCAGTGTCCCGAGTCAAACACGCCCCAGATGGTACTTCCAAGCTTCTTTGCAGCGAGGTTTTGGCTTCAGCTGTGTTGTTGGGGATGATGGTGTTACTGGACCCTGCTGCAAATCTGACTCGCTCTGGACTGGGTCCATAACCCTGGCCTTAAAGTCACATCTCACTCCTCACTGCCTCAGACAGCTAAACATGATCTGTTCAAATTTCCATCTCCTTCACGAGCTGCCAGTGCGATTAACAGCCAGTGGGGCCACTCCAGGGCCCTTCCCCTCCATTTTCTCTCACGGGCCAGGCCAGGCCAAATCTAGGGAAAGAATTTCCTGATAACAGTATATCCTATTGCACTGCCAGTGCTCCACGCACCATCGCGTATTCATGGACTGAGAGCATGGGATGGTGCTTGCTCTTTCTCTGTGTGTGTGTGTGTACGTATATGTGGTTTTGTTTGTGTGTGTGCGCGTGTGTGTGATGGGGAAGGTTATAGTTAAGATTACATTATTGAAGGTAATCAGTCAAAAAACAACAAAAAAACCACAATGTAAGTTTCCACTTAAAATGAAAAATACGTAGGTCACAGGAGAAACAGCAGAGGCACCTGTTTGACATGTGTGTGATATTACTGGATATTCTTGCAAGTAGTCTCAAAATGGCTCTTTTCCCAATTCAACTCGGGCCATTTGCTTTCCTGCAGCCAAATCACATAACCTGAAACAACTCTTTCTCCATCTTAGAGGGCCCAGAGGCAGAGTCAAATGGAAACAATGCTGCAGCATGACAAAAGCTATACAGTCTCACCAGCACCAGGTCCAATCTTCTTTGGAAAGAAGTTCGCTGGGACAAACATAAATGGGACAGAGGGTACCCTTCCCAGTCTCTACTGTCTCTGCAAATGGCTGGCCTTGCCCGTACACCACTGAGAATGGACAAACATTTATAGGTCGGAAAGGTTTTTTCCCTATGGAAACAGATTCCCTGCATAAATCAGTGACGCCTTCTGCTCATCTCTGAATCACTCCACATGGTGAGGACACAAGGCAGCACGCAGTGTGTGAATGCTGCTTGCTGAACTGCTCACAAAGGCCTCCACCTGCATCTGATCCCCCTTCCCCATCTGTCTGTCATATCCACTTGTTCTGGCTCTGAATTTCCTCTAGACAGAGAGCATCTCCTTGTTACCAGTCTCTACAACAGCTCTGCAGGGCCCAAAGCAAGACTCTTGGAAGAGATGTTACTCCAACTGCATCCAAAACCTCGCTGCCAAGAACCCCCAAACAATGCAGAGACAAAAAGGAATTTGATGGATGGATGGATTGGTTTGGGGGTTTGGGGTGGATTCGACCAAACACTTGTGCTCACTCAACAAAACCAGCAACAGTGCCTGGGAACAGGGCAACTAGTTCTGGTCCTGGTAACTGTATTTCAACAAGAGAAAGATTTAAAGCAATGACGGTGTCACAGCCCATTCTTTTCAATTGGAAATAATCTTGTAGCACAGGTAAAACTCATGCCAGGCATGCCAGGGACTGGAAACAGCTGGCTGCAGTAAGAGCACGTCTGCCAAGTCTCATTTGCATCACTCAATTAGCTTTCCCTCGGCTATTGCAGAGATGCGTTTCCTGATGTGGCTCACCGGACTAGTCTCTTAGTTCAGGTCAGAAGTGTTTTTCCCTGGCTCTTTGCCTTTGTGCCAACCTGCCTTCAACATAATACAGCCGGACAGTCCATTCCCTCCCTCCAATGCAAGTTGTGAGGTTAGAGAGTTTCCTTGGGAAGGTTTGAGCAAGGATACCAGCGTGAAAATCTGCACTGATAAATGAATGAGACTAAGTTAATTTATATCACCTGCAATGTGCGTTGAATTGCACGAATCTGCTTACAAGGGACACAACATTGGTTGCGTACTATACAAACGCAAGGTTGGATACTGCAAAAGAGATTGCTGTAGCAGGCCGGCTATACAGTCTGCTGCCTAGTCACCAGAAGGATGAAAAACTATGTGGGATCGTACCAGCTACTGATCACATTACTAGTAGTATTACTGCCTGCCACCCACCGCAGAGAAAGGGAAAGCAACCTCAGTGATATAAGACAGTTTGGCACGATAAGCCTCTGTGGAGTGATGCTGGCTTTATACCTGCTGAGGATGGGGCCAACCTCTGGGCTCCCCATCAGTGCATCATTCCAGAGCATGCCACTCCAACAGTGAGGAAATTCTGGATATATTGTTTTTCTTCCTCAGGAGCTGTGCATATATATATTTAAGGCACTTGAGACAAATGCAACTTGACACGGATGTTAGAGGGCAGACACTTGTGCAGCCAAACAACAGATTTCCGTAAATAATCAAGCTACTCGTTCTCTTCGACATCTCCCTCCACATTTACTTTTGTTTAGCTCCAGATCCAGCTTGTTCCGGGGGGCAAGGGACAGCAAGAGCTGCTCAATTAAAACAGTGCAGCTGGTCAAAGAAGCCGAAATCGCAGTAGAGGAACTAGCACCTTCGTGATGCGCTGGCAACGGTGCGCTCCCACTGCCATCATGTGGTGGAACGTGGTTAACACAACGGGTACCCGAAGCAGAATACAGCCAATAACTCAGCAAGGAGGTTCTCCCAACCTCGTAAACCATGAAGGGAAAGCTCAAGTCAGCAAGAGGCTGGAACTGAAATACAGCTCAGCGCTTTAATTTACTGCTATCTTTCCTGCTTAGTTTTATATGGTCATTTTTCTTGAAGAAAGAAGAAGATTTATATTTAAATATGTCCGGAATTATAGATGTTTGAAAGTGCAGTACAAAAGCAACACACACTGCATGATCACAGCAAGGCAGAAAAGCTTAAAAATCAATTGGCCAGGCAGGAAAAAAATGCAGTGTATTTGACCCTCAGGTGTAGTAAGTCAGGACAAGTCCTGTGTTTGAAGGCTAACTCTGTCCTAGGTACATCAGTGCAGCTGCAGCCTGCTGTTATTCATTGCAGGCCATCCACATTCCCAGCCTTAGCCTCAGAGATACAGTGAGGATTTTCCAAAATAAACTGGAACTTCCATAATCCCTGGGAACAGCCAAGATGCCTAAGCACTCAAAGAAGTTCTTTTACCAAAAAGAGTGTTCTCAGAAATTTCCTCTGTCCGGGCGAGGCAGTGAACTGGGTTTTAAGACAACACTGCTTACTCCAAGCACTGAAACAAACCTCTCAGCGTTGACTGCACCTGTGCTCAGGGCTTACCACAGTTTTCCCAGCAGAAGGATCCCTAGAAGGATCACTGTGTCCTAGGACAAAGCTGTTGTTTTTTCTTACCCGTTCACTTCCTTCAGGACCTTCTCCATGTTCACAATGCTGTGCATCTTATACAGGAACCATTTGTCAATAGCCGTGAGTTTGTGAATGACATCCACAGGGACTTCATTATCCAAGGCCTGCCAAAAATAGGACAGCACCAAACAGCCCCTTTAATACATGCTTTGCAGGTACAGATTTAGTCTGCAAATAGGTAGCAGCAACTACATAGCATAAAGACATAAAAAGTACTGTAGACTAAGCTGGACAAATCAAATGCTCATCTACCCCAGGATCCTGTCTCCTACAGCAACAGAAAACATGCCCCTCAAGCAGTGTAGGGAGGCACCAGCCTAAATCTCAGACCCACTGCCAACCTCCTAGCTGCAAATGTTAAATAGCAAGGTCCAGCTTCTCAGCTGCGGAGAAACTTTTTGCTTCGGAGCATAAATCTTGATTTACCCTTGAAATACAGGCTGAATCAAAACATATGGCCTTGAAATACCCCTGAAGCAAGGGAAAGTCCAGTCCTGGGTAATGCGCTGCAGCTACAACATAGCTCAGGCTTCTCACTCTGTATCTCAGTGCCAAGATCATTCAAATTCCCCTGCATTATCTTGCTGGAGCTTTTTTTTTATTTTATTTTTATCAAACTATTTGCAACCATGGGGTAAAAAAGGAACCCCACAGAATTATTATTCAAACGACAATGTTTTATAGGACACTGCAGTATTAAAAAAAAAAAAAACAAACAAAAACAAACAAAAAAAACAGAGGAATATGCTAGAGAGACCCCCAGTATGATTGTATTGGGGAGCAGCTGTATCTTGATACACTGCAGTTATATCTTCTATCACTGATATTTCTTCGGTGTCACCAGTGGTGTACAGTTACAATCCTCCTGATAAAACAACAATAATCAACTATAATGATAATACCAGCACGGTATCTTTGCTGAGCTGAAGTAATCAGGCTCATTAATTTGTTACCATGCTTAATTATTTTCCTGCAGGGCAGCATCCCTGGAACAAAGCCAGAGAAATGCCACTGAAGAAAACTCCAGCATTCATCCAGGAATGAGCGTAGCCCACTGCACCCCGGCATTATTCCTCCAAGTTATCAAGCTGCAGACACAACGTTGTACCGTCATCGCATGCTTCAGCACTGTGATGTGGAGACTTCACGCCAGCTGAGAGAAATGCACAGGTCACTTCAGTGTTGTGCTCCAAGAAGGCACCACACGCATGGACAAGGGATGGGTAACAGCTCTCATCGGGCACTGCAAAATACTGACACCACCTTCTACCTTTCCTAAAGGATTTCCAGGCAGCTTGCCTGGGTCTCCTTCTCACAATTATTCTCTTGTCCTGAGAGGTAATAAGCTGCTGACTTGAATAGCCTGCTTATTCACAAGCAGCGGTGAAAATCTCTAATGCACATTTTGCTCCTTTAGAGTAACCAGTCGTACAATGAACCTTCAGCTAGCACTTGCCACCCAACAGCCACTGCTCTTCCAAATGCCTGCAAAGAGAAGCCTGGGGCCATCACAGCGGTCCCTGAGCACTGGCCATAACAAGGCTGGGCTTCTCACACGTTTCTGGGCATAATACTGGTATGAGGCAACTGGTAAGGGGTCCCTCCCACCCTGATTCCTTAGTGCTTGGAGGGTAAAGTCACACTGCCACATTAGTGCGATGTGAGCAGGTCTTTCTTCTGCCCATCTATTTTCACAAAACACATGCAGACTTGCATGTCTTGAGGATCTCTAACCTTCAGTCAATGGTCCCTGAGCCACACATACACACACAGGTAGCATGACCACATACACTTAATATGCTTAGGATACTTTATTTAAGAGTCCTAGGGATCTTCAAGGGAAACAAAAAAACAAATGCCTTCCCCTCCTTAATCAAAGGAGGGGCAGAGAAAATAAACCATCTTCACCCCTGTGGCATAAGTCTGGAGACTGGGAAAGAAGAATGAGTTTGCAGACAGTTCTTGCTCCCAAATAACCACACTACAGGGGCAAGTCAGGTTTCCAGGCAGAAAATCCCTGTAGGATTTGATCAGGGGCCCTGGGCAGCACTTCAATGGCTTTACGCTATTCAAACCTACATGAAGGAGTTCAGCCTAAACACACGGTAGAAGAAGGGGGAGGGAGCCACAGCAGGACAGCATGACCTTAGAGTGCTGCTCACCTTCAAGAGTGTCCCATGCAGTAGACACTGGTCCCACACTGGGAAGCCAAGGGGTTTATGGGACTGCCTTCACACCGTGAGTCAGGGAGCAAGCCTAGTCTCCAGGCCAAGCAACAGAGGGCAGCTCAGCTGCCCATGCTGCCTCTAGGGCCAGCACCCTTGTTCCTTCAGTCCCATCCCTGCTCCTCATCAAAGAAGTATTTAGCTGCCTGTGGACAGGAGCACAAGTGCAAACTAACACGTCTGTAGTGTGGAAAACTAGGAGACCAGGGCCCTGGTGTGAAACAGAGCATGGATCGAATCCACAGCGTAAGTCTTCTGAGGACACTTGTATACAATCCCTAAGAGAGCCCAGAAAAGATCTGATACAACCTGAGCAGCCCTGCTCATCAGGCAGTTACATCCTTACAGCACTCGGCCACTCCGGCCAAGGAACAAGTCTCATCTATTTCAGCCTCTCTCCTAGTGCCTTCTTTTACATTACAACAGGGAGTCCAATTACAACAGCAATAGCTCTGAATGGCAGCTGAACTCCCTTCTCTTTCACCTGGACGGTTACATCATCCAACAGACAAAGGAGAGTGAAAAAGTAAAAAGCCTTGGAGAGCTGACTAGTGGGGCTGCGGCAGGGCGGGGAGAAGACAAACAAGGAAACTACATCCTGTTCCAAACAAAGCTGACGGCTAAGGGGGCTCACTGTTGGCTTTTAAATGTCAGAAAGCTGGAAAGGGATTTCCAGGCAGGAAGGCCCAGCTGCCAGAAGTACGTCTTAGTGATATTGCTTGCCTCAGTTATTAACGGGGACAAATTAGTGCACCATGTCAGACAGAGGCAGCTCTTTGCAGGGAGGGATTAAGACTTCGATCTTGCTTTTTTCGACAGCTCCCAGTGAAAATGCCACCAGCTGGGAACACCTAGAGTGTTCAGCGGGACCCATACTCACCTTCATCTCCCCAGATCCCCTGTGTTAACATGGGGCTAAGATTAACCTTTCATAAAAGCTCTCTGAGCCACTCAGAGAGACAAGAAGCAAGATTTTTCTCTTAGTCACAAGCTAAAGCTATAATAAAGACCAAGCACAGCTGCTGAAGGATGTTCTACACTTACGAAGACATGCATTTCCCCAGTTTGAAAAGCGAGAGTCAACAGCTGGAGAAGCCACACATTTATAGAGCATCTTGTGCTTTTTGTTCAGACTATTTATAAGAGGAACAGCTATGTGAAAACCGTTTTAGAAATGCAGCACAACCTCAGCTCCCCACACTCATGTGGAGGATGTAATGAGATGTATCTACACATGAGCACAAAGGGATTAAAGACTCCACCACACAAAGTCAGGGGCACAAAAAATAGTAACTGGGCGTTCCCTGCCAGGAAGGTTTGCAATCTTAAAAAAACCCAACAGGTAAAGTATGAGCTATAAAAGACAGCTGTCCCCTCCTCTTCATAGAGGGTATGGACAGATGGACAAATTAGGTGCAGCAAAACTGAAGCGTGTAATTGCACCTACCTTGTAAAGTAAGTAACCCCACATTTACCATATGATATACACAGGCAAACACCATGGAGCTGAAGGAAGAAATAATTTCACACCCTAGCTCCCCTTACAATAACACCCCGCATTACCCAGACACCTCAAGAGATTAAGTGATTTGCCTGGTGTGACAGGAAAGGGGTTAAAAGAATGCTGAGGGAAGTTGAGCCTATTTCAAAGAACAGGGGATTTCCCGTATGCTAAATTTAATATAGAGTTTTAATTTTTTTTTAGTTTCAAGCCCACACCAATGCAACAATTGTGAAAAGACTACTCTCACAGCCTGCAGCTTGCCATTCTTTATCATCCTTGGTTTCAGTTTTCAAAAGGATCTTTATTTTCTCCTTCCTTCCTCCCTTCCTATAAATTAATGGTAATCTGCAAAACTGGCCAACTTCGACTGACACTTACGCTAGTGTAAATCAGGACTGAACATTAGCCAATATTTAGCAAACAATTATATTACAGGAACAAGCAAAGGAAAGTGATCCAGGTCTCCACCAGCACTCAGCTACAAACTGAAGTGCCACAACACAGGAATGCACCTGCTGCTGAATGCAATGAGCATTTGCTAAGAGTGTAACAAAAGGCAAACACATTACCTGAATATAGAAGATGCAGGAAAATACAGATGTCAGTAGGAAAAACTGAAGTCATATACCCAGCCAACTATTATGTTCTGCAGGCAAAATTACATGCGACAGAGAATATCTGTACTTCAACAGCAAGGATCCTATGCAAGGTGGTCCCAGTGTGCTTGATGGAGGGAAGCAAGGGGGTGAAGAATACTCAACCTCCATGACCTCAGTTGACCCAATCTGGTAGCTATAATTCAAGGGGCATAGGTCAAGGGCTTTCTATCTTTTATTACCTTGGCTATTGCATACATCCGAGTGCTGGATGGCTCAGAGAGTTCCTTCTGGAGATCTACGATGGCTGGCCAGGCTTTATTCATAGGCAGATGTGAAGTGAAGCCATCTACAGAGGGGTGGCACATTCTCAGGGCCTTTTGGAAGCTCTCTTCAAACGTGCGTCCAATAGCCATGACCTGTAATGGAGAGCACTTCCACATTAGCTATGGTGAGCTGCTGCTCAGCTATCCCCTGAGTAACAGAGGAGTGCAAATTTAAACCACGAAGATAGACATACAGAAAGATTACAGCCCTTGGACCTCCTCCCTACAATAGTCCTGCTGGCTTTAAGACAGGTGCAGCTGACTGAGCCTTGGGAGTCCCACTTCTAGGCCTGACTTGGCCAATATTATCAACAGGGAGTTTCAGACAAGTGACTACTTTCTGCTTTCGTCTCCCTACCTGTAAAATACAGAAAGCCACTGCTCTGCTCTGTAAACTTCTTTGAAGCACTTCAGTAGAGGGAAGCATTATGCAGCAGCATGGGTGTAGTAATATAGAAGGATATTTCTGTTTAAGAACCTGTTAGAGATAGAAACTCACAGTGGGAATTTTAAGGTTCAGAAGAAATCTGCTCCTCTTCCTTTAAATTACATTTAACAGTAACTCTTCCCTGTGAGGGCTCTCTTAAAGGATTACTCCTTCTTGGCATAGCAGCACTGGGGTTTCCCTCCTTCAATCTTGACATCACATCTAATAAGAAAACAGGCCTTTCTCTGTGGAAATCTGCGAGGTAACAGAGCTCTTTCTCAAATTTCTACATTTTTATTTCCCAGTGCAGTGAAACCCTAACAGCGTAAAAATCTTCTCAAATGCAATGTTGAAAAATGTCAAAAGAAAAAAATAACATTGTTTTCTCTTTTCTCACAGCTCCAGGCCCACTGCCCAGCACAACAGAGCTCAGGAAAAAACAGGCCAGGCCAGACTATTCAATTAATAAAAATGCAGCAGGTGCTGGGATCTGGCTTCAAGTTCAGGCCTGGGGAGATGACTGTTCCATACTAATAGAGACATAGCAGCAAGAAACTCTTTACTTCAAAGACACCTTCTACGCACAGGTCCTGGAGACTAACCTTTTTCCTGAGTACCTCCACCAGCTGCAAACTGCATCTCTTAAGCTTCTCCATCCCTGTTTCAGTTCACCCCCCAGCAGTCATAGATGTGCACAGTTGGAGCACTGACTCTTCCTATATCTCCCTCCTCCTTTTACCCAGCATCCTGCCTTGAGAAGGACAGGGGGGTCATGCAGTTCTGCTTTAGTGATATATGACCACTGGAAGGACTTGATACTTCCTCCTGCAAATGTGTATGGCCACAAAGCGTTTACAGCTGATGGTGCACAAGGCAACCGTATTTAGGAACCCCAGCTTTACAGAACAGTCCAAAAACCCCTAAGCACAGAGAGTTAATATCAGTAAGCATCAACTCACTGGAAAAAAAAAAAAAACAAAAAACACCAACCTCATTGCCATTAAAAGCCAAAACTGCCAATGGAAAATCAAGTTCTAATTAATCATTCCAGTTGTGATGAAGACTTGCTGTCTGAGCAAGGTAGAATTGATGTTAGGAAGGTCTGACATGTCAAAATAATTTAATAAAATAGCTACTTGAAAAGCATTAGGAAAAAAAGGCAGATGAAAAAATACGAAATTAATTATTTTGCTTTGGTAGCTGATACGTAATTAACTAAGGAAACGGATAATTTACCCATTTTGCTTCATTTCTCTCCTCTTAAAACATGGTCAGAAAATGCTGTTATTGCGCCAGACACCTTAAAATCAGGGTTTAAAAGTCACACCGTCATGTTCCAGGTATAAGAGACTTAATCACTAAGAGAAGTCAAAACTTCAGAGCAAGATTACAGTGTTTGGATTTCAAGAGCAGAAGTAGGCTGAGATTTGGCATATGGTTTTAACAGAGAGGACAAATAACTATGGGAACAACCAAGAGCTGTGGCTTATCGGCATCACTGAAAATCTTAACAGACTACAACTCTTGAAGTTATACTGTAATTAACCACCACTACAGAACCCCAAACAAAAAATAACTCTGAGACTCCTGTAGTGAGTGTTAAGAATGAAGTCAACCTCAGGTGTTCCAAAGTGGTCTCTCCCCTTCAGAGTCAAACCATTTATGAATCCACACTGTGATATCCGAGATTACACAAACCTAACTCATTTCAATTAATTATAGTACTGCATAAAAATCATTTGAGCTGAATAAATATCTTCAAAAACCATTAGTTCCCTGAAGATAGATATTCTGAGGGTTTCCAAGAAAGAGAAATTACTTTCCCAAGCGGTGGAATGGAAGGGAAGGAGAGAGTCTTGCACTCACCTCTCCCACACTCTTCATGGAGCTTCCAATCCGGTTGGATGTATGCTGAAAACGGTCCAAATCCCAGCGAGGTATCTTCGTAACAACGTAATCCAGGCTGGGCTCAAAGCAGGCAGAGGTTTTTCCTGTCATCACATTCTTGATTTCTGGCAAGGGGATCCCCAAGGCAATTTTGGCAGCAATGAATGCTAATGGATACCTGCCATAGAGGAGAGGTAGAGAATGGTAGAGTAGGAAGTACTTTGCTCTTGCAAATCCCAGGAATGGATCAAATTAAACAGATGCGAGGTGATTTTCCCTCCTCAACACAGTGGAAGGTTACTATGCTCAAGCACAGCAGGGGCCGTCCAGCTTCCTACCCTAACACATTGTAGAGCTACCTACCTATATCTGGGACTTGCTTTATTATCTGCAAAGCCACCATTTTAAATATCTATCTGTCACACCCACAGTGAGACCACATAAACAGATATGTTTTGCTGCAAGTCTGTCATCCAAAAAGAAAACAATCAAACGCCCACTGTCCAACATCATGGCTTATCTCCAGTCTGCTATGGCACTTCAACAGTCACAAGAGCTGTTGAGAACTGCAAATTAGTGATTAATTTGTGCCTCTCAACAGCATCTGCAAAGTGCAATTAAGAAGCCAATTTTTAAACAGCCTGCTCTGACCATTCTCATCTTGATTAGTTTAAGATTAGCCAACAAAACAAAGGCAGCTAGCAATACCATTTGCATCAATCTGACAGAAATCTCATTAATAACTGTGGTCCTCTGGGTCCCAGAGATGATTTGCAGGCAACATATGGATACAGTAGATATGCTTTGCAAGGACAGCTATTAGGCTCCCCCCCACACACCTCCTGGGAGTTTTTCCATTTGTAGTAACAGCATCGGCAGGCTGGAATGGACCTGAAGGGCTCAGTAACCCCTTCTTCCATCTCCCAGCAGGAACAACTCTCCAAGGGTCAATCCTAGCAGATGCTGACAAGAACTGTTCTTAGAAGCTTCCCATGCAGAAATCTGCACCTTACTGACCTGACAACTCCAGAGATCTCCCTAACAGTCAACTTCAGTATTCCTTGCTGCAAATTAAGCTTGCACCTCCTTGTCTTAACTGCATGGAGAACAGACGCAGGAACTCTTCTTCCTTGCAGCTGTCACTTTTGTGTTTAAATAATACACTGATCCAAGTCCCTTATTGTAATTCTCTCTTTTTGTTCTTCTCCCCTCAGTTTTTGTTTATTAATTTGTTTGTTCTGTAGTATTTTGTTTTTTTAAAATAATCTTACCCTGTCGCCTTGGAGGCCAAAGCTGAACTTCTCGAGAGTCTGGCATTAACTTCAAT
This sequence comes from Platalea leucorodia, assembly GCF_965183815.1. Lineage (NCBI taxonomy): Eukaryota > Metazoa > Chordata > Aves > Pelecaniformes > Threskiornithidae > Platalea > Platalea leucorodia. The sequence continues at coordinate 64,095,549 of NC_138827.1, forward strand.
GATGTAGTACTCCAGAGAAGTTGGATGCAGAGCAAACTGGATATTACACTCTCCCACGATGCCCAAATGTCGGACAACTTTGATGGCACGATCCCTCAGCATCTGAAATTCCTCATTAGTGAGTGTCTGGCTTGGAGCCACTACAACAGAATCCCCTGTTTGTCACAAGGTAGCGGAGAAGGAAAATGAGAAGCAGTTCAGCAGCTGTAAATTCTAGCCACACAGGTCACTTTCTTCACTAACCCACTGCCAGTAACAAAGTTACCACATACATTCAAAGGTGTGGATGCACAGGTGATGAAAAGCACAGATAGTTACAGGCCCAGAGTTGGAGAGGCCAGGCAATCTTATGGAAAACAGGATCATAGGGGCAGGTTTAGCCTAACAATATCTGTTTGTATATCTGGCTGTATCCAAGACCTGAAGAGTATTTCTAGAGCCCACTTCATCAATCACAAAACTATGTCAATAACAGCAGATAGAAGGACACTGCATAAAAAAAGTTAACAAGCCATTTCCAGTGAGCTACCCTGTGCCCAAGCCTACCTGTGTGGACTCCCATAGCGTCAATGTTTTCCATATTGCAGACAGCAATACAGTTATCGGCAGCATCTCTCACAACTTCATACTCTATCTCCTTCCAGCCAACAACTGACTTTTCCACCAGAATTTGGTTAGTCATTGCAAATGCCTGGGAATATGTCAGGGAAAATGAACAGTAAAAAAAAAAATATATTACAACATGTTCCATATTTAAGACTTCTGTGGCTTATCTTCAGACATCCCAGACCAACATGAAAATTGAAAGATGAAGATAAGCGAAGTTCATAGCACCGATGACAAGTACTTTATATTTCTCTCCCTCTCTTTTTTTTTTTTTTTTTTAATTTTGCATTAGCTTCATTTGAAAGGCACAGAAAATATTTATGTGATCTGATGGGAATAAAAGCCAGGGCATGTGAGCTTGCAATGGCATATAAATAACAAATAAGAATATAAAAATATCTAAGGCTTCAATCATGCAACAGACACATGCTTTTGTTTATGTATGTGGGCAGCCCCACGGACTTCAGTAGGAGAACTCTGCAGAAAGCTAAATGACTAAGTGATGGGGAGCGTGGGTGCCAGCAAACACTACATAATTAATAGCACTAATAATGCTGCTTATCATTGGCATACTAACCAGAAGCAAGATTTGTGATTTATTCTTAAACTAATCTTGAAAGCACTCCTCAGCACAAGAGACAAAAATGAAAAATACAGTTTGTTGGTAAATGAGTATAATCTAAGTGAATAAATGGCCTTAATATTAGCAGATAGAAAACATTAATCAATTCTCGCTTAAAATCCTAGAAAGTAACAGGCACATTATCAATCCATCCTTTAGCAAAGCTTCTTTTTTTAATGCTGCCCATGAATCAGTCTTCAGTCTGGTCCCCTCTGTAGTTAGCTCAAGCTGTTATTCAAATGTTGCCCTTAGCTCAGCTGCCAAACTCGCACACAAAAAAAAAAAAAAAAAGAAAAAGAAAAAATAGTTTGAGGAGTGGCACTTCACACCTGGCCTAAGCAGGCACTGAATTTGCAGGGAACACCTAGCCACACGTAAAACAATCTATGCTGCTCCTGTGTTACTGTCTGTTGCTCACTCAAAATGAACAGAACCAGGAGACACGAACTCAAGGCCAGATTACTCCAACTAGCAGTGGTATGAAACATCCGTAGGTGTTCAGTTATCTGAATTATATACAATTCAAAGTCCAGTGTCTGAAAATCCAGTTCACAGAATTACTACAGATCTTCTTCATAACTGAAAAGAACAGATTTCCACAGCCCAGTGGAAACTGAGTGTCCAAAGTTGAGCTAATTCAACAAGACTCAAATTGTTTTTCACTGTAAATTTTAAAATATTGTTCTCCATTGAAAACGCTGAAGCTCTTTTAGTATAATTTTTGAGAAAATGAAAACATTTACTTAGAAAGTAAAACAGAATCAGACTTTTGGTAGAAAAAATGTAAAGTTTCAAAAACATGAAAAATTTATGAAAAATATGAACTGCGCCACTCCTAAAATTTTACAGATAATAAGATGTTTATAAAGAGCATCTGTTTTACAGATTTCAGGGAAAAACGGAGATGTTCAAAACCACTTTTAAAAAAAAAAAAAAAAAACAAAAAACCACACACCAGGAAATGCTGATCAAAACCAGGTTTTCCTACTGAAAAATGTTTTGATATAAACCCTTCAGACAGCTGCACTCCCAGAGTTTCTGGGTGAATTTCTGTATTCTCTAAACACAGACCATGCGTGAGCTTGGGCAAGCAAAGTGTTTCCAACCTCATCCATCCATCTGTAAGATGGGGTTACTGTACCCACTGCCGCCTCCTGCATCTGCCAGTCCTGTCCACCGAGCCTCCCTGCGACAGACACTGCCTGCGCAAATATTTGTTCAGCACTAAGTACACTGGACCCAAAGTCTGTTTGCATGACAGCAGTGTGGAGGAATAAAAAAAAAAGTCATTTTCACATACAGCTCTTACTGGCATCAGCAGTATTTCTTTCTAGAGATACACGAAAGGTTAAGAGGTTCACCAAATCAGGAAAAGACAAAACCAAGGATTTGAGAGACCAATTGGTAGAGATTTATTTCCTAAAATTCTGCATTTTTGCCAAAGAAAAAAGCTTTTGTTTCGTTTTCCCCAATTATCTATTTACTTTTCACAGCAAATTTATAAAAAACAATCCCAGATTTCCTACAGAAAAAGAGCTGTCTCTTCATAGCCAGAGACAGCTGGTGGATGTCAAATTATGAAGTGTCATTCTGTTAAATCTCTACATGAGCCTTTAACCTAGCAAAAATACCATCTTTAGACAGAAACACAGCAGAGGCCCAAGCCTCCCAGCTCTTCTGTCTCTGATATTACATTTCAAATGTTTCAACTTCCTTGACATCTTTCATGTGCCATTTACTCCTGAAAGTAGGTGAATATAGTCCACTATGTTTCTTTTCAGACCAAAATTGCTCAAATTATGACTTGTTTCTCATGAATTTAACAGATCTGTCATTTAACCATTTTCATTACCCAAGTCAGCAGGAATTATGAAAAGAGGACATCAGAAGGAATCAGGATAACATTTTACAGATAAGATGAAAGGTAGGGTATGTACAACTCCAGTGTCTGTAACTATTAGAAGAATACCTAAAAAAATCAGATGTCCAGACTCTATTCCCAGAGCTTGCAATTGCAGACGTACCTTCGTACCAAGGTCCAGCAAACTTTCCTGATCAAGACATATGCCTGACCCCAGACCACCAAGGGCATAAGCAGAACGTATCATGACTGGGTAGCTAATCTTTTCAGCTGCCTTCAGAGCATCTTCAATCTTAAAGAAAAAGGGAACACATTTCAGAGATGTGATAACAATTAAGATGAATAAAGTCTTCAACTCTGATTACACGGTTAACTGGAAATCCCATCAGTAAGACACTAAGCTGTCTGAAGATAAAATGAAAAGAATAAAAGTTGGCTTTGTAACATTGCTCTGCTCTGCCAAACAGCAGAAAACCGGAACATGGACTCAAGGAGGTGACTTCTGTCCTTAGTTATGTGTAGACTTCCTTTCTGACTTTCCATGGAAAATGTCCTTACCTGGTCTGTCTTCAGACTTCAGCATAAAATAACCCCTCCAACAGACATCCTGGTTTAAGACCTGTTTGGTTTCCTCCAAACTCAAACAGGCCTTCCCACTGAACCAATTTTTTGTTTTCACACTCCTGTCCTCAACAAGGATTTCAGTACTGCTGATTTTGAGGACCTGAAAACTTAAGTCTAAATGGCTTGTGTAAGATTTAAAAACACACAAACAAACAAAAAACATAGCCACTGAAATGTTTTATATTTTTGTGCTGCAGTACAGAAGTCACCCCAACCAAATTTACTTTTCTTATCAAAGGACAAATTAGCTTAGGCTTTCCAAGGGCTTAATTGCATTTTCACCCATTTTAAATCATGGTGAACCAGCATCAACCACTGTGGAGTGCTGACGAAAGTGTACAACCATGTATCCACAGTTGTATTTAACTTTCATTCAACAAAACTAAAAATTTTTTTCTTAATAACTCAAATGGGCAACAGTAATAGTAATTGCATCTTCAAAATTGTCTGATTTACCGATTCCACTGCAAAGCTAGGAGCAATCTTTTCATTTAGCTCAGTCAGTTTATCGGAAAAAAGCTTTCTATCCTCTGTAGCCATGATGGATTCAACTGATGTACCTAGGACCTTCACACCATACTCCTGCAGGACTCCTTGCTTGAAGAGTTCCACTCCTGCAGAGCAAACAAAGCCACAGTTTTGAGGACTGACAGTAGAAGAAGAAGAAGGTATTCAAGCAGATCTCTGACTAGCTGACAACTTGCCTGGTCTCATCAACAGTTAATTCTGTTATTCTTTATCAGTATTAGAACTCAGAAACATAACATGGAAGTTTCTGTCCTAAAATCTATGAAACCTGGGTCTCTTAGTAAAGTTACTGCTTGGCCATCATCTGCAACACAGGTGGATACTGTTGCAAGAAGCTAAATGAAGAGAAGTTTTCCTTTTGATCTCTGCCTCAAAGTGGTCCGAATATCCTCAATTCAACTATGGTAACTACGACTTAAGCTGCAAAGCAGGATATATGAATTACTTTTAAGCATCAAAACCAGTAATTAGACATAATGTTCAAAGCTTAGCAATTACTCACTCCCCCACGGTCAGTATCTCTGCCTTTATCACTTAGTAACCAGGGCAATATATGAGGCACATGGGTCTTGCACGTCTGCACAAATAGAGTCTGCTGAACCACGGTGAAAACCATGAGTTTGCCTGCCAAGGCACCTGTATTGTACTCACCACAGTTGAGGGCAGTCTGGCCACCCATGCCCAGAATTAATCCATCGGGACGCTCCGCCTTGATGACCTCTGTGACAAACTGTGGAGTGATGGGGAGGAAGTAGACAGCATCAGCCTGCTTTAAGCCAGTCTCATTGGTCTGCACTGAAGCAATATTGGGATTCATGAGGACAATTTTCACATTTTCTTCCTGAAAAATGAAAAACTGCACTAAAATGAGGCATATTTGGAAAAAGAGCTAACAGCAGCAGCAGCAAACAGCAGAGGCAGCATCAAGGAGAGATGGGGTTCAACAAGCAATTCACCAACAGCAGAATTTAGAAAGCCTGGTTCCGTATGTACTCTCCCATAAGGGATTTCTGATATCTTGTACCAGGCTGAGCTAACGCCAGTTCTTGACTTTTGTGCCTCTGCCAGTCTGTGAATCTTGACAGAATGGAGATTCCCACCTGATTCAGAAATTTGGCTGAGATCGTTTAACATATTTAGGAGTAACATAGGGGAAACAGGAACAAACTCCAGCATAGTCCTGTCTGTCTTCTGTTGGAAGTCAGACTAAAAGTGACAAAGCAAAAAAAAAATTTAATTAAAAATCAATCTTTTCTTGACAAGCAGTAAGTCTTTGATCATGGGTATCCAAGTAGTTCTCAGATTTTTGTACTGACTAGTAACAGTACAAGCATACATTATTTGCTTTGACTTTCCATAAAGATACTTTCATTTTCCTTTATCACTTTAAAAATCTTGTCTCATAACCTTTTTATTTAGTATTGCACATACTAAAAGACAAACACTGCCTCTATATGCAAGACAAAGGTTAGCCAAAAATTCACACAGTTTTTCTCTGTCACAGATAAGAAATTAAGATAGAGTGATAATAAAGTTTATCTGTTTCCTGCTATACCAGTGGGAGTTTTGCCACTCTTTTGGCTAGACAGAAGTTCACTACGGTTTGCTCAATAATAGAAAAGTCTGAGTCAGAGCTGGGCAGATCAACTCTCCTCACTCTTGAAATATTACTGTGTAATGAGGAAGCCAACCAAGTTTTGCAACTAATGATAAGACCAGAATGTGGCCAAACTTAAAAAACACATCAACCACAAGCAGATAAAGAACAATGTATTACTCCTTTGTTGAAAAGGTGGACTGGGAAGTGCAAAGGCTGTAGCCTCATTTTTATGGGAACTCACTCTAATCTCCATCAACTTCTTGTAAGGCAATAAACTGCTACAAACAAACAAACCATTTGCAAACAGTGCTAATTATAGATGCAAAATACATTCTAAGAGAAAGACTTGCTATATGGAAGTTGCAGAGGTTAAGAAACAACAACGAAGGCTCTCATTAAAAACAGGAACTGTGATCAGAGATTAAAAAAAAAAAAAAAAAAAGAGTTAAAAGAAACAGGAAGAAGGTTGGCAGGCTAAGTCAGCCATTCCTCATGCAAATGCTACAGAAGTGTTGCTGGGACCAGTATAGAAATGGCTATTTTTCCCCAGTTCACAACAAGCATGAAAATGCCATAGGGTTTTTCCATGTTTGTTTCAAATTTGTGATTGCTTGACCCATTGGTTTCAGGGGAACAAATATATAGCTCACCTGCAGCAGTGGGATTCTCACTCAAAGCTCTGACTGCTCAGTTCAGGTATTGGATAACATTTCTTTTCCTTCCTTTGATAACTTAAAATACTGCCTTAAAGACTGGCTGTAAATTTCTGCTGACCTTTTTTCCCCATGAAAAGTTGGATTTTTTTTCACTGAAGCACACTTTCCTTGGAAATGTGTGGGGCAGAGAAAGAAGAGATAAAACCCTTATGGAAAATATTTCGGATTTAGACAAATGACCCCAAACTGGGTAGTTTTCATGGTGGTGCTGAGGAAAAAGGGTAGATCTCTAACCAAAACATTCTTCTTTAATAAATGTATTCAGAAATTCATAGCTATAATTCTGTTGTATTGAATGAAGGAGTAAGAAATATATCACTTTACAACAAGCTGGAGCATGTGTACATCTCAGCCCTTTCTTTTCTACTTATCTAGGGCAAGGTGTCTTAAGGACCAGCTAGCAGTGATGAGGAAGATAATTAACGAGAGAATTAATGCTCACTGTGTTACGAGAGACACTTTGTACTGATATCACATCCTCTGGCCCAGCTGTTCAGGATGTTGGATTTTAATCCACTTGCTGTTTGCCCTTGCAACCCTTTCCTTCAACTTCTGCCTTTTTAATTTTTTATAAGCACACAGCACTCTGCACAATGGCCACCCATCCTGATTGGAGATCTTTGTTACAACTTAATTAAAACAGTGAAGTAATAATACTCCAGGAGGGCTCCATTCTTCTTTTTGTGTAATATCCACCTGTATTCAGACTAGTTGGGAGAATCCCCACTGCAAGTAATCCAGAAGGTTTTTCAAATGACCACAAGCCCGTCTCTGTTATTCACAGATGCTTCCAGGTCTTGTTCTTCAGAGGATGTTCCTTCCTTTGATGAACATTCTTGCAAATATAAATTCACTGACTGGGGAAGTCCCAGCTCCACAGGGTTTTACTCTTAAAAAGAGGCACCCATTTAACTGTATAGGACTGAATGTTAACAGCAGCATCTTCTTATAACGAATCAGCATCCAACAGACTAGGAAGAACAGCAGTACTTAGCAGAATGAATCAGAACATCCAGCAGTGAGAATCCATATTGATTATTTACTAAAAAAAAAAAAAAAAACCAAACACAAACCAAAACAAAAAACAACAGGAGAAGTCTAAGGGGAAAGAAATCTCTCTTGTCCCCTGTTAATTGTCTCTGTTCTCTCCCACCCATGCTCTGCAGCTTTCCCCAGGCAGCCACTGACCAACCGCCTTCTCTCCCGCATGCAACTGTAAATCACTCTGCCAGAGGCAAGGTCAGGAAGCACAAGTACTGCCGCTGCAATGGCTGATTAGCCTGCAGATCAGAGTAACTGGCTGGTGGCCACGGGAAAGGACAGGGCACTGTGGGAGGTCAAGCTAGGGAGATTTATGATTAAAAAAACCCAACTTCCACAAACCCGAGTTGTGTTTGAAGGATGAAAGTGAAAAAAAAAAAAAAAAAAAAAAAAAGGGAGAGAGATGCCTCTTTTCCAACTCAGGTCATTATCTGCACTCACCAACTCTGGGATCCTCTACTCCTAACTTGTTCTTGTTTTCTTGATGACAGGGCCACTTTGAACTAGTAGCCAGGAATAGCAATACAGGACACAAACAAAGAATATACAATACGAGATGTGTTGTAACACTGGGACCAACCCAGAGCAACCCCAGATTATATTTAAGATTACTGTAATCGATTTTGTTCCTTCCCTGACTCCAGGGTCAGCAAAGGAATAGATCGGCCCTAACGTCAGAACAGCCTCAGAGCCACTCACAATCATCACCTCATCTGAAGACAGCTGCTGCATCTGCTCTGAATCTGTCAGACAGACCTCTACAAGCTCTCCTCCTTCTTCACATGAGGTTAGACATGAACTAGGGGGCCCAGGTAACTGTTACATTACCAGTAATAACCCCATCACAGGAATACTGCTATGCTTCTACACCTTCTCCTAGCATGAGCTTTTCCCCTAACACCCTTTCTAGGTGCTTTCCACTTCTACAGCATGAAACAGCCAGAGCACGTTAGACCCCAAAACCCACCACATGAGCGCACTACACAGGTTGCTTCAGCACAAACACCATTTTAAATGCATGCATTTCTCAGGCACATATAGAAGTACACATGCATTTTTGTTTGCCTCAGAATAATACAGCTCTCCAAGCTTCAGAAAGGGAACATCAGAAACAGGGTAGTAAGTTTACTGGACAAAATTCATCCAAAGGAATGACTTTTCATTCATTCCTTTCAAGACTATGAATCTATTCTGGAAACAAAATTTGGTATATATGAACTTTTAAAAGTTCATCCCATTTAAAACAAATACCATTCAGAAAAACTGCCTTGATAAGGCATTCAAAATCTTTTGCATAACAGTCTTGACAGCAGCCAACTGTTCAGCTGTTGTTATTATTTGTCTGCCTTGCAGTGTGTTGGCATATCACAAAGTTTCAGTAATTTCAGCTCAGGTGTAGCTGACCCTATTCCTCCTCTTCATTTTCATTCAATATGACAAGCCTGGAGTGACCAGTCGCACATCACAAATAACAAACTGCTTGAAGACTGCAATGGAAACGTCGAAAATGTCTCTCTTCGGAAGGTAATTCTGAGTGGTTAACTCACATCACTCAACCAACAAATTCACAAACAAAAAACGTCTACGTTTCCCTATAGTCATTTATTCTCACCAGCTTCCCTGCCCCAGTGATACTACAGTTGGATAATCATAGTTAGCTGTGAGAAGGGACAGTAAATTACTTGAGGTTAGTATTTTCAGAGTATCCTCTCACCTTCATGGCTTTCACAGCCTGGGATCCAGAGTAATCAAATTCCCCTGCCTGACCGATCGACAGACCCCCGGATCCTAGAATGAGAACTTTGGAGACCTAGAAGTGTCAAACAGCATGAAAAAAATCAGTCCTATGGTAGTGGATGTCGAAATGAACAGAGACTGTGCAGCACTGAACAGCCTTAAATTACAAAACATAAGTTCTAAAAAGAGAAGAAAAGTCGCCTCCAAAGCCACTGCAGTTTTACTTCTAAGAATATTTCTACTAGACTTCTCCCATATATCTCTAGTGAGAGAAACACATAACTTATGCATAGGGCATACAATAAACATGTTAATTCTATCATGTGCTTATAGACAACCATGCATCACTTTGGCTGCCCACAAAGTCCAGCTGCCTTCTCAGATAGCAAAACTGTATGAAATTCAGCTCACGCAAGGAATTTCAGACTTATTTGCTAAGCAACGGAGCATCAACATTATGCTGCTGGCACAAAATCTCATGTCCAGATTATCCCAGGGCACCTCACACACTGCTATGAGAGTACCTTTCTTGGGAGAACTACAAAGAAAAATACATGAAACGTCAGATCTTAAAACTGTCTCAAAGAAAAGGGAGTTAATAACACAAGAGATGCCTGATGACTGTGAGACAGGCCTTTTGTAAGGGAAGCCTCCTTTGAATTCCATGGTCAGCTTTTTGTGCCATTTTGTGCCATGGGTTCAGTAGGAATTAACAAGCTCCTAGCCTCACTGACAGGCATGAATAATGAGTATCTGTACACTGACCTCCACTCTGGAAGCTGTCGCTCCAGCCTTGGGCAGGACCGAGGAAATGGTAGTGCCTTTCCCTCTCTTAACCAGTGAAATAAATGAATCAAACAGGAACTAGGAAAAATAAGCACACGTATTTAATCACCAAAGTGGAACTAAACAAATACCAAGCAAAGAAGGAAAAAACAGGCCATTTGTGAGCTTAAGCTATTAACTCTGCTCTGCTGCCTTCAGAAGGTAGATTTACACCATCAGAGAAGAGAGTATCATTATTTGAAATTTATTTAACAACTTTGACATATCTGACAAAGCTGCATTCAAGAAAGTGAGGTCACATCAGGAAGAAAACACCTATCAATCACGTCTGCATGCTCTGCTTGTGTATGGCTGGCAGTGTAATGAATGAGTACGCATTAAAAGCTACAATACAGAAGACCATATACTTAACTAGCTCAAGGGAACAATCTGGAATGGAGCTGCTACAATGCTGGGATCTGAACAGATATATCTAAACATCAGTTGTGCTAAATCAGTATTGTCCTTCCAGAGGAGATCCCAGAGCAGCTGTAAGAAAAGTGTTCTCCAGCCAGGCCAGGCAGGGGAGCCACAATGACCACTGCTGGCATGCAGGCAGCTGCACACAGTGGGACAGGCTCCCCACCTGGCCCCACACTTGCAGAGCTTCTGTCCACACAGCCCCTGAAGCTGGCTGCTGCGAATCACCTATGGAAAGAGTATGGATGGGTCCTGCAAGCCTAGAAGGATAGACACTATGTTATTAAACCCATTCCAGCAGTGGGAGTGCACAGACTTGGAAAAGACACAGCTGAGGGTTGTTTTCAGTTCTCTGAGATTCACTATTCAATCAGATTGCTAGGAAACCTCTTGATAGCAAGAGATTTACTTGCAGGTTTAATTAACATCATCAAATTAAGATTAAAATAAGCACTTCTATGTATTCTTCCCTCTTCCTCTCTCAAGAAATGCTAAATAGTTTATTTATGTTCAGACAAGCCTCTTCTGCTTTCCATATCCACTGTTGCTGCTTAGTCATACTCTGTGACTACACAACCAGTTGTTATGGAATTTGTGCGAAGTCACAGATGGGGGATTAAAATTTCATTTCACCTAGGAGAACCAGAGTGAAGAAGTGTGAATCCATTTACATAACTCTACAGTAATTACAAAATTTGAAAGTGGAACTAAAATGTATTAGAAAATTAATGATTTTATTACAAAGCATCTGTCTAGTATTTTTTTCTGTTAAGATAAAAATCCTTGTCCTTTTGCAATCACCCCAGGTACAAGAGATTTGAGCCTGATTCTGCAAAGGCTTAAGCACTTCAGTAACTTCCAACACACAAATAATCCCACCAGGACTCAAAGCATACACATCATGTGAATGGAATCATTGATCCGAAGCGCACAGAAGTCAATAGATGCCTTGTTGCTGATTGTAATTAGCTACGCATCAAGCTAAGCAGACACAAACCTATGCACGACTGGGCTCTCTGTTAGGATCCCAACATTTCCAAAACCAAGATTTAGGAGCATCACCAACATAAAGACTTGTCACTGTAGCTGATACATATCTGCACTCGCTAGGCCATCTGAAAGCAAGCCCAGATCAACTCTCATACAATACCTCTGTGTCTCTTGGCCCAGGATTTGCATCTGGGTAGAACTGTGCTGTGAAAATCGGTCTGGTCTCATGCATAATTCCCTGCAGGAATAAAAACAGTCATCTTAGACACCTCCTTGCAAGCAGGCAAGAGAACAGAAAGCCACACCTTTCCATTGTAAGCACTGAAGGCCAAAGGACTGGCGTGTTTCTAGGGGCTGCCAAATTTACACCCATTTCATTCCCAGTCTTCAAACAATGTCTTATCTGATGAGTCATTGAGCCTCTTGCTCTTCTGCTAACGCTTCAATGCCTGTATAACCCACTGAGCTGTGAGTGGACGAGCAGCATAGTGGAGACATCACTTCCACTACAAGAGTAAACACTACTAAGTTGTAAGCACTTAACAGAGCAGATAGGCTAGTCTCCTTCCAGAGGTAATCCTGGACCAGGCAGAGAAGAAAAACATGTCCAAGGTGATCTTTTCTTGCTGTGCAAGTCTGTTATGGAACGAAAGGTTTTACCATCCTGATCTGGTTGGTTCTGGTACAGAAGAGATGGATTTGGGTCACATTCTTGACTTCCATAACTCACTCTAAATACTGATACAGGGTCTTGCACGTGATCTCTGTCCTGGGTTGTTTTCAAGCCTGTGGTGAAGTGGGACCACTGCTCTGGACAAACAATAGCTATGAATGACCTAAACTGAGTTTGGAGACAGTGCTCGTAGTTTCAGTTGGAGCCAGGAAAAACAGACTTCTCATTTGCATGGCCTGATAGCATCAAGCAGCATGGTCCACTGGGACACCAGCCTGTAGCTGTCATTGCTTATGGCCCCCGATTCCAGATGGAAGTAGAGAAGTGCCTCAAGAGGCAACCCAGGAAAAAATAGTCCTGATACAACCTGCTTCCCTGAGGAATGGACAAAGGAGTCCCAACAGCTCCTATAGAGCAACAGTGCCATCCAGAGCTGCAGCGTGGGATGCTGGCATAGGACAGGGATGAGAGATGAGCTGCTGACCACAGCTGATCCATTATGGTATGAGTTTCTGCCTTCAGAGTAAAGAATGTCATCAGTCTGTCACATTTTCCCTGAATGCTCATGTTACTTCTAGTTACATACACATATCTTTTAAAAATATTCACTCCATGGTTTGTCAGTATTTGGAAACCTGTGTTGGCCCTGTCCAGCTGTGATGGGTCAGGCCAGTCACAAGAAATGTTTTTTCCTCTTTCGAACAGAAGAATGCAACAGTCTGCATACGAGAGCCCATTCAACCCTGTTCCTGTTTGTGCATCCCATGCTAAAACAATATTGCTCCTTGTCCCTAAATGAATGTTTAGGAGACCAATGCTGCTTTGGGGCTCACAAAAATGGTCCTTTAGCTCACAGAAAAGAATGTCATGCTTCTGGATCCAGAAGACTCATGTCCATCCTTATCACCTGCTTTACGCAAAAGCACCATCACACTTGTCTCCAATCTTCAACTAAAGCAAACATGTGAGGCCTGGGAATGAAAGGGTTCAGTTTGTCAACACAGCTAAAACAAACTCATTTCAAAAATTGAACCAAACAGCTGCAAGCTTTTTGTATTAATATCTTGTTTGGTAACATTTGTCTCTGTTTGGATACATCTGTAAGGATAAAGAAAATGGCAACTGACAAACAACAAACTTATTCTAAAACCATCAGCTGGAAATTACTGCTCCTCGATCCTGCACAGCATAGCCAGGATATGCCAGAAAAGCACTGTTTAATCTGCCAGACTTGATGTGGGGCATTTGTACAAAACAATGGAGAGGGATATTCCTGTGGGGGAAATTGCTTTTGAAAATACCTTCTTTTCAATGATTTTCTGATAAATAACAAGACTTCACTGACTTGTACAACACTGGGCCTAATGGACAAGATTTAAAATGGGCAATTACAAAGCCTGAGATCTGTCTCAATGTCTGTCTGACCTTGTCAAAACTGAGCTATGGGATATTGGTTTCTTTCCTATGCTTTTCCCTGTTCAGCTGTGAACCTCCAGAGGCCAGGCATTTTTAATTTTTTTTTTCCCTATATAGACATCACTTGACATGAGACCTCTACCTTAGATCCTGTAAGGTGTTCTCTAGAGGTAACTGCCTCTCTCTCTCTCTCATGACTTTAGTCCTTGGAATTCTATTTACAATAACAGACCAAATCAGACTGCAACAATATTCCTTTTCTGCATTGGGCAACACAGAACCAACACAATAAAACAGTGACGCAGGCTAGCGCACCTGCAGCACAAGCCCTAAGACAGTGGTAACTGAGTGAGCACTGGCAATGGTAGGGAAATCACAGAGGTTAATAAGGCAGTTGTTCAAGGAAAATCATAAGGTCGCTGTTGCAATCCTACACTTTGGGCTAGTATGGAGAACAGTGGTAATGGTTCACCCCCTTTTGGGCTGTAAGGCAGAGCCCCAAGTAAAGTAGATGGTCAGATCGTCAAGTTTAGTCCTGATAACTAATTGTAATCTGATAGCAAGCTTCCAGGAGGTGAAATAAAGTGAGACGGAGCCTTCACTCACTAGAGGCTGCTATGTGCAAGTATCTGGAAAGCCTGAGCTCACCTCATTCGTTTGATCATTGGCATTCACAAAGAGAGGTTTCCACCCAGGTGGGAGGGTAGAGCTGTCGATGGCATAACCGTGGTTCTGAGCAGTGATGACAGCCTGTCCATTCACTGCATTCAGGACAGGCTGGTTCTGTCCTCTGAAAGACAAAGGATCAGAGAACAGGGGGCGGAAGTGCTAGATGTGTCCAAATGCCACAATTAGGAGGAGCTGATAACCGTGGGGCTATACACAGTAGTTCAGTAATAGCTGTTCAATACTGGCAGACAATCTCAAAATGATAAAACCTAGGAGAAACTTTGCTATCCTTCAGTTTGATGGGGATCAATTACATCACATAGTTTCAAAACACCCTGAAAAAAAGCAATGCATGACATGGCAGTTTAAAGGCAAGGAGAACGGTTGGAATGAAGTAATGTTACTGCCATGCTAGCTCCCATTAAGGCAGTTCAGAAGCAAAGCACTGCTGCCCTGTGGCCTTTTGCTATGCTGAGCTGGTCTATCTGTGTCCTGGGAAGCAGAAGAGCTGCCGCACCTGTTGGCCATCTGCATCTTGTAGGAAGTAGCTCCGGCTGCTATTCCAGTGATTAGATTCCCCATGCTAATTCCAAACAAGGGTTCCGGGCGATTGCTCTCCAGGACCTAAAATGAAAAGGTTTTCAAGAGATATTTGAGTGTCTCTGTTCGCCAATCCCAGCATAAACCATGCTAGTTCCCTCACAGCAGCCACACAGACTTGGGAAAAAGCTGAATGCAAGGGTGCAACAGCCTATAAAGGAAAGTTTCCTCCTCTCCTCTACTTCAGAGGAAAGCCTCAGAGCACAGCTTGATGTCTCAGTCTACTCGAGGGGAATAAGCAATGACACTCTGCATTACAGCCATTTTGTGCATGACATATTTCAAATGGGAGCACTGTGAAATCAAGGCTGTTCTTTCATAAGGTCACAGAGGTCCTGAAAGAGCACAGGGTACTTTAAGGCACCAGTAAGGTAACTGTGGTAACCATATTTACTATGTATTGTTCACCAAGGTCTGTATAGCCTTATTGTAAATACTCATCTGGAGACAACTCCCAGTGGACCAACATGAGGAATACCCCAGGCAGCTCAAATGACTGAATGACATTTGGTCCGTAACATGTTAGTACAACCAACTGTGTAGATTTCAGGCACTTAAAAAACAACAACAAAAAAAAGGCAAATAAACAAGAATAATTAGCCTATGGCTATTACACTGTACCTTTCTGACATTCTGAATCACCTCCTGGGCCTTCATGGGATCCCCTGGACCTCCAGAAATTATAAGCCCATCATACTCCATGCTGGTGAAATCATGGTCCCATGGAACCAAATGCACTTCTGCACCTCGCTGGGAAAAACACAAGGAAACAAGAAACGAGGGGAGGAGGGGAACAAATGAATTTGTGTCAGGAGTTTGTCCCCATGCTCTCATGTCCCAGAGCTTGAGTTTGGATTTCAGTCATTCCTTTGCCAGGGACAGTAACAAGGTTTCTCTCCATTTTCTGCCCAGATTATTTTCACAAAACTGGTAGACTTGGTCTCTCTAAGCCATCTCAGTGTTTGTCAAGTTTGTCTGAAATTCACTAATAAGATCAAAACTTACGAATGGAATGCAAAATAAGTATGTATGCACACATGTAAAATATGTTCACTTTTACACGGTGCATTCATCCTAACTGCTAAGATACGGCTTCACAGCCTCGTTCTATGACATGCCAGAAATAGTTCTGCACATCAGAAATGGGATGAACATCCACATTAACTAAAAATCAGAAACAGGGAAACCCTATATATCTAGAGAATGAGAGAACACCGCCTCATTCCTCCTGTGTGCCTAGAGAAGCAAGGACTGCTACACCACTGTGCCAACAACAGGAAAAGATTTTCACAAAATTATAGAATTAAAGAATAACTCAGGCTGGAGGGACCTCAGGAAGCAGAGGTAACTTCAACTTTAGGGGAGGCTGCTGAGGGCATTGGTCAGTTGAGTTTTCAGTATCTTCAAGGATGGGCATTTCACAACTTCTCTGAGCCCGTGTCAGCCATTCACCACGCCCGCTGCAAAATTTTTTCCCCCCATTTATTTATTTTTGACAATGTTGGATTAACCTTCCTTGGTTGTTCCTTAGAGAGACTGTGCCTTCTCTTTTTAAAGCTCACCTTCTCGGAATTCTTCTCATGGCTGAGAGGTTGCTGCACAGGTCCTTTTCCTTGCCACCTCAATACAGTGTAACATGTTCAGAAAACACCTCCCAGTCCATAAAAATCATCCTAAAAATTGTACCTCATTTTAGGAGGGAAAATGCTGCTAGAATGGATGTGTCTAGGCGGAAGGACGGCTAGTGAATACAGGTGAGGCTTTTACCAAAGCAAAACAGGAGGTGAAGGACATAAAGCACTGACCTACCTTTACCAGCAGACGGATAACGTTGTGCTTCAACCCACAGTCGACAGCTACAACTTTAATTGGATTTCCTCTACCATAAACCTTGACTTCCTATAAAAAGACAGACCATGCTGTAAATGACAGATCACCCCCCACCCCCAAAACACAGGGAAGAGGAGTAGAATTTTTCACCAACATGCAGCAACTGGTACTTAACAATCAATTTACATGGAAATCTCCAGAAGTACTGCAGACATTAGCTCTTCCTTCATTTTTCTGTGAAAGTAGAAGTTATAATGCTCTTTTATATACTGTTGATTACAGCAGAAACAGCAATCCCTAGGAAATCACTTGTTTCCATAGCTAATGACAAGCTTTTTTCCGTGTTTCACCTCATTAGCAGTGAAGCAGCAAGCCAGTTCTCACAGATTACTGCAGCCCAAGAGAAATGCCAGATACACGGCGAGAGATTTTCAACTGAAGTGAAGTTATCCTGCTGATGCCAGTGGAGCAAGGCTACTTCACACCAGCTACAGATCCATCACATTAAACACCACCCTGACCCTCCAGTCACAGTAAGACCAAAGCATAGCACAGCTGGAGATATCCTATGAGTGACCTCTAGTGCATCACAGCAGCACAGACCAGGCCAAGCACACCGCTGAGCATGACCTATGTTCATATGGACCTGACAGTTTTACATATCACACAACACTTCTCTTCCAGCTGCTGTTCCTTAACCCATTCCACAAAGTAAATTATCCCCAGTCCCAAGTCTGGACCATTAGCCTTCGTACACTCACTAATCTATTGGTCGCAACCAGCACGGAAGACAGCAAAGTCAAACCACTGTGTTATATGGGCCTTGATACTGCAACATGCAGACATATTGACAGACAGCTGTAGCACTGCTCTAAGGTTATTTATGGACAGCTTCTTTCTGAAGCTTGCTGAATTATTTTACCTGTTACATGACTGCAGTTAGCACCAGGCTGGGATGTTATTCATCAATAAGCATATAAGGCAGCCTTCTTCCTTCTAAAAACAAACTCTGTGCTTACCTTCAGTTATTGTCAGCTTCTGAAAGCTGATATTGTTAAGTGTACTTTATCCAAAGTGGATCTTCTCTTGTGCAATACACAACCGATTTTTTTTTTTTTTTTTTTTAACTATCTCCCTTTTAATCAGCTTCCCTGGCATTCATATTTCACAGCTGGGCCTGTTTATGAAAAGATGCTAAAATCCATGCCCAATATGCCTGGTGCTGGGTGATGAACTGAATCTTTTCATAGGAGGATTACAACCAGCCAGAAGGAAAAATATGCCCTCTACAGAGAACCCAATATGAAGTTTATTAGCAGAATATTACAACTCTTCCCTCTGTGTTATCCTAACTCGGTTCTTGTTTTAACATTTATCTTCTCAAAGATTAAGATGAAGAGATTTTTAGGATGCAAGAGCATGTCCTATGTGAGGACAGCTCTGATCATCATCAGGAGTGACTTA
The DNA here is from genome assembly GCF_965183815.1 of Platalea leucorodia. NCBI lineage: Eukaryota > Metazoa > Chordata > Aves > Pelecaniformes > Threskiornithidae > Platalea > Platalea leucorodia. The sequence goes on from NC_138827.1 coordinate 64,113,771, forward strand.
CTGCCATGTCAGGAGCAAGGGTGGAAGAGATGGGATGCAAGGAGCCACCTCCCTTCACTACAAGGTTTCAGGCTGCAACACATGAACCACCAATGGTCCCTACTCCACCTCTGAGGACACGACTCAGCACAGAGCCAGCAGTGTTACCACTGCTGGTGTGACTCCTGCTGTGTAATGCTCAAAGGAGATTTTTGTATCAGAACATATCTTGTAGTTCACACTACATAATCAGATGGCAAAGTATCCCACAATCCCTTTTTGAGAATGAGTAGAATGGAAGTCATACTGAAACTGGTTCTTGTTAGATCACTCAAGGCTTCTGATATGAAGCTGTGCTTGACATCAAATATGACAGTATCTTCACAGCCACCAATACATAAGTGGATTCTACTTCCACAGTCCGCAGTGGAACTGTATCACTGCACAGGAATTGTATGGGTCTTCTACCTGCTGTCTTTCAGGCTTCTGGGAGGTGGCTTTCAAAAATCTCAAGAAGATTATAGGTGTCCAGTTCTCACAGACACTAACTTAGTGTCATGTGCCAGAGTCCCTTAAGAAAAACCCAGTCTCCTTCTTAAAAGGACCTTTGGGGACCCCTCAATCCCTCACAACATCCATACTTAAAAATCTGCAAAACATTATGAAGCAAGAGTATGTCTAGACAGAAACCAGACTGGGAACTGGATCAGGGAACTGTTAAAATATATTCCTTCTAAAGCCAGAGGATTTCCCTCATCTGTTCACTGCACAGCCTATAAAAAACTATCCCAGTCTGAAAGGATGATGTGGGAAGGCTGTGAGCCAGCAGTCAGGAAGAGTCCTGCTGGCAATAGTGCTGAGAATAAAAAGAGTACATGGGGCTGTATGTGTGGATAGAAGTGACCTTTTAGCTTCAAGTGGTTAAATACCTCTTATTTGCTTTGGGACCCTGACCATCACATGCACCAAAATACATCTCTGACAAAAGTTTCTGCAAAACACTGGCAGTTTTCTACATTCACTGCCCTGCATAGGCAACATTAGCAAATAGAGTCCATACCACTAGCATCTAAAAAAAGCAGGGGGAAAAAAAAAAACAATAAAAATATCAATCACTCCTAATGTACAATTGATAAGCAGATTCCTGATGTTACTGTATCCTGATTTACATGAAAATAGCTGTTTGGCAACAGATAGATTATCATGTCCAGTAATTACCAACATTGAACAGCTTACTTCATTTTCAGCTTTATTTGTGATGTTGCTTTTTAAGCCTATAAAATGAAGTTATAAACATAATGAGACCACCAAAGCTCTGTTAATCTTATTATATCTCCCTTTTAGAAGCTATTTGCAGCATCTTTACAGTAATTCTGTCTTAGTAATTGCAGAGTTTAGCATCAGCAACCTTACCTATTTCTGAGTTACTGCTCAAAATGGCTCCACCTGCATCTTGCAATCATAGATCACAACCTCAATAAGCAATTGCCATCCTTCTGTGTAGCAAAAAGGCCCTGGCTTCAAAATACAGTGGAGGCATTGGCATGAGCTGGTGAGATTTGCAAGGCGGTTTATAAATTCCAGTGGCATCCCAGGTAACCAGTTACTACTACTATTAACTAGTTACTGGATGTTCTCTACCTGGACTTTAGTAAAGCCTTTGACACTGTTTCCCACAGCATTCTCCTGGAGAAACTGGCTGCTCATGGCTTGGATGGGCGTACTCTTCACTAGGTAAAAAACTGACTGGATGGCTGGGCCCAAAGAGTTGTGGTGAATGGAGTTAAATCCAGTTGGCGGCCAGTCACGAGTGGTGTTCCCCAGGGCTCAGTACTGGGGCCAGTTCTGTTCAATATCTTTGTCAATGATCTGGACAAGGGGATCGAGTGCACCCTCAGTAAGTTTGCAGATGGCACCAAGTTGGGTGGGAATGTTGATCTGCTGGAGGGTATGGACAGGCTGGATCAATGGGCCGAGGCCAACTGTATGATGTTCAACAAGGCTCAGTGCCGGGTCCTGCACTTGGGTCACAACAACCCCATGCAATGCTACAGGCTGGGGGAAGAGTGGCTGGAGAGCTGCCTGGCTGAAAAGGACCTGGGGGTGGTGGTCTACAGCCGCCTGAACATGAGCCAGCAGTGTGCCCAGGTGGCCAAGAGGGCCAATGGCATCCTGGCTTGTATCAGAAATGGTGTGGCCAGCAGGACTAGGGAGGTGATCGTCCCCATGTACTCAGCACTGGTGAGGCTGCACCTCGAGCACTGTGTTCAGTTTTGGGCCCCTCACTACAAGAAGGACATTGAGGTACTAGAGCATGTCCAAAGAAGGGCAACGAAGCTGGTGAAGGGTCTGGAGCACAAGTCTTATGAGGAGCGGCTGAGGGAACTGGGGTTGTTTAGCCTGGAGAAAAGGAGGCTGAGGGGAAACCTTGTTGCTCTCTACAACTGCCTGAAAGGAGGCTGTAGCGAGGTGGGGGTCAGTCTCTTCTCCCAAGTAACAAGTGATAGGATGAGAGGAAACGGCCTCAAGTTGTGCCAGGAGAGGTTTAGGTTGGATATTAGGAAAAACTTCTTCACCGAAAGGGTAGTCAGGCACTGGAACAGGCTGCCCAGGGAAGTGGTTGAGTCTCCATCCCTAGAGGTATTTAAAAGACGTGTAGATGTGGTGCTTAGGAACATAGTCTAGCGGTGGACTTGGCAGTGCTAGGTTAACAGTTGGACTTGATGATCTTAAGGGTCTTTTCCAACCCAAATGATTCTATTATTCTACTGTAAATCCAAGCCTGGATGGAGACTGCACTTCAAATTCCCACTTGCTCACCAACCAGTCTGTTCAGGACTGCTTCACGCTCATGCCAGTAACACACCAGCTTGTGTGCAGAACAGTACACAAGCAACTATTTGCAGAGCTCTTCCAGAGCCTCGCTGATCTTGAAGGAGCTGCAAACACCATAGTAAGCATGGAATTTGTAAAAGGGACTCATACACTAAATTCTCACTTCGGTCAATGGGATTAAGCACCCAAGGCACTCTTTATCCCACAATTAAATCCCCAAAGAGTCTACAATTTAAGATGCTAGCCCTTGCATTGGAACAAGAATAGTTACTATTTTTAGTATGGGCCTGGTTTGCTACATCCTTGTGATTTGTAACGTTCTTCTCAGCTTGTGGTCAAACATAGTTTGCATGCCCAGCTAACAGAGTACAAACTTAACTGCTGTTCTGTACATATCTATAGCAAAGCAGCTAATGCCAGTAATATTAGATCCAGGGGATTCCTAACTTGGTCTCTTTTTGAAATCTAGAAATATCTTCTGGAATCACCTCAGCAAAATTATGCCTGAACACAGATTATCAAAAGTTATTGTGAGCTTTCCTGAAATTTAAGGACAGCAACGATTCTTTTTATTTATTCTTCTTATGTTTGAAAATGTCCACCGTATACTAGGTCTAACTGTATCCCCAAGACTTCTCAATCCTGTCTTTGTAACACACAATCCTCCAATCAGAGTACTGTTCAGACTACATCCAGCTCAACACAGCTCATTTTACGTCTTCAACACTGCAACTAAGGAGCCATGGGGATTCTATGAAGATGATGTTGAGCTGATAGTCCTTCAAAGCTCTGGAAAGGTATATGGTTTAGAAAAGGTCCCCAGATTGTTTAGAAAGACTAGATGATCCCCAGAGCAAATGGGGAGCAGTTACTACCTGGAGTGTACAGCCCTGGGACTACAGAAGAACTTCTCACCTTTGTTGAAACTTCTGCAATTAAGTTTTGCTTATTTGGGTCTGCAAACTCCATGGGTTGACCTTCAAATTCGATCTTCCCAAGTACTGTGCCCTGTGGAAATACACCAGTAAACAACAAAGCATTAGCAAAGGAGAAGCTGTGAACACTCGGACAAGGTGCTGACAGGCACAGCAACTGGAACAGCTGTTTAGAGATGGCTTCTTGGCGGCTTATAACCATTTCTAGCATCTTCAGAAGTTTATGAGCCTACCTCAGTATCAAAAATCTGTCTAAAATCCTTCATTCAGGAGAAAGGAATTGTCAGCAGTAAAATTTGTTAACAGGCAGTTTAGCAAGCTGTCTAGTGATGGTAAAATGGGTTGCCTTCCAAGAGGATCAGAATTCAGATCCCTAAATAACTGTTGTGTAGATCTGGGAGTAATCCACACAGCAGTTTGAAGCTTTTTGGTTTTGGAAACCCACTTCAGCCACCTCCTGTGGATAGCTACAAGGCAGCAGAGGTGGGGTAAGGCAAAGTTGTATAGGAGGCAGGTCAGCACAGCTGTTTTCTGAATGAGCTGGTTTTAAAAAAAAAAAAAAAAAAAAAAATCACCTCCAGCAAGTTCTACTCTTTATTGCTGTTACCACTTTGCAAAAGCTAGGACTTGCTCTGCCAGCAGCATATCCTTCTCCACCTTCTGCTCATTAAAGTTCTCAGTGGAAAAATCCTTGTTTTGACTTTGTCCCACTCCTGAAATGAGTGGGATTAACATAGGGTGAACCTCTTCTCAGCATGGGGACAGGGTGTACAATACAGAACTTTTAAAGGATGGAAGGGGAAAGTAAAACAGAGGAGATCAATGTTTTGTTGTAACTTTTAACACATAACACTTCCATGATAAAACATGTTAAACTCAGCTTTCCCTGTGGATATCAGACCAGCACACACACCAGGACTGCTCACTGGGCTTAGCAATACTTCCATGAGATACTTCCACAGTTGGCCATACCTGAAGTGTCCTTGCCATTTTCCTAGGGGAAGAAAGAGTCAGCATCTTGCATTGCCATGCGCACTACTAAGGGTAAGTTTTAAAGACAGAGTTTTGCTCTTAACAGTGGCTGACATCCTATCTCATCCTGAGTAGCACCTTACACCAAAAGCTACTCCAGGCTGCTTTGCGTGGAGCAGAGCTGAAAAGGTCAGCATCATCTTAAACAAGTGAGTTTCTTGGGAACCACAGAAGCTGCTGAGTGCCACCATGCAGTCAGTCCCATAAATGCTGATGAAAAAGCCCTAAAGCCATTGCTCTCAAATAGGAACCCTGTGTCTTACCTTGCTCCCAGATTATTCATCTAAATGGTGCCCTGCATTTACCTTTAGAGTCCAATTTAACAAGTCACTGCTCATTTCTGCATTTATCATAATGAAGTGCTGTCCTCACCCCCAATTTAAAAATAGACATGGAGTGAAATACTATGCTGTTTTTTTCAACCTGAGAAGACTGAGAGAAAAGGCTACATTATGCACTATTTTAGAAGCCATAAACCAATACCACTCAAGAGTCCCAGTATAATGGGCATTAGTATCATACACTGCTAAGTTACAGGATAAACATTGAAAGCATGTTTACTTTGGATGAAAGGAACACTGATCCATTAAACAGAATGTCTCAAGAAAGTAGAAAATGTATTGCCACTTTCTATTGTATTAAACTGCACTTGTCTTCTGTCTATAACAGCAGGACAACACCCTATCTTCCCATAAGAATTCATTTCTACAAATATTCCTCTATTCAAGCTGGGTCATTCATATTTTGCTCTGTGGAATGAAAGGGGGTGTGGGCTTGGACTGCAGACTGCAAATTGATCACCTAAAGAAAAGAGCAGCTTCAAATAATCCATTACAAAAGAAGAGCCTCCAAGGCACATTTACATTCAGACTGGCTTTGATCACCGTTTCAGCCAGTGTGAAATGTACCTTACCATTAACCTCCATTCAGTAACGTAATCCTGCTCATGTCCTTCAATTGTCAACTCTTGGAAACCAGAGAAAAGTAATGACTATTAAAAATAACAACAGGCTTCAGCCAAAGAAAACCAGCCTGAGTGAGGAATCCAGCCTAGGTTATTGTAGGCATTCCTTTGCCTCTGAGGACCAGGAGAATTTCCACTGACCAAAGGTGGTGCTGTCTGTGAACTAATATCCACAATATCTCACAGAGTTGTTGCTCTCTCTGACTGTTACTATCCGAGGCAACATGTAGTTGACACTACTACCTGTTGTGTCTGACACACTAGTCTGACACAGCTACCTGAGGCCTTTCATTTACATCAGCTTGTGCTGGTTCACTTCTGTAGAACAGGAAACCCAGAGCAGATCCAAGGAGAAGGGGCTCCCTGGGATCAGAGTATTGCCTCAGATGTACAGAAGACACAGAGCCTTTGGAAGAGCACGAGGACCTCAGTAGCATCTGAGGTCAAGGCAGCCCAGCAGTAGCATTGCTACCCCACTATTAGAAAAAGGGCCCAGCAATAGCAAGGTTAATGCAACTAGATCAAGGGAAGCAGATCGTACCTTGTCACGAATTAATTTGGAGAGCATTCTGGTATCAATCCCATACAGTGCAGGCACCTGAAGAAAACACAAGATAAGGATAAAGTTAGAGAACACGCAGCTAAGACAGAGGAAGACGGCAGCCAGATCACTTCTCTGAGAAGAACATGTACTCGTTTAAGGAGCGCTGTCTCTTAGCAGCACTATTACCAAGGCTGCCTCACTTCCAGTTCTTCACTTCTCCTACCGATTCCCTCTTACAAATAGCTTAGTTCTTCAAATCTACTTTCTGCACTAAAAAGCACAAAATAAAAAGCTCATGTGGCAAGTATCTGTCTCATTTCTGAGCTCCATTTTGCTTTACTTATGAGCACTTAACCCTCCCAGCTGTCACAAGTCAGTGGCAGTCTACTTGACTCCCACAGCTTCAAGTCAGTGGGGTTCTGACAGCTAACATCTCTTGAGGTTACGACCATGGCAACCACTAGGAGCAGCACTACAGAAACATTTCACGAGAGAACAGAATACAATCTAAGGTGTATCATTTTTACGGAGAACCAAATATCCCCATTTCATTAACATTCCTTCTGGACAGGTTTTGGAAATACCATTGCATCCTGAAAAAGAGAAATGGATGAAGAATCAGGGAACTAAGGAACACAGAATGAGCCCAGTGGAGACTGGTGAAGACATCTGAGGAGAAGAGTGCTAACCAGCTCAAAGCCAGCAGTTCTTTCCCCTGTTCCCATACACACAGGTCCATTCTCATAATGTAGTTACCCCTCGATTGCTCACCTGTTCTTCCTGCAACCACTCTCCCAGGCTCCTAGCAGCCTGCCAATGGCTGTACTCATGGCTGTAATCCAGCGCCAGCAAACCTGAAACCTGCAGAGAGAAGAAACGTCATTTTGCACTGAAGGATCACTCTATACTTGCCCCGTACCTTCTGAGTTTTCAGTATTCATCCACTGCAAAGCACGTCACAGACAGGACACAAGGCTAGGCAGACATGGTATTGCTGCTCTTTATATAACAAAAAGATAGCAAATCTGAGTCTTCAGAGGGGGACCGCACAAAACAGGTACCTGGCAAAGGGGTAAAGACTTCATGCTCTGTCATGATTTTACCTGGGCCCTTTTACTTAGGAAATTAATAGCATAATGTGGCTTCCAGGTAACCAAAGCTGCAAATTGTATTGAACTGAGAAAACACTTCTCGTTAGAAAGAAAATGGAAATTTAAGACAAGACAAAATGTTTTATTTTGATTCATTTTTTGTTTAAGAAAGCTTTTCACTTTTAAGTGACATTTCATTTCAAAGTCAGCTCCAGTTTCCAGTGGAGTTAGATAGCTTATAAAGGAGTCATTTCACTTCAGGACAGATAAAGCATTTCACTGGTTCTGCAATTACATGGTTTTGTTTCATTTTTCAGTACTGCCACCACTGCATGGACACAGCCCTGCTCCTAGCCAGTATCCCCTGTCACCACAGTGTAAATACTGGCTCCTGCACTAGTACGTATGGCCTTCTCCACACAACTGTCACCTCCCTTGTTTGTGGTAGTACAGACATATAGAGAAAAGTCTCGGCACACAGAAACTTCTCATTCTCACTGCCATTTGATCTCTCTGTGGCAACCAGTCCTGGGCAAACATGGATAAATATAAGGCAGAAGGGAATGTGGAAAAAAAGCCATCCAGGACAGCAGTTCACAAAAACTGCAGCATGTCTATCACTGATGGGAAATACGCTGCTTTCAGACAGCACATGGTCTGGTTCAGAAGGCAAGATGGATTACCTTTTGCCACCATTCCTCCAAAGGACAATATCCAGAAGAAGAAACAGAAAGGCTGAGCATCATTGATTCCTTCTAACTTCTGTGAGGGTGCCAGTAAACTCTTGCACACACACACACACACACTCACACACTCACACTCATTTAGGCTGCTAGCACCACCCTTTGATCAGCTCTGCGTTTGCCACTGTTACCTTGATCCCATCAGACTCCAGAAACCTCCTGAGGCCCATTTCATCCAAAGCAGCCGTGTCAGGCACTCCAGCATTCCCAACTATGGGGTTAGCCAGTGTAAGAATCTGTCCTTTGTAGCTGGGATCTGTCAAAGCTTCAGTGTATCTAGATGAAGAAGCAATAGAAGAAAAGTACATTGATCTGGAGTTGAAAGGAAAACAAAAGAGTCAGTGAAAACAAGACAGATCTGAATTCCCATATGACAAAAAGACAGAAATGGTATTCATGTGAAAGCATTCTCAGTATAAAAGCAAACACCTCTGTGAATCTGCCCTGACTTTGCCATCTGTGATTAAATATTTGACACTGAGAACAAGGAAAGGCTTTGGCTTCTCATGTTTCATTTAAGAAAAGCACAGGCACTATTAAAACACTCAGACTCCCTGTGATTTAACATAAGGTAAACAACTACACAAAGTGCAGAGCAATCACAGAACTGCAGTAAGCGCATGGCATATCACTTGACCCACAGATAAGAGCTTGGGCTTCGTCATTCCCTGGGCACACCATGTGGGCAGTGCTTTGTCATCTCTGCGCCCTTCCCTCCATGCGGTGCAAGAACTCGCCCCTCTCAGTGGCAATAGAAAGCTCAAACTGAAAAGCCGACAGACAACAGAGCTGTTTGCCCAGACTTGGTCCCTTCTGCAGTTTGGAGCTTGCAGGTCTTGAGATGTTCAGGGCTGTAACTGCTCTTTCTGTGGGGGAGCAGGTAGACAAATCTATGCCCATCTTTTTGTCTGGGGATCAGGAAAGCAGCTGTGAATCATCATTGTGATTCCTCACTACTACTCTGGGTTCTTCTCTCCTACCTGCTCTGTCAACAAACCCTGCCACGGTACCACTTCTGCAGCTTCTCCCAGCAGAGGCCTGGCCTCTCTTCTAGGCAATCTCCAGGTTCCCACCTGCAGGACGCCATACATTTCACATGACAGGACTCCTAAGTGCTTGGAAGTTGGTTTGTGTATCTCTGAAGAAGGCAAGTTGAAGGCAGTGCTTTGGGATTCAGCAGTCCACCCTGGTCACAAGGCCCCAAAGCATGTCCTTACATCTTTAGCCCAGGCAGAAGCCCCAGGAACAGCAACTTTGTTCAAGCACCTGCCAGAATACCCTTCTCAGCAAGGACATATCTAAAAGCATGATGGAACATTCTTCTGCAGTGAAGGATCAAACCTAGGATTTTGCAAAGTATCAGCTCTGGATCCAATAGATCCAGTCTCACTTTCCACCCCAAAGAGGGGCACAGGGTAAACATGGTCTGCATGCCCATGCTCCTATTCTTCAGCTTCAAATTAACACACAGTTCTTCACTTTCTCCCTTATGCTGTAGCATACTGTTGCAGCAATCCATTAAACAATTGCTGTCTCTCAACCCAAAAGCAGCTGTAATTTAGCAACAGATGAAGTTATCCACACAAATATTTAGCCAAATGCATAAAGACACTTCAGGATGAATCTGCCCTATATAAAATGTAATTTATTATTGTCATTATTGTCTAAACAATACATAATTGGCAATTCCAGCCATCTACCAGATATCAGCAAGACACGAGAGACATTTTTATGGAACATTGGACTTACTGCCAGAAGATTAATTGTCAAATATTGGGAAACTCTTCAGAAAACCCGGAATGGTTGCAGGCAGATATAGACAACACAGCACACCAGCCAGGTCTGAGAAATGATGTGTCGAATGAACAATGGCCATGAAATATGTTCAGGTAAGCCTCTCCTGCTGTTCAAATCTATACTTCCTGCTGCAGGTAAACAACCACACAACGTGCAGTGTGATCACAAAACTGCAGTAAGTGCATGGCATGTGCACATTTGGCATTGCTCTCCCCTTCCAAGTCAATTGGTTATGCTTCCAAAAGACTCTTTGTTAATGACAAAGCTAATGTAATTAACCTTTGCATGTTATTTGTAATCAGAAAACAAGGACAGAGAGCCATTGGGTTTGGCTGGGGTATGAAGGCACAGCTCTGCACTGAGGCGCAATGCCCTTTAAGCAGGCACAATGCCTTGTGGAGCACAGAGAAGCAGATGGGAACACGAGCTCCGAAGATGCTGCAAGGTCCAATCCTTGCTGTGCCTGCCCAAAGGCCTGCCTTATTTCAGTAAATTCTCGTCAATCAGTTCTTTTGCTAGAATATCATGGGAAACACATGCAGACTTATTAGAGGCAAATGCATTTACTGAGCTGTTTCAAACATGGGAACGTTTTATGGGTTGTAATTCTTCTTTCTTAATTGGAAATCTCCTCTCTTCCTTTTTGTTCCTATACAAACAGATGGGTGCAACACTAGGATTTTTTTTTGAGAAAATGTTTCTGAAAAGTTCTTCCTCATGCTTTTCTAATGAAAATTCAACATTCTACCCCCAAAACAGTGCTCTCTGCCCTCTATTCCAGAGTAATAAGACAACATTTCAGCCAGCTTTAGCTACTTCAAGCCTGAAAGCTGTATGCACATAAAGTGTTTTGCCTCCCAGTTCTATGACATGAATCAGAACGTGGGAGTCTGGATGAGGAGACAAGGTGCAGAGCAGTATATTAGTCATCCCAGTACAGAGCCCATGCTGACCCCACTCAGCATCTAGAAATACCCACTCCACAGAAAGCCGTGGTCTGAGGCTTAACAGCAGCCATGGCAAAATCACCCCTGTACTAGCCCCTTGCTCCCTATACTGACAAAATGCTATGTGCCCAGACAGTCTGTAAAAGGGCCCAAACCTGGGCACCTCCTTCACACAGGCACTTAGCCTCTTACTGTGTCAATGAAAAGTGGTAGCTGGGTTCCTCTGGATACATGAGGTCTTGATCTCTGTGCTCAGGAGCACTAGGCAGAGCTACAGGGTTTCTTTCACTGGACAGCAATCCCTGGACTGGGAGCAAATCTGTCACTTTTACTATCCGCAACAATGCTGTAAACTCTTTTCTTCCTCTTCTCTGAATCAGTCAATCAAGGTCATGTTCCTGGAGAGGGCTCTGGACATACAACCCTACATTTTGAATGTTCCCTTCATGCCCATATGCTCCCCAGCACAGAAGAGGTCTCTTTCACAGGCATCCTCTCCAAATCACTAGAAAATGAGCAAACACAGCTTCTGCTGCCACAGTAACATGTGGAGAGGAAATTAATCCATCAGGTCCTCCTTGACTTTTGTGATGTGACAAGATTTATTGCCCATAATCTATCACCGAGAAGAGAACTCTGGTGCCCTCCATCATTCTGATCTATATTAAACAGTTGCTTGTTGGCAGGTATATTAACACAGGCAGTAATTAGTGCTGTCAAAATACTTAAATAATTGCCTCCTAATGCAAAACTTTGCAAACAGATTCCCCTCCGCAGCAATTTAACATTCTTACCAATGAGATCATTTAAAAACTCATCCTGTGAGTACTGGTTTCTCCAAAGGAGAACAGAATTTGGGGAATGCGAGACAGCTGGGCAAAGACAGCTATGAATGACTGCAGAAAAAGCTCAAGCACCAACAACCTCAGAGCTGTCTCACCTCCCCAGGGACATGTCTCTCTCCTAACCAAAAGCCCCATTCTTCTGGGCAGATTTCCTCTGCTCAAGCAATTCGACAAAAGCACCGGCAGCATTTGGCTGCCATCCTAAATCAGCCACTGGCTTGTACCCACTCAAGAGGACAGAGTCATCCTAGGTTAGGCATGAATCTGATCCTACGCTTTAGCTGGAAAGGGCACAGAGTTTAAAGACATCCTTAACTGTGGTATGAGCCAACAAATGTCATAAGGGATGGGTCATATATGTGACCAACTTGGGAACCTCGGGATTTAAAACTTTTGCACTCAGAAGCCAAGTTTCATTACCCAGGAGGCTGCAGATGCTTCAAACCTCTATATTTGATCAGGACACTGGAGGAAGAACAAAGACAGCTCCTCTGCTCTGACTCAGCAATGGCTGCATTTCAATGGGAGGTGATCAGATCCCCACATACCTCACTCTCATGGTTAGTTATATCAGTCTTTAAAGTTGCTCATCACCACAAATGCTATGACACAAGAGGACTGCCTGAAGTCTCTTCATTAACTATGTCTCTCTGTATCCCTGGACTACAGTGTTTTCTTATACAGAACACTACATGTTTGGATCAGGACCCTACGAGCTCAGAAAAAGCAGCTTTCACACTTTAACAAGCTCCCAGAGAAGTTTTGGTGCTTGTATCTCATTTGCTTTTGCCTTACCCAGAAAGGCCAGTGTTGAATACGACTTCCCCTGCTGTGGAGGATGGATAGCCAAAAGAATAGCCCTTCATCTTCGTCCCATCTTCCAGCACCAAGTTCGCTGTCTGCGCCTAGAGAAAGGCACATGAAGAGACTCAAATACAGGAGGAAAAGACTTGATGTTTACACAGGTAATGCTTAGGACACCTGCCTTTCACGCCTCACGTTTTAAGTATTCCTGCCCCTCTCCCATTCCCAGCCGCCAAGATACTGTTTCTTTTACTCGTCTCCTGATGCTCTTTTTCTTTCTAACACTTAGGAAACACTGTGCTCCTAATGAGGGCAAGGCAGCTGGCAAACCTCACCACAAGCAGAGCATGTGCTGCTATTACTGTGGGATCACCCTTCCATATCACTTTGTTTATTTCTTCCACCCGTTATATCTTGCAATTAACAAATATCATAACTCTGTAGGGAAAGGATCGCCTCTGTCCTCAATGTTTGCTCAACGCTTGCTGCTGAGTCCGCTGGTTCTCATCCAGCTGTGACCTTTGATAGGTGCTTAACTTCTGTTGCAACTGTACAGCTAAGCCAGTAAAAATCAGTGTATCCTTAGTTGGACTGGTGTCAGACAGCAAAATTCAAAATAGCAGTCCATTCCGCTGCAGGACACAAGAAGAGAGGAACTTGTGGATCAGATGGACACTCGTGGCCTCAGTTACCTCAGGGACAGGCATAAATTGTCTTGGAAGAGGTAGATATGGAACAAGCAACCTAGAGGAAAACTTCCCATGAAACCACACCTCTTTCAGAGAGTGTTTAGCAGAACTGTCCCACACTAACTGTGGGATCCCTTACAGGCTTAATCACTATTTTACAGCTGAGGAAAATGGGACACAGAGAGTGACTTTCACAAAAGTCGTTAAGAGACTCAGTGGCACAGCTGGGTCTTTGCACATACCAGACTAAACACACCATCTTTTGCCTCATTTGGAAACTAACCTTTCTTAGCCTGTCCAGGAATTAGATGGGAAACCACCTGGGAACTCCAGCTTTTACTAAAAAAATAACAAGTATATGCACAACAGAAATGACAGAATGAGTTGGGAAATTCCTTCAGACAGCAGGATCATTGATGACTTGCAGGGGAAGAGAGAGAGTAAGCAAAGCTGGCAATAAATTTGCCAATGAATTTCTGGGCTTAAAAGAATTTGATGATGAACCTTTTGGGCCCTGAGAAACTTCCACTTCTAGAATGCAAGCACAGCTGCCTCCTGGGCACAGAGCTGCAGTCACAGAGTGACCACCAGTGCAAAAACCCCAATGGTCTGTGCCACAGGAGGTGTGCCAAGTGTGTCCACCAGGCAGCAGCTCTTAGCATGATTTAAATTCATATTGGGTTTTTTTACAGAACAATTCCTCTTACTGGGATTTTTTTTAAAGAAGATTCAAGATCAATTTGCTGTAGAAAGGAGCAGAAGAGCTACTTTCCATTAGCCGTAAATCAGATGAACAATCACAGCAAGGAGAAATTTCATTCCTAGCATTGAACATTTTGTAACAATCATGGCAAACATTCATCTAGAGTTCCTCTGCAGTTACAAATACTGCACAGATCAATTACTAATGTACTGCAAAATACACCAAAAAAATCAAACTGCACTGCCAAGTAATTGAATTCTGTGCATCTGGGATGCTTTTAGGCTTGCACTTTTTCCTCATTAATGTCAAACATCCAGTCATTCTCAAAAGGTTTAGCCATCATTTTCTGAACCTTCCCACACCATTGGATGGGATAGTCAGCAACACCAAAATCCCCTCCCTCCCCAGTTATAAATACAATTTTTGTGGCTAAACCCCCTAGATTTAGCCCAAATAAAAACTGCAGTTTGGTCAGCTCCCTAATCTCACTAAGCCTCTCATTACAGAAAGCTGCCACACGCCCAAAGCATTACAAAGCACAGAGGTCACCTGGGTGCCTCAGGTTGGGCTTTGGAGAGGACCTCTGCCCTTTCTGAAGCCTGCTGAAAATCCAGCCCACAATGCTGACATGGGAGACTAACTGTAGGAACCAGTTTTTCTCAGCCTTGGTTTCAAGAGATGGACCCCTTCCCCCAGCAGGCCACATATTTGAGTCCACTCAAGTATCAACTCCAGTTCAAACAAGTCCTACCACTCGTTCGTACAAGCTGGGGTAATTGCCTGAATTGCAGTCCCAACTGCAAACATAGCCTGGGAGAATCCTTCAGGAAGCAAAGTCCACAACAGTGGAATGACCAGAAAAGTTAAGATCCATCTAACTCCTGAGGGCCAAAGTCCAGAGCAATCACTGTGACATTTAGAGCCTCACCCTCACTATAGAACTTGACAGGAATCTGCATGTCTTTCATCCCACCACAGACCACCTGCCCTTCTACACACCAGACCAACACAGAAATAATTTCTGTTGAACATAAGCCCGCGTTGTACTATTAGAGCCCCTACACGGTGTTCAAGAAATGCAGAAAAATGTCCCTGAGCAACCATAACCTGCCTGCAAGTTCAGCTATAGTTAGGGATAGATGTTCAAATGTTTCCCTCCCTTACTTGATTTATTATTCTTAATTAAGTGGTTGTTTGTTTGTTGAGGATTCTAGAAGCAATTATTCTTGCTTACATTTCCAGCAGAGGTGTTACCATATCCCTAAGCTGCCAGCCTACCTTGTCTTTTCAGTTTTGTTTTTAATGTGAAAAGTGATTTACAGGCTATAGAGAAGACCAGTTGGCTCAATCAGGGATTAGTTGGGAGAGATTTTCACTTTCAAAAGAACAACAAGAAATAAACAAAACCCCCAGAGCTTCCACAAGGTCCTTTTGTCTCCACCCTTCTCAGAAGCATCCCCCTGTAGTCTCAGATAAATCTCTGTTGTAGTCTCAACTAATGTGTTTCTTCCACACACCCCCGCAATGTGAGACACACCGTTTGCAGTCTGATTTCTCCTTCCTACACACCAGTAGCTTTACCTTTAGCAGAGCTCCCTGTGCTCCAGAGAGGCTGCAGGGCTCTTAAAGAGCTTTGAGGATGGAGATGATTAACAGAAAGGGTCATGCTGTAGCTGTGGTATTGCAAGATTTTGTGCATTTTGTCAAAGCAACTTAAAGAGTTAGCTAGTTCAGGTCCCACTTCACTAAGCACTTCGCACATGAAGTAAACAAAGCACTGTAGCAGTTAAAAAAAACCAAAAACAAAACAACAAACCAATAAGAAAGTAAAAAACCAGATTAATTTAGTTCTAGTTAGTTCCCTGCTCTAGCAGCCCTTCCCATCTACAGGATGGATGATAAAGATCTGCAAAATCTTAAAAGATCTGCAGTGCAATTTGCTTTTCAAAGCATGTCTGTTATAAACCCCCATACTAGAAAGTGAACAGGTAATTTTTCCTCTTTTCTACTTGCCTCACAGAGTAACCAGTCAAGGAAGTTAAGTTTTTGCCCTCCAAAGAAATCCCTCAGTTTATCTTGGCAAGGCCAAGTTGAACCCTGAATGCTGGGCTGCTGAAGGACTACGAGCATGCTGAGTACCAAAGCCAGGATGGGCACTGATGGGTCTCAATTTCAGTGCAGGCCAGTTTATTTCCCTCCAGTAAGAAGATAATAAACCATCTCCTTTCTAATGCAGGCCATGATTCCACAGAGCACGACAGCCTCTGCCGCATTTCTTGGCACACAAATCTGGCCTTACAGCCAACATATCAGAAGCGCAGAAGAAACCAAAAGCCACCAGATTTCTTCTACAGTAGAAAGCTGGTGCCAGGACTGTGCTACATTCACTCTGTCAAGACCAAATAACCAGCAACAAAGGAGTTTTCTCTTTGACAGAAAAATGTCTCTTCTTGTGAGCCATCACAGGCTGGACATTGCTAACAACCAAGCCTTCCTTTGCCAACCATTTTTTTAATATATAAATTTTATTTTAGCACATTTGCTTCTGGCTAAAATTAAGAGAAGAAGAAAGGGCAACAACAAAGAATGAATCAAAAGTCAGGTCAGTGTCTTGGGATACCTTAGGCTAGCTTTAGGGAGAAGCTTTGGATTAGTTCCTTTACAATCCAAGCCAAAGAGAAAGCAAAGCCAGAAGTGCAATACAGGTACCATGGTAGAAAAATCACAACTACTACAACCTGAACTCTTCTTAAGGCTGTTCACAACAATGCCACAAATATTTGTTCGTGACAAAAATCAAAGGAGGAGGGGGAACGAAGACAGGTGAGGCACCTAGCAGAAGTGACTGAGTACTCAAGGAAATGAGCACCCCTTCTCTCCCCCACAGTAGCAGCTCACCGATTTCCCCCCATCTCTAAGGCAACAGGCCCCATTTTACCTCCCCTTCACTTTCACCTCCAAAGGGAGACGAGTGGAGTAGCTTGTGACTGATCTTTCACCTCCTCACCCATCTCTCTGCTTCCCATGCAGTCATTTTCTCAGTTACTTTCCACCTGCCTCAAAATATATTTGAAGAGCCCTTTTACAGTAATCTGAAATAGTTTCTAAAGGCAGTGCTCAAAAATTTTCCTCCTCTCCTTCTCATTTCTAACTATATTTTTAGCTTGCTCCTGGTGGTTTTTATAGCTCTCCCAATCCTCTCCTTAGTGAGCCAGCTATACTGTTACAAGCCACCTATTTATTGCTCGTACTACTCTTTACATCCCCATTTAACTACATTGGCCTCAGATGAGCATTAAATGATACAAGCTTCGAGCTGCAGTCTCTCTGCCCATTCCTGAATTATAAAGAAGCTTGATTACCCCAAAACCAGTGATGCTAAGCACCCCTACAGAGAGCCCACAGGGGTCTCCGATCTGTTCTCTGTGCCCCTCTTTCACCCATGGATGCTCTATCTCTACTTTAGAAATGAAGGATGGGATGCAATAGGGAAATACAGACCTGTGAGTCCCCACATCTCAGGCTGCTCACCTACAATGGTGTTTCCCCACATATATTGAGTTTAACTGGACAGAAAACAGTCTTGGGAGAAGAACTATTAGGCACTCTACCAAAACTACCACCTCTCTCTCATGCTCTCTAATACTTTACTTAGTGTATACATAGGTTAGAAACATGTTTTCACTGTATTTTGTTATGCTCCCTAAAATAGCCCACTGAGAAAAAGCAATAAAAGGCAACTAAATGCTCATTTAAGCCTGCAATAATGGGAGAATGGGATCATTACCTATACTGCCATTAGCCCACACACCTTAATTACTTTGCATTTCGCTCTTTCTCCAAACTTCTTACAAATATCCGTTACCTCTAATGATGGCTGGAACACTTAACCCAGCCATAAGTCACTACTTGGTCACTTGTCGCACAACTACGGTTAACTTCCACACTCTGATGCAAAGCTATGCAATAGATTGTTTTTTTAGGACCACTTATCCTTGAATTTTCCCTCAGGCCTGCTGCTTTACTGCTTGCATATGTATATTAGAGATTCTCTTCCACTTCTGCTTCTGTATGTCCCACAGAAAAAGGTATATAAGCCTGACGCTGCCTTAAAGCAAAAGCTCCAGGCCAGGAAAGGGGCAAGTTTTTGTATTCCTTGTTCTGAATTGAAACAGAATCACGTGGTCCCTAGGAAAGGTGGTGTTAAAAATCTGAGCTGAGATCTCAAGAGCCACAGGCTCCTAAACTACGCTAAATATCAGCCTTCTTACTCTCCATGAGTTCAAGCATCCACTCTGACAGAACAAACTCCTGTAGGTATTGAACTCAAATAGTCAAGTCTAATAAGGAAACAACTTTCCCCAGTGTCAATGCCAAGGCAGAAGATGTTGCATAATATATGTCAGAAAGAGACTTCTGGGGCTGGCTGGCTAGCACCACACCTTGTGGTGAGCCAGCTCGTCACAGTGAAGGTACAAATGCTCCACTGGACTTAGCACTTCAGATGCACAGTAGGTCTTGGCCACCCTGCAATAGATCCTGTCATACACCCTGAAACAGAAAGAGGGCCCAATTCATTTCGACCCATCTGGGCTGTATTTGCGATTGCTGGTACTGAGGTTAAAATAGCTCCCAAGGGTTTCACTTGGCATTGCTTTCTTAACAGGTATTCATTCTCCTTGCCTTGCAGTATTAGGTAAATGCTACAACAGCTGGTACTGTAACTCCGTCAGAGTAGGGCAGCAGTTTTCCATAGGCATGAAACTTCTTAATTGGATGCCTTAGCATGATGAGAGATGACCTTGTAGGTCTGCCACTGTGCAGTCCTTGAATGAGTGACACCATCAATCTGTCATTTAAGATGCCAAACCCAAACTTCAGATGCTAATCCATCAGTATAAGAATGCATCAGATCCAATCTGCTACAGTTGCCTACCAGAATTATCCTAGGATGTGTAAAGAAAGATGGTGTCTCATCAAAAGCTGAACCCGCAATCCTAACCACGGGCTACAAAGCATTACCAGCGGAAGATGCCTTTTACTGCAGACTTACAGCCGCAGATTAATCTGTCTTTGAATTCACTTCTCTGTGCATCACAAGCCTTCAATTGCTGTACTTTACAGATTATGGCAGAAATAACTGAACCAGCTCCAAAAAGCAAGCAAGGTATCAGAGGCAATAGAGACAAGCAAGGATGGCGTTCCAACAGAACTCTTCAGTCCTGCTTAGTTGGCTTGACAGTTTCTAAAACCCTAGCGAACTTGAGGGTACCTGCATGGACTCCTGTTCTACAATACATAGCATCAGCATACTGATGCTACAGGCCGTCACCAGTCATAAACCAAGCAGCCAGTATGAATTCTGGGCTCCTATCCTCTAGACACTGTGACATTTGCCAACAGCATCTCTCAGTGCATTCACAGGTTCTACTCATCCAGCAATACCGGGAGTAAAATTGTCTCCATTTTCTCCTATCCTGTTTCAATTTGAAGCACAAAGCCCAAAGAGAAGTTGTTCAAACTGTGTCGCAATTTGCTTTGTCACCCCAAGAGACACTTTTTAGCCCAGTGTTGAGATCTCAAAATGGAACAATAGAATCCGGCACCTGCCCTGGAAGATGTGAGAGATGGCACCGCCCCACCTGAGGGCTCTGACATAGTTTTAATGTGTGGTCAGTGTCAAACCAACATAGCTTCACCAGTCTGAGGAACAACCAAGAAACTTGCTCCTCATGCCCTGCTTCCTCTTCAAATGGTGCAGCTGCGGAAACCAGTAACCATGATGGCTTTCTAATTCACAAGTAGGACTCCTGTTGTCATCACAATGAGGAATAACTTCCTCCTAAGCCAGATCTGATTGCAGAGTCAGGATCAATCTGCTGGGAGGAAGATTACTGTGCTGTGTTTTAAGACAGTGAAAAAGGTAACAGTTCGTGCCTGCTGTGCACTCTCGGGAAGGGGAAGACGAGTCCTTTAGCAAGAACACTAGTCACAATACAGGATCCGTTTTTAAGTGCAGGTGAGACAAAGCTAAACTGAGAACTCACATGCTGAAGGAAGGAATGAAAATAGGGATGCCTCTTTCCTCATCCAGTTTTTCTGTAGCTACAGAATTCACGCAGAAAGTCCCATTTCACCACTGTACTCTGCCTCAGTTACACTAGCAAAGCTGGTCAAATGCAGCTCTTCTAACAAAGAGCAGAAGAAAGTTGGGGAAGTGAACTAAAGGGCTTCAGCCCCAGTAAATCAAGAGCTGATACACTGATGCATTCACAAAGAGTTGTCTACCTCTCCAATTAATTTCAGAGCCATCATGGTTTTCAATGCATTGAAAATGGATCGTTTGTGGATCCAATAGGATTAATCACATACTTCAGATGATGCATGCTTTTAAATATCTAGCTGATTCATACCAAATATGGACCAAAGGATCTGCTCTGTTACCTATCAGTCCTATAGAAGGGTGGGCTGTTTCTAAAGAAAATGCTATATAATAATTAACTGAAACCCTGAACTTCCACCTTTTGGTGCAATTTACCCTGTAACGTCCATTTCAGACTACACAAAAATTGTGTTTGCTTAGCTAATAAAATCATTTAGCCAAGCAACCCCCTGCTTAGGGTTCAGACAAATCTCCTTTGGTTCAGTTTTATGTGTCTAGGTAAGCCCTGTTATCTGCAGCAAGCTATCTCAGCATGCCAAACACATCTATTAAACCACAGTAGCTCAGTTACTGTTACCTTGATGCTCAACAACCTGGTACCAGTCCTTGAGAAACTCCAATGATCAGCAGACACATTGCAAAACTCCAATCTGCCTTTCAAAGTCTTCACCACCTTGCAAGCTGTCAAAATTCTTGTCATCTTGAAAGTTGCCGATGGGTAACTAAAGTCTAAAGAAAACAAGACAAAACAAAAATCTGCTTCTATGTATTTCTTCAAGATTTGGTGCAGACAATATACTCTTGCAGATCACAGGGGAAGAAAACAGAGACACAGCGGGTGTGCTGGACTGACTGTACAGCGCTGCCCTACACCTTCCCATTTATTCTGCCATTAAAAGTCTCTGGTGCAGCCCCACCTCCTCCCGCCCCTCCTTGGAGGGGTGCTTGCTTAGACACCCTTGCAACACTTTTCTTCAGGTCAGTCTCTGAGCACTGTTGTAGGGGTTGCGTCACAGGCCAGACACTAGCTCTGCCTGCTGGAAGACAGCAAAAACTGCTAGAGAAATCACACCCACAGCAATGAAGACAGTCCTCATGCTCTGAAACAAACACTTTACATTTCAGTAGGAGACAAGGAACAGCACCACTTGTTCTCCTAACAGCACGTGGTCTAGGCAAATTAAGAGAATGTTCATAGTGTGCTTTTTGAGTGCTCTCCAATGTGTGATCTGGGGTCTGCACGTCAGCTAGTGGGACAGCCTGTGACTGTTACAAGCATACCTGTACTAAAAGAAGTAAAGTGGGAAGACCAAATTCTGTGGAAAGCCATAGTCTTTTTATTCTGTGTTTTGAGAGTACACAGTCACCAGAAGCCCTAGCACAGGTCCTAAAGTGCTGCTCCTACCCAAATAAATGAAAAGGACATCACCAGGAAAAATAAATGGCTGCAAGAGAAAAACATCTTTTGGTAAAATTTCAATGGACAACAGCTGAAATAAGGTGAAATGTTCCATATGCTATCTCCTAACTGACTACAGACCTTTGTGACTATCACATATTTCCTATAACCCTACTCTATAGTCTTCAAAAACAATCATGTTCCTCATTAGCCAGACATGAAAATGCCTAATGAACACAAAAGCTGTGAGAGAAGCATGCATATTATTATTCTTCAAGAGCTAAAATGGCGAGGCATCTTTTGAAACCCCAGTGATCAAAGCTTCAATTAGCTCAGAGCAAGGGGGAGAAAAAAAAAAAAAAAAAAAAAAAAAAAAAAAAGATTTATACAGACTTTCTTTTTCCAACTGGACATATACTGCTGTAAAGGATTTAGGTGACCTTTTCTAATCACTGACAGTAATAATCAGGACTTCTTTGTATACAGTGGTTTGAGATTAGTCTAAATTGATGCCAGCATCACATAAAAATATTTCCTGTGCAGCTTATTATAGCACCAGGTTGAACCGTCATGCACATAATAAAAGACAGAGAAGAGAGGGCAATGGGTTTGGGTACCCTCTGTGATGTGGAGAGCTTATTGGAGACTTGGATGAGAAACACACGGGAAAGGCCTGAATCCAGATGATTGAAAAAGAGAGACAGAGATGGGGTGGAAGACAGACTGGGTGTAGAGGATCTCACTGCTTTAACATGTGCTTTACAAGTGTGCAGAGCTGGGAGAAGCAAGCCAACAATGTTCTTTGGTAACTTGAGTGTGGTTTAGGAAAGACATAACCATTTTCCCTACAAGAAGATACCTGACAATCATCCTGATTCATAGAAGGAGTTTGAGAGAGACAGATTTCATTTTTTGCTAACAAATAAACAAAAAAAAATACAGGGAACTGGGAAATGTTTTTGTTAGCTGTTCCTCTATTTGCTTGGCTCTAGCTTGTAGCGATCCAGGTTGGAGACACACACGGGAGAGGAGATGTACAGAAAGCAAAGGCATGCTTACAAGTGAATGTGTTGCAAAGACCTCTACCTTTTACTAGAAAGGTCATCTTAATATACAAACACATGTGCACTCACACATGCAATTCAGAAGGCAGCTTTCTTCCAAAGTCACATTTCACATTATGTTAGCTTTACACTGCCACGAATGTCATACATAGCATTTGGAAGGTTACAAGCACTACCCTTTGTTATGGCTGTACTGAAGGGCAAATTCTGCACTCCATTTTACTCTCTACCAACATCAGGAAGTTACTTTGGGCCCTGGGTATACACGTTTGAACCAGAATCAATTCACACTACCCATTTCAGCACCCTAACTGGTAATTCCTAACTACCCCCTTCCACCACCTGAGTTTCAATGTGGCTGCACAATGAGGCAGATGGATCCAGCTAAAAACTAACCCTTTCCTTTCACCACAAGGCCATTCAGGAGCACAGGGGATCAGGAGTGAGCAGAAAAAGGACCATGCCTTTTGGCAGAGTAGCATCTTTTGGCAGGTGAAAACAGCTGCATAACCACATCATGAACGGGATTCAGTTTGTCAGGGATCTGCAGTACATACACAGATCTAATGTGGCAGATGCATATTAAGGATGAAATGCTATATGGGGGAACAACAGGGAAAAAAATACTTTCCTTCATCACCTCCACAGCAAGGATGCCCCATTAACGACTGCTATAGATTTGACTCTGCTGTCTTCCCTTTTTTTCATCCATGTTTTATTATCAAAATTGACTAAGCCCACCTCAGACCTTCTGAGATTAGGAAGGTTATGTCTCCAGCGTAAGAACCACCTTCCTTTTCAAAGCCTCTACCATGATGGAGGAACTTCCCTCTGACAAAAACAGGAAAAAACATCCAAGCCATTTGGCTCACTGTCAATGTGCTAAGAAGAGGTGATGAACTGTTGACTCTTTAAGGACAGAAAATATACCAGGTATTCCCGAGAGAAGCCTCAGTTCAGAAAAACCTGTCAACATACAAACAAGCCTTCTGTGGTTTGGACAGATCTTAAGGATGTGCTTCATTTAACATAAAGACCAGAAGAGGCAGAATCACTAAGAAACAGGGAATCAATAAGGAAAAAGAAACCAACGACAGAAGAGTGGAAAAAGGAGAGCAGAGATCAATGGTTTTATGGAGATACAACCATACTGCCTGAGCTTAAAACTTGCCTGCCAGTACATGACTTGCAATCATATCGTCCCTTCAGGAAAGAAAGTTTGGGCAGGGGCTCTGGAGGAAGGACGCATACCAGAGAAATCAGGAATGTAAAGCCATGAAGGCAGAAGATTCACTCAGACAAGAACAGTTCAAATACTGGAGGGGGAAGGGGGGAAGTACTCACAACTCAGTCTTCCTTAACATGGTCTTAGACTTGGCATAGCTGTTTAGAGAAAGGCAGACTGTCTTCTGTTTCATATTCATTTATGCTATATCAAAAACAGATAGGGAGTAGGACAAGGAGAGCAAAGTGCTCATTAAAATGAGGAGCTTTTTCTTACTGTTTACAAGTGAAAAACACCAGAAATGAAATTCTGTCCCACTGTACCGTAAAAATCAAACAAAATCAGTGGTCTGTGGCTTTGTAAATCCCCAGGGCCAAGATATTCAAAGAAATCCAAGTGCCTACATTTTCAGAGGCTTCAAACAAACTGCCTGATTTTCAGAGGAGAAGTGCTCAGAGCACCTGAGACCCTGCTTAGGTGCCCCAGGACTGGCACCCCAAAATGGAAGCTCCCAAAGCCACTCATCACAGCTGGGAAGCTCTGCTATAAGCAACCAAGCTATGAGGGATTTTTCATTTTCAAGTTCTCTGTAAAAAGCACAAGACAGTTCTGTTCTTACTTGAAAGACAAGACATCAGGGCCAATTTGTGGGCACGTTGGCCCAGATTCACATCAGTGCAACTCCCAAGTAACTGCGTCCAGCTCAGTGGAGCTCCAGTGGCGTAAGTCTCCCCTGGATTGGGATCAGCGTAACAAGCAGCCCGCATGAATTGCTTGGACTCTCCTTGCTCTAGCTGAGATCAGAGATGAGTTTTTTCCCCCCAAGTGTCCTTCAGATGCTTTTGAAAATCTCTCCTGCCATCTGTCAGGTTGTGTCTGATTTCTGACCACGCTGTCTTGCCCTGACTAAAACACATTTTAAAAATATTGAGTAGAAAAACAGAATAGTTGAAGGTGCCAGCAAAACTGAAATTCTCTGCTGCCACAGGGAACAAGACACACTCTCCTTCATCCCTACAGCTACCAGAAAAGCCCTCAAAGTGATGTGGAAACTCTGTCTTCCATTTCAAGGAAAGCTCCAGTTGCTTCCCAAGGAACTTACAGGAAGAGTTTTGAAAGCACCTGAAAAATATTAAGATTTGCCATACATTTTCTAATCAGGTGTTAGTTTATCATGTAAGATCGCTGCAGCGGATGCAATAGTAAGTTTGAGCTAGATAACAATTTTTGTTCGCAGCATGCTGCTAACAACTCTATCAAACCCCATTACCTCAGAAACCATAACTTACTTTTTTGGCAGTATGTAGAGGGGGAATAAACTGAAGTTATCTTGTTCACATGCAATGAACTAACAGCATCCAGGCATCCCCTTTCATCTGATCCTCTTGGATTGCTGCAGGAGAGAAAGCAAGCTCAGTTACACTTTCAGATCTGCTCCTTTGAGCCAATCTCAGATCAAGTGAAGCATTTCAAGCAAAATCCACAATGTTTAGAAAACACAGTAATTGTGATGCAAGTGCGACAAGCAAAGAATTTCAAAACTAAGGCTGATCTTCACCCAAGTATATGGAGGGAAACTGAAAGGAATAAGAATCAAGCACAAGCCCTCAGCTCTCCTGAATCCTGTTATTTAAGCCACAGCCAGAACGTGGGGGGTTTTTCCACAGTTTGTTCTATTTTAGAGGAGGTCTGGAGAGAAGGGTATTTTAAATTTTAATGGGAGAGGTTCAGAGCAGATCAAAATACAATCTTCAGATTCGGGTGCTGCATTTTGATTCACCCTTACCCACTCACATGATTGTACATCCTGACATTTTTCCTTCTTCATGAAGTCCAGCCAAACAGCAGAAGTTTATTATTAGAGAACTTCAGCCTTCATATATGAAGCAAAAAAGGTTTGTAGATATAATAAAAAATTTTAAGACATGGTTCTGACCTCAGCACAGAAGATAAATTTTAAAAAGTTACACTTCAAATTATAGCAAATTCAAGTCATGCCAGATGCTATCTTTTTCCAGACAGAAATTCTGCATTAGCAGAAATTGACGGTTTCATATATTCACTCAGGATATCTGGACAGCTAGAAATACTGTCTGTGTCCACTCTGCCTGCACAGATTGACTCTCTAGAACTCATACATGGAAATCAAAGTTTTGTGGAAGCATCAGATCTCCTGCGTGTGTGCAGCTCAACAGCACATCTGCTTGGAAGGCAAGTCTGGCACTGCCCTGCAGTTAGGAATTCACATCACAGGAACCATACTGCATGTCCACGAAGATATGACTGGGAATGTTCATGAAACCTGGCAGAACAATACATGCAGGTTAGTATGAAGCATGATTCGGGGGAATGGCTAATCCATTCTGCAACACCTGGGATCTGACAGCTCCTGCCAACTGGTACCTTGACAGAAATATACTACAGATACATATATAGATGGAAAAAAGATCAAAGTTTGGCCATAGCAATTCCTCTTCCCCTTCAGTCTCAGTCAAATTTTGAGTGAACAGCAGACATTCAAGCCTGTATGCTCTCTTATTGTTTCAGAGTGCCTTCATGTGGCATAAACATTGATAACCACTTTCTTTGCTTGCCTAACTTACTGATAAGCCAAATAAACATTATTAAAAATCCACCTGCTTGATTCCTCAGAGATGGAGAGACTGGTTGTTATCCAAAAAGCCAAGCATTGCTGATTGTTGATTTTCCTTTTACTTATTATTCTACCATAGACCTGAATATATTTGGGTAAAACTGTGAGTTTTCATCCTCCTATTCCAGTTTCAGTAAAGCATAGAATGGATGTGACAATAGTCCAAGTAAACTAGACTTCACCCTAAACTTTTTTCTACCCTGAGCTTCCCAAAGAATACCAAATTGCTTTTAAACTAATAAAAAGACAGGAATGATTGAATATAAACTCAGATTCTTTTTTTTTTTTTTTTTTTTATGGAAACCATTCCATATGACAAGGCAAGAAGAATAGGAACTGAAAAAGGACCTAGCTGCCTGCTGTGTCCTTATAGGTGTGTTCTGCCTTGCAGCTTGTTTTCCATCCAACTCAGTGTCTTCCTGAGATGCCAACTGCCCAGTCCTCTCCGGTCCCTAGTCCTTTCTACCCCTGAGACCTGGCTTTTTGCTCTCTGCTTCCTTCCACAGTTTCTCTGCATGAGTAACATTCTCCCAGCTCCTTGATGTGACTCTCCGGCCCACCACACTCCACAGGTCCTGAAAGCTGCTTTCCCTTGAGCACATTTCAGAGGAAAGAAGTCACCCTCCCTGTCTACAGAAGTTCAGTTTCTCCCATTACTACTCACTTACAGGAACACAACAAAAAGTAAGAATTAACAAATCAATTCTTGCATCTTTTTTTTTCTTTTTATTTGCCTGTGTGGTAGTGGCAGGCACTTCTCTTGTAATTGCCTCAAAATCTCTGTGATCCCCCTGATTTGTCAACCAGTTACACATCACCCTGACAGGGCAACTGATGTCTTTCTTACTTTACAAATAGGCCTGCTGCCTTCACCAGGAACTATTCTCTGAAGTCATGCATGATTTTGTAAGCATGGCAGCATTCAACTATAAGATTTTAAATGCACAGTTTTACCCACCAGATTAAAATGTATCAGAGCAGCATACTCCGCGCTCATCCACAACTCCACTCCGTTGTTTCCTTATGCTGACCATTTTACTTTGCGGAGAGTTTCAGAAAACCTGTTCTTTTCAGTTCCAAGTGTCACTGAGAAAGGCTTTCCTGTTGAAAAAAAACAGCTATTGAATAACATGGTTGAGTAAAAATTGTTAGGGAGAACATCTGGAAAAATTTAACTCACAGCCATATATTCCCGCAAGGAGAGATTCTGACTGCCATCTCTGCTAACTAGCACCTTGCACTAGAAATGGCAAGAATCCTACCAAACCTTACCTATTTCCTGCAGAAGGGAATAATCAATATGAAAAACAGCACGAAATCTGTTTTTAACAGCACAAAGAAATCTTATTCCTAAGTCCCAACCCTGCAGTCCTCGCTCCCAGAAAACGTGCATATCTGGGTGAAGGAGAACTCAGATCTGAGCCCTGAGCCAATGTAAATTAATGGAAAACACAATGTGTGAGTGTTCTTTCAATAACATACGCAAACCTCAGGATAGCGAGGGCTTGAGATACAGTGCAAAATTCACCCTGTTCTCCTCACGGGTCTTTGGCTGACAAAAGTCCACTCTGAAGAAAACATGGATACATTCATACTTTCAGATAGAAAACACAGTAACTATAACTTGAAACATCTTCCTAATTCTGACTGAATATCACTTTTTGTTTGGGAGTCCAAACAAACAAAAGAGTACAAAGAAATGTTTTAAACAGAGTTGCTGAAAATCTAATTTTATGAAATACTGCAAGTACTTATTCAAACTGCTGCAGAACTTTTTTTTTTTTTAAGAGAAACATTTTTCCTCTTTTAAAAATACAGAAGAAAAATTTTAATTTGTTTTCAAAGCACAAACTGGAAAGCAAATTTCAGTTTAAAAAATAAATGAAGATTTTCATTTTGGTATTTTAATTGAAATGTCAAAAAGCATCAGAATCAAACCAAGATGCAGTTTCACTTTTCTTCAAAAATATTAGTTCAGCCTAGCTGACAGCTAACAGTAATTTAGTTCTGCAAGGTAAATACTTAGCTGTGGAAACAGACCCTCATGCCCAATGCACAGTTTTATAAAATGAAGCAAACATGCCTCAAAACAACCAAAGTATCCAGGGGCGGTAGCAAATACCAAAGGGATTCAGGATACAAAGGTTTAACCATCAATCAACAGGCCCTGTGACAGTTTCAGTTAACATCTTATATGACAGTTTTAAAAGCTAATAAAGACTTCTCATTTTGTAAAAGGAAAAAATACTGTAACAAAATAATTGAAAGTCTCAAACCAAGGCCATGTGAAACACAGCTTTTTTTTTTTTTTTTTTAAAAAAAAGGGCAAATTTCTTCTTAATTCTGAATTGCCTACCTTGGCACCTTCCTTCTTTTCCAAATTTTGTGTATAAGCAGTAATCAAGACAGCCTTTTGACCAGTTAAGTTTATATAATGCTTGACAAGAAGACTTATATATCTATTCCCAGGTTAGAGAAAATCCATTTTCAAGGAGATTAAACTTTTCTTTAAGGCTTGAGCAGCCCAGGGTACATTCATCTGCTGTCTGGGATACAGAGCCCATGCTTCACGCAAACTTTGACAAAGATAAGGCTCTTATCTTCAGTAAGAGAAAAAGAATCAACGTCTTGAAAATGGGTCAAATTCCATTGCCACTGGGATTAGCAGCTCCTCTTAGATCAGCTGACTTGGAAGAAATGGAGAAAACCCTTGCAGTATCTGAAAGAGACTGACACTATTCCAAAAGGCCAATTTCAGAAAACCCTTAGTTAGCTAAAACTGAGTGTCACCAGAAGAGCGTTGCCCGAGGGGTAATAATGACTATACAAAGTGCAGTTTGCTCCCAGTGCCACGACTGAGCACCACACCTCAGACACAATTCTTATTTTCATGTTGACGCAACCAAGGGAGACTAGCCCGAGGAGTCTTAGAGCTACCTGATAGGAGTGTGCAGTGTCTGACTTCAGTCCAGAGCTGAACTCTATTTACTGGAAGATGTTTGGAGGCAGCAAGATTTCTCATTCTCTGACATTTTCTAAAAAGACATTTTTACAAATCGGGGCCAGGATTAGGAGTCATCCCTTTTCCCTTGTGATTCCAGAGGCTCATACATTCCACTGGCTTGTTCCCGTGGATCACTAGAAAGGCCAAACTGGCTTTACAAAATAAAAACAAATCAAAAGGGCTACACAAACACTGTCTCCCCTGTGCTACATATTCTTTACACAGTTTAAAAATAACATGACCTTACAATGCAAGATTAGCTACATTTACTCAAGATCCATGTTACGCTTGCTTCCTTCTGTGGCGGTCCTATCATGGGTGAATATTTGATAGGTTATCATACCCCAGTGTGTTTGTTGTAGCAAAGGAAAACAAAATTGACTTGCCCTTGATTAGACTATAAATAAATAGGCTCTTACCGAGAATGAAGGCTACATCAACTGTCCCTGAGCTGCTAATTTATGCATGTAAAACTGAGTAGCTGCATTCACACAGGCGCATACTGACAAAACTGTCCAGTGAACACATTTTTCTTTGACTTGATAGTCCTTTTTTCCCAGTTAAATATAACTTCACTGAAATCAAAACTGCTATGACCAAATTGTTTTCATGGACATTTTGACCTGGGACAGACCATTTGGACCAACCTTCTTGGTGGCTATCTACAGAGGATCTTGGCCAGACCCATCACACACCACCCTATGGTCTGTTGTCTCAGATCTATGACTAGGAAGACCCAGAAGGGAAGTAAGGAATTGAGTAGAGAGAGAAAGCATCCATCAGAAGAGATAAGCACCAGATCAGAAGAGCATATTATAGACACATATATTTCCTAGAACAACAGGTCCTCGCAGCTAGGCAATCTGAAATATGATTCACAGTAACTGCCACTGGTAGCACACCTACCCGTTCCCTGGGCTACAAAAAAACCCCAAATAAAACAGGCTCATTGTTCCCAGCACGTTACTGGGTCAGGCCTAAAGCTAGGCTCATTTTGAGGAAAAAAGCAGCTCCACTGAAATGGTGGAACACATGATGAGTCCTGATGATTAGCTTATGGGCTAGTACCTTGAGTATTTAGGTGAAGTATCATCTCCCAGAATTATTCAACCAAGCTTGTCCTGAGCAGGAAATACTCTACTAATAACATGCTCTAACATTTCTTTTACTACAACAGATGTCATACGCAGTGACAGGACGCATGGGAATGGCTCAAAGCTGCATCAGGGAAGGTTCAGACTTGACATTAGGAAGCACTGCTTTACCAACAGGGTGGGCAAGCACTGGAACAGGCTTCCTAGAGAGGTGGTCGATGTCCCAAGCCTGTCAGTGTTAAAAAGGCATTTGGACAATGCCCTTAATAATATGCTTTAACTTTTGGTCAGCCCTAAAGTGGTCAGGCAGTTGGACTGGATGATCATTGTAGGTCCTTTTCCACTGAAGTATTCTACATGAGAAGATACAGAAAGCTTTCTACAGAAAGCTTCCTCCCTAACTTCAAGAGAATAAGGGTGAATTAATCTTCCCTTTGGTATAAATATATTTACTCTTTGAAAAGGAAATACACAACATTTCTCTCCAGCCTAGTTTCTTACCCTTTAGCACCAGTCTATGCAGTGCTAGATGTTTCTGGTTTTGGTGGGAGGGGGAGTTAACATTTCATAGGAGTTACTTAACATGGCCTTGGCCTCTCACCATATATACAGCATCCCTGATCAATCAACATTTTCCTTGTTGCTTCATGCCTGGTGCTCCAGATTGGAAGGATTTGCAAGATGTGTTTGTCTTTTTTCTTCTCCTCACTCCTACTTTTTTTTTCCTTCCTGTGGTTACCCTAGGAAGAAAAAAGAAGAAGAAAAAAAAAAAAAAAAAAAGAGAGATAAAAAGCCTTGGCTGTTGTACACTGGGCTATGCACTGAAGCATTTGCTTTAACTTACAGATAGATATGCATTAGGCAGATACATGCCTGAGGATGGAGATGTCTCTTCAAATAGCACAGCAAATTCTTGCCATATGGATCTGTAATGTCATTTATCTGGGAAGGGGGAGAAGGGACGTGATTTTTGACTGACTGAAAAATGTTTTTAGGGCAGGAGAGCAAAGAGTTTTGAAGAAGTAATTGATGCTGTCAGGTAAGTGTTCAGGACTTTAATCCCAATATTCCCACACAGTCTATTCAGCTAGTATTTTTATAATAGAGAGGAAACTTTATGAGTGAGTTAATTATAAGACTATATCATGCTCCACAGGGATGAGAGACACTTGATAAAGTTTTATATCCAGCAATACATACTGCTGTACTTCAAAAAATACAGCCCTTTACACTAGCAAACACCTTAGCAAACACCCCAGAAATAGGCTCCTCCCCACAAAGCCCAGTTGGCTTAAAGAGAGTCTATGCTTTTGAACAGGGGTTTTTATTGCACACCTTAAAAGAGGGCACACAACCCTGGCAGGCATGTGAGTGGGACCAGTGTTGTAGGCTTTGGGTGCAGTTAGGCTGCCCTTTCCCTGAAGATATTCTGTATTGTAATGTCCCCATCACTCATTTCACTCTGACACCTACCAACGTTCAGCAGGGTTTAAATTAACCACCCCATGGGAAGAAATCACTATATATCCAAAGGCAGCAGGGTCCTAGTTCTTCATTCATTTGAAGAAGGCAGGATCTCAAATACTGAGCCATTTTGTCTCATTCAGCTTCAGGAAAGACAAAGCAGATGATCACTGAGGAAAACTAGGGAGCCCCCGTTCACACTGATAAGGCCAAAGTAACACAAGATGCTTTTCCTTCTTCCTCTAAGCATACAGATCGCCCCACCACAAGAGCACAGTAACTAACCACAGAGCTGGAGACACCAAAAAGGCCCATCTGGCTAATGCGCCTCCAACAGCCCTCTGAGCTGGCTGGTATCGAGTTCCTTGCACAGCCACAGTCAGGACAGTGTTAACATGGTACAGTAGAATCATAGAATCATTAAGGTTGGAAAAAAACCCCAAACACCCACATCTGTGGATTTGCTTGGCTTATCCCCGCAAGAGTCAAAGCTGAGGCCTGAGTATATCAAATATACAGGGGTTTTTTAAGCCTACTTCAACTAAGAGCTCTAAACACAGTCTTCAGTGTTCAGATAGTTAACTCATGAACAGATGTGGTTACAATATTATCAGATCTTAGTAAAATGAGCAATCAAATTGTAAAGGAGAGTAGTACAAAGGTAGCTTGTTCGCTTTCCTGTACTGATTAAAGTAATTTAAATACTCAGTTTTCCATCTTTATACACTGCCATAAATAAAACAAAATCAATTCTATTCATTTATTTCCACTTCCTATGGATTCCCTCATGCTACAATCCATTATAACCAAAGTAATCATAAACTATCACATCCAATGCAATGAAATTGCACTAACCTGATAAAAATCCACAAAAGCTAAGTACAACTGGAAAGTTTTCATTTCATTACTCTGATCACAGAGGTCTCAACAACAGCATGTGCTTTGGAGATGACAGCAAAGATGAGGAGTTGGCTTATATAGGCCACATGGTCAAGAAGAGCTTCAGTTTGTCATTTCTGACTTGAGGGAGGAAATAAGGCTTGAAAAATACAGACCCCTCGGAATTGGGAGCACTTAAATAGCGGGTATCCATACAGTGAGGCATCCAAGATCACTGGCTGTTATCACCCATGGTAAGCTGACATGTTGTCTGTGAAACTCTGGTTCAAGCCTAGCCCAGGGCTGTTCAAATATGGAACAAAAATACATTAAAGTGCTGCTTTGTCTGAGCAACTGCATATTACTGCATCCATTCCCTGTAACACAGGCTTCTTACAAGCATAATCTCCATCTCAGACAGCTGTCCAGAAATCAGAAAATCAGACGCATCCCTTATTGCACAGGAGTCTCTCAGACTACAGAACAGGACCACCAAAGCTGATACATGAAAGCTGAATCAAGGCAGGAGGTGACTATTTGAAGCATTAGCAACTGAAGTGTCATAGCATGTCTGGTGCAGAGAAGGAGGGGGGAAAAAAAAAGAAAAAAAAAAAAAGAGGTTCTCTAAACCAGACTCCTAGGAATGAGAAAGCTTATCAAGAGACAACTTTGTAAAGAAGCACTGCTGAATTCTTCCAAGCAATGCAGAAGGGCCACCGGGATACAACTTGCTGCTGTCTGAGCCTCACACAGTCTGCCTCTGAGCAGCAAGAAGTCATAGAAACAGAAAACACTGTTTGAACTAAGCACACAGTATTTAGAAATGATATAGTGGAAAGAGCATATCATCTGGTAGGCAGGGTGGATGGAAATGTTGTTAGGGACATCATCCGCAAAAGAGTGTTTTACACAAATGTTACGTCTTTCCTGTTCCAGTCAGGGAGTCAGCTAGTCATGCACTCCTGCAATCACATTTAACCTTTCCAGACAACCTAATTCTCTCTCTCCTTCCCTTCTGCCCCCAGCAATCCCCCTGCAGTCATGGCACACTCAGGAGTGTGCTTTGAAGAATTTGGAAGCTCATTTTGGACAGCATGGGTCTGATTTCCAGCATCGACAGCAAAAGAAATTGGTCTCAACCCATGACTTTGGAAAAGACTCAAACTTTTTATTCTGCTGATTCACATGAAGCTTAAAACCTTTACCCATACAAATTTCTGTCTTTGTCCCAGCCCTCCTCCTTTGCCGACCCTTACCACAACACCTCATCCTGGCAAAATACACTCTTTGCATCAGAGCTCTGACCCTAATACATTTACCTGTGCAATCCAGCAGGTAGAACAGCTGTGCTGGTATGCTGTGAATGCTTCCAGTTTTCTGTTTACCACCATCCTCTCATTATCAGCTTCCTACAACAGATGGACTGTAATTTCATAGGCACAAGAAGATTCAGTAACTGGTGGGAGAGGCAGGAAGGGCTGCTGCTTCAGTAGCAAGAACCCAGAGGGAAAAAAAGAAATCCAGAAGATTTTGGAAGAAATACGGCAACCTGTGTTTAAGCACCAGCCCAGTATCAGCTATGAATGTAGCTGCAGCTAGGGCAATTCAGACTGCCTTCCGTTGCCAATTCTGCTTTTTTTCCAGGGAAACGCGTGCCACGAGATACAGCTAAAAACATCATAAATTTCTGTTTCAAGCTACTATGTTCCTTCTGTTGGGACGGCACCCATTTTGATACCATTAGCCACAGCACTCTCTAGTAAAGGTCCCTAACAGCATTTCCATCCATCCCGCCAGTCAGCTAATATATATTCTCTCCAACTTTGCAAATGATCACAAGGGGAACTGAGATGAATTTCATCCTTTCATTACTTGCATCCCCCTGGAAAAGTCATGATGCAACCCTTTTAAGGCTTCTCCAAAGGGCAAATAAATAATAACTAAAAATCATCCAAGCAAAATAAGGAATGAGAAATTCTTTTTGTTTTGACAGTCATCAGCTTTCAAACTCACCACACTGGAAATGTTGTGGTGTTATGCACGCCCTTTTCCCACACTCCACATGCCTAAAATAATACATATGGGACACTTCCATCATATTGCTCCAAGGTTGAAGAATATATAGGCACTAAAGCCACATCTGTGTCATTTAGCGTAAATCTACATGGTCCTTCACAGGCAAACCTGTGGTTGCTTTGCCTGCATTCATAGTCCATTCAGCACAACACAAGACCAAAATAGAAGCTCAAACTTCATGGCTTGAGCACAGCACTGCTGCTGACCAAATGAAGGAATTTCTGATTTCACACTTGTTTGTTTTCCTGCCTCTTGGATAGGCCTGCCTGCAAAGGGCCCTATCAATGTATCTTTAGTCATTCAAACTGGAAACAACATCAACTAATCTAGCCAAGTGAGCACATGAAAATCTGCAGAGTGGCAGACATTTTAAGTGCCTAACACCTGCATCCCCAAATCCAAGAGCCTTCTTTGGGAAGGCTCCCTCCTTGCGTACCAGCTTGCTCCTTGTTTGCATTGTACATTGTTTTGAAAACTCCTTGAAGAGGAAAATTAGAAAATGAGAAATTAGAAATTAGCTAATTGCAGAATAGAATCCTAGA
Source organism: Platalea leucorodia (assembly GCF_965183815.1). NCBI lineage: Eukaryota > Metazoa > Chordata > Aves > Pelecaniformes > Threskiornithidae > Platalea > Platalea leucorodia. The sequence continues at coordinate 64,149,242 of NC_138827.1, forward strand.
GGAGCAATATCTTCAGTATAACATGTACACTTATACTCTGAGCAATTCATTTCTCTTCATTTGCATCATAAGAGAAATCACAAGAAAGCAAACCAAGATGAAACATTATTCTTGCAAGGTGAGAATGTAGCAAGGAAACTGCCCCTTTACTTTGAGCAACATTATGAGTTGGCAAAATATTTTCAATCCTTAAGGCTAAGCTTTGAAAAGCCCTTCTGAAAACAAAAACATGGGAAAATATATAAAAGACAAGGAGAGCAAGAAACTCTCTGGCACACAGCAAGCTCTGTTCCTCTGTTCCAGGCAGCGACCCATCAAGAGATGTCACTCTCTGGAGAAGAAAGCGTGGCGCTGTTTCCTGGCACTGCTAGCAAAGGCCTGTGGCTGAGTGACAGGCAGCTGTGCTGGCCCTGTGCCAGCCAGGATGAGTCCTCCCTCCAAAAGCCTCAGCAGAGCAGCTTGCTTTTCTTTTTTAAAGAAAAGAAAAGAAAAAAAAAAAAAAAGCATGCAGAGTTATGGACACATCCAAGGTATGAAATAGCGTTCTCTAAGGTCAGGCGCACATCCAAGCCTACACTTCTGCAATGTTTTAGTCAGGGGCAGCTCTTTCCCTGGTGACAGTGAGGTCCAGCCTCAGCAGAGCTGTATGAGGGTCACCTGGGAAAAGCCCTGCTGATCTATTTTCTTTTTGTGCTGTGCGTAAACCTCAGGGATGCACACCACAGCACCAAACTCAGCACCACAGCTGAGGAAGAGGAGCTTCACCACACCTGCCTACTGAGATACCCACCAGCTACCAAGATTTGTTACCACCATTTGTAGCATGCTTATTTTAATGACTGATTAACACTCCAGTCCCTCTTCAGTCATAAAACTGTCAATACAATTAAAAATGTGTCAGAATGGACAATCAGACCGCTTCCATCCTCTACATTCAAGGTGACCACAGGCCCAGCTTCACTCCAAGATGCAGCCAGCTGCATTCGGGGCATACCAGACACTGGATAGTCTTTGCAAAGAGCCATTCTGAACACCTGAACCATGAGAAAGAGAGTTCAACAGAAGTTCACAGCTTATTAGCCTCTGGAGTATTCAACAGGAGACAAGAAATTAGGTTGATTAGGTGGCATTACACATTTATAGGGGGCAGGATTTAAAGTAGTTTATTTAGAAGCTGTCTCAGGGCTTCTGTGTACTGACACTGTTAATTACAGCTATTACTAGCACAGGGACTGTGTTAGGTGATGCTAATGAATACCTGCATCTTGTAGGTGTGTGACTCGCTGACTCCACCTGCAGGAGGGAAGAGTGGCTGTAAGAGGATCTGTAAGCTACAGGAAGACTTCTGGGATACCGGTTGCGAGGAAACATTTTGGGCTGAAATTGAGCCACAGATTTTATCACAGCCAATCTCTGAGCAGTAGGAGACTGACTGTAGAGAGACTACCTGCTCCAACTTGCTTTGCATCAGAACGGGAATCTCTCCTTCTTCACCAGCTGCCTTCCCTTTTGGATCTAAAGTCTGAAAATGCTGGCCACGGCATTCATCAGTCCAATTGGACTGATCTATACCTGAAGGAGATGAGAAGCTCTGAAAAAGTCCCTCCTCAGAGACAGCCATCACTTCCCTCCCCAGCGATGGGGAGAGCCACAGAAACACAACAGTCAGCAACAAGCCTAGCAGAGGCAGGGGACAGGAACCAAGGTGAATGATCTCAATGGGGAACCCAGGAGGAGTGATGGTCAGAGAGCTGCGGAGAGTAACAAGTGCTTGGAGAAACAGCAGATACCCGAAACCTACCAGAACAGCAAACCTGGGACCTCACGGCACATATTTACGGACCAGGACAAATCTATTACCAGAAACGTGGACATGGAGAATGAATATCAAGATACCGCCACAGGTGCCAAAGCACTGCTGGATCAGAACAGACCTTGCAATGCTGCCTGGGTGTCCCAATTGCCGATGGTATAGACACTCAAGATTGAAGATCCTTTAAAAACATGACACCCAACAGTTTCCCAAGAAAACGTTTGCACACTCAGAACAACAGCAGATTCCAGTAAAAGGAAGGAGTAAAAGGTACCTTCATAGGGTACCAAATGAAATAACAGGGTCCTTTCAGTGCCCTCCAGACTCCTTAGACCACCTGTAAAGCCTAATTTTATTACTCAGTGTCACAAAGACCCTGGTCACTACCACCTCAAACTGTTTACACAGCGAAGCGAAGTCAACAGTCATGCTTGCGCACTGCTCATCCTGTAGATATGCGAAGGTGAACACAGGGGCAGACAGATGTGAAATACGGAGTCAGGGTGAGCAATCTGCCATACCCACATCATGTTTTCATTGGCAATCACGTCCAATCCTCACACTGAACTTTAAAGACAACATTAAGGATGCAAATGCCCTACACAGAACTGTTTTAGTCATTACAGCAAAGCAAAAGAAATCTGAGTTGATCCTGTCCAGGGACCTTCGGCTGGGGCTGCACGGCTAGAAGGCGCGTCCCCTGGGTGGTGGATAGGGGATCCCTCTCTGGAGGGTGCACCAGATAAAATTGAAGAAGGTGCCGCGAACCAACGCAGCCTAAGGGAAGGCCACCCTGACAGAAAAACCACTGGCCCTCCAAGTCATGGGGGTTGGGCAGGAGGCCAACTACCTCCTCCCGGAAAAAAAATAAAAAGTTGCAGAAACGACGAGCATCAGAAATGGCGGGGATGGAGAAAATCAGTAACGAAGTGAGGAGGAGGAGATGGAACTGGATCGGTCATGTCCTGAGGAAAAAATCGACAGAAGACTGCGCTGTGGCCCTTGGGTGGACTCCAGAGGGAAGAAGAAAGCAGGGTCGTCCAAAAACGACCTGGCGTCGGATGGTGGAGGTTGAGAGGAATGGTGCAGGCTGGAACTCTTGGGAAGCGGCACGGCACGCAGCCACAGACCGATCGAAGTGGAAGAACGATGTTCGCGCCTTGTGTGCCTCCTGGCACTGAGAGAATTCAGTTCAGTTTCCTGTCCAGGGATCAAAGTGTATCAAAGTCTCAGCAAACCCTACTGTCTTCCAGATGTACTTTACATTGACCTCACCACCAAAACAGAGTGCCTCACCTAGCTCTCAGTAGTTTCCTGTCTGGTTTTCTTTGCTCCTGCCCACAAGTAGCCCTTACTGATCTCCTCAATCAGGCCTGCTCCCCAACCTCTCCCTTTCATTTGCTAAGAAAGGATGGATTCCCATTGCATTGGGGGTCAATATCTCATGGGCCACGAAGAGGAGAAAATGGCAAAATGCGACAGAGGATTGCTACATGCGTTTCTCCAAAGAGTTCTGGCCTGATGCACAGAACCACTGATCTCGGCTCATTACTCACGACAGAGAACAGCCACCCACTCCGCACCGAGCAGTGCATAGCTGCTTTCCCTGTGTGCCAGGCAGAGCAGGTCTCCAGCTTCTTGCTTGTGGGACAGGGGCACCTAGTGGCTGAGCCCCAAAAGAGCAGGGTAAAGCCACAGCAACACGAGTTGCAGTTACACTGCAATTAAGGATATGTTGGTTGCTTAAGTGGGATGCAGCTGCTGCCGACGTGGTGACAGATCATTACAAAACTGTTAGGCTGTTAACTGCTCTACCCAGGCTAGCATTGCTAAAGCAAAATATAAACACATAATATCAGGCACAGCAGCTCAGACGAAATCCTCCAATACCACCTTTCACGTCTGATGCTCAGGCAGTATACCAGCAAACACATGCAGCAACATCCCCTAACAACAGTCTCGTAACTCTCAGAAGTTGGTGGCTCAGGCACCTCCCATGCACAAGCACAGTGGTGTCTTTCCACTTGACAACCTGTCACAGCTTAACTATATGAATAATCTCCTTCACTTTTGAAGGCTGCTCCAGTCATTTCAGTTGATATCTGCTAGCTTTGAAAGCCAGTGTGTCACCTTCCCCTGTTCACATCTGTGACACTGTTCAAGACGTTACAGACATCTACTACAGCCCTCTTTAGATGTCTCTTTTCCAGCGTGAATACTCCTAGCCTAACTACTTAGTCCTTGCACATAAGCCATTCCACACAATTGAGCTTTTTTTCGGCTTGATTAGTTCTATAACTTGTACCCCTTATAGTTCTGCTATCCTGTTGAGATGAGATCAGAACTAAACATGGTATCCGAGATGCAGGTGAGCCACGGACATACATAATGGCATTCTTAATTTTGTGCTTTTTTCCCTTCCTAGTAACAACTGACTTTCTTTTGCCTGCTAGTGAGCTGGTATTTTCACAGAACCACCTACTACATCTCTGAGATCTGACATCTGATTGGGAATCGCTAGCTCAAAGCCCACCACTGTGTGTGCATATAGAGTCAGGACTGGTTTTTACTGAATACTTAGCTTAACATCTGGCCACAATAAATGCAGGCAGGATATAGGTGAGCTGTGCCCCAGATATACTATCAATATAATGAACTAGCTTAGTTCAGCTTCTGTGAGCAATACTCAGGCTTTGATCCTTTCATAGAAGCTGCTAAAAGAAAAACAGCCAATGCCATCTGCAATCACACTTACTGCAAATTGGAAAAAAGAATCCAATAAAATAAGGTGCTTTTTCCCCCTTCTGGATATCCTTCTAAAATGAAAAATTTTACCGTCATAATGCCAAGATATAATGCTTGTGTTACTTTCCAAAAACAAATCTACTTAGCTTCAGAATGGCACTGAGATTTTCAATCTCTTAATATAGGTTTGAGTTTTTACTGAGATCAAATACAGTGAGCCACAGCTCTAATATTAAAGAATAGCAAAGTTTCTAGAATTATCACTGTTTTATACATAGCATTACAGCTGAAACAACATCTGATATTCAAAGTTGCTATTTTAAAAGAGGAAAAGGACATCTTTGACTTTGATCTTGCATATGTCTTCAGACACTTTGGACATCAATCCTAAATATGGAATATCATTAGCCATGCTGCTGCTGAATAAATAATTTGTAAGAGAGGCTAATAAATACAGCTGGGAAGCTTCTTGCTTTTACTCTGCACTGTCTGAAGCTTGAACACAAAGAAGCCAACACAAAAAAAGAAACAAAACAGAGATGGGGAAATAAATACCATGACTTGCATTACATTTCTTAACTGTCCACACAATTTTGTATTGCAGTAGTACCATGAACACACCGAGACATCCCTGGGGTGATTTTTCAGCAGGTGAAACCTCTCTCACCACCCAAGTGCTTTGTCTGTACAGTTTTCCAGGACATTCCCACACAGTGAGAATGACCACGCTCTGTGGAGCACTTCCACACAGAGCCTCCCAAATCCCCTTTTCTATCCAACGAGGCCATGAAGGACATGTTATCCTTGCTCACTGCACTCCCTCACATACAGCACGTAATCACAAAGGCAGGACAAGCAACCCTCACATTTATTATTATGGAATTACCATGCCAAGCCCATCTGGTCCACAGCATGGAGGCCACTGTCTGAGGTCAAACGGACCCTGAGAGGAGGCTATGCAGAGGGGCAGATGCTAAACCACCATTTTGGAAAGGCCACTTGCAAGTCGACATCTACACTGCCCAACTTTCACATCTACTGACTGGAGATTAGCAGTAGGTAAGATTACAGAACTGAAGAATGCCTACAGCCAGTGAAGGGCAGTGACCCCAGGAGGAGGCATCTCCTCTCAGGTAGGAGGTGTTTCAGTTAAGTCCTCAGGCAGGATGCCAAGTAGTCTGTAGGCAGCTGTAACATCTGGCAGAGATTTGAGATTCACATCCTCACTGGAATGAGGAGGAAGCAGACACCCAGGCATCCGAAGGTTTTCTTCAGGGAGGACTGTTAAACTTCAACTTTTTCCATGTAACCGTCACAATCGAAGGTTGCTCGCTGTCCTGTCCACAGACACGCTACCAGTCCAGTAAGGACCACCAACAGCCAGGATCCTTATGCTGCTAAAATTCAGTTAGGATTTGTCTTTTAGACAATGCTGTGGAGCAGAAAATATTACACACTGTTCTTTTCTCACCAGTAGAAAGATTTTGGGATGTGTTTTCAACCACTGGTTGTGAGTCACTTCAGAAACCGAGATTTTGCTAGGGCTAACTTTGTGATGGGACTCCCAGGAAGGCTACTGGAGCCTGATTTCTCACCATATTCTCCATCTATTCTGACAGCTGCTTCCACACAAAATTAGTCTCTAGCTGTGTTCTGAACAGATTTGTTTTCATTGTTTTTTTTCAGTCAAGCGGCATGACCCTTTTCAGACAAAGCAAACAAACAAGCCCCCCACCCCTAAATACCTCAGAGTGACTGGGATTGCAATGAGAACACGGGAGCAGCTTCCCTCTGAGGCTCATTTCCTTCTTTCATTCCCTATTCTGCATAGGCAGGTTACTAAGGACGAATCAAGAGTCACTTACCTGGGCTCCGGGTGACAGCCACAGTGAGACACTCCGGATTTACCCTGGGCAGCAACAGGTCCATTGAAACTTAAGTGACCGCAACCATTTAGAAAATAGCATACTGAAACATAACTCCTGGGCAGGGTGAGTGAGGAGAACAGGCAGGATAATTTGGGAGAAGCATCTTTGCCTTGAAGTGATCTGGGGAAAAAAAAAAAGAATATGAGATGAATCAAAAACAAAAGGAAGACTCTGAAGCTGAAATGGTGTGCCTTATGCTGGAAGTTAATACTGAATTGTGCCTGAGGGAAGGAGGGCAGCAAATATTGTTTTGACCTGCAGATGGAAGGGAAGACCATAATACAGGGCTGTAAATTTGGCCATAAGCAGAAGACCCCATGTTATTTTTGCTGATGCTAGAGCTGCCTCTCTGAATAATAAAGCTGCACAGTCCATCTAACTGCCCTGAATGCAAGGCAATGTTGACATGATTGAAATTCACTAAACAAGGAACAGCTGAGTGAAAAAGGAACTGAAAGCAAACATAATTGGGATTCCCTCTTTTCTGCTTGTTTCTCACCATCTCCTGCAATAGGAGCTTTGAGCTCTGATTTTACAGATTGTAATAAACAATGGACACATGGACAGAAAACCAGAATCCTTTATATATACAATCATCCCAAGCGTGAATGCAGCAGCCTAATGTATTCCCATGCATGTTCTCAGTCACCACCAAAAGGTAAATTCTTAGAGCAGCTGTTTTCCCTAAAGCCATTCAGATGGATTCAGCTCCTACAAGGGGCAGTGCCATCGCACTTAGACTTCTACAAGCCACCAAGAGCTTCAAGCTCAGCCACATTTATTTGCACTTCCCTGAGAGACATGCAGGCAAGCCTGCAGAGCTAGAAGTGCTGGGAGTCCCAAAGCTGCGCCTGTTGTGCATGCCAGCAAGCCAGATCCCAAGCAGGGTTGTCACAACCCATCTCAGGCCTACAGGGTCAGGAAAAGGGGAGCTCGGCACAGCATTACACCAGGCAGAAAGACAGCAAGGATTCAGAAATACGGCACACAAGTACAATTTAGCCCATTGAATGCTACCCTGTAGCCAAAGGTACACTGTACGTGGCTGGCTGCACAGGGGCACACCACCACAGGAGGACTGCAGGCAGACCCCTGTCACCAGGGCATCACAGCTATGTAGCATTTGGGATGAAAAGCAGGAGGACAAGTTACACTGCTTGGGGCTACAAGTTGCAAGGACCTAGCGCCCAGTAACGAGGAAGACATGACTCAGCTGGCATGGGCGAGACACAGCGGCTTGGCAGGGCACAGCAAGGGAAAGCCACTGTCACTTGTCCAGGCCTGGCCCCAACCCAGGTGAGGAACTACTGCTGCTGGAGGGGAGCAGGACTCAACACGTGTCCCTTTGACTGACCCTCTGCCACCACCTGCACCAGCTGGGCACCACACCCATGGGGCACCCAGCCCCACAGGGCTGACCATACGGTGCCCATCCTCACAAGACCCCAAAATCCCCAGGGCCAGCTGCAAGGGGCCCCAAACCCCACAGGGCCTGCAAGCGTCACAGGGCCAGCTGAACCAAACTGCATAGGGCCCCTAAACCCCACAGGGACAGCCACACAGGACCCCTAAAACCCACAGTGCCCCTAGGCCCCAAAGAGCCAGCTGCAAGGGGCCCTAAACCCCATAGGGCTCCCTAAGCCACACAAAGCCAGCTGCAGTGGGCCCCTAAACTCCACAGGACTAGCCACGAGGGGCCCCTAAACCCTACAGGGCTCTCTAAGCCCCACAGGGTCAGCTGCCAGGGGACCCCAAAGCCTACAGGGCTCCCTAAATCCCACAGGCTCAGCTGCAAGGGGCTCAGCTCCCTAAACCCCACAGGCCCAGCTCCAAGAGGCCCCTAAATCCTGAAGTGCTCCCTAAACGCTACAAGGCCAGCCGAAAAGAGCCCCTAAGCCCCACGGAGCCTGCTGCAAGGAGCCTTTAACCCCCACAGGGCCCCCGAAGCCGCCCGGCGCGGCCTGCACCGGCGCCTCAGCCCGGCGGGGCGCGGGGAAGGCGAAGAGCGGCGGGACTTGTACCGACACCCGCTCCCTTCCGGGGCGGAGCGGGGGCGGATCGCGGCGGAGCGGGCACGGCGGCACCATGATGGCGCAGCGGGCGCTTCCTAACCCCTACGCGGACTACGACAAGTCCTTGGCCACCAGCTACTTCGATGCCGCCGGGAGGGTGAGTGGGGTCGGGGTGAGGCGGCCGGGGCGGGAGCGGGCCGTCCTGGGGAAGGGCCCGCTCCCGCCGCGGCCGCAAAGCCCAGCTGGGCAGCCAGGAGCCCAGCCTGGTCCTGCGGTACCCAAGGGTTTCTCGTAAAGACCTGTCAGGTTACAAACCACCCGGTGCCCTGGTTGTGCCCCCTCCGGGCGAGGCCCTGTCCGCCTGCCGGTGTTTCCTGCACATTTGGTGTGTTTTGTTTTTTTTTTCTCCACAGCTGACCCCCGAATTCACGCAGCGGCTGAATAACAAAATCAGGGAGCTGCTCCAGCAGATGGAGAGGGGCCTCAAGTCTGCCGACCCGCAGGACTGCACCACGTACACTGGCTGGGCAGGTAGGGTGCCCGATCGGGTCGGGTGGAGCCGGAGCTCTCCGGAGCAGACTTCTACGTTAGGCCAAGGCAGACCGTGGGTTTTTTTGGCTGTTTGAATGATCGCCGTACATCCATGTCAAGAACGGTGCTTCTTCTGCATGTTTTAATCCATTAAAACCAGGGGCTGTCTTTCTCGGGACTCCCTGTTTTTGGAGCAGGTTTCAAGCTGCAGCGGGAAGACTGTAGCGTTGCAGAGCAGGATTGGGTCTTCTCTTGGTTAATAGTGCCAAACTTAGGCAATGGAGAAAGCCAGCACCTGCTTGAGAGCAAAGATGGGAGCCTTCGAAGGGGCTGGCTCCAAATCTGGCCACGGTGGGGATGGTGCCAAGTAAACCAGTTCTCCGTGAAGTAAGCAGATGCACGTGGTAGGTCCTTTACCTGCAAGGAGTCCTTGCATATGGCAGCGGTGAGCTTATGACCTGAGATAATTTCCATCTTTTCTGTTTGGGCTGAATTTTATCTTATGACATTGTCTGATTGGCAGGTTGCTCCATTCCTGTTCCCCAGGTAGTGCCCCTCCACTTAGCCAGGGCTAGTTCTGCTCCAGTACCTGCTGGAAGGAGCAGAAATGCAAATGTGAGTATAACGAAGGACGAAAGCCTTCCTCACACTAACTCTTGTGTGCAAAGCTTCCAGGAGTTTGTCTTTCTTCTGTTCTGCATTTTCAACCTGGTTTTCTTTCCTTGGGAGCATGCCCTGCCTTCCTCTCCCTATTCCTGCCCACTGGAGCCAGAGAGGACACACCTTTCTCTGCCACTTCATCCTTGACTACTGCTGTGTTCTTTGTCAGCTTTCCTGCCTTCTGCACTGTGCCAGGCTCTGGGGAGGGACCCTGGGGTAGTTGCAATTAATCTCATGCTTGCTGCAAGATTTTTTGCCGTTGCTTTTTTTTTTTTTTTTTTTTTGGCAATAAACTGCAATCCTAAATGGCAACGTTCTGCATTGTAATCTGGGTGTGGCTGGCTTGTGCTTGGATGCTATGGAGCTTGATGGCAACAGTTTGCTTAGGAGAATAGTGTTCATTGTGTTGGTGCTAAACTAATGTTGCAGCTTGATGACAGCAATGTCAGAAATGCCTACTTAAAAATTTTAGTAAGGTAGACAGGCACCAAGAGCACTCTAGAGCAGTTCATAAGAAATGCTAGGATGCCAGTATTAAATTCCTGCGTGGGAGAACATTGATTTCATCGGTTGCTGCTTGGCAGCACTCTGCTGCTGCTGCCTGTGAATTTATGCATTTTTGTTCAGTGCTGGCTGATTTCAGCTTGGGAGACAGGTTCAGTCTTCCAGTCTGTGTGACCCTGCTCTGAGGTCCCCTCAGATGAAAAGCACTCCATACGTAAAGATAGACTTCAGTCATGAGGGTGCATGATGGTAGAGATAGACTTCAGTCATGAGGGTGCATGATGGTAGAGTCTACCTCTGGCCAGAATAATTCAGGAGATAAAGCAGGAGGAAAATTACCTGATGTTAGGAGTACCCTGAAAGTCTGCGGGGAGAAGGTAAGCACCTTTCCCCAAAGACCACATTCCCTTCCTTAGGGTGGCCATAGGGAGCGTCATATCGGAAAGTGACTGCAGTTGTGAAGCAGTGGTTGACAGCTCTGGTAGGATTTCAGCTCGTTTTTATTTGGAAGGGAGTTTCTCAAGAGGGATTCTTCTCTCTTCCTCCCAGGGATCATTCCTCATTGGGCACACAACCTTCTCACCTTGGCTAATAGGATTAGAAAAAACCCATGCACAGCTTTCCTCCAGGTCACAGCCAGCGAATTGAAGTTTGCAGATATTACACTGTATCTCTGTCACCCTCCCTTCTTTTCTAATCCTAGCTATGTTAATTTATTCAGTGCTGGTTTCCAGAGACAAAATTAATTGGGCCAAGACAGCAGCTCTTTCCTGTAATTGCTTATGTAGAAAAGGCTTGTTGAGTATCTTCTCATGTAAATCATTGCCCAGCAGTCTGAAATCAACCCGCACTCCTGTGGCTGCTAATAAGAGAGATTTGAAATGTGGCTCTCAGTGCAAACTCTGCGTGAAATGTAACATACTTGAGCGTACTACATTACACCCAGTAATACACAGCATATGCTGGTATTTTACTTGGGTGCCTGTTTCTTTCCCAACGCACTTGACAGAGCCCTGTTCCCCCGGCCTGCATTTGTGCCAGGGAAGCCACGGCTTCTTGGCACGTGACGTTGGAGCAGAGGGAGAGAAGGACTTACATTTTCAGCTCAGAGGCAGTGAAACACACTTTGGATCAAGATTATCCAGCGTTACGGCTGAATGCCCTCAAAACACATTTGAATCGTCTTGTTAAAATTTTTTATTCAGTTCCCCACAGAGATCAGGGCCCTGTAGGCAACACCTGGTGTCCGCCTGGGTGTAGACCAGACTTGGCTGTTGTGTTCTGTTTTGTCTTTTAATCACTTTAGCTAGACTGCTGTAAGAGCTTTTGTGGTCTTAATCTGTTTCATTGGTATCAAAGAGTTGACTGAGGGAACATAAACTGCCATAAGCTAATTCTGAATCAGAAGCAGTTCAAATCCTGGCAGAAGTACAACTGCCTCATCCATTTTCAAATAGATGAGCATGAGGATGCCGAAGAGTACGTACATGTGAGTTGATAATTCTCATAGTGCAAGAGGCCTTGCTCCAAAGACTGCCTCAACTGGCTGGGAGCATAGATGATAGAAAGGGAATGGAAGTAGACTGACTTCAGTGCTGTCACCTCTTAGCTAACTGCAGAAGCTAGGAAGCTCCTGAGTCCAGTGGCTGGCAGACTGTTGTGTCCTTCCAAGATGATAAGGTGATCTGCCACCTGAAACAGTATATAAGGGAGAGATTCCCCTTCCTCCACATTATGGCAGTGCCTTTGGAATTTGTTTCCCATGTGCGCATTCCCCTCTCTAGCAGTGTTGTAGTCATGGCTTTCAAAGCTTGAGGGCCTCTGAAACAGACCGGTGATTCCAGCTGGCCTGCCTCACCCACACCTTTTGGCTGGCCTGTTGGCAAGTGGAGATGAGGAGCAGGGCTGAGTTGCCTTTTGAAAGGACTCTTCAAAAGACACGCCAGATCAAAGAAAAGCCATTTAAGTATGGATAGAAATTCTGACCGTACCAGTTCAGGAAAGCTTCTGGAAAAACACCTTTCACTCACTTTAGTGCAGTATCTTAGTTTTAACCTCAGAACCCAGGGAACTTGCATCTCCTTAAGAGAGTTCTGTTCAGAAAAACAGAAATCCTCAGGTAATCCCTGCAGAATAAGAGGCAGTGAGGCTGCATTTGATGAGAGAGAATAGAGTGCCTTGTGTCACCCACATAAACAGCATTCCTGCCAAGTGCTTGGTGGGTAGTTTTTGTGAAATCTCCATTCTTGGAGATAGTCAGTATTTGACTGGACAAGACTCAGAGCAATAGGATGTAAATTTGAAGTTGGCCTTACTTTCAGAGGGTTGGATCAGATCAGCTCCACAGATGCCTTTTGACCTAACCTGTTGTAGGATTCTGTGATGGGGTAGTGGGTAGTTTTGGTTTGAGCTGGGCTGGTTTTTTTGTTTGTTTTTTTTTTTGAGGGGGGAAGCTTCTTTTGTAAAAAGTTTTACAAAAGAAGCTTTGTTACCCAGGTTTTAAGGCTGGAGAAGGTAAGGCATCCTGAGAAATGCCCCATTTCCCACAATGCACTAGGAAGGCAAGCTGCAAGCTGTAGCAAAATGCACCTGTGGCTACCCAGACAGTTCTGAACATGGGATGATACAGCCCCCCGGAAAAGATGTCTCACTGTCCCATTCAGCATGGCTTTGGCATGCATTTATGTGCACAAGATAACATCCCATGCGTCTGCACCAGAAAAGATGCTTGTTATCCTTTGAGCTGGGCAGTAAAGCTATGCCACCTCCTCTGTAACTTTTACTCCGTGCCTGACTCATTAAAATGACATTAGGTTTCTCACTAGAAACCATCAGGCTTCATCACTATGTGCAGAGATAGATTTCCGCTTCTTCCCTCTGTGTTTGACATCCTGCTTGGAGGGTGCTGGCTGACTGACTTCCCTGGGTCAATGCAAGATCTCTGAGCTCTTTATTACTGTAGATGGCAGGTTTGGAACTGGTCCAAATTAGGTCAAGAAATCTCCTCTTCTGGCAACCTATTGTCCTTTGTGAAAGGACCACATTGCAGCCCAGCTGGTGGACAAGGAGGCATGTTCAGAGCAGTCTAATGGGCATCCCTGCTGGTGCTGTCAGCAAGGGGACTGCAGCAGAGCCGACGCCGAGCGCTGCTTCCTCTCACTTTTATCCACTCTACTCAGCGAGAAGAGGAAGCTTCGTCTCACTACTGCTGTTCTCCCACCAGCAGAACCGTTTGCAATGGTAGTGCAATCCAACATAAAGAACAAGTCTAAACTTGCAGGGAAGGTGAGGCACAGCTTTACTTCCCTTTGATCAACAGAACGGTCATATGGATGAGAGACTCTTTCAGCCTGCTGCGGTGTTTAGCTCTCGAGCAGTAACTTTTCTGATATCTCCAGCAATGTCTGCTCTGTTGAAAGCAATTGTTGCTAAAGTCAGGGCTGTCATCAGTAGCCAGCTGATGCAGCTGGTGCAAACAATTCCATTTCTACTATGTAGGTTTAAGTCTCCTCCTCTGCCTCACTCAAAAGAAATCTCTAATGCAAAGCACCCCTCTGCATCTGCAATACTGCTCATACAGGATGGCAAGAGGACAGAGATGTTGTTTACTGTCCTACTGAAGATGTTAAATAAACAGGCTTTGTGAGAGGCATGCAGAACTGATTTTTACCTCCCGATTCCCTGCAGTGAGCAAGCATCTCAGGCATTAACTCTCCAGTGTGTTGGCTTCCTGAATACTAGAGATGGCAGTTTCAGTCATCAGAGCCCTGCTAAAGGATGCGCTGTCCATAGCACATGTGTTCACTGTAGCCTTCACTGCACCGTCAAGTGATGTCCGATGCATTTGCATTTGTGGCTATGCAGCAGGTCTTGCACTGCAAGGAGCAAAAAACTTTGAAGTCTGGAGAAACTACAGAGAAGAATGTCCAATAGTAACCAACAAACAGAACAAAGCCCGTACATCTTTGCCAGTAACAGGCCACAGGCAGCCACTGCATGGCAGTTCTGCTGGAAACAATCAGGAGTCTCAGGTCACAAAAACAGGTCACATTTCCAACTGGGACACTGAACGCAGACCTCCAGGGCACACAGAAATGGAGCAGACCCACTGCTTACCTAGCCGCATTTGACTGATGATGCCATGTTTGTATAGCACTTAAAACATGCCAAACAAACACCCAGTCAGTCAGAAAACCCTACCTGGTCAGATGGGGTGAGGAAGGTGTTATTGGAGAGGGAGTGAGGCAGAACTGTGGAATAGCTTCTGCAGAGCAACACTGCCTAGCTGAGCCAAGTTCATTAGGTGGAAACTCTTATCTCCAAACTGAACTGCCTCTGAAACATGCTGCCTACATCTTGGCACACAGGTCAATATAGGATATTCCCCACCCAGGTGACTGCATTTTGTATCCCTCTACATACATCTGTAAACATTGCCTCTTTATGCATGGGCCTGCCCTCCTCTTCTGGCCTTCCCTACTTTTGGGGTCACAGATAGCAACAGAGCGAGCAAGCAGTGGGCTGAAGGCAGCACTGCATTGTACCCTTCTGATCAGCATAGGAGTATGAATTCCTTGAGGAATAAGCTGAGAAAACTGGGTTTAAATTCAGTTTGTAAGACCTTTGGGTTTTAAGGAAAAAATGAATGATTTGGGGAAGCAACTCATCCCATCCATGATTTAGTATAGGTCAGTGGTTTTTTGGAGTCTTTTCCAAAGATGCTTGGGCCTGGGAGGAAAGGGGGCAAGAAATGTTTTAAAAGAGGAGAGGCAAAGAAGTCAGAGGAAAACAATGCCGAGACATTTACTTTCTAAGAATTCAATCCTAGCAGTAGTCTTAGTATGGTAGCTATGTACATAATTAGGGTGGTATGATGGCAGTGGGAATAGAAGCTACTTACAAAGCAAAAAGTTGTATATTAAAGCAGGTAAGTCAAGAGTGCAAGTCGTGCTCAGACAGCTATCAAGCCTATTAGAGTCTAAAAGCTGTGCTAGGTGCTAAATAAATCAAGAAGAGTCACTTGACATTTGCTAGCTGGAAGAGGAGGGTTCCCCCTTAAAGAAAGGCTTCATATCCACATCCTTATAGGCTTGAGTGATGGCACCACACATCTGAGCTCTCTCTGGAAATACTAACACTGAACTGCTTAGAGAGAGGACAAGGTTATTAGCTTCAGCAGGAAATTGAAATTTGCCCTTGATATACATGTGGAATTGAATTGTCTGTAGCACGAAGCTTTGGAGATTACCCATGCAAAATGAGAAAACGATCTAAATTTAAAATGGTCCTCAGTACCATGGAAAGTAATTTTGCAGCATGCTTGCCCCCCCTCACTTTACCACATCAAAAGCTGCTCTGTTAATTTAGGCTTAAACACAGGACCTGAGTCGTCTTAGAAATGGTACTGGTAAGGGATAAATAAGCTTTTGTTGAAGTGATGTAGGCCAGTAGGTTTTTTCAGTGCATGTTCGAGGATGCCTTCCAGATCAGAAGGATGGTTCAAATGTAGCAGACCTTTCAGACACAGACTTACTGAGGACTCCTCAGTTACCTACTAAAGGCTTCAAGAGCTGGATGAAGATAGGGCAGACAGAGGCAAAGGACAGCAATTGATGTGACTTCTCAGTAGCGGAGTTGTTTCTTTTCTGTAGCTGGCTAGCCCATTGAAAACCTCCAGGGAGGACCATGCAGCCTTTTCCAGCGTTCCAGGTAGCTGTTTATGTTTCAGACAAGGGTTGATCTCATGAATGATGTGCTGCAGAGGAGAGTTGGGCAGGCCCTTTCTTTTCTAGGATGCACCAGTCCTTGGTGTAGGGCCTGGGACCTGCTCAGCAGCAGGAGATGATGTCCAGGGAGCTGTAACAACCTTGCTGGTGCTTTCCAGTGGGAAGGAAGGAAAAGAAAAAAAAAAAAAAAGAAAGAGCCAAGTAGGATGTCTTAAGGGTGCTGATGACATGTCACGTTTTTAAAAATCCAGTCCAGGCTAAGTGACCCAGCCCTTTACTTCCTGGAATGGAAAAAAATAATTGAGATAAGGTAACAACTCAGCACTGCTCTGCCACAAGTACTATCTTGCCCAAAGATTTTTTTTTTTTTTTCCTCCGCTGTTTAGCAACAGTCCCAGGTACAGTTGATAGATTTATGTGGGTTTGTCTAGGTCTCATCTTTTGCCTCTCGCTACTAAAATTGTATGTAACCTGTGTATCAGAAGCTCTGCTGTTCTCCGGGACCTCCTGGGTCAGATGCTGCTGTTTGTCTTGACCTGCTTGAGCAGCATCAGGTGCAAGGAGGTCACAAAGCAGCAAAAGAAGCTGTGGATGCTGCAGCTATGGTTTATGCCTCCAGATGTGCCTGAGAAGCCTGTCTAGAAGGCTTATGCCCTAGATGAGGCTGAGGGCCAGGCTTTTATGTTCGTTAAAACAGCCAGGGTGCATAGCAGGAAGGGTAAACTTTTCTGGTGGGTGCAACCTTTATGTTCCTTTTGCAGGAATTGCTTTGCTGTATTTGCACCTGTATGATGTGTATGGAGACCCAGCCTACCTTCAGGTGGCCCACGAGTACGTGAAGAAGAGCCTCAGCTGTCTCACAAGACG
This sequence comes from Platalea leucorodia, assembly GCF_965183815.1. Classification (NCBI taxonomy): domain Eukaryota; kingdom Metazoa; phylum Chordata; class Aves; order Pelecaniformes; family Threskiornithidae; genus Platalea; species Platalea leucorodia. The sequence continues at coordinate 64,166,028 of NC_138827.1, forward strand.
ATCCATCACTTTCTTGTGTGGAGATGCCGGGCCCCTGGCAGTGGCTGCTGTCGTCTACCGCAAACTGCAGAATGAGAAGCAATCAGAAGACTGCATCACTCGGTAAAACGCTTGGTTATGTCTTTGATCTAATGTTCTTCTTGCTCATAGAGCTGGTCCGGGCTTGTACCAGGCACTCTCCGCCAAGCCTGAATACATTTTTTTGCAGTCTTATGTGAGAGATAATCCAGTAACTCAGCAAGGCAGCGCAAACTTGTTTTGCCCTGGGGAAAAAGCTAACTTTAGGACAGACACGCTTGCCTGGCAGCCTGCAGGCTGGGGAACAAGGATATTGTTCAGCTGGTATTGCCATCTTAAAAATAATTCCAATAAACACAGGAAGAAAAAATGCCAAAATTACAAAAACCCAGAAGGTGAGGTTTGGTATTTTTTCAGAACCCTTAAATTTAGCTTTACAGCCATTTTGATGAAAAGGAGAAATGTGGCAGGATTATTAGATTAATTTTGTCACTCGCTTCCACTTGCTAATTGTTAGTTGAGTTTGACTTAAACCTAAGATTGACAGCATCCCTTTCAACTGCTGAATGCAGCTGGTTATGATTCATTTATTTCTATTTCCTGCCTTTCCTCAACTGTTTTCAAATGTATTTCTGTTGGGTACTTAAGACAAAAAAAGGACAAACAAGCAGTCCTACAGTCAGATCAGCATGTGGCAGAGGAAGGAAAAAAGTTAAGAAGATGCAGTTGCAAGCTTTTCTTGCTTAAGGGAGATCAGTTTTGAGAAGGTGAGAAACAGCCCTGTAAGCTTTGTTTCCATTTACGTGTGGTCAGCACAAAACCAAGATAAAACCCCTGACACTTCAGAACAACACTGAGTGCCCTTAAACAGCCATGAGCAAGTGATGTGTAATATCAATTAAAAAAAGCCATGGGTGGGAATCAGGTGCCTGTATGGTTTGGACACCCAAGTTCCCACTTCCTTAACTAAGAATAGCTTCTGGTTTATGTGGACAGAACGCTCCTCTTTGTTCTTGAAATAATCTGTGGTTTAGGTTTTGCTTAATACTGTGTCAAAGTGGTGAATCTCACTATGATTAATATATTTGCTAACAAAAAGGGAACTAATCTGTCAAACAGTACTGGACAGTTTGGTCAATGCATAAACCCCAAGTTGTGAAAAATCCCTAATTCATGTTTTTTTGCTGTAGCTCTCCCCTCCCCATATCCCTCCTGTTCTGCCTACGGTTTTGTGGCAGAATGGAAACTCATGATTAATTGTGCACTGCCATCTAATGGCATAATAAAGGCAGAGTCTTGGAAATTGGTTTCTTCATACATCTGAGAGGAGGAAAAAAGAAAAATGTGGCTCTCTCGAAGGAACAGTTGTACTGTCCCTACTCTGCCACCAATTCCCAGCGCAGTTAGCCTGACCATGCTACCTTTAAAAGGAGAGTATTTCTTTGAGAAATAGCTCGCTTAATCGAAACTCTTAAGTGGGTTTTGAGTATGCTGTTTAGTTACAGAACAGTTGCTCAGTTGTGCAGTGCGCGTGCATAGAAAGTGCACTTCTGTTACAGCTGTGGACAAGGAGGGCCTCTCTCCATTTTGTTCTCTGTCTTTTAAAGCACCTCATCTTTACAGAGCCCAAGGAGAGAATCCATCAGCCAGGTTTTACCTGCAGTGGAAGAGATAGAACCCTGCTTTTTCTTAGCACCTTGCTCTTGCCCAAATGAGTTCATGACCGACAAATGTGCTTTTGTGCTCTGGAGAGAGTAACATTTCAGGGCAGCCCATTTTCCAAGAGCCTGTAAAAATCTGAGCCGTGTTCCAGGAGTCCTCTTTTCCCTGCCATCTCCCACCAATTCAGAAGGTCAAAGGTTTGCTTTTAGAGCCAGTGGCATACAAAAATCCCATCTTGCTCTACAGCTACCTCACTTTCCCTCTGTCCAGAAACTACTTATTTTTGACAGTTGAGGTAATAGGCTGATATGTGAGCAGGAGTGGCTCTTCCTTTCAGGGACTTCGATTTACCCCCTCACACCTGAGAAATGCATTCTGCATGCAATCAGTCCAGAAGCATCCCAGGCATCTCTGGCTGCATGCGTGCCATGCAGCCCTGCCCTGCATTTCAAAAACAACAGAAACTGCTGGCACGCTTCCTCCCCTGATTATCCTGACTGGGAAAGCAGCTAGAGGTAGAAGCAGGAATGCATAAGGAGCAAGAATAGTAGCTCCAGCTGCTTCAGATTTCCCCATGAAAAGATTTCACATCCAGACCTCAGAAAATCCCTACTGTGGGTATTAGCGTATACCCACCCATCCATTCCTTCTGTTGCACCTGACATTTCCCTGACATCTCAGAGCTGAAGGACATCACCAGCCAGCATCTCTTCTGGCCAGCCTGCTGCTGGGCAGAGTCTGTCTGTCGAAACACTGCTTTCCTCTTTGGAAACCCTCCTCTTCATCTGCCTTCCTTGGACTTGGGGACAAGGGACATGAGGAGGCAGCAGGGCTTTCCTTTCAGCCCATGCAGCTGAAAAAAAAAAAGTAAAGTCTGTCTCTTGGGTTTAATCTGCAAGAAATCTCCCGCACAGAGCAATGCACATCTCAAGTGGTACATGAGGAGACAGGGCCAGTCCACCTTGAGACACTGCTCTCCTTTCTCCTTCAATATCCCTGCTCACTTTGAGTCCAGCGCCAACGGAAAGTTTCCTGCCGTGGGGAGTCACAGCCCAGCATCCTCTCTCTGCTCCGAGGGTGCTCTGGACATTTGCTTGCTTCTTTCCTTTGCAACACATTGTTCTGCCCGGCAGCAAAGGCTGCCAAGGCACCTTTTCTGCTCCTCATGCTGCTGTGACAGGGAAGCCCTGCACACACACAGCTCTCCTGGCTGGTTTCTTAGCCCCCTCCCTGTTGCAGCCACAGCAGGAAGCAGCTGAGGGAACAGCCGTGAAGCCACTTATGCTGGTATTTTAAAAGTGATGGCATTTTTCAGATTGCTGTCTCAGGGGTGAACAGAAAAATAAAGCCAAAACGAGTCATGTCCCTGCCTGCTGCTCTGACAGGGAAGGACATCCAGCCTTGTTGGAAGTGTGATGAGAGGCAAAACAAAGGAAAAATTGCATTGAGAGTGAATTGGGCTACAAACCAGCAGTGTGAAGAGCTGTCAGTCTCTGTTAGCACTACAGGAATATCACCAGCTTTGCAACATGATAATAGAAAAATGGCAAAGAAAATATCTGACTCCATCAGACCTCTCGCTCTGCACTTGTGGGCTAAAGCCTGGTGCCAGACAGGCAGTCCTCGATGTGGGGTTGCACCACAGACAGCCCACAGCACTCACACTCTGCTGAGCTGTTCTCACTACTGCTCAGCAATCCCTAGAGAAGATTACTTACATGTACCACAGAGCCTTGATGTTAAACAACATTTCCAGCTGCTTCTCCCCACCTAGATTTTTAGCTCATGGAGGCTCCTCTTTCTCCACTGACAGTGTAGCCCTGGCCACTTGCAGGCATGGAGAGAAAGGGGCTTTTCTATCAGGACTTCTGAGCATAAGGGGTGAGATTTTTCCACATACCATCAGCACTAGTTTGATTTTCTACTATTCCTCGAGCAGTCAAGTTAAACAGATACCAGTTTACTTCGAAAATTATCATTTTTGGCAGAGGATCTGCCCTGCCAACAGCATGACAGGGAGGTAATGGTGGGCAGGCTTTCCTTACTGAATTGGGGCAGCCTTTCCGGAGCAGTCCGCAACTTTATGCTGACCATTTCCTATAGCCCAGGTTTCCCCACACGTAGCTTTCCCAGAGCTGGTGCTCTAAAAAACTAGCACATAGTACAACTGCACTGTAAAGAGCTGAACAGACTAAAGCAATAACCCAAACAAAAAGCAGAGGGGAAAGAGGGATTCTGCACCTTGCGTAGCTGGAAGGCTGAGACCCAGAGACTGGTCTGACATCTCCCAGGGCACGAGCAGCATGAAGGAACAAACCATGTTTTTGAGCTTCAGTCTCACTGCTTGGTTACATGGCTTTGAGCGTCCTCTAATCTCCCCCGTGTTAATTTTTCTTTGTAGTTTGCTCCATCTACACAAGCTTGACCCACGAGTGCCAGATGAACTGCTGTACGGGCGCATGGGCTATCTCTATGCACTGATATTTGTGAACAAGCACTTCGGAGAGGAAAAGATCCCTCAAAGTCACATTCAGCAGGTACTGTGGCTTCTGTTGGTTTGTTAGCTGTCTCTTCCCATGCAGCTCATCTTTGGGCAGGTAAAAATCAATGCTAGATATAGAGAACTCTAGCAACAAAGAAGAAACCACATCATGGTATCCCTGCTGCTCTTCTTCCAAAGGGACAAAGCACTACACACACACACCCACACACACCCTATAAATCCATAGGCAGTACTGAATTGGCACACATTTCACTCCCTCCCCGACACTCTTCCCTCTGCTTGGGCAGAAAAAACAACTCTCTTGTTCTGTGCTGTGTCCAAGACGGCAGCATTTCCCTTACCTGCATCTGTTCCCATCCACAGGTCTGTGAAGCTGTTGTAGCCTCAGGAGAGAGCTTGGCCAAAAGGAGGAACTTCACAGCAAAGAGCCCACTGATGTATGAGTGGTACCAGGAGTACTACGTAGGGGCAGCCCATGGTTTGGCTGGGATTTACTACTATCTCATGCAGGTAAGAGACTCTGGAGGGGAGGGGCCCTTAATAGCTGTTTCACGTTTCTTTGAACAAGGAGGAGCATTTGAAGTGGCTCTTGGTGATATCAAACTGGGCAAGATTCCTTGTCTGATGGATTTACTCCTGGGTTTGATCACACATCCCTACTTCTAAAGGTTTTCTCTAAATCTGTGAGATTGAATTTCCCACCTCCATGGCAATCGGTAGGGAAATGTGGCCTGCATTATACCAGCAGTTTCACATAATGAAGCCCTGTAGGTCAGCAGGATCTGAGCTTCCCCCTCTTGTGTTAATTGCTTATAAAGTATTCCCGTGGGTTGGTATCTGTGGGTTTCCTGCATTTTTGAGGTGGTTACTTGGAGCAATCTCAGACCATTACAGAATGAGAATCTCTGTAGGAAAAGCATGGTGAAAGAGATTGTGTTTGTAGTAGCAAAGTGGGAAATGCCTTTGTTTCCAAATCAGGGCCTATATCTAAATGTTAAAGAAGTGGGACTTTTTACTTTGATAAAGCAGCTGAATTCTGTAGTGCCTGAAGTAGGCAGGCAAGACAAGAGGTTGGGAGCTGCAGTGCCCCTTTGCTTTGATGCTGTCTTTCTCACGATTTTGCACAACTCACTGGAGCTCTGGGAATCTTTGCTTCCCCGGCTCTGAAATGAGGGTGATAATTCCCCTATGTGGGTCACTTTGTGCATAAATTTACAGTGCTTAAGCTCTTAGGAAAATAACAGCAATAAATAACTTTGCATTTTCAAAGCATTAAGGGCACCTACTGAGCAACACAGATTATTTTAACATAGCAATGTTCATAGAAATAGGTGATATCTTTCATTAGACCCAACTCTCACAGCAGGTGGAAAAAAAGCCAGCAGGTTTCAAGTATTTGAGCTTTCCTTCAGCAGCCTCAAAGTTCAAGCCCATATACAGGATAAGAGGAATTCCTGTGAATATAACCCTCTTAGGTAACTCAGAGAGGAAGGGGTGGTTGGTGTTTTTTAAGCAGAAGGAGATTTGGCAAGAGGAGGATGCAAAGTGATTACTGTCCAGGAGTACAGAACAGCTAGTTGGGAGCAGGGGAGACAGCAGTGTGCTGTGAGCCCCAATTTGCACCGAGTCCCTGAGCTTGTTCCCAGGCTGATGTTTTAAAGAATTTTAAGTGTAAGTCTCCCATAAAATACTGCATGGGCTTCATGCCTCTCTGCCATATGAAGTACAAGGAGCCTGGATCAGCCAAGCATGATGCACAAAGGGCCTTGGGGGAAGCAAACAAGGGAAATATGGAGAGGAGAACATTGGACTTTTATCTCTAATGGTTTTACAGCACAAGTATTGATTTTTAATTTTCAACTTACCAACCTGGGAACAATTCGATCCTTAGATGAGAGCGCTCATTGCAGTCTGCGATGGGAAGTCAGAACTGCACAGATTTCATGTGGGGCAGTGTCATTGGAAGAGGACACTGAAGCCACTCCTTTGTTTCTGTCTGAGGTCAGTGGTGAAGTCACCCCCTTGCAATTACCCAGAAACGTCTGTGAAAATGCAGCATCACAGCCTGCCAGCTGGACTGGCCCAGCAGCTCAGAGCTGAGATGCTCTACGTACTAGGAATCATTCCTGGTATTCATCCTTAACACTGGTTTTATACAGCTTATCTCCTTACTCCAGCTCTGGGTACCTGAAACTATTCTTAGTCATCTTCAGGAAAAGCAGCAGCAAGCACTTTTGCTTAGAGGGCCAGGTGACACACTAGGGGCAGCCTTTGTTTCTGGGGATGCAAGGGTATGACTGGAGGTATATCCCCACCAAAGGGCAGAGCAGCCTGGGGCCAAGTGGATATTTGTGATGTGTGAAAGCCTGGACCAAAGAAATGACTGGATTTACAAGGAGCAAGAGGAAACATGACCATAGGTGCCTTTGTTTCTGCCTTTCAGGCAGATCTTGGGCCTCTTAGGGAGAGACAGAATGGTAATTCTCCTGATTTAATGCTTTCTCTCTCTTAGCCTGGCCTTGGAGTGAGCCAAGTAAAACTGCACAACACAGTCAAACCCAGCGTGGACTACGTCTGCCAGCTCAAGTTCCCATCTGGCAATTACCCTCCATGCATCAATGACACCAGAGACCTACTCGTCCACTGGTGCCATGGGGCACCAGGTGTTATCTACATGCTTGTCCAGGCCTACAAGGTACCAGAAATCTGGCAAAGACCCCTGGGGACCCCTAAATATGGAACTTCATCATGGAGAAGACTCTGTTGAGACCCCCCCTGCCTGAAAGTAGGATGGCTTGTTACAAAGAAATCACCCCACAGGGACCACTGACTGAAACAGAAATTAGTCTTTTAAAAAATTATTTCTGAAAATACCCATCAGCTGTGTGGGGTGTCCTGTTGCAGGTAACTGATGGTGACGACTAGTTGTGTGTGAAGTAATAGTCATACAGCCCCATTCATCATGTCGAAACATCCTCCTTTAAAGTAGACAGCAAAGTCACAGCATTAAGACTTCAGTAGGAGAGAAACTAATTAATCCAAGCCTCCCCACCACTCACACAGGGATGCTCTTTGTGTAAAGGAAATTGCCTCAGCAAGAGGGAATATTTCTTGTCTCTGCAGGTCTTTGGGGAACAGCAGTACCTAAATGATGCTCTGCAGTGTGCAGAAGTGATCTGGCAGCACGGGTTACTGAAGAAAGGCTACGGGCTGTGCCACGGGACAGCTGGCAATGCTTACGGCTTCCTAGCACTGTACAACCTCACTCAGAACATGAAATATCTGTACAGGGCCTGCAAGGTGAGAGCCTGCGTAAGGAAGGGAGAGGGGATTATTTGCTTCTGCCTTTTACGTCACTACCTTTGCCTTCGAAACCTAATTTCTAGTGTGGCAGAGATGCGGCTAGATCTGACCAGCTCCACCAGAATAGTCCTTCAGCAGCACAGTCACTGTCTGACAGCCTGTACAGAAGGAATATCCTGCAGAAGCCTTGCTCTGCAAGGGATAATGTGAGGATGACGGTGGTATTTTTTTTAAGATAGTCTTTAACAAACTTTCAACACTTTTTGTTCCTCTTTTCTCAGTTTGCAGAGTGGTGTTTAAGCTACGGTCAACATGGGTGCCGGACTCCAGACACACCATTCTCTCTCTTTGAAGGTAAGCTCCATCTCTGTGCTTGTGTTTTGCTCCTGGATCTGAGCCAGTCCAGCATCAAGGAAAACCGAATACATGCTCCACTGAAGTCTTTGCAAAACTCAGCGTAGAAGATGGGGAGGAAATTGTATTCGCTGTTTTTACCCTTTCCCAGAAGCAGCCTTCTTGTAGCACAGGCTGATGTCTTAGCTGGAGCATCTTGTCCTCTTGGGCGTCCAATGCAGATTCTGCACACAGGTCTTAAGGGGAATTCTTTAATGGGTACAGGCCAAAGTCTACCTTATGGTAATTTGTAGCCTGGCTTCTCAGACAGTCTCTTTTCTGCGCATTTTTAAGGATTAAAGTCCTTCATGGGCTTTCCAATTTCATTTCAAAGGTGAGTGAGGAACAAATGGGGCTGCTTTTGTAGGCCTTTTTGGCTCCAGTGGCGCTTTGTAGCTCCTACTAATGGCTCCCCCAAAATCTGCCATCAGCAGGTATTGCTGAAAGAGCCGGTTCCTCAGCTACCGTAAATCTCCCTAGCTTTGCTGCAGGCCAAGGAACAAGGGCAGCTACATCAGTAGGATGTAGGGCCCTGAGGCAGGGTCCGAAGCTTTGCAAAGATACTCAGATTGTTAAACCTGTGGACAGGTAAAACAGAAGGGAGGGAGCTGGAGGGGGGAAGACCCATCACATTTTCCCAGGTGCTTTTCAACATTTGATTAACTTCAAAATGCTTTACCCACTGAAGTACCTAAGTTGTTTGGGAAACCTGGGGTCAGACCTTGGAAATGATTTAGGTCCTTCTGAAAATGTTTTCATTTCTTCTGTCTTCATGACTCATTCACCCCCTGGATAATTCATAAAATGGGTGCCCAAAGGTAATCTCTCTGAAGCACATTGTGTTTTCTTACCCTCAGGAATGGCTGGAACAATTTACTTTCTTGCTGACCTGCTGGTGCCAACCAAAGCCAAGTTCCCCGCATTTGAACTCTAAATCTGAGCTTGGCAGTTTCCTGCCTGGATCCTTCCACACTTGGAAAAGCAGTTTGAAGCTGCTTTCTCCTTCTTCCAAACTCATCGTTGTTCACCTAACTGAACATAAATCCATCCTCCTGAGGGCATGCTGAGTTCTCTAATATTTCTAGTCATCTCATTGCATTGTTTCAGTTTAAAAGACAGAATGCAGATTTTGCTGGTGTCTCTTAAAAATGCAGGGCTGCAGGTGGGAGCAGGGACAAAATGTACAGTATTTTGTTGGCTATAGAGTTTTGCTATTTTCTGTATCCCATTTCCTGGGAGAAAGTTTTCTACTGAATGTAACTTTTGCCATTTAATTTTTCTTCATTTTTTTTGTGCTGACAGATAGGTGCAGGAATTTAGTTGCCTTTGGAAAACAAAAGATGAAAAACTGAGACTATTGCCCTGCAAGTTGCTTTTAAGTGTTTTCTTTCTGTGCACCCAGGGAGTAGGCAGTTCAGTAGTTGGGCTGCTCTACATGACACAATTGTGATGGACTGTTGAATGTTAATAGATGGGGTTTTTTTAATGTCAGATTGCAAGTGGCACAGCTGGAACTGACATGCCAAAGCTTTGTCCTGAATTTCCACCTGTTTGCTTTAAAGGCAAAGGCTACATATAGCGCTCTTGGGCATTTTTTTTTTTCAGTGATGGACAAATAATCCGCTAGCTTTTGTGCTTATTTGCCATCCTATACTAAACCTTGCAAAAGTACATAGATCATCTAATGGAAAACTCCAATCTAAAAGTGAGCTAAACATGCCTGCTGGTGTGGTCTCTTCTGTTTAGTTTTGAAAGTTTATTTTTTAGTCTTTATTTAAAATTGTGTATGAATATTATAGGTGTTAGGTGGTGCCAGGCCCACCAGCAGCAGCATGGGAAAAGAAATGTATTCCACTGAGTTGTCAGTGTTTAACCTATTACCTGTATAGATGTTGTTTACATGCTTTATTTTATAAGCTTTCCTGAACCTGGATAATTTGAGTCACTTGTTTGCCTTGTTACTGCTTGTTGTAGTTCGATATGCAACCACACATCTACCCAACTGGAAAAACCTGCCCTAGGTTAAATAGCGGTTTAAAAGCAGACCAGATACTTGCAAGGGGTAGATGTGCTTTTCCGTCCTTAGCCGATGCTACACTAATTTGCAACAATTAGGGACCTGACCCTATAAACCACTTTCTTGGCACTGAGCACGAGCTAAACACCGAGCACACTGGAAGTTACTGATGCAGCTGTACTGCTTTGTGCTGTTTGAGGGCAGCTCCTCAGCCTGCACCAGAGTGGACATGGGTTTTGTTCTTCTAAGGGCCCAGTTGCCAAGTGCCTCAGGCCACCTAAGAGCAGGCGAGCAGCTACAGGGCAGCGCGGGCAGCCTCCAAGCCAGCGCGCTCCTGCACCAGTGATAGTGAAGCTGGAGAACCAAACCTGGCACACTAACGCAGCTAGCTCACGTGCCTGAACACAAGGCAGCCTGGCCACAGTGGCATAGGCAGACCCTCAAGAACCTCCTGGATGGGCTGCTCCAGCAAAGAGTAGAAGCCATTCCTGGAAGGCTTCCCATTTCCTCAAAGCCCAACTTCCTGCTGCCATCACATGTTCCTGGAAGTTCATCAAAAGACAGCCTGAAGCACAGAGAAGCTCATTTGCTTTGGGCTGGGCATCCCTGCCAGAAGCCTCAAGCTCATGCAGACTCAGCAGTGGTCATCCGCTATCATTCACGGCACCTAAACACCACAGGGAGGTGACTGGAGAGGAGGAAGCACAGCTTTGAGAGCAGGATTTGGCTATTCAAACAGCTTGGGGGTGGGACCCTGTAGTAAAGGAGGCCTGCTGTAAGTTACCTCCCAGCTTGGCTGGTGCGACGGCAGTGTAGGGACACTGCTCTGAGCCTGGGTTTCTCCTGGGCGCTGCTTCCATGAAGGAGATGGTTCATGCGGTCTGGTGTCATGGCAGCATCACGTCCCAGGGTTTGTACACTGATCAGGGTATCATCAGGGCCTGGTGTACGACCGCTGAGTGGAGCACTATTTAATAAAAATATTGAAACAAACAAGTTCTGGGTTATTTTTACCCCCTGCTTTGTGACCAGGATTCATGTCTGAAGAGATCAAGATATGCCACAACACCCATGCCAGAGGCTCATCGGCCTCCCACACTCCCTGAGTGTTAAGAGTATTTCACGTTTTTCCCTGTCTCCAATCCATCAAGGCCAGTCCTGTGCTTTCCCTCGCAGGCTGTGCTTTTCTCCCAGGACATCGTTTTGCAGTGCTGTCTCTGTCCAAGGCTGTATCCTCCCTGCTGTGGCTTCCATTGAGACCACAGTCCTGCAGTTTAGTCTTAACTGCACCAAAATACGCCTGTGTGCAGTGCTGGCCACCAGAAAGAGGATGTAGATCCTCCCAAAAAAGCACCCTCCTGCCCAGTGGAAGGAGGAACAGACTGCCTTGGGCAGGCTGTGACTGTCCAGCACCAGAGGCTTTAAGACCAGGAATGGTATGGGTAAAGGTGGTCCTGCCCTCCAGCGCAAGCATAAGTTAGGTTGCTTGAGGTCCTATACAGCCTGGTTTTCTACAGTTTCCATTTCTATTAAGGTTTGTGGTAAAGCTCTTCAGGGAGGGGGTCCAGCAATCAGGATGAGAAGGAAGCGTAGTGCAGAGTTTCTCTGGTTGCCCTTCCTTTCTCATACAGAGGTGTGGTGCTGCTCACTTGCACCCATCTTCATGCCAAGCAGAGGGAGCGGGAACAAGACGAAGCCTGAAAACACACAACTGCTCCTGCTTCAACAAGCTACCCGAGAAGGACTTTATCAGAAGTGTAGACATTTAACACTCAGTTCTTGGTGCTGGTTATGTTTGTCCATGGCAGTGTTCTGTTCTTAAAAAAAAAAAAAAAAAAATTCAAGTGCCTTATACTCCCAAGAAATAAGTAAAAAAACCACATTTTGAATGCATTGCCATCTGGCTCAGTTTGTGTTCCCCTCCTGTGTATACCAGTGTGATCACTAAGATGAAAGTTGTCCCAAATGCTATTAACCAAACATCATCTGTAGGTGTGCATCTCCAAGAGCCTGCTGCGGTTTCAGCTCTCAAGAGCTGACAGCAGCCTCCACTATGAAAGAGGTGACATAAGGACAGTGCAAGGGGACAGATATGCTATTGCTGCCTCTGCCCAACTTATTTCATTTCCCATTCCTACATATTAAATTTTCAAATGCCCACAAACTGTGATCAGCACTGATGCTAAATCTGTGGCTAATACTATGTTGCCAAACAAATCTCCCCCAGGAGCAGTCCTCAGCCCCTACAGCATTAGCAGTCGGACGCACAGCTCATCTGATAAATCAATTTACGAACTACCGCTGCAGTTGTTCAATGCACACTGGTTTCACTTTGAAATCACTTCAGAGTAGGCTGCTGGTTGCGGCGTGGCAGATGCCCTCCTTGTGTTGATAGGAAAAAAGCACAAGAGAAGAGCAACTCGGCCTCTACAACCCCAGCTCGGCCTCCTGCCCTCAACAGGGAGGCTGTTCCCATCTGACAGGCACGGAGCTGGGCCAGGTGGAGAATTAAGGTTGTGTGTCTCACAGGCAACACCACAAAAGCAGCTGTGGGAGAAGCAGCCATGCAGGGCACAAAGCTGCTGGCAAAGGGCTTCATTTAAATGAATTATCCAGCCAGACCTCGCTTCTCTCCAGTATCTCATCTGACTTCCATCCCTCTGCACCACTCTCTTGCCTTTCCCCCTTCCTATCTTTTATTTTGTTCGTGGTTTTCCACCACAGTGTAATACCTTGGCCAAATTTGAGTGGGGTTTTCTGACCGTAACACCCAAGCAAATGTGGCTGGTCCCAGTGAGACCACAAGTCCTGCTCCAGGCCAGCAAGGCTCCAGCACATACAGTTGATTTGTTGCAAGAGATTTTTTTTCCTTTTTTTTTTTTTTTTTTTTTTTTTTTTTTTTTTTTTTTTTTTTACATTGGGAAGAACAACACAGGTTCCTCACATCTTCCTGCCCAGAATGGCTGAGCCCTTTGGCCAAAGTGTCCCCCACATCCCTTTAGCTGCACCTGGGAAAGAAACATGAACTGAAGGCCAGTACCCAGATCAGGAAATCGAAACCAAGAGTTACAACTCACAATGTCATGAAGTGTCCAAAGACAAAATCCAACAGAGTGGGAGGCAGCAGATCGGCCCAAAATAAGCACCTGAGGAAACATGGTGGAGCCCAGCTAGGCTTGCTCCTGGCAGGGGAGTTGGCTTGGGGATACTCCTTGCTGAAGCACGGGTGGAGGTGGCCTCAGAAAGGGACTGTGTGCCCCCAGCAGGTGGCAATGCAGCCTGACAGCAGCAGCCACCCTGCTGCTGCCAAGCACATGCCTGCACCCTCAGCTGCTAAATCGTACCTCGAGAGAGCTGGGATTCAGCTCTTGGGTAGCCCTGGGAAAGACACACCAACAAAAAAGCCCACATCGTTGAGGTTGTATTTGTATACTGTGTGGGATGACAGAGAAATGTGGAAGCTCTTCAGAAGTGCATGGCCTCTAAGTGAGTTATATACGCACTCAAAAAAAAAAAAACCAAAATGGAAAAGCACATCTTTCCCAATCCTGCCTGAAGCCGCTCAGGCTCCTCCACAAGCCCCTACAGAGGAGGGCAACTCCTCATGCTCCTCAGCCACAGAGGCAGGTTTTCAAGGAAACGCTCCACACGTTGGGTGAAGACGCTCTATGCCTCCCCACGTCAGTTTTACAGACGTTGCACAAGTTCCGCCACCAACTGCTCCCAACTCCCAGGAGCTAGAGAGCCAACAACCCCCATCCCCACAGGCTGCCCTTGGCTCTATGAAGTCTCCTGCACTGAACGTGCCTCCCCTAGAACCCCATAGGGTTTGGGGACATCCCAAAAGGGCAAGAGCATCAAGAAAACCCAGCTGGGCACATGTGTAAGGGTGCCAAGGCTCACCACTGAGGTATTTTGATGTCAAGGGAAAAAACAAGCCTAGGCAGGGCTGAAATGGCTCCTGCAGATGGGCTTGCAGTGCTGTCTCTGTTGGGACATGGCCTGAAGCCAACAGTGCCAGAGCAGCCTTGGGTCTCCCTGACCCTGCTGACAGGCAGTCTTGGGAGGTTTTGGGCAACTCCTTGTTTCAGCCACACATGGGGACAGAGGAGCACAAGGCAGGGAACTGGGCCCCTTGGAGTGGGGGGTTTCAGGCCAGTGGGTATTTTCAGGTTTTCGGGGGGGATCCCTGTGCACACTGGGTGTGCAATGTTAGCATCCAAGCTCACTCTCAACACGGCAGGAAGCAGATAACTAAGCTCAGGCCAACAGACTCAAACCCTCAAATTCAGTGTCACAACTGGTGTGGATGGATACTGCAGCATCTTTATAGCTGGGCCTTTCAACTTCCCAAGCACAGCTCATTAACCTTGGCAAAAGGGGTAAGCGTGGATTTCCAGATTATAGCTGAAACTGAGAGGGTTGCTTCATTGACTGTTCTCCCTGAATCAATCAACACAGCTTATACCTTCTGCTTGCCTTTTTAGTTTTGTTTTTCCTCCTTACCTTCGCTTTTCTTGGCGGCAGTAATTTTCTGGAAAAATCGTTTTTGTGGGAGTTGCGTAAAGCCCATGGAGTTAAGCTGATTTAGAGCAGTTTAGGACCCAGGCCTTCTGCAACAGCTGAATGTAGGAGTCAGGAGGAGTTTAACTTTGAACAGTCGATCTAATGTCAGGCCTAGCTAATAAACCTGTTTGTGTCTGACCTTAGCAGTAAGTCTTGGCATATTAATTAAAGGACCCCAGCAAGATCTGACAGGTAGCTTTTTGTTGGATTTTTTTGGTTGTGGTTTGTTTGTCTTCTTTTGGGAAGTAAACTCTTCCATCATTCAGGATGTCCCTCATCGAACATCCCCTTACCATGAGCTAGAAACAGCACTCTCCCTTTAACACAAACATATTTACATCCCTCCCGTACCCCCTGTCTTTGCCAAAGATTACAGAATATCACTTCATACCAACTGGGCTTCAGAGTGCTCCTTCCCAGCTCTGGAGCTAGGATCAAGGATGCTGCTACTGCAGAAGTGACATTGCTTGGCTTGGGTGATGCTCTGCAAGCCCAGAGAGGAGATGAGGGGCTTGCTGTGCCAATGACTGTGCTGGCACTACTGTGAACGTGGCATTTGGTGCCTGGGTATGAGCATCACCCACCACCCTGGTACCACCCCATTGGCACAACTGACCTTTGAAAACAGAGGATGAGCATGAAGATCTCTGCCTGCCTGGGCAGGTGCAATGTATGGCTGCTCTGAGACCCGAAGAGGACTGTGACTTCTTTGCATCCTACAGAATTTTTGCTGTTTCAGAATCAAAACCACTCCCTCAAAAGCTGTTGGGGAAGAGCAGAACAAAACAGCTCTCAATACAGCTGCTGATTCGAGACAGAGCCTGCTATTGTTTCACTCACAAAGCTTTGTATTCCCAAGTGTTGCTCAAGCCAGCTTTCACCCGCAGCATGGTGGTCCCTGCTGTTTCCTCCTGCAGCAGAGCTGCCTGAAGACAGTTCTGTTTTACTTCTCTCCCCACCTCATTCTCACCCACTTGTTTCTGTCCTCATGCTGCCCTTTTTGGGGAAGAAGGATGGTGGCTTTTACTCTGGATCTTTTCACAAATCCAGTTTACAGCAAGGGGAAGGCAAAACGCAATGTGGGAGGAAGGCAAAACCAGCTTAGCACAAGGAAACCTGCACCCTCCCTGCTGCTCATGCAGAGGAAGCATTTGAGCATAGCCCAGGACCACCCAAGAACAACCTCAGCCCCAATATTTGGGCAATCTAGATGCTAAGAGTTGCCAGCAGAAAGGGGAGAAGAGGATTAAGTTCTTTTTCATGTAGCCTTCAACTCCAGAGGCACAAGAGCCATTTGGTTTTGCCACCCTCTGTGCTGGATGGGACACCTTGCAGCCACCCTTCACCCTCAGATGTTGTGCATCGCCTCTGTTTCCCCCAGAGGGTGAAAGACGGCAAATTTGGCCAAAAAGTACAATAGATCCTGTAATGAATGGCCACCCTTGAAGCGCATGGATGACTGCACACTGCTCTGCTTCCTCTGCAGCAAGGAAGGCAGCCAGCGATGGAGAAGGCACAGAGGCAGCGCTAAAAACAACTTGAAAGCCTTAAGTAGTGAAAAAAGAGTGCGGCTGTGGGGAGCCATTTAACTCCATATCCTCACGGCTGGGGAATTTCTCACTGGCAGGACACGTGTCAGGCAGCCCTCGCGAAAAGCTTGTTTTGCGACTGTTGCAGTTTGCTGCAGCATTTGCAGTGATCTCAGGCAGTAATTGAATACCCTAGTAGTACTTTGCCATCCACAAATCCCATTGGAGCCGGGCCCATAAATAGTTACACTGTAGTATGCAGCTGCATACAGGGCAGGAGCAAATGTTCCACATAACGGCTGTTGGCTCTAATCAGATTAATTGAGAAGTCGATCATATTTCCACCATTTGGCCGAGTTTTATTATAGCTACCCCCCCTTAAGGATACCCCTCACTGGTAAAGGGGAGACCACAGTAGTACCAAACAGCTTCCTTGCAGGGGAGACCCAAAGCACCCCTTAGTTGCAGGAGTTTCCCCTATTCCCAGAAGCTTTTTGGAGCTGTTTTGTAGCACTTTGCTCTGTCACTGAGGTGCTCCTCCTACATACCGACGCTCCCAGTAGTGCATAGGAAGGGATCGATCAGATTTGTACAAGTGGCTGAAAAAATAAGAGAGAGACCTCAGAAGACAAAGTCTAAGAGACTGCGAGAGGGTGACCATAAAACACAAACTTTGGGTGAGAGCATATCCTACATCCAGGGATACCCTTGTTAGGAATTCGTAGCTCATTTATCGCCATGGGAAAGAGGACAAACCCCAGCTGGGTGGCAGCTATAGCGGACCACAGTTAGATGAAAGCCACACCAAGATACAGCACAGCAGTTCCCAGAATAGGACTCGCCACCCCACTGGACTGCAGTGCTTAGTATTTACAAGCCTGACAAATTCAGCTGCAAGAAGCTGGGCTCTGGACCAGAAGTGGGAAGTTGCCAGTAGAAGCATTTGGAAACCCCTGGTGGTTCATCACCACAGAGGATAAACTCCAAGGTGTTTATACCACCCACAGCTGGGAAATATCCCTTTCCAGCAGGGTTAACCCCACGCTTTACAAGCATACAGAGAAGACAAAGCCTGATGTAGGGATCCCAAATGAGTACAGATGTGTCTGGGTTTTGGGAGCACACACACCCTTTTTAAAACAGGGCAATCATCTTCCATTATCTTTCCACCTCTCTTTTGTTATCTTCACAATACCAATAGTTCCAATTCCCTGGTTTTCATCAGCAATAATCTCATTCATTCACTCCAATAACCACTTAACCTTCCACTGAATAGTCTATGCATTCAAGTGTTGAATTACTGCCTTGTAAAACCAAGGAGCAATGATATTAGCACTTACTTCCCATACCCCTGATTTGTGACAGGCAATATTAGCGAGGGGGAAATAAAGAGACATGCTCCATAACAAGAGAAAAATGGCCCAACATCCTTTCATTGCTTTTCTCACTTTAAGATTTAAATATGATGTGTGCTTTATAATAAGAGAGCCTGATTTGGGACTCTTCCTAGCTGCAATTTTCACAAAACCTATAGGAAGATGATCACCTTCCTACACTTCTGTCCTTTCTAATTTCACTGAAATAGTCCAAAAGAGTCAGAAATATCACTGGGAGAATACAGAAATATGGACAATTAAGGCAAATCCTTAAGCCTCACCTTCTTAGGAAACCAGGCCACAAAGAGTAAATCATATTACTCAGAGTACGGAAGTTGCAGCCAAACTATCCAGTTAGCAAATGGATTAGATATACCTGAACAAAAGTCTTTAATGATCCACATGCAGCTTGGATCTTCCTCAGATAAAATAAGGGATAAATTCCCAATGAATTTCACCATTTGGAAAAATAAAACCCCACTGCATTACTAGCCTCAACACATTTTCTACTGTAAAGGTTCATGCCGTGCCCATGCAGACAGTGCTGAGCCCTTTAATAATTTCGGATGATGGAAGTTTCACGTGCCATCCTACCACCACCTCTGATCTGAGTGGGAGACTCGGCATCTATACCAGACAGATCAGTTTTCACGTGTGCTCCAACAGCTGTCTCCTCTGCCTCATCAGCTCAGGGCAGTGCCTCCACACCACTTTTGAAGGCAGCTTTGGGAGCTCCACTAGGAACTGGGAGAAAGCCTCCATACACTTGGGACCATCAAAAGGTTGGACACAAGCCTACCAAGTCTCTACATGATGCCCTGACAATTCTCTAAACATCGTAATTTCATCAAAAGGAAAGAAACTTAGAGAACAGGGGCTGAAGGCGATGTTAGAAAGCTGCTCGGGCAAGACAGCTCATTCCAGTGGATGTGCCTTGCCTTGGACTGGGACTCAGCAGAAAAATCTCCTTCCTCTGTCTGCAACTGCCAAGCTGGGGCTCCTTTGGCTGCTCTCTGCTTTGGTTTTCTCCCATTTCTTTCACTCATTTTCTAGCATCTCTGAGGCAGAGTTTCTTGTTATTTCTTGACATGGCACATCGCGTAGGGACCCCAGTTAGAGCTTGAAATCTGAAGACGCTTCTTTTGCATTTGCCATACTGCAAATAGCAACATTTTTACAGCACTTTCAAAATGCTCAAAAGCTGCTACGGAAGAAATCAGTACCTAAAAAACGAAATGTACAAATATAGAACTGAAAGCAATGCAAAATTAATACTATGTCTCCAACATTATGCCTTCCAAGTCTTGTGAGAGAATACCTGAGGAAAAAAGTCTTTACAGTAGTGCTTCATTTCCCAGACGAAGGAACATCTGAATCATTTCTCCTCTGATTAACCTGTTATCATCATGCTCTGACACTGATTGTTCCCTGTACTTCACAGTCAGGAGGTACTACCATGACAATGAGATGAGCCTTGGCTGGATTTGTAGCTCTCAGGAAGAAGGCAGCACCCCACATCTCACAGATAGCTGCCAGCCCTTTTGCTATTGCAAAACTCCCCTCTCCCTGCCTCTGGCCAGGCCTGCCAGCCCAGCTAGAGGGGGGAAAGCTGGGCAGGCAACCCCGCTGCTCCCAGACAGCACTGCCCAGCCCTGGAAGCTTGCAGGAGACATGCTCTGTGAAGGTAGATCACAAGGAACTAGACCGGGGTGGAGCATTATTTGTTACGATGTGAATCATAACCCTGTCCTTTGCCCACATGCAAGCCCACCCCATATGAACCCTGAGGCGTACACAGCCCACCAGCAAGGAAACTGTCACTAGCTCTTTAAAAGGACCATGAAAGTTTGAGGTGTTTTATTTAACCACTGCAAAGGTCATTTTCCTGCGTGGAAGCTGAGTTATAATGAAGTGTACCACATTTGCTGGCCAAGACTGTCACAGAACTATTAAAAACAGCAGGGATCTCTTGGCCATCTATTCTACAGCAGGCCAGGCATCCCAAGAGCCCCACTAGCTGTTGGGCACATTTTCTTCAGCTCCAGCTAAATCACTGGACATAACCTTTAGATATAACACAGGGCTGGGAGCCTTGCATGGGCACAAATTTAGGGCTTGAAGAAAAGACAACACAGAGAAAAATCCAACTGGCAGTTTGTAATGGCTGTGGGAAGGTGAAAAGCTCCATCCTTCAGGAACAAATGCATTAGAAAAAAAAAAGCATACTAGGAATACCTTCTGACTCTGAAATAGGCAGCTGGAAAACACACTAAATTGTGATCTTCTTTAAGTCAATTGGAAGTAATAAAATTCCCCATATCTTTGCTTTCCAGAGGGGTTGAGTGCTTTCTGTTTGTCTCATGACAGCACTGGGATGGGAATTCAGGCCCCATGATGTGGCCACCGCGCAGACTTGTCCTGCCCCCAGAGCTCAGAAAGGAAAGGTGTGCCAGACCCCTGTTAAACTGTTCCCATTAGTTCCGCATCCAAGCATTTGCAGGGGATACCACTTCAGTGTGCTGGGTACCAAACTCCTGTTTGTACATATTTTCCTAGCTCTCCCTATGCCTTGAACCCACTTACCAGACTGCCTGGCTGTAGTTAGGTCTTTGCTTTTATCCTCCTCATATCACTGTTTCCCATTAGGTTCTTTTTTCTCCTTAATTTGAACCCTAATCATGCAACGTACAACGTACAGCATACTACACATTCTTGTGGCCCCAGAGACATCATTAGAAGCAGACTTAGCTATCGCTTGCTCTTTAAAAACCCATCTGTAGTAAAGGATTTTCAAAGCGAAGTGAGTTGAGACACCTTGATTTGGGGAACGTTCAGCTTAAAAAAAATCCATGAAAGGAGGCTGCGGGGGGTGGGGGGTGGGTTTTTTGTTGTTGTTTTCTTTGTTTTGTTTCTTTTAAAAGGAGAGTGTTCATCACTGTCTGAAAACCCCGAACTGGTCTATGAAAATCACTTGTGACTACTGAAATCCTTGGCCAATAAATAACAATTACCATCTTCATTACTGAGCAAAGCATGACAGGGAAACCAGGTCTGCATCAGAGCACACAGAGGGGAAGAACAACCCTCAGCCGCTGAAGCTGCCAACGACACCGTTCCTCCTGGAAGATGTCATCTTATCCCAAGAGCTACCACTGCCACTTTCTGCTGGACTGTTTTCTTCAGCTGTCTAATCCTGAGCTGCAGCAAACACACGGCTCCGCTCCTCCCAGCGAGCAGATAGACCACAAGAGCAAGCGTTCACAACCTTGCTGTGGCTTTGGGTTTCTCCTTCCCTTTGAAGGGACAGGACTGTGGGACAAAACACACTTGTCAAGTTAATTAGGAATTGGGGAACGTCAGTTTTGAACTCTACTGTGAAGAAAGCAGATCTGCTAAATTAGATGTGCTGGGAGTGGGGGCAAGGTGCTTTTCAGCATTCACCACCCTCAGGTAGAGAAGCAAGTGTGGTACCCAGGATTAGCAGCTTGCTTGTATTAAATGTTAAAGCCCACAGCAGACTGAGAGACTTGATTACGGTTCTTCTTTAAATACTGTTAAAATTATAAAAACGCTATACAAAATCCTTATGGAAATTGAACCTTTCAGAAGGGAAGATAAAGACTTTGCCTCCATAATGGCAACAAAAGGGAACTGCAAGAAGTAAAAAAAAAAAAAAAAAAAAAGTGATACAAAGAGAAGATGGCAGAGACCGCATCCACACTGGAAGCTTCCTTGGGGACATCTCTACAAGTGATGCTCTAAAGGAGCATAAGCCCCCTCTAATTTTAAAGAGAGACAGAGTCTCAATTGATTTCAGTTCATGAAAAGCACAAATGGGAGACAGATACTCCCAACTCCAAAAGCAGCAGGCACAAAAATGACATTCCAGCCCCAAACCTCACAGGCTGGTAACTATGGCATTATTAAATGTACAACAAACCCCATCTCCAAGCTATCCTATAAAAGCTGTGCTAAACTGACATTCAACTCGGGAAGAGGGAGGAGGGAGGCACCGAGAGGAAGCTGCTAACATTACACCACTTCCCACCCCTTGGGAGATGCATCCAACAAGGTGAAGGTTCCACCCATAGCCACAGACAGATTTCCAAATGTCTTGATTCTCAGATCCCTCAACTATCTCAGGATGATTTTCTCATCATAAACCTGTACACTCATTGCAGGGAACACCATTGAAAGTAGGAGATCATATCTTTTTATATAGCTGCTATAAAAATGCTAAGTCCCCAAAAGCTTGTAATTTAATTCTAAGCAATCTCCTTTGCCCCTGCCAATTCATTTAAGCACAATAAGAGAAGAATTATTAAAACATTTTCATTAATCATTATCTGTATGTAACATTCACAAGGACAAATCAAAACACACATACAAAATGATTTCACAACAGTTTCTGAAGGAAAAGCACTGGCTTGTGTTCACTGCAGCACATACAGTTTCACGTTATTGCTAGTTAAAAGTATTCAGACATTCAGCTAAGTTGTTTACTTTAGATATCTACCAGGAAAAAACCAACTCCATGTGCCCCACAGGGGATCAACGACAAAACACATCACAGATAGAGAAGGCAAAATGAAACATCCACCAGTACCCGCCAGGCAGAAATGCTCCACAGCAACAGACACCTGGAGACAACATGGCTACGTGGATCCCACGTCCGTAGCATGACGCCTGCCAGGGATCGTCCTATTATATTCCTGAGGAGGCTAACATTATGACAAGGCGTTTGAGATCACAAAGGCAGAGGAAGCTCCTTTGTGATGAAGCCAACTTTATTTCATTTTATCACACCAGTTGCAAAACCCCACTGGGGTTCTGCTCTCTTGGGACAGTATGGGTGCCACAGACTATTGCTGAAATAGCAGGTAAATACCAGAAACTAGTGTTTCATTTCTACATGAGAGATGAAAAGCATGTCTGAATTTTGTAAAAAACACTGAATACCTTCATGGATAATGCTGTTGTATGAGTATGGAAACAAAATCACTACAAAATACACACTTGAATTTCTAAATCACTTCCATTTTGTGGAAATATCTTATATTCTTTGCAAAAGCCTTCACCAAATCTATTTACTTTACAGAAGTTTTTCAAAACATTTGCTTAAAACTAATGATGAACTTGTTATTGCAAAAGTTCTCTGCCATCATTACATTCTGAGAGTTAGACAAACCAGGCAGGAAACAAAAATACTATGTGGTCTACTTGTTAATCAAGACTGTCCAGATTTTAAGTTGTGAATAGTTACATTTACCCACCTTTGACAAACCCAGAAACTAAAATTAATTTGCCAAAATGAATGGGTAAAAAATTTCTAATGTGATCATTGACAAACAAAAAGGGTGGCACAACTAATTTAAAGAAGTCATGAGGCTGGAGTTTGTGTCAGGCGACTCTTGCGTGGCAGCATCACCTTTCAGGATCTGATCTCCCACCTATTTCAGAGCCCCTAAAACTATAGAAGTGAAGACTTCTTCCACTGTACTTACCACTGTCCTTTAAACTGTTCTCACTACAAATATTCACCCAAATCAGCTTTGGCACTTCGGGTCCAGCTGTACTTGCTGTTCCCACTTCTACAATCCAATATTTCTCAAGGAGAAAGGTAGAAATAACCTTATAAGCAAAAAGGGTTAAAAGTCACACCTGCACGTACACATGCAGCAGCCCACAGCCAACTGTTGCAGTTCAATTGGCTTAACAGAGTTGCTCAGGAGAGATGAGTTTGGGACAAAAATATTTAATAAAAATAACTGAACTACCTTTGAGGGTAACAGTCTTCATAAAGTATGTCATCAGCCTCTTGCTGGCAGCTCTGAAGTCATCTCATATTGCAAAGCAACTGACTTTGACAGAAGTTTAACAAGCAGGAGAAAAGCCCTCAGGGCCGGCTATTCAAGCAGAAGTGGCTGAAGTTGAAAGCTTGCTAGTATCGTACTCTGTAGGTGGACCTCCAAAGCCCTAATTACATGCACCTTATACGAAATAGCAGCTTTAAATGTAATAGTTAAAAGAGCTGTAGGCGGAGGCAGAGGCAGCTTGCACTGGCTGCCAAACACCAGGCACACGAAGCTTTCACAAGGTGTTCAAGGTGCTCAGTCACTCCCTACAGGCAGAGAGTCCCCCTCAGGGGGTCCCCTTCAGCCCTTGTGCCCCGACATCCCGCCCGACCCCACAGGGTTTCCAGGTCCTGGATCCAGCAGCACTTTCTGTGAGAGTCACTGTATATCTCCTCCTAACAACCTCTGATCTCATAGGTCACACGAGAAACAAAATGACATTCTTGAGCATCACCGTGTCATTTGCCTCCCTACAGCTAAATAAGGGGCACAGAAGCAGTGGGCTATTTAAAGAAAGCCAGCATAGCTCCTTGACAGATCCTGGGGGACAGCCATTACACATATATGCATCACTGCTCCCCTAAAACAGGCTTGCACCCATGAGCAGCTTCAATGAGAGAATTTCACAGCGCTCTACCGAGGTTTGTTTTCACTCGCAGAGGTGTTATGGGCACAACATAAGAGGCCAAGCTCCATCACAGCTAGTTTTAAACTGCTTGGCCAGGTTTATCCAGTGTATCGCTGGCAGTGGCAAGACCTTCCTGCCTCCTGTAAGACGCACCTGGTAGCTCACTGTATGCTCTGGCCCATTAGACTGCAGCACCACCAGTGGCTGAGTCTCCCTTCTCAACTAAAAGGATTAAGGGACCCACATCATCTTCTCGTGATGTTTCTAAAAGGCGGCTCTTCTACCCCTGACTGGCTAAAGGAGCGCCTGGCCCTGCCTGCAGCCTCCTTTGCCTGCTGGTAGGAGGACACCTCTCCAGCCATAGGCCACGCACTGGGAATGAAAATCTTGCTGGGGTAAGAGGACACAGTGCCATCAGAAAGCACCTGTTAATGCTACAGAAGAACACAAGTCCATAGACAACATCAAGCTGAGCACCATGATGGCTGGGAGCCTGGAACAAAGGTGTAGTGTTGACTATAGAGGGGTGCTACAGCTTGGGGTGCCATGGGGAACACCCTGCCACCAGATACAATAGCTTCAAACCCACAAACCTCCAAAGCAAAATGTCAGCTCTATCTTTCCATGTCAATTCTTTACATACAGCAACTTTTACAGGTAGCAATAAACACATTAAGAAGGTACACAGAATGCTCAGAAACACTCTCATAGTGATTCATGAGAAAGGAGGAGCTCATCAAATGCTTTACGCTCATTTGTGTCCACTCGGATAACCATGGCACAGATTATATTCAAGATATTTGTGTGGATCTCTATCAGGGCTTAATAAGCCTTGACAATGCTACTTAGACTCTTTAAACAGTTTCCTGAGATATGTACAATGCAATTGATCATATGATAGTGTAGTTATAGCCCTCTCCCCCCAAAGAATATCATTTTCATGGATATGATTCAAAATGCATAAGTATTATCCAAAATCTACATAGGTTCCACAAATCCAAAGCATTTACTGCTAGACATGGAAATAGCTGAAAAATTTTAGTTCCTACAGTTTCGTTCTTGCTGGGCTGTCTCAAGGTTTGCATATGACTGAGCTACACTTAAATTCTAACACAACAGCAAGACTCATGCATGCAATCAAAAAACAAGGTGTTCCGGTATAGCCAACATGTTTTGAAGTGTCTAGGCATTTAGCAATATTTAAGCAAATGCAGACCGCATGCTTCACAGAGACAAGATTTCAATGACAAGGACATAAAATGTATGATCACAGAGAGTGATGCTCACATCTCCAAGCTTTGGGTCTTGAAGGCTATCCATACTTCCCATCGTCAAGAAGAAGTCTTACTGATGGCCAAAGAGAAAAAGAGGTCTAGATTGTGACAGCACCAGATTTCCTAAGAACAGATACACTCTTTGAGTTTTGAGATATTTCAAGCCTGGACCATCCCTAACAAAAATCAGCAAAACTTAACCCACATCATGTCAAGCCTGGTGATTTATCCTAACAGCCAGTTTGGCCTTTAGATCCTGGGCTGACTCAAGACCTTCTGGAACACTTTATGTCAAAAACAAGAGGGAGGAAAAAAGTGAAAGAGGTTAATGTCCCATATGTCACACTGAAACTTCCCAGGCAATGCAGGTATGTGGGTACTCTATGACATATACTTAGCTATCCTTTAATGCCCTTTCCAAGTCTGAAGTCACTCCATCTCCTAGTAGATTAAAACAGGACCTGAGAAAGACACAGTTCATTTTAAATGGACAGTAATTTAACTCCTCTGCTGCACGCTCCACAGCAAAGAGAGGAAGGGAAAGGCAGTGAATCTCTGCAGCTCACACCCAGGCTGCGGGGCCCTGAAGCCACAGGAATCCCAATTGCCCAAAGCAGCACAAAGGGAAATTTTATCCTATGTGGTGTGAGGTAGTGAGAGTGAGTGTGCCGAGATTAGCATCTTATGCAGTGCCTAACCTTTATGTTTAAAACTACTAGTACCCCTCTGGGCCCATCAGCTAGTGCTTTCCCTAGTAAAGAGTCCTGCCTGGTGGGATTTGATACACCCATTCTGCCTCAACTGCAGCCCTTGCCAAAGCAGCTGGGCAACGGGAGCCAGGCGCAGCCCTGCTCATGCATATTTTCATTACATTTAGCCAGGCACTTGCATTTCAGAACCTGGTTGCTTAGTGATCTATAAACTGATGCTCATGCAGAGGAAACCGAGGCGCCAAAAAAAAAAAAAAAAAGATCAAAAGCTTTACAGGAGAGTGGAAAGCAAACTGCAAAGAGCACTTGGGTGACGCTGTTTCTTCCTCAGGGAACGACAGCATCGGGAAGGTGAGCAGCCTGAACGTGAGCTGAAGGCAGCCCCTAAGTTATCCAGTAAGAGCTGAGAAGCAGGCACACCTTCAGTAAGCTGCTCCCCGCCTTGCTGGCCCTCCTGGGGCGAGGCGGAGGCGTGACAGAGATGCTCACAGGCTCTCCAAGGAATGCCTTGTATGTCTCACTGCCAGTTGCTGGGGGACACTGACATCGTCTGGGACAGAATTAGAAAACCTTGAGCAGGAGGGCAATGCGACACAAGTGCTAAGTCAGCCGAAGGCTATATATGGCGCACCAGTTGGTGCCTTCTTTCCCCTTCTTCAGATACTCATTCCTTTGCCTGCTCCTTCAGCATGGCTTGACTTCAGCCTACGCTGGCTGCATTCAGGGTACCAAGGGGCAAATCCTCCCTCCAAAACACACCCATTGCCTCCCTCGAGCTGACAGAGTCCTTCATTTGTGCACGGAATCCAACCTTTGTGCCATTATATAATGTTGTCTCCAGCGTTCATCCATCAATGTCCTATTTCCCACCACCTGCAAATCCTGTGGTGCCAGCCCTGACTGTCTGCAGGTCGCATTCCTGTGCGGTCACCTCCAGGTCTCCCATGCTGTTCCCTGCTCCCAGACTGCCTTCCCGAGGACAGGGCACCCTCCTTGGACCAAGACCCCTGAAACATGCTGACCTGGCCATTTATCAGGCTTGACTCTTCTGCACAAGCTTCCACCGCTTATCAGAGTGTCCTGCAGCTGCGAGCATCTTGGATAGCAAATGGCTTAGCTTTTCTGTGCCTTGTACATTGTGAGCACTGACAAAGCCAAATCATGGGTAGATTAATTAGGCACCCTGTTGCACACAGTCAGCATTACAGCCTGAAGTTGAGATCTTGAGAGAGTCTGCTGGCAGCAGATCCCTGGCTTGTTACTTTAAGCCTGTGGTGAAACGTGCAAGAATCAAACCAGACAAGCAGTCCAGCCAAGGCAGTAATGTCTCTCTTATGGCCAAAACCACAAGTTTAAGAGGGAGCACAAGGATCTCTGCAGCATCTTGATGTGGAAAAATGCACCCAGTCTCTATCAGTTCAAGAACTGCTTAAGGATAATGAAATGGATTATATATTCCTTCCAAATTTGTTATGAATTATTGTAACTCTGATATTCTTGATAACTGCCTGAACACCCAGTTCCTTTCTGCATCTTATTAAGCTCTTGGCCTCAACTAGTCCCCTGGCAATGTTTCACAATCTGATGTTGGAAAAAACATTATTGCCACATATTAATTTTAAATTTCACTGAACCTCCCTTGTTTGTGTTCAAAAGGCTTCTCCATTAACTTCCCTGTACTTCTTGTATCTTTGGATAATGGCATCACTTCCCACTTATGGGCTGTCGTTGTACCAGGGCACAGCTCCAAACCATTGCAATCTTTCTCAAAGCTCGTTGATTGCCAAATGGTACACATATACTTGCAATTTTTCCTGCTGACATTGCAGCCACCCAACCTTCAGAAGAGGAACACAGCAAATATTTAACAGCAACAGGTGTCAGATAGCAGTTGATCACAGGAACGAGACAACATGTCAGACAGCTGAAATGATAGAAGATAAGTGTGCATGGGACAGGAGAAATGCTCCAAGAAGAGACTGGAATAGGGTGACTGTCCTTAGGTATTTGTAAACACTGTCTATATTCTCAGTGTTACACACCTTGCCTGAAAGCAAACTTCCACCAGTGCCTTCTGAGTGACCAACAACACTTCCCCTAGTGCTTGATCTGGTGTCCTGTGACAAACTTGCCAACAATTTCAAAAAAACAAAGCAAGGAAACCACATTTGAAGCAGGCACTCAAACAGAGATGCACTAAACTCACAGTGGCCCTTTTGGCCATAGAGTAGTAGCATATAAATTAGCATGATCTTGCCCAAAAAGGATCTCTTCCTCTGTGGCCTCCTAAACCAGCCCTCTGGCTGCCCTGGCTGTCTTGGGCAGAGTAAAGCACCCAGAAAGAAACCACTGGCCTAAGCTCTTCTGAGAAAACTTACCCCGGAAGAAGCATGCTTTACCTTCTGACCCCTGCACAACACTGCAGATAAACTGCAACTAGTAGAAATGTCTCTTGGATAGTCATTATAGCATGTGTGGCTTGGTGGACATACCAAAAGCGTAAAAGGAAAATAAAGTTCCTATGTGGATAATGAAAAACCAAGTAACTTGTTTTTAAGTTACTGGCAAAATGGGAAGTTAATTGCATTTTCAGGCAGTTTAGACAGCAAAAGTCTCAAAGGGAGTTCATTGTGAAACAGAGCAGAAGCAGCAGCGCTCACCCTTTCATCCAATAGCTCCGTGGCTTGCACACTCCACTGAAATATGGGAGATCTAGTCTCCTACTTCACTGCATGGATTTAAACCATCACCCCCCTCCTCCTGGAGGAGGAGGGCCTGACTCCCTGGGCTATAGGAAACCCCAAGACAGAGCCATCCTGTTAAAACTGGACCAGAAAGGCAGAGACTTCAGAGTAATTGCACAGGGATCACAGCCCAGCACAGGAACTCCCACTTCCATTCTGGTGCTGCAATCAGTGCCACCTCTGCATGACTTTAGTCTGAAAGAAGGAACATACTCCACTTCTGAAGTGTCAGAATGAATCATGTCAATGCTCCGGATGGAAAACACACTTCCCTTATACTGATTCAACTAAATGCAGCCCAAACGCATAGAAGTTCTGTGTTGGCCAGAATCGCATCCTCATCAATTAAACTGTCTGTAAAAACCAGGCAAGCCCCAAGCGAGCTGACCCCTGTTTCAGTGAGTAGCAGGACTAACAGGGCATGGTTTCCAACCAACAGCTTTCTCACTGCTGGGTTTTCTGGGGCCTTGTGAAATCTGAAGCTCTGTCACTGCTCATTATGCCTCCTCTCAACATGGATTCTCCTGCAGGAGAGAGGCATTCATGCACTGTCCAGGAGCTGTGCACCCAACGAGGCAGATGCCAGCTATAATTTGCATCCCCAGCTGCTGCTGCTGCTTTCCCTTAGAAGCAGGTCTTGGCAAGTCCCAGCAAGCATGAGGGAGAGACTGGGGGTTTGCTCTAGTATTCCTGCTCGCATGAAGCTGCTGCTAACAGCGGAAGAGGAGCCTTCCTGCTGCAGCCCCTGGAACGAGCTCTGCAGCCCAGGGTAAGATGGTACAACACCGCCAGAGACCTGCAAACGGCAGCTCCCATGCAAGACCACAGGGACATGTCTCCTCTGCATCACCTGGGATGACTTTGCTCCCTAGGGGCAGACCTGATGCACTCCCAGAGATGTCTTGGGACACATCCAAGCTCTCCAGGGACATAAACCCATGGTGTCCTGTCCCAAGCCCAGAAAACTGACTGGATCCAAATCATTAACCCAGCAACTGAAATAAGGACCTGCCATGCTCCTCCTCCTTTGCACCTGTTTATCTTCTCACCTGATCAATATACAATTATTTTGTGGCAGCTCCGCACAAAACCTCCTTTTCTGGCAGCATGAAGCATGCCCAGGCGCATCTGCATTCTTAGACAGGCCACACTGTGCAGAGCCAGCACTAAGTTCATGCTTCATTTTTGAGAGCTTGTCTTCCTTTTAAAATATATTTGATGGTGGTTTTCAGGCTTATTTCATTGCAAACCTCAGGTGACCATAGAAATGAATAGATCATCACTGGTTCTTTCTTGCAATTCCTTAAAGTTCTCATAGGTGTAGAGATGCACAAAAATTTTAGACTATTTCCACCCAAGTTATACCTCCAGGATCTATTTCCGCTGGTGGATTTTGCTAAAGTTTGGTTTGCGCAACATAAAACACCAGCATCACTGGAGATGCCCTCACCAGGCTCCTTGGTGATGACAGCCCACGGGCTCCTGCTAGCCTGCAGTAGTGCAGGAGAGGCCACGTCATCACCTTCCCAGGCAGACCAGCAGAGCAGGGATCCTTCCATCAAGCACCTTGAAGGCAGCCAGCAGAGCTCATAAGTCACAGGCTCTTTGTTGCAAAGCATTCACAAAACTAATGGCAGAAAAAAGGAAATAAAATCTCTCCTGGTCTGCATTCTCTAAAGCAGAGACTGAGCCAAGGCTTAAAATTGTGTGCATCAGTATAGGTCTATTGATTCAAAAGAGATGACTCAACTTTCAAAAAGTCTCTTGCTCAAGGTCATGGGCTGTAGCATAAGAGCTCTGAGCACAGGTTTTCTCACATGAAAATACACCTTTAGCCACTCTCCATCCCTTTTTTTTGGCGTGCATTTTTGGAAGTTTACTTCCCTTAAAACACATTAATCTAAAATGCAAGTGCTTGGATACCCTGCCAGACTTCGGATGCAAAGTGTCTGTCCAGGCCTTCGGGCTCTAAATTTCTAATTACAAAACACTCCACAGTATAGTTCATGAGACAGAAATAAAGGCCTCATCTTAACTGGCACAGAACTTCAGGAGTCTGGAGAGTAACTGGGAGAGAGATTGCTGGACAAGAGAGGAACAACCAGTAGTTCTGGATTTTTCTGCAGAAAATCTCAATCGTATGGACCTGGGGGAACCATCAGGTTTGGAAGAGTTAGAAGGTGTTTTGCTGTGCTAGAAACAGTCTACTGAAACCAGAAAAGCTATCTTCTCCCGAAAGCTGTGTCTCCTGGAGAGCACGGGGAGCAGGGAGATCCATCAGGAGACTGAGAGGTGGAAAGGTAAACAAGAGACACAGGATGGGCAGGTAAACAAGGTGAAACCAGAAGTGCCTCCTTTTCCTGATGGCTAGTTTCCAATCATAAATACATTACAAAAGGAAACCTCCTGTGTGGGAAAACATAACATCCAGCTGATCTCTATTCTATCAGGGCTCAGCTTATCCCTAGGAGAGGAAAAAGAAGATCAAAGGAAAACATAAAAGGAAGCAATTTTCAATTTTAAACAGTCTTAATATGATAGAAAGGAACAGCAAGAACAGCTGAAAGACACTCAGAGTCTGGGAGAGACGCCTTGGCTGAAGGTACTGCAGTGTTTTCCATATTTGTCTGCTTTATTTTTAAACACCCAGAGCCTTTGCTTGATCAACACTTCCTTGTAGAAGAAGGAAGCAGAGGAGGCATGAGGGGCTGTGGGGAGAGAGGCAAATGAGGTTAGAAATTGATGATCTTCACAGCCATGAAAGTCAAATTTCCTGCTTGAAACCAAATCCTCCTGGAGCACTACGCAGGCATGGGGGAAAAGGGGAGGGAAGGAAAGAAAGAAGATTTATTACTTAAGCAGAACTGAAATTCTGATGAGAAAAAGGACTGTCCAGTCCATGACTGAATGTCAATGGCAGATCTGAAGCTGGGTTTGTCATATTTCCCTCTCCTTTGCACACATTAAAAAAAAAAAAAATACAGGGGAGGTGCTTGGAGTTTTTAAAGAGGGGGGGGGGGGAAGCCACCGAAGTCCCTTGATCTTATGAAGCCCTGAACTCTTATATTCCATTTATAGCTCGAGCTGGAATGACATCCCCCTTGATTAGCAAGCTGTCCAATCCAGCTGCATGTGTCAGGACTGTACGAGGCACTAAGTGAAATATATATATGCCCTTACAGAGTTTAGCACATTGGGTCCACCTCCAGGGCACAGGCTGTAGCTCATTCTGACCACTGCTCCTCTCCCGGGACTCACTTTTAAGGTTTGGAGGTTGTTTTTTTTTTTTTAAAAAAAAAAGGTTTTTTTTGGGGGGCACCTTTACTTTCAAGTTTAAGCAACACAAAATGGCACCAAAGAAGGACGTAAAGAAACCAGCAGCAGCCGCAGCACCAGCACCTGCGCCAGCACCAGCGCCAGCACCCGCGCCAGCTAAACCCAAAGAACCCGCAATCGATCTCAAGAGCATCAAGGTAAATGTGTGCTGACTGTGGACCCAAAGCGCTCCCAAAGGGGAAGGTTAGCAGAGTCCTGGCTGAGACCTGCAGTGAAACGTTGTGTGTGTTTGGTTCCGGTTTGGGGACTGCAGTGAAATGAATGAGCAACCTTGGTCAATGGATTTGTTGACCTGCCTGAGCTTTTGATTGTTTTAAGTAGCTGGAGGGGTGTAGGGCATGGCACATGATTTAACACAAAAGTGAAGCCCCGTGATTTCAAAAGTATTTTGGAGCGTGGCCTTCAGAACTTTTTACCAAATCAGTATCAGTCTGACCTGTTTGGTAAAGCTAAATTTAAAGGAAAAAAAAAAAACCAAGCAACCCTCCCCACCCCCCTAAAGTAGGTAGATAAGGACAGGAAGGGGTTATTGAAACTTGCCATGCAATGCGCTGTACTAAAACCAAACCTTATTTTGCAGTTTTGTTTCAAATTCCTGTCCAAATTTTTGCAACCACCTGATGATGTGTTTTGAGATCAGCATGGCTTATCTTTAAAAGCAGAAACAAAACAAAACAGATTAAAAAAAAAAGAAGAGGGATTTGGCAGTTTCATCCATTTTCTTTTCATTTGCATTGTACAACAAACATTGATAGAGACCATGAGCTGGAAAGCCATGGATGGAAGCATTTCGAGTGATTTCCTCTCACCTTTACATATTTGCTCAGAATTTGCAATTTGCTGCAAACTGAAAGCAGCGAAGAGGAAGAGTCTTTCAGAGGTTTCCCTCTGACTGCACTTCCATTTGATCTCATACTGGCTTTAGACTTTGCATGCCAACCAACATCACTGATTGTTGCCTTGACCCTCCGAAGAAAACTCCTCCATGTTGGGAAATTCTTTACTTCGGAAAGAGGAGAGGGAGGTTAAGCAGTTAAAGAGGTGAAGAGACAGACCAGTTTCTCTAGGTAGGACTATAAATAGTTATTCTCCACCTACCTGACAAGCTGATTGGTCTCGGGACCAATTTGCTAAATTCTACATAAGGAATCGTGCCTATTATGGAGAAAAGGAGTACAAAGACTCCTAATAGGACCTACTCATTTTCATCTCATGATTAATTCTGTTTCAGGTATCTTAATACATATAGTCCCAAGATCATGACCCATTTAGTGAAATTTCTTGAGGTTTACTTTAATTTTCACAGTCAGTAGTCAGTATTTTTCTGAAACAGTACGTAGCTTCTCATAAGACTGAAGCTGAACCCACTGGTAAAGCAAAAACAAGAGCAAGAGGAAAAAAAAAAAAAGACATTTTGAAATACTTTGAGCGATCATAGTAAAGGCTACAGGAAAAGCCCACTGTTTTTGAGCATACTGTCTGAAAATTAGATTAGACCTCACATTTCACTCTTCTCCAGAGACGAAGGGGAACGCAAGCTGCATTTCCTACTAAATAATTTAATATGATTTGATAGCTCTCTATGTCCAGTTCATTAGGAGAAAATAGAATTTTCAACTCCAGTGATTCTAGCTAATCTATCTTTACACAAATAGACTTAATAGTATATTACCAGCTAAAAAATGGCAGGCTGCAGTCTGAGGCATCTCTGCAGTTCACTCCTTTACTCAGACAGCTCTCTATTATAGTAGGAAATATATACTGCTAGCACAGAGAGAACACTCCAGGTTTTGTCATATTCAGACTGATAAAAGATGATGGTCTCTCTAAATTCTCTTTCTTTTGAAAGATAATATCAGACAAAATATTTTCCTCTTTGAAGGGGGGGGGGGGGGAACCTGGGCTAGTATGACAAAACTATTAATGCTAATGGCAGCATGTAAGCATTACTATTCCTATTTTTGCAAGTAAGTGAAGATGTGAGCAGTGTGAGACAGGTTACAGGACCACCCTGCAATGTGGCTAGTGGCACAGCCCCCTGCCCTGCATGTTCATCACTAAAATGTATCTTTCCACAAGTATCTCCTCCACTCGTTCTCATGCCCTTACCAGGCAAGGAGCAAGGTGCCTCAGAGGCACTGCAAGGGTGGACAGAGGCCGCCCCCCCCCCCAGCAGAGGAGTCTACCCAACCACCACACAGCCATGGCAGCAAGGTGATGCAGAAACCCACGCTGCCCGCAAGGGTGACACACATCCCCTCTATCCCTGACCTTCCCCTGTCACCTGAGACCCCACATCAGTCAAGGGCTGCCCAGGCAGACTGTGGCACTTCCAGTGCTGGGCTCTTCAAGAAGGCACCAGGAGCAACTGTGGTGCCTTTCATCCTGCCTTGGAGCAGCAGCAGGGACCGGACAACCTCTCAGGGTCCCAACCAGCCACCCTGGGTTATCCTTTTTCACCCTTTGGGAGCTCAGGCAACAAAAGGAAATAATGTCTTCTTGTAAGTGATTTGCCTGGGAGATGTGGCAGAGTCAGGAATCAAAATTTTCTGAATCTTAGCCCAGTCCCTTAATTAGCATTAATTAATCCTGAATCCTTCCATTCAGCCACCAAAGTCTCAGCATGGGAAAAGGCACAGCACCATTTCCAGCAAAACTCTGGAGCCAGGGAGTACTTAAAACTAAGCTTTTGACTGGGCCTCAGTGAAGGATCCTGTCCTGAGGCTCTTTGCAATGATTTACCAGGCACGGAGTCAAAGCCTCCAACGCTTTGAATGAGGGCATCAAGTGGGCTCCCCTCCACTCCTCAGGAGAATTAGCAGCCATGCCAGAGCTTGCTGCTAATGAGGGGTGACTGGGAATGCCAGGCTGCGGTGCCAGTGATGATTTGGGGAGCCACACAGCAGGCAAATACACAGAAAGGCTTTGTTAGATTTTATAAAGAGACATCCAAACCCCTTCTAACTATTACAGCTGGAGTGGGTAAGGGTAGAGCTGCCTAATAAGGGTTTACAGCAGCCACATAAGCCACATTTGGCAGTGTACTTCATTTTAAATTGGCATTAGAGATCATAATATTCTCCAAAACAAACAAGAAGGTGGTTTACAAACGTGGCTAGTGATGCTTTTGGGAGTACCCCTCCTCTCAGATACCCTGCTTGGCCCATCTTCAGGGAATCTGGTTTTCTCAGCCTTTTGGGGTACACACTTTGAAAGTCAGGTGCCTTTTTTTTTTTTTTTTTAAGAGGTCTCAAGCTGGGTTCTTACAAATGCAGGCACCCCAAAATTGCCTGTCACTATCAGAAGTTGTGACAGGCCTTTCACCCTCTTCTGTTCTTTTTTTCCACACGTTAATCCAATTAAAGCAAATATTTGGTGATTTGCTAGCACTAATAACAGCTAGTATGGGATTTTCTATTTTTGAGCACCATCTATTGACTATAAAACTGAGTAACAGGAATACCTAACTGCTAAAGACTCAAATCTCTACACTCGGCCCCTTCTCAGCTCACCTTAGCTTACAGTACAACCACCACAGGAAGAGAGTCAAGGCAGGGAGGAAGAATTTGTTTTGAAGTAGAAGTTTAAAGACCCTTTTCCTCCTAGTCAGGAAACAACATAAAACTCAATCTGCTTTGCAGAAGCCTTTCCAGACCGAATTTATATTTCCAGTTTTCCTTATCACTAGCATGGCCTGGATTTGAATGATAGGCACAAAGGTTAAAGACTAAATCATCACTGACAAGAGAAGAAGAGGGTGATGGATGCATCTGAGAGTTACCACCAGGAACCAATCATGATTAAAAGCAAAATGAGCATATGGATCATTTTCTTAAGAGACCCCCAAGAATTCTGTAGTTAAAACTGTGGCCAAGGACACTCCAAAAAGATAGCTTGTCTGGTTTGTCAACTTCCCTCTCCCACACAAGCCTGAGTGAGAAGAAATGTTGAGCTGATGAACAGTACTGCTATGGGTCTATGTCTGCAATAACTGGGATGAGGCATTAATGATGAGTATGTCTCATGCTTGGTTTCACAACTGAGGCAGTGGGAAGTGAATAAACTTCATATTGCCCAAATCAGTTTAACTCAGTCCCTGTCCCAATGGGGTAAGTGTGGGGATTTGTTTTGTTTTGTTTTTTGTTTTGGGTTTTGTTGTTGTTGTTGTTGTTGTTGTTGTTTGGGGGTTTTTTTGTGTGTTTGGGTTTTTTTTTTGTTTAAACTGGAAATCTAAGGGCCCTTCCCAGCACATGCAATAGTCCTTGGACCAAGCCCAGGCTCATAGCATTAACTGTGATGTTTTGGGATCTGGGTGCTGGAGATGCTGAGTGCAGTGCTTCACGGGCTTCTGCTCTGCAGATGGTGATCTGAACGTGTAGCACCCTGATCTGGTGTCACACCAGGCCTTTTACTTTGAGGATACACCTGAGTATCCTCTCTCGAACAGAGACAGATTGGGTTCTTGCAAGTATCCATGGTGTAAGCGATGCTCATTTGGTACACAAAGCTTCCCATGCTGGTGTTTTCAAGACTGAAATCCCAGGACACCAATTATGGCATGCCCAACTGCAGATAAGCTACCTACATCTTTAGGAGAAAAGTAATGAAAAACTATGAACTAGTAAAGACTTGCTAAGGCCTTGTGTAACTGTGTGATGCATGATGAAGCCTGCTGCATGGAAGCAAACCTGTGTGATCATTTGTTTTTAAATACAGAGCTCTTAAGGCAGTAAAAAGCATTTCTTCAAGTGTCCTTAATTCTTATTACATTCACTACTCAAGTAGGTCATCTCTGAACAGACACTGCATTGGATATAACCAGAGAGAGATAAACTTACTAAAATGCACTGACAGAAAGCTTCTGGGCTGGAGAGCAAGCAGGACTGCAAATGTCAGCTGAAGCGCTCAGGGAACGATTACACAGCAGACAAACTCCATGTGAAGCTGTGGAGTGAGAACAGGAATGTTAACAGTAGCTTCACTCATAGTGCTAAGGGCTTTCTTAGGAACTGGCAGGTTTTTGCCTGAAATTTTTGGCACAGACCTTCAGATTATGCCTAATCCAGCTCCAGCAACAACTCCAGAAACAGTCCGTAGGATTGATGTATCCATTGGACAAGGTCACCAGTCCCAAGTGCCCTTTCAGGTAGAAGGGGACAAGCGCAAACATGACTTAGCCTTAAGAGATGTAAAGGTGCCTATCCGACGCCATCCAGACCAGTCTCCTGCTACCACTTCGACCACTGAGATACGGCAGCATTCAGGATCCACCCTGAGTCAGAGCAGCCCCAGCCAAATCCCTTGCCCCTGTGAACCCCGCCACTGATGCCAGACCCATGTTGCTGGCAGTTGCTAAATCACTGCACGAGTGAGAGACAGCATAAAGGTGTCCCAGGACAGGTAACTTGGACATCAGACTCAACTACACATCAAGACATCCCTTCAGGACATTGTTGAAAACCAGAAGGAAAAGCAAACAGAAAAGCCAACACTTAGTTTTCTTTACAGAGTTTTCAGAAGAGTTTTGCCTCCTTTTCTTCCTAAAGTGCTACTAAGCAAGGAGTGCCTCAAAAGCAAGGACTGTCCATAAGAAAAAGCGTTTACTAATACATATGTCTGCTAACCTGAAAAATTATTTG
Source organism: Platalea leucorodia (assembly GCF_965183815.1). Classification (NCBI taxonomy): domain Eukaryota; kingdom Metazoa; phylum Chordata; class Aves; order Pelecaniformes; family Threskiornithidae; genus Platalea; species Platalea leucorodia. Next base: position 64,203,581 of record NC_138827.1, read on the forward strand.
GAAAATAATTTTTTTTTTTTTTTAATAAGATCCATTCTTAGTAATTCACAGCTTTGGCAGCATTTAAAAAGATACCTATAGCCTTTGGAGGGTCTGGGGAGTGACAAACTTTGCTTTAAATTCCACTGTTTCTACCAAATTACACAGAGAGTAACATTTCAAGAGCTCACAGAGTAATTTCAAGTGTTAACCGCAGTTGTGTGGCAGAGCCTTTCTCCCATCAACTGATAAAACAACCCCAAAATATTTCTAAAAGTGTTTTAAACTCCTTAGAGCACAGAGAGATTGTAACAGATAGTAACAAGATATTTGAGTTTATCTTACATAAGGCAAGTAGAAGGTGACTAATTTAGCCAATGACAAGTACAGAAAGAAGTTGTCTGTAAGGAGATATGAAACAACCAAGCTGGAAATTTGCCCCCACTTCACTGAGGCTTTATTACATCTTATACCCATTGCCAAAAAGCACTTTCAACTGGCTGGTTTACTGCACAGCACTTAAATGTCAAGTAGCAATAGTTTAAATAATGTTAATACTCTAACGCGGCCGCTGGGAGGCATGTTAAAACAACAAATCCCTCCGAGAGCAGGGCTCCAGAGCCTCACATTTCCTCACACGTCCTCTCGATTATACACATTCATGCAAAACTAGATGCAATTAGAAAAGGGACACTTTTACAAATTAATGGAATAGACTATTTCAGTTGGAAGGGACCTACAACGATCAGAGTCCAACTGCCTGACCAATTCAGGGCTGACCAAAGTTAAAGCATATTATTAAGGGCATTGTCCAAATGCCTCTTAAACACTGACAGGCTTGGGGCATCAACCACCTCCCTAGGAAGGCTGTTCCAGTGCTTGACGACCCTCTCAGTAAAGAAATGCCTGCTACAGTCCAGTCTAAACCTCCCCTGGCACAGCTTTGAGCCATTCCCACAGGTTCTAGCTCTGGATTCCAGGGAGAAGAGCTCAGCACCTCAAAGAGCACAACTGAACACATTTCCCCCCCCTAAAGCTAAAGAAATTTGTTCAAAATGGCATGATCAACAGTGCAGCTAAAGCACGTTTCACTCTCAGATATTTCAGAAGGGCACATTAATTAATTGGCAAGGCTAATCCAACAGTTTTTGCACAACTGTAAAGCAACTGCGAAGTGACAAGCTTTAAAAGTAAACAAACTGGAAAGTTACACAGAATGCTTAGAAAAAATTCAAATTCATCTGTCTGCAGTTAAGTCCATTAAAGTCAGAGATCTTGAGCTGTTCTTCCAAACCTCATGGTATTTCACACACACAATTTTCTCTCCTATATTAATGGTGGTCATTTTTATTCTTTCTTCAATGGTATTTCCAGGCAGCTCTGTTCTCAAAACAGAGCTCTCTTTCTCAAGAGCTCATCTGCTCCTAATGTTTCTCTGCCTCATAAAAGACATGAGGCTAAACCCATCAGGCTGTTGATTCTTACTTAAATGAGAAGTAGCCTCTCTAAACTCTATGGCATTGATCGCACAAGCTATCGAACTGGGGTGAGGGATGGGGGAATGACAGCCTGCTTTTCAGAGGGGTTTGAGAGCTGTGTAATCCTGCACTCAGTGATGTCTACTAGAAAATATGTGCAGCTGTATTAATCAAGGAGCAGATATCATATGAACTGCTGTGGGCACAATCCTAGCTTATTTCCACCCAAAAATAAAAAAAAAAATCCCTCTAGTCCTGAATAGAAGGCTAAATATACAATGAGTATCCTAGGGGACTCTCCAATTTTCTCCTCTCTGATTTTCCAAGACATCTGTTACATTCTCAGTCTCTTCTGCAGAGACAGTACCTTGAAATATCTGGTGACTCTCTAATAAAATCCTAAGATGATTCCCTTCTCTATAATTCACCCAAAGGGCAACAAGCAGATGGAGCATGAATGCTTTAACTCTCAGCAGCATCTTCATACAGGGTGAAAAGCCCTGTCCAGACATTTACACATTTAGAGTGAGCACAAAGTGACTGTCACTCAGCACGGCTGTACTCAGTCCCAGTGCCCACCAGCCTAAATAGGTGAGCGCAGCACCAGACTGCAGAGGTCAGGGCCCTAAGGCCCAGGAACTGGTGATTTTTTGGGAAGTTAGGAGCTTCCGTAAGAATTTGGAAATAAGACTTGTGTGGACTGGTTCTTCTGCTTGGCTGGTGATACAGAGTTGCATACAATCCTATCCACCCCTCCCCATTTCACCAGGACCTGGTCAAAATGCCTCTATCTAGCAACAAGAGGAATAGAAGGTAGTTACAAACTATACAGGGAAAAGCCTTAATCTTGAAAACAAAACAGAAAAACCAAGCAAAAAAACCAAGCAAAAAACCGCAAAACACACCACCTTTTTCTTTGGCATAGATAACCTTCTGGATAACAGCTTTGTCCACAAATAAGGGCTAAGCCAAGTTAGAGAAATCCAGGTCTTTCTGTTCTTCCCATGTGTTGCAGCTCCTTCAACCTTTCATTATTTTTGCTGGAGGGTTGAGGTGGGGAAGGGCATTTGTTTTTTTAAACGGAACTCCCTGAAATTTCAACATCTTCCTTAAGGCCCTGAGACTCATCATGTCCTCTGACAATGCAGAGAACATTGCCAGGATCAGAACGAAGATCAGATCTCTGCAAAATACTACTTTCTACTTTTTGAAGTTTATGAAAGCTCCTTACAGAACCTGAAATTTTACCTTTAATTTTTTTAAGGAATGTTTGAAATATTTTCTATACAGACGCCATTTGTATGTGCCCTTACTCAAAGCAAGCAGCATTTTAAGCCCCCAATAGACCCTACTGGCTTAAAGCAGGGCGATTCTTAATTCAAGTGAATGCAACATGTCCATGCTAGACTATTTCTGCCCAGCAAAACTCTTGTCTAGTGCACTTTTATTCAGGAACCGGTAATAAAATGAAGGGCTGATGTGGTGCACTAGTACTTCCTCATCTAAAATCTGACCAAAGTCTCATATGGTCAAGAGATCGATCAGTTTATATGTAGACCCCTCTCAATTTATACATATTTGATAGTTCATTCAAGCCAGATGGCTAATCCAGGTATCAGTTTTCTATGCCCAAGACAAATGTGCCCCAATTATTTTCTGCTTGGCATCTAAAGTCTTCTGGGATGAGTTTTGTTGTAGCCAACCATAAAGCTTATCTGGAAGTCAGAAAAAAATATTCAAGAAAATTAATCAAAGTTTACCTTAATTTTTTTTTTTTTTTAAATCCTGTTTTCAGGGGAACATTTCCCAGTTGCCAGCACTGGAGAGGAAGAGGCTGAGGGCAGAAGGAAAATTCCACAAAAGGCAACACACTGCATTGACCCAGGCAACATTTCAGCTCTGCCAAAGTCTTTAGAAAGCTCCTCTATTAATGCATTGGGACTGATGGCCAAGATCTATATTAGCTTTCTCACTGCCTGAGTTCCATCCCCAGCCAGTATTAATCGGGAGGTCTGCGCTGTGCCAAACCTATGTTAGTTAATTCAGACAAAAGCATGAACCCCCTTTTCTATGCAACCATACCTGATACACTTTGTCCCGAATACATCCTTGTTCCCACAGGCTAACAGATTACAAATAGCAGAAAAAACAAAAGCGAAGGATTGGCAGTGGAGCATTTTTCATACTCAGTATATTTTCCAGATATTTCCCCAAAAATGTGAATAATTTGTTTGGACAGAATATTTTCCAGCTAAAGTGGCGAGCTTAGAAAATTCTTTGCAGTTGTACCTTTAGTTTTTAAAATAAGAGGTAGGAGGTTAATGTCTCAAATCCAAACAAATATTTTGATCTATTTTGATTGTTCAGTTAAAAAAAAAAACCCAAACAACCAAAAAACAGTAAAGTCTGCTTGGATTTGATTCTTTCTTTCAGAGCCCTCAATATGCTGAAAAGACATCCACAAAGGTTATGTTTATCTTCAGGGTAACTAAGTGAGCTACAGGAGAAAATTTCCCTCACTAATCACATTTTGTCATTAGAAAACCAGGAGCAGTGAATGCTCAACAAAGGAAATCAATAGAAATTAGAGAGGGGATTTGAGTTTGCAACGAGTCTGTTGTCACACAACCTTTCCCACCCCGTTTCCATGACACTCTTGGCCCAGTTGAGATGACAGGGAAAGGAACAAGTTTGGAGCAAAGTTTTCTAATCCTTTTACAATGTCTCACAGCATAAATTTGGAGATTTGTCCTGGGCTTGGAGAATGCTACATGGTGGGACTAGATCTTTGCTACTGAAGAAGCTGCAGCCTCTACCTCCTGCAACCTACCTAGAAACTTCCCACTTGTAGTCACACCATGACCCCCCCTACTCTGCAACCCAAAAAGCAAGTACCCCTTTCCCCACCGTGAACAGTCATCCTTCCAGTTCACAAAGCCTTTGGGGGGTCTTAGCTTCTATCATGGCTTCTCCCTTGCCTCCACATCACAGAAACCTCAGCAGCACCTCCTGTCACCACACCAGTGAGCTGGCATGCTGGTGCCCTGCCTAACCCCAGCCCTAGAGGAAGGGTGTCCTAGACAGCACAGGCTACTGTGAATACAAATTTCCCACTGCCCTGCAGGGTACATCTACATATCAGCCACTAACTCAGCAATACAGGTGGGTCCACAACGCACAGATAATTTTTCCCTTAAAAATGTTCAAAATTTGGAAAACGTGACCAGTGCGGAAGAAGAGCTTCACAGTCAGACACCACCTCCGTCAACAGGTTAATCTGCTCAGTGCCAACAATTGGATCACACTGAGCAAACAAGGAGCACCACCACTCATCTAACGTTGAGCACTGTATTATCCATATAAGGGATTGAGCAAAGCCCAGCAAAGGTACGAGGACCATCCAGCTGCATCTAACACAACCTGCAAGCCACGTGTAAAACCAGCCAGCTAGACAAACACGTGGCACCTCTCACCCTCAGCACTCCTTGCTCGCTGACTTTAGAGCTTCTTGGAGAAATGGAATCCTTCCCTATAAGGAAGTCCTGGTAGGTCTGGACAAGGAACATCTCCTCTTGACGGTACGGACCCAGAAAGTGCTGACATGAATCAAACTGACTGCTTGCCACTCCCTGCCCCTCTCCAGCCTCCTAAAAATAGCCATCATAAAATGTCGATCAAGACATGGAGCCTCCTGTCACTTTGCCCTAAGAAAGCTAAAGAACTCTCCAAGGGGAGGGACCGCTTCCTTCTGACACCTAATCCAGGCAATGCCGTCAGCACCACCGGATAAATAAGGGGAAGAAAGGCCAGGAAAGCAGGACCACTCTCAAGACCTCTCAGCTAATCCCTCCTGCCCGTCTGCTGCTCTGCTTTTCCAACTCTCAACCATGGTGGGTCCACTGGAAACCTAATGGTTAGCAGCGAGCCATAAGTAAATCAGGCTTCTCGCTCAAGTTAGTTCTCGGGGCGGGGGGGACAGTCCAGAAGACAGTTAAGGTTTGCTTAGCTTTTCTCCTTAAACCTAAAGGAGTATGTGAGGTTTTCCAGTTAGCCTCAAGTTCTGCAACAGGCAATGGTAGACAGGTGGCTCCTGTAGCTTCATACAGAAAGGTTACAATTTGCTAGTGCTGTCTGCAAAGCGTGTTTTTTTTTTTTTTTTTTAAATCAGATGCAACTTGCTAAAGTGGCAAAGAAAAATAGTAATATTTTTATATAAGAAAGTATCCTAGTTTAGTACTCTATGAAGCAACGTACTGTCAAAGAGTAATTTGAAACAAACTTTAAGGGATTGGTTTAATTTCTATGTTAATGTAAAAAAAAAGCTGCAAGTTAAGCAATATTACTTCAAATGGTCTTAATAAAATAGGTCTATACTAAAACAGTAAATGACCTGATGGTACGTTAACGACTTCGTTAGTTAAGAGACTTTAGATTTTTTGTTGCTTCTAGCCACAACCCTGGCTTTCCCTGGGAGGCAGATTTTAACGGAATCTTTAAGAATAAGCCTGGTGATGCATTTTTACAAGGGAAGTTGCTACTTTAGGTTGCTGTGGCCTAATTACGTTAGGCAAGACAGATGTGAGAGCACTCAGGTACTTTGTGCTATTTGCTTTCTCTCAGTGCATTTTCAGCAGTACTAGTTCTCTTTTTTTCTCTCTCTTTTTCTTCCCATCTGCAGTCCTTCACTCCTGACCAAATCAATGGTAAGTGAAATAAAAGTTAAACTTTAACAGGGGGCAGGAGGAGGAACATAATGGCTACCGAATGCTAAATATTCACTAGTCTTAACAGCTCTTTTGCTATCCGCATTACTTGTGCACATCTGACAGGCCACATTTTTGCTGTTTTGGAAGATGACTCATGGATTGAGCTGGATGCTTTAGAAAATAAACAGGTTCTCCCCCAGCCCCTCCTTCCTAAGCTATTTTTTGTGATTGATTTCCTTCCAACAGATCGAGTTCTCCCAGGCGCAACAGGATGGTAAGTTGCAAGAGAGCCAATGTGTTTTACATGTACGTGGGTTCAGAGAGGAGCTACAGGCTCAGAAGTTTAACCTTTACAAAAAGATGAGCTAGGACTTCAGCTGGTATAAGTCACCACACTCTTGACTTCAGTGGAGCAGTGCTGACTTACGCTAAACAAGAATCTGACCACAGATTTACATGTAATTTATCTGGGTGCTTATGTGCTGCCCAAGCTGAGAAGTTTATGTCATGGTATGAAGAGGAAATATGCTGGTGTTACCAGCTCTACCTACTGAACATTTTTCAATTGTGCTCCTGTACTGGCCGTTCACAAGGATGCTGAAAACGGGTCTTGCATTTGAAAGTCATGAGGGAAATGGGCAGATGAAGGACAACAGAAGGAGAGAGTGAGCTGAAAATTTAACTTAGCTGCAGTGACATTTCAATTTAACATGAACAGAAGATGCAAGAGACCTATATGTCACTTTTGCCAGGAGATGTTGTGGAAGGGGAGGAAAAGGCTGTTTTACTGTAAATACATTCATGAAGCATAGAAATAGTTAGCAAATATGTGACTTGTGTAAGCTGTTGCGTATAAACACAATAGTCTGGATATGCTGCAATTCTTGAGCATCTTGCTGAATCCTCTGCTTCACAAGTCACCAGCAAGTTCCAATTTTTTTTTCCAATCTGCTAGAAAGATCAAATTAAAAATTCTGACAGGAACAAAAATCCCCATTGAAGCTCTGGAAATCTAAGCTGGAGTGTTTTAAATATCTTAAGAGATGCATTTGGGTTATATTAAACAACATAGGTTTATAAAAAGTAGTCAAAATCTCAGTAGCAAATATAGTAGACTTCTCTATTGTGAACAAAGTATTTAGAATGGAAGATACAAGGATTTACTAGAAATCCAGAAGGAGAGGAATAGCTAAAAGCAGGTCTTGAGAGAGCCCTAAAGTTTCTGAACACCAGCCTGCTCTGGGTTACACCATCAAAGCAACAGGGAGAGGTATAGTGCAGTAAGTGAGACTGGAAACATTTCTCTTCCTGCAGTCCAAACACTCCTGGTCACAAAGAAAATGATTTGGACTCTTCCCCACTTTTTAATTCTAAAACTTCTACAAAAGGGTTGGGAGGGTTTATGGAAAAATGCCATCAATTCAAAGCTGCTGGCATGCATAACAAAGCAAAATATTTCTTCTAGCTTCCCTACATATTTCAGATCATCCAGCTGCTGTAATGTTGCAATGACTGAACCAAGCAGTGGAGCAATTAAAAGCTACTTGAGAGAGGGAGAATTTCCCAGGAAGAGAGATGTCCCACCCTCAGTAACTATTTCCATCCACACAGGCTGATGCGCCAGCAGCTGGGTAGTACCCTCCTCAGAGAGGGATTTTAGACATGCTTATTCCAGCAGAGGTATAAACTAGGACTAGCTATATAAAAAAAAAAAAACACAAACAAACAACAAACCAACATCTAAAAAGAAACACGCCACAGCAAATATATATCACAGTGAAATGCATACTTGAGAAACAAAAATAAAATCAGGCCTTTTCTCCAAGCTGGGGAGCAGTGTTCAGAACCCAGTGAACACAAAACTTCATGGGATTTACAAAACAGAGAACTCTCCTGATGGCTTTGCTAATGGCAAACTGGCATTGTTTTATACCTTGCTCTGGCTAAATGTCATTAATGCACCAGATGAAAGATCGGATCATATGGTATAAATCACTACAGCTCCATCAACCTCAGCTGCTAGAGCAGGAGCTGATATCAAGCTGGTACATTGTAAGGGGAAGCTCTACACAGGTCCGGAAGGCCTTGATTTCATACCCTGCAATAAAAGCTGTAAGGGGAGAGGGTTAGCAGTAAAGGGTTATAGGTCTCTCACATCAGACTAAGAGGATTAGTTTCAGATGTATTAGATTACAGCCTAGCAGGCTGACATCCTGTATCAGCAGTTTTACTGGGTGCCAGCAACTCCTCCACTAAAGCAGTATACGGATGGCTAAAGCAAGAATCCAAACACCTCTGTGTCACAAGTGCCCAGCACAAGATGAATGAAGACATGACTTGAAATGTGGTTTATTACTCCTAAGTCTGCCCCAAGGCACAAAAAGCATTCCACCTACACATGCTGTGAAACAAAGCCTGTCTAGCTGCTGGAAGTGCATCACAGCCAAGGGAAAGACATTTCACCTGGTTTACTTGGAGCTAAAAACACAGCATCGTCAGACACTGCAATGCAGAAAAGATCAACAGCACAGTCCAAAATGCCCTTGACATATGAGGTTCGAAGATGGCTTTTTAGCTAGACCTTCAACTTTTGCTCCCCGCTCTTTTTTCAAAAAGACATTTCTTTATTCAGTGCAACAAATACTCTAAAAAGCCTGAAAAATATAGTAAGATAATTAACATGGAACTTTGCAACAGAAGATGAAGACTGGTAATGCAATGAAGGCAACTGTCTGCGATGTTTTTGGTAGGAGAAATATCTGTACCTCAAGTCCTTGGTCAGCAGCAAGGGGGAAATAAGTGAACGTTGATCATTTGGCAGCGCTGAAAGAAGCAAAGTCTCAAAGCATACACACTGGACATGCACTGGAATAAAGCACTACACAAGTATTACCATTGGAAAAGCCAGATACTTGTGGATCTGTAAGAAGCAGGGACAGATTGCAAAGGAGGGAACAAAAAGGAGTACAAACATCATTGTAAGGGAACTTTAAGGGAAAAAAATAGAAGCATTTAAAATCCACCTTCAAGTTTCCCATTGTCACTGTGTAGTCGAAATGCTGGGATTGCAGGCAGGACTCGTTGAAGCAGGCAGATGTTTTGCAGTGCTAGGTACTTTGACAGAAGATTCCCAGTCCTCTGGTGAGATAAGGTGGAGTGGAGAATAAAATTTTTACCTTCTGCTGCTATGTCACATAAAGAAACCTGTTCTTGAACAGCAATGTTTGTAGAAAGCTTATCTTTCCCCCTGCCTGAAATAACTACAGGGTCAATCACAAAGCTATTGATGACTATTAGAGCCAGGAAAGCTGTGAAAGGTGGATATAAAAGAGTAAAAATAGTGAAACCAAAATGTCAGAGGGGAAGAGTTTTTCTTGGGATCATGAGCCAAAGGTTCCCCTGGAGTTGGTGGAACAATGCCAGAAGACAGCAGGCTCACGTCTTTGTCAATACAACTTGTCAATAGGGAGCTGCCTGGCTCAATTTAACTGTTGCTTTTCCCTTGCAGACTTCAAGGAGGCCTTCCTCCTCTTTGACAGGACTGGTGATGCCAAGATCACCCTGAGCCAGGTTGGCGATATCATCCGGGCGCTGGGGCAGAACCCTACAAATGCCGAGATCAACAAGATCCTGGGCAACCCCAGCAAAGAGGGTAAGTACCCTACAGTTTCTCATGGGCCTTTCTTCAGGCTGCAGAGGCGTAATTAGGCAACATCAACAGTCACAGCAGGAGGGAGAGGAGCTTTTGCTCCGATAGGGGAGCAAGGGGTGGGGGTGTGGGCTCTGCTGCGACAATACTTGGAATTTCTACAGTTCCTTTTGAAGAGGAGGATGATGGGGAATACAGTGCTCAGAAAGAGGAAAACCTTCTCCTTAGGCTATGGAGAATTCTCTGTAGGGATCATTTTGGTGTAACACACACTCATTGATGCTCACAGTCCATCGGTGCCCCAGCCCTTGCTGAGGAGCTGTAAGTCCATTTCTAACAGCTGATACTCGGCTCTTTAGGTCCTTCCAGTGTAGGATCTTCTGCAGAAGCCAAGACATACCCTTGGACTGGAAACCCACCTGTATATTTTTGCTGACTGGAGTGGTCTGCTCAAAGCTCCTACAAACCTGGGCATGCTGAGACTTATGGCCATTTTCTATTTCCTTTTCTGCCCTCTTAGAGATAAAAGAAATAGTAAATACTGTAGTCACCTCCTTCTAACAAGGACCTAGCTGCAGGTGATCCCTGATGTCAGTCATGCAGAACCATATTAAGATGGGCTAAATTATACCCAAAACATCAGGACTGGTAAAGGCATCTCTGAGGAACAATTCAGAAGACCCGAGTTAAGCATTAGCACCAGCAAGAAGCACTGAGCAGAGAACTAACAAAGAAATGAGACCATGACAGTACTTAAAGTGACTACAGCTATAACTGACAGTGATTTTTATATAGCTGAGTAGTAAAATAGTTTCTGTAAACAACTATTATATTTCTTTGCTGCCCAGATGAAGGCTGCTCTTTGCAAAGATCTGGGGGCGGGGGGGGGAGAATCTTTTTATTTGGCAGCCTTGCTCCAATAAAAACCAGTTGGGGAAGGCCTCACTGAGGACTACAATTCCGCCTCATGAGACCAAAGGGGTTAGATGCACTAAGCTCGTGAGTCCTTAAACCTCCACACTGAACATGTTAAATAGTAAATTTGGACACCATTTCCACTGGACATTCCTGGTTTTAATTAGTTTATTCTTTTGCTAATAGTCTCTGCTGCCACATCCAAGAGACCTTGAAGAGGTCAGTAACATGATGTCAGCAACCTCAGGGGCTTGTCTAAGTTGCAACATCCCACTCTGGTTACCTTTCCCACTGCTCAGGGCTCAAGATTTCTGTTTTACTGTGTTCTGTAGTTCCCCCACTCCCAAAATCCTTTCAAAGATCAACTTGTACAGCAAGTTGCATTTCTGAAAGAAAAATACAACACGCATACAAGCATATAAAATTATGTGAGAAGAGGGGTGGAGCAAGGATGTGAAAATTAACTCCCACAGTAAGAGAGAATCCAGATTCTGCAAAGAAACTGCTAAATCCTGAGGCAAAGACTAAAGTATAGAAAGAGGTGTGTAAATGAGGTGGGAGGCTCTCCCACATTTGAGGGTGAATATCCCAAAAGAACACACATAGTGTCTAGCATGTAGCAACCGGTGCTTTTTTCCCCCCAGAGATGAATGCCAAGAAAATTACTTTTGAAGAGTTCCTGCCCATGTTGCAAGCAGCTGCTAACAACAAGGAACAGGGTACCTATGAAGACTTTGTTGAAGGTCTGCGTGTCTTTGACAAGGAAGGCAATGGCACAGTCATGGGGGCTGAACTCCGTCACGTACTGGCTACTCTGGGTAAGGGATTATCATCTCTGTGAGCACTTTAAAAATTGTTGCCATTTGAAGGCATGAGAGAGGGAGGAAAGATATTCTAATCAGTTGGGAAAGATAGGAGGCTACAAAGCCAGACAAGAATCTGTGTTTCCTAACTAGGAATCCACAAGGAAAGCAGACACAAAACACAGTAGAAAGCCCAAAGGAAAAGGTTTGGTTTATTACTTCTAAATTCAGACTAGTTATTAAGAGTGCCTGTTATTTGAGGAATAGAGAGAATCATAAAATACCTCCAAGTTGGAAGGGACCCATAAGGATCGAGTCTAACTCCCTGCTCCTCACAGGACTACCTAAAAATAAACCATATGACTAAGAATATAATCCAGATGCTCCTTGAACTCTGACAGGGTTGGTGCTGTGACCACTTCCCCAGGGACCCTGTTCCAGTGACCAACCACCCTCCCAGTGAAGAACCTTTTCCGAATGTCGAGCCTGAACTTCCCTTGATGCAGCTTCACTGGTCACCAGAGAGAGGAGATCAGCACCTCCCTGTCTGCTACCTCTCTTGACGAAGTTGTAAAGAAGTTGTCCAGAAAAGGCTGTACGCCTCAGTCAAGTAAAGCAAAGGGACAAAGAGGACTTGCTGCATAGTTTCTTCACTCTGTAGGAATAACCAGAATCCCTGTGTCTATATGCATGTGCAAAACTTCTAAAGGAAGTTAAAAGTAATAAACCTCAGTTCAATTATAGGTCTTTTTGTTACTAACTCAAAAAATAAGGAAAGCCTTTGGAAAAGCTTGTAGGGTTCAGCCTCAGTTGCGTGTCTGTGGAAGAATTAACCGAGCTCTCTCCACTCTCCAGGTGAGAAGATGACAGAAGAGGAAGTAGACGAACTCATGAAAGGTCAGGAAGACTCCAATGGCTGCATCAACTATGAGGGTAGGTGCAAGGGTTCAACACCCTCTCATCATACATTTCTCCTCTCTGAGTTTCATTGCGGCTGGCTTTTAGCTTCTCAGGCGAATCAGTTACTGACAAAGCTACAGCTGAGTTAGGTTGAAAGGCTTATGCACAAAAGTGACAGCTGCAGTATGCTTAGCCTGCAGTCACACTACTCAAAAGACTACATTGAGCCACAGTGAAGAAGGCTGCTTTGGTCAATGCCAGATCTCTAGGCTCTCTGACTTTCTGTAGAGCAGTTGCAGTGATTGGAACCAATCCTATAGCTAACGCTTAGGCAAAGTGCTCTATTCATCATATATTTAGTCTTATCACACTTCAGTGGGAAGAGAATTTGGTTTGTACAACATTAAACACTTAGAACTTTCTGTCACAATGTTGGGTCAGATCTGATCAGGAACATGTGTTTTTAATGCCATCATCTCATGAACAGCTGTTCTTTTCAAAGGTATTTCCCAAAGTAACATTTGCTGCTCCTTCTAACTAGCATATCTGTATTTTTCCACAGCGTTTGTAAAGCACATCTTGTCTGTCTAAATGGACTTCCCCAGATACCAAACGGTATGTTCTTCTCATTTGCACACTTAATCTTGTCTGTTTGCTATGCTTAAAGGCTTCTACATGCCCATGGCCAGACAGGTTACGAAATCAATACGACACCATCTCCCCAATGATACAAATAGAACAAAATAAGACTGTTGTCCAAGAGCAAAGAAAACAGAAGTGTGGATTCCTGGGTCTTGTTCACAGCTCTATAACTGGTTGGATACTGTTTAGTGGATTTTTCAAACATACCCAAACTGTGAAAAGAAATGCTCAGTTTACTCATGAGCATGGAAATGCTCAGGCTTAAATCTCACCTTAGATCTCTGTTGTCATACAAAATTAGAGTTTAAGCTATGCAAACTGACAGCCAGAGACATTTATCCTATAAGCACCTTGAGATTTTGTTTAAAAAAAAAAAGGAAATCAAAGCAACACCTTCTGATAATTTGTAGATTTCTGTAAAGACAGGGTAGCCTGAATACTTGTGTGAACTACTGAGAACAGCTCTTCAAATAAAATAATCATCTGAAAAAGAGTATTCTAGCAGTCATGATCAATAGTCAAAAGAGGGCTTCAAAAGTACCCAATCATTTAGCAGTTCTTCTATAAGTAGGAAAAAAAAAACCCACCACAACACCCCTGCAACCTTGATATGCTGCTATTTTGTCCAAAGAAAAACCCAGCAGCTGTCTTTAAGATGCAAACATAAAATATCATGGGTCTGTGGGCTTATTTGAACTCTCAGTTATTCTAGCCCAGGAAAGACACATTCCCAGCTCCTATATGAAACAACAAATACCTCAAATAGAAATCAAAGGTTCAGTTTGTCATTTTGTAAGTATTTCTTCAGTCAACGTTGATTTCAAGTCCAACTCTCCCATTCCTTCCCAGAACAAGTCAAATTCAGAAAGACCAGATGGCACTTGAGATCTGCCTGAAATTCTTGCTCAGTCTGTCACCATCAACATGGAAACTGCATAGAACTGGATGATGTGCCTCCAGCCCCACCACTTTTTACCAGTGCATCCATAGGTATCACCTCTGGGTCACAACACTTTCATTTAAAAAAATGAACTTTCACCAAGGCAAGCTAGATGGCGTAAACTGCTACCATCCAGGATCCATCCATCCATCCCAAGCATCTCTTTCCATGTTGTTTGCATTGAAACAATGTAATCTCTTGGAAAAAAAGCATCAATAAATCCCTGTGGTCACTTTGTTGCTACAAAGTCTTTTTTTCCTCTAAAGCAAGCTGTTCAATCCCACTCAAAGCACCACTCAGCACTTAATTTATTTTGTCTGTATATTGTATTTCACAAAATAAAGTTTTATGAAAAAAAAAATACAGATATCTCCAGGAGGTCCCTCTACTTAACCTGAACGAAAAGCATTTTCTTTGAGGACTGGGAGAAGGAGTAAGTAGGGAACTACCACGTACATCAGCACTTAAACATTTTTGGGAGAAGGAGACCTGGTAGCTGGTGTCAGAACAGCTCCCACGGTGGCACTTGCCCTGGTGCACCAGGCAAGACCAAAAACCGGCCGGGGTGGCCCTGCTGCAGGCTGCCATGCGGAGCCACTCTTCCCAGCAAAATCTCCTCCATAATGCTGTAACAGTAGGCCCACAACACTATTAGGAAGGGATCCTAGCTGCCGCCTGTATTTATAGCTTTATGGACAACGAGAAAAAGCAATCAGAAATATCAGCCACCCCAAAAGGCTCTGTATCTGGGAACCAGCCCTGGGGCCGTCATTCCCGGGGCCATGGTAAGAGGAGTCCAATTACCTCTTCTGCAACTACAGTGGAAATAGCCATCGCTCATGGAAGTATTGTTACCTGCACATCCCTGCCCTTAAATGTGGCTCCTCTCTCTCTTCCTTAAGCGTTCATGAAACTGCCTTAATCCCCATCTGAGCGTCAGCTTGTTCTATTAAAATCCGACTTTGCCTTATTAAGTTACTATGCACGAAATGACCATAATTCAAGTGCCAACAGGTGCAGCAGGGCACAGCGGGGGTGGCTGGCACCAGAATAAACTGCAGCCGTTGAAACAGCAGCTGCCTCTTTTCTGAGGCTTCCCAAAAAAAGTTTCCCATTTAAACTCTCACCATACTGGTAGACAGGGCCAAATGAATCTCCGAGTTATACCCTGCCCAGAGACTTATGCCAGCAGGTAGCTTACAGGGGGTTGCTACATGCACAATGGGAAAAACCCTTGACAGAAAGAAGGGGGGAAGAAGAAGAAGAAAAAAAAAAAAAAGGAAGTTATTTAACCTTATCCTAAAAAGGCAACAAAAAAAGCATGAGATACATTAAAGCAAGTTATTTTTAGGGACTCAGCCTGGAGGGCGCTTCTCAGGGGACTGCTAGACGCCCTACTGTTCCTCAACATACTGCCTATACACACATGCTCCATGCAGTTCCTCTTTCCAAGTATCGGCGGATCTCAGTTGCTGGGAAAGCAAACAAACAAAAAACAAAACAACAATTCACCATATATGCTGTCAGCCTCCTTTTTACACTGCATTGACATGTAGTCACAGAACCAGCCTAGTCCAAGGTTGGACGCAGCCCTAACGGAAAGGCTGATATTTCCATCATATTTTTCTTTCTGAAATGGCAAGTTTTATTAATTTCTAAAATATTTTTGGCCCAAGCCTAGAGGACTAACAAAATGGGATGACTTCTCATCAGTGAAGAAACAGACAGATTTTTAAGCCATTTGCTTTCAAAAACTCACATTCATATTTTTGTTTAAAACAAAATGCCATATTATGAAACATAACCAGCCTGACAGTATTTCTCTGAACTCTAATTGCAAGGAATCAAGGTAACTTTACCTACACTACTCTCACTCCTCAAAAATTAAAGCAGAAATAATTTTTACAGACAAAACAGATGAAAACAAAGATAATGCTCCTTTCCCATTAAACTGAGACTGAGCCTCAAAGTATTTCATAGAGCTGCACAGGGAATGGATTTTTATGCTATCCAAAGGTTTTAGTAATTTTAAACACCCCCTCCCCCCCAATTTAGACAGAGACAAATATCTGAAAAAATGTTCATGTTTTATAAGACAAAAATATTTTGTGGGGATCTTAAATAATTCAGTCATTTATAAAGAATGGCAAACTCCTTATATACTAGCCTCTTTCAGCTAGTGACGGCTTCAACATAAAACTTTTTTTGTTATTTATTCTGAAAATGTAGAAACAAGATGTTTTGGAAATTTAATGACATGGGTTTTTAAAATGAGAAACACACCAAACTCTTACAGTCAGCTTCAATTTAATCAATAAATCTCATCCAAAAGATAACCAATCCAAAAACACAGTTTGGAAATGCCTAAACAGCTCTGGTGCCTCATCTGTAGGAGAGAGGGGAAATCTCCTAATTTGCCTCAAAACCATTTCAAGGTTGAACTTGTTTCAACCTGCTGCCTCCATAGTAGTAACACAGGCATCACTCAGAGCTCTGACCCTGGGGAATGCTCCTCAAAAAAGGCCACTTCCTCTTAAACTTTTTGTTCACCAAAGGAAAGAAATACTCCACACAAGAAGTACCACTGGACTCCTGTACAGCACATGATACACCATGACTGAGCTCCTCCTTTACTAGCAGAGAGAGACTGAAGACCCTGGCAGCTGGGGAAGGTCGCCCTGCATCGGCTCAGGCTCTGCATGGAAAAAGTAATTCTCAGTCCCTGTCATCTGACACCTCTTGCCATCATTACATTTGCTTTGTATTTTAAATAGAACATTGTTAATGAACATACTTTCCATTACTCAACGCAATTGACAGTTTAACTCCTCGGGAGCAAGGCTAAATCCCCACAGAAAGGTCAAGCTGCAAAACACTGGCCCTTGGTATGCAGCACTAGACGCAGTGACCAGCACCATGGAGCAGGCAACCTACAAAAACAAGGCAGAAAGGTCAGAACGATTGAGGAGAGGTGGTCACCAAGCCCAAGAACGTAATTCTCCTCTTGACGCAGGCTGCATTCATTGAGAGTAGGCTACCACCACACATACGAGCAAAGACATTCCCACAGCTGTTTCTGCCACGCCAGGGGTAGCTGAGAAGCTCCTCCAAGAGGGGGGATTCATATGCACTGAGTGGGACGGATTTCAGACAGCAGGGCACTGCAAGAGGAGCAGCTCCCCTCTGTCCAGCAGTGCTCACGGGTCCAGATCCCCAGCTAGGAAAAGGCAGAGGCTGTTTTGTATGACTCACGGTGCTTTGCTTTGGAGATATCCCAGACCCAAACAGGCTTGCACAGCCATCCACAGTATCAACACCTACAAAAGAGACCATCAGGCACAGCCTCCTGTCCCCACTGCCACGGTCATACTACAGGTGCTTTCCTCTTACATGCAGGAGTTGAGTATCAAAAACATGGACACTGGGCTCTTAAAAGGAAGAACTGTTTCTGCACAACATCAGTGTTCTCCCTAGTCCTGGACTAGGTTTCAATTTATTTTAGAAGAATGGTCTCCAGCTAGTGGTTGGTGCAGTTCTGTGCAGAAACAGAGACCAGATGGACAGAAAGGGACATCTACCCAGGGCAACACAGCACAGTGGTCAGATGTGCCTGATGCATCAGGAGTTATTTACTGGTCTTACAGCACCTGAGTGTTGTACACAGCATGCTCCACCCACTGCCCCAAGCTCATTTGGGCAGAGATTGTTCACACATATCTCCTCACAACCCTCTCTGCATAGCTTGCTTTCTCACTCCCAGGAGCTGCTAGACACCAGTCATTTCTCCCTCCCACCTACCGACTAAGAAACCAAGGAAGCCAACAGCAGCTGTGTCACTCTTCCCTAGAGCAAGAAGGAACGGGAAGTGCACTAATTGACCCTGACACTGCAGGAGCCAGCATAGGTACTCACACTGCCACCTCACAGCATCAGCCCAAGGCTCTGCAGGTCTCCCATCTATCTGGAGACATCTCCAACACTTTTTACGCAACAGCAATACATGTGATTATTTCTTATTACTGAGGCGCCTGACATTACTATATAACATCACCTGGGTCCTTCACACAGATCTGCTAGCCCCAACCCTCATGCCATGATGGCAAACCCAAGAAGAGAAAGTTTGGCAAAGATGCTCTCTTTCTGGGAGGCAAACGTGGCTCTTCACATCACTAAGCTCTCTCAGCCTTCATATCCATCTTCTCTGCATTAGAAGTGAGGTATTAAAAAGCCACAGTACGTACAACACTCCTGTCTGAACAAACTCCACAAATATAACCCTCCCAGTGATGTAAGCTTGCTTCCACACTGAAATACTTTCCTTTCTTCCACATCTCCCCTCTTATGGTATTTCATACCATTATTACAATAACAATTGTTCCACTTCAAGAGATTTTCAACCAAATCTTGGGCTTTAAACACGACACATTCAAACAGTCTTCTTCCAATTACTATCTTACTGTCCATGCAGTCCTGCTGCAGCTTTAAATCTACACCCTTCTTATGCCAGGGAGGCTGACTTTTATAGGGACACAAGGAAGTGCTCAAACGTGTAATGAAGAAGAGATGCTTCCTTAGTAACCTATTTCTCATTTATTTTATAATGAAAAATCCCATACTTTCTCATTTACCCAGGCACTTACATTTACTTCAAAATGAAATCTGAAATGTTGCTGAAAATATAAAATTTCAGTCTCACATCTACCTTCTAGATTAACTGACACAATACATATCAGACCACAGTTTATTAGAGCATTAAACTGAACTTTCCATTACCTAAATCTATGGCTTGGGAAGACAGTATAGATTAGTTCATAAACATTTCATTTCTCCACCAATGTAGCAATGATGGGTAACAACACTCCTAAATCAAACTGTTTGTTGTAAAAGAAAGGCTACTGCCAATCCTCTGGAAAGGCCTTGCACTAAGAAGTGAATGAGGGAGATTGGTAAGAGCAATAAAAATGCATGTGCGTATTTCCTCAGCAGCATGCAAAGTATTTCAAGAGGGATTGTTCAAGCTGGTGAAAAGAAACAGTAATGATTAATTATTATTTGCCATTATACTTTTAAACAGACAAATTAATTTTTACTGTGTCTCCATAGTTTACATACATTGTTTATTCCCTTAAGGGTGTACAGTCTTCTGCTGCATGAAGGGTGTTTAGGCACAGAGAAATGTCACAGGGTGAATTTCAGCCACCAGCATGGCTCCAAGGGAATTCTGCTCCTGCCCAACCTCACAAACATCCACTGAAGCTCACTTGGCCTCTTCATGGTCTCACGAGTGAAACCAGGCAATGAGGCACGTTAAGAGAGGGACCAGGACAGGTGGACAGCACAAAGTCTTGAGAAAGCCAATGACAAAAGCAGCACTTCACAGTGGCTCCTCACTTATGTTCTCTACAGCCATCCGGAGCATTTCTCCTTGGTGCACTGTTCTCTGTGCTGACCTTTTCCTTTCTCACCTCCCTGTTGTGTGCCAGGCAGCAAAAGGGATGGACTGCTGTGCCTCTGGTCTACATCAGGGCACATAGGTTTGAACAATTTCCAACCTCTTTTGAGCATACCTAGCAGGACAGTGCTATGTAGTACAGATCACATCCATTTTCCATGAAAGCAGATCCTTAAGAGAATCAGAAGCGAGGAGGAGTGCATAACAGCTCACCAAGTCTGGCCACACTTGAGGTTATTTTCCCAGAGCTCTGCTACAATGACAAGGAGATCACAAGTGAACCCCAGGCATCACGTGGAATAAGAAGAGTAAATCTCTCTCTCTCTCATAGTTGCCATGAAACTTGTGAAGCAGGCTTAGAAGTGATAAGGTGAAGAAAAAAATCACCCATAATTCGTTACGTTTCAGGAAAAATAAGTCTCATATCTTTAAGCCAATCACATTTTGGGGGCTTTTGGACTTGAAATTTGATTCACACTTTGTGTAGACTTGCAGTTGGGAGCCACAGAATGCTTGTACTGCAGGGAAGGAGCCTTATGATAAGACCAACTTAAAAAAAAGTTCCTTTTCAGAATAAAAGTATTAAATAATTCAAAGCCCTTTGTGGAACTGGCACAGTTGCATGAGTTTCTATTTAAAAATCTCTACAGCATGGCCACGCTTAACTTTTCACAGCAAGATGTAAAGACAGAAAAAATACTGAAGAAACCCTGCAGTCAGGTACAGCTTGTAGGAAGGTCAGTATAGCACAGCATTCACGACCTCAAAAGTTAAACTTTATTATCACAAAACCCCTATCAGATGTCACATTTCGCATCCTCTGCATATGCTTCAAAGAAGCATGACAGTGATTGTCTCTACCCACAGCTACAGTGAGGATGGTGGTATTTAGTTTCCTACAATCTAACTAATTAGCTAGTCATATCAACATAACCCTCATCCACCCTGCAGTAAGTTTAGAGTATCTGGGGACACCACATAGTATCAAATGCTTGGAGAGAAGCTACAGAGTGCCTGTGGGTCAGTTTTAAAGCCTTACAAAAAACTATAAGATAATAAGGCTTTGCAATAGGTACTAAAAAAGAAATTGCCATCCACCCCATCATTAAAGTGCAGAATAGTGTAAAGATCCACTTCCTAAAGTAAGCAAATGAAGTTTCTAGGCTGTTTTCCAGAGTGCCTGGTACTCAGAACTCATAAAAGGTCTCTTTTCTCTGAGGGGAAACTCCTCTTTCTAGGCTCTCAGCCCCCATTAACGAAACTCTTCTCCAGGGCTCAAGCAAACATGTGCTCCTCTGAATCCCAAAATCCCTGGCTAAAATAAGAGAAAGCTCCACTTCCTTCCAGGTAAAAGGGATTAATTGCTTCCTACACTCTTACAGAAGATGTGCATATCCTAAACTGGGTATCATTCAAGGAACAACATGAACATTGTTCATGTTAACATGTCACGTACACCTACCACCCCAGGGGAAATTGGGGACAGGCATTTTATTCTCACTCCTTAGACTATTATACTCCTCAGCTCTATCAAATCGGACACACAAAACCAAAATAAATTTTCTCTTTTATCTTTCCAAATATCAGCTCTCCAGACTGTTTACTCAGGAAGGCATTTTCTTTGGCTCTTTGTGAGACAAAAACAGATCCATTTTTTACTCCATGCTATACTGAACAATACCATTTTTCAAGTTGTTCTCTTCCATGCAAATGACAGTCCTTATTAACTGCCTCATTAGTTTAAAAAGTGGTTTCAATTCAGAGTTTCTCATCTGTAACATTCCTGTATACCTGAAAAGCTAAGTTTGTTTTTAGAAGACAACAAATAAAACACCTCTCCTTTTGTTTAACTTACGAGGTTTCCTCTGGTCTGTTCCTTAGTCATTCAGGAACGTATCTGATCCTCTGAGCAAGGGTTGATGTTATTACTGTATCTCTTGCACATCTCTGATGGAATAAAAAAGAGCAATTAGTTGAACCCATATAGGCCATACCACACATAGCAAGAACACATTTTCAGAAGAGCAGGACTTATCTACCTTCTCAGCAAGTTTGCTAAGGTTGTGAAACAAGCCGTGCAAGGAAAACAGGCCAGTATCTACACAAGCTCAGAGTACAGCCCTATAATCACAAGGCAGCCTTACTAATCATCACAATGGTAAAGTAACAATCCCAGCATACCTTTCTACATCCTCTGAGCTCAACACCTACACCTGTGCAAGGGTGGTGCTCAGCTATTTCAAGTTCTTGAAAGCACCAAGGCATCTGTTAAAGAAATCTCTCCTTCAGTGCAGATTAAACCCATTACATTAATTTGTCCAGTTCAGCAGTAGCTTCCATCACACCATTTCTGCCAAATTTGGTGCTACTCTCTTACATACAGACCAATTCTCTCCCAGCCGCTTCCTAAACTGGGGATAAGAAACTTACTTTTCTATTTGCCTGGACAAATAGAAGGCACAGCCGTGGCTGATCAACGGCTCCTGGTCTCTAACACAGTTAGCACAAAGCATGGGAATGAGTTCATACCGCCAACTGAAACTGAGACCTCTCAAGCTCCTTTCACAACACCAACACTGAATTGATGAGAATGTTTGTGGTTAACGGCTGAGTTAGGCTGGATTTCGGCTGAAGACCTGTGGAGGAAATGGTGAGCAGCTCATTAGAGCTACTGCATCCAAACCCCCTGGGACTGTTAACTGAAAAAGAGTGTTGAAATGATACATATGTATTCTGCACATAAAAAAACATGTTAAAAGAGCAGAAAATCTACAGAGTTTAGGATTAGGAAACCCTAGCATCAAAGTTACTTGGCGCTTATAAAGAAAGAGTCGTTCATGAGGATGCATCTCAGTGTTATCTTTATCATTTGAGCCCTATTAAACCAGACAAATGGAGCAGCTTTCTCCCAAATACCAAACAAATAATGAAGTCTGAAACTGTAAGCATTGATATTGCTTGAACAGAGACACTTTAAAATACTGTTGGAAGTGCTTACTGCTACCAGACAGGATGCCACTCATTTTGATTCTGATATAATAAAAAGTACAGTAGTATATTTTCATCCTTATACAAATACAACACTGATTACACATACAGGGAGTAGCCCTGTTCTGGGAGATGATGCCATATTTGCACAGCCCTATTTCACACAATACTTTCAACCTTCAGCAATACCTTCCTTAAGTATATTAACGGCTGCTGTGTTCAGCAAATGCCTTTATGTGCCTTTTATATTCACAGCCTGCTGCTCTGATATCTGTTACTTGAAAATTAAGCGCATTTTTAGTGGTCTGCAGCTGATTTACGTAGGACAACAGCTCTGATCAACAGACAAACTTTGCTGAAATTTTGAATTCTTCATAGCCATCTTTGAGAACTTTTATCCTGTGCCACATGCTAAAGTGAACGCAGACTGATGAACACCTGAGTAGCTGAAGTTTCCTTGTTTGGTACCAGACGTAACAAATTCTCCCTACAGAGGAAACCAAGACTTCAGTCTGTAACTTCTGTCTTCACTGGGAGTGCTCTCTGAAACAGCTGCTCTTCTTGAGCTTTGGTAGAAGTGATTTTGAAATAATTTACTGAGCAACTTGTACAGTCCTGTTCCAAATCAGTACTGCCACATGCTGAAAACTGCTGACAGCTATCCAACTAACAGACAAAGACGTGCCGGCACAGACTTCAGGCCAGCATCCTAGATTGGTAACCCTTTTTAAACATGATAGTTTGAAGTTTCATGTTAAAAGACCCAGGGAAAACAAAATCTTGTCCCATGGTGAGAGATCACCTGCCACCATCATGTTCAGGCCTGCCAAGTCATGTTCGCTGCCCGTGAGACTCACACACTCGACTCCCACGTCCCTCTCCCTGCCAATACCCGGCTATCGCTGGACCTCACATGCAGTTCTTGGAGGGCTGTGGCATCTCTCGGTGCTCCAAGGCACATGCTGAAGGAGTTGGCTCTCCTGGTAGTGGTGTGCCTATAGGCCACATGTGGTCAGAGAGTGGGAGCGCAATTGTGGTGCTCTGCTGGGATGGAGTTATGAGAGCTGGCTACCAGGGGCCCATGCCCTGAGGAGGCCCACTTGAAGGCACGGGCATCAGCTGCAGGCCATCTCTCTCTGTCACATCATCTCGCACCCACATGACTAACACTGTGTGACCCCATGCAAAGGCACACGAAGGAGAGTCACGTATCAAGGGAGAAGTAAGCTGAGAGCTCTGCATCTTATTCCCGCTTGCCCTGCACTATAATGCCAAGACAAAAAATGTTGGACGAAGAACATGCAGGTCCCCTGATGGGCAGACGTGCTAAATTGGCACCTGGGTTCTTCTTGAAAGAAGACAGCACATAAGCTTTAAATAACCTACTCAGAAACCAAACCTCTAGGCTATTCATATCAGACATGAATAGTTGGACACACTCTTTGCAACACAGACTAGAAGTCTAAAAAGGGGATAAAGTGCTTTGTGAGAGGGGTCAGCGCTGTCCCTTGCTGTGTTTTCAAAACTTCTGGTCAGATTCTGCAGCTTGACTTTAGAGACAGTATCACCACCACATGTAGCAAGACAGAGGAATACACATAACCATAGCTCTTTTAACAGGAGTCTCTATTACCCAAATACATAGACAGCCATCTGGCAGAAATCACCTTCAGGGCTTGTACATGGTGTTCACCAGCTGTCAGAGGATCTCTTTTGAATGACTGATCAGCCAAGAAGAACATACCTATAAGCAGTTCTTCCACTTCAGATTTGTACCTTGGATATCAAAAATTATTTAAAAGCCAAGTACATGCCAATGGCACAGGAAAAGCTCTGAGAAAAAACAGGACATTTGCACCCAAGGGCTGCATTAACTGGTAGTTCTCCACATTAAGTTGTCTGTTATCAAAACTAAATCCAACACACCTAGCCCTGGAGGAAAACACTCTTCCACAGCAACAGATGCTGCTGCAGACGTAATAAGACAAATGATGTCCTAGCTCAAGAATACACATGGAAAGTTGTTGGTGACTTATGTGACAGAAAAAATGCATGCAATGGGATTTGTTTGCTCAATTCCTTTAAAATTTCTTTTACTTGCAGTGGGAATGAAAGACAGCAAAGAATATATCTTCTAAAAAAAAGATAATTCCTTTTATACGGCTGTTCTGACCTGAATACACTTGTACAGTCTTCATGTCTGGAGAACAGGTACTCCTGAGATGAACAACAGGAACATTAAGTTTGACCAAAACCAGAACAAATTTCATTTCCACCTGTCTTACCCACAGAGCTTCACTTGAACACTCTTTCTCCAGGTAACCTACAACTCCTTTATTTGCTAACTTTGTATCTTGTAAGGCCACATGCATTTTTTTTCAACAAGACAATGCTTTAAATTACATTCATTGTACTAAATATGTTAGACATTGTTCCCAACAAAGCAGGCACTGAAGAGAATACAGGTCCTTTCCAGCTGTAGCAATGGCCTATTAACACTGGCAATCATAAAAAAAAGAACATAAACGGATGACTCCAAAGAGACTGTTCAACCAAACCAATTTGTAACAGAGCCCAAATGTCACAGAGTCCTCAGGTCAGGGCAGTAGCACACTGTATGGGAGCCCACTGACTTGGTGTCTTTACATCACGCTGGCAACACTTCTAATATGAGAGGGGTGGATATTGCTACTGCTGGGTATGACTGGGGGATACAGTGTTTACCAGTGTAACACAGAGATCTCTAGCAGTTTGGTGTCTCAAAGAAAAAAGCCTACAACTAACCACACCATATGAGAGCAGCAGAGTTACTAATTCGGGAGCATTTACACCCAATAACATATGGCAAACCATATCCTTCTCCCAAGGTATCCGTACTAGAGGTCAGGAAGGACAGACAGGCCATTTACTGGTATGGGAGATGACCGTAACAGAGAAAGCATCGCCATGAAGAGGGGGAAAATCAGAATTAGAGACTCACCCTGTGACTATGCCCACAGGAGGAACGAAGGTGCAGGGACCAGACTGCGCTAGGAAGGGGTACACCACTGTCACTTAACCCTGGCTATGCTGTGTCTCTGTAAAGTCCCATTAGGCTGCCGTAAGAAAAGCACAATCCCAAACTGGAAACAGCATCTAGGAGGAGGACAACAACGCATTTGCACTCTCTGCCCTGCTGCAGTACTCTGTTTTCTGCAAGTGCGTGCAAAAAAAAATCATTGTTCTTAATGTCCAATTTTTTACAACCATCCTTCTTCCCCAAAAAACTGGTATGAAAAACATCAATCTGTTTGCCGCTGCCTGCTTGAGGCATTTCCTGATCCCAGGAGCTGATACTTGAAACCTGGACAAAGTTTGCTTTTCTGTGGCTTAGGGCAGGATCTCCCACCTCTCAGCTCCCTTATCACTTTACCCTGTGCGTGGGTGATGGGATATGTCTTGCCAGATCTTCTTGCTGCAACAAAGCCGCCAAGACTGTAAATTGGGTAACCAGGGCATCCCCAGGAATGTGAATCTCCCTGTCAGCCTCCTGCCTGCTAACAGACCTGAGACCAAGGTGCTGGGCTCACACTGGAGCCTACACCAGCGCAGGGAGGGCACTCCTTAGGAGGCTCTACCTGACGCGACCTCGTAGGCATGCCCAAATCTTACCTCTGGGCACCCAGATTCGGTAATTCCCACCAAACTCTGTTTTACTTCTTTCCTCTCAACTGCCCTTGCATGGTTCCCTCCTGCCTACTCTGATATGAGATCAGACTCCCATGAAAAAATAGTACAAGTTTTCAGGCTGCAACTGGTTTTGTAACACGGGTGCTTCTGGCTCTAAGTACAGACAGACAGACAGCTCTCTCTATTGCCAGTATGTCACACTGAAAACACATATACCCTTCAAGAGACAAGACTCCTTTCAGGTAGGCCCATCTATAGGAATAGCTATTCCTGTAGTGCCATCTTCTGGCTTCGGGTGTAGGAACACTATAGCTGAAAGTGGGATTGATCAAGAGATTTTTTTTTTTTATTTGTTAAAAACATTACAACAGGTTTAGACTATGGATCAATATACAGAAACATCCAAACCACAGGAATTCTCTTGACAGATTATGTACAATTCACCTCCCAGTAAATTATTAGTTTTAAAATGACAAGATTTTAAAAAATATCTTCTGGTCCGACCTGCTTTGTGTTTTGGGCCATTACAATCTTGCTTTTCAGCTTTTGTTTTATTTCTCAGCAAACATCAAGGATCAAAACCTCACTTTTTGCTTACAATTTTTGTGCCATCTCATGGCTCTGGAAGGTAATGCCTGAAGGTTCCCCACCACCACGTGGGGAGTGAGGAAAGCATGTAAAACCCCACTGATGGGAACTGCATATAGCTTTAACCCAATCCTCATCACGATGACGACTGGTAACATCTATTTTCTAGTCAGTTAGTATCTCGGGGTTTTGTTGGTAAAGGAAGCAGATAGGAGCTCCATTCTCAGAGAAAAATGCCCATTTACAGCTCAAAACTTTCCCAAACGCTTGACGCGGGAGGGTGTTATCCGTCAGGGCTGCTCCCCGCGCAGCAGGGCGACCACATGAGCCGAAGGGAGGAAGAACTAGGAGCAGAATGTTAAATCTTTACTCTTTTCCCCTGCTTCAGTGGTTTTCTCTTCCTGAAAGTAATGCTCTCTCCATCCTTTGGAAAGCTCCTGCACATAATAATCACAGACCACTTTTTTTAGGGAAGCAGCCCTTAAAAAAAAAAAAAAAAAAAAAAAAAAAAAAAAGAGTGCTAAAAGATTTTGGTGTGCAGGTTCCAAAAATTAACACCCATCGACATCAGCAGGCCGTGGGGTACTTTCCTCCCGGGGAGCGGCCGCCGCAGCCGGGGCCCGCGGAGGCAGCGAGCGCTCGTCCTGCCGCCAAAATGGCCCCCGAGGGGCGCTGCCTTCCCCCGCCGCACCGCCTGGAGCAGCCCTGAGGGCGGGGGAACGCAGGTTCCCCGCCTCGGTCCCTCGCCGGGGCTGGGGGCGCCAGGCCCCCCAAAATCCGGCCTGCCGCCGCGGGGAGGGGTGACAGCCCCGTCCCTGAGGGGACGCCCCCGCTGCTGCCGCCCCTAGGGCGGGAGGACGGGGCCATGGCAGAGCGGGGAGCTCCCGCCCCGCGCAGTCACGCAAACCGCCCCGGCACGCGCCATCCCCTTCGGCCCGGCGGCCACCTCGCCCTCCCTGGGCGCGCCCGAGTCGCCTCTGCTCCTGCTCCCGCTCCCCTCTGTAACGTCATTTCAAAACTACGTTAGAAAAATAGTAGTAATACAGACGTTTCATCATAACCCTGTTGTAAGCCCAGACGTATTAGAAGGGATTTACAACGGCAGGAAGGCGGGAACGGGGCTGACTACGGGGGTGCGCGTTGCGACGGGCTTGGGGCAGCAGAAATTCTTCCACTCGCCCCAAAGGGCGAGGAGGGGGGCAGCGCTGACGGAACCGAGAAGCTGCCACTCAACGACCCGGAAAGAAAACGATAATAACAAACAAACATGATCAACCCACCGGCGAGGAGCGGACCGCCGCCCGCCTACGCCGCGGGTTGTACCGGCGGGGCCGCCCCGCCCCGCTCTGTCCCGCCGCCTCCCGCCGCGGCGCAAGATGGCGGCGCGGCTGCTCCGCCTGCGCGGGTTGTTGAGGGCAGCCGGTCTCCGGCCTTTCTCTGCCCAGACCAGGTTAGCGGGGCGCAGGGCCGGCGTTGGTGGGCATCGCCGGGGTGGGGAGGCGGGCGGCCGCCGGGCAGCGGGGAGGGTACCCGGGCGCCTGTGTCTGGGGGCCCCGCCGGGGCGCACCGTGAGGGTGGGCGTGCGCCCCTGCGCTTGGGCGCGTAAGGGTGGGTGGGTGGGTGGGTGTGGGTGTGTACGTACGTACGTGTGTGTGTACGTGTTGATGGGGTTGCATGTGCCACATGTATACATATATATATATGAATATATATCTGTGTGGTGGGTGTACGCACCTACGTGTATGTTTGAAGGGGTGTGGATGTGTGCCTTGCATATGTGTGGTGGGAAGGTTATAAGTATAGGTGTATATGTATGTATAGGCGCGTGTGTGTATATGTGTGCCTGTGCCCCTGTTGCAGGAGGCAGCAGGGGTCCAGGTGAACGGCTGGGGCCCGGCGGGTCGGGGAGCCCCTGCGCGTCCCCGTGACGGGACCGACCTTTGCTCCACTTCCCGCCTGCGCTCGGGGGACACCGAGTCCCGTGGTGGCAGCAGGTGACGGGCCCGGACGCGTCCTTGCCCGGGCACCCCGGTCACCCGTGGGCCCGTGGCAGCAGGGCGCTTGGGGTCGGGGAAGGGGGTTTTCGGCGAGCTGAAATGCAGGAGGGTGCTCAGGCCTCCTCTGACCTTCCAGTTGTGTCTCGTAGGGCTGCGGTTGGCGTGAAGGAGCAACCTGCCCCTTCCCTGTGCGCCGTGAGCCGCGAATTAAGCAAAAGGGTGGTCTTAAATAAAGCTCGATATCATCTCAAACAGCTTTAAAAATAAGGTGGAGCTTTTGGGAGAGTCACTGTGTGCCTAGCACAGGAAGCCTGTGTTTGAAAGTACAAAATATTGAAGAAGCAAGTTGCAGCAGCCCATTTCTTCCAAATATCACTAGAAGTAAATAGAGTCTGTGTTTCAGGGGCTTTTAATCCTTTGCACGAGGAAGAGCGTGAGTAACTTCATGTGGCAGTAAATGAAGACCTTTGTAACAGAGTAAATAAGCGTACGCTCAGCTCAGCTAAGCTCTGTGGGACTACACACAATTACTGTGCTGTGCCGGGAAACTGGTGCTGAGGAACTGAGGAGAGATGAACTAAATAGTTTGAGAAAGGAACAATGAATGCCTTTTCAATTTAATATAGTTCAGCTTGGTATTTATAATTTCTCATGTTCTGTGGCAATAAAATAAAAGCAAGTCAAAGAACTCAATGCGCAAATGTAAGAAGGGAATTTTCATTTCAGCCCTAAAGTAGTATGTCTTCCTTGACATTCTAAACCCCTACAAAAGCTTTAAACCCTTCCTTGTTATTTTCTAATTATACTTTCCTTGTGTGGTTTCAACTACTGACATTTATCACTGTTTCAGTTTTTATTTTTTGTTAAGGAAGCATTTTATTTTTACATTTATTTTTATCAGAGTTTCAGAGGGATTAGCCTTCCTGTACAAAAAAAATACTGAAAGAAGGAATTAGAAAGCATTATTTTCAAGGTTAGAACTACGCAGATATATGTGATAACGCAGAGTATAATATAGCCCTCAGAGCATGCAAATCCATGTTGTACTCGCTTTTATTTTGAGTGTGTGAATTTTCAGTGTGATGGATTTGCAATATTGGGGCTTTTGGGGGCATGTACAGAATGAACAAAACCCACAAAAAGGTTTACTTGTTCAAAGAGTTACCTCCTCAGTTTAAATTGAGCTGAATTGCATTTTGGAGGTTGTGTGGTGGGGGGAGAAGGCAGTGATGATTTTTAGAATCTAATGAACAGAAACTTTATCTTCTTACCTATGTATGTATTATTATTGTTTTTAATTTACTTGAAGCATTAAGGACAAACCAGTCTTGCTTTACCTCCTTTCACAGCCCAGTGAAGTACAGTGTGTGTTAGGTATTTACATTTATTGTGGGTATCCTTTGGACCCAATAGTGTGCTAGACTTGAGATGTGAGCTATGTTTAACAACACGGGTGTTTCCTTTCTTTTAAAAGGGTTACGTAAATGAGGGTGCCTGTGTCCTAACAGATGCTTTCACTTGTCTTTTTTTTTCAGTCCTTTGCAAACGGAACAGCATGGCACAAAGCGCCCAGAACCGTCTTCTGCTAAAAGTTTGGTTGATATAGGAATTCGGAGGATCTTCTCGCCAGATCATGATATCTTCAGGGAGAGTGCCAGGAAGTTCTTTCAGGAAGAAGTGCTGCCTTTTCACGCAGAGTAAGATACCTTTTAAACATTTTGGTTTGCCAAATAGTATGCATGTTTTCCCCAAAATGCTTTTTGGGGTGTTAATCTTAATATAACAGGATAAACCGGGTATTTGTTTTCATTTACAAGCTTTGTATTTCAAATTTACTCAATTAAAACAAACTTGCCTCTGAAAATCATATGTGAAAAAAATCACACGTAATAAAAATCCATTGCATTCTTTGAGCTCCAGTGTAGGCAATATGGCGTCTTTGTCTTAGGGCCTATGAGCAGGCAAATGCAGTTTGCAGAGTTGCAGCAAAAGTATCCCTGCTTGTAGGTATTACCTCTGACACCGGTATCTTGGGGGTGGAGTTAGGGAGAGAATTCAGCTGCCACGCTATTGTACTGCTGTCATCCAAAAAGCATTAACACTGTGTCTAGGTTACATTGCAGTAGATTTTGTAAATACAGTACACATAGGATGGTAAGCTGGATTGTGTATTACTAAGAAACTTGCACAAAATATCTTTGTTTAAATTCCTGTCTTTTTTGCTTCTATGGAAATATGTGTGGTCTTCTGCAAAGAGTAGAAGTGTCGTACTTCCATTGAACTAGCGCTGGAGGGTGTTTTTCACCCTTATTTCAGCTATATCCAATCACATTATAGTTGGAGAAAGAAAATAAATGAACTCAGAACGTGTTTTGAACAGAAAGCATTAAGCTGCAGTAGTGTCTTAAGCAATTCTTACTTTACTTTAAAAACATTCCTGCAAAAACACCGGGGGGTAGCAAAGGGCTTATTCTTAAATCACACTGCTAGATGAGTTCGCAGTGTGTATCCACAAACAGTTGAGATGGCACAATTGAGTGGGTGGGGTGTTGTGGCTCTGGGGCAGAAATGAACAGCGGGAGGCAATGGAAACAGCTTACATCAGGGTTGTTGCCAACTATTTTTTTCATCCTCAAACTGTGACCTCAAAGTAGTATGCTTTTCTACTGTACAGTCATATTCTGTCTACAAAAACAGATGTTTTCCCTCATCTTTTGTTAGAATGACTTCTAGTGCAGGTTTGTGAACAGATACTGGCTCTGCTTGAGGTTGCTGAAGATCCTGTTTGCTAGTTGGCTGACACAACTATTTCCAAGGGAGACTGGAACAAGTTGGACTTGTGTTCTTGCATCACTTGAGTGACCTATGAACCATTCTGTTCTCACACCTTTCAAGTAAACAGGCTTCAGGCATAGTATATTAATTGGCTGGGCTGATGTGAAAAGACAAGTGTGGCATCAGTGAATGCAGTTGTGGATTATTGTGAGGAGGAGAAGCTTTTGTGATGGGTGAAGTAGACAGGAATGGCCCTGAAAGTGGCGGGGGCAAAGATGGTCATGAGAGAGATTTAAGATTTCCAGTGTAGGAGTGAAAGCTCTGGGAATAGCTTTGGGAAGCTTAAATGTGTAGGATAAGGTACTTGATTAACTGTGGATAAAGTCCTGTGGTATAGCTCTGCTACACACAGGTGTGTCAGAGGAGTATCTCTGGTCTAATCTGTCTATGATATAATTTTTAAATTGTGGTTTAAAAAAGAAAAGAGGAAAAAAAAAAAAAGCTATGCCGTGCCATTAATGGCCATCCAACTTTCTGTTGAGTTGGCAAACTCCATTAAAAGGCACTATTTTTCCAAGAATAAGTGATCTCTGTGGTGTTAAAATCTGCAAACTGTCAGCAGATAAGCCTCAACTATCTATTTACAGAGTTGAAACCACTTTACAGCAGTAATTTACCAAGATACAGTACTAACTTGTAGTAAGTGCACAGGGGTCAATTTTTATGTAAAAGTTACTAATGTGTTAATGCTCGGTTCTTATGAAGCAGTTGTCATTGGTAGATTTGAAATCTTTCACATAAGATACTGATGTGTTACACCCATTTTGTACGTGGGGAAAATGGAATGTCAGGAAGGTAAAGACCTGCTCGTAATTATCCAGATGGTTGTGGCTAAATCTTCTAAATCCTGATCTGGTACTCGGACCAATAGGCAGCACTGCCTTTCATAACAAGGCTTAAAGAGATGTCAGGTTGTATGTTGGAAGCAGGAGTTCAAATTTGTTATGCAGTTGGTGCCCCTGTAATGCCAGTAGCATCTGTGGACTCAAAGAATAGAAAACATATTATTAAGCCACCGCTTCTTAGCTGGGAAATATAGTTGTCTGTGTACCCTACACATTGTATGTTGGGGAGACCGAAAGCTTATTCCTATGCATTGAAACCTGGCTGCAGGTGCTGTAGCGTGAAGCAGCAGCCATGACAAATAAACAGCAGCACATGGGGAATTGAATGCATGACTCCCTTTCTTGTGTTCATTTTGCAGATGGGAGAAGGATGGCCAGGTGAGCAGGGAGCTCTGGGAAAAGGCTGGACAGCAGGGTTTGCTGGGTGTTGCTATCGCTGAAAAACATGGAGGCATTGGAGCGGATATTCTCTCTTCAGCTGTGGTCTGGGAGGAGCAGTAAGTACTAGATGCTTCGGGAAGAATTTCAGTGATATTATCAAGAGACTGTATGTTTTTCCGTAGGATGTCCTCATTGTGGAATATGTTTGCTTACAGAAAATGGTGTTATCTTTCTCACGGAAAGGATAGTTTAGACATATGTAAATTCCTCCTGTTTTAAGTATTCCAGATGATTGTTTAAGTAACAAATGTCATTGTGCTCCACTGTTAGGACTTAGTAACCGGGGGAAGCATTTTAGTTCGTCTGGTAGGTTATGTGCTCATTTGGCTGTGAAAGTACATTCTATAAATAACAATACAAGTGCCATAACCTCAGATTGTGTCTGAGACATCTGCGTGGTGGATTTCTTCATTGTTGGGTCTGTTATAACTGTGTAAAGTTCAATGTTTAAATCTTTGTAGTACTTCTGTTTGAACTTCTTTCTTTTTTTCCCCCTCTCTCCAAGGATGTATGTTAACTGTACTGGCCCAGGATTCAGCCTTCATTCAGATATAGTCATGCCCTACATTGCAAACTATGGCTCTGAAGAACAGATTAAACGCTTTATCCCTGAAATGATTGCAGGCAAGTGTATTGGAGCTATCGCCATGACAGAACCCGGGGCTGGCAGGTAAGCTAAATACTAAAACAATGGTCTTAAATCAGTAGATGGCACATAATGTTCTTGGTGAAAAAAATTCCTGACTCTCCTGGTTGTATGGTCATCTTAGTGACTAGACAGTATCCTAGATCAGGTAGTACCTCAAAAACAACTGTTACTTTTAGATTACTTTATGACAGCTTTGTCGTTTCAAGATACTTGCTCAGAATCCATTTCAATATCATCCCACTGTGGGCAAACATGCTTTGTATTTGCTTTTATGGTCTGGGTTTATAGTTACTAACTTACTTGTCATATGAACATACTTTTAATATGAAATGTAGTCAGGAGAAAATTACATACCTCGGTAGAGAGGGCTTGGCTTTACTATTAGCTTTTGTTGTGGAACAGAACACCTTATTTTCTTTCCTCTGAATCCTTTCAAACAGAGAAATGTCATTATTGAAGGGCAGAGAGCACGTTTGGAGTAGACACAGCTGATCTGGCCAGTTTCCAAAACAGGGACAGGTGAAGAGCAAAACCTCTTGGTGTCGTGCTCCTAGATGATCCTTAAGGTCCCTTCCAACCCAAACCATTCTGTGATTCTATAGATGGTAGATGTTGCCAGGGGCTTTTTACAGAGCCTCCTCATCAGGGTTGAGCCTGCTTAGAGGATGTGGTTTTGTCTGGTGTTTGTCATCTAAGGCATGTTGATGTAAGGGGATGCCGATCTGTTGGTGTCAATGCTTGTATTACACCATCTTCCACAAGTAGATACGTTAAAGTGGGACCTCATGCACTTGCACAATTGCGTAGACTTCTCCCTTGCTACAGCATGCTTGTCGTTTCTGTTATGCTCTCAGCCTTTTCACCACATTTCATTATCCTTGTATGCATATTCACTGAGCCCGTGCCCAGTCAGTATAAAATCTACCTTATTTTATACTGGGTAGAATTCAAGATACAACTTGCAGTGTCTGGAATGTTTTCTTGAAGGACCTTTTGAATTTCATTTTAGTGACTTGCAGGGAATACGAACATATGCAAAAAAGGATGGAAGTGACTGGATCCTTAATGGGAGTAAGGTAAGTGAACAGACGTATATGCCACTCATAGGCTTTGGGAACTGGAGGCATTTAGACAGTGAAGGATGTACACCACTTAGTATCTCCCCCCAATCTTTTCACTTCTGTGTTTTTTGTGGGTTTTCCCACCTGCCCCCCCCCCCCCCCCCCCCCGTTACTTTTTTTTTTAATAGGACTTAAGATATTTCTGTTGCTGGCAATTTATGGAAGGACTTGAGTAGGTTCTTTTTGTAGCTTTTAAATAACCCTATCAAAACGCCTGTTTTCCCTTAAACTGGGAAGAAAAGGTGGGGGGGGGGAAAGTCCTGCATAGTGTAAGCAGGATCAGGGCTGGTTTTTACTACTGAGGTTGAACAGCAAAATATATATACTATCACTGTGAAATCTTCTGTGGCCTGAGTAAAAACTCGCTGCCACAATCGAAGCTGTGGAATCTTTATTCAGGAGTCTGCTGGTCGTGTTAGGAGAAAAAAACCCAACTGCATCAGATGCTCTGTGTGTGTTGACAAGCTGTTGCAAAGCTGGCAGCATTAACCTCTTCTTTCATTGCCATAATAGCAAAGCAAGAAGGCAGAAATAAAGTGTTCAAATGGAAGTGTGGGTTCAACAGGGTTTGGTTTTTTAAAATTATGAAATGTCTTAATCTTCTTTCTCCCCCTGTTCTTTTGTACTCCTGCTGATAACATGGTACTGAGAGAGACTTCTGGCCTTAGCAGAATTTCAAGTGGTGAGAATGTGTGCAAGCAAATATGTATGTACAGGTGTGTAAAAGGATACTTGCTCATGCTGCACAGATGAAGCCAAGCAGGACAGATAGATCATTTCTTTTGCTGGAGTTAAGATGGATCATTTTGACAGGTTCATGCATCATTTTACAGGATTATAGTAAGCAGTTGTGACAAGAAGCCATTGATAGTTTTGCATGTTATACCTTGCTAATTTAATTTCTAGAAAAGAGAACCTCTGTGTTCATTTAATATCTGCATTTGATACCATATTCCTTCTTTGTTATGGGACAGACAAAAAAAACAGATCTGGGCATTCTTTAACTCCACACTTTTGACCCACACAATACTTCTCAACAGACCTTGTTCCAAAACACTTAATTCAGAAAGCTTAAAGCTTAAAACTCTTCTGGACACTTAAACCTTGCCTTTCATTTCACCTGTGAAAGTGTCAATGCAATCTTTTTTTCTGCTGCTTGATCTCTTCTAACTTCTCTCCATGTAGCTCCTTGCTTTATTCCAAGTTGCATTTTTTACAGGTATTCATCACTAATGGTTGGATGAGCGATGTAGTGGTTGTGGTTGCGGTTACAAACCGGGAGGCCCGATCTCCTGCTCATGGGATCAGCCTTTTTCTGGTGGAAAATGGAACAAAAGGTTTCATCAAAGGACGCAAGCTGAACAAAATCGGCCTGAAAGCTCAAGTGAGTTCATACAACCCCTAGCACGTAATAGACTTGGAGAAAGTCTAAAACCACTTAATGCCTGGCATTACCTAAATAAATATAAAATGGAACTGTGGTTCTAGTCTAGTTCTTAGGCTTTAGAGCACAAATGACACACATGCAAAGTAAGTATGCTGAGTTTGCCTGTGGAAGTCTGAAGCATGTGATGTGCAAGGAGAGGCTGAGGAAGCTGGATTTGTTCACTCCGAAGAATCCTGGAAGGACAGGATCTTATTGGTGTCTTTAGCTACCTAATGGTTGGCTGCACAGATGGTGGAGCCAGATTCTTCTTAGAGGAGCACAGTGAAAGGGAGAATGGCAAGGGACACAAGTTATATTAAGGAAAATTCGAAGTAGGTATTAAGAAAAAAAACTCACCATAAAAGTGATCAGATACTGGAACAGGGACCCAGAGAGGTTGTGGAGCCTTCATCTTTGGAGCTTAGGAAAGCATAACTGGACAAGGCCCTCAGCTGCTTGCTTTGCTGGAGCTGCTTTGAGTAGGAGATAAACTAGATGACCTCTGGAGGACCCTTCCA
Organism: Platalea leucorodia; assembly: GCF_965183815.1. Taxonomy (NCBI): domain Eukaryota; kingdom Metazoa; phylum Chordata; class Aves; order Pelecaniformes; family Threskiornithidae; genus Platalea; species Platalea leucorodia. Next base: position 64,240,122 of record NC_138827.1, read on the forward strand.
ACCTAAATGATTCTATGATTTCAAGCTAAAGTGTACAATAGCAAGAAAAAAATAGGGTGAAAGAAGTGGAATGAAGAGATGAGAATGTCAGGCTATAAACTGTTGTGTTTCAAATCCTCTTAGGACACAGCAGAGCTGTTTTTCGAAGATGTGCGGTTGCCAGCCAGTGCCTTGCTTGGAAAAGAGAACAAAGGCTTCTATTACCTGATGGCAGAGCTCCCTCAGGTAAGAGGAACGTGAGTGTTTGCTGCCTGTAGGAAGAACACAGAGACAATTCTTGTCATTGCAAGAATCTGCCTTAGTCTTGAAGTTTTGTATCGTGGGGAGCCACCCTGGGCTCAGAATCGGGATGTCTGTAGGCAACATTGTGTTGATACTGCTGCTTTTTAACTGAAGTAGACAGTTCCTAGTGCTAAAAGTGCAATTCTTTGGGCACTGGTAAAAATGTTGTTATCCCACCAGCTCAAAGCCAGATCTCTTCATCAACAGCCCAGCTATTGAAGAACTCGAGCTTAGGGTGGTGTATGTAAAAGAACATCCCACGTTCTCTTGTATACTTCTAGCATGGAACCACTTTGCTTAGTAAATTAAATGTAGCTTGGAGGTCTTTGATGCATTTGGCATTCTCTTTAAAGAAACAAGCAAGCACTCGTGTTCTAGCTGTTCTACCAGTAGAAGCATAGTAAATATATAAGGAACTCTTTCTTTGTCCATATAGCGAAGTAAATAAATTGTTTAGTTGCCAAAATACCTTGCCAGTGGAAATAACAGTTTATGACTTAGTTTACAAAGTTTTGGAATTATTTTGGGAGCAAAAAGAGGCAATGTAGTTTTTTAAAACATGACTCTGCTTTGTCAAAACTGTTTGCCTGATCTGGTAGGGATCATGTTTATTTAATTTTATACTGTGAGTAAATACGAAAACTGATCAAAGGAGATCTTTTACTGCTCTAAAAAAATAGATGCACTCATGAACAGGTTCAGTGTGATGTATCAGATGATTTCAATGGTGCTAGAAATAATTGTTCTGTACTTAGTTTCTGGTTTTCAGCATGTTAGGAGGAAGGAAAAAACAGCCATGTTATTTTGTAGGTTTTGTTTTTCTAGAGGTGTCCTACTGAAATTGTTAAATACAGTTGTTGTTTAACCTGAGCAGTGAAAACCAATAATCGAAAGAGAATTTGATGTGAATGTTTCAGTCAGTAAGAGTCCTGTGGTTCATCTGTAGCTGTTTTTTGAGTCATTGTTGTGATAGAACATTACCCCGGAAAGACTTAAAAGTGAGCTTCAGGCTGCAAGGCGTTTGTCCCACTCATTAATTTCAGTAATGCCGTGTGTCTGGTTTGATACTTAGTGTGACTTCTGCCCCCCTCCCTTAATGAACAACACTGAACATCTGTGTCCCAATTGTGCATCTGGAGAAACGTAGGACTAATTCAACTGGGTTCTGTAATTTGTGTTTCAAAAGGAAAGACTGCTAATTGCTGATATGGCTCTTGCCAGTTGTGAATTCATGTTTGAAGAAACGAGGAATTATGTGAAGCAAAGAAAAGCTTTTGGGAAGACAATTGCACACTTGCAGGTGAGTTTGAACTGAGAGACTTGTACGCAGATTCCAGTGTGCATTTGCTTTACATCTGTGTATGTGAAATAGTGAGCAAATGAAAATCACTGGGCTGTTTTCAAAGGGCTATTTGCACAGGTTTCGCTGTTGGACTGTGGCTGTTGTTGGTCTCCATGCTCATCGTTCAGTTTTGAAAAACAAAAATAATAAAAAAACCCCAAGACCATAAAAGCCTTAATGTATGTATTTTACAATTCAGTTAGATACCTCCCAGCAGTGCTGCTTTTGGAAGTGAAATACAGAGGTGGAAACTATACTGGCTTTTTGCTGCTGATGAAGAAAAATTATCTTATTGCTTTTAGGCTTGCATTTTACTGTCAGAGTTTCTAATCACAGGATCTATTACACCTGCATGTATTTCTGTATCTGCCCGGAAGCCTGCAGACTGCAGACGAGCTTGGTGCGTGTGCACGTACTGCGTTCCTCTGCCCATAATGCAGAAAAATGAACTTTGAGGGTGATGCTAGTGGGGACTCCCAGGCAGTGACCTTGCTAACTGAATGCCTGCAGAGGTGTTTGTGTTCAGCTTTATGGGTATTGTAATGAGATTCCTCAGCTACCAGCTAGCTGGGTATTTAAGTGACTGCATATAAAACTGTTGGGTCATTCTCTGTGAGCATACCTCGCTCCTGACAGTGGTAGGTAATTGTGTTTTGAGATGTTTATGCCTACGCTCTTTAGTTGCAGTCATAAAACAAACGTTGCTTTCCGCAGTATTGCAATGTTACAGTTTTCCTGAAAACCACATTAGCTGTTAGGGCTGAAGCAGACCAAGCTCCTGCATGTTCGGTTTACAGGATAGAAGTGACTCATATGCATTAGAGGATGTTGGCTGCCTCTTTTTTTTATATAAATATATATACACACACTTCTGAAATAATAATAAAAAAAGATCATTTCAAAGTGTTGAGACTTCCTTTGTCAAAATCAAATCTTTAGTTGTTCCGAATAGCAGCAGAATTGGGCCCTTTAGAGGCTGGAATGCTAGATATCTTTCAGGAAATTATGATCTTCATCTGTTTTTAAAGTTAGCATTCAGAAATCCGTAATTCCAGGTGGAATTTAATATGTGCAATGTGCATCTTTAACAAAAGAAATATATTTTACCTTTTTTTCATGTAGGTAAGGGATGCTTCCTAATTGTAGTAGTTCACGGTGCAGAGACTGCCAAAATAATCTTTTTTAGGCTAACCCGCTGCCAACCACCAGGTGGCCAATGTACTTCATAAAGTATATTATTTTTGCCAAAATAATCCATTCTTGCATACCTTTTCAGTTTCCTTTTTGTTGCTGATGACTAGAATGTGCATATAATAAAATATCCTTTCTAATTAGATCTCTGCCTTGCCCAATTCATTTAGTCATGCCACAGTACAGTGTTTGAAATAAAATCTTTTATTTGTAACAATAGTAGACTGGTCAATTATATTTATTGTCAAGAGAAGCAAGAAGACTTTGTTATATACAATTTTAGAACCGTGAGATGAGAAAAAAACTTTTGGTTCTGGGTGGTGTTTTTTATCCTCTCCCTACCGGAATTACAAGAAGACAGTTGAATGCTTGCCTGCTCTGGTTTTATATAACCTTAGTGATGGATTTTTACCTCTCCTATCTAGAAACTTTTTTAATGTGACAGAACTCAGTGTTGGAAAACTTTCTGATAGTTAGTCTAAAATTTCCTTTGGATTTGCTTGTGTCTCTTTCCATATTACTTAAACGCTGAAGAACTGGATACGTAGAAAAATGCATCCGATAGACAAAGAAATGCTATTAATAACTGGGGAAATTAGTGGCTCTACAGAGTGAAAGGACATTCCCCCACAAGGGGGAGCTGAGAGTGACAGAGCACCCAGTGCCTCCTACTCTGTGCTCTCTAGGAATTTTTGTTTTCAGGCTCTTGGTTTTTTCTCTTAAGGTCATGTTTTGAGTTGGTTTGAGAAGTAAAGGGCAGTAATTTTCTGTAATAAGACTGGTAAAGATATAATTGTACGGAAAGTAAGTTGTCTTCTGATGTACAGAGCCAAAGGTGTTTGAAATGGTGATTTATAACAGAAATCCTTTTAGAAAATGCTCCATTTTCAACTTCAAATATCACTTAAAAACTGTACTACTTCTGCTCTTTCTTTCCTCTGCCTCCTCTATCCACTTCCAAAATAAGACAGTACAGCACAAGTTGGCAGAAATGAAAACGCAGATTTGTGTGGGCCGAGCTTTTATGGACAACTGTTTGCAGCTGCATGCAGATAAACGTCTGGACTCCTCCACAGCTTCTATGGCAAAGTATTGGTATGTGGTTAAAGTAATTTGGAAGTGTTACTTGCATGATCTTGACAGCAGCCTAATGATAGAACTGAACTGTTCAGATCTAATGAAAAGATAAAATTACTGTCTGATTAATAACAACATTGTCAGCTTCTAATAGAGACCACTAGCTTTAACTTCAATCATGTAGCCAACAAAAATCTTAGTTACATTGAAAACCAGTGTTGGTTAAACAGATCAATTTCAAAATAATAGCATGCTTTTAAAATAGGCTTCCATTAATAACAAGATCAGGACTTGGCTTTAGCTTCAAGTAAAAGTGAGTACTTCATTGGTATTTAGACAAACATTTACATTTTACTGTAGCAAATAGTTGTTGGGTGTGGTTTTGGTTGGTTTTTTTTTTGGTTTTTGTTTTTGTTTTTGTTTTTTTTTTTTTAAATGGGGGCATGGTTTGGGTTTTTTAAAAAGCACCAGTTTATTTGAAGCTCATATGATATTTTTTAGTTAATGTTACTTAGCAATAGCTGTTTGGCCCAGCCAGTTTTTGAAGCTATCTGGTTTTGGGAAGAAATAGTTAGCTAGAGCTATTGCTGTAACTGAGACTAAACAGCGCTTTCTTTTATTGGCCAGAACTCCTCCTCCCTCTCCCCATACTTGGTGGTGTTATCTGTTAACTTAGGTTTAACCAGAGAAAGCTGGATGAGTAGCAGTGTCTAAAATAGTGGCATGTGAATTTGTGTAGTTTTGTTTTGCTTGCGAAGATGGGAGAAAAAAGCACATCAGACATGAACAAATAACTTTATGGAATATGCACAGGTTTACAGATTCTAGACTTTTAAAAATAAGTATAGAGGAAATGAGTAGAGAATACTAAGGGAATCTAGAGAGAATATTTACAATGAAAGGAAGGATTTTGATTGAGTGCTATTCCTGGCACTGATTACCTAGAAGTACCAGGTACATAAGCAGAGGTATTCAGTTTTGAGGAGGAGGAAACAACTAGTGCCAGCTCAGATGTAGACTTCCTCAACAAATTTCCCAAAGCATTTGAAACTCCCCCACCCTCCCAAATGTTAGTGCCACACTTTCTTGCAGATTTCCCCTTTCCCTAATGGAGTCCCTGTGGTTCCGTTCCATAAAACTCTCTTACATGGTCTAGAAAATGCTTGAATGTAGAATTGTTTTATTCCCTACTGTTTCAGGAGACTATCTCCAGCTAATTTTGCTTCAAACCTCTTGTACAGTCAATGACTTGAGTTGAGCTTTGAAGAATTTTAAAACTTTGTGCATCTCTCTTTCTGATATCTGATGAAAGGTCTGTAGGTCTTACTCTTGTGGTGACAGGTTGTATTATGTAGCTAAATTAATCTGAAAATACATTTAGGAAAGACAGTTGAGGTAACTCGCCATTGCAGATTTTAAAGTTGGTATAATAAACTGAAAGGATTTAACTGGACAGGGCCAGGGGGTGGTTTGGAGAAAAGGACTCTTACATTATTCTATGAGAAGCAATTGACTTGACTCATCATTTTCTTTACTTCTGTTGCCACTCTGAAAGTTGTATGTTTAGAAGGTGGTTTTCATGTCGTTCAACTTCAGCTTGACTTCCAGTGCAGTTAAAATCCTATGGGTTCTTTCATCTAATTTTCATCGAGTGTTTGAAGTAACATCAAGTATGTAGGTTTCCAAAAGCTGAGATACAGAACGTCAGCTGTAAATGGCATGTTATCTGCCATGTTCTAGAGGGAACGTTCACAAAACAAAATGCTTTTAAAGATTTTTATTTTTTTTTTTTAAGATCATGAAATAATTGAATATTTTGCAGTGGGCAATCGTGTTCAACAATTACAGTATTTCTTAGAATTTGAAAGTATAAAATCTATCGAGGAAAATAAATTATCCCCAGGTGATGGTTATATTCAAAGAGCATCCTGGTGTGTTGCTAGTGGGGGGGGAAGCCTATGATGCCGTTAATTTTTATGACACAGCTGGGGGATTTGATAAGAAAAGAGACTATATCAACCTGCTTTACAAAAGAAATGTCTTGGCCTGTGAGAAAGGTAAACAAGCTTGTCTGTTTTGACAGCTTTCCTTCTCCGAAAGCTCTTCCATAAGGAGAACAAATCTTTAAATACTGTTCAATTTAAGGTATTAATTTCTTACCAATCATGCAGGAAGAAAAAAGTCCCTCATAAGATAAAGTATTTTAATGGCCATAATTTAAGATCAGTTATATAGAGTAAAAAGTTTGGTTATATTTTTGTCTTGCTAACTTATCTGTATCTTTAGTAATGTTCCACAGCATAACATCCTTATAAAAAACAAATTTCTTTTTGACCATTTAAGGTCTTCTGATCTCCAAAACAGCATAGCTACTCAGTGTGTGCAACTGCACGGAGGATGGGGGTACATGTGGGAGTATCCAATTGCAAAGTAAGTGTAACATTTCAGACTTGAATGATGAAAGATTACCAGAAAAATGAAATGAGGCACTTCCTTTACATCTACTTGTCAGTTGTTTTGTATTAATACTGATTTACTGTTCCTTTTCCCATCATGTTTATTGAAAGGCAATCCACTGTACAAATGTCTTCAGGAAGGCTTTGTTTTGATTCTCCAAATAATAATTCATAAGCTGTTGAGCAATTATTACCTATTTTTCACAAAATAGAAGTTGCTTTTCTAGAAGAAAATGTTAATTGAAAAACCAGAGAAGCAATGTAAAAATAAAAATGAGGGGAGCTAGTTTGTATGTTTTATCTGAAATTAAATGCATGCATATGAAGGAAAGAAAACATGTTGGTCAGCCTAAATCTTTTGTAATACCACAAAATAACAAATTGCCTAATTAAGAGCATGACTGACTACATTCAGCTTTTTACACCTTTTTAAATGAAAAAGCTAAGAGATTTATATGTAGAGAGGAATTTGCCATTCCCAATTTTTTGCTTTATGAATATAGGGACATTTTTGGAGGTTTTTTAATATTTCCCTGTATATTATCTGTGAAGATTTGTTTCCTTTTGTGTACATGCCATTTGCCACACTAATATAAGTAGAGCTTTTGGTGGTGTTTGTTTGTTTGTTTGTTTTTAAAGAGGGGCTAATCTGATAGTAAAAATAGCAAAAACAGGACTGCTGTGCAGTTGTTGTAAGCAGATAAACTAATTTTTTTAACTGACTGGGTTTAGATTTTTTTATTCTAAATACATTAAGAGTATGAAACATTGCTTTAAAATAACTTTTTCCTGCATGTTTTTAAGCAGCGCAACTTTTGAGTGTTCCACACCCTATCTTACTAAATAGGAAGGCCAGCAAGCCCTGTTCAGGGTGTCCTCGAACCCCTTCTTATCTGTGTGTGCAGTAGTTGTCCATACAGGGTTTTATTATCCCTGTGGTTCAGCAACATGCATGTTTCCAGAGAATGCTGCATTGCTCCTGGGCTGCTCTCTGTATAATGAAGCAGAATTAAGATGGAAAAGCACGCTGTCATCGTCCTGTATACTGTCATCGTCCTGTGTGTTGTCACCAGCTGTGCATGTGCTGGGGCCAGCTCCAGCACGGGGATGGAAATGGTTTGGCTGTGTGCAGCTTTTCAGCTGCTGGCCCAAATGGAGCTGGAGCTGGTGTCAGTAGCAGGCTGTAGCCGGCTGATGTGGAACCAGTTGGCACTTTCTTTTCCTCCCAAGGTGTTTGTGTCCCACCTCAAAGAAAAAACTGACAGCACCGTTAGCAGTCCTCCCAACAGGATCAGACAGGCCCAGGGCATTAGAGCAAATTACAATGATAACTAGCAGTTTGGCTCTGCAGGTGGTGTTTTTTCACAAGGAGGCACCTGGGTCTGGCAGTTCATGCAGGCATGCTGTTCTGCAGGATGTGTGTCGTGGCTGAATGGGGGCTTAGCTCTCCGGAGTTGAGTTAATGCTCAGCTGATGTGAGGAAAGGAGGGAAGAAGAATTGGGGGCGGGGGGAAGTGGGAAGAGTCTGGTTTTATAGAGCGTTATTTTATTTTTGTTTAATTAGGGGGGATAGTGGAGGCTTTACAATGTAAACAAAAACCAGGGAAGAGATACTGACCAAATTCCTAGTTTGGCACAATAACTTGGAAAGGTGAAATATTTTGGGTAGTTGAAACCTCTTTGGAAATGTGAACCTCTTTAAAAATGGGAATATCATACTTTGAAAAGAGGCATCTTCAAAGATAAAACTGGATATATTTTTCTTTTGATTGTATGTCCATTCTGAGGAGTTGTTTTTGATCTTTCCTTGTTTTGTGTTTTGTTTTTTGTTTCCCACCCCCTGCAGAGCTTTTGTGGATGCCCGTGTTCAGCCAATCTATGGTGGTACCAATGAAATAATGAAAGAGCTTATTGCTAGAGACATTGTCAGTGACAAGTAGGGCAGATGCTCACTACTCTGGAGAATCTTCCAGAATCCTTTTACATTAATATATGGCATAAAATCAGACATCAGAATGTAAGTAAAATAAACGTGGGGTATCGTATTCTTTGAAGGAAGTGACACTATTTAAAAAGGTGTTAGTAACAACAGTGTGCTCATTTGCAGGATATCTAATATTTAATGAACTTCCAATTTAAATATATTTGGACAACACAGAGTAATTCTCTGGGTTCTACAAGTTCTGGTAGTGAAAGGCAGTTTTTGTGTCTGGAACGTCATGGGTAGCTCGGTCTTTCAGACTTGATGCCATTATATTGAATCCAGCCCTTGCTTTTTCAGAATCCAAATCTCTTCTTTGGGGGAGCCAGGTTCTTAACAAATAAACAGAGTTATGTGAACATTTAACTTCGAATTTGTATTCCCACTTGACAAATATCACTGTGTCAAAGTAGAACTTGAAACTTTTGCTGCCATTACTATACACCTGCTTACCGCACAGCAGCCCCCCGCTGTAGGAGGAGGGAACGTGCGACTGACCTCTATGTTTACATGCAACCCAGAATGCCTTATTTTAATTACTGTGTTCAAATAAATATAATAAAGCATTTCTATGCGATCTGATGGTTGTCTGCATTACTTCAAAGCCCCAGGGAGAACCGGGACGCTTCCTCTGTGCCCGCATTCACCTCAGGGCTTTGATGGGGAGTTTCGAGAACGGGAAGGTGGTGCTGGTGAATATTTTCAAATGTTTCCGAGTGCTAAAAAATGCTAAAACGTATTTTTGGGGTGTTTTTACAATTATGTAGGCGTGCTGGGGGTCAGACCTTCGCCTCCCCCGCCGCAGGGAGCCGGGGGCTCGGCCCCGTACCCCTCAGGGCTCCGGCCGGGAGAGGGGACGCGCCTCCGCGCGCCGCCGTCCCCCTCCCGCCGCGCCCCGCGGAGGCGCGCGCGGCAGGAGGGCCGTCCCCGCGTCAGGCGCCCCGCCAATGGCGGGCGGCCGCTCCGGCGCCGAGCCCCGCCCCCAGGCGCGGCGGATTGGCCGCGGTCCTCCCCTGAGCGGCGCGGCCCCCTCCCCCGCTGCGGGGAGGCCCCGCCCCGCCCGCCGAGCTGCGCTTTAGCTGGGCGCGGACAGTTCAACAGCGGCAGTGGGAGCCGCGCCGGGCGCCGCGCCGCGGGGGCTGGAGGCGGCAGCGCCGCTGTGGAGAAGCCGGCGGGCAGAGGCAAGCGCGGGGCTTGGCGGGGCAGCCGGGGGCGGGCGGCGGGGCCGCCGGCCGGCCGCCGCTGCGCGCCAGCGGGGAGCGCTGCGCTCAGGCGCGGTGAGGGGGGGAGAAACCGGGGCCGGGCGGCGGTTGGTTCCCGCGGCGGGAGCGGCGGTGGCGCCGCCGAGGGCTGGCGCGCATGCGCGAGGAGGAGACTGGGGTGGGGGCGGGGCGGGGGGGCTAACGGTCTGGGCGCGGGGCGGGGCCGCGGGGGCGGGACCCGGGCGCCGTCGGGGGCGGCCCGGGCGCGCGGGGCGGGAGCCGGCGGGCAGGGCCGCGCCGCCGCCGTTGCCCCCCTCCACCGCGTCCCCGCGCGGCTCCCATGGGGGTTCCCGCGTCCTTCCCTCGCTGCCCCCCGCCGTCCGAGCGCCGCTTTCTGCCTGCCCGGCCCTGGCTCCCGGCCGCGGCGTTGGCGGGCTGGCCTCGCCCCGCCTTGCCCGGGGGCGCCCGGCGATCTGCGGGCGCGGGGTGCCTGTGCCGCGCCGGCGGGGTGCGTGGTACCGCCAGCTTCCCAGCAGCGCGGCGGAGTAGGTACATAGCGTTGTGCTGCCTTGTTCTTTTTCGTTCATCTTTAATGTTTGGGTCAGTAGATGGGTGGAAACCTTTAGCCTGCGTTTTCATGTGTGATTTTTTTGTTTTGTTTTGTCTTTTTAATTCCTGGGTTAAAACTTCCCTCTGATAATCAAGCTGAACATATTGCTAGGGATTCCTTTGCCTTCGAGTGACCCTGACCAAGCTGGCTTCCCAGACTCCGGGCCACTTACTCATAACACCGAATACTTTAGATAAAGTAGACAGCAAAGCTCTGGACAGCAGCTCAGATCCAGGTGTGTCCCTCAGCCTTCGTGGAGATTTCCTCTGTGGTCTTGAGCGAGTCTCTGTGCATCGGCACCTGGGTTGCAGAACGCTGAAGCATTTCCCAAAATAAAATGTAGCAGTGACTGAGGTACTTGATACCCCTCAGCAATGGGGAGCAAAGTAACCGATTTAAAAAAAAAAAAAAAAACCAAAAACTACATGGCTAAAATCTGCTTGTTGTCAAAGGGTAGATATTTCCTTTTTGTGCTTAATTTAATAAAAAGGAAATATTAAAAATTAAACTGGATAAAGCATGGTTATAATGCTAGTAGGTGTACCAATTCAGAAAGCTAGTCTGTGTGCCTTAGGATTCTCCTTCCTTGTTGGTCCACATTGTGAAATCCTGTAAATGTTTTGGGGAGTGTAAATTCCAGTCATCTTAATTAGTGTCTTAAGAGCTAAATGGGTCTTGTTTAAGACCAGGTTTTATGGCCCTCACTTCAGTAACTGAAATTCAAAAGGATAACTGAACTGTTGATATGGACCTTACAATGGATCTAAAAGTATTAAAGATATTTACATTAGAGACATATGTACAACCTACTTACAGAGGCACCTGTCACGTAATACAAAGAGTGTTTAAGTTTAGCATATGTTAAAAATGACTTCAGATGTTATGTTACAAATATATGATATTATACACTGAACAGGAATTAGTTGATGGCATGGTAATAAACTTGGAAATAATATATGATTCTCTGTTCAGAAGCAGTTATGAACAAGGAGAAAAACAACCCTGTTCAGGGATTTTAATGAGTCATGGATTTTTATCATAAATGAATACTAATGAGTTCTACTTGAAGTGTGGCTTTTTTGATGTTTTTAATGATTAAAACTGTTTGGGTGGTCTGTCTTAAAGTGAGTTCTCCTACTGTTCAAAGAGAGATCCTTTTTGGGTGGGTGGGTGTGTTTTGGTTTTTGTTTTTTTTTTTTTTTTTTTTCCTTCCAAAGAAGAGGAATTTGTGCTTATATCTTCTGGGGAGTGCAAAACACTGGAGTTTACAGTTTTATCTATATAGTACTGCCTGCACAGTGAGTGCTGCTGAAAGCTGAGACTCCCTACATAATCCTGTTTGGTTTGTTTGGGTTTTTTTTCCGATCTATTAATAGAACAAAATACTAAAATGCTTAAATACTCGTCATGAGTAACTGGGCTACTTTTGAACTGAAAACAAAAGCTGCCTACTGAGATGATTTTTTTTTATTATTTCTTAAAGGCTAGTCCCAGGTGTTTTAAATATGGTCATCTTCCCTTTTTCTTTTATACTCCCAACCAGGACATACCCAGTGGGACCAATATCTCTTTTGCGGTCCTTGCTGCAGACTGTTCTGTGAGAAAATGCAGATTATGCTATTGAGCTGTTCTCTTTATTCTTAGAAATTATTACGATCCTGTAAGTTTTGTGAAAATTGGGAGAGGTAGGTAAAGTATACCCAAGTGGATGCCTCTCACCAGGCAAGGCTTGGAGAAGCTGGCCAAAATCAGCTCCTGCATGCTCAGCTTGGCAGTGGCTCTCGGTCCTGGCAGCACAGCTAAGGCAGTGTCGCAGTAGTGCCTGTCTGCCAGAGCACCACTTTATTTTTGTCCAGCGATTATCAGGAAGGCTGTCCAAGAGGAGCTAGGGATTACGGGGCAAACAACACAAAGCTGTAGGAAACCAGGTTTTGTCAGTTATGTTGTAGGCAGATCAAGGTTGCTCATGTAGCTGCCTTCTCTTCTGCAGGTTTTCTCTAAGAGGCCTTAAAGCAGCTCTTGTCAGTGTGAAATACAGTGTTTTTGAATGTTCTTGTTGAACTTAATTTTTGGGTGTTTCACCAGATGCTGTCTGCTGCTCGGGACTTCACTTTGCTTTTGAAATGCCTTCTAGACAAGGAATAAACATTGGAAGTTTGCTTATCTGAAACACTGTTAATCTGTGAATAAACTGGAAACAGCTGTATTAATTTGAACTGTTATTTGTAGGCCCCTGAATTTAAAAGCAAAAAAAAAAGTAAAAATCTTCTCCTGGTCTCCAGGAATCTCATTATTAACAAGAAAGTTTCAGGTGTTTGGGATGACAAAAGAGGACTCAATTTACAAGGAGAGAAGGCTGGTACAGAGGAGCCTTACAAACCCTCGTGCAAATGGAGCTTTATTGTCATTGAAAACGAAAAGATCACAAACAAAAAAACCACTAAAAGACAAAGCAATCCTCCTCCCAAGCAAAAATCCCCCAAAACATGGTCTGCAGTGTTGTGTAACAAAACTGATAGTCTTATGCAAGGCGGCGGAAAGAGTCAAAAAGTGAAAGGACTATGAACAAAAGCTGGGAAGGGAATGCCATCCTGTGTGCAGGCAGGTTTGTGATTGGGTTTTGTTGTGTTTATTTTAATAGGGTGCTGCTAATTACCAACATGAAGACACTAGTTTCAGGATTTAGACAAATTCTGTTGAGGTAAGCCTGGTAGAGAAGGGTATAACATGGAAATGTTGAGTAAGGACTAAGAAATAAACAGAGGTAGCAGCGGGGAGAGGAGCTGTAGAGGAGCAGGGGTCGTTGGGGGATTAGGGACCCATAGCTGTGGGGAGAGGAGGGAGCAGGGTGTGGGTCGGGGGAGCGCTTGGGCTGTGGTAAACTGCAGTTCCTGGCTGTATCCTCCTGGGTAATTAAGGCATTAGGGGAGGATAAGCATAAAGTCACTTTAAATATCAGTTGCTGTACTGTGCATGTCTGGTACTTGTTTCTTCCCTTCCCTGGTACTTATTCTACGTCAGCTTTTCTTTTTGTAATACTTTTTAGTCTTTCAAGTGGAGTGCGTATTCAGCACATGAAAAGCAAACTGTTTGCCAGTTCAGTAGCATTTCAGCTGTTCTGGTTTCAAAACCTCAAGTAGTACACAACGGAAAAAAAATCCTTGAAATGGTTTACCTAGGACAAAAAAGCTTTTCCCAGAAGGAAAATACAGACTCTTCCTGAATACCATGTTGCAGTACTTGTCTTCCCTCCCTCTGCACTTTTTTCCCCCCAGAAGATAATAGACTTGGCTCTAGAAACTCACTTCCAATAAGGGTGGAGTGAAATTATTTTTGCTGCTTTCTGCCAAAATGAAGTAAAATGTGTCAAAATGAAAATTGTTCAATTCTTGTTGAGCCAAGTACTTGTATGAAAATTTGGTTTTAGTTTTTTTGCAGCTGATATTTTGTTTTGCTCATATACCAATGACTTTTTGTGTGTGTGTGAACTTCTTGGACAAATGTCAAGGACTGGAGACTGGGACAGTAGCAGCTTTTATAAAGTCACTGAAATGAGAGGTACACACCTGAAGTCTCTCACATGACTGTCTTCAGGGCAGAAACATCTTGTGAAGTTTGCAAGTTGCTGGGTAAGGGGTTAATTGAGTGAGTTCTCTCTTAAAAAGCATTTTATTTATTTTTTTTAGCTATATTGTAACTTAAGCATCTTCTGTCAGGAACTCCTAAGTAGTTAGTAGTTTGTCGGTGGTCTTTAGTTTAATGGTTGTGGTTCATTTTGAGGGTACTTTGATTTCTTCCCCTCTTTCCCCTAAAAGAGGGGGGGGAAAAAGTTCCCCAAACTCAAAAAAAAACCTTAAAATAATTTGCTAATGGTATTCATTGCAATTTAGGAAATTTGAAACTGTACCAGAAGGGTGTGTAGTATTTGAGGGAATACGATTAAGTTAAAACACAGTACTTGGAAAATTTTCTGCTCACAGTTCTTGAATAGCCTCGATCTTTGTATAGGTACGAGATACACATCTCCATCCTTCTTGTTTGCTTGAGCCACAGCTCTGCTGTGTGTGGATGTTTCCTGTCTTTCAGGAGTAGCAATTAAAAGTGGCTGTTAAACCACTCAGGCTAAGGAAGGTAGATGGTAAAGTTGAAACAGCTGTCAACTCATTGCTCAGTGTATGTAGATATCGGGCTGACAGCGTTCTTCTGAGAGAGCTTTTTGGAGTTCCCAGGGACAGATCTAACATGGGGACTTCCTTGAGTTCATAGTAACCCCACAGACAAGCATGGGCTCCGTTTCTCTCCCCCTTATGTTTTAGCCATGCTAAATCACTTTGACTTACTATAGTTATTTGCCATATGCTGGGGGGGGGGAGGCATAAGTGTCTGAATCCGTACTCCTTTAGATTTAAAAATCCTTGTCCCCGCTAGCTCTTACAAGAGCGGGAAGATGTAAAGCCACGAGTGAGCCAGGTGCTGAGAGCATTGCTCAGTCTCCAGAGCCTTTGTGATTCAGGGCTCCAGCTCTCATCAGTGCATTTCCCTGTCCCATCCTGGTAATGGGGCTCTTAGTGAATGGCTGTCCACGGGGGAGGACTTTGTCCTGAATTCCTTTATAGTCTGAAGTTATTGGCCTGTTGGTAAAGGTTAAAATACCGGGGATTTTAATAGTATCGTTTAGGATTAGCGTTAGGACCACCAAACATGGTCCCTGTGATGCTGGGTGAAAACCTCATGGTTGAAGTATATGTGGGGCAATGAAAAGTGAATAAAGCATATGGAGAGTGTTAAGGCAGTACTGGAACATGTGGCTCTTTGTGTTTTTCTTCATGTTTTGAGGGTTAAGGAGAAAGTATCCAGACTGGTACTTCTCGGCTCCTTAGATTTCCATATCTCCCTTTAATGTTTGCACCTTCAGTGTAAAACCTGTAGTTACAAACAAGCTAAGGCTTCAGACAGGGAATTTGCTTTTCTTAAGATCCATACGTGGCAGTCTCAGAATCATTGACCCCTTATGGGATCTGTGCATTGAAAATTGCTGAGCTAGGCAGTTGCTGTGGAGATCAAAGAAACTGAAGACATTAAAAGGAGGGCAATGGAAATGCTGCTCAACTAGCACACCAGTTAAACAGAGAATTTACTGTGGAGGTACTGTGCTACACTTTTGTTACTACTCTCATTGTTTCTGGTTTTGTCTCTAGCTTCCTATATGAAGAACTGACTAGCTTATCTTTCAGGCTTCTGCAGGCTATGTTCAATTAAATCTTTTGCTGGGTTTATTTAACCATCTCCTAAACAAAGCTGAAAGTACAGTGTAAGGCAGTGATTCCTGCCCTGTAGGCTGTGGAATAGATACACTATGACATGGCAGCATAGCTGCTGACAAGAAGAGGTGAACGTTGACACTGGTCTCTTGATCCCAAAGTTTGGGAACCCTTCGTCTAAGCTATGGCAAGCAACAGGCAAAAGGATTTGTAAAGGAAAACTGCCTTTACTCAAATTGTTATCAAAGAATATTGTGTTTGTATTATGCAGGCAGTGCCTGATGAATAAAGAAGAACGGGATACAAAGGCACAGAAAAGATTTTTTTGTTTTGTTTTTTTAGGAAACATTTAGAACTTACAGTTCTCTGTTTTTAAAGCATTAGCCTTGATGATTGGTTTCTACAATGTATTTGTGAGAATATGTAATAAATTAATTAATCAAATGCTTGCTTTATAAGATTTACATTAAATCTCTTTCTCCCAATAGTGCCTCTGAGTTTATTTCAGAGTGTTTCATCATGTGGTAGGTGTTCTGCTTTGCTCAACTTGTAATAGGTAGCTGCATAGCTGCCATTTCTGTGATACTGTTGATGTTGACTCATTTAAGTATAGAAAAAAATACTTGAATGAAAACCAAATACAACTCAAAACTAACTTATCTCCAGAGCAGATTAAAATAAAATCCAGCCAGAGTTCTGGGGTGGGAATGTGTAGATGTACATCTCTGTATGTGTAGATGTACTTCTCTGTGCGTGTGCATATACATGCACTTGCACACATATTTTAAAATGCATCCTTCCAGTCACATGGCTTATGGTCATGTTTTTCAGTTCGGGCAAGGTTAGATGACAGTCTTGAACTTTGTGAGTCTTACTTCTCAGGCTGATAGGATCAGAAATGCAATGAGGTATGAACACTTACTCCCCTGAGAAGTAAAGGCTTTCATTGCACATGGAGCAACCTCTCAATGAAATAAAGAAAAAAGAGAGAGAGTGTTCCTGTTTGACTTGGGAGGGAGTGTAGTCTATCTGTGTTCTTTAGATAATGTCTTTTTTTTTATGGAATCTTTGAATAATGTTGAAATGTTGAAAGAATGAAATATCTGACAGTTGTTGTATTTGTACCTTGTCATGAAAATGAGAAAATTTACACGGCCCATGTTATTTTCAGGTTTGCTGTAAACTACCTACCGTAGCTATAATGACACCAGCCCTCAGAGAGGCAGCAACAAAAGGTCATGGTATCCACTTGTCACCTTCTTTGTCCTCTAGAGCTATGGAGTCTGATACAGCTTTGTGCATGGAAAATTCCAGAGCAGTGGAAGAGAAGATAAAAGAGGACTCCATCGCACAGATTACTTGCTCAGTCCTGGGGTTCCCCACTGCTGAGCCCAACCTCAGGAATGATATCTTCAGTGTGCAGCATTTTGGTTCTCCACCATCATCCAAGCGCTATCAGTCTGTCTTGTTAATGAGTAAAAATTCTGCGTTTAGCAGCAAAACCGGTAAGCAAATGAAAGCAGGAGAGCCCGACTGCTCCAAGATGAGAAATGCATTACATAATGGTGCTGACACATCATTTGGTCAGATTAGTCGTTCAGAACCTGAGGAACAGGTCAAAGGGGAAACATTTTCAGAGACCACATCTCCGAATTTGGCAGAAACACAGAGACTTTCGGATTCAAATGTAACTGAATCCAGTAACACAGAAGAATTGCAGCTTTTGAATGGTAAATGGTACAAGAAGAATGGTTTTTTGGGTAGGGCTTTGGAAGTCTGCACTGAAACAATAAAAGGGGATTTATTACACCAAATTCTTCACGGGCCTTCAGAAGGGATTTTGAGCTGCACCCCGGAGGAGGTGTATGCTCGCTTACTCCAGTGTGTCACTAAGCAACAAATGGAAATCAGTCGTGCCAAAAGAACTCAGAAACGTTTACAAATGCTCCTGGCAAAGCATGTTATCAAACACTGTGATCAGCAGCTGAAGTGCTTCGTGAAACATCAGCTACAAAGAATGAAGGTTTTCCATGAGCCAACCAGATTTTTGAGCAGTAGCTCCCTCAGGTGCACTGAAGGTTGGTCAGACAACTCCACTACTTTGGAGAGTAGTTCGAGTACGGATGTACAGAATGGAGTTAGCGTTGCACCAGGTGAAATCCGGGGCTTTGCACTTTCTACTGGAGGGCTGCTGTCTCGCGTGGAGAAGGATCTGGACTCTGATGCAACATGTAGCAGCTCAGATGAAGATGGTGAGGAACAGACTGTAAGAACAACTGTGGAATCGTAAGTGTTAAATTCCTGCTAGACTCATGTGCTTCATGCTTATAAATCAAGATGGAAGGGTCTAGACCTGCAGATTCCTTCTTGTGTGAGTAACCTCACTCAACAGATAGTCCTACTGAAATCAGCAGGACTGCCTGTGTGAGCTAGGTTTGGCAGAGGCCAGACAAAAAATAAGAACTTCCAATGGCAGCGTTTAAGGAACAGTTACTTTACGAGACTGTAGATTTTGTACTGCACCCTATCACTTTGCATTACATTAGTGCTGCTAATTATTCGATACTCAGATGGTGCTGTAAATCAAATAGTGATAGCAGTGCTGTAAATGATATTTTTGGCCAGTATGAAAATCATTTTCATTTTATTCTGGAGTTATTAAGAACTAGTCAATGTTAGGATCTTGAAATCTATTATGATGTGATAAAGAGTAGAAATGGTCATCTGATGCAGGTGTCAAGCCGTCCACTGTTTGGGAGTGGTATATTGAAAAAGTTTGGTTCTTTGATTTTAAAAAATGTTAATTTGCTTACTGAAGTTGTTCTACTACTGTGAATGAAGCTAGCAGTGATGTTTTTATTGTTGCTGCTATCTTTTTCAAGAAGAGCTAGATGGAAATTAATATTGTTAACTAATACTGTCTTGAGATCCTGTCAATACAAATTATTGTGGCTTTGGAAATCCTACCCCAGTGGTGGGTAGGAGAAGTAGATAGCAAAATTGTTCCCTGATGGTGGTACAGCCTGTTTTTTTTTTTTTTTTCCTTGTTTTTTTTTTTTTTTCCCCCCTACCTTGCTACACTATTAACACAATCTGTTTGGTCAATAATTATAGAAAGTGATGAAAGGACGGCTGCTTTTTCCCCTTCCTACAGCTGGAGAGAACAGAGTATGTCTTAAGGTCTGTTAGGATGTGGTAGTCAGGACAGTGACACACGGAATACAGCTTCACATAAACGCAGCAGCTTGGTAGGAGCTTCATGGCACCTGCATTTCTAGCAGTTGAAGTCAGGACTGGTTTTGTTTCCTGATCTCCTATACTCTCTGCTGTTAGGGAGTGTCTGGAAAGCATTAAGAGTGACACTGGTGTTTGAGGAAAAATAAATACTTAAAAACATACATTTCTCAGTCTGTTTCTTGAAAAGTATAATGTTCAGAAGAAATCAAGAAAGCTTCATCTTAAATTGGAAAAGAGCAGTGCCCTGTTACATGTTTATATAGCTTCAGTTAGGGAAGCTTCAGTGTAGCATGGTTGTCTCAAATCACTGCTGCGTTTTGTTAAACTCTGTACGTCTGGAAAACAGAGTGGAGAAAAAGTGCAAAGTAAAAACTAGTTTTCATTTTCTTTTATTTATTGTCAGAATGGTAAATACTGTACTAAAGTCCAACCAAAGCATAATGACTTGCCAACTAAGTTAGATTCACCTTAAATATTTACGTTTGCAAAAGAATTATTCTCCTTTTGAAATATTTTAATGAAAAAACAGCGTTTTTGGCTCTTGCCAGTGTAGGAGAATCTGCATTCTTCTCCTAGCTGATATGTTTGAACTTCTGAGTAATAGCTTTGCCTCTAGGATTCTTACCTTGTGATTACATGAACGGAAAAAGAAAAACTGATGAGAAACTCTTGATTTTGAAGGGTAGTGGACAATGTAGAACTTGGACTGAAGTTCTGTGCAAGGGTTTTCTTTTTTCTTCTTGCCAGGGATAGTCGAGTTTCTAACCGCCTGCTAGTCCTTTACCTTTATTTCTTCTTGTGGCTTTTGAATTCCTTAAGTTATCTTTCCACTTAAGTCTTACTCAGTTTGTTTTGTTGCACTGACGAAAAAATCTACAGAGGATTATTAAGTACAAAGACACCACCTTTGGCTCAGGAAATCTCCAAGCTGCTGTTACTGGCAGCTGAGGGAGTGTTCTGGAGAAGCACTGCTCCCTCCATGCCTGCCCTATTGTAAGGCTGTTATCTTGGCCACTGCTAAGAGGCAAGAGACTGGGTAGATCGTCTACAGTCAGACCCGGTGCAACTCTTTATTTGTGGGTTGGGTTTTTTTTCCTCCCTTTTTTATGTTCTTACTGCTGAACAGCAGTCAAGCAGCAGCGGTGACGAGGTTAGCAATGTGCATTAACCAATGCCTTGCTGCGTTGGCAGTGGAAGAATCACTGGTGTTTGAACTGTGCTGCTGGGCCAGCAAGCTCAGAGTTGAAGTACTACCTAATTTAAGCAGAAGACTCTTGCCTGTGTGCACAGGCTAAGGCAGTACTTGAGTTAACACTGCAGTGAAGACAGGCTGCCTCTTATTTAAATTTACCATTATCTTCAGCCTGGAATGGTTTTCTTCACTTCTCCAACTTTCCTAAGATTTGTCTTTGTGGCTAAAAGGCTGCACTTTTTCTTTTAGGTGACAAAGGTAAATCAGTTATTCACCAGTGCAGCTGCTGAGATGTGCTGTTTTCTGAGCTTTACCACTTTAAGGCTCTTCGGATTGCCTTTCACCTGGACAAAAGAAAGAAAGTTAACATCCATTTTTATTTCTGCTAAGTGGATTTACATTCTCTGAAATGCCTTTCTCTCCTAGGGAATTGACTCTTAGTGCTTTCCAGAAATAATGTGATCATGTGGGTGAGAGAATACTTGTTTCCTCGCCTGTGACTTATTATTCATAGTGAAGACTTTTACTGACCTGGAAAGATTCTTCCTGTGTGATATTATTCATAATACTTAACTGTAGATTGTAAAAGGTTCTATTAATGCAGTGATGAATGGGAAAATGTTTTGGCTTTGCCTCTGTCACAGTATACTGATTGCATTTAACTTCAGGCTGTAATCACGCTGGTGGCTGGTCATTGTCATGACTGCAGTGCTTTTTATCCTTTTTTGGGAGGGAGGAGGTGTCAGTCCAATGTGCAAGCAAGGGGAGAGGAACCTGCAGTTACCGTGTTTACCTGAGAACAGTCTGTTTCCCATCAGGAGGGAGAAGTTGATTCTGGCTCCAGTTCTTCATGGTAGGAAAAAACCTGGAGCTATTCTTAGCATTTTGAACCTGTTCATTCTCATTACCCTGAAAAGAGTTGTACCCAATGAGTGTTGACATAAGCTCTTCTGAGCTGTATCACAATGCTTTGTCTCAAGTATGATTGTCTTTATCCATCTATTTCAATACCTTTGTTGTTTAGTTGCAAATAGCTGTTATAAGATATTTAGACCATTGTTCATTCCTTGTGCGTTACATAGGTGCTGTCCTCAAGACAAGAAAGATCCTTGGTCTGCTGGTGAAGGCAATTCTTTTAGTTGACAATTCACAGTACTTACTGAATTTCCCTAGTTCCTAGAGTAATTGGAAAGCCTCATCCAATTTCAAGAGCTTAATCAAAATACATTTGGTCCTTTGAGTATTTGCTAAAAAGAAATATGAAAGAACAGTTGGCTCTTTTCAGGAATTTTGTCAGTTTGCTGCTAGTGTCAGCTCATGAATGTCTTTAACCTGTCAGTTTTCATGGAAGGTTTCTTAGGCAAAGCACCAAATTTCCATCAGTAATTTGTAGTGTAGTGTAGTACCATTCCAGCCTTTGGGTGTAGGAAATTCCCAAGAGATTACACAGGGGTTATGGTAGTACTTCTCTCTGGTTTCTCGAAGGCAGATGTTAGATGCTGTTCACTAGCTCCCTGTTAGGTCTTAGCAACGAAAGTGGACGAAGGGCCCGAGGAGGACGTCACAAAGCTGAGCATAAGTAGTTCCTTCAGGAATTCACAACTAACATCAACCACTTGAAATGCAACATAGCCAATATTTCACCAGCTGAGTTTACTTGGAACTTGTTGATCTTCTTTGTTGTTCACAAAGATGGAAGATTATCTGCAGAAATGGTCACAGATTTCAAACAACGTGACTCGGGGGAGGATGTGAGCTTGAAGTTTTTTCAAAAGCACAACTCTGCCCTGGGAGATAGTATTGTGTCCTTCCAGACCAACTCTACATCCTTATTCATGTATTTTGTGTGTGTACCTGATGTGGTTAGAAGTTCTGGTTGTTTACAATGTACCACAAAGAAATCTGATGCTGAGGTGGTTGTTTGGGAAACCTTTAAAGTTGCAGGGTACAGAGTTGTTTTTCTACGTGCACTATGTGAATGATCTTCCAGAATCATCACTGGGGTTCTTCGAAGGCAGAGCTCCTTGCTCAATCTAACAGTAATGCATGCACCTAATTGATTAGAGAGAAAAACTGCTTACAGTAGATTTTTCTGCAAAATAAGTAGCTCTGTCTACTCGTGAAAAAGGATGTCCTGTGCCCTGTTTCCCCAATCCTCCTTCCGCCATCTGAATGCAGTCCTTCTGCATCATTTGGTGGGATTTTTTTCTTCTGAAATATTTTCATGCTTTTCCTCTGATTTTTGAAAGACATGTTTTACTGATTATCCTCCAGCAACCTCAAGCCTGACGAAGAAGCACTCTTGTATTTTTCCATGCCCAGAGGGTTTATTGTGCCTGGAAACTTTTACAATGAATGTGCAGAGATAGGAAATCTTTCTCTTTTTTTTTTCTTCTCTTCTTTTTTTTTTTTTTTTTCTTTTTTTCTTTCTTCCCCTTTAGATTGCTAGTTGGAAAGAGAGAAGATGGGAAATCTGCTTTTACAACAAATACTTGGTGGGGAGGGGAGCAGTAAGATGGAGAGAAGACAGGAAGGAAGAAAATATTATGACTAGTATCTCCAGATCTAATCTGTTCTAGATTATTTTCCATTTTTCCTAGCATTTTTTCTCATGGCTAATTGAGCAACATCAATGCAGTTCTGCAGGCCTCACTATAGAAGGCACTGCTTAAGGACTGGTGTTTGTTGCATGTCTTTGAGCCACATTATAAGGGGATGCTAGCTGTTTTTGCAAGATCAAGTCATAGTTTTCCATCCTGAAGTGTAATTTTTCTTCATACCTGATATCAGAACTGAATTCTGGTTTTGGGAAGGGGAGGAAGAGAGTCTGCCAGGACTAAATACTACTCTCCATTTTTCTTAAGCACAAAACCCCAATTGTTTTCAGTTTTTAAGACCTTTTTAGTTTACAAGTCCAGGAAGTGTCTTATTAGCATAGAAGATTAATGTGAGGGCTTTTGAATAAGTATAAATTCATAGCTGCTAATAATATGCTGTTTTCAAAATGTTTTATACATTGCTTTTTCATGAATTCCATTCTCTCAATTCTTGGCCCCTGTCACTAGGATGTGGGAGGAGAATTGTTACCAGGGAATGAAAGAAAAGCTAGCTTTATATTACCTTCTGTTTTCACTCTAGGGATACATGTATTATTTCAAATATATTCAACTACACTTGGTTGGATTTCCATAAGATGGATTTACAACTTCTTTAGGGTCCCATATGAATCTACTGTTTTTCTTTAGAGATCTGATGTACAGCAATAATAACTTGCTTTTGAGCAAGACTTCCTTCTCCCAATACCAGAGTAATGTTCTTGTGAGTGAGGATCCTGATTTCTAACCTGTAATTACATTAATATTTTTGCAGCTGCTGAAAGCAGACTGAAAGGTTCTAATGAAAGACAGCAGGTTTGACAAGTTGTAACCTGTAAGGGAATCTCAGAGCCGGGAACGTCAAAGCTTTTGAGTTAGATAGGTGTTGAATGCATATTAAATAAAAATTTGGCATTACTCTTCTGAATGACAGTTTAATACACAATCAACATAGTATAGTAGAATAGAAAAGCTAGTAGTCAGACACATGTGTATACATGATAACCTCACATGCTTAATTAAATGGTAGATCAAGATGAGTTTGGTGTTTGATGTCAACTGCTGATTAATCAGTGTTTTATGGCTAGCTTTTTTATTTTGCTAAGCTGTGAAATGTGTTTTGTTTTAATTAAAAAGATTTGTTTACAAACAACAACAAACTGTCTTTATAACATCTTTTGGAGTGAGGGCAGCGTTATTTCATTTTATAGATAACATTGATTTCATAAGAATCTACTTAAAAGGGATACATCTAGTGTCTTTGAAAATCAGTGTACGTGGGCCCCTGATACAGGAAATCATTTAAATGCTTTCCTTTTCACATGAAGTAAAAAGTGTGCATAAAGACTTCCCCAAATAGGAATACTCTCCTGTAACAGGCTTTCATTCATACTGCTAAATATGGGTTAGGAATGTAACTTTAGATGTCGGATTTAAATATATTGACCTGTGCTCTTTTTTATTGAAACTGAAATAGCTGTAAATTACTTTATTTTCATCCAAACATTTTACCTAACTGTTGTGGGTGAGAAAAAGTTTTCTGTTGGGGAATTTAAATCAATTTAATTTCCACTTAGCAAACTTTTAATTACTGCTTCTGGTACTGAAAACAAATAAACCTGAACATGCATGTTTGAATATATGTGCATTATAAACTCCCCTTCCTCCAGCCCATGGTGGCGGACCGGACAGCAACAACACTCAGTGAAACTTCGCACCAAGTTCTTACAAAACACCCAAACCAAGAAGGATGCAACTGTTCAAACCTACGTTCATTACATTCTCCACCCCTTGTCCCTGCAGACCAGACCGTAGGGCTTAACCTCATAACAAACTCCATCCCTGCCCTGCAAAGCAGGCAGCCAAATACTGTTTGGTTACTCCTCTGTTACTTAATCACAGCATGCCTACAGCAACTGCGGGGGGCCCAAAGGACTTGGTTTCTGAGGTACCTGGGTGTCCCGTGTCCCCAGGACAGGTGCCGGGGTCCCTAGGGACTCACACCCACCGGGGTTTCACGCTCAGCACAGTCCCTCCGCAGCTTCCTTTGGGTCCTGCAGGTGGGCTGGGTCCAGGCCTCAGGGCTTGAAGTGGGACTTGTCCTAGCTCTGCCCAGCTGCCCTCCCATCTGAAGGAGTGCTCTGGGGTCCTTCCAGCTCTCCCGTTAGCCCATTCCCCGCAGCGCACCCCCCCCCCCCCACACACACACACACTTGGTGGGCGCACTGCTCACATCACCTTGCAGCAAGGCACATTCCCTTCGGTGAGGTGAGGGGCATCAGGAGGTGGAGGTCAGTATGTGGTGGTACCTTTGCTGCTGCTGCTCCTCATTTCTCAGGTGATTGCTCTGCCGTGGGCTTCCCCACCAGCCACAGCCCCTTCTGAGTCTCCCCTTAGTCCCTGCCCACGCAGTTTTTTCCTGTTCTGCAGGGCTGCAGCCCCTCCACTACCGAAAACCTGCCGATGATTTCTAGTGCATCTGGCATGCGAGTTCTGGATCAACTGTTAGTTGTCTATCCAAAAAGTCTCAAAAAAGAATATGCTGCTTATCCATTTTTACTTTGAAATCTGACACTATGTACAGCTAGAATGAAATCAGTTATAAGCTGGAGTTAGATGTTACACGAATATCATACCCACCTATTCCTTGTAAGAATGTATGTACAAATTTTGGGACCAACTTCAGGGGCTGGACAGCATTGATACGCTGCTTGTATGCTGTAATAATGTTCCATTTGCACGTACCTTTAAAGGAATATATTGTAAGCTCTATCTTAGGTTGAGCATGGGATCCAGACGTAGCACTACTTTCTTGATTTCTTTTTCAAGAGCAGTTGTGTAATACAGAAAGTTTCTAGGCCTGTGTTCCTGGTGTTTTGTTGTTAGTCTATTGATGTTGTGCCATTTCAAAGGCAAGAAAAGAACCTTGTTTCCAGGCAGCCCTGGTGTTCCTGTAGTTTCTTTCTTTGCATGTTAGCTCTGCCTGCTTCTCTGCTCCATGTTGGTCTGATCTACAGCATGCAGAGGTTTAGTGGAAGAAGCTGGGGTGCCGGGGGAGCCAACAGAATCCTAAAAATTTGTTTTAAAATATTTTTAACAGAAGGTATTAGCAGATACACATTTTGGACTGATTTTTTTGTTTGTTTGTTTTATTAAAAGAGGAAATAGTGCTGGTTGTTTACCTTTTGCAGGTTTTTTACTTCTTGGGCAGTTAATATTCTAACTGACCCCACCTCTGCCAACCAGTTTGGCCTTTTATCATTAACAGCTCTAAAGAATTAGGCAAACAGAATTGAAGATGAAAAGCACCTACCAGGTTGTGAAGCCAGCCATTGGAAAAGTTCATCACTGTAACAGACAACACTGCTTTAAGAAGCTGAATTTTTAATTTCTTTTGTTGAGCCCTAAATTGAGTTAACAATTCAGTGCAAGTGTAACAGTTCAGTTCCTAATAAAAAACCTGTAGTAATAGTGTGATTCTTTGCAGGAACGCTGTAGCAGGCAAGTACGGGCTGTGGCATCTCATCAGTTTGGAAGATGTGATTTCTCAGATGAGGGAGCATATAGAGCTCCAGCGTGAAATTCTTATGAAATTTCTCCTTTGCTAGGGTATCCAAGCGCAGAGACTTGCCCTTTTTATATTCTCAGTTTTCTTCTACAGCCTTTTTTTCCTAAATATTGATTTTCTTCTTCTCCCGTTCCCACTGTCCCTTCTGAACTTACTTGTGGAAGAAGGAAAATCTTACTCTGTTGCTACTTAATCCCTTCTCCCCCCCCCCCCAGTTCTGTACCGTGAATTTTCTCTTCAAGGGAAAATCATAGCTATGGTTGATAATTTCAGGTGTTACTGCATAAATTCCTCAGGTCTGATGACTTAGCAGAAATGTTGACCTGGATAAAGGTTTTTGGTTTGGGAAGATAAGATGTGTATTTTGTGTTACTATCAACGTATCTTATTGGATGCAATTCTGAAAGTATTAAATGGCAACAGTATGTCAGAGATGGTGGGACCAGGTGTGGGTGCCAGAAATTGTGGTAAGCAGTTGCCGATGTCTGTAGATGATAGGGAGAACTGTAACCCATCTGTTCTGAAGCCGTGTAGTGCTTCGGAGGAAAATCTCTGCCAGGTAAAAATTTCTGTTAAACATCAAAGAAGACAGCAACCCTGGAAGCTCCAGAAGAATGACCTGATTGCAGATCTTTGCAGAGATTGCAATTTTGAGTATAATTTTGAGTATAATTTTGAGTACCAGAGAGCTTCCCTTAATTGATTGATTTTTTTTTTTTCCCCCCAGTGCTTAGCTTGGTTTGGTGCTGGTTGTTACAAAACAGTGGCATATTGCTCTCCGCAGTCAGTCTGCGGCGAGCACTCCTGGATGATCTGAGCAAAGGCTGTGATAGTGAACTGTCAGAGTAAATAGTGTTTTGTTTTGTAGTGTTGATCGGATATGATACCAGAAGACGATATTTGTTGCAGTTTGTTTTAATCTTGTTTGCACTCTGGAATGCATAGAAGGGATTGGACTTGCTGTTTTTTTAATTATGTGGCTGTTATGGATGTAACAGTTAACTGGTCCGGGGAAATTAATACTTCAACAGCAACTGAAGTTAGTTCATTCTGAAAACAAACATTAAGTACTTGTGCTGGAAGAATTAGTCCTTGAGAAAGCATTTACGGGTCATTTTGTGGTTGGACATGTTTGTTCAGTCATTACAAGTGTTGGACGTTTTTGTTGGGAGTGGGCATTTTTATCTCATGAGTAAAATCCAGATAAGATTATCTAAAATAGATGCACTACATATCTGAATTCACCTAATTTAAATGTTTTTTATGATACTATCTCATAATTTTCATAGGTAATCTCTTATTAACTGTCAGTGTCTGCAGAGAAAAGAAAAATGGACATGTTGAATTTCACCAGCATGTTGTCAGAACGTAGCAGAAGCCCTGCGCTCACCTTAATGGCTTGCAAGAAAATGCTTATATTCAGGCCAGCTGCTTTTTGAGCATTGCCATGTGTAGTCACAGGAAAACTGACTGTAACGCTGGTGTAAAATTAGGGGCAGTTCAGGAAGTTCACAGGCTTGCAGCTCCGGTCCTGGGGGACCCCCACCATACTAATGTGCTGTTAAGCTTTTGTGATAGAGTGCCATGTGGTGATTTTGAACTATTTTGTATTTTTGTACAACTGAGTGAGCTTCCCAAGAGAACTGGGGAATGTATGATTTTTTTCCAGTGTGTTAGGTCTCATGAATTTCATCATGAGTCATATATCTGGATGGGATTTAAAGATCTGGAGAACTTTCTGATTTTTTGCTTTTCAGTTTCCGGAGTTGAGTCCATCAAAATGATAAACTTCGGTTGTTTTCAGTGACTTCCACCAAGGAAGGTGATTAACTCTTTGTCCTGAGGGTAATTAGTCTGCAGTTTATGAGCTGCTTCTTGCTCCCAAATGCTTCACTGTTGCATGATTTGCAATAGGCCTCTGATAGCCCAGGAGTTCCCAGCAAGAGGAGGAGATGAACCAGCAGGGATGGCTGAGGTCAGGATCATGGCGTCACTTTAGGACTAAATCATCTGAAAACTGGATGCCAGAACAATGTGGATTAAACTGAATGGGACATGGCCTGGCAGTAAGAGCAAAATACACCGTGTTAGGAAACTGAGTAGAAATGTAAGTGTGAAGGGATGTCAGGAGCAACTGCGGTTCTTAAGTTTAATGCAGAATTCTGGAATTAGAGAAGTTTTTCCCACCCACACTGCATGGGTGCCTTGCTCTCTGGCTTCTTCGTGTTTAAGAATGTTGTAACTTGAAAGCATTGGTGTTCTTTAAAACAAACCTTTTGGAAGGAGACTGTTTTGGGTTGGCAAACCTGCGTTTTGGACTTTTGATGTGGGTCTGTTGCAAGCATCCTCCTTTCCTGTTCAGTAGGAAGCATCCTGTCATTGTCCCTGCAGACGTGTCATGGTACGGGCATGTTACTTGCTCTCCCTGGGAGTTATGAGGCTGGAAGGCCTCAGTTTTCTTTTAATTTTCAGGATATAAGATACTTGTGGAGAATCTTGCCTTGGGCACAGAGCTGTGTGCTCTAAAATACTCTTTCCTGTGCTCACCTTACCTATTTGAGTCAACCTTCCTGGATACTTACTGTCAGTTCCAGGTTCTGTATTTTTTGTGCGTTTTAAACACCACCGTGTTTCTCCTTCATTATTTATGAACTGTTTTTCAGTCTTCTTGTTTTGTTTACTTATAAAAATAAAATATGCCTAAAAGGTTTAAATTCCACCCCTTCTCCTCCCCTGTAAACAAAAAAAAAAAAACAACCAACCCCACACACAAGACCCAAACGACAGTGTGTCTAGCACAGCAATTTTATTTTGGTTGGCAGTTCCCCTTTGCATTCAGTTAGGTTGCCTGGTTTTGGTTTTTGGGACAGACTGATTTTAGCTATTGGGAAAACATAAATCTCACCCACAACATAATGGAGGTACTGGAAATACTTCTCATAGTCCTATTGCATTCTCCGATGTTGGTTTGGTTACATAGAAGCATGGTTTGTTCTCAATTCACTTTTCTCTTTTGGGGAAAGGGAGAGTGCTGAGGGGTTCATCCATATATTCTGTCCATAGAGCATGGCTTCGTTCAGTTCAAGTTCAGTACTGACTGTAATAGCAGTATATTATTTAGTGCTCTTCACTTGCCTCTTTGGTCTCAGCAAAAGCAAGTAGGTCTGATGAAATGCGTATACTGCCTCTGCTGGTGCTGATGATCCCCAGCTGAATTCTTTCCCATACTTTGGGGTGACACAGTACAGCCTGGGCGTCTCCTTCCCAATTATATTTTTTTTTTATCATATTTTGACTATCTGCATTTGTGTCTGTGCTCCTTGTGGCTTGTTTCTTCTGCATTTCTTTCTTCTCTTGCAGGATTGACCTCCTGCAGTTCAATCAAACCAGGGGAAATGCAAGCCAGTATCTCACATGGAAACAAATTTTGCCTCTGATGCAATTCCAGCATGTTTTTCTAGGGAAATTTAAATGAAATATTTTATTCATACAAAGTCAGTATTGCTCCGTTCTCTTCCAATCCTAATAGTCCTGGGTGAGTGCAGGAGGTCAGCTGCAGATTTAGAGTCATTGCAAGAGCAGTAAGTTTATATTTAAGTTAATATTTCACTGTATGACAGTACTGAACATTAGAAACTTTTGCAAATGTAATGTGGTTTATATTGAGTTGCCAGCCGAAGAACAAATTTGAAATTCCTGTGGAGGATGTATGATGTGAGAGTCAAAAGCGTGGAAACCAAGTAAAGATTGCCTTGCAAAAGGAGCACACAGGAAACAGGACAGACAGAAACTTTTTTTTTCTTGTCTCATTCCCAACAGAGAGCCAGAGCAGGAGCTTCTACTTTAGCACCTGCTCTGACTTCCTCCTTCCGTAACACGCCTGGTTATTTTTGTAACCCTTTGTGACTGTTTCTTTTTTTTTTTTCTTCTCTGGATTTGCAGAATTAATGAATTCACTGGTGCCACCTTGAAGCAGCTTTCTTAACTGAGTGAATGTTACGCTGTACTCCCTAACATCCCAGGAGCAGATTTACAGATTTTTTTAATTTTATTTTTTAATTGCAATAGTAGATTATCATTTGTCACTTGAGTGACCATACTACTTTGCATGCAGACAGCTCACCTTAGGAGTGTGAGGATAGCTTATAACGATTTTATCTTCCTCTGAGGAGTTACAAGGTTTACTAAATAGTTTGTAGAGAAATAGACTTAGATGCAAAGATGGTAAATAAATAATGCAAGATCAAACAAATGTGGGTGACAGAGATGGAAACAGAATTTAGCAGTGGTCTCACCTCCTATCCTGTAAATGTGAGCTTGCGCTCACTGCCTTGCCCTGAGCTTCTGGCCCCTTCCCTTGTGGCAGTGCAAAAGTGTGTGTCTGTCTGCAAGGCATCAAAACTGGGAGGGGGATCTAGACTTAAACTTGCTTCATTCACCCTGCCTCCGAAGTTAAAATTAACTGTGAGCAACTCTCTAATCCATCTCACCGTGTAGCTGCCCAAGTGCTTGTGCAGGCGCTGGGCACGGGGCGGCCTGGGCTGGCAGGGGAGAGAAGCTAAAATTGCTTACTTTGGCGTGAGCTTAAAATGTTTGTGCTTAGTTCAGTGGAAACCCTTCCTTACAGAGCAGCCTAAGGACATCATTATTACAGTGTAATTAAATCCTGTTAGTTTAATTATATACTACACTTTAAAGCCTTAAGAAATACTTGCATGGTATTTTAGAATGAAGTGAAAATATACATAATATATTTAAAGTGAATGCAATTAATTCAAGATTTAATAGTGTTTAAGAAAAAACTGCAAACACGTTTTTGAAAAATAACTTGTGATATAACTTTGCAGAGATTTTTTTTATATATATAAGACAGTAATATACAGAGGATATGATTTGTTTGTCTTAAGGTTACAATATTTAACTGTTCTTCTGTTATCTGCTGTGGTTTGGTATTGATTATGGATTCCCTTACTGACATGCTGATTTTATACAGTGGATATGACATAAGACCAGCTCTGGCCCTTTCTATTCCATTTGTTGTTTCCCAGCTGTGTGGGCACTTTTTATTTTTCTTATTTGCTCCCCCTTCCTCCTTGGTCTGTTTGAGGATAGCTCACCTTTCTCCCCAAACTGTTGCATCTAGCTTGGGAGGTAATTCTGTCAGTGTGATTTATTTTCTTTCACCTGGGCTTTCTTGTAAAAATGTCCTGGTTTGTGGGGTTTTGTTGTTTAGTTGTTCATTTGTCTTTTGAGAAAGAAATAGAAATAAGCACCTCAGCACTCCTGTTGGGTTTTTCTCGGTTATCCTCTTTATTCCTATTTAACTTTTGTTGTTAAAATGATTAAGGGATTTGTTACAGCTTCATTAAGCAGCTCTTTTCTTAGGACTAGCTTTTTGCCTTCCCAGGGTCTTGAGACAAATCCTAACTACTCCAGCCACCACACTTGTGTGAACACATTATTTAATTGAACTCTGACTTGAGCCAACTAGGAATTCGGATCCCTCCCTTTCCCTGCAAACTGTATTTTCTAACTTCCAGAAGCACAAATGTGCAAAAGCTATCAATCCCAGAGATGTTCTTGGCAAGAAGACCTGGTTAAAGCATAAGTAACCAGGGCTATTTACTATGTGCTGGTGATAATGGGAAAACAAAGAGAAATAAGAAGGGGCTGTCAGAAAAACAGATATTCACAAGATGACTTCATATGCCTTTTTTCCTAGGACAAAATCACTAATAGAATATATAAAATGTAAATAATTTATTATGGTATATATTTATAGAGTTCTTCGAGTTTCTTTTTGATGGTAATCTACTTTATTTGGTTGTATGTACAATCTGGATTTAAACAGGACATTTCAATCTCCTGTCTAATTTCATATGTTCATTTTGTCACTGTAGGAGAGAGTTTAAGCTGGTTATAAATTATGTGGGCAGATAATTTATGTTAAAAAGGGGGAAATTATGTATTTTAGAGGTAACCTACCAGAGACTGTGTCTCTTCTTACTATTTATGGTAGCTAAAGTAGACTGAAGGTTCTGAGATTTTGAGTTACATTACGTTTTATAATCTTTGCCCTGAAAATATCAGGATTCTGAAATTTAGTCATTCTCTACTCATGCCAGGAAATGTCTAGCATCTTCTGCAGGGTGATGTATTACCTTTCTTTTGTTGTTGAGTTAGTTGACACAAAATTCTGCATGAAACAATTGCACTTGTGTGATGTTCTTACTCCGATTCACTGGCTTCTGCTTTTACTTGTATATTTTGTGATACTTCAGTACTCTTCATTGCCTGGGGAACCGGGGATCACATATTCTGCCTGTGCAAAACTTACCATAGAGTGTCATCCACAATTTAGATCTGGTAGTTACCCAGTAACGAGTAAAAATATTTCTTTTCCAGAAAAATTTTGATTTTGTTTTACAGCTCTTTTAAGTTAGCTGTGGCAAACTACTTGACAACTTTAGTGGGAAAAAACACTAATCATTTTCTTTAAATAAATAAACACAGGTAATGGTAGGATACTAGTGGAAGTTGCGTACTAAAATATTGCATTGTGTTGTCTCTGCTGCTTAAACTTACTGGATATTAAGTTTATTTGTTGAGTGGTACTGTTATGTAATTCATTTATTCAATATGTAGGTCGAGTAAAGTTTGCTGATAGCAGTGATGAATTTAGCATAATAAGCTAATCACAATGACAAGTACTGGGAGGCATATCTTCTGTGTTATAAAATACACCTGTTTGTAAACACCAGTAAGAGGTGACCTAACTATACTATACTGACACAGCTGTATTTATAAAATAGCCTGAATAAAAGAAATCTAAACTACTTAGTTGGTTTTTTGGACAGTGACTTGATATCTTGCTGGTCATTGCTGGATGGTGTTTTACTATATTCCAATTGTTAGCAAACGATATTCGTGAAAGCTTGTGGGAAGAAGTATGGTGTAAGAATTTGGGTTCTTGCTGGTGGAGTTACTGGAATTCTTTACAAATCTGTGATCTGCATTAACTGATATAGTTTGGTAGTTTCTCCTGCTCTGGGTTTTATAATACAGAACAGAAAACTAGCTTAGCTTGGGAATAGCCAGTGAACATTGATCATACTGGTTTGGGCAAGTTCTGTAGTTACACAAATAAGCTGATGTGAAACTGGATGGGTATAATCAGATATCTTCTGAAAGCAACCGAGATGCTTGCAACATGAGGCAGAGCAGCTGTCAAAAATGTTCTTGTGCAAATGTGGTTATCTTTATTTTTGGACTAACCAGCATTTTGTCTTCACAGCAGCTATACTTCTGAATGGAAGTGGCTTGCAGACAGAGCTAGAATTGGCAGCCGTTGGACATGGCTTCAAGCCCAGATTTCAGAACTAGAATACAAAATCCAACAACTAACTGACCTTCACAGGCAGATACGTGCCACCAAGGTATTGTCTGTAAGCTCATAAATGGGCTTTTCAAATAATTTTTTGACAGTGTTTCTTGTAATATTTATTTATTTGGTTTGTTGTTGTTGTTGTTGTTGTTGTTGTTTGTTTTGCCCTAGAGTTCTTGTATCCACGCAGGCTATCGCTTGCAAAGGTTAATGAGAAAGACATCAGGAGCTAAAAAGTATTGTACCCTAGAGGCATCAATACAGGACTGGGAGTTCGGAGCTCTTACCTTCCCATCTGTGATAGTTAGTGACTTTGTTAGTGACTTTCAGGGGCCCAGCACAAGGTACTGCATTTATCACACTAGTTTTTCCCTCTGCAGAAGAGGCAAGATTTGGTTTTCAGGTGGGGTGGTTGATTATTCATTTTTGTGTTGTGGGGTTTCAGGGTGGGTTTTTTTGTTATTTACAGTGCATGTTTATTCTGAGGATTAGCTAGTTAATGTTTGTACAGCACTTTGAACAGGTCAGGGATTAATTATTACTAAAATTCCAATGTGTGTAACTCATGTACTAGTTTTTGTAAATCGAACTGGCTAGACAGTGGGAAAGTCACATTCCTAAAACATTAATAATCTATCTATCAATTTAATGGCTTCCCCAGGTCATTCTCATATATAAGAAGCCAAAACCTGTGATAATTCTGGTGGTGTGATAGTTTGAGAGGAGGGCTCTTTGACTCTCCATTGATGAGCCTCACGTAGGTTGTCTGATCTATGCTGGGGTCAGATAAGCACAGATGGAGAGGAGCCAGAAGATGCTTTAGACTTTACGTGGCTGAACATGAGACTTTAAAAGGAGAGGTAAATTATCCCAGAGAGTATTTCCCTTTGAGCGCATAAAGAAAAACGATTCTTTCTTCTCTTTTCGCCCTCAGAGCCCTTCTTTTCATATCCAGCCTTGTCTCTCCTG
Organism: Platalea leucorodia; assembly: GCF_965183815.1. Classification (NCBI taxonomy): domain Eukaryota; kingdom Metazoa; phylum Chordata; class Aves; order Pelecaniformes; family Threskiornithidae; genus Platalea; species Platalea leucorodia. The sequence continues at coordinate 64,274,468 of NC_138827.1, forward strand.
CTCACAACTTTTCCCCAGTCAGGTTTTTCTTTAAAAAATATTGAAGAGCCTTTGTTTGAGGGTCTGTCCTGCCTCTGTGTCACAGAAGTGAAAGGAGATTTTGTATTTTGGTGAAGGGTGAGAATGCCCATATTTTAGCGTTGTCGTAAATACCAGGTACATGCACACTGTTACACCCAAAAGCAATCAGCCTTTAGGGTGGCATAGGTCTTATGAGCTGCAGAACACGGAGAAATAAATAACAGAGAAAGGAGAGAAGGAATATTCTTTTAGTCATGCATTTTCTTCACATTAGGTGGTATGTTGGCTTGGAGCCTAGTCATCTTCCTGGTGCAGATCTTTAGTGACATTCCTTTTTGCAAACTTCATGCCCCTTTTACCAGCAGTGGTATTCAGTATTTTGCATTGTGTCCCATAGTGAAGGTAGACACGTATTTTCTTCAGCTGTGATTTTTTTTGTATACGTGTTTGTAGTACACCAGTGCAGCAGCTACGGAAGGACATGTGGGCTGATAGAAGAGCTCTTTGTTTTCATTTAGTGGCTGCAAAGTCATTACACAATATCATTAGAATTTGTATGCTGTGTTTAATGGTTTCAGAGTGTTTTTCCTGTGTTTTGAGTGGAAAAAAATGTGATTTATAGCCAGTGAACAATGATTTCAAGCAAAATGCCACTCCTCTTAACACCACAACACAATAGGAAGGGAGATGGTTAACTTGTGGGCAGTTTCCTGCCCTACTACATTGTGTCTTCTCCATCTCTATGCACACAGAAGTAGCAGCTCTGGGTCTTTGAGAGTCCTTCCATTTAAAAAAAAATTATATCTGCAAAACAAAACAATTCCATTTAAGGGGGGGAGAGGAGGGAGTTCATTGCCAAAACTTACTGATTTTGAATGAACCCATTATAATGAAAACCGTAAAACCCATATATTATAATGAAAACCATAAAACCCAAATGAACCCATTTAACTTACAATTCCTATATAGTCAGTATTAATCTTCTAATTCTTTACTCTTCCTCTTTTCTTCTGTGCCTATTCCATCTCTCCCTTTTCATACAGTCTGTCAGTTTTCTCCTTCCTTTTCTACTTTCCTCTTTTCATGCTTGTCAACAGGATTCTGCAACTTAAAAAAATGAAATTGCAGTGGAGAGGGGGGGAGTGTTCCCCGCCCTTTTCACCACTTTTCCTGTGTGTCTTCCTCTGACTTCAGAATTTGTGTTATAGACTTTTGTGGGTTATTTCTTTTGCTCTCTCTGTGGTCATGACTTATGATGCTTTTACTAAAAAGATGTAAAGATTCTAAATTCTAAAAGAGTCTAAAGCTATTGAGCTAGCTTGTCCTTCTGTTGTGGCACATAGAAGTTAGATCTATACTTGAATTTCCTTGAACGTACTGCCTACTTTGTAACTGTTGTTGGTCTACAGATTGTAGTACGATACTGTCTAGATTCATTTCCATATGCTGTAAATGGAAAAGCACAGATGATGGGCTACTACCTGATAATGAATGTGGAAAATCTGGTGTTGACTTGATGGAAATTCAGAATCTCTGTGCCCCTTTTGGGCACTAAAGCAAGTTTTCAAGCACCTACATTTGTTTTTAGAGAATATCTTTGTTCTAAGCTTTAAATTTATAACTTAAACAGGGGAATAAGAGACACAATGAGAACAGGACAATTTCACGTTTTCTCCTAGTCTCCTCTTTGAAGTCTCTTTGAGACTTGCTTTCATGGTTTAGGGCAAGTTGCTGCTGAGGCAGGAGTCAAGGTGTGAGTAAAACTATAGGTTCCTTAATTTTCCACAGCCATAACCTACGTGAAGTCTGTCTTGCTAAAAGAAATAATGTAGGGGTTCCTTGTGTGCACATGATGACAATCTTCCCTTGCTTTTTAGTGGAATATTCTCACTAGAAAGAAAAATTTGAGGCAGTGTAGTGGAATGGTCCCATTCTTTCAATATCTGCTTGATATTTGAGTAGCAGTCAGTACTTACAAGGAAGTAAATTCTTTCCCTTTCTCTTTGGAAAAAGCCTGCAGAAGTTTGATAGCCTCTTCCAAGTATTGAATTTATTTGCTCAAGATAATGACAAATTAAGGGACTATTTGAGGAACCGGTTTTGACTGTTACAAAGTTATTTTTGCTTATTGTTTTGGTTAACATTTTAAGTTGTTAAACCAGCTGAGATGTTACCTAGAATTGTATTTGACACTTTTATTTTTCTAATCTGTCATGTGGAAAACACAATGGGGGTATTCTTTTCCTACTTCCGTTTATGAAACTCTGTTATTTCCCTACCATATAAAGTTATATTTATCTTATTAGGTGACATTCTAGACAATAGACCACGTCTGATACCACATTTGTGCAGAGCGTCTTGAAAAGCAATGAGATTGCTAGAGTATTTAGGATAGTTAGTTCTGTAATTACGAAACTCTAAAAATGCTCACCTTAAAAAAAAAAAAATCAATTATTAAATTGTGAAAGGCTTTTGTTTTGAATTGTATCTATCTCTGGTACGTAAAAAATAACAACCTTGATGTTTTGCTTAGAACATGGATAGGAATAAGAAAAATAGAGCACTTTAAAATGCCTATGCAAAATTTGTTGGCTGCAAAGACTATATAACCAACTTCAAATCAAAGGGTGGTTGCTTCTTACAGAAAAACCTCTTCTTAAATCAGTGGGCAAATGATCATATAGTTGCTCTAATAAGTATGAATTTCTGATTTGAATTTTGGCACAGATGTTTAAGCATTGGTATAATACCAGAGTGATTGCTGTTATAAGGACTAGAATAAGTGGTGCAGCTTTTCATTAATGAAAATACCTACTATTTCTATATTTTAGCTGTTAAGTGTATTTAAAACGTAGTTTAAGTGCTCCAAAGAGTTGCTGGGAGGATTTATGGGGGATGTGCCAGATTCGACTGCCCCTTAAAAATGATTTAGGAGGGTTAATCTGTTGTCAACCAACTGTGTTCAATTGCTGTTGTCTAGGGGATGGTGATCTTAGAAGAATTCCCATTTCCAAAAGACATTTTGAAGAAGCAAATACAATTGACAGACCAAGAAGCTTTATTAAACGCCACAGGGAATTCGCAAGCTGCCGTTGAGAGACAGGATTCTTTGCCGGAGCATGACTTTGAAATGTCACCCAGCAGTCCTACCCTGCTTTTACGAAACATAGAAAAACAGGTAAAGTAAAATAAGAACTGAACGGTCAATGGAGCCAAGTGATTTACTTCAGAAATAGGGCAGGTTCCATGGTGATGGCTTCCAGAAAGGAAGATATTTTGCAGTCCCAAGAGTGGGTGCTGATGAATTGAAGGGCTTAAATAACTACATTATACACCAGGTTTACAAATTAACCTTTTATTTCTGACATGTCTGTGTTACCGCTTTGTTTCCATCAAAGCGGCCACATAACCACTTCTAATAGCTATCCACAAACCTGCCTCTCCTTTACAGTTAGGCTCAGTGTAGAGTTGCCACAGATTGTTTCAGGAAATACTTATGTGAGATGAAAGAGTACAGCTGAAGATGGAGATATGTTGCACTTGAAACAAAAAAAAAAAAGCCCCAACACAATATAATTGTTGGTCTGCCTTTTCAGGCGTCATAGGACTGCAGTTAGGAGCTGAGGAATTCCAGGTACTTAACAGGCATAGTGTGGGCGTAGCTGTGAGTGGAGTTTCGGTTCATAGTGTTCAAAACAGTCATTTCCAAGGTTAATTCCAGGAAATACGATATAGGCTCCAGCAGGGTTTTCTTTTGCTAGAAAGTACATAAAGCATGTGGTAAGATTACCTTGCTGAAGGAGATACAGGAAATTTGTTTTCAAGATAAATTTATGCAGTTAGCATAAAGCAAACCTGACAAAGGCGGTATGGTGCATTAGTATGTTTCTATGTTGCTGTACATAAATTCTTGGTCATACGCAAGTTTTTTAAATGGGGTAAAAGTAGCTTTAGGTACTAATGCCTGTTTCTGAATCTCTGTGCCAATTTTTCTTATTTGATAGTCATACTTTCCTGTTCTTAAAATGCTTCCCCTGTTTGATAGATCTTATCTACAACAGACAGGAGTGAGGAAGCAATGAAACAGGAAATTTATATGTGCAGTGCTGGCAATTGCACAAGGTAAACCAAAGAGCATTTTTAGAATGTGGTGAATTGTCTCCTCTTTAAGCGATTACTTGGAGAATTAAATGCACTTTTCAGTAAGACATTGGACAATTAGAGTAATAGTAGTGTGTTTCCTGGTCCCTAAGTAGCTACAAACAGCGAGTCCAAGAACTTTGATGATCTGAAAATTACTTGGAAGTAAAGGTGTTCTTCATTTAACGCATCTCACAGATTACATCAGATTTCTTCCCTTTACGCTACAAAAAGCTTTGGGGTTTGATTTGCTTTTTGACTGTCAGTTCTGTAAATCAACCTTAACTCTGAAGGTCTGAGTTTCTTCTTGTTCAGTGTCAGGAGTAGCGATGCTGTAGGCTGAAGTACATCCCCAGATACTCCCACAGAATTCTTCGGTCCTGTGTTAAAGTATTTATTTGTTAAAAATAAATAATTCTACTTGTGAACAAAAAAAAAAATCATAAAGAATACAAAGTGCCTGAGCCTGGCAATTTTTATTAATACTGTTTTCAAGTCCTTTTCATAGCTATGCAATGTTTTAAAAACATGTATGTTTTTCCCTGTGTCTTGGAAGTCTGCCATTGTTTTGGTGCTTTTATATTCAGTAGAGACTTTGCTCCTTACAGATTGAATTCTGTTGAGATTTTTCAATCAATCTGCTACATATTTTACTGGCATCTTGTTTGCTTTGTCCAGACCTTTTATAATTAACTTGCTATTTCTGTGCTTTAATATCCATCCCTGAATATTTTATTCTGACATGAAATTTTTACCCGACTGCATCACTTAAACATTAAAAGGAAAGACATGAGTTGTAATAAAATGGAAAATAATTTTTTCTGCCTCTTTCTGCATAAATGGTAGTGCCTCAAAATGTAAGGAAAACTTACTGGGTAACCTTTAGTAATTCTTGTTTTAAGTAATCTTAGTTCTGAATGAAAATCCTACAAAATAATTTAAAAGTTTAAAAAAAAATTGTATGCCATTTCAGATACATTTCATTTCTGTTTAGTGTGCACCATGGAGTTTCCTCTAAGAATGCTACGCTTATTGTCAGAATAGCCTTTAAGGTTTGACATTTAAAACAAAAAAATCATTGTGAAATGTTATCTGGAGTCAGTCCACAATTCATTGCTTTATAACGAGTAATTCTTAGTCGTAACAAATTAGCTGCATTTGTTTTGGGACAGTTCTGAAAGTCTGGGTTTTGGTGGGGTGGGGGCTTCTTGTTGCTATTTTTGAGGATACCAGAAGATTTTAGCCATTCTGTCTGTAGTTAGAATAGTCCTCCTGTAGTTACACTTCCTTTTGTAAAAACACCTTTGTCAAACTACAGTGAGCAATGAAGAGGAGTCTTTTAACAAGAAAAATACTTTGAGTGAACAAAATGTACAATGAGTAGACAGCAGAGGTTTTTTTCCCCCTGTTGAAATGCTTGTTGAATGGCCAGTTAGCAGCTCTGGGCTGCAGCTGTTGTAACATCAGCTGTAAAGTGTTCTGGTTTCTTTTGCTTTTTTAGAAATCTTTGTTTAAAATGCTAAAATCACTGGTGTGTTTTGTGTTCTCCTTATTCAAATGTATAAACAATGTCCTTGGCTGGTTGTTCAGGGTTGTGTTGGTTTTTTGTGTTTGTTGTTTGTTTTTTTTGTTTTGTTTTGTTTTTGTTTGGGTTTTTTTTTTTTGTATAGTTGGACATAATAATTGTGAAAGAAAAAACATGCCACTCTTGATTATTCACAAGAAGAAACTAAATATGATTATTCCATGATGTATGTGACTGGAATCCTAAGTAGCAAAACAACAAAAACCCAGGACCTTTGAGCTGTTGAGTCTGTACAGAAGTCCAACTACCTTTTATTTTTTTTATTTTTCCCAGAGCGCACAACTGAGTGAAATCATCAGCAGCCTAATTGCTCCGCTCAATCTGTCTCCAGCTTCTTCATCACTTTCATCCAAGACCTGTAGGCATAGACAGCTGGTCAATGGCATTTCCTTCAGGTAGGTGACAGTATGGTAGCATTTTTTTTTTAAAATAACTTTTGGTAAAGTTATATAGATGGAACTGATAATCATTACAGTAGTAAATCAGGAAAAGAGAGCTGCTTCCTGCAAGCTTCAGGAAAAGTCAAGTCGTGCTTGTAAGGTTGAAAGTAGTAGGGTTTTATATTGTTCTTAAAGACATCATGAAATTATGCAGTCACTGTAAGTACATTTAAATACTGGGAAGTTGAGTATATCTGTGAAGTAGTGAAAGGATATGGTAAATAACACGCTACTTATTATTTCAGACTGACATTCTGTCATCATGCATGCAACTTTATTTCTGGAAAAGCAATGAACTAGACTTTGCTAGATTAGTAGAATACATAAGCAATGTCACCTGTGCCTCGGCATGTGTCAGTTTTTTGTGGCAGCTTCATTAATTTTAAGCACATCAGTCTTCAATACAAGGCCAAATTTATCTTTGCCAGCTACTTTCTCAAGAATTTGGAGATAATATTTTTCCATTTGGATAATGGATATACCTTCCAGGATGACTGTAGCAGCTCGAAATTAATATTGTAGAAAAATGTTTCTCAGTACTACTCCATACTTCTTAGTAATTCCATAATTTATTCTAAGATTTTAAAATGTAGTGCAGTCTGTAATCAGTATTAGTCTCAAAACAGCATTAAGGTAATGGACTACAGTCCAGTCTTACAAAAGACCTAGGTATGTAGAATATTTCTCCTGAAATACTGGTAATGCGATTTTTGAGGATGGAGGGGTTGCTGTTGTTTGTAGGTCTTAATTAAGATCAGGTAGATGAAGAAAGTGTTCCCTACTACAGCTGGGAGGTTTATGGCAGTGTCTGCAGCAGAACGTAATTCCCTGGCTCCCGGCTCCAAGAAGACCTGGCCACGCTGTCTGTTTCATCAGCTTTGCTGCAGAGGCTGTAGCCTCCCACAAAGAGATTATAATGAGTAGCTTGGATGGGCAACTTCTTTAACTGCCGTCTGTTCCAAAACAATTGTGTGACTGTGCCCTAAATTTAAAGAAGAAGGGGTGCTGTCATGTAGCATTCATGCTCCTGACGTACCAGTTGTTTACAAATGATGTTGGGGAAAATCAGAAGATTCCTCTGAGTTTTGGAATAAAAATAGCTCTGAAATAGGAGTTGCTAATAGAGATGGGTATGTGGAAGAAGAAAGTAATTTATGCTGTTGCTGTGTCTTGAATCTGTGACTTTTTCACGAAACAGATGAGGAAGGGCTCCTGCTTTTAAAAATGTTTTTAGGAGTGTATGAAGTTGACTTCATGATGAGGGACTCTAATGATGTAACTTCAAGCCACTTCTGATTTATCAGACACTGTGCAAAATCAGTCCTCTTTCCATTTTATGAGCAACACAGTTGTTTGCTCATGGAGCACTCTCTCCAAGGCCGGTTGTTTTCTACTCATGACCTTTAAAAGCCCAAAGAAGAATAGGAAGACTTTGAAGATTTTCTCAGTGGTGTAGCTCTGAACTGGAGTTGGTGAGTTAGGTGTTGGAAGGGAATCTGAGATACTTGAGACCTTTCTAGATGTCATCTTAAAAATCAGTTTAATAGTTAATTTTAATTTTTCGCTTCTTGTGAAGTGTCTTGAAATCTGCAAATAAATACTGTTCATTAAAGATGGTAATTAAGCCTATATAGAGTGGTTGTCATGAGAATCCTGCAGGGAAATTCACTGCTTCCTACTTGTTTTTTTGAGTGTGTTTCAATTTGTTGTTGTATTTTGTTGTTGTAGTAGTTTTGTGTGCAATTAATTGAGACAGTTACATACTACAGCTAACTTCATTTCTTGGCTGCTTCTTCCCTCACTCCTTTTAGAGCTCACTCGGACTGTATTAAGTACTTGAGAAAGTAGAAATCAAAACCAAACGGAAAGTAAGGTGATTTTTTGTTATTGAAGAGGAAAAAAAAAAGGGATAATAGCGATTTTTACTTAAGTAAATTCTTGACATTAGTTGTAGGCTCTTGATGTGAAAGATGTAATAGTTCATGTTTAAAGTAAGTCTAAGCATGAGATGCTTTGAGGTTGGTAATCATGGGGTTGCAGTACGGTTGGTTACTTGGGCAGTGGAAGTGGTGGTGCATGTATGGTTCCTGGTTGATGAAATGCAGGTAGCCTTGAATTGCCATTTGTCAAGGTCTAATTTCATTAGTGGCTTCCTTTTTCTGTGTAGCTTCTCTTTGTTCAATTGAATCTAGATGCCAAGATTAGCCAGATGCATTGAAGGTAAATATTCATAGCAGTTCCCTAAGCTAGTGATAACCACTTTCTTAACAGGATAGTGCCTGTCTGATGGCTTGCTGTGCATGTGTGTATCTGTGAGGAAGGTCTCTGCTGTTTAGCTAGGCTACAGTGCAAGAAAGGCCAACCTATGAGCTTTGAAAGGAGTGTTTTAGCAAATTCATGAATTTTACATCTGGTGATGGTTCATCTCAGCTCTTCTGTCGAGTCACATTTTGAAAAACACCCAAACTAACATCAAAAGAAACGGGTAACTTAAACCTTGACTGGGAAGCCCATTTACACAAGTGGCAGGAAAACCATTCCGCTGTGTACTGGAGCTCCAAGCCACAGAACCAAGGTTTCTGCTTCATCTGAAAATGGAGCCGTGCATTACTGTAAGGCACAGGAGGGTCAACAGAGCAGCTGGCAGAGACTGAAGAGATTATCAAAGACCAGGGCAGACCACCAGAACAAAGGCAGGAATCACATAAGTTGAAGAGCCAGACTGAGGGGCTTTTTGTTCTAATTTACCTGTCCAAGTTGTCTTTCACGTAAGGGGAAGGCACGTGGAAGTCCAGAAGTTGGGCTTGGCACTATCTGACTTCGAGGAGGATAATTACAGAGAAAATGTTTTTAAGAATTCAGAGAAAGTATTTTAATAAAACTTATAACATTTTATTTCTTTTAACTTTTTTTCTTTTAACTTTTTTTTTTTTAACTTTAAACATTTTATTTCTTTCTCAAGCCTCAAAAATTTGGTAGTTAGCATTAAGAATGTAATGCTTCAGTGTTTTGGGGCTTTTTCTTGGCACTTACTAATATGTTCCCTTAAATACATTGTACCATCCCTCTTTTAATTAGCACATTTTTTTCATTGAGTCTGTGTTGCTTATTGGGATTGTTCTGATGTGTCAGAAGGACAGCTCAAATTCGAGCCCTTAAAGCCTTATTACTACACCAGCACAGCATGGGATGGTGTTTAATCACACTTTCATAACAAGCACTTCTATTTAATAAAATGTGCTGTTGGAAGAATACTACATGTCAAAAAAGATTGATAAATGGTCTTGTAATAAATTCATTTTCATCTTGTATTGTGTGTTATAACTTTGCTAATAAGGCTGTGATTTGCCAGCTAAAGTTCATAAGGGAAAATAATAATTTGTGCAGACAGATGACCTGTTATGAACCAAGGCCAAAATATCTCATATACTTGCACTTCTGAGGCAGTTTAGAGTTACAGTCAAGGTCTTCAATATTGTAAAAATAAATGCACACTTTTTGCAGCAAGCCTTCAGCTTTGCAGGCAGATGTTGCTACAGCAACAAAATAAGATCAGAATACCTATAAAAGTGAAGTGCATTCTTCCCACTGAGTCGTTCCCACCCAAATGGAGGGTGTTACGAATTATTACCTTGTAGTACTCCCGGTTCTGGTGAGCACACAGGCTGTAGATCGGTGAGAGTGATCCAAGGTTGTTATACGTATAGGGTTTTCTACCACACTTGATCCTGTGTTGTCACTTAACTTCTGTGATTGCATACTGTTTTACTAGGGACTTGAGTACTGCAAGCGTGCATGTAGGTAAGGTTGTGGAGAGATGATGCTATAACACTGAGCGGGATTTGAAAGGGCTACACTTGGGGAAATGCAGGTAAGATTGAGATTTAATGTTAAAACAAAGCTTTCCATATGTCCATGGAGCTGAGCTTGCATTCTTCCAAATCATCTGGGTCTAACCAGCTTCTAGGTCTTAAAGACAGACAAACAGGCTAGGCTTTCCCTCCTCCCCGAGAGCTTCCCCCAGGCTGGGCTTGGGCTCTATTGGAGAGCTGTATTGGCACGTTCCTGGAAGTGAAGTTTAATGGCCTTGTGTTGGTTAAACTAAGTGTGCAGAGTTCCTAATTTTGATAGAAATGCTTCACAGTGAGTTGCAACCCCTATGCTGAATGGACATTGTTTGTAAGCTTTACTTAAGTTTCAGTTCTTGAGCAAAACTAGAAAATCTGAAAAGTATTAGGGCAGGACTCTAGGCCTCCTTTGTGTTAGCATGTCTGCTGTCTTGAATGGAATGTAAGTTTGTAGGGAAATATTAATTGTAACTTAAAACTCATAGGTGTTAGAAGTGTTAGAAAGAGAGTTCTTGAATTTGGAAAAACCAAAAAACATTATATGCTTGGGGGTTTAACTTAATTTTGACATTTGTTTCCGTGAGCAAAAAGTGAACAAGAATGATAAACTTCCTTTCGTGACCTAACATAGAATTAATCAAAGAGCAAACAAAGCACATACACAGTTTCCTGAAACAGTCTGCTGAAACATTTTAGTGTTTATAACATTCTCTTAGAATTAGATAGCTAATGCTAATCGGCGTATGCAATCTCGGCCTGTGCATGTGGAGCGTATGTAACTTTTTGTATTTCCTCCCCTCATTAATCATGAAATTGCAGAGCTTCAGACAACAGAGAGGTATCCTCTTCCAGCAGCTGGTTGCTTGATCATCAGCACATCAAGAAAAGGAGGAGAGACAGGACAAGACTAAGATCTCTCTCCGTGGCTAGTGTCAGCACATCTGCCCGAACAAGGCCACTTCATAGTTTCCAGAAGAGGAAGCTCTACAGAATGCATGGTGCCTGTTACTGGAATCAGCAGGTAGGCAGTCGGCTCTCTCTTGAGGAGGCAAAACCAAAGAGTCCAGCTGCTAGAGTCTGCATGCGTCTGGTATGTCGAAGAATAGTGCATGCTGTGCTGGTTATTTGTTGCGTTCAGGGAGCATATAGTATATGTGGCGGGAGTACTAGAAGTGTCAGCAGGAGCTCAGAGTTAATGAGCTGAACATAAAAATTAAAGATCGCTCAGAATCCTGCTTATCAAATCAGTTTGATGTATGGCTGTCTTGAAAGCCTTTGTACAGTCTAAGAGACAACTCGAGAGCTTTTTTGGGAGGCTTGACTGGTGAGGAAACATGCTGCAGTGTAAATCAGCTGCCTGCTTGGTTTCAGAATATTTGTTTTAGCTACAAGAAAGTTTACACAGCTGGTGGCACATTATTTTCTAGGAAATTAAATTGCAATATCTTAATCTTGTTTCCGTTTTTGCTGTTTCTGATTAATTCTATTGCCTTTTTCATGACATTTTATGAATGCTTTAAAACTGTTAAAATTTTCCACGTTGCAAAGGAATTAATATTTTAAAATGGGAAAAAAAAAACATTGTCTGTTGTGCAGGGCAAGGCATATCTGTTCATGTCTGATATTAATCACATATTGCTGGTAAGAATATATAATGAGTTTAGCTATGGTGCTTAAAGCAACAGTCTAATTTGGGAGCAGAGACAGTATGAACTCATTCTTTAGAGCAGTGTTAATCCCAAGCGGTTTTAATTTCTTGATTTTACTTTGCCTTTTAGAAGTGTGTTATATTGAGAGAAATCTCTGTGTCTCCTCAGCTTACTGTCTAGGATTTACTAAGTCTACCAGTAGTCTGGGGAGAAATTTCCCCTGCAAGGATGTTCTGTGTGAGTGCGCTGATTCAGCATCCTCTGCAAAATTGCAGAAGTGTCCTAGTTTTAGCAAGATATTTTATTGAAAAACTGTCCAGTTTCTTATTAGCTTGACTTCCCAGCTTCCTGGCAGTGGCGCTTAAAGACTTGGCAGCCTGCCTGGAGGGTTGATGGTGGGGGATGGGGGTGGAGGGTTACGGTTTGGGAGCTCTACCTCCTAGACACTTAGGCTTTTCATCTTCCTTGCATTAACCAAGGAGACTGTTGCTGACTTGGACTTCCTTGTTTCCCATTCAATCCAATCCGTGTCCTGATAAAGAGGCTGGAGGCCTTGTTCCCTGACCGATGCTTCCAATAACACAAGTCCTTCTTGCAGCTGTGGAGATCGCTCCTCAGCAATGGACACCAGGACTTTCCCTTCCTTCTAGTTAAACATGACGGGTTTCCACTCCAGATGCAACTTTTAAATAACAGGCTCTTCTAGAAGCCCGCATCTTGCAGGCTCAAGTATCTCATATTTCTATGAGTGCTGCCTATGTCTCTGTCTTTTGAAAACTGGGCCAGAGTTAGTGCAGTTCAAAAAATAGTGGTAGAGGCTTGTGAACAGGAACTTCGTTTCTGGAGCCCGCAGCAGGGGTTCAAAGCAGCGTTTACATTTTTGTCTTCAACCAACCATAGAGCTGAGCTGCTTTGCATGCTCAATAGTTTACCTTGACTTGTAGACTAAAAAGATAAATCTGTAGGCTACTTTTGATTGTAGACTGCAATCAAAAACTGCATTTTTAAGGTACTAGTTAAGGCTTCAAATATGGGAACTGGTGCAACGGTGTGTCTGCTCCATGGCCTTGACATTTCTAGTGCTGGGTTACCATATGCTAACCCAGCTCCAATGTCTCTGTACTGAAAAGTGCAGAGATGTCCCAAAGACAGTGTGGTAAAAACCCCTGTAGGGAATGCTGTTTACGCTTACCGCAGCTCTCTGCTCAAAAACCTGTGTTTAGACTCTGCTCTCTCATGTCCTCTCCGTGGGGAAGTTAACCGAGAGACCATGTGGAGAACTGCGTCATGTGCTACAGATAGATTATGCTCGTGTTCCTGGAGAAAGTAAGAGGTGGTGGCAGCAATCAAGCTGTCAGCTTCAGACTTTGTGTAAGTGCCAAACTCAATTAAAGTTTTCAAAATTAAGGTAAAGCAGTGAACAAAGCCTCTTACACAGTGTTAGTTAAAAATGGAGTATCAGGGATCCTGCTGGGGAAGTAAGTGATAAAATTGGACTGGACATTCCCAGCACATTCTGACAATCAAACCTAAATGGGTATTGAGTCTCCGAATTAAGAGCCATCATCAGTGTATCATTTCATTCAAGAAATCTTATGCTAACAGGCCCTATCACTTTCTTAGTCCTGCACTTGCTACACTTGGTTACCTAGCTGTTGATAAGATTGCTCAACTTGTAATGGAAGAACACTGGCTTATCAGCCCAGGCTGACTGCTGGATTAGGCAGATGTCTAAGGGTAAGGATGCAAAATGGGGAATGGCCTCTGGGACTGATAACTAGTTTTCTTTGAAAATGCATTTATATTCCCAATAGTAATCCAGCAAATTTCCTCTGGCCTTTCATAGAAAAAGGAGTTAATTCTTAGCAGCATGGAAAATAGCTGGATTTTTAATGTAATGTTACTGTGCCATCGCTAGCAAGTGCTGCTCCCATAGTTCTTCAAGTTTTACATACTTATATAGCCTCTGGTACCATGGTCTGTAAGGACCCCCATTTCTTTAAGGTCACTGGCCTTAGAGCAAGCTGGAGCTAGGGAAGACTTGCTGCCACCTCCCTGCAGCAGATGTGAAGTTAACAGAGACCAGCTTGCCAAAGTCTGAGGAGAAGATTGGATCTTCTGAACATCACAGCTCCTGTGCCAGCTTCCTCATGGTGCCTGGTTCAAACAGCCGGTGAGCGAGTGCCTGGCAGTGCTGGTGGGTGATGCCGTTCTGCAGAGTAATCTGAGCAGATGATGACTAAAGAATTGTGATCAGAGAATCACAGCAAAATGCAGACTTCCCGTCTGTAGGAGATTAAGAAATGAGGGGATAACTTTGAGGAATTTGGGGTTTTTTTGGATGGCTGACTGTACCTTTTGTGCGTGGAATGGCGTTCAAAGTATTGTCCTACATATCTCTTCAGATTCTTTTGGGAAGCTCGTCTCCCCCACTCCACCCCCCAATATCCATGTTAGGAAAAGCAAAGTATGAAACTGTGAACTGCTATCCCATCTGTCAGTTCATAAGGTCACTGGGAAGACAGCCACATTTTTTCTCTTATCTACTGCCATGCCACATACATTTACAATGCTGTCAAAAGTTTGAGTATTTAGTGACCTAGTAGCCTCCCAGTGCCTGTTGAGAGATGCCCTGTATTGTCCTCTGCTTTGCTGTATTTCTTTTCTGAAGAGGACTACGCCTTCCCCTTCTCTGGTATTTAAATAATGCTTCCACAGAGTGATGTCTAAAAGAAAACATAGAACTCTCTGAAACTCTAGAAGACCTGCCAGATCTACAAGATAGTTAGACTGCAGTGGGGATAAATAAAACAGGATGCAGGGTGTTTGGTTGATCTGTCACCATCCAGTATCCTCAGGAACTTCAAACATCCTTTGGGGCCAAATCCGCTTGTCCCCTAATTCAGAATGACTAAGTGCCACAGATGATCTGTGAATCATCTTTTGGCCATGGAATCTGTTTTGTATCTTTCTTCTTTCGTTATCTAAATAGCTTGGTAAGAGCTTAGGCCATTTCTTGATTGTGAGTCAGTCACACGCCACTCAGAATAATCCACATGGACAGTAAACCCTGGGACTGCAGTCTGTGCTTCAGTCTAGAGGGCGATTGTAGTGGTGCATTTCTTAAGCGTGATTTTTGAATGAATATTGAAACTTGTATGCAGGATAGCACAAAGGAGTAAACTACAGGCATGGTCTAGTAGGAGAACACGTGCTTGCAGGCAGGGATTGGAAGTCTGAGAGTGCTTCGTTCAAAATGCTGGCTCTGCCACTCATTTGCGTTGTTACAGCTGGCAAGTCAAACAACATCTGGGTAATTGTCTCCTCCTATAAAAGGCACATAATGTAGTTTTAACACTAAGAAAGGAAGCAAAGAGTATCAAAGCCTTAAAACCAAGAAAGTCTGTAAGTAGCAGATTGGTATCAGGAGCTCCAATTGAATCATTTCCCAGTGGTTGCTGCATTTATAACTGCTCCCCTCTCCCCCCTCCCGCCCTGATTCTCCACAGGCTAATGCCTGGGTGCTCCCGCAAATGCTTTTTGTACAGTGAGGACCTATAGTATCTTTGTCACTGGCTGGTTTTTGCCTAAACTTGAAGGAACTGAATTATGGGTAAGAGATCAGAAGTTCTATTAAGTTTGTTTAAAAGCAGACTAGTGTTGTTACTAGTCAGATACTGTCAGAGAGGTCTTTGCTTAGCTGATGTGTCCTGATGTTTTCTTTTCTAGTATTTTATCTGTGTGGCTTGCTGCAGGGTTTTTTTAGTAACAAGGAATTTTGTTTTGCTAGTACATTTTGTTAATTTCTCATTTAACACCATAGCTAATGATATTAGTTTCACTTCTTTTTGTCAAGTCACGCTTTGACAAGAGATGTCATTGAGGCTAAGTAGTGTTTTAATCTATTAAAACTTTATACTGCTATTAATACAAGTAAGAGGCAATAGAGAGTGAGATCTGAGGACTATAAATTTTGGTCCTGCACATTTCTTTGCAGAGCTGTAGAGCACACTGTTGTTTTTTTTTTTTAACTCAAAAATTGTCGTTGTATTTGTATCTCCACCTGCTGGAGGAAGAGGTGGTTGTGTGGACTGAGGCGCACGGAGAAAACTAGAATTCAGATTTGCAAAGGTGCCAACACCCTGGAAGTTGGTAATTGAGGTGCAAAGGCTTACATTTTAGATACCACAAACAAACAAGTGGTATAATGTTCCTAGCTCTTGTAGTTGAGTATTGCCACATTTTTTCTCTTTAGTCTCAAACGGGAGTTAAGTGAGAGCAGAAGAGTATCTGCTTTCATTTAGTGTTTTTTTTAAAAAAAGAAGGGGGGGGAGAAGCAAGTACTTCTCCAGAAGGCTCTGAAACAGACAGGAACAAAGCATTTGAATTCTAGGGTTTGGGTTTCTTATTTTAATCTAGTTCTCATGCCAATGCTATGATTTTTGTGTCCTGCTGCTTTCCCAGTGCATGCTTAGAGCCCATGATACTTTTTGTAGATGTCACTTGATAAATATATATGGGTCTTTCACCAACTCTTGTTAATTTGTGGTTTTTAGGGAAGAGTATATATATACAATTTCATAATTTGTATTATACCCAGCATGCAGAGCCTTTATCTTACTTCCTAAATGTCTGCTATCAGCAAGTGGTCTGTAGCTAGGAGGAAAGGAGAATAAGGGACAGGGAGAAGGGTGTGTGTACAGAGAAGGTGCTTAATCGGAATATTGCATATAGTGTGGAAATTGTACCCTGTTTTCTGCCAGGTGATATGTTTGTCTGGGATGAATATTTTAACACCTGCTTCCTAGAATACAATCCCATTTCCTCTACCGTATTGTCCCATGTTGTGGTTTATTTGCGTTCGAGGAGATACAGGTGAATTCTTTGTGACTGTTATTAATTACTGCTCTAGCTCCCTCGGTGTGTAAATTTAAAGAAACAGTACTGTCTACAGCAGTAGCTATCAAGCGTATTATTCAGTAGCCAGCTAGAAGTTTTGCCTTTCACACAGTGAAGTAGTCATTTCCGCTTAGTGGCACTGAAAGGAGTCTACTGATGGTCATCCCCCTCCTTGGTATCACTAGATATTGGCTCTGCCGCCTGCTTCTGCGTAGCTTCCTGGCATTGCTGTCTTCTAAAAAGCCATAAATACAGGGAATGTTGTTGTGTTGCCAAGTCTCCTGCGCACTGTTTCGAGAAGAGGATGCATCATGCTGCTTCAGTGGAAATGGTGTAGTACCTCTGGGTATGTCAGTCTTCTGATCTGGGGAGGAGAACCCTCTGGTTATGATTTACCAAGTTTGTAAGTGAAAATAATAGTTGATAAAATTACTATTTAACACTGGAAGTTAAAAAGTAAGGTCTTCTATTAGTTAAAAATCAGCAAAACCTGAATGGGAAAAAAAGAAGTATACCTATACATTCAGCTGTTCTGAGTGTGTGACAAGACTGTTGTCTACTGGGGAGGAAGGAAGGGAGAACACCGTTAGCTTTGTACTACGGTGATACTGCCAGTGGAACTAAATCCATCCTTTGTGAGGTTTATGGCAAGCCAGTCAGCCCGTGAATTCTTCTTTGCTAGAATGAAAAACCTGAAGTGTGCTTTTCACAGTCCTGCACCTTTAGCTTATTGTGACATTTCTGTAGTGTTTTACTGATCACATCTACTCTTAATTTCGACATGGCATTTTTTAAAAGATATCCCTGTGGGTTAATGTGTCTTTCCTTCTTTTGGTTTAACTGGTCAAAGATTAAGCACTAACCTTGATTTTTCAATTGATTTGCTAGTTGAACAAAAGGTCTTTGTTTCAGGATGTTGAGGACAGCGTACATTTCCCACAGAGCAGGTGAAAGTCCATCTCCCATTGGCTTATAACAGGATTAAAGAAACTAAACTCCGTGTATACTTAGGAGAGGTGGGTGGTCTCTGAGAATGGTAGAAGCTACCACTCCTTTTGTGACACTGACCAAAAATCTGAATTTGAGACAAGCCAGATGCTGAGTAAGTTGAAGTTAGTGTTTTATGAAAGTCTCAGTTCTGTTCCTGGAAAAACTGGTCTCTGCCACAGGACCTGCCACTTTATCCTTATCGGCAGCATCAGAGGGGCCAGAGGCAGATGAATTTGTTTACATCCCAGAGTAGCTTGCTTCGCTGTACCTGACCTGCATATAGATTGCGGGCTAGTGCATGAGAAAGGTCCGTCCATTTGACATCTATAGAAACTTCATCTGGAAGGGAGGGTCTGTCATGTAGTATGTATCATCAGCACCATCTGTTATGCACCTTCCCATGTAGGGATGTCTTGGATGCTTTGCCTGCCTTCTCCTCCATTACCTGTTGATAAGAGAGAAGGTCTTTCGGGCTTTCAGATTAACCTTTCACTATCCATGTATTGTATGTTTCCTAAAAGCACTCTGCAGTGAAGTCCTGCTTAGGAAGCTCCTGATGTTTAGCTTGTGAAATAAGACATTTCATTGAACTGTGTGTTCTGCCAGAGGGGCATAGCTCTGCTCAGAGCAGATTATTGTGTGCAGGAGAGGGAGGCCATGGAGAAGTGGGCTGGCCTTTAAGGCAGATGCCAAAGCACAGAAGCAAGTAGGTAACGTGGTGCTCTGTTGGTTTGAGCTGTACATAGCACTTCTGGAGGATTAAAAGTGTGTTTGGTGTTCAAAGAGGAGGCATCAGCCACCCACACAGCGGTTCTTCTCTTGGATCCCACAGTTAAGTCTCTGCAATTTAGTTGGCTACTCATTTACTGAATAACAGCTTTTAATATTGAGGGGGATATCTCTTCTTTGATATTGCTGAAAAGTTCTGAGTGCGTGTGTGTGTAGGGAGAATAAATGCTTTTTCCTTGCCTTTTTTGGGCTTATAAGAGTAATCTGAAGCAGACGTGACAGGTATTCAGCAGAGTGTATTTGAGCTAACTTAATTAACTTACTGGATTCATACACATTGGCGTAATTGAACTGTGGCTCTCGTACTGTTACACTTAGGCGTGTTTCCAAAAATGGTAGGAGTTTTACTGATCGGTAGCTGAAACCATGAAGCGAGTATTCACTTCAGAATTTTTAACTCTGAGCACAAAACATTTTTCTTTTTGATTATGGCATGCTTCATAGGCTCAGACTTTTTTCTCTGCAGAAGGATGGTTGGCCAGTACTGTTCAGCCTTCTGACCCTTCTAGAACAGAGGCATGGGCCAGTTGTGCTTTGTCTAATGCATCAATTTATCACAAGCAAGTGCAAGAATTGTTTTGAATATAAAAAAAAATTCCTTACTAGCTTTTCTGTGACCCAGTAAAACAGAACTAAGGAAAAAAAATTCCAAGAAGATTAAAATTCATAATACTCTAGAAAATTAGATTCTGTTGG
The DNA here is from genome assembly GCF_965183815.1 of Platalea leucorodia. Classification (NCBI taxonomy): domain Eukaryota; kingdom Metazoa; phylum Chordata; class Aves; order Pelecaniformes; family Threskiornithidae; genus Platalea; species Platalea leucorodia. The sequence continues at coordinate 64,293,525 of NC_138827.1, forward strand.
TGACAGCATTTCTTATGAAGTTTAAAACAGAGTTGCTATTTTAGTTGAAGATTTAAAGCATGCACATTTCTGATTTCCTCTTAAATACAGTGTATTTTCTTTTCCTTAATAGAATCAATTTAATGTAATCTTATTCTTCATATCTACTTAAGCTCAGGAAGCATGAGGTTTTGTATTTCAGTAATGAAGAAAAATGTTTCAGGAGATGTACAAGGTATAGTGTAGCAGGGGGAAAATTGATAAGAGTTTAGTAATCTCTTGCTTTCTGAAGGGTTGGCATTGTACTCAGGCTTGCTGTAGAGACCTCTCTTCTAAAAGCTGTATGCCTTGGTTTTCATGAAACCACTTGTCATTGCTGTGGCTGAATAGTTGTATTTGTGGGGTTGTGTTCAGATGAGTTTGGGTGGATTTTGTTGTTGCTGTGTTACAAAATCAATAATTAACTGCTGGAAAAGCCAGTCAGGTTGTAGACTCTGTTCTATACTGAATTGGAAGGGGGGAGAGTTTAGTTTTGCAATGAACAGTTCTTCAGTTTTGTTTCAATAAAGTTGAAGCACTTTCTTTGACTGAGCAACACGCTTTCATTCCGGAATGAAGGGCTTCAGAAATTTTTTCATCAAGAGTTGATTAAATTGACATCCTGAAAAACATAATGATTTCACTAATTCAGCATTTTCCAGTGGAAAACTATTCCATCAGAAATTTAAACCAGATCTAGTAGCTAGGAACAGAGACACTGCAAGATTTTTTTAGCTTTTTTTCTAGTAGCTTCACAAGCATTTAAATAAAATTACTCTTGTTTCTATATAAGTCCTTATTTTCTTTTGAGTTACGAACTGACTTAATGAAAGATTTAATTATTTAGGTGTTGATGCCAGAGCTTTCAAGGAAATACCGCACAAATTCAGGCATAAGGTTTTGTAACTCCCACCACAGACACATGAGGAAAAGAATTTGGCATTTACCGATGTTGGCAATTAGATTTTAATAGTGTTTCAAAATAGTTTGAGGTTGTGGAGGTTATTTGACCATATATGCATGTTTTTGAGCAGGCTTAGCTTTAAGCTATATTCTAAATGTGTTTGGGACTAAAGTGAATTAAAGCAATAAAAAGCGAATCAGGACTGAAGGACTGGATGTCTGTATGTGTTGGTCTTATCTGTATATTTTCTAGGTGATGTTACTGATCAACGTTTGGGGATTTCTTTTTGAAGAATGAGATTTATCGTTTAATGTGGTTTCATTTCTGTAAAAAAAAATGCAAGCAGAGGGGGTGCAGTGGCAGCTTAAATAGAGGAGATTCAGAAAACTAGTTCATTTCTAAAAACCAAATATCAAGAGGAAATGTGCTTTTGTGCATTTTTGAAAAGCAAGCCATATTGCATCAAAGGTAGAGCAACTACCTAAAAGCTCTTTAAGCTTTAGTTTAATGGTCCGTATAACAGGAAACATTAAATTTGCTTTAGCATTTATTCCTCTAGTGTTTCCAAACACAGGTCCCAGTTCTGCCAACACTTCATGGATATTTAAAGTTTAACAGATGAAGAGTCCCATATGTTTGTCACAGGAAAATAACAGAACATTGATTTGAAGGAGTCCTGGTCTAGAAGAGAATTTTTTCCAATTAAGTTGAAAGTACTTCTACATACACCTGTGTATGGAGATCAAGGTGGATTTAGGACTGTTACTGTTTTCCTGTGGAAAAAAAAAGTGAAATACAACAACCCCACCACCGCTACCACAGGGTCTCCTCTGCTCCAGCATCATAACATGCTTACTTGATTTTAATAGTTCCTGCAATACAATATCAGCATAGGGAATTTGCCAATTGAGAAGGAAAGAGATGGAAAGGGGAACTTTTTAATGGGATATTTTCTGCTCCTTAGCGTGGGTTGTGAATACTGATGCCACCTGACAGAAGAAATGATTTCAGTAAGTGGAGGGGGATTGTATGTGGTGGACATAATCACCGCATCACTAACAGATGAGTGACACTGCTAGAATACAGCCTGGAATATTTCGGACAGGAAAAAACAGCAGAAAGAGGTTTCTTGGATTCAGAAAGTAGAAGTACTAAAAATACAAGTAATGTTCATTTGATCATCTTGCCTCTGATGCAGCTGCTAGACGTTTTCCTTTCATTCCATAAAAAGTCATAAGAAAATCAAGAAGACCACTACTGTATGCATTCTTACAGTTTTTTTTTTTATGTTGAAATCCTTTTCCAGGAGATGGTAAATGTGGCAGTTTGCACAGCGTTAGGCTGAGAACCTCAAATTACCCCAATGCCCCCCTTCCCTCCCTTCCCCTTTAGAGGATTCTGCAGCATTTGGCAGAGTATCAGCCTTTGGGGTTACTAGTGCTAGTATCCAGTAAGGCTGAAAGTGGCATAAACAGCACGATTTCCCTGCAGCGTTTTTGTAGCTTATTCTGAAGCACAGACTACTGTTGACTGCTGCCCTGTATTATCACATTCTGTTCTTTCCTTCTGCCTTTCAGAGCTCAGTATGTTGCCTATGCTCTGCTGCTTATTCCTGCCCATTTTCATCCTGCCTTTTGCCTTAGTGTCCTGCTACCTCACGCCTACCAGTTCTGTGCAATCCATCATTTTACCTTCCGTACTTCAACAAGCCTTGCAAATAAGCAGCTAAATTAATCTTTCTTTGGAGCTCTCCTCTTTCTAGTAATTCCTCTTACTACGTATTAATCAATCCTCAATGCATCCCTCTCCGTATTTATTGCTTTATATCTTCTTTTGTTTGTGTTGTTTAACTGATTATTACGAGGTAAGGACTTTGCTCTTTTGCTTTGTGTAAGTACACAGTGTGCTCAAAATGTTTAATATTGTCTTGCATTAAAATGTGTAAGCTCAAACTGTCTAGCAATATCGATACTAAGAATCTTACTAAGAGTAAGGGGATAAATGGAGGAGACACCTGTATTTGGTCTGGTGTTAGTTTTGTTTGTGCATCTATATCATGCCTGTTGTGCTGGAATGGAATTTTAAGGGGTGTTTGTCATAGGATCTATCAGCATAATGATTGGAAACAGTTAAATTTTCTCTGGAAACTTTGACAACTGTTTCCTGGCCCTAATTGAAGGGTATTTTTGTATTCTTTGTATTGTGCGCCATAGTCCATGATAAGTGGAGGTAAGTCGTAACTTCACTATCTGAAGTTTGTAGGAATTTTTTTCCCCTTCTCATATGGAAGAGTGTCACTCAGATTCCCCCCCCCCCCCCCCCCCCCCCCCCCCGCGGTCTAATTTGAAGGAAGTGACTAAAGGAGAAGTTAACCTTTGTTTCTGTGTATCCTCGCAGACTTCGCCATCTAGAGATGCCTCCTTTCCATATAAAACTCAGTTACCATGTATGGTGCCAGCCTCCGCTTTGAGCAGTAGTGAGTACAGTGCAGAATCTAAAATACTAGATTATGTGCAAGAGCTGGACTCTTCCTTCCATCCGGTCTTATCATTCCCTTCAGGTAAGTAACTCAAATGCAATGCCTCTGACAGAGGGTGGTTGTCCTTGTGAGAGCTGTAGAGTTTATGAACTAACTTTTCTTTTCAGTGATTTTTAGAACTCAGTTCACTTACAGAAAACCTCACACTGGAAAAATATATGAGTTTAGACTAAATGAAAATCTTAACTTCATCCTGACCTTTGAAAAATAAACCTTGTAGATTTCCCATATCAGTAACATGATTACAACCAAGAAAAACTGGTCAGGGGAACATTTTTGGTTAAGGTGGTTTTTGTCTGTTTCATGGTGTGTCTAATTGAGTAAGCGTTAGCCCTTTAGATGGTGCTTCTGCCGACACACTACCATACCTTGGTTATGTTGTTTTCATGAGCAACTTTCAGTTCAGGCCCTTTGGACTAGCCCCAAAAAGCTTTATTTAGTTTTTCTAATAGTTTTTGTGATAGTGTGTGTTTTTGGTGATCTTTGAAGTTTATGGTTTCTGTCATCTGATTCTTTAATCTTTTTGGGCAATATTGCAGATGTTGTTTTTTTCTGACTCTTTTTAGCCCTGAAACTAGTGCAGGTGCAAGTTGACAGCACATTGTGCCTCAAAATAGCATATTAAGTGCTGTTACCAGCAGGAGGGATTGGATAGCAGCAGATACTACTGGATTTGGGTTTTCTTTGGTTTTTTGTTTTAGGAAAAACCTCTTGCCAGGTAGCTGCTGACCAGTGCAGGAATTCTGCTGTTCGGGGTGGCTGCTTTGCCACAAAATAATCCTGAACATGAGGCTGGGACTGAACTGCTTGAGTCTTTAATCAAACCCGCTGTCTTCCCAGAATGACAGTGTATACACTCCAGCCTGGTATTAGGAAGTCAGGAATTAAAGTAAGTCTTGGGTTTGAAGAACTCATCACTGGCCAGTACAGAAGACCCAAGCGTGGACATGGAATCTTGAGAAGGTCTCAACTCTTGCAAGTTTACGAGGGTTTACATCCTATGTATGGGATAAAGAGGAGTTTCTTTTGAGGAGCAGATAGGGGGAAGAAAACACTCCGCGACAGCAAACATCCCAGTCAGCAGGACTCTGTTGTGGAGAGGAGAGAAAAACACTTCTTAAATACTACTTCTTTACTCACACTCTCCATCACTTACCCTGTGACTCTGACAGCCCAGCTGGACAGGAGCCGGGGGCTTGGACAGTAGTTCCCGAATCCCTGCAGAGAGCTGTCCCCACACGCTTCCTGGGCGACTGCCAGCTTGTCTCACTACTCAGATTCTTTCCTTGCTTCTGCTTCTATTCAAGGTTCACTGTACCACAGTGTATATGTTTTGGGGTGGGTTTTTTAAGTGTTTCTTTAGAAGTCTGTTTAAGGATAGTTGTATAAGGCCACGCCCCTTGCATTTATTTGTACCTTACTTTTAAGGGAGACTAGGAAGCTTAACAAGAATATTGGAATATTCTTTCCTTGAAAAAAGACTAATCATCATGGAAAGAAAAAAACGGAAGGGATCTGGACTGCATCGTGGCTACTGTTGGTCACTTTGCCAGGATGGAGGAAGAAAAATGTTAATTTAGCTTCATTCCGATACCAAGAATGCCTTTCTTTTGAGGAATATTTATTCTCTTTTCAAGCAGCCTTAACCTTGCTAATAATAGTTGAGACAGGAAGAAAGCACTAGACGTACTATCTCCTGCTCAGATGCGGTCCTTGCTTTTGAGGGAGGCTAGACTCATGGTCTAGTCTGTGCTTTGTGTACTTTGCTGTCTCTATCTCCTCATGAAGACCACTAGTCTATTTGTCATTTTCTTTCTTATGAAAGAATTATTGTGAATAAATGCATGCTAGAAATTTTCCAACTTGGTCAGGTAGCCTGATTCAGTTTCACGTTTTCTTTGCAGCTTCCTTAGTTATTCCTTTCCAAAGGGATAATTTCTTTTAAAATACTACTTGTGGTGTGCCCACATCTTTTACCACTTTCTTCTGAATAAAAAAAAATTTTCAGCAGTGTGGAAGAAAAGGTTCTTGGTTTTATTTCCTCTGTTTTTTTTTTTTTAAATATTATTGGTATTTTTTTTCCATTTTGAAACTCTGGAGTTTGATTTTTCAGTGTATGAGGAGGTATTCAGATTCAAGATTCAGATCTTGTTCTCTCTTGTACCTATTTTTTACTTTCAAAGGAGAATCGTAGTTTGCAAGCAACGTAGTAATACAGTGCAGTGGGACTGCCTCACTAGTGTACAGGCTTCTGGAAGTACAATTGCCCTTATGGTTCTAAGTCTTGCCTTCAGAGTTTCCATATTACCAAGGGTCTTGACCAGAAGTATGTCAGTGGTTGCAACATCGCTTGAGCATAGAAGCACCTCTTTAAACTTCAATCCCGATAGCTGGAAAATTGTAGTTTGCATCTAAGAAGTTTGGCTTTCTGGTATTTCTGCACCTAGCCTGCAGATAAACTGAAACAAATGCTCCTGCCCTTTTAATTGAGATATAGGAGCAAATAATAAAAAAATCTCTGAGACATCCAGGTGATTCCCCAGGAAAAACACAAAAGAAATGTTTTGTTTATTTCTTTACTTAAATGTTTTGACTAGTAAACCTTTCAGACCTACTTTATGTTTTACTCAGAAGTAGAATAGGAAACACAGGAGAAACCTTGGGAGGGAACAGCCTTTTACAGGTCACCTTTAGTCTTGTGACAAAATATCTAGTTAGATCCGTATCAAATTGAAATAAATTATTCTTTTTAGTTAGCAAAATATGTTGAAAGTTTCTGTCCAGGCAAGTCCTGAAGGCACATGAGGGTAAGGTGGTATGTAAATTAAAAGTCCAATGCCAACCCTTTGGCCCTGCCCTCAGACCTCTTCTTGTTCTGAACATAATAGTTGTCAAGCCTGCTTCTGATGTGGACATATTTGTTTCTACTTAATTTCTCTTCTTTCTTGTAATGTTGTTTCCAGAAGGGCTTTTCAGACAGAGACTTATTTTTCTTAAGCTTTCCTGCCTTACAACAGTTGGTAAATTCCTTACCACTTGAGATGTTTTGCAGACTAATTCTTGGTTAGAACTCCCTCAGGAAATGAATTACATTGCCCTGCTGTAGCCTTTGCCAGAGAGAGGAAGAAGGAATGTACCTTGACATTACCTCTAGGCTCCCAGCAGTAACAATTTCCAAAAGCATTAATTACCTGTACCCAAAAGGTTGAACTGAAGGCTTTTCAGATTACAGGAAAAACGCACTGTGTGTTCTCCACCATGCGGGGTTTTGTGCAGGAGTTAGTCAAGAGGGGAAGACCCCAGTCTTACTCTCACTTGATACCCTCCAGGGCTTGTTTTCGTGAAGAACAATTCTGGAGTAATTGCAGGTACGGACATAGTTTATTCCAGAGTAAGACAACCTTGCTCTTTCTTACTTTGACTTTGAACGCCAAAAGAAGTGCTGTTAATCTACTACGTGTGTGTGTCTGCACTGCTCCTGAACAGGAGCATTCCTTAGGTTTGAGTCTTACCTTGATCTGAGTTGTCTTGTCAGCCCTTGGAAGCTCTTAGTGCTGGAGAGCTTGGAACCACTTAAGCATACTGCCTTGGTCAGCACGTATGGCAGTGTAGCTTCACAGCTACAAATGGATTTGTTTTTACCATGGCGTAACTCTCACTTCCCGTTAATAGAAAGATAGGTACCTTGAGATCTTACTCCAGGCAATTAGTGGAGATTATCTTGTATACTACTTAGATAACCGATAGAAAAGTCTTTGCCTATAGTGGAGGATAGCACTCATACAGTAACTATCTTGCTGAGAGTTGCCTCACCTCAAATTTTCTTATTTACTCCTGCAAAAATCACTTCTTTGAAATGTCTGACTGGGCTGTTTTGAGATATTGTCATCAAGTTTTCCTTTGGCTCTCACCAGTTTCAGGACATGTTTTTCTACATTGTCTTCAGCTTGACCATGTGAAGACACTGCTGCTATATAGACAAGCGATCGGTCCTCGCGGGAGTTAACTCAGCACTGCTGTTCTTTATAAGTTGAAGGACTCAAGGCAGCAATATTGCTCATAGATTATATTACATAGTATTGTGTAATCAATTCCTAGACCTTTAGTGATGATGCATAATTCATTGGCTCATAGGTTGCCATCTTTCTGATACAGACTGCATTCCCTGTGGATTTCTTTTTTTTTATTAGATATTCCTCTTCACATATACTTTGAAACATTATTAAGGAAGGATGACATCAAAGGAGAACCTGTTGATTCCTCATCTTTGGGAGTGGAGTTTAAAGTATCTCCAGACAATGGTATGTAAAGCTTTAACACTTTAATACTTGCAAGACAGTTTTTTATTCATTTGCCAGTACTTTCGGCCCTGAAGAGGTTCAATTTATAAACTCACCACAAAGCAGGTTATCAGAGAAGGTAACTGGCTAAGGCTTTAGGTGGAAGGGGAATCTCTTCCCAGACCACAGTGTCAGGTTCTCCTTTGTTGCACTGAAATGATCCCATCAGAGCTGTAGGAGGGCAGTAATACATAGTGGGGGGAGTTTGGACCATGGCTTCTCTGCAGACACAGGTGCCTGACTGCAGTACTGTTTACTATTTGGATTCCTATCAGAAGTCTGTTTTTTTCCATTATAAATAGTTCAGCAGTTGAGCTTACCTGTAAATTGCACCAATGGAAAATAAGTTTTCAACTTGATACATGCTTTTTCTGTTATAGACTATAATCAACATAATGTTTCTGTCAAACAATGGAGCAGTGGCTGTTTATCTAATTCCAAATCTCAGTCAGTGTCAGGAACATCTGACCAGCTGTCGGAAGGAAGAAAGAAAAGACATCTAAGTGAGACGGCAGTAGGTGAGAGAAAAATGGTATTAAGGTGGCACTACTTCTTTAAAAATATGTACTGTATAAATTAGTTTATTATCGCTGAGCTTTGAGAATTTATTTTAAGTTGTTTCCAAAAAGGATACTGTATGAAACTTTACAGGAGTGAAGACATGGACTTACGACACCATGAAAATAATGTGCTATTTTAACGCATAATAATCTTTCTTTTTCTTCTTGAGTATATATTACAAAATGAGACAAGCTTCTGTATTTTATTTTTGGAATACTCTTAAAGGAAACTGCTCAGCAGTCCAGCTGTGTTTTTCTAATACTGGGTGTCATTATTTTTAATATGAAGGGGTTTTTTTTTTTTAGTAGTCAGTGAAACAGACTGAATTGCAAAGTTATCTGTCAAATCACGTGCCCAACCAAACATTTACTGGCATCTTTGGTCAGCTATGTTTCATTTGTTGTATACTGTCATTTGTGGTTCTGGTTTCCTTCCAGACTGTTAAGAGAGTTGTGGGTAGCCAGTGCTTATAATTAGTGTTTTCAGCCTTGTTATCTTTATATTTTGAGCCATTGAATCTCTGCTTCAGCACTTGGTAAGTTGATAGAAAGTGCCCTGAAATTTCTGTAGAATAATGTGATAATTTAGGGACAAAAAAATTCAGCATACCATTGTAAAGATAAATAGCATCTTACCTCTCCAGGCTATTAGAATGTAAAACCTAACAGATTCTGTTCCAGATTCATTTATGTGAACTTTTGGAAAACTTTTGGCAAAATTCGTCAGAAGATGGTTGAAGAAAATAAATCACTGAGTAAGAGGACAAACTATGTTTGTTTAAAATTTCCCCTAAGTAAGAATTAAAAGATATAAATGATAAGTTAACATTGTGGAAAAATACACTGCATATCCAGGTAAAACTGATAGTGTAATCTTGCAATAGAGGTGGAGATACGGGAATTACTGCAGAAATTATTTAACAAAAAATTATTATCTATTAAAAAAACAACCAAACAAGCAAAAAAAAACCAACAGAACAAAACCAAACAACAACCCCAAACCAAAAAACCCTGTTGATTAGAAAGGTGGTTTTGGACAGACTGAAAACTGTGCATTATAGTCCTCCCCTTTGCTGTACAGTCTTCTCTTATGCTCTGTGCCTGTCTTTGCGGGGGGTGCTGTGCCCTGTCCCCTCCCACCATCAGTCATCCTTTTTTCCATGCTACCCACTCCCCTAATCAGTCGCTGGTCCCCAAAAGGCAGATGCTGACACAGTGTTTCTTGCAACCACGTTGTTTCCCTAAGTGTACGGTCAGGCACACTGAGATCAACAATTGGAGTTACTTGGGAGCACTAATAAGAGAGGAAACTTCTTGCTATAAACCTTTTGAAGTTACAGTTAGTCTTCTGCCAATAGTATTTAGTTCTTTGAGTTAATGGAAGAAAAAAAGCAATCTTTTATCATGAGGATCATGGTTTCCCAGTGCCAGAAAACTGCTATGTGGTGCATTTGTAAGCAGCAGCAGCAGTTCTAGCTTATTATTGCTACGGGTGTAGTACTACATATTTTTTCCTAATTTGGGCTCTGTCTAGGAGAAATTATCCATGGGGAAGGTCAGCCTGATGAACAAGGCCAAAAATAAAAGCTGTGTGCCAGGGAGTTGCAGAGCTGCCTGGGAGATGAGAGTTCATGTCCTTGACCCAGCCTGTGCAATACAGTCTTTGGGATCAGTCTTACCTCTTTTACCATGTTGGAATACTCTGGCTCTTTTTATTAGTTGGTATATTAAATCTGAGTTCTCTTTTCTTATTGGAAATTAAGGTAGAAGAAAAGCAGAACACAGGTGGTGAAATTCTGAATCCCCCTAATGCTGCTTACACTGGGACTGAATAAGAGTAAACAAGAGTTGTGATTTGTCTGGAGCAGTGGACCACATGGAGATCCAGAAACTAATTTTATTTGTTACCCTTGCTGCCAGTTCTGTTTTATCATTTTTCAAGGAAGAAACTATCAGTGAGGGCTTAGTGAACTGGTATGTTGGTGAGATGCAGCCCAGCTAGGGAAGCGCTGTTAGGGAACACTGAGGAGCGTTCCTCTAAGTCTGATTGCATTTGCTGTGTGTGTAGTCTGTGGCAGCTTCTGAAAAAAGAAGTGGGATTTGCCTATATGAAGCTGGTTCCACAAGAAGAAATCCTTCGTAGAAGGAGAGGGATGAGTTTTGTGGAACAACAATGACAGGATGAGTAACAAGTGTTTATTTAGATGGCTTTTTTTAGTATTCGTTAAATCGTAAGTGGTTAGCTGTGTGCTTCTAGAAATGACTTTACCATTAGTGTATGGAAAAATATCTTTAGTCTAATAGACAACAGCCGGTATGCATTTTTTTATTATTATTTTTTTGTGACAGGCGAACGTAACACTAGGTTTGAGACATTCTCCTTTCAACATGCAGAACCAGAATCCCATAGCAGTCTTGCTGCTGTGACCAATGTCAGTGCGATGTCTAGGCCCACTCACAGCACTTCATCACAGGTAAACCAAAAATGTATCACTGTCTTAACTGAAATATCAGTGGGGAGTTGTGCAAATTAATAATCCAAAACCACATGCCTTTTTCATTTAATTTAGTGTTAAATTACAGTACAGAGCATTTTTACACTGAATTAAGTGGATTACATTAAGTAACTTATTCCAGATCGAGTATGTGGTGTTCCTAAAACAGATATTTGCTTGTAAAAGAATTTTGCAGATCATATAACTGGAGTGTAAGTTTAGTTTATTGGCATTGGACCTTTCATTTTTTATTTTTTTTTCCAAATTTCATTAAATATACTGTGATTTATGTTCCCAGTTTTACACAAGAACTGTTATGACCCTTTTTTCTTGGTGCGACTACATAAAATGGCCTCACAGTGCAAATATAGTCACAGAATTTGTTGACTCTCAGCCTCACTATTTAAAACCTTTTGTGCAGAACTACAGGCAAAGTCTCTGGTATATAAATTTGCTGAGGAGCAGCACTGCTCTGGTTCAGTGAAGTCCCTGCAGAAATACACTTTGTTTTATTGGAATTCATTGAGAATTTCATAATAATATTCAGATTTCAGTCCCACAGTTCTGCTAAGCGTAGTGGTATACTGGTGCTATGTAAGTCATCATGTTTCAATCTGGTGATGACTCCTGGAGAGCTGAGTTTAAATCTGCATCCCCAATGCAGTTTTGACACTGCACACTCCTCCTTTTTTCCCTTGCTTGAGCAGACCATTGTCAAAGAACACCTAAATGAGCATTTTAGAATAGACTGCTTCCATTAATGTTCAGTTAAAAATTGAGATCTTGAAATATGGAATGTATCATGATTTAAAACTAAACTTTCTCCTGTAATCTAGGAACCTCAGGTTTTTACCCATGTAGGTTCCATGCACTAGTGGGCAGAGAACACCACCAGGAATCCTGCTGTGATCACGGCAAAGAAATTCAGTTTCTGTCTTTTGTGTGTCTTTCAGAAAACCACTTTCCATATAGGCTGTTCTTCACTGCTAAATGTAGCTTCATTCTTTTGGAATTCTTAATTGTATCAGACTGAAGAACCACTTGGGTTACGGGTTAGTAGATAGATTATAGAAGGTCGTCTTTGTAGACTGCACATTATGAAGAAGGCAGCATTAACTTCAAAGTTCTCATAAGTATTCAGAATTAACTGTAACTGAAATCAAGGAAGGGAAGCTCCCACTGATTTCAGTAAGAGTTAGGCCAGCGAGAAGTAAATCTCAGAGATGAGATAGTTTTAAGATTTGTTGAGATTCCATCGGAGGTGGGGGGGAAGTCAGAAGTCATTAAGCCACTAGAAAATGTGTTCAAGTTACAGACTTTCTCCTTGTGCAGTTCTAATGTTTCTCAGCTAACATGTAGTTCCTATGATTTGAGCTGATGAATCTCCTGTTGTATTGATTATGTTACACAGCATAACTCCAGGAGGAGGTTGAGAAGTGAGAGCTCCTATGATATAGACAACATTGTTATTCCAATGTCGCTGGTGGCACCATCAAAGTTGGAGAAACTACAATACAAAGAAATCCTTACCCCAAGGTTTGTTCATGACCTCCTTAGTTGCAAAGAAGATACCAAAATGAACATGAGAACATTAAGAATATTATTAACATGTAGTTAGATAATGTTACAATATTAAGATGATCTTTTCATGTGCTTGGGTTTTTTTTTTTTTGTGCACTTCAATTTGTGTGACTGGAGTGGTAGGAAGACTGGACAGCTGATAGCACAAGGGAAATTGTCTGATACACACAGGGGAGGTGGCAGATGCACAGACTGGCTAAAAATAGAAGTGGGTTTATATCCTCTTAATTGTACTGATATTCATGGCCTTAAATGTGCCGTTACGCTGACATGCTCTGAACAGTTATTTGGAGGTTGCTGTCTTTTTTGTGTGGTATGGTTCATAAGAAAATAGTTAACTATTTTCAGTGAATTGAACAGAAATGGTTTTAGCATATATTTTTAAAATTTATCCATTCTGATACAGTAGAATAAGCTTAATTTTTTCCATACAGTGTAAACCTATAATTCATGAATCTAGACGCGTCTTTTTTTTTTTTTTTTTTTTTTTTTTAAGAAAAAGAACATATTTAGATTGCTAAAACAGGGTAATTGAACTCCTGTGCTGTAATTCAGTGGCTTACTAGCAAATTGCCTGAAACAGCTAAATGCGATTGTTCCATATTTTAAATCTCTTAATTTACATTTGCTTTTATATTGTGTTTAAAGCTAAAAATATTATTAAGACTACTGAATAGCTTAAAGACTGTGTTGGGAAAAGGAAAGGTTAGATATTGGGTTGGGAAAGGAAGATCTAAAGTTCGGGCATCTGTTATCAGCACCTTAAATTTTAAATTATTTTATTTGAAAGAAATGTTGAAGCACAAGCAGTGTTGAAGAAGGAGTAACTAACAATATAATGAAACAGCATTTAGGTAAATTAATTTGACTTTCCTTGTCTCATTTCTAGCTGGAGAGTTGTTGAATTTCAACCCTTGGAAAGATCTCATACAGATGAAGAAGAGGTAGGCTGTATTTTAATTAAATCTCAGTTTTTAATTAAACTAGATATCATATATAATTGGGATAATCGGTATAGATTTTCCAAAGTCACCGACTTCATGCAAATCCTGGTAAGTTTCAAATATAAAAAATAAAGTATTAAGTATCAGATTGTGAAAATGAGTCTTATCCCAACCTACTCGATCCTATGGTGGATGACAGAAGTATGAGTATCTCCATTAATAACCATTGTTCACTTGTTTGTTTGGCACTTCTGTCCCTTGCTGTCAGCACAGTCAGTGCTCCCAAAGGGTCCCTTTGGTCAGGCCTCCGCCTCCCCTGCTCCTGGGCACTGTGATGCTGGGTGTCCCAGTGTGACTGTCTCTTCAGGGCTACCTGTGCTATAATGTCCGTCCTCTCTCATATTCTTCTTTCATGGCCAGTTCCCATGGCCTGTTGCTCTTCAGGAGGTAATTTGGCATTTTGCCTGCGGGCCCACCAGGTTTCCTCAGTTTTCTTCTCAGCGTTCGTTTTCCTGCAGCCCTCCTGTTGGGAGAAAACTTCTATTCTTTCTGCTTTGTCAGGAACAACATAACCTTCAGCATTTCCTGCTTGCCTGGTGAGCTAAGTTTGCACATCGTGTGCTACTGTTGCTTCCTCCAGACATAAGAATCTACCTTTTTCTTCCAGGGAATGTCCGTGGACTTTGGAGCTGCAGGTTCCTTTCTCCCCTAATCAGGGGTTCAAGGCATTTCCTAACTCCACTGTGAGCATACCAGCAGGTCTGGTCTCTAGGCTGGTTTTCTGTCCTTCCAATCTTTTTGTGGCTCCTTCTCCAGAAACCTGCCAGTTTTGCTGTCCGTTGGACATCTCTGGTCTCCCTCCAGTCTCTGCTATAGGCCACTATCAACTGTTGTAATGTAGGACTTGTGTTCGTACTTTCATCCACAATGTCTGTTCTTGAGCTCCTTTTTCAGAGAATCTCTACAACGGGGGTTTAAGTAGTAGTAGTAGTAGTAGTAGAAAAATATTGCATTTGGGTAGCAGTATAGAAGGTTATGCTAGACACAGTAAACAAATCATTATGCCTCTCCCTTGGGATAGAAAATAAGTTCTCAGGGTTTTACCAGGTCCGTAGCTGCCTGCTCCATGGAAATGAACCTTTCCTTGTGGAGAGCATCATGGTCTCAGCTCCCTACCTGGTGCAGTTGCATTCATTTGGCACCATACTCTTGGGTCAGAAGGAAGAGAAAAAAAAAAACTTACTCTGTCCCTGCCTTTTCTCATGGACTTGAGGAATTCTTGTGAAATCTGGTGGTCAGATTTATGTCACGTCCACCACTGCCTTTTCGTTTTGGTACTGTCTCTGCTAGCAGGAGACATGCCTGATCTTCTTTTATAGTGAGAAGGTCAAATTAGATACACAGGAGAACTCTCCTGCAAGGATATTTAATTAAACCATTTGGAGAATAACTAATAAGGCAGCAAGGGCACAGAGTCTGTTGAGAACCTACTGTTCATTGCTCTCTCTTTCGTCCTGGTATCTGTGGAGGAAAAAAAAAAAAGAGAATTTCAACAGTGATTTGCCTTCAGGGCTTCAAGGGACTTGCTTGGAGGACTCAGTGGATTTCTTGTTTAGATTTCAGATCCCATACAGATGACTTGTCTTACGTACTTTTAGTGTACTTTGCTGAATAGACTTCAAGGTGTCTCTCTGTGAAGTTCATGGGCTAATTGCTCATTTAGTAGCCCTCCCAGTACATTTGTATTTGGCATGACTAGTTGATCCTGTATGATTCATGCTTTGGCCAGGAAATAACTTGAGTTAACAATAAAGCAGCTTTGCCTCCTGCTGTGGTCCACTGCTCCTGTATTGTCTGTCAGCTGCTGGGTAGAACGAGAGAGGAGAGATGTCAGACGAGAAAAATGCTAAAGATCTTGTTTGTCTAAATCATCCGTTGCCAGTTTTCCCCCTTTCTTTTGGGATCGTGTTAATTGGTTTGGATGTTTTTCAGAGTACTGAGAAAAGGTGGTTGTCTGATCATAATTCTTCCACTTCCTTGCTTTAGGTTTTAGGCCGAGTTAGATTTTTTACTGAGTAAGCTTGAAAAAAAGACATGAGAAAACAGCAGCATTACCTTTTCACATCTTCTGCACTCACACTCTGACACTCTTGAAATTGTTCCTTGTTCTGACATCAAGGCAAGCTTCAGTAGATCATTTGTGAAGGACAAGAGAGAGGGCAAAATGTACTTTCTGCTTTTATATAAAGTAAGCTTTTTCTTTGCTTTCCACTGCATAGCAGCCTGTGGTGGTACTGTATAATAGGTTTTTTCCTGCCTATATTCTGTGTGGCTAAATTTAAAACTTCTGGAGTTGTCCTTGTGTCAACCAGCAGTTAGGGATTTCTTCCACTTGATGTCTTGTCCTTTTTTTCCTTCTCTCTTCTTCATTTAAAGGCTTTCAATGCAACAACCGGTATTGACGCAATAGACTTGTACCCAAAGTTCCCGCAAGTTACAAAAAAATATGGGGTCCCAAATTTGTCATGTTCTACAGGAGCCACACTTCCAAGGATGGGAACTCAGCACTTCCTGAAAATCAGGCCTATTCACCATGCCTTTATTTGAGTACAAAAAGCTTACGTTTTTTGGGTGTCTGATTCTTATTTCTGGATATTTTGCCTTACGAGGACAAATGTAACAGTTGGGCAATGCAAAAGTTAATCTACTATCTATGTCTGCTCTATTACTTGCTCTAAAAATATTTAGTTTTTGGAAGTAGAGCGTTTGAGTTTCCTGGTTTGCATGCATGAATTTGCAGTCTGTTACTGCTTTAAGGCATGGGAGGGTGTGGCATGGGTTTTCCTGTTTTATTTTGTTTTTAATTTGTTTTGTCCAGGTTAAAGTTTCTGGCAAGGCATGGTTGTAAAGTAACGTTCAAGTTTATTTTGCAGTTGTTTTAGTAATGACAAATACTTTGGAATAATTCTGTGTGCAATTAGTTTTGCATAAGTGTTTTCATGGCTTATGACTCAGTGTTTCCTGTGAAGCCAAAGATTGAAACGCAGGCTTTGTTGTTTTGAGAACCTTTCAGAAATATTCCTGGTGCTATTCAACATTAATGCACGGTGTCTTGTAGCTTAACTAGATGCAATGGGGGGGATCCAAATCTTAGTTTGCTTTAAGTCTTTTTCTTTGAGTGAAATCATTAGACGTGCCTCACAAACAGGCCTTCCTGTCTTTTCTCTCAACATCGCTGCCAGATCCATCCACTGAGGACTGACAGTTCTGTTGTCCTTTTTCAAACTAACCTTAGTGGGGGGAAAAAAAATATCAAATTTCTCCAGTTATAGCAACTTTAAATTAAACTAAAGTTGGTGGAGGAAATATATAAAGTGTTACAAAGCTGGAGAGCAGCAGAGGCTGTACTGAACCAAGCAGAGACCTTTTACTCTGATGTAATATGTTTTTTATCCATAGAACAAACAATAATTTTTCAGTAAGAAAATGTATTACTTGTTAGTAGTCAATGGAATAGGGTACAACTCATTTTAAATAAAGAAGTAGTTCAATCTGCTATCATCAGCTATGGAAAAGGAACAGAAAGGCTTATTTCTGTATTTTTCAAAACTCTTCGCTGGGAGAGGAATGTGGACTTTGATTTTTGAAAGGAAGCTTGTTAAAAATGAAGTTTCTTCCCAGCATGAAAAGTTTTGGCAATTTGCTAAGAAAAGTATTTTCAAAGTCTTAAGTTTTTCTTTCAAAATTATCTTTTGTTTCCACTTCAAAAGAAATCTGAGCACACAGAAAAATCCTGAATTTTCCCTGAGGGAATAGCACTTTTGTAGTTCATAAAATTCTCACTTTCACGCTATACATAATTGACCTCGGAAAGACAGAATCTGAACTGAGATGCAGTCCCATACCAATGCCATCCAAGTGACAGAGCTGGTGAATTCCAGAGAGAGGAGGAAACCCATTAAGTTGGCTTGCATGGAAGGAAACGAGCAGCTAACAAAGTGGTTTGTGTTTAACGTAAATAAATAAAAGCAATGAGGAGTCTTCAAAACGCAGTCATGAGATGGGCAAACAAAGCAGGCCTGTTTGTCTGAAGGTTCCTGTTGAGTGCCGGGCTGAGGAGGAACCGGGCAGCTACAGTTTTAGCAAGCAGGTCGTGTGGCCGTTTCAGATGGCACTGAAGTCTTTGAGATCCTTTTCATTGGCTCAGTCAAATTTCATTGTGGGGCTGTAGTTTACGACCAGCCACCTACGTTGGAAATGTGCTCGCTGGCAAGCGCAGTGCCGCTACCAGGTATGCTTACAGCAGCATAAATGCATTGTAATACTTTGCATTTGTACCCGTAATGGTCATGAACTACCTCCGTGCTGCAAGACTTGATACAAAGAATGGCTTCTGCAGAAAACCTCAGGGCTGTTAGTTGTCTGGAGTGGAGTACTTCTAGCTGAGAATGTAACCTATATTGTATGGCTCTATCTCGCACTGCAGTGAGGACTCTGTGTTTAGTTCTCTATTTTATCAGACTCAGTTGGAAGATAAATGGTGTTACTTGTATAACACCACTGAGGATTTTCATTTATAGAAAAAAATCAATTTATTTTCCATGACTCCCCCAATCATTGGTATAATTCGTGTCCAGGACTGATCTGGCAGTGCAGCTTCACAGCTTCTATGACCAGGAATTGTTCTTTCCTAGAATTTCTCTGCTTTTGAATTGGGAGTGGCTGGCATAAAGTCCATGGCTGCAGCACTCATATGCTCTCGCCAACCTTAGCTTTTTAGGTGAACTTTGAAGAGGTTGAATGGTTTGGAGCACTTTTGAAATAACTCTGAGCTGTGCTGGAGGGGTCCAGCCAAGAGCTCGCCCCGCCATCTGGTGAGTGAGGGGGAAGGGCAGCAAAGTGCTCCTGGCCCAGCCGTGTCTAAGCAGCAAACTTCCTGGTGTGCTGCCAACAGAAAAATGAAGATGGCTCTTTCAAAGTGAAGGTCAGATGCGATGGCTACATCCGAGGATGTAAAGTACTCACATTAAGGCTGTTTTAAGCTGTACTGGGGTCATGCAGATCATTTTCTAAGAAATAGTCTCTTCAAAGCAGAAACCATTTTCTGCTTGGTTTCGTAGCAGGAATGTGGCATCTCAGGTTTGCTGAGTTCCTCTCAATGTGGAGCTATTGAAGTCGTTGGTGATCTCAGACCTATTTCTCCGTGCTTAAAGAGCACCTGGCAAATCCTGCTGTCTCCCAGCCTCCTCCTAAAGCAGTCTCTGGAAAATCCTGGAATTTTTGCTTGTCTTTATTATGTGCTTTTAATATTGCCTTGATTTGCAAATACTTGTCCTCTTAATTTTCTGCCTCTCACCATAGAGAAATATGTGTTAGTTGCAGGGGCGGGGGGGTGGTGTCATAATTTCTATATCCATTCACATCAACCACAGACTTGTAAAGAAATAAAGTGAAAGTGACAGCGTCCCATATACTGGAGCTCTAGTGAGAATGTAAGCTGAATGCGTGTATTTTGATGTGACTTTATACTGCAAGCATGCATTGCGTTGCCTCCTCTTGTTTGGCGAACAGACCTTTGCAGAATTATATATAATATTGGCTGCCTTTGTTCATAATTATGGCAGCAGCTATCCCTGTATTTCATTACAGATAGAAGATCTGTCAGATGAAGTTTTTTCCTTACGTCATACAAAGTACGAAAAAAGAGAGCGAGCAAGGTGGTCGCTGTGGGAGCAGAGCCGCTGGCCCAGAAGGAATAGCAGGCAGGTGTATTGACTTTGATAAGAGCGTTCCTATTGAACCGCTGGTGTCAGCTGTTGGTGCAGCAGTTTCAGAAATGCTGTCCCAGAGAACTTTGAAAATGAGGGCACTCCTCATTAATTAACTCATCAGGGACAGTACCAGGTATGTTTGGTTTTTTGGCTGGAAAGGGAAGACTCGGCAGTTCTGAAGCACGCATACTTACAGAAATTTGCCATGGTAGTGATCTGGTATTAGTGAATAAAAATCCTACTCCCATACTCCATAATAATAACAATAAAAATCTTACTCCCATACAACACAGCTCTGCTAGTTTGAGCTACTCCCAGTTATTATGACTGTAGCCACCGAGTGTAACATGAGCCCTTCTTCACTCACCTGACTTAAGATGAAAGTCCACTGCATTCAGAGACGTGTTAATGAAGGGTCCTGGGCTGTGCCAGGGACCTTATGCTTAAAAAAGTCATTGTGTGAAAAAGTTTAATTATCACAGGTTTGCTGTCTGGTGCAAAACTCACCAGAATTAAATATAACCCCTAAAAGTCTTGCAAAAAGTAGTGCATGTAAGACCAAACATCATAAAGCTGTATCTGCAGTTGGGCTCTGGGAAAATGATTCCCATAAATCGCTTCAGAATCTGCCAGGACAAAAAGCATCCTATAAATGCTGGGATAACTTTTTCTGCCATTTATCATATGCTTGTATCTACTCTTGGCTGAAAGTGAACCATGACACTATGAATGTATATGCAAAGATAGCTTTTTTTAATGGAGGATAAAATTAGAGCTAAACCATATTAAGGAATTCTATTTTAAGCCATTTTGAACACAAAAAATGCTTTAGAAAGTGTACTGAAAAATACAAGTTCTATATGTACCCTTAATTTTGAAACTCTGTGAACAACTTGGTGAAATCTTGGTGCTATTTGAATTCGGAAGTAAAACTGCTGTTGACATGAGCAAGGTAAGAGTTCCACCTGGCATTTAAGATGTGTGCCAGTATTTTATATCTAGTTCAAATTTGCATTAAAGGCAAGGTCAAAATTTTTAATCTTACTAAATTATTTTGACTGCTTTGGAGATGAGTCCAGAGCAGAGGTGGGAAGGGGGAGCCCAAGGACCTGCTGTTTCTTCTCAAGTTACATTGGCACGATCTGCTGACAGTGCAGTTTGGACTCCACAGGCTCCTGCGAATGATGCCGTGTTCCCCTGAGTGGGAACAACCCACAGCTCACTGACTTCTGTCCAAAATTACCATTCTGGTGAGCATGTGGAGCAAGGCGCAGGAGTGGGACCAGCCACCAGCTGTTCTGCAGCCAGAGTGTGCCTGTTCCAGCCCTGTTTTGTCTGGTTAGCTCCTCCACATAGCAGCTTTTGCTTTGGCTTGTGACATCGAGGTTGTCAAGAACCATGTGTGTTTTCATCTGCTCTTTTGATTTAAATAAGTAGACTGTAGGTAGCATGTATGGAGAAACTGAACACTTGGGAAAAAACAATCTAAATTGTTCCTGGTGATGTGAAAGGGCAGGGGGTAGTTCTTAAGACTCGTCTCTTATCCTGCACTAGATCTTACAGCAAAAATGCTGACGGACGACACAGCCAAGATTCGGTGCAGAAAGACCACCACAGCAGCTCCTGTGCCTCGCTGCATTGCGCTGCTGAACCTGTTCCCGACTTGACTTCGGAAGCCCACAGCTCTGTTTCTTCGGGGATTGCACAACTCTCCAGGGAGAGCCAGGAAGCAAAGGTGGGTGCTTCCTGGTCTGGTCAGGTCTTCAGTGACCACTGTCTCTAACCTAAAACAAAGAACCTGAACATATCCTCCTGTCTCACTGATCAAAATCTCAGGCTGTTGCCCTAGTTTATGTAAACTGAATGTTTAGAACTAGATTGCTGTGCTTTATGAATTAAGCGTAAGATTTGTCAACAGGTAAAAATTTCATTGCCCAGCACACACAGCACATGTTTCAGAGGTGAGTATGGCAGGCCTGGGTTCAGGGATGATGGATCTTTTCTCAGAGATGTTGGCCAGGGTTCCAGATGGGGCTGACTGTTAGGAGGTCAGGTGTCCTGATGGTCTGGCACCATGGAAAAGAGCTTGCCCCTTCCTGTGCTGTGCCTGTTCAATTGTAGCTGTGTTACTAGTGCAAAACCGTATGAAGCCAGCTTACACTGACAGCTGGTGCCTAGCAGTGTCGTATTCTTTATCTGAAGAGCCCTGCAAACATTGTAAAGACAGACACTCATTTGTTACTTGATAGCAGATCATTCTGCACATAGCTAATCAGTCCAGACTCAACTGAAATCCCTTTTTCCCCTCTTTTCTCTTTCTCCACCCTAACTCCTACCCTTCTGATTCCTTTCAGTCTGGGCTGTGGGAACTTCGAGTTTTTCCACTAAAAGATGAAGAGGTAGAAGCTTTACTGTGCCAAGATCAAATAACGAATCAGACTGAAATGTCAAGTGCAGCTTTTCCCAGCGACTCTCTCTGTACTTCATGCACACCCATTGGTTTGCCAGACAATGGCCATCCACCAAGAAAACAATCTACCGAAGAGTCAGAAGACTGCGAAAATGTTTGCCTGGGAATCAACAATACAAGAAAACAAAGGTGACAGGGAATAATGTGGTTCATTAAGAAAGCCAATTAAGGTGGAGAAAAGTGTAAGGTAAAATCTCTCTTGTTCACACAGCATATGACAGCACAATTCAAAACCTGTACGTTAGCTGCATATAATATATTTTCTTTCTTGCTTTGTAACAGGCAGGATAAATCCCAAAGACAACACTTTCTTCTTCCTGAACCCCAAGAGAAAGTAATTATTTCAAGCTGGAAGTCTAATATTCCCAGTGTCGGGAGTGGGCGCACATAAATTGCTGGCACCATTCACTTTCTGTTGTCATATTGCCACATTTGTTAATAATCATCCTTTTCTGTTTTGTTTGTTTTCAAATGCATTTCTGGTTCTAGTGGATTTCTGGTGCAGCAGGATATGCTGTCTACCTTAACCAACAACTTCAACTGAACACAGAAAAACTACTTGGAAAAAATAGCGGGGAGAAGCGATAGCCTCAGATTATTTTCCTGTGTGGCATGACCATGAGGCAAAAGTCTGCCTCTCTAAATGCATGTGTGTAACCCATGCGTACGATAAGGGTAGGTGAGAACGAGCGGTTTCAACGCAGGCGTTCTGGAAGCCTTGCATCTAGCTTAAAATCTGTACTCAGCTCTCAGTAGTGCCAGGGCATGTTTCATATAGATGTCCTCAAGCAATAAGATAGAACTAGACCACTGCATTTCAATAGTCGATATATCTGCTACTCAGAAAGTAGGGTTTCTGCTTCAGTCATGTGGGTACAGAGGAACAGAAGGAAAGAGGAGTCAAGTCAAATCAGTGACGCAGCTCTTTGAATATTGTGGTTTGGGTCATCTTACTTCCTTAGTCCTTCAGTAGCTAATGAGGCTCATAATATTTTGCTTTAATATGCTAAAGACAAAGTCTTGTTCAAATTTCTGTACAGTGCCTTGTAAGAGTCTCGTAAGTATGCCAACATTTGGTGACTAGCTGAAAAGGAAAAGATGATTGATGTCTAAAGACCAATAAAGAAAAAAGCCCCAAAGCTTTCCATTGTGATTCCAGATAGATTTTTAATTTCCCAGTGAGTTCACAGTGAGGAAACAAAAGCAAGTTGTTTAAACTTGCATCCAAATAGCGTAGTTTGGAATGTATCTGCAATCTTAAAGAGGTATTAACAAAGATTAAACATTGAATGTAGGTATAATCCATCAACAGGAAGTTTTTCTGTGTAGGACAGTTGAAGGCAATTTTATAGGAGTCTCTGTTTTTGTGCAAAATTTTCTTCCATGTGTAATATCTGGAATGGCACTGGACAGACGACCCAGTTTTAGTGTCAATTGTTTGGGTTTTTTTTGGTCAAAATGACAGGAATTATGCACTGGGCATCTGAAAACAGTTCAGTAAAGTTTCAACACTACAACCTATTGCTACATTGTAGTTTATTGCACATTCTGATTATTTTTTCAAACACTTTTTTAACACTGGTTTGTCTTAAACTTGAATCTTGCCTCAATGTCTGATACAATAATCTTTGATGCAAGGTTGGTTTTTTAATTAAAAGTTATTTCTATATATGTTGTATATAGTCTGAATTTGATGGCCTTTTAGAAGTGAAGAAATAGCAGTAATGCTTCCTCTTGGCACAGAGACCTGCTTGGCCCAAGAATGGCTTTGCAAACATACTGAAGTGGCAGCAGCACTAAGCTTTGCTGTCATACTGAAGCTGCGCTGGTGCTGTGAGGCTAAGGTCCCCCCAGCGTCTGAATACAGAGGTGGATTTATTCCCTCTCTCTTGTCCTGCATGCGCATCTGCTGCTGGGAAAGGGTTGCTGAGAGTTACATGTCTCAAATGCTTTGCAGGTCTTTTCCATGCCCCTATCCTTTCATTAAGACATCTGATCCGACCAGCTCTCACCCAGCTTTGTTGTAAGGTCAGGGCTTCCTGCTCTGTTTGATCCCTGGGGCAGTGTGAGGAGTTTCTGCAATTTAAGAGATGGGACAGACCAAGTAAACCAGCCGGCTTGCCGCCTTCCATGTCCTGAAGGTGCCGTCAGGAAATGGAAATGCAATCCAGCATTTTACAGGAAGGAGCAAGAGGAGAGGGGTTTTCTAGGTTGGAGGGTGGGAGGGAAGGGTGTTAAAATGAGGCCAAAAAAAACTGTACAAAAGGAGCTGGATTAACCAGGTTTGGTCAGCCTGGTGGACTGTAAAGCTGTTCCTGCACTGCTGTTCAGATCCCAGCTGTGGTGTGCTATTGAACCGTTGTGTTGCTTTTGGGTCAGGCTCCAGTGTGCTGGCCTAGAGCAGCTGCTTGTTACCTTGCTGGCTGCAGGGGCTGCACAAGCAGTTATCGATACCAGCAAGGGTAAGCGCATTTTCTTTGTCCCCTCTTTAGATGTTCTTGTCAGCCATTGTGGGAACCAGCTAGTGCCTCACAAGGCAGCAATAAAAAGGCTAGCCAAAAAAAGGCTGGGCAGCCAGGAGACTGAAAAAAAAAATCCCTGGAGAAACTATAAAAATGTCTGTTTGGTCATAACCCCACCCCACCACCGTCAGAAGTCTTTTCTCTAACATCTGCCTCTCAGCTGGCTAGACCTGTGATGGCAAACTGCAACTGCCTTCACACAAAGAGCTGCCCAAGCGACTGCACGGCTGGAGAACTGTGCCAGAGCATTTCTTCCTCCCCACGCCCCCACCACAGGGCTGCTCTCCAAGTGTTTGTTAGTGGTGCACAGGTTTCTGCCATCAGGTGAGCAGCACGTGCAAGCATGGCAGGCGAAGGCCGGTGGGGAGGGGTGACCAAGAGCAGGCTGCATTTGCTTTTCTCACCTCGCCTGCCTACCTCCAGCAGCCCTTCATCTGGCGAGGGCAGATGGGGAACGCTGTGTGCGCATGTCAAGCAAGATGCTTTTCAGGAAGCCCTAGGCTGCTCCTCACCCACAGTACCTCTAATCATTTGCCACCTTCTTGCAGCGGACCAGGTGCTGTGCCCTACCCTCCCTGTCTCTACTCTGTGCGTCTTTGCTCCAGCCAGTGAGGCACCCAGTTTTTCTGTAGCCCCATTTCACTACTAGCCCCATTTCAAGGTTAGAAAACTGGCTTAACTGAACTTGGTCACAGGACCAGCCCCCTCCTTTCATCTTCTTTCCCCTGTGCTGCATGCAGCTGGAATCAGCACTAGTACTCTCATTTATTGCCTGCAGAGCTGTGGTCCCACCTCCAGACAGTTCAGTCTTTGCATGAATGTTGGGTTTGTGAGGAAGCTGCTGGTGGTGGGAGCAGGCTGAGAGCTCAGAGCCAGGCTCGTGCATGAAGCCATAAAATGTGTAAGAAACTTCTGCTTCGCTTCTTTCCTTTTCAAAGTTTTAAACAAGGGGAGGTGGGGTGGGGAAACCCAACCTGTTTGTCTTTTGGCTGTTAAGCTATGAAAACAGCTGTCAGCACTGCTCCTAATGTTGTGGCCAAAGGTATGACTGAAATACCAACCTAAACATTATACAGCAAGGGCCCCCCACGCGTGAAACTGGGGCGTTGCAGCTTCACAAAGAAAGCCATTTCCCTTGCACTTTGTTTACCATTTTCAGTTGAGACTTTTTTTTAAGGCCACTTATGTTCTGCTCCCTGCTGCTATGAGGGCTTAAACGCTTCATCTCTGCATCCAGGACCTTAATGGAATGTAAGTACAAATACAAACTTCTAAGCCCTATTAAAATTAAACTCTGTGTGTCTACTGCAGTTTTTCACCTTGCTCAGGGATGTGCGCTGTACCACCCTGTGGAGCACATGTCCAAGCCCAGCCTTACTCTGCTGTATCAGTTTCTTTTATCCTGTTTTCCAGTGCAGACAGAGCCTTTGCTCTCTCAGATCACCCTCGACTGCTCTAGACCATGTGACTGAATATCACCAGACTGTGCTCTCCCTCCTTGCTGAAACTTTGCTTTATCAGAGTATTGCAACATCTAACGGTCCTGGGGTTTATTTGGCCCTGCGGATACCATGCAAGCAGCTCTCTTCGTTTTCATGTCAGTGCTTGGTTCAAGTCCTGCAGCTGTGGCGCTTCTGCTGTGGGGTTAACGTTACAGAGTACAGGAGGACAGGCCAAAATAGAGTCTTAACAGATCGCTTCTGTTAATGTATAGACAAGAAACTGGAACAGTCTTAAGCATTAAAAGAACAAGTATCATGACTGTTACTTCCATGGATGCTCTGTAGTCGCTAACAGATTTAACCTTAGAGGTGTAAAAAGCTGCTGCAGAAGGAGCCAGCTGCATAAATCCAGCTGGGTGGGATTTAGGCAGAAAGAAGCAATTGACTAATTTTACTGTGTGTGTCATTTCTCTCTCCCACAACACTCCTAACCTGAGAGTCAATGGAAGTGCAAACTACCAGATCTAAAACCATGACAAAGTGACTACAACCTGTGAAAGAAAACATACCGCATGGTTCCATGCTCAGAACAAAGCACAGTACCATCAATTAACTAGCATGACTTTGGGATGTCCATCCCCCCCAAATTAATTAGAAAAGAAAGTAGAAATAGTTTGATTACCCCTTCAAACCAGCTTACGGTCAACTGCAGGAGACAAGGATACTACAGCTGTTGTCGTACTGCTTTCAACAGCATGAAAAGCCACACTTCCAAATCCTAAACTAACATTTTCATAGCCTGTTTGTGGCTGCTTGGCCTGCGTTTTAGATGACTGTTTCTCTGTGCACACTATATTAGACTCTACACAGGTTCTTTCCAGAAGTCCGAATAAGCTGCTTTAACACATCTAACAGCCATTTGGACTATTACCTTTCCTAGCCAAGCTTTCTTTTGGCAAACCTCTTCTGAAAGATGTCTTCAGTGCAGTGGGTCCAGATGACTCCATTTTTCTTTGGCTAGTTGTCAAATGGGGTTGCAAGTGGAAACAGGAAGCAAAGACATTTGTTCACCTAAACCACAGTTAACCACGCAGGAAGAAGCAGTAGTTTAGCCATTTCAGACGCTTGTCCAGATTGTTTGAACCGGCCCTAGCTCCTTCTACTTCACAGTGGCAGTGTCCCACGCTGTACCACAGCCATCTCCTTCCACAACCACCAAGCAGAGGTCTGTCTGTGGGACGCCTCACGGGTTGTGGGCTTAGAAGAAGGGGGTGCATCAGCTGCAGCACTGTCTCAGCATTTGGTAGGCGACACGTGCCCAGCTTTGCTGCACGGACAACAGATTCGACTTTGGCCTCGTGGAAATGGACTGGCTGCAGCTGTTGAGCCTTCTGGCCTGTTCAGCAGACTGTCTGCAACCCTTCTGTAATTACAGCTTAAAGGGAAAAATACCGTGTAGAATACCATGAAATATTAAAGGAGTCCGCAGTACTAATTAGAGCCATGGGAGGCAGGTCTGTCTAAAACGGCCTGCTCAGGCCTTCCTCTCGTGGGTTGTAACTCTCACGTGCCCCAGCAGGCCAGGCTGTGAAGCCGGCACAAGCGAATTGAAGGTATGACAACTATTTGGCTTCATAGCCAAGAGGAGCATTAAGCCATTTTACAGAGCCATCTCCACGCAGTGCGTTTCAACCTACATACGCTGAAATCACTTCGGTAGATCACATTCCTGTATGTCGCTATCTTAATCGTTTACTCAGGCATATCTACAAACCAAGAAGGCTGTGGGTCAAGATAAAGTTTTTTAGCTACCTGTAGGGTTTTAAAGCAACATTCTTCTGTAGAATCCTGTCACTGTCAGGAATTTCAGACACAGTTGTCTTAACTGGATATTTGAAAGGTAAATGAGAAGATATTTCCCAGTTTGTGACCT
Organism: Platalea leucorodia; assembly: GCF_965183815.1. NCBI lineage: Eukaryota > Metazoa > Chordata > Aves > Pelecaniformes > Threskiornithidae > Platalea > Platalea leucorodia. The sequence goes on from NC_138827.1 coordinate 64,321,044, forward strand.
GGTAAAGATGTTGCACTGACTTGTTTGATGCTCAACTTATGTAGGTCAAGTACTTCTGTGCAGTAAAAGCAAAACATTGGAACATATCTAGCATCCGTGGGACTTCTTGGCCCTCTTAAACTGCTTTTTTCCCAAACTTATTCCCAAAACCACTCATTTTTGACAGTCAGCTTAAAGGAGACTTACCACACCAAGGGAGGGGTGTTTAATGCAGATATTGGAAAAGTTTGGTAGGAATGCACAGATCAAACGACAAAATACAGACAGCAGAAGGCAGTTTGATTAGAGTCTTCCACAAGAGAGATTGCTTGTGGTGATGCTACACTCTTCTAGCAAGCAAAAAACTGCAGTTTAGTTCAATCCAGACAGTGTTATAGGTTGTGCCACAAAATTAGCCTCCACAGAATCAAGAGACGGGTTCAAACCATTGCATTTCCAACCCTGAAAGACAGCCAGAATGTTTTTCACTGCTGCTTGCTTCATTGCAGCGAAGGAATGATTCCTCTGTTCAGCAGCAACAAGTTTCTGTAATTATTGTTCATCCAGCCCTCCCTTACGCACGAGAAACAAGGGTTCTCCTGCACGCACACAGCCTTCTTGAACGCTGCTTGGGTAGGTCTCATCGATCCAGACAGCGCTTTTGAGCTGCTTCTGAACACACATTCCTTAGAAGATTGATCACAGATCTTGGATCTGCGCTCTTCATAATAGCACTGCCAGATACAATCATATTTGCACCTGCCTGAAAGACATTAAACACCCGCTCAATAACATGGAACAGATCCACTGAACAAGGTTTCTTGCTGTAAAACGCGTCAGGAGGTAGTGAATTCTAGGCTGGTGGGCAAACGAGCGCTATTTGTGGGACGCGGGCAACATACCTCTAACTACAACCACAAATCAAGTTCAGAAAAGACAGCTCTTCCCCTAATAGCTAATTTCTTCATCATCGCTCCTATTTACCCCAACAAACAGCTTCTCTAGCTTAGGGGAGGCTGCAGTAGCCACTATTAAAAAAGGCACAAGATTAGACCTCAAGTAGATTTTTTTATATTAAGTGTGCTTTACTGTTCCCTCTGAAAACTAACGGTCAAAATGTCGTTCCTCCTAAGCTTTATTTTCCAAGGGACGATTAAGTCTCTTGGCACAGCGACTGAAAACGCTGCTCCGCTTGAGCCTCTTACCTCTGCGCACTTATGGATGGTGTCAGGCCCGACTCCTCCATCCACTTCAATATCCAACGAGGGAAACTGTGTCCTCAGCCACTGAACCTGAGAAACGGTACAGAAAGGTCGGCACAGAGATCCACGCTCAGCTGCTACACCTACGTATAGCTGCTTACACACCCCAACAAGGTTTATCCACTTCACCACTACACTCCGTACTCTTAATTACCTTTAGGCTCAATAAATAAGGAAAGAGAAATTTAGTTTACCTTTGGCATCATGTCTTCCATAAATTTCTGCCCTCCGAATCCAGGTTCTACCGTCATCACCAGAGCCATGTCTATCTGATTGGCCCAAGGTGCCAAGTGTTCAACTGTAGTGCCAGGTTTGATCGCCAAGCCAACCTGCAGGCGAGGCAAGACAAACCCCAGCGCGCCTTAGGGTGACACAAACGCAGCAAGATTGGCTTGAGCTGGGTACAAGCGCCCAGGAAAATAAGTATGCGTCTGTGTTAGCGCAGTAAGAACAGGCTGCTTTAAGTAAAGATTCCTGATTCTCTTCAGCCGAAACTGAAGACTGACTTTGCGCACAGAGCGTCAGGGCTGCACGCACCAATCTCCGGCCACCCGAAACTGCAACGATGGGTTTTTCATGGCCCGCAACGCGGCGGCCAGTGAAGCCGCATGCAGCGCGCTGCTCCAAGCCTGCGCGCCCCTCACCTTCATCCCGTTCTCCCGAATGTCTTTTATCAAGGCCCCTGGGTTGTCTGTGGCCTCCAGATGAAAGGTGTACTGGTTTGCGCCAGCGACAGCCATTGGTTTCACCCACTGCTCCGGTCGGGCAACCATCATGTGCATGTCTGCGAGGGGGAGCAGAGCGGAGCCGTCAGCGAGCGCGGCAGCCCCCGCCCCGGCCCCGCCGCCGGAGGGGCGGCGAGCGCAGGGCCCGAGCGCAGGGGCGGCCGCAGCCGCCACCGCAGCGGCCCGAGCGCGTCCCGCGTCCCGCCCGGCCGCCGCCGCCGGCCCTGCCCGGGCAGCCCCCCGCCCCCTTACCGAAGAAGGGCTCCTGGCCCAGCTGCTTGCGCAGGCTCTCCACGACGGGGTGGCCGAAGGTGATGTTCGGGACGAAGTGTCTTGGGGCCGAAGAGAGAGACCCGCCCGCCCGCAGGTTACAGCCGGCCGGCGGGGCGGGCCGCCCGCCCGCAGCCCCGGGGCGGCCGCCCCCCGCGCCCCCGGCCCGGCCCCGCCCGCCCCCGGCCGTTACCCGTCCATTACATCCAGGTGGAGGTAGTCGGCGCCGCAGTCCAGCATGCGGCTGCACTCGGCGCCCAGCGCCGCCAGGTCGCTGTTGAGGATGGACGGCCCGATCCGGCACCCCGACGCCATGGCTGCCGCCCGCCGCCCCGCGCATGCGCCGCCGCGCGGCCTGCCGGGAGGGGCGCGCGCCACCGCCCCGCCCCGCCGCGCCCGCCGCCATCTTCGGTGGCCGCCGGCGGCGGGGCCCGGCGCTGCGGGGGCCGAGCCGCGCGGTGCTGGCGCGGAGGAAGCGGCGCAGCTCGAGGCTGTGGCCGCCCGCCCGCCAGCACCGGGAGCAGCGCTCCCGCCCCGGCCGGCGCGGCCGCCGCTGCGGGGCTTCCCGGGGGCCCCGCCCGGCCGCCCCCGCGGCTCAGGCGCGGGCAGGGCTTGCGGCTGGTGCCCGAGCCAGGCCCCTTCTGGCGCTTGGGAGGGCGCAGGCCGCTCCGAACAGCCGCCCCCGGCGAAGGGCCTAAACGGGGAGGGGGGGAAGGCTTGTTTTGACAGACTTTTTGTTTTGGTTTGTTTTTTTTTTTTGAGGTTCCCACCAACGAATATCGTGTTACCCCGAAGCGCGGCGGTAGGCGGCGGTGCCACGGCAGGCCCCGGCGCAGGGGGCGGGCGCGGGGTGGGCAGAGCCCCGGCACCCTCGGCGGCGGGCGGCCGAGCCAGGGCGCGGCAGGGCCTGGAAGCAGATGGGTAAAGTTTTAACAAACGCTGTCTGCGTCCCGGAACAAAATAATCAGCGCATAGCAAAGCCTTTTAGAAAGGAGGACCGAGGCGGTGTTGCGCAGCAGCCGTAAACACAGAACTCCGACCTTTTGCCGTCAGACTCCTCTGTATTTAGTCCTCGGGACAACATTTGCATAAAATGCTGAGGCAACGGGACCGACGCCGACAAAGACTCGCACAGCCCGGACGTTTGTTGAACATGACATGCGCTTAAGGCCTCTAACACTAAGCAGCATTGTTTGTCGTCACAGCAGAAGTATACCAGTTCTGTTACAGAGACACTGGAGGAAAGCACAAAACCAACTAAAGTACATGGTATGGACCGCGTTAGTACAGTATTCAGCGCAACGAATACGAAAGTAAAACACATGAGAAAACAGACTGGCTGGTCCGCCCGTCTGCTCCATCTCTCAACAACCACCCAACAAAATCACAGCCATCCACCCAGCCACCTGGATAAAACTAAATTACAGATTATTTATAAGCTGCGTTGATTTCTAGCAGGGTAGGCATTAAAAAGAGGCATTTTAGTCCTTGCTATGGCTTACTACTGTGGATTCACGGGTGACAGTGAGAAACCTGAATGGAAACATTTATTACATATACTGTATTAAATGAAGTAAATCACAGTTATTTTTCTCATCGTTAAGAGTGGAGAGTACCATGGTGAGGCATCTATTTTTCATTAAGGAAGATGCTTCCTTCTCGTTTTCGGCAGAAGAGGTCACTCTGTAAAATGCACCATGAGATCTGTGTGTGTTGTGTCCCAGCCGTTCCTCAGCTCGCGTCTAAAACTCTCCTCCCCCACCTGACTGCCAGTAACCCAGCCTGCCCTGGGATTTGAAAGCGAAGCTGTGTTTTTTTCTCATTTGTGCGTCACTGTTAATAATGAAACTTAGCATCTAGAATTTAGCAATTCTTTGAACGACCTCCAAGCTAGGAGCTAATCCAAAGCAGTCTCCTATAGGTAGCTGGTGCTGGCTCCTGTGCGCTGAGGAGATAAGAAGTGGTACAGCATGTTTTGGTCAGCAGAGTAAGCAGTTTGTCATCCAGGACGCCCACTGAGCAGCAGATCAAGACACTGCCATCTTTGCCCAGCCATCTCTCTTACAAAACTGTGCACACTTTAAAGTTGCATTAGTGCATCACCTATATATATGGTGATATAGGTGGTGCGCTATAAAAATATTTGCCTCTTCAGCCCTGCTTTTACCAAGAGGTGCTGAGAGTCTCTCTCTCTCTCTCAGCTATGCAGTGGAAGCAGAGGATGCTCAGCACCTGTGAGCCCGGGAGAAGGATGGCTTGTGCTGTCTAGCTTGAGAGGTTTAACGTGCCCGAGTTCCCGCCGCAGATTGGTGTGCACAGTTCCCGTCAAATTTGAGCGTTTGGCGAACAGCGGGCAGCAAAGCCTGGAGGCTCCATGGGTTTCAGCAGGCTGAAACCTGCTGTCAGGTATATGGTTAATTTTCCATGCAACGGTAAAAACTGCGTGCTGCGCTACAGCAGTGAGGCAGTCGTTTGTATGGCAGTGTTTTAAACGGCTGTTTCAGAGCTGTTGAAGAGAGATGCGAGTCCGTCCTTTGGAGATGGATAGGAGGGTATCGTTCTGTCTCCTCAGTAAGGCTGTTTGGTTTATGATGCGTGTGTCCAAATTACAAGCACTCAGGAGCCAAACTGGTAATTGGCACATTTTACAGGCTCTCAGGATGCTCTAGAACATTTTTCTCTGCACAGTAATGCCATGATTATAAACTCTAGTTCTTATAAGCTGAAAAAGGCAGTATATGATTCCCAAAGCGCAGGGTAACTTTGGGCGTTGCTTATGATTTCATGGTTTGTTTCACAGCTGTTTTGCAGTTTGCCCGTAAGCAGCTAATGGCTCAATTCACATTTCAGTGTAGTTCCATGATGCTGCAGCATAGCCCATAACTCAGCTGTGACTTCAGCTGATCCCCCACGGGGATCTCCACCTACGTATAAATGTTACGTATATCTCTCTCTAATGCTTGCAGCCATGACCATTACATACATAAAATGGAACCCTTTTAAATACAATCTCAACATGCCAAAAATAGATTCTTTCATCAAGTTTCTGCCCTGCAATATCCATCTTTTGTTTACAATGTACATATATATTTATATTTATATATATAGGAACATGAAAATAACATATATAAATATTTACTTTAAATCCCTATATCTAAGTACATACGACAGCATCAGTGGAGCAGTTGCTAGGTACCGGAAGGTCCACGCATTCCAGATGCGGTTTCTCGGGTTTTTTTTTTAAGCTGCGGAGATGAATTACTCAGTACATTTAAGCAGGAGAGCGTGGGCTATTTATACCATCTGCAGACCACTCACCCCCTGCCCATCTATATCTGTGCACAGCACGTGCATTCCTTCTCACGGTATGTACTGTATTTAGTTTTACAGAGCAAATATTTTTGTAGCACAAGGGCAATATCTTACAGAGTGGAATGAAACCAACAGACAAAAGTCAACTCAACTAAAGTCTGCAGTGCCAAAACCAAAAAAAAAGTCTAATTGCTCCATGGTGCTCATCATTGCTCTGCAAGTTAGAAACAATGGTCCCAGGCTTGCGAAAATCAAGCTTTAGATTGGTACTTTTTGTCAGTGTTTTCACTGTCAGTACCAAGGTGTAAGAGCCTTGGATTCAGCTGCTATATAGCCCTCCCCTCAAAAACGCTACAAAAATAAATCTTGGGCACAATCTCAAAAGAAAGAGGCTTCTCTGTCTCATACAGTTCGACAGCCCGCTTACCCAACGAGGCTGCTGATCACAGTACATGGCTGCCAGATCAAGGTTTTATGGACCACATATTTGCCCACACACCCCTACCCTGAGAATTTTGTAAAAATTCTCTGTTCCTGCGGTCTTGCCCTGAACTGAAATAGATTTCTCAAACGGAAATTTGCCAGTCTATAGCAACCGGCTCTTAGCTATTTTCTGCTTTCGGATAATAAAGTGCTCTTGTTTTAATTAGTTACCAGGGAACTCAAAGGAGAAGGTATGCTTGCTTTCTTTTCCTCCTCCCACTACTGCACTTCCCCGAGAGTTAAACATGAGATTCATCGAGATCGATGTCAGTCTCCCCAAGCTCCACGTGCGTGAAGCTGAAGTGAGTGGCCAGCAAGGGGTTCTCCATCCCGTTGTCCTCACTGATGTGAAGGACAGTGTCCCCGTGCTGCAGCAAGCTGGTGGTCTCGAGGCCAGCGTAATCCTCGGTGTCAGAGAGCTGTGTGGGTGGGGTGCTTTGTGCTGTTGTTGGCCGGGACTCCAAGCCCTCCTCTTTTTCCTTCTCCTTCTCACCAGAAAGTGCCTCGCTCTGCAATTGAGGGGAGCCAGTGGTCAGGCTCAGAGAAAGCGGGAGGGAGAGGGGCAAAAAAGCAAGGGAACATCTATAAAATATTTTCTCATTCAGAAATACTTTTTACCGTAAAGGGTGAGGCACTTGCAGATCATAAATCCCTAAAATTTTGCCCTAACAATGATATATTTTTGCTGGTGAATCAAATTTGTAGCAACGATCAGAAAGGTTATCTGATTTAAGTCATTAACGCTTCCCCACTTCATTTTTTTCAGTGTATTCTCAAGACAGGCGTCCTTCATTTGTTCATGGCAAAGGACATATAACCACCAAAAGACGCTAGTTATCTGGGCATATACAAGTGATCTCAGTGTCACCGATGTGTTGAAGGGATGACTGTCAGTGTCTCTGCACTGTCCTCAGTGGTGTCCAACACAGAAAAAATGTTGGAGAAGCAATTTCTTTTGAAACGTGATGCTTTTGCTAAAACAGTCCTGAGGTTTTGAAGGCGTCCTTCCTTAAGGACGCATTTCTCAGAAAGCAAGCTATAAAAACCTGTTGATGGAAACTTGCACTGGTGAGCAGGTCCAGAAGCACTACTGTATGGGATGGGAAGATGGAAAGGGAAGATGCAGGAAATACATTTGCACATTAAGAATCATTGCATAGATCTAGAAGTGAATGGTTTACAAAAGTAGGGAGTTGGACAGCAAACTCGGCTGAAAGAATAGACACACAGAAAAGTTTGCTGTCTTCACTTACCTGCCAGCTTTTGTTATAGCGCTGTAATGCATCAGGCATTTCCCTACACATTCGCCCTGCGACTTTGATGAAGCAGCGGACAGACACGCACGATAAAACCGCCGGTCACATTACCTGGCCAGTGGTCTGGCTATGGAGATCCGCTACAACGATGGCAGGTGAGGAGGTCAGCACAGGTTTGCTTAGGGGTTCCTGCTTGCTGGTCGCCTGGGGGCTGCTGCGGCTGCAGCCCTGCTGCTGGGCTGCTGGAGTGGAGGGGTCCCCTGGGGAGGCTGCTGTTGTCTCAGGCTGGGCTTCAGTGAAAGTCACCGACCGCTTCTGCTCCACTGAAGGGTACAAAACCCAGAAAACTGAGTATTAAAATGCTACAATTTGGGAAGGAGAACACAACAAGAAAAGAAGGGAGAGAATCCCTAGATTTTTTACAACTAAGACAGGATTCTTACTTCATTCCATCTTTATAAGCTGTCTAATTGGAGTCTAATCTGAAAGCCTTTTACCCTGGGCTTCCTCTAAAGCCACAGCAAGAGTCAGGGATCTCCTCAAGACTAGTCACCCTACCTATCGTTGTCATGGCTTGATGAGATAAATGCCACCCATAACATCTTTCCATTCCAGAAGAATATACTGAATTGAATTCCCATTTCTGCCCTCAACTAAAAGAAGAAAACTGAGATGCAAATATATAAGGGAATTGCCCAAGGTTTTGCAGGAAGTCTGAGAAAAGAAAGAGGGCAGGTGATTGCCCCCCATTCCTGCAGACTGAGTCCGCTATCTGGGAATAACAGGACAGCACAGGGTGAAGACAGCTAGACTAAAATTTATGAGTAAAACTGATATCCCTGCTCCTGCTCTTAACAATTTTGGGTCAACTTTTATGTTTCAAACATCTCCAGCAGCACTCTTGCTCCAGCACAGTCTGAGTGGTTAGAAACCCAGAAAGTTCGCAAGCAACCCTTGCTCTTCCAGGTGTTTCCTCCAAAGTTACCTGCTCACTCCAGATGGTACAGAATACAGCTACCTGCTCTGCTTGGCAGTGCTGACTCCTGGAAACGTACGGCATGGACTAGAACAGTCCTATACTCATTTCCACATACCACCCTTAAAGCTCTGCACTGCTAAACTTACAAATGATGGGAAATTTCCTTCTTTCTACTACTTTCAATAGCAGCTTCAAAATTTGCACATCTGGAAGTTTTGGCAAGGCATCCTGAATAGAGGATCCCTGTCCCCTAAAGTCTCCATGCCTCTAGGAGGCATGATAATTCACCGTCCGTGTCCAGTTTCACCTTGAAAGCCTTTGGAGAACCCATCAAAGTGTTTTGAGGGTGTGATTTTCTAATAGGATATCTACTCACTAGGAAAAACAATAAAACTGCTGGGACTTCACTTTAATATAGGCTACTAACAATGTACATACTAACTTTTCCTTTAAGCTAAAACAAGGTAGTATTTTCTACTTTCAAGTATGAAGTGCTGGTACTGGAAACGCAGCACTGCCCTACCGCTAGGTTTTGGTTTTGGCTGGATGCTCCGCCGCGTGGTTGAAAGCCGAGCTCCGTGACGGCTACGAGGTTCGGTTTGAGTTTTCTGACGTGACAGCAGCGGCCGTCGAAGCTAAACATTGGAAGAAAGAGTTAGGCTGATGTATGTTCGCATATTACACAACTAACTTCTCCTCTGTAAGGAGAAGAGATCATCATTGTCTATTCCTCTAGATGTCCATTCACTCTACGTTCAGCAGATAGATATAGGTTTTAAGGTTTCCATGGCTCAGACATCTTCATATGAACTTCTGGGTTTCGTGCTGTTTCAGTGTCAATACTGAATGTAATGCAATGCAGATTGTGTAACCATCATTTAAATTAAAAAAAAAAAAAAAAAAGCCTGCAGAGGAAAAGATTGGGGAATTCAAAACAAAGTGCACCTCCTTCTCTTAGGGATTTGTCAGGCCTCACAGCTACGACTTGTGCTACAGCTCCTGCTAACTCAACGGACTGCCCTAATATATTACAAATTAGGTAAAAGGGGCACGTCACATCCATAAATCGTTTCAGAACAGACAGAGATGAGAAAAACCAAACCAACTCAAACAGAAGGAGAGAAGGTTTGTTCGCTCCCCATGTTCTCACCTGCCGTAGGCCTCTCTTCCGCCCCAGGGGCTGCTGCAGAAGAAGGTTCTGCTGTCCTGGCTCGCTCTGCACGCTTGCCACCCTGTTAGATGTTGACAGCGTTAGGCCAAGCACAGAAGCACCCTGTATAGCTAGTAGGTGTCCTGGCAATTGTGACTAAAATAAATAGATAAATAAATAAATAAACCAACCACTAATGGCACAGTCACTTCAAAGAGCAATACTGTCTTTGAAGGATGGGGGGGACGTGTCTGTTGGATTGTGGCTTCCGGGACTTAGGAAGGGGTGGGAGGTGGAGTCATGGCATTCAGGACTTGGCCACGCACAGGTAGCATCCAAATATAAATAACTGCAGATTTCAGTTTTCAGTCATTGATTGATGCATCCCACTGAGCAACACTCGCTTCTCTGCATCCTTTGCCACATCAATAAAGGCAAGAATATCAGCTTCCTAGCTCAAAAGCCGCCTTGTTTGCCTTTCCTTTTTCAAGGACAATGTTGTAAAGGCTATTTTTTTCCTCCCAAATAGACTCCACAGCCTCATCACAATTTTGTCATCTGGTTTTAATTTCAATTTAAGTCAACAAACAAAAAACAAACACAAAGTGACAAAGGATCCATTCACATAATGGATGCATGAGTTATGTGAACAAGGCCCCACACTCAACACTTGCAGCCTTAAGTCTTTTTGTGGCTAACAAACAAAAAAGACAAGTACACGTAAATTTTTAATATATATATATATATATATATAGACACAGCTTTTTAGCTTTTAATATCTTGACACAAAGTATCTGAAAATCCGCAGTAAAAGAATCTTTAGCAATAAAACATACTCGGCTACATACCATCTCATTCTACCATTCAACTGACCATTTAATCTACTTAATATAAAAATACCACCCTCCCCTCATTTTTATCAAAGCACTGTATTCCTCCCTCCAAACAGTTAAAAATGGGTCATTTAGCAGACAGCGGTCACAAAACATTTTAGCTGAATGAACTATGTCTGAGAGACATATGGTTACAATAGCAACTAAAATTTAAGATGGACTTCTTTTAAGTCAGGCAGCTGCTTATTTGGGACAGACTGGAATCCACTGAGCCACACGTCCTATTTAAGCAACTCCCAGCTATATCTGGTATGCATTGTTGAAGATTCAGTATTACAATCCATTTTGCCTTTGGCCTGCATTAAGCTAAAGGAAAACAACATTCTTTTCTCTGGATGTTTTCCTTGGATCTCCCTGAAGGAGCTCAGTACCACCAACAGAGTGAAGGTTTATCACCTGACCTTACAGAAGTGGAGGAAGAAGACAAACCCAAGGACGTGGTCAGGCAAGACATGGAAAATGTCTGTGGAGAGGCTTAAAAAGTTCCGTCTCCTGAACAGCTCATTCTTCGCTTTGGCAGAAGTTATTGCCCTTAGAAGGTTTGGTGGAACAGGAGAGCTTCCTGGTCTGCTTCGGGTCTAAGTCTGCTCACTGACTTGAAAAGCCCTATTCCTGGACCTGAAAGTCCTATTCCTTCCTCCCTTATCAGTTTAAACTAAAGCCAGACTTTGCACTAAACCATATGCATGTGTTTCTACCAGCTCTACTGGGGAGACACTGGGCAACTTCAAGGAGAGAGACATCTGAAGACTCTGAAGCTGCTTCTCTTCTGATTGTCCGACCCCAGCCGAATAGTCCTAGCCATGCCCCCCGCAATCTCACCACAGCTGCAGTGGTTTGGTTTGGGAAAAAAGCAAAAGCTTCTGCAAGCTCAAAGCCAGAACAAACAAGATATATTTGAGTCCTTTTCTCCCTCAGACAGCTCTTCCAAATGAGATCACCGGTCTCTGGAACATATTTTCCAGCTTTTACGTAGGGTATTGACATGATTTACACACAGGGCATCCTAAACATCATGCAAACACCCGCCTATGAATAAGCAGAGTCCTCAAAGATACTTCCTGTTAGTAGGACTGTGTTCTTGACCTAGACGATGACTGCCGCGCATATGACCGGTAGGTCCAGAAGCAACACATCATTCCTTATTAAAGCAAAGAGACTGTGCTTAAATTAGTCTTTAGCTCTGTGGTCCAGACTACCTGAAATTACAGCTTGTAGAATTTTCTTAATCTTCTGTTTCTAGGATTACATAAAAACTTATTCCTCTGAATTTTAAGAAGTTTTTAGAGTAGTTACCAGTATGTGAATTAAGTAGGAATTAGCTGGAGAAGGTCTTGAAAAAATAATTTTCTACTGGACTAGCTTTTGAGAATACTGTTACAATTTCTGATGAAGGAAGAGTAACTCTTAGTTCTATGAGTGAGGAGACATAAATGTCTGTAGCAGAAAGACTACAATTATATTCACTACAAAACACGGTTTATAGTGGTGAAACAAACTCATTTCACATGCATCATGAGAACATTTTGAAAAAGTCATTAGATAAAGGGAGTACATGGACCACATGAGGGCACGCAGACTATACACGAGGAAAAAAAGCTATTCCCATGGAGTAATCTGTGCACTGAAGACAAACAATAGGTGAGCAAAAGAAAGGCTGGACTTAGTGTCTTCCTGCTGGAGTCTGGGATTTTCAGCCTGGCTTCTATCATAAGTGAAATGAGTTTAGTGAGCTGGTGGATATTTATTTCCAGTACTGAATCATTACACAAATTGGTATCATTTGGGATGATCTTATGAGCTGAAATTGCAGATATCTGTTGCAGGCAAATGGTGGACCAGAGAGAAGCCAAGTCTTGCAGAGCTGACTGTGCGCAGCATAGTCCTGCTGTTGCTGTCTTTTCGCCTTCTATCCCCGAATTTTGAAGAAGGGGAGGAAAGAGAGGGAGAATCATAAAGACCGCAAATTCCAGATGAGTGACTGAATTTTCAGATGTAACCTTTCACTTCATGAGGGTTTGTGAGGGTTTCTTTTCACATCAAAGAACAGCACTACTGATCTTATTTCTGTGAAAATTAGTGTGGCAGGCAGACTGTTGGCTGTGTAGCCCTCCCTCCCTCCTTTTCTGTCTCTCCTTGTTTACCAGACCTGACCAGGAGTATACTGTTTTTCTGGCAGCCCGTGGGACCCAGTCAAGGAACACTGAATCAAATGCCATTTCAGCTGACGGTACGTTTCCCTCCTGTGGCAATGTGATCAATAAGAAGGGTTTTCTGCAGTACATAAATCAGATTTATTTGGGAATAACAAAACAGGATTTTTTTCCTGCCCATCACAAAGATGCTCTGTCACTCTCTGAGTATCTCTGTCAGGGGTTTTATCTTCACAATAATGTTACTCCCATTACATAGTTAGGGCAGAGACAGGTGAGCAGAAGATAAAACAAACCCAGCTTCGTGGAAGCATGTTGACAGCACTACAAGAAATGACAGCCAGTGCAGTCACACAGTGGGGGCTAAAAGAAACTTTATCAGGTTGGCAATTATAATAAGTGATGTTCATGAATTGCAAGAAACCATGCAGCCAACAAAAGAAAGAAAAAAAGAAAGAAAAAAGAAGAAAAACAGAGACAAAGGAAGCAAGGAGTTTAAATATCTATTAAAAAGACGTACATGCTTGCCACGCCGTTATGGTAGAACGTACACGCTTTGTGTCCCAAGACATCTGAATGAGAGGGTTGGTGGACAAAGGCTAGTGGGGAATGCGTTAAAATGTAGATGTACTCCAGCTCTTGTATTCCCAGACACATCCTAGCCCAGCTAGTGTTAGATCTGCTACACTTGCCCTGGCAATGTGAATTCACTCTGATTTTTCCCTATTAGGCACCATTAAGCTACGATAGGCATAACGACAAACATTAAAGGGAAATGTGTTTGTGCAACAGATTTCCATTACAGTGACTTCTCGTTCTTCTTCCTTTCTGATTTGGGAAAACATCCTCTCATCTCATATTATAACCACAACAAATCACGATGCTGGACACATATGCTCCTCAGCCCTGTATCCCATGATATCTGTTTACTTCTGAGCACTTAAATGCTATCCCCTTCCTGTCTGCCCTGCTTTTCTACATGGCTGGCTCTAATTGCTATAGAACAAAGGGCAACAGACTTTATTCTTTGTGGTGTTTGTCACTGTTTATTTAATTTATTTAAAACTCCTACTTTCCATAAGGGTCTAGTCTCCCTATGACATTTCTTTATGTCAGTTATGACTAACCATCAGCTTTTGAATTAAGAAGGCAATCCTAAACAGTTGTTATCATTGTGCTCCAGCCGAATTCAAAGTTACGTAAGAAAAACTCAAGCCTGCTTTATTCAAAACTAATGTTCCTGAATATAAAAACACATTTATTCTGTCCTATGATTCCCACAGCACAATAAGCTCCTACAGCATCTGCTTTATTACTTCTGGCCTTCAGAGGAGGAATCCAATTTGCACATTTAACAATGTAGTTGAAACATCTTTTCTTCCTTACAGAACTGTAACCTAGCCTTTTTATAAGAATTTGCAGTATTTCCTTGTCTTCGTTCTTTCTAAGGCTTTGCAGCCCTGATGCCCCTCCTTCAGATGTTAGTGCCCGCTCCTTGAAAAGAATAATAAAACTCAACAGAACTGACTCCTAAGTACATCTGTTAACCTCTTTGCCTAAGGAAATCCCTGTACCATAGAGCAGAGTGGAGGACACAGTGTCCTGGTCCCTTGCAAAAATTGGTGTGACAGAAATTAGCAGGAACCCAGTGTACAGCTGATTACATTTCAGGGTTCAAAATAAATTATTGCATTTGAGCTCATCTGTTGACTTAGCTGTCTCATATTCCTCAGCTTCACCACCGTTATTAGGAGTGACTCCCCCCCACTTAACAAGATCAAAACATTTCAAATTCAACACTGATGTAACCTGCTATCAGGTCATTATGGCTTTAACTCAGATACAGACCTTCTCCTTCCTCATCCTCCTCAACTGTAGTGAGTAGTGAGTCTACTTAAGGGACAGTACTTCTTTGGTTGAGTACCTTCTGTTCTCCTTAGGCCCCAAAACATGCTCAGATGACCATGCCATCCATTTTGCTTTATTACAAAACCAGATAACAATATTCCCGCTTCTGCCAACAAACCGATGTCTTTCCCTAACGCCACTCCTACAGTAGCACCAGTTAGAGACCAATCTGCCAAAGCAGGATTCACGCACACAAAGGACACCATGCATCATGGGACGATCTCAGTGACACCACCACCGACAAACCCTCCATTTGCCAGCTGAGAAGAATGAACAAATGAACAAAGCAGCCTGTCCCCACCCCGAAAAGCCATAACTGCCATCTAAAACCAAGCTAACAAAATAAAAACCATTCACACAAACGCCTCTCAACATATCCACATCTTCAGCTGGTGTGGTAAAGTAATGAAATAGCGTGTTACCCTCCGTGTTGCCAGCGTAAGGGGCCGTGTTTCTCTGGAAGGAAACAGAGATGCTCTTGGGACTAACAGCAGCTCTCTGACCTCCAAGGATGGGTTGAGAGAGGTGCAAGCACAGCAGCAGGACAGTAAGGGTGATTAACACAACTGAGCTGGCCATTAAAGGTGCAGACCTTCCTCCTGAGCTCACTCCTGACCCATTTGACAGGCACGGCCGTAAGAGTGTTTGCACACAAACTCCCCTGTCCATGGGTAATGGGGAACAGCTAGACCTGAACTCCAGCACTGACAGGGCAATTTTAAATATGTATTAGCGGCATTCACCTGCAAGCTTTCTAAAGCTGTCATTTGAGAATTAGAAACACTTTGTAAAAATAACGAGAATTACTGTAAAGCATCCACAGAGAACTATACTCCACAGGAGTTTTCGTAATTAGTTCTGTTAGTGAATGTTAAAGAACACAGCTTGATATTGTTATTAAGTCTTTTGTGGTGACAGCACTGTGAGATGAATGGAAAAACAGATGTCTGTTTTATATAAGCCTCCAGACTAATGCTTATAACAGGCTACAGCTAATGCCTCGTGGATAATCTTTCTCATGCCTTTCAAGCAATTGCTAAACAAGGGGAAAACCCTGAGGCTAGCCAGCCAGACCACTGTTCACTTGCTACAGCTTTTTCTTTCCCCTTCCCCTTAGCCTCCTCAAAGTTACTGGCAATCAAAGCTGAAAACTGAAGGTGGGTTGCTACACCTTTGACTTGCAGGCCTGAATATCAATGAGCCACAAGAGACAGAGATGGAAAGAGCGACAAAAGGTGAGGGGAAGAGACAGAGGAGATTGGAAACGGCTCGTTTCCCAGCACACACACTGACAGACAGGTAGTGTTAACACTGTACCTAGAGAGGCTGCCCTCAGTGGCCAGGCTCGGGGAGTCATCGAGGACATTAGGTTCACTGCAGGAGGGGCAGGGAGATTAAGAATTTAGGGAAAGAAAATGCAAAAAGCATGCGATTGTCTCTGTTTTCAAGGGAAAAAATATCAACGGAATAAAAAAGTAAAAAAAGGACGGTAACATTAATTGGTCTCGCACGCTCAACAGCACATATATGACTCAGAGGAGCTGAAAGAACATCTGATAACAGCAGCAGTCTTTAGAGGGAGTTTACACTACGTGGAGACTTCTGCATCTCTGCTGAGAACCAGGGAGCTGAGAAGTTTGGTGGGATGTGTTTCCACAGGAAATAAGGGCAGGGAACTGTTTTCAAAGCCATTTTCCTGCAGCATTTTCATTGATTTCGGTTCTATTTACTTCCAGCTTCATAGAAAGCTTTTTTCTTCCCCCTTCCCCATGAGCCACTTCTTCCTGAGGGAGGGCTAATCTATCTCCCATGAGCTATAGACCACTCTCCTGCTGGTATGACTCTAAGGACAAACATCTGGAAAACAAGGTCTCGTAGTGCAATGAAACTGTAAGTAAACAGCTGGCATGGATCCTGGCAAACGAGTACACAATCACATTGCTTTTCTACACTTCAGCCTTTGGGGCAGGAGCAGCCTTCTCAGCCCACAGGAAAAACATGAAAGAAAGCAAGCAGTCTGCTGGGTTACCAGCAGGAAAGCAATAATAATATTACTTAACATTAATTAGTTTACATTTGTGAGGCAGTCTGAAAGCCCAGAGACCATCCATAACTAAAATGGGCATGATGTTGTGGACTATGATTAGGCTTGCTGAGCTTGTACTTTCCCTACACAGATGAAAAGCGATTCTCCTGGTATACCATGTACATAAAAAGTAGAGAGCAAAGCTCTGTCGTAACTAAAGTCTTTTTTTTTCTCAGCATCACCATGACTTGAGACTGCACAAAACAAACATTGCTATCAGTCAACTGTGACTCCTATGAAGTTTATGCATTGAAGATGGTAGTGAAAGATTGAGGACAATGCAGTCTTGCGTATTAATTTTTCAAGAAACAAAGGGGCTGAATCAATTGAGTTCAAAAGTCAAATGAATTCCTGTAAGCCCTTTTGTGAAAACTCCCAGATAAAATCTGTGTAACTTCTCTCTTGAAAATCACTTCTCCTATCTCTGCTGGTATGTAACCCAGCTGTTACTTTTCCTTCATGTATCAAGGTTATTTCTTAAATTCCAAGCAAGACTGGGGAGGGAACAATGTTGTTTGATTTTACAAGGCTGGTCAAGAGATAATGTAGAATTTATTCTTTAAAGGTTCAAAGGAAATAACATAAATTAATCTGTCCATTGTCAGATATCCTTGGATAACTATGTCGCAGACAAATAAAACAATAAACATTGCTTACTTAGAAAAAAATCACACTTAAATGCAAAACTTCTCTCTACATCTTCTAAAGATGTACATTTCCCATATTCCAATCTCTTTCTCACCACTCCGTGTTAACCAGGAATAAGGCATTCAAAGTTATTTCTGTCAACAAGTATATTTCTGGTTTGAAACAATATTAAATCCCATCTTTGAACTTGACATTCAGTTTCTGTGATGAGCCAGTTACTGTTGTAGGAAGGACAAAGACTACATGGAAGAAAATGAAGTAAATCAAACAGGATGCCTCTGCCCCCCCTTCCAGCTGCTCAGCATTCCTCCCCACTCCCTACACAGCTTGTGTACGGTCCCCTGGTTCAATGCATAACCCCAAAATCATGGGCTTTCGTTTTGCTATCCACGGTAGCAGCAGAGGAAAATAATAGTGCTGAGGGTTTCTGAAACTGTTTAAGAGGAAGGTTTCTATGGATGACAGCTTGTTCTTAGGGACCTTACGCAACACAGATCATCCTGGAAAATCTTTATTTCCAACCCTGCACCCTTGGTCCAACACTATTTCAGGGTGAATAAATTTAGCATCACTATGCTGGCGCTGATTCTACTATCCCACATCTCTGATGTACACATAATATACCTGCGCCATTTCTGCTCTCATGAATATAATGGGAAAGGTGAAAAGCCCATGTTGTTACCTTTGGCTGGGTAACATGCCCACCTCAGCCTGAGGTGCAGACACGCTGGAGAGATGGCTGGAGAACCGCCTCCTCCCAATGGCACCCATAAGGTATGCTTCTTGTTCACTTACCACACTGGGCATGCTCAAGGAATCATCTAGAAAGAAAGAAAAAACAGGAAAGGAGAGGAAACAACAACCCCAAACCCCACCTACATATTTACAGTTGTCAAGAGATAACAGGATGCCAGAGGCATACCCAGCATTTACTTACCAAGACCCTAAGCCTGCAAATTTGAATACTTCCATTAGATTTTACAGTCACAGTTCAGAAAGACATATGCATAAAACCCCGCAGGCTGAGGAACCCAGCACGCATGGGGCAGGGATTTATGTATGCTTTCAGCTTATATGGCTCTCAGGAGAACGTGTTTGGGGAATTCAGCTTCCACTAGGGCTTAATTCCTGTGATTAATAAATTGTTTGTTAATATACAGTGTTTTCTGGCATAAAAGTTGTAACTGGACATTTTGCTGGTGTGAAATAAACTGCTGCTATAATATAGGGAAGCACTGTTACAAAAGATAAAATACATAACAGCAAAATGCAGAACTGACACCCTTTAACACCCTTTGGGACATGCATTTTAAAATGTCACCAAAAAATTGGATAAATTGACTCAAATACATCATACTGCAACAGAATTATGCAGACAGTTGGACTGTGATCAGGACTGCTTGAAAGTTTCAGTGCTGTTTCAAATTATATAAAGTACCTGGAAAGAAATGACTCTGTTGTGGTTTTTACCACAACAACTTCAATTACAAATAAACAAATAAACCAAAGGGGAAGTTTTGGGTAATTTTCTCTTTTCTCTTTAACCTTTTCCAATTCTGATATACTGAAATATTTTATGGCAGCGTTAAGCCAAGGCAGGACTGAGGTAATACTGCCGCAAGCGAATAGGAAGATGGCACTCATTGTTCCACACAGTGGCTCATAATTAAGCTGAGGCTGAAACCAGACTTTGCCACAGCGAGTATCTGAGCAATGTATCAGCAGTACAATACTGGGTGGATTGTACAATGCTTAGTGATGAACCCAGCTAAAATAAAGTTGGGCTGAGCCTGGAAAGTTTCAGGCTAACTGTTTTTTCCCAAAAGGCAATTCCGCCATAATTGCACAGGCCTTTCTTTTGAGCCACCCATTTTCACTCCTTTTGTTTAATATCTTTGGGGAGTAGTCAGCAGTCCTCAAATACAGAAGTGAAGCGCCTGAGTTTCAGGCATTGAGGCAACCAACCATTGCAGCACCAAAAGACAGCATCCCTGCTAAAGTAGGGAAAGCCCAAGCCTGATGACATATGAGCAGAGTTTTCTACCCTGGCTTTCAGTGGTGGATAACTCAGAAGCAGATGGACAGCTCAGAACCAGAGAGAAGGCAAAATTCCAAGAATAACATGAAACTCAGCTGAAATGACAAAGCAACATTCAGGTCATTGCAAATTAGTTCCCAAAAGATTCACCATCCCATTCCTTCTAAACTGGTACCAGAAAGCCTGGCAACCCCAGAACCTGCCAGCTGCCCAAAAGGGAGATAAGCTTTTCTTGTCAGTAGGTTTAAGGCTTAATTTCCTCTTTGTTAATGGAGTGACACAAGCACACAGACATTCCACCCTGCAGAGAGCAACAGCTGGATCCCATGCAGCACAAGGACAACATATTCCATGTGGGAGCGTCTGGACAGAAGTGATGAGCAGGAAGTATTAAAATCCTGCAGGAACAGGATCCTATCTACAGAGCCAGCCACAGCCCCTGCCTACTGTCATGATGAAGGCCAAAGAGAGGACTGATTGCCAAATGCCTTGTCAGCACTATGAGGACTGCATGTCAGCCAAAGCCTCATATACTAAAAATCTGCCCATGCCCTTCCCTTTTCCCTACCCATTGCTCAGGAGGGAATGAGGAGGTATGTAATGACCCAAGCTTTAACACCATGAACTGTGTAGCAACCACACCAGTTTCTTAGCCTCGTGCCCCTGTGGGCCTTTTGCTCACACTGGGACAGGGACAACTGTCTTCCCCTCCCCGCCATCCTCTGGGGCATCAAGAAAACTTCTTCAATACTGGGGGCTTAGCTTGAATCAGTAGCCACGTACTTTCTTCATCCTCCTCATCTGTGCGGCTCAGCGTGTCCTGCGAGGCCTGCTGGGAAGGCTCACTGTCCTGCTCCCAGACTGTGCCAGTGCCGGTGTTGGAGCGGGACATGGTGGCCAGGCTCAGGCGGTAAGCAGAGGTGGAGGTGCCCACGGTGCTGACAGATGTCTTCCCTTGGTAAGCTGCGCAAGAGTGGGAAAACCGAACCCAAGTCAGTGACGGCACTCGAAATCAATAACCAGCCAAGCATTCCTGTCCCATCGGGCACCTGATTCTGCCCAGACTAGTGGGGCAGGGGTTGGCAGAGGCAATAAAACAGACACAACTGCCCTGGCTCACCTCATCTCTCCAAAACCTCTGTCTGTTTTTCTTATGCAGTCTGGTTTTCTCCCTCAATCTTAGTGCCATATTTGCCAGATCAGCTTCAACATTGAGGAACAAGGCAAATGATTACCAAGGAAAAAAAGGCTGAGGCATTTTCTTTTGAATTTGTTTTCCTTTCTTAAGAACAAAGCACATAAAATCTCTTGCTGTGTGTAAGCAGTGGCTGCCATCTCGTGGCAACAAGGGTGACTGTTACAGGAGAAAAGTGTCCCCTCATGCCAGAGAGAATTCAGTGCACCGTCAGCTCGGGATGCTGGCCTGCACCGTGCTGGTAGGAGTACAGAAAATCAAAAAGAGCCCAAGAGGAGAAAGGAGGAGGCAGATCTGCTGCTGACAAACAGACGGGCGTTTCTACACGAGCAGCTTTGGAGTTACAGAGATGTAGGTGGCAGTTTGCTGCTTTGTGGGCTGGGGCTGCACAAGCCAGCTGTGACAGTGATGGGCGGCTGCTGGGAAACGGGACACAGGCTTAGTGGAAAAAAATGGGCACGGCAAGGTGCATTTCACAACTAACTTGGACTTCTGTTGGCTGTCCAGTGGCACGGCTGGGCTGGGCATAGGGCCTGATCCAGGGGCAGGCTGTCGGGGCGTGGGTGGATTACCCCATCCCCCTCCTAGGCAGCGGGCAGGTCTGCCTCACAAGTTAATTTACGGGTGACCCAGCTGGTCAGATTGGGCTGATGGCCCTTGGCTCTTCCCTCTCCTCCTTACCAGACCCGCTGTGCACTGCCTCCTTCAGGATCTTCAGCTCGTTATTGAATTCGGCAATGAGGGAGCTCTTGCAGAGCGGGCGCGGTATGAACCGTCTCTCCAGCTGGTCGGCAATGTGCTGTCGGGCAGTCAGCTCCTCGTGGTTCTCAGCTGGCTGGGCCAGCAGCTGCAAAATTGCAACACGTTAGCATTGCAGGCAAATGATGCCCAGGGAGCTGGGACTAGTCTCCAGACCAGCGTGAGCCTGCAGCCAGCAGACTGTCCTCTTTGTAGGCATGAGGTTTTGACTCCAGCTATGAGGTTTCCACCTGTCTTTCAGGGACAACCTTATATTTGACTGAACAGATATCAAAACCTCACTGACATTGGTACATGGGGATGAGGCCTTCCTTATGCTAAACTCTGCCCTCAGACATGAGACAGCTCCTTCCTCCAAGGTGATTTAGTCTGTCCAAGTGGTGAGACATGGTAGGCTAAATAAGATGGAGTACGATGTGCTAGTCTGCCTGGTAAGCAGGGAAGAGCCGTGATTAACTTAAGCCCTGGCCACCTCAGCCTAGCAGCTGTCTGTCCATCCACAAGAGCTCTGTTAGAACCTTCACCCAGGAGATGGAAAGTGGAGTGGTCCTTCCTGGCTGTTAGCTGTACTGCCCGCCTCTGTACAGAAGAGGGATTTCTGGAAGATTTCTGCCAGCCATGCCAACCCCCTCCTAGGTTCAGAGCATCCAGACTACTTCCAAGAGCTTTGAGTGTCTTTGTTGCAAAGCCAAGTTCACATGCAAACCCTCTTGGTCAAGCCTGATAGTACTTTCCCACCCAGGGGAACTAAGGCTGGCTGTACTCTGTGGATCAGAGCTCCTGTATGACTGGCATACTCTTTAGCGTTGTCTAGGAAAAAGCCCTGTGATTTAGTTTCAAAGGGTTCACAGGCCTAATAACTTCTGAAAAGTCACTCCCTATGTAAACACACAGTTCTTCCAGGAATGCCGTTCCTCTGTTCTCAGCAGGGGAATAAAGGATATCTTGCCTTCAGGGAATGATCTAGCAGGAGCCAAAGCAACTGTTACCTTGCACTGGATGAAGGGCCGAAGGAGCACAAAGATAGGGATCCGTGTTCGTACGATAAAGTCGAGGAAATCCCACAGGGCCAGCCCTCCCACCTTCCGCAGTGCCATCTCTTTGACTTGCAGGCTCAGCCAGTACCACTGGCTGTCCAGTTGGCGTTCAAAGCAAACAAGGATCACCTTCAGGGCTACAGGGGAACACACACCAGCAACGGCAGTCAGAGATGTTAGCAGTGTCCCTTGCAAGCATTGAGGGAGGAATGGGGGGGCCACAGTGGGCACACACCTACACAGGCATGCATGCATGCACGTGCACATGCACACCCACACCCCTCAGGGTCACCAGTGTCATTTCTATCAGTCTCCAAATGCTGCAGGGAAGGAGGGCAACCTTCTCATAATAAAGGCCTCAGGATCAGGATTGAAAGTCCCATTTCCAGAGTTTTCCTACTTCACACCCAAGTTTCTCTGTATTTTCTTGCTCTAGCTTTCCCTCTCCCTCCCTGCAGAGTTCTTTTGTCTTCCTGGAATTCAGATGTTTTGAAAGAAGCTTAGGGGAGAATACAGCCCTGGCTGATCAGACGACCTCAAAAATCTTGATCAAGCATGTCCACACAAAGAGTCACCCGGTGAGCATAATAACCTCCAGGTTATTTATGAGGTAATGAAAAGAACCACTCTAGCAGTGCAGCTGCATGAGTCACGGCCAAACTGTAATCTAAACAAAAATACGGTCCAGTAAGCCAAGGGCCATAATTCGCAAGAGCACAAATGGGGTTGAACAGTGATGAGGTTCAAAACAATGCTCTATATTAAAATGGGCGGGGACCAACAGTTAGCTCACAGGAGAGACAAGGAATCTCCCCCTTGCCATGCTCCCCTGGTCTGGAACAAACAGGGAGGCCTGGGAATTGTTGGGGGAAGGTTGACTATTCCATCTTTCTTGATGGGATGGCCAAGACACCTCAGCCATCACACACCTATATCCAGGTTTGTTGGGGTGGGGGGCTAAATCAGTGGTGAATTGCCATTTTTTCATCAGTGTTACCCCATTCCTCAGATAAGGGTTAAGAAAGACCTGAATATAAGTCTTTGGGTAAATGCCCTCACTAAATCAGAAACAGAGAAGCTGTTTGAAGGAGTGAGAGCTTTGAGACAAAACTCTCCCCATATAGCCCTGATAATCTGCACTGCTGCTGCATGTGCAATTTGATTATTTTTTCTTTTCTTTCACCTGTGGGTTATACGTGAGAAAATATAGTACTACCTTGCAGCAGCATACAGTGAGCAGAGGGAGTATCAGTCAGTAAGGACCGTGTGTGCGCAGGGCCAGCAGACAGACAGACTGCATCGCATTTCACTCTAGCTAGCCAAGGACCAGTGCAGCTGTGTTATTAGGGGCTGGCAGGCAGTCTGATTTGCCTTTTGTGGCTTCACTGCTATATCCTGGCAGTATGAAAACTGAGCGACTTCTAGCTGTGCTGCAATCTCCTCCAGCTGCAGCGCACACGCTGCTTACATTGCAATACCTTCCCAGAGTTAGTCCTGGCTTCACGCTCTGGCTTGGCCAGGACAAGACCTAAAACAGCTCTAAAGAGCTCAAACCTGCCTGAGACGGTTTTCTTTGGTGCTATCTAGTCTTGAACGCTCCATTTTATCTCTGTCTCTTCCCAGTGGTGAGCAGAAGCCATCACTCACCCAGGTAAGCAGCCTGGCTGGTGGACTCTGCGAGCCCTTCCCGCCGCAGGTCCTTCCCCGCATCCCCTGGGGTGGAGCAATGGGCAGGGGAGCTCTCCAGCATAAAATTCTTGCTGCGCGAAGTGCTGATGATGCGAGGTGGCAGGAGGATATTGATAACAGTCTGGAGCAGCAGCAGGACCTCAGGCTGCTCCAGCCAGGGGCTGTCTGAGATGCATTGGGAGGGGAGAGAGAGAGAAAGATCAGGCTACATCTCATCAAAGACATCCAAAAGATCCAGACCCTGTCCAGTTCCAAAATGGGGTGCAATCTCAAGTGTCCCCTAAGCCAACACTCCGTCCCCCAAACCTTGTTATGCTGCTTCTCCTCCTGCAAGCAAAGGCAAAGTTTATTTTAGCACCAACACAAACACACACGAACACAGAGCTACACAGCACAAAGAAATGTCCTGCTCAGTGGTCTCTTAATCTCATTTCCTTTGACATTCCCCTCTCCCTTTACTCTTTGCTTTCGTTTAGGGATTTACCAGTGATCACCCTCTATAGAAGAAAGCAAGGAGCAGGACTTGTGCCAGACAAGTGGCATGGGTTGGGCAGACTGTGAGCCACAGAGGCACACAATTTCTGTGACCTCTGCTCCCCTCTGTGGCTTCTGCTATAACAGATTTGTCTTGCCCTGCACTCCATTTTCAAAAGAAGGAGCACATCTGTGTAAGACCTGACTCAAGAACCATGGCACAGCTGAAACAAAGAGAAGAAACAACAGCAGCTTCTCCCAGTGGGGCTCTTTTCAGTCTCGGACCCAAAGGGCACTTAGCTGACACACTGCCAGTGACAGAAAATCAAATTAAAAAATAAAAACAAAAAATCAACAGAGAGCAGGGAAAGTGCAAACATCAGTTGTCAGAAAAGGGGGAGAAAAATTCTTTTTGTTAAATTAGTCAGACCTTTGCTTCCAGATCCTACTGTGAGCACAAATGGAATCAGTAGGTTTAAAAGCATTCCTTCCCTTCTTTCCTGATTGGTGAATGGGGAGACGACATGGCTTAGGGGGAAATCTTCTTTCAAAGCCTGTGCAGTAATAATAAGAAAGGATTAAACGATTTCATCAGCAGGTCACGCACACAAGTTACTGCAGGGAATGATGATCCCCTGGGCATCCTGTTTACAGAGTACACCACCAGCATCTATGTCCTGATTGAATTAGAAGCCCTGAGACCACTTAGTCAGGAGGGAAAGGAATTCGCAGAATAACATAGGTCTCACCTGCTCTTGTCATAGCCAAGAGGTAAGAAGCCCAGATTCCTAACTCATAGACATCATTAACAAAATCAGTTGTATCCCACAGGAGTCAGCTGAGTGTTAGTCCTAAACTCTGCACTACTGTGAGTGGCATCAGGATCTGACACAGACTACGAGGAATAAAAAAATGAACAGAGGAAATTGCACAAATGACATAATCTAGATATTCTGCTCTCCGAACATGGAGTTTATTCCCGAACACATTTTTTGTTCCTCCTCACTTTGTGCTGCCCTGTCATCCTCCCTAACGCAAAGAATGAACTCCTGAAAAATAAACAAAATGCACATTTACTTCTTGATGCATAGTCAAACCTAATTTGGAAGGTCTTTCTTCTTTAGAGGAGGTAATACAAATGACTGTCAGTAGAACTCTGCTTATTTGCAACTTCCCAGTTGCTACAGACTTAGCTGTGAAATGCAACTGAACCTTGCAACCCCTCAAGCTTGCAGATCTGGGCTGAGAAATTCCAGAAGATGTTTTCTGATGGGGTGTGAAGTACTTCTGTTTCATATCCTGCTGGAAGGATTAGGAATATGACTACTTGTGTTTTTCTGACACATTTGGTTTTCATTACATTTGAAGCCCATGAAAAGAATGAGTGAACAGGGAGCAGAGGATAATAAAAGTAAAAACTCCCAATACTTTAAAAAAATGATTAATTTGGTATCTGCTTTTAAAAAAGAGAAAAGATTTCAGAGAAGGTGAAGGTGGCCCTTTTTTTGCTTTTGATTAAAAAACCCGTTACCTCAGAGCTGGAAGAAATCTGTCCTCTTTCGGTGTCAGTTGGTACTAAAAAGTCCTTTTGTGCCTCATGCTCTGAGGGACAGCACTGTTTTCATCCCTATAAGCCCTCCTTCCCAAGCTGCCCCACTGCTCAGAAATACCCGCTGAAGTATTCAACTGGATGTGCCACTGCATATTTTAAAATGCAAGTTGGAGCTAGATTAGGAAATTTGTCCCTTCTTTGGTCACCATTCTATCTGATTTCATGCAAATGGGGAGGGAAAGGGATACAGAGGCAGAAAGACTCTGTAATAGTTATGGCACTGCTGTGTGAAAGGAATAGTGATGAATTCTCCAAAAAGTCCAGGATGGTTTTTTTTATTCTGGACATCAAGGATGCTATTGAGTCAGCAGCTGAAAAGCCAAGTTGCCCTGCTTTTTTGAGCTGGCACACTGCGTGATCAGCTCAGGTAAGAGCAGAAGAGCGCCAACTCCACTCTTGGTTACACCCATGGTCCCACAGGAAAAGAGGTAGGGTTGCATGGATGTGACCCAGGTCAGGGCCCATCTCCCCGTGGCACAGACTTATGATAACTCCTTAGATGCTGCAGAGAATCCTAACGTGCTTGTCAGAGCCTTAAACAGCATCAATCAGCCGAACTCCCTGGACTTCAATGGCAGTGTTAAGCTGATGGATGCTTGCTGTGGACTTGGCCCCAACAGGTGAATTCTGAGCTCAGTTCAAGCCTTCAAAAAGAAGGGAGAATTTACATGTTGCTTCTCTTTCATTTTTGGTGTATGTTCCACAGTTTTTGCCCAGCTTTTGCAGAAAGAAAACAGAGCACCGATGAGTTGGTGTCTCAACCAGAAGTTATAACAGGCCTGGCCACAGGCCAGGGCAGACACACCTGTATCTGCAATGCTACAAGCCGGACAACAGCTGTGCTGAAGGGCAGAGGTGGCGAGAGATAAGGGCTGAGATGAAGAAGGGGTAATCCGTCAGCCACACTGGAGGGTCCTACCACTCCCATCACCTGCAATACAAACAGAGCACATCACCACAACTGACTGCTTGCAGTTTCATCCATGCCATATCCTCCAACATCAGTGAAATGGAGGGACCTTCCATCGAGCACTGGGTTGGGGTGGCTCTAGGAGAACCAACCCCCCCAGTGGTCCTTGTGGGAGCTGGGGCCAGTGAGGAGGAGGAGTTCTAGCAGGGAAAGGGAGGGGAGAAGAGGGAACCAGCAAGGATGGGAGGAGTGCACAGGTAACCTGGTACATTTATAAATGTACCCGGTACCAGCCCTGAATGACCAGCACTGGACCGGTGAAACAGTTAGAGTTGGAGGATATGTCATGTAACAACTGTAAAAAATAAAAATATGTCATCAAAGCAAAAAGTCTACATTGAAACTGGACATCTTTTCCCTTCTCTTGCTGACCTATTTGAAAAATAATGTCCTAAGTCTGACCCAAGCCGGGTTTTGTACAATGTTCAGATTCCTCTCAAACACAGTCTGTTCTTAGGGACTCTAGGAATGATTCATCTCACCTGACCCCAGATGTCTGAAGCAGAGTCACCTGCATGTGACCTGGTTGTCTGGAACTCCTTGAAATATGAGCACAAGAAAACAGCACTTCTAGGGGAGAGTTATTTGAGCCATTTTGGATGTGTCCCTCAGGAGGAATTAAATCACAGGCCTGCATATGCCTGTTTCTCTCCATGGCTGGACACATCTAGATGACAGGAACGGGTAGAAGCTACCTGGCAGACACCTCAGCTTAAGGGAGATGAATGTACTCTATTTTTCCAAATTCATCCTGGGGAGAAAGGCAGTAACCAGTTTTCTGCCAGAAAACCAAATGACAATTTAGAAGGGGAAGAGGCAGAGCCCTTTCTTTATATCACCATGGATTATCACTTAGACATTTCCCCTGCCTTCCTGGCTGATCTCTTTTTGGGTTTCGTGATGCAACTGGTCTACACATGAGACAGCATGCAGTCAGGGGTGCTCCCACAGCTCACAGTGGCCATAGTTCTGACAGCTAAAGGTAAAATACTCTTAACAGTAAGAGCACATCTTCTCCTGGTAGCTCTCCCTGATGTTCCCAGCCAGCTGAATGTAAGCATGATGACTGCACTTCAGCACTGCAGATCTTCCTGCTATTTTTAGAGCACTGGCTAATTCTTAATGCAGGCCCTTTGGAGAGCTTGCTGGTGTGATGCACTCTGCCATGCCTGCTTGCCAAACTGCAAGTCCATTCTAAACTTGCATTTGGGCTCTGTAGCAACCTCCCCATGTAGCAACTCTAAATAGTCTGAGGGCCCAGATTTGCAGTGCCTCCAAGTAGCTACCTCTGCTTGAACAAGGGAGGGGTCTTGCAGACTCTGATAGGCTGGAGCTTCCCTGCCCTTGCAGAGATGAGTGCTGTATGGACTTGAAGGACAGGAGCCTGGCAAAAATTGATACTGCATTTTAACTGATGATCATTGTTTTTAAAGCTCCTCAGAGCACTGGTGAACCCTGTGAGGTTTTCTGTTACTGATAGAAAAAGTTACAACATTTATGTTCTAAGAAGAAAATGTTATACAACCCAATAACAATAAAAATGCTAATGCAGCCTTTCCCCCTTTATTTGTATTTTTTCCACATGAAATGTAAGCATGCGTGTTTGTCCAAATGGATGGAGTTACACTGATATCAAATTGAGGGTTTGCCCCTAGTGTAACAGCTGCAGAAACACTAGTCTATCACTGAATGACCAGACAGGCTCCGTCCGTATCATCTCTCTGTTGTAACACACTTAGGAGCATAAATGCTACTAAGAGTGGGATCTGAACATTGTACAGTGCAAACCTGTATTAGATCAAGCCAGGGACATTGCAAACAGTGGAGTGAATCCACCCATGTAAACCCTTCTAACTAGCCAACACCTGATGGCCTCTGACAGAGCCATCAGGGTCCTTCCCCACTGGAGACGGTAGGTATCCCCAGTGCCACCCTCTCCCCGTCTCTACCAGGTGTGTGCAGTCTCCACCACCCCACTCTCCAACTTGCAGCCCTCAACTCTCAGCTCAATCTGGCAAAGGTGGATCTTCAAAGTGGTGCGTGGGAAGCAACGGAAATAAATCACTTGACCACCGCTACCGGTCACTGCATCTCCCCATGCACCACTTCAAAAATGAACCTTGCTATCTCTAGTGTCACTTGCGAAGTCCCCTTGTGAGGGGTAAGGGGCGCAGGTAAAATGACGGGAATGGGAATGAACTGTCATCTTCAGTCCAGAGAAGTCAACAGCAGGGGGAGGTTTAGCAAAGGTTCACGGGGTTGCCGCTCGGCTACTCACCAGATTGACACACACATTGATCAGAGACCTAAGGTGAGGCAGGAAGGATATGATTGGCTGCCTCTGAAGTGTCAAACAAACCCCTTCAATCAAATTGCTGGCAGGCTCCCACTCAACCTGGCGCCTGCAATACAACAGTAGGTGCCGTTAGCCGCGGGCCTCCTGCCCCCCACCAGACGCTCGCAAACACGGCGACCGACACACAGTGACGCCCACAGAGGAAACGTTTCAGACAGCAATGACGTCCAAGATGAGCACAAAGTGCGCAACAGAGAAAAGGTTTTACCCACGCAGCTCAGGAAAGCACAGAGCCACAGAGCACACTGGGCGTTTGAGAGAGACGAGAAACGTAGCAGAGGGGTCCGCGCTAGCGACACAAACCCCCTCACAACAGCAGTGGTGGATGAGCTGTGTTTCACTCCCTGACGCTTCCCTCCAACAGATGGTCAATGAAAGGGAGACACCAGACAGATGTCTCAGGTGTGCCTGTGTGGGGAAAGCAGTCTGCTGTGCCATGCTCCCAACTGAGAGCAACCTCACAGAGGGGAACAAACCCCATCAGTTGTGGGTGCCCTCTGTAAGCTACTTGGCAGTCTAGTCTGCTCTGCCAGAGTGACTCCTAGACAGAGTCTGCCCTAAACTTAAACTGGCCCAGCAGTACAAGCTTTACCTTCCTCATCCTGTGCCGGAGGCCTGATTCGTTCCCTACCAGCACCTTCATTCCAGGATCCTTTCTTCCCTGACACTTTGCTTTTCCACCAAAACAGCTTTCAGGGCTCGTGACAGATGCTGAATGGAGTCCTTCCTAACTGTAAGCAGGCACAGCATAGGTAACATCAAGGGGGTTCACATCCTTCATCTCAGGGCCTGACTCTTTGGAGTAAGAGTAGTTCTCAAGCCAACATCTGATTGTGCACTTATTGGTACAGAAAGACAAGGCTTGCATAACTTGTTAGCTCAAGACTAAACAACACCCTAGTCAAGCTTCTCAGTAGACTTCTTAGAGACTTCCTAAATCTCCAGAATAGCAGTTTGGTTTTGTACTTCTTTCTTACACATATACTACTCCCATCAGACACTGGTTTTGGAGTGGAGTGCCCACAGGAGGCAACATGTAAGATTCTGATGTGAGTACCCCAACGGATGGCTCCTAGGGCCTGGCACACAGCCCTGTCTCTAAGAGGCTTCTTGGCCCAATGACGCTTAAATGTAGTTGCTGCATTTGGTTCAGTGGCTTTGCTGTCTCTGTCCCTTTGCGTACGGAAGAGCAGTTTCAGCCAGGTATAGGTACAGGCACAGACAGAGAGAATATGAAGGGAATGTTAATTTATGAGCATTCATTCAGCTTGCACAAAGAGGAAAGATCTTGAGGAACAGGAAGACTCCTAAGCTGCCTTTAAGGCAGAAGAAAGTATGAGCGCGAAAAGAAAGAATGAGCAAGAAGCAGGCAAGACATGGCAAAGAATCAAACCAACAGGAAGGAGAAGCATCAAAATTTCTGCCTCTAAATTCGCTACAGGGGCAGGAGTTTCTTAAAGCAGATTGTTAGCCAAAGGAAAGTGATAGGTAGTGATGCCAGAAAGAAGAGATCACCTCCCTGTTATGTACCCATCTTAGTTGCGTACATATGATTCCCACTGGGACCTCAAGTTTTGTGTCGGAGTCCTAAATTCTGATGTTCTCTACCATCATTTGGCTTCTCAGCTGAGACTGCTAACGAAGTAACTGACTCAAGCAGTCGAGGACATCTGCCCATGAGGGTGACTGAGACCAATGACTCTTTTTACTCAGATCACTGGAAAATCCACAGGGCTGAGAGATTTTACACTACCCAGACCGGATTTGTATCACTGCCTGCGAGGTGGAAATGCTCCATATTGAATACTTCTTGAAGTCGCCAAAGCCTGCACCATAACGCTACTATGCAATGCACCAGGCTTTTATTAGCCACTGACTAAATACAATCAATGCAGTTCTGTTCCCTTTACTAAGGAGCATTCAGAAGCTACTGCATAGCTCCAGACTATTTTTGTCTTTACAGAGAACGTAACAGTATTTTCATGAGAAGTCATGCTAGAGATACTCTAACTTACAGTGTAACTTTCCCTTAAAAAATAAAATTAATCTCCTCAACTCACAGCTAGAATAAATAAAGAGGGTAGTGAGATGGTACAAATCTGAAGACTTATTTTGGAGAAAGAAAAAAGAGATTTCTGGAAGTTCTCTCTGTAGTTCTTAATAACCATGCATTTCTTCTCTTGCTACCAGAAGACACAACAAAAATGTCAACACAAATGCACACTTACAGAGATAAAAACATCTGTTCATTTTGTGATATGTTGTAAAGGTTCATTGCAACATGACAGTTTTAGTTAGATGACATACCCACACTTCAAGGCTTGCAACATCAGAAACGGACCCCCGAGGGTTTCCGTTGTACCTGCTCACCTCAAAGTAGGCATCTTGTGAATTTTATTGAACATACGATCCAATCTCTTTAAGATGAGGATAAGGGCAGGTCTCACCGCCTCAGCTGTCCAGTCAGTGATGGGCAGCATCTCCATGATGTAGCGCCGGAGACCTCGGCTTTCCATCGTCTGTGTGTCATAAGGTGCCAGTTTCAGCAGCGAATGTGCGATTTCTGCCAATCTAAACCCAGGGTTTGTTAAGAGGAAAATCAAATAGAACTTGCATTTCTCCACACATGCCAATGAACTAACAGATAAATCTTCAGTAGCCTAGTAAAAAGAAAAAGATGCAAAAGTCAAATGTGCTGCTATTTAAACTCCTAGACCTGATACCACAGTTCCTGGTCTGTTAAGATTCTTTTGCTGGAATCACTGTTTATATTTATGTACATGTGACTGGTCTGAAGAATATTTTTACATTGATATTAAATGCACCAAAGGAACATCAGGAATCATGGATTTATGTAGCTAAAAACAAAGTACCTGAGCTATTAGTAAGATTACAACATTGGAAACGCCTGTGAAACACAGACGTGACATCACCTGTATGTCAATTAATGAGTGATTTGGTTTGGTTTTGTGCTTGTTTTTCAGTGTCACCTCTTTAAGAGGTCTCACAGTGCAATTTTCCGGTGTTAAATTTTAAAAATAATGTGCTGTCCCATAGGTTTACACAACATGTACTTTGTATGATTACGCCCTGCAGCTTTGATTTGTTTCTCCTAACACCTCTACAGATTGTGTTGCTGTTGCTTCTTCTAACCCTCCCAGATGGCCTCACCAATGGCATTTTCTGCATTGACTGTGAAATACCATGGCAACATTTAACTTGGACTTGCAATTTGACAAAGACCTACTGAAATACTTGAATATTTGCAGAAGACAAAGACGAGTAATAAAGCTACATCTACTAATAAAAGGGATAGAAACCCGTATGCTCCCTGAAACATCAATAGACTTTGTAGTGGACTATTACAGTACAATGTTATTTGTATTTTGGGGGCTTCTTCTGAAATGCCTTCAACTAATGGAACATATTTCTATTCTCTTTAAAATTTGCCTAGCAATATCAAGGGCAACAAGTTCCTCAGATTAACCAAAAGTGCTATAAAAGTGTTTCTTTATCCAGTATTTCTTTATTATTACTTTTTACAGCTACTTTGTCCTACTATGGAGTAGGACTGTTTTCTTAAACATCTTAAACATTCTTAAATATCATAAACATTCTTAATTATCATAATTAATAATTTAAATTATCAAAATTATCATTATGATTCTTTCTGGCAATACAATATCAGTGGCACATAATGGTATATGAAAACTTTCTTATGCATTATAAAGTGTGAGATCCATCTCATCCAACTTCACATGTCAATCTCAATGAATCTTCTAGCTCTGTTCATGCAGAAATAAACAACCTGGGAAATTCTTATCTTCCTGAAATACTGGGATAAACAGCTCATTGGATGTGCATCTCCCTTTTCATTACATCCAAAAAGATCTTTATCGCTCTTGCAGACTAAACATTTAACATTTAAATGGCTAAAATTGGGTGAGATGAATCTTGTCTGAAGTGACTAGCATATTATCTTGTTTTCTGAAGTCTCTGAAACGGCATCTGTCAGCCTCCCAAGGCCGTGGCTGTCACATCACATTCTGATAAATCTGCTTTCTACTTAGAAAAGTTTTTTTTTCCTACAGCGGTTAAATCCTGTCAGTCATTTTACTGATACTTATGAAATGAGTTTATGTAAGAATCAAGATGATGTTCGCTTTTATTTAGGGCTAACTATCATAAAGCAATTCAGGTTCCAACCCCAATAAAGCAGTTATTTCTAGCACTTTCCAGGAGACATAAGAGAATCAGAGCACAACTCATTATCTTCTGCAAATCAATCCCTTAGTTTTACTGCTGTAACCTTTGACCATGAAAGATCTTCTCTCTTGAAAAGAATGCAGTATTTGCCAGCTACTACTGTGTACTGTGACTCTGCTTCATGGAAATCTCACAAGAAAGTATCTTTCCAGAAAACATACCAATAACACCTTCTGTACATATGGATTTAAGTTTGTTTAACCTGTCTTTTAAGAGAGGGACATAAAATAGTTTAAGAACAATTAAACTCAATTTCTCTGGAATATAGAAACACGTAGAAATGAAGTTCCTACATTACTGTTAAACTGCAAATACTTCTGGGTAGTACACTAGAGTATACTTATGTTATATACAAATGTAAGACTAGGATAGTAAAAAGAAGCAAGCCCCTTACTTTACTGCACTAAATAAAGTTCATTGATCAGACACATGGTCCTCACTCCTATTGAAATCATAAAAAACCCCAACATGTCTAACCAAGGACATAATCTGTCCCAAGAATCTCATGTTTGTTTCTTACATAAGATTAAAGTTCTTATCTCAGGCTTCTATTGCTAAAAGTCATGGAGTTTGTAATGCAGCTAAAGAGATGTATTGATTTCTGAGGCTTGTGTCCCTTGGAAAAAATGTAAAGGTGGCACTGCAAAAGCAGCCTTGTCCATCAGGTTTTCAGTTTGTTTGCAGCCAAGTGCTACATAAGAATGACATGCATCTGTGGAAACAGACATCTCTTGCTTAAAATTACCCTCTAAATTATTAAACGTTTGCCAGAGGCGGGGCGGGGGTGGGGGGAGAACAGCAACATTCAATTCATATGCAAACACACAAACCAAACAAAAACCAACTCCCAACTCCCAAAGGAATTCAGGGCATTTGTTAAACAAGACCTAAATTAATGTCAAACACAATTTTGTGTTCTATAGAGACAACTTGAATCCAAAGATCTCCAATTGCGATGGAATCTGCCAGCTAAGGGGCTTTGCCATTTTTTTCACAGCATGCATGTAAAAGGTAGAACTTTTAGAGGGTTTTCCTTGGTCCAAGGGCAGGAACAGAGCTGGCTCAGTGCATTGCTAGGACCTGTCACCCTTCAGCTTCCTTTACAGAGTATTCCTGAGGAAAACAGTATAGCACTCAAAGAGAGGAAGGGCCTCTTGGAGTTCAGGGAACAACATAAATTACTCTTAAGGCAGTTCTGATTCACTTTTGAGCCAGTCCCAAACAGCTTAAGACATCTTGCTGTCTTTCCTATTTACTTTAATACTCTACTGAGCACCGTTTGGCTTAGGCCATAAAAAAAAAAATGCCTCTTGGTATTTAGCTATTCTGTATTCAAAGAATGATCTTGAAGTATTTCTCTGTCTCATAAAAGAATACAGATAGCTGTCTCCCTGTGACCCCCCTGCCAAGGGATACACTAGGACTGCCTCATATGAATCCCAGTTTTCCTTCTGACAAGTGCCAGTCAGAACAGTGCTAACTGTGGCTCACTAGGAGAGTATCTGTGCTGTTTTCATGGAGAGACATCTTACCATGAAACAACTCTAATGAGTTTATGTTTCCTAAGGGAATACTATGTGTGAAAGGGCTTTCCACTGAAAATGAATGAAAAACTGACAACAGAATCAGGTCTATTCCCTCTTGTCCCAGTTTTTGTTGTCTTTTATGTCTGGACAAACTTCTCAGTAGACCCTCACGGTATTTTGTGTTTACCATGAACAGCAAACACAGAGAAGAGAGTCAGGTCTAAAGTGCTTAGAAGGCCCTACCCCCAACTTCTTCTAGGTCAGCACCACGTGAAACGGTTTGCACTAAGCATCCAACCAACCAGCAAGCTGGGCTCCGTGCTGCACCTTAATAAAAGACTTGTGCACCTGCTGTATCACACACCGAGGTGGTGGTCCTGTAAGTGCCTTCTGCCCCATCCTCCCCTCTATTTCAGGCATTTATGCAATACAGTGCAGTGGTTGCTCTGCCCTTCTTGCTTGTTAGCAGCTGGTTCTGATGCACAGTGTCACAGGAGAGGATAAAGGTATTCAGCCAGCTAGGCACCTTCCCACCCCTTGCCCTGCAGAGGCAGCCTTATCTGCTCTGCTTCTCACTGCATCTTACTCTGATGTACCAGATGGGCTTCCATGGAGCTATTTCATCCACTGGAGATGGGGGTCTGAATGAGACCAGAGGAGAGCATATGAAACCTTACTTATACACAAGCAGCATCAGGTACAATCTAAGGAATATTCAAAACAAGCTCTGCATGTTTCAGACAGCAATGTGCAACTACACTACCAAAAAGTGATTCTGTCTGCTATTATGAAAAATTAAGAGCTAAATGAAAGGAATCCTCCTGAAATGAACAAGTAAAAGCAGAATGCCTGTGGAATACCTCATGTGGGACTTCACATCCAGCAGCTCCAGAGAAGTCACTCGGGGCTCACCAGCCAGATTCTGCAAAATCTTCAGCCTTGGACCACAGTGCTTGTAAAACTCTGTGCAGATATTCAGCAATGACTCCCGCGGTCTCCTGAACTCCTCTCTGGCAATTCGTTCATCCAGCTCCTCTCGGGGAAGACCCTGGCCCTCCTCCAGTAAGTGAAGATTCTCCCTGGAGGATATAAAATGAGAAAAAGTAGGAAGTGTTATATGCAGTGGAACAGCAGGGATAGATTATAACAACATCTCCAATTTGTTTTTGCAACAGATGCTTTCTGCTGCAATTGAAAAGAAAGATAGTTGCATCTGCAATAAAAAAAAAAAGGGAAATTATAATCTCTAAAGTCTTGTTAAAAATGTAAATAGTTTCTATATGAACTATCCCTTGCTGCCCTCCCCTGAAAAAAGGCTGCCTGTCACAGCAACAGTAGGTGGGACCCAGTGAACCTGGAAACTGCTTGGGAACAATTCATCACATGTCAGGGAAGAATGGGCGAAGATTTTACTGTACCTGATGAAGTGTAGTTTGGCTCCCTGTTCTGGGTACCTGGGAAAACAGAAACAGTGCAGTTGTAAATGCCAACTTAGTAATGCCTAAACTGTGCCTTCCTGAAAGAAGGCGTCACTGTTCTAGCCCAGAGTTATACTCGCCATGGGCAGGATGGTACCTTGGGTCACTGGAAAAATTGCTACACATAGTTAGTGACCACATTGAATAGCCTTTATCTCCCAGCTGGCAGCAAACAGCAGATTCCTATAGTTATTGCTGTTATGAAAGGAAAAATTCAGGCTTAAAAACCATAGCCCTCTTTCAAGCAATTTCTCTTACTGATTTTCACCCCAGTGCTCAGTCTGTTTCATGAAGCCAGAGCTCACCTAGTGGAAAGAATACCTCAGAGTGGTTTTTTTGTTTTATTGTCATTTTCTCTTGCCAGTTCTTGTTGAGAAAGCATTAACAAACCCTGCACCACTTGGCTAACATGTCCAAGGCTGGAACAGCAATCATTCTACCATCACGAGACTCCTGCTGTTGCTAGCAGATGTCTGTTGCAATGATAACACAACGGAAGAAACAAGGGCAGGCAACCTGGAGCAGTGCAAAAATATTCTGGATCAGACACTGAATGTTTGATAATCAGAAAGATCTAGAAATGTAAACCAAGATGTCTGAGTCACACAGCATCAGGAGTCTCTACATTGCCTGTCAGCAGATACATGTTAACTGCTTGCTAAAATCAGCAGACAGATAATAAACCACTACTTTCCATTACAACTTATTTTCCTTAGACTGGGCAATCTTGCAATGGAAGTAAATGTATATATATTCACATTGAACTTGAGCAAGCAGGAGTTTTTCTGCTTCTCAGATCCAGGATTGAAAGTCAAAGCTGTGTTTCTTCCATGCCTGAATCAGTCTTAAAGAGTAACAGACTGATTCCAGGAGTTACCAACGAAGATGTGTATGCTACACATCTATAAATTGACATAATAGCCCTTTGATGATCCATGCAGAGAGTGATTTCTTTCTCCCTTCCAGACAAAAAAAGACAGGGAATAACTTGGAAAGCATGTCTTGCCAGAAGGGTGTTCCTGATTTACAGTCCTATACAGCCCATGGTATTGTACTAGACTATTGGCTGTGCACAGACTTACTGTCAGCTGTTACAGACAAAAGAGAAATCCAGAGGAAACACTCTGCTCTGGAAGAACAGCCACACCAGCTTTTGCTAGGGGAGAATTCCCTTTCCAGGTCAGTACAAACATTCAGATTTTAAGCACAGTAAGGCATAGCCTGGCCAGGAGAAGGCAGGGCTGCCCAGAAGAGTAATCAGTACTGCAAAGAAAACCTTCATAATCCCAAATGCTTGTGGGTGGATTTTGTAACAAGATTTCTTAAGCCCTTGCAGTATGGCTGAGGAAATTGTCCAGTGACCTTGTCTAATTTGCAGCAGCCTAATTGGAATGGCCAATATGGCCAAGGAGCAGTACTACAATCTGCTGGCACCATCTTTTTCCTTATTTCCTTCCTCCGTGTGAAGGTTTTTTGTGTTTTTTTTTAAGGAGGACAAAAATATTCCCAGTCATTCTTCCCTTTCTCTCAAATTCTCTGCCACCCACTCCTTTGCTATCTGTAACTGCAAAAAAAAAAAAAAAAAACCCAGACCAATGTGGAGGAAAAGATGATAGAAAGAGACTGTAAGAAAAGTAAAAGTAAAAGGAAATGGAAAAGGGAAGAAAAGAAAACTAGAGGAGGTGCCAGTCTCTACAAGTCTCAACTGAAAGGCCAGAACAAGGCCAGAAGGATCCGACCCTTCTGCTATCCAAGCGTGCTCTGCCCAGTGGTCGCTTTGACAGTGGACTCAGAAGGAAGCAAAGCAGACAACTGAGGGATGTAGTTGCTTCGTAGTACACTTCTACAGTGCGAAAGGGGAAACAAAGAAAAAGACATTTAGGGTGGGTGTCCTCCATTTTGATATCCTGGTCGTCTATTTAGTCACATGGTTTTAAACTAGAAATTCTAGTCTTGGGTATTTTGGTTACTGTCAGAAATGCAGTCCTGGGCTATGTGCTCTTCTTATCTGATTGTTTTCTCTCACAGTACCTAGAGCACTCTGAGCAATGAGCTGTTATCTTATTAAAAAAAAAAAAAAGAAAAGCTGTTCAGAAAAATGAGAAAGAAAGAAAATCCCACTGACTTACCTGGTGTTCACACCTGCTGACATGGTGTGGTTTGCTGTTGTGGTCCCTTTATGGCCTTGGTCACATCGACTCATCTGTGGGGCTGTCATAGGCCTGGCAAAGGGAAGGCGAATAGCACCTAAAGACTAAATCTAAGAAGCGCACGGAAATTCTGCTTGTGATCTGGTGAAATTTAGCACTAATTTTACCATGTCTAAGATTCAACCAATATTCAAGCTGAGCTGCATATCGTGACCTCCTGTGCATTCCCTCTCCCCACACCGATAACCAAACGCTGCCTCAGACCTTTGAACCATGTGGGTTACCTGGTGAGAACTTCTACGCTGTACAAGAGGGCCTGCAAAGAGGTGGCAAGGGCAGCCATAGCAGCAATCTCCTCACGAGCTGCTGTGACAGTCTCTGCTTGAGAGGTCTGTCGCTTCAGTTTCTGCAAGTAACAGGGAACCAGCGCTTCCAAGACCATCAGCATCTGGAGGCTGGAAAAATAACCAAAACTTGGTCTGTTTTATTTTGTTAATCCTGAAACTCACATCAGGCAGAGGCTTAAGTTTCTATCTGAAGACCCCTGGTTCTCTTGCTAGCCTTGTGATTTCATTACTTCTCACTAGATAAGCAGTCCTGGGCCAAAGAAACTCTTGGATCAGGGACTTCAGGGGGAATATTAGATGATGCATGAAACAGTAACAATAAAACCAACCTTAACTTCTGGGTATCTTCTGAATATGTCATCCATTTGCAGACATTCATTTTCCCTTCCAAAGACTTCTTTCATCTCTGGTTCCCTCTTGGAAACAAACCTTTTTGCTTTACCAGTTTACCTCCCCTCTCTCTGTATCTTCCTGTGCTTTCCAGCTGCCTGTTTCTCCCCTCCAGTTCCCTCTCCATTGCTGCTCTGACAACAGAAACCTGCAGGACACAGTGTGATCCCCACTTGGAAATATTTGGATTTGGAGCCAGTGCCCTAGGAAGGGTATCAACAGGCAGAGGCTTGGCCTCACAGAGAAGCCCCGTGCTTGGAATGCATTTCTATAGCGTCTGCCTCCATTTTTCAGCCTTGCTTTCGCACGCCATATGCAGCTTTTATGCCTTTTCTAAGTCTGCACAAACCAAGAAAACAGATTAGCACCTTCTGAATGATTCAGGAGCATAGGCCACCACCGTCACACACAGCTTGATGGCTTCACTGATTGAAAAGGTCAAGTCTTCATTCCCATAGCAGAAGTCTAAGGGAGTAAAGCAATATAAGACTATCACACAAACATATTGAATATGAAAGGAGCTAGCACGCTCCTTCCTTTTTCCCCTCTTCAATTGCTTGCTTCTCATGTTAACAATCCCTAACAGGTCTTTGATTTTTGACAAAAAAATCCTGCCCTTCAAGAAATCAGTAAGTGAGAAACAGTTCTCCATAGGTCAAATCACTGCTGGGCATAAGACTTACAGCTGCTACTGGAGTCCCGTTTCAAACATCATCCGTCACAAGCAAAATCTTAAGCTCATACATGACAAGGACATGTGTCAACTTAATGACAATTTTTATGCCCCCTCCACTTTTCCCTAGATGTTTCCACTGCACTAAAAATGATGCTGATACACCACTGATGGCAGAAGATAGTTTTACTTCTAAAAAGTCAAGCCCCTTTTATACTGGTAGCCACATGAGCGCCAGCACAAAAGTGAGTCTGGCTTGCTAGTGATCTGAGAAAAAGTTTTCAAAAGTATTTAAGTCCCATACTACAAATATTACTTTGGGGATAATTAGTGCCAGGCACCAAGAAACTGACGTATCCAAAGAATAATATTTGTAATACAACTATAGTACCGTTTTCTGAACGGACTTTGGTATACGGGAGCCCAAGTCAAAGTTAAGGTCCCAGAGCATGTAAATCACTTTGAACAATGGAACTTGGAAGTCAGATGTTTTAGGTAATTCTGATCTTCATATGGAAAATATCAGGCACACAACATACTCATCTACAGTCTCATCATCCACACACACTTGGGAATTTTCAGCAATGCCTTTGAATAACCCTCCACAGAAACCCCAAAGCTTTTATATAAATGTTTACTACAATCCACAAAGAGGAAAAAATATCTTCCAATTCTGTACCATTTTATATTATAACTTGTGATATAATTGTGCAGCATCATAAAATCCCAGTATATAACAAAGCTTTAACTCTTACGGCTAGACAGGTTTCACAGTACATCAAAATCAGTATTATTTAAGTGAAGTGCAAATTTGGAAAATAAATTGAAGATCCTTATAAAAATCAGCAAAAATTACTTCCCTGCAAATCACAAACAAGCCAAATTCTTAAATGCTGCATTGCACATTGCATAGATAACTATCAAGAGACAGTGTCCTGCATATATCATACAGCTCTACATATTCTGCTTTGTGATAAATCAGCAGCCCCCCTAGAACTCAGCACTGTTGAATGTCTGAATGGCATCCATCATTTACTAGTCATAGTCTGCCCACGGGAGAGGATGCTTTTGTTTCCTGCCCACATGGAGCAGAGGAGAGGGTGACACTGATCTTGTCAGCATGATACAGTTTATTAGGCATCTTGATTCTTCACCCACACATGATAAAATTCAAAATGCCAGGGGCTAGTCTCAGACTAGCAGGCTCAATGCAGAAAAAGTGGCTGTGGAATGAAATAAATTAATAATTCCCCTCCTGTAGAAAATACCAAAAGGATGGTGGGTGATAAAGCCAACCTTAAAAGCCTCATGAGGCATAAGAAACAGATATGACTGCATTCTGGGAGAAGAAAAGGGCCCTGAACAAATCATGCTGCATCAAATGCGTGTTGATCAATAAACAACAAACCAGAATTACTGAATAAAGGGTGCTTTGCTGTTACCTAATGACTTGAGAGGCTTTTCGGCTTTCACCAGTTCTAAGATGTCCAAAATGTCTGGAGTATCTCCCTCTAAAGACTGCAGCAGGTCAAACAGGCACTGAGCTGACACTCCTTTGCTGGTTCCGTTGTTTGTAGCATCCTGTTTCAACAACAGACATTCGCGGTTGGAAGGCCTGTGTGCATTCCAGAAATCTTTATCTGGAGGTGTGGGGAACCTTTTTTTCTTTGGATAAAGGGCCCACATGGAATTCAAGAGCTTACTGCAATGAAACAATAAGCCTTGCCTGACAATCAACAAATTGATGCTACAGTGGAAGCATGATCTGAAAACTGCACACAGCTTTACTTCCCAGAAAGAGCAGATCTTTGCTGACCTGTGAAGGAGAAAGATGTGTGTGCTTACAGTGTATGTACAGTTAGATTTGGCAGTCCCACTTCAAAATAAAATTCGATTACCTTGTTTTAACTCACTAAAATGTTAAAAAGAAATTAGTGAATATTTTAAAACATGGCTAATCCAGTCTTATAGTTGACATGTAGTAAAACCTGGCATTAAGCTTTTGTTCTTATTGCTGGATTCTAAGAAAGGATTTGCATTTAAAGAGTTACAAATCATCATGATTTGTAAAAGTTTGTCCTTTTACAACCTATTTATACACAGAAATCTAAAGTGAGACCACATTTACTAGCCCCGATACCAGTGGCCCGTTATCTCAGCATCCTGCTCAATCAACTGATGAAAAGAAGCATGCAGAAATAAGTTCAGGAACTGGTTCTTTGCAGCACCAAGCGCAGTAAGCACAGTGCTGCTGCTCCAGCTGTTTTCTCTTTATGATCTCTGATGGGGGCTGGCTGCATACGCAGGCTTCCCCACGCTGAGACTAGGGAATGGCTTTTACTCACAGGGAACTCCAGGAGAGGGGCCACACTTGCAAACAGCTGCAGAATAAAGGGCTTGCGATGCAGAACGTAGAACTGGCGGCACGCAAACTCGATTGCTTGGCGTAACTGTGGGTTGCTTTCATAGTCAGCGTATACCTGAGCAAATGAAAAAGGACATGGAAGTACGACTTCTGGGTTTTCTTTTTTTTTTTTTTTTTTCCAGACTGCATCTCCAGTTTGTCAAGATAATTTGAATTAGCCTGTCCTCCAACACACTGACAGTTCCACCCACTTTTAAGATATTTTAAGGTTTTTAGAGTGGCATTTCCTTCAGGGCTGGCCGCTGAACCATGCAGCCAACGTGTTGCCAAAGATGTGGGATTTGCTTCTCAGTTATGTAAACAGTATAAATTGCTAGGAACAACTTCACTATGCTTCCTGCTTCTGTCCATTTCAATTGCCTGTCTGCACTTCTCTGCTGGTGCAAGCCTGTGGGAGGTTTGGGGTTGGGGTGGGCAGGATTTTCTTGCTATTTGCTGGCAACAGGTAATGCTGAGATTTTATGGTAGTGCAAAATTCACACTACAGCACAGAGCTCTTGAAGGTTTCTAAAAAATTATTAGCGTGTGAGACTTCTGCAGACATGCATTTACTCCTCTGTAGCCTAGCAGGCTGAAGAGATGAGGATGTCTTTCGAACAAGCAGAAGCCTCTAGCATGCTTATGAGGACAGTCTATCACCATGGCCTGTTACACTTGCAATATCTCATTTACTTGAGAAAAGGGAAATAATTAACTGCATATGCATTTCACCATGGAGAGTAGAAAAACCTGCAACAAAAAGAGTCCTGTGGGGTTATGTACATGTATGCATCGGGAATTAAGTTATTAATGGCTGGTTCAAGCCCAGAAGTGGTAGAAGAATTTGTTTGTGATGACCACAAGCAAACCAGCTGATCTTGGGTGCCTGGAAGACAGATGTGAGGGTCTGCAAAAACAAACAAGCTTAGCAATACTTGGATTTCCTTTTGGA
The DNA here is from genome assembly GCF_965183815.1 of Platalea leucorodia. Classification (NCBI taxonomy): domain Eukaryota; kingdom Metazoa; phylum Chordata; class Aves; order Pelecaniformes; family Threskiornithidae; genus Platalea; species Platalea leucorodia. Next base: position 64,364,464 of record NC_138827.1, read on the forward strand.
ACTGCTTTTTTGCCTCCCATAAGTGGTATTTTATTAATTCAGTAGTTGGAAATAATTGGTAAGGGGGGGGGAGGGGACAATTACAAAACTAATTTCTCTCAGTATGAAAAGTGAAAATGGAGAGACCTTCACAGAACTGAATGGTTGCTGCCAAATACTTCAAATTAACTTATTAAGTTATTTTATTTCAAAATGTCTTATTTCTAATCAAGAAACCCATGCACTGCAGACCTGGGTGCAATACATACTTACCTAACCATGTAAGGCATGATATTAGAGTTTCCAGTTACTAAAGAGTTTGTTTAGATAGCTAAATTCATCACTGGTCCTAATTATTGTGCTCTGTTAACTATGTTAAAATGAATATATGCAGGGATGTCATGGTCATTGTTTCTTTTACAGAAACAATAGTTTTTTTCTGTATTTGCATTATAATACTAAATCTCTATTTAGGTACTGTCTTTGAGCCCTGCAGAAATAATATTTCTGTCTGTAACAGAACTATATTGTTTTTTTTTATTTTCAGTATCTGATTTTTCCCAAATGTCAGCAGGAAAAAAAGCAGACTTGTAGACCTCAAAGTGAAGAGAAACTCCACCTCTAATACTTGCAATATTTGTCATCACTCACATGAAAAGACAGCATACAGTTTTTCATAAATACTTAGTGTTATTTTCTGTTGCTATTGAAATTGCAGGTAATACAATTATACTTAAAGAAGTGAATATAACTTAGTTTCAGTCAGCAAGTAGCAAATCCAGATATTTCAACTATTGCCCAAATTTCAGCCATCCCTGGAGGAAAAAACGCTGAGGGAGACCCAAGGTCCAAAAATTTTCCAGACATTTCACATTTCTGTGTGGAAGTACATACTGAGGGAAACAGACATTCATTTATTTAACATAACGAAGAAAAGAAAATGTAGGCATTTACTCAAGAAGAAATGTAGTCTCAGGAATGCTAATTTGGGCCGTCCCACCCTGATCTGTTGTTTGTCTCCTTGGGGCCTCCTGAATCTGTGACCTCAACAGGACTCAGCAGTTTAAAGTTTCCCCATTAATAGTCAGCTCTATGACAAAGTGCTTGCTCTGAAGTCTTCCCTCGTATTGTTCATGGAAATGGCTCACCTGCAACATGCTGGGGAGGACCCACTGGTAGCCGCTGAGGGAGAAGAGGTGGTTAAAGTGCACAGCTGTGTTGATGACTGTGGCAGCGTACTGCCTCAACAAGGCACTGTCCTCAGGGTGCAGGATCAGGGCACCGTTGAAGACATTCAAGAACAGCATGATCTCGTCCCCCCAGGGGAACTCGCTGGGCATGCCAAGGAACATCTCCTCCAGCAGCTTAATCCACAAGCTTTTCTGAAGAGTGTCCAGACCAAAGAGCTCTTTCCCAGCTACGGGGGAGAAGAGGCAACAGCAATCAACTCTGTCCACCACAGCCAGCCTCAGAATATTCCCAGAGGCCAAAGGCCTCTCCCAAGAACCATCCCACAACACTGACCATCATTCTGCCTTTTACAAATTATTTCAACCATCCTGTGCTTCTGGAAGTGCCCACAGGGCTTGAGCAAACCTTGACTGAAAACAACAGACATGAAGACGAAGAATGATGAATATCACGCAGCTCATTAAATCCGCTCCCCGATGGTTGGAAATTCTCCTCTTAAAAAGCGAAAGCAGATCTGAGCTTGTACATGCATCATCTGCCCCACACAACCTGAATGGCTGTGTGGATTTATGCTGAATTTTTATCCTTCAGGTGTCCCACACATTACAGGACATTGATGCAGAGTTACAATAATGCTTCTGAAAGCAAGTGTCTTTAGGGTCTGTTACAGAACTTGCCAATGCTTACCATCCTGCAACAGTGGCCTGTTTAAGTCAGGCTGGAAACCCTACTTGACTTTCAGAGCAAAGTTTCTAGAAAGAGGGCTGTTTCTATATCCCTGCTGCAGAATTTGCCCAATCTTCATTGAAAGTCCATTGCTTCCTCAAAGTGGATGGCAAAGGACCCTAAGCAATCCTTTTTAGGTGCAGTTATGCTACTGGACACAGTATTTCACCTGTAGTTTCATGCATAATTTTAACACATAATTATAACTTATTCTCATTTGTGTCCAAAGAAAGTAGCTTTGTCTGGAGACCTCTAACAGCAAAGCCCTTTCTGCTGTTGTGCTTACAAACCAACAGCTATGTATCATTTTCCCTAGGAAGAGATTTATCAGCTTTCAGTAATGCTACAAGTCTGTATGGTTCTAAGGCAAATGAAGCCTGCATGTTTCTAAGGCAAATGAATTGCCTCACAGAAACCTTCTGGGCCCTGTACAATCACCAGAGAAGGCTATCAAAAGGCCATACCTTGGGGATCACTGAAGAGTGAGAACTCAGCATCAATGGCACTTCGGGGAAATGAAGGCAAGCGGAGGAGGTCTTCCTGGAGCATAGATACATGGGACTGCTTGTGGGCAGTAGGGATTTTCTGTGTCAGCGATATAAGGAACAACACCCGCCCCACCTCTTCTAGCTTGCGGGTAAACACCTGAGAGAAAAAGAGACAAGGATCAGAATCAGTCTGATCAAAAAGTTCTTTACTACGTATATGCACTTTTCTAGGTTAGCTTCCATGGCTTTTTCTGATGGGAGGGATGCTGCACTCATGGCCCAGAGGAACCTGTTGACATGCACAGGCTAGTGCTGCACCCTTTTGCTGGAATTTGTGTGACCACTGTTCTTCAGCCCAGCTCAGCAAAGATGGATCATGTTTGTAAAAGAGGCTTTAACAACACTTTCTATTTCAGGCTTGCAAAGGATCCTGAGTGGTTGTCAAGCACTTTGCAACTGTGCCATGTGGTCTTCTGTAGATTAATGCAAGCTTTGCCAGTGTGAGCCCCAAGGTGGTCAGAGACAAAACAACTCCAAACTGAAGCTATACAGTTGCAGTTGCTCTCTACAAGGTCTTGGACTACAGTCAACATGAAGTTGGAATGGTTATCTACCTTCTGGGCTGAGGCTGGCTCATGTCTGGCCATAGAAAGTGTATGTATAGTTGCAAAAGAAAAGTAGTCAATAAAATGAAGCAGACCGGATTCTAAGTTACTGTGAACAAGCAAAGTCCTGCTGATTTCAGGTTATCGCTTCTAGTTTACACCAACTGGGAAACAGACTTTCATTCTACCAGCCTCCTTTGAACTTCTGACTGGTAGGACTAGTCAGGCTATTTTATTTTAATGCTAAAAGTAACCATAAGGCAGAGTGATGCTCAGTAGTAGAAACAACTGTCTTTGGAAGCAGTTTCGAGACAGCTCTTAGCTACTGGGATGAAGCCAAAACTTGAAGCATGTGGCTTAACATGTGACAAAGCTCAGCTTCCCACGTCTTGCAGTTGCTGTGACCTTGCTCTGAAGTGCACTCAGCTTAGAACTGGGTGCTCAATCAATCAACAGTAAAGAAAGTACTTTTCCATGGCTTGCTGCTCTGTGGGTAGACTCTACAGTGCTGTTTTCTTTGCTGAAGCTGGACATTGTCCAGCAACTTCTAGCATGACTACAGAGAGGCTGGTAGATGCTTGATTTAAGTTTTACCTTGGAAATATTTTGGCCTCTAAGTACTCTAAATAGAAAAAATGTGGAGTGTAAAATAACACCCTGACAAAACTGGGCAGGCCATTTTAATCTTTTGGGTTCATGTAGGGCATATCAAACTCATTTATTTAATATGTGGGGGACATCTCCTAGAACCACAGTGAGAATAATTCCTGCCAGAGAAGCAACCAAAATGATCCCAAGTAATTTCATATCTTTATAGACTTTCTACTGACAGATGTGGCACATGAAAAATTTCCCTATTCTGTACCATAAACATATGAGAGCACATTAACTATATTCTCCATTATTTTAGCTGCTAGTCCTTCTTAAGCAGCTTCATAGCTGCTTTTTATAACCATCCCTGATGATATTTTCCTGTCCCTGCACTCACATTGCCAGGGACACAGCTACAGTAGCTGCTTTTTGGCTAGAATAATACAACTATTAATACCAAACGCATACAGTTTAACCACATCCCCCTCCTTTTTTTTTCCTGCTTATTGTCATCCTTTGCAGATACAGCTAAAGCAACTTTTCCCTAAGCACTCAACCCTGTGCTACTGGGACAAATTTGCTTTTGTGGAAAACAGAGCATGTGGCTTCTACAGGTAGAGTGAGCTCAATACCATTGTCTTACTGTCTAAAGAAATGATACTTGTAGGGGTTTGCAGCACATTAAAGGCAGTGCCCTGCCACTTCAGTTAGGGTTTAGTTCCTAAGGGAGCTGCAGAACATTAGCAGGATCAGCCAGATTATCAAGTCATGAGGCTGGAAGATAGAGAGGACAGCGCTCTTCTGAGGGCAGATATTCCCCTGACGAAACAATCGCTACTGCTGTGCCTCTGGGAGTAGCTATGGTAAGACTAGCATCTGACAGCAGGACAAGGAAGAGAGGCAGGTAATATTCTTTACAGTAAGAGGACAGAGAGGAAGGTAGAACAGATAATTCCTGCTCCACAGCCAGACAGACTTGAGAAGAAAAAGTCTTAAATGGGTTCCTAAAGAGCCAGAGATCATGTTAAAGAAAGGAATAAGCAACTTTTGAAGCTGACGCAACTGAAGCTCTTCTGGCCAAGTGTAGGAGAATGCAAAATGATCTGCCAAAAAGAAGCTGGCTGGAGAGAGCAGGAAGGAATCCACATTGCATTCTTTGGCCCTTCTTAAAATACCATATACCTGTCCAATGGCACCAGGGCAGATTTCATGCCAATTGCTACTTCTCCAGCAAAGCTCTCTAGCTGCATGCAGCATGAGTGAAGGCCTTTAAAGGAGAAAAAAAAAAAGGTTTTGATTCTGGGCGGAAGTGTTCGGTAACAGTAAGATACCTGCTTCTGAATGAGCTCTTGACCTTTTTCTGGATGCATCTGCACCAGGTTGAGCTGGGGAGAAACTGACCTCCGGAAAGGATAAATGTCGCGGACGTAGGTCTGCCAGGAAAGGAAACAAGTGTATTTTAAACAAATGCAACCGTTAACAGCATCACTCAACAGAACTGAATAAAAGGCCCTTTAGCCCTTTCTGAAGCTTTTGGGTAGGCTTTCAGACAGTGTCAGGCATCATGGAAGAGCATAAACAGAAAAGAAATTTGCTCTTTTCTAAGAAAGCTAGACATTAATGACTTAAGAGCAAGGGACTCCACTTCTGCTTCTTCCTTATTCTGTCAAACTCCAGTCTTTCACCACACACAACTAAACACCCAAGATGTGGTGCCCACAGGACAGAATTCTGTCTGTTTATGGGCTGCTTGTTCTCCTTTAGACAACCCCAATGTTTAAAAGCGGACAAGATGGAAAGAATAAAGTCATCTGGACCTGACCTTTGCCTTACCTTGTTGTAATGAATAAGATTCCATCGCTTATCCATTAAAAAGTAATGAGAAGACTGCGTTTCAGGTATGTTAAAAAACTCCAAACACTCCTGAAGAGGAAGAAAGAAAAACATCCTGTTACTTATTAGCTGTCTTGTACAAAGACCACAACATCCAAAAGAAGAATATCCAGCTAATAATGTATAAAGGCACAAACCTGCATGCCTCAGTCAGGCCGGTACACTCTTTTGGCATTAAGTCTTAATTTCTTTTTTTAATCATAAAGTACATGAATATGTTTGCAATAATCAAGGCATGCTGATATCACAGTCCTGAAGACTGATATTAATTATTTCGATGTCTTCACATCGCACATATTTGTCTGGCTATGAGACCCACATGGGTATTGCAGCTTCCATTTCCATACTATGTATTTATCAAGGTTTAGTGATAGGTGATGTACAGAGACACTAAAGTTCAGTTCCTTTAAAGGACTGAGATGTGTGATTCCCATTAAAATTTAACATAGTTGGACAAACTGAAGGCTTTTACAAATCTGTTTCCTATGTGACTCCCTTAAGGCCATCCAGGAAATCTTTGGCAGGAGGAGGAACTGACCTCACATCTCCCAGGTCCCAAGATACCATCGTGGCTACTGAACCATCATTTCTGCTCTGATCTTGATCATTCTGTCTAGTCTTTAGTGTTGATAAAACCAAATATTTAAATGGTTTATATATTTATCCAAAGGATAGTATACAGCAAATACCCAACAAACTCCAGTGTCTTTAAATGTAGTTGCGTTTGTGGGGTTCTGGCTGTCTGTGAGGTCAGGGTATTTCTATTATCTTTAATATGGGATCCTGTTTCTTGCAACCAAGCTCTCCTCATACAGAGACAGAAATGGCTGTTACAGCAAAACTTCTCCCTCCCACACTGAAACAGGACGATCAGGCAGAATGTATTGTTGGCATACAGGTGTGGCAGGTAAATGCACTATGAAGCAGTTTGTCCTGTTCAAAAACTCACTCCTACCTTCAGAAGAGCCTCAAACTGTGTGTCCTCATGGACTGGTAACTGAGTTGGGATGTCACACTCATTCTGTCCATGCACGACAAGGGTCTTTGTGCCTAAAGGAAGAAAAGCAGTTACATTGTCCCTGGCATCTTTAATTAACTCAATTTCAAAAGACTGCCTGTGGAGGAAAAGTGGTAGTTAAAATTCATTCCTGGGCAGACAGACAATGCCGGTCCTGCCTGGAATCCATTATGTAGTGTTAGCATAGTCTCATGCTTCTATAGTTAATGAGAAATCAATCTGTTCCTAAAGGATTGAGCTGGCTTTAGCAGCAACCGTCACTCTGAGGCAGGAACAAACCTAAAAGGTCAAATGTGTTTTTCAGCAAGATAGCTCTTGCCTGACTTGTGACGTCCTAGGCTCACAGCATGCTCTTCTTGGGTTCTCTGAAGACTGAAATGAGAGGTTGCATGAAATCAAACTGGGTCTGAATGGTACAGTCTTATGATGATCATCCTGCCAGCCTTTCACAGCCCAACAGGTACAAAGCTCTGGGTTGAAAAGAGTGTTCTAATTCACTTTGTTTGCTTCTTCTAGAGCTCTTAGAATGGCTTTCTGAATCTCAGGGAATTAAAGGTGGAATTTACTGACTGAATCCTCAGCTGAAGGAAAATTGACTTAGAATATGCAGCCATTTGTAGCAGGTCCTTTTCTGATCCAGTTCTGATGGATCTCCTTTTGGTAGAGGGGGTCGTGAACTTGGAAGTGAAGTAGATCTAAAGACTCATTTCTTATACCTGGCATTGAGGCAGTCACCAGCAGCTTCACTTCACATTGTTCCTTCTTCATAGTCTGTTTGAGATCCTTGAAGAACAGTCCTTCCACATAACCCACCACTTCCCAAAGGAAGGTAAGTGTGGCAGAAATGGCATCCATGCCCCATTCACATGGAGTGCGTACAAAATACATGATCAGTCCTACCTGCAGGTAATAAGTAAGAGGAATATCAGGTTATGCACACTCTTAACTGTGCAGAGCATAGTATAAACACAGAACAACAGTATTTTTCTCCTACCTTTCTTCAGTCAGAGGGATAAACTCATTAAATTTGCATCTTGAAAGTTTATACATACTACAGAACAATTTGCCTGTACTATTCTTCCTTTTTCTAGAGAAGATGTGGGGTGAGGGCAAAAAGTACTGTTACAGCCCAGCCTTAAAAGCCATTGTAGATGAGGAAAAGGGAGAACCTCTGCAGTAAGAGAATTCCTATGCCTTCTGCTCTGATGTGCTGCCAGACAGACAACTCACAAATAACAGAAGGCTCCTGGAGTAGCGTACATCTTGTCTGTTTTTTCATGTTCTAACTGAAAGAACCGCAGCAAATGCATTTTCCACAATCTAGAAAGAAGCTACTAGATTTGCACTTTCTGAATCAAAATTAAGTAAAATAATTACAGGTTTCTGGCACTGGGATCCTTCTATTGGTCTGCAACTCATTGTCTGTGGTTCAATTCAGAAATCCATGACAGGTTGCTTAGGAGCCTAATAAAAAGTTAAAGGTTCCTTTTCCTATTCCTAGAAGGAATGAAAGGCTGGTGTAAGCCTGGTGACTTGCACCTACAGCCAGAAGCAGGTGTGAGCTATAAAGGAAAAGTTAAGAGCATTTATTTCCTTGCAGATTGTGACATTAACTTCTTAGGACACATACAGGCAGAGGTGAGATTCTGGGCTGCACAGTGGACCCACAAGCTACTCACCAAGTAGTTAAAGAGGATATGAGATGTCTGGGCAGGGAAGTCTCCAATGTTCAACAAAAGCTTCCTTAACATATACATCAGCTCATCCTGTAAGAAGAGCAAATGGTTTTTCTTTCCCTCACAAAATGAAGAGCAGATTTCTCCCTTTTGTCCTTACTGGTTTTGTTTCTTCCCATTTTTCCATACTCCCTTGTTCAGCTTTGTCTCTTGGTGCATGAAGTAGAACTATATGCTTGTGACTGCTCCCACATTTCCCAAAATAAAGCCCAGGACACAGCACCCAGGTCAATGTCTTTCTTTTTTTATCTGACAGGGTCCAATATCTCCTATTGCAATTTGTACTGACTGGAGCATCCTGATTCTGCATTCCTCTCCCTGTGATAATCCCTGTGTTGCTTATCACAACAAACGACTCCCTAGATGATCTGTGAAATCTAGTTCAGCTCAACTCAATAGCTGTGGCTGCTGGGTAGGAGGTGGGGGCAGAATCTAACTTTTCTTCCTTTAGAGGCTGCCTGCTTTAAATGTAGACTAATACATTTTTTAAGGTGGGAAGGGGGTGTAGAGGGGAAGGAATCTCACTGTCAGCTAAGGACAGACAGACCGTATCATAAATTTCTTCTATGGCCCTCATCCTCTTAACCCACAGCAGATTTGAGCTAGTGTTAGGGTCATGAATATGCATAGGACAACCCATGCCAATGATACATCTGCTGAAATCTTCCAAGGAAATACACCTGTTCTCTGTGTTCTGTACTCATGGTTGTAGGAGACAGTAAAACAGCAGACTATGATTGCTCAGAGGCAGCTGAGGCTGGACAGCATACAGCTTCCTTCTCAAAGGTGCTTAACAAATAGAACCAACCCTCTGAACTTAAATGGAAGGTTTGGGGACTATGGCTAAGAAGTCTCAGGAATAGTGAGGCCACTGAGACCTGATTACTCAAGGAACCAAAAAGCAGCCTTTCCTGGTCTTTCTTGAGGTGTAGTTCTTAGGTGGTGGCTTGGAAGGTGAGGACAGTGATATTACTGATATTGTACACTGAATGGCAGTTGAGAAAGTGGTATGGAGAGTCTCACTGCCTTTCATCCAGTCAGAACTGGTATGCCTTTCTTCCATAAAGCTTAGCCATGGCACTAGAAAACAGTCTAATGAGCCAGGGAGAGACAAGGCCACCCCTGTCTTTCAGAGAAAGCTGAACAGAGTGGCATGGGTGGGGCAATATTGCCTGTGCTAGACAGAAAGGGTTGTGCTTCACTAAGCAGTTGTTCAAAGCTTGGCTTAGAGCAAGTCAGATCCTTAGTGGTGGTAAATCAGCTATGTCCCATTTACATTGGTGGACAGAGATTGAAGCCAACTGATGATATGGCCTAAAAGACTTTGAGCTATGTTATAATAGCAAATGTTCTTCTCCAGTGATGCCCACAGAGTGATTCTGCTTGCAGCTGTGCTCCCCTGCTCTAAGCAATACATACACCCACTGGGGAGAGGAAGAGTTTACCTGTCGGTTGCTGATTGTGAGCTTCTCAAGGAAATGGCGCAAAACTGTAGAGGGGTCTTCAATTAAGCAGTTCCACAGGACTTGCTGGGCAACAGCGCTTACTGTAAAAGAGAAAGAAAACAAGGTCAAAACCGTCTCCCTTGGAAAAGCCTTGAACTGGTACACTTAGACAAAAAAGTTCCTAACCTTCTACCACAATTGTCATTTTTGTACTGAAACCCACAGGAGCCTCTATGAGGCACTAGGATTCCTGGTCACCAGTGCAGTCATCGCAAGCAATGATAGGTCTAATATTTGAACCTTCCCTAGCTACTGGTGATATAGTAGGAAGCACTTCACCACTGTAGTCAGACGAATAATAAAGAGATAACTATTTGGATTCACAACTCCAGATGGAAAAATCTGGCAATTAAAAAACCATAAATTCATATACTTTTTTGTTTATGCATAGAAGTTAAATTTCATGGTGATTCATTGAGTGATTTTATCTGGTATAGGTGAACAGTATTAGACAGTCAGCAGGGAATTGTGTTGATCAACTCCCCAAAGTGTAATTAATTGCAATCCTGTGAAGACTAACAACAACAGAGAATTATTCTTTTTTTTTTTTTCCAGTATTCAGCCCCTGATCACAAAATGACACATACATTATTTAGGTGCTGACTACACCCACCCAAAACTGAATACAAAATGTAACAGGAAGTTAAATGTGTAGTCAGCTGACATGACGAGTGATGCGAAAGGAAGGAGAGGCAACAGTCCACCATCTATAAACATTTTAGAGAAACAAATACAGAAAAAATGCATTATTACTTTACAAATACATCACAGACCAGAAACAAAATGTTCAAGCTGTGTATAGGTGGCTTTCTGTTTGTCATAGGATCAAAGAAATGTTGGTGGGAATAGACCTCTGGAGGTCTCTAGTCCAAGCCCTGCTTGGAGCAGGACTGTCACCAACACCAGATTATGTCAACCATGGCTTTGACTAGCCAAGTCTTGATAACTGCTGTGGATGGGGAATCCATGGAGACTGCACTATGCTCCTGGTTATGAAGTTCCTTCCAAATTTCTAACCTGAACCTCCCAAGTTGCAACCTCTAAGTTAGAGTTCCTCTAACTCTTTGTTTCCTTTTCATCACACCAAACAAGCCCAGCTTCTGCAATCACAGAACACCTGTTTTAGGCCTCTTACCATCCTGGTATCCCCTCACTAGACCCTTTCCAGCTCCTCAACTTCTTTCTTGAACTGGGGGCTTTTTTAGGGCCCCAAAAGAGCAAAAAACCCTCAAAACCAAACACAAATAATGGAGAAAACAAGGAAAAACCCTACTAAGTCACATTTCTATTGTGAATCTACTTTCAAATACCTTGTGAAGATTTAATAGATTATTCATATGCTTTTTAACAAACATATATAGTCATAACAATATATAGCACATACTACTTCTAGGAAACATGAACTGTGAATACAAGGTTGTGTTACACCTCTTTTCCACTTTAGTTATGGCACCTAACAAATGTAAGCCATTATTCAAAGTGCTGGCAGGTTCTGCCACCCTTGAGCAAGAATCACGTGAAGTTTAATCTAGGTCAGTACCAGCTACTCCATCCTCCCGGACTTCTCCATCTTCCATCAAATGGACAATGGGGAGCACTGCTGCACAGATGCAGGCTGGAAATACAGCTTGAGGTGGTTGTGGCACATGATGGTTTGGAGTATGCTCTGTAGTGTGTTCTTCATCTGGAGCAGTAAGAAGAGTAGAAGGTGAGTGTTAGTGAATAAGCCATGGTGTTATCCAGGCAGGTTAAGATAAACATTTATGTCAGGTGCTGTACAAACAGAACAAAATGGTAGGTTGTCTGATCACTGTGCAAGCATGGTAGGTTTACTGCTATCTCCAAGAAGAAACTGAGCCTCCAGCCAACTTCTTGATCAAGAATTTTCATTGTATATATATGCTTTTTCAATTTACATTTCTCTTCTTGTATGGAACCCATTTTCTTTTTGATGAAATCCCATTTCATTACCATTTTTCAGCCAGAGTGCTCCTCATGGCACTATTCTGTAAATGAAACATGAGAAGTAAGGGAAGACATTGTGACAGCAGGAGCAAATAAAATAATGCAGGGCAGTAATTTATTACAAAGTGGCTCAAGCTTGGGAATACATTCAGCAAAAGAAAATGCCACCAGCTTTATGGATCAATAGGAAAGGCTTCCAGTGAATGAAATCTAGGAAAGGATACTCCAAAGCGAAGTCAACCCACCTTCTGCACTGACTGCTGACCGCACTGACCAGACAGAGCCACGGCGGAAAGAATAGTTCCTATGAGATGTACTGGAGGTACAGGAAGGACTCACAGAGAGACGGCGGGAGGCCAGGTTGGCAACTTCTTCTACTGACAAAGAGAATGGGAAATGTCAATCCAGATCCAACTGACAGACTTTAGGGAATTTTCTGAAGGACAGCACTTACAACCAAATTGGAACATTGAAAGTTCAAGTCAGGTAACACTCAAAAGGTGCAATTTAAAATCTATAAAGATCGGTTAGGTAGGTAATTTGCCCATGCTTTGGGAAACAGCAGAGCATTGTTCCCTAAGAGTGTTCAGTGCTTTGGTGAGTCACGTTGTAACTGAATTGGCTCTATACTTCTTTTCATCTACATCCTGTTAACCATCATGGTTGTTGGTGCTTAGTTTTTCCTAAGAATTGGGATTTCTGCTCACAAATTTCCCAATGTATGTTTAGATCTGAAAATCACTGTACTCACCTAATGGCACATACCTTGGAATGCCTTTAATGAAATCTTTGTGCTCTGTTAGCCTGGACCAATGAAAATCCCCATTCAAAGACTAAGCTTTTCATGACTCATGTCATGTAACTTTGGCCATCTGAAATTTTGGTACTGAGGTTGAGCTGTCATCTAGGCTCTGCCACTAGTCACTGCAAAGGTAGAAAACTACAGGGACAATTCAGCCTATCCTAAGCTATGTGTCTTAAGACAGATAGTGCCAAAGGGTGATTCCTCCCACCCTTTAATTATTAAAGGGTTAAAGTTGGGAAAGACAAATTTAATTCCTGAGCACACCAAAGCAGGGACTTTCCTAACACTAACAATCAATGTTCCTGGACATCACACCCCTAAGCAGTGGTCTGTGTTGGTGGCAGGTGCTCTCAGGTTCCTGGAATGCAGTTCCTGGCCCTGGAGCACACCTTCTTCTTCCTGCTCTGAGCTTGGTGTGCAGGTTGGCTCGTAGCAGGCCTCCTGAGTGATGGGGATGGCAGTGATGAGACTGGCTTCCCGGCCCAGGCGCTTCTTCTCTTCCTCCTGCTGCAGGTTCTTCAGGATGTGCTCTGCTCGCTGATGGGAACGTGACACAGCTCTGGCTGAAAATGACTTCTGTCAGAAAAAAAAGAGAAGAAACACAGCCTGAAGCTGTTAGTTAAGATGCACACATCCTGCATTTTCTGCCAGACACCTCAGTGACATACAGCAACTCAGTTTCTAAATACAAATCAGACTAGTGCTAGCTGAGCAGAGATTCACCAGGAGACTCCTCTTGGAGCTATGTCTACAATAAGCCTTGGTGCAAACATCTCCCAAGAGACACCACATGAACCAGTGCAGAGAAAAGAGTCTGTCACACAGTTCAAGTGAATTAATATTCTCTTGGAGAGAGAACAGCTGTGTGCTCCTGAGATCTGAGTTACTGTCTCTCATAGGGATATGATATGCAGTACAGTACCTCAGTGAACAAACAGAAAAGCCTTATGCCCATGTAGAAAATTCTGTGTGCCCTACATAAGCAGCATACTAGACTTTTCCTAGCTGAGGAAGACAAGAAAACTCAGAGTTTAGCCCACATCTTTTGCCTTTAGCTTCCCCCATGCCGCTGCAGAGTAAACCCAGTGCTTACTCTCACGATGTCTCTACTTACCGACTGATCTTCATTTATAGGATCTTGCACACTCCCGCTGCACTGAGGGACCCAGGGGGGATCAAACATTGGCACAGATGGCATCCCCAGGACAGGAGAAGGCAGAGTGAAGTTTATGCTTGGAGGAGGTATCTAACAAAAACATGAAAGACATTTTGTTACAGTAGACCATTATTAATGTCAGTACTGCTAATTAAACAGGTACCCAAGACATTAATTACCCAAGACATTAATTGCCTCTGTAAATTTTTCGCAACTCCATATCTCACTACACTGTAACACCATATATGACACAGAATTCTTTCTTTCTCTGATATTTTTCCTGGCCGTGTCCCCGTTACACTCTCTCCATTTTATACCAGAGTTCTACACATCACCTCCCCCACTTGTGTGACTTACACAACCATTTTTTTCTCTAAACAGATTTTCAGGCTACGTCATGGCAGCGTGTCGTTACACATCTATCCCACAAGTCAGGCTGCGTTTCATGTATCCTATCATCTACCTTAAAGATCTGCTGTGCTCCCTCTTCCATCCTTGGCCAGACTTGATACCTAAACCTCCAGAGCGTGTGAAATTTGAGAATGGCATTCAGTCTTTGCACTGTCTCTGGGTGATGAAATTCGGACATCAGCATGTCAGAAACGGCATCTGGCACTTTCACAGCACACAACAGGAACATAGCAGCTGCAGGGAGAGAACATCTGATCATCTCTTTTCCTTAATAATGTGTTTATTTGGCAGAGAAAAACTGTGGCTGTACAAACCCCCACCAAAAGAAACCTAATCTTGGCTCCAGAAATGAGATCAGCAGTCTACCACACCTAGTGAAAATTGTACTGCTTCATGAAACCAAGCACGTGTGATTCCACCTTTTGGAGCCACACAGCGCTACGTGTGATGCTTGTAAAAGGTTCTGGAAAAACTGCTTTTAAAATAAAACGCAGTTTTGCTCTTCTCACTAAAATCTCAGTCATGACTGGTTTAAAATAAGAAGCACCTCTTGAAGTAACAGGACTAATTAAGTTTTTCTTTCAAAGATTCCACTTCCAAGTGATTTCTGTGATGATTAATAAAGGCTGGTTTTACAGAAGCTCAGCCTTCCCCTCAGAGCAGGAGGCAGGGCCCCAGTAGATGTCTCACCGGTCTATTTTCATGGATAAAACCAAAAAGAAAGGTTCTTAGTTAAATGGGCACCATGCAATGATCACAATCTGCTTCCAAGAGAAAGCGGAGTTGCTATGAATTGAGAGTCCAAGGACCAGATCACAATGGGAAACACCACAGTAGAAGTTGAGCTGGCCCACAGTTGTTTCATTGGAGCATCTTTGAATATAAACATAGTCAAACTCCAGACCGATGGAGGCCAGTTAATTTAGATGGGTATCTGAGGGGCACTGAGCAGGAAACAAAAGCAGGGGGAAGAGTGTTGCTGTGGGTGTCAGAGAGTCCATAG
This sequence comes from Platalea leucorodia, assembly GCF_965183815.1. NCBI lineage: Eukaryota > Metazoa > Chordata > Aves > Pelecaniformes > Threskiornithidae > Platalea > Platalea leucorodia. The sequence goes on from NC_138827.1 coordinate 64,379,536, forward strand.
CTTCTTTACCCAGTAGCTCACCACAGATCACTGGAGACAAATTTCTTTAGATTTGGTGGCTGTTCCTCCACAGTAGAAACAGGACATTTGCCATCGTGTTTGCCTCAACACTTATTCAGAAGGTGCCAGGCATGAGAGCTGTGCTGGTGGGAGGCAGTCTGAACATCTGCAGAAAAACAAGGCTGCTCTTTGACTGCCTAGGTCCTGCCTTGCAATGCAAAGGTTCCCATTCCTGCTCCAAAGTCCTGCTCCAAATCTGTAGGGACCCTGTTCTTTCACCAGCTCAGAGAACTTTCTACTTCTTCTTGTTTGCAATGTAACTGTGTCAAGTCTTAATAGGACTGATTTAAAAGTGTGAGCTCATACTGAAGTAACCAAAAAAAGAAATACAGCCTTGGAAGAGGTCAGTAGATGGTGCTGTCGTACACTAACACACGAGTTCTTTTTATCGAGCTTGTGGATAGCAACATTATGAATTTTCAGGTTTTGACACTGATTAATGTAATTTATGCTGGAGCTGAAATCACTCGCTACTAAAAAAGCTACTACAGGCCCTCAAATGGATTTTAATCCTCCCCTCAGGAAGGGGAGAAGGAGGAAGATGTATCTCAGAGGCTGCTTTGGAGGAGCAGCCAGCTGGCACTCCTCAGGAAGAGTGCCAAAGCTTTGTTCCCTTCCCTGTGAGCCATGGTAAGTTTTTTGTAAGACAGAAAGAGTATCCAAAATTATTCCCCCAGAAAGGGACTTGAAGGGAGTGCAGTTTCAGGCAGTTTGTTTCTCTTCTTTATTTTGCTCCTTTCTCTTCCTGTCTGCACATTTGGCCTGGGAAAGGCGAAGGAGGAGAGCACAGAGAAGACCTTTGGGCTGAAGAAGTGCGCTGTGCACTGGTGGAACAGATGGAAATGGAGAGAAGCAGGAAGAACATGAGATGTGGAGTCAAACAATGGACTTCAGGGTGGAATTCATTGCCAGCTGTGGAAAATGAAGGACTGGTAAGCTAGATTGAAGTGTGATGAAAAGGGGAGCAATGTCTTAGGAGCACTTCAAAATTCTTGCATTGTTAGCAGCATTTGATAAAAATGTCTGTAATTTAATCTTCAGTGTAAGAACACCTGGGTTGGCTCCCTTAGGTGCACAAATCTGGGGAAGATGGCAATCTTTAAGCCATTTCCTTAGGTGCTAGGGGAGGAGAAAGGTAGAATTTGAAAGTTGTGGGAGACTGGCTTACAAACAAATTTGATCGCTTTACTTTATGCTTTAGTTCAGCAATCTGTGTGTTGTGTGTGAGGGATGTTCACAATTTCTAGGGTTGTGGCTCATGATTTCTGAACATCTGGTATTAGTACACACTGGCTATGAGTGTTTTGACAGGACAATAAGACTAGAAAAGACCTCCTGAGTCACAACATCTAATCCCTTTCACAAACTCTTAAATCTAAGTGCATTTGCTCTCTTTTCTGATGGGTAGAAATCTTCTGTTTTCCAGGTGAAAGAAGTCAAAAAAAGTTCATACTCATCTTTATGCTACCACAGCTACCTCTTTGCCTGGTCTGCTGTATTTATGGAGAGCAACAGTATCCCCTCTCATTCTTCACCTGAATCCATTAAATAAATGCCCTCATCATATAGGCTCTTCATTCTGCCTCCTGTCCTAACAGTCTTTCATTGTACCTGTCCAATGTTAATGTCTCTTTCTTCAGTGACCAGAATTGTGCATGGATGTGCTGTGTTCTAGGTAATTGTACAATGTGCTTTACAACAGCGTTAATACTTTGAATCTCTAACGAAATACTTCTGACACATCCTGACTGTATTTGTTGTTTCCACAGCTGAATTCTACTCAATAAGTCAGTCATCTTCTGGCCAGCTGATATATTCTGAATTCCTCCAAACCTATATCAGTTCCATGGGAGAAGATCCAAGCTCAAAATAGAACAATTCTTCTTGTTAGTTTGCAAGGATATAATGTTACACTTTGTAGTAATAAATTCGTCCCATGTCTGGAATTCCCTTTTCAAGGTAATACTCTAACAGGTATATGATGTTTTCTTCTGTCTTAAAGATGCGTCTCAACTATGTGTTATCAGCAAATGTCATCTGCACAATTTAATACCAAGACAAAATGGAAAATTTAGATAAATACCATACCATAAGACTACTTATTGATCAATGCTGATGTCTCCATAGAACATGAGAGTTTTCCTTTCAGTACAAAAGAGGAGCTATGACAGTTCCACTCTCACCCCCTTTCTCAGTTTTTGTAGCAGCCCTCAACTGGTACTAACAATTTCCATGAGGCAACATACAAAATACTTCAGTAAACTCTGGACAGATTAAATCACTGTGTTTCCTTTGCTTAGAAACACAGCTAACAGAGAAACTAATTTTGATGCTCTCTAATCATCCACCACAGCCAGGGTCTGAGAGATTGCCTTCTTGACAGTTCTGACCACCTCTTTTGTACAGAGCACAAAAACACATGAAGGTCTATGAAAACCAAACAGCCCCCAAGAAACCCTTGGTGTCATTAAGACTCCTCCACTACAAAGCTGTCTTGCAAGGCCCTGTGATGTACTGTGCGTTGTGCAGCCAGGGTAGCCATACTAAGTGGTTTCATTCTCTTACCTGCTGCTCCAGCCATGTGCTCATCCACACTGAGCAGGAGCTCCCACGCTGCTGGCTGGATGTCCCCATACATCTCTTCCGTGAGGATAGGAGCTGCCTTGATTAGCAGTGACAAAGGTGCAGGGGAGAGGCTCATTACCTGCAAAAAAACGAGCCATGCCTTACAGTTGAGCTGTGCAAACTATCCACAGTGAACAACACATTCCGTAATTTTACCCTAGTTTTGGTCTGCAGATTACCCACTGATAACCTCTAGTTTCAGCCATTTCAGATAATGCTCTATAGAAGAACATTGCTTTCAGCCTGCACTGAAAGAGCAGTGTTTTCTAGCTAGTTCCCTGAGTCTGTTGCTAGTCACTCATGTCACTAAAACACTGATAAAGATGACAAAAGGAAAGCCAAACTCTCCCAAGGTGGTGCACAAATAGTGATACAGATTCATTAAAATCTCACGGACTGCCAAGAACAGGCCTGTGAAGAGCCTGTTGCTTGTTCAGGAACACTGAACAAGAAAGAACAAATAAAACTATTGCTGTAAACTGACAGGTTGTATTTAATCACATTTGTGGATTTTTAATTTTTTTTGTTGTTTTGTTTTAACTTTTTGTATCCCCAGTTTTGATGCATGTGTTGCTATGGGAAGCCGGCGATAAAGACTGCAATTTAATGGAACTACATGTTTAAAGGATTCTTTAATGGGGTTACCTTAAGAGGCTTAAATTTACCATTACTCAGCTGGGGAAAACATGCAGGGTTGAACTGATTGATATTCAGGAACAACAGTTCTTCACATGCGCTTAGAGGTCCGTATACATTTTCCTTCTTGTTGCAGTCTAACCTGACATGTATGTATCAGCCTCCCTAACTAGCACATGGCCTAGTCAGTACCTGGTGCCTGATGTATTTTAACATTCCAGAGTCCTTCTTCCCTTCCAAGTTGTTATCAATCACTCTCTTTTTTAGAGAAGGAGTTCTCAAGCATGACTTGTCTGAGCACTGAAAGAAAAAAAAAGTGGAGTCCACATTTAGATTTCCCAAAATGTGGAAAGGGAGGAGATCATGTACAAGAGGAATTTCCATACACTAAAATCTGTCTAGTTCCAGAGCTGTAGCACAAAGCCGTCTCCTGTGCTGGCAACAGGCCTAGTATCAGTCAGATGACATACATACATCATCAAATTTTCTTCTCTTTTTAACAATGCTTTTCCCAATAAAAGCTTAAGGCAGAAGCTAGTAAACTAAATGAGGAATGTGAATGTGCTCTGTGTAATCTTCACAAGTGGCACACCCATGTATTTCAGGAGAAGAGTACTTTAAGCAGGTGAGAGGTAAAAAGCCTATAGCTTCCCTCTAAAAAATTACCCACAGAGGTGTTTAGTGTGTACAACACTGATTCCTCTCAGCTATATTTATCTTCTCTTCTTCCTCAGAAAGCATAAGTGACTGTAACACATTTCAGGACTTGAGCTCATGCCTGCCTGAGAGTTGTCCCTAGCAGATTGACAGTGACAGTGATAATGACAAGTCCTTTTTATGTTCGTTATTCAAAATACCAGGGACTTTTCCCAGAATGCTAGGTTGCCACAGACTCTTCTCCTCAAGCTAGTAGCCTGCTGATTAACATGGGGGTCCTCGTTTATCAGAGAGCTCACAAACCCCATGGAGCACATAGCCAGGTCTGCACATTGCAGCTACCTCCAGCCTTTCATTCTGCAAGCTGGGAGAGTAAAAGGGAGGTTCCTCTGAAACCCAGATAAATGTGGAAATGGTGCCCATGCAGTCAGAGAATGACAACACTTGAAGAATACCAGAGCATGAGGAACCGGGATGAAAAGTCTATTGTTACATAAAATTCAAAAGTTATCATCAATTGTTCTCCTGCAGTGAGGTCTGTACAAACATGGTGCATGTGTTTGTAGGAAACCTTATTGTCCCCCAACCTCTTTTTTCCTTGCTGTTGTTTAAAGGCTTTAATGGTTTGATGGATGATGAAATGTGTATTGCTTTACCTTGCCATTCATGGTTGGAGATGAAACAGCACACAGTAATGCACGGTGTTCTTTTGCTACCTTTCATGAACACTGCCAGCTGCTCATCTCAAGCCTGCCTTCTGTAGAGGAAATGACCGCCTCTCTTCCTAAATAACTGTGTGATACACTACTTTCCTGTGTCAGAGGAAATATATGGGGGTTGCAGTTTCCAGGAAAGCAGAATCATTATCTGTCGTTTCATCTGCTCTGTGCTTTGTTCCATACAAATACCCTTCAATTTTCTGACTTGACAGGAAACAAATAATCTGCTGGTTGATGAAGAAACATTATGAACTTGTCTCCTGCTCCTTCATTTTCCACCTACAGGGATGATAGCCAACTGAAATCTTGATCAGAGCTTCATGCACACTTTTGTTTTCAATGTTACTGCAAAGTAGTTGAATGACTCTGCCATTACAAGTATTCAGAATAACTGTAGTCTGTCTGTTGTGGTCAGGAATATGAAAGTTGACATGATTCAGTTGGTACTTGCGTAGGCACTTTACTGAAAGCAGAAATGCATTTCCACTGAAGTTAAAGGAACCACTTATATGGCTAAAAAGGTGCAATCTTGTTTGAATATCCTGCTGAATTGGTCATTAAAAGTGTGTCACTAAAGAGACTGTAACATTAAAGACTAATGTATACAATTCTTGGAACAGCTCTGAGAGCTCAGACCTAAAAGAAAGAAATTATGCAAGATTTTACAAGAATTTCAAGAGTGACTCTTATTAACAGATGAGAAGAAACATGAAAAAAGAGACTGGAGTCCAGGGGCTGATAAGTGGAGGTCATAAAAGAACATTAAAATTAAAGTCAGGTTATAAGCTTTTAAACGACCTTATCAGCAACTAAGATTCTTCCCAATCAATACAGATTATGTTCCTTCCATAATGCTAAATGACTCAATAGGGTTTGTTGTTTGGGTTTTGTTTGTTTTTGTTTTTGTTTTTGTTTTTTTTACAGCAGATCTGTGTTTAGGAAGGGCTGTGTTCATTTTGTCATGAAAGAACTGTTTGAGCACATTACGCAGCCCTTGAAGGTAATTATGACCTGCCTGACAAACCCCCAAACATTGCTTTTTCCATCTACTCACTTCCTTTTGCTTTTTGCCTCTTGCCACACTGTTCAATGTGCTGTTTTCTCGCAGAGAGTCCACTGTGTCTCCATACAGGAGTTTGATGGCCCGGACAAGGCGAGCACAGGACCGGCTGTGATGGAGGTAGCAGTGTGGGTGACAGTAGTCAACGTGGGTACATATGAAACTTTGCTGGTTGCATAATAGGATCATAACCTTGAAAAGAAAAAAGAGAATATTTACCTATAGAAAAGGGAGTTACACAGAGAATGGCACAGGGCAGCCAGTGATGGGGACAGTCAAACTAACTTTTCCACAGCCTAGCTGGGGAGGCATGAAGCTTGACACAGCTTTTTTTTGAAAAGGTATTGTGTGTCTGTGCAGAGCTCCATACTTGCAAGTGATTTACAAACTGGCTAGGCATGGCTAAAGAAACATAAGTCTTACAGCAGACAAAGAGGCAGAGCTGCTGTAGATGTGTATGTTTGGCTGGTGGCAAGATTAAGGCTGAGGAAAACAGTATTTCCTCAGTTTGCAGAAAAGCTGTTGTACCGCCACTCTGAGATGAGGGCTTAGACTGGAAATTGTCAACTACTCAATCATCATAAAAGCTGCAAACACACCAGGTTCGGGGGTTAGTTTCCTTCAAGGAAGGGGAAAGGAAATGTCTCAGTATACTCTCAAGTAGGGATAAACTGTGCCAGTTGTTCTGCATATGCTTCCCTCCCTGTGCCTCGGTAGGCCCATCCAGCCTAGCTTTATGTTAGCTGGCTCAGTTACTATTTCTAGTGGTGTTGCCATATGGCAGCTAGGAGCTGTAAAACCTGACTAAGAAACAGAGTAAATATTTTGGCATTTAGCTATTCTGAGCCCTGCTTTGCTGCAGCAACACTGCTATTAGTCCCTAAACTAATTAATTAAAGACAGCCTTGGGTAAATTTACACTTCAGTCACTGCTCTCTGGTGTAACTCAGGGGGTTTCTTCCTGGAGGAGTAGAGCTCAGTCCAGCAGCTCTTTGTACATTGGTCTTCATGTCACACACAAAACCAGCGGCTTAGCAGCACTCTGAGGAAAACACGCAGGCATCCCCAAGCCATTCACACTGTAGGTCAGAACTGGCTTTTAGGAATCCTTCTCTTTATCCCACAACCTAGTGCAGAAATACCCAGAACTACCAGAAAGAGGCTATCATCCCACCTTTTCTATCCATTTATTGTCTGTGCAGCTGCAGCCTGCTGGGTCTCCCAAGTACGGCAGCCACATCACTCTCAACCCTCAAATATTTAGGCTTCCAAAAAGTCAGGACCTTAATTTAACACAAATCTGTGCTGCGTATGCGGGATCCTTGTCTTTGCCTCCCTATTCTGGCCTCATGTTATTTTGGGGTCAAACAGGAATAACTCAAGCCACTAGCGTGGTATCAATATGCAAACGGTATAAATCTGATCAGCATTGTATAGCTTCTACCCAGCCTCTGGTCCACTGTTGTAACTTTTAGTTATGGTACACTGACACAGAGTGAGGACATCACACTCCAGGCTGCCATAGAGGACAAGTAAAGGAAATGCTGGTGCATGCATAGAAGTAACTGGAACCAGTGATACTTCTGAGTGGTTTTCTCATGACCATTAAGTAAAGCAGTTTTTTGTTTTGCCTGTAGTTTTAGTCACCATTCATCCACACCTTCTTTCCAACAAACAAAAAGAGAAAGTTCTCATGTGATATTGGTACTTGCATGGCATTAACTGGAACAGGTGATTTTTCAAATCTTCCTTTCTCCTATGCAGGCTAATCACATGTAAAGTGGGACAAACATCTCAAGTTCCCTGCAGTTTATGCCTTGTATTTATAAGTCCATGCATCCTCCCACATTGAGCAGAGGCACCGTGATTTATCCTAAGCTGCTAGCTAGGGAGATGCCTTTATCCTCTAGCAATTCATCACCTAGTACACATTCTCATGTATAACATACTCAGTTTAGTACACTGGAATTTCCAAATCTGACAGGGAAGCGGGGTAGTCCAGGGATTGAGGTACTAGCTTGGAAGACATAACATTCAAGTTCCCCCCCTGCCACCCTCTTCCAAAAAAGACTGCTTTTCAAATCAAGAACTGCTTCTGAAATCGCAGTATAGGTTAATCTTGTTCTTGCCCACACGCCATAGGAATGTGGCAGTTGAGAGCAGACTGTGAAATACTTGGGGGAAAGAGGGAGATATGAACTCATTATTGGCAGCTGTCTTTCCCAAAGGCAACCAAGAAGTCAAAAGGCATCTGTCCTCACACACACATGCAGGACACAATCAATCTGCGCACAGGGAGTCGATCCAATTTTTCTGCAAAGCATGTACACACGGGCACACTGACCATACTGCACCATCACAGAGTGTCAAGAGGCAACAGAGGTAGAGGTATACAGTCCTTGGATAGTGGATTGAACGGTGTAGACTTGCCCAACTGACTTTTGGCATGTCTAAATCATGGGTACAGAGATCACTAAAACGGATGTCCTAGGCCCTGCATGACCAAACCACATTTGTACTGTTGTACTCCCTGTCTGTTGGATAGAGTCGAAACTACACAAGGCCCTGTTGGGTTAGACATTGTGATAGAATGCATGTAATGGAATCAAAGAAAATGTTGCAAAAGTTTTTTTTTCCCCACAAGGTGCATAATTGAGCTCATTGCCATAGAGTTAATGGAGACAAAAATATATAAATTGGCTCAAAAAGGGGTTGGAAAAACTCCCTGAGGAAAAATGTTCTGGTAGTTAGTAAACATAGTGGTCACAACAGAACCTCCAGCTCAAGTATCTTCTCAACTGCCATTTCCCAGAAGCTGGGACCCAGCTCACACTGTAGCCCATTCTGTTACTCTTCCTGAACTACCCACTACTAGCCATGCTGGTGAAAAGATACTGAGCAAACGTATTTTTCAGCTGAGGTAGCATGGCTGTCCCTGCACGCCTGGAGAGAAATAGTCCCTTTTCCCTTACAAACTAAATATATGAAATGGACAGAGGGAGCAAGACAAAAACTTCCTGGTTTTACTCCATTTTAGAAATGGCAAACGTGATTTTCAAAGGTCGCAGCTTACTTACACTTGGGATCCTTGATGCTACATGGAGAAAGCACAGATTGTGATCTGGTTATTGCCAGCACAAAGGTTTTCCTACTGAAAATGCCATCCTCGAGAGCGCTGCTGGCGACTCATACTTACGTGCAGCCACGACATGTTCCGATGATAGTTCTCCTCCGTGCCTGTGTTGCTCAGCACCTCGGGCTCAATGCTAGGTTCGCTCGCGCTCCAAGGGCTCCCTTCTTCAAAAGAAAAATACCCAAAAGGTGGTTGTTTTTATTGCTCCCTATGTGCTTAAAGACTAGGGACAGCACTTGTAAGCCAGGCCAGCCTTGTGGGAACAGACCAGAGTACACAGAATATGCCACACTGGAAAGACTGCGTTTGGACACCCCTCCCTGATCCTTGTATCATGCTGGCTTGACAATTACAAGAACCATTTATACTCGGCTCACAGGCTATCTTGTCAGTAGCAAGCACTGCTCCCTCCCCACTTTTTTCTTTAATGGAAGGGGAGAAGGTAAACGAAAAATATCAGAAACAAATTCTTTGCACCATTCAGATGCTGCAAATGGTTGGTTTAGTGATCTGCATTGACTGGGCTCTGTGGTTAAAAATGTCAACAAAAATCCAACCAGAAGTGGCATCCAACTGGATACGCCAATGGGCAAAGTCACTGCTAATTGCCCATGGAAGCTGCTAATGTCATGGGGATGAAAGGGGAAAAAAATCCTGATTCTTGCACACTAGTTCTAAAGAACTCGGACAAGGGAGAGATTTCTCTGGGAACTTCACCGATCCCTGTGTTTCCTCTAACCATTTCGTAACCTGTAGGCTTCCTATAATACTAACATTAATGCTGTTAAGAGATGGCTGGGGATGAACTTTTTTAATCCTTTCCTTCTGCTCTTTAAGTGAACTATGACTTGCCAAAGTCTACAAAACAGGCAATCCCACTCTCCATGTTCACCTATGGAAGCATCTTTTGGGCAACATAAAAATGACCATTAAGCTTGGGAGATTATTTCAGCTCCAAATGTATCCAAACCGTAGTTTTTGGTTAACAGCTCTAGCAGAGGGAGCCCCTTTAGTTCAACTGTGATGGAGATTTCTCAAGGCAGGATGCACCTTTGGTTTCCATAATATAAATATCTGGGGATCCATCTTTTGAAGACTAAGGAAGGCATCTGCAAACTGTAAAAATATATGTATATGCCAATATGTAGAAATATAGTATGTAGCATGTACATGTTATGTTCTACATACAGGAATATATATATTACATGTCATATGACATGCCTATGACATCATATGCTACATAGAATATGAAGTGCATGTCTGTACATATATATATATATATCCTACCTGTTAATATGGACAATAAAATGTCATATATCCATTTGATCTCACGTGTTCACTATATCATATTATTTAGGGGGGTATGTATGTGCGTATACACACGTGCATGTGCTCCCCTAAAGACAGCATGCGTTTGGCTGGCAGGCACCAGCATTCCAAGAGTTCATGCTCTAACACGGAGCTCTGAATTGACAGCCTGTGCGTGGAGCTGACGCTGCACCCAGGATTTGAAACATCTTCCTCCCAGGCCCTCGTTCGGGCACTCCCTGAAGAGGACTCCAGGTTCTTTCCTAGCCTGTTGGGGTGGGGGTCTCTCGTCATTTCTAGCTCTGCTGCAATCCCATCAAGAGTTTAGGTCCTGCCTATTGCCCCCTCCCTTTCCACCCACTCGTCTAAGTTACCTATATCAGTGACAGTGTCCCTGCTGTGGGACAGCTGCAGCTCCTCATTCTCAGACTCTGAGTCCTGCCGTGATAACTTGGTGCTCTTTAGGCTGCCGGCCCGGCGAATGCTGGAAAGGGAACCCCCCTTCTTCACCCGGAAACTGCGGGTTCCTTTAATCTGGAGCAAGCGGGAGCCTCCTATCCTGATCTTCCTGCTGGGAACTGTATTGAAAGAATAAAAGAGGACTTTTTTCCCCTTAATTTTTCCCCATTTAAAAAGAAAGATATCCTGGCCCTCCCCTCCCTCCCGACCCTTTGCTGCCAGCCTGTATTGCAGCATCTTTTCTTCTACCAAGGTATGTGGGGCCAGAGGTTCCCTCCAAAGCCACCGCCAATGCAGCTCTGTCAATCAGGCAGTAAAGATGTTTAACAGATATGCGTTCAGCACCTCATTTCCTGGAGACCTGGTACGTCACCTCAGGCCTTGTCTGTATTTGGAATTAGCCCTCATTCAACCACCAGCAAGTAGAGTCAGCTGCTCTAACAGAAACCCAAAACGTGGACAAGGAAAACCTACGATTCACACCAATTTCAATCCATTCCTGCCAGGAAACAGGATCTGCCCAATGGATGTAAATTGCAGTTTTCTTTGCCAGCCCCTGGGGTTTACATTAGTGCAGAATCACCTCTTGCTAGGGACAGATGGCTGAATCCCAAGCATGAACAAGGCACCATGGACAAACCTATTTTCCTGTGGGCCTGGGTTCTGTAAACCTCACTGAGCTCTGCAGTAGGATCAATTTTTTTATTCATACAGCACGTGTGACTGCAGAAGGGTAGTCTGCTTCATGAGGTTAGCACACAAGACTTCTTTGAAGTAAGATTTGCATAAATCCGTGTCTCTGCATGTTACTCTTCATCATTAGAATGCTTTAGAGGAAACAGGAGCACGTAGATCCTCTCCTTCAGACAAATCAGCAGCTTTCAGGCATTAACAACATCCATTGACACTCTGCATTTTTGATGAGCACAGACATGAAATGGTTCAATGTTCAAAGCACCAACCGTTTGCGCTTTCATTCTCCTCCTAGTTCAAAGGCAGTACATGGCAGTATGTCAGTCCAAATGTTGCAACACTCAGTCATTTTACTGCAGATCTAATCAGGCAAGGCCATGTGTGATCGATTACCTTTTGGTGTGTTGTTGAAAATGAACAGGATACAGTTTTTTGGATACCACAGGTAAGTAAAATATTTTAATAGAATTGTATTTGGGTTTCAGGAAAAATCAAACACACCTTTACTCCTGAGAATGCCCCTAATTCCTCCAGAACCCAATTCCCACTCCCATTTCCAGTGGCTAACGTCCTGGCCGAAGACAGCTGTAGAGGTTTTGAGAGCTACTCCTCAGTCCTCATGAATCAGCTGAGCAAATCACTGTTGAGTGACCAGAGAATCTCCCTCCAAGTGACCATGCTGAGTTCCTTAGCAATCACTACTGCTTGAATTCTGTTCAGATCGGCCTCAATACAGTGGCTCAGTTCCCTCGAATGCCAAACCATTTAAGTACTTGTAACTGCATTTCATGAAGTCTGCAGAATCTCATTTTAGCACGCAAACAGTACATATGATCCTCTGAGAGCCTGCATCTACCTAGCTTTAGTGTCTGTATTTCAGACCTACCTGGAGCAGATTCTATACAGTAAACTCGTAGCTTTTGGATAGCTGTTAAGCCACGCCTGGGGTGAGCAATGAGAGCAAAGTTTTTAACACTCCGGAAAAAATGAAAGGAAACAGATTAGTACTCATCAAAGAGGTTGAGATAAAGAAACCTGTCACTGCAGGCGAGAAAAATTAAGTTACATTCACACAACAACATTTTCTTATCTAGAAAAGTGTAGATTATGAAAGATGCCTCTGCATCTGTTATGTTTGGCCCAGGTGAATCCCCAGAAGAATATGCTGTGGCCAGAGAAAAAAACATAATTATTGTAATTTTAAAATATAACATTATCTTGCATTTATTTAGCTTCCAAAGTACTGCAAATACATTTTTGCTAGAGTATATTAGGATATTAGGATTCAGCTTTCCTACCATAGTCACTTTTCCCGTCTGTAAAATGTAGTAAAGAGGCAGCTTTAGTAAAGGACTACTACATGACAGCTTAGGGAAAAGGGAGAATGGAGGGAAAAAAAACCCACTGAAACTGCAGGGAAAATGTAGTTTGTTAAGTCAAGGATGCAGAAAGTTAATACTATCTTTGCAAAAATAACTCAATTCTGCATTATGCCTTTAGTACAGTAACACATCAAGGAAATCCTAAGTTAGCATTGTCTCTAAGAAAAGTAGCATAGCTAGAGACCAGCCACCACCATTTTCCAGCAGGACTGCGTGCTTGTAGGCATTCTCCCACTCAGGTAACATCTCAGTGAATGGGACTGCTGCCTGAGAGGCTGAAAAGTGGTTTCAAGTAGTTGTCGTAACCATCTTCAAAAAAAATCCAATCCCAAAACCAAGCTTTTCCTCATCTAAATAGTTAGAGACATTTTATCCCACTGATCTTAGACTATCAGACAGACCATAAGGCTGTGTGCTTCTCTGGGCTGCCAGTGTGCCAAAGGTACAAAAAATGAGGTTGAGCATGAATTTATCCAGCTCACCTTTCTTAGGTCGATACCTAGCTGTCTTCACAGGAGTAACTGTCTCACCTGACACAATTTTGGAGGCAGTTTTATACCATGTAAATCATGGAAGCAGTTCTAATATTTTCTAATATTAATTGTGTCAGGGTCACAGCTGAAGACAACGCAAAATTTATCCAAAGCCCCCTGAAGTCAATAAAAGCTCCTCTGAATCATTAATACACATTACAGTTGCTAGAGGATAACCAGCCACAGAATCCATCCTTTTCAAACAATCATCAAACATTTATCCTTTTCAAACAATCATCAAAATTATCATTCAAACATCTGCACCTTTATATGGCTATTATGAGTCAGAATTTAAACAGCTCTAGAAAACTTGTTAGAGGGAGAATCATTTACAGATAACTGTCTGGCAGTTTAGCCTCTAATTGCAAATACGCACGATGACTGTATATTGTATTGCAACACTTGTACCATCAGATAGTATGTGAGTTTTGCATGAGATGGCTCAAAAATGGAAACAATCTGCTGTTCTCAGCAAACACAGTGAGCTTGAGGTTTGCTTGTACAGTATACAGTATGCTGGTAACATTAACCTGCTAGCCATCAAAAGCCACATAGGTGTGTGTTTTTCATGTGGGAGCAAAGAATTCAAGAGATCAAGTGATCAACCACTAATTCTGTGAGATGCCATGACTTCCAAGATTTTCACAGAAAGATCCCAGTCTCCCCTCCTATCTGTGGTTTTCCCAAAATGAAAAATTGTAATCGGAATAAAAACCAAACAAGAACACTTTTGATCTTTATTTTTAAAGTGAATCAATTAGTGATGCTTCTCTCAGTATCCCACTGAGAGACAGTTTCAAACAAGGCACCCTCCTTTTTAGAAATCTTGCAGTGCTCTCAATCGGTTTCAGTCACAGCAGTGTTTTATAAAATTTAACATCTTTGCTTCTCACATTTGTTATATTGAACCCTGAAGGCCAGAAGCATCTCAGAAATTATTCAAAGCCACGTGACTCCATGGCCGCCTGCTTTTTAACACAGTCTATGCAAATGAAAACATAAAATCAAGCGCCACTTCACAAGCCCTGAGAATACAAAAGCCTTATTGTGCTGACAAACCTTTTTTCTCCTCGAAGCCAGCCTCAGATTTGAGGGTGTGGCTGCTGCTGTGCAGGGAATCCTTTGAATCTTCGTTTTCATCCAGAACCCCAGCAAAGCTGATCTTTCTTTCATACCTGTGCCGGTCCATCTCAGGGTCCAGACGCAGCCTGCAGCTCTCCAGATCCTGTAGCAGAATGTAGACCACACAGATGTGCAAGCAGCATCAGCCCCCACGCCTTTCACTGCAACCATAGAAGCTTCAGGAAGAACTGCTTCAGGTGGGAATTTATTTCTATCACACAGTTCTCCATCTACCCTGACACCTTCTAATCCAACTGCTCTTCAGACTTGCAGCACGCTGAGCCACGCTGTCAGGATGGAAGAGTTAACAGGTGTTAACACACATTTCTGGTTAACACTGCTGAGTGAATTGGCACCCTGTCTGCAGGGTCATGAGGGGGGAAAACACATAAATGGTCCCTAATGGATGGGTGGCAATAAAAGGTGGCCCTTGCCCAAGATGCTGGGTGGGTGGTTAGGTCTCTACTCCAAAAGGCTACCTGTGGTTGATTAGGTAATGCATTGCCACTGTAGTCATCAGAGGCAGAAAATCTGAGAGCGAGCTAGCTGACAGTGCAACAGCCATGGCAGCATGGCCCAGAGCAAGCCTTCTGTGTGCAGATCCGGCTGAAAGGACACAGTGGAAAACAAGGAGTAATAAAAATGTTGGCTGCACTTAAATTCTGGAAAATAAACAGCATTGCACCAGAGAGAAGCTAGTTTGCACCATCATTTTCTCCTATTAACAGAAATGGCACCATTTGTGCCATCTACTGGCTACCAATTTGGGCCAAAAAAGCCAAAATCCTAAGATTCCACAAGCTACGGATTATCATCCGCTTTCTCGAACCACAGCTAGAAAAAGTGAAAGGAAGACTGTGAACTCCCACACTGGCAGACACAGATAAAATGCTGGGCTCTTTAAGAACATCATTTGTGCCTTTTGACTGGGGGTGTCATCAGCTTCGAGATCTCCCCACCCAAAATGTAACTAGCTGAAATCTAAAATGAAAGCTCCTTGCTGTGAGTAAACAGTTGATGAACGTGAATGATAACATCACTGAAATTATCCAAAATAGTTATTCCGGATAAAATTCTGTAGGCTCAAAAGATCTCATACAGGAATTTGCATACAAAACTCCTATAGAAGTTACTGGGAGCTACCTGGGTAGTGACAAAATCTACTACTCTAAGAGCTGGTTTAAAAAAATAAAGGTTTTTAGATTATCTAACACCAGCTGAAGGTCCCAACCAAATCATTTACAGTCAGCTTTGCATCTCCAGGGAAAATTATCATAAATGATTGTCAGAAAAGCTAACAGTTGATTGCCATAAGGGAAATATTTTAAATTTGCTCAATAACAAAACCTGGGATACAAAAAGGTGGGTGCCTAAAGTAATGATCTGTAGTATCTCTAGCATTGAAAACTTCCATGTAAATTGTTTAAAATATATCTAACACAGTTCAGGATATGAAACAAAGGCTAAAGCATTTCAGGATAAAAATCTGTGATCAAATCTGTCTGAAGCAGCTTCATAAATTAGCATGGATAAGCTGAGCCATGATAGCAGTATAGGTATATTCCTAGGGCATGGTCACAGTCCCCTTCCCTGGAGGGTTTAAGCATGTTACTCCTCCCAGCTGTTTGTCAACATGCTTACATTGGAAATTGCTGCCCCCACAAATTAACTGACAGAATGAAATACATCCTCCTAGCACACAGTTAGTCCGACTCTATCTGTCTTCAGCAACTGGCCTTTTACGATAAAGTGACCTGCTCGGTTGACATGGGGCGAGCGGTGGACGTTGTCTACCTGGACTTCTCCAAGGCTTTCGATAGGGTTCCCCATGGCCTCCTCCTGGAGAAATTGATGTGTTATGGCCTAGACAAGTGGTCTGTGCGGTGGGTGGGGAACTGGCTGACAGGCTGCACCCAAAGAGTGGTGCTAAATAGCTCTTTTTCAAACTGGCAACCCATCACAAGTGGGGTCCCCCAGGGACTGATATTGGGCCAACTTTATCCAATACCTTCATAAGTGATCCGGATAACAGGATCAAGTGTAGCCTGGTGAAGTTTGCAGATGATACCAAACTGAGTGGGGAAGCAGACACTCTGGAAGGGAGAGCCACCCTGCAGGAAGATCTGGATAGGCTGGAAGAGTGGGCTAACAAGAACCTTATGAAGTTGAACAAGGACAAGTATAAGGTCTTGCACCTGGGAAAACGTAATCCAGGGGTGCAGCACAGAGTGGGATCCACCTGGCTGGAGAGCAGCTCCATGGAAAGGGACCTGGGGGTCCTGGTGGACAGGAAGCTCAACATGAGTGAACAGTGTGCTGCTGCGGCCAAGAAGGCCAAGAGGATGCTGGGTTGCATCAACAAGGGCACCACCAGCAGAGATAAAGAAGTCATTATCCCACTCTACTCAGCACTTGTCAGGCCACACCTGGAATACTGTGTACAGTTCTGGTCCCCGTTATACAAAAAAGATGTGGACAGGCTGGAGGGGGTCCAGAGAAGGGCCACCAAGATGATCAAGGGTCTGGGAAGCCTGCCGTATGAGGACAGGCTGAGAGACCTGGGTTTGTTCAGCCTTGAAAAAAGAAGGCTTAGAAGTGATCTCATCACCATGTACCAGTACTTAAAGGGGAGCTACAAAGAAGATGGTGACTCTCTTTTTACAAGGAGTCACATGGTGAGGACAAGGGGTAATGGGTACAAGTTACTCCTGGGGAGATTCCGATTGGACACAAGAGGTAAATTTTTCACAATGAGAACAGTCAATCGTTGGAATAATCTCCCCAGGGAAGTGTTTGACTCTGCTACACTGGGCACTTTTAAGACTCAACTGGACAGGGTGCTGGGCCATCTCGTCTAGACTGTGTTCTTGCCTAGAAAGGTTGGACCAGATGATCCTTGAGGTCCCTTCCAACCTGGTATTCTATGATTCTATGAACTGCTAAGCTAAAATGAATGACTTTCCACCACAGCAAATGACAAGTTCCAGTTCTCTGGCTCTACTGTGGCAGCAGTAGGCTTCAAGAGAATGGATTCATCACTCCCAGCCATTTTCAAAGTGAGCTTGTATCTACTCCACCAGCTTTGGTAAAAGGATTTGATTGAAACTTCAGTCAGGACTGCCTGCCTCACTCAAACATAGGTAAGGGTGCTTCTGCCCTCAGCCTGGTAACTCTGGATGGACTGTGGGTAGGTAAACTGGTTCACCACAATTAGTTCAGTTGCAAATGTTTCAGTTCTTCAAGGCTGCTAAATCTGTGCTCATAGCTATGGAACAGGTATGCCTGCAAACACCAGTGGAAGTGAGATTTGCTCTACTGGAATTTCAGATTTATGAACCATAACATTATGTACCTGATTCTTTTGGAAAGGAAGCATCACTCCATGAAAACAGAGACTTAATATTTTAATCTGGAGTGTTGTTGGCTCTTTTTTTTCCCCCTCGTACAAAGTTAAACGAAGCACTCTATGGCCATTTTCTCTAGCAGGCTCTTGCATAATGTGACCTTAAGGTTTCTTCTGCCTATGCATCACAGAATAATTCCTCCTCCTTCTCTCCCATATACAGGTCTGAAAAGCTATTAATCAGTTGCATTTCTAACTGGCACAAAAGCACAAATTTCTGTTGACAATCATTACCCAATATATTCTTAGCTCCAAGCCTAACTACTTTATTGAGATGAATTCTAAACCCTGGTATTATCCTGATTTTGGATGCAGTCATTTACTGCATGGTAAAAATATCAACAAAGTGTTTAGAAAGACTGAATTTATCCCTGTTTATTAAAATTGCCCTTCTTGCATACCTGGGGGCTGAGTCACTTCATCATAGGTCATCTACAGCCTTTGAAACCAATTTCCGAACCTAATTAAAATAATGCCCAGCCAAATCAGCCTGTCAAGCACAATTGTCATCAGCAAAATTTGATCTCCATCTATCAATAACAAAAAACAGAACAGTAGGGCTAATCCCTTCATGTTCACTTGGAAACTTCTCATTCTTTCTTTATAATTTTTATCCTGATTTCCTAAAGAAATTAGGTTTAAAAGATGAAACTGTGTGTCTGCCATTCAATTCTCATCTCATTCCATATTAACCACCTCTGAAGCTGATAGTCACCTTCAACCCAATTTGACAAAAGATAACTGAGTACCTGTGTATTTTGTGAAACAACAGGCTGAAGGCAACGATAAGCTGCATTATTAGACATAAGAGAAACCACACAAGAATGAACCATTGGAAATCAGGTTTCAGGGGTTCTGCTATTCACAAAATTATTTGTGACCTAATCAGTCGTTTAGCTTACTATTCATGCCAGGATTTGCCTGTGCCTCTCTCGGTCTCATGGAGGTTTTTTTTCTTACCTTGCTTCTTTGTCTCTGTTTCTTTCCTTTCTTCCCCCAGTCCTTTCAATTCTGTTGTCTAACCCAAGCCAAAAATCTGCAACTTTTAAGATCCAGTAAATTCTCTGTAAACCATGCTCTTTCCTTTCTCCTAACTGCCCTGTTCAGTTCTCTGTCAACTGGCCCTCCTAATCAGCTAGGCAGCACGCAAGCTGTCACCTCCGGCAGTCCATCTCCCACACCTCTCAAGTCCCCCACACTCAGTTACTTAATCCATCAGCTGCCCTCTTCTCTCTTTTGAAACTTTCTTGAACTTCCAGTACATGTTGTTCTTCCACAGTCTTATCTTCTTAATCAACCCATTTGATGTGCCCTAGCCATCTTCTGTTCACCAGAGAATGGCTCCTTTCTCCCTGCATCAGAGATCCACTTGAGTTATTACCTCACCCTACCTCGCTTCAGACAGGCACAGAGCCCAATGACTTCTGTGGGCATGGTTCCCTCTCCAGTGTGTATTGTCCACTTACCACAAGAGGCTCAGTACGTGGCCTGGGCATGTAGGGAAAAGTCTCTCGAAGGAAAGTGGTTATCTCCAGGAGAAGCTGACAGGCTGCCATTTTCAGTGCAAAAGGACAACAACATTTGGTAGGATTCACAGTGCCTAGGAAAAAATATTCCTATGGTGAGCAAGATGATGCAAAATCTGGAACCAAGAAGTGATGGACATTTTCACATATGGTGCACAATGCAAGCTGCACTAAAAAAGAGGAAAGCCCAGACTTCTATCTATGCTACTTTTTCTATACTAAAAGGAACATAGCCAAACAAATATCAATCCATGTATTTACCAGCACATGCAATAGTGTACTATAGTATATATTATAGTATATTATGGTGAAGTATCTACTAAAGTAACATGATCTTACAGCATTTTGTATACACCTCATTTAAAGTAAATACAGCTTAAGAAGTAGACACCCTTCTTCCCCTTTACAATTTTGCATTCAGCCAATTGTTCTGCAGTTCTACAAAAGAACCACTTTAAAAAATAGGAAAATTTCTCAAAATGCATGGAGTTATGACTAGCCAGCAAAGAGATACTGTGCTTATTATAAATTGCTACCCTGATAACTAGAAAAGACAGCCTCCTTTGAAGTCAGGCTTCTTTATTTGTGCACAGAATTCAAGTGCTGTTTAGAGATAATCAAGGAAAAAAAAAATCAAACCGCTTAATCAAATTATATAGTCAAATGCTTAACCTAAAACAAAGGGGGAAAGGGAAGAGGGATTATCGAAATACTTGAAGTTTTGTCTTAACCGAGTGTAAACAATCAGCTTCAAAAGCTCTATACTTTGTAACCCATCTAATGCCATTCAAAGCTTGAAAGATTCTTCAGTGCTTGATCGATTTGAAAAATACTATTTAGGGTAATGGACAGCAAAAAAAGTAAATGAAAAAATTAGTTGTGACAACAACTAACCATACCCATTTTTTAATAGTGCCTGATATTACCATCTACATACATTTCAGAGAGATTTATGTTTTCATTTGCTTTCCCTCATGTATGATCTAACTAGTTTTCGCAAAGAAACAGTCCAAACTGAACAAGTGAGAGGATACTGCAGGGATCAGATAAAACCAGATTAATTGTGTGATGCTTGCTAATTCCTCTGTACACATTACCAGTAACAAATTATGGACTTTGTAGGGACTAAAATTACCTGAACTATCAAATACAGATGGGACTTAGAGTGTAATGGGATATACAACTGCATATTTTATGTTCCTCAGTCTACTCCCTACAGCATACAGGGCAGTTTTTGAAAAATCTCTGCCTTCAGCAAGAATGCAGATCCGTTATTTTCAGACCGTGGCTTTCAGGAGAGTACTCAAGCTTTTACATGGCTTTCTAGATCATAACCTGTTCTCTCTGTTTGCTTGTCTTAGACCACCCTTTTAAAGCAGGTCCCCATCCCCTTATGAGTGCCTTATCAGTGGCTGAACAGGCACAAGAAAGACTATTCTGTCACTTGGTCATGGGAATGAAGTTGTTCTTCACCTTTCAAAAGTCATTCATGGTTCAGGAGAGGGAAAATTTTGGGTGCACTCTCCTGCTTTGGATATATCTCTTAAAGGGCCAATAAAATATCCAGAACAGCCACCCACATTCATGTAGCTGCTAGCGCTGGCACACCACATAGTGGCACATGTGAAGATCTAGCCTAGGGCAAATACCTTCTCTTGAGATCATTTCCCACAAATGCCATTTCACTGCTCCCACCTACTCCTCTCTACTCCAAAGTTGGCCTTTATGCAGTGATAAGAACAAACCCAGAGCCACAGAAAAAAAGACCAGAAAATACATAAACAGTACTAGCACACTACATCCAATGGCGAACAACAGTACATGTACACAGGAACCAGTACATTACAGCACACACGTATATACAAATGGTGTCTGGAGAGGACATAATGTTTGTTACCACCTACACCTACAACAGTATGTGTTTTGACTTAATTTATTTTGATTCACAGTGTGTGTTATAATTCGCATGCCTATCTAGACTTTCAGAATCAGCGATCTGCAACACCCCCCCACTTACATATGCACACACAAAAATACGTGTGTTTTAGTCATCTTGTTGTTATACAGGTTTTTAATGATACATTTTATACCACTGTGCTATATTTCTGCCTGAGAATCAGGAAAATATACTGAAGTCAAGATTTAAAAGCCTTTGGCAGAGCTGTGCCAATTCACATCAGGTGAGGAGATGACTCTTCAATGTTAAGAAACAGAAAAGCAGCTGATGTTACACAAATGTTTTGGCAGAAATAACTGGGAAGAATGGGAGTCTGAACCAGTTTTGGCACTCAGGTGACAGGAAGACTCAAGAAATTAGTACCCGGCTTACAATTGCAGTTGCCAGTATACAGGAATTGCAACTCACTGCCTGGTTTCACCCCCCTTTCCTTCAAAGTCTCCCAGTGCTGCTACCCATCTGTCATGTTGTACATCCAGGCACGGAAAGAACAGGGGAGGAAGTTGGGGTGAAGGTGAGGGACTGGGAAATACAGCTGAGTGGCAAGAGGATGAAAAGAGAAGAAAAATTAAGTGCTCCTAAAGCAGAGGTTCTTACAAGCGGGGGTTCTTGTAGTAAAGGGAGTCTCCTTACTGTCATCTAAAAAGTCTTCTTCCTCATCCTCCTTTCTCAGGCGCCTCTTGGTCTCCTCATCATAAATGAGGCCCAGCAGGTTGGCAGGGCTCTCACTCTCAGCATGGCACAGCTCATTGAGGCGGACACCAATTGCCTGCAGACAGGGAGAAAGAGAAAGCACAAGGTGGTGAGAATTTCAGCCCAGGTCACTGGTGGTCAAGGGCTCTGCCCCATACAGGCTGTGGAAATGTTCCAGCCAGAACAGAATGTCCTGGCTTTATTTTTATTGTTTGCAAAATGCAGTAAAGTAGAGAAAGGGATGATGATAGAAGAATAATTGCTAACAAAACCATAATTTATTTCACCTTCTTTTTCAACCAAAATTTGCAAACAGTGTCATATTTCAGGATGAAAAATTTTTGCAGATTTAGTTAAATAACAACAAACAAAAAATCCCCAAACTGGCAGATGATAGGCAGGAGGAGATTAGGTCATTATTTTGTATGAATTTCTTCCACTTTTCTTTCTGCCCTTGATATATGTGTGCCAGATTTTTGCTAAGTCTGAGAATATTTAAGAAATTGTTTAAGAACTTAAACTCCATTTAAGAAACTACCCTGTGACTTAGGAACCCAGTAACAGTCCCTGTTTCCTCCACAAAACTGTTGAATGCCCATGGGAAAGCCTGCTTCCATCTTTAAAGGAGAGACTGCCTGATGCACTTCCCAAAAATGAGCTGTCAATACATGTATAAAAGCTGGAAAGGTGCATGGGTAATGGTGTAAAGGGGATCCATGTAGAGAACACAGACGATTTCCACTGAATACTGTTACATTCTCCAGAAAGGCATTGATCATTTATTCGTGGCTGTTTGCCAGCATCATTATCAGCATGTAAGCAGCCTTCATGGTGCTCTCCACAAAGCTATAGATGAAGGTGTGTTAGCAAGAAGAATGCTTGCCTGCTAAGACACTTCAGAGCTCTTAAGGATTTTCTTCATTTTCTTTGCTGCAGGTAGGTGAAGAGAACACAGACAAGTATGTAAAACTTTATCCTATGATATCATCACTTCGTGAAGGAGGAAATGTGTTTAATTACTGAGTTTTCATCAGCACTTGCCATTTGGCCTCCTTGGTTTTGGGATAGTTTCAGAGAAAGGTACTACAGAGGATTTCTGAATCTTCTACAAGTCAGCACTGATGGTCATGCCAGCACTAAATAATTTTTCTGTCTCAGCTGAAGCAAAGCAGAAATAGATACAGTCACAAACAGGTCTTAGTTTGGCTCTTCTTCCTTGCTACTAAGCAGTTCCTGTGAAATCCAGCAACAATGAAGAGCGTAGGCTCTACTACATGAAGAGAATAAGGTGGTGGTGTTGTGGTTTACAAGCTTATACAAATAGTTGCCAATCTCAGCCATCTTGGGGACTTCAACCACCCTGATATCTGCTGGAAAGACAACACAGCCAGGCACACAGAGTCCAGGAGGTTCCTGCAGAGCATTGATGCTAACTTTATGACACAGGTGGTGGAGGAGCCAACAAGGAGAGGTGTGCTGCTGGGCGTTGTACTAACAAAGGACTGTTAGGAGATGTGAAGGTTGGGGGCAGTTGTGCCTGCAGTGACCATGAGATGGTGGATTTCAGGATCCTGCATGGAGGAAGAAGGGCAGTAAGCAGGATTACAACCCTGGACTTCAAGAGAGCTAACTTTGGCCTCTTCAAGGACCTACCTGGAGGAATGCCATGGGCTCTAGAAAGTGGGGTGTTCCAAGAGAGAAGGTTATCAGGAGTGGTCAACATGGATTCACCAAGGGGAAATCATGCTTGACCAATCTGATAGCCTTCTATGATGGCAGGACTGGCTGGGTAGATGAGGGGAGAGCAGTGGATGTTGTCTACCTTGACTTCAGCAAGGCTTTTGACACTATCTCCCATAACATCCTCATAGGTAAGCTCAGGGAGTGTGCATTAGATGAGCGGATAGTAAGATGGATTGAGAACTGGCTGAATGGCAGAGCTCAGAGGGTCATGATCTGTGTCGCAGTCTAGTTGGAGGCCTGTAGCTAGCAGTGTTCCCCAGGGGTCAGGGCTGGGTCCAGTCTTGCTCAACTTATTCATCAGCGACCTGGATGAAGGGACAGAGTGTACCCTCAGCAAGTTTGCTGGTGACACAAAACCGGGAGGAGCAGCTGATACACCAGAAGGCTGAGCTGCCATTCAGCAAGACCTGGACAGGCCAGAGAGTTGGGCTGAGAGGAACCTAATGAAGTTCAACAAAGGCAAGTGTAGGGTCCTGCACCTAGGGAGGAGTAACCCCACGCACCAGTACAGGTTAGGGGTTGACCTGCTGGAAAGCAGCTTTGCAGAGAAGGACCTGGGAGTCCTGGTAGACAACAAGTTAACCATGAGCCAGCAATGTGCCCTTGCAGCCAAGAAGGCCAATGGTGTCCTGGGGTGCGTTAGGAAAAGCGTGGCCAGCAGGTCAAGGGAGGTTATCCTCCCCCTCTACTCTGCCCTGGTGAGGCCACATCTGGAGTACTGTGTCCAGTTCTGGGCTCCCCAGTTCAAGAAAGACAAGGAACTACTGGAGAGAGTCCAGCGGAGGGCTACGAAGGTGATTAGGGGACTGGAGCATCTCTCTTATGAGGAAAGGCTGAGAGAGCTGGGTCTGTTTACCCTGGAGGAGGCTGAGAGGGGATCTTACCAATGCTTACAAATATCTGAAGGGTGGGTGTCAGGAGGATGGGGCCAGACTCTTTTCAGTGGTGCCCAGTGACAGGATAAAGGGCAACAGGCACAAACTGAAACACAGGAAGTTCCATCTGAATATGAGGAAAAACTTCTTTACTTTGAGGGTGACAGAGCACTGGAACAGGCTGCCCAGAGACGTTGTAGAGTCTCCTTCTCCGGAGATATTCAAAACCCACCTGGATGCGATCCTGTGCAACCTGTTCTAGGTAAACCTACTTTAGCAGGGTGTTTGGACTAGATGATCTCCAGAGGTCCATTCCAACACCAGCCATTCTGTGATTCTGTGATCTGTGAGCCTGCACGTTGCTAAATAAACTCCGCATCTCTCACAATTTTTTCCCCTTTCATGTTTCAGGTGCTTAAAGGAAGAAATATTCTGTTTGCCTCTCCAAAAAGCAGTAATTTATCACATATTATTTATGCTGTGTTGCCCACCCTAATATTAAACTAATCATACATAATCCCACAGCACTGAATTCCTAACACGTATTATCTGCATGAATTATCCTTGGTTTTCCTAGCAAACAGAGAGCATGCCACACTTTAAAAGAAAATGCCTCTTAACAGAAGAAGCCACAGGAAGTGACAGACTAACCTGATCAGAATAGATTTAACATATTGTATTATTTAAAAAGACAGCATAACAAGTGATATTGCATGATTCAACAAGCTCATCACTGTTGCAGGCAGTCCAAATCCTACCTCACGTGGAAAGGGTTTACCGCTGTTATCCACTGATGGCTGTTAGAGAGGGTGAATTAAAGGAGCTGGGTAGGGAAAAAAGGTTTTACATTCATTCTTGGTCTCACTAAACTTTGACAACAGCACTGTATATCACAATTAGTGAGCAATGACAGACAAGCAAGGATCCATAATTAGCACAAACTTCCAGCCTTATTTACTGCAAGAAAAAAATAGAACAAGGCCTCAGTGCATTCACAGACTAATACATTCTTTTCTCTTTGTCCAAGGATCTTCCTTCTAGAGCAGCAGCTCTGCTGCCACCAAGCAGCAAGGATGGTGTGCTGTAGTGTTGACAAGGATCTGGTAGCGTGGAGGCAGAAATGGGCTGGGGGAGGTATCCCACCTTCTTGATACTGGAGCTGCTTAGGAGCTATGTGAGTGCACAGTCATTCTGCCCTTCAGGCTGATGTTGCCCCCGGTGAAATGGGCAGGTTAACACACAGAAACGACAGCATGTTCTGCAGCAGGTGCCTGTACTACAGCAGCAGAAAGCTGTTTCTGCTCACGGTTCAGCCTATCTGGTTGGAACCTGGTCAGAGCTAAGTTGCTTGCCATCACATTTCCCTGGCTCCTTTCTTGTGACGTTGCATCATATGGTGGTACTTTAACATTTCTGAAAGAAAACCTTCCTGGACTTTTTTCAAGGTCAGGCTATTTCAGTTTCTAAAAATGGCAGCTGATGTGGAATCTAACTGGCTTCTAATGGTTACTGACTTGCTCACTCCCATTTTGTCAGAATCTGAAGAAAAGGAATGTCCAGAGGCATAAAGTCCACAAACAGATGGACAGTCCTGACTGTCAGCAATGTATGCAAAAATGCAAGGACTATGTAATAGTATGTTTTCCACTTGGAAGGATTCCTCAAAGGGGTTAGGCTAAGGTGGTGACCTCATGGAATATAGAAGAAAATACATTCACACTATGTACTTTTTCAAGGAACTTTGGTATCTGTGCTGTTATTAAGATAGTCACCTGTGTTTGAGACATAACAGAGAGTAGGGTGCCCAGGTAGCATTCCCTTAATTAGCTTCAGAAATGGAAGGAGGAGAGCTGCCAAAAGACAAAGCTTATTAGCTTGGGTGCTCAGACCCAAGCTAGGTTCTCCCCCTGGGCTGTGTTTTGTGGTGGAAATGTACTGACGCGGTCAGCACTAGCTCAAGGGTCCCTACATTGTGCTCCACTGAGAAGCGTGCATTGGTTTAACCTACAAGAAAATGGGTCAGCAAGGCTTTTTTTGGCATGGCTTATGTAAGTACCCCAAGACTGCAGAATACATGGTTTTCAAATTCCCCTGAGCCTTGGATTTTCTGTAATTTTTTTCTTTTATTTTTTGGATCATGATGCTCACTGTAAAAATCTCTGGTTTTGTGAAAAGAGGTGAGAAGCAGAAAGCTCACTTCCCAATAGATATATGCAACAGGCACCATAGAGGTCAAAGGAACTTCTCTCACTTGAGTTTCGAGTTGTGTGAAATGACTTGCAATAAGCACCAGACCTTCAGCAGGTATACCCTGGTGGGCTTCCAAAGAAATTGCAAGCAGCACTGACAGGGCCATACAGGGCAATTGCCTAGTTCATGTATTGTAAGAGATCACAATCAAATAAAACTTGAAGAAGCCAAGCTCAGAACAACCAGAGACAGTTCTTTAGATGATGTGTAGTAGCCCCGTAGAATTCCTTGCCAAAGAATGATGAGTGCTAACAGTTTGTACGAGTGCAAAGAGAGATAGAACAAGTACGTCAAAGAGAAATCCATTACTAAATATACAGCACCACATCTAGCTCAAGCAGCCCTGGGCTAAAAATACTTGGAAGCAAGAAAAAAGCAAGTAGTATCACACACTCTGCTCTTACTCTTCCTTAAGCATTCACATATGATAAGTGCTGGAAACAGGAGAGTGGACCAAATGGATCCTCAGAGGGAACACGGCAGGGGGAGGGGAAGGAAGAGGACACTTACATTCTAACAAAGTCCATTTCCGTAAGGAGAAGAGTTGATCTTGGCAGGTTGTGAAGTGCGAGTTGGAAGGGAGGCTTATGAGTCCCCATTTTACTGGAACTGAAATTCTGCATAGGAACCAATTACCTTTACATTTTGATATATTTTTTAAGGTAAGTAGAAGAGAATCAGACACTTACATCTCCCCACTGGTAGAAGAGCTTAGCTGCATTCCACTGCAGCTTCTGGTTCCTTTTGTTGCCCACGATAGGAGAACGCCCACGGGACAGGCCTTTCTTAGTAATGTTCACATGGTGGCCCTTCATCCACTCGGGCCAGTTGCCACGATTACAGCGGTGAACGAAGCGTGCACACTCAAGGAACAGGGCTGCTCTCGCCACTACAGGAGCTTCCTGAAATATTTGCAAAAAATCACCTTAAATGGAAATACATTGGAAAAACACTCCGAACGTTAGAGGATTTTGTGCTTTAATCAATTGCTTCACAAGTTTGCCATGGAGTCATACAGGTTGAGCAATGTCTCCATCAGAGTCTGAAATCAGGATCTGTGCCTTGAGTCACACCTCTTGAGCTAATAAAACCAAGGCTTATAAACACTGAACAGTTATGCTTACTCCAACCACTAGAGGGGCAGAAAGAGCCACATTATAAACCTACAAACAACCTTGTTTCAGCCCTGCTCTGTAATCCTTTCTTTCAGAAACCATGTAACCGCCAAAAAGCAGAAGCGTGCATCTGGCACTTTTACTGGAGGAATGAGTCAAGTTTTCTTTCACCCTCGCTAGTCAGGCTGCAAATACTGCAAGTGCAAATGGCAGCGTGGTCACATGAAGCCTAGCATTTGTGATATTAAGTTCTGCTTGTGCATCTTGGGGGTGGAAGCATGAATGGAAGCTTGTTGAAACTAGGAAGAGTGCTATTTTGCATTTATAACAAGCAGATATGGAGAGTGAAATCCATTACTGGCATAAGTCAACAAAATTTCGCTGATCTAACTTCAATGGCCTTAGCAAGCATCAGACAATTTAGTACTGAAACTTAACATCAGGCAGCTGAGTTTTGAAGTGATTGACTATTTTCCAGAGGAAAATCCTCCTGCCCCCACCTTGGAAGAGCACTTTTCTTTAATGAGAGAAATTATATTGAATGTATCTTAGTTTGTATTAAATTGCCCAGCGGGATCCATGTTAGACCAATAAAGAATGCTTCTGAAACTCTCAAATATATTCAAAAATGGACACTGTAATTTGTTTCCTAAAGGGTAGCTTAGACTCAGGAAGGAGATTTCTTCCCAGCAGTCTGCAACCCTGCAAAAATAACATCTTTACAGACATGGAAAGTGACTAAAACCAAATGGTTCTCCTCATTTCCATTTAATTTCCCCTTTCTCTTCCTGCAATTTTCACGAGCAAAAACCCCTGTGGTCAGCAGGTTGTAAAACTAAGAATACAACAATGTCCACAATTTACAAGCTGGCTTTGAAAGGTTCCCTAACAGGGATTTCACAGAGCACAAACATGTGTATTCCACACATTTAGATGCTGACAACTTTAATGAGATAATTTAAACAGATCAGCATCTACTTATAAGAGGAGGTTCCTCATCTATGGTCCATAAATAACAGACAGTGCCTCCAATAGTGCTTTAATCAAAAGTTGAAAGCAAGCAATTTTGGACCAATGTGCCAAAAGTTCGGGAATTGATTTAAGAAATTCTGTACTGCAGCAAAACTTACAGCCAGAAATTACTACCAACAGGACTGAAAAAAGTCATGCCTTTCAGGGCACTGGCAAAAAAAAAGGATTATGTTTTGTCTACATTAACAAGAAAACATATGTTAATTGCTTCCTGACACAACATCCTGTTGCAGCTTTTTGCTCATATTTTATTCAAATGTTGGAAGAAAATAAAAATCTTTTAGCAATTTTCTTGAATAAGAGCATTAAAGCTGGCCCAGCATTCTGAGGAGGAAGGCAGAAATTTAAAGCCAGACAGTCACTGACAACCAGAAACAAAACTAATATCTAGCACCTGGAAAAACCATTACAAATTACTTGTTGCCTACATGCAGTATGGAACACAGAGTAAGTGAGGATTTTATTCTTTTCTCACAAAGTAAAACCTTAACCATGGAGACATACATGAAAAGATGAAGCCCCAGCCTTAGTCTCCTCCTGTTTTAGTTCACCACTGGTAAAGTCACAATTTCTTAGCATATAGGAATCTTGTAAAGATACACATTGTAAACGTTATGGAAGTACTCAACTACTATAACTAAAGGAGCATATATAGGATGGGGGGTGAAGAGGAGGAGTGTGTCCTGAAGCAGGAGTTCCAGACCAAAAAACACTGAAAAGACCTGCATGAAGGAGGACTTTCTGAACATCACGGGGCACAAGCTCCCTGTGATTGCTTACCTGAGGCTCAGAGAAACCTGAAGCAGCAGCAAGAGAAAGATGAAGATGTGACAGAATGGACAAGGATGGATTCACACCACAGAGAAACACATCACAAATGGAGAGAAATGAATCAGGCAGGCGATGCATAGCTGAAAAGAACACAAGTTACCATGGTCACTGTCAAAACTTAACACAGCAGCAATACTCTCACAAGCCTGTCTGTGCCTGTGAAACTGTTCACAAGTCAACCTTTAACATTAGATCTACCATATCGCTTTGCCTTTGGAAAATTGTTCTTGTACTGTATAAATTGACATGAATAAGAATCCATCATTTTCTTAACACAATTTCAAGTACTCCCATTGGAGCTTTTCAACAGATACCCTGATTTGTACTAACAGCAGCAAAAGCAATGACCTGGGAGGGGGCAAATACAGAATGAATTTGGAATTTTACAGCATCACATTACTGTTCAAGTACAGCTGATTCTACAGAGTTTTATGACTGCAGAGTGTTTAGGTCCAGTTTTGTTTTCAAGGACAATGAATTTTATAAGACTGATCAACCAGTGGTAATTTTCTTGTGCCCTTTCTTACACTCTGCAAGGCACTTGGAACAAAAATTCATTTCTACTGGTGTCTTCAAGGAAAAAAAAGCAAAATAGCAACAATCTACTTTTAGAGTAAATAAAGTAAATTCAAGTACTGTCAAAAGATGCTGACTGGATAGCTCTGCTTTGTCTAGCCACAAGACAAGTCTGGCATGAAAGAAGGTATATGAAGACATGTGAGTAAATTATTAACCAATGTCTAGGAGAATTGTCTCAAAAATGTTAGTTCAGATCTCTCTGATTATATCTAAAAATGGTCAAGTACAATCCATGACACAGGTCTTTGTTTCTGTTCCCAGTCAACTATTCTGGGGACCTGTTTGGAGCAATATCCGATTTCCTTCCAGGTCATATGCCCTCCTAGGGACAAATATTTCCCCTATGGAAACAGGGACGTGGGAAAAATACAGCCTGCCTAAAACCATTGGTGACATGGAGTCAGGATACTGGCAAGTAGTATTAGGCTTTGCTTCTGCCCTCCCAATACTTGGTAGGTCCACTCAAAAACAACCGTACCGTAAAGCAGTGCCATTAGGGCACTTCAAGAAGAATAAGAGATTTACGTGTTAGAATAGATCGGCTCACACATCTCATTGGAGAAGAGTAATGGTGATAGGTGTCACAAAGTGCTAAACTGGTCCAAGGAAAGCTTGTATTTCCCCACTGAGTCATTTACACTAGTCTAATCAGGACACTTTAAGTAACATCTTTATACAATGCTACACAGTGGTTTATTGGAACCCTCTGCAGAAACTTGACCACAGACTGAAATACCATATTACTTGCCTTTCGACTTCCAAAGTTTTGTAAAAAGGGAAAGAAAATAATTTTTTTTTATTGCCAAGTCTGGATTTAAGCTGGTGACATAAGGATGAAACTGCCTGCAACGTATTATCAATTTTTTGAATGTTTGCAAAGCCACAAATTGATTGTAGTTTTATAAAATTCAGTCAAGGATGGACGCTGCTTCTGGGAAAATACGTTAACTACATAGTTTCTAAAACTAAGGCAACACTCAATTTAATATATAAATAAACCATTACCTCCATAAGGATTCAGCCTTTGTTTCATTGTTCTAATTTCTTTAAATCACTGTGGCAAACCTGTATAAATATCCAGGCTGATCAAAGATCTTGAAGTTGGTATAAGAATGGAATTTTGAAAATCTACATGAAAAAACATGCTGAAAAAGTTTATGAAAGAACTGAAACTGGAGATGTTTTTCTTTCATTTTTTAAAGGTTGCTATAGCAACTAGGCTGGATAAAATGACTTAAGAAGCTTTTAATTTGCATCAAACGTGATTCAAACTATTACTTCAAAAGCCTGAAAGCAGAAGTTTAAAAAAAAAACAGAATGTTTTCTGTTGGGTGTGCTCTATTAACATAAAATGTGGGGATTTTCTGTAACAGCATACATTGCCATTAAGCAATACAGCGAGATGACAAGCTGTCATCTTTTGAAACCTGCAGCGCATGTGACTTCTTAACTTCCACACATCTCCAATACTTTGCAGACAAAATGCCAGCTGAGCAGGTACTTGTAAGGAGTCTCCCAAGTCTGTAATTAGAACAAGGTTTCTTTCATCTGTAGCTGCAGACCTTCTAGAAATTCTGATGCCAAAGCCTTCTGCATCATTCAGCGGAAAGGAAACAGAGTGAAACTCTATTTTGTAAAAGCCAGCTCTGGAAATCAGAACAGATGTCTTCAAACTGTTCACTCTGACCAGTGGTTTTCAGTAAACTTCATACACGGGCACAGAGTAAGTTGGTCTGCGGCTTAAATGTTTGGCAAATTTAAAAAATAAATAAGACATTTACAGACAATAGATACATAATTGCCAAACCCCTGTTTTATCATCTGATTTATTAGCACACAGAGTAGCGCATCCCCGGAAGATTCTTAGTGACATACTTGACAGCAATGAGCTCCTCCCTGCCCACGCACCTTCCACTCCCTGCGTTAGTTTAGAATTTGCAGTGGGGTGGCAGCCTGGCAGCCTCGAAGAATGACGTTGTCTTTGTGCAGCATACGCGGCAGAACTGGCTACCTCCCCAAGCTACCTTCTGAGCTCACTGCAACCCTGACTGGTAGGAACTGCTTCTGACTGACAGGCTTCCCTATCAGCCATTGCTTCCATAGCTTTCAGGCAGAGGGCCAACAGTCTCCAACAGGAAGAATGGGAACTAGTGAAGAAAACACCTGTCTACTGGAAGATGGATGGGGACCAGTCAAAACAGTAGAGCTAGATGTGAACGGATAGCAACAGCAACTTTGGGCCAATGTTAATGCAGACTTGCTTGAATCTGCAGCCTAAGGATGCAAGGTTAAGAAGAACGTATAAAGGTGTGGTGCACAGAGTGTATCATCCCTACAACTATGGAGCACACAAGGCAGCACGGCACTAGCAGAACGGGAGAGTCCATGAGCCTGACATCTCCAGCAGCAAGCAAAAAACTGAATATAAGCACAAATGGCATGACAGTCAAAGAGGCCAGTGGTGAGGACAGGAAGACAAAGGGATAGAGAGGATGTGGATGCTCTGAGAGCAGTGGCTTTCAATCTTAAGTTTGCAGACATTGAAACACTTATGGAAGGAAGTAGAAGATCACTGTGCAGAGAAGTTACTAATATTTGGCTGGCTTTTCATAAGCTGTCTTTGTCACACTCCTGTGCTTGTCACTTAAGCATCTCATAGAGCCCCACTGGTCCATGAACCACAGGCTGAAGGCCACTGCTTTAGAAATGGAGGGCAATGTTAAAAAACCAGCAGCTGCAAAGAAAGGAAGGAGGGAGATACAGAAGAAACACTCAGTGTCAGGAAGGAGGGACTGAATTGTGTCACTTCTGTGGTTTGGATCTGCAAATTGGCAATATCTGCATTTAAAAGCATGCACACTGTGGCATTTGAAGTTTTTTCCGCTGACTGGCTCTGGTGACTAATAGTTCAGTGTTGCCTAATGTATTTATAACTCTGTCAGAACTCCTGAGTGGAATTACTATGCCTCACCAGGTAGTTACCCAGTCTTCAGTCCTTATTCTGTATGTTATTATTGACACTAGGAGAAGAATGGCTGTGAGCAAAATTTGAAGTCTGACAATAAAAGCTTTGCGCTGGCAATAATCTAGTTACGGGGAGCCATGTAAGAAAAAAAGATCCATTTTGTCTGCATACTCATGCAGTCACAGATGCTAAAACTCCACCTAATAACAGCAACACCAGTTGGCATTGCTGTGATGCTTTACCTGCTTTCTGTGCGGGCATGAACAGCATTAGTGAATGAAAACGGACCACCACGTATGCACATGCTCTCACTCAGCAGGTAAAAATACACCAATGAATGACTTACAAGATCTAGGGCTGCTGCCAAAATGGAGGCATCGGGGATAGTGCCTGGTTCACAGCAGTTCAGGAGAAACTGAAAGCGCTTCATGCCTTGGCGGATTGCTCCCAGGTTCACAACGTTCTTGGATTTTCCTCCTTCTTGGTTGGAGGTCAAGTGATCATCAAAGCTATGGCAACCTAAAGAGGTAGAGAGTACAGAGGGGATGCAGAGAGGGGTAGGGAGAAGGGAATACAGTCTCTCACCAATAAAAGAAGTGGTATAAAAACCGTGATGAGTACAGTCTTGGTCTAAATCCCTTCCTCACCTTGATGTGCTGTCTTGAAGATAACAGGGCATTTTTACAATATTCATGACTTCCGTGAAATAGGCATACAGCGAGCCAGATTCTGGTCTTGGTCATACTGACGTCTGCCCAAAACAATTCCACCATACTCAGTGTGGAAGCCCAGGATCTACTCCAGCATAGATGAACCAGAATATGGCCCTTCCTCCCCACCTCTTTAACATCACGCTTACACTCTGTCTTTCCTGAATAATCTCTTCTCTTACTTCTCTACTGCCTCTAAGTTTACCTTAAAGTGGAGCATGCATAAACCTTATTCCTCATGCATCAATTTAGAAATATATCATCTACTAGGACGGAAAAATCAGTAACAAATATTGGAAATGTTCTATGATGTGGAAATCGAGTACTGTCATTTTTTTAGGCATACATCTTCTGCAATTACCAGAACACGCAAATTGAGACTGGACTCAACTCCTAGCTATCATCATCATTCCAGCCTCTCTCCACGAAGTATCTTCCACTCTTTGGGATCGAAAGCTCCCTAATAAGAGTTCCTTTTGAAAATGAATCTAATATCCCCCTCCAGGGCTTCTTTCAAGCACAATTTTAAACTCCATGTATAGAGTTCACATGATAAATGAACTAATCCCATTGCTGATTGGAATGAACACTTCTGAATGCAGAAGATCTTTACGCAGTTGGTACCCAGACTTGAGAGAGTGGTAGAAAGACACAGATGAAAAATCAGGAAAGTAGTTTTAAGGCCAAGGTGTCTGGTCAAAACAAGAAGAGTCAGCTTCTGGGCTTTTTCTCTTTATCCATAATACTTTCCCAGTTTACATGTGAAAGTACAAAAGTTTACAGAATACTGAAGGATAAAGCACTGAAGAAGAGAACACCAAGTGGAGAATTCAAGATTGGCTTTAAACATGGATTTGAAAGACAAGAGGCAAAATGTCAGCTCTACAGGACTTTGAGTTTCAGCAATTCTTCTTTCCTGAGGAAGGAGAAGTCACAAAGTCCCTTTGAGATCGCACTCCCCAGAATTACTTGGAAAGCACTTATGTACCACAAACAATAGTCACAACAGAAAATGACAATGTAGATCTTCAATTTTTCCCCTGAAGACAGGGGTATATCAACTTTCAAGAGACTTCTTTATGACATCTGTGGCTTTTCTCTCTCCAGTGAAGCTGTACATAGTTTTCCAGTAAACAAAATGTTCCTATGTTGGGAAATATTTAATCAAAATGGAACAAACAAACAAATAAAGTAGAAAGAACAGGTAGAACACTTACATAAATGAGCAGGCACAAATACCCTTTTCTTCCAACTCCTCCTGTTTCCTTACAGCCTGTAGCATGCTATCTGAGCTTTCTGCTATGGCTGTTGTAACACTAACTCATTTGAGGTACAAACAAATGTTTCCTATTCAGGGCCCTGATAGGGCTGTGCCTGTATGAGATAAAGAACAGAAACTTGACTTTCTGATACAGAAAGGCATACCTAAGGCACCTCCCTAACCCCCACTACAAAGATCTAGCAGAGGCTTTGTCCATCTGGGCTCAGTGGTACTACCTACAGTCTATCACTAGAGCCCTTTGCAGTCCTTTGCAGTCTCAGCCTTGCACTTTCTTGAAGCTTTGCAGGAGAATCCTTCAGAGACAGGTGATGACTGTCCTCCACTACACCCATCCTGGAGTAGCCTTGCCGTAAGCAGGGGAGCCCTCACTGGCTTAATGTGACTCAGCCCTGCAGAAAATCTCACCCAGTGAGCAGAGACCAGTTCCTAACATAGCAGGACACTGGATGCGCAAGCTCCTGCCCCCCCAGTTGCTTCCTGTGAGAATGTGAGATCACCCTTTGGAGCAAGGATGTGCTGTGGTTTGCCTGTGCTTTATGCCTTGAACAACCTGGCAACTTCTATGGTCCCTCATAATGTCTTCAGTAAGTGCCCAAAGTAATGTTAAGGGTCTCATGTAAACATACTGTAACTCACTTCTGTATATATGCTATGTTCTTAGTATAGGTAAAAAGATCATTAAAATAAACATTTTGTTATGCATGAATGTGCATATATTTATGTGTGTATATATGCACCCATACAGATACACACACGTATGCTTACATACATATCCAACACAGAATTTCCAGTGGTCTAGATGATATATCACAATGAAGATTACAATTCAGAAATGATGTGACAAATTATTCTGTGATGTATTTCTCCTCTCTCTGTTTTCTTTTAAATTTGGTCTACTATGTTTAAAAACCCAAAAACACAAGAGAAAACACCACATGGAAAAAGCATCAGCAAAGTAATGGCACAGCATCATGAATGACAAGAATGGGAAGGCAGAAATAGGTTCAAAACAATGCTTTAGGGTCAGACCTTGAAGGATTTAGTAGTATGCCCATCCACCTTCAACAGGCTTTTATTCTCTTCTCCATACGCACATAAAACGTGCTGATCTTTATGGAAGGTACAGAAGCACTGTAAATTTGAAGGCCCTCTGTAACATGGCTGTTTTGCTGTGTTATGAACCGTCCCACCCTGAAAAGGCCTCACATCGATTTCACTATGCACATACAAGTGCATACACACACAGGAGTGTACAACTACTCTAATTTAATTTTTGCTAATGGTATGTGGCTTTCACTGCACACCAGAGATCCTTGCGGATATGGTGATACAACTTCCTTAACCGTCAAGCTTTGCCTTATAAACTTTAAATACCCTCCCTTTGCTTCAGTTACTGATCAGGCAACAGCGCAACCTTCCCCGTCAACATCACTGGACAATTTGCCTGTTTCTCATACTAACGTGCAAGGGTCTCTGTCTTTAACCCATTGCATCGCTTTTATTATGGTGTTTCTAATGCATGCATATGTCAAAACCAAGCAGGTGTCATGTACATCGCTTCTCTCACAGGCATGTAAAAGACGTTTCAAGTTCTTTTCATTAATTACATAAATTCTGACATTACTCACAGAAGGCTGAAGTATGGACAGCACTTCCAAAGTTCAAAAAGCCAATACTAATGTGTCATCTGAATTTTGTATAGACATAAGATGTGCCACACATACCGAACAAGGCTTTTGACGCTCACAGGGCCAAGACTAAATCTGTGCCATTAAATCAAGACTATGGGCACTCGAGGCAGAAGCAAACTCACAGTGGCATAAAATCAGCACTAGCAAGATGAAAAAAAAAAAAAAAATCCTACAAGAAAATACAAAGGACATCTCACATGAGCACTGTAGAAACAGCTGTGGCAGTCTATAAAGATCCCACTGCCCCTCAGTTTTTTGTTCCCAGTAAGAGCTGGGAGAAAACATGGTGGAAGTATTTCACACCTACTTCAGCACAAAGTAATGGATGAAGAAAACAATGCAGTTCCTTCCATTGTAGGGGTATTCACCTTCAGCTACCAAGCTACAACAAGCTGCTGTGCTGATGCATCCTCCTTCTAAAGGAACAATACTTTTCACCTAGGAACTAGTTGAAAACCACCACCAGTGTTTCTGCAGTGGTAGAATGATGACCAGTTTACACTGGTGAGATATGCTCATACTTTGCTAGTATCACGTGCCTGAGCAATGCCTTACACGCATTGTACTGCAGGTCTGGGAGACATGATGGTGAAATACATAAAATGCAGTGTCAGAGTGTAATGTCAGAAAATAAAAAACATAATGCCAGAGAATGTTACATGCTGGAAAGCTACAGAAATCATGGTGAAAAAGAAAATCTACTGCTTTTTGTGTGTTTTTGGGAGTTGGATTGGTTTTTCTTGAAAAAACAGTAACAGAACTTCAAGATACAAGGTTGTCGCCCTGAGAAGGATGAGCTCTGAGCTGACGACATGAGCATGTGAATGACTGCATGACATTTTAAAACAGAATATATCATGACCTTGTATTGTTCATAAAGGCACTTTTCAAACATTGCTGCTTTTGAAAACGCATTGCAATTAAATATACTTTCGTGGAAAGGAAAAGTAGTGTTGTTGTTATCATGTTGTGTGCTAAGAAAAAGGGACAGCATCCCTAACGAATGGTATGCAGACACTAGACATGCAAACACAGAAGAAAAGAGATAATTATAACAAGTTTTGTGCAGGGTTTTCCATTTCATCAGTGCTGATCTTTGCTAAAACTGTCAAATGGTCACAAATTGGAAAAAAAACCCAAACAAAAAACTGATGGAACACCCATTGTTATATTAAGCAATGAAAGATTTACACACCTAATTTTGAACTGAAAAGTGCTTTGAAGCAAGCATTAATTTTTCAAGTATGTTGATCAAATTAAATTTGCTTTAAAAAGCCCAAATATCGTATTTGCATAATTTATTTGGATAGTCTTGATTTTTTAAAAAATTGACTTTACTAGAGTTTTTTTCTAAATCAAAAGAAAAGAAAGAAGGAAGGGAAAGAAAACAGTTACAAAGACTAAAAAGTTGGAGAAGGCTAGAATGGATACAAAAACTATGGAAAAAGCAGGAAAAAAGGGAAAGGGGTAAAATACAGAAAGAAAGAGATTAAAAAAAAGATAAAAGGAAAGAAAAAAGGAGACGAGAACCCTGATTTCTAACCATCTTTTTCTTCTGTGTGATGAAGCTTGGATGGGTGTCTTCGGCAGGTGCGCCATTTACCAAGACGCTTGAAGAAATTCTCCTCTTCATCTCGCCCATTGTCCAGGCCACCTCCTGGCCCCCCTCCTTCTGAGAGCTTCACTGCGCTGGTAAACTTCACCTGTGCAAAGACAGAAGGCCGGGTCAGGCTGCGCTGTACCACAATCTCTTGATCTTCCTTGCTTAGAGATAAAGAAGGGCTGTAACACAGTGGATCACCATAGCAACACAAGTGGGTCTACACAGATTTACGTACGCTGAAGCGCTTCATCTTTTAAGCTTTCTGCTTAAAGGATTGGTCTTTCACAAGAGGCTGTAAAGGCACAAAGAAGGAAGGAGAAGTGTGACCAACAATTAAACCTTAAGTGTGTTGACAGAGCCTGCATTTCTCTCTCAGTGAACCAAGGGAGACCGACAAGTACAGTGTAGGTTTAACCTAGTCTTCACTTTGAGCCGCAAAAGTCCAGTATCAAATTCCCATGGTACTCTAGTCTGAAGACTTCTGTGACCGAGTCTCATTGGCTGCAATGTCCATATTGAGTAGACTGTTTCACTGGACAGGTAAAACCAGCCAGATCCTGTCCTTCCAAGCTCTCTGCAATCCCACCTGACACATTTACCTTGGAACTCTGCCTGATGAAAGACAGACGGTCAACAGAGCTGATATCTAGGAGATCTTCCACCCCGTCAGCCAGGCCAGAGAGGGAGGAACGCTTCAGCCAGTTCCCTGTTGCAGAATAAGCCACTCAGGACAATTCTGAAAATGCTTCCAAGCAGAATCTGTTTATTAGCAATTGTAGTGTATTTCTCGAAAGTGTCCATGCCAGGGGTATGGGAAAATGGGGGGAAAGCAGAAAGCAACCTTTTTGTGTTACATGCATTAACTACCATGCAAGGCTGGATCTTGGGACTTGTAAAGGATATATCTTTGTCTATCAAATGCTATTTGTAATATTTCTCTTCTGCAGAGAGGAACAATGCCTGTGAGATTAAGGTACTAGCCTACTACTTTGGAGACACGGATTCAATATTCTATTTTGCCACATATATCCTCTGTTACCTTTGGCAAATTGCTTACGTTTCCCTTTGCCTCAGTTCCCCATCTGTAAAATGGAGAGAGCAGCATTTCCCAGCTTCCCTTGGGAGAATATACAATATACTTGGACAGTAAGGAACAGTGTTGCAATATTTCTTAAGACAAATATATCAATCTGCGTTTCTCTGCACATGCAATATGTATATAGAATAGGAAGAGACATACATTTACCTATGGGGAGTTTGAGTTTCTTTCGAAGGGAGATTCGTCGGGAACGGGAGCGGGAGCGCCTTTCTGTGGTTGTCCCAGAGTGAGCAGTGGTGCACTCGGATGTGTCCTGCTCAGACTGACTACTGGTATCACTTGCTGCACTCTGTGACTTGAACATCTTTCGCCAGAAGTCCTTGCGTCCCAGAACGGCCCCTTGGATTTGCTCATCACTGGAAGAAAAGGGATGCAGAGCGTGAACTGCATTTCAGTGAAGTTTGGATGCTCAGGGGAATGAGGCCTCCCTCCTGCAGTCCCCTCCTGACCTCTCTATTCTTTGAGGTTGTTTCATTTTGAATTCCAAACATACTCTTCTCAGTGGGACATACTCAAGTTTGACAACATGCTCAATATTGTTCGAGGCACAAAATAACCATCTTTTCTACCCTTAGAAGCTTGTCCACTGAACAGATAATTCCAATTTGTAGTTTCTACATGTGAAAAACAAATCATCTTCTTTAGGTCAAAATGGCCCATATTGATAAGACTACACTGGTGCTTTCTACAGGGATGTGTACTAGAGAGCTTTTGGACATCACTATAGCCATTTTTGAACCTGCTGGAGTCACAGTTCTCATTAAGGTATTGGAATGGGGACAGCGTATTTTGCTACACTCTTGAGATCTCCCATTGCTGTGGCAGGGCTCAGAGCAGAACAGCTTTACAGCAGTAAAAGGCTTTGTGGTATCCTCGCAGTCTCAGAAACAGTGAGTCTTTGCAGGCTCAGTTGCTGCAAAAGAATGCATAATACAGCAATGTCCTCATACAGTGTATCTCAAAGCATTTTAACAAGACATACAGGTATTCAGATACACAGAGAAATTAAATTACTTGGCTAGTGTTACTTAGGGACCAGTGGCCATTTATAAAATTTTCTAAAATTCTTAAGAGTATTGATTAAATTTACTTCAATATTAAATGGCAGAATTCTTTGGACAATAGAGACGTCAAACGTGCAATCCCTAATAGCAGGTTGATTTGCTTATTGAGAAAACTGGTAGAGCACCTGTGCTGATAAGGGAAATGCAACAATCTTCAGAGACTACATGCCCGAGATAGGTCAGAAATGGGCTGGCTCTTGGGAGGCAGTAAAGAATTAATGACCCTTAGCAACAACTTGGAAGTTGAAA
This sequence comes from Platalea leucorodia, assembly GCF_965183815.1. Lineage (NCBI taxonomy): Eukaryota > Metazoa > Chordata > Aves > Pelecaniformes > Threskiornithidae > Platalea > Platalea leucorodia. The sequence continues at coordinate 64,420,590 of NC_138827.1, forward strand.
ATTAACAGTATCATCCCCAGAAGTACAAACAAATCATGGAGAAAAGCTGTGATAACATCTCTGAGGGAGTCACACTCTATTCATGGATATGGTAGTATACGATATTGACAAATCTACTGTACTGTCATTTGAAAATCTCTGGTGGTTTCCCATCAGGGTGGGTCCAGTTGGCATCATTGAAAATAGGCATTACCTGGACATTATCAGCAGCTCCTGAACAGACACTCAACGCATTTGGTGTACCATCCAAAGAGATAAGTCCTTGCTGCCCTGCCCATTTGTACTAACCCCAGAAGGAAGCTGCTGGCAATAACGTGTGAAACAATTCAATATTTACTCACTGTTCTGGAGTTTGCATTGGGCGGCTTGAGACGTAACTACGGCATTCATCAGGGGCAGCTGATGCCTGGCTTTTGTCAATGATGACGCTTCCCACCTCAGATCTATACAAACAATGTAAATCATCAGCTAAAGCAAATGGATGGCCCATCTCATGGTCATCACATAGCTACATGACATGGAAACCAGTGCTGCTGAGCAATAACGCAGCTTTAGAGATGTACCCTCTCTTTAGCAACTTACTGCCTCTCTATATATAATTCATGAAAAAGGCATCAGCTCTTAGAAGCCAAGCCACAGTTTTTAGGAGTTTTTCAACTTTCTTAATACTTCTTCCCAACATTTTAATATGACAAGTCTCAAAGCACCAGAGAAAATTTATTTTTGGCAAAGATGCATGTCAGGATTAGATTTCTTGTGGGACTTGTTTTGCATACCAGGGTTTACCTGTCAGATAAACAACACTAAGGATATGATGTACATTAAAAGATATGTCCACACCGTGTTTTGGGACTGACACTATGCTTCTTACATCTCTTAACCTTTCCTTCTCCCCATGTTTCCATTGCACTGTTCTCTTAGACTTCTTGTATGAGAGGATTAACAATTTTTGCTGCAAATCTATTACTGTCTCAGTTCACTAAATTTTAAAGGAGACTGCTGCCACAGTACAATTCTGTACATCAGGAACTGACATATGCTATCAAGATAAAACACACAAGCCCTTGGACTTTCTACATTTGTGTTCAGTACATGTAGTCATACAGCCATATGCAAGTCAGTCATTTGCCTTCTCCCTCCTAGACACCCACCTTTTGCTCCCAGAAGGTTTTGGCTCTTGCTCCGTTTCCTCTAGTTTTTTTCCTGGTATTAACTTTTCAGCGCTGTCTAAGAGGGCACTGAGTGCCACTCTCCGAAAGACATTCCCATGAGCCTCCTTAATAAACTGGACCAGCTGTCGGATATCGCAGTACAAGCCCTGAGTAGCAAGACATCATGAAAATGAAAGAATTCAGTCTGTGGTTTGTAAAGAAGCAGTGAGAATCAATAGTTTCTAAAGTACTTCAGCAGGCCATTACTTCCACTGGCTGTTGTCTGATATACTCTCCATGTACAGGCTTTGTACTTTCTGGCTGGGAACAAAAGCTAGAAACTCCATTTAGTGCACTCAGAAGAAGCAGACGATGAGGAGCATTATTGTTACGGAACATGCTCTGCAATGGGCTCAAGGAGATGTAGAGGTATCAGAGGCTAAAATAGCTGCAAGATGAGGGAGCTGCAAAGATGACTTAAAGCCTGTTTTATCCCATTCATCTAGCCCATAATCTTAAAAAGCAGGAAAAAGCTAAATGAAGGGGAGGGCGGGGAGTAGAGTGCAAAAAATTTCATGTTTTGTTTCAAAACCAGTGGGTGTCTTGGGATTTTTCTTAATTATTTTAGAGCTTTACATCATCGGAAGAGAGAAGAATGACTCACTCATTCCCCAGCCCACTCCTACACTCAAGGCTCTTTTTAGTTCTGAACATTCATACACATCTGTGATGTGACAAATCACCTCTATATCTGAGGGCAAGGGGATGGAGGGAGGGAACAGTTTCACAGGACCTGATTTTTGATCTATGACCTTTCCTGAAAGATCTTGGAGTATTCTGAAAATTCTCAGCTAGGAACTGCACAGCCAGCTTTCAACAAAAAAAAAAACCCAAACAAACAAGTAATTGGACCTATATACTGATTAAGGCTCTTTTTTATGATATTGAACATAAGATTGACTTTAAAGAGTGATGCAACAACAGGAAATTCTCATATATACTTTGCGTACTATGTTCTCCATACAGGCACAATTAATGGTACTATGCTTAAAGATAAGTTTCACCTCACTAAAGTAGGGTCCAAAAAGACATAGAATTTACAAGGAAAATTTATACTTAGTGATCCTAATCTAGGTCCAACAATGGCGCATGTTTTTCTGCATCCCACCACTTAAACTCTGCTGAGAAACATTTCCAAGGAGAAATATCCATAAGTACAAGAGGACTGGGACATAGGCAGACTACTCTGCTGGTTTAAGATGTTACTATGCATTTCCTTCCCCCTCTCCCTTCCCCTCACAGAGGATTACTGCCCCTTTAGCTGGACTTCAGTGCCTCTACAGCTTTACCATAAGGATGGAGCACAAGAGTGCTTCTTGGTTGCTTCCATGAAAAATCCTAATTTTTTAAAATAAAGGAGGTAGTTTGAGATTAGCGGCTAGATTCTGCACCAATTTGGAAGAAGAGAGCTCATGTCATCCATTCTACTGTGGGGAGATAGCACATAGGCAGCAACCAGCAGCACCTTGCTTTCCTCCAGGTATTTGGTAAATTGAATGTTTGTCTAAACCTTGGGAAGACGTACAGAACGGCTGTTCAGTAAATCACATACTCTGCCATGGGTGGGCCACGCCCTTCACCAGGTAACCTGTCTTTAACTTTGCTGAATGTTCATTTACGCTGGCTGTGGTCTTGTTCATTAATCCCTTGCTCCAGACTATCCTACTTATCCATTTGGAAAAAAAACCCACAGAAGCTGCTTGAGCAGAGAGGAAAATGCAATTCAGAGTGCACGGCTTTTATCCTGGCTAAGTCCCCAGGTTCCAAGGCAGGCATGCAAGGAGGGCATCACATTTATATCATGTTTCAGCTGTGACTGCATAGCTTGCTACGCACAAGGGATTTGGCTAGACTGAATCAATTCTTCACTGTAAAGCCTTGCTGGTGACACCCAAGTGAAAAAGTAACTTTGTTAACATGAAATCAAGTGCTTACCAGGTTTTCCGGGCTGTGCAGCTCATGTGTAGTGGAAGCACAGCGTGTGATCAATGACTTGAACATGGCACTCACAATAATACCTTCTACACTCTGGGCTGTAGACTTGTTGTCCACTGTGGTGAAGTTATTCCCAAATCCAGCCTTGTCTGTGAAATTCAAGTACAAGCAAGCCCCCTTGTTAGGAACAGTTTAAAAAAGATGGCTTAAAGACACACATAAATGGATTCAGATACATGAGACAAGGGCAAGTCCCCACCTAATATCCTATGCTCAGTTCTTCAATCCCACCCCACAAAAATAAAGCAGAAGGGAAGGGTAAAATAAATGAGAAGGATGAAATCTTCCTAGAAATAGTTGTAGTATGAAAAAGGATTGAAAAGATCAGGACCACTCTGTTTTCCTTTTATCCACATCTCTCATTTAGAGACATACAGAATAAGGCATAGAATTTGAACAACACCTCCAGCTTTTCTATTTACTATTCTAAAGGATAAGATATGTTTGATGAAACTGAAAAGTGACAATACTCATGAAAAGAAAGTGTTCTGAACTACAGGAATACTGTTCTTGCAAGGTGCACAAGGAGACCAAGCTCTCAGAAAGAGTCAAAAAAGAATTACACGTTTATATGAATAACACAAAACATCCCAGTTTCCTTAGGTGAGAGAAAAGACTTTCAAAAGCTGCATGAGCTGCCATGCTTCAAAGCACAAGCCAGTCAATAATTGATGCATACTTGGGGAAACTTCCTATGGGCATCTTCCTCACAAAAACTTGCTATATAATATTTTTCGATGCTTTCTCTGAAGTGCCTGGGATCAGAGGTAGGCTAATAGACTAGTCAGACTCCCCGAGTGTGTCAGAGCAGCTCTTCCTACTCTGTAAACAATCATTGTTAACTGTTGTTGCATGCACTGACCAAACATAAATGTTTGGTCATTCTAATAGCACCTAGAATAATTTTCCTAACTCAAAAACAAAAGAAAAAAAATATATATAGACACATATGCACACATGCTTGTAACTGCAGGTATGTGCAGCTGTGTGTTCATGTTCTTGTTTATTCAATCTGTTCTTGCTATTTACTGCCTCACCTGAGGCACCACAGATGGTTTTAATGCTCAATTATATCTCCATTCAGAATAAACCCTGGATTAAACGGGCCATTCCAGCTGGTGCTTGGTCATGTCATGAAGCAGAAAACTTCCTGCCTGAGGCATAGTTGAATGAAAATATTTTCTTTGAAGAGCCATGAACAACAGGTAGGACAAATCAAAAGAGAGGCCTTCAATTTCAGATGTACTGGGTGATGCAAGATCACTAGGTGAGATCACTGGGTGGTCAAATCAGAAGAGATCCAACTCCCCTGACTCGCACTGACTGAGGATACGATCTGTACATTCTGAGGATAGTAATTCACCATTTTTTTCTTTTTTAAAGGAAAAGGAAAAGACGTGGCTTTTTTCTGATGGTACAGTTTAGGAATATTCCAGTGAGAGTTTCTGATGCCAGCTATACTTACTGTCAGTGACTGGCTCCATGCAGAATCCCAGTAAAGCATGCAGGAAATCCACCACATTATTGAGAGAATCCCTGTTCACATAGTCCCTCATGGTCTGCCGGAACTGCATCTTATCCAATTTGTACAGCTTTGTGAGGCAGTTCTGAGCCTGCAACAATATCCATCAAAGTATGTGTTTGAGTTTTCCTAATAGGAGCAGGGTATTTTTTGCTCTTGCTTAGCCAGTGCTCTGCTGTGCTGTCTAAAGTAACCTCCCCTAGAAGCCAGAAGCTTTGGGTCCTGTAACAGAAGACAGCTTCTCCTCTGAAGCGAACAAGAAGTTCAGCACAAGGAGACAGTGGACCAGTATGGGTGCCACTGTTTGGAGGTGGTAGTGAAGTCACTGCCAGCCATATCTCAAGGCCTGTCCTCCTCTCCCCAAGTCCAAGGTAAAATCTCACTGAATACAAATTAAGTAGGAATGTACCACCTCAGTCAAGGCTTATTGCCTTGGTGAAACAGGTTCTTAGCCTCAGGCACCTGATTTTCAGCCTCTGGCTCAGACCCAACCCATTTGATGCACCTGTACTCAGTGACCAATTTGTATCATGCAAAATATTAGCTTTTTATTTGGTAACTACGAATTGTCAATTTCTTATCACAAAAGTATCCATCCTACTGGGATGCCATGCAGGCTGGAGTTAGAGAATCTGAAATACCAGCTCTATGGCAAACATGAACTCTCCTGCTACCTATAGTAGGGTGCTTAACTTTCCAGTCAACTTAGACATGTGATTGTCCATGCAGTCAACACAAATGGTGCATGCAAAGCAGTTTGGCCAGACAAACGCACAGAAAATGCAGCAGACTTAGACGTGTAGGAAAATCTCTTCCCATAAATACCTCAATTCAATGAGTCTGATAAGAACCTTGGCTCCAAGAGACCTATTCATTTATGCTCGATGTTATGCATAGGCCTGAATGTTCTGCTGGCTCAGCTCCAACATTACATAAAAGCCTAACTGACATTTTCATGAATATGGTAGATGTTCAACCAGTGCTCTGTGCAGAACCTTTCTACCGTTACCGCTGAGACTCTCTTACCCCATCTTGTCCCTTTGTGTCCAGAACTAACGTTACTGCTGCAGTCTCCTCAGTACCTGGGAGTCTAGCTAACAGAAGAACACTGCATGGTACAGAGGCAGCCAATCCATCTCTGAGCCACCTAGCTCAGATCCCAGAACCAAATTGTAACTGTTGGCATAGCTCAGGCTAACCAAAGCCACGGAGAAGCACCTGGCTCCCACCCACACCGTGGATGGGCACAGTGTAAATTCTCATTACAGTCATCAAAAATGCTCTCTGCTGCAAGCACAGGAAGTGAGGAGGAGGCATGTGCTGGAGAAAGCCTTTGAAAGGCTCACATTTGACAGGGCATTGGACTGATCTCAGGGAGTCAAACTCTTCTGGATGAATTCAGATGTCTGGGCTACATCCGGGGCACTTTTCACTGCTTCAAACTGGGCAGAATCAAAAATGTAAGGAATTTACAGTTACTATCCACCCTGCCCTTCAACAGAGCATGAGCCTTCTACTTCCTTGCAGCACACTAACATGCCTGCAAGCACAGTGCACGCCAACTATCAGGAGCTGATGGAGCAGCCCAGCAGCAACCAGTCATAATCACCATTAGGAAAGGTGGACATAACTACACCTTAGACTTCTGGATTCAGATATGCAACCCAAGATAGCTGCACCTCTTGTAAATAGCGTACTCTGTCGGGGTACTGTCAATGTGAAAAATTACTTACACCAGCTCACACAGGGGATTTGCTCCCATGTATTTGTCCCTTCCCAGCAAAGGGTACCCATTAGGGTACTCAGAAGGACCCTGGGCCTCAAGCGCGCTCTTAGCAAGCCCCAGGGGCTAGAAGGTAACATGACAGCTGAAAATCTCCTGAAAATCTGCTACAGCTGGGCTGCAACACAGTCTGTGAGCTGGGGCAAAGAGCAACACATTTACTGTCAATACAGAGAAAGCTACAGAGGGGGCAGACAGCAATCTCAGCAGCTGATGTCAAAAGTACAAGGGGGACGCTTTAATGAGCTTTAATTCTCTTACATTCTCCCGGAATACCTGGTGTCTCAGGCGATCTCCAGAGAGCCCTCGGTGTCCTTCCCCACAACCATAGGCACAACCGAGGGACTTCACAATTTTGATCAGCATTGTGAGTGCCAGCCTATGGGTACTGACAGATGGGCCTTCATCCTGAGAGTCATAGAGAGAAAGATGGTGTGAAACCCTGGCACAACCACTGGCATTTTGTTAGCATTTTACTTTTAACAAATTGCTGTCCATTTCTCCTCTCAGACACTCCATTACTGAGTTGTTACTCTTGAAATCTTTACTCCAATTATTCTTCAAGTTTAGGGACGAGCCCCCTCCCTTTCAGCTCCCCTCAAAAAGTCATGCTATAAATGTGAAGTCCCCTACATGCTGCTATTAAAACCATTTGGCATTTACTTCAAAATATTCTGGCTGAAAAACAGAGAGCTAGCTTGCTGGAGCAGAAAAACAAGCACCTTTTAAAAATGTCTTAGGTATTATGCTACTATGAATTGCAACTTTGGAGGTCAGCAACAGTGTCTCTTGGCCAATTCTTATAGCAATACTGAAAAATTTATGATTTCTGGCCCCAAAGAAAACAAACTGTGCTCACACACCGGGTTCTGTTTTCCCTTATAAGTTATGAATAATAAACCTGAAAAAAATCATTGTGATTGAGGGTTTCAGGCACTTTGACAAGATATTGAAAATGTCCACGCAAAGCTCACAAACTCTGCTTTTGGCAGCTGCTTTGCTGGAGTAGTTACAGTGCTTGAATTCCCAAACATGTTTCTTCAGTGGAACCCCAAGTGAGCACCTGAGCAAAACAAATTAATTTGTGATTGTCATGCAAAAAAAAAGGAGGGAAAACAGAAGGGCAGTTGCATACACATGCGTACTCAATCTTAACAGATCTTACAGTACATTCAGGTATTGTATAAAGGGAAGCAAGACAAACCTTTTCTTGTTTTTTGTCATTCTTCTCATATGGCCCTCCTCCTCCACCACCTCCATCACTTCCACCTCCACCTCCTCCACCACCTCCTTCTTCTCCTCCATCTCCAGCTCCACTGACTGGGGGAGGCCCAAATCCAGAAGCTGAACCACCAGAAGCAGCCCCTTTGAGCTGGAAGGATCCTTCACTTGGTCTCTTTTCAGGGGCCTCATTTTCTTTGTTGTCACTCTTCCTCCGAACCTTCTCTACACAGGGCACCACACCAAGCTGAAGTAAGCACTCCACAATGTTCAGTGCCACATCACAAATCCGGGAACTGATGTCATGGTTCAGGACCAAGTAAACAGCCTTCAGGACAACCTGGGAGATTCAAACATCATACTTAAAGTCAGACTTATTTTCTCTCCTAGTACTACTTAGTGCCTGGAAATTCTAGTCACAGACCAGAGACTCATTATAGCAGGCACAGTACAAACTCAGAATGAAGTACACACAACCCTCAACCCCAAGAGCCTACAATCTAGGTGTAAGACAAGAAACCACAGGCTGGGCACAGTCAGGCAGAAAAGGAAACCATGAGATGACATCTGTGAGCCTGAGAACACTGCTTCAGTGCACCAGGAGCTGTCAAGTCATTAAGGGGAATGCAGAAAAGGTGAGTTTTAAGGTGCCATTAGAAGAAAGGTGCTATTCAGTTTTATACTATTTTATAGGGAACTTGGTGCACGCCCCAGGAACACAGCCATTAAATAATATCACTTAAGATTTGATGTGTGCATTCCACATGCACATGCGCTCCTTGCAAGGAGTAACAGGAGTTGCAGTATCTCAGAGTAGACTTTTATGATATGCACAAATGTATCTGACTGACCTTTATGTACTGCTGAGAGAAGTCATATAAAGAGGTGGAGGAAAAGCCCATCAAAACCCTGATCTCAATGGTACAGCTATATTGACAGAAGAGGGGCCTGGCTTTCCTCTTTCCTTGCCAATTACCGAGAGATCCAGCATGCCGTTCTTGTGGACAAAGTTGTTGGTTCCATCAATGTGATCCGTATCCTCCAAGCAACTGTAATTGATGCAGGAGTCTGTCAGGCTCCGTGGGAGGTTGGCACATGCAAGCGGCTCATGGGGCATCTCAGGGATAGGCACCTGGTTGCAAAGCTTCCTCATGTGCTCATTGAAGAAATCAGCGTAGCCCACATTGAACGAGGCCAGGGTAGTGTTGAAGGTGGCCACAGTGATGGTGGAGATCTGGGACCGCACTGCAGGGAGGAAAATGGCTACCTGTAAATTTCCATCTCTAGAGTTACAAAATGGTGAATTGAGGCTGTCCTTGTTTACAAGAAGGGAGCAGCTCTTAATGCAGCTTCTAATGCTGAAAGACAAGACAGGTTCCTAATTCCTATCATGGGTACAGGGATGAAAGCATAGATTCATTTCTTCCCTTAAGCCTGTGCAAATTAGAACAACCCCAAGCTTGCTCTAGCAGTACAGTTCCATGGCAGCTTAAGTTGATCTTGGTTAACTGGGCAGTTAAGTAGATCAGGGAGCTCAGCCAGTCTAGATCTAATCCAAAAGGGGGATTAGATTTTGGCTAGCTTTGCTCCCTGTGTTGGTCCAGTGCCTGGTCTTAAAGGCAGCACTGCCCCTGTGAGGGAAAGAGGAAGGACTCTGCAGCTGGATTCAGGAGTGAAGGTAGGGTAACAGCAACACCAATTTGGAATAGCTTTCTAAGTCACAACAGTTTGAAATATTTCCATCACACCAGCTGAAAAAAATGGAGCAGTGTGTTCCTAACAGTACTTGTGACAGTCTAAACCATCTCCAAAATGCAAAGCTGACTGATAAGAAAGGCAATGTGGCGTCTAAGTTCACAGTGCTCAGAGAAGGGACTTCATGACACAGGCAAGCTTAACTTTAAATTGGTTAGCTCAGGTAGTGACAGAATTTTGGCTACACAGGCCAATTTTTATCAAGGATTCACCACGGTTTTACAACTCATGCTGAACTCCAGGCCACGATGTTAGTAATTTCCCACCCTTAGTGCTTTGTAAGTAGGTTTATACACCCTGTAGTGTAGAAAGACCCTATGTGTCCCACAGTGTTGATTGGACCACCTTCTGCCAGGCAGTACAGTAAGAGGGCTATGGAATAACAAAGAACCTCTACCTAAGGCTATTTATTTAATGTGTTCTAATGAATAAAATAACATACATCTAATAAGATTCCTCAAGCACTGACTCAGCGATGGACTGGTTATATTATGCAAATAACTTGCCAGAGCGGTGACTACATTTCCTCATAGCCTGTGCAACCCTGCCAGCACTGAACTACCACTATTTATTGTGAGAAATGTTCTAAGGTCTATGGCAGTATCTTGAAGTATGCTACAATTTGGTCAATGATCAGGGCAGGAATTAGCTGCCTGTAATCACAGGATTACTTGCTGGCAAATGTGACTTTTTAATGGCATTCACTGAAATTTGCATGGTGAAGATAACAATACAGAATTAGGAAATTTTGTTCCTGAGCTACCAAGTTTGATGCTTATCCAAGGGTAGCTATTTTTTGTTTCACTAAGGTTTTGCTTAGTTTGTTTTGAAATGGCTAACAAAATTCCATATCCAAATCCTACATAAAGTAACTTTTCCTGTGTTGTATCTTTATTTCATTATCACTGATAGGGCTGACTGCTGGATGGGACTCACAGAGGCAGGGAAGGAGGACTAAGGAGTCTTCATTTACATCCATGCATGCCTGCAGCATGTGCCCGTGACTCCTCTTGAGCAGCTACCTAGGACATAACTAGTTTTTTATCTCTGGTTTTCAGTGTGTCAGCCAGAAGAAATGAGCTTATCAGCAAATGTCTCCTGGCCAGGGAAAGTAGACAACAGATGGGGAAACTATGAATGACCAGTATGCTTGGATATAAACTCTCTGCAAAACAAAACAAATGTGTAGTATTCATACTTATTCTCTAACTACAGAATGGTTCATTCAAAGTCATAGACTACCACTAGAAATAGTATGATTTGTCCTATTATATAGCTGCTGCACAATTGTACCTGGAGTACAACTAGAAAAACAAGCATTGCATATGGCTACCTTTTAGAAAATATTTGGCTGGAAGCTGCTGTAGCAAGTAGGATTACTGCCCTATAGAACAAATGCAGGCTGGGAAGACAGACACCACAAAATTGATCCAGGAGAAGAGCTTTGCCCAGGAGACACAGAGCAGAGATGAAGGAGATGTGCCTACACTGGATTAGAGCTGACGCAAATCCATCCTCTCTCAGATTATTCAGATTTGCTGTGCTAAAAGAGCATGGATCTTTGAGAGCTCCAAGGCTACAGCACATATCACGTGAGTGCATCTGCAGCCTCCTAGGTATGCTGCCTGACAGCTTGTGCAGAGACAGACTGTGCCCTGCTCCATGGAGCATCTGACATCCTGCTCCCTCATCAAGGTTTAAGGCTGCACTTGCCACAAGTGAGGCCCAATCTCTACAACCAGGTTTTGCCACTAGCACTGTGTACGAGGGAGAAAACAAATTCTCTGTGTTTAGGCAGTAGGAGCAGTGCCAGCAAAGTGCTCTGGTGCAGACAGCCATGCTGACAGAGGAGAGCCTTCCTCTGCTTGGCTAACATTGTTTGACAAAGGTGATGTTGCCCTGCCAGTAGAAAGACTCTTCCTTCTGGAGCAGACTTCATCCCACCAGAGGCTCTCCCATCGTGATCACACTGGCATTGCTATTTCTGCAGAGGGCTCCAAGACAGATGGGCCTCAGGGAGATTTCAAGTAAATTCAAAAGCCAGCCTTCTATTTGGCACCCAGGGAATTAAGAAAAAACCCTGTGATTCTGAGCACAATCCAGAAGCTGGGGACTGTGAAGGGGCATTAAATACCACAAGATTCCCCATGAAACCACTAAAGTTATCAATACCAAATTTCTGCCCAAACTTCTGTGCTGTGTTGTGGTAAGGTGAAAAAACGCCAAGCCCTGCCTTCTCCCCGTTGATGGCTGCCAATTTTTTTTACAAATTGCACCAGGTAAACATGAAAAGTTTGGAACATTTTTCTACAAAAAAAACCTCAAGAGGTAAGGAATAAAAACGGAAAAAACAATTAGTCATATATTCATACATGGAAATAGTAACACTTCCTTAGCTTCTTGGAGTTGATAGTTCAGTGAAACGTTTCGTTCCTGATGTGTTAAACTTACCTTCTTTGACTGTGTTCTCTCCATGGCTGTTTGAGTGGTCCGGCAGGTCAGAGACCAGCGTGTGATGAGAGTGTGAATGCCTGGCGCTTAGGCTCTCCATCTCCGTGGCTGTGTCAGAGCTCCCCCGTCTGGTAAACTTTCCTAGGGTGAAGACATGACATGAGTATTTAGGTTACTTGTCTGAGAGGTGCTTGGACGCAAGAGACAGTAACTGAGGTTAGAAATTGAAGGATTGGAGTGAGCAAAAGGCAAGGCCTTCTAGGACCCTGTGAAGCAGAACCAAACATTATAGTGAGATATCTCACCAGGGTTCATTGACATTAAGACAGAATCTATACACTCTCTGCAAGGCTCTCCCCATCAGCACATACTGATTTAGCTGACACCCACACTGTCACCCTCCAGCAGCTTCAGGAAAATAAGATTGGTCAGCTCTGAAAGACACGACCCTTTGGGGCAAGTTATAGCAATTTGGCTTCTTCTCCCCTTGCCCAAAAGAAATAGGTATATTAAGATGGGGAGTGCTAAAGCAAAGGATCTGTTCATTGGATCTGAAATACGTGATTTCACCAAGATATCAGAATGAAAGAACTGTAGGTTAAGCCAGGACAAGATCCTGGAGCCCCTGTGATCAAAATGTAGCAAACTTCTTGAGCTACTGAAGATATGGGTAAGAGGATTTGGATACTAAGTTTGCTATTCTTGTACAAATCTGTAGGTGTTCGTGTATTAACCATTGACAAAACACGTGCATCTTTAAGAATTCGCTTGGCTAAGCTCATTGTCCTGTGTCCCAAAGAGGGACATGTTTAAAATGGAGAGCTTACCAAATGATGCCATCTAAGCTGGTATAAATGAGAAGGCCATGGCACGGCTTTAGGCAATCATTTTGCTGCCTACCATCTCCATGAAAGGGTGCCAGGATGAAATCTATGACACTAGAAATAAGTTTATGAAACAGAAACAATGCCTAGACACTGTTCAGTGAACGTGGAAGCTTGAAGGAGCCAATATTTAGATTTAAACACTGTATCTTTCCAATATCAAGACAGTGTAAGCCCCACTATCTGAGACAATACCCTATTTATTTTGTATCCACTTGAGGAAGACTGTGAATATTTTTTGCCGTACTCCTAATGACCATATTGCTCCCTCTCCAGAGATTTCTCTTTAAAAGAAGAGGATGTAACCATTCCTTGAATCTATTTTAAGGTGCAGTTGTGCAATGCTTGCTACCACTCAGGGAAAGTACATTGAAGTGGTACAGACATGACTACAGGTTTCTAGAGTAGCTGTTATTCCAGTAAAGATGGTAGTTTTCAGAGAAAAAGGGAACTAAAGCGTAAGTCATTCAAGGTCTGCTGTCAGCACAGTTGCCACTTCTAGAAACAGGTGTGTAACGCTGCAAACAGAGCCAAGGACGTAAGGTGGCAACAGGATGGATGAAGAAATAAAGAGCCTCTGTTGTTCTCTGAATGTTCAGGAGAGGAATGACACAGAACCTGGGGCAGAGATATCAATATCTCACCTAATATGGTGGTTTGCCATCCTCCTCTCTCAATGCCACGCCGGTCCTCTCCGATTCCAGAGAAACTGCCAAAGGAGAAAGTGCTGCGAGTAGGCGAGACATCCAAATGATCCTCATGGAGAAGGAAGGGCACCCCCATCCTTCGTTGCCGCTTCTTCCCAGTATGGTGGAAAGGAATTGACCCTTTGCGCTCACGCTCCCTGTCCTCTTTGCGGCTCTTAAACTGCAGGAAGAAGAGGAGCAAATACGAGAGCAGGTAGAGACTTTGAAACATGGCAAACTACCATTTGAGGGAAAAAGATAATACAGATGTGTGGCCCAAGTGTAACCTTCCAGTCTGAGTTTTTTATCTTGGCCATTTACCCTGATAGCAACTATCTGCACTCTGGGACCGTATGAGTATTTAAAGGAACTCAGTCTTGCCCTAGGCTGGGATGGATGCCCTTGTATAATTTTATGACATTCTCAGACCATGAGCTAGATTCGTAGAATCCACAAAACTCTAAGTATCTTGGATAGCTGCAAACCCAGAGCTTCATGAGGTAAAAACATTGGAAAAACTCACTGGATTAGCTGGAACTACAGTGAGCACAAGCACTTAAAAATCAGCACTGTTTGAGTAGCCTCTCCTCATGCAGTTTCAGCAGGACAGTTATTTGTATAAAGATTTCTGTATTGTGTTTGGAATGTGCATATAAAAACCTATGTAATAACACACAATCATTTCCAATGGAAAGAGAAGTCAATCTCACATATGGCATGAATATATATATATTCCAAGCAGACCTTCAGCTGCTACTTACCAGGACATTGAGGTGAATCAGAGGTAAATTAAAGTACAATTTTGTTCCACTCACCTTTTTGAAGATGTTCATCCCCAGGTCTGTGGAGAGATCTGGAACTGCTGGTCTACGCAAGTTGGTCAGTGAAACCTTGGAAAAGGCCTCTGTGCTTAGTGATTTTTCTTCCTCATTACATTTCATTGTAAGATCCTGCAGCTCCCAAAAGAAAACAATAAGCGCAAGGAGAAATAGAGGATAATAGGCTTAAAAAAAAGAGCTACTTCCAAGAGCTGTCATAGGAGCACTGTAGAGGAAAAGGACCTTTAATTCATTACACAAAACACTATTCACATATTTAAAGAAAAACAAAAGAACAAACAAACAAAGTTTAGAAACTCACAGAATTATTGACCTTGTCTATCATTTCTGTCACCACAGAAAAAAAGTACAGCACATTGTGCTGCCATAGAAAGCCTGAGGTGTGGCTGTCAGTGTGGTCTAGTGGCATGGAAGACTCATGTTCTGTTATACTCTGATTCTGATCCCAGGTACGACTCTGGGTAGCTGACGATCTTCTTGAGGCCTTGGTTTACATTTATGAGCAATCACAATGGCTACCCTTTTTGAAGCGTTTTATTTAATAACTAAGAGAATATGCCCTTAATAACATATGCCCTTAAACATGCATTTTGGAACTGAACTGCAGTAAGCAGCTCTGTCCCTTCAAGAGACTTGATTTATAAAAATTTTATTTACTCACTAAAGAAACCTAAGATTTCTACATCAGTAAGCATCCACCACTTGTCATAACAGTGCTCCAAGATCTGTCCATCATAGTTATCATCATAGTTCATATTTGTGAAAGCCCCTATAGCTATAGCACAGAATGCCCCATGACAGTGAAAACCTTGAGACTAATTTACTGACAGTTCAGTAGAGGGCACCCTACTGTCCTTCTGCACTGAGCCACACACATTACAGCTGCCTACTGTAAAGAAAAGCTTTGCTACAAAAGGTGGCATGAGCTCAGCTCCTGCCCATCTGTTCTCATTAAAGATCTCATGCCACTTTTCATGAGATGTTTGTGCAGCTGACCTGACCAAATTCCCTCAGGACAATTTTCTTCTGCCTAAATATCAGCTTGTTTCCAATGGAGATGCTCTTTTTCCTTGCTCCCTCATCAGAAAGGTTCTGCTAAACAACTGGGTCATGTTAAAATACTTTTTTGCTTTCAATCCAGAGACAGCCGTATGCCAATGATAGATGAAGCAACTCCTGTGGTATAGAAGGTTTAGTTTCTGGCTAGCCAGATTGCATATTGCAGAGCTAGTGAGCTCTGCAATACACAAGCATGCAGTTTTATGCATAAAAAAAGTCCAGCAGAAGCCGGTGACAGTCTCTGCAGCTGAAGTCTTAAGCACCAGTTACAGTATTTGCAGTACTGGGCTACTGGGGACCACACATTCTTCAGAGACTTTTCAGGCTAATCAAAGACTACCCTTGAATCCTTCCTATTGGTTTTATCAACACGAGAATGAAGGTCACACAAAACAGAAAGATTCCTCTTCACAGTTGTTTTCAGTCACATTCAGTCAAGATATGCTTTTAAACCATTTTGCATATATGACTAAAGATTCAGGGGAGGAGTCAAATGTAAAATCCAATGGACAGCAAATCAGGATTCAACCCTAGGTGCTTTCAACAGCAAGGCCAGCAAGTATTACATATAGCTTAGTTCTCAGCTTTTACAGCTCTCTGGCCTCTTCTGGCTGGAAGACATTATATGAATTTGTTTCAGATTCATTATCTTTGTCCATTAGTTACTAAATCAGTGTTTTATTAGGTGGCTTAGGTCACCAAAAAGGACAGAGTGAGGATCCAGGCCTATTGTGATACAAGCCATACAAGCACACAGGAAGACACAGTCCTAGTTCTGAAATCCACTTAGGGTAAGTATCAAGCAAGCAACACTTGAAAACCAAATTACAGAATCACCTTAAATGTACAGTGTGGTATATGATGTATGTTAATGAATCAAGCTAGCCCTCCTGTTGAAGACCGATTAAAAATGTGGCTATTCTGTGCAGTAGGCTATGTGGCAATTATGATATGCACAAGATGGATAAGAAAGCAAAATAGTTTTGGGGCTGCTACTCTTGATCTTGTTGTTTCTGTTTTCTATCGCCTTCCTTCTCCACGACTGTATGGCTACCAGCTCATTAGTACCTCTCTCAACTCTCAAGATATTACACTTGAGACTCTTGGCTTTATACTAGCATTGCAGCGAGCACTCCAGCTGCATTGGTCTTATGCTTAATTTAAGCTTTGGCTCTTTGCCCCTGCAATGTTAGTGCAAGACCACAGACGTTTGTGAGCCTCTGAAGGTTTCATTTCCTAGACCTGTCCTTACACTGAATTCACTGCATACGGATGCAATGCAGGTTTCCTTTATCACATGTTGCCAGGTCTGAAATATGTTTAGACTAAAGTCACTTTCTAGAGGAAGGTAGTATTCATTTTATTCACACTCCATCCAGTACCCCTTTTCCTATGCAACAAGGAGTGCTGGCATGCTGCATTGAATCTTTTTCTACTTTGCTGTTCAGTTTACTAGGCAACACATGGAGGATGTTCCTCATGTTCTCTCAATCCCAACTGCTTTAGCCCAAGCTTATATTTGAAATGTGATTTCAGGCACACAGAAAGCAATAAGAAGTATGAGAGTTTTGCTGAGGCTTAGGGAGATGCAGGAAGTTACCCTGATAAACTGCAGAACAATAGAAAGAATGTGGATTTACCAGAAAAATCTACTGGTTCCTGATGTGATTTGCAGGCAGCTGTGTTTGTCTTTAATCACTTTCTGCCTGCCACTTTAAATCTATCCCACTGAAACAGAGTGCCGATGTTTTTGAGAATTTATTGATCAACCTGTGAGCAGAAATGATGACATTATGTTAGGAATTCAAGATCTAGACTGAAAAGGCAGGCTTTGAGGATATCTCCGTGTCCGATGAGCTGGTGAAGTCTCAGCACACAACCCCTTGTGTTGACAGAAAGAAATAACAAATCCTAGCCCTCTGGAGGTGCCATTCTATCCTCTGACAAGCAGAGAACCTTAAGTGATGAGACTCTGAATTTAAGAACAGCAGTTAAGTCCCTACAGTTGGCTGGGACGAAACAGAGCTTAGGTGTCTCTGTGCATTGCACAGATTTCAGTCCTCAGAGTTGTAAAGAAGGGGGGTATGAGCTGAAACTTTTGCTGCATGGAAGACCGTTTCACCTCCTCCATCACAGCTGTTCTGCATAACAAATTGGAAACCTTTTTAAACAGGATTCCAATTTGATGAAGTACAGTAAAAATACACAGGACTGACACAGAGGTTACCAAAAGCAATCAAACCTGGCCCTGGGAAGAATGCCCTGGACAGAGTCCTCACATTAACAGCTAGAAAGTACCCAGTGGAATTGCCAAATGGATTTAGCAGAAAAATGTTAGTGAAGAGCAACTGAGCAACGGAATCTTCTGCAAGAGAAACAGCCTGTTAAAGCAAGAAATAGCCAAGTGTGTGAAAGAAGTGTTCCACTGTATAGAGAAGAGCCAGCACAATACTAGTGCAAACAGTGCCTATGGAGGGCAACCCCATTCATGCTGCCACGGAGCTGAGAACCACTGACTGCACTCCCTGTTGCACTAGCAGCTAAACTTGTTAATGTGCAAAATAACCGGGTTGTTATGAGCAAAGGCAAAGGGACGGTACATGCATGGAAACAGTGAACCACATCAACAGCAATATCTTCCAATTCTCCCTCCAGGAGATGATATTAAGGAGGATTTTCTGTACATGCACAGCAATCCTATAAAATCCTCATGCAAAGGTAGATTAAGACTGAATAGTAATTCATATCACCTGGCCTTTATGGAGATATGTCAAGCTTTTACAGGGATGAAACAGGCAGCATTTTATAGAAATGGCACTAAAGTATAATACAGTTTAAACAATACTGCTGCTGCTGAGCCCTTAAAACCACAAGTAACCACCAGCCCTCATAAAAATCATAAGAATGACTATAAAATCCTGAGATTTTAAAAATAACAGTACTAATATTTACATTGTTTATGATTGTCTTCTGGCTTATGAGCATCTGGGCTGTACAGGAGAAAAGATATTTCACCCTTCTCCCTTATAAAATGACATGTCAAAAACTGCCAGGGCTCTACAATACTGAAAGCAAGGATTTTAAGAAAAAACACCAAAAATTCTGAGAGTTCTGACTCAAAAAAGACATTTGACAGCAACACTAACAGAAGATACAGCCTTTTACTTGAGCTGTGTCATAAAATTGCATTGCAAAAAATAGAATCTGTATTAAATTTTGTTAGACAGTTCCATCAACTTAGTAAATCAGAATTTGCTGTTAAAAGCCCACATGACAGGAAAAGAGTGCACAACCTAAAAGTAGCACAAATCAACAAGGAGATTAACTGAAACTACAGCAGCATCCCCTTTTTATCCCTGGAACAACAGTGAGCTACCCAAAAGAATAACATTTAAGCTCTAACACAAAGATCTTTACCGCACTGAGGTTAGGAATCTGGGGTTCCTTTTCCAGCAAAACAGGGAGCAAGTCTTGACACCTATTAGGACAATTTGTCTACTGAGGTTTTGCTGGCAAATATAAAGGTAAAAGTTACACAATAACAGCAGGAGAAGAGGTAACCACATGAAGGGCTTTTGCTCACTGCTACTCTTTGCAAAGCCTACTCCAGTATTTTAACCCAAGTTGTCTGCCTAGAGTGTGCAGTGCTGCGCCAAGTGCGAGTCCTTTTCTCTCTTTTGAGGGGTTACACCAAAGAAGCTCAGTGAGTCCTGAGCATTACGCTGTAACGCAAAGGCAGTCTGATTTCTTCTGACACCTTCATTAGTATATTCTCACATTAAAAAATAATGTTATCACAGTTCACCCTAGATTAACCACCCCAAATCAACCCTCAAGCTTTCAGCAGTCACCAGCTCTTGTCTCTCTGCATCAGATTCTGCCTCCAAAATCCTCATCGTTCTCAGGGTCTGTTTCTGAATCAGTGCACATATCTGACCTCTGGGCAGTTTAACCAACACCAAAGCTGTGTGTAGTTGTCCAGCCATCACTTTCCAGCATCACCGCAACAGTTGCTATTTTCTTATTGATGGCAACTGCTTACCTGAGTTTTGTGGGTATTCACCAGAGAGGGTGCAGCAGCCACCATGGAGCTGCTACGAGGTCTTGGTAAAGGGGTGATCTCTGGCTCAGGTGGTTTCTCCGGCTTTTCCTGTAGCATATGTCTCAGCCTCTGCAGGTAGTACATTAGTGACCACTGTGTGCCCTCCTCGGACCAATGTGGCTGCAGCAGGCAGCGCAGCACTGCCACATCAAAGTATGTGGCATAGCGAGACTTCTGGCATGGTGGGATCACCAAGGACACCCTGTTCCAAAAAGCAGGAGTAGAAATGTTAGTCGTCAGGCTCCTTAGCCCTTCTTAGGGACTCAGCTCTCTGAATAAAGAACCACTGAATGATGATCTGTCAAGTTTGTATGTTCATCTGTCCTTAAGGGGTCACTCTCGATACCACAAACCTTTCTTTGATAGCTGGAAACCAATTCTGCCCTTGCATATATGCTGGTCCACCCCAAAAGACCCAAGAGCTCTACTAAGAGGCCTAAAATTTAGCCACTCGTCAAGAGCCCTAAGCCATTCTCATTCTCCTGCCATCTGCTGAAATCACCAGGACGTGCACACAGCTGTGCTTGCTTGAGCTTGCAGGGACATTTGACACTGACCCTTTGGGACTACGGCCCTGACTGAGGAAAGCATTACTGAAGACACGTAAGTGGATATTTTGCTTTCAGCTCCCTAGAGGACTCAAGTACATGCTTTGTTAAGTGCTTTCCTGGTTAGGGTTGCTTTCTTAAACTGTGGTTTGAAGATAAGACTCCAGCACCTGCGCCAACTGAATAATTTGTTCAGCTGGAAACAGCCAACACTTGAGGATCTGCTGTTCAGATACTACTAATATGTATTTAGGAATGGTTTACATTTGTACACATCAGGCCTTACTTAAGAAGGAGCAGGCAGGGCAGCTAAGTTAGTTAACCCTTTAAGCTAATTAAATTGATTCTTATACAAGTAAAAGTTACTGTTATGGACACTCTTTGCCAAGGTGTGCTAGAGAAAAGGACCATTTTCAGTCTTCATTATGATTTTCTTGCCTTTCAGGTGGTGTCATTTCCTGATGGGTTTTAGTACAGAATTTCCTAAGTATTGTAGAACTTAGTGCACGCAAAAGCAAGATGTTTGTAGTAAGCCTCAGAAATGAGACTCCAGAGATTTCAGATTTCGAAGGGATCATATCTGTTTTCAGAGCCAATCTTATTGCAATAAAATGCCCCAACTTTTTTATTATTTGGTTTTTACACCACTTCTCTCCCAGCAGAGTGCAACTGGCCTGATCTACTCCCTGTACAGTCACTAGCTGTTAGGAGACAATCTGTCAGAAAAGAAGCATGAAAGGGAGTCGCAGGAATGAGAATCACATGGCAAAAGGTGTGAAATGCTGGGGGTGGGGCAGGAACTCCAGAGATTCGTCTAGCTTTTTGCCTGCAGAAGCACACAATTTTATTGTTTCCACTCACTGTCTTAGAAACACACCTCCATGAACTGAGTACTTCCGTGATTTTTGGATTCTATAAAAATCAACAGCACTTCCGTGAATTGTATTCTCAGACATTTGGGAATCATCACAAGAACATCAAATATTTTTTTTTTTTAAACCATTTATATCATCAATTCTGCTAAACAACATGCGAACAGCATTGGCAGGACACCCCCATCTCCAGCTGGGTGGAGGCAGGCATCCAAGGCCAAAGTCCAGCAAAGCATTAGGGAACAAGCAGCAATACTGCCCAGTGGAACCTCTAAATGCTTAAGGTGAAGTGCATGCTTGAAGTGCTTTGCTGTGTCACTGCCCAGTGCCACAAAGCTGCCCTGTGCATCCAAGGAAGATATAGGACTGGCAAAGGAGAAAGAAGCGTGCAGTGAACATTGACACCACTTGGCATCATGTGAACTCTGCTCCATATCATGAGCTTGGAAACAGGGGGCAGGTGGCAAGGCTGGGCTTGGAGCAGTGCGTGCATGTAGAACTCAAACCTGCAGGAGCTGGTTTGCTGCCAGCCCCACAGGCCAATGTTGAAAGCACTTGGCGACTGCAGACCAGCCCGTCTGTGTCAGCATATGTCACTATATGCAATCTATAGATTCAAAGCTTCTCCCCTAGTCCTGTATTCAAGGTAAAAATGTTACAAGTTTGACGACTTCAAAATGAGCTGTTATAAAAACCTGAAAAACTGAATTAGGAAGGAGAAAAATAATGATAAATGGCAATGTGCTATAAAGTCTTTCCCATAAACCTGATGTGAAGGCTGCTTTTATCAGAGTCAAGATTGTGTCACATAGATGCAGCCTGTAAAAAAACCATGAAGATAGCTGGGATACTCAAAGCATCTCTGCAAAGGAAACAAAGCCCACCACCTCAATAGCAAATGTGAAGGGTCATGCATTGCTCCCTGGTCACTTTGCAGGACCCAGATCAGTGTCTGAGTCTAAACAGTCTTTCATGCCCCCCTGTAGGCAGCACAGGCAAACCCGAGGAACAGATTGGAGCAAGGCATGTTCTCCATATGAAATATTTGTCACTAAAGTCCTTCCTGCAAAGTCTCTTTCCCAGGCAGTGTGTTCAAGACAGCAGCTGGCCAAAGGGCTGTGGCTTTATTTCCTTCAGTGTTAAACTGCATCATCTGTAAATGGAGAATTTCACTGAATGGAGCCGGGATAATTAGCCAGGACCAGAGGAACAAGCCATTTGCTCAAGAAGTGTCTGAGGCACCAGAAATTAAAATTTGTGCTTCATTTAGAAGGAAACCTAGTGTTCGTATTATCAGCTCTTCGTTGCCTGTGACTGCAGGGAGAGTGGAAAAGCAGCCTTCCTTCAACCCCGGCCCAAGGACAAAGGAATACTGCGGCTGTTGGTAAGCAGAGTAAACAACATTTGTTCCCCAGTTGTCGGTTGCTTGGCAACCAAAGCTCCCTGTACAGTTTTAACTGATCAATGAGTCCTGCAAATGAGGAGACATAATGATGCTCTCTTCAAAGCCGGTCTGAAGCCTCATCCCCATAGCAACCACCAGACCCAGCTTGACAAATTGATCACCTGATGCTGTCTTCTTAAAAGGCTGCTTATTTTTTTATGGCTGTGCACCCTCTGAGCAGCAGTGTTCACACATAGAAAGGCAGTTCTGTCCCCAACTTCAGTTTTACTGGCTCACATACATACAATTAGATAAAGACCCAGAACTGACAGCAGGCTTGATACAAAATCCTGAGGGAAGCCTCCTGATGGGATCAGAACCCTAGAGAATAGCTTTGCCCTTTCCACCAGTGAAAGGGTGCATCAAATCCCTTTTTGAGAAATCAGAGCCATTCCTAGATTATATCCAGACACCCACTCCATCCCACGTTTCTTCTGTCTCTGTAATGAAGCAAATTCTTAAAACACTACAGTGTTTTGGATATGACATTTCCCCAAAGAGATAAGCAACAGGACCAAAATTTTCAGGAGGAGTTTAAGTGACACTCCTAGATCCACAGAGACCTAAAAATATTGCTAGGCTTCCCTCCCTCTCCACCCTCTGAACACACTCATCAGCTTCATTTACTTTATGGTACTACTGAGTGTCCAGCACTACTGAAAATCTGGTTCTATCTTTACCTGACCAAATCGAGATTAAAAGAAGTTAATTTATCAGTGCCATGCTGGAAAACCATGGCCTGGGCTCCGCAGGGCAAGCTGGGAGGATGTTTGCATGGCTGCGCTTCTTTGTTAGTCTGTTCCTTTGGGCCAGTAGTCTACAGCAAGCTAAGCAGCTGGATGCAGAGAAGGCATAATGAAGGCAATGGAGAGAGGCCTGCAAAAATCCTTTGCTAAAGGCAAAGAAAATTTGATCAGAAGGAAGCCAGAAAAGATGCCAGCTGCCTGATGCTGAATCTAGCTAAGGAGGATTGAACCTGCAGGTTATTTGTTACTGTCTTTAATTATAAGAAACCAACGTATTAGAAAAGACCAAAGAAAGTGTCCCAACAGGCCAGCTAGAGATTTCTCCAATGAAAGTGGCATTGAATATCAAGTGTCACCACCTTGTTCATCACCCAGAACTGACATTTGTTGAATTAAGAGTTTGAGATAAACATCTAGCATCCTTGGCGTGTACAGACAACAGCAGATTCACGATAAAGGACTTCTGTGACCTCCACTATTGAGTCACACCAGCCTAACTTTCTGCTGAAGGGGTTTGTACCTGGGATGTGCGGTACCTCTCTCCTGAGAGGTTTGGGAAGATACGCTTCCATCCAAGGAATTTCCACGATGACATGCTGAAACAGTGGCCTTTGGAGGTACAGAATCTGGCTGGGTTGTCTCACAGACCACCTGTAGTCCCTTTGGATAGTTTCAATAAAAGGAAATAGGTATATAAACATATTTATTTCTCCCATATTAGTTTTCTTAATGCAATTTGTGCTTAGACATGACTATTACTTATACCATAATACTGTGGTAATATCATGGAGAAACTGATCAAGCCTGGGGCTTCGCAGAACTAGGCATTGCACAGGCAAAGGGTAAGACAGGGCTCTTGCCCAAGAAATACATAAGATCAGGCTGCCATCCTATAAGATAGAATAAGGTCAAGGAGATCCTGCCAATTATACTCAATACCCTTTGGTTCCACTGCAGACAAGATTGAGAGCCTTCGGAAGAACTGTAATTTCTGGAGATGGAATACTTTAGGCTGGTAAGTGCAAGTGCTGTTTCAATACTAATTTCCCCCTTCCCTCAGCTCCTTATTCAAGCTTGTCTAACCTTAGCATAGAACTTACCTCGGTGTGTCCACTGTCCAGATTAGGGGATTCACAGGTCACGCTCTGATTGTTGGTAGGAGAACTTCTTTTAGCTGAGAAAAGAAGTCAAAGGAGGACATTTTGGGAATCACCTCTAATATTAAAATGTACCACTGAAAGGATAAACCAGAAAACAAAAACAAACCCAAAGCAGCATCTCTCTGCTGCAGACTTCCTAGGCATTAGCCACAGCCATAAAAAGAAAAAGAAAGAAAAAAGGACTGTTTTAATTTTTGCACAATTATTTCATTTGTGTTGTCAACAACACTGTCTACTGAAAAGTCTCTATTTCTTTAAAATTAAATTTGAATAAAAATTTTATCCTAAATCTATTTGGCATCAAATTGTGTTTTCCTGTGCATACTAATGCCTTTTATTTTGGAGCTCTTCCTCCTCCTATTTTCACATATATTCAGCTCCATTTCTAGGTTACATCACATATTGTGATTTCCAATTTGACAAATGCCTTCATCACAAGAAACACGCGAATGTCATATAGAAAGGTTGATCAGTGATACTGTAGAAGAACAAGGGCATCACAAAGACTCGGATGACAATTCTTGAAATCCTGTCACATTGCAAGCTATTCAGATGTGACTTAGTATCAGACTGACTCCAAACAAAACATTGCAAAGCTGCTTCAGTAGATTTTTTTTTAAAAGTTGTTGTTTGAAGGAAAATTTAAGTAAATTTAACTTTTTTGTCCCAATTTGAGACAACAATGCTCAGATAGCAGAATCTTCCTTGATATAAAGAACCTCATTCCAACTGCTATTTCCGTTCTGCTGAAAATGTTTTCAAAACATAAGAGTCTTTTCATTTCAGACTTTACTTCTGAAGCTATTCTTTAGGGATTTTCTGACCACACTCCAGACCTATGGAAAAAACTCCAACCGTCAAAGAAAACTTAGGACTAATTCCTTTTGTTAGTTCCAGGGCTGAAAACCTATTTTTTTATTCCAGAAGTTGAAGCAGAGGGAGGAAGAGGTAGATATCAAAGATGGTTTAAAATCATTTGAAAGATTTGAATCTTTTCATTTCTGGACTGTCCCAGAGGCCCACAAAGCCTTCAGAACAAAATATGACATCCAAAATGACTTATCATGAGAAAAATCTGATTTAACGAACTATATTTTCACTACTGTGAAAATTACAGTTCCGTGCTTTGGAGGACGAGCAAGCAATGCTACAGCGATATACCTAGCACACTTTCAATTCACTACCTTGTAGGAATTATGCAAAACTATTGTCTAAAAACATAAAAGTAAAAAAGGTTTTTTTAGAACTAGGCCAGACACAAAGGCTTGGAAGCCTAGGCACCCAACTCCTGTCTCATTATGGCTGAAGTACAAAGGAGGAGCAACCCCTTCCAGTATGCAAAAGTGAATTCACAACCTAAGCCTTCTTTGGAGCCTCTTGAAACTATATTTTGTTTAATTTCATAACATGGTGAAATTCAAATTTTAGATAGGAGAACCTACGCTGCCAACTGTGTGCTATTCACTGTTAATTTTTGTCCAGTGCCAGTCTGGGAAAGTCTTCCCCACCTGTGTCAGGCTGCTGCTAGATACTGCCATTGCTCTTCTTAGCAACTAAGGAAGATATGGTGAAACAGAGATACGACACTGACAGGAAATGATAACTCTACTGAAGAGTTTCTCATTTCCCATTTGTGATTTCTGTCTCATCTCCTATTTAATTATTATGCAAATCTCAGTTGACTCTGAGGGGAAACAACCTTAAATTACTCTCAAAGGTTTGATGAGTTCCTGCAGTATTAACATATTCCTTCAAATATGATGGCTACAGAATGTAAGGCAGCATCAGGCAAACAAAAGAAAGGTTTCCCAGCTCTCAGGAGCTACGTTACCACAGCAAAGTCACACACCTGTAACGATATTCCTGATTGGTTTTACAAGGGCGTTGAAGGCAGAAACTTCAGGCTGCCTGTGTTCCCACATAGGCTGCCAAATAACAAGGCCACTAGCCAACCGAAATGTCAGGTCAGACTCCTAGAAAGATGAACAGAGGTTGTATCACACAAGCTCACACAAAAGAATGTGGTTTCCAGTCTAAAAGGACTGTCATTTCTCTGATGTATAGATCTTAAAAGAAATGAGTGATACCACATGCAGTTCTGTGGTCACTATATGCTAACTCAAGGGCCACTACAGCAGACATGAATACATTTCAAGTATAGCTATTAAAAAATAATAGGGAAATCTCAATACAAAAATATACAAGAGGCTTTTTCCAAATGAAATTTCTATGCTAGCTAATGAATCCTATTTTTTCCAGGACATTAAGCTGTAAAAGAAAAGACCTTTCCTGTGTCAGAAAGCATCCCTTCTGACCATATATAACTACTTCATATTTAGTATTCGATCTCAACCTTAGAATTTACAGTCCAAGACTTGAACTTCTTGCCCCAAAAGGATAACAATATTAAATATTAAAACATTACTTAGAAATTGAGAAACATGAAATGTAACAAATTACTATGAAACAGCAGCATACAATATTATTATTATTAGCACTGTTAGTACCTGAGCTATGTCAATACAGAGACATTGGTACTACTTAGATGTGTGCCATCATTGTTTTACATATGCAAGTAGCTGAAATCATGTAAATTAGTACACAAGTAAATCTTAGCAGAATCAAGGTGCAGGTATGCACTTACTTGACCTAAGGTCAGATCTACATTAGGAGACACTGATGTTGGTATAGTCCAGCTATCCCCATAAGGCAAACAAACATGGTAATAGCAGTTCTCGCAGCATAATTATAGATGCACCACCATCTCCTGTTGACATAGCTCCACATGCCTCAGTGGTTGAAATCGATGATGCAGACAGAACTAAAGCAACGGCAGGAGCTGACTGCTTGTAGCTCTCCAGCCTTTCTATTCCCTACTCGTCATTAGGTGTCATCTTGTCATAATGAGCTCACCAGCCTTGTTATAAACTAAGCTTGTTTTTAAGTGCTATTTTTACTAAGGAGCACCTTGCAAGGGTTTTGGAAGTGGTAGCAGTAATATGTTTTACATTGTTACCTTGCACTGCTTGCACACGTCAATGCTTTTATCTACAGTTGTTAAGTCACAGGATTACATGCATCCCTCTCACCCCCAAAAGCCTCATTTAAAAACACATTGCTAAATACACAAATCCTCTCAGAAGTTAGGAATTCCATCATTTAGGTCTGCCTGTGCAAACATGTATCGTCTTCCTTGAGCACATGCATTACTTTGGTTATCTGATCAGATAGTATTCTTCCCCTGAGACCTCTACCTCTGTGAAAAACAGAAGGGACAATGCTAAATTAGTGAGCCAGGTACATGCCTCATTTACCTCACCTTTTTTGAGCTTTGCTTTGATGACAGAAACATGCATGTTTTCATGGGCTTTTCAGTGTTCATCACTACAGTATCTCAGAGATCTCAGAGGTTTTCAAGGTAAACCTGAGATATTGTTATTAACCCCATCTTGTAAATGGGAAACTACATCCCAGAAAGATTAATATAAAAAAATTGGAAACCTAATCTCTAATAGCCAGGGTCTACCCCCAGTTTCATTTCATTTATTCAAAGGGCAGCTGACATTTGTCTGTGTAGCACTGAGAAAAATTCAGCATCTCTTCCTGTCGTGTCCCAGTAGCTTACAGAGAAAATGTGGAACTAGTAAACAAGTATGAAAAATTTGGGCTAAATAAATTGAGCAATACCGTACAGGAACTCAGCAGCAGAAGTAGGTAAAGAATCTAGCTCTCCAGACCTGCTTTCACCTGCCTTAACCAAAACATTATCCTTTATCTCCTGTACTTTCTTATCTTCTTCAACTGTTGCAGCATACAAGGGTGGATTAGAACAGATCTACATCCAGATCCAAAGCCTCCATCACTTCATGACTTTATAGACCTTTTCCAAACACCTACTCTCCAGAGCCAGTTCCTCTTCTAAGGCTGAGCTGGAAAAGTAAAGACTAAATGGCAGCCCTCCAGAGAGACTAAAGACAAGAGGGAGGAGTCAGAGCATGCAGAAAATGTCTCCTCATCATACCACTCTACAAAGCTAATGCACTCAGCATAAAACCAACGGAGGGACCCTGGCAGACAGGAAGCCTGCAGCCTGCTTCCAACTTCAGGACAAAGGAATGCTCAATTGCCTTTGCCACTGCCATGCTTATACCACTATCCCACATTCCTGGTAATTCTCATCAAGATGATTAGTAATGACAACAACAAGTCCCAGTGGCACCCCCATGGTGGAATCCCTGAAAAGCTAGCAAGGCCCTTTTAAGCAATGGTTGAGAATCACTGGAGCAAGCTAAAGCTCACAATCCTTTCTGCAGCTTCCAGGGTCCCAAAGACTTCACCAGGGCCACAGATCTTTGACATTCCTGAGGGCTGAAAATAGCTGACTTCAGATTTATTTCCCTTTGTCTCTGCCTGATGCTGTGGTGATTGTTCATGTCACTGCAAGTATTTCTTCCTGATGGCAGTGGTATTCTGCCAGCTTGTTAAAACATTTCCAGTGGTCACCTAGTGTGCACTGTAGGCTGAATTAATTAACAATCACAAAGGCAGAATCATTCTTTTCCTGCTCAGAGGTGTCTCCACACAAGTACCCCACCAGTGTTCCACTTACTTTAATCCTGTGGACAAGGGGAGCAAAAAGGAACACAAAGAGCTCCACTGTGGCCATGGAATTCTGGAAGAACTTCCTTCTGTTATTCTCCTCCTCGTCATTCGTGGTGCTGGGACGGGGATGTCCTGGTGATCCCTGGTTTTCAGCCTGGTGGATAAAGGCGCTACTGCTCCCTCCCCAGCTAGAGCCTCTGTCTCCTCCAAATCGGTCATTGCTGCAGTCCTGAGGGGCCTCCAACAGCATCCAGTGAAGAGTGTGAAGAAGCTTTGTTTCAGCTACTCCAAGCTTATCCTGATGTCCTGGATGGAAAAATGCATCACAGTATCTCACGGGTGTCCATTAATGCTACTGTTGAGACTTTCAGAGCTGCACAGGAAACTGGGCATCCAACATCCCGATAAGCATTTGAAAATTAAAATTCTACCATTAAAAGTATCAGCATTCTGCTCATTATGTTTGAAACTGCCTAATTCACAAGTCTCCATTTACTTCACAGCATTTGCAGTTCAGTCCCTGAAATGTCAGTTGCAGGCAACTGAATGCATGGACATAGAGTGCTCCTAGAAGATGCCAGCTTAACAGCCTTGTCTGTTTGACTCTATTGAATGGCGTGTCTCATGAAGACATGCTGAAATTCCTGCTGAAATCACTGCTGAAATCAGTAAAAGACTAGTAAAAGTAAGTTAGATTTGGACTTGGTCCTATCCTTATTATCTGATTGACTTACCTGCTGAGAATCAAATGCATTAGTCTGTATAAAAAGAAAAAGAAGAAAAAAAAAAAGAACTGAAGATATTAAAAGTGCCTGCTGCAATTGGACACTGCACCATTCCTTGAAAGAAATATGTATTCCTTCAAGGAACCCATGCCTGCTGGGTAATAAGGCTTTTGCTAAAGCTAGTTCTATTATTTCTGGAAAATAAATAGCAAAATATTATTGAACTACTTTGACTGTTCATCTCATCAGACCATTAACTCCACTGGGGAAGCTCTCACAGGTTACCCTGCTATAAATGAGAACTGATCAAGAAAGGCAATTCACAGAATGAACTAACTGGGATTCTAGGATTTAGAATATGTTGGTGCCCTGAGCATCAATCTGTCATATTTTGACTGATAACTTCAGTAATGGAAAAACAAACTCACGTGAGCACTAACCTAGCTTGTTTCGGTTGGAGAGCAATGTTGCGGTGCAGTGCAGCACATGTGGGAGCGCAGCTTGGACAAGTTCCCAGCGAGAAATGCTCTGGATGGCTTCAGAGAGAGCTGGAGAAAGGCCATGCAGCTTGTTCTCTACTAAAACTCTTTCAAAAGACTAAAAGTAAGAACAAAGAAAAACAGACACTGCATATACCTTCTACTACATACAACATTCTCTTTCAAAACCCTGTAATCTGTAAGTTTTCATTCTATAACTAAAGCACACCTTAGAATATTTTTTTCTGAAAGACATAGACTGTAGCTAAAGCTCACCAGACATATGGACATACTTGGCTAAGAAATGAATGGGTCACTCAATATATTTTCTGTAATAAAAAAGAATTAAAGCAAGTATCGTGTATATTCGTCAGTGCCATCAAGCCAGACTTACAGTTGTGCTGGGTGTTAACCTGGCATACCAGTAATCCTCTTGGAAGTCACAGGAGCTAATGAAGCCTGTATTTGTGGAGCTGAGAGCTGGATATTCTTCTCACACACACACGCTCTTTCAGTTTAGTGTAACATAAAGGGCAGCCCATTAAAGATATATAGGCCTTAGGAAATGTTTTCACACCCTGCCACAAAAAATCATCAGTGTACAAAATTTTTTGTCGAGCCATGATGCAATGTTTTTTTGAACACTTAGAAGAGCTGATGGCTGCAGCAAGTTCATTATTTCCACCTCAAGCAACACAAAATAAGACTATCTGCCTTTGAAATCCCTAAGGAAGTTCCTTATTTCTAGTTGCTCCAAAAATTTCAATAAGTTCTTCCTCTGACCAGATACAAAGATCTCACTATAGGTCGCAAAAGCAGTTATATTCCTTCACTGAAGTTCCTAAAGTGAAGAAATACGTTACTGATAATACATGTCCTTGCCATATACCAGCTTAGCCTCCTGGCTACCTATTTGTTCACAAGCTGTTTCACCAATTTTATCAGGCTCTGGGCAAACAAGTAACTGTTGGCATTCATGACCTAACGGATGCTTCAAATGCCCTCACTCCAGATTCATAAAGCTTATCCTTCAACACTAGTCATATTGATTTTTCCAGCAAAATTGGGGGGAGGGTAATAAGAATAGACTTAATTACAAAGAAGAAAAGTAAAAAGGGCAGCAGTCATAACCTAGCTCTCCTAAATGACCAGCCACTCCCAGGTGCGGCATGCTAACCAGCGCTAATGTGCACTCTTCTGCATACACCAGCAGCTGCGCCCATCTGTTCTCTCAGGTCGTGGCCACATCCGCCGGTGTGGGCAGACACGAGCCCTCCATTGAGAGGCAGAATGCCCTGGTGCAAGCATAGTTCTGCACCATTGTGGTTTTACAGCATCCCTATAACAGTTCCGCTCTGGCCAGCACGGAGGCAGAGAAACACACATCTATTTGTACTTAAAACCTAAGACAGAAACTCCCCAATAGCACCAGGCACAGACAAAGAGAAGGGGGATGGACGATCACACTACCCATCTACTAGAAACCCCAGGTTCTAGTCAGAAAACTCAATAGACTTTCTTTATGGCGCAATGGCTGAAATTGGAGGGCATTCCTTGTAATACATGGACAAAAATGCTGGCTTCCTGGGCATTACTCAAAAATAATCTGCCATGGATTAGGTTGTCAGCAATGTGTATTTCTTAGCACCAGGATCGGATAACATGTCTACCAGGAAAAGGATGCCTCAGATCACTCTTACCGTGATCTGCTGGGGGCCACATTGCCTATAAAGGGAAATGGTCTCCTGCCATTCATTTCTATCAGTTCAGGAATGGGGGGAACATGAAGGGATGGCCGATGCTTGGAAAGCCTTGGCAGGCGGGGGAGCAAAGTACTCATAAGGTCTGAGTATTTTGTTCCATTTAGGAACTACAAAGTCATCGAGCAACAGTAGCAGTCGAGAGCAAATTAGTATAAAGACAACAGAGGTCTAGGACAACTATCCCAGACAAGGTTAACTAACAAAATGGGGGAACAAAGCAGGAAAGTATCCCCAGAAGCAAGAGGTGCAGGGTTAATGCATGGTTACAAACAACACAAAGTCTGAAAGAGCCAGTGAAAAACCATGAGATTTTACTTATTTTTGTCAAAAAGGGACAGGGTGCCACTCCTTATTTGTTGTTCCAGCCACACGCTCCCACCTCTACTCATGCATCAGCTCTGGGGCTCACTGAAGCCTTCATTCAGCCAATGGATTTCAAGCCTCTATGCAAGCCAAAATGGAGCTCAGCATAGAGGTAAGTAGTTCCTACCAGGTTAGTGACCTGAATTAGCTCACTGAAAGGCCTGCCAAGCACCAGTGCTGACCTAGGCTTATTGAAAGAAATTATCTTCTCACCTCCAGTAGAAAAGCCAAGCCCTAGGCTCACACTTCAGTACAGTGACAAAGCTACTCAGTTTACAGAGCAAGGGTAGGAAAAAAATCACTGTGAGCAGCAACACTATTCTGAAACGTGATGGAAGACAGTGTTGCTCTCTCGTTTTCCATTCAAGGTCTCATTCACGGGTACTTCAATGGCATCAAGGAGAAAGTTGTCCAACAACTGCGTTCTGGCAGCTCTGGCCCGCATTCTGCATACTTCAGAAACTCAAGAGGAAGCCAAGGAGTCCACAATTATGTCTTTAAATTAGGCTTGTATTCACCTCAACATTTTGGGTTTCTGAGCCACATGAAGCTCTTCCTACATAGTTAGCCACCAGATTCCTCTGTTCTTTCCTGGCCTGACCAGAAATCTAAATATATTTGTGTACCACAATGAAAGATTAGCTTCCGGAACAGCATATGTGATCACAAGCATCTGAGACAGAAGTACCGTATGTTGCCAGAAAAATGCTAACACAAAGGCTACTGTATGGAAACCACTGAGCATCCCTGTATGCTACAGGCACTGGCTGGTACACAACTGCCACTGTGCATGTACTGTCAGCACGGGACCTAGCTGGCATCAGTCCCCACATTGATACCTGTCACAAGCAGCCCAACAAAAACATGCAGTTCTTCGGACAAGTGTTCCCATGGGATTTGCCTGGAGTTCTCCATAAAGGTCCAGCTCACAGCAGCTTCTGCCTACACCAGACGTTCAAGATGCAAGGCCCTGGCTTAGCATTTGCTCCTGTAGAGCCTCCCTTTTGGTCTGCTATGGCTCTACTCTAACTTTCAGGACCTGCTACAGAGAATATACAGGCATTAAGATGAAAGACCTAGTTCTCACCCCACATGAACTAAGCAACTGCTGCTACAGCTGAGAGGAGTTACATGCTTCAATGAGAAGGCTGAATGAGAATGTCTGAAGTAAGCTCCCTGTAAGTCAGTCAGAAGAGAGATATTGTCATGCTATGGGTATGTCTGGAGCTGCAGCCTCAGGGCTGCTGCCTGGCTAAGAAAACAGTTACCTACTTATAGCAGGCTCGTCTGTGCCTGCAACACAGAGAACATCTGCCAAGGTGGTAGTGAGGGAAGTCAGTGTTATGCCTTGGCTGGAGAAAGGGCAGCCCCTTTTAGCAGTGTTTGTGTGGTCAGCTCCCTCAGGGCCACTTACACAAGCATTTTTCCTTTTAGCCTGGTGATACCATCTGCTTTCACAGGCAGTGGCGGTCAGTCTTGTCTGGCTGCCTTCCCACTGCTGCTGTTCTCCTTTTACCTTCTTCTCCACCAAGAACCAAAGGGACTGTCAAATACTTTGTGACCAGGGTCAGCCTGTGTGTCACTTTGCTGCTGGAAGGGGAATAGGCATCTGCCTGAAGAAGCCTAGACAAGCAGTACAGGACAGAACAGATTCTGGCTGGGCTTTGCCATGGTTTCATATACAGTTTTGCTCGAGTTGCATGAACTTCCCCTGCTCTAAGCCCAGGGGAGCTGTACCTGCAGCGAACTGCATAAGGCAACAAGGGCTCAGCCAGGCCCCTAGCCCCCACTAGACAGCCAGGACCTTGGGAAACTCAGCACCGCCCTGTTCCATCCTCTCAGGAGTGCCAGATGAGCTGCAGGTCTCTTCCAGGGAAGTAGCCCTAGAGGATCTCCCTCGAGAAAAACAAAAAGGCAGTAAGCTAGGAGAGCAGGGCCCAGTGCTTAGCCTAGTGTATGTGCAGAAGGACCCTGGCAGAGACACAGAGAAACTACTAGTGCTTCTTGAACCAGACTGCTGTCCTTGGAAAGAACCTTACTGCCCTGTTCTTCCAAAGCTCAGGCTGCATCATAGTGGCAAGGACAGACCATTGCTAAAGTCACTTCAGACTGACTAGAAAGAACTTGAAACGCAGGCAGGCAGTATTGTCAGTCTGGGAAAGGTCCTCTCAGTAGGGAAGAGTTCCTAGAAAGATCTAAAACATTAATCTAGGAGCTCATAGCACAAGGGATGGTAAGGCTCCATTGTTTACTAAACATAGTAATAGTATTTCTGTTGACAAGCAATGAAACACAGATGCCAAGCACTTCATTTACAGAAAACTCCTGTGTTCAAAAACTCA
The DNA here is from genome assembly GCF_965183815.1 of Platalea leucorodia. NCBI lineage: Eukaryota > Metazoa > Chordata > Aves > Pelecaniformes > Threskiornithidae > Platalea > Platalea leucorodia. The sequence continues at coordinate 64,455,142 of NC_138827.1, forward strand.
GTTTTCTGCAACCATGTCCATTGGCTAGATAAACCAAAGGTGGCCTCTTTTTAAACTTTGTTCCATATCTATCCTTTAATCACTCATAACAACAAAACATATTACTACATTTGCAAAAACAAGTAAAAAACCTGAAAAGAGGTAAACTTTGAATTTGCAGGATCCTCCAGAAAACATTTGGGTTCTTCCACGCCCAATGCAATCCAGGGTAAAAGAATTTAAAACATACCCTTGAGTGCCTTACCCTCACCCCCAAAAAAACATTAGCTTTGTATAGCACTCACATACGTTCCTGTGAGGTCATTTACAGCTTTGCCTTATGCACATTAGGAACGACATTGTGTCAGGGCAGAAGAACTTCAGAATGGGGAGAAGGAAGAACATTACATCCATACTGAGGCACAAGAGCATTTAGACAGTGTAAGACAATGTGGCGGGGTGTGGGTGTGTGTCGTATTTATCTTCAGATTAAAGGCTATTATTCATAGACCAGTTGAAGTCAGTGTGATTGTTCAGGTAAGGAAAGCAAGACCCTGAAAGGGACAGGTTTTTCCTCAAGTATTAGAATATAAAGCAAAGTTCAAAGAAGCAATGCAAACTGCTCTTGCAGACCAGATGCTGTACTCACTGAATCTAGGCCTCCAGCATCTGCTTCCTCAATGCACAATATGCAGCAAATTCTACTGCAGCCAGTTTAGAGCCAAGAATAGTAATAGAAAACTGCACAATGTTGTGTCGTATGCATTGTCAGACAGTTAACAGCCTATAGACAAGCCTAGAACAATTCTAGCTAGCGAATTTTAAAAGGACAGATCATATAACAGGTGCACAGTATTTTTAGGCACACTACTCAATACAGTGGTGTTAGATAGTCAGCTTGATGTTTCAGAAGACAAGCCAACTACCTGTCAAGTTCCAGAAACCCTGTCTTACCCATGCACGCAGCACTCTGCTACCCCACTGGGTAATACGGAAACTGTTGATGTGGGCAGGCATTCCTGTGCACTGGCAGGGATAGCAAACTGATGAGCAAAAGAAGGTGGCAGATGCAGCAGCTCAGGCTGTATCCCATCAATTGCTGAAAACTAAGCCCCACCTTTGAAAGCTTTCTACCATAATTTAATGATTATGTTAAGAATTGGAGAAGAATCAGGTTCTCCTTCATCCAAGGGGTGGAAATGGATTGGATCTTCATGAAATGAATTTTTCCAGAGCTCCCTTTCCCTTGGCTGAAGCGTGTGATTTATGTTGTCTTGCAGTTGCTTTGATTTTTTTGTTTGTTTTTTCTGATATGTGCTCATAGAAGAAAGATGCTTTAGAATCAGCCTGAGGGAGACAGAGGAAGACCTGATGCCAACAGCACAGCATGAAGCACAAGGAAGGCACAGACAGATAGGTACATCATGGAGAATGCACAGAGAAGGGAGCTCTGTCCCTCTTCCCAACAGTAACAGACATTAGCTCATAGGTGGGGCCACAGCCTCAGATCATAGGAGCTTCAAGGCATGGCTCCTGCACACTGCTGAGACTCCTGGTAAAGGACATAAGGCAACAAGCTCAATTTTCTAGCCTCTGAACAACAAGGAAGTGTCAATGGTGTAAAGCAGTGATCATGCTTTTTGCTCCATGTGCCAGAATTGCAATACATTTTACTCACCAACACACTAAGCCAGCAGTCCTCTATCAGTATTTGGTATCTAGTAACAACCCTGAAAAATTTATGGAATTCTTAGAAGAAAATTAGTCAGCAGCAGCTAGGGCTTCTCCAGCTTAATATCTTGTGAAAAGGAAGTCAGAAAATTGTTGCAGAGAGACCTAAGTACTTTAAACTATTAAGATACATGTCCAGACCAAGTTTTTCCAGTCTGTCAAGTTTGGCTGCAACTGCTTAATGTACTTTAAGTCATTCAAAGATCGGCAACAGTTCAAGGAATTCTGAAATTCCCTAGATACCCATCTTATTTGAACTTGCTGCATGCCTTCCCTTTCTCTTCCCTTTCTCCTCCCTTTAGACAGTAGATTGAGGTTTCATTCGAAATACAGTTAGAAATAAGAGCTATTAGTATCTGCATAATAACCTCTCTTTAATTATGGTGCTAAGACATGCTCCCTCTATTTTCCAGTAGAGGAGGTAGTTTCATCTTGCACAATGGTAAAAGTATTGTTTAAAGCCTGTTAGTAATGTTTAGATTTTCAATATTTTAAGTCTGAAAAAACTCCAGTATTCGCAAACTAAAATGACATCAATCTCATCTGAAAGCACATACATACACGATGAACTGCAAGTTTAGACCCAGATTGTCATAGCTCAGTCTGCCCATACCATTATTAACTTTATTTAATCACAAATTAGTTCAATTACTAATATCAATATATTTTTGTGGTGTCTAGAGATGCACATGATATCCAAATTCTCTAGATGGGAAAAAGTTTCAAATCCTTCCTGTGATAAAAGTACAAAATTAAGCTGAATGGACTAAATCCACTTCTGGCATAAGCTGAGAAGCTTGCTGATCAGCCACCATGGTCAGATCAAGTTGCATGAAAAGTTAGTTACTAATAAAAGTTGAAAAAGAGAAACATGTACCTACCACACAGGAAGCTTCATATTGTTTCCCCAGTTTAGGTCTTAAAAATGCACTGAAGGAAGGGAGAAAAAACGTTAGAGACCCAGTACTTCAAGTGTGGATTTTGCTTAGTTATTTTTAGGATTTTTCTCATGTCAGAAGGTTGACAAAAGGCTGAGAAGCTTAATGTAAAGGAAGACATAAGGCCAAAACAACATTCAGATACCTGTTGACGACATCTGAAAAAATGCTGTTACCTTTTCTAGAAGACAAAAGTACGCACACTGATATGCCGAGGCAGTTAATCCACCCTCAAGAAAAGTCCTGTTCCCCATGGATAAAATCTGCCATCAGACAGTTTTCAGCCATTTTACCTCAGTGAAAGATTTTCAATATATTCTGTTTAAAATGTGTTAAATATTACGGAACTTTGCCTTGCCTCTATTTTAAGCCAGAGATCCATTTGCCAGTTTTGCATTAAGTATTTTTCTCCACAACTGCTGACGTGGAAGGCTTATGATGAAATGCAGGCCTGTACCCTGTAGGTAGAGAATACCCATCCTTTACTGTCATTCCCCTCCAGAATGGGATCAGAGTTAAATATTAAAAAAATTAATCAGGTCACCTTATTGTGGATATTTTTTTTTTTTTGGAGGACACTGAAACTGTGGAATAAAGGGATTTTGTGACTGAGGCCTTAAATTAGAGCCACAACCTTCAAACCTTCCAACCTCCCCTCACAGTCCCCACAGTGTTTTCAGTTCAGAATTCTGCTAAGACAGGATTCACAAGGAACATAAAGCCCCAGCCATACATTCAGCCTGCCCCTGACACATCATTACTCTCCAATCCAATGAAATAAGGTGAGACTTTGACATATCTGTTTGTGTGCTGACCTCTCAAATCATAGATTACACTTCCAGAACGGCTGCAAATACAGATACAAGCAAAGCTGCAAGTCCGGTGCAGCACTGAAGGATGCTGCTTCTGGTACCAGTGCTCCAGGAGTCCTCTTAAAAGTGGGGGTGGAAGTGGGGGGGACAGACGATAGGGAGGAGGGGAGAGGTGCACAGACACACATACACATGGATGTTTTAAAGTAAAATTGAGAAGCTGCCTGGGACTGCCACTAGGTTAAGCTGCCTCCAGTCCTTCCCCCATCCCCGATACACACAGATTGCACTATACTGAGTGCAAAGAGAGCAGCTTGTTTCACGCCTTCATGTTGCAGCTGCAGTAGCCGCTTCCTCTCCGCCGCTGGGCAGCAGCTGGCCTGCCCGCCCCTCCCCCCCCCCCCCCCGGCCTGTTGCAGCTGCATCCCAAGCACCCAGGGCTTGCTGCTCTCACCTGGTTTGCCTCCATAGAAAGGTCTGGATGGGCAGAGGGATGCCACGGCCGCTCTCCTGCTCCTGGCCCTCTGAGCTTTTCCTTTTCACCATGATGCTGATGACAGCTGCTGCTGTGAGCCAGTCTCAGCAGACATACCAGCCGGGATCTCCCATGGCTGCCTCTTTGCTCTCCATAACTCTTTACCCTCTTCCCTTCATCCTCTGCAGTCCCCCCCCTCCCCTCTCACACCTCCCTTCAGCTTTGCTGGTGCAAAATGGCTGCAGAAGGCAGGGAGGAAATTAGGGGAGCGAAGATGTCCGCGTCCCTCTGCTTCCTCCCTGCCTTCAGCACCTCCCTCTGTGGACAGCTCCCAGCTCCCAGCGCCGCGCCGGCAGCCGCTGGCAGGGGCGGGCGGGCGGGGGGCGCGGGGGCGGCCCCGCCCCGCCCCGCCCGGCCCCGCCCCGCCCGGGCCTCCCGCGGCCCCGCCAGCGCCCGGCCGGGGCGCGGGCTGCTCCTGCCGCCGCGCCCGGAGCGACGGGGCCTCCGCGCCCGCTCCTGCTCCCTCCCTCGGGCGCGGCGCGCACCGCCGGAAAGTTTTCGAGCCCCGCCAGCCCGCAGCCAGGGGAAGCTGCAGAGCCGCCGGGAGCCGGTGGGGTCAGGAGGCCTCTCCTTCCCTCCCTCGCCACCCGCCTGCGGCAGGGAGAAGTTCAAACAGGCTGCTCCTGCGCCTCGGGTGGAGTCTGGCCGAGCCGCCCCGCAGCTGCAGAGGGACAGGACGGAACGAGGGCTTTTCGAGGTGCTGGGGAGCTCGTTAGTCGTTTGCAAGACCAAGTTCCTCTCCTTGGATCTACAAAGGCAGGAGCCCTCGCAGCGTCTGGCACAGCACGGAGGACGGCTGCTGAACAGGGAGATGCTCGTTTATCTCAAGAGTGGGGAGAGAAGGGACAAAAGTAATTAACCCTCTCTGAACGTGAAGTTTGGTGGTAGGAGCAGGGGAAGTTTGGGGTAGTTACTCCATGGGTTTCTCTTACACAGAAAGAGTTGAGACAGAGGTGGAGAGGACGGTGAGTGCCAAAGCATATTTACTTGTTTCCATCTAGACACCAGACTAATAAAAAGATATATTTGTGTCAGGTTTGCTGGAAATATTTCTCAGTCGCTGTTAGATTAGCTCTCCTTCCATACCCAAGGATATCAGAAGATAGTATACTACTACAAATAACTAACAGAATAAAATGAAAGACCAATGCAAGTCCACCCTTATCAGTTAATTTTTCACAAAAAATTGTGATATTCCATTGCTTGTATAAAAATATTGCAAGTTTAAAGAGAGACGCTCCAACGAGCCAAGGCCGTATCTCTTCCTGTCTTTCAATCTTCATATTAGGTCAATCCTAAACATTAACTGAGGTCATTCTTCCCTGGAACAGGAGCTGAACTGACCGACGCCACCTATTCCCTTCCTGATGGGCACTTTGAGAAACAGCTTTGCTGAAAACCCAGTGCCACTACTTTGATAACCTGCATTTACTCCCACGTGGGATAAAGTTTTTTCTGGTGCCCAACCCAACACTTCCTTGCAGTGACTTAGGCTGGTCTTGACCTCCACTCATGGAGAACGGGACCCTATGTGGTTCCCATTTTGCTAAAATCCCCCTCTTGCACAAAAGGAGTATCAAGACAGTTAATTAGAAGGTAATCTGCTAAATAAAACCTAAACAATATGTTTACAACCAAAAAATTTTAAATTATTAAAATCACTAATCTACCTGAGTGCTGGAATGCTAAACTAGTTGGTTTTGTGTGTCTTGTTTGGTTGGGTTTTTTTGCTAGCAGGAACTTTTTCTGCTGGTGCACAGAAGTAACGCCTTTTTATTCACAGGATTAGCTTGCTCAGACAGAAAAGTTTTTAATACCTATTTTGGTTCCTTCAATTAAGTGGGGTCAGACAGGAAAAAAAATAATCTTGATTTCTAAAATCTTATGAGAACTAACTACAGAGAGAAGATGGTTGAAACAAATTACTTCTAAATGCAAGGTTATGTATTGAAGAAGTTCCCTACTCCACATCTCCTCAATGGAGGACTTTCCTCAATGGAGTCCTCAATCCAGGACTTTTTATACAAATCTTCTTGTTTGGAAAGCAAATCTGAGTTTTAATTCCTGCCAGCATGCCTCTTGACAGTCAGAAGCGAAACACAATGCAGTAGGAGTGATAAACTTATTTTTAAATAATTGCTTTTTCCAGTCCTGAAATGTGTTATGAAATTATTGAATAAAGCATAACCTCAGTTAGTAACAAATCTGAAGTCTAGTTTTAGTAATCAGCAGGCAGGAGAATCACTCCTCTTCCAAGAAAAGTATGAGGACTAAAGAAAGTTTCAATGCTATTTGCAATTAAAGAAAAAAAATTAACTGAACTGATCTGTTAAGGCCTCAGAAAGTGCAAGGTCAGTGTCTTCCTCATGGACATTCACAATACAAATAACTAGAACTCGTAGCTTCACCACAGTTAAGAGGATTGCTGACCCTCAGCCAGGGATGAGGGCTGCAGGCTAGGGATGGTTTTTGTGGATGTTATTTTAAGTATCAAATAGTCTCACCCTCAAAATTAGCACCAGCAGGCATTTTAGTTAGTTATAATATTGAACTGGTTTGAGTTTAAGACACTTGCATCCTCTCAGTAACCGGTAAGTCCAGTTCAGATCTGGTTTTTGTTTTGTTTTGTTTTTAAATGGGTATCTCTCCTTATTCCTGCATTCAAGAAGTCATGTACAATAGCTTCCAGTTTGCTGTTGTAAGTCTAAGCTTATTATTCCCATGCTCTGCTACACAACAGGAAACACAAGAGCAAAGAGCACTGCAGCTTGCTCACAGACTACAGCCGAAATCGCCTACGAATTCTGCTGATTGTCAGAGACACCAGAGGCACTTAGAATCATAGAATCCTTAAGGTTGGAAAAGACCCTTAAGATCATCGAGTCCGACCGTTAACCTAGCATTGCCAAGTCCACCACTAAACCATGTCCTCAAGCGCCACGTCTACACGTCTTTTAAATACCTCCAGGGATGGAGACTCAACCACTGCCCTGGGCAGCCTGTTCCAATGCCTGACCACCCTTTCAGGGAAGAAGTTTTTCCTAATATCCAACCTAAACCTCCCCTGGCGCAGCTTGAGGCCGTTTCCTCTCGTCCTATCACTTGTTACTTGGGAGAAGAGACCGACCCCCACCTTGCTATGACCTCCTTCAGGCAGCTGTAGAGAGCGATAAGGTCTCCCCTCAGTCTCCTCCAGGCTAAACTACCCCAGCTCCCTCAGCCGCTCCTCATAAGACTTGTGCTCTAGACCCTTCACCAGCTTTGTTGCCCTTCTCTGGACACTCTCTAGTACTTCAATGTCCCTCTTGTAGTGAGGGGCCCAAAACTGAACACAGTGCTCGAGGTGGGGCCTCACCGGTGCCAAGTACAGGGGCACTATCACCTCCCTGGTCCTGCTGGCCACACTTTCCTGATACAAGCCAGGATGCCATTGGCCCTCTTGGCCACCTGGGCACACTGCTGGCTCATGTTCAGGTGGCTGTCAGCCAACACCCCCAGGTCCTTTTCCACCAGGCAGCTCTCCAGCCACTCCTCCCCAAGCCTGTAGCGTTGCATGGGGTTGTTGTGACCCAAGTGCAGGACCCTGCACTGAGCCTTGTTGAACCTCATACAGTTGGCCCCGGCCCACTGATCCAGCCTGTCCAGGTCCCTCTGTGGAGTCTTCCTACCCTCCAGCAGATCGACACTTCCACCCCGCTTGGTGTCATCTGCAAACTTACTGAGGGTGCACTCGATCCCCTCATCCAGATCATCAATAAAGATATTGAACAGAACTGGCCCCAATACTGAGCCCTGGGGAACACCACTCATGACTGGCCACCAAATGGATTTGACCTCATTCACCAAATGTGGTTCACTTGGTGTGTGTGTTCACTTGGTGTCGTCAGTCCCAGGCAGCTGCTTAGGGATAAACAGACAGGGATGAAAATGTGACCAGAAAGCTCCACAAAAAAACCCCCAAGTTTAGTAGGAAAACAATGGCATTCGTTGGTTTCAAACCTATCCAGGTAAACATCATTGTTGCCCCTGAACAGAAGCAGTCCTAGAGAGCAGAGTTTGGAAGCTCACTAGCAGCACTTCACTGAGCCTCCAAAGGGGAATCCAAATGTCCTCTCTTCAGTCAGAAGTGGAGCAGGAGTGGAGCACACACAAGGCCACTACATGCTAGCTCCACATCTGTCACTCAGCAAGCAGGAGGACAATATACCAGTACCTCTACCTGGCTTTCTGTTACATCCTTGAAGGACTTTTTAGGAGAAACAAATAGCTTTGAAGTACAGTATCATTTTCCTTACTCTTTCTTTGTGCATAGCCAGCACCTTGCCCAGTCACACAGCCATTAGCCAGCAGAGCTCAGATAGCCCAACAGACACCGAGAAGAAACTGCATAGCTGCTCCTTTGTAGTAACTGAAGATGCAGCTGCAAATGGCAAGTTTGACTAGAACGGCAATTTTGAGTCCAGAATATCACTCTCCAACAACATGTAGCCATAAAAGACACCTAAATCCCTCTGTTTGTACAGAGGTTTGAAGTACAGAACTTCGGATGCAAAACAAATCAGAGAGCAAAGAAAAGATTTTCAACAGCTGGCGCTGTCATAAGAACTGCAGTCACAAAGGTGCAGATTCTCCAACCAAGCCAGGCTGTGACTAGCAGTAAACCCATGAGGTAACAAAGATGGTTTGTATTAGTTTGACAGTGGCTAGATACCAATTTTGTCCTTGCCTTGTTTTGGAGACAACACACACACACCCCACCACCACAAAGGGCAAACAAAGCTGAAGTGATCTGTACCTATGTAAGTGAAACAGCTTGCAACTTGGAAATTGCATATGTAAGAGAAGAAGGAACTTTACAGCCTGGAAGATTTTACTTATCTCTATACTGAACTTCTGCTTGCAGCAGTGGCTTTCAGATTTGCAGTCAGCATTTGACTGTACCTAAATACTAACGCTACAGTGAGTGCTGCCAAAGACAAAAGCCTCCAGATCAGTCCCCCGCTTTCCCTTACAGTAGGGATAGAGAAGAAGCAAGCAAACTCTTCGGGGGGGGTCATTATAGTAGGACAACAGCAAGGTGTCCTGAAAATTCACCCGTGCTCTGTTCGCTAGGCTACACTTGGGCTGGCCCAGAAACACAGGTCTGTTTGCCTGCAAAAAGATCAAGACTAGTGCAAGAAGTCACTGCTTTCAGGAAGTGGGTGTGGGGAAGAGCAGAGAAGGTGTCATTAGCTCTGCTGTACTCCAGCAACTCCCAGCTCACTCAAGTGCCTAGGCACAAAAGATGCCCGTGACATTATTTTTCCATTTCTTCTCTTACTACAGGCAGCATCAGTCTGACATCCCCCCAAATCACATGATTCTGCTTGATCACTGCTTTATTCATCCCACAGTTGTGTTTACACATCCATCACAGTAGGATTCAGTTTTGATCCAGAAACAGCCAAAGCTGGCAGCATGCCACAGGAACACGGAGCAGAACTTGAGCATGAAGCTGCCACTCTGCACAGAAGTGCCCAGAGCAGGGAACCGCTCTAAACCTCACTGTCTTGCATTTGTTTTCATGCTGATGCTCTCCAAGCCTCCAGCCTCAAGCCCTGCCACACATGCTCCTAAGTATTCATACCTTTAATTTATCTGTTATTCCCTTTGTGCAGAAAGAGCCAGACTTGGAAACATTCAAGGACAGGCTAGATGGGGCTCTGAGCAACCTGATCTAGTTGAAGATGTCCCTGCCCATTGTAGGGGGGTTGGACTAGATGACCTTTGGAGGTCCCTTCTATCCCAAAGCATTCTATGATTCGATGACTTCAAACTCTCGGGAGTATCTTGAGCCATTCTGTTGTGTAGCAGCCTTTCCAAGAGCAAAGGTGTGAACAGCTCCTACATCCCAGAGCAGAGAACAAAGACAATTGTTTGGCACACTCCTGAGAGCTTAGTCTTCCACAAGCTGCCAGCAGGCTTTTGTCCTTGGCTGAAAGGACCCATGCTGAAGACCCTTTCTCTCTTGGGACAACCGGACGCAGAAAGTCAGTGCTGATGGATACCGTGCATTTTACTCTTTCTTCTGTGGGTCTGTCAGGTAGAAGCAAAAGTTATTCCTTCATTTATCCATTTCTCTTCCTAGGAAGTCTTTGGACCTTGTTAAGTAACTACACCAGAACACAGCAAGAGCATCAGCAGGGAACAGGCGCAGAGGGCCATTTCCTTGGCAGTATTGTATACGCTGTCATTTACATCAGTATAAGGAGCAGGTCAAAGGCTGTTGTTTCAGCATGGCAACTGTATACATCCTCTTCGTACTATCATGTACTACAGAAGGTAGAAGTATAGGGGAGTTTAAAACAAAGGCCTGATTCTCTCCTTCCCAGGTGTTTTGTAAAAATTAAAGAAACCTAGGGAAGCTCTGTTTTTTCTTTAAGGGCTTTTAAAATCAGCATGAAAACATTTCAACTAAGGTTCTTCAGAAGTCTAATTCACAGCTCTTCTTGCTAGCCCTGCTCAAACACAACAAAACTATGCGTTCAGAAACAAGGACAAACGAACCCCTAAAACTATGCAATGAACACCTAAAACTACCAGGTTTGCTGCTGTTGCTACATGAATTTGGGCAGGAGAGGACTGTAGTCCAGCTGGATCAGATTCCATAAGGACAATCAAATATTTAATACTTGGCCCACATTTAGCTGGAATCAGTAGGAGTGGCATAGCACTCATGCATCCGAGAATCCTATTTCGAAACAGAGCAGAAACACAGATCCTCCACGGTCACCGCAGAAAGAGAGTTACTGCCTTTGCATAATGTTCAAACAACAAATCATATTCACAGAGCCATTTAATTGCAATTAAATATATAATAGGCGCAGGTTATGCTCCAACTAGATAAGGCAAGGAGAGATGGAACAAAATCCTAGAGATAACATAGGGGGGGTCTCTGGACAAGACTGAGGGGGGTGGAAATTCCAGCTTTCACTGTCAGGGTGTCACACCACCCCTTGGATCAGGACTCTCCAAGCTCTGTGATGCGACTGCTTTGGTAGTAACTGAAAAACTTTTACATTCTTCTGGGAAAAAAGACAACAAACCTCCTCCCCCAAAACCCTGCCCCACCCAAACACCTTTTTCACCTTCTTCCTGGAGAAGAAAGTGGGGATCTCTTGTTCTACTGAGTTACCCAACATGCCTTCCTCCCCATTGCTCAGAAGAGACCCGAGAACTGCCTCCACCACATGCTTCTCCTTCCAGAACAAGGGCACTCACACAGGCCAGGTTTGGGAGCCTCTCCATCAGGGCCACACTGTCTTTTACCTCCAAAGCAGCAACTGGGACTTCTACGTGGCCACACGCCTCTAGGTGAAAGGCCTTCTGCCTGCCACTCTGATCTAATCCGATCCGTTTCTCTGACTCACCCACCTGCTTTTTCTACCACGTTCCTGTACAACGCGAGGAATACCCCATGAGCTGTGATAGGCACAGATGGACAGATCCTCTGTACATCTAGCAAACATTGTAGCAGGATTCCTGGGCTTCCCTCACTTTCAATAACACTGCAGTCAAACACGATTTTATTCACCTCAGTGCTGCAACATCACAATCTGCTAGCAAATTATAAAATACATCACCTACCACATGCTGCTAATAAGACACAACAATCATGGAAACATCACCTCTTCTTCGTTCACTTTGAAAGGAGGAAACAGGCTCTTACCAGCTGTCCTCTAGCTGTGCTGTAGCTCTAGCTGTGATGCTTAAAGCAGGATTTACCCTTTTGTTCTCAACCTCTTAATCCTTTTCCTTTTAGCAGATGATACATTAGTTCTGCCTTGTGCCTAAGCACCCTTAGGAGGGTGGTTCTAATGGATAATTAACAGCACTTAATTATTCCTCCAGGTAGTTTGACTGCATTTATTTATGAATATTGCAGCATTATGTGAAAAGTCCAGCTTGCTCAGGGGCTGGGAAACTTAAGGCAGTCTACTCAGCTGTATCTCCCTCATACTGCTCAGGCTCCCAGGATTACCTTTCTGTTAGCAAGTGCCAGTGCTGCTATCCAACTCTGCAGAATATGCAGAGCTCCCACAGTAGCTGACACTGAAGCTCTCGTTTCACCTGCGTCATTGCATCCACATCTGTATGGCACAGGCTTGAAACCCTCCAGAGCAGGTATCAGAGCAGGAGGAGGCATCAGAAGCAGCCTTGCTTGAGCAGGTCCAGAGAGGGCAGCGCAAGGGCAGGAAAGCCTGAGAGGTGAGACTTTCCTGCTTGCCCGCACCACAGCCCCATGCTGAGAAGGCACCTGATCCACACAGGTGGTTTGGGTCAGCACACAAACATTTTCTGGAGTATTCCTTCGTTCCACCTGCAACGTAGAGCTGCATTTCCTCCCCGACCCGAGCTCAGGCAGGGGTTTAAGCACCCACCAACGGATCCAAAGTAACAAACTACTTCAAGCAGCCCTCAAACTTCAGCCTGTTTCCCCATTAGTTTTCAGGACGACCCCGTGAGCTCATCACCCGCAGCTCCCATTATCTTTGGTCCACACCACCCCGCCGTCCTCAACAGGCTGCGGGGAGCCGGCCCTGACCGCGCTCATCCGTCGCTGCCGGCCGGGCTGCGCCCCTCTCGGCGGCTGAGGGCGCTCCCTGCGGCTGTGAGGGGAGGGAGCGCTGCACCACCACCACACCAACGGCTGCTCGGGGACCGTTAACGGCTCCCCGGTATCTATCGCGTGCCGGAGCGCGTGCCCTCCCTTCAGACGCGAGGCAGCCGTTGGCCGCGCGAGCCGCGCCAGGCAGTGGGGTGGGGCGGTGGCCGCCATTTCCCTGAGGAGGGACACGCTGGGGAGTGGGGCGGCAGCCCTCAGCCCCGCTGCCCCTCGCGGCATCAGGCCCGCCAAGGGCAGCGGCTCCTGCCCGTCGGGGTAGGGGTGAGGGAAGGAGGGAGGCTGCCCCACCGTTCAGCCAAGCGGGAGAAAGCGGTGGAGCCGTGACCCGTAACTGTGACAAGTCCCCGCCAGCGGCCCAGCCTGTGACGCAGGGACAGCTCCGGCTGTTGGCGACACCTTCGCACACCTCTGCGCTGAAGGCAGCCGAAGGAAACACGGTGACGAGCGCGGGGAAGCCGGCTCATTTGTGGGCCTCCTCTGCCTGGAGGGCTCAGTTGCTCAGTGCAGGGTGATGCTAAACCTCACCTCCAGGTTGGGACCCCAGGGTGACGGACAGAATAACGTATTCACACAAAGCGGGAAATATTACCCCGCAGAAGAGGACGCTAGCTGTAAAAACTGATTCTTTTGGCAAGAAGTAACAGGGACTAGCTGAGAAATATGACTTAATCCGCTCTGACTTCTCCTGGCCAGGCTGACTATGCAATACCAGCAGGTGCATGATACTTTTTTTCCATGTGGGGCAGCGATCCACAGTGGTTGAACGCAGGAGGAGCTGTATCACAAACAGCGGAAACCAACACAAGTAATTAGATGACAAGCGATTTTATTTTGCAAAACAATCACTATACAGCAACAAATACAATTGCAAATTGGATTGAAAAACATGAACTACCTACCACCAGCCATTCAAGAAATGCCTCTTTTATGGTAACAGGCTCTAGAATTATCAGAAAAAACACAGGTTTGTAACAGCAGACTGTATTCCTTGACATCCCAGCATACAGCATGTTTATTTGTTGGCTTTTTCTCTTTGCTAAAGTTGAAGTGGCTTTTATACGCTTGACTTTTCCAAGTGTGAAACTAATTTACCTTCCTGCAGTGGGAATTGCTGGAGTTGCAGAGGGAGCTGCGTTAGCAATCTGACTAGCGAGTGAACTCGACACACACCTAGGCTAGAAATCTACCTGCTTCGATTTTCATAGCAAACGTGATCTACTCTTCAAGGCGTTTGCCTTTGAAGGGACATTTGTACTTGGGTTTCAAACAGTATTTGGTCCAGCATGGGAAAAACTTCGTCTCGCATGTGGTAGTCCACACAGGCTGCCTGTCGACTCCCTTTGGGTCGTGTATATAGGCAAACTTAGATTTGTAAGCAGTCACGATGAGGTTACTACTGTACCTTAGCAGAGCGTTGAATGGATAATACCATTTACTGCTGTACAGTGAAAATATACATAGCCCTTGTGGGCACACAATTTCCCTCATCAGTGTTAGTTTTTCCTTTATTGTTGCTGGACAGATTTCTTTCTGCTTGTGGTTACATAGAAACAGCACTCTGCAGATGGGGCAGAAGCACTTTTTCTTTTGTCTCTACAACTTGATGGATTATCAATTTGGGGCTCTCCCCTAGCTATCCAAACAAGGTTTCACCATTCCTTTTGTCTGGATTATCTCTGCTTTGTTACAGCGTTGGGTCTCAGGCACCCAACACACCTGCTGGCTCAACATGCCTGTGGAAAAGAAACACAACAGATGCACTTTCCAGGAAGCTGGCTCTATCGTCTTTAGTGGGCATTACATATTTACAAAACCATTGTTTTTAAAACCAACATTCTTCTTGAGAAGTTAAGATTAATATGAGCTTTTTCAGTGAACATCTAGAGTTATGTAACATAACTTGTTTGTTTTTTTTTTTTATTTGACAGCACGAAACTCTTGATTTCTTTTCATCTAACTCCACAGTGTTCTAGGATTCTTTCTATGGAAGGATGATTACGATTACAAAGGTCTTTGCTTGAATCAAGACAAGAAAGCTCATTTTAATGCATGAAATAAATGACTCGGTGTGTTACACCACTCTAACTTTGGACTCATAGGTGCATTAACTAAGCTTCATTTTCTAGAGTATGTCAATTTTAAAAGCAGAATAAAAAAAACCTTGAGTCTCAGGTTAACACTGTTCTCACTAGCTGGTGTTTAGCTTCAGAGAAGCTGAGGTTCAGGAGTACCATAGACTCTCTTCCACATTGGCAAAAGGCATAAAAAAAACCCACTGCAAGGCTAATTTATATTAATTGATAGTATGATCAGAGCAATGTGATATAAGCACTATTTTGTTGTTTTTTCTTTCTGTTGTTTTTCTGGAAAAACGGGAAGAGGCTTTTAATGCACCTCACTTGACACTGTTTCTATGTGAATTCTTAGGATTACTCTAAGCAAAAGTATAACAAATACAAGGCAGAAATCAGAATCCTCCAGATGCACTTAGCATGGTTGTAAACTCACTGTCCTTTGTATAAAACAACCGAACAGTATTAGGTACTTTATAGTGTGAAAAAGCTTTTTGCAGAGCTGAAATGTTGTGTGTGGGGCTGTTAGGAGTTCATCTTCAGTAAAATTTTTAGAGATGTAATCATTTTGATTTGTCTTTGTACTCCTGTGACAGCTTAGCCAAAATCCCCCTTTGGTCCACTTATTTACTGTCTAGTAACTGTGCATTTACTACCTGAATTTAATGATGGGGAATCCTGTGCTATTATTAGAATCCTTCTCCACAGACAAAAATCTTCTCTGTGAGTCTTTTCAGATCAAACCCCAACACACACACGCACACATAAAAATTAAGAAGGAAAAAGAACAGATCAAAAGCTTCCAACACACAATGTTAACCTAATACATGTATCAAGTATAGCTCAACTGACAGTGCAAAATTTAGTTAAGAGATTTCAAAAGGAAAAGATCAAAGAATCTGCAAGAATGTAAACTGGTCATTTCATAACGTCTACTGTACATATAGTATCAGCAGATTATTATCCGCTGATGAGGAATACTACCATATTACCTTCAGTGTTCTCTTAGTGTCTGTAAGATAGTGTTGGAGTTCTCACAGGTAACTCCGTTAGATCGGTTGTTTATATATCTCTGCCCTTTATCTTTTATGCACACTTTTTCTTATACTTTTTATAGTCAATATAATCCCACTTTGCTCACATTTTAAGATGCCCTATTTATTGATGAATCGCTATGGCAACCCAGTCTAGGGAGCTCACTTTATTTATTCACGTACTATAATTTACAGGCATCTCTGTTATGTTTATCACTGTTATCTGAGTGCCTGAGTGTATACATCACTGAAGGAGTGGAAGCGACGTCTTAATACTTTTTTCCGTGTTTCAACTTTAGCAAAAGAAAAAAATAAATAAATCTAACATTCACTGTTACTACAGGAGTTAAAAAGAAAAAGAAAGAAAAAAAGCCAGAACCAAACTATTGTGGATTTTTTAAAAATCCAGAATCCAAACTCAGCCATCTTTGGAGACCCTTTTACAAATGTCCGGACTCCACAAAAATCATACCTTTGTGAAGAAAGGGAGGGAAGGGAAGAGGGAAGGAATCCTTTTTCTACCATCACAGAAGAGACTTGCATCTGGCACTAAAACAGGGTCACGGCTTTTAGTTGTTACAGAAAGCAACTTCATGCTAAAATTTTCATCTTTTTTAAATGTATTCTTACGAATAGGAAAAAAAACCCTGCTAACATCTACTTTTACATACCTAAAATTGCAACACCAAAGGGTGCAAGAGACACAGATACTGTGAATAAAGAAGTAGAATATTCAAGTATATGAGGAGGGCATATCACAAATGGCCACAGAGAAATATATATATCTATAATACTGTATCAAACAGATGGAAAGGATGTGAAACTGGTGGTGCGTACACAAATCTAGCCGCTTAACCAACTTTCTAATCAGACACAAGTCCATTGGGGTGGAAGTGCTTGCTTTCAACAGCTTTTTTACGTCACTTCCCCCAGCATGGTTCAAATGTTTTCAACTACTATTTTTAGTTATTAGTTAAATAATTTATTGGCTTTTCAGCTATACACTGACATAATTAACCAGGTCCAAAAAAATGTTAATAACTTAATTCAACTTTTGTTCTACTCATTTATACAAAATAACACTTTTTTTTTTTTTTTAATTAAACTTGAATTTCTCTATATGCCCTTCCTTCTGGTAAGCAGACTGTTAATTTAACCTGTAATAACTTACAATGGGCAACTTTTTTTATTTCCCCATCTATCAACAGAACAGTGAAATGAGCAACTTGGGATATTAGCAAGGCTCTTCAGAAAGAGGTGGATGGCCTTCAGGCACATGAAAGGTAAAAATGCATTTTATCATAGTACGGTACTCCATGCAAGACAGAGCAGAGCAACAATAATTGTCCAATGTAACATACTGCAGTTGTATACCCATATAAAGCCAGTGTCTTCCTGTTGTAAATGGAGATCAGGCCAATTTCTGCATCTATTTACTTTTTTTTTTTCTGTTTTTTTAACTGTATGGTAACTACAAGTCTTGGGATGTGACTTAGTTTTAGACATGGTAAAGAATGAATGTAACACCTGCTCTGAGCCCATTCCTGCCAAGAGCTCATGCCTAAATATTATTACTTCATACAACGCGAAATGAGCAAATTCATAAGCCCTGCTTAGCAAGGGCTGCTGTGACATCTTCAGCGAGGGTAGCAAGCTGGGGCGATTCAAGCAGGTTGATGCTTCCAGAGGACGAGACGTTGCTGAGTCTGCGTGGCGAAGCCACGCTGGACCTGCCTGGTGACTGCGTGATGATCTCAGCCCCGTGATCGACACGGGCTTTGGCATGCTCTCTGAAGTTTAGCTTCTGGCTGTCAATCTGCTCCAGGAAAGCAAAGACTTTAACACATTATATATTCACCAAATTATCTTGTTATAGATAATCATTTGGGTCTCATTTTGTTTACTTTTGAGAACTCTTACAAGGATTGAAGCTTCTTCACTTCTTAGAATAATTGAAACCAAAGATTTTTTCACCTTAATATATATTGGCTTACTATGTTACATTCTCTTACTATTTCTCTCTCTGATGGATGCCTTAATGAGCAGTACCATTGTACCTAGCTGTAAGAATTTAATAGGCATTTTATGGGCATAGAATCATAGCATCATTTAGGTTGGAAAAGACCTTCAAGATCATTAAGTCCAACCATTAGTGCAGCACTGCCAAGTCCACCGCTAAACCATGTCCCTTAGCACCACATCTACACGTCTTTTAAATTTGTTTCTGAAATCTGTTTTTTCAAATGTTTGTGGAATGATCTTACTTCCAAGATGTCTTTCTCCTGTTTCACGAAGCAGTCATGATCCTCTGGGATACCCATACTACAAACTTATTAGATCATACCAATGCTGTACAGCGGTCCCAAATAACGTTTATCTTTAGGGGGAAAGCCAGTGCACAAACTACAGGACGTTTCACTTTAAGATTCACTCTCAGCTTAGATGTGGATGCGAGATTGGTCATTCCAAATTCCAAAGGGAGCAAATGGCATGTGAGCGTGCTCAAAGGAGAACAAACAGATGTTTCCTACTCAATTCAGAGCCATCACTGAATTCACAGCTCTAATAATTTCACTGGGCCAGGGACACAGTGGTAGCCTTTTCTCTGACAGCTGTCCCCTTACCTTGACATTACCACCGCCAGGTACGTGGTGGGCATTTTCCAGTGAACCAACTTTAGCCTGAGCTTTTTCTTTGAAATCCAGTTTCACGCTCTCAATTTTCACACGTCCACCTCCTACACAGAAAAAGGAAACGCAGATCAAGAGGCTGGAATGGCTCAGGAAAGTCTGACCTGATGCACACGAGTGCACTCATGTTACTTCCCTTTTAGTTGAGATCTAATGGTTTTAGAGAAGCCCAGAATACCACGCTGCATGGTCAGTAAAATATAAAATCTTCAACATGTACTCTAACTATAAGCATGTGCTGCAGCCCTACTGATTTTCATGGGATTTAAGCACATGCTTAAGTATTTTGCTGACTTCAGTATCTTATCAAACAAAATAAGTTACCAAAGCGTATTTACTTTCTCTTAGACTATAAAAGAGAATGGTATAGTCCATGATTTCTCCTTCACATAACAGGATTAGGTCTTTGCTTTGTCCCACATCCCAGAAATTCCTACCATACCTGGCTTGTGGTGGATGTTCTTGAGTGAGCCACACTTGGAAGTCACATGACTCAAGTCGATCTTCTTGGTTACGATTTGTACCTGTCAAAAGCACACACACAGACACAAATTACAGGAATGAAATGAATAAACAAAAAGCCCAGGCCAGCAGAGAGAGAGCCCAAGCCTCTACAAACGACTGGAAAAGGAGAGATGGTTAGTAGAAAACAGACCATGACACAAAGGAGGAAACACCTGGATTAATACAGCAAGCTTTCTCCCCACCTAGGGAAATGACAGAGCTGGGTTAAGCTTTACTATTAGCAAAACAAAGAGGAGGACAAAGCAGATCAGCTTGTGGGTTCTTTCTAAAATGTTTCTGAGCTTCCTCTCAGGGTGGATGCTCTGAAGCCCTGCATGCAGCAGGACCCATCCCGTTTGCTTCTGCTCTTGAACGTGCATCCTGGCAACTAGGAATATTTCAGTGAGTGTTTTTTCCTCTACCATCTGTTTCATATTTTTCTGCACCTAAATATGGTATGCATTTCAGCTCAATCCACTATGGAGAGTCTGATGAATCTACAAATGTGGCTCCTGCAGCTGTACCTGAGCTGGCTGGTGTTCAGTCAGCCGGCTTGGTGGTGCTCACTGGATAGCAGTGGCGTTGCTCTGCTCAGCCAGGCAGCGGCTCAGGCACCCCCCCTCCTCCTGCTGCTCTGTGCCCTGCTGCCAGCCGCATTGCCGTGACTCTGCTGAGCCCAGCTCGGGAACAGCCACGGAGAGACACTCCTGCCTTGCTGCGCTCCCAGCTCGCTCCTAGTTGCAGCCCACAATCGCAGTGGCTGTGTTAGCAGGTCTTAAGAAGTTGCAGCCCCTCCAGGCCAGACAGGAGCTCCAGGATGACTGCAATGCCACTGGTTTCCTCACAGCACCAGGAATGACTTAAGCCAGCACTGGTGGCTGTACTGAATCTGTTTGGTTCAGACATGCCCACACCATCAGCTCTTCCATCTGATCATTTCCATCAGAGGGGTCAGAACCGCCTTAAGCTATTCCAGCGTGACTTCAGCAACTAATGGGTGTCTGGTCAAACCCTGAGCAACCTCAGTTTGTTGTACTGGAATAATGCTGTGGCATTAGCATTAGGACTCAGCACACTGGCTGATCACACCCTCTCTCGAGCTTTCTTTGTCCTTATGTTTTATTTTTCTTCTTCTTCCTCTCAGGTTAGCTGAGGAAGGAGTGACGCACTGGAAGATGCCCAGCTGTGAGGCTGGAGTCTCTGGAACTGACTTTCTTGGGCCACTCCCACAAAAGGCACTGAACCATTTCGGCTCACACTGGACTTTTAATGTCAGCACCCTTGAGCATTTAGAGATAACCCTTCTTTTCTCATTTCCTTCTCCCGTCCAAGTTCTGGAAACATGTTGTGCTCTGTGGAGAAAGGTCAGGAGGCCAGCACTGCATACACAGGGCTCACATGACTACCAGACTAGACTCACATGTGAAACAGTAGCGAGAAGGAAAGTAGTGCTCAAAGGAAGGGAGACAGAGGGGTCTGGCTGTGCAAGGTGGGTCACCACAGTGCAGATGCCTGTTCACAGGGTGTCTGTACTACTTACATTTCCTCCCCCTGCAGAATGTTTGATGTTATCTCTGGAACCACACCGGGACTGAATATCGCTAAAATCGATCTTCTTGTTTAAAATCCTAACCTAAAAGGAATCGGAGGTAACTTACTATATACCATACGCACACTCCACCACGGTGCAGGACAAGGGAGTCAGGGTAATATTTCCTCCTGCTGTGACTCCTTCTTCTGACACTTGTATTGAAATGTGAGAAAGTAAACCATGTCAATCTCTATGCTTAGTATGTTAACACAGCATATGTAAATGTACTATGCTGCTCTTTTTTTTACCTCACGAAGTGGTGATGAAATACAGAGGGGCAAGTTTTTATACTGGGAGATAGGTGGTTTTTCCCTGAAAAGCTCAAAGAACTCCTTGGGCAGCCTGTCCTGGACATAGTCCTCGGACAGCCTGTCTTAGGCTCTCTTGAGTGATGGCCAGTGTTTCTGCTCAACTGGACACAAGGAGAATATGGAAACACTCCTTCCCACAACTCAGCACCCCAGCCTTTGATGCAGAAATCCCAGGTCCAGCCAGCTCAGGCACGGGTTGAAATCCTGAGGAATTCTGCCCCTCCTACTGCCATACAGCCATAACAGCAGCTACATTCATACAACAGACCTCAGAGTGTCCTGTGAAAGGGGACTGACAAAATTAATTAAACTGAAGTCAGAGCTCTCTACTGCTCTCTCTCTTTACTGTCGTTTACTAAAGGGCAATGCAGAAAACAACAGCATCTGGAAACCTACAGCTGCAATCACTGCTTCTTGATTTCTGGTGCTGGCCATAAAGTTGGTCACAACAACTTCCTGGTGCTGTCAGCACTGTGCTTCTCCTCTGTGCTCTTCTCTTCTGGCAGAACAAGTACCTGACTTTCCCTTGGTGGTGCCAGCCTCCCTTACAGATGCCAGGAGCCCACATTTTTTCTGTCTCACCTTGGCCACAGGTGCACTGCAGGCATGTGACAGTCCCTGGAGGTGAACTCTGCAAAGGGAAGGCCAAGCTGTCCCATGCTTGACCCCCACGTTGACCCCCATGTCAAAGCAGTTCCTCCACCTGGCAGAACTCAGGAGCCACCAATGATTGTCCTCCCAGGGAACGATGTGCTGCTGGATGGCAGTTACCAGTAGGCAGGGACAACTGGGTGCAGGGCACACACCTGAGTGACACCACTTCGAGACTTCTTTCTGAGCACAGGCAGGGGATTGTGCTCACTAGTGTTAGGCTTTTCAAGTGTGTGAGAAGGCATTTCTGGCCAAGGCTGCACCTGCCTTCTTTGCACCAGGAACTTTTGTTTACTCAAAGAGTTCCACCCATGCAGCATATTCTTTCTCTGGGTTAAATACGAAGTCTTTATTCAAATGTTATGTTGGATTTTATTTATCTCTACATTATTAATATACAATATGAATTTACAGAAAGCCACATCGCACATTATCTATTCATTTTGCTAAACGGCACTTGTAAAGCCTTCACTGACATATTACTTAGCACAGTCCTATTGCCTGCTGTTGTAGGTAAACCTACAGTGACTAACCGATATTGAGATAAGAGAGAGGGACAGATACGCCGGGGTACCATACTGCGGCTTCTTACCATGCCAGGAACACAAAGCAGCTGCAAACCAGCTGGTGTGGTCAGTGGGAGGAGGAAGAACCCTGTGCAGTTTCTGCTTCCTGGCTTCAGGTCCTCAGACTGCCCCAGGCTCCCTGATAAATCGGAGACAAATCACTCCCTCTGTGCCTCACCTCTCCAAACTAGGAAAAGACTATTTGCCCCCTTACAGGGATATCAGATTTCACAGCTCTTGGCTCCTGCAGTGGGGATAATGTCACATTTTAGATAACAAGTCGAATCCTCTGCTACTGAGCACCTGGAGCGCACTCTTGACTTAAGCCCAGTAAACTCCAAGAAGATATTTTCAGAGGGCCACACTTTGCAGCTAATGTGAAGAATTCCTTCACAGCAAGCTGTTTCATGGGTCCCCCTCACTACAAATAACGTAACCACTACATCAGTCAAACTGTTAGAATGTTAAGTGTTCTCTCGCTTTAATAGGTAAAGATCTGTGGTGATGGCATGCTCAGCAATAAGGGCGATGACAGCACCAGAAAACTCCACAACTGGTAAGTCACCTTCAGAAGGGCATCTTCAGTAGGCAAACTGACTTCTGTCTTTCCCTCTTCTGCCTGCTTAATCCGTCCAAGTAAACCAGTGAAACATGAAAGCAAATGCCTCTAGAGTTTTAAGCTTTTGCTTTCTCTCAATATACTATTTGTTTAAAAACGTACCCCAGTACTATACAAGACAGGTGTCACATCAGTTATAGAAACACACATCAGATGTGCAGTCAGATCTGGCTCCCAGAGAGCTTCAGCCCAGACACGACTGGGCAAACCAGAAAGCCTTCCTAGCACTTTCTGAGCACATCTCTCTCGGCAATGGATCAGCAGCACCTCTTAGCAATGGCCACAGGGATGCATTTGCTCTGAAAATGCTGACTTAGGGGTCATGACAAGACCTCAGTGCTATGGACTGGGGGCCTGTAGCTTAAAAATGGAATCAAAGCAAGGTGATAAGTTGAGAGGGTGCCTTTGATCAAGTGCCTAAAGGTTGATTTGCACCCGGAAGTCTGACAGTTTATGAGTCTCATGGCCCATGGACCTGGCTAGCAGATATGTAAAGGACCAATCATCTCAATTATTCTCTCTGTCTCACTGGGTAAAATGTGCCCCTGTGTAGAGGGGCCAGCAGGAGACCTATGTATCATTTATGTCCTATGCTGAGGGCTGAAGTGAGCCGAGTGATGTGGATGTGTTCTGCTGGTCATCTGGCACAGGGAGGAACTGCATTGACCCAGGTTTTCCCTAATGACCTGTTTCTCCCTTTCCTGGCATATATCAATACCCCTGCACATAATTAAATCATGACTGCCCTCTATAACTAAGTGCTCCACAAACTAATGGAGCCTTGTTTCCTATAACATAAGGTTTTAAACTGCTTAATCCCTCCATCCTATCCTATATTCTTCAGCAAGCCCTATTCCCTCTTGCCAGCAATATCTCCCAAGCTCTCTCCCAGGTCTGCTAGACTGGGCAAATAGAAGCCAATACACATCTGGCCAGCTCTTTGTTGTCTCTGATTGTGGAGAAGGGGCTGAGTTATCACTGCCTTTCCCCCATGACACTGTCCCCATGACAGTGTTTTGCTGAGCCTCTGTTTCATATCCAGTCAACAACTATCACCCAACTTGGAGGGACCGCCTGTGTTTCTCGCCACTGCTCCCTTGCCAGCACTGGTTGAAATGGGCCAACAAGTTACAAATGAGTTGAGGAAGGCTGAGACTGCCAGCCAGACAGCATGACTGCACGAGCTTTGTTTCCTTTGAGCAATCAGACTGTAAACATCAGAGGGAGAGTACCAGAGAGGGACAGGAACTATTTAGGCTAAAGAGAAACTTTGGCTTGCAAACAAAGAATGTGAACTGACTGTGAATTATTTGAAGCTGGAATATAGAAGGAAATTTGTAACTATCAGAGCAGGGAGGCTCTGGAACTGCCTCCCAAGGGAACAGAGCTACGACAAGAAAATGGTAAACTTTTATGATGGCACTTGATGAAAGGAATTAAATGATGCAGCTGCCTGTGACAGAGACAGCACGAACACCATGACTCACCAGGAAGGCCTCTGTGTTCCTGAATGTGTATGTACATTGTGCGTGGGTGGAGGTGTGGTAGGGAAGTACATATATGCACTTCAGTTGTGCTGCACATTAAATGAAAGATCAAGCCTCCTCGTGCTCTCTTTCAGGAAAGGGAACATTTTAGTCTGTGGCAGAAACAGGACTGCTTTCTATTCACGCTCTCTAAACATCCCAACAAGACAATGTCCTGACAGGTTCCCTCATAACCTGTGCACTGACCTGCCAGTCTGAAATGTGTACATTCTCTTCTGATGGGATGCTGGTTTGTGCAGGTATGCTGGACAGGGCCTGGAAATCAGTATTTTGACCAGGACCCAGTTGAGGTTCCTCAGCATTTGTCACATCCACGTGAAGTTAAACCACAGTGAAAAAATTAAGCCTTGCAGACAATGCTGAGTTTATTCCACAAAACCACATTGCCCAAGGATAAAAATGACTTCTGCCTGAAGCCCTGGAAGTCTTACAGACCTTACCCCCACTCTGTCCTCTGATGATTCCTCAGCAGTAGTGCAGAAGTGAAGTCCAGGGCTGACTGTGTGCTGACGTACACACAGTACAACCTCACTGACTCCTATTACTTCTAGGTACTCCCCAGCAGGCATCAGACACTGTGCTCCAATACCTTCTGTGCTGTTTGAATGCTGTCTGTCAAAGCATCAAGAGATGCAGGGCATTTATGGGTAGCCTGCTGGGAAACCCAGTGTTGAAGGTATTTTTCTGAGAGTTCATTTAGATGAGGCATATATTGATCTGCACTCAGCAGGATAAACTCTAACTCCCTTCCTACGTATAGTAGCCCAACTGGCAATCTAAACACGAAAGGGCTGTGGTCCGAGGGCAACGTCTGCACTGGATCAGAGGGGATGTTTTGGGTTACACTGGCTAACATGAGGAGACATGACAGGCTGACAATACCTGTGAATCTCCCAGTTAGATATATGCCTCCCTATGTCTGTGCACAGAAAGGGAATTTGGATTTTGAAGTCTCCATGTACAACAGCCTCCAGTCTGGGGACCGGGAGCACTCTCTCCTGTCAGTACTGTACCACTGTGTTCAAGATGAGCAAAAATTTGTAGAAACACTGAGTGGAAGGCAAATAAATGCAAAGGAGAATTTAGTTCAGTTGTGCCTCACTGCTAAAGACAACATCAATGATTGAAAAGTGCTTATGAAAGAGAAATAATTATGTTCCATTGCTGCCCAGAATCATTCAGTTCAGCTGCTTTTCACAACAAGAGGGAAAGGCCCTAACTTACCAGCATCTGGGCAGAGAATCAATAAATAGCTTCCCTCCTGTGGCTTACTACCCTGGTACACACCAAAACAAAGATACTCAAAGAGCAGAAATTGATGCTGATAAAATTACAGGCTCTGAATATATTTTCCAAGAAGCTGATGATTTATGTTCTCATTGCTTTGCAGTTATGGCCTCTGAGAAGCTCTGCCACAAACAGTGTGCCTAAAGCATTTAAAAATACTCTAGCTTGCCTCCACTTGCCATTTGAACATGCTGTGGGGCTGTGATATTGGGAAAAGCTCCCAGACTCCTAACAATTTATCAAAGAGGGCAAGTTCTTTGTACTTACCACAGCATCACAGTGATTTCACACAGCTACATCCCAGGAACTAGACATTATTTCAGTGTTTGATCTCCTGGTTAACACAGGGATTGAGTGAGACAATAATTGGTCTTGCGTAGGAAGCAAGGTTAAGGTTAAAACCTGATTAGAATCAAGAGGCAGTTCTAAGTGCTTCCAAATCTATATGCTGCCAAGGACAGATGATACTACAGTTTTCATGCTCCTGGCAGAGGCTACAGGTAGAGGAAAGGGAGGGGGAAGGGTATGTATTTGGCCTAGCAAAGCCCTTGAAGAGAAAGACTGTGCCTCAGACTTTCCACATCTACAAACAGAGCTTGTGATCATGTTCAGCCCTTGCACTCCTGAAACCGCTGGATACACGCACCAGTGAAGCTGCCAGCCTACAAGCCGGTGAGATTCAAAACAAAAGGCTGCGCTGGACATAGCATAGGCAAAATAATGTACCATCCTCATCTTGCTCTTAGCAAAGGGTGAACAAGATAGGTTCATTTCTGACTTTTAAAAACGTACCCAGAGGCAGACACTGAGCATGTAATATTTCAGCCTGAACAGTTAAACTCTGAAACAATTACAAACAACTGAAAATAGGTACTTCCAATGGAAAGTATCAGTGAAATAGAAGAGATGCCTTGCAATCAGCTGTGTCTTTAATAGGACAACAATGGCTGATTTACAAGCTTCTTTCTACCTATTTGCAAATTCCTGTATTCATCTAATTAATAAGGCGGCCACGCTGAACTAGGCATGCCCCTATCATTAAAAGGGAGAAAGGCCTACAGAGAAACACTGAGAGGTTTTGCATAATTGTGCTGGGAAATACAAAGAGAAATGACCACTTTCCATGCCAAATAGCTTATGGTCAAGAGACAACAGCTGAATTTAACACACAGCTCAAGAAAGTGCAAGATCCACGTCAGATGAACTGTAACACATGTTCTGTAATCATACTCCTCACTAAATCTGGGGAGCTGATCAAAAGAATAGTAAAAGAAATTGAAGGAGATTCACACAAAATGAATAAAAAAAGATCCCAGGAGCTCAATTAATTCAGCTAAAACACAGGATCCTTGTTTTAGTATTCCCTTAATCAAGAAACCAACCAAACAGATTTTGCTAAACTACAGAGTTTGATACTTAAATTTTAGATGCAACAGTCCCTATTCATGGAAAGAGTACTAATAGTTTCAAATACCAAGTGTTGAGCATCAAGTATCAGGGTTTTCAAACCAGTTTCTTTGTCTTTAAGAAGGGATGACTTTTGAGTCACTATGTTTGGATTTTCTTTACTCCAGCATAATGGACAAAATTAGGTTGTTCAGCTCAAGTTCAAAAAAACGTCTTGTGTTTACCTCTTCATGCAAGCTGGCTTTTCCAAAACTCAGCAGGTACGTCCCTTAGCATCTCTTTTTATTGTTCAAATCCAAATTTCCAAGATAAAAACTAAGGTTTTTATCCTTTCCTTTCCTACCCTTTCTCATCTAGCAAAATAAACTCTTTTTCTCACCTTTCCGTGCAAGACAGTACACTACTACATGACTAAACAGCTCTGATCCAGATTATGTATTGCCTGAACATTTTTCCCAGAACAACAACCTTCCCCATTTTATTGCCAAAATCTAGATTAGTTAGAGCTCAGCTGAAAATGCCTCCTCTGCTGAACTTGCTGCTGGGATGACTCAGACTTTCACAGGAATTTATGTCCTGGTAATTTCAATCTACTCTGGAGAAAAATACAGCTTCTTCCCTTGCTATTACAAGAGACGAACAACGTATGGTAAGTCACGGAAGGGATTTGTCTCCTCTAACATTAGCCAGCTAAGAGTTGGAACTGGTCACTTAAGCTGCCGCTGTAGTCGGTGGAAAGATACTGAATCCTCCAGAAAGCGATACCTTCAATTCTAGCTAGACAGATCGAACACACCCCATCCGACTGGCAGAAATCAGTGCACTGCTGCTGACTGCCTTCAAAAGAGGCAGAAGCATCGACTTATGGCTACCGTAGTCGGTGGAAGTTTTGGTTACTGGCTAGAGCCCCATCAGACAGCTTATGACCCTCCTGATTGTGGTTCACAGTTTGTCCTCAATGAGCATGGTGCACATTTTACAGATGGTTGAGGCACAGCAGTGATGTTATTCTGTCCCAGCCACATAGAAAGTGAATGTCCGATCTGGATAGAAAGTCCCACTTCCCTGCTCGTTTCTACCAACCAAACACCTTTCCTTAAAGAAACCTTCTGAAACTTGCTAAAGCCTGGCAACAATTGCTTCATTTTTCTAAAATATGAGTCAGGAAGAAGGATCTTGCTTGTCATCCAGAATAATTCAAGGCTTAACTGTACAGACTGTACTCAGGCAAGCCTTCCATTAAATGAGTGCAGTCTGAACACAGAATCTGCAAGATGTCATTTCTGTACAATCTGCAATGATCAGCCAAAATCCTAAATTTCAAAAATTTAAAAATTATGGTTTTGAGCTGTGACAGAGTTTTGAAGTTGTGCCTGAAACTCCTAATTTCTCTTTGAATTTGTAGATCTGCAATTAACAAGGGATTAATCAGTTTCTAATTTTCAGTCCAGAACAAATCCCTTCAAATGTCTTGTAAATCCACAAAACTGGGAATGTATAAAGGAAACAAAAGCAGACTGACAGAGATTAATTTATCTTTCAGTTATGAACTGTTGACTTGGTAAATGCACAAACTCACTCCAATGAATGCAGCTAACAGTGTGGAAACAATTGCCTTCCAGTCTCTCATTAGCTCAGTACTTTAACAACAGCCATGTTACAACATCAGTCCACCCTAAACAGCTGCCTCCTGTGGCTCTGGTTTGGGAAAGCACCAAAGCTTGAACCTTATAGCTCTTTTATATTCATCACTGCCCTGAACAGGGACATTCTCAAAGTGTTAGCTCACTTACGTTGCAGATCACAATGGATTGGGAAAAAAGTGCATGATGTGCCAGAAGGAGACAGGAGACAGAATGGGACCCAGTAACAACTCAGATTGCGCTTTTTTTAAGCCTATATTCTCCACTGTCTTTTAGGACACTCTTCATCAACCAGTGCAACAATAGTATATAAGCTAGATCTTCAGATTAATTTTTGGGCCGTCATCAGTGTTTGTAATATGGTGCAAAGACATGTGAAACAGGAGGAAGACTTATAAGATGCTGTCTCCAGGGGAACTTGCTGAATACCCTTTTGACCTGCAGTTCTCCCAGGAGGTGCTCAGCTTGTGCTGGGTCACCAGACCTGTCTGTCTCTGCACTGACTCTGCATCCTGGCAGGCTGTAGCTGAGGCAGGGAACGCTTCAGGAGCCTACTGTTCTCTGCAGACTGGGTCATAAATTGTGATGATGGGGGGGTGGGGGGGTGTGCTGTGGGGGAATCTCTCCTGCTATCCAAACTGACTTTGAAGCTAACAAAAAATTGTGCAAAGAAGACAACAGATACCCATCCGAGCCTCTTCCTCTGCCCAGCTCTGAGATGTCTTATCCTTCCCTGTGCTGGTCTCTCTAATCCTTTAATGCAGATGCCTTTTCTCCTTGCCAGAATTTTTGTGGTTTCTGGACAGGTTCTACTGAATAGTTGTGCCATCAATTTATTTAGACTTTCTGACCCATGACTAAATGCACTTTGCTTTCTACAGTTTAGGGAAGATGGTGAAGTTCTCTCTTAATCTTCCTAAAAACCTTCAAGGAACACTTCATTCTTCAACATGGCTTAGGTATTTCATTTTTCTGTGTGTCATCTTACTTCTTACAAGGTGCCTGGCTGTTACTATAGTTAGTGATATTTTAAACCTTATGCATGCCATTCTCGTCTGTACAGTTCCATTCACTTTGATGAAGCTATGCCGATTTATGTCCACTGAAGTTCTTGCCTATGGCTGAGTTTTGATGTATACATTTTAAGATTAAATTAAAAGATATCTAGGTTGGTTTCATCCTTGGTTGCTTTCCTCTGATGTTTTATAAATGCTCTGCCTGGTCAGTAATGAAAAGATTCAACTGGTGCACTTTTGTACTGTGATATGGTACAAACCATATCCATAGACAGAATTTCAAGAAGAAAAAAAAATCCGAACAGAAAAGAAAAACCCCATTCTTGGCATGTGAAACAGATTTCCGACCCCTTCCCCCAGTTCCCCCATGCTTCCCTTGGGCTGTCTGAGAAATAACAGATGCAAATGGGTTACTTTTGAAAGCACAGCATTTCCTCCACAGCTGATGCAGTGCGAAAATCCATCTGAAGCCCAGCAGACATACCCATGAGCAAGTCGCCTCTGAGCTTTGCCAAAAATGATACATTTCACCATGCTCTACTATAAAGAGAAAACCAGACAACCACCTACTGGCTGCATCACAGAGCGGAGAAGCCCTCATTTCTCCAGACTGCAGAATACCAATTAAACACATCTCAAGCCATCTATTCCTAGTAGGAGCTTAATGCAGTGCAAAGTTAGCTTGCTTCTTCCCCTAGAACCATGGCCTTTTTCCGCCCCCCCGCCCCGCCCCGTCAGGTGGAGTGATTTCTCTCCTTTGTTTCTGTGGCTGGCAAGTCAGAGCTGAAGTAAAATCAGTCTGCTGTCTGATGAGTTTTTGATGAAATTCAAGGCTGAAGCACTGCATTTCTTGATTTATTTAGCATTCAGACATCCCCTGCTTGTTCATTTCTATACCTCAGCCTCTGGCAGTTTCAGAGTGCGGCTTCTTTTTCTGAGACAGCTGTAAGCTAAGAGAAGACCTTGTGCTAGGTTCAGATATGCCTCTGGTAAAAGGATAGTCTGTCTCCAGATGACACTTTGGCTGCATATCTGTATTCCTTTAGCGATTTGCATGTCCTGTTTATGTACTTAACTTGCCCAGATATATGCTGGCTTTTTGACTGCTTGTTTTTCCTGTGGTTATGGCTATCAGCACTTCCAATTCAGGTTATAAAACTTGAGCAGCTTTCTGTTTGTTTCATGTATCATCACTAAAAGCAGAGAGCAGATAACAGCTCATTTCAGCCAGTGCAATATCTGCCACCAGACATTAAAGAAGTGAGCAGACACAAGGAAATGAAATTAGCTTTCATGTGCTCCTCTCACAGACCCTATAAAATTCAACTGCCGAAACTGGAAAAGAATGAATCCTAAAACCTCTTGTCTAGACTGAGCAACTATGGCATAAAGGAGACATAAAGGAAAAACCCAGCGAGTCTCTCTGCCCAACTCACAGCTCAGTGGCCACATACCACTGGGAATTAAAAAATGCTTTAGCTTCAGTGACATTATGTCCACCCAGCAGATTTCCCCTGTGATCCCCGAAAGAGTGAAATGCCAACTGCTGTGCCATACTTCACCACCCAGCAAAGACTCTGTGCAACTCTGTAGAACTGCTAAGGAAATGTAGCTGTCTAGGCATGGTGTTTACAAAGAAATACAATTTGCTGTGGCCCCCTGGTCTTGTACAGCTGTTAGAGTCCACAGAGAGTAACAGGGAGGAGGAGGACAGGCTAACATGGTGCTCGTTTTGAGCTCCATGTCCAGCAGCTGGACTTGTTATGAGGAATGCTAATCCAGATGCAGTCTGAACTTGTGTTCCAAGCCTCCTGGAGCCCCTGCGCACCCTGACCTTCTCCTATGCAATATGTCAAATGGGAGTTGAACTCCCATACAAAATAATTACACAGACACTTGTAAAATAAAGGCAGAAGAACCTTTGCTGAGGCATTATCTTCTTGACTTTATCTGAGTAACTGGCTACTGCCCAAATCCTGGAAAGTACTGAATGTGTTAATTTACCATGAAAACAGGATCAACGCCTAGGAGATACCTTTCTGCTTAATATATGAGCCTGTGTTTTTTCTCTGGAAGACCTGCATTAGGCATAAGGTTGCAATGTTAAGTTTTGATCCAACTTATTATTTTTTTCTGAGACAGCATTCGGCAGACCTCACTGTTACGTATGTTCCACTCTGTATTCCAAAACTCAGCTATATATATAGAAGTATCTGATCTGGAAACACTGTGAAACCCAGCTTTCTGGAATGTCTTGCTTTCAGGACAGCTGAATGGGGGAGCATGTTATTCACCCTGATGTCCCGTCCCTGGAGGTAGTTGAGAAGTGAACCTTTCATAAAGCACGCACACTGCCACGGCTGTAACTCAGCGATCTCAGGGAAGCAAAAGGGAGCTGGGGCCACTGAGTGTTTTCATCACGGGGTTGTGTCCAGAATCAATATGAAATGCGCAGGTACTTTTTGCAAAAAATAAATCAACGTAATTGTTTACACCCACAAGACTGAGTTGTCCATATTTGTAGCATAAATATTGGTAAGCTGTATTCTTTTTCCTCATTCAGCCTCTTTGTTTCTAAATAAAATAGGATTTCTTTCAGGTTATAAATGCTTTTATAACTCTTTAGACATTAATAAAATGGACCGCTTAATCCTGTAAGCTAGAACAACAGTTCTTCCAAATAGAAAGACAAAAAAATTGCTTGGACATAATTTTGGCTTTTAATGCCATCTGTGTTACCATTTCTGCATTGCCCAAAATGAGAGACTATTCCAGCTCTGGCCATAGCTCTGCTTGGTAAGGCGTCAAGCAGAGACTCTTCAGAGGAAAGTATAGACATCCTCATGACAATGAACTTCATTGCATAACACCGCAAGCTATGAAACGATTTCTTTTTTTCAGCTTTTAATTGCATCGACATGTCCCTGAATTCTTGTTCTTTCAGAAAGTGAGAACAGACAATCCTGATCTGCCTTCTTACACACTCACTTTTTCTTATTTTATATACATTCTCCATTCTTTATACAATTTAAGCCCTGTTCCTGCTTATTCAAACCCTGCAGCAAGAAAAACAGTTAAGTCTAATACCTGTCCCCTCCCATCATCTTTAACTTGGGGTGGATTTACCAGGTTGGAGGCTGCAACCCTCACTAACATCACCTAACACAATGCACATCACGTAAAATGACACAGGAAAAAGTCACGGTGCTGTGCAATCCTGCTAACATCTATCTAAGTTGAATTTGAACTTGCTTGAATTAAAACACATCTCTTTCATTTGCTGGTATTGATGAAGACTAAGTAAGCAGCAACTGCTGAGACTCAGGCTGAAACATATCTATGGCGTGGAGTGCAAACGCTTGTTTCAAATTTTTTACCAGATCTCAGTGAGGCACTATTAATTTTCAGGTGGCAAAATACTTTTCTGAAGATTGTCCTGGCCCCTGCCATTTAACATCACTTAAACAACCAATGTATATGGACAATAGAAGCAGCACTTGCAAGGCAACTCAAAATGGCTCCTATTCCATATCTATCCCAAAGGTGCTCACATAAGACTACATCACATATGGATGAACATAAAGAGTAGAATCCTTACCTGCCCCCCTTTGGGCTGGTATTTGATGTTATCTGTTGATCCAATTTTGGACCTGACGTTCTTGAGGTCAGGTAGAGGCTGATTAATAACTCGTAGCTGCTTCGGAGTGGCTGGAGATTTAGGAGGGGTGCGAATTATGGCAACTTTTTTCTCAGTAGGTACCAGTATGGCAGATTTGGGGGTCCCAGGAGTGTGTGGTGTTCTGGAGTAGCTGGGTGTCCCTGGAGTGCCTGGGGTACGGGAGGCGTAGCTTGGTGGTGTCCCTGGAGTGATGGCAGTGGAGCCAGGAGTAGTGGGGGTAGAAGTTCCACTTTTTCCTGTTCTGCTACGAATTGGCTCTGATCCTGTATGCAAGAAAAAAAAACAGCATTAGACCCACAGAAATAGAGCTCTTCTTCCCTCTGTACCTCCCAAGACCACGTCCCTGTGTGCCAAGCGAGATACAGCTCTAAGATGGCTGTGCTAGTGCTGGACTAGCTGGATGTCTGTCTCTGTGTCTCATTTTGCTAATCAGCCTGCCAGGAGTTACCTTGTCACATGTGGCCGAGCTGGTAAATTGCCCATGTGGTGACTGAGCTCTCTGCTCTCTAACACAGGTGTGCTTCCCACAACACCTATGCTTCCTGCAAAGCTTGCTAAACAAGGCACAATATCACATCGATTTCTGTCGTGGGGAAAGGACTAGAAGCACCCTTGGCATCTAACCTTTGGGACTTGACCTGACAACCTGACTAGCCAGTAAGAATGTTGCCACCAATTTCAATGGATTTGGGCATTAAACTAGAGAGTGGGGAAAATTCTGATTGTAATCCTGAAACTAAAGACTCTGAGTGCCTGGCTGCTGCTGGTAATCTGGTGTCTGCAGCTGAACCCTGGGTGAACATTCAGCTGATGAACAAGTCATAGCTCTATTCTGTGGGTGGGCAGATGTCCCTCACGTTCAATTGCTATTTTTCATTAGTGCAGTCAAAGAAAGGAATTACAGAAGGAAACCTTGATTAGAAGTCACATTCTAGTTACATCTGCACGCAAGTTAAAAATAAATAAATACTGTAACATTTTGTAGCAGCTCCATTCAGTGTTTATGGCATTGCCAGTCCTTTTCACTGAGCACAAGAATCAGTTTAGTAGTGGTATTGTGCTTTCTGCAGCCAGCTCTGCTGGTAACTCTCAAACACAAATGAACAGAAGCCAAGATATCTCCATATGCTGCTTAAAGCGAAGCTTTGCTGAGAATGCTCAGGGAGAGAGAGACCAAACCAACCCCCAAAGCCTGAAAACCCCAATGCCAAATGGCTGCATACATGTTTTCACCTTTGAAACGCTCAGGAATTATAAAATCCAATGAGCCTCTCTAGAGCATCCAGTGAGACTAATCAAAATCTTATTTAAACTATTTGTTAATCAATCTGTTTGTTTAATGGTGGTGGACCAAATGCAACGCGCTGCTGCCCCTGGGGTCCAGGAGGAACTCTTTGCTCTACGTGACTCATTAGACGGAACATACTCCACTCTCACTGGCAGTTTCCCTGAATGGTTTCTTTCTTTCCAAACCAACCCTAAACCAGAACCTTCTCACTATACCAACTGAGGCAGAAAGGGAATGATTTTTTTTTTCCCCAGCTCCCTGCAGCTTTGGTATATTTATTTTTCATTCCTCAGCCCTTCACCACATTGGCAAATGCTCAATGGCCTCTCACTCCTAGCCAGCAGAATGGGCTGCTGTGCCAGCTGGGGGCCACTCTGCTTACAAAGGGTCTCTGTATTACCCTTGGAGCATCACCCAAGAATTTTAAAGGACTTTTTGTAGAATTTATCATCTGCTTCCCTTAAGCTGTCTTAAAAGGGGCCGAGATTGGTTTCTAAAGAGAGAAACTAGAGGAATTCCTATTGGAAAGCAGGGAGCCACATCCAGGTTCTGAGGCCTGGGCTGAATGCAAATCTATCTAAAAGTTCTGGGGGTATTCGGTAAAACTCTCTTTGTCCTGTAATTTCTTTTGGCTTGTGATTTGATAACATTGGTCCTCATAACAGGACCTTGCTGGTTTACTATCCTAACTTCCCCCAATGAGTCACTCCACTAGCTAACATCTCAATTCTCAGCAGAGTTTCTACCCTAGGATTAGAGCACCAGGAGATCATTACTGTGAAACAGCAAGTTAATGACTATAATATTAGGTTCACTTTTCCAAGATCCATCAGAATATTTTATATTGCCTACTTCAGGTTTGTCTCATTTTTCTTGCCGCTGTTTGGAAATGCCCTGTGTTAAATATCTTGCCCAGCGCTGAGCTCCCTGCAAAGGCATTTTATAATATTAGTGATTAGTCTGAACAGCAGTCCTAGCTCTGGGCACTGCAGACTATGGAAAGGGTGCATCCTGTCCCTGCTTTCAAGCCCTTGCTGCTCAGCACTTGGTATCTGAACAGAAACAGTCTGTGGAGCTCTGATTTCCAACAGCATACCCCAGACCCACCCCTCTGTGTAAAAGGTAGGGACACACGATGCTATGGCAATGTGACAAATCTAACAAGGATGGGAGACATTCACAGCAGCAGGAGAAGGTTAACATGCAAAAAACATACGGGTGGTCCGTCGTACTGAAGAGGAAA
The DNA here is from genome assembly GCF_965183815.1 of Platalea leucorodia. Taxonomy (NCBI): domain Eukaryota; kingdom Metazoa; phylum Chordata; class Aves; order Pelecaniformes; family Threskiornithidae; genus Platalea; species Platalea leucorodia. The sequence goes on from NC_138827.1 coordinate 64,490,950, forward strand.
GTGAAGCTGTGAGAGAGAGAGAGTTCTCCTCTCTGTCTCGGTCTCCTGATACACCTCTTCGAGGAGGAAGGATAGAGGAAGGTCTTGGTAGAGAGGAACGCTTTTCGGGACTCTTGCTTACTCCATCCTAATAGTAGCAAAATAAAAAAGGAAGGTTTAGTTTTCAAAACTCACTTTCTGGGCTGTGCTTTCTCTCAACCTATATATAGAGGGGGAAACTTCATCCTATGGGCCCAGTTTACTACTCACACAGGAAGCTGTGGGGATCCAGCCACCTCTTTACTGCATCAAAACACCCAACAGTCATCTTTTGAGCTACTTAAGACAGATAGAGATACTCTTGGATCTAAATATGGATGGATTCCACATTTGGTTCTTAATAAGGAACAAGGGTTTTTTAGTGCAAGCTGAAAGTAAAGAAAAAATCTCTGGAGCTCAGGTGTAAAATTCTTATGTAAATTTACCTGCAAAGTAACTGCAGTACTGCTGCCCAGAATACACCCCACGCTATATTGCTAGGTGATGCGTGATTTTTGCATTTTCAAACACTAACTTGTAATTTTTTTTACGGAGAAAAATTTTTAGCTACAGCTTATTTTTTGAGTGTAGGACTATTAATCTTGATGTCTTCTCTTATTTCCTTCCATACTCATCTTCTTACTTTTTGAAATCAGCAGACACCTTCTTGTTACCAGGGTTAGAGCAATGGACATGTATGTTAGAATATTTTTGAACTTATGGGATGGGCAGCCAAAGACAGTCTTGCATAAGCAGATAGTCCTCCCAAAGGCAAATACGATGATGATCCCAACCAGTAAAAGACACACCAAACATAGCCTTACACAGAAAATGGAAGTTAACAGTGAAAACAGTTTTTAAATGGGATAGGCATGAACTCAGCATCAAGTAGATTTGAAACACAAGTGAAATGTAAACATGGGGAAGCTAGGATGGACTGCCAAACATCTCTTTAAATTTATACTGCAACTTCTTCAACATGGTCCCATGCATAGACCAAATTAGGTTCCTAGAGCATTTGGCTTCCACCCTTCTTGCTGGTGATTAGAACTGTACCCTCCTACACTGGGGACTGAATTTGTTTTCAGAGAATATTAAGTGGTTTAAAATTACATTTTTTAAACTTGGAAGGCAAATTAGTACTGCTGTGCTTTGCCACTTACCCACGTGCAAATGGGTGCAACTTCTTAGCAGTCAATGAAGCAGCATCCGTATCACCAATAGAAAGAAGATATGTCCTTCTAGTTATAACTTATTTCACTTATGTTTCCTCTGGAGAATCTCCTTTGTTTTTATCCATTTTGTAGCACAAATCTTGTAGCCTGATAATCAGTTTTCCTGCCACTGGATGTAAGTAATCCCACATAAGCTTCACAGAGAATTACTCACATTCAGTGGGGAGAGAATGTGATCCATGGAATTCATGTACACATCTCCAAGCTAGCTCTCTCTACCAACTCTGCTACCTTACCTTAGCATCTGATTTTGAGTAGGGCAAGCAGTCTCTTGGGCCTGCTGAGGAAGGCCGTACATAATAACTGTCTGTATCGAGAAAAGTGGCCCTTTTAGTAGTTAATGAGCAAGCTGAGCTGGGTCTTGGAGGAAGGAATGACTTTGCTCTAGACTTTGAGGCAGGAATCTTTGACAAAAAGGCAGTCTAGTCATGAGAAAACAAACAAAAGAAAACACAACATGAAGCTGGACAAAAGGAAAACACATGCAACATGGACCAAAAAAAAAAGCCAAGCTATGAATTAATACTTTTCCTGTGTCTGGTAATGGTGTCTATGCAGTTCTGACATGCATGAAAGTCTTAGTTCTGTGTTGCTTGATTAAAACCATCTGGGTTTGGACAGAGTTACTGATTCTAAGAAGTGCCTTTTTCTGCAGATGCTATTTTTGTCTTGTGTTAATTAGGACAAAAGGGTGCTAGGTATGGCATTTAACTGCTACAGCTGCTGGTTGGCTGCATTAGAAGCAAGTGCAAAACTACAGGAGCACCAAGAGATCCTAGTCCATTAAAACTAAAAGTTGTGCATTTGAAATACATCCCTCTTATCCCAAGAATAAAACAGTGAGAATTGTAAAAGCAAAGTTACACCAGTATTCCCACAATGGCAGAACAACATGACAGTATTGCTTCTTGTACCACTGTGTACACACAAAATCCTTAATGCATCCCAATCACCGTATTCTGTGTGTTTGGTGTCACTCTGTAGAGTGACAGTGTGGAGTCCTGGGATGAGGAAACCCGTATATGGTTGAAAGGCTGACCTGATACATCATTGTGATCAGATACTTGTCTGATTCTGAATAATGATAATATCCCATTGAAAGAACAATTAAACATCAATAGGACAGATTGAAAATTCTTTGTTGACACTTAGGAGCACCCAACTGCTTTGCAAAAAGGAATTTCCTTGAAAGAGAATAGGGCTACTTGCTTAAGCAACACTTTTTTTTCTCCCACGGGTATAACTGACACCACAAAAAACAACTGCAAGGCTGTTATCTTGGCAATGTAGTCCTCATTCTCTCTGTATTCATACAAGCATGAAGTTACACACAGGACCAATCCCAATGGGCCTGTAATTATGGGATTTGGTACAGAACTTTAGCCATGAAAAATTTGGCATTTGATCTAAGTCAGTCACCTAGACTCTCGTAATGTTCAGAAAAGGTGTCCGAGTTACTCCTTAAGTTATCTTTATTTGAAAATGAGAAAAGAATGGGTTGTCAACTCTCTACTGACAGGCATCTGGCTTAGGCTACATACCCAGCCTACAGAAAACTGAGGCTGGTGTGCTGAATGTCATCCATGACATCATCAACATGATTAAGAGTTACAGAACTGTGTAACAAACAATTCCAGTCCTACAACACAGCTGAGGAGACTTCTATTGGATATCATCATCCATATCAAGTAGCTCTACTGAGCAAGACAAAAAATTAGTTCAAAGGATGGAAGTGCTTTACTAGCAAGAATATATTCCTAGAATGAGTTTTGCAACATATTTACGTCTCTTTCTTTCAATACTTATTTCACTGTCCGACAATACACAGAATAAAATCAGTGAATAATTATTTTAAACAGAAACTGAACAGCATCTTCAGACTTTGACTTTGACTGATTTGTCATAGTTCAACTTATTGGTCCCATCCACTCGTGAAACTCTGGGCCATATTTACAAATCCACGAAGCTGTTTATTGATGCTGAAACTCTGTGGAAGCAGGGTATCTATGCTGGGTGGCTCCAAAAAGCAGACATTCTGCAAACGCCTTTCACCTGGTTTTCTGAACTTGAGATATAACTAAGCACACACAGTTTGAGGCCCAAGTGTTCATTCAATGGTTTTTGCCTTTTTCAACTTGTGGGTCATGCAAAATGGTTCCCGTAACGAGACTGGAAGACTCTTACAGATTAAGAATCTAGGCACAAGGTAGAGACCTCGTCCTTTTCACTCATATTGCATACAGTGTCCTCCATGAATATGTGCATCTAACGGGGACGCTAAAGATGGACAAGACTGAGATCTTTCAATGGAACAGCTGGGGAAAAGGCATGACCTTGAGCTAATGCACTGCTCTGAGATTATCACAGTCTAGATCCCCTCAGTGTTATTTAGGGAGCAAGGCACTTTTTAGCATCAGTAACAGCAGCAGAATCTGGCCGAACCAGATTTCAGTGACATGCCCAAGGCTGGTAGAGCAAACAAAGAAACCAAATGCCTCAGTCCCTGCCTGTGCTTTAGCCAGAAAACTATTCTTATTCTTTGTTAGCAATACATTACCTTTGACCTCTGTTATAATTCATGTTGCTGGCAGTACCAGCTGTCCACAGGACAAAGATCTATGTAACCCTGAATAAGACTCAGGGATTGCTGAAGTTGGGATGCAGAAACCTCACTTTATTTCAGAGGTGTTCCTAACACATGACCAATGTTCTCAGCATCTCGCTACCACAGGTACACAGCTCCTTCCAGCAGATGGAACTGCTTAGCCTTTCCTGAACTTGTTCTGCAAAGCAGTATGTAAACTGTAGTTTGAAGATGGATAACAAAACTGACCGGGTTGGATGATCTAACATTATCAGTAGAGAGGAAAAGGCCGCACTTGAAGGACATAAAAGCTGAAAATCAGGAAGAAACACAACAGAAAGGGAAAGGTCTTTATGGAGGTGAAGAGGCGAAGCCAAGGCACAGAAGAGAAAATGTCCAAGAGATGCGTGAGTGTGGCAAACAGAGAAGTGAGGCAACAGGGAGAGGAAGTAAGCAGGGGACAGACTTCTCATCTTTGCCATAATGTAAGGGACAGGAGTAAGAAAGGTGTATAGAAAGCAGATAATTTCAGAGAATGATGTTGCAGTGCTTGTACTTAGAGCACTCCATGAACACAGATGACTCTGAAAATGGGCCAGTATTGACTTCTTTTGTGTAAGTGTTGATTACCCCCAAGAAAAGACAGTAATAAACCATACTGTTGACTCAGACCAGAAACCTGTCCAGATATTTCTTAATGTACTAGCAAAGAAGCTCTACCAGTTTCCCAGTTATGAGCTGAAATGGGTCAGACCTGAAAAACTACACGAAATCCCAGAATTTACGGCTGAATTCAGGTCTAAATTTCACAGCTCCTCCAAAGCCTCCAATCAATTATGCTGCTATCATCATTAACAATTTCTTACAATTCATAAATAATGTGCAGCACTTTATGAGACAGAGTTTTTTGTTCACCAAAGAACTGATGATCTGGTTAGACAAAAGAAACAAATCAGCCATAGAACGTATTAGGAAATTTAGAGGAATCCTAAGGAACTTCTTCATTGTCAATGATGGCTAACAATGACGAAGTATTGTCATGCTGCAGATGTGATTTAGCATGTGTCAGTGTCATGTAAAAAAAGGTTGCACAGGGGACAGTGAAAGGAGGTTGGTTTCCTGGGGATTTTTGAGTGGTGGGACAGGAAGAGCGTAGGGTCAGCATGGGAGCAGGGCGGAGAGGTGCTGCAGTATTTGCTGAAGGAAACTCAGCAGAGGAGAGCCAGACGCAGGGAGGAGAACAGGCTGCAGAGCAGCTGGAGGCAGGGCACATAACTGTCAGGTTAAAACACAGACAGAAATCAGCGGGCCAGGAAATGGCCATTCAGAAAGCACTTAATCATATATAAAATGCTACTGGCCAATAATTTCTACACAGGCATGACCTCTGCAGAATGCATGGCTATATAATGGTGCATCAGAAGACATCCAGTGAGTCCTGGGGGAGGGTTTCTGCCTGCACAGCAATCGAGCAAGGCGGCAGTACGAGTCAGGTGCTGCAGAAAGGGCCAAGGTACACAGTTTATCCCAGGGGATGACCTGGCTCAAAATGCATCCAACTCCTGCAGTTTGGAGTCTGTGTGCCCCCTGTGGATCTGCAAACTGTCATCATCTACTACCCAGGACTGTAATTCAGAGGTTATTCAGGAAAGGTGGTTTTAATTACCCTTTTAAATGAATAATGAACATGGCAAACATTTTAAATGGAACACACAATCACTTATGGAATTAACACAAAAAGATCTGAAATAATATTATAAAGATGAACGATAAGATGATTTTACTCACTGAGAGTTTTTCCTTTGCTTGTTTAAATACACCAGGAGCCTGGTTTGTTTCACCACCTGCTGCTGAGAGACCCAAAGAAAGACCTGATAGTTAAACACAAAAATAATAAGCATTTCCACTTAGTACACTTATTAGAACAATTAAATGCCTTGGAACTACTGTGCAAAGCAATTACTTTGTGAATTACTCTCAGTGAACTCTATGCAGAAATGCACCTGCCTTAAAAATGTCCTATTTTCATCATACTTGAGGTAAAATGGTATTCTGCACATTTCAAAAAAAAAAAAAAAAAAAAAAAAAAGAAATTCTGTATTCATGTTCCTAGACGTCTAGAAACTACAGTAAAAAGTTGAAGAAATAGCTGACAACTGTAAGAGCCTCTAGTTCTGAAGGTCAATCCTCAGACACCTTAGCATCCTGATTTTCAGGACTGTCCTCTAAAAATCAGGCTCCTTTAAGTAATCCACAAATGAAAATTTTGAGAGGCCCCTGAAATCACCACTTTTCAAAATATTAGCCAACATTCCTAATGGAAAGCTAATGGAAAGCGAGAGATTCATTGTTGAATTATCATCCTAGTTGTGTCAACAACGTCAGTGTGCCATGGGTCAACTAAGACCTCAGACTTTAGCAACTCAACTTGTACCTGGGACATCAAGTATGTTAATTCAGTATTTCACTTATCTGATACAACATGATTTGAGGTAAGATTTTTCTCTCTGACTTAGATTCCATCCTTACAAAAAGTTTTGGAATGGGGCAGCTTTTCGGAAAGCAGGTTATTAGTTTCACCCCAACACTGTTTTTCAGGAAGCGTTTTGCCACACAAAAACTAGATGTGAAATCTTTTGGCATCTGTGCTAGGATGCCCTTAGTAAATGCAGAAGCAGGACAGTGGTCACAGATGACAACCTTTTGCTGTAAACCCAACTGTCTGCCAGCTGTAAAACCAACGCTAACACACGGTGCAGGACAGAACCAATTAATTTTCTCCTTTCCCTGTGCAGATCCCAGGCATGGTGAGGAGATCTCTGGTTTTCTACTACACTTCCCACTCGGTTCTACCCTCTTAATATAATTTCATTGCTGTTTGTTTTTTTAAATTGAAGGAATAGGAGAGAAAACTTGTGAGGAGGAAAAGAATATATAACTGCGTACTTCAGTTCTGCTCAATTTGTAATAGGGATAAGTACAGCACAGCCCTCCTGCATCACATTTTACCACATCTGTTACTGCTGGTTTTGGTCTGTTTTGCATCTCTTCTAACTAATCACAAATAGCTTCTTTCCTCCTTCCCTTGGTATTGAACCTTAACCAGCCACCACTATGAAGTGGAAAGAATAGCTGGGCTGCTTGCGCTGACTTACCTGAAAGTACCACAACTTCTCCATCTGAACAAAAGATCTCTACAGGCTCTGCTGCCAGATTAAGTACACAACAAACATGTTTCACCTTGGGGGTGACCCCAGAACTGAAGATAAGGAACAGAAGCGTATCACATAGTGACTTCCGCTCATAGCCAGGTAATTGTCCCGCCCTTGCCACGTACACACTCCTCTGATGGCACAATGGCAGCGACATCTCACAGCCACTAATAAAACATGACTTGGGTTGAGGTTTCACTCACGAACTACATCAGTCAAGGCAAATACTTCACAACTCTTTCCTTGGAATTGGACATGCAGTTTCTTTTTCAAATGGCAAGGATGAGTCTCTTAAAAAGCAGTCCCACCCTTATGGATATGGCACTGTATTTGCCAGTGCTCACCTCACAGTGACATGGAAGTTTTTTTCTAGTTTTCAAGGGAAAATAGGGGAAAGATGTCATTTCCTGGGTCACTATGCAGAAAATATGAGCAAATATTAACTTTTTTTTGGTAGACACTTATGACTAGACGTGTTTCATTTTAAAGTCACAGTAAATGCAGCACGGAGGTTTTAACTGACTGCAGTACACTCAGTTGTATAGACGACACTGCCGAGGGACTTTTGGTGGGGCTCCATTGGCCAGGTATCACTAAAGCTGACAAGACCGTTCCAAATAGGACACACTGACAGTCAAAACTGGCTTCAAGAGATAGTGCTATATTTTATGTAAAAGGAAAAAGGTGAGAGAGAAAACATCCCTCTAAATTCCAAATCCTGGAAAGAGCTGGATGACTGGTTCAGGCTTAGAGATATGTAGGTTAACATATGACTGCCTACACTCTTAAGAGTGCAGTGCTATGTGATATCCTTTCACGTGGCCTCCCCCCAAGTCCCATTGGTAAGTATAAAAAGGTGAGGTAGAAGAAAATAAGGGACATTATGAACTTTCCAGCAACGCTGAGCGTGGTGAAACATTCTAGGAGATATTTTTGTTCACTTCGTGGTGTGGTTCAAGCTACTCTGCTTTAGAGCCCAAACCTCAAAGCTCAACCCACATTACTGCAAATTTTATGATCAATCTGGGTCCATTATTTTGGTTGCTCTCCATCTCATGATTTAAATGTAGTGGGAGGTCATTTCTGTATTACATTTTTCACTTTGACTAATATACCTGCTTCACTAGGTGTTAAGAGTGAGAGAGAAAAAGCTCTGTCAGTTGCCAGGCAGCACACATCTAAGGCACCGGGTAGATTTCCTTATACGAGTCTACCGGTATGACTCAGACCTCTCCAGGACGCTACTGGGCCAGAAGAGTTCAGAGGTGTTAGTGGTAGAGTATCTGAGGGCAAGACAGCACTGACCACATGGCTGCAGGAGTGTAGATGAAGTTGAAAACACTACAAAGCCGACACCTTCCCCCCCTCATTTCCACTGCTTATTGAACCCCCTGGGTCTTTCGAAAGAATACGTGAATTATGGGTCGTAACTCCTGAGCCGATCAAGCTGTGCTTCAGCAAACAGCAAGAGGTAGCAAGAAGAGTTGTTTTAATCCTTTTTTAAAACTCCTCACTTTTGGGTAGATCTTGTCCAGAATGCAAGTTAGGACAGCCTAGAGACTGCAAACTGAGGAGGAGCCATCACTGCAACACAGAGGGGCCTGGATCAGCCTTTCCTTCCCTGGCTTCATTTCTTGTGGAAGGGGGGAGTAAACGCGCCAGATTCCCTCACAGGAGCAAGGCGATGGGACCAAGTATTTAGTGCTGTTGTCCTAATGGAACACAACCAGGAGATAATACACACTTCATACAGTTAAGGCATGATATTAAAGCTACCCTCGCATAACTATCCTTTTACTGTATTTTCACTAGTCAGACCTCCATACTGAGACTGGTCTAAATTTAGAACAGGAGTGACTCATTGGTGCAAAACTGGATGGGAGCGACTTCTTAGGAACACTTTTGGTATTGCACTGTCTACCTGTAGGATAGGTAATAAATCCTGTTCTTAATTTCTAAGCCATGAGACAAGGCCTACGTAGTTCTGCACTGCTGTGCATGGTTCTACTCTTAGTAGCCCTAGTTTCACTCGTGAACAACCGCACTGCAGCATGCGGCTATGTTACATGACAGAAAACCCGGCCTCTTTTAGCAAGTTTTTTTTTTTTTTTTTTTTTTTTTTTTTTTTTTTTAAGATCACCAGAAAAGTCAAGATGTTCATCTTTCCACCCTGAACTCACAATAACAAGAAGTAATACAATGAAAATGCTGAAAGTGTTATTTTTGGTCCTCTAAATAATGATACACCTATCAAGATGTAACAGGAATCATTTGTTTCGTCCTTTCATCTTCCTCTACCAAATATTAAGATTTTTGCTTGGAATGCATTCGTAGTGTGAGCCCAGATTTCTTCTCTCTCAGCTTCATGCTGCATGTGGCTGGATTCCCCCTGTGGATTTTGACTGTACAGCATAAACATCAGTGACAGATTGGGAAGTGTCAATGCAGATAACATCAATCAACAAAATATAAGTCTGAAACACTTCTTATTATGCATGAGAGTAAAAAAGCAAAATAATGGAAATGCATACCATGGTTTAAGCTGTCAACATTTTCCCACCAGCAAAAACCAAAAAAGCATAATTTAAAAAAAAAGAAAAAAGAACAAAATGATGAGTAGAGATTCCTACAACACCACACTATAAGCACGATGCCAAATTACATCCACAGCACTTGGAGGTCCAAGCAATGACAAGCATACATGATCATGGCCTCCATTAAATAAACAAACAAATACCAGGAATGAAAGAAGAAAAGAAAAATGATACAAAACACTAAAAAAGCAATACTATTTGTGAAGACTGATATTCTTGGAGGAAAAAATAAAAAAATAGAGAAGCTGCTATAGCCATGAGATTTACAAAAAAAAAAAAAGTCTATGTTTGCCAGCCACATTGCATAACTGAACAGAACGCAGTCACCTGTCTGCTTCCGTTTAACACAGGAGAGATGAGTTGGTCTAGTATATTTGATAGCAGGTTTTAAAATGATTTTCCTGGAGGGAGAGTGGGCCTGAACTTCAGTTTTTTTAGCAAGTTCAGCTTTCTTATACACTGCTATGGACAAGAAAACACAAAAACATAGAATCAGGAAAAAACCAGCAAACAGTTTCATGACAATACATCAAGTGGCAGGCCCACTGCTCCACAACTCCAACCCGATGCGTCGCTTTTACTGGGGCGAACAAATCCTAAGTCAGAAGAGGGGGAGCACTGGTGCATTAACCTCAGATATGCTACCCAGTGATCAGTGGGGAAGCCTACAGTGAAACGGGACCGGTGGAGCAGTGAGCCTTGCACGTGGCTTTTCATATAGTTGTACAACATCTCATTAAAAAGCACTACCGTTAATACTGTTAAGGTGCACATCATCTACAACAGAGTAACCGGATAGTACTGTACAACAGTAAAACAAAAACAAAAAGCATATATTGTAATAGGGAGTGTTAAATGAACCTTTTTTCCTTCTCACTTCATCTCTGGAGAGTGTGCTAGGTTCCTTTTTAGCTATTTTCCTTTCAGGAGTAGAAATCCTGCCTCTCCCAGTTTTAAAAGGTTTCTCTTTTTTATGCTTATCAAGAGATGATCTTCGCAATTCTCTCTCTGCCTTCTCCTCTTTAGGAACAGTCTCTAACTGTTCAGTCATGATGCTCCTATCATCATCTGTAGGATCAGAGCAAATTATAACAACAAACAAAAGATTAGTAACAAATGTTAACAATACTGTGGTGGAGCAGGGAAAAATAGCCGAAGACAGAGCAGATGGATTAATAAAAAAAGGCAGACTATTTTACCATTTTTCTGAAACATGCTGAGATTACTGTTACAACTATAATCATTTCGCTTTCTGATCATTATGATTTGGAAGCAAAAATACTTAACAGACAAAACAGAAAGGATAATGCACACCTTGAGTATCTGCCCAGAGACTGTCTGTGTCCATGATGGAGTCATCGATTGTTGTTTCGTCTTTGTAATCATCACACGTCTCTGTCTTGTAGTCGGTGAGCAGGATTTCCTCTCTCTGGGGTGAAGCAGGAGCTTCTGGGGAGCCCTCCTTGGGCTCAACTTGCATGTCAGCCACTTCCTCAACCTCCAGCTCCTCTTCAGCCTGGGAGTCCCCTGTTTCGATGTCTTCCTGCTGAGTAGCAGCAAAGCGCACACTGTGAGAAGCAGATTCACCCTCATCAACTGTTGTCTGCACCACTGTGATAAAGTCATCCTCTACTGTCACCACGGATTCAATAATGCCTTTCAGTTCAGGCAGTGCTTCTGGGCTACCCTTGGCTAGCGTTTCTTCAGCAGCAGGTTCCCTGAAGTCTGTTTCTGGGGGCATTTCTGATATAAGATGCTGTTTATCCTCTTCTTTTTCTTCTTGCCCTACTTCTACCTCTTCTTCCTCATCTTCTTCCCCTTTTGTGGCCCCAGCTGTCACTTCACATGGCAGCAGCTTTTGGATTTCCATAGGTTTCACAGCTGTATCAGGAATCTTTTCAGTTCCTTCTGCAGGCTGTGGTATGCTCTCCATCTGAATCTCAGCAGGCTCTTCCTGGAGAGGCTCAGCTTTTGGAAGGAGGAGCTCCATAGAAGGCTCCTTTGCTGGTAACGGTGCAGGCATCTCTTCCCCAGACACGGGAGGTTTTGGAGGTTCTGCTTTGATATCCTCTGGTTTCAAGGATTCGCCATTCAAACCTTCTTGGGCTTGATCATGCTCTCCACTAGATTCATAAGATTCTTCTTTATCAACTGCCTCTTGATGTACCAGATCGGGCTTAGTTACTTTTTCCTTAATTTCTGTTTCAGACAGTTTGGTGCTGTCCTTCACATAACTAGGCTCGGTCTTGGAAAGTACATCTGCATCCTTTGCTTCTCTGGACGAGATGGTCTGATCTTTCTGTTGAGTGTCTTTGGGCTCAGGCTCTGCTCTTTTAACAGAGGCTTTGTCTTTCCCTGAAGGAAGAGAAACAACCTCACTGATCTTAGCATCTAACTGACTCTGATATTCTTGGTCAGCTCTCCTTGCAGCCACTTCCAAATCGTGCTTTATAGCATTGTAATCTGGTCTTATTGGAGCTTCTCTCTCAGCTATTTCAGGAACAACACTAAGAGTCTTCTCCTCCTTCTCCATCAACAAAGAAACAGCATCTTTTTCTATTGCTGTCTCTGAGGCTGATATTCTGTCATACATAGTATCATCGGTTATGTGAACTTTATCAGCCACACTTTGTTCTTTCATTTCTAAGATTGCCTCAGGTCTTGTCCTCTCTGGCTCGGCACCTTTAATGGGATAGGCCTCTTTAGAGTCAACTTGATCTTCACTTTTTTCTAGCACGGTATCCAGCTTCTCTTTTTTCTCCTGCTCAAAGTCCCTTGCCAGAATGGACTCACCAGTGGCATGCTGACTTAAGTCTTTTTCACTAAGGAATTCTTCTTTTGATTTTTCAGCTGCTGCCAGCTTCACTTCTATTAAAGACAGGTCAGGAGCCAGGCCACGTCTCAGTTTTTCATCTGTGCCTTCGTAAAAAGGACAGGTTTCGCTCGTTAAATTCTCACTGTCCTGAACTGGAGAAGGGAGTGGGACTGTGTACTTATTGAAAACACAGTAGCCCAAGTCTTCTAGCTGACTTTCGGCTTTTAGTGTTACGTGGTTTTCATCTGTCACAGGTGGCAGGGCTGTGCTGCTGTCTTCCACAACAGTGTCAGAAGGAACCGACTTCTTTTGCGCCATCTCAGCATCTGCACTCACAGAGGCTAATCTAGATCTTGTCCCTGCTAAGTCTAACATTTCAGGCAGGTCAGGAGCCAGGACAGACCCGTTTTTGTAATATTCTTTGGCTAGGGAAGGGGATTCAACCACGGTCTCAGGCTGGACTTTTTCTTCTGCCACTGCTTTTTCTTCTTCAATGTGCTCATCTTCCTCTCTACTATCAATGGGGAAGCAGGGGGCCTTCTCCAGTGCTGGTGTGGTTGCTGGCAAGTAGTCGTCACCTTCATCCATACTTCCACTAGTGTTAGTTAGAATATCTGAAGCTAGGGGAGAAAGATCATGTGCACGACCAAAGCTAAATCCTAGAGCTATTGAATCCAGGCAGGACATGGGCAAGTTAATAGACATACTTCTCTGTTCAATTGCAGATCTCCCCCCAAGTCCCAAGCTCCTGCTCAGAGTTAGGTCATCTTTATTTTTACTGTGGAGTTCTCTCTTATCCCCATAGACTTTGGGGTCAATAGTAAACATTCTTTCTGTTGGGGAACTTGGTTCTTCAGATTTGTCTGGTGTAAAGCTCTGTGCCAGGGTACTGTACCCTATTTCATGAGCAGGCCCAGTCTGCTGCTGATCCAATTCTGTCTGTAATTCTTCCTCCTCTTCCTCTTTGTCTTCAGGTATTAGACGATCTGTCTGATAAGGCTCATACACACTCTCTTTAGTGTCACTTAGCTCATAGTAATCACTGCCTTGTTTCAGAGCGTCTGCTTTGAAGGCTTCCTCTTTCAGAGCAGAGGTTTCAAAATACTTCGACATTCCCGATCGATCCTCCTCCTCTTTCATTTGATGAGGAGCTGAAACACTTGTCTTATCCTCCTTGATATCTTTTTTAACATCTTTCTCTTGAGAAGGTTCTAGAGTAGGAGTCTCGTCAGTGGTTAAACTTCGTGCCTCAGGGACTTTCTCTGTTATTCCAGATAACTGAGTGGTATCAGGGTGCTCTACTGTTTTCTCAAGGGTCAGTTCATGGCTTAACTTGGCTGGGGGTACCTGTGTGCTTGGCTGGACCTCCTTTTTCATGTCTGCTGTTGCTGAGAGCCCACTTTGGTCCACTTCTTTTTCTGCTTTGAGAATATCAGCTGACATTTTAGCTTCATCATCCTTTTGAAAGTCTGCTTTGTCTAGGGAAAGTGTCTTAACTTCAGGTTTTGTGGTAAATTTACCATCATCTAATATTCGAGCCTCCCCCTTATCATAGAAGTCATACCTTTCTTCCTCATCACTCTCATCCTTGGTCATGTCCTTTTCCTCCCCCCACGGAGGGATTTTCTGGGTGCTTGGTGTTTTCAGGCCATCTACAGTTACTGCTGAGACTTCTTGCAGAGCTAGTGTCCTGTCCCTGTGGATCTGTTCATCTTTAGTGAGATCTTTGGCAAACAGTTGGTCAGTGGGTTCCTGTTTTGTTTTGGAACTGTCTTTGAGTGGAAGCTCCTGGGGAACAGTGGGAGATGGGCCTGAAGGAAGCTCGCTTTTGGCTGCTTCTGCCTTGGGTTCTGATAGCAACAGAGGACTTTCACCATGGCTGATGGCAAGATCTTGGACATCTTTAAGGTCGTCTTTAAATTTCATAGACATAACTTGGTTGGATGGTGAGGGCACATCTGCAGTCCTTTCTTCTGTTTTGCTCACTTTAGGCAGTTCAGAGGACGAGTCTTTCTGTTCTTGAGAAGCAGGAGGCTTGGCAGCAGGTTCCGCAAAACTGGCTTCCCCTTTCTTTTGTGAATCAGTTTCCAAGATCTGTTCTGATAGAGGTGAAGGCATTTTTTCTTTGTCTTTGCTCTGTGAATCCTTTTTATCTATAGCATCTGTTTTTGCTGGCTGTGGAACTAAGGCATCATGTTTAGGTTGCTCACCAGTCTTACTGTCTTTGCCAGATTCACGTTGCTTTGTGTCTAATGGTTCTGCTGTGAAAGGGCGTGCGCCCTCCTGGACACGGAATTCCATCTTCGTGGCTGCAAGTAAATCTGAAGTAGTTTGTTTGGGTTTTATAACAAAATTATTTAAAGCACTTACAGGCAGGCAGTCATGTGGCTTACAACAACATCTTGGTATGAATGATGGAATGGAGAGGGAGAAAGATGCAAACATGCAGCAAGGCCATCCACCTAGAAATCTGCTTTAAAGTGTTAAACCCTACTTTCCTTTCAATATATGAGATTTTATAGTGAAAATGTGAGTTGTACACATATAAATGTGACCACTGAAATGAGATGATTTCATGTGAATTCTTCATCTTCATGGTTTGTATACAACAGTAAAACCACAAGTAATCCTCACACTTCATTGGTATGCTTTGCTGGACTCTGTAACTTGTGTTAGTTTTGAGTTAGTAAAGCCTGCAAGATCCAATCAGTAGTATACGTAGTTATACGTTTCTATAGCTATTTTACATTTTTCTTCTACATGCAGCCTCAACTAAAGAAATAACGCATATAAAAGGTTTTGCAAGTGTCAGAAGAGGCTGGTTTTTTAATTGTACCAACTTTTGACATTTACTCTTTGGCAAATGACAAAAATCTCATTGCTGTCATGAAACTGGTATGTGTAAACCAGCAACGCAGCTATTAATAGTCCCAGATCTTGAAGGTCTGGTCTTCAAAGTGGCCAGCCATCTTCAGCTGTAACTGAAGTCAAAGAATACTTGGCATGTTTCAATGACTGTAGGTCAGGCCCTAATTAAGTTAATTTGAAACTAAAAATGCTACTTTTACAGTCTGCTGCTATATTTTTAGGGAGCAATACCTAGTTACGTTTTTTTATACACGCTCTGTTAATCATTAACAGCTTGTTCTTTTTTAATATCCTACAGAAAATTATGATTCCTATCATATGGAAATCTTCCTATCATGGAAAATATGAAGAGAGATACTGTAGAATGTGGCAGAACTTTCTGCAGTAATCTGTAGAAGTTCTATGAGTTTTTTCTAAAGCTTGCTACAACAAGCATTGGGCCAACTCTGAATCTCCTCATCTCTGATTTAAAGTCCATGGAGCCATCTTTTTGCTCTGACGAATCTGAATTTTTTAGAACAATTAGTATCAAAGTATTGGTCATTCTTTAAATATTCGCATATGTTAACATTTAGTCAAAAAAGCAACGGCCATTCTAAACTCCACAGGTAGAAAAAGGAGAGGTGTACAACTCCAGTAATTTTGCTCCTTTATGTTTCTACATTTGGTGACTTACGTTGAAACTCTTATCAGCCATTGAGCTGATGTCATCCTCATTTCACAGAAATTAAATAGCTAGATACTGACTTCCTTTATGTATCCTACTGTGCCTCTTACTGTAGTGCAAATGAACAATACCAATGGCATCGAAACATATTCTGACTGCCAAAGGAATTTAATATTCTTTAGCTGGGCCAGCCAGAACACCAGCCTCCCAAATGCAGCATTTCTTAGCCAGGTAGTGAATGGGTACATCACTACTCCATACAATGCGTCTTTACACCTTGTTGCACTGGCTGAAGAGAAAATACCATTAAAAGGAACATCTTGAAGCCTAGTTCTTACATACTGAAAGACGACTGCAGTAAATATTTTGTTCAGTAAGCAGATCAGAACTTCACTCTATGCACCCAAGCCTAAACTTCACTATGAAGGCAAACATCCCAGTGGAAGTGATGGAGGTTTTGCCTGACCAAGGCATTCCAGCAGGGTTAAACATTTGTAATAAGTTAAGACACACAAAAAATCAGAGTTCTGGCAATGATCAAGGAGAGGAGGGGTGGACTGCAATGAATGGCAAGGATATGACATAAGAAGCGATAGCTTTAGGGAAGCAAAACCAGAATGCACTGAAGCACACATACACAAAAAAACCCCAACCAAACAAAAAAAAACCCTGCACACTGCAAATGAAAACATTTCTACAGTTTAAGCCTCTTTATGTCATAGTCAAAGTCAGTAAATCTACTTTTTGAAAGAAAAGCAGATGAATCTCTGCACCAAAAAGAAAAAAATATACATAGATTAGCAATGTGACTGGCAAACACATCTGAGATGAGGGAAAAAGGCTTACGCAGAGGAATCAGCTTAGCTGCAAAGCGTATTTTATCATGGCAAAGTAAAAAATCAGGGATCAGCCACAGTGGTGGGAAACCATGTTGTCATACAGCACCTATGCAATCATATTATCTGCTACACACTCTTCAAGCATAATAACAAGAGCAGTTGTACTAATAAATGGGAAGAACGGGAAATGAAGCAGCCTTGGAAAGCACTGGAGAAAGCTGGAGGAGGATTCACTGGCAGCAAACACATGCAAACCTAAGGAGGACACACCTTCCTCGGCCGAGGAAAGGGATGTGTCTTTCAGGGGCGTTTCTGCCACAACAGTTACACTCTCCCTGCTGGATGCCACGCTTGGCACTTTGTCTTCACGACACACTTTGGCCTCCAAACCCGAATCCGACTGACCCTCACAGAGGCCCTTTGCCTGGTCCAAAGGCTCAATGGGCCCATGCTCTTTCCCCAGTTGCTTCCCAGGAAGAGCAGCAGCTTTCGCTTCCACAGCCATTGGACTCTCTACTGGTTCTTCTTCTTGAGGATGGAAAAAGGAGGCAACATCAACACCAACAGTAAACACCAAGCACACAGCTCAACAGGACTGCTTTTGCATAACACTTTCAGCTCTGAACAGTTTAGATTTAAGTGTGCCAAAGGACTGCTAGTATCCAGCCCATTTTAGTCACTGCGGAACTGAATTTTCCTAAGGAAAAAAAACCAAACCAAAACAAAAAACCCGTTTCCCCCAGAGAAGCATGTTTATGCTGTAAGATGAGAGCTGAAAGTGTTTCACAGGTATACCTCTCCCAAAGATGGCTGTGGGTCAAGTACTGATTGCAAATGGAGATGGTATTGAATGATGCATGGCCCTGACAACACCAGGGCATCAATGAGCTCAAAGTACACTGATATTTTTCTGATAAATGTGCTGTTTAATCCAGTACAAGACATTCAGCTGAGGTGGAGGAAGGTATGAGGCGTTCATTTCTTTCCACTGACCTTGGCAACACTGACAGCTAAATGCCAGCACGTCAATCTATCTCATGGATCCTGGATTTGGCAAAAAATTGAGCCACTTCCATAGTCTTAATAAGCCTTGTGCATAGCTGATAACAAATGGTTTTGCAAGAATTCAGCTAAGATTCCTTCACCAAGTGGATTTATAAACAGTTTCTCCCTTAGGCTGCCTGACATCTGAACTCTGTATGTGAAAACCACAGATTTAACACAAGGACTCTTCGTTTTCTTTTCTGTTTCCCCACTAGCCCCCAGGCTTCTCGTCACCAACCAAGTCAAAGAAACCAATGAGTGCAATATAACTATTTGTTCATCTGAATTTCTAAAATACTTCACTCAGACTGTGGGCTGTTAGGATCCATACAGCAGTATCAAGAGCAGTCTTTACTCATGCCATGGCAGAAGAATGATTAGCAAAGTTTCCACTCTGGACTGCACTCCTGCCCTTGCTACTCAGACAGAATATTACTGTGCTCTGTTAGTATCCCTTCTGATAAGAAGTGAGGATTAAGCGTGAAAACTTTGATTCAGCAACATACTTAAGCAGCTGACCAGCAGCCATGCTGCAGTCAACCTGATGACCCCCCTGGGTTTAAAGTGTGTCTCACACTTAAGGACTTTGCTGAATCAGACTTAGAACAAAGTTGTTTCAAATCTGGAAGTGGCTGTATCCAGCCTCTTGGTATTAAAGTAAAACCTCTTTACAAGGGCTTGATTTTTCTCCTGAGATTGGCCTGGTTAAAACCAGACAATCAATCATCCACTTCAGTTATGGCCTTTAAAAAGTGATTTAGGGAACACAAACACGATTTGAGGCTGAGAAAATATCACTATGTAAAGTACAACACATTATTAATAACATATAAAAATGTAATTAAGATTAGATACTATATCTTAAATGAACAGAAGCCAGAAGATTCAGAATCAGAACTGGACCGATGCCTGAGTGTTACAGGGATATTTACACATGGGCAGATTGTAAAAGCAGCCTGGCAGAACAGCAGGTATCCAGCTGCAAGAGGCCCTAACTTGAATAACTTGCTTTACTTTTCTTTTTCCGATTTTATGTAGTTTTGTATGTGCACCCCTTTCAATTAAAAAAATTTAAGGAAAACCTCTCATTTTAGCAATTTTAGGTATACACCTCCATTTCCTGAGACACTTCACACAATGCCACATGATTAAAACTAATTACTCACCAAAGTAGAAAGTTATCCCTGACTTAACAAAGGAATCCTACAGACTCCCTTTGTGCAGCAGACTCGTTTATTCCAAAGAGACTGCTTGCTTACAGGCAGCAAGTGAGGAGGGCTGTTTCCTAATGCCTATCTTTTCACTGATGATCCAGCTTATTTCCGTTTGTTTTTCTTCCTAGATGTTCTGAGATCTTACGCTTTCACCAGAGGTAGATGCATACGACTGAAAAGGAAGCTGCCCATAAATTAACCAATCCAGGAGTGCTGTAAATGCAGCTATAGGCACCCAGCTACAGTAAGGCTACTCCTGTGATTTTCTGTCTCCCCTAGCTTCAGGCAGACATGCTGACATTAACAATCTGCAATTATTAGCATTGATCTCTTTCTGGTGCTGTTGCAGTATTAGGCTATATTATATCCTGTTAATTCTGAACAACTCTGGTTTTCTTGAAATGACCTAGTGAGCAATTTCAGGTATACACCTCCATCTTCCTGAAACACAAATCTTTAGAGGATTCAGCACTGTTTTTAACTTCAGCTCCTGTGTCCCAAGATTGAGTTAGTCAAATGCTGCGAGATGAAACGTGATCTGTTTTGCCTTGGAAAAAGAAGTCAGCATTCCTGTTAGTCACTGAAATACATTCTCCCTTGATTCCTCAAAAGCCATTCCACTTCTGTGCAACCCCCACTGATAAAATAATACTTACTGATGCGCTCAGGCCATAGAAAAAGAGGGTACAAAAACACACTAACAGTAAACTTCTTTTTCTCCTTGTTTGCAGTCAGCTGACACAATGTTAACTGGATGCATCCACAAAACAACAGGAGATCAAACATGACCCAATACTGCCTGATGTCACCCATGTATACTGGGGTAAAGTTGATTTCCTGTGCCTACTGGAGAATTAAAGACTTTCCACTGCTATCTTTGGTATAGACATGGTTTTTTTCCCCATTGTGTTAACAACTGACTTACCTCCAGTAACAATCTTTTGGCCTGTTTTGCACACTGTTCTTGGCAGTGATTCTCTGGCACAAAGAACAAATTAGCTTATGCTTCTTTCAACTAGCTGCTACTTTTGCTTCTGCTATAAGCCAGGCCAGTAGAACAAGAGCCCTGATTTAAGCAGGGACCATGGTTTCACTGACCCCAAAGTTGCATTCATTGCTCACGCTGCAGCTTCATTTTGAGATGGTGAGACTCTGGAGGGGCGCCACTTCCATGCGGGGAGAAAACACAACTAGGTTTCCCTCCCCAGAAAGCAGCAAACCCAGGCACATATATAATGGAATGGATGGCAGGTGGGTAGAGGGGAAGAGGAACAAAATGGGACCATGCTCAGTTCACCTTCATCATGGCCCAACAAGACCTCTGTGCTCTTCACTGTGGCACTGGGACGTGTACTAGAGCCAGTCCACTCCGAGCTGAACAAAGGGTGTTCATAGTACTCCTCGTCCGAATTGTAGGGCTCATCATCAGGCACAGACACTGAAATGGAGGGGGCCAGGTGTTTACGCCACTCCCTGCTGGCAGCAGGCCCACAGCCTGGGCAGTGCTGTAGCGGTCCCACCTTATCCTCCGCCCCTTCATCTACAAATAGACATACACAGACAAAAACTGCAGGACAGACAGACAGACAAAGAAAAGACAAGACAGGATGGACACATGCACTAGCAACACCAGCCGCTATGTCATACTGCAGAGCGGATGAAATCAGCCAGGCTACAGGTTAATGCAGGATGGAGGAATGAGGCAGCTGTGCATTTTAACACATGGGCCATGTATGTGGCGTTTCCTACAGTGTTTATGGACACTGGAAACCAACCGTTGGAATAAGCACATTTCAAAACTATACACTCATTATTTAGAGGAATACATATTGTACACAAACCACATCTCACAACTTGCACTGATAGTCATGTATTATATAGCTGACTGACTGTATCGAAAACCTCTGAGGTATCCTGACACAGCTGTATCTTTCATAGTCATCAGGTGAAGTACTTGGAAGTGTAAATGTTCAAAAGTCCTTTAATTAAAAAGCAAACCAGCTTACACTTCCATCAATGGTGGTTTTACTTCTCATTTGTATCTATTTCAAATGTCCCCACTTTCTTCCTTTCCCTATAAATAAGTAACATTTAAACAAAGAAGAAAAAACCCTTCCCCAAATTGCTAGCTACCTTTTTTTCCGATAAAGGCCACATAAAGCTGCTCACAGAAATCTCTGTTAGTCCTATATTTTACGCTGTTGTGTCACGTTTCTGTGGGTGAACTAGCTCCCACCTCGGCATTTGCCAGTGCTTTGCAATGACAGCTTTATTCACCCGTCACTGTAGCGTCGCAGATAATCACATCATCATCTCAGGACTACACCAGCTACTGACAGCTACAGGGAGGGGGAGCTTGGGTTTGGTTTTGCAAGACAAAGAAGTTATACAGCCCAATAAAAATGATTGGCCTACCACCTGATCCATACAAACCTAACGGGGAGACTTGAGAGCTCGTGTAGGCTAAGGTGTCCCCCTCCACATGAATAAGGCTATGAAAAACTAAGCATTGACTACTAGAGAAAATATGTTTAAGCCCATTGTCTGTGTTTGTGACAACTGGCAGTTTGATGAACACCCCCGCATTCATGGGGTGCCTTCAGCAGCTGCAGCTATCCCACTGGATTTCCTATTAGCTTCAAGAACAAGTCCATGCCCAGTGTCCCTGGCCTTTCTCTAGGCAATTACAACTTAAAGAGTTTTCCCAGAGCTTCCAAAACTTTTCTCTCAGATCCAAAACACTGCATCGGAAAGCAAGACTTTAACACAGGCAGTGTAACAGATATTAACCGGGTTTCTGTGTGTGACCCAAAAACAAGACAGCTCACAAATGCTGCTGTAACAACCATTACCCAAGTCTTGGAAAGCAATTTTTATCCATCCATATCATCTGGTGGCATATTGTGACCAAACCAATTCCATTTATAAGAGCACTAAGCTTCTTCCTGGCAAATAACGCTAAGTTTTAAATTTCTTTCAATAGCACACCATGACGAGACAATATCTGTGTCTTTAAAGGAGTCTGCTTTCTGCAGCGACATGGCAGCAAGTATCCTGTAATGTAATAACATATATTTCTTCTGCATGGGAAAAGAATGCTATCATATCAACCCATTCAGGGTCAATCACCCGGAAAAAGGAAGAAAAATTATTCATTGATGGCAATATTAGTAGTTCCGATATATGTCATCGTGCTGCAAAAGGAAGATTATCCATGTTTAAGATTCTGGGACAGCCCTGAGGCTGGCCAGGACTGAAGGTATGCTACATGCACCTACGCACATACACAAATACCACCCACGGAACTTAGTTTAAGAGAACCGTTCTCACAATTTCTTTCAGGGCACAAAGAGTGTCTGAACCACTGGTAGTTTAGTTGCTTTGCTCTTGTAGTGGAATCCAAACCCCAGATTCAGGGGTTTATGCATGCTTAAGAGAGATAGGTGTGGAAAGATAAGCCAGCAACCCGTCTCTGCCAAGCAGGAAGCTCTGCAGAGCACTGCAATAGGAAATGCCAAACACAGGCTGAACCTGAGCTTCCCACCTTTCCCTAGTACTTAAGAGCCAGCAGCAAGGTTGCAGGGAAGCATCTTGATCCTTGATCTGCAATGCAGAACCTGTGGATTTCTTCTCCATTGAAGCTGCTACAAAATTCAGTGACAGATTTGAGGGAGCTCACGGTTTGCAAAAGGCTAGTTCCAGGGGGTGAGGACACGCCTCAGGATGTGACAGACCAGGAACCAACTCCCTCCTAAACCTGAGAAGATTCAAAACTACAACTCCTGCTTCTTTGCAGGGTGCCCTCACACTAATCTATGTATTACTGTGGACAAGAGTGGAAAGGGTTGACGCAGTCGCCATCTCTTCTGCTGGAACTGGGGCATTGTGGAGAAAAGAACAGAAGGTTGATAAGGTCAGAAGCAGAACACGGAGAAAAAGGATGTGCAAAAGGGAAGGTTCTCCTTCCCGCTGTGGGTCATATTTATCCAGGGGCCCTTCAGAAGTAAAATGCATCAACAAGAGTGAAGATGAAATCCCAGGACTTCTCTATACTGATGCAAACAAGGCTGAAAACTCGTTATTTATAGGCTCTGAATGGATTGCAGGCAAGAAAACACAGGCCCTGCCTCTGCTCCTTAAAACTACAGGAACTGACGACAGTAAAAATGCTTAATACATATTATTGTGATGGTGCAAAATCATTAGGAGTGCAAAGCCTAGTATTGTTTGGGGCTGTTATGTCTGTAGCTATTACAAATTTACATTGTTTATGTATCAGTTTTAATAAAGATATTTTCAAAAGTACTGCAGATAATTTCATTAACAGGATAATTATGTCTTTAAAGGAGGATAGGCTTTTATTTTGGCAGCAAGAAAAATCCTTTCTTTGTTGTTTTAGCCCCTTCTAATAGTTCTTTTCCATCTCAAAGCGTGGGAAAAATCCCCAATGTGTCCTAAAGTCCAAGATTAAAATAACTTCTCACAAAGGCTAATTCTGCTTTAGCTTCAGGTGTCTTTAGAAAATGCCTTTCAAGAAGTAATTTTCACTGTAAATAGATCAATTTTTATAGGACAGTTGGTTCCTTTCAGTTTGCAAAATATTCTTATTTGGTACATAAAGCTTAACCTGACATGCCTATTTCAAAACAGAAGACAGTCCATCAAAGGCATCCTTCTATCTTGTAACATTGAGAAAAATTATTACGTGAAGATGTTGTTGGCTATTGTCAAAAGGCGCAGGGCACAAAAGAAATGCCAAGTTGGCAAAAGAATATTGCATCAGCCCTGCATGACCAGATACAACCGATAAAAGAATTAGACAGTGCTAGGGAAAATTTCATTTCCTGAGCAAAATTATGTTGCTATAGTTGAAATAAATGAAATCATTTCAGTAAGGCAAATTAGTTATCTTACCTTCTGCAGCAGTAAAAATGGACAAACTCATTTGAACGTCTTTCTGCAGCCAAATGAAAGAAAGAAACCTACATCCACTGACTCCTTTCTCTCGTGAAATACACTTGACCCACAAACCTCTCTGTCTTTTCTACCTTTTTTTTTTTTTTCTTTTTAATTTGTGTTTGCTGCATGGCTGGCCACATCCACCTATGTCACGTCTACAACAGTGATTTCCTTCCTCCTATGACTGAAGAAGTCTCTTTCGGATTCAGAGCAATGCAACACACACTGACAAGTGCATTACGAGAATGTTCTAAGAGAAGGGGAAAAAAAGGAGGTCTGAGATACACGCACCAAGTGCTCACCTTTTTTGCTCAACAACTGTAGAATTGGGTTAAATTCATAAATTGTATTTTACTGAGCAGAAAGACAGACAAACAATGTAAAGGTGCATGAGGATGGATAGCCAGATGGTATAGGGAACTGAAGGTTTAACAAGTACAGTATTGGGTCAAACCCAACTGAGGCAAACTCTTCTGAATGGGAGCTTTGACTGAATAAACATGACAGGTCTCGCTCACTCAAGTCAGCAAAAGCTCAACTTACCCACCGAAAATAAAGACCACATCTTCTAACACAGAGAAAAACACAAGATTTTTACTACAGCTAACTACATTGAATTGACAACAGTGACATTTGGGGAAAAAAGCAACATAATATACTTCTGGTGAAATTTTTTTTCAAGAAGTTCCTTCTGTTCATCAGTCAACTCTACTGTGAGTTCCAGTTTCAGAGCCGGACAAAACCAAGAAGCTTCCAGCAGAGTGCATGAATGACTCGGCATATCATTTCTGTCCATACTTCCCTTACAAACCTACACTTTCAGGATTTCTACAGGCCATCTGCTCTGAAAAATGAAGAGTTGAATCAAAATCTTGTCACAGAAAAGTCTCTTTTGGCTAATGTTAAAGGAAATTATTCGAGTGATTTTAAAAACTGCGTAAATCATCAAAACGTCTCCCAAACACTGACCTTTCAGTCCTTGCAACCACCCCTGCGGGGTAGGTAAGTGCTATTATATTAGTTCTACATGCAAGGAAAGAGAAAAACAACGTTGTTAAGTGACTTGCTGAGTCATATGCACAGCTGGGAGCAACACAGTCCGG
Source organism: Platalea leucorodia (assembly GCF_965183815.1). Classification (NCBI taxonomy): domain Eukaryota; kingdom Metazoa; phylum Chordata; class Aves; order Pelecaniformes; family Threskiornithidae; genus Platalea; species Platalea leucorodia. Next base: position 64,516,102 of record NC_138827.1, read on the forward strand.
TAGTTCATAATAACCTCAAGTTGTACAGTGTTTTGCCACCTTCTTGTGTTAATACAACTAGCAAAATGGTTTCCATTTGCTTAGGGGGCAATCTACAACCTCCTGTCAATTAATTAATATAAGTACTTTATAAAATCCTAAAATACATGTAAATAATACTGGTGATAAAAACAGTACGCAAAGCTAATCCTCAACTAAGGATGTATGATGTAAGAACCTTGACATTGGCCTGAAGCAGAACAACAAGCCCTTTACTGTGATATGAAAAATCAAAAAGCATATGCTGAACTAGTCAAGTGAACTATATATTTAAAATTAGTGGTAAAACTCTGGTAACAATTCTAAAAGCCTTTGCTAATACCCTACTAGCTTCCTTTTCAGTTAGTAGTTTTGATTGCCATTACCTCTGGGTGATGAGTCTAGGAACTGTTGTACTATTTTTTTAAACAATGTGCAGATGTTTTTTAAAAAAACAACAATCAATTAATCAATTTTTTTTATATTGGTTACTAACAGCATCCAGTAGGTATTTCTAGTACAGTGGACTGACAAATGTTGTTGTTAACACAGCCTGTAATTGCACTATCTCAAAAATGACCGCAGGATGGAACATGCCTAATTGCAGTGTCCTGATAAACTGAATCAGGCTACGTTAGCACATGAAACAGGAACTGTCCACTTGCAAAATTAATAGAGGCTCTGTGTTAAAATACCAACAAAGTTTGTTCGGCAAATGATAAGAAATTATTTTCATGCACTTATTTAACAAAAAGGAAAAAAAAATGCTAAAAGACAATCCAAGAAGGAAATAAATGCATACATAAAAATGCTATTGACATGGCAGAGTTCAACTGACAGTCCTCTGGAGATTCTGAACCCAAATCCTTCCTGCATATCCACATGGTATGGCTCAGTTTTAACATACTGCTGTCTCCCTATACTGATGGCCTTGATGCAGCAACCTTCTGTTGAACAAAGCACTGATGCAGGTGCTTACTATTGTGACAACTTCACTGGGATTTAGGCCTCTGCTTAAAATTAAGTCAACACTTAAGTTCTTTGCTGGAGGGGATTTTAGCAGGCGGAAAATGTAGTGATCATGGGCTACTGAAATAGAATATTCATTGTGCAGAACACAGTAGAAATTTGCTTTGTGAGACTAGAATTTGAGTCCTGCACTCTGTGTACAGAACCCCCAATACACGTAGGCATGGAAGCATGAATTACAGGTCGAAGACCAAAGAAATGATCCAACTCTGAATCTCCTTGTTTTCATGCATTTAAGATTTCAAAACCAAAGCTAATGGTAATTAAAAAAAGCAGCCAAACAAACCCGAAGAAAATAAAGATGACCCATAGTCAATCATAGTTTTGGTGACAACATTGGGACAGCAGACATCTTGGCTCATATTGCATATAACAGATAAAAAGGTGAGCATCACCATCTTCTTATATGGATGTACTTAACATATCCTGTCAGTTACCTCTATGCATATGTGTCTACCTCATCCATACATTGCAGCTGGTTTGCAGATGGGGAGTTATCGCTGGGGAATGCCTTATCTTTTCACAGGAAGCTGCAGAAAGTATCTCCATTTTCTGATTCCCCCATCCTTTAGATTCATGTCTCATCCCGCTGCTGACAGCTGTGCCTGCAACATCCAGGAGACCCTTACCTTCCTCCAGAGCTCCAGTCTGCTCAGAAGCTGGCGACGGAGGCGGGGAAGGAGGCAGGTTGGCTGACTCTTCGACTGCTAGAAATCAAACAGTGAAAATGAGATACAGCAATTAATTCCCGGGAGACCGATGCCTGATACAAGCTGCAGTTAGCCTGAGAGAATTATTCGATGACTTGTGCCTGGTGGGTTTTCAGATAGACCCTTTCAGAATACATGGATTTTTAAAGTTATTATAAAAGGATTTTTTTTTTTTTCAGATGGTATGAATTATTTTCAAAATTCTGGTCATAGAGTACGATACAAAAATCAGGTACGAAATTATCTTTTAAACCAGTATTGCCACTTAGAAAACCTTCAGTCACCCAAGGCAACAACAATAAAGCATCTGAGCATGAGAGATTTTATAAATTAATGCTGACTATCAGAAACTGGCATCCAATCTCTTCAATTTACCTTGAGTACATGAACAAAAAACATTCTGCACAATTTTTTTTTTTCTGCTGCTGAGTTCCAGGTTAATCACAGAATACATGCAAATATTGCTTGTCTAAATACAAAACACATCAGCATAGGGAACTTATGTCAGCCATGACATAATAGTGATTCAGCTGAACAAGGCGCAGTGAAATCTTAGAGGCACTTAGACTAGGTTTTTAGATTCATTCCCAGTCATGAGACCAGATACTGAAACCAGATGATGCTTTTTCAATTATTTCAATTCAAGTACGATGAAATCCTAAAGAAATTGCTTCTTAAATGAACTCAGCATAACCTCTGCATCTGATTTCATACCAATCACTTTGAGGAATTTTTCTTTAAAAACAGATCCACTCCTGGGGCTTAACCAATGCTTTAAAAAAAAAAAAAAAAAAAAAAAAGTAGTAACAAATCTATTTTAACAGATCTGTCTCGTAAACAGCACCTCTCAACAGGCAGATCTCAATTTCTGATTCAGGGCTTCTTCCCAAGCATAGCAAGGCCAGTTTCAAAGCCCCAGCAGAATTTGCCAGGCGTCCTCCTATTGATTTCTGTGTCGTTTGGAAGAGACTCTTACATGACTTGTCCTTAAGATGTGCTGTCCAGGGACAGAGTATTTATATCTTTGTCACAATGCAATTCTACCCGCAGTTATTTAGCGGTCACTGACCACAGGAACTGTAATGCCAACAGTTGCTAACTGAAGACATACCTCTCAAAACATGTTTAAAATGTCTTATCTAACTAGATGAAACTGAATATCCATTTTGCCTCACCCAGGCCCCAGTGAAGCAATCTCTGCTTAAATATGTATGAAGTGTTTTGCAGAATTGGGGTCTTCCATGTAAAAATGGGTTTCTGTAAAGAAGGTAATTACCAATCAACACATCTCCCTGCTGCAGTTCAAAAATTAGTTCAATGAAGCAAAAGACTTTGCGAACCAAATTTCCAACAAACATTCTAAATTACTCATTGACTTTAATTCATTCCTAAGCAGGGTCCAGCCACCGTACCAAACAAAGCAGAGTGCCTGTGGGGAAAATACCACAAGGCATCATTTTGATTTGATCACAATGTACGCTCACTCAGCAGAACTTATCCTGAGGCAGGCTTGCAAGACTTGCCCTACCTCAGGACAGAGTATGGCCTTTCTCTGGCCTTTGGTGTACATGTTTTGAGCTACTTGGAAGTTTTCTGGCAGGGAGAAAGCACTGTAGGTACAAATAGCTCTATACTTACTTTTTTTACATAGATATATACACACGCACATATATACACATACTTGTATTTCAGAGAGACATTTCACAAAGGAGCCAGCAGGAGGATGGGGGCAAAGCATGGACCAGTGGCAGTGGTACCGTTCCCAGTTTGGACCACTGGCATTTGCTCCTGCCACGTATAACTCCCTCTCCCACAATCTCCCCTCACCCTGCCCAGCTGCTAACCCCTCTCCCAGCCTCACCCCGTGTGCCCCATTCCTCTCTGCTTCCTTTTGAGGTGCTCCTCCTCCATCTTTCTGAGTAGCTACCACCCAACCAGCAAAGCCTCACTTTCTTTTTATATGCCTCTCCTCTAATCTTTGCCTCTGCAGACATTAATCTTTCTCTCTCATGTTGTACATGGCTGAACACAAAGGGGCTCCGAGCACTGCTGGGTCCCACCAAACACGACGACAAAACCACTACCATCAATTACATTCACAGCTGCGCCGCCCAGGAGTCAGAGACCAGGTGGAGAACTGCTGTTAGAGCAAACAGTGAATGAGACAGTCACAGGGCCGTGAAGAGCTGGGCCAACAAGGATACCGCTATTATTACGTGGTTCCAGCATTTATCCAGTGGTGCTGCAGTTTACCCATGACCGTAACTTATGTGAATACACAGCTGTAACTGCTTTTTTTTGTAATATACATACGTATCACATTTGCAGACAGGAGGATACTTTGAACATTCTTTGGCTCGTTTTACCTAAAGGTAGTGGTCCAGGCTGATCTTTGTGCTGGGCTTCTTTTTCCTGTTCGCCTTTCAGGACTGCTACAGCTTCAGCTGTTACTACTTGTACTATCCTGGCAGACACTTCTTCTGTGGCAGCAGCAAAGTTAGAAAAAACAAAGAAAAGTATGCTAATGAGAACGATGTTTTCAAATCATAAAGATTAGCTTAAACAATAAAAAATGGAGGCTGACTTAATCCATTTTTAAAGGGTAATCTTTTTTCCTGAAATATAAGCAAATCATTAAAAATAAAATAGAAGGACCAGGTATTCTGAAGATCTCAGTGGAAAATGCTGAGTATTTATAAAAACCAGGACCCCAGCCTTTACAGTAAGATGCACAAAGCATCATTATTAAATGTTCTTTCTGTTAGGGACAATGTGCAGCAACTGCAAAATTCTAAGATGATCATTTATTAAATGTCTAGAAATATTTTTTTGCAGGTACTGTTTTGTAAACAGGGGTAGAATGGCCAGCTGAGTAATGGGATTTCTTGACATTTAATATATGGAGTTAGCTGCATTCTTACACATGCTTTGGATGATATTTCCTCCTCATCAGCACACAGTTAGTATGCATTAAAGGTACTTCCCAGACAGACATCTATGCTGATGAGGGACTTGAAAAAGAAGGGCCAAATAACATTTCTGTATGATTAAAATGTATGCTTTGTCCTCCTCACCCGTTTTAAGACTGCAACACAAAGCTTTATTTAAACAGTAGGTCTGAATATCATGCAGAGGGATTGCAGAGGATAACATTTGTTTGGTCGGATGGGCTCTCAGGCCCTGGTCTTGGCTTGGCTCCCGGCCACTCGCTCTTGCTATGCTCGGAGCAGGGAAGGGGGACTCGCTGAGGCACGGCATGCTTGACAGACCCGGGTGCCACAGGACCCCGTGCTTTGCTCTTCCCCACCACCTCAACGTGTGGCATGACCGAGAGGGGCTGAGGAACCGGTTGCTCTGTGAGTGGAGGATGGTAGTGGGACCACTCAGGGAGTAAATACTTCCAAAATGAGAAATTGTATCTCATCTCGGCTCTAGACCGTCTCAAAGGTGCAGTGAAATGTCATCAGGCACATAACTGCCTGTGGAAGTAACCAGAGAGGTTTCCTGCCCTAAGGGCAGTTCAGGCACCTTTGATCTAGCAAATCAAGGACTTAAGGGTTGGTCCAGCAGAACCATCTACAAAGGAATTTTTAGAAAAAGCTTTCTTATCTGTGTATTAGCCCAGTCTCCGTTACTCATTAATCAACATATTCCTCCCTCTCATAGCCAAACTCAGTGGAAATAAACCCCTTCACTCTCCACCTATTTCTGAGTGCTGGCTGAGAGTTGTTTCAAACGCAGGGTGCTGGGACCTGACATGGAGCTGAGCCCTCGGGAAGGCAACAAGCTGCACAGCCGTGGGCCCACCTGCTGCACAGCGGGGCACACACCTGAAAACAGAGCAAGAATTTCAGTGCTGCTCCACCCCTCGCGCAGAGACAGAGGTTTCTAATGGCAGACGGCAACACACCCTTCTCCTGCCAGGAGACAGTCCCAGAGCCCCCATTAATCACCATCCCGAGGGCAGAAATAAAAGTGCTCTGCTCACCCATTACTGTGTCCTTCAGGCAAGGACCGGCTGTGAAGGGGAAGTATATTTAAATCAATGCCCTACATGTAACTTTACAGCAACCACCCTAACAAGGGATGCTGTCCGTTAGATTAATAATGATGACTTCTCACAGTTAGTACTCTTACAGAATTCCTTTGTACTTTTAATGTAAAGTTATTTCTCTTCGTTTGTCCTTTAGAAAAGCTGATTTTTTTCTTCCAAAAAGCATAGATGTGAGTTACTTGACTTTCACAGTCGTGTTTGTCTAAAAACAAAGTGCTATGTTAATCTCTCTTTTGCACAAACTATGTAATGAGATATTAAAAAAACCCACCCACTGGCAAAGAACATTCATAATTGTTGGTATTTTTATCTTACAATTCACTTCCCTCCTGACTGGTCGCCAGGAGGGCAGTAACTGCAATAGTTTTATTAGCTGCAGCCAGTAGAAAGAGTAGACGGATGAATATGTCAGAACAACTACTAAGCAACAAAAAAAATAAGCTGATTTCAAAAACTGTTAGCCCAAGAATACATGAGTATAAACTTGCCAAGGACAAATTCAGACTAGCAATCTGAAGATGCTGCTTTCCTACTGTTAGGGGTGTGAAGTTCTGGCAGCCTTCCACATAGCAGGAAACAACTCAACTGGTTTTGAGATGGAGCTCGATACATTTATGAAAGGGACTACATATGATATAGATGCCTGTATTAGCAGGAGACTGCGAATGGCAGCTCTAGTTCTCTGTCCCTCTACTCAACAACGTGCCCCTAGTATGAGATGAAACTCCACTTTGTTGTTAAGCAGATCGAATCGAGCACCATAACCCCATAAATCAAGTCATGCATGTGGCTAGTCCTATGGACCAAAGAACAGGGATATTGATTTAAAGCACATCAACCTTCCCAGCTGCCTTTCAGAGGCCTGCACCTCATTTTGGGGCTTTTTGAATGTCTCCTGCTTCCATGCCTCCTGGATGCTGGGGGTGCTTCTCAGCACCTCAACTCCTTCCTCTGGTGAGAAACATGGAGCAGACACCTCCCAGACTGTCACATGGTGCTGCTGCTGCAGAGCAGTGGACTGGACACAAACGGTTCCTTGGAATCATTACAGGCCCTGACAATTCCCTGTGTTATAAGGCACACGCAGACTGCAAAGCACAAGCAACATTGGAGAAAACTGGGAGAATGAACCTGCGGCTTGGCCCGTCCTCTTCCTGCAGACACGTGGTGCCCTCTCCCATGCCACGCCATGCAGCTGGCGTGCTGCGCACCTTGCACGGGTGGGACATGCGGGTAGGAAACAAACTGCTCGTCCATAAAGCGTCCTTTGATACTTGGTATATCCCTGTTCAGATTCTGCTCTTTCAGAACAGGGAAGAGAATCACCCCGACAGCTTTGGTGAGCATGGAGAACGGCACAGAGCTTCGCAGAGTACCACAGCTCCAGAAGACCCCCCCATGCTGATTGCCACCACTGCTTTACGCCTGGAGGATGTGATACATGACCCTTCTTTCAAAATTGCCAGGAATCTACTAATCACAATACTACTGACAAAAGTAATGTCATCAAGTCTGTACTGTTAGGTCAGATGAACAAATCAAGACTCAATTAGGAAGACTGTTAGGAGAATTAATTTTTTAAGCTTATTTTCACATGAAAATTTTAAGAAAAGGCTCCAATTAATTTTTCAGATATAGAATATGCAAATGTATACCAGATTTAGTACCCTAGAGCATATCCAAAGGAAACCCACTCAGTCACCTGCTCTCCATCACCCAAGCTACTGCAAGCCGCCTCCCAGCAAGGTAAGATGAATCCCTATTAAAAATGGTCTCCTTTGTTACAGAATTTATACTTGTTCACATCCAGCCTGATTCTGGGGTGCAAATGGGCTCCCTAAGGCTGGAAGACAGTTCCCACCCTGTCAGCTCTCTTCCTGATTTAATTTGCTTGGGACAAAGATTATGTTCCACAGGGAGATATGGCTGGGGGTGAAAGGTTGCCTCCTGAAAAATGGAAATTTCAATTTCAGGCTAAGCAAAATAAGTAAATAAAAATACAAATGGCCTCTGGGGTTTGTTGGGGTATTTTTTGTTTTTGTTTGGCTGTTTTTTTTTAATCAAGAAAGGCTCACTTCTGAACACTGTGTTGATGGATATTTTGGGTGACACAGGAGGCACAGGCAGTTCGCCAGAAGAGCAGTGCTTTTGCTATACATGACTGCTGCAAAAGGACAGACATTTTTGTACTAATGGACACTATAAATAGCAGATCCAATGGGTAAGTCAAATCCTCACAGGGCAGCTATTGAGACTCTTCATAGTTTCCTTATGGTTCAGTTAAAGTTCAAGGAAGCCTAATGGTAAAGAACAAAAAAAGAAAAAGAAGAGTTAGCCAGCCTGGATGCCAGGCAAATTCTTCACAGCCTAAAAGCTCTGGATTCATTAGAGATACTTTTGCTTGTAGAGATTTCTTTTCCCTCTCTTTAAGCAGGTAAACATTCTCTGACTCTACTTTGTGCCACTAAAATAGCACTAACAATCGACAAGTAACACAAATATATGTTTCTTAAAGGCAACAAGGACCTTGGCTTCACATAAGACTCCAGCACAACGAAGAACAGTAACATCGCTTTCCTTTGCATTTTGCAGAGAGTAAAATGCTGCTCCTTTTTACCGAGATGTCAGCTGCTCATGATACAGGACACAGACTGTCTCCCAGTTTGATTTCAGGGAATGTGGTACCCAAAAGTACAGGTGGTCCTTGAATGTGATGTCCATAACAGAGAGAAGACATTGTGAAAGATCCTCAGTGAGAGCTTTCAAAAGCCCCCTGACAACGAGCAGGCTGAACCAAGAGGCCAGGAGCTAACACACAGGGATGGCGATTCTGCTGCTCCCTTAAAAGTTGTCACTTCAGACCAAGTTCTGATGGGGCTGTCAGGTCACGTCTGCCCCGTTGCTACTAGTGCCATGGCTGCTCTCTGGCAGGAACAGAGGACTCTGCCCTGCTGAGAGGGCAGGCACCTGTCTTGGGCACTACGCTAATTTAAACTGAAGTTAAAAAACGAGTAAGCACTCTCTGCTCCTGGTTTTGCAAGTCAGCCCAATTCTTCTACAAACCCCAGCCCCCAGCATACCAAATCAGGACATCCGGAATCTCCCTGCCCCACAGATAACTCAGGGACACAAACCCTTTCAGAGTACTGGGATGCACAGGGGACGCTGAACCAGCTGCTGATGGTATAGGGAGCTGCAACCTTTCCTCTTTGCTGGGTTTAGAAGGCATGGTGCCTCCAAAAGCTGCTGCCCTCCTCATAAACACGCCCTATGGCACAACAGCTGCCCAGTCCTCACCCCCAGCTTGCACTGGCATTGATGTTTAAACCGCAGCAAGCATCATCCAGACACTCCTCCAGACACCTGAGAGAGCCCCCCTTCACTGACTCAACCAGGGGCTGTTAAGCGAGGTTACATGCCAAAGTATGGCTACAGCAGAGCCAAAGATTGGACATCAGATCCTGTACAAGGCCAAGATGTCATTTCAAAGCCCTCCTTCATTTCTTATTGATGCTGCTGTGGTTGTCAATCGACTGCAGATGTCTCCACTGGCACCTGAATCCATTACCTACATTATTTTAATTTCCCAGGAAACCTTTCCAGTCCATTAAGTTTTTTAACAGACAGGTTTACCAGCCCCAGAGACAGATGTACGGATGGTGGCAAGAGTCTTTAAAAAAGGTGCCCGAGCTTTCACCAAATATTTCCAGAAAATTGTTAGAAATAATTGGCAACTATAATGGCAAGAGCAAAAATTAGATCTGTGACACATCTCTGCAGTGATGCGTGGTATCTGCTCCCTTTGTGCCCTTTTTAATGGTTTTCCTTCAGACTCAGGCACTTTTTCTCTTCCAATCTACCATAACCTCAGGCTCAATCCGTTGAGGAGCTGAGTTTGCTATGAACACCGCTTCCTAGGTGAAACTGCTCAGGCTCAGATATTTGCCTCTGACAGCCCTCATCCAGCAGTACCTTTTATCTTCTTCTCTCTCCCTCTTACCCCTCTATGCAATGCTGTATTATTATTCTGAGGATTGTTTTTGACAGGAGAAACATCTATGGGCAGGGCTCGTGGCACCTTCCTGCCTCACAGGTAGGTGCCCCAGTGCTGCCGCAGGACTCCTGCCAGCAGAGGAACCGGAGCTGGTACAGCTCTCCCCGGGGAACAGCCGGCTCGTCAGCTCACATAACAGTGTCAGTGATTTCTCAGGCCAGAGCTGCCCCAGTCAGACCAGAGTTTGTCTCCCCAGCTCTTCTCCTTCCCCGACTGTAGTCACCTGTGTTTTATTACTGCCGTTCAGCCAGTTTGCTCAGCCCACCTATCTATCACTTCTTCCCACCTGAGCACCCATTTCACAGCAATGGGGACAGCTCCTCCTAAAACAAAAAAGCATTTCACGTCCCCACAATTTCACCGGGGACACTCCTCACAGACTGGAGCAACATCAGCCCCCACTCTTTCTAGCAACAGCTCTATCCGATACCACTACGGTAGCAGCGGATCTTGAGTTTGCCGTAGCCATGGAAGATGCCATCTGGTCTCTGTAAAGCAGAGCTTGTTTAAGGCATAAACAAAGTTTAACGTGCTGGAACCACACGGCACAACAAATGCTCCAGGAGAAAACTGAAGGAAAGGGATGACAGGAAGGAGGGACGGAGAGGAGGAGACCGAAAATTGTGTCAAAACTTCATACGCATTCACAATGTCACCCCTCAGACACCTACCAAGAAAATTAACAGTAAGCTTGGTTAAAGCAAAGGGTAATTAACACTCCTGGAGCACTGAGGCTAAAACAGGGATAAAGAAAGATGCAAACAGATGGAAAGGATAAAATAATATGTTTCATTAATTTTGCTACATTTTAGGGAAGGAACACAGGCAGAGCACAGCAAAAGGATTAGCTACATGTGTGCTTGCAGAATTGGGAAAACAAAGCAATTTCAGCCAAAATGTGCCTGTCAAAATCCCCAGTGGGGTGCAGAGCAGTTTCCAAGGTAACCAGCGCTAATTGTTGGCACAGTGGAAACGAGTCAACAACAAAAGCACAGACCAACCTGCGCTGCTTCGTGAGGCAAAATACCCCAAATATATTCCTGCAGAAAGGAAAGAAATGAAGTGGCTATTTGCTATCTTTGACAATTTGAAAAGCAAACAGGACCTACGGATTTTTTCCCCGCCCCGGGTACCACAATTCCAAGTGCAGCAGGACTAAAAACCAAATAGCTATTTGATTTGTTTAGAGGCATTAGCCAGTCCCCTAAAGACAGGTCCTGAATTCACGCTCAGCTCTCCTGGAAGCTGGTGGACAACTCTTGTTTCAGTAAAGACCGCTGAAACGCTGGGGAAAAAAGACCTGGGCTTCACCCAGTGACATTTCTGATGGAAAAACCAAAGGATCGTGACAACTCTAAGTACCGCCTTTCGCACTCGGATTAAAAGAGAAATGCACAGCAGCAATCAAAGCAGTATGAATAAGTTATACAAAACTCGAATAATGCCAACAGATTAGTGCTTGCGATTGAAGAAAAAAACAGTAACATAGCTTTACAGAAGTCAAATATTTGCTCTCAAAAGGCTTTCGTGAGCGTAAATATTTTGCTGTAAGTAGGTCCTTGATCTGGATGTTGGCAATATCAACAGTAATTGGCAGGAGATATGATGGCAAATAATGGGAATATCAGCTTTTAAATTAGATGAAATCACAACACAACTGACAAGTATCATTTCCCTAATAAACTTGTTGACTTTAAGCTACTGTAGCACCAATGACGATAGTGACAGATTAATTTAATCACCAGGATTTACCAGCTAACCAACTGAACAGGTCAGAAAAGGCTCATGTTTCGGGAAAGAGCGAGCTTTGATTGTTTAACGCATTGAACCCCAAAGGTATGAACATTCAGACTACCTTTGGGGAAAGATATATTGCAGTGACTATGTGCCAAGGATGATGCTCCCTGCATCTACAGGGGAGCTACAGCTGGATACCAGACACAGCAGCTTCACACCCTGGTGAGCCCAACAGCAAACGGCTTATGCATCCATGTTTTGGAGTACTTCAGGTATTCAACAGCCCCTCCTACCCTCTCCTTAAACTCAAGATTGTAAATCTGAATCATCATTATCCAGTCCCTTAACATATCTGCTTTATAGCAGAGTAAATCTGGTACAAAACTGGTGTACTGGCTGCAGCTGAGCTGTGCCGGACTGGCTGTGCTCTGGTACAAACAGGAGACTGGAGGGTGGCTTTCCCATGCACCCCTGGCTGCTCTGCAGCGTTTGGGGAAGCAGCGGCCCAGGGCATGGGCTGTCTGTCCTTGGACTGCTTCCACACGTTCTGCCTGTGCTTCACCTCCACTGCCCTGACTGCATTTTCCTGATCACCTTCTTCAGCGAGAGAGTTGGACACATAGTCCAAATCTCAAGGCACACAAGTGGCAAAATCCAAAGTGACTTGTACTAGGAGCAATTCAGAAAGCTCCAGTGAGCCCTCTTCTCCAGCTCCCCAGCACACCCCAGTGCATGTTCACTAGGCAGAGGCCTGTGCCACGCTGTCTAGCAGCTGTAAAACAAAACACCAAGGGATCAGTCCCCACACCACACGCCCACCCTTGAAATATGAAAGTCTGTTAAAAAGGAGTCGTACAAATGTCAGTACAATAAAGCAGGGCTTTAAAAATGAGCCCTCATTACTGCAAATAGTTGCTCCCTGTGCATCCCCCTGAGTCGTATCTTCTTAAGTCTACTGCCTGGAACAAAATATTTACTACTGTCAGCATTTCCCTGCCAAGTCAGAGGTGGGAAGAGCTAATCAGCTCTGTTTTGTGTGATGGATTGGCAACACAATTTACAGCTAACATGCAATATCGAAGCAGACAACACCAGACCCTCACCCAGGGCAATGCAGTGAGGTCCCATTGCCTTTCCTAGGACTTTGTATCAGCTAAAAACGTCACTTGCACGATGAAGCAGTCGTGTTACCTTTCTTTAAAACATGGACTCCTTAGGACTCATGCAGAAGAAACCACTTTGGCTTCAAAACAGAACCGGATACTTAATCCTTTGAGTGTGAGTAAATACACGTAACAGGTAACTCACTTTTAAATCAGTATTTGTTCTGAACTTCAGTACATGTTAAGATTTTAAATAAACAGACTTCTAAGAACTAGTTCTCTTCTATGGGAAAACAGCCCATAGAAGTCAATGGAGCTTCAGCCACCTACAGCTGGAGGTGACATGTCCCTTGAAGTTCATTTTTAGCTCCTTTTGGGCTGATTTTAAACACTTTTTACAGTGTTCCCTGTGATCTTTTTACAAAAGAATTTAAAGTATGCTACACGAACTCTGCTGAATTTAAGTTTAAAATTAACATTAACCTGTGCACACGTTGTGTGGGATTTCTTGTTGTGCCTGGTCAGAAGGACTGAAAATCATTCTGTCGATGCAACAGAATCTTCGTTCATCCTCTCAGGGGATACTGTGACATATAAAATGCAGCAATACTCTGCCCTGTTCACCCTAGGGCTCACACGCTGCCAGCCCAACCCTGCTTAACCAGCTAGCTCTGCAATGCAGCAACAGCTGCACGGCCATTCTCTTCCCAGCTCTGCTTCCCAGCCTTGCCCCGTGCCTCTACCAAGCCAGATGTCTTTCTCCTGCCGGCTGTGAGGAACGGTGTTGCGTACTTAAAAATGAGCGTGAGAGTGTTCCCACAGACAGGCGGAGCAGAACAGGTCCCGTGTCACACACAAATTAACCACGTCCCGCAGAGGTCGTGATGTGAGTGGGTTTTCAGAGCAGTTCTCAGCCCCGCTCAGCAGTTCCGCCATCTCTCCCTCTGTTCTGGCACTGGCCCAGTGGAAGGGAGTCTCGTCGCTGCGGGGTCACCACCTCTGACTGGGACTCATCCCTCACCACTCACACCCCCTGCTCCCATCCACTGCCTGCCCACCCTTGGAGACTACTGGCCCACACCTCTAAATGTGCAAAGTGATTAGGAAAGAGAAATGTGCACCTACTCTTGCCGAAGGTGTGAGAGAGGCACATAAAAGCCATCCATGCACCTTCTGAACTACCTCTTGCACTTTTTCTGACGGACCTCTCTTCTCTGGGCATTTAAACACCTGCAAGCTTCTGCTGCCACAGTGATGTTGTGGGGAGAGCTGAGACCAAGGTTGGGTCACTGCAGCCACCGGGAGAGGTCTGCATCCAAAGGCTCTCAAGTGTACAGAAAATGAGAAGTGGCTGTGGAAATTCAAGGTCACAGAGGAGCTACACTGGTTGGCTGGGACAAAGCTGGGAGGACATAGCGAGAACAAGAAAGAAAAAAAAAAAAAAGCCAGAGGCAACATAAATGAGAAAAGAGGAAGAGCTGACAGAGCAATTGTTTAGAAGGACAATATATTCTTAAATAGAGAGAAAGGATGACAGTGAAAGGAAAGGGAAAGCAACTCAGGGACAGGAACAGCTAAGGATTAGCTCCCCAACAACCTGTGCAGGCTGCGTTACCCTGGATTTGGCACATAGTCTGAATTTGGGGTAAAAAACAATAGTCACAGCTGAAGCCTTTTCCTTCTCTCATACGTGGTGCAAGGCTATGGATGAAAACAGTTTGGGTACGTCACCAAGACTGCCACATCTGTGCAGCACTGGCAGCTGATACTTCTGCTCTTCTGTCTCGCCAGATGCATAGGCTGCATGGACGGAAGACCAGACTGTAAATTAGTTTTATCATAACTGCCATAGGCTATACAGGTTGCTGGAAGCTGTAGCAAACTAACCATATATCACTATGAATTAGTCTCAAGGAAAGAAACGGGAACAAAAAAGTGAAATACCTGGGGTTTATTTTCCCCTCCCAAAGTATATAGTGCCTCCAAGTGAAACTGATTTCCATGAAGTATTCAATCTACTCAGTCCTGAGTGAAAATGACTCTCTGGGAAGCAGCTAACAGGTTTTCCTGCCTTGGAGATAATGATATCTCACAGTTATTTTCCATATACTGCATGCAACTAAAATTAAAGTATTAAAGTTTTGATCAGGTATTTTCCACACGCAGGAGAAGGGCTCACTCACATGACCTAATGTACACAGCTGGGGTGCCTTGAGTTTCCTGTACTTTTTGCATGTCATGAGGAATGCCTCAGTAATAATAAAACCCCCCAAAACAACCAAGACTGCATTTCTAAACCATTACCTCGGAATGGGTTTTCCAAGCACCACTGACTCCGCTCTGCAGTCGGTCTGTGAAACAGCACAGGAAAACGTAAATGTTTTGCTCAGCATCTCCCAAAGAACAAATGACAGAGTCAAAACCAGCATGTAGCCCTCTCACTTTGAGTCTTGCCTTTGAATTTCCACATCAAGTTTTCACAGCTGGTACGGACAGGCACTGAATCATCAGTGCTTATCTGCCAGCTAATGCCAGCCACTTTATGCTGATTTCCATCCTTTCAGCTGGCAAAGGCAAGCAAACCTGTATTAACAATCATTATAAGGATTTAATTTAAAGCGAGCAGCTAATCTACCAGTAGCAACTCCACAAAATGGAAAAACCCAAACCACAACACCAGTACACATTAGGTTTTGCTGTCCTTACTCAGGATATGAATACAGCACAAAAAGAGATGATTTCTTTATATTGTAACCTCACAGACTAAAACAGCAGGGAAGACAAACACAGGGGTTTGTCCCTGGCTTCCTTCTAATCTTTTCAGTTTCTTGCTCAAATTAAGACCCAGATTGCCTTTGCTTTCTGATTTTAATACAGGGTAGCTCATCAGGGTTAGTTGAACCAAGAAATTTGCGCATCTCTCTCTTTCACACACATGTATTTTGCACCATAAATATGCCCCAAAGTAATATTTCCTTTTCATTTCCATGAAAGTCGTGCCTCTGTGAGGACAGCAGTGAGGTCCCCATCGCAAAGCACTCCCAGTCTCTCTCCCCATCTACCCTGTCTCCCTTAACCTTGAGAAGCAAATGCTAGAGGAAAAGGAAAAAAAATTAAATCCTCCTTTCCTTTGTCAGACAGCCTGGCTGTGGCTCAGAGCCGTTACAGAGAGGCTGTGCACTCCTGAATGCTAAATAAGCTCCCAGGCTACATACTTTCTCTCGGTGGAGCTTAAAAAGAGATCTCACTCCGCGCAGGGACGTGTTGGCATGGCAACACAGAAAAAAGAAATCAGCAACGCCTGGCACTCCTTGCAGGAGCAGCAGACTGTTTGTGCAACTCTCATTTTTGTAAGTGATCTGATGGTACCTTACCTCCTTTCTGCCCAAGGTTAAACCCACGCCCAGCTGCGTGTGGAAGAGCAGACATCCAGCCTGTGCACCGGGAGGACCTGCCTCCATCAGAAGCACCTGGGGACAGCAGGGAGCTGTGCCTTGTGCTGGGCTAGCCTGTGGTTAGCCAGGGCTGGAAAGTGCACCAAGCTGCACACATGAGCGTCCGTAAGGGGGAAAGGGAAGGAAGGGATTTGCAAAGCGTGGGGGTGAGCGGGTTAATGACTGTGGCTCTGGGCTCTTCTGCTCCACAGTGTGTGAGACCCTGAGAGCTGATAATTGCCTGCATACGGGGCGAGGGGCCAGGAAATGAGGCAGGCAATGTCCACCAGCACGTCCCGGGCTGTCAGCTAAGAACCTGCTGCTTCTCTTTCAAGGTGACTTTGGAGAAGAAGATGCCATTTCAGATCTGCCCAAAACAAGAGCAGCTGTGTGTCTGCACAACAAGGCTCTGTTGTTTGGTAATGAACCTCCCTCCAAATCCTCCTGCCCTCAGATCAAAACTGGAATGGAAAATTATATGCTGGCACAACCCCCAGCGATACCACCTTCCAGCTGCAATTGCAAAGACCACTGCCCACTGCCAAATATTGCCCAGTGCTCCTGCATGTCCTTCATGCTGCCATCCTGGGGGTGGAGACCATGATGGCTTCCCTTCAGACACGACAGGCAAGAGCCATTGAAGCACTCCACCTTCACCTTTCTGCAAGGGGCAGAGCTGAGCCAAGCCCAGAGGGCAGGAGCCCACAGAGAGGCAGTGCGCAGCCCTGCACAGGGCCGTGCTGCCTGCCCGTGGCTCTGCCGCAGCCCTCCTCCGTAACCTGGGGCAGCTGTCTTCACACCTGCCTGCCTTTTCTCCTGGCTTTTACTAGCCTTGTCTACTTTACGTAATTCACAAATGCACAAGCTGACTCCTACAATATACTGAAAAGGACTCCAGCACAATGGGCCATGATTTAGCACGTGGCATCTGGACACAACTGCCCTACCAGTCACTCAGCTAACGCCAGTGCTGGAGGGTCGAGATCCGGCCCATGGAGACAGCAAAGTCAGGATTTACAGCCCCCATCAGAGCAGGCAGTCAAACGTGGATGGCGGGGAGGAAGGGCAGAGGCAAACAGATAAAGGGCAAATTTTTGTTCACAAAAAGGGGAGACAAAAGCAAAAACTTAACTCCCAGGATGTGTTCTGTAATTGACGGGATATTAATCCTGCAGCAGCAATAGCTATCCTGGCTACAGCAGCCCCTGAAGAATGGCTGCAGATATTTTCAAAAGGCACCTTGGACAAACAGCACTCATGGCATATAGCCTGAATTACCAGTGTGGTTGAAACAACACGTTATGAAAGATATTTCCTCCATATCCCGGCCTCATTGCTCCATGTTGCATCTCCGAGGTTGTTATCGATTGCATTTTCTGGGAACACTGATGGCATCAAGTGAGTGCTGGTTGCCAGGCCAACACACTCACATGCGTTTTGCTCTTACTCCTTAAGGAAGCACAACTGCTTATGCAATTCCCTCTTACAATGCTCATGCAGTAAGAAGAAAACACCCAAGTGAATAAAAACACCAACAGGGAGCCCAAAGGAAATGTCTAGTTGATGCTTTCTCTTGGCCAGATTCAACGCTGACATGGCACAATGCAGCAGTTCACTCTAATGGTGGTACTGCACCTGGTTTGAGATACGGTTTTCAAAAGTGAATCTAAACCACACGCTGACATTTTCAGAAGAGATTTACGGATAAAAGAGACTGATGTCTGAACTTCTCCAGGTGTCTGACTCCCAGCCATGGGAGTCAACAGCACCTGCACACTGGGTTATCTCACCGCACTCCCTTTTGGGCAATAATTTTTGCATGCTTGCACTGCCCAAAACTGTGCCAGACCCCCCAGTTCCGACCAGTACATTTCAATCACTGACTGATTCCTGAAGTCCCAAGAGGAGGTGGGAGGGCAGAGTCAGGCCCTCAGAGAGGTTAGGGTTGCACAAAATGTGATGTCTTACTGGATTTAGTGACTGATAGTGCCAGCCACAGAAAAACCTGCAGAGACTGGTCTCTGCAGCAGTTAGTGAATATTCAGAGTCAGGAAGAAGATAGCTGGGGGTGGGAGAAGCTTGGGAAAAGATGGAGTTTCTCTGGCCTCATTCCTGGTCCTCTGCAGAGGAACAGCCGAGAGGACCTCTACAGCAAGCTTAACAGAGAATGGTAAAAAACCCTATTTTTCTATGAGTGCACCAAAGAGGTTCTGCTGCCTCCATCTATGCTCTCTTCAGCAACATAATTTGAACATGTCTAAAATATTCCAATAATGTGTCCTAGAAAATGACACTTGCATTACTCTTAACACAGAACAGAAAAGTTTCAGAAGTCTGGTATGTTTGCCTGTATCTAAATTGGCAAAGATGATGGTGCACAGTAATTACTGTCACATTTCCTGGGCAAAAGGAGGGAGATCAAAATGCCTAATTAACAGCTTCTTTCCCATGGGTGCCATCAATGACATTGTAAGATACATTCTTCCAGCTTTGTAAAATAAACAAGTGAAACGGTACAAACACAGCAATCACATTAATCTTTGAATGTCATTGACTTTGCATCCTTCTGTGCATTTGGTCTGTGTTGCTTGAGACATGCTGCTTGCTGAAAATGCACATCTGACACAAAGGCTGAGAGGTACCTTTGGGGAACAGGCGTTCAGGGAGCTTGTGGGGGGCTCTGGTAACTCCAGGAGGGCTTGGGCAGCAGCAGGATGGCCAGTGCAAACAGCCAAATGAAAAGGAAAGCTCTGACAAAGCAGTCCTGTTGGAAGGAAAGCCTAAAAAGGCCTCCATACAAAGAAGGCTTGTTTGTATGTTTACTGGCAGTGCCATCTGAGCATTATCACTTGTATGGCAAGAGAGAGAGAAAGACACACAAAGGAAAAGAAGATTAAATGAGAAGTCACTAGAGGGGGAAAAAAACATTAACACACCATGGGACCAAGTGATGACTTGGTGCAGTTTCATCCTGAAGAGGCTGTTGTGACCCCTTGCACAGAGCTGCAATCCTGCCCCCGCACATGCTGCACTCGCCATCGCAGCTCCAGTCCTGGCCCTCGTGGGCGGAGCACCCTGAGCCGGCAGAACTAAGCATCATGGTGATTTTCTAACAGCACAGCGGTGGTGAGGGCCATGAACAAGATCCTCTTTACCTGGAGAGTGGCTACTACAAGGCAAGGCTAAGAAAGATAATGGGATATAGACGGTTTCCTTGGGACACTGCCAGGTGGCTGAAACCAGCACTATCCCTATCTTCACCACAGCTTTTTAGCATAGCCAACCTAAAGGGACTCCCCACCTCTGCTCAAGTATTTACTGGCCATGACCAGGCAGTCTTTCAGGCTGACATTCCCCACAGCTTATTTAAATAAGTTTAAAGAGTAGCTGGTCACAGGAATAGAATTGTTGCAGATGCCCATTTAGTCTGGCTGAACAAAGCCTAAAACTAATGGCTGCATGAGGATAAATTACAATCAGGGCTATAACATGAATTGTCCCTCGCCACTTTTCTCCTCGGTTGTTCCATGCAGACTGTGCTATTCTGTCATCCGAATCCCCTCCTCTCTCGGGTAATATCTGCCATCATGCAAAAGCTGTGTTGGCTCTGGATGAACAAATAAAACTGAACCTCTTTCTGTTGTCCTTACCTTATCTTCCATTTTTCCTTCTTTCCTTGCCACTTCCCACCCCTGCTTCACTCCTTCACAGCTTTCATCTCACCAGCTTTCGGCCCTTCACCTCTCCTCGCTCTCCCGCTGCTAAGTCTGCTCCCCCACCCTTCCTCAGCCCCTCACTCACCCCTCAGCTCAACGCTGCCACTTCTTCATTCCTCTTCACAGGTCTAGGGCTCCCCCCTCTTTCTGTTCCACTTCTAGACTAACACATACCAGCCTGTGGGTCCCCCCAGCCACCAAAAATCTCGGCCTCTCTCATTTATCTGTCATGGGCTCCCTCTCACCCACCTTTCCTATGACTCAAGGGCTCTGAAAAACAAGGTAGGAGTGCTCAACCTGCTGTCAGTCCACTGTGCTGTGTCAGGAGGTCTGCTACAATTTTCCGGCAGTCTCTTTGCATCCCACATGGTTTGGGTACCCTGCCAATGAATGAAGGGCTCTGTTTGTCACTCTGGCAGGACGCGTTACTGTCCTTAACATTGACTTGACACCAGGACAGAGCCACTGACCTGAGGCTCTGGTAATAGGATTTCAGGAAATGCTTTTCCTTCATCTGTCAAAAAAATAATTCATCAAATAACTGTGTGGGTAATCCAAACCCCCTCCAATTATAAACCTAATTTGGCATATAATGAAGAAAGCACTCAATCAGCTGAGTCACTGTACATAAAGACATATTGTAGAAGATGGTTCACAATGCATCTAACTACTTTTACCCCTAATTATATAAATTTGACAGGTTAGTCATTATATTACTGAAAAGAAAAATAAATGCATTTTAAGTGTAAAATAACAAACCTTTGCAGCTTGATGTTCCTTGCAAGTCAAATACGATGGATTGTGTTAAACTGTTGGTTCCCAGGGAACACTGCAGCGCATCTGTACTGCTCCTCAGTGCTTCCTCCCACAGTTGACCACAACTTTTCAGTAAGCAAAGGCTGCTACTCTTGTGTTTCATTATAAGTAAAACACATCCCATGCTCTACCATGAGGTCCAATCCAAAGCTCTCCACATCAGCCCACTTCAGAGTGAGTTTCTGAAGATTATGCTATCATGCCTCCTTTGCAGCACACATCTCACGTGATGTGAAAATGTTTGGCTTGACAAGAGCTACAGATGTCATCCTTCCCTCCTAGTACTTCCAAAATCCTCACCAAAGATGCTGTGTCTGTGTGCAGGTGAGAAAGGACATGGACAGGCACACACAGGGAGAGCACAATGAAACTCAGCGGATCTTGGGCTGTGGGGTGCTGCAGACTGCCCCAAAGGCAAGGTGTTTTCAGGAGCTCCTTGGGAGCAGTGTGAGACTCGTGGCTGGCAGAGGCATGGGGCTCAGGATGGAGCAGGGCTGAGCTGGTCTGCCAGGGGCATCCCAAGTAGAGATATACATATATATATATACACACACACACACAAATACATATAAAAAGGAATAGCTGTTTTACCGCCCTTACTTATATCACATCCACAACAGCTTCCTATAGGCTATACCAAAAAAACCGGCCTATTCTCTCACATGTATTTGCCTTTAACTTCAGTGGATGCTGGATCAGGCCCTGAGGCTGCCCTGTGCACTCTCCGTGTTCCCATCGGTCCATTTGAAAGGAGGGCATTGATGTGTCTCCATAATGCAGCCATTACCAGCACGATACCGAGACAGATCAATCAAAGGCAGCACAACAGCCAGATTCAGAGGATTCCAAAATTGAGGTCAGACTCACTAACTCTTAGACAGATGCCAAGAGAAAAAGACACACATATATACACGAAGGCAAATTTTAACTGTGCAAACCTAAAAATGTCACTTGCAGTGATTGATTGGATGCATTTTGGCAAGAACTGTTATTTCCTCCCCCAATACCACCCCTCGCCTCTGCATCACTGTTGGCATAAGGTGCCTTTGTCCTGGTGGCCTGACTCTAACCTTCCCCTTAACACACAGCCCTCAGATTTTACAGCACAAGCCCTGCAAACGGGTGCCCTGATGTTTGCTGTGCCCCGAAGGGACTATTGCAGTGCTGCAGAATACCTCTCCCTAGCAGAGGGTCATTTCATGACTAAATGCCAGCTCCTGCGTCAGTCAGGTGCTGCAGATCTTCCTTAGGCAAAACGCCTCAAAACATAACTGAGTTCTCATCAGCAGGGACACGGCAATAGGCGGCTGCCTGAGAAATGCCCTGTTTATACTAGTGCTCCGCTGCAGATGAGCTGGTTGTTGCAGTTGCTGGGGATTTACGGACTCTGACACGAAGGCTGAGAAGCCAGATATTTTCCTAGGTTATTGTGCTGGACTTGCACCAGGGAAAATACAATCCCTGTAAATCCACTCAAACCCACATTTTGGCTTAATTATCTTGGTGACCTTGGCTTCCTGTGCATTTTCTCCTCAGCTGTCTGGAGTCAGTTAGCTACTACAAATGATTAAACGATTCACATTATTGGTAATTATGTGTATCAGAGTGGCATTTAAAAACCCTACCTGGTACAACACCCCATTGCAGTTAAAATTTACAGACAAACACAGCAAAGGTGACTGAATTTGGTGGTGAATGGCAATCCTGATTTCAAGATCAAACTCTCAAACACCAAAAATCTACCTCTAAACTTCCTGCTTCATAATGCATTAAGCACATCCAGCTAGTAAATACTAGTGTAAAATGGCAACGCATGCCCCAGTCCCTTTCTATCACCACAGTGGGTTGCCAACAGGTTTCTCCTTCAAAAAGAGAAAAAGGATTAAAAATATATCTTAAGTAGCCTAAGATGATTTACGTTGCATTAATTAAATACAGGCTTAGCCACTGTGCGAGCATGCAGTGCATAAGCTTCCAGAGAGCTAGGAATTCATGCATGAAGGCAAGCAGTTTTAGGGACTTTTCTGGTGTTCAAGGACAAAGATGCCACGAGATAAGCTATATTAAGACTCCCAAACAAAAACTGTGTGTATCGACAGTAAGTCCACACACCAGAGATCTTGCAATCTAAGCAGACAGTGAGAAAAAAGCAGGGGAGGAGGAAATGAGGCCACAAAGTGGTGACTGAAGCAAACTTCACCTAGATCAAAAGCAGTCTTGTTCCCTTGGCAAGTACATGTCCCCAGTCCTGCTGCCTCCTCTAGACTATACTGCCTCATTTTCACTTGTTCTGCTGTTTAACCCCTTGCCTCAAAAAACAACATGAAAATACACTACTACAATGCCTGCTGATGGGCAGCAGTGGGTTCTCACCTCCTCTCACCCATCAGCTGCACACTCCTCAATTAAACATTCAGGGTTCTCTCAGACACTGACAACTGCTCAGAACCTGAGCTTGAGAAAGCCTGAGAAGAGCACTTTGCTCCTCCCTTTCTAAGGAGGGAAAGTTCCCCTTCATCCTCTAAAGTTATTACCATTTCTCCATGTGTATGGGCGGGACTTGTCCAAGATAGCATGAAAAATCTGTGGCAAAGACGACAAACGTGCTCAGTCTTCCCACGGCTCACGCCAACCCCTAAGAACTGCAGCATCTTACCTTGGTGATTCCTGTACATCTGCTTCTGCTTACTTGCTGGCTAAGCATAGCACAAAGTCGGGTTACAGCAAAGAGACAAGACCTTGTTATCATCCCCCCAAACAACCATGAACAGTGTGTTCACCTGAATGCTCACACAGGATTTCTTTTACCTTTGGCTTTCAAGCTTTGGCTATCCACAAGAAGAGACTCTTAAAATCTAAACCCATTTACTTTTAGCAGAGAGATACATTTCCAGCAGAACTGCTTATGAAATGACTGTAGGGTCCAAGAGCCTTAAAATTTTCCAGCTGCTGAGAAATTATGGATGGCATCTCCAAATGCCGTCAACAGCCAACAAACATTGCTAGAAAGATCTCTTTAGCATGCATGGATGGATGCATCAAGGGCAGTTGTGTCGGTACAACAGAAATTCCTCTTGCACTGTGCGTTTGGGGTTTAACGTGGGAACTCTGCAGAGAGAGAATTAGCATTTATTTCTAAAACAGGAAACTTGCTTTGCATATTTCATTTTGACACAGTCACACTTTTTTTTTTCCCCAAATAACAAGCTGAATCCTAAAACCCTAACATAGTTTACAAACAAACAAAGTCCCAGTGAGTATCCAGCGAAATATGCCATGCTGGTTTTGGCTGGGGTAGGGTTAATTTTCTTCGCAATAGATAGTATAGAGCTATGTTTTGGATTTGTGCTGGAAACAGTGTTGATAATATAGGGATGTTTTAGTTACTGCTGAGCAGGACTTACACAGAGTCAAGGCCTTTTCTGCTCCTCACACCACCCCACCAGCGAGTAGGCTCGGGGTGCACAAGGAGTCAGGAGGGGACGCAGGGGACACACCATATGACATCATGCTCAGCATGTAAAGCTGGGGGAAGAAGAAGGGAGGGGGGGACGTTCGGAGCGATGGCCTTTGTCTTCCCAAGTAACCGTCACATGAGATGGAGCCCTGCTTTCCTGGAGATGGCTGAACACCTGCCTCCCGATGGGAAGTAGTGAATGAATTCCTTGTTTTGCTTTGCTCGCGCGTGCGGCTTTTGCTTTACCTATTAAACTGTCTTTATCTCAACCTGTGAGTTTTCTCACTTTTACCCTTCTGATTCTCTCTGCCATCCCACTCGGAGGGAGTGAGTGAGTGGCTGTGCGGTGCTTAGTTGCCAGCTGGGGTTAAACCCCGACATACGCCTGGGCATGGGTGAATAAATGCTGACGCTGAATTGTGGTATTCCCGGTCAGATTGAGCAACACATTATTCTGCAAATAGTTGGTGGTTTCAAGAAGGTGTTGTTACTTGTGAGCAATAAGAGGAAAGCCTATCCTTCATGCACACACAAACGCGTACAAGAGCAACATGAGCTATCCGTGCGCAGCAGCTGAGCGGTTTCCTACTCCCTTCCAGCCCAGAGGAGCTGAGTGGCTGCTGTACATCAACCTGTTCTCTCGTCCCCAGAGAGGTGACCCTGTCCCATCTACCAAGATGCACTAAGGCACGGTCATGCCTTTCCTGAAGTCTTCTCAGAGCACTGCCCAGGATCTTGGGTAAGGATGCAAGCTGTGCAAACCCAGATGAAGACGCAGCCCTTGATGTGAGGAGCTAGTGCCCTTCCAAGGCACATGTTCCCTCATGTCAGCTCCCCTGTGCCCCGGGGCACGTTTAGCTCCAGCTAACATTTCTCCTTGGAGAAATATCATCCAGTGGTCTGCAGAGCCCCGTGTTTCGTGGTGGGGCATCGAGGTGCATTACCTGCTGTCTCTCTGTCCCCTGCCGACAGCTCTCCGTTGATCCCATTCTCTTTGGTCTGAGCGTACATCCCCGGCTGCTCGTGGCCACCCAGCCCTGGCTCCTCGTCCTCTCGGTAGGGAAATCCATTGGCGCTTCTGACCAGTCCGGCACCTGCGCCACCCTGTTCCTTAATTTCAGGTGAATGTGGGTGTGAAGAAGCCTCTGTTAGCTGACCTGAAGTCCAGTGCGGTGCCTTGGCTTCGTCTTTCCTATCCTCCGCCATGTTTCCTTGCCTTCACCACTTGGCCTGTAACGACATTAGCAGGAGAGATCAGCTCCAAGCGGGTGACTGTGCCCCTGGCTGGCAGGCAGCGGCCAGGCGCAGCACAGGCACGTTACCACCAGTCCTGCCAGGGAAACTTGTGTCTGGCAGATGAGAGAGGGTTTAAATGCAGAAGCGTCTCTGCTTGTCTGTCCTGGGCATGAGTGAACAGCTTTAAAACCAAAACAAACCACAAGCGGTAAAAATTATAGGTCAAGTCCTCCCTGACTCCCATATGCCTTGCAATTATTAGCACCAGTTTCTTGAGGGCTGCCCTTTCGTTAATGTGATTTTAACTCATTAATTACAGTTAAATGTCGACCCACTTAATGAGAAGTGAATCGGTCATCATAATGCACCGACATCTTCCCAGGGTGATAAAAGGAGGAATGCCACAACTGCTAAAAGAAGTGAAGCTGCTATTGTAATTTTCATTGCAGTTGCAAAGAGCGAGTGCTTTTCGGGCACAGAACTGCAGGGCAATGCGTCCTCTGCAGCACGTGCAATCTGCTGCTAGCCCTGACAGAAACGACGTTTGAGAACGTTCACTGGGTTCCCGAACATATGTGCTATTTGACCCTGTTTAGATCCCCTCTTACATGCTGTTTTGTGAACGTTCACACTCATTCCCTTTTGTCCAGAACAGCCTGTGGGGAACAGTTGTTTCCCACACAAGCATTTGCATTCTCTCATGACTATCAGTATTTATACATAAACAAAACTAATCATTATTTGCTACTTCACATGTATTTCACTCCTGTTAATTAGCTCTCATTTGTCCAAGCCAGGAAAAGAAGCCACTGCACCAGCCATGGTGGTGCAGGCTTTGGCTGCTCCTCACAGAAAAATGTAGTAGTAGCTCCTCAATATGTAAGCCTAGGAAGACAACATATCGTAATCCGCGTTTCCATGATAAAGTAACCTCTGGGGAGGAGAGAAAGGCTTGACCTGAGCTAGCTACTTCAAAATGAAAACCTTTTCCAAAAGCACTTGCCACCTTTTTTCTCCTGGGAGAAAAAAAAACACCTAAAAGAAATCAGCTGAATGTAGTCAACCAGCCACGTATCACAGAGGCTGAGCAATCTAGAAAAGAAGGCACAAAACTGGATGGTGCATATATTCTGCAGACATTTAACAAAAACCAACCAACCAAACCAGAAAAAAACCCTAGTTTCCACAGAGTCAGGTCAGTTTGCAGAAAACCTCTAAATATGAGAAAAAGCTGTTGTTACTTGTCAGATAAATCATTCACAATTGATAACCCCTTTCTGATCAGATATTATCGTTTAATAATAACGGCTTTCAGAGCTACTTTAAATTAAAAAAATCATGGTGAATCATGAAAATTACATTTCATTCACAATAAATATGTGATTCAAACTGTAGTTCCACCCCAAAAAAGGACTAATAACTCTTTTGCCTCCTGGTGAAACCACTGTGTTTTGGGAAGCACAGCTCTGTCTGCTCTCACCCTGACCCAGCACCATTCCCTAGGGATAACTAATTGCATAAAGACTGCAGGAGCAGGTGAAACTCCAAGCCCAGCATTTCTTCTGAGCTGTAATGAAAATGGTGTGCTGAGCAATATCACAAAGCTCAGTGGCAATGAGACATGCCTCAATCAACCACAGAAATAGTAAACACGCTCCACATCCCTTTGCCTTCCCCACCTCCTTTACCCTGACGGGACACTCATCAGTGAGCCATTCTGCATATACAGCAAGAGCCTTAATGCAGCCTTCTCAAATCATACCAGAAGAGCTGATGGGGTAATTACAGAGGAAAGAGCCCATGCTGGGCAAAGATCATCTTCTACATACTAGGGAGATAACCCTCTGCGTCTAGGTCTGCTTACTGCATGACACTAGAGAACATTTTCTGATCAGAGCTTTTCCAAAACATGAGGCCACGGGACAAACATCTCCCTCCGTGCAGTAGAGTACTCCACTCTGTAGAGTAGCACACATCCAAAGCCACCGACATTTGGGGTCCAAGGACAGAACAGAGCCTGTTCTGGGAAAAAATAAGACATTCTCATCTATGTCCCCTGAGGAAGCTCAGGGAAAAAATAAAAAAAGAAAAAATAAAAACCCAAAGCCCAACTCAAGGCTTTCCCCACCAATTCAGTGTGCTTTGAGCCTGACAGTGAGCCCCAGGAGCCCAACAGCTTCAGCAGCTCAGCCCCTGGGTCACCCAGGTGAGGAGCCCAGAGCCTCGGCAGGGAGACGGAGGGTTATGCAAGATCCGAGCGTGGGGAACACGGTTCTGAAAATCACTGGGACGAACGTAACAGTTATTATCCCACTGCCGCAGTTTGGAGGCTATTATCCCTGAAGTGCCCTTCCCCGTTCCAGGCAGACACTCCCTGCTTCACTTGAAGCTCTTGAGGAAGGATATTCACATCCTTACAATGGACTGTGTCACAGAAGTCCTCTGTGAAAGTAACAGAAGTGCTTTTATCTTTAAAAATAAATACAGTGGGCAGGCTTCAATGAGAGCTGTGTGTATCTGGAGGCAGAATTTGGCTCAGTATTTATAATAGATGGTTACAGAGTGAAACATGGATGAATTCATTCTTGACTCTCTGTTATTCATCAAGTGCTCTCGGAGTTTATAATGGTAGTAGAAACACAGTGAGTGAGTCACAATGCATCTTTGTACTCAGCAATTTAGTAATGACTATCTGCTGTACAGCGTGATTCATCCACAGCTCACGTTCAAATCCAGAATACACAGGTGTGCTTTTTACCATCAGGTTAGTTGTTTTTCTGTCATTTCATTAGCATACTGTTAAATTAATCAGGTAATTCAAATATTGACACAGAAATACCAAGGGTGGACAAATATTATAGCAGAATTTAGATAGCATTAGTTATATAAAAAGAAGAAACCTGGAATAATTTGGACAGTCTAGGGAAGCACAGTACTTCAGGGAAGCAAAAAGTTCCTCTTTCCACTATGATTTTCTTATTCTTTGCATAAACTGCAATGAAGGCTTTCAAAAAATATCAGAAAAGAAGGCACAGCCAGTCCTCTAAAATGTCATGTTGCTTAGTTAAAAATTAATCTGGATGTTTATGAGCCTTTTTTCCCTGCCCATTATAGCAGAACCTCAATATCAGAGAATATGCAGCAGCAATCTTACTAGTACGTTCTCATTAGTACGTTCTCACTGTTTTTCTTGTTCATCAGCTGAAGTTAATGGTGGTGAGAGGGTGACCGAGGCAGATGCTGGACCATGGCAGCCACCGGTGAGCAGGAGGCTGCAGGAAGGGTGGCGGAGCTCACGGGCGATACCAGGCTTGGCTGCACCAATGCCCCAGCACGGCCCCTTGCTCCAAAGCCATCCTGGTGACACACGCCAATATGCCAGGGGGCACGAGTGTGAGCCTCAGCACAGGCTGTGCCAGGTACATGGCATGGGATTGTGGAAACACTGCTCCTTCATTACGTTCCCCACCTTGAAGCCTGATCAAAACCAACTGTGCAAACCAGGGTATGGGAGTGGGAAATGCCCCTTCCTTCTAGAGGGATCAAGCAGGCGCAGTTGCGCACCACAGAGCACATCAGTGATACGGACACGTATCTCCTGTGGGTCATGCACAGCCCTCCTCCCCAGAAGGCTTTCCTTGCCCAGGCTGACATGCAGGATGCTCCTGAGACCCTAGCCATTCCCCATCTGGAGAGATCACGCTCCACGGGCAGCCACCAGCAGCAGCAGCCATGAAGAGGCACTTCACAGACCTTAAATTCATGTCCTTGTAACTCAGGCACTAGGGATGGCATTATGGATCTGAACTGGACATTCTGCCTTCTAAACTAATCACTTGTAGCAGAAATGATGGTAAGAACAAATTCCCCCATCCTTTCCAGCCATTTGGCAACTGTATAGAGACAAAAAATACTTAAATAACTTGGAATTAACACAGAAGGACAAAGCTCGTGGGGAACATGTGGTCCAACTTTGCAGTTACCTCCTCCTTTCACAGCCACAGTACAAATGTTTCTTAACCCATATGCTCTTTTATGTGATACCAGCTCCTGTTGCGATGGCTGGGCTGAACCAAGCCTGAGTGCTTTGAACTCAAAACAGAACAAATTACCCACAGTAATACAGCATGAGAGCATGATATGCAAAGCCCAAGATAATGCTGATTTAAACATCCTGTTGTGCTAGCTGGGCTTTTCGTGAGTACATCTTGCAGAATCATCTTAGCATTATATTAACATTGCCGTTGCAAGTAAGCAGATGAATTTTCTATTAATTACACTTTTTAAGAGAACAGAATTAGGCCGATACTGAAGGACTTTGCAAATTTCCTGCTTCAAGCCATGTTTTTACCTACTCCTGTGTTTATGAGCCCATTCACAGTGAAATGAGGTTATTTGATTTCAGGGAAGCTAATTTGTTAACTAAGAGAAACAGCCACCCGGATACATGGAGGAAGAGCTACAATTCCAGTTCGGAGAGAGAATAACACTGGAGGTTCCTAAAAGGAGACAACAGACTCCTCCAAAAAGAAAAACAAATCCTGGCAGGGGGCATGGCCAGATCCTGAGCTTAGTGGGAGGGAGAGGAGAGGGGAAGTGCCACTTGTACAGCTCCAGGGCCAAATCCTGCTTCCCAAAGGGCTGTTTAGCTCAGATGCGTCATAGCAATGACTCAGCTACCCTGCTCCCAAGTCCGGAGCCAGGAGAGGGTGGGGATTGCTCCACAGAGGCAGGCTGGGGCGCAGAGGCATGCCCTCAGGTACCCAGGGTTCCCAAAACTCCTGAATGAGACTGTCTAAAAGACAATTTTTTATGAAATTTAAGAAATTCAGAGAATTTCTTTTAGAGAAAAGAAATTTATGAGGTGAGGTGTTCATAAATTCTTGAAGAAAACAGGGCACCAAGAAGTAGAGAAGAATGAAATTTAGACGTCTCTAAAATGAGTTACACTAAAAAAAAAAATTTAAAAAAAAAAAAAATCCTTCCTTAATGTAAAAAAAGCAAACAACATACACGAATAGGGTGCAATCTAACTTATACTGGTAAATAACACACCCAAGAAAACCTTTAATTCATGTCCACGTAGTAACTGGCCAGTTCAGATGATGTGTGTGAATATTAAATATCAGGCACTGTGGATTAAAAGGTCCCAAGGGAATTTGCCAGTAAATTTAACTTACCAACAACTGATGTCTAGAAAAGCCAAGGAAAGTGGGTAGGTATCAGGAGGCCGGAATGGAAATAAGAAGAGACAGAAAGTGGGAAATCTAGATGGACAAATTCCAATAACCTCCTGTCACCATCAAAAAGCTCAGCCTGTAGTGTATGTAGTACCCAAATCCTAATCGGTGCTATTCTCTTCATAGACTCTCCACATATTTACAAAGCACAAGGGCTAATTTTGGATGCCATGAACACATGGAGAACTTTGCACCCAAAGTTTACTCTTTCCTTTCAGTTAACATGCATCTTCTCTCAAATTAATTTGATTGTTGTTGGATGTGAGCAGTGTGCCTCACACTGATCAAAAAGAATCACAGCATGGATGGGGAGAAAGTCTCATGGCGTCTGACAGAGAACACGTTAGCTTCCCCCTTACTCAAAACGCTCAGTCATGGTCCACAAGCTGCTAGATGATTAACAAAAGTTCCCACTTGATCCTAAATGTCCGAGTACCATAATTCTAGTAATACGGTATATTATTAGGCAGAATTATACATTCTCTCAATTGAAGCCACGCTACCTCTCAAGCCTAATAAAGGACAAGCAGGTTTCTCTGGTAATTTATACAAATATGATTTATTTCTTCCTTGTCCACTGCTTGAGGTATTAGCTCGCAGCTAGATCCCTTGTTCTAGACAACACAAGCAAGACTACCCTCTTAAATACTACCTTGCATTTATTAAAAATGCAGGCAGTGTTCATCTCGCACTTGTATTAGCATTTGGCAGTTTTTAAAGGCTTTTCCATTTCTGTACTGCAGTCAATAGTCACATATTCTTTGTAGAAAATCCTTTTGATTGTACCTTGGATTACAAAATGGATAAAAACTAATGGATGGTGCCTGGACCAGAGGCCGAACAAAGGAAGCTCACTGTGGAAAGATCAAGAAAATTTACTGCAATCTGCATCCTTGCCAGAGCTGAGAACGAGGATGGCTGCAGCCTCTGAAGCAGTCGATCAGACCTGCAGCACTGGCACGGCAGAGAGCAAGCAGAGAGCCAGAGGAGTGGCTGCTCATACTCCAGGCTCCTCCGCTCCCTCCTGCACGGTGCCCTGCCCTGTGGGTGCAGAGATTTAAACCCCTCTCGGAGTTTCCCGTGGTTGGGCTGGGCATCAGCGGGGGCAGGCAGGTGGGAAGGGTGGGTCACCCCGCCACAGGAGCTGCACAGCTCCTGATGAAGGAGAATGCTTTCACTTGGAGAAGTGTGAACCTGACAAAGCCCCCCTGCTCTGTACCGAGTAACAAATGCTGCGTGGCCAGGCGGCACACCCAAGTGGTCTACAGGAGGTCTACAAGATGCAGCACCAGTTGCATTTCTGTTGGTATCAAGCGGGTCCATCCTGCTGCAGAACATAGGACAGGTAAACATATGAGAACGAGTCTTTCAGCTGCCACTCCTGACTGACAGAGCTCTTTCTCCCTAAGGAAGGTATTACTTTCTCTGGGCTGCTGGAAAGCAGAGCGCAACTGAACCGACCTGACGTCGGATGCTCCCCTCCCAAGACACACGGCTGCCCGGCATGCAGGTCTGCCCTCATTCCCACCCCCAGGGACTGCCTCAACTTGCTCAAACTCCAGAGATCTAAAACTGGGTGCCCTTCTCTCTTGCAATGGTGAAGTCATGGTACTAGCAGCTTCTGCCTGCAAAAAAACTATCCACCATAGAGCTCACTTCTAGCTAAAAAGCTAGAAGAAACCCTGCACACCCCTTCCGGCTCCAACACAACCCCTGTTCAATAAATCGCTTCTATCCACAATGCTGCATTTTTACACCATTTACCATTCATCAAACACCCTCACACACCCATCTATCACTAACCATAATTGCTTCCTGCAGGAGAGAGGAAAGGCATTTTAGCTGGTGAAGGAGATGGTAACCATAACAACAGCACCATGACAACTATAAGTGATATCTGAAACAAGAAATAAGGCAAAAACTTATTACCAATAAATTTGTTCCATGATAAGGATGGCAAAAGCACTAAAGAAGCTATACCTGTCAGTAAAGGTGCCAACACGAAGAAACACAAGTCTCTCTGGATTAAATTGCACACAATCCTTCTGCAAATTTTAAGATGGGGCACCACGACAGCCTTGTCTTCTCCTGATCAGTAAAGAGAAAAGGCAGTCCCTGCTTAATCCTACCCGAGGTCTCTCCTGCCTCAGGGAGCCGGAGGGGCTGAAGGATGGAAGGAGTGCTGCCGGGAAGCCGGGATGTTTCCTGGCAGCCAGAAGACTCCCAAATTTCTCAGTGGAGTCTTTTGTTTCCAGGAGACTCATTGAAATGAGCCCTGAACAAGGAGGGGATTGCTCCCAGGGGAGCACCTCAGAGTCAGACACGCTGCATTGATTTTTCCACCAAGCACAATTTCAAACGGGCATCGTGAGCCCTCTCCATGCACTTTAGAGAACGCATTGCAGTTGGCAGGCTTGTTTGAAACATGAGGCTCCACAGCCATTAGCCAGCAACCATCTAAATGACCTGTGCCAAGGCCCTGACTTACAATCCCGGCAGAGAAAAAGATTCACCAACACTTGTGGCTACATTGGCTTTTTCACCGTCAGTGCAGGAGGCACAGAAAAAACACCATAAATAAACAGCACTAACTCCAAGGGCTATGTGCAGATAAAGTTATGTGGGGTGTGACCAGACAGGGAAACGTTCAAAGAAGCAGCTGCACTACGTGGCCCTCGCGGGGCTTTTCAGGGGGAATTCAGCTCACCAGTTTGCTATGCAGGGTTGCTCAGGGCAGGCACACTGAAGTAGGCTTTCCCCATTGAAATACTTTGTTACTCTCTGCACAGCTTCCCTCTCCTAACCTCCTTGCTTTTCAAAGCACTGCAATAATCTAGCTGGAAATTAAACATCTCTACATAGTACGCTTTGGTTCTTCCACAATATGAATAAATGGAGATTTTCAACTCTGTATTTAAGACAATGAAATAAACAACAACTCAGTCTGCATTTGTACTTTCACAGTCTGTTTTTCACTACTGAAGTAATGATAGAAGATTTGCCTCACTTATTACAAATACTTTTTCAAAAAGCTAAGAAGAACAGAGGAAACCTTTAGTTTAAAGAGATGATTTTGAAGGGAAAAGGAGATTCAGATAGCATCCAGGAAACATGTCTCCAATAGAAGAAACACCCTCTTTTTTAATATATATTTCCCTCTTATCACAATGGTCACTTCAAACCTTGGCAAGAAGACAGTTGAAAATCCATAACAACACCACAGCCGGGCTGGAGGACAGGCTATATAAGACAAGGGTGCTCAAAATACTACTTAAGGGGAAAAATTCTTCATCAGTCAGGGAACAAGTAGTATACAACTCAATATAGTCATTGCAGGCTGGGGAAAAAAAAGGTAGAACTACTAGAAATACTCACAAATACATCACACTAAAAGCACTGTGGCTGCCAACATTTCACAAGTTTGGCCAGCTGAAATCTTGTCAGAAACAAACACTGGCTGGCTAATAAAAATGAACATTGAATGCTTGGTTCCCTTCCCTACTGCCACTTCCATTATAATTTTCAGTGCTTATAAACAGCTGAAACAAAATCATCTTCTGCTTATTTATCACACAGGTACAGAAGGTGACGGCAGCACACGCTACCCAGTTTACTATCTTCTAATAATTCTATCCAGTTTACTATCTTCTAATTCTTAGACGCATATTTTCAAGCCTGCTGTTTGAAGGAGTGCCAGCCAAACTGTATTTGCCACTACTGCAAACAGGCTTCATAGCTACGTGCTTCCTTTGCTCTCAAGTCACACTATTCAATACTTGTATTTGTATAGGGTCTGGCAAAGGTACGAAAAGGCTGGAGTGAAATTTTGCAGGATTTTTTTTTTCCCCACACTGACCTTGCTAAGACACATTGATTTGATGTTGCACCTCTTCTCTCAAGAGACTCCGTAATAGATGACAGCTCAGATTAGGTAGCGAGGAATTAATTAATTATGCTAATATGTCACTTGCATATTCTCCACGTAGGACAGGTCTATGCTCTTGCCAACTTCAGTGGAGCTACTCTGTATGCAGGTGAGGCAAACTGGACCATTTAGCAGAGAGGTGCTACAATCTTAACTGCTAAGCAAAAACTCACACAACAAAATTGCACTTATCCAGAATAAGCACTTTAACTAACTAGTGCGTCTTTTCCTTCTCCGCATACATGAATTACTTTCACATCCCTTTTTTCTTCTAGTTTCACTGAGATCTCATCAAGCATGGCACATTTTCACACGATCTTAACTTTACTCAGTGAGCTTTTAATTAGAAAAAAAATGCTGCCTCTACAAATGTGTCTGCATTTTTTGATTTTTCAAAGGTCTTACCTAACTTCTAAAAATAATTCCACCCCTGCTACAGTACAATCTTTGAAAATACCCAGATGCTATCTTTGGGAGCATCATCACGTCAGCTACTACAAATGGTAAAAAGCATAGTCTGGGCTAATTTCT
The DNA here is from genome assembly GCF_965183815.1 of Platalea leucorodia. Taxonomy (NCBI): domain Eukaryota; kingdom Metazoa; phylum Chordata; class Aves; order Pelecaniformes; family Threskiornithidae; genus Platalea; species Platalea leucorodia. The sequence continues at coordinate 64,551,162 of NC_138827.1, forward strand.
GGCAGATTCTTCCCTGTAAATACAGGCAGGAGAACCAGCCTATAGCAGAAATCTGGAATGCAGCATTTACACCACACTCCAGCTCTCTGTGCCCTCTCCAGGGCCATGGACCCCCAAAAAAGGGGTAGTTCAGTAACTCCAGGGTTGGACTTCCTGATCCAGCTGCCATCCCAACTTAATTCTGTCCTTCCATATGCTGAAGTAAAGGAACACAGTCAATTATTCCACAACTAAACAAGCAACACAAAGATGCTGATGTGAAAATGAAGTATGGAGGTCATAACAGGAAAGGATCTTCAAGGCCATGTGCTGCTCCAGTTTGTTTGAGTAAAAATTCTTGCTCACGTGAAAAAAGTTTTCTCCCCAGGTCAAGGGCAGCAGATTATTCCTTTGCTGAGAGTGCTTTTAGCTTCACTTCATAATACCCAGACACACCAGTCAATCATGCCAGGCACACAGTAGAAGCAGAAGCGTCTTACTGTCTAACAGAGGCATTGTTTATTCATGCTGAAAAAGAGCATCAGACAGAAGAAAGCTTGTTCCAAGGTCCCTCCATCCAGACTCACTTAAGCATCTCTGACTCTCAGTTTCGCGATCAGAAAACCTTAGAGGCAGGGGCCCAGGAACCCATTACAGCCAACTGAAGCCAATGCTTTTAACTGCAGCACAAAACATCTAACTGTAAATAAATAAATAGAAATAAGGAGACAAAGGGTTGGAAAACTGATTGGGAAAGAGGTTATTTGCAAAGTCTGCTTGCTTCTATATTTACAGCAAACTTGGCATGGATTGGCTAGTGCTAGAACTTTCCTTCCTAGGGAATGTCTGAGCAGTGCTGCAAAACCCTGGTCCTACAGAAGTAGTAGGATTATTTAATCCCTTCATATTATTTTTTAACCAACAATGTTACAAACAAAAGACTTCTTTTAACTTAAATATACCCTTATGCTTGTATGACTTAAAAATATGCTGTCCACCCACATTCAGCCACCCACTCGTATGACCCATGACTGTATACTCAGGCACATAAAATAATCTCTCCCTACCTGGAAATGAGAATACCCAGAAATCTTTTGTGCTCTTAAACATTCTAGACAGTAAAATCACAATATTTGGGATATAATTTTATCATGTGGTAGCTTTTCCCTGCCAAATCTTTGCTCAACCAACTCTACTGCCTACAAAAGAAAAGAAAGCAAGCAGCCACTCCTCCAGCTTGTTCAGGCACAGGGGCAGGAGTGCAGGGAGGACAGAGCCAGTATTGAAGGAACGTGAAGCCACAGAAGTTGATTTTGCAGCCCTCGCTTTCTGAGAAAGTTTTTCCCTCAAAAGGGCTTCAATTAAGATCTTGAGATGTGCACTGAAACAGAAAGAGGACTTTATGTGCCCTGACTTGTACTTTAACTGTAGCGATTTTAACATTTAATTTTTAATTCCTTGGTTTTTTGAATTAAGAAAATTAAGGTATCTAAAGTGTGAGAAGGAACCAACTCACTGAGTCATTCAGCCTTTCTGAAATCTTAATTGCAGGACATGCTGTCATAGAAAAGACCTATTTCAGAGTCTCGTTTCCTCCCCAAGCTCCCATGGGTGTATGCAATTACCTGATTCTTACTGCTGGTTGGGTTTAACCTTGTTCTGCTGCCACGCCTCTTCTTCCCACCCTGTGCCAAGGGGCTGACGTATGTACGTGAAGTCAGTGGCATTCTTCTGGGATAACATGAAGAATGAATGAGTTTTGTGGGAGGCGAGGAACAAGCCCGGGGCCAAGGAGTAGGGAAGGGTAAGAGGGTTGCATTGGATGAAGAAAGTACATGTCAAGAATGATAAGATGTGACTGATGAACAAATTCAGTAACTGAGGAAAAAGTCTGGAAAAAACCCAAGCCATGGGGCTGAATGTGTGTTGTTTTAATACAAAGAGACAGCCGGGGGAAGGAGGGAAGCTAGGATTTGCCATCTCCAATCAAACCATCCAGCCTAGACTCCTGCCACAAGCAGTGGCCAGCACGAGCTGCTCCACATGAAGAGGCAAGAAGCTCCACATGGCTTCAGTCTCCCATCGACGTGTTCTCAATGCGCAAAGTCTCCACCCGGTGACATAGACCTGCTGATTTCCATTGGAGCCCGGTGCCTACATGTCTATGAGGATCCAGATCATCATGCTCTTTCCAATACAAGCAGTGCATACAGAAGATAACCTCAAGGTGACGTTCTGGACAAGGGAAGTAACCTACCTGTGTCCTTCCAAGGACGGCCATCAGAGATTTCCATTAAAAGGCCAACAGGACACAAAAAGCACAACAAGATATAGGACGTGCAGAGCATTGATGGACACAGAAAATTCACGCATGTATTTATGTGTTCAGGTGCTTCTGATGTCTTTTTTGAGAGGCACCCAGAATCCAACATATGATTCATCTTTAATTTCTCTGTATTTTTTCTTTTGCAAAGTCTTTCAGCAGCGTTAATGCTGATGTTGGTTTAGGACACCTGAAAGCATTAAGTATTAATCACAAATGAAATAAAGTAGACCTGGAAAAGGTACAGAGAGCTCAACGAGGATGATAAAAGATCTGGAGAAGCTTCTGTGCAAGGAATGATGAGACAGGCTATGACTCTTCATCCTGGGAAAGAGGGGAACAGGACAGACTTTTATAAAAATACATGCAGCATGGAGAAGATAAGCAGAGAAGAGAAAACAATCAATCACTCTCTCCACAAAGAGCTTTGGTGCATCAAACAGAATCGCTGGTGGCAGGCTCCCTGCAAATGAATGGTGATTCTTCCGACTGTAGGGAATTACGCTGTGCAGGAGGTGGTGTATGATAAAAGTTTACATAGGTTCAAAAGCCAACTGCTGAATTTTTCTTCCATTAATTTGCCCATGGTTTCTCAATTTGAGAGCCTTTTCTGGGAAAGGAATGTTTTTACCACGTAAATAATATCTAGATCTAACGTGTCTTAGAGGCTTTATTTGCTATTTTAATATTAACTTTAAATAATTGTGTAGTTTCCTGTCATTGATTTTTAAAGGCAACCCTTCCCCATCAATTGTAAGGGAATGTCACAGCCCCTTGCTGAGCATCACAATGTTTAACAAACTCTAAATGAAAATACACTGGATGACACAGACTGTATTCACTGTAAACCAAAAGCACCTATTGCACAGCCAGGCTCTAGCAAATGAACAGCTTTGTTGGTCTGGTAAGTTTCTAACTGAAACATGACATTACATCCCAGACAGGTGCTCTTCCATGTCCCTCTGCTGATGCAGCAAAAACAGGCTCTGCAGACTACGTCTTGCCACTTGTGTGGGGCTGGTTGACCAGATGAGGAAAGGGGGTGCTCATTTTCAACCTGTTCTGAAGAATGAACTTCACCACCTCATGCTAAAAATCTACAGAGAGCACATGGTGGCACTGAGCTAACGGTTAGGTTGGGGACATCAACAGGAAGATCAGCTGAGAAAAGTGTTCTGGGGTAGGGGTGACGCTGAAGAGAAAAGCACATGAGCAGTTAGGAAGACAGATGGCCCTTCCAGAAGGTTATGTATCCAGAGCTGCCACTTGTAAGAGGTCTCATGAGATACTATATGTAAATGTTTTATAGATGAGATGCTGGAAGCTGCAACAGCGTAAGCAAAGTCTTGTATGTTTTCTTTTTCATTTAGGGCAAGCAGTCTGAAACACGTGCCCCACCACTGACCTCAACTCTGACCCAGAGGGGCTGTCTCTGGTTGAAAAGATGATTCATTCACTCTGCTGGAAGGGCTGAATGAATAGGCAGTATTCAGGCTGCAGAACGCTTATCACTTGGGATTCCCTCAAAATTTAGGTCTGACATGACTGGGTCAGTAACCACGCACTTTTGTTCCTAGCTCCTTGAACAGAAACGTCTCTTTGCATCCTTCAGTGGTTCCCACAAATCAGGTCGATTTTTATGGCTTGCTAATTATTACTGCTAGACTTCTGCTGGGCTTCAGGATGAAAAGAAGTGTATTTCTGAAAGCTCAGGGCACAAAACTTACAGAATAAATCACTGTCTATCTGGCAGCAACAAAATCCAGCCATGGCAGCCACTTAAATATACACATCTGGATAGTGCTGAACTTTATTTGTTTAGGAATGGAAAGTTTTGTTCTGCTTTTGTTGACAGACCATATTAAAGTCTGCCAAAAATGCAAAAAGAGAAAACGAAGTAACAAATTGGATTTTGTCTAGAGGTGCATCAACATATATCACACATCCAAAGCTATCTCAAATGACATTAAGGTTGCAAGGTTACACCTTGGGAGTTTGGCTGTGAAAGAAATGAGAGATGACTGCATAATCGTAACTGGGTCCCCTTCTGCATATGTATTAAGCTACTGCCTAGTTCAATAAACATATTTTATTCTTCTCATTCCCTCTGCCTCCCAGTCTCCACTGCATCAGCTTCCCAGCCCAGCCCAGGCATTGCCCCTGTGGGCTCCAGTCCCTCACCCAGTGCCTGTTCATGTGTGCTGTCCAGACTATGGCTTTCACCACTGCAAACTGAAAGTTTTATCCTCCTCATACCAAGGTCCACTTTCAGATTCTCTCCTGCAGGTTTCATCCCAAACAGCGGTCTCCTCATTCCCATTCCTCTATTAACTTCCAGTTTTCCTTCCTGGACATGTCATCCAGTCTGTCTCTACAACTTGCCTCCACCTCGTTGCTTACCCATCCTCACCTTTCCCCATGCATCCTTTATCGGAGCTGTCTCTCCTGCCCTTGACCCCTTGCTTCCACAAGTTCTTGGCCTTGTTTTCTAACTTTGGTTGCCTCTGCATTTGAAAGTGTGGACTTTCTCATCTCCCAGAGACTATAAGCAAAGGAGAGGCAGCTTACTCTTTTTTTCACTCACAGTGATATGACATGACATAAATTGGGCTGGTCAGGCTCAGGGAGGCTGGAAGCAGCAGAGGCTCTAGCAAGTCTCTCCTGACACTCAGCAAACTTTGAAAAGATACATTGTCCTTTTCTCAACAACAAGGATGCTAAAGAGCTTCACAGACAAGATCTTGAGTTAAGCCAGCAAACCTGGCTTCCTCAACCCAGCCCGGGAAGACAGCCTTGCTCCAGGAAAGGGCAGCTTGGGGCAAAACACATGCATAAGAGAGCAAGATGAGCCTGACTGCCAGAGAGGAAAATTGCAGCCTAAACCACAAAAAGGTTGGCAAAGTGGTAATAGAAACAGGGTCTTATAATGGAAAGTAGCAAGCTACCTTAGCTGGCAGCCTCACCTAGGACACCACTATCAGCAAACGGACCGTGTGTGAAAGGATGTGTATGTTATGCTCAGAGATGCACTAGCAGATAAGATCGCCGTATCCATAGTGATGGCGAGCAATGCACTGGCAGTACCGCAGGCCAGAGTCTGATGGTCTGATTTGAAGCACAGGGTGTAAAGAGACCTGGAAAGACTTTTCCAGAGACGCAGACAACCCTTCTTTGTATCCCCTGAAAGAAAGCATAGGTTCAATCAGGGGAAAGCATAAGAGCTCCCAACAAAGGCATCTCAAAGGCTTTGCTATACCCTCTTCATCAGCAGAGAGCTGCCTGCCATTCAGATCTGGGCTCTATTCCTGCCCAAACTCCTGCTGCTGCTGGAGTGGCTCTGAGGAACACCCAGCATGGATGCTGGGACCGCAAAGGGAATGGCTTTGGACTCTCTGGGCCCCTCTCGCTGAGAGTAATGCAGCATTTATGCCTCCTGTTGTGGATCCCATAATCTCTGGTCCTTTCCTCTGGCGCTGCCACCACTATGTGTCTGAGCCCCACCTGCCCTCCCCAGGCAGGTTCCAGCCATCCAAAGGGGTACACCATGCTCGGGCCTCCCCCTAATCTCTTCTCACAGCAAGGTAGTGCTGAGTACCAGGCAGCAAGATACTTGTCCCAGATCCTGTCTCAAAGGTACAAAAGGACCTGAATTTACTCAGCCTGGGCCCTAAACTGAGGTTTGTCCTGGCCAGAACCCAGGCTGTAGCCCAAAAAGCCATACTGAGGTTCCTCACAGCCCACAGGACAGACCACATGCAGAACAGCAGGGCACCTTGTTCTGAAGTCCAGACACCTCTCTAACCTCCAAAAATGTTCTGAAGCGATAAACAACCATTACTTTCTCTGCATTTAGACTTACACCATGGGGAACAAAAGAGCCCCCACATCAAATGCTGGGACCTCCTACAAAACTGTGAAGAAGGTACCCATGAAGAAACAGGCACTAAATTCAGTAAGATACAAACGAACTGCCCCAGCACCAGAGAGTCCCTCTTCAGTCTCATTCCTCTCTTATCCCCTCTCTGGGCACAAGAGAAGACATGCCTCAGTGTACGGCCCATGTCTAGCCTCAAGCCAATCTTTGAAAGACCTCTATGGCCAGTGCTAAATGCTCACAGATGAAAATACTGGTTTCAGGCATTGAGACTTCCTGATCAATTTACAGATAGTGAAAGTCTTCTCCCACCCCACACCTGATTTCTGCACTGTATTAGGCTGAGCTGGCATTTGGGGGCATTTTTCCAGGGTACTGTATCAAGGTATTTTCTAGCATCACTGGGTACCCTACATATGCACTGTCAAGAACAAAGAAATTATGAAAACTACTTTTTTTTTAAAAAATACAATACTTAGATATTATAAAAAGGAGGACTCTGCTGCTGTCCTTTTAGCTGTTCCCAGTTTGAAACACTTTACGTGACTGAGGCTGCAGCACAAACTAGAAGAATAAAACCCTAAAGCTCCTTTTCCTGAAGCACTGCTAGGATCAAACCCTACTGTGCGCATGCCAATCGGCAGAGATTTTCAGTGAGGATTTACTCTGGTGCTTTGTCAGTGTTCTCCGGGAATATTACAAAAGTCAGGAGATTTTTCTTGAAGCAAAGTTTTACTTGTCCTTCGAAGAGGCACGTTATTTGACACAGAAGGATTTGATGAGGGGGAATACTCCAAAACTGCAATCCTCAACACATTTCAATTTTCTTTAAATTTCTGAACATTTTAGAGGGACTTTACTTAGTGAAGTGGGAATTGTTAACATCGGGCTAATAAAGACTACAATATCCACATCATTATATTTGACATAAAGCCCATGATCAAATGCAAAAAATTACCATTTAAAAGATACAGTTGATATTTCAAACATCAATCATTCAAATGATATGCTGCTTTTAAGAATATATTGTGCTTTACTTTGCTGTACTGCTTCCAAGGAGCATTGCACATAACTGTTGGTAGCTTCTGAAATGAGGGTGGTATTCTTCCTTTTTCCACAGCAAGAAATGACTACTGAGACATGTTTTTAAATAGAAGGCTTCTTTCTATCACTACTAAACGAACACAAAGGTGACAGGAAGTTACTGTATAATCAGTTGTCTCCATATAGCTAATATTTCATTGCTCTCTGTTTCCTACTGTAAAAACCAAGGTGGCTCTATTTTCTTTGGCTCTTGACCTTTTACTGCTTTCTCTACTGGTTTACCTGTTCAGAATCCCAGGAGGTATTAACATGAAAGATTTCCGAAATCAATGGGGAGGTTTATGAACACTGTCTAATGTTCTCCTTATCACGCCAGAACAATCTTCCACAGCAAGGAAGGCGCAGAAGGCGTTCAGGTTAGGGAGGATCAGTACAGCATTCACAGTCTTCTGCTCAAATTCCCAGACCAGTTCTTAGTCAGTGGTATGAAAAATGTTCAGGGAAAACACTTTAAGACATGGCATTAAGACACTTCTCACTCCAGCTCTTCTTCAAAATCCCGATAAAAAAAATCATTGCAACTTAATTCCTAACATTCATTTTTCCCCTTCAGGAACTGCTGAACAAGGAAGTTACAAGATCATAAAAATGGGGGGGAACGGCAAAGCCCAGTGCTGTAGCCATGCTAGAAAATACATTAAGGTCCCTGGACTGTCCCATCTCTGCAAATCATTGTGAAGTGTTTATGCAAGGCCAAATTAGACAGGAAAGGGCACGACTGGACTTTTTACACTAAAACAAATAACCAGTCCCTTTGCAGCAAAAAGTCCAAGCATCCAACATGTTCTTGAAGAGTAGGAAGAGCAGAGTGGTCCTGTCTTGCTGCAAAGCAGATCAATACCTCTGTGGAAGACCAGGGAGACAAGGAGAGCTTTCTTCCCCATAGCTGAGATGTTTCTGCCCTTTCCCAACACCTAACTGCAGCGTTCTGTCTTACTGGCAATCCTGGTATTTCTGAAAAATCCTACTTTCAGCACTTTTCTGAAGGTGTGGGCTTGGTCTTACTGACAGAGTCAGACGTGTCTATGCTGGGAGATCACCAATGTGCATTAACCAACCCTGACATACAGCTCCTGAGACGAGGTTGTAGTTGTTCTGCAGGTAAGCTAGGCAAGGACATTTGGGGTGTTACAGTGTTAAATCCTACGCAGTTAATCTCCTGTAGGCAAGCTATAGTAAAAAAGAAAAAAATTAGAACAAAAAAAAAAAACACTGGAACTTTACTTCCACACATATTTAAGAGCAGGAAATAGCCAATACATTTTCTCATTGTAAATCCACTTCTTTCTCAACAGCTAGGGGTGAGCTGTATCTTACATTTTCTGACACCCCCACAGGATTACTGACTTGTATTCCCTTGATCACTGCGTATCTGCAGGACTGCAAATACATTGCAGTATGAATTCATTAAGTGTAACACAGAAAGCATCAAACGCAATTGAACACATTTACATTACACATGGCAAAGCAGCAGACCATCTAGTGATCAGACATGACTGCCTAATTTCCATGAGTTAGCATGTTTTAGCCATGTGGTGCTTTCAAGATCAATTCATTAACAGAAAGTGAAGCATTCAATTCAGATCCTCCCTGATTTAATTTCAACCCCTTCTTGCTGCTCCTTTCTGCATCCATTCATATGTACTGAAACAAATTATAATGCCATACAGCATTCCCTAGTTTCTCATGCATTTACATGTGTGTTTTGATGGGGGCTCATGTTCACGGTAGTGAATCAAAACACCTGTCAATAAATCTGCCTCTCTCAGAAATTACAAACGTGATATAACTATGATGCCAGAATACATATAAAAGAATGAAAAAGCAACACAAGGAGTACATTACACATTACTTTAATTGCACCCTCTTTACAGAAAAGACAACAATAGAACCTGGTAAAAAGATGATGATGATTTTCCGCATTCAGCAACACCTCCTTCCATTTTACTTCCCTTGTCATCTCTGCACCAGAAACACTGAAATAACCAGCATCACTGCAGTTGTAATGACTTAACACCCACCTCAAGCACATACAGAAAAAAAGACTAATTTTGTAGGCTTCAGTGCTTTTAAATTATGTTTGTTACCATGAGAACTTGATTAAAATGCCACCCACAAACTTGCAGAAGGGGGGAAAAAACAACAACAACAACAACAGCAAAAATAATCTACTTTTAATCAGTGGTACTACACTTGCTGCATTGCAGCGTTTTCATAAGCTCCACAACCTTCTGCAGTAAGAGGCAGTAGAGATGCCCAGACAGATATATTTTGCTGAATACTTTATTCTGGAAAAAAATTAGCTGACAGTATGGTTGTCACCCAGTACTATTATGCAATATTCCATTCGAGGAAGATGAAGCACACATACATGTTCTGCACCATGTTACAAGGCTTGATTTGAAAGCTAGACAATTACGTTTATGTGTAAGGCGGGGACAACACTGACAGCCACTCAGGACAAAAATTTATTTTTGGTGATATCTGAGATAAATCAAAGCTATGAAACACTCTGGTTTCCCCTCCATCTTATCCATTTGCTAGCTTTATAAATTTAGGCTGATTTTTATGTATATATATTTCTGGAAATTCAAATGATAGCACTGTATCATCTAGGCTGCCTTTTTTTTTTTTTTTTTTTTTTTAATTTACAGTCCCATCATCTTTGGATTAATGGCTATGGATACTGCATTACTGCAGTTTGACTAGGAGCCAGAGTTTGCATAACAGGCACCCCAAGCCTGCAGCCACTTCAAAGCAGATAATTAGCACTGTGGCTGAATCAAGAGCCAGTAATAAACTACATAAAGTAGCTTGTTCAGCAGTGTAAGTGTTAAATGCAGGAGCTGATGCAGACTATAGGAACAGCATGCAGCCAGTGGTGGGCTAGGAAGGGGGAAGAGTTTCACACCTCTGATCAGAATAACTTACTAGCCACTTACTCAAGGAGTCATCTCAGACAGCTCTTTCTTAAAAGACGTATCTACTCATCCATAGGAGGGAAACTACCGCTATTGTAATTACCAGACCGGCCAGACTGTATCCCATTTAAGGGGAGAACAGAGTGAATTTCCCTGTGAAAGACCAATCACCCTCTCGAGGACACTGTCCATGCCAGAGCACTAGGCATCCTTTAGACTTCAAACAAATCAGCTCTAAGACAAAAAAAAAAAAAAAAAAAAAAAAAAAAAAAAAAATCTATCAGCCAGAGAGACATGGCATGCGCTATGGCAGAAACCCTGGCTACCATCTTGTCAAGAGGGAAATGTAAAGTGAGCTAAAAGAAGGGGAAAAAGTAGACCTTTGATATAACTTCAGTGGAGTAGGCAGGTCTCCCAGTTCTTCACTTGCATCTTTATACAACATCAGTAGTTGGTCTATCCATTTTGAATATTATGCATAAAGTGTGTGTTTGCAGCTGTACTTTGACCTGCCATGAGTTAAGCATCACAGATTAGTTCTTCACCCGAGGAGGTAACAAATCCATGAACCAGCAGGAGGGGACGCCCTAAAAGATGGTCATGTCCCATCTGAATTGCTCAGGCTGCACAGGGAGGTGGTACCATCTAGGCTGGGGGAGGCACAAACATCTTCCAGTGACACGGGAGGCTCTCAGCCATGCAGTAAAATAAAAGTGTACTTGCTTGAACTTAGAAGGTCAGACGAGGAATTTGTCATACCCTCTATTAGGCAAGATCCTAAAGGAGATTTTTTTTAATAATGTCAATCAATATCGTGGGGACGAATTCTATGCGGCACCCATCACAAGTGATTTCAGTGAAGTCAAGAGAACTACCCTGGCTTACCCCAGCTCCGAATGTGGCACCCACTGGCTGCCTAGAGCTTCCACCTCAACCCCTTCCTGCTCCCACACACGTACAGGGACCAACTCCCACCAACTTCCATGGGATATACATCATGCACGCAAAATGTGAGCAAAGCTTGACCCTATAGACACAGGAGACAATGGGCATATCATAGCTGAGGGTGGAACATGGTGCAAAGAGATATGAGAGAAGAGGGCCAAGGTGGGACATGCAGAGCAACCACAATTACAGCAGCCACAGTTGAGCTCTGCTTCCACACCTAGAACATGCAACGCTGTGAATCTGCCAGTTTAGGCCAGCAGGACCAGCTCAGACAGCCTCTTGGCTCAAAGGCATCATTTTTCTATTTTTTTCCTCCTTTCCTTCTCTCTTTCTTTCTGCTAATTGCAGTGAATCTGGGATCATGCTCCCATAGGGTTGCAAAGAGAGGAGGAAGAATGTTACGATCATGCAAACCTCCCAGTGATGAAAAACAAAACTTCTCTCCTTTGTGTTCAAGGAAAAGCTTGGCTTATTCTTCATAGACATGGATTTTCCAGGAGATTAATAACATTAGCAATTACAAGGTACTTTAAATAAAGAGATTTCCCTTTTATTATCTATAGACTGCTGAGACTATGATTGTCTCACCTCTTTTCTGGATTATTGTTAATTTATTGTTTGCTGGCAGTTTATCTTCTTCCATTAGGCATTAGCTGCATAGAATTTGCTAAAATTGACCAGAGGATGAAGAAATCCATGCACCGATTTAAGTGCCTTCAAGATTATCTCATTCAGCTAGAGGTTTTCTTTCTCCTACCACTGTGGTATAATACAGATATTCCTATAATCATGAGGATCTTTCAAAAGGCAGAACAGTTTTATGGTTAAGGCACTAAGGTGCAAGATCAGAGTTCAGTCCAGGGCTCTGCTGTTCACCTGCTCCATGACCTTGAACTTATGAATAGATAAGCCTGTGCCTCAGTTCTCCCAGCTGTAAAACAGGGATTATAATGTTCATGCTGTCTGTAACTTGCCTATTTTTGCTGCAAACCCTTCAGGGCAAGGGCTGTCTCTTCCCATATGTGCAAGGATGCTCTGGCTCCCAACCAAAACCTTCGGATCCAGATTTCAGAAAGTTTTGCTCAAGGAAGGACATTTATCAGACACAGCATCTGCCTGGAGGCAGCACAACAAACTTGCAGCCACAAAAAGGAGACCCAAAAGGAGAGGACTGCAACATTGGCCACTGACACCAGAGCCCAAGTTGCTTCTTGAGCACGCTGGGGAAGTGGAGGGATCCAGGACACCATGTGCCTGCTTGGCAGCTCTGGGGACAGAGGCAGCCCTGAGCTTTGGCTGTCTAACTGCTCTGGCCCCTGGGAGCCTAGAAGCACAGCTCAGGCTCCCGGCACTGCTGAAAGGGACCCTGATCTCTTAAAACTCTCAATGATCAGCTGCGACTATCAAGAATAGCCACAGTTTAAAATATGTATGTGAAGGCTCTGATGAAGGTTGCAGCCCAGAAACTACATTAAGGAGTCCCTGCTGTTGATGTTAGCATAAAAACCGAATGAAAATGCAGATTCTTATTTGAACTCCGCAGGGCTGATGGCCTGACCAACTGGGTTGTCTCTAAATGACTTAATTCTTTCACAGAATCTCCATAACACTTCCCCCCTCTTTCCTCCAGGGATCTATATAAAGCTTTCTGCATTTCTTCTTCTGATGGATCTCATTTCTAAAAATACTTTTACAAAGAACTGCCTTTGGTAGCAATTAAAAATGTGACACAATGTAGTGCCAGAATCCATTGAAGAAAACATAAATCACAACGTATGCATCAAGTCCCTGATACCAACCTGCCTCCACAACTACATAACAGGTCCTTAAAATTTCTCCCTGACATTAAACCAGTATTGTCAACCCCCTGCTCAATTCTGCCGGTTAACTCAGCTGAAGATGTGTGAATGTACAAGCAATCCAAAAATACTTGCTCCCTAATTCTCTCATTATGTTTGTGCTCCAGTTTCCTGTCTCTGCCTGTCTGCTGTGTCTATGCACATCCACAATTGTGAGTCACATTGGCCAATTCCTATCATGTTTGACAGAAGATACTAAGCTCCTACCTACCACCTCAGGAAATCCACAGATGGGTAGAGGAGAGGGAAGATATTAATGCCTCTGTGATGGGAAATACAAGGAGAAGAGCTCAGCCATTATTCCTTCTGTTTGGTGGTGTCCTGGTGGTCTAATCAGTAGTCGTGGAGCTCACATGCAGCCATAGCCTATGCTCTTTCTGGCCCAATTAACTGTCTAAGCAAAGACAGGTAGAGGATGAAACAGGTGCTGGTTAACCTAGAGTGCGAAGTCACTGCAGAGAGGATGTAGACAGTTGCTGAGAAAATGCTATGTGGAACTCAAATTAAGTCAGGAGACCCCAAAGGTCCAAGGAGTAAATGGAGATAATTTGGTGAAGAATCAGAAAAAACACAGGGGAAGAGAGCTGGGGATGCAGGGAAGAACCAAGTGCTGTGGGTCTGAAGGATCACAGGAGAGAACGTGAATCTTTCACAGGGAACCAAGGGGATAAGAAAACTTGTGGTACCTGGTACCACAGGAAGGGACTACAGGGGCTGGAGAGTTCGGGGTAGACTGTAGGTAGTGTGGTGAAAAAGGTCACAAGCTGTGAGTAGAGAGCCGACGCTGGACACCACCCCATGCTGATAAATAATACCAATTATTTTAATTTACAAAATAGTTTAATTGGCAAAACCATTTCCAGCAGTGAGCTGAACTCAAACCAAGAGGAAGACCTGACTTCAGGCATTTCAAAGTACAGATTTGGTCTGAAAGGTATAGGTATATTTCAGATTGCGAGAGAAGGCACTTTCATGACTTCACCAGATCCTCCTCATTCAGGCCAGAAAAGAATAACTTTCCTCAACCTTAATTTGGTGTATTTATTGCCAGCTGAAACCAGTTCTAAACATGCAGAACTTGGGGGGGGAGGGGAGAGGGGCAGATCTAGTTCCATTTTAAGGCCAACATTTAGATTAGTTTTTAATGGAGCTGAACTATTTTGTCCATTTCTGTTACTTGCTACAGTGGCCAATATGCAGAAATACAGACTGCATTAGTAACTGAAGTTTTGCTGTATTAGAGAGAAAAATATTCCCAATGGAAAACATGCTAAAACGGCAGAGACAGACTAGAGATGAAGCTGGCCTGATGTATTTTACAACCCATAATACACCGGATTTTAAGTCAGAAAACCCAAGTAATTTAAGATTAGATTCCTTGTTAGCTGCATAATGTATGTGCTTTCATGCTGATATGTCCCAGGTGAACTGCATCACGTGAGTATGGTTTTCCATCTACAACTTCCCAGCATGAACTACGGAGTCTCTAAGCTACTAATTACACTGACAAATACGGTCTCACCAGCGTGCTGTCTGGCTGCTTACACCTCCACGCCTCTTTGTAGATTTGACTGTAAGCTCTTTGGGGTCTGGAGCAACTCTGCTGTTTGAGCACACAGCATCTAACACAACAGTGATCTAATCCAGACTTGGACACCTAGTTACTAATATTATGGTAGCTACAGTAATGAATCATGAAGCATTAACAAGAATCACAGCAAAAGCTGTTGCACACAGTAGCTGGTTCCCAGGCATGCCGCCATTAACCCTAGACTTGAGCCTGTTGTGTCTAATTCTGTTTTCATTACACTCATAAAAGGGAAACATAATTCTTCAGGGTTCTTACGATTTTTTAGCAGCAAAACTGGTGCAAGAATAATTGTGTAAGCAAGCAAAATATTTTTTTGCACAAAAGAAGTCATAACTAAAATAAGGATACCAGGTAGTTATTATTAAGAGTATGCTGCAGAGAAATCTTACAGACAGAGGTAGCGGTAACATTATGAATTAATTTTAAGAAATTAAGAAATTTAGTTTTAAGAAATTAAGGCACTGATCAAGGTGCCTTGCAATCTACCCCAGATACCCCCATACAGATGTAGCAAAAGGCAGAACAACAGGCAAACGTACAATTTTATTACAAAACCATCCTGAAGCCTTCTGATTTAGAATTGGAGGGTGATTTGGAAAACAACAAAGAGAACAAGGTGTGTCTGTAATGTCAGGATCTCCCTTTCCATGTGAAGACCTCACTTGTACATGAATCGCACGGCATATTACATCCCTCTCCCTGCGTAATTACTCCAGCTGCCCAACGTGTCATGGCCAGAGACTGGACTGAAATATAACTTCCTGCTTCAGAAGGGACTGAAGTCTCAGAGGGATTAAAAATGAGGGAAAAGAATGACTCATCTTAAGGATGACAACTAGAATATTTTTTTGTCACAATTATAAAGAGTTTTCTTTCATCGACTATGCTGGAAAGAACATTATGATTCAAACATCTGTTCTTCTCATAAGCTTCGCTCCTCAATACAAACGAACCTGTGCCTCTCTCAAACTCTTCTCATGAAGAATGCTCACAGCACTCCCATTACTCCCACTATCTCTTTCAAAAGTGTGTTTACCAACATAACTGCTTAAATACACGTAACTCAGGCTTAACTCCGAGCGGCAGGTTTCCCAGCACTGAAGGTAACGGGGTTGGTAATGCTTAGGCATTCGGTGACTCGTGCTACTAAGCCATGTACAGTTATCAAGTGGGAACGGGATCATTTTTTCCACAAATGCTTCGCAGGCAGCACCGACTTCCAGCCCCCCCTCAGTGCTGACAGGCGAAAGCACATCCCCCTGCACTGTATCCTGGCCCTGGCGCCAACCAGAACCACATGCATCATGGGACAGCTCAGAAGAACTTGGCAGTAGGATGCTATGGACAAAGGTGGTTTTAGACAGCAGCAGGGTTTGCTGTGAAGATAAACAGAGGACATCTGGGAGGTCAGACCCTTGGAGGAGGCAAGTGATACAAGGCCTTTTTGCGCAGGTCACCAGCCTGGTCGCACCCTGATGGATGGCATAATCTGACTGACAGAGTTGCCCTCCAATTCCCATGAATGAAGGGCTGGCAAACGCACCACACAGCAAGGACTGTATACCTTTCAGAACTTAAACTATAACTTTTAGAAGGGTGGACAATTCCTTTTTCATATAGCCGTAAAGCTATAATCCTTAGCAAGATTATATGTTTTTAAAAGGATGTCCATGGCAAAAATTCAACTGCCTTTAGGAGAGCTGAGTTCCTACTCCATGGCGTTGAGTTTTCTTTCCCTCCACGTGATTCAAAGAACAAAACTCACAGTTGTGAGAATTCAACGTTTGCACACTGGACTGGTTCTTGAGCTACAGGAAGTATTATGTCGACTTTACTGTTGGAGATGCAAAAGAAAATATACTTCTCAACTGCAGTAAATCTTCACAAAACCAAAAATCAGCTCGTCAACTCACCTTCACCTTGCTTAATTTTGCCCCTCTATAAAGTCACTTAAGTACTGCACAGGAGTGGAAAAGCTCAGTATTGGGGTTGGCCGTTGATCCTGACAAAAGCATCGAGCACAAACTGCAACACACAGAACAGTCCCAGTTCCCCTTACCTACCAATCTCTTCCTCAAAATTAAGCTCCTTTGCTCATCAGTACACAGGGGAAAGGAAGGATGACATTTCCCTCTTCCTCTCCTCTCCTTGTCCCTCTGGCCCACCTCTTGCATCCAAGAAGCTGGGGAGATGCTTACTAAAAAGCCACAGCAAGTCATATAACCTCTGCCTGTCAATTCCTGCCTGAACAACCTTGCTTCTTGGCTGTAAACAAGTTTTAAGCATTTACTAGTGACTCAGCCTGTTCAGTAGGATTACTACTAACACCACCACCACCATCATCATGATTTACTAGTGACAGGGGACATTCTCTTTCCTTTCCATTGCTTAACAACCACACCTGAATCCTTTCAAAATGTAGCAAATGCTACCTTTGATGGCTGATAAATACAAGTAACACAGTGTTCTGCCTTTATAGCTTATGTTCAAAACAGGTGTTTTCAAACGTAAGAAGATGCAGATAATGGCTATTAAGAAAACCAGAAGAAAGGAGACAGGTTGATGACAGCTGTCCTTTCAAAGGAGGAAAGAGGCAGATTGATTATAAAGGATAAACACAAAGGAGGAAAAACCAAAGGCTAGTTTGGCACAAGAACCCTATGACCATTGATAAGTTTTAGCTGGAAGCTAAAGATTTCTTGCAAGTGAGATTGCATAACAGCCTACTGGTTGGCGGGAAACTATTTTTAAGAGGGAGGTTGATGACGGAGGATTGGATGCCACTGGCTGTGACAGCAGGCATGCCAAGCGCCTCCTTCAGCCCTGCGTCAGAACCACCCAGGTGGGGATGCCTCCCTGCAACTCTCCCAATGCCAAACAGGAGACACTCAAGCCGGCTGCATGGGAAAAGAGCCAATAACACCACTAAGCTATATCTTGCACTCTGCCCACTTATAATCTTTCCCTAGTGCTGCAAAGATCATCGAGAAAAAAAACAAAGTAAGCAAAATGAAAAAGGAGAACATCTATAGAGTTTTTGACTCTCCAGAATCAAGAGAACATTTCATCTGTAGGTACTACCAGAAATCCTTCTAGCAGGTATCAATTCACATCCCTTTTCCTAAAAACTGTTCTAATCATTGCTCACTGACATTTTTCTGTACAATGTTAACTTCCAACCAGCAGTGAGGGAAATTTCTAAGCCCGAAATACAAGCTACAGTGTATTTAAGGTGCAGTCATTTAAAGTGCACTTAGCTATTTACAGAATTCATGTAAGATGCGCTTGTATCTGAAGAGGTTACAATGTAATCGAACAAAATATTGATACACAAACGTTCTCCCTGAGTACACCAGAGGTTTACCTTGGCCTCATGCTGTCCTCAAGCCTCTGCTCAAACACAAGAGGGCTGCTGCCAAACACCTTCCCCATCTATGTGCCTCTCCTGAGCATCAGTAGATTCACCGTAAGAAAAGAAGCGCAAGTAATGCTTATACTTAAAAGGCTACTCAAAATTATTAGGAATCTCAACATGACTGAGCCTTTGGAGGGTGTTAGGTCCCTCTCTGCTTAGAAACAGCCCCACATCAGTCCTAGGCAGAGTCCAGGTGAGCAAACTGTCTTGGCACCTTCCTGTTGTGGAGTGCCTTCACAGAACCAGTTCACACGCAGAGACAGCACAGTGAAAAGCTCGTGTCAGAAGGAGGTGCTGAGTTTGTTCACAGTGTGCAGGGAATCAGGGGGCACAGTGACCAGCATGAAGAGTGCAGCAGCCCCAGAAGCATCAGAAGCAAAACCACACTATTAGAGAATGCCATAATGCTTCCAAAGCTGAGCCCGCAGCTCCAAATGCTGCCAACAGGCTGTACTGACACCCCAGCTCAGAGGGATGTGAGCTTTATCACCCCCATCCCTGTAGCCCTCTGTGCCACCTTGCTGGTTCTGTTACTCCTCCTCCCAGTCCAACAGCTCAGCCTTGGGGGATGCTCTTACACTGGAGGCAACGTGACAGCCTCCTTTTCCTGAGCGCCTACCTCCTTTATCACAACTTTCCCCTGTCACCCACCAGCAGCACATTATTTCCACTGCTAGTTTTCACTGTTA
Source organism: Platalea leucorodia (assembly GCF_965183815.1). NCBI lineage: Eukaryota > Metazoa > Chordata > Aves > Pelecaniformes > Threskiornithidae > Platalea > Platalea leucorodia. Next base: position 64,569,865 of record NC_138827.1, read on the forward strand.
CTTTTAGTCAGAGACAAAGGGGCACAGGACAGACAGCAACGCTGAGAAGAAATACCTGGTTTTATCTCCCAACTGCTGATGCAGTATAGAAAATGCTAGTTCTGATGTACGATTGTTTCCCTCTTTTCATTTCAGACTTGCCCACTTCTTAAACTGTCTATGGCATCCCAGCAGCACCAAGAGGCTATGGGGCACTCTACAGATATACTCTTTATTTCAAGAGCAATAATTTAGGCTTGTCAGTTAAAGATAGGACCTGCACAGACAATTTAAGCTTTGCACAGTAGATGTCCGAGAATTTATTTTATCACCAGTGGAATATTACCAATAGAGAAATGGTGAACGCGATAAAACTGCCCGTTACTTTAAGTCTTACAGGCTAATTTAATCCTTCATTTAGTACTTGCACGCTGCTGCAAGGGTATTCTGGGGCCATGGGAAAATTCCTGAAGCGTGCAGGATCACTGTAAGCAGCCTTATGCTGCCCTCCACCCTCACAGACGCTGGCAGGGAGCCAGCCTGCAGGCACGCTGGGTTGCTGTATGGGCTGGCTGCCCCCAGGGAGCCTGACATGAGCAAATGCCGGGACGAGGGCGGCTCCTGCCCTGCAGCAGTTCACCATCCAGAAAGCTCCTTCCCAAACTGCTGGGCTGCTTGTGCCACGCTTTCCAAGAGGAGTAGCACTGAAATGCAGAGGCCCTAAACGTCAGGTATGCCTGCAGCACGTCTCTCAGGGACAGGAGAGGCTGGAACACACAGCCTTTATCTGACTCCCACAGCCCATGGCAGGTCTGGGCTGCCATGGCTTGTGAGAGAGAAAAGTTCACAGATGAAAAGTGAACTGCCTGGTACTTGTGTGTGTGCTTTATACAGCCTGAAAACCTAGAGGGCCAAACTTGATTCTTGATTTCCCTTTCCTTCAAATTCATAGGGCCAGGAGAGACTGCATGCAGAAATAAACTAGGGGGCTGATCAGGAAATGGATAGATTTATGGCCTTATAAAAGCTCAAGAAGTCCAAAACCAGCCTTGTACCCAATACATACACTTACACATGCAAGTGCATGCATGCACGTACACATAGATCCCAGATCATACGCTGTTACAGATTTTTCATTCTGTAGCTTGCCTTCTTTTAAAGCTGTGCTTGATCTTTCCATTTTTTTCATCATTAAGTATCTTAGCAGCCTCAGAAGCATGGCACAGAATTTTTGGGAGGAATAGGGAAGACTCATTTTGCTCACAAAAGAGCAGAAAAAACACAAAAGATTTAAAAATACCCCATAATCCTACAGTCTGTTCTCTGTAAACCAAATCCTTGCCACGTTTTTCAGACGTCAAAAAAATGACAGCTTGTGAAATTTCAGTAAAATAAGGTCCAGAATGGACTGCCCGCTGACTGGTGAATATCCCCAAATAATCACTCATTATTAATTGCTCCCCCCCCCCCCCCACTTAAGTATAATCTCACAGAAGAAACATGTCCTAAACTGGCATAATCCAGCACCTTTTTATTAACAACACCACAGAGGAGGTAACTTCTACCAGTTGAATAAAACTCGTGTGTGTGTGTGTTCATGCTACTCCTCAAAAGATACAGAGTTTGAACCTTCTCTAGCTTGCTGAGCTGAGAGGAGATCCTGGGAAGGCGACCACCATCCCAGTATGCCTTACGTCTCACCTTCTGTGAGCTTCTACAGGCATCTCCTGAGCTCACTGAAACCCTCTTGTTTAGGTTGTGTTGTAAGACCAGGGCGAACACAACACTTCACCCCAAAAGAATGGCAGTATTTCACCCTGCCCTGCCCAAGTGAAGTTACAACAGCAGAAACTTGGGCACTTTGCCACCCTTCTCACTCTGCCCTCCTGCATTTCTTTCTTACGCTTCATACGAAGTCTTTCAATCAAAACCTATTCCCATTTCCCAAAGTTCAATATTCTCTCTTAGCATTTCAACCTTGTGCTTGTGAGAAGAGAAACTATGTTCACTTGTATATCAAACTGAAATGAATACACGTGTATAAGAAAATATTGGCAAAACAAGTATCTGCTCATCCACATGACAGAGGCAGCACAGGTTCTCTCTAACACTTGTTTTCAGTCTTCTGAGACAGGGGTATCTTGAAAGTTTTCTCTTTCTTAAAGAGGAGAAAAAGTGCATTTCTTTCATCTAACCCAATCATTTTCGATTATGGAAATGAGGCAGTATTATGCTTGCCCTTACTCTGCCAAACCGTTCTCATCTTTTCTGTGGTACAACTCACTGCAGTGGCAGGGCATGACAAACCAGAGCAGCACGCAGCAACACCGTCACCTCTCTCAGATGCTCTGCCTTTGTATCAACACCATCCTACGCCCTTTCCACCCAAAGCTGTAAGCAGGTTCTTGCTAAGCCAAAAGCAAGAAGACAGCTGCTTTGACAATGGGTACAGTGGCTCCCATCAGACACAGGAGGCTTTTAAAATAAAAAACATGGAAGATTACAAAAGCGGAAACTAACCCCAGAAAAATAAAGTGTTCCAGAAGCTAGAGGATTTTTCTTCTTGCTCTTTTCTCAAGCCTCCCTGGTCTGTTGAAGCAGCCTCCTTGTGAAACTATGCTAACAATTAAAAAGGTCATACCTGTTTAAGCAGATGATAGGATGCTGTGTCTGGTTGTTAAACAAGGGAAACTCTCTGTTCCTATAAAGAAATAGAAATATACACTCTATTTAGTCTCTATTCAGTGAATTTAGCATAAACTCAATAAGGACTATAAGATGTTGCATATTTGTACAGTTACGTCTGAGCCTTTTTCTCTCAGGTTTATTTCCCAAGGCTCACTTGAGACACATTAACTCAGATCCCCTGTTAGATCCAGTCTGCTTTGGGACCACCAAGGAACTGCTTAATCCCTAGGCCTGCTCTAAGAAAAGCTGGCAATGGCTCCAAAAAGCTAGCCATTAGGGAACGCAAATGGAGCAGAGCACGCTCCCAGCCAGACTCCCTCCATTGGGAGATCTGGTGGGGCTGCTGTGTGCACCACCTCTGCTGTGGGAGGATCTCAAATAGGAATGAGGAAAATGGTTGCAAAAATGCCCAGAAAGTAATGAAAGAAGAGCGAGAGCCCCAGCAAGACACTTCAGAGCAGCTGAAGACATCAGTGCAGGGAACTGCAGCTGAAGACATCAGTGCAGGGAACTACTCCAATTTCTTCTTAAGACTGTTTTTCTTGCCTCTCTTGTATAGCAGAGGGTCTTAACTTTTCTCCAGTTTATCTGGGATAAATAGGTTCAATAAATAAAGGTTACCACAGACATTACTACTCCTTTTGTGCTCCTCTTTGCTCAGTGAGAAATGCTTGGACATCAAATGTAGTTAGCCTATTGAAATAACCTCCTCTGCACATCCTGCTACACACCCTCTCTCCTTATTTTAAGTCTTTGATCAGAGCCCACCAGGGAAAACATTACAGATGCAAGCAGCAGACAGACACTGAAATGGCTGCAATCAGAAAGGGGTCTCCTTGCTACATGTGTCTTTGAGTATTCCCTAAGTATCATGGGGACAGCTGGTACTATCGCCTATATTTAAGGCTGCTCAGTTCCTTGCCTCTCAGATGCTTGTAACTTTATTGATTTTAATTGTTCAGAAATTAATTCTCCATATATGATACTGACTCAAGCTAATGCTTTGGTTTGGGAGTTGTTTGTTTTAAAGCTTCAGCAAGAATGGGCCAGGCATTTCCAGGAACTAGATTAGTAAGAAATACATGACTAAAACCAAGTTAAAAAGAAGGATAGTATTAAGGTAATGATAAAAAATAGGATGCATGTATGCAATTAGAGAGAATCACAATGCACACACACAAAGGGGACTAACCTTAAGCTGGAGAGCAGTTCAGGCTTTTCCTGTTTCCAAGCCTGGACTCTCATTCTTTGACGCTGAGTTAGTCTCCTTTCCTGCACCATGTCACTGGCATACGGCTGTGCTAGCTACAGCTTTCCACCAGTTTGCCCAGTTAACATCCAGCAAGAAGTGAAAAATTTTTGCTGCCTTGAAGGGGAAAGGTTTCAGACAGTTCTGACAGCAAATAAATGGAAAACGACTGTTCCACCTTACTGCAGAGGCTGTCAGCAGAGTGTACCGCTCACTTACACGCAATAATTAGTTACACTAAATGAGCTATGTGGAAATGAGGCTCCAGCCAACATCAATTCTACCCACCCGCAGAATGAAGAGGAATGTTAAAATAAGCTAATTAAATTTGCTCTGGCTCAGCAGAAAGATCGATGCTCTCGACAGCTGAGTGTTCAGCACTCGGCGTCCCAACAGCCCTCTGATGTGTCACTGATGCAAAATAATGCCACGTAGTCAGAACCAGAGGAGGTGGATGCACGCCTCTTGGGAGAGGTAAATGCAGAAGACAGAGGCATTCAACAGGACATTAACAGAAGGAGGGACACACCTACAACAAATCCCAGATGACCAGATGGAATTTTTAATGAATTTAAAAAAAAATAAAAATTGGCTTGGTACTTTCACATTGTCTACTACACCAGCATTGAACATACACTCTAATAGTCTGAACTGAAACCTCAATCACCTCTCTGCTAAAAGTCTACCACAATAAATGTGATTCTAGCCAGCAGCAGAATACCAAAAATACCAGACAATCAAAATACAAGATGCCAGAAGTGGGAAGCAGTTTTTCTACCCCAGGCATTTGCTGGGGACAGGCTGTAATCAGCATTTCCACCTCTTGCTGACCAGGAAGAAAATGAGATGGTTCAAAGATTCTTCCCCTAGAAAACAGGAGAGAGACCTACCCACACAGAGAAGCCAACAGCTCCACATTCGGGGCAGTTATCGAGAAAGCAAGACATTAACATTTAAATGTCTGGTCAGTACCTGGCCACCACAGATATGAAGGGTTTTCCACTTCCTATGAGCATCTTCTAATAATCATGGTGCAGAATGTGTTAGGAATGTGTTTCTTTTTGTTTGTTTTTCTCCTCTTGCTTCAGACAGAAGTCCCTGAAGAACATGTCCCAGTAAGGAATTCATTGAAATTAGCACAGCCTTTAGAAAAGCTTTGTGCTTTGCTGAAGGGACATGCTGGCTTGTTGGTGCTTTGGCACCAGGATTGCAGGGGACAGCACCTTGGCTGCTCTGAGCATCACCCTTTCCAAGGGACAGGGCACAAAACAGACTAGCTATTTTTCACTCCTAATGGGAAGCTGCCATTCAGAGACCCTTCAATCTTGGATATGAAAAATCTTTATCAGATCATACAAGTTTATCACAATGAATAAACCTTGCTGCAGTCCTGTTCACAAATATGGACTGGTAAGCACATTTAGCACACGTTTACTTAAGTACACTGTACAGTTTTTCTGTTGATGCAGACTAACACAGGTCTAAACAGCTCTAGGCTGGATGCACTGCAACCTAGCACAAAATGAGTAAGGATACCTGTTTATTCTGGCTCTGCCACTCACCTGTGGGTAGAGCATGTCACTGACTGCATCCTACTTCCCCTGTTGCATATATTAGGGATTGAATTTCCTTCTTTTTGTTAAACACTTTAACATCTGCCTATAAAAACCGATAGAAAAAACCCAATGTGCATATACATACACATGCACAACAGAGGACTAAGCTCTCATGAACAAACTATTTGTAATTATTCTTCACTAATGCGCAGCTACTCCTGCTTCTCCTCTTATTAAATTTTCAAAAACTACTGGCTTGATAGATTTATACATTTTGTTCAATAGAAAAAAGTATCTGTCTTTTACAGAAGCTGTTTCTTTCATTTTGGGGGGCTTTTTCAAAGACTCCTATCAAACCATGCATCTATTCAGTTATTTGTGATGAAAATTATAAGGACTAAGTGCATACTTTTCCTAAGCTGTTCTACTACTTCCCCTCAGAAAGGAGCTGTGCTGTCATCCTGTGGGGTCAGCCTGTCCTCCCGAGGCCCTGACTCTGCCTTGCAGAGGTCTATTAGCTTCACTGAGCTGCCTGCAGAATTGCGCATTTAAGACTATAAACTCTTCAAGTCTGGGAGCTTGTCTTTTGCTACATATTCCCCCAGAGCAGCGTGCAAGCAATGATAAAAACCTAAATTGCTGCAAATTACTTTTAAGCATTTAGTGTTTTGCCCAACAATGCATTATACACGTTAGTCTGCAATCACTAAGGCTGCAAATGGATCCGATCCATTAGCACCAAAGCTTTCCACATAGCTTTTTCCTTTCAGAGTACACTCTTCTCCTCCTTCTTACTTCCCATCCCCCTCATGCTTTCCCCTCGGCAGCAGAGGCTTAAAATAAGATAACAAACATTTTTCAAAAGGATGCAAAGAAAAATAATCTGATATCTGGAGGGCAGAATTCACTACACACTTATTATTCAGTTTCCAAAGTGCTAGGGAATGAAGGTCACATACATCTGAATTTCAGCTGGTGTTGATGTGGATAGTGAATGGCTTTAAAGCACTGCAGCTAAAGGAGGCAATCCAGAGGCCAGGTTATGCTGGTGTAAATTGCTGACAATCGGCAGAAGTCAGCAGCTTACCCTGGCTGCAGACATGGCCCAGAAATTCAGAAAGGACTGCAGTAGGATGGTACCTCAACTTGAGAATCAAAAGTCCAGTGCTACCCTGACTGAGAAAAACCCCTACTGAAATTTTCACCATCAGTTTGAATGGGCTTCAGGCAGCACATAGCTCAGAACTCCTCTCACTCCTAGAATATGCCTATGTCTGAAAGCTGGCTGTGCAGTACTGTCAGTTAGGAAGTGTTCCCTTTTGACTCATCTGATGTAGAAAAAGTTTTAATGCGGCAAAAACAAGCAATGCTGATCTTGGCATCACAAATTTATTTATTCTAAAAGCTATTGAATTCCTTCTGTGTTACAAATGACTGGATTACTCTCAACACTTTTTAATTCCCACTGCTTTTCCAGTGACTACAGAAATCTCCTCTTCACTATAATATCCACATCAAATTTTTCAGCAGGTTAAAAGAAACTTTAAAAACCCTACAAGTTGAGAAAAGTCTTTTCATGGGGAAAAGCATCTTGGGGGTGCTACTGCTAGTCTGAGCAGCTCACAGCCGTGAAGGTATAGGAGACAGAGTCAGGCTTGGTTATGACTGTGAGGAGGAGATGGGGAAGATGAAAAGCTCTCTCAGCATCCAAGAATCTTGGGTAACTGGAGCCTGAAATACGCTGCAGACAGGAGACACTGTTCAATCATTTATGGAAATCAAGGTTAGCAGTGTCAGCATTGTTGGCTTGGGAGGAAACAGTTTCCTCATCCTCTTGGCGCAGAAGTAACTTGGCTCCATTAGTGGCTGCCAGTAAGTAAGGAATAAAGAAAGGAAACAGAGAAGGACAAGGAAAGCAAAGGATAAAATGAGTACATCAATATTTTCACAGCTTGCATACAGCAGCCCAGCTAGGACCCCAAGGGGGTTTATGTTTCAGGAACCTCAGAGACAGAGACAATTGCTACATTTGATGAAAGTATACGGTGTCTGGGTTTTACAAATGGTGTCTCTGTAATAGTGTATCTGATTTTATAACTAGCAGGAAAAGAAATTGTTCTGATGACAATTACTGCTGAGGCATTTTGCCACGTTTACTGGCATAGACCTGTCATTAACACTCCACTTCTCTTAACTACAACTTACTTCCGTTGCAGTTGCTCAGTAAAGATAGGTCTGGGGGCTGTTTTCCTGGGCTTGTCAAGATGAATTTTAATGCATACTGCTTGAAAGATGTGCCACCTGCTATTTTATATCTATAATTTATTGTATAATGAGTTCCTATAAATTCTTATGATAGCTTAAGAGACTTGTAAAATGAATTGCCGGCCTATTTTTTTCTCAGTTCGTCAGCAAAGCAAAAAAAGCTCAGGTCACTTTGAGTTCCTCCAGACGCCCCCTTCAGCCGCAGCTCTGGCTGGCCTCCTCCGCAGAAGAATCTGGCCTCCAGGAAAAGAGCCATTATGAGACTCTCGCTGCTATGCTGGCATTGCAATGTACCACAGTTTTTGCCATTTGCTTTAAGAAGTCTCAGCTATTTCAGACACCCATTAAACTGTTGTATGGACGCAAGCTAAATCTTCACATGCTGGAGAGGAAAAGCTCACCAGAGACTCCTTTCTGGACAAGGACAGTCTGCTACAGTCATTCAGTGAAACAGAAACCAGCAACCCTGCAAGTTGGTAGCCAAGAAAAAGTATTTATTTAAGATCTGTGACTGAGAAATCTTTCACCTATTAGGGTGTCCTCACCTCAATATCACACACCAGAAGACATGTTTACACACTTGGGTCTAGCACCACACACACAGAGCTCCCATCGGATGCTGGACATTACTTTACATTCCCCCTACCTCTTGGGGTGAGGACCTTGCCAAACACTACTAATAAGTTTGTAGGCAGCGATTGTGATTTCTTCCCTTTTTTTTCCCTCTTAATGAACAGCAGAAAAAAAAAATTACCTACTTCAGAACAAGGGTACTGTACTACATGCATCTTATTAAACACTGCATTTAATCTGTCTTTTAACTAACAGTACTTTCTAAAACAAGCCATAGCTTTCAGTAAGCTCATGGACACAAACCCAAAAGTGTGTGTTGAAATGAGACTGTTCCCAAGCAGAGCTCTTGCAGCGAATAAAGCCAGGATGTGCCAAGATTGCAGAGGGCTTTCTGTCTCAGTCATGAGTGACAGACACCATCAACAGAGAAAATCAGCCATTGCCTTTCATCTCCTTACAAAAGCCTTGACAGCCAAGCTGTTGCAAACCAACTGTATAGGAGTCTTTCCCTTAGACATCACAGTAATTTGGGGGGAGGAAAAGGGGAGAGCGGAGAGAAGGGAAGAAGAGGGCCTGAGGAGCTGGGACAAAGTGTCAGGACAAAGCATCACAATGGGACTGACGGCTGGGCAGAGTCACTTCCAGCTTTGCTAAGCACGGATTTAGGGAAGCTGAAGATGCGCTGCCCAGAGCACCCACAGCAGGCAGGACCCTGCGCATCTGGACAAGCCTGGTGTGAGCATACACCACAGACTGGCCACAGGTCTGTGCTGCCTACACTGCTACTCCAGGGACATGCTTCAACCTAGCAGCAATGATGGCATTTTCTCAGTTGCTGGTGTTGAGTCCTGTCCTACCAGAGCGGTAGAAGATTCACCCCAGAGGGAAAGCAGCCATATATTATTCCATGCTAAGCTCTATCCTGCTTTGGTTTTCAGGCTCCCTTGCCCAAGTTAAAGGTGAGTTTCCTTTCCCTACAGCATCCAGGGCTGTAATACAGATATAGCCCATGCGTGGGGTGGAGGTGAACAAACAAGGCAGCTGCAACAACTGCCTTCCAAAGGACAGCACAGGAGTCTTTCACCATTACTGAAGGGCTTCAGGGGTAGGAATGGGGCTTTCTGCAGCTGAGAAATAAAGAAGGATGTAAGAGAGGGGGCTAGAAAGCAAAAGCTGCTGCACTGGCTTGGCTCCATCCTCTTGCTTGAGGATCCTTTTCTAACACACCAGTTCTGTTCATCCTGCAGATTTTCCTGTGATATACTAGGCAGACAGAAAATTTCTTCAGTACATCCTATGCCTAAGAGTCAACAGTATTTCAGAGGTGTGATGGAAATGCAAAGTAAGACACAATAAAAATATGTCTTTTTTTTTTTTTTTTGGCTTGGCTTGGGTTTGCTTTTCTTGTCGGTGTGATATTATACATTGTAAAGGTGTCAATTAAACTTCAGAAGATGATTCTGATGAAAAAAGTCATAAAATCCCATCTTGCACGTTTGTAGACTGAGAGACTTCCTGTGGGTAACAGAGTGGGTTACTGCCCAAGACAGGGAGAAATCCAAGGTTTCTCAGCTCCTGCCTCTAATAATAAGGTCAAACATATATTCCCAACATTGCCCCTGATGTAACATGGTATGTAACTCCATACTCCTGTAGTAACCAAGTGCAGCCTTGTCCCAGCATGCCTGTTAACACAAAGTATGTGATGCCAGGAGAAGAGCAAAGGTGCAGGATTCAGGGCTGCTCTGGGGCTGTGTGGGGAAGCCACATTAGCCTACAGCTAGTCCACAGGTTCCTGTAATCAGCTGGCTGTATGTTATCTCTAATTTTAAATGTTCCAAAGTTAACTTTGAGGAGTGGAGAGCAGGCTGTGCAAATTGTGCGGTACCCATGGTAACTGAGTTTAAGCTGCGGTTTTACACCGAGATGGATTTATTTGACATAATAAGGACCGAAGCACCAGATTAAATAAGGAAGGGACGCAGAAGACATTGGCTAGAACGCATCCTTGAAGCATATGTGCCACCAGAGATGCCCAAGATAAATACAAATGGCATAAAAACATTGCCTGAAGACCTCCATCTGGGAGCAAACATGACACGGGATGCAGTACAGGTTAGCAGGCATTCCCAGCCTTTTTTTGCAGAAATTTTAGTAACATACTTTGGATTTCTGCTTCTTCCTTCTGCCCAGTTCAGAGCGTCCCAGCCAAGCAGTGGCGTGGCAGTACTGACCACATCTCATGGCGCATTATGAAAGTTTTACTGGCACTGTTTTGGAACGCACCACATGGCTTTGCTCAGGATTGTATTGACAGACCCATTTCACGCTCATCCCAGTAATACACGCACTTTTCATGCACCATACAACTACAGAGCAAAAGCTCCCAGAGGCTTTAAATCTTTTATCTTCTAAATCACCTCTAAACTGCTTATGTCCATTAGCAATCTGGAATGCACAAGTCACCTGTCACAGGGTGAAAGGGAATTAAGTAAAGCAAAGCCTTTTGGTAGTTGAGCACTGGAAGCTTTTTTCCTGCTTTGCTAGGGATTTTCCAGATAGCCCTTGACGTCATTTCCTCCAGGCCTGCCTAAAGGTCTGCACCTCCAGAGTCGTGAGAAATGCCCACCGCCACCCCCTGCACATCCCAGCCAGGCACCCCAGGGACAGTGTCTATAAACTGTTACCAGCCTAATTAGGCCACGTCACACCAGCTCAGGAGCTGCTAAGCGGGACAGCCCAGCAAACAACTTCCTTGTTCAGCTTCAGAGGTTTTGGGGAAGCCCCTGAGGTGCCAGACGCTTTCACAAAAAGACATCCATCCACAGACTGGACTTCAACCCTGGCGAGTGCCAGCCTCCCTTCTGTGCCAGGGGAGAGCTCACCAGAGGAACCAGAGACCATGACCGAGACCTCACCGGGGTCTGCAGTGAGAATGCACAGTGAGAGGTGGCTTAGGAGAGGACAGGGGATGACAGCAGCCCTTGAGGACAGAATCACCACCATCTCCCTGCTCTGGATAGACACAGTCTAACCAAGGCAGCCATCACGGTTAAGTCACAGTTGTCCCAGGCCAACTGCTTGACTCCGCTGCAGGAGGTGCCCTGCCAGGTAGACAGAGGAATGGAGAAAATAGCTACATGTGCCTCGTCTGTTTGACTTTGTCATTCCTCTTGAATCTCAGCTCACACTCGCCGTGTCAGTAGGTCAACCTAACATGCTGAGCTCTGACCTGAGTCACCTGGAGCCCCGCGACACGGTCTGTCTTGCTGCCCCTCCAGCGGGGGAGACCGCCATGGGCAGAGGGGTGGAGCAGACATCGTGTGTGAGGAACATCTGAAGTCATGACAGTGAATGCTGCTGGGTTTTGTCTGTCAGTCAGGAAGGCTGTGTGTGGGAGAACTACTGCACAAACAGCCAGACACAACCACTAGGGACTGCACACTCCATGAAGCCACTTGTAGTGGAAGGAGACAAAGACTCCATATATGCATGACTTCCTATAATTCAGTAAGAAGCATGAAAGTTTTTCCATAAGAAGTAACGATCTTTGAAAAAATTTGGCTCCTTCTCACTCAAACAACATCTATCCCCAAATCTGAAATACAGCATCACTTTGTTTTCTGCTTGACCAACATCAATGCTCATAAAAGTGGACTGTCTCTCCTAGGCCAGGGACTGCTGAAATGACCACACCTGCCATTAAATTCCTCTTAGCATGCACCTGGTTCCTGCTTCGTGGAAAAACTAGTAACATGCTGATGACTTAAGTAAATGAGCAATGCTCCATGCCAGAGAGAATATGATACCAGGACCAGCCAGGAAGAGATGTTTCCACTGTGAAACAGGACTCACCAGCTGTCGCATATTCGGCCCCAGAACACAGGGTGGTTGAGCACCAGCACGTCCACATCCAGCCTTGATCCCTTCTCCTGTTTTCCCCTCATTCCACTGTTCACCTGTCTTTTCCCTCCTACTTGCTAAACTCTTAAGAGCAACAAACTCAAATGACATTGGCCTAACATCAGGCATTTGGTAAGAAATGCCAACTTCATTAGAAGATCAGTGATGCTCATGGAACATGGGTCCCACAAGCACCACAGTTGCATGGTTCCCAGAGGTGCAACAGTAGGAAAATTGTCTGAAGAGACTGAAGAACGATAGTTCTCCAGTCCCTAAGAGCCTCAGTCCCCAAATTCCCTAAAACCAAAAGCTCTTACTTTTGTATCTAATATGGAAATTAAGAAAATATTAGCAAAAACTCTTCTCCTGCACTCCTGGTTACATGAAAGCCCTTGCTTGTTTGCCGTAGAGTACAGGTGAGGTCAGCTGATAAGAATTCAAGCATAGCTGTCTCACTGTATGCAGGCAAGAAATCTGTTTTATGACAGCCCTCTGCCCAGTCCCATCAGTATATTTACAGAATTCTGAGCTGGGGTGGAGGCTCCAAAACAGACTGTGGGTGCTTCCTGAGAGGCTGTCAATGCCAGCTTCACATCTTCTCTCCAAAGTGGACATATAAACAATTTCTAGTCACAGAGTTTAGACCATTACACTCAGCAAGTCTGTCATCCTCCATTATACAATTAGTAAAAAGTCTGGAGGCCAACTCACAGCAGAAACCTCTGACTCCTCCATTCCCCACTCCCCAGCTCATTTACCTTCCACAGGCTCTGGGGAATGCAGTCCCACACAGGCTCCCGCCAATTACCCAAGTCCCCATCCAGGCTCAATGCTAACCAGCATCAACATTACAATCTCTATAACAAGCGGGCACAAAGGGCCAGCCTCACAGCTGGGAGCAGTGATCACACTTCCCAGCTGTGTTTGGGGTTCGTGGGCACTTGGAAATGCATCCTGTCATTAATCCACTCTGCCTGCCTGCTCTTGCGAGAAATCTTTCTGCTCAGGACACGGGCAGCAGGGCTGGAACGAAACACTGTGCCCATAAATAAAGCTAATGACACAAGTCTTGCTGCTACCCACTTGACCAATAACTTTTTTTTCCTCCTCTCTTTTTTTTTTTGTTTTAAACTTTTAATTTGCTGATTCTTTTGCTTCTAAAGAAACTATGGACTGGTCTTCTCCACATGCTGGTAAATAGGCAGCTATTGCAGGGGTCCCCTCATGCTGTGGGGACCCTCTCAGCTCCAGCAGCAGCAGAAGCCCCAGGCTGAGCCAGTACCCCACACCCTGAGCCTCTTAGCCTTGCTGAAACATGAAGATTTTCAGCTGGGCTGAGGTGCCAGGCAAAGCAGTCGTGCTGCTTTTGAAACCTAAGTTAGTGTTTCCTTACTGGGCTGCACTGAACCAGGTGGGAATTCCCCAGGTAGATCAGCACTGCTTAGCACAGTGCTGCACTGATCACGGATGCCCAGAGCTGGCAGGAATCATCTTGCCAGGTCCCGCAAGCTTTCCGAAATGCTTTCTCAATCCAAGTTCAAGATATTTAAAAAAAACCAAACCAAACTAAAACAAAAAAAACAAATCCACTGCATATTTCAGACTAGGTCAACTGAAATGTTTCAACTGTGTTTTACTTCGTTTTTCTTTGAGTTGAGTTTTCCTTGAGAAATTTGAGCTATTCTAAACTGAATGACTTTTTTCCTCCCATTTTCAAGATGTCTAAAAAGTCATTTTAAAATTAGAAAAGGGGGAGAAATTTTTCAGGAATGGGAAGTTTATTGAAACTAATCCCTTCCCAAGAACAGTTTTCATTTTATGATTTTTTTTTCTGATTAAAAAAAAGTGTTTGAATAGAAAAAATCCATTTAGCTCAACTTCCTAGCTTCAACATCAACCCCTAACCTAACTCTGGGAAACAAGTCCTTCATTACTTTCCCCAAAGATAAGACAGGAAAAACTGACCTGCCTTCATTTGGGAGAAGAGTTTGCTGTGAGGACTCTCTCCCATAATGTTTATATTCCAACCACTTGTTTATTTGAAAATTATGTAGTTCCTGCAAAACCAAATGTTCTGTATTTAATAGCTTAAGCTATAAGTTATAAAAGCCAAATTCAGCTGACTATATGTTATTAAGAAATAAAGATCCAGATGGCTAGCTGAGGTCAAGCTGAGGCCAGCATACCCATAAAGAAGACATACTCGTGTGTCCTCATTAAAGGTTCGGGATTTAGTAAAAACAGGAGTGTTTTCCTTTTAGAGCACTTATTTCAGATAATTTTGTTCACTTTAAAAAATAGCCTACATCTTTCACAAAGTTTAAAATAACTAGAAGCTGCCAGAAGTGGGAGACCACTATATTGTGGTTTCACGAGGAACTGTTGCACTTTTTTTCATATAATTAAAAAATAATGCTAACTTGTGACTACTTTTGTTAGAAGCCAGAGGCTGTGTCGAGGTTCCTGCATTTTGGGAAGACTTCGTGTGGCTTGAAGGTCTAGAAATCCTACAGAAATCAGTGCCGCCTCCTCTTTTGCAGCCATCTGCACACCTTAGGGTGAGCCTGTGACAGCGACTGCCTCTAGCTGCAGAAGATTTGTCATCATTTCATAGAATCATAGAATCCTTAAGGTTGGAAAAGACCCTTAAGATCATCGAGTCCAACCATTAACCTAGCACTGCCAAGTCCACCACCAAACCATGTCCTCAAGCACCACGTCTACCCATCTTTTAAATACCTCCAGGGATGGAGACTCAACCACTTCCCTGGGCAGCCTGTTCCAGTGCCTGACCACCCTTTCAGGGAAGAAGTTTTTCCTAATATCCAACCTAAACCTCCCCTGGCGCAGCTTGAGGCCGTTTCCTCTCGTCCTATCACTTGTTACTAGGGGGAAGAGACCGACCCCCACCTTGCTACAACCTCCTTTCAGGCAGTTGTAGAGAGCAATAAGGTCTCTCCTCAGCCTCCTCTTCTCCAGGCTAAACAACCCCAGCTCCCTCAGCCACTCCTCATAAGACTTATTCTCTAGACCCTTCACCAACTTCATTGCCCTTCTTTGGGCACACTCTAGTACTTCAATGTCCTTCTTGTAGTGAGGGGCCCGTTTACTGCTTCACAAAGCTCAGGTGGTTGATATTGGGTGCTGAAGCTTGCACTTCCCAGCCACTATGGGTAACACAGAGGAACCACCAGATGAAGCAGTAATCACCACTGCCTGTTACTGCCCACCACCTTGCCACTAACCTGACATGGGACTTGGCTTTTAAGACCAGGAATCTGCAAATCCAAAGGCAACTTTCTGCAAATTATGGAGGTTTTCAACATCAGCTGAGATCAGGTTAATGTGAAAGGCCTTGGTTCCAGCAATAAGTTGAAAAGAGGGACTGGTGAGCACTGATCTGTTGAGGCTTCATCACTCCCAGGGTGAAGCCCTGCAGCTCAGCACAGGCTTCGCCTGCAGCCGCCCCAGGGCAGGCAGGGGTCTCTGCCACGTGGATTCAGCAAGACCTGCCTCAGATCCTGTTTGATATCGACATTGCCCAACGGTGAACTAGTTAACAGCTGATAACATTGTGACATGAGACTAGTGCAAGACGAAGCAATGAAATAGAAACCAGAAGAAGTTCAAGGGGTCCTGGTGCTCTCTCAAATCCCCATGGTACATCCCCTTCCCTCCTCTGAAAATCCTGGTGCCGGTGGCCGGACGAAATGAGACAAACTCACCCTGAACATCAATAGCCAGCACTGCAGGAGGCACAGACCATACCACCGGCCAAAATGCTCACAGTTCCTCCTCACAATTTTCTGTCACCCTTTCTCTGATAATTCCCTTTCTTTATGAGCAGTTCAAAAGTGCATTTCATTATTATACTTTAATTGGTTTATGATTAAGCAAGCAGGTGGTGCTAAGGAGATGAGAAACCATGGTGCAACACAGTAGAAAGCATTAGATGCCTTATTTCCTCCTTCAAAAAGAACTGTATGGTGCATCTGAAAACACTCCGCAAGTGGCAAGCCAACAAGAAAAGCAGGGCAAATAGATTTTCTACCCTCTTGAAACTAAATCCCTGTAAATAAAATTATTATTCTCTCTCAGCACTACATGCTTCTGATTGTATCAAAATGCATTAAAATAACAATGATTTTCCCTAAGCTGACCAATCTCAGGAAATGATTTACGGGCTGAAAGCTGTATTTCACTTGCTGGAGACTACGTAAGTACCAGGCTGCACCCGTTATTCACAGTGCCACGCTTTCTCCAACAAAAGACAACGCTGATTGCAATTACTTTCATGAAGACAGAACAAGTCAAAAATAGTGCTTTGACCTTAAGAGTACAGACTTTATGGGACATAACAAAGCCATTAACACCAAACACCTGTTGGAACAATTTTAAAAACAAATATTTTATTACCTAATTTACCTAGCAAACTTGCCTCTTTTTTAGAGCTAGGATGTAAAAATTGGGAAACTTTCAAAACAGAAGTTTGTTACTCAGAAGTGCGTAATAGCTTCCTTAAAACACTATGCTGTCTTACATAAATACCTTAATAAAGATTAAAGAATGTGCCTGAAAACCAAAGGTTACTGACCCATTTGACCACAATGGCTGCAGCCTTCTGTAACAGAGGACTTCAGGTACTTTAGCACAACTGAGACCTCATGCCAAATGAGTCACACGTAGTATGGAAAGTCTTAAAGAAAACTCAGTTATCTAGAGACCAGAACTTCTGCCCACCTGGCAGGTACTTTTCTTTACATTCCTGATCCACTTTCAATTCACACATTTGAAAATGGATTCACATAGTTGGAGACAACATTATGGAGCAATAGAAAGCACATTTTCTGTTTAACAAACACTTGTGTATAACAATGAAGAACACAATAAGAAGAATCTCAATTTCTGCATTAATGCATTTGCTAACAAAATTTTTACTTTCTATTTTGAGGCTATTACAATTCAAAAAAAACCACCCTGTAGCTCAAAAACTGTTTCCATAAATGTAAAGAGATACTAGATCTCCTTAAAAGAGGATGATGAACCATACTGCTTAGGGATATAACACGATGCCACAAGTAAAGGCCTTACTTTCACCTCTAGAATCATGTTCTGCCCATCATATCACATGCAAGTGGATGTGGCAACACTTGCAGTCCTCATTCCAAATTTCAGGGATTGCTCTTGGTCAAGCATCTGTCAGGCAATGAGCTCTGTTGAGGCAAACTTCTGTGCTAGAAAAGGATAAGCAAGGTGAGTGATATATCAAAGCCTCCTTAGCCAAGAGGAACAGCAAACTTCCATGGTTGCTGTGCAGAGGCAGAAAACCCTGGCACATGCTCCCAGAGCTGAAATAGGTGGCTCTTTCTGTACACGTGGAAGATACCACCAGATTCCAGCAACATGATTAGCCAGCCACCTCTCAGTGCTGCCAGTTATTATAGCCACGGGTTCCTTTTCTTGGGATCACAGAGCCATGCACTGTTGGAGAGCAGCTGCTGGACTCGGTTCGTGCAACCCTGTGCATCCTGAGCTCAGGATGAGCCCTGTCTCACTTATGGAGTCAGCCCTGCACTGCAGCTTACGGAGCTCCCCAGGGTGTAACTAAACCAGCTCAAGTTTTTCTAGCTGTCTTGTAGATCAGGACTAGGAAGTAAGGGGCCTGAACTCTGAGAAAAAAGATTTTCCTTTCAATCACAGGACCTGAAAGACTTCATTTTTTCAGCAGACTGTCACTGAGTTCTGTATACCATGGTTCCATCAGCTATAATCATCCGAGCAAGTACTAACAACCTTGTAGGATTTGATCCTACTTATTTCTTGTTTATACCTACGTGCTAAGTACATCCTTAACACATGCAGGCTTTGGCTGAGCGTAGGACCCATTACAGCAGGCAGTGCACACACTGAGAAAAGGCACTGGTCCTTGAAGAGTTTATAGCCCAATATAGACAAAGAGAAGATAGAAAAGGAAACCCCAGTTATTACCATGTACCTGTATTTATGATGCAGAGGCTCTCTGTAATAAATAAACAACTTGTAATTCAGTATCAGTGCAGACTATATTCATAAGTTATACAACAGGGAAGTTATCTGCCTTTGGTCTTCCACAACCTGTCTCCTATTCTCCAGCTGTTGCGCTATCACCTGCTCACTGCCTCTGATTTTTGAGGATTATCTGTGGATTCATTTTCAAGGAAAATAGTTTTAAGAACTGTGTTGTATTGTGTGCATTTTTTTTTTTTTTTTTAAAGATTATGAGTTGAGGCCAAGGAAGATAAAATGCCTTGCCTGAAAACATGCACGGGCTCTATAGCACATCAGGGAAATTCATGCAAGATTTTCTGAGTTTCAATCTGAGCTCTAACAACAGAATCACTGCTCCTGCTTAGCTGCAGTCTCTGTATGCAGTAAACAGATCATAGGGGCCATAGGCCTGAAGTTTATCTTAAGCTCCTTTAAAAGCACCACTCATCATTCAAAGGAAAATGCGTGACCTTTTGTGACATCTCTCTGGAAGGAGCTTTCATGTCTGTTGCTGTGAGATGATTAGAAGACATGGTATTTTGAATGCAAACTAAGAAATCCCAGTGCTCCGCTGCTTCTTATTCTCAGGCATTAAGAAACAGATTTCTCTGGGTTTTGTAGGAATTGGGAAAATACATGAAATGAGCAATGGAGTAGCAGGGAGCTTTGCCTGGCCCCTTCATCCTCTTGCTGGTGGAAGTCTCACTCTTCTCATGCTGAAGGGCATCCTCCAGCCACATATTGATGAGAAAAAGTTGCCTGGAGACTGGAGGAGGCAACAGCCAAACTGGAGATGTGGAAGGAATTAAAACCTTGCTCAGTCAGCTATTACAAATGGACAGACACTTATTCCAACCTGTCCCTCTGAGCATGGACTAGGACATTTTGCTGAACAAGAGCTTCTTCACCAAAAGGAAGGAACATCTAGCTCTTCATCGGACTGGCCATGATGTGGTATGTTTTCTCTCTCGTGCTGGATGAGGACTCAACTGGGTACGGAGGGAGAATACTAGGTAACAGATATGCAACACGCATGCTCCCTCCTTTGGGGAGATAGTCTCCTCAGTTTTAAGTGTGCTTTGGGGATGATGCCGTAAGATTGTGGGAACAGGTCCGGGTTGGATCTGCCAATGAGAGGATGATACCCTGTCTGGTAATGACACCGCCAGATGTCAGAAAGATAAAACTGTTCCTTATTAATACAATTGCACCTAACTTCATCACACTTACAATTTTCTATGCTTACCTGGCCAGAACTGTATCTGTGCCTAAAGAAGTATATGGTCACCTGACCTGACTCAAAACAGCCACAGTGACCTAAATGGCACAACTCTAGATTATACCAGCTGAGGGTATCATCTCAAAGCAGAAGCTAGTTTAGATAGACCTCAAAGTACTCCTAGAAACTACATGGCATCTGAATTGAGCCCCCTTGAGGTTATTCAGATAGCATCAGCCTTTATTAAGATTTCATTCCTTCAAGCCCCTTCCATCGACACATATAGTGCCAATTTTCTGGTGACCTCTTATTACTGAGCTGGCCCATCTCCCAGAAAACATATGCCATGTGAAGTAGCTCACCCCAAATTACGCCAAACCAATTAAAACTGTTTTCAAAATAAATTGCCTCTTGGCTGAGCATATTTTTGTGAAGCTGTATTTTGCTCTCCTTATTGACAGTCATGGTCTTTTATGCCCTTGCTATACCCCAGTCACGGGGGCGTTAGCCCGAAATTACTTGAGGGAAACTACAGTCTTCCCTCCTGTGGCCAAAAGCCCAGAGAAGGTGGGTGCTGCAGGCTGTGCCGCATCCCAGTTTAATGATGAGGATAGTGGGAGACAGGAATTAAGGCTGAGACAGAGAAGTTCAAAGGCCTCCTACCAGCAACTGCTAAGTCCAGTCTGAGTTACAAAAGCAGAACCACACCACAGTGCTCTTCACTCAGGGAAAAACAAAGGCATACAGAGAGGAGAAGCTGCGACCAAAATAACAGTACCAAAAATTTGTGTCTGAATTCTGTAGAGACATATGGTGTCCCAATAAAAGGCTCCACCAGAAGTAAACACGGACACAACTCATCCTGATCATGTGTGACAGTGGGGCCATAAAATGTGGGAAAGAAAAGACAGAAAATTAATCTCCTGTAACCCAGTACATGTGCTCAGTGTCACAAGATAAATAATCGATTTGCCTTAATTAGCCTACATCCTCCTGCTGTCACGCAACCTCTACTTGGAAACTGCACAGCTAGGTGAAACCAACCCCTTAGGTATCAGTAATTACTGGACAAAAGTTTAATTTTGCTATGTTCTAGCATCTCAGTGGCTCACTCTGCAAACTTAGCCATGGTATTTTCAATTCAGATGGATATAGGAGATGGCATACCTTAGTCATAGCTTCACAAGTAACAGCTTGAAGAGCTGAAGAGGATTTAACCAACCAGCCCAAACTTCAAGGAAACAAAGAAATGCTGAAATAAAGACTGAGCACACGCTTGATATGAAAGTAACCATATAAAGCAGGAAAATACAACTATAAAACAATTTCCTGTATATACATGTGCATTTGTAATAAATTTGCTTCAGCTATTTTCAGTTGTTGATTAACATTCAATAAAGAAACAGTCTCACTAACACTACTCCATGTGGCTGTTTTAATGCTAAGAGACTAACGGGTGCTTATATGCCTCAAGAGGTTGGAAGAAGGGACTTAACTCTTTAGGATAAACTGCATGTTGTGAATTACTCGTTCCAAGCTTATTATGCCTAAGAAAAGAAAGGTAACTTTCTTTGAAAGAAACAAACAATCCACCCTAATCTTGCCGCCTACAGAAAAAATCTTGCAAAAGATATTTTATCATCAGAACTAATAATTGAATGCGTTGCACATGAGGCAATGCCTTGCATGGTGAGGGCTAGTGTGTGTCTTGGCTTCCAGAGATATACTAAGAGCCACAAGGGCACACAAGGCTTCTTTCCTATTGCAACATATGCACACACAAAAGGATAACTGCCTTTGCATTAGGGCAACTATGGCCTCACGGACCCCTCTGAGATTGAGACTTACCTCCCTACACCTGCATATCAGAGGACAGCTAAGTCCCAACTCCCCTCCTGCTATCCATAGGTGAAAGCACAGCAGCAGAAAGATGCCTCTCTCCGTGTACCTCCCAAGCTGCTCGCAGCCGTCCCAGTTGTTACCACGGGACAGTCCTGATGAGCACAATGTGCCAATTACCTTTTTACCCATCCAACACTGTCACACCAGTCGCAAAGGAAAGTGTTTATTGATTATAATTGAGCCAAAAGGATCCCCTGCTAAAAGCTGCTTCCATAACATTACTTTTTACTACTGATTATTAGTAGCACCAACTGATCGAAAATAATTTCCAAAAGCGAGACAGACAGTTTAACAGGAAACCAGCACCAACTGGCAACAGTTAAAAGAGCTCACAAGGGAGCAAAAGGGGGGGATATTCACTGTGGCCTGTCCTATGAATGCCGTGAGTTCAAAGCTTGCATCCAACTTCCAGCATTCTCCAACAGCTGAGAAGGTGCCCAAACGGGAACTAATCACTTCTAACTTGTTCTGAAATCCTGAAACATGTACAAGAAAGCTAAAAGCTGTGTCAAAAGTCTGCACCATTTTCACATTGTTAATGAGCCCCATTCTGTATAAAACACACATCCTTGGTGGGTTTATGGACAACATACGTAGGGACTTCTGCCACTAGGATTTCCATAGCTGGAGAGAGTAAATAACATGCAGAAAGGAACTACGCTGTAGGAATCAGTGCCCTAACTTTGACAGCATATGCTTTAATGTACTGTTTGCAACCAGTCAATAAAACCACACAAATCTGTTTGAATATGGAAACGAAAGCATTCCAACGTGAGTTTAATTTTTAAGGTTGAGCCCACACAGCTACATGTGTTAAACCACTCGAAAGAAATATAATTTATTTTAAACAGCCTTTTTGGTATTTACCCCCACCATTCTTACCTTTAAACATTCAGCTAAGTCCATCACAATTATTGCCTATATATTCATTATAATTATGTAGCTATGTGAATTAAAACATCATCATTTGTATAAACATAGCATATACCTAAACACCTCCACATTCACACCACAACTACACCTTAACCAGCAATGTATGGGATGTCATTATACCAATTTACTCTGCTAAAGATGATCAACCAAGAAATAGACACCACCAGCAAAATGCAGATGTTTAGAGCTTTTTAGATGTAAGGGCTGTATTACAAGTGTATCCACAGCAGCCATGAGCATTTTTGAGGAAATGGCAATTTGGGAACCAAAGCAAGCCAAAGCTCTATCAGCTCACCATGAGTACCTAGAAGGTGTATTTTAGTAGTTAATATTAAACAATAAATTCTCCCATTCTGCCAACATCATTAACATCACTTTTCAGCATAATGACAGCCTCTGGCAAAAGACTCTATGGTGACAATTCCAATTAAGTTTCCTCATCTTTATCTCACAGGTCACCTGTTAAAAAATGCATGTTTGCTCCGTCTTCTCTCAGAACAAGACTGACTGCAGCGGAGGTGAAGTGTTCTTCTAAGCCAAGTAGGTCACGCCGTCTCAGCTCCACTTTGTACATGTACTCTGCATGTTGTGAGATCTGTCATTTGACATGCCTTCCTCCCCGGCTTCTGGGCTGAGCTGCCTTATGCCCTGCAGACAGGCTGCTTCTCCTTCCCTCAGCAGTAGAAGGAAACCCAAAGAGCCACTGTCTTCACCTGCAGACCTCAGCAAAAAAAGCCCCTGCTAGCAAGAGCAGCCTTTCTCATGCCAGTATCTAAATCAGTCCAGTGTGGTCTCTTCACTGATTAAAGCAGCTCCTTAGGGGCCCAATTCAAAACCCACCGAAGCTGATACAAGTTTTACTTTGGTTTCTAGTAGGCTTTGGATCAAGTCCTGTTGATACCATCATACACTTCCTACAAGATACACAAGGGGAAAAGGGGGAGAACCTGTTTTAATGTAATCCTGTGTTCCCTTACCTTAAGGAAAGAGTGGTCAAAAGGATCATTCTGTTATACCAGCAGTGCCTAGGACCTAAGCAATGATTTCGGGAATCCATCACAAGCTGATTTCACAGCTGTGGTGCAAGGACAGCTACCAGCTGAAGAGACCCAGTGGGAATGTGGAGTATATCCTCAGAGTAAGCAAGTCTGATTCCCTCTTGGATGCAGTCATGCACAGAGGCTGTTTCTAGGAGCTGAGTATTTGACCCTGTGGACATCACCCCCAGTCCCTATCCCTCTCCCAGGGAGAGAGTACTCTCTCCCAAAAGGGAACTCGCATGTCAAGGCTGAGACCACACAGACCATCGTATCCGAGTGATATGATACCAAACAAGGACCCACGTAACATCAAAATCTCTACAGATCTAAGAGCCAGATAGACTGAAAAGAAGAAGAGGGACATAGTCCCAGAATAAAGGAAACTTCAGAGTTTCTTAGACCATATAACAAAGAAAATGCACATTTGTTTAACTATCCATAGCCCCTTAATGCATGTATGGGTCAAATGGTACAGTTTTTGCATACAGACAAGCCTACAAGAACTGATTGCAGGCGCACACACACACACACACAAAATTCACCCCATGCCATGGCGAGGTTAGATGATTCTAAGAAAGAGGACGAACAGCAGGTAGGTGAAGCTGCATATTAAAGTGCTAAGATCAGTTGTTAGATCTCAAGTCTCTGAGGGAGTGCAGAAAACAGACATATGGAGTTCATTGCATTGAGTCCAGAAGCATTTATCTTTTTTGTTCAGTATCAACAACTGGGCCTTTATTAGGCCAGGAAACAACTAAACCCAGGCCTTTTGACAGTTCTGCCTTGACACAATCAAATAGGATTCACCCTTAAAGTGGCTTTCCTGGCAGTTTCAAGACCCAAGATACCCACAGGAGTTTCATATAACAGATGCTGTGCAATACACCTTCGGCCCTAATACCAAGTTTTACACAGGGTGATTTTTAGGCACTTAAAACATTCTTTTCTGGTGTCTCATATATCACAGTAAAAGCATTCACCATTTCTGCTTATACAAGCACTTGCTAGGCTACTGCCCTCCCATGCTGCAGACTGCAGTGTTTTGTTTGCTCCAAAAAACAAAGCACTGTCACTTAGCTCTTTGCACTTACCCCATCAACGGCACATTCTCACAGCAGTGCCTTCAACCTGCAAATCCCCTGGGAGGACTGCAATCCTTTTGCAAGATCTAGGTCCAGTCTTGGCAAGTGACTGACCTAGTCACTCTAGTTTCAAGCCAATATAGGGCATGTACAGACTTTAGATAACTATATAAATGCATATATTGTATGTATCTACCACATAGCCTCCAGAAACATGAAGGTTTTGCAGTTTTCCACACATTTTCTAGGTAAGAAAGCTGAGAAATGTAGTCAGGTGTGAAGGCAGAAATTAGATGACTCATCCCAAGTTACAGAGCAATCGGTGAAAGATCTAGGAGAAAACTGCCTTCATGCAAGCAATTTTGTGCAACAGCATCTATAGAACTCTTATGTTAAGCACTGCAGAGTTGCCCCATCACATGAGCTACTTGAAGTTTGTGGATTGCTCCTTCATGTCCATCCTTCTCCTCTCCCCCTCCCAGAAACTGCAACTGATATCAGGTAAGCAGCATGAAATCACTGGGGCTTGCAAGGATTATCAGTTGCATGACTGGAGCCTAAAAAGACAAAAAAACAGACCTGAAACACTAAAGCGGGGAAAATCCTAAAGGCAACATGACCCGAGCAATAGTCAGCAAACATGCAATTGCTGCTGGACAAATTCCAAGCACCCATTTCCACAGGCACCCAGAAGGTGTGGCAGCAGGCTCCCATAGCAGTACTGTGATCGATGTGCTGCAAGTCCTGGAAACGCCTGTCTTCCCAACCAGTACATTTTACATGTGCAATACAATGTGCTGTAGAGTGGAAAAAAGTCTTTTACCTGAAGGTGTTTATTTTCTCTAATCCATTTTTTTTACCCTCTAAGGGTAGCAATTGTTCCATTGCTTTGAACTTAAAAAATCACGAGTGAAGCTTATTTAGTAACTAAGAATATATTTTCATATGTGCAATCGTGTTGTGTCTCAGTGTCCCCACACCAGTTTCTCGACTCTCAAACTGTTTTATTGAGTGTGCCTAACCATCTACAATTACTCACATTTTCTTTTACAATGGTCTGACTGGTTCATAGTTGCTCCTTAGTTTTGCTTAAGTAAGACTGCAGCAGTCCCACAGTCCTTCCTCCCCCTGTCCTGAATGCAAATGATGCTCAAGGTTGTTAGCGCAGGAGGGACGAAGGTTTGTTTTCTACAAATTGTTACTCACTGCAGAACAATACCAAAGCCACACCAATGGCTAGTCTCAACAGGAATTCAAAACAGAAAAGGATCTTTTTCTTCCTCTCCCTCCTCCACCACCTTTCTTTTTGGTTGGTTGTTCTTTTTCAAGACACTCCCTCCTGCTTAAGCTTTGCAGATAGATACTGCCCCTCTAGCAGCCCCCTCCCTGCAAGGGACCCCTGACACGCTATAGCTGTGACCAGGAGCACCAAAAGGAAACACTTTCTTGGTCCCATCGTTCAGCTTGCTGATATGCCGATGACCACCACCACTGACTCAACAACCCAGGCACAGCACTCCATAACATCATCTCCTTTAGGATACATTAAGAATGGATTTATGCAGTGCTTATTGGAGCACCTCAAATCTTTTGTGGAAGCTCAACAGGTATCTCTGGGACACAGACTGGAAACTGGCAAAAAGAGACCAACACGTAATAGCAAAGACCTCAAAATTCAATTGTTTATTAACCTGCTCATGCACCAACCAACTCCCAACTTTCACCTCTGGTGAAGGAAGCAAGGTCCTGAGAGTAGTGCCACATTTCACATGCTGGAGGACTGACCCCTTCCCATAAGCCTGTCAGCACAGAAAGCTGTACAGGATTTTGCTATGGAGCTAAGATACCATTCAATTTTTAATTCACAGACGTGCACTGACAAGCAACAGGCTGTGTTAAGTGCCCAAGGACAATTCAATAGTCTCTGGTCTCTACAAAACCATGGGCCTACCCTGTAAGCTCTCAGGAGCACAACAGTGGGAGGATGCCTCCAACAGCAGGTGGTGGACTCTGAACTCACATGGGCTTCACCTCTGTTGGGATGACAAAGACCTTCACAAATCTTCCAGAATATTCCTGCTTTCTTGCACTTATTAAAATTCTTACAACTTGGACAGCTGAAATTCACTTGGGCACTTCAGTGTTTGTAGCCCTTCAAAAGTCTTTATTGCTGATGTTGAGAACACCTGGATGGAATAAATCAATAAAACATGAACTGCAGACCAACTCCTATTCCCACTCGCATGCAGTGCTGCAGACCTTCTGCAGCTGCTGCACGTAACTGGCTTTGGACTTGGTCCAGAGATGCAGAGACCTTCAGTCTGCTCAACACTGCCACACAGACAGCAGAACCAGCCACCGGCTTATGAATCAGTACTATCTCCTGACAGCAGGTAAGCAGACTGACTTGGATACGAACTGGCACAACGAACAGTGCCTACAATATGTTACACATTTACCATTACATTTTTATGACTGTTAGTCCACTTCAAAACTCCTTCAAACCTCTCAACTCTAGCTAGCAAATTTTTTTTTACAGAGTTCCCTGAAGCATCTTTCATGTCCAACACTTGTTCTCCTCCAAACCTTGCATTTATTTCCCTCCTAATATATTAAATCATAAAATGTGTTTTGGCTTTCAATGCTTAATGCTCCAGCTACTGTTTATATAGCTACTGTCTTCTGTTTAAAGCAAAGCACTCTAGAAGTGCAGTGATTAATCAAGATCATCAATGCTGTGGTAAGGCCCTTGCTACCAATCACATTCTTGTGCAGAAAGGCACTCATGCCAAAAAGGAGGAGAAAAGGCTCATCTACCACTATTGTAGTACGATTATTTTCTTTTAAGAAGAGTGGCAGCTCCTTTATCCAACAATGAATGCAGACTGACCAGCAGTTTGGAGACCTAGTAAGATATGGTTAAAGATAAAACAAAGTTATCCTGTGTGAACGAGGACAGATGGCAGCCACACAATAGCCATCAAGTCTACTTAAACAGATAAGTAGTCTTCCTACGCCCAGCCCAGCTCTAGACATGTGCTGATTCAAAGACTGGCTCTCGTTGCATGGAGCCCTCTAACCTGAAACAGGTGCAGAGGTCATGCTCTCATTTACAAATTTGCCCATTTTCTCTGTCAAGCACAAAACAAGCAAAGCCCGCAACAGATGCTCCTGCACAGCAGCGATAAGCTACGCCTCTGTGCTTTCCAAACATGTGCATCGGACCCCGGGACAAAGCAGCACAGCTCTGGGAAAAGCAGAGGAGCACTGCATCGGAAATGCAGCCGCCAGCCTGGCAAGCCCAGTGTTTCATCAGATTTCTGAGCCTCGGCAGAGACAAGCTGCCACAGATGGCAGAGGGCTGCACAAGTGATACCCGTTTCACTTCAGAGATGCAGGCTGTCCCCAGGCAGACTTTCTGTACAGAGAGAATCAGTGACAGATACAGGGAAAAAGAAACAGAAAACCACCAGTATCAGCCAGGGTGGCCAGAGTGAATTTTGAACGACATGGATCAGTGAAAGACTTAATGCTACTAAGCAACCAAGGGCCTCAGATCCAAGGCCAATTTCTGCAATGGGGACCATTTTTACCAAACACAACAGGTGCTGATGAGCCTGAGAAACCAGGAGGCAGAGACAAGCGGAAAAGCTGGAGGGGAGGCACCAGGGCACTGGTAAGACAAACCATCTCAGCAAGTTTCTGTGAAGTCTGATGGGCCCTTCCCCCCTAGACACTGCAAGGCTGGGGCTTTTAATATTGCAAGGATTACTCCAGTCCATGGGCTTAACCTTCCTACAGCAAACCTACCCAGAGACGGAGTGCCGCTGTATTTCTGATGCGAGGTGGCCTATCAGGCATAGCCTGGCAAGTCAGGATTTCAGGCGTGGCCAGCCGTTACGGCTTCTTGCAGGGGCTGAGTGCCCCTGCTTCCCACCTGACTGACATCCTGCACTACTTCATCTTTATATACGTCCGTCTTCTGATGATCTCTGCAAGCAGCATTGCTGGGAAATGAAAATGCTCTGGGTTCAGTTCTCATAAACACGGCTGTAAATCCTCAAAAGCCTTTTTAAGCTCTGTCATAATATATGACTTTCTTTCCCATGACACAGTTTATTATACAACTATTTCTTTCCATTGTTTTAAGAGAAAAGGGGACATAACCACAAGGAAGCATATTAGCACTGTAACATGAATTGAATCCAAAGGTGATAAAATTTTTTGGCAGAATTCGTATGAGCAGTTTGGACCCCTCATTACATTTAGTAAACTATACAAACAGAAGTACAGGTGGAAAGGAGATGCTCACATCTGTGACTATCCTTCACTAGAAGCCTAGCCTAAGGCTTTTCAAGTCAAGTCAACTCCATAAATGCTGGATTAGGCCCAGTAAGAGTATTTTTTAAAATGATTTTATCAATTTTGTTCAGTAACAGCATTTCAGAAGGCATAAATAATCTTTTTCCCTAATGAAATTGAAGCAAATATCTCGTCTTTGACAGATGTAGAAAGCCCCCCCAAAAAATGGCCCAAACACCGGGTTTTTACAAACTGAGTGAAATTCTGGGTGAGTGAAAGAAGGTACACTCCTTTTTTTTCCCCTAGCATTGCAGATTTAAAATCTACTTTTCTGTATTATATATGATTATACACACATATATACACAGGCCAAATTCATATTTGGTTACTGAAAGAAGCTGATTTGCTCCAGGAATTAGTTTTCTACAGTACTTTATTCCAACAGACCTCATAAAAATAATTCTAACTCCAGCACTCCTTCACCAGTATTAAGATGACGACTTTGTTTTGGTATTTCTCCTGCCTGTTTGGATACTGCAGAACGGCATTTTATGGGTCAAGACAGTGTTATTACAAGGGCTCCTCATAATAAAGAGAGCTCTGGAAAATGTAAATGCAAACATTAACAAAATGTAAGTGAACACATGGATGCAAATGCAATACTGTGACTATACCTCCTTCCCTGTGTCCCACTGCTTTTCTCCATTTTTAATTATAGATTGGTATTTTAGGAGGAAACTCACAGATCTTTTGCAAAGCTGACACTATGGCTGAATACTTGTGTTTGCTCTGCTGGGCACAGATTAACCTTTAACATATGAAGAACAAAAAATAAGTTTAGGATTTCACAGCCAAGAAGTATTTTATAGGGCAGTCATGATGGTATCAAATTGCAATCCAAAAGGTAACTGAGGTGGCTCCAGCACTCGAGATGTCTCTGGAACAAAATCACAACCATTTGCCAAGTTGCCTGTTAAAGGATATTGCAACAGCCCTGAGCCTCCAGGAGCCCTGGTTTAAACATAACCAGCAGAAGGTGGAGGGATTTCCCCTCCACAGATCACCTTACAACTGGGAGAGGAAAAAATAAAAAAAGAAAGAAAGAAAGGACAAGACAGTCTTGTTGCTACAGCACTCAAATTGGTGTCAGGAGAAGAGCTCCCAAGGCCCAGGTCTTGCTCAGGAGTGCTGCATGATCTTTAGCAAAAGGTGCAATTGCCTCATTTCTCCTGGCGCAGGAGGGCTGGTGTCCCAGCCCTGGAGTTATACAGCTGGCGGCAGTAACGGTGGCTTTCATACACACAGTGAAGAACAATGTCACCAGCACGGAGACAGCAGAACCGGGAGGCACCTCTCGGCCACGTGCAGACCCTCGTACCCAAAGGCATCCGTGTATACAACTGCTGTGCAGTCAAACTGCAGCAATACAACTGCGCAGAGCATTCTGCCTGCAGGATCTTGACCTGCACCTGGGCTGCCTGGCTGCCAAGCACAAACTCCCAGGAGGAGGAGTTGTTACATTTAATGCACCCTTCTGCTGTTGTTACCTGCATTCAAGATGCTAAATAAAATTCAACACATTGCATTTCCTGCAAAAAAACATGAATGAGGAACGACAGCACACAAAAAAAAAGGCAGGGCCTAAGCGTTGGTGGATCTGTAAATGTCACTCAGAGGCTGAAACAGTTACAGGACAAGAACACTGAAAATAACAGGATTCCACCATAAGGACAATATCCTCACTCAAAAACTCTCAAGAATCCTCCCTAGCCAGTCCCACTGTACTCAGGGCTGTACAGCCACATCATACTAAGAGGTCTATGAAGATCAAAATCTCGGACTACCCTGCTCTGACACCCTCCCTTGGCAAACACGACACTGAGGGCACGCAGCAGACTGAGTGGGGATCACTGAGACATGCAACAGTTCAGAATGACAATCTCTTTGTCTCCTTTTGTCTGTGATATAGCCACAAAACTACTCTCTTTGGGGTTTTTTGTTTGTTTGTTTTGTTTTGTTTTTAAATTCAAATGTTCTTTAGTGAGTTATTCTTGGTTTGTATACTGTTTGTGAGTCACATGGATGCAGTGCTTGTACCATGGAGCATGGTTTCCATCCCTTCTGTCCTGTAATTAATGACTAAAGTACTCAAGTCTCCTCTTGTGAGTAATGCACACAATGGTATTTGAAGTTTTTACACACACTGGCTACAACTGTAAAACTGCTTTTAGTAGTTGCATACATCAGTCTTGCATTTACCTTTTCATAAGTACTTCCACAAGTGTTTGCTGAAAGACATGTTTACTAATGGACACTAGCTACAATAAACCTAAGAATAAGCACATTCGTTTTAATACTCAAAGGCGTTTTGTGTATTTTGCAGGAAAGATTGCTGCAGTAAGCAATTCTGTCGACGTCTCACGGCTGCCGTTACAAATACTGCTGTTCTCATCATTCATTACGTAACACCACTGCTACAAATAATAGCACCAATTCTTATTTTAATGATTATTAATATGCTTAGTTGTATTGCTGCAGTACTTTGTGGCAACAAGAAAGAGGATTCAGTTCTCCTAGGCACTGCACATCCATCCAAGGAGAAACCAAGCTCCTGCTCAGGGGAACATCAACAGCAGCTCGAGTTGTTGTGGTTTAAGCCGGCAGGCAGCTAAACACCACACAGCCGTTCGCTCACTCTCCCCATCTCCAGTGGGATGGGGGAGACAATCGGGGGGGGGGGAAGAAAAGGAAGGGAAAATAAAATAATAAATTATTATTGTTATTAATAATAATAATAAAATATATGAAGTAAGTGATGCACAATGCAATTGCTCACCACACACCAACCGCTGCCCAGCCCGTCCCTGAACAGTAGTCACCTCCCGGCCAACTCCCCCAGCTTATATACTGAGCCTGATGTCATATGGTATGGAACAGCCCTTTGGCCAGTTGGGTTCAGCTGTCCTGGCTGTGCCCCCTCCCAGCTTCTTGTGCCCCTGGCAGAGCATGGGAAGCTGCAAAGCCCTTGACTTAGTGTAAGCACTACTTAGCAACAACTAAACCATCAGTGTGTTATCAACATTATTCTCATACTAAATCCAAAACACAGTGCTATACCAGCTACTAGGAAGAAAATTAACTCTATCCCAGCCGAAACCAAGACATGAGTACAATGAGCCCACAGCACTAGGCGCTGAGAGTACAAACCTCTGCAGATCCCAGTGGGTTTTGGAAAGAGATGGAGGCCCCTTTGGCATATGTATAGGACTATGGGGTGAGGGGAGGATCACAAGAGTTTTATATCTCGGATTTCTATCTCCTCTGAGCGCATTCAGCACATTACTGAGCATCCCAATTTGTTGCTTTAACTTCTATCTTATCACGACCATGAAAAAAAATATTATCAGTGCAATCTTGACTCATTCTTTGGCATCTAATGTTCCTTTAGTTTTATCATCATGTTGCTAAACCTAAGAAAAGATTACTCAACTGTTGTCTTGTCCTTTAGAGATTCAGAGCATACAGTGTAGGAACTGCATGCTGGCTCTAGCAGAGCATGTGTTCTGAGTGAGGAGCTCACTACACAACACATTCAGCTGCAGTTTGCTTCACTTAAAAATAAAGCATGCATGTTTCAGATTTCCTATAAACTTTACAAAGTGACAAGATCAACTGTTAGACTACAGTCAACTTTGCGGGGGAAGTCACGAGAGCAGTATGTCATCAGGGCAGGGGATCTGTCCTCCCTGGACAGCTGATCCTTAGAGCAGCTGAGCACCTCCACGGCTGGCCAGGATTACACCCTGCTGTAACACCACAATGAGGCCTGGCAATGCAGACTTGCTGGCATACACTTAAACTGCAGCAGTAACTAAGCCCTGATTTATTGTCAAGTTATCAATACAGGTATCAGCCATCTTGAATCATTATAAACTCAGTTTATACTGCATTAAGTCAACATGGAAGGCCCTAACGCCAATCCATCAGACAAGCCACCGCAATCACGTTAAGAAGTGCTGAGAAGGGGTTTGGATTGATGCAAGTAAATCCACCCTTAAACAGATTTCAGTTAAACTGCTACAACTATGGAAATCCTAAAGCAGGTAGTTCTGTTCTAAATTATTAAATGGTACTGGGTTTGTCCCTTCTCTGACCCCAGTCGGAGACCACTTCAGGTGGACTGTGACTGTGAACTGGGTCTTTATGCCTTTGCTTTCAGACAGAAACGAAAGCAAGCTGGAGCTATGAGTGAGACTGCTCTCCTGTGTGCTCAGGGCTGGATACAAGGGAAGAAAGGTACAGCAGTGATGATTTCCAGACAGGGCAGCCTGGTTTCCAGGGCTAGAGTGTCCAAAGGCAGAACCCGATCAACCTCCAGATCCTTACAGCCCTATGTTTTCCACCCCTGCTGCCCTTTCTCCACGACGTCTCAAATATCTTAAAAAAAAAAAAAAGCAGGAGAATTTGGAAAATCCACCCTGGCAAGAGCGTTTTCTAACCCTGTGAAACTCCCCATCTTACCTTGACAATTATCAGCACAGAAATGACAATGAAACACCGACAGTCTTCCCGACGCTCACAGAGGATGTAAAATACAGTTGCAAAGGAGCAGCAGTCACTAGCCTGTGCACTGCTGCCAGAACACGTGGGGCCTGACAGCACACTGACCAACTCTACTGCCTCGCAGCATAAGGATATACCTAGTAGGTGAACAGCGCTCCTACAGAGCAGAACTAGGTACAAAAATGAGACACCAGTTTAGCATGATTTCCTCTCTGCCGTACTACCCATGCAGTGGACCATGCTGCCCCATACACGAAGTTGGCAGGGATTTGTCGAGGAACTCTTCACAGAGATGTGTTGTGGATTTGTTTCCACGTCCATAACTCAAACGGCTGAAACGGGGAAGGGGAAGATGTGCTGCACATTAGTCCCCAGAGCTGTCACAGGTACCTTTCTCTCCCCAGCCAAACTCAGGGCTGTGGAGTCCACCATAAGATGAAGTTTTTCAGTATTAAATGCTACAATGCTGAGCAGCACATTGCTCAGGTCCCTTTCGGCATGTGGATGGAAGCAGTTTAGGAACCAAAGAGACACAGGCAACTGGACGATACCAGGAGTTTTATACTGACATTTAAATACACAGCTCTGTGATGTCTCCCCCACTGCTCTCTATTCCTGTCTCTAGCAGTCATGAACCTCTTCCCGTTGATGATGAAAAGGCTAAAGAAAGGCACTTTCTTAAATGTGACTCATTTTCTTTTAGCCAATTAAGGCATACGTTTGCATTTTTAAGAGCAAATATACACACAAAGTAAGAAAAAGAAAAGATTAACCCAATTTACTAACCACACATATTGAAAAATCACCTTATCACAAGGATGACTCAGAAAACAAATGTAAATAGCTTCTGTGATTTAGCACCGACTGACACCCAATGTATTAAAATAAATTGCCCATAATTTCTCGCAAGCTCCATGCTAATGCACTCCATAAAATGTCAGTGAAAACGCAGCAGTGCATAACTATCTAGAGGCTTCACTTGGTGGCAAATAAAACAACAAATTGTCCCCTGACCAGGACAGGGAAAGGAAGTTAATCTACATCTCCAGCCTTTCAGGGAATGTTCCAGGTTTGTAAAGCATGAGTCAGCAGCATTGCTGCTATGGAGACTTTTTTTCCTAGCATGCTACTGGCAATACAGCCTCTTGTGGCTTTCCCAGCTTTGTTATGCCATCTTAAGTGTCCATCAGGAAATAGCCACCTTTTGTATGAAATGGGACAGGTGAATTAATTGCCATTTATTCGTTATCATGTTAAAAGCCATCGCAAACCTGTATGATCACAATAATTAAAAATAATTCTACAGAGCAAAGAGCTCCACAGGAAGAAAGAGTTGGTGGGTGAAGGCAGGAGAAATCCAGTATTTTACTAAATGTATCCTAACCTTTTTATTGGTACTGCTACTACAGTAATACCACAAGCCCCTTTGTTACTGCAGCCAAGACAAAAGCCACCATACTAAGTCTCACGATCAAATCTTGCACATATGCAGCTTCCTCTAACCAAGGACCTCAATCATTTTGAGAAGCTGATGAATACCCCTACTGAGGAATACACTGGCACTTCTTTGTCTGTTTTAAAGACAAAGAAAATAAGGAAGAGAAGGAGGACACAAGCTTTCAGAAATGAACCTGGCAGCTTACAGCCCTTCACGGGAACTACAGACCTGCACCTAATCACTTCTTTCTCCAGTTGAGGCCACGTGAACTGAGCTCCTGGTCCAGTTCATCCTCCATTGCATTTGTGCACCTTGATGGTTATTTTCTTGACAGGTTATACAGGGTCCTTCCTAAAGTTACTAAACCAAACTTCTGCTAACTGGCTAACTGTCCCTAACTCCTAATATTTAAACATCGTTTGGCAGAGAGTGAAGGACAGAAATGTATTTTCTTCCTAGAAATTAAAAACAAAGCAGAAATGAGTCCTCCCTTCCCCCAAATGAAGAAAACACTGACATAACCCCACCACTTGCTGCCTCTGATCTTCCAGCCAGGCAGTACATGCACACGATGGCCAGCCCGCACCCCAGAGCAGCTCTAGCGCATGCCGTGTCCTGCCCAGCTGACAGCACACAGCCACAGAGAAACTGGGGTACTCTGGCAAAAAGGTAAGGGAAGATGTGGTAGGGGAGGAGGGGCACAAAAGATGTAAACCCATAGGAAAGCAACTTTCATCAGGACCACGATACATTAGCTCCAGTCTTACCCACAGAGAACCAGTTTCATGTGGATTACGTTCTCCCCAGCTAATAATTTTTGAGTCCATCAACCAATTTCAACCTGCTTTGGTGCAGAAGCAGAGATAACTGCCTTCCTACAAGTCACATGAAACCAGACATCCAAGTAGAAGAGACAGACCCTGCAAGTGATCCACCTCAATGTCCCAACTGAAAGGAAAGCCATAACATAGGACCCATTTTTGCCACTGAAAAATTTGCCTAGGAGATATTATTTCTAATCAGTAAAACAGCAGGAAAATCTTCACTGAGAATTCGTCATCAAGCACAAGACACACATCAGCAGGAAAGTCAGCACCATTAATTCCGATGCTCAAAAAAATACTTGTTTCATGTAATCATAGCACAAGACAACGTTAATACTGGTGATCTAACCCTAATGCTAGTAAACAAACCAAGGGTGTTGAAACCCAGCCTAGAATAGCCGTCCAGCAAAATTCCTCCTTACCTCCATCGCACGTGCTAAGAGAGGGCCGTCTAACAAGTGGGGTTACAAAACGGATCACGATCTGAGGATGGAGGCAGACATGGGGGCCCAGGCTCGCTCCTGATGCTGCTCCCCGCAAGACAGCCCTGGGGATGAACTGACGCCACGAGTTGCTTCTGAACGCCTGTGGCGTATTTGGTCACCATGTCATTTGTTTAAATGAAGGCGAGTGCCAAACATCACGTCATTCTGGGTGCGTGCCCTGGAGTCCACAAACTGTAATCCAACACACCTCATTGCCACTGCACGCTCTGGCTTCTGTTGCCTTTTTGTATCAGCTAACAAAATGTTTTTCTTTTGACACTCCAAGCCATCTTATGCTACCCCTGTGGCCATAGGATTTTTAAATCCTATCAATCTAGAATTAATTCTCTCCTTACAGAGTAAGTGCCCTTTACCTCTACTTCAAGAAAATTATACTGTTTGAAATAAGTTCCATTTTTGCCAGCATAACATCTCATTTTCTTCTTTGCAGTCAGAAGGAACGATTTGTAATGTGAATCTTAAAAACTCGGATCAAAGGAGGAGGTTAAAATGACTGATAAATCAGAGGTGTAAGAAATGTCTATGTATTGTTTATTTAAAAACCAAACAAACAAAACCAGAGCCTCCTCACCAACTCTGATTTATTAACAAATAGCTGACACCCTTTCTTTATTTTTAGGAGACCACAGAGGACTGATAAGATGCTGTGCACAGGAGATAAGAGACATTTCCATGGGAGATGTAAACCATTCATCCAAGAGGATCATGTTGTCAGCAAATTTGACTCATTATCCACAGGTACTGTAAAAACTAGGCACAGTTCTACTTGTCTGCTAACAATGCCATCACTGCTATTTGTGAGAGATCCTTCCTTTCCCCTTCTCCAATGCTGCAGCAAAACCGTGGATTTTGACATCAAGCCCAGCAAGCAGTGTTAGTCCTTGAGACAGAGTTTGCAAAACATTAATGAAATCAGAATTAGACTGCAGTTTGGCTTGCTGCCCTTGGATAATGGAAGTGAAATTAAAAGTAGAGGGAAGAGAAGGGACTTGCTCACAGCTAAAAACAGATCACTGAATGAATTTTTTCCAAGAATTAAAGCATTTTATACACTACTTACTTCAGGTTTTTCTATTTCAATGAGTCTAGTGATAGTTGATAGCAGGAGGAAGTAGTATTAAAAGCAACTAAGAAAAACAAACAAATAAAGCATTCCTTTGACGAATTTTATTTAGCCAGGAAAATCTATTAGGTAAGAAGCCTTCTGCCAAAGACAAAAAAAATACAAGGGGCAAGAGAAGTGAAAGATGTGTAGAAGAAGAAAATGAGGAACAGAGTTGTACATAAGAAAAACAGGAGAGAGAATATCCTGAAAAATTCACAAATGCTTTCCTCCAGGAAACAGCATCTATCAATCAGCCCTAGCAACTTATTGTAATGAAATTGATTATTGATCACATTTTAGAGGGACGCATTGCTGCTAGCAATGGCCCACATCCTTGCCAGTACTGACGTTCTGGCTTGGGGTTCCTGCCTGTCCAGGGACCCAAACTGGACATTTCAGGAGACCAGGCTTTCTCACAGAGTCATCATTATTCCTCATTTACCCAGGCTGGAAACATAACTGCCTTTCCTGAAGAATTTCTCACCTTTTTTATTCTGGTTTTCAAAAGGTACCCTGAAACTTCAGACTAAAGACACATGCAGATTTTGATTGCTGCCCTACAAACACACATATTCCCTCCAGGTCTACATGCAGAGCTAAGAAGTATGATCAGCTGTAGGACACCTGGGAAAAACAACACATGATAAAGTCTGGTTTGGAAGGTATTGGGTGAGAACTGGCACCTGAGAAGTTAATGCGAGATGGATATACCTTTGCCTCATTAATGTGAGATAGATATACCTTTGCCTCGTTAATGTGAGATGGACGTACCTTTGCCTCTATCCATCAAGGTGGAGGGAGCAGATTTTCAATCCTGCCTAGATTTTTGTTTTGTTTTGTTTTTTTAAGGGCACAGTCCCCACTGCAAATCCATGAGATCTGTATTCCTTAAGCACTTGACACATCTAAAAGTTCAATACAAAGAAAGTCGCTTCATGTTTTTTATTCTGCAGGGTTTTACCTCACCATTTCTTTTACAGCATCAAGGGGTTAAAGCAACCAAAGCCAAAAGGTATTAGGGGGAAGAGGATAATAAACTACTTCTCTTGGGAACTAGCAATGACACTGTCAAAAAAACCCAGTCTCTTTGCTTCATTTTGATACGTAGAAATAATTTCTGAAGTGCCAGTTATATGTCAAAAAGCCATCGGACAGACAGTCTTCCAGCACTGCCCCACCCTGCCAGGCTACTGAAATGCTGTGCATAAAAACCCTGAGCTGAGACACATGCAGGTTTTGGCAGCAGTGAATGGG
This sequence comes from Platalea leucorodia, assembly GCF_965183815.1. Taxonomy (NCBI): domain Eukaryota; kingdom Metazoa; phylum Chordata; class Aves; order Pelecaniformes; family Threskiornithidae; genus Platalea; species Platalea leucorodia. The sequence continues at coordinate 64,608,273 of NC_138827.1, forward strand.
TTAAAAGAAGTTTCCCTCCTCCATGAAAGCGATACAGTATGAAACCACCACTATGCTTTCTGCTGTGTGCTGTGATAGATTGTACCTGCTCTGAGCAAGCCACTGAGTTTAACCCTGTTCTTGCTGATGCTAAAATCAATATTAAGATGACTCCACATCCGATATGACTGGAGGCAGTTTTGCACCCCCACTACACTAACCCAAGACAATAGACAAGCACTCAGGTTTGTATCTCGCCCTTTGGTAGCTGCAGCTGAAAGGACTAATTAAATAGCTAAAGCATATGCGTACACATCAAAAATAACTTTATAGTGCCTGCCAAAACAATTTGAAAATCTATGTGAAGCTGCAACAAAACATAGTTTGACAAAATGAAGAATAACAACTACTGTTTAAATAAAAAAAAAATACACCAAACCAAAAAACAACAAAGAACAGCCCACACCCTGTATCACATTCATTCCCACACTCTCAAAATCACATTCAAATACAGAGGTGCCCTACCTTTTCGATCGGTGAACAAGCAGATTCCAATCAGTGCGTCACGTCCAAGACTATATAGTGGAGAATCTGTTAATATAAAACAAAGGTAGGGGGAAAAAAAAATGGAAAACACTTAATTTTTGCTGAAAAACAGTTTTCAGCTGTGAGAAAAGTTTTTCTTCTATTATATAAAGACATAGATGCATAAACATATCCATACATGTATGTGTGTATGGAGGTGTGTGTGCATATAATATACATTATGTACGCATCAAATATATTTATAAACAAAACCACAGAAGTTTATTACCTATACATTTTAATTCATCCAGTGTGCACCGCTATGGAATTTAATCTACAGCAGACTAAATCCAAAAAGCTACAGCACAAACGTATAACTCTTTCAAATCGTCAACAAGCAAACAAAGCTGACATTTTTAAAAGAAAATCATTACCAGCTCATATGCTGCCATACCACAGAAGCCTATCCTTAAATAACTGCTGCATAATCATTCTCCTGGAGTGTTGTTATCCATCAGCTCGCTGCCTATCTCCAGACAGACGCAGTCTGCAAGCCACCAGCTTGTATCTACCATGTGTAAGTCAGGAAAAGGAAAACTGCAAATTAGAAGAAGTCCCCGCAGTGGTGAAAAGGAAAAGAGGGTGAGTGGGAGAGGAAGAGGGAGTTCACTGGCCACAGAAATTTCGAGAATGATGACAAACCAGCCGGCTCCGCCATCATCCACTTACAATAGGATGCTGCACCTCGCGGCTGCTGAAGCAGTTTGTCAAGGGGTTGCTAGTATCAAATGCCTGACAGGCATTTTAATTGCATCCAACCAAGTGTGTCCCCAGGAATCGGGCCTTTAATCCTATGAATATCATCAACTGGTTTCTTTTGTGCTGCTGCCAAACACACACAGGCACGCACTGCACACAGGCAGCAGCGCACCCGGTTTCCACTGCGATGCCGATCCAAATCCTAAACAGGTTTTACGGACGGTACACGCTGAAAAGGAGGTCTTGAGGGATTTAGCATTTTCTGCATTACGGATTAGGCGGGCGATCCACTCTCCCCCTTTATTTTTCTATCTAGCACTTCTGTTCACGTGTTGGAACCAGCTCGTCTATGCTGTTATTTGAGCCTTGCATTTGCTTATTCACACCAACAGGAAATAAACCCAGGGAAAACGCAGAAGTGCTGCAGGACTGTAGGGACGAGCAGGGACCCTTCAGGACTAATACAACAGAGGAACAGGGCTCTCTGCACAGTTCAGCTCGCAAACGAGTTGCCGTGAGGAGTCCAGTTTTACTGCCACTATTCAGCCATCGTGTTTACCTTGATCTCATCTGCCTGTTCCAAGGCTTTCTCCAGAACAATGTTAATCTGAGTAGGACAAGGGACCTGTGAATTGGGAGATCAGCCAGTGTTTTGGGAGGAGGCATGGCACAACTGGGGAGGGGCAGCAGAGAAGGGGTAGAGGAACATGAAGGAATTTTTTAAAAAAAGAGAGCGTGAAAAAGTTGAAAGATGAACTGGTTTGGTTTTGAGTTTTGTAAGTTTGTAATGAAACAGCAGAAACAGCAAAGGAGCAGTCAAGAGAAACCAATGAGCCCAACCACGCTCTTAAGGGCTGAAGACAACCTTAAATTTCTCTGCAGTCAGGACACACAAGCCAATTAGATCCACTTCCCAACAGCAAGCTGCTGTTTCTCAGTCCCTGTTACAGCAGAGCCCTTGAGGGCAAAGGATGTCAACAGGAGAAGAAAACATCTCCCTACCACCAAGTTTGGGAGAGGTCCAACAAACCCCATCTACCTTTGAGAGGGACAACGGGCTTGCAGGAAGGAGTAACAAATCTCCCATGGATTTTCAGGGCTTCTCTCCCAAAACTTTGGGGGTAGAGGGCTGCAAAGGGAATCGATTCCTTTCTGCCTTCCCCCACAACCACGCCAAGATGACTTTTCACACATCCATCAAACTTCGCATCAACCAGAAGTTCCACCCTCATTGCTATAAACAGATCCTAGTGCCTTAAAAGCATCTCTCCTGACCTGACAGTTTTCCCCCACTCCCTAAATCACCACAGTAGTGAGGAGAACAATGAAATGGAGGAAAGTAACCCCCAAAGACAGCCTGTATGGGACAAGGATGATGGTGGAGCAGGTACTGCATGGCAGCAAAAAGGCCTTCAGAAGGAACGGAAAAAACAAGCAAGAGCAGCACTAGCGCAATTCTTAGACCTTTCCTCTGAGAAAGCCTCCTGTGACTCATCGGAAGGGGTGCCTGCTGCTGCCAAACCTCCCACTGCAGAGCTCATCCTCTGCAGAAACCAAGGAAACTCTAATCCTGAAACTCTAATCCTGCCCTCATCTTCCTCAGCTCCACCATTTAACAGTTGGTGCTTGTTCACAGCATTGCTACCATCCCTCCCTCACTTCTACAGCTCCCCCTCCACCAGCCACTCTTTCCCCAAAGCAACCAGGAGCTCTGGGAGGTCCCAGAAACACCACCATGGAGTTGGGACGGTGGAGGGATAGCAAGAAGTCCTGAAAACTGTCCTGTAATTTCTCTCAGATGTTCTTGACGGACCTCATGTGGTTCACAAGGGACTGATACATATTGGCAGGCTGTGTCCTACATGCTGGAGCCCATGGCTGACTCTTCAACCAGCCATCCAAATCGCCTTCACTCTGCCCATGCAAGCATTTCCAGGGACCCAATCTGCCAAAACAGCCCATGGCAAATGGTTTCATCGTAAGATACTGCAAATAAGAGTCAATCTTAATGCTCAAGTTTGTTCTGGCTGCCCTGCGATATGTCTTTTCATATTCCTATAAAAGCATTTCTGACAAGACAAAAGGCACAGGAGGAGACAGGGATGAAGGGCCTAATCCAGGTACATGCTGGAACACAGAGAACACTCAGCCCTGTCTGAGATTTAACCTTATGTTTTCCTGACTCAGCCAGGTAAGCAGGATCAGCCACAAAGCAAACTCATCACATAAAATTAATGCACCCCAACACAGTGAAACAGAAACACTTGCGAGCAAAAAGAAAATACAAACATTAGTAAGTTGACAAATCAAGGTCCTGGAAATGTTTAAATTATGAACTTGTGCTACATAGCATGCATTTTCAGCACCATACCTCTCAAAGAGGACTAAAGACATTTACAGTCTCAGTAAAAGGAGGTGGTGAGACTGTGACTGAAGCCTGGTCTAAACTCTAAAAGATCTTGCATGTTCAGGTGGGTTTTTCTCTTTAATTCTGACATTGATGCAAGACAGTGCACTCAGTTTCATTACCGTACTGTAGGAGAGCTTAGAAAATCCAGCTGCGTACTGCATCCCTGTGTGCAAGGTGCTGGGCAAAACAGGAGACAGCTTCTGTTATAACAGATTACTTAGAAGAGCGAAAACACAAAAGGAGGTAATGGTAGCATTCTCCTCATTTTCAGGATAACGAAAAAAAGAACAGTTAAGGGGCTTGGGCTTGCCTAAGGTCACACACAACCTCTGTTGCCAAGTCAAGCTGGAAGACCCTCCCAGAACCTCAGCCTAAGATCTTTCCACCCCAACCACTGCTGAAATCTTGCTACCAGCCTTTAACAAAGGACTTGGGGGTTGGTTGTGTCTTTTTTAGCAAAGACAGGGTGAACGTTTTATGCAATCAATGCCTAAAATAGCATCCAATATCATCAGTGATGTAGATTAAGAGGAATAAGTCTACTGAACAGAAACTGCACCACTCTGGTAAAAATAGCCCTGGAACTGGGAATTTTCTTTTTATTCACTATTACCTTACCACTTATAACAGTGCTGGGGATGGTTGCTTGCTAGAGAGGTTGAGAGGAGACAGATGCTTCACCAGACTCTGTAAATATTGCCTGTTCTTCTGCAGTAGTAATAAACATCAGACTATCCTACCTTAACAGCCATTTGAGGGACAACCTTTCTTTTCTTTTTTTCCCTCCTTGAGGGGCGGGAAACAGAATAGAAGGGCATTAATTAATTCTGGAAAAACACATGCAATATAGCACACTAGCTGTTTCACTAGAGCTACATGGTGAGGAAGGCTGAGGCTGGAGTCACCGTCTGTATCTCTATGGTTACTGATAACAGAGAGGATGAAGGGTGGGGAGGAGTTATGAAAAGCTGCAGGCTGAGTTAGCTTCTGTGGGTAACAAGGTGCAAAGGATTTCAAGACAAGTTAGAAAGTTTCAGGATGCAGGGGGGCCCTGGTTTTGTTTTTAGTCTCCCGCCCAAAGAATGAGCGTGCAAGAGCTGATCTACCCACCTCATGCAGCCAGCCCCTCCAGAGCCTTTTCAATTGCATTATTTCCTTTACACCAGTGGTGCCCCGAGCTTTGTATCTACAGCAGATTTCAACATCTTTACGGGACTTACCTGTCCTTCCTCCCAGGCTACCAATAAAACAGGCCTGTACTGGCGACATTGCCCTTCCGCAGCATCCATGCAAAGGCATCCCTTCACACCAGGTATCATGGCCAGCTCTCTTGCACCCATTCACCCACCAGCTGACACAACATGGGTTTCTGTGCAGCGTAGTTATATAAACGAGCCTTCAAAACTCAGGCAAATTATGTCCTCTTTTTCCCCTGTCTCACCTTATTTGTTTTAAACCTGTCAGACAGATATTTTCAGGGGTGACCTCTCTTTTTTGAATCCAAGCTGACTCTCCTCAACTAAATAATAGATATGAGGAATACCTAGAAAGGGATCTCCTATTTCCATTTCGCTCTGTGCCAGCGCGTCACTGAAATCAAGCTGGAAAATGCAAGATATTCAAATCCTCCCAGGCCTGCTTTTCAGAACAACCAATTCTGCACAGAACCCTTTGAAGCTACCAGATAAATGTATTCTTGGGTTTTCTTAGGAAATCCTTGGTTTCTAGCTTAGAGACCAGTGAGAACAAAAGAATAAGAAAGCAAAATTCATGAAAGGTGTTTGTTAGCCCCCAAACCTTGTATGTATATGTGCTATAGTTACTAGTAACAGCTGCAGTACAAGCTTTTGTATAATAACCCCATAATAAACCAACACCTCTGCCCTGGGTACTGCACGTGGAAGGGAACAGCCCAGTCTCACTGCTCATTCAGCCTGCTGCTTCTGGGGTGCCAGTGTCAGTGACAGCTGGGCAAAACACCCCAAGCTCAAAATCCATTCACAGAGGAAAAGCAAAGAGTAAAGAGATGAGTGAGTAGCTACACCCCAAATTTTGACATGGCAGAAGCAAACCTCTATCTCAGAAAGCCATTGAAACATCACTAAACTCATCTAATGTTTCCCCGTCGGCACAGCCTGCAAGTGCCCTGTCACCAACACACTGGGCTCAGTGACTTCCCCACTGCCCCTGGAAGACTATTTCAATTTTCACTTGGTTCCTTGAGCCTGCAATATCAGAAATAATTGATAGCACCAACACTCCTGCAAAAACCAATGCCACTTGGGAGTGCCATGACTTTCCACAAAACCAGATCACTGAACTGCACACATCCACGAGCACAATGTCTTCGGAGGCTGTGAGACAGACTTGTGCAGTCAATACTGCATTATTAGGAGGCTCAAAGATTATACGAGCTAACACAAAGGTCCTCTCTGACAGTCCTGGGCCACTGGAGTCTCTACAATAGATTCATTACCATTTTAAACATGTAGGTGAAAGAGGTGGGTTTATTCTTCTTTTCCGTCTTTATTTCGTCTTTAATTCCACTTCCTGCAGGGAGCTAAACTGCATAGTTTTGCATTACCACATAAAGTAGTAGCTGTAGTGTTACAGCCACAACAAGCTAAGGTCATAACGGAAGGCAAGTTTTCAGGGAATAGTATTTGCTCTTATCAGAGTGGTGCTGGTGCCCACAGCAGTCAAAACCGAAATGATAATTAATCCTCCGGTCTACCTAAAGATAGCATTTTTCCTACAAATCCTCTCTCACACACCAATAAGAGGTGGAGGCAACTCCCATGGCCACCACAAGCACCGAGTCCTGTAAGGGACTCGGGATTCATGACCGCCCCCAAGATAAATGGGAGGATGAGGTTTAGTCAGTCTCTCAGAAATTGAGTTTTTTCTGAATGAAAATTAAGAGTTAAGGGTGTCAGAAAAAGGCAAAGATAGACTGACATAGTTCGAAACAATGCTTGTGGTGTTGCCTTCACTGTTACAAGGTAATCAACTGCTTTTTGTAATTCCAGTTCTCAAAATCCCCCTTGCCACTACCTGGCTCTTTGCTCCAAAACCTCCTCCCAGCTCTCTTCCAAATGCTGCTTCACTCTCACTCCTCCTGTTCCATTTGTTTCCCACTCTTCCCCTTTCACTTCTATCACTGCCCTCTCTTCTTCATGAATCCTTCCTTTACCTCCCTCTTTCTGATACCTCCCCCTAACAACCCTTGCCTCCCCGCAAGAGGTAAAGGACACAGAAAAGTCAAAAGCCTGAACAGCATGTGCTGCCTGACATCCGTGGGGCATTGCGTTACTTATTCTGCTTGCCTGCATTAGTCCTTCCTCAGCAGCTCCATCCTGTCTTTAGGGGCAATTCTGCCCTTCGCTCTCTGCTTGCAGAGGAAAGGAAAGCGATTGCCTAACACACACACATAAATTCCTGCTTCAGAGAGACACTTAAACCAGGCTCCTAAAGCTGTAGGATCCAAAGCCACCAGTTAATGCTGAAAACTGTGGTCAACTTTCCCGTTATACCTCTGCCTAGACTGAGAGACACTCCTGAGAGCAGGTAACGGTTGGTGCCATCCAGTTCAACCCCAGCCTTAACCTCAACTGAGCCACAGGTGCTCTGGTAGCCCTGGAGTACACCCAGCCCTTGTCCCGGTGGGTGTCCACATGAAAGCCTGTCACACCATGTGCATCTTAGAGACACACTGAGTGTTTCTCCATCCTATCACATGGCTTATGATTAAGAAAATACTACAGATACAAACCCTACCACTTTTTCTCATGTTTTCTCTCTCCTGGCCTACCAGTGGGGTGATGAATCAAGACAAAAACTTGCTTACAGTAAAATATCACAGGTACTGTGACAGAATTTATTCAAATGTCAGTTTGTACCTCGCTTAGCCATGTAATCTAATGTTTTTCAATTAACTGTCATGTCATACCTCATCACAGAAGCTTTAGTTATTATTCTGTATTAGATTTATAAATAAAATATTTTAAATTCATGAATCATTTGTTGAATCACATTTTGCATGACCTGCAATTAAAATATAAACTCTGAGCTGGCATGGCCTTAAACATATATAAAGCAATAACTTCAATGTAAAATACACGAATTTATCTGTTTTGTCTAATCATAGGGTTTGGGCAGTATTTCAATTTAAATCCCATTTATATTTAGGACAATGTGTAAGCAAACATTTAAGTTCCATTTCAGTCAGTGGGACGTTGGCACGTAGTGAAATGCAGGATTGAAAATAGAGGTTTTCCTGAAGCGGGTCTGTATCTGTGATCCCTTTCAGAGAAAAGGTATTTGCTCCTTCATTTTCATAAGTCAATTTCAAGATCAATCTGTTTTCAGAGATATCTTCCCTAGCAGCTAAGTACTGTTTTCCTAAAAGCTGCCATCTAGTTATTTTCTCCCATGTTCACACACTCCTTCAAGAAATTAAAAAAAAAAAAAAAAAAAAAATTGGTTAGCCTTAATAACTCACTGCTTTTCCTCGACAGCAAAACCAACCAGACAGGCAATAGAAATTGCAGTAACATGTAGTAACATGTAGCAGAATTGGTTTGAACAACTTCTCACTTAGCAGTGCTTTTATGTAACAAAGGCAGTCAGGCAGAAACCCATGGAAGAGCTACCAGCAGCTGGGCCATGCAGAGGGGAAGCAACTCTGTCCTCACTACAAAGGAGAGATGACAAAGCCGCCTTATGAAAACGCTGCTAACTAGTCAGCCTGACCCACATGGGCACAGATGTGACACTGTGCCAGCATGATGCAACAGCTTATTCCCTCTTCGCATGGGCATCCACATCCTATGCATGGAGATGTGCCTGTCCAATAGCTGTCTTCACAGACTGCAGATTTCCTGTAAAACCAACCATAATTAATAGCCACTTTGACCTCTAAGACAAAGCCCAGCTAAAACCACCAGAAGCCCTTTCCTGACTTCAGTGCATTTGGATCAGAACTTGTACTTCACACACACTCTTACAGTGCTTCAGATAAAGGCAAGGAAGGCTGGCAGTGTGTGCACTGTGTGTTACAGATACCCTCTTTGCAGAGGACCCTGTTGCAAAGGGCTTCTTAATGGATTTTTGACTGTTGCATTTACTGTGAAATGAACATAGCAGATACTGCAGGCTAATTCATTAGCTACTTGTGATTGATTCTTGTTTTCATCACCATAAAAGCAGATTTCCTGTGGTTAACATAATGATCCCTATTCCCTCTTTGCTTACACACATTTAAGTCAGCCACAGCTCCACTGAGTCCACAGCAGTTGCTACATCAAGACTAAAATGGGTTTAATGACTGGAGACTTGGATTGGGTAACTTAAACATAGCTTTTATTCACCCTGATCTCACGGTGCTGTCCAAAATGATTTTTAAGCTCTTTGTACATGAGAATTACTTCCCCGATCTCTACCAGGTAGTTGCCTCGAGGGTGAAAAGCAGCAGCTGTTTAACAGCACTCAGTTACACTGCCCATGAGCTCAGGGTACGAAGCGAAGAGTGCCACATCCAATCGCCGTCACCAGGGAGACTTTTGGGAGGTATAACGTGATTATAGTCAAATGTGGTTTATCAGAATGGGAGGGAAGACAAGAAAGTCATTAAGCAAAACGGAATTTCATATAAATGGAGGCCCTTGGAACTTATCTGATATACCTCAAGGGACGTGACCTTCTTTTAGATGAAGTACCACCTTGATCAATGGCATTTTAGATGACAAGCCCAAATGGCAGCACTGCCAGTAAGTCGTGGAACTTCTCCTGCTGTTTCAACAACTGCCATGGGAATTCTTGCTACTGTAAGCCATCCAGACACTGGTTTGCACTGTATTCAAAGGATGGTACTGTTCAGCAGAGCAGTGACCCCACAGCAACACTAGAGCGCTGATGAAAATATGATCTGGAATTAAAAGGGTAGAAGGCTGAGGTGAGGATGGAGAGAGAAACTGCCAGTCTCAGTTCCTCTACCATCCTACCACAGTTTACTTGGAAGATTTCTGTTCAGGCTGACAGGCAACAGAAGAAAGCATGGACAGCCCAAAAGACAAGGGGTTTATGCTCTGTGCAAGGCACACAGAACCATAAGGGAAAGACAGAAATAAGGGTTTGGCAGCTTTAACAACAAACTATAGCAGTACAGAGGAAGAATAGTCAGGGACCAATACAACTATGCTAACCGTTTTAAAAGCCTGAATGTTAAAAAAAAAAAAAAAAAAAAAAATCATACAAAAACCAGAGACAAACATCATGTAACTAAGGGACAGCAAAAACACAGGAATCGATCAGAAAAGCTAAGGAACAAAATGAATTATAATAAGCAAAGAACATAAAAGGCAACGAAAAAAGATTCAATGTGATCTGAAAAGCAGACAGAGCAAGTCATGGTTCAGCAGAGGCACACAGCTGAACACAGCAAAGATGATGCACAGAAGGGTAGGATTCAACATTTGCCTCAATTTTCACAAGTAAGATCAACTGTAAGCAAACACTGTATGCAATTAATTTTAAAAAGAAGCAGAACCTCAGGTCAGAATAAGAAAAAAGCAGCTTAAGAAACACTCAAAACAAGATAGACGCAGCTCAACAAATTTTGTGAGCCCGTCCTGACTCAAGAAGAGCATTTAAGGTTTCAGAACAGATCTCAGATCAAACATCGCACTCCCTCTCGAAAGGAAACTGTGGGAAATTACAAACCAGTCAGTTTAACTTTATCCTTGTAAAGATCTTGGAACAAATAAACAAACAAGCAGTTTACAAGCACCTACAGGACAGGATCACGACTGAAAAAATACTACTGGCAATGAGTTTCTCAATAACAAATCCCAATAAATTAATCTTATTCCCTCCTGATTTTGCATTTATAAAATTCAGGTTTGACCCCAAGTTAGGATGAGCTTTTCACACTTCAAAAAGCATATCCAAAAACTAAGATCATTGCAGCATACTGCAGAGCATCTCCCAAATGTAAAAGCAGGAAATCAAGAAAGAAAAGGATTGAACAGCATATTGAGAGACAAGGCCTCAAACACACAACTAGACAAATCGTGAGTATGTAGCTAGGCAGTAGCTTGGCAGGAAAAGGCTTACTGTGGGCAAAAAAAGAAAAATCACAGTTTTATTTATCCTAATGGCGATGCTGTCCCTAAAACACTGGGATAATTATTCCATTTTCTTTGTTGGTGGTGATGTCTCAGCTGGAGAAGTGCCAAAACTTGGGGTTTGCACAGTAAGAAAGATATTGGCAAACAGGGGAGAGTCCAGATATAAGCAAAAGGGAGAGTTTGGGAGAATATTCTTCTAATCTTTCCTTGTAAAGCACAAGTTTTCAGATAGATATCTCTAAAGTACAGAAAACCAAACAGTAATAAAAATCTTCCAGAATATATAATTTTTGACAATAAAGCAAGCAAGCAATTACATTCTAAATCAACGGGGAGGGTGGGAGATAAAAGAGGGATTCACTCAGCTAATTAAAAGCAAAGATGATTTTTTTGGTGAGGTATTTAAAAAAAAAAACCTGCTACTGAGGAAGGTCAAACAATTTATTTATGTATTTATTTTTATAAAAAGAGCACCAAGGACAGTGCCCAGACATGCTGGCATCCTCCTATGAGTGAATGAGGATCCTGTTGTCCTATTCTACAGGCACCTGGTTTCCATAACTGTGCAATAGTGCATAGATTGGGCAACTGGTTCAGCACCCAGCAAAATTCAGCTGGGCCGCAGGACTGATTTATATTGCCTTCTCTCCATCCTTCAGCGAGCTTCCCGAGAAGCCAAATCAGGATCGCCAGTGCAGAGCACGGCACTGCACTAACATGGCTCCCCCTACGCCTTTCTAATCTGTGCCAGCCATGGTGCTGGGGACCTCAGCCTCAGCCCCAATTTGCCATTAGGGTTAGGGTTTAGAGAGCCACAAAGCCTACAGCTCCAGGGACACTGGCGCTGGAAAAGGCATGCCAAGGGGATCACGGCGCTGCACCAGCATTGCTCCCACTACATTAACATGGTCTCTCAGAGGACAAGGCAGGTGTGACAAGTCCTGCAGCTCTTCCACGTGAATCCCACCTACTGCTCCCCTCTTTGCTGCTGGAGCACCTCAGTGGGGTGGGGAGGGCACCAGGGCTGGCCCTTGCCTCTCCACAGTGCCATTGAGATCATAAATTAGGGCCTGGGAGCAAAAGTCTTACTGGGTCGGTGACCAGCTAGTCCACAGAGTGGGACTGGTTCAGATGAAGGTGTTTGTCCACTTGTTAACATGAAAGTAGAGGCTGGAGAACACAGATGCTCCTAGCATGTGCAAGAAGGCTCCCTACCTCTTTTTAAAAGGGTTCAGAATCAAAGTCAGTCTTTGGGGCACGACGTCTCTTATCTTTCAGCAAAAACCCCAAGCAACAATGCAGAACCTGCAAGTGAAAAACCAGGAGCACAACACTTAAAAAAGACTGCTGAAGGAACGAAGAGGAGAGAATAAATGGAATAACTAATACACATTTGCTCCAAGGTTGTCTCTGCACCAATTGGCAAAAAGAATACGACTGAATCATTAATAATTGAAGGAACTTGAAGACAAAGGCATTTTCAGCCAACATTAGATAAAGGGATGAAAGAGGGCTGTAATGAGAATTCCGACAATGGTATCATTGGGGGGGGGGGGGGGGGGGGGCTGGGAAGGAGGGGGTTATATTTAAAAGAAATGGTTCCTTTGTAAAATGAGAGCAAGCATTCTCATTACTAATGCAGAAACACACATCTGAAAGACCTTATTCAGCTGATGGTGTCACTGAACACCCTTTTGGACACAAGCTCTCCACTAACAATATTTAACAAGGATAGGAGACTGCTGTAGCAAAATATAAAGTGTCACTTGTAAATATTTTTTAGCCTCATAAATCATTAAGGGATGAATATTAACAAGCATTCAGCTTTCTGAGCTGTTCCTTCACTCTGATGATTCTCTGCACATAGCTGATGGGATATTTAAGCCAGCTTAAGCTTTCATTGCTTTTAGAAGTTGGCCCTGCAGACCAAGTCAGGACCAACATTACTAGCAAAACACACTGGGTATCCCTTCTTAGGAGCCTTCTTGGACAGAGGAATTTCCACCAATACCTTCAAAGGCCATCAGCTACAGCTTCAAAAACAGTAGAGAAAAGATCAGATTAGATAAGTTTCCTAGGAGAAGGGAAGGGGAAAAAAAAACAAACCATCAAACCCCAACTCACAACTCTGCATCATCTGCAGAAAAGACTAGTAGCAACCTGTCATGAACTAAAAGCTCACACTGTCAGAGTAACAAACTCCAAATTAACTACTGATATATTCACCCAAAAAGCTATTCTTGCAAACCTTTCCAAGCCCCAGGAATACGGTAGGGCAAACCACAAAGACATTTTCAGAATTACACTATAACATCATCACTCACCACGGCTAAGTCGATGGGAAACAACCAATCCACTACTCTTGCAAGAAGTTAAGACAGAAAATGCAACAGAGCACCACAACATAGCACCATCTGTCTGCAGTCCTGCCTGAACAAAGGCCATAAACAGGAGGAGGGTGGCCCTCCTGCAGCTGTTCACACCCAGAGGACTTCTTTGCAACTCCGCACGAAGACTGCATTTTCTGGTCTACCAACTTTGCTCAAGTCACCTTCTGCTGTCTTCTGAATATCCCTACTGCAGTCAGCAGGATTACTGGAGCTGTAACAGTTAGTCAACCCAGGTAAGCGTGGCTGGACAGACCCTACAGAGCCTGTTCTTGGCTGTACTCTGCCGGTACAAGCATGGAGCCACGGAAGTAAAATGGATCCAGTTTATGAGGACAGTGTTTGTTTTTTTTTTTCCCATGCTGCTGGGGATCTCTAACATGTAGACTCACCTTTGTAACTCCTGGCTTTTGGGCACTGTTATTTTCTTGAGTCTCCCTCAGATCATCTCTCTTTGCAGATCTTGCTGCAAGCTTGGAAACGCTTAGCCTGCTGTGCCATGGCTCAGCAGTGTTTCAGTGAGCAGAGAGGGAGCTCCAGGGGCCATTCACCCCATCCACCTCAGTACAAGCCATCACCCCCAAAGACACACACTTACCTCCCACAACTAAGCCTTGACTTTAGCTCAGACTAGAAACCGAACCCCAAGACAACTCAAGTACGTTAAACTTGGGATTCACCTCACTTAATAGCAGCCCTTATTCATAGGACTTGCAAATTGCCTAATATTTTGTACTAGACTCATTAATCATTTTTAATTACTTTCCAGTCAATGCAAACCAAAAACCTCAGAACCCGGAAAACTAGTAACATCATTCTTCAACATTTCATCACTTACACTCAGATATAAATCTTCTACCTAACAGAGCTTTCACAGGACAAAAGATTAGTGGAAAAGGAATGGGTTTTCATTATAGGGTTTATTCTCTATTCATTGTATATCTGAGGTTTTTAAGGGACAAAATCAGCCTGTGTGTTCATTTGGAAATTACCAATCCTCTCTTCAACTTAATTTCTTATTCTTTCCTATTCAGAGACTAAATTTTGAAGAACAGAAAAAGAAATGTTTATTGCACTTCTTAATAAAGGGAAACCATGAAAAGTCATTAATAAATCATGAACAGCTTTACTAATAAAAAAATATAGGGCCATGCCAAAATAACCAGCTTTCACACATAAAAAACCCAGCATGCAAACAAAACACAAGAAACCCACACCTGCTGCGGAGAGTTGCAGGTCAAGAGTCAAAAAAAAAAAAAAAAAAAAAAAAAAATCACATCTGGTAAGGCTGCCTGAGCCTTTGTTAACTTGTGATATTTCTCCAGGATATTTTGATTCTTTGCTACAAGACGTCGTCTGTTAAGGCCATCGAAGGACTGGGAGCTCTAGAAAAACTCAGGCTAAGTGTTTCTCAAACAGCATCCAGTGGTTACACCTGGGTGCTGGAAATCATCTGAGCTTTAACCACTGCAATGCTGGGGAACACTTTTCTTCCAGCCCTTTTTGTTCCCCCAGCAGATTGTATTTGCTGATCCTTCTTGCTGGATTTAGGCCACTTCCAGTTGTTGACCCTTGTTAGTCTATCAGGAGAGGGCCCTAATGAAACGAGCTTTCCCAAAACAGATTTTCTTCTTGCTGCTGTTCCCCTCTCTTACATTCACACATCTCTCCTCTGTTCTCTTCTCCAACCGCTCCTGAGGGCAGGGTTCAACATTACAGAGGCAAGTCACGTAAGGAGCATATGCCAAGACTCAGTGAAAGACACCAGCAGGACAAAAGGGCTTTCTTTTCCTTACACCTTTTGGAGAGACTTAGCGTATCTTCTCAGTAAAAAGACTATCTACACATGCCCCATCTACTGACTGTCAAACAGACCAGCTGATTCCTGTCTCCCACCTTTCCCAAATTCCAAAATACTCTGTTACTCTAGAGTTCAACAGAATCTATCAACCATTAGACACAGTTAAAAGCTGTGAATACTTAGAATTATTCAAATGTTTAAAAAAAAATAAAATAAATGCATGAGCTTATCTTATTCTCTGATTTCTGCTTCCTGAGTCACTACCCAAGGGTGGTAGTGACTGATGGTGGGGAGGAAAAAAAAACAAAACAAAACAAAAAAAAAGGAGAGCAGCTCTCCCCCCCAGAACTTCACAAAGCTTTCAGGCTAAGAAAACAACATCTTCTGAAAGATTTAGGATAATTCTGAAATGGTTCTGTGCTATAAATATAGGAGCAAGTGTAAATAAATCTAAAATTAGATAAATGTGGAATACACACTTAAATTACTAGCACTCCATTTCTTCCATCTTTTTTCCATCAACCTATTTGGTGTAAATTTAACAATTATCTCTGACTCTTTGGCTTCTTTCTCTTTCACCTTTCTGCTGCTTCTTTGCATCTCCATATTCTCTTCCACTCAATTTCCCATCTTTCTCCATCGTCCATGTCCTCAAGGCCTGCATCAACTCTGCCACGGCACCTTGCTCACTTTTGCTGCTGTAGGCTGGGCCTGCCCTCCACCCAGGCCCCCATCGAAGGCCTGCAATCTCCCAACCCTCCCAAGAACAAGGCTTCCACAGCCACATTACATTCCCCCCGCATGCTGCAAATCCTTGAGGAAATGCTAAACACGTGTCCTCGGCCAGGTCATCCTCCACGTAGCATAAATGCTCACTCCCCACCATGCCCCAAACCCACATCGTGTCCCTGGTGCATCCTTCACTGTGCTCCTCCACCCTCTGGCTCTCCTTCCCCCTTGTTCCCTGCCCCACTTCATTCTAAGCAGACCAAGTGCTGCTTAATCATCTCACAGTGGTGTCAGAAGGCCCAAATAATTACTGTTTTGCAATGCATACCTCAATCCTTAAGTGAAAGCTGTTCAGGACATGTGCTGGACCCCATTGTCAAACTGCTTTCAAAAATTCAATAAGCACGCCATTGGGGCAAGCAAAATGGAGCAGTATTTTCTTTCCACTTTCCCCACCTAACCTTAAAGCCTTTTCCCTTTTCTCTTTCCATCCCTTGAACAAGGAAGAAACCAAGTGTAGGAGCCTTCTCTATATAAAGCTATATTTTATTAATAAGTATACACACACGCATTGGTTCAGATTGACTTCAACATATAGCCAAGATAGAAATAACTGAAAACTACTTTATTTTGTTATACCTTGGTAGAAATGATTTTACACTTCAGTAACTTGAAAAACAAGTCACTGTGACCAGCAAATGCCTTCTACCCTGCAACATGCAATCTGATGAGCAGAAGGCAGAGTGCAAAAGGCACTTGAAGATAAAAGTCTCCTGACAGCATGCCCCTAATATCCATGCACTGAGCAGGTGCTTGCCATCTGATAGAGAACTAAGAGAACAAGATAAACTAAAAAGCTTAAGGTTTTTTTTGCTATCTCATTTTTATTCAACTACCACTCCACATGTTGCTATTTACTTTCTGCGGCTCAAGGTTTTGCCCCTTTAGAAGACCAAAAGACTCTCTCGTCCTGAATTAATCTTTCATTCCTGAAAAGGACTGGACTGAATCTCCTTATTTCCCCCTCGGTACACCAAGGGTAGTGACAGCTGATCCCTGCCTGCACTGCCCAGTCAATTATTATTATTTTCCTTCTGAAGCCCACAAAGACTCTTCAGGAGTGAAAGCTCTCTCAGTGCGAGGGCACTGTGCAAACACCTGCTAAGAAATGAAAGCATGAGACAAGATAACGGGTGGGAGGAGGAAAGAGGCTCTAAGGGACAAAGTAGCTCACTGGAACCAGAGGCAAGAGCCCAGTCTAGCTCCTGCATCTCTGCCCTGACTTCCAGAAACTGGGTGAGAAAAGATTTCCTGCAATCCAGCTTTTTCCCCATATTTGACCTTCCTTACCCAATAGCAGGGCAAACGATTATTGTATTGTTTACATTTTATCTACACTGCAGCAGCTTGAGGCCTCAGTCCCAAACCAGCCCCAGAGTACTAGGTGCTGCATCCACTTGCACCAAGCTTATCAGCTGCACAGTAAACAAATGACAATGTAGATACACGTGGACAACGCTCGTCAGCTGCAGGATGAGGTGGTATCTCAGCTGGAACCTGTTGATGCACTTTCAGTTGGCACTGCATGACGTGGGACTCCTCTGAGGACAGCACAGTGGTTTGGCTGTCACAAGGTGCTTCCTCGCACCTCCCAATCCACGTGGAGAGGAAGCAGGAAAGAAAGCAAAGAGGATGCAGCTTGAAAATTGGCAGTGAGTGCTATATGGACTGGGAATAGGACTAACACAGACACACAAAAAAAAAAAAACCAAAAACACACCACCACAAAAAGAAAAAAAAAAACCACACACACAAAAAAACACAAAAAAACAAACCAAAACAAAAACCAAACAAAAACCCCACCACACCCCTGTAAGCAAAGAGCAATCAGGTCCAAACCACTTACAGTTCGTGCTGACCTTGGCCAAACAAATCTAATGTCTCTAGCAGTCTCTCTTAGTGAAAGACAGCCAAACCCCTGATGTAGCCAGGTCCCTTCAAGCTCTTAAAAACTGAAGACTACCTCACAGAATTCTTTAAGATAAGAAAAATAGAAAAGACAAATGGATTAAAAAAAAACCCAATTCTGTCTTACCCGAAGATTCAGAGAAATGATGCTGCACTAAGTGAACCCCAACCCTACATCAATGCCCTGCTGAAAGCGTGGCTGCTCTCAGGGAAGAGCTGACCTGAGCAAAGCCTGACCTTAGGGGCCAGGAAATCCTTGGGAAGAGAGGGAAGGGGTCTCTCCAACCAAACCTCTCCCCAGTGAGCTCCCAGCAGGAGCAGAGAAACCGAAAGGCCCAGCATTCGCCAACAAGGGATAGATGGCACAGAGCAAAGCCCAAGCTGACAAACAGGCTTATTCATTTGCTTGCTGTTTATTACGCATAAGCACGGCGCCATCTGCTTTACTATATCCTTTAAAAGGCTGTAGCAGTGAGGAGGAAGGCAGCCTGTTTGCCATCCTCCTGCTGTGGAGCGCAGAGCAAGGCAGGCTGCTCTGCGGAGAGGAGGCTGCCCCTTCCCCGAGAGCACCCGTGCAGGTGCCACTGAAGGGGCCAGGGCAGGCAGGGAGGGACAGAGCCAGGGGGAAGGCGATCAAGAAACGGCTCACAACAGCAGAGCATTCATCTTACATGGCCAGGTGACTGGGGGTCTCATTGCAGGCTGAGTGCTGGCACTGCCAGCGAGGGGGAGCAAGGAGACTGCAGAGTCAGGAGGGAAGTGGGAATTTGGCTGTGCTCAGGACGCCCATTATCCTGGTTGAAACCGGACTGTTGACTGAGCTGGACGGTGCTTACTGGCACGCAGGCAGCCTGGCTGCTCCAGCAGCCTTGGCAAGAGGAGGGAACCCACAGTCCTGCAACTTTTGCAGGACACAAAGTTGCTGCTTCTAGGGCCAATTCTCCTTCTTCGAAAAGGGTTGTTCCCCTAACTGAGGGTAACTACCTTGGTGTCAAAGCACTAGGTAAGATTGAGGCCCAGGTCACTGAAGAAGCTTGTTTACCAATTTCAGAGCTGGGTGGATTCAAACGAGGGGACATGACCACCTTAGGGCGCCTTGAGGTTGCCACCAAACGCAGCAAAGCTGCAACCTATGGGACTATTCACTGAACATGCGCAGATCTCACGTGGTTTTGGGCATCCCAATATTAGATCAATCACTCATCCTATCCCACCACCGATTACTGCCATCCTCTCCCCCATACACACCCAGCCTGAGTGGTTGGTAAAGCCTCAGTGCAGCCCTGTGGAATCAAATGCTAGAGAACCAAATATCTATATATATGTATGTATATATATACACACACACACACCATATAACTGTGAAACACCCCATCTGCTCACGTTACACCACTTTAAACGCATGCAATTAACTGAACTGAAATGGCATAAGGATCTGGATCAGTCAGTGTCTTTTTCCCCCCAGACTCCCACTATTTCCACCTCTCACCCTAACATACGGAATGCCATATGAATTACTGAATGGATCATGCTAAAACTGGAGCCTGTAAAATCTATTTTTAATACAGATTACAGGGGGATATTGTCAGTCCGTGGTGCAGCATTGTTTGCCTCACAAGCTTGGTCTGTCACTGCTTCTGGCAAGCCCCACTTCCAGTGCTGACAACTAATCTCCAAACTCCTGAATATTTTTCCTTGGTGCTCTGAAATAAAACTCAGTTTCCTTCCGAGTTCCTTGGCGGGAACTTTGAAGGAATAGCAGGTTAGGAGAGAGTTAGTGTACTGCAGTTTTCCCAGCCTGCTGCTGCCATTCTGAAGTAGCCATCGGATGCCTAACAAGAATGCCCAGTTTTCACTGTCAAAGCTACAAAGGTATCTATTAATCAAACATGTGGGGCTGTTATGCTGAGCTTTCATAAAATGTCATCGAGACACACAAATCATGTGCTGCCCCAAGAAGCAGCTGGAGAAGAATCTATAGATTTTTTGTGCTCTGGTACAAACTGGGAGGGTACAACTTTTTCAGTCCCTCACTGAGAGCCCCTCCATCCTAAGGAGCCACAACAACACAGCCAAAGTCTTGGCAGGAGAAATAATTGGAGCAACTTAGTTTGTTTATATGCTGATAATTAAATCCTGATGCAAAGCTAGGCAGACTCAGTAAAGATCCAGCAGCAGACAGACACAAAAATACAAAAATCTCTTTACAAGGCCACAGCAAGTTCTAGTAGGTATTTTAAAGCCAAGGCAGGTCAGGTCAGCTGGGTTATTATTAGCTCTGAGCAGCCCATACCTCAGTGTTAGCATACATTACCTGAAATTGCAACTGTTATCAAGAGCTGCATTTTCTCCTACCCTTGAAAAATCAATTAAACCATTCCCAATCTCATCTTTACAGCCAAATGCACCATCAGCAATGCAGACTCAATCCAAAACTAATGTCAGATAAAAGGCTTCAGGTGAGGTCATAGAGAATTAGAGGGAACATGTGCCAAAAGAAAGTGATTTCTGGACAGTAACTCCTCCTTTTCTTTTAACCTATAAAGGCTCATCAGACTCAAGCTCCACTGAAGCATTTTCTTCCACAAGGAATTTAACAATTCAGAGAACCACGTGGATGCACAGTTTCTAACTGATTCCAGAAATGATGCTCACATTTGCATATTAGATTTTACCTGAGGAAATGCAGGTGCTGCCTAGGCAAAATGGGAGGCTGGGACCAATCCAGCATTTCCAGCTCTGGTTGGAGACAAACAAGCCGGTGGCTCACAGAGTTCCCAGCAGTTAGGGAAGGGAAGCCGGGTGCACTGAAGCAGCTTAAAAGTGTTTAACAAAGCAGAAACTGGAACTGATGTGTCATAAAACGCTATCAATTACCATGAAACCGTTACTTCACTTTAATGTACCACAAATCTAAACCTGCCTCTTCAAGGTACCACCATTTCATAAGCAGAGGCAGCTTAGAGCCTCACATTTAAAATGTTTCCACATTTCCTCTCCCCTCAATGAGGAAGAAATTCCAAGTCATTCCTTCCTGGTTACTCTCTGCAGGACTCAAACTTCAGAAATGCTCTCGCGTCTTTCCCTGCGACACTGAAATTTGTTGGCAAGGCTGTGCTTTCTTATCTATCTGCAGCAGATCAGGCTTTCGCCCTTTACATACAAACTCCCTTTCCTCTCCTCCACTCTGCACTACAGACATTTTATTTTGCTTTCCCTGATGTAACCACAGATCAAAGGACCTGAAGCATTTTAAAGCAGGGCTAGGATCTGACATGGATCAGGCATCCACGTAAAGGAATACAGAGACCTTGTGCTCCCTCAAAAGCTGTCTTCTCATTGGACTGGTGCATATAAAAAAGCAGGTTTCTACTCCTCCAGAGGAGGTAAGGAGGAAAAGGTGGGCACCTATCTTTTATGGTCAATGTGGTCAAACTCAATTGGGAAGGAAGCCCAAGCTGAGAGATCACCACCAGGAAAAGCCAGCAAGAAATTAAACCCTCAAGAAGCAGTAGGGCAGCGTGCCTGAGACGGAGCCCAAGGAGAGAGACACCCAGTCTCTGTGGCCAAGGCACTGCCCTCGCTCAGAGCGGTGCCTCACATCACAGCAGAGCCCTTGGTCTGGTCAGCTGAAGCTCCCCCAGCCCATATGTTCCTCTGGCTCACCAAGTGTGATATGCTATGCCTTCATTTCAGCGTGGGGGAAGAGGGGGAGGGAGAAGGGGGCAAATTAATTCAGAAGCTCTTGGCAGGCACATGAGTAACAAAATAAAGGCAGAAGTTATGTAGAGCAGGCCTGCACTGCCAAGTGAAGTCACAAGTGGCTTAGTTCAGATTTGAGTCTTTTTTTTATTTTTATTATTGTTGTTGTTATTATTATTAGTATTTGGCAAAAGGAGCCAGGAAATACCTTGCTGGTGATGTCTGCTTCTCCCAGCACAAGCCAGTTTGGAATGCTGAATGGCTTACCCTGAAAAAGGGAGAACCACACTATTTCCAAGCCCCTGACTTTTACTACCATTTATTTAAGCAGCATTGCAACAATTTTATTTTTGCTTTTATTTCTAAATTAATATACAATGAGAACAAATCTTCCCAAGAACGTTCATTTTTCTCCTCTATTAACTGGACATGGTCTTAGGGAAAGAGGGAAATTTCCCAACACATGCACTGATGAAAGTTGAGTTCAATCAAACAGGAAAAAGCCTCTGTTCACTTAAAAGCCTTATAAAGAAAAGAATCCTGAAAGAATCCCATCTTTCAGATATGTAAACACAAAATTAGAATTCACTGGTTCATCTGAAAAGTGAAATACATGGTCCCACTGCAGGATATAAATAACTCCCAGTTAAACCAATGTGAATGACTTGCTCCCTGCAGCAGCAGAACGTATGGTCTAACAGGGCATCTAATTTTGAAGGAACCTGTTTTTAACTTCTGGGCAAAGAAGTAGTTTAAGCTTAAGGAGGATGAAAAAATTATGTATGTTACTTACAAAAAAAGGCCCAGTTTAGCAATATATAGAGCATCAAATTCATAGAACACTAAGCAAGCCTCCTACAAACCTCTTGCTTGAAGTGAAAGCCAAAAATACAGCACTCTGATAGAATATACCCCTCCATCTGTTTGCTGCTTCAGGTCAGATTAAATACTGCAGCTTCCTAGAAAGCTAAATAAACTTTACCTAAGAGGACCCTCAAAACACTGACATGTGACTGTGGCCAGCATGCTTCCTTCCTCTCCAGAGCTTGTAGCAACAGAGTGTCCTGTGCCACTGCGGAGAGACCCACCACACTCCCTGAGGCAGCACTTCCTCATACCAGGCTGTTGTGCCAAATGCTGTATCTTCATTATGTTACCTAAAAGCAGTTGGATGTTTCTCCTGGGTAGACCCCAGGACCAGATTTCTCCATTTCTGCAAGGTGAGCTTTTTTTCAGAAGTGTGGCTGCTGGCAGAAGTAAACTGTACGCTTATGTTTCACCCAGTCACAACAGGGTCCCATTTGTACAATCACACACAAAGCGGCATTTTGTACTCTCATGAGCAAAACCAGTTTCTAGGGTCAAGTAACCTTTAATCCAACGGCCTGATGTCAATGTCATGAATCAACATAATAAATACACAAATAAATAAAATTACTGTGAATATTTCACTCACATGCTGTTGGAAAACCAGGACTCCAAGTCCTTTGCTTGAAAGCACAGGACTTCTGCCATCTCAAATGATGGAGAGCCTCTGTATCTGCTTGTACTGGTTATCATCTACCCAGTCGGGATGGGACACCAGCACTCTCCACCCAGCACATCGCACTCACCACTTCCAATAAACCAACGTTCAATTTAACTCACTCATCTGTCCCTCTCCAAATTTGTAAAGACACGTGCAGCTCCTTCTTCAAGAAGAGCATGAGCGTAATACCTGTGACTTTAAATGCAAAACTAATCCTATTGAAAACTATCCTTACCTGACTAAAACTCTAGCAGATGCAAACAATAAAACCAGGGGGTAAGAAATGTGAAATACACTCCTTGAGCAATATACCCGAAACAGTTTCTTAAACATCCTGTATAAAGAGCAGAAGCAGCTCTTATGCATGAGTGTTTAAGAAACCACTGTTATTTCAGAGATGGCATTGTGTTCTTTACGAGGCTACATACCTGAATTGGCTCTGTTCTAATGTTTTACGAACCACACAAAATTCATTGTCATTCATTCTTATACCACCATAAATTCTTGACAGAAACACAACTCTGGTAACCAGCCACTTATATATTGCTATTTCACACCTCGGCCTCACCTACCCATTTTCTTACAGCCATGGCTGACAGAAACCCCAGGTGCAGGCTCTATATGGAGGCAGGAATTGCTAGATTTATAGTCGTTACTAAACCAAATGAGAAGCCAGTGAACGGACCAAGGGAACCTGATGTGTCATAATATCTACCATGTCACGCATAGCTCCTGTGTTTAGTAGAAAGATAAAACTTAAATCACAACACCTACCCAGTTCTTCAAGAAGAAACAGGGCAAGAGAAGCCAGAAAAAAGCAGCAGCCAGGCACAAGCTGGTTGATGATACCAAGAACCCTTCAAAGCATATTATCACAAATTGGTGTCAAGCCCACCAAATTACTCAAGAGCACTTGCTAAATAAATGTGGATCATTTTGTTGTAGCAGCCTTTTTCACCCTACACATAGTTGTGACAGTTGTGCAACAGCACCAGCATGAGACAGCTCCCCCAGTTTGCTCACCCCAGGACAGACACGCTTCCTCTCACTTACAGAGAGTAAGGTTTGCTCAAGAAGCACAGACTCTCACAAGCACAAATGCTCACAGCAGTGCTGCCACAGCCACATACCCGTACACCAGTGAAGCTGTTAGCGCAGAAAAGACACCACCATAAGCAGCATGCTGAAGTGGCCCTGTGATTCCCTCTGCTATCTCCCCAGAGCCCTGCGTAGGACCGTGAGAGGCCAGTGAGAAATTCACACACAAACAGTAAACTAATACAGAGCACAAAGTAACTTGCTTGCTTAAGTAGTTACCACATTGTCACACAGCCTACTTACCATTCCTTTGCCTCTACAGTAGAGTGAGGTATGTCTACATGTATAAACAAACCATAAATATCTACAGGATTGTGGGCTGCTGCAAAAGTCCTAATGCTTGAATCCGGGTAGGTTTGCTATATGGCAGAAGTGCTGTACTCATGTTATAGAAAGACAAGTCTCTCAATCGCAAGCGGGTCTTCATTCATTTACATGCCCACCAGAGCTGGTGCCAGGCTGCAGGACGAGCAGCAGGACAGCCACGGCACACAGCAGGCCAGGATGGTGCAAAGTACTGCATTTCTTCCTGAATCGAATGCAGTTCTGCCCTTTTGCAACTCTCCCCTTTCCACCTCTCATTGTCCCCCTAAGCTGAAATATAAAAACTCCGGTTTGACAGAACCGCGGGGAAATGCAAGGACACAAACATGTTATTCACAATCCAGAAAATCTGTCTTCTGAATTAGAAGCAGCCAAAGGCTGAACTCTCCAGGGCAACTTGCTCCAAGTACTTGATGTGGCCAAGGATAAAGCTAACAAGGCAGAAAAAAATCTCAGATTTAAGCAATCAATTGCTGAGCCGCTGAATTGAATACAACTGTGGATAGGACTCAGAACATTATGAGACACATTTTAGTTTCATTTGTGCATCAGCAGCATCCCCCTTCTCACCTGTGTCATACAGCTGCAGCTGAGGTCAGCAGAGCTGTCAAAGCCAGTGCAGCCCCTCCATAAACACCACAGACTGATAACCATTTCTCTGTGAGGATTATTTGGAGTTTGTTCCCTTTGGCTATCCAGTTTGCTGCAGCAATAAAAATAACTCTACTTCAATAAAGCAAGGCCTATACAGAAAGACTAAATTAACAGGAGCTGAGTTCAGACAATACTAAAAAGAGATATGATAAAGGTATCATATCCAAACATTTACAAGATTACTATGCACACCAGAGAATGCATGCAGCGGATAGGAAAAATAGGTCTATCAGAGCACTAAAAATCTAGGTAGTTATTGGGAAGAAATTTTCTATCAGTAAGGACAGTGAATCAAAAGTAAAGCAGCACTAGCACTGGTGTATGCACTACATCCCTGAACTACAGTGAGGGAACTGGGGAACGAGCTTTAACTTCTGGCTAGCCAACTTCCTTCATCCACTCAAATACTTTTATTTGCAGTTTTGGCAGCTCCCAACACAGCTGCCTTTCCCCTCCATTATTGTGATTTTCAATTTAATACACCATCATTTTGTCTTGCTACATTCCCTCTGAGCTAATATCCTGCTGCTAGGGGCAGCAAAGAGCCTTTCTGCTAGATCTTAACCTTCCATTTTCTGTGATGTGCAACGCACCATGGGGTGCATATTGCTACACTGCAGAAAGTTTTAATTCAGAAGCAATCCCATGAACACCTTCTAGGCACTAGCTGGGTCATTTGGTGAGAAAAAGCAGCTAGGAAAGCATAAGAAAAACACTACATATGCCATAAAAAGACCAATCATTTCTTCAAGCAGCAGGGTGCTATAAGATGACAAAGGCTTGTCTCCCTTGCAATGCCTGTCTGTAGTAAAAGGGCCGGAGGCAGCTCTATGCCGATTTCACCCCAGCAGGCAGCAGCAGGGCTACGCCAATATGGGTCTGGCAGAGCACAGAGGCATTTTGGCTGGTGGGGAAGAACCACCACGTTGTTCTCTCAGGGCCACCCCAGGCGCTGCAAGATCTCCCTAAGGGACCCCAGTCAGGGTCACGTTAAGAGGCGCCGTCTGTCCCCGTGCCCTCAGCTCTGCTGCGGTGGGACTGCTCCTTACATAAGGCGCCCCCTGAGCCGGACAGAGAAGCCCTTTAATGCACTGGTGTCCCATCCAATCCTCCTCCCAGCAAAGAGTTTAATGAGGGCTGTTTTCAAGCAAGGTTAGGAAGAAAACAATTATCTTTTTTTATTTGTATGAACACAGAAAGTAATTGAGCAGAGTAGGGAGGGGTGGGCAGGAGGGAAAGAGAATGCATGGCCTTTTTCCTCCTTCTGCATATAGCTCTGAGAAGCACTGGAGTAAATACTTAAGTTCAGAGGATACACAGTATCTGAACTGGAAAAACATGAAAAGAAAGTGCAAGAATAAAAACTTCGACAAAACCTTCCAGCCTTTTTCCCTGACCATTTAGGGGGTTTATTTGAGTTTTGCCACTCCCACCCCCCAAATCAAAGAGAAATTGCAGTGAAACTGAAACTTTTTGTCCAATCACAATTTTTTTCTTTCCTGAAACATCTCACATTGAACTAGTCAGGCCAACATGAAAAACGTTCTTGTAGGGAGTGTGGAGTTAATGATTTGCTCAATGGGGATGGATTTGATTTGCCTTGTTTGCATCAAGACTTGGCACAGCTTACATTTCCTCATCAGCAGTACCCAAAAAACCCAACCTTACAAACACCACCAAACTCATAATGATGCTCAATTGCTCTGCAGAAGTGATCAGCTCTTACAATTTTACATTCTGTATCATCTCTTTACAACTACAGCTTCTCCCATTCTTGCACTCAGCCAGGACCAGGCTTCTTACCGGCACCACTTTGTGGAGGTGCGGTCCTCTCCCTATGTTTTGCTCACTTGTTTCAAGGCCAGACCTGACACTGCGGTGCTCTGCCGAGGGGACACCACAGGAGCAAGCTAACCCACACGCAGCTGCTGGGGCACCATCTGGATTGCAGGCCCGCCTCCCAGGAGCTGCTCCGCTTCAGCAGCTCCCTTCCCCGCTGGCGGCTGCCATGGCTGCAGCAAGGCAAAGCAGGCACCTTTCTAAAAGGGATTAATGTCTCAGCACCGACTTGGCCTGCTAAGCGGAAACCAAACGACACTACAGCTCTGCCCCACGTGCTGCCATCCTACCCTGCACCAAAGGAGGGCTGTGGCAGCGCTCAATGCTGCAGGTCTGCCCTCTCTGCACTTCGCACGTGCTTTGACTCACGAAGCTCAACCAGCAGGCACCACACTGAAAATCTCCTCTTAGTTCTTCTGTTTTCCCACAAAGGAAGCGCTCCTTTCCATCTACACTCGCATTGCTCCCTGGGCACAACAGTATTCTACCTGAGCACTTTTGTGAGCAAGTTTATGGTAGGTTACACCTATTAAGCCAAAGATTATTACTGCTTATTTTCATTGCAACAATGTTTAGGAAACAGCTGAGAATGGGGCTGCATTGTACCAGGTACTGTACAAATACACAGGAAGATTATTCATATAGATATGTAGGTGCTGTACAGTATCAATGTTTTTTCAGAAAATTAGCAGTAAAAGCATATCACAAACGGATTTTCTAGCAACTCCAGGACATCATCTTTGGTGGGGTAAAAATATTACTTTGGATGAAGTTATATGCACCTATTTTCATTTGGTGGGAACTTGTGTAGCAGAAAAAAGATTTCAGATTTTGAAAATACTGGTATTATTGAAAGACAGAGGAAGGCCTCTGTCCCAAAGAGTTTGCTATCTCAGTCATCATTAAATATCAAGGAGGGAAAAAAAACCAAAACAAAAAAAACAGCCAACCAAACAAACAACAAAACACCTTCCTTCATTTATATGGTGTAAATACACAGTTTCTCCAGACAGAGACTACTACTTCAATAGCCTCAACTTCTGTTTAAAGCAGCAGATTTTTTATTATTTTAGATGACTTGGGCTAGAGGGCAAAATCCTAGATGTGGCAGAGAGTCAGCATTTATACCAGGATTTTTTGTTCGTTCGTTTTTAAAGTATCTCTCTTGTTTTAAACACAAGTAAAACAAAGTGCTCAATTCCACTAACACTTGTAAATAACATTAAAAGACAAGCACTTCGGTGTATTTAACATCAGTTTGAAAATTGTTGTAAGGGATGGACCATAAACATGATTTTGAATGGAATGATTTCCTTCCTATTTTAACATTTTTTTAATGTCTCTGGAAATGAAAAGGACTATTCACAATCTTGAAAGGATGGATTGTCTGGGGAATTCTGTCCTGTTTCCCAACTATACTGGTTTTATACTCAAGGCACGTTTTAATACTGACTAAATTATCCACTCTTATCATACTATACACACATACCCCCCCCAAAAAACCCCAAACCCAGAAATCATGCCTTTTGGTGATTTTTTTTTTTCATGGTAAAATATACAAGTGTATAATAGCAATAATGTCCTTTCTTTCACACAATTCTTGTAGCTGCTGAGCACTGCACGAGGTCCCCTTCATCCTCACTCACTTCAGTGGAGGTTCCTACAGCATCCTTTGGGATAAAGTCCTTAAACACTGAGTTTACAAAGCATTTAAGCATGTGCATAACTTTAGGCACTTGGGCAATCCATCCTCACTTAGCAGAGCACTTAAGCACTTACAGTAAATCATGTGCTTGGTGGCTTCCCTGACTCAAGGCTTTAATGTTATGTCTTTACAGGACTATCCAGCTTCTACAGTGTGACTGAAATACAGAGCCAACAGCTCCAGAAGTTACAGACCAAAGTTGGCTTTGCTTTTTGAAGACAGTATGGTTAACAGATAGAATATGTGTACCATAAGCCTATTACGTGCAGTACATAAAAAGCTCTGATTGGGATCAGATGTTGGCAGGTGTCATTAACTTGCTGTTAAAAGAAATAAAATGTATGTGTTTTAAATGACAAGGAACCTTTGGAAACCAGCAGTAAATAAAAGTACTCTTCAGGATGAGGGCAGGAATGAGCACGATGGATGTAGTAGCAGGTTCACTACTACATACCTGAATCTCTGCAAACAGCAATGCGTCTTTGCATCTGCCAGACTTTTCAATTATAGATTAGTCCTGGTTTTGCTCTAGTTTATCGGCTCTTATCACCATGGCAACACATCTAAAACTACCAGATACTTACTTCTCTCCCTTCCCTCCCTTCAGCCAACTTGGAACAGATTTGGAGTTGTTTATGTGGCTTTTATTTAGATGTCTCCCCCACAAGCACATCTCCAAATGCTGAGTTACTACAGGTGCTCCAAACAACAAGGCTCTCTATTTTGCCCTCTGCAGGTCCTAAGGTTAATAGTCTGTATGATTTACTTCTGGCATTGATTTCTGCACACAATTTGAGCTGTGTGTCAACTACTTAACAGTTTTCATCACAAGCCCACCCGAGCCATTGGCAGGCTTGCTGCTGATTTAGTTACTGCTGTTCCCATTCATCTAATCATCAAACAAAATAATCCTCAATTTAAAAAAAAAAAAAAAAATTGGCTCTGAACTCCCAGGCATCAATCTTTGGTGTATTGACCCTTTATCACCTAGCTTTGGAAGTTACAAGAGTCCTATTTGTTGACGACTTATCTTCACGAGTTACAATACTTTTTCTTCCCCCAGATGAGCAATGGTAAAATCTGTGTTTATTAACCTAGAAGCACTGTAGACAGGAGGGCAAGATGTTTCCCTTTCAGAGCCATCCAGTTTTTGTGTACACAGAAGAAAAAGTTAACTAGGACACAACAGGGCATTGGCTGAAGAGAAAACTGAGCCAGCAAGACATGCAGGCAGGACCAAGCTGTCCTCAGAAAGCCCCAGAGGAACAGAAGACACATAGCTACACCATCAGTTAAGAGCCTGCTGTCAGATCAGACTCACCCACCATCCATATTGTAAACCCCTGGCTCATGCTAACAGGACACTTCAACCCAAGCTCTCTGGACAAAGAGGTTAGTCATATTCAACATCTTAGCAGGCCCAGATTATTAATGTGATCTGGACAGCTTTGGAATGGGAAAGGCAAAGCAAGCTACTGACAGCCCACCAGCAGACTGGAGAAGATGGCTCCACCTATGTACACCTCAGATGCTTTGGTCAGATATAAAGCCAGGCTCTGGCCAGCCACAGTGAGGCGTGATGTACTGGAGCCTGCTTCTTATTGCACATTGCAAAAACACCCAGAGCTAAGAGAGGTGCAAGAACTACCAGAAAAAGGCAACAGTTTCTTAGACCCCCATGATGAAACATCAACATCTGAGATTGGGCCCCAGCAGAGGGAAGGAGAAGGCAAGGAGGAATTTGAGATGAGGCAACTCACAGACTGGAAACATCCCAAATGAAAGATGCAATCAGAAAACTAAGAGCACAAAGCAAACTACTTTATAAAAAGCAAAAGTCCTTGTACATTCCCAGACTAGTTGAGGTGGGCAGGGACCTCTGGAGATCATCTAGTCCAACCCCCTCTGCACAAGCACAGTTGCATTTGTTCATATCAGCAACTATTTGTCCAGAAGCAACCCACTTAAAATAACCCTTTGGTCCAGTTTAATTAGAAATGCAATTTAAAAAAAAAAAAAAAAAAAAAAAAAAAAAATCACAGTCCTGCACATTAATTGGACAGGTCAGTGGATGTTAGTCCTTTCCCACTCGAAAACACTGATTTTCACCTTCATTACGAATCATATCACAAGCCCCTGGCTTTTCACAGCCCTTAGCTAAACTTGTACGTCGTCTTGAACTTGGTATCTGAGACACTACTTTGATGCATTCCTCAGGAGTACCCTAAAAGCATTTTCTGCTACACATAAGAGTATGAGCAAATGAGTCAGCACACACTGGGTGTGAACTTGTGTTGCTCTTTACTCCCTGTTCATTTATCTAGGTGTAAGTCAGGAACAACCCCACTGCTGTCAACTGAATTACATCAAAGAAAGAAAGAAAGCGCACACAGCTTTCTAAATAGAAGATGCAGTATCATGTTTTACAGCTTGCATAAAACACTGCACATCATTATAGGCTCACAAAAACATGAATGTTTTATGTGCTACTTATTAAACCATACTTGCCGTCCTAATACAAGAGCAACACAAAAAGAGGATTGTCTTTCAGACAAATGCAAACCTACCTGTTTTCTAAAGTCCTGCTACAGCTTACACTAACACACAACCCCCTCTCATTAAAGGGATCAGGAGAAAAAGAAACTGAAAGGGAAAAAAAAAAAAAAGAAACTGAAAATGATGCAAGACAGAAGTCTGAGATGCATAGCAGGTAAAGAAGTAAAAAGCACATATCCAGGATTGCAATTTTTAGAAATCCAGGGATCAGTTCTCAGTCCCACCTTAATGCCTGGGCAGTCTGATGGGGCACAGAGCACCTACTTTAGCAGAAGTCTCCAGCAAAGCAATTGCCAGCAAAGCTACCCCTTTGCCAACTGCCCCATGCATGCCGGGAAAGCCAGGCTATGGCTTGCATCCTTGCTGAGAATCTTGGCTCCTCACATGGGTCTCATCACTGCGTTCCTTGCTATGAGACCATGCATCAAGCTGGAGTGGCCCCTTGCTGACACTTGGTGAGCCTCAGAGAGGCTTTCCCTACTCTCCTGCCTGGAAAGTGTCTCGAATCCTTTCTTGCTCTGCATGAGTAGAGGACAAGGGAGATGCCTTGGTGACTCGAAGGTTAGAAGTGAAAGGTAGGACTCAGTATTATTAAACTGGAAGGGCAGCTGCCTAAAGGCCAAAAACTTGGTAGAGAAAACAACCTATCTGGGCAAGTCCTTGTGGCATCACTTTGATAATGGCTTTCTGCTTTTGAAAGGTACCAGGAGCTCCGGAGATTGCAACCACTCCAGGCCTTTGATGTTTCTCAATTAGCTGAACCAATGCTAGGACAGCCCTGAAAGTATTGGCACAAACTGGCTTCCACGCACAAAACCTCTTTCCCTCTTCTGATAATTCTCAAGCTCCTGAAGAATCTGTCTTGACTGTCTGGTCCACACCTGCATCCATAGACATCTCCTGGATGGATCGCATATGCTTCACCTAGAAAACTCATTCCCCTGCCTCATGGAGAACATTTAAAATCAGAGCGAGGAGGGCAGCAGAATTCTACAGCTCAAATCATTCTAAAGTCAAACAAGAAATCTGTGTGTTTCCAAAGATGGAGATAATAGTGAGCAGTTTAGTTTTGCTAAGGAAAAGAAGGTTGTACAGATGAACGTGCACAGATGCCAAGCCTGTACCATCTGAAGCTTCAAGAGTTTGAGCTGCAACTGGGAAGGAATTGTCTCTTTCATCTGGTGTGCTGTTAAACAGCTGTAGAGTCCCTCCTCTGGTAGTATAAACATACTTTGTCTTTAGAGAGATGTAATCTGGGTTACATGAGAGGGATATAAAAAAAAGTAGTGGACCAGCATTTCCTCCAAGCTTGTATCCCATCCCCAGACATAGTGGACTCCAGACATTTTTTTTTTTTTTTTTTTTTTTGCACATTCACTCTGCAGGTTCACTGACTGTGAGGTTGACATTCTCAGGACAGGAATGGAGTTCAGTAACGTCCTTTCTGCAAAACCAGAAACCCAGAGCAGAAGGACGTTTAAGCAGACAGACAGCACACAGCAACGTTCACACCTAGGAGTTCTGACCACAGGCTAGAAAAAAGATCTTATGTAGGAGTATAACTTTAATCATGTATGTAATCCCCTAGAGTCTATTTATGGGCTTGAAAATTAAGACTGTACTTGATTATTTTTCTGGAGGGAGGAAGCCTATGATTTCCTAAAGTGATGGGAAATAGCGTTCCAAGGCAACTTTATTTACTTTATTATTGAATGTCCACATTCCCCAGTTTAGCACTTCAAAAATAAATGCCTTTAAACAGTCCACCTACAGCACTAGCTACACGATCGGTTCAACATTTTCCAGTCATCCATGGTTATTTAAGTGCAAAATGAAATCAGAATAAAAACACAAGAAGCAAACATTCTTCGAGTTCAGAAACAACAAAAAGCCCCTCCTGTTCTTTAAGATATTTCCACTCATACTAAAGTATTTGTTGCTAGAATGAAAGTGAATGAGGCCCTCCAACCCAAAGGTAATTTACAAAACAGTTCATGGAAGGAAAAAAAAAAGGGGGGGGGGAGGAGGGATTCAGAACAGAAATGTCATCTTGCTAATAACTATTGTTTCTATATCAAATAATTTCCATTAGTGAGGATGATTCACAGCAACCACCACTGCCAGCCTACCCTCAGCAGTATTTAGTCAAAATGATGTTGCAACTCTCAGGAATAACATGCAATAACCATATGATTTCCTGCAATGAAATGTCAGCCCCGAGTCCAATGCTATTGCTGTGAAGGCTGTAGCTGTGTCTAATGAAGACCAGAAACGCTCCCCCTGCCCCCCAGCAATGCTTCATAGCAATGGTGGCACCTTGTCAAGAGGGCAGAAGTCACACCTCTTCTCAAATCTGCCACTCTGATGATTTGTTGTTGTTGTAGCACAAAAATTTTGCTAACATTTCATGTGAAAAAGGACCATTTCAGCACACACTTTTCTGATTATAATTTGTTTCTTCAAAATACATGGAAGCATTTGTTCACTAAAAGCTAATGAGTGTCTTATTGGCTTGAAGGACCAGCACCCAGAAACCACGGGAAAAACCTGAAGGCAATTTGATAAATGCTTCCCCTTTCCAAGATCAGAGGACCAGATGTGCTCAACCTAGAGCAGCCAGGTTAATAAACACTTAAAACACAACCAACAACCATTAAAGACATGAATGTAATGGGAGGAAAATGCAAGTGTTGCTAGATCTGACTTGTACAAACTGTGCTTCAGATGCCAAATGACTCCTGGGGCTAAGTGCTCAGCATCTTTTGTCAACTGTTACTATCTATGAGAAAGCAGGGATGTTCATCTTCCTAATTAAATATCTAATTACCCTACCATGGGCACAAACCAGGGCAACTGTTTGCAAGCACCAAAATACACATCCACCATCCTTTAGTTAGGAAACCCACCCTTTGCCCTGTGTGTATGCTGCATTCTTCTGGCATTTTGCTTGCAGAATGTGCAGCTTTTTTGATCCAGTCCAAAGATGTGATTTGCAAAGTCAAGAGGGGAATAAAAGCATGCCTGAAGGAGGACAAAACCTTCTCCAAGTAAGACCACAACGCTCCAAAGCTGACAGTATCACCTGTGAAACAGTAACTGCCACAGCATTACTTGCTTTCCTCCTATTGTATTTCTAGGAATCTGGCTATCAGAATGCCTTTCAAGCCAAATTTCTAACATCATGAAGTTGTATCTTCAACCCACTCTCCTGCATGGTTAACTGTTTTTTTGAAAGGTTCTCAGACTGCTAAAGTCTTGGGGAAAAGTTTAAACAGACTGAGATTGGTTTCAAATACACACATGCCTTGCAGTATGACATTTCTCTAACTGCAGCCAAGATTTCCATTTACTTTAATGGAAAGTGACTGTTCTAAATGACTCCCCTCTCACATCCCTACCCTCCTGCACTCCTACTTGGATCTTCTTTCATTTCCTCACTCTGCCCATACATTCAGACCTCCTTCACTGACACGAGGTTTTAGATTGCTGGATTCCTCTCGCACCCTCAGTGTAAGTCTCCCCAACCTTATTCACTGGAGCCAGGTGGGTATCAGGCCTGCTACTGCAACTATTCATGTGCTCATAGATCCTTATTCACATGACTAACATGGTACACCAATATAAGTGTTCGCAGTGTCAGGAACAAAACAATTTTGACCACAGTAATACAGAATTACTTGGACCTGGCTTTAGCTCAGCAATGATAACCAGCACAGCCAAGGCTTCACGCTCATCTGCTCCTATCAGCTGATGCTGACTTTACGATGTGGCCCAAAAGTTTTAACTAAATGTGATCAGGATACTTGTTACCTTCACGGCTTT
The DNA here is from genome assembly GCF_965183815.1 of Platalea leucorodia. Lineage (NCBI taxonomy): Eukaryota > Metazoa > Chordata > Aves > Pelecaniformes > Threskiornithidae > Platalea > Platalea leucorodia. The sequence goes on from NC_138827.1 coordinate 64,643,186, forward strand.
TGTTCATGCCTTTTAAAACAGTAGCCTGGCTGGGTGTAAGAATCATTATAGTAACAGATTGCCAAACAGAAACATCCTTTTTTTTTTAAAGAAAGAAAGAAACTAGGAGGGGGGAGAAAAAAAAAAAAAAAAAAGAAGGAAAAGACGGTAAAAATAGAACTGGCTGGAAACCAGAGACCACAAGAAGAGCTGGCTTACAGGAAATTGCCCTCATCAGTTACTAGATGGGAAATATTTTCCCCATGTATTACATGGATCATGCAGAGAGAGGATGGTTTTACACAAACTCAAAAAAGCATATTATCACAAGACAACCTAGCTTGTAATCTTGTATGGTTGGGGAGAAAGGGAATGGAAAGGTTGCTCCTTTTCTGTCCATACCAGCAAAGCAGAAAGGATCCCAGAAGATACTTTGTCCACTGCACTTAGCAAGTTTCAGTTACTGAGTTTTAAAATAAAAACATTAAAATGTTTCAGCCAACATAAGGCATCAAAACAAAATCAACTAAACAGTAACAGATAGATCACAAAACAGAAGTGTAGGACCCCTGACTTCAGTGGTTCTACGCATATGAGCGAGCATTATTCACAGTAACAATGTCTCATTTGTTCAGGTCTTTACACGCTGTTTCATTGCAGAAGTATTACACCTATTTTCACTGTGCCACTCTAATTGAACTTAATAGCATATTACTTAACGAGGTCTACAGCTACAGGCAAAGCTTACCTATTGCTTTTTAATACAAAAATGGTACATTTCCTAATCTGCCAATACGAGTGGTTTTGTCACAGAATGAGCAAGTGTTTGCACAAATGTGGCTGCTGTTGCATGATGTGGTTTAAGCCATGAATGAACAAATAGCTAAATCTCCTCCCAAACAGACAGCTTTTGTGATGTGCAATCATAACCGCAATTTGGCTCTATCGTCTGGCTAGGACTTCAAGCAGCTTTTACTAGTTACTCCTCAGTGCTCTGCAGGCAGTAAACGGTAGGCTTCTCTCAAAAAAAATGCCAAACTATTCACTGACAATTTCTTTTTGTTTATGAAACCAGTTCTCCAAACAGCAACGCTGCTAATACACATGTAATAACAGCACGCTTGCTCCACTGTTCTGCAGCACAATAAATGCATCATTAGCCCTATTTCTGTATTGCTTGAGGTCACCTGGGAAGTCAACAGCAAAGCTGGGTTTTGAGCATAGCCCACCTGAATGCCACTCTCCCTTTCTGTTGCCCATGCGACCAACATGCACAGAGATACTATACCGTGCTCTGCCCCATGTCACAGTGTCCGAAGCCAGTCGTGGTCACAAAGAGAGTCCTTCTACATACACAGCAAACTTTGGATCAATCCTGCTATCACACTAATAAAGACCAAGAAAAGCTAGGACTGTTTTCCACCACTTGCTGAGCTTCCATCACCTCATTGACCCATTTTTTTAGAACGGGTCTATTATTTCCATTATGTGGCTCAAAATTATCACTCACTCCTAGAAGAGCCATTCACCAGCTTGAACTAGGTAACTCCCCCACCCCCAGTACCTTTTTTCTGTACTTCTCAAGGACCACATTCTGCCCCCCATACACATACTAACTATCATCTTCTTCCCCAAACACTCCCATTGCCGCACTGCAAATCCAGTACTGCAACAGAGTTTGGCTCTTGCACTGCCAGCAGAACCTTGAAGGACCAGCAACAGTGCTAAATTACAGAAGTTAGCTGGGCTGCAGCCGCGGATATGAAGGCCAAAATTTAGATCATAAGAAAGGATTGGTCTGAGGAAGAAGTTATATGAAACCGCAAAATTTAAACATGTAACACGTAAAACATCTGGTCTAAGAAACCTAGGTAAGTTGTCGGATTCCCCACCTGAATGCACAGGCTGGATGTGGCATTACTGTCATGTCCCGGTACTCACTCCCACAACTGTGTAATGGTCAAAAACTACAATAACTCAGAAGTTAGAGTTTAAGGCCACTGTTATGCCTATTTTAGATCCTTCATAATACAATCATGTACCAACTGCTCCTATATTTCCCCTAACTAGTATCTTTTTTCATTTGTATTTTAAAATAAAAACATTTCAAAGAAGTATCCCATAATATGTAGAACCGTGTTCTTCCCCAGTACTTGCCATTAAATTGATATTGAAAGCTCAGGAGAAATACTCAGGTCATAATCATGTTTGATAATGGAAATCTATCATCCAGCAGCTAGCAAACAGAAAAGGGGATCTGCAAGTTACTTTTACTGAAAGACAATTTAAAGTTCTAGATGTTTAAGACACTGCCTCTCCCTTTATTCTCCACCAGCATTTAACACCTGAAACCAGCATCATTCCCACAGACACAAAGACACGCTTTTACAAAAGGTGAGGCTGAACGCAGTGCTTCTCTCTACTGAAGAGCCTTTAAAACAATTTTGCACCCTGCCCATCAGGAGGCAGGTCGGAGGCTCTTCCCAGACCCTTGCAAAGCTCATGTTTGCTAGACTCCCCCTCGCTCCAACAGGCAAATTGTCTTTACTCCTGTATCATACATGGCTACAGAGACACTACGAGGTAGTGTAAAGTATGCAAACTATTAAAAACTAAGGTCATGACAGAGGCCCAAAGTTCTTCACTGGTTCTTTACCTGCTGGCCATGCTGTACTAACTTTATCACAGCAACTTCCAAATGAATTCAGACAAACACATAAGGAATAGCCAGTCACTGTCAGCTCCGTTCTCCTTGTCAAGGATGACACCAGCATACTGATGTCACCTCTGGAATCACATCTATAGGGAGCTCTGGCACTGCCCCTGTCCTGTCCTACAGCACGGCTCATTTACCTGGCTCTGAGCACTGACCTTATGGTCATTTTTATTTCCTAGCTGCTGCACTCCCTGCAGCTTACACTATCCCCGATCTAACCTCATGATGGTAAATAGTCACAGCCTGTGCTCTGCATTCAGGCAAAATTTTCATCTGCCCTGCTTGATTTGGCATCATTTTCCTAGATTTTGTTACTCCTGCCTGAATAAGCTATTTCCTCATCTCTGCATGACTTTCTTTTTTTAAGTTCTTATCTCTATTTAATGTCTTTTCCATCCCATCTCCTTTAGCACCTAGGAAGCCTACGGACACCTCAGCAGCTAACCTGTTATAGATAAGAACATCCCTGCTATTTACCAATTTGTTTCAAAGCCGAATGCTACAAAAATCTCTGCTCTGCCCCGAGGAGCAGAAGAAAGGTCATGCCTTCCACTGTTTTCCTGCTGATAATCCAAGCAATCCTTCCTGTTCAATTTGCAATCAGTACTCAAAAGTCCTGTAGTTTAAAAGCACGTCCTAGCACAATGCAGCACAACCACATTATACAACACCAAGGCAAGACACACAATCACAGGGGCTCTGTGGAGAGACACAGTGCCCCATAAAACATGCAGACTGGTCTCTACAACAGGGGATGTGCATGGGGGCAAGCATAGCACCCATCTCCTGACACCTGACCAGTACACCCATCCACTGGTCACTGGTGGAGAAGAGGGTCTGCAGCATACTTTTTAATCAAGTGGAGATCAGAAAATATCTCCAGAGGAGGGCAAGATTTAAACAGGAGAATCAAAGACAGTTTTAAATCAAAGTGGTACAGAAGAATCAAAGACAGTTTTAAATCAAAGTGGTAAATGTGACAGCTCCCATGCAAAGAGCCTACCAGTACATATATTGAGACACACAGAGTTCATGTAACCCTACAAAACTAGGTAGCATATTTGCACAGGAAATCAATCGGAGCTGAAGGAAGTAGCCTTTCTAGAAATACAAGCACTGACATTTTACAGGCTGCTTCTCAGGATCATGAATTTATTTCACAGTTAAAATATTGTCTTCAATCTGCCTGAAGAACGTGCCAGGAGCAATCTGACCAGACCAGGTCCCAAGCCCTTTCATTAGCACAGCAGCATCACCTTTGCTTATCCCCTTCTCGAAGGGGTCTATTTTCAGATTCCTAAGATAGATGACAGACTTCTAAGATTTGTTGCTCTTGTAAAAGTTGATATGAAAAACACACTGTGGGCTAACATCTCCCGAGAATCTCTTCGTTATGTCTGCACCTGCAAAACTTTCTCCCCACTTCCCCACATCTTCGGATTCCACAAGTGCCACTGCTGAACCTATACCTGAATCCTAACTTCCAAATGCCATATAAACCTAATTAGGAAGGTAATACTGCTTCCTGATCGAGGCAGGCACAGCCTAACAGGCACGGCAGTGTCTGCTCTGCACCATTACAGAGAAGGACATACTGACCACCCCGTTAGCCTTACGGCAAGGGTTCAGCTACACTGACCTGGCTGCAGGGCTGAGTCACGTTGCCCTCTCTGGTAGAAGGTTCTGCTAAATGCCACCCTCTGTCCTGTCTCCAAAGGCTCCACAGGGCTCTGTGCAAGGGGGAAACACAGGATTTACAGACAGGCTGGCAATATTTCCAGATCTGTAGGGCTAAGCTTGAGGTTTCCTTCTCAAAGACTCTAAACTGACATTTAAAACAGAAAAATAACCCACTGCTTTCTGAAAACTTCTGAACCAGCTCACAGTCATTCCACTTTGTCTAAATGTCCCTCTGCCTTTTTCTTTTTTTCTTTCCTTGCAAGAGCAAGTTTTATCCACAAAGTCATGCACTTTAAAAGTACCCTGAACCCACAAATCCCAGTTACTGTGCCCAGGCACATGATTCATAACCACAATAAAGTTGTCTGAGGCTTGCCTACTCTCTTCTTCACTGACACTAATTCTAAAGATTAAAAATGATGCAGAATGCTTCTTCTGCAAATATGCTCTGTAACCTTCATGAGAGCTGGATAACCTTCAGCCTTAGCTTCATTCCTTACCTACAAAACATGTACCATACAGGCAAGTTACTACCCTCAGCATCTCCCATGTCCCTCTTCTCTCCATAACTAAACTGAAGTACAGCAAAATACAAAACCCGTTCACACTCAGAGAAGAGCTCTAAGATGCCACATCTCTGTAACGTCAGCATCACCAGATACAGGCTGGAGAAAGTAGCTTTTGGAAACACCATACAGAACAGCAGCCTTCTTAAGCCAGCCCTTAACCTGTTCCTTATGGGCAGATACTCATTCAGGTTGCACGGCAGGAAAGCAGCACTTCAAAAGCCTACAATAAGGCTAGTCACAATAAGAAGGTGAACATGACTGCCTGACATGCTGCAGCTAAAGCAGCAGACAGCATGATGTTCACATTTGAATATGCTCAAAGAGATTACAGTTTAAAAGAGGATCACACCAACTACGTCAGTGGCCAGTGTCTGTGATCTGTCAAACAAATACTGCTCCCAAAACGGAGTGCTTGCATCTTCAAAATTCATGTTTTCAACTGGGAATACAGGAGACGCCTCCACACACAACAGCAGCTCCCCTGTGCCAGTCAGGGCTTTCACTCTTTTCACAGCTGTAAGGACTCACTGAGGAAGGGTGGGTGAAGTCAGCATGAAGGAAACAGACATCCTGCTCCTGACTTCCATCTAAAAAAAATATCAGTTTGGCCCTACCCCAAATAAAATTATCTAGCATGTAGTTTGTCCAGGCAACCTGCAGGGTCTAAATAGCACATCCCCCATGAAACCCATGGGTCTCCAACCAGGCAGCCCCTCTATGTACTGCTCAGCTGAATTTGAACCTTCTTGCCTCAGCAAACAGGCTGCAAGGCCCACCCAGCTTTAAACCTGCTACTTTCATTGCAACCATGTGATAAAAAAAAAAAAAAAGAGTTTGACTCAAGGGGTCCCAACAGTGGTGCCCTCCCATCGGCAGGGGCATAGTCTGCGGGACTCCCCCATTTCTATTTGATTGCTCTCTGGCCTTTCCAGCCAGGAGTGATACAAGGACTTAAGCAGTGCAAGTTCATCCATCAGGTCCTAGCAAGGAGCTGGGTAGGACAACTGGTAAGCAGCTTCTGTTTGCACATTTGTTTTTATCATCTTCCCGAGTGGAGGTTTTCGCTTCATTACAGTAGCCAAGAAAATGCAGAGCTGCTTCAGCTGAGGTGCAGCAGAACACAATATCTTTTTTTCCTTTTTTCTTTCAAATGATTGCCGTTACCCCAAAGAACACAGTGAAAGAAGTACCATTTCCCCACAGGGACAAATAGACTACAGGATTTCTCTGAACTGCAAATTATTTTATTATTTATTAATGATTAGCAGTGCTGTAGAAACAGACCAGACACTTCAAGCTCAGCTCGAGATTTTGTTTTGAAATACCCTTTAAATGAAAGGTGTCCTCCGCTGTACTGCACTTGTAAAAACAGAATCACTTTTGTCTATTCATGGTGAGACCTGAAAACCATTTAAAAAACGGGAGGGAATTGCCCATGATGGGCAGAAACAAACAAGCCAAGTTCCTGCACTACACTGCTTTTGTGAGACTTGCTTCTTCCATCTCACACGGTGACAGATGAACACTGAAAGCAATTTTACATCTTGTTCTGTCAGCACATGAGACACCTAATAAATCCCAAGATGTAGAAAACACCCAGAAGGCTTTTTTTCTGTTTCTTTTGGCTGCATAATTACAGGCAGTAGTTACTACACTCACGCTGCCTCCCCCTCTGCCCTTGCAGAAATAATAGGCAAACAATGTGGAAAACACAAAAGATACCAGGGGAAAACCTAATTGCTACGTTTTGTGTAAATATAGGACATCTTTCAGGCATCTGTCTGGCTTGTACAGGATCTGGAGCTATTCTTTCCAGAATGGCTTGATCCAAGTAATTCATTTTCTTAAATGGTTTATTTGCATAAGACTGTGAGACACCTGACAGCAGGCAGAAAGCAACCGCAGCAGCAGGTGCTGCACTGATCTCAGGCCTCAGTGCTGATTAACACCAGCAGAGATGCTGATCCCAAGGAATACATAATCACTACTCATGGCCTGTGACTATTTTCCAAGCCCTGATACGTCCTTCTCTGCTGTGCAAAAAAGGCACTTTCTTTTCATCCCCAGACAACACAGCAGAACCAAAGGGCCTACCATGGGATGGCAGCCTGGAGAACACTGCTCCAGAGGGCCTGGAAGGGGAAAACAGAGACGCCAGATGCTGCTGGCAAAGTTTCTGATGGATTCAGGAAGGCCAAACTTCACACAGGGGAAGTGTTAATCCCATGGAAAGCAAGAAGAACTCATGGAGATGTGCTGCCGTGTGATGTCCTCCCAACCCTTGACACTGAACCTAAGCTGAGGTTCCTCAAAGCTGGGTCCTCGCACCGCTACCATAACTGGCTATTGTTTTAAATTTGGTAGGCATTACACTGCCAGACAATTTGACTAGCCTGACCAAAAAGAAAGCAAATCCTCCACCATATGCTCACCATTACCGCCAACATCTGAGTCCAGCAGTAACGAGAACAGCATAAAGGCTTTCCTGTTGCTGTGTTACAGATGTTGCTCAGTACCTTCATGGTGCATTTCTGAGACTCAAGAGCCTGTTTAGTGGCTGTTATAAATGCATGTGGGTGCAAGTCTGTTGAAATCAACGGAGCTACAGCAATTTCAGAGATAAATAAGCATCTGGCCCTGATGCTTTGAGCTTTCTAGCACAAACACAACATGCACAATTGCATTCTGACATGAAGAGCTTGAGCACAGCAATCTTCAGTTTCAGCTCTTGCTTATAACAAAAACACTTAATTGTTAATACAAAAATACTGGCAGAATCAACCAGAATTGTATTTAAAAGTCCAAGCTTTCTAGGTCAGCTCCCACAGCTTACATATGAAACTTGCCTTTGTATTTGCTCAAGAAAAGCAACAGCTTTTCATCCACAGCAATAGTTTCCTATTTCATGGGTTGGGGTCCGTATTTTCTCCTTCTGAGCACATTATAACGTGCCTCAGATGCATGCACCCCTGTTCTAATTAGAAACAAAGTGTAATTTTATACACTTTTCTCTCCATACTGTTACTGTTTGCACTACGGAGCTGTTTCTTAGTTGTTAGAGCAGGATAAGCTGTTAATTAAGATGTACAGTGGAAAAAGGCACTTTGATGGAAGAGACAACAAAGCACTGCACAGGGCTCAGGAGATGGGAGTCTGATCCCGGCTGGGCCGCACACTTGCCTACTGTCTGCAGATAACATTAACGCCTTGAGACATGCCTCATTTCCTTGCATGCAAACTGGAGATACTAATGCTCCCATTGTACTTCAGGAATGGATCTCTAAGGAGGTTCCTCCTTCACCCTCTGTCTGCCTCGGCTCTGGAACTAAACACCTTCACAAAAGAGTAAACATGGCATTTTTCTGGTTCCTAAACTCAGCCCCCCAGTCATAGGGGGGGAAAAGACACAGGGCTGTACACTGCTGAGGAACATGGGCTTCCCTCTACCCACAATCTTGTACAAGTTCAAACTCATTTGTGACTGAGCACAGGTTTGTTTTTGAAAACAGTCGACCCCTGCACCTTTCCATTCGCCTCCCATCCCACCTCAGTGACAAGGATTTTTGGACAGGCACTGTTCCCTGACTGGTGTCTTTCCAGATCAGTCTCAGGCCTTTCCCCAATGCAAACATTAGACCACACAGAGCCTTGCCCCCCACCTATCCCCACTGCACATGCTCCCAGAACTTTTCTATAGGAAGATCATTATTTAGTTCAGCAGGTACCTCAAGGAGAAGCAAAAAAAAAAAAAAAAAAAAAAAAGAAAAAAGAAAAAAAAAAGCTTATAAAGTTGTGGATTTCAAATGCACCACCATTGTGATGCATTGTATCTTCCCTAGCCCTGAGCCTTTGATTCAAATAGTTGGAAAGAGCAGTCTGAGCGCAACAGCTCAGCTAAGAGCACATGAATCAGTTGAATTCTTGCCTACAATTCCGTGCCACAGCCAAATCTCTCCTAGGACTGCACTTGAAAACTGAGGATTGAGGTTTTCACATTTTCAGCCACACAATTCCCCTCGACTCTTGTTCAGAAGAGGGGGCTTTGGAAGCCTCAGCTCAAAGTAACCACCACTGCAGCATCAAAGTGTGAGATAATGGCATTTATATAAATGTCTAGCAATGCAAAGAACCGTGTTGTACAGAATTTGGATTATAAACCTATCTATCTGATGGAGAAAAACAGCAAAGTGTAAACTGCTCCCTGTGCAATAGTGCTTAAATAAGGACAACAGTGACATGGACCTCTAAACAAGTATTTTCCTCTTTTTTGGTCAGGATCAAAATGTTATGAGGACCCATTCATGCCCAACTCTTTCAACTCCTAGGCTAACTTTCCCCCTACTGAATCAGACTGCATTCCTTAGAAGCATAGTGCTGACTTGATTTCACTGGGATTTGAGACATCGGTCCTAAGCAGACCAGGAATTATAAACCAAATAGCTTGACAAAAGTTATTTCCGCTACACACAAATATCCAGAGGAGAGGTAACAGAAGACATATGATTTGTGTATCCTAAGAAGTGTTATGTGTTTAGTTCATACGGTAAAATAACCAGATGATTGTAATAGTAAAAAGGCAGATCAGTTCCAAGCAAAACCAGTGGGGTTTTGTATGAAAGTTTTAAAGTGCAATAACTCCTGCCTTTATACATTATTCAGACAAATGACTTGAAGCTCAGACAATTGAACTGAATTCTACAATTCACCTTTCAAAGTCTGAAAATCAATAATTTGGTGAATGGCTCCCATTAATCCCGTATGCTTCCAAGGTGAGAAGCAACACTAAAAGAGACACTGTAATGCCTTTAGATCATGAGGCATATTTATGCCTGCAGCAGTTAAGAGCTGGAAGAAAAATAACTGATTCTTCCTACGATTGTCATCCTTTACTCTTACAGACCTGGCCACATGGAAAATCTGACATTCCCTTTAGGCAGAGCTGCAGTGAGACCCTCCATACCGCCCTATCAGATCGAATAGCTTTAACCCTGGTTCTGTTGTTACTGGTACCAGTGGAAGAGAACTACAAGTGACTTTACGGGAGAAAGGAAAGACTTTTGACATATCACCTGTTGAGTGGTAATGGTTCCAGAAACGTGTGAGGACAAAAGGAATGGAGATAAAAATCTATGAACAGGATATGAGTCAGGACTGTAACTAATAGAAAAGCTTCTATTTCTGAGTGCTACACACTGAAATGCTTTCTCCCCACCAATAACAAAAGATACTCAAGTTGTAAAGGCATTACAGCTACTATGCTCAAAGGCTGTAAGTGAAGCAAACCTTGTAGACAGAGATAACATCTCCTACAGCGGGGCGGGGAACACACCAAACAAACAAACAAACAAACAAACAAACAAGAAAAGCTTTCAGGAATAGAAACTTTTATCCAGGTCCTCACCACTCACCTGCAAACTTGCCTGTTTTTCCTGTTGTATCAGATAATCTCATAAACGATGTTTCCTCTCTCCGAAGAGACTTGTCTCACTTAATTTAAGCTTTTCAGGTTAGAATTAAAGGGCATAACATCTCTTCTTTAATATTGTCTCAGAAGACATCACTGCTGTATTACAAAGAAAGGGCCTGGCCCCTACCCCCACTGAAGTCAAGAGCAAAACTCCCATTCATTGCTATGGAGAAGGATCTAATCAAAATTGTTATTATCCTACTGCCTCCCAGCCTCCTGGTATGGCATGCAGGAAGTAACAAGGGATGTTTTTACCCCACTGAATTGCTAAAACAAGAATTTAAAAAAAAAAAAAAAAAGTATTGTAAGGGCCTACTGGCTGGTCTAGCAATTTATTCCACATAAATGAACTGCATCAGAAAGTGTTTGAAGATTGAGCATTAAGTAGAAGCAGACGCTTGCAGTTCTACAATATGCTGTTTCCTTTTAAAAAAGTTGCGTACCACCTGTTCCTTCCATTTGCTGTTTTTTCCTGAAGACATTGCTGGCAATGGAATTAGTCATTAAAAACAACCCACAAACACTTACTTGGTTAACTAACTAGCGCTTGGGAGCTGCTGCCGTCAATAAGAACAACTTCCTCAGATACTCCCTCAATAAATATTTTTCTGGCCCTGCCTCTGGGTTTCACATCTGGTGTTTGGTAGAACATTAACTCAGGCATTTGCTACCACTCAGAAAACTGCTACTATTTTAACTCCGCATCTTTATGCATTATATGTAATCTCAGACAATGAAAAACAAAGTGTCCCTTAAAAAAAGCATGTATTTTTGTATATTCATAATCTCAGGCTTTAAATTATTTGAGTGAGTGGGGTTTGGACATGTAGTCCGAATGCCCAGATGCACCCAAAAGAGAACAAAACCAGCAAGCCAGTTCTGCTGCTGTGCAATATAGACATACTTGAGCTGACTTCAGTAGAGCCATGACAATTAGAAATCCGGTCCATTAGACTTAATACTGCAAGCACAGCTGGTTCAGAGTCATATGGGTGCCAGCTGGTTTGCCTGCACTAGTGGAGAAGATATACTACAGCCACAACCCTCATTCAACACCTCCCACTCTGTTTCCTCCCTGGCACAGGTCTGAGGGCAGACAGGCTTCCCTGGTCCCCATCCGACCCACAGGCTTCTGGGGAGGAAGGCGTCACACCGGCACGCCTCCTGCTTTTCCACAAACGAACACGGGGAGCATCGCAAAGGTCTGCAAGGTGCGCTCTCGCTCCACAAGACAGGGCTGGTTAACGTCGCAGTTTGATGGCCTCCATCCTAAACTGCCGGATGCAGCCCAAGACGTGTTTTTTAACTCTTCAGCATACTGGCCAGACCACAGCCCTCCTGCCGCCCAGGGCTAACAGGATTGCCCACTGAGAGTGCAAGGCAGTGTGCTGCACATCCCGGCAAAGCGCTGCTGGGGGCAAACACCACAAGAGATCTCTAGACGGAGAAACTCTGTCTCTCTCTGCCCCATGTGCTGAAGGGCTCCTTCTTATGAGAGGAGCACTTGGAACAACAATACAAGGAGCACTTCCAATCAGCTGGATTTTTTTTTTTTTTTTTTTGTAAGCTCAAGTTCCTTGTGACTTCAACATGAACAGCCAAGGCTCAGTCTAAATAGCTGCTGCCTCGCATGACTCTCTCTCCAAGGTATTTAGCAGCCCTTAGCATCAAACCAAAGGATGCTGGATACAATGTCAATGCCTTCAACGCGGAAGCAGGTCTGGCTTTCTCTTTTCCTTTTTTATTTTGGCACAAAAAGAATATCACACAGGAAATCTGTAACAGAGAAAGGAGTGGACCTAAGGATAACATCCTTGTTGTTTGGCCATATGGACTGTCCTCACTCCCCTGTACCACTCACGTGGCATCGCCCTCCTCAGGAACCTCTGCTGTGGGAGCTCTTTGCATTGCTTGAATCCCTTCACATTTTCTGTTCCTAGCAGCAGAATAGGAGAGACTGGTAATGACAAGTATATGTGAGCAGCTCCAGAAAACAACTTGAGGTGCATGACCTTACACTGGGAACTAGAGAACCAGTACACCCTGGTGCAATGACACTTAGATTTCTCCAAGCAATCAGGTGCCTTATTACGATCATTTAGCTGCTGTGCTATAGCAGACCGCTTTTACAAGATAAACAGGCCAAAAGAGCAGCAAATTTAAAGACAGAAGCACAAAAGACTCCACGGTGTAAGTGGTGATCACAGTTCTTGTATCGCTCTTTTAACAGTATAGAGGTAAATGCTCAGCTAGATCTGTCTGTTTATAGGGCTTGCAAGGACACCAGCTCACTCAGCTTCTTCATGCCCCACATTCGACAGAGAACGGAAGTGTCCAAAAACCAAAAGCTTTTTCTAGATTCAATGGAAAGAGGGAGGTTCTCCAGAAAACAGCTCAACCACACATGACCTTCATAGCCCTCCTGAGGTGCTAATCTACAGGCTCTGCTCTCTGCAGGAGCAGAGCAGGCCGAGCACACTTCTTGCAAGCAGTAACCACACACAAGGGCCTAATGTTAAGCTAGGTAATGCAGGTCTTTGGGCTTTTAAAAAAATTCTCTCTATTTTTTGTTCGTACCACATGGAAATTCACCACAAATTAGTATAGGTCTGGGAACTATTTCCTACATACACTCATGTTCTTCCTGTGAAATATTCTGATAAGATTTAAAAACATGGGTTTGTTGCTTTTTTTTCTTTTAGATTCTCAGTAAGACACAACTGTTGCGCTTACATTTCATGTTTTGTTTTGAGGATTTGGGGTTTATTGCCTGCAATTGTGAAAAATTAGGTAATATTTAGGTTCAATATGTGCCTGAGCTTGCAGAGACAGGTCTGAAACAAATGGTCTTGCTTTCATTCCTTTGTGCAAGATATACAACTGCTATGTGATGAGCAAGAAGGACAGGGAAGGTGCTTTGGGGCAGTCCAGAAAGTGATGCAACAGAGTCAGACGAAGAAACGTGTGAAGATTTTTTCTGTGCCGTTATGTGGGTTGTATACAGGGTTAAGAGAGGATTATAAGAAAGGCTATCAAGACAAAAGGGAGAGCTGAACATTTAGCATGCTGTGCAAAAGTAACATGATCTGAAGATTCATGCAGGAGAAGAGGGAAAGAAAATATCAGATAGAAGAACTAACAAAATTCAAAGTTTAAAGTGTTTCTCCAGCCTTGATCTGTGGCTGCTCCTGCAGCCTGCACTCACTGTTTGATCAGCTTACTAAAATGGGATTTAGGCAACCAATTATTTAATTACAAGAAGCTTTTTTGCTGTCCATTTATGCAAGAACACATCTTCTCCACATGGTAAATTATGAGCGGCTCAAACACAGCTGAAAGTACCCATATTCTGGGCACTGGAAGAACTGGATTACTCCTCACTCCTAAAAGCAGACAGGATTTTACTCATCCCTTTCAGCCGACAGCTCCCCAGCCTGCACTGACTTTCCTGGTTACACACATCGCTATTTGTGATGAGATTTTGGTAAGAGCAGACAGCACATTCAACACCTGCCATCAAGACTTTTGAAGCTCCAACTAGCACCAGTGAATTAAAATGCAGAATGAACTCTCCTCAACTTCACTGTTGCTCTTTGCAAAGAGCACCCACCAAACAGCTTCATCTACACTTTAAGCTCAGATCCTCAAATCACACTCTTCCATTAGAGTTATTTGGCTTGGCCTCATTACAGCTTTGAAAGACCCGGCTCTTTCTGACCATTTAACTTTTTGCCTAATGAATCATGTTCAATGACATGCAGAGGCTGAAAAGGAGCAGCTAAAAGAAGCATCTTGCACTCACTGAAATCAAAGCTAGACCTTTTCTCACTGGAAAAGGATTAATACCATGGGTATTAATCCAACCCTGGCAGTTTCATTTCAAGTATGTTGATAACTGGAGGCTTGCTGATAGATTTTCACACCTCACCTCTTTCTCTCACTGCCTTCGACAAACACATGAGACAAGGCTTACAAGACTACAGCAATTCTTTTTAGCATCTTGAGAATACAAATAGTATGTCTGCACTGCAGCCCATCGTCATTATAACAGTTTTTGCCAAGCACTGCACTCTGAAATATCCAGCAGAGATACTGCTGCTCTACACTGAAATACTGCCACTCATTCTCCTGCTTTAGAAAGACTCATGCCTTCAGACACAGGAAAAAAGAACTATGACCTCCAAGAGAGAGAAGAGAGGCTGCAGTAAGAGCAATGTTGCAGCCAGAAGAAACTGCCCCCAGCACACAGATGCAGGCAAGACATGTCTCAATTTTTACTCCAATCCTCACCCTAGAAAGAAGAAGGACAAGAACCAGCTCCAGGAAACAAAAAAAAACCAAAACAAAACAAAAAACCCACACCAAACTACAACTTCATTGTGGCTGTGCAGTGCCACCAGATAAACATGGTGCTTGAACACTTCAAGTAACTGAGATCAGCACTTTTCTTGGCTGAAGAGGAATGACCAAATAATTGTCCTTGCAAAAACAGCTGGATAAAGTGAAAATGGTTTTTACTGGCTCTCTTTGTGTTGTTTTTCACTTGAGCCATTCAAATAACCAAGAGCTGTCTGCACCCATTACACAAACCCTCCTCTGAACAGATAATGCCAGGGTGCAGTGGGAAATCCAGGGATCAGCATTTCTTTGCATCTGTGCTGCGTTGCAAATTTGCGTATTCAGTAAACAACCTCAATAAAACATTTCAACAAAGCAGAGCAACAAACCCTCAAACAAGGTGACCATGTGGTGACTGACAGACAAGTAATCAGCACATGTTGCAGAGAACATTTTTGGCAACAATGAACCCTAAATTTGAAGCATGAGAAGAGAGAAATGCCACATCATAGATTCAGCTTGCAGTGCTTGTACTCCGCAGTACCAGCTTTTAGATAGTTCAACTTGTACTGCCAATAAGACATTTCCTACAGAAAACAGACACCTGCACAAAAAAGTTGGCAAAAATCCCAATGCACTTTTATTTTCACCTAAATTTCCACCTCTGTGCCATAAACACCTTCACTGTATAGCCCAGGAAATGTACGCATTGTCTTTGTTCAAAACACAATCAGAATACATAACACACGTATGTGCAGACATAGGAGGAGTCCTGTCAAACTATTTGGGTTTGTTTGAACAAGCCACAGAGATTCATTAGGCAATCCAACCCAGTAAAGTCAAGATGTGCAGCATTGCCAGTGCTCTGGAATGACTGATACAAGATTAACAAAAACAGAAAACCCACCTTTTGATGTCGTCACGTTGTCAGTCACAGGATATTTTAGTTCAGGATTCCACAATCTGAAACAAAGCAAAAGCTCTCAGTTAGTGACAGCTATTAAAGGGAATAGGCTCTCATATTTTATTAAATAAATTAAAGACTCATGAATTGCAGCATGTGATTAACAAAATACCTGCCTTCTCTGCTTTTGGTAATGTGCAAAGTTACACCAAACTCGCCTTTCCAGTGACTAGAACCTCTCCTGCCATCATAGCTTACATCCCTTCATATGCATCAGACCATGTCCCACTGAAGAGCTTGGGCCTTCAGAATGCCTGTTCTCCTATAAAGTGGATATCCACAGAAAAGCAGATTCCACTGAAACACAGCCTACACTGATGGTTTCTGTTAGGATTAGAGTTTTACAGAAATAAAAACCCCTTCTTGTTTTACAGAAAGGAGATCTGCAAGCAGAAGACCTTTCATGTATCTAGTTTCACCAGGGATTATTCACCAAAAATTACAAAGGATGGTAACAGCAACAACCGAAAGTACAAGGAGTCAGCAAACAAAGAACGCAGATAATACGACTTAATTTACCAAAAGCTTCCTTGTTTCCAGGAATCCCACAGTTATACCTCACAGTAAAAAATGATGTGCTTACAAGCTGCAGGCCAGACTGATGGGACCTATAAATTGAGTATCACGTAATTGAGTACCACGTACCACGGAAAAGCTGCAACGGGGAAGCGCTGCCAAGCAATCACAGAGGAGAATCCTCTCTGGTGCTACAGGTGTTTATTGCATGACCTTGGGCACATCCTGAACTACTTTGTGTTCTAGTTACTACTACTACTACTACTATCTTAAGACGAGTTTAGTATCATCGCAACAGCATAAATGAGGATTGATTACTGCTTTGAAAATCCTGGGAAAGACTGGGCACCTATAAAGTGCAAATTGTTGGCACTTACAAATTGCATTGAATTGCCCAAGAAGGAGGGAGAACAGACTGACTTCTCTTCCCAGCTTCAAGCCAACGGTCAGCAAACAGATCATTTACCGGTACTATCACCCTTAGTCAGCATGCACTCTACCTGAAGAATTAACTTCTGCCAGAATATGGCTAACAAAAAAAAGCACAGCTGGACAAAGCTATATTAGATATTCACTGCTTGACAGGGGAAGGGTGGAGAGAAGATAAATGCTAGCAGGAATAAAAGCACTTTGTACTTTTAGTCAACTTTGCTGTGTCTCACTGTACCCATGAGCATAGGGACTGTCACTGAAAGTAATGGGAGTCTTGCTTATGACTTTATCAAACTTAGAAATGAAGCATTTCATTTCACAGAAAGGTAGTGAAGGGCAGATTCAGTGTCTTGCCAAAGTTAACATGAGGCGGTGGCTGAATCACGAGCAGAAAACAAAGACCCCATCCCTACCTTCTGCTGTTAATAATGGGGCAATTTTCTGAAAAGCAAAAACAGATTAAGTCTGTATTGCACACCGCTGTTATAACTGAAGATAATGATGGAGGTGTAACCAGGAGAAAAATGGAAGAAAGCTCAAGCTCAACTATTTCTTCTTTCCTCCCAATACCAGAAAATGAAAAGTCAGTTCTTACAATATGCTGGCCAGGCGTGGTCCCTATTATCTTCGGTTAATTCCACATGTCTGAGAAGGAAATCAGCTCTAAGCCGGTTAGACTTGCTAAATAAGATTTGTCTAAGGCCCCACCCGCAGCAGCAGTGTCATGCACCAAAGATTTGGCATTCTTTAGGAAGACGCTACTTGTCCAGACACTGTTAATAATGGTCAGCAAAACGCAACCATTTAATAACTCGTACATAACACTCCCCTCTTCAGCAAAACCCCATTCAGCACCTCCTAATCTCTGAGGAGCTCCCAGTCCATATCCAAAGCAAGAGATTAGTAGGGATGGTACCAGCAGGATCCCTTCTGTAAAGCTTCTGATGAGCGTATGATGGACAAGCACACAACCCTGGCACCTCCAGCAAGGAGAACTCCCAGCATCGTTAAGGTCTCGTCCACAACGTTTACCCACTGAGAGACTCTAGACTCATCCTAGTATCTTGGGTGACGATAAAAGGGAAACGGACTTGTTGCTAGCAAGATAATATGGTTGTAAAACACTGATCAGACACCTATTTACTTTTCTGCTCTAGTTACACTCCGTTAACTCTGGTTTAGGAACCTCAAGATTTTCAGAATCACAGCCCTGACTCATGCAGCCTGTGGTGAACACCCAGGACACATTTAAGAAAAGACTATTAATAAATAAAGTACCATGCCAATTGCTTGACTCAGACAAAACACATTTAGCACTGCTAAATGTTGGCACTTTATCTTCTGAACACTTGTTGGCTAATAAAATCAGGAGTTGTTTTTAAAGAACGTGCCTATATTGAATAATTTCTCTACCCCTTTCCTATAACTACAGTGGCATTTGCTAATGCTGTCAGCTTCTACATGAAGTTGGTGTTCCTGCAAGGAGTCACACTGACAGATCTGGTTAGCAAAGTCTTTCACTAACAGCTTTCCAGTAACATGCAATAGCAAAATAAAGTCGTCCGGTATTTGCCAGCCCCGAGAGAGGGACATGTGCTGTGAAGACAGCTGTGCTTATCCAAAATATCCATTGGCGCAGGTGGACCCTGGGTACATTTCATTTCAGAAGATGAAGTTGGTTTGGCTAACAGGGAGAAACTGAAAATCTGAAGGCAGGAGATGGATTGGGTAATGGTGATCATGAAATGACAACACCAACTATTCCAACAGAAGGAAGGAACACGTGCAGCAGATTAAGGGTAGTAAATCTCAAAAAAGATTTCAAGTAACTCTGCACAGGTCAGCAGGGCTTCACAGGAGGCCAAAAGAGTGCAGGAAAGCTGCAAGTGCTGGAGATGGAATAAAGATACAAAGGTAAACTATTCTGAGGCAAAAGAAAGTCAGGACATCAAGTATGGTGTTGACCAAAACAGAGAGATATGTTTAAAGAACATTAAGAAGAAACTCATGTAGGTAAGTCAGCTGAAACAGATTAAATTAAACTACAATTTATTATGTAAAAAACAAACAAACAAACCCAAAACAAAACAACCACACACTAATGGATGAAACCACTGACACTGCAAACTCATGGGAGATGAGGGAAGTCCTAAAGCACTGCCTGTAGGCATGCACAGGACCCCCATAAAAAGGAAAGAGGATGAAAACTGCATGGAACTAGAGACCTGTCGGTCTAACTCCGATTCCTGAAACAAATTGTTAATCAATTATAAATACCCAAAAGATGGTTAGATGATCAAAATCAGCAAATCTGCTTCTGTAAGGAACCAACCAAGACAAACTGGTCTAATCTAGTTTTCTGTTACAGTATAGCATATTTACTGGAAAAAGGGCAGCACAGACATGCTATACTCTTCAGGGGTTTGAATGAGTTTTCAGAGGTGTCAGTCTGAGGCTCACTTCTTTGCAATATTTTGTGTGACTAGCCAGAAAAAAGCACTGAGCTGAGAGAGTCTGCAAGTATTTCATTAGGTCCAAAATAGTCCAAAATCAACGTCATGAAACTCAATGATGCAAGTGCTGTTCTAGTGCTGCTGCAGAGGCGGCAAAAAGAAATATTTCAGAACACAGCTTCATCCACCAAATTCTTAGCTGAAGCCCAACGGGCTGAACCCAGGTAACATGACTTTGCACAGGAGGAGCTGGAGTGCAAACCCACATTCCTCTCTGCTGTACTGTGTGGAGGTAAGTCACACCCCACAGAAAAGCAAAGTGAACAACTGCATATTCAGCTTCCACCGTCAGATTTTCCAGAGCTCTTCTGTCAGAGCCATCAACGTAGTACTGTTGACTGTTGTCTGCAACACAGACATGCCTTAACACAGGAGATAATCCTCCAAAGTATAAAGCTAGCAGTTGTTGATCATGTCTGAAAGACTTGCAAAGGAGATTTAGGCTAATCTAACTAAATTAGGAACCTACTGAGGCTGTACACCACCTTCACTGGACAGTCAAAAAGAACCAGGTAAACAGGGTGGCAATACCTTGGGGAATTTGCCTCCACAACCAAGGTCTGCATCATATCTCCTGCAATTCCTTCCTTCCTTGGGTTACCTCTCTTTGATCTGCGTACGGCAGAGAATGGACAGTCCAAGGTTTTTGGTTGTTTGTCTGCCTGCACGTGATGAAGCTGAGCAGCAGGATCTGTGGATGCACTCTGCAGGCCTCGTCCTTGAAAATACACTAGGCTAATTCACATTTTGGACTGAGGTTCACTTTTGAAGCCTACTGCTGCAGCCCGCTCACATCAGTCTGCGTGAAGGGAGAACAAATGCATCTTCTGTTTCTTTAAAAAGCCAGAAATTTCAAAGCCTGCTTTATCTCTGATTGGAGTAAGACTGTTACTCATCTGCTGTGGTACTTTTGATAGCTTCTCTTACCAACATCTCGTGAAATGAAAAGTTTAATGAGTCCTAAAAACCCCAGAATATTTTAGATGGTTTATACATGAAAAATGATCTATGGCTCAGAGCTGAAGAGGGAGTAACGTAACAGATCTGTGGGGCATCTTCCCTGCTGTGCAAAAAAGGAGCAGATACACATTCAATATCGTTAATGGAAGCTGAGAGCCTAGTTTCCCAGGAGCTATATGGAGCACATACCCTTTCAAGTTTAATCTCCCAGTTTCAGGGACAGGAATTCACACCAGAGGTACATTGTGTGCTGTCGGTACTTCTGCAGCGACAGACCCTCAAAGCTTCCATTTGGTTCTTCGACTGATCCTGTTATCCTTTTGCCATTTTTTAATGCTTAAACACATTTTCAAAGGTGCAACTCGACACACTGCAAGGGTACCAACAGTGCAAGAAAATATGTAACAAAAAAAAAATTACTTTAAAAAGCAATCAGTGTTGCTCTAACACTGCTCCTATTCAAGTAAATTCTTCATCCTTTCATAACAAGGCACTTCTGTTAGTATGAACCTGCAAATTCTGAATTGCTTCCTATTCTCATTCATAGGCAACGTCTTTCTTGTAGCAATTCTGGTTTCCAGGGAGTTTATTCTGGATCTATACAATTGCAAGTGAAATTAAACCACATCCTTTTATTACCTGCTTAGCCGATTTTCAATTTATTGGCATCAACGCTGTAAGAGATAACATGGTTGGAAGCTTTCTGTGAGGAAAGAATAGCCTGAATTTTTTTTATTCTTCCATGAGATTTCATACTCAAAATTCTGACTCCTAGCTAGGACAGATCAGCACAGCTGTACTAAAATGCCAGGGAATGGCACTGATTCATAGAAGTTAAGGATCAGTCTTGGACACATGTCTCGGGGAACCACAATGTGAGTTGTTCCTTCCTCTATAGTGCCGAAAAGATGCTTAGAAAGTATCTTTGTGTTCTTTTCCT
The DNA here is from genome assembly GCF_965183815.1 of Platalea leucorodia. Classification (NCBI taxonomy): domain Eukaryota; kingdom Metazoa; phylum Chordata; class Aves; order Pelecaniformes; family Threskiornithidae; genus Platalea; species Platalea leucorodia. The sequence continues at coordinate 64,664,260 of NC_138827.1, forward strand.
GCCAGAGAATCTACATGTTCCCCTTCTCTCCCTAAAACAAATCCTTGAGTGTTTCTCCTGTTACTCTCACAACATCTGGTCCTGAGCCCACAGAGCTTCACCACTGACCACTACTTGCCAACCACATTACCACACTCAGCCCTGCCAATCACAACTTTTCAAGAGGAAGCATTAAATGAACAGTCTCCCTCTGTCTTGCAGGCTCCTATTATGTTAATGTCCAAACTCCACCCAATCTACAATCTTCACCTTCCCAATTCTTCTACGATATAGCAAAGGATGTTATCCCAGTACACAAGGGTAACTGAGGCACACAGAGATTAAGTTATTTACTGCAAGTTCCCAAGAAAATCTTTGAAAACACACACAGACCTCAATTCAGATGTCGCCTCCACTGCGTGCTTGCCCCAAACAAGTCTGTCACATGGCCTCAGCTTATGCTAACGGTACCCATTAAACAGGCTCACAGCAGCTACACAACTTTGGAAAGTCCACAAACAGCCCTAGTTAAGGGTTAATAGTTGAGAAAAACCTCCTGAACAACTACCACAGGCAGTCTCCTTTCAACAACGAGCAAATCAAAGAAGAATATAACGCAAAGCTTCAATAATACAGAGAAGAAAAAAAAACCAGCAGCCAAATGACACTCATTTCTAAAAATGAAGTTCAATTTAAGGTACTCAGAAATCAATAAAAGGTCTTCTGGAGTTTCTAAGTGTCACACGCATGAAGGATTACTTTGGGGAAGCATATTTCTTAATTAGATAAGGGATCAATTCAATCTGTGGTAACCTTAAAGATCTGAAACATCCAAATGGGCTGATTCGGTAAATATGAATCTTGAATAATCTAAAAAGACTCTGCTGTCCTAGATAAGAAAAAAGAAGTTAAGAAGTTAAAGAATTAACTTTTCTGAGCAGTTTAAACTCTAGCTTCCTGATGCACAGGTTTTACTTAAAAGATCACCATGTCTTTCCACAGGACCTCCTCTTCACTCTTACAGCAATTAAAGCTACTCCAGGGATGAAGCAAGGGAGGTGTCTGTAGGACAGCTCTCTCTGACACCACAACTCAAAGGCATGTAATAAAACAAGGACTGCAGATGGGGAAAGGAGTGTGCAGGTGTGAGGAGGATGGCCTCAGAGTCAATACAGGAGGCCCTAGACAGCTGTTTCTTTCCCAGCCTCTGCCCAGGGCCTGGTGTCCTACCTGCATCTCTGTGCCCAAACTGCTCACACAGGGTCAGAGCAGAGTGCTGATGACTCTGCAGTGAACCTGAGCAGCTTCCACTGGACACCTACAAGTAGGGTTACTTGGACTTTAAAAGTTTGTTCCACCTCTACAGTGCAAGTGCACCTCCATTTCACTGCAGGGTTCTGAAATATAAATTCCTAAACGTGTGACACAGTAAGATAACATAAGAATGACGGATACAGAAAAGAACAGAGTCATACACAGTTTGCAGAAAACAAGAAGAACGAAGACATGCACCGAAATTACAGGAGAAAACCAAAAACACTGAGTGGCTGTTCCCAAATGGAGCAACATCCATACCATGCACTTAATAAGGCAGGAGTTCTGTGGAAACAAGTAACAATGTGATCCCATAATTAAAGACTGCTTTATAATACGTATGCAGAAGGCTGCCACAAAGACTGCACAAACACCCTTTATTCCAGTATTTCCTGAAATGAGCCATTTGACTCGGCAATGTTAAAAGGTTCCTTTAACAGCTTTTTCAGTCCGTGATACATCATCTAGATGTAACTGAGGTCAAGTGCATTAAGAATCTGAGTAACATTTTGTGCAGCAACATGACAAAAGAGGCACTGTCTGAGCTACAAGGGCTGACTAGCACTCAATCTATTTCTACGGCTATACTAGAAACATATGTGGAAGCATACAGAACTTGGAATTTATTAAAAAAAAACCTCTTTAAATAAGTTTTTTTTAATTCTGAATAAAATATGTAAGTACTAAGTCTTTGGTGGCCTCTTAGTCCCTCTATGAATGACACTGGCATCACAGAAACAGCACATTAACAACACTACCCAGTCTAAAGGTTAATTCAGGAAGACTAGGACACATAGCAGGGCTTTCTGGGTGCCTCACCCAGAGACCTTAGTAACAAGTAACAATGATAAACTGATTCAAATCTGGCTTACAAACCCCATTTTTTACAGATTTATTAACTTTTAATTAGTAGGCACAAGCATCATTCTAGTTTTAAATAATCCTTCCTTGAGAAGTGACATGATCTCTATCATATTTGCATTTCAGCCAAAGAAGAATGCACTTTTTCCTTTATTAAAAGGGCTGACACTCAGTAACATAATTAATGAGCAGCTTTGAATGTGATCTTCCTTTAAAACCCTCTATTCAGGATCAGAACACTGTTTGTAATTATAGGTGCTGAGCAAGAAGCTTGTCTTGGTACATTTCAAACTGCTAGATATATAATTCATCTCCAGCTTTTTTTCAAGGTAGAGATTTTCAAAGGTTCCAGGGGCTTTCAAAATGGAGGGGTTTGATTTAACAGGGGCTGGTCACTCAAAGCAGATGCTCAGAAAACTGCTCCAACAGCCCTAAGCTGACCACTGTGGCAACTGTTCTTATGAGCAAAAAGGGAAACTGGGCTCTGACACAGCACGCTGTGATTCTTGAAAGTAATCCTTAATCATGCAAGCAGCCCTACTAACCTCAGTGGGTCCTACCACATAACCATTTGTAAAACCAAGACATACCAAGTACAGGGCTCAAGGGATACCACGCGACATTTCCGCTGACACTTTTTGGTTCTGGAATAGTCTGTTCAACTGCATACTTTTTCAAAAGATACAAGGAAAGCACTTGGGAGCAAGCAAGAACAGCTACAGCCTTAACTAAATTACACCACACTTGTCAAAACTCTAGACCATGTGCTGATTTGAGATAGAGAAGGTGTCTGACAGGGCATGCAGTGTTAACCTAACCACACAGGCAGAGGCCACTTGAAGTAATTGTATTCAGGACCCACGTCAAAGAGAGCAGCGGGTTTATGAAAGCTGCATATGTTCTAGTCCTCAATATTTGGGTATGCAGATATGCATGTATGTATATGTGTCTGTATGTACATATACACACACAGAGTAATTATACAAACTTTTTTTTTTTTTTTAAAGGAAAGACAGGAAAGCAAAGCACCTGGAAAAGGAAAGGTAGCCAGGACATGAATATCTGAAGAGCAAATCTATTGAAAATTAAACATCCTATGCAATTATAGTAGATTCTACAAGTATTTTCTGAGCATTGGTTCTTACAAGCACAAGACTGCCACTGAATCAGAATGACCACTTCCACTCTGTGAGGCAAAACCAAGAGCACACCTGATTTGAGCCTTCATGCCATGGCAATTTATACCTGCAAAGCATGTAGCCACATGGTCCCACTTTTAAGGAGGTTTTGTTTTTTTTTTTAATCCTGTATCACCATAACTCTGACAGTAAGTCCTTCTGCAGTGGTTGAAGTGCACACCATCTCAGGATAATGCCTTGTGCTGGATGCCGAAGACTTAATCAAGCTCATCAGCAGTGTGCTGTTGCATGCCGATTTTGACACTTCAAGGAATCAGAAAATATTCAGTTCAACTCATTAATCCTTTAATGCAGCTTCCCATCGATCACAGAGCTCACTGTAATCGCAGGTTTCAAAAAGCACCAATAAGATTATTAACAGAGCAATGCAGAGGACAGCACAACAAGAAAAGGACTTCAGATGCCAAATCATTTCTACGCAAAGCCTGTACTAATAGCTGCAATCTCCTCATGCATCAATGTCAAACCATAGGCAGAATTACCTGTATGTGGTCCACAGAGGTATAGTAAGCCAACAAGCTGCCAGAGCACACTGCAAGCATAAATCATTTCCTAGGTGTAGTATCAGTCCCTACGTTTAGGCACAGGCACCTCATATTACAAAGGCTGAGTCCAGAAACTCCACTGCTGACCATTTGGTCACTGGACATTTGAGCCAGGGACCCAGTTCCACCACTCACCTCTGGTGAACCTCTGCCTCCAGCATCCTGCTCTGACCCTGCTGAACAAACCCTGTAAGCATACGGGAGTTGCAGGAAACTTGACTTATGACTTGGCAGTCTCACTGCACCCTTCCATACTTGCAGCTAGTTTTTCTCTGCTATGTACAGTGACCACGCACTTCTTCAGAAAAGAATTTGCTGTCTCTTACTGGTAAGTCCCATCATCCAATTTTCAGTTTGTCTGCACTATACTGGCTTTATATTTTAGGCTTTCTCTCCCATTCACCCCTCCCAATTTACTGTGCAGCATTTTGCAATCTCTCAGCAAAGCAGACAAATCACTGCCTACTGTCATCCTTCCATCACTCTTATTGAATAACATGAATTGAGACATACACTGGGTTTGGATAGCTGGACTCCTTTGGCCAAGACAAATTGAGGCAGACTCTCTAGGACAGTCAGGCAAGAATCTTTGTGTAATAAATTTATGACTACCAATTTATTTGAAAACTATATAGAGCAAATAAGCGTACATTCTTCTGTTCAGGTCTCAGGATTTTTCCCTGTCTCCTCCCCTCATGTGTTAAGAGTGGGATCTTACCCACATACACTGACCCCAGGGGTACTGTAGGATATACGGCTCCAGCATAAAATCATGGAACACACCAGGAGGCACGTGTGCTGTCAGGTATCCCTGATATGGGTGTTTACTCCACCACTTAATGTCAGTTTTTAAAATCAGCTGTCTTTTAGGATACTCAGTGCTCAAGCACCTGTCATCATCCACCTGGACAAACTATACTGTTCCAGAATTTCTCCTTCAGCTTTCAATCCTCAGCAGGTTGCTCTGCAAATACAACACTTTTCCCTCTGATTTCCCACTATCTCCTTGCAATCCTCAAGTACATTTCCCCTACATCACTTAACCGTAGCAATGTGCTGGTGTAAGGCCAGGTACTGTCACCTTTGTCAGCACTTTTTTCTACTGTTTCCAGAAGTCCCAAGGAATATGTAAACCAAGTGCTGTAACAGCAGAGGGGTACCATCATCACCACTGAACAGATAAGGCACGATATCTCCTGGTTTTTTTTCCTCGCAATCCCCATGATTTCTCTTCTCTGCTGCTTAGCACTGACATCTCAACTGTTCCATCTTACAAAGCTCAAGATACAAACACTCATAGTTCAATACAAAGATGACCTTCCCCATCAGCTGAATGCAACAAAGTCCTGCCATCCATGGCCCTCAGGCAGTCACGGGATGTGCGCACTTGAGAGGCAAAATTTCTGTGCTAAAGCCCTACAGATAACACTGCGTAGCCATAATTGCCTCACATAGGGCTCTTCTGCACTCGACCATGGAAGAAAGAACACTCAATAGAGCAAACTACCAAGCAACAATCCGCAAACAGCACTCAAGTCAAATGCAATCATGGTTACATACATGGGTACATAGGGTTGATGATGTCTTTAAGGCTAGAGCCTATTTTCCATTGCCCCCAGCTCAAAGGCAAATATGCCAGCAGTAATGGTAATTGAACCAAAGAACTGGACAATTCTGCCCTAAGGAAAGAACATTTGGTAAAGGTTGAATCAAAAGCCAGAACATGCCTGGCAAGAGAAAGCTTCAGCACCTGCTGACCTGCAAGTCACTCAAGCACTGTGAACAGATCTTGTTAAACACAGATGACACACTTGGTCTAGGCGCAGCAGAGGAAGCCATCATGATAGCATGGCAGGCCTAACTGCTGCAGCAGAACAAAGCGGTACTGCAGGCAAGCACAACCACCAACCACACATTCAGCACACAAGACTTGGTTGTGTGATCACAGCCTGTGTATCTTCTTTCATTCACATTTACTCAGCAAGTATCAGCCTTAAGACAAGGCATAGAACCAAAGCACAACTTCCCAACTGGGACCATAAATCAAAAATTAAACAAGGTAAACAAGACAAGCAAAGAGAATACACCCTGCCATCCCCATCAGTGAACAGTGTTTTCACTTTTCCTTTTCTTGAAGAATAAGAGATGGGTAAATAAAAAAGAATCAATGGTTGCTGGGGGTTTTATTCGTTTCCACATGTTTTAGCTTTACAGGAAAATCACTCTCATCGTCTTACCCAGTGTTAACTCCAATTATATGAACTGACAGCTTTGCTTTTACCATTCCTAACTGTCCAGGACAGCAGTTCTGGTTCCTATCCAACACTTAAAATATTCACTTATGCATTCTATCCCTGTCAATCTTTGAATCATCTTAATTATTCGGTAATCTGCTACAAGGATTTCTTTAGAGAAGATCTGTTCAACATGGCATATATGGAATCCATTTCAGTAAAGGATTTATTTTCTTGTCAGATTAGAAAATAAATTGATAAAACTACTCTTGCTTTCCAAGATAATGGATGTGTTACACCAATTCTTTAGACTTCTTACCTTTAGGGTAGAAATTTTCAAAAACATGGTAGCACCTGGACAGACCAAAGAATGCAAACTCCTAACCACCTTTCAAAAAACAAAACCAAACAAAAAAAAAAAAGCACACCTTCAAATATTCAGTCTCTTTTAAAAAGGGTAACAGGACCCACAGTACTAGTTATACCCAAAATAAGACCTAGAACTGGGGATTATAAACCATATTCTTTGACCACACTTAATTCATCAAGCAAAATCTAAGAGATTTCTGCAGCTAAGAAGGAAAAAGCTAAATCTTGCTGCACAGAGAGGAACTTTTCCTTGCGTGTATCTAGTGTGGATACTTTGCAACTGATCCACTGAGGAGGTAATACATATATACAGACACACCTCAAAATACAGTGCTGGCTGCTTCTCTGCAGAGCCACAAGCTGGATATCCTCCCGGCTCCTCCCTTCCCAGATGCCTGGAAAATCCTTATGGATTTACAAGAGCAGAGACCACAGCTGTCCCACTAAACACACAGCAGCAGCTTTTGGATGACTACCAAATACATCTTTACTCGGGCCAGGGAAAACTGTCCTGAATCCCAGTGTGGGGGCCTGCCCTACCCAGAGATTTTCCACTTCCATCGTGCTGCGGATAAGCGCAGAGCCGCTGCGGCACAACGCCGCGGGCGGCGGGAGCAGGCCTGGCCCGTGGCTGCACCAGCGCCCAGCGGGCACGGAAGGGCACCCTGAGCAAAGGCAGCTGCTGGGCACGCGGGAAGGCAACTGCCTCTTGCAGTGACAGCCTCCGAAGGGAAAATAAAAGCGAAAAGGTGGTTGTGGCCTGGCTAATCCTGTAATCAAATAAACCCTTAATGGCTCTCTAGTGGTGCGTAATGCTGGTGGAAGAACTATGCAGCTTTTGTAAAAAAATTATAAATTAAATCTGCTTTTCTTCTGGGGTTTTGTGGATAATTTCACTCTTTACCTCGCAAGCAAAAGATTTCAATATTTTTTTAAATACTTTTGTAAAAGTTTAAAGTTCTTCAAAATGGCAATCTTCCAATTAAAAAAAAAATTATTGACTGAATGGTACTGGTAATATTTAATCATTAACACAACAAAAATGTCATTGGATTTCTTCCTCTCATTGCAAATAACTAACCACGAGCTTCCAGAGCCTTGCCCGTCCACTAAAGTAGATGCTCCACAACAAGCAGCTAAACTTTCAAATTACCTAATATTGCAGGAGAGTGTACACACATGAATTATACTTTATAACAGGAAGAGAAGAAGCCTATAAATTTTATGTGCAATTTCCAAAAGACAGATTCTATTCAACATTAAACATTTAGACAACAGCTAAGGCAGAATAACCGGAATAACTAGAATATTCATTCAAACTGTGTGCTACAAGGGGAAATAAATATGATGATCTGTTTGACAATAATATAACCTCCAATGTTGTTTTCCAGCACTATATGGGAAAAAAGGGATAATTCTATTTATTATTGTATTAAAAACAACATCTGTGCTTACAAGTGTCCTTGGGAAAAGGTGCACAACGTATTCCTTTTTCTGCAAAGGCCATGGCAAAAAAGAAAACCAAGTATCTCTACTTTCTGCATCACTGTCATGTTGTAACCAAGAAGGCTAATTAATGGGGCTGCCTCAGCAGCTGTCATGAAAATATTACTTTTTTGTTGTTGTTCTTCAGAATAGGTTTACTGAATTTTTACCCATTTAAAACTTTCAAGCAAATACAAGAGGATGAACTTTTTGATAAGTCTAGTTTTATCCAGATAGAAAAAAGCAACCATTGGAACACATTCTTTTTCAATTATGTCTTGTCTGCAGATTACAACAGGTAAAATCTTGGAAAAACTTATTACTCAGATAAAAGCAGCAAAAAGCTTTCCATTTTGACTCAAGTCTCCTTAATTTTCAGGGCTGCCTGTTTTTCTTTGACCAGCAATTCAATACAGATTTTCTGAATTTCAAAACATTTGCAAACAATGTGCAAGTAGTTCAGTTGAAAGAAAAATTTGCAAAATTAAAAAATCATTTCCCTTAAATTTTGCTGGTGAAAGTTTACCATCCTTTTCAACTCACCAGAAATGTTTGTTTATATTATTCAAGCCATCCTTATCATGATACATAAAATTGATTTCAGCAACAGTGCCATGCTGTATCTTTTAATTAAGGTATTTATTAGTAATGATAAGATCCTGTTGTCACAGAAAGAGGAATTTACATTGCTAGATAAATTTTAAAATACTATTTTTGTAACTTGTCCATCAGACACAAATGTTTCAGATTCTTTTCTAAATTAGCTCCTATAATAACATGACAAACTGTGAAAACATTCCCAACCATTTCAGTGTTGCATACATCAGATATAGCAAAGAATGCTACCCACACGCTCTCCTTTAGCCTGCTTTTTGCATGCAAAAGTCAAACATGTATAGAGTTTTCAGGATCTTTGTTTTCTGTTCTATATACTGTTCCTGACGATTATTCCTTAGATCTCGGGTTTCCCCAATGGAAATCCCTCAATTTCTTTCATCAAACATATCAGAGTTTTAAAAGGTGATTCTATGTTCAAACCATTAAAGGAGTTTCCAGTGCAAATAGCAACCTTCTGGGGAAAATGTATTTTATTCACTCCTTCTGTTCTTCTCACTTTGTTGTCGATGCTACTTAATTCACCACAAATAGATGCTTGACAAGTGTCTTGCCCTCTACTTCAAATAAAGGTTTTGAAACTAGAAGAGATATCAGTACTTTTGTGGGATTTTTTTTTTCCTACGAGAATTTGCTGTATATTATACAGTAGCAAACCTCACCAGCTTAAAGAAAAAAATCCCCATGCAGTACAATGGTAGGGTGGCAGAGATGATCATAACACCTCTTCAACCTTCCTTTTTATGGCATCTCTATTAGGTCGTCAACAGATGAGGATAAAGCAGGCACTCCACCCAGACAACAGAGTAGGAAAAACTGGATACTCCTCAGAGCAATCACTGCAGAGCTGGGAACCTGACCACAGCTTTCCTTTCCATTCTCAAATGAGAATCAATATAAGGAAAGATAAGACATGTCTCAGAAGTGCATGTATTTACCTTATATTTTATACATTTTTGTGCTACATCTTTTATGTTCTGTGCTTTTCTAAAACACACGGGGTTTTTGCCTCTGTCACATACTACAGTCTCAGTGCTTGGGACATCTGGGATATTCTATTTAGCAGTCATTTCTTGATCCTTCCATCGTTTTCCTGTCAGCGCAGCCACCCTTAGCCACTCAGGCAGCCACAGTATATTACAGCATCTTACTTCCCTTTATCCTTGAATGATCAAAATGATATTTCAGAAGTACATAATAAAAATATTTAAAAGGAACAACAGACATTTGAAAAGATAAAATAAACAGAGTTACCAGCACAATGCCACACCATCATTCCACCTCATCTCCTGGGTGTGGGAAGTGCACCGTGTATGGCACATCACTGCTTACACCTTCAAATGGTCTTTCTATTCTTTATGACATTTGATTTCACTTTAGGTTTTATTCGAGAAAAAGCTTCAAAGTGCGCCAGTACAAACTCTTTCAACTCTCAGTTCCCAAAACTGACACTGACATCAGTGTTTGTCCAGCCTTCTCCCTGTACCTGCAGCATACACCGCCAAAGTAAAAGAAAAAAAAAAAAAATGCAAAGCAGTGCTACTGCAGCATAATGTACGTTTATACCTACATGATCTAAAAGGCAGGGTCTGAAGTGCAACCAAAGTAACTCACCAGCTTTCAGAGTCCTTACCACAACTGTACCCAGCTGCCTCGCTGCCCCCACGTCACTCTCACAGCAGAACAGACCAGGGTCCTGCCTGACAAAATCCTAAGGTGGCTGCTCTGACCACGCAGCCCAGAACCAGATTTGGCACTGCATCCCAGAAGCTGTACAGCTGCAATAGCACAGCATTTGTTCACAGGCTAATTGCCTTCACATCTCCATTAATACCCACACTTCTGGGTCTTAGACTACATCTGGATCTCCGCATCATACAGCATGCCACTTCGCTAGCCAGGCATGGTCACCCAAAGGGAGTATATATACAAAACAAGGACTAAACCTGGCTTTCCAGAATCCAGGTGCAATTCAGCATCATATTTCTTAGAGCAGAACTCCAAGTCTTGGCTTTTATTCTTTCACAGAACTTCAGTGTAACAGAAATACAGTTCTCTGTTAAAGCACACAGAGTGTTAAGTAGCACTTGTCCAACTTAATTCACAAAATCCCAAATCCAGTTTTACAACTGATTTTAAACGCATCTGTCATCCAGTGGGCAACATGTGCTGCACATTGCTAAGACCTGCTTCTGCTGTACAGGAAGGGAGTCTATTACTGCTGCCACCAGCTTTGCAACTGCGTTGGTTTTCAGCTAGAAGGTGGTCTCGGCCAACACACAACCACGTGGCATGCGCACAAGTAAAACTAGTTGTGCCTGTGCAAAGCAAAGCCCAGCAATAACCCAGTCATGCACAGAGCTTTTCACTAGTCCTCCCGGTAAACGTGACTCCTCATTTAGCTCTTGCTGTCATGAAAACAACCATAAGGGGATTAAAGCACAGATGTCTCACTGCCTACCTCTCCCCACCCTTAAAATCTAACTATCAGGCTGGCCTGATTTATACCGGGGGGGGGGGGGGGGAGGGGGGAAATCCTTGTTTGCTAGCATATACTACCCCTGGTGATGTCAAGAGCTTCAGACAAGTCTGTGATTCAAACATCATGGAGAAGAACTAGATGCAATATTTGAAAGAGAAAACTCCTCTCCCTTTCAAATGCGGACAAAATACAAACTAATATAAACTTAATTAGACCCTGTAATAGTTAGGTTGAGCATCCTCTTTGGGTGTCCAGGGCTGTCTGGCATATTTAGGCTAATGAGCATCATTTATTACTCTTTCACCTCTCTTTTCAAGAGTGCCCAGCCATGTGCTACGCTTCTCGGCCTGCGGGAATGACGGGACGTGGGGCTATTGAACAGGATGGGACCAAAGAACGAACACTGTGGGAAAGCGCAAGTGGAATAGGGAAAGAGTATGGAGGAAAAAAAAGAAAAAACAAAAAAGAAAAAAACACACAAAGAAACAGAACAACCCAAAAAGGAAAAGGTAAAAAATTTTGATGCAGAAGGGAAACAACTCCTGTAGGTCCTCTGATAAGAAATTCCTTTTGGTAGAAAGATGTGTCACAAGGATTAACTTGAAAGAACGCTCAGGTATGGTACAGCATAGTGAGCAGCTGGTAAAACATCACGCCTCATTACCCACCAACGCTAATGTGAACACCTCACACCTGGTCCTCAGTCATTTTGGAGCAGAGTTCACAGTTCTGCTATTAACACAGGAGCTGTTCCAACCCAGTTCTTAAGAAGTACCATTAGCCAAAGATGCAAATTTTCAGCCCCTCTGAAAGCAAGACAGGTAAGGGGCGGCCCTAACCAGCTCAGGGGAGAAACTACCTTCTGCAGCCCTTCAAAGGCAGCTATCCCCCTTCAAGGGAAGAAGTACATGTGCAGGTTTGGGACAACAGAAAGCAAACATTTCACTGATGTGTGGGGATAACAGGGCATGGTAGCCAGCAAGTCTGGCTTCTACACAATACATTCCCCACCCACTTCATCCCCCCTGAATAACTCTGGGTGAATCAGTGCCCAGCACCCCTCCATCCTTGTCCGACTTCGATGTCAGTTGTCCAGACAACAATCTACATCTTACCACAAGTCTTTATGTTGTCTAGTCTAGGCAGCCTCCCTTGCAGCATGTAGATGCTGCTACAGCATGAATAGTTTTATAGCAAGGATGCTTAGTATCCAGCATCAGTGTAAGCTATGTGAAAACTTAAGTCCCAATTTCAAGAGTCACTTAAACATTTCTCAGTCTTGCTGCAACTCAGCAGGCTCCATTTGACACCCCTCTGCAGGCACTAACATTTCCACAAAGCTACTCCACCTCTATAGTAGCCGAATGAAAAAGGGAAAGCTCTGTTTTAGGAGTTGAACAACATCTCCAAGCCCAGTAAGAAAAATAAACAAATAAATATGTACCCTGGAACATATCAGAACATACTCTAAATACTGATAAAGTTTGGGTTTTGCTGCCCTCGGTGACCTTCTGTCCTAAATTAGCTGCTGAAATCCAAACTGATTTTCTTCTCTGTTCTTTTGGCTTTCAGACAGTTCTGACAGTCCCATTATCATTGCCTTGTTTATCTCCTCCTCATGGCTTCTCATCTGGACAAACATTTATTTTTGCTTCTTCTTAACTGTGTATGCAGTTTTCATTACCACCAGAAGGCACTTCAGAATAACAATAATTTCTGTACTCATTTGATGGACACACTGCTTTTTCCACTTAGGAAGGGGAAAAAAAGTATTGATTAACGATCATCAACTATTCTTCAGCTTCTCTCCCAGGAATTGTATTACTGTCTCATGTACAATAACATTTATGCCTTTAAACCCAATTAAGAACTGGCTTCATGGATTATAGCTCCAAGAAGGTCAGAATATCAGGGGTTCAAAGGAAATTAGTTACCTCCTTGGAAAATAAAACTTCTCATAAACTTGGGATGCACATCTGGCACAGTCCTGTCAGTCTTAGTCAAGAACATCAAAATCTACAGATGATTATCAGCAGAAGACTATCTGTGCAGACACAGTTTGTATTTATGGTATCAGTAATCCTCTAAAGGATTCCAAGTCCAGGCAGTCAGTAGTTCTATAAGGCACCCTTGCAAGAAATCCCCTAATATTTTCAGACTATTACCCAGTACGGTGGAAGAAACCTATCATTCAGTCAGTCCTAAATACTGATTTTTAAACAGGTAAGAAGCACTTCTGGCTTTGTAGTGGCAGCAATGACATACTTGGGGTTTCAGACTTTTAAAACATATTTAACTGTGCAAACATGAAATCCCACAGCCAATGAGAGGAACTCATCGATCATTATTTCCTGCAGGAACCTCACCCATAGTAAAAAGGCAGTGAAACAAAACAATTATATCTTCACTGAAATCAGTAATTAATAGCAGGAAAGAAGTAGCAAATCAGGAACCACAATACAGTAAATGAAGAATTATTTGATGCAAATGCAATTCATTCAGTATCATGACACTTAAAAATTATGTTTCATTTACTATTCACAGAAGGCCACTTTTACTGCCTGCAGTACACTGTTATTTTTTAGTCATAATTTAATGAGTATCAGTGGAAATAAACTTTTCATCCTGTTAAGAAAAGGTCAATGGTGTGCAACAACTTACCAAGTATGAAAATAAAATGCTACCAGTCCTTTTTTTTTTTTTTTTTTTTAATACCAAACGTGTCATGGAGCCACAGATGAAATCAGGACCTCACTCATGTGCTGCATCATAAATACTACAAGGACTTCTGTTCTGAAGATTTTCTCATTTAAAGACACCAGAGACACCCCCACTCTCCCAAGGGGAGCAGCACAGCTCCCAGCAGCACCTGCCCAAGAGGGGAAGACAGGGAGAGGTGAAGGCAGAAGTCCTGGTACCCAAACACCTCCCAAACCTCCCAGCTCCTCCTCCCACACAAGCACACTTCCACACCACAGCTGCTGCCTGGGGCAATATCCAAACACTACATGTTTAGGAAACACCAACATAGGTATTTTTAATCCTGACCCAAGCAATGTTAGCAGGGTAAGAAAGAGACCATACGGGAGAAGTAATTAAACATCTCTACCCAGACACAGTTGTTTTGTTCATTGTCTTGTTGTTAGTTTGGCTGGTTTCAGTTTGCTTCTTCAACATTTATTTGCCCTTGTGTGTGATCCATTTATTCAAATACAACTGCAAAGTTGTTATTCAAACACAACTGCAAATCTTTTTTGTGTAGTGATAACATTGGGACAGCAGAAACAAACGGATGTTTTACTCCCAAAGAATGTACTAATACTGAGAAAAGTAAAGTGGTCCTGGCTGAATTCCAGTAGTTTAAGCAAACAGACCCTTAGTAGTTAAACAACACACTGCCTATAGGCAATGTTGCCTGTGGGAAGCTCTTTAAAACAAAGTTTAGATCTCCTACTCCATCTCCCTGTCTCACTCACCAAGACAGATGAAAACCAAATGTTTCTAGAGAATTATCATTGTGATACTCCCCCAAGACAGAGAAGCAATGTGATTTGTTCAGGAAATATGCTATGGTAGATTTTCACACCCCATTTTGCCATGCATGTGAAGCTTTCAGCTCAGGCTGCACAGGGTCTGCTGCGGTACAAGGAGGCTCTAAGGCCCACATCTGTTGGGCTGAACCCCACTGAGAGCCCCTGCCTGAACAGGGTCATTTTAACTATGACGTCTGCCAGTTTCAGTCTTCAGAAGACATAAATGAACTCAGGGGCATGGACAGCTGTGGCATTACAGTGCCTGATATGGTCTATAGACCAGGCTCAAACAGCAAAATGTGAAAGAAAGCACAGAACAGCACCAGCAGACTAACTTTGTCTGACCAGAACCTACCAGATAAAATTTCAGGGATGAACAAGATTTCTGCTCTGTTAGAGTGATGGACACACAAATATCACATTCATATGTTCACATGCCACGTTCATTTGCTAAGGAATACCAGGCACAGCTCAGACCTGGCAGAAAGCCCAAGCGTAGTAACGCACTGAAACGAAGAGATCATTGTGAAAGCAATAAATCTTAATAATATTCTGATATTAGCCACAAATGAAAGGTGCTGTTTATCTCAAGCACTTTTTAAGAGCTTCTGAAAGATATTTTCAACCTTTAAAAAAAAGAAATTTTGTAGCCTAAGCATTTCCATAGCAGATTCGCAAGGAGGTACTGAGACACAAACCAGAAGCTAGTACTACTCCTCTGTTTTTCTCCCAGACTCATGCACTTTTCACGTCCTCCCTCGCAAAAGTCAGCCTTAACCAGGCAGAAGAGATTTAACCTTGGCACAAGCTACAACAGTCAGCAGCTTGATCTTGGTAAAACATTTGTCACCCACAGACTGGCCAGAGGAGAAAAAAAGTAACCTATGAGCAGCAGACGTGTTCTGCTGCTGAGAGAGAAGAGCTCCAGTGCAGAAATAGCTATTTTGGTCATGAATTGTGCGCAGACCCTGTGGTTGTTCAGCAGCTGAACTGTAAGTGTCAGAAACAAAGTCTGCCTCTTCCTATCTTTGCTATTATCTTCTGTTGACCCATTTGGGCCTGTGAGCCGTCTCTCTTCAGCAGAAACAGTACAGCTCTTTCCCTGGCACCTAAAACTGAGTCTTTGCTGTGCCTAGAACATCACATACAGGAGTCCCTTTTAACAAGCGGATGTGGCATACAAAGGTCAGAGAGGAAAAAACCTACTGTTTCAGAAAGCTACTCTGCTAGTTTTGTACATCCACCGATGTTCCCCCACTGTTCTTCACAACTCCACCCATACGTAAATATAACTATCATTCAATAACTTACAGCAAACTCCCCAAAACAGAATGGCATCAGAGTGTGAGCTGGGATGGAGGGAAGACCTGCACACCTGCTTTACTGTCTCTGTTGCACTCAAAGTCAATGCTAAAACTCCAGCTGATGGTTGCACAAGTCACACCACAGCTGACTACCCTCAGCACATCTGATCTTCATCATCAGTTTCCATTCAAAAGGCAATGGTCTTCACACAGAACTAGAATCACAGAATGATACAGGTTGGAAGGGCCTCTGGAGGTCTCTAGTCCAAGCACCTGTTCAGGTCACCAAGACTTCATCCAGTTGAGCTTCAAAATACCTCCACAATTGAAGAGTCTACAACCCCTCACAGTCTCTGTTTCAGTGTTTGACCATCCTCACGGTACAGAAGTTTTTCCTGTATCTACTTGGAATTTCCCCTGTTGCAACCTGTATCCTTCAGCCCTGGCCCTTTCATCGTGCACTTCCAAGGAGAGTTTGGCAGCACCTTTCCTATACCCTCCCTACCCATGAGATAGCTAAAGGCAGCAATAAGACTCCCCCATAGCCTCCTCTCTTTCAGATGGAAGAAAAGAATTTCTCTCTGTCTGTCCCCATACCTCATCGTCCCATTAATCACCCTGGTCGCCCTCCACTGGACTCATTCCAGTACATATCGATGTTGTTCTTATGCTGGGGAACCTGAAACTGGACCTAGTATTCTAGATTTGAGCTCTCATACTCAGCTGTAATTCTACAGATCACCTGCCTGAAGGGTGAGCTGTAGTACCTTTCAGCTAAAAACAATGCACACAAACGCGGCATAAAAGCACAATAATTCTGCTTTTTACAGAAATGGTAGAGTTCCCAAAGACAGGTAAATGACACAGACCAGAAATTCTGATTTACTTTTGGTCAAACCTTTGCTCTTAACTCACTTTGCACCGAGACCCCTGCTCCTACCATGAAGCGTTTTGGAGATTCCACTGTGTTTCCTCTGTCTGGAAAGCTCACCTGCACATACCCTGATGCAGTGTATCACATCTCAACAAAAGCACATATTTTATGGTACAAGCTCCAGTTTATAACTAAACCTTACTGGGAAACAGCACAATAGCTCCCAATGACACATTATAATGCTGTTGTGGAAGTTCCTGGAGCTGCAGTGGGACACGTGGAGTTCAGGTCTATCAGCACTGCCTGCTGGGACAGAGCGTACTTCTCACACATAAGGGAGCAACTGTTTGAGCTCCCAGTGGAGGGACTCCCTACCAAGAAGAAAACGTAATAAAACTTCCCTGACTCAGAAAGCTGAGCCTGAGTGAAAGGCAAAACCCTCACCAGGTTCTGAAAACAAACTTGAGTGTCTGTGCAGCAAGAGCATCTAAATGGCTGGAGAGGTTGGTCTAGTGTCATGTGATCCATTTAGCTAAAAAGTCTGGAAGAGGAACGCATTTCACATGTTTCTGATCCTTCACTATAAGTGACTGCAACACTCTAAAAAATAAAGTAGGTTGCTCAGCAGCCACATCTTTAACAAATCTCTGGCATCATTTGGTCAGACAGACACAGCAAAAGCTAAGAACCCCAACAGACTATCAGACTTTTCAGGACAACTGCTCAAGCTTGCACACATGAACTACGCAGTTGCTGCCAGCAAGCATCTGATCTACTGCACATGGGCAAGTCAAGTCCAAGTCTGCAGAGAAGGCCTAGTAACACAAGAGGACACAAACTACAGCATGTATTCCTAACCTGCCTGCAAGGAGTTACATGACCTGTTCAGTTGCCAGATACCACTGGTTTATGTCAGCAGAGAATGCCCTTGATTGTCACCTGACACATGTAATCCTGGCCAGCAAGTGCAAGGCCCTGAAAGTGTCCTGTCTACAATACAGGTGAACCCATCTTTCAACAATTACAGGTTGGACCAATCCAATTTGTTTTCAATTCACCACTCATCCATACCAGTTTTCCCAAGTCTTTTAATCTCCCTTCCCAAATTGCCACAGAACTGAAGAGGGACCAAGTATTAGCTGAAGTGTCAGCCTGCAAGTGCTGCTAGAGGCTCTGGCTGCAAGCAGGTTCCAAAGGCTGAAATGCAAACACTTGCTCTAAATGGAGAGCTGGACTTAAATTGCAAGAAAGTTTTTTAAAAAAGATTAAACACAAAGCTGGCCCTCCTATATTGTCTACAAAAGAAAACACATTGGTAGCTCTCCAGTCACTGCTCCCCGGGTATCATAAACACTGTCTCCTACTTGAGGTTGCCTCCCCACAAGCTGGCAACCCAGCTACTCACATGAGTTTGTTGAGCCAAGCTAGGTTAGCACAGAGTTACCACCACACAATAACTCAGTTCATTTGGATCAAATTGGGAGAGGGAGCCTGCAAATATAGGTAGCTCAGCCAGGAATGGGTATCAGTGGCTGAAGCATTAACCTCTGCCACAAGCACAGGTGCTCTAAGAAGAGAGCAAACAAGAAAATATTATTTTGGATTGTACCACAGCATTGCCTATCTGCACTACTCTTCCCCCGGCCTCACCATGCTGCTCCACCCAACCCCTGTGCAAATGGCCTATGTGAAATTCCTTGATGGTGCAACCCAGCTGCTGATGGACAGAAATCCAGGTCACAAGATCCATTATCCACGGAGCTGGCCCCTTCAGTGGCAGCATCAGCAAAGAGGCCAAGGACTGAATGATCACACACCTCAGGTGGATGGCTCGCCCTCCAGTAATTTATTCAGTTATTGATAGAAAAACATTAGTGCATGAATTCATTAAATGTTATTTCTCCATCGTTGAGGTTAGATGAATAATGTAAACAATGATTCACAAATGGCTTATTACAAAAACAGCAAACCAAACAAGATCTCTTATTTACAGAGGATTGTTTCAGCAACTCTACCTCAAAGTGCCAGGGTGGAGTCTCCAGGTCTGCCTCTGAATAGTAGGACAGTATCTCAAATGTTGCACTCATGATACACATTTGCTATTACTGTTTCTCTGTGCTTCCAGGACTATTCCATCCAGCTTCCAGAACAGTGCAAAAATTCATTTTCAAAACAAAAACACATGAATTAACTCTTCATATTAAAAGGATGTATTTGTTTTTCCTTCAGGAAACTGTGCACTCAGTATGCCCGACACTGTTGCTAGTTTACCAAACAAACCACTGGAAGAGAGAATTACTGCAAAGCAGGCTGGAATGACTTCCTGGAGATCCCTCAGGTTCTGTGCAAGGCATCGGTTCTCCTCAAGGCGCAGGAAGAAGGGGCAGTGTAAAGCCACCCCATGTGCAGAGCCGCAGTGGAGGCACGGCTTCCCAGAGCAAGCCACTCCTTTTCAAAGGACTCCAGTGGAACCAGAATGGCTCTCTGCAGTGGGTACTGCAGGATCAGGATCTGTATCCACAAATGTCTATCCACATGGCACTGTCACAGCACGCCTGCGTGACTAAGAAGCCAACTCGCACTAAAAGCCAGTGGCATGCAGGGACACAACCTTAAATGTCACTGTGTTTCTAGAGGGACAGACAGGTGCATGCTAGGATTTACCAACACCGCCCTGGCACCTCACCTCCCAGCACTTCCAGTAAGAGCTAGGATTTGTAGACACCAGAATTGCTTGCAACTACAGGAAATTTAAGCACACTTTAAAAGGGGGGGGGAAACAAACCACAGCTGGAAATCACCAATGCATTTTAAAAACTCTACCCAAACCAGTAAGATTTCAAGTGGCAACAGCAAAATTGCATTTCTCCTTTTGAGATGGCAGTTCTCACCCTAGAGATCCAACCTTAGATGACAAACTGCTAGGATTTTTTTTTAAACTGATATAATCTAAATATAACAAATTTTTTTAATTATGTAGTTAAAGAAATCTACTCTCAGAAGAACACATCTGAAGCCAGCTTCCAATGCCAAATTTTTAAATTTTTTTTTTTTTAATTGCCAAGTTATTATCCTATAATCCCTAAAGATACTGGAAGTCCTTATGATGGAAACACAGCCTTAACTACAGAAAAATAATATTCTGATATCTGAGCACACTCAGTTCATTTTTTGGTTGACATTAGATGTTAAGTAGTTACGATTCCTGATTTCCTGAAGTTGAATATCCTTCTTTGTCATAAAAATACTTGTCTCCAAGAACAAAACAAAAAAACTCCTGTGACAGGTGGTCTTCACCACTATAACCACCTGATCCAGGAGACAAGCCAGGGCTTTTCTAATTTTAGACACTAAATCAACTTCTATTAAACGGAACTCCCTTCTTTTTGAGCAGCAAAACCTATTGCCATAGAATGCTTACTTTCATGATGATGGCAGAGATGAGAAATGAGGGAGAAAAAAGAAAAGGAGTAATTGCAAGCTGATTTAGATAATCTGAACACAATGCAAGTGCACTGAAGACATTTAACGAGCATTAGGAAAAGTAAATTGAGTGACAAGTTCACACTTCTCTCCCTCTCTATTAATAAAAACTTAACTATGACCACTAAAGCTTTTTTCCTCGTTCCATCTCATGAGCTGAAATAGTGACACACTTTTTGAGGAGAAATTTTGTCCCTGTGTTTAAGACCTGAAGGCCTTCATCTCCTTTGGTCTTTACACTGCACGGAGGGAATCAGGCCATCAACATCAATAGTACCTCCATTGAGGTCCAGGTACTCTGCTTCCCCTCCAAGAGTTACCCTCAAGTCCTCTGGGACAACTCAGAGCCAGCTGCAGACACAGGGTCTTCAGCCAGGTGGCACCTGGAAAGCCCGAATGCCCACCCCACACAGCTCCGTGCAGTCACCCACCCAGACACTGAGCTGCTCAGAAGGGAAACATTTTACTTTGCATTACACACAAGGCAACACATTAAGCACACAGCAGCAGGAAGCCCCCAGGAGCCACATGTGATTTAATGGCACTGTGTACAAAGAAATTCAGGATTTGTGTGCATCCCAATTCCCACTGCATTTCACAGGGGTGTGCAGGCCTAACTCCTTAGATCCTTTTGAAAATGCCAGCCTTATAAGTTTTGGCCCCTACATTCATACCTACAAGCACGTGGAAGGCAACAGATCAATTCACAGAAGAAACAAACATTAGTACTCTTTTTCTTTGAGGACCCAGATTTTTCAGACTAACAGGAAAGATCTACACTGAAAAGCTGTTCTACAATCCAAACTATACAAACTGGAGTCGACACTGCAGATCGAATGGACTAAGAAACACATCACTTTATTGCAAAACAGTAGAAATTTTTATTTTGGAAGGAAAGTAACATTAACAAAAATATCTCTTGCAGCATTAATTATAGTGGAAAGAACAAAGAGGAGCATGTTGGGAACTAGGAGCAAACCATATTATCTAGAAGGCATCATGTCAGCACAGTTATTCTGACCCATGTGCATTTTTGTGTTGTGTTAAATCATCATTTGCCAGGACTTCTGGGAGAGAATTTGAAGCTAATAATTTTTTTTCCTCTATACTGAGTGCTGAGGAGTTTTGGGCCTATCTGCCCCTGTCAGAGGTTCAATGTAAAGTTCTTACAAATCAATACATCATAGAGAGCAGACACATAAAAGGAGCTTGCAAGTCTTGGAAGGAAGCTAGGAGCCCCAGATGTACCTCAGTTCCATTAGCCGCGTCATGAACTTTTCTCACAAGAGAATGTCTTCTGAAAAAATAAATACACACTCTGATTAAGTAAATTGTGAGGAGTTAATTTGCAATTCTTCAGTCCCCAAGGGACTCCAAGACCAATCTCCCTGGTGTTTCATCTACAGTAATTTAATAGTTTACATTGCAAGACCTATGACCTACAAGGAAGATACCAGGACAAGTCTCGAGTACATTATTCACCCTAGTTCCACTGATTCAAAGGCACTACTAGGCCAATTAAAGCAAACAAGATTTAGCAGTCCACTACCTGCCCCAATGATTAGTAGAGTAAGCCGTTTTCCCTGCTGGGATCATCAGCTCCACAGCTAACAGCTTCCACCTGCAAGCACGTTCAGGTTAGGCATGCAAAAAAAGAGGCAAAACCAAATCTGTTCCTCCATTCACATTCCACTTTGCTCAAGTCACTGTGCAATTTAACTCCCCACTCCCACAAACAGAGACATGCAACCTAAGGTGAGCCTTCTAGATTCACACGTCCAAACCGTTCTGAGCTACGCTAAACAATGTGCCCTCCACTCCCTTTGGGGCTAATTTTTTTGCTTGTTTTCTTCCCACATCCCCTTCCTTTGCTTGTCAGAAACCGAGTTCGTCATTATTTCAAGTAACATTGCCCCAGCCCTGCAATGTCTCAGAGCTCTGGAACAGCAAAGCACTTTTTTTATGTAGACTGCACTTGATAAAATTAATAAAAACTACACAGCATCTTTAAAGGGCCGTCTTGTATCAGCATAGCAAGAGCACAAGTTCTTAACAATAGATAAAAGGAGTGCAAACCAAATAGCGCTAACAGTCCAGGAGGTTCTAAGCCTCTTCTGCTATGAACCAATCAAACTGAACAGCCTCTAAAGAGCGTCTCTGTTTCCAGGCCACACTGCACTGCCCAATATTCAAAAAGTGACTGTCAATGCTCTTTTAAGGAACGCACAATGTCCTGAACACTATTTACATAAGTGTCATAATTCATTTTCTATACATAGAACATCTGAATGAAAAGCATCTTCTTTAGATTCAGTTACATAAATAAAACACTATATTGGGCTGGTCAATATACTGTTGTAAAGCAAATGATTTGTGTAAACTGGTGACAAGCATTCCTCCCATGCTGCACACCACAGAAGATGTAAATATAACTGTGAAAATTAATTTCTCTCCAATCTACTAAGAGAAATGAAGTTTCATCAAGCATGAGTTTAGCCCAACAATCCTCTCTCTATCGAAAAGTAGTATAATCACAAATGACTTGAGATTCTTCACTAAGGAAAATGATGGATGTTTGTGATAATTTTCAGGTTTTGCAACCTGAATATCATCAGACGTAAGACAAAAAAAATTTAGTTTACAGGTGAAAGAATGCAATGTCAATGCATTGATGCAGAATACCTGAACACCTTTTTCAGAGCAACTGTGAGTATGAGTAATTCTGCCGGAAATTCTGAGGAGGTGATAAATGGCTTGTAGAGTTCTCCAACTGGTTTTCTATGCATATGCTCCAGTTGATAAAACACAACTTACTTAACTAGGACAAGACAATTGAGCAGTGAAGACAGCACAGGAAATGCCATTCCTGCCGTTAGCCAAAATGCTCATGTGGCATTTACATTCTCAGAGAATCATCGGGAAAGTTTGTTCCTTTTTTCTTCCTTAAGAACAGAAGCACAAGTGTTTATAAGAATCAAGAACACCTCCTTTCTTCTCCACCCACATGGACTTGGCAGCACGTCCTGGTATTTTGTGATGTCAGCGTTGAAAAACCTGCATTACATTGCTTCAGGGCCTCTCAGAAAATAAAAACAATTAAACTACACACTGATTTAAGACCTGCCCTTTTCTCCTCTTTGTGCCCTGCATTCAAAGAGATACTTGTTGGTTCCCCTAATAAGTCTGGCCCCAATTCAGTTGCTGATTGGAGTTGGCTCATGGGATTAATGTTTATGATATGAACCGATGAACATTTATGAATTGGGAGGTCTGTACGGTTACCTGGGCAGTGCGTGGTGCTATCAGCAGTGCAGCCGGAAAGGGTGTTAGGGCTTTAAGATTATGGCAAGAGTAATATTCTTGAGCTCAAAACCATGAAGGAAATAACAAAACCACCCAGAGATCCTTGCAGGACAGAGGAACTGTGAAGTGCCGTTTCCCCCAGAAGGCACTCTCTTGCCTCCCCACACTAGTTAGGGAGGCTGGGCAGAGGAGGTAGCTGCTGCTTCCATCAGCATTTGCTGGCAAACTGTCAGCTCAACCAAACAGCCAAACACAAACACCTATCTCAGAAGTGACACAGGAGTCCAGGACCAGGGGAACAGGATGCAGACAAAATGCTCAGTGCAAGCATGCCTTTCCTCTCTGGATCCCTTGACATCAATGTGGTTCTCCCTACGTATTTAGGAGCATCCCTCACCTAAGTGCACCATAATGTCAGCCAAATCTGCAAGGGCGGAGTGAAACCTCCCTTTTTGTTAATACACCTACAATTCTCAAATTTATACCCACAGAGTCTCTCCTAACATAGGCTTTTTGGAGCAAAGAATGAATTCTGCCCCAATGGCTTGAAAGGTTTAAGGACAGTGCCACAGCAGGGTGTGCACTGTTCGAAGGGCAGCAAAGGGAATAATCATGCTGGTAAGCACATAATCATGCTTTAGGTGCTAATCCTGCAACGTAGCCTACAAGCCCAGACTCCTCTTTATCCCTAATGAAGAGGCTGGGACCTCACATGCATGCATTGATGCCACAGATACCTGTTTTTTGCTAGAGGACTAGGGCCTCAGTCACAACTGGAAAAAGCACCCAAAACCAGATTTTGGCCCTGATTGGAAAATGCCAAAATTAAGCTCCAATACAATAACTAAAAATTAACTAATGGCCAACAAGTAATTCAGGCACAGATTTCACTTACACCTAAACAGTAAATCCCATTTGGTGGTGTTTAAGCAGGTGACCTTCCATTGACACATCAAGATTTATAAAAGCCTGCTAGCTATTTTACTGGAAAATAACTCTATCACGTTCATAATAAGATTTCCAGAGATTACAGTCTGGGCTCAACTGTTGTACTACCTAGTTGGCAGAATACCATATAAAGAAAGAGTAAATAGAAGCATCAGTTATCTTTGAAACAATGCAGTTAGATTCTGACCCAGCACAAATTGATCCCTCTCTGTCTGCTACTTCAGTGGAGTACAGAAAAGAAACATGAATGCTCACCTCTGTGCATGCATATGCACATACTTAGGTTTTTACATGAATTTGCCTGCTTGCGTTCATGGCCCAAATAGGTCGGAAACCTCCCTCCTCCTCCCCAAAAGTCACTGATACAAGTTACATGCTATAATTGGCAAGTGACACACTGAAGGATCTGCACTTTGCCCCTTTGAAGAAAGATGATCCTGTAGAGTTGACAGGCCACTGCTTTTGTTACACACTGCCCTCGGTGCCCAAGGAATCTCTTCATAAATCCCCGTACATCAGCAATTAAGCCATAATCTTCAGCCAGGTCTATATGCAGCTCACTTGCAGGGCACTCTAGAAAGTTTTGGCAAATTTACTATTTCTGATAGGCGTAATGAATAAAAACAAAGAAAAAAGATCTGCAAATCACTAACAATCTCATCCAAGTCATTATTGTCCTTCCCACAGGCTTTGTAGAGAATAAATGAAACCTATGGGCTTGTTATAAAATGAGTGCTGTACTAACCTTACCAACTGAAAACAAAGCATCCTTTATTTCTTCTGAGGATCCTAGGTAAAGAACGTCTCAGTAGGAGTCAAAGATTGTAGTAGTGATGATTATGGGTTCTCCCACAACATAATCTGCCTTCTGAAACTCTTTCAGTGGAAGATGCTAATTAATAATACATGCTTCTTTTCATTGAATCAAACAGGATCTAGGTCACACATCATCACTTCTGTCCTCTATTCCTGCTCTCCTGTTGAATTCACACCAAAATCCCAGGCACGATCTGCTATCCAGGGCCCCGGTGAAGTCCTCCATGACAGCTATCTTCCTTAAGGACAATAAAACTGTCAATCAAGAAGGTGAGACTCACAACTGAAGCTGACATCAGCCTCTTGACAACCAGCTTACAACTGCATAACTTCTCCCACTGCAAGGGAAACAGATCACAGAACCTTCCCCCTTGCAGAGCAACAAACAAAACCTATTTCTTTCCTTTAAGGTCCTCACAGTTATAATTTGTACAACCAAAAATGCTACCAAGCCACTGAGGGAAGAGGAATAAGGGGCATACTTATCTATATACACTGTAGAAGTCATCCAGGTGTCAGCATGGCAAGTAGGGCAAAACAGGAAATGAATAAGATGATTTAATAGCTCTTTTCTTGTCAGTTGATTATAAAGATGGTTACAAGATGAATGTTCATTATTTCAACAGGCATGCACAGTTTATTCTGTCATTCTTCATATTTTAGAGTTTTCCAATGAACTGACAGAGATTACATATACATTATTACACACAGCGTTTGACAGACTATCCAAAGATGTTCTTTACAACAATTTATTTCCTTTGGTACAGTACTACATTATTCTTATTGCTGAAGTCATTACTGCCATAGGAGAAGCTTCCTGTTTACAGTCCTCCTATATGTGGAGGAGCTATTGCTCTAGCATGTGAATGTAGTATGCAGAAGGACTTACAGTCATTCGTGTGCATCAGTACAAAACTGAATGAAGTAGCACTGATTGCAAGTAGAACATATTTCACTTGGAAACTGTCCAGGTGACAACTCTCATCTATTGACAGTAACGGCCCTATTGTTGACACTATTTCTGTTTAACATGGTCCAAGTATTAGACTCCAGTAGTATTTGTACAAGAAGTTCCATTCAGCTCAGTGGAGTTATATATGTGCACACATACACATGCACATGCATAAATATTTTTAAGAGTAAGGATGTACAATGGAAAGTTTACTGAAAATTAATACAAGGCATCTATGCTGATCAGTATGGAAAAGCCTTGGGGAAGCTCACAGGGATGCCACTCAGTTCTGTAAGAAAATCTGATATCCTCAGCACTTTGGGAAAAAAAAAAAAAAAAATTCTTCCTGCAGAATTTTTGGTAACTAACAGATGGGATTATGAAACAGGAATAATTCTCTAGTGAAGGACAGGAGTTGGTTTAAAACTTTCACAGAAATGCAGTAGTTCTCTACAAAGTTCTATCAGATTCAGGGTTAGGCTCTTGTGGAAAGTCATTTGTAGTCCAGTCTCTCCCCCCCCCCCCCCCCCCAAAAAAAAAAAAAAAAAAAAGCCCTGAGTCATAGTTCAAGATTCACAAATACAGGATTTAAAGTAGACTCCAGGAGACCACAGAAAGTACCAAAGCTATTAGCCCAGCCAGGCATTTTGCAGTATCTCAAATGACATTTTATAAAGATGTACTTTTCCATCTGACAAACAGCATGGTTTTACCAGTTGTCACCATAAAAATCTAAATGGCAAAACCATAATTAAACTACAGCTTTTTTAGTATGGAAAACGGAAAGCAAACATCTGCTGTGTTTTATGCCTCACTAGTTTCGACTTTTTAATGAGTTAAGCTAGACAATGTGAAAAAAATTATTTTAAAGCACTGTTCTAACATTATGCATGTCTCTGAGCCATCAAAATCAAACATCAATGTATAGGACCATGATTAAATGAAACACAACACCACTTCATAACACTGTTAAAAGCCAGGCTGAAAGGGGTCTTTTTCTTGTTTGAAACTGTAGCCTGGCCTTAGCAATAAAGCTCAAGACTGTTTAAGATCTCTTTAGATCATGAATGTCTGTATCAAACTTACGCCAATAAGGCAAAGTACTTCACTGCATTCCCTAGGCAAAGTAATATTATAAACAATAATTACTACTATTAAGTGGGTATAAGTTTGGAGACTTAAACTATTCTATCATTAACAACCCCTACATAACTATACCACAAGTCTCCCTGGAAAAAAAGAAATAACAAAGAAAAAAGCTAAACACCTATCAGGCAAACATGCCAAAGTTGTCAGACACACACACACAGAGCTCTAAGCACCTTTACATAGACATACAACACTCAACAGCCGATTCTGTGTGAAAGCAGGTGCCAAAACCCTAATACAGAAGAACAACAAAGACCACAGCCACTCAGCTTCCAGCTGGGAACAAGTCCCAGCCCACTTCTCCAGGCCCATTCCAACCAAAACTTAGCTCCAATTCTCCCTGCTGCTTCATGCATGCTCAAGCCTCCAGCAAGTTCCACACAGTGTCACAATGAACTCAAACTCCCTGACAAAAATCAGGTTACTGTGCCTGGTTTTCCGCTTTCAATGTTTCTGCAAAATATGCTTTTTTCAAGGACTAACCCAAAGTCCAGCAGAGCCAAAATAAAGATTCCCTCCAAGGGCATGCCATCTCGCAACCTGATTCACAGAGGTCTTTAGCAGGCTCGGGGCAGCCCCTCCTAAAATGAGGCACCCCAGGAGCTCTTTGTCCCAACTCTGCAAAACTACAGCAGGATCCATACCAGCACCTTCTGCTCATTTTAGTACCAATGCGTTACTGGAGCAGTAATTCTGTACATTCAGAAGTACAAGTCTTCATCAGGTTTACACACAATAGCATCAGGACTGGTGGGGAAAAAGAACTTCTGCTCTGTTCTTTGTCACAACTTTCCCAAGCTGGAGAGCACCAACACAGCATGCAATTGCTAACCATCCCCTCCCTCCCTCCCTGCACGCCCCCAAAAACTGAAGCTGCCTGCACCAGACATTGTCTAAAGGAAGTACCCTAATTATGCCTATTTTAGGATTTACATTCTAATTTCAGCTTCAAGACAGCTGGGCTCCTCTCAGGGGAAAACCAACAGCAGCACAGTAAATCCTTCAGGCACGTTCCCCCTCCTGTTCTTTACAAGTTGCTGCTGTGGGGTTTTGCACTGGTTGAAGGCACCATCAAGGCACAACAAAAGAATATTCTAGCCTCTCCGGGTAATGAACTGTTAAGGTAAGGACTGCCTAACCTGGGGCACTAGCTTTCAAGAACTGAGAAGATTTATTTTTCCTCTCCCGAGGGTAAAATAAGAAATACCACATAGCCTTTCAGATTCAGGGAGATTAAAAAAATGAAAACTTACTGAACAACTTGATCCACCCTTTCAAGACAGAGTTGTTCCACATTCATGTGGCTGCCCCATATCATGTGGTAGTGTGTCATTGGCTTGTCTTTAATAAAACACAAACACTTCTATTGCATAATGTAAGTTAGCTTGTCTTTAACAAGGATCTCAGCTGCAGAACCAACCCCACAGGTAGGAGCCTTAAGAACTCAAGTGATATTTAAAACAAGTTTTTTGAGGTGGATTCCTCAGAACTCACTGCATGAAATTCACGATAGGCTTTGATATCAACAGTAGCAAGTAATTAAATAGACATTTTAATGGTAACTGTTTTCAAGTTGTGCTTATCAACATTTTAATATGAAAGAGAGATACTGTCTGCAAAGAAGCTGCTCAAAGAATATACAGGATAAAAGCCAGCGATGCTCTTATTATTCCATCAACGTCACGAGAACAGAAGTAACGAACAGCCTATTCAAGCTTCCTGCGGATGCTCCAAAGCGTTTGTAAGGAAGGCAATCAGAGTTTACACAGCCCCTGGACTAGCAAAGTTCCTTCTTCACTTGTTAATCCCACAACGTACCCAAAGACCTTTCAAAGCAGGGCAGCGAGCAGGTTAGCAGTGCAAGATGGTATCCATCATTCCCGGATTCAGCAAGAGCTGGGAGACAAGAGCCACTGACTCACAGAAACAACTCCCTCAAGAGATGGGCATTTCCCATCTTCCAGTGCAGCAGTGAGACAGCCAAAACCTACCCACGCATCTCAGTACCGCCGTGCCTCTTCTACCTGCTGGACTAAGAAGATGAGTACAGGGTATGTAGGAGGGAGAGCAGTTTCCTCATGCTCAATTCTGTGCCCCCAACACAGGGCCAGCCTGAATTCCTGACCCATCCCATGCCACCAACAGCTGCTGCTGACTATTCACCAACACAGAAAGGGTTTATGTGCTAGCACAGTTCTTCCCAAATCTCTGTTTCCCTACTGACATTCTCATTCACTTGAAAATTAAAAAAGTTTGCCCTTTCTGGATTGCAGGCGCATTGAAGGGGATATATAAAACAAAATTAAATACAGATAGAATATTCATGTAAGATACTGAGTCAAGCTTATATAAATTACAGCGCAAACCACACAGTCCTATCCTACTAATGGTCTGAGCAACCCTTATCTGTTGCACACATAAATATTCAGAGAGAAGCACACAATGCCAGCTGCCCTCGGGTAGTACTGGTTCCATGTTACTGCCATCGTTCACAGCTCTGCAGTCTCCAGCCCACCTGCCACTAGCCCGGGCTGCTTTGTGCCTCTGACTGAAGTGCATGGGCTCTTTTGTTGGTCGCCTAGAAAATACCGCCCGCAGTATTTGAGCCCTAACATTTCAAGTAGCTCTAATTCAGCTTTCAGCTCAGCTCAGTTCTTTGTCCTCTATAAACAACTTATGTTTAATTGTGACTGGCTACAATTTTCTAATTTTTTGTGACCCCAAACCTCTAAATCTATTACCCAGAGACAGCCACAGTAATCCTTAATGAAGGTGTGGGTATGATGCAGCATGCTAAGAGCCATCTGGTTGCCAGGTGTTTCCTGGCTTAGCTTTTCCTCACGACACACATCCCTCCTCTTCCTCTAATTCCAAGGAAGGCAATTTCTACCTCAGGACAGTCCTTCATTAAAGACACAGGCAAGGGCTTTACTGCAAGCAAGTCAGCTGCAGCACAACAATGTTCAGAGCCTGCAGCAGAAAGCCTAGAAGGATCGTTTATTACCATACATATCTCCCTGTGACTACCAGCAAAAGACTGTGCCAAGTGTATTTCTGACTGTTAATAGGAAGGGAGCCAAGTGCAACATTTTCACTGTAACCCTATATCTTGTGTCCTTCACTCACAATCAAAAAAAAAAAAAAAAAAAAAAGAATTAAAAGAAAGCAGTTTCTTTAGAACAGGACCATTTATATAAAAAGCAGGTGATTTAAAAAGTACTAGGCAAGATTCACAACTGGCGTAATTTGATGTCTTTTAGGGAGCAACACAACCTATTCAGGGAGGTTAGATCCTGTGATCTTTATTTTCAAAATTGAGCATTAACTTTCTTAAAATCCCTGTCTTTCAGACAGGTAAAGGCCTTCCAGCTCTGAGATACACATTCCTGCCCCTCCCCTTCACCAGCGCTCTGCAGCATTTGAGGGAGCTGGACTCGCAGAAAGTAAGTCATTTTTGCACAGCACTAATGTTGCCCTGGCTCAGCTTCCTGAGCTGGCTTCCCACGGGGTCAGGCAAGGACCAGGCACCGTGGGAGCAAACAGGCACAGGACCCCCACAGCACCAGCTGAGATAAGCCTTGGCCGCCAAGAGACCGCATCCCACACTACCAAACTGGAAGGCTTCTGGTTCCCACTATTGCACTAACATTAATTTGCATAAAGCGTCTCACATTTCAGGCTAAACCCAGCAAACATTTACTTGGGCACTTGCAGTATTCTGTTCTCAGGAGCAGTTTCAGACTGGTTATATACAAGTACCAGGGTCGGTGGACATGCATAGCAAAATTGTCTTGATATTTCTCAAGCAGGGCAGGGAAAACTGATTTTTGCTACAGCAAAGAGAAAAGGCCTTGTGACTCCTTCCAGCTTGTGGAAAGGGACTCTGTGCTGGGGAGCTCTGGACAGTCAGGCTTGACGCTCCTGCTGTCCTCAGGAATTAGTAGGATAAGAAACAGCAACTGCTGCTGCTCAGCAGGGCAAAAATGTCTAACCTGCCCCAGCAGCCAGGAACCTGCTTTCCCAGGCTCAGGCATAAATGAAGTACCCAGCCGAGCGGTAGACTGCAGGCCACTCCAGCAGCCCACAGCCCTTGGCACAGCCTGTAGGTGCCCTAGGCCCACACTCCCTATGGGGCTGTCAGGTCCTAATCAAATTACTGGCAAGTACAGAGAGGACGATTTTGTAAAGACAAGGCTGAAATTTGCCCATAAAATCCCCACAGGAATCACTTCCAAGCCAAGAAGAGCTTCTCCGGTTCTCTGTGGATCAGGACCTAAGCAAACAAAACAAGCTAAAACCAAAACCTGTGATGAACATGCCAGAGGCTCTCACCATTAGCCCAGAGCCCCACCAGCTAGCACAACCTGTCCACCCCATGGCTGCCTTGCCCGTGATTCAAGACTCCTGTAAGCTCCTCAGAAGAGGAGCAACTCCTCATTTCAAAATGAGGTCCAGCCGGAGAACATCACAGATTCTTTTTCCACCGTTTCATCTATATAGTGGGTTTCTTATTTATGTGGAGCTCTGCCCAGAGCTATGTTTCAAGGCAAAATGAGTGATGAAACTGAAAAGCAACAAATGGAAAGACAGAGACATTTAAATGCAGCCAGAGCTCCAGTGGAAGGGGAAATTGCCCGGTACCACTGCCAATTGTGAAGGATTTTCAAGTTCAGCTGCAAAGTAAATCCATCACGGAAAGAGAAATATTAACAAGTGACTACAGACACAGCACCTTTATTCCTGAGGCACACTTACTTGCTCATTTGACTACTTGCATATTTTAATATCTTCTAAAAGGAAAGTTTCTGCTAGAAATTATTTTCGCAAGCCTCAAAACATTCTTCAAAGAGCTAGTCATCTGCTTAGTGACACAGGCATGGGGCAAGGCTTGTTTACTAATCTAGGAGGATTACACTTCAATCTAGATCATGCCTTGCCTGCAGGTAAGGGCAGTAGAGCAAACAACACACCAGACTTTCCAACTGCAAAGGCATGAGGGGAACTGAATCCAAAAGAAAGTTATGTCTATATCATGTTTGGATGCGGAAAAGAGAGGAACATCAGGAGACAGCTGCTTCTTTATCTGTTGTTCAACAGTTTCTGGAAATCCTGGACAGGCAAATTCTATTTCTACTGTTGTGTCAACTCTGAGAAGAAACCTACCAGCTACAGCTGAAACAAGTCTCCACAGCTAGTTTTTCAAATAAAAATGTAACACATGCCTCCGACCTCTCTTTTTGCCTTTTAAATGCATGCAGAGATCACTCCCCCGCTGGAGGAAAACTGATTTTTCACTTACCTTTTCTCTCCCTTAGAGAAGTACGAGAAAGCCACTAAAACATTACCAGAGAAAACACGAAAATACACTACATCTAAAATATTAATTCTCTTGCCCATCCCAGGACACTGACAGACCAGTTACTCCATTGCACACTGGAATAAGCAGTGTCACTGGGGCTGATCCTGCAAAAACTTAAAATGCAGAAGAAAATTGCACCTTCTTCGGAAAAAAAAATTACTACTTCAATAAGAATATAAAACAAATCAGAAACAAAACTAACTCAGATCTTTCAAGTGACTGAAACCTCAGAATTGAAATTCACCACAGAATGGCAGAGCAGTAAGGGCAAAACAAATCACCTGGTGCTGACCACATTTAGAGGTATTTCAGAGGAGTGACCCAAAATGCCAACTCTGCAATGCCATGCCTTCAAGGAAACAGTCCTTTCTGATCCTAGTAGTAAACATAGCTTCATGTCCTGAAGTATGGAAAACATTAGGTTTGCCCAATATTTTTTTTCCAAGTACTTATCCCTCCTACTACTTGTAATAGGCTGTAAAAAAAAAAATTCAGTCCTAAAACACTTAATTCAAAGTGTAAACAAGTTACTTAACTCTAAATACAACTTTCACCATCACCATGTTGCTCTATCCCCATCACTGGAAGAAAACAGAAAATTCATGACCCCACCCAAAAAAGGAGTATCTGCCTTAAACAACCTGTAGCATTTTTATCTGCTGGCTCAGGAAGGTACACACCTTCTACCAATTAAATACTGCCATTGTCAGCATCTTTAAAAAAAAAATTAGTTACACTCAAAGGCTACTCTTTCATAAATAACAGTGTACATATTCAGTTGTGCTACAAGACAACAAGTAGAATCAAGTTCATAAAGAGATTTCAAGGCAAGGCTTAAGGCATTGTTTCAGGAGATACTACTTGACTTACTATCAAGTGTCTCAAAGCACGAGCTTGTGATAAGGACTTCGAAGACAACTTAGTCCAAATGAACCAAGAACAGAAAACCTCCATGATTACAGCTGCTTGGTGTGCATCAAGCAACACCAGCAGCACCTGCACAAGTCAGCACTCACCCAAAAGTCAATCTCTAAATGGACTCACAGGCTGCAGAGATGGCTGATGGGAAAGGCTTGATTGATTCTGTGCCTGTTGGTAATTACAGGAAATAATGCAGGTCAGTGCTGGCACCCCGATACCAGCTTTACC
The DNA here is from genome assembly GCF_965183815.1 of Platalea leucorodia. Lineage (NCBI taxonomy): Eukaryota > Metazoa > Chordata > Aves > Pelecaniformes > Threskiornithidae > Platalea > Platalea leucorodia. The sequence goes on from NC_138827.1 coordinate 64,698,213, forward strand.
ATCTAAACAAACACACAACCATTCAGACATCTGAAGAATCAATACCATAAATATAGTAAAAGGAGAAAATGTGTTTCTAACTTCTGAGTGCCTGTAATTATCAATTAAAGCTTTGCAACATATTATTAATTCCATTTATTGCTAACAGCAATGCTGTAAGTCTACAGTGGACCAAAACAAGGGCGGGAAGCCTGACAGAATTCAGTTTTTTTTGCCCATAGAAACAATTTTGTACTAGAGGTCATTATAAGTGAATGCAATTTGACTATGGGTTTGGTTTTTTTTCAAATGCATTCACAAAAAACTTGTCAATTATTCACATTTAAAGGCACATCCAGGAGTATTTTTAATCTTGCATTCAAAATACTGACAGTGTTTTAAGCAACACTAGTAGCATGCCATTTTAAATGATCTAACCTAAAGGACTGTAAGTATTATCTACAAATCACTGCTGCTAGTTTTGGCAAACTATGTGGAATATAAAACTATAGATATTAATTTGTCATATTAGAAAATGCCTTTTATTCAAAGTCTTAGACATAAGTTTATTATATGCTGTAACAGATAGCACTGGGTAATATGAAATGCTTGCATTCAATATTTTGCTAAGTCTTATTCAGAAGCATAACCAGCTCTCTATACCCCGAAAAGCTTAACTTTGCAGGACAACATGGAATGAAAGCTCTTAATTACCACACTCTATCCCTTGCTCTTTGGAATGAATCGCATTATTAACTGCCCCCCGCACAGAGAGATATTTGTTTGGTTTTCTTTTTTTTTTTTAGTTACTCTCTCACATATGCTTGCCAACTTTCCCTTTACTACTCCAGGAAATAAACATATTTTATCTCCCTAAACCAAAAGAAATATATAGTTTCCTTCCTGCTGATTTATGGGTTTCTTCATCATTTTCCTGGGGGAAATTTTCTTTACAGGATATCAAATCAATCATGTTAGAAAAGATAGGGACGGGAACAAAACACTAAGTTGCCACTTTCCTTGCAGCCACACTAAGCCCCAACCCTAAATGCCAGGTCTGCTCTGGACTCCCAGCGACACAGACACTAACTCCCAGGTGTATTCTGAGCATGCTGACAGCCCGTGAAGAGCACCCTTACAGCCTGACTCTGCCCTGACTGAAATGGTGCAAATCAAGAACAACTCTGATGATACAAATCTGGAGGAGCTGACTCTCTTAATTCAGAAATCTCCCTCCTATTCTTGCGGGTATTTCCCTGCACCACATATTTTCTAATAGAGGTGCGGGGGAGTGCTGAGGGAAGGCAGGGTAACTGTAGGTCAGGAAGCAGCTTAGGGCCAGCACACCTGGCTTCAGTCCGATTCCCTCCCAGCCCAAGCTACAGGTTGACAAGCAGGATGGGAGCAAGCTCTACTCTCCTCTTCCTTTGCAAATCATTCAACTCCACCCCTGCATCTCTCCTTTTTGAGCCCCTGGATTTTTTCCTCAGCCTTCTTGAGCATTTTCTAATTGCTGAGGGAAATAAAAGCTAGTGTTGATTTCAGCATGACTCAAGGGAAGCAGGCAAACACCTAACCGCCTGAACACAGTCTTGCTGCAAACAGGAGCAGCAGCCTGCCTGCCCACCACGCCCTGCGACACAACCACCAAACAGCAGCTTGAGACACCTGAAAACCACATCAGGCACCAGCAGAGAGGGATTTGTCAGTGAGAGGCACCCTGCACGTGAACATACAGCTGCTGTTAATCAAGCCATTGTCACGGTAGCTCAAACAAAGGTAGCAGCTCTGAGTGATACCACATGGCCAGAACAGGAATGGGTACCAAAGCATACCTTACCGGAGCACATGGAAGCAGCTGCAAGAATGGGACAGGGGCTTTAAAAGGCTGTGGGGTCTCTTTGTCCCACAACTGGCCAGGGGACAGTGGAATCATGTTAACATTAGCACGTGTTGGATGTCAGCACTGGGAGTCATTGCATTGCTGTGTACAGCCTCGGGTCCAGAGTCCAGACAAATTCCCCATGCCGGGATCAGATCTTTCTGCTCAGACCCAGCGGCCACACAGAGAAAAGCTGCTGCAGAAAACAGAATAACTTGGCACAAAAAGAGCTGGTTACCTAAAACAAGCCCCAAAGCATAAGAATTCAGATCCAGACCTAAACCCTCCTTGAAGTCAAAGGATTTTGAATGCACAATTTCAGCCCATTTCACAGCAAACACAGAAAAGAGGCTTTCCTCACGGCCTGCCTCAGTGTCTGAGCTTTCCCAGAGGTTAAGGGGTTCCTTACGCTTAAGGTCTGGCACCTTGCAATTGCCTGCACTGGCTTAATAAGTTATACAGATACCTTCTACAGAAAATGAGGAGAACAAAAAAGAGAGAGAGACTTAGCTCTACCTCAAATCCAGCTGGGGTTCCTCCGGGCACAGCCTGGACAACACCATGGTTGAATTCTGTAGGGAAGGAGGCCAATCAACGCAGATCTGTGCTCACAGCCAGCAGATCTGGGTTTCTGGCCCAGTAGTAAAGAACCCAGGTCACTTTTGAAGGTCCACAGCACTTTCTGCTGTTCATCTCTGGACCAAATTTGTCCCAAGGCTGGAATTTTCTAAAGCATAACCCTAACTCTTCTCTGAACCTTTATAATATTCCTACCCTATGTTCCCATTTTGAGATATTTTCTAACCCTGTTCATCCAAGATCAGAACCTCAGGAAAAGTGGCAAGTTTCACACAGCCAGGCAGCTCTTCTAACAGATAATATATGTTCCTCAAAATAGAACTGACAGCTCCTAGTTTTAAAGCAAAAACCAGCCCCTACCATTCTCTCCAGAAAATAAAGTAAAAACATAGGGTTAAATGAATCAATAGGTCTTATAATTAAATGCTGCCAAGTTAGCCGACATGATTGGACTTCTGGTTTTGGTTTGGGTTTTTTTGATGTTGTTTATCCAGAGGTTGCATACAGCTAATTTTGCAAACAGCTATTGAAATTTAGTTTCAATCTCCCTCGGGGGACAAAATGACAAGTTTCACAAGCAGAAAAGTAAGTTTTCATAGACTCCACTCACTGGAAGCTACTGCGATTTAACTGCATTACGGCTAGTAGTACTAACAGCAAACTCTTCCTACTTCTTGCCGGGGGCTTGACCAATACAAGACAAGAAATATTCATCAGATCCCCGTACCCATGAGTGCCAGGTATAAATGAAGGAGCAGAATTTGCCAGAGGGTCTGAATTCTACCTACAAACCCATAACTTAAGAATTCACAGGTATAAACTGATTAGTGCCCTGAAGGGGGAATGTACCCCAGATTTTCAATAATGAGAAAACAGAGCTGAAAGGGGCATTGTCTTTTTCCAGATGGTGCGAGTCAGGTGCAGATTCAATGAATTCAACACAGTTATATTGATTTTCTCCACTTAACACTCTTGCTTGTAATAGGGCCATTGTCTCCTTTATACTATATGAACGTAGAGATACACATATATATTTTATCTGGAAGATGGACAACATATGCTAAAATAAACAAATAACTTATTACACCAAAGAAAGTTAGAAAAACAGCATGTTTAAAAAACGCTAAAAGAGAAGTAGTATATGGTAACATTGGTCAAGACAATCAACCAGCACTGACCTGTCTCGCAGATTACAGGAAACAAAGAGATCCGATACTGAGGTTGCCCAAGCCTCACCTTTTCACCATAATTCCTTTCAAACTAGCACACTAACAAAGACGCTAGATACTGAGTACAAACACCAACACTCTGAGACTGTTGTCTCGTTATCATTTTGAATGATTGTGATGAGCTCCCCCCCACCTCCCCAGTCAAGACAAAAGAACAAAGATCAGTTTCATCTGCAAAACTGCTGTAGGGAAAAACAGCAGTGAGTGTAAAACCATAAGGAGCAACAGCATTAGCTCATCTTTTCTCCCTAATAAAGCAGCAAACAATTAGTGTTAAAGTAAAATGGGTCAATCAAGACCTCAAATCGTCTTAACAGCTAGCACAGTCAACCCATGTGGCCACAGCAATCCAAATTAACCCCATGGATACATCGGTCCTTTCCTCCAATACCTAGAAAGCAATTACAAACATCACATTGAATCTCCTTCTAAAACACCCTCCTATAGTTTAGTAGCATAGCCTGTGATTAAACCTACCCATGAAATAAAAGCCTTTTCCTCTACTGCGGCAGATGGTTTAAGAAACCACCTCTGTTTCCAGCACCAATCCTCTAAATCAGCTCCACCCCATGGAAATTGGCCTCATGCTGTTTTTTGTTATTAGCTGAGATGCACTACAGCACTGCTGCTAATCAGCACACCTACACATGAGGCAAAAGAGCAGAAGAAAAAGCCCCAGCCCTGAACATGTCAAGACCCACCCATACTCTCCCTTAGCATGTGCATGTATGTTTGGGGAGGGATAAGCAATGTAGTGATTTCACAGAACATTGTTCATTTCCATGCTTTCTCTGGAGGTACTCGGCACCACCAGACATCATCAAGGGTTTTCCACCACTGAGCCAACATACCCTGAATTTACACTCTTTCCATTTTCAGCAAAAACATTCCCTTTTCCATTAAAAACATGCTTAACTTTTAGGCATGCTTAAGGCTCACTTTCAAGGGCAATTAAGCATGTGTTTAAACAACTGAATAAATCCAGATGGACCAAAACAAGCATCCTTGAGTCTTAGGGAACAATTCTACATATCAGCACATGCATAATTTTATTTCTTCATCAAATGCACACATGGACTTCAAGGTAGCACACAAACAAAATATCCAGATCGTCAGATAATTCAGTTTAGAGGGGACCTTGGGAAGCCACCTAGTCCTAGAACCCCAGGATACTACACTTTTCCAAATTTCTGGCTGTTACTCATTCGTGTGCATGTTAACTGCAACACTCCCTGATCCCTTTCAAGGTAAGGCTTCAGTTCAGCTACAAACGTCCTCTGCAGGGAACCCCAATAACGCCAAGCGGTGGTTTTTTTCTCTCTTGCTGTGAGCCAGAGGTTATACCAGATCAGTTCTGAGCACAGTCACTGCCTGGGCTGTAGGTGAAAGATTTGTAAGGAACTCAGGCCTTTGGACTGACCCACCATTTATAGAGAAGCACTATCAGAGCTTTTTTTTTTTCCTTCCCCTTTCTTAAACTAATTGTCATTTGTCCCGTCATGGCAGATCAGATTTCAGATCTCACAGATGCTGCAGCTGCATTACAATTTGTAGAGCTTGTAGTAATAAAAAGATAACTTTCTGAAAGCCATCATCATAAAGTCCTCACAACCTAAATTCTTTTTGACTTCTCCCTCTTCCCACCCCTTTACGGAAACAAACCTGTCTCCATGCCACATTTGGGGATGAGAGCTGAAATAGTCCAGCAAAGTCTGCAACGGGCCTCACCCACCCAATTCTGCGTTTAGGTATTTCTAGCAATTTCCACGGCTTAGACAACTGTTAAGTAAGCACGGGGCCAGAGCCTGCTCTGGTGTCAGTACTCGTAGCAAATGTTTCTTCTCATGAATCAAGGTATATGGTTTAGCAAACAGTAACTCATACAGAAAGCGGCATGACACAAGCTGAAAGGAAAGGTATGCGGGGGGGGGGGGGAGGGAGGAATCTAGCAACAAGAGAATTCTTAACCCACAGACTGCAGCAATTCATTTAGGGACTACTATGATCAGATCACTCATGCCAACGCACATCACCTCAGAAGTCATTAAATGATGACTTTTTTTCATTGTCAGAACATATTTAAAGAGCATAGCTAAGTGGGTACTGACATAACATACCATAACAATTACATCAGATGTCTAAATCAAGGGTGCAAATGCCGCTTTATGTAACAAACTGCATTATAAGCACAATGAACTGCCCTCCATGCTCAAAGTGTGCTAAAATTCTCCACAGAAGAACAGCAACTTCTTATTCTCAGGATGACAGCTCTTTGGCTTCTCTCAAACACCCACAGGCAATGCACAATACGGGTGCAAGAAATTGTAAAGTTCCATTAACCAAATCCTGTCCCTCGGGTAAAAGATGAGAAGAGACGGAACTTACGCCACTACACCTCACTGCTGAAATCACCCCTCTTCGCAGAGCCCTGCTGCACCAGAGCTCACCTGCGTGTTTCATTTCCGCACTGAACAGCCTCACTAAGCCACTGTGGTTATTTTCAGAGTGTTAGTTTAGCTCACCTGTGAACACCTGAGCTCCAGGAGACTGGTACTACATTAAGATTGGGGTCCTGCCCACTGCTGAGTGCATCATCAGTGTTTTGCAAATGGGTGAAATGAAGTACGCAGTGAGGAATTCAGCAGTTCCTAGACCTAGGTGCTACAAGGGTGGGTTTGGGCTCCATTTTACATATCACACTTTCAGACATGAGCAGCAGAAATATACGCCCATCCACAAACTTAACTGGACTGTCTCTATGCTAACTGATGAGAGTTTTCAGCAGACGCAGGGAAGGTGCCCATTCTCTCATTGTTGGTGAATCACTTCTTAGTGATCTATGAAGTAATGGCAGGGGTAACTTCACTAGGTAATGCGCTCTCAGCACATTCTCTCTCTCTTCCCAGCAAGGGCTGAGATGCTGTAATCACGTCATCCGGTTGGGAGGGAAGCGAGAGAAGCTATAGAAAATAAATACATTCTGCAGCTGAGCCTCTTCTTGAGTGCATTGGCTATGAGATCTGTAGTCTAGACATCCCTGCAAGTCTAAACCAGCACAGGTGAAAAGAAACAGATTCTTTCACAGGGAGAAAACAAAGGTTTGGGGAGGAAATAGGAAGAAACAGAAAGGATATGTATGTGCTTCAATCTTGCAAGGAAGAACCTTTCTGAAAACAAAAGGGACAGGTTTTCTGAACTGCAAGCAGCGCAAATGCTGGACAGCAAATGATTTTTGTGAGAAAGGATGGAGAAAGATTTATTGACACAACCACAAAGATATGACAAATTATGAGAAGGGATGCTAGAGACCTAGCGCAAGTAAGACTTACAAAATACGTACAAATATATCCTGTTCTACTGCATGATTTTATGTTAATGACCACGTATATGTGAAAGCCTGCTATTTTATATCACGAAGAAGCCTACATGAAAATCCACCAACGAATCGGAGAATTACCTTTATTCAGAGGAAACCTGAAAGTTCCTGCTTAGCATGGGGAAATAAATGATGTCGGTATCTTATATACAGAAAGCAACTCTCCCGGCATGCGGCACACCGCCTTCTTTCCCAAAGGTGTTTCATAAAGCACATCTTATTCAAATGGCAGGTCATAATTAGCGTCTCAAACATATACGCAACAAATGGAGGCAAGCAGTCTTTATTTGGTAGATCACATTCGGCGCAGCATCACGGCACAGCAGAGCTGCTTATGCTCACGGCTTGTACCTGCAGCACTTCAAGCGAGGCACATTTTGCATAATTTTCTCTTACATAAAAAGGCTTTGTTCTCCACCGCCTCACTGCGGTTACCAGCCTCCCCGTGCACAGTTGTTTCCTCTCCGCGGCTGATCCATTCAATTCATGGAATGATTTTATTTTTTTTCCCCTCCCCGATGCAAATTAAAAGCACTTACAACCATCGCACCCCCTTGTCTGACACGATGTTCTTTGTTCAGCCTTACAGATCCCTTTAGAGGAGCTTAGGGGTGGGGGCAGGAGAGGACAGAAGGTTACATCCTTTAAAGGGTTTGACGGGCTAGAGATGCTCAAAACCCTTCAAGGCGGCTGACAAAAGTCGACTGCCCCCACGAAGATAAAACGGGCGTTACCGGGGAGCCGCCCCCACCCCTTTACCTCCGGCCACCGCTCCGGGAGGTCCGCAGGGGCGACCGGCTGCAAACTTCGGCCCGGGTCCGCTTTCTGTCAGAGCCCGCGCCAGGCTGAGGGAGCACGCGCCGGCCCGGCGCGGCGCGGCGCGACCCAGCCCCGCGCCCCCAACGGTCCCCAACGGTCCCCAACGGCTCCCGACGGGCGCGAGGCGGGCGGCGCGCGGCCACCCCGCGGGCTGCCCCTCCGAGGGGCGCCGGCCCCCCCGCCCCCACCGCCGCCGGCCGCTTTGTCCCTTCGTCTCCTCCTCTTCTGCCGACGGGCACCCCCCGCCCCGGGCTTCGGAGCGCCCTCCGCCCGGCAACGCCCGCCCGCAGCGGGGCGGCGGCGAGGGGCTCGGGAGGGTCCTTACCTGAGCGCCGCGGCGGCTGCCGGCACCGGGACGCACTGCCGCGCCGAGGGGCAGAGAGAGGGCGCGCCGCCGCCGCCGCCGTGCCCGCCTCAGCCCGCCCCGCCGCGCTCGGGGCTGTCGCCGGGACGCGGCCGCCTGCGCGCCGCGAGCCCCCGGGACCCGCCCCCCTCCTCCGCCCCCGGACCCGCCCCGGCCCCGGCGCCGCTCCCGCAGGGCCCCGCGGCGGCGGTGGCGGCGGCCGGCCCCTCGCTGCCGCCCCGCCCCGCCCCGCGCCCTGCCCGCCGCCCGCAGCGGCCCCTGCATTGCGGAGGGGCCCCGCGGCCGCCCCGGTACCTGTGCGGGGCGCTCCCGCTCCCGGGAGCCGCGGGGCGCGCAGTGCCCTCTGGCAGGGCGCTGCCTTAGGTGTTTACGTGGCGGCGTTCCTGCACCGGCGCTGGGCTGCTCCGTGACAGCCGGCCCCGGCCCCCGCCCTGCACCCAGCCCTCAGCCCTCAGCCCAGGGTGTCCCCCTGCTCTGCTCTGCCCTGACCTGCCCGTGGTCGATCGTCCCCGCCGTCGCGGAAAAGCATCCCGAAAGTCCCTCACTGGATTTCATTTGGGTCTTGCTATGATGCAAGTTTCAGCTCAATCTAATTTCTCATTTTCTTCTGGAAAAAGAGAACGAATAACGGTGAGATAGATAGGTTAAAAAACGCTTTTACAGCACCTCAGAAACTGCACTGCTGCTAACTTACAAATTGTGCTCCTATAGGGTTGAGGTCTCCGACCGTTTCCTGGAATTCAGCAATAAAAGGTAGCCTATGACTTTGTCACTTACCAGCTTCTCAAACTGAACTCTCCTCCTCAGCCCCTGAGGACGTCAATTACTGTTTCCGTATTCCTTCAGTGAAAGTAAAGCACACAAGGGCAAAGTCATCCGTCAAGTAATGCCACAGATGTGGTGGAGCTCCAGCATCGACTCATCTCACCCTTTCTAGTCAGAATCACTTTGTTTCTGTTCCCTTTGCTGGAGATGAAAGGGTAAAATGGTACTCTCTTACCTCTTCTATTTCCTAAACAAATTAGCCCAATGGGTTTGTTAAAAATGAATGTGCAAAAGCCAGCTTCTCAGAATCTTAACCTGCAATTCTGAGTATGTCATGTATGTAATAACTTAATGTTTTTGAAACAGGTACTATGTTTTGATCCAGTAAAGATAAATATTGCTATTCTTCTTTATATTTGGGTGCCCAGAATACACACTAACTGTAACTCATACTGCAGTGCAAAAACTTTAAATGCTAATTTCAGTTTTGTTTCATTTTTCTGCACAACTCTGAACAAGTATTCTATCTGTATTTTTTCCAAAGCCTCACTAATTTTCGGTACCCAGTTTGATTTCAAGCATGACTTTCAAGAGTACTGAGCACTTGTTTTCTTCATGGGCTTTAGCAGGTGATCTAGAATATTTCATATCTGTAATTTGGGCCTTACGTGTCTTAGACTGGGTGGTCAAAACGCAGGCTCAAGAAAGCCTAGGCCCTGCTCTTGCTTCTGTTTCTTCAGCCGCAATACGGAGATGGCCATCCCTCAGCAACTGCTACACTGGGTTATATTCCAGTCCCATGTTAACGTCAAGAAAGTTACTCGGGGATGCAAAATTACTTTGTTAAGTATCTTTATGTATTTGTAAATCAGGAAATTTTCTTTTCCTTTGAAGGTCTGACTGTGAGTCAAGGCTACAGACATCTTCTCTTCCCGTCCTTTTCTGGAGCCCTCCTCAAGCTGTTTGGGAGAACTTCCCACCACTGCCGCTTCCCTATCCTAGCATTTCATCTGTAAATCAGTTGCATGCAAAGGGAGCAGGATCTTGCCAAGGGGACAAAGCCGTCAGGTTCCCTCTGGTCACTCACCATCGGTGATGTATATCCATCCAGGGGAGATGCTTCCAGACGAAACGGATTTGCTGCAGGCAGTCTTTCTTCCAGACTGCCAGGAACAAAGACACCCGTTCAGTGCACAAGGAATATGCACCAGCATCCCCAGCACCCCAGGGATCAGCAGTGCCTTTCCCCTGACGTCTTCTTCCATGCCTCCCCTTGGAGGCCTACCCAGCCCTGCAAAGACCTTGATGGAGCTCTTCCCCCGCCAGCACGGGGACTTTGCCCTTCCTTTCACCACCTAGATGACAGGAATGCAGGCTTAAATAAAGCCTAATCAGAAGGAGCTCTGAGAGGGAATGAGCAGTTGACTTGATGAAGGAGAAACAGTTCCACTTCATCCAAATGGAAATTAGATTTATTTAAAGCTTACAATACAAAAAAAAAAATAAAAAAGGGGGAAAGGACAGCTTATACTTTTGTGGGAAACAAATACTGCAATGGGCATCATGGAAGAGATGTCTTAACGGAAAGACACCATGCAAAATAAATAGACTGTGCACTGTCCATAAACATTCCTAGAGGTCCGAGGGGTGATAAAACTAACCAGAGAAATGCTCAGAATATTCCATATGCTATGGAGGAATCGATGCCTCTAGCTTAGATGCAGTACAGTAGCAGCCTGTCTCTTTTCAGCAGCAGCCTGCAGAGAGAGAGAGAAGGTGAATCCGAGAAGATAGTCATTCACTTGCAGCTCTCCTTTAAACAATCATCAAAGATGATGAAAAGTAAACACAGAAAAAAGCAACGTGGCATTCGCCATTTTCCCTGAGATAATTATCTAGTCAAATTACATTATAATTTACATTAAATATTCAGCAACAGTGTTGACACTAGATGTTTTAAGACAGGAAAAATTCTTATAATTTATGTTAGAGATATTAAAATGCAGGCACATATTTTTATTAGAAATATTCATGCAGAGATCAAAAAGCATCATCTCACTAAGAGACAGTGGGGAAAGATTTTTTTCTACAAAGGAAAAACAGATTTTTACATAACCTCACAAACGATGAGCTTTATAGTCAAGCTTTGATGCACTGAATTATGGATCTCTATATGGCGGTCTGGTAAGTTAAACACGGAAGATTATTGCCTGCCTGCTAAAAGAGAAAGGAGGGACATTGTCTGTAGCCCTTTTTAGAACAGATTCATTTGAAACAGTGGCTGGGAAATGCTGTTCGAAAAGGGACTTGTGTCAATACATATTCTTCTCTTACTATCTAGCTGTAATAACAAACCACTGCTGTTCCTCTGACGGTTTATCGAGCTGCAGTTGTTGGCAACTTAGGTATTTGGCTTCACTTCAGACTGGGGAAGGAAACATTTAATTTCTCAAAAACACAGTATGACTCAAGCCTCGGTGCCAATGTCACAACATTAGCTGAGCGAACAGAGCAGTCAAGGCAAAGCCAGCTCTTATTTATTCATGATGGGAAGAGCTACGAGCACCACCAAGGATGATGAAGCAATGGAAAGTATGGCTGTGGCCCTTTTACACACTTTCCCCGGTGGCATACGTGCAGTCTCTGGACATGTTCAACAACCGGTTGAGCAGTTTTTTGCCCTTGGAAACACCTAAGCTAAGGTGACCGGGAAAGGCAGCGCTCCTGCCTCGGCAGCGCTGCGATGTTTCTCTCGGCTGGAAAACTCTAGGGTCCCTCTAGTGTCCAACGGAGGAAGAAAGGTGAGCTGAAAAGCTCCTTCAAATGATTATCAACCGCTAAGCAAAATAAAAGCTTCCACTGAAAATAGTACGTACTTATGCCTGGCTTTGCATAGCAAACTGTGCTCAATTTGTTTCTGTTTTGGACAAGAAACTCAACTGTATCTCATCAGCTCATATAGTAACATTTCCATGTAAAAGCCTTCCTTTTTCTGCCTGTCTCCCATTTGATAACATTTACCTTTTAAAGATTATTTGGGGATATTACTTGTTTGTAAATGTATGCCTCAGGTTGCTACGGGAAAGCTTTAAGCAAAGGTGAGATCTAGCTACAGTGAAAGGACTTGTACCAGAGCAATGCTACCTTTGTAGACCTTAGTTATCTCTGGTCTTTTTGTCCAAGGGACTGTAGGTACCCATGTGAATTATGATGGAAGAATTAGCTCCAGGGAGCTACACTCTAATTTACTAAATGCTTTTGATGTCAAAAGCCAGCCTCTGCATGAGAAGTAGAATAATTTGAAAGCAGAGAGAGGGTACAAAATACTGTTGCCGCCTGCTCTTGGGAACACACAGAGACAAGAATTGCAGTACAGAATGCACTCCAGTGGACGTCTCCATTTCTCATTGCTGTGATTGAAAGCAAAGGGCCCCCAGACAACATGCCAAAGTGAAACATGGACAGTCAAGGTCCCTTACAGGGTATGCGGTTATGCGCAGAGCTTCCTCCTTCCCCTGTCATTTACCTAACCCAGCTACTTTTCCTTTCAGCTCTTGAGGCTTTGTGACATCTTGGTTATGAGGCTGGTTCCTTTGCTGAAGAGGAAAAAGCTGGATGCCAAGCTTGTCATGTTAGGGACATCTCACAGGAGGTTTTGTAAACATATTCAAAAGGAAGCGAGGGAGTACTGATCCCTGCAGGATTCAGCCATAGAAAGTTCTTAACCTAAAGCAATTTTCACTGCTTTAACCCATTTTGTGGGGTACAGAGGCAATTCAGCTATTAGGTTTCCATCTCTACAAAAAGAAAAAAAACACAACTCTCCAGGAAAATAAGGTTTGTTCCTCTTAACATTTTCAAGTGATAACAGGGAGTGAAGATTTCCAAGAAGTAATAAATACGAGTTTGTGAGCTTGGATTATTCGTTTTGCCATCTCTAGCTTCTCACTAGTACGAGCACTGCCTTCTTTATCTGTCCTGAAAGCTGTGGGAATAAAGCTACTGCATCATTCAGTCTTACTAGGTCTTCCGATGAAATAGACAAATAAACATCCACTGCCTACCTACAAGATTGAACAGAAGATGAACAGAACACACATTAAGGTTTAAGTAGTGAAATCTCCTTAGACATTGCATCTGCAGCAAAATTACATGAAAAAGTTGCTTTTCAAAATAAATATGATGTGTAAGTTACTGAATAGTCAAACTGGTCAGAACATGAGGGATATACTATTTTTGAGATTTAATTTCCTGTTCTAGGGGAAAGTCTGAATTTTCCCAGCAGTAGCTACTGACAATTAAAGTCCTTAGAAGGAATCTATCACTATGCTTGCATGCTTGCACATGGAAGCTCTTCAGTCCTCTGATGCACTGATAGCTTGTTTTATTAATGTGGAATTTTGATAAGGCTTTTTACTATTTAATATGCTCCTCTTGTTATGTTCAAACATGTAATTGTTACTGCATTTTCCAAGCCTGAAGCTTAAATTATCAGCTGAAAACAGATTAGCCTAATCAAGTTAACACCACAATATGGGGCAACATAGTTCATCTTGGGTTTGGGGCTTTCTTTTTTTCCCCCCTTTCTGTGAATAAAACACTACTGTTATTTGTTAAGAGAGGGGAGACATTGCAGACAGAACGAGGGGCTATTTTCTCACCAAAACCATGGGTTGAGGTTAAGCAACAATGTACTTGGGCTCTTTCCCATGACCAAGCTTCAAACTCAGCTTTTGCGCAAACATCAAATGCAGTGGTCCAGTCTAGGTTTGAGAACAGCCTCAGCCTGATCAATGAGCACACCCGTCATGTCTCAGTGTGGCAGAAACACTTCCCCAGCCTGAGGAAGGTGGTCCTGAATGCTTGAAGACTACCTGTTGGTTCGCTATGTTATAAAACTGCTCCTCTTCCAGGGTCGTCATCAGCACATGACTCCAACGGCCTGCTTTGTACATGAAAGATGAGGGGTGGAGTCCTGAGGGGTAGCACATACGTGCCATCTGGAAATTCATGCTAGCTTATGCCCTTGTATTTGCCCATAGTTATCTAGCTGCACAAATCAGTACTCCCCATGCAGTTACCCAATCTGAATTACAGATGTTTTCACATGTAAGCGCCTGGTTTAATGAACTGATACATTTGCTGCAACCAGCTTCAAAAATGCAGCCTGAGTGCCTGAATGTTATCTCCTGAAAGCAGAGCTGAAGAACCCATGGGATCAGTAAAGACTAGCGGCTGTAAACACGGTAGCATAGTCTCTGACATGCCAGCAGGTGCATGAACTTATGTAAAAATATTCCCAAAAAATGGTTGATCAGATCTTATTAAATCTATTGTCACTGTAGGAAAGCAGTAGTCCATGCAATGTGATGGGGCAAATCACCACTCAGCCTAGCAGTCACACAACTACATCTGTTAGTTGGGTTGACATAAGCCACTTCTTTTTCGATTACAACTTTGGATTTCATCACTTGAAGAACCTGTACTCCAACCCAGTTCAAAAACAGTGGAGCTTGGGGTGCTCATTCCCATAAGGTACCTCAGCAAGTGATCTAAATGAAAAAAAAAAAATCAAAACAAGGATTAATTCTGCCTTGAATCTTGTATTCTGTCAAAGGAGCTGCACGACAAATGTAAAGCATGTTATAATCAAGGAGCTGACGGGTGGAGAGAGAGGTATTTCAGGTGGTTGCGACACCTATAAACATCCATTGTCTGAAGCGACTCCTTGTCATCACTCGGTATTTCTGATTTTCAAAGCGTCTGCGGATGCTTGCACAGGCTGGCGCGTTGCCATGGATACCGTGGTGTCAGCACCGAGGCTGTTAGCAAATGGGCTGATCTGTTTGTGTACCTCCGCAGCGAAAAGAAAGAAAAATCCTGTCATTAGTGTGGCTGCTAGCAAAGGGAGCCTGACAGTGAAACGAAAAGACTCCACATAATGGTTTTCAGAATCTCCTCCTCTTGGAAATGATGGGGTAGTAAAGAGAGGGAAGGTAACGAAGCAAAGGAGCAAGGAGAGCTGTCAAGCGCTTATCAAAACCCCTTCTGCATAGCTCAAGACAAGGGTCCTTACGTGATAACACCAGCTATATGGGCAAGAAAAATCAATATCAAGGTTTAATAATTCAGTTTCCTAATGGCCTGGCATCACTTTCTGCAAGAGCCAGGAAAAAGAAAAACAACAAAGATAAAAAGCGAAAAGGAGTGATCAATAGACAACATAACACAGAAGAGTAATTTGCTTCCAGCGATACCCTGGGAACAAGCAACAGATATGCATTACAAAACTAATATTTAGCTAGTATACATATAACGCCTTTACCCAGGCACAACTCCGCTGCTAAGTGAGATGCAAAACAGGTTTAGAAGTGACAGGCAAGTGAATACACAGGAAATGAAGTAAAAAAACCCAGGCAGTGATCCAGGCTATTTTCAAACTTTGGCTTTTTTGTTGGTGTTAGAACAACCCCATAAATTACACATATGTATGGCACAAATCCCTGTGAGCTGAATTCCTATATATCAATGCAGTATTTTATTAGGCAACAACGCAAGGCTGTCCCACTTGATTACAAGTTTTCAGCTTTTGCCCTGCTGTTCTAAAGGGAGCTCTGCAAAGATTTGGCACATCACCATGTGTTTCACCAAGAGCTTTTCTTGGTTTTGAGTTAGGGGGTCAAAAAACACTAAAACTTTCACAGGGGAGGTTTGTTCCTCACTCCTTACATAGATGTTTAAGTTAAATAGCTGTTAACAACAAGAAATAATGACAATGTGAGGTCACCCTCGGTGTACCTTTTCTCAGTAGGGCTGTGTCACTGTGTATGAACCAGAAATCCAGTGCAAAATATTTTATTGTGAACTCCTCATTCCTTAACTGATCAGGTTTCATTCACATTGCTTCCCTGCCATAAAACAGAGAAAACGGAGTTGACTTGTTCTGTGGTCAACCATGGTGTCTTCGCAGGCTCCCATCTGCAATGCAAGCACCAAGAGAATTCTTTGGAGATGCAGAAGATAAACAGAAAGCCAAAACTGCAATCCTTACCCTCCCTGTAGGTCCCCTTGGTCTGGCGTCATGCCGGAGATGCAGGCAGGGATTTCGTTGCTTTCCAGCTACGGACCAACGCAGCTAGTAACTCCCAGGAAGCACCTTGAGCACGAAGCCACTCCAGCCTCTCCTTGTGGCCTCGCTCTGGGGACGGTCCAGCACAGTGACACAGCTCTGTCAAGGTGCTGGCTCTTCTCTTTATTTCCCGTTGCTGACTCACACTGAAGGAAGCTGAACCTCAAGAAAAGCTTTCTCCAGCCTGCTTCTCCACAAGAAACCCCCGCCACAGTGACCACTGAGATGCAACATGAGTCTTTGTGGTCACAATCCTACCAGATGGAGGTTCAGAGAAACCTTCTCCTGTGTTCAGAGGAACTGCTGTTAAATTCAGCTGTCGAGCTGAGCACTCACCTCCAGACTATTAATTAACGCTGCTGGAAGCACAGTGCTGTTGTCTTTCACATGTAGCGGCTCTGGGAACCAAAGACGTGTCCTGGGCAATTGGTGGCAAATGCCAATTTTTGAAGTGTCATGAAAATGAATATTTTCATGAATATTTTCATGACACTGCAAAAATGCAATCGCAGTTTGTAGAGATATAAAACAAGTCACCTATGCAAACTGGCAGGGAAAAGCTGAAAGGCATCGCTGTTGCAGACACAGATCAATACTTACACAACGTGTATGGCCTGTTCTACAGTTCACATTGATAATGCATCACGTAACGTGACTCCAGTAACCAGGGCTTAACTCTGGCAATCAGAGTTTTTCCTTGCAGAAACCCCCAAGGAGCTCCTCTCTGACCTCATTTCCGTCTTTCAAGGGCCTTTATTCAATAATTTCCCCTCAAACACATACATTCCTTAAAACCGGTGTCTCTGGCCACAGTCTGCAAACAACCCAGCTCCAGCAAAAGCTAAGCTAGTGACAAGCAGAGCCGTGTAAGCTAAAAGCTAACAGTCATGGTCGCTAAAACCTCAGCATTCGGGACCTGTATTATTCCTGCACATACATTGATGAGCATCCTTTGGGTCTTGTCGTATTTGAGATGCTTCAGTGCCCGCTCCGCTATGGCTCGGGCTCTTATTATAGTCTTGTAGCTAAGCAACAGTAACCTCAGCTGGGCAGTCCAAGTGACGTGGCAAGGGCAAGTTATCCTGCAGGAATATGCAGCGGCAATTCAGGAGGAAGGTAATACTTTGAAGCTGGATGTGTTAACCATGCTGGGAAAACCTCTACGGCCTTCAACAGGCTTCAGATCAACCCCAAAAGAACTCGGAATCAGCAGGTGAGGTTAGGACAAGAGGTCTACGTTCTCTGTGACTGAGTAACAGACCAAGAAAAATGATCTGCAGGGCTGGGAATTCATGGCCTTCCATTTGCTGGGAAAACGAGAGTGGAAGAGCATCGGCAAAGTTAAAGAAATATAGATGGGAAAGTTTTTCTGACACTCAAAATAGGAAAAAATCCTGATCCAACCACAGCTGGTGCTAGAACTGCCACACCTGACGTGGAGGCTAAAAAGGAATCATGAGGAAGAGGTAACCCCCGGTCTGTTAACATAAGCAAAAATTTAAGAGAAAGCTGTCCCTTCCTGGGGCCGTGGGGTGGGAGTCAGACAGAAATTCTGTCATTTAGTCCTGGGGGAGTTGGCTGGGGAAGCACCACTTCTACCTTCACTCTTGTCAGAGCTGCTAGGTAAAGCCCTGACTCTGAGCATGAACAACATCAGCCTCAACAGTACTTTTTGCTCCAGGCCAGGCCTTGGTCCCAGCCTGGTCAAACTGTATAAAGACCTGCAGGCACTTTTTGGTCAAAAGAGCATAGAAATTAACTTTTTTCATCTGCATAGAGCTCTGAGGTAGGAATAAAATGCCATTTGGCAGCATTCCTGAAGCAAAGTACATGCACCATCAAATATAACTGCAGCACTGAGATATTCCAGCTGCTGCTGCCCAACAGGCAAATGTGCTTCTCTTCTAACATCACCTTCACTCTGCTTTTCTTAAAGCATTTACAGACATTTTTGAATTAAGCTTCATGCCACACTCGTGCTGAAGGAAAGGGCTGGCCAGAGAGATGCAGCAGCTCAGTAGTTAAGATGCCAGGCTGGAAGCGAGGGTCACCAAGCCACCCTCTTGTCCTCCAAAGCTGCTGCGAGGACAAAGACATCGAATTGTGCCAGGTAGCCTGCACCCACCTGCTGGGACCTCTGTCATTTGTAGGTCAATAGTAACATTTCTATCTCTTTTTCAGACAGAGGTGGGTGGGCATGTCAGGGTTGCACACAGACTTGGTAACAGATGCAGAACCAGAGAATCTTCCAACGTAGTGCTGTAAGATCACGTATTTTACCGCTCACTAGAATTAATTTTTGTTCCTCACATCTTCTCAGCCATTAAATTCATAGTTAACTCTTGATGTGGAAATCACAAAAGCTTCCCATTATAGACATCCAAAGCTCGAGTCTTAAGCCCAAATTTAGGAATTGGCGTTATCATCAATGACTGGGCATCTCTCCCTGCTTTCAGTCAGGATTTACACAGGATCTACCAGGGACATTAGCCTCTGGCTATTCTCTGCCTAGCAGGAGACATCTTTATGGGGACAGATGCAGCTGATTTGCAGAACTCACTGACAGAGGACTCTGTGAAGGTGAAAACCCCACAAGGGCTCAAAGAGGGTAGAGACAAATTCATGGAGGATTGGTCCATCAGCGGCTACTGAAGGCAGGGGGTCAGACATCTCACCCCTGGGCATCTCTGAGCAGGCAGCTGCTGCAAGGGGGTACCACGAGCAGGACCTCTATAAGCTCTCTCTGCTTCTCATTCTTGTTCTCTAAACATTCAGTACTTTCCATTATACTGTCTATCTGCTGGTTTGAAACAGCCACAGCAATTCTTTTGTTAGAAGGGAGGCCATAAAAAAATGGTGATTTAAACAACGCATCAAGTTTAGCCATTTCTCAAAAAGTCTTTTCAACTAATAACCTCAGAGCAGAAATAAAAAGGCATTTCTGCAGTAAATGTGAAAGGCTCTTCACTCATCTCACAAAGTAACTGACGGCCATAAGGTGTGGTGTGATCTAATTTTAGAATTATCATAAGAATTATCATATAAGACTCCAAATTTATTTTATTAAAGGGAGCTACAACTAAATTTTGATGCCATTAGATTATACAATTAAACATTGGCTTGCTTACAGGCCTTTGTATTTTGCCCCACGTAAAAATGACTGTATCTACAAATGGATGTCTTCTGAGATTTTCTCCTGCGGATGTTTAACAGCTACTGATATATGAAATAAATCTTTAAAATCTAAACCAAATATTTTTAATCTACAGAAGTGAATTAAAGAAAGTTGTGGCTTGATATGTGGACCTACTAAATGTTTGCTACTCAATGAACTCCCCAAATTCTAAACCCTTCCAGGTAAGTGAAAAATAATTAACTTTAGCTTTCTTCCCTTTCCAGATGAGACGATAAACACCACTCTCTGGGTTTTCTTAGGAAATAAAAATAATACAGAAGAGGAAATAGATTAAACATTGCCATATCATCATTTAAATCACATTAATATGACCCATCCAACTAAAAAAACATTTAGTCTCAGTAGATCAATTATTTTTGCATCTCAGAAGTTATAGCTGAGCAGTACAAAGGCAGAGTTTTGAGGCAGAAGGCTTGCGACCCATCAGAGGTTCAGAATTTGATGACCACAATTTCAAAATTACTTTTTTCCTAAGAAGCAACAAACCACCCCAATATAACTTTGTTCTTATAGCAGCCAGAAAACCCAGTCAACTCCTAAAATTTAGCACTGTGTATGTCTGGACTGATTCAGTTCACTGCAAAAACACCTTGTGGAAGCAAAGCACAGCAATATTAAAGATCCATTAGAGGTGATGATTTGCCCAGAATGCCTCAATATTTGCATCCATATTAACATGTGAGCCAACATACAGACTCAACTATGAATGCTGGGTTTTAAAAATAAACAAAAGCTCAATACAGCTTGCTATTAATAAATAATGGTAATAACAACAAAGCGATAAAACACAGGCTATTTAATTTACTTTTGTAAGAGCCAGTTCACATAGGATGCTTTCAGAGGGAAACATTAACCATTATTATTACTTGCCCACAAAAAGCTAAAGAGAGAAGGCACAGCCATCCTGTAGTTTGCAAATATTAAAGATAAAACGACCAGCTTTGCCTATGCCCTGGAGAGAGAGAGGGGAAAAGGGCAAGAAAGGAAAAAGTTTTTTCGTGGAAATCATTTCACTGGGCTTTTAGATTATGCCTGTATGTTCCCTGTTTGGCCCTTCCCTGCACAAAGCAATGAGCGTCGGGGCATAGCACGCCAAGGAGGAGCCGTGTCCTCCCAGCAAGCAGCACGTGGCCGTGAGATGCCTCTTAGGCTGCGCTGAGGGCTCTGTGCCGAGCAGCAGCCTTCTGCAGCCTGGGCTTCTTTTATGTTTTCCCATAGATGGTGATATTACTGTAGCTACATTCTCCAGAGTGAAATTTTGGATGTGTCCTGGGGAAGAAATGCAAGGCTCAAAGCAGAGTTGCAGGTGGTGTGACCCAAATTTTTTCTACAAAAACAAGAAAATAAGGTGTGTGCTAACATTTGTATGGCAGATTCATTCTAGAAAGTACAGCTTCTTTAGTGTTACCATCAGAGCCAAATTAAATGACCTATTTAGTGCAACTTCTTTCTTGATCAGACTTATTGATCCTTTCTGACCTCTCCATTAAAGACATAAGTGTATCTCAACAGTTGCCTCAGAGAAGACAAAGCATGTAGCTGAAACCCACAGATTCAGGATAAGAAAAATGCCCAAATGTAAACTGTTACAGTGCTTGAGCTAGTTCACCAGCAGCGTGGACATCTGCACAGGGCTGGAAGTCCTAACCTTACCAGCTGGTCCAGCCTAAGCCATCCCCCCTGTTCGGTCAGAGCCCCCAGTCTGCCAGTGAGATTTAAGTTCTTGTGTCATGGAAGTGCTTTTGAACATTTTGTCCTATAAAAACTTATTTTCCCCATATCTTGCAGGGTAGAAAAAATTCCTAATAATTTCATTTGGTAAAAATGAGTTCCTGTTACCCAAAGGATGCTGCCTCACTCATGTGGGCAGGGGAAAGTGTTCAGCCTTCAGCGTGGCATGTCCTGGGCAATAAAGGAACGAGTAATCGGCTGCCACTGGCATTTTGAGCTAGCTTACTTTCATTTTTCAGATTGCTACTGAAATCCATGGTGATATAAGGTGACTCCAGGCTCAGACAGACTCCGATTTCTCAGTGGAGCCCTACCTTGAATTTTCTTCATTAAATATATAGATATGCGCACACATATATTAAAAAAATGGATCCTACTCCAAGAGCCTAGTAAAATTGATGAAATGGCTCCCATTGGCTTCCTTGGGCACTGGTTCAAAATATTAATCTGATAATCATTATGGCTCAAATTCAGCAAAGTTGTTAAGTATATATCTAACTGAAAGCACCTGAACAGTCCCATTATGATGATTCATGGATTTAAAAATAGAAATATGTTTAAATGCTCTCTTGAACTTGGGTCTAAATGAAATCAATACATGTCATGCCTCTTATTCATGAAATATTAAGGGAAGATACATATTTTATTGTGCTCTGTGTATGCATATGTACTTAGCACTGATTATTCTGTAATAGAGCTATGCATAATTTAAACTGTATAGCATCCACTTTGTGGGGGGAGAAATCTTCATTAAACCCAGAAGAGTACACTTCTTGGTGATGTGGGGATTTATTTTATTCTTTTAAACTATGGATGCCTGAATGATAAGTCTGTTCTCACATGTTCAAAAGCCCTGTTCCAGGGAGAAAAAAATCACAACCTCCTCTACAGCTCTGGGAGAAGAGCCCAAAACCAGCGAGTGGCTGCAAGCTGGCAGCTGGGCAGTGCAGAGGTCTGTGCTGGCCTCTGCCGACAGACAAGACCGCAGCGAGTGCCCAAATCACTGCAAGAGCCTCTGGCGCTGCTCAGGACCATCCCTCACCAGCAAAGCTAAGAAATCCCTTGCCACATTTAACGGTGTGATCAGCTGGAAAGGGAAAAAAAGGGAGCCCGTGGTAGTAAAGCCCACGTTATTCATTCACTACCAGGGATAACTGTCATTAATATTGGTTGATAAGCCATTTTTCTATTCTGGTTCTTGTTTGCCAATGACATCACGCTATCTGTGGGCCTTCCAGTAATATCTAAAGAACTGGCTGAGAGAAGTATTCAAGGGCAGACTTAATTATATTTATGCATGAAAGCGCACTTCTACTCTGCCATGCACATCGGGGAACGTGTCATTAACCTGCTTAAAGTCAGCATGTGTTTAAAAGCATTGCTCACCCAGGTGATGCGTGACATATTTAGCACTTGCCTCATACGGATGGGTTTTAAAAGCTTTGCTGCCTTTTCTCACAACATGATCCTTCCCTGCCCACACCTGGGACAGGCTTTGGCCCTCTCAGAGAAGGCTGTTCCCAGCAATTCAGACACCTCTGCACCCTGCACAGGCAAAGTGGGCAGCTCTGCCCATAGCTGCCTGCCTCTGAGCTCCAAGGCCATGGTTCTCCACTGAAGTGGAAGAAAGGGCAAGAAGAAATGGGAGGAAAGAAACGTCTCGGCTTTGTGCAGCAAAGTGATGCAGTTACAGAGAGATCCCTCTGAGGCAGGTTCTCCACCTCTGGATCCACAGCTGGCTCCATGGAGGAGCTGCGTCAGACAGCTCACGCATCCTCTCTCACTTCCCCAAGCACTCTAGCAGAGCGAATTAGATCTAAAGATGATGCAAAGGGCTGTCTTCATTCAGGGCGGCCAGATCTGCCAGTGGGGATGCTGCAATAAGACTAAGAAACTCTGCTGCTTCTCCATCCCATTCTGGATTTCTTTTGCTGCATGGAAATGAGTTAAGCAACACAACCACCACCAGGTAACAGCAGGGAATACTCTGAAGCCCCTCTGCTTCCCAGCCTGTGTGCATGCGTACACAAATATGCACGGTTCTTGACAAGCACATAGCTATTAAGCAAATATCAATGCCCCTTTCTTCTCCTGGCCTTCCACAATTACTCAAATAATCAAAATAAAGTTCTTAAGGTCACGCTGACCAACTTTGCCACAGGCAAAGCTTACAGCATGAAAGTCTGACAGGAGAAAACACGCTGGGTGCAGTTCTTTCCGGCGTGCTTTGTGTCGAGCCCCGCGTCCTGCCACACGGCAGAGCTGCTCTGCTCTCACGTACCTGGGGCTTCACTGCAGGAGAAGAGCAGAAAATGCTCTCAGTGATGTTAGGGTCTCACCAAGCTGTAAGCACACACACGTGATTGAAGTTATGCTCTCAATACGGGGTCCCCCTTGAGCAGCTCCTGCAACCCACCTTTTACCGTTCTTATTGTGAATGGGGGTTTCAGCCCACTTTGCTTCATTTTGCTTAGATTCATCTAATTCTTTACCTCTTTAAGTTTGTGGGAAACAAAAAAATAAAATCGCCAGTTTTGATTCAGTTTTGAGTTCAAGCCAATCCAACTGTGATTTCACAGGGCTTTTGGCAGATAATCGTGAAGTAGTCAAACTTTATTTGAGGACTTTGGAAAACAACATCAATAAATTTTTATGTCACAGAGGATTTGCTCAAAATATTCCAGCAGTAGCATCATGGGATATAAATATTTGGCACTGGTAGTTGCATTCACCGAATTATTAACACCAGAGAGTTAATATGTTACCCATGACTTCTCCATGCCTATCATTTACTAAGCATGCAATGATGAACACCTGGCAGAGAACAAGCCTCCCAGGTAGATGCTTGGAAAACCCCTCTGGGAAGTCACCGGGAATTAGTCTGAGCCACCTGAAATGCAGGAGGCACATGCCTGGCAGGCAAGCGCTGTGCTGTGACCTGGGCTGCGCTCGTACACGAGGCCACCTCCCCTGGAAACGTCAGACACGTGCCCAGAGCCCAGCAGTCAACTGGGATAATAATTTGGAAAAATAAGAACAAACCTCAGGCTGGGACTGAACATGTAGGTCAAAAAGGTACAAGGAGCAGGAAAATTTCCTGGACTCACACCAAAGTGTCATTTTTTTTTTTATTCTGTGGATACAGGGGTCCATGGCACTATACTGAAGTCACGAACGCAGCTCAGTATGTGTTGCCCATCTCCATCCACCTCTAGCCTTAGATTGGTAAGGAAAGCTGGAGAATTCCCACTCCCTGAGCAAGCCAAAATAAGTTTCCAATTTCTTTGCTGAGCCCCCATAGCTCAATTTGATTCTGGTCTCCTCATACATGCCCAGATAAACTTCACCGAACTCACTGACTTGCTGTGTACGCAGACGGATGCGGTATTACCAAACACCCTGCGATATAAGAGCTATGAAACCTTTTTCTTTTTTCTTTTTTTTTTCCCCAAAGAAGTAATTTTTAAGTGCTGCCAAGAGCTATGTTACTTCTCTAAAAATAAAATGCACCATTGTCATGTGCAGCTACAAAGGCTTGATGATAGATGGCGCTACACGAACATGAATTTGGTTTTTAAATAACGACATTAAATATGTAATTACATTTTCTTATGCACGAAGTGCACCTGGGCAGCGTCAGTATTTTAATTATTTCTTACACATGCATAAATAATATATTAGAAATAAAGAGGAAGACAACGTACTGAGATGCCACAAGACGGAAAAGGGAATATTCTCCCTGATTCAACTCTCAGCAAAAAACTCCAATACAGTTGCAAGTGGCCCCCCTTAGCCAAGAGCTGAAGGGTGGGAGCAAGAGGAGGTGGTTGCAGGTAACACACTGAAGTCAGTTAATTTCTAATTTCCTGGGTCTCAAAATACCACCAACAGCGCATGCTATTTCTAATAAAAAGCTGCTAGAATAAAATATTTAAACAGCACTGCCAAGTGCAATAACAGGAGAGGTAAATTTCCATTTGACCTAAACACCAGTCTGTCCCTCGCTGGTGGTGGTCAGCTGGCAAGGCAGCCTGCTGGAGGAGAAGACATCCTCACACCACGGGGAGAAGGGGGAGAACTACATGAGTGAAGTGCATAGAGTGAAAAGGGCATCCAAAGCACACACATCAGTAAGCACACTGGGGAGTAAAATTTGCAGAGGCCCATGATACTGTGAAATGTGTAGAGCAACAGTAACAAAAAGCTCATCGTTTTCTTTTAACAGGTATCATCATCTTCACTCTTAATCTGTACGAAAAAGTTCCTACTGACTCATAACGATGTTCTCTGCATCTCTCCCACACCTACACTCATAGACCAGATACTTAAAGATCAAGTGTGCTCAGGAATGTGAATTTACCTTGTTTTTTTCATGTTAGCACTAGTAAGATCAGCAATTGCCTGAAACCAGCCTTTGACCTCCTGGAGCAGCTTCACATATGGGACTCCTCCAGAAAGTGCGTTGCGCCAGTGTCTAAGTGGTGAAAATGCCTGCTAAGGAGCCAGGGGAAACAAGGGAGCACCAGGGTTGAGAGAATAACATTAAAAACTAAGCAACAAGATTTTGTGAAATTTAGTCCTTCATACTGTGTGCCCAAGAGGTTTGCTAAACCAATGCAAACATCTTTTCTCCACTGGTGATTTAGAAAAACAGTAGCACACAGAGACAGCACGAAGAGCAGAGAAGCTCAGCGCGTAAAGCTAAAAAGCCCAAAGAAGACAGAGCAGCAATGCGAAGAGGCATTCATGGAACAACCACCTGTCTTGCTCCCACTTTTGAAGCAAACCCTCCACTTGTCCCCAGCTCCTGCACTTTGATTCACATTGCAGAGCAGCCTCAAGGCACCCAGACTGGACTGCTCTAGGATGAAACTAAAGTGGCTCATCTGGTCCTGTCACCGAGGAGAGCTTAGGCTGCAGGAGCAGACCAGAGCTAGTTCAGCGTAAAGCCTGGAAAACATGCACAGCACAATGTCAGGCCCTCAGCACCCTCTGCCTCTCTCTGCAGAGGCTCTCCATGCCTGCCACATAGGTGCAGCCCTTGCACATGGCAAAGAGATGCCAGTCAGCTCCTCCATGTACGCCAGCACTGCAACTGCCTTGGGATGACACGGTCATGCTCTGGCCAAAGAAAATGCCAGTGTCACCCTGTCCCTCTTCTCACTGGACTCATATACATATTATTCTGGTTGGCACCCAGAGCTTCCCTCTGAGCTTTTCCTTGGGATCAGCATCATGTGGTGACAGCTGGTGGAGCCCCATCTGCCAGCTGGGCTCTGCAAACTTCCACTCCTCTCTACAAACCTCCATCCCCACCTCCTCACAGCATTCAACAGTGAAGCGAGAGAGCTCCTAGAGAGTTTTTCTTGCAGAACTGAGATGGGGATCATATAATCTTTATGATATCTACTGTGTTATTAAATCTGCAAGATCTGAACCATATTTAATAACACACTTGTTCCAAGCAGAGGCAGTTAATCTTCCACTATCAGCTTTTAACCCTCAAAATATTTGTACTCCAGCAGCAAGGTTTGTATGGCCTAAGCAGTAATTAGAAAATTTAAGAAGCACCCAGGGAAGCTTCCTGAGCTGTTCTGTGTTTCCTCATTTAAGTTCGTAAGTCAAATAAAATCTGTCGTCCTGTCCTCTAAAAGGAGTTTGATATTTCCTAAAACTCGGTAAGCCAGGGGGAGACTAACGTGGGCAGAAATGCTAACTGTATTGGGGAGGAAAAGACAGCTCCTAAAGCTCACTTTTTTAGTTCTGAAGAGGCTTTGAGAAGTGTTAAGGAGTTCTCGGAAGTCTTTTTACAAAAGACACATTTAAAGGCATGAAAAAAAAAAATCAAGTTATTTAACAGTAATGATGGCAGCAATTGCTCATGAAGTGGCTGTGAGCACCCTAGCTGGCACTGACAGCCAAGACGCGCAAGAGGGATGGAGGAAGGGAAGAGGATGGTGATGCCTTTTTGTGCAATTGGGTAAATCTTGCCTGGTAAGTGGTGAAATACTGTAGGAGATGGAGCTCGCAGCCATGCATTCCCCATGGGATGATGTTCACATAGGGGTGATGCACGGCTGCATCTCCCGCAGCTGCAGTTCCTGCCATCCTTCACAGCACAGGAATTAAACCAAGAGAGTCACATCAAGAAGAGATATACATCAACTCTTTGGAATCCCCAGTGCCGTTGATGTACAATGACTCTTTGAACCAGTCCTTCCAACTTTGACAGCAAAAGAGCAGGAAAAAGGCAAGGGTTGGCCCATAGTTTGAGACTCCTGGTCTGCAGGACTGCTGTCACTGACAGCCAGCTTTCAGATCCCAAGGAGAAGAGATCAGAAAGCAATTGATGAAGGAAAACAACTCTGTTCAGGTCAACACTTCAGCTATTTCTTCCCTCCCATGGAGATTAATGCACCTAACATGGCCTCCAACTGCGTTTGTGCAGATGAAGTGTAGCAGTTACACGGCTTATTGAGTCTCTGCTATAGGAGTTGGAAAATCTTTCACAGATTAGTTGGTTGAGAGATGGACACATTTTAGCAGAGAGAATTGTGGCTATCTGCTAAGCCAGAGATGTGCAGGAGTCATTTACAGTCAGGCTGTGAACATCACTTGGTGATAGACCCTGCCACCTCCATGTCCCCTGGTCATTTCAGTCCCCTTTCTCTCCACCCTCCACCGTCCGAGCTCTGCACCCTTTCTACAGATCGACATCCATGAACTCTACCTTGAGTTAATGCCCATGTCATGTCTCACGCAACTAGTGCCGTTCCCACTCCCTGTCCCCACCTCCATGGGAAAAGCAAGCGAGACTTCTACAAACAAGGAGCAGAGAAACCAAGACAAAGGCATGCAATGCTCTGCTGAACGAAGTCCTCATCATCACTTCATGAGTCTGCACAACTGACCGTGAATCATGCAAACATTCCAAATTTCATGGACTCCTTATAGTCTTTTTAGGCTTATGCATTCAACCTGGCAAATTACAGGTTGCAGTTACATATATCCTATTAGTACATATATCTATCCTTTCCCTAGAAGTTTCCCGTGTAAGCCCTGCAACTTGTCAGCAAGTAGCCTGCTACTCTTGTTTTGGGTAATGTATCCAGTTCTGTTGACTTCAAAGGCTGAGGAAAATATAGTTCACACAGAAGAATCTATATAATATCAAGGACTAAAAGACAACTAGCATTTGAGTATTAGAAAAAAGGTGGGGGTGGAGTTAATACAACTTTCAAAAATTTTACCAGACTAGTAAGAACTTTACCAAAAGATCAAAAACCAAAATAAAACCCAAACCTTAACAAATATTTTTTTCAATATTTCAATGAAAATAGAGCAAGTATCTACTATTTCAAGTTAAGGAAACAATCTTACACTAGAACAAACAAGAAAATTACCATTTGTATGCACAGACCTAAGCATCTGTTGGCTATAGATAAACTACAGCGGGGCTGGAAGTTTCCCTACATCGTCTTTTTGGGCAACAGGAAAGCATAAGCTTGCAGAGGAAAGGGACATTTCCTGGGTTGTGAGAATAGCATCAGGGAAAGGGATCCACAGCCCACTACAAAGAGAGAGGGGGCATCTCGGAAGGGGACGAAATAGCTGTAAAGCTGTAGTGGTCTGACTTTAATAGTAGGCAGGAACTGAAGGTCTGTTTTCCCACATTTAGGAGAATCATAAATAAGGAAGTTTAGAGCATTAGCACACCAGTTCAGACAGAGTACTTGAGAGAGAATCAGGTTTGTGGAAGTACAGGAAATTTAAAGTACATTTAAAGCTACTACAAACTTATTAATTAAATATCATAACACATTCGTATCTATGTCTCTTCATTTATATCCATCACCTTAAAGTGTAGATGTAGCTACAGGTAAACAAGATAAGGAAATTTGTAACATTAACACCAGATTTTAAACAGTAAATATTTCATGGAAACTTCTGAATAGCCTGTGCTCAATATATTTCTTTTTTTCATATATCTGTATCCTGCTTCAAGGGTGAAGCTGTTCCAGCAGCCTGATACAGAATTCATCTGGGAAATGCTGGAGGGAAGTCTAAGATTGCAAGTACATTTTTTCCTCCCCTTCCTCTTTAGTTCCTGTTATTTGCCTGCACAATTGCGTCTTAAATTAAGTTATCTTAAAAGTATTAATGAGCCCATTGTATCTTCTATCTCTACTTAAATAGCTGGAATTCCACACAATAGTCGTATCAAAAAAAATGCCACTTTCTTGCCTAGATAAATAAGGAAACCTGTAGATCTTCAGCAACTGCACAGTGTCAAACTTCTCCTGCCGCATGTCATTTCTCCGCGCTAAGGGAAATGTACAATAAAATCCATTAACTGCTCTTGCCCTTGAGCCATCACACCATTATCTCAGGCTGCATTTTAGGATAATGCAGGAGGAGGAACACACACGCTGCTTTTACAGCTCTCTAGTGCACTGAAGGTAATCGCTTATGTCAAATCATAGCGATGGACCCCATCACCCCACTGCTTTAGAAGATCAATCCAGTTTTATGTTTGCTTTACTTTTTGGAGGGAAAGGGGCTTCAAGGTTTGCGTGTAATGTCAGAAGCTCAAGAAAAACTTTTTCTACGTGACTCAGCCTGGAAGAAAGTGTTTCTTTCAACTTCTCTTGTTATACAAAGATATTCACAAATATATTTTACATTCACTCTTTGTTACAAATCCAGTTAAACTGCAGCATTAAGCCTTTGGCAGGCTTTAGAAGACCACAGATAATAACATGTACAATAGACATGAGGAAAACTATTTTTACCACGAGGGCAGTCAAACACTGGAGCAGGTTGCAGAGCCTCCATCCTTGGAGATGTGCAAAACTCCAGTGGACAAGCTCCTGAGCAGCCTGATCTAACCCGACTTGGATGACTTCCAGTGGTACCTTCAAACTTGAATTATTCTACATTTCTATTCATTTCAGACATTGGTAGGAGTTCCCAAAAACCATAAGAGAAAGTTTCACAAAGGATTAGCTCATGGCAAACAGCTGGTAAGTTCTTAACCCATCACCTGCTAGATCAGGTTTTGAAGAGGTGAAGCTCTACACAAGGTTATTGTACCCTACACGACATGGTTCAGTATGCAGAATATTTTTGAATACTGAAAATATGCACTGTCTGAACGTGCCACCCCTACAAGAGCCTTCCCGTGGTGTCCAACACCTGCAGATAAAGGGCTCCTAATAGAGTTGCTCTGACAGAGGGGACAGAGCTGTTGCTGTCTGCCCAACCAGCAATCACCAGGCTGCAGACCACCAGCACCAGCAGCTTCAAAGCAGCTACGGCAGCCACATTTGCAGAACCGCACCACTTCTGGTGGAAGCATTGCACAACAAACAAGTGGCCTCTTCTTCCAGAAAGTAATTCACAAAATCCCTGTTGTTCTGGTTAGCCAAATGTTTGTTTCCCTGTTAGGTTTCTGTACTGTAATTCTGCATCTGCTCAGCTGTGGTAAGACCACATCAGCTAACAGAGCTATTAAGTGTCTGAGAACAAGAAAAAGCCAAAATATGGGGCGGCACTTAGTTTCTTGCAGGCTCCGCTTCTTTGGAAGACGAACTAGGCACTGGCACTTAGTCCCTTACGTACCCCACCACCTGCAGGTAAGCAAGCCAAAATCATCCTAGGTCTTCTCATGCCCCTGCAAGGATGTTTCCCACATCTCTGTTTGGACACCATCACCTAAACACTCTTACTAAGCTAAGTAAAAGGATAATTAAGCAAAAAAAGAGGTCAGAACTGCCATTTCAGATAGCTCCCTGAGCCTACCTAGTATAACACAGTGGAAGAAAAAAAGATGCTTTGTGCGGCAAGGTGTCTCCAAATTTCTAAAGTCATCCTATTTGGGTACTCAAGAGTGGGTTTTCTGCACTGTTTACAAGCTGCCAGCGGGAACATATCTGCATTATTTTTGAAAGAATGAAGGGAATTAAGAAGGAGAAGCTTTTTGGGTTTCGAATTTCCCAATTCATGGGACTGCTCAAAAATCCTTGGCTTCCAGTCAACTCCTACTCTTGCAGTGAAACCAAGAAAGTAACATTTAAAAAGTTAACTCATTTCTAACACAAATGTAACAACAACAACAAAAATTAAAAAACAAAGTTCAAATTGAAAAAGGCACTTAACAACATTTTTGTAGTGTTGCTCTGAAACACTGATCTGCACTACTAATCAAAATTTGCTTCAGAAAGGATATTTTGTGATTTGCTCTGTCTCCATCAGTAACGTATCAGTAATGTTACAGTGCTAGAGCTTGGTAGGAAACACTTCTGTTAGCCAATAAATTTCTTCAAGACTACAAAAATTTCTCCTTTCCATGTTGGAACAAACCCCTGTTGTGACTTTTTTTCCCTGACAAACAGCAAAGGCAGGGAAAACCTCCTCAGAGCGCTGCTCATAGCACAGTGCCAGCAGGGCCAACAGGGTGAAGAACATTCAACTTGGGTCTTTCTTCTCCCTTCCCTACCTCTTTCAAGCACTGCAAGTCACGAGCCAGAGGTCTGTCTGCCCGATGAAATATTACCATTCGGATGACTCAACCAAGATGATCTGGCTGTACTCCCATCGAGTTAGTCAAATAATATGCCTCTGACATCTTCTCTGGAGAATGAATCACACATGTAGGAACAGGCAGCCATTCAGACGTATAAAAGGAAACACAAAGCCAGGCATTCTCCTTGAAAGTTCAGGGAAAAAGAGAAATTTGCCGCCTAAGCCTTTAATTTGTAGCGTAACCCACAGTCCTCTCATCGTATCTAAAGGGCAGAACTTTTAATGAGGTCATTTGGGAATGCATAGTTAGCATATTTTTAGTCTGTATAGCTAAAAGTAGATTTGTTTTCTTAACAAGTGCTCTCTCATCAACCTGACTTGCTACAGCCCCAAAGACCAACCTATTTTCAAAACCACTTTGAGTCAGGGAGAGTCTCTACACAAGTTACATCAAGGCCCTAGTAATCTTTCAAAATATAATTAAAAGAAGCAAGATAAACAGCATCTCATAAGCCTTTGGAAAATATGATGCACTTCTGTTTTATGTGCTTATTTCTGCTCTGAAGAGATTACAATACAGAATGAATAGTTTACATGCATTATTAACCAATATATTACTCATTTTGCTTAAAAAGTTGCATTTCTATTATTTATCCTGCTGACAAATTTTGAGTAGGCAGAATTCACGAGTGTTTCTGGGAGTTATGAAAGCAGAAAGCTGTGTCCTTTCTGTGCATCTAAGAGTCTGAATATTCCCATTACGGCTAACTTTATTAAAAAAAACCCCAAAAAACCAAAAAAAACCAACAAAACAACAAAAAAACCCAAACACAAATGGGTCACAGCATGAAAAAAAAAAAAAAAAACAACACAAAAACCAAACCATACTGGGAAAAACATACTGGAAAATGCAACCCCACTATTCCAAGAATATCAAGAATGTCCACAAGTGGCGACGGTAATCAAGAAGATAGAGGAAGACTGTATATTAACAGAAATGTCTTTTACTTGGCTCATATGAAACTTATTCACCTTGTAGCTCATGATCTGAAGAGTGCCTGTCGCATAGACATTTGGCATCCTGAGAGAAGTGAACAAGGTCACGCTGGATGAAATTAGAGACGTTGTGTTGTCTCCTCTCTTTCACTAAATAAAGAGTGTTATTGCTGATGCTTTGTATTAAAAAGATAAAATGAAATTCTCAGTGCTAGGTACCAAGACTCACCCATGAAACAGCTAAGGCATTCTTAACTTCCTCACATTACCATTTCCTACTCTGCTCTGAATTTTAACAAGCCTACAGACAGCCTAAAGACTTTTTTGCCTTTACAGACATAATTGTGAACCAAGACTAAAGTTTTCTAATTTTACTAAAGATAGTCGTTATCGTTAGTTTTTGCATGGTTCCTTACCCACAGCTTTACTTTTTCCAACAAATGAATATACTTTACCACAGTGCTGTCACTGTATTTATCATATCACTAGGATGTACCACTTTGGAATCAAATAGAAAGCAATTATAAATTAAGCTATGTTTATAATAAGAGCTCCTAGCATTTATTTAGTTCCTCTAGACCCTGATCTGAAACTCACCTGAGTAACAAGAGCCTTAAAGAACCTTAAACTGAATCCTCTGGCGCGCAGTGTTGGTACCAATTGTGGTGGTGCGATGCCAGCCATGTTAGAGAAGTTGATGCCCATCACTGCCCATAATAAATCCTCACAGTAATTAACCAATTTCAATACTGTCTGTCCCTGTTGATCCACTTTTACTCAAGTTTTTGTCTGGAGAGAGAAAAGAATGTGCTATTGTTTAATAGAAGCTACAGCTCAAGACCAGATTTTTCTACAATTATTTCACATTGGCTTGAATTTTTTGAGGTTCAAGCTTATAACCATTTGAGATGCTGGGAAACACATCAGTTAGGCGTAGTCCTCTTCAGCACACTCTGCTTTATCTTTCTGCACCAGTTTCACTGCACAGCCAACCTCAGTGTTGCCCTCCATACTGCACCTTACAAAGCATCCAGTTTTCATCAATTCACACTAAATTAGCATTTTTCTTCCCATCCTATACCTTAAAACTCATCATTCCCCTTACAATAAGACTACACAACCAACAAATTCCTGCATGAAAATCTCCACAAAAATATTCTACCATCAGCAAACTCCTACATGAAAACCTCCAGCATAATTCTCTACCATCAACACATTCCTATCAGAAAACTTTACATTATCCCGAAGATTTCCACTCAAAAAACATCTGGAAACAAAGATCCACTGTCCCAACAACAGCTAAAACACCCCAATGATCAGTGCAAACTTAAAACCAGGAGTGCACTATGATTTTGTTGGCATGTGTTAATGCAGAGCTGGCTTTGAAAGTTGCTAAGTGTATACCTTACAGTTTCATGTGGCATTCGCTGAAAAAATCAGTATTTGCACTTGGAGAAGTGCAGATAGAGGAGCTTTTTTAAAGAGCCAGAAGGAAACTGCTCTTCAGTACTCTGAAGTCAAGGGTAACTGAGGAGATCTGTATCTCCTAGGAAATACCTTCTGCTCCAACCAGAACTTCTGCTTGCACTACCAACCTGCAGACCCCTACCCCAAGCAGAGATTTGGCCCTGAAAACCAGAAAAGGTACAAGTACCGTTTTCCAAGTGCAAATTCAGCATATTCAGAACTTCATAGAGAGAGTCACAAAAATAAGTATCCTTATGACATTGGAGCAAAATCTTCGATTCACCCTGTTAAGGTTGCCTGACTCTGGTGCTCATACACAGACCATTTAACACTGAATGCAGCTCTCACCGCAGAAGGTGAGAATTAAAGAAATAAATTAAAACCCCAAGAAGTTACATAGCTGTTAGCCAAACCTGCTGCCTTTTTATGAGACTAGAACTGACATTTATTTCTGGGTAACTTTCAAGAATGACATTTGCAAGCTTGATAAAACATTTACAATTCCTCTAGCAGAGGATTGTCATTCCTGCAGACCTTTACCACTGATTAAAGCACATAGCCCAACCACACCATCAAAAAGCAAACAAATGGAAACTAATCAGTATATTCCATTCCAAGGTAAGACGATACCTTTTGTGTTATTGCAGTAGGTAAAACCCAGCCATGTTGTACCAGCTACGTTTTACCAAACTCTTCTAATTACTCCTTTTCTTTCCCTGACTACTGGGAGGGCCAGTAATGGGCCACAGCTGGTGGCATTTAATGTTACACTGCTCCCAGCAGCTGCAGCCCTGGCTTCACTTTGGGCGCAGCTTTAATTAGCTGTGATACTTTGGGTGTAATTACAGCTTAAAGTTGATTTCTCTCTCTCTTTTTTTTTTTTTTTTTTAAAGAATTATTGTCAGACATATTCTTTGTCTCTCCTTTGCCTCTCACTGTGAAAAGGGATGTGAATATTAAAGTTGCCATATTAAAAACAGTAGAAAGGTAACCTAAAGAAAGCCTCCATTTCAGGAAGATACCTATTTTTAATATCTAGGGTTTTTTAGAATTTTTATGACACAGGAGTTAGTGTGAAGAGTTTGCAGGTTACTGATGAGATGGCTCAATTTTGCTGCTCATCATCGTATAATGCTGCACAGGCAAATATCCCTAGTAAGGTCAGCGGGGCTTGTCCCTTCCTTAGAGAATGGTGCAAAGAGTAAGACATTGTCCAAGACTAAGCCTGGAGGTCCAGAAAGTAAATCCAGAGTAAGAGTTTTCCATACTCCTATGTTTTACAGGCTTGCAAAATGGGGAAATGCACAGTATCGGCCATCTAAACCCACATGCAAAACGTCAACTTAAAAAAAAAAAAAAGCACTCGTAACTGTTAAGACAGCCTGGAAATATTGAAAAATAACATTTCAATGGCTCTGTTATTGCAGAGGTACTTCCCACATTGAATAATCCTTACCATTCGAAACAATCTGCTATTTAACTGAGAATTTAAAGTATACTCAAGATACTCTAGCCTAACCTCTTCCTTTGAGGCAGAGCTGACTGTGTCTGCTACCTCTGAGGTCACATCCTTCTGTGACTAAATATATTAGTGTACTGGAAAACCTTCCACCTTGTTACAGCTCTGGCTTTTGTGGATGGTGCAGAAAACACCGCTGCCTACACTGAAGTTACAAAGCCCCGTGCACGGCATGGATAACTGAAATTCTTTAGAGTGAATTAGCTCTTCTGTATTTTATGGACAGCTGCTAGGAGCCACAAGTTAACAGCACAATGTTGGCACAAGCTGGCATGCCTCCTAAAATCCAAATTATAAACCAAAATTAACATAAATATTTTAGCAAACTGGTGCCTTTGTATTTTTAATACATTGAATCTAAAAAAGTAAACTTTTTTCTTTGTAAAGCAATCTGTTAATTAATAAATAGCACTGAACACTGAGGTTCCCAAATTGACACCTGGGAAACCACTGTCTGAAATACCTGTTACCAGGCTGCCAGTCCATCTGGGAGAACATCGGTTCAGTTTGCCAACCAAAAAGCTAAGCTCGACCCAGAAAAAGTATCCAATTTACTGGCATTTCAATATAATGCTCTCTTATTATCCAATTATACTTTATTTTGAGACAATCTTCCCTGGCAATAGCTCATTGGAGCCTGTGAAAAGTTTGCCGCTTAGACACACTTCCATTTGGTCAAAATTTTCACCAAAAATGGTTGTAAATATTCTAAAAACAGAATTAAAAAAAAAAAAAAAAAAAAGTCCTCTCTTTATAGGGAGATTTGTTAGCATACATCTTCCTCAAATGCAGGCAGTTCCATTGCTGATGAACTGGCATTAATATCTAAAAATACTATTAGTTTCAGCTTCTATTTTTTCACTTTGGATGCTCAGTGAAATGATATTTGATATCTGACTTTTGAATCAGCACTGCCTCCTTTTGAGACTAGTAGCTTTGTTACGATAGCTGTTTCTTGTCGTACTACATTATTGCAAAAGAAATCAATTGAAAAAACCCACATTTTTTACATAATAAACCTATTGCATGTGACGTAGTCTTCATCAGAGTTCACCTGCTTTAGACTTCTAAATACCGTCTTTGAATTGCCTTGCATCTTCCATCTTTATTTAAAGTAGCATTGAGCTAATATTTATTAACTTTTCCACTGAAAACAGAAACTCTTCACTTGCAAACACTGCAAACTTCATATATACATATATATTTAAAAATCTGCACATATATAGCTTAGAGATTTATTCCTATTACTCCAATTCTGTATTTGTTTTCATTCTGCTTAGCATCCAGAAAACTCAAAGGAGGCCAAAGAAAATGAGCAACACTTGTATCAAGAAAAGATTTTTTTGAGAGTTTTAATTTATCCAGCCTTTTTGCTATGAAATGAACCTTTGTCCTTGAGGGTAACGTACAACCCAAAGCAGCTTTACCAGCCTGTAACATGTCGTGTGGGAATGTAATAACCTTTTTCATTTACCCAGGTAAGCAATACTGCAGAGAAATATGTATTGACTTAATATATATCCTTAATACCTGGTACAGCAATGGTAACCCCTGTTAGCTTTCTGGCTTGGTTAAGCAAGCAGTCAGAGATGAGATGCCTGAGATGAGCCATCAGTTCATGCAGCAGGAGGCAAGGAGAGAGCTTAACTCTCTAGCAAGTGATTTTCCATTCCTGGTGCCAGCCATTGTTACCAGAATAACCCTGTGGTTTTTCCCCAGAAGCTTTGCAAAGATGTTGTGTGTCTTTTGGTGGTTCACAAGCTCGGTTTTCCCAGGATTTTGGTGCCTGCAGGGTTATGAAGGGGTTTTCTGTGATGGATGCGCTCGGCCCCTTGACCAGACTGGCAGTGGTTTGGTGCAGGCTCCGAAAGAGATAAAGGCCTGAGCTGTAGACGGGCTGTGAACTCCTCTAGTTTCAATCTGTTCTCTGAAAACCCACGAAGGAACAGAGCGACTCCTTTATCAAGGAACAAGGTTGTGGGTACAAGGAGTCTCCTGCATACCTTTTCTATCGCATGTAATTTGACTACAAGCCAACCACTTTATCCTATAAATATGACAGCCTAAGTGAGCCTTTTTGGCGCTCTCCCTGCTAGGCAGTGTGGCTGCATGGCGATGATCTCCCCCTTGAGCTGGGACACCTCTCAAAGTTGCTTCTTGAGGCAGAGAAACATTTTACCAATGACAGATCTTTGGTAAGTGGCTGATACCACGCATATAGTAACTTTGATTTTGTCTTGGTAACTTTGATTGCATGCTGAATTGATGCTAAAGAAACATTATATAAACTTTGCACATATAATCCTTTAGATGTAAGCCGTTGACCAAGTCTGAGACTAGGATTGTACCCAGCTGCACCTAGACTCCTCTCTGAGGAAGGAGTTTAGAAAGCAAGGGGGTCCTTTCTGAACCTCGTGACTCAACAGGAGGGTCTTCCTTACTCTTTGTGTTTCTTCCATTAGACATAAACCATTGTACAAGTCTGAGACTAAGATTAGACGTAGCCACACCTAAGCTCCAGCAGGAGTTTAGAAAACAAGGGGGTCTACTCTGAACCTCATGACTCAACAGGAGGGTCTTCCTTACTCTCTGCATCTCCGGTCTCTCTGTGAATCATTCTAACTCAACTGTAACTTAATTTTCCTTTGTATGATTCTTCCATGCAGTAATTAATAGAGTGAACCTTGCCATCAAACTTTTGATGTAATTTTTATCATTTATTGTATTTTTATCATTTATTGTATTCCTTAAAAATGAAAGAATGGGAAAGAAAAGGATCTGGCTGGAATAGGAGTTACAAGCTCCAGTTGCACCTCTTAAGGCAGTTGGAGATGGTGATGCTTACCAGGTACCAAGTACTTTTATGAATTTCTGTTTGTGTGTTTGCTTGTAGGAGCAGCACCGCCTTGTGTCCCATACAGGCGTCGTTCTAAAGAAATAACCATGGAAGGGATAGTGCAGAGTGGCAGAATAACATATCCAGAGAGCAAGGTTTAAGACATGAAGCCTTGTCAGACAGGAACTCCATTTCCAAATTCATTTTACTTATGTCCAGCTTCATGTGCACTTACAGACATTTTTATGCCATTCCTGTGGTTTCTATATCTTGACTGCAGTACCGATTTATAAAAATTGCCAAGAAACATCATTTGAGACTTGGGACCCTGTCTTCCCATTACAGAGTCAACTCCAAGAAAAGGATACTTCAGATATTTTTAAGAAGTATTGTGGGGTCCCACTAAACACCATGTCCTTCTTTAGATCCAGCTCTGTCTGTGGAAGAGTTCATTGCTCAAGACAAGCCCCACCTCACCATCAGCTGGATACACCAGTCAAAAACTCAATTAATTCAATAAAATTCATTAAGATCTGCTATTTAAAACAGTCTGAACTAGCTCACTTAGTTAAACAAGATAGGTCAGCACACACTTGTTTGTGTTGCTCCATTAGTTTCCTATAAAACTACTACAACTAAAGTTTGAATGTAGGTTGGTATTAGACTGTAAAATCTTTGAGGCTGGAGGTGTCACTGTAACTGTGCCTGGTAGTACAGGAAACCCCCCTGGGTCTGGGGTCCGCTGCAAGATAAGTAAGAGGTTTGTTAAATTAAGTTCTTCTCTGTATTGATTTGACACCTGAAGGTGGAAAAAGACATAGTAAATACGGCTCATAGTAAAATAATCTGGAAATATAGAGGTCATTTCCCTCTCCTCCCAGCAGCGGCCACACTCGCAGTCCTCCCGCTTTCCCGTGGAAGCACTGGTGCTCCTCGGACCCCTGCCAGTGCCCTCCTGCCTGTGATCAACGTGGGCAGAGCTCGATGTCGCAGCGATACGGACAAAATTCCTGCGTGGTTTATTGAGGATATTAGACCTTCTGGCAGCAATCCTTGCAGATCCTAAGCAAAGTCTGAGGCAGTGAGGCTTGGCTGCAGTGCCAGCATTGATTATGTTGACTTACTGTTTGCCTTCCTGGAAAGGAGCAAGATATACTGAGACACTGATGTAACAAATCCCTACTTTATTATGCTTCAACCCTGAGCTTTTATCCCACCCGGAGCTGGCTGCCATTTATCTTCAAGTTGCTTGCATAGCACATAACTCACCCTAAGTGATTCTGCCCCTGAGATACACGTTCATCTCCTCCCCAACCTCCCTTAGTCCCTCAGCCTTTACCTTGTGCACAGCTTAAAGTCCTGAAGGAGAGCTGTGGTAAACGTTAACCCATCCCTTTCCACAAAACATAAAACCCAATGGCTTTACCGCATGTGAAAGTCCTTGTAAAATGTACCTGACATGCAACAGTGCCATGGCCAGTTTTGGATGTGCTTCAATGCTGAAACTCACTTTTTGTTACAGATGGTGAAGAAGAAATATCTCTACCTTCTGGGGTTTTACCTTTTTTTTAAAAGACAACATCAGTTCAAGTAATGGATTGGCAAAAGCCAAACTTCCCTTACAGGTCTGAATTTGTGTTTGTTGGAGTTGCATGCATCCCTGGAATAATATATTAGCATATAATTCCTTCCTCCGGTTTCAGATTGGACTACAGCATTTTAAGCCACATCACAGTTTTCTTCTATCTCAAAAAAAAAAAAAAAAAAAAAAATTCCGAAATTAATGGACTCTTCACCTGAAAAATATGCTTGACTCTCAAAGCTCTGTGGCTAATGTACTTAGGCAATCAAGCACATTTCTTTTACTGAGTGATTCAGAGTATATTCCTTAACTGACTGCAGAACATGGGTCTTTCAATGTTTTACGTTATTTTTTTTTCTGGTAAAAAGCTAAAGTCTGTCTTCAAAAGTATGGAATTTAAGGGGAGATTAACCCAAACTGTGTAATTTACAACAGCATGAAACGAATCTACGTTAGTTGAGTCCATAGGTGGAAGTGTCATACACCCGTCTGCCACATACCACCAAAGCCTATCAAGTAACTCCTGATATGAAACAGTTTCAGAATCAGTCACAGTCCAAACAAACACTCTTAGAATATGATCAGATTAAGTTGTTTAAAATACAGGGCATGTGGAAGTCATCAAACACTGACATCAGATGGAAATCAGGCTTCTCTTCTGAAAGAGCTGAACACAGGGTAGGTCTTAGTGTAGGATCAGCAACTTTCCTGGACTGTTTCCTGCTCTCAAATGGTTTAGCAAAATGCTTTTAAAAAGCATAATAGACATCCAAAAGGATTTCATAAAGTGCCATCGAATTATATCTATCATTTTGATAGCTATGAGGGTGGCTGCTTTAAAAAGCAGACTGCAAGTAGGAAAAAACCACTGTCAAACAGGAATCGGCCTTAAAACATACATACATCGGACTCAAGAGAATATGTCAGCATGGAAAGCCTACTGCAAGCATGCCAGCAGAACCAAGAGGACGTCTAGCATTTTGCTGAACACAATACCTGGTAAAAGCATGTCCTTGACAATGACGCAAGTTTCTCTTCCTACAGAAAGTTGTTTAGATGTGTTTTCCACGAGTGACAATGTGATATTTGAAGATATCTGTGGATAATGATACTAGAAGAAGTGAATATCTTTTGCAGGCATGTCCTGCATGTCTTAAGATACCATAAGAGAAGGAAGAGATTTAGAAACACTTAAGAGGTAAAAATATTTTTAATAAACTAGTTTAAGGTGATTAGGAACATAACAGTGATGATGACCTCCTCTATAGGGTCTGATGGATCTGATGTGCAATGAGACAATTCCTTTGATGCCTGTGCAAAATGTCCATTGTGGGAGGATTTTTTTTCCTAATCAGAAAAGTGAAAGGAAATATTTTTTCATCTTCTTAATGGCAACACACACAAAACTCTTAGCCAAGTTAAAGGGGAAGGCATTATGCACTTCAGCTCTTCTAGAAGAGAGAGGACGCTGCCAGGCTTTTCCTCCAAGCCACAGCTGATTTTCCTAGCCTGCGGACATGCCCGCTCCTGCCTCCCTGCCACATTTCCTCCCAGCTCCATTCGGCACAGCATTTACTGGGCTGAACAGCCTTGGAAAGACAGGACGTCACACAGCACAAATGGATTTATATTTCTAGTCCCCAGCTTTACTAGCATTTGCTGGTCTTCCCTCCACTCCCCACCATATCCTCCTTCACCCTGGCTTGCAGACACAGCCCGGGAACCTGCTGCGCTGGTAGGTATTATTTCCAGGGCTGTTAATGGCGATGATGCAGCTGTGACCTGAGCAGAGCAGAGGAGCAGAAGCCAAGAGCCAGCTGTGTCTTGCAGCTGCGCAGGGCAGAGGAGGATTCCTGCATGGCCTGGGAATAGCCACAGAGGGAAATGCCCAGGAGAGGACGAGAGGTGCAATATGGAAGATGCATCGCCAAAAAACATAGTGGAGCATGTGGAACTAAGGGGAGAGAGATGAAGTGTTGGTGGAAGGTAGGGATGGCAAAAAAGGAGGGGGAAAACCGTGCTTCAGAGCCTGCAAGGTCACTAGACCCTCTTTGGTGAACGATGCATTAAGAGACCCCTGAGGGGCTGAATGAGATCTTTGGTCTGGGAAGGAGCATGGACTGAGAGCAGTGAAGGGGAAAGCTGTTTGTTAAATAGGTTTTCCATGAACATGCTGGCAAAGACAGAAATACCCTGACATTTACCTTTTCCTCTCAACCTTCCAGGAACAAAATACTCTGAAATCCAGCTGAATGCAAAGACATGTCTCCTGGCTCCTTTGGAAACCATCTTTGGCAAATTTGTTAGCAACGATGTGTATCCTTCTAGCACATGGAGGGTATGAATTAATTCCCCATGGTTGATCCAACCCTCTAACCCTGCAAAAAATGTCTGCACTAAAACTAAGAATTTCCTTGCTCCCAGGCAGAAAAGGTTAACTCCTTCCTTGCTGAAACTGCAAACTTTAAAAACCCACACTGAATTTCAGATATATTCAGGTCAGTCAGCAGGAGCAGAAAAAAGCTTTGGACAGACTTTAGGGCACACATTGAGTTCAATTTTTGGAATGGGGAAGTTTAATTGCTGGTTGCACAGAATACCACAGAACTTGATATCACTTGTAAACTATTATACAGAAGTGGGGGAAGAAGAGCTTCCTCTCTAGTAGAGGATGATATACAGACATGCCCAAGTGGTGGCTGGGATGAGCAACAAAGTCCAGACTTTATTTCTTGCAAATTAAACATCTGAAAGCACATAGGATGCCCATCAGTCTTGTGTAGCTGGTGCTCGGAGACTTCCCACTATTTCTATTCATCCCATTCACAGAGCACTGGAGAAACTTCCCCCTCTCTGACAAGCAGTGCCAGAGGAGGACAAATGAACTCTCCTGGAGCCAAACATCTGGCTGGTCCCAGAGGGACAGGCAATGGTGAGAAAGCCCCTACCTCCAAGCACATGGGCTGGCACAGTAAAGCTCTGTGAAACCTATTTACCATTGGGTTCATCACGCATATTCCCTGGGAGCCCTCACAAAGTCTTCATTACAAATGTAAATTAAGCTCCAAAGACATCTAAATTCTCAAAAAGAGGGAGATGCAAATCATGGGGAAGGACATGAAAAGCGAAAAAGAATTTTAGCTGAAGGGAGTCAAACAGTCTTCTGGGAATTAACAGAGACTTTACAATGGATAAGAGAGTGTTACCAGGGATTCAGCATGAAAATTCAAGGATTAAAGACTTTTATGTTAACCTGTTTTCAGGATAATGATGGCAGGAATGTGGGCATCAGCATTTGTTTCCCATTTACTATGTGATTTTAAGTAGGGGAAGGACCAAAAGCCTTCCGAGCCATTTAAGGTAAAACTGCGCTTCTTGGCTCTCCCAACCACTCCCAGAAATACCTGGAAGGCATGAGATTATTTTGGGCTCCAGCTGATACCAAACGGTTGGCACAGCAGCCACATGCTGGTTGGATGGGGACCTCTTTGCAGCAGAACTTGCAGCCTGAAGAGTCTCCCCAGCTTTGTCCAGAGCCGGTGCTCCCACCAGCTGCAGATGCACGGTGACATTAAACAAGAATGAATGTGCTAAAGCCACAGACTGAAATTCAACTGGCAAATGCTAACATCTTTTTTTCCTTTTTTTCT
This sequence comes from Platalea leucorodia, assembly GCF_965183815.1. Classification (NCBI taxonomy): domain Eukaryota; kingdom Metazoa; phylum Chordata; class Aves; order Pelecaniformes; family Threskiornithidae; genus Platalea; species Platalea leucorodia. The sequence continues at coordinate 64,741,836 of NC_138827.1, forward strand.
TCCCCCCCCCCCCCCCCCCCCTCCCTTAAGTAGTATGTTAAGAGCATCCTGTGCTGTGTTTTGCACTCCAGAAGAAACCGGCCACGCTGGGCAATGGGTTACTCAGTATTTAGATATCAGCCGAGGGGCTTCCCACACCGCGGTATTTAAGGCTGCCCAATACTTCTCCTAATAACACCCAGCTCTCCATTGTCGAGCCGTAAGCCTCGAGCTGAAATATTTAGCAACTGACTAGTTGCACAGCCTAAAATATTAAATATCAGCTGTTTGGGGGCTGGGGTTGTTTTGTTTTACTCTGATTTCAGACACAGTCATTTCCAGGGGGCAAAGCTAGGGAAGAACACTTCGTCCACCCACACAGGCGAGGAGAAGCCAATCCTTCCAGCAGCTCCAGCACTTCCATTTCTTGGCAATCTGGGGTGGGGGGAGAAATTTGACATTAAATTGTGAGGGCTGCCACAGGGATCAACGATGTACCAAGAGCTCTTGGGCATTTCAGTTTAAATTCTCCAAAGACTGGGCAAATTTCCCTGTAACTGATACCCACAGACCACCTTGAAAAGGGACACGAGGTGATGGGAGGAAGCAAACATCCCTGGTACCCAGCGGCTGGCAGCGGCGGGAGGCTTGGCTCCAGCTGCAGGAACGGGGGACAATGAGCGGAAGAAAGGGAGATAAGCAGCCAGGAAACAGGCAGGGGAGAGCGGGGCAGAAAGCTGCAAGAAAGCAGAAAGGGAGAGCTGCAAGGGAAAAGCAAGACCGGCATCCAGTGGCGAGCAGGAGGGAAGCCCCTATCGGAAAGGAAGCCCTCAGGAAACATCAGATGGGATGTCGGAGCAAGGGTGCCGGGCTAAAGGCTCCGCAAGGCCTTCAGCAGCAGGAAAACAACACTGGCAAGGGGGAGCGGAGGGACTAGGAGCCTCTCTGTGAGGTCCCTGGGGCAATGGAGACTGGAGCATGGGATGGAGAAGCCTGGTTATGCTGTGCTGTGGGGAGGAATTGTCACTTGGACAAACAACCTCCCAGAAGGAAAAGCTGGAATAAGCTGGGATTATGGATTTAAGACCTGGTGACTAATGTCCACTTATGGATACTCAGTCTGGGACAAAAAAAAAATGGTGGTGCAGATTTCCCTATCTCAGCAATGCAACGAGAGGCCCATAAGAAGACACACCACCTGGGACAGAAACAGGTCCATATGGAGGACAAAGAGGTTCAATCTTCCCAATGGGCCATATAGGATCACATGATGAAAATCTCTTCAGCTGTCTGATTTCAAACCCGAGGTAACTGCACACAAATCTTTATTACGGGAAAGTTGGATTTGCTACATTAAGCATTCAACATTTAGCAAGTCCTAGTATTAGAGCTATTGATGACATATGCATTCAGTCCCACTATTGACCTGTGATGGTATGATGCCACCTTTAGTTATACAGCAGCACATTATTTCATCTGCAGGCTCCTGAATTTTTTAACTACTCAGCACCTCCTGAAGCTGCTGAAAAGCCACCCGCTGCATAGCATTTCAGTGGCGTTCTCACTGCCATAAGTATTCACAGGAATAAACAACTTTATCTTCCCTGAGAAATTATATCATCCTCATTTTACAGCCAGAAAGCTAAACTGAACCCACTAGAAATACCCACTAGCTACAGGGTCCCACCTTTAGATGGGATGTTTTAGAGGCTCACATTTTTACTGCATTTCACACATAGGGTGTGGAGGGTTGCTCATTTATGCTTGCAAGCATATGGCATCTGCTGTCCGGGCATCCACCTCGCCCCAGGAACGGAGAACATGGTGCATCACTTGGGAAAGGTGCACAACAGCAGAGCCACAAGTACTTTCTGCTGCCTTCATCCTGACACCCCTTTTCCACCACTCCCCCCATCTCCCTTTGTTATCACTCATTAAAGCTGTCAAGCCCTGCAGCAGATGAGACAGCAATTGGCTGGTTCAAAGCACCGTATCTGCCAGCGTGGCTAAGCTAATAATCTCTCCTGCGTGACAAGGCTTATTTGGGCCTCGTGTAGGCATTTAGAGCCACTCTGTGAAGGAAGCAGTTACAGAGTTTTCCTCACCCAACCTAGGATCACAACAGCTGGCTCAGTCGGCGCTGACGTGGGGTCTTTCCCCTGGGTTTCACTGCATAACCTAGGCTCGTTTGTAGGGAATTACTGAGGGAGTAATTCAGCCTCAGGATTTCCTACATCCTCATCTGCCCTGTTTCATAACTGTAGAGAAGCTGCCCATCAAAACAGTTACTGCTTCTACTGTGGCTTAGACAATTCTGCACCTATACACATTTCTCCAGCACAAGATGAAAATCGAGGTTTACTGCACATCTGGGAAGCCTTGTGCAAGGCAGCTCCAGGTTTGGAGCATGGGCTGATGCTCTCCAGCAGCTGGGAAGTGTGGGAAGAACCAGGCATTAATTAACCCGGTGCTCAGGGGAGGGGGGTGCAATCCCCAGGGTGACAGGTCAGGGAGGTGAGCAAATACATCTCTCCCAAGAACCCTACAGGGAACAAAGCTTTTTTTCCCCAAAAGACAGAGAACAAGAACATTTTGGCAAAGAGGGTCAAGCCCAAGCAGTTTTGCTGCCGATCTCAGTGCTAGCGGTGCCCAGTCAGTGATGCTGCAGGTGACGCAGTTACAGACAGCTTTCTGGACACGTTGCTTTTTGGTGTTGTCCTTGTTAATAGTGTGGTGCAGTGACCATTCAGGAATGCATCTTATGAATAGGGCTTAGCTGTTTATCATCAGGAAAGGGAAACTGCGTTGCAGGGATGGCTACAGTTTGTTCTCCTTCCTCTGTTCATTCATTTTACTGCTGAAGGCTTGCAAAGCACAGAAGTGCAAAGAACACGCTAGCCATGGCTCACGCGCAGAAAGACAGCAGCGATCAGAGTTTGCACCTACCCGTGCTCCACCACCACTGTCCAAAGTGAATGATAATCAAATAACCTGTACCATGCTATGGAGGGAATGAAAACCACCCCTCCAAGAGTGGCAGAACAACTTAGTAAGCTCTCTCCTGCAGGACAGAGCTATCGTACTGTCCTATAGATGAAGGAAAGGACTTTTTAAGTTACACAGTAGCACTGCCAGAGAGCGGGGAGGCAAGCCAGGGCTCCCGACTCCACACACCCTGCAGGCTATCAGGCTGCTCCATGAGCAGACATTACCAGCTGGTACAGGGTTTGGGTTGTTTCATGCGAGGGAAGGGAAACAATAGTAGCCAGTAAATCTCTCCCACACAGCTGGATTTAAGCATCCCCAGCTGTATTACTTCCGCAGCAAATAACGTTCGTTTGTTCATTCATTCTTACTATCTCATTGACTTACCTGCCTAATTTATAATATACGAACTTGTAAACATATGGATTTTAGCATCTTACAGAATAGCAGCAACGTGCAGGGGAACCAGAAAATGGCACTGGCAGCCCCCCAAAGCTGGGGACCCTCACAGCCTATGTCTTCCCAGCAGACACTGGATTCGTCCAGGGTATAACTCAGAGTTGACATATTTCATCCCATCATCGATATTGCACTCGACTGATGCTTTTCTCAGGCTCGATGCGCTAGAATCTTATAAAAGAAACTGATTCCAGTTGAGTCCTATTCTATAGTCTAATATCTTCCCTTTAAAAATGCTGACATCTCCCCCTTCCCCTTGCCCCCCGCCCCTGCCGCACCCCCTGAGGATCCTGATGTTGCATTTTTCTCCGAACAAAGGCTTTCTGAAAGCAGGAGGCCCTCCGGCTGCTTACTGCTACTGGCGTGGGCTCTCCCTGCAACCCCGTTCAACTGAACTATGCTACTCTCATTAGCATTAATGTGAAAACTGTTCTCACCATATAGACTCTGCTTATTATCGGCTTTAATGGAAGGAATTATACACTGAAATAACAAAATCCAGGCTGAAATTAAGCTCTGTTATTTTCATGCCATTTCTAACATGTCCAGAGCAGATTTATTAAAACCGTGAGTCAACCCTTGCCAGAAACTAGAGACATTGCTTGCGAATAAGCAACTTTGGTGTTTATTCCTCCTGCGTTCTCATCTGCTGAGCTGCACTAGGAAAGGGTGCCTTCTGATAAGCAACATGTCAGGCTAATTGTCCACAGAGATTTTAAGCTGCATATTTTCTCTCTGGTCTAACATAAGCCAGATGTGGGAAAGGCATGGTTTTAATCAATCCTTCTATACATCCCATGACACTTGGTCACATGTGCACGCATAGGTATGTGCATCACCCAGTAAAATAACCACGTTGTACACAACTAATAAGCTGGCTGTCACACGTGGTTTTGTTTGTGCTCCTTTTATAGGATTTTAGTGCTGCCTCCAAATAAACTAGTTCTGAAAAAAAGAAAGTCTTTGCATTTGCAAGTGAAATAAGTAAATAATCAATAGAGCACTCTCGCCATAGCCACAAAGGTTTTCATAATAGATTGAGCACGATCCTCAAGTAGTTTCACTGCAGGTAAAAAGGGAAGATTAAAAGCCGTATACTGTCTCTATACTGTTAGATAAAAGCTTGGGAAACAGAGGGAAACCAGCTTTCCCTCCAGCATATGGATGGCCGTTTAAAAGGGACACACCATCAAAGTCCATGCTAGAAGCTTTGATGCAGCTGTGCTGCTCTACAGCCACCCGAGGTCTTTTTTCCCTGAAGCAAGTGACAGAACCAGGCATGTGGTGGTAACAGAGCCCTGCACGAACTGCAGGGTCACTTACTAACACCACACTGGCCAGCACAGGACACAAAATAAACAGCTGCTTTTCATCTCTGGTGACACCTGAGTTCAGATGCTGTTATCGCTGCAGTGAGCAGAAGCAGGTTTGCCTCCAGACCATACTCTTCCAAAACAGATATTCTCAATATCAAACTCAGATCCAGAGAGCTAAAAGAGACAGTTCAACGCACCATCAGTTCACATGGATTCCCAGCCACTCCAGCGCTTGCTGTATTGGAAACCGCTCCATTTAACAGCCCCAGCCAGACCAAGATGCTCCTCACCCACGAGCGTTACTGCTCAGCCATCTGAGGGTGCTCTCAGGTGATTGCTGCCAAGACCTTGCTCTCACAGAGGCAAACACATCTCAACAAGCTCCCCCTTACCTCTTCAACTGCTCCCTTAGCTAAGGGAAGAGAGATGGGTAACCAATCCTCCTGGCTGGCATGGTACAGAGAACAAACCCACCACTAGCACCTCTGCTCTCCTTCAGAGGAAGCCACCACACCCTCCTCTCCTCACTGGAAAAATGCTAAAGAGCAGTGGTTAATGACACTGAGAACAGCTGCCTCACTTTCTGGTCATCAGCTTGCTGATCACATGAAGAATGGGCAAGAGCTTCACCCTAGCAAATAAAACATAAAGGACTTGAAGAAGATAAGAAACCAGTTCTCATCAATTAATGAAGTAGATCTATTTCTTTCCCTTTCTTTGTCCCCAGAGAGCATTATTTTTCCTTTGACCCTAACTAGGGGGATTGAAAGGTGAAGCAAGAGTGTCTTCCTTTAAGAGATGAATGAAGTAAATGCTGGATGGGAAGCAGGACCTTCACAAACAATTTAATTGAGTAAAACACCACCTGTTAGCAGACACTGACCTTTGAGTGCAGGACTGGGGTAACAGCTTGAGGAAGCACAAGGCAAAGCTCAACACAACTTGGGGAAAATAAAAAGAGAACATTTTCACACCATAGACTCTAATTCTAAACTGCATGAGAGGTTAGGCCAGTCTTGAACTGAGACCTGATTAAGCAAGATGTAAAATAACAATCTTTGCTTTCTTCAGAAGGCTCTGAGAACGGGGACAGGAGGACAGTAGTAAATAAGACTACACGGAAGTTTGGTTTTCTTGGCATTTGTGCAGCAGATTTTCCTTCTCACATAAACTGCCTGCTATTCACTGATTTCTTAAAAAAAAATGAGAAGTCCAAAGTCCAATAATTAAATATGATTGACAATGGGCTTCATAGGACTTGCTGCTTCAGTGATGTTCACCTTGCCGTACCTGCTGTGACCACCATAGGCAGAGACCTGCTCGCTGGTAGCATGGCTGGAAAACACAGGAACCAAGCGCCAGAGTAGATGAGAACGGAAGCACCAAACTACAATGTCCAAATACACATTTCAAATGTTTTCAAAGGGGAGTAGCTTTGTTGTTGTTGTTGCTTAAATGATTCTTACTCTTCTAATTCAGCTTCCTCTTTGAAAGTCCTTCCACTGCTTCTAAGCCTGCCTGTGCAGTACTCTGAGCAAACACTGAACTAGCTGGAGCCTTAATATTCCACTGCTAGCCTTCAGAGCCAACCTTTCCCCTAAATTACCCCTTTATTTTTTTTACAAAAAAAAATAAAGATTCTGAGTGTTGCAGGAAACAGTTCTATGTTTCAACTTGCTTGGTATCCAGCCCAATGGAAAACTTGTCCTGAGACCTCTGGTTATGAACTGAAATCTTAAAATAGCATTACAATAAATATTCCCAAATATTTCTGTGTTTACTTATTATCAATGTATTTTCCAAATACCTAACAACTGCATCACTGTTTTCTTAATGCTAGGCAGCCCTAATGCACTTAAGACAATACCGACAGCTGAGAACACAACAGCCATTTGCATCTTAACTAGAGTGGGTTCCCCTCTGTAGACTACAGCGAACAGGACTGTTCTTCTATTTACTCCATTTCAATTTCTTTTGAGCATGAGAGAATAGGAAAACAGAAGATCATTTCAAATATGTTGGCACTATCTGCAAAGAATTCTATAAAAGCACAAAAATGAACTTTTTTTTTCTTTTTACATTTTGAACGGTAACATAAAAAATATGATGGTGGTTCAAAAGTCAGATAAGGTCTGTGTTGACAACTACAATTCTTTTATTGGACATATTTTACTGAGCATTGAACACTTGTTTATGTAGGCACAGACTTAAGAATAACACCACAAAATCAAAAGGATAAAGTGCAGACCTGTACTGAGAAGCAGGCCTGGTAAGTCAGTCTACTCCTACAACTCAGCAAAGAAGAGAAAGAAAAGGGGGAAAAAACTGCCGTTATAAGAGAAGATGTATATTATAAATTACGTCCTGTGGTAACAGAACTATACAACCTTTCCTGCAAGGTCCAGAGCACTGGAAAACCCAAGTCCCCTGTGTACAAGCACACCACGTTTGTCGCAGGAAATATTTTAAGTTAGACTTTGGCTTACACAAGTGGTTTATTTATAAGAAAACTTAACAAAGGTGTACTGATTAAAACAGTTCTCTTAACATCATTTCTTTATATATTTCAGAATTATATTTCAGAATAAAAAATTATGCACTTAAAAACAGATAACAACCTTCCCCTAACACAATAAGTTTCAGCAAACAGTGACCAAGAAAAAGGGAAAGGGGGAAGCCAGTGTGAGTCATGACTTTAAGCGATGGTCTTTGCCAGATCTCATTCCTGCTTGCATCAGAATTTTCTCCCTAAGAAGATTCAGAAGATAAAATGGTAAATTCAGCATGTCCTTATCTTTCCCCATCTCATAAGAGCAGTTTTCTACAGTTCTTAGTAACAGAAAAAAAAAAATATATATTTCCAGAGCTTGCACACATCTGAAAAAAAAAAAAAGGCAGAAAACAAGAGGGAGAATAAAAACTAATATAAGCTAAAACATTATTTTGTAGTAAACAATAGAATATAACGTGCAATAGTGCAATTTCTCCTTTGCTGCTCCAACAACGAAGTCTTGGTAGATAGTCCACTGCATGTCAATGTATGGCATCCCACATCTAACTACGTGCTTGTCGGGCACTGCTGGGTTTGCCGGGCTTTGGAGCCGAGTCGCTGTGTCCGGGCTCTCCCTTCCCCTTCCCAAGGTGGCGGAGTTTCTGATCCCAGCGCTGCATATTGAAAGGCAAAGAAATTACAAAAGAGATTACAGAAGAAGATATAAGTCATATGTAAAACAACTGCATGTGTTTACAAACAGCAGCAAAAAAATAAAAGCCATAGCTGTTTCCACTGTGTTACCCTCCATTGGGCTCAAATGGTGGAATGTGAGGTTACCAGTGAAAGTCACTTTAAAAAGAAAAACCATTTGCTGGCTTTCTTGTAGCCTTTGTGAATGAAGGGGCTGATACAAGGCATAATGGCTTCAGCAGAAAAGCGTCTCACTTTCTAAATAATGAAATGTAAATGAAGCTATCTATCTGTGCAATCTCTGGGGGAAGCAGGATGAAAAAACAGGCAAGTGTTTTTTATTAATTTTTAAAAAATGATTACTATTTATTTATTTTTACTTTTCCAGGTAATAGCAACCACCGTACAAAAAGACGTAATAAATATAGTTGGTACAACCGATGATGCTTTTGGAGAAGGACATTGTGATGAGAAGCAGGTGGCGATGTGGCGTGGTCCTCAGCAGCCCCTGGCCGGGCGCGAGGGCAGAGCGCGGCGGGTCGCGGCCGCAAGGAAGTAAGTGAGAAAATAAGTCAGCTGCCAAAAAAACGCCAACAAATGACAGTGCCACCCCAGAACGGGAACTAAGCAGAAGCCAGCCCATGGCAATAACGCGGTATTTGCTCTATGGCACTGGATTTCATCAGGTTCTGCCAAATCAAACAAGTTGGAGTAAGATCCCTGTATCTTTTCACTCATGAAACCTCTGTGGATGTGACAAATGTGCACAGAAAAACTTGCATTTGTAATCAGAACAGTATTTTCCTGCCAGTCACCATTATGGCTGTTGATGAAAGTGTTGAATGGAAGAGGAGACTGGTTTGCACAGGCACAACCATTATGTCAAATCAACGGCTGAGAAATTGTGTCAAAATAAGAATATCCTGTGTAAAATGACACTCTTAACAACACTGAAATCACTGATACTTTGTGGTGCATCAAAACATAAAAAGGCAATCCTTCCAGAACTTGGAAGGCATTAGAATACATTTAAATTAGAAAACATGAGAATATATTTTCATATATTGCTTGCATTTGAGCTCATTGCTTCCAATTTGCTATGACATGACTTCCTTATCAGGTACCTCCCTCATCTAAACCAGAAAGGTACATTTAAAGTAGTCGTTAATCCACACAATTTGGTAAGAGAACTGTATTTAAAGAACATTAAATCTGAAAAGTATAATTCTGACTTAGTCTGAAAAACATTTGTAAAGCCCTCTTTCTTTCAATTAGTACCATAATCCCAATTAAGCAGGTGTGTGTTGCAGAATGCACAGTTTGCCTATGGAGTTAAAACACTCTGACTATTTGCTTTTTTGAGACAGAGGTTTTGATTGCTGCTACACCGGTATACTTTGGGGTAATTCAATGTATCCCTTCAGTTTATTTAGCATAATTTCTAAGTAATATAGCAAATAACATAGCGAGTTAATTTTTAATGTTAATTAACTGGGGTCAGCACATGTATTGTCCTCCCTTATTTTGAAAAGATTAGGTAGATGCTTCATGGTATCTGCAACACTTAACTTTTGGTGAGGTATTTTCTTACCTTTACTTTTTTACCAAGACGATCCTTCCATTTCTCGGCTATGGAGCCTTCCACCAAGAGTAACCTACACAACAGAGACAACCATTTACTCCATCAACAGACATGCACAAGCTATACAACCCAACACATGCCAGAGTAAGATCTCTGTGTCTGCAGAGAGCCTTGTCCCCCTGAACACCAGTAAGGAGCCATACAGAGAGTCACACCAAGTTTTCCTTAGCTGGTGGCTCTGAAGTTCAGCTTTATGGGCAGGGGAACAAACAACAACAAATATGCTCCAAGGGTAATGCAGAAAGAGCTACCTGGAGCGCTCCTCGTCTTCGTAGCCCATAATGATGTACTCTTCGTTGGCACTGAGCGGTGGGCACAGGCAGCCGGAGTTCGTGTGAAGGTTTACAGTGTCCTTTGGGATGTTCACCAGGGAAGATTTTAGGATCTCCTTTACTTCCACTACCGCAGTGACGTCGTGACATTTAGTCTTCAGCTCCTTCACTTTAGCCCGAATGACTGGGAAAAAGTCACAAAGAGTATAGTTAGCAGCAGCAGATAATGCAGGTCACCCCCAAGCCCTTCTCGGTGACCTCTGGGATTAGTCTTTTGCATGGTCCATTATCAAATGCTTAGCTGAACTCCAGCAATGTCCCTGCCCCCATCTCTTCACTTCATTACTTCATCCTCCACCAAGACAGATGCAGGTACCTCAGTGTATCTTGTAATAGTATGGTTACAAGCAGGAGTTATGTACCAGTTGGATTTGCATCCTATTTAAGTTAGGCTTAATTTTTAGCATCCCTTCTTCTTCACCCTTTCCACTTTATATATTTGATTCATTCCTTGTATGCTCTCCTCCTCCCTCAAGCTACAACTGCTCCCTCTTTGACTACTTGCAGTACAGATAACTGAACTTAATTTGTCACTCTCAACCTTTCATGAAACATGAATGTGCATTAAAACTTCTCCTATCACTACCTCTGCTGGATGACAGGCCCTTACTTTTTTTATTCTCTCTCCAGTGACCCAGCACCAATCTGCTCTGCTCTTTATGAACTCCAAATGCTCCTGATCTTGACCTGATGACCTGTCTAATTGTTTCCTCCCTCAACCGTTCTTTTTGCCTGAAGTTGCGCAGGAGGGAAAGCTGCCTTTCAAAGGCAACGCTTTTCATTTCTCTCATTGTGACCAGTGAACTGATACCACATGCAAATGCAAAGCCAATCCAGAGGTCATGCTCTAGAGAATACCACATCTTTCATAGCCTGCAAACAAGAGTCCCTTTCCATTACAGACAGCAGATTCCCTGGACTCCCAATTTCTTCTAACCTGTGTGAAAAAGGTAATCCGGAAGAAAGAAAACCATGGACTTATACATCTTTTCTCTTCACATGCATTGCCCATAAAGACAATCAGCCAGCATGCATTGCAGCCACCTTAAATACAGCTGCTAACAATTAATAGCCGTTATGCATTTAACATACGCTATTTACCCCAAGTGACCCACTTCCTTAAAACCTCTTAAGATTTCAAAACAAAATCTTGCTTTAATTTGGAGTTCTTTCAAATGCATTTTGAAACCTCTTTGATTTCAAAAGCTTGAAAAGATAGGCAGCATGCTCAGCAACTCCCTACCACGTGCAGGTGTGGCACCCACCAGAGAATAGTCACTCCGTAAAGATTTCCCAAACAAATCCACCAAAACAACATAAAACCAACTAGTCACCTAAAAATAACGGTGTTAGACCGAATACAATTATAATCTTTCAGCTTTTAATGGGATTTATTTTTAAAAGAAGCTTATCTGACAATAGCTGTATAAATGCATAATCTTAATAAATGTTACACAATTACTATAATTTCAATGAAGTCTAAGTTCAGCGAGCCTAAGGCTATTCACACGTGTAATGGGAAAAAGGATGGGCCCAATTGTTCAATTCCTGTGATATGTATTCACTGGCTTCATCAGCTTAATTTGCTTCAAACAAACAGTATGAAGAAAAGTAGCAGCCTGGACCTCTGATGTGCCTGCAGACCAGGACAACCTGGACAAGAGAGGACATAATATGGGCACCGTGCACTTTTACATGTATTGCTGACAGCATAACACAGCCAGCAAGACGCTCACTGCTGGCTTCGATACGTGAAAAGAACCTAGTATGCCTATTAGATCCCACGTGAGTTCGTAGGCATAAAAGTTAGTAAAAACATCCTTTCCTGTGAAAGCAGAGCATATCGGAGCTGGGAATCAAAGAGGCAATTCAGGCATAGCAGCCCACAACGTCATTTTTGTCACATCACTTTTCACACTAAAGAAGTGCATGAAGCCCAGATGCCTGCGCTGACACTGAAATAACACTCAACCTCAACAAAGACACTCTTGTACTAACATATTAAGCTAATCCCCTCCATCCTTCTAATTTGGAAATGTTTCAGGTCACATCTTCCTTCTGTAATAAGTACTATTGTATTAACCATCAGTAATTGGGCCCATAGGTTTTTTTAATGAAAATTTCCCCCCTTACTTTAGCCGTAGAAACGCTAAGAGCTGGCCACACAGCTGTCCTTACCGTAATTATAATTGTTGCGTAGATAGGTCTTCTGGGTAGCTTTTATAGGCTTGCATTTGCAGCGCTCTAAAAGACAGAAACTTTTGTTTAGAAAGAAAAGAGCATATGTTCAGTGACAATCTCCCCAAAACCCCAAGCTCATGCCTAATGACAATTGCACTGAATTGACTTGTTTATGACAGGCAAGTGAAATATTAAAATCCACAGAGTATTCCTGGTCTGCTCTGCTGGAAGATGCTGTGGAACTGTCCATGAGATCTCAAAGGTTTCTAGGAGAAAACTTGACATGCTGAATTTTAAAAAACAAAACAAAACAAAAATGCCTCAAAAATAAAAAAAAAAACAAAAAACCACAACAACAAAGATACAAGGACTTGGAGTCTGAAGTGACAATATCTTCCATTTTAAGCCAATTCAAGGTTCAGTCTTGGTTTCTTTGGCGCTCACAGGTGCTGCGATTCCATATCCTTACAATGCCGTTCTCTCTTCTGTACTACACTTACTGAACGCCCTCCTTTCTGCACCTTTAATCATACAGACTATAATAGAGACACAGAAATGAAATACTACAACAGGGCATGATTTAACATTTGATTGGACACTACACAGCTCAGTTTAACACACTGTTTATTCTGGCTAGCAGGCATTCACCATAAGGAATATGATTTTTGTGGCTAATTCTCAACACACAGTCTGTCTCTGGAACTGCACCGCAAGATTTTACAGTGGCACAGCCCCTTTACACCTAAAGATGTCTAAGAGCTGCAGTCGACAGACGAACCATGTCAGAGGGCGGTGGGACCAAGTGGCATGTAGCTCCCTGCTCTGAACGCTTCTGGGATGGTCCCGACAAAATGAAACTCCAACCATGTTTCTTCAGCAGTGTCTAGCAGAAGGTTTAAGAGAGATTAAGTTTAAGTTTAACATTAAGAGGCTGAAAAAGGGCCTCACTTGACTACTGCAAATGTTTAGTGTTACCTTTGATCCTGCTCTGCACTCTCCCTCAATTAATAAAGCCAGCCTTGAGCAAATGGCCTTTGACTGAACTGTAGATTAGTCTTTACCAGACTTGGTTGGTTTGTCGACCCAACAGCTTCACGCTTTACACAGAACCGACCTAGACGGAGATTTTAGAGCACTATGTGGAGAATATTAACCACTGGCACGTTTGCATTTGATCTTACCAATTCTGTGACAAGACAAACCAGAAAAGGCATCTCAAACATACAGTTAGCGGAGCTGCCTGAAAAGGCTACCACCAACCCTCCTCATCAATCTATGCCGTGGATCAGACCTGAATATAATTTAAGCCCGTGCCACACATGTGGAATTCAGGCACAGGTAGTAACAAACACGGGCCACAGAGCCGCCCTGCTGTCGGGGTTTGCTGTATAAAATTATGACCCAGAACTTCACCTTTAATTAACATAGGGAAATTATTAGCCCTTATGGCGGTAAGGATGGCCTTCAAAAGACAATACAAATCAGCACTGTCAGAGCAGCACTTCCAGTGGCGCAGCTTCCAGACAGCTGGGAACCACAACAGAGGTAAAAACGCTTTCATTAGTGCCCAGGGAGTGCTGGGGCTGAAGCTCCAGACCCATGTATTCATTAACACCACCGATATTTCACGGCTGGTTGTTCTAATGCAAACATTTAGGTATTTCAAGCTAGTGTGTAAGTGGAGTTTGGTGGAGTCGCATGGTCAAGCTCAGCTGACTGATATCTCCCCCTCCAAGCCCACTGCTGCACCCATTGCAAACAGCAGGTCCCAGTATTACGTATACCTGGTCATCTATTTTGACATTTGACTTGGCATTTAAGTAGAAGTAGACTTAATGCAGCCTATTTCTATACACCATTGTTCTAAAATAACAATGCATATAGTTAGTGACTTAGTTAAATCCCATATGAAAAGTTTGAAAAAGAACTTTTATTTGGTATATAATATTTCTGCACTTAAAAAAAAAGAGAGCTGGCATCGTATGGTCATGGATTTCTCAAATCTTTATTTATTTTGTACTGAAAGAATTTTTGTAGTTGTTGGAAATACAAAAAAAATACAGGAAAGAGGAGAACCTTTCAAAAGAAGAGGATATTGTTTCCTTGAATTTCAAACACATCCTCAGGAATCTATATATAGAGTCCTACAGACTTCAGCTTTTGTATGAGACTGTGTTAAAATAATAAAGGCAGAGAAGGGAAGTGATTTTTGGCTTCCCTTCTGCCTGTGGGAGCTCATGCATACTTTAGGCCAAATTATGGCCCATTTTATAAGCTGCCTCAAAACAGGCCATAAAAGATGTGCTCCTATGACCAATACTCCCGCAGGCATCTCAGCGTTCATATCCAACAAGCCATACACTTTAACGTTCTCCTGCTCTACAGTACTTTGCTCTGTGGCACAAGTAGAATAAAATAATCTAAATTACAAGACAAGAATACATAGCCTCACATTTCCCTCAATTTTAAGACGGTGTTGGACTATTTTATTTTATTAATTTGAGGAATATATTTTATTAGTCTTGTTCTAGAAACAAATTATAAACTTGCTGATGTTCTTAATGATGGATATCTCCGAGTCACCCTACTGCTTTTCAAATTTACATTTCAAAGAACTTTACAAAACACTGCATTATTTCTAACTACTCCTTAGAGATCCAGAAACTAACACAGAGTTATTTGCCAAGGTCAGCTATAAAGTCAGTCGCAGAGCTAGAACCAGCTCCTCTCTCCCAGCTCCTGTTACAGCGACTTTCAAAGGGAGCACACGTTTGATCGATGCATGTTTCTTGCAAAGTTGAGCTTTCCTCAGGGAGCGGGAACACCCACAAAAGATGGCTATAAAAATGTACTGCATCTCTTGATGCTGAAGGAAAGTCCCATCTTACATGATAGTTTCCTCTGAAGCTGCCAGAATTACCAGAAGAGCTCTGGGACCACAACAACATTATATCCCAAGCACCGAGACAGGCACCAGAGGCTCAGACCAGTTTTGACTGAGATATCAGCTAACTCTGCCACTAAATATTCTTTGTTAACACAAGTCAACATAGGACTAACAAAACCTCAACATCTAGACCTTTGAAAACTTCTCCCTATAAATGCCAGAACAAATGGACTACATGGGAAAAGGGTTTTCTGCATGGATCACTACCAAGAAATGTGCCATCTTAAATATACATGCATGCACAATCTAAAACCTGGCTGTAATAGTGATCAGTACAAGCACTCAAACCTGGCAAATGCTTCCCTGATAAATTAAGGATTAAAAAAAAAATCTGGAAAAACTTCTAAGCGACTTGAAAAGCATCTGATGAAGCAGGCAACAATGTAGTTTTCTGCCAAGAGAAGCAAAAAAAGCTTCCCCCCCCAAAAAAGAAAAAAACCCTTGCAGACTCAGAGGGAAGGTTTTGCCAGTGGACACTGCCAGGGATAAAAGGTGCCTCGAGCAGTGACAAAAATATTACCCTTCCTTTTCATCAGCTCTTTTTCTGCACACCTTCACCCTATTTTTTGGATGGGACTTTTTTAGGTCTCATTTTGCTTTTGCTAGTTGAAAAGCATCATGACAGCAACAGTATAACTGAATCTTACTCTTCTCCACTGCAGGGTTGCTTACTGCTATTACATGCAGTCTGCATCCCTGAGGGCAGGCAGTGCTAAAGATATGTTTAATATTTGTGATATAAGGTGATGTTGAAGTATCCAGCTTTACTTTCAGATGCAAAGTGTAGCTTGTATGTTCTTTATACAGTCACTGCAGAGCATGAAATCCACACTTTCTCAAGGCCACGCAATTGAAAATGGCTTAAAACTAAAAAGATACTAATATTAGCAATAAAAATCTTTAGAACGTCTTTCAGACGCGCTCAAGGCAATTTAAAGTGAAGCTTGTTAAGGGGCTTACTTTTATCAGGTTTTTTAATTGCAGCTGGCTTTCTGAAGGATATGCACTGCGATTGAAATAACACTTTGCACCTACACAGTTACTTTCACATTGGGACCTACTGATCACATTTTAAAACTGCATTATAAGCTGGGCATTACCAATACCTTTTTACAATTCGGTCACAGAGATTAATGCTGAAGTTATCAAAACTTGGTATCCAATTTTATGCTCCACAACCATCCTTAGGCATTTATATAATAAACTGGGCACCAGTGCGTGCTGTAGCTGGTCAACACCTCTGGAGAAGGAAAGGCACAATGGCCAACACTAGGTTTCTAAGTGTCATCTTTTTGACAAAGGCCTAAGAGGAAAACTTCTGAAGGAATGGTAATAAAATTCAAGGAAACCTATAGTCATTGGTTGGCTTGAGCAACAAATTCACATTTCTGTAACCTATTAGCTACCAATCTGGGCTTTGCTTCTTTGCATTGCCTATGACTAGTGGTAACACTCAAGAGGTTTTACTCAGTTCCAGCAAAACCAAACCAAACCAAAAATAAAAGCAACAGGGGACCTGCTGGAATAAAAGCAGTCTCAGAAGGTCTCAGCCTCGATCGTCTCAGATTAATGGGAGTTTTGCCATTATCTACAAAGAGGTCAGAATTTAATTTGCAAACTTTGAAGTCAGAATGAACCATTATCTTCACTGGTTTTCCCCAGTGGAAATCCATTTAATGATCATTCTCACAGTTCAAGACAAAACTTTTAATGAAATCAGCACAGCCCTTTTGATTTGATGGAAATTTTGCCTGGACAAAAGCAGAAGAGAGAAGCACTAAAAGACACGCTAAAGAATTAATTGAGTTGCCTGCTGAGAGGTCCACAGGCTGACCAGCCCCAAATCCCACCTGCCCATGGGATACAAAAGCACAACCTACAGGATTCCACAACAGGACAGTGTATTTAAACATCACTTAGTACCCCTCTTACTTAATCAAGTATTAAAAGGATTTGAAAGACTATAACTTATTGTACAGTTTTATAAAAGTGTACTCACCGATGCTGGCGCCTCTACAGTTGCCATTATTAGAATCCATAGGGAAATCTGGCACGGATTCGTAAAATATGTGAAGAAATGTTAGTATTTTTAATATTGGATTATTTCAATACACCCAACATTACAATGTTTTCTGTTTCTCTAATATTTAGTATATTAAAACTTAATAACTTAATTAACTAAGAGATTGCAATGTTCTACAGGCCAGCCTGTTAGAAGTTGACACAATTTCTTATCTGAACTTCACCTGAATCCGGCACATCATGTTAAATGCTGAAGCAGATTATATATCCCATTTCTACTGGTGCATAGGCTGGCAGATTTAGGACAAGGATGGAAATTTATGGCATGAACTTATGAGCATCTACAAAAAGTACATGTACTGTTTGCATTTAATTAGATGATGAAGGGGAAATTACTTTTGGTTTGTTTTTTTGGTTACTGAGGAAATCAAACCAACGAACCACAATCATATCATTGAAGCAAATGCCAAAACAAATGTTTCAGACCTTCCCCCTCCCCTCAGTTTAAAAACATACTGATTATTTTGAAGGACAGATAAGGAACAGAAGGAAAAAAAGGCACTATGCCCAAAGAACTGCTTTTAGACACATTCTTAAGTAAGTGGAATGTGTCCCACATTGGTAAAATGCATCACTTCAAACATATTGTTTCTTAAATCACATAATTTAATGGATTTATACATCTACTTAATCACGAAAAACAAGTATGTTAATGCATATAATGTTGTACAAGTTAAGGAAAAAATAAATGCACGAGAAACAAGACTTGGGAGAGAGGCAGCATGCTTTATTAGAATGACACATAAAAAGGAAAAACAAATGAGCTTTCAAATAAAAAGCTGTTCTTTAAGTTTGCATGCCCAAACGCTTACACAGCTTTTTCAACTCTGGAAGCTGGTATCATACAAACATCATCTTTCTTATATCCTTACATTATCATGGATACAGCACTGCTTTCACAATACAGAACAAATTAATACAAGACCATGTAACAAAAGCTCCTCTCCTGCAGCTGAAGCTGTAAGGATCTGCCTGTAATACAGCCCAGAACACTGATGATGTTTGGCATAGGTGAAGGGTTTAGATGTGTGGACCAAAATTTTAAGGGCTGGGGCCATTATTTAATCACAAGTTCTGTAAATATGTACTTAAAATACTTGTTTACAAGAGATCTACTATTACTTAGTTAATGTTCTAAGTTGGCCATCCTTTTGGAAAAAAAAAAAAAAATCTCCATCTTAATGCATATTTATACTTCTCATAGCAACATGAAACTTCCTTTACATAAATGGGGATACAGCTAAATGACAGTCAGGGCAAGAGTATATCTGAAAAACAACAAATTCCTTTAGTAACATAATAATTAACTTAAAAAAAATGAGACTTCAGGAGTAATTATTCCTAACAATATAAAGAGCAAAGGGTATAGAAAATAGCATAGAATAGAATAGCTTGAATAAATGCCCTTTTACATCCAATATCCTGTTGCTAGTAAAAATCACACCCATTTTCTTCCAAAGAAAGTTCCAACCTACCGCAGGATCTTAGCTTATAGAACAAACCCAACGTTTTCATAGAGCCAATTTGGTCTTCAGTTATCAGGTAATTCCACAGCAGCTATAAGGCTTCTCCATGCTGCCTTGAAACAGGTCAAGTTACCCAGGCTAATTCTTACTTATGTGTTTTATATTCGTTATTCACCTGAGCTACCCTCAAATTTTAAAAAAGCTGTTGTTACCAGATGGTAATTAAAGATCGTGTCCCCTACCAACAGCATATAGTTAAAAAAAAAAGAGATCTTCATCAAATTTAAATGCATTTTACATTGTATCAAGTGCTTTCCTGTATTCCAGGACAGGATGAAAGAGGAATTAAAATGGTCTTGGTCTTGTAAATGGTTAAGTAAAAGGATGACCACATTTCTTCTCATTCTTCCTGTCCTGGGCCAACCCTCTGTTGTCTTGTTCCCTTAGCCAGTGCTTTGCTTTAAACCTGCAATTCTTTCTGACGTGGTAACAGCAGAGAGAGCGCTTGGGTCTACAGCCTGATAATCCTCCCATCTGCTCTCATCTGCAAAATCATCCCAGCCCACAACCATGGAGAGGTGGCTCTGCCTCTCCGTGTGCCTCAGACTGGCCTGAGATGTTTCACCACTCTCTGGGCATTCAAGACGCCAGCAAAGAAAGCTCTCCAGATTCGCTGCCCCGCTCGTTCAGTTGCCTTGGCCAACTTCTCAGGTTGCCTTCAAGGCTGGCTGGCTTTGCACATGTCCAAGGCAACTCCTTGGTGCTTCACGTGGCCCAGCAAGCTACAATTCCTGCCAAAATAGGTACTTCAGTTATGACCAAAGGGGTGGTTCGTTCACACTTCCAAAGCACATTCCCTATGCCAACAAGATTGTTACTGGGGGCAGAAAAACTTTTCATCAGCAGAGGAGGCAAGGGAAATACCAGGTTGAATGTTTATCATATTCACATCCATGGAGGGAACAGGCAAGGAAAAAGAAGTCCTGAAGTGCACTCTCCCTTCCTAAACCAACAGCTGACCCAAGCGGTCACGACTTCATCGTGTTTGAGCAAACCAAGTCCAGTTCACGCTGGAATTACAACTAAACATAAACCAGAGCCAGGTAAGGGGTTCGCAGCCTTCCCTGACCCCACTCGGGGGCACAATGCTCACGTGTATCAGCTGAGGAACTGTCCTTCAAACTTACACCGATGCAAGGGAGGCTGGTAAACACTCAATAGGCCCAATATAAGCCTGGTCCTGCAAACAAACACAGCACTAAACTGCTTTCCACTAGATGTTCCCTTCCACTCCAAGTACACAGCTCATTTTATTTTTACCAAATTACGATGCACCACAACCTCAACCTATTTCCTAATTCTGGATTCTTTCGCCAGGTCACTTGTCCTACCCCAAACCAGTGCTTGCAGGTATCTGATGAAGCAGCTGGCTGTGCAACAAGAGCAATTCAGATGCGCGCAGAGCAGCTATTAATGGAAATGGCTCCCGTTTCCGTGCCTGCGTGAAGGCTGTGGTGCGCAGCACGTTGCGCTCTGCAATTGTAGTCAGAGCACGGTGTCTGTCAAAGAGCAAAGGAGGAGTAAACAGGTATCGCTACGTCACTTTGTGATTCATTTCCCTACTTGCGAGGGCTTGGGCCAGGCAAGTATTGACCTTGCCTTGATGCTTATCTTTCCCGGTGCACTCACGCTTATTTAGGGATGAGCAGTTTCTACTGATGGAGAGTAGCGTGGGCTTGCAGAGGGGACCAGAGACCTCCACCGTTGAACAACACGTCTCGGGAAAGGCTTCGTATCTCCCTGATCCTTTCCCCAGTCAAGCTCATACCACCTGGTCCCTTCTCATCTATGGGGGAAACGATGGGAAAAAGGGTCTGGGCCAGCCCTGCCACCAGCCACTTGCAAGATCTTAGGTGGTCGTGAGCAACCTCGAAATCCCCTGACCCCAGCAGTCTAACAGGCAGAGGCCTCTCTCCATCAGGAGATGCCCACTGCTTAGACCTCCAGCCGTAATGCGGACAGAAAAAAAAGAAAAAAGCTGTTTTTAAAAATAAACAACTGACTTCCTATTGTTCCACTTCTCTTCTGAGGCGACCTCTCTGCCAAGTTTTGTCTATGCAAAACAATCTTTTTGAAAGAAATATCTGTCAGCAATGATTAGCAGGATTGCCAAAGAGGAAATATCCAGAGCTCCAATCCAAAGGCTTCCCACTAAATTTTGTTTAAGAGCAGGGGGAAAAATCCAAACTGATTTTTCCAATAAGCCGTTTTAATTAATCGCTTTTCAGAGGGATGCTATATAAAAAAACCAAACCACTAACAAGGAGAGCAGAATAAAAGCCACTTGCATAGTAAGTGTGCAAAATTACAACGCCTAGATCACAGATTTGGGTGGGAGGTTTGGGAAAAGGAAACAAGTGGGTAAACTCAGTTTTGAGCAAACATCTTTCTTGCGTCACAGTTTAAATTAAAAAAAAGAAGCAGAGAAAGAGCCAAAAGTAACACGACCCTGATTGTCACGGCGATTAAGGAATATGGCCCAGCTATTACTGAAGCCGTTCCAGGCACCCTGCTCCAAAGAACAAAACCGCAGCAAGCGGTTGCTGCTTGGGCACTTTCTTCAGATGGAGACATCTGTGAGCCCCACTGATTAAGAAACCTTCAAATATGCATGAATTCACTTTGTAATTTACTTCACGTCTTAATACAGAGAGGATCTTTGCTAATCTGATTGCAAAAACATGCATAGCGAACCAAAGTAATAGGAAAATTGATCCTCGTTAAAATTTGATACAGATCACTTGAACTCCAAGTCGCAGAGCAGCCTGCAACATGACAATATGGCGGCTCCACATAATGAATTATTCCACATAATGAATTATTCCACATAACGAATCCTGCTGGGTTTTGATGACATTTAACGGCCTAGGTCTTGACTTGATGCTTAGACCGTAAAAGCCATTCTAGGGGACTCAGCCTACCAAGGCAGACAAACTGAAGTGACAGTATAACACCATCAATATTATCATCATTAGTAAGGTTTAAATGCTCTTACCTACTTTTCCTGCCTTCTTTAAGGCTTGAAGCTTGTTATGATTTTGTTGTTTAACTGAGAAACGAGGCTGCTTCCAACTTTTGAGCAAACACCTAAAACAAATCTCAACTTTAAAATGACAACTTGGGCACGACTGCTCGTCCTCCGTACAGCCTGGAACACTCTCCTAACACCACTGTGCATTTCAGCTACCGTAAGTAGAGCTATGCAAGTCAGAGCACATTTGATCTGGAGTCTGGGAACCACTGTTTTGGAAATGAAGTTAATAACATATGAAAAACAAGCATGGGAAACGGCTCTTTCACTTTTCTTTTAAGCATACTATGCCAAATTCACATACTGGATTACCATGAATTCACTTAGGCAGACAAGCAGGTACGGAGGACTTGGCCTACTGGAGAAATCATGGGTTCATATAAGATTTAAGAAAATAAGTCTCCATCACTTGAATAATCTTTAATTTTCTTTAATGTTTAAGAGGTGATTTTTTTTTTTAAGAGATTCAGAGTTCTCCTCAGCCATCTTATGATAATCACCCAAAATGGTTCAGTCATAAATTACACGCGGTTGATACCTTGTGATGATGCTTCCCTTTTCTCCAACATATCATTAACAACCCAACATGCCTTCAAGCTCTTCTTCTATCTAAATAAGATACGATGAAGACAGAAATCCAACCGACGGATCTGTCCTCTGATACGCATGGTACCCATCATACTGCTCTCCTTTTATTGCCAGTTCCCTCTTCAAAACAGGAATAAATATGTCACTTGAGACATAAACACTCTGCTAGACAGTAGCAGCCAAGCACGTGTGCTGAAGTGCTTTTCTGAATCAGCATCCCAACACCAGCAATGACTGTGGTCAGGTTGGTCATTTATTAAGTGTAAAATTAAAGACAGGTCCCGCTACTGAAATTTTAGATGCACGACAGTTTTTGTCTATCTGCACTTCTTGCTTCACGGACTAAGGAAGATTTGATAGGACCCTGAATGAAGGAAGCAGATAACCTGATAGACATGACGCAGTGTCAGCATATGCACCCAGCACAAGGAGACCGAAACATATGGTGCACGTGAATGGGACCTCCTGCACAGGCAAGACAGCTTGTATCGATGTCTGCAAGCGGAACCGCTTTCATCCCCAAAAAGCAAAGGACAGGGATGCAGGATAAAAGCCATACATCATTATCATGCACTAACCTCGCATCTGGGATGCTAATGTATTGTCAAGATGCATTTTCATCCTCCATCCTGGACTGTGATTTGTCAGATCTTCCACAAAAAGCCAAAATATTCAGCGTCATACCTGCCTCCAGAACACCCACACCGTGCCTGGAGTGTCCCTCTGCTGCCTGGTGTAAAGGAACCCAGGTGTTTCCCAAAGATAATGAAAAATCAAGAAAGAGATGTTTCCCATAGGACGCGTGTTTGAAGGTGGTCCCTGTAACTTGAAGAACCTCAGACCTCAAATCAGCAGTGTGGTACAGCTCAGGTTTTAGAGACCAGCACAAGCCCAGGAGGTCTGCAGAGCTCTTCCTCTGAGCCCTGAACAAGGCAGTTCTACTGTTCTTGTCAGCATTCACCATCGCAGACGTAGCAGCGGCTATTTCATCCCTTCAACGTGTCAGCAGCCCTGAAGAACATCAGGAGAACGACACAAGTACCTCCCTCGTTCCTGCAAAGAGGAAGCCTCTAGATCTTCCTTACCACCTGGGCTGCACGTGGAAAAAGGTCCTAGAAGATGTTTGTGGAGGACTCATAACCTGAGCCTCAATAACCGAAAGTGAACTTCTAACTGGGATTTGCCAGAGATTTTACTAACCACAGTTCCTCCACATTTTGCAACAGCCACAGTCTACTAAGCATGGGGAATACAACTGATCGGAGAGGAATTTCTCATCTTTTACTGCAATGCCAGCCAAAGAAAAAAAGTCAAGTGAACTTCAAATGATCTTCAACTTGGCATCACTGAAATGAGAGTCAAGACCAATTACTTTAATGGTGACAGGGAATTTTTGTGAGCATCTACACAAGCTCTTCTCAGCGGCAGAAGAGCAGATGATAACTGATCCAGCATGACGTTAACCTGCTGCAGCCTCTTGCAGGCGACTCAACCCGAAGAAAGTGTGTCCTGAGGGTCAGAAAAGCTCTTACACCCAGCTGAACCATGTGCTCAGAAGAAAGATGCATGGTCTAATATTGGAAAAGGAATGGAAATGGGGCTTTCCGAACCCTGTTCCTGCCCTGATAAGGACAAACATCTGACCATGTCATCCTTCAGGCTGCTGCCTTATGGAAGGGACATGCAACAACCCTTACCAGTAATAAGGCAGAGACCTCAAGAAGAAAGGAAACAGTAGAATCCTGTTACTTTGCATGTAGCAAAAAATGAAAGAAAAATCAAAATTTCACTTCTGAAGAATAAAAAACCCTCTTCTACAACAGAAGCCCATGAAAAACTGGATTTCTATTTCTGCCTGCTCTATTAGATCTGGTTTACAGACAACACAAGGGGCAGGAGTGACTAGGAGATAAAATAAGAGCAAGTATTCTGCACGCTCCCCATTAGGCAGTTGGTTATTCGTGTCTTCTACTTGGCTGCAATCCTTTATTTGGAGAATTGAATTTGGAAGTGTTCACCTTACCTCTTCCTAGAACAGGAATCCTTCACTCTGCTTTCTAAAGGAGCAGTTTTATTCCCTCAAGAAGGATTCTTTCAGTCTGGTGCATAATGCATCAGTTGAAAATTTTCAGCCCAGAAATGAGAATGTCATCAGGTTCTCATTCACTGAAAGAGAGTTTTCATGGATCCAGCCCTGGAATCCCTCAAAGAGGTTATTGTACTGCTGAGGTCCTCAGAAATAGGTAACTTGGGGGCAATTTTAGCCAAACTTCCTCCCTCCAGATTTGAATGCGATTGCTTTCAAATCGCTGCAGGCCTGCCAAGCCTCGCTCAGTTTGGAGCCATTTTTAAGGCGGTTTTGAAAGCACCTCAATGCTGCGGAGAAAGGCACTTGGTGTTCAAAACTGCACCTCCCCAAACCATCCCAGCAGGTCTGCAGCCCCCAGGGAGCAGCAGCAGCAGCAGCAGCAGCAGAGGGAGATGGTTGGGTTTGCGGGCTGGGGTCAACTGCGGGGGAGGGGAAGGCTGGAAAGGCGAGAGGGGAGCAATTAGAAGGGTTGGAGAGAAACAGCAGTAACGACTGTAGATATCAGGGTATGATCATTGAGCTGAGATTTCAAGAGGTGGAGAGGGTAACTCGATGAAGTCCGAGAAGAAGCGGGGTCAGTCTGGCCGACAGATAAATGGGGAGGAGGGGAGAGAGCAGCTCACCTGGGAAGGCTGAGCTGGGGAGCACAGTCAGGAAACCGAAGCATGAGATTTCGTTAGGAGAGGAAAACAGGAATTACGGTGTTTGGCATTGCTGGCAGTGGGATACATAAAGCATTTGGTAACAGGACAGAAGCACAGTCAAATACTGTGCTGAGCACAGCATAAAAAAAACCCCTTTCACTCACAGGACACTGCTGGGGGAGGATAGAGAGGTGGGATCCGCTGCCTGTCGGCGAGCTCCCACAACCCAGTGTTGCAGCTGCAGGCACCGAAGGAGCCAGAGAGCAGCACGAGCCCATGGGGGCTCCTCAGCCTCCGACCCCTCTTAGCTGCTCCCCTGCCCCAGCTCTGCCCTCTCGCTGCTTTGAGGGAGAGGTCTGGCAGACCCACCAACACTGCCACTTTGCAGCAAGGAAACGTAGCTTGGTTCCACCACCAGCAAATGCCTTCCGCAAGTGAGGCAGGAACTGTGGTCATTTTGTAAAGGTCAAACCTCACTCGTGATAGCCACCCACTGGCTTGCTTTAATTTCCTATTCAACAGCTCCTTCAATTTAATATTTCTGTGGTGCTCATCTTGCCATACTGGAGCTGTGCCCTGCTAACTCTTCCAGCCCAAAGGCAGCCGTGATGGGAGCACACCCGTAACAGAGCAGGGTCCCTGAGCAACAGCAGGTTTGCAGCATCGTGGTGGCCAAAGCAGCCAGCAGCCTTCCCCTGACCACCCAGAGATGCTCCTGCCTCCCTGGTACCCCGGGACGGCAGCCGGACACCCGGTGCCAGCCGTCCTGTGGGACGACAGCGAGCGCAGCCAGGGAAAAGGGATGCAGTGAGAAAGCCAAGGAGCTCCAACAGCCCCTCGGAGGCCGTGGGGGTCAGGTACCATCAGAGCTGTGCTGGAGCAGCTTCGGTGCTGGAGGCAGCCTTCGGCTCGCTGGTGGATGCCAGGAATGAAACACAGTGGAAGGCTGCACCTTTGCTGTGCTCCTCTCCCGATGGACACTCGTGAGCCCAGGGACCTGACGGGGGACCCGTGCAGCAACCGGGCACTCAGCACCAACCACAGAGATGAGGCTGGTTTCTCCCCTTCAGCCCCGCGTGTGCCAGCGCTGGCACGGGAGGAGGCTGGGGAGGCCACAGCCCCCCAGCTCCTGCCCGGGGCTCCTCTGGGCACGGCTCTTGCCCCCAAATGCGCTGGCTGCACTCAGGGGGGGCGATGGCCTTGGTGGGAGGGGAGCAGCCTGCTTTGGGGAGAGCGAGCGGCAGGGGATGAGCGAGGAGAGGCGCTGGGGGCACTGGCAGCCTGGGGACAAGCCTGAGCACCTCTCCCCGGGGTGGCTCTGCCTTCTTAACGGGGAACCGCCGATGAAATACCGGAGCAGGGCATCGAGACGCTCCCCGTTTACGCGAACGGAGGGTTGTCGCTCCCACACTTTTAAGCGTCCCCCCGCGCGACGGCAGGGCTGTCATTTGTCACACCCCCTCTTTCCCAACAGCAAAACTTTTCCAGGAGCGACGCGGCTACGGAAGGCGGAGAAAAAGAGAAGCAAGAAGTGGAGGGCAAGAAAGGAGGCTTAGAGAGAAGTCCGAAAGAGCGGAGACAAGGCAGGGCTCCCCGGGGCGGGCTCCCCTCCCCGCTCGCCGGCGCCCATTGTCCGGGCGGGCGGGCGGCGCCGAGCGGAGCGGCCCCGGCCCCGGCCCGGTCCCGGTCCCCGGGCACTCACCGGCGCCCTCGGCGGTGACGATGGCCTCGGGGGAGATGCAGACGCCGCGGTCGTAGAGCGGCAGCTCGTCGCAGGCCAGGCTCTCGGGCCAGGCGTGGCGGTAGCGGATGAGGACGGGCTCGCAGCCGGCGCGGGCGCGCTCGCAGACGGACTTGCAGGGCTTGATGGGCTCATGCTGGAAGTCGATGGTGCAGATGGGCGCGTACATGGCGCAGAGGAAGAAGAGGAGGTCGGGGCTGCAGTTGGTGCCCAGCAGCCCCTCGAACTGCTCCATGGCCAGCACGGCGTTGGCCTGCGTGCTGTGGTGCAGGTGGTTCGGCATCTTGGTCATGTTCCAGGGCAGCGGCTTGCACAGCGGGATGCGCACCGGCTCGCAGGCCGCCGACCGCCCCGCCGGCGCCCGCCCCAGCACCAGCAGCCCGGCCAGGGCCAGCACCGGCAGCCCCCGCCACATGCCGCCGCCCGCCCCGACGGCGCCGTGCCCCCGCCGCGCCGCGCCGAGCCGAGGGGCCGAGCGGCGAGACCCGGGCGCGGGGGGCGGCTCCTCCGCCGCCGGCCGCCGCGCTGCCCCCGCCCGCCGACCGGCCCCTCCGCGCCTCCCGCCGCCGGGCGGGACGCGACGGGACGGGACGGGACGGGGCGCCCCGCGGGGCCCGCCTCTCCCCCGCCGGCGGGGCGCGGGCGGCGCCGGGGGAGCCCCGCTCCGCCCCCGAGCTCGGCCCCGAACAAAGGAGAGCGGCGGCGGCGGCGGCGGGGCGCTGCCCGGGGGGGGCCGCCGCGGCGCCGGGGTGGGAGGGGGAGCGGGTCCGCGTTGTACGCGCGAAGGGGGGCAGAAAGGGCTGCTTTCCCTCCGCGGGGCGCGGCGGGCGTTTGCTTCGGGAAGAAAGTAAAAGCGTCGCTGTGGCCGCGGCGTTAATTAATGCCTTGATCTCGGCGGGATCGGCCGGAGGCCAGCGATTCGCGCAGCACTACGCGGGAAATGCCTGCGTTTGCAGCTGGGGAGGGAAAGGCGAGGGAAGAGGAGAGGGTGGAAGGCGCCTTGAAAGGGTGGCGTGGGACCCTGTAAGGACGGTGAGAGGCTTAAAAGAAGAGATTAATTCAGCTGGGCTAGAGGTGCTTTCTTTTCATAAGGTTAAAAAAAAAAAAAAAGACATATATTGATGTTTAAATAGCTTGCAGAGCAGTGGCGCAACACAGCCCGCCCTACCTGCTCTGCAAAAAGAACCTTGATACAAACGAACTAACATTTATTAACTGAATAAATTCTTCCTAGTTATAAAGGTACGGAGCAAGTGCTTGATCGTGTGTTTGGTTTAGGTTTACTGTAGTATTAGCAGGTTTATTATTTCAGTTTCTGCCATTAAATCAAATCTGTGAGTAGATACACACCTACCAGCAGCCAGTGCTTGGAAGCCAGACCAAAAATCTGACTGGGTTACGAAAGTAACCATGGATGCACACTCAGAAATGCGGGGTGCTACGCCTGGAAAGGCGTTTTTGCATTTTTTAACTTTATCACTGCAGATGAAACCTTGATCCCTTTAACTCAGCTGCAAAAGTCCTGTTGGCTCCAGTGAAGGCACACATCAAGCAAACAGCGAATTGTAATAAAGCCAGTGGAGCAGAGGTACCACGTCCATGTTTCAGCAGTACTTGGCCTTTTATTTGCTCACCTCTGCAGTCGGGTGCTACTTTCAAGGGCTGAATTGTTCCCTGCACTTCCAGAAGAAACTTTGGGGCTCAGAGACAAGTAGAAATGTCCATACACGTGTGACAGCCTCAGGAGCTGTCAGTCAGGCCGCCCATGCCCCTGAGCCTGCATCCAGGTTTGCAAAATAGCGATGAGGGTAAGCAAAGGGGTATTAAAGAGAGATCTGGTTTGACTCATCGTCTCAGCTCCTCAAATTAAGTCATAGCAAAGTCCAAGGCTTGAATTTCCTCTCGTAGTGTAAAATACATGCTGAAAAAGTATGTGGTGTAATAAAAACCTTACCCAGCTGGGTTGGGAACTGAATACGCTGACTTTCTCTGCAGGACCTTACCTGGCAGCGATGATGGATGTGGGAGCAGTGCATCCCAGGGTATCCGAGTTGAGCAAGATGGGCCAGAGCGATGCAAGCACCAGCAACATGAATGACCTCTAGTTCCTATTTTTCCCCTTCAACATGAAATTTTCTAATCTCTGTGTTTTATTTCTGGGAATAATTTTTCAGATCACCTCCAATCTGTTTTAGAATTGATAATTACACAGAACTGCTTTAAGATAATTTCCTGTGCTTTGCAGGAAAAAGCATCGATGTGTCGAATATTCCTATGCATGTTATAAGGCTATCACTTAAATACGTTTAATTTTTTAACCCCAAGTCATGATCTACATGAGATGACCTCGCACTTCTTTTTTTAAACAGTAAAAATACTGCAGCTACTTTCTCAGCACAGCAAATGCTGACATCCCCACAACCTCACAAGCACTAACCTACGTCCCCATGAGATCTGGCTTTAAATCTTCCGGCGTGGGTGTGAAGGTACCTCCTATGCGTTTAGCTGGCAGAGCATCGCCCGCCGTCCTGCTGCGCTGGCGAGCCCTTCCTGCCGTTGCACCGGGGGAGGCAGCCGGTGCCAGCGCCCAGGCGAGCAGCGGCTGCCAGCGGGATGGGGGGCTGCCGGCCGGAGGAGCTGTCGGCGTTAATTACCCCTCGGCGTTTCCAGTATAAATTGGCTTATATCTGGTGGCAAAAAAAGTCACCTCTGGCTGAAACTTGGCAAAGGCAATCTGTGTTATGACAAGCGTGGTCACAGTGCTTTGCCCTGCACAGGGAGAGGTTATGCTAGAGGGAATATCAAATGGTTGGAAGAAGAGAGCAAAGTAACAAGCTGCTCTCTGTCTTCCCACGCAGTTGCTGCAAAACACCGAAACTGCTAATTGAAACTAAAATATACATACGTACTTAAAATGAGGAAGGTGGAGTTCATACATTAGCTGAACAAACTAAGTGCTGCGGTATCTAGAACTTCCCACTAATCTCAAAATACTGTATGAGAGAAGTCAAAACCACCACCCCCATTTTGCAGAGGGAGGACTGCGATGGGAGAGGTGACGAGATTCGCTCGCTCCTCCCCAGGCTGTCTGTGCTTGCGCCACGCGGCCCCGAGGGTGCACGCTTTCCAGATGACCGCACAAACGATGCACAGATTTTCACCCAAAGCTCGTATATAATCAAAAAGGTTTGGCAG
This sequence comes from Platalea leucorodia, assembly GCF_965183815.1. NCBI lineage: Eukaryota > Metazoa > Chordata > Aves > Pelecaniformes > Threskiornithidae > Platalea > Platalea leucorodia. The sequence continues at coordinate 64,771,757 of NC_138827.1, forward strand.
GAAAGTATTTTTTACTTTGGGTGCCACCGCATCACTGCTGGGAATTTCATCGCTTTTCCTACTGCACCTTCTTAAGATTTAGGAAGAAAACAAAATCTCTTTTTACAGCTTGCATCGACAGGGGCAATGTTAAACCTTTGGGGGTGGGTGGTGACAATAATCGGATTTCTAATCTTGTACAACTCCAAAAGGGGCTAGTCAAATTAGTGTATTATCATTACATCAGCTCGATGTTATGTATGACTAGCAGGAATTTCTTAATAAAAGCATGCCCAGGCAGCGGGCTGGGATCAGCACTGCCTGCCTGTGAGTTTTGTGGTGGGCTTTGAGGGGTTGGTACAGACCTAGAAGTTTAAAGAATAGTACTACAGCCCATAGTATCACACAAAGTAATTTCCTAGAATAAGTAAGCCCTCAGTGGGGCTGAGGCCTAAGGCAAGGATTTGCCCCCAGAGTAGCTCATACGAAAATTACAGAAAAAGTTTATTATTGTTATTACATCCTGCAAGAATCACGGTAAGCCACAACAGAGCAAAATGCAGCCCGAGGCCAAACTGCCCTCAGTTACTCATCTATAACCCCATTAAAAAAAAACCAAAAAACCAAAAAAACCCAAACAAACAACTCAGTGGCCTTGCGGTGCCATGAGGATGGATTTCAGTGGGAGGTGGCTGGATGACCCTCACAGCTCTGGGGATGGCGGAGTGACTTTCTTGGGGTACAGAAGTGCAGCAGCATGAGGAGGGCTGCAGAGAACATGAAAAGGGATTGAGGGCTTTGTTCCCCAAAAGGAAGCTAAATAAGGAACTGCTTCCAGACGGCTGGCATTAATTTATTCCTTTGTTGGTTCTTTCCTTACATAGTGTCTATTTTTCCCTGGTCTCTGCTTGTTTTTCTCTTGTGGGAGTCAGATAAACAGCAACGGGCTTAAGGAGCAAGAGGGGGCTTTCTGAGATGCTCTGATGTCCAGCTCAGCTGTTAGAACTGCACACTAGCAAAACTTTGTGTCTTAAAATATGTAAATGTATATATTTTAAAGTTTAAGCTGGAAGAAGTAAATTACTGAATAGAAATTTGCCTTATTAAAAATAAAATTGACATTTGAAGCCTTCTTTGCAACAGTAAGAAATGCATAGGGGTTTGGCCGAGAATGGGTTGTAGCCAAGGCACTCCTGAGTGCACTTGTTAGCATCAACTCTATCCTCGAGTGCTTTAGGTACATAAAACATCCCCATATAGACATCCCAGCAGCTTATCTCTATGAGGCAGAGGGCGTTTATAGGCCAGAGGAGGCACAGGGAGGACGAGAGCCCAGCTCAAACCAGGTAGCATCTACTCTGGCTTGGGGCAGAGTTCAGCAGATCAACGAATCTGTATTTACATTTCTAAGAGAAATGACATTAAGTAGATACTGTGGATGTGTGTAACTCCACAGTCCATTACAACCTGTTGAGAAATGAGTACATGCCTAAAACTAACAAGGAAGAGGTGAAATTCAGAAAGGGAAAATTAGAGCAAAGATCAGGAAAAAAAAATGCAGAACAGATGTGTCCTTTTTCCCGGTCTAACAACTAAAGGGCCCATGTTGCATGGCACATTTATATTTTAGATACCATAAACCCCATTGGCACTGGTAGGGAACAGCTTGCGTTAGGCTGAAAGCTCTAGGTGACATTATTCCAAGTCACCTTTTCCCCTTCAGTTTGCATGTTCTGCCAGACCCTTCAGACCAGCAACCTGCGGCAGTGTTCAGAGAAGACACAAGCCTGTCCTCTGCTTGGTGGGCTTCCCATCCTCTTACTGGTTCAGGCTGCCCAAGCGCCCAGTGGGCTGCTGTTTATAAACCAAGTGCTATGTTTTATAGTCTGCTCCTGCCCATTCCAACTGAAAAAAAGTGCAAGCATGCCCATATCTATTCAGACTGTTCCTAAGAAGAAAACTAGCTGCGATAAAAATACTTCTTCAGAACAACTTTTCGCTTTCCTGAACCTTTCTATAGCAATCTCAGGATTGCATACAATTTAATTTGCTTATGTACACTGCCTTAAAGAAACAAACACAAAATCACAAACCAGAAAGAACCAAGAAACTCACCAAAACCAAACCCCTAAAATACTTCTTACACTGCTGGTACTAAAACCATAAAATCATTGACTTACAGAGTCATAAAAATGGGATTTATTGTACATTTCCTGTTCCAGCCAGGGTCTTGTTTCAGCTTCCTCAGGTAGACAAAACACAGGGGACTATTAACTTATTTTAATAATCTTTCAAGCCTCTACAGAGATGACTTGGAAGTAGCAAGGAAGAAGAAAAGGTTCTTTTAATGCAGTCTCTTTCAGACTGGTAATTTTTGGGACTGTTTTTTATTAGAGAACTCATTATTGACTATCCCATGGCCTCAGGGTCTGCATGCCTCCTAGAATAAATTTTTTCGCATTAATATTTGCTCACATTCCCTGTCTTCTTGAGATCGCAGCAAAAAAACCTATTCACCCAATGTTTTGCATCCTGGGTTACTGGTAAAATTAATAGTATGGCTAGGAAAATATGCTGCTTTATCTTTAAACACCAAGAAGCCCAACTAACATGCATTTCAGAGACAGAATGATGCCAATAGCCATTCTGTTTAATATTGCCTATTGTAGGCTTTCAGTCTATCAACACAGACACGCACTCATATACATCTCCCATAGAAGTCTCATTTTGCAGGGTGAATTTGTTTGCTGCTTGGGATTTTCCCAGATTTTTGTGGCCATGTCAGGGCTTACAGCTTCTCGGTACTGAATTTTGCTACCTGCAATGCTGCTTTTCCACCTGGATGTTGGAACTCGTATTGTGTTTCTGCAGAAAAGCACAGCCAGATTTATTGCAAACGATTTAGTGCTTTTCAAAACACTCAGCCATGCTGAAGAGACTTAGAGCAGAAGACAAAAAGCTGAACCTTCTTTGGAACCATCTTTGCAATCCTCCTCTGACAATCCTCCCAGTTCATTTTTAAGTGCAGTAGTGGATATATTGTGCAAATCTGAGCACAAGAGATGCCAGTGGAAAGAGAACTGCTCCTGTTTCTTGTTTAGCTGGAATTATGATGTCCGCAACTTTCCTCATCCCTGGGTTGTGCAAGCATTAAGTGCACATTCAAGTAAAGCAATGGATGGAACTTCCATCTTTTCCTTTGGGAGAGCACATCTTAAATTCAGAGGCAATAAATGCTTTCTATCTATAATCTATAGCTGCTCAAATTTGTGACCACTGCACAAAATTAAAAATTAATATCAGAGAGCTTTTTATTGTTCCAAATCTTTAAAATCATCTAAACATCATGTCCACTGTAATTCTCTCTTCTTTGTAAATGAATTGCCTAAAGCCTGTGATCACATTCAGAACGATGTTTTCACATTTCAAAATACAGAAAAGCAGAAGTACTTTTTCCTATATATCACCATATATACAGCTCTCTGTTTCCACTGAAGAGCTCATATGAAGATAATCGGAATGTTTTCACAGTCATGCAAGTTTATCACCAAAAACATGGGAAAATAAGGCAAAAGCATCCAACAGGTACTTAAAACTGAGAAATGTGAGAGGAGCCTATTTTTCGGAGGCATGAAGAACAGAAACTTTGTCCCCAGTTCCATAAAGGTCCCCCTTCCGATAACAGTACTGCGAGTGCTGCAAGACTAACATGTTTGTCTAAATACTTGCAAAATCAATTTACATTCTGGAAAATATTAAGAAAACAGCAAAAGGGAGCTGAGCTGATCACACACTCAAAGCACAGTCAGCTTGGATAGCACTCGGGCTTGTAGACTTAAGACTGGGAAAGCATTTGCCTGCGTTTCAGAGCAAAGTAGCTCCAGTTTCATTTCGTTCCACTGTTCCTCATCAGTCTGTGTTAATACAGCAACTCCCCAGTGCAAAGATGAAGAACAACCATCTACAGTCTCTTAACTTTACTGATTGAAACATAGTTCATGTCCTGAAGGCAGTTCTTTGGAAACCTGCTGCTGCACCAGAGGGGACACCAGGGAGCATGCTCCTCTGCTTCACGTCCCAGCGTACAATTTTTCTTTTAAACTATTGCTCAAGTATTTATGAATGCTAGATAGCCTCTGTGGTAGTATTATGTACAGATGTTCAATTTAAATATGCATTCAGTTCGTTATTCTAACGCAACAAATTGCTATACTCTATTACGATGATCGTGCAGATAATGAAAAAACACATCCTTCCCTCCCACTGTGGGCCATACACAACAGAATCCACTGAACGCTCTCTGAGTTATAATCGCCTCCAGACGGAGCGTTTAAGACAAAAAAAACTTGCAAAGCTCTATAATACCATATACATTACGCAGCATTTCTAGTCTGGCCCCTGAAGAAATTAATTTGAGATGCCTAGCTCAAAGGCCATAACCACTCAGAATTTAATTTTGTTAAACCATAAATTTACTATTTCAGATTTACAGCCTCTCCGTTTGCATGGCCCGAGTCTGCCTCTGCTCCTGCTTACCCAGATTTATTAGCAGCACCCAGCAGTATTAAGTACGAAAATCACACCTGTGCCTAAAAATAGGCCCTGCACAAACAGTTGAGTTTTACAGTAACAGCCTAATATCGCCAGGTGCTGAAACTCAGACTCACCGCCAATTTCAGTGGGAGCTGATTGAGTTTGACGTGCCCTAGGATCAAGTATTACCTATAAATAGAAGCCAACACAGTTTGTGTGTATTTTACTCATGTTTTTAGCAATTACTGGTGGGATCACAAAGGGCTCTGTATGGGAACCTCAGCAAGTTTAGGAAAAGAAACATTACCTTTCGTGAGAGCTTTTACTAACACACTTGCGAGCCACACAAACAGCAGATGGTCTAGAAAGCCGAAAACTGTGAAATCTAATCCTATAAAAAGTTTCATTTTAAGAAGTCAACCCGCGCTCGCAGAAGTTTTTAACTCTGCCAGGTTAAGATTCCCAGTTGCCTTACGTGTACGCCTCGATTGCACCCTTGCTCCATCAGACCCCTTACAGCAGTAAGCATGCACAGCCGATGATGCCTTCCAGATGAGTAGCTCCTCCATGCTTATTTTTAACTTCACAACTCAGTTTCTTGTCCCATTTCTGATTTACTGAAAGGTTTTAAAACTGGGCAGTTGCTGAGGCTGCAGCCGCTGCTGTGACTTCAGGAGAGCGTTCATGTTTTGCCGATTTATTTTTACTTCTGTGAGAGAGAGTAACAAGGGCAGAAAATAGGTATAGAAAGATTCACAAAAATTAAGGAAGAGCTGGTGGTTTAGAAGCACAAATACCACAATGTCATTTAAGTGCGAAGCAATTACACAACAACATAATCCACAGCCTAGACTAAAGTAAGTGCCCAGTCCCTTCGAAAATCTTGGGTTTTTTGCAGAACCCTTTCCTTGCTCACCAGATCTTTTAGCCCTTTGCAGCAGCCCACAGCATTTAGTATGAAGTGAATCTAAGTCACTGGACAAAGTATGCACTGGGCACATGCTAAAGCTCGCCCACAAAAAAAAAAAAAAAAAAAAAAAAAAAAAAAAGTGATTTGGGTATTTTGGGAACTTTGGGACTTTCAGATCATAGTTCTTAATCCCACACATACTTTCGTGGTGGCAGAATAAAAATCATGCCCAGGAATTTATTAACATGTTTATCTTCCTCCAGTTCCCTGATATTAAGAATGTTTTTTAACTAAAAAAATAATAAAAAAGGTGAAATAATGGGATGACACTGTTGATTACTAAATGTTTTAAAGTTGCTTTACTTCTCTACTCAACAAACTTCCATAGCTCAACTAATACCAACAGAAAAAGCTAGTGGCATTTTTCCAGAAAATATTTACAGGTTTTAAGTGTGGCCATTTCGCTATCCCTCCCCTAGTATTTCTTTAACAAGATCCATAAAACTAACCTCCCAACAAGCTTTTCTCAGGCTAGGGTTTTTTTTCCCCCCACATTTATAGACTGTTCATACAACAATGCTGCTTTTTTCCTCTCCCCAAAGCCACAGGCTTGCTTACTAAAATTGGAAACACTAATCCTTTTTTAGCAGTATAGCTCACAAGCGTACACACAAACGTTTGCCAGTTTAACTGGGCAGGAATAAACTTGATCAAGGTTTTGTGACTTAGAAAAGCTTGCGTATTTTACCTGCTCACTAAGGACTAATTAAATACCCGATGAGCCTGTCCTCTATTTGCAGGGCTGTCGGTCACCATGCTGGAATCATTAGAATACAAGTTTAGAAAAAGACATTTTCCAGTACCACAGGATTTTTTATTGGTAGCTTTCCTTAGGGAGAAGGCAGCAGGGGCATCGCCTGCTTTGCATCTCAGCTCCAATGCTTTTGCAAACCACCCACGCTCCCACAGCTCCACGCCACTTGATTCAAGCAGCGTATATGGTGGTTTTAAAATGGTCCTCAGTGGTTATCACTGGCTTTAATTTCATTCTCCCCCTTCACACTAGGGTCACTGAGAGCTTAACAGCACATAGACCTAGAAGTTGAGGTCTAGGCACCTCAACATTATGCCAGAGGCTATGCCCTGACTTGCTGTTCTTTGCCCCCATCACCTACCTGCAAAACTACAGTATCGATACACAACTTCTTTTTTACTGCTTGGATCTTCTTCCAGTAACTGGGATTTTGAGAAGCTCCAAGGTGATGTTGGTTTGAAATGTTCCAGGATCCTTCTTTAAAAGCATGTGATACCTATTGCAACTACGCTAAGTGTCAGCTCAGCCAACAAAATCCACAGGACGGGGTCCATTTCCACCAGCTGAAGAGACGTATTTAAAACCAAATGAACTCTGATTCCACACACCCCTTCGCAAATGACTGTGACCACTTTCAACCGTTGCCTGTGCCACCACTGATTAGCCAGCAAACAATTAGCATGATATGATAAAATTCAAATGCACGTTACTGTCTTGTCGCTATGGTTTTCCTCTGAGCTTTTACTAGATAAAAGTTCACGTTTTCTTCGCATTCAAGCAAAAATTGCTATGAAAATAGTGGTGCAATTATTTCCCTAATAAAGTCACTTCTAAAGCAAGTGTCACAGGCTCAGCCTATTTTCTCAGCTGCTTTTTGGCCCTTTGAAATGCTTTGTTATCCAAAATAATAAACTGCTGAGATGAACTCTTTCACTTACCTGATCTCATTGTAACACTAAACATCATTCCTGACATCTTCCACTTTAAAGACATAAATGGAACGAAATCCCAACAGCACAGACTGTCTTCAGGGTTTCACTGTAACAGGCATACGAGATGTTCCTATCCAGTTCTGCTGGCTCAGTCTTGACAAACACGTGCTCATACTAAGATGCCTCCAAATTTTACACTTTCAGGCATCCTTTACTTACAAATGATCCTAAAGCTGGACAGGTTTGCTTCATGCGCAGAGTGGAAAAGAGATGACGCCTCAGTTGAGATTTTTAAATGCAGTTCTGAAGTCTGTGAGATACAATGTAGAGATGCAATTAAATCTACAATTTAATCCATGAAGTGTCAAATAAGACTTCAGAGTTACAAAATGGACTCAGAGTAACCGAGTAATGTCTTTCCCAACTTCTCTGAACACTCTGTGACAACCACTTTCAATTCCCCTCTTACCTCACTTTTCTTTTCACTCCTCTTTTGTATCATCATAATTAGCATAAGGTTAATTTACAGTGCATTCTTAGTTTTACTTCTCTTTCCTTTGTATGCCTATGCAAGGAATGGTTTCGTTGTTGTTGCTATTGTGTCCTTGCTATTATTAAACAGATTATCATTTAATTTGTATTTAGAAATAATACTGCTCTTGCCAAATGCAAGTCGTCTGTTCTCTGTGCTGGCTGCCCATCGAGTTTACCTCAAATTTAGCCAAACTCAAAGGCTAACGGCAAGGGCAGGGAGGGCAAGAGCAGTCGAGTTTGCAGGTAACCTGTGGTAATGCCTTCCCCATCTTCCGGTCGCAACCTGCAGTGAGTACTGACAAGATACAAAATTATGTTGTTAATGGACACTGAACCTGAACTGGATTTACTAGTATCAGGGTTTTAAATATTCAGCTGTAATAGCTTTGCAGCTCGTACCTGTACTCACACAGGTGTCAGTATCATTTTTTATTATTGACCTTCATTATTTGTGAGGAGGCACTCTAAGATTACTGTTATCATGAACAAGGCAATAGCCTGAAAGTCTACACAAGAAACTATTCAAATCCCCTTGCTTTACGCTAAGCTCAACATACGCTTTTCATTCTGATTTTAATACCAACATTTTCTATGACTGAATCGTGTAAGACACACTGACATTACATCCAGTGAGCAGGTCGTTTTGACCTAGTAGTACTAGAAACAGCATGACTAATAGCAAATTAGATACAGTTTTGGACACAGGTCGGGGGCCATTTTGATTTTGTTATGTGTTAGTACAAATATTTACAGACTTTATAACATGACAAATAGCAACAGCATACAAGGAGTGGCCAATTCAAGTACAAAACTTTTGTCATTTCAGGGGAAGATTTACCTTTATCATAAAAATGATTCAAAAATTGTCCTTAAAGAAAAAATAGGCAGAACTTTAGGTTTTTTTGAAAACTGGTTATTTGACAACACTGGAAACAGTGGTCCTCATCCATGAAACCAAATCAAATGTGTGTAGCTGTCATTTAAATTACCATGCTTTGCCACAGCCAGCCACAAGGATTGAAATCAAAGCGGTTTCCCTGTATTCATTCAATCCTTAATTTATCAGCCAAGTTTAGTAGTGAAACTTCTATAGTATCCAAAATGTATTACAGAGTTTAAAGATGCTTGAATTTGAAGATGAAAACAATCTGAAGCCTATGTCTAAAAAACTCTTTTATTCATTCAACAGGATAATTGGCTGCACCTATAAACCTAGCTTTGAGTTGGTTCAGCCTGACAGAGCAATTCATCTAAAAAACGTTACAGCGTTAGTTCAGACATACTCGTACTTACAGAATTTACAATAGTTACTGGTAAGTAACTGAGAGTTCACTCTTTAGTATGAATCACAATGCTGAATCCCAGGACCAGGGAAACTTTTGGCAAAAATACAATTTAGAGGCAAGGCGTATTTACTTATGGTTGAGAATTCTTGAATCTGGAATGAATAAGCTCTGAAGTCATACAAGCCCATGATGACCTGCTGAAGAAGGCTCATATCTTTCCTCAAATCACCGGCCTCATTTCAACATTTTCTGGGGAGAATGCCATTCTCCAGCGCATCAGAACTAGTATACTCCAAGTGTCAAGTTTGGTTACCAATTCCTTTTCCTATCTAGAAAACAAATTGCTACAGCAAAAGAGGTTTAACAGTTGCCCTTGTTTTTAATGGTAATCTTTTTTCCTGATGGACACATCTTTTTAAATTATAAAAATAGTTTTCTGGGCAGCAACAAGACATTCTTCTTCCATGCTCTCTCTCACATGAGGCAGAGCCCTCCCCCGCGAATTAGACATTTGATCCAAACTGGCTCCATATGGGACCAGCTCAGCCGCCTGTGCTTCATGCTTCAGGAATTACAAACACTTCTGGAAATGCACAAAAGGCCACCTGAGATGACTCAATATACAATGTCGACAGTTGAACTTACTAAGTTGTGGACATGGCGTTGCTGGCTCCAGAGGAAGAATTCTTTCTCTACCTTCTTCCCCAACGAACTTGGTTTGACAGGCTTATGGTTTGTGTTGTGCATGGACACAGGTTGCCTTGAGGACTATGCTTGATGTGCTCTGCCTTCCACAAGCAGGCTGAACCCTAAATAGCTTTGTGGTAGCTCAGCTGAGACCAGAAAGAATAGAAATACAGCAAGCAAGGACACCCTCCCACCCCCACCCAAAACCCCTCCAAAAAACACTCCAAAACCCAACCAATGCGTGGATGAGTCCACATAATTCTTTCCCAAATTCCCCATTTTTTTGGTTTGGTTCTGAGCTTGCTCCAAGTTCTCGCAGGAAGGGTAGTTAAAAAGGCATCAACTCAGGCATTTGTGTGCCAGACAGCACAGCGCAATCGTGCGAGGGCTCCCACAGAAACTACTGAGTCTAAAAGGTTCACGACTAAATCTAATCCAACTGCGTCAGAAGTAGCTTCTTGCAGAGATACTGCACTCGTCATCGGTTTGTCAGAGATTACCTATTTTCTAGGCCTAGTTCAGTAACACCTCAGACAGTGGAAAGCTGACAGGGATCTGAGGTCAACAACCAAATACAATTGCTTTGTACTTCAAAAGATTAAAGACACAAAATAGGTTATTTCTTAAACTTGAGTTTTTCAAGAGTCAGTCTTCAAGATAGGCATTATTCTTCCACAAAAGGCTACATTACAATCAAAATCATAATTAAAATCAAGACATTTGAACGTATTAGATTGTAAATATTACAGAATAGAACTCTTAAGTCTCGCATTCAACCTAACTTCTTTATGAACAAACTTATTCGTTATGGTACTAAATTATCAATTTAAAAACAGTTCCATGGTTATAACATAAAATGCATAATTAGGAAAAATATAGATGTACTGTCTTACTTCCTTAGGACAATTTTATTCCAGTACTTTTTTCCTCTGGACAGAGGAAGCTATTGTAACTGAGCACACAACAGCTCTTTCATAATAGAAAAAGTTACCAGCATGCACATAAGTTGCATCAAGAACAGGGGCTCTATACAATGTCCAGAGCCTGTTGAGAAACACATAGCTTTTATATGCTGTGGATTAAAGAGCACAACCATCTGGTCAGCTTTCAGGCTGAATGAGCCAATGCTATCCTGCATGCCAATTTGCACGATTGATAAAAAAAAGGCCTATTATACATCTGTCTCAGTAATGTCTGATGTTACGGTTTTAGCAACACTCTCCTGTTTTATGATTATTTCAAGTTTTATACTTTAACAATACACTTATTTCTATGGGTACAACTGGCATTGCTACGTACTACATAAATGCTTTTCTCGCTTTATTATGTAAAATTAAGATTCAAAGGATAATGGCGCTAAACTGACACTTTTTACATTGTTTTTCATTCCTTCTTCCAACTTTTTACAAGATTCACTATCGCAGAAGCCAAAAGGTGAAGGATTAAAAGAAGTCTTCACATAAAAGCTCTAAGGATTGATATTTAATGAACTGTGAGATGTAAATCAATGCACAACAGCACAGTTTAAGCTTAAAATACCAGGATAACATTTATATTAAAAATAATTCACCTACAGATAATACAGTCTAGTGTTTATTGTATGTTATGGAAGGTACACTTGAATTTCAAAAATTTAAAACATATAAAAAGTGGTTAAGGGCTAACATTTTATCAACATGTGATAAATGTGTAAGAATGTTTATTATACAGCAGGGTACAATGGTAGTGTTAATGCCAACAGGGCACCACAGAAGTTAGTTTAAAAAAAATTTCCACTATGCTTTATACAAACAACACCACTTGCTGTTGTTTAATAAGAGTATCGGGAGAGGATCTCTGTCTGAAGGATAAGCAGTCCTATAACATTTTTAATGTTAGATAGTGTCATAGTACGTAGATTGGTGAATGTTTCAAAATAAAACTAGAAATGCTGTAATTACTTCACAGAAATGCACATCCAATATTTGTTTTCAATAAGAACAATAGGTACAAGATTATAACTCTCCCTATATGAAATAATTTACACACAGATGAAAGCTACACTATCTAAAATAATCACTAAATACATTTTTTCTTCTGGGAAATAAACAAGCAATTTTTGTTCTGCATGATCAATATCAAAAACATATAGCAGAAGTAGTATTTTTGAAATATAACCGATGCTCTAAAGTGTAAAAAAAAAAAAAAAAAAAAAAAAAAAAAAAAGAAGGAATGAGGAAAAAAAAAAAGATTTTCCATGAATGTGCAACCTAAAATCAACCAAGCTTATATTGTAGTACAACCATATTAAGAAACCACTGATCAGAAATACAACTTTATGGAAAAAGTTTATAATCCACAAAACTGTTCATCAGGCCATAAAGTAAAATAGCTCCACAGTTTACAGATAAAAAACTGAGGGCACATAGATGCGTGCTATGTCTTATCTCCAGTAAGTAGATACTTAGGCAGAGGATGTGACACTTTGTTTGTAGACAGCATGGTATGCATTTCTCAGCAAGACATAAGGGAAACAAGACTCCAAGAGATCCATTGTCAGGAATGGAGACTCCTGCACAATCTGAAAAATACCAGAAACACAAGGTTTTGCAGAACACCTTCTACTGCCTGCTGCTGCTAATCTATTTCACAGAAATACTTCTGGTCTGCACCACAACACCACTCACGTATTTCATAGCAAAAAGAAATAATACAAAATTTAAATGTTGGGGAGAAACACGTTGCTATGAACTCACCACTTCTCAATGCTAGTCATTTAGCTTTCCTATATATATATAGTCATATAGCACTCCTGCCACTTCCAAAAGGTACAGAATACTGAAAGAAAACCTCTGATCGGGGAGGATTTTCTGAACACTCTGAACAGTGCTTCTTTAATGTGAAATTTCATTTTAATATAGTAAGTACTAAATGATCAATGAAAATGATCGGAACAATGTGATACAATGCTCTAGGCAACAAAGCACTATGGTAAAAATGTGTGTGTGTGTGTTGGGGGAATGAAAAAAATTAATTTCCGACATCAGAATGCCAGAAAGAATGACATAAAAAATTGTTTCTGCTGGTTGATGAGCTACAACACACAAGGTGACACTCAAAACCCCCTTATTGAATGACGCACTGGGGAGCCTACTCCATAAAACAGACAGAAGCTTACCATGTCTAGTAGTAGGTAAACAGATTCTCTGTTCCTTGTAGTAGTTTTGTCCGTCTCCTGGCCAATCTTCAGCAGACTAGACGATGCAAGCTATATAAAAATGAGTATTTCAAAGCAATAAATAAAACAATGCATTGACTTCTGCTATTTTGCTACACGCGCGCGCACACACACACATACACACACAAAACCTTTCTGGAGAAATCAATAGACAACTGCAGTGTACTAATAACTACAAAGGAAAGTTAAATAATCCTGAACGTACAGATCATCACTGGGCTTTAGTCTCAGTGAGCCATTTTTTTTATTTCTAGCAGTTTTTAATAAGCAATATGTGCTATTTTAATACAAAAAGTGAATTAATTTATTGCAAAGAACTTTTGGTTCTAATCATTAGTTGACCATTATAAAGTCTACTGAAATTAATGACAGAACGTCCAAGGGATCAAGATCTCATTTTCTCTGTCCTTCCCAAAACGCATATAAAACTTACTGCATTTTGGTAAGATGTAAAGTGATTGGAGTTTTTATTGTTTGAAGTTATATCCATTTTGCAATAGAAGGACAAATTAAGTTTTATTTCCTAAACTATATTTTTAATTGAAGAAATGTCATCCTAAATGCAAACGAATGATGTTTTATCAGACCATGAACAATCCCACAATACTAGTTGTAAAAGATATCCTAGAAACTTGTAATTTACAAGCTCAGGATAACAGAATACAGTAAAATACTTAATTTGCAGATGCATTGATAAGCCACGTTTTCATGCCTTACAGAAATTTGAAAAAACTCTTTTCAACTTTCAGATGTATAATCATCATTATACATTGCGCTCACACCAAGCAATGGCAATATGCCTAAACCACGTTTACCAGAAATGGATTTTAACTTAAAATGTTAACTTTAAGATCTAAATCAAGATTCCTCTTGAACAAATTCTGTCATTAATCAATTTGTAACATAAAGTGAATGCGCATACTTCAAAATAACCTTAGCACATACTCATCAGTATTAAATAACCTAGTAAGTTTTTTCTGTATTTAATTAACTTTGACAGGAAAGGATGTCATCCCCAGCAGTACATTTTCTTCTTAAGAGAAATGTTTTTCTTTCAGACTAACAGTATGTGATATATAAAAGGTGTTAGAAAAGAAAGATTATCAAAATATCTGAACCATCAAGTCATGGTCTGTGCAGTAAAAGCAGTGGTCTGAAACCAGTTCGTAAACACTGAAAAAATGCAAACCTCATACCAAAACTGTTTTTATCACATGAAACTATACTGGTTTCCTTCACTTGTCAAATGTACGCAACTTGACACAACCATTTCTCTTTCATCTTTTACAGCCAGCAGTTGCATTAGACAAGGTCAAAGCCAAAGATTTTTTCTGTTTTACAAAATGCAATGAACTTCCAGGAATGAAAGATCTTTTTAAGGGGAAAAAAAAAGGGGGGGGGCAGGAAGGAAAAACAAACAACAAACCCCAAAAAAACAACCAAGAACAATAATTTCTCTGGACTTCTAGTTACAGAAAATTACCATTATCCCACCCCTGTAAGTGTGCAAGGCACCTAAAATAAGGGGGAAAGAGATATTTTTTCATATTTCAAGGCCAAACAGCAAAAAATCAAGAATCACTCAAAATCAGTAGTAATTTTTAGAAATTAAAGTGAAGCTGCCGTTTTAGCCTGTAGTTTCCCTTCAAGTATTGGCTAATTAAGAGACACTTTAAAAATTCTATTTCTACTCGGGCAGCACACCAAAATGTATTTAAAAATGCATCACCACCACCTAAGGGCTTTTGATTTTTTTCTAAGCATCACTAAGGATCTCAGAAGCTTTGATCTTCAAAACCTACCCCGAAAGCATAAAAATCCCTCTTCCCAAATATCCTTGTAACATACTGCGATCAGACAGTCACTGTGTTTAAGAAAGGCAGACATGTCAGAAGGTACAACTCAAAAGCCACCGTGGAGTTACCTTCTTCGAAAAAGTAAAATAAACTAAAGAGTCCAACACATCATGGGAGAAAGTCTGCTAGACAGAATCTTGATTCTATATGCATCACACGTTTCTTTTTCCAGTCATGGGCCACACAATGTAAGAGATGGTATGTGCTAAAATACTAAAGATTATACTGAAAAAAAGAGACACTTGTACTGATTTCGTACTGTTACTTTCCAATGTCACACACAGCTGACTATTGCTAAAGGACTCCTACTAAATTCAATCTACATATAGACTTGTATTAGCAGCATGCTTTTCTCTCTTGTGCACCAAAACCAGATTTATATAAAATCAATTGCACTGCATCTTAAATAAATATTACATTTTCCACCTGAATTTGAAAACACTTCCTGAAGTCAATAGATATTTTTCTTGCTAAGATACAAATTTTAACTTATTGCTAGACTTCAAAAAGTAACCTTCCCACACCTGATTTTCTCCTAATCAAAATCAACATTGTATTATACAATAACTTACATTTCTCTGCAATGTATAACTACAGGAAAATAACTAACATCACAAACATTATGAAGCAATATTGCTATTGGAATAAATGTTGGTTAATCAATACTCATCCATACTAATGTAAATCTTTATAGTATGTCCTTGTGATTAAGATTACTCATGGCTGATTGCCACTGTAAAGCTAACACTTGCAATGACAAACATGTCGATAATTTAATGACAGCACTGCGCAAGCTAGACTATGTATAAAGATGGATTGAGGGGCATTAGGGGGTGAGAGTTCCCCTCTTTTTAGAGGAACTGGCTCTAGAAATGAAGTTATACATACGGCCAAAAATTCTTTAAGACGGTCTTCAATGCTCCCCTTGTGAATGGTAAATAAAGCTGCAGCAATCTGGTTGATAGCTTTTGCCAAGCAATGAATGTTGTTGCAATGCCCTAAACAAAAACATATACAAATTACCTCAGCATCATGTTAGAAAATGACAGTATCCTCTGGAAAATATCACCAAAGAGTGAACAGACTTGTCACAATGAAAGATCAACTTTCAGCATCATAAACAACAAGAGCGAAGTACTGGTACTCTGAACTTGCCATCAGGAAAGCCACCAGAAGTACAGATCTCCCTTTTGAATGCTGTAATAGCCACAACAACCTGACAAAGGTCCCTGTGGCTTTTAGAAATAAGGAAGAATAACATATTGGAAGTTTATTTGGCTTCTACAAAACTTGAGAGTATTACCACTCGACTAGGCTAAAAAGACATGTGCAAGCAGGATTTTTTTTCAAGCTAATTGGCTGTTTTTCTCCCCTCTGTGTAAATGAACAAGTTGTCATGCCCAGACAGCATTCACCCAAGAGATCTACAGGAACTCAAGAACAAAATTGTTGAATTGCTAATTGCTGTACATAACATCTTGCCTAAAATTCTCCCAGGCTTCAGAGGCCTGGAAGGTGACTAAATGACACCAGTTTTCAAACAGAGCAGAACTGCTCCTCAGTAAGCCTGACATCTCTTCTAGGCAAATTAAGTCAAATTTACCACTTCAAAACAAAATTAATAGACACCTGGGCAAATATCTTGGGGGAGTGCTAGCATATGAAAAGGACGGGGTCTTCGAAGGAGTTAAGAAGCATACAAGCATGCAAACACTACTGATTCTTACCAATTCTTTTTGACCATTGCTGAGCACTGAGCTCTTTTTTTCACTCAGTCATTTATCATAACTCCAAGATCATGCCTGAATAGCAAGGTCAGCTAGACCCCATCACTCCACATCACAAGATTAATTTTTTTTCCCCACGCATATTACTATTCTTACTGACAATTAATTTTATCTGTCATTTTATTGCACAATTTACTCAGTGTCATAATATCTACCTGCAGCTCTTTACTCCTCTATTATCCTCAGTAACTTCATGATATGAACATTTTCTCACCTCACTCTTCTTCACTCTCCTTCTGGGTGGTCTATGAATATGATGACTAACAGGTCCCAGCAAAGATCCCTGTGGATCTCCACCAGCAGGCCCCCAGAGTCTCCTACTCCATCTCCTATTTTTTAATTAAATATCACTGCATGAATATGCTAGTCCAAAAAAAAGAATAGATCACCACTTTTCTTGAATATCAGTCAAGAACATCTGTTCTTCTTAATTCTGCTGATTTAAGTTTATATTTATTTTTGAAGTGGCTTGATTTTTTGAAGTGCCTTCATTTTTATGTCTCAGAGCCTGCAGAAAAAGCATCAGCAAGGGAATTCAGCTGATGAATTGTTCTCTTCCAACCTGCGACGGGTTTCAAGTATTTAGAAAAGGCTATGTCTCTTGCAGACGAGTGTTCTAGTCTAGCCTTTAGACAACAAATTAGCCTGATATTTGATTAGCAGTTCAGATTTCTTACTGGGAACAAAAGTAAATGTCTGTTAGAGTCTGAGCCTTTATCTAGAGCTAGTGGAAGAAACCAGCTTGATCTTGAAGTAGGCAGAGAGAACACAGACGTTGCTAAAGCTGTCCAAGAACTGTCTGTGTTTGGGAGGTATGTCTTGCCATATTAGAAACCTGAAACTCCTTCGGATCTGTGACTTGATGGATAAATTCAGGATTTGTCCAGGGAATTTGCTTCATAAAAAGCAGCATTTATTAAGTTCTCATTCTGGAAATAGCATCTATATTAAGTGTCTAAAGCCAGATGTTCTACAATGAGGGCAGAACACAGGAAAAAGTAATATTATGCAAGGAAGGCAGGACTGGCAAGGTCTATTCTGTTTTTTCAGTTATTTTTGTAGAATGAACATATTTTATATATTCCTTTTCCCAGATTTTTCCTCTCAATAAAAAAAAGAGCCCACTCAGTAAAGAATTACTAATACAGAGGCCACATCTCATAAAATCAGTAGCAACTCCTAATACGGGCTTATTTGAGTTCTAGATTTAACTTCTCTCCAGTCACAGTTTTATGAGATCTTATTAACTGTACTTACTTTAAGAACCCACTTTGAAACAGGCTTTGTCTGACTTCATGTTAAGAGTTACTGAACGTAAATGAAATCACAGAAACTGGAATATTTAAGCTATGTCATATAAAACAGGCAGAAGATAGAATTATCTGTTTTTTCAGCCTGTTAAGACCTTGAGGACTAAGAGAGTCCTTGGAAGAAAGGGGAATGGAGGAAGGCAAACCTGCACGAGCTCTAACCTGCTGGAGAACCTCTAGCTAGCCTGACTCACGTTCTTCAAAATAAATTTGCAGAGGGGTGAATGTGAGAATATAATCACCGTTAGAAACTTTTAGTATCGTCCCCCTGGCAAGTAGTGTAAGTTTTGAGACTCTACAGCAGGTAAGATGCTTTCGAAGGAGAAACTGGTAGCAGAAAGTGCTTCCAGAGGGCTTCTTTTACGAAACTATAAACAAGTAATAATTAAGAGGTGTGGTCTTAAACACACATAAGCAAGTTCATTTGGACTGAGTTAAGAGAACCAACCTGATTGTCCTTTAACAAGCAAGTTTCTACCCATGCCTTTACCAGTCACATTTGATATTCCCTGCTCTTGCCTATAGTCTGAGATTTTCATTCAGCCATCGTAACTTTGAAAAAGCTCGCAAAAAGCAGTAGAAATATTATGAGAGTGCAGATGACATGAAAATACTCTGCGGGTTACCGGTTGTTCTCCCTATTCATCAGAAAAAAATGTTAACTTTAAAATTCGTAACTTTTAAAATCAATGTTCAAGTTCTACTCATTGCATCAGAGATCCAACTTTTTCACAATTGGCAAAAGGCTACACTATCTGTTTAAAATCAAACTAGAGTTAACAAATCCCTAACCTCTCAAAACTGAAGAAAACGTTAATTAACCCCATTTAAAACAACAATCTCGGGTCTCTCAAAAAATGTGATTTGCATACCACCTTAAGTGATACAGAAGGCTTTCAGAATTTTTGGTCTTTTCCTGGTACTTTGAATTTTCAGAAGTCAGTTTAGACATTCTTTGACAGTTAAATTTTGACTGGATTAAAAATAATGCAACTTAAAAAAAGAAAAATAGAAAAAAACTCTGTACCCAGCAAATGGATACAGAATAAACATGATCTTTTATGTAAGCCATGCTACACATCACAAAGGAAATAGCTTGAACAGCTGAAAGGTGAGTTTTGTATGTGTTGGAACAGTTCTGTCAGTCTCCCCGCCATCCCCCAACTTTTTTCTCTGAAAGAGAACTTTTTTTTTGTGGATTACATGCAAAGAATTTCCTTGAGGCAAAGATTTTTATTTTTTTAAATAAGAAAGTTGAACTACTGTATAAGATATAATTCTGTTCACAGCTTACACGTTCCAGATTCTGTTTTCAAAATTTTATGCTTAGTAATATGAACAGCATATTAAATATAGAAAAGACACCTTGTATGAGTGGCCCGAAGCCAATGTAAAGATTACTAAAACATCTATACTATTACATAAGTCTTACACTAATGTAGAATGTATGCTGTAGCAATTCCACATATTAGGACAAGATTGCCCCCTACAGTATCTGAACTGCTTTTAAAATCTCAAGTAGAAGACTCATTTTTCATAGAAAGTTATCTCAAATAAGAGTTAAGGTACATGTTTTTAAAGCAACTTTCAGAAGAATCTTCCTAGATTAGGGCTAACTGATTTTTAAATTTTGTTCACTACAAAAATGTAAGTAACTATTTAAAGCAAAAGTATTCAAGAAACTACTGGGACTATTATGAAGAAAGCATTCACAGCAAATATTTAGCTGACTCTACATTACCTTCAATGGCGGGGCTATACTGAGACATCACATTACTAGCCAAAGTCGGCAAGGAGACTGCCACGAAGACCATGAGGAGGCAAGCAATTTTGTATTCTTCTTCTGGACTAATGTTTTCTAAAAACAAAAACAAAGTTCTTTAAGTAAAAGAATATTTCTTAATATATCTTAAATATCTTAAAATATTTCCTTTCAACTGCAGGTAGTTTAGAATATAAAATGTTGGACCAAACTGCAGTTTAAACCCAACAACAATAAACTCGATGTTCGTGTTGTGAAAGGAGGAGTATTATGTCAGTCTTGCCAAAAGACACACGTTAGAGCTTCAAAATGTCCAGTTTGTTATCTACAAGAATGAAGGCAAGCTGCTGTCACCCTATCACTTCTAACCATTTAGTTACTAAGACTTTAATATGCTGAGCAGAATAGTATTTTTACATGATGGTGTAAATCCAGTTATTGCTCTGAGGTGAGGAGAGCTTCTCTTGCACTCTCCCTTTGGTAAACGAGCAGAAGGTGATGTGCACTCACCTCAATTCATGCTAAAACCTTGCGTTTTCAAAAACAGCAGCATCACCCCATATTAGCGTAAGATTAGTTTAAAAAAAGTCAACAGTTGGTGAAATACAGTAATTTTATCTGTACAAATTGAATTACGAAAAGCAAAATACTTCAAACTGCAAAGGTAAGAATCAAAATACAAGATCCTAACCCATCATGAAAACATACAGAAATTCCCTGTCTTGTTCACCCATCTTAAACATTTCACAGCTGCACCAAAATGAAAATAATCTATTTAAAATGCCATTTCAGATAGTAGCTATCTTCCAAAGACAGACCTAAACTTACATTATACATATGATGTATATAAAACAGACTTTTTTTTTTTTTTAAGGTATACAAAGAAATTGTGCTTGACACTGACGTTTGAATATTAAAATGCCCCTTGGAATTAGCTGTATTTTCCTCTCCCAAAATAGCTACTATTAAAGCAAGAAAAAACAACTTAGGTAGCATTTAAAATATTCACGATCTGATTATAACATTAACTATCCATTACGCACAGGGGGGGGAAAAAAAAAGCAATAAAGTGCTCAGTAAGGAAGATTTGAAAAAAAGCTCAAGACTGTCAAAAAGCACTTAAGAGTCTTAATTCATGCCTTCAAACCTGCCAGAGTAAACAAAACTGAAAAGCTTAGACAGTGATGCTTTAAAGCAAGTAAGAGGAAGCACTATACATGTTAGAACATTACCGTGTTTATTTTACCATGTTTCCCCTTGTAAGCCCCATGTTAACACTTGTGTAACACACTGGTAACACAATGTTGTGAAATTCATGAAGTGCATTCAGCTGGCATTTCAGCTCCTGATGCCTACTTACGTGACACAGATTGTTACAGATGTGTACAACAGAACTGATCATGTCCATAGCTGTTCACAACACAGTTCTATTTTCATTGTCCTTAAATTACAGTAGTTTTCACCATTAGCTATTAAACTCCTTCGACATCTACTTGTTATCCTTTTCTAGGTCAACAAGTTCATATGTGGTTGAAAAGACTCTCAAGCTAATACATCAGTAGGCAGCAGGCACAAATAATTCATGTTCTTATGCCATTTATGAAGTTCATCAAAGGAACACCAAGGACCCAAGATATAAAAGTCTCCTCCTAGCAATTTAAACACTTCCATGCCTGGGTGCATTTTTTTTTTTGCCGCCCCCCCTTCTTTCTGCCTTTTTGCATTTGTATTGTTCAAGTTGTAACTTCTTACCTGATTTTTGGGAAGACAGTGCTACAACCAGGGCAGGATCAATCTCACAAGGCAATCCAGCAGCTGATGACAGTTCATATACATTCATTGCCACCTGAGGAGCAGAAGAAAGATAATTACAAAAAAAAGACAACACTGAATGCTTTTTGTGTAAACATGATGAAGCACAGTTTTGCTGTCAGGTTTAAAATGTACATATTAGAGTCTGAGGCACTAAGGAATTTCAGAGACTTGGCTAAAACAAGATAAAGAGACTCAAGATTTTTGTTTGTTTCTAACCTACGTTGAACAGCTGGGTCAGTACTTTGTGTGCTAAATTATAATTTCTTTCTGTCAAGCCAAACAAAGCTTGTCTACTTTTCTATATTACCTCCAAAGCAAACATCCTGACTTCCAATTAGCTGTTTCTACATTTTTCTTTACTGTTCAAAAGAAAACTAACACATTTTCTTTACCAGATCTAAAGTATCAGCTAACATCTGCAAATATAGCATTTTTAGACAAATGCCAAAAGTCACAATCTGGGTAAATATTAGAATAAGGCAGGAAAGAAATCTTACAACAGTCAAATTTGATACAGATTCCGCGTCCAGTGATTCCAAGTGCCAAGAATTAGACTCTAAGTGGCCCTAACACTTGGAGGAACTAAGAACATCTTTCTTTAAACGTATTCCATTTTCCAGCCTGTCCCAGGCTGTATCTTTTATTGCCATTAACAAACTTTCAACACAGTTCTTCTCTTTCCCCAGTTTACATTTTGGACAAAGTATCTGAAGCTGTAGTTCAGATGCATCCCTGCAAAAGCAGGTTTACACAAAATACAAAGGACTACGGCAAATGCTAGCTATGTGTCTTATTGCCATTAACATTTGAGAAGTTTTAACACTTTGCCCATAAATTCTCACATATAGTTGGTCAGCTGCATGTCGGGGATATTGTGCAGATCATCCTTATTCGTGTGCTCCAGCTTGGCTACCCAAGGGCAAGTTTTGATACGAAAAGCATACAATTTTGCTTGCGCAGTGCTATGCTGTCAGCAGGACATGCGATATTACCTTGAGTACAGTCCTGCATTAGAAGAATTACAGGGCATCTGGACAGTAGGTGGTTCACAAGAAACTGGTTAAGGTGCAACAGTGGAACAAATGCAAGCCTGTTTCTAAAAGCCTGTATACGCATCCCAACAATTTAATATTAAAAAAATAACCAAATAAAAGGAGAACAAACCCCCATTTTGCCAGTCACCCCAAATCATAAGTTTCAGGGATACTAAAATAAAAATAACATTTCATAACAATTATTTATTTCATCAACAGCTTTAAAGCTATTTATGCTTTGCTTGGTAAATTCAGTTCATAGGAAATTACTATGATATTATGTCCTAGAATATGCCCAATTGGACAGTTGTCCCAACCCATTGTACAAAGCCTTGTAAAGATCTGTCTGCTGACATGCCTTCATTTAGGAAAAAGTAGTCTGCCTTATTGTTCCCAAACAAGCCTTTCTTGCCTACAATTGCACTGCTGCATGTGACAAGGCCAGGGGAAAGCTCAGCCAAGGAGCTGCAGATTGTCCACAGGGCTTAATTGCTAGCAGGCTCATAGCTCAGTTCTGGCCCTTCCAACAAGCTGTTTTCAAGACAAAGGTCTGGCAGAGTTGCGGTGTAGCACACGTCAGAGTTCCCAGTAGGCACTATGGACAAGACTACACAGGTTTGGCTCCTCCATGCACAGTCCTCCAACGTTATCCAGGCAAGCTATGTAGCCTCAAACAAGCCTACGTGGCATGATGCCACACCACAAAACATCATTGCTACGGTTGGTATCATGCAAACACCAGCATGGTGGACTGCACCACAGCACTTAGTCCTTATTTCAGACACTCTGAACTAGAAAAAAAACCACACACAGAAGAGGTATATTTAAGAATCACAGCGGAACTACAGCAGGCCCAGTGAAGGCCAACAGCCAAATGTTACGTGAAGCAGCGGCAACTAGGTGGTGCTACATGGCACGAGCCAGAGAACAGTCCTCAGCATGGTTTTATTTAGCAGTAGTAACTGGCTTTTTTTGCCATCCAGTTATTCCAGTGACTCCAAATTACTCCAGTGACTTCCAGGAGAGAAGCAGCAAGTACTACGCTTTCTTCTATCTGCTGACACAAATGAGTTCAGTGATGTCTTTAGAGATCCACTGAGATGTTTAAAATGATCTGTTAAGATGAGCTTAAAAATATCAATGGTAAAATACTGTCTCCAATCATTACTGTTGCAGCCTTCATCCTACCATATTTTTCAGGACCATTTTGATACCAGAGGCTGTAAGATGCTTTCTGAAAAGATCAGGCAAAGTAAGCAGTGAACTTCCCTTCTCATCTCTTCTGCATGCCAATTCCTCAAGTTCAATAATGGAACATGATGCTTTGGTGATCAATGATTTTCTCTGTAATTCTAGGTGAGAGTTTTAGAAAGGCTTTTCGAGACGTACAAAGTCAACTTGCATCATTTTGATATAATTTTTATCATGAGCCAGTATCCTTGAAGGTAATTTTCCATAGCATTTTCACAGAATTCCTCTATTGTGGTATGAATTTCAAAGTTTTCTGGGACATCAAACATTCATGGCTGGTTTATCAGCATTGCAAGTTTCAGAGACCATGTGATTTTATTTTGGACTACAATAGCATACATGTGAAATTTGAGTAACTTACATTCTTCACGCAACCTCTGACTCATTTTCAGACAGACTGCTAAATGATGTCTTCTGAAATCATGAGGCCCACCATAATGGACTCTGAACAGTTCTTGTAATGTACTTTTAAAAAGGAGAAGGATTTTTTTTTTTTTTTTTAATTTGGTGAATCTTTATACACAACAGAACTTAAGTTTCTTTCCTCAAGAATAAACGGCAAAATGTAAACTTCAAGTTCAAGAACAACAACATATTCCGTCCCTCAAAAACCATACTTTGCTCAAGAGCAGATTTCTAAAAATTGTTTCTGTAAAAGGGAATCAAGAGTTGCACAATGTATATCCCGCTACACATTTTCTGCAAATCAAATTACCGCAATACCATTAAGAAGCTTGCAAACCTTCATAGGCTCCAAGCTGCAATGAGAGATTAAAAAACCATCTAGGCTGCAGCTACTGTGCATATGCGGCCAGAAGCCACGTGATGTACTGACAAGGGTTTTTGAATAGAAACATACTACTATTCAGAAGCAAGGCACCTTATTTAAGCTGCTAACTTTTTTTCAAGCATTTCAGACGGTGAGTTCACAAGAATTTTCAATTTAAGGTCAAAATGAGACTTGTAGCTATTACATGCATTAGTGCTCCAACCATGTACACTGTGTCCTTGAAACATTTAGTTTTACCAGTTATACTGCTCACACTATGAAGCAGCTCGATATTCTTCCCTTTATCACTTAGTCATGTTTTAACACTTGACAAAGTTTGTTCTTAATTCTTTCCATGAAAGCTCTCAAATGTGATCAGGGGCAGATAGACTTGTGCTTATTCTATCAGTTGTTTGTTTGTTTGTTTTTCCTAGAACATTAGGAGGCTGCAGATGCACAACTACTTAGCTCTTTGGGAAAAAAAGGGTGGGTTTTGCTTCTGAGTTTTTCACACTAAGCATGAAAGTCTTGCCCCTCACATATTTTCAGTAAGCTCCAAAAATGACTCCATCACTCTTTGGGCCAAACATTACCTTCATGTCAGTCTCTCTTGGAATGTGATCTTTGAAGTCCTCGATGGAACTTACAAGGAAAGGAATGTGGTAGGATAAGACCTAAGAGACACAAACACATACAAAATGAGAAAAAATACTTCCCATGTTAATGATCAGTTAGACACTACCATTATTTTACTGGACTTACTAATTTTTTTAAAATGAGCTTTTATTTATGCATATGAATTTGCAGATTTAAGACATTAAAGCCCAATAAATTCAAAAAATCAAGCTGTTTGCAAAAAATGAAATGAAAGCTTTTAAAATGTACTAAACACAGAAAACAGAGAGGCATGCTCAAAGTAAAACCTGTATGTTTTAATGTAACATTTCTCTGAACAGTACTCAAAAAGCAGATCCCCCCCCCCAACTTGTAATTCAAAGTTCAGTTATGGCTTAGTATTGCCATTTTACCCACATGCCAACCTTTTAAGAGGTAGCATTTCTAAACAGTGAAGCTTCAAATACCTTATCAATCCATTAAATTAAATACAATGAAAATTATTCAGAAGATATTCAGTTATTGCTTACATCTCTAAGCGCTTCCTGTGCCAACGACCGAAAAGACAAGATAACACCAATAATCGTCATTCTCTTCAAAACACTGTCAACAGCTGAAGAGAAACAAGAGCAACAGTGAACAAGAACCTGTTGATGTTTACAAGCTCAATTCAAAAAGGAGAAAGATAACATTTAACAAAATACTGAAAAACGTAAGGTACTGAAAAACGTAAGGTACTGAAAAACGTAAGGTACTGAAAAACGTAAGGTACTGAAAAACGTAAGGTACTGAAAAACGTAAGGTACTGAAAAACGTAAGGTACTGAAAAACGTAAGGTACTGAAAAACGTAAGGTACTGAAAAACGTAAGGTACTGAAAAACGTAAGGTACTGAAAAACGTAAGGTACTGAAAAACGTAAGGTACTGAAAAACGTAAGGTACTGAAAAACGTAAGGTACTGAAAAACATAAGGTACTGAAAAACATAAGGTACTGAAAAACATAAGGTACTGAAAAACATAAGGTACTGAAACAATGGCATTCCTTAAAAGAGCCAAAATAAACAGTGCTTAAGCAGGTTTTTATAGCTGAGTTGATAATGGGATTTTCAGTACTCGCAGCTGATAATATTGGATGCTAACACTAGTTCTGTGTTTTCCTGAGGCTAAAAATCTCTCTTTATAATTATTATTTTTGTTAAAAATAATTACTTATGTTAATTACATGTAAAAATCCTTCTAAAGAATGCAATAGCTTACACTGATGGAATCAAATCAGAAATGCATGTCGAAAAAGTTTGTGTTTTCTTTTCTATGGCTACACCCAGTTGTAATAGCTATGTGTTGTGATCCCTGAAGAGAAAAGATGCTCAAAGCTCATCACTACTACAGTGCCCATGCACTAACACTGAAATCTCATTTTGTCTGTACATGAGAAGACTGAAAACTTTTGAAAAGATGCATCAGTTTACACGAGCTCACATACATTTTGCTGCTTTTGTATACTTAATACAGAGAAATTAATTTTTGTCATTTTCTTTACAAAGACAAAGATAAAAAACAATTCTGTATCTTTAGTAGGACCTTGCTAGTTACCCACATGATAATCTTTTAAAGAGCGCTGCCATCTGGTCTGGCTTGTCAAAGCTGGTCCTCATTTGTGTTAGAACCTCAACATTCTCCACCACAAGTTTCTAAAAAGAAGCAAGGATTCAGGTCAGCTATAGATTTCAGTATGTTAACAGGATAAATGCATGGTTTAGGATATTTCAGTCTGGCAGAGATGCAACTAAACTCATGGAACACAGATGTACCCACTGTGTTCTTAATGGGACTACAATATCAGTATTATTATCAGGCACTACTCTACACAAAAGCAAGCTCTGAATCAAAAAGCAGATGATTACATACCCCCTTGGAACATGATTTTTATATTCAGCAATGTGTACAACTTCTTAAAACAATGGAACTAAACTCAGTAAAACCAGACAATAGCTCCTCATGCGTTTTATAAGAAAAATATACATCTATCAATGAAAATGCAGATTCCAAAGTAATCCATTCCTTTGGGTTGCTCCTTTCACTAGTTATGGTGTAAGGATTAGAAATTTAATGTTGGTAAAATTGAAAAATGGAATGAAGAGTGTAAGAGTCAGAATCTTAAATCTTGGTGCATTTACTTGACATTTTCTTCCATTATAATATGAAATAAAAACATTCATTCAAGTCCCAACACCTCGGCCTGAAACAGTTAAACTCAAGTGCAGTATTTTTCATGTCAGTTTGACCAAAAGAAAAGAAAATGTGTGTCTGTTTCTAATTTGTAACAGCTCTCATACACACAACTTGTAGCATTAGGGTAAATGTAATAACTTTCTTGAAATCATTCTCCAAATATGTATCAGATTTAAATTTAAGTTACAGAGATTGCATAATCACATCTATAAAATGTCAGATCCAAAAAGGGTTTCTCGCTAGCTGAGGAACTTACGTTGTGCCAAGTAGTATTTTTAAACTCTCTTCAAGCAAGGAATAGGTACTTTATTCTTACAAAAAATATTTTTGCAGTTTGAATGCAAAGTTCCCTGTTTCAGAAATGGAAAGTATGATTATCTCTCTTTAGGTAGAGGACAACCAGCATCTAAGAAAATTTAGATATCTTGTGTGCTTCTGAACATTAAATGAAGAAAGCATTTCCCTTCTTTTAAAGATGACTTAATTTAGTGCTTTGTATACTAAACAAATATATACTTGTATACTAATATCAAGGTAGAAACGAACTGAAAGATGGAGGAAGAAAACAATATATTCTGGATGGGGGGTGGTCTTCCAAAGTGATTATTAATAGTTTTCTTTTTCAAGTGAGTGCATTCCAATCCCCCTTATTTACTAGGCAGCAGAAACAAAAGGAGCAATGAGGAGAGAGCAGGAAAACCTACTATTCATCAAACATGTAGGCCATTATAAGCCTGGAACGTAATTTAAGATATATCATACAAAATCTAAGAAGAGATATACCTGCAGGAACCTACTGCTTTAATAGTTTTATTTTACTTTGCTTCAACCCACGCTGAAAACAGGGCAAAACATAGCAACTAGCAAGCAGGGAAATGAAGTTTCAGAGGAAATATTCCTGTGACCACAGGAGGAGAAAGAAACAACACAACTTAAACTATAATGCTGCTATGAAATAAATAGTGGTCTGTATTTACTCCCACCCAGTCAAGTAGCCTGTGCAAAGCAAATCTGTCCAACAGCTTAGACCTCTCAGATTCAACTACATTGTGTCATGGTCATGCTATTTCCATAACCTCAAGTCTATCCATAATCCACTCAGTCTTCTCACTTTCATTCTTATTTTCAGTGAGAAGCAAGGAAAGAAATAAGCTGTACAAGATGTAGCAAACTAACCACCTCCAAGAATGTGTGCACATGTGCACGCACATAGACACACAAGATGTACTTCTATGCTGAAAGCCAAAGCCAGACCGGTTTGCACTGCAATCAAGATGGGCGATTTTAAACCAACTGATGTATCAGAACTTGGCAGATGTGTGACATTTTAATTTAAATCCCTCAAAGCTCTCCAGAACGCAAGATTGAAGGCAATAGCCCACGCACATTGTTATTGAGTCAAGCTTTCAGCTTTACAAAAAATAACCAGCACATTAGTTTAGGATTTAAAAGGAACAGGCTGGAATACAGTTCAAATAGTTACTTCAATGAGGCAAACTTCCCCTCCTCACCCCAGTCTTAAACTTCAGATATAAAACCAACACCTGGTCCCACTGCGGGAAGCAAAGCAAGCATGTTGAACCCTACTCTTAATAAATTCCCCATTCTATCCCTCTTGTTGCTTCCTTCCCCCAAACACAGATGTTTCTCAGTGCTCTCTTGCTAAGCCAACTGCATCTCGGCCAAAGAGATGAACATTTTATTACTTTATTTTTTCCCTCCAAATATGTGGTCATGTGCCTGTGCATCTACATTATGTTCTGCTTACCCTTAGCAGTATCAGAAAACAACAAATCTCAGAGACAATTTGAAATTGCTTTTTAAAAAAAATATACAGAGCTACAGTATCAGTCATGCTGATTTTGAGAAAGTACGACAACTCCGTAGTAAGTGGACAAAGACAACAGCAACCAACAAACATCTGCCCAATAGCTTTGCGTTTTACTTGAAATGTGACACATGTCACTTTGTGCATAGCCAGGAGTTACACAATTTAACCTTAAAACCATACCGTTCTCACCTGGAAAGTCTCATCCCAAAACTCAAAAATTGAAATGGGCATAAGGAATCAACTACCCTGTCTGGCTGGTCACTCAGGACAGGGTTGCTGCATGCTCTTGCGGTAGCCGGGAAAGCACAAGCAGCCCCTCTCCTTAAGCTGTGACATTGAATAAAAGGCTTCACATCTTTTAGGTGATCATACATCCTAGCAACTCAGCAGCACCAAAATTCACGATGTTTACAGGGAGAAGAAGATCTTCAAAATTGTAACACGGGATATATCAAAAACACACACTTTTAAAGGCCTGGTATGCTAATAATAATAAATTGTTGTTGAATGAAAAAATGAAAGTTCCTTAGATCTCTGAAGTATTCATGTGCATTTTTAAAAACACAGCATGCATGAATAGTTACAAAAAACCCCTTATTGTAATTAGTAGTTAAATAAATTGAAGATGATGAGATATTTTTATAATAACAACTTGGAATTAAATTTGGAAGTGACACGAAAAGAGTAAGTCACAAGAAAAGCAAATATATGCCAATTAGTGGCATTTTAATAGCATGACTATCCTGGGAAAGTAGTACTAAGATGATGAGATATAATAACAACCTGAAATTAAATATGTTAAAAACTCTTTCCAGAAAGAGTTAATTACATAGGCACCAAGCGCTTCCCTGTCATTGTTCGTTGTTCTGAATATACACGCAACTAGCTTCCTTGAAATGCCCATATTTTCATCTTTTTTCACGGCACCAACTTCACTGTTTGTGCTGCTGTAGGTATCAGATTTATCAGAATACAGACATTTATAATAAATGGATACTGTTCAGCCAAGGAGAAGAATATGTCTAAAACCAAGGAAAACAAACAAAGAAGAAAGACCTGAAGTCTCCCACCCATGTAAACTGAACAATAGAGGCTAACATACATGGTGAGGAAAGTAGGTCCTTATAGATGACTAAAATACATTTGATATTTTCATGCTAAGTTTTGAGAGTCAACAGACTCGGATAAGTGCTTTGCAAGCACCTGGAGATCTTGAAAAACATTTCTCCCATTGATGATAAAAAGAGACTTGACTCCTAACTTAGGGTACCTAACATAGACATCAACAGAGCCTGCATTAAGTCCTGCCCATTCAGCTGTTGAAGAATGTGGGATACACACATACTACATGTGCAAACGTACTACAAAACAAAATTCACAGCTTTGACAGTCTGTTTGATGCAGTCATTTCAAAAAGACAGCAAGCAGACGCATAGCTATTAAATATCCTAAAGAAAGCTTAAACAGAAAACAACCCGCCTTCCCACCCACCAGTTTCCCAAGGTTACCTTTAGCTCAGCAACCTGTGAAGAAATGTGCCACATCAGACTTTCACTTAGGAACTTCATACCATATGGTCCCAGAAGTTCAGAAAGGGCTCTCATTTCTGAGAAATAAAACAAACCTTTTTACTTCAAAGATTCCTTCTTCAGTTATTTGATGCCCATCATGTATCTAGCAATAATGTTCTAATTGCAAAAATATGTTACCACCAAATAGAAATTTAGATATGAGAACTTGTATTGTAATAGAACTGAAGCAGCAGTCACCAACACGCTATTCTCCTATCTCTTGTAGCTTAAATGCAACAACCCTGTTTGACCAAAAATAGGAAAGGTGAACTCTCTCAAGGCATAGAGGCAGCATGAATAAAAAGTACTTAAAATACTACTGAAAGTTAACAAATGCTGCC
The DNA here is from genome assembly GCF_965183815.1 of Platalea leucorodia. Lineage (NCBI taxonomy): Eukaryota > Metazoa > Chordata > Aves > Pelecaniformes > Threskiornithidae > Platalea > Platalea leucorodia. Next base: position 64,802,824 of record NC_138827.1, read on the forward strand.
TATAATAGAACATTCTGTGAGTTGCTGTTATTCCAGTTACTCAGGCACACATAACTATCCCTCACAAGCATTCAGTAGAAACATCAAAGTTTACCTGATATGTCAGAGTACTCCTCAGCATTAAATGTTAATTCATTTTCTGTAGGCAAATTCACAAATGCCTTCATGGCTGGAAAATAGGCTATGTGACCATTGCTGACTTGCCGTAGTAAAGTTTCCAAATACCTTATCAGAAACGGAAAAAGTTTTAGATGAAAAGACACATGATCATAGATACTCCATACAGATGAAGTATACTTGTGTGACAAGGGACAGTAAAGCCTATAGACTAAAGTTTTACAGACATCAGTTGAACTATGAAAGTATCTTACTCTACATCTCCCCCTTATAAAAAGTGAATTTCACGATACACAAACTTTTAAGGTGCTTTTAACAGGTACTGGGAGAAGTAAACTTGTGAAGTCAGAAACTTAAGAAAATTTCAAACTCCACTTCTCGAATTCCAGATTTTTGATTAAACAAAAATAATATAAAAAACTTGTAACAAGTGTTCATATAATTACTTACCAATTTGTGTACAGACTGGTAATGGTTGGCTCACCGTGACTATCTAAATGCTGGGTTTGCTGAAGCAGAACATTGTTAAATACTCGTGTAATGTCGATCTGTACATAATTTTCTATTGACTGGAGAACTGTCATATAGGCTCTTACACTGGTTAACAGCTCGGAAGGCTTTGCAATCTCTTGTGTTGCTTGATTATACATAGTCATTCCAACAATTGACCTTTTAGAAACAAAAAAAATTGGAAACAAATAAATTGCACTTATTAGTAAAATTAAACAGAGACAAAGATGCAGCTATAAAATTATTTTATATTCAAAGCTTTTCTCTGAATGCTTTTCCAATCTGCAAGTATAAAACTCTAATCAATGAATATACTATACCAGCACTTTTAAAAATAGTTCTAGATGCCGACGACAACTGTATTCATGGTTCCAGCAAAAATTTCATGAGACTGTAAGAATACTCACTGAGTATTTTTAAAATAAAGCTCCCCCCCGCCCATATATAAGTGCAATCCACAATGTGGAAGACTTATTACAACTACTTTGGTAAATAAATTATCCTTAAAGTCTTAAAATGCAAAACTTCTGGGAAATGCAAGAGCAATGATGTATTAAAGTGCTCAAAGCATATTAACCAAGGCAAAAATTCTCTGACCAAAGTTGCTCTCATAGTTTTAGTTTGAAATATCTGTGAAAAAACCATATAGCTATAATTAAGTATGAATTGAAAATATTCAAAGCAAAACTTCTATCTTGCGTTGCTCTGCATAAGTATTTAAAGGCACATCTGATTATCTTGTGATATTAACTATGCCTACTGTATTTGAGTGCATAACTTTTGCAAGACACAGACCATACCATTTAATCTCTCTTTTTGCCTCAGCTCATGCAGTATTAAAAAAAACCCCCTCAGTTATCTTGAAAGATCTCATCTCTTCTGCACTACAGATAGCTTTCCTAGAGCATATTTATTTTAAACTACACTTTAACTGTTTTAAATAACTTTTCAAGAAAGTTATCAGAAGCTCTGTGTTCAACAGCTAATGCTTCTCAGCAATTATCTTGTAAGTAGGTAAAAGGAAACATTTTTACATCATTTGGTAGGTAAGCTTCAGTTATATTTGTATACACAATTTTAAAAATTTGGGTGTATGTTAAGTAAATAAATAGGAATTTTATTAATGAAAAACAAATCTCCCTTTAGCTGACACAGTGATTTCTATCTTTAATCAAAAAGTCAAGAAATTGCAGGAAATACTTTGATTTGTCCAAATTCTCACTATAAATAAAACCAGGCTTCTAATAACAGATACCCTATACATCAGGCTAGCTTTCAAGCTAGATCAGAACTGCACAAAGGACTCTGTACTCCCTTTTAACATAAACGGACATGAACTTTACCCAGTATCTCACTGAAACCAGGCCCTGAAGCAAGCTGTATCAGTGGGTTCTTAACGCAAACGAAGTCTTCTTAGTAAACAAATGCTTGTTGTAGTATTCATTTTAGGCTTAATAATGGTCTCAGACTTTCAGAGCTAAGCTTTTGAGTGGCACATACTTTTCAAAGGGAGAATAGCAACAAAAAAAAAAAGGGGGGGGGGGGAAGAAATTGGTAGATTACTACCTTCACCACAGGTGAACAGGATGAGTTATTCTGGAGGAGATCATCAGCTGATTTAAGTAACATTTTTGTTAATTATAAACTGAACATTCATTCTGTTTGGCTAACAAGTCTCATTTCTTCCATAAGGCAATAAAAAGGAAAGCAGACTCTGAAAGCCATCTGCCGGTGGCTTCAGCCCCAATCCACAAGCCAACATACCCGAATTACGCAAATACGACCTTCACTGGTCTAGGTTTATAGACCTGAAGAGTACAGCTGACTTCTTATAAAGTCATGAAGTTATCTTCACTTTTATGCCACCTTGTCTTACTTTAAAGATGGAGGGCTCCAGAGACCTAACATTATGTCTTGATGAGTAAACGTTTTAAGTCTTTATACCTTGTATGGAATATATAATTAGTAATCCTTGGCAGAAAATACAACCAGGATAGCTGGCTGTTTTAATATGAAGTTGCCATGTGCCTAGTTCTGTAAACAACAAGGGGAAGATCAAGGTAGGAACAGACAGGAATATCAAGTGGCAATACTTTTTGTTTTAAGAAAAAAGGTAATTAAAACATCTTTTCAGTTGACTTTGTCAGGTTTTGAGTTCTGATCTTTACATTTCCCTTTCAGCAAGCAAGTAAACTCAAACACTTGAAACAATCCAGCACTCTGCAAAAGAACGGTGGGAAGGCAGTCTTTATAAATGCCTAAAAATAAATGTCACGAACTCCTACAAAATATATAGGACTAGGAATGCAGGATCAGGCTATTATATAGGTGATATTAATTTCCAATACATTTTGTTTTAAAGTAGGAATTAACAATTGTGTATGTCTGCACATATAACTTAATCGTCATTTCAGTCAGAATTTGACTTACAAGTTTTGCAATCCACCCTTTTAAGATCTAGTTTTCCACAGGAAGTATACAATACTTCCAATGTCAAATCAGCAAAGACTTATCTTGTATATGAATACTTCTAACTTTACAATGTTTCTTACTTGGTAAAGCGGATTTCCAGGTGAGACGTTAAATATTCTCTTGGGGTAAACGTGTGTTCCCAAACCACCATGTTTGGTACATAATTGATTGAGAAGCAGAGCTCAGAAAGTGCAGTGTGCAGTTTGTCCAGGCTTTAAGAACAGACAACAAGAAATTAAGAAAAATATTTAATGGAACATAAGTATGTATTATCACGGAAAGCACGTACTGGATGGAAGATGCCTCAAGAGCAGGTACAGTTCTAACCCTTTCATTATCTTTTTCTGCTTTGAGACACTCTTCTAGCTTATTTTAAAAAAAGTATTTTGGGTAAGAACACATCCTACAACTGCATACTGATCTGCATCACATACAGTGATGTGAGAGATACACTAATTTATACATATACATATAAATTTTTTTTCCCCTTGAAAAGAACAGTCTTAAAGTGTTTTTTTCCTAACAACTAAGCAACACAAGTCGTGTTTGCTCCTAGCCAGTACTAAAAGCCTAAAAATATTGGAGGAGGGAATCTTAAGCTACAAGTAAGTTCTCTTCCCTCTACTTCTCTAATCTTTACAGTTCTCTGATGTTTGGTTGTTGCAACTGTAGCAAAACCACTTTCCTTTCGGCAGCATCCCTGTTTAGCCACTCCCAGCCACAACACTAAACATTTATTGTTTCCTTTTTCTTAGCTTCCTTCCTCTTCATACTTTTATCACGCTACCATCTAGTCCTATGATCTTTCCTAACAATTATCTTCTCCCTTTTCCTCCCCTATCATCTCTTATACCCCAAACTGTATTTATTAATGTTTGTGATCTCTTTCAGGTGGGTTTTTGGTTTTTTATCTGCTGGCACTTTCCATTTTTCTACAGCCACTACCAAGGAAACCTTCCCGAGCTGGTACAGGCACTGGAGCCTCAACTCCATCCCAGCAGCTGAAGGCAGCAAACAGCCTTTCGGCAGCAAGAACTTCCAGCCCAGCCTGTACTTTACCTAGTTCAGAGTGTTAAGCAAGGCAGAATCGAAGATGCCATCCACTCCTTGGACTCCCACAACAATTACCATGACTATACAGGAAACCTAGCTACAGCACAGGGATCCTGTCTGCTCAGGAAAGGAAACATCCGAGAAGATAAATTCAAGAGATACACATTCCTATTGCTTTACGTAACAGAATTCAGTCTCTATACAAGCTACAGAAGCATCATATGCTCGCAAACTACAAAGTTGTTATATTTACAGTCAATTAAACTTACTCAGATAAATTAAGCAAGAAGCATTCAATATGTAAAACACGTGTTTTGACTTGGGATTCTGGGTGAAAGGAATAGAAGAGGCTTACTTTGTCACGACCAATCTGTTTTTCCTCATGCTTTCTACTCCTGGTTTCTCCCTTTCAGGTTCTCCCTTCTTTCCAGTCTGTTTTTTTGACTTCTTGTTCACTGCTTGACTGATGGTTTTGGCACAATGCTTTGGCAGCAACTAGTAAAGGAAAAAAATAGCCCCCCAAATTAAAATCCAACTTCTTAGCAGCCATGAGATACAAAATAAGTTTATGGTCCAGGTGGAGACTTCAGCACACAAGTAATATATTCTTCCTTTGACGACTAGCTACACAATTCTAATATAAAAAGTTTTCCTCAAACCACTTTCCATTTTATAAACAGAACACTTTCCCAAAACAGGGAAAAAAGGTGAACAGGAAATAGAACGATAAAAATTCAGAAAGTTGAACAACATAGAAAATCCCAAAGGAGAATTAAAAGAATAGACACAACCACGCTCACCTGATCACTCAGCGTACATTGTTCTGTGCAAATGTCTGTGATAAGATTGCGAGCTTGCTTAGCCATTTCATCCAAGAACATGTTACACAAGGAAAGACTACGATCTCCAATATGATGTCGCTGTTAAAGAGGAAAAAAAAAAAAGACTTATTTTCAGGTTCCTGTTAGTCCTACAATATTCAGACAACACACACACTGTACTGCAGTTAATCGTTCACTAAATCATAGAACTGGGGTATGAGAAATAATGAATTCATTAGTCCTTAATAGTCTCAGCCCTGGGATTTTATTTTTTTGGAAGCAACTCGAACCATGAAATGTTCGAAGTCAAAATGGCATATCATCACTAAAAATATTTTGCAAAACATTTTCTGTAAAAGGAGACAAAATACATTTTAAGAAGTAGGTTTTCATGTTTCATTTTGGAATTAATCTAATCTACTTTAAAGTGTCCAATACTCAAGTTTTCTGTGAATCTCCTCTTCATTAATTTGTACCAGTACTAAATCTAAGAGAAGAAAGCATGCAACTCAAGCTATAGAGAAAGCACAGTGTCATTCACACCACTGAGAAAGTCAATAGTGAAGCTCTACCACATTAATTTCTGGATTCAGTTTCTTTGTCACTGGATCTGCACAAGCATAGCCTTCCGTCTCAATGAAATCCTTCTTTCACCACTACTGTTTACTTTCTAACAGCCACAGTACCACATATTGTACGCAGTACAGCAAAGATTATTTTTCAGAAATGATAAAGAGTTACAAAGTCATACAATTCAGATATTGAATTAAAAGTTCTGTTGGCTGTGGCAAAATGTGCTTGCTGCAGCTGCATTCAGAGTAACTAGCATACAGTGGACTTTGGCTACTGTCCTGGTTTCAGCTGGGATAGAGTTAATTTTCGTCTTGGTAGCCGGTATGGGGCTGTGTTTTGGGTTTAGGATGAGAACAATGTCGAGGATACACTGACGTTTTGTTCTTGCTAAGTAGTTGCTAAGTGGCGCTCACAGTGGTAAAGGACTTTTCAACTGCCCATGCTCTGCCGGGTGCACAAGAAGCTGGGAGGGGGCACAGCCAGGACAGCTGACTCAGACTGGCCAAGGGGCTATTCCATACCATATGGCGTCATGCTCAGTATATATATAAGCTGGGGGAAGAAGAAGGAAGGAGGGGGACACTGGGCATGATGGCGTTTGTCTTCCCAAGTAACCATTACGCGTGATGGAGCCCTGCTTTCCTGGAGATGGCTGGACACCTGCCTGCCGATGGGAAGTAGTGAATGAATTCCTTGTTCTGTTTTGTTTGCGTGCACGGTTTTTGCTTTGCCTATTTAACTGTTCTAATTTATTTTACTTCAATTATTAAACTGTTCTTATCTCAACCCACGAGTTTCCTCCCTTTTACCCTTCTGATTCTCTCCCCCATCCCACTGGGGGGGAGTGAGCGAGCGGCTGCGTGGTGCTTAGTTGCTGGTTGGGGTTAAACCACGACAGCTACCAATTCCTTACTGTTACTGTAATTGTTCTGAAAGACATCTCTTGTCCTGAAGGGAAGCTTTCCTAGATACTTTTTAGTGGTTGTCCAGTATAAATAGAGTTCGCAGCTGTTTAAAGCAAAGTATCCAGAGAAAATAATGATATAGACATTTACTGAGATGAAGTTTAGCAGAAGAGGATTTGAAGTTTAAATAAGAAAAATCTGCATCGTTCATATTACAATAGATCTTATTAATCAAATTGTTTCAGATGAGCACTGTTAAGAATGAAAATACACCTTCATGAGCACTGCACAAAATTGGCCAAGTTAACTAACCCCCAGAGTAATTCCAAGGTCAACAGACATACAGGAAATGTACTAAAGGATCTATTTCATTACAACAAAAATAGAAAAAATTTCCTCAGAATCAAACTACTTTCTTTAAGAAAGGGTCCACTTCTTTAAGCAACATTCTGTATTTTTTCATTTCTAATTCTAACCAAAGTGTTTGCATTACCCAGTTCTGACCGAAACAAAAGCTTGCATCATACTGTATATCACTTAGGATTTTTTTTTTTTTTTTTAATCTTACTGCAGAGGCACTATTTAAAACAAGCCATACAGAACTCCCAACTTCCTATTTCCTGTTTCTAACTATGAGCGTATAAACACTGTTGCTTGTAAATTTTAATAGGCATACAGGATTCATTAGCATCTCAGCCTGAATGACCCCTGAAAAGTCATCTAATCTTTGTACCTTCGTTTAATCTCTCGTTAAAGCAAAGATAATACTACTTACTCACTTCAGAAAAGGATTTTGGGATCTGTGGGTGAAAAATCACATAAGAAGGTATCTACTTGCTTTACTTCCCTTTTTACCACTCTCCTCCCTCGAATCTTATATTGCTATAAGAAACATCATCTTGCAGCGTTCAGCTCTAGTCCTCTCTACTTTAAACAAGAGATGAAAATAACTTATATATTTTAAAATTACCTCTTCCGGGCATAGTTCATGGGTGCAGCTCATAAAATGAGTACAAAGCAGTGGGAATGCAATTGAGTATCTTGACTGAGAGGGAAGCTCCAAACACTGCTGAAACATCTTCTCAAAAGCACGACTATAAAAACTGATCAGAAAGAGACATTTAAGTGGAACACATACATCATTTTGCTGCAAATAAAGTCTACTTCACACAAATCAAATATGCTATTAGTGTTAGATTTGTAGTCATAACTTATATGAAAAATTGCATCATGTTTTCAAAGTAATTTGTTTTGTGTTGACTTCTTATGCATTTTATTTGCATCTATTATTAACATATTTTTATTCTGATGTTTGCCGCATAGGCACTGCAAAAACTTGCACCTTTTGCACAAATGTACTAAGGAAGAATCTGCAAATGACCCCAGATCAATTATGTGACTGCTTGAAGAATCTCTCTGACAGATCTTCAGAAATACCTTTATCAAACTAATTCAGATGGAAACCAGAAATTCTAATTGATTCTCCCACTGGCCTATCTTCCTACAAAGTTTGCTATTTAAAAATTACACTTGCAAGGACAAACCAAACAATAAATAATAAAAAGCTTCTACAGTCAGGTTAGTAACATACCAAAATATAGAAAGATCCGAAGTTTCAACCAACATCTCCACCAAAGAATCTACCATTTTTGTGTGGAAAATGATTGTGTTCATCATTTTTCCTAGTTCTCTATGGTCTGCAAGACTAAGTGAAGCTTTAGAAACACTGGTGTAGGCCTGGAAAGACACAAGAAAAATTTTATGTTATATCTACAGCTGCTTTTTTGCAAAGTCCATTGCTATTGCCCAATATAAACATTAAATGCTGATTATGCTATGCATAGGACACCTGTGTACTTAAAGATCGTGGATAGACTATTTTATCTTTCCACTGTAGCTTAAGAGAAGCAAACTGCCTTTCAATGAAGTCTCCAAATGTCATTTTAATATGATGCCGATTCACAGATAAACTGTAGAACAAATGTATTGACAAAACACACACAGTTGTGAGCCCTCCCTTTAACAGTCAGGTTTTGGAAAGCAAGTAAAGAATGCATATTTTGAAAACATAAAGATAACATGTCTCTCTAATCTTGAGACAATTTATTTACAGTCTAAACAGTACTCCCCTCTATTAAGTCAATTGAAGATACTATTATTGCAATGCACAGAAGTGATCTCGCTGAATAATATTTACCCTCTGAACAGTCTCTCTACCTTCCCTTGCCTGGGCAGGCTGAATCACACTCCGAACAGTGCACAGCTGCCAAACTGCTCATCCTCAACACATTCTATTTCCAAACTGTTATAAACGCTCCAAAGAATGATTTGCAAAAAGTATGCTAAGCAAAGTTACATCAAAATGTAGCAAATTATCTGCTTAAGTATTTGTTTGATTTTAAAAGACTACGTTGTTCTTAGAGAGCCTGTCATCCACTTGCAGTATGAGAGTAACCTAGAAGAGCAGTAATATATTAAATGTTTCAGTTTTAAGTTAGTAAAGCATCATGCATATTTACAAAGTCTTACCTGCAATCTAAACCAATCTAATCTCATTCCTCTGAAGTCAAATACCTCTCCATCTTCAACTGCATCAGGGAAAAATACAGAACATAAAAACCTTTAGGAAAACAACTACAAATTCAGATACACTACATCAGACCTTCTAAAAAAACCCCAAGTACTCAAGAATTACTTAGGTACTTTTTAGTAAGTAAAAGTACTTTTTAAATTACTCATGCTTTTACCTAAGAATTGCAATTCAGCACAGCGGCACTAATAGGAATTAAAGTATCTAGATGAAAACATGTGTAATATGCTTTCTAAATTAAAAGGTAGAATTACTTCCCAATAACATTCTTCAAAAGCTCTATCTGTATAGAGCTGCCCTGAAAAAGGGACACACAACAAGAAGCAGATACTGTAACAAAAGAGAAACAAGGGAACAAATTCCATTTATGCAAGTTATCTGCTTCTACTGATTGCATGAAACAAAAAGTGATGAAGCTTTCCAGAGGAACCCACCATTCTGTTACAATATTCCCAAGTTCATTTAAACTTACCTTGTTTCACGCTTAGTGAAGTCATTGTGTTTACAAAAGAGGACATGATGATTGATTCATCCTCTGGGCACACTGAGAGATTCTAAAATAAATGTTGTTGCTATTATTATTTCAAACTTGGTTTAAGAAACAATGTCAATAGTCATGCCCAATTTAACAGCTATACTCTGAAATGTACAAAAATTTAAAGAAGGTAACTTAATCAATGGAATATTTCAAATACTGCTATTTAACAACTTTCACTTTTTAATTCATTCGTTGATGACAGATACCTAGAAAAGCCTGCTTCCAAACCAACATCTGCTCAAAATGGAAAAGTCTGTCAGTAAATGTGCCCACGCATTTTCAGGCTGTAGTCATTTACAAAATGGACATCAAACATTTTCCTGTTATGTAACAGGCATTGAACATTTTTCTGATCTCTACAGGCACCTCATCTGTCTGCATAGAAAATTTGGCCAAATGGAGCCCACATCAGCATCATTTTGCTTCCCACAAAACCCTCTCTCAACACTTTTTTTACTAACATTGATTTGACTGATTTATGCCACCTGAAAGATGGGCTATCAAGTTTTCAAATTTTACAAAATGCAACCATTCATGAAAAAGCAGTTTCAGCAAGTGATAAGATCATGTTTCTATTAAATAATCCAATACACAAGTTTCTCATAATTCTAGCTATGACTGACATGCATTTTAACCTCAAGGCTGAAAAAATTCAAATTATCACTCAATCATTTGTCTAGTCTTGTGCTTGATACCTGTTATGAATTAATTACAACTGAAATTCAAGCCAATTTTTTTTTTCCCTCATTTCAGTTTGATCCTAAGGATTATCCTATCTGAACACAGAACATTTGTGCCACTTGTACAGCATTTAGAAGTCATTCGCTAAATCTAGGAAATCATCTCCCAGGAATCGATGACAAATCTCAAAAATATTTCACTCTGTCACACTAACAAATCTGTTAACATATAAGTATATAGAGTTATCACAACAGTGAAATGAACTGATATTTAAACTGTTCAAATAGTTCATTTAAATAAACAGTAAAGAATGTCAGTTTCACCTTCGGGTAATTGATGTAATGCTTGAAGTGTGAAATTAATTTTTGAAAACAAAAAAGCTTGCAATACAAACTTGTCCAGTTTGAGTAGTTAACTAGTACAAAATTTGGGCTCCATCTAGTGGTCACTAGGGAATAAAATCAAAACAGTTCAGAAAGTCTATCATTTCTTTGTCAGCCTAAATAAGAAAAATAATTTCTGCAATGCTCTTTCACTGGCAGTATCCATTTCATTGTCTCTAAACATAACATTGTTTAGTAACATTTAAGTATTCATATAGTAACCAAAAGTACAGCTCTAAGTCCCAGAACTAAAACAGCAAGTTAATTTGCCTTATTCCATGATGTTCATCAAAATCCATAAACCAGGATGCATTTCATAAAGTAATTTTGGACAAAAAGCACTTTTTAAAGTTTGCATTTGAGAACCCAAAACCACAGCCTTGCCATACCTGAACAAGCTCATTTAAGACCACTGCATCAAAGCCGGAGAGATACTGTACATAGTATCTCTGCATCACAGGTCCATATTTTCGCACATGTGCTCTGAGCTCCTCCATGTAGAATATTAGCTCAGCTATGTGTCTGGGCAAGAAGACAAGGAAAAGCTTACAAATATGAAACACCCACAATATTAAAACCAATTTCTATCAGTGGAATGCTTCTCAAGGGGATTTCCTCCTATACCTTGCTCTTAAAACTATTAATAGGCAATTTCTATATGAAAATATTTGTTCACATTGGAAAATGAGTTTACATAGGTAATTTTCTCTGCAAGGTAAAATCCACTCAACAGGAGATAAATTAGCAGGAGGATGCCCTCATCCTAATCCTCAACGGTTTGTGTAACTATATACTTATTTTTTTGAAGAAGCCCTTCTATAATGCTCAATTTGAAAAAAAAAAATTCTCAAAAAGTGGTTAAATCTGAAAAATACAATTTTAATAACTGCTTTTCTGTTGGGTTGGTTTTGGTTTGTTTGTTTGTTTTTAAAACCATGAGGATGGTTAAATTCTTGCACAGGTTGTTTCAGAGAGGCTGTGGGACCTCCATCCCTAGCACCTAGCCCAGTGAAGAAAACCCAAGGTTTTCCTACTGCAGCTGTAGATTATATCTAGCCTTGTGATTGCCACTCGTTGTTTAAACTCCTGCAGTCAATGCACACACTTTCAGTTCAATCTTGTGTTCAATAATCTTGAGAACAACTCAAAGACAACTAGTGCCCTTCTGCCTATCCATATTCATAAATATCTTAAACCCATTTCTCATTTTTCCCTTCCGTTTATGATGACACTAATGCTGTATCATATAAATAAATCTTCTCTGATTTCAAAGACAGTGTTGCTACAATACAGGAGACATTCTACAAATCAACAAATCAAGCTTTTTGACAGTTCCCCCCCCCCCCCCCCCCGATTTCTTCAATACAAATCAGTAACACTGAAAACACATTGATAAAGCTTTTTTTTTGTTTTGCTTTCTCAAAGGAAAAAAAAATGCCTGAAGTTTTTATAAAATTTTTTTTTATAAATACATTTTCCAGAGAAAACAAACTTTCACCAATGTGCTTCAGATCCTGGGATTCCCAGGTAAAGATTTCCTGAACAGTCCCAACTCTTCCATATAGCTATCCTTTCCCAAGATTCCCTTGCCTTCAAATGCATTTCATCTGTGAAATTCTCATAAATATTTAAGGTATCACACTAAAAATTGTTAACATACTTATCTATGAAATCATCTGCGCTCTTCTTTGGCATATTATCTGCATGACGAAGAAGCCAAATAATTTCATCACGAGCAAAGGATAATGCCATAAATACAAAAAGTGCCTGAAAAAGAAAAGTTGTTCACAAGCTTATAGATATGCACAACAGTTGGACACCTTGTGCACACTAAGAGGCAACTGGTCTCTAAAACCAAAGAATCTTAAAACCTAAGTAGGTTTTCTCTCAAAGTGTGGGCTTTTTCCCCCCCGAACAAACTAAATGTCTTACTATCACTGAGAAACAAAAAGTAAGATTGAATAAATGCAAAACATAAGAACTGTAATTACCTTGGGACCCAACAGGCCTGGCTGATCAGACAGGACAGTAGCCAGTTCTTTGAGTGCAGAACGTAAAAACTTGCGTCTCTCTCTGTGCATTGAACCACTGCATCAAAAGAACAAACTGAAACATCATCCACTGTGCTAACCACAGAACATTTGATTTTTCCAAACACTTAAGTCCAAGCGTAGGCAGCTCATATATACCAACTTCAGTATCTTGAAAAATGTGGTTCAATTAAAATTGGCATCCCCATCACCAATGCTATATATTCCTGAAGTACAGTTAAATTTAAAACCCAATTTCTCTGCCCCTGCTCTGTGATCTGCATTTGACTCCACTAAAACATTTATATTTAATTTGCATTCACATTAAGTAATTAGACAAAAAGAAACTGGAGAGTAAACTAAATGCTTCCATCCTGTAAATTTGAAAAAAACTTGGGATGTTAAATTGATAATGGCATTAAGCCAACCCAGATTTAGAAGAACAATCAGTACATGATCGCATTTGAATGTGCACAGCTAATTCAGAATTCAGCGAATCCTGTTTATACATTCTTTATAACTTTGTTAAGAAAACCAACACTAAAATCTGTCAGGAAAACTTTGCAGGACACTTACGCATGTGAAACTGCAGCTTCCTTGCACTCTCTGATGTCATTAATACGCTTGTTGTAGCTGCAAGTAAAAAACAATGCAATACAGTAATAAGTAGCACAACTTAGCAGGAGCTGAGTCGTACTTGAGAGGAGCCATAGCAAGCAGGATACAGCAAAAAGCTCACAGAAGACTTAATTCCCTGATCAGAGCTAAATGCTAAAACTGGATACCCAAACCAAAAATAATCTCCACTGCAGTGCTCCTGGTGTTTGCTGGTAGAGATTTCAACTTTGTTTTTGTCTGCGTTTTCATATGATATATTGCAAAAGCAGTGGCAGACAGCTGCAATTTTTCAACCAAACTCTGCATTCATGACATCATTACTCTTCACTAGGTTAAGATTTGTGGGCGAGATCATTAATTTTAACTTTTGCCATTTTAGAGACTGATTCACCAGACTTTTTCAGAACGGAGATAAAAAAAGGCATGATGGTTACGAAATCAGGCTCCTGGAAGTTATGCATTAAAGAAACAGTCAAGATACTAAGCAAAAATGTTTGTGTATTGACTATCCTCAAGCAAAACTTACATGAAGTAGAAGTAACATTTTCAAAACAGTTCTTCAAGAAATGGTGCTTTTTTAAGAGAGGTTCTAAAAGGAGAAAAAGAGCACAAAAAAAACTTACCCTCGTATGTTTACAAACAAGTCTTCTGCAGCTTTGTGAATATGGAATACTTCATCTCGAAAGAGAGCCAAGCAAGAGCTGCTTTGAAGTGCAAGTTTCCAAAGGTTCAAAGCTGTAGCATCACTATTTAGGATTCCATGGCACAAAATAAATCCAACTTCAAAAGTTTATATTGATGTGTGTCACAAAACAGAAGCACAAAGACAGTAAGAGAACAGTAAGATTATTACGCATTTTCTCTTAAATAGTTCATCGATAAACTGTTTCATGGATAATATCGTTTTATACATGAAAAAATACCCCACACTGTTCTAGTGGAAGTATTTTTGTAATATTTTTGTAACATGAATTCCTTAATCCTGACACTACTCAGCTACTTTCATCAGAATTACTAAACCCTTCATTTTTAGTCAGTCTGGAATAAACTGACACAACTCCATTCCGGCATATGCTGAATTCTAACTTCACTGTATGCAAAAGTATGATACATACAAATGAGAGTTAGTCAAGTTCTTTAGAATCTTATTTGAATACAACAGCTTTTCTACAGTACAGAAAAGCAAGTAGTCTTTTAAATGATAACTATTTTTTTTATACAACCATGAGCTGTTTCAGAAGATTTTACTCACAAATGATCCATTTTTCCATTGCATCCAGAGAGAGGTATTCACATGGCATCTGTTGAAAAAACAGGAATTTGTACCAAACTGATTATATAAAAAGACAATATATTTCATAAGAAGTACTTTTTAGGAAAAAAGGTACAAATAAAGCCTTAAATGCTAATGAATCATGTAAGACGCTTCTAATTACTAACAGGGCATTGTTTCATCCCTCTAGAAACTGAGGGTTTGAACATTAAATGAGCTTCCATACCCTCCATATATTTTGTTCAATACCTTGAACAAAACAGTGAACAATTTTTGACAAATGTTTAGCTTCCACAAACATTGTATTTAAGAATATCAAAGAACTAAAGGCTTTTGATGTATGTTAATCACAACCTGACAGCTGTTAACGCTTGAATTTTTTCAGAAAGATGACCACTCATATCACAACTGAGGGAGCAAAAGCAAAGGGTAAAAATTTTAAAGGAAGTATCAGGTCTGATTCTCAGTCTGTTGCCCCACAAACATCTGAGACAGTACACAGGATTCCTTCCGTCTACACTGCAGAAGTTAACATTGCTTCCTTTCATCTTTTGACTATCAAATACTGGAAATGAAGGCATGAGGTAACCAACAGAAGCTTTAATTAATGTGAGAAAACTTCTCTCCCATACTAAAGTATTCAGCTCTCCCAACTAACCTATTTACATCTCTTATTAAAAGCCACGTGAAGGTAATCAAATAGAAAACAAAACATCTCTACATTATTTTATGGGAAACCTTGCTTAACTTTATCATATAATGCAAATTAAAAGGCCATACTGTGTCAGATTGTGCAGGATTAAGCATTGTACTGGGGGCACTGATGAGGCTCAGTAGTTGTGCGTTTCTCCACTGGTCAGCTGAGAGATTTCTTCGAGGATAGACCATCTGGAGTGAAATCAGAGCATCTGAAAGGGACTAAAAAGGAGAGCAATGATTAGTTTGAATATGTCCTCAAGGCTCAGTCTTGAATAAATATCCAAGTTCTTTACTTCGTGTTGTGAACTGTGTATTGACACTGCTATGCTCCAAGCACAAGAGACACTACTTTATCAGTAGTGCTGCTTTCTCAGCATTATTACTAACAATACTCAAAACATTTTATTGAACTAGTTCTGAAATTAAACTTGAGGTTAAAACCCATTGCATCTAGTTTATTTCACATATAAAAGACTATTCCAGGCTAAGGGAGGGATGAAGAGAAGCAGAAGGTTTTGATTTTTTTTTTTATTATTTTTTAATTAAGAGTTATAGAACTCTGAGTTCAGAATTAGAGGACATGAAAAAAAAATCAATAGGGGACAACAAATCTGTCATGTATAACTGAAAGTTGCTCATTATTTATTCAAGCATCCCAATTATTGTGTTATTCCCTTCTCTGACACTTCATTTAGTAGGTCCTTCCCTCTTTGCTAGCAAATTATAATTATTTTGAGCAGATACTGTCTACAAGAGCATCTGCATAGCAGATTAAGCTTATCCAAGTACGTGCTGTCCCACACCTTCTCCCTGGTTTTTTGCACCAATACTGGTGCTTGTATGAGTCCTCAGGGAGCCAGGTCTAAGCATTATGGCAGCAAAGAAGGTCACTCACACAAACAAAAACAAAACAAAACAAAAAAGTCATCTGCTGAAGCTAATTTAAAGGACTAAACAACTGTCAGGTTTACTGCAAAGTAGTGAGATGATGGAAGGATAACTTCAGTGTGCAGTTTCCATGAGAGTGTAACCTAAGGATTTGTTTCTATAGCATGGTGCCTGAGGGGATCACTGACCCCAATTTATACCTCTAGCACAGAATAAGCAGAAGAGCAAAAATCAGACTGAAAAATAGTTTTACAAAACATTTCAAAGGAAAGGATTGGTCCATTATTAAATACGAAAGCATAAATAAAAATAATAGTGAAAAGTGAAGCATCTTTGCTAAAATGTATACAAGAGAAGATTAATTGCAAACGAGATCCTTAGCTAAGTAAGTCTTAACAAGACAGGAATCATGCAGAAGAAAGTATAACAAAAATAAGATTACGGCTTATTTAGACAAATGAGAAGTATTCAAAACCATTTCACTTCAAAGCACTTAGAGAAGTAGGTGAAAAACCCTCTGAGCTTCTAGTGACTATCTTCAAAAGTTTAAGGAAATTAAGAAAAATCTCAAGAGGACTAGAGAAGGAAAACACATCTTGTACCTAGACTTCAAAACTGGGGGCGGGGGAGGATGGACCGCAAACCTTAAAAACTTCAGGCAATAACTTAGTATTTAACTTAAACTCCTCCCAAAGATTCCAAAATAGGTTGTTAGGCAACCAATCTGCAAACACCTAGAAAATAACCACTTTATAAATTACAGTCTGTCAGTACCGATCAAACAAATCTAGTTTCCTTTGACAGAGGACCAAGCTTAGTGGACAAACAGGAAGTGATAAACAGGATATACATTGACTTTGGGGAGGCTTCTGTCGTTTTTCCAAGGTATTCTGATATGAACATACAGCCTAGATAAATCATCACAGAATTGCAGCACAACCAGCTGTGTAAGAATAAAAAGCTTAAAAACATTTGTACAGAAAAGGCTAAAGGAATTGGGTTAATTTAACTTAGTGAAGTCAACCGAGCAGGGTACACAACGTCAGCTTTTGAGCATAGGGGATATTATTAAAGAGGCAGTGGTGATCTCCAGCATCCCCAGTTTAAGGGCAATCCAAAGCAAAAACCCTCAGGTTTCAAAACAGAAAAACACATTAATCTAGGATGGTAAACGAAGAAAGAAATGCTTTCGTAGAAACATTAGGAATCTCCTTAATTTCAAGCTACAAACCAAAACACAGATGTAGCTATTATCAGATGATCCACTACTGATTTTTAATCAATTTCAAATCCTTAGTGAATAAAATGGAACCTTACCAATGGGTCTTAGCATTCCTGTATTTCTATAGGCTGTTATTTAATAGGATATCAATCCCCAGCCCCAGACATCCACTATAAGTAAACTCTCCTGTAAAATTTATACCTAATGGCTTTTGACAAAACGAACTCCCGCATATTTACTTTTTTATCTCTGCTTCTCTCAATTAAGGTTACTGTGTTCCTGTGAAAAGTAGTTACATACTTTACTGTGAGGTACAAATTCCTCCATCATTTTCTTTAAAGGATTTTCATAATCCACAATCATCTGGCCAAGGCGTGGATATTCTCTGTCACTAAAAGCAACAACAAACAATTCACTCAGGTGTAGTTAATATTAGTAGTAGTATTATTAAACACACTTCCTACACAACAGATTTTTACCTTGCTCCATGTGTCATTTCATGGGCATAGTTATACAATCCAATGATAGCCTTCCTTTCTTCAATTCGAGACAGCAATATCATTAGAGTTGTGTAGGTTATAATCAAATCTAGGTAGTTCTTTGTTAAATCGAAGTTTACAGTCTAGAGATAAAACACAGTAAATCATCACTCTAAAACGTTCAGAAACAAGTATAAAACATTTTCCTTACCTTTCCACCAATTTTCAGCATTTTTTAGATACAATGGACTGTCTTGATCAAAGTTTTTGTTCTGGTTGCATACAGACTTTGTATGATCTTAATTTATTCACTCAGATCCCCAGAACTGTTTGTATTCATGAAAGCAAGCATGCAAATAAATCTTTCTGGGCTCAAGTGTCATAGGTTAGCTGACAGATCGGAAAACTTTTCTTGGATGTTACTAAGCAGTCAGCAAGTGCCTTGGCCTGTGAATTATATTTTAATAAGACTGTGTAATGTAAAAAAACTAGCGCATATTCCACTGGCCTGGTAAGATCATTCCATAGGATATATACCTGCTCCTCTTTCATAGTATGAAACTAAGTCAGCCAAAATTTAGAATAATGACTAAAACTAGCAAGGTGACATTATGAACATGAGGAAAGAAAGCCGACACCAAAAAGAAAAGGTGTTTGAGGTTTTATTAGGGGTTTTTTTGGTGTTTGGTGGTTTGGGGATTTTTTTGTTTGTTTGTTTGTTTGTTTGTTTTAATGTAACACCTTTAGCTGCTGTTATACTTGGTTTAGCCAACACCAGAAGTGACCTTCTCACAGATCTCTTAGGTGGACAGCAGTTACATTCCCGTTTTGTAAGCCTACATGGCTTAAGCATGTAGATGACAGAATAAACTTGCAGATACAATAAAGGAAAAATTACAGAAAGATTTGTACGCCTGGTAACAGACAATCCTGTTACTGCTGTCCATGTTTAAAATGGTCTTATAAAAGTTAGAGATCTGAAGATTACAGTACTTTTATTTCTCTTGCATTTATAACCAGAGATGTCATGTTCCTTGGACTAACATAAACATGTCCTTCTAATTCTCCACAGAGGACTCTGATTAAAAACATTTTTAAGTGGCATTTTAAAGTTTAAACCCAGAAACTTACAATATCAAAGAAGACTTGGCAAGCATCAATAGTGTTCAACAGCTCACAAACATGGTCCTTGAAAAACAAAGGAATAACTTTAGTTTAAAAAAAACCTCAGTAAATCACTTTACGATGCTTAGTGATGGAGACTGATTTTTTTTTTAAAGAACAGAGCTACAAGTCCAGCTATTTCATTATATAGTGTCATTTCATAAAAAGAAAGACAGAAACCTGATGTGACAGAACAACTGACATATTTGCAATACCTTACCTTAAATTCCATAACATCAACAAAAGTGAAGTAGTATAACGCCAGGTTTTTCAGAATCTCCGATTTTTCTTTCTGGAGCTGAGCAAGCTGTTGCTAAAAGAGAAACATAAACATGCACACTGTTCTTAGAAGAACTTGAGAAGACTGCTGAAAAATAATACCTGTGAAGTGCAGAGTAACCACCAGGCTATGCAAAGAAGCCTTAACATGGTTTTCTAAGACTGAGGTTCTGTGTGTCTCAAATACACACAAGAGTTCTCAGAACAGATCATTTTAACAGCTGCCGACTATACTTTGAAGATAAAAGTCAAATTAGTACACATTAGTACCAAAGTCATATTGTTTAGCTCAGCTAGAGATGAAAATGGGTAGTTAGGAAAACAGTGTTATCATATGTATAATTAGCAAAAGCAGAACAGTACGTGAGCACAAATCAGTATGACCAAAAAAAACCAATGACGTTACTTGAAGTGGGAGAAAAGAAGGTGGCAGGTTACAAACTTTACTACAGAAAAACATTATGCTTTTAAATTCTGAACTTACCAAAAAGAATATCCAGGCAAAGCCACGTTAAGCATGCAAAATAAAATGTAGATACAAACATAAAATACAGTAACGGTTCTTTGACCAGTTCCATATAAACACAATAATACATTCAAACAAAAGCAACAAAATAAAGAAACAAAAAAGAAGCAAAACACTAGCATTAGACACTGGTGGATAAAATGGAAGAGGCAAATGTGAATACAAAGGCATAAAATAGTTCACATGGATTTTTCTTTTAAACAGACAATGAAATATCATTTAATTTCCGTATTTTTCAAAATTTTCTGGAGGAACCAGACAGATCACTTAATTACAATTAAGAACACACACAAAAAAAGCAGCTGTTACTGAACTGCCATACTGTTTATCTATGTATTACAGTCTCACAGCACTGCAAGAATCTAATTATTTAACTTGCAATATCCAGCTACTAATTAAGTCTCCTTCCTGATGTATGAATTGAAATGAGTTAAAGCAGTCATAATACTCAATATGAAAAAGTGCCCTCCAAAAAGCTGCAAGATTTTAAATTAAAGACTGACAAAGTTAAATAGGATTTTCTTCTCAGCAAGAGCAATCAATTATAAGAAAGATTAAATAAATTGTTTCAAATTAGTTAGCTTATTGTCATGAGAGGTTAGAACTGAATGCGCTTCTTCATCTCCCTCTCTTCATAAAGCTGTGCTCTGTATTCTCAGTTTTATGTAAAGCACTAAAATTCCTCTAAATTAAAAAATACAGACTACCTGGACCACTATATCATATGTAAGATAATTTTTGCTTCTTTCCTCTGAATTTTTAGAAGCTATTATGACTTTTAGAAGTGATTATGATTTTTAGAAGCCTTGAGCCATAAGGCTTCCATTGTAGCCAAGGAAGACAGGCATATACAGAGTTACGAGCAAACTGGAATGGCTACATTATAGAATACTCCTGCCTACTTTTAAACCAGAGCAGAGGATTTAACTTTGAAGGTCCAACTTTGAATGCCTGCCCTACATAATATTTGAGTTTCTTTCACACAGTCATTAGCTGGGACTTAAATGAAAAATGGGTGCAAGTACATATACTTATTCTGTAACCTCTCATGCACTAGGTTATTTCCATTTAAACTGCTGCTGTACAAAACCTGTTTTCAAATGTACGTCCTATGAATTGCATTTTTGATCCTCAGTATGAATTTGCTGCTACCTTTCACAGTGTGTACCTTAAACTTTAACTGCCTCGTGCTCAGAGAACGAAGCATCCAGCATCATCATACGCAAAGCCTGGAGCCCCTGCAGGTCTGCACAGCTCCAGCAAACCTCCAGGCCAACTTGCGTCTCTACTCAGCACCTCCCCAGAGGAAAGAGCGCTTTGTACTTTCAGGGCTGCTTCATCTGTCAACAGTTGTTACGATGAACATTCGTCACTTAAGATGCTTGGTTTTAATCTTCATCCTGCCCCTGTCATTTAATCTATTTATTGCAAGTGATTTGTTTTTAAAACACCAAGCAGAAATAGGATTCGCTTCTGTGCAACTAACACAAGCGTGAATTGGATGAATTTGAGGAGATGTTTCATGATTTTTCAGAAACAGACCATATGGTATCGTTCAGAAGTAAGAATAATTCTAGCGCAGAAAGACGACGAAACCAAAACTTGCATTACGACTGCACATACACTTTAACAACTTTTTCCTACTGCAATCCTATCTCACACTAAACGAGGCGCAATGCTAAGGGAGACTATCAAGATTATAGGTTGTTGTACACAACACCTATGTTTGGTATAACAAATAGCAACTGAGGACGTGACAGTTTCAAAGCCACAACACATTTGGGCCACAATCCATGAAGTGGGGAGATATGGCAAATACAGAGACAGTGCTGGGAACTATGCCTGCAAAATAAATAGTCTTTTTTTCAGAAATTCTGTGAAGCTGTACATTAAACAAGAGAATACAGGGGGGTATTCATTACACTCAACCAAGAACTGAGGAATCACTGCTGTGCACTGTTAACTAGTTGCCTGTGTTCCCAGAAATACTGATACTTAAATGATGCTAAAACTTTCATACAGAGTTAAGGTGATCATTCTTTGAACTCTTGAGCATTGAGGGTGTAAGAAAACTCTTTAAAAAAATATTAGTATCAAAGTAAATCAACATGTCAACTGTAATCACTGTTAAATCAGCATGATGCAAACAGTTCAATTCATACAGCACAGCCTGACCAGTGATGTTTAAAAGTACAGCTTAGAGCATGTAGGGTCTTGGATGTTTATTTGCATTTTTATCACTCAGGAATGTGGGTGTAGCTCTTTCCACACCCACTGCAACAAAACTTTCCATTACTAATTTCCTAACAGCTGTTAAGAAATAGCTGGTGCTATATATTTGGTTTGAGGCTTTTTTCCTTAGCCTGCATTTCCGTTTATCAGCAAACATTTCTGTTTCCAATATTCAACGAAAGTTTTAAAATAGGATAAGCGGAAGAAATAACTCTTAAAACATTACTAGCATCAAAAGATTATTTTCACTACAGCTAACCATGCCTTGTTGATTGGTTAGACATAAGTCTTATTTATTCTTAAAGAATGAGGTACAAATTATACCAACAAGGACAATAGTGTTTTTGTTGAATGAGCGGAATTAGATTTAAGATGTATGAAAAGCTGTATATTATTTTGCATAATATAGCAAGATTAAAAAAAATTGAAAGAATTTATCTGAAATCAATTATTTTGTCTATAAACAAAATACCACCTCTCCAATCATATTTGAATATTATTTATAAAACAGGATTTTAAATACCAGAGAGTGAAGCTGACACTTTATCAAGTACATTATCTACAAGAGAAGTAACTGATCTTTACCAAGTTGTCTTGTGCCTTTCCTTCTTCATACTAAACCCCCCAAATCTTTACAGAACTAATTATGTACACAGAGAAAGTACATTAAAAGCAGCGCATTAAAGGAAGCGAAAAACAAATTGGAAAGTGCAAGACAGCCTCACTTAAAGCTTACATGAACACAATGGCTCAGAGACAACAAAGTAATGACACAGATGCTGGCATATTAACAATGTGAATAAATACAAGTTAATATGAAGGCACAGGAAAAATACGAGACAACTAGAAAAGGTTGTTCAGAGAGTTTTGTGTGTGGAAAACCAGAGGATAACTGTAGTTCTGTAACTATTTTATCATATTTAATTGACTGATAGCAGTAGTATGTGAATAAATGTCTTATTTCACGATCTGTGAATATACAGTAGGTAGAGGAATTTTCTCCTTCTTACACCAGTGTGATATTTTTCCTGCAAGTATGGTCATTAAACACTTGTATTTGTTTTCTACAAACTGACACCATAGATATTACAATCTCCTCAGAGAAAACACCATCAACTTAATCTTACTAGCTGGAATACAAGCCCCAAAAAGCAGTATTACAAATTCTGACTGGTAAAATTCTGGGGACAGGGGTAAATCATCACTGTCACTATTCTTACTGTCATTTATTATACTCACTATGCTTGCCTCCTGTAGAGTCTTCAGATGAAGATTTTAAAAATTCAACTCATGTGAACAAAGTTCTGTATCTACAAAATCCATAGCAGAACGGTGGGGAGAGAGAAGGATCTAATCAAATGAAGAAAATGAGGTTTAAATTCTGTAAACTAACTATAGAACAATGGATGTGTCCTTGGTTTTGTTATTTCCAATTAAAAGCAGCTTCTGAAGTGACAGGCTGCATATAAAAAGAGATAATGGAATATTTAACATGTTTACTAAACTAATGTTTCTACTGCAAGATCTATTTTTGGTTTGTTTTCAAGTTTCTAGCACTAAGTTAACTCTTTTGAAAAGAAAATA
The DNA here is from genome assembly GCF_965183815.1 of Platalea leucorodia. Classification (NCBI taxonomy): domain Eukaryota; kingdom Metazoa; phylum Chordata; class Aves; order Pelecaniformes; family Threskiornithidae; genus Platalea; species Platalea leucorodia. The sequence continues at coordinate 64,826,461 of NC_138827.1, forward strand.
GTCACCCATGACCCTCCACAACTGTCACTGGCCCCAGGGCTGACCATATTATTAACAATGGCAGACAACTGGAGCAGTGAGGCTCCTCTTTAAAAACTGATCTACCTGTCAGTCATAAGGAACAGTTTCCCCATTCTCTCACTTTCTTTTACATAAATTCATACAGTAATTCCTACATTAGACTTATTATGTATTACTGTATTGCACAAGTTTTGGCCACAGGTCTTGACATTTCCGAGGCAACTGTTTACAGAATAGAAGTCTCGTCTGTGCTATTCTATAGATAAAAATGTTTTGGACATATGTCTCTAGATGCCTTCATCCTTACATTTATGTCATGAAATCATGGAAGACTTCATTTGAAATGCATGAAAACTTATTTTGGAATGCCATCTCAGTAACACTGCTTAACTAAAATACTGTTTAGGTATTAATGAGGGTTTTTTTGTTTCACTTTTTTTCTAATGCCCAAGCTCTTAAATTGTCAATCATCAAATCAAAGAGGATTTCAGTTTTAATGGATGAAGAAAACAGGTTAAGTATTACAAACATTCACTCCGTTGCAGGTATTGCATACGCTATTAAGCAACAAGAGTGAGCACATGACTAGTTGGTTTAGCTTGGCAAGTGACTCATATGGACTGATTTGACTTACAGCAGTGTACTACAATGATTTATTACAAAAATTGATATAAAATAAATTAGTTTTGGATGCTACTCCATCTCAAATTCATGCACAATCGGCGGTTAAGCCATGAATATAAACATCGCTGCTGATAATACTTACAATTTTGAAAAAAGGTAAGTTACATTATGACAGTTCTGTTTGGTGAAACATTTTAAAGAGACTTTAAGATTTCACATTACCTTTTGGAATCTCTAGGAAAAAATGCTCACTTTCAAATGATAGGCTGAAAAATTTTACGTACTATTCTCTGATTATATTATAGCATAAGTCATTTTAAGCTGCAAAGTCAGTCTTATGCAAGCAACAACTGAAGATATCAGACATGATACTGCGTACAAAATCAGAACAGTAGGTGTGGTTGGATCAGAGCAAGGCATTAGCAGAGCAATTTCAATTCTGAATGATTTTTAGTTAAATGTAGATAAAATTTTATTTGTCGCAGATATTTTGCTGTTTCTTCTGAAATAAACTTAGTACATCCTATTCTGGAGCACAAGAAATCTCAACTGCTTGTACAAAGCTGAACAGATACTAGTTACTTGTCGTCTGGCTTTACTCGTGCAGGGGGATCTCCTGTAAACTAAACTACTGCCCTGGTGAGTTTTGGAAAACCAATTTCATTTGCAGTCCCTTCAGCAATGTATGTTCCTTGAGCAGCAGTGAGCAGAGTTGAACAGGCAGCCGTGCAAGGAAAGCACGGCATCCTCTTACCTGGAAAAGATTTTAGTCTTCATGGCCAGGAACCCAGTTAGTTTTGTGGTAGAATATAGGGAGTTGGGTTTTTATTGCTTAAGTAAGCAATAAGGTGTCTGAAAAATCGAGTCTCCCAGACTCGACAGACAGATATAGAACTCCAGAAAGCTGGGGAAAAATATTTAAGTTTACTGAATTTGGGGATTTAAGTTACTTTGCTTAAGCTAATCTTAAGAAATCAGCTGCCATGGGTGTTAATTACCCTACCGTTTCCTCAAAAGTTTTTTAGAGAAAAAGAATTACAAATACATGAAGCAGCACAGCTGAAACCCTGATTTCTCCTTGGAAGAGAATTTTATCTAATTTTATCTATTTAAAGTTATCTTCACTAGCATTGTGCAAATTACAATATTAAAAGCTTCCTTAGAAACAAGCAGACAAACAAATTACATCTTCTTTTTGACACTGTACCCCTTGCAGGGGCTGAAAGGAGTATTTCAAAAAGTGAAGTGTTTTGAGAAAGACTAATTATTGCAAGCACCTATCACAAATTAAAAAGCAAGACTGGTTATAAAGCACATATTTCAATAATTTTATTATAGAAAAAAAGCATTTAATAAAAGCATGCATTAACATGTCTTCTAATAAGCTTTAGCCAAGGAGGTCCAGCCACGCTGTGCCCGCACCACCTCTCCCACATCCAGCTAATTTGCGACGCAACCAGCTCACTATAAAGTGAAACTGTGAAAGACACAGTAAGCAGACCAAACATACATACTGGGATCTAAAAGGAAAAAGCCAACACACCCATGAAGAAAAAGTAAATAAAATGTAAAGTGAACTAATTTACATCTACAGATCTTAACACAGGCAGGCTGGAAATGCTCGCATTGCTTGTACTCTACTCTCATATGATCTTGTTTTCAGTCCCTGCTGACATAATACAGCAGAAAATTATTACAACTTAATCAGGGAAATAATGCCCCAAAATACTATCTCCTAAGAAACGGAATGTATAGTCAATATAAACCATAATGGAATTGATACGAACAATACTGGGAAGATAGCTACTAAAAGATGAAGATCAGCAGTACGCAGAAAACATGGAGGTTTCTCCCACTAACCATTCACTTACAAACTTCCGAGTAATGTTTCGCTGGTCTGCTTACTGCTAAGCAGTGACTAAGCCTTAACTTCTCCAGTAGACATTTAAAAATACAGGAAGTTTTTCTACAGGGCAATTGCTGAGGAGCAATCTGAGTAAAAGAAAAACATATGTTCAAGAAAGAAGGCTGATATTCCCACTACTTCCCATATGTGGTGTTTTGGAAAGCAGAAAGGAGGCTAGCTCCATCACACTAAGACACAGAGCTTTACCTGTGCAGGCAGCAGATTTTTCAGACCCCACACACCATCTACAGAAAACCTACGTCTTTTCTCCCTGCATCTTCAGTTCCCCATCGTGAAGTATTTTATTCTGGTTTTACAATGGCATTAAATGTTAGCATTGACTGAGAAGAGCAATTTTTAGGTGCTACTACATTTTTTTTTGAGTTCTGTATATTCCCTTTTGATTTCTCTGTGGTGAGAACATTGCCTGTACACCTTATAAGAGGATGAGGTCTAAAAAACCTTCAGAAAAATCAGGCTGCTTCTGCGTCGCTTACTTTGGAACTTTTCTTCTGAAGCCAGTCAAGGAAATTCAGTAAAAATAAACGTTACCCTGAGTCAATACTAGCACAATCAGATCACTGATCTGACCAAGAATGATGGTGCTATAAAGCTTTTTGGAAGGCTTCTCCAGTTTAGAAGGCTTTTTCAAAGCAAAGCTTTAGTCAATTTAAAACAAATATAAATACTAAGGCTTCCCAAACACAGAAGATAGATACTCTTTATTATTATACAGCTTTCTTTTCAGATAGGACTCTAAAATGTTTGTTTCTCACTTTGTCAGTCCTTTAATTTTTTTGTTTACATACAGTCCCTCCTTTGCAGGTATTTCGTACACTATTAAGCAGTACTACATTGCTGGCCAACATCATTAACAGTTGATTTAAGAGCTCAGTCTTCAAACTGCACATTTGCAAGGTTATGTGGCTCACATGGTGACTGGAGAAGAAAGGGCAAGTGTAAGAGATCACAGGGACTGCCCTAGGACAACAGGAGAGAGTGAGTTATGAACTAATGAGGTCCAGAGTTATCTGTAATCGATCCTCTGGAAGATGAACTATTCCATTTTATTTTTTAGCCTGGTCAGCAAGGATTCATCGGGCATTTCATTTTTGTTTGAACTGCTCATAAACTTTTACTCTTGCTACAATACTGAAAATCAGCGATTGTCAGACATCGCTGTAGTCTGACTCAGCATGTCAAACACTGAAGGAGGAACAAAACCAGGAGCTGTATTTTTTGTGAATAAAGATGTAAAAGCTATCAATAGCAAACATAACAGAATCACTTGTTTCAAAAGACTAAAAATGCAGGCTTTTCGAGATCGGGCATTTATCTGATTCACTCTTCAATAAAATGCATTGTTCACCTCTGAGACATAAAACACACTAAATGATGGCACCCGAGAAAAACAAACTGCCAGCTAAGAATAGGTCAAAAAATCAAAAAAGCAGGCACCACTGCTTCTCTCACCGAATGGAAGCTTGTTTAGCAACATCACCTACTGACAAGTCAATAGGTATTACTAACTGTATAGATGCACAATGGTAAGCTATGGCAACCGCTGGAATTGAACATAGAAAATCCAAAATGCCTCCCTGAAAGGCTGTCCTGGAATTTTCACTGCAAGGAGGAAGCCCAGGTTATGACTTCTCCACTATTTCCCCTACAATAATCCTTTGTAATATTTCATTAATTGATGTGTCCTTGTTTCAATAAGCTTCCTGCCCTTTCAAATCTCTGATCACCCGTTTCCCTACTGAAGGAACTCACTGGTATGCCCTCCTAATATACAGTGAGCTGGCTGGTGGCCAGTGGGAGGAGGGAGACAAAGGAAGAGCGAGGAGGGGAACACCTTCCTGACCAGGAGCTAGATGCTTCTGCCTTTTTGAAGCTAAGGTTTACAAACAAAAATTTATCTTACATCAAACTAGAACTTTCTCTGCACATGACATGGCTTTTGTCTCACTAGGTATCTGTTATGGGTAAAGGTTTCTTTTGGGACACACAACACACTACAGGAAAACATCTGTAAATAACTAAGACAAGCAAACTGCCGTCAGCTCTGACCTCAGGGAGGGAAACCTCAGCTGCCTACTGTTAGAACTCAAAATCCCTACTTTAAACTGTGCTCATACATAAAGAGGGTAGGCTTTTGATAACTGTGCTTAATAAACACAGGCCTGGCTGGCTCATGGTAAATAAACACAAGGCAATGACAAAACATTATGAGCGTGTCCTGTTTTAGAAACTGTGATTGTCAAAATATATCAAGTTAGCTTTGATCTCTTTCCATAAACTTCACAGTACCAAATCCTTAAATATCTATCATTAGTTAAGCTCCAAATTCATGGTCAACAACCGCAAGACATGTAGACCATACATGCAACTGCATTAAACAAATTCTGTGTGCATAATCTTTCACTTTTAATAGTAGAGCTGCCACTGAAGTTTAGAGAATACAGAAGCATTGACCAAACAGGGTTTAAAGGGTTTACTATTTTTACATAACTTTGATAAAGAATTTGCCATATTTGTTACTAACACAATCAACTTCAATACAAAGATGAGTGATACTAAACAATGCAAAACATGTAAAAATTTTAAAGTGAGAAAGCAATGTTACTGAAATAGTTTCCTCCATAAGGGCAAGTTTTTCTGATTTTTTTTTCATTGGTATTACTGGAGACATTACATAGAAATTCTAGATGGCATTGTAAAAGAAACTAATTATTCCCACTGCTATTACCACTAGCGTTCTGCAGAAACCTGAATGCTTAAAGCCAGCCTAAACCTCTCAAGCACACATGCAAGTAGTTGCATGCAGGGAACATGCAAACCCAACACCTACCTCCACTTCCACCTTTGGAAAGAAATATAAGCAGGTAAAACAAAAAGCTTTCCCTTGACTTTCAAATTGAAACAGAGAAACAAGGGTACATCACCTGTCAAAAAGCCTACCTGTAATCTAACAATCTTCATTATCTCTAAAAGGCTACAAAGTCAAATTCAGCAATACTGGATCACTTAGAAGGGTGAAAAATAATTTCCTACTGCAACTGAACTCACTACATCTGAGGAGGAAACAATTACATTTCTGTATTTTTGTACATCACAAGGTTTCTCCTGACATACTAAAGCAGTCTTTATTCCCACAGGGACTGACCTCATAGGCAAGGGCACCTATACGGTACGAGCATCTGTAAAGTACAAACAGATTTTCACACTTTGCAGTCAGGTGCCTTTTTTTGATCTGCTGGTCAGCTCTCATCACAAATAAAGTTATGCAACTTCCATCTTCTGCAATCAGGCTGGTCACCAAGAATTTCTGCTATCAAAATAGGGCATGATTTTTTCGAGGACTACTTCCCATTGACAATTCTTCGAAATGGAACAGAAAAGAGTAGGCAAAAGGAAAACCAGAAAGTGTCCTACCCTAACAAAACCAATCCAGAATTACAGTATAATAGTCTCTCATTGGAGACAGTTCTTTCTGAAGTATTCTGTCAGACATTTGAATCAACAACTATATTCCAACTGCAACTGTCAGCATCAGGTGCTTTATAAGAATACATAAAATCTCATATATTTGAGCAACAAGTGCTGAAGGGTATTGAGAAAAATACTTATATAGCCATTTAGTTACTTACATTGTTGTTGCGTGTTTCTACTGCCGGAAACTTCCTGACTATGAATTTGACAGCAGATTCCAGGTTTTTGTCAATAAGATAGGATGGTTTGGCTTTGGGGTCACCACATGCCTATAAAAAAATACAATAAAAAATGAAGTAAAAATACAATCACTCGTCTAAAGCTAAGTGATAGGTGCAAATCTGAAGACAAACTAGAAAGATTCTTTTTTGTTTGTTTGTTTTTAGTGAGCAGGTGATAAAATGAAAGGCAAAGTGCAGGGACTGTCACAGCTGAAATATGCAATGGGAAACAGTACAGAGATGCTCTTCTACTGAAAAAGATGCATGGAAGTATCAAAGCAGTTAGTGCAGAACAGCAGTGAGGGAAAAAACTCAATCCTAAAAGAAGGAGGAAAAAAAAATGGTTTCCTTTTAATGCTATTCCTGGTTTGAGGTAGTGTTGTATTCATCTGGAGTTAATAACTGTTAGAAAATTCAATCATGTCATCATCTGTGGAGGACAGCGCTGGGCACATTAAATGATTAAACTATCTTTTGTGGAACAGAATTAAAAGCCCCACCACCAATCTGCATTTAATTTTTCTTTAAATTGTTAACTGCAAGACAATTTTCCATCCCACAATAAAACCACCAGTACTTGCCTAAAGTATCCTATTTCCTTAATTAAGAACTCAAGTTTTGCTCATTTTCTTTACTCCGACAGTAGCATAGGCTATGCTTTAAAAGCAGCAATCAAGAAATGTCATTAAATTTTGATCTGAACAGAAGTCGCAACTAAGTGTTAAGTCTCTTAAATAACTTACAGACATATCAGAACAGCTTCTGTGGACAAACGACTGACGAAGCACCTACTTTTGCCAGCTACAGTGCATGCTGTCAGACACACTTCTCAACTACTCTGACTAGCAAGCCATGCTATACCATTTAGTTTGGAGAAACACACTAAAAGCAGCGTTACTTACATGACAAAATTTGTGCTCAAATTGTGTTTTCTCTCAAATATTCATTTAGTTTTATAGTCCTCATAGGGGTTTGCAAAGGAGTTTCGTGTCTCATGCAAAACTAAATTACATGCTAGGCGTTTCTACGCAACATAGTGAACTTTAAATGACAGCTCATTTAAAAACTTTTCCACATTGATTTCTATGACCGAGTTGTGGACTGTAGAGACAGAAGTCATGGAGTATGAGACCGATTCTGAAAGCGGGCAAGCGGGCAAAGGGAAGGTGAAAAGCTTTGCAAACCTTCCAAACTTGTCCTTGCTGGGAAAGCAGTGTAATAAAAAGAGAGAAAAATTACATATAAACAAATTACTCTTAAATTCTAAAATATGTTACATTTAAGTGAACTAATACACTATTACCTACATCCAAGAGAACATTACGATCATCTGTTACTCTAGGCAGCATACTTTCTACTCAATGGTGATTATTCTAATACTCACAAACAACTTTACATGTACTTATTAGAATTTTACTATTGTGCAAAGTGCTGCTTATATGCTGAAACATGTAACTTCTAATAGTATTTCCAAACTAAGTTCAGGCAGGGAGAGAAAAAAAAGGAGTTAACAAACATCACATGCAACTACGGGGGGGAAAAGGAGAGAAACTCAGTGAAGTTTTACATACCTGAAAAAGAAACGGTAGCCAAGAAAAAAAACAAAAGAGTCATTATTTTAAGTTTCTAAAACTCCTACCAGCAGTACATGACCATCATGACGTATGCTAACATACTACTCTAATACCAAAACTCTCACATTCACTAATTTTTTCCACAAAAATACTAAATTGTATTAAAACGTCACATCTATAATACTCCAAGAGGAATTTATAATGAACATAAATTCAGCAACATCCACATTATCAATTAGATATTAAATAGTTGCTTTGATATTCTTACAGCAGCAAACAATGCGTGCCACAGAAGATCTATTCTGTACACACTTTGAAGTCTTTACATAATTTCAAAAGTAAAAATTATACTGTAAATCGACATCAAAAAAGCAAACAATGCGCGCTTCAAATTTACAAAGTCTTAATTAACTAGATGCCATGGGTTTGTCAGAATCTGTGTCAGATTGTTTCCATTTTCTGTCCTTGCCATACATTATATCACTTTCTCTACTAAAAGAAGGACTACAAGCTAAGAAAACAGCTTAATGGACAACATATATTTGTGGCCTGTTAAAATCCAATATGGTTGCTCTTATATAGGAGATGAGGTATCTGCCACCATTGACTTCCTAATGTTTTCAGTCTGAATTGAAACATTACTTCTACATACACTCCTTATTTTTCCTAGCAACAGATGTTTTTCCTCCTATAAATCAGCTTTCCAAAATGTTTACTAAAAATTATGTTCTACCCAAGCTCTTACACACAGATCATTCACATGGAAACAGACATCTGAAAATGCTAACATGCACATCTTGGCATGGCTTCAGGAACTCCATTCCCAGAGGTGACAAATAGTATCCTCAGTTTAACTGGCAATCCCCTCGATATGCTTGAATATGCAAGAGAGCTTTGCTCCTTCCCGTTGTTTGCTAACATCACACTTAAAGCAACTGTAATTCTTTCTACTAATAAACTACACAAGATTCATCCATAGATAAGAAAGAAAACTGCTGCAAGATATAAAAGGTATCCTTGGTACAGTTCCAAAATTCCAGCTTCTAAAAAGCTGTACAAGCCTACCTATGTGGACTGAATAGAAAGAGGACAACAGACACCACCAAACCAGTGGGTCAATGCCTTTTCCTTCCCTCTCCCATACTCCACAGCAGCTCAGCTCCTTTCTAAGAACTGCTATTATTTGATTACTAGCGTTGTTGCATCAATACAGTTTTCATTCATACTGTTACCTGCATTCAGCATCCCATGTAAAACAGTCTACGTAAGCTAAACCTCTCCTAAAATGGCAAACAGACCTATGAAGCTCAAGCTCACTACAGTTTACTCGAGAAAGCATAAGAAAAATGAAAACACAAACCTCAATCCTAGCACTTTCACACAAGTGTTAAAGTGTGGTAAGGCACATAACCACAATTTTGCACTGCAGAAAGAACAAAGACATTGAGGGCAATGGTCTTAGAATGTAGATAAGAAAGGTAGCTTTTAAGAGCTGTATTAGTCAATATAAAATCCCTTGTCAGTACTGTAATAGGCAGGAACATCCTGGTACAGCATACAAAGATCACTTTGCCATATACAGCTCTCCAGCATTCAAACAGAATTTTGAGAATTCGCCAAATGCAGTAGCCCTTCCTCAATCAGCCTTAGATGTCACTTTTTCCCCTAAGTGGGCTGAAATAACCTTTTTTCATTTCTCATCTTTAAAAAAAAAACAAACAACCAAACAAAAGAATGGCTACATTTTTTGAGCATTAAAAAGAAATTTGAGAATTAAAAATGTTCTTAGTAGTGCAGCATTCATGGAATACAGCTCTGAAGCTATGGGATTCCAGCTGCTTCAGCCCCAAAATATTATACTGAAAGAATCTCCCAGCAGTCCTCTGTAAATTCCTTTGTACATTACTAAACAGCTGTCAAGCAGTTACGCTGAAAAAGATGATGCAAAGCTACCATCAGAGACTAATCTAAGTAATGAAAAAAAAACAAACTAAAAAGGACTCAGAAACTGGATTTCTATCAAGTTACACAGCATTTCTTTCCACAGCGCTTTAGAATGGTATGATAAGCTCTCAACTAAGTGAACGTATTTCCCTGATCTGATTCTGTGCATCCAGCTGTAACAAGAACAACATGATTTCTATAGCTAAGAGACTCATTATTTAGAATACATCTTTGCTATCATATGCATAGGCCATCAAACTTCAGATAAGACACATCAGACTACGTGTACTGCTTAGAGATGCTTTACTACGCCACACGTTTTGAATTAAAGCAGCGTTTTCCTACCTAGCCTAATAATCTAGATAACTAGATTATTGTTATTAAACAAAATTCAGACTCTATTCTTCACTTGATGCTATTAGGTTCTTCTATACTATTTCCACTTTGAAAATGAAGAATACTACATAGCTTCACTTTCTAGGTTGTACTCATTCAGAAGCAGCCAACAAGAAAATACCCAACAACAAAAACCTGCTTAAGGTCTACATTTAAGATAAGTAGCCTCTAAAGAAGAACAGAGAATCCAGTACAACTGCCTTTGGCCCCGAGTGTACCAACATTAAGAGATACAGCAAAGAGACCTTTTTCCCCAATACAGTTACAGCTATCACTGCAAAAATCAAAGCCTAACATTTGATTTCCTACTTGAGGACAGTGGATGTTGGATGAGAACAAAAAAATCATCCATCAGCAAAATAACTACATATATCCAGTTGATGTGACATGAATAAAGGGAAGTTTATGTTCAGGTACAATCATTGTACCTGACCTTATTTCTCTCTACAACTACCTGAAAGGAGGTTGTAGCAAGGTGGGGCTCGGTCTCTTCTCCCAAGTAACAAGTGATAGGATGAGAGGAAACGGCCTCAAGCTGCGCCAGGGGAGGTTTAGGTTGGACATTAGGAAAAACTTCTTCCCTGAAAGGGTGGTCAGGCACTGGAACAGGCTGCCCAGGGAAGTGGTTGAGTCTCCATCCCTGGAGGTATTTATAAGATGGGTAGATGTGGTGCTTAGGGACATGGTTTAGTGGTGGACTTGGCAGTGGTAGGTTAAGGGTTGGACTCGATGATCTTAAGGGTCTTTTCCAACCTTAACGATTCTATGATTGCCAAAAGCCAGTGCCACGGCATAGTATACACAGGGTGCAAACTTGCATTTAGAAAACCTAAACTTCACTCATGCTTTTTACCTAAACCTGCCACATGCCCTTGAGTAAGAACATTGTGAAGTATTACTTGAGTTACATAGTGTAGGATGATTGAAAAAACAAAAGCCTAAATATGTTACTGTGTTATAGAAATACCTTTTATACCCTTCTTTTTGATGCTAAGCCCAACCTAACAGTTGGACTTGACGATCTTAAAGGTCTTCCAACCTAAATTATTCTATTCCAAATGATTAGCAGGGCTGTTTCCCAATAAAAGAGAAACGGGGCCATTTGAATCAATAATTTCCTATTTTCATCCCCCAAACCTCCTACATCAGAAGATGGTTATAAAACAAGTCATATTTTGCAGCAATTTAACATGCTTTTATTACTTCAAGAGCTCTTGATTTACTGTTACTGCAGACTTGAGATAAAACACTGCTGAGCACAGTTCGACTGGACTGTGACAAAATATACTGCAATAAATCTTAGTCAACAAATCACCTCACCTTCAACTTTCATTTACAAATGAATCTGCACTAAAAAACTCTGTGAATTTAACCAGCAAATTGATGGAATTTCAACAACAGCAAAAAAATAAGCCATCCCCTGAGTTAGCAACTTCCATTAGTAAACGGAATTTCATTAGTAAATGGAATTTCTCGTATTAAAAAAATGGGAAAAACACTCCTGTATGTACCATTTACAGTTTACTACAGCACATTCTCTTGACACGCAAGAAAGGCATGCACAGTAAAACCATTTTTCCCTTGTAATAGCTGCTGACATTAAAGACTTCACCCTAAAATGTATCTATAAGTTTGAATGCCTGGTTTGCGGCTATGCATCCTATAAATTATACTAAATAATACATGGCAAAGAAACATTCAAAGAGACAGGTTCATCATTAACTCTAGATTTCAGTAGGATGAAACGTATTATTTATTCTTTGTTTCTGCCATGCATTTAAAATAATGAGATTACAAACTGACAATCTATAATTTTGAAAAAGCAGAACTCCTGAGAAGGAGAGAGGTGAATAATCAATAAAGAGCTGCTTTGAATGGTGAATATGTAAGGAAACAGTTCACACTATGTTTGCCTTAACATCTCTGAAGAAGCCTACCACAACCGCTTTGCTGTATTTTAGCTTTTGTGGAAGCCTAAGTTTAATAATAAACAGGCTGGTCCTAGACAAGCTTTGTGAATGAAGCCTTGTCCCTCTCAACAGCAATGCAAGCAGATGCAAGAATTAGTCAGTCCCACATGGACAAATTATTAGAGTATAGTTTAATGCTTTTGATGGCTAAAATTTAACTGTCCTACACCAGTATCACTTGGGTAATCCTGTACCAAGTAAATAACATTACTGATGCTTCCAGTTACGTAAATGATACCTGTACAAAAGGTAAACCTATATTTTTTATATATAAACTATGCTAACAGATTCAACCAGAACTGTATTGTTTCCATGATCCAATCAGGACCTGGAATCAGAAGAAAGTCTCTAGTTAACTCATTTTGGGACAGTCTCTATAGGCCTCGGACATATCCAAAATATGGCTCAAAATTATTATAAATTTAACAGCTATCGCACTTTTCATGCATGAAGGTTCAAAAGTTGAAAGATAATGCACTTTCATATTAATTCAAAATTACAATTAAAGGTGTTAAAAGTCAGTCTAATGTTTTCTAGAGCTAAGCAAGATGTCTTCCCCACCATTATTCATTATTCAGTGTGTCTTGAACCCCGAAGTATATATTTTATATCCTAGTGTATCCCTACTCAGAGATCCAACCCATTAAAATGTAAACTCATGTGAAATCAGAAGAAAAGGCTAGAAAGGACCTTGGAAAATTGCCTACCCTACTTTCTTGTTCCAAAGCAGGATCAACTGTACCTATGTTGCTCCTGGGAGATGTCTGCCAAATCTTTACTTACAGGTCTCCAACAGGCTATGTTCAAAAACATTCTCACAGTCTTTTTCAATATTTAATGATCTTTTTCATTAGAAAGTTCTGAGATCTAAACTGAACTTTCCTCTCTACAATTTAATCAATCACTTCTTGATCTCTGTGGCCATACTGAATTGCACAAACTACTCCCCTTCTCTCTACAGCAGTCCTAAATACTTAAGAATTTGTATCACTTATTAATTTACTTTTTAAAAAATGTCCCCATTTTCTTAATGGGTGAAATTTTCTGCACCACTGGTCTTTCTTATTATTCTGCTCTGGACTTTATCCATTTTGTCCACATCTTTCTTGAAAAGTGTGTTGAATCAGATACATCTCAGATGAGTCTCAATGCGTGCCATGCAGAGCAAAAGGATTACTGTCTTTGTTTTCAGAGTATCTTGCTCACACGTTATAAAACCTCATGTTGTCCCTGATTTTTTGCAGTGAAACTTAGTTGGCTCACGTTTGCCCTGGCATGTCTTTAACGTCTCCCAGCTATTTTCTGGGGACCTATCTCATTACTTTTCATTTTGTATTTTAAATGTCACTAAGCACAGAATAGCTTACAATCATACTTGCTCAGCCACCTCCAAGTTTGTTAGACCACACCTACAACTTGTTAACCTCAAACTGAATTCCAATTAGGTTCTTCATTATTTCTGTAGCTTCTCCCAGTTTCCTACCTACAAATTCATTAAGCACACTGTAGTCGCTATCTAGGTTGTTAATACAAAGAGCGACTGGAACCAGAGGTAAGACACACCCCAACAGGACCCTGCTGAACCACGATCTGACAGTAAGATCTTTATAAGCATTCCCTAATATGGTTATCCATCTGCTTTCATCATTACAATTTCATCCAGACTGTACTTCCTTCGATTGTTCGTGAGAACAATCAGATGAGGTAATGTCAGCAGCCTTGCTAAGGTCAATGTGTAAAATTTCTGCTAAGTTATCCATACTAGAGTGACCTGTCACCTCGCCAATGAAAGAAATACACTTAGTTTGACACTATCTGTACAGTGATTAATTCACATTGTCCTCTTGTGTTTGTAGCACCTGTTTAAGTAAGCACTTGGTTCTATTAATCAAATATGGGGCAGGTGAAATACAAAGCACAAAAATAAGGAGAAGTTTCACTGCCACAAAACTTTCCCTAAATGTGATTTATAAAGTAACATCTTAATAAAAGAAAGCAAGGCAATGGGAATGCCCTGTCTATTCTGAATCTAAAACGTGAACTGTTAGGGCTTTTTAGCTGTATCTCCTCTGCACACGACCTTAAAAATCTCTTGCAATTAAAACTGGATTTCTTTTTGTGTCAACACATGGCAGGGCAAATAAACGGGAACCGGGGGGCAGGTAATTCATATTTGTAAACAAAGAAACAATGCAAGATAATTCCAGGGATCTACACTTGATGCAAAAGGAAAAATCCACCTGGCTTTCTCTCTGTATATTTTAGAAGATACCAAGGGATATTTTTACATTGTATTAGAAAGTCTCATTGTTTCTTTACAAAATTAGTTGCTTTTCTGAGTCTAAAAAAAAATAACGTGACATGGTATCATCAGCTTGTGTTTGCTCCTGAGCAAAGGAATCTTTTTTTTTTTTTTTTTTTTTATTGCCAGCACTGACTGTAAGTTTGTTCGAGGTTTCCTCCTCTTCTTATCATCAGTGGGACACTATTCTGAGCCAGTCCTCCAAGATCACAAACACAAATAGACCAACATATACTGTCATCTTAATCTTTAAAGAACTGCTGACATCTGTCAAGCACTAGAAGCAATACTGCCCCACCCTAAGACACTTCCTGATGACCTGAAGACATCATCTGTTCTTTCCAATACCAGACTTAGAATTCAAAACAAGATTAGTTGTGAGCTTTTCCCCTCAGCTCCAAGCTCTGCCCTCCAGCACAGAGCTCCGTGTCAAAAGGGTGATATAATCCTACACCCTTCCAAACTTCAGACTGGAAACTTCTCCATGTTCTCCCAGTCACCTAAAATCTCTCCTACTTTTTCCTGAAGAACCGCTCTAGTGCCTGAGCAAAACAGTACAGTTTATCAACTGGCTTTTACAACTGTCCCCTGCAATGTTTAGGCTTTGTCAAGTCCTCTCCCGTCCAGTTTTGGAGCTTTTGGGATCTTTTTCTTCGCTGCAATTTCATAAGCAGCGTAAAAGGCTGGTGAAGTAAGATTTGACCTCTATTCAGCCTTGGCTGATCTGGTCAACTTGTCATTGTTTTACCACGGGAGACTTGATGCAGTCCTCCTCTTTCCCTCACAGCATGTGCCTTGTCTTGCTCTTTTGAAAAGAGTATGTACTTCAACTGCTGCAGAAGAGAAAATAAATAGGGAAAATAAAAAGTACTCAGTCTTTAAAATGGCTAACAAGTAATGTGCTCAATACAGGTAAAATTCCAATATTCCCACTATTACATCCTTAAAGAACTAACTGGCAATTAATCACCTGCTAAATGATTTAAATCTGGCTTCATACTCAGCTATGTGGTGCTCACAACAGGATTAGGACCACGTTTTTAGTTTGGAACAGTAAAAATAAAGTCAGCTAAAGCCCCTGCAAATATTTATTCTGTTCCTTATCTATGACTTCAGTTTGGTTATGAATATCTAAGAATTGGTTTAAGATTCTCACTTTTCAGATACTATGTAATCATCGCAGTTGTGAAAGTCAAAAGAATTTGTTTTGTTAATGACATTTTAAGAAAAAATTTTGCACACAAACATAAAACCTGTACCGTGAATAACAAGAGAACATTGCTAGCAAAGCAATTAATGCTAAATAACAGACACATCACGTTTGCATAACATATACTCTAAATAATTCAAAACTTTCAATTTTATCCCTAGCAGTTCTGTCAATGGTAGCATTGCTTTGACATTCATCAAAAATCACACTCTCTTGATTTGCTGTGGCTAAATCTATACTTCAGGTATTTTAAGATGAAATCTCTCACTGCAAATACTTCCCGGTTTCCAAGGGCTTTATAAACAAACAAAAGACAGGCCCACAGAAAACAAGATTATTTCTCTGCCACCACTCTTGAACAATACACTTATTTGACAGTACTGGCAGCGTTACACAAAGCTTACCAACACAGTCTCGGTCTGCTCTGAAAGGTAACCACAAAATCCAAGCTTCACCTGAGCCAGGATGGCATGAAAAAAACCCTGCTGTCTTTGATTTATAGAGGTTTAGTTGTAGGCAAGTAATGACAAAAGAGTTACATGGAAAACAATAATACAGTTGCTACCCTGGGTAATTGCAGATAAGTTCTTAAAAAGTAGAAGGAACAAACCAGGAGAGGAGCCACAACGGTAAGATTTCCAAGTTCAGGACTAATACTGGTCCCAGCACAAAAGACAGCTGAAAGCAGCAACCAAAGGGTCATCCTTCAAAATAACAGCAGCATCAAAAAATCTACCTCCATGCAGATCAAATGTGAGTTTTGTCTCATCGTCCACTATTACCTTAGTAACTCCACTTTTCGTATTTTCCATGTCACACTCAGATGCAAAAACCCATACATTCAGATACTCTATCTTAAAAACAACAAACTTTAAACTATCTGAGAAGACAACAACAGTACAGAAGGGCAGTAAACAGGAAACGATGAACAATTAACAGCTATAAGCAGAATGACATCAAAACTGAAATTTATATAGGAAGATGAAGTATAAATATCAAGTTTCTAATGGCTTTTAACAACTTCTGTAATTCCTTGGGAAGTAAAATTTTCCTGCTTTCTTTCTAACAGTTGAGAAAATTATTAATCCTTTAAAATCTCTACTCCCTAGACAGCATCTACAGCAATCTGAAAGGCAACTATGAATACTTCACCTCTCACTTCCTCTTATTAAAAAAAGTCTTAACCATTTCCTTTAACCGCAATACCACATATTGTGTGGTTATCTCTAGTAACTCGAGTTTCGATATCTTCAATGGAGGAAGCTATGAGAATCTTAAACAGCAGTGTTGGAATCGACTGTTTTCAGAGATGGAAAAAGTAAGGGGGGGGGAAAAGAAAGAAATAAAGAAAAATAAAGTGTTCCAAGCAGCTAGCTATGCTGCAGCTGGGCTGAAGAGAGATCCCCAATACAATACAGCAATCAATCCCGAGACTTCTGGGGCTCACCATCAGAGCTAACCAGCTACCACTGTCAAGCAGTACTGACTGCAGCTTAAGAAAACAACTATTTGAATCACAAATCACTATATGAATGCACAGAGTTGCGCCTGGGACATCTCCAGATTTGCAAAACTACACGTCATGCAATAATCAAACCGCTTGGCCATGCCTCCTCTCTCTCTGCATGTAAGACCTATGCAATTTTGGACTCAGTTCATGGCATTTGCAGGAAAAACTGGTGTCACCTCTAGCACTGATGCTCCGCTACAGAGAACCTATCCATTCGCATCACTTCACTAACATGAGTAACGGCAGAAGCTACCACCATATGGGCAAACGTGCTCAGGACTCTGCCATCTGAACATGCCAGCAAAAACATGTCTGCAGGCACTGGACCGCCTAACGTGAGTAAGCGTCCCCAAATCAGAACACTGGTAATGAAAACAGAGTCTGCACTCACAACGGTTAAGGCATAGCTGTACGTCAAGATGAGGTTTCATTTTTCCTGTCTCATTTCCTGCCTTCTCCCCCCAAAGCACAGCTATGCTCAGCCAAAGTTCCCCTAGCCTGTTTTTCACCTGGTATATTTCTCTTAAAGCATAACAAGTGCACACATGAATGTCTTCCCCATTTTGATGCTTTTCCCTATAAATAGGGAATTTCTGTTTTGTGTTAAAAGTGTGTATATTGATATAATTATTAAGTTGAAGCAATTTTCCAACGTACATAATTGCAAACTAAAAGGAACCTCACTTCTATTTCAGAAAGATAGGAATTTGCAATAATTTAGTTCAAATGCTTTATTTATGTCAGTGAAGATTTGCAGAAACACTCAAGTGCACATCAACTCCTGACATTGCTTTGGTTCAACACTGACTTCTGAATACTTCAATCATTTGTTTGGTTGTTTTTTTTTTTTCTCTCCTGGAAACAACATGTTAAGCAAAATCAACATTGCACTTGGTATAGCCAAGTAGCCCTTATTACTTCTGGAGTACAAGTCTCCCATATGAGCAAAACAATTTGACAAAACATGTCCTTTAGCTCAGATCTGTTAGGCAGGATCACTCCTGACAGCAACCTGGGTTCAGAAGACAGAGCGACCAAGTAAGCACCTAAAACTCCCTCTGCTATTGCTGCAGTACAGGCCAGCTGAACGCAGCACGCGAACGGCACAGAAATTTTAACACGCTAAACCTTCAAAGGTATGCTCGCTGCTTGAAGGTAATAACTAACATTTTCTTCGAAATAAGAAAAACCTCTCAGAAATAACTGCGTTCAAGGCAAAGCAATAAAATCCTAACGAATATTCATTATTCGAAGTGGATCGAGCAGCCGTACACATTCAGATGATGCATCGCACGTCAGGAAAATGAAGCTGGTAAGGATACATGAAGCACCCGGAGCAGGGGATGGCCATGAACTACGTTCTTCCACATAGGAAAGCACAACGATTTCCTCCAGAAGAGGAATTAACTACGCAGGGAGGCGTAACCCTTCCTTTCCGTCAATACGGAGACCCGCAGCTTCCTGCGCCGCCGAACCACCTCACTCACCTATGCGAACACCCATTTATTTCACGTCGGGAAGGCGGGGAGCAGTGCTAGCACCCACGGCAGCTTCAAACATCTGCTCCATCTCACGCCGGGAGCTGCTAAGCAACGCGCGCCTCGAACTTATTGAAATTAAACTTACTAATTTTACCCCAAACCCTTCCCTTCGGTAGCGACAGGTTTCGCAACTCGGCGTGGGAAAGCACGGGCTGAGCAGCCCACTCCCGGCTCCCGTGACTCACGCACGGCGGGGCGGGAGCGGCTCCGGGCGGCACCGGCTGCCGCGGGGGCCGCGCCGGGCCTAGGCCCCGCGGCGGGGGGCGCCGGGCCTGCGGCCGCCGCGCAGCACCGGGCCTCCCTCCCTCCGGCCAGGTAGCGAGGCGGCGGCCGCCCGGGAAGCCCCGGCCCGCCCCCCGCCGCCGCCGCCGCCCCCGGGCCCGCAGGCGGCGCAGCGGCGGGCCGGGCCGGAGCGCCTGACCGCGGCGGCGCGGCTCCCGCCGCCTCCCCGCCTTGCCTCTCGGGCCCCGCAGCTAGGCCGCAGCGCGGGCGGCCGAGCCGCAAGCCGCGCGGCGGCGGAGCGCCGGGCCGGCCGGGGCCCGGTCGGTCGGCGGCGGTGGGGATCGCGCCGGGGCGGTTCCTCCCCCCGCCTCCCCGCCGGGGCCCCCGCACCTTCTTGATGTTGTAGAGCCGGGTGAGCATGCCGACGCCCCGGTCGTTCAGGATGGTGAGCTTCTCCGCCAGCTTCTGCTGGCTCGGCTGCAGCACCGACCGCGACATCCTGCCGCGCTGCGCTCCTCGCCCCCGGCCCGGGCCCCGCCGCTCGCAGCCCCGCCGTGGCGCGGCCGCCGGCCCGGCGCTGCCCCTCTCCCCCCGCCGCCGCCGCCGGCCTCGCTCGCTGCTGCCTCCGCGGGGCGTGGCCACGGCGGCGCGGCGCGGCGCGGCGCGGGTCACGTGGCGCGGCTCTCGGCCGCCCCCTGCGGGCGGGCGGCGGCGCGGGCGGGCTCGGGGCGGCGGCGGCGGGGAGCGGAGGGGCCGCCCCGCCGCCAGCCGCGGGCTGAGAGGCTGAGGCTGGCTTACCCGCGGCGCCGGGCCTTCCTGGCTGGCGTCTTCTGCCGTTGTTCTTTATAGCAGAGCCGTTAGGCTGTATTTTAGGTGGAAGCCCAAGGTGTGCTTCAAAACCATGGAGAACGTTCATTTTTCTTCAAGGTTTAAAACAAAACCCGATTTTTTCACTTAACCGACTGAAATCAAGAACTGAAGCTCAGAAAGGCATTGCACGGCGTGTATTGACACAACTATCATCGCCGGTGACCCTAATTTTCCGAGGGCGCTTCTGCCGGCACCGCAGAGCCCCGCTGGCGGCGGGGCCCGGGAAGCAGAGAGAAGCCGGGGAGCACCCACGGAGCCGGGGGCACCCACGGAGCGGGGGGCACCCACGGAGCGGGGGGCTGCGAGGCAGCCGGCGACCCCCCGCCACAGAGGGGGCTCTCACCATTCCCCCGAGCCGCTGCTCCAGGCCGATGTACAGCACGTTCAGAGAAATACCATTTTGCCAATTAGATGAGTCACATCACTGCTATTTTTTTTCTCTTGAAGCCCCGGGAATGAAAAGCATATATTTTTAAGAATGGTGAGATTTCCGTGCCATGAATGTCAACGAGAGGCTTCCACCAGAGCTCTCCCTTACTGCAACCTGTTATTGAGACGGCTGCGCTGCTCAGCGGCCAGCGCAACCAGCTGGGATGCAGGGCTCTCAGGTCTTGTTAATAGGAGATAGGCTTAAGAATTAACCTTCTAATCTCATTTTTTTTTTTATAATGGCACCACCATCTGTGCCTTTTTTGCATATTAATACTTCTATTTAATTTTCAGTTTGCATTTTTGCATCAGAAATCGGAATCAGACAATCTCAGTCTTTTAGCGGTTTTAAGCTAATAGATTTTAGAAAGCATAGAGATGAATGTGAGAAGCCTAAATGTAATTAAATTGTTACTGACCTCCTTCTTCAGCAGTTACAAGATAATTTATGATTCAGAATGAAACCGGGAAGCAAGAACTTAGAGTTCCAATCTTAAGTCTGCTATTGACTCATTCTTTGGCCTTTATCAGATGATTTTCTGCCTCGGCTTTGTGTCCAAGAGTCAGGAATACCTAGCAACAATGTTGTAATGATTAATTAGCTTAGACCTGACCTTTCACTACTGGAGTCTATGGAAAACATCAGAAATATTCAAATCAGTATTTAAATTTATAAAGCATAAAATGCTATGTAATTTCAAAGTATTTAATGAATAATATCTATAGTAATATTTTTACACAAAGCATCTTCATTCTATTATTAATTTTTTAAAAATATCGAATAAAATATTTCTAGTTGCAATAAAGATGTTTCCCACGTAGTTGCACTGCAAAATA
Source organism: Platalea leucorodia (assembly GCF_965183815.1). NCBI lineage: Eukaryota > Metazoa > Chordata > Aves > Pelecaniformes > Threskiornithidae > Platalea > Platalea leucorodia. The sequence goes on from NC_138827.1 coordinate 64,847,530, forward strand.
AGAACAAATACTATTTCTGAGAGCAATTTTTTTGTTTCTCACCTACAGCTAAACAACAGCAGCCAATTTTTAATTCCACATTTAATTATTTTTCAGCCATATTGAGTCTTCTGGAAGTTTCAAACATTAACAATCACAGAATTTGTAATTTATATATAGCCAAGCAAGTGGAATGATATAAACATCATGACAGTTCATTGGGAGTTTTTGTGCGTCATATTGAATCGTCTATGATCTAATATCCCAATCTTTCTTCCTCCGGAATTCGTATAAAAACTATTAGTAGAAAAACTTACAATGGGGTCAAAGCCACTTGGTTTTGATAAAGTTTGTGCTTATAGAGCTTGCTGGAGAACTTCCAAGCTCTCTGTAACTACTAATGTAGTTTTCAACATGAAAGGAATCACAGTCGCTCTCCACACTGCACAGATAACAGGTTGAGGCACAGAAGGGAGAAATGACTGACTCTTTCTCCTTTGTAGTAATGGCAGAGCATCCTGTTTTTAAACTCCCACGCTATTCACGAGGCTGTTTACAAGATCCTATTATAAGGAGCACCTCTGGTTTCTATAATTTTTTTTAAGGCAAATGGTGCTGAGTTTGCTGCATTTCTTGAAAACATACTGAATACCGGAATAGGCAAAGCATCAATATCAGTAAACAAGAATTTCTGATACAAGGAATTTTTACCACCATGCAGCCATACAGACCTAATACTAGATTATCTGAATTGTCACTGTAACGGGGTTAGTCACAGGCTTTTAACAATATTCTTCTAACATGCAAGCAGATATATGAAAATGAAAAATAATCTCCTCTTTAAGTAGAGCCTGACAAAGTAGACCAGATGTTTTCAAGTACAGTGTCCCTTGCCACCTTCCACGAAATGAGGGTTTTTCAGCAAAGGTATCAGTGAGGTGCCAAGACCTGATTAGGAAAAGAAGGTGTACCATATCTCAACTCAGAGAAAGACATGAAAGGCGAGTTCAAAACTCAGTGACAGAAGATGTTACTGCCCACACAGACACAAGATGCCGCTGATCACATAATTGGCAGCATCTTGCTAATCTGAGTGTCAGGACTGGTGTCAAGTTTGGAACTACAAAGCATGCATTTTTTTTCCTTTTGCTTTTAAACACTTACTGTTTATTAGAAGGAGAAAATGTGCACATCTAGGGAAGATACAGTATAGCTGAAAAGTTAGGTTTCACAGAAACCACATCAGAAAAACTTGGAAACCTTTGCTATATGTGAATGAAGAAATCACAGTAACAGAAAGCAGATGTCACCGAGATCAAACTGGGTTAATGTGAATGCATGTCCCTAAGCAGTCAACAGTTTTGTCATCACTTTTAATGGTGACAGGGTAAAGCCCATGTTGTCGTACTACTTTTGCTGCAACTTTGTGTAGAAACTGCAGGAATATGTACAGGTTTTTGGCAGAAAGATTTATTGCTTATTAGACTATAAAAATAGCTGCATTGTACAATCTGGGTTCACCAGTCTAGCTGCAAGCATAACAATAAAGTGGAAATACAAGCTTTGTCAGTAAGAGCATGGCTCTTACAGGTGTGGCAAAATTAAATGAAGGGAAGAATAAGGTTAACCATTATTTTTAAAACACACAACTACTATTTGCTTGATGATTATTAATGATTAACATTCAAACAGCTTTCTATATTTATTCCAAAAGTACAAATTTAGGGCAAGTTTCAAACAGCACTTTAGATTTGGCTTGAGCTCAGCTCTGGTCCTTTTAAAGTCAACTTTCTGTTCAGTTCAGGGTTTAATTGTGCTATTCACTATGGGGCTTTCAGACAGTAATGAAAATATTGTTTGAGAAGCTTCAAAAGAATAATCACCAAGTAGCTCCACATATATCAACTCCACCTGGTGTTCAGTGAAGCATGTAAACTGTACATATACTTTTCTAGCATTGGTACTTTAAAACGTGTAATGGACAATTTACTACCGCAGAGTAGACTGTATTGCCACCTAAGTCTTTGCTACACTTCTAACTTACATTTCTGTAAAAGTATTTCTATATATATGTTTCCTTTCCTGTCTGCATTTTTTCCTTGGTTTAACTTCTTCTGACTTGGGGACTATTCAAAACTCCATGACCAGTAGTTTCAGTGAAATGGCAGCCATCAGGAGCTGCACTCTCCATGAGTGATCTAGCACGGTCCACTGCATGACTTCTGCCCATTTGGCCAACAGAAATCAAGAAGCAATTTCTACAGACTCATTTTGTTCAATATTTCCTTTTCAGGTAGAAACAATTCAAAACACAAAACCAAACTGTTATTTGAACAGACCAGAATTTTTAAATGGTCATGATAATCCCAGTTATTTGGGTCATGTCGTAGTGTTTATTTGTTAATAATGCATAAATATTTATCACATCCTTAAACTTGCATGTAAAGGCACACAAGCTGAAAACTTTACCATACAAAGGCTATATCATTGTTCAGATCACCTATAAAAATAATAAATAGCATTGAACAAATATGGTTGCCTTTATCAGACAGACTTTTAATCTTATCTGAAGGAGCAACACGTTCAAAAGACTTATCATCCTCACTAAACCAAGCTGATGATTCATTGTATTTTAATCTACAATTTTCTTGATGAATCCAAACCTTTTTCTTTATTTAATCTGTCATGAAGCCAACATGTCCGCAATTTCCCACGTTCTCTTTTTCTCCTCTCTTTAAAGGTGTTTGGGCATTAGTTTAATCTATTCTGTCATTAACATGCAAGCTCATATGTGTACCAGCTCCCTGTTCAATTTTGTGCATGTCTCTAAGTCCTTCTAGCCGAGGTTGTGTATGACATACAGCAGCTGTTCAGAGATACTAAGCCTTTGAACTTAAAAGAAAAGAGCATGAACATTGGATAGGGAAGACATAAAAGAGGTGTGCAAAGCCAGTTTGGAACAGACGATGAATATTAGAGCAGCTATTCTCTCATGCGCTGCGGAAACCTGCTGGTTTGAGAACGCACGAGCACTTCTGCTCATACTGGAGGGACAAGTATGATGAGCCTGCTCCAGAACTTCTAGTCCAACACTATGCGAATGAGCCTTAATCAGCAGGGAAGCAGGTTGTTATCAACATTTGAGAGCTAGCTTTCTCAGTGTGTCCCAGGTCCATGACTAACCAGTAATGCTTAACTGGCAAATCAAATGTCACCCTGCTGGCTATGGAAGTTCGTGACAGCAGGAAGAAAATTGGTTACGTGTGAGCTACCAGCATGGCTAAAGAGAATGAGCTTAGAAAGTACTGGGCTAAGATTTGGCTTGTTTCAGCCCGAAGCACTGATTACTTTTAGAACAGAGGTGGAATCAAGATGGTAGGTTAGATCCAATTGCATAGTTTCAGAGTTAGGATTACAGTTAACTCTTGCAGAAACCATTGAGCAAATGGATTAAAGAGTTTTCTCACTGGCTATCAAACAAAGCTTAGGAGGGCTGTCAGAATGAGTCACCCAACAATTTAGGTCTTGAACTGATATGGGTGTAGACCTTAAGTTAGGTTTCTAGGCAGGGGTTACATCACCAGCTTTAAAAACATCCTGATAAATACTGAAATCAGAAAGGGCACTGGATTAGGAGTCCACCTAGATTAAAAAGGGCATTTTATTTACAGTTTCCCTACAGGCTGAAGAGTCAAGAAGAACTAACAGCGATCTCCGAGATGCCTGTGAGGCCACTAAATAGAGACGGAATGCCTAACAGGCTTGCAAATCTATATCATAAGGATGAGTTAGCCTATGCTAATAAATCGGGACCAGAAAAAATCACGGGTGATCAGTTTGCAAAGAATGATCTCTGTCCTCTTTGAAACTGGGATGTGGTCAGAAAGTTGTGCGTTGATGCTGGAATACAGGTGCCAGCTAATCAAACAGGACCCATCAAGGTGGTCCTGCACACAGAAAAAATGGGGGGCTTCTGTTGGCCCCACATTTTTCAGTATCTTCGTCCACCTACAGAGCCTTCTTCGGCAGGCACATACAAGCTCATGTGCTCTGACCTACCTTCTTTAGCCTCTGTTGCACTTCTCCTTCTGTCCTAGATAAATGGGGTAACTCCAGGGACTAATGTGTGGCTACAGTTATAAATGTACAAAAATAACCTATCAGAGGTTTCTTTGTCTCCTCCCTTCCTCTCCTGCTCTCTCATGAGAATCCAGGGGAGTAGCACGTACCTCTTAAATACAATAGCTTTTATGGTCCATCCAGCAAAGACTAAGAAAGAAGCCCTTTGCCTTAAATTTACCCTACATTTAGGGGAGGAAAATTTTAGCTAAGGAACACCCAAAGAATGAAGGGTTTTCCCCCAGTGTTTCTAGGAATCACATTTACCAGTCAGTGGGGATCTTGAATACTGATTATAGTAAAAATCAAGCTAAAATGTTCCCTTTAAAAGTTTGAGGTTTACATATGACAGAACAGTCCAACTGTAGATTTTTATAGAGAAAATATGTGTGGAGAAAAGCAAGCTAGTGGAGAAGGATGACACAAGCATAACCCAAATTGTCACACCCATGAGCTATCACCAAACTGGGAAAAAAAAAAATTGAAAACCTACTACAGTTATCTTTGACATTTCCATCTGTAATGTTTTCTCCATTTGACAGAGAAATATGAATCATTTGAGGGTATAAAAAACCAAACCAGTTGTTTCACACAGCACAGAAATATACAACTTAAAACAGAAACGGAAACAATACTGTGACAGATACGACAAAAGTCTATCTCTGGTATGCAGTGTGAATCCCTATGTGTGGAGAAGGGTAGCAGGACAGGATAAGGCTGTGAACAATGAGGAGTGCTTATACTTCAAATAATTGTAGCTCAGAACTAAAGTTCAGTGGTCATTAAGATTGCTGCAATAAAAATTATATGTGGTCATATCTTCAAATTTACATCACTTGAACAAACAGACGGGATTAATCTGATCTTAACATTTGCCATTCAAATAGCCTAGTTTGTTGAGCTCTTCTTTGAAATAAGATGCAGAAAATTTTGCTTGTGGGGAAACCAGGTACGGTAATTTTACTACAGGGAGCATAAGTACTTCAAAAAATACTTATTTCCTAGTTATTTGTTCTCTAGGGAAACGCTGCATGATTGCCTTCACTGAAGAGAGGACTAGATATCAAAGAATTTGCTTGTATAGATTAGTTGAACAACTAATGCTTTGCGTATTTTTAAATATTTTTTACATTTAAGTAATCCTTTTAAGAGTCATAAAGCAGAATGTGAAATAATACAAACAAAATTTTAAGGATGTCTAAAAGGTGATAAAATAATTAATTACAAGATCTATACCAATTATTCCTAGTGGATCTCCTTAGATAGATTAGTTCTACTGCATTTAGGGCTTTTCACATACATTTCTTCTTTGGTGATAAAATTTTCAGGTTTTTTGTTGTTGTAATGTTTGGTTTGGGGTTTTTTTGTTTGTTTGTTTGTTTGTTTGTTTGTTTTTTAAAGGATGTTCCCCTAAATACCATTTAACATGTTTGAAAAAAGTTTGGCTTATAGGTATAACTCATTATATATATCTTCCAGGGTTGAGTTTTGGTTTTGCTTTCCCTGCAATATTTTGTGACGTTGATAATGAAACTGTTAATGATCTAGCATGTGCTACTCACAAAAAATAATCATCTCTAATCCAGGAAAATGTTTTCCCTTCATAGATAGCGCTCATGTCAGAAATAGTCTTTTGTTCAGCTTGCTGAATTATGTTCCAGTAACAAGGGATGCCATTAGCAAAGTAGCATCAGAGATTTCATCTGCTTGAATTAATGAAGCTCATTGTTTAGGGTTGGACAGAAAACAGCAATTCCATCGTATGAGAAATTGTGAAGTTTTAAAATTAAGGTGAAGCCAAGAACTCTCAGTGCTGCTCACAAAAAGTCATTGACTGGTACTCTAAATACTAAACATCCTTTTTGGAAGGACATTTGTCTTCACAATCAAACTTGAATGGAAATCTTTCACATTCAAGGACAGTGTTATTCAGTAATCTTTTGGTGATTTTGAAAGTGTGGTTAAAACATGTGGGGGGAAAAGGAAGAAAGGGAAATGCTGGTCATGACGTGTTTTGACCAGATAGTCCCAAAGGTAAGAAATCTTCCTAATTAAGATGTTATCAAAGTAGTAAATTAATTACGTCAAATGTATTCATATTGACATCCCTTTGTAATTTTCTACCATTAGTCTAAGTCTAAATGAATTACATGTTTTTTCTAAAGTAAATCAGAAAACATTGCTACATCATCTTGAATTTCATTTATGGTCTACATGTAAAAATGAATTCCATATTAAAAAATCAAATAATTAATCAATTATTTTAATAAGCAAACAGAATGGAAGTTTTGACTACTTTAAAAATAATTATTGAATAAGATAAAGTTAGGAGTTACTTTTGAGTTGAAGCAAAACGATTCTGTACTTTCTCTTTACTGAAATACTCAAAGAGAAGACATAGTTAAAAAACCCTGACCTTTCAGTCTGTCTGCTTACTGAAGAATAAGAGAAAAATATTAAACGCTAAGAGACAGTTTAGGTCAATCTGGGTCATTCTTTGACTCTGTAGTATAACAAAAATGATTAGTTTTTTCTAACTGTGTGTGTGCGTATGTGTATATTCCAGGATGTCACCTCTTTTTCTAGAAATGTCTTTCCTTTAAGTTATCAGTTTTCTTCTTTTGGAAGCCCTGATTTTCAAATACTTTCAGCTATCCCCCAAATACTGATAGATGCATCTATCTCAGTCCTCACAGAAAAAATAAATCCCAGCAGTATCGCTTTCTTTGCTGACACATGCAATATCACATTACAAACTTAGTTATAATGGTAGTTTTATCCCCTCAACACTATTGACTAGTAAGGCTTTATCACCTGCAATTTGTATTCTCTTACAGTTTGCAGATACAGCCTCTGGGGTCAGGGATTTTATGTAATTAAAATATGAAGTGATTTTATGGAATTTTTAAGCTTTATAATGCTAAGCTTACTCATTTTTTTTTTATTCACTTGACCAGAAAGAAAATAAAAACATAAGAACTTGGTCAGAGCAAAAGCCCATCCAGCTCAGTACCCTGCCTCTATCCCATGGCCAAAGAACGGAGCACTAAGGAAGAGTGTGAGCACAGACTAAGCACGTACCACTGCCTCTGTAGAATGTACTCCCAGACTCCAACAGTTTGTGGCTCAGGGACTTCGTGAGCCAGAGACACTGTCTTGCATTCAATACCTGTTGATCTCTTCTATGAATGTGTCCATCGCCTTCTGAACCCATGCAAACTTTTAGGATTCTGTAGCAAAGCTCACTTAGCTTAACTGTGTCTTGTATATAGGAATTTGAAGAAATAACGCAGGCCAGCTCCTGCCTTAATATATTTGCATTTGGAGAAGGAAAGGAAAATTAGATCTCTCCTTGTTAGTGGGACGGAAGTTGTTAATTAGGAAGCTCTAGGCTGGCTGGATCAAGCTGTAGACGTAGAATGAGATAGGGCACAGATAGCTAGCTTCATTTTCCTTCCCTGCCTGCAGGGAACTTCTTCCCACACACAAGCATGCAAGCACAATGCAATATTAGCAATATGCTAAGGCAAGAAAAGGGCATGCAGAGGAATCGTATTCTCCAATTTTTTTTTTTTTTTTTTTCTTCCAGGAAGTGAGATGCTATGCTTATGCATGTTCCACTTCACCTTAACCCCTACTTTCAGAAGGCATCTCTGCATGGTAAACAGTAAGAATAGGGCCTACTTCCATGTCTGACTAAGCTAATCTACAAAATAATTCTCCTACTGCATTCAGTTTATGATCCTGACTAGAAGCTATAATGGTTTCCTTCTTGATCTCTGTGAAGCTAGAAAAACTTGCTATGCATCCTGGTACAAATTGTAACATTAATATTTTATTATGCTTGTGGAAGCTACATATAAGCAAAAGCTACATATAAGATGCTACAATAACTCTGAAATAAACTTTGATTTTACCTTCTTTAATTTTAACTTTCCAGGCTGTAGGCTTGGTCTTTGCTGCAAGAGAAACTTTCAGGGACTTCTCTTCTAAAGTAGCTCTCATGTCTTTGAATGACCACTGAAATAAACCTGTAGAGAAACAGGAAGGTTGGGAGACAGATTAATTGCATTTATGCAGAAGTAGGCTGCTAGAGGCTGAAGTGCAGAATGGAAATTGCTCTTTTGAGTGTCCTGATAAAAAACCAAATTGCGAGTAGTCATAATGGTCAGCCATTCAAAAATCATAATTTTACCTTTTACTTCACCCCTGCCCCCTAAAATGGAGAAAGAAAACCATGCTTCAGGTTTCAAAGGACTTAAAAACATTACAGAAGCTCACCTATGCTAGCATCATTTCTCTTGAAAAGCTCAGATCTCTTCTTCTCTTTTTGAAGGTCTTGACCCTTACAGGTTCTTTTCAGGCCTTACTGCGAAGTCAGCTTCTCTTAAGTCGTTTTTTTTCTGAAGTGAAGGTATTCTTAAAATGAAATAACACACAAATGGTGGAGAACAACTGCCTTGGTGACTGATGGCCTGTGCTAACTGTATAGTTAACTATCACTCCTTTGCAGAGCAGCTAGCCTGAATGGAAGGTGTTTTGTATGTGTCCATTTTTGTTAAAATGGGTCACGTTTTTATAGTCTCTTAATAGCTGTTCCTTTCCCTGATTAACTTTACCTGTGTCTCTAGTACTGAGCTGACATTTCCAGTTTTACACCAAGGTTCATGAACACGTGAACATTTTATACATCTCTCTCTCTTTATATAGATCTATCTTCGTTCACACATGACTGCACTGAAGCAAGTCGAAGTGCTCCTGGAGAAGAGAAACCTGAGCACAAATGGGAGTGGAATTCAGATCCTACTTATGTAACACAGACATGAGGTATGTCAGATCTTCCTCACACCAAGAGGTCTCCAGGGATACTTCCTATGGCTATTAAACATTTCAGCTTTGCATTCTACCCTGTTCCTCAGTGCTCATTATTCAGCATAATCCATGACACACTATAAAAATACACATCTTTAGATCAGTGAATCAGCCAGCTCATTTGCATGGATTGCTCACAAAGTGTGGTGAGAGCAGAGAGGAATGCCCTGATAAGTGTTTGTAGAGCCATGCCTTTGGTTATGAGCCTGGCTTTGCTTCTGAGGAAGTTTCCCTGCAGCAATATGAGGAGATAAGCCAGTGGAAACACCACTGGCTCAGGCTAGCTTTATAAGAACCAGCAAACAATGCTGCTTGAAATAAATAAATAGAATAAAGAGAAGCTGCCTACCCTTCAGGCCAGGGATAGAAGGCAGTGTTTGGAGGAGGTCCACAAACTTATTAATATTATTAGGAGCGACCACTTGGCCTCTGATTATTCACAGTCATTTGCAGCACGGACTGGGCTTTCATATGCACGTTGTCAGCGTCAGATCACCCACTCAGTCTCCCAGGCTACAGACTCAAAGACTTGAGGAACTGGCTCTATTTCAGGGCTTGACCAAGATGGATCCCCTGCTCTCACCCAGAGAAACACTACATAGGTGAAGCTGGTCAAGAATGATGTAGCATACATTGGAAGCATAGCTTTAATGTATGTTTTGATTTGTATGTTAAAGGGGTATAGGAAGAGAGGATATGTAAATGTGTGCTTAGGATATATACTAGCCCCTACAATGGGAAACCCTCTGCAGCAGTAGATGAGCACCACAATTATGTAGAACCAAAGCACAAAAGATTTCAAGATGACTCCCACCACCTCTGGCCTCACCCCATTCCCACCCACAAGCAACGGCCCATTGTTTAGCCAACAGGGTCTAGGGCTTCTAATGTGCTACAGGCTGGCAGAGGCAGAAATCCAGAGACAAACTAACACCTTACACTGGAGCTTGGCTCACTACCAACTAGGTCACAGCACGTGTAACTGCACCAATACGCGCAGCAATGCCCTGTCAAATTTTTGTTTTGATAACTTTCTGTACACAGCCTTCAGCGTAGTCCTGCTTCCCAGAACTTTCCCTATTTGGACCAAGTACTATGGCGACACTTTTAAAATGGCATATACTTAACAATCTGCCCCTGCCTTCACCCCTTCTTCCTGCCATCCTAGGAGAAAAAAAAAACAACTACAATAATTGACAGACTTTTAATTTCTTAGGCCTATATGGCTCACCTCAGCAATGTAGTGATCTCAGTACACAAAACTGACAATCCTTGCAGACTTTTCACTCTTCACTATATTCCATTCCAGAAGAGGCCTTGCTACAAATTCATTCTTCCCCAAAAATGACATTTCAAGATTTTGTCTACACTTCAGTAGCTTTTTAAGGTCATAGGTTTCACTTCCCAGTCAGGATCTGACTCTATATAGATTTTCCAGGCACATTACTGGATACCAGGACAAAAGAGGTAGCATCTGCATCCTTATTCAGAATATGGGACAAAGGTACACAACCAGGCTGGAAAAGAGGACAAGTCATTCTCCGTCAACCCCACTCTCACTTTGCTGGGACTCTAGTTTTCTTCCAGAATATTCCTTCCATGCCTACCAGATGTAGACAAGTCTGAAGGATGGAAAACAAATGGGTGAGAACAAATGAGTGGTTGCGTCTCAGCCAAAACCTCTCTACATGAGGGAAAGGGCATGGAGCCCAGACACGTGCCAAAGCAAACGCCTCTGAAGGGAAACGTGATTTTTTTCCCCCCCTCTAGCATGTCATGCTCCAGCCATCCTCCCATGTACTATCTTGGCCTGTTGCTTAGGGTGTGAATGACCCTGAGCTTGTGCCTCCAAATTGCTTGCTTTTTCAGAAATAGGAAAGACAGCAGCAGCAGGCATCATGTCTTGACAATTTTGCAAAGCTGAAACTGAGACTCTCTGTCAGGTAAGGGCCTCCACGCTGTGTGGAGCACATCATTCTGGAGCGTATGAGGCAGACAAGTCACCGCTAGAAGTGCTTATATGTGCGTTGGCACAAACGGTGGTGAAATAGTTACTATGCCAGGGGGCAACTCCCGCTCAAGTCAGTACGGACAGGGGCTGCCTGTCCCAAGGGGTCCAAGTACCACAGAGTGCTTTGATGAGAGTCTAACCCATGTAGTGCAATTTAAGCTTTAAGCTATTCTCCGCACTTGTTTCAAGTATGAGATCATCTTTCTTGAATATGGTCATCCCTGAATAGCACAATACACTTTCGAAAAGGCTTATTAGAACTTTATACAATAGCATTATTATTTCCCTCTTTCTATTTTAAATATCTCCTGATGCATTCTACGGTCATGCTCGCCTTTCTCATCACCACACTACATTCATGATTCAGAGTCATCCTGTGACCAACTGGTGCACACAGTTATTTTCAACTTCTCAGTTATTTTCAACTAATGAATGTAGAGTCTGCAGCAGAGGCTTGTATTATTAGTTAGATATTAGCTGACAATATTCTGATTTTTGCCCCATTTCTCTTACTCCTCAAATTCATCTGGTTATTGCAGTTTGAAATGTGATGTAATTAGTGTACTAATAAGGGTTTGATTCTCCACTTCAGTTAAATTACTGACATAAGCAATTGATTCTCAATTTTTGGTGCATTTTACAATCAAGTTCAGCCCTCTAACATATGCATTCTTCAGGGTGCAAGGCTGGTTTCTCAAAGTCAGCTATCCAGAATGTCTGCTTATCATTTCTTTGATAGAAGATAGCTCTTTTGCATTGATAAGTACAGGGAGTACATAGACCAAAATGAATAGTGGAAGGAAATAAATACAACAGAGAGATGACGTGTCATCATATGAGCTTTCTGAATATGTACAAGCTGCTTTCTGTAATTAGTGTCTATGTTACACATTTCTTAGTTTATACCCACTAGAACAGGTTCTGTTGAATTTCTTGACAGACAAAACAGAAGAACCATAAACTTAAAAATGACTTAAAACTCTACTGCATTTGCATTGGTAGGTAGCTTATTCAAAAACCTAAAGATCCAGCAATACCATAAATGCATTCAACCAATGAAGCAGAGACAGCATCCAGCTCCTCCATATCTTTAGAGAAGTCTTCTACCCTCAGCAAAGCATGCAAGAGGCAGTGATCATCTGTGAACTGAGGTCCCAATTTTAAACTCTAATCTCACGATTATCTTCTCTTCTATCTTGTAATGGAAAGTATGAACAACTAGACAGCAGTATGTAAATGCCTGCATCACAAAAAATAGCGTCTATGAATATTCAGGCTAGATCTAATGCTTATGATATGGACTCACTAATTAAATAATAATATACTAATTCTGCATATAAACATCTGCAGAATATTTGGATTTCAGAGAGATAATAATAGTATAGATTTTATGTCCAGTAGTGACCCCTGGTGTTTAAGGTAGTTATAACAATGATAAAACATTCCTAGCAGAAAATGAGTCCATTACTTTGGAATCAGCTGCCTTTCTCTGTCCACACATATTGCAGACTCTTCCTCAGAAGTTAAGGAACAATATGTAGTTGTATTATTAAGTTTAATTGCAGATCTGCCACAGCTTAGTCTTGCAAATGCTTACACAGCGTGTCCCATACTTGTATGGGGCAGAAGTTGGTTACAAAGCACATCCTCCAGCCTTGCTACTCAAATGGCAGGCTTCTGGGTCTGGACTGCAAGTAAATTTTGCTCAGACCTTGCCAATTGCCTGACACATGAGCCTCTCCACATTCTTGCAGGATACCCTACTGTTCTTGGTCTTTCACAGGGGCAGCTGTAGCAAGCTAATGCAGCTTGAAAAACAGCCATGAAATACTGTGCAATTGCTGGCTTAACCCACAAAGCTAAAGCTCTCCATTGCTTTCTTCTGATCAATTGCATCAAAAGTATTGATAAGACCTTAACAAAAATGAATTAATCAACTTCTACACCATTATTGTTTTAAGTTCACTGCTATAAGCCGCAGTCCACTTTCAGAGAGGCTACTGAATATACATCTACCACGCAGAATGTTGTAAAACCTCCTACTTGTATTTCTAATTTAATTTTTGTTGCAGGTGATTGCTGAGAATTATGGTTTGTCCTGGAGCCTTCTGTTTGGCACCTTTGTTACCTTGATCTCTGATCCAGCCCAGATCTCTGTTTTGTTCCTCTCCTTGTCCTAAGCATCTTCCTTGATTTTCTCTCTTGGTTTAGACTCGTGCTTTTCCAGACAGTGTGTGGGGTATTCCGCCTTTCTCAGATGAACTTGATTTTATGTCTAATTCCTGTGAGAAGATTGCCTCTGGCATTCCTAGAAATAACTTATGCCCTTGCAGTTCCTAACACTGTTCTGTGCTTCTTGAATTGACAAGGCATTTGCAGACCACTTTACATGGAACAGAAGTTGCCATTCTGTACCGCATTGTTGGGAACTATCAGAAGGATGTGTTCAGAGTCACATCCTGCCAGCATAGGTTTGAGGAATATTATTACATCAGAGGGGAAGTACTGTAGTAATACATCCTTATTCTACAAATCAGCATGGAGGATTGTTAAAAAACTGAAATGCATTTCTGGCACAATTTAAGTTAACAGTATTACCATTTAACTTTGCAGACAAAAATTTCACACACTTACATACTAGCTGTGTAACACTACAGATAGTACTCTATAGAGAATACATGAAAACATGGGCATTAAGTGGCTTGGGAATAACGGAAAAACCAGCCTTACCTTGTCTCCCTTTTCTTCCTATTTTGCCTCTTTTGTAAACATAAGAAGCTGATTTTATTTAGCCTTTGGTCACAAGCCCAAAGGCTTGGGGGGGGCGGGGGGGGGGGGGGAGTATTTACTTCTAATATTTTCCATTTAACTGCTTACAATATTTTCCCATGAAGCAAGCCCCAATTACAGTCAGATAGGCATTGCTGCATGATTTGTTTTAACGGGAATAAGAATAATTAAACCTCCAAAGCTTTAGGTGAACCCAAAGGTTTCTCCCAGGCTTGTAAGTACCGAAGAAAAAGCACTGGCAGATCTCCTGTGGCTGGCCCCACCAGAGACCAGGCCAGGCTCCGCTCTCCAGGGCGACCCGAAGGCCTCGCGGGGGGTTATTTCCCACTCCCGTCGCTCCGAGGGCTCAACGCAGCGGGCAGGGGGAGGCCGCAGAGTCCAGCCCCGGTAACGGCCGGCCCGAACCCACCTTCCCACCGCGAAACCGGGCGGGACGACCCCGCCCCACGCCCGCAGCCTCGGCCGCGCCCCCCGCCGCCTCGCCCCTCCTCACGGCGGAGGGGAACCTTTATCGCGCTCCCCCGCCACTGCGCGCCGAGGCACCGCCCCCGAGGGGCCGGCAGCCAATGGGGGCCGCCCGCGCTCGGCCTGGCGCAGCGGCCGGGGGCAGGCGCGGGGCGTCGGGCGGGCGGGGCCGGGCCGGGCCGCGCCGTCAGTCGCGGGGCGAGCAGCGGCGGTGCCCGGGCCATGCACTCCCTCGCCCAGGAGATCCGCAGCTTCTCCAGGGCCAACCTGCGGAAGCAGCGCACCCGCGTGACGACGCTGACCGGCCGGAGGATCATCGAGACGTGGCGCGGCGCCTGCCTGCAGGTGGAGGAGGAGGCGGCGCCCGGCGGCGGCGGCTACGTGCAGGACCTCAGCGCCGACCTGCAGGTCGGCGTGGTGAAGCCCTGGTTGCTGCTGGGTGAGTGGGGCCGGGGGCGGCGGGGGGCGGCGGGCCCGAGAGCCCGCGGTTCGTCCCGCCAAGCAGGCGCCTGCCGGGGGGAGCGGGCCCGGGGGCTTCCCGAAGCGGCAGAGCTGCCGGCCGGGAGGGGGCTTAGCGTGGCAACCGGCTCGCTTTCTCTTCAGGGTCGCAGGATGCCGCTCACGACCTGGAGACGATGAAAAAGTATAAGGTAACGTGACAGGGAAATAAAAATGCATCTCGCATAGTGCTTGCTAGTGGATTTCTTTTTTAAGTTAAAAAGTCTAAAATATTCTCAAGTAACTTTAAGAAAAAACATATTACATTTGCACGTTTAAAAGGCAGCTCCATTTGCAGATGTGTGGAAGCCTTTGAGCTTCACAAGAAGCTGAAATACTTTGCTGCAAGGCTCATGATTGTTTAGAGCTGTTTTCTGGAACAGATTCCTGCATTGCCATATGCGTTTCGGTTTCAGACACTGAGCAGCATCAGGCCTCCTTGCCTTATGGGGGCTGATGAAACAAGAAAAACCAAGCAGCAGCTCTAAGTCTGTCCCGAACTTTGGTCTTTTTACTCTTCTCTGTTACAGTAATGGGGTGATAAGGCCTTCGGACAGTGGTGCTTCTGCAGGACAGGGAGTGCACCAGTCTGGCATCTGATGCCATCTAAATGTCACTTCACTGTAAGTTAAAAGAACCCACAACCTGGCCGTAGCCTGAGCAGAGCAAAGATGGCAGGAGGCCAGAGGTGGTCTCGCCTGCCAAGTACAGGTATAGTTTGCTCTGAAATCTTTCTGCTCCAGTAAATGGTACTGGTAACTCAGCAGGAGGAACGTTAAGCTGATGGGTTAGGGCAGGCTTGAAATTCAGGGGACTGTTGAGTGGTCTGTCCTCTCATTCCTATTGCTTTCTCTTTTATTTTCCGTCTGTGCGCTGACAACTCCCTTCTCTGTTGACAATCCTTACTGTAGTCGGTGTTTGGTTGAGCACGGATCTTTTCATTTCCTCTCAAAAAACCAAGGAAACTGAAATTTATCACAATATATTTTAACACGCATTAGAACTTTGCTTGGAGAAAACATACCATAGACACTGTGTGTATGTAAAACTGAACATTGCAGCTGTGTAAGGTACAGTCTATGTATGCCTAAAGAATAATTTACCTTTGCTACTGCTCATTTTGCTTGCTGTCTTCAGAAAATGCCTTTTTTTCTTTTTTTTTTTTTTTTATTTTTGTTGACTTAGGTTACTCACGTTCTAAATGTGGCATATGGAGTCCAAAACGCCTTTCTCAATGACTTTATATACAAGACCATTTCTATTCTGGACCTCCCAGAAACTGATATTACCTCCTATTTCCCAGAATGTTTTGAGTTTATTGAGAAAGCCAAGATCCAGGTATGGTATAGCACTAATTAATGTTAGTAGTTATCCTGTTTAGATTATTTATTGCACTATTTAAAATCAAAACCAGCTTCTTTTGTCAAAAGAAAGTATGGTACCAAATGAATAGTTTTGCCTTTGCCTTTTTAAATTTTAAATCGAGAATCAAAGCAATTTCTAAGCATTCGTAGAGACAGGGCACTGCTGTTAATCTGCATTCCCTCCAGTATTGTTTTTTCAGAATGACTGTCTTGCATGTTTTAGAGAAATGCTTCTTTAATACAGTTGGACCAGTGGCTGACTTTAGATAAAGAAATCCCATCGTATGTCCAAGTCACTACATCTGACAGAGGGAAAAGGAGAAACTTTACTTTAATTTATCCATCGGGGATGTTGTTTTGGATTAGGAGGAAGCCTAACAGGGCTTTTACAGATCTGTGTGGTTTGTCAGCAGCTGTCCACCATCCTTGTGCTTTTTCTTGACCACCCGTTGAAGATGCAACACATTGAGCTATGAGTCCACATACAACTATGTACCAAGACTGTCAGAGAACGTGTTAGTAGTCTTGGAGCCAACCAGTGATTTTAACTGCTAACAAAATCCTGAAAAAGACATGACATAGGAAGTAGGGTGAAGGGACTCCTTCTGGGGTTGCTTGGCAGCCCTGTCTGTAACCAAGACGATCCCTGACTCCTATTTGTTAAATTCAGGCTTAGCGTGTCATTTATGATAACCATTGCTTTGATCTCAACACTACGACTTGACAACCGCACCTTATTGCATGTTATTCCACCATATCTACCATATTCATTATTTACGTAGATTGGGATAAAAGAAGATAATCTTGCCCAGGCTTTCTTTGTGTCACACAATGTTCTTTCCTTCTCTCATTTATCATTTATGAGCTATGTGATACGCATTGTCACTTAATGAGCTTTTCAAGGTTTCTAGTTACGGTTTCCACTTCATTTCTAAATGAGACTTGCCATTCATAACTGCAGTGTTGCTTTCTGCCTCCAGTGTTTATGTTCCAGTTACTATTTTGTAAGCGAAGGAGTTTTCCTGAAAACTTTTACAGCAATATTAATAGTTTTTTAATGGGAGAGTTGGGTAAAAGAGCAGGTAATTGATGGAATAGATGTTCTCCAGGATCAGTTCATGAAGTGTGTGATAGTAGTATGTGGAGACAGATCTCTGGATGGTTTGAATCACTTTATTTGCTTTGTCAAAATACTGTTAAAACATCTTGTGATAAATTGTATCATGAAGTGCTCTTCTGTTTAAGTAATTGCAAAGAGATACTACTGTTTCATCTCCTACCGTGGGGGAGGGAGAGATGTTCACTGGTGAGAGAGCGTGATATATAAGAAATTATTACTAGAAAGTGGTTAACTTAATGAAGGAGTATGAGAGCACTTGAATTTGAGAATGCAAGTAAAGCCTGCACTGTTCAGTAAGTCACTGCCAGCTGGTACGTGTAACAGGATTGACTTTTCTAAAACTGTAACTGCTCAAGTCTGTAGAGGCCATGGTACAAATTCTGATACTGATCAGAGCTCACCTTTTCTTCTAGGCTCCAAATTGGCAGGCAGATTTTCCATGACAGGTTAGATGACCCATGTCAGATCATAGTGCTATGAATGAGGGATTTCTTTTTTTTTTTTTTTTTAATCTTTCTGTTTAATGTCTAATTATAAAACCTCTGAAGTCTTGTCTTTCCAGGGAGGAAATCTTAGCTCATTCATGAACATCTCTCCTTATTGATCCCTCTGTCCCTCCTAAAGAAAAAGCCCTGGCACCACTGCAAAGTGGATCCCTAAGGAACTACATTAGCCCATGGCTCTTCACCAAAAGCTTTATGCTTCTTTTTCATTTCTTTTCTCAGTGAGGCTTTTTGCGCACTTGTATAAGCACTGTATAATTACCTTTTCTCTTGGTGGAAGGTGATTTTGCTTCCCTCTATATAAAAACTTAAAAAAACCAACTTGGTCTTGAATCTTAAGAGGTTCTTGCAAGACCGTGGACCATTTCTGGGTAGGCAAAGGTTAGGCTATCAGGATCAGAGCAAGGAGTTCTTGGTAAATAGAGATTAATTTCGTATCTGCAATCTGTTTCTCACTTTTATTCGGTATTCATATCTAATACGAAATTAGTTCAGAATTACAGGCCAAATTCATCTTTGTATAAAGAAACAATGGGGTTTAGCAAGGAAAGAAAAATGTTCACAGTATTGAATTTGGTTTAATGTTATTGCCCATGTTCATTCACGTTCAGTAATTTTCAGGTCTGTTCCGTGGATATCACTATATAATTTTTGGCAATGTACAACAGAACAGTCATTAAAAAGACCAAACAAACACTTAAAAGAAATGTGAAAGAGAAAAATAAAGCATGAACTGTACAAAGGGAAAAAAAAAAAGAATCACTTTCAATGCTTATTTTTTGCCCTCGGTGCCACTGCTAGATATCCATCTTGATTATGGTACGTTCTCTCTGAAATACCTCCCACTAAATCAGTAAAAACTCTTCCAGATCTACAGTGGATAAGCTTCAGCAATTGTTTCATTAGCAGGGCCAAAAACGTAATTTTTAATGTCGTAATTTTAATGTCATTATTACAAAGGAGATAGTGGATTTACAGGTCACCACTGGCACTTCCTCAGGTAGCTGAAATACATGTATAAGTTTGCTTTGCACTCTGCTGTAGGCTGTGTGATCAGAAAGCATGCCCCTGCGAATGTGAGGAAGGGAATGAAGATTACAATTTCCAGCAGACAATGCAAAGGGGATGTGATTTCCATTGCAAAAAAGGGTGGTACTGCAGTTCATTGTGCTGGGATGCAGGAGCTTAGGTTCAGTTCCTAGCTCTGCCATAATCTTGTTGTGTTAACTCGAGCAAGTCATTCTTCTAGTCTCAGCTTGGCATTTCTTCAACAAGGATAATAACACTCAATTTCATACTTCTTTGTCTTATTATTTAAATGGGAAGATTTCTGGAGCAGGAACCATTTTCTGCTCTGTGTTTATTAATATACCAGATAATTGCAACGCCCACGTCTGTAACATAAGCCATCAAGTTCCTGGAAAGGAACCCTGGTGGTTATAAGGTCTTTTTTTCCTCTGGGTAAAATGCCCATTGAATAATTTGTGCCTGTTAAGGGCAGACAGAGCAGGCTGTTTGTATCTAGAATATATTTGTTTAGCCTCAAGTATCTGAGCACTTTGTGTCATGTTTCAGTACCTTTATTCAGCATATGGAGATGCTAGGGGTTTGGGGTTGTTTTTTTGTGAAAGTGGCATCTGGCAGACAGTTTGGACCAAGTCTTTTCCAGGTCATAGTCTGACGTACAAACATGACATCATCACAAAGCCTGGGCCTTGCAAATGTTGCCTAAGCCACACTAGATTGTCTAGTTGTCTTTGTGTTGACTCACACCCGTTATTTCTTAACAAAACTTGCAGTGTCTTTTTAAAGAGTCATTCAGGTGTCTCAAAGATTGTGTGGGAAATGTTTAAGTAGGATAAAAACATTAATTTTATAGATAGTTCAGGATAAGCCTGAATTTAAACCCCAGGAGAAACATTTGTGAATTTATGGGAGGATCAGTAGTTTTGGATTTTGCACCTCTAGTCCCCCAGTTAAGGGACCTTAGTTGTACCAGCTGTACCAGCCACTGCAGTTGTACCAGCAGGGTGATGGGGAGGTAGAGATTTGTTGCAAATCACACGATATCTTTTCTGATTTTTCTGTTCCTATGCATGATCCTGCTTACCCAGAATCTTCGCTGAAGAACTCCAGAGTACGCAAGAAGCGTGCGACTGAAACTACAAGATGTTTTAAATCTGCCTCTGTGCCTAGCTGTTTGCTGCCTTGCTATGTTTTTCACCTGGTAACAAGATACAGTCAAGTTCTTTTCCATATTGCAAATCTATTTTAAAATTGGCACCCAATTAGATCACATCCCTTAGTATCCCAGATGTCTGTGATTTGTTTTTTACATGCAAGGTCTTGGGGAAAGGGACAGAGGAGTGGTTTTTAGTTCTAAGGTATGAATGAGCTTTGAAGTATTTGATAATTATCAAGTGGCTTTGGTTAGAAAAATATTTAGGTTTGGGCATATATATATCTATGTTTGGAGTTACTTGTATGTGTAAATATTTGCTTTGAGCTCAGCAAGGAGCTTTTAACAAGTCTTAATAGATTTTTATGTAAAGTTTCTAATACTTGGTGCTATTTACTTAATGAATATCCCAACTTATGTTTCATTTGTTTCTTGAAGGATGGCGTGGTACTGGTCCACTGTAATGCAGGAGTCTCCCGTGCAGCGGCAGTAGTCATCGGTTTTCTAATGAATTCAGAAAGACTGAGTTTTGCTACAGCCTTTTCCTTGGTGAAAAATGCAAGGCCTGCGGCTTGTCCAAATCCTGGCTTCATGGAGCAGCTTCACAAGTACCAAGAACAGAATATAAAGGCAAATGGAAGCATAAATGATCACGACTGATCAAAGGGGAGAAGTGAAACAATCTGTTTTGACTATACAGCAACAGATGTTGGATGTACTTTAACCTGTCATTTTGCAGTCCCCTTTCACATGTGCATTTTGAAGTCTTCACATATTTTATTTTTTTTTGTTACCCCTCTTTGACCCCCCTTTTTTTTAGCATGTAGTCTAAAGGCCAAATGGTATTCCACTGACTTCAGAGATGATTTTGCCCAAGAACAAGCTCTTCCTATGGCGTTAATAAAAAGATAAAGTTCAATTTTCCTTGACATATTAGAAAAAAACAGAACGATGTTTTTTTATTGAACCATCAGAAAATGCAGGCAATAGAGAAAGGAAATAAAGTAACTGAGATAAGTTGCCCTGTTTACTTTAATACTAAACCAAATCTATGCGTTCTAGTTGGTTGTAAAATCTAGGTAATAAAATGTTCATGTAATGAAGTACCTTGATATTAGATTTTAAATTAATATGGCAACTAAAGAGGATTTTATTGAATTTTGTGGGCTAGCCAGCCAGTAAATATTTTTGGAAATTAAAATAGGTGGTCTTTTGAGCATGCTCAAAATACATAGGATGCTTTAATGCTTCATGTCTTTCTGTTTCTCATGAAGTAGTGATTTGAAGTGCACTAACATGGTGTTTTCAAAGTGCTGGAACCAAGCTATTGGGGTTTTTTTGTAGATCATTTCGGTGGAGATACAAAAAAATGTTTGTAACAAGCTCTCTCTGACTCGCTTTGCATTCGGTCCTCATTTGCTGTCCCCTCACTCCATTCCACATCATGTATAAAGAACAGGTTTCATACGATAGGTAACTTTGACCCTCGTGACAGATCTCAGGCTGGAATAAGATGGCATTTAAAAAAAAAAAAATCTGTGAAAAATTTTAACAGTATTTTTTGTGGCCTTCATGCCAGTTCTGAATGGTTTGATATATTCATATACAATAAAATAAAAAGAACACTGTGTTTGGATAAATTTTGTGCTAAAGTGATTTCAAAGGTTTGGTTTCAAGAACTGATACAGTATTCTCTCCATACCACTAGCTTGAACTATAGCTGTCATTGTGTATGAACTACATTGTGTCTTGTTCTCAATATTAATTGCTCATGCTAAAGGCTAATGCAAGGTTTAGGTTACCCCCCCGCATATGATTGCTATTCTGTGGTCATCATTTCCCCATTTCCATGGGGGAACTGGTCACTGTGTTTCCATTTCAGCTGCGGAGGGCTGTGTGTGCTGTCAGCCTTGGAAATGACAGTCTCCTCCCTGGTGAGTAAGCTTTCCCGCTTTATTTCAGCGGCAGGTGTATGAGTTCTTAGCCCACGGAAATAATCCAGGACAGCATTTGTAACGATAAATACGGTTCTTCACGTCGTGTGCGTAACGATCGCAGTTCACGACACCTGACCCTCAGTCCGAGAGCCCGGCCGGCGCGCGGCGGCGGAGGCGGCCGTTTGTCGGGGGACGTCAGGCGCGGGTCCGGCCGCAGCTCGCCGGCAGCGGCGCCAGGACGCGAGGAAAGCCGGCGGAACCCGGCCCCCCCCTTGAGCAGCTTCCTCTGCCGCTACTGCGGCCCAGCCCTGGCGGAGGCCGGCGCCTTGGGGGAGAGGCCCGGCGGCCGGGAGGGGCGGGAGGGCAGCCGGGCCCCTCCCCGTTGTGAGGTAACACCCCCCGGCCGCGGCCGCTCACAAGATGGCGGGAGGGCGGGTCGGAAGTGACGACAGGAGGAAGTTCCGTCCCGTTTGAAAGCGGCCGGCGGAGCTGCCGCCGGTCCTCTCCCGCCGCCTGGGCCGACATGGCCGCCTTCGCCATGGAGCCGCCCGCCGCAGGTGAGTCGGGCCGCGGGGCCGCCCCCCCTTCCCGCCGTCGTGCCCCCTTCGGCTTTGCCGGGCGCCGCTTCGCCCTGCGCGCGGTGTTCCGTGAGGCCGTTGGGCGCGTGCAGGACCGTTGGGCGGCGCGAGGCGCCTCAGGTCGCTGCTGCCTGGCCCAGGCTGCCCGGCGCTTCCCCCCGGCGCTGCCCCCGCTCCTCTGGCCTGGTGAGGGGACTGGGGCCGGGGCCGGTCCCCTGCTCCAGGCGGGGGGACGCGTTGGGGGAGTCCGGACGCCGCCAGGCTGAAGCGGGTGATGGGAGACCGCGCCAGGATGAGCGCCTTCCGCTGGGGGACAGCGAAAGGGGACGTGGGGTTAAACTAAGCAGCCGCCGCGCCGGTGCTCCGTGATGTAAGATCCGTACCTGAAGCATCCCGAAACCCCAGGGCAGCTCAGGGGTGTGGCGGGAGCCCAGCTGCGGCGGCAGGGCCGCGGGGAAGCCGCGATGTGGCTGGCGGGAGCCCGCGGTGCTCTGTCGGAGCACGTTCTGCGGGCTGGGGCGCGGAAGCGGCCGGCAGGGGAGGAGAAACCAGCCTTGGCGTGATTGCTTTTACATAAGAAACACCTTTAAAGCAACCAAACCCCATAATTATCCTCAAAACCAGAAATCCAGCCGTAACCACAGTAGTATATTTTTAAGAACGAAGTCTCGAGTGTGGCCATTCTTGCAGTTGCAAAAAATGCAAGACTGTAATAAACTTTGCTTACTTGGAAAATAAATGATTAGAACTGTCTTAATCACTTACTGTATATTGTTTTACATTTTCTTAATAGAACCACTATTTAAGCGATGGAAAAAACTAGATCACTTGGCTTCTTCCATCTTTTAAAATTTTGTTCTCATTAACACAGGAGCTGAGCCAATGACTCTTGGCTCCCCAACATCTCCAAAACCAGGAGCTAGTGCTCAGTTTCTTCCTGGATTCTTGATGGGCGATTTACCTGCGCCAGTGACTCCGCAGCCACGTGCTTTAAGTGGCCCTTCAGTTGGTGTAATGGAAATGAGGTCTCCGCTACTTGCAGGTCAGAATTCATTACATGCTGAAAAATTGTCCTGAAAGTCAAAGTTTGGTTTGTTTTATTGCTCTACATGACTGCTGCAGACTTGAATTCTTGTAGTTTTATAACTTGTTATAAATGAGCTCAACTCATTGAATAAGTGGTGAACTCAAGTGTATTCAATGGAGTTGGCCTAAACTCTTCAAAGCAGACTTAAGTTTAATAAATGTTTTAAACATGGCAGTTTTGGTACCAGGAAAGGTTGCTTTTACAGGAAAGGTAATATGAACTTCTCCTAATATAAAATAAATTTATACAGCTCTTTACAAGTCAGTTACACATACAGCCATCAATGTTTTCTCTTTGTTTAAAACAGAGATGTCTGCTGGCAAACTAAATGCGACTTGTGCAAGTTGCTGATTTTGCAATGAATTCCAAAAAGTCACTTACAGATTGTCAGACTTCTAAAAACTGGGTGGAGAAAAACTAAAAAATACTTCTTAATTACTATCTAGTGGTTATATTTACAGTGTTGATGTCTGCTGTAATTGGGCTGTAGTAGTGACTTTTCCTAGCTATAGATGCTCATTTCTTTCCAACCACCTAGTTGATCTTACTGAAAAAAGTCCTCACCCGTGTTTCTAAGGGGGTGGTGGTATTATATGTGTGTTTTCTTGTCTGAGAAGTATGAGTGAGTTGTGAAGAGCTTCATTGATTTATTTCATGTCATGGGTCTTCTTGGCTTTTGTATTAAATCAGTTGGCATAATCTAAATATCTGATAGTGTTAGTGAGCTAGTGATTTTGAAGGAGAAATTGAGGATTAAAGTACTGCAGGATAATTTTAGATACTTTTTTTTTCCAATTTCAAGCAGAATTGGACTCGATCCTTATGGGTCCCTTCCAACTTGACATATTCTGTGATTGGTGGTCTGTTGGTCTCCTGCTTCTTGCTCTTGTCTGTCCCCCCCACATACAAGCCTCTTAAGAAAATATTTATGAAATTGAAAATAGTCATGTGAATTTCACGTAATTGTTTTTAAAAGGGTTTATTACAGCCTCAGAGTATCAATTCTAGGAAAGGGGGAACCTGTTAAGTTCCTAACACAGGCTTCCCAAAATGAGTGATTAAGTATATCGCTTAAACTGAAAACCTTGATGGGAGAGTGCTTTATATAATACACTGTACTGTGCATGTAAGTAATGAATATACTGGGTTAATAAGAGTTCTAGGTGATACTTGTGTAAGGAGGCAGTTTTGACATGTATGTGATACTTTTATGTAGAATGTTCAAACCTGAACAGTTTGGTGGGCCAGATAGTTTTGCAAACCCCCAGTGAAACAATCAACAGTCTTTTACGGCTGAATTTACTGCTGAAGTTTCAAGAACAAGTAGCAGTGGAGTAAAATTACAAGTTTTCTCATGCTCTTCATTTGTTCCTTTTAATTGCAGGAGGATCTCCCCCACAGCCAGTAGTCCCTACGCATAAAGATAAAAGTGGTGCTCCACCAGTTAGAAGCATATATGATGAATTATCTAGTCCTGGACTTGGATCAACACCTCTAACCTCCAGAAGACCAGTAAGTGGCTTAGGTACTGGCCTCCTCTTAGAAGAAGATGTGAGGTAGCTTACTGCTTCAGTGAATTCTTTAACTCAGTTGTATAAACTGCTGTAGCAAAATGACTGGTGAGTCCTCAGACCATGCTGTTGCTTAGTCTGGGTGTTTGGAGTGCCTGTTCCTGTGTAGTCTAAATGAGAGCTGTAGTTGTGATTTTTGATACTGTAGAGAATGAAGAATACAAATCATGTCTCTTCTATGCTTTGTACATGACAAATGTAGACTTGTTGCAGCTTTTCACCTTCTTGCAAATTTATTGGGCTGCTGATTGCCATAAGGGTCCAAATATGCGTTATCTTTTCTTTTAGTGGGCAATAGAGGCACTTACTCCGCACAAAATTCCTTCCATTTCAGTAAAACATCTAACCAAATTTGGGCAGGGAGGTGGGGTTAATTTTGAAAGAGTAACAGTAAAATTTCTGCAAGGTCATTCTAATAATAAGCTCTGCTACTTACCTCTACTGAGCAGTCGTGTGTTAGTATGTTCTTTCTCAGTGAACATGATTCTTTTGATGCAAGGAGAAGGCCTTTCACTGAATGAGCAGTCTTTTTATTGAGTATTGCCTTCTGAAAAGTTTATTCTGAAAGTTCAAGTTCTCTATGAAGGACAGAATCCAATACTGTCTTAAAGGACTGGATATTTAAAAAAAAAAAAAATGGGCAGCTATCAGAATGCATGTTGCTATGTCTACAGGTGCTCCAGTTTGATCTTGTATCTAAGAAATGCCATGATTCAGGCTAAAAATAACTAAAATTGTTTTGGATATTGAAATGCTTCTATGTTAAAAAGAAAATAACTGCTAGCAGCTAAATATTGACGTATACTTTCCTTCAGTGCAGTTGCACTAAGTAGTTGAGAGGGAAAGTAAGTCTAGTGATGAGGAATAAAAGTGGGGGTTATGCTCCCATGATTTCTAAGCTCTTTAGACAGTGGAAATCAGATGCTGGTAACTTATGATACTGACATCCTTTCCATCAGGAGGCACGTGAATGTGTGAATTACTTTACCTCAGCAATAGTGAGATGCCCATTTTGAAAAAGTTAAACTATAAGATTTCTGAGTATTGATACCTAAAGCTACTTGGTTTCACAAAGCATATGTGATTAGTGTTAGGTGACAGATTTTTTCAGTTCCTGTTACCTAAAGCTCACCCTAGGCCTAAATAAGCTTTCTTCTTGTATACCAGTAGCTCTTTCTTGTTAGATGATGATAAAATATTGTAGACAGACCCTGAATCCTGTTGCCTGTGCTGCTTCCCTTCTGTAGTTTGCTCTACACTCCCATACTCTCTTTGATGCTTCCATTTAAGCCTCTGATCAGGAAAGTTAACTGCATTCTCTTCTAAGGCTTAGTAATCAGCTCGAAATTCCAGAATGTAACAGCTGAGGCTTGCTGGATGTTCAGGCTATCTGCTAGACTGTGTGCTAGAATGTAAAAACATTGACAAGTAACTTTTCATTAATAACTTTTAATAATCTTGTATTAAATATACATGTAAATGTCTGCTCTTACTCTTAAAAGTTAGGAGTAACTTAAGGAAAACAGTTAATATTCTTGCCTGATGCTTAAGTTAAGAAAATGATCTCTTCTGATCTGAGAAGTGTGCCTGTAAGAATGATCTGTTACTTTCTGTATTTGAATGCAGGCCAGCTTTTCCCTAACACAGAGCCCATTGGTTGGAACTATGCCATCAACTCCTGGAACAGGTAGGTGTCCTGTCAAAATATATTATCTACTTTCTTGCTGCTTTCCTTAATACACAAAAATCATCGCTGTTCAAGGTACATCAACTCCTTGCTAATTTGCAAAGGAATTGTGTCTTTCTTTACTAGCTTTCAAAAGGTATGTGGTTGTGAATAGGAAGTACTTTTCCACTCTGAGACTGACTGAATTTCAATCAACTTATTAAAAATTTGTTGTTGAACTGAGCACAGAGGTGGTTGTACTTGAGTGAAGCATCTGAGATTGATGGGTTGCCTTCCATCTTCGTAAGGTTTCTTATCTTGTCTGTGAACCTGTGGCTTCTTGCTAAGCTTAATTCTGCTGTCTTGTTCCTATTTGGCTTCTGTATTAAGCTGCTGGTGTTTAGAGGTCAAGGAGAAAGCTAGGTTGCTAGTCGTAAAACTTACTAGCATGCTTACAGGCGTGAAGTTAGGGTTGACTTACTGTTTGTCTGTGCCTGCAAATAAATCGCCATCAAACTCTTCCATATACAAGTGAAATGCTTGGTACTGAATTTATTCTTTTCCTATAGGCTCTTAAGGCTCTTAAGCTTATCTGTCCTGCAAAAGTAATTTGTTAAACAATGCCATTTCAATTTAACAGCTTCAAGTATGTTCAGTCCTGCAAGTATTGGGCAGCCTAGGAAGACTACCCTGTCTCCTGCTCAGCTAGATCCTTTTTATACTCAGGGTGATTCCCTGACTTCAGAAGATCAGCTTGATGACACATGGGTAACTGTGTTTGGGTAAGTTGATTTCGAAAGTATTAGAAAAAACATGGGTGAAGTCTTTGCAGCATATGGAAGGAAGTACTTGGACGTTGCTGTTGTCTGGCATTCCTAGGTTCTGCCGGAAATACAACTGTGGTTAAAGCCAGGAAATGCATATATTTTAGTGAAGCACCTTAACTTAAGCTACGTGTTAATTTTTTCAAGTTAAAAAGGCAGCGGTCTACCATTGAGTTGTGTGGTGAAGTAAAAATGCCTAGAAGATAATATTCCTCAAGTCACTGATTCTAAAATGGCATGAACACACTGATCTCGCTTGAATTTCTAAAAGCCATTCATAGGTTTGTATTTTAGCACCGTAATTCTTAAACTACTCATTATAATTTTGGGGGTATTTTTTGTCTTTCAGATTTCCTCAAGCATCAGCTTCATATATTCTTCTACAGTTCGCTCAGTATGGAAACATATTAAAGCATGTGGTATGTCTTAGTTTGAGACTTATTTCTGAAAACATTCTGGCTCATTCTTTAAAAGGCTAAATTTCACAATTTTCACTTAATCTCATACAGATGTCCAACACAGGAAACTGGATGCATGTTCGATATCAGTCTAAGCTTCAAGCCCGGAAAGCCTTAAGCAAAGATGGAAGAATTTTTGGTGAATCTATCATGATTGGCGTCAAGCCATGTATAGATAAAGTAAGTTAACCTGCTTTTATTTAAATATAAGGCACTCTGCTTTTGGGCTTCCTCTTCATTTTCCCTGACTTCCTTAATTTTTGCTTTTGAATTGCAAAGCATAGGTAGTTCAGTTACATAGGTATAGTCTATTATACCTTACATGAGTTTTTCTTAAGTATTTGACAAAATTTCCTGCTGAGAAGGAATATTATGGGCAATCTCTGTGCTCCTTGGAAGGTACAATGCACAGAATTATATTGCTGTACAAGATACAAAGTGAAACCATAACATAAGAGACAATTGAGATAAAAGAGTTTCTCAGACTGGAATCTGTAGCATTTGGGGTCTGCGACAGATATCTGATGGGAGATTAAGACTTACTGCTCCTAATTATCCTTTTTTATGTGCCTATTTATCTGATTCTGGCTTTTCAGTTTATCTTAGTACCTCAGACTGAAAATTTGTTTGCAAGACAGTCCTGATCCTATTCTCCCACCTGCCCCTACAAAAACATGTTCCTTTCTTGTAAGTAGTGGTTGGGGTAGGCATGGCTGTATTTCAGTCTAATTTTATCATGAGCTATTAGTTTCTAGGCATTGACAATGCCCTGACCATTAATTCTTGCAGCACTTTGCATTGG
This sequence comes from Platalea leucorodia, assembly GCF_965183815.1. Classification (NCBI taxonomy): domain Eukaryota; kingdom Metazoa; phylum Chordata; class Aves; order Pelecaniformes; family Threskiornithidae; genus Platalea; species Platalea leucorodia. Next base: position 64,876,353 of record NC_138827.1, read on the forward strand.
GTACTGTACATTAGCTTAAGCAAATGACAGTCATTCTTTTATAGTTCACAGATTTTTGTCTCCTCTAAGGATAGGTGAGCTAAAGAGTAATGTAAGCTTTCAAACGTAAACCATTCTGAGAAGGCAGCCCTAGAAGTTGAGCTTGCAATTACTTCAATTTTTCAGTTCAAAACATTCCTTATACTGATTAAAATTCAGAAACAAATGTACTTCAGTGTCCCTTTCCTCTGTGGGTTTCTGATGATAGGGCTTCCAGTCTCTTCTTACCTTATTTACTATTTTGGTGTCCAGTTTGTGTCAATGACTGAATTGCCTATAAGCTGAAACTCTATAAGTAATGATCTAAGACATTTAATTGTCAGGCACCTGATCTTTGTTGCTTTTGAATTCCCATTATGTCTTTTGTGGATAGTGTCCACTTTCAAATATCAATAAATAAACCCATAATCATCAACCTGTATTTTTGGAGGCAAGAGAGATTTTTGGAGACTAATCCATTGAGGGTTTGGCATTAGCCTGTAAACCTCTTCCTTGCAATTGAAAACTAGATATGATGAATTTCACATCAGTGCTTAGGCTTCTAATTTAAAAGTAGCAGTTAGTTCCATGGGTTCTCCTCGTGCTGAGCAGAGTGTCAGCTGCCACCCGCACTGGACACCAATCCTATCCTGGATTTTGGATAGCTGTCTCTGGCCAGATGTGCTTCTGAATTTCTGCTGTCTTTAGGCTGGTTGAATGCTGTGCTCCACTGAGTCTAAATGCAGCAAACGAGGCTGGTTGTCATTTCCCATCTTGTTTTCTTTGGGTTCTTGTGGAACTTGTTGTTCCTATCAAGTCACTTGCTTCCTCTTCCATTCTACATGCATTCCTTCCTAAACATAAGCTTACAAAATGGAGCCTTTGGACTCCTTTTCTAGCATTTGCTAAGGGGACTGAGTGAAACTCCTTGGCAAGTTGAATCTGAGCAAAGAGCTGCAAGTTGGTAAAGGCTTGGAGACTGTCCTGTACGGATCAGGTAAAATATTTTTAGATGTATTTAGAAAGAGGATGTTATGCTACTTAGTTCAGCTGGGCCTGAAAAAGTTACTACTTGAAGTTTGTTGCAAGTTTTACAATTTATTTTCTTTATACTGTTTCACACTTGGCTGACACTTAGTACGTACAGTGAACAGATTACATGCTTCCACTACGTTGCAATGGCATAATCCAACATATAAACGACTGCAGTGAGGAAAATGCTTGGTGGTGAGGTGTACTTGTGTGCTCTATACTGACAGGCAATTTACCTGTGTCTTTGCTTACTTTGAGATGTGAACCTATCAAACAATTCTAGATAATAGATAATTCTAGATAATAAAGGTTGAAATGCTGCTTTTTAGTATTTGTTTACATTGTATTAACCCTCTTTTTAAGAGTGTGATGGAAAACTTTGAAAGAAGCTCTACGTCCTCAATGTCTTCAGTTTTCACTCCACCTACAAAATCAGTCAGCACACCAGTACAACCTGCAAATAATACTACAAGGATTTCTACTATGAGACCTCTTGCAACAGCATATAAAGCTTCCACTAGTGACTATCAGGTATTTTAAGGGAAACAGAAGCATATGTTTCTTTGTGCTGTCTCCCCTTAGTTGTATGAGGCTGTATACACATTAACTTCAGTGTGACCTTAGCCTTTATCTTCTCCTGTCATTTCTTTAAAGATGTGATTCAAGTACAAACTCAGTCTGTTCAGTCTCTAAAATAATAATAATAAAAAAATAATAAATTAATGACTTGTCACTTTTCCAGAGCCTAAGGGCTTGTTTTGAAAATCTTTCAAACGTATTTTGTCAAAATACAGTAGCACTTAGGAAAAGAAAAAAACCTGGTTAGTATAAAAAGAATTAACTATATGTTGACTGATTCTCTTTATTTTCTCTCTTCCTCTTCCCCCTGCCTTCTAGGTGGTTTCTGACAGACAAACTCCTAGGAAAGATGAAAGTATTGTATCTAAAGCAATGGAATATGTGTTCGGCTGGTAATATGCAAGAGGAAGTAACACACTAAGTTGGTCAGGGTTTGAAATATGCTACTGGCATCTGTGGTTAGTTGTATAACTACTGGTGGCAGTATTTTAACATCTCACCTGTTATGCCTTCAGTTAATTCAGCAGACATGTAGCTTGCACTTTAAATAGCGGCAATGTACACACGGTTTTAAAAACTAAGTGTAAATATAAGTGCTTTTTCCCCATTTGTGCTCCGATTGCATGATTGCAGAAAAGAATATCAGCACTGACCTTTTTTTTCCCCCTGTGTAATTACTTTCTGTGAATTACTTCCCAGTAAGTTGGAAATGTTTAAAATGGCAGCTTTATTTACTGATGCCTTTAATTTTATTGTGTTGTGTTTTTTTTTTTTTTTTTCTGGAAAGATGTTGGGCTACTTGCAGGAAGAACACTATGCACAGCTGGCTCCCAGGGACAGGGACTATTCTTAGTATATGTGGTTTTAATCTTTTTATTAGGATTCATTGCTGTTTTAGAGTTATCTCTGATATCATGTTCTAAATGTCATAGCAACCTTTTAACTCTTTGTTTTATTAATAAAGCTAAATTAAGTTAAGTTGTTTTTTCTTAGGTTGCATTTTAAACAAGTATGAGTTCTGTTAGGAAAAACTATTTGCAGTACTCTTAACAGTTAAGTATGATGCTGCCTAATGTTTATTAGTGTTGTCAGCAGAGCAAATGCTGCTGATTTTTACTGAAGGTAGTACCAACTGGCGTTAAAACTAGCTAATGTTTAAATGTCGTCTCCATGGGTATTTTATAGCAGTGTGCACTTAACAGGTAACAAACTGTAGCATTCTAAGCTATCAAATGTTGAGTTGAAATAGCTGAATAGAAAAATGTGATGTGTCAGTGACCATAGCTGCTTTCATTTCAAGACCCTAAGAAATTTTCTTTAAGGTATTGGCTGAATGATGATGATTTTTTGTTTTTTAAATTGAACTTCCCCCCTTTGAAGTTTTCTGTTGGAGGTGAGCCTCTCAAGTAATCATGTGTGTCATGTAAGCTCATAGTCTTCGAGGTAAAGGTCTCTTTCATCTGGGAAGAAAGCAATTTTTTCTCCAATACTTGGGAAACTACATGCAACTATTATTCTTTTGATTTTGTGGCTGTTAGTGCGGGTCAACATCAGCATTTTAGTTTGGGTCAGTAGTGTGTTGGTCAGGTGAATGTCCAGTCATACCCATTTCCATGCCTTGCTTCACACTGCAGTGTGGTCTCAAAGTTTTTCAACTGTACTTCTCTGATGAAATTAGATGGAAAGGTTAGTCCAGGGGCATGCATAATGTCCCTCAGATGCTAATGGGCATCCAGTTTACAGGATTAAGCTAGAGATAGTCCTGAGTAAAATCTCCAAAGCACTTAGTGAGAAGTCAAGTTTTTAACTCAGGGCACTTTGTGCTTCTTTGTATGCTTTAGAAGTCACCTACCTGCAGGCAGATTCAGAGATTTTTGAGATGCATTTTACTGTATTTGATGGCTGATGCTAATCATCCATTTGCTTTTGATCAAAGGGAGCTGCTCAAACCTAACTAATACCCGAGTGTGTTTTCTCAGAACACATACGGCTTTTTCTTGGTGAAAAATGTTCGTTACGCAGATGACTTCAGAAAGAAAACAGGTAATTCAGCTAAATTCTTGTTTTACTATTTGCTCTGCAAAATACACTTCTGGTGGGCTTCAGACTTGTAATGAGGTATATAGGATTTCGTTTAGTGAAGTGATGAAGAATAAGATTGAACTCGGATCAAGTAAGTCTGAAGCTAAATACATAAGGAAGGAGTTGGAGCCAAAGTCAGTAGTTTGGCTGACCCATTTTACCAATAAGTACCAGATTTAAAACTGCTTAGTTGGGGGGGGGGGAGACCTTACTCTCTTGTTTCTCATAGCATTAGGAATGATTTTACTAATAGGTCATTGCAGCTTCCTGTAGAGTAAAAGCACTCGGGAGTAGCAGATGTTGTTTACTTTGCTCTGGAGGTAGTAAATAGGAGGAAAAGACAGTTTAGAACATATAAATCTGTACTTCTGGACGGTATCATTAAGAAATTATCTTCATATGGCTTCTGCTGGTAAAGACTTCTGGTAAGACTTAATATATTGTCTTAGTGTCGCGCACTAGTTAAACCCTGGTATCAATGATCTGGGCTTACTAAGTATGAGAACGTTACAGTTCCACTGTGAATAAACCACGGCACAGCTTTGTTGCAACATGTTCCTGATAATATTGTTATGAATTATATGAGTGTACAGGGGCCATGTGTGAAAGGGCAGAGGGTATTGAGAAGTACATTTGTGAAGAATCTCTGAAACACTTGGAAGGTCTTCAAGTAAACCTTTTCAAGGCTAGCAACTGTTGTTAGGTAGCATGGCATGTAAAAATCCAATTCTTCCTGTTTGTTAACAATGTACTTGCTGCTTTGCAATAAGGAAGGATTCTTTTTTAGCTGTAGCTAGATTTGATTTACATTAAAACCAAAGTTACGAACTTCAGCTAGTGATATGTAACATATGAATGAAACTCAGTTCTGGTTTCAGTTGTATGGGGTTTCTTCTAAGACTGCCAACTACATTTTTCATAGGATTATGGCTTCAGTTTAAAATAAAACTGTCATGAATACTTATTTTCTGTTGTCTGCCTCAATCACAAGCATGTGACTCAGGCATCTAATTCGCTTCTCTTAGTATGTAGATCTTCACAGTTTTAAATTCTAGAAGGATTTGTTATATTGTTTCAATGGTAATTTCATACAATTTTAACAGATTTTTTTTTTTTGGTAAAGACTTTTATAACTTGGAGATAATGTTTATTTTTGTCCTTCTTTTTCCCTCCCACCCCTCCTCAATTTAGCTTTCTAGTAACTTTCAAAGTGAGTGATATTTATTTGGATAATCCATGTACACTAACATAAAATGAAGAACAAATGTTAGAGTACACCATGTCTGCCTCTCATTTCAAGTTGTAGGCATCTACCTCCACTGTGTGGCAGTTCTTCAGAACTTTAATGAGAGGTTTAACTGATATTGAACGGAATATGGTATCTTAATTATACTTTAGTTAGGAAGTGCATAAACAGTACTGTGAGAAAATAGCAGTGCTGAAATGTCTCTTAGTTGAAGTGCTTTAGTAATAAAAGAAGAAAGGACAAAGATGAGTTTACTAAATATCTTGATTCGGGAGTAATTCAGATTTCTAAATATTGCTTTAATGAAATAGTTCTTAAACTTTATTTAAAATCTTACCAGCATTCACTCATCTCCATTTTGAAATGGATAAATTGACCAAATGATATTTTAGCAGAATATACCACAAAATCCATTTTATATGAACATAATTGCCTTTCTTCTGATAGTCTGAGTACATGTGGAAAAATACAAGACTTGCATCAGTTTTGTTTAATTTGACTGTAGGTGACTAGACCACAGATGAGTCTGCAAAAATGTACTGCTTAACTATGTTTAGAAATAGCAAGCTGTTCAGTTGTTAAGTGAGTGAAAACAAAATAAACTGGCTTACAAACAACTTGGAATCAGAAGTTGGTTTACTGAATTGCAGACTTCAGGTGAGAAGGCTTTGGAATAAACATTGTAGATCTCTACTAAAAACATCAGTCCTCAACCAGCTTCGTGGCTTTTGGTAATGCTTGCCTTTTTTAATTGCTTGCACAAGAGTAAAAGGTGTTCTTTTGATGTGGTGTGTCTCTCGATAAGTATCAAAGTGCAAACAGTACTGACTGTCAAACATCTGTTAGTGTTTATAAATGAGAGTTCAGCTGGTGAAGTTACCTTTAAAAATGAATGCATAATTAATAACTTTGTAAAGTGTTTTTGATCTTCTATTAAGGAATCCTTTGACTCAAGTACGTTTGTGTAATGCATATAAACTGTGCTTCTATCACCAAAGTCGTATTTTCAACTTTTCTGGAAGTAAAACTCCTGTTGAAATCAAGAGCATGTCTGAGAAGGTGTAAATTCTTATGTCCTACATAATGTCATCAAATATCTTGATTCTTCAAGTTCTTCAGTTCTGTAAGTGAACTTTCAGCTTAAATAAAGAGTTTATTGCTGATGCAAACAGGTGCAGTTAAAGTGAGACCAAAATTCTGGTCTCTGTAGATGAAATGCTGTTTTTTGTTCATTACAGTCCGTTTGTGTGTGAAGTTGGAGACTCTGTTCTGATTAGAAACAGCATGAAAGTAAGGAATTGCTTTGAACAGTTGTTTTATTTTGCTCAATTGTTTATTGCATCAGATTTTGGTATAGTTTACTGCAGAAATCAGTCTATGAACATATCTTTCATTGTAGGGATGAATTGAATTTTCAGTATGAAGAATAGAGAAATTTTCAATGATTTTTTTTTTTTTCCTTTCTATTGTGTATGTCAGCCACCTAATTAGCATCTTGTTTAGCTGCCTTTGGAGCCCTGTGTTCTGTGAGAATCTGTCCCTTGTTGCAGAATTAAGTTCCAAAAAATGCTGTTTTCTTTTTCAAGGATCTTTCCAACCCCCTGGTGTTAAGAAGGTAACCTTGAATACATGAAGCAAGGATAACCTGACAAATGGACGTCTGTGGAGATCTTGGAAATTATAGTTCTGTAGTGTGGATTATCCAGTTGTTATTAATAGACTATTTGTTTTGAAACATGAAGATAGTCCAAAATTGGTTATCAGATAAAGTGCTGTAACTGAATATTTTAGTTGGAACCCTGACTGGGGGAGTTTTTTTGAGTGCTAGTATGCTAACTGGTGGTTGTTCTTTTGCCAAAGCTCCTGTTTCTTCCTGGCAACTAAACGTATAGCTGGCTTGAAAGAATCGTGGTTGCAACACTGGCTGTCATGACATAAAGCACTATAAAATGAGTTTATTAAGCTGTTTAGATCTTTTAATATATTAATAACATACATTATTAATTCAACTAGTGTTAGTTTCCAGCTCAAAAATGCTCAGCAATCCATACTGCAACAGAAGTCAGACCTTGCTTCCATAAAGTCATAAAACTGTAATGAAACTTCCTCTTTATTTAAAAAAAAAAAAAAAAAGTCTTTGCTGCAAAGTCACCAACTTTTCTCGCACAACGTGCTTTCTCAGCTGGCAAGTACTTTGACTTACTGGGCTTTCTCACCGAGTGCTCTTAGCTCTCTTTTTGAAGTTTGCAAGTTTAATTTGTTTACTGCGTAGGATTGTATCAGTGGATAAGATTATGCTGCTGACTTCGGTGAAGTTGAGTGAAGGCCTGGAATATTTGCCGAGCATGCAATATGATAGCATGTAGTATCACATTTCAATAGATGAAATACAGTTAAAATTGTCCATCATAGGATACTATAATGGACTATGGATTTTTAGGTGCCACAGTTTTCTCTTCTTTGTAATTGAATTGTGCTCGTGAACATATGAAAATGTTCGTTTGCAGATTGAAGGTCATAAAGTAAAAATTGCACAGAGGTCAACCTTATATACAGGCTAGAGAACAGTTTAATATTAATTACGTTATTTTTTCCAGATGACTACATTAACAGTGGAGCTTGCATATCTATTGAATAGTATAGGTTTTGTTCTTGCTAATGGTAAATTGGAGAGAGAAAAAAGACATTGTTATTCCTATGCACTTAGACTTGCCAGCTTTCCAGTTTCTAGCAAATGCAGTGGTTCTTTAGAATGAGAAGTATCAAACAGCTTTCGCTCTGGGTAAATGGCAGGAATGGAATAGGATGAATGTATGTCTTAAAGGCTTAAAGCATCTTCCTAGAAATTAATCTAATGTTGTTCACAGACACTTGCATAATTAAGAATTTAAAAGGCACTTTTAATTATTTTGTTATGGAGACAACTAGCCTAATAGATATACAATGACCTGTCTTTTAAATACCTCCAGGGATGGGGACTCAACCACTTCCCTGGGCAGCCTGTTCCAGTGCCTGACCACCCTTTCAGGGAAGAAGTTTTTCCTAATGTCCAACCTAAACCTCCCCTGGCGCAGCTTGAGGCCATTTCCTCTCGTCCTATCACTTCTTACTAGGGGGAAGAGACCGACCCCCACCTTGCTACAGCCTCCTTTCAGGTAGTTGTAGAGAGCAATAAGGTCTCCCCTCAGCCTCCTCTTCTCCAGGCTAAACAACCCCAGCTCCCTCAGCCTCTCCTCATAAGACTTGTGCTCTAGACCCTTCACCAGCTTTGTTGCCCTTCTCTGGACACTCTCTAGTACTTCAATGTCCCTCTTGTAGTGAGGGGCCCAAAACTGAACACAGTACTCTTGAGGACATGGTTTAGTGGTGGACCTGCCAGTGATAGGTTAAAGGTTGGACTCAATGATCCTAAGGGTCTTTTTCCAACCTTAATGATTCTATGATTAGTATTTTAATGGAGTAGGTGATGGCAATGACTGTATTTTCAGCTTTGACCATTTAGTCCTTGCTGAGCATCTTACTAGTCAAGTCTTGAAATGTTTTTTTTTTTTTTCCAGCTCTATATAGAGTTGCCACTGGAAAAGGTCCTGAAAGATATACAATCATAGAATATCTCGAGTTGGAAGTGACCCATAAGGATCATCAAGACCAACTCCTGGCACTACAACTATGGCACTAATACATGTAATAACTTATTACTAGTCGCAGTACTGTGCTGGCAGCTGGCATTCTGTGCCTCAGGAGATGAAAACAAGTTTATTTGGGTGAATTAAAGCTGTAACAGCATATCAGAATGTGATATAGGAGCAGCTGCATAGCTGCTTTATTTCTAGAAGACTTTTGTGGTGTCTGACTCTAGATAGGTGTATAATGAACCTTGAGAAATGTTATGTGTGTATACCAGATATTCAGGGTATCATCGATGGAATACATAACGTGACAAAGACCAGGGCAGATATAATTATTCAAAAACGAGTAAGAAAATTTGTAAGGCATGAAGAATAGTCTGAAAAAATGTCTGGGAAACTTTTCTATTGTACAAATATTTACTATCAAACTACTGTAAAATTCAACAAGTATTGGAAGCTTATATTCTGATATCTTCTGCCATTACAGATGTTTGAAAAGTTTAAAACTCTGACTTAAATTTAACTTTGACACACGACTATAACAATGGTGCATTTATCTCTGAACCTTAACACCTTGCATGAAAAAACTGAGGTTACATAAATGTCATTTGCTTTCAGACTTACCACAGCATAAAGAGAGTAAGAAATATGGTTTAGTAGCGTTTTCTCAGTATTATTCATCTGCCCTTTTTTGTGCAATTAAAGTAGCATGATAAAAATTGCCACCTCTGTTTCTGAAAAAACTGCCACCTCTGCACTGTGTTAAGTGGGAAGCATATGAAATACAGTTGACATAGCAATGCTGTAAATGCTTGTATTGAAAGAAATGCAGTGTTTCCTCTACCTAGCATGTTTTTGATTGGCATTCTGTGCCAGGTCTTTATTTGCTGGATGAAAGATTTCTTTTTAACATCTAGTAATGGTTTTGTGGGTATCATTCTATGACCATCTGGAATTGCTGACATTTGAGTCCCTGTAGGATGGACTGGGAACAACTATGCACATAGTTTGTATGAACTCTTTGGGCTGGAAAAAAATTCTGTGTAGGGATTTGATTCCACAATCTCTTTGTTGGGTTCCGTTACATTTTTCTGTCTCCTCTCTCAAAAATTCTGCATTGTGAATTGGGAGAGGTTGGTTCCACTGAAAGATGTGCCAGCTTTGTTATAGAACGGAAAGAAATGAGATCACGCCAGCTGTTGTTTAGACATAAAACCACTATTTCTCTCCTAAAGAGATACACCGAAGCTCTACAAGCTTCCTTGCAGCAGTATTGCTGCACCAGTATTTTAGCACACTGAAATTTGAGCTACCAGTGTAAATAACATCTGGCAGTCACTATGTTAGCTTCAGGTCAAATATTACTGAACATGATGATGCTCCCCATAAGATTATGGGTTTTTCCTGTAATTCTATATGTATAAATGCTATATTGTGGTAAACTTGTACAATAATTTATGGATGTAATTTAAAAGAGGTTTTTTTCATAATACGTGCAAGGCAGAAAAAAATGAAGATGTGGTTTGATGGTAGGAAGGAAGGAGTTCTTGAAGATATATTATTAAAAACCTGAGGAACAGTACCACAAAAGTTAGTCAATAGGAGTAGAAAACTGTTATTCTTTAAAAAAAAACCCCAAAAAAACAAACAAAAAAACCCAAAACCCAAACACCAACTAAAAAAACCCAAACCCAAAAAACCCCACCAAACCCCAAAACTTATTTATTGCAAGTAGTGTATATAGACTTTGATTTTTGCATAGTACTGATCATTGCCCAGGTCGTTTACTGTTAACTGCATTTGAAATTCCAGTCACAGAGTATATTGTAATTGTTCCCTGAAGCCACTAAGAGCCAAAAAATCATTTTACTTCAACTCTAAATCTAATTATTCTTTTCTGAAGTCTTACAATATTATATTTCATATTCTGTGTTTTTAATAGTAAGAGTGTTTTCTCAAACTTTTGTCTCCTAAAGTCAGTGGTAATCTTAAAGTCGCAATCTCTGGCGTAATGACATGTAATGACAGAACTTAAATAGTTGGTGAGTTTGACAGTGTGTTAAATGAATTGTGGGGATTTCTTATTACTTTAATAACCTCATACAAACAAATGTACTAATGACATCAAAGAAGATTCAGTAAAAGCAGGGTAAACTTTTTATGCAGCTCACAAGCTAACAGAAGGAGGTCTCAAATTTTCAGCACTACCTCTTAAGTTATCTTAACATTTGCATGAAATGTTGTTTTTTGGTTTTTGTTTTGTTTGTTGTTTGTTTGTTTTTTGCAACAGTAGCCCAGCACTGTTAGAGCTAATGGTGTAGATTTTCTTTGTGTTCAGTAATACAAAGAGAATATAAAATCTCTTTCGAAAAGGAAAAGAAACTAATATGGCTTACTGCAGCAAATTCAAGCAGCAACCTGATCTGACATATTAGGTCAGAGTGCCTAGACAGGATTTAGAGTTTCACATATATTGGGATTAAATATGAACACCTTTTCCTACAGCTAGTTGCAAAATAGAAGAGTGTCTGTTATTAACCTGCATGTTGTTATTGTGAATGGTTGATCATTATTCCCTCTTGATCACGATTTTCTATCTTATCCATTATTTTTATCCAACAGTTTTCTTCCCAATTTATTGCATGTTCAAGTTCAAAATAAATAGTTTTGTTTTCTGTGGGATACAAATAAATGTTCTGCAGTGGAAAATGTCGCCCACCATTGCACTGCCTTTATCCCTTTCCTAAGGGTACTTCAATGGGCATATAAAGCCTTTTCCTTTTGTGTTGTGTCAGTGTTCAGAGATCACATCTGTTCTCATTATATCTCAGGTTGACCTTGGCACAGCAGGAAAAGCCTTTCTCAATATAAGGAGCCACCAATACCTGGCAAATCGTATGATAAACCAGTGAATTCTTTTTATGTTTTTAACTGCCAAAATTCTAGGCAGGGGAAAAGTTGCATGATACTTACCGTTCGGGGAGAAAAGGTATGGGAATAGTAAATCATTTAAAACACGATGGCCTAGAAGCTTTAGATTAGTATAAAAGCATATGTTTCCAGACTTTTACTGCTATGTGGAAAGGATCTTGATCTTGCAGGAGGATCTCTGTCTAGAACCCAGGGATCTCCTCTCTTATTTGCTGAAGATTGTCTTTACCAAAATACCCAGAATCTTCTGGTAGCTTAAATGTCTCAAATCCTGCATGGATGTCTGGGACCTGGAACACAGAACTACTTGTTCTGGCACCTGTGCTCTTGTGCTGGTTTTAGACTCCCATTCTTGTCATAGTGCCTTTTGTAAGCACTACATAGACACTTTGGAAGAAGTAGGTACTGCTCTATGGAACTTAAAACCTGGAAATGTCAGATTGATGGAAATTGGGATCTTCATTTTATAGATAAGGAAACTGATGAACTGAAAGATTAAATGACTGATTCCAGGGTTACACAGTAGATGTGGAGCAGCAGAACACGTGTAGACCAGAGTCTGGTTTTGCACTGTATTAGAAGAATTCTTCACTTCCTCCTAATGTCACTGTGGAGCTAGCAAATTATTTTTTTTGAAGAAAACTTAGTGTTGGGTAGCTTCTCCTAGAAAACTGGTTAAGGCTGTATTAGTGCACCTTTTCTTTTGCTGCATAAACATACAGAGATGGAAATGCCTGCTCCTCTCCCCCTCCCCTGCTTTTGTGCTTGCAAACAGGAAGCCAAGTTTGTTGAGAGGGGTAGAAATGCCCTCATGTACTACTTTACCTTGTCATCTTAAAATGCTATAGCACCTTTTATCAGCTAAAAATCAAGAGCGGTGCAGAAGTGTTGCCACTGCAATGCAGCTGTTTTTGTGGAATAATAGCGAAGAAGAGAATAGAAATAGCAAAGGGGGGCTGGTGTGTCACGGAGCAGTATCAAATATTACGTACGTGAAGGTTAAGTCCTACTCTCGTGTAGAAACAATAGAAATCTCTCAATAACAGAGAACAAAGTCGTCTTGTGTTACATGGAGAGAGGAGAAAATACTCCCATATCTGAAGTATTAACTGCATAATACAGCTCCTGTAAGTGAGGGGAAAGAAGACTTGGGTTTTTTTCTGCCAGCAGAGGCCCTGTCAGCTTGAGATTTAAATGCCCAAGCTACCCTACAAAACTGATAAATATCCCAATATTTGCCTAAAGGATTTATTAATTTTTTGAAAGTATAAGTTTGGTAGGAGTGTTTTGGTGGATTGAGATTTCGGTGACAAATAGGAGTGATACATCAAGTTTTCCATTCTTTCTTTTTTTTCTCAGTTTTTAATAATCTGTATGAATTACTGGGTGTATTTTCTTCCCAATGGTAAGGAGTGTAAGCTTAAAATTAGCATCTTGGCAGTAGGAAAGAATGTATCTTCTGTATAGCCTGTACAAAAGCAAAGTGTATGTGTGTATCACAGGCTTTGCAGGCCTTGACCTCTGAAGGGACCACATGGATTTGAAAGTTGTCAGAGAAGACTGCAAACAGTAGTGAGCTCACAACCTGATGTTTTGAAGCAGTGCAAGAGACTATCTCAGGTATTGATCCAAATGTGTCTAATAGCGATCTTAAAAGTGACTGCTGCAGCTAAGATTTTTGCTAGATTTCATGTTGATCTCCTTACTGGCAGCTTGGTTTTGGGCAAAGATTTCTGCAGAAGATTCCCAGATGAGCAAGAACTTTGTGAAATATAAAAAGGACATTAGGGCTTGAGGCACCACTGCTGTTTGGGGTAGTGTGGCCAGCTGAGCGCCTACACTTGCACATTTTCCCCTTGGCATTTTCTGGTCAGACACATTAGTCTTGCTCCTACCCGCTAGAAATACAAGGGAGAAAAGGCTGTTACTTTGTGTCTGATCTGATCTGAATTCTCTCAGTGCCAGGAGGCACACAAGGTGTGAACATTGTTCTTCTGCTTTGATCGGTCTGCGGCTGCGTGCTCTGGAGTCCCAAGGGCCATAGCGCAGTCTTCTGTTGGTTTTTTCCTCAAGACATGACCGATCCAGTTCCATCTCCTCCTCCTCACTTCATTACTGATTTTCTCCATCTCCGAGTTGATGCTCGTCGTTTCTGCAACTTTTTTTTATTTTTTTTTTTTCTGGGAGGAGGTAGTTGGCCTCCTGCCCAACCTCCATGACTTGGAGGGCCAGTGGTTTTTCTGTCAGGGTGGCCTTCCCTTAGGCTGCGTTGGTTTGCAGCACCTTCTTCAATTTTATCTGGTGCACCCTCCAGAGAGGGATCCCCTATCCACCACCCAGGGGGCGCGCCTTCTAGCCGTGCAGCCCCAGCCGAAGGTTGTGTCTGATAGTGACTTCAAAAAAGTCTGATTCACTGTACTCTAAAATTACTGTATTGACTTCCAGATTTAGGTCCTATTAATAGCAGTGACATCAGATTGATTTTTGGACTGCAGGTCCTATATAATTTAGAAGAGATAAAGAATTGAATCAAATAACTGAAACTCTCATTGTGTTTAAAAAAAAAATAAAAAATTGGAAATAGATTGCTGTGGGAATGATAAATTCGGTATCTGCTGTTGTGTTGAAACTAATTTTTTATAAAATTAAGTAATCTAAACTGTGTGTGCGTCTACCCCATCTACATCTATAGTGTGATCAGTTTAGTGATTTATATTTTCTTTCATCAGATGTTGGCAGTGTAAGCTCTTGTTTTGCTTCTGTATCACCATGAGGGCACATGGTATCTAGTTCTTCAATGGACTGAGTACTTTCACAAGGTAACTCCTTGGGTAAGTGTGTTACAGTAAACAAAAAACACGAAAGCAGAGCAACAGGTAGGTTATTTTATGTTGGTTTACAAATTCTATGTCAAGCTGACTTAAAAGAAAGGATTGATAGGATAGGAAAGGATTGATAGAATAGATATGAAACTGTCATTCATCCACATGTAGGTGTTTATGCCCGGCTTTATGTCCTAAGAAAACTTAGAGCAAAAGAACCAAAGCAAATGGAAGAGAAAAAAAGTTATAAAAGAAGAGGAAGAAGGTGACACTGGAACCATTATGACTCACAAGGAAGTCTGTCATGGGGAGGCAGCAAACTGTCCACCCAGCACTGTTTCAGTTATCTCCACTAATTGTTTCTGGTTATTAAAAGGGAGCGTTCTTGTGTCTTGCTATGTAAATTCATTGAGGGTTTTCTTCTAATATATTCTTTATTAATAAAATGTTTGCGGTATTTTATACCCTAATACTGTTGAAATGAAATGTTGAGTACTGCTCAACTGTTTCTTTATTTCCTGTTTAAATATATACTGTAGAACAGCCTCACAACAGTCCTGGATAATGCTGTTCTTTGGCAATGATCAGTTCAGGTACATCTTCAGCCAGTCTGAGGATGAGGTCCCAATTCAAGGAAGGAATATGTAAGTTCTTATGATATCTCCATTTAGCAAATTATTCAGGGACATGTTCCATCCACAAGCCATGTACTGAAATAGCGTTGCCTTAAGCATAGGTTTCACAGGAAGCCTAGAGCTTAGGTTTTGCATCAATACCTTGCTGAATTGAAAAAAACAATGAAAATCAGAAATATGTTAAAAACGGAAATATAATTGTTTGGTAAGAATACATACAAATATTTTCTAATTCTTTCATTTGTACTTACATGCATTTGTGCAAAACTTACCTGTTTTGTAGTTTTCAGGTGTGAAAGTATGTTTGCAAAATAATGTACACAAAGCGGAGATTTGATTGCAGCCTTTAGTGAAAATTAGCAAAAAGATAGTGTTTTAAGTTGAAATTCAAGGGTTTTTTTTCTTTTTGCAATCTGAATGCGAGGTGACAAAGACCAAAACCTGTTTTTGTTCTGTTACTTAAGCAATGTTATGACAATACCTAACCTGTATAGAACAGGTTATGTTCTCAAGGTAATACTTCTTAAAATGCATCTAGCAACAGTTTAAACGAAGCAAGGTTAGACTGGAAGTAAACTCTATTCTATCATTAGCTCTTTATGGTTCATTAGTTTTAACATTTGGAGTTGGAGTGCCACCTGGGTAAGAATGCATTGGATTATTTTCTGCAGTGCTGTCTATCTTGATATAGTGCTGACTCTGTTATTCTTGCATCTAATGTATTCAAGTTGGCATGAACGTGAAAGACATAATTCTCATTACATGTGCTAAGCCAGGCAGCGAGGGAAACAAGCTTGACTAAATGCTTGGATTTCAACCAATGGTGCAGCAAACTAATGTTGGTTCTGAAAATGAAAACTGTTACTGTATATTCATCAGCTGAAAACACTGTGAGCTTTAAGAATCACAATTTAAAAAAAGAAACTGAGAACACCATTTGGCAAGTTAACCCTCTTCAGTTTAAAAGCATCAGAATGAAAATTCCTGTGAATGATAAAGGTTCTTGTTACTAATAACAATTGCTGATTTTTATGCTGAAGGACGTATTGTGTGGCACTTTTATTTTGAGTTGATGCACTCCTTGGCAGCAGCAGACAATAAAAATGGATAGAAATTTTCAGTACCAGTAGCTGCTTCAAGAACTCTTGGAGGTCAGTTTTTCAGAATATGCTTTAAAGCTAAGAAAGTTGCATCAGCAGAGTTCCAATTGTCCTTGAGAGCTTGATACCAACTTTGAACTCCTCGCTTTCACTGCAGTATCTAATTGTCCCGCTGTGTTTGTGGGCTGGCAGTACTCTTACTTAGAGCACTGCCCTGCTCTTGGAAACAAGCTATTCCCACTTAGGCAGCTCGGTTTCTTCTATAGCTTAAAAGCATTTTTATCTATTTTTTCTTTTCCAAATACCTACAGAGCGCATGGCTATTTATTAGCATGTATGACAGCTTAAATGGCTCTTGTCAACATTTACCCATTTAGAAAAGTGGCAGTCTTCATTTGTGATGCTGTAACGAAAATGATCTCTCAAGAAAAGTCTCGTGTATTTCTTAAAATATAAAGTGATATCTCTAAAATGTATTCTGTGAGGTTGAAACCAATTCAAAGAATAATTTGTGATCTAGAACAGATCAATATGGAATACAATGTTAACATTTTTTCAATTTATCTTTGGAAGACCAACTTTTTCTTGTGCTTATCAGCAAAGTTATGGCCCCACACAATTCCTAGTGGTTATAATACTGTTTCACAAAAGTAGTCATGATATAGGGTAAAGGCAGTAGCATTATAGACAGTAAAATATGTCAAATGTAAAATGAAGGGAAAGGGGAGGAAAAAAAAAGGGGTTTTCATTTCCAGCAGTTCCAGCAATATTTGTTTCCTGGAATACTGGCTTTTCTCAAACTCTTGCAGTGTTTTTTAAATAGAGCAAGAAATTCTGCCACCACCAGAACTGGTAATTGGTAAAACAGACTCCTATGTGATCAGGATTTGACCCCTAGAGTCCTCATACACTGCTGACTGTGCTCTATGGGGAAATAGAATCTGCAGACTCTAAAAGTAGAGATTTGCCATTGTTCTTGCTAAATAGCTTTGTGAATAACTACCTAAATCCAGGATGGATTCAAGATCATAGTGTTCAGTAAAATGGGGCAGGGGGAAAATGAATGGATCTGTTTCCAGAGTATGTGATGTGAAGCTTTATTTGGGAAACATACAGAGAAAATCATGCTGTGTGACAATCATGCTTCCGTAGTTGGAAAGCATATAAAATAAGTAGTTGTGACTCAAAGCAGGTTAACAGGCAGCCTTTTCATGAAGAACATAGCCTCTGTGTGTGTCTCCCTCTTTCTGTAACAGCAGCCACCTCTCAGTTATGTATGTGCAACTGCAAGGAGCTCAGTAGTATTTCCTAGACATAAGTAATTTTTTTGGTAAAAGTTTAAGCATGAAAAAGGATTACTTGAACAAACTTTTATCCATGTGCTTTAATGTATACCTGTTTGCTATGTGTAGGTGAAATCAGCCTCAAACCTATTCAGTTTTTCTCACTCTCTTACTATTCTTTTACTCAACAATACAACTTCAAGCTGTTTATAGCTAATTCCAGAGCAGAGAAATACTTTGCTTAAATGGAGGGAGAGCATGCATGCTTAATAGTATCTGTCTTCTTGAAGCAGATAGAGCAATTAAAATTATTTAATCATTATAATTTATGTGCATAATTACATGCATAATATATGTATAATTTATGTGTAGACAAGGGGGGGAAAAATCCCTTTACTAGGGAAGTAGGATTTAAAAATTGAGATGTGAGCTATCAAGATGTGAGAGATGACTGCAAATTTTAATTTCTTACTTTCCCTTTTCATATTAATTGTTGCTATTTTAAGAGCCTGTTTCTTGTGGAAGGGTTAGTCGTAACCCAAAACTTTGTTTTGAGAAGAAACCTGAAAGCTAGAGTGGAAGTATGATGGACTATGTAGGGAAAGAATTTGAAATGTTCTGTCTATACGGTACATGTTACCGTATATCTTATCTTCCTAGCACAATGGGGTTTACTTGATTTTCTTTTTTTCTCATTTATTTGCCAAAACTCAATGATGTCATTCCTGATTGCTGTAATAGTAGTTTAGGGTTAACAGTTTACCAACCACGTACATAAATCCATGAGATCAAAAGGTCTTATCATGGCTCTGTAAGGGTGTTCCTATCCTGGAAGTTTCTAGACTCAACTAGAAACACTACTGATATAAAACTTTCATGGAACTCCATAAATTGTCGTGTAAGCCTTTATTAAACTGGAGGAAAAGGTGACCTACTTCATGAATAAAAATGGACCATACTTAGCAGCCTGGAAACAGGTCAAAGAAAGCTATAGCTGTTGTTTTTAACCATATTAAAATACTGCCCTTCAGCACTTCTTTATGCTAGCATGTAGCCCAGAATTAGAGCAGTGTAACAATCTTTTATCCTATCCCATGCCTTTTTTCTTTCTTACGTTTGGTGTCTGCTTCTGAAACAACTATTCCATTTTCCAGGGTCTTTCAAACAGTGCAAAAATATATTGTGGGTACGCTGATATTCAAGAGGTAAATGTCTTTAATTTCCAAAATGACTTGTCTTTAGGTCGAGATTATGGGCTATGAAGAATGTTATTTATTGTGCTGCTTTGCTTTCGAGTAACTTTGTTTTAAAATAGGGTAATTGTTTTTGTTGTAGTTGTTTTCTAAAGGACATTGACATCCCAGAGTAGCTGTCTTAGGTTTAATGAAAATATATATATATATATATATACACAGACAATCAGACTGCAGACATATTTTAGCCTTTATGTATGGTAACAGTAAACAGTTAATATGTGGTGTGTTAAGACCTAAATTAGTCTTTTGTGCCACTGGAATTTTTTGCTTTAATGAAACATCGATTCACTTGGCATTTTTATTAACAGCCACTGTTTTTCTTTATCTCTAATGAAGCAAAATCTTACAGGGCTGCACTTTGCTACCTTTTTTCCCCCTACTATTTTTGGGGTGTCATAGTGGCTTTGAAAACCAATTTACCTCACATTCCACTTCTACTGTCAACTTTACTAAAAATTGCTTAATTATGTACAGAAACATAATAAATGCACAAGTGAAAAGAAAATCATGTTAACATGAGGATTACAGTAGAAAGTAAGGCAACTGGGTGAGCAGAGGATGTTGTCACAGCTATAAGAACAGCTGTATTTAGATGTTTATAGTTGTAGTTTTGGTACTTTGAGTCTGTCTTGGGGGGGGGAAAAGTGAATTCCGAGATGAATAAATACATTATTCTGTCTCCTAGTCAGAATACCTCTGTCAGGGTACCTCTGTTGCATTTTGGGATGTGTTTGGTAGGGATGACCTTGCAGAACTGTTCACTCTCAGGTTGGAGTTTGTGTCACTATTCTGTATGGCACTAACAGTAGTAAATGGGTTATGTAGTTCCTAAGTTTCTTGCTGTTATAGGTGAAAGAAACTTGTATGCATTGTAGGCTTGAAAAAGTTAGAGCAATACAGTTTTTCAGAGGAGTTGTTAATTTTCTGCTTTGGTAGAAAAGGATCAAAGAAACTGTATAAAAGACAACCTATCTGTATGCTTTTACATATGGCATTGTCCTGGTTTCAGCTAGGATAGAGTTAATTTTCTTCCTAGTAGCTGGTATAGTGCTGTGTTTTGGATTTAGTATGAGAATAATGTTGATAACACGCAGATGCTTTAGTTGTTGCTAAAAGTCGTGCTTACACTAAGTCAAGGACTTTTCAGCTTCCCATGCTCTGCCAGGTGCACAAGAAGCTGGGAGGGGGCACAGCCAGGACAGCTGACCCAACCTGGCCAAAGGGCTATGCCACACCATATGACATCATGCTCGGTACATAAACTGGGGGAAGAAGGAGGAAGGGTGGGGTGTTTGGTGTGATGGCATTTGTCTTCCCAAGTAACGCTAATGCGTGATGGAGCCCTGCTTTCCTGGGGATGGCTGAATACCCACCTGCCGATGGGAAGTAGTGAATGAATTCCTTGCTTTGCTTTGCTTGTGCGCACGGCTTTTGTTTTACCTGTTAAACTGTCTTTATCTCAACCCATGAGTTTTCTCACTTTTACTCTTCCGATTCTCTCCCCAATCCCACGGGTGGGGAGTGAGCGAGCGGCTGTGTGGTGCTTAGTTGCTGGCTGGGGTTAAACCACAACAGGCATGCTAAAGATAATAGTACAATATTATAGTATAAATATACTATAGTATAAAGGATAATGGGAAAGCAGACCAGATGAAATGAATATTTTCATCTGTGCTGCTCAAGGCAGCTCCATTGCATTGGATGGAATTATGATAACTTAAAATAAATAATGCTTACCTTTGAGGAGCTTCTTGAAAATGTGACGAGCTTCTCAGAAAAGCTGTAGGGAGAACTGTGAAAACTAGAAATAGGAACTAAACATGGCTGGCTACAGCACCTCTGCAGGGTCCCAGTGAACAATATGGATTTATTTACAATGGAGGAACGAAGTCCCTTAGCTTTTTGCCCTAGGACTTTGCTTTAGGGTCTGATTCTGTAAAATATGGAGTAACTTCTAGTAGTGCTAACAAAACTTATCTCCTGCATGAAGTCTGTGTCTGAATTGCCTTTTGAGAATTTCCAGAAATAGTTCAGCAGCTTTTGCTCTGAATCCTAAAATAATCAGCCTCCTTCCTCCTTGTGTTTGAGAAGGAATTAAAGGTTTAGCTAGGTTCTTATGAATGTTACTGATCATCGCACTGCACTGTGATTACTCTTTTGCTGCTGTGTTTGCCAATGATAGGATACTTAAACTTCAGAAATGTAGTGCTAATGACCTTCAGGATGCTTTTCCTTGACCCTGTCATGAAATAAGCGTTTTCTGTGTAGCGGACCAAAGATATTGAGCATTGCCAAAGGTTAGTCGGTGTGCTGCAGAACTCACCTGATCTTTGTGTATAATGTGTTTGCCTGTTTTTATGAATACTGTACCCTGAAGAGCTGTGAACACAAAACAATCAAGTTACAACAGAGTATCTGAGCTCAACAGCTGTAAGCACTCACATGTTTGAGAAGACCAAAACCTTGCAGTGATAGATGCCAGGAATTATGAGGTGCTAAACTGACAGAAGTAAAGAGTCATACTTGTGTGACTATTGCTTATAGAGTAAAATTCTAATTTTGTGGCAATATGAGCAACAAAACTGAGCTTCTCATGGTGAAGTGCCTTTAGTCTTGGATCGCTAGTAAAGAGCAGAGGATATGGTCCATATAACCATTTCAGTCAGTGTTGTGTCAGAGAATATCAAGGGTTAACGAGAATAGCAAAGCTGTATAGATGTTTTTCACAATAAAGATACAACTCACACTGCGAAGTTTCTGTCCAGTTAATCTGGAGGATAACAAACTCCAGCTACAGCAAACTTGGAATTTATTTGGAGTGGTGGTAGAAACAATCCCGTAGCCATTCTTTTCAAAGCTCATTTTCCCATCGTACGCATGCGAACAAACATCCAAATGCTTGTTCTGCAGAAGCATGGGTGCAGAAAACAGGCAGACAGATTTTAATTAAACTTTATTAAATTTTTAAATAGATGAGTACTATAAGGCATTCTTTTTACAGTTTGACATCAAGTGATCTGATGATTTTTCCAGGTTAGGAGTAACTAGTTTATAATAAGGCCAGGAAAAACAATCAGCTTTAAAAATGAGGGTATCTAGTCTTTCGTTCGCTGTACTACCTACTGTTTGATGGAGATTAATCAATTCACCCCATGTTCTGTGCTGCACGTATAGAGGCTATGAAAGCCTCTTAATCTAAGTCTAAAATACTCTTGCTATTACTGCAATTGAAACTGCTGTGACCTGTCACCACGTAGATGCACTAGACTCATTCTTCTTCGCTTTATAACATCTGTAGCTTTCCCATTAGCTAAACTGGCCAAATGGTTTGTGGTGTTAATTTGCTTAGTAAGGACTGTGTGTAGTGTGCGAAGATTGAGTGAACTCCTTTCCATAGATACTCTCCCACCAGTCTATATGGGAACTGGGGGCTGGGAGGGTATTGGGCATGTGTAGGGATGGCAGGATTAGTCATGTGTAGGGATAGCAGTTTGAGAAAGAGATTAAAGCACCGGTGGTGGGCATCTTTCCTTCAGCATTTTTCACTATACTAATCCACAGTAAAACACAGTGTTCAGATTTTAGAACTTTCAATATTTTGGCAGAAACCACCCTGGAGAAGGTAGAACCTTCCTTAGATTTAAGCTTTGAGATTACTGAGTTTCTTCATCACAGTATAACTTTAATCCTTAAAATCTTAAGAACCATAAATTCAAAATCCAGCAGTTATAGCTCACTTTTTTTCTCCAGGCAAAGCAGTTAAATAAGAACTTGGGTGTTGCTTGTTTCTTGGGCTGACTGAAGGCTTATCAGTCTTTTATTTTTTATATATATATTAATATTTTCATGTATCTTTTATATAAATGACTGTGTGTATCTATATATTTATATATGTGTGTGTATACATATCAGGGATCTATACCAATTTCATCTACAAAATGTACTCTTCTCCATGACATGATGTAGTGTGTTTTGTACTTGCTGTTTTACAAAAATGCTATCACTGGATCTATAGGTGGTGGTTGTTCTGGGGATCCTTTAAACTGAGAGACAATGGATTAAATCTTAGTGTTACGACTCGTATTTTCCAAACAGCATTTGGGGAGTATGGCACTGCCCGCATCTGTGGTCACACTGTAAAACCAAGAGCTTGTTGGAGTCCTGAAGCCAGCGGCAGAGAGCGAGCACTCGATCTATAGCTTCAGCCCTCTGTCAAACAGGAGAGGAGAGCTCTGAAGCAGCACAGCAATCTGGCAAGAGTAATTTTTCCAATAGCAATGATGGAGTCTTTAAGAAAAAAAGCTTAAAAAATAAGCTTTGAAAACCTTTTTGCTAGCTGGTTAAAATTAGCAAAGAAAGTACTGAGGCGGGCATGGTGGTGGAGGCAAAAAGGCATTTTGCTGTTTAGTTTCATTGTGGTTAGAAATACTTATCTGTGAAGGAGAGACTTGCCACCAGGATTTTGTTTGTCAGCCTTCTTGAGATAGACATCAGCTACAGAAAGACCTCAGGAGAGGGCTGTTGGTGGTGAAACAGTATTCCCCTTTCCTTTTTGGTATTTATCAGAGGTTTCAGGTCTGTCACTCTGCAACTGAAGAGCTCATGCTTTACTCCTTCCAAAGAGACTGTAATCAGTAGTAGCCCATTGAGCTAATTGTTTACTTGTTTGAGTGTTTTGAAACAACAAAATGAAGAGAGAAATAGCAAGAGGCAGGCTGCCTTCTTAACAAAATCCCAGAAGTAATGGAGTCATTTTCTGTGTGTTGAAAAAGCCTGCAGCCCCAGTCTCTTTTTGTCTGAAAGTGACATATTAGTCTCGGAGTTCCTTAGAGAAGAAGGAAAATTACTGGCCAGTGGGGCCATTTATTTTTGTTTCTGTATGCTTAAAGAAAAAGAAACACAGTAGCTATTGCCTGGATCAAAATGAGTAGTTCACTATAGATTCCCCCCTGCCCCTGGCTCCTGATTCAGAGAACAAATACCCATGGGGATATTTTAAGGATGCTGTTCTGAATTTTGTTGCCCTTCCAGTTAAAATAAAATACAAACTTCAGTAACTGCTAAGGAATTGGGTATATATAACTCCATGAAATAACAAATTCATGGTTGAATTTCTCTCTTAGCTATTTCTGTAGCACACTCAGGGACTCAGCTGCATACCAAAGAGCAGAAATTCATACATAGGTTACTTTTTTTTGACCGAATTTCCTCCCTTCTACAAAGAAGCCTGCAAGTAAAAGAAGTAGATACAATTCATGTTGGGTAATAGAGCAATGACTAAGAAGGCATTAAAGTCTAAATTTTTAGTAACTCTTGGAACAGGAAAAAAAAAAAAGCTGGCTGAGAAGCCTGTTTCTGCTCTCAGGAAGCTTCTTGTGGTGCAAACCCACTGATGCCAGGAGGTAACCCAAACGGAGGAGCTGTGAGGAGAACTTAATGGCTGCTGACTCTTACTGAGTAGCAATCGTGGCAACTAGATTGCAAATATGTATACTACCTGATTTCTGGTTGTGACTATTGTAATTTCTAAGCGGTCCTTTTCCACTTAAAAGCACGAAGACCCAAACAAACAAATATTCATGTTGGGAGAATCACTCATTTTGCTACCTGCATATTTGCTTTTGTGATAACTATCGTTAAGAATTAATTTTTTTTGTTATAGTAGGGGCTATAGGCTAAAACAGACTGAGGGATCCACCATCCCTCTGCCAATGGCAAAAATCAAAATGCATGAGAGGAACAGTAGGGATTGGGGGGGATGTAAAGAGCTGAATTAACCTGTCTCGGACAATATGGTGGTGAAGCTGGACTAATCTTCGAGATAGAGAGTAAAGATTTAGGGCTGATGCTCACTGAATGAACAGCTGTAGCAGTTCAAGATGTTACTGCCCTCAGCAGTGTTTCCGTCCCCACAGCAGACATACATACTCCTGCATCTCGATGTGAACTGCTTCATCAGAGATGAGCAAAAGCTCTGCCCTGTGAAAGGGATTGCACATCCTTTTTGCCCCAATGGCACTGCAGCCTGCAGGGTGGGTAGCCGGAGCTGTACCAGCTTGACCTACAGCAGTGTTCACCACAGCTTGCCTTGCTGAAGTCTGTCATTTGACCACATTTTTTTTTTTTTCCCCCTCTCCTGAGTGTATACTTAATTTTCCTGATGGGAACGTGGTGGTGATACATGCTGTGGTTCTTATGGTAAACTGAAGCGGTACATAATGATAAATGAAAAAGTGAAAAGTACATACATGTATTTTACCTGTAGGATGCAGAGGTTGATCTGTGTGGTGGGTTGACCCTGGCTGGATGCCAGGTGCCCACCAAAGCTGCTCTGTCAATCCCCTCCTCAGCTGGACAGGGGAGAGAAATATAATGAAAGGCTCGTGGGTCGAGGTAAGGACAGGGAGAGATCACTCACCAATTACCATCACAGGCAAAACAGACTCAACTTGGGGAAATTAGCTTAATTTATTGCCAATCAAATCAGAGTAAGGTAATGAGAAAATAAAACTTAAATCTTAAAACACCTTCCCCCCAACCCTCCTTTCTTCCCAGGCTCAACTTCACTCCTGGTTTTCTGTACCTCCTCCCTGCCCCAGCGGTGCAGGTGGATGGGGAATGGGGGTTGTGGTCAGTTCATCACATGTCTCTGCCGCTCCTTCCTCCTCAGGGGGAGGACTCCTCACACTCTTCCCCTGCTCCAGCGTGGGGTCCCTCCCACGGGAGACAGTCCTCCATGAACTTCTCCATCGTGAGTCCTTCCCACAGGCTGCAGTTCTCACAAACTGCTCCAGTGTGAGTCCCTTCCCATGGGGTGCAGTCCTTCAGGAACAGACTGCTGCAGCATGGGTCCCCTGTGGGGTCACAAGTCCTGCCAGCAAACCTGCTCCAGTGTGGGCTCCTCTCTCCACGGGTCCACAGGTCCTGCCAGGAGCCTGCTCCAGCGCAGGCTTCCCATGGGGTCACAGCCTCATTCGGGCATCCACCTGCTCCGCTGTGGGATCCTCCACAGGCTGCAGGTGGATATCTGCTCCACCATGGACCTCCATGGGCTGCAGAGAACAGCCTGCCTCACCATGGTCTTCACCAGGGGCTGCAGGGGAATCTGCTCCAGTGCCTGGAGCACCTCCTCCTTCTCCTTCTTCACTGACCTTGGTGTCTGCAGGGCTGTTTCTCTGGCACATTCTCACTCCTTTCTCTGGCTGCAGTTGCACAGGTTCCCTGCCCCCCCTTCTTAAATATGTTATCCCAGAGGTGCTACCACTGTTGCTGATGGGCTTGGCCTTGGCCAGTGGTGAGTCTGTCTTGGAGCCGGCTGGCATTGGCTCTATAGGACATTGGGGAAGCTTCTAGCAGCTTCTCACAGAAGCCACCCCTGTAGCCCCCCCGCTACCAAAATCTTGCCGTGCAAACCCAATACAATCTGTTACACTCAACTTACTCAGATTTTAATTTTAAGTGGTCATTTGGGTCAGGCTTCATCAACAGCAGTTGTTCTAAAAGTGGCCATTTGGAAATGTTCTGTTTTATGTACTGCTTTTTTGTCTTCTAATGTTGATGATTTAAGCAAGTGGGGTAGAAGACCACGGGAGGATGGAAGCGTCGGTGTGTGCCAGCTGTGAACACATCCTTGAACCTCAGCCTTCCTACCCTCAATGTGCATTATGTATCAGTATTAAAAATATTTGGGGTCTAGATAGCTGTGAAATTCCGCAAACAAATGAAAAGCTTCATGCAAATATAATTTCCTTAACAGCAGAACTTTCATCTGCTTTGACTTACCAAGCTTTCTTGTAATCCTCCACTCAGTGTATAAATGAGGGCAGTGTGCAGGATTTACATTCCTTTATTTGAAAACCTGTTCTGAAGTCTCTGAACTTGTTTCACAAATCGGTGGAGCAAAGTGGCTTTTGTGGAATTATTGCTGCAAGTAAGTCGAGAATCAAACCCACTATCTGGAGAATTAGATCTCAGAATAGGTTTTACTCTGAACTTGCACTCTATTTTGCAAAATCTGGTCTCAACATGGTTAAAACCTCTCAGTAAGGGCTGTTATTCTCCCAGATATTTCTGAAAAGCAGTCAGTGAACGGTGTGTACATATCTAAAGGCTGATTTGATCCTTAGGGAAGCTATGTCTATTCTTGGATTTCAGGATGTTCTCAAAGGATTGTTTTCTGTTTTGTAAAAATACTGCAAAAAGAAAGCAAAGAAAGAATTTCCTACTGTTTCCTTCCAAGCTCCTCCTTGAATGATTATGCTGGCTAGCAAGTTCTGCAATATGCCTAAATGCAAGCCTGTAATCTTTTAATGCATTTAACACAGAAAACAAAGTGCTTTTCAGTGTAGTCAGATGCAGGTAAGTACATACATTTTTCTGCATTTTGTAAATCTCATTTTGTTGGCGTAGCTATGGCAAGTATTCATTTTTTCCCCTGTATTTTTTAAATGAAGTTCAAATAATGAGTGGGCAGAGCACTGTACATATACAGAAACCTGCCATCTGTCAGTACCTTTCCTGCACTGGAAGCACTATCACCAACAGGGTTACACCGTTAGATATGGGGCATAGCAGGGTGCTCACTAAGGTGGTGGGAGTGTGATCAGCACAGACTCATTTTGCAGGGGAACCGGTTTCCCAAGGTCCTACTACAAGGTCAGGAAACTTGCGGTGTTTAAAGATGAAGGACAAAGCCTAGCTGCTTAAGGCAGGGCTGGGTTTGGCTGTAACTCTCTATCGGACTTTCCCTGGGGGATTTACGTAGAGCTCCCCCGAACACTGAGACTCCTCTACACGTGCATGAAAGTACTCCAGACATCATCACATTCTGCTATGCTCATTATATAATGTAAGGTGATCTGTGGGAGCAATAGCTTACGACACGCACTCTCTTTCACTGCTGGAGATCGAGTCAAATATGCCTTTCCTGGAGCTCGTTGTGCACAGGAGGGTGAGGCAAGCTGCTGCTGGTGAAAAATGAGAGTAAAAACCAGATCTTGCCATATTGCCTTTGTATTCTGATCTACCTTTTTGGATGTATAGCAGCAAAAATATTTGTTTCTCTAATTACTAAACACCTTACATTTGAGGAGCACAAAGGGTCTCTTTCCAGCTGCTCTCTCTCTTGGGCTTCCTATTCTGTCGTCTTCTCTGTGATACTAGAGGAGGGGCAGTCTTCTGGAAATCAAAACAAACCAGATATTAAACTACTGATGAAGTCACAGTTGTTGCTACTTCCTGGCATCAGTGGTTCTGGTAGAAAAGAGACTTTCAACAAGTGATTGCCACTATGGCGGTTGTGTTCCTTGGGAACACAAATAAAATGCTTGGGAAAAAAAAAAAAACAAACACGCCACTAATGTACATTTAAAATGTGTTATGTGCAAACTGTGCTGGATATTCTAAATAGAACAAATGGTAAGCTTTAACAGAAAGGGTTTCTGGGGTAGGGGTTTCTTCGGGCCATTTTTTAGTATGTTAGCTTCCTGATCTGAATACAAAGAATTCAGACCATGCTAATAATTTTCTGAAATGATTCATAATTCCTTCCCACACTTCAGCAAAACTATAGAAAATGATACTTTCTTAAATCTGTAGGTTAATTTAAAATCCTGCTAGAGTTTCTGTTAAAGAAAGCAAAATCTATCTGTTCACAAGACCTGGCTTTTTGGGAGGATGGAAGTTTATACTTTGAAGTGTGGAGGGGGGTTGGATTCTGCTACTGTTTTCCTTCTTTCATCTCTTTTTTGCTTCAGCCGACAGCAAGATTCTGTCCTTGTCCTTTGTGTTCGTGAGTGTGCCGGTTTTGGCTGGGATAGAGTTAAGTTTCTTCATAGTAGCTAGTATGGGGCTATGTTTTGGATTTGTGCTGAAAACAGCCTTGATCATACAGGGATGATTTAGTTACTGCTGAGCAGTGCTTACGCAGAGTCAAGGCCTTTTCTGCTTCTCACCCCATCCCACCAGCGAGTAGGCTGGGGGTGCGCAAGAAGCTGGGAGGGACACAGCCAGGACAGCTGACCCCAACTGACCAAAGGGATATTCCACACCATATAATGGCATGCCCAGCATGTAAAGCTGGGGGAAGAAGAAGGGAGGGGGGGACGTTCGGAGTGATGGCCTTTGTCTTCCCAAGTAACCGTTACGTATGATGGAGCCCTGCTTTCCTGGAGATGGCTGAACACCTGCCTGCCGATGGGAAGTAGTGAATGAATTCCTTGCTTTGCTTTGCTTGCATATGTGGCTTTTGCTTTACCTGTTAACCTGTCTTTATCTCAACCCACGAGTTTCCTCACTGTTACCCTTCCGATTCTTTCCCCCATCCCATGGGTGGGGAGTGAGCGAGCGGCTGTGTGGTGCTTAGTTGCCAGCTGGGTTTAAACCACGACAGTCCTTTTTGGTGCCCATTGCGGGGCTCTAAGGGTTCAAGAAAATGACAGGTTTGATTGGAATGTGCTAGATCGAATTTATAGCTGTTATTGCTGTTTAGCTATTAATCAGCAGGCTCCTGTGCTTGCCATGGGGCTTGCTTGCCTTACTGTATATTAGAGTCTAGTGCTCGTTAGTGGCTGCTTTTTGCTTTCACTGCTTGCTGTACTGCTGGTCATCTTACTCTTCTGTGGCTGGGAATGTTTTGGTTACAGCAATGGCCATGCGCCTGGGCTGGCAGATGGCCAGGGCATCGCTGCTGTTTCTGTGCTGCTGTACTGGACAGGCTGGAACTCCAGTGTGAACTCCAGTTGAAGGGACTGTGACCTGTGGATGAGTCCATGCAGGAGCAGGACACCCCAAAGCATCTGTGGTTGTGAATGAGTCCACGTCAGAGCAGGTACATCTCAAAGCGTCTGTGGCCATGGTGATGTCTGTGCCACAGCAGGTGTATCCCTGAAGGGATTGTGGCCCAAGGATAAGTCCATGCTGCAGCAGGTACACCTTGAAACATCAGTAGCTGTGCACGAGGTCATGCTGGAGCACCTCAAAGCATGTGGCCATGGACAAGCCCACGACAGAGCAGGTACACCCCTGGAGGGACTGCAGCCGTGGGTACGGCCATGTTGGAGTGGTTTATTTCTGAAGAGACTGTGCCTATGGGTAAGGCCACACTGGAGCAGCTGTATCTCTGAAGGCATTGTGGCCCATGGAGAAGGCCACGCTGGAACAGGTGCACCTCAAAGTGACTGTGGCTGTGGGTAAGTCTATGCCGCAGTAGGTATACACCTGGAGAGACTGTGGCTCATAAACAAGTATCCACTTGGAGCAAGTACACCCCTAAGGGACTGCAGTCTATGGATAAGTCCAAGCTGGAGCAGGGGCAAGGGGAGGAGTTCATTGCAATGTTAAACCCTGTGGTCTGGTCCAAAGGGACCAGGGGTGGAGATTGTAATGGAAATACCTTTAAATTGTTGTAACCCATGATCTGAGTTTCATGTTATAGGAATTGCTATAGCAGGAACCACCTGAATAACTGCCCAAAGGGATATCCCACACCATATGACATCATGCTCAGCATATAAAGCTGGGGGAGGAAGGGGGCATGTTTAGAGTGATGGCCTTTGTCTTCCCAAGTAACCGTTACGCATGATGGAGCCCTGCTTTCCTGGAGATGGCTGAACACCTGCCTGCCGATGGGAAGTAGTGAATGAATTCCTTACTTCGCTGGCATGTGCGGCTTTTGCTTTACCTATTAAACTGTCTTTATCTCAACCCATGAGTTTTTTCACTTTTACTCTTTCGATTCTCTCTCCTGTCTCACTGGGGGGGAGTGAGTGAGTGGCTGTGTAGTGCTTAGTTGCCGGCTGGGGTGAAACCACGACAGTGAGTCTCAGGAGAACAGCACGTACCATTTCTGTGCTATTTTTATTCCTTCCTCCTGGTAATCTCTTGGTACTTTCAGCCTAAACTGGGTCACCTTGAAGATTAAATAATGGCAGTATGGGAAGCCATTTCTGGAAGAAAGTCAGTTGGTTTATTTCTTTTTTTTTGTTTTGCTGGATGAGAAAAGGGAAGTTTTTGTCCTCTGGACAGGATTCTTGAGTAGCTTTTTATCTTTGGTGTTCTCTAAGCTATAATATAAAGTTCTGGGACACTGTTTTTCACACTAACAGAATAATTAATCTTAATTGCATTGATTGTTTTACCATACTTTAGTGGATAAGTGATTAGGAATGGCTTTATATTACAAGACAGAATAAGGTGTCTTATCCAATTGTCTATGAGTTGGCAAAAAAAATAGCTACCATTTGGTGCGTGGAAAATGGAATTGCATCAGTTATGTTGCTGTAGTGATATGACCTTCTGTCTGCATCATTCGTCAGCCTATTTGTGTGTAGAGATTCCCTCATGAAAACAGTAGATGATTTATTGTAATAGCATGTTTATGGCTCTGCTTCCCCTAGGTTAGAGACAACCAAAGCATGACTGAAAGGGTTCAAACAATGGCTCTGGTTGTTGGCCATCTGTCAAGAGTGCGGCAATGCACACATGCCCTGGCGATGAAACAGGGTCCAAACCTGCTGTTCCTTCACAGGGACCGAGCACTTGGTACATCTCCTTCTGGAATCACTTTGAGATTTTTTTCATTATTTCAATGGTCTTTGGATGTCTTTGAGTATAATTTTTCTTTGGAAGAAGAATTCAGCTTACAAGCAATTTTTCTTCCACTGCTGAGAATACCAGTTCTGTGTGGTGTGTGTGTATATATCCTTCATCTTTAAACACCTTTGCATGTATTGTGACCTCTGGAAGTTGGCTCCCCTCCAGGTCTGCGTTGATCGCACTCCAATCACCTTACTGAGTGCACTGAGACTAGAAATATATCTATATAAACATAGGAAGACTGGAAAGTCTGGA
Organism: Platalea leucorodia; assembly: GCF_965183815.1. Classification (NCBI taxonomy): domain Eukaryota; kingdom Metazoa; phylum Chordata; class Aves; order Pelecaniformes; family Threskiornithidae; genus Platalea; species Platalea leucorodia. Next base: position 64,907,815 of record NC_138827.1, read on the forward strand.
AATCCACGGGGAAACTGCATGCAAACTCTTGGCAAGCAGCCAGAGCAAATGCGAGAGAAAATGAATATCTTTTTTTCCAGGTAGATGGGCAGTGTTTGGTACTTGGGTCTCTCCTGGGCAGTTAGGGATGCATTTATGTGCAGTAGAGCTGTAATTCTGTGTATTCCCCCATTATCGTTAGCTCTAAATTTGTTTGCTGGCAACAGCACTGCATGCTGAGAGTCAAGTGGGGCTTTTTACACCCATATCCACAACGATGTCTATTCTAATGAAATACATTGTGTACTTAATACTTTTGGTTTAGGGCATGAAGTCATTAGCGGGAATGGGGAGCCCAGTTCTCCAGCCTCCCAGCTGAGTACTTACCGATGCTTTGTCAGCTCACAGAAGCCAAAACTACTTCATATTTTATTCTGTCTGGCTATGATTTCTACCTGGATCATATTAGTGTCTAAGCTGTACCCATGTATTCTGATATACACATAAGGTATGTCAGGATAAAAGATGCTTGAAATGATAATCATTCATATTTCTATCCAGTTAATTTCCTAGAGGTCCTGCACTTACTGCTGATTCATTGCTGTACAATTTCGGTTGGATGTCTAAATCCCTTCTGAGTGCCCTCAGCCTTGCAAACCCTGGAAGCTGTTTTATGCTTGCAACAGCAGTAGAGTTTTTCAGCCTCTGGAGACCTCTCCATATATGCAGCCGGTGTCAGGACTAGATTATGGAGAAGCCAATTAGGACCTGTACCCAACAAATTCTCCACTGAGATAAAACAGTTGGCAAAGAGGTCTTGTTTCTGCTTACAGAGGTGTTTCTTAATAAGCTCCAGCAGATCAAGGAACAATTTGATTACTAGGGAGTTTCTCAAGGGGGCACTTGAAAAATTATGGAAATTTGAATTTTCAGGATGATTTTCATGCCTGCCTTGTCTGCATGAAGCAGAGTGAGCTAGGATTTCAGTTTTTCCTGGATGTTTCTTGCTTTAACTTCTCTTTCTCTGCCTGTGAACTTGCTGCGACTGGAGGAGGAGAGGGCAAAGACACTCAGCAGAAATCAGTCAACTACATTAAAAATACAGAAATGTTTTAAACCTGGTGTTACTGCTGAGACTGGAGGGAGGAAAGGATATTAAAGTGTCAGTAGGGCATAAGAGCTATTGCAGAGTCCAGTTGTCCCTGGGTTTTGAATTCCCAAACAGATTTTTGAAATAGCGTAGTATGTCATGTTTGACTTCAGCCATTTTAATCTGTAACAAGGAGGAGGAATTCAGGGCAATGGTGTCAGCTGAATTGTAGGTGAGTAAAATTGCAGGCTGGTGCTGGAAGATGATATTTTCAGTGATATCTTCTAGAATAGCCTGGGATTGCCAGGCAGGATGCTCTTCTCCCCATTCAGAGCCCCTCTCACCAAGAACAAAGCAAATGTAGCTTTTGGGTACTACTGTCATTGGAAAATGTTGTAAGGTATTACTTAGCACTGTTCAATTATTTATTTGGCCAGTAGTATACAGAGCTATTGAGTTTTATGCCTGTAGTTTTGATGAAAATGTGACTTCTACATAGTCTAGAAGGAGAAAAACAGGGTGCTTGAGCAGAAACTGACTTTGAGTCCCTCACCACCAGGTTAGGGACAAGAAAGACAAATAAAAGGAAGAAATGTTGCATGAAGAAATGTTAAAGGAAGGGCCGGAAGGAGGATCCGGGGAACTACAGACCTGTCAGTCTGACCTTGGTGCCGGGGAAGGTTATAGAGCAGATCATCCTGAGTGCCATCACGTGGCACATAGGGGACAACCAGGGGGTCAGGCCCAGTCAGCATGGGTTTATGAAAGGCAGCAGGTCCTGCTTGACTAACCTGATCCCCTTCTATGACAAGGTGACCCCCTTAGTGGATGAGGGAAAGGCTGTGGATGTTGTCTTCCTGGACTTAATTAAGGCCTTTGGCACCATTTCCCACAGCATTCTCCTGGAGAAACTGGCTGCCCATGGCTTGGATGAGTGTACTCTTTGCTGGGTAAAAAACTGGCTGGATGGCCAGGCCCAAAGAGTTGTGGTGAATGGAGTTAAATCCAGCTGGTGGCCGGTCACAAGTGGTGTTCCCCAGGGCTCAGTACTGGGGCCAGTTCTGTTCAATATCTTTATCAATGATCTGGACGAGGGGATCGAGTGCACCCTCAGTAAGTTTGCAGACGACACCAAGTTGGGTGGGAGTGTCGATCTGCTGGAGGGTAGGAAGGCCCTACAGAGGGACCTGGACAGGCTGGATCCATGGGCCGAGGCCAACTGTATGAGGTTCAACAAGGCTCAGTGCCGGGTCCTGCACTTGGGTCACAACAACCCCATGCAACGCTACAGGCTGGGGGAAGAGTGGCTGGAGAGCTGCCCGGTGGAAAAGGACCTGGGAGTGTTGGTTGACAGCCAGCTAAATATGAGCCAGCAGTGTGCCCAGGTGACCAAGAAGGCCAATAGCATCCTGGCTTGTATCAGGAATGGTGTGGCCAGCAGGACCAGGGAGGTGATCGTCCCCGTGTACTCAGCATTGGTGAGGCTGCACCTCGAGTACTGTGTTCAGTTTTGGGCCCCTCACTACAAGAAGGACATTGAGGTGCTGGAGCGTGTCCAGAGAAGGAAAATGAAGCTGGTGAAGGGTCTGGAGCACAAGTCCTATGAGGAGCGGCTGAGGGAGCTGGGGTTGTTTAGCCTGGAGAAGAGGATGCTGAGGGGAGACCTTATTGCTCTCTACAACTGCCTGAAAGGAGGTTGTAGCGAGGTGGGGGTCGGTCTCTTCTCCTTAGTAACAAGTGATAGGACGAGAGGAAACGGCCTCAAGCTGCACCAGGGGAGGTTTAGGTTGGATATTAGGAAAAACTTCTTCCCTGAAAGGGTGGTCAGGCACTGGAACAGGCTGCCCAGGGAAGTGGTTGAGTCCCCATCCCTAGAGGTATTTATAAGACGGGTAGATTTAGTGCTTAGGGACATGGTTTAGTGGTGGACTTGGCAGTGCTGGGTTAATGGTTGGACTTGATGATCTTAAAGGTCTTTTCCAACCTAAACGATTCTATGATTCTGTGAAATTCCAAACATGCCAACCATCTCTGCTTTATCTGTAACATCAACTTCTGTGATGCCTAAACCAAATTTAAATGTAAACCCTGTGAATATAGTAACTAAACTTTCCTCATGTCTTTTCAGGCTTGCTGAGAAAGCATTCAGGGACAGAAAAGGCATAAAATGAACAAGCAGGTGATAGGCACGTTTTTATGGAATTCAAAGTGCATTCATTGCTTCTGTCAGCTGAAAAGTTGTGTCTGAAATAATCTGCTAACCAAAATGGAACAGCCAGATAAATTTAAATGTAAAAGTATAGAACTACTTCTCCTCCCCTTCTTCTCTTCTGTCCTTTTTAAAATAAGATGTTTGGGCATTTTGGATGGTTTGATGTAGTGTATCACTGTCAGGACTGGGAGTTTTGAGCCATGTAGGGTTTTTCTGGTTAAAACCAACATCAAAATATGGACTAGAAATCAGCTGAATTTTTATCTGGCAAAATCAAAATAATCTCCATGACAGTGGTGGTTTTAATCCTGGAGTTAGGCTGTATAGCCAAATAACCTGCTTAGGATTCACATTCAGGATCCTGTCAGGATTCAAGTTATCTGCAAAGCTTGAGGGTATTTCTTTTTTTCCTTAGGAGCCAGGATTTTTTGTGACACAATCATACTAAAAGTTTATATAAATTCTTCTAGACCTGCCAGTGAACTTGTAAAATTGATTTCCTAACCCCCTAGATTTTAACAATTTCCAATTTTAAAACCTATGCAAAAATTGTTTACATCTGCCATCTACTAGATACACTGCCAGTTGGTACGAGCTGCATGTACAAACCTGTCAGAGGTGGGGAAATGTTTGCAGCAGTTGGAAGTATGGCAATTGCCTTTTCCCCCCAAAAAAAGAAGAAAGAAAAAAAAAAAAAAAAAAGCCTGCTGCAAGCCAGTCTTCTGCTTTGCAGATGCATGGCTGAATGTGGTTTGGAGAGCTTGCTCATCCTTCTTTTTACCAGGCTGTCATATCAAAACAGAAAGTGCTGAGAAGTGTTACCCTTGATGTTGGTAAACTCCAGCTTCACTTTTAGCAGAAATCTTGAATCTCGGAATGATTTTACATGCTTGCAATTACTGCATTTTGACACGGTGCTTCTGCCTGAGTTCAGGGTGTAAAATAAGCAGCCCTGTACCTGTGGACAGTGGTTTCTTTTTCAGAACTTGGTTTAAAAAGTGTCCAGCAGATGGTGCAATGTGCTTTTTTTAGCTACAGAAATGCTTAGTTTCCTTTGGGTTGAAATGAAGTAATTTTATATGCTCTGATCTGAAGCTAACATTTTAAAAAAATTGAATTTTAGAAATAGGAATATACAGGTTCTGTATTTTTTTTGCTAAAGAAATCAGTTGAATTTGATATGCATTTCTGTAATACCTCCCCTGTCCTTACAAACACTTCTGAAAACAGAACTGAATTTTTAGGGAAGCAATGACTTTGCTTAATCCCTGTAAATGGAGAAGTGCAGTCTTTGTCACCCATGACTATCACAGCATCTGACAAAGTGGCATTTAGCACGTTTGCCTCCTGAAAGAAGAAAGAAGAGTTTCTTAAAGCTGTGTCCATCGGAGAGTAAGTCAGTTCCTAGTATAGTATATTTGCAGTTTAAAATCAGTTGGTGGTTTAAAACCAGTTACTTTCTACCCCCAAACAGTAATTTCCTGATGTTAATAATCAGTGCCAGACAAGACATCTCTATATTTCCACTTAATTAATTGCAATTAATTAGAAGACTGCTTTTTGCACAGATAGATAAATGGTCTGCCTATTTGTTCTTGATGCTGCCCTTCTCATACAAAACCCAAGGGTTAATTTGGTGTTGGAAATGGCAGGCCAAAATGCTGTTGACCAACTTTCTACAGATTAGCCTGAGATATCACTTCTGGTTATGAACAGTTGATCACATCACAGGCCTCTTTACAACTCTCACTCAAAAAACCCCAAACAAATGAAAAAATCCCTGCATATGTGTGTGTATATACACACAATTAGCAGAAATCACAGTAACAGAAAAATCTTGGTAAGAGAGCAGTGCAAAGACGATATGGATTAGTTTTCTTTCTGTGATGCTCTTAAAATGTGCCCACCAGTTTGTCAAAACTTCTGAGAGGCTGTGATGTTAAAAAATGCACACTGAGGAATCAAGAGAAGTTGTAGAGCTCTACAGAGGCTTAAATCCCTTGCAGCAGATGCTTCTTCTATGTTCTCTTTTACTCCATTTCTGAGTAAGTTACACAAATTTAGCTCCGAGAGCCAGAAGTGATGAGTTAAGGAGAAAATCATGTCATCTTTGGAGATAAGAGTCAAACTGTATCTAGTAGAACATGCACAAATTCCTTCCAGGATTATATGGGCTTGCTTCAACAATTTCCTCATAGTGTTTAAAAGAACCATTAAATTACTTGCCCATCTCCTGTTAATAATGGAAAACTCCTCACAGAGCTGAAGACCCGAACAATGGAGATGCCCCAAAAGTGCAATAGGTTTTATTGTACTCATGAAACCGCAGTCTATAAATATTTTAAATCTCTTAAAATTGTGTTTCTAACTCACCCTTTTGTGGGCTCCTGAATGCAGCGCTAATGTGAGTGAAATGCTTCTGGGCAACCCAGGGAAATGCAATCAGGTTCAATTTAATACCGACATACCTGCTTTCTTGTGCCTGCTGGATTTTGGTGGTAAATCAGCCGTAGGCCACTTAGTGTTTATTTTAACAAATGTGAGTACTGGGATCCAAGTTCACATCCAGAGTTCAAAGACTTTTTAGGCCGTTGTGGGGTGGAAGCATGGAAGAAGTGGCGAGCTTAGTTCTTGTAGGAGGAAATATAGCTCTGATTGTCATTTTGTAGAAATCTTTTAGTTTAGCAAGCACTGATGCAACTCCTCTGGTTGTGAGTGACAAGTCACGGAGTATGATGTGTCTTAGCTGGAAAGTCTCACTGTGGCACAGACATTACGAGGGCACAGAGTAGCACACCTGTCACGTCTTGTGGGCTGTTACAGAATACGTGATGTTACTGAGTTTTGAACCATTCTTCAGCCTTTAATTCTGTGACTATTTTTGAGTTGGGGTGTTTCTCATTTGCCATACTGGAGGTTAATTTGCAACATAACATCAACCTGGTCTTTCACTGAGAGGCAATGTCAGATTTGCTGACTGATATGCTTTCTGAAAGTGCTTCCCTGCTAGACTGGTCCTGATTAATAAAACATACGAAAGCAAAAGAAAAATGAGTCTTCCCTAGCTTTTTTTGTACTTATAACTAATTTACATTTGTAGTACCTTTAAGACGTATATGGTCTTTTTTTCAGCTACACCCTGCTTGCATTTTAAGCCATTCAGATGCAGACCTCATCTAAACTGGAAACTCTGTAATTGCATTAGCACAAGGCTTTGTCCAAGCTATTAATCCTTGGTGAGGAGCAGAGTGCTACAGCAATACAGTGTAATGACTTTTTGATTGGAGATGTTGAGGGTCTGATTGATTCAGAGAATAAGATCTTCCACAATTGTTGCAAAGAGGCAGTAGTCCGTAACACTGGAATTCTTAGGAAAACTATGAAAATACTTAAAAAAACCAACCAATGCCCTTCTAAATATTATTAGAGTCAAATCCTGAAGCCCATTGATTGTTTCTTGTCTGCATAAAGATAGAATCAATACCTGATGCTCCAGTGATCAAAATCTGATAAATCTCTTAAGTCAGTCCTTCTTTAATAAGGCAAGTCACCATTTTCTTTCCTTCTGTTTTGTCTTCTAGGCTAGAAGCAACACTAGAATTTATGTCAAAGGTGGCTGATCTGTGTGGTCTTCAAGAACAGACAGGAGTACTCCCTTCCACCAAGCATCTGGTTTCTTCTTCCTTGGAAGATCTGCAAATAGAAATGCAGTATGGCTGGAGCTTTAGCAATACTTAACCAGGTGACCATCTTCCTCTCACACAGCAAAATGAGGCAAAGATAATAAGGAATAATAAGGTGATGAAAGGCATGCTTGGTGTTCAGTGCAAGTAAGCATAGAGATGAAGTGCCTAAATGGGCTGTCCAGTGTGTGAATGAGCCTGCCTTCATTTCTTGGTTGTTCCTTGGGACACGTCCTGTCTTTCCTTGCCATTTTGCCCCTTGCCTGGCAGTCAGTCCCCGTATTTTTTCTCCTGGGTCAGTGTTATGCCCACACGGCTGTGAAATACAAGTTGCTGCAGAGGGTCTGGATTTCTCTTTTGTGAATGATGATTTGAGGAATTGCTTCATTTTACTCTCCTTCTGGGAATTTGGGCACAAGATGTTTGTTTGGGGAAGTCAGCACAGACCAGTCAGTTACCAGACCCTTGCTTTCCAACTCATCCAGCATGACTGCAGCAGGCATTCTTGCTTTTTAAGCCCACTGGATGTTTATGGACTCCTTTACCGCACAGGCTCTTTTCCTCTTCCCACACTTTGCAGCGAGGCAAAAGGCACTTGCTGTTTTACACGCAGTGCAATGAACATGGATCAGTGACTGCTGCAATTGATTAAAGTTAGTCGGGAAAAGTACAACCAAGTCAGAGGCTTGCAGAGTTGTGCTACTTATAACTCTTCTAATACTCAGAAATTAAGGCTTTTAGTCTCACGTATTAATGCCCCAGGCAAACTCTTAATTACAAAATTAAACAGATTATTTACCTATTTGGTTTTAAGGTTTAGGAATAGCACTGTTGATTTATCTGTTCAGCAAAGGAGAGGGAGGTGTACACAGCCTATTATTTCCTGATAAAATTTATGCACTGGTTATATATGAAACATCTTATGTTTATAATTTTAAGCCTGTCATTGTCACTTGAACTCAATGTTCTACCACGCCCCAGTTATGGTTAGGAAAGCATATCCAGGATTTCACTATAAACAAGTAGTAACTTTAGAGATAATAAAGTGCTAGAGTTTTAAGTATATTTTATATCTGTAAAGCAAAGCTGGAAGCAGTGAACAAAAGTAATTGCTGTGCATTATTCTTTATCTTTTTGCATTTAATAGTCCCATTTGAATTCTGAATGCTTTGACTAAGGAGCAATGCTGCAGGACTAGGACCCCCTCTGTCTTTTTTTAAGGATTTGATTAAAAATGCTAATTTTAAATAACTTTTCTGATGGCAACGGAGTTAAACTTGGAATTATTTAAATAAATCTTAACTAACTTTTTCATGGGAAATATCTTAAGATTTCCTCTTCTGAAACTCTGTGGTTTTTATAAAGCTGATTTCTTCTAACTGAAATACCTGCTGCATTCACAAAATCCCCCTCCCTTTTTCTTCCTTCCCAGGCAACAGGAAACTGTCGTTTTTCCATATATCTTAAAGCAGTAAGTTATTACTCTTATGATCTCTGTAGGTTTTTCAAAGATGATTGCTCCTCCCTTGGGTCAGGGCCTTTTCCTTTATATCATTCGTATGGCCTTCACCACGAGTGATAACGTGGCTCCTCAACTCCACCAGAACTGGAGCAGGGATCGGATGGGCAAAGTGATCTCATGGGCTGGCTCTTGCCTGAGACTGTCCCCTCCTATGTGTCCTGGTGACGTTACAGAACCTGGCAGAAACAAAGCAGAAGAGATTTATTGAAAAGGTTTACAGTTAGGGCTACACAGATTACAGCAATCATTGTAATGAATTTGGTATAATATGGAATTCGGGGAAAAGGGCAAGTATCTAATCAAAATAGCATTGAGTCCCAAAGGAAAGATAAAATCGGTGAGACAGGAGGTCCAGCTTGATTTTGAGAGATTTATCATCCACTTTATTCACTTTAATTCAGATAGATTAAAGCATAAAACCCAGCTATCACCATGCAAATATCAACAGAATTAAATAATATAATCTTTGGAGACAAGTATTTAAGTCAAGTAATTTAGCCAATCAGTTAAACTTTTCCTTCCCAAACATATCTTTTAGCTCCCTTATCTGCAATGCAGATCGCTTGCATTCAGTTCAGCGTTTGGTCTGCATGCATAATTTCCAGGAGGAGTTCAGGATGTGAAACAAGTCAAGAACGCCTGTAGAGCTCTGCAGTGGGCTGAGGAAATCGGACAGCTGTATTTTGATAAAGGGCAGTTCTGTACCTGCAGCTGTGCGATCCTATATTTATATCTATATGTAAAATTAACCCCCTGTTTTTGTGTCTTTTGTTCCACTGAGGAGTTCATCTCTCCTGTTGCTGGCATTTGTTGGATTGGAGAATGGTCAGCCACTTCTTCCCCAGTTCAGGCCTCTGGCTGTATCAGCCTGAAGACATAACTGCCTGAAATATCCTGCCCTATCAATAGTTTATTAAAACCTTTGCCAAACTCAGAAAGAAAAATGTTGATGTAGTTGCAATAGAAACCAAGGGACAAGTGAAACTTTTGTGACCTTCTGTGGCATATTCAGACCCTTCCTCCTTGTGATTTTTGCTTACAGATCAAGTGATCCCATCTATTGAGCCAACCAGCCAAGCTCTTTTACTCCCACTTTCTTTTTTTCCTAACAGGTCCTTTTGGCAACCTCGCTGCCAGTGAGGCCGCCCCAGGGGTTGGGTAAAGGTGGTGGTCTCTGTACATGGCACCTTTACCATGGCTGGGAAATGCGATGTGTATGGGGAGCTGCAGGATTGGTACGCGCACCTGTTTTGCCTTGAATGCAAATGTGTTTTGGTATTTGGTTTCAAAGAAGTCAAACCAGCTGTGTCTTCTCAGCCCAGAACCAACATGGGGAGGCAGCTCTTCTGGCTCCAGCCGTTCTCCTTTCTTCTCCCTGTTTTCATCCCTGAATAACCAAATTCCACTTTTCTGAAGAAACCAGCTCCTTTTAATTGTCTTCCGAGTGTTGCAGGTTTTGTTTTTTCCTTTGTTGTTATTCATATTGCTGCTGCTCAGGTTGGCTTTGTTATTACAGCTGTTAATATTGCATGATAAAATGAATTGTTAATTGCTGAATCTCTGAAGAGCGGACAACAGGCTGCTTGCTGCCTGCAGTAGAGGTGGGAGGCTGTCAAGGACTGTTGGGACCTAGTGTCAGATCAATCATGCACTGGGGGCCTACATCAAAAAGTAGTTTTGAAAGTGAGGAAGAGGCTCCAGTGTTAAGAATATTCTTCGAACTGATCAGTTCCTCCCTGTTGCTGAAAGGTGCTCCTTGAAGTGTCAGTCTGGCTAAGCTATAAATTACTTGCTGGATATAACTGGTACTAGCTCCTGGTAATACTGCCAGAAGCTGCTACAAATCATATTTTCTCTTGATGTAGGAAAAGTTGGAAATGCTTTTCTATCATAGGTTTGTCTGAATCTGTGTCCCACATTGTAGGACCTATTTAGAGACATTTACAATTTACAAAACGAACCACATCAGTACTCAAGGATGCTGATTTCTGTTTTCTCGTCTTTCCCCTCCTTATTTCAATAAGGACCAGCTGTCTCTGTGAGTACTGCTGCCTGACATTGTGTGACTGCTGTTATTTAAGGAAAGTTGATGCAGATTTGTTGTTTTCACTTATTTTTATGAACATGTGAGGATATTTTGCCTCCTAGGCAACACACTCCCCGCCTGCCCCAGCTCATTTTTAGCTCTCCCAACAGTATTAAGGAACACTATTTAGAAACACAGGAGGAAAAACTGGAGAGTGGCTTGCTGACTGGGTCCTTTAGTTTGAGACTAGACAAATGATTCCATATGAATTTATGACGTGATATGACAGCATAAAGAGCAAATGTAATTTCATGTTGCATTATTATTTATTGGATTTATAACAAAACTGCAATTACAGGGGAGCCTTGCTCATTCAAATGTGCTGAGACATGATCAGCATGCACACTAGTAAAAGTTTATACTATTGCAATGTAGCTGCTGCTACCACAAAAATGGGTTCTTTGAGATAGTGGTGAGGTTTTATTTAGAAATAATGAATCTGTGACTTAAATGCATGCATTTAAGTTTAAAAATCTCTTGTGGTGGCAGTGGCCCCAGAACAGCAGAGGTGGCAACTGACCTTCAGCACAGTGACGTTCCTCTAAATCTCTTCAAGTCACTTCTATGAATTGAGGAAGCTCGTTGTCTACAGATAGATGGCCCATCTATTCTTTCAGCTTCTGCTTATAAACAGAATCGGTGAAATTTCAGATCCCTTTCTACCTCTGCCAAAAAACCCCCAAACCTCTACTATATATATATATATATATATATATATATATATTTATATATATGCGTTGGGGTCACAGTTAGCAGAAAGGTAAAATATTAGCAAAACCAGTACAAAGGTAACATGAATTAGTTTTTCTTCATGTATTCTCTTAAAATATGTTCACCAGTTTTTCAAGAATTGTGAGTCCACAACGTTGGAAAATGCACAGGCAAACAAAATAACTTATTCTTATAAATACAAATCTCCACTGCCTTCCATTTTCCCTTCAATCTTACATCTTAGTCAATAGGTAACAACGGAGGAAGGATGGAGAGAACTATGGAGAAGGATCCTGGAGATCACTCTAACAGCCTGCCTGCCTTTTAATCTGTGTTGATTCTATTTCAACTACAATTATTTAATCTACAGAAATTAAAATTGCACTGATCAAACACAACAGTGCTATTTCACAACTGGCATTTGGGAAGATAGTCGTTCACATGCACAATAGTGGCATGACTGTAAAGAAAGAGAAATCCTTGCTAGTCCACTTACTTTACTTCAAAAGGGCTATAAGAGGAAGTGATGATATGTTCTGGTGTTTGGGTTGGTTTAGTTTTGGTTTTTTTTTTGAGAAACTGCACCTGGAGAATATTTTCACTTAGAAATCAAGATAGTAAGAAACTAGAAGGAGCTCACAGAAAGATAACAAAAGTCTTTCAACGCTAAGGTTATCCGATTCTCCCTTTTCTCACAACATAGAGTGCTATTGGATAGCTAGAACATGGACAAATGCAGTGGATAGTGGATGTATAGGATCATTCCCATGTTCAGCTGACAGCTCACTGCTAGAAATGCAGTGCTACTGGATGGACCTTGGCAGAGCACCGCAGACTGCAGGTGCATCTGATGAAGGTGGGGCTGTTGGCATGTGCTGGAAGCCATGGATGCACGCATCTAGACTGGAGTGGAATTGCATCCAGACAGCTTGGAGCATGGCTCATGTCTGCAACCAGACCAGATAATAGTTTTTGGGCTTTCATTCTCTGTGGTTTTGTTCTTGCTAAAAAATCAACCCAGTGTATGTAATGGAAGAGAAGAACATCAGTATGAAAGGAAGAGCGAGTCGGCTCTGTTGGAACTGGGCCATATTTTGTAAGTATAAGTTAATGATCAAATGTGATTTTAGAGAAACTCATTTTCTTGAGAGCATACATTTAAAAAGAGATATTAACACTGTAGTGTGGTAATCAGACACTGCAATATCCATGGTAAAACGCCAATGTTCCAGAAATCTGACAAATCCAGCATTTGTTATGTACCTATCCAAAATACTTGGCTTTGAAAAAGCAGTGCTGAGTGCCAGCAGAAAGGTTTTCATTACAAATTCAACACAACACGCAGTCAGCTTCAGCACAGAGCTAACTGTAGGGGGTTTCTTTGGCTTCACTTATAAGGTAGAAAGGATATTAATTGGCCCATAATTCAAGCTGAAATAAGGAAAGGAGAAAGATAAGATGAGCTGTCAAAGGAAGCAGCTAGATTTGCTGGTGATTTTTGGGTAGTGAGTTGAGGGAAAGCAGCACTTACCCTTGAGAACTGCACAAAATAATTTGTAAAGTCATTAGTCTTATGAATTATTTTGACTGTTATTGTTATTAATTATTTGTACTGAAGTGGCACTTGGAGAAAAGAGTTATGCTAGAAATCTTATTCTACTGACTTCTGCAAAAGCACACAATAAAAAGGCAATATTTCCCCTGAAGAGCTTTTAATCTTAATGCTGCTCTTTATTCACACTGGTTTTTCTTCTCATTTTCATAATTTCATTTGGTATTTCCATCCTCTCTTTTATTCCGGTACATGGCACCTGAACCTCTTCCTCAGAGCTGTGTTGGTGTTTGGCAAATATGAAATTTGTGCATCTGCACTCTTTTATGTCTCTGACTATCCTTTGGTTTTCCTCTTCTCAGCATGTGGCTCCTTTTCTCACAGTTAATTTCCCCCTTCTTTTATTTTCTTGTCTCCTTTTCTGCTATTTCTTTTATTGTCTCAGTCTCCATTTTTTAACCGTTATCTTTTCCATGCATTCTTTTCGTCTGACATTTTCCCTCTTGGTTCTCTTTCCAGTTTGGGGGGAGATCTGGGAAGAAGTAACTCTTATCTTCGTTTGCCCTAGCGGCACTTTTTCTGGTGAATTGTTCTACCTCTCCTCACTTGCCATATCCAGCAAGAATCAGCCAACAAGAAAGGTTATTTGGGAAAAGCATACCTTTTAATAGAGAAGATGACGCTGCACCATGACTCAGGGCTGTGCTGGGTGTTACCGATTGCTGGATGGTCCAGCTGGGGGGGTTCTGGTTCCAGAGGGTCTTCAGTGCAAGACAATTACACTACATTTACTTGGGATACAGCCTAGATATTACAGAGTTTTATAAATAATAAGTTCACTTTGTGAGCTCCCTGGCGAAGTTCCAACATTGTCTATTGGATCATAGCGAAGAAACAGAAACTAGGCAAAAAGGACAAAGTTAACTGTCGGCAGCTTGTCCTTCTGCTCTGCTATTAATTATGGTGGCTTGCCATAGTTTGTGTTTGCAATAATTACAGCTATATTGCCAAAGTAGCCTTTAGACAGGATTGTTGTTGTCATAACTGTTATTGTTCAAGAACTGCATTTTTCAATTAGGGGAAATACATGAGATACATTATCTATAACAATCTCTTTTAATGATAACAATGGATATGGAAATTAGTCCAGAGTATAAAATTAAAGATATTTGAATAATTATAGTGTAATCAAGTCAAAATTACTGATGCCTTTATTTGAGGCCAGATTATGTGGAAAACAGCACAAGAATATACATGCTTTGAAATCTGAAAGGCACCAGTATTTGATAGCACATTTGCATATATTGCACCACATAAGTTTGTTTTGTGTCTGTCAAAGATTTTAAATATAAATAACAGTCACTAGGCTAGTTTTCAGAGGCTTGGGTATGTTGACAGAAACTCCTTTGTGGTTCAGTTTGCTGGCATGTCTCAGGTGTTTTGGTATGGTGGATTTGCAGCACAAAGGTGAATTTAATGGTGCTCAACAAGGTGGCTCAGAAATGTCTGCATTATAGATGCCTGTTTATTGGATTTTCTTGAAAAAGTGTCAATTTTTGTCAGTTCCTTTCTCCCCTTTCTTATCTAATATTGCACATACTCTTTGTCTAAAGAGAAATAAACAAAAAGGCCAGGGAGCCCAAGGGAGGTCAGAGACATCAGTTCAAGGGATAAATATTCATTTTCTTATTGTGTATATAAAAAAAAAACAACCAAAAAAACCAACAACGACAACAAAACCCAAAAAAACAAAACCCAAACCACAAAAAAAACCAACAAAAAAACCCCCAAACCAAAACAAACATCCCCCTTCCCGCCCCAAAAAAAACCCACCCCAAAAAAACAACAAAAGAAAAACCAAAGCTAACAAGCCAAAAACCTACAGCCCCCCTGCCTCCTTCTCACACTTTGAAGAAAACAACCTTTTCTGTAATTCTTTACCTTTAATAGCAAGTGCTGACTCACCAAGCCAGAAGAAGGAGAAGGAACAGTTCAAAGCTCTGGCAGACTTCCAGCTGGTAAGTCTCAGGCACTGCCTGTGTCAAAGGAGAACTGGAAACAGAGCTGTGAACTCCAGTCTATTTATTTGTGCAAAAAGGATGGCAAGAAAACAATTTGTATCATTTGACTTCATTGCAGAAGGTGATAAGGCTATATTTATATTTTTTTTTTTGAGGGGTTTAATTTTCAAACGTAATGTGAAAAGTTGACAGGAAAGCCTTCATAAGAATGTTAAATCCTTAAACCAACTGGCAGATAATTGTGGGTTTTATATTAGTGGAGGGAAAGGCATTAGATTTCAGCTACTTGTTAAGATTTAAAATAACAGCAGTGATAAGAAAGCTTTAGGAAAGTTGCTGCTAAAGTCAAAGTGATCTCTGAGATTTTTTCATGGAATGGGCAAAGTTGTCTCAAGCAATGAGAAGGCAAATAATTTAAATGAGACCTGGTGTCCTGGTTTTGGCTGGGATAGAGTTAATTTTCTTCATAGTAGCTAGTACGGGGCTATGTTTTGAATTTGTGCTGAAAACAGCCTTGATCATAGAGGGATGATTTAGTTACTGCTGAGCAGTGCTTACGCAGAGTCAAGGCCTTTTCTACTTCTCACCCCACCCCACCAGCGAGGAGGCTGGGGGTGCGCAAGAAGTCGGGAGGAGACACAGCTGGGACAGCTGGCCCCAACTGACCAAAGGGCTATTCCACACCATATGACGTCATGCTCAGCATATAAAGCTGGGGGAAGAAGAAGAGAGGGGGGGACGTTTAGAGTGTTGGCATTTGTCTTCCCAAATAACCGTTACGTATGATGGAGCCCTGCTTTCCTGGAGATGGCTGAACACCTGCCTGCTGATGGGAAGTAGTGAATGAATTCCTTGCTTTGCTTTGCTTGCATATGTGGCTTTTGCTTTGCCTATTAAACTGTCTTTATCTCAACCCATGAGTTTTCTCACTGTTACCCTTCCGATTCTCTCCCCCATCCCATGGGTGGGGAGTGAGCGAGCGGCTGTGTGGTGCTTCGTTGCCAGCTGGGGTTAAACCACGACACTTGGGGAGCTGGAAAACATTTCCAATGGTGTTTCTCCTTGTCTTCTTTGTACTTCTCTCTTGTTTTCTGCAGAGTTTTTTCAGGACATAAACATGTTAGGTATCACGAGAAAAATCTCGGTAAATTCTGCCTAATCACTAAAAGTATGAGGGACATGAAAAAGGGATATTTTCAGTGAGGTTTTTGAGGAAAAGGAAGCACAGATTTATTCTGTTAACAAGAGTAGGTAGGTAATACAGGGGTCTCTCGTTCATGTCCATTTTCCATGGCAGACAGAAACTGGGCAAAAACAACTAAAAGAGAGCTCCCTCTCACCCATAAAACATTGTTGTCAATAACAATGTAGTTGTATGTGATGTCAGGCTTATGAAACTCAACACAAATTTGAACTGCAAAAGGTAGGAAGAAATATGGAAGCCAGTGGTCAAGAGGCATTTTACTGCCACATGATAAGCTCCTGCTGCATTCAAACAATTTCGGAACAAATAAGAATTTGCACTAGTAAAACCAAGACTGCTGTTTTTCATCTTTATTTAGTAAGGAAAGGTAGAGAATGAGGAAGATTTGGGGCTTTGATTCTTGATGCTTGGCTCTGGTCCAGAAAGCATAAGAATAATTTCTTTGGGGATGGTCAAGCAGAAATTCTTGGCAGTCTTGGGTAGTAATGGGAAGAGATTTTAACTGGCAGTTAAAATTACTCCAAACTACAGTTAGACTTCCTATAGTGTTGCCTAATGAAATTTTCACGAGCCCTGTACAGTGATCTCCATGCATGGTCTCATGCTGCATGGAGGGTTCCACCATGGTAATGGTCCGTGACCTGTAACGTGAGTTCCTCACCTGCGAATCCCAAGAGTACAGAATTGAAAATGAGCAGGAAATGTTATGTATTAACAAATTGCATGACCTATTTTTATAGCAATGAGAACAGTTGTCAAAAGACTAAGTAGCAAGTTTTGGGAAATGGCTAAGAAACTTAATAAAGCCGAGTGGTTCATCGGTCTGGCTGAGGCAGCTAATGTTGCGGATGCATTATAGAGCTGAAGTTAATCCAAATGAGGCCCTTGGCATATGCAACTAATGGCAGGGGAGAAGTAAGTGGCACTTCCAAGTTTAAGAACTTGAAGTTCTTATGATACTCTATATATTTAATCTTCCTGCTATTAATTTTAGGAATTACTTGTTTAGAATTTTGTTCATTGCCAGTTAAACTAATTCACTAATGAACTCAGCAATGAAACTACATTGAGCTATATAGTCTTAAATCATGTTATTGTTTTAGAGTATCTGAACTAGTGGATATTTAGATAATGCCTTTGAAGAACAAAAGGAAAACAAGAAAATGGGAGAAAATATGTGATATTTTTATTTAGCTTTTAGTCATTTGTATGAGAAAACAGTTTGAAGTCTCCATTCAGATCAAGTGTATCAGGTATTACCACACAGTAGAACAAAGCCTTTTCCTGAGGTCCAAGGAGGTGATCTTAGTGAATTACAGAAGATCAGAGTGGGACCAGTGCAAGGCACAGTATCTTGTAATAAACATTGAATTCAGTTAGGTTTATTATAATCAGAGTTTCTCAAGTTGCAAACCAATACTTGGTGTGCTGGGACCGTACCATTGGAAACTAAATGCACAAATAGCACTTGCTGAAGCACAGGATAATTTTCTGCAACGACCTGAACAAAATTAGGATGGTTTATTTCTGTTTACGCAGTTTAATCTCCCTCTTGCCCAGTTCCCCCCTGCCCCGAAGTGTAAGCCCTGCAAAGTGTTAAACCAAAAATACGTTTGTTGAGGTCAATGGCAAAAATTAAGGTGAACTAATGTGAGAAAACATAAGCAGACTCCTACACCTAGACTATAAAAAGAAGACAATACAAGCAAACATATTTGTGTTTACGGTGAGATTCAGGCAAAGCTCTGCAGAGCTTCCAGTGTCCATTCCACCACCTTTGCAGTGTCATGGTAGGCTTGAAATGACCCGAGGAAAGGATTCATTCCCTAGTCTACTGGAATGTGTTCAAGCCCATGTTATAACCTCCAATATATCTTTGTTACTCTGTACTGCTGATATTATTTAACTCGGCTTTTTGAAAATACATCGTCAAGGGACTGGGCCTCTGCTGCTTAAAAAGATATTTCATTCTGATAGAGAAGTGTTTCTAATGTGAAAAGTCAAGGAAGAAAGGAAACTCCACTGTGCTTGTGGGTTTTCCTTAACTTCTGCTAATCCAAGGCAGTTTAGTCATCACCAAAATCTTGTTTTGTCTTCTAAAGGAAAGTTGCTATTAACTATTTTGATTGTGTCTTCTAATATCTGCATATGGTTAAGGATAGCTGAAAAACATTTAAAAGTTTTTTCTGTTTTGCAGAGTTCAAATTAATCAAATTGTATTTTTTTTAAAACAGCAACAAACCAGATTCCCTTGGAAAAGGGAAATGTTGGAAAAGGAAGGCATTCTGTTCCAAAGAAAGTTTGTTATTGCTTTACTTGAACCTAATTTTCAGTGAAGGAAAACATTGGCCAAAATAATGCTTCAATAAGCACTCTATTTTTTTCTTTTTTTGAGCTTTGTTCTTCCTTAAATCGGAACCCATTATTCATTCAAAAGGCATGGATCGTTTTTATGAAATGTTAGAGTTAAGTGTTGGGTTACCCTGAGAGCATTGTGTCACTGTCATAGATGTGGAGTTCTGTGAAGAATAACATTTAACTATCTCATATGCAGTCCTCTGCCAAATAGTCCTCAAGACCTTCTCCTTCCTCACCTTGTAGCGACTACTGGTTTGTGTTTATGAAGTGAACTAATTCAGAATTTACCATTTCCTATTAAAAATGTGGATTTCTTCCTTATAGTGAATTATGCAAATGAGACATCCTTATTCCTTCCCAGGAAGAAAACAAAACAGAAAAATAATGAAACGGACTGAAGAACTTGCTTCTTACAATGTGCATGTGATTGCCAGAGTCAGAAATATAATTGACAGAACAATTATACTTTCATTTCCTTGAACCATTCTTCCATGCCACTTCAAATCTAACTTTGGCAGGCCAAAGAAAATAACTGTGTGAGCCTATGTACTGAAATCAGGAGCCTGGCACAATCCTCTACCAAGAAGTCACTTTGTAGGGGGTTTGCTTTTCCACTGCATTTGACAATAATGTGAATGAGAGCTTTGACTCCCTGTTGGCTTACAGTGGTGAGCCACTTATTTTTTCAGGCAGTGTACTGTCAACTAAAAATTAAACAAACAAACAAACACACAAACAAACAAACCCCAAACCTGCAAATAGCATATAATAATGTTTATGTAAGAGAACTTGCTTCTTCCAGCACCTAATCATGTGTCAAACATGAGAAATTTTTTAAGCAATGCCTCAATAATAAATTAATTTTTATAAGCTTAAAGCTAGGTCATTTTTATTCATTTCAAGTCAATTTCTACTGCTACAAAATGCCTACTTCATATTGACAGCTGTGAAATAACCAAATGTCAGCTTTGAATCTTGCAAGCTTGTTTTACATAAATTTTCATATGCCCACATGTGCTGACCGAAGGCAGTGGGTCACACACACACAAACGAATCTGGGTCAGACTATTAAATTACTGAAATCCAAATTCCACTCTCCACTAGCGCTGAACATGTCTCTGAAATGTCTGAAAGACACAAAATCCAACCAGTACAGGTGAGTAGTGCTACATATTCCCGTCTATAACAGAAACTGTGAAGTTCTTCCCTCTTGGGGAATTCTTCTTTCTCCCTTAGAGACAGTCAGTCTTTAGCCTTCCTCTCCAAGCACAGCAGAGCAGTGTTGGTACAGCTGATTTCTAAGCAAGGAAACGGGCTTCTTGCAAAAGGTACTGAGATGCACTGGTACTATTAGAAATAAAATACAGACCCGTGTTATACTGAAATGACATGGAGACATAGAACAAGCTTTCTCTTATCATAACTCGGATGACTTCAGCAGTGCTACAATTACAACAAAAAGATATTGACATGCAGTAAAGTAAATAAGTGTTGCTTCTATTTAGACTGAACCAAATCCTGCTGAGCTATAAACAACCTCAGTGAAATGCAGATGTTTGTTTTGCTCATCAAAAATGTTTGTCTTCTAAGTTCAGAAATAAAATTAACTTTCTTTCTTTTTTGTTCCTCCTGACAGATGCTATTTGTAGAAAGTATATGTTTATTTTATGTAAAATTAAATGAAGTAGCAACTACAAATGACCTTTTAACTCTCATTTGCTTGCATATTATCTTTATACATGTGGTTTTGGTATACCTTTAAAATTCTCTTCTGGGTTTATTTAAAATATGAGTATCTATGCATATTTTTGTTGTAGTTATACTGTAATTTTAAAAGTAATGCAGTATTGTATTTTTCCTCACTACAATTAAGTGTCTAAATAATAGACAAAGTACCGCAGTCATATCCTGAAGCCATGGAAGTTTTAGTGATGATTAACCAATTATAGTTGCCACACAAGCAAAGACAGATCCAAAATTTCTTCCTGTCAATAGGTTTTGATTTACACCCTACATAAAAATAGATGTCCTTCACTAACATTTGTGGTGTTTCTTGTCCCTTAGGTACTGATGCCTGTTTATAACAGATTCCAAGTTTTGAAGGTATGTTCTTCAAATTCCCATCTATTACAACAAATCACTTGCTATATGGGGTTGCTTCTGCTGTACACGGGAAAACAAATGCAGTGTTGGAATAAATCATTCATGTTCAGACTTAGCAGAAAGTGTCTTAAAACAGTGTTATTTGCATTGTCTGAGGAAGGAACGAGCAAGCTAGCAATAAGTGAACATACTAACAGACTAAACTGTCCTTCTGTGGCTGTGCCCTCCTTGAGCATCGCCCTGAGGCACCTAACCCCTTTCTTCCTTCTCACCTAGCTCGCTCTAGCACTTCCCAAATTCAGGATAGCGAAACTGTTAGGCAGGTCAGGTAAGATTCCTACCAAGGGGTGCAGAGTTTGAAGTTAACTCTTTCCTCTCTCCCAGACTCCATCTGGGGTGGATATTGGGGATGAGTGTGCCCGTGGTGGGAACATGGACGTCCCCTAGGCAGCTGTCAGCTGAGCTATTATGTCTATTTGGTCATCTGAAGCATTTTTTTTAATTGTCATCACTTCTTTTCTTCAGCTCAGAAGAGCAGCAGTGTGAAGAAAGGTATTTAGCATATACCTAAGTCTCTAATAAGTCAAACAGAACTTTAAGTAATGCCCATAATGGAGTATATGGTTTCTAAATACAGATGGTATATTTTATACATTAGGGACCTATCGTATCCAAAGGCCAACTAGCTTTCTGCAGAGTATATTTTAAGTCTTGGTGTACCTGCTGGATATTGCATTCCCCAGAGTCTTTCTGTAAGAACAGCAGGAGAATTTTATTGTGAAAGTAAGAACTAGGTGGCTCATTACCTTTCTAGTGCATCATTCCCCATAGGATCATCTCATTGTTTGCTGAATGATTCCAGTAGTTTCACTCCAACACCTTTGCCTGGGAAGAAGTGCTCTTTCTAGATTGATGATTAATTGCATGAATAGGTTGACTTTTTTTTTTCCATTGTATTTTCATCCTTGTTGAAATTTTTTAAAAAGTAGCTTATTACAGATTATACTCATGTAAGTGGCATGTAGTGAACTTAACTCCTATTACTTTTATTCATTTTTACACCTTCTAGGCTTTCTGTAACTGCTTCCACTTGGAGGTTGATTCTTTTTAAAATCAGTGTAATTCCACCGACCAGAGTGCTCTCAAGCCAGACAAGGAGAAGTAAATTTTCTGGAGTCTGTGAAACTATGCTGACATGGCGTCTGACCAGATTTATTTGGTAACAGCTCACGAACAGGGCATTAATTGGAAGAGCATGTCAGAGACTTGAAAACAGAAAGAAAAGCAGAAATATTTGCTCCTCTCCAGACAGGCTGAGGAGGTGTCCATGACTCACATGGTGAGACTATGACCGGTCTGCAGTGACACAGTTTCCAGAGCAGTATTTATATACAGCTTCAAAACAACAGAAACAAAAGGAAAATCAAAAGTGGAGCTGAGCAGAGATTCTTGCCCTAATACTATTGTATTGCACAATACTTGCCCAATTCCAGAAGTCACTGTGTGCCACTTGGATTCTGCTGTTAAAATAGCTTAAATGTTGCTCTAAGTGGCATGCATCTATCTCAGGGATCCTATGGGGCTGTGAGGACAAAGTCTGGTTACCAGGCTTTCACAGAAATCCCAGGGAGGTCACAGTTGTCTCAGCCACATCCTTAGTCAGCCATAGATGTGATGATTGTGGTAAAGGTTAATACACTGTTTGCATGTTGCTTATGAATTTCCTATGCTCATTCCTTCTATGGATGGATTTCTCTTTTAGGGTTGTTTTTCTAAGCCTAAAGCAATCCCAGTTCGGGGAGAATTTGTCCCAGAACCCCTGTATCTAAAACCTTAGACTGTAACTTTTCAAAAACAAAGGATTCTGAGATGACATCATGCTGGCAAAATAAGTGTCTTTGAAAGATTTTGTAGCTGGAATCTTTTCAGATGAGGAATGTAATGATATATTTATACCCTATCTGTGAAAGATTGAATAGGATAGCAATGGTAGAAGGTTATCTCTAGGGGCAGTCCAAGGACATAGCTGTGCAAAATTACCTGCACTTCAGGTAGTGTCTATCCCAGAGTAAGTCACAAACTCATACAAAGATGTCTGTAGCCCAGGCTAATACAAGCAGGTTCTTATATTAACAGTGTACGTGTGGTGAGAGAGAAAACAATTGTTTTAGAAGTATATATAAAATAAATAGCTTTATATAAAGGACAAGGTTCTGTTGTGCCCTACTCTGGCTAGATGAACTTGCAGTAAAGGCAACTTCTGCCTGTAAACTGCCAAGCACTTGCACAATAAAATGTTTGGAGGTGTTTCAAATGCCTCCCTGACTGGAGATATGTGGGCACGTGAGATGACAGACAGCAGTAGGGTTGGCAGGTTGAAGGGCATGGCCACCTGGTCCTTATGACACTGAATGAGGTGAGAAGTGCTCATGGCTCTTGGTTAATTGCGTAGGAGTGGTTTTGAGCTTGCTCTTCCTGGTCTTTCAAACAAGCCTGCCTTGAGAAGGATGGCTTGGAAAAGCTGTATCCTCTACTCCCATTAACATCCCTCTATCCTGTACTGCTCACAGGGACAGAATTTTGGCCATGAGCTTTCAAAGCTAGTTGTCTGAGTCCAAGAAATCTCTAGCGGCAAACTAAGAAAACTGTAGAAGATACGAGTTTTGGACAAATAGCTCTCTCCTGTCCCTGTCAAATGTTTTTAAGGTCAAACAGTTTGATGCTTGTCTTGTGAGCAATGAGTAGGAACAGGCAAGTATAACTCCCTTTATAGGAGTATGTTCTACTATTTCTATGATTGATTGGATATATTTCAGACAGTTTTAATTCACTTTAAAGCTGCTGAGTTGTTTTCAGCCTTTACCTGTCAAGTCACAAATTTCCTTCTCGCTTTGTCTATAGGTTGTAGTGGCACAATCAGAGAAAGAGTCCTAAAAGCCTACCTCTACTGTGTCAGTTACCTGCGAAAAGAAAACCAGCTTCAACCTTGGAAACACTCATGTATTCACTTAATTGTATGCACTCAAATTGTTCCATTGACTTCACTGAGAACACTCACATATTTTAAGTTGAGCATGTGCTTAATTACCTTACTAAATCAGGGTCCATATGCATAAAATTAAGTATATGTGTAAGTGCCTGTGTATTCGGGGCCCTAACGGAAACCACAGTAAAATACAGAGTTGCATTTCACATTCATTAACTGAGTAATATTGTCATTGAAGTTGGTAGTCATTTTGCTGAGTAAGGCCAAGAGGCATCTGGCCCATACAGCTTGCATCCCCAGCTGTGACTCTTCACGTACAAGAGTTAAAATACAGCACTGATGCACCAGGCTGCAAGTGAGGAAAGAGAGGTCTAATCAGCCTGCAACAAAAATCCAACAGCAATTTGCCATGTCTGTGAGAAGTTCTGAGACAAGATTTTAGAATGGAGCAAAATATTCCGTTTATTCAGCAGAATAAAAGAAAGTAATTCAATTTGTGGGTTAATATGAACATCTAATACACAGAGATAGAGCCCAATGTTTTATTGTAAGCAATGGCTGTCTTGCTGAGAGACAGCACAACTGTGACAAAATACATCTAACTTATATGTAAGTTAAAAAATACCCAAACACATAAACCAATGTGGGACAATATAAAAAAATCACACCTAGCAAACAAGGTTATAACATAATCATTCGATTCACTAACAGATGCTTAAGGAATACTCATGGAGGGAAGAGCTCCAGATGTCATTTTTATATCTCTCCAGGTTCCCCTTAATACGAAAAATCAGTCAAATATGCCTATATCTATTCCCCAAATCTGTCTTCTGCATGTACTGAAAGGCACAGAGCTTTTCTTTCTTTTAAATGATGCTAGTGGGAGAGGAAGGCAAAGGGCTGATCTTTGAATTGGGGTTGGATACTGAAGTACTTAATAAGTTTATTTCATACAAAGAAGAGCCCAAACGGCTTAGGTCAATAGGTGGCACTTCCTTTTGCCTGGTGGTTAACAACACCACACATCTTGCGCAAAGAGAGGATCAGATCTCTCTCTGATTTTAGGGCTCACAGAGTTACCTGGAGATGCTGTAGATGGTTCTGAAATATTCAGAGATAGATGTGTCTCTTTTTTTTTTTTTTTTTTTTTTTTTTTTATCCTGTTAAAGCTGTGCTGTGAGAAAAGTCTCCCTTGGGCTACTACTGGTCTTTCTCCAGGACAAAGTTTGCTGGTGGCAATCCTAAAGAGATGGTGGTGTACTCTTCCAGGTGAGCAACAGGATCTGAATTCTTCAGGTGGTTAAGGGAGGGTGGTGTCTTATAACTATCTAATTTGAATGGGCCTCTATTCAGTCTACTGACTTTTGAGACTTGATCCTTAGGTTTCAGTTTCTCTCCAAGTTTTGTAAAGTGATCTCTCTAACTCAGGAAGCCAAGGAGTTGGATATTTCAATGCTGAAGCTAAGTCCCCCTTCTGGCTCTTGCTCTGCTTCACAAAGACACATGAATAGATTTTCCTAAAGAAAAGGCGTCTGTGTTTGTGTCTCAGGATGGAAGGGCTCTGGGGGGTTGTACAGAGAGGCACCAGGCATCAGGGACAATGCCATTCTTCTAGACAGAGTTTGGTGCGCTACAGGGAGGTCTGCTGTGATGTGGTCCAGGCTGAGCAACTGCCAATCTAGAAAAAAGTATCCTTAATCTAGGGTCTTTATTTTATTGTCTAATTCTTGGGGTTTTTTTCCTAAATTGACATGTTGCTATGCATAGAGTTATCTTGTAACTACTAAGCATACCTTGTTCAGAGCCAGGTGGTAGCTCCAGCTATTCAGGATAAAGATGCAAACTTTCTCTAAACTCAAGACAGGTTTCTCTAAGGATGCTATATGTGATAGCAGCAGTTTGGGACTGCATCATTGCTAGAAATGGGGTACGAAGGAACAACCTGCCGGCAGTGTTAGATGTGACTGAGCAGAACTCCGTTTCCAATTCACAAACAAGATTTTTTGGTAAAATAGAAATTAGACCTTTGTAACAGATAAAAAAACAAAGAAGAAAGCATGTTGTTTTGTTACAGTTCACTGGGAAATACTACCATATCATATGGCCACAAAAGACTAAGGAGGCTATTAAAAGTATATTCGATTGCAAAGAGGTGATTAAAAAGGCAAAGGACAGATCAATGCTGTTTGAATCTTTGTTATATTATGGTACTAGCTTGTGATTATGCGACGTCATAAAAGAGAGAAAAGAATGTGGTGGTTATGGTGTATGTGGAATTAGTGGAGCAAAATTGTGATTTAAAGCAAAAGAATGATACTGTGTAAGTCACAGCAAAAAGAGCAACGATAGGAGACTGGGGAGACAGATGAGTCAGAGAAGCTGTTTGTGTCAAAAGTCTGAAGAAAATTAAAGAAATGCTGAAAATAAAGTCTCTCAAATGTTAGTTTAAGTCACAGTAATAGCTTGTATAACATGTTATAGAGTTCATAAGGATTTTTATATTACTTATGGTCCTTCTAATAATCATACAAGCATAATTTTTTTTTAAAAAAAACATTTTCAACAATGCAAAAGAAACTGTTGAAACAACAGCTCTAAGAAAACTGAAAGCAAATACTTATTGAATTCAGAGCAGGCTATGGCAGTTCAAAGACATCAGTTATCTTGTTTATACTCTGTAATTAACTTAGTAAAAGATAGTAATTCCCACTTTTTTGAACCAAAGAAGTTTCCATCAATTGTGGGATAGACTGATTTTTTTAAACGTGATCTTCTAGTAATTCTTGTCATTTTTCTTATGTTTTCTAATCCCAGTATTAAATTAAAGTTGTCATTTAGTTAAGGCAGAACAGACCAATAACTACAGGGCAAATGAATTATTCCCCCTCCCATCCTTTGTCTATCATAGGTGTAACACAGGCCACAGTCATAATCTATGCTTCCAACCCTAAAAAAGACAGTTATAGCCTAGCATAGAAGTCCAGCAGTTGTGACTCTCAACTGAATTACTTTCTGTCCTCAGATCCGAGAAACAGATTTCTCAGTTTGACTTGAAGTTGAAAAGCTCATTGTTTTTGCTGGGAGTGGAAACTTCACAATATCTCAGTGTTTTCCCTTCCATAGCCTGCAGGAAGGAGAGGTGGTGTTTCAGCCAGTAAAAGCTTTGGATGTTTCAGAGGGGAAAGGAGCAGCTCGTAGTGCCCCACGTTCGGCTCAGACACTGGGAGGGAGAGGTGCAGAGCCTGTGCTCCAGCTGAGGTAAAGCATATTGGTAGCAAAAGCACTGTCTGCAGTAGCAGGCTTAGAAAAGATCTAGGCACTAGGTGTAACCTAGTGAAAAAAATAAGGTAAACACTAAGTTTGGAAGAAAAAGGGAGGGCAGGAGTTATCAGTTGGGTAGCTTATGCATGCAGAAAATTGATGCAGTTAGAGATGGTGGAGTAAGAAAGCAAGAGAAGACACAAAGTGAAATGGAATATAAGGGAAGGAGATTATTGCTGGGAGTTAGTCAACCAGGAGACACAGAGATGAGGCAATAGGAAAAAAGAATCCTCCAGGGCACTAGCAAGAATATGCAAAGGTACTAAAGAGTTAACAAGACCTAATGACAGAGCTCTGTCTTCAGTGTATTTGGGTTTTCTTTTTTCCATTGTAATTGTATTTCTTTTTCTGCGTGTTTTAAATTTTTGTGGCTGGCAGCAGTAAAATGCCAAAACTTGCAGTCTTGGCTTCTTTACTGCTGATGTGGTTATTTAATGCACAATTTATTGTGCAGTTATTACGAAAAAGAACTGCAAGATGGAACAAATACTGGTGTTATGGTAACCACAATGAAAATGAGCAAGAACATAGTTTTAGAAAATGAGATAAGGTTTCAAAACAAGACATTTCTGTGTCTAGGCAATTAGGCTTGTTTTACATGTGCATCTTCTTTCTGAGGACACCCCCCCACCCCACCTCCAGTCTTTTGAAAGCAAGATGAAGTGAGTTTTCCCACAAAGAGACATTCTGTAACTTTCCCTAGATGCAAGTACACTTCTAGAAAGCTTTGAATTACAAAGAGGTAAATTGACGAAATTTATCTTAAATGCCCCTTTCTGCAGGTTAGAAAGTGGATCCCCTATTTTTGGTGTGTCACACAGAATGCTATGAGACCTGACCTTTTAATGACTTTTTTCAATTAATTTGAATAATTTCTACTCAGAGTTTATTTACCTCTGCATCATCTTGCTTAATTTGTTTTGTGAATCTTTCTATTATTTTTTTTGTTTTAAAGACACAGTTTTTAATTTCATTTTTTTAAATGCCTCAGCAGTAACTTCTGTTATCCTTGACATTTCTGTGTCACCATAATATGAACTGCTGCAGTGGGAAATATAATCCTCTAATCTGGCTAGCTCAGATGCATTGTTCCTATAGAGACATTTTGTAATTCAATGTATTTACTAACAGCTCTGAGCACTCTGTTCACTCTGGCATCTGCATTGGGAACAGTTTTATTAATGGAAACTGTAGTCAGACAGTGGGTTTATGCCTATGACTTATTCCACTAACTGGAATAACAGTGCTGGTTCATATGATTGTAGGATTCAAAGCTCTACCTTTTGGTTCAAGAAGCTATAAGATATACATATATACGTGTGTGTGTGTATATACATATGTGTATACATATATTCAGATTGCCAGTAAATCAACTCTTTTATTGAGAGGGCAGATCTGAATATTCATCCAAACTTCCCTAAGTTTTCCGAGGAATCCTAAAAATCATTTGCGATAGCCATTCAAGAAAGCAAACTATTTTGGCAGTTTCCGGTTTTCAGATGAGTGTTCAGTTTTCTGTAGAAACAGATTTTTCCATGATATTTTTTTCAGAACCTGAGTTTTAGAAAATGGAACACTTCTGACCAGTCTTAGTATTTAATTACTTTATTTCTCATCTGTTACCCCTAAAACTTATGCTGAGTTGCTGTCTTTGGGTATCCTAAGCACGAGCCTAACATGACGATTGTATTCAGGTCTAGCATACACAGACATTTGGACTGTGAGATTTGTCACTGTTTTGGTGGGCTGTTTGTTTCAATAGCATCTTCTTTTCAAAAGCGTAATAATTTTGTGCTTTTTCTGTCACTTCAGTGATGTTACATAGAGCTGCCTGCAGGAGGTACTTTTAGGAATGGTGCCCGAGTTAATGGCCAGTGTTGAAGTCAGAAAACTGGTCTGGATGAATTTGCAGTAAAACTGATCTGCCGCTTAGGCTTTCATTTGAACACTAAAAAGGACACATAGCAAAGAGGCAATATATAATATATAGAAACATTCTTACAGACTTAAATAGTATCTGGGTATGCGGACACTTTTAGTAAAGTCAAAGCAAATTGCTGCTTAAGTACATACAAAATCCCAGGATGGGGTGGAAGATCATTAGTGGTATGATTTAGTTTAAACAGTCACACAGTTGAACTAGTGGTTAATGGCAAACACCACCATGATCTTTAGATAGGAAACTGAATTGTCAATATAGGGAATACAACACTGTATCTCCATGAAACTAAGATTCATCTTACTATGGCTGTTCTATGCTGGAAGCATGATAGAAAAGTACCTTTATTCCTGTAGGAGCAAAACTTTCTTAAGTCTTTCCTTCCCCTCAAAAAAAGCCAAAGGTAAAAAGGTTTTATGCAGTTTCCCACAATGAAACAGAGGATGAAAAGATCCCTCAAGCTTCAAACCAAGAAGAAAGGTCCTCAGCACTAATGATGTTTTCTATTACCAAATGCTCTGAAATCTAAAAATTAAAAACAAGAGCAAATATTATTTGTATTTATCTATCTGTATGTGCTATATTATAAACACATCCTCAAAGGTTTAATGTTTTTTTTTGAGAAATACTCATTAATTACTATGATTCATTGTAAAAAAAATAATATAAGCTGATTGGGAAAAATATAAGTTTATAACATGCAATTGTTTTGAAGAATGGAAAATTATTTTTCTCAAAAGTTGGCACATTTATTAGGAATCCCTTTGATGTTGAACACCAAGCTCTTGGAGAAACAGATCAGTGCTAGCTGGTTTCATCCTTTATTGATAATGGCATTTTGGATTTAGCAGTGTATGGGGAACTGTTTTCGGCTGAAGCTGTTGGCCCAGTCACTGAACGATGCTGTTCTAAGGAGAAAGTAATTTCATTGGAAGACTACTGAGGGGTGTACTGAAATCACAGAAGAAATATCTGTGCATGTTGCAACACAAGATGCTAAAAAAACCCCAAGGAAATGACTGCAAAAAGGTATATTTTGACAATCTCGGAAATAAAGGGAGCCTTCACTAATAGAGTGTCCGTTGCACTGTAACCAGGTGCTTTTGTTCCCCAGTAACTTCAAGACATCCATTTTGTATCCTTGAATCTGTATCAATTTCAAATTATTCTTTGTTGCTACCATGCCTCTTGAACCTTCTCTCTTCAGCTCACGATTTCCCCTTTAATTTTTTCCCAGTTGACTCACCTTTGTTTCTTTCTGTATCTCTGTGCTTTTCCTTCCATATGCTAACCTTGCACATATCTATTTGTTATCATCTCCATCATCTTCCCTACTTAAATTTTCTTGGAGAGCTGTACATCAATGCTTCTAATAAAAATCATTGTTTGAGAGTCCTGTGACGTCTGTAAGAACTAGCAATATGTGGCTATACATGTCTACATCTTCAATTTACTAATATATTGCTAAGGATAACTTTGTACAAAATGAAAACCCAAAAACTACTTAAGATACACAAACAGACTTAGGTAAATATGTTAGCATTCGGATATTTCCTTTTGCAGCAAATTAACACTTAATATAGCTACAGTGTGCAATTCACTGGGCCTGAGTACTCAGCACTTGTCCATTGTATTTATCATTTCTGTTCTCACTGACCCTTTCTAGAGAGTCATGGAGCCCAGCGCAATAATTTGCTGCAAATAGCCCTTATTCAAATGAGGAATTGCTCACAAGAATTATGATTTCATATAGTGATAGCTCTTACAGGATCAGATCTAATAAAAGTTCACCTGATACAATTTCTTATGTAAATGAGTTTTCCAGACCATTTCTCTCTTTCTAGTTGCACTGCTACCTATGCTGCTGCCATACTCCAAAGAAATTCATTATTCTTCCATTTCTTTACTTTAAACGAAATGTTTGCTGAACCTAATTGATACTGCAATGTCTCTTTTTGCAGGGCGAAGAGAATTGTGCAAGAGTAATTCAGTCTATTGAGTTATTCATAGCCATTGTGTTTGACTGTGCCCTACTGACATTGTATTTTTTTCTGAAAAATATTGGAAATCATTTTCACTGATGGAACTGATGGGAAACAATCACTCAATCACATGAGAGACAGCAGATTCAGTAAGCTCAATGGAAATTATTGTAGAAAGTTTTAAAAGTGTCTTTGTCCATAAAATGTCAGTGCTTTTTTTCCTCCTCAAGGTTACTTTGAAAGCAAATATTTGGAGGCTGCTATATGCTCTTGACTATTCTGAGAGAGAGTGAAGACAGAAACCAAAAATATCTACAGTAAGAGACAAGCAATGGGAATGATGAGAAAAGGTGAAGAGAGGTGCAGTCAGCTATGTGGATTTCAGGTAAGCTGGTGTAGGGTTTTTAAGTCTGCTCCTGTGAAATGGGAATTTTAGGTCTTAGAGACCCTGATGGGCCTTTTAGATAAAAGGGGAAACAAAAGTGTTGCCAGTTTCTTGCTCTTTCACCCTGGCAATCCACAAGAGCAAATGTTTCATGCCAGTCAGCAACAATTCCTGTAATGCAATTAAAATGCAAATGTGTAAGTGAGCCCACTGGCTACTCAGACTATCCTATGGAGGTTTTAATTTTGGCTAATGCTAATGTGCACTGTTAGAATTTGGTCCCATCAGTGTCATATTGGGCTCTGCTTGTTACAGTGGCCATGCCCGAAGGCCATTCCCATCTTTCCATCCTAAATCCCTCTTCTGTATGAATGAATTTATTTTGGCTAATGTTTGTCAGTGTGGTCACAGTCCATGAGCAACTCACCTTCCTCTGCTCTTTAACAATTTGGTTCGTTCAGGACATAAAATCTGAATAAATTTCAGGTATTATTTTTTCTTGGATTAGTACAGCATAAATTACTTAAAAATATACTAGCTATTAATTTTGAATGTTAGTTAATTGTACCTTGGTCTTTATTTTACTACTGATTCATAAAGTTAATGGAGTACATCCCTATCTTGGTTTGACAGCATATAAAAAGTAAGCATGAAATGTAAACTGTGGTTTTAGAGTGAGATTCCTTGATAACAGAAAATGGTTTTTATTTTGGTGAAGAGACTATCCCTAAGGAAGCCGATTAGGAGGAAATTGTTAGATATGAAAGAGATACTGTTGTCCATTTTTCCCCACTACCAGAACAATCTTTGTGGTTGTGAACTCTGTAATACACTCATGTGCAAGGTATTTCGTGGTGTGAAATCTTTATTTATTTCTGATTACCATTTCTCTTCTCTTTGTACCCGGGGGGAAAAAAAAAAAAAAAATCAAAACTGATGAG
This sequence comes from Platalea leucorodia, assembly GCF_965183815.1. Taxonomy (NCBI): domain Eukaryota; kingdom Metazoa; phylum Chordata; class Aves; order Pelecaniformes; family Threskiornithidae; genus Platalea; species Platalea leucorodia. The sequence goes on from NC_138827.1 coordinate 64,939,890, forward strand.
AACCAAACTACAGAATATGGGACAAGCTGAAAGTACACTTTCTACCAATTTCCTGACAAATGAGATACTATACTCTTGAGTCTTTATTATTTAGACAAAGGCTGTAAGAACAGCAAGTGGCACAACATGAATCTATTCTTGTGTCAATTACTTTAGTGAAAATGGAAAATAGTGGTACTGCAGCCCATGAGTACTCTTGAAATGGTCAAGAGCTGCAAACGTATGAGACGCTCTGCTCAGCACAGCTGGTTTAAGTACCACACCATCTCCCGAAAACCACTCTGCCGAGCTCAGTAATTTTCTTCCCACTGTGAGGGGATGTTATAGAGGGTTGTTATAATAAACTTTAATAGAATTGAAAGCCAAAGTATATAGACACCTTGTATCAGAGATGGCCTTATGATGAAAGTACACAGTACGCCTTGTTCTTGGGATATCTGAATACAGACTTCTACATTCACTGAAGAGTTTAACAAGGCTGAACCACAAGAAATACCACATCTTTCCACCCAGAAAAAAAAATACACAAAATACATAAAAAGCAGGCAATTTAACTCACCCTTCTGACTTCAGGCCTACTGCTATTCCTTTACAATAGTAGGCTGCATAAGAATAAATGAAATTAACCTGCCATTAAGCAATTTTTCACAGCTCATGTTTAAAAATTATACCGGTGTCAACAGGCAGACATGAAGCACAGCTACTGCTGCAAGCCTGCGAGTCTATAATCTTATGATTGTGTTCCATGACCACATAATTATCTGTGGTTGGAGTTCCTTTTTCTTGTCCTCTCACTTAACAAAGACTGAAAGCACAACACGAAAAGCTTACAAAGCTTGTTAGCAATCTTGTCTTTCTGCACAATCTGATTTTTCTCTGTGTAGTCTTCTGAAATTAGGTATGTTGGGTATGAAACTCTTGCTGGCCTTTCAGAAGCAAACCTTGTCTCAGTGACAAAGCAGTTGTGATTTTTCCTGGTTAGATGCTGAAATCGAGTCATGTAGTGAGCAATAGTCAGATAAATTAACACTTGGGCTACTAGCACCTAGAACTTACCATTTTATTGAAGGAATAGTTTCCTAAGGATCACTTAAAAAAAGAAAAGCAATTCTGACAATGTTTCTGGATTAATAAAAAGTAGGAGAGCAGACAGATTCTCAAAAAAAATTTCCAGCACAGATGTTCAGAGACCCTGAAGTTCAGATTAAGTCCATGGGTGTTTTCAGTGTTTTAGGTACTTAAATTCTGAAATCGTAGAGCCATTAAAGGCAATTTTGGAATTACCCTCCCTGGAACCACAATCTTCTCATCTTTCAAAGCTCAACCATCTTTGGCCTCAGCTTGATTCTTTTTTTTAAAGTTTTTCCTGTCTGCTGCACAAGATGAAAAGCTGTAAAAAGAAAATGCATAAGGAGAGTGTACAATAGACAAAGCATGGTTACACAGCGGTTGAGTTTGAAAGATATGCTCAGTCTTTTAATCTGTCTGCTTTCAGCATCGTGAAAGACTATCCTCCACAATAATCTCTTAAGGGCTTTATCTAATGCTGACACTCAGTGTTTGTTGGTACAAACAGTGCTAATATCTTGGCTAAACTGATAGTCGGCAAGTTCTGTTACGTATGTGAGCTCTCTATTGTATATAGAGCAGTGCTGGGGGTGGGGGTGGAGGGGCGCGGCTGTACCTGCCTCAAAAATGCTTATTCACACAATAAATATTGAACCTGTCCAAAAAGTTCCTATTCTCAAATTTAAAAAAAAAAGTTCTGAACCAAACCCAAGTGGCATGTAGGAGTTTTGCTGAATATAACTCCTGCATACACCTGTCATGTCCTGAAGCAGTGCATAACTACAATTAGAGAATTGTATACAGCCTTCTGACTATGAAGAATGGATTTTAAGCATATGATTTCCGATCAGAAAGTTCTTATGAGGACTTCATTTATGGCAAAGAGGAATTTTATAAATGAGAACTTTTTTCCTTCTCTAATAGGGCATATTTGGTTGTGCCATTTTAAATAAAGGCCACTGTGAAAGGAATACAATCAGTTGGAGTGGTTATAAGAAGTTAGACCTTTTTTCAAAACAAAACAACCCCGGAATTACAGTATATAGGATGTGTTTATAAACTGCCAGCAATTTTTACAATACTGAATAGTTCAAGGTAAATTCCTCTTTCTGATGACATCAGGCCAAATTCTCTGCTTGTATCAGGCAATGAAGGTTTCCTGAGAGCTTTGGCCCATCATGGATTGTGAAAAAGCTTACTGAAGCGTCTACATTTATATCTATGCTTTAAACCAGGGATTTTATTAGACCAGTAAGGGTTTTGAAAACAGTAAAAATAAATTATGTTCCTGAGGGTCTAGCCCATTCCTTCTTCTTGAGGGTATTATCTCAGTGGTACTTACTGCTGTTAGAAAATAAAATATGGTTTTCATAAGTCATCAGAAATTCTGTTCAGAATAGAAAAATGAGGGATACCCCATTGAATAAGAAACTACGTCTTTTCCTATAGTCAGTTTTCAGTGTAGCTAGTTTCACTGCATGATTCTGTAGTAGAGGGAAATGGAGGTAAATTAGGTTTTCAGAAATTACGTCCAGATCCAGACATTCCACTGTTTAGATGAACTCAGATTTAGGGTTTATACAACCAGTAGTGACTTCTATTTCAGTTGAGACCTAGACTTCTATTTGGAGAACTGGGATTTTTGTTCCATCTTTAGTTGGTTGTATCTTACGGCTGTGTATCTTGAAAGTACCTGCGAGGCTTTAAAATTGCCCTAACTCAGTTAATTGTAATAATGGTGAAATGGAACTATATGAAACCGAACAGGGAGACTGGATAGCTCAGTTACACAGCATTATATTTTTGGAGCACTTCATCCTTTTTATAACATTGCATGCTTTCCTTTCTTTCCTTTATAGCTGACACTTAGGTGTCTGTTCTGCTTTAGTCTGTAATACATCTTTTGAGGCATGGTGTTCTGAAGAACTCCTTCTGCTGCAGATATTTATGAGATCAAAGCCAGTACCTATCAAACATGCTAATGAAAACACCTTAAAACCAGTTTAGTGCGTAAATACATTTCAGCAAGAGGAAAATGTTACTCAGCTAACAACAATAGTTTTCATGTAGAATGCAATGCAAGCCAGTTGATATATCTACAGTACAAATTCATTCACTTCATAAAGTGGACTGAGTTAAGGGACATAAAAAGAATTGCATTATGCTATTGCGGTGAGTATCAAACAGCCCTTTCAGGTAGTTTGCATTTGTAATTCTACTTAGAATATTAGATGTAGGAAATGTTCCTCTTGCTCAATTACATTTAACATGGCAAATTAGTTCAGGAAAAATATAGCTGTCCCATTCAATTCCAAAGTTAACTTTTTATAGAGTATCAAGGTGCTGCTAGTGAATCCAGACCACTCAATCTAACGCGTAATTAACAGCTGTAATGCTATGAATAAATACATTTCTCAAATGTATAACATAATGAAGGTATAGCTCATTAGCATTTGCCTAACTGTTTGTAGTGTTAAGATTAACAGCAATCTAAGCAACATTGCAAACACTAGAAAATCTTAAATATTTCTGAATGAGAATTGAGAAAATATTACATGTAAAGTACATCGTGTTTAATCTGTGTGGATAAAATGTTATCTGCAAGTGAAAAATGTAGCTTCTTTCAGATTTTTAATCTCCTCCCTAATGTCTCTGTTCCCTGTTCCCTGCATCTCGGTGCACTGAGCTGGGCTGCATGGTTCAGTGAAGGAGGAAAGCAAAGGACAGTTTATGGGAGGAGAGAATAGCATGTGGTCTCCCTATTATGTTGCTATATACTTACCATATGTCTATCAAACACAGAGAAATAAAAGAACTCCTAATAACTCTTCCTGGATGATCATACAGCACTAGTTGGAATTTAGTCTACAGAAAGTGCTTCTCATGATACATAAGGAAGTGTGATCATCCCATCAAAACATGAGAGAATATTATTAATCTGTATTAAAAAGACTAATGAAATAGAGTACAATATCCTGCCAGCTGTGGTTTAGAATTCACTCTTCTTTCATTTGAATTACGAAGCAGGAAAACCCATAATCAGTGCAGGGCATGGAAGTGAGGGAGAAGGAAGTAATTTAAAAGTGTGTTTTCATTTCTCAGATCTGAAGGACCTGAGGGACCAGCTCAATTCTTGGTTTACACAAGAGCAGCCATCTGACACGCTGTAGCTCTACAGAAAATTCAAATAAAAAAAAAAATCTGGGCTGTGGGAACAGAAAGCACATGATTTTTTGTCTTTTGTTTTGATCTTTCACATGTAGGAATTTACTAATGCAGGGAGATTTTTTTCCATGCCTTGTAGACAAGTTACATGGTCACATCAAAGGTCTGATCCTGCATCTGTGAGACTGTATGTTCAGAAGCAACATTTTATACACATCTTGGTCATGGCACTTCACGGTTGTTACCATCTTCTATGGCATTAAAACAGTTGAGAGATTTTAGTGATTCTGGACCTTAACTGTGCACTTCGCAATCAAATAAAAATGGCTTTCAGGAATGGCAGCCAGTATGAAATGTTGATATAGAAACTGTTTCCTACACAAAAAGTCATAACACTACTCTTGAGCATATCTATGTTTTATGCATTTTGAAGTGCACTGAACAAATATTCCAAAGGGAAAGGGCATATGTTATTGCAGTCCTGGGGCAATACCAGAGTTATATGATTGATTTTGTTTGGTATTTATTCAGCTATTCAGGATTAAGTATATCATTACTCTGCAACACTGCATTAGGCAAAGGCCTGATATCCCATATAGTCTCTATCAAAATATACCTCAGAGTATATATAGGCGTGAAAGAAAGTCAAGATGTAATACCACAGGTCAACACAACCTATGAAAATGTGCACCAAAAAATGCTTTAGGATTTCTGAACACAATTTTGAGAGACAATTTGTTACGTTTCATGTTTTGTTACTCTCGAAGTTTAAGAATGGCATATTTCTACTCCAGTTCTATAGCTTTTCTTCGAACAGGTTGATACCTGCTGAGATGCATATAAATGCCTGGTTAATGCGAGGCAGTGGAGCTCACCAGGTTTGGTCTGGACCATGTATGTGAACGAGCACTTTGCAAACAAGGCCACTGAGGTCAACAGCTGTACAGGGTTCATCTGTGTGAAGTAGCTATGGAGCAAGGGACCTACCACTTCAGAAATGATCAGTCCTTCTCTTGCAAGTTTAATATCCACAGTTAATTAAAAGGGCAATGTAATTTTGTGGCAAAATCCCAGGGCGGGTAGGACAGTGGGGGGAAAAAACAAAAACCTGGAGGTGATCTTGCAAATGTACTTAATGGTATTTGCACGTATCAAATAGTTGATAAAGCACATAAAAAGCCATTCATGTTCTAATATCCTTTTACAGGTCCTCCCAGTAGCTGCATCTATATGAAGATGTACACCTGTGAGATTTTCAAGCTCGATTAGAAATAACTTTGTACAAAGATCCCAGAATTACTGTTGGTAAGGGAAGCAAGTACCTTTGTGTCTCATTAAAAAATAAATAAATCACAGATGAATGTTCCCCTTTCCTAATAAATTGAGCATCACGTTAATGCTTAGAACTATCAAAATTTATTTCACTTTATTATTGCAACAGAACATCAAATTAAGATTTTGGATAAATTCTTTATTTTTCCTGTGTAATCCATGACATTTATTACAGTTCAAATGACTAAAATGTATGGGAGAAGACATTTATTTTATGAGCATTTAAAAAGAGAACATGTTTCACTGAAATGTTGAAAGAGAATGTAGGAGCTGATTAGACATGCCTGCCACATTGCCGAAGCACGAACTTGAAGAACTCAAGGAATCTGGGGAGATGTAATGCTACTGACATTATGCACGGGAATGTTGTAACTCAGAAAACTATACACAGCGCTTATTTTCAAGTTTGGTATTACACCTTTATCTAGAGTATAATTAGTAAAAACAACAAGAGCAGCAACTCCCCCCACCCCCAAAAAAAACCCCAATCAACCATCCCTACATCTATATAAAGATGTTTATCAAAAATGTTTTCCCCTGATGAATAACTAGCGTAATCAGTTGTCTTTCATTTTAGTGTTTTTTTAATTCCACTCAAATCTGAGCTTATGATATAACTTATTTAGATCAAGAAGTAAACTTGTGTTTCTAATGGATTACTTGTGGAACAGAGCATGCAGTAAAATGAATAATGGAGGGGGATTTTTAAAAATTGCAAACTGACCTTTGAAATGTCAGAATTTGGATGTTTCCTGTAATCAACATTCTGTGATAAATGAGAGCAGTAAATGTAAAGATCCTTGGTTCAAAAGTGTGTGTAATCGAAATCCAATGAGAGATCGATGGCCTTTCGGTGACCTTTTCTGAAAAGGTCAAATGACAACATTTATGGGAAACTTTTCTTGTGCTTGGAGGATGATTATAAATAGATTTATTGCATTTCGGTGTTCTAGCTGTGGAGGAAAACTATGCCTATATGTGAGTTCTGTATATTTATATGCGTGTGTATGTCATTTTTAGTCATTCACCCCGGTAGGTGTATGAATTTTACGCACAAAAATATGTACGCACATATCTTCATGTGTATATATATTATTTGAAAATTTAAGTTTAAATTGTTATTAATGTTCATTAATCAGTAAAATGTTACTTCAAATACATGAAATGTTATCTTGTTATTTTTAAGTTCTTAGGAAGACAATAGGAAGATTGAACATGAACTCAGTGGGAAATCGTTTTCATTCTGCCAACAGCAACAACATATTGGAAATGAAATCATCAACAAAAGCTCATATCACATCATCAGAATCCACACAACGCTTTGTGGGAACCAAGAGTCTCACCTGCAAAGGTATGTTTAGGAATAAGTCCACCGAGGTCTGAGTAACTGTTGGAGAATGTTTTTGTGCTGATCTTACGCAAAATAGCACCAAAAAGTCCAAAATGATTCAAAGTTGTAAATTAGACACGGATATCACCAGAACATCAGCTTTTTGATGTCTGCCCTGCAGTTTTGTAGTTGAAATGATGAAAATATGCTATTCATTTTTCTGAATGATTGATATGACTTTTTTTGTGGTGAAATTATATACATGTATTCAGCTTTCACCGAGGACCCGCACCGCTTGATTTTTTTTCTTTTATCTCCTTAAAAATTTATTCTTGAAGAAGAACTATTTTCCATGTTTCTGTGGAAAAGAATGGATTTTGAGCTGTCTTACACTTCATTACAAAAGCTTCATATGCTTGCAGCTTAAACAAAATTGCCTAAAAAAAATTGATTATTACATCAATCTTACTGTGAATTACTGGAAAATCATGTAGACAACAGTAGCTTTGGCTGGACTGTATTTTACAGTGTGTGAGAATTAAAATCGGGCACACTAGTTGCAGGAAATTAACACTTATTGAAATATGTAAAGAAATGATCAAACTAATTTGTTGACTATTTGACTGTCCAAGGTGTATGTTGTAATATTACATGCCATTACACTTTTAGAAGTTCAAAATGTCTTCTCCAAATTCCCAACTGCAGTGAAAGCATTTGACTCGTCTTATGTAAGATGTTGTTTTAGAAAGAAATGGAAAGAATGGGGGGTTCTGTAGCGTATGGATGCTTTATTAGTAAAGCTTGTTCTTTTACGTAGTATCAGGTACAAAAAGGTAATCTGTAAGACATTTTCTAGTTCTGTAACTTTTATGTTGCTTCCAAAATGGTTTTCATGGCTTCCTCCTATTAAGGAGAATTTGAAATCTAGTATGTATATATTTATTCCCGCCTGTCCAGTTATCCTCTTCACTTTTTGGCTTAGTTAGGAGAGCGACTCAATCTAACTGTTTTCTGAAAGACACAACAGTTTGGTCTTGAGTGCTGGTGCTGTTGGCTTGTCTCATAGCGTTGCTCCCGTTCCTTCAGTATGACCTTCAAAATGCTACTGGCTTCCAGGGTTGCCTCAGCTTGTAAATACTGTTTTCCACTCATATTTTCAACCCAGTTTTCTGAAGACTGTGGTGTTTCTGACTTTGCTCAATGTCTGCCTGTGGATGTCTATTTGTGACTATCTGTGCACACAGCCCCCCTGTAGGAACTTTTTATGTACTTGCTAATTTTAGTCAGATTTGAAAATGTCTCAGAAACACTAAGGTGCTTCACATTCAATGAAAACAGACATCCAAAACATGAGAGAATTTATTGGCAGTTCAGCTCATCAGACACTAGACCATCCACATAGAAATACTCTCTTAAAGTTTTTTCTCACTCACTGAAGATGTTCAATGAGAATAGCAGTTTTGGATAACTGATAGTTGAACCATGGGGCATAAACCCACAGGGACCTGCTTTCAGTGGTTTTATTGTTCACAGAACTGCTTGCTTCCTTCATGGAAATTCAAAAGGAGATCTGAGAGCCCAACTCAATTGTTGTCTCCTTTTGCATCATTCATCATTAATGAACTAACATGGATAATAATACAATTACTCTGATCATAGTAAACAAGTTTGATGGCTCTGGTGACAAGCAACCTGCTCACATGCTCCTTGCTCTGCTGGTTCTGTGCTTGTTGTAAGAGTAAAAAGGGGGTGAGGAGGGGGAAGAGGACGAGATTTAACAGTGTAAAATAGCAGCTATAACTGGACACAGAAATAAATCTGTAGAAAGGTAAGCAACTTTTACCATGGCCCCCTAAGAGCTGAACAGCAGTTTAAATTAAATGAAAAAGACTGCTTCCATATGAAAAAATAATATGTCTTAGGTGACATATTTCATTGATACGCAAGTATATAATGCCAAATTGCAGGGATAAAACCCACAGGTGCTCTGATCTTTAAGTGGCCTGTTCTATTAATATTTCTTTACAGTATGCAGCATTAACTATTTTTGAAACTATCCTAAACTTAAATGTGTCAGTTATTATTTCATACCTTTATTTTGCAATCCGAAACTTGAGCTACAAGTTGCAATGTGTTGTGTTTTTATTTGCATTACCAGCGGATTTGATATTGTGGACAAATGGGAGTTGGAGTCTAATTTTCTCCAACATGGCTGACTGATGCATTTTATATTAAATACAGTCAGTAGAAACAGGCCAGCAATATCCTCTCTCATGATTATTATAAGTTGTGATTAAAAGATGGCGTATGTTAAGACAGCTTTCTCACAATCTTTCTTTGAAAGACAAACTAAAGATCTTTAAATTCAGGCAGTATACACAGCATGTCAAGTTGTTGTCTTTCAAAGTAGTGGAAGGAATTGCTTCCTTTCTTAATAGTTTTGGTCTTCACTATGAAATGAGCTTTCAATAAATGACTCCTTTAGCAATAGCATGGATGAGAAAAATAAATTAGAAGAGCAAAATTCAGTTAATAGGTTAAGAATGCAACCATTTATTCACTTATTTTTGTACATTGTGTAAATTTTCAGCACTGTGTACAATATGCCTTTATTATACCAAGGAGATGTGCATTTTAATTCACTGCACACAACAAACTTTTACAAACCTTTGTGTTTTGCCAAAAATAACACGTCAGAACCTGGCATGCTCCAGTCTATTGTTCAAAAAAAAAAAAAAGCGATGGATGTTTTAAGAGCTTAAATCTATCACAACGTTACATACTTTGGTATTAACACAGGAGTTAATGTTAGCAATTATACATAAGATGGCATGTTGTTTGGACATTAAATCCTTGGACTGACTTGTCAGGTAAGGGGTAAATATTCAGAAGAATAATGACTTTCTTCATGTGAGCTAATGTTTTGCCCGCAGTTTTGCACTTGTCTTTACAAATCTTAGTTTGTTTCTAAATATCAAACAGTGAATCGGGCACTTGGAGATGGCAGTTACTGAATTTTGCTTTCATAATTTAGTTTGCAAACATATATTACATTTGCAGATACCAAGGTCAGGCCTTGACTTAGCTTTAAAAATACCTGTCATGGTAAAATATTTGTCCTTCCAATATGAAACAAATTGTTCAGCTGTCAATGGAAAAGAATAGTTCAAAGACTTTTTTTGGCTGGTACATTTTACTGAGAAAATCAGGATGATGTTTACCTGAGGAGATGCTCCATCAGGGATATATTTTGAAGTCAAGTGGAAACAAAGAATTCTAAGACTATTTATGAAGTGCTAATTCTGTGAAACAGATTTGAGAGTCCTCAGGAAGTTGCCTCCATTGATATAGGAGAAAACCTGATCTAATTTCTGTAAGTTTTAATGTTTATCTCTTGTTCTCTTCTATTCTCTTCAATCTCAATGAACTCAAGGTTAAACTTTTCATGATGCCCCGTGTAAAAACTTCTGTCTGTACTAGAATAAGCATCAGCTGCTGCATTAGCTGTGCTGCTGAGCCTGTCCTGGATTTTATGAACAAATCAGTTCTGGTTCAGTAAGATTACTATTTGGCTATCAGAAGCTGCCAGTAAAGACTGTAGCGATAATATGCAAAATTCTTTTAAATTTTGTTTTTTTTAAGAAAGTGTACATGCCTTGAGTTAAAATTTCTCATAAATTTATAGGCTCCAGACTTAGTATTAGAAGGAGTGTGTTTTGTGAAAGTTCATCTAAAGAAACAAACCCCACCTAGCTGGCTGTTACAGCAAGCATATCTGAAATATCATCAAATGCCATTATTTTGTCCTCCTGGCATGTATGTGTCCTTTCACTGTGTTTGGACAAAGATAATTATTATGGTAGGCGAAGAGTTATGTTCTTTGGGGAAGATGGTAAAGATCTCTGAACTAGTATAATAATAAAATTTCTGCAGCTTTACCTGATAAAGATGTTCCAGTAGAAAAAAATGCTGTGGTAATTTGTAAAGGAAACTTTCTACTATCATTATATTTTCAATTGCTGAAAAGATGTATGGCATTTAGAAATGCCACTTTCAAAAGAGAAAGGTAGCTTCAGGTTTTTTTCTTTTCAGTGGTTCTTTAGCTACTTCCATAAAAAGTTTGTCATTTTCCTTTCATGAACAGAATTAAAAATGCTGATGCTACCAACTTTCAGTTTTGTAGAAATAAACAATTCCTGTTCATACAACACAGTCCTTTATGCAGAAAGCATAGACATCTATAGATATGTGGTGCCTTGCTGTTTGAAAGGATATTTGAAAAAATGTGTTCAGGAGATGCACTGAATTCTCTCAGGACCATTTCATAAGTTTGACCCACAGAAAAAAATTCACAAAAGAAAATAAATATTTCCTGGCTATTTTACGCTTTTACCTCTATAAGCATTAGGCTCAGCTTAAATGGGAAACATCAGCCTGATGTAGTATAAATTTTCCATTAGCACAGAACAGTTGAAGAAACTCTTAAACAAAGTCTTACAGGTAGGTTAGAGGAAGCATGACTGATGCAAAGGGAAAATGTCCAAACACACATATGCCACAAAAAGCTTTTGCTACTTCATAGCCATCTATTTTCAGCTCAAGTTAGTATATACACATGTCTTTGCACAGGTTTTTGCATGAGCGTCAGTCCTGGCGGGTGAAAGAAGGCTTGGATTTTATTCAGGTGAAAGGCAAAATGAACTTCTCTGAAAACCGTTAAAACCATGAGGTTTACGCTTGGCTAAGAGAAGACATCAACTCAGCACTAACAAAGCCAATACAAAAGAGCACACCCCTCTATCATCACAATTTAGCACAGGCAATATACTTTAGTGTGCAAGGAAGTGCGGCTGTTTTTCTAAGTTTTAATCTCCATCCCTGAGCTACTGTTGTCCAAAATGGCAATAAAAGTGACCTTCCCTAGCTTTTGCTTCTCATTATTGAAGGTGAAAAATGACAAAGCAAACAAAACAAGAGGTTAGAAATCATACTGTCAAGTCCAATAGAACTATTTCATTTGACACTTTTACTGGAATCTGATTCAGAAAATAGAACTACAGAAAACTAGGAAACATGAACAAAGTTAGGAGATACCACATTGTTTTAGGAAGGAAAAAGTAGGACCCTCTAATTTTTTTATCTTTTCTTGGATGGGGTGTAAGCAATGCTCCTGTAGTCACATATTGCTGAGATAGGTGCTGATGCAGGTTAGGCTGCTGATGGACTACCAGTAGAAATCGCAAGGATTAAGGCTTGAAGGACTATGGACTGCTGCAATATGATCAGTGACTAGTGGATGGTGATAAAATGCTGCAAATTACTGTGTGCGAGATTTATAATGGCTTTCTTCAAGTACTCAAAGTTCAGACCTGGCAGTTGAGTGTAAGAAGCAGATGTTTGACTGCTCCTGTGATTTGAGACCAGTACGGTGATAAACAGTCTGACATAAAATGAGCAGCAGTGGATTCAAACAGGGTTCATGGCAGATATATATACAGTAACATATTATATGTGGGATGAGCAATTTACTGAAGATTCAGAGCTTGAGTTCTGACACTAAGATATCAATCACATGAGATTTGTATTGAGAGGTGTTTGCTTTCTGCCTACAGATAAAAATCTCCTGTGAATGACTTGAGAGATTTGCATGTAAACCTGCTCTACAGCCTAAATGTGAGTCACAGAATTTTCTTTTCTGCTTTGTCATGAAAAGTATATTTAAAATATACTTGGATATGTTTATAAGAAGTATATTCATATATACTTTATATATGCTTATGTACATATACTTTATATATGCTTATGTACATAAAAGTATATTTAAATCTAAGCTTGGATACATAGGTAACTACAGTAGTCTTTGTTGTACAAAACATAATGAGAAGTTTTCTTTGTTAAATCTGCTGTTTCTCTAAATATTCCATCTCTAAGATGTACCATTTCAAACCACAGTTATTCTTCCGAGACTGTAATGTATTCAGACGGTATAAGATATCATGCTTAGTGGACGCTGAATCTGAATGTAAAGGAAAATTCAGAAGTTCAGTCTCTCTATATCCATGTAAAACTGTGGTATCAGTATGTGGAAACTGAGATATCAATATGCGGAAATGGCAGAATGAAATTTTTTCTTTTGTTCAGGGCTATTTCTGCTTAGAACTGATAAAGCATTATTTTTCCATTCTATGTTATTGCAATTCTTAAATTTTATCTTTAAATCATTGATTTTGTATTTTATATTTTTATTTTCTATTTTATCTGTGTACACATTAGAGTATTTGAAGCACAAGGCATTCTCTTAATATATTCAGCTGTGGAAAACAGAAGCTATTACATTACTAGATTTGCTGTAAAGAACACTGACATCCACGTTAGAACAAAGGTAATAAAAATAAGTTATTCTAAATTGTAAAAGATATGGTAGATTTCATTGACATAAAACATAGTAATTGGCATTCTTATATAATGGCAATTAAAAAGCACTACAAAGAATAAGGTCTGATTCAAAGACTACCAACAAGGCTAAGTGTACGAGAAAAACAAATGTCCTGTGAAGGAAAGATACCATGTAAATGGAAAGAAGAAAATATTCCATTATTTGATATACACTCCTGGAGAACACACAGCATAAGCAGAGCTTTCTGAAAGCTATGGCAACTTGAAACTACACCATGGAGAAACCCAGATGAGTGAGAAAATCTATATACAGATCTGAGATACTAGACTGAAAAGTGTATTTACCTTCTGCTCTTCCACCTAGTTCAACATGATGGATTATGAAAGTCAAAAGCATAGAAAACTATGTGGCTTATTTGATATGAAGGTTTCTGTACTTCTTCTTGATCTTTCTCTTAGCATTTTTTTTTCTCACTGTCCCGATTCCCCTGCGTTCTCACACACACGATTAATGAATATGTAACTTTCTTTGAGCTCTTCAACTTTTCTGCCATCTTTGGAGGTCTTTGAACTGAGCCCTTCTAGGCATTCCCGAAGGACTTAGGCACTCCCAAGTCTTTTTCGTATCTTTATATGAAGATACTTTATCTCCCTTTTGTTCTAATCTGGTCTACTTCTATTATTCACACAGAACCTTTATCTGCTCTTGGGCCCAAGAGGTGGTGGATGAATGAAATTTTTCTGCAGTCCCCACTTCCACCCACCCTTATTATCTCTTTAAGACCCTAAGGATTTTTTACTGAATTCTCTTTTCATGTATCGTGATCACTATCTTGACTTCATCCCATTAATTACTACCATACATCTTTATTGAATGTTACAGTCCGAAAATTAAACGTAGAAAAACATTGTGGGCCTGATCTTTCCATTTGATTTTCAGTGGATTTAGAATTATAGGTGATCGTTTACCTTTGAAATAACTTTTCAACTAAAAAAAGTAGCTAGGCTTCCTGAAAAAGTTATAATGTTATTTTCTGGATCAGTCCTGAAGTCCTTTGTTCCAGTACATCCTTGGAGGCTGGATAACTAAAGGAGCTTTGGATTAGCTGTCTGAAACTAATGGCATTAAATCAATTGCTACAAGAATATATTTAGGCTGAGCATTAATAATATGGGAGGCTGGATGGCATAATGATGGAGCACTGGCCTGGGATTCAGGAGGTCTGGACTGCGTTCTTGGCTCAGCCAATAACTTGCTGGGCGACCTCAGGAAAGTCACTTTACTTACTGTTGCCTTATTAAAAAGTTCAATGTGGAAAGTGCTTTGAACTCTTCAGATGTCAAGTGTTATATCACCACCATATATATTGTAACCACGTAGGTGAAATCTATTAAATGTCAAACAATGAAAGTGGTGAGTGCCTGTGGTTAAAGAACCTTTTATGGAAACTGCTTGAGACTCCTGTCAAATCTGTATTTCTGTAACAATCTAATACAAGAAGTAGAAGGAATATGAAGATGCCCAAATGTTTTTTGTCTCACAAATAGCTCTTTGCTGATAAGAGTGGTTTAATAATGACATATATTGTACAATGTAAGATAAAAGTAGAAGGACGTATCAAGTGGGATTCCGTAAGAGTTTATCCTGGTTATTGCAGTAGTCAGTCTTTTCATTAGGGCACAACATAAGATGCACCAGGAAGGAATATAGAGAGTATCAATGATGATGGAGAGTGCTGGTCTACAGTTTTAGATAGCAATTTTATTGATATGTACCACTGAGAAAGCTAACGTACTTCATACCATTTTTTTTTTTAACAGATCAGAGTTCAGCTGTCAGTAGGAAGATCAGCTGCACATTACTGGTGGCAAAAAGGCAGGATTTGAGGCTACAGCAGGAGAAGAAATCATCAGAGAGGACTAAGGAAGGTTTGATTTTTGAAATTGGCTGGACTTGGTCTCTCTTCACTGGGAAGCTAAGAATGAGGTGAATCAAATGGAGCCATTAAAGGTTACCTTTGAGAAAGTGTGGAGGATTTATGAAGTCCAAGACCCTGGAAAAGGGCAAATGCAATCCTTATCTTTAAAAAGGGGAAAAAGGAGGATCAGAGAAATTAAAGACCAGTCAGCCTTCCCAGAAAAAAATACTGAAGAATCAATCAAATAATTTGTAAGGGAAAAAAACTCAAATCCAAAACAAAACAAAAACAACCCAAGAAAGTGTGAAACAACAAACATCTGTCAAAAGCAAATTATCTGAGTTTCAAACCAACTTCTTCCTATGAAAGAACAGAGTGGCTATAGTAGAACTAGCCAGTGTTGTGTACTTTGACCTTTGTAAGCATAATATGTCAGCTTCAAAAGTAAACTGGGAAAAGTGTGTCTGTAATTAAACTGCCCTAAGTTGGTACAAGACTGTCTGAAAAGCCATGTTCACAGAGAATTTATTAATGATTCACTGCCAAACTATCAAGCAGGATCCCGTGTACTCTGGTTGCAGCAGTACTCAACGTTTTCATTGATAACCTGGGTGACGAAACAAAAGCTATGCTTAGTAAATATACAGACAATACCACCTTAGGCAGCTTCAGGCTTCTTGCAAAAATAAGAAAAAATTTCAAAGAACTTGATAATTTGGAGAAATGGTCTGAAAAATAGAGTGGAGTTGAAGAAGGACAAATATGAGGTGCTGAACATGTACAACGATAACCAGCTGTGCCAGTTCAGAATAAGCAGGGTGGCAGATCTGCAAGGGGAGATCTGGGGTCTTACTGAGCATCACTAGCAGAAACACTTAAACACTGTCAAGCTGTTGTGCAAAATACAAGTATCCCCCGGATGCACAAGAAGAAACATGCCCTGCAGGAGAAGTGAAGGCACCCTGGTGAAATCCTATGTCCATTTTCAACACTACATTTCATGGAGGATGAGGCTGGAGAACGGCAAGTGTAAGGCAATGAGAATGACTGTACTAGTGAAGATTTAATGAACTGGTGTTATTTCATCTGAAGAGAAAATAAGAGAAAGGTGCTACATAATAATTGCCTTCAAATTCAGAAGAGACTGCTGCAAAGAAAGGGAATAATTTTTCTCCATGTCCAAGTGAATGAGACATGAAGTAATGAGCTAAACCCGAAGCAACTGATTTAGATTAGACATTAAGAAAAAGTTTCTAACAGTAGGGGTAGTTCAGTGTGAGAACAGATTCTGTGCTCTCCACAGGCAATCTCCATAATTGGAAATTTTTAAGAACAGGGTAGACTAATGTCTGAGTATAGTTGACTCAGCCCTAAAGCAGCCATACTGTCCACAATCCTACTTCTCTTTGTGGAGGGCAGAGTACAAGTTGGAACAGCTGCCTGGGATGTAGGATTTTGGGCTTTCATTCCAGTAATTTTTTTCTTTTTTTTTTTTCTGGTTCATGTCCTGGCTTCTACTTCTGTTGCTACCCCAGTGTAATTTATATACAGCTAGTCTATGATAGTTTCATTAGAAGGGCAACGTAAATAAAAGTGATGAGAGTAATATATTAATGTTTGTAAAGTACTTTATGAGCCTCAGATGAAAGGCAGTATATAGGCATAAACATTATTATGGGAAATCAATGAATAAAGTAATAAACCAAATTGAATAAAAAATGAAACAAAACCCAAAAAAGTGCTATACTCTGCACATAAACCCCATAAAATATATATTCACCTTAAATAACAACAGCCCATTTTCAGGAGTTGTGTTTTTTTTTTTTTTAAAAACTAATTAAGTCTTTTTCATTTACCAAAGTTCAAACAATTAATCACAGACCTATGTAATCAAAGTAAAGTTTATTTCTTATTACCTATTCATATTGCAATCCTAGCATTTGAGATGATTACATACTATATATAAACATGTACCTACTATGTA
This sequence comes from Platalea leucorodia, assembly GCF_965183815.1. Taxonomy (NCBI): domain Eukaryota; kingdom Metazoa; phylum Chordata; class Aves; order Pelecaniformes; family Threskiornithidae; genus Platalea; species Platalea leucorodia. Next base: position 64,957,084 of record NC_138827.1, read on the forward strand.
ATCATTTAAAGTGGTGTGAACAGTGTATAGGTAGTTCAAAATGAACACCGTATGCGCAGCACAAAACATGAATAGCATTCCAGAGTATGTCACATCATGAGAAAGTCTAATCTGTTCCTGAAATGAATTTGACTCAGTCATTAGTGAGATGAAGAAAACTGATTACAGTGAACTATTTTCTTTTACATCAAATAAGGGATAATCTTATCCTCAAGATTTTGGGTTTTTTCCTTGAAGAAAAAAACATGTTTTGAAGAAGATCATGTTTTTAAAGCAGCTGCAACCGATCAATCACACTTGAATCCTATGGCATTATTTTTGTTGGTGTTACTTAATTTTAAGATGACATATTCTACTTCATAGCAAATAAATATGAATTTCCCATTTCTGAAATGGGAGTTGTTTCTTTGGTACTTGTCCAGCACTCTTTGGATAGTTAAAGAAGCAATAAAGGTGCAGAAGAGTTAATTGAAGAATTTTTTTAGTTGGAAAATTAATGAATAATTCAGGCAATAGGGTTTGAAGGAAAAAGTAAAAGATCATAGCTTAAAATGAGCAAACTCATTAATCAGAAAGAAGGTAGACTGACAATCAACCTCTGTTTGTTCATTAATGTTTACAGGATATATAAAAATACATAATATCACAAACAGAAATCCTGTGAACAGCCTGTTCCTTTCCTTTCATAGCCAGGTTATTCAAATTTGCACTTCGTCTAACACTAATCCCAACTGTAACTGGAGACAGTTCCAGATGCAGCAGCAACATAAGAAGGACATCAGGAGGGGGTCATAGAGGTAGTTTATGAAATGAATTAATGAGAGTTAAGAATGTATTCTACATTTACAAGTCCTTTCATCTAAGGCTTTTGCAGCAATTTATAAACATTGCTGCACTGCTGCAACAGAAGAAAAAGTTATTGCATAAAATTCTCAGGAGTATGTAAGTCCTGCTGATGTGGTGTAGTAACTAGGCATCTAATGACCAAGTCACCTTAGAAAAGAAGACTTCCAACACCTGCATTTTGATGAATTTAAAAGTGTTTAGATGCTTTCAATGCCTCCCAATTTATTATTATTATTGTTATTTTATTAAAGAAGATACAAGCACAGAGAGCATGGTTCTGTTCTGTCACCCTCTGGGAGCTGTTGGCACCAACAAAGCTTAAATCTGTGATATGCTGGATGTCTTCATAAAATAATCAGTAGGAAATGGAGACATCTTGTACCTCCAGCATCTTACAGGATTTATATGGTCAGAATCAGGCCCAGAAATACGAGGTACAGGAAGTCATGTAATTGTGACAGAGAATCAAGACTATAACCATGCCTATACTTTTACCAGAAAACTATCTTCTTGCAGTCACAGATTAATAAAATCCAGGGTAGGACTTGGAGAAAAACAACAAACCAATTAGCTTTTAATGATAAGTGAAGAAACCAAATACAAAACTTGGGCTATCTAGGCTTTTTCATGCGGACAAACAACATTACTTGGAATACCTGTCCATGTAAAAAAACAAAAAGATTGAAGCAGAAGTACAGGTATTGTCAAGAAATAATACTGTTTGCAACAGTATTGTAAAAGGAAGTGAAAAAAGGAGAAAAAGCCAGAATTATTTACTTTGGTTTCTAACCTTAATTCTGATATAAATTAATTACAAAACATAAGAGAAATTGCATTATCTCGGTGGAGAGAGGATCAAACCATTTTACTTTCTTTTGTTTACTTGTTTCTTAGATATTTCCTGGAGGACTTCGAGAACTGCCAGAACTGTCATGAGATGGTCTTTTGCCCTCTTGCATGGGAAGAAACAGGTCAGTTGTATGTGTTCATCAAACAAAGTTTAAAGATTTTCTTTTAAATGAAAATTCATCTATAATCCTGGTGGCTATGGCCTAAAACAAAGGCAATATCCCCAGTGAATGCCAGGGGAGGGCAACTTGGAAACAGAGATGTGTGTTGATATTTGGTGAAGGGAAAAAGGAGTAAACGAAAGGATCGATAGGCAGATGTGGAGCATGGTTGTATTACACACGTGTGGAAGCACTGACCAAACACAAACTGGTTACAAATCTGTCAAGACTAGGCTCAAAAGCCAGTGGCAAGCCAAGAGGGGCTGGTGGAGCAAAGGAGAGCAAGGCATAGGCAGTGGAAGCACTTCACAACACAAGCTCTGTGGCAGCTTAAATCATTTTACTCGTGAACTCTCCAAATTCAAGCCTAGATCTTGTTGACATTTGGATCTCAGCAGCGGGACTCCATATATGTCTTAGGACAATGACACAGATACATACTTTCCATGTAAAATATGATGGGAAGTTTTATGATCTTAGATTTTAGTGGTCATTTCATCATGAGTCCTAAACCAGTAGCTATTTACAACACAACTATCGCATGAAAGGTGGATTTCTTCAAGAAACATCATCAAGAAACATCAACTTGAAAAAAGAAAAGGAGAACTGTCTCCTGAATGAAGCAGAATGACACTTCAAGGGGCTGTTTCTTGAGGCAGTACAGAACCATGGACTGGATCACCTCCTTTTGGTCAAAATTTCTTCAAGGTATCATAATCTCTCAAGGAGTGAGTACAATGAACTGTGGGAGCACAGCTGGGTTCTCAGCTGATGGAAACAGGCAGAGGGGGTCCATGCTGTCTGAGGAAGCTTCCCAAATGTCTGGGTTACTTAAAGTGAAATATAGTAAGACTTCTTGGCAGTATTTGGTGTTGGGCGCTGATGCAGAGTGCAGCTTCTCAGAACTGATGGTTTTATGGTTTCAAATAGTTCACTGGGATGCAATTTGGCTGGTTCAACAGAACTTGGCTCAGCACTTTGCTGCGTTACATCATGTTTGTACCAGTTCTTGCTTTTTGGCATTTAGCTGTAGTTTCTGCCCTCTATCCGGTAAAGGATAGCAGGAAATTGTGAAGATTTAAGTGGTAATGAATCAGCATTATTGCCTGGAAGCTTGAAAGTTGCTGACCACTGCCTCAAACAGGATAGTCTCTTTAAGAGCGTGGTTGTCACGTATCTTCACGTTTAGGTAGAAGACCAGATTCAGGCTGTCATTTGTCTTGTGGGTTAGAGTGGAGATGACCCATGCACTGTTCAGGAAGAAATGTGGGGCAAGGGCTTTGGGACTTCCTGATTTGTCTGGTTGTGAGTCCGAATACTTCATTCTCATTCTGACATAGGTGTTGGTGAATGTCTTTATGATGCGCTTCAACAATCTATAAATGAGCATAAAATCATCTTGATCTGGCTCTGTTTTTACTGTCAGGTGAAAGGATCAGAATTAAAAGTCTTAGCTAAGACCTCTTCTGGACTTGATTTATGCAGAGAACACAACCAAAATTGATCAAATACAACAGTGTTAATCTATTCTTCTCATGTTAGAACCTAATCCAAGACTCACAATTATCTTTCAGTCAGTATCAATGAAAAATGGGGGTATCCACTGTGATTTCTTAAATTAAGAAATATATATCTGCTATATATCTGCATGTTCCTTTGACTCAAATAATGTCTCAGCTCAAAAAAAACCAGGAGGCTGTGCTTAAGATCTCTAAGTCAACCGCACCACCATCGCTCTGAGGAAAGTTAAATCAGGTAAGTTTTTACAAAGTATCAAACATCGCTGTCAATATACTTTGCCTAGTGCTTGCTTTAATTCCCAAAAGAGCAAAATAAGGTTTTCCTATTTGATAATATTTGAATCAGACTTACAATGAATCACAGTACTACAGCACAGTCTTTTTGTTTTTTAAATTCTTTTATAATTCCCAGTTCCTTTGTAACGCTGACACAGCTGCATCTATCATGAATCCTCTCAGAGAGGCAAGTCCTCTGTCAGGACTCTAAATTTCTAGCACTTGGATGTGGTACTCTTGCTACTCTCCTGGGGCACTACATCCTAATGCAGTTTTCCCAGTAAGAGGAAAAGAGGTGTGGAGAGCAGAATAGCCAGCTGAAAAGTAAAGTATCATCCATGGGCTCGAGGGAACAAATAGGCTTTACCTCGTAGTTCATTCTTCAGGCTCCTTCCCTACCAATGCAACTGGAGAGCTGTCATTAGTGTGGCACTGACTAGTGCACCTCTGAAAGATGATCATATACTGTTTTTTTTTTTTTCTTTTTCTTTTGAGATCGACTCTAAGGAAATAAAAACCCCCTCTATTGTTTTCACTTCGATGCGGTTACCGGTAGATGGTGCTAGCAATTGCTCTATTCACGATGGTGCTATATGGTACTGACATTTGAAAAAAGCAATGTTTTATGACAGCAGCAAGAATTACTTCTCTTTGTGAATCTATATTCTGTCAAAGACTTTACGTTAGGCCTTGCTGAAGTGCTGTCATTTTCATTTAAGCTAAAGGTCCTCTGCAGCAGTCAGCTCCACAAAGGGTCTCACCTCGTCAACAACAATTTCACACAAGTGTGAGATTAGCAGAGAAGACGCTGAAACAAAAGATACTTGTTAAATACAGCAAGGGTCAACTACAGAAGGTTGATGCTAGATGCTTCAAAAACAAGGCTTCAAGGTGCACGGAAGGAGTGCAAACTCTTATTAGGAGTGACTGGTGCCCCTGCCTACTCGCGTGCTTTGCAAACCAGGAGTTTGGCAACAGTGCTCGGCAGCTCCCACGCTGCTCTTCAGTAGAGGTGAAGCACAGATGAGGGAGATAGATACACTTAAATCAAAATCATAGGGCAAGAGCCTGCGGATGGTCAAGCTTCCTATTAATAGACGGCACATCTGGGAGGTGAGTTAAGAAGCCTAAAATCTCTCCCATAAATCACTAAGCTCGAAACCAGATGAGACAGGACCTTTCTGTGATGCACTAGGAAGGTGCTCCGCCAGGTCCTAATGTTAAATTCTCCTCAATTTTAAGGTCCTAAACCAAACAAAGGAACCAAAGCCCACAGCCATGCTTTCACCAAAAATCACGGAGCCACGTTATTTCACTTATTGTTTGTGTGATGGAAGAAGGCAGTGTAACGTACAGCTCGGGGGAAACCTACAGGTCCAGTTCTGCGGGCTGAACACCCAACAAAGACAGACTGCAGGGAGGGGCAGAGGGAGGGCTAAGGAGACGATGAACTAAAATGGATTTTTATTCTAATAATCAGGTCTGATGAAGAAGTAGGCATTTAGCACCAGTCTATGTTCCCTAACGTGGTGTTATATTATTCTGGTGTACACTGAAATAGTGTCTGGGCATGTAAGTTTCACAAACGTAATAAGGGAACCAGGTCTCTGGAGACCTTCTGAGTGGAGCAGAAAAGGTAGGAAAAAATGTTATTGCCATTTTACAGGTGAAGTTTCAAAACCTAAGACAGACTGAGAGTTAGGTGGGAAGCAAGTTTTCCTGACCTCAGTTTTAGCACCTACATCGAAATTATCCATTTTCCCTTTCCTCCTGTAAGATAACCAGAGCTCTATTCTCCAACTAATCAGAGAATTTTCAACAACTATCTCTTCATGAAAACCTGAAAATGTAATATCTGCAGTTAGCTGGCTTGATTTTTCAAACTGCATAGCATTCAGCAGTTCTCTGGCATTTCTGGGATTACTAGCTCCTCAGCACTACATCAAGCCTCTTATTTAAGTTTCTGAAGTGTGAGGTTAGGGTCCTAGTTTTAGACACAAATTTTTGCTTTGAAAATTGTGGTCAGCAACTATATAGACTTAAAAAAAAAAATTATCCTGACAAGGGAGTTCTCCTCCAGAGTTTTAACCCTGGCAAGTTTTTAATTTCTATTTCCTCCCTCCCAGGGAAAGGATTCATTAAAGATACAAAGCACTGTAAAACTGTCAGATCAGATGCATGATATGTATAATTAATGGCATAGAACAAAGCGATAAACCCTACCCTGAAAATCCTAAATCTTTTTTTTTTCTTTGAAGTTGCCTCCTGCTTTCACCCTTCCAATTCCTGTAGGACTGTGTAATACGGTTTAGATGAAATCAGTTACTTTAGGGCAAGAAAACACTGCCAGTGTTTCAGTTTTCATCTGAACAGAAACATTTTGGACCCTGCGAAAGAACCACTGCTAGTTCATGGCTTTCCTTTGGCCCGAATGTTCACTTGCCTGTTTTCAAAAAGCACTTGCTCGAGATGTGTTGCACTGATTGTTGCTCTGCCATGCTGTTTCAGAAAGGTCACACTGCATTGCACTCCTGTAACACAACATGATGAAGGCAATCAAAAGTGGGGGGCTCATATCTGCGGCACATTTGACAGGTGCCAACAGCAAATGTGGACATTATGTTTTCTTGAAGGATTGCTGAGAAAGTAAATCGTGTTTCCATGCCTACCTGAAAGCCATATTATGAGCCTTTCATCTTTAATTAGCAGGTATTCATACAGAGAATCAGGATATAGACTTTGCATAGTTGATGATTATATGAATTTACATTTTTTTTAATCAAATCTTAATGGTTTTGGAAATCCTGGTTCACCAAGTTGCTTTGGCAGGCAAAGGGGAGGTTTTTTGATTCTTCTGGAGAGCTAGAAAAAGATCCCATTTAAGGGTCACATGGCACATAATCAGTTCCTGTAATTGTAGGTGAAGGTACCACTGGACCTTTATTCTTGTTTGGCTTCTTGCTGTTCCTAGCAACTTTCAGTAAAACATAGTAAATAAGGGGGAAATCACTTACACGTAGAAAAATTATCACAAAGAAACCTGAAGAATAATATCCATCAGAATAATTACTTTAAAATTACCACACAAGGAGTCAAGATACCAAGCTCCATATGGGGAATCTTAAATTTGAAATGGTCTCAATCTGTTGAATAGTTTCATTCATACAACCCAAATGTGCATTGCAGGCAGTCTGGGTGCAATCATGAAGATTCAAAGGGAGAAGAAAGACACAGTTTAAGGCCTGCTAAATGAAGAAACATACAACCTATAGGGGAAAAATCGAGTAGAAAATACTTCATGTTGCCTACTAAAGCCTATTAAGCCTTTAATAATTATACTGTGGGCCCTTACAGAATCACAGAATGGTTGAGGCTGGAAGGGATTTCTGGAGGTCATCTTGTCCAACCCCCCTTCTCAAGCAGGGCCACCTAGAGCTGGTCACCCAGGACCATGTCCAGACGGCTTTTGAGTATCTCCAGGGATGGAGACTCTGCAACGGTTACACTATGGTGAAACTTTTTGAACCAGGTATCAATCACATACCGAAGAAATGCTCGTTTTTTCCTGAGCTGCCGGAAAAGTCTAGTTAGTAGTCTGCAAGGGCATGGCCTGAGCATAGCTCTCTGGCACAGTAACACAGCTGTGCCTTTGGGTACTCAGGTTCTGTTTGAAACTACTTTCAAAACCTTTCAGATGATAATTGTTTAGAGGAATAAAATAAAGAAATCACAATGATGCTCTTGATCTCCTTCGGGCAACAACATTTTGGCTTGCATCTCTGAGGGAAAACTGGAAAGTTTAAGAACTTAATTTTCAAATGAACAGTTTGAATTTTTCTTTTGGCATAGATACTAATATATGCACTATGTGTATGCCAAGTGAAGTATTCTGCATGTCAGAATATCATCGCTGATCTTGGGAAAGAGGACTCCTTTTCAGAGAAGGGCTATAGGGAGTTAGTTGTCATTTGAAAATTTTCTGTATTCCAGCAGGATTGGGTATGATACAGAAGGCCAAGGATGACAGAGGCAATGCTATAGAATGGGATTATGTGTCTGTCTGCACCACAGGACCCAAAGTGCTGCAAGAAGCAGCACTGTCCGTCCTGTGAAGCATGAATGACAAAAATTGTTGGCCTTGGGAAAGATCTGAAGTGAGTTACATGAAGACGATGCCATTGGCATCACTTCCTTTCTTACATGACCTAATTGCATGGAAGAGGCTGACCTAGGCTCAGGTAAAACTGGAAAACGGTTGTATGACAGTGTTTGATGTTGTTCAGTATTTGCTGAATTTGTTGTTTAGTGTTTCTGTTGGGTAGTAGACGTACGAAGTAGGGTATGTGAGCCAAAGAGAATGTTTTCTGATGCTTGATGCAGGGACAATAAGGAAGTCAGAGAAAGTCCACTCTACTCTTAAAATCTCTGTTCATGCACTACCCTGTTGAAATCCAAGCAGGTTTTGCTAACCCACTGTGTGTAATCTCAATATCTACTCTGTCATTGAGGCACTGATTTGTTCTTTCTTCTGTACTGGAAATGACACTGCTCTCATGGAAACTGCCATTGCTTCTGGAGAGGACTATATCTAGTCTTCTAAACCTTTCTAAGTGGACATGAATGGCATTATATGACTTTAATATAAAATAAATAGAGAAATGCCATAGTTTGGCACAGGAAATGAACTGAAGCTTACAATGATTTAGTTTCCAAAAGTTTGACCAGGGAAGTTACGATATCTATTTCAGAAACTCATTTTGAGAGAGAAGTATAGCACACAGAGAAGACTAATAACTATCTTGGTCAGGAATGCTTGAAAAAACATCTGCTTTCACAGACTTTTATTAGAGCCGGTATACCGAGAGCCTGAATTTGTGTGGCTCAGGAGACATGGTTTACCTATGTTTTCTGAGGCAGGTGTGCAACATAGTTCTATTTCTGCCAGAATGTGTGTTATTAATTTATGGAAACTAAAGGCAGAGTGAGATCTGGAAAAGCATTTTTTAATGGCTGTAATTCAGGCATGTAAAAATAATACATCCAGGTTATTTCTATAGCCTATTGTTTTTGTGGTTTCTTTTTAGTTCTTTCTTGAATGACTTAGTAATTTTATTCTGTGTTCGGTAAGGCTACTATTTCACTATAACTCTGTACATGAAAAAGTACTTAGAAACATCTGCTCTGAATTTGTTTTTTATTTAATTAACAATTAATGCCTTTTTTTTTTTTTTGCAGTGAACATAGCAACTTGAGTTGACCTCATTTATTCTATTAAAAAATTGAAATACTTTAATTACATCACTACCTTCCTCCTCAGATCATTTTAAGAAGATGTAGTTTCAATTTGTATGGTCTCTTCTCATATTGTACATATTTTTAATCTTAGGTTCCAGCTTATTAACATCTGTACCGCTTTACAGTGCTGCAGGACGCTATTAGACAACCAGGTTACGAGGACAGAATTCAGCAGATAGATTTCAATTTCCTTACCCTTAGAAACAGGGCTCCAGGTATGAGGGAGACATACTCCTCATTCTTTCAGACTCTTAGTCTTTAATACTCGGTACTTCATCTTTATTCCAGACACCAGTATAGCAGACGAGCAAAGTAATTGTAAACTCTTTTCATACAGGGCTTATCTTCCCTCCTTGATGTCAGCAGTTTATATCATACATCAATTTGTGATCATAATCGTACAATGTACAAAACAACAGTTTTCCACTGAAAGAAAATAAAATTCTTGGCTTCGTTCAGAGGAGGGCTCCAGTGTACCTCTTGGGGTCATAAGCACCCCCTGTCCGACAGGACTTTGTTTTGCCCTTTCTGCATTTCTGGGGGGGTGCTATTTACCACAGCAGGGTTCAGAACAAGGGGCTGGGGCATCCCCACCTTGCAGCGACACTGTGCTACTCGTGCACAGGCAGAGTGCAAAGGGTTACAGCTATCAAGCACAGTAACTGGTTCAGTCACCTGGCAGCTGAGCCCAGCCAGCATCTGCTCCACTTATCCTGGTGAATGCATTGAACTATTCATAGCAAGTTCATCAATTACTACAGAGGAGCTTAAGAGCCCTTCTTCCACTTAGTTCCTTCATCATCCTCATACCAGAATGCCTGGAAATTTAGACAAGTAGTTTCACATCTTGTAGGAGATGAGATTGAAGATTTATAGTGTGAGCTATCAAATGATGAAAGAGGTGGTAGTGGTTCCTCCTCCTGCTATTTTGTGAAATCTAATCTTACATTTCAGTCTTTGAAAGCTGTCTGGTTTGTTCCAGATCAACTAAAATATTTTGTGTGCAAATGACCTTTTTGCTTAAGCTAGGAAAATGGATCAAATATATTTGTTTCAGATTGAACTGATTTAATTCTTGGTTCAGTTTTTGAACTAACCTTGTGATACTGAGGACAAAATATTAAGCAGTGCAGTAAAGAACTGCACTGTAGTTACAATTCATGCCTGATACACATGAATTGGTATCAAATACTGGTACAACAAATGAAGTGTTAGTGACTGGACACCTTTCTAGTGACCTTCTGAGCCATTAATTCCATGTGCTGTGGAGTTCATGTACAGGTTTCCTAATGTATGAGGATCTGGCTTGGTTCCTTGTCCCATATTTTTTAGGTGCATGATGAAATCAGAGATCTAACAAAAGAACCTGAGAATGTATTTTTGAATATCAGAAAATAAAGCCTCAGTAGCAAGCCCTTCTGGGACTATTTATTTACATATAGTTAAGGTTTGCACCCTGTGTGTGTTTTGTGGTGATTACTTGTAGGGAAAAAATATATTTTTATACATAATGCAGTAGTGTACAGTTTGTACAAGCAGATATGCTGGCAATTAAACCATGAAAGCAAGCATTTCTTTACACTATTCTCAGTGGTGTACTGGGAATATACAGTTTCCTAAATTATACTTGGGCACCTCCAATAGGTACATTGAGATGTTTCATATAGAACTTCAGTGTCTGCGGAAAAACTCAGGATGTTATCATCAAAAATGCAGCTTCAGTGAACTTTTTTAAAAAGCCAACACGGTTTTATGTTGCATTATTTTCAATTTATTTTCAGTTTTCGGTATAAATAATAATAAAGAAAACACGGTTTTCTTTAATATCACTTTTCTTTTGTTAGCTTCCTCTTTCAGACAAACAACCAAGCCAGCATCATGGGAACAGGAGAAAACAAAAAAAACAACAACAAAAAAATACTCCTTTCTTGTAAGCACACTAGTTAGCTATGTACAATATTTTCAGCAGGATTTGGTGGAAGGAAAGTAGATGATACATTTGCCTGCAGAATTTTTTTTTTCTCAGACTGAATGTTTTTCTTCATTTAAGACAAGTGAGTTTCAAAAAAATGTTTTATTTCTATTCTTTTGCCCAGTATTGATTTAAGAAAAGAAAGCCGTCTTACAAAATAAATGCAAATGGCTGAAAAAAAAAAAAGTATCCCAATATGCTGCCAAAGAATTAAAATGCATTATCAAGTGATAAATGCAGGAGATTTTTTTTCGCTCTCCCTCTCCCCCTGCCTCCCTCATCACAATTACCTACCTATGAAGTATGCCAAATTGACAGCCCTGGAGACAAAATGTAACACTGCACGGGCCAAAACACCATTAGATACCTGCCTGTTCCGATGCTTCAACTAGGAACAGAAGTGATCACTCAGAAGTATGTCATCTCAACCCATTAATCAGACGCACTCAGCCAATGACTTCCTTTCTGAGTTGTCCAACAAAGACACCTTTCTCTCGGTTACTACATCCGCTGGCATCAAAGGTTTTGTGATGTGAACATATTTTTACTTACAACTGAGTGGAGGTAAACTCTTTTTTTTTGTTTTGTTTTTTTCCTAAACTTAATTTCTGTTCCTGCTTTTATTTTTCCATTTTAACACAGAATTAGAACATAATAATTAGAAAAATACTCATGGCTGTGTATATCTCTCTGGCTCTCTCTCAGAACGCCACCGTAGGCCATCAGAAGGATAAAATGAAATATTTTCAGATGTAGTATTTCTGTATCCTACCAGAATATCATGAAAAGTTTATTTCTAACAAAGATTATTGAATCATACTTTATATTTGAGTGTGCCCATGTGCATATGATCTCTTTTCCCCAATCTGATGGAAAACAGGACCATTAATTTATATTCTGTAAAACTAACAACAGTATGAATTCCATTTTTGTTGGAGTACATAGTTCCTCTCATAGTTATTACTAATTAAGTGGTTCGTTAGTATGCAGAAGCCCTTACAAGTATCTCCTCTCTGCTGGCAGAACCAGATAAATTGGGTATGACTGGGATTTGTAGGAGCCTTTCCTACACACCAGCGTGCATTCAGCCCTCTCCTGCAGTCAAGAGTGCCCGTTCCCTGGGTAAATGATTCTTCCTGCAAGTGCCGACAGCTCTGCCAGACCCTGTCAGTGTGTCACACATACAGGCCACCAATTTAACAGTACATGCAACGTGCTGGAAGTCTTCCAATCATCCTTCTCTTCACTTTGTTTTGCTTCCACTGATGGTCTCTCTCCTATCAGATATGGGCTGTTAGGCAATGAAAGTATGCTGTTTCAACGGGTCTGTGATGAGAGTTACAACGTGCGGTCCTGATTTTTAGAAACGACAGCCATCCTTAATTCCAACAGAGGTCTATGGGGGCTACAGAAAAGCAGACCCTGCACAAGCTCAGTAGGGAAAGCAAAGTGATGTCTATTTGTGCCTTTCACTTCTTGAGTATTTGCATGGATTCTATGACTCAGGTCAATGCAACCTTTCCTACCATCTTTTTTTGCTACTTAAAAACAGCGTTTTTAGAACAGTGGGCTTTTTCCTTAGAAAATAGCTGTCTTTGTTCCACATACGTGTTTGCACAGCCATCACTGCTGCACTGAAGTAGATACGAAATTGTTCATAGTTCAGTGAAAAGCTATTTTAAAATCAGTCCTGGTTGCACAGATGCTATAAACATCCATTTTGATAAGTTAAAAAACATGGTTGATTTTACTAAAAGCAGTCTCTGGGATGATTTTGTTTTGATTGTTCAACGCTGTTGGTGTTGAAGAGAGATATGTCAGCATTCGAAAGATGGTCCTAAGGCACTCAGATTTTTTTAAATAGCAAGCAAAATTCTCATTAACAGGCAATTTTAAATCGCAGTAACATTCATTTTTTGGACTATTAAGCATATAGAGTGTTTATATTTCCAGCAAAGAATGAACTAATGGAAAATAAAATCCTGCCATGCACTAGTGCCACAGCATTGCAACATAATGTATGTGAGGCTGATTACAATGCAGCCTTTCAACAGGATTATACATGATCAAAGCTTCTGGAGTGAGAACTATGTAACTTAAATGATTGAAAACAATTTTAATGTTTAACTTTGTCTTCTCTCTTTTTCTTTCAAATCAAAGCTTGTTTCTTGTTAATGATGTGTTAAACTAAAAAAACCCCAACTGTCGGTCTATATACCTTCCTAATTACAGGAAGACATGTTTGGTGACACATCCATTCAATACACAGCCAACTCAGTTTTTTTGCCTTAGGTGTGTGATGCTGGTAGGATTAACTGTATCAGCCTAAAAATATCTCCCCTTTTTGATGTCTAAGTAACAGATCAGTGCCAGGTCCCAGAAAGGCAAAACGCCGTTCTTCGAAGGAAAGTCCCATCAGGTACGACAGGACTTCCCGCTCCCCGACAGGCGGCTGTGCTTCCACCAAGAAGGAGGGCTGAACTCGTCTGCAGGGATTTGACCTTCCACGCTCACCTTCTGCTAACTGTGACTTCTCTGAGAGAGTGATAATTCACTCTAGAAGGTCTGGTCCATGGTCATCCATCACTATCAGCACACCTCAAACTGTCAAACACCTCCTGTAGGACTCTTTCAGAGGTTAGCTTAATGATTTTAAGTCACTAAAATTTCTTCTGAGTTTTTATGTCCATGGGCACAATGCCAATGTCAAACAAAATTCTGTACTTTTGAAAAAGCTATTAATGAGATAATACTGAACCTCTTATTTAATCCATTGTTAATCAGTATCCAAAAAAGACCCAGGAAATCAAGAGCAGTCTTTTGGTTTTGATACAGAACTCATGGAAACATAATCTCACTCTCTTGTTTTTCCTATGGCCTACTATAAATTCGATATCACTCTAGCAATGTTAAGTATCTAGTAACTTTCTGGAGGGCCTGGTACACGATGTTGGTTAATGCTCTGAATGTAAACAAGGGGCTTCATGAGAGTCAGAATACGTTCCTTTCTGTGACTACTTTCACAATCACATTGATTAATTTTTTCAACAAACTAACCTTGCATTTTACTTGCTGCTGCTTTAACTCCTACCAAAGCCTGCAAAGCAGAAATTTCAGCTCATCTGTGCCATCCCTGTCTCTTGGTTTATTATCATGGACCCAGATGTGCAGAGGTTCTTTCAGACTTTGCAGGTGCAGTGCTAAGCTCTTGCCGCCTAGCAGCCCGCCCTTCAAAGAGACCACTGAGAGGAGAAGGGTCGCTGCTCCACGGTACACCGTACTTACAGCTTGGCTATGGAGAATTAATGTGGTGTCAGCTTACTGCCTTTCCTCAATGTCATTAATCTTGCACATATGCTTTCGCACAATCAGCAGATGTGGCCGAGGAAAGACACAGAATCAAACTCAGTGGGAAATCTACTTGCAAGTGGTATTAATAGAAAAACCACATACAGGAATAATTTAAGTACCATTACTTCCTTGAAGAGACAATACTGCTGTCAGGAAAAATTTCAAAAGCAAAATGAACAGTATTGTTAGAGACATGAAAAAATAGTGTCCCCTACTCTCCTTTCTTTGTCCTCCTTTTTTTTCCCCCACCAACTTCATCCACCATTTTGATGATGGAAGAAAATACAAAGTATTTTGGCCATAATATCGATTAATCAGGTTGTCTGCCCTTTTAGAAATAGACAACTATTTTTTTTAATTGTTCCTCCTAAGAAAATTAGTTTTTGTTGGTGGCTCCGAAGTCTTCCTAAAAAGAAATTTCTGCTATACATACTTACCCAAAATTAAAGAAGAAAAGGACTATTTTGTTTTAGAACTGTTATCGAATATCTTATCTCAAAAATCCATCACCATCAGAGTGCTTTAGCTGCCTATTAACAAGAAATTATGCTTAAACTTATGAAGTAAACAGACAAGTTCTCTAAATTAAGACTTCAAAGGAGCTGGCTGATGTCAAAAGACGCACAATTTGTACAGCACTTAACCCATGTATTTTGCTGGCTTCTAGATCTCTCTCTTTGGAAATCATTATGGAAAGTGTCGAACTGGCAACTTTTGACTTTGATATGTTGCAAAATACCTCCACAGCACATTCAAACTCTGCATAGGCTTCCAGCCTATTGATATGCATCAGTTAGAAACAGTAGACTTCGGCTGTTCTCCTGTTTTTTTAGGGAGACTGCCCTCAAGGCAGCTTACAACATCTGCTGTGAACACATGAAATCCTCTCTCCCTGAAAAGTCAGCTTGCCACTTGGTTTAATGGAGCCAAGATATCAGACTTGTTCAGTGGAGTCAGGCACAGCTTGGACAGTCAACAGTGTAAAAATCAGCAAGTCAACAAACTTTCAGGATGAGAAAAATGAGAGAATCAGACACAGAAATTAATGCCACAATTTAAAAACCAAACCAAACCAAAACAACCCTGGCCCTCACTGTTGTCGCAGCCACACAGAATTTATAGCTAACCAAGCCATAAACCCCAAAGTAACATTAGTCAGCCTGCCAGCCCTTGCAACATACACTTACTTCTAAAAAATGCGTTTAAAATTGTCCTCATTTCTTTTTCTGAAGACCCCCAAGATCCTGATTATGCTGTTCAGTGAATGTCTCTATAAAACAAACAATTTTTCTAGCCTAAGACAGGCAACACTATTGAGCAGCCTTTTATTCAGTTTCTTGTACAATAGCAATGAATCTTCAGATAAGAGTGCTGGTATCACTTCTTTTCTTTTCTTTTTACTTCCCTTAAACAATTTATTATGTTAGTAAACTGATAAAACTCGTTTGGTTCATTCCTACTTAAAATTAGTAACAGTTCCAGGCTCATGATTGTTTGCTAGTTTAGAAACTAGTAATGTGGAAGAACATCTCAATTCTTTCTCTGCTTTTACCTACGAGTGGGGTGTTCTTTTTCTCTGTTCTGGGTCCACAGTTTGAAGATCTGCCTGAGAAGTCCAGTAAAGACCAGTGCAGTTATGTTGTACTACTGACTTTCCTCTGAAGCACACAACAGGAAAATACAGTTTACGATTGAAATGCTACAGAAATTTGGTCCTACTACTGCTAATAACAAATCACACTCTGGAACAAGTCAATGACCTTAATTTCATTAGAAGCTACTTCTGGTTTTAGGGAAATTCGAAAAAAGCAAGCCCTCAGGATCCATTAACTAACCATATTTTTGGGTTTTTTACTTATTACTGATTTTTTTTAAAACTAGTTACTATTAGTTACTGTATGAACAGGATGGAAAGAAACTGAACTTAGAAGGGAAAGGATTTTTTAAAGGGAGACCGGCTCTTAGCAGCTCTATCATGAATGCAGGATGCCCATGAACTCGAGAAACATCTCCATTTTAATTAAGCCCGTTTTCTCCTCCAAATAAAACATTGTCTCCCCGTCACGTAACAGAGACTACTGCCAGTCTGCCTTCCGTACTGCAGTCTCTCCTTTTGATTACTTGTTTGGGTGCCCTTGTTTGGGTGCCAGCACCTTTTACCTTTCCTCTGGTCACACTGGTCATCAGCGTTCTTGGCCGTAAAAGCAAGGAGAGAGGAAATTACTTGGTACTTTCTCAGGTCCGAGACATCCACTAGCAAGGAAACACTCTTCAGTCCTCAGCACACCATGATTTTTACATGGCTTCATACTTCCCAGAGTTTATCAGCAGGGTGACAGATGATTGAATGGTTATAGGTCTTTATGGCAAGGAAGGGTATTACAAAAGTCACCCTGCAAGCACTGTACCAAGGGGAAAAAAGCAGCACCAGAACCCTGTTCCCTTACAGATGTTCCAGTTGAGACATAGTCACAGTTATTTTAGGAGGGAAAACATCTCACACTAAATACGACTAATTATTTGGATCATTTTCTGCTTTGGACAGATTGTGACAATCTTACATAAACAGTGGCACCAAGTGTTAGGGCAGTCTGATTTTTGACCCAGATCTGATTATTTTTCAGCACACACAACTGTGCTTCCAGTGGAAGATTCCCCCATGTAAAGTTTCTAAATGTGGTAAATAAAGCCATCTGTTGTAGAAGCTGGATTTTTTAAATTATATGCCCTGTTAAGCACTGTTTTGCACACAGACATTCATGACTAAAGATACAGCTGTACGCCTTTCTAAAAGGAGTTCTGCTCTCCTGATATTACACATTTCTCGGCCACATATCAGATGTCTAAAATAACCTTTATTCTTCTTACATTTACTTGTATCAGACTGATTTCGATCTTTTCCCTTTCCATTGACCTCTGTTGTTTCTTTCCACTTCCTACTTTCTCTTGATCTGTATTATAAATACAAACATAATAAATGTTTTATGAAAAGTTTAGTTAATGAAACTGGCTAATATTTGGAAAGATAAATATGTTATACATGTTATATATAGCAAAGTAATCAAAATATCTCTCCCATGAAAGAGATCTCATCAGCCTCTAGTCCAATGTAAGCATCTTCTCTGTAGAGATGAGTGAGAAGCACTTAAAGGAAGTAAGCGGGGATTTCCATGGTAAGAATATACATGATTTTTTTCCAGACCTTTTAATAACAGTTTAAGAAAAAGATTTTTTTTTCCCCATTGGTAACTGAATTTGCAGACCCCATTTGTTTAGCTAAATTGTTGTTGAGTCAGCAAGTGATTAAATTGCTATTTCCAGGACTGTTCTTCTGCTCCATGCACTCTCTTTGGTCACGAAGAGTAGTAGTTCTGGTTAGAAAACAGGGGAGTGAACAGAAATTTATGCTGCAAATCAGCATATGGAAGGAACACTACGTACTGTTTCATCAACCACTTTCTCACTTATGGGGTCCATATGGGTTACTTTAATAGGGTTAAATATTTGTCCTCTTTTTATTCTTATGACAACAGATATAACAGACCAGACACTGACGTCTCCTTAAGGAGACTGGGGCACCATCTGGATTCAGGCCAGCTAAGATTCCGCTCAGCTGGCTCACTTTTTATCTAAACCCTAGAAAAGTTCAGAAACATACATATAGTTTACCTTTTAAATTCTGCTGCGTGGTTTATTATTTGTGGAACGATGGTGCAGCGTTTTCCATGCCAGTGTCTTGCCCTGTTAGTCTACTGCAAGGCTTCATGGTTCTTGGTGATTTTGAGATTATGAAGTCTGCCCATAATGTGATTTGCAAACACGAGGTTAAATCTACGGAGCAGTTGTGTGGATAACACTTACATATAAATATACATAGATTTAAATCATATATTTTTTTTTGCTAATGTAGAAGGCAATGCTGGATCTTGCATTGCAGGCTGTAATTTTCAGCAGTTCGGTATGACTGAAGCATTTGCTTTGATGCCTTTAAAAAATCAATACCTGTAGAGATGGATAAGACATAGAGATCACCTTGTCTATCTTTTAGTAAAGCACAGGCTTCTATGTTTACCCTGATACCTCTGTGTCAGAAGTATCAAACACCCTAATTGAGGTTGGACAGTCTAATTCATGTTTTTTTAATAGTTACTATTCTCATAATGCACATCTTCACATCGCTTTGAAGATAAAGATATGAATACTCCACGGTTTATTGGAGCTTGTTTGAATGGCCAATTACCCTTGTTGTTAAAAATTTGCACTTGCTATCTACACTTACTTTATTTAAACTTTCACTCTATGTCATATCTATTAATGAAAATGCAATTTTATGTAGAAAATTAGAAACTGGAAAAGCGAAAAGAAATAATGAAGAAATGGACTGGAAGAGACCTGAGATGAGGCTTAGAATTTCTGAATCTCAGGAATGGCAAGAACCAAATCGGCACTTTTCATGGGAATCACGTAAGTTCAAACATTTCTAAATTTTTTGACCAGCTGAATTAAAAAGGCACAAATTTGTACCTTTAAAGTGGATTGTTTTATATTGTAGCTACCCTCATTGATTCCTATTTTAACTTGAATATTATTTCAGGATGAAATACACATTTTTTGTTGTAGTCTAAAAAAATTTGTTTCAAATTGATCATTTCAGAGAGGGCAGATTAAAAAAAAAATCAATGCCTTGATAGAAAATAGAACCAAATGTCCTGATTTAGTCAGATATAAAGAAGTGGTTGAAACACAAACATAGAAAAATGGCTAAATTATTTGTCAGCTCTGATTTTTATTCCTTCTCGTATTCTTTTTCTGTGTAATTTTGCTTTCTTTTTTTTGCTAAAGGCTTAATCATGCTACTTTTAAAATGGTACATAACCCCCAAGATCAAATGAGATCCTGAGGGAAGTATTTAAAAAGATGGCAAATGGGGATATTTATACTTCTTGCCATTCGGCAACTAATTCAAATGTCTAAATTAGAGAATACTTTTCCTCAGTATACCACATGACTAAGAGAGAGAGGACATTCCAGTAGGCAATTCAAAATGCTAAACTAAGTTCTTGCCATGAATAGTCTTTTGGAGGTCCTACATAATAAATAATACCAGGTAATACCAGACAGTGCACCATTATGACATACAGACAGTTAATCTAGAACTGCTGAGAATTTATTATGCTGGGTCTTGACAAATAAACGAGTCCTAAGTGGATGTGATTCAACCCAACAATTTCTAGGAATTTAGTACTATTAAAAAAAAAAGTACACTGAAAATCTACATAGTGAACATTTGCCAATTGATTACCATGGTCTTCATTCTGGTTTTTTCACATAATTTTTGTATCAGTTTTTACTAATAAATAATTTATCTTGTGCCTGAGAGACTGGAGGCATCTCAAAAAAAAGTCTCACGTCCATAGAGCTGAGATGGTCTAGATGTAGTTAGATTTTATGTTCATTTTTCCTTTTTTGCCTCCTCTCTGTTTCAAAGTCACCATTAAGTTTAGACTATTACTGAGCTTTTTGATGAAATATGAAACCTTATTCTCCGGGTCGTTTTCAGCTGTCTTCTGCTTACCATGGGCCATGGTTTACTGTAGCCCTGGAAGCTGCCCAGTGACCACCCAGAGTGCAGTTTACCTTCTTCTTCTTCTTCCTTTTAATAAAAATGTGCAGTAAAAAGGGTTAACGTTTCAGTAGTGGGTGACAGAATGGTAGCTCGCAGTTCTATACAAGCTGTTACACTGAAGGCTTTTGTTTGCATGCTTACCTCAGGAAACCAATTAGGCCCCTTAGGCCTCCAACTTTGTATATATTTAAAGTATTTACTTTCTTTTCCTTTTTCCAGTCTTCTCATTTTCCCTTGTAACAGGTTGCAGCACTCTTCTGAACTTCTGCTTCATGTCAAATATGCTGCCAAACCAGCGCAGTGACTCAGAAAATAAAATGAATACATCATCTATTAAGCTGTGCAGGGATGGGCTTAGAGAAAACCAGATTTACTCCCTGTTGAATCAGTCTTCTAAATACCAGGAATATAGTTATAATACAAACTAAAATTAACTGTTTAGTTTTCCTTACAGGACACTAATGAACTTTTTGTCGTTTCTTTATATAGTCTTGACCACAATGATCAAAGATCTAACGCTCCCACGTGAAACTGCATGCAAATAATAGTTTTCAGGTGAATGGTAAACAGTTTGCAGCACTGATTACTGCTGTGTGTACTCAAGTTCTTGGAAATCTTGTAAAACAGCATATAGGCCTATGCAGAGATTTTCTAGAAGGAGGATAGCTGTAAGAGGTTTTTAACCTCATCCTTTCTTTCCTATTTTCTTGTCGCGGTGCTGAAAACTTCCACCACCTTTTGAAAGCTCTGTCACTTCTCTCGTACTTCCAGCCAGTTACATGCGCTAACGGAGCAGGAATAAAACTGGTGTGCGACACAAGAGGCAGGGGAATGGGTGCGTCTCCCTGCTACAATCTACCTGTGTCATCTTGGGGGGCAAGAACTACATCCTCCAGTACCATCTGCTTTGGACAGATATGTGAAAATCTTAGAAAAACTTGGTTGAAGTATTCATGAAACCCATGTCACATTACAGCAGACATGGCTGACTCTCATTTGCCAAGCTGCTGGACATTCACCCCAGCAAATAAATCCAGTAAATGTTTACTTCATATTTGTGGAGCTGTGTTATTTTCAGTTTAGCTAAGCTTTTCTCTTTGGAATTTCCTAACATTTTTAAAACGGCACAAGAATGAGGTCTGTTTCTCACTTCACAAGCTGTGTCAACTTACTTTAAGGCTTCTTGTCTCTCACCCTTCAGGCAAGACCTAGTTCAGCATAATTTACCCATTTTTACAATTCAGAAACTTTCTGGATGAAATTCCATCATGATGTTCAGCTCTTTTGTTGTAAAGGTAGCTTGGTACTACTTGACACAAACATCAACAAAATCCTATCACAGCGAATGATCGTCACTAACTCACTTTGGAAAATGTGTTCCATATAAACAGTCATCACCGTAAAAAAAACCCCAAAACTATGGGCATTGAAAATGAGAATACAGACAGGGCAAGGATGAAGAATTAGAGAAAGAGAAAAGTTCCACTGTGCCCTATTACTTATTAGAAATATTTCAGTTCATATTGGGTATATTTAAAGGACTCCAAGCTCAAACACAGAAAAATACTAAAGCTAACATTAGCTATAAAGCTAATATAGCAGAATGTGTTGATTTAAAGAAGAGCTGACAACATAACTTCTGATTTTCCTTTATCATATCTTTATGTGATATCACTTTACCCGATTTTAAACCTAATGCTTATTAAAAATGCAAGATGTGTCATACATGAAACACATAAATATGTCATATGAAACATATGTTCTGTGTGAAAATTTTAACTTTGCTTTGTGGTCTCATATAATACAGCAATATGTATATTGTTCCTGTCCTCCCACTAGATGGATCTGTTCTGTTCTTTCGCCCATATGTATTCACATCTGCCATAGTGGGAGGTAACTGGTTTAGAAATGGAGAACAGATCCTTGGACTAAATTCTGATCTCATTTACATCACTCAGTAATGGAGTTACCAGCCCTCCACGCTGAAAATCCATTATAATTGCTATTTCTACCTCCCTCCCCAATAAGGATTTATTTTAGCTGGATAATTCACATTATAATATAGTTTCTATATACATGCACAGAGACAGAGATGAATCTCCTATAGCATTATGAGATACATGGAAATATTTGAAATATTTTGATTTTTAAAATATTGCCTTCTGTGTCTCGTGTTGAATGTAAACAATCACATCTTTTGAGTTTCTTTTCAAATGATAGCCTTTTCTGCCTTAATCACTTTTTCTCGCATAACTTTTCTGATACTGATCAATATTGAGAACACTATTACCGCTGTACTTAAGTGCATATGCTATCAATGTTAGTCTCATTCCTTATACATCTTATTACCTTGTTCCCCTTTTTGCTTTCATCGAGCAAAGACCTTTGCTGAACTATCCATGACTATTTTGTCCAATTTCAGAGTTGCTACAGTTAACTGAAAATCCTTTTAAATCTTAAGAACCCTGAAAACTGTAGGAAATAGACTGTACGGACTGGACAGGCTGGCCGTAAGTATTGGCTTCTTTGGTCCCCATTGGGTAGTTTCAACAGTGTTGCTCTTTATTTCAGCCTTAATTGTAACCGGAATATTTGCAAAAAAATTAGTAAAATTGGAGTAGTCATATAAAAGGAAAAATTACTTCACCAGAAAATGCACAAAAGCATGAACAAATCATTATGTCTGCAGATCCTTTATTATTAAAAATGAGAGAAGGAAGGGGCACTCAATGTGTAAGTCACCTTGTACAGAACCTGGATATTGACAGCAGCAGAATGGTGGAAGCCAGAAATAGGGAGCATACCAAAAAAGATTAATTCTCAGTGGAAAAGTGATTTTCTCCTAATAACAACCTTTATACTTGCTGTGAAGTTAAAGAAGAGCACACAGCAGAAAATGACACCCGATAGCAACCACAACTTTGTTGCTCATAAAACTGTTAACTAAGCACACACAGTATTTGCAGCTCAGAAATGTGCAACTTTCCATAAAAATTTCAGTCTGTGGGAAACTATGTGTATTGAAATTCATAGAAATGCTTACTCACTGCAAAAATGTTCCATGTCCAAATTAGATGCCTTTCATGAGGCAGTAAAATAGTACAAATTCAGTATTTTTACATGCCCACTTTCAAGTTGACTTTACGCTACGCTTGCAATAATACCAGCATTGGCAGATCTCTACCATTAAAAAAAAATTAATATGTGAATACTGAAGTCCATTTTTAAGTTCATGTAGTCAGTCACAACTGAGTACTGAAAGATAACTTTTTGTTGACTGTTCTTCCTCCCAGAGGCTGCATTTTAGGTAACACACGTGACAAAGGAGTGGAGTTTTTTCCACATCTCGTGTACAGAGCTGGTGAAGATCTGGGTCTGTGGAGATTCCCAATGGCTTTGTAAGATTCCTGGTACTCTCTAGAAGCATATCATTTCTGTAAAGGACAAGAAAGGTATAAGAAAAGGGGTAATTTTCCTTCACATCACCCCGATCCAGAACATGTTTTAGAAGCCCTAACACCTGATGTGCTTTGTGAGGCTGCTGGCTGAGCCCTAATTATACAGCCAACACCCTGGGAACCCCCAAACTTGACCCCGAGATCCCTCAAGTCCTTCTGGTCCTTCCAGCAAGGTTCTCCTGGCATATCCCCTCTATCACTTGCACCTGGGGCTGGCTGTGTTCCCACCAGCATCCCTGAGGGCCTGCAGCACCCACCAGCTGGTCCCAGTTAACAACGCTAATGGCCAAGTGCTGCTGCAGCAAATCAGAGCAGGCTCCCAGCCTCCAAAACGTGGCGCGTGGCAATGTCCCTTTTCTCAGTCAGAACTGGCTCCTACAGGAGTAGGTATGGAGAAGACAGCAGCGCACCTTTCCTCTCTGAAAGAAGACCAGCAGCTCAACCTGGAGGAAGGTGTGGTCTTTGTTGTGGCTGTTAACTCGTGGTAGTGCCCTGTGCTGTTGCTGACTGGAGCAGAAAGGTTAATTGGGTAGCTTTGCAGAAGCAGAGCCAGAGCATTTGTTGCCTTGCCTGCGAGGGTGCGTGCCTGCCCTCGCGCTGGTGTGAGAATGGCTGCGTTGCCTGTTCAGCTGCCTGTGCCCGCAGCAGCCGGGCGAGGCCTGAGCCTGTCCTACCGGTACGGAACAGCTCCCCGCGGCAGCATCTAAATGCCGCAGTTTGCGCTGGCTCAGCGGACCCCTGGGCGAGGCCCGCGGGGGCGGTGTCCCGCGAGGGCTATGAAGGGCGCCGCAGCCGCCTTTGGCTCAGGGGCGGGGGCCCGCGGGGGCCTGACGGGCGCGGCCGTTGGCCGCGGGTTCCCGCCGCTGCTGGAGGACAGCGGGGCGGGCGGCTCGCCGCTCTGCCATTGGCCGCTGCAGCCGCCGCGGCGGGGCCCTGGTTGCTGGGCGGATTGGGGTTGCCAGGCGACCGGCTGACGGGGCTCTGCGCGCGCAGCGGGGCCGGGAGAGCTGGGCGGCGGGGTGAGCGGGCCCGGGGAGCTGCGTCCGTGGTGAAGATAACTTTAAAAAACAAAACACCCAAAAACCAAAACACCAAGACCAAAAAGCCCCATTTGTGTGTGCCTCGGAGCCCGCGAGGTGCGGTGCAGGGGTTTGGCAGCATTTGCCTCGCTGTGAGGGACACGGTTCAGTGTGTGAAGCGGCCCGTGGTTGAGGTGGCTCCTGGGTTAGGCCTCGGGTGCTGTGAGGGAGTGCAGCCTGCTTGCAAGGCATGTCTTAGGGGATTTAGCTTACTAATAATTTAAAATACTTGTCTTTTTCTAAATTGGCTGCTTTGGATCTTGAATAGAAAGTTTTGGGCTTGAAATCTTGACTGACGATAATCACATAGAAACTTAAACGTCGATCTAATTATATTTCACTATAAAGGCGTTCAGGAGAACGCTTAGGTTTTTTTTCTCTGGAGAATCCTCACTTCAGGAGAAAGCTTTTATGATTAATATGATCACTGGCTACTCCAGTTCTGGGTGCCAGAATGTTTTATTTTTCTACCTCTGATTAAGCTAAGTTAGAGCTGATACTTTCCTTTTGTGTGCATGAGACTTCATTAAAATGACAAAACTATATACCAAAGCAATGTTACTGTGTATTTATCTTGCCATGTAGTGAGTAATTATAAACAAGGGTCTCCCTATTGTGCTCAGTGCGGATGTTTCTCAGGAGATGGTAATAGTGGTGGGGCCTGGTGTGAGCCAGTGGCAGGGCTGGAGTGGTGTGTTCCTGAAGGACAGCACAGCACTCCAGCCATGCTGATTACCTGTATTTTTCTAAATCTCACATGCAAATATATCTACTGTGCTCTTACTGTTGGGGGGGTGGCTCAGATGGTCTTTTAAGTGTGGCACTCGCTGTTATCAAACTGGGAGCTATTTTTTACGGGGGAAGTTTGGAATAAAGAAGCTTTTGCATTGCTCTGCAGGATAATTTAGGTTGGAAGAGGTTTCTGGAGCTCATCTAGTCCAGGCTTATGCTCAAAGCAGGACCACCTTCAGAGTTGGACCACACTGCTCAGGTGGTGTGTGTTGACCCTGGTGGGCAGCGAAGCACCACACAGCTGCTTGCTCGCTTCCACTCACCCCCAGTGGATGGGGGAAGAAGAAAGGAAGAATAAAAGCAAGAAAACTTGGGAGGTTCAAGATTTAGGGGGAAAAAAAAAAAAGTTTGATAGGTGTAAGAATAGAAGAAAACAAACCAAGTGATGCAGAAGCAATCACTCTCCACCTCATGTGGGTAGACCAATGCCCAGCCAGTTTCTCAGCAAAAGATGGCTAACCCTCCTAAAACCCCCTCTTTTCTCTCGTATTGCTGAGCATGATGTTATATGGTATGGAATATCTAGTTAGTTCGGGTCACTTGCCTGGTTGCCCCCTCCCAGCCTATTGCACACCCCTTGATCTATTCACTGATGAGGCAGACAGAAATGGAAGGCCTCGATGCTGTGCAAATGCTGTTCAGGAAAAGCTACAATATTACTGGGTTATTAGTAGTGTTTTGGTAAAAATTTAAACCACAGCACTGTATGAGCTGCTGTGAAGAAAGCCAACTCTATCCTAGCCAGGCCCCGTACATCAGGGCTTTGTCCGTTCGAGTTTTGAACATTTTCAGAGGTGGCGCTTCCTCTCTGTGCAGGTGGTGCCAGTGCCTGGCCACTCCTGCTTGGAAATTCCCTTTTTCTTGTATGTAATTGGAATTTCCTTTGCTGCAACCTGTGATTGTTGCTGCTTCTCCTTTCACTGACTGTCCTGGGGAAGAGTAGGAGTCATGTCTTCTCTATAACCATGCTTCAGGCTGTTGAGGACAGCAGTTAAGATCCACCTCTTAGAAGCCTTGTAATCCTCCAGGATGGGTAAAACGCGTTTCTTCAATCTCTTTCTACACTTAATGAGCTTTAGTCTCTGCTTTAGTGGGGAGTTAGAGGTCCACTCCGTTTTGGCCTCCATTGAGGGCCATTTTAGTTGCCTTTTGCTGGACTTGTTCCACTAGTCAGTGTTTCTTGTGTGTGGAGGCTCAAAACTAGGCAGAGTATTCCAGGTGTGGCCTCACAGCTGCCAAGTAGGGCATTAGAGTCACTCTGCTTTCTTTGACCTTGCTGTGCTCTTGCTGATCCACACGCTGTTGACTCACGTAAAAATCCTTGTCCAGATGGGACACCCCCACCCTCCTCGATCTTATTTTGCAAAGCTGCTACATAGTCCATCTCCGGACGGTACTGTTTCATGAGGATGTTCTGTCCACGGTGTAGGACTCTGCGGTTGTCTGCTTATTTTATCAAGTTCTATCTTCCTACTACTTTAAAGCAATAAAGTGGAGCAGCAGTGCAGAACGAGAGCCTCCAATCTTGATATTGGATATTATAACTTCCTTACTCTCCAGTAGCAGATGCATCCAGAATATCTGAGTTAGCGTTAAAGTTTTGTGCTTCTTGAAAAATGAGGGAGAGATGTCCCTTTCTCAAGTGTCTTTCAGATTACTTTGCAAACTGCAATAAACTACAATGCAAAATCTGAATTATCTGGTTGTATGAGTTCAGGATAATGTGCTAGTCGCTGTTATCTGCTGTGGTGAGTGGAACGGAAGGTACATCAGCCTGGCACAGATAATGATTCCCTCATATCAGTTTTGCTGAGGTACTTGGAATATCCACCCTAGTTTCAAAAGACTGTAAAATCTTACAATTTGCAGGTTTACATTCTGAATTTTTATCTATTCCCAGGGTCTGCCAGCTATATTGAAGTGATATTGTATTATGTATGGGGAAATAGAAAGCTATCATCTCAAAATAGACCATAATATTGCACCTTATTAGAAAATACAAGTGGATTTTCTGCCAGCAACCATGACTTATGATAATGACTGTTATCAATATGCAATTACTTCTGTTACCCTAGAACATATTGACATTCATTTATTTAAAGATAATGTAACACATTTGTATTCATTGAGGTAATCTATGGATATGATTAAATGTGAATGCCCATCTTATACCAAATAGTAAAATGAAAAAAAAATTGTAATCAGACCTTCTGCACTGCTAAAAATAGGCTGTATTAAATTCTGAAAATTGCATTTGAGCTTATTTGAATCACAGTGGCAAACAAACATAAAGAAGCAAAAGCATAACTTGGGTGATTACTAATTCAAGCATTCATTCTTTTTAATGATATTGGGGAAACTTGGCAATAAGGAAAAAAAAAACTTGAAATAAAACTGTAATCCTGTGTCTGTGGAATGGACTACAGAGTTTGATCAATGTGGAGCAGAACTCCATTTAAATGGTGAACCGTAGTGGAGGTAGAAGTCTGTTTGAATAGGTTGTGTAGATCTGTTTTGAAGATGCAGAGGTTAGATGTAGCAAGAGACAGGCATTTAAACATGCTATTTAGGTTTTGAATCATCATTTTATCCCACAAATGCTTCTGTTTTGCAGAGAATCTGGGGTTTTCAGGCTTCTAACTAAAAATATGTACTTATATATAACAGTGCTGCATAAGAGTGGTTCTCCAGTGACAGGTTGTTATGATAATAAACACTTTGAGGTCCACTTCAAAGGTACTACGCAAAGCAGTCTCAGTATTCTGAGCTTGCAAGTGCTTCTGTTGGTGGCATTTGAGAGAGTGAAGCTCAGTGTGTTTGGTTGTCCAGTTACATGGTATAAAATGCTATGTGCATTTCTGCAACTAACTACTTTTTTTTTTTGTCTGCTATTTGTCTAAAATATCTTGGATTTAATGAACTCTGAAAGAAAAAAAAAGTCGATGTTATTGGTTTCTTGCTTGAGAATTAGGGATATCCAAGTGAACTGTTGGATGCTTCATAGAATCATAGGATGGTTTGGTTCAGAAGGGACCTTTAAAGATCACCTAGTCCAATCCATCTGCCACAGGCAGGAATGTCTTTCACTAGACTGGGTTGCTCAAAGCCCCATTCAGCCTGACCTTGAACACTTCCAGTGATGGGGCATCTACAGCTTCTTTGGGCAACCTGTTCCAGTGTCTCACCACCCTCAGTGTGTGTGTTTAAAACAAACAAACAAAAAAACCACAACAAAAAACAAAACCAAAAAAAACCCAAAACAACAAACAAACCAACCCCAAAACCCAAACCAAACAACCCCCCCCAAAACCCAACAAAACAAACAAAAAAAACCCTGCAAAGCCCCCCAAAAACTCCCCAACCCAACCCCCCAACAAATGAAGGAAAAAAACCAAACAAAACCACTGAACTGCCCCCCCCTGAAAAAGTACTTCCTTATATCAATCTAAATGGGACATAATCCAATCTAAAACTATTGCCCTTTGTCCTGTCCCTACAGACCTTGATTAAAAAGTCCCTCTCCATCTTCCCTATAAGCCCTCCCCCCGCCCCGCCCCATTATTTATTGAAAGGCCACAGTAAGATCTCCCTGGAGCCATCTCTTCTGCAGGCTGAACATCCCCAGCTCTCTGGATTTCTTCATAGGAGAGAATAATTTTCTAATAATTTTCTCCCCCCTCTGGATCTGCTCCAACAGGTCCATGTCTGTCTTGTACTGGGGACCCCAGAGCTGGATGCAGTACTCCAGGTGGGGTCTCATGAGAGTGGAGTAAAGTAGGAGACCCACGTCCCTTGGCCTGCTGGTCACGCTTCTTTTTATGCAGCCCAGGGTACGGTTGGCTTTCTGGGCTGCGAGTGCACATTGCTGCCCCATGTCCAATTTCTGCAGCCGCCAGTATCCCCAAGTCCTCCTCAGCAGGGCTGCTCTCAATCCGTTCCAGTCTGTGGTGATCCTGGGGATGGCTTTGAGCCAAATAACTGATCGAGTGCAGTTTTCTTTCCAAATAACAAAGCTGCATTTTTGTCAGGCATTGCTAAATGTGTAGCTGCATAGCTAGAATTTCTTTATTGAATGTATGTATATAATATAGGTGTATAATTTTGAATCATGCTTTGCAGAAGGACATGCTGCCTTAATAGCAATTTGTAGCTCAGCATGGTTATACAAGACTGTCTTCATTCCTTGGCTGATTCTGGCAGTAGCTGCAAAACAAAGCAGTGATTTCAAAAGTCTGTTTCCAGAATGTTATTCTCCAAAGCAAAGAAAAATGAAGTTATGTTTCTCAGAAACACATCTTTTATAATCTGAGCTTACTGGAAGGCAGCAAAGGATTCCCATGGGTGCACTAATTCCAAACATTTATCAATCAAACTAAGCTTGTTAAGTATTTGTTGCTTTGAATGGGGCCTCACTGCAGTATTACTAATACTGTAAGTTGTTTCTCTTCCAGTTTATCTTAATATCAGTTTACCTCTAGTCTCCTAATGCAGTTCTTGTAGTCACTGTAAACTCTTCTCAGTTAGGGGGGAGTTGGCAACCAACGTATCAAACTTGGAAGTCTAAGAAGCCTTCCATTTGATTTGGGGCTAACGGTTTGTTCATCTATTGCTGCAGGAACGTCTGTTCCTCTTATGAATAATTCCTTTTGAACTTGCAATCCTTTATCTGTGCTGAGAGCTCCTGCTGGAGCTTGCAAATGCTTATGAAGCTGTTTCATCCATCATATTTTATATGTGCTTCTGCATAAGTCAGAATGTGCTCTGCTCTGTGACCTGACCCTAATCTGAAATGAACTTGCTCTTTATTGGGGAAAGTTGATGCAGAGGTTTTAGTCCTCTGAAGTAGCATTCACAGTTTCTTAGTATCATGAGGCTTGCAGAGCCCCACCACACCGCTCTCTGTAGTTCAACCTTTCTAACTTACATCCTTGCGTGATGTGAAACTGTGGTGTTTCCAACATACAGTAGTTATGAGTTATTGAATACTTTTGACTTAATTTGCTACTTAGACCCTCACTCCATTTGGAAAAAAAAAAAAAAATTACTTTTCTGTTACCTAGGAGAAATTCCCTGGCCATATGGGTAGAGGTAGTAAACTGAGATGACTCTGGAGACTGTACCAGCTAAACCTTTAGAGCTTCTGATCCCCAGTCCTTTGGACAAATGAAGTGCTACAAGATTTTCACGTGGGGCTTTGTCCGCTATGGTCACCACTCCCAAGTACTTGCTCTGGCCCTTTGGGGGATTTTCAACGTGCAGACACCTGCTGGGATGTCAACACAGTAGTGTGCAAGCAGTCCCCAGGGTTTTCTAGACTGACTTTAGTCAACCATCAAAGCCAAGGTCAGCAGTTGCTCTTGAGACTTAGCTCTGATTTAGAGCTGATTTAGAGACTATAGCTCTGATTTAGAGCTGACTTCTTGCAGCTTCTTCTGAACCTTATTCATAATCTATCTTCTAGTTTTCTCCTCTCTTAGAGCCTTTTAAGTCTAACCCTAGTCTAATCCTTCTGTGCACCAGGTAGTGCTGCTAAAGCAGCCTAACATAAAGCTAATTAGCCTCTGACATGGGGCAAGTCCAGCAGCAGGTTTGATTTCCCCAGGAGTAAACTGCACATGTCCCCGTACAATTCCAAATGGGCAGTCTATTTCTGGATGATTAGATTGTTCACTCTTCAGAAACGTTGCTGTAATGCAACTCGGGTAGAAAATGGTACAGCTTGAATTAATACCTGTCTCATGTAATTTCATAATTATGTAATTAAATATTCTTGTAGGTGGTCCAAATCATACTCGGGGGGGCGGGGGAGGGGGGAAGAGAGGAGAATTATATTAGACTTTTCTTCCATATTGCAGAAATGGAGGCCTTTAAAATAAACATAGTAACAATGTATCCTGCCAGAAACTCTTAAGAAAGGCTCGAATGCTGTAATTTATTTTAAAGTGGCCAGATCTCTACATAAAATTTTTCATTAATTATTGTATAAAACATTTTCAGTTTTGAAAAATTGTAGCAGGTTTGACAAGCGCTTGACTGACATCATGTTGATTAAATATCATTTCCTCTGACAACCCCAATGAGACCTCCTACTCACAGTAAATGCATGAGCTAATTGAATCCTTTTTTTTAAACTGCTTTTGCATTTCAAACTATAAAAGTGACACCAGACCCCCTTCTCCCACACAGCTCAAATATATGCCTTTCTGATGGCTCCTTTTGGCATGCCACTTAAGTAACATCAGTGGTTTTGGTAAATGCATCAGGATTTCTGCTGTGTTCTGAATGTGAAATATGGAAGTAGAGGTTTGGGTTTTGGTTTGTGGTGGTGTTTTTTTTTTTTTTTTTTTGGGGGGGGGGAACTCTGAGTTCAAGCACAGAACCATCAGTTTACAGTTTTGTGGGTGATCAAAAACCTGGGACAGCTCAATTTTATGAAGACAGAATATCACAAGATTAGATTGACTTAGCAGTGATCTTTTGTCCCAATTTGAGTGAAATAAAATGAAGTTGCTTGGGGGGAATAAGGCTGTACATACACTTCATTCATTGCACACTTTGTATAAAGATGTTCTTAGAGAACAAGAAAAAAAAAATATATCAAGGCAGTAAGGGCAAGTTGTTCCTGACAAATTTGGGGGCCTTTTACAATGGGATTACAGCGTTGGTGGATAAGGGAAGAGCAGCAGATGTCACCTACCTGGACTTGTGCAAAGCATTTGACACTGTCCTGCACAGCATCCTTGTCTCTTAATTGGAGAGACACGGATTTGATGGACAGACCACTCGGTGGGAAAGGAATTGGCTGGATGGTTGCACTCAAAGAGTGTCAGTCAATGGCTCAATGTCCAAGTGGAGATCAGTGAGGAGTGGTGTTCCTCAGGGGTCAGTATCGGGCCCAGCACTGTTTCACATCTTTGTTGGCGACATGGACAGTGGGATTGCACCGCGAGCAAGTTTGCCGAGGACACCAAGCTGTGTGGTGCAATCAACACGCTGGAGGGAAGGGGTGCCATCCAGAGGGACTTTGCCAGGCTGGAGAGGTGGGCCCATGCAAATGTCATGAAGTTCAACAAGGCCGAGTGCAAGGTCCTGCACATGGGTCGGGGCAGTCCCAAGCGCAACTACAGGCTGGGCGGAGAATGGATTGAGAGCCGCCCTGAGGAGAAGGACTTGGGGGTGTTGGTTGATGAGAAACTCAACATGACCTGGGAATGTGTGCTTGCAGCCCAGAAAGCCAACCGTATCCTTGGCTGCATCAAAAGAAGCGTGGCCAGCAGGTTGAGGGAGGTGATTCTGCCCCTCTACTCTGCTGTCTTGAGACCCCACCTGGAGTGCTGCATCCAGCTCTGGGGCCCCCAGCATAAGAAGGCCAGGTTGGATGGGGCTTTGAGTAACCTGGTCTAGTGGAAGGTGTCTCTGCCCATGGCAGGGGGGTTGGAACCAGATGATCTTTAAGGTGCCTTCCAACCCAAACCATTCTATGATAGGAACAAGTCTTTAATTCATATGGAAGTATTATTAATTTCATCCCTAAATATACTACCTGTTATTTAAAAGTTGACGATATATTTAGTTGAGCACATGTTACTGATGCATCCCAGATTATTTGGCAGAAGTGATTTGGTTGCATCTTTGGGATATTGATGAAAGCAGCAAGTAATGTGAGGTTGGAGGAGGCACTCCCTTTGGACACTTTCACCAGCAACGTGTGTGTGGTAATTTCTGCTTTTTGATTGTATTTTCTACTTCTGAGGATATACCATCTTAAGCATCTTTTACTTTGAAGGCATCTGTCTTAGTCAAAAGCTCATTCAGTATCATTGTAGGTGCCTTCTGAAGTCTCTAAATATCTGGTATCAGATATAACTAAATGTTATTTCTGATGCCTAAATGTCTTTTATCCCATATGGATATAGCTTGAGTAGAACCAAATGTTTTACCATAGGCTATATTGACACAGTCTAGTTCCATAAATGCAATAGATGCTATAATTAATTATGTGATAATTATTTATCGTTCTCAACTGAGTTAGATATCAGCCATTCCACTCTTTATTTCCCTGGCTTGCATGTTATCCTGTTTAGCTGGTTTTAGATGCAGGAATCTGGTACAGCAAGTGCCTGGTAGGGGGAGTTGTAAAGCACTGCAGGTCAGTTCTGATGATCTGGTCAGCTCTGAAAACACTAATAACTTGACGACTTGCATTTGGCAGTTTTTAAAGTGTTCAGTGGCTGCAGCAGCTTCTAAATACCCTCCCTGATTAGGTTTGGAATAAAATATTTAGTCTTGTCACATAAATACAGCTTTGCATTTTGGAGAAAAAGGGCAACAAAGGGTTTTTGACTGTTTCTTCCTCCTATTATGAAGTTCACGCATTACCATGTAATAGTGTCAATATTTTGGAAACTGCTGTTTTTCGTAGTAGAGCATTCCTTTTTCTTTAGTTCTGCTGGTTGCACACTTCTCTCAGTATCTTTCAGAAATTTACTTAGGTTTTGCCCCCAAATTCTGCCTCTTTGACATTCCTTATTACTGTGTGTAACTTGAAATTCCCACTTAATACTAATTGCTATGATCTTGTCTTTCATTTGCTCTATGTACATACGGTTTCCATTGGAAACTGATATGAACTCCTCTAATTTGCATTGCCCCCTTCCCAATGTGTCTGTACCCTCCAAATCAGCAAAAAGAAGTTTCCACGTTACACTTGTGTTTTGTCTTGTTGTTGTAACTATCTTTTTTTCAGCTTTTCAGTAGCATCATGAATGAGATTTTCTGGTTATAACATGTTTCGTTATAGTCTGTTTTAATTTACTACTTAAAATGTTTCAATAGATGTGGTCTGTGGTTTAGATATCATTATGTATCTTATACATACAATATTAAAACTATTAAAAACATTAAAAATACAAAAATTTGAGAGAGTAGATATAATGAAAAATGCATATCTTGTTTTATGATTGTGACTGAGCTTTTTTTACTTATTTTCTTTGTAGGGAAGCATTTGTAAAAACAGGGTGCATTTGTCATTTGGGCATCCTATGTAAGAATAAGTTTTTAGAGTAAGAAACCCAGACAAACCTCAAACACTTCTAACCCCCCTCCAACTAATGGATTTTGGAGTAGAATATTTTTCTATAACGGCTTAATTTACTACTGTTTGCTTTCAGAAGGCTATTTCCAGATGTACAAATCTTGAAAATAGGCCAAAATATCAGGCAGGCACTAATAAAAAAATAAAACAAATAACATCAAACTGCTGAATCCAGCCAGCTAAGGTTGATATTCTGTATTAATTCCAGTTTTCTTGACATTGTAAATTTTTTGCAGATGTTAGTTAACTGTCAAGTGTGTTACCTGGTGGACAAGATTTAGCATTATTTAATCCAAACCAATTTATATGTAGTGTTATTGTTTCATATGATAAATTAGGCAGACTTGCCTTCCCCATCCCCTTCTTCCTGGGGACATAACGAATGAGTATATTTTACATTCTGAGAGCAAGCACGTCTTAATGCAATGGGAGGGCATCAAAAGTCCAGTGTTTGGTGGGGGACGTTGTTTGCCGCTTGTGCTTTTTGCTAATGCGAATTGTATTAATTGTTAATACAATTGGTGAAACATTTGATGCTGATGATTCAGCTCAGTTTTGCTTCTACTGTATGAAGCTTTTCATGTGTTAGGGTGACTTATGTGAGCTGATGCTTAAGGATAGATGATGAAAACTAGGAGTGTTGTTTAAAGTGCAGCAGGAGGCACGTTGCTGTGCCTGGGTGTTATGCTGGGGTCAGGGTGGGTGAACTGTCCTGGTCGCCACATGGCCTCTAGAGCGTTTCTTAAGGGCACCCCTCTGTATTAAAGCAGATAATGTGGTTTAAGGGAAGGCTCTTGGGTTTAGGTAGTTACACTGCTATGTAGCTCTATTGAAGCATAAATTAAGAAAGTCATTAAACCACTGTAATGCCTTCCAGTATACAAGATGCGTCGAAGAAGGAAAAGTAGGGCCTGTGTGGCATATACACTGTATGAGACTACAGTGTATGCCAGTGCCTGTTTTGTATTTGTGCTTTGTACAGAAGTAGGCTCTGTCCTCACTTAAATAATACATTACAGCATATTAAACAGAACATTTAATGAAGGTACATCTTTCTGTTCCAGCTGTGATGATTATAAATTAATTTTATCTCTAGCCACACTTACGAGTTTATTGCCCGAACATTAATCGTTATCTGGGGAATAACTAATTGTTGGAAGAGAGCGGGGTGTTTTTTCCTCTGTTGGCATGGGCATGACACTGAAAAAACTGAGATACTTTTTATATGTTCTGACATAAAACTGTTTGGCAAGTAACAGTAACTTAAAAAAAGAGATATTAGCTGGGAGTCTATACCAATTTCCAGTTTCCTCCCCCCGGAGGAACTGGCATGAACTGCTTTGCCAACCTTCAAAAAGAAATATAAATGTAATAGTGCCCTTCACTATTAACAAGAAAGTGAGAAGATTCACACATTTAAATATGGTGTTTAGAGCCCGAATGAGTAATTCATAATAGCAGATAATTTGCAATGTGTAAGGAGTTGAGTCATTGTCATACCTTTCTACTCACAGATAATCTGTGAGCAGGGTTCTGGGAGTTCAGAGTGATGGGTAGCTTTCAGTTCATGTTGGGAATGAATGTGTTTGTGGTGGTCTGCATAATCTGAAACTCTTCCCGAGCTTTGATCTGTCATCTCCAGAGAAGCTAGGCTTCTGTAACGTAGCAAGAGAAGACCAAGCTGTGTGGCAACCAAAAGAAGCTCCACCAAGACTCGATTGCTTATGAAGATAACTCATGTCCACTGCCATCAAATCTGTCTGCTCCTCTTTCAAGGAGGACCTCAAGAATCCTGTTCAAAGGATCCAGCTAACTGTGTCAGTGCTGCACTAAATTCACTATGTAAAGTAGTTCTAACCTTGAGCTAAACTTCAGGAAAGGCATGTCAAAATGTTGGAGTACCTCGGTGGTCTCTTAATTAAAAAAATGGATTTTTCTAGTGTTTATAAATTCATACTTTTTTTCTAAATAGTATTCAACTCTTCTTAAAGTTGCTGATATGTCTGCATTTAATCTGCTAATATTCAGAAAACATGGACACATTCTTCCTTAAACTATGTCCCTAGCTCCAGTGTTCAATGTTTTTTAGAGCGGACTGCTTCTGGAAATAGCTTCCTGCTAAGAGACAATAGATGGAAACTGTTTACGAGAGAGGTTAAGTCTCTGTGCTTTATTTTGATATGTCAATCTTTTCCTGGTTTTATTCATGGTTTCCTAGCATTTGGCTACAAAAGTTGGCTCACCTCTGCGTTTTCCCCCCTCTACTTGCAAGTAAAATCCAGGATAATCATTAAATAACTGGAGCTGAAAATTGTTTTTTATACCCTAGTGTAAATTTTCAAATTCTGTCCAACTTAAAATTTACAGTAAGTTCATGCACACAAAAGTACAGAGGTAGTAATCACAATGAGAGATTAATGGTCACATTTTATGATAAGAAAAAATACAGTTGTCAGTGTTACCCTTCTGTGATGTTGTTGCTTATGGCTTCTCTCCAGCTAAGAACTCCATGCCTTTCGGTAAATGACATAAATCTCTGCAGATCCTTGATGTCGCTGGTCAGTGTTGCCTGTCTAGATACTTCAAGTACGAAGAACAGGGGTGGCAAGGATGGTATGTGGAAGTATCAAGGTGGAGTAGAGAAAATGGCAGGTGTTAAGACCAGCTCTGCAGATGAACAAGATTGCTCCAGGCCAGTTGGCATCCCCCTGTTAAGTCTTAAGGAGATGATGGACCATGTTGCTTTTGTTTAGATGGAAGCAGTTGCAGAGTGTGTCATATCTTTTTCCCCTGGTTTCTCTCCAAGGAGTTGAAGAAATACATTGAGTTGGTCTTCTCTGCTGGAAGCAACAACAAAAGTTGAAAACCAAACTTGGCCTGAACATATGAAGGACTTTCTGTGTATGGTGTGTGATGACTTAAAAACAAACAAACAAAAAAACAGGGGAAGGCCTCTAGAAACTTTAAGTTTTAAAAGGGTGGTGTATGTGACAGATACAAGGCCTTGGGAGCAGGCTGGCTCAGAAAGATGTCAGACAACAGATATGTGAACTCTTCATTACTGTGTTACAATATGTTGCTTAGTGTCCTGTAGGATATAGTAATTTCTGATGGGTGACTAATGGGTATTTCCAACAGCTGACAAATTAGCAGAAGCCTCACTAGCTCAATTCTTCATCAAGCAAAGAAAGGCTTGCAGTGTGCAGTGAGAATAGCTTAAGATGATTGCCTATAAAAAGCATTTGGTATGGGGATTACTGAAACATGAAAAGTTAGCCTTTAAATATCCAGTTATTCTTGCTCAGTAGAAGAACTGATGTGCAGGCAACTGCCTTGGATTCACCAGAAACCTCTGGGCTGTACTGCCTGTGGCCTTACAGAGCAGGTAGGGGTTAAGTAGTGGCCATGGCATGTGTCTTGACTCCATTTATCATGCCACAAGTGTCTTCTCATCAATGCTTGTGCCCAAAATAAATGGTTCAATTTGAAAACTTCTGAATGCTTGTTCAATCCTTTTCAGAAAACAGAAATGCAAATTCTGAGGTGATGTCAGGCTTGCAAAGGCGATCAGCCTAAATTAAAAGAGAATGAATGGTTTGAATCCTGGAAGGAGGAAGATAGATCTCTCTGAGGGTGAGGGAAGATGTTGGAGTGGGGGGTAGAAACACTCATTCTTGATACAGACATGGATTCACATAGGTATCACTTCCAGCTGAAGAATATCTGTATTGTAATTATCCAAATATTTGTAGAAATGAGTCGTGTTAGCTATACCAGTACTTCCAGGGGAACAAATAAAACTGATTTCCTGAACAAAAAGCCTGCAGAGCTGAATCTACAGGCTCATCTCTGGAGATAAAGTAATGTTTAGACTTGCGTGTCTGAACCAAAGTCATCTCTTCCATACATACAAAGTACAGGTGTATTTTGGCTTTTAAGACTAGAACCAAGTTTCTGAAATTACTTGCTAGTAAAGTCTGATACTTGCTTGTCGAGAAAATAGAGGGAAAGGCTTCATTGTTACTCTCAGAGTCTAATATTTTGCTATGCTGAGCTGACTCAAACCGTGCTGTTTCAAACCAGTTCCTTGAAACAATCTCCTTTATGCCCTGCTAGCTCAGACTGCATCTCTGTGTGTTCCCCTGTAGGCAAGCACTGGAGGAACACACCTTCTGTCACCAAGTGATGGAGTGTCTAATTTGCCTGAATTCTACCTGATAATCTGTTGATCAGCTAATTGTGTACCAAGGAAAACAATTTGAGTGGCTCTAATAGTTAGGACAGGATAGAGGTATCAAACTGAAAAGCTTCACTGTAGACAGTGTGCTATTTTCTGTTGACTTGAAAGAAACTTTTCAGATCAACGTGCTGAAATGCTTAAATTTCTGGAATTTCAAATGGTTTATTTTTGAGATATTTTGACATTTTCAGATTGACATTTCTAATTGTACTGTGCGAGAGCTTTCTTCAGAAGGGATATGCAGCATTTTGTTCAGCATTTGTTGCAAAAGATTTTTGGATATTTTTAGAGGAGAAAATTATCAGTAAGTCCTAGGAAATGTTGAACAAGGATTGAAAATAAAGAATACATGTAGCAGATGCAGTTTTAAATAAGAAATCGAGATGTCTCAGTTTTCAAAACTTTTGTATCTTATATGCAATAGTAACTTA
The DNA here is from genome assembly GCF_965183815.1 of Platalea leucorodia. Taxonomy (NCBI): domain Eukaryota; kingdom Metazoa; phylum Chordata; class Aves; order Pelecaniformes; family Threskiornithidae; genus Platalea; species Platalea leucorodia. Next base: position 64,996,074 of record NC_138827.1, read on the forward strand.
TCTATGGATCAGGTCTTTTCTGTTACATTTAAGAACTTAGATTGCATTTAAACATAAAAAGGTGCACAAAGATGTGTTTAAAATTTTCATTTGGTAGTCATAGGGTTTTTGTTGTCACATTTTATGTGGAAAGGAGAGACTTGTTGAGTAAATGAACTTTTTAATTAAAGGCAGTGATGACTGACACTGCTGGTATTGTGTATTTCTACTGTATTTATATTGATGAAAGAATAGAGTTGAAATATTAATTGCAGATGACATAACTTATCTAGAAATTAATGAAACTAGCAATAAGAACAGATAAAATCAGTGTTCCGGTCTGTTTCAACTTCCTTCAGGATAGGTCATTCTTTCTAATTCATCTTCACCTTTAAATTTATTATTCTCCTTCACTGTCCTTTCCTCCAAACCAAAATCTGATTTATTGACTTAAAACTATTCAAAAGATGCCTATTGATTTTTGACCAGACCAGAGCTATTGTTTTGTCTTTCTGTGCAGCTTATGTCTGATCTGAACATCCTTTCACCCTGGTGGACCTTTCCACTTCAAACTTTATCACATCTTGTTTTTTCCTTTCTTTGAATTTTCTATTCTTTTTGGCTCCCATCACTGCTAAATAGGAGTTTGGCTTAAAATCACTTACCTGTGAAGATTCAATGAAAGGGGAGATTTCTGCCAAACGTGGAACCATCACTTGTGTTCGCTTTCTTTGTGCAGCCACTATGTTATGTTTTACTTTTCTCACCACTTCCCTTTTATGTCATAAAAAAGACTTGCTATTTTGGTCTGCCTGCTCTCATTCTTACCGTTATGTCCTTGCTCCTTAGAGACGTTCTTCTGCTTCAGAATAGTTGTTTGTTCCCCCTCTATCCCCATCCTTTCCTTGTCACATGCCTGGTCTAGTGTGTGATATATGAAGTTTTCCCATCAGTCTTCATTTCTGGTTCTTCCTCATCTTTGAAGACAGTAACTTGCATTATTTATTTTGTGTGTGTGGCAATGGTGATGCAGTAGTTGGCTCAGCAACAGCTGGGACCAGTGAAAATTACCATGCCTCAACTACAACTTCTGTGTTTGCACTGTACACACTTGCATCTAAAAGTAATTTCTTCTTAAAAAGAGGTTACATTTAAATTAAGATAGTGGCGAATAAAGGAAAGCATGGGGAGAGCTGTCAATGAAGCTGGAGAACTGGTCAATGAACTGGTTTGCAAATGTGTATAGGGCACTCTCCCCTGGTATGAATAGCAATACATGGGAGGAGAAAGGACTTACTGGAAATATTAACAAGCGAGTCAGTGAAGATTTACTCTATAGGCTTGTAAGCAATATTCTAGCATTGACTTTGAATAATCAGTAACAAATACTGCGCATTGGAGCTTGTGTGTAGCACCAATTTTTTTAACAAGAGAGGTAGTGAAGGGTTGTGGAAGAAAACACTTTGATAAGGATCAAAGCATTCAATCAGGAAGGTGATGTTTACAGATGCATTTTAAATGTCAAAGTAAAGCAAGGCAGTGTTTTTCTAGACCATATTGAGTGTAGTACAGTAGTATACACATATTGTGATGAGAATAGTGGCTATGAAAACTTGTTGCATGGATGGGTAGGAAAGCCTGACCTGAAGGATAGCAAGAATAATAATGAAGGTTTAACCAGATATTGGATGGGAGGGAAAGAATTGGCAGTGACATGCAAGTGATGAGTTTGAGTGACAGGGAGCAGAGCACTGCCTTGCATGACTCGGAAAAGAGTTAACTTGAGTGGGAAGGTCAGGATTTCCATTTTTGCCTTGTTGAGCTGTAGCTCAAATATCAACAGCCATAAGGATATGTCAGAATAGAAAGATGAGAGATGAATCATTCGCTCGGAAATGATGGTTGTGTTTGTATTTCCAGAGAAGACCAGCCAGAGGCACAGCACTGGGAGATGAGAATAAGAACAGGGGGAAAGTTCTGTAGCGTTCTTGGAGTCCTGATTCCCCCTTTGGAGGGGAAATCTTGTAAGGCTGTCTGACATTGAATCGGAAGGATTAAAAACCCAAACAATTCAATTCATTGCTAATTTATCGGCTTCCTTTATAGAGTTCGCTTCCTTAAATTACTTTTACCTTTCCGGTTTCTGCAAGTATGCTCCTGTGTTGAGAACTTTTGAAGCGTTATTTTAAAATGTGCCCTGTCAGCTTGCGTCTTTTTTACTTTTAAAGCCTTGAGACAATTTCAGTTCCATATATTGTCATTATCAAAAATTCAAACTGAATGTATTTACAGTGCTGCAATTCTTAGAGCCAATTGCTGTAACAAAATTCAGGTGTTCTGTTATGGTAGTTGTGCATTCATTGTCTGTTTTTTCTCCTCTTCACTTGAAGACAAGCAGCTACATGTCTACTGAAAAATTTGATAATTGCAAATCAGTATCTTGACACTGATGGAACAATAGTTGTACACAGAGCAGTAGATAACATGCTGATTGATGGTTTTCTGTTCATCTCTAAGCATGATGTTAAATGAGAGAAGGGGATTTTTATTAAATAAACAGCTAGGAACTTTATTATATTTAAATACTGAATACCTTCAGTAATGTTTTTCTGCTGCTTTGAAGCAGAAACTTGTAAGTGAAAGGATGCTACAATCACATCCCAGCCCTCTTGTGTGGGAAACATTGGGTTCAGTCCTGTTGCTTCTGATTTCATATCAGTGTGCAGTAATTACCTGGGATCACAAATACGCTTCTGTTCCTTGGCAAACTGTTTGCCGTTGCTAGACAAAAGATCAAATGTTACCCTTTTATTGCTGTGTTGATGGTTATGTTGATGGTAGTGGTATTGGCATACTCTTCCTGAAGTATTTGAAGAAAAAGTTCTAATACAGAATAGGAATGTCTTATTTCTGGTATATAATTTCAATGTTAGATACGCATATATCCTGATTTGTACTGTTTTTTTTTCCTAACTATCCTATACCTTGTGTCTTACTTCTCAGCCACTCCTGCAAAGACTCTTTTGAAAGCCTCTGCTAAGAAATGTGAGTAATCCACGGATTTCAGATCTCTCAACAGATCTTCTAGCTATTCTCCATTGAATTCTCAGCTCCCAGGTCAAACCCTGGCAGAAGGGCATGCATACTAGGGTGTTCCTTAACACGCAGGGCATGAATAAATAGGGTATTTTCAGTATTTGCTCATCTGCATTTAGATTTGCTCTTTCACATGCAGATGGACTGACAGTTGGATCTTTCTGTGCTTAAAAATGGATCTTGCAAAAGAAAGTTTAGACTCAAAGGAAAAAGTAGGAAACCAAGATATTCCAACTTTTTTGCTGTGTTAGCTGAAAATATTTTTTACTGATGTTATCACTGGGTTGAGGCTTTCTATGTTACAGTTTTGGGGACAGGAAGGTTTTTGAACTCTGGTTCACTTTCTCCATGTAATTCTCAGTATTCAGCAGTTATATTTTAAAAAGGCATGGTGTTTGCTTTATTCAGGCATGTGTGTGTATGATCACACGCAGCGCCTGGGTGCAGTGCACACGGGCATAGTGTTGCCCAAGTCTGACTCCTAATTCCACCACTGCATTCGGTGTTTGTGTGGTTTGTCTGTGGGACAAGATGGCACACTTGAAATCCCTTTCCACCTGCAACTGAGTGCTGTGCTGAAGACAGAAATTTTTTCTGGTCTTGTCTGTGGATGCAACAGCTTATTTCTCAGCTTATTTCATAGAATCATAAAATGGTTAAGGCTGGAAAGGGCTTCTGAGATCGAGCCCAACCTGTTAACCTAACTGCCTGGTCCACCTCTGAACTATGTCCGTAAGCACCACATCCACACATTTTTTGAATACTTCCAGGGACTGTGATTGTACCATTTCCCTGGGCAGCCTGTTCCAATGCCCAACCACTCTCTCAGTGAAGAAACTTTTCCTAATATCTAATCTAAATCTCCCCTGGCACAACTTGAACCCATTTCCTTTTGTCCTATCATGTGTTACTAGGGAGAAGAGACCAACCCCCATGTCGCTACAACCTCCTTTCAGGTAGTTGTAGAGAGCAATAAGGTCTTCCTTCAGCCTCCTCTTCTCCAGGCTAAACCACCCCAGCTCCCGCAGCTGCTCCTTGTAAGATTTGTGCTCTAGACCCTTCACCAGCTTTGTTGCCCTTCTTTGGACATGCTCCAGCACCTCAATGTCCTGGCAGTGAGGAGCCCAAGAGGTGCGGCCTCACCAGTGCTGAGTACAGGGGGACGATCACCTCCCTGGTCCTGCTGGCCACACTATTCCTGATACAAGCCAGGATGCCATTGGCCCTCTTGGCCACCTGAGCATACTGCTGGCTCATGTTCAGCTGGGTGTTGACCAACACCCCCAGGTCCTTTTCCGCCAGGCAGCTCTCCAGCCACTCCTCCCCCAGCCTGTAGCGTTGCATGGAGTTGTTGTGACCCAAGTGCAGGACCCAGCACTGAGCCTTGTTGAACCTCATACAGTTGGCCTCGGCCCATCGATCCAGCCTGTCCAGGTCCCTCTGTAGGGCCTTCCTACCCTCCAGCAGATCAACACTCCCACCCAACTCGGTGTCATCTGCAAACTTACTGAGGGTGCACTTGATCCCCTCATCCAGATCATTGATAAAGATATTAAGCAGAACCAGGTAAAGATATTAAACAGAACCGGTGAGGTTCTGATATTAAACAGAGGTGAGCAGTATGTTGTGTAGGACTGGAAATCCTGCCCAACAGAGCACTCTCGTGAGGTGAATAAGTGTGAGATTTAAATAAATGCATTGCTGGTGCATTGCTTCAGGCCATGCCCTGTATTGAATTATTTGTGTAGCAGTATTTGTCATACACTGTAGCTACGCAAAATGGAAATGGGCTTTTTTAAAGACTGATGTGATGATCAACGGGAGAGACGTACAGTAGTCATACTAGATTTTGATTACCATTAAAGTGAGTTTATGTTCATGTGATTAAGAATCATTTATCGGGTCTGAGTAAAATTCAGCATTTTTATTTATCAAGCTTTCAAGGAATAAAATTACTTACGCTGAGTTTTAAGCAGACTAGCTTGCAACAATGTTTAAAATAAGGTTTGTTGTAATAAGTTTGTCCTTTTGACAGTCTTGTGAAATTACTCTAAAATATCTTCGAAGACATTGATACACTATAAGTACTTGCAGCTTTGAAGAGCAGAAGTCTCCATTTAGGGAAAGGGACAGTAACTTTTTATTAACTGTGTCTGTCTGCTTAATCTCTTCAGTCCAGATGTGTTTCATCAGCAGCCTCTTCAATGTATTAAAATATTTATGTACTGCAGAGAACTCCAGTCAGGGTCACGTGTTTTCTCCAGGGAAACAATATTAAGTCTTTTGTATGTTAAAAGCCTTTTCATGGTGTCTGGTTGAAATAGCTCCATTGATGACTTGCTGCCATTAGGCAATAAATCAAAATATTATCTCACAACTGTTTTGCTAATAGCTACCCTAGAAAGTGATAATTTTTACTGTGGAATGGATAGATGAAGGTAGAAATGAATAGACTGCTGATTATCTTATTGAAAAAGTCCATGTATGCATCTGCCTTTAAACTTCTTTTAAAATCATAAACTAATTAAGAAGAAATAAGTCTGTATAGCATAACAGCAGCAAGTAACACCTCATTACTCTTTAAAAGGTAAATGAGACAATTGTATAAATAGTTGATAACAAATGTAAATGTTTACCTAAGCACCTTGAGTTCAATAGATAGGGGAAGACCAGATAGTACTGCTAACTGTTGTTTTAATGAATCATGTGAGGAATGGTAAATGAAAGCAAAACCTTATTTCAGAGGTAGGTATGCTGCTACCCCAAACTGGGTTGCATGGCTTGCTGTTTTGTTGACCAGCACTGATTAAATGCTTGACTTATGTTGATTACTGAGCAATTAATCAAAATGAAATACAACAAGGACATTCATTGCAAGCATACCAAGAGGCCAAAGCCATGTTTAGATCTACATGTGTTAAGACATCTTTGTTCTGAGGGCACTTGAAGTATGGCACAGGACAGTATGGCATCTCAGCACCTTACTTAGCTTGAGACCTCTGCCCTGTGCAGTGTTCATCTGCAGTAAAGATCACGCTTGGAAAGAGCAGTGATATCCTTTTTTCCACATGTGCATATATAGAGAGAGGTGTGGCATGCATTGGTTTAATGACACACCTGACATCTTTTTCCATCAAGAAATCTTTTTGGTGCAAAACTTCTTGTCTGTCTATTCCTGTATGTCTAGGAGCTACAGACATGATAGATAACAACTGTAACTGTACAGATGATACAGTGCAGATCTGTCCTTCTGTAGCAGGGAGGTTCTTTAACTACAGGATTATGTTCAGAAATAGAAAAGCATTAGAAGCAGTAGAAGCTGAACCACGCACTTGCACCATGTAGACAACTTAGCTGTTAGGTGAACCAATAGCTACAGAGCAGTATTTCTCTGTAGTTCAGAAGCACTGGCAGCCGGTGTACAAAGCTTTTGGGTTTTGCAGTTTGTGATGCTGATCCAGGCTTATGCACCTTTAACTTCAGCATCCTGAGATGCTAGTTAGTGGCTGAGATGCTCAACATCATTTAGAACTGGAGATCTCATTTAGATGGTGCAATTTGTAGTCAGTTAAGGATGGGCTTCAAAGGAGTAAAATAACAGTGGAAATAGCATAGTTATTGTCTGTGCTAAATGAAGTTGATCAGTACTTATTTACTGTTGCTAGTTAAATACTGTTGACTGAACTTAAATGCGAGGAAAAACTGAAGGAAAATATGGAAGCACTGAAATAGCATTAACCTATAGCTCATGAGAATATTTTGGTGGGACATCTGCAAGTAGTTGGGTTGTGTACTTGGGTACTTCATCTCATTGTCCTGCGTTTTACTCACTACTGGTCATAGACCGGAATGAGAGAAATATAGTACAATTTTGGCAAGGGCTGAATTTGTAGTTCTGTTATCTAAGAAAAAGTAACGTGTACAGCTTCTTTCCTTAGGCAGCAAAACATCATACATGCTTTTTTTACTTCTTGTTTTGATGTGTGCTTACTTTCCCAATCTTTCCTTCCCTATGTGGCTTTAAAGGTAAATTATAGAAATTATATTTCGACAGCTCTTGCAGGAGTCGTTATTTAAGTATCACAGTTGAATGAGTGGCTCAGATATGTGATGTCTGTCATAGCAGACAAAACCAGTAGCAAAGCTACAACTGAAAAGAAATGTGTCTAATTAGCTGAAAACTCCATTTAACAAGAAAATGAAATATTGAAGAGTGTGCAAAAAAAACCCGAAAAAAACCAGGAAAATTATTTCTGTACCATGTCTGTGTTGGAAGTGGTATCTGTTTTTACTAAGGCTTTCAACAAGCATTTGAATTGGATAACTAGCCATTGAGAAATATTTAGTAGCTGAGGAGTTTAAAGTCCTTAAGAGCTCAAAGTGAGCTAACAAAGCCCACCTGAAGGGCTTTCTGAAGTGGGGGGAGTTCAGACAAGAAAAGGAAAACTAGCTAATAATTTAAAGCAAAAAACAAACACCACCCCCCAAAAAACCAACCAACCAAATAAACAAACAAACACCCCCCACCCCCCCCCGCCCCCAAAACTGCAACCCAACCCAAAAAAACCCTGAGAAGCCAAGCATGTGCATGTAGAATTTGGGATACAAAAAGAAACTCTTAGGAAGTATTGCACAGGTAAATGAAACATCTATGGGAAGGAATAGTTAGAAGTTGAAGTAAAGATTAAGTGGCAACAAGGTTCATGTTAAATAAGTGAGTGTACTTTATTAGAGAATGCTGTGCTCAGTTAATTGTTTAGTTAGCCCAATGAGCTAGATTAACATTAATGAATTGGGCAGTAAATACCTAGTTTCTGGTAGGACAGCTGTGTGGAACATATTGGCATGCTGGAAGTGTCCTGGTCCCCTGGTGCTGCAGTGCCAGTGCTGAGAAAATAGCCAGTTCGTGCCTGTCACAGGGATGTTGCTCATAAGCCTCTGTTGCTGTTCAGCCTTTGGATACATTCTTCAGGTGCTCTTCTGTATCCATGTATGGGTGGAATGAAAAAAAAAGTGGCAGTAGTATATGAAATTCAAATGAAAGACTCCTGAAATCCCTTTAAATTTCTCCTTAAGTTCTCGATCTACCCGACACCTTTGTAGGCAAGTCTCTTGTGAATTTTTTTTTTTAACTGATTTGGTGCTCTCTTGCAGAAGACCCAAAAGCCCTTTAATGATTACACAAAGATGCTTTCAAAATGCATAAGAAATACACAGGAATGAGAAATGGTAATGAGCAGAAACAGATGTCTTGTCTTTGGAGCAACTATGGAACAATAATTATGGATAGAAGTAAAACCTCCCAGCAGTGGGGAGTTTTCAGAAGTGAAGCAAGAATACCTTCAAACACCAAAAAATAAAATGAATGAAAAGCAGCTATTTATAAGAAGTGAGAAAATCATATGTGAAAACATAGTATTATTTATGTGATGGCTGGTCACTGTGTGTTACTAGATACACTGTTTCTTAGCTGCTTTTCAGTGTAGGGTGATAACAAGTTACGCTTCAGAAGTAATAATTGCCATACAATGCAAAGGAAAACTAAAACAAACAAACAAAAAAACTAAAAACCCAAACCAAAACCAAAAAAAACAAAACCAAAACACCAAAACCAAACAAACCAAACCCCCCTCCCCCCCAACTTTTATGCAAAAAGTGGCTCTACTTATTATGCTTCCAAAAAAGAAGTAATACACATGCCTTCTGTTCTAATCATCTTTGTTTCTTCTATTCTTCATCTGTGGGTTTTAGTGTGGTATGAAATTTTAAGTTCATCTTCTAATTATCTCTCAAGTTTCTGAAATACCCGTAACTATTGCAGTGTTTATTAAATTTCCCCCTATTCTTTTTCTTTTTCCCTTTAGAGCTATGTTGAATTCACATGAAATGAGAGTACTATAAATAAGTACAGACTTGTAGAGATTTCCCCACTCTTGTGTCTTTGGTCAGGTAATACTTTCATGGTTTACTGATGCAGTAGTGCTAGAGTAAAGTACTATGCAAGGGAAACTGTGAATTTAGGGAAAATTAAATGTAAAACTTCTTTCCAATGTAGCACAACTGAGACCTGGACTAAACTTTGGAGTGTTCAGTATGAAAGCTAACAGGATCTGGTGATTTAGAATGAAAGTAATGAACAGAACAGCAGATAAAAATGGTGATTTGATATTGTAGGTGCTACTTGAAACTTTATCTTGAAAGACATATAATATATTTAACTATTAAAAATACTTAATTACCAAACTAAATTTAAATGTGCAAGGGTTGGCGGTGGATTTTAGTGAACTAAGTACAAATACTGGACTGAAGAACAGCAGTTGTTCCTAATCTGAGTATTTAAGTTCCCTAGGGATGAGGGAGATTTCACTGGAATCTGTTTGTTGCTGGAATCATTAGTCCCAGTGCTGGTCTATTGTACTTCTCTGATCTCACTGATGGCAAATGTTCTTTTGTTTGTTTGTTTTTAGGGTGCTACAGCAGATAAGCATCCAATTTCTCTTCTGGTTCAGATGCCATAATGTTGTCTGAGAGGTTAAAAAAACAGTCATTTAAACTTTCCATCTCTGGAGCCTGAATGCTTTGCCCATCACGTATGTGGAAGACTCCACAAGTCCAGTGGTATACTTAATTTCTGTGCCAAATTACCATATAGTTTCCCAATGAGTGGAAAAACATGCACGGCATAAATTTTTGTGTGCTGCAGACACAGAGGATGACATAATTACATGTGAAATGTAACCCTGACATAGAATGATAAAATGGTTTGGGATGGAAGGGACCTTAAAGATCATCTAGTTCCAACCTCCCTGCCATGGGCAGAGACACCTTCTGCTAGACCAGGTTGCTCAAAGCCCCATCCAGCCTGGCCTTGAACACTTCCAGGGATGGGGCATCCACAACTTCTCTGGGCCGCCTGTTCCAGTGCCTCACCACCCTCATAGTAAGTGTCTCTTCTTCCTAAGTGTCTCTTGCTCTCAGAAGAATTAAACATGAGATTTTAGTCCCATGTACCTTGTAAAGGCATATCTAGAAAAGATTTTGAGCGAGCTGAAGCACTCCCCGTGCAAGAGTTTACTTTTTTCCATATATGATTATTTTTATAAATGTTTAGATGAGTAAAATGTAGACAGAAGTTATGTATTTATGCTAGGAAGCAAATTGTTTTATATTGCAACTTAAGGAAATAGTCATTCAACTGTTGTGATCTGTTAAGAATGATCATACCTTAAGCCTAGCTTTTTACTGTTAAATCATAAGATGGATTAGATCAGAGGGGATCTTTAAAGATCACCTGATCCAGCCCCCCTGCCACTGGCAGGAACATCTTCCACTAGATCAGGTTGCTCAAAGCCCCCTCCAACCTGACCTTGAACACTTCCAGTGACGGGGCATCCACAACTTCTGGGCAACCTGTTCCAGTGCCTCACAATGCTCACTGTCTGTGTGTGTATGAAATTTCTTACAGTCAGTCTAAATCTGCCCTCTTTCAGTTTGAAACTGTTGCTCTGGGAACCCCACAGCTTCATGCAGTACCTCAGGTGGGGTCTTGGGAGTGGGGTAGAGGGAGAGAAGCATGTCCCTTGACCTACTAAAGTATTTATCTTTTAGATACTCCAGTAAACTTTTTTACTTTGTTTTGCATTTCAGTTTGAACTTGCATGTTTCTTATATCTATTATGGGACAAGTACTAAGATCTTTTGACAGTGATTTTATTGTAGAAACATAACAGTGATTTCAGTATTAAGATCTTATCTCAATGTAGGGTCGTTATAATAGCTTCAATGCCCTGTCTGCTCTTATCTCGAATGAGCGTGCAGGTAAAATACTGCTAGTCCTTAAATTGAACTCGTAATGGAAGTGTTGAATGATTTTTTTTTTTTTTTTTTTCCAATGAAGCTTCTGTAAGAAATGCTAATAATGAAATATAACTTAGGTATTACAAAACCATACCTGGCTAGAGATTGGTACTGTTCTTATCTATTTGACTTTCATTAAGGTTGCTGATGTAGGATTCATCCAAAAGAACCTCTCCCAAAGCAACCTCCCCACCCGCCATCTCCCACCTTGGTGGCAATATCCCATCATCCTACTCTCTTGAGCTGTTACTGTAGAATAAATCCAATAAAAATGCCAATAAAAATCAGCTTTTAAAAAATACAATCATGGTATCACTGTTTAGAAGCAGTGAAGCAATAAAGCAACTGACTCTTATCAAATCAGTTCTTTGAGCTAAAGGACCAAAACTATCAAAACGGAACTAGAGAAAGCAAAGGCTAAGAAGTAGGGGTCTGGAACCGTTGTGTTGGTTATTAAAACAAAAATGAAACAAAAATCCTTGCTCAATGACCTAATCCTTGTGAGAATGCAGTTCCATTTCTGGACAGCCCATACATTGCCTTGCTCCTTGTAGTAGGTAACCCTTTTAATAGGAATAATTGAATATTTAATTCCAGGCTATCTGTTTTTCCTAAAATAAAGATAAACTCTGTTTTTTCTTAGGGTGCTAATACAAAGAATTTTTCATGATGCCTATGAGTTAGGTAGTCATCTTGAAGATACTATTCAGCTTCAGACTTCTTATGTCATCTTTTGTTTAAAGACATAAGGGTTTGTAAAATTCAGAGCAGTGTTGAGGGAAATGACCATACGTGCTACTTGGATAAGAAGTCATTGGTTCTTCCAATAACATGGGCCTGGTTGTTTTTCCTGCAATTAACTGTTGAATGATTATTCATAGCAGAAAATTTATTTAACGTCGGCAGTGTGCGTACTTCTATCAGGTATGCCTATAGTGATAAGGTAGTAAAAACTATGTGCTCTGTAATCCACCATATGCAATATGAAAACATCTGTCTCAAGATCTTGTTTTAGACATGGCCATCAAACCTAGAAACCCACCCCATTACTGAATATTTGATACATGAAGGAGGAATAAAACTGAGGCACCAAAAGTGCTCACTCTGAATTTATTGTTCCCTCAAAACTCTCAGCTGCTTGACTGTGATTCCCATCTGAAGGTGAGAAATGTGGTTACTTCTCAGATGGGAACTTATTACCTGTAGTCAAACATAGCATTCAGTGTGCTTGTATTGTAAGATCAGCAGTTGTTGCTGAAGTACCAGGCACTTCATTTATAGCTAGTTTAGCTTTTTCAGCAGAAGTGATAGGGAAGTAATCACTCCCTAATGCTTTGATGACTAAGCCATCACTTGGAAGTGGTGTCTTGCATTATCTCAGCTTGCAGATTCAATACTCGAACAGGTTTTAAAAGGCTGGAAGCTGCTCTTCACAGACCACCGGAGTGGAAATTGCCACATTCCTGGTCATTACCACATAAGTGGTGGTTTGATTTTTCTGAAAACATCTATTCATCAAGAGCCACTTTGTAAAAAGATGTTCCCAGCCAGTCGGTCAGATTCCCAGTGAAAAGTAACTCTTCCTATTGAATATCCTGTGTTTTTTAACTTGCCCTGGGGAACAAAATTTGATCTAATCACACAAGAAAAAACTTTTTTTGAGAACTGTGAAAACTATTATTCTTCACAATTCAGCAGCATAGTTTTTTAAGATAAGATAACTGTTAATGGTCAATTACTGTATGTGGCACTTCTAAGTGATGTCATTCGTCTTGCTTTTATTCTAGGAGTTCTATGCAGACTGTCCAGATGTAGTTAATGCTGAATATATTGTATCTGGTTGCTTATACAATGGATTTGTGTATCAGTAAGTTATAATCATATATTCTTATATGATTAGTTCTGAGGAATTAAAAAAGACAGACTGATACTTGACCAAATTTTCTTCTCTGTTTATATTTGAAGTTTAATTTTGTCTGTCTTGGTTTTCATTGTAACCAATTTCAGTGTTACATCTTACAAGGAAGAATAGTAGAAGATCAATAGTGAATTTGCCTCTGTCTGACAGGTCTGAAACGGTAACAGAATCTTTTTAATATTTGGAGATAGAGGTGGTCGCAGTCTTGGTGTTCAAGCTCTATATCAGGCCTAATGGAAGACTAATTTTTTGCTAAAACAGACATGAACTATGTGATGCCATGTAACTAGAAGTGACCCTCAGCAGTTAGCAAAAATGATGTCAGAAAACTTAGTGGTGCAGTAATCAGTTAAGGGTTAGATGACAAAGGGACCGAAAATAAGATTGAGTGAAATGGCAGAGCAGTAGATACACTTAGTTATTTCAAGAACTGTGTAGTTCACATATTTTTTTTTTCTGTCACACTTACAGCAGAGAAATTGTTACAAAAATAATCTGCAAGATGTCTGTCTTTATGAATAGTTAATAGATGAAGTGTTAAATGATGTTTTAGTGCATATAGCATTATCTATGAGCTTTATAGGAACAATACTTTATTTTGTGCCGTACATAAACAGGTTGTTGCAGGAAGGTGTTAGTCTGTAAGTGAATGCTTATTTTTGTGCTTCCACATGATTTCTTCATTTAAATTGTTCTTTAATAGTAGAGAATGGATAACATGGCTTCTTAGATTATTGCTCTTCTTATGTCTTCATCTCTGATAATCAGTGGCCTACTGTAAAACTGACCATTAGAAAAAGAGGAAAAAAAAATAATTAACCACAGCAGCTTGTCAGTTCGAATGCAATGCAAAACCAGATTTGCAGCACGAATGTCAGAGCTCTGTGTGATGAAAAATGATGGATGTGCAGCAGTGCAATGCTGTAGAGGGGGACAGAGTGCTCTGGGGCTGAAAAACAGCAAGCAGGTAGCACTCGGGAGTTGTCAGTGTGCAAAAAGAGGGGGAGAAAGAAAAAGTTGAACTGCTGAGTGACTAAAAAGGCAAAAAAACCTTCTGTGAGTTTTTTAATATTAATGCTTAACGAAAGGCCAGAAAAACTTCCACACCAGAATGTATTCTCTAATGAGCTTTCTTGGAGAAAGATATTCAGATATTTTTCTCTTAATTTTACTGTTCAGAGTTGGGGATGTCTTCCCCTTGGTGAATAGTCTATGCAGGGAAATGTGATCTGAAACTATTAATGAATTTAGGTCAAATTCAAACAAGAAATAAGGTTTCCAGTGTAGGATTATAAATGATGAATACTGGTGTCTTAAGTAGGCCAATTCTTAAAGCAATTGTCCAATATTTGAGTGAACAAGAATCAGTTCCTTGCACTGCCCTAATACCTGTAAACTCCTGCTTTTTAGGAGAATTATTGTGCATGTTGTTCTGTGGGGTTTTCTTTGTTTTTAAGTCCTGCCTGTTAACTCTCAACTTCATGTAAATAATCATGCAGGAATGGAAACTAAAATGTAGGTAGTCCAGTGCCACTTCAAGCTGCAATGAATGGATAAAGCTTTTTGCTATCCTGAAGATAGGACAGTGGTTAATTTGTGGAGTTACTCCTAGGCTCCCTTTGACTTACTGTATTTTGAATTATTCTAAGTACATCTGTTCCATGCCTCTCAGTAGTATGTGTTAATTCTTTATGGAGCTGAGAATCCCATAAACCTGGGGAGAGGAGAGGAGGAAACAGAACCAACAGCCTTTTTATTGGTGTAGCCAACAAAAGACCTTTGGACCTTTGAAGTTTGTGAAAAATCACCACTTACACCTTTTGGCATGCTTTAAGTTGTGTGTTAGTCAATGATTATAGATATAATTTGGTGCATAGATGAAAGTTTACATTGATTTATTATTTTGTACGTAGGGTATTGAGCCATTCTGGGCGCTAATTAACATTCACTTCTGAACTTAGTATTTCTGCAAACTGGCTTCCTGTTTCATAATTATGAGCCAACCATAGGAGAGGCATTAGACTTCATTTGCAGCGTCTTCAAAGATATTAGCTATACAAACACAAACCAAATGTTTCAAGAGACTACGTGAATACAATACAGGAAAAAAAAAATGTGGTATGCTTGTGAGGAACACCATTCTCTCCTGCCTTTGCCAGTGTTGTATATACACATTTGTTAGATTTTTTAGTAACCACTAGAAACATGAAGGCATTCCTTTAACCTGTTTGTCGTGATGTTTTATTCACGAGCTTACATTTAGACTGATGACTCTCACTGCAAAGTAAGCAAATCGGGCATAACATCTTTGTCATCATCAGTTTATAATGGGAGAAAAGCAGTTTTCCGCAGCATATTATTTAATTATTTTGAAGCTTTACTGTTTTGTGTTGTATAGTGTATCACAGAGTAATCTACAAACCTGTTTTGCTGATGTGTACTCTCTAAATTATAGAAATGCATTTAGGAGCACAGTATATGCTGTTCCCATTAAGTACAGTTGTAAGAGAGATAAAATATGGCTTCCTTTTCTTCATGTATTTTTTTGAACCGTCTTGCCCTATTGGTTGCACTGTGTAAGGGTCTCTTCTCTAAGCTGGCTAATACTATGTTTGTATTTGCTCATTTGACTTCCAGACAGGTATTTGTTCACTGAAAAATAAACTCAGAATTAACTAATACTTGGGAAGCTAGACAGTTCAGAAAGACTAACAAAGAATACTTTGCATACCCTTACTCATTAAGGCTTTCTGTTTTCACTTCATGAGGAAGAAATAAGGCTAGGAATAATTAAAACAAGACCACACAGAATAGCTGCAGAAACAGATATTTGTATTACAAATATATTCTGCCTCTTGTATAAAAGACCAATTAATAGACAAAATATGTTGATGTCTCTTTGGAAGCTTTGAAAGTAAAATATGGTTTATTCACATTCGTTGCACTTACATATTTACTTCCAATCAATATTCAGCTGGTCAAATTTTACTAATAGAATTTACTAATAGAAATCTCCACTAAAGAATTACAAACTTCAAACTCTTGTCTTCAGGATAGGTTATTTCAGTCTTAGAAACTATAACTGAACCTTAACTCAGTCGCACAACTAGGTTCATATATTGGTTAACTGGAGTGATACAAAAACCAGAGAAAACTACTTTTTGGGTGCCAGGGGCTGGATTCAGGTGAAGCTGAGGGCATGTACTGCTGAAAACTTTATAAATGGCAAGCTGCTGCTAATAAATGTGCATTTAGAACAAAGCTGTTTGCAAATGATCTGTAGACCTGGGGGGGAAGTGTTGATAATATGAGCTAGTACTAATCAGTAAAGATGTTTATACAGCTATGTGTAGTGCTGGATTTCTTTTATGTTTAGTATGTATGGCCATGACAGAGATTTGTCTCCCAAATACGTTCTAGGGTAACTTTTTATTCGTCAGATGATTGAACAAAATCACTGTGTTGAATGTTGACCTAGCAATCTCCTTGCCCCTTAATCAGAATGCTACAGAGAAGAAAAAAACCCACGACTTTTTTGGGAAGTAAATTTCTGTTCTATAAAAATCGTATCACACATCAGTCTGTCCTTTTCCTTTTCCCCTTCACACATCAGTATCTAGGCTTGTGACCAAGTGAGGATTATGCGATCAAACTTTGTGGTATTGAGCCAGTTCCTCATTTTGGCTCTCTCCAGTGTAACTTCTCCAGTCTCGGAAACAAAACAGAGGTGTAGAAATGAGGCTTGTGTTGAGCAAAGAGCCTTGGAGGTATTGAATGTACAGGTTGTACATCGATGCAAGGGTTTTGGATGCTATGCTGTTGCTGCTAGGAATGTCGTTTTACTTGAGGAGGGACTGAATGTTTGGGTGTTGTATGGGTTATGAAAACCAGATACATAAATGGGTTGTCCTGAATCATTCTACATACAGTGTTGTGCATAATTGGATGGTAAGAAAAAAAATAATCAATGTTTTTAATAAGTATCTGTGTTTACAAGGAGTGTTTGTTTCTAGAGAAGTACCCAGGGACATGAAGTATGTCTTCATTTCATTATTTCTCATTATATATGTAATTTGTGGATAAAAACAATGATATCGCTCCTGAAGCCTATTTTATAGTGTAACTTGTCAGGGTGACATAGCATCATCTTGGTGATTTTTTTTTTTTTTTGAGCATCTTCTGTGCACAAAGTGATATGCAGAACTTTAAAGAATGTGATGGATGACTTTACAGAGCCTAGCAAAGTCAAATGACACATCGTCACAGTTGATCTAAGTCTGAAAGAAACTAAGTGCAGTAGTCAGGTTTTTTTGTGATAGATGAGATGTTTGGTTGATTACCTCTTCTCCAAGAGGAAAAAAAACCCGAGGGACATGAAACTTGTACTCCCTTTTTTATTCCGGTCAGAGCTATACCTCATACTGGGCACAAAATTCCAGTTTACCTTATCCAAATAGCCTTTTGCTATCAAGGAATATTTTTGTTCTGAAATCAAGTCAGATTACCACTCTTCGTTATTTTCAATGATATATCAAGAGGTCCATTTACTGTAGGAAAGGATTGGGTTAAAGCGGCTTTGTGCAGCTTTCCATTGCAAACAATGGTAGAAAGTTGTCGTGAGGGGAGAATAACTTCTGTAAGCACAACCATTAGCAGACCTTTCCAGTTATTTCCATCAAAATTTTGTAATCTAGTATGGTTTTACTGACGTTCTGTTTGTACCAAAACAGTTATTTTTTGATGCAAAATAAGTGTCCCTGTCTTCCTTGCTTGCTCCAACAGGGAAGAAAGGCAAATTTATGAGTAACCTTCCCATATCAGTAGTCAGCCCTAAGGAAAATATTCAGGCAATTTATTGAAAGCCTTGACCTAGTTAGTTTGCAAAATTCTGCCAGATAAACAGTTACTTGGTAGTGTGTGGCCTAACATAATAGTTACATTTGCACATTCAGTTAATGGCTATTTTGCTGGAACAGAGGTGTAAAAAAAGGGGGGAAAAAGTAAGTGAGAATCAGCAGTTCTGGCACTTCTGCTTGTTGTATGAAAAGACTGTAGCAAATAGAGGTCTCTTCCTTGGGGGTTTTTGTTAGGTAATGAAACAGTAATTAACATATCTTATGATAGCTATTTCCATATTTTGGTTTGTATTCTTAATTTCCTTGAAAATGCTTTCTGTAGTCCTTGGAAAAAATTGAATATTTATCCTTAAATACATATTTTATTTTTACAGCAATGGTAGAGTTTCAAATTGTTATTAAATTACTGAAAATCAGTTTGACTATATTAAATCAGTAGTAAGTGGAAAAACCAACAGTAGTATCAGTATTTCCAATCTGTGAGACTTCAGGCACAAAGATGCTGCATTGGTGATTCTGAGTACACTCATGCAAATGAAACAGATCCTTCTGTCCATTTTATAAATAAAACATAGGTTGAAAATGAATTACCACATAGAGTCTTTGAATTTATGGATATTAAGACGTGAATTGCATGGGTTATTTATTGTATAAGAATATTTCTAAAGATCTATGTAGTTCTCATTTAAACCAATGCAACATCCAGTCTTCATTGGAAGGTGTTAATAAAGAGTACTGTCTTTGCTCACTTACTACTAGTTTAATAAAGACAGACATAGATTAAGAGTGAGGTAGCATGGGAAATGGGCCATTAGCTGCAACAAAGTGCCAGTAATGTAAGGAGACATATTAATAATGACAATGGCAATGTCATTGATGATGAAAAATGCAACTTCTACACTTCTATGAAGTTTTCTCTTTTTTTTTTTTTTTTCTTTTTCTTCTTCTTCTCCTTTTTTCGGGAATTGCTGTTAATTGCCCCTTCTCTGGTCTCCATTTACAGCTTTATTTCTCACTACTTTTTCTGTCCAGGTTATCTTATTGAAAATTAACACAAAGTAACTAAACCTAAAATAGAATAAAAATGTCAGTAACTGTGATGAATCATCTGGTGTGTACTGCAAAGGCCATATTAAATCCATTAATAGAAAGCTTTCCTGAGGTATAAAAACATTAATGGTTTACAGATATAAACCTCAAGAATTCTGTATAAAGTCAATTAATGTTTAGATGGAATGTAAATTGCTGCACAACTGGAACTTCACAGCAGTCTGTTTTGTAGATGGGTACCTGAAAATCTGTGACTTTACTGATGGAGAGGGATGGCACAAAGTCTGAGCAACAGATAAATCCACAGTTAAAGCTGAATTCTGCCCACAAAAAAGTATTCTTTAAATTCATAGCTTAAGCCCTTGCTCTTTGCATTAAGAGAAAGTATCCACATAACACCTATTTATGGTCTGTGATGCAAGGTTTAGCTAACATGTTGCCCTTCTATGATGAGAATTGCAGCAGAAAAATACAAATTAATGAAAAATACAATTACAAAGAATTACATACTAAATGGCTGTTTGTGCTGTTTATTACAGTCTTCATTGTTAATGTTCAACTTCAATAAATATTCAGTTTTTATATATTAGCATTTCATTAGTGAAAAATGAATCTCTAGTTATAGGAAACTGTTGCTAAGAATATTATGGCTATGCTTTTTGAAATGCTTCCAAAATCAACTCTGAAGTTTTTCTTGCTGAGATCCAGGTGAAAAGGGCTGCATGCTGTAGGGCTGAGCATTGCCAGAATGCCGTGGAGCAATATTCGAGAGGGAGCAATGCCAAAAATGGGGTGAATATCTTAAACTGAAACTTGGCTTCGTTAAAAATCTATAGTAAACTTTCAGTAAGCTTGATCCCCATCTGGAAGATGCAAGGGTTTCCCACAGCCTGTTATTTCACCATTTCTCACAACTTTCAAGCAAGCCTTGAAACACAACGAGCATTAATGCAGCTTGAGGTAATCTTGCTGTATGAGAAATAAAGATAAAAAAAATAGCTCTCTTCCAGGTGGGTTATCATCCAAATTACTTGAGAGCAACACAGAAGTCTTCCTTTCAGCTGCAACCCAGGGAGTGATTGTGTCCCTACCGAACTTTTGGGAAGATGGCAAAGCAAGCAGTTCAATGATAGTAACTCCTGATCTGTGCAGGTATGCAAGGTGAATAAAGCTTTCCCTACCTGTTACTGGTTTCCATCTAGAGAGGTGGCTAACCCATTAAGCACTACCCTCTGAGATTGGTCATCCAACCATTTAACCTATCTGTCCATCTAGAGTGTAACATCAAAACTTGGATGCACAACTCTTGGTGAAAGTCTTGCTAAAGACAAAGTAAATGCTATCTGCTATTCTCCCCTTGTTCACAAATCTTGGTCATTTTTTTATAGAAGGTGGTCAGGTTGGTCAGGCATGGTTTCCCCCTGGTAAATCCTTGCTTGACTGTTCCTAATTGCTTTTTGCTCCTTCATGTGTCCAGAAATGTGTTCCAAGAGGACTTGCTCCCTGACTTGTTTTAGTCACGCTAAGTGTATAAAAGCACATGTAACAATGACAACATGGTAAATTGTCTGCCTGGTGTTGCATTTAATGAATAGTTCTGTAAAAACGATAAACAGTGCAAGCCATCCTATTTGGGATGGATTTTAATTAGGTAATTAGCAGCATTAGCAAGAGGAAAAGTGTATCACTTATAGCATAGCATGTATCAGTAAACTTGCAGTAGTTTCTCATGCACTGGAAGCTGAACAGGAATTTGCTTCACAACTAGTTTTCTTCTTTTTGAATAATAGTTTCACATTTTGACTCTTAGTGAAATCAGTGTGTTTATTAATATGGGATAGAGTGAGAAAATAAGGGTATAACAACATGTTAATTTAGTTCTTGCAAGGTTCCTGACAGATCCTTACTTTCAGTCCCTGTAAGAACATTAATTTACATGGATATATTGGGAATATTGGTGGAATAGTAAGACTATGCTAACCTCTTAGAAAAGAAGAAAAAACCCTGATATAAATTGATTCTCCAGAGTTACTTATAAAAACAACGAATTTCATTATATTAGATCCATATCTTCCCTGAGCGCTTTTGCCTTTTTCTGTAACTGGACTGTTAAAACTGGGTATGTTTTGACTGCACATCTAGGAAACTGAGGATACCATATATTTCCTTAACTTAAAATGTAGTCAGGGTTGGATTTTTGACTTGCTGAATGCTTGGAAGGTTCTAGGAACCTCAAACTAGTTAAATACGACAGATCCAAGATGCCTGCCTTGCACCTTGCAAAGTTGTCTGAAAATGGTGGAGAAGGGCATGTATAAGACAGACCTCATATTTTTGTACAAAATGAGAATGTAAATGAAGTAACAGCTTTGCTCGTTCACTGTTTGATTGTGGGTTGAGACAATGTCTGAGACTCCAGTATTCACAGTGGGTGAAAAGCAAAGGGTAGCATTTAGCTGGGTTCAATAGCAGTGTCCCCAGATGCCGAGTTATGTAGGAAAGGCTGGTGATGCTTCTGTAAAGATGTTGCTTTGGAGTTGTGTGCTCTATGTAACTAGAGCTGATGGTGGATAAAAGGCTGCCTTTGAAAGGGAATCTTAATCCTAAAGATATGGAAGTGATCAAACTTATTGGGCAAAGACTGTTGATTTAAAGTAGCGGTTGAAGACAGTTACATGCACCCAACATTGAAATACAGGTGAGATTGACTTGGAAGTGATAATGCAAAAAAAAAAAAAAAAAAAAAAAAAAAAAAAACCAAAAACCAAAAAAAAAATACACAAAAAAACCCCACAACAACAACAACAAAAAACCCCAAAAAACAAAAAAACAAAAAAAACCAACACAACAACCCAATGCTGGCAAATATCTGGAGAGTTCTTAATGAGTTTTTTTCTAAAGGACAAAATTCAAGGGCATCACAAAGATCTATCATTTCATATAGCACTGTAATTGTTTTGCCACTGCAGCCAGTCTGTGTATTCTTAGATTAATTAATTTTTATTGAAAAAGGATACTTTAAGTAATTGCAATAGATTTTCACTGAAACAAATATTTATTTGGCAAAAATCAATGCATTTTAATTTGTTCTGCTACATTGTGCTCACATGTCGTGTATGCAGACGTGCGCTTTGGGCTCGTACGGAGGAATTTGAAGAAACAAAACATTTCTTGTTGGAGCATCCTTCCTGTTTCATCACTTTTTAATGCCTCTACCTCAGTTGGTCCCTCTTTTCAGGCCAGTTGCTTTTTGCTTCCAGTAGGCCTTCTCAAACCCTTTTCTTAAGTTCTTTGTAGCTGTTCTCTGGCTTCATTTCACATCCTAAACATATTTAAAGTATAATTAGAAAATTCCTCATACTTTTGCTTAGTGTGCCAGTTCAGAGCACTTTTCAATGCAGTCCTACTTAGCACAGTGTTTAGACTGAATTGTTTGCTTGAACCATTGTAAGTAAAGACTGAGCCTGCGGCTGCTACAGTATTTTCTACTGATACTGTTGGTCAGTCCTAACAACGTTGTCTATTCATGTTGGTTTAGTCCTAATCTCTGCCTTGGCTCAAGTACCAAAGCTTGACCAGCTGTCACAGTGGTAACTGGTTAGGATTACTTCAAAGCTAAGTGAAAATAGAGATTTATTTCCTTGAGTGTCTGCACCAGTGCTAGTTACAGCTATGGCTCAAGTGCCTGTTTGGGAAATGGGATTGTTAATGTCCTGTGGCCCTCTGAAGTGTTGAGCACTGGGTAGGACTCTGATGCCCAACTGCCCAGAAAGCTCCAGAATAGTGCGTGCAATGAGCTGTATCTCCTGAAGCACTAAAGCAGGATGGTAATGCTTGTATCATTGTTGTTCTGATGTATAAATGTCAAACTTTGAAAAAAGCATTTATATTATGGTCCCTCGCTTTCAATATGAAAAGTACATGAATATTATTATATGGGTATATTACAATAATACATAGTGGTAACTGAATTGATGGTATTTATGTGCAGTGAGAATCCTTCCCTGGGTTTTAAGCAAGATTAAGCTGCAGATGCCGAAAACAACTAATTAAGGATAAATCACAGCATCACGTAATAATAATCTACTCTTCCCTGATAGAACAACTTCTCGTTATCTGCCTTAAACACTTATGTTTTACTGAGAAGGCATGTAGCAAATTTATCCCCGAAATAGATGTTCCTATTATATGTTCCCTTACGTTTCAAATTGAGTAACAGTCTTCTCCTTTCATCCTACAGAAGGGAAGCACTGTATGTTGGTTAAGGCAAGAGAATGCGAGACGAGAACCATGTTTTTGGGTTTTAAGGGAACTGTCCGTCTGTCTGTGGAGGTAGTCGCTTTGTTCAATTCTGTGGGCTCAGCAGTGGCTTTTGTCTGAAAGGAAAGGATGATTCAACTGGTATGTTGCTGGAGGAAAAATCGGAAAACCTTTGTGGCTCATTAATGCAATTCATGTCTAGGTTTGTCTTTGGATGCACAAGGAAGTACTGCTCAGGAGGTTGTTTTCTGTCCTCTGTCCTAAGCTGAAGCTGGGTCTGTATCTGCACCCTGACATTACAAGAGTAGCCAGCAAGTTGGAAGAGAAGACCCTAGATTTTTTTTTTTATCTCCATGCCTTCTGAGAAGCAAAATGTGGCGATGTCTGGGAGGTTTCTCTTGAGTATGAGTAATATGAAATCCATTAGGAAGTATTTTAGTGTTATGGGAGTGCGAAGGCCTTTCTCGCACCAACTATACAAAGTAATGGGTTCCAGTCAAAGCTATTGCTGGGTGTCTCTAATCAAGAACAGTATATACACGGTGCACTTTGTGTTCAGTGTTAAACATCATTGGTGTGAGGTTTCTCCTGAACTTGAAAACTTGTCCTCTGCAAGTGACTGGTCTATAGAAATGCAGAGTTTAAGCTTTTAGGAGCAGAGGGGGCAAAACAGTTACTTCAGGTATTTTCTATGAATAATTTAAAGATCTTGTCACTTGATACACCTGCAGACAACTGTCTTAATCTGTAGATTGATGACTTTCTTCATAGAAAGCTCTTTGAATCCAATCTTAAGTTTCTACTTCTATATTCCTGCCCCCTTTCTCTAAAGCACTGTTTTTGTCTACTTCCAAAAGTATTCTGTAGGCAGTTCTCTGTATGTTGTCTTCATCCTTCAATGTGCCAAACCCCAGGGAAGAACAGAGTGGTTTAGTATTAGTTGCTACTGCATTTGCTAGTACTTAGCTATGGATAGCTGGTGTGAAAGAAACAGGTTATGGGGAAATCTTGCGTTTTAGATCACATAGTTCATGCTGTCAGTATGTATTTGGTGTTTTGCAGTAATTGGTAGAAATAGGCAAACAAAAATGAGCGAATTCTTCCATAACCCATGGGAATATACATTAATCACTTCATTTTTAGTGCTTTGTAGATTAAATGCAAGGGAAACATAGCATTTATGGGAGAGGAGTGGTGACTAGTTTGGTTTTGTTTAGTACTTTATACTAGAAAACATGAGACAACATGCTACACTAAATGTCATGGATTACAGTAAATCAATTTAATTTCTATATGAGTCTCAGACTTCTGATGCAGATGTTTAATGAAGTGAGCTGGTTCCCCACTGACTTTGCATTACCATTTTGAGTAATTTTCCTAACTCACAGTGTTTTTTACGATCTCAACAAAGTAAAAGTAACAGCTGTCTTGTCTTGAGTTTTTCCTGTGTAGTATTCTGAGGAAATAATAATTTGAGTTCATACAAAGCATTTGACACTGTCCCATACAACATCCTTGGCCTTTTACGATGGGATTACAGCATTGGTGGATAAGGGAAGAGCAGCAGATGTCACCTACCTGGACTTGTGCAAAGCATTTGACACTGTCCTGCACAGCATCCTTGTCTCTTAATTGGAGAGACACGGATTTGATGGACAGACCACTCGGTGGGAAAGGAATTGGCTGGATGGTTGCACTCAGAGTTGCAGTCAACGGCTCAATGTCCAAGTGGAGATCAGTGAGGAGTGGTGTTCCTCAGGGGTCAGTATTGGGCCCAGCACTGTTTCACATCTTTGTTGGCGACATGGACAGTGGGATTGAGTGCACCGCAAGCAAGTTTGCCAAGGACACCAAGCTGTGTGGTGCAATCAACACGCTGGAGGGAAGGGGTGCCATCCAGAGGGACCTTGCCAGGCTGGAGAGGTGGGCCCATGCAAATGTCATGAAGCTCAACAAGGCCGAGTGCAAGGTCCTGCACATGGGTCGGGGCAGTCCCAAGCGCAACTACAGGCTGGGCGGAGAATGGATTGAGAGCCGCCCTGAGGAGAAGGACTTGGGGGTGTTGGTTGATGAGAAACTCAACATGACCTGGGAATGTGTGCTTGCAGCCCAGAAAGCCAACCGTATCCTTGGCTGCATCAAAAGAAGCATGGCCAGCAGGTTGAGGGAGGTGATTCTGCCCCTCTACTCTGCTGTCTTGAGACCCCACCTGGAGTGCTGTGTTCAGCTCTGGGGCCCCCAACATAAGAAGGACATGGACCTGTTGGAGCAAGTCCAGAGGAAGACCACGAAGATGATCAGAGGGCTGGAGCACTTCTCCCATGAGGACAGGCTTGAGAGACTTATTCTGATTCAGCCTGAATATTCATATATTCAGACATATTCAACCTGGAGAAGAGAAGGCTCTGGGGAGACCTTATAGCAGCCTTCCAGTACCTGAAGTGGGCATACAAGAAAGCTGGAGAGGGACTTTTTACAAGGGCAGGTAATGATAGGACAAGGGGTAATGGCATTAAACTGAAAGAAGGTAGATTTAGATCAGCTATAAGGAAGAAATTCTTCACTATGAGGGTGGTGAGGTACTGGAACATGTTCCGCAAAGTTGTGGATGCTCCATCCCTGGAAGTGTTCAAGGCCAGGTTGGATGGGGCTTTGAGCAACCTGGTCTAGCAGAAGGTGTCCCTGCCCATGGCAGGGGGGTTGGAACTAGATGATCTTTAAGGTCCCTTCCAACCCAAACCATTTTATGATTCTATGATATAAACAAGTTGATAATAGTGTGGTGGGGCAGAAATCTGAAAACCAACATTAGGGCTATTAATGATGTGAAAACATCCTGCTTGGAAGTTTTCAGTATTTTGGAAAAAAAAAAAAAAAGCCAAATAAATGTATTCATAAACTAGAGTTGAATTTTTGTGGGGTAATAATTCCTTTTTACAGAAGATTTTCAAGGACTGGTTCTACTTTGTATGTTGTGCCTCTCAAGATTTCACATTTAAGGGCAGAAGTAAATTTTAGAATTTTCTAATCCGAAGTATTTAAGTAGTTATTAATGTAACTAACCACTGTTAATATTTTGTAATAATGTTCTTAATATAATACATAAAGCATTTGTGGAGTTGATGCTGAGAGAGGAAAATAGTAATTCCAATGAAACTGGAAGGAAGGGACAGAAAGACCTTCTGTAAGACCAGATAAAACCGGGAGTACTTATAGTAGGAGTACTTATACATACTTGGCTGGGTGGACTGTGGGCAGAATTTGTGGGATGGGACTGTGCAGGCAGTCAGACCTATTGCTGCATGTGTAGGTGCACAGAAAATGGCAGGAGATGAGCTTCCCTTATGGATGTGACCCATCAGCATCTGGAGATGCTGCCTGTGGGGGTGGTAGCTGTTGCTTGGCACGTATGGTGGATGGGCCACCATGAATAAAATGATGCTCTGGTTTTGCTATTAGTAGCTTTATTAATTCAAAGGATCAAGAGTGTACAGTTCTGGTCCCCACTATACAAAAAAGGTGTGGACAGGCTGGAGGGGGTCCAGAGAAGGGCCACCAAGATGATCAGGGGTCTGGGAAGCCTGCCATATGAGGATAGGCTGAGAGACCTGGGTTTGTTCAGCCTTGAGAAAAGGAGGCTTAGAAGTGATCTCATCACCATGTACCAGTACTTAAAGGGGAGCTACAAAGAAGATGGTGACTCCCTTTTTATAAGGAGTCACATGGTGAGGACAAGGGGTAATGGGTACAAGTTACTCTTAGGGAGATTCCAACTGGATGCGAGAGGAAAATTTTTCACAATGAGAACAGTCAGTCATTGGAATAATCTCCCCAGGGAAGTGGTTGACTCAGCTGGACATGGTGCTGGGCCATCTTGTCTAGACTGTGCTCTTGGCTAGAAAGGTTGGACCAGATGATCCTTGAGGTCCCTTCCAACCTGGTATTCTATGATTCTATGAAGAACTATGCTATAAAAAAGACACTGCTGAAGATTGAAACTTGAACTCAGGGATTTCCTCGTACTTTGTTTATAAATATTTTCTCTAAAGCTTTTTTTCCTACTGCTAAAAATAGCTTCCACTGTGTAAATACTTTATTATTATGTATTGCTTATGTAATGGTTTTACGTTAAACATTTTTGCTGCAGTTTTCCTATTAACCCTGTTCATGTAAAAGTATCATCAATAAAACAGGAGCAGCAGCAAAATGTTCATCTTGCCACTCACAGCTGTATTCATCCAGCTCATGGCCTTGCTTCTAGAAAATGTACCACTCTCTGTGACTTACATTGTACAACTTTTTTATTAAAGCTATTTCTTGCATATTGGATAAACTCCTTCATCCTTTTTAGTTTCAGTGAGTGGGAGAGAGTGCAAGCAGCCTTGACCATGGTGTTAAAGATGCTTTTAGAAGATAAAAAAATATCTGAGATAAAGTATGAAAGGCTGAAAATAGGAAAATAAAGTACTGGAATGAAGAAAACAATGGCTCTCAAATATATACTGGAGAGAGGTTGCTGGAATTCCCATCCCCTGGAAGTTTCCCTCTGTTGCATATCTCAGTGCTTGTTCTTCCAGACCTGTGTGGTCTGTTTGTATTTTGTAAGGTTTTTGTGGCAGGTAGATATAACATATTTAGATTTTTCAAAAATGGTGGTCTGCATATTTTTGTTTTTTACCCGATGTTTATGTCAGTCCTTCATTCTCTGAATACCCTGACTTGCGCTTGATAAAATTGCTGAAGTTTGCACAAGGTGGAATTTACCTCTTACCACTTGAACTGTTGCAAGAAAATGGTATGATGTGCTGCAATCCTTTTAGTCCCAGCTCCTGATTTTTCAGTTCAGTTGCATATTAAAAACTATTGATTCAATGTTATTTTATTAAAATTAAGCTGGAATCTGATATGCAGCCTTGGCCAAAATAAACCACTACAGAAGATGGCCAAACCAACTTTTCTTAAAATTGCAGAGCTAGGTTTCTCAGTTGTTGAGTTCCTTTACTCTTTTGGCAAAACCTGGACCGTCTGAGACAGTGCTTCCCAGGAAGGAAACATTGGGCAAACTTGGTACCATCATAAACCTGTTTTCTAGGTGGCATTTTCCTGTAAGTCAGAAGAACCAGGAAATTTGTCTTTGCAAGCTGACATTCTCTTCCCTGGAAAGATACAAAACAAATCTTCTAGGACTAAAAGTATATTCTAAAATACTTTTTCCACTCAGGTTCTTGGCTTCGAGGTTCCTTGGATATAACCAGAGGTGTGCTTGCTGATGAGCAGCTGTACACAGTCTGTTTTGTGTTTTTTTTTTTTTCCCTCTGACAATGCTTTGTGCAGAATCAGAGAAAATGGAGAAAAATTGAGGTGTCCCAGTTTGCATGTAAGGCTACCAGTTAAATGAAATTGGCTTTCTTAGTTGAAGTTGAATGATTTAAAAAATGAGACTTTCAATGGTATAAATGTCTTCTATATGGAAAAGTTAAAGCTCATGTAACCTGTATTTTTAGTGCTGTATTGTTATCTGCAGGCAAAACCCCATGAATCTGTTGTCTTCAGGGGAAACAACTGTTGAAATGAGTTCAGCCAGGAGAAACCAACAATTCTTGGGGAAATATTTCCTGCAAAGCAGTTGAACAAATCTAGAAACTATTTTTGATAAAATGCAAAATATTTTTGGCTGAAAAATACAGTCTTTATATGCAGAAGCATATAAAAATTTACTTAATTATATTTCAAGTGCTTTGTAAGAGACCTTAGTATCCTTTGAGGAGAATGAAGCTTTAGCAGGATGTGATCAGCTAAAACTCAGCTTCTCGGAGCTCCAGGACTGGCAAGCCATCATCTGCAATCCTTTTTCCCCCTATGAAATCAGATGTGGTCTGACGTTAAGATGGGTAGTTCTGCTTCTCTGAGGAAAATACAGTAATATCTTTAGGTTGAAGTTTAAACCCTAATAAATCTGCAAAAGCATTCCTTGCTCTTATCTGCTGCTACCTCAAATGTAAGAAGATGTCAAACTTCTCTAAACAATATCAGTTCACAATAGGCATATGTAAACACAATAGTATATTATAATCTGTGTTTCCACAGTGTACCTTTCATCCTGAGACCATTCCCCTTACCCACCTCTTCTGTTTGGAGTTCATTTAATAGTATGTTAAAGTGAAATTGTTTTGGAAGTCACCCTTTCACTCTGTTCATTTTATTTGTTTGCTTGTTCTTCTATCTTATTTTCCAGTAACAAAATAACTGTTTGTCCACAATATTGACATAAAAACTTGCCTCCAATTCATTTATGTTCTTTGTAGCTCATTGTCTTGAAATGAAGGAGTTCAAGGGCCAAAAGAAAAATTAAATGCTAGGCTGAAATCTAGGTAAAGATAGCCATGTGCTGCTTCTAGCAGCAAATTGGTGCTTTCGAAGTAAATCCAAGTAAGTAGGTAGTTCATTAAGGTGCTCAAGTCATCTTATCTTAAAATATTTTATCTCCAAAATGAAATAACACTTCTTGTAATTTCACTGTCACTGCAGATATTTGCTCATAATGCTTGAAAGTGTGTGACTTCAAAGTAGACATGCCTACCCACAGTTATTCTCCCTCTGAACTGCCTTACTGTTCACTCTTACTAGTTCAGATTAAGTTATTTTAATGTGTATTCATTGGTGTTTGTTTAAATGCAGCTTTATTGTAGAGCTCTGAACATATTTCTAGTAGTCAGTGTCTAGGAATAATCTTAAATATTCTATTTAATTATTTTTGGTGTAACATTGAAAAAACAGAAGGGCATGAACATAAATTTCAGTGGTTTAGTTCTAATTTTGCTCAACAAAAATAAACACCTCCTTTTTAAATCAGTGACTTTGCTGTGATGTTGCAGGCACGAAGATATTTTCTTATTTAACGTAATCCTCGTTGGAAAATACAGGCTCTGAGAGAGACACGGGGGATGAGGATCAGACGTGACAACAGACGCTGTTGCTGTCCCCAGCCATTTTCTCCATCACTTTGATGGATGTTTCTGTCCCCACGGCAGGGATGTCTGCTCAACTCATGAATCGGGTCCTGAAGAACAGCAGTTTTCAGTCTGGCATAGTATGGTAACTAACTTCTGCTTCAGTTTGTCTTACTACAGAGGGCTAAATGCATAATAAGAAGTGATGCAAGAACAGATTTGCAAGCAAATCAGATGTGGTGTCTCCAGGTCAGCAACACACTGGTGAGGCCACACCTTGAGTACTGTGTTCAGTTTTGGGCCCCTCACTACAAGGAGGACATTGAGGTGCTGGAGCGTGTCCAAAGAAGGGCAACGAAGCTGGTGAAGGGTCTGGAGCACAAGTCTTATGAGGAGCAGCTGAGGGAGCTGGGGTGGTTTAGTCTGGAGAAGAGGAGGCTGAGGGAAGACCTTATTGCTCTCTACAACTCCCTGAAAGGAGGCTGTAGTGAGGTGGGGGTTGGTCTCTTCTCCCTAGTAACAAGTGATAGGACGAGAGGAAATGGCCTCAAGCTGCGCCAGGGGAAGTTTAGGTTGGATATTAGGAAAAACTTCTTCACCAAAAGGGTGGTCAGGCATTAGAACAGGCTGCCCAGGGAAGTGGTTGAGTCTCCATCCCTAGAGGTATTTAAAAGATGGGTAGAATGTGGTGCTCGAGGACATGGTTTAGTGGTGGACTTGGCAGTGCTAGGTTAATGGTTGGACTCAATGATCTTAAGGGTCTTTTCCAACCTTAATGATTCTATGATCTGGCACAGAGATGGGCCATGCAGGGAGGCAGCTGCAATCTTAGTGGTCCAGTTCTAGGCTGTTGCTGCAAATTTCTCAGAGTATATAAATGATTGTAAAGCAACTGATGAGATTAAAGTTAACTACATCAGAGGTAAAAACAACTGGTATAACTATTTCTGTGTGATTTATGAAGAAAGGAAGAACAGGACAGCCTTTGTCTGCCACAGTAATAAACTTACTCTTTTCTTCCATTGGAAGACAGACCAGCACCTGGAACTTGTGCAACCCACGAGATTTTAAGCTTTCTTAAGAAAAATCCACAACTTCTTTACAGCTGTAACTGTTGATAACAAAATACATTATGAATTGGCATGTATTAAATGTCTCCTTGTAATCCTACAAATTAACCTGGTTAACTACCTGAAGTTTCCAAAACTGACTTGAAATTAAAGAAACACTTTTGTGAAACACTTTATATAAATATATATATATATATACACACACACACATACACCTTTTGATCTTCATATAGAAAAATGCATATCTGTAACAGAGGATCAAGAGGAGCATGAGGATACACCTCAAATAAGACATCTCCTGAAACTTATTGGAAAGACCCTGAACAGGCCCAGAACCTTTTTGAATGTTTTACTTGGTGTCAGGGAGTAGAATTGCAATGCAGGAGAAAAGGGGACTGGCAGCTGCTCATGGTCTTACCCTCTTAGGCTTTCTCAAGGTTTAGAAGGTACCCCACTGGAAGAAGCATAAGAATGTTCAGTGGTCTGATGTGCTGTACCATGGAGTGGGACATGGTCAGAAAAGCAATAAACATGTGCTGAGCTTTTGCCCTGAATACAGATGAAACTAGTCATGTGCCCTCCTGACTTCTTTTGCCCCTAGACCTGAAGCTGATTTTAAAATATACTACGAATGATGTGGTTTATAACACATGTAGTGTCTTCCAAGTAGGATTTATCACACTTTCATATTGGTTACCTCTTCAAGTAAAGCTTAGCCTTTCCCTTCTTAGTTGTATGCTCTTTTTTTAACTAGATAGCATTCAAATAATCTTAAAGGCTTTTAATAGTTTTCTTGGGTCTTAAGACTCAATGGGAAATAATAGTTAAGGTAAAAGCAGACTATGAATTTATGTAGGTATTTTTCTTCTCTGGGAATGACTAATTAATTGGAGATAATTTCATTCACATTTGCTGCATTTCCTTCTTTGTTATTTTTCTCATTAGCTTTTGTCAAAAGCATGAGTAATTGTGCAAAATACGTTTAGAATACAAATCAGACCTATCAGAATAGTCGTATTCCTAATTGGTGAAGATGATTTAATGAATACTTACACACTATTTTCTTGCTTTTATGTAACCAAACCCATATTACACTTCTAGCATTCTATGAAGTTTTAAAATTCTGAACATTTTTATTTCACTTGACACACACACGCGCACACAGACACAAAAGTAACTTAACACTGTTTTTGCGTGGAAATGAAACCTACGATTTATTTTGAAATACTCTATTGGCATTCACTGGAATGCTTTTAGGTGATTCGGTGAACTCTGGAGGCCATGGTGGAGACTCCAGAGGTCATCCTATGAATTCTGTGAAATTCATTTTAGCCCTAGCTGCTGCTAATAACCTTTCTATCTGCCATTAAACATAATTTTTCTATAGGTTTAGTACAGACCCAGAAGGCTCTTCTGCTCCTGTTAAAGAGCACCTCCCGTCTTCAGCCAGCCCCCACTTAGGAGGAATGTTCTTTTTCACGCTTCAGCAGCCATCTGCTATGGATGGCTCGCAGGTCCATTATATCCCGAAACTGATGGAACGATGCCGCTGCTGTGTCATACCGTGTGAGACGTCTTTAGAGCTGTCCCCTGCGGGTATCTGCGATAATAAATACTGTGGGCGATTGACAAATTGCGGTGGCAGGGTCAGGAAGGGGTATCCCCGTGCGAAAGCCTGAAGCTGCCATGTAACTGGAACAGTGCGGGGTTTAATTCTTTCAGCAGGCGAATCTTTTAAATTATGAGATTTAAGTATGGTCTAGATATCATTAGGGCACTTCAGCTCTCAGAGTTAGAGGTGAGGAAAAGTGGAAAGCATTGCAGCCTTGCATTTTTGAGAACGGATCT
Organism: Platalea leucorodia; assembly: GCF_965183815.1. Taxonomy (NCBI): domain Eukaryota; kingdom Metazoa; phylum Chordata; class Aves; order Pelecaniformes; family Threskiornithidae; genus Platalea; species Platalea leucorodia. Next base: position 65,028,958 of record NC_138827.1, read on the forward strand.
GGGAGCTCCTTGTTTCTTCTGCAAACTTTACCAAGTTATATGGCCTCTGCGTGTATAAAGCACACAAAATAAACATTGGATTAAAGGTGAAAGCTAGCCATCACTGAAAGCCAAGTGCTGTATGAATTCAGGTTTTTTCATTAGGTTAAATTTTGAGTCACACTTGCTCAGACTTCAGTTTCCCAGGCTGACCTGGAAGGGCCAGATCTCTGCAGGCAGAAAATGTTCCCAACTAAGGAAGTCTAATGTGGAGGTCTGCTGCAAAACTGGAGCAGCATGCATGAAAGATACTCCAGTGCAGTATCTTGCTCTATGACAAAGGAAAATAAGATGTGAAGAAGACTTAAGTATTAATGTTGCTGCCTTTTTCAGCTGGTGCAATATAGCACATCTGAAGATTAAACAAAGTTATGCTACCTTTTAATGTCCTCAAATTCAAAAGATGCTACATCATAGCCAAAATATTGCACGGTGCCTGAATATGTTCTGCATAGTAGTGTAATGGACTGTAATACAAGGTTGTCTATGAAGTTTAATACTGGGCTAAAAATGGGATTATGGGCAATATTGGAGGATGTAACTTCCACGTTGGTGTGTGGGTGTGAATTAGAGATGTTTAATTAACCTTTTTGATGTTCAGACTGTGCTGCATTATAAACTGCACCTTAAAGGATTCAGTTGGGAAGCTAAATTATGTCAATTTAGACTCTTGCTTGGTTCTCACTGAGCCCAGAGTTTAACAGAGCACTGCAGTACTGGGGCAAATAGAGTTCTGCTGACCTCTAAAATTGTTTCTGGAACTGAAAGCAGGAGGAAGATAAGAAAATATAGGAAAGCCTGGATAGAAATAACAAAATAAAGATACTGTCAGGAAAAAACAAAACAAACTTATGAAAGGAGGAGATTTACCTAGGTCTACTCGTATCTCTGGATTATATTTGGTATGCAGGAAAGGGGTGTGTAGTAGTTCGTCACTTGAAAATTTGGCAGATACATTACTACTGTCTTTTTTCCATTGAATAGAGCTTCAGTTTTCTTAACTACACCACTAGTCTTTATCAACTCTGTTTCAATTCTGTTATAGTTACTCCTGTGTCATACTGGTTCTTATGTTTAAAGCAAAAGTTTTGCTTTTGTTACTGAATGTGTTTTTTTACAAACTGTTTGTGAAGGTGCAGAAGCTTCCTCTCTATAGAGCTACCTTTTTGACTCATTTATCTATAGGAAAGGTGCCTCATCTGAATTGCATGCTTTAAATATGTATAGTACATTGGAATACAGATGCGTTACATGAAGTGTGGAGGTCTATGTCATAGTGCTGGAAATGACCTAAGCATCACTGATAAATGAGACGCTAAACAGCCGCAAGGCTTGTGTGCAGTTGAGTGTGTTGCTGTTCGCTCTCTTCTTGTTGTTCAAATACTAAAATCTCTACTAGTAAAATGTAGTATACTCATCTTACTGAATGCATAATAAAGTAATGTTTCTTTATAAAGAGCTTTTCTCACAATGGATAAATTTTGACTTAAAGTGCTGGTCAAACTCGCAGTGAAACAAAGGAAGCTTTGTGGGCAAAATTAAGCTGAAACATGGCACTCATAATTTTGATTTGAAAAAATCACAGCAGAGTTTTCTTGTGTTTAGGTAAAATCTGTTTACTGTTTTTTTTTTTTGTTGTTGTTGTTGTTGTACACTAAATGACAACTTGGCAATGAGATGCTTCTTTAATTAAATGCGAGCACAAGAATTATGCTCTATGCTGTTTGACTCCATCAATACTGTTGGTGGTGTGGAAAGCTGCTCTGCAGTTTTGTGCATATTATGTTCATGTTATGTGAAATGGCTTGAAGGCATTGGCCTTGGAAAGCCGTGCCGTGAGTTGCTGCCAGCCCTCCTCTCCTTTGTGCTTTCTCCACAGTGGTATAACCTATGTCATGCAGCTGAGAGGAGGCAATACAAATGGTGCATGTCTGTAGCCCTCTGGTACGGTACTGCCATGGCTAATAGCAGGCCATCAGTTTTGTACCCAGTTTGGAAGGCCTCATCACTGAGGCCTGTCAGGCTTGCTCAGGCTGGACTCTTCATGACCTGTCTGCAGCTTTGTCTTATCTGGTTTTGCTGTAACAGCAACTCTTATAAACTGACCAAGTGCCTGTGGCAATTTTGTTTTACTTTTTGTTTATCCTTGTATGGTGCCACCACAGTTTCGTGACTCACAAGTGGTGTGCTATAGAGAAATCCAGGCCTGCTGTGGTAACAGAGGCCTTGAAGAGCGGAGATGCAGGAGGCACGTGGAGGTGCACAGGCACAAGGTGCCGCGGGGGCTGTAAGCAACTCGGCCGTGCAAATGCAAAGAAATGCAGACCACCTGAGCTGGCAAAACTGGCTTTAAGAACAAAGTAATAGTGCCCAACATCCATAAAGGGGATCATGTAGTAAATCTGGATGTAACGTGGAGCTGCCAACTGATGTTGAAAGATCGAAAGATAAAAATGTTGGCAAACTTTTATTTAAATAAAACTATCCTGAGCTCATCCCAGAGTGAGGAAGAAGAAACCATCAGCATGAACATCTTATTCTTCCAAGCAAAGGACTAGTGATGGTGAGAGCTCTCTAACCACACCAACACCAGAGTGAATCCCCTGGCTGAAGGACCCAGAGGAGTGCGAGCATAACACCAGAACGGTAAAAATTTCTATATGCACACTTAAATTCTGTTATTCTTTCTTCTGTGATAGTTAATTTCAACTAATAATGATGAGACTGTTAAAATGTCAGATAGACTGAGAACAAATTCTTGGCATATATGTATTTTATATATGGATGAAAGAAGTGCTTCCTATTTGCCCATAAAACAAGGTTTGAACATAATAAGGGTAAGGGCTTCTTTCTCAGGGGAGAAATTCCTCTAGATTTGAAAGCCTATTAAAATCTTTCTGCTTTCATGCTCAGAAGGGATGCCAGGATGTGATCCTCTAATTCCATCTTAAATCAGATGAATAAGCAATCAGCAATCATGAATATTGTGCCAGAACCGCATATCGAGTACAAGAGTAGAGATTGATTACTCGGTGCTTCTGCACAGAGGTATTTTGCAGGAAATCTGCATCACAATACATTGCTTCCTATTGGATTGAATTTAATAAAACAAACCAGAGGTTCAGCATTTTTCATAGATTCCACTTTCAGTGATGGCTAGATATATTTCTCTCTAAAAATAATGTTATTCTGCAGCTGAGGAATAGAGAATATTCTTCCAGTTACTGCAACATCAGCAGTGCTTTGCCATCTATTTTTCTAGCATGTGTGTTAAAATGATCCCTTTTATGAATCTGGCAATGTGTCAGCAGCATGGCTGAGAATAGCTGGGATGGATGTGAGCCATAAACCAAAAGCTAGACCCTCCTTGGTTTAAGAACACTACTTTATACTTGGCCAAGTCAAGATCCTGGCATCAGGTACTTCTGACTTGGATAGTTTGGCTTCATTTTGAGTAACTATTTTCCTTTATTATGGTGAGAGGAAAGATATGCCATGAGATAAGTATTATCACCCCTATATGGGCTGAACAGAGCCTGAAAGAAAATTTAAGTTGTTAGTTGTCAGCTTAGTTTTGTTCAGTACTGGGAATATTTTTTGTTACGTAGTAGTGTAACAGCTGTAGATCCGAATCAATTCAATGACTGATGCCCAGGGATCAAGAAGAGCAGACATGCACACAGAACCATACCTAGACTTGGGGGTGTGTTGGGGTGATTGCTTTATAACTGAACTCTGAATACCCAAAATCTTAAGTCTGTTTTGAATTCTGCAGCTGTGATCCAGTTCTAAGCAAAATGCTATATTACATTGATAATAAAAATTACTTGGACCTCTGTTAACTCATCACTCTGATGTTGCAGATAGAGAGAAAAATTGAAAGCACTATCACTGTACTCTGATTCAAATCTTTGGGTTTTGCTGCATTCCTAGAGAGGGCTATCAAATCTGATCATGAACCGGTTGCTGAATGACTGCATTTTTTTAGCTGGTTTACCTTAATATGCTTGTCTGAAACTATTGCGGTCGTAGAGCTGACTGAGGAGTAGGTCAAGTGTCCCTGCCATTGGGATGGAGTTGCCTGTGGAGGTGAGCAGAACGCAAGGGGTGGTAAGTCTCTTGCCATGTGTGTGTCAAAGCGCTGAGTCCACTGGAGATTTACAGCACTATATATGAACTGGAAAATAACTTGTATTTCTTTCATACTGTAGTGAAACCACTGATTTGATCAAAGTTACTACTGATATGTTCTGGTTATGCCAAATCAGAATCCCCAGCCCAGTCTTTTTGGTTTTTTCCACTAGGTTTATGATTGTCTTTCAATACTGTTTTAATAACATGTCAAAAAGGAACCTTCACTTTGTAACCTAGTTTGATGGCCCAGCTAGTATTGGTAGATAAGTTTAAGCCTCTTTCCTACTTGACTGCATTTTTATGAAGTCTGAAATGCCAATAAGCATTAAAATAAAAATTTTAACTGAACTTGGCAAAGGAAAACCTGAAAAGGTGTTGAGAAGACCATCTGATTTTTGACAAGTTGAGAGTTTCTTAGAGTGGGAGCTTGTAGCACATCTTTTTAAAAAAAAAAAAAATCAGTGCCTCTACATTGTATTTTCTAGCAGTTTTTAATCCTGAGACTACATTAACATTCTTTGTCAGGGGAATATGTTCACTATATATAGCAATATATCTCACATACAGTTTATTGTGTTGATGTGTGTAATGCGTTAGAAGCAAAATATACTTCAAAAAGTACATAAAAAGAAACTCATGTTGGATTTGAATCTGCTAATATTTAATCTGCACTTCATCTGACAAGGTGAGGAAAAGGCCCTGGTGATATGGAATTGTAAGAAATGAATAGGTTATTCTGGCACATGCATTCATCTTGCTTCTAATCAGTGAAACAATAACCTGGTCTACAGCTTAGCCTGTCAACAACTTGTATAAAATATTTGTGACTGCCACTTGTATCATCTTAAATATTAATAAATCTATCAGGAATCATATCTGCAAGCAAAAAGGCAGGAAAGGAGTTAAAGAATAGCATGCAGCACGTTTTTTAAACAAAAATAGCATTGCTTATGACCTATTAAATATAACCTATTGTATGCATATACCACCTATATAGCCAGTGCATGAAAAGTATGGTGGGTTACGCGGTAGTTGAAATATGTCGCTTTGGATCCACAGCAAATTTCAAAAAGAAAAATAATTGTTATAATTCAAGAAGAGTATGTGCATTACAGCTTTATAACAAAGCAGTCTGGGTTATATTATTTCTGAATGACATATAGCAGTAGTCTCTCTGCTTTTGCAGCTGCTGTATTGAAGAATGAAACTTGGAAAGCTTCATCATGTTTTCTACTTCTTAGGACTCCCCTGAGACTGCTGTGCTTGTATGCCAGTGGCCTCAGTTGCTTTAGGAATCCAGATCAGGAGGAATATAACTTCCCATAATAGACAGTTTTTGCACAAAAGGGAATAGTTTAAGGGGAGAAATCTGAGTGCCTGTTAACACTGCTTCAGGCAGAGATGATATCAAGGTCACACTAATGGTTTTCCTGATCTTGCAGCTCCAGGCCAATGGCCATACTCACCTCCAGGTGAATTGCTCTGTAAGTTGCCAGAATTGACCTTTTAAAAAATATAGCTTGCTTATTGGTCCAGGTAAAAAACAAAACAAACAAACAAAAAACAAAACCCCAAAAACCCCAACCAGACAAAAAAAAACCCCAAACCACCAACCAAAAAACCCCTATATATTTGGTCCTGTCCAGAAAGACTATACTAGCTGTCAAGTGAGATGGTAGAATCCCATAGAGGTCTTGTCTCCTCCAGACACCAGCTTTTTGCCAGGTGGAGCTGTGAAGTTTCTTGAAATTAGCGTAATGTTAAAGTACAAATGTTTAATTGGCTCTACCAGAAGTTAGCCAGGGATATAAATAATATGAGTCCTGTCCCACACAGTTCCTCTGTTAAGTTGCCTGCAAGGTGCTCAGCTGCTGACAGCGGTAACGTTGTACTCCTGTCTCAGCAATGGTACCCGCTCTGGAGACAGTTGTGTTGCTGTGTTTCTGCAGGAAGAGCGAGATGGGAAGTTTGTTACATGGGAAATGCCTGGTTAGTATTGAGCTGTAAGATTTTTCTGCTCTCGCAGTAGTAGAGCACAGACAACGTCATTCGGTGCATAGTTTTCTATTTGCGGTTTCCTCTTGTCCTCTTTTATTTATCTGCCTGACCAGTGGCCTCTAGAGCTCAACAAGGAGCAGTAAGAAATCTCAGGCACTTGTGTGTTAGTCAATGTGATCCCAATAGGAATAAGGGGAGTGAGCTGCAAAAAAGATACTTTTTAAGTTTTCATAATATTTTGGGTTGTGTGTTTGGTTTTTTTTTTTGTTTTTGTTTGTCTTTTTTTTTTTCCCAAATGAGCCATCTACGTTATGCCACAACAGATTGTTAGTAGCAGAGTAAATTGTATTATTAGCTTTGCTAGCTTTCGCCTCCTGAAGGCGAGTGTTCAACTTGGTTTTGTCATATCAGACAATTTGCTAATTTTGGTTTGGCTTGCATTGATTTGTTAGAAACTGCACTGCTCCTTTGCCCACAGCAAAATACAAATGAATGCATCTACAGAAATTTCCTGTTGAGGTTTTTCAGGTGTCCTTTAAGACTGTGACCTCAAGGATACATATAACCTTTTGGTGTATCTGCTTGCCTGATAACTTAAAATAATGTAAGACAATTATCTCTAAAAATCAATGGGAAAAATTATGAAAGAGGTGTTTCTATCTACTGGATTTTGAGACTGAAGTATCAAAGCATTTATGTTGCAAACATGGAATATTTAAGGAATATCTAATCATATCTTATTCTGTTCTTTCTTATAACTATTTACTATTGAGAAACTTAGTTGTAGTATATTTTTGACACCAAGAAAATCTGGAAAAGAATTGATCCTCTAATGAAAAATGCATTAAAATATATGCCTTAGATTGAGCTCTGGTCTCAGTGTAGAATGCTGTCAGATTCACTGGAGTGTTGTGGTATTCACACTGATGATAGCTTGTAAGGCACAGAACTAGGGGGATATTTTAAAGTGGTGTTTAATGCTGCTTAAAGGCTGCTTCATCTGATCATGTAGTTGGTGAATTGACTTAAACGATTCATCTGGAAAAGCAACCAACAAAACAGCTTGATGAAAGAGCAAAAGTAATTAACAATCAGTTAATTTGCTAGACATAAAAAAAATCCTTCTAATACTTGGTATGCCATAATATACTCAAAATACCATGAGGAAAAATGTATGAATCATGATGGCACTCGGAAAGTACAAGCGCTATTCAAAGTGGATCACACTTCATTTTTGGGTAAATATAATTTAACCATAGAAATAGCTAACCATCAGGCTGTCAATTACTTTCAAATAGCACAGGCACCAGTGTTCAGATAAGAATTTCAGTGTTCAGATAAGCTTTATACAGAAAGCTGTGCTAACAAAAGCAGATGCTTAGGTATAAATCCTGTCTTGTGGGAACTCTGTAGATGAAATTCTTCATCACTGTGGCTGCAGACCGAGACTCCAAGGCTGCTGTTGAGGCTAAAGGCTGGTTTATTGTGGTGGTTGTATCTAGTGGCCAATTAAAGTTAGGATATGTAGGTGCCAAATGCTATATAAACTATACGGTATTTTATTGGAAAGCTTATAATCTAAATAAATGGATTAACAGCTGGAGGGGCATGAGGAAAAAGGAGACAGTGTGCATAGATACATCTCTCAATGTGCATTCTTAGACTAAAAGTTTAGCACTTTTTATTCCCCGCCCCCCCCCCCCCCCCCCCCCGGTAGTAGACTATCTTGGGAAAGGTCTGCAGGAGGAAGGGCTTGTGCTGGGAGAATTTCATACATAGGACAATGATTTATATTTAAAATAGAAATAGTGTAAACTGAACCCATTTTGGAAGCTTCATAGAAGATTCCTAGTGGTTTTGCCACTTTTCCTAGTTTACCTAGGGCCACAGCCTCTTGATTCTCTTAGAGATGCTATTCATAGGTTCATACCAGCATAAAGGAAAAAATAGACTTGGGAGAAAGCTGTATATTTAGATATTTCTGGCCTGCCTTCAGATGTGAAAAGATCTGGTGATAAAAGCAAATAATTTCTAGGTAATGTGATCTTTAGACACTTCTAATTATTATGAGGTTAGCAATTACTAGGAGATTTTTTTGTATCTTTGTCATTATACTATGAACTATATAGACCAGGAATATGGTGATCACTTATAATTACTGATAAACTACCAGAAATATGTATTTATCAAGAAGTAATACTGTTGTTTGAAGTAAATGCATGGTGGTCTTACACACAAGAACATACATAAGAACGTTACTTAGGTTACCGACTCAAGCATCAAAATTTAGGAAGCTACAAAATCACGATGGCTTAAGCGATAGCTGCATCTCTTCTTTTGAATCTAAACCACACTAAATGAGGTGGGAATTCTGTGGAAAAAAAAATTAATGTGGTTATACAGTTAAGGACTGTTTCATAATGCATGTTCATGGGGAGGAAGGAAAAGTATTTTTTTAAAAACAAAACCACTTTGAATGTGAGAGGAAATTCACAGCATGAAGAAAAGGTGTCCCTTAAGATGATTCAAGGTGAAGTATCAAAGGGCTGCTCCAAACTATGGAGGTGTAAAATGGTTATTTCTCAGGAGAATCTATTAAAATGGGAATTGTCACACTATAATGAAAGGCAAGTGCTTTGATACCTGTAATTATGGTGAAATGTACCTTTCCACTCTGAAAATCCTCATTTTGGCTGCATTCAGCTCTTTCATATGGCGTTTTCCATTCTGGTCATTACTTCCTGGCATTTTTTGCACTGAAAGTAGTTCAGCATTTTTTCTGGGTTGTTGTGACATCAAACACATCTGGATTATGGTGGATTAATACAGTGGCTTGCAAGGAGCCACTGTGTAAGTCCAGGCTATTGTTGCCCCAGCCCTGCAAGTCTGTGCGAGTTGCTTCTGCTGCCAGAAGCAACACTACCGTCCTCTGTGGTCTCCGTCCACTTATTTGTGTCCAGATATCCATTACTCTTTTACCAGCCATGAAAATCTGTGCTCTCTGACAATGAACAGGATTAGTGTTTCTTTTGTATTAGCTAATTAACTGATAGGATCCCCAGCGTAGTTCATCATTTGGCACACACGTGCCAGCATAATGAAGGAAGGATGGGAAGGACTTTTTCAATCTTACACTGAACTGTGACAAAATTATTTGTCACGGTGGTTTCAACTAATTTTTGCTGTGGGATAATGAGACTAGGCTTAACCTCATTGAAAGATCATAGTATGTCTCCTAAAAGGGCAAACTAAATTTTAATAGATATTTGCAGACTTAGCTATGTTGCCAGATTTCCTCTGAAACTGCTGGAGGAGCAGTACTAGTTGTGAAAAGCCACAGATCATGTTTATCATAGCAATTTCATCTGGATCAAATAGTTTTGTGATCTACCTTTAGCTGAAAAAAAAAAGTAGGAAACTATATAGTACTACTGAAATTTAGTCAAATGCAGTGCCCCAGATCCTAGAAATTACTTCTGGGAATAATTCCAGTTGATAATTACCATTTTAAAATGTCTTTTAAGCCACTATGCTTAATTACCCATGTAAATATGTATTAGAATTTAAAAGTACCATAGATGCAGTTAAAATGAAATGGGAATGTGTTTGCTTGTAGATACAATAAAAATTATCTTGTTCTTTGATGTTTACACAGTGCTAAACAGAAATCTAAATAATAGAAACAGCATTTGAATGACACTTTACAATGTTGCTTTTCCCCCTGCTGGTTCTTGTAGGTCCAGTTTCATGATCAGGAGGACATGCTGAAAAGCCCCTTTGCTTTCTGTTTTGTGGGCATGTTTGTTTTGAGGCTGCTGAAAGAAGCAGGCTGAAGTGGTAGATGTATTTAGTGGTATTTCTTTTTCCACTGCAAATGGACGGGCTTAGGCAGGTGCATTTAAAATGTGTAAGTGCTGGAAACTTGGGAACAAACATTGTTTACTCGGGAAAATAGATTTTGAATTGGATGTAGTTTGTTGTAGACTGGATTCATTAACATGGGGCTGCAGCTTGGGCAGAAGCCTGCCTTGGTCAGATCTTCAGTGAAAGGCAGAGGCCACTTGTGTGGACATCGGGGTGTTGAGAGAGAAGGAAAAGCGTAAACATGGCTTATCATCTCAAGGTCTTGACTGATGTACACTTCACAAATTATCTGGGCTTTCTGATGCAACTTCTGTGCTCAATGTGGCTCTCCATGTTGCTTTTTCTATTTTACTACGTCTTTCACCAGTAACTTCAGAGCAATTTCTCCCTTGGCTTCTGAGCATGCCTCATTTGAGTTTATGCTGAGATAAATAAAAAGACTATCTAGCTCAATCTTTATGGGGACCTGAAGCAGGTCTACCTGGACTTGCAAGCTGCCATACAAGTGTGGTTGGTTTTTTTTTGTTTGTTTGTTTGTTTGTTTTTTTCCCCCTGGCAAAAGGTTAAATAGATGGAGGGAAAGAAATAAGCTATTGAACTGGCTGCTCTTAGTTTGAGGCAAAACACCAGGCATAATATGAAAGGATTGCCCTGTTAAAAATCAATTACTTCATAATAATCAAGTGTAAGCAGGTTAAACTCTTTTTGCACCCTTCCCTTTGCTCTGGCATGTTTCTCTCGTGCTTATTTCCAATAGTTAGCATCTCTCCTGTAGCTTTTATGTGTTGTAGATGGCAGATCATCCAGGTAAACTAGAACACTGTTGTAAGGGAGCAGTACTGACACTGTACTTAATAAAGGATAAACCTCTGTGGAATAAAGCATTTGTAATATACAGGGGCTTATACTATCCTGATTCAAGCCTAAAGATTGCCCTCCAGTGCCAAGTTAAAGTTGTCCAACTTTGATAGTGTGGCACTGCATGTCATCACCGCAACTGTCACCTGCCTGAGGCAAGGAGGAATACTGGTCGGGTTTCCAAGAGGATTATCATCATGGGAGGGTGAACCTTAGCATCTCTCAGTTCACATTCATCACCAAAAGGTCAAAAAAAAGTCTTAGTTTGAAACATTTTTTAAAGCATTTTAATAGCTCCACTCCCCTCCGTTATATAAATCCTTAGCAAAGAGGCTGAGCACAGAGGACTTCTCTGGTGGGAGAGGGGCAGTGGAGCTGCTCCTGCAGCACATCAGCTATGTGGTGTAGTCTCTGTAGCCTCTCAGCTGCAATGTGAGAGGGGATTTTGGTTAAATTGAAACACCGGGGGTTGAGTAACACTTACTCTACTCTGTATCTGATCTGTCCAGTACAGGTTATTCTCTTTGTGGCTTTTATATGTAGGGCTTTAAAGAACTCCTTCTGTGGCCCAGGAGAGCTTGTGTCCCACGTGAACCTGTCGCATTTCTCCCTTCCCTTTGAACTGATGCTTGTTAGGCTATAAATATTCATGGAAGAAAGATTAGGGCACAGTTGAATGTTTATGTTTGTATTATAACTAAAGGGCAAATTCCCCTTGCCCATATTCTTACTATAAAAAGTTTCAAGATTAGGAGAGTCTGTGTGTTAACATTAAATATGCTAAGGGAGTGTTGTCATGGGAGTAGCTTATGATCTGGCTGTGTGGACTTGTGCCTTCATAGTGTTATTACTGTATGCTTGCTTGTAATTGAGTCTTTTAATGAAACTTTAATGAAAATAAACATTTTTCCCAAGACTATTTTGAAATCCTCAGGGAGAGGGGAGAAAGCCCACGAGAAATGTTTGGCTGAAACTTATAAACAGAGGAGAAGAAGGTGATAGTGAGAGGCAGATATGAGCAAAGTATCCGATAACCTTTCAATCCTTTTGCAAAGTGAAAAAGTAGGTAGCAATAAAGATTTGTAAGTCTGATAAAATACCTCCAGAGGACCTAATTTCTTTGCAATATTGTGGTTTTACTAAATCAAGGTCAGATGAGAACTAGATTAGCTACATGATTAATGTGTATATTGGGCCTAACATAGCAAAGTCAGCCAGCATACTGAGGACACCTTCATTATAAAGACTGTGCGAATAAGCAGTGATGTTTAACCACACAGTAGATTTGACTGAAACAATGAAGTTATTTCTAAAAAATTTGCCATTCATTCACTTCAACAGAACTTACTTCACAAGAAACAGCAGCTTGAATGAAACAAAAGGAAAAAGAATCTTAACAGTGCGATGAATGGACTAAAAACCCTTCAAAAAGTGTACATTAGTGAGTTAACATTTAATGAAACAAATGCACTGTTTTCAGTTTTTTTTCTGCTGTACAGCTTATAGGAAGGAAATGTAGCAGGCCTGCAAAAACACTGGCTGTATGTGTGATGCAGCAGTATGCTGCACCATGAGTTCCCTGTCAGATGTGTTAGGTTTGCTGTGCACACCCAGCAGATCAGTTGTATATGTCCACTAGGTCTTCGACATCTGGAGCGGTCACATTCTTGCTTTTTGAACTGCAAAGCCTTGTAGATAAAGTAGAATAGATTTTATTTATAAAATGCATCCTAAGAAAAATAACAGCAAGCTGTTCCAAGTTTGTTAAACTTCATTGTGTTTTTTTTTTTTTTCCCTCTTAGATTAAAATAAAAACCCAAAACAAAAACACAAGTAGTTGAGAAAATGTTTAAAATTAGGCTTGCATTTCTAGATAATAATAGCTTGGGGAAAGGGTATTTCTATGGAAGCAAGGAATAAAATCAAACATAGGGGGAGTTATAATGAAAGCTATATGAGAAAGGAACTCTGCCTGAAAAGGTCTCATAACGTAGAGAACTCAAAGTCATCACTTTAGCGGGGCTGGGACATATCTGAGAAGAAATTGTGATGCCAGCTTTCTTTCTGAAAGGGAGAAGAATTCCGTTACTCTTGTATCAATGCTGGTGATGCATAAAAATGTGAACTAAGATCTATCTTGTTGCTAGTGATGTCATTATCTACAAGCCAGATACCCATTTTGCTGGGTCCTGTACAAACAATCCCTGGAACAGCTATTTAAGTAGATCACAATTAATAACAAAGAGCTGAGTTGTGGGAGTATCTTGAACACATAGTTTGTATTTTGTGGTGTAAAACCAAAATAATCCTTTTAAAACAGTAAAAAGTAATAATTTAGTCATCTACTGACACCCCAACAGCACCCTGAACTTGCCAACTCAGGCCTTCTGTGTTATTTTCTTTTTAAATAGTTTCTAAGAGGAAAATTACAGAAGTTGACAGAGCTATTATTAGCTAGTAGCACTTGGAAAAAAACCTGCATTTTTAATGATCTTTGCAGTTGATCAATCTGTGCATAACACAATACAGTGCGTGCTTATTTGTATGTAGTGTGGACTTTTAGGAAGTCAAGGTAAATCTTGCTGTCATGTAGTTTTAAGTCAATTAACTTGTGTAACTTCAGTGGCAATATTTACATTTGGAATAATCGGCACAATTTTCACTTCTCAAATACATTTAAAAGTGAATGTGTTGGCAGTTGTAACCACCTCCACCTTGTCTATGTACTTTTCAAATTGGGGGAAAGAAATACTAATTGGGAACAGAGAAAGGGAGAGAAAATGGACAATTTTTCCTCCAATGAGGACATGAAATAAAAATTGAGTAGGGTAGGGGAGGAGTGTTTTGAGGTAGAAGACTGGCAGTCTGATGTTTGGTTAGAGATGAAATCCAGGTGTTTAAGAAACTGTTGAGGTACTGATATTTTCTCATTACTCATTCTAATCAGTTTTTGAAAGATAAATGACTCATCTGTAGAATGCATTGTATTTTTTTTTTTTTTAAGAAAAAGTCCTTAGAGAATACTTCAGCATATTTTTTTCCACTAGAACAAACGAGCAGGTTGACCAGATGAGGTCTTTGTCCATCCAGCCCTGTATCTTAAATGGCTACTAGATGATACTAGATTAACTAGGCAAGCTTTTAGTAAGATTTCCTCAGAGGTGTCTGCCAGCCATTCACAATTTGCAATTAATGGATTGTTTGACCTAAATGTATTTTGGTTTTGTATTTAATAGTCTATTTCTTTTATAAATTTTTCTAGTCACATTCAAATCAGGTAAACTGGTAGGAACTATAATATCCTGTGCTGAGAGGCCCACAGGTTACTTAAAGGACTAGTGCAAACAAAGTAAAAATGAGATGTCTACACACTACACATTTCAGCTGCTTTGTAAGAAAAAGTAAACAAGTGTATAAACAGAGTCCATGTTCTTCTCTCGCTTTCTTGCTGCCTCCCGTATGGGACAAGGCCCCAGTTACTTCAGGACTGAGCTTTTTGATGAACTTAATTCAAGTGGCATGTTTAGACTGTGACTTGAAAACAGCATTAAACAGGATTTGGAAATTATTGGAATGATATTAATATAACAAAGTAGATCCAGCTAGTGGACAAGCTTATGAGGAAATAGGATGTTCTGTTGCTCTTTTGAGAAAAGATGTTTAGGGATTGAAATATTGGTATAACTTGTTTTATTAGTCCATTAAACAGCTTCCTAGAAGTCACTCTGCCACATCCTCCTATTTCTGGAAGATATTATGACCTTACTGACAAAGCCAGGTAGAAGGAGGGAGCTTACCAGGAGAAGAATTAGATGGCAACGCTATCTGTGTTGAATTGAAAAAATCAAGACAAGTACCTGAAAAACTAAATTTGCAATTCAGTTGTTCACTTTTCTCTTTCTTCCAACACTGCTGAGAAACTTTCACCACTGAAAAGGTGGAAACAAATAAAAACAGCCCAGAAGTGGCTGATCAGAACATCTGTTCTCTTTCTGCTTCTTCAGAAGTGAAGCTGCATCTTTTGTTGTGCTATTTTTTTCATATCTTTGTGTAGTTTTTCCAGAATGGGATTAAACTTTTAACAATGACAACAAGAGCTTCAAACATGTTCCACTAATTTCTTTTCTTTTTCAGCAAAGTAGTGGTTAATACCATCTTTAATACCTAGAAGCATGTCAAGCAAGATATTTTCATTATAAATTTTGGGGTGAAAGGAGAAAAGGAGTATTATTTGAGTACAACTACTGACTTAAATATTCATCTGTTTCTACCTTTTCTTTATATCTTTAGTAAATTTTGCATATTTGTTTTAAGGAAGTGCTTGCCATAGCATTAAACAGGCTTTGTATTTCAAATGCTAGGCCATTTTTCATTGCTTAAAACATGTGGTATCTGTGTAAACACCATTGACTTATGGGCTAAATCTATCAAAACTGAGATTGCTCTGCATGCAGGCACTTGGATGTTCACTTCTGGAGATACCTTGTGAAGAATTGACCCCAGTGCCCTTCCCCCATGTTTTTAAATACGAGAAAAGTATCAAAATTACTCCAGACATTAAAACTGCTGCACAACAAAGCTACAAATGTAGGTTCCTTATTACTAAATTTTAAATAGAAGTTGTAGTTATTTTAGGTATACTTGGATCAGTCTAGGCCTCTGATGTGTGAAACTTGTGTTGATCACCCATTTGAATCCCAGAAAGAACATTTCTAAAATGACAGCGTATATTGTTTCCCCTGATTTTCCTCAGACCTTCTGACCTATTAGTGTACATCACTAATCAAAATGTGTTACTTGCGGATCCTTAATTGAATTTGCATTCTAGTTCATTGTCTTTGTCCTATGATGTCCGTTGGTCAAGTCTTGGTCATTGGAAAAGCTGTCTTTTTTTCATATGGCTTCTATGATCCTTGCTGGTAGCTACAGCTGGTGACACCATACCAGGGAAGCTCCTGAGAGGACATGGAGCTCTCACTAGTGGTTGAAGTGAGGATCTAGATGAAATAAGATGAAACCTAGAATAGAAAATGGATCTATTACTCATTGAATGAGAAGATCACAGGCTACCTTTGTTTTCAGAACCAAATATCCTCAATATATTCATATTATATCCTCATATATCCTCAGTATATTTGGAACAGGCTGCCCAGGGAAGTGATTGAGTCCCCATCCCTGGAGGTATTTAAAAGACAGGTAGATGTAGTGCTTAGGGACATGGTTTAGTGGTGGACTCGGCAGTGCTAGGTTAACAGTTGGACTTGATCTTAAAGGTCTTTTCCAACCTAAATGATTCTATGATTCTGTTCTACACACAATGCATCCACTCACACAAGCATTCATTCTAAGTAAGCAAGCAAGCAAGCTAAAAAAAAAAAAAAATCTATAAATGATTATAGGTAGGCATTTCTGGTGCTTTTTGAATAAGATGAAGGTTTGTATATTTTAAAATTTGCTAGGAATACAATATTTAAGATCTCTGTGGAAGGGGAGAGAATTTGTCTCAAAGATTGACCATGAGCCGGAGGAATGTCTTTATATTTTAACATTCTGAGAATATGAAAATTGCATTTTTGATGGTGTTTGGACTGTCAATACCAACTCAAAACCCATGATAACAACAAGCTATGCAGAAAGTTGTACTGCTGTTGTGAGATAATGCTGGCACAATGATTAACTCATCAATCAAACTCAGAGCAGATACTCCAGAAACAAGGAGGTGAGTCTGCAAAGATTGATAAATATTACTCAACAGAAATTCTCAAACACCTTGCTAGAAGGGGTTTCTAAGAAAGTAGTCTTGTTAAAACCCATCTGTCTGGAGACAGTTTTTCCCTGAAGCGCAAGTGCAGTGCAGTTCTGCTGTAGTAGGATGGACGCATAAATGTTAACTTTTTGTTAGTAAACTATAGCAATACGTACATAAATTCTCGTAAATGTCATATTAATATAGCAACATTAATTAATTAGATATCTAAATATCGTACAAATTCTCATAAATATCATACATAAATATCTGTATATAGGCATATGTGCCCACACACTTCTAGAGTGTTAGTGTGTCCAGTATACAGGTGTAAGCAATAATATGACAGCAATAATGTCAAGTTTTGCTTTAGAAGTTTTCTTTCCTACTATGCTCTTTCTGTTTTTCCTCCAGGGTTTATGTATAAGTTTTCAATGCAGAACATAACTGTGTTGTTATGAAGGCTTTCTTTTTAATAGTAAGATAATAAAAGTTATTGCATTTCTGAACAGTGCCTCAGGCATTTATTTAAATTAAATTAATGCTTGAAAAAGGCTGCACTCAAGCACTTCCCTAATTGCTACCTCAAAATAGAGTTTATGCCCAGAATTACAGGGATCTGAACAAGGGCTTGATTCACCGTAGTGGAAAACATTTGGCAGTCAAAACCTGTCTATGCCTGTGCAAGCTGTCCCCTAACTTTGGCATCCGAAGGTGGTGGTTCTGGTGGGGCAAAACGACCTCAGCTTTGAAAGGATGGAGGAGCTTGGCTGCTGTCTCTTGTCAGCACTGGGGTGGTCCTTCTGCTAGCACGTCTACATCTCCTGCAGGCTCAGCATCCTGCATGGCATTCCAGCAAGATGTGACGTCTCAGGAAACACAGATTTGTCTCCCTCTTTTTTTGTGTGTACATGTGGTCAGAGAAATGTCTGACACTTTGTATATAACGGCTTATAGATCGCAGCAATTACCCATGCAGGGAGAAAGAAAACTGATTTAAATGCTTCTTTTTGGAAGAACAGAAAGCTATATTTCTTACAAGGGTAGAAGGGGCTGACTTCAAAACACCCCTCTGAGTCACTGTTGGTTTTGAATTTTCTTTTGACATGTTTAATGCTCTTTAGGCACAGTACAGGAATTTATGGCTTCAGGGATTCCTGTTGTAGACTGCATACCTAGAACTTGGCGTGGCAGGCCATAAATACTGGTCTGGATAAAGCCCTGAGCAACTTCACTGAGACCCTTTGAGTAGCAGGTTATATGCTCCCCTAAGGTCCCTTCTAACCTGAACAAATTTATGACATAAGAAAAAATGCACACACTTAATCTCAAATAGAAACAAGATTGTAATTTAACATCTACCTGCTTGTTACCTCTGCATGTAGATTAGATCACCTGTTCAGCATCTGATACAGGCTGACTAAAGATTTGCATTGGTAAATTGTACTAGTCAGAACTAGAAACATCAACGCTTTCTCCTGTCTATATTTTCTGCGCTTTAGGGATGAGGTGATAGCATAGAGAACAAAGTTGCAATTATCTAAAAAGAAGTTTATCCTGTATGAGATCCTGTATGAGTAATGCTCTGAATACCCCAAGAATCTCCCAAGACCAATGGTATTTGTCTGCCCCTGGACCCCTCTGTTTCCCGGCTTGGAAGCCCACTCCTTCATCTGGAAATTCCTATTGCCAAAGGGGTTTTTTGGTCTTGTTGTTTTTGTTTTGGTTTTTTTTTTTTTTTTTTTTTTTTTTAGGCAGTGGGGTACCTGAAGCAATTTAAAACTAGCTTGGGCATCTTTATAATAAACTGTAGTTTAGATGTATTATGACCTATAACTTTTCCTTCTTATGGTTTGAAAACAGATGAGGAAGAAACTCTGAAGATTATTTTTTTATTATTATTAATTTTCAGCAGATTTTTCCCTTCCCATGGGTTTCCATTAGAAGTGGATTACATTGTGCCCCTGGTAATCATTGAATAAATATGTTAAAAAGTGCTCGATCATTTTAGCAAGTACCCCCATGTGGCTTCTGCAGTGCCTTGTTTGAATTTTACAAGATGTTCAACATTTTCTATGCCTTATTGGTTTGACCTTTAAGTATTATTTAAAAAGTGGATGTGATATCATCTGCAACTAGCAGATGAAGGCTTACGAGTAAAAGGACAATATTTTGTGGGAGAATTGCTGTATTTAAGAATAGCATGGCCTTTGAAGGTCTTGTGAAATAGCAATAAAATTTTGTATTTTCTAATAGAAAAAAGTAAAAGGCTATAGTTTATAACCTGAACTTGGAAGTTTTTCCACCTGATCTGATTTTTTTGTTATTTTCTGTATCATTAGTTACATGCTGGGCAGTATAAAGGTATCTTTATAGCAAGATAGCTTAGATACAGGAATATAAAGAAAAATGTCTGGTTCTACCTTTAATGTAAACTCACATAGTGTATAACTATACAGTTGCAGAGTGCATGTGAAGGATTTGCAGTTTCTTAAAGGAGTCTGGATAAGGAGAACCATGAAGTAAAAGTGAAAGATTTCATTAATTATAAAAAAAAAAAAAAATCTGTGTAACGTAATTATATACAAATATAATTTTTGTCATTTCATAGTTATTTGGGGTTTTAGTGCGTTTTTCAGATTGTTAAACATAATGACTGTAGAACAGCAGTTTGCAGGCTGTGGACACTCTTGGGTATCGCTGTCCTCTGAGAGGATGTCAGGAGCGTAGCTGTTGTGCATGTTCTGGGACTGGATGGCATCTCAGTTTTGTGTTTTGTTTTGCCCATGAAAGGCTTATACTTTTGTTGCCGAAACACCCACCTTCACTGAGAAGTTGCATATTTTTTTTATTGAGGGGTTCAGAAAGCGTTATTTGGTATTATCTGATGTGTCTCTCCCTCTGAGCAGACTTAAAATAATAAAGATGCAGTGTTGAGGCTGAATACAAAATATTGTATGAGTTTGTGATAGTATTAACTAACTAAGCTATGTGCATTCTGCAGAAAGTATTACCTTTAGGTTATTTTCCACAGGACCTTTTTAAGTGATTTGAGGAAAGCATTTGATATAACATTGGCCAGTTCTGCTATATGTGTATTTTTCATGGATGTGGTTTGCTTGGGTTTTTTTGTTTGTTTGTTTGTTTGTTTTTGTTGTGTGTTTTTTTTTTTTTTTTTTCTTTCCCCAGAGCTAGCTTTTCTGTCTGTAAGCCTTTAGCTGTGTTTGGCAAAGGAAGGATTTAAAAAGCTTTTTCCAGCAAAAGTGGACCAGAATGAGCCCTTTCTGCCAGCTGGGACTACAAATGCATCTACTCAGTGTGGTGTTGCAGTCAGGCACGATTGACTCTAATTACTCCATTAAGGAGACCACTGAGACTACAAAGAGAGCCTGTGAACAGTATTTCCCTTTCTGACCTTGACCTAGGAGCAGAATGACAAAAATAATATTGTATGAAATGTAGACTCTCTTAAACCTGATTGTTTCATTATCCTCCATCAGCCTCCAGTATTTAAAAGGAAAAGTGTAAGCAATAATAGAGAACAATAAAAAGGATACCAAAATTACCATATTACAAAAAATTGGTTACTACTTTGCTTCTTAAACTACATGAAGAATAACAAAGATCTTTATATGTACTGGGGTCAGTTTTCTATTTTTCAATCCATTTTGTTCAGTTTGCTTAAAGGACAGCTGGTAGGAATTCACTTTGTGTTTAACCCTAGGCTTAATCTCTTCCTCTCGGGTGGGAATTGAAACCCTTTTGTGCTGAAGTCAGTAAATGCTTGCCAGGCACTAAATATAATAAAACTCATTTCTGATTGTATGAACATTTTAAGAATGCGGTAATGAATGACACGAAGAACAATGGTTGAAAATATTACAGTTAAGTCTCAGTTGAGTAATAAAATGTAGTTACATTTCCTTACCT
The DNA here is from genome assembly GCF_965183815.1 of Platalea leucorodia. Lineage (NCBI taxonomy): Eukaryota > Metazoa > Chordata > Aves > Pelecaniformes > Threskiornithidae > Platalea > Platalea leucorodia. The sequence continues at coordinate 65,049,527 of NC_138827.1, forward strand.
CTTTTTTTTTTTTGGTGTTTTTCCCACCAAAAAATTACCAGTGTGTCTAGGTATTACATAACCCTTTTGTCTGAATATCTTATTAAAAAGGACTCATAATACTTAATTTTATACCCTTCAAAATTTGAAACGTTTCAGGGATGTTTCATTTTAATACTGAATTTCTTTTCTCATCTTTCCCAGAACTGGGACTGCAGAGAGCTTTTTCGCATTGCTGAAAAAAATACAAATGACAACTGAAATAATTCAGGACAGGTAACTATTTGATTATCTCAACTGACAGCTTCAGTGGCTTTTTGCCACTTTGGACATCCACACATATAGTTATGTGTGTGTGGATGTCCAAAGTGGCAAAACAGAGTTATGTGTGTGTTGCTGAAAACAAGACCTGCTATGGCTACACATAAAATGATCTGAAACAGATTAATGAGTCTTGAAGAGAGTCACAGTGGGACTCAATCCGTAAGGGAAGGAGCTCTGTGGATGATGCTCATGATGAGAAAATTTTTCCTTCTCTGTCAGAATTGTGCCTCATCCGTGCTCCTGATTGTGTCTTATAGCTATTTTGGACTTCAGTAAACACTCCCTAATGAGAAATATCATGATGAAAGCTGTACTTTTGTAAATAACAGGTCTGTTTTAGTAGTTCAGCCGTTGAAGAGAGATTGCTCAGCATTCCTGAAGCTATTCATTGCGGTGTTCTACAGAGAAGATGTTTTCTCTGTGAATCAAAGCATTTTGCTGTCTCTGGCAACAAAAGACCAAGTGACTTCAAAATTGTTAGAACTTTATCATTTTGCATTTGTTCTTGCCCAGTGTTTACATGATGCTATGCTGCTCTTAAAAATCAAAATCTCATTAGCATTTAAACCCAGGAAAACTGCTGTCTCTACTTCCTCGTAGTCTGAATGGGTTTAGAGCACTCATTACTTGCTTTTGTTTCCAAGAGAGGAACTCAGCTGCGTTCTCCAAAACACGTTATCAGCAATTTTTCTTGCTCACAGTGCAACAGGTGGATGTGTTACCTTTACTCTTAACAGGAGCACTATATAATTTATGTAATCTTAACAGCAAAAACTGTTATCAGATGCTTAAAATATGAATACTTTAATTAATTTTCTTCTGGTTTACTTCGCTTTTTTGCTCTTCTAAAGGAATATTTAAAACTTCACATGGAGGTGCTGTCTTCTTGGAGCTGTTTACAGATTAAAAAAAAAAAAAGTTTAAATGTTTCTTTTTTGTCAGCAGTAACTACTAGTTTGTCATTTTACCTAGAGCTGAGAAACGTCATTACAGTGTCTCCTTTTGTACTTCTCACTGCTTTCATCAGGATGTCTGTTGTGCTGGCATGAAGAGGCTTAAATTCCAGCATCTTTAAGATATTTAATTACTTTTTATGCATCATTAAAGATACAGATTTATATTCTGATTTGGGATTAAACATCCCCTCAGATTCATGGTGGGACACATCATCCCTGCAGTTTCATTTTTGATGCTTCTGTTGCAATGGAATGAATTAGTACAAACCAGGAACTTAAGCCAATGAAGGGCTACAGGAAAAAGTAGCTTGTCCTTTTTCCTCTTGATATGTGATTCAAATGGAGATATTCCTTATGAAGACTAATAACTGTCTTATAACTACCAACTACAATGATAGCAAAAAAGTGTGTTTAAGATCAAAACTGACTTGTTAAATTCTGGCTCTCTAAAACCTCTTCCTCAAGCACTGAGCATTTAACATCTCCCTTTGGTTTGCTTTCCAGCTAGAACTTGCTATTTACCCTTTCCTATATCTTGGCGTTAGTAAAAGCTACAAGTTAAACTACTTCTGTATAAAACTTCATACCCTCTGTTTGATTATCATTTCCGAGTGTCATATCTTATGACATCTTGAAGTTTACAACAGTTTATTATTCTGGAGGAGGCTATGGTGATTACGTTGTCTTTATGCTCTTTCACTTATTAAACCTTTCCCCTCCTAATCTGCTTAAAGCTAATTCCAAGTAACATTGAAATTAAACTTTAGACTTGTTTTCCAGGATTTCAGCATCAGAGATGATTTGAAAAATGACCCAAGGCTTGCAAGAAATGGTCAAAGCAGGATTAATCCATTAGTTAATTACAAAGCCCTTTCACCTCGAAAGGAGACATTATCATTGTTGTCATTCTTGGCCTTGTATGAATTGCTTGCGGGGTACCTATTAAATCTTGTACATGTCTGTGATACCTATGAATGTGAGATTACCACTGCTTTGTTTAAAGCTGAGGTGGCCAAGAGACCATTTCAGTGTTGTGACTGCTGGCAGCGCTGAAGGTTTAGTTGAAATGTGTGCCTGAACAGCCCACTAGTTCTAGTTCATTGATGCTCGTTATCGTTTAATTATGTTTTTATTTATGAATGGCATAATGGAGACTTCAGTGGGCTTGAGATTCCCCAGAGCATAAATGGGTATTAGTTCCTCTCCCCCTCTGTTAGCTCCATCACATGTAGCATATTTGTGTGCAATTTATGGGTGTCTAATGGAGCATTTGTTTGGGCATGCTGGATGTTTCAGTATTGGGTCTGTCCCTGGAGTACATTATCTCCAGATAAAGATATGACAGCCATCAGTGAACTCAGATTGCCCTGTAAAGGTTTTTAAAAAAGGGAGTTGGAATTGTGATTATTAATTTATAATTTAATTCCCTGTTTACCTAATACATCTCTCAAAATTTAAATGAGATTCTAGGAAACACTGATCAACATTAGGCATGAGCAAATACCCAAAAGTTTTGTCTTCTGAAAAATCACAATGGGTTCAATTATAAATAGTTCAGGTGATGTAAATTTCTGACCCAGTTTTGGACAGAATGTAACATTCAGAGCTTTGCCATCATCTTGTACATCATCTTGGCGTCTGAGCTGGGTAGCAGAGCCTCAGTTAGCACTCTACCCAGGCTGTGGTAGAGATTTTGGACAAACCTTGTATCCTCAGGCTGCTTGGAGTACCTTTAATTTAAAATGTGAATACCTGCTTGGGCATTCAGTAATCGCTTAGGAGAGATTGTCATCTTTCATTACTGCATTAACCTTTAGAACTACCAACAGTGTGCCAGCTCGCAATAATTGAGCAGAGGTCCACGAAAATTAGTTTCTTACTTTGTGATTGCACATATGGTCAGGTCATTCACTCACTGGAGTTATTTTGCCAATGACATTCCTCTCTCACTAAATTTAGCTTCGTTTTTTAATTACTAGTTTAGATTGTTATCTCTTTAAAATACCTATCCTAGAGCTAGAGGAGGAAGAATGGGAGAAAAACCTCTGCATCCTTTGAAACTCATAGCTCACACCTTTTCCAGAACTGCTTTTATGGAATTTAATAGAGCATGGGTTTGAGCAGATTCCCATTGCTGTGTTTTGAGGGAAGGAACAAGTGTTTGGGACATCATGCATTCTGAAATAGAAACTATAATTTCATGTTTCACACAGTCTGTCCCTCCTTGCCTGTGCTCCAACCCAAACACCCCTCATCTAACAAGCTAGACTTATTTTTTTCCTTCTGTGGTGTGATATTCAGAAGTCCTAAATTCTTAGCACTTAATGGAATTTAGGCATGTGCAATGTCCATAATAATGGGGTATTGGTGTTACTTCAATAAACTTATTTTTAATTAGAAATAGGTAGGGCATTCAGAGTTGCAGACAAAACTGTCCTGACCACCCAGGAATTTAAAATTCCCCTGTGCTGGTGAGCAGCCCTGCATCCAAGAAACCAGGGAGTCCATCGAGCCCTCGCTAACTGAGCTCAGTGTTTAAAGCCCGTCTCCTGGAGTCCTGATCCCATCTGCCACGGAGCAACTGGTACTAAAGGAGATTCAAAATCTCACTTTGGGCAGTGCTGTTTGTGAGTCCTGGCTCTCATTACATAGGGTAGACACTGCAGGTCTGATTGGAAAACAGAACTCTTCTAGGGACTGATTCTCAGTCAAATTCAGATGATGTAAACGTAACTGCAAAGTTATGTATTTGTAAGTCAGTGTGAACAACTTGAAAGTCTGTATGAAAGAAGCCTTAGAGAAGTGATTTTGCATACTGAGCACATTTCTTGTCTGAACCGCATGTTATTAGAGGCTGTTTTCAAATTGGATAGAAAGCTCTCAACTTATGCTCTTGAGGGCTGATCTACCATTTCCAGTTACATAATGTAGCACTTTCTTAATTTCTGATAAAATGTATGTTGGGTAGATTTTTATACTTTAATTTCTATTGCTTTAGAAATTGCTAATAGTAAATCACACCATACATCTTTGCAAGTGGAGCTATGCAGACTATTCATACTAAACGTGCTGAAAACGATGCTGAGAGTAATTTGTTGAAAGGACTAATATCTCCCCATATCACTTCCAGTCACTTAAACAGCTGAATCAAAACCAAATGTTATTTTCTTCAGCTGTGAATTATTTTCATTATGCCACTTACAATTTTCCAGTCCCCAAATTTTATGCAGTGATTTTTTAAAAAAAAAACCCTACTATTTGTTTGTTTATTGTTTATTATGGTGCTGATAGATGTCCAAACCACTTAAGAGATAATCAGGCAATTTCCAAAGTACTTATCAAGTGAATTAGAGACAAGTTGAAGGTGCAGCAGGAAAAATTCATTTCTATTAAACTAAATTGTCTTAAATTAATGAGGTAAAGAAAATACAACTTGTGTCTGACCTGCATCCAAGATTTTTCCCTCATTCAAGTAGAGCAATTAGTGATTTATCTGCATATGCAAATGTCCCAAAATAACTATTTTGGAATAATTTTTCTGAATAATTGCGTTGATATAAATTTCCCACACAGGCAGTCATACTCCAGAACAAGAATTATGGGATTAGTTTAACTTAATGGAATAATGTGTTGTTATTCTAAGACGAGTCTGACTTCATGGAATTTTATTCCAAAGTAATTCTCCATATTAGTTATCAAGTACTGGTAAGCTTGAGGAGTCTAAGCACTCTTATAATTTCTGTAATGGTTTTACAGAATTTGAAGCAGGAAGGATCTGCGAAATTGCCAGGCCTGATGAAGCATGTATCGAAGTCCCTTAAATGTCGCAGTCTTATCCCTGCAATTTATTGGTCTCATGTATAGCTAACACTGCTTTGTTTTTAGAGTAAAGATGAATCTTCTACAAAGGTAATCAGCTTTTGTAAATTCAAAATATGGAAAAATTACAATGCAGTTAGAGTTCATTGCTCTAATAGTCTAAAGTGTTTGCCCTCATTTCTCCCCAAATCTCCCATAGCTTAATTTTCCTGATGGCGAAGTTGTGATGAAGTAGAAAAACACAACTGCTCACTTGCTGCTTCTTTTGATGAGAGGTACTTTATTACAAATTTGCATAACAAGCAATTTAATTTCTCATTGTAATCCCTGGAAGTTTTGATGACCATCTTTGTAAATGTAAAATTGTATCTGCAGATCCAGTGAAACCAATCTGTGGTGCAATTTTATAAGGGATGGAAATATGTCCTTTGACACAATTTTCTGCAGGGTCACTTCAGATGATGTGATGTTAACCAATTAAAACTTGTCTGATTGCTTTACAAAGTCTTACCTGGATGCTATCTGGAAAAAGCGCTTTGCAGAGAAATTTTGATGCATACACAGCAACTGATTATATTCTCAATTTTTCTGTTGCTAATTCAACTGCCTTCAGTTATATATATTTTTTTCCTAATTCACTATACATATCTTTTATGAGCCCTCAATCTCTCATGCTTGTTTCCACAAGATATTTTTGACAGTTGAAAACAGTTTGAGGACCAAATGCAGTTTTCTCAAGCTTGTAAACATGTTTTTCTATCTTCAGCTAGTGCTTCAGTTCTGTCAGTATATATTACAATGCCTATAAATGCAAATGCTGTTAACGAAAGTTCAACATCTCCCAGATGCTTATGCTAAAGTAGTCATACTGCTTCTGATTAATCACTTAATTAGATACCCGATGCTTCCAATACTTCAGATGAATATTCTGGGGTTTAGATCAATATTGCATTTTCAAATTCTGTCTGGGATCTGGACTGCTCCATGTGACAGAGCATGCATGATAGTGCTGAGGATGTTATTAAATTTTCTCTACAAATTAGCTTGTTTTTCTTTCAGTTATGCTTAGATTTGTAAGGGATCAGTGAGTATTTGGTATTGTAAGTATCACTGCAAATCCTCAGTTTTCTTTTATGCTGTAGATTGCAAAAGCAACTCAAACTACTGAATTCTTACTGAACTTTTGCCTCCTGTCTATCGCTTATGGCTGTATCAAAGTAAGAAATGGTTTGGAGAGTAGCCACCTTACCAATAAACTCTTTCCTATAGAAAATATTTCAAAGCCTTAGAAAGCCAATGGGAGCCAAAGATTTGCACGTTAATGTCATCTAATACTTTAATCCTAAACTGTGCTGAACTGCTTAGTATTCACAAACATCTTGATGCGTGCCATTGGTCTGGAAAGTGGTACTCAGATGAGGTGTTTGACATGCAGTGTCCGTACCACGCTTGTATTCACTGATGGACTGGCCACGTGAAAGATGAAATATGTGATCAATTAAAACTGATTACAAAAAGTTCAAAACTCCTTGGTGGGATGATTTTACTGTGGGTTGTTATCTCTGTTTGATAACAGGCTTATTGGATGAAACCTTTTCTGATAGCATTTGTGGAAACATAACTGAGAGCGATGCCAAAAATGTAAGGGTCTAATGTAGAGCTTGTGAAAAGCTGTGGAAAGTTTCCAGTTTTCACTGGTGTTTAAAGTTTTGGTGTGATTTATATTTAAGGCAGAGAATGGAAAGTATTTAATTCAAAATAAATATTAAAATAGAAGGCCTTATTTTAGTTAGGCATAGTTAGGATTTTGACTATATTTTCCACGTATTTAAATGTGAATTAAATTACTTTTGAATCCTGATGCTAAAGCAAAAGATGCCCCTTTCCTGGCTCTTGTCCTGGCACTAGAGTAAGTAACTTTTTCATGAAAAAAATAAACCAGAAGCTCACCAAGGTCTCTAGTGTTACAGGATCTGGCATGGACATGGAGAGCTCCTTGAAGCAGTGTACTTTAACTATGTTGAGTAGAAATCTGGGCTCTTGTTGAAAAGCACTTTCCTACACATAGTGATTCCAGGTGTTGTCAGTTGTTTCTAATTTTCTTTTCCTAATTTTTTTGGTGCAACATGGGATGTATATAAAAATATATGTATTTCTTAAAGTGGTTTTGTGGTTGGTTTTGGAGCCTTCTAATCAGATGTGAGAAGGATGGTGTGATTCTAGTCAGTCTGGTCCCTCTCTAGTAGGATCTCTCAATTTAGGGCACAGCTGTTAATTGTATGTCCTAGTTAGAAAAGGAACATACCTAGAAAAGTTGCAAATGGGATGATATACGTTTACAAAGAAACTTTCTAATTTGACAGATCTATAGTCAAAACAGGTTGCTATTTGCACACCAGTTTAGTGACTCTTAATGAGAATCAATTAAAATACCAGTACCTATAGTTACTATGGACCTATGTGTCTTGGCATAAGGTGCTAGATGCAGGCAATACAACTTCTATGTTTTACTCTAATTAGATCTGTTTAAATATAAGAATGACATTTTGCTGTTGAGAGCAGTTACTGAATTTCCACCTTGAATAACCATTGACTAATTGGCAAAGTGGGAATATTTTGAAAGCAGCAATTTTTTCTGCTTTGTGATGGGGTGATGGCATGAGGTTTTCTGTAATTATCATCCTCCACATACTCATACTATTCAGACAGAAGACATCTGGAAATTTCTTTGTGTTGAATTCAGTAACTGTCACAGTTTAATTATTACCAGACACTGGTGCAGTTAATACTTTCTCCTGTGCATGAATGCAACAAGTGAATAGGATTTGTTGTGGGCAAATACTTTTCATCTTTTTTCTGTAGCAGGAAACAAAGTTTATGTCTTGTCTTTTAACCTTAAAATAAGACTAACTTTGTTAATAACTAATAACTACATCATGAAACTACTTTTTGTATGGCGTTTAGTTATCCAGAAATTGCCTATGGTCTAGGGGCTGTGGAAGCTGTTTTGAATAGTAATGATGTGTGCTACTCCCTTTTACTTGTCACGGATTTCTGCAGAAAAAGGCACTTGATCATCATTATGAAAATCTATCAATGTTATCATTAATCATAGTGACTTGCGAATTTTAGGAAGAGTGGGGTTACTTACTCTTTAAAAGTGACACTGGTAGGATGGCATTCATCTTAGTTACTTTCAGCTGTCTGAAAGTTGTATCATTAGTTTAAGATAGTTGCCTGGACTCCTTCTGTGTTTAAGGGAGAAAAATCAGGCATTTTAAGAGGCAGATTTGGTCTACCTAATTAATCGATCTGCTGAACAAAATGTCAGCTGGTGTCCGTCAGCCTCCACTGGCTGTAGAGAATGCTTCGGTAATTAGCTGTGACTGTACACTTAACCTGATATGACCAATGTTGCTGGATGTATCCTACTTTTCAGAGTCTGAAATCTTCATGCTAATTTTATAATTTTCTACCTTTAGTGATGTCATTTCTTTATTCTAGTTTAACTGAAATAATGAAAATAAAATACGTTCCTATCATTTCAAACTGGAACGCCATTTTGCCAATGAACCTCACAAAAATTCTAAGTTGCAATGTATCAAACCACAGCAATAAAAAAATGTTACTCAGATGAAAGTTGAACTTTCTGTAAATATTTTCTGCTCAAGAAATTGTTTTCAAGTGTTTGCTAAAATTCAGAACTTCTGAGCCAATTTTTAGCTTATTGAATTGGTGTCTGTTTGATCTTTTTAATATGGTTAATACTCACTTTGTTTCAATATGGTGTTCAGGCGTGTGCATGCATTATTTATGATAGAAGAATGATCTTGGGGGAATAGGTGGGAGAGCTTAAAAATATAAAGAAACACTGAGAAAAAGAAAAGAAAAACGGAGTGGAAAGCAGTAGGAATGAAATTAAGTAGATTATATATGTCAATTTACCTAGGTATCTCAGTGAGACAGGGTTTTAGCCATAATCTAGATAAAGAAACAAAACTTGTAAGGAATGCTGTAAATTTGGTTGAGGAGAAAACATAGATTGTGTACACCTATTTTGACCAAAAAAGAACTCGGTAAGAAAAAATGATAATGTTGAAATATTGGAGAGGAGAGTTGCTTCAGCATGATGTTAAAATGCATGTTCTGAAGTAGGATATCAGAAATATCTAGATTTCGTTGATAGGTCTGTGTAAAGATGTATGATTATATAAGTTAGTAAATGTTGTTAATGAAATTGGTAACTGAAGGTAGAGGAAAATAAATTTGTAGATGATCTTACACTTCCTGAACTATGACTTTCTGAAAATACTACTTAAAACAGCCATACTTGAGTATCATGTTCCAGAAGCAGCTGTGCCACTCCAAGTATGTATTTCTGGGACGTTTTGGTATACTGCAACTCCATTGTTGTATTACTGGATGATTTCACATGCTCTCTTTCCCTTTAAAGACAAACCCATGGATGATCCCAAATTCAAGAAGTTGCTAAACTGCAAGTCTATATGTGCTGTAGAATACTGGCTTGATTATGCCTTTACCATTGATTATGCCTTTGTTTCTATTATGTTTACTTGCTTTGCATTTGTATTTTGTTGTGTGTGCCAGCTAATGGTCTGGTACAGAGCATCAGAAGAAGTCAAAGTCAGTGACTGGACTTCCAGATTGCCCTGGGCATTGGAGGGTGGGGAGGAAGATGGCAATTTTATTCTAATCCTTTGACTTTTCTAAAGTTCATTACAGATTGTGGATAACTAGGTGCAATCATTCTGTAACAAACAGCATCACTGAATGGTACTCATCAATAACATTTTGTAACTAAATTGAAATAGCAATTGAATAATTGAACTTTACCAATTGAACCTGCCCAATTAGTTCCATGTTGGTTTTGTAGAGAAGCCAGAACAAATTACCTAGTCCCCCTCTGTCAATAAAAAAAATTACCTCTCCTCCTTGTTTAACTTTCACCATTCTTCACACGTACTCAATTTTATAGCTTCAAAATTATTTAAATAAATATGCTACTTTATTTCGTTCATTGGAAGCTTGCATTTGCAGCATATTCAGCCATGTATATCTTGAAGATTTCATCTTTAAAGATGTTCACAATTTGCAATTTCATGCAAACATATATTTATATCGTGATTGCATTTTAACTGAAGCAGAAGCCAAGGTGAATATCTTTGTCCACTCATGGTCAGAATAAACAATAATGGTCAACTGCATCTCAAAGATACTTTATAAGCAAAAACGTTATTTACACTGATAATCAAAATATCCAAAACAAGGTACCCAGCAAAGTATACAAAGAAAGATATTGAGGAGCAGAAAAGTTTTCATAATTTGGAATATTTAATGTTGATATAATATCATTTTTGTATTATTTTTACTGAAAAGCTACCCATAGTGATGCTTGCATATAGGTATGTAATTATGTGTGAGGATAGGTTTTGGGGAGAGTATAAAGTTTTAGTGGAAGTGCAGGACTTGAAGAGCTTTTTAATTATAAAATGGATGTATAACTGGACCAAAGACCAGCAACCAGAGTGTTGGAAGTTTACCCTCAGACCCAATAAATAATTTTCTGATTCACTTGATAAATTCAGCCACTTTCTGTGCACCTTATTTGCCTCTGAAAAATGAAAATATATGTTTTAACTTCCTAGTCATCAGACTGAATAATAATAATAATAATAATAATAATAATAATAATAATAATAATAATAATTTTTGTTGCTGTTGAATATATTCAGAGGAAAGAAAGCCTTATCCACAGAAGACATACGCAATAATAAAAAAATCTGAAAAATATAACTTCATCAGGAAGTGGATGACACCTAAATTTAGATTAATTTGAAATGCTAGTCGTTCTGAAGGCATAACTTGCTGGCCACTATTCAGGTATAAGCAAGACATGCTGAAAGGAATTCTGGAGCATATGCAATAGCTATTTTAAATCAATTTTGAGGAAATGGGTATAATTTTGGTGTTGTTTTTTTTTTTCACATATGTTCAAATTTATATGAATCAAATCTCTACAATAACTTCCTTGCTGCCAGCTATTTCTTGTCTATAATCTGTTAAATAAGTGACCTCCATACTGAGAGGTGTTTCAGGTTTTTGGTTTGTTTGTTTTTAAATAGAAATAGTGTGGTGTAGGTGAAAAGACTATTCAGCTAAAATCTAAACCTGTCATAGGCTGTAGTAGTGTGCTATGGAACCATCAGGCAGAATACAGAAACCTCTTATTCGAGTCAATATCTTTTCCAATCTTTCTTGTAACAGTCGTTCCCTCCGCAAGCGTGACTTGCCGTAACAAAGGATTTGTCTGCTGTGTGAAACTATGTATATAATCTCTGTAATGCTAAGCATCTCAATCAGAAGGGGAGGTTGTCCTGTAGTAATTTATACAAATGATACACTTTATCATTTGATTACTTGTTTGTTTAATATGCTTTTTTGATCTGCCAAAGCTGATCAGATATTCACTCTGGTGGTAACGGTCTTTTAGTAATGAATTCATTTTCGTGCCTGTGAAGCAGTAATCATGGGGACCTGTCTTTTAATAATTGCTAATTAATATAAGTACATATTCAGTCTTTGCTTTCATCATAATAATTCTGTGACACTTGGCATAGAAGAAAATAATGTGTGGAATAAATTGTATTTCTTCAACTTGAAGTGACTCAGGACTAGGAGATGCCCAAGCAGGATGTTGACATAAATGCAAAACAGAAGGTCACTAGTAAATTCTCTATTTAATATTTAGATAGTTGTCCCCATTTCCTGATTTCTCTACAACTTTATACTTAGGGTACATTTAGCTTTGAAATCTTAGCCGTCCAAACAGGTGAGGGAGAGAAGGAGGAAGGTGAAAGGAGGAAGAGTTCACTCCTTTCTTGGAAAACTTCTGTATTTCTAGGGGATGACCATGAGACCTGACAAGTACGTGTGTGAAAGAGCTCATTACATAGCAATGAATGGAGTTACTCTGGCCTTGAATTATGATATAAACACTAGTGCATTTGTTTCCAATAATGTGTATAGTCCAATAGAAGTTTTAGAAACATGTACAAGTCCACTCCATTTCTGATGTATTTGCACAGAAGTGGAAGATTTTTTGGCCATGTATTGTTCTGTGGACTATTTTCTAAAGTGTATCACAGACATATAATGGTAAAAACATTGGTATTGCAAAATGTGGTGCAGATATCAAGCTGCTGTAGAGGTGCAAAGATGAGCAGAAAAAAAGACTCAAGGTCATAAATTAGTATATCTCACATTATTAGATTCTTTTGCTGGTTTCAATCTTGAACTGCAAATGATATCTGACTCTCTTCTCCATGATAGCTATCTTGGAGTGCTTCTGGTGGCCACGGTTGATGTTCTGATGTCTTTCTACTTGAGTTTATGCAAAAAAACTGTGACTCTTGGAGAACAACTCCTCACCTCTGTACTGCCCATTGCCAGAAAAAATTCTGGAGGCTCCTTCAGCTCAATGGAATGGCAGTATGACTTTAGGTATTTATTCTTTTAATTAATACTCTTTGATACCAAGTCATCTAGGCTCATAGATGACTCTGCAGCTGACGACAGTCATTCTCAGGATTATTCATTCTAAAGAAGACGTGGTTTAATTAGTAATCAACTGTTAAGAGTTGTCATCTCCATTAAGCATTAGCTCTAACTAATGTATGTCGTACTAAGGAATTGCTTGGAGCCTAGTGGATGGTGGTGCTTAGCTGTTGTACTGGTACACAAGTACTTCAGGGAAGGAGGTGCTTCTGTTTTCTTCCCTTCTTCCTTTCATGGTCAAATAAAGACAGTCTAGCTTCTGGATTTTCTTCATGAGACAAATCATCATTGTTGTATAAACCTGGTTCATATCAGGAATATTTATTGTAGATAGATCCCAAAGGAAAATATTCCAGAAGATCTCCAGAGAGCAGCTTCTGTATGAACCACTGATGTGCTATTTAAAAAAAAAAAAAAAAAAAAAATCTTCAGATAACTCGTATGGAATTTCCTTGTAGAGGCTTTTCCATAGACATGCTGCAGATATTACTGATACTTTATAATAATCTATCCTTACGTGACTTGATTATTTTACACTGAACAAATTACAATGTTTTTATAAGTCCCCTTGGTATACTGTTGTTAAATTCTTGCATTTTTTGTAGCATGCATTATCAGGCATAAACAAACATTACAACAATTTGCCAGACAATCATAAAATGATTCTACGCTATGCAATGTTTTAAACTTTGAGAAGCAAATTAATTTGCATATATCCCTGGTGCATTATAAAGGATTAGCTAAAGCTATTTCTGTGTAATGTAATTCTTTTAGCTCATTTTCATTTAGGGGCAAATCCAGGCTAAATATGATGAATAAATTGTTCCCTGCAAATAACTTGCTCAAGTCTAGTTGTGGAGACTATTGTTAAAGAATTTTCAAGAGAAAACTCATTTTCTTAAAGCACCCAACATAAACTGTAAGGATTTCCTCTGTTCATTCTGCTCTACATATTTTTAATCCTTCATAAAGTTTATTTGTGCTTAAACTAGGTTTTCCTACTTTGTCTTCTCAGAAATAAACTGGAAGAGAAAGGCTGAGCCAGATACTTACAGATCTATAGGTTTTTGTTGTTGTGAATTAGTTGCGACCATTTGAAGGTTGTCACCATTTGACAGTTGCTTGTCTTAGAAATTTCTCTAATTGACAGGTATAGGGTTACTGTATTGGACAATAGCTTTTAAAAAAATCTCCAATTGAGAAGAATGTTTATTACAAATACCATATATTGTGGGAGCTGAGCATTCTTCCCCCCAATTCTTCAACTGTTTCACTTTCTCCCCTGCAATCAAAACTTTGCCTACAGTACATATATGCATATGACAGCCTATGACAGCTTGGTTAACATTCAACAATCACCAGTGAATCTGCCTGGTCAAAGTGCAAACTGATTGCAAAAATCTCGGGAAGACTTACATGTTCTTTACTGATTCCCAGCATTGAGCTTTATCCACCTTACTCTTTGGTTTGGAGAACTGACAGTTAGTACTTAACTAACTTCTCCAGACTTCATTCAGTTGATTAAGCATGGGAGGAAATTCTGATACGTTTATGTTCCTGTCTACTCCTAGATCTGCTGTGTCTATCTGTACTATTTAAGTACTGGTGAACTCTGGGAAGATGTCCTGCTCAAATTGCCTGGGTAGAAAAATGTAGTGCAACAAACCAGAGTATTGGGATAGATTTGCTTTTGTAAATGTTGTGCAGGAGGGTGCTGGTGCATTGTGGTTTGGAGTACACCTAGGTATTTTATAGCTAGAGTTGCAGGGAGTGGGATGGAGTATAGACAGCCTGTAGTACTACCTGCACTAGGGAAGAGGGTGGTCAGGCTGCTTCTCAGTGTATTCGGATAAGTCTAACATTTGATCCAATCATCCTCAAGAAAAGCTAGTTGCGCTGCTTAGAGGACAGTGTTGCTTTTTGAGAAGTCATCTGCCTTTACTCAATAAAATGGTAAGTGGTAGATCAATAATATTTATGGTTTTCTCATACTTTATGAAGTATTGCGTACAGAAAGGCTCATATTTTTGCCATTCATGTACTAATTAATAATTGGAGTATAATTTTAATGTATTTTTTACCTTTGAATGCACAGAGTATATGGTTTGAGGAAAATTGTAGGAGGAAGCATGTTTATATTATGACCGGATTGACAGATACCTATGCATAAATAAATGCTATGAAAATGTTAATGAGCAATTGAAAAGATTAATTGCCAATAAAGCAAGGCAAAACATCATCTCCCAAACTTTTTGTAGCCAGCATCTTATGGTCGTCTTTTCCTATCCCTCGAATCTCTTCTGCTGAGCTCTCCTGTATCTGTGACATGTACCTTGCCAGTTGGTAACCGCTGGGAATGAAGCTGTGCTGGGAACAGGCTGTGGTGCCCTACCTCAAAATGACACCAGGACTTGCTACATCTTGGCGTGGATGTAGACAGAGGTAGCGAGGACGGATGAGATAATGCGTTTTGCCTTCCTGCAGAGATGGGTATCCATCGGGCTGTGCCTTGTTCCTTGAGGAGCTGTGGAGGTGGGGCAGGTGCTATTAATGTCACAGGGAACGTACGGGATGGTTGAGAGTAAAGGGGAAGAGTAGAAAAGAGGCTGGGAACAGAAAATGGATTTAGTTGTGAGAAAGTACTTATTGCATTACAGTTTTTAAGGAGTGTGAGGCAAACTGGAGATGAGAAAGAGCTAGATGCACATGTTCATGCCTATGTACCTATGCCTCTTGTTAAGCTAAATAGCTAAAATAGTCCTGTAGAAACTAAATCTCCAATATGTGACAGATAACCTATTTCCAGAATGAAAGGCTGGGAAAAAAAACCACAACAAAACGCCCACGAAAACCCACAACAGACCAGACAAGCAAGGCTATATCCTGTCATTACAAGGGTTGAAAAAGTGACTGGAAAAAACATTGAGGCTGACAGAGTTTATAGAGGACAGCCAAAAACATCATCAAGCTGTACCCAGGGAATAGTGCTGTTTTAGCAAAGGCTGCCAAGTGAGGAGAAAGCATTTCAGGGGAGTTCAGTTTTCACTGTAGACTAGTGAAATGCCAGTTAATAACTAGTGTAGATCTAGGTTCTGTTTCATAGCTATTTTTTCAGTAATTTGTTTTCGTGATAGTTGTAGTCCCCTAATTCTTAAGCATAAGAAATAGAAGGAAAAATTATTTCTTCCTCAATGCATTCATATATCAAAATTTGTTTTTAATAAAATTAGATGCCTATTATGACCGATAGTGCATGTTAATACTGGTTGTATTTATTTCACTTTACAGTGATTAATTGTCTTTTATTTTGGAATTTAACATGTCAGTGTTTTAAAATATTTTAATTTATTTAATACAGAGATAAAAAATCCATTTTAGAGCTGGCAGAATTATCTTTTTTAATTCACATTTTCCCACTGGAAAATGGAGTTTATGAAACTTTACTTTTCCAAGAAAGAGGATGGATTTAATTAAAAGTCTTAAAAAATTAAAAATCTTTTTGTAACTGCAATGGAATTGGTTTTTGATTCTTCAATGAAAGCAAAGCTCTTACACTTGGGCTGAGATGAATGTCATTATTTCCATCTCCAGACAGTGATGTGTTGCATCTGTGAAGCCAAATTTCAGAGTACTGTCAGTGTTTCCCAGTAATGCCACTAACTCAGCACTTTGGTCTATATCTTTCATAAGGTGTAATATCCACAACAGAAAATCTCTGCTTGTTGCAGCAGTGCTGTGGTGCATCCCAGCGTTCCCAGTGACACCGATGCTCTCATTTTACTGGTGCTAGCTTGGAAATATATTAGAAATGTCTTAGTGACTATTAGTCAACAGACTTAAGAGCTTCAACGGGGGTTGTAGCCTTGGAGCAGTGGTTTTGTCTGACTGGCAGATCTGAAATTGAGCCTTCCCAAAAATGCATTGCCTTGGGAGGAAGGCAAAGGACAGAACAAGACTAGGGAGCATCAGAATGTTTGGAGGCAAATAGTTTATTGATATGAATTCTCCTTACTTGGGGCAGCTCTGCTGCTCTGTAGAGAGAATGTTTTCTTACTGCTGGCTGGCATTTTGCTTGAATAAATGGAGAACCAGACTCCATGAACTTGCACTGTGTACAGCTTGGGAGGCTTCAAACACATTGTAATAGACTGTGTCTCTTGAGAACAAATCCCAGGAAAAATACTAAGTTTTATAATCTGTTTGCTAAAAATCAGCCATGTGTAGGTTATATGAGACTGAGTTGCCTCTATTTTTGATTTTGTGCAGGATTTGCTGAGCTCCTAGGTATGCCTCATCGAATTCCCATGACATTCAAATCACCATCATAATCACTTGCTGCTTTCCCAGTAAGCTGACCAAAATAAATGTCATTTGTTCCACTGTGTGCCTCTACTATGCCTCAAACATAATAGTTCATTTCTTCACTGAACATTTTTTCCTTTATCATTCTTAGGCAGTGATTGATATCATGTGTTCTTTTTAATTTGCCTTTTTAATATTTTGCCTTTTGTCTTTCCCGAAAATATTTTAGCACTTGACTTTCATGAGATGCCTTTAGTTCGGTTTCTGTTTTTATTCTTCATATTCTGCTCTCACCTTCTCCCTGCTTCTCCTTCTGACTAACGTGGAACATCGTTTCTGAGCCAGGTGATAGTCATGTAATGACTCAGTGGTGATAACTAATTTTTCAAGAGTAAGTTTAGCTGCTAGCAGCAATGCCTTTCATCTCAGTGCATGAGTTACCATCTATTATTTTGTAATTCCATCAACTCAGCCTTTAAAAGGCGAGAAGCTGTCCAAAATATGTGAATGCATATGTCTGTTCAGTAAGAGGTCTAGTTGCTTCTTTAACTTGCTCTTGCATATACGGCATTTTTTAACTACCTTTTTTTTTTTTTTACTTCATGTTAAATACAATACAATTACATTTTTACTTCGTGTTAAATTGTATGATGCCTTTTCAGGAAACGGCATGCAACACAGTCTATGATTCTGAAATGGATGGTCTTTCACCTGATCAAATATGATATAATGAGCCAGGGGCTGATTAAAAGAAATAGATGTAAGAAGTAGTACTTGTCTAAGAACCAGGAAAGGAAACCTCTGATGTGCAGTTTAAATATTTATACTTTCTCCTTAAAACCAAACTGAGGGTAATCATTGAGCAAAGTTGATTTTGAGTTTTAGCTATTATGTATATGTTCAAGGATATTTTGTACAAAAATAACTGACCTGAAAGTCATATATGGCAAAAAGTTAGGTATCTAAAGTGGAATAACTTCTGATTTCACTTGCTGCTTAAGAAGTTTATAATAGAAATTTTTCAGTGGTGTATGTTTCTAATCTCCTCTACTGTTGCTTTGAAGGGGCATAAGGTGGTTTCTTTTTCTGTTTTTGATGAAGTATGCATCCATTTGCCATACATCCTTTAGAACAAGGAAATGTAACCTAAACCATAGCTTGATTGATGAACTCAGGATTCATTTTTGCATGTTATTTGCAAAGAGAAATGAGGTGCTGTGATGCTTGTATGTCCAGACTTGAAGTCACTTGAAATTACAGATGAAATAAGCAACACAAAATGGACTGGTGGGCTCTGTTTTATGGAGTTAGTGTGGAGCATCTATGAAGATCAGCCATAAAACTGATAGCTCTTTCTTACTCCCACTTTATTGATATTTTTAGTAGTAACTTTGAATTCTTTATTCTCTTTGATTTGACACCATTTTAAGATTACTTAAACATTTTTTCTTTAACTGTGAAATTCATTATTTTTAGCTACATATTGACATTTTTCATGTTTGGGGAAATGTGTTCCTGAATGGCTGCCAATAAAACTTTCCTCCTAGATGCCATTCTTGTCATCAGTTATTGTTCCCTCATCACCCCAGACAGAAAAATAACTGTAGTTATCCCATCACCATTTGTGTTGGGGTTTTGACCTACTAATAGAATGTATTTCCTTCAAAAATATTCTGGATGTAGCTGATGTATTACTTTCTGGAATTTTACAGGGCATTTTCTCCCTCAGATTCCCCACCCCCCTCAATAATGTATTTAGCTAGGGAGCTTGTGACATATCTTACGTTAGTGGAGCTTCATGTCCCGTTCCCCCCCCCCCCCCCCCCATTGATTTAGTAATTTCAAAACTTCCTCAACTTTCTGCCTTTTTCTGGAGGGGTGGGGAAAGGGAGGAAAAAAAAACCTTATTGCATTCAGTGTTCAGACAGTCTGTTCTTTGTTTAACATTAAAGATGTCTCAGTCTCCCTTATGACTGCTTGCCTACTATGCTCAATTTTGTTTAGATAACTTCTGTTCTGCTTCTGTGGTGCTTCTAGTGTGTGATTTCTGTTTTTCTTAGTTTATAGCATATAGCTGAATGTTATCTACAAGATCAGTTGAAACATATGTAATATGTCAGAAAAATGCTGTCAATTGCTGTCTTTCTCCTAACTTTTGATTTTCACTGGTTTCACAAATTACCCTGGACATCAATTAAATTCTCTTTCATGGAAGGTATTTAGGTTAATTTAAAGCTGGTGGGTTTTCTTTTTCTTCACTCTTTGCTATGATTCATAGCCTTCCTGTCTTTCATATTACCATAATTGCACATCAAGACAATTGGCAGAAGGGCACATAGATGTTTCAGTTCATTTTGCATGAGACTCTTGCTATCCCTAATAATCTCACTTCTGTTTTGTTTTTTTTTTTTCTTTAAGATTCTCTGTTGGTCATCTTGTCTTCTATTAGTAACTTTCAATTATTTTTGATAGAAACAAAAAGAATAAGCAAGATTGGGGAAAAAAATTCAAAACCGTTCTGATTACTGATAAGGGACGAAAGCTTTTTATACCACAAGGTATATCTTTGTGTGCAAAAAACAAAGAACCTGACAGCAATAATAGTAACAGTGAATAAGTAGGAGTGGCATTATAGAAATGTTAAATCAGTAATATCAGAGCAAATGGAAATGTTAAACTTGCGTATTTCTAAAGAACACTTTTAAAATATCCTTCGTACACTTGGATAAAGGGAGGGTAAAGTTTACATCAAATGCTCATTTCTTTGTGAATGAAACAGCTGGGTAGATCTCCTTTATTCAGGGTACTAAGTGTTACAAGGTGAAATTAAGGATCATATTTGATAGGCTTCAGTCTTCAGGTTTGGGCAGGAACTTCTCTCTTTAAAAGCAATTCTGCATTGCTGAACCTGGCAAGTAGTTATTTACTTAGCTGACTCTTCCCTCCCCCTCCATATTACAGTCTTTATTGGTATGGCTTTGCACTGTAGAAGTGGTATCATGAGCAGTGCAACTGCCACGTCATTACTATTGTATTTCCCTATTAAGGAAAGGAAATTAACTTACTTCAGTGAACTTAACCTAATATTTGGTCCTGGAAGTAAAACTTCACTAAGAAATACTGTGCTAACGCACAAGCAGCAAAGCAATCAAGTTTACATTGCCTAGAGGGTAGAATCTAAATGAAATGGGTTCTACGTGTTCACAGGACGTTGGTTAGATACCAATGCAAGTCAAAGCCCAAGTACAAGAAGGGTGCAAGTCCCGTGCTGTGGTATCTTGTTGCCAGCTCTTCATATTTGGTGTAGTTGCTGCAGTAGCTGTGAATCCCTGAAGCTTAGATGTATTGCATCTAATTCTAATTTTTTCTGTGTGGACTTCTCTTTCGTGAAGGATTGGATCCTCTGACCACCTTGCATCTCAGAAGCAGCTGAAGTAGGGCCCTAGATCTGGCTCAGCATATTAGCAGTGTGCAGCACATCTTGATTGGGAAGTTTCTGTTGTACCTGAAAATAAGATATGCAAGGTACAGTTTTTGTCAATATGACTGGAATAACCTGTAGATGACCCTGGCTACCAAAAGACATGTAAAACCTGGGCTTAAGAAGGGCAGCCTATTGATTAGTACTGCTAAATTAATTACAAGGCCTAGAGATTCCCTCTGGTCCTGTTCCACTCCCAAAGCCATCAAGCTGTGTTGGTGCTCTGAGGATACCTGACTGTCTATGGAAATGCATTTTTCAGTAATGCCATGTATTCTTAAACTGTGTTGCTATTGTAAGGGAAACCACACTTTGTTGTACCATGTTGATCAGTTCCTATTACTACATGTATAAGGACATGAGCTTAGCATTGTAAGTTCATAGGAGAACTGAAGGTAGAAGGGATGACAGGAGGTCATCTCAGACAGTACTATAGTCAAGCATATTTAGCACCATCTCAGATTGTTACTTCTCATCTCTTTTTAGAGTGGAATCTCTGAATTAAAGATTTTTTTTTTTTTTTTCCTTTGCTAGAGTTTTCCGAATCTTCTCGGTGTGACTACAATATACATGACAAATAATGATGTATTGCATTTCAATGTATTTCCAGCTATGCTATTTTCCCCAAGACATTAGAAGAATCGGATCTTAAATTTTAACCTGAATCTCTGATGTTTTAAAGAGTTATCTTTTCTTTAGTGTCTCCCAATGAAATATTCTCTGAAGCATCATATATTTGGGTCAGAAGAAGCCAAAGTCCAAAGCCTTTAAGCTTCTTATATGAAAAGAAGATTCAAAGAAGCAAAAATGATGGAAATAAAGTAAAAGTAATACTGTTGCGCATGTGAAAGTGCCAAATTGCCTGCTTCGGTTCTTAAGATAGGGCAATGTAAGTGCCTAACATCAACATACTTCTCTTCTTGCCTGGTCTCCTGATAATACTCAGTTTTTACTTAATGTGGATTTTGTGAAAAATTTTTTATCCTTTAAAGAAAAAAATTGCTGCTTATCCAAAAGTTTCAGCTCTGTCACTGTCAATCCTGTCAGCATCTTAGTAAGACTATAGAAATGAGCCCACTGACTCATTACACATGCCATGCAATACTTCAAGGTGCAATATCTTTAATTTCTTACAACCGCAGCAAGCACACTGTTTTGGAGACAAACATATGAACCTGATACTCTGGTTGCATATAGTGAAGAGAGGTCTAACTTGTAAGGCTATTTCCACTGTGGATTTGCAGTTAAATTCTTCTTATAGAAGTCTTGGGGAACCTTCCCTGAAATCAGTGTTCAGAGTTTTCCTCATTGATTTTAATGATTTCATGTTGATTTTTATTGATCTTCACACAACCCTAATAACAAAATTAATTTTTTTTTTTTTTAAACAAGGAAAAATGGTTTGATATCTTGATATCGAGAATCAAAGCAAATTAAGCTTAAGGTTACAGTGCTGCAAGGATCCGTGATGAAGGACTCTGGATTCCTGAAACTTTCTATTTAAATGCTGAAGATCCAGTCTCAAATCAGTGGTTAGTTACCAAAGACTTTCTGATTGAAGTATTTTTGAAAGCATAAGCACTTAATCGTTCCTGAAAACGTAGTCCTTTCAGTCTCTGGTTTTGCAGTTAATTTTTTTTTCTCATCTTTTTTTCTTGTTTTCTGGTATTTTTTTATTATTTTTTTAAAAACTCTTTGATCTGTGTTGGGCAGCTTATGTCACTCCTTTGTGTATTTTTAAGAATTTGCTTTATTTTCAGTCCAAGAGGTCTACATAGCCTGGTAACTTCCTGCCCACCCCTCATTTCATTCCTGAAGTGGATTTTTTTTTTTCTTTGAAAATTTAAAGTCTTTAAAAAAATATATATTAGATGGGCCTGAGGCATACAGTAAAATAGAAAGCAAACTTCTGAAATAAAACCCAAAACCTAGAGGAACAAAATCAAATGTTATTTCGTCATGAGAGATTGGTAAGATTTCTGGAGGGCTCTCAATCACACAGCACCATGTACTTATGTCAGTATTTCTGTAATTCTGGACAAGTTATAAACGATGTGTAAATGACCTGAGTTGTCATTAATTTCATCAAGCACCAACACAAGAAATCCTTCTGGTTTCGTAGGTATTTGGGAAATAAACAGCTTTGTCATCTGAGCATTTCCTTTCAAATAAAACAGGTGCTAATATAAGAGTGCTTGAACCTTTTCACTTTGTATTTGAATTCTGGGCTCAAATGCTGATGACTACCTGTTGTCCTACTAATGTATGGTGGAAGAAACTTTACAGAAGAACATATGACGTTTCTACTGCGCTTAATAATGGGCAGAACTGAAATACAGCTGTATCTGGTTTCAAGGTCATGAGAGATGGAGTCAATTACAAATTATTTCAATTTAATGAAAAAAAAAGTGATCCAGGAACTGACCAAGGATACTGTGATTAAAAAGTCTTTGTAGAAGCTTTCTGGCAGTACTTTCCTGTAACTTCAGGTGTTCAAAGAACTGTCCTACTTTTATTCAGCAGTCTTATTCAAATGGAAACCCTTCATAAACTTCATCAATACCTCTCTCATTCATCAGTCACTTGTTGAGCTTCTCACTACTGGAAGAAAAGCTTGTTTTAGCTTACATCCTAACTCTGTGCGTTTGTCTGAATGTCTGACTTGTAAAGAATCCTGAACTTCTAGTAGTGCAGGAAATAGAGAGATGGAAATAAACACAAATAAAGTGCACTTTAATTGAAGAGTGAAGGTATCCTTTTGTAGGTATGGAGAATGGTGCACGTGTAAAAACTTCAGAGAAAACATCAGTGGAAACAGACACATTGCAAAATGCCAGACAGTGTGTTGATACTCAAAGGGAATGGGATTTCCTAGAAGGGCGTGGAGCTTTGTTTTGTGGCTCTCTTCTTGTATACTGAGAGACCTAGCAGGCCCCTGAGTTTTAACTGTTCTGGTACTCTTGAAGTCATACAAATTTTAAAGAGGTCTTGGTCTGGTACTGCCAGACAATGAAGTATTTTGATTATAAACTACAGGAGACTGCTTATAGCACTGAAGTCTCGGAGCTCCTAAGTGGGGAATTGTACACGCTCGTCCCTTCTGTATATGAATATACATGCATGCATGCATAACTTGCTGATGCAGCAGCCCTAATACCAGTGATAGAGCTATAGTTATTTATGTAGGTATAGTATATAGGTACTATAGTTCTTCTAGTTACTAAATAAGCTTAGCGGGTTACCTATTCTGCTAGTTTTTTCTATTTTTGATACAAATGTCTTCTATACCATGATGTACTCCGTAGTATCTATGCCCTTTTTGCTTCATCCTGTTTTCATTTATACTGTGCAGCATTAGTGTAAGCTAAATGTGGAAATTTCCAGCCTCTGTGGCTGGGTTACCACCTGCTTGAGGATGGTGCTCAGAGGTGTACTCTGCTGAAGTCGTGACTTTGTTTCTTTTCTTCTAATCATGAAGTTATTTGTAGTCGTTTCCTTATTTTATTGAATTTCAGGCTGTTGTGTTATAAGCTGTGCCATGCACAGTTTCCTGCTCATGGGTTTTAATCCATGCTTGTCTGAGAAATTTTAATTGATCTGACATCTAAAATGTAGGAAAACATTATTTTCTCTGTGTAAATTACTTTGAAATCAGATGTGGCTCATTTTAGGGGAGGTTTCCCTTTTTCTTCTGGAATACTTTAAGAAATAAAAACAAATCCAAGAAGCAGCTCATCTCTCTCTAATAATGCTTGGTGTGCCTTTAGTTTCTGAGCAGTGGTTTGAAATTGTGTTGTATCGGTTGCTTATCCAAATGTGGCTTTTAAGTAGCTGTTGTGTCAACAAATAGCACCTCTAGAGACTGTTGTAACAGACCTTATAAGTAATTACTCTAACACTTTACACTGCCTTCCTTCTCACTTTTACTCACTTGTCTGCCTCTTGCGTACAAACAAAAAGTACACTAGAAACTAGGCTAACAGGTTTTTCATACTGAATATGCAATTGAGTATTGAATTGCTTGTTGAATAACAGGTTTCCCTCTACATTTAGATAAGCAAAAATAGCAAAATTATTTGTACTAAAATTGCTGTCTTTAACGCATCAATGGCAGAATTTTCTAGACTTGCCAAAGTTTTCAACCTGGATCTTTAACTACTAGAAGTTGAAAATGTTCCTCTGACCTTCACAAACCCCACCTGGTTCTGTGCAGTCCTGGCTCCGAAAGGCTGCACTGTGACTGTTGACCCCAGACTGCACCACGAATGGCAGTGCCTTAAAGCTGCTTGTAACTGGTGGGCATCGCTGCTAAATAAAGAATAGATGTTTACAGGTCTGAAAAAATAACAGAAATCTGCCAACCTGTCAACACCTGTGGATGCTCTGCTTAGATAGATGCCCAAGAGGAGGGGAGGGGAGAGCAGGTGGAGAAGGAGCCTCTTTGACAAAGAGAAAATGTTAATTTAGTTGTTTTTCTGCATCATGTCAGCTTTGATTTCTTCTTCATCTTTGTCTACATCCCTAAATTATCTGCCATAATTGTGCAAGTAGCTTGAATGAATGAAGGCTTTGCCTAATTAAATTGTGAAAGACTGAAATGCAGGTATAATCTGATTATCCAAGCAAAATGACAAAATAAAAATAATGTGGAAGTGATTGGTGTGACCTATTGAACCTAAATTTAGCTTGTTGGTTGTCTTACTGATACTGCTTTGACTAAAACTGACATCACCTTACCTGTCTGTAAAACAGCACAAATAATTTTATCTTATATATGAAGAATTAATATTTGTAATGCTCACCTTAATTTTAGTGTCTGATGGTTCAAGGGAAGGTATTTCAACAAAATTGATAAAAATGGTGCTTCCTAATTCCTGGTGAGTAATTGACATTTAAATATGCAACTTAAAGTAGTCTTAGGCTGATAGCATTGCACTAAATAAATGTATGAAATCAATATACAAATCATTGATTTTGCTTTCCTTATTCTTTGAGCTGAATTTAGAGCTGTTGCTGCTGTTGATAACAACAGTTGCCCATGATCAGGATTATTTGTCTTTGTATTAAGCTCTGGACAAATGTATATACAATAGGAGGCAGATATTAAACTCATCCTTGTCAATGTACTATTGCATGTTACAAAATTGTGCGCTCCTGGTATAGCTACAGTTTTTGTAAAAAAACCACACATACAAGTATTGCTTTGTCATTCCTCAATCTCTCTTTGCTTAATGGATGCAAAGTAACTCAGGTTATTTTAAGGCTATTCATGGAGTAAAATTGTTTTCTTCACTGTCCTCTGCATTTTATCGTACAGAGTATCTACCTGGTAGGGGAACCAACAA
The DNA here is from genome assembly GCF_965183815.1 of Platalea leucorodia. Classification (NCBI taxonomy): domain Eukaryota; kingdom Metazoa; phylum Chordata; class Aves; order Pelecaniformes; family Threskiornithidae; genus Platalea; species Platalea leucorodia. Next base: position 65,075,308 of record NC_138827.1, read on the forward strand.
ACCAATTTTCTGGGTGAAGGTTTTCAGTGCAATTTTCTCAACATGATCAAAGTAACTGGTGAGCTTCCCCCTAAAATCTCTGAAAGCAGTTTTCATATCTTCCTGTCTTCCCACATGCCTCCTTGTTTCCATAAATAGCTAGTATGGCCATTTTCTTGTAAATCTGTTTACCATTCCAACTGCTATCTTGACAGCTGTTCTTTTACTTGAAATACACTTTAAATCACATGAACCACATGGTGGTTGTTTGGGTGCTCTTACCTGTGCCGCGATCTCTGTGCTGGGATCCTCCTCTGCTACTAACAAGTGGTATGTAACAGTTTGGGCTGGCTTACTTGACTAAGTGTTTCTAATTTAGGAATCTGCTTAAAAGGGGCTGCTTTCGCTAAGGCAACATAATTCACATGAAAAGGTGCTGCAGCTCTTTTCCTGATCCAATTCAACCTCCTCTAAACATTCAGCTGCCTTTCTTTAAAGTGTTTTGGCAAGCTTTGACTGTGAGCATATTAAGATGCTGAGGCATAAAGACTCAAGACCCAGCATCTCTCAGCTTCCGATATTGAACTTAAATGTGTAAGTCAAACTTCAGCCTCTGTCACATGTATCAGGATATTAGCTGGCTGGGTATTTTGCAGGAGGATTAATTATTCTGACCAGAGACAAACTATGGGGATAAAAGTTTGTTTGATTTAAAGAATTATAAACTTCTGTCTGAAGAGGTTATTTACATTTTATTCACAATTAGATAAGTTTACTTCTGATGACAAATGCGTGTCTCTAAATTATATATAATTGAAAATAATTTAATTAAATTCAAGATTAATTAAAATTATATTGTTGATTTATTTTTAGAAGGCCCATGTACAGGACTAAATATGGCTGCATAAACTGTAGATTTAGATATTTGACTTTGTTATTAGCACAGAAATGAAAATCCTTTTGATATTTAAAAAAAAAAAAAAAAAAGGGGCAAAAAGCCCTTCATAACACCATCTGGAGATCCTTTTTGTTTCCTGGGCTGAGGAATACAAAGGGAAGCTTTTAAATCCAACTTCAGTAGCACAGAATAACTTCTGTTGAATTCAGTGTGGACATGGACATTTGAGCAAAGCAGTCCTATCCGGTTCAGAGTCCCATTCAGAATACTAAATCCGATACAACTTCAAAGGGATTATAATATTCTGCTTCCAGTATAGTCCTGTCTTTTCTTTGACCCACTTTGGAATTCTTTAAAATTTGGCTAAAGAAATCAGACTGACAGCATTGGTCCAGACGCAGGCTTTGTGTTCAAGCCAAGTATTTTCTTTGTCTATGCCATTGCAATTAGAGTAAATGAAGTACAGTGAAGCTGTGAAGACGGGATCATCGAGAGTAAGTTATTGCAGATCTTTTAACCTGAGAACTTCTGCAGGTCTGAACCAAGACAAGTGAAGCTTTTGGACTCTGATCATTTATGGGTGTTCTCATTTTATTTTAATTATTTTTTTTTTTAGTAATCAATAGCACTTTGACACTCGCAGTCTCTTACTTCTAATACTTTTTCCCTAATTCGAATCAGAACTAAGATTGCAATAAAATCTTTCCAAAATTATTCCATTGTAAGTGGTGATAGATACTTACCATACATACTATTGATTGAATGCATATTTGAATAGCTAATGAAAGAAAAATATTGACTTTCTTGGTGTTTTTTTAACTCTTGCAATTTTTTTTTCTTTATGGAGCCCTCACTGTTTAAAAGCTTTTGCCACAAATGTGTGGGGAAAGCAAAGGTGTTTATCTTTGTTTCTTGTGTTGAATCATATGGATCCCTGGAGATACATTAAACCTATAAAAATATAAAAGTCTTTTTTTTTTTTTCTTTCTTCCCCTAAATGGACTATATTGGTTATAAATAAACCTTTTATCCTAAAAGGGAAAGAAAACAATTTAAAGTAGATTTCAGTGTAGCCTTTGTGCTTTTCCTCTAAGCAGTAGTCAGCTCTGATCTAACATTGCATCAAAACAACATACCTGCTCCGCAGCTATAAAAATTGCAACTTCTTAGTGTAATTCAGAGCCACTGAACATACACAAGGTATGATTCAAATGCCAACACGTGTAATGCTTGGGAATGTAGGGATTATCTTTTCCATGATTATTCTTATTTTAAAACAATCATTTAATCATTTAAGGTGCACTTAATTTTCTCAGCCCTTATTTGCTCATGCACAAAAAGTAGTCCCCATCCTGTTGACCATGTTCAGACCAGAGAGGAAAATTGGTTGATGTGAATAAAGCAGTTTAGAAACTGGATTTTTTCAGTTTAGGTGTTGAATTAAAAAAAACAACGTGCTGACTCAAACTGAAGAAGTGACTGTTTTGTCACTCAGCCTTGAAATGGTTTCCTATGTAACAAACAACTAACAGGAATTTTTGGGTTTGTTTTCTTTAATATTTCATGGTGTATACAGTAAAATTTAATCTCAGTGACTCATTTAAAAATATCCAGTTAAAGTGTTTGAGCTTTTCCAGCTTCCTTTCCTGTGATACCCAAACTTCAGTTTGCAGGGAATAAACTACCAGAAAATGCTTCTTGTGTATGTAGTTAGATGGAGAGACTGGGTGAAACCACATACCTGCTTTTCCCCACAGAGCATACAACACACTTTTAAAAAATGTGCTTGCGTCAGCTGGTAAAAAGGGAGCACTTGGTAGCTCCTCTTTAGCCAGGAAAAAGGTTGATCATTACTGATCTTTGAAAAAAGTTGTAGCTGAGCTCTTCCTTCAGGAGCAAAGGTTCTGTGTCTGGCAATGCTGTTTAGCAAACGGCAATATTAACTTACCAAATCAATATTGAACGCTAGGTTTTGTGGTATATCCATTAGCTGTGTTTACAATAGCAATGCTAAATTCTTGGTTAGATACTTATATTCTAGGTAATATATCGCTTAAAATAATGCATAGATATTAAAAGATGACTTAAAAGGAATTCTAGAACTGTGTATATTTCTAGTGGTCACATTTGGGGGAAGGGTCTGAAAATATTACCTTGTATTATCAAGATGAGAAATCAGAATTTATGCTCTGTCATTCTGCTCTGTACAGGAGGCAGAGGTCAGGTGTAGCTAGATTTTTTTTTTTTTTTCTCCACTGTTCGATGGACTATAGTTGTACAGGCAACAGCAAATGTAGCAATGGCTTAAGAATATTGCTTTAAGTGATCTTCTCTGTGCTCTTCTACTGGCAGTTGTAAGAGACAAACTCTACAAACCTGCCTGGTCTTGTATAACTAGACTGTAATGACTAAAACAGCAAATAAGTGTGCCTGTATTTAAAGCAAGTTTGTTTTCTGTTTTTACCCTTGTCTGCAGACCTAGTAGAGAACTTGATGGCTACACCCAAAAGTCTGATGGCCAGAATGCATTGGAATAAGCAAGCCCCCCAAGCCCTGGGGGTAAGTAAAGTTAAAAAAAGATTATATTCCACACATAAAAAGAACCGTGCCCTCCTGCTCCCAGAAAAAGAAGCTATCTGTGATGCATGCTTTTTCTAATAAAAGCAAGCTTGGCTAAAGTGTTATGGGAAAAGTCTAGGTAACTGTTAGAACTTCAGTTAATGTTTGGGGTTTTTTTTTTTTTTTTTGGTCAGAATTAATCAAACTGGTTTATAAGAGGCATTATTAAATTGAATATTATGAAGTAGAACAATGTTTGCCCTACTAAGTGAAGGACAGAATTTTGCTTCTAGTAACTCACAAGAATTGCATAGTCAATTCTTCTGTAAGATCTTTTAAAATAATTAGTCTAGAACCTTCTGGCCAGTGGTGATTAGTGACCAAGGATAAAATGTTTCCTTCCAATTAATTAGAGATCAGTTAAACACTACAGGAATTCAAAGGTAATTCTTCCATTGCTGACAGGAGCAGTTAGATCCCAGACGTAGTTAATGTCAGAACTGGGATGTGTCTTCTGTCTGTGATAAGTTGTTGGGATCATTGCGTGGTTAATAATGTTTGTTTAAGAGTTAATATTATAAAGTTTGAAAATAAGATGTTAAGTTTCCTTCACACTTCAAATGTTTCTTAATGCGAAGCCTGTTCTCAAAACCATAGGATTTGCAGTTTCTTCTCTTGTCTGATTATACCATGAGGTTCTCTTCAAATAAGATCATTAAACAGTTACTATCTCATAACAAATGGGATTGAATAAAGCAGGGGGTTTTCTGTTTTCTAAAATAGAAACAATTTTTACTCTAAAAATAGGTTAAAATGTAGGAAGAAGTAGAAGGTTTCACATCTAGCTTGAAGTCTCCAATTGCACTAAAAATAGCTTTTTAGAAGGGCAAGTAAGAAAGCAGTAGTACCATTTTCATGCTTCTACCATTTTTAGCTAATGTTTTGTATCTGGAAACTTCAGCATGTATGGGACTTATTGCTCCTAGGTTTTTCTCAGCAATCTGTTCTCCACTGGAATTTTAAAATCTAGGTCCACGTACCCACGTTCACTAGCTCATACTGAGTCCATACTGATTTTTCATCATCATGACTTAAGCTATTAGCGTTGCTGTGGTCATTTAAAATCATTACTATTTTTTTTGCCTATTTCAGACATACTCTTAGTGATGAAAGTAGTGATGTATGAATAGTTCACTAACAAAAAAATTCACTTAGTGATTCCCCCCTCCTCCCCCCCCCCCCCCTTAAATTTCATTAAGACCCTAAGATATCTTCAGATGTATTTATTATTTGGAATCAAGCAGTGTGAAGCAACCAGTCAGTGTGGAAAATTCTTAGGGTGCAAATTGCTTGTGCCTAATTAATTCCAAATACTTGCTATTTGAAACTGAAGCTGGAATCACATGGATTTTTTGTTTCCTGTTCCAATGAATCTTTGTGTCAGAATGGCCAGAATACTTATAGAAAGCAATTAATCTGAAATTTTATAGTTGTATAAAGATTCTGTCATCAAACTTCTTGCTAGAATATTTGCATAAAATAAACACAGTAGGTGACTGAACAATTAATGTAAATACATTTAAGGATGCAGACACATATTCATAAGCATTTCTTTCAGTATTCATCTAGATTCAATTGTAAAACTGAGCTTTGGATCCTTCCTGGATGTAAGTAAAGCTTCTTTATTTCATCCTTATCCTTTTTAATGAAATAAAAAATATGCTGATTTATTAACCTCACTTGAAGCTTTATCACAAACAGCTGGGGATTACTTTAGCTAATATGACATCTGTGCATAGTTATGCATCCCATCATGCTTCCTTGTGCTACTCTACTCTTCTTATATTAGAAGTGTCAGGACAATACTGCAAGCATAATGGTGCTGGTTTTTAATCAGTATAGACACAGTAAACAACTGTTCATTAGCAAAGTAGAAGGAAGAGAATGGCTTAAAATTGTAACTTCTAAATAAAAAGCTGATTTTAGGAGTTAAAATATTCTCAACATATTCCTTATTCTAGATGTATTTTCCATCTGTCGCAGTTGATAAGGAACTTTTGGCAGTCTAATGAATTCTTTGATCACTTTGTCACCTCTTTAACTACTAAACCTGCATTTTACCTATTTGAAATATGTTCATATGCCTGTCTAAGAGTTTCTTCAGAACAACATGTTAGAGATAAAGATCTCAATTTTTTTTACAGAAATGGGTCAAGTCAGAAAAATGTCATATTTGTATTCAAATGGAAAACAATAATTGAATTTAAAATGTTAGTATTGTATTAATATATATATTGATCATGTTATTTTGGTTTGTTTTAAATTCTGGAAGCTCATCTAAACTTTTGCATACAATTCATCTTATTATATTGTGAAATGGCAAAGATGGGAACATAGAGGAATTAAAGATAATGATGGTTTACTTTGCTGTGTTGAAACTCTTCCAGCAGGTGGTGCTTGTCTTGTTGAAAATCAACAGAAATAATACAAAAGAATGAAATGTTTGTATAACTTGAGTGATAATCAAAATTGTAAAAATACAGCCATGAAAGCTGGCAGACAGGATACAATTTCTAGCATTTATAGACAATGTTTAGTAGTATGGTGTTTTCTTAGGTGGCTATCCTCATACGACAATTTATCATCAACTACTTGCAATGACTTTTATCACTTTACTCTGCTTGAGGAGTCACAACACTAATCTGTTCAGAGTGTGCCTGTGCTAGAAGGTAGTCTAGGGTTGAATTGCCTTTCTTTTACTGTGTGCCCAATGTGGTGATTTGTATAAAATACTTAAATATTTATTATGTCAGAGATAGAAATGGAGCAAGAGAATGAATCTGTAGGATGGTAGTTAGTTATATGAGAGATAAGGGCCCATCTTCAAATTAACAGTATACTAGTAGTTGGGCTAAACAGGCGTTGGGTGTTTTCACCCTTCAGTCTACATGGTATTTGCTGTCATGTGTATCCACATATTTAATGAGAATAAGAGAGACGGAATAACTCCATAGTCTTGTGTCTGACTCTCATCCGGAGGTAGAATAAATATTTGCAACAGGTATTTTATGATCTTATGCCAAGTAGAAAACCACCAGCAGAATGTGTTTAGAGGATCTGTTCCTGAGGACATGACACTGGTTATTCTGGTGTTCTCCTCGGACATGAGTGCTAAGTGTTCAAATCTGTTAACTCAATTTGTCCTACTGAATTACTAGGTAAAAACATGATGTTAATTCTTCTCTGAATCAATCCCATATCCTCTTCTCTTTCCTCCCTCCCCAAATTGAATCAAACCTAATTTGTGATTTTGGCCAAAACTCCTATTTTCAAGATGGCAGAAGCTTTTTTTGGTGAAAACGTTACTTTGGAAAGAGGAAAAAAAATAATCTAGGCAAATTTAATGCCAGTTTTCTTTGTTGGATAAAGCAGTTACAAAAACACGAAATAAGTTAAAAATACCTATTCACAGTTACCTGAAATGGGGAAGTGTCCTTTAACAATGAAGGAGATGCTCTGTCAAATCTCTTCACTGATACTGAATCACTCTACAAGTTTCTGCCTCTATTCCTTTTATACCAAAAATAGTAGAAGAACATATCAACTAAGTGGTCCTCAATGGCATCCTTTAGAGAGAGGATATGGCTGAAACATGTCTCTTCACTCTGTTCGTGTTCTGCAAGCTACAATTTGGTGTAATATCTGTTCAGAGGACAAAATAACAATTGAATAAAGTATCAGATTGTTTAAAGCTTTTCAATAGTCACTTAAGATTCAGACAGATTTTTAACACACATTGAAAGAGAAGATGAAAACGTCTGGATGAAGATTGACAGATAAAATAAGTATCAAAAGATAATTTCATGTGAGTTGGTAGACTGATTTTTCTTTACATGACTGATGGCTTTCAGATACAGTAGGAAAGTGTCTGTTTCAGCTTTTGGTTTTAAATTCTGGCAAGTACTATCCAGTATGTATTTTGAATTTGAGTTATGATTTACAGCGTGTGCATATGACATTTGTAGTGTTGGGGGGGGGGGAAGATTTTTTTAAAAAATGATGAAAATTTTAATAGCCCCTCTGTAGATAACCAGCCTAGATATGTCATGACTTAAAGGTATAGAAATGTTTTCCCCAGTTTTCAGAGAAATCAGGATGATTTGTCTAATTTCTGAAATAAATTATATTAGCAATCATTTAGGGTATTGTACAGAGAGACGGGGGGAAAAAATATCTTGTGATACAGAATAGATATTGTGAACTCAGAAATATAAGAGAAGGTATTTTACACTTTGAAGAATGGAGTGTTTTCCTAAGACAGCTCTCACCCACTTGGATGTAATGAGTCCTTGAACTGCTTATTCAGATATGTTGTATTTGCATTTTGTGTTTGTTTCCTACCAGATCTAGAAGACTAAATAAAGTAATGGGGTAAACAGAAGGAATGTTTTAAATCTGTGGTGGTAAACCGCCAAGACAGCATTTGCTAGCAACTTGATTTTCAATCAAATGTCAGAACTGTTTTTTTTGTCACTACATTGCTGTGAGTAAACTTTAACTAAATATCCCGTGGGACATTTATACTCTCTGCAGTGGTCACTTAAGTGACACTGTCCAGTTAAAACTTTCAAAGGTATGCCTACTTATCTCCTATAAACAATTATCTGCTGTGTCAAGCGATGCATCCTATGATGCTGGAGCTTTGTGGATGTGTAATCAAAGCATTGCCCTCCCCATGAATCTTGTTTCTAACCCTGAAGACAGGTTATAGATGACTTTCGGAGTGTTTTTTCTTCTGTTACATGTTTGGTAGCATAGATTTCAAATGCATAAGCAATGTTGCATGTCCCATTTATTTCATTGCCCCAGCCAGCTGGTTGGATTTTACTGGAAATTGGGTAGGTGAATGCATGATGTGGTTGATAGAGGAATAATACGGTGTAAATATTCTGTGTTCTGTTGCTCTTCTCCAGTACAAAATCTTAACTAGTAGAATAAACAGTAGAACAGATATTACATGCACTGCTCAGCCTGTTGTTTCTCGACTGAAAAGTAAAATTGGCTAAACTGAACATTTGCAAGCACTCCGATGATAAAATAATAAGCTTTTTAGTCATGAACATATATGCAGTTTACCTAGAAATGGACTCAAAGTTTAGCATCTGGAAAATTGTTTTTCCTCTTCTCCCTGCCAAGAATTTCCATTTCATAATGTCAAATTAAGATAAGCACATTGCAGCCTGACCATTGAATGCTGTGCTGACATTAAGAAACAGGTTTGGGAATGGATTTGAGAGTCTCTGGAGCAGCAGATTTCAAACAGGGAAGCTGCAAAAGAGGGAAAAGCGGTGTGTTGGAGCGTGTCAAGTTTTGAATTTATAAATGCAAAGCCAGAATGCCATTTATTCTTGATATAAGTTCATCAAAATAATTTGTATCTTATATTTGTTCTGTAAGAATAAAGAACAGAGTGGTGTTTGGGACAGCTGGTTCTTCAGGTTTGTGACAATTCTAAGAATATATACTTGTACAGCAATATTTGCTAAATGTATGCATATCATGAATTGTGATTTCAGTGAGCTTTTTTTCAAATAAATGGAAATTTTGGAGAAGGAACACTTTAAAATAGGGATATTTCCTCCTATAAATATATTTAGTCTGGAGAAAAGGAAGCTCGGGGGGGAGACCTTATTGCTCTCTGAAAGGAGGTTGTAGCGCGGTGGATGTTGGTCTCTTCTGCCAAGTAACAAGTGATAGGACAAGAGGAAATGCCCTCAGGTTGCACCAGGGGACCTTTGGATTGGATATTAGGAAAAATTTCTTCACCGAAAGGGTTTTCAAGCATTGAAACAAGCTGCCCAGGGAAGTGGTTGAGCCACCATCCCTGAAGGTGTTTAAAAGACATGTAGATGTTAGACACTTAGGGACGTGCAGTGTTAGGTTAACAGTTGGACTTGATGATCTTAAAGGTCTTTTCCAACCTAAACGATTCTATGTCCTTCTTTAAAAGTAGCACTGAATTCAATATAGTGGCTTAAATTTGTTTTGCCTCAGCTCAACAGAAAAAATTGGAATAAGTACCTTAGGGGGAAGTGACAAAGTAGTAATTTGACAAAAATTCTCAATTTCTGTGGGAGACTCTGTTTATGATCAGACTGAATGATATAGCTCTAGGTAAGGTTTTCCACGTTTTGCCCACTCCCAGCTGCTTATGTTCAGCAAGTGCGTTCATTTCACAATGTTAGAATATGAGGTATTACGTTGTACGTCCTGTTTACTTCAGTGAAACTTTGACTTCCAAACAAAAATTTCTATTTACATCAGAAAAATAATTGCTAAACTTTTGTTGTCTGAAAACATTTATTGACTGTATCAGCCTGCCTTTTTGGCTAGCCAACCCACAGATTCTGTGGTTAATGTCGATGCTGTGCAAAGCAGATTTCTGCCCTGCGCGCATTGCCTTATTAATTCTGCTCAGACCTTGGCTTCCAAAAATCAGTGCAGTGTTGTTTTCTCATCTCTAACCAAATATTCATCATTAATCTGCTTTGGAATACAGCATGGTTTGTGACATGACGGCAATATATCTGACATAAGCAATCAGGTGAAACATGATTGTAAGGCAAGCAGGCCAGAGAGACAATTTTAAAAATTAATAAGGGAATAAAATATGTGCATTTTATATATTTGTTTTTCTTTAAACAGTTCAGAAAGAAATTGTTTTCTATTTCAAGAAACTTCCTTCATACGGCTTGTAATATAACTGCACCAGTGTGAACTGCCATCATTCTAGCAAGGGAGAAACGCTAAAGCTATGTTTTTTAACTTCTTGGAGTATTTTTACTTCCACATGGAGGACTAATTGAGCATTAGTGGATGACCCAATGCAGAAATACTTATGTTCATCCATATTCAGCATAATGGTGAATTTGGACTCCAATATGAAGCTTAGCATTTTTACAAACCAGGGGTAAACTGCTGATGTAATAATTACTCTTTCTGTCATTTTGAGCAAGTGTTTGTTGGTTAGGGTTTCCCCTTTTTGGTATTTGTCAACTTAAAGTTGATCCTCTTGACCTTGAAAACAGTACTTTTTGGAATGTTTTGGACTTTTTTCTTGAGACATAGTTATAGCCGTCCAAAATAAGAAAGGATAGATTTTACCTTTGGGTACATCTGCAAATTTTCATTCTGGAGTTAGTTTATAAATGAATTATCCTCATTTGAGAAAAGATGATGTAAGGTAAACATGAAGTTTGGCTGCATCCACAGCAATGACAATTCATAGAAAAAAATATCAAATATTGACTTTAGTGGTGTTACACTGATTTAGTTTGGCTGAAAATTGGGTGTATGTTATAGCAAAAAGGCAAAGAAAATCTATCACACATTCTTTCTGAGTAGTCTCTTCTGAATGTATTTATTGATACTATTGCTTCTTGTGCTTTTAAAATATCATTTGTCGTACAAGTGTTTAGAGACCATTTGAAAATTAGTGTTTTCGCATGGGTATCAATGGAAAAGCTGTATGATTATAAAGTGCTTCTAATCTGGGACATTTGTACCCAAATCCGAGTATTCTTTGTTTAAATTTTGTGACAGAGATTACTTGACAATATTTACTTGCCACAATAAATTATTGCCCACTCACAAATGGAAGTTATTACTACAAAATTGGAATTCACTCAGAATGGAAGCTTAAGTTCAGACCAAGTTAATAACAACATATCCAGAAATGAACACTGGAAAAAATTACGTAAAGTCTGTCAGATTTTACATGCAGCCACTTTTTATAAGAAAACTTCTTTTATATATGAAGAAACAGCTGTATTGTATCTACCTTATTGCCATAAGTGCATTCATAGGGTAAAGTAATATCAGGACAAAACCTCATATGATACTCCTGGTCCCTCATATTCTTCCAGCCTTATTTTTGGCGAGAAGACTTTCTCAGCCTGATATGGTTATGCTAGGTTTGACATATATTATGATATCAAAGTCATTTATTGTTTGCCAAGTATTTTTAGAGGAAAAAAAACCCACAAACCAACAACAGAAAACCCACAAACAAAACAACCTCACACAGGATAAAAACACGCCAGAGGTTAGCATCTGGTTCTATAAGCCAGGACGCTTTGTTCTTGAACAGATCCTTCCTGAGAATGACTGTCGTGGGATCCTATCGACGTGAGCCTTTCACCTCCCCCAGTAAAGCTGGACAAATCTTCATCACCCTTTTTTCTAGACCTATTCCAGACCTATTTACCCACAACTCATGGAAGGTTAGTTAAAACACCTAGAATGATAAACCAGCAGAATTTTTAAGGGCTTGTTTGTGCCTGAAGTTTTTGAAGGACTTGTTATTTCTGCAGAGCTCTTTACCTCTGCTTCAGCATAATAGGAAATGCACCCTGTACATGGTGATGCATCTGGAAGTACTTCTCCACACAGTGTGTCTTCTGAAAGATGTCTCCTTTTCTCTTCCCTCTCTGGAAAGTATGATTCAGTTTGCACAGCAGCTGTGGCTGCAATCTACTTTCACAAATCAGCAAAACAACACTAAACTACTGTCATTTCTGTCAAGGAGCTGGTGCCTTGCCAGTGCTGTTGTTTCATGTCTCAGTGTTTTGTAAGATCTTGACACATACTGCTTTGAGGATTCAGAAATCATCTTGCTGTTCGGGGGTCTCATTTGGTAAGTGAGATGGATGAAGTCTGACCGAAATGAAATATTTTACTCTAAATGTCAGTCATGCCGTATATTCCTAAAGGAAAACGTGATGCTTAAACTGGCTGCCCACTGAGATTTAGGCAAGCTCTTGGAAGAGAACTCCTTCGGATGTGAAATAAATGCCAAGTGGGATGTGTGTTGGGGAGAGAGGGGTATGTAAGCTTGGCTTTTTGCCCATTGCTTAGGTTTCCGTGACAAATAAAAGATTTCTGGAAATGGTTTGATTGCTGAAGGAAGCTTGTCTCAATAAGTTCCAGCTCCTGAACTAGCCATCTGAGTTTGGCAACAAGTAGGTTTTCTGAGCTTTACCTTACTTGATGGGCAGATTTAAAAAATCAGCTTTGATTTAAAATCGAAAGAAGTTTTGCTTTGTTTTTATGGTGCTTTGAAGTTGAAATACACGTGATTTCTCAGATCTGTTTGTCTGTTTCCCCCTTATCCCTACCGCTTCAGTTGCTGTTCTCTAGTGTATAATACCTTATAGTAAATGCTGTTTTCAAAGATGAAGGTTTTTGTACTTTGCTGTTTTGCCTTTTCCTATGTTAGAGTAGACTTTATACATCTGCAGAAATGTGTTGAAGGAATCCTATGTTTATATCTGGTTGAAAACATAATGCTTTGCAAAAGATAGTTTTTTTTCAGTTCTGTTTCCAAATACCAGTAATAAGATTTAAATTGAGTTTATTGAATATCAAGGTAGGGGAATGGTGGAAGTGAATAACTAAATTGCTTTTCAAAAGTAGGGGCTGATAAGTGCAATAAAAGCTTTTTGGGACATGTTGATTGCCATGGCAGCAGGATGGACTTGGTGTGTAAAAGATGTCAGCCAGCTCCAGGTTCCTTTTTTCTGATGGGGGAAGAAGGACCACTTTAATTATTCAAAGGGAGAATTTAACACCCTGAATCTGTGTATATATTTTGCCAACATAAATGGCTGGAAAAAAAAGAGGGAGTAGATATTTCTGGATATAGTTCAATCATTTGCAGTTGCAATAGGATACAGTTTTCATAAAGGATATCAAATAACAAATGCTATGTTATAAATCAGTCCCTAAGTACTTGGGCTGAAAATGAATTTTCTCCATGGACAGGTTGTACCTTACTTGTTCATGATAATGCTGCTTGTACCTCACCTCCAAATGTAAACTGTTGCACTAGTTTGTATTGGAAACTACGTTATTGCACGTGGTGGGGAAGAATTCGGTAGTTCCTATGTTTTTAATCATAATGAAAGGGTAGTGGAAGAATACATTTGTAAGAGTTTGTGTGCAGGAGGTTAAGGACATCCGACACTGTTTACTTACTTTCTATCTGGAGAGCCTGTATTACCATATTAGATGCTTCATACTGTTCTTTTGTCTGTATTGTAACATGTAGTGGGGGAAAGGGGGTTCTTTGTGCTTTTTTTAGCTAGTTGTCTCTCCAGTTGTCCTTTTGGAATAATTTTGTTTTGGGAGGCAAGGATAACAAGTGCCCCACTGCATTTCTCTACAGAGACTTGTATATACTGGTTATTTATTGCTCTCTTAATCTACTTGAACATGAATAAGTGTTATTATGTGACTGATTATTTCCTTTGCTGTATTCTCTGTTTTTCTTGTAATACTTAGCTGGAATATTCAGATTATATTAGTGAATAGCAATGAAAACAAGTACCACTTGAAATGGGAAGCTGGCAAAGTGTGGGAAGGTGTTTTGAAATACACACCTGTATATTTTGTGTGAATCTTTATCTTCACTGAACTTGTGTGATGATTTTTTTTTTTTTTTTGCATATTAACTACTGCTAATGCAGAAGAAACAGTAGGATATGTTTTGTGATGGATTTGCACTTATCCCTACGAAAAGGTGGATCTTGGGCATTCAATAACACTACAATGCCTGTAATCTTATGACATGAAATGGATGTTTCATCTATATAAAAGAGGATGATAAATTGTGATATCACTCCCAGTTTTCTGAAGAGTTCTCTACACAGAAATTCTGTTTATCTTCCTTCCTTTATATGATTCTTGTACTTTGTAAGATGTTCCTTAACTTTGCGTTATTTCTATGTTAGCAAGTCTGTCTTTGTCTTCCTCTGCGGTGAACTGCTGCTTCCACTGCAGCTTGTTTGTCTGCTAGAAGGCTAAATCTGCTTCATGACTTTCTTTGACTCTGTCGATGAGAGGGAGGTTGATGTATATTACCATATTGATCTTTTTTTCTGACATTAGCACAATGAACTAGAAACAATTCCTAGATTTGAGGAAAAGGCAAATTGAAAATGCTTTTCTCGTATTGAAGTACATGATTTTAAAAAACCATACTTTTAAAAGTTGCCTTTTCTATTCAGGTCCCCTTGATTTGAAATAAAATACGTTTTAAATTTACATGAAATACATCTCAGTCCTCTTTTCTACACTCTAGAATTATGATGGAGGCACCTCCCTCCCCCATTAATTCCTTTGAATTTAGTGTTGTGCTTTTATGTACATACACATACACATTTATTTGATAAAATAGGACACTGATAAAAGTTGATTGTATGGTAGCATTGTGATATTACTACAACGTCCCTTTTCAGAGAAGGAAATGTACATTTACATTATATATCTCTGCAAAGAAACAATAAAGGTGCCTTTTTAAGGTTTTTAAATTTTGCTTTATTTAATTGTCCTTTGTGCCCCTTATACCAGTTGCCTTTCGGTTGTCTAGAGTTTCAAGGATATATATATATATATACACACACACACACACACACATATTTGGTCCTTTTTTTTTTTTTTTTTGAGTCTTCTTATTTTTAAATTAAATTTCAGCTTTTGTATTGTAGAATTTAATGTTAGGAAATATAACAATTAAGCATTTGACTAAAATACTTAGGAGTTTCTGGAAGAGCTTAAAGGTTAGAAAAACATGTTGCAGGAATGGGTTGAGTATAGCTGACCTTGGGAACCCATGTGGACATGACCTCTTCTAGTAATTTTGGCTATGACTCTCTTGTTTAAACTAATACGAAGAATTATTGCAATTATATTCATATTTAGGTATCTCTTCAAAGGATAGCTGAAGTGACATTCACATGAATTATTATGCTTCATTTTTAAAATTCAGAAATCCTATCCTATTTCATTTTAGCATACTATAGTGCTGATGAGCAATCTTAATGGAGGGAGAATGACATCCCTACTTTGGGCATAGAGATGCAGGATCAGGCCACACTGCTGGGTTTTCTTCACCCTGTTCATGAGTCCTTTCAACATATGGCAGATTTTCTACCCACTTGAGTCCCTCTAGAACCATCAGAGACTTCCATAGAAAGATTAATTATCACTAATTCAGTCATATAATCAAACAAAAGATACCTGTGGGTATACTCTAATCGCAATAAACTAGGTAACAAGTGTCTAATGTATTGAAATAATTGTATCAAAACACAGTATATATCTGCTTATTAAATGTAATATACTGTAAACTGAATAAAATGTCAATTCACTAAGTACCACCTATGCCTTAATCCATTGATTTTAATCCTCCATGTATTTTCAATGATTAGATAAATAGCATGCAAATACGTCTATGTTAATCAAAAATAGTAGCATAATTTTCAAGCAGTATTTAAAATAGTATTCAAAATTATCTTATATCATATATGAGATAGAAGTTTGGTGCTTCTCTGAAGAGTTCTGAGTGTGATAAAAATGCCATAGTGGAAAGACCTCAGATTTGATCTTAAAAAGGCAAAACAATCAGAATGTACTTGCAAAGCACGTATGAAATATAATATAAAGATCACTCTTATTTGTTCTATAAGGGTGCAGCCTCAACCCTATTCAGTCATCTGGTGTATACCTTAATACAAATGACTTATTTTAATATAAAATAAGTTCATATACCTGGCATGGAAACTTCATAACATATGCATAGAACAGGAATACCAACCCTACAATGAATGGTCTCACCTGCCTATAGTTTTATTTTTAGTACTTTGTGTCATTTTGCAGTGAACTCTGACATTCTCCTTTTGCAAACATTTAAACCCTAGAAATCCTGCTTAAGTATAGCAGAATTCTGTTTAATTATGTCTTTGGCAAATGAAGGAATAAGATTCAGCTTCTTTTACATAGGATAACTTTTTGTAGGATTGTTTCTGGTACAGAACTACAATCACTGAGTAACATGTGTGATGTAGTATGGAGGTGGCATGGAGATGTCCTTAAATAAACAGCTGATTCATATCAGCAGTGATTCTTTTAGTTGGTACTTCCACTTTTTCTTACTATCCTTCTCAAGCAAGCATATAGCAGTAGACCTGCAAGCATAAATCCATATGGAGGAATGTATCAAGGTCAAAATGCTTCAATCACTTCTCTGAAATGCTCATTTTGTGTTAACAGTCGTGCTGCTTGAACAATTTGCAAGTTCAGGTTGAGGCAAAAGCATGCCATTTATTTTGTCAAAGGTGATCTAATGTGATGCTCTGGAAAGACAGGGTTACCAGGAGAAGAGATCTAATTATAACTGCAGCTTATTTCAGTAACAGTGGTGGGCACTGTCAGTTTTAGCAGAATGATGAGTTATATCTTTGTTTCTTGCCCACAGTATCTCGGAATGTTTGCTTACTGTAGCAAGTTAAATCATGTCCCTTTCATAATCTGGGACCACCAAGGAGAGCACTAGTGGCCCGTGTGTCCCATCCAGGGACTCCATGCAGTCTTTTTCCCGTCAGGATATCTAATCAGCTGTGAGTCCTTTCTGTTTCCTCTTTTGTAGGCATGACAAAGTCTTGGGTGATGACTTAAAAATTTCAGACAGTTACAATTAAAATCTCATACCTTTTGGAGTAAAACAAATCTTTTTGTTGGTCTCAATACTTTGTATGACAAGGTGAAAATAAATATCACATTGCTTAAACTGAAATAAATTATAAAATGGCTGGGGAAAAAATTAAATAAATTCCGGTGTAAATATTCCTATAATTCCAGGGAGGCTCTTATATTTCACCTGCTGTCTCCATTAACTGAATGCCGTTTCCTACCACAGAAAACCTTTTTGTTCTTTCGTACCATTCATAACAATAATTGCTGTTTTGCTAAAGACTGAGAACAAATCAGAAGGGAGGAGTTTAGGTAGTAAATATTTGTAAAGTGTATGGGGTTTCTTGTGCCTTGCTAGTTAAAATGTGTGCTGTTTCAGATTAAAATAAAATGTAGGCTTTGCATTGGGAAAAACTATTTAAAGAAAGCTCATTTTTTCTCTGATATTGGGGGTGTAGAAGTAAGAGAAGACTGATCAAGAATAATTGGTTATGAATATTTTATCCATGAAAGAGTTTTGAGTGTAAAAATAAGACGACAGAGGCAGAAATGGATGAAAATAGCATTGGGGCATCAGGAAAGGGGAAAAAAAAAAAAAACAAAACAAAACACACCAGCCTACTTGCCTATCCTCTAATTTTTATTGTGGGAAGAGAAAGTGGAGATGATGCTGTAGGTTAGGAAAATATGCCCTGCTGATATTTCAGATTCTGTGTTTTCCCATTCTCTAAACGATTGTTTTATCTGTTAGTCACTGCCTGTGATAAAGATAAATATAGAAAAAAACATCCAGTAGAGAGGAATGATATTTAGTTCTTTGGATATAACTTAATCTCCCTTTTTGAGATGACTTTTTCTTCCATTTTCTACTGGTCCACTGGATGGCTCTCTGATCATTTACATGCTGTGTACACAGGCATTTCTCTGTAGTGTGATCATTTGCTTAATATCGTACCAATACCTTTGCTTCTCAGTGTTGAAGGCAAATACTACTAATTTCAGCAGCAGAAACAATTAATCAGACAGCATTTCTATACCAAGAGTAGTGGCACAGAGCAGGACACAGCTAGGGTTGCTTTGAAGGGCCAAGCTTCGGTCCCTCCTGGGCAGCTGTCGTTTTATACCAGCTGGAAGTTTCTTCGAGGAGCAGCACAAATAGGTGACAAGGGGGGTTAGCTGGTTTATAGGGTGCATCATTATTCAGAATGGGTCTAGTTTATTCGTACATCTAGGTTTACAGGTGAGAATGGTTCTGTTAGTCTCTTAGGGTAGGGTTTCCTACTAGGATCTGAGCATCCCATGTCCCAGTGAACCAGAACAGCATGTAATTCTGCTATTCAAGATAAAAGTATCTTACACTGGTTGAGAGGATGCTTTACTGGTGTTAAGGTCAGTATTAAATGGTTTGCTTGGTAAGAGGTGTTTGCAGGCTCGGACTCATGCCTTGCAAGTGTTCATATATACACTCAGTGTCAGATGTACTGCAGTGTCCACAGTGTGAAGATCCACAGTTCTGATAGGGAATGGCAATACTGGAGAAATGCTTTCCCGGGCAGGTTCGGGCCTGGCTGGGACAGACATGACTGTGGTTTCCCCATACTCATTTTCTATGTTCTTGAGGTTTTCTCTTAGAAGAGAAATGGCAAAACAAACAGATGCAGTCTAATCTGCACTCCGCAAAATGCATGTTGTATCTTTAAAAGATATCTAGAAGGGAAGTAAATCCAAAAGGCCAATGATGCTGTAGTCGATTAAAACTGAAGAAAGCAAGAGCTTTTTATAGCTGTCTTTTCCTATAAATCACTGACTTCCTCTCCTTGGGAGATTGCCAGTGTAAAATCCAAGAATTTCTTGGCATTACTGAAATCAGAGGAGACCTAGTTTATGTTCCCAGAACTGTGCAGAACAGAGCTGGGAAGGGTTTCATTTCTGCACCAAACCAGAATAAGCCTCTCTAAAAAAAAAAAAATTATCATGTACATTCACAAATTAATATAGTACTGTGTAGTGGCACTACTATAAATTGTATCACAGGGAACTACTGCTTTAGTGCAGTCTCTTTAGAAAAAGACTTGGTGCATAAGAAATTCTTCGTTTCTATCTGACTTTGCTTGAGCTGTCTGCACTGTGTTAGCAAGGTCAGAGAGCACATGAACTGTGCCCCAATAATCTGCATTACTCAACTATAAGATCAGGTTTTTGGCTTTGTTTTGGGTCATTCCCTCTAGTCCTTGCTAGAAAAAAGATCAGGAACAGTTCAGGGATACAGTGCTCCAGGGACCACTCCCTAAAAGCTATGCGGCTGGGATGCCATCAGGGTTGCTTTCTTCCATCATTGACTCGGCAGGCTTTGTGCCGCAAGCGCTACCACATCAGTGGACTGATGGTGAGGGGTTTTCTGTTAACTGTGCCTTTCTCTGATTTTTAGTTCTACTCTGAATATTTTCCTGTATAAACCTTTTACCTATGAGACTCAGGAGGAGCAAATTTGTGGAGCTCATCTACTGTGAAAGTGAAGGAAGCTGGACGAGTGGAACCATGCAGCTGCCATGCAGTAAATGGATTATTAAATAATTTAATGCAGTCAAGTAGTCTATTTATAACTTTTTGAGAAGTGTTCAGTAGTTTTCCCTAATTGCTAAACAGCCTGAAAATAGTTCCAAGGTCTTAAATGATAGAACCTCTTCTAATTAGCACGATGATATTCCCTCCTTGTCTCAGCAAAATTCACTTTAGGATTCTGTTAGGTTCTTAGCACCATAGTGTGCTGCAAAAAAGATTTCCCAGATATCAGCAATGTTTTGGAAGCTATTTTTAAAAACAAAAAAAACCCCAAGCCCAAGCAGGAATTCATGGTAGAGCTGTACGCAAATAACATTTCTGACTATGTGAATGGAGTTACTCTAATACTTTGGTCCAAGTCTTTCCCTATTTGCATTAAAGAGATTTAGCTCAGATTCTTAAATAGCATAATTCATTGTTTGGTAGCTGTTGGAGCAAAGCTATTGGTATGTGAGTGAGCAAATAATTTGTCATAAAAGTCTACTTATTACTTTTCCCCCCTCCCCCCATTCCCTTGAGAGGCAGGCAGAAGTATTGTCTGGTGGGATGAAGACTGTATAAACTGTCTGAAGCAGACTATTAAGCTTGCTGAAAAAGAAAGGTCCATTGCTCCATCTCTCCAGTGTAGTTCCTCTTATAGTGGTATGCTTAGAGCATCAATCCGCTGCTCAGGAAGATATCCCACTCTTCTGCCATACAGCACCTGTCTGTCTTCTGAGTACTCTCCAGACAACTCATGTGAACACCAGGCAATGTGTTGTACTTGTTGTCACATGAAGATACGTTAGCGTTAGCCACAAGAATATTTTTGTCTCAGGAAATACCTATGGCTTGGTTACTTCCTTCAAGACAAAATCCAACTCCATTTCTCAGTTTGACAAACACTCTGGATGAACTATTTGTTTTCTCTTTCATGATGTGTGCCTCCAGTGTTTCTGACTGTTACATAAACTTTAAATTGCTGACCAAAAGATGAATGTTCTGTAGCTCTAGAGCAAACCCCAGAAGCAGAAGTGATGATAGAAAGGTACGTATCAGTTTACTATCTAGATACTTGAATTTTTGATGCATTCAGTCACTGAAGAAATAAACAACTTTTTTTGTAGTTCTAGATGGCATGATAATCACAAAAGTGATTTACGTCCTCTGTCTTCAAGCATTTTGCCTAAGGTAAGATTCGTGAAGGAGATAGACAGTAAGAAGGGTAAGCCTTAATGAGAAAAGTAGTAAAATATTTTCTTATCTGGGACTGAAGACATGATAATAACAAATTTAGAAATAGAAAATTGTAATTTTCTTCCTTAGTTTCATTTATTCTTGCTTCATTTACATTTTAATAATTTAATATTTGTGAAGTATTATTTTTGAGCTGGTACCTTATAATACTCTGGTAGTGGTAATCTAAACTGGAAGAAATTTTCAATTAACTAATATATTGCTAATAACTTTTTAGACTGCTAAGCAAAACAAGAATAAGATTACTATAGATGTGTTTTAAATCATCAAAACATAAAACTATAGAAAACCATTAATATGAAAGAAATGAGGACAATATTGTGCCTATGTACCATAATGGACAATTAGAGCAAATGCAGTTGTTCTTGCTAGATAAGAAATTTTTTAAGGGGCATGTGTAGGTACATAGAAATAATGAGATGCTTTTATTGGTTCATTTTCAACACAGATGCATACAAGGTAGCTATACCTACTTTTTTTACACATCTATATGTCTATACTTATGCAGACACGTATCTGTTAATTGCATATATAGGAAATCCACGTACACATCTCTGACAAGTATATGTTCGTCTGTGATTGTTTTCCTTTTTCTTTACTCTATTAGACAGTAATCATTCTATTTCTATTTGTATCTACTCTTGCAGTGCTTAGAAAGGGAGCAATCTGATTTTGCCCTAGAGACATAATTTGGTTTCATATATTGCTGTTTTAAATACTCTTCTCCCACAAAATCTAGATCTTTGTTTCTGTCTTCTAATATGAGATATTAAAGTACATTTTTCACATTTATATTTCTGCTTCTTTCACTCTATATGAACTCAAGAGGTCAAGGTAACAAGAAAGTGCAAAATGGAAGGAATAAAGAATTTTACATTTTTTTTACCTAAGAGAATATTAAAAATAAACTAGAAAAAGTTAATTTGCTAAGTATCTTATACTGGATATATTTCTTATGATAGGTCATTTATAAAATACAGCAGTCTTAAAAGACTTTAAAACTTCTTCATCTGAGAAGATCAGAGTGCTTTATTTGCTTTAAATTAGCTCTAGGTATTTAAGGTTTTATTTATATTCAAGGATATGGGAGGGGGTGGGAACCCAAACTCTAATTCCAAATTTTTAGGAAGAATATTTGTTGAAATGTTCAATGCTACTATAGCTCTGAGGGATACGCGAGTGAGGAAGAGAATCCTGAAGAAAGGGAGGTCAGAGATTTCTATATCATACAAAGGAAGAAATTGTATTAAAGTTTTAACTTCAAAAAGCTTTCCAGGGCAGCAAGTCAGTCTTTGTAGTGAAGGGAAAAGGGACAAGCAAGAGAGATGGGTAAGTTGATAGTCCCAGCTAACCTCAGAGGCAGTGGGGTTTCCATGGCTAAGCCATAACACAAAAGTATTCTTCATAACATATAGAAAAGACTTCTAACTTAGTCATCAAGAAGTTAAGGCTTGGCTGTAATAAGCTCTTGGTTTTCATTTGAGGCTTATGTAATATTTATAAGACAACTTTGGTGTCTTCATTTTCCTGGAATAAGAAAGAATAGAAGATGATGATGTCTCAAGTTTACTCCTGTAACCTTAATACCTATAGTAAGTCTGAGTGCAGCTTTGTAAAGAAGGTTTGCACAGTGCATTGGCACCAATTGCTATGCTGGTGTAAGAAAAGATCAAATGACCAGTACTTGGGGATTATCTTTTTTCTTTTCAAAGGTGAATTTTCTTGAGAACATCAGTCTGTTGGTTCATGCTGACATTTGAATAATATTGTTGAGGTCTGAGAACTTCTGCAAGCTCCTAGAGCTAGCCACTGTGCAGAAACTAATTGTTACATGATTTAATGATAAAATTTGGAATTCTATTAACTTAGCTATATAAACATTGGCTCTTTTATCTTGTCTGACCTGCATGTTCTCTCACTTTTAAGAAAGATACTTCTTTTTAACTGTAGGGTCTAAAAAGATTTATATCAGGTCTGGAAATCAGGATGAACTCTATTCCCTTTTGAGGGCTATTCTTATGCCTGACCGCTACCATTGTTTCCTGTTTCTTGGCTTTTTCCCTCGCCATGGACAATGGGTTAATACAATAGTGCCTAACTGAGACACTTTTCACTAAAATTTCTTTGTGTTTCAAGAGGTTGAATGCAGAATTGTGGTGCTTGTCAGTACAGTTCAGGTGAGTGGTGAGGAATACGTAAGAGCAAACTTTAATCCAGAGATGAAGTCAAGGATCTAGGAAAGCTCTAGTCTATCTTCTAAAGGAATACCAAAACTCCATGGAAATAAGTGTGGTGGTGTTCACAGGGTAAGGAAAAATCAGATCTTTGTCCACCCCATGAAAACAGTGTCCATGCCTTGCAGCCTTTGCAATCTCCTTTGCAGGAGATTTTTTTTAAATAAATACAAACTGGTAAAATGTATAGTTTCATTCAGAACCAGTGTGAATTGTCAGCACAACCAAATCACTGGAATTCAGAGCTTTGTATGTGGATGGTGAAACAGCAGCAAATGAAAATGTGGTCCATTGGCAAGACAGCAGCAACTGTTAATTAATTTGGGAAACAAAAGAGGGGAAAAAAAGATCTCTTAGGCAGCTTGGACTTGAGCTAAAGTAGTACAGCAAGATTAAAATCAGTAATTGCCAGGGGTGTTAATTAGAACTGGGACCACACATACAAAGTGTGTCTCGCAGAATATACTAAAGAAGTCATGTCTGAGTTAGGTTACAGAGAATACTGATTTTGCTTTAGCCTATCTTCTTGTATTAAATAATTTTTTTCCTCTACACAGTGTATGTAGTTACCAGGGAACAGAGCTTATTAGAACTTAAATGATAGCCTATACATCTGCCTGCATCCTCTCAAATTTTGAACTCCCGTATCTCAGCTCCAAAGCTGCAAACTCAGCCACAGTATTAAGGATCTTGGAGCCCTAAGGCAGTGATCCAGTGTTAATGGAAATTCCTTCATTTTCTTCAGGTTATTTTACAGTTTCTGACAAATCAAATGGCATTATAAAGACTTTTAGCAGGTTTAGCTCAGTTTCATTAATCCTTTGGTGGATCATAAATATTTAAAGTTGATTATTTAAAAGGAGAAGGGAGATAAGGGAGGATATTTACCTGTGAGCTAATTTAAATAAAAATATTAATGTAGCTCTGCATAGAATTTTCCTTTCTTTAAAATCTCAGCTGTCAACTGATGAAACTTCCAAAAATAAGTTTGTTCTCCTGAAGACTTGAAGGAAGATGAAGATATAAAACTGAAAATCTTAATGTATTGTCAGTTCTACATAAAACTTTTTGTATTCTCCTGTCACATGGATTTCACTGCTAATAAATGTTTGTACAGAAAGTTCATTTATGGTAATCTTCCCCACAGAGAGTAGTATTGGATTACAAAACTGTTGCTAGTTGTCATCCAACTTCTTTTCACTCAAAGAGTTTTTTTGAATTTATGATTTTTTGAAATTCTTAAAAGAAGTCTTGCCCTGCTAGCATCATCATACCATTGACGTGCCTTGCTTTGGCACAGAAAAGTCCAAGGGCTATGATGACTGCATGGTGATGCAGACCCAGTCTTTTCTGGAATTGATGGGACTTGGAAGGGCTCTTGGGCTAAGGAAGGGTTAGTTGCAGGATCAGCTTTGCTGCTCTGATTGCAGAAGCATTAAGGAAATAAACTTCCACTGGACGTCAAGTATTTTTAAAAGTATACTTTTTTCCTCCCCTGCTATTCTTGGGCAAGCCTACATTACATCAAAAAGTTTAATTTCTTTAACTGTTGTTCATGTACAGGAAAGTAAGATTGATAAGTCAGTGTAACTTGCATAGAGTAAGAGTTGGGTTGAGGGATGATAAACTGTGTAAAACACCCTGGCTTGTGGGCCAGGAGGAAAGCAGCCTGTTCTTTCACCTTCAGTAGCAGCACTAGCCAACCTCTTTGTGTGAAAACAGAGCTTCTGTCCCATGTAATTCCTCTGGGTACTTGACTGCTTCTGCTGGATATGTGTATCATTACCAGAAGAGATTGGGATAAGGAGTTTGGAGCTCAACACTGCTTTTGATCCTGAAGTGTTTAATGGAATGGCTCTCTGCATTGCAAAGGTAAAAGCCTCTACTTATTTTTTTCATGCAAATAGGTGAAATGGCTCCCACGTTTCTCAAGTTAAACCAATCCAGTAGATGGCTGATGTACTGATCTCAATGGGGTGCATGAACCTTTGTAAATACATTTAATGGAGCTTCTTATTTGTGTTGGGAGCTTAGTCACCCTACTCAAAGTTTGTCCATCTTGTGCCAGAGATATGAAGCAACAAGGTTCTCCTACTAATTAAAAAAAAGATTCCTAGTAAGAGCCAACATTAAATCAAGTTCCTATTCTTCCTCTTGGCAGTGTGGAGTCAGGCATAAGGCAGAACCATATGTGCTTCTCTTAAGTGCTGATTTGCTGAAGTGTTGTTAGCCAGATTTAAGTGTTCTCCCTTAACTGTTAATAACTGTGTTCTGGGACACTGAGTTATGGTCCAGAAAATCACTACGCTTTTTTCCAATATTTGAAAATGTGGTTTGGTGCTAGAATGAAAAAAAGAATTATTTTAATTGTTTAGGTATGTTTTGTTTATATATATGCTAACACACACACAAAACTATATGAATATAATACACAAATTTAACTACGGTACATGAAAACGGGAAACTGGACATGTATTTTGTGTACAATTGAAATTAGAGATCATGCAGAATAGAAGTACCAAATCAAATGCTTCTCATTTCTGGTAGCTTTGATAGGATCCCAACCAGCCCTTGCACTGCACAGTCCTCTTCCTAGGTCCACAGTCTGCTGAGCACAAGCAATACTCCATATGCATGTGAACTCTGGTGAGGTTCAAAGTCTGGATTCAGGTCTCAACTCTTCAGGACTCTCTCTGTAATCTAGCTCTATGTGTACTTCATAGTATGCTAAAAGTATTTTTAGTATTCTATCTTTTTTTGTTGTTGTTGTTATTTTATCCAATATCTGCTTTCAGTTATCTGAAACATTAATACGTGAAAGAAGTGCTTTTGGCCTTCACCGTACTGCTACAGGATCTGGTCAGTCTTTCCTGTAGCTCTGCTGAGCCCAGTCTCAGCCTGTGAGAGGTAGCCATATCCCAGTAAAAGCCAGGGAGGCA
Organism: Platalea leucorodia; assembly: GCF_965183815.1. NCBI lineage: Eukaryota > Metazoa > Chordata > Aves > Pelecaniformes > Threskiornithidae > Platalea > Platalea leucorodia. The sequence goes on from NC_138827.1 coordinate 65,101,245, forward strand.
TACCTTTGTGAATGGCTAAATTAATATCAATAAGACCAGCTCAGAAAAGAAATTTATTTTTTACAAAGTCTCCTGTGGGAAGAAATATTTCTGAACCTAAAGGAAAAGCAAGCACAGGACAGGTGGGAAGGGATCAAATCAACAACATGGGTGTGGGAGCAGTGATAGCCAAATATGTGGAAGGCAGATGGAGAGCAGCATTGCAACACAAAATCAGGGTCTACTGCTCCATTAAAAACAAAAACAAAAACAAAAAAACCACAAACAACAAAAAACCAAAACCAAACCACCTACAACAACACACACAAAACCAAAAAACACACAAAAACAGAAACAAACAAAAAAAACCCCAAAAAAACCCAGGTAAGAAATTTGGAGTACAGAATCATGAATTCCTTCTCAAAACTTTGAAGTACAATCTGTTCTGCACATCTGTGAATGCAGATGGTCACTGTTCTTAATTATTAAGCATAAAACCTAACACACTTGCTTTGACTGAGGTAAAAATCATGTATGTAGCTTGTGTTGTTCAGCTGTCCTGGCTACACATTTAGCAAAATAGCAGCATGATGACTATTTTCACAACAACAAGAATCTACATACATTTAGTACAGTAAAAACAAAATTTATTTTATAAAATATACCAAAATGGGTGCTAAATCTGAAATTGGTTTGTTGTTAGTAGGAAATGGCACCTTTCCCCCACATTCTGTTACAAAGATTTTAAGTCACTTCTTTCTGTTTTGGCTTTATATAATATGTGTTAGTACATATTTTATAAATGAAGTTGAAAATGTAGTACAGCCTTTTATGATGTTTGTTTCTGCTTTTGGTTTATTTTCTTGCCTTGCTTTTCATCCTTATAATAACAAAGGAGAAATACCTATCAGGTGGGGAAAACCACAGGACACCATACTACTGGTGCCTGCAAGTATCTGGGAGAAACAAGCATGGGAAGATAGTACTTAGTAGCTTGTAGTAAAATAGGCAGAAATTTAATTAAAAGAAGTCTAGGAGCAGGAAATAGTCTTGGGCTAAATGATGAATGAAAGACGGTATTAATACTTAGGTAGTATTTATAACTTAAGTGATATACCCTATTTATTGATCAGGTCTCTTTCTCCAAAGCATGGAAGTTAAAGAACCGCAGTGGTTTTTTTTCATGCATTTGGAAGGAAGGTGAGCCCAACCTCACCAATGGATGATCATGACGATCATAGCATTAAGTCATTAAAAGTCATTTTATCAGACAGCTTTCTTTTTGCTGCAGATATATCACTTCTTTAGAATATGTTTACAGAAAATTCAAGAAAAACATGAGCTTGCATTGAAATGAATGTTCTTTAGCAATGTCATCATAATAAAGAAACCTGCTCTCTTTTTTTATAGTGGTTGTAGTTAGATTTCTTTGTATGCTGTTTCTTTTTTATTGCCATGAATTTGAAATTGGGATCTGTCAGTGCTGCAAGAAGCTCTTTTCTCTTCAAATAATCCCTTTCCTTACACCCTGTGATTTTCACTATTTATCAGCAACATTTTTCTGTCTTTTTTCTAAGTCTAAGGGTGGTTTTTACTATAATTCAGATGCATGTTCACATCAGTGCTATCTCTAGAAGAAGCTGTACTTTTGACTTGTCAGACAATGTATGATTAAACCTATGGATAAATACTTATTTTGGCCTGAATGGTTTCAGCAAATCTATCACTTAACCTGCTTCCTTTGAAACTCTTATACAATTTTAAAGCCCCGTGAAGATACTGCTCTGTCAATAATTGGAACACAGCTCTCTATATAGATAAGGAATGAAACATACCTTTACTGCCTATATAACTACAGATTCACCTTTATTTACCTTAGAGAAGAAATCAACTGCTCTGTAAAATGCTGGTCTAATTACTTTTCTGTGAATAGAGTCCAAAATTTCTCTAAAACAACACTGCCAGTGTAAGTTTTTAGTATTTTAATTTGAATTGCTAAAATTGGTATTTAAAATAGGACTTTGTTGTGATTCCACTGTAGTGCTAGAGGGGGAAAAAGCAACCAAAAAAAAAAAATCACCATCAGAAATTAAAAACTAAATAGCAAATACCGCTACTATTCAGAGTGAAACCAAAGGCTTCCCCCCCTACCCCCCCAAAAAAAAAAAAAAAAAAAATTGTAAATGCTGGAGAGGGCAGGCAGATAATTGGCTCTGTGTGTGTGTGTGTGTGTGTATGTATGTGCAAAATTGAACTGTTTCTTGCTAGCTGCAACCAGTCCAGGTTGGTTATAAACTTTACTAAGGCATGGACTAAACAAAAGTGGCATGTCCTGAGTTCTGTAATGACTAAAGGGACATGAGACAGAACCACCAAACAAAAGGCTGATCACAGGAGGATGAAGAATCTGGCTGGAGGAATTATCCTGGAAGTAGAGAAAGATCCTGGAGATCAGAGGGGTGTGTGGAGACAGGTGCTGAAGTAACACCCAGGACTGGTAGCTGTAAGGCACAAAGTGGTGTAACTTTCTGCCCGACCTTCCTGGACCTCCCTCCTGGGAAGGGACCCTGAGATCAAGTGAACCTCATGCTGAAGTGGTGCTCTAGGGAGCAAGTGTGTGTGCCTGAAATAAGCAGGGTAAAAGCTCTAATCTCATAGTTTCTTAAGCAAAGCCCAGTACATAGATGCATTATGGGTTGTTTACTCTGTCACACCTGTGACAGTTAACTCTCTTCCATGTCTATAATCATGTGCTTTGGCAGGTTTACATTAATTGAAATTCTATTTTTATCTGAAATAACGGTTTTGCCATTTCATCAAAATGGAAGTAACTAATTTGTTTGTATTAAGATGTTTTGCTTTTAGTATAGTTGCTACATGAAAGACAAAGATGATGTGTATATATACACTACACATTTTAGATAGCTTGTGTTGTTTCCTAATAGATTGTATTATAATTAAAGTAATTTAACATCTCCCAGAAACTTCTGTGAAATCTTCAGGAGTATGAAGACGGTAAGTGAGGGCTTTCCAAGAACTTGCATGCGCATTCTCTGTTTAGGCTCTTGTTTGCACTTGTAGCCGAGGTGTTAGCTGAAGTTGATGATTCACTTAGTCCAGCCTCATGTTCCTTTTGTAACATCAGTTCTTTATGTGCAGATACATTTCCGAGCTGTATTTACCCAATTTAGTGTTTGCTTCCAAACAATTGTTGAGAAATATAAGGGAAATATATGCTGAAGACGAAAAGCAGTCTGGAGGACTGTAGCAAAGCTTCTTGCTGCAAAGTAGAGTTACGGCCTTTGTCACAATTTTAGGGTAAAAATTGATCTAATGGGGATAAAAGACAGCACAGGGTCATTTCCTCTTAATTAATCTGAGATCATTTTCTTCTATTTGTAGGAATGTTAACCATAGTCTAGAGATCAGCTGGGGAAGGCATACTGAAAATAAAGGGGAAAAAAAACCAAACCAAAAACAAAAAAACCCCACGCCCAAGCTCTTTCTACAAATGGGGCTAGTTCTGGAAAGGAGTATGTATGTACTGTGAAATCCAAAGTCCTTTGACCATGTAGATTTTTATGTACGCCTTTCCAGTGATATATCAGATAGGTGCAAATACAAGAACAAATAGCGATCTAAGGAAATAAATACACAAGCTGTGGTCAGCTTTATTTGACCTGATACGAGGTATGAACGAAAAGTATCAGCCTTATTTCTTCTACTTGACAAAACATGAGGGTAAAACATAAACTATTTTTTATTATGAAGCTTGTAACTTATTTTTTTACACAATTATTCAGCTGCTTTTCCTACCTCTTTCATATTGACTAATGAGCTTGTTACTCTGAGCTTCAGAAGCCTTTAACACAAAGGTTAAACAGTTTTACTGTGTACTTCGCACGTCTGAATTTTGCATTCAACTTAGCTGAAATCTTTGGGTTAAGGAGGTAAATCTTTTTGAACCTTAAAACTTTGAATATAAAGAAATGCAAATCTGTAGAAAATACTGCACTACAGCACAGCTGCTAGAGCAGTACTCCATAAGATTATTTGGCACTATGCATACTCAACCCCTTTTGTCAAAAGGATATGTAAGAGAGTATATCCCCATTAGGAATTGGCATGGCCCTGTAGAGGCTTGGTAGAGGGGAAGAGCTGGTGTGAGGATGTTACATCTGCATTAAATGCACTGGAGAGGAGATTATTCTGTAGCATCTGTGGTTGGGTCCTGTCAATTGAGAGAAGCACTTTAGTTTGGCTCCTGGATGCTGCCTTTTTGGTCAATTTCATCCCCAAAGAATTCCCTTCATGTGCTTCAAGACTATTTCAGTAGGCTAACTAAAACACAGTAATGAGCAGGGGTGTCTTTTTAAAAACAGCAAAAATGACAACCCATCATCATCTGTTATTACTGTGTTGTAAAGGCCTGGATTCTGTCCCGTATCTGCTTGTGCTATTTTCATTTTTCCAGAAGTCATTCGGTAACGTGGTGGGAATTCTAGCTGCAGCAGTACGCCTGTGTTTGGAAGGACGGTGCATATTTCATTGCATGGTTCAATATGTTGTCTCACTACCGGAGCAGAAGTGTTTTTACGACTATTTGTCACTGTTCTGCTCTGGGAAGAATAGTCTCTGGGAGAACAGAGGAGTCTTCTGAGATAAAATGAAGCCCTGGAAACCTTTAGGCAGCCTGCCATGATTTGTGGGAACATGCCTGGTATTTATGTGTAGTCTGGGAGTGGGCTTTTTTCCTTCCCTTGATTCTGCTTGGCACAAACACGAGATTGTTTTGGTGAGGATAAATTGCTCAGGTGGTGTTTCTGGAACACTTCTAATAAGGATGGTGTTAAGATGATTGCAGGAGAACTCGGTGATTTTCACATCATTACCGCATGTTTGAAAGAGCCTGATATTTAGCTGAAATCAAAATTTAGGAACATCACAAAGTAGCAGTTGGTATTGATTTTTGTATGTAAGAGTCTTTGATTGTTGTGTAGGTTGCTTGATTTTCCTGGTTTATAAATTACAGTCTTGCAGGATTTTATGTTTGGTTGCTCACTTTTTTGCTTCCACCTTCACTGCCTCTAGATTGTCCTTTCTAAGTAATGGTCTCCACTCAAAATCCTTCCTAGATCTCACAGCAAATCCTCAATGTGTTTCAAGAAGGGCACATTAAACTTCTAATTTCATTTTTCAAGTCTTTACTTGATAGAATTCAGATCATGAGGGAGATATCAGTATTGCCTTTGGTTTTTAATAGCTATATTTTTTTGGCAAAAATGTGACAGTTTGTAGTGCTGGTCTAGCTATTTTCACCTTGTCAGATATCGATATCAGTAGTGAATAATGCTTGTATGTGCCTACTCTGATAACGTCGTCTTTAAAAGACATTAATCTGATTGTAAGATTGGGTAAAGTTAATAGTAATATGTACCGGGGAGATTCTGTCACCTGTTACGATAATGATTCTTCTGGATGCCACATTATAATTATACAAATGAGTGGAAGATGTCTATCTTCGTTGGGTTTTTAATTGATTGGATGGCACAGGTTGTTAATCAAGCTAGAGAAAGCATTAAAAGCCCTGTGTGGGAGTGTTTCTCATACTGTTCTCTGGGTTTTTTTGTTTTATTGATGTTTCTTTTTATTAACTTCTCTAAAGACTAAGGGATAAAAAGCCAGACCAGGGGAAGCAGAATCTCCTCACTTTCACTGTTTCCCAACAAATCAAGTAGAGACAAAAGGAAGAAAACTGAGACTGAAAGTCTATGTTAAAAATAAGCACATATATGAGTTGTGATTTACTTAATTTTCCAAAGAAGTCTGTTACAAAGAACAGAATGTGGAGAAGAATGATTTTTGTTTTTCCTTTCTGAAGGAACATATTCATGCAGCAAAATATGCAGATTCAGGCTGGCTAAAAGTATTTGGCAGTCTGGTCAAAAAAATCAATTCCTTTGTAAGTCTATCCTAGTGCAAAATATTTATGTAAATAATGTTAAGTCTGTAGCAATTAAAGCCCTCTCCTTAAGTTAAACATCTTGGTAAACTGGAATGTCAAGCATTTGTCTTGACTTTAGTGATATAATAAGTATTTCTTTGAAGGCATGAGAGATGGTTCCTGTACCCCAGTGGCCTGAGTATTTTGCTGGAAAATAGAAGACCAGTATAGAGTTGTCTGTTCAGACATACATTGGTTATTTATGCAAGCTGAACAGCTCAAGGGGCGAGACTACTCAGAAATAACCGATAATGAGACATTTGATACTGAAAGGAGAGGGGAAAAAAAAAAAAAAAAAAAAAAAAAAAAACAAACAAACCTGTAAGACTGTCTTCCCTGGGCCTTCTCAGTTATACAAGGAAATGTTGTTCTACAGTCTGGAATGATTTGCCATTTCCCTTACCTTAGCGAGCATTGCCCTGTCTCGAATCCTAAGACCAGTCCTTCAGAAGGCCCATTAGTGGCTTCTCTCTAGTATGAAAATGCTCCTTTTAAAACAGCCTTCATCCTCCTTTTGTCCATTGCTTTCCCAACATACTAACTTTTAAACTTATTCCCAAAGCTACATATGTTTCTGTTCCCTCAGTGTTTCAACCATTATTAGTTTATTACCATTACGCTGTATGTGCTACCACCTCTTTTAGAGATAGGGATGGCATTCGTATCTTCCACTTGTCCTTTTCCTTCACCATTTCTTCCTCCAGAAGAGCCTTTGACCTGTTCTGTGGGTGGATGTTGTGGTCCAAATGACAGCTGGTTTTTAAGTGCTTTAGGGTCTTCTGTGAAAGACAGGAAATGTGAAAACCCACTGATGGGGGAGTGGAAGTCAGACTAAACGCCATCTTCCCACTAGCAGAGCATCTATAGCTGAAATGTTAATGTCTAAGTGGATTTTTATTAGAAATAGGTCTCTGAGATTCTAATTCAGATGTCTGAGGTTGACGGCAATATCAATAAAAAGCCAGCAGTGTGGCCTTTATGCCCTACTCTGGTGCTGACATGTGACAAAAATAAGCATGATAATTTTATAGCTTCTTTTTTTTCTGCCCAAAACATAGCTGCATTAATCTGAAAGACAGCTGATTTTTCAAGGTCAAAAGTGCCTAGCTACAAATTGATGAGCTATTATGCGCGTCTGTGGTTTCTTTGATGATTCTGTATTAATAATATGCGTGCAGAACAGGCCATAAAAATTCCATTTAAGGGTATTAAAACATACTGGGACATTTAATCAGGTTAGAAATCCTGTCAGTTGGCTGTAGGCATGGTGTTGTTCAGTCCATCATTAACAAAGTGTGCAGAACATAAAGATGAATACCTATTACATCAGTGCAGATTTCACTGGAATGACCTTTTTGTTTTGGGCGTTTGGCTAATGGTTCAGTGGAAATATGTTGCACAAGTGTGGGTACACTACTGGCTAGCACAGTAGTCTGCTGTTCCTAGTGCAAACAAATTTATACAGAAAGAACAGAAAATACTTCCAGTGTCACTAACAAAGCTTTTGTAATAGGAATATGTGCATTTTGCAGCAAAAATATATTAAAAAGTAGATTGTTTCATCAGCTTCCACTATTTAGTCTTTAAAGAATAGCTTTGCTAGGGGTGTAATGCACATGGCTGTTCTTAAGCAACCTTACCATTAAAATGAATCTACATTAGAAATTATTGCAGTTTAAAATAGATATTTTGAGGTACTGAGAGTTTTACTAGGTAACAAAAGTGGTATTTCTACCAAGATTAGACTCTATGTAAAGTCAGTAAGATAATGTTGTGTGTGAAGTCCCATTACACAAACTCCAAGTTAAATTGTCCTTTTTTAAATTGAATTTGAAGTAGCTGCAAAAGCAAATGAGTCTGGGAATGAAAATAAAGCTAGACATTGGAATTGCACTCTTTATGTACATTGTGTTTTTACATGCAGTAAATGCTTTTGTTAAGAACAAAGATTTTTCTTGATACACTTAATTCTGATTTTAAACAATTCAGCAGACTATTTTTTTGGCAGATGCTTTAGGAAAGGGAAAAAAAAAGTTTGGTTTTATACTGGAAAGTCTGGGTATAGTCCTTGCCTCCATTTTTTAATAGCTTGATAAAATCTGCTGGTTTTGTCACTGTGATAGTCTTATTACTTACATGGCTTCACTTTAAGTGCAAAATATTCAGCTTAACAAAATATGTTTTAATGGATGTTTAACCTATTTCAATCTTGTTAAGAATTTATGATACTTTAAGATACTTTATATTTTATGCTTTTGTGTTATATATGTTTAAAACCTCCTCAAATGTGCAATTTCTCATGCCTTCATTATTTTTATAATGAAAAGTCAGATCCTTTCATTCCTTCTGCCTGCCATTCTGGTAATGCCCAGTAGAAACATGTTCTAAGTTGAGCATCAGTTCATGATTTACCCTTTAACGGGTTTTTGTTGTTGTTGTTTTTTCCTCTCTCCAAAAAAGAAGAGAAGTAGCATGGATAGCTCCCTTACTTAGGGTAAGCTCAATGTCACTTTGTCTTGGAAACTTTGCCCAGGTGTGCAGTTCTTGGTTGGGGTTTGTTCCTTTTGGCAGATGCTGGCTGGCTGAAGGGTGAATAATGCTCCTGCCTGCCAAAAAGTGGACTGCTTCTACCCCAGCCCACTGCACTTCTCAGTTTGGCTCCTGGTGAAGAATTTGATAGGGGCAATTCTCAAATGCTGGCTTTTTTGATGATGAAAACCTATTACGTTAGCTGTTCCCCTGGCTGAGCCAGAGTGAGGGAGGAGGTCCTCCGAGTTGGCTTATGTAAGTGGAAAGCCTTCAGTGCTTTCAAGGTGAAATACATCTATTCGCTGCTTTCCTGAATAATTAAATAATTGCAGTAGTGCTAAGGAAGGAGAAAGAAGAGCAAAGATCTGACTTTAAAGGCTCCTCTGCTTCTAATGATAGTCCTGTTCATCACAATTTTTTCTCGCATTAAATGATGGGCAGAATTGTTCATCAAAATGTTGAGAAAAATACTAAGGTGTTAAAGGGGATATAGGGAGTGAAGTTCAGTGAATAGATGGTACATTACATCATGGGACCTTGTAAGGGTAGCTGTAGCTCTTTTTCAGCTATTTCCTGTGAGATGTGCATAATAATCCCAGTAAAGGGCACCTTAGGAAAACACATGAAAAAAAGAAGGATGTGTAGCTTCGATTTCAGTATCTTTATTATGACCTATCCCTATATTGCTTCTTAACGTATAGCGTAAGAGAAAAAGGAAACTCGGGAGATTTTAAAAGGCTTTTTATTAAAGTGATACAGCTCCAAATAATTGTCTTTTTTCATGAATATACTAAAAGCTAAAGCTATTTGGCAAGTAAAATCCTGGCTAAGCAAGCACTTTAGGAAAACTGTTTTACTTCTGAGTACTGGATGTGCTAATTACATGATCTGATGCCTTACAGAGGAAAAAGTGTCTTGAGAGATTCCTTGCTAAATATCAGGAGTTGTTTTCGCATTGTTTTATAGAAAATCTTTTCAATAAATCGTCACTATACATAGGCTGTGGGTCTCCAAAATGACAGCTGTCTTTCAGGAGGCCAGCAGTACTGCATTGGTGGGTGAGTAGTGTTCACTCATTACGTTTTATTGGTTTTTTTAACACACCTTCTATTACAAGCCAACTGATGATTGCTAGTAATATATCAGACTCTTATTTTTACTGTATTTTTAAATAATGACTGTTAATCCTTTAGTAGTTATGATATAAAAATCTAACCACAGAATGAAATGTTTATTATCAATTTTCTTTCACCATAAATTGACTTTTTTGCAGTATGTGGCAAGCATTGTTAGAACAAAGTAGTCAGATTTTCATATAGACCATAAGCTACTGCCATGCCATCGGTATTAATAAGTAGTAGTAATAGTACTGATAAGAGTAGCAATCTCTCTACATTGCTCATTTTAAGCCCCAAGATTTTCTGTACAACCTTGGTCTAATCTCTCTGCTATTTCTGTTCAATTAGTACCTTGAGTAATATAGTATTAAAATGTTTTTTAAGTACATGGGCTTAGGACTTGCATTGCTTCCATGCTCTCTTGTCTGTAAATTACGTGCTCAAACCCAATGTTTAAATGCAGCTTCAAATTTGGCTCAGGATTTCAAACTTTTTGATGTTTTAAAAACAAATTCAGAGCTGATTGGCTCCCGCTGTTATCTGTAGTAACAGCAGATTTGTTTCTAGGTTTAGGATGTGAGGATAATACATGTCATGTTACTTGTAGCTGACAAAAATATGCTAGTAACGCTTATCTTAAAGTAGCATCACAGCATCTTAAAGAAGCATGCTTAAGGTACTGCTTGATGAGAAGCTGGGCAGTGAGTATAAGGGAAATGTCTCCTTTCATTTATGCACTTATGCATTACAAATAAAGCTGCCAACAGCAGTGAGTTATATCTTTCCTTATGCTTAGTGTATGAGCAATAAGGGATCTCCTTGGGATCCTGCTTGCATATGTTCACACTCTGTGAGATTTGCAGATAAGGGTACCTCAGCTGCTCTGTACTAGCTGAGAAGCTCTTTCATCTCTTGAAGGACTATTTCTCTGCATATTTTAGTTTTTTCTGTAGGTCCTAAGCAGGAATTTTACTACTGCTTATAAGATGGCAAAGGAGGCTTTGCCTCCTGTTCTGCTGCCTTTCCAGAAAAAATTTGCAAAGTTTCCCTGATTTGAGTGTACCTATCTTCAAAAGCTGGATGATAAACATTTATAAGCCCCCTCCCCCCCCAAGTGTCTCTGGATATCAGTTCTACCTATTTACAAGTATGCTTATTACAGGCAAAGGGAATATTGTTAAAAGAATGTCTATCTAATAAAAATTAAATTATTTAAATTATTGCAACAGGAACAGGCCTGGTAACATCTTGCATAGCTGGCAGCATGCCAATTTATTGTACTAATGAATACATTTCTTGATAATTTTAAAATTTACAACTGCAATTAGAAAAACATTTCTCCATCTACATGTAAAAAAAGATTTTAAAAATATGATTGTAGATAACTCAAAACGCTCCAAAAGAACCGCATTATCTGCTGACTGCCAAATAAAGGTGGTGAAGCTAGTTAAAAGTCTGCTTCTCAGAGAACAAGACAGCTGTCATTTAATGCGACATTCTCAGTCTTTTGTAGAAACAATTAGAGCATGCAAATTTTTATTCACTTATGCAGCCTGCACCTTCACTTCTACTGATACAAACATATGCACTTTGATAGTATTCTATAGTTTCTATAAATCCACTAGCTTGTGACTACTTCAGTTGTTTAACTCTGGAGTCCACAATGTATCCAGTTTTTTATTATATTTTTATTATCATTATCTACCAATATATTTTAAGTTGCTTGTACCTAGGCGTAATTTTTTGTTTTCAAGTAAAATACCTGAAGAGCTAAATTCAGTTTCAGATTACTTGCTGACAGTTTTTAGCCCCTAAGCATACTTTTATGGCACAGTGCAGGGTCCTACCCTCAGTGTATGCAATCTTTAATATATTACTATTTACATTGTTTTAACTATGTCATAAAATATACAGACTGCATGGTGCAGCCTGAGCAAACATTGCAGCACTCAGTTATACTCTGAACCTTTGGAATTTAAATGCTAATTAAAGTGTGATGTGCTTTCCACACGATGCAAATCTGGAGGCTACGCATCTCTGTTTATAGCCCAGCCATCCTCTGAACTGTGTGGTGCACAGGGGTGAGTCTCTCCTCTGGCTGGGAATTGAAATGTGGATAGTTTTGTAGCCCTTGTAATATTTGCTGTTCAACAGTAAGGGTCCTGATGCAGGAAAGGTGTGTGGGAGAAGGATTGGGGGGAAAAAAGCAGCTCTAGAGGCAGGAATTTCACCTCCAAAATGCTTATGCTCTCAGTTCTTCTGCTCTGTGGGATTACTTGGAAGGAAGGACCAGTCCTGGATAGCCTGGGGTTTTTGCAACACATTCAGTATTTGCACCCTGACTCATATTTCCTTGTGATGTAAAGGTTTCAGATATGGGAATCTGAGCCTTCCTTTGCAAAGAGAGCGGCGGGGCATCTGCCAGCAACAGGCTCTGTCCATGTAAATGCTCTGAAAGGATAATATAAACCCACCAGCTTCATATGCAACACAGATCTCTATTTTTAGAAATTAATGAATAGATGTTTCTGCAATACAAAAATCCTAATAAAAACCTACAGCTTCTTATACAGCAACTTACCATCAAAAAATTACAGACGTACATTGATTTCTATGATATTTCATATTTTCAACTTCACAAATTGCCAAGTATTAGAAAAACATACTGTACTCTGGATACTTATAAGTCATTGCAATCTGGTACTTGAAGCCATTGTATAAGCCAAATAACATCTGTTACTCAGAAAGATATTACAACATTTTATGATCCTAAGTATTTATGAGATGGAAGCTGACTGCAGAAAAGGAGCTCATATGGGAAAGCCAGTCAGCTGCAACTCGAACCTTGCACAGTTTTTGCAGTCTCTTTCTCCTTGTTTCTTTTACCTGACCTTATCCTTATCTATTACCCTTATCTTTCACTTAGATATAGTCAGATTCTGTCAAAACCGTGCTTCAGATAAGCCCCCCAAGCACAACGTCCTCTTGGCTACCTTCAGGAGGCTGTTCAAGCCCTGAGGACTTGCCCAATGTCCTGAGCAGGTGCTCCTAACTGTGCAGAGGTTGGAAATCTGCTGGAACTGGGATTTTCCAGCAAGTCCAGTGTGAATAGAATTTGTTTTTTTCAGCTGAGGTGCTAATTCATAATTTGCCATTTTTCTCTCCCCTGCTCAGATTTATGGGTCTGGCATTGAAAACTGATGCAAATGTCCTGGAATAGATTAAAAAAAAAAAAGGTAGATGAAACAAACGAGATAATTTCTTTGAAATGGCAAATTTTTGGGGTCCTTACAGAATATTAAATTGAAGGATTAATATTCTGTATGCATAATTATTATAAAATATATTTCAGTGGAGATAAAACGCATGCAAAGTAACTGGACGAAGGGGAAAAGAATATAGAGTAAAGAACGTATTCACAGAATTTAGCTTTTTCTCTTGCAAATCGTTAGTGAACTCATCCTGTTTTCAATTATTCATTGTTTTGACTGTTTTCTAAAGATATATTTCAGCCAGTGCATTTTTTCAGGCTCCATACTAGAGGAATTGCTTCAAATATTCAGTATTTATAGTTTCACATGTGAACTGTTTTTAATGCGCATAGAGATAATACTGCTCTGAAATATGTTTTAAAATACTTCAGTGAATATTTTTGTATGCAAAGTTGTTTGCTTGGTTACACTTACAATGTAAATGACTTAAAAATGTAGGAGAATGCAGTCAAAGTATATTTGTTAAAGGACATGGAACAAAATGCAGAAAAAAAAATCTTTTTGCTGTACTTGTGTATTTTAAAGTAAAGTCTAGAACACTGTTGCCTCGTATGTCCATCATCTGAAACTTGTTTAAAACTCTGATTTCCAGACAGTGTAGCTGAAGTAATTTTGAGGATGTTTCCTTAGATTGTCATTTCCTCAGCACTGATGGAGGAATCAAAACTGGATGATGAAGTAAGCCATCAAAGGTTCAGCTTCTTGCCTACTTTCTAGAAACTTGAGCGTATCCTGAAAACAGAGCCTAGAGTTTTCTCCATCAAAACTAAAGAGACTGCTCTTCAGAGTGTGCGGTTAAGCATCTCTGTGTGTGTGTATGTAGCCTTATATAAATGCCTATCCAATTATAACCATGCATGTATTTCTGCTGTTTTATTCAATTGAGTTATAACTGCATGCAGTGTCATAAAATCGTACTGTTTCTACTGTTTGTAAAGAATTATAATTTCACTTAAGATATTTCCAGTTTCTTTTAATAGTCTGACTTCTGAATCCTTGGTAATTCAGTGTAATCAATTTTTTTCAGGATTTGTGAGTTTTCAAAAAATTAGCAGACATGTTTACCTACCTAAGAAAAATCCAGGAAGGTGTTGGATGCAATCTTCTCTAATGATTGTGGTCTAAAATGCAATCCCTGGTGTCGAAAGCCCCTGAGGTAGTATACGACTGGAACCTGGAAGAGCATTATATCGAATTAGCGTTTTATGCTTACGTGGTTCCTGCGTGCCTTCCCAGGCTTTTGTGGCTGGCAGCTGTCAGAAACAGGAGATGTGGCTGCACGAACTTTTGGTGTGGCTCAGTACAGCCATTTAATGTTTTGTTTTGTGTTTAAATAACTAGTTACTTTTACTGGATTTCATGTCACTTTTATTAATTGCCTTATTGGTCTCTATTATTTGTCGTTAATATCTTTTTGCTCCACAAGAAAATTGTTGAAGGGTTAGCAGCTCATTAAATGTGAGAAACTGAAGTACTTTTTAGCTGTATTTAGTTACACTAGCACTTCGTTTTTCAAACATTTGATATCAAGGGTGCTTGAGAAGTAATCCACTGGCAAGTGATGTGTGCATTAGCTGGCATCTGAAATCCTCGGTGAGCCCCAGTGGGGGGGTGGCATCCTCTGCTGTAGTGTCATAAAAAATGTTATCAAAGGACATGGGGCACACGATATTAGGAGAATTATTCTGAAGTGATAGCTAGCAGTCAATGATTATTATAAGCAATGTATAAACAACATCTTTTTGTTAACTAATGGCAGTGATGTTAAGGATGGGCTAAGTTGTACAGCAATTGCCTTCTGCTTAGTTACCTATTTATCTACTTAAAGCTATAAAAACCTATTTGTTATCCTTTTCTGTTTAATATTATGCTATAAATAGCATATAGAGGTTTTTACAAAGATAATACATCCTGCCGTGTATAACTTGTATGACACATTTTGAAAGTGATATGTTCTTTCCTAATTGTATCTGGTTGAAACCACAGGAGATTTTCATTGTCCCTCACCTTTGTGCATTAATAGCCTCTAATATTCTTTCTGGAGATGGACAGAAATAGAAAGATAAATAGGCATTGTTATAAAGATAGGGTGAATTTTTTCTACATAATGAGTATATTTTTACAGTAATGTAGTGGAGTCTTTAGAGCAGTATGTTTAAACTCTAATCAGTTTTCATTAGGTCTCCGGAGAACCTAGTAACAGCTCGTTGAGTTGATAATTTTAAGTTTTGAAACATTGCTTTGAATGACAATTTTAAAGATGAACAGATAACTCTGAATTCCTTATAGTCACCTGTTAAAGACATTTCCCGTGTTCTTCGCTTATCCTTCTAGTCTTCTGGAAGACTTAAGGACCTGATGTTCACAAGTTTGCAGGAAACTGTAAGTGATTAGTATGGAAACTGTTACACAATGATCATCTGGTAAAAAGCAAATAAAAGCATAGAGGGTGTCACCAAGGGTCAAATAAGCAGGTCATGCTCAAGGATTAAGGTGAATTAAGCATATGATGAACTTCTATTGTTAGTATGGTCAGTGGCTACATGGTCACAATCTTTTTTACTGCCATGAACTCTTATTGTTTCCTTAAGGAAGCCAGGAAAAATTGACTTTCAATTCAGGGTCTTGTTTTAAAGTAGATAAATTTTACGGAAGATGTAGAATTGCAATTTTCAGAAACAGAAGTGTCTGAACATCATCCTAAAAAGCCGTAGAACCTGAAATCCCCTCCTAAAGAATGATTCTTCATATTTACGCGATTTGGCTAGCTCCATCTAAGAGTACAGTTGCCTTAGTGGTAAGAAAGATCACTGTTGTAAGTATGAATCTGTGGAGTTCTCAGAAAATCCTTTTTTCCCTATGACATTTGCAATGACTTCTTACAAAGTTGATACATGTTGAATGGAAAACCTGCTTATCATGTTGAGTTTTAATTCTGAGAAGTTGTTACTCTGTGTGTAGTAGCACTAAGTAGAAAGTGATATTTTGACATGTTTCTATAGTTGAAAAACTGTATGCTGCATCAGGATGATATCTCAAAATCTTGTAAATCTTTACAAGCAAAAAAAAAAATTTGCTTTTGTCAGTTACTTAGCTATTCTTTTAAAAATTTGCTTTTAGTGAAATTTCAATTTGCAGTTATGACAATAGGATGTTTGAAAACATCTGCACAAAAAAAATGTGTCTGAGAAAATGTTGAATTCTATTTCACATAATTTTTTAGGTTTTGACAAAGTGTCTTTATCTGTTAACAGAAATGTTTTGTCTAAACATTCCCAGATAGCTAGAATTAAAGCTATCAGCCCTTTAAGGTGACATATTTGAAAGTCTTTTTACCATATTACTTACAGCCCACAGAAGGGATAGGCAAATCTTTCAGGGAGGTGAGGGATGCCATCAGAATGAATGTCTGCCACAGAAAAGTAGTGTAGAATTTGCCTATTTTAATAGTCTAATGCAAATTTTCACCCTTTCACTTGAGGTGTGAGTTTTGGGGGAGCAAATAAGCATTGTTAAAATATGCATTGATTTTAATTAGTATTTGAAATATTGTCTGAATATAGGCATTTCTACTAAATAGTGTGACAGATTTAAGCAGAGTCTTTAATTTCTAAAGCATCATACTGCTTGAGCTTGGGTTTTAGTGCCTTGCAGGAATTTGCACTCCAAATTCTGTGATTGTTTAACCAGTGGATTTCCCACTATACTGATGAATCTTGTAATAGAGATACAATTATTATTCTGTGGTGGCTTACTAGTGCTGCTAAATGTTATATTCATCAATTCCTGGAAATATTTTTTTTCATCCAAGCTTGTATATTAGTCCAGATAAAGTTAAAGTTATTTGCCTATACCTTTGCAACATCCAGGACCCACTTGCAAAGATTTAAGAGCATACCGGTGTTAAAGCATCAGCATAGTGAAAACAGAAAATGGAAACATAGCAGACTAGAGGATATGCTCTTTTTTCCCTACTATTCTGAATGCTGTTTAAACAAATTAATCTTCTCAATATATCTAATTTCAATAATGCAGTGGAGCTAATGCTTGTTTTAAAGAAAGTTTTAAATGAGGTTGCCTTCAGTTTGTCTTTCGTTCTTTTATCTTTCATTGTGGTTCTGGTAATGAAAAAAGTTCCTTTCAGCTGTTGAGTACCAAAGATAAATCGCCCCCACCAAAGGGTATAAATACATCAATTCTAGCAAGAATTACCTAAGAGGAGAAATGAATGTCTAACTTTTTTTCCAGGTTGGGTTTTCCAGATTTCCCCATGTTTTTGGTTTTGTTTTTTCCTAAAACATCTAAATGTGGGAAAAAATTAAAATGTCACAGTTTTCAGTTCAGCAAATACAATGTCTTCTATTTTGTAAACCTGCTTATCCTTCAGCTCTTTCGGAACTTGATTAATAGAATTTTTGGAATTGTGGAAGGCTGGAATTTTTGATCTTTTAGAAGTAAGGTTTTTCTTGTTATTGACTAATATTCAGGTAAACCCTGAATATCAGATCCTGGATATCCTGTAAATCAGCATAATTTTTTGGTTTTTGCAATTTTTGCTTTCTTAATCTTTAGAAACTATATACCAAGTTTTACTTCAACTATTATAGTTAATCATTGCTTTTCTGTGGATATCTCAAAAGGAGATGCAAGAAGTTACCCTGCAAGTATTTGCAGGCTGAGGCTTGTATGTTAATACAAGATGAGAAGTTTCTAAGCCTATATGCCAAAATGATCACAAACCTTAAAGTTTACAGTATATCAACCATAACGAATTAGAAATTGAAATATACAACAGGGTTAAAAAAATGAGGAAAAAAATTACTAGAGCAGTGCAAGTTTTATGTTATTCAATCAACTTCTGTGCGTGGCATTTCTTAAATATATGATTTAATTTAAATGAGTATTTCCTATTACGAATGTTAGAATTATGCTTTCAGTGATAAAAATCATCAGTTAGAAAGTAAAAACCAGGAACTTAGGCATTATAAAATTTTATATGAAAGGTATGTATTTCTTACTGAGGTGGAATATATGACTACATCTTTAAATATCTGAGTACATATCTAATATTAGTTAATAGCCCTCACTTAAAGAGAAATAGAATAAATTCTTTTTAAATAAGTGAATAGTTTTTCAGAGTTCTTCTATCATAGACTAATTCTTTTGACAAAAGACATTTAATTAGGTTCGGGTTAGCAGAGTCATGGGATGGGCAAAAGTGATGCAGCTGCAGGACAAGTTTAGCCTCTGATACAGCAGAAACTTTTATGTAGCTTCTCACTCACAAGCTATTTTGACCAGTTTGACACTTTTTCAAAGTAGGGCTGTTAATTCATAATCCAAAAGTGGGGATGGGGGGGAATAACCTACCCATCTCTTCTTTTGACCCATACACTAATTGCCAAACAGGTCTTTCTGTAGTATATAGGCTGGAGAATGGTTTTAAGTTGTACATGTTCTTCAGACCCCTTCTAAAACTTTGGACTGACAATTAATGTTGTGATTAGGGAAAAGCTACTTTATCTATACTAATTTTCTGTTTTACCAAAACGTGCAACTTCTGGGGCAAGAAAAGATGCAATGATATCTTACCACACTGCTTGAATGTACTATCTACTTCATTTTGTGTTGCTGTTTGTGTTTGTGTAAACCTGAAGTTTATCTACATGATGCAATTGAGTGTGAGGGAGAGACTACCAATACTGGCTTTTTGGTGCAGGAAGGAGTGTGTAGCCTTGCTGGGTTAGCAGGGTATTCACCCTGAACACGAACATATTAAAATAGGGAGAACAATCATAATGGTCATGAAGCATCAACCATCATATATTATCAATTCCAGAATACTGTCCTCTGTGGAAATGTTATTCTGAAATATAAATCTTTATTCCATTGTCGTTACCCTACTAAACTGAATAACTGAATAACTGTTTTCCTGAAATATATATCTGTTATGGCAAAGTCTGTATTCATGTATGTCTATTTTCCATTTCATGTATTTCATGTATTTCATGTATTTCATGTATTTCATGTATTTCATGTATTTCATGTATTTCATGTATGTCTATTTTCCATTTCTTTCTTTCTTTTTTTTTTTTTTTTTTTTTTTTAAATGACCAGCCATACAGTTTATTTGTCCATTTGACATATTTAACTCCCTCTTCTCCCAGAAGAAAGGGTAGTCAGGCATTGGAACAGGCTGCCCAGGGAAGTGGTTGAGTCCCCATCCCTGGAGGTATTTGAAAGATGGGTAGACGTGGTGCCTGAGGACATGGTTTAGTGGTGGACTTGGCAGTGCTAGGTTAATGGTTGGACTTGATGATCTTAAGGGTCTTTTCCAACCTTAACGATTCTATGATTCTGTGATTCTAAGATTAAGATTTATTTATTTATTTATTTATTTTTAAATCTTGTGTTTTGATTTTTAAATTAAATTGGAAATCCAAAACCTCAGGAACTTCAGAGCATTGAGAAAGAACAGAGGAAGAAGGAAAGACAATTAGAAAACTGGGGAAGATGGGAAATGAGGGAACACCGCCACAGTCCTTTCAAAAGCAGATGTAAATTTACTAGGGTCTTAACCTCATCAGACTAATAGATTTATATTTAAACAGGCATTTAGCAGAGCAGGAATGTTTTTCCTGTCTAATATGTTTATAACCTTGAAAGACTCTTCTTTTTTTTCTTCTTTCTCTTGACCTTTTATTAGAACACACTTTTAAACTGTGAAGTGGTGAATGTTGTAGAGCTTTGCTGGAGGCACATGAAGCTCATTCAAATCACAAATGTTACTGTATACAGTTCACAAACTTTCATTTATTTTCCACCCAGAGAAGAAAGGTTAAATATTCTTTTTTTTTTTTTTTTTTTTGAGGCAGTACTTGGACAGTGACAAGTTGAAAGGCTGCTAAATGTAGGTGGCTCTTGAAAACCATGGTTTGGTTGTGAATGCATATCAAACTGTTTGAGAAATGAAAACAATAAATTTCCGTGCCTCTGAAACATAATGATTAAATGATTCATTTTGGCCTTTTTTTTTTTTTTTTTTTTTTTTTTTTTTTGTAAAGAAAAAAGATGATGATGTTTGGCTGTGTCTGTGTTGGAAAGGAGGATTGGATCAGTTTTCACAAGAGTGAAGTGGTATAAGTACCCGATGAAATATGCTTTTTTCCCCCCTTTGAACTCTTTCTAGTCCGGTGCCATGGACTGAATACTTGCTACCTGTGGAAGAGCTTTAGATGCACTTCTGGAGCATAGCTGTTTTGCTTTGACCAAAAAGAAACCTAGGTCATGCACTCAGAGGATGCTCAGTGTGGGACCTGGTGTGTGGAAGAGGGAGTGGGTGATGGTGGGACCCTCCTGGTCTCAGCTGAAATGCTCCCATGACATTCCTTGCGAGTCTCTATTTGAAAACCTTGAATTGCTTTTTGCTGCTTGAAATTTGGAGGTGTTTGGGTCTAAATTCTATTTTTATCTGAGTCACAAGAAAGAATAGGTGTTTAGATTATTGTTCTTCATTGTTCAGACTTGTGATCAGCCAAATCAATCATACTTTTGAATCTCTGTGTATCCATGCTGGTAAACAATTGGGTCTTTCTTAGGGGTGTGAGTGCTGGTGCTTTTAGATGAAAAACAATTTCCACTGCTATTGGCCACCTTTTTTATACTTTTGCACAGTCCTTACAATTCCTGATCCTGAGGGCTGTATAGGCTATGAGTTCCCATCTCCTTCACAACCCCTTCCAGTGTGTGGGAAGGGGCTCTGCCTGTAGATAGTGCCTGCTGGAGTGGATTTGCAGGTGATCAGAAATGGTTTCCCATATGGAAGCCATAAAGCAGCATAGAGCCCTGTTTGAAACTAGTATTCACCCTTGCTGAAAGTACTGAACAACCACGTCTTTTTGTGTGTGACACCCTGAATTTCTTGTTCCCGTTTTATTCTTAAGCTTTTTTCAGGTACAGAATACATAGCACTCAGTCTGACAGGGGGAACCACAGAGTATTTTTGTATTGCTGGTTTCTTTCCATCCTTGTCATCTTTTTAGTGTTTTTCCCCATGCAGATCCTGATTGTGAATGTCATCTGTTATCTATGAACTTTCATTTTGGATGTGAGTTAGCAATGACTGAAAGTACAGTTTGTAGGTCAGCTACTGCAATTGTTTCTGAGGATCAGTGTTGGGGTTACAACAGCCTTTTAGTCATTTTCCTTCATGTAGATGCTATGGAAATAAATGTGTACTTCTATTTCTCCTTCTGGACAAGCCTACGGGACAGTCAGTAGTCTTGACAGCTGTGTAGTAGTTTCAGCTTGGAGAGCGTCAGTATTCCTCCAACAGCGTCTGTTTTCTGTATATCAAGCTGGCCATTTTATTTGAACAATTGGGCTTATTTCACTTATAGATGCAGTAGTTGCTGTAATGATTTCATGAAATATGCATATGGTGGACTAGAGAAAACTATCAAGACTCATGTATTTTGCATGGGGCTTGCTCACTTTTTTCTCTTCCCACAGGTCTCCTCCCTCCTGGATAATGGGGCTTAGTGCATAAGAGTTCTACATTTTCAATAAATGCAGGAGGAAAGGCTCTTCAGGAGCCTTGTTGTTGAAAAGCTTATTTGCGTTTTTAAGTGCGGGTGTTAAGCTAGATTTATTCCAAAACTTTAAAGCTCCAAAACCATCAGAAAAAAGTCCTCCAAACTGGAAATAAGGATTGCAGAGGATGGCTGCGTTTTGCTGTTTGCTCAGGTTTTTCAGTGCAGCTCAAACACCAGTGGGCAGCATCCCAAGCCAGAGTCAGGAAGCTGAAAATTCAGCAGCGTATCTTTCATGCTTTACATAAAGCCCCGGGCAACCCTCTGACCGGAGCCGCATCTGGCGAGAGGTGCCATGCTGTTCAGCTGGCCCTTCCTCGTCTGTTTGGCTGTCCTTCAGCTTCCCTTCCTAGGCTTTGAGGTTTCTCCTGCTCTTTTGTCCAACAGTGAGAAGGAAAAAATAGAGATCTCTCCTGGGCTCTGATGCCCCAAGGATGGGGTCACCTTCTCCCGCTGCAGTGTTTCACCCACCAAACACCATGAGCTAGATGTGAAACATTGGAAGAATTTGGAACAGAACCAGTATAGTACTGTGGCATAAAAAGGAAGAATATGGGTGCCACACATACTGTATTTGTGCTATATTTAGCATTTCTAGCTTTGTCTCTGGAAGAAGGAAATGTCGAGGGGAGAGAAGTGAGAGTCAGTGCATTTGAGGAACAACTGAAATAAACAGAAGGGTAAGGTAGGCTTGGACATTTAAATGCTATTTTCCAGGCACAATGCAATGAAATGTCACATTGCATCCAAACTCCGAGAAAGCTGGATTCTTCTCTTGTGCCTCTGGCATATCTGCACCCCAAAAGCTTGCAGTGAAGAGACTTTTTATCCAAATGACTTTGCCTTGATATTGCCTTGATAGAAAAATTCCACGGAAAATGATTGTGTTCAGAATTACTGTGTGATAGCCACATACCACAATGATAACAGCCAGCAGAAACCCTTGAGAGATACAACATGATGATTTGCTACTTAATTTCTTTTGCAAATGCTGGCTAATCTGATCTATTTATTGTGGGTTCTTCTAATTTACTCCTCATGCCAAGGTATAGGTGCTAATGGTGTGGATTTAGATAACTTTGCTCCAAGAAGCCCACAGCACTTCTTCCAGCAAAACCAACTGTTTTTTTTAGTTTTCTTTCCCCTTTTCCCTTGTGTTGCTATTAGCAGAGTGAAAGAAAAAAAAGTTGAAATATTTTAAAGGAAATTTCTGGTGGAGTTTTGTTAAGGGGCTTACTACAGTGTTTTTCAAAACATTTTAGATATTCATTCAGATTAAATGTGAACTGGGAAATGAAAGCAAGTTAAAAAAGCCATAACTTATCCCAAATCTTAAATAATAAAAAAATCTTCTGCTTTCTTTATCTTTACAGTGATTAATTTCTGTTTCTTTGCTTCTTGAAGGTTTTAAAACTACATTGCTATAGCAGATTTGTAATTTGGATACCATAGTATATGTATTTACATTGAACAATGGTTGACATTTTGAATCCATATCTTTTTGTCATATGCAATGTAGAGCTTCAAGCAAAATTACAGAGTCTATAGAGCTCTGTAGCATGGGGAGAACCATTACATTCATATCTACACTTTTTGATTTTGGCCTGGCCTTAAGAAATGTAGTAGTAGTCTTGCATGTTCAGCTGTAACATGTGCTACTTCTCTGGACCACATACAAACCTCAAAAGTTTTCAAGATTGACACAACCAAGAAATATTTATGCTAATGAAGGAGAAAAGTGACAGACCCTGCAGCACATTGGTATGGTCTTCGGGATAAAGATCTGATTTTAATATCTCATACTTGCTGCAGATATGTAATGATCTCTTTGTTTATCTGTGTCTCCATCTGTAAAGTAGGGATAGCAATACTTTCTTATAATTAAACTGCTTTCAGGCCTGCAAAGGGGAACTTGCTAAGTGAAAGCTTAGAGCAGTTATTGTGACAGCCTGGGCTGCAGCATGGCAGTCAGCAAGGCTGAGATGAGGAGAGCAGAGACTTTCATTTGCTTTTGTATGTAAGCTACAATGCTGCCAAATGCTGCTTTGAAGCTACTGTACTGATATTCAGAGGAGTATTGGACTCTGAAGGAATTTTTTGACTGTTATTAACTTGCTAGGAATTACTTAATATTAGACTGAGAACAATCCTGATTTTTTTTTTTTTTTTTTTTAACATCAGTGAATGGAGACTCATCAACTTTCTCTTGTCTGTCTTCAGAGTGGACTCTATAGCAGATACTTGCCTTTTATCTCCCATTTACCCCATTTACTTGCCTTTTATCTCCCATTACCCCATTTTCTGAGCATTTTTGAGGTGCAGATGGTGGGTTTCTGGCGGATGTTAATCTATGGGAATTTCAAAAGTTGACTTATTAAAAGCAAAACAATCCTCTCATGCATTATGGGTTTTCATATTTTTCTCTAGCACCTTCCCAAAACAATAGACTTCAAGGACACACCAGGTACTTTCTGTTTATAGGAATATATTCCACTTTTTCAATCAGACATTGTTTTGTTAGGTTTATGTTGCTCAGCAAATTGCTGTCTGTGAAATGCAAAATGGATTATTTGGTAATTAAGATATTTCAAGTTTATGAGAGAGTTTGAAATCAGTAAAATATTCTTATTTCAGTGGAATGGAGCTATATGTCTGTTAGCGCAGAATCCTGTAAGTAATAGAGTAATAGAAGTAAAATTAATAGGTGCTTTTGATTTCCTTTGGGATTGTTCTCTACTGGATGGTATGTTTACTACCAGGTTTTTTTTTTTCCTAATCTAATTTAAATATCCCAAGAGATGGGCCTTTTAATGTACCTATTATTTTTCATATGCAATTTAAAAAAGTGTCTCTCTTCAGTGGAATCATGTATTACAATTGTGATTTGCAACACGCCTTAGCATCTGAAATGCAAAGCAGTGTAACACCTCTTAGTACTGAGACTCGTGGACAGCCCAGCATCCCTGGCCAAAGGTCAATAATTAAGGGAGCTCAGTAGCTGAGTTGAGGAAAAAGAATATAAAGATTTCTTAGTGCCCCAGATAACCCATTCTGTAAGAAAAATGAAAGAGAAATAGAAAAAACAATCCTTTCTTTTTATATATTTTTTTGTTACCATAGTAATTCTTGTCATACATTTTATATAAATGTCACCTGCCAGAAATATAGAAACTCACTTTGAAGAGAAAAATACTTTCAGGTGTATAATTTTGTCAACGGTAATGTTAGCATTTATCATGGCCAAATCTTTGCAACTGATAAATATTGTTCTGTTTCTAGTTTTTCATTTTCCCCTACTGACATTTTTAAACCAATATCCTGTAAATGTCAGTATTGTTAATTTTACATCTTGGAAAGGTGAAAGGTTAAAGAGTTATATATTGGGACGCAGAAACATAATAGAAATAAGTTGAAGTTTAATGAGACTTTGAGTAGAGTGCTTTTAAGACTACTTTTTTAGCTGCGGGTTATGTGTACATTCTTTATTGCACTGCAGCATTTATGCCCACAAATACCTTCCTGTTACAGAATTTCCTGGTTTTGATAATTTTAATAAGGAAACATGTCTGTAAAACCATGAAAACTGGCAATCAATTGAAACAGTGTTTTTAAAATCATGTTTAAAGCTGATGAAAAAATCATAAAGAAGTAAACTCATTTGAAAATGACTCTGGGGATATAAAACTCATTATGGTGTGGTAGCAGGTAAGCACTGAGAAAAATCATAGTTTTATTATAGTCTAAAGGAAAAAGAAATAAAGTCTGCAGGGAAAGAATTTTTGGATAATTTGAGGGAATGCTATTGATGAATAGAATTGACTATATTTGCATATCAGTCACATGCAGTGACACACACCACTTGGTCAAACAAAAGTTTGCTCTCCTTGGTCAAGAATTAAAATTCTTCCCATATCTCTAATGTCTTCGCCCTTCCTTTCCTCTAGTGTTGCATGACCTTACCCACAGATTAAGGCTTCATATGAAAGCTGCACAGAGGTTGAATGCGAACATTTCTTGAAGGTGAAGTAGACAAACATCCTTAGCAAAAACCTGTTAAATTACAAATTGTAATGTCATTGTCATTTTGGAATGCAGTTGTGATGAAAAAAATCCTATTTTGCATCTTGGAGAAGCTCCTAACTTTCATTAGAATAATTTCTGTTGGTCTTTGATGCTAAAAGTGGGGCAAAGATCAATTGATTATCACAGCATAAAACGTGAACTAGCAAATTTAAAATTTAATGCAGCATAAAATTAGCAATTTGAAGAATTTTTTGAAGTACTTTGCCCTAAATAGAATCCTGTGGAGAGATTTAAACTTCTAGGTCCCCTACTGGCTGTTACAAATACTGAAGGGCAGGGATGACTAATGAACAAAAAGAATTAACAATGCAGAATTAACAGGATTGCTAGTTGGGTATGAGTATGATAGTATTTACAGAGCCTGCACAGGAGGAAGGTTGATTAAAATTGTGTTATTGCATCTGAAAGGAAAACCAAAGAAAGTTAGTGGTAGTACCTAGATCAGAGAGATGCTTTGATAAATGTACAAAGTATGAATGTTTAGCCAGAGGTTTAAACCTCAGTGTGAAATGTGCAACACCTGAAATAGATGCCTGCTACTGATTTTCTACATATTTTGAAATTTGTGCCAAGAAATGTTGCTTAAAGTATATTGTGCGTTTTACTCAATATCTGCAAAAACAAAACATGAGACTGCAAAATGTTGTTTCTCTTTGTAACATTATCTGGGTTTTTTTACTTATTAAGTTTTTCCCTGCTTTATTTTATGGTTATGAATTGTTTCATTTAGGATATACTGCTTCGATGTTTTCACAGATGTAAAACGTTGTTAGACTAACTTCTCTTTTTAGTGCTAGTACCATAACTGAGGTTTAGGATGAAAACCCTGTAGTAGTTCTGGGAGATGTGGGGTGGAGCATTTTTAACCTGAATAATTTTGGTGATTTAGTTTATGTCACAGCTCTATGGCACGTTGAGAAGGGAATGAATCAGTGAAGTAATAAGAAATAGCTGGATGCCATGCAGGTGTTCTGCTCTTGGGGTCTGAGGTTATATATCTACCTGTTTTCTATTCTTCTGTAGTATTCCTCCAAATCACATATGTACTTCTTTGGGAGCTCACTATTCCTACCTGAAAAAGCAGGGTCTGTCCTTCCCAATATTCCTGCCCTTAGAAGAATCCCTTTAGCCAAGCTGTCTTCTCAAATGCTCCTGTACCCTTTCAGCCCTGTGGTAATTATGTCCTTAACATAATGCTGCTGCTACTTCAACAACAGCTGATGGGCATTTCCAAACACCTGTCCCTCCCTTTCTTCTCTTGGCTAATGAGCCCAAGGCAGAGAAACCCAGCACAGCTAAAATCTGATGCTTCCCATCAGCTTGCCTAGTTGGTTCCCTGATTAATAGTTACAAACAGTAGGTGACTGCAGCTATTTTCCTTTGTTTTTTGAATTTGTAAATGAATAGAAATACAAATGCTTTACAGTATTATTCTAGGGCTACGGGCTACAGGCTGCAGTGATCCTACCAAGAATAACGTAAAAGTTGAAATAATTCAGAATCAGGATTCTTCTGTTAAAATTTTCTAAGGATGCCATACCTATCCTCCTATTGAGGAGTCAGTTTTCACATGGGAGAATAATACTCATTTCATATCTAAAATGATCAAAACATTTTCTTCCTTCTTTTGTCTTCTGAACCCACATATCAGAAACGTGATCCAGGAAAAAAAAAAGAATTCATTTCAATACTGCAAAAATGCTAGTCTCATTTCTTCTTCCTCTCCCCATTTCAGATTTAATTCTTGCATTAGAAAAGTTACCAACAAAGGATGAAGAAATGTTCCTAGCTATTAGTGTATGATGAGAATATTCTAAACATCACAATGATCAGCATCCTGTGGGAAATAATCTTATCTCTCTCTCATGTGATTTGATTAAAAAGAGGGCTTGGAAAAAAAGTTTATTGCTGACTAAATGTGGAGACTCATCTGACCTTTCTGCTTAAAATGTTATTTCAAATCAAATCTATTAAAGAGCTATATTGCAGGTTATCAGTGTTTAAGAAATGCTAGAGTATGCACTTGGTATCTTCACACAGATCTCTCAGCTTATCTTCATTCTCTGTCTTCAAACCATCTGCTCCTTTCCTATGGTCATTGTTTTCCATATTAATTAGTACAGAGTGTCTGCTGACTAAATAAGGATTTAAAGACTTAATTCCTATGTGCCTGACTGTTTGGGGAAAAAAAAGAAAATAGAAAAAAATATAGCAATGCTGTTTGGAATTTGCAATCATTAGTATAAAGCTGTGAGTGCACTTCTGGGTGTTTAGGCAGCTTGAATAATTTAGGGCCTTTATATATAGCTGACTTGTCTCATTTGATTTATCTTCTTCACATGGGATTTTGTACTATTTCTGGGTACTTTATTATCACTATTGTCTCTCACATTCGTAATAGGGAGAGAAGCACAGAGCATGAGCAAAGATTTGAGGGAGAGGGTAGCATCTGCTTACCATCAATTGATTTAGCAGTAAGTGGTATGTAAGCATATTTAGCCTTTCCCATCAAATATGAAAATCAAGCTCTGTAAGATACCAGGACCTTACTTTTTCCTTTCCCATTTCAGCCTGCTATTTTTCCAAATTTTCCCAACACTTCCAAATTAACAGCATTGATGATCACTAAAGGCATAGCTCTATTTTAATATAAATCCTTTCTGTTTGTTCTTGTGATCATTTTTCTCGAAGGTATTTTGCTCCTCACAGCAGAAATCCTGTGTGAAAATGAAAGGCAGTGTTTGGGTCATGTGAAAACATTTCACCTCCTCTGTCACGTGAAAATTATTAGCCATTTCTCTGCAGAAACCTGTCTCTTATTTGGAGAGAAGCCGCTATGTAGATTCTAACAACAGCTAACATGTACTAATAGGCTGTGTTGCCCTTGAAGGTACTGATGCAGAAGGATCGTACTCTTGAAACAGATACTGAAGGACATAGACCTAATGTAGTAGGGCCAAGAGAGTTGGCCCAGATTCAAACAGAAATTTGATTGTTTGCAGTTTTCATTATTTTAGTCTATTGCGTTATTTCCTGATTCGGATAACACTGGCAGTGAGTGCATGCTTTCATTGCATACTTCAGCGCTGTCAAAGGTACAGCATTAGGAAGCTGGTGGCGGTTTCTCCAGGACATAGAATACCTTGCTGCAGCTCTGTTGCAGAGTCATGATTCTTTTTTCCTCCGTATTTGCTGAGATTTCCCCAAAACGTGCAAGATGGTCATTAGGACAGGAGGTGCTCTGGTGAACCATTTGCACCTTTTCCTCCAGATACCTACAAAATATCCTAGAGGGTTCTTGCTCTCTGTCTCTCTATAACTCTCACAACTGCATTTCTTGCTTGGTGAGGTATTTGTGTGAAAGAAATGCTCTCTGTGGTGGTGGGCTAGGGTTTGATGCTGCTATCCTTTGTCTGATCGATCCCCTCGAAGGGGTGAGTAGTTTGACTGTAGAATGGTGCATACCGAGAATATGTAAAATCAAGAGTCATGCCATGCAAACCTGGAAAACTCAGTCTTTCTTCTGCATGGTTGTGTATGTACCTAGTAAAAAACAAACAAAGTTTAAAAGTCCAGCGTGGAGGCTACACTAAATTTTATTTCATGAATTATTTGAGTGAAGAAGCACAAGTCAGTTTTAGCACTTACATCTACTTTATCATTCTATCATATGCTTTTGTAGATGATATTTTATTATACGTGTTATTACATGGTATCCAAAATGCAATTGAAGGCATATATAGTTAACTATAATAGGAGGTGCAAATGCCATATGTATCAATATAAAAGCATATATTTGGTCCTCGCAAGCACTCTTCCAATCTTGAAAAAGCCCATATTTGCAATATTATAATTAAAAATGTGCTTTGATTTCGACAGCGTGTAGTTGCTAAATGTTCCTCTTTAAAACCCAAGTTCTTCTATTCATTTACAATTGCTAGTTTTCAGTGACAAAGCGATCATCATGATTGTAATTAAATATTTATCATACAGTTCTCTTTTGTCATTTGGATATTACAAGGCAGGCAAAGATATACTTTAAAGGCTGAATAGTAAGCTATATTATGATAGTATATCAGGCAAATGAGTGTTTGATGGGCTGTGTTAATGTGAGCTAAAAATAAAATCCCATCTGTTCACCTTTCAAACTGCATCAAGACACTGCATATGGGTTGCGGAATAATTTAATGAAACGCAAATGAAAATATGTTTATTTCCATCTTGCCGAAACAAGTGAAACAGGCAACTTGTTAGTAAAGATGTTTTAACAAGCAAGGAATTGTGTGCTTATGGCTTTTCTGGAATACAGTAGCACAGCATTCATTTAAGAGCAAAAATGAGTAGATATAGAAACACAGATAGTCACTGAAGACAGCGTCTCTAATAATCATATAAAGTTCAAATCTTGATTACTGGTGCCAAGATTCTGAATTATTTGAACAGTTAAGGATGTATCCCCTTAGCATCAGTCCTGTAGAATGCATTGTGTATCATGATCTTCAGAAACACTATTTTTCAATGCTCATTTTTCTTACAATTCAATGAGTTCTCTTAATTTATCAGTAGACTATAGAGAAACTTTAAAGCCACATGCTGATTTACCCCAGCTAATGATCTATTCAATAAAAATAAGCTGTTTCAAGGTATGAGGTACGCTCTGTATCATGGCTAGGTGCTGTACAATGAGAAGAAGATAAATGGAGGCACCACTGTCTCTCAGCTCTTGCTGATGGTGGTATAAGTTCAAGCCACTGGAGCGACAATAATTTTTGCATGCTCAGGATTTTTCAGTGCACTACCTATTTTAATGTTTCTAGTAGTATGATTTCTTTTCAGTTTTTCAGGTAATTGTATCTTTGATGTTGACGTAGTTGTATTCATCTCGCCGCTCTCTTGTGCTACAGGCCCTTGAAACTTTTGGCTATTGCTTTTACCAAGCATTTCCTGTTGCCTCTCCTTTATCTTCAGCCACAGCTCAACCATTCCTAGTGAGTTCAAATCACAGATCTCCTTCTTTTACTGGTGTTCTAAAACAAAATTAAAAGACATCATGTAATCTGTTACCTGCACTTGAAGGGTATGAGATGATTTGGTTTGGTTTTGAAATAGCTGTGTGACCTAATCCTGAAATTAGGAGTTAATTTACCGTATGTACGTCTCTTACAGATGAGGAAACACTTTAGCAAGGCAGGGCCAGGTACAAAGAGTTCATCTAGTTACTGAAAAAAGAAAAAGAAAAGTATAAAATGTCAGGAGGAGAAGAAAATGGCTTCTCTTGGGTAAGATGTGCCTTATGGTTCAAGCTACGGGGCACATCTTGCTACATCTAGCTCCACAATAGAAAAAAAAAAAAAAAAAATTGTGTGTTTCTTCTCGGAAGAAAACATGAATGTGAGTTTATAGTATGCTTCACCAGTGTCCCAGGAGAACAGGACTTGTAAGTATACTGCAGGCTGTACAAGTCCATACAATCTTTCTTGACTTCAACTTAGTGGTTGCTGTCAATAAGAATATTTTTTTAAAAAAAAAAAAAAAGGTATGCTGAACATGCAAGTCGGAAGGGGTGGTTGTGTGCATGTATATGTGTGTGTATATATATAAAAATCATAGCGTTTGCTTTGGTTAGGCAGATTGGATTCCCAAATAGCTGAGATGTGTTACAACAGCTCTGAAAATGAAAGCCACTTGCAAAAGCCTTATGTTAGAGGCGAAAAAACTGTCTGACTTGTCGTCTTTTCCAGGTCCCAAAAACCTCTGAAGCTGGTTGACAGGAAATGTTGAGCAATTGCTTTCTGTCAGTCTTCAATGGAAATGTTTTTTTTCTTTTTTCTTTTCTTTTTTTAAAAAGACTTATCTAGGCATTATTTTTGAATATATGGAGGTACGTAAAAATAGGATGGAAAGTACATAGTTTCTTCATCCCCCCAAAAAATCTTATTTAAAAGAAATTTTTCAAAATCAAAGTATTTTCTCGGAAAATTTTGAAGAAAAGAAAAACTTTGAATTTATGTGAAAAAAGTAATGCTTTATTCTTTGACTTCTGTCCAACTGTAGTTTTATGAAAACTTAGTGATGAAAGATCTCTGAAGAAAGAATGAATTTATTTTTCAACCAACTCCTGTTAAATCATAGTAGTCCATTTTGCTTTGTATGTGCTATGTCTAAGACAGATACCATGTGCATAAGTAGGTAGAGTAATTTAAATACATTACTAATTTCTGTCTTCTGCTCTTCAAAAGGTTATAAAAGTAATCAAAGTACATTAGCTAAAATCCTAAATTTGTAACATGAATAGATAGAAATTGAGCACTTATTTAGTCACCACATGTGTGCACAGGTATGAAGTGACACTCAGAGCCTCCTCATGTGAAATCACTGTTCTTTTAATTTTATTTTTATTATTTTTAATTCAATATCATATTTGTGCTTTCCTGATTAATACGGTAGTTTTCCATTACCTGTGGTTACCCAATGCTTAGAATAAGTTTTGTTTGTAGACTTCTTGATTCTCCTCAGATGAAAACCAAGAAGTAAGAGCCAATAAAAAATATTACTGAAATTCTCCATAAAGTATGCCTACACAAGAACTTGGGAACCGTTTCTCTCCATGTCTTCACTGTTGTATCTTCCATAATGGAGCTTCAGGAAAACTAGCTCGAGTGTCTTGACATGATGCAGTAATCATTAGCAATACAAACAACTTTTATCACACTCCTTGTGATTTTACAGAGAAATTTAGTCAGATATTTGAGTCTTAAACTCTTGTTACAGATTGTTAGTTGTTTAGTATTCATTAAAGGCTTTCAGATGCTAATACAGATTGCCGCCAGAAAATGCCGAGCATTTCAAGTTTTGAAAGTCAGTCTGGATTTAATTATACGTGTAAGTAAATCTATCCCTGCTGGAAGTATTGCATCGCTGCCTAATGGGGGAAAGAAAGAACAGCCCGTGAGAGGTTCACTTCTCATGGTCTCTTCTGTGTTGATACTGAAAGTCATAGTATTGGTATGGTTTCTTTTCGGAAAGAGTTTTGTTTGCTGTGATTCTGTGCACTTTTATGCCACCCTATACAAACCACTGTAACACTACTGGACTCAGAATCTACTGCCTTATTTTTTTTACAGATTTAAAAGTAGGCAGGGCAAGGCAATCCAGAGATGTCAATGTGACCAAAATATATTAATGGTGGTATTCTCCCGCAATGACTGATGTAATGCCCAAGTCAGTGTATGTGTTATTTATCAGTTGCTTTACATACTAAGTTTTAGTTAATTTTTTTTCCTAATAAAAAGCACAGGTTTCTTCTTAAGTTTCTTTTCCACTTTTCCTCTTCTTTTCCACAGCTAACCTGTTAAGAAAACTTAGTGAATGAAGTCTATTCAGCACTTGTATTCCTTTTTCCCATTGTTCTGATGAGGTACAGTATTACATGAAATGTGCGTACTGTTCCAAGCGCTTATTAGGATTTTTGAAATCAGGAAGGTTAATTAATTAAATTAAAAATTTAAAAATTTTAAAATTTAAAAATTTAAATTTAATTTAAAAAATAAAATTAAAAAATTTTCACTTACAAGTTTAGGAAAGGGTGTTACCTTAAAGATTCCTTTTCTTCTGAAGATCCATCCAGGAAGAATCTTTTTTTTCCTTATACTGTTTCATTCTCCTTTTTCCTTCTCTTTGCAACCTCAAGGTTAGAAAGATAATTCTTTTAATGATTTTTTTTTTTTAAGATCTGGGACAATTTCCTCTTCATTTTACTTTTCAATATTGCTTGTTCTCATCTGTGTTTCTTGACCCCTCAGGGGCTGTATGCTAAGCTTTCCTTGCCAGTACTGATGTTTGTTAATGCAGCGGACCGAATGTATGCAGAATAAAATAGGCATTAATAGGTGTGTTAGAGTCCCAGAGGTCTTGTTGCTGTCAGGCTGCTCCTCCTCTCTCGTGCTGAAGGCACCCTGTCTGCACCGTTACTTGCTTTTCTTCCCCTGAAACAACCAGAGTGCAAAATCATGAGAAAAATACACAACTTGGCATAGTTGAATGTTCCTTAAGTTCCTTCCTTAGCCATCATGTACATTACTAAAAATTAGCTGAAAATTGGGGATAAGTTTTTCTTGAAACTTAACCACCTTTATTTATTTTTACATACTTCAACAATTTGTTTCCATTCACGTACTGAAGCTGCTGACAGATATTTCTCTTTGCTCAAAATTTACTGAGAGCTTCAGCCCATTAATAGCAGTGGGCATTCATTAATATCTGAGTAATGTGATACAAGTTGGCACTTTGTTTCCTGTCCTGCCATCACTTCTCACCACAAGAGTCAGTTTTTCAGGACATGTAATGAGCCGTCATTGCAGTTGATTGCTGCACGACAATGGGCTGTGAAAAATGTAGCTGGAAGTTTATGGCATGGATGCACAGATTTTTGGTTGCGCAGCTTTAACTATAGTGCTAAGCAATTTAGTTTAAAGGTAGCTCCGTTTTCATGTGAAACCTTCAACAGAAGAATCTGCAATCTATATACTAAAGAACTGGATTAGAGAGATCAGTTGCTATTGAAGGAAATACTGAAAGCTGTTTTAAAATTGCCGCAGAGCTTGGTGCTGTGTTGTATCCTTAATTAGCAAATATAAGCTCTAGAGAAGACTAATTCAGGCATATTCAGTAATGATAAGAGATGTGAAAATAAAATGTCTCTAGGATTCTCCCAAGGCAAAATGAAAAAAGTCATTTAATTCTTACTTGTCATCAGACAGTAGTTTGTATCCGTTCGTAGAGGCAGGTGGATATAAACTGTCTTGGGATGTTCTGTTGTTGGAGCAAGGATCAATACAAAACTTGGCCAAGTCTCAGGTGAGTGTCACGACTGCAAGAGAAGCCCTTGCTTCCACTGATGCTTTTTTTCAGATTTTAAGATTTCTAAACACTGGCCTGGCCTTGGTAGGTAGATGAAGAGTGTTCCACTTGCATTGACAATAAAAGTGTAAGAAGTGAAATATTGGTTTAATTCATTGTCTTCCCCCCATAGCTTGGCAAATCCTGTTTGTTTTGATACTAACGTAGTGCAGATGCACATCCTATGTGAATTTACACCTAGGGAAACTAACTTTGTTCCTTGATTGTAAGCATGATGACTAAGCACTGCGATGTGTAATAATGTATTTTGTTCTTCTCATAATATCTGCCTTAGGAAGTGTACAGTTTGGAGTACACATTGTAAGACAAACACGAAACCTTGTTATTCTGCGAATGGGTCCTTTCCTAATGTATTACACATCATCTAGCCAATAAGGTAGAGACTTTATAGAACGTATACATTAACTTACTGAAAAAGTGTGCATGCAAATGTTATTCCCATTTGTCTTCTAGAAGGCAATTAATGTCTCTCTTTCTCTTGTAACAGGTAGCCTGCTGGGATATAAAAATAATTAATACCTTGGAAGCATTATCTCTTAGAATCTCATGTTTATTTTATTTAAGGTAAAGCATATCTAATACAGGTCAAAAAATCAGGCTAAGATTTGTGTTCCCTGGAGATAATTCAGGTGCTTTAACAGAATCTGTATTTCTCCCTGAGGACAGGTCGGTACTGCTGCTGTATGCAGTAACAGCGATTTTAGACAACAATATCAGTATGTCACAATTTGTTGCATTAGTGCAGGTTCCCACATTTCCTTCTCAATCCCTTAAAATGTTTCTTGGACAGTGTGCTCTCAAAAGAGCTAGGCTTTTCCAAGTGCTAAAGGTACATACTAGAGAATTCTATTACATAATCTTATTCTTCATGTTTCAGAAAGAGGGATTTTGTTCCATTTTTAAGGCACAATATACAGTAAATAGTCTAGGTGACAATATTCCAACCTATATGTTCTTCTGTATGAGTCTCTGGTTGCACTTAATTCCAGTCTGCTACTACCATTTGTGATTCAGTTGAAAATACTGTACTGGAAAGAAAAAGTGTTACATACGCCGGTTGTGTGGTATGGAGGGAAAAGTGAGTAAATTCTCCTGTTTTGTGTGCATAAAAAAGGGGTAAGATCTTTACTGACAAACTAGAAATATAAAAATTCTGCTTGAGAATAAAAACGTTAATGTGTATCTTTCTAAAACATCAGTTTTAGAGCTCTCTTCCATTGGATTCCATATGGATTTTCCCATTATGGATATACCACAGAATTTCTGGTGTAGGAGGGTAGGTGTGCGTTGTGGTTGGAAATGCACAACTACTTAGCTGCTACGTACTTGCCCTGCTGAACAAATATGCTGCCTGCAGCAAAATACGGGCAGCATGCCCCAGGCAATATACTATACACCTATTAGATTTCAGTGTAGCTTAGAAGTTTTCTCCGTGCAATCCATACTTCTGTTTTAAACAAGAGAGGAATAATAAGGGAACTATTTGGGGCATTTTAAACCCTGTTGTAAAACTGCCAAATTAATTTTGTATCTGGCATATTACTTGTTAAGTATCTGATCTATTCTGTCAACGGACTAAATTCTATTCTAATGCAAATGAAAACCAAATTAAGTTAGCCAAACACCAGAATCCTACTGTGTCTCTTCCTCCTTCTGCCTCTCTTATACCACGTTCTAGGGATGACTGTTGCAGGCTTAATAAAGGATTTGATTTCAATGAATGTTACTGTCGTAAAATAAGAACCTTTATTCATCCACAGCTTGAAAGCATCTAGCAGGCTAAAAGCCATTAGTATAGATAAATCCAAATCACACCTGAGTACGTGAGGTGTTCCCCGTGATCTGCAGTCCTTCCCTGCAACCCCTTTTATGACCTTCATCTTAAACAATCAGATCCAAAAAGTGAAGGAAAAATCTTTCCTACAGAGCCATCGGCTAAAGTGGTGCTGAAGTTGCCCAAATTAGCACGTCCAAATACCTGAGAGCATCTCTAGTGTGAAAGATGCATCTCACATGGGCTGTTTGTATCAGAGTTTGGTAACCTTTTGCTGGGGCAGGCTGGGTTAGTTCATGTACTGATGCTTTTGCTCCCATTCTCTTGGAAAACCCTGAAGGCCCCTTGTCACTCTTTCTCCAGATCTCCTTTTTCTTGCCAGGCATATTTGTACTTATTCCCTCTTTCAGATACTCTGATTCTTCATTCTAGTGGGAATCCCTTCTCCAGTGTTTGTTCATAGGTAGACATGCATGACCTTTAGGCACTACCTCCTGTCCTATGAACTTTCACAAAAATAGGTGGTGTGAATCCTACTATCATGCAAATACAGTTACAATATAAAGTTTAATAGTTCAAAAGGTTTATATATGAAGAATAGATTTTAGTGTGTAAAATTATTTGCAGTACCATGGAACTTGGAATTTGTAGAAAATTTATGCTTAGAGGGCAGCTTTGACGGAATTAGTCTGTTAATAACAAATAAAAGCATTGAAAGTAATAGTCCTTGTACAGGTTCAACAAAGGTGTTTACTATTTTGCAAATGAACTCTTAGCTAAAAATTTGAAATATTTTAAGCTTAGTTTTTAGGACTATAAAAATGACCTTGAAAGCTTTCTTAAAATAGAACATTGTGCAATAGTGTGACGTAGTTGAGATATTGAGGCCAGCAGACAAAACAATGTAAACTGTTCTGAAAGAAACGTTCCCTCAGGGGTGTCCCGGAGCCCTTGTCCTCAGCTATCCTGTGCCTGGGGTCTGCACCCTGCGTGCTGGGGTCCCTTTCTGTAGAAATTGGGGACCTGGGGAGAGGAAAAGGAAATGGGGGGAAGAAAATGGGTGCCTAGTTCTTGTTTGAACCTAAGTCAGGGTTTAGTACCTTGGAAGTGCTTTCGGTTTCCACATCCTAGGTACATTAGATGTAGCTTCAAAACAGCAAAGATAGGCAATTATAGCTTTCATGGCACTGTTTTTACCTAAATGTAATATTCCTATTTACTCGGTCATACCAAGAAATGAGATCCCCAAATGGCTTTTCAAACTGTCATATTTAAATAGATGACCTTAATTTAAGCGCTTTGTGTGCTTTCTTTTGTCCTGCTAGGGGTAGGGGGAAATGGATGTAATTTTTCTAGTCAGATGAAATAAAATTACTGGTTGCGTCTTTTATGACAGGTGTCTGCTCCAAGTCCCTTTCTGTATCTACCTCCAAAATTATCTGTGCCCATCCTGCATAAAGCAAACATTTCAAAATGTCTACTATACCACTTTCTTTCACCAAAAAAAGGGCCTGATGTTTCCAGTAATATGCAGTTTTTCCTATATATTTTCTCAGAGGTTCAAGTGAAATATAAGTATTCCCAGTATACTGCAATTCAATGTATTCTCAGAACTGCAGAGTGGCAAAAAAAAAAGTAAGAATATAGTAAAGAATGGTTAAAAAAGTAGAGAAATATTTAGTAGGAAAATGTGAGCTATTTACAAAAAGAATACAGGTAATGACTTGTTAAGTCACAAGTGTTTTCATATCCTCTTGTTTCAACCATATAAACCTCTAGCAGAAACTGATCTATTCTGTGTTCCTGCCCTGCCCAGTGTATCTTATCCTGAGCTCCAAGGCCTAAACAAAGCACAAACTAAGATGAGAATTATGAGTGTATATCTCTGAATCCACAGTGATGTATAATTGTCAGACACCTGTTTTACGTGTAAAAAATACTTAGCGGCAGAACAAAAAAATTCACAAAAAATTTGGACTCCCAGAAAAATTGTCTTAAGGGTCCTGCATAAAATCTATGAAATCCAGTATCAGTATATATGTAAAAAGAATTTATTGGTGACACCCATTCTGAATGATGCTAACTATACCTGTAAAAATACTTGTAGCATGATCTGTAAATGATACTAAAAAAAACCCACCCAAAACCTGGACATGTGGAATTGTGTGAAACTATGCCTGCAAATGTACAACTCTGTGCCAAAAACCCCACTTTAAATAAATCTTACACATGTAATTTAATCTGAAGACTGTAATATGAAAGCTGCCAAACAATGTAAAGTATTGTCTGCTGTATACCCTGAGAACAAAACAAATGGATGTGCTGAAGTAGTAAGAATAGCAATAGCCAAAAATACATAGGGCAGATTTCTCCTCAAAATACATAGTTTCTGCTCAAAATGAGCTCATCTCAGAATGCAAAGTGGTATCCTGAAACAGCTTTTGTTTTATTGCTTTTAAGTGATTCCTCCTTGTTTTTTATGACTGAACTAAACTCACTGAGTATAGGAAGTACTTTGAATAGATTTAGAGTGAAGAAAGTTTAGGACGAACTGGTGGTGATGTTTTCCTTTGAGAGATCTGTGATAGCTTGTAATGACTGTATAAAGAGACAAGAGCCAATCTAGGTTTGAAAGATAAACACCTAAAAAGCCCAAGATGTGCAAAAGAGGAAACAAACAAAATGATAATATGGTGATTTAACTATTCTCCTAGCCTATTTAATTTTAGGTCCTTGAGAAGTCTGTAAGAATGGCTTTGGAAGTTCTAGAGAAAAGATGATGTTTGTTCCTGCCTTAACACCCATACAGATATATTCAGATGCAGAAATTAATTTAAGCTCTAACAAAGCCATAGGTCCAAATGGTATATATTCAGGTTGTGATTATTTTTCAATGATGGATCCAGCTAAAAGAGAAATGATTTACACACCTAGCAGAGGAGGATTTTGAGAGTTTCGTTTGGAGTGAGAAACAGGAGGGAGGGGCTGGATTCAGTCTTCTGACCTATGAGGTGTTATAACTGGTTAGCTCTTGGGATGCAGGACAAAGCATCAATTAAGAAAGCTTTATTTTATCCTGTAAAAATGAGATTTGCATGTGCTGGAAACCATCATTCTAGGCAGCCATTATATGTTGCTCAAATAACAAACTGCTTGTTGATAGGTTTGGTCCATTTTCAGTCTCTGAAACCATATAATTGCCCAAAGTCTTAATCTCTAAATATTCTCAACAAGCTTTCCCAACTTTCTGACTGACTAAGGCTCTTATTTAGGACTGTTAGCGATTCAGGACTAGCATGAGAGGTAGCCAGCCGCAGGTACAGAACAGCACTCTGAACACCCTGGTCTGTACCTGCTGTGAACTACTCTCTTAATTCCATGTTTGTCTCTCTGAGCTGAGTGTGATGGAGGATTTTGCTTGAGATGCTGAACCACTGCAGGCTGGATATTGCTGTTGTGTACTTCTCCCACAGTGATGCCGACCTGTTTTAATTGCTTGCTCTTCAGAGTATGACTTTGAAATCCACCATAATCAAACCGAATATGTACGACCTGCTGTAAGATTTCACAGCTAGAGTCCTTTGCAAGAAATGCCGTCTCTGAATTATGCTCAGGGAATGGATTTTCAGGTAGCTTTTTTTTTTTTTTGTGGTATGTCTGCTTAAAAATTCAGCTTCGCATATCCTATATGTATAAGGATCTGGGACAAGTGCAACAGAGCAGAGATGGATAGATATAGACCAAGAAAATCTATAATTCTTAAGAGTGAAAGGATCAAAAAAGTATCCATATTTTTGCTTATACAGTTGTTCCTGTAAACTTCAATTCAACTTAATTCTGGAAGTGAAAAAAGCTGTGGAAAATAGAAGGTTGGAATATATTTTGTAAAAGAGGCAAATGAATCTTGCTGGCTTCACCCTCCTTGCAGTTGTCCATATTTCCTGTTCCCCAAATCACCAATCCCATACAGGGTAAGAGAAGCTCATCCAGTCAAGCTGACAAAACAATTCCATGTTACTCCCATGATCAGTCATATACTCAAATTGCTGAGTACTTAAGTCCCAGTTGAAGTAAGTAACTTGATTAAAGAAAAGTATTCAGGTTCACCTAAATATTGACATTAAATTTTAGAGCAGTTGCAAATATATTAGTTGAACATAAGACAGCAATTTTGAATCATTTGCTCAGCTTTACATGTCAAACAATGAGGGCTGAGATGCACATTGTTTAAATGCTTATTGCCAAGTCCTGATCAAAACTCTCCTATAAAAATAAAGATTTTATTTATGGAACATAGAGACCCGTTTCCTCTAAATGTCACATAACCCCCCTCAAGCTTCTCACAGTCCCTAAAGTGATACAAAGGATATTACTTAGGGTTTCTATAAACTTAAAAGAAAGGGGGGGGGAATGGGTCAGGGGGAGGGGCAGAGTGGGGCAGAGAAAAAGGGAGGAAAAAACCCAAACTCAAAACACCTGACCAACTCTGTCTCCTTCTGGAACACCTTCTCATCTGAGATCCATAGTCTGTCTTGAACACTGAATGCTCTTAACTTAAGAGCAGCTGAAGCAGTTGGCAGGCAAATTGAGAGTAGCTACACTGTCATCCGTCTCTAACTATGTATTTAATTTAGTAAATATGTAAGCTGTGAGAATGTCCAAATATTGATTACAGTCTGTGGGAACTGGCTGTTTTGTTTAGATGGAATGAGATCCTTTGATACGCACCTCTGTCAAATATTGGAGAGCATTAGGCTGCTATATCTGAGCTTCATACACAGCTTAGTGATATGTTTCCCTCTGGAAAAATTCTTTTATACATTAAGCATCCAAATGCAGAATTTGGAATTAATGAAAATCAACCTCCATGTTTCAAAAATTTAAGAGATTAAATTTGAAATTACTTAATTATGGTATATGAAATATGCAAAAACCCGTGAGTTTTGAGCAAAGATTTTTGTAAAAAAAAGAAAAGTTTTATAGCAGTAGGTGCTTCAAATTGTTCAGGGTTTGATTTTCTGTAGGGAAAATTAGCTTTTAAAAATTTGTTTCTAATGTTAATAAATAACCCAGAGCTGAATTTTCAATTTTCAGAAAAGCAAAAGAATAAATTATGTTAACTAATAGATGGGAAAATAAATTTTCACTTCCTGAGGAAAGAAACAGATTGTGTCTCCTAATGACTTTGCATTTGTTCAAGTAATTTTGTAGTCAGTTCAGAATGGTTCTGAATTGTATCAACATTTATTATTATTACTAATATCTGGACTATAATAATCAAAACAGAAATATAAAAATGCTCACGAACAGTTGATACTGGAGGGGGATGGAGTATGTGTATACACCCCCCTCCAAAAATAATTAAGAATGTATCCAAACATTCTGGCCAAAATAAGCTGAATTCTCCTTAATTTCCTGTTGTTGTTTTCTTCTAGACAAACCAAGCTGAAAAGAGACACTGATTTAATTTGGTAAGGAATAGGTTGTCTGTCTGATGCCTTGTTTTCTGCTTGCTTGTATCTTGCCAACAATTATCTTGTCAAAAGGTAATGTAGGCAACAGAGAAGCAGTTAGAAAACTTCTGCTAGAGGTAAACTTTTTTACTGCAATAAAACTTGATCTAAAAACAATAAAATGTTATTATTTAAAGAACTTGTCCACATGTTTTCCTGTAAAACAAATGCTGCCTTTACAATTGATGTTTCCTGGACCTGAACCTCTGCACATTAATGCAGATTATGGCACAAAACAGATTTAGACCTGAAATTAAGATTAATTAGAGAAAGATTGTATAGAGCTGGGTCTGTGCTGTTTTCCAGTGCCATTTGTTGAAAAGGATGTAGCTGGAATGCTTCTGCCCTCAAAGTGTCCTCGTGGGACCTGGGACATTGCAACTTTGTAGCTAGGAGCAACCTGGGACATTACACACTGCTGGCTTCCATGCCAATGCGGCAATATCTGTAAGAAGGAGCAATCTCTTTTTAGTCTTTTATTGATTAGTATAATCAGCTTTAAACTCTGAGCAATTTTTCTCCATCTGTTTTAGCTTTAAAGGTTTCTGTTTCTTGCTCAGATCAAAGAAAGCTCTAGTGTCCAAAAGATGATCTATTTCTTTCCAAAAATAGCAGTTGAAAATATTACCTCTCCCTCCAGTCCTTGACTTATTTATGTCTTTAAATCATCTTGAGTAAAACACTGCTGGTACTTTTGGTGTGTATGTGGCTATTTGCAAACTCTGCCCAGTGATAAACTGGACATTTGTTTAAAGTCTGGGTAATGGAGATATGTATATGTATACACACACATACATGTCATGTATAGAGGCTATAAATATACATCTGGATCAATGTGAAGCCTAAAAATCCATTTAGGCATCGGATTTCTTGATGCAATGACATATCTGACTTGGCACTTCTGCCTATTGGACAAGCTTGGGGAGAAAAGGGATCCTCCTCTTATAGATGTGGCTTGAAATGTTACAGAATCATCAACATGGGAGTGAGGAAGGTTGGGCAGTCTGTGGTGGGGTAGAAAACTTGGTCTTCTGTCAGATTTAGACTTGCAGAATAACTTTTAACAGCAGTTCATGGCGAGTTTTAAAGATTTATAAAAAGTTGTACGTCAGCTCTCAGGCAGTATGCTGGCTTGTTTGGGATAGAGTTTTGGCTTGAAGATGTCTTCTGTACTTGGATGCAGTAAATGTAAGGATTCAGGCTAAGAGGCAGAATGAGATTGAATTTACTGCTTGGATTTTTCTTTCAGGAAGACTTGGAAACTGATTATGCATTTAATAATGCAGAAGCACATGATGGCTGAAACAATTTTCTTTCTTTACTTTTGTAGTTCTTTTGTAAAGGTTGCAATATCATCTTTTGGAGCAAGTTCTGATGCTTTGGGTTTTTTACATTTACTTTAACAGCAAATATTGAAAGTATGGTAATGTTATTTGCCTTAAATTTGGG
This sequence comes from Platalea leucorodia, assembly GCF_965183815.1. NCBI lineage: Eukaryota > Metazoa > Chordata > Aves > Pelecaniformes > Threskiornithidae > Platalea > Platalea leucorodia. The sequence continues at coordinate 65,144,476 of NC_138827.1, forward strand.
GGGGTGGGGTGAGGCAGAATCCTGGTGTTTAGTAATAGAAGGAAAAACTTTTATTAGAAAGTTTGTATCTGTTAATACTTGTAATGTCTACAAATTAAAAACATTGTTACACCTTTTAAAGGAGACATTAACAGGGTCGTAATGAAAATACTGTCCTTTACAAAGCTGTGATTTGCCTGATTTTGCTGAGTTATCATGGCATCAAAACTCATTTGCTATTGTGTAATCTAGCTATGAGACTGTTAAAGAAAATGTTTTTTTTAACTAAGCTTATATACCTATTGTATTGGCTTTTGGTAGTAATTCTGGAAAATTATTTTCCCTTTTGCTGAATGGGAGTTTTGGACTAAAATTACAGAGTAATTACACCATGTCTGTGCAGAAAATATGCCCCCGTTTCTTCAGAGGGGGGAACTGAATTGTGACCTCCAATTCCAATTACACTAAATCACTTCTGAATGTGTGATGTTCTCTAGTAACGCTTTTGATGAATAACTTGTGATACTTGCCAATTTACTAGGCCCATAACCATCTTTACTGTTTTTTCAGTATCTAATGCAGTGTGACCTCGTCCCACAATTCTGAACTCCACATTGTGGCTGTAATTAAAGTGCATTAATAATATCAACTATTTGTTAAAATTAATCTGAAAATAATTGTGACTAATGAAGGACCCTAAGAAAATCATGATGGCATTCATAACAGTTCGTGAGTTGAAAGAGAAGCAAAAAATTGTTATAGAAATGATTGAACTTTTCTGCCTATGCTTAAATATTCACAAAAGTTTGGAAATGGGAATTTCTGGCACCGCATTGCCATGGTGATCAACTCTGTGCATGATATAGCACATGAGTCAGTGTGAAAGAGAAACCCAACCATTCTTTCAGCTGCTGTATTTGTTTACCTTTATATACGCTGTGAAGAAAATATTTTGCTTTCCCTATTAGCCATGAATAACGTGTAGCAGCAGAGGCCGAAAGATGATGTAAGGGACGGGTAGACAAACACTGCAGGAAGAAAATATATAGGTAAATATAATCTTTGGTTGTTATTCCAGATTATGGAAATGCAGGGTGCAGCAATGATTGGGGCTGTCTGCTGCCAGAACAAAGATGCTCAAGACTTCATATTGGCTGATATAGAAGTTTCTCTGGTAGCACTAACACCAAGGATGTTATTGCATTGTGTAAAGAAATCATGAGGCTCTGAAATTAAGGAACAAAAACTGATGCTAAGGTTTCTATTCCATCCCTCTATTTTTAATTTTCATGGTGCTCTTTGTCTAAAATTTGGCTTCTGCCTGAATTTTTATCTTTTTTTTGCTTGTGATTCATAATTTTTAAAATTTGCCTGAAAAGACTTTTAAATACATAATAGTTTAACTGGGCAATGTTCCTATCTAGTCTGGGTCTGTCTGTCTTTTCAGCCTCCTACGTTTCTGAGACGTCAGGTTGTTAAATAAGGATCATGTTCTCCAGATTGATTAATTTTTATTTTTTTTCCTTCTCACACTCTGCATTGCGTTGCAGAGAGCGGGAACTGGTTGAACCAAATGAAAGGTTGGACTCAATGATCTCAGAGGTCCTTTCCAACCTTTATGATTCTATGAGGGGCAATGGAAAACACATTGCCTGTAAAACTTTAAGCCTAAGGGGAAGCCAGTGGGTTGACAAAAGGTTGAGTTATCCAGTGTCAGATCGCTGCCCCCTCCCCTTCACGCTACATACTTGCCACAAGGCAAAACAGTTCTCTCTTTTTTTCTGTCCTCTTCTGAACTTTTAAAGGTATTAAATCAGCTGAATTGCACCAAATTTAAGTTTTAAATTTTTTTTTAGCAGTTTTTCCAATGTGGGGTTTCATAAAAGGTATGCCCTTTAGCATCAGATGAAAAGACTTTGAGAATTAAATCACAGCAATATTGTCCCATCTTTTGTATATTATATTAGATGTGTTTGGACAAATGGTAATTGTGGCTATTTTCATCCCCTATCTCCTTTTTGCATTTGTAAAAATGCAGGCTGCTTCATGAGCTTACATTACAGCTACTTTTGGAGGGACCTCCAGCTCTGTTTCTAGACCACAGCTCCCAGGACATTTGAACTTTTGGATGTTTATGTGGACTATTTCTTTCTGGATTTCCCCATTGGCGAATGTATGTGCTGTGTAAAACTGATGGCAATGCCCAAAACATAATAGAAAGAAGAAAAGAAAAAGAAAAAGCTATGAAACTAATGTGAGCTGATGTAAGCTGCCAAGGAAATGACAAAGGAATAAAAAAAGGAATAATTTTTTCTGACAAAAAATAAAAGACAAATAAAAGGTAGAGGGCTGTGCAAGAACCTTTTGCACTTTCTCCTGGATCTGCTTTGTCCTTATGCTTGTAGTGAGATCTCCCCTGGCAGCGTTTGTGAAGGGTATTTTTTGTGAAAAGCCAGTTTAAGAAATGAAGCAGTGGGGAAAGTGGAATTACCATGAATTATTTCTCTCTCTTGCCCTGATCGGATTCTGTTTCTCTCTCTGGCAATCCTGCTAGCTGCAGAGCAAGGCAAGCAATTCTAATTTGAAGATGTTGATCTTTTTTTCTGTTGAGATTTACATTAAACGTAATGGTTTAGAGGGCTCCAGTCAGGGAAGTTTACCTTTACAGACAGTATGATAGTAGCCATGTGCCATTGCCAGCCACCTCCAATTCTACCTTATTCTGTAAAACTCATTAGCAGCAGCATGTTTTGCAACATGCAGGGAATACCACACATATAGTCACAATTAATCAGAAAAAAATCATGCTAGTCTTTAATTATCTATCCTGAGATATTAGTCGTGTGCTTCTACTTACTCCCACCTTTACTCTTCTGTAACAAAGAGCCTTTGCTGGAGAACAAAACCATAGCTAGGTAGGAGAGCTGATGTTTCTGTGGGTAAACGTTATGGCACTATTTAAAAATTAAGGATAGGAATTAAATGGAGCATATCATCTTGAGTGCCATTACGTGGCACATGTGGGACAACCTGGGGATCAGGCTCAGCCAGCGTGGGTTTATGAAAGGGAGGTCCTGCTTCACTAACCTGGTCTCCTTCTATGACAAGGTGACCCGCTTAGTAGATGAGGGAAAGGCTGTGGATGTTGTCTTCCTGGACTTTAGTAAAGCCTTTGACACTGTCTCCCACAGCATTCTCCTGGAGAAGCTGGCTGCTCACGGCTTGGATAAGTGCGCTCTGTGCTGGGTTAAAAACTGGCTGGACGGCCGAGCCCAGAGAGTTGTGGTGAATAGAGTCAAATCCAGTTGGCGGCCAGTCACGAGTGGTGTTCCCCAGGGCTCAGTGTTGGGGCCGGTCCTGATCAATATCTTCATTGATGATCTGGATGAGGGGATTGAGTGCACCCTCAGTAAGTTTGCAGACGACACCAAGTTGGGTGGGAGTGTTGATCTGCTGGAGGGTAGGAAGGCCCTACAGAGGGACCTGGACAGGCTGGATCGATGGGCTGAGGCCAACTGCATGAGGTTCAACAAGGCTCGGTGCCGGGTCCTGCACTTGGGTCACAACAACCCCCTGCAACGCTACAGGCTGGGGGAGGAGTGGCTGGAGAGCTGCCTGGCTGAAAAGGACCTGGGGGTGTTGGTCGACAGCCGCCTGAACATGAGCCAGCAGTGTGCCCAGGTGGCCAAGAGGGCCAATGGCATCCTGGCTTGTATCAGGAATATTGTGGCCAGCAGGACCAGGGAGGTGATAGTGCCCCTGTACTCGGCACTGGTGAGGCTGCACCTCGAGTACTGTGTTCAGTTTTGGGCCCCTCACTACAAGAAGGACATTAAGGCGCTGGAGCGTGTCCAGAGAAGGAAAATGAAGCTGGTGAAGGGTCTAGAACACAAGTCCTATGAGGAGCGGCTGAGGGAGCTGGGGTTGTTTAGCCTGGAGAAGAGGAGGCTGAGGAGAGACCTTATTGCTCTCTACAACTGCCTGAAAGGAGGTTGTAGTGAGGTGGGTGTTGGTCTCTTCTCCCAAGGAACAAGTGATAGGATGAGAGGAAACGGCCTCAAGCTGCGCCAGGGGAGGTTTAGGTTGGATATTAGGAAAAACTTCTTCCCTGAAAGGGTGGTCAAGCATTGGAACAGGCTGCCCAGGGCAGTGGCTGAGTCTCCATCCCTGGAGGTATTTAAAAGAAGGGTAGATGTGGTGCTCGAGGACATGGTTTAGTGGTGGACTTGGCAGTGCTAGGTTAACGGTTGGACTCGATGATCTTGAGGATCTTTTCCAACTTTAAAGGTTCTATGATTCTGTGAAATAATACTAATCAGAAATATTTGAAGCAGACTGAGCTTATGAACTTTACTGGAACCTACTATTTTCTGATTGCTTTTTATAAAGCAAGGGTAAGCGTCACTAGATATGGTCTCCTATTTATAAAGAGTAGGCTCCTTGATTCTCCTGTTTCTGCACAGCACTGTATGACTGATCCTGCCCATGTTGGATTATTTTGACTCTACTGACATCCTCACCTAGCCTTCATGTTCAATTCAAAGCTAAGGCACTTTACAGCCTCTAGCAGTCTAATCTGATTTAAGCTTTCAGTGGAGCTTAAACATTTGGTAATTTTGGCTGTTCAGAATTTAAAAAAATGCAGTAAATTTGTTTTTGTTTTTGTTTTTGTTTTTTTTTTTTTTTTTTGTTCCCCCCCCCCCAAGTCACCTGTTTTGTGGCTTTCATTGCTTTCCAAAAAAAAGTTAATTTATGAATTGACTAACCCAGCTAGGTCTGGACTTTCTTTTCTGCTACTAAGTGCTTACCAGGATACCTTACACTTTCTTCATATGCGATTTCTGAAACATTTCAGAGCAAAACCAGCATGTATATACAGCACTGGCAACAACCTGTTTGCTAAATCATCTGACAACTAAGATGCTCACCTACATAGGTGTATTTATGTGGTTGTTTTAACAGTTTACTGGATGTTTCTGCAGTGTGTAACATGGCAGGTGCCACTGGAGGGCTTGCAAGCTGTTTGACACGATCCTTTGCTAACCCCATGTGCTGTATTCATAATTTTTGCTATAAAATCATACTCTAGGTAAATCATAAACACTGTGTGATTGTGATTTGACTGAAAATAATTGTTCAGGTAGTTATTGACCATCACTGATGTATTGATTGCTTTTCTAATAGAACTACCACAATACACTGCCAGGTCTTCAGCTCTCGGACACTAATTATTTTGGTCTATAGATCCTTTCAAGAAGTTGTATGTAAAAAGCTAAAAGCAGAAATACTACTTTATATCCAGAGTGATCCATTGCTGACAAGCATTGTAATACAGTTCAGGAAAACAGTATCTCACAGAGCTAGAGGGTAATCGTCTGGAAAGTTGGATTTGAACTTGTTGTATGTAGGAGTGCTGAGGTTTCAGCATGACAGCTCAGGGATGCAATAGAGAAATGCGTAATACCACCGAGGAAGAAATAATTAAGATAACGCAAAATAGACGAGAGGAAGCCAGGAAGAAGTGATAAGAGATGGTAGGAACCAGAACACTCCATTGCATTTATGGTAGAAATAAATTTAAGAGCGGCTCGGAGACTATGCAGCTTAATTAAGCCTATTAAAAGAGTGTTAAGAGAGCTGTAGCTGGACAGACAGCTGCCTGATGATGGAAGAAGTCAGGAACCGAAAAAACTTCAGAAAATCAGCATGAAGAAACTGCTTCCTGTTGCTGAAGAACTGAACTAAAAATGTCAACTGGTTGGAATTGCAAGTAAATAGCAAATTAACTCTTTTTTTTTTTTTTTTCTTCCTATAGGTTCTGAATGGAAGCCACTCTTTGTTCCTCCAGTTTTTCCATCACTTATTTGAACTGAAATGATTTCTGTGTGCAAGTGAGTACTAATTCTCCACATATGTTAGATAGAAAATTGGAAATACGTAACAAGTGAACCAGAAAATGCCACATTTCTTTCAGCCTATTTCATTTCAACGTTTCAGGGATGCGCAGTCCTTAGGAAAATTTGATCTAAAAGTGTTACTATGCTTTTTTAGGAAAAAAAAAGTGGCTAAATTTATTAAAGCTATTTAAAGTATGGGTATAATTCACAAATCCTCATTTCTGATCACTTAAGGTCATTTTTCGGTAGGGATTTCTGTCTCTCTTATGTACCATAAGTATGTTGTGCAGCTATATCAGGCAGAAATTTACACTATTTAAATGTCTATAGTTTTAAGAGAAAAGTATCATCAGAAGTAAGCTACTCAATAATAGGAAGACTCTGGTAAAAATGAACCAGTCTAGTATAAAGAGCTCAAATTTGCCACTTATTATGTGCATATGCATAATGCAATGGTGTTGCACTGGAAGTGAAACGGAGGAGTTGACGAGTAGTCTGCAGTACTCTGATGGCACTTAATTCCTATATATTTTACAATGTGGAAAGAAAAACCCTCCTGGAAGATGGTGAGCTCTGATTGCACACAGATGATGTACTGTAAGAAAGGATTGTTATTGTCAATGAGACATCTGCAGAACATACGTAGAAAGTCTTTAGCAAAATTGCAGTTAGCAGAGAAAACAGTAAACAATTGCCTTCCCAGTGTTGCTTAAGATCAACGTAGCGACAGGCTGTGCAAACATGGCATGAAAACTCAATGCTAAGTTTTTATCCCTGAAGAACAGAGAAGGAGGCTTCTCTAGCTATTGTTTTTTAACCCCTATTTGGAATGGTCTGTGCTCTATCCTGAAAGATACTCTGCAGATCTCTAAATAGGAAGGTTCCCACATTCTTCTGGGAGAAATTACTGTTCTGCATTTTCTTCTTAAAGGCAGTCCTGTCAGAATTCAGACACCTCAGCAGCTTGAAAATAGTTCAACCCCAACTGTATTACTATTGCTACTATGGTATTTGTTGTAGGATAAGATGATAATCTTGCTATCTCTACATCATTGGTACAGATAAGACCTAGAACAGTTTTCAATTCGCAGGTCCATATAGACATTTAGTTCCCGTTAATGACGCCGACAGGCTGTCAAGTGTCTGAAATTCCATGTAATGTCTGTTTTGAGCTTAAGCTTGTAAAAATGCAGCTAGAATAGTGCTGGAGAGTAAACAACGTGCAAGCTGCACGTAACAATTTTTGATTTATATGCTGCACTGAGCCAAAACAAAGGCATTCAGAAAGTTTTCACCTGCAGTTACTCCTACACTAATAACTGCAGGTTGACATCCCCCAAGCCAATAATGAAGAGGTAACGGCTGTATTGGGGACTTTTCGGTCTTTTTGTTGCTGCTTTAAATGAATGAGATGGCAGGGAGGAAGGAGGAAAGTACGAACTGTTATAATTAGAAGGCTAAATTCATCTCTAGTTTTATACTGATGCAAATGCATGCTAGATTCATTTTGCTACTGGGAGTGAGTTTGGAGTTGCACTGGTGTAAGTGCCGACTTGTGTGTACTGTATTAAACATGTTCCCACAGAAAGTACAAACTAAAATGCCTTAAAGAGTCCATGAAAATTAGCATCCTTAGGGGACTTCCTCCCTGTTCTCATAATTTTACTGCTTCGTTTATTCACTAAATGGCTATTTTGCCATACAGCTGGGGTAGATACTTGAGGGGCAGCAGGTCTGTGCACTTTGCTGTTCTCCATGCAGCTGGGCTGTCTGCTCCACCCTCCCACTCCGTCCTATACCCATAACCCTTCTGGCAATGATAGCCAGGAGTCAAAAGCTTTAAAAAACAAAACAAAACAAAAAACAAACAAACAAAAAAACCCAAACCAAACCAAACCAAAAAACCCCAAACCTTTAAGGTATGTGTTTTTTTTAAATCTGGGCTTTTAATTCTACATCTGTTAGGTATTGCTAAAATCCATTATAATATAATAATATCTGAGGTAAAATAGAAAAAGAAAGGAACAGTAGTAGTTCTTTTAAAGGATGTTTTTAATACTGCTTTTACTGCACATGCTTTCTGTCTCACAGCTAGGTGCAAACAAGATGACTATTCTGAGATCTGCGTAAAGGTAGTAACTGTTGTGATGAGGGCAGAAATTTTAACTATAGAGAAACGCATACTGCTTTACTCATGGCTCTGTTAGAAATTTCCATTTTTTACTTTTATAAATGCCTTTTGTACAGTGTTTATATGGATTGTACAGTCATTGGAAATAAAACTTTTTCCATAATAGAAATGAATGTTAAGAACAAAAATAATCTAGAAAAGTACATAAAGTAATGCTGGTAGTTTCAGATGCGTCTGACCATAAACTACTAGCAAACTGAGAAAGAAACAGCTTTTCTTATATCATCCAGAGTAGGTCCTGCCAATTTGTGTCTGGACAGTTAATGTAAACCCCAAGGTTCTGAAAATTTTGTATGTCCCATCTTGCTTTGTTTAGTTCTCAGGGCTCCAGCCGAAGAGGTCACCAAGCACTTCCTTTGGAAGATTGATTCAGTGACTGCTAAATTTCACCGTCAAGAATAATTCTTACTTTTAGCCTGCATTTTCAATGTCAGGAACATTTCTTGATGTTCAGTCCATATTTGACCTTTCTTAAGTTCCTTGTATATTCTTAAAGGACTTCTCATAAACAGGCTTAGATAAATCCTACTCCTTGGTGGTTTTTCTTTAGTTCTTACTTTCTCTCCCCATCAGTTGGTCCTGTTTCTAGTTAACCAACATAACTTTTTTTCTGATCCCTTAAGGGATTATTTGTTCTTGGAGGGAGACTGTATAAAATATGTAGAGCATTACTGTAATTGGGGTGTGTGTGTATATATATATATTTTTTTTTTTTCCAAGTGAAAATTCAAGTATATATTTTAAGTGAATCAGTAAGACATGGTAGGAGGCTTTTTGGGGTGAGATTCTTCTAGGATCAATCTCAACACGGCAAGTGTATTCAAGTTTTATGAGTAGTTTGTCCTGAAACGTTAATTTTTTTCTCGCCAGCAATAAATATGTAGTCTTGGTCACTGGGTACTCCACAAGGTCAGGAGGGTAAGTTTTGGTGCACTATCTCTTAGAAAGCAAGGATCTATCCTCATGACCAGTTTCAGTAGAAAATGTAACTAGGTATCGTTTTTTAAATGCTTCCTATCCAGACAAACAATGGCTTATAATTGATTGGTAAATGTGTTGGTTGATAACTAATAACATTTCATTCCTCTGAAATATTCCCTGCAAATGGCTCAGTCCAATTAAAGTACTTGGTTTATTGATCTATGTCCTATTCTTTCTTTTTCATCTTGCTGCAAGTGCTCTCATCCTTCTCTTACTACTGGGATTCATCAGTTTTAGTTTACATCTGCATTTGCAGATGACTCTGAAATACAAGCTCCTGTTTGAAAGTTGTAAAGTTTCCACAGGCTTTGCTGGGTAGGATCAGAACTTGTACTTGAAGGATGGTAAGGTTTCTGTCTCTCTCCCTGCAAAGCAATTACTTGCATAATTAATTAAAATAGCCTAGCGTATGTTTCCATAAGGCGCTACATCGGCACTGTGGAAGGACCTAAATGTAGCGAAAATTTTTTGTTTGTTTGTTTGCTTTTTTGTTAAGAGAAGTGACCTTCTGCTGTCTTTGTGACTAAAACCATTGCAAATAATATGCAGCATTAGGATGAGACAATCTGCCCGATGGTCTATTTAAATTTTAGTGCCACTTTTTGGCCTATTTTTTTTTTTTACCGGTAGAAAAATATAGCTACAAAGCAGCAAGATCGCATTTTGTAGAAGTGGAAACTTAAACAGATAAGAGACAAAGCTACAAGTTAACATGTGTGGAAATATTAGAAAGGTGCCTACAGTACGTCTGGGACGTTCAGCGCTTGTATCTGTACAGGAGCAAGCAATTGTTGCTCTGGCTGTTTGTATTTGCCTAACCTTCCATTATCAAATAAAATCCAGAACAAAATACAATTTCTGTCTGAGACAAATATGACTAGAATCCCCAGAAAGACTCTAAAGGTCAGATCACCTGTTTTGAAATATTGCTCCCCAGTATCTACAAAGTCTTAGTGACATTAAACAGTACAATGTGTAGTTTGCTAGAGGGTACCCCAGTGTTATATATTTAAAGCACAAGCCGTAAGCTAGAAATAAATAAATAAATAAATATTCTATGGTGAAAGACTTCCAACTCTGACCACTATTTGTGGAATAAGAATATCGTGGAAACTGTTTTTAATTTGGCAGCAGGTGAACTCCAAATCTCTGATGCTCCTGGCACTTTGTCTGCTGGTCTGGTCAGATAGTGGCTCTCACCGAGTCCAGGGACTATTGCTAAAACTGACTTCCACACCTATTTATTTTGAAAAGAAAAATGGTGATTGCTTTACGCATAAATGGACAAATATTTGCATTTTATAATTGTTTACACAGAGATTAGGAAAACTGAATCATAACAAGGTGCTTTTCTTCCTTTGAAAGGGGTTAGAATTTTAATTAGCAATATTTCACTTTTAGGAAATATGGGACTATAGGAGGCTTGTTGCTGCTGTTATATTTTTTTTCTTCTACAGTGAGTTTTACCAGGAGGCTTCTTAACTAATACTGAAATCTTATCTTAGACATCTACTTAAATTGAATTAGAAAGTAACTTAATTAAAAAAGCAGGCAAAAAGGCAAGTGTATCTAAAAACATTAATTGGAAAACATCTTTTACAAGGGATTTGTATGTGGGAAATAGAAAGAGAGTAATTTTAATGTTTACCAAATTCTCAAAGCTAACTGCACATACAGAGTTATATAACACATCTGTCTACTAAAAAAAAAAATACATGTAAAGATTGTACAGGGACACATATGATTATTAGGACTGAAACCACAGAGGTTCAGCAAAACCTTTGGTGGTGATAAGCAAAGCTTTTCAAATGTGCAAATGTTAGCCAGTTAATTTCTATGGGGGAACAAAAAAGATAGTTCTGGAAATCAGTGGAAGTTGGGTATGTAATCTCCGGGGATGCCATTGACAATTTCCTTCCTAGAGTTAATCAGTAAATGAGAAGACATAAGTGAGAGATGGGGTGAATGTGTATGTAGGTAACTGCAGCCACATACAGATATAACTCTGATATTCTGGTCAGCAAGAGCAACACACAAACAGCAGAAGCGCAATTCCAGATAGCAAGCAGAGTTATGTGCAAAAAAGAAAACTCTGAGGGGAATTAAGGCTGAAATGAGAGATGGTTCTGTAAGTGACTGCTTCCATATTACCACAATAAGATTATATTTAGTTTCTCAGGAGATACTTTCTATGATTAAATTTCACTCTTGAACTACCCTGGATTCAGCACATGATTGAGTCACCTTGAATCCAATGATCATTGAAATGAGAAAAATCATATTCAATGTTAAAATAATCATTTTTACTCCATGTAACTCATTTATAACATGCCTCTCTGTTAACACACTGCTACCAGAAACCATTTCAAACTGTGGGAAAATATACAGGACTTCAAGTGTAAATGAGATTTTACTACTTTCACTTAAGTATGCAAAAAGTTGAGTACTTGTATTCTAAGCGTATTTGTTTAGGAGGCTTTCCATAATGCACAGCAAATCTGAGAGGCAAAATGTTAATGTCAATATACTGTGTTAAAGGAAGCATTTAATTGCCTCTGTTGGTTACATCTATATGGCTTTTTAGTGGCTTGATCATTCAATAATGCACAATTTTACCTCTGAGTGGTTTAGTATAGCTTGGGGGGAAAAAAAAGCCACATTCCATATATTTACAGGATTTCTAACAGTTAGAAAACAGCAAGCAATCTCCTGTCAGGTGCTGAAGATCACCAAGGTACAGAATCAGCTTTGTTGAGGTCAGGTCCTGGCCCCTGTTATCTTCTAAGGAAACTCTGGTTTAAACTGAAAAGTTTCCATTAAATTAAACTGGCAAAGCAGAACAGCCTCTTGCTGTTGATCTCGTACTTGCAGAATGACACATTGGGTTGTCACTGTAGCAGAGTTAGGATCACACTTCACAAGATTAAATTCCTTGGTTTTATTTTCTTGTTTGTATATATCTCTCAGCCTAATTGAGTTATGGTCTAAGCTTAGACCTTCAGTTTAGCCTTAAAAAAAAAAAAAGCCAACAAGGCTTTGAAATCTTCAGTCTTACCAAATTTTTATCACTGGTATGAGCAGCTGGAAACACAATTAACCTGTTACCAATATCAGGTTTTATTTATCCTCGAGCTCAAAGCATTGATGTTATTGATCTGCTTTAGGGCTAATCTCTCCCGCTGTGTAATGTAGGAAGTTGTTACATTACTTCTTTCCATGGAACTGATGTGTTTCAAACTGTAGATTCGGACTAGTATAGCACAAACACTAATAATTCCTGTGGTAAGATTGTGTACTAGGGAGATAAGGGCATTTCATTGCTGAACGGGGAGTAACCACTCAGTATGACTGTGTTCTGCCTCTTTCTGGCCACACAGGAAATATTAGTGTTTCCACCCCTTATATTAAATTAAAAAAGGGAGGGTAGAAAGTTTGTCCTAATGGTATTTCAAAATCACTAAATATTTTACTTTACAGCTGTGAGGTTAAGCAAAAGTAAAACGCAGAGCTTTGAGCCCTTCATCCTTTGCAAGACTAGAGGAAAGATGTTTGATCATTTTTTTTCAGCCAAAGTACAATGTCCTGTGGTGTCTTTCGACAGATTATCTTTGAGTCTTCAGTAGGCAAAACACCTGATGAAATACTTCTGAATCTTGTAATCCGTAGATCCGTGTTGACTTTTGCTGGATGAAAACCAGATCCCTGCAAAAGAAAGCCTGAGAAACTGTGAATGGAGGTGGTATCACCTGAAACAGGGTCCTAGCAAAGTCTGAGATTTCAGTCCTTTTTATATAAAATACACAGAGACACAGGTCTGCTTCTGAGAGTAATGATGGTAATGTTATGGATCTGTCCTAGGCACTATAAAAGAGATGCATGATGATTATCAGGAGGCAATAGCTGGTATCCAACAAAGGTTTTTAGCATTTGACACTCCGTTATTTTAAGAGATGGAAAAGTGGCCATTGAGATGTATTCCTGCTTAATCAACAAAATCAGTTTTCACGCACAAGCCACTATAAAAGGATTGCTACGTTGTTTACAGGTGATTCAGTGGCCGACTTAAAAAAAAAAAAAAAAAAAGAAGATTTTAGTTTTTGCTTGTGATATTATTCACCACTGGTGGTAAAACTGCAGTCTTAACGTAAAAATAACCGCTAGTGTTCTATTTGGAATAAATGATTTTTAGTCAAGAATTATCTCCTTAACTTGCCTTCATGACCATAGACTTGCTGGTGTTAATTGAAACATGCTGGGCATATATACAGACTTAATGTGATGGTGTGTGTCAGTCTTTTCCATGTAGGTCTGTACTGTGGAAAAACTCACAGGATTGTTAGATTTTTTTTATCTTACCGACTGTATTTGGTGTTGTACAGTTTAATGGCAGCAAAGGTTTCCATGTTCTACTAAATCCTGCCACAATTTATTGTAAAGTGGTTATCTTTGAACCTGAACGTTTAGAAAAAGAATCCATTGCACTGTAGAATAGAAACTTTGTCTACATGAAAATGTGTGGCCATTTAATTTAAGGAAGGATTTAAAATAAATTACTGTTGAGCTAGTGCAAAATGACTTCATGAGAAAGGTGAGCAAACAGCAGAAGATACAGAGTATTAACTGCCTGTTCTGTTTCAGTTTTCCCCTAAAAGGTTAATTATTTTTAATACAATTATTAAAACACAACAGAGGACAGGAATAGAATAAAGAACAGGTCAAAGAACTCTTACATCAATTAATGCTGTCAGCTAAACAGATTCTGATGAATTTTACTTTAGGACATTTCAGAACTAACTAAAGCAATGTCTGTGCTTAAAATTGGGTAAAATCCCAGAGAACTAGAGAAGGTCCAAAATAAGCATTATTTCCAAAGACAGATGGAATACAGAGTGTTTCAGGAAATATTAAGCAGACAGCCTAATTACAAAATGCAAAAAAGATGCTGTAAAATTAAATAATCCATATGTATATATGTAGAAACTGTGAATAAGCTGCAGATATGGTGGACTGTCAAGAACAAATCATACCTCTTCTTTGACTGCTCATAACATGCTTAAATGAAAAGGATGTGCAGTTAGGGTAAAGCAGCAGATGTAATAAAATTTTGGTAAAGATTTGTACGTAACCCTCTACAGCATTTGCAAAAGCAATCAATAAGCACATTGTCTTAGTGAAATTGTAAAATGTACCCACTTTATACAAGAGGCAGACACCCTCACCCCCCCAAATAAAAGTAGATATCAGTATTTGCTTGTGATGTTGGAAGGACTTTTTCCTCTGAGTTTGGTACTGGACGCAATTCTGTATCCTATAGAGTAGTGAATTTTGTAGTCAGAGTGTCTGACTATACTTCTATTCCATTTTAAGGTTTTATAGTATACAAAACCTGGTACTTCACTGATTACAAGTAACTAAATTTGCACATCAACTGCATACAGCAGGACACCTGCAAAACCAAAAGCTGGTATGTCCTATAGTAGAAATATTCTGCCGTAAAACTTTTTCCTTGTTTTGCTTTGCTTTTATTGTGTGAAGATTCTTCAAAACAAATTAGGATAGGTGAATTAATGACAAAACTGGCATAATACACATCCCTTCAGTGTTTTTTTGAGAAGCTTCCACACTCCTGGGGTGTAGCAACGCTGTCATTAGCAATCTGTAATTTTCCTGTTTTCTGCAATGAATAGAGGATTAAAGATCAATTAGGTTTCAATCTGAGCACTAGTTCAAGCTTTGGACAGCTTTCCATTTTTCAGATTTATATCTGAATATAAGCACAGTTCATTGTTCCAGCAAACTTTACACTTAATGTATTTTACTGTGTCCCCACACAACAGATGATTGCCATACTTGCTGTTTTTAAAATAAATGTTAAATACTTTTTTATGACACATAGACCTAAAACATTGTCTCAAGCTGAACCTTTAGAATTGAAGAACTGTCTGTAAGGGATTTATGAATAGCAAAGAAAATTGTTAAAAGGTGATTTTCAGCATATTGGATTTATACTCATTTTCTGAAGACTGGGTTCTCATTGTAATATTACATATAGTTACATCACACTTTGACATTATATTATATAACCTTTTTTTGGAGCAAAATGGTGATGAGTAAGACAAGATGCCACTTATTTTTAATTGTTTTGAATCAAAACTTGTAGGCTGCCATGGAGTGGGTGGGGAGGTGTGCGCTGCATTTCTCAAGCAGGGAACACTGTTTGAAGCAGTTACCTAAACTGCTTAGAGACATTCAAAGAAATCTTTCATATTTAAACCATTTTATGTTAGACACGAGACATGAATATCTCTATGTGGACAAGAGATAAGCTGCTTTAAAATTGTTTTCAAGCATGTTTGGAAAAAAGCATGAGGCCCCTGGAGTTCATATCTTGAATTCCAACTTGGATGCAGTATTTGCAAAGTCCCTCAGCAGAAACGGTGAATTTCAGCAGGAATATGACTGTTCTGAATTCTTTTTTTCCCTCCTCATTGCCTATGGTTTTCGTGATGTTTCTAGTTTAATATAGTTGTATTTTTTTTTCTCAAGAGCTCAGTGACATCATTGACCTGCAGGCGTATCCCCAGGCTCGGGACCTCAATAAAGCCTATGGGAACGCTTGTTCTGATGGTAAAAAGAGTATTTTGAGTCTTAGCTTTCTAATTTTGGATAATGGTTCTTATTGTAACACCCTGTAATTGTACTGATTTGATTCCACTGTGCCTTGGAGTGTTATAACTTTGGGAAGGAGGGAAATTTGGGAATGGGGACTGACACTCATTACTTAAATAATTTTCTGCTTGCAGGAAGGGGCAGTTTGCCAAGGACAGCTTGTTGCCTTGAAAGTCATAGCCTGACTTATGAATTTTAACATCCAGCTGCTGTGGTTCTAGGAGAGAATTCCCTTACCTGTCTCCTGGGCAGTCAGCTGGATGTTTCTCCCATATAGGTGGAAAATGTCTCTGAACACAATCTTAGCAGCAGGAGTACCTTGGTCTTCTCAAATTTGCCTGTAGGATTAGTCTACCAGGATAAGTGTCCTTCCCACAGGTTGTGATTATAATAGGGGCACCACATCATATCTGCACAATTGGGAACACAGGTTGGAGACAGCTATGCCACTCAACTAAACCCACCAGATGCATTATTTCTTTTAGATTAAACTTTTTACTAAACTTTTTACTTTTTTTTCATTATTTTTTTTCCTCCTTAAAAAAGAAGAGCTTTATGTTCTCAAGAAGAATAGATTTCTATAAATACAAAATAGCTTAATAAAGTCCCAGTATATAATAAGAATATAATTTTAAAAACCTATACCAGGCCCCACACAAAGTCTCCTAGCTGTTTATCTCTTCCAGTCTTCAGTGATTTAGGATTCAAAGTGGGATAAAAATGTCTGGTTTTGAACATTTCTGTGCTGTTCATTAAAAAAGTGAAGTTTGGGAATTAGACTGTGATGTCAGAAACTAGATATGCATCAAGAAATCCTATTGATCTCTAAAAATGTAAACGATCCTTTTAGTACTGCTTTCATTCAGTAATACTAATATCAATTTAATAATATCACATAGTAATTGCCAAGGTTCTTCTCTCCTGTGTAAGGAAAATGGTATGATTATAATTATTACTGCTATTTTACAGAAGAGAAAGCTAAAACACAAAGAAAAAACAAAATTCCCTGAATTTGCATGATATAATGGGTTCCAAGAAGCATTCAAATCAATAGCCATTGCCCCCCTGAAATCAGCCCATCACAGCATACACAGTGCACAATCAATAAACTGGTATTTGCACAGATTTGGACGTGAATAAAGTAAGATTTATGTTCAATGGTTACTGGAAAGATGATATTAAAAAAAATCTTGGGCTTAAGATGTCTGACAACAATAGAACTCCAGAAGACTGAGAAAAATCCAAGAGGAATTGCATCTTTTAGTGACGTTCATAGAGTGTTGTAAAATTATATTAGATAATATTGAAATTAAAGGCATAGTTTCCAAAGATGTTTTGGAACATAGCTTCCATCATACTTTGGTTTAGAGGTGGAGGAGGTTATTCTCAGCAGCTAACTTTGAGAAAACTGTTCTCCCTGGATTTTCTTGCTCATTGAATTAGAAGAGGGTAGCTAAAATTAAGAGCCATCAGAGTAGCTTCAACTAAAACCTGACTCTGAACCCTTTCCTAGAGGAACTCATTGCTTTCTGTTGTCTTGAAAGGGAATGTAGACTGGGAGAGCTAAGCTCAAGTTCATGTTCTGGATACTTTTTTATGTGCAGAAGTTTATTTGATGTCATAAAGTATCCACATTACAGTAGATTTAATACAACCTTCTAAATTCCTGCTATCACGCAGCCATGGAAGCCCTGAATTTCTGATTTTCTGTGACCTCTTCATGCTGTTGGAGCAGCATAAAGTGACTCTGTAGCAGGGAAAACTGCTGACTGAGGAATCTAGCTCTTGGCATAAAGCGGGCAAAACATCTTTATACTTTTTATGGCAGTCCCTGTTATTCTGTCATTTTAGGAGTAGGAAAGAAGAATCAGTCATTGGGATGGAGAAGCCAG
This sequence comes from Platalea leucorodia, assembly GCF_965183815.1. Taxonomy (NCBI): domain Eukaryota; kingdom Metazoa; phylum Chordata; class Aves; order Pelecaniformes; family Threskiornithidae; genus Platalea; species Platalea leucorodia. Next base: position 65,162,085 of record NC_138827.1, read on the forward strand.
GATGGAGGATTGAAGCAGACAGATGTTGTCAGAGATGACGAGGAGATAGCAGATGTGAGACCTAAATTCGTATTGGTGGGAAGCCAGGACACAACGTGCTCCATCTGCTCCTGACTGCATGTGACCCAAGCAGCAGTAAACTCTGTATTATTAAGTGGAATTTACCCCCTAGGGCAGGAAATCCCCCTCTCAGTAGAGGAGCATAATTAAAGGGACAAGACTGGAAAAAAAAGATGTTATGAATAAAGCAAGAATTGTCAGAGGTGGTTGATGAATCACTGACAGAACATTGACATGTTATTAATGAAATAAATGTAATTATTGTACTTTTTTAAGCAACGATGTATGTCTTTGTTTCACCCATTCCCTGGATGAGGAATGAAATATGCTGAAGGGATGTGAGAGTTACACTTGGGGTGCACAATGAAGGTTCGGGTTATGATCCCTCACATAGTAGTAGCATGCAGCTGAAAGCAGTGGTGATCATGCTTGTAGGACATGACCTTTCCTAGACAGCAACAGGGTTCTCAACAGTTTGTCAAAACCTGTCAAACGTATACATATCTCTGTAGGAAGGTCTGCTGCAGGGGTAAAGTTCTGTTTTCTGTCTGCCTCCCGCAAGAGCTTTCTTGTCTTCTGTGTTTGGCAAAAAGTTTCTAAAAGTAGACGGTCTTCTTGAATGCTGTTCAGCTTCCTTCCTTCCAGGCTGCTTTCGATAGAACTAAAACAAGCTACATTTAAAACCTATCCAGATTGCATTTTTCTTGTTTTTCCTGAAAGCCCAGACACCTACTGTCCATTGGTAGAGAGCGAACCGAATTAAAGTCTGTTTGTGAGAAACAGAAATGTATGCCATATTTTACAAAATGTTGTGAATGTCCTAATATTTTGCACTGTAGGAGCTTGGCTGGCTGGCTGTAATACCTCACAGAAATGTGCATTTCCTCTCCTTGAAAAATAGACTGCCTCACTAGAATAAAAGGAAGGTTTATGATGAGAATGTAAAATGATTCTGTTTTTCCTAATATTTAGCTCAATAAAGACACAAAGAGCAGTAAAAGAAACTCAACAGTAAAAATCTTGCTATTGCTTTTAGTGGCAGAAAAATTTCAAGATCATATCAATTTCAAGATCATGTGATGCGTCTTAATTGACTTGGACAACGGCACACTACAGGAGGATGTCAATAGATGATCTTTTTAGATGCATGTAAACAATAGTAGCTTTAAATAAGAAGACATAGGTCTGAAGAATGGCTTTATGCTGCTCAGAGAAAGACTGGAAATGAAATATTCTTTATTGCTGGAGTATTAAAGAGTTTACAGGAGTACAGAGAAAAAATAATAAGAGCAAGTAAGAAATATTCATGTGTTTATAAAATTGAAGTGTCTGTAAAAAAACAGCTGCTAGGTGATGAAAGAGGTAGAAGACAGATAAAGGTATTACTGTTTCAGAAAGAGGACTTGAAGACTGAATTAATTTAATTTTTGGTTATTGCCATGGACACAGCTCCTGACTAAACCTGCAAGTTTCACCTCTGCCCTGTGATAAATGCAATTAATTCCTTTGAGTTATGCTGAATGATAAAGCTGCTGGATGGTAATTAGCAGTAAGTCCCGAAATAAATTCTAATGTAAGATATTGCAATTGTTCGCTGTAATTGATTACGTTATTGATAGTATAAACATAATTTCCTCTGCTTTGTAACAGGAAACTTAATAATTGGAAAAATAGTCTAGTAGAACTGACATACTGGTGCCCTTCAGTTGATTGCTGTGAGCGTGGTGGTGATGATCCAATCTCAGCAATAACATAAATGTTCTTGTGATTGTACATTCCTCTCAGCTTCAATTCTGTGGTCTTTTGGTTCTTTCCATTCCTCTCTACAGCAGCATGACAACTTCTTGGAAAATTCTTGATTAAGTGGAAAAGGGACATAAGATTCAGAAAATTTTTATGCTTTTTAGAATGTCTTTGATCTCCTTGACATTCTCTTCTCATTTGGAGCATTGGTCCTGAGCGAACATTGATCTTTGCCTGGGTCCAACAGGAAACCTTGATGTCTGAAACGAGACTGGGTAGGATGTAACCATATAAGTCAGAAGAATTTTATTTCATGTCAAAGGAATATTTCAGTTACTGTTCTCATTGCATAGGCGCTTTACTATTTTACTGTAATACTCGCAGGGATCTGGAGTTACTCCTTCGTCTATCTTCACAGTCTCTCTGAAAGCCCAAACCCTGGTGGGATCTGGAAATGTAGGTGGCCTTTGATGAAAGAGCTCAATTCACTCAGCAATCTTGGAACATGCCTCATCTTGTCCAGTTGTAGGTATTTCATGGTGGCCATGTGCTTTTGGAGTGGGGGACCTGACTTCTGCTCCTATTTCAAGTCTAAGAATTACAACCTGCATCTCCCAAGAGATTTTCTGAACACCCAGTACCTAAATTACTTTGTAATGTAAGTATGTTTCTTCCCTTCTATAGAAACTTTTTGAATGTCATTTCTAAAATTGGGCTTTCACTGGGTCACTGCCATTTTTCGGTCATTCTAGACTTACAGGGATTAGCTGGTAATTGAAGCTGGAGAGCCATAAGCAGAGGGTAAACTCATCAGCCCTGTGCATATATCTCTTATTCAATACAGTAATTGATACATGTTTATCAGATTAGCCCAGTGGCCTGGGTGAGGGGGGAGTGGAACTTTTGACATTATTTTTTAATTTCTTGTATACTAATTTCATACTTATTACTTTAATTTTAAAAAAAACCTTGAGAATTTGCTTTTACTTTTATCTTTATATGCTACCTGAGATCATCTGTAAACCAAGATATAAAAATTTGAATAAAACAAGCATGAACACGACGGAATAATAGGTTATTAAATTTGCAGGAAGACAGTAGGTATTTAAATTAAGGAGACATCAAAAATCTGCATACAAAAATGTTTAGTGTAGACTACAACATCTAACAAGATGAGACAAGCAAGAGCTCATCAACAGAGGGTGGCTCTAATTGGAGTGGCACAAGTAAGGAAGACAAAGAAAACAACCTCAGTTGTTTTGGGTTTGTTTTTTTTTTTTTGTTTTTTTTTTTTTAGGGAATGAAATTTGTCAAGAAACCTAGGAGAAATCTCATTCCACTGCTTACTGCCATATCATCAAGGTAACAGAACAAAAGGTGTTAAAATAAAAAGGCATCAAAGAAATTCTGTAAAAAGAAATAGCAGTCTGGGATAGATGGAAATGCTCCCTCTGAGTCAAATTGAGCCTTAGAGCAGAATAATACTCTCTTATGTGTTATCTTCATTAGTGACTATTCTGTATCCTATTTAACAAGTATTTCTGTGAGTGGCAGAACGCATGACGCTTGATTTTCTTCAGTGCCATCTGTCGCGTGGAATCTCTAATAATGGTTGAATCTGCTCTGTAAACACTTCTTCAGTGGGAGTATTAATCTGTCTCCTTGGTCGTTTCATGCCACCTCTTCTGACAAACCTTGGAGCTTAACATCTTTGGTACTTCTACCCCAGTGTCAAGTAGGGTTGACCTTGACCTAAGCATGGATGACAAGGTTGGTTTCTGGAAAATTACAAGGCGGAGATTGATGGATAATGGGATCTTATAAGTTCTGTTTCCTTAGGAAGGAGGGAATGCTGAGCTGGACTTAGAAAAGGAAACTTTCCTCTATAGTAGCTTCATACTGTTTTCTAGGAATATTGTATTTGTGAACAATCAATTAATAATGCTAAATGACTGAGCCACATTCAGGATGCCCAATTTGATCCTAACTAGCTGACCACAACTCTGCACATTGCAGCACTCCGCCTGTCATTTGTAACAAGTGCTTATGCTCACAGAAAATGTGATGTTAGGCATCCGCATGTCGTCTTTTCACAGACTGACTTTCAGCCTTTACCCGGAAAGTGCCCCTGCTGAGAACCTGATTTGGTTGTCACATATAGCAATGTAATTCCATTAACTCAACTGCGATGGCGTTAATCCTCATTTACATGAGCATCGGTGACAGGAGAAGGCGGCCCTCTGTACCTCATCTGAAAAAAATGTAATTACTCTGTGCATATAGAGATTGATCAGATCCTCCTGAGTCGAGGAAAAGCCTCCCACTGATTTTGGTAGTCTTTGGGACCTTATTAGAGACTTCTATTTCATTTTGAGGTACAAATAAATAGTCTTAACAGTGGTGATCAAGCAATACTGGTCCTGTTTAGAAGATGAATTAGCCAGTGAAGAGAAATCAAAGCTTGTATGAGAGGTACTGTAATCTAAAGGATAAACCATTGTTTTCTTAACAGCAGTAGTTATTTCAGTAGACTGCACTTTTATCACCGTATAACAAACCCTATTTAAATCTCTGCTCGAAGTTGGCTGTCACTAAAATACTGGTAATGCTTTGAGCAGGTAGAAAAACATTGTCATTAAGGTCAAGGATCAGAGCCTTCTCTTTGGTAGGGAAATCTTCATCATGTGAATATGTCTTCATTATGATAAAATAAGGAAGTAAACTACAAGGAGGTCATTGACTGTAAGAAGCAATTTTCCAGCTCTTATTGCTTCTGATACTCTACAGTGTAATTCACAAACAAAAGCATAAATCAACAGCAACCTTTTCCAGCAGGTTAGCAGAGAATGGGGAGAGATCAAGCCACATAACACAGGATATTAAATTGCCATGACCAATTTCCTGTAATCATTCTTAAAAGAAAGCAGAACATTTCTTCCTTATAATTACAAAGCTATTTTGTAAAATCCCGCATATTTTAGAAGTGTTTCAGAGCATCCAATATAAGTCTGTCTGCTGTAAAAAATATGAACAAGCAAACAAACAAATGCAAGCAGTCATATATATTCCCCGGCCACGCTAGTGAATTTTCCTATCACATGCATGACTGCTCCCTATTCTGGCACTTACTTTATCACAACATTTACAAAGGCTTCTAGGCCACGAACAAGTAGTTTCAAAAAAAGTATGTGGAGGCTGCTGTGTCTCATAAATACAATCCATTTTCTTTTGTTTCTTGATAGTATGTGCTCAGCTATAACAATTCTGCAAACTCAGCTATTGGGAGCATTTATAAATTGTATGGGTTTATGTTTCCCAGCATCTCTCAGAGTAAAAGTTATCTCAATATTTCGATGCTTCTTCAGTGAGTAGTGCTCTTACAATCCTCATAGGCATGTTGTTTACAATTAAGCTAAATATAATAGTAGAATCGTGACCCTCTGAATTTACATTTTAACTTTGAAAAATTGTTAGCTTAATTTCAGGTTTTTTTAACGTGTCAGAACTATACCAGGATGTCAGTGGTTCGAGCTGTGCCCACAGTTGCCTTCCCTGCTGCTATCCCCCTCACAAATGTCACGGTCTGTGGATCATGCATACTTTTGTAACGATACCTGCAGTGGCTGATGTAGTGAAATGTAGAATGAGGGCAAACATGGTGAGCATTAAAGGTTTTGAATAGTTAATAAAAGAAGAAAAAAAATATTTATGCCTCAGACATAAGCCTGAGATCAGGATTTCCAGTTGCTACTCAATACTGCTATTGATTGAAAGTGATTACTACTTTGGGGTTTGTTATTTGGTTAACTATTTTGGTAAGGTTAGGCTTTCATCGTGAGGTGGAAATGTGAAGTATTGTGGTGCTACCATAGCAGTTTGGTGGCTGAAGTTGAAGCTAGCTTGTTATTCTAAACTTGATGTTTTGGGAATTTATGTTTTTAATAATTCCTTCTCCCTATCATTCCCATCCATGCCTAACTTTAGTAGAAACCGTCTCGTATCACCTCCTGTATGCAACCATCTTATAAAAGGTAGGTATTTTCAGGGAAGTCTAGATTTCCAAATGGCCTTGCAGCTTTCTTTTTCAATTATATAGTATCTTCAGTTCATTATATTTAGAAAGTGGGTTTACCTACAAACTTAACCTATAGTTTGCTGCTTTTAAGTGATGATGAGGAGAACTGACTATTGAAACAAAGATTTTCTTTAATATCTTCTTAAAATACAGCTGATTGCTCAAAGTCTGTCAGTTGGCAACATGTTGCTGCTAATGTGAGGGATGAGATTTGTTCTGGTTTGGTGGAGCTTCCCAGATAATTAAGGAATATATATTTTTTTAGGATGGTGTGTGTGTATGTACATGTAAATTCATAATTAATAAAAAAACCTTGCTGTAAAAATGTCAGAAATAGAAATTGCCATTTGAGAAGCTATCAGTGAAGGAGAAACTCAAATGGAAAATGGAATACAGAATGTAAGTATATTCAATAGCAGAATCACAGAAAATAATCTGCTCCCATATTTTGAAATTAAACTGTACATACTTTTTCCATTCAATTTAAAGAACTTATACTGTGAGTAGGGACATTGATAATGCATTTTACCATTCAGCTAGTACAATAAGTTATTTGTAACTGAATATATAATTCTGTTAATTTGTTCAATGTCAGCATTGGAGATAGCCAGTTTTAACAGGCAAGAAACTTGTTAATGTGAAAAGCTAAAGTTTACAGAGAAAACAACTGGTATTAAGTCAGTGTTTTACTATGGTGCTTGTGAGCAAGTTTCAGCCTTACAGAGTGGGGTTGGTCCCCTGCAGTACTGGGGCTTCAGACAGTGATAGCCCAAAGGGTGAAACATCCCTGTGAAGTCAACAGTACATCCAAGGAAGGTATGTCGATGTTACACTAGTTGTTAACGAAGAATATTTAATGTTCTAGAGAGAAAGCAACAAAATAATCTGGAACAACTTGTATGTGCCAATTACACTTCAGTCCTACTGCACTCCTTTTGACACAGGAAGAGGATAAGGGCAGGGGATCCGTGTTCCCTTCTGTGCCAGTGCTGCTCTCCTTCTACATGGTTTCTGAATGTTTTGCTCATCCCACGTAGCACTCACATTTTCTCCATCTGCTTAAATCATCATTCAAATTACGATTAAATTCAAAATTAAGTATTGTGCACATAGAATGAAGCAGCTAAGCAGAAGTAGCTTTGGCATACTGTGTCCTCACAGCACTTATAAATAGTTGTACTAAAACAAATAAGCTAAAAGGAAATAAATGTTTCTTTCACATTCCATAATTTTGCTTTCTCCTGAAACTAAGATTTTCTCTATTTGCTGGGTAAAACTTTGAGAAGGACCTGCTTCATTCCCTGTAAGAGACTGAGTTGGATGTATCTATAAAAGATCACTTTGTTGAATCTTTGTTTCTCTTCCAGAATTCTTTCAAAAACGAGGAGATTTTTTTCTTTTTTAGTATATCTATAGTAGGAAACCAGCACAGAATATTTCACCTGTGAAATTAAAGTGCAGGAAATAACTAATAGCAGCCAAATACTGTGAGCAATTTTGTTGTTTGACTAGGGTAGGAAAATTGCAAAAAAATCTCACACAAACCAGCTTCTTTGATATTTGTAATGTAGTTTTGTAAGATAGAGGTTGTAAACCAGAAACTTTTGGAGAATATACAATAATTTTTCTTTTTATCTAAAGGAAACTTAAACTCAGTCATCTATGTAATCTCTGGATAAAACCTTTCTAAATAATAGGTGATGAAACACAAAACTAGCAATAATTAACAGGCAGACAAAATCCTATAAATGAAAGGAGATTATGACTAACAGCTTTTTTCTTGTAAATATGTTGATTTTAAATGTAATTATAGAAATAATCTTTATTTTAGATATGTTTTATCTTAATCTTATCTCTGTGCATTCTAAACGTGCTTTGTTATGATATTCATACCTTCTTAAAACTGCCTTTTACGTCTTTCCTCATGATACTGTTTCACTGCTTTATAAAGTGGTGAAATAAAAATGCATGCTAGTATTAAAATGCCCCTGGTTGTCTGCCAAAGCTCCATCCCTAATCAGTGCTTTTGTTGTGGGTCAAAGTGAGGTGCACCTTACCTATTGAAAAGTTATATTTCTTAAATAGTTTTGAAATTGTATTTCCTTGTATATAAACAGAAGGACACTGCCAGCAGGACCCCTGTTTTCAGACGAGAATCCCTTCTTTATAAATTATCCCAAGTCTGCGTAGTAATGAGGCCATTTATATGGAAATAGATGCACTACTGTTCTTTTGCTGGCTCTCCAGCAATTCATGAACTGCGTTTCATATTATGAGAAGTGCTTCATGAATCAGATGAAAAGCAAAATTGAGACACTGGTAATTTACAACTTCCTTTGATAAATACTGCTCCAAACATGAAGGTGGTGGAAGAGCCAAGAGGTGTAAGACAGAGGAGGTGCAAGTGATAATAATGTCAGGGGAATCGAATGCTATTGCAGAATATGGTCTCCTCTTCCTCGGGTGATAAATACAGAAGGACAGCAGAGACATTTATCAAAAGATAAACAATGAGCTCAAACAAAGGTGTTTATTTTCATAGAGGGAGATGCCTTTTATCTGTGGATGATGATAATGTACTAGTGACTCTTATCAATTAAAATCAATAGTGTCTCCAGTACCTTAGCAGAGCAGGTACTTACCCAACTAAGAAGGCTACTTCTTCTAATTTCTTCAGATAATGAAGATTTCTGAGAGATAGACAACATGCTGATTCATAAAAATATAATCGACTTGGATTTTCTTTTCAAGCAACTCCTAGCAACTTTCTAAGCAAATGCAAGTAACTTCAGGCAGAAGTAGCAAGTATTTCAGGTGTGTTATCTCCGGTCAATAGCAATAATTTCAACAAAGTCATGGTAGAATTTTAGCTTGCATTAATTCATTTTGAGCTTTACCAGGTAGTGAGTGAAGGCTAGAATTTGGGTAGGGATGCCCTAGAGTGATAAATCTGTAAACTGGTAATTTGAAACTAATTTCTAACAAAGGAGCTACTGAACTCCTAATAATTTGTGACACTGTACTCTCACCTACCAGTTATTGAATATCATATCAATTACGTATATATACACACACCTTTCTGTGTGTAAGTGACAGCTTTTGTAATTTTATTTTGTATTTCACAATATTGCTTTTAGTTCCTAAAGCCACTATTCCTTGAGTCTTGTAAATTATTAAGGACTTCCTCATGATTGGAAGGAACACATGTGGAAAGAAAATCTGTGAGAATAAAAAGAAATAGATATAAAGATCACCTTTTAAATCTCAACATTGTAAAGGAGAAGGGATTGGTTTTTTCTGGGGACTGAATTACAGCACATTATAACTCAGGTTGGTATTGTAAGCTTTTCCAGGCATTTTCTTATTTTTAGGTGAGTGAAGATAGGGGGAGGGGAAAATATAAAATTAAAAAATTAGGGTGGATGAATATTTCTTGATTTCTGTTAGTGATATTACTAATTTGTCTTATTAAAACAAATGTTGGATTGGCTACCTTAGCTGACTATGGTTGAACAAAAATTTACCATAACCTAGGAAACTTGCAGTTCTGCTACCCTTTGTACTTAAGAGCACTTGAAGATATAGAAAAGATTCAGGGTCATTTTATTTCTTGGGTAGGAAGTTATGGTTTGGAAGTGCTGGTGGGTGGGGATTTTTTTTTCCCCTTTTCCGTAAGTGAAGAACATTATTTAGGATATTATATATTTTCCTTGGCCAGTGAAGGAGCTGCTTGAACTCTCACACCACATATTCTAGGAAAACAAAATGGAGGGGCTAGGGAGAGGGGAAAAAAGAACAGAGGAAGGTATTATGGTCCTTCGCCAATAAAACTAACTCTGCATGGAGTTCCCTAGCTCCAGGGAGGAGAAGTCATGCTACTTGTTTCTTCATGCTACTTGTTTGTATACAGAGAGCTGTCAAAGGTATTAATCTTGAACTTTGTCCACCTGGTTATTATTGCATCAGGATGAAATATTGGACAACTGTTTTCCTTCTAAAAAAAAAAAAAAAAAAAAAAAAAAAGAAAAGGAAGAAGCAAAGGCAAGAAAAGAAATGGAATGAAACTGGAGATTTTTCTTACTATGTCAACTCTGTCTTTCTCCCCAAGAAAATGCAATTTGGTATGGAGTATATAGAAAAGATGCTTTAAAGAACCTTCACAAATTGGCAGTGCATTTATTTATACACATTTCAGCCTGACTCATTACATATCATCATGAGGCTCCCCAGGCTATGCATAAAAAGAAGAGCAGGCATAAATCAAACTAGATGCAACTCTTCCCTTTCTTCACTGCTTCTTCAGATTTTTTTTTTCAGCAATACACATAAAGAATATATTTTTCCTTATTACTCAGAGAGGGAATACCATTCCTTATATTATCATCACTCTTTCTATCCAATAATAATGGTAATAATGATAATCCTCATTGCATATGTATTTTAAAGCAGGATATAATTCTGTGGAGCTACAAGCACATTATTTTTGCCATTGTTCATCTAATCTCTTGAGAATTTGTTTTTCTTTCTAGTGAGTAGATGATCTTAAACTTTTCTGTCAAATTCTAAGATGAAAAGTTTCTACTAAACAACTCTTATGTGGTTTATCCCTCTGATTTTCACTCTATCTGGAAAAAAAACCATCCCATCTTTAAAGTGTGTGACCTAAATAAATCTATCTTTTGTTCTTTGCTATGGGGACAGTAAATCCAAAAAAAATTGACTTTGAATATTCTATTGAAATCAGAATTGAATTCAAAGTTTTCTGAGCAGTTTTTTTGCAACCTGTATCTTTAGTAATTTTTACAAATTCCCTGTGGGTAGTATTCTTTCTGCCTCATTTTAGGCTAGTCTCCTGAAACAATCTGTCTAGACTGTTTACGTTCGATGAAGCAAGAAAGGTTTCCCTGGAGGATGATGCATAGTACCTAAGTGGGGGTGCTGCTCTGAATTTCTCTTCAGAGAATGAGGACTATATCCCTTGTCAATACAAGAACACGCCTCAGTTCCCTATTGGAAATAGATGACTGTCATTAGTGAGTGTGAATACGTTTTTTTTTTTCTTCAGCTTTTTCCTTTCAGTGTTTCTTTTGGGGTTTTTGGGGATGGTTTGTTTTTTTGTATTTTTTTTTATTGTTTTTTTTAATGAAGATGCTGATCTTCTGGGTATTCAAAATGTATTGCATAATGGGTTTGCCAGTGCAAGCCAAGAAGTTAGGCACTCCCCCAAGCTCCGTATAGTTCACCGTGTATCTGCCAGTATGCTTTCAAAGGGCTGAAAAAGCAAGGTTAGGGCATGCCTGGGAAAAATTTAAGAAATAAAGTAGTTTCTGGAAAGTGACAAAGTAAATAGTGGGGATATGTGAAAGAAGTTTCTAGGAAGGGTGTAAACGGGAACTCTGAGCTCTGGGCTTGACAGACCAGTTAGTAAGCTGCTGCTTCTGGGCTTCGTTCCAAGGCATATTGAACTTAACTGTCATCTTTTTTTCCTCTTTTTTTGTTCTTCTGCAATGTTGGTCAGTCTCAGTGTGGAAGAAATTAAAGATTTAGTGACGTAGGAAAATGACAGGCAGGACTGAGGGGAGGTAGGGTTCTCCTTCAAATCTGCTAACTTATGAGTTCAGCTCATGAGTATAGAATCATAGAATCATTTAGGTTGGAAAAGACCCTTAAGATCATCAAGTCCAACCATTAAGCCAGCACTGCCAAGTCCACCACTAAACCACGGCCCTAAGCACCACATCTACCCTTCTTTTAAATACCTCCAGGGATGGAGACTCAACCACTTCCCTGGGCAGCCTGTTCCAATGCCTGACCACCCTTTCAGGGAAGAAGTTTTTCCTAATGTCCAACCTAAACCTCCCCTGGCGCAGCTTGAGGCCGTTTCCTCTTGTCCTATCACTTGTTACTTGGGAGAAGAGACCGACCCCCACCTTGCTATGACCTCCTTTCAGGTAGTTGTAGAGAGCAATAAGGTCTCTCCTTAGCCTCCTCTTCTCCAGGCTAAACAACCCCAGCTCCCTCAGCTGCTCCTCATAAGTCTTGTGCTCTAGACCCTTCATCAACTTCGTTGCCCTTCTCTGGACATGCTCCAACACCTCGATGTCCTTCTTGTAGTGAGGGGCCCAAAACTGAGCACAGTACTCGAGGTGCGGCCTCACCAGTGCCAAGTACAAGGGTACGATCACTTCCCTGTGAAGGGGACAATCACTTCCCTAGCCCTGCTGGCCACAGTATTTCTGATACAAGCCAGGATGCTATTGACCTTCTGGCCACGTGGGCACACTGCTGGCTCCTATTCAGCCAGCTGTCAACCAACACCCCCAGGTGCTTTTCTGCCAGGCAGCTCTCCAGCCACTCCTCCCCCAGCCTCTAGTGTTGCATGGGGTTGTTGTGACCCAAGTGCAGGACCCAGCACTGAGCCTTGTTGAACGTCATGCAGTTGGCCCCGGCCCAATGATCCAGCCTGTCCAGGTCCCTCTGTAGGGCCTTCCTACCCTCCAGCAGATCAACACTCCCACCCAGCTTGGTGTTGTCTGCAAACTTACTGAGGGTGCACTCGATCCCCTCGTCCAGGAGTTTTTTAAACATTATACAGTTAAGATTCAGGTTTATCATTCAAAAAGTATTACGTAAGAGGAGGGGGCAACAATAATAAGAAACACCCCTTCCTCCAAACCCATTGGAGTAATCTTTTGATAAAAGAAAGATCGTTGTTTCCTGAATAGATGTCTCTCAGGACTTGTTTTAGGGCATGTTTGTTCAACAGCTTAAAGATTACACCAGAATGTGGCCAGCATAAATTTTAGATGTCAAAGGAGGTGAGAATTGAATCTCACCGATGTTCAGGTTGGTAAAGATCATCCAAAATTGTAAATATTAATTAACACTGTTCTTCACCCAATAGATCCTCAGCCTGTATAGATTTCTTTTTTTCTTATTTCCAAAGAATGTTACAAGAAGAGTTCTTTTTGGCACTGTTTGTGGTGGTACTTAGTAAATTTTTTAATTATAAATGGTCAATGCTGTTCTTAATACTAAATATTTTAAAATTTTCAATCATTTTTTTAAAATGGTAAAAATAACTAAGCATTTCTTTCCAAATGGAGTGCGGCACTTATTTAAACTCTTTGGGTCAAAAATTATTGTTTTTATATATATATATATATATATATATATATAAATCTGTACCTTGCTACATCTAGCACTTTTGAGTAAAGTCAGGATGTATAAATTACAACGCTAACAATTTAACATGTTACAGCAGCATATAAAATACTAGTGGATGATCAAAAACTATAACTGTTAGGATTTTCATCTTCCAACCAGTAAAAATCACCTGCTTAGGTAATGATAAAAAGAGATTTTGTCTTCAGGTTTTATGCAATACAGTCCCCTCTCCCTTCATTTTTTTCCTTTTCTGATAGCATGATTTTTTAAAAATTCATATTATAAATGAAGTTGGAATAATGGATAACATCACCTGTTTCGGTTGTCCTGCACTGTTAGATAACTTAAACAATTTTGGAGGAGGGTATAAAAATCAGGCTTTTACTTTTGATCACAACTTTCCTAGCCATTAAGACAGATCGCTCCTTTTTGTAGCTCTATATTATAGTGGCTGTCTATTTGGTGTTGTCTTTGAAAGAATAAATGTACTCCAAAAGGAGTTACTGCCAGGAGGGAGAGTGCTTCTCTTGACAGCTCCTTATGCAGACAGCTGGAGGAAAGATGCTGATCCTGATGCTACTTCAGCTCACAGAGGTTCAGCGAACTACAACTGAGTTTCAAGGCCACGTGAATTTTCAGAAAATAAAGGCCAAAGGAATAGATTTCTGCATCTAAACTTGGTGAGTGGAAGATTGTACAAGAAACCTTGTGTGAGAATTATTTGCTTAACAATTACAGTTTGACTTCCAGCTTTTCCACTGATACAGGTCGCCCTTCTTGGCAATGCGCCTTCTCATTTTTCAGCACTGTTCCCTCAACTGAACAGGGTGGAGCCTAAGCCTACAATAAATCTGTATAATTGAAATAATATTCTTAAATTGTTTTATATTAGAAGGGCATATTTTTTATTCCATTTTGTGATTATATATATAAAAATATGACTTAAAAGAAAAAAAAATGTGCTGTTCTTCAGTTAGGAGTTGGTCTGAAAATATTTTCTGTTAAGCCTGATTCCTTGTTTCTGTGTGCAGTGTATTACACAGCATTATCCTACTATGTCAACCAGCATGCTTCAAAGAACTATAACTTACAGCTGGGTTTATTAATTATCACCTTATGTAAACCTACCAGAGGTGAGCTTGGATTTCTGGAACCAAGTATCAACGTGTTGATGCTTAACCACGTTTCTGCTTTCCTAGTGGCATAATGAAAGCTATAGATCTTCTACATGTGGAAGGTAGCAATATCAAAGCAAGAAGGTGTAGATCTAAATGGAGGAATTCCAGTTTAATTTCTTGCTTTTGTATTTTGTGTGCTTGTTTCCCTGGGACCACGGTAGATGAGAAAATGGGCAGTAACAGAATTTCCCAGTATTGCTGTTCCACTTCAAACCTGGGAATGTTTACAGTTGTGTTGCATTTGCCTTAAACCTAGCAGATCACTTTAGAGACAGTGACTGCTTTTGGATACATTCCCATGCCACTGTCTCTTTTCCTAGATGATGAAAAGACTGCAGGAAAGGAGTGAATCCAGCCAGGGAGAGCCTTGGGAAATAAGTGCTGCTTTCATTTATTGATTTTAAGGTGTTCAGTCTTTTTATCTCTAGGTCCTTCTAGTAAGGACCGGGTATATTCTCATGCTTTTGTTGTTAGAAGAAATACGAATAAACAGACATTATAAAGAATCAAACCTATCTAGATGGGGGTTCAGACCAGTTTTGCTGGTGGAGGCTTTCTGGAAACCCATTATGCTCACTGGAGAGATCTGTCACAGCATCCAGTTCTCGCCTTATATTAGATCAGATCCCACAAGTTTTAGTTATCTTCATTATTTACTGTGTACCTCACTGCTATCCTCATTGGAAAATCTGTAAGGTCTTAACCATAAAGGATATCTTATATCCTTTATGTTCAGTTAAAAACAAAGCACAACTCCCTACCCAAATACTTTGAAGTAAGTTTAATATTTTCAATAATAATTTAATATACTTCTGTATGATAAAAATAGTAAAACTAATTTAATCATAAAAATGCTGGTTTTGGAGATAAGCATTCGTGTGAAGAATAATTAGATTATTTTTAGATGAAGTTAGATCCTATTAATCTATTGATCTTACATTTAATAAACCTTCAGCTACGAAATGTGGGTGAACTTATGTTACTTGTATTGAAGCTGTAAACATGATAATGGTATTGCAATTACTAGATAGAATCCATTTGCATTATATATGTCGTTCACTACTAAATGTCTAGCACAAAACTATTGTCACAATACTACCCTTTTCTCAGTATTAAGTAATGCTAAATGCTCTTAACTTCAGGAGATCAAATACTTAATTTCAGGAATTCAAACTGACAGTATTTAAATCCTCACCTGTATCTGTAATTTGCTTTGTGCTAGGCACTGTACAAAGTTTTAACTATCCAGTGCTCTAAATTTTCTTTGAAAACCTGTAGCCCAGTCATGTAAAGAAATTATTCAGCTGACATTAAATATACTACTTTTTTTTTTTTTTCTTCAAAATTAGGTACTAATTTTTTTTCTGTTATCCTGCCAATATCTTTGAAGGAAACCACTCCTTACAGATGCATATGTCTCATCTTCCCATAAATACTGGCGTTAATAAAGTCATGTAATACTATTTCTTTCTACGACTTGAAATCCGATGAGGTAGTATGTTTCCTTACTGTGTGATCTGCTGTGGTGCAATGCAGAAGAAATAGTTGCCACTTCACTAATTTTGCAGTGCTAAATTGTGATCTATATTCATCAATATCCACTGCAGCTGTCAGCCCAAAGGTGAAGTTATTTCTTGATTTTTGTACTGGTACAAGGAAGGGGCGAATCCTCCAAATATTTTGTGTCTCTTTAGACCTAGATTTCATCAGTGAGAATGAGTGTTGGCCACCAAATGTGCAATAAAGTGCTGCAGCAAACAATGCTGATCCTTTATAATGTTAAGAGATGGTAGATTTGGCAAGACTTTAAAGACAAGTATGAAGTGCATTACATGACTGACTGGCATAAGGAAACGCTTACCTTTGTTCTTATTTAGTCCCCAGTCTCCTTTGTGCAAATAAGTCTTCATGCAGCAATATGGAGACCTGATTTTATGCCATGATGTGAGCACTCACAAGGCACTGTACATGTTGCCCAGCGCAGGAGTGTAGAACATCCTATGTGCTCTAATCAAATGCCAGGGCAAGAAAAGAGAGTGGGCTAGGCTTTCTTTTTTCTTTTTTTTTTTTTTTTTTTCCCAGTTCTTTTCTATTTTACTATTTGTTGGGATGGGTAAGATGTGTTTATTGTAAATCTGTTTGGGAAATTGGCACCAAATTTAGTTTGCTAATGTTACAGGTAGAGGAGAGAATTGTGCTGGAATGTGTGAAGAAAACAGAGGTTTAATTACACTTGCTTTTATGGCTATTGAAGTTTACCTTTTAGAAACAGCCTATCATTGCTCCAATAGTGCCTGGAAGTGATTTACTGTTTTCTTTCCATAAGTAAATGCTGCACAGCTGACTGAAAGTGAAAAATTGAGGTTTTATTAGTGTGTGTGTGTTCAAATTCCAAAGAGCTGTATTATAAGCATGTGCATATCCATCTTCTCCTTCATTAAAAAAATTGTCTTTAAAGATGTCATTGGGAATGGTATCTATGTATGGAAATGATATGTTTGCAAAGAATTATGTTTGAGTTGCATCACATGATAAGAAATCTCTAATTTTCTCAAAATTTGTACTTCAGAGAATTTCTGAGTGTGAATCATGTGGGCTGGGGATCTTTTGATCCAGTATCTCTTGATGTTGGACTAGATGATTCCAGTCCAACAGTATTCTTCAGCTGGGTTTGGTCTAAAAAGCACGTCATTAAAATTAACTATTCTTTAACTTTGTTGTCTTCTAAAAGTTTCTTATTGAATCAAATAGCAGAAACAACATTATATGAATAAAACCATTGTCAAGAAATTATCAACAAATAAGCGAATGGTTTAAATTACATAAAAGTTGAAAAATAGTACTAATTCCAGTTATTAGCCAATAATAAAAAATAGCAAGCATCAGTATAATCAAATTATCAGCTAAAATATTACTTTGTTTATCCATACCTATAATAAAGAAATGGATAAGAAATAACAAATAAATAAAAAAGCCCAGACATGCATCTAGGGAAACTAGAGGTACATGTTCCAGAAGCTTTTACTAGGACAGACCCCCACTGCAAAAAGATGTTTTTTTTCTTTAATTGAATTCCTCTTCCAATCTGGTTGGTGTTTGGAACTGCTATTTAAAAGACTCGTCTCCAGGGAAACAAGATCTATGTGGGACTGAGAGATTCTGACAAATTAAAGTGTGGCTGTAGTCAGAAATGACTCTGGAAAAAATGACATTATGAACTTCCATATTTTTCTTTCTCTGGGACTTCCAGATCAAATTGGCTCAGCTGACAAGTCAATCAATGATTTTCTAACTGCCAGTGTTTCAGCTCAGTGTGGGAACTGAAAATCAAGCTGTGGTATTTCTTCCTCTTATTGCACTGCTAGTGATGCCGGCCATCAGACCTGAGATGGTGTTATTACTTAATGATGCGCAAGGTAAAATCCAGCTCAGTTTCCCTGTTTTTTAAACAGGGAAATGATACCTGCTTGTTTGTGAGCTATATATAGTTTACACGAGTCTTCATCTGCCTTCTCTAATTTATACAGATCCTTGATTAGAATAGTGCAGTGTTTTCATCTTCTGGGACTATAACTTTATGAAAGGTTCAAACTTAGAACAGGTCAAGTATGTAACATCTTTCTTGACAGAAAATTTACTTTTAAATAGTTTTTTTCACCATTTGCTTCTTTTTCACCCCTTTTTCCTACTTTCCTGTTATAAAAGCAGAGGGTGACTAGAAATGGAGCAGACGATAAGGTGTGGAGAGCTGGAATCTGCTGAGAAACCTGTGCTTGTTGTTGACTAGAAGATACAGAAAGTCACCTGAGAATAAGCACTGCCAAGGAACTCATTTAGTAAGCCAGAAGGAAAACTTGCTTAGAATGGGCTTGGGGATGAAATTTGTTACAGATCCACAGGAGGGCCACCTCATAGGTTAGCAGAGTGGCTTGTGGCTTTAGGTCAAAGACTGAAGGAGAACAGTTAATGTGTTAGGATATAGGCTCCTCCTCATAATACCTAATGGTGTTACTGTTGCAATATCTGACTGCTTTCTAGAACTGCATTAAAGCCTCCTGGTCCAGGTGGCAGCCAGGAGGCTGGATATGCCCATGGGATGCTTCCCTCCAGCCTGAAAGCCGACGCTTGGAGCAGACGAGGGGCATGACTATCTAGGCAGTGCTCACGATTGGGAAGGACAAATGCTTCTGTAGCAAATGCAAAGTGCTTGGAATGGAGCTTTTCTGGAAGAGATGGACTGCGTTAGAGGAATGTTTCTGCTACGTACGTGCACGTGTTTAGGAGCTCACGTATGAGACTGTCACTTATTTTTTCAGGAAGAACTGTTGGTAGTGTTTCAAATGGATAAATTTCAGAAGTGGGGACCATTGCTCAATAAGCAACAGTACAAAAGTCTGGTTTGTTTGTTCATGTTCTCTCTTACAATCTTCCCTCTGGGAGAACTGTTTCTGCAGGAAAGCAGTTTATTTTAATAGTTTTTATTTTCTTTGTATTTCAAATTATTTAACCTTTTTTTTTATATATATAAAAAGAAAGGTTTAGGCCACATACCTTACGTTTGGGCTAGAATGGCATGAGATTAGTGAAGGTCAAGTGCGAGCTTGTTCCTCCATCTTGAATCAGTTGAAAATTTATTGAAGGTGCACTGTGTCCTGGACAGGTGAACTTCACCTTTATGGTTAAAGAGTGGGCAGCGTTGCTTCTGCATGACATTTGCTGTAGAGTTCAACTGGATATTTTATCCATGCTGACCTCAGATCAGTACGCGTACTGGACCAGAGGATCAAGATACTGGATTGATATTAAACTAGTCTTGATTTTCTACAGAAACAAATGAAAGATATGCTGGGAGGCTTACCCTCCATATTGCGAGCAGATGAAATGTAGCTTTAGGTACTAGCTGAGTTCTCTTCCCTTCTCATGTATTGTGGGAATGGTTGATACTCTTCACTGAACACCTATGCAGTGACAGTTGTCCTCTGGAAAATGAGAGTTTAACACAAGCACTCTTTTTAATGCTTGAATTGGATGAAACTTAATTGTACTTAACCATTGCAAGCCAGAAAGCGTATTTTTTTAAATCAAATTCAATAGGCTTTCTTTGTTCCATTGAAACCAGTAGTGTCATCCTAATGATAGCAATCTTGTTGCATTTTTTTTTACTTGTTTTGCTATTTACTATTAAAGTAAAACCACTTTTAGTACTAGTTTTCAATCAACCATTGTCAGACATTTTATATTTTAAATTTCTTTATGTAAATATATCGTTATTCCAAAATGATCCTTTCTGCAGATATGTCGCACTAAAATTTCCTCTAATTATTACTTTTGATATCAGTACTTTATTGAATTAGTTTCCAATTTAATTATACTTGCTTCATTGTCTAGGTCACCTTTTAAACAAATTCATATCAGTATGAAATTGGGGGTATTACTGAATTGGATTGTGATGGTTCTATTCTCACGAAGATAATTTCTCTTTTTTTGCTCACTTTTGGGAAAAGCTGAATTAACATTAATTTATTGAAAGTGTTTAGAAATTTGCTATTACTGGTAGTAAAAATTGATATAAATAATGTTTATTTGTTTAGTTTTCAAAAACATATGGGGTACAGTATTCTACTCAAGTAATTCTTAGTTTAATTTCTGTTTATTCCAGAAAGTGGAAAGGTGAAGTAATTTTTTTTTTTTTTTTTTTTTTTTTTTTTTAAATTTCTGAGAGATGCAATAGATGTGAGGGCTTCATAGAAACAAGTAAAAACATTGGTCTTTACTCTGAAGAGCATAAGATATTGAATACTTTCCAGTATGTGTTTAAGCCCCCAAACAATCCTACTGGACTTGGATGAAAATAATTACAATCACAGTTTTTTTAGGATTAGGTGTTAAACTCAAATTTGGCACAACAAATCGTGGCCATAAATAAACGAACCCAAATGTAGAAGGATAGGTTCAATAATAGAACATATATAACTGTAATGACTAAATAGATAACAGACTCCTCATAAACATCTTCACAGTCCCATTATCCTTTCTAGTTGAGTCTTGTTTTTAATAGGATTGTATGGAGGATATTAACAACTGTTGTACTAACAAAACCAATGCTAAGCTGTCAACAGCTACTAGTTCTTCTACTAAATGTTTCTTTTTTTTTTTTTTTTTTTTTTTCTTCCCATTGTAGGTGCTGTATCAGCAGGGCTTTGGCGCAGATGAAATATAGGTTTGTATTAATATCAGTTTGTTAGCTTACGTGAGTTTGCATAAACATTTATATTTGACTGTTTTTCCTTCAACAGTTTTCATTGTAAAATTCTTATAGGCTGCGTTAAAATTTTAAAGGTTTGGGTTTTTTAATGGCATAAAAGTATATGAATGTGCTTATATGTATACATATTTATGAGGTGGTGTGTATATATAATATCAGTTTTCATAGTGCAGAAGTCAAGAAAGCACTGGCTTTCAGCCTAGCTGCCTAATTTATTAGCCAGAAAGACAAAGTTGAAAAAAATCTTTTCTATAAGGCCAAGCCATGAAAGATGGCCAAGCCAACGAGGAAGAGGTGTCACATTAGTGAGTTTCTTCTGCATGTTTTTCTCCAGCTGAGAAGGTTTCTTTAAACACCGTTTTTGTATATTTATGTGGTATAAAATCTCCTCTATCACATGTAATGCCCCTTAGCTATATGCAGGTACACGTTCAATACATCTGCAAAATGATGGCCCATTAATAACCAAAATGAGTGGCAGAGTCTGACTGTCCTCCCCTGTGGCTGAACTTCAGAGTTTTGAGTCCCTGTCCTGTAGGCTTTCTTCCACTGCTTATTTCATTTATTCATCTATCAGGAGAGCGTGAGCAAGCCCTAACTCTGCTTTAAGAGACTCGGTCAAATCAATATCATGACACCTGGAGCGTTCACTCCTGTACCAGCATTCCTACGGATGAGTGCTTTTGTGAAAGCAAACATAACACTTGTTCTAGGTCACTGGACATGTAGCAAACAAATCTGATCCAGGCTGGGTTTTCTGGACGTGTTGTTCATCCGCATGAGAGAGATGGAATAATCTGGTTGCATTATACTGACCTTCAGTAAAAGGTGGTGAGTGCTTACTCTCATTTATCTCAAGTTATACTTAGCCTGGCCGAAATTTTCATATGTACCAATGTTTAATTGCCAATGCTATTAAAAAACCACTGTGGAACTGATGGGCACATTATTGCCTACTTGATCTTTGGTATTTGCTGTATATCTAGTGAGCTAGGAAAAAACTTGTTTCTTATGGAGCCATTCTCCACGCTGTTGGAGAGATGAATCTGAGATGATAGAATTAGGAGCTCAGCAATATTCCTTGTGCTCAGCTAGAAAAAAGACATGTTGGGAAAATCTCAATGTATTTCGCAGGAAACTTTGACGTTTCATAAATAACAACAACCATGTCTTTGAAAAATGTCTCTCCTGAATTCATGGAAAAGTTTGAAGAGGCGTGGAAATTTCTTCTAAGGGGAAAAAAATAAAAATGTAAAAACACCATTTAATTTACATTGACACAATTCATTTGACAATTCAACCGTAATAATAGTCTACAGTATGCTGTTAGGTTATGTTATGCCAAATAATATTTTAAGGAATAAAGCCTTTTAAGTAAACATAGTTTTATTATCTCAGTCTCTTTGTTATGTTTGTTTCTCTGTAGGTGAAGGTTATGCTCAAACTGACTATAAAGTATTTTTGTTTCAGTCAGCAGCTGCTGAGGTTTGAGGGAACAAATTCATTTTGGAAACTGTGTGTTAATGTGTTTCCAAAAGGAACGTTGCACAGATCGTCTGTTTTGTGGGATATCTAAAAATATTATATGTTATGAATTAGAAGAGAACCAAATTTCAAAATGTCAAAATCTCACGTAGACCAAAAATACTGCATGTCAATCAGCTCTGTTCTTCTTCTGACTTTTGCAGCAAAGAGCCTTTGTCACAATCCCGAGCCCTCATGCGAACAGGCCACTCATCATCAGCGGCAGGCAGGAGCTGATGAGGTAAGGGACAGGACTGATCATGCACTTAAAAACCACAATAGTGACATCTGCAGACACTTTTGAATGTAAAAATCCTGTGCTGGGTATTAAGAAGTATAAACTTCACATTGTGTGCAAATAGGGAACTTCCAGCTGATGTAGTTTCTGCTTGATATACAGTCTCTGTTCTTCATGATAACAAAGAGACTGGTCTACCCAGAAAGACAGAAAATGCACCTGAAACGGCATCTGACCTCACAAGCTGAGTGTGGAGGTTACTGTCAGAAATGGTCTTGGGTCAGCAGCAGAACCTGGAGCAAACTGGACCATGCAGAGCCTGGGGTGGTTTATTTTCTTCCCCTAACTTTACTCTGAGAGCACCAAAATGTTTTAGAAAAGGTAAAAAATAGAGGAAAAAAACACACAACAGATAACTTACCAGAAAGCCTGGTAAAATAATGGGTATTGAAAATTAAAATAATATAATAAGGTGCTTTGGACTAGCATAGGAGGTCAGCGCTACCAACCCCACTTAAAACTATCACCAGTAAATAAGCTGTTTTATGTTGTATTCCCTTATATTTGTTTGGATAAATGTTTTAATTTCACTGATGGAAATATTTATTAAAAACACAGCTTTGACTGCATGCCTAGTGTTTCCAATCTTATGGAGAGATTTAATAAATGAGGCCCTGCAACTTTTATTTAGTGTCTTCAGGTGGTAAATTAACTACAAGAGGGCTTCCCTATTGTTCCCTGAAAGCAGTAAAAGCAGAGGAAGAATTAAAAGTAAACCACTAATTTAAATCTGAGTGTAAGGGCTAGAGAGTTCAAAGGGAGCCTGTCCTTGGTGCACAATAATCTTCATATGAAGGTAGAATGTTATAGAAATTAAATATAGAGTACATATTTGAATAAATGAACAAACTCATTTATGAAGTATAGCTAAGTGCAATGCACTTTGAATGATGGAAATTAATCTAGTGATTTTCTGATAGAAACTATTTGTCATACAGTCACACAAAACATAGTTTCATTGCCTTACTTTTAAAACATTCTTTGCAGCTGAAACTAAGAATAAATTTCGGGGAGTTTATGGCTTTTGGTCTGACTACCAGATCATCAACTGATGCAAAGAGGCACCTGCCCACTGAAGGCAGTGCTAGTTGGGAGTTAAAGGAATGGAATAATAATTTTGTTTTGTTTTGGTTTTTATGATACATGCTGGAACAGAGCAAAGAGAAAGAAATTCCCTTTGCTCTGCCTCATGTTCATTTTTTCACCTGCTTCTTGTTCTTGACAGATGTGTGAGAAGGGGCTTGCAGGAGAGGTTCAACAGCTACACAAGAGACGAGATCTAGCCTGGCTCGGCTATGGACAGGTAAACACGTAAGGATTTCCAGCAATGCACTGTAGGGAAAACATGGAGAGTAAAAGCTGTGTAAAAAGGTTTTTAAAGTGCATGAAAGATGTTCACAAGGACTGCTGAGGTCTGGTTTCCTATGGCTTGTAGCTGAGTCCTCATCACAGCAGCAACAGCATGAGCACTCCTTTAGGGGTATTTCCATGCACCTCGAGTGCCTGTGAATGGCCCCAGGGGGGAGCCTCTGTACGGACCCCTCTCGTGGGGGCTCACAGAGGAGCTTATTGCAGAGCCTTTCCCTTAGTAGGAAGCAGTCACAGGGCATCTCTGCTCTATTCAGACATACTGTCATGAAATTCAGAGGAGTCCTGTCCCTTTGTCAAATACAGCCGTGTTGTCCAGTGTGTTCAGTTCACTGTAAGGAACATGACAACATAAGCATCTCTTCCTGGGGAAGCCAAACTGAAAAATAATGTGACAGACAAAGAGACAGAGAAGGAGGGTGCAGATGGGACCAAAGGGATGGGGGAAGACAAAAATACCAATGTTACAGAAAGAGACACAATGCCAAGGCCTGGGAGAGTCAGACCATCTGGTTCTGTTGCAGCATCTCTACGCGACTGTCTCCTCTCTTTGTTTCTCTTTGTCAGCAAGAGGGGATAAACTATGTGAAGCATAACATGAAGGCTTTGGTGTAAAACAGATGATGAACTAGCCTGCATTAAGAAAAGCTTGGTTTATTCACTATGATTTGCAAAAGATCTCTCTTAGCAGTACAGGCTGTGACAGCGATTTGCTATATGCAGATTTTTCACCGCAGCAGTAGCTGTTTGCCACCCCTTCTGCGTGTTTATAAGGCGATACCTCGGGGATAAACCGTGAATCCCTTGAGCAAAGCAGTGCCTGCTAATGTTTTACACATCTAAAGCCTAGTTAAAGCTAACTGACATTACAATAAATGACCCAGCTGACCACTTCTCCCAAGCTGTGTGATTCAGGAAAGCTGAGCCAAAGGTTGCTCCCAGGGACCAGGGTGGTTCAGAGAGTTCGTAACAGAATACAAAGCCTTTCGCTCCTGGGTTGCCCGTCTTGGTCCAAAATGACAGAGAGACTTATGTTTGAATGGCCTGTGTGCTAAAAATGAGTTGTTCTACTCCAGTCTGCAGTATTGCTGACACATCATAGCCGTAGCTGCAGGAAGACTAATGATCCCATGTTCAGGCCACATAAACCACCCCTAGCGACTTCTTTAGTTTTCACCAGGTCATGATGGACATGGCTTGGCACCTGTAGGTAGGAGTTTGCAATGCTATTACCTCTTCCGGAGCTTCTGGGGAATAAAGAGCAACCGTAAGTCTCGGTCAATCTGGCACCTTTAATGGGTACTAAATTGACTTAGAAGGGATAGTGAGGGAAGCATTCGGGAAGCATATAATAGACCCAAAATGATCTTCATGCCCTGGAACTGGAGTTTCAACATTTACAACAGGATGAATGTTTTACATGAATACAAATTTCAAGCGAAACAACTGTGGGGAGAATTTTACATTCAGCAAGCTGCTGCTGGGCTGATAGGAGAGGGGAGTGCATACACAGAGCTGGGTGCAAGTTTTGCATTTAATTAAATGCGAAGTCTGTATGAAGGTTATGCCATCTCTGTAAGAAGCCCTGCATTTTTTAGCATTTGACATGCAGCATTATAAGTAGGAGAACGGTTAAATGACAGCCACAATAACATGTTATATTGTTCATAGCAGTCAGGTGTCAGCAAAATGGATTGATTTCTATTAGGGAGCACTAAAGGAGTATTGGATTCAATTGAATGAAGTAAATGTGCTGTAATATCTCTCTGAAGTTTCTTGCATTTTCCTGTAGTGGTACCTGAGAGAAGTAAAAACGTATGTGTAAATACAGATATTAAAGAATTACCAGAGTACAGATACTGAAAAATTCCTGTCTAGGAAGCCCTGTGGGAACCATGTGCTTGTTTACTGTTTCCAGCTCTTCTGGAAAGGATGCAAATTTCTACCCCTATGATTAAAATAGTATTTTCAAAAATGCCAAAGGAAAGATGCAGCTGCCACAGAGAATGCAAATTCTTTGTTAGACTGACTTTAACCATATCAAGGCATTAGAAACAAAGTGAATTTCTTTAGCCTGTCAGCAATGTTAACATAAATGTAATGTATTTTTTAGTGCTACTAACTTGAATTTGCTTTAATAGGAAAAAATATCTTGGTCCTTTTGTCCAAGACTTGTAAAATAGTAAGGCCTACATCATCTTGAGAGTGAGAGCTTTGCAGAAAACAGAAAGACAATTCCTTTCCCCATAAGAATAGTTTGCTGCTATCATCAAACTCAGCTGCTGACGCAGACCCAGATGAGCTCTTCTTGCTTTGGTATTCAGTTCATACATGTTTAAAAAATCTGCCAAATTGGCAGTGAAGATTTCTGTTCAGGCTTTGTGATAATGAATAGGTACCCTCTCAGTTTAAATCTAAGCAGTCATCTAAACAAACCCCTCCCTGTCATGTAGGCAGCCTATTTCGCATGCAAAAGTTAGTTAAGCAATATCAGAAATTTTAAGTATCTTTTTAAACACATGCACTCGATCCTCAAACTTACACATCTTACAGGCAAAATAACAAAATCTCTAATATGCACTCTGGCACTCCAAAAACCTAATTTGGCTTATTCTGGCGTGACTTGCTTTTATCAAAAGTTCTTTGTTTAGACAGCATTGGCATTTGTATAGTTTCCTTTAGGTTGACTTTTTTCCATGCCATCTCTATTGTTATACTAAGGTAATCATTAAGCATTAAAATGATTGTCCTACAGCTGCTTTCATTTGGGAGCTGTTACTGGTATGGTCTCAATTCACACTACTAGGATGTACTGAAAAGTTTAGTCTTGAATGCAAAGTTGCAATCTATCAGAATTCAATGACTTGACAGAAACGCACCCCCAAGAAAATTTTGCAATCAATGGTGATATTGAGCAAGATCTGAATTTCACCTGCAATAGGTTTGATATTGAAATCAATAGCAGAGAACTTTCCATCCTTTCAGGCATCCATTGGTGGACACAAAGGATCAGAACAATAGATTATCGCCTTGTATAATCTCCTGGATTATTTTATAGGAGTGAGGGACTGCAGAATACTATAACTTTTGCCACAGCAGCACAGAAAGCAGACCCAGAACCCTGCGCAGAAGTACAAATAACGAAAACGATTGCTTTTGCATTTCTTAGGGTGAGCAGTATGTTCGCTTTGTCTGATGCATAGTTGAGGTAATTACAGAACAAAATAATATCAATGAGATATGACAAAAGTTGAAAATCAGTGCTTGCTTATGGGAGCTGTCGGGTGTATTTTGACACATGCGCAGATACGCAGACCTTCAAAGTTGGGCTGAATACCCGCAGCGTGTTGAATTTTACCTACTGGACACAGCTCCTTACCTTGAGCTAGTGCTTGTATTGGGGTGGTTTTCAATCCATTTCTTATTGAGAAGCAAAGCATTGATTTCTGTTGATAGTCTGGGCCTTGCTAAGTAAACAAGTCCTTTTTATTTGTGCCCTTTTTCTGCTCCTGTTCAGACGTATGACAGCTGAGATGTTTTTATTGCTGGGTCCTATTCCTGAATACTGCTGGTGTGGAAGATCAAAGGTAAACTCTCTCTTGATTTTGCTTCTCTTATTAGTTTCAAGCATTTGAATGAATATGCTGCTATTAGCTAAATTACCAATATTTGTTATACTGTGTTATCTGTGATCTTATCTGTTTCCCGAATAGAAAAAAATAGATATTTGAGGTGGTTAGTGTATTTTGTGATTCTTATCACGCTTTTATAGAAGAGTAACTCACTTCACTTGGGTTGAGATGTTTCTGATATACATCATGGAAAAAGAAGAGATTGAGAGAGAGAGAATAAGCAGGCCATGATGTTTTAAGGATGGTATCGGTATCAGATGATAGTAGTCCATAAAGCAAACTGGATAGATAAAAGATATTAAATCAGAGGAAACAATATCTCAGTTTTATTTCTTTTGAACTTTGAAGCTTTCTTTTGTCACAGTTATGAGGAAGAAATACTGTATGCTCATGGAAACGGAGGAGGGAAACAGAATTGTTTGATACCATGAACACAAATGTGCTTTGAGATTTATATTTTTTTCCTCAAAACGACAGTGAGAGGCCTTACAGATGCATCTTTAAAAGCTCAGAAGTTGAGTTATATGCATCCTAAATAGCAGAAAATTATAGAAACAGTAGTGTTATGGTTTTGTGGCCTTTTCCTGAATCAGCTCTAAACTGAAACTGCAGATGCAAGAAGAGACCGATTAGTATGATATCAACACTGTAACTGAGATACTCAAAATAAGTAACCAATAAATTGTCAAAGAAAGAGCTGAACAAAATAATGGTGAGATTAAAACAGTCATTAATACTGAAAAACTAGAGTGGGATAAAAGGGACCATGAGCATTACGGTGCAGCTACCCATGCAGCCTACAACAGTTTTTTAATTAAGAAGCCATTAGCGGTCTAAATGCTGGGTAGTGTTATTCTAACTCCCACATCATGTCAGTTAAAACACCATTAATATGTTTGATGCATTATGAGGTGAATCAGAGATAAACTCCTCAGGTCTAAGAAGATAAATTTATCTTTTATGCTTTTACAGAATTTCTGGGGTGGGGGGAGATTTTCACTACCAGTGCCCAATGGGAATGCTATGTTCTTGCCTGGCTTTCCAGTTCACAGAGGTTGGGACTGAAACTTGGGAGAAAAGGGTTTGATTCTGGCTTCTGCTGTAAGCCTACTGAGTGAGCTTGTCAGTCATTTTTTTCCTCCAATAAGTCTAAGTTTTTTATGCGTGGAAAAGAAAAAAAATGTGATTACTATATAAAGTAGTTGGAGTATTAGAGGTTAAAAATGTTGTTATTCAGATAGATCTAGATATATATACACACGCACACACATATGTTATCACCAAAATCATTGCGCTTCACACTTTGACAAAGTATCCATCTGTTTCCTACTTATTTCTACAAGATACTCTCATTTATTAACATAAGAGGAAATGGAAGCAATTGCAGTGCTAGTTTTAGCTTAAAAAGTTAAACTGATTTCAAGTCTTCTATAGAACACTATCAGTCAAAATATTGAGGGAGTTTAAAATATGTATATAGCCACTGGATATCCACTGTGATTAGATATCACAGAAGAGCTGGAACACACATTAACAGAAATTAAACAGATCTAGAGATCTGTAAGTCCCAAAGGCACAGATCAATAATAAATTAATAAAATAGTTCAAAACCACACACAAGAATAGTTCTCAAAATTGGCTAATGTACCAAAATGATCTTAAAGAGCAAACCAAGTGTTTCAAGTAGAAAGCAAGAGTAGAAAACTGGACTTCACAGAATCATAGAATAGTTTGGGTTGGAAAGGACCTTTAAAGGCTATCTAGTCCAACCCCCCTGCAATGAGCAGGGATATCTTGAACTAGATCGGGTTGCTCAGAGCCCCGTCCAGCCTGACCTTGAATGTTTCCACGGATGGGGCATCTACCACCTCTCTGGGCAACCTGTTCCAGTGGTCCACCACCCTCATTGTAACAAATTTATTCCTTAGATCTAGTCTCAATCTACCCTCTTTTAGTTTAAAACCATTACCCCTTGTCCTATCACAACAGGCCCTGCTGAAAAGTTTGTCCCCATCTTTCTTATAAGCCTCCTTTAAGTACTGAATGCCTGCAACAAGGTCTCCCCACAGCCTTCTCTTCTCCAGGCTGAACAACCCCAACTCTCTCAGCCTTTCCTCATAGGAGACGTGCTCCATCCCTCTGATCATTTTTGTGGCCCTCCTCTGGACCCTCTCCAGCAGGTCCATGTCTTTCCTGCGCTGACGACTCCAAAACTGGACGCAGCACTCCAGGTGGGGTCTCATCAGAGCAGAGTAGAGGGGCAGAATCGCCTCCCTCGACCTGCTGGCCATGCTGCTTTTGATGCAGCCCAGGGTACGGCTGGCTTTCTGGGCTGCGAGCACACATTGCCAGCTCATGTCCAGCCTTTCATCCACCAGTACCCCCAAGTCCTCCTCCACAGGGCTGTTCTCAATCCCTTCATCACGCAGCTGGTTGCCCCGACCCAGGTGCTGGACCTTGCACTTGGCCTTGTTGAACCTCATGTGGTTCATGTGGGCCCACTTCCGGAGCTTGTCCAGGTCCCTCTGGATGGCATCTCATCCCTCAGGCATGCCAACTGCACCACTCAGCTTGGTGTTGTCTGCAAACTTGCTGAGGGTGCGCTCCATCCCACTATGTTGTTGATGAAGATATTAAGGGAATGAGCCCTTTGGTTCTTCGTAATATTCTTGTAATATTCTTATTCTCCATCCCTTCCATCATTCCATCATTGTCACTGATTAGCTCCCTTGTGTTGGTGACCAACAGGTCTGGTACCACATCCCCTCTGGTAGGGCTGTCTATTAACCGGCTTCAGAAGTTATCCTCAATGCACTCCAGGAGTTTCCTGGTTTGCCTACAGCTCGCCATGCTACTTTTCCAGCAGATGTCAGGGTGCTTGAAGTCCCCCAGCAGGATGACAGCCTGTGAGCGCAATGCCTCCTACAGCTGGAGTAAGAAGGCTTCGTCAATAGGCTCCCCTTGATCAGGCAGCCTGTAGTAGACGCCAACCACAAGGTTCCCTTTGTTGCCTTGGTCTCTGATTCTTACCCATAGGCCTTCAACCTGCTTGTGGCTATTCTTCAGAGACAGCTCCTCACACTCTATCCATTTCTTGATGTAGAGGGCAACGCCTCCGCCCCTCCTTCCTCGCTTGTGCCTTCTGAACAGCCTGTAGCCATCGATAGCCGAACTCCAGTCATGGGATTTGTCCCACCAAGTTTTAGTAATGGCAACTAGGTCACAGCTTTCTAGCAGCACAATGGCTTCCAGCTCCTCCTATTTGTTGCCCATGCTGCGTGCATTGGTGTAGAGGCACTTCAGCTGTGCTGTTGGCCATGTCGCCTTCTTAGAAGAACACCCCTTAGTTCCTTTGAGGTATTTCACTGGTGTTTCCCTGTTGGCTCCTATTAGTTGACTAGTTGGCTTTGACAACTGTATTTTGTATGGTACTGCATGCATTTTAATATAATAAATGAAACCATTGTTCTATATGGTATAACAGAAACTGGATGAAATGGTACACATTTCACATATGTAAAAAGCTTTAAAAATGCATCAATACTTCTCAAGTGTATGCCTTTCTAGTGGCTTTGCATGGGAAAGGATGACAACATTTCAATAGTGTTGAGCTTGAGATTTATTTCTCCATTTAACTTCTCTGTTAATTAGGTCATTTTACTAACTAGCCATTTATGTGACGGATGATTCCTAAAGTAAATGCAACAACAGTCATCCACGCTTGGAAATACTTTATAAGAAGATCTGCCAATATTGCAGTTAGGGGTTTCAGGGATTAGTGATTAGCTGATTAATATGTACATTTACATTTAAAATTATAACAGCCTGTGGTATTGAGATGTCTGGAGTTCACTCTGTTAACGCTTGGTCTTTTGAGCTGGAGAATTGCCTAAGAGGTACCTAACTTAGCACATTGTCAATAAGTAGGTATGAGATTTTATATATTACTTGAAATAATGCATCTATCATGTAATAGTCAATAGCTAAGGGAAGTAGAAGAGACTATAATTGATTCCAAGAAAATATATATAACTGTGCCCAGAATTACTGTAAAAGAAAAGCCGAATATATGAAGCTGTTATTGCTTTTCTTTGTATGCCAAAAACAGTGTTTCAAAAACCCTGTGGCTTCAGGGAGTGAAAACCCAGACCCACTGAAGTCAATGGGAGTATTGTTATTAAGTTCAATACGACCAGGATTTCACCTTGGGTTCAGGCACTAGGAGTTTAGCATGCAGCAGGGAATGAAGGCATTTTGCTTTTGATTTATGAAATACATCTTGCTGTGTCACGTTACTGGATTGTTGCTGGTTTATGTTAACAAAGACGGGGTCAGATCTTTCTGCTGAAAACCCCCTGATTGCAGCCATTTGATCCAAATCAAATCTCTATCTGTTATTAGCAACATGGGATTTACGGAATGGATCCGAGCAGTTACGATTCCACGTGAAGAGCATCATTATGAGAACAGATATTACATTGCAGCACTGACAAAGTTTAAGACTGTAACTGCTGATACCCAGGAAAAAGGTGAGTGCATTAAGGAAGAAAGGAGATCCCGTCCTTTTTTCTCTTGTACTCTTTTCCTCAGCATCCACTGGCTGCTGTTGGAGATACAGAAGTAGTTTAAGCGAACGTGTTTGGACACTGTGTGGCAGTTCTTGTCACTATAAGCTTTTAAGAACACTATTCCCCCTTCTTTCTCTTTTGGTTAAAAATATGGAGCAAAAGAGCAAATATGTAAGTCATGAACAACTCTGTCTTCCTGAAAAAGAGGGATAGATAGCCCTGTTCTCAATACATGTGATCGGGGGAAGCTTTGGATGTTTACGTGCTGGCCAGATAATGATGTGGCTAAAATACTCCAGATAAGAGTAAGACAAGCTGGAGAAAGTAATGGTGATTGGTTAGTTATTTCTAATCTTGGAATAAATCTCTAAAACATAGACCTACGTCAGCCAAGTAGGGGTCAGTACTCTTCAGCACTTGCGTACATATGTGCACGTTTGACACGACGCGATTTGAGGCACATCCTGTATCTGTGATCCCTGGCATCTATTTTATTTAAATCATTCAACTCCCAAACAAGTGTCCCTACTTTTCTGACCCATTGCTTGAAAACCTGCAGTTCCTCTCCAAATTAAGTGGCAAGAGCAGCTAAATGTGAGGCAAGCCTGGGCTTGCTCTGTACGCCTCCTGCCCAAGGCTGCGGTGCTTTTTGTAGCTTTTTGATACCAGCACGGGCTGCTTCCCAGGTAGTTTCCAATACTACCATTATTCTCAACTTCAGGAGCACTTACCTGCTGTGACAAGGTGCCTACTCTAGCCTTAAGACAAAATGGAAAGACAGAAGGGAAGCAGCAAAGGGCTGTGTTGTTATTATATAATTTCGTGCTTTGAGTGAAGTGTCCCACAAATAACAAAACAAGGGAAACAATAGACTCCTGTTTCAGTTATGGAATGAGAGATTTATTATTAAGTAATGGAAAATAACAGTGTAAATAGTATTATGTCTATTGTCAGGGTTCATCAGGGTGAACATGAAACCCGAGTGTATTTGGTGCTCGGAAGGGGAGTGCAGGTACGCAGAGCAAGACAGAGTATACAGTAAGTTATAGATACAGTGAGTTCAGTCCCTGCTCTACTGTGTGGCTGGAGCCTACCCTTCATGCTTTCAAAGATGGCATTGGATGCGAGGGGGAGGGAAAAGACTACCTCTGTGTTTGTAAGAGGGGGAAAACAAAGTTTGGGATAAGCCTAATGCAGTTTTTTAGCTTGCAATTCTGTCTTCTGTTATAAACTCTAAAGTTAGCATTTCCACTATTTAAGCTAAACTATGATAGAAGAAATAACCTTTTTTTTTTTTTTCTTGACCTTTCAGTAGAATTATTGAGATTATTTCCTTTTAAGAGCCTACAGACAGAAAGGCTATAAATATGGAAATATTCTTATGAACGAAACATATGCTATTATATCTAAAATAAATAAAAAATTCTTTGAGCTCCTTACTGCTTCTGTGGGAAGTATCAGATTATTTTGGTCCAGACAAAAACTTGACTTAAGAAATTAAACGAAATCAACATCTTTGAAGTGCCAGGTGTCTTATTCATATGTTTTCTTTAAGATATGCATTGAAATTGCAAGTGGATCAGAAGACAGTTATTATAGTAAATTCTGACTCAATAAACAGATGCTGAAGGGTTTAAATAAATGATGGGGTTTTCTCCTTTATGGAACAAAATTGAAATGATGAAAATGCACAGTAGTCCCAGATATTTGTACGTGCTCCTGAAGTTGAAGTACTTCTGATTATTTTCAAAATCATAAGTGACGCTGAAGATCTTTTCTAATGGGAAAGGGAAGTCATGAATTGCAGAGAATACTAAAAAGATCTTTGTATGTTGATACTGGAATACTAGTATGTTGTTTATGGCCATCTAGATTGTTCTTAGATTCTTATGAGATTTACTATTCTGCAATTTTTTATCAAGGTGTTTTTAGCTTGCTTATACAAAAATGACTGTGGATTCCTCAAGTTTGAAAGTTTTTTTTTCTTCTCTCTGTTTTTTTTTTCCTTTCTACAGACAGCATTATCTCCTATCATCAGAAATACTGTCTAGGAGAAGTCTTGTGTTATTGTATTACAGATGTAGAACATGGGATAGGAAATAAAAAAAAGAGATGGAAGAAAAATTTTAAAGCTAACACAAAATTTTCCTCAAGGGATTTGTAAACAATTCTACACAGCATTTGCCCAGAACTATATGTCCTGGATTGTTTCATCATTTTATAAAGTCTTATAAGTCTTATCAGACTCAATACTGATGTAACTTCTTGGAACAGT
Source organism: Platalea leucorodia (assembly GCF_965183815.1). Classification (NCBI taxonomy): domain Eukaryota; kingdom Metazoa; phylum Chordata; class Aves; order Pelecaniformes; family Threskiornithidae; genus Platalea; species Platalea leucorodia. The sequence goes on from NC_138827.1 coordinate 65,196,238, forward strand.
TCCTTACTCTTTAAGTTTACAGAATATTTCATCCTCAGTGTCAATCTCAGCATGATGGACTATATTTTGCATCATAATGGTTTTCTGAATGTAAAAAAGGGCTGACTAATTTATATGACAAAGCCACTTAACTCGATGTATGAATTCGTATCTGTTCAACTGGCTTGGTCTGAAGCTGGTATCTTGAGAAATTAACAGAGACGCAATCTATAATCCCACTGGTTTTGCGCATATTAAAGGCCTATATGTTGTAGATGGTGCATCTGTACTTAGAAATCAGTATGTAATATGAGGGATACCCCAGATTTGTTGAAATAGATTCTGAAAGTACCTGAGAGGAAGGCTGACCTCGAATTACTCCAGCCTCCTAGCAATACTGATTAAAAAAATAATAATGAAATAAAGTACTAATGGAAAACCATGAAGTTCAGAAGGCACACAAGATGACACATGCACAAACTTGCAAACCTGTGGAGTCCTTGATCTATAGTTATTAATACGGTGCTGTGGACCACTTTCTTGGTGGTATTTTTGTGTTGGTGTGTCTCCCCCCACCCCCTGCCCTGTTCCCTCCTTACTTTCATTTTGATGATCTTAACAATGTTGACAAATCCTTTTTTATTCAAGAGTTAAAAGAGAAAGACTATTAAATCCCATGAAAATCACTGAAGAATTTTTTCCTAGGCATAAGTCCCAAGAAAGTCTTTTGGCTTTTTAGTAACCTCACAACTAGACCCACCTAACTTAATTCATTGGAGAAAAAAAAAAAAAAAAAAAACAAACAAACAAACAAACAAACAAAAAAACATTACCTGGCCTGATTTGGGACATGGTTCCTGAGTTTCATTTTGTCATGATGCATTAAGAAAGGCTCACTGTCAAAATGATTGACAGAAATTCATCATTAAAAAAAAAAAAAAAAAAATCAATGGCTTTTTCCACTGTAGCAAAATCCCATGCAAGATGAGTCTTGATCTACCTTGCATCAAGTACATATTAGTGTTGCAGTAGATATATAAACTTTTGACAGCTGATCTAATAGTGAAAGGGAATTAAATAGCTGTAACAACACAGATGAGTCTTAGCTGTGTGAAAAGAATTTCAAAGCAGATTGTCCTTGATTACTTGCTTGTGCAATACTTAAAGGAAGATTAACCCATAATACCAATTTTCCTATAAATCTTATTTAAAATACGGGGGGTGGAAAACCCCAAAACAAACTCCCAAACCCCACATGATTTAAAAAAACAGCCAATAAATGCTTTGGTAATGCAAACAAAATTGCAACTGGTAAGAGAAGCTAATTAAATGGAGTATGTGTAAAGATTTTTAGTATTAAAAAAGTGGTAGTATGGGTAAAATAATTTCCTTTCATTTTTACCTCTGAGTTTCCAAAATGGATGTCTTACAGTGGGACACATTACAGGTAGATTTTGCTGTGTCACCTGTGGCTTGCTAATGTGAACCTTCCCAGCAAGTCAGTGGTTGCAACTGTGCAGTGCAGATTGCTGTTAGTTCTCTAGTTTCCTGTGTTTAAGAAAACAAATTTCTGTAGAATACTTCTACCTACTCAATTGTCTCTCAAATTTATAGTAATCAATATTATTTCAATTTCTTTTTAAAGAAAACTTGCAGTCATGGATGAGTTAAAGTTCTTTACAGCAGATGTTTTTTACTTACTTTTTTATATTTTCATGGGATTGTGCTGGTCATGAAGATACCCTAAAATTTAGAATGTTACTACATCAGGGTTCATATTTTTCCTGTTTACTTACTTGACTATTTCCACTGGCTGCAGTTGATTCACAGCTCAATAATGCTTTCCTATCAGGGGGCGCATATATGTATAAGCAAAGGGGGAATAAAAGAAAAAAAAATTTGGTCAAAAGATAATTATTTAGGGAAAAAAAGAATGAAATAAAAGAAGTCTCAGAGGTCTACCTTATGTTAGAACTCAAATTCTATCATGGCTAGAGAATAAAATATTATTTTGATGCTTGTCTACTGTGTTGTGCTTCCCTGCATAGTGCTCATCACTATTGGCCTTACCTACATTTTATAGTTGTGGTGGGGTTTAGGTATAAAATGGTATCTCCATCAGAGAGATGGAATACCTTGCCCATGCTCCGAAATGCACGTTTCTAATAGTAAAGAGAAAGAACTGATAAACTTTAGAGAGAAATAAGTGTCCGAGGCCTCGTCTCTCCAGATGCTGTACAGAAGGCTAAGCATACTTAACTTGTTGGCTATGAGCTGGTATCTCTGTGCTTAGCAAAACCTTAGTCAAATCTTCAGACTTTTGCAGTTGTACCCAGGGGCAGATGCTGTTATATTACCTCAGGAGGAAATTTTCAGTCTTTATACTAAAGGCTGATACTGTACGTTCCCTATATTACACGGAACTACACAACAATTACCATAAGTGTATTTATATTACACTGAGCTACTATTCTATCATGTTCACTTACAAGAAAATATCTAAAAAACAGGAAATAAGGTTTTTGGTTTTTTTTTAATGTTACTATTATAAGAAATGTTATTCTGTTCTTCTGACTTTCTCGTGTGCTCTTTTGCTTTGTGGCATTTACTATGTACGTACTAGGAACATGAGACAAGTTGTATCATGTCAGACCAAGGACCCATTTAGCTCAGTACTCTGTTTCTAGCACTCTCCAGTAATGGATGCTAGAGGAAAGATATAAGCTTGAGACAAGCAGTGCTGTTCTGTCAGAGGTACCTCTGTACTCTGGCCTACAGAAAGTCACGGCTCAAAGATTTCCTGCACTAATGGTGCTCTCTTTAAAGTTTAATAGTATTTAATAGGAAGTATACACCTAACTGTTTTGTGTATCCTGGTGCTCGCAATTGTTAAGATAAGCAGCTTCCCAATAGTATAAGCTCTTGTATGATGATATGCTGTAGAAATTCAGATCTAGATTAACCTCGCTTCACTGGGGTTTAACTCGAGTCTTTCAGAGGATGAAAAGTAAACTGTACCATGCTGCAAAGTTACAGCAAGTGGAATTTGCATCGTTTGCTGCCTTTTGTTGTTTTTCAGCATCTTGCCATGTTCTGTTCCTGCCCCACCCCTCCACCTCCTTCTTTACTTCCTTTGCTTTCCTATTCTCCTGTCTGTTTTTTGAAATCAGTACAGTATTTTAGGAAGTGTCTGCATCTTTGGATGTTCATTTTGGGTCTTCTTACTTTGTAATGAAATTATTCCCTGGCACCTCATCTTGACGATATCTCTTGTCCCAGGGAAAAGGGCCAGGGGAAGGCTGTGAAAAATGAAGCCCTTACATCAACACTGCATTCTTACAAAGCTAGTGGATAGGATCTTAATAGCTTTTTAAATACTGACCGTGTTATATGCAGCCTTTGCTTTTACCTTCTGAACTGAAGAACTGCTGGCAAGAAATACATTTCTGATTTACTATATTTAATAGAGGAAAAAGTTACAAAGAAGTTTTCAGAGGGTAAAGCAGTTGCAAAAAAGCTACTGCTTCAGAAGGGTAGATGCCTATCTATACTAATTTGATACAGAAATAGAGGTGTAAATCTGAAGGGATCGGGATTTGTTCCAGCACTGTATTGCCCATTTCCATCCAACCCAGAAATTCCACCGATACCTCTTCCTCTGGCAAATTTTCTATCCTAAGCAAACTCACATAATATAATAAACTCCACTCTAGATAAACATCTATGATACTTCTAATGAGAAGTAACTTTAATGTCTTGTGTAAAATTAAATGTCAGCTTTGTTTTATACGTGACTACATCTGTATGTTTGTGCCTATATCCTCAAAACTAAAACCATAGAAAAACATTTTTAAAAAGATCTTTTTCACACACATGCTAGTAAAAAACCTGAAACTAACTACTACCAAACTTACTTATCTGAACATAAACTCTGAGGTTTTAGTCAGATCAAATATATATTTTTAACTCCTGAAGAAATTTAAATTTGGATTACTCTGACCGTTCTTGCAGAAATATAATATTGATTTTTCATTACTTTATTGCCTGTGTTTTTATCAACACAAATACTATATTTCTTAATGTTTTCATGGAATTACATGAAACGTGTAAGACTTCTATAAACCATAGGAAAAGACAATGCAGGGTTCATCACTGAGCTTAGTGAAAGAAGAATTTCACTCAGTGTGTACTTCCATCCCGGTCTTGACAATTTTCAGAAGAGTCTAGTTTAATTTTTTACTGTTCTTGATGGTGTTTCAGTAGTGATGATCTAATTTCAGTATTCTGAAATGTTAGGATTTATTTTTCAAGGAAGCTGGAACTTGCAGCTCCCATTAGATAGACGACAGTATTCCCATGCTGAAATGCTTCAGCTTGAGTCCAGGGGGGAGAAGGGGAGGAAGCATACCAGAAATTTCTGTGGAGAGGAGAAAGCTTTTCAAAAAGTTTGGTCAAGAAACCCAAGTAACTAATTAGATATATTGATATGTTTGAGGACTTAATAAATAAATATATATAATCAACTCTGTTTTAGATGACAAGATGAATATCCTGCTGTCCTCACTCAGCACGCTCTCCAGTTGGGTTGAGTGTCTGATTTGCCTGGCTTAGGTGAGCAAAAGAATGTGGCGTTATAAATCCTGAGGCTCTGTAAATGCCAGTAAAAAGGTAAACCACAGTTTCACCACAGCTAAGTTTTATTTATTTTGTCTCAAAATGTGTAGGGTTTGTTTGTGTGTTTCTTAAGGAAAAGGTTTATTTTTAAGTAGAACGAAAATACCAGTAAGTTGTGATTTGTTAATTTTTTTCAGTATCACTTTCCCAAAGCAAGATTTAAATGCAAGGTTCTACGTGCTCCTTAAGCATATCTTCTAGAGTAGAAATTGCATGCTTTGAAGGAATTTTAGCTTTTCAGAAGCTGTTGGAGTGGTCACTGTAGTTGCCCAAAAAAATCCATCCACCTTTCTTTTGCCCAGAAGAAAACAGTATTTGACTGCTTGCATTATTGGGTAACAATGTAGGAAAGCTGTACATCTTATGGAGAGACAGAAAACCTGTGAAGAAAAACATTTTAAAAAATCCTCTCCTTGAATTTTACAATATTACTTGAGTATCTCCACACAAGCTGATCTGTAAAATAAAGAAAGAATAAGAATAGGGATTGCACAATGTTTTCAGAGGGCGGCTTTGTTATGCTGATATTACCATGCCTTTGGATGTAGTTTCACTGAAAATGGCCATTCAGTGTCATTGGCGCTAAAGCAAATGGCAGTGTGAAAATGGGTGGTAGGAGAGTCACAGGAGTGTCATATGGGCATGGAATCAGCTGCCCCTGCTAAAATACAGGAGATTTGTGTATTGTTTACCAGGATGAAAATACCATACTTTTTAGTTAAAATTCTTACTGTGAATATGATGCAGGTATATCTGAATATATGCAGGATAGAGAAAATTCTTAAGTAGTATCCTAAACAACACACAGCATTGTACAAAACATCTCAATCCTAATAGTAGCTTTAAAATGCCCCTATTCATCCCATAATTGCAAATAGCTTCTATATGATCTTATCATAAACCTGCCAAAAAGCTAGTGAGATAGCCAAGCAGACATGCTTTAAAGTCTCAAAATCTTAATGCGATGAGAAGGTCCTAACACAAGCTTTGTGTGGCTGCTCACACCCTCTTACCCACCTGTCTTCAATGATTACACCAGCCTCTGGAGGTCACTGGCATCTGATGTAGATTGGAGTCACCTTGCAACAGTTCTCATTTACCCTGGCAACACCACAGACTGCTCCATGATTGAGTGAGTACAAAAGTAGTATTTTGGTGCTGCTTGGGAATTAACATTTCTTCGCTGCTGCTTTGGATCTTAGCCATCATCTTCAACTTGTATTTGTGATGTGTTTACACTGGCTGCTGTTGTATTGGTGGTATTTGCTAGAGAGCTGCTGTAAGTATGCAAGGAGCTGGTTCATTAACTGGAAGTAAATTACTGATGCATTTTTTAGCTAGCTAAAGGGAAGAAAAACAAAACAACCACCTTCTTTTTGCAGGGACAGGATTGTCTGGTGCCAGGGCTGTGGACTTCTTGCGCTACTTTTCACATAAGACACGAGGAACTGTACCAGTTACTTGCTGCCAGTGCCCTTCTGATCTATTGCTGGAGCTACCTGGAAGGTGCAAGGCTCAGCAGGATGATTCAGAGCAGGTCAGTCATGACTGTTCTTGCAAAGTCTCTTACAAAGCCAAGACTCCTTGATTTATGTGTTGATTGTGACTCTAACTTGGGATGAGTTGGTTGGTTCACAGAGCAGATGCAAGGTAAGGATGGTTTCACTCCAACTCTTTCCCCGCTGAAAGCAGAGCTATAAGTAGTTGAGCTACTTGTCTCCGAATGCAACCCTGAATTCAGTGTAGTATCACTGACATAAACAATGTTCTCATCTTCTGATTGAAAAGCTAATAAAAATATCTGAATAAAACCTACATCCACTCAGTATTCAGAATCTCTCTGCCTAGTAATGGAGGTTAACAGCTACTTTTTGTACCTTGGTCTGATGGTAGAGTACTTGTGTAAAACACGGCTTGCTTGGATACTGGTTTCTTGATAGCCTGAGTGTGTCTGACTCTACAGCTCTTCCTTCTGGTGACATTTCTTTGGCCTGCAGACTGTAGAGCAGCATCTGATGGAAATGCCCTCTGTCCTTCTTGTTGATTGTAGGTAGTCTTGGGAATGCAAGATCTGTGAGGCTAGAGAAAGAGCAAGCAAGAAAGTATCTGTTTTGTGGCTTAACTGATAGAAAATACTCCTCAAAGAAAGGTGGAAGTTTTGGGATATTTATCCTGTTAAATACAGTTTTATTCCACTGGGTGGAATGGTTTTGAGGACATCAGGTTATACATCTTTTAGGCCTATTTTTTGTTTTGTTTTGGTTTTTTCTCTCAAATAAAACGGAAATATTGAACTTGTGAATCATTGTGATCTTCAGCCTTGTCTCCCAAAATATTGTTCAAGGTGTAAATTCCAATGGTAGTCTTGGATTTATTTGGGAAAATGCCATACTCTGCACTGTAGCCACTACCAGAGCACGGGTTTAAGTACTAGGTGCTTCTCAGATGAGATACCGGTGATGGATATCTGTTGGATAGGGCAGTAAATGTTTCGTAAATAAATGCATCTGGGGTAATGTGGCGTAAGCTTTAACCTCTTCTGCTTCAGTGTACCAACAGTAAAATAGTAACAGCAGCTTTTAATACCTTTATAGTAGTTTTCAAGGGATAAATGAAATGCTTAATTTCTGTGGTTAAATTAGGGCAGAGTGAGAGAAAGAGACAGAATTTGTCAGTTCCTTCATTATCTTGATATGTTTGATATTAAAGCACTTTGTTTGAAAAAGAATCTATTTTTATTAATGCATAGATTCAAACAACTTAGAAACTGAAACATTATTCTCCCTCTGAGAATATTATTCTCAGTGTCATTATTCTCTTATTGTAAGAATAATAGGAAATATTTTTAGAAAAAGAAAGCAGAGAAAATATATGTTTACATTCTAGAAAGCACTTTGAAAAAAAAATTGTCTTTTCAGATCTAAGTATTTAATATTATGGTTGTGATTTCAACTCTGTACCCTGAGTTTATCCATTTTTACCTCATCCCAGAGGACTTGGTTTCATTCCGTGAACAGGACAGATGTTTCTGAGATACGCATATTTTTTGTTCGTAATAACTTTAGTTTGTATATGTCTACCTTCTCTAATTCCATATGGAAAGTGGGTTTTAATATTTAAACATTTTAATATACAAATGTCAACATCGCTACTTCAAAAAAATATAGGAAATAAAGTAATAACTGTAGCAGAACCTCTAAAAAGGCTAGAGGTGCCAACATTAAACTCCCAGGGTGTCTTTAATTCTTCCATGCAGTTGTGCATAGGTATTTAAAGTGCAGAGGTATTTAAAGTAGTAAGATCAAGTTCTCTGTTATGGAATCAGGCAATGCAGTTAATATCATTCACAAATAGCTTTTATATACAGGAAACCATCTGTAAAAGCATTTTTCCTGCAGTGTATCATTTGATATTTAAAGTTTTATGAAATAAAAATATGGGACTTCCAGATTATACCTATAAATGGCATGTGTCAACGTCCCTAACAGGTGGTTCTGTCTCAAGGCAGAAATAGGAGAGCATTTAAAAGGACTCAGAAATTCTGAATTTCCTTACCTTTTATCATTTTAAATTAAGGAAACTATAATTGTGCTTGCAGTTCATGCCTTTGCGTGTCTTGACTCTTTGAAAGTGGCATTGAGAGGAAAGAGGGAATATAAGTATCCTACATTTTCATAAACACGTCAAAGGAAAGATTAACCTAAAATGATATTTTACAATCATAACAATCTGCAATAACTGCAAATAAAGTCGTATCTCTCACTGAAAATGTCAGAGAAAGATTATCCTAAAATAACACCAGCTGATAGATTACAATTGGCATTTGATAACTTAACAAAGAAAAAGAAAGCGGCATAGTTTGAGCCACTGGCGTCCTCCATCTTATCTTACTTGCTGGCTAGAACTGGAGTCAAAAGAGCAATTTTTAAGTCCTCTATTTGACACCTAATTGTGCCATCCTGTGACTGGGATGTCTTCTAGGAGAGACAGGCTCGGTCCGAGGCTGCGATGGTAGGCTGGGCTTTCCTCCTCTCCCTCAGTAAAGCTCTACTCCACTCACCGAAAGGGACTGTGACTGTTCAGCATAACACTGCTCTGTGCCTTGCAGACTCATTATGCTAACGGGGGCTCCTAGGACAATATCCGAGCACTGGAAATATTGTTCTGACCTGTCACAGGACTAATGAAGAGGATAAGGTAGATTTGGGGCTCCTTTTAAGAATACTGGATCGTTTTAGGTTCAATGGCCTTGAAAATAACTCATCCAAAATCTCTTCATCATGTTTCTAACAAGATGTTTGGATACTACTGTAATGATTGTGTAGAATGGCAGCTTCTTTTTATTACCTGCTAGGAATGAACTGGCCTGTTACAGTTGTTGCTTGCACACACTAAGTAACTAAAGAGCCATGTGCACTGTGGTACTGCTCTTCATTTCAGTGGTCATGTTGTGCTGAAATTCAGAGAAGCTTTTAAATGAAGCATCTGCTTCCACATACTCCTACTGCTGATTACACCTTATTCCAAATAGGGCCAAGATGTAATCTGCAATGTAAAATTGTGTCTAAGCCTGTAGTGAATCAGAATAAATTCCCATAAAGCATGGGAATTGTGAGCTACATGTGTTAGCATCCTCACTCTTCTCTTACTGTAGAGTCTTACCTCACTGTAAATTGCTTTGAAGTTTTGATAATTGTTTAGTTATACCTGAGAGGACAGGGCAGTTCTTTGCTAAAAGATGCTAATTTTCTAAAAGCCTCTGTTTGAGTATAAATATTTCAATAATAAAGTATTTCTTGTCATAGAGAAAAGATGATTAATGAATATTTTCCCTGTTTCGGCTACTTGGCTCATCCCCCTTGCTTTTCCTTGTAGTGATGCTCATTAGCTTTCTGGCCATATGGTAGCAGTATATAGATTTCAGTTTTATTCCATCTATTTTTTTATTTTTTCTGCAGAGACACTCAGGAAGTACATGTTAATAGCATTGGGCTGAGCCTTGGTGTTCTCAGGCTGCAGTTAGACCCCTGGGACAAGAGAGCGATGGGGGAGTAAGCCGCTGCCCGGGGCATAATCTCTGCAGGCAGGTTTTACAACTAGTTTAAGTCTTTTGGCAAGAGAGTCATTGAAAAGAATAAGTAAAGAACAACCAGCTATCACAGCAGTAAATTTTCAGACGACGTGTCTTGGTAAATCTGTCTTGAGTCAAGGCAGTGCAGCAGTGCTGTCAGCTGAGTGCCAGTTTTGGAGGACCTGTGTGGTCTGAACAGAAATATAACTCTGAAACCTGACTCTAATGACTGCAGTGGAACTGGGAAGCAGTGATTTAATTAGGGGACACGCTTGTCCTTGTTTGAACACCAAAGAGAACAGCAAAGATGAAGCTACTGGGGATAATTGGGTGGAAAAAGCACAGGAGACAGTAAAGTGCCATATAGTCACACAAGGGATGGTTGACCTATTTCAGGGCAAAGATGGAATAATCTGGCAATAAGACAGAAGAAGGGATGTTGTGTTTGAGTGATGTATTCCTTCTGTTTGGAAAGTGGTACAGGTAGCAAGGATAGCCCAGTGACACTGCTGATCACAGGTGACAGAGGAGCAAATTCAGGGGCATGGTAAATGATGAGAATAAGAGGTGGTGCAGTCACTCCTGTGTGTTGTTAAGGGTGGAACTTTGGGAGAAGCAGGACAGCTGGTAGAGCAGGAAAAGCACAGAAAACTGGGTAGGTTTTGTTGGTGTGGTTTTTTTCATTTATTTCCCTGCAATGAATTTAGTAACTGCTCTGAGGGATTTGATCCAGTAAGGCATTGCACCAGGAACAAAATCTGTGCTGACGAGTCAGATGTGGTTTAGATCTGGCAAAAATACTTGGATCCTTTGCAGCTTTTGCTATCGAACATCATTAAGACACCCCTGACAAAGTACCAAAACACCCTTAAAATACGTAGATGTGTCACCTGTTTTGGAAGAAGCCAAGACAGTGAAAAACTTTTGAAGTACTTGACAATCTTAAGTCTCCAAAATTTTATAAGAAATCTTACAAGAATGGGACTTCCAATGAGCCTCTCAATATCTTCTGCTTCAGGTTGTCCCATAAATACCTCAAGCTGTCCTCCTCTGGAATATTTTGCTTCCCGTAGCTCCAGTCCCCATCAGAGCTGAAATATAGAAGTACTTGTATGTGTGTTAATGCATGAAAATTCAGTGTACACATTCAACACACAACACAACCTTTTTAAAACAGTCTTTTAAATTAAAGACTATAAAATCAATTTTAAAAATGAAGAAAAATTCTTTGTTATTTTCCTTTTCCACAGCTGAACCTTTAGTACAAAATTATTGTTTTAATATATGAGCTAAAATGTGACAAGTTTACTCAGTTATCTAAATTAATTCAAGTATTTGCCTGTTTAATGATGTGTGGCTTTTGTCCTTTAAAACATAACTTCTATTTATAATTACTATTTATAACTTTTTTTAAAGAAAACAAAATGCAGAATTACTTCTGGACTGCATTCCTTACATTGAAGAAAGTAAAATGATTTCTAATTTTACACTTGAAAAGTTGCTAATACTCTGCATATTTTTGATCCAGTTAATTATTTACTGATAATGTATATTGCATAAAAATATTATAAGTAAAAATGATAAAGGAAAATGTCATTGGGACAGAATGCAAGATGGTAGTTGATGTAAAAATTAAATAATTGGAGGTTATCAAGTTCTATTTTTAATTAAAAAGTGACTTTGTCATTTCTGGAAGGTTAAACCATTCAATGATCTTTCTACTTTTAATGCGGAAGCTCATAGTTGTATTATGGAGTATAGGAAAGTTTTATAGAGGTCAGCTGATAAGAATAAAAGTATCACGTTAATTTTCTTAGGAAAGTTTATTATTCATTTGGGTAAAATGACTTCCCCACCCCCCCCCCACCCCACCCCCCCCCCCCCAATTTTTTAAGCCACAAAACCTATGGTTTAGGACATAAAACCAGATTTTGGTGGTTTTTGGTTTTTTTTAGACAGGTATAAATTGAAATGAATTCTGTTAGTGTATTGCATTTTATTGTGGTATATTTTTATCAGATAACTCCTTAAAAGTCTGACTAGAATATTTACAGTCCTGCTTTTTACAAGCTAACAGGTATTTTTAAAAGTTTCATATACTATTATTTCCTGCAAAGCCAAATGTAAGTCTGATAATCCTCGCTTGTCTGCACTAGAGTGATTTGCACAAGAACACCAGTTGATCTTTCATCTGTGCGTTTTCTCATAGGAACTTCAAAGGGAAGTCAATACAAATATGACAGCAACATTAAAATGCTGTAGAAATCTCTTGTGCTTGCTTAGTGAGATTTGAAGATTTAATATGTCTAGGTATATAATTTTTTTCTCCCTTGTTGAGATAACACAACATAAGCTGGCACAGAGTTTGATTTGTGTTTGTATGCACCTGTCACTTGTGGCAGTGTTTTTTAGTTTGGTTTGGGTTTGGTTTTTTTTTGTTGGTTTTTTTTTTTTTTTTTTTTTTGAGGTATTGCTTTAGTTAAAAATCTAATGTAAAGTAAATTGAACTATTAATAATGAACATTAGATTTTTTTCTTGTCAAAAGGATCCCATCCAGTTTATTCAGATTATTGCTTTCACCATGAAGAGCAATTTAATTTTGTTTTATTATGGCAAATATCTAAGGCTATATTTGAACTCACATCTGTTAACAATGCTATGTGTACATAATTTCAGTAAGAAATATTCTATTACAGAAATATTTCTATTTTACTCCTTCAATTATATGAGCCATACCCCTTACTTTTTAAGGAAACTTCCACTGTGAGCCAAATTCCCCATTAAGCAGATAGGGAATATTCTTTCTCTCAGGCGTTCATCCTTCACTGGCATGTCTGAAAGCCTCCAAGAAATGCTGTAAGTGATGTGACCAATCTGCTTGGTCTCATTCTTTCTCCTTTCGAACTGATGGGCCTTGCTCAAGGTGTCACTGCATAGCATCAGTGCCTGAGAGAAACTGGAGTGACTTCCAGAGCATGCGTGCTGTTTGAAAGAGGCTCTAGGGGATTTAGACCCATGCAGGGATTTGGTGGTCTCCATTTCTGATGGTCTAGTTCTCTGATGATATTTCCTTTCCCTGAAGCAGGTCCCATGGTCTAGATAGAAATGCTGTTAGGGCATCGTCACTTGCTTCCATGGCACTTAACGTATTAGTTGCAATGTTTCACTAGACCATAGCTGCCCATAGAAACCGGAGTTGTGCAAAGAGAATTCAACTGTTGGGCACATAGAAGTCATCCTCTAGTGAATACCGAATAGTAGATCAAACCTTGGCTTGCATAGACATATGAGCTGCTGGGTTACCTATGAAACTTTTTTGGATGTGTGACCTTATTCCTAGAGGCGAGGAAGTACAGCAGCAATAATTACTGCAGGACCAAGGAGGATGGGTTGCTTAGAGGAGGTCAGTATCCGAAAGGCTGCACACTTTTATGCATAAGCATAAAATAAGCAGCGAATGAGATAAAAATCTGTAAAGAAAGTGATTTATCAGTGTGAGGAGAGGTGCCCTTGAAAATACTTCGGTTGATACATTTCTTGAAGTCTATTTGTCTTCTAACTAAGCCTGCTTTTCTTGACTTTTCCTTGAGTTTAGCCAGCTGTTTTTCTTTTTTGGCACTAATTTTGGCTGATGTTCAGATGCCTAGTAACTTCACCATTTCAAATATTCGTCCATGTACCACTTATGTTTCATCTCATGCTGTGAAAAAAGCTTTCAGAATGGCTTCCTACAGGTGTTGAATAATTTAGATGAAAAATGAAACTTGCTGAATGCCACAATCAGTTTTAAGTATATAGAAGAGTTGCTGATAAGAATGACCTTTTCAGAGAATGACTTTTCAGGGAGTTTCTCTTCATCCATGCAGCTTGTTAGAGACTTCATTATCCCTTTAAAATTAATAATAAAGATTAAGAATATCTTATTGATGCAGTAATAATAAGCCTTGATAAAGATTGATAATGTTACGAAGAACAAGATTAATAAAAATAATGAGCACTTGATCATCAAAATAAAGAAATCTTTAAAAATAGTTACTTTGGACACCAACATGATAAGTTTCTAAAGTCGTCCTGAAGTCCATCTTCTCAGGAATTGGCAACTCAGGTAAATAAAACTGTGTTATATGCTGTAGGAAACTTTCTAATATTGGTGCCAGCATTCCTCCTTAGACTGTATGTTTCAGGAGGTTTATGATACTCAATGGGAAAAATTCACTGTGAGTTAAAGGCAAGGTTTCTCTGTTCTGATTATTAAAATATGGCTTTCAAGAGGGATAAACGGTCCTTTTAAACATAGTTTATAGAGTGTGATATGACCATTTTTTTATTATGTTTTAAAATATTTAACTGAATATGACTTGAAAACAGCCTTCATTAAAAAAATACTCAAGAGCATGAATATAAGTCCAAAACCTGACATAATTTCTTCTATTATTTTGGTTTGGAAAGGAGGGATGTTACTCACCTATTTAACTACACATAGTACTTATCCTTTGTGAATGTTCCTGATACATCGCAGTTGGTTTTGGGTTGGTTTTTTTTTGTTGTTGTTGTTTTTTAAATCCCACCTATCCATATTTAGAAAGTAGACTTACAATTCCTTCAGAGCTCTGCAAGGCAACAATCCTCATTTTAAAAGCATCTACTTTTAACTCGCTTTTGTATAAAGCTTGCCACTGTGTGCTCCACTTAGAATAAACCAGAAATTAATCTGAAGGAGAAGCTATTCATCGTGAGCATGTCAGCTTCCATAGTATCTTATGGATATTAAAGAGGTATTTTGAGCTGCATTATAAAACAAATAATACCCTTCTTCTGAAAGAGAGCAAAGAAAAAAAAATGTTCTTTGAATAGTGCTGTGTTGTCATGAAATATCTGCTTACTCTCGGACAAATCCACTTACTTTTAATAACACCCATGTATTTATAATATGCTGCCTTCATGAAATTTCTTTGCAGTCGATGAAGCTCCACTGAGGTGAAAAGGTCTGTGCTGATGGATGAGTTTGTGAGGCCAGAGCCACTTTTACTAAATTTGTCTGCCAGATTCCCACGGAATCCATACGGTGCGATGAAAGAGGCAACTGGAAAATCCCCTGCTCCCTTTTCTTCTCTGTTGAAATGTGGGTAGAGCATCCATCTTATAGAGATGAGTCACGTTTCCAGCTCAGCCTTTAAGCTGTTGAATGAGGCACTTTCCTGCCTGGGCGACAGCGATTCTGGTGGATAGAATAGGGAAAAAATGTCAGTGATGGTGTCCCTTGTAGATGCGTTGAGGTCTAGGGATGGAAATCAGAACTGGAAGGGATAGGTGTTGAGACATCCTTCTGTATGTACAGATGCTGTAACAACATCCCACATGGGGAACAAATTTTGGCATTTGCCAGCATACATGGAAAACGAATACACTTGACTAGAAAGCTGAACATACTCTTTTTAATCTGGGGTAGCCACCTATGTGGAGACAGATATGACAGGCAGTGTTTACACTACCACAGCCATATGGTGGCTTTAGGGTATGAACAGCTTTAGCTCTCCCAAAGCGGAAATATAGTCATATGATTGTATAGTGAAAGCATGTAGCATCAGTGGGGAGAAATGAGCTTGCTTTGAGGCACGTTAAATTAAAGGTGTTGTGAAATCAGTAAACTGACCAGTCAGCGAAAGGGGAAAGGAAAGCAGAAGCGTTTGTTGCCTTGGCAGCGGGAAGCAAGTTACCATGACTATAGGTGTAATTCTTAGTGTTTAAAGTTTTCCTTTCTGCTTTTTTTATCTTTAACATTTTATTTTAATTCCTTTTGAGTTAGGACTGAATACGAGCAAATTGTAACAACTGGAGTCAAGTGCTTTTGGTGGAAGCCAGATCTGAAGGGTGGGTAGGAGCGGCCTCAGCTGAGGACACCATCAAAGCAGCTGGCTGTGTGTTAAATCATAGAATGGTTTGGGATTGAAGGGATCTTAAAGATCATCTAGTTCCAACCCCCCTGCCATGGGCAGGGACACCTTCCACTACACCAGGTTGCTCAAAGCTCCACCTAACCTGGCATTGAACGCTTCCAGGGATTGAGGCATCCACAACTTCTTTGGGGAACATGTTCTAGTACCTCACCACCCTCATAGTGAAGAATTTCTTCCTTATAGCTGATCTAAATCTACCCTCTTTCAGTTTAAAGCCATTACCCCTTGTCCTGTCATTATGTGCCCTTGTAAAAAGTCCCTCTCCAGCTTTCTTGTAGGCCCCCTTCAGGTACTGGAAGGCTGCTGTAAGGTCTCCCTGGAGCCTTGTCTTCTCTAGGCTGAACAACTCCAGTTCTCTCAGCCTGTCCTCATAGGAGAGGTGCTCCAGCCCTCTGATCATCTTTGTGGTCCTCCTCTGGACTCGCTCCGGCAGGTCCATGTCCTTCTTATGTTGGGGGCCCCAGAGCTGGATGCAGTACTCCAGGTGGGGTCTCACGAGAGCAGAGTAGAGGGGAAGAATCACCTCCCTTGACCTGCTGTGGCCACACTTCTTTTGATATTTGTTAGGCCATTTTAATAATGTCTTGTCTTCATCTATCAATGTAAGGGATGTCTAAGTGCCCTCTCTGGCTTCATTCTCCTGGGTCACCTTATTTTCTAGATGACTTGTGACAAATGGTTAAGACATGAAGAGAGAGATCTCTCGTAGCTGCACTCTTGTCTTGGCAGATGCTCCAGAGTGTTCAGGGATAGAAGTGCCAGCAATGCTGGGAGGGGTTCTTCACTTACGCACTACAACGCATGCACAAATCTCATTTACCAGCGTTGTTCTGGGTTATTAATTGGATAATTAACCTGTATTTTTCCCTCTCATTTGCAACCAGAGCTTTTTACAATGAAGAATTGTGGTGTTATCCTGTGGCTCAGGCCTGAGCAAGCTGTTACCTCTGAAGTAGATTAGTACCTTCAGCCAAAACAAAACCTAAATCTCTCTGCTGAAGCTACACATGGTAGTAATATTTCCATGTGCAATGTGGGAGTTACACTGCAGACCTCTGTAGATGGTTAAGGCCAGAGAGGAAGATGAGTTGTTGAAAAGAAGAATGTAGTATTTCTTATAATTTTTTAAAATTTTCAGTGTCTTTAGTATTGGCAATTGTGTGATTAACATGGATGCAGGCCTACAATTAATTTTCAAACTATAGTGGTAACATTGGCCAGAGATAATCTGTAGAGGGTGGTTTAATCTGCACTGAAGATCGATGAGATTCTTTGGGACACACACCCACACTCCCCCACCCCACACCCCCACACACCCACCCACCTGTGCCTACCAGTGATATACACACTGCTCCTCTTCAACATTTTCCTGAGTTTTGGGCAACAAATCCTCTCCTGCCAGGAACTGGTCTTGCTCAAAATTGTAGGAGCCCAGTGGAAGCATTAATGGGGCTGTGGTGCGTTTGTGCTCCTGATGATGTCCAGCTGGCTCACAGTGGTGAGCTGCCCAGTGCAGGTACAAGTCTGGGGCTTGGGTGGCACTAAGTTAGGCTGGGAAGAACAGCTGGCAAATCTCAAAGAAGTCCTTGGCACTCCCAGCTCAAGGAGTACATCTGCTCTCTTTGACTGTAGTGTAGCATGTGGACATCTGTGTATTACTTGGGGGTGCTCAGATGTGGCGTTGGCCAGCAGTGCTTGTTTCCATTTGAATCTGGCTGGAAGGACGCGTTCTCTTTCTTCCAGTGTGGAGCCTGTCCTAATTACTGGGTGCTTGTGTTGGCATTAAACCCTGCTGTTGTGATATGGGATATGGGTCAGAGGATTTGCGCAGAAGGCACATGGCTTGGGAATTAATTCCAATACTGTTGGATCCCTTTCTTGAAATTAAGATTTATCTATCTTAAGTAAGATCCAAAGTCTGGACAGTGGCTGACTGCCCTGTGCCAACATTTGAGAAGTAAAATGATTCTTGGTGTTTCCTTTTGCAGAAACTTACCCTCTAGCAGTTTCTCCCCTTTCACCACTCGCTCACTGTGCTAAAGCCCAGTCGCTCTCCACCCTCGCCTTCCTTGTGAGCCTGGAGCTATGGCTCTGGAGACCCCCACGTGGCTGCATGACGGGAAATTCTTTTTCACTCTTATCTTAAATGGTCATAAGGCCAAACTCAATCCAGTATTAAAGAGGTGATGTCAAATAAATTCAGACAAATAGTGAAAGATAGTGGGTTTATCCATGTGCCTGCTATTTTTATTGCTTCCTCTACTATAACAGATGAAGCAAGCAACTAAAGAATCTACCACTTGTATTTTAGCTCTAAGACTTCAGCTGTAAAAGATCTGATACAAATATTACAATGCAATTGAAAAAAGATTCAGTTCTCTTAAAATTCTTATTAGAGACAGTTTCATCTCTAACGTGTCTGTCTTTCATCTGTTGCTTAATATCACATAAATCAAGTAGCATTATGACAGTGACTGTAATATCATGGGAGGGACTGTGGGCCCAAGTTGCTAGCATACAGCATTAGAAATAATCTGATTAAATTTTAATATAAAATAAATTGCATTTGCAATTTATTAAGATTCTGTTCCTGGGCTGATACTGTTCATCTGTAGCATCTTTCATAACTGATCTTTATGCACAGCTTTATTTAATCAACAACATGGCCAACTGGAGTAAAAGAAGCATTAATGGAAAAGTATCTGTAATTGTAACTGTATATCTGTGAATATTATTTTCATAGATTTATTTTATTTTTTCTGCTTAGATCTCATGCCCTTGACCTCATGAATACACAGTTTTCACAATACATCTGATCTTTGAGTCATCAACGCCAGTAACAAAGCATCACCTTGAGCTAGAAAAATGCAAATCAAGTAGAAAAGCATCAGCTGGTCCTGATCTGTCCATGCTGCAGCATACATTGTTCCACATTAATGGTTTTATAGAGATGATGCTTTTTAGAAACAGCTTTTCCAACAAAACCACCGAAACTCCAGAAGTGTGGCAATGATAATCTCACTAAAAAGACCTTCTCAAGTGATTCCCATCTTAAGACTGTTAACCTGGAAATTGCAGTGAGTTATTTCTAACCTGTGATCCTTTTGACTGAGATTCCTGACATCTACATGAATTCTAACCTTAATGGAAGCTTGGTGAAATACAAGTTTTAAGACAGGCAAAATCCAGAAATTGTCAACACAGTGTGTGGGTAAAGCCCAAACGCAGCTGATGTGCCCATACTGATATCCTGCTTCTTGCATTGACAAATGCAGGTTCCTTTATAACTTGTAGGGCCAAATAACTGGATTCTTTGGCAATTCCTCTGCCTGCGCTGATCGATGGAATGGAAAACTTTACTGTGTCAGCAACATTGACATAACTGGTAAAACTGAACCAAGCACCACTTCTTTTCCTAATTGCATTTAGAAGGACTTTGCACTGACTTGGGAGGAAGCAGAGTTCAGACCTTATCTGTTATGGGAATTTCCAGGCAATTCTCACTATTTGAATAATGTGCTTTTGCCTTTTAGTTACGTACTGTACAGAGGAAACATTGGTAGGAATGGCTGGATTCAGAGAGTACCAGTCATAGCTAAATCTAATTATAAATATTGAAACTCTATTTCAACACCAGTAAATTAGTTTAACCAGTAAAGCTAAAAATCTATCAATACATGTTTTTTTTTTGAAAACACAGTCTTTTTGAAGGTTTGTATTGGATAATACCCTTTTTTATCATGATCTTAGTTTTTTTTTCCAGATGCCTATTTTGTCAGCTCCATCACACCCTGTTTATTTTAACTTATCATATCTCAGGTTAAATCTACCACATCAGCTGCAGTGATCAAAAAACTTAATGCCTGAAGCTAGTTACGAATGCCACTGTAGCAAAGCTGTCACCACTGCAGCAAAGCTGTCACCACTGCTTATTCAGGCTGGGGGGAGGGAAATCTTACTTGAGATGTGCAGCCCAGACAGTCTAATTTGTTATTTTGGTTAAGTCAGGGTAATTCTTTTTTTTAGCTTTAAACTGTTTAATTTTTCATGATAAAAATATACAGTAGGCAACATCTCATATTTGAGTAGAAAAAACACGTGTGTATGTATTTTCATTCCACTAAAAAAAAAAAAAGTATCTATGAAGTACAGCAGTTGAATACCAATGTGCAGATCTGTCACATTTTTCATGAACTTTAGGTGACAACTTATGTTCAAGACAAAACAAAAACCCGTGGCTACTTTTGTTATCCATTTACATTGACATTTCAAATCTACAGTATTCTTCAAGTCTTTACAGAGCTTATATAAAATACTCAATGCTAAATGTATAACAGCTACTAAAACTACCTTCTTGATGTGACTGGAAAAATCACTGTTTATTTTATCTACCACTGGATCATCCGTATCTGAGTCAAAAATAGTTTATGCCTGTAAAATTTCATGTGAATATACATTCCTTCTGTTGTTTAAGTGCATTTCATTTAGGGTGGTGGAGGGCAGCAGCACTGCAAGCGCCAGCAACCATATCTATTTTACTTTGCTCAAATTGGAAAATAAGAAACGAAAGCTCTGAGAAACTGAACAATTTGAAGGAACCTCAATATTGTCTACAAATACAATTTTGGTTGATGACTTCATACTTTCCTCTTTTCCTTCTGCTTTTTTTGGTAGAAATGACCTTCTAGAATGGAAGTTGACTGGCATAAAAATATGTGCCCTGCTTTAAAACCAGAAACACCTGGTTTTGTGGGGTGCTTAACACCTTATTTAAAAAAAAAAAAAAAAATCCCCAAACAATAACAAACCCCATTATATCCCAGGTTTACTTGCAGTTTACAGGACAGCCTGACTTGATAACTTGATATCCAACTTTCTTCCTAAAACCGGCGATCAATATTTTGAGTACAGCTATAAATGTTTGCCAGTACAGCACTTTTAACATATCGACATCTACTTTTGCCAGTTTACCTTATATGTTTCAGTTTAATTGGCTTATGCAAGATAAAATCTCAACTGACAACGTAAAATTATTTTGATATTAGCACCCAGTGACAGTCGTAATATAAACACACAGTACTTGGTGCAGCATTTATCAGAGTTAGGTTCTGCTTGATAGGATGGAAACCTACATCCTTTTCTTTGAGAAATGAAAAGCTGCTCTGACATACTAAAGCCATCAGTTGAACAGCGATATATAAATGGTCCAGATCACACTCCTATCCCTCTTCCTACCTAAATATAAGTGCTTACACTGTTAGTCTTTACACATGAAACTATCCATGATTTTGATCATTTGTTAAAAAACTCTCTACTGGATCTGTAATTTTGTGCCTAGGTTCTTGGATTTGTCATGTTCTGCATTTTTTTTTCATCTTTCAGTTGTAATGATATCCTTTTCTATTTGTTGTGTATTTCTATTATTTCACCTGCTTTTTTTTTCCTGAGTTCATCATCTTGATCCTATTGAAATGTGAAGCAAATTACTCGTCTTGTTTTCACGACATGATTTATCCTACGCCTAATAGGCAGAAAAAGTTTCTTCTTTCTTTGTTGTCTGTCTTATAGAAGTACTTAGCTGAAGAGCCTCTTTTTGCCCCGTTTTATTTCTTTACACCATTCAGCTCAGTGTGACTCTGTGCATTTGTCTGTTATCCCTGCAAGGCATGACTTATGTGACTTGCATTTCAGTTCTGGTGACTAATGTTTTCTATTACTAGCTGTTTCTTATTTATCCCTTATTTCTTTCTTGACATAGTTATTAATTCACATCTGTCTGAAATGTCTTCCCATACTATAAACTTAAGCTATTTTCAGAAGCTGAGGGATGGGAACTCCAGATAGGACCTTCACATTTACCTCTTCCACAGTTTGAATTCCCAAGTCTGGTTGCCTTTGTAAACTAAGATAACGAGTTAATGAGCTACTTTCCTTTCAATGTAACATCCTAATCCTTAGTTATATTTCAACTATGTGCCGTATGACTGCCCAACAGTTAAGCTGTGCCCCTCTGCACTGATAGAAGATGCTGCCTCCTACCCCACTCCATGCTGCAACTCTGTCCTCTGCCAGCTCAAGTCTGGAAGCTGTATGTCTGGTTTCAGTTGCAATGCACCAAATTGAATCAGTTGCAGTAGATCTAATTAGTTTACATGAGATACTGCATGATGTGGTTATATTTTTTCTGGTCCAGACTCATAAGACCACATGTGGATTTTATTGGCTTAGAGTTCAGGGTACTCTCTGCACCACTTCTTAATAAACAGAAATATTTAAAGATGAAGTGCAGCTATTTAGATTCCTGTCAGTATTTCATTTTTATTGTGTGTCTGTCTAACAAAGACATGCATTACTTCTGTTAGTGGAAACAGGCTGTGAATTTGTCTGAGGGATCAGTGCAGATCCATCCAATGCAGCCTGTAACTGTAGCAGAAAAACAGCATTGACAATGAGATGTGAATGCTTGAATAAGAATAGGAGGTCTGTGGGGAAGAATCAGTAAAATATTGATTTTAATTAGTCTTACTAATTTCCTAAACAAGTGTTCAAACTTTTTAATGAAAAAGCATATAGCTTTTCAGACTACTCTTGATATAACCTGAATAAGACCAGGCTGCTCTGATCATTCCAAGCTTATAATTTATCTGCAGGCTGCAGGACACATGAACTAATGGTTTAAAAGCAAACAAGGTGTTGAGTAGTACAGAAAAAGAGAAGTCTGAAGGATGAGCTTTGCAAAATCAAAAAACCCAATTTTTTCAAAGTCAATTAATTATAAATTATTAAGTGTGTTTTGAAGAAATGCTGTTACTGTATTTGGTGATGCTGTGGTTATTGAAAGCCATAGGCAATTAGGCAGCCAGTGATGCACTGAAACCAAACACTCAAGCTAGGCCACATCGAAACCCAGGATAAACAGCCCACATAGTTTTTAACTATGGTGTATTCAAAATTCTTTTCTCTGTGGATGATGATGATAAACTGATGTAGGCCATTACTCGAGAGCTGGAGAAAGAATGGTCCAGCTTTAAATTTACAGTTCAGCTCAGCTATTATAGAGAAACTAATAACAACTCTTAACCCCTGCTGAAGCCAAAAGTGTAACATGAAATCCTGACAGGGATAAAAGTAGGAATGTACTGAAGTTGGTTGGCAGGTTTAGCTTTGTCCTGCCCTAGATGCACTGGTTTGGTAGTTTAGATTGTTTGCATATTGTTGTTAAACATAATATTTGAAATTCATCAGCCTTCTTGCATTCAAAATTAATATATGCTTTTTGAGGGTTGATTATAATGTGACCCCAAAAAAATTAAGGTGTGAAGTAAATAGGGCTCAGGAGAAATTTATTTTTGAGCTCGAATAAATACTCTCCTTCCTTTCCCTCCCTTCCTCTTTTAAATTATTTTGGTCAATCCCTCAGCTATATTCATGCATTAATCAGTATAGAAAGAATTCATTATTGTACAAGACTGTGTAGACTGTGTGAAAAACATAACACTCCATCAATTTTGCTGTTACATTACACAGATGTACCCCAGCTACTGTAAAATTTTTTTGGTAGTGTTCTTGATTTTCTAATGTCTCTTTAAGTTATTTTGTGAATAGGAAAAGGGATATTGTCATCTTAAAAATTCCACTCATTATATTTGTTTACAGTCCACCACATCAGACAAAATGTTTGCCATCTAAAAATGACCCAAGATAATTAGGAACTGAGAAAGCTTTATTTTTTCCAGGAAATAAAAGTTTGGCATTTTTTAGTGTTATATGTTGAAAACAACCTGTTCTATCTGCATAGCTGTATTCTTTTATTTAGGTACAATTTATGTGTTGTCATTTATTTTTTAAAGTTTGCAAATATCAAACAATCTCCTTGAAGTATTTGGCTTCTTTTCTGACTTAGTAGAGATAGATATATTCATCGCCTGACATGACACACTAAAAAACCCTTGAAAGTATATTGACTGAGGTTGCTTTGCAAAATAGCTTGATAGCTCTTCCTTTGAAAGCATGGGAAGAAGTAGATATTATCAAGTTGTTCAGTGGAATAACTCATTAATAATATATGTTTAAAATAGATTCATATCATCATAGAATAGTTTGGGTTGGAAAGGACCTTTAAAGGCTATCTAGTCCAACCCCCTGCAATGAGCAGGGATATCTTGAACTAGATCGGGTTGCTCAGAGCCCCGTCCAGCCTGACCTTGAATGTTTCCACGGATGGGGCATCTACCACCTCTCTGGGCAACCTGTTCCAGTGGTCCACCACCCTCATCGTAACAAATTTATTCCTTAGATCTAGTCTCAATCTACCCTCTTAGTTTAAAACCATTACCCCTTGTCCTATCACAACAGGCCCTGCTGAAAAGTTTGTCCCCATCTTTCTTATAAGCCTCCTTTAAGTACTGAATGCCTGCAACAAGGTCTCCCCACAGCCTTCTCTTCTCCAGGCTGAACAACCCCAACTCTCTCAGCCTTTCCTCATAGGAGACGTGCTCCATCCCTCTGATCATTTTTGTGGCCCTCCTCTGGACCCTCTCCAGCAGGTCCATGTCTTTCCTGCGCTGACGACTCCAAAACTGGACGCAGCACTCCAGGTGGGGTCTCATCAGAGCAGAGTAGAGGGGCAGAATCGCCTCCCTCGACCTGCTGGCCATGCTGCTTTTGATGCAGCCCAGGGTACGGCTGGCTTTCTGGGCTGCGAGCACACATTGCCAGCTCATGTCCAGCCTTTCATCCACCAGTACCCCCAAGTCCTCCTCCACAGGGCTGTTCTCAATCCCTTCATCACGCAGCTGGTTGCCCCGACCCAGGTGCTGGACCTTGCACTTGGCCTTGTTGAACCTCATGTGGTTCATGTGGGCCCACTTCCGGAGCTTGTCCAGGTCCCTCTGGATGGCATCTCATCCCTCAGGCATGCCAACTGCACCACTCAGCTTGGTGTTGTCTGCAAACTTGCTGAGGGTGCGCTCCATCCCACTATGTTGTTGATGAAGATGTTAAGGGAATGAGCCCTTTGGTGTCTTCATAATATTCTTGTTGCTTCTAAGGAAAGGAAAGACTGAAACTATTATTTCTGTTGAACCAAATTTCTTCCCCCCCCACCCCCGCCAGGGTGTTGATAATTCTAATTCATTCCTGTACTCTGGAGCATATTCCTTTAGCCCCCAGGACAGGCAGGTGAAGCTGTTTCCTGCAGGATGAACTACTACTTTAAAACATTTTGATTCTTTGCCACTTGTCACTCATATATTGCATTCTGCAGATGTACTTGAACGTACTAGGGAAGAATTAGGCAATCTTTCATCATTTACAAGCAGTGCAACACTACTCTCTGCTGTGAGTAAGTGCTGGCAGAGAACTGGCAGCTCTGAATTGGAGTACTACCTGGGGAGACCCTGGGCCCTCCTCATGGTTATTAAAACAAGGATATCAAATGCAATACTAGATTTCCTGACCTTGTGGCGTTTGGGGATGCTGGGCTTAAACCAGCAGTTGTGGGACAGTAGCTGGTGATCTTCCAGGCTGCTGCAGAAGTGATGCTCAGAGGGATGGTGCTTAGGACAGTCCTAATGCATAGACCAGAGCAGGTGGACACAGCCTGAATATTTTATGCATTCACCAGTATTGATGGGTATCGTTTGTCTTGGAGTGCAAAATTAGCACTTCTATAAGAAAAAATTGTAAGGAGGCATTGTCCTCCTGAGCTGTTTAGAAGGGACTGTTGTCTTAGTGGGAGGGCAGTCTTTTTCCTTTTTATTTTCGTTTTCCTTATCTGTGGGTTTGTTTGGTTTTTTTTCTTAATCTTCTTAGCCCAAAGGGAAGTTGGGACATAAAGGCAGCTCTTGTGTATTGAGGGTTTTTTTTTTTCCATTCAACGTTACCATAATTTCCTTCTGCTGAATCCAGTGACAAAGTCCCTGGAGTTATTCTCATGCTGAGCACCTTTCACGTGTGCCCTACTGCCACCTATATCTTCTAAGGAAGAAAAAAAGAAAACAATCCATGTTTCTCCTCAGAATGTTTTACTGCCCATTTTCATTCTGGTTTATTTCTTTTAATGTTCCTACTTTAAACCTTTATTGGCTGAGCGGTATGACCTTAGTTTTTCAGTGAATTTCAATGATGTGATCCCATTAGATTTTGTGACAGTAATTTGAATTTTTATGTTACTGCGTAGATAATCTAAATGTTAAAGGTGGTTTTTTTTTTAAGTAGGAATGTAGAAGTCAAACTGAAGCTTTCTCCTTAATAAGGAAGTCTGACTAAGTGCAAAAACAGATAAATATATAAATGTCTGAAGTCTAATATAGAGGATGTCAAAGTGATTAAAGTAATCTTGGAAGTTATTAGCAAAATCATCATTACAAATAAGATATTTTAATGCTAATTTGACCTATTTAAGTCTTGCATTAAAAAAAAAAGCTACACAATGCAAAAACAGGCAAGATATTGCTTCCTATATAGTGTGCCTATACCTTCCCCCTTTAAACTTTTCTTTTTCACCAAAGCTATATCATAAAGAAATCAGATAATTCATTCAAGATCACTCACTGTTTTGCTGATTTTTGCAAAGCACAGAGGATAGACACCCTCTTCTGTTGGTATCAGAAACTGTTGGGTGTATTTGGTACAGCAAAGCAAGCATTTAAATTATAGTAGAATGCTGAAAAACATTACAAATTATGTCCTCGTGGACAATGTGAAAACTGCTGTCACTCTGTTAGCTTCATCTGGTCTGTAACATTGGAATTGTTGCTTCTAACAGTATTTTTCTCTGTTTCTGCTCACATTTTCCTTTTTAAATTCCTGATTATGAAAGGCCCTGGAGACACGCATGAATTATACCACTTTGGATAAATGTCTCAAAACCATGGGAAACAAAAAAGCAAAAGTATTGACCAAAAAAACAGTCAGTGATTTTTTACATGGATGTGTAGGAAGAAGAATGTGGGCATGTGACTATGGCGGGGGGGGGGGGGTGGGGGGTGGGAATCTTATATTGCTGCAACCCCTCTGTAGTCTGTTTTCTGTTAAAAATTCACCCTGCTTGTTAGCAGAGACAGAGAAGTTCTAGAGAACACCCTCTGGCAGATATACTGCCCAAAAAACAATTGCTTTCCACGGTGAAAGTATAATACTAGATGATGTGCACAACACTTCACCCTGCCAATAGCCAAAGAAACCACTAGAGAAGTTGCAAAGTGTGCAGAGCTGGCTTTTCAGTAAGGAAAAGTGAGGGGTAATCTAGGGAGTGTGAAGCGGTATTATCATCAGCTTTGGGAATAACTGGATCATAAAGCAATACTCTGCCGATGTCATATTTTAAAATACAAAATAGATTCTCTAATGGAGTCCAATATTATATATAAATATGAAACTTTTCCTAGCTTAAATTTTAATTTCATAGGGTGCTGGGTACCACAAACTAGAGCTTTCACATATGAAAATGCAATGATATTTAACTCGGGGGGGGGAAGGTGGACAAATAAAGGGCACTTAATGTTTTGGGAAGTGGGGAATAAATATCTTTCTGAATGGATATTACCTATTTTGGTTATTTTTAGTATAAAAATAATTTGGCTGGGTTTTCATCGAGAGTGTGAAATTTCATGAAGTTATTGAATGGAATATTTCACAATAAGGAACGACTTCCTTTCTTGACTATGCAATGTGCTCTGACCAGTGCATTAATATAAAACCAGCACAGGTAAGCTGCACACTGTTGGAACTACTCCCATTATCCACATAACAATGGTGCATAATGATACTCTCCCTTTCTGTCAGGATTCAAAACACTGAATAAGCTATGAAAAAAGAACTCAAATATAATTTCTTTTGGTCCAGGAGAAAAGGAGAAGGATACCCAGAAAATAAAGTGAGAAGGACGATACCTATTATTACAAGTGCAATTGAATTTACATCAGTATAGGTTGATGCTAGATTTTCCCCCCTTGTATCTGACAGAGGAAGAAACTGGGAAGTGCTAAGTACTGTACCAAAGATGCCTGGCAAATCAACAACAGCTAGCAGTCTTACGGGTTATAAAACTGCTTTAGCCACATTCGCTTTAACTCTTAGTAGTCTGTCCTGAGCATTCAACCTACTTTCTGAAGTGGAAGATAGGGAAATATTTCAGTGAAATTGTCATGTTCTTAGTACCACCGCTATAGCTCCAGAGGACCTAAAGCCTTTTGAGGCAGGGGGAGCGTGACACGACAACGACTCTGTCCCCTTCTGAGGGACAGATGCTGAAAAAGGTGCAGTGTGCCCTGTGCTCTCCAGGCTGCTTCTCTTGAGCAGCTCCGGGGAGCAGAGCCCTGTCTTGTAGGCTCAGATTTGGCTGCGTTTTCAGGTCTCTGCCTGCGAGGCTGCGTTGTGCTGGGGCTCTTTTGTGTCTGTGGACTTTGTGCCCCGTTTAATTTTTATTGTGATAATACTGAGTAAACTACGGTGTCTCTTCTCTCCTCTGCTTTAGCTGCAACTTGGAGAACTCACTCAAAATTGCCTGGAAATGGGTATCATGGTGCCACAGCAAATAGGAATGGAAAGAGAGAGTTCTGCACAGCAGTGTGGGAACAGGGGTACCGCTGCCTGGGCGTGTCCTGGGGTTCAGTCTCTCTGTGCTATCATCTGAGGGTCAAGTAATGACCCAGAAGTGTACTATGGAGTAATCTTTCATTCCAAACTCTGTGTTGTCACCTAGAACCAAAGATATTAATAGTGGGGAAAAAAAGTCTAAATATTATTCATCATAAAATTTTATTTATGTTATTGGGGAAAAAAGCCCCATAGCATGATATTTAGCTGCAGGTAAGGGTCAGAAGAAAACCATTCTCTGAATCTTTTTTCCTTTGGGCCTGTAATTACACCTACCTTGCCTCTAAAGGAGTACCTCAAACTTAGTGGCATTAAAGTGTTATATGAAAGAGCAAAGGTTGTTGGAAAGGCTCACTTAGTAAAGGAAGAGCCATCTTCCAGTTCCCTTTCCTTCCCCTTCGCTCTAATGCCAGCCAAAAAAATGTGTATATATGTCCTGTATATACGCATTATATATTCATATGTATACATATATGCACGTTATATATATACACTCCAAAACATATATATGTAAGGTATATTTTGGCCTAAAATGATCTTTGTGCTTTTCTTAACACTTCTGTACAAATTTCATCACTACTATGCATTGGTTTTGGTTTGTTTTTTTTTTTTTCCAGAGGAAACAAATTGTAAGTGAAGAGTAACGCCACTAAGGTGAACATCAATGTCATCTTGTAGCTGTTGACATAGACCTCAGTGCCAGCTGTCAAGAACATGCCAGGATGGCTAAAACCTTGCAAGTCTCATGGGCTGTTTGCCTACTCTGGTTAATGCTCTAGGCTGCAGGCAGGGTTGAGTGCATGCAACTCACTTGCAGAATAGCTTTGCAAATGGCAAGGAGTGCCACCTCCTGAGTCACTAAGCCTCTGGACCGTGCCCTGCGTGGGCATCCCTGGTGGGATACTGAAAACCCGATGCTGTGTTAGCAGCATCCGGAGCTGCTGAGTGTGTTTGGGCAGGGAGGCCAGGATGCTCTTGAAGCAGTTCCCACACCGTGACTGAAAGCACCTAGATCTTTGTAGTGACTTGCTGAGGAATGGTACCCAGCAATGAAACAACCCAAATATGCCAGGAGTTGAAAGCTGTTGAAAATAGCTGTGATTGTTAGCCCTGCAGATCTTGACCAATATTCTCAAATCTGGAAACTAAGGCTGAGAATGGACCAAAAAATTACCTGTTGTATATAGAGACATAATCAGATACCCAAAGACAAGGAACAAATGCTGCAATTTTTATGATCTTTCCTATGTATACGTTTGATAAGGTACTAAAATTTTTGAAGTAGATACATGCATCTATCTCCAGAGAATGAATTGACTTAATGATTTTGTTGCTGAAATGTCTCGAGTTTACAGCATGAGGTAATTATATTTGAGTCTCTAGGGAAATGGATTTATAGTAATGTGGGAAAGAGAAAGTTAATTTGATTATCGGGCAGAAGATCAAAAGACTTTTACTAACACAGAAGAAAGTCGCTGGCTGCTTGGCAATGTCTTACACTAGAAAACTGGGAGAAATGGAAATCTTAGACCAAAAGACAAACTCTGAAAATGCCTATATATGCCTACGAATATAATTTTAATTATTATTTTCTAATATTTCCTAAAATTAATTATTATTTTCTAATGTTTCCTAAAATGTTCTTGCAAGTTTTATAGACCCATAAAACATACATGTGAAGAAAGTTGAGTAATGCATGGAGTTACTCGTTATGTTATTTAAAGTCTATAGGCACAGGCAGGACTCTGTCAGTGGGAATAACAAGAGGGCAAGAGGTCCAAGTAATTTAGCATCCTAAAATTGAAGGAGATGCATTGTCTAGCCTGTATGCTAGTGTCATGTGAGATTACCCTGTTCCTAGGTAATTCTAGATATATGGCTGTCTTCTTGATTTTCAAAATCTAATAGAAACGATTATTCCATAACCTCTGAGTAACCTTTTCCAGGATATGTCTACTCTAATGGATGCAAAGGGGGTCCTATTGTACAGCACACATTTTTCTTTGCTGTGGGGATGCAGCTATTATTTTCTGGCATTCTGTGAATTAAAAAATTACAAACATTTAGATCTTCTTTCTCACTCGTATCTTACACACTTGGTGTGCCATTGTCTTGTAGTCATTGTTGGCGGTAACAAAGTTGCCATGGGAATATTGATTTGAAAAATTTAGCACTTTCCTTTGATGATAGGAGTATCTGGATGTTAATGTTTCTGTTCTTATCTTACTCGATGAAATGTAAATACCTACAGTATTTAACACAATTTATCAGTTTAAAAATGTGATAGCTGTTATTACTGCTCAGCATTGCTTTTCTCTGGCTACGAAATGTTTCAAAGAAGTTAATTGATTAAATATTTTACAGTCTGATTACTTAACGTTGGTTAAATACGCCATCAGTCAAGAAAATTTTGGGATATGTGTCTGATGAAAACATTAAGATTTTTCTCCACGTCATCTTAAGTCTAACTGCAATTTTAACTTAGCTTGAGACTTTACAACATCTCTACTTTAATTCTAAGTTGCTTTCCCAAAAACACTTCATGTCTTTTAATTTTTCACGTTGTACCAGTCCTTGTTTTTCTTCCTGCATTTAATGACAAGCCTCATTTATAGAAGATATTAATAAAATGGCAGCATCTGTCTTCTCCCAGACTTGCGGAGCATTTGTGCTGGCAGTGTTCGAGTTGTCTTAGAGCAGTCACTTGTTTAGGCTGCTGAAGGCTGCCCGGACCACCATGGCAATCTGCACTCTACTCTTTTTTTTCAGTGTTATATTAAAAATCTTTAAAATAGATAATATAAAAAGAGAAAACAATGACTTTGAAGATGAGGGAGCAAAAAATCTTGGACCTTAAAAGAGAATAATGATAAAATGTCACCTTGTCTGTTACACAGAGAACTCTTGAGAAAGGAGTTATGTATTTAATTCTTGAGCCTGTTTGAAATCAGACTTGTTTGAAAACAGCATCTCTTTTGATGAACAGGTGAAATCCAGGAAAATATTCAAGGAACAGAGACGTTTTGTTCCATTGTACTATTTCTTAAACCTATACTGACATCTGAGATAGAGAACTATTTTCTTTTCTGAGCCCAAATCTCATTTAGCAAAAAAAAAAAAAAAAAAAAAAAGTCTAAATCAAACTGCGTATTAAAAAAAGGGGGTGGGGGGAGCATTTTTGCTACTGAGGCCTAAAGAAATCTTTCAGGAAAAGAAATCTTCCAGGAACCTTTGGCAAATCATACATTAACAAACTCGTTAGTGTCATCTGATAATGAGAAGAAAAAGCCCCTCAGCTGCAAGAAGTATTGGGCAGGACAGAGAGGAGAGACACGGACAGCCAAGGGTCCGACACTGCTGCTTGAAAGCAAAGCTGCCAGCGCCGTTATCTTCCACAGGGCAGCCCCAAAAGCTGGCTGTGCTCGTTAACGTTCTCCGGCTTTCACTATAATTTGGACCAAGGTGGCATGCACAAACCTTTGGGAGTAGTTTCCCACTTCAATCCACAAATACAATTTCTTTCCGCTTACATGGCTTGCTCTGAAGCTCTTGAGCTACAGGATTTCAAGCATAAAACCTCAGTGGTGCGGGCTATCATTTGGCTGTGACCAGTGCTGAGGCTAAATTGCTTTAATTAAAGGTTACTCCAGACTAAGCTGCCAGTAG
The DNA here is from genome assembly GCF_965183815.1 of Platalea leucorodia. Taxonomy (NCBI): domain Eukaryota; kingdom Metazoa; phylum Chordata; class Aves; order Pelecaniformes; family Threskiornithidae; genus Platalea; species Platalea leucorodia. The sequence goes on from NC_138827.1 coordinate 65,228,186, forward strand.
TATTCATTACTGCAAGATTAAAGTTTGTTTATTAGGTTGTTATTGATGGAATTAAGCCGACTGATTGGGAGTAATTCAGAAGTTGAAAGAATTGAAATAACTGTGTCATACAAAGAATGAAACCATTTACTGGTAATATCAGAAAAACGTATGGATTGAAATAATAAGATCATGCCAATGTAACTAAAAGGGGACAGCAAAGATCTACTGCAAAGCTCAAACTTTTAATCTGATGTGGTCTACCAGCCCCTGTGGATGGACAGCTGTTACATCTAAGGTCAGCTGTGGCCATAGAAAGCTCCAAAATCTTACCATCTTTACTAGCGCATGGGGGATTGTTTCAGGATCAGCTGCGGCATGCACCTTTCGAGGCAGTTCCTTTGCACCAAAATCTTTTTGTTGGTCATGGTGGAGGATGATTTGGAATCATGCAAGGTACTGAAGCAAATGCCAAACTTGAAGACTGTGCACGCCAGCTGGAGGCCCGAGCTAGCTCAGCAGGGATGCAGGAGATGCTTTTCCTCGGATGGAGGGTACCATAGGACGCAAGGGAGATGCCAGGAGTGTGAGATATGGGCTTGGCGCCAGCGCCACCCTGGCCAGAAGAATGACTTTAATTGGCCTATCGTTGGGCCTGCTCTCTGTTCTGTTTCTCACCCTGCTATTTGAGGAGACAGAAAATTAGAAACCAGCCTATTGCTTTTTTTTTTATTGTTCTTCAGAGAGGTCTCTTGTGGTCTACCTGCAGGTGATCTATAATTAAAATGTCATATTCCATACAATTTTGAAGCTATCTGGCTGTGTCATGGGGAGGGAGGAAGGTGGGGCTGGGGTAGGGGACAAGGGGATGTGTTGCATGAAGGGCTGTTTTCCGACCGAGCCTCAGTCGGGATATTTGTTACCTTTGCTGACATGGGGATGCTGGGTGCTTACAAAGGTTTCCAAAAAGTCTTTTGTTGTTCTGACTGAATCACACCGACTTCAGTTAGCAGGGCCTCTGATATGCTTTAGAAAGCTAAAATGAAAGAAACCACCCCAAGAAGTATATTTTCTTTTTGCTGTTCATGGTGATTAATGTGAGTGGCTCTTCACAATCCATTTCCAATTAATTTTAGCAAAGGGAGCTCTGCTGGCCTTGTATATGAACTAAACTTCATATTAAAAGATTATTTAAGGGATTGCGGGCTAAGGATTGAACACAGAGCTTAAGCTCCAAACCAGCCATCATGTGAGTCACCAGAAGCCACAGTTCTTCCTCAGCATGAGTCATCCTAATGATAGATTTGGAGCCAGTGGAGCTTAGTGCCTTAATCCCCCCCGCCACCAAACCTGCCTCTCCTCTCTAAACCTCGCTAAAGGTCTACCTGGCCTCTGGTTGCTCTGAGGGTTGCTGACAGCCTCAGCTATGCCTGGAAGAAGACAAGGGGAGGTCACAGTATGTAACATGTTTCCAGCTCCCAGGTGATGTGGCTAGAGGGGAAATAAATGGGTATTTTAGTGGTTTCCAGTTCAGAGTTGGGACTGGGTGAACAGTAGTCATGCTGAAACCCACACCGATCCCCTAAAATTAGACACCTTTTGTCTTTTTAATAGGGGGAGAAGAAATGTTTTGCTCCCTCTTTCTTCAGGCTCTTTTGAATAGTTGTGGTACAACTTTATATCATCCTTAGTAAGGAAAATAAAACTGTTACTGCTTATGAGAAGGGTGTTATTTGAATGCTGTCCTTGCTGTCACAGATCTGTTATTATTTTTCGCTCTTCCCTGAGCTGTAATGTCCTCTACAAATACTGTTGATGTTGAAGAGCAAGAAAACTTTTTTAAATTACGTTTTGATAATTATATCATAGGAAACCCCATGCATGCCAGGATTTAAAAGAATGGAAGTTAACAGGCAAACCTTTGTAAGCTTAACTGCGAAACAGAAAAAGGAAGGAATGCATTAATCAGCATTATCTCCTGTAGTTTTATTCTGCTAATGGCCAAGATATACTATAGCTCTAAAATAGCTGATTCATTCTTCCACTTTTATTCTCGGGATGCACTAACAGCTGCAGAATATGATGCCAAGTGCTGGCTGCTGCCTGTCCTGGATTCAGACTGGCTGTGGGGAGCTGCTAGGATGGTGCTGATTTTAATCCAGTAAGCAGCCACAGAAAGGGAAGAGCAGAAAATTTTGGCTTCTGAGGGTGTGCGTGGGCATACATGGTAGACGAAACCTTTAGGATGGGGAGAATTCGGTCTGAGAAGAGATTTCAGGTGGTTGATTTTTCTTCCTTTAACCTAAGTCTAGCTTGATTTGTGATGCTTTCAATCACTTAGCCTCTTCTCCTTAGCTCCTTACCACTGGTAAGTGGTGATGGATACTTCTTCCCTCCTACGTTATCCATATCACATTTGAGATTCTTTTATGCTGAGAGATGACAATAGGATAAAAATGTGGGAAAACATTATTAGCGCTGTACAAGTTATATTTGTCTGAGGAAAAATGAATGCTGCTGTTGTTTGTTCCGAAGCAGCTGATAGCACTTTATTTTCAAGATTTGTGAGAGACAGGAGGAGAACAGGTTGTACTTTCATGGCATGCAGATACAGCTCAATTGGAGAGAAAGCACACTTACATCTGCTGGCTGTTATAGGTTTACAGCTGATTTGTTATGATCCATTCACCGAGCAGAAGGAAAAACTGTTACGTTCAACATGAAATGTAGTATATGTGCTTTTGATGCAAATAAAAAGTGGAAGCTATTGATCATTACTAAAAAACCCCATATTTTCTATTTGGGTTGAATCTTGACGTGCTTTGCAGAGGAGCAGTGCTCCCAGACAATATCAGAGCACTGCACTGTGTAAACATGAAATTTGGGTATTGTAGATGTTGTCACTTGAAGTCTACTCTGGACAAGCAAAGAGTGAAAAAATAAAGGGATGCCTCCTCTATAACGTAGAGTATCTGTGATAGCAGGAGAAATCAGATCTTGCAGAGGCTGGGCAGTAGCAAGCCTCAGACGGTGGAGTGGTCACCAGCAAGAAGGAAACTCTCTCTGGAGAATTTCTCTGTCTTCCCAGATAATGCTGCGGGAGAATCCCTCTTTGTAAAAGATGCGAATTCAGACTTCTATAGTGAGAAGAAAAGGAATGGGAAGAGGAAATTGTTATAACTTCTGATCTTAGAGATTGTGCAGTTGAAGCGATTGCTTCATAAAGCCTTGCTTTGTATGTTATTACTGAATATTACTCTATTGAAAGTCAAAGAGAGGATGCCTGTTTTAGCAAAGACAGCCCTAATCGGATGGAGAAAATAAAGATACAGACAAAGGGCAATTATACCGAAATATATTATCCTTCAAGGAGAAAAGCAGGATTCACACAAATCACCTGTCCATCAGTCAGCTCATAGCTTAGTTGCTCTGGGGGCCTGGGGCACTATGAGTGGACAAGTTTAGGCTGAGCCTGTCAATCCTGACTGTCTTGTTAGGAGAGATAAAAAAATGTATATGCTGTGATCCATATTCACCGATTGATGCTGAGAACTATACAACAGGGCTTTCTGCATGTGGAACTATACAGCAGCTTTCTGACCATCAGACCTCTTACATGGCATTTCAGGGTCATTCAGATTTCCCTACTTGAGAGAAGGGCTGGAAATCTGTTAGTAAAAGACCTCCATGTTTTCCCTAGTTTCTTTTACATTGAAAGGAGAAGAAAGATTCGATTCGCAGGTTGCCAAGTCAGAAATTGAAGATTTGATTGCTTGGAGTGCTTCTGCGGCTCCTTGATGTGGCACTAATTCTTGCAAAAAAAAAAGGTGCCTCGTCTGACTCTGTACCCTGTTTGTAACTTTTGATTATTCTTTCTGGATGCACATGAATTTTTCTGTGAAATTACTGGAAAAGAATGAAGGCAGATTTGAGAACGAATTGCCTGGAAAAATTGTATCTATGGGTTTGGCTTTTACAGCTGCCTTTTTTTTGAAGTGTTCACCTGGACGTGCAACAAACAAAACCCATTTAACTGCCCCCCCCCGGCTTGTTTCTCATATTTTTCATCAGATAGCTTTTTCAGCAGTTTTTCTACTCTGTAGTAATTCCATTCAGAGTGTACAAAATTGGGGCAAACACTGCACATTTGCCCTTTCAGCTCTCTCTGTTCTCCCCCTAAATACCTCTTGCACATAAGCATCGTGATGCAAATGTGTGCACAAGTTCTAATCTCTTTTGCAACTTGTGGGCCAGCAAGAGATAAAATACAGATGCTGTGTGACTGGGAAACAGGTTTGTATGTTAGAAGGAACAGAGAAAGGTATTACGTTAACAGGACATATCGGGAAAAGGGGGGGAAAAGTTGTATGTCTTTCTGCATTAGTATTGTATGACTTTGTAGGTACATGGCAAGATTGTTTTTAAATTTTAGCTTTTTCTTTAATATGTTATGTTACCCCAGTAGCACTGTTTATTACAAATGCGACCTGTTGGAAATCTATTTATAACCCTATAATTGCAAGAACAATTATTGCAGTAACACTGAGAACTGCAAATGAAGTGTGATGGTTAGATGTCCACTGGGATATTGCTCATCCATTCTCTATTAAGTCTATCTGCTATTATCAAACTTCCTGTACTTAACCATCAGGAGAGGATCTTGGAGGGGTTTTGCTTGTTCATAAGTACCCTGCGGGAGAGCAGTGCAAGCTATCAGTGTTTAGTAAAAACAAAGAGCAGACCACAGAAGAAGTCAGAACAATACCTTGCTTTTTGCACAGAGTTGTTCTGCTACTTCTAAGTATTGACTAGCCAGGCAGGTTAATTTTATATGGAAAATAGCCTTGTGATAACAAAGAAGATTCTTCATTAAAATAATTCAACAGACAACAGTGAAGTAGCAGTTAGAAATGGCTTACTCAGAGGGTGTAAAAGACCAAGCCCATTTACTGTAGGCAAAAGGTAGCCCTGAACAATATGTGAACAATGAACTGGCAAGAAGTGGTGAAAGGAAAAGGAATAGTGAATTTCACCCATTAAATTTCTTTTTCAGATGTGTTTGCAACCTATTTGCCTTTCCTTTTCCTTTTTCCTTTCATTCGATTTCAGTAGTGTATAAAGAAGACTTTTCCATCACCCAGAGCTATTGTTCCAGAACCTCATGGGGTTTAAGTTGGTATAGCATTAACTTACGTCATTGGGGCTGTACTAGCGCACCCAACCTGGCACTATTTGCCATTAAAAACGCATTTTGCCAACAGTAACTGCTTTTCTTTAACAGTGTGGTTCCCAAGTAGGTTCTCCTGCTCTTTGGGAAGGCGACCTAGGCTGTATCGTGGTCCTGATGATATTGCTGTTTGACTCATTTTGTCAATTGAATGCAAAGATTTATTTTTTAGGCAGTGTCACAGCTTGCATGATTCTGTTTTACTCCTACTTGTGAAAAATCAATCATGGGGAACATGGCAGGGGAAATTACCAGCATGAGCAGGGAGTTCCTTGAGCAGCAGCTTATCCCCATGCCAATCAAAAGTGCTTTGCTCTTTCCCTGCCTATGTTTGCAGAGGTCCATGTATTATTTTGGATCTGTTTTGTGGTATAAAATGAGAGCTCTTCCGTAAGAGTGAATGACTGTGCTTTTTATATGCGTCAGATTCTCTCGCCTATAACTTTTTACTATGATAATCATAATATGATACTTTATAAAATTATACATTACAATCCAGTGATACATTATAAAAGTATTAATATTTTATGTGTTCCCTGGGGGTGAAAGTTCTGCAAAAGATATCTATATATATCATGTGTATGTATAAAATATATATTTGTATATATATGTTTATCTCAGCTGAATAATGGAGGCTTCCTTCTTGTAGAAATATATGCTGTAGTCCTGATTAGCTCCAAGAGCAGGAGGATGCAACAAACGTGTGGCAGTGTGCTTGAGCAAGGGGCTTTTTACGGACTTGTAGGGTCCCAGCACAGACCATAAGAAACAATGTGTCGCTGTCTGTGGCCTGCAAGAGTATCTGAACTGGAAGGAGATGGAATAGCAGCGGTGGTGCTTTCAAGAATTTCAGCTGCTTGAATGGAGCTTTTCACATCTAAGCTCTCTTGTTAGAGAGAAACGAGGACGCTGGACACCCTGTTACAGAGCCACGCACCAGTCCTTTGTCATAAAGTTGGTGCTCAGCAAGGCTTGTGTCTAGCTCTCTGTGCTAAGAAGGAGGAATATCACAGTAATTAGCTAAAGTCTTTAGCAAAGTTTGAAACTGCTGTGGTATTGTCGCCGGATAGCTCATTTCTGAAAATGCAGTGGACGGATTTGTTGTTGTTGTTGTGGGTAGCAGGCACGGCAGAATCCCTAAATAACTGATGCCTGTGCTTAGCTGTCTTCCCACTACAGTGTACTTCCTAATCTTTGCTGGGTCATTTTTCTTGCACAACAGTGACACTGCTTGCTTTCTATTTTAATACTGTTACTGGTCAATGGCTGGTACTGACTGCAGTTTAAACAAAAATAAACTCTAAGGCCTTTGATTTAATTGCTTTCTGATGTACCATACTCTGTCAGTGAAGCAGATATCCTTGTTCTTAGACAACCTCTGATTTAATCTTGATTTTAAAGCAGTCAGCAAAGCCATTCAGCTCTCCAGTTTCTGATTCTGTTTATTGCCAATAGATTTGCATTTAAGTATCTCAGTTTCAGCAAACTCCTTTTCGAGGTTTTAAGACTTAGTTACCTCAATTGGTGCAGATTGGTGGTCTTGACTTCATTAGGGCCACTCAGTGGTGTGCATTTAAGGATGTGAGAGCCCTTTCCAGCAGTATGGCCTCAACATCTTTATGGATCATTAAATTGCAACGTAGTTGAAGGCAAAACCAGCAACAGCAAAGCTATTCCTACTGTAACACTCAAAAAGTTGTAGAGCTTTAAAAGAAATGTGAAAAATTTGGTTCCTATTAGACCTTATAGGATTAAAAAAAAAACCAGCAAAACCACCCACATCTGGGAACTACATCAAAATTATGGTGAAATTAAATTGGTAAAGGGAAAGTAAAGGCTTTAGCAAAAGCACTGTATGTTTACCCAGTTCCAATGGAAAGACCTTTTCTGTTGCTGAGGTGTACCTTAGGCTTTGTGTGGCAATATAGGATACAGGTGGATATCAATAAATGCTGCATATTGCTTATTTTATTTTAGTTTTTAAATCTATTATTTAAAGAACTTCAGAGAATACATGGCTATTGAATGGAAGATGATTGTTCAATGATAGGATTTGAAAATGGATTTAAAATCCATAACAAAAGCAAACATATATGCTCTATATACTTTGTTTTCTACACTAGTTGTGAGGACATGTTCCTGCAAAGCTGTATAAGGACCTTACTATATATGTTAGGGGTTAAATAACTTTTTTATTTTTTTTTTTTAATTTAGCTTCCATGTGAACTTAAGCACTTTCACCTACCCACTCCTAGGGGAATGAAATACATTTACCATAATTCAACTCTAGCTTAATTTCCTTAGGTACATGGTAAACCAATGATCTCTGGAGAATGTGCTTCTTTTGTAAGAGGATTACAAACAGAGGAAAGCATTAAATAATTACACAACTTCCAGATATTTATGACTGCAGTGAGATCACCTGACATTTGGGACTTTTTTTTTTTAATCTGAAATTGAACTAATCCAGGGTCTTTGGTGATTCTTAATGTTTAAAGTGTTCTATGCTTTTAAAAAATATCTATTATCTCTTCTCACCTTGTAGCAAAAAGATTTATATAGAGCTCTACCAAATAAAGCTATTAGTAAAGTATCCTAAATGACATTGATCATGCAATGATTATGTTTTTAGAAATATGTAAATCGAGGTATGAATTTGCTTTCTGTTAGTATTTGTACTAACTTACAGCTAGACTGAACAACTGTTCTGTAAGGGACTCCTTTCAAGGTATGAGATTCAGTGTTACAAAATTAGCGTGATATCATAGAAATTCAAAGGCAGGGAAAACAAAACTGTGCTGCTGGTCAAGAGCCTGTGCTAAAACTGATTGGAATTCAGATGCATTTTTGGTTATTAAAATGGCCCCTCAGCTTTTTTTAGCTTGTGGATCTCTTACACATGATTTGATCTGAGTTCCTGGGAGCTCAGGCCAAGCTGTGTGTATCCAGTTGTACCCATGCTTGGTCCCCTGTAGCATGTATTGACTGTAACCGTGTGCTGGACGCGTTGTCACAACTGATCTGCATGCATGCACCAGTATCCATTCCTATATGTTCTCCATATGGAGCCCCAGCCACTACGGTTCTTTGTCTTGCACTGACTGTGCTTGCAGTTGCCACAGATAGCAGTTGTATAGCTCCCTTCATCAGCAGAATGGCTTCAGTACATCCATACCCCGTGGAGAGAAGATAAATTGGCAAAATAATCAGAGGAGAGAGGAAGGGATAAAAACTGCCTCTTTGAATCCCTGCCCCGTTTTACACGGCAGCAGAAAGCAGAATTTTGCTTTGTGTCTTTCCACCCTAATTGTGGATCATGGCTGCAGCTTCACCCTGCGAAGCACCACATCTGAGCAATGGACCTTCCGTTGACACTGTGTACTGATAGGATTTTGGCTAGTAAAGGATTTTACAAAAGACATACCAGAATGGTTTTTGTTGTACCTACATCAGCATAAATTACTCTCTTCTACATATAAATCTATATCTGCCTCTCCCTGATGTTGCCACTGATGTTCCTGATGTTCACTGTTTTTTAACACGTTTATATATAAGAATGCAGCTGAGGAGCTTTAGTGGGCCGAGACGTCGTGTTCCTGCTGTCAGGCTACGGAAGTCACAGAAGAGCCAGACAGGACCTGAGGGCAGCCCAAGCATCTGTGCGGTTGTTTTTCAGCTGGGGAGCAGGACAGACCGCCTTGGTTGCATGATGGAGATGCTTGTGCTGCTTTGGGCAGTGCGGCTTGCTGGCTGGAGCCCGCAGCGCTGTCCCAGCACAACTCCTCCAAGGGACATTGCTTCTTCCACCTCCCAGCATGGTCTGGGAATGCAAACACCTCCTGCAGCCTTCCCAGTTCATTTGTCTGACCTCAGGTAACCCTTCTTCTATGAAAGGGGGAAAAAGCGGTCATATATATACCGCATGGTAATAATCTGCCTTCTTATGACATCACCCCAATGACATTGCACCTTGGCGTGTTGCCATAGAGTGCCTACATCTTTATGAGCTCATGGTCTGGCAGAGGCTTTATCAGTGCATTGCAGATGAGCAAGCAGACAGACTGACACGGGCATTGAGGACAGAAGCTGGAATACCTGGAGCGGAGGGTTTTCTTGCTCAGCCAGACGTATTTGTGAAGCGGAGTTTTTCAGCCTTGCGCTTTGTGATGTGAAGGTGATAGGAGTCACATCATCCTGCTGAAGGTCTGTGCAGAACACATTTGCTCTGAATACTGCTGGAGGGATTGTGAAAAACACGGTTGCCACCTTGTATGTATCAACATGTCCTGTGGAGACACACAAGGTCAAGACAGCGTTGTCCTATTCAACAACCCAGAATTTCCCCTGCTGCATAGGGCTGTGCTCCAGGGACCTCTTCTCGATGCATCAGATGCATGGTCATGTCATGTAAACAGGACCCAGACAGCAAAAACCGAGCTTGCTGCTCATTAAGCGTCTTCATTATCACATGTCTGAATAGTGATAAAATGCAAATGCGGTATAGAGGACTATATGTCAAAATAAGGACTATATGAATAAAGAAAACATCCAGGATGTGTTTTAATTCCACTCATCTTAAAAGCCACATAATTAAGATGATGAAGATGATTGCTTCTTCATCTTCAGGAAAAGGAAAGAGGAAACAACATAGATAATGTGCCAAAAAGAAAGGAAAACTAGATATAAGGTTGTTTAGGAATAATTTTCACAAAACCTTTCCTGTCATCTTACAGTCTTCCTTGTTATCCATCAGGAAAAACCAAATCACAGCTATTTATATAGCCTGCATTTTATTTAGTTCCCCTCTTTTCCAGCATGACTATAGTTCTGGCTGCTCTTAGGGAAGTTAGGAAATGAGTTAGCTTCAATATTAATGTAGTGAGTTACATTTGCAAAGGCAATCAAGAGCTTTACACGGTGTTCTGAAATACCGGAATTCAATTCACAGACTTTGCCAAGGCTCTATTTTTATTTTGTCTTCATCTGATGTTATCGAGGTTGTTCATGTTCCAAAAATGGATGAGTTTTAGCAGTAGTTAGCAGTTGGTAATCGGAGTCAAGAAGACCGAGGCTTTTAACACATTCAGAATGTTTAATTTCCCCTCCATCTGATGATAATAATTTAACATGTAAAAAAAAAAATAACACAAAATTATGTGGATTTAAAAAAGCCTCCCACGCACCTTATGGAATTAAAATACTGTGTGGGCCTGGAACCACGAGTATCTTCACTAAGTATGATCTCCAGAAGCATGTTATATTTGAGAAAAAAATTAAATGAAAAATTAATCGTAGCTGTTTTAGCCAAACACTCTGCTTTTCTAACATCTTGCTTATGCCCATTAGGTAATCATGCCATTTATGTTTAACTGAAAATTTTCCTTAGGGTGATATCTGTAAAATTTAAATATTTGCTTATTCATTTGGAGAGTTTCTATTCTTAGAACGTAACGTTACGGTAAGTCTTGAAGCATGTCCAAGGAAAGGTCAGGCTTTGCTGAAACTTTCTTAGCTGAAGCTTTTTCACGCCAAAATGTATTTAACAGTATAGTCTGCTGTGTATTTTCGTAAGGTCAGATGATTTTGGTTGCGGCATGAAGAGCTGGTTGAAAGTCTGGCTTCCCAAGCAGACCTGGCAGGCAACCAAGATATATACTATGCTTTGCAGAGTCACATAACAGGCTGACGCAGAAGACACACTGGAGATAAATGTGGGAAATCCTATCTGCTTCATCATCCAATAGATGTGGAGAGGAAAAAAAAGCCAACCAACCCTTCTCTGAGACATTTTTAGGAAGTGATCTGATGAATATATACTATAAATGCTTTTTGTGAATTTTTTTTTTTTTTTTGGAAGCATGGCAGGTGGGACTTGGAAATTGTTAAAATAAGAAAGGATAGACACAGCCTTAGTGTGTTCAGGAATACATGTTACTGCATTTTGTTAATAATTAGCCTTTTTTAATTTACCTAGCAAAAAACCCAAGATGACCATAGAAAACTATTCCTTTTAATGGTACTAGTAGGACTGTAAAATGAGAACAGCACACGTTACAGTGTAGTACAGTACTAAATAATCCCATTCTGACTGTTGTAACAATTATTTCAGGTTTTAATCTCAGACTAGAAACCCTATGAAGTGAAACTGCACAATCTGCAGAAAAGGAAAAATGATGATGCTGAGGGAGGGAGCCCTCATTTCCTACAGCCACTCATCTTAAAATGCTGCCCATTGCACAGCGGAGGAAGTACTCGCAAATTCAGGGTGCTGCTTGTCTCCACTCTTCCCAGAGGCCATGCATGGATGCTGAACATGCCTGCGTTGTTTGTAAATGCTTTTTATATTGTCCCTGCAGTATATATATTGCAATATGAAAAGTATAATATTTGTGGCAAAATTTACTCGTTTTCTCAATTAAAAGGACAACATTGCTCAGAGTGAACCTTTTCAAAACGTGAGTTGATCTGGAAGTAACCTTGTAAGTAGTAGAGCTTAGAAATGTAATAAAATGCGGGGGAAATTTTTAATATAATTTAGGATACAAGAGTCAGTGAGGAGATGCAGAATGACATGGAAGGGATGCACATACAAAATACAAATACATACAAAACAGAGATGTTTGTATGATAGTGGTGGTGGCTTGTAGTATAGACCCTTTATGATACAGTTAGACTACAGTTAAGAATTAAATTACAAAGAGATTTATCAATGATGCTTTTGTACTACGTATACTTTGACAGGTTTCATTCATAAATCTCATATACTGAGAGCGTTTTACGAGATATCATTACAGAAGCACTAAAAAGATACAGTAACTGTGAGCAGATTTTGCCAAAAAACATTTCCTGAAGAAGACAGTCATGCACAGCAAACCAGAAATATGCTATTTTTAAATGGATTTGTATATAGAAAGCATCTTCAGGAAGAAGAGATGGAATTTTATCTTCCTTAGGTATACGCCCGTTGTTAAGATATTTTTATCGTGTACTGCAATCTAATGTTAGATCATATAAGAGGGGGTTTGTACACTCCTTTCTCATTTCTGGTAGGAAATTAAATTCTGATAAGGTTCTATATGATGTCTTTTATCACTCTGTAGAGTAGCAATTTAAAGACCAGAAACACATATGGTTTTTCATCGTTGTGGTCCAGTTTTGACCACTGGAGTTGGTTTCCTGCTGCTGTTTTCACGAGGTCAGAAAATGCTTTGTCTAAAATCCAGTTACTTTGCTGCTAGCCTTCAGTTTGAGGAATGTTCTGTTAAATTCAAAATACGTGGTTGCAATATTGAGCAAAAATTGGCTTCCTGCTAATAAATTAATACAAATAGTATTTGGTTTTCTCTCAGCTCTCTCATTAGTTCCTCATATGAAGGGTGAGTAAACTGCAGATGAGAAATTATAGGAAAACATATTTTGTAAAATGAAGCATCAGTTACAGTCAAAGAATTGACTGTACTGAAAATTAAGCAATGAGGAAAACAAATTGTGGATGTGAGGAGTCTGCAATGCTGATATGAAAGATAGTATGGGCTTGCCAGTGCTGAAGGGAGAGCACAAGGGCAGGCTGGAGTATCAGTGTCAGTGCTTACCAGAGAACCTCTGCAAGTACCTCCTGAAAGGAGGTTGTAGTGAGGTGGGGGTCGGTCTCTTCTCCCTAGTAATGAGTGATAGGACGAGAGGAAATGGCCTCAAGCTGCACCAGGGGAGGTTTAGGTTGGATATTAGGAAAAACTTCTTCACCGAAAGGGTGGTCAGGCATTGGAACAGGCTGCCCAGGGAAGTGGTTGAGTCTCCATCCCTGGAGGTATTTAAAGAACGGATAGGTGTGGTGTTCGAGGACATGGTATAGTGATGGACGTGGCAGTGCTAGGTTAATGGTTGGACTCGATGATCTTAAGGGTCTTTTCCAACCTTAATGATTCTATGATTCTAAGTAAAAAGCAAGGAAGATGAAGGAGACTGTCAAGGAGCAGCGATGTAGAGGTAGATGCGTGCCCTGCATGTTTATATTCGATCTCATTTTGCAGTGGCATTCCTGCCTTTTATTTATAAAAATAAAAAATGTTATTTTTATTCTTCAAGTCTCTCAATGAGACAGTTTTGTTACATGTCCTGCTTTTCAACCTTCATGGCGTTATTACAAAACTAATCCATATTTTGCTTTCTGAAAATAACATGGAGGACATAACGGAGATGAATATCCAGCCAAAGAACTTAAATTGCTGTCTTTAAGAGATGATCTTTAAACATAATCTGCCTACAAGTAGATTATACTTTTGGTTATTTGGATGTAAATATACTTTTATAAGAGAATTTTCTGCTCTGGAAAGTGAGTGGAAGGAATTTAGAGAAGATGCAGAAAAATTATTAGGAAGCTCAAGGAATCAATTTCTGTTTGAGAATTAATGACAATAAAGCTTTACCAGCAGAAGCTACAAGGATCCAGGGACTTCAGTGTCTTGCAGTAATGCATGAGTATTTGTAAAGAGGAAGAGAAAAGCTTGAAGATTATTTGATTTCAGTACTAGGTCACATAATTGATGGGGGTTTCAAGCTGACAAAAGTCTAGCAGTGAAGACATCTAAAAGTGGCAAGTTTAGAAAACGTAAGGGGGTGAGGGAGCATCCCAGCAGTGGCTGAGTCTACCAGGCTCAGTCTTAATAAAGACAAGGTACAAATCTCAAGATCTCCTTCAAAAGAAGTAGGGTTGGGCTTGCTTTGGTTTTTTTTTTCTTTCCTTGTTTTCAAACTAACCCCAGATCAGCAGGTTTAAACATATCTTATTTCTTCTTGTGAGAATCTGAGTGCAGATGTTTTTTTTTTTCTTCTGCATGTTTTGTTTTAATGTTTTTGTTTTACAGTAAATGCATTTTCCTGTAAAAAGTATACAGCACACTGGTTCCTAGGGAATAGTTGAATTTTATTTTTGTTTTGACTTTTAAAACATTTTATATTTTCTTTTTCTCTTACTTCTCGCATTTCAAATGCATTACGGTCATTGGTTCTAATGGGAATGCCAATGTTAAAGTTGGTTCAAGAGTAATTTAATATATTTAGGTGTCAGTGTTAAAATTCTGTAAAAGCAAATATGCATTATTTTGAGTGTTTGTAGATATAGATAATAGATATCCTGTGTTAAATTCAGGTTTGTGTGGAGAAAGTGTAATATACAGTTATGGAAGTATGTCAAGTGATATTGGAGTTTACATAGCAATAATGAAAGTGGAAAATTAAGCTCCTAAATATATATATATGCATACACTGTGTCACGATTATGCAAAGAAGGAAGTGGAAGATGGTCTTTTCAAACTGGAGAACGTTTATTTTTGGTGGCCCTATCCATGTACTTATCACCAGGAACTGTTGCTCTAAAGGGCCATGAGAACATAGCTGTAGAGCAGAAAAATCTTGAAACTACCTAAACCTTCTTCCACTCAAATAATAAATAAATGAGGTCAGAATGCTCATTATTTTAATTAAATTAATGTATAGTTATTAAAAATAACAATATTTCATCCTCCCATCTTGGAGACAGGAAGGACTGTTAATTCAGGGTTCAGAAATACAAGAGCAATATAACTCCAAGGCAGCTCAAAAATTGGATGGAAAAACAACTGCTCGTGTTGCTGCTTGGGCACAGATTTTCAGCTTAGCCATGGCAGTCGTCTTGATACTCATATTAATAGTATTCTGCCTTGTCTTCTGATTACACAGGTTTTGCAGATACCCAAGAAAACATACATTTAGATAAAATGTAGCATGATTTATATAGCTTGAGCTAATGAGTAAGTTTTTACTTAATTAAATGAATTATGCAGACATTTTTTAATTGTCAAAATGCCAAAAACTGATATGCTGGGCTTTGGAAATCCTCTCTATTTTTAGAACAATACTGACTTTGTTTCTTATAATGAATTTTTTTCAGGCTAGTAATCTATAATGTGCTCAAAGCTATTTTGATATGGTTATCTTTAATTAAGCACGTAAGTTATTAATATTTTGAAAGTTGGATTAAATTATTTTGGTAGTATTTTTAACATGCCTATTTGTAATTATATTCTTTCATTACAGCAGACAGATTGGTAAGTCATTAGTTATTAAGAAAAAAATATAATTGTTCTAATGAGTAAACAGGGCCTTTCACACAGTAAGTTGATAGTGTTAAGCACTACTCAGGAGGACCATAATGAGTACTTCAAGACTATTACCGTACTGTATGTATCTACCTGTATTTAAATCATAAGTCATAAAAATTGTGGGGTTTTAAAATTATTATTATGATGTATCATGCAGCTCATACATATTCCTGCGAGGAGTTCTACAGCCATTTTAAGCTGTAGAGTAAAAAAGGTAAATTAACCATGAAAGTCTATTCAGATGAAAGCAGGAGATGAAACTTTGGTGCAGAACAGTAAACCAATGTAGGTGTAAAGCTCTGACAGCCTCTGGATCTTGCTTCGTTTTCCCAAGCAAGCCTTGCAGTGCTATTGACAGCGCGTGTCGTATGCTCTAATGCCCAGGATCCACGAGGTAAAGCTAGGACTGCCTTAATTACCATCAACACCCTCACTGCTGCTGAAGGTTTAAAACAAATTCTTTGATTATATACGTATATAACTATTACCTGCTCCTTATATAAGCTGTGGTGTAAAGGGGTAAAATCTGAATTGTGCATAGCAAGACGTCATATTATACAATATTAGAAATATCTTTCCTCAGCATGTACTTAATATTCTGCTGTGTTCTGGTATTGGTAGAACAAGCACCCTGTGAAAGTGAAGCAATTAATGCCTGATGTGATTTATGGTGTCTTAAATTGGGAGGTTGTAACCATAAATATTGCAAAGGGGGTTGATTTTCAGATGATGCCAAACATTCCCATTCTAAAAATTGGATCTCAGCGAAATGTGTAATATTAGGAAAGTAAACACATCATTTTAAATTTCATTTCCATTCTTCTATGTGCCTATTACAGATCACATGAAAAAGGAAGCCATAATAGTGTGTCATATATTGAACTCAATGAAATGTATTATAATATTAATCACTAGAGATTTTTTCCTCATTGGGTCTTTATGTTGGCTCATTCAGGAATAATACAGTGCCACTTTCTGACCTGTCATCAGTGTCACCCCAGTTCTCTTCAGCTTTTACATTGAGAAAATTATGTTGTTGAACTGAATGCTAAAGAAGCAGATGGTTTTTAAGATTAATTTTTAGAGTTAGTACACTAGCCCTTCCCAAAATGTTTTAAAATTTTTCTTTCATCCTTTGAAAGATTTTAGAAACTATTTTATTCATCCTTTCATTACTGCGGCATAAAGACTAATGAATATTATACATTTCCAGTGTTACTTATGTACACATAGGTAAGCATACATGTTCACACACACAAAAATATGTATGTATATATAGAGACAGAATGAATGAATACATGACTGAATGAATACTGGTTGTGTTCTGAGTTCTTCTATTTTCACTTCTCTTGAACTTCTTGATCTCATTACCACCACCCAGTGGAAAAGCTTGGAGGTAATGCCAAGTCCTGAGGTGAACTTCAGGACTTCTTCATATGGAAATACTTACTACTTCAGTAAATGAGCCCAAGCTTACTGTAGGTGAAGTTTCCTATTGACTGTGGAAGACTTTGATCAGTTCTTTAGACTCCAGATCTTTTAACTCTGGAAAAAGTTGTGTGGACGTTGGCAAGGAAAATAATCTGCTTCTGATAAATGGCCACAACCCATCTGCTATCCTAGATCTCAAAATGTACCATTTTCCTATTTATTCACTAATTTGCTTTTGTTTACCAAGTGTTCTCTTGACGCCTCGTTTATTTTGGTTAAAAGCCTTTCATTTCTTAAGTATCTCTGAAGTGTTGTGTTCTTTACCAAAGCAAGTTTTAACTGGTTAACATTGAGTGAAAAATTTTAATTGGTAAAAATTAAAACTTGGTGCTCATTATGTAGTCAACTCCCTTTCCAGAAAAGTGGAAGACCCTGAAGGGAAGGGCTGCTTGAAACCTCTTTGGATATTGCTTATGGACTTCATGTCTCGTTGCCTTTAATATTGTGCTAGCTATGTAACCCGCCTGATGGATTTCAGGGAGTTTTGGCTGGTGACTCTGTGGAAGTGCACCCATTCTGTGGTCTTACTGCCCTTTTTTTTTTTTTTTTTTGGATGTATGGAGGGGTGTATTTTTTTACTGAGTTTTTCCATGCTGTCCCTGAAAGATTGTTCCTTGCACTGTTGTGCTAGATTGCTACAGAAGTGACGCTGAAGGGTATTTTATATAGGAGTCAGTTGTGAAAACTGGAGGTATTGCCATTGGTGAGATCATATGACTCAGTTTTTGTCATATGATTTTTCATAATTTGATTTAATTTGTTCTGTTTGGTTTTGACTTAGATGTTTGGGTTGAGTCGATGTTGGGAAACTCTAATTCCATCACAGATTGTTCTCGGGATTCATTTAGCAGTCGCTGGCTCCATTTGCTTTTCACAGAGAGCCACTTGTCAAGTGTGTGTGATAGAGGATTTGCTTGTAAAACGGTGTTTAATGTAGCAGAGTGAACTGCATTTTCAGTGTCTGAAAAAGGCAACAGTTGCTTTTGCAGAGGGTTCTTTTACCTTGGCTGGACCATCAGGTGTTTTCTGGCCCTTGTAAAAGTCTCTTGCTATTTAATGCTTTGGTGGTACACCAGTTACTTGTTGATGTCACCTCATATTCAGAGGGTCATTTGCAATTTTTTTTTCTTTTCCTTTTTTTTTTTTTTTTTTTTTTTTTTATTAAGGAGGGATTAGGGAAGAAAACAAGAAGGAGCGTGCATGAGCTGTTGGGGAAATTCTGCAGCATAAACATTAAGAAGGGAAGATACAGATGACCGTGTATTTGATTCAAGAACAACAGAAAGTTTTTTTCCCCATAGTATCTGAAAGCAGATAGTGGTGATATTGGTAATTTGGAAGAGAAGGGGCGGAAAAGCGTTTGCATCTCTTACCCACATTAATTTGTTCAGGGCTCAATATAGATGCTATGGATATGTGAAAAGAGGGAAGGGGTAATTCTCGCCAGACTGCTGCTTCCTGGAGCTGTCGTGCAAGAGCTATGGCATAAAATCATGTGCTTTGGAGGGCTGAAGGAGCAAAGAAAAGAAAAAAAACCCACTATGTTTTAATAAATCTTCGTTGCTACTTTTGGGATCAAGCAGAAATATTAGTTTAAGCCTTTGCAGTCATCCCCCTGTGACTCTTGAGGGCTGCAGGGTACAGCTCACGATTTGACTGCATGCTGTGGGGCTTTAAGTCACTATTGCCTTTCCTTAGCTTTTGTGATACCCGTGCTCCACTTAGCTCTTGCGTTGAAACAGGGAACCCACTCTGATACTCTTCACAGACAGTGAAGACTACCAGAGTGTCCCAGTTTCCTTTTTTCTAGCTTCACCACCCCCATAGCTGATGAATGAATGCATTTCTAATATAGTGTGTAATGTCTATTACACCATAATGGCCTTTAAAAGGTACACAGGATACTCCTGTTTTTCCTTCCGCTTAATGCAAGGATGGCAGACATCTGAAATGGGGAAAAACATCCAAGGCTAAATGAAAAGGGAAAAAAAAAGGAGCAATAAAAAAGAAGACTGAAAGTGCAGGAGATGGTAAAAAGGTGCGTCTCAGACAGCAGATTACTTACGAAGAGATATTCTTAGGATAAACTGAATTTTATTGAATTCAATAAGAATTGCTGTGGGAGCTGAATTGAGTTTCTTGTGACTTACAGCACAGGTATTTCTTTCTATCCTTGATGGATATGTTTCAGCAGTGAGTGAATGATTTCTCAGGATATATTCACTTGGTAACACATACTCTGTGCCATGCTTTAAAGGCTGTTAAACAAAAGAGGATTGTTTATACTGTTGAATATTTTTTCTGGATTATGCCAGGACTATTTCTTGAATGATGAATATTATTAAATATTAAAATGCAGAATGCTGAGTATTGTCACAGGCAGAAAACCAGTACAATGTGTGTGAATAAGTGTAATTTTCTCACTGGCTTCTAGTTCACAAGTTTTCCAGAAAGTCTCTCAAATCTATAGCCTGTTTCTTGAGTCAATATTTGCAGTTTTATACAGGAACAACACCTTGAAGATTTTTCCAAATAGGAAGTATCAGGGAGAATAAGAGAATGAGTAAATTGGCAGCATTGATTATTATTATTATTATATGGCAGTGTTGAATAAATAGCAGCATACACAGCTCAAACCCCAGATACTTACCCAGGGGAATAGGATAGAGACAGAAATAGGTAAGACTGATGGTATGTAGGAGCCATGGGGTTAGGGACTGATGAAATTAGCAATTTATTAAGGTTAAAAAAAAATAAAAAATCAAAACAACATTTGGGAAGGAAGAAGCATCTTGAACCTGTGTGATCACAATAGAGAAACAGAATGAGGCAGGAAGAGTCAGTGAAGGATTAAAGGAAGACATACAAGGAAAACTGCAGATAGCAAAGTATCAGAGAAGCAGCCAAAAAAAAAAAAAAAAAAAAGAGGCCAACCAAAATAAGTAGGAGTAGAAAATGTACATTTTGCTTATTAGCAAAACAACTTGTAATTTCTTTATGAAGTGCTTTGGAAGAATCAAGTGGTCTATAGTTCTGTTTTGTTTTTTTTTCTTCTTTAATAGAAGAGGACAACAATCTTCATTAGCAGAAGCTATAGCAGCTTTTAAAGTTATTTAAGATACTCTCGTTTTTTGCAAAGCATGTTTATCCTTTCAAACTTGAGCTACAGGAGTAGATCACGTCTCTGTTGCTACAGTAAGACGTTTCCCCTGTCCTCATACTCTAACAAGAGTGTGCAAGCAGTGTCTGCATGCTTCTGAAAGGCCAGACAGCAGCCATACAACCCTGAAAGTGCCTGTGTATGACTGCAGTAGGTGTAATTTAACGGGTCAGCAACGTGTAATGAAATGGTTAGTGCAAATATTTAAGAGAACAATGTTCTCGTTCTTTGAAATGGTGGATGCATGGACTAAAGTGTCTGCGAGGAGTTGTGCTCTCAGGCAGATGCATCCTGACATTTAGAAAGTGGAAAAAGTTGTTCTGGTCCAAGCTGGGGAATATATTTATTCCCAGAAAGGAACTGCATAATTTTATTTCTTTTTTTTTCATATTTTTGTTATTCTTTCTCTGTCTTTTTATGACTCTATCCTACCTAAACTTAGGATGTTTTTGAAAGAGAATCACGCCCATGTTCCTGTCTGAAACTGGAACTCGGTCTTAAATGTGCTGTGTTGTTGAAGTCAATCAAATATTTATGATATTGACTTCATTTTTGCACTGTAATAAATTTGCTGGTTATTTCTGGATGTATATGTACATACTTATAAGTAGAAAAACAGTGTTGTTACGTGCATTTACATTTTCACTCTCTTTTTTGGCTGTAACAAGAAGCAGCAAATTCTGATCGCTCACCTGTGTCTCAGCTGTCAAAACTTTCCACTTTTGCCATTGCCATGATTCCTTCCTAAGTACTGAAAATGCTGAAGGATGAGTGACAGCTGTCAAAATTTACTGTTCACTGTGTATGAAGGGAAGTAACGACAGAAAATGTTTATCAGAAGAAGGCACCTCTCATAAATTGGGGCTTCCTTCATCAAGGATACAAACTGCAAAGACAGGAATTTCTGCCAGCAAAGTGTTTGCCCCCTCCCAAATTTCCTGGAAGCAGTTCCTTTATTTTGGAGGACAAGATGATAGGATGGTGGTATTATGTTGCCAGCAGTAAACGCTGACTAAGAGACATTTTCAGATGTTACATCATGGTTCTGGGCTTGTTTTCTAAGGTGTTCCCTCTTTTGGCACCGGACTTTCAGCCCATAAATCTTGATTTTCGCAATCCAGAATAAAGGTAAAGCAGGCTGGAAGATGCGCCAGCTAAGAGTGTTTCAAGTCTTACGTGATAAAGCTGCAAATCATAGATCTCTTGGGGAAAAAAAGGACTTCGAGCATCTTTATTAAACACATCTTATACTGTGGCAAATTCTGGTTCCGGCAGCGAGTTCTGATTTGTGTGCTACAAAGAGAAGGCAACACTTACGATGGTGAAGGAGTATGGTGGATATTATAGTTACCTCATGCTGATGTACCTAATGGTTTTTAATCCACAGTTTGCTAGGGGCTCTATAAAACGGCGCGAGTACATTACGCGTACGTTGAGGCTGAGGGTGAGGATCGCAGAGGCAGCGCCAGAGCCTGCAACCAACCACGGTTCTTCTCCTTTTCCCCGCAGCCGCCGAGGCCCTGCGAGGCAGGGCGGGCAGAGCCGCCCCCGCAGCCTCCCCCGGGCCGGGGCGGGCAGCCGCCGCGCCGGGAGAGCCGTGAGTAACCGCGGGAGGGTGGCTAAGCGGCGGCGGGCACCCCGCGAGGAGGGATGCAGCCGCAGCCCTTCCCCGCCGCTCCTCCCATCCTCACCAGAACCACGCCGTGACCCAGAAGTTTTGCCAGCGCCCTCCCCGTTTTTCCCAGATCGCCGGCCCGCCCCGGGCGGGATGCGGCGGGGTGAAAGGGTGCTGCACCGGCTGCAGCCCAGCGAGGGGCGGGATGGAGGCCGCCCTACGCCGGGATGTGAGAAATGACCGATTTCACCCCGTTCCGCCGTCACGGGCCAGAGGAGCCGAAAGCGGCGGGCGGGGGCGGCTCCCGATCCCGCCAAGCGCCTGCTAACGGGCCCGGCCCGGGGAGCGGGGGCCGCGGGGGCGGCTCCGCCCTGGAAAGGTTAAGGTGCCTGCTGAGTTAGGCATTAAATATATATATATATACATATATATATATGTATATGTAATAAAAGCGAGGAGGGCGCGGTGGCAGGGCGCGGAGGCTGCTCGGAGGAGGGGCAGGGGCTGGGGGCGGCGCGCCCCGGGCATCTCTGCCTGCCCCCCCAATCCCGGAGGAACCGCGCTCGCCCGCCCGCGGTAGTGCCCCCCCAATACAACAGGGGAGCCCCTGCGGGGGGCACACCCCGCCTGCGGGGCTCCGTCGCTCGCTGCGGTCGGGGGTGTGCCGTCTCCCCCTTCCCCCCGCACCTACCGCCGCCCCGGCGCCGCCCCGGCGGGGGGGGTCGGCCCGTCCGCGGCGGGGGCAGCGGGGCGTGGGGGCTGTGGGTGGCGGTGAAGGCGGCGTGTGACAGATGTCCTCCTCTGACAGCTCTCGGTATCAGCCCAGTGGCTCCCTGCCATTGGCTCAGTGCAGCCGACCGGCAAGGCTGCTCGCTATAATAACACTATGCCTGCCAGAGGCGGCAGCTCAGACGGCTCCGCCGCGGCCGTGCCGCCGCTCCTCCCCCGGCAGCCAGCGCCGCGCCGAGCCTGAGGGGCTGCACCCCCCCGCCCCTCAGCCGGCCGGCGGCGCCGCACATGCCGGGAGGC
Source organism: Platalea leucorodia (assembly GCF_965183815.1). Classification (NCBI taxonomy): domain Eukaryota; kingdom Metazoa; phylum Chordata; class Aves; order Pelecaniformes; family Threskiornithidae; genus Platalea; species Platalea leucorodia. The sequence continues at coordinate 65,250,826 of NC_138827.1, forward strand.
CCCGCCGGCCCGGCCCTCCCCGCCGAGCCCAGGCCGGCCTGAGCGCCCCGCCGGCGGCGGGGAGGCGGCCCCGGCCCCATCCCCGGCCCCATGGAGTGCTACTACATTGTCATCAGCTCCGCGCACCTCAGCAACGGGCACTTTCGCAACATCAAGGGAGTTTTCCGAGGCCCCCTCAGCAAGAACGGGAACAAAACTCTGGTAATGGCTTCTTCTCTTGCCTCCCTCCCTCCCCTCCTTCCCTCCTCTTCGCAGCAGCGTCTCCGGCTAACTGGAAACCGCTGCGTGAGCACTGCCAGCGATGCAGGCGGCCGGGGTGCTGCCCGGTTTTTTGCGCGGTCGGTGGTGCCTTTGCCGCCGCGGGGATGCGGAGCCCTCGGCTCCCGCCTGCCGGGCTCCCCTCCTTGCCGGGGGGCTGCCCCTGGCTCCCCGTATTCCCGGGGGCAGTCCGTGCAGCAGCGGTAGGGTGGGCGCTTGCCTGTCCTTTCTCAGCTGCTGATGCGGAGGCTGCTGGTGGAGAGGCTGTGACTGGAAAGCCCAGGGACCCTCCTCGGCCGGGAGCCGCAGGGCTGGGGCTCCTCAGCCCGGGGTGAGGTCTGGGAGAGGCGGCAACTGCTCCGCTGAGGGGCATCCCTCGGCGAGGAGGGCTCCGCCTGGGTCACCGGGTGACTCCCAGCACCCCGGGTGCCGGGGGCAGCTGGAGCTCCTGCTTTATGAAGTGGAGAAGGGAGCAGAAACTTGGTTACTTGAGGTCTGAGCTCTTTGGGTAGAGGGGTTCGTTTGTTTGAGAATAGCTTCAGAAATGACACAAATTTTTGTTTGTCAGCTGCTAAGTTTATTTTTAAAAGCAAAACTCTGGGTTTGAAAGGAATTGATGGGTTTAGGCAATTTGGCCAGATACTCTGAAAGTCTGCATAGGCTATTAAAACTGTTTCTATGTACATATGCCGTACTTTGATATCTTTGATATCTGTTGGGTTTCCTATGGTTTTTGCTGACTTGTTTGGACTCGCTTTGCTACTGTTACTGAACTTCAATGGAAGAGTTATGACGCGGTAGTATTGGCAATACATGTGCTGTCCTGCCTGTTCAGATAAAAGGGATGTAGGATAACAGCAGGCTGGGTGAGCTGCATCACATAGCATCTCAATCGTGGCACAACGGAGTGCGGACAGATGTCTGGAGAGTAGGATGAAGCTGAAAAAGGGGCTTAGCCATGTTGTTTATCGCTCTCTCCCATCACCGTCTTATTCCTAAATCCCCTTTGGAGGAGATGGAGCAGAACTTACTCACCGCGTTCTTGTTCCCTCGAATGCACGACCTATATTGATGGGGAATTTACTAAAGTACTTAACATTTGCTAGAGTTGGCAAGCCTGCAATTTCTTCCTAAATAAAGAGATTAAAGCAAGTCTGAGCCAAGTCATAAAAATAGTAACTACTACGAGAGAATCTGAGGCAGATTTTTGGACTGTTTCAAATGTAAAGTTCCTGCTTTCGGGTTGTAAATCTCACCACAATTTTATTTGCTGTGGATTCTGCATATTTTTCTATTAGGGATTACAGTCTTTGAATTTTAACCAAGTATTTGTAGTATCCATGAGATGGCAATTCTCGTGTAATATTTCACTGTTACAGTTGCAAAACCAAGACCTACTGTAGAAATATTTGGTACACTTTAAATAATTGCATGATACATCGCCTTCTTTCTACTGAACAATTTCAGTAAAGATGCATTTGGCAAGACTGAGAATACCCTGATGTAACTTTTGGACTGCGTATTATCTTGTAATTCATAATTGATTCTGCTTCAATAGCATTTTATTCTTGCTTTTTTACTTTTTTTCCCTTGGCAAAAAGACAGCTCTGTATTCTCAACATTCCTGATTGATTTATTTACTGGTAAAAACATTAGTGACATTATGTTTGGGAAGACTGGTGTTAACTTAAAATTCAAATAAACATATTGCGTAGGCTTTGAAACACTCTTACTCTGGAAAGAAATTTAACTCAACCCTCCTCTTCAGTGAGATAGCATACATGCGAGGGGAGAAAAGATAGTATTGGCTGTGGATTTGCCATGAGAAACCTTACCTTTAAAAGCTTTTGTTGTGGGCAGTGAGCAGTGTAACTGTCAAAGTTTTCGCTGGGTTAAAAAGGGTGAGTTCTTGATGTTGGCTCTGTGGACAGCAGAATGAAATCCTTCACTATGAAGTAAATGGTATATATGCAGACATCAAGACTTTTATTTATGTTTGAATGAATTTTAATTTAAAGGAGGCAAAGATACCCTTGGGTTGTGATGTGGGGTGATTGGATAGTTCAGACTAGTAGTTCTGAAGCACTAAAGTATATTTCAGCCAGCTTTTATGGGAAAATCAAATGTTACATCATTTCAGAGGATCAGTCACTTTCACTGTAAATAGTCTTTCAAACTTAAAAAGATGAAAATCTTGATTAATACAAAGTACAATATGTCTTTAGAAGTTCTGATAAGAATGCAGCCTTTTAAGATGCTCTTGGTGTCTTCCATCCTAGAATAAGACGAGGAGAAACAGCAATTTGTAAGTCTAAAAAACAGAAATATTTTGGAGCCGCTCTGCCTCAGACGTTTCTTCCCATTTTGCTCTGAAGCATTCACTCTGTCACCAAGCTTCCTAAAATCACTGCTTCCTCATAAACTGAGGAGAACGTGAAAACAGCCTCTGCTTGTACAGCGTAGAATTGCTTCTGTGCAAAACTTCTGATATTTGTTAAGCTTTGCTTCTCTTGAAGAGTTCTGCCACCATACTGTAGAAAGAAAGATGACTGTACGTGCTACGGTAGAATTTCATAGCAAGTAGGAAAGTGCTGCTCCTAGTCAAATGATGAAGTTGTGGTTTCAGGATGATTTCACATTAGCCGATCTGCAAACCCGGAGCTGGTTAGGTTTCAGGGGAAGAAGGTCCTTAGAGCTTTTGACTGCTGTCCCACTCTGAAGTGACCTGCTATTCACCTGCAACTCATCTTTTTGTGCCCTACTCTCCAAGAGAGGTCACTGAGAAATACTTTTTCCTGACTGTTTGTGCCTGCAGGTGGTCCTTACGTGTTCATCCTCTGCCCCCGTCCTGTTTCACACAGAATTGAAAGTAATTTAAAGCTTTACAAAGTTTTGGTTCAAAGCTCCTGGAAGGTAACAGGAAGAAAGAGCTACAAACCCCTGCGCACCTAGTAGGGAACGTGACGCACAAAGCTTTGTCCTTCCTACTTTGAGTGGTTTAAAAAAAAAGTCTTTCTAGGTGGAGAGGATCAAAGAGTTACTTTTTGGTAAAAAGGTGGAATAACAGTGTCACTATAGCCTAGTTCCCAGGCATGGCCTTTCCCTAAGTTGTATCTATCTGCAATGCCACCAATTGCAGGGCTTTGAGATGGGGTTACTTAGGAGGTGGAAATAAGTGAATGAGGGATGAAAATATCAAGTAGGGGAAGGAAGGGAAGGCCACACTTCTGTTCCTCAAAGGAAGGTGTGTGGGGAAAACCTGAGCTTGGAGAGAAGCGAAAGGCACAAGAGGAAACAAAGCAAAGGGTGGATTTAGGCAAACTGAGAAAAGAGGCTATTGGAAAAAAAAAAACCACACTTTTTAAAATTAAATCAAATAAGAAGAAATGCTTGTGAGTGAACCTGTAGTGAGATGGTAGGGGAAAATGAAGGAACGCATATCTACGTGCAGTTCTGGGTATCTGATGGTACAGCTTTGCATACATGTGCTCCCCCAGGCCCACTGGGTAACTGCTCAGTGTGGGTAGGGCCCACTTACCCAGTTGTGATCTGCTGCTCCTTATCAGGAAAATGAATTTGAATTATGAATTGATGGGAAAGTGGCTCAGCACATCTGGAAGAATAGCATCCAAACTCTTAACATTCCTTCAGAAAATGCAGCAGTTTGGTTAAAAGAAATTGGTGGTGTTTAGGCCATTGGATAAGACTTTATCCTCTCCCACTGCAGTTTCTACTGTCTGAAATATTCTTCAAATACGTACAATCTCATAACGATAGCTAATCTACTACTGGAGTGCTCTGTGGCAGCTCTTTGGAAGGGGAGTGTGGCTGGTTTTTTGGTGGAGTACTGTCCAAGTGAACTGACTGCTGTCTGATCTTTGTGGTTTTTGAAGAAGAAACTCAAAACTTACCATGTGGGTCAGTAATACGTAATTTTCTGAAGCTCTTCCTGTGATTTTTATGTAATATTGCTTATGCCTTGGTGTTTTAATCAATGAATATAGGACTGATTGCTTGGCCATTTATTGTCAGGGTTCATACTTGGTGACTTTGAAGTTTTTCCCAAGGTTGTTCTTTTTAGCAGTAGCAGTTTATAGAAATTTGTTTTTCTACAAACTCTTCCTTTTGTCTATGGATTTCCTGAAGTTTTCATGCACTTACTGTGTTCTTTTTTCATGCCTTAAGTTATTCATGTCAAATTATGCTAGTCTGTCTTTGTAATTCATCTTCCTTGCTGTGGCTGCTGTCTTGCATCTTATAATCTCAAAAAGTATTGAAACTTGTATGAAAGAATAGCTCTCTGGAGGGAGAAATCAGTTGTTTGGAGTTACAACCACAGGTGATTTGCTAAATCCTTAAAATATCTTTCAGAATATAAACTGATCCATTTTAAGGCATTATCCTAGTTATATGTATGATTTCTGGTCAGCAAGAGAACCGACTCTTTGCTTGGTCTTCTGAGTAGCTGGTACATGAGTAGTGACCGAATATCTGCTATTTCACTCTTAGAGACTCCACTCGTGTAAATGGCTCTGTATCTGTTTCATCAAGATTTACAGTGGTAGAGAACTGGCCATGCAGGGCTTGTTCGCTTCTTGTAATTGGACAAATACATTTTCTTTGTTGGTGATCAGAATGAGTAAGGTCCTATTACTTGTCCAAGGAAGTCAGTGAAAAGTTTAGACCTTTAGATGGTATAAATTGCTATTGTAATTCTAATATTAAGCGTTCTGTTGATACTGATAGAAAGTAGGTAAGATCAAAGTAGGTGAGTAGTTGGTTAAAGGACTGTAGTTTCAAATGTACCTAACACAGAAATCTATTATTGTGTATAACAATAACCTCTATATATGCATATATATATATATATATAGGTGTATACTTTGGTTATAAATATATACGCAGGGGACTTCAGGTGTAGAATTGAAATAGAGGTCCCCAGCTCCAAGGGAGGCAGGCACAAATTATCTCAAACTGGAATCAAACTCTGAACTCAATGTGGTATGCCTTGTGGGGAGGAAGATCACATGAACTTCAGGTGGCTACTATGCAGTACAGCTTCATGTCTCCCAGTCAAGTTGGACATGGGTGCAGGGAGGGCGTGTTGAACTTTAAAATACGGCGTAGGTACAGGTCTGTCTAAAAAGCTGTTGGATGTCCATTTAGACCATATTTTATTAATCCAATTGTTTGTACCATCAGTTGTCTTGCCTCTTGGGTTTATTGAACAAAACTGCTTTGAATTTTTATTTATATACCTCTGTGCGTGAGTGTGTGTAAAATATAAAAATATTTATAACTACTTTTAAAAGTCCTAGGGCTTAGTTCTGCTTTTATAAAAACTCTGTGGAGTTCAGATATTGATATGCTAGTGTCTTCTGAAAATGCCATCTGCTGTTCAGGCTGTCTGTTGTCTTTGGTTCTTTTACATTTTGTAGAATGTTTTTGTATATCCAGATCAACTAAAGTAAATATGTTGTGTGGACATAAAAATCTATTTTATGAGAATTTCTATTACAAATGTCCGTGCCCTACTACAGTAAGAAAGCAGTAAACTACCCGTAAAACAGCTTTCCTGATGGAGAATACTGAAGCTGTTGTACTTCTGCATGATCAAGTGGAAATGTCTGCTGATTTCTAATACATATGTAAAATAAACAATACTTACTATAGATTTATGTTAAATACTGGTAAAAACAGGTCCTGCAGTTCTGTTTGCCATATTGTATGTTGCCAGTAGCTAGGGTAATTTTTAAATTATATCTTATGCATGCAGAATTTAATAAAAATATTGCAATGTATTGTTTTTTATCTTTAGCGTTGCAGAGTTTGTATGGTAGAGTTGTTAGGCTAGAGTTATATTGGTTAAGGGAGAAAAATCAGCTGTTACTTTCATCAGTGGTTTGTCCCCCATGGATCTGCTAATGTCTTTTGGCATTTCAGCGTGCTCATGACCTGAGTTTGGAACTTGAAAACGTTCACATCTTTTCTATGAGAGAAGCTGAACAGCCCTAACTCATTAAAATATTAAGATGACAAAACAAATTCTACCTAATTTAATTTGAATAGTTAATCAGTGTCACTTAAATCATGATTGAAAAGCAACCACTCAGAAGACAACAAAATAATTTGGTAAAATGGAAGTAACAATAAAATCATATCTGTATTCTATTTCTAGAGTTCATTTGTATGAACGCGACTTTTTTTTTTTTTTTTTTTAATATGGCTGTCGGTAATAGCACTGATTCAAAGCATCATCAACAGGGTCGTTTTGGTGAGTTGAGCAAACAGGAATCTCTGAATCTGAATTCTCTCAGTGCCAGGAGGCACACAAGGCGCGAACATCGTTCTTCCACTTCGATCGGTCTGTGGCTGCGTGCTCTGGAGTCCCAAGGGCCACAGCGCAGTCTTCCGTCGGTTTCCCCCTTAGGACACGACCGATCCAGCTCCATCTCCTCCTCCTCACTTCGTTACCTATTTTCTCCATCCCCGCCATTTCTGATGCTCGTCGTTTCTGCAACTTTTTATTTTTTTTTCCGGGAGGAGGTAGTTGGCCTCCTGCCCAACCCCCATGACTTGGAGGGCCAGTGGTTTTTCTGTCAGGGTGGCCTTCCCTTAGGCTGCGTTGGTTCGTGGCACCTTCTTCAATTTTATCCGGTGCACCCTCCAGAGAGGGATCCCCTATCCACCACCCAGGGGGCGCGCCTTCTAGCCGTGCAGCCCCAGCCGAAGAGAGCAAACAGGAGGCTATCATAATTTAAGTGCATTTCCAAAGCAACTCTGAGAGGTTGCAAGTCTCATGCAGTGAGACACGGCACTCTCATGTCCATTAGACTCTGTATGAGTACATTGTCTGGTCCAAAAAATAGTAGGAGCTGGAGTCCAATGTGCAGCAGATTTAAACTGGGACAGCTTCTGATTCAGAGCTACTACTGAGGCAGACTTTTGTAGTGTAAAAGCTTATTAAATGCATGGTAAGCTTCAAACACATCGGTATTCTGTTGAATGTAATTAGACTATTACCATGGTTAAATTAGTACACTTGTTTATTTTTTTCAGACCAAGGCCTTGAAGAGTAAGTCTGAGGAGAGCCTTTGCCTTGAATATTTTCTGATGCAAATATCCATAGCAATATCTTAGCTCAGAGATACATAATATTAATTTTAACACATTGCTCAAATATGCTAACTGGAAAACAGCAAGTTGGCTTCTGTATTTTCAAAACCACACGTATTTTTGGATTCATTAAACTTCTTGAACCTTCTCAAGGTACAGGTTGCAATTCTAAAACTCTCACCTTTCCTGTAGGCTGTGGGAACATATGGGTTTTCTGACCTTCCCATCAGCAGGGATTAATCATTGAAAAAACTAGTTAACTGTGAGGAGCACATCTAGAGGACACTGAGTAGTAGCCTTTTAGTTTAGTGTATTGGGTTTTCGAGTAGGATATGACTAAGTAGGTGCAAGATCTTGGATGCCCCTAACTGGTGACAATTACAATATTTCCTGTTTTGAACGGCACTTAGGCATGCCAACAGGAACAATTAATCTCTGCAAAAATCAAAGCTATTGAATAGATGCATCCTGAGATGTAGGGATGGACTAAGATAATCTCACAAAACCAATCTAGAACATTTTCTGTTATTTAATATCTTAATATAGTTAATAATGATGGTGGCCTTATTTACAGCATAGATTCTTTAACACTGCCTGGTGGTGGTGGAAAGTGAGTTGATTTTTTTTGTTTGCTCACTTGTGATTCAAATGTAAACACGGGAGAGGGAGTGAGCCTTCCTAATTTAACTGTATCTGGCCAATCCCTTATAAACAAATGCTAGTCAGACTCTTTTATTTTTCCATGCATTTTTGGAGTGAGAATGCATGCTTTCCCTCCAGCGTTCTTGAGAGACTGTTATATGATAAGCTGTGACTTAATGTTGTTTAAAAAAACCCAAAGTAAACAAAACAACATTTACTCACACGGATGCACGATATTTGTCATGTTTAACCTTGTTTTTTTCAATAGAGATAAGAAACTGCCCGAAGGCATCAGGAAACTGGAATTTTAAACTCATAGTGTAATTAATTTATTTTGTTAAAATATGTTTACGATTCCCTTCCTCTGAGGACTAGCCATGGCAGGGGTACAGATTGGGCAGAGGGTTTCGTTTTTCCTTTGGCAGAAGATGTTTGTTCTGAACCATCTGAGTTGTGTGCAAACATGAATTTCTGTGGAACCCTATTTTTTTTAATTAGTTCAGATAGTAAATTTCCAAATATATTCAATATGGAATTTTAAATGGTGATAGTTATAGAGATAGTGTTGTAAGAAAGGAAATGCAAATTCTTCCCCCTCAGCTCTGAAAGGAAATCCTCAAATAAGGCCTGGAGAGTAATCTCCAGAGCTCCCGCCTGGCATTGCTCTCCTCATTGCATACCATAAAGAACAAGGCTTTGACTTAAAATTCTTGAAATGTCTTGGAAAATGTTTAGATTTGGTTTGAGGAACTGAGAGAGATTTTTTTTTAGTATTTCATCGATATTCTTGGTCTGTACAAATGATTTAGGATTTGTCAGGCTTTTTGTCTGACCGTGCTGATTTGCATTTCTTTAAAACGATTTTTTTTTTTTTTTGTGAAAATGATATTTTTAGAGAGACTCCTTTCCCCAAATAGCAAGTGATCAGACTCCCTCCTCTGGGACCCAGCTCAACTCAAATATTCATGTTGCTAGATTTCTCACAGCTAGCGTATAGCTGTATTACGTACATTGGCCAACTCTTGGTCAGGTTGTTTTCTTTAAAACTTTGTAGTGCAAAATGTCTGGTAGAATTTGCCTCTTCACCTAATAGAAGTAAGTTTCTGGACTAGGAAAGCTGTTTCCTTTCCAGCTTGCTGATAACATATTTCCACAACAAATACAAACCAGTGTATGTGAGACCTGTGAGACTGTAATTAAAAAAAAAAAAAAAAAAAAAAAAAAAAAAGTCTTTTCTGTGTGTGGGTGTTTATAAAGTTTGTGGATTTTTTTCAATAAATACACTTACAACTTGATTTACATGGCAGAATGTAATTGTTCTTTTAGGGTATCTGTTTAAATAGCTGCAGTTTCCAAGTATTTAATTTCTGCTGAAAGTGTTTTTAACAGGAGACTGCAATACCCATTACAGAATAGCATATCAGCTACTACTTAATAAAATGGATTTTGATAAAATGTCTGGGGTTAAAACCTGGGGACACTGTTGAGTCTGTATAGGGTTATGATGCATTCAGGGGTCTAGCCAAGTAGTCCATGCAACAAACAGCCTAAATCTGTAAAGCAAAATGCTTTTATTTTATTTTTTTTTAAACTAGTCATTATTGAAACATATAATTATAGGCAAGTTTGCTTAAAGATGTTTAATTGTATAAGATGTTTGGTCTTGCTCAGTTGCAAACAGTTGGGTTTATCACAAGAGAGAATAGCATGGACAAAGATGTTCGCTTAAAGCCTGGCTGGTCTCTAGACCTGCCTGTCCCAGGTTCGGCACTTAGGTCTTAGGCTGTTCCCAACATGCAGGTTTGCTTTCTGCCCTTTTCAGCAACGCTGTTTTTCTGTGGTAGGAAAAAAAAAAAAAAGGCATGTAGTCTTCCAATGTCATGTCCAGTTCACTTCTTCTTAACTCCTCGGTTAATTGCTGGCTGTGCTGGGATGGAGCGGAGGGGTGGCAATGAGGAGTGCCTGAGAGGTGTGGGCAGGGAGGATGGGGAAGCGGCCTGAGCAGCACATGGGTACCAGCTGCGGGACAGCACTCTGGCTTTCCGCTCCCAGTGGGCAAGGAGTAAGTGTGTTGTTGGCTGTTATGGCCTTTGGAAAAGGCAGGGGTTTTTATAGTGTATTTGTGGCTATGATAATAAGCTTCTCTGGACCAACAGACTTGAATTAATCAGCAAAGGTAACTTTTGCATTGAGGCTTTTATTTATTTATTGTGCCTTAGTATTTTTCATATGTTTGGATAACTTGTTTTTATACCCCTACATGTTAATGCTGAGGAAAACAAAGAAGCTCATGGGAGATGCCAAGAATGACTTACCCATTCCATTAACACAAAACTTCTTCCTCATTTTTAATAGCACAGGAAGATGTTTATCTAGATGTTAAGCACTCACTTGGTTTGGTTTCTGAATTTAAAAAAATGACAAAGTAAAGAAGTGGTATAAATAACATTATATCAGAGATCTTGGGCTTCTTATGTACTTGCAGCATAGCATACTAGACTATAGTCTTCAATTTTTTAATTATTGTATTTTTACAAAATAGTCCTAATGACAAAAAAAGTGATACAAGGTTTAGGTTTGCTTAAAAGTGAGACTCTGGAAATGTAATGTAATTACATAAGGAACATTATGCTCTTTTACATGAGCAGTAAACAACTGTTTATACAAATAAAATGGTTGTTAATAGGCAATTTTTTTGAAGGAAAATACCTTTTATGCTGCTTATTTATTAGACGTACTTAAAATATAGTTAATGCTTTAGAGTACTCTGAGGTTAGCAGTGGGATATACTGCTGAATAGATTCGGGTTTTGTTGGTTCTTTGCATTGGTATTTCAAATAGTAATGTTGATTTTCTGATAGTTTTAAGGAAAATATTCTTTCATGAGGGAGAAAAACCAAGATAATACCTGCTTCTCCTGCTGTGCAGATGAGCCACTAAATCATCTGACACCTGTTTGTTTGTCAAATAAGCAAATGTGCATGAACTAGCAGGTAGAATTAAGGAGTAGAAAGAGATTAAAACAGTTTTGAAGGACCACTTCCAAAGGTTTGTGGAGTTGTAATACTACTGGCCTGTTGAGCAGAGAGAAGAGCTTGCTACCAACAGGATGTCAAAAATACTTGAGAGTTTCTTTATGAAACACCTTTGAGTGCTCGTGGGTATGGAAGTGTCAAGGCAATGTAATTAGAAAAAGCCTAGTGAAACCTGGTAGCTGTAGCATTATGCTGGCAACTGCAGGTGGTGATAGAATGTGCCTGGAGTGGACCTGCTTTATAAATAACTGAGAAATAAAGAAGAAAACCAGAGTTTTCCAGTGCGCAGCTAGGTATGCAAAAGAAATAAAAATACCCAAGCTTTTTCATACAGAGAAAAGGAATAGTTACCAAATAATAGCAAGAAATTACAGTGATTAATGATAAAATGGCACTGGAGAAAGACCATGACAAAGGTTTGCCTATCGCTGTCAGCATATTTGTGGTGGCAGTGGCAGTATCTGCCTTGTTCATTCACGTTCTTGCATTGAGAAACTGGAGAATTTTTGCTCAGTCAGACTTCTCTTGGAGGTGCGTGGTGGGAGGCAACAAGCTCAAGTTAAGAGATGGGAAATTCTGATCAGGCACAAGGAAAAAGAAAAATTTTGAGGGCGGTCAAACACTGGGAGAGGTTGCCAGACAGACTGCGGAATCTCGGTCCTCGGAAATGCTCAAAACTTGACTGAACAGCCTTAAGCCATGCTTTAGGCAAGGCGTAGGATTAAATGTCCCTTCCAACCTCAGTCAATGTTACGATTCCGTGTTCGATCTGTAGGAGAGCAGCTTTTAATTTAATCTTCTGTAATGAGGTTCCTTGGGGAGCGAGGCATGTCACTGTCATGTCCTGCTCACAGCCTTTTGGGACCACTGGGTGCCCATGGCTCACCTCGTCCCAGATGATGGATGGCTGGCAGGAGCGGCGTCTCCAATGACTTTCTCTGGAGATCTCCTAATCTGTCAGAGGTCCAAAATACAGTGCTTGTTTCAGCTCTGAGTAACAAATAAATCAAATGCAACTATTGAATCTACTTAAGATTTCTTTTTAGGGATTCCCGAGCTGAGTCATGCAATTCATAGATAGTGACCCAATTTGTAATTAAGAAAGATGATGGACTCGGAACTTGTCCAAAACTAATTCATATTTAGCTCTCACTCCCCACAAATCATATGCATTATCAGCAGTATTTTATTGATTACACGTTTTCATATTAAAAATTGCTGAAGTATATAATCTCGATTTTGGAAAGGCTTTTAAAAGGTACTCAGGAACACTGCCGAAAGAGGAATTGATTTGTTGTCATTAGAACAACGTTATGCAGAGGCAAGAAAAACTCAAGCTGAGCATTTTCTAAAGGCATTGTATGCTGCCCTCTTGGATTACTGGAGATGCAGATTGTTGCAAAGAGGGAAAAATAAGGAACAAGCCATAAAGCTTATCTTCTTCAGCCCACAGAGCTCTTGCACTGTGGGATAGACGGTGTATACTTCATATAGTTTGAGTATTTCCAGGAAATCGGTCAGGTATTTGGCATCTTCTCATACAGTGGGTATGGTGTGCTTATGGGTTGATTTTGTTTGGGTTTTATATATTTACATATTTATGTAATATTTATATATTATATAAAACATTTTTGTATATTATATTTTTAATATATATTTTGTATATTCAGACCTATTGTTTAACATAATGGTGTGGCATCATACTCATTTCTTATAGTTCATGATTTACATAGAGCAAATAAGATTCTGAGGGGAGGCAGTGCCAAAGCTCTTCATGAGTGGCTGAATCTCTCTTTTCTGTAAGAGGGGGCTATTTGATACAGACAGTTTCCAATTAATTGAATGGGACTGAGCAGAAGACCATCCTTGGAGAAGTCCCCATAGAGAAAATCTGTCTACGTGAAGACTGTGTATGTTCTCCCCCATCCCCATCACAGCAGAAGATTTGAGCTTGCTTTGAAGTGCTCTGGGCACTGCAGGCCAGGTAGTGGCTAATGCTGACCATGTCATAGTCAAGAGATGAATTTTGGATTTGTTTTCAAATTGGTTAGTAGAGTAACTGGAGCCATCTATAATCGCCTTCTAAAAAAATCTGTCAGAAATTTGATACATAGTAAATGCGAAAGCTACAATATGGAATAAATTATCAAATGGCTCAAGTTCAGTGTCTCTTTGAAGACTGCGGGGGGGGGGTGGGGTGGAGGAAATTACGCTTGTATTTTACACCTGCCAAATTGAATTACAGCAACAAATCTGTATAATTACAATTCAGAGACCATGATTTATTCTCGGAGTTAGGTAATTAGAAGCAGGACTATGCTTGAAGGTTCAAATTGGATTCTTAGAAAGAGTCCCTTGCATGAATATGACCTGTGCAGAAATCAGTGTTTTCATCTCTTCTATTTTAAGAATTTTGAATCATAATGTAAAGTGACTCATCCATTATTTCCTCATTTCTTCATCAGCAAGACGCACAACAAATTGTTCCTTTGATTGTTTCCCTGCAAATGTGAAATCTTTACAGTTTCTTCTCTTTTCAACAGGCATTCATAAATCCAATTAACATTAATGAGTCTCACATGTGTTCATCAAGAGGAAAAAAAATGGACCTTTTGTCCCTTAAAGTATGTGTTTAACTGCAGAAAAAATGAAGAAAAAGCTTTTGGTGAATTATGGGTTACAAAGTCAGTAGCTTCTATCTCATCTTTGCAGTAGCTAACACATTCCCCTGGTTCTCTCTCCCCTGTCAAGGGTCCTTGCATGAGCTATAAATGCAGGATGAGCAGTGCTATTGGTGGAGAGTGTTGTTATTACCTCCAGTTCTAAGATTAATTACTAATAGGCCACATTTTCAACTCAATGGCAGGATTACAGTAGGGTTAATGTGACTGGACTTCTGCTGTCTCATGACATAACTCTATGGGAACAGAGTGAAAGGAAGTAAAAAATATTAATATCTTGGTGACCTATAAAGAAGAAATACTTAGTGCTCCTCTTCCTCAGAGGTTCTCATGTCATCCCTCTAAAGAATAGGACTGATGTTGTAAGAAGTTGGTGACTTTGTGTATTATTCGGTAATATTTCTTGTTTACTTGTGGGGGACTCTTAGAGCAGCTATGACTTTCCCGATGATGCAGGAGAAGTCTTGATTGAGCTCAACACTGTTAGCAAGTGAATAGGATTTTAGTAAAATAAACATTGACCTCAAGAATAGCATCTGCTTCTGTTGCTGGCAAAACAGTCTCAATAGGGGGAATTTTGCTTAATTTAATTAATTGCCAATTAACACCAACTTTTGATTACTGATTTGGGTATTGGGGCTGGGAAAGAAGACTTAAATTGAGGAAACACTTCCTTAAATCTGGCAGTGGTGAAGCTTGAATGGGGGTGGGCGGCTCACAGCAGTGTTGGGACCAACCATGATGGGCGTGGAGTCCACCACAAGTCACCCCTCAGCCTGCCGCCACCCAAAGCTGCCATGTGCCCCCAGTACACCTCCTCAGTCACAGCTGACATTCAAAAAGGCTCCAAGGAGCTCATTGCAATATAAATCCACTGAAACCATATGGTCTCTCAGAATCATAATATCACTTCAGAGGTTTAGAAACAGCATCTTTATTAGCTGTAATCACTCCAAAATTTTTGTTTAAATGAATAGCCGTAAGTACTCAATATAGTTATATTTCCATACAAACCTGTTGTGCATTTTGGTTCAGAAAAGAAGGCTTCATCATTCACGTGAAAAAAAAAGAATGGTAAAAGTCTCTCTGGTTGACCCTTGTGCTAGCAGCCATCTAGTAGGATCATGACGAGGCTCTCATAGAGGTGTAGATTATGACTGCACTCCATGTAAGATGATCTAATGTGCACATCTATGTAGGATGCTCTATGCTTTAAAATAACTGCTGTTGCACTTTTCTATGATGAAGCATTTCCTGATACTATTATAATTTTGCAACTGAGTTTCCTCTGCAGTATTTGAAGTTAAACCCATTTTGTCCCGACTAATTACTGGCCCTCCTCGATGGTTATGTCCTTCAGATATTTGTAAGCTGTTAAGAATCCTCATTATTTGCATCTTTTCCAAGCTTGGCACACTTAGCAATTTTCCTCTTTTTTTGTACATCAGTTCCTCTGGTCTTGATTATGCTGTGGCTTTTTTTTCAAGCTTGCTCCAGCTTTTCAATATGAATCTATCAAAATGGTTCCCAGTAGTCCACATAAAGGTGAAATTAGAAAAATTCCATGGATGTTGCTAGTGGTTCCTTCATGTTACAGATATTTGGGGGTGGATCTTGCAGTTTGTATTTATAGTGACATGTGCTTATTCTATACATAGTCTCAGTAACATCACTGGACCCGCTCACTTCATCCTATTCTTATCACTTCCCCAATTCCCTCCTCCACTCCTCAAGTTCCTTGCCACAAATGCAGCATTTGGCTATGGTAGAGTTTTTAATTTTCTGGAGTCTGTAGTTGTGCTATGACTTCTCCTTTGCCTTCAATGTATCAGATATAACTTTCAGCTTCTCGGGAAGGTGCTTCGATAAATCCCTGATTATAACATTTGTAAGATAGACTTGTTTGTATTTTGTAAGAATAATGTGATCCTTGCCAGGAGCTGACAGATGTATTTCCTTCTGCACTACTAATTGCTCATACTTCTGTATACGTACATATATATTTGTTCTTTCCCTTGTGAAAGAACAGAAATAAATATGAAGCATTTCTCCACACTTAGAGACAGAAGTTTTATTTCTGACTCTTTGTCTTTCAATCTTTGCCTTATATTTCCCACTCTGTAGTTCCCTCCTGCCCCCATCTGTGGAAAATCTGCCTAGCCTGGTGAGCACTAACTCATTTTGCTGTCATCCTGCTCTGTGCAAACCTCACCTCAGTGGGTACGTCCATTCTCTGTCATGGCTCTTTGACCTCCCAGTCCACTTCAGCTGACTCTCCTTACATGCTTTTTCTGGTTAGTGGGATGATCAGAATCCACTGAGGGTTTTTTTTAAAGAAAAAAGTTGCCAAATTTGTTCCTTTCACTGCAAATGTTTGAAAATACCTGTGTTATGTTGAACTTAGATCTCTCTGTTGATTCTTATACAGTTGTACAATTTAATTTTCTCAATTTTACCATTCTGACTGGATTGGCATTCTCATCACTTACCATCTACCACAACTTCAGGTTCTTTCATCATTTTTTTATAGGCTGAGTTTTTAAAACTGCAGACGTAAATTGAATGAAGTTGAGCTTTACAGCAGACAAGTGCTAGTCACCAATACCCTTAAGTTAATTTTTACTTGTAACGAAACATGAGAGCCATCAAGATGTGCATTTATTTAATCTGAAGAAGCCTACTGCCTTTGCATTTCCTGGTGATGCTGTAGACTGCCAGGCTGCAGAAATACTGTTATTGTCAACTTTTTCGTGACAGGATTAGCTCTTACATCTGTCTGTTCTCTTCCACCCTTCATTGCTGCAGAGAAGTACAGGACATAACTTGCTGAGATTTCATGTTATTTTTCTTTGGGGCAACCGTGCTGTTTTCTTCAGTTCCCTCCTCTGTGCTGGGGAGCGAGGTGCCTGGAGTGTGGCACTAACCTGCCAGCTGGGGGGCATGGCTACCTTGCTTTCACTCTCATTAGAGTACTGAGCTTGGCAATGAAAGGAAGGAAAGAAAACATCATAAAACTTTCAGATACAATGCTGACAAGTTAATATGCGTTCTTGAACACTCAAAAAAATGAAATAAAATCCTGGGGTGCCAGGATTGTCTGGTGAGCAATCATTTTCATGACAAAGCTCTGGATTTGAGAAATATTTGAAGAACATAAACAGTTAGTGATTACTTTCCTTGACATTGCCCAACACTTTTTTTTTTTTTAAACCATACAGTAAACTTTAGTATTTTATGTTTCTTGCTGCCTTTTCCTATTCCTCTGTTCATTTCTTTTATATCCATCATTTGGAGGGGTAGGGGCTGCCTACAACTACATTACTTGTGATTGAGAAGATGATCTGCTAAATGTAATTCTCTGTTATAGTCTCTGTCCTTTTTAATGTCTGTCTGTCTCATGCTCCTGCTTTTCTTTTCTTTCTCACATGCTCTTTTTTGCATATTTTTCCTTTCTGCCTATACCTCCCTAATGCTGCTTTCTTTCTTTTTTATATTTTTTGAGCTTTGTTCTGTTTCATATCCCAGGTCTCTGCAAGTTATTTCTCAAAACCAAATGCCATTTTTAGAACTAGATTAACTGCCTTTAGTCAATCAGAAAATGAGAATTCAAGCTCTGAGCTTTAGTTTTGACTTTTGTTAGAAGTAAAGAAGCTTTTTTGATTATGTTGTAAGAATAAGGTCTCTAATACAGTCTTAATTGCTTTGCTCGTTAATTTGTTAGATCTGGTACAGATTTAATGATATCGTTGCAGCTGGCATTTAGCTGATTGGAAAAACACGACAATTTTTGTATTTAGATATTGCAAATGAGAGAATGGCAAAACTGATTTATGCTACTCTATTTCACTGCTTGTAATACTCCACATTTGTTCTTGTGAGCAGTTACAAGTAAGAAAAATCCTCATAAAGCCTGACTAGACAGAACTCAGAAATTTATATTTCTAAATGAGTGCATTGTTACTACTATTATTTCTTTTGCTAAAAACCAACTGGGACACCAGGATGAGTGTGTGTGTGTGCTCACATACATAAAATGTATTTTGAGGGTCACCGTTCCTTTCATAATATGAACAGCATAGTGAAGGCTGTATTTACATAGACTTGAGTAAGCAGGGTGTGATCACATGAAAATGAAGAGATCTCTTGTAAGATTTTCTTGCAGTGATATTTTTAGATTTTTTTTGGACAAGGAGACAATGGCAAAATTGAAATCTGTTACTTTAAACTGTCCATCATGATGCTGAACACTTAATCTGATGTGAATTCACCTTCAGGTCTGTAAGATAAAGACCTGAGCTGTTGTTCATGACAAAAAGATATAAAAAAGTAATGAAAAAGTGATTTTGAAGAAATGGGGGGTGGGTGAGGAAACAGAGGAGGATTTGGCTGGTAACAAAGCATATGGATTGCTTCAACAGCGTTGGTAGAAATGCTGAGGTGAGTTCAACTGCTGATAGCTGGAAGAGGGCAGTGTTCATACTGGCAGAAAGATAGAATCATAGAATCGTCAAGGTTGGAAAAGACCCTTAAGATCATTGAGTCCAACAGTTAACCTATCACTGCCAAGTCCATCTATACCATGTCTTCGAGCACCACATCTATCCGTTCTTTAAATACCTCCAGGGGTGGGACTCAACCACTTCCCTGGGCAGCCTGTTCCAATGCTTGACCACCCTTTCGGTGAAGAAATTTTTCCTAATATCTAACCTAAACCTCCCCTGGCGCAGCTTGAGGCCGTTTTCTCTCGTCCTATCGCTTGTTACTTGGGAGAAGAGACCGACCCCCACCTCGCTACAACCTCCTTTCAGGGAGTTGTAGAGAGCAATAAGGTCTCCCCTCAGCCTCCTCTTCTCCAGGCTAAACAACCCCAGCTCCCTCAGCCGCTCCTCATAAGGTGGACTTTCCAGGGAAGTCTGTCACTCTCTGGCCATTTCTTGAGCAGATCTCAAGAACCTGTGGTAGCATGTAGCTTTGTTCGGGTATGTAATGAGCTACGTTGGGAATTGCTCCTTCTGTTATACTTGTGGGCTACATAAAGTCAAAAAGTCAAGAAGATACTAAAAAAGCATATACTGAAGATTTAATATTGCTTAAACTTTGTGTTCTCTGAAAGGCATAGAGGAATGTTTAAAACAAGACTGTGAAACTTTTGACTCCTCCTAATTGTCAAACCTCATTGAAGCTTTTTTGAATAGTTTCCCTTCTGCTTTCTCCAGCTCGTTTCCCACAAGAACAGTCTCTCCAGATGACAATAATAATAAAATACTCTAATAAACACATATATGGTACTGCAGTGCTACCTATGCCTACACACGCACGTGCTTGCTGGTCTGTGTACGCACATGGAAGAAGGTCAGCTGTAAGGAGTTAGGCACCCGTACGCGCCATTCATCAAGCTGATGTTCGGAGTGTGTAGAAAAGCTAGATGGCTGGAAAGCAGCTATCTTTTTCAAAAAAGCCACTTAACGAGACATTCAGTGAGGAGGTAACATCTTTAAAAATATTTAGTGCCACTCGAAACCTGAAAAAGCAACTTTTTGAAATATTTATTCAGGGGAAAGCTGAGAGGTTCTTATGGAATAACGCTACTATCTTTTAATGTTACAATCACTCAACTGATCGGAAAAACATCTCTTGATTATTTTATACTTGGATCCGCATACTACCTGGAAATACAGCTTGTACTGAAATATATTAATTGTTTAAAGGTGTCAGTTATCGGAAGACAAACTGTTTCATTACACTGTATTAAGCATGTTAGAATAATAGTTTAATATGTTCAAATCGCTAGGCAGGGAGGGATCATGAGCCTTTCTAGCACTTTAACATAGCACTCCTGACTCTCTTCATATGAACAAAAAGTGGGGTTTTCAGAAGATTCCTGCTTATGTAGTGTATGTTTTGCTTGCTTAAGCTATATTAAATATTAGTTTTCACTGTTATATTTAATTTCTTGATGTACGCGATAGATTTTTCTCTTTCCTTTACTGTTGCCTGCGTTTCAGAGGTAAATTAGATTAATCCCATGGGAACTTCATACATGCAGTCAATCCTCTGACTATCAAGCTTTTGTTGATAGTCTTGGAAACATTTGTTTATCATCAGATGTACTAAGTCTTACGTGTTGAGACCAAGACATGTTCCAGTGGTTCCCATCTCATTCTTCCTGAAGCAAAGTGTCGATCTCACTCATTTTCAGTGGTTGTAACAACATATTACAAGTTGTCAGTAAGTGACAGCTTTTAAAATAGGGTCATGTCTTGCTTTTACACTAACAAAATACACTGTAAATGAGAGATCTTGTATGGTCTGCTTTAACTGGGCAGTGGTGACTGAATCACATGTTTATTCTGATGTTAGCGTTTTAATATATATGTGCCTTTGGATGCTTTATGTGTATCTGACCTGTTGAATAGCCTGAAGATTGCTCAAATTTCTACCCATCTCCACATGGCCTTCCGTGATCCATGCCAATGAGTGGGAATCGGAAGAGAGCTACTTATGCCTCCTATAGCAATAACTGGAGAATGTTTAAGTCAATCACGGGGATGTAGGAATGATCGCATTACCTTGGCTTAGAAATGTTACCCTCTGTTATCTGAGCATGCTTTTAGCCTGAGAAACGATGAGTAAATCGATTCAGCTTAGCTTGCTTTCCTCCTAGGCTAAGCTAATTTGAATTGCCTTACATTGCTTATGGTTAAGGGCAGGAATAAGGACAGCTGACGTATACAACCTTGTGAGAAGTTACAGTTGCCCATTTGAGCCATAGGAGCTGCACTGAGGTGGCTTAAGTTCTGTAAAACTGTTTTTGCCAGCACCCGCGTTATAATCATTTCTGAGAGATACTGTAGTTTTGAAGTGAATCGCCTTTACCATGCATTGGTGTGATTTGCACAGTGGCGCTGGGACAGGTGAACAGATTCCTTTTGGAGAAAATGAAACTCCTCTCTGTGAGTCTACCAAAATATATGTTAAGCCATCGCTAAGGGTCCAAACCTATGACTGGCCTTTGGATAGCTTTGAAACATGTGTGTTGGGTCTAGGTAATTGGAATAAATCTAGTTTGAAGTCAAGTCCCTGATCTGCTTGTGGTGCACGTTTATTTACACTAACTGCATCAATCTAGAGATCCATCCTCTTGTGCAATTTCTTTATAATGTGGACATGGCCATATGTCTACATATAATGTAGACTGAGCTATTTCCAGAATCAGCATTTTATTATATAATATGAAAGTGCAATTAGATATTATAATAATTATACTGTTTCCTTTGCAGCGTATGAGGTGATAAAGCAAGAAAAGAATAAAATATTTCAAATTTTTGTATTATGTGCTTGCATGCAAACATTCCTTCTTGCACAGATGCACACAAAATTTCTTCCCCATGTGGCTGGCAATGTCTGTTTTGCCAAGTAAGGAGGCACAAGGGAAGCAGGTCTGTAGAGCAAGCGCATCAAAACCCCAGTGTGTGCAATGGATGGACTTGAGGGCTTTGCTCTGCTGGCTCTGATCTGCTCCAGTGAACTAAAAGGCCATTAGCAGATGGAGTGCATAGGCGAGTCCTGGAGTTCATCTTCCACTTTCACTTGTGTGCTCCAGGACTTCTCCATTGTGTGCATCAAAACACAGTAAATGAGGGCGGTTGGGATGTCCAGAGGTGCACACTTTGGGAACTAAAGTACTAATGTAGACACATCTGCTCATGTAGATATACTTCTGCCAAACAACATTTACTAGAAGCAGGTTTGTTTTTTTCAGGTGAGAGATGAAAGTATGGGAGAGGTTGAAGCTATGTTTATGAAAGCCCATAATGTTTTAAAGTCAATTTATATTTGCTGTTGGTTTTTTTTTTTCTCTAGCAGAATATTCATGTGTCTTTTGAAATTACTTGGTCTGCTCACCATTAAAATCCGTGGAGTAGCATTTAAGTAAACCCCCAAGAGCTAAGCTTGCAAGAAAAGTTCAAGCTCTTCCTGAGTGTTTGAGGGCAGAATCAGTGCCATATCCGTCCATCCGTAATCCCCTTAGATTGTGTCTTTCTGGCTTCATTAGGGGTAATAGCATCAGTAGGAGGAACTATACGTTCGCTATCTCCCCCAGCATTCTGCAGTTTTTCTCTCAATGATTGCATCTTTAAGTAGTTTATCCTTTCTATTTCACTTTATTGATCAAAGTTCACAAAACAAAACTTGTGATTCTTGCACTGCATAAGTTTAATTCCTAATCTCTTTCAATTTAGGATTGTATGAACTGGGCCAGAAAAACAAGGCACAATATTCGGAAAAGTTATTTAAAGGTGGTTAAAACCTTAAATACTTTTTCATCTGACACTAGGCAGAATTTGTTGTAGAAGTTCAGTAATTAAGTCAAATCGGGTGCTGTGCTTCACATACAGAAGAGTAGCTTGGTACCAACGCAGCAGAGCTGCCCTCTTGCATTTCTTCAGCTATTGTTCCAATGTCACTGCGTCAAAATAACTTAGTGCTTCTGTTCAGCCTTCTCTAATCACCTTGCTTAGATCCAGACATCTGAAAGAGCATGGGGAAAAACTGATTTATCTTAAAGATTTAAAAAAAAATAAAAAAATAAAATTGAGACAGTTCTGCTCTGTCTCTCTGGGACGGGGACGCTGGTGGTTTGTTTGCTCTTGCTCTGTCTTGTGCCAGTGATATGGCACTGCTCTGCAGTGGGACATGGCCAAGACTTCTCTTGTCTGTGGAGCTCCTTACGTGGCCAGAGGAGTGAGTGTTACCTCTCTAATGTATGCTCTTGTTTCTGAGAGTCTCCTTCTCGCTTTGGTAACCTGAACGGCAAACGTTTCTCCGCAAAGTTGGTGGCAAAATGCCTGTTGAGTTTAATGTTGGAGCTCCTGTCTCATAGTGTTGACTGTTTGTATGAGACTTTTTTTCCCTGATTATGTAAAATATGTGCAAATGTTTGCAATAGATGATTAAATGTGTACTACCTGAACTATTGGGACATTATTGCTCGCTACTGCTGCAGCAAAATGCTGAGATGTGTATAAAAGTCTACAATAATCGTTCACGTTTTCAATTCATGTTTTCATGAATATTCTATATATTACATAGATTATAATATTGTATATAGTTTTATATTTTTAAAATTAAAGAAGACTAATATATCTGTCGACTCCTGACTTCTTCAAAGAAAAACATTAAGTGGCCAAGCATTTTTTGGGTATAGAAGTAATTTGCACAGAGTTTAAATGATACCACTTTCTTACAGAATGAGATACAGGCAGGTCACTCGTATTTTTACTTGTATATATTTTAAATTACAAGGTAGCTAGGTTGGTAGTGATGCATTTTCCTTTTGTTACTGATGTATAACCTGAGCTGACAGCTCCCCTTAACAACTGGACATAATAGTCCTAAATGGGGTGACTGCTACCTGCGTGTGCTGGGTCCTTCTGTTCAGCTGGCATTTTGCCCACCTAGAAATTGCTCAATAAAAATTCAGTAAAATATATGGGCACGTAGTGATCTTTTTAAAATCCCTACCAACTACCTTCCTTATTTGACCTCAAAAATTTACTGTTGTTCGTTGGCTCAATAATATTATGTGTATAGTTAAAGTTAAGGGGGGAAAAAAAACCAACTGACTTTTCTCCATTGTAAAGAAGCATGATCAAGCTAATTTTCAAATAGCTGTGTAAGGTAAAAGAACAATATGCAAATTTTTATCTGAACTTGAAGATTAATAGTGGCATAGCTAGAAACAGTAATTAATGAACCAATAATGTGGGGGAGGGTGGGGGGGGAATACTGAGTTTTGAGAACGTCACGAGCTTTAATTGCAGATCTTGCTCATTCTTTGAAAAACCAAACCAAAACCAAACAATTCTTAATTCCTTTTGGCTTCAGGAAATATTGTGTGGGGTGTAAATGCATGTTTCCAGTGCAAAGCCATGGGTAATGCTGTGTATTTCAGAATATTTTGGTAAAAGTGTGACCACTCTTGCCATTTTCGCCCACTTGGTATAGGTGTTCTGAAAACCTGGGGTTTGGGTTTATTTCCTTTTTCTGTTTCTAGTTTTAGATTTTGATGGAAAAAGACTCGTGACTGGACTCGCTTTTGCCAGGTACATCTGAGGAAGATTAGTTGGCTCTTACTCAAAGAGAGCATAAGGACAAGAGCAGTTCAGCACAGCTGGGTACGGGAGCGGGAAGCCAAAGCCTGGAAATAGCCATTAGCCATGTCCTGGCAGGCGCAAGTGTGAATCAGATGACTCCCAAGCAGGGTGGGAGACTGCTGTAGCATCTTTGTTGCATGACATTGGAGAAACCTTGAGCTGATCTAATTTCCTTTGCCAAAAAGTGGTTTATTAAAAGTAGGGTATTTTTTTGTGCTTTTGTATTGCAGTTTCTTGTGATTCAGCTAGGGAAGTCCTGTAATTGAAATCAAGTTACTTTAGTCTGTATCCTGAATACATCTGGGTACATACTCTGCAGCATGATGCCTGGCATTTGGGCAGCAGAGATTCCTCTTGCCCTTTGAGGTGCTGCTAAATACTTGTGTCTTTTTGGCCTCATGGAAGAGGAATAGAGTATACAAGCAGAGAGTTAAGTATGAAAGCCTAATGTGAAGGAGAAATTTGCTATTTTCCATG
Organism: Platalea leucorodia; assembly: GCF_965183815.1. Lineage (NCBI taxonomy): Eukaryota > Metazoa > Chordata > Aves > Pelecaniformes > Threskiornithidae > Platalea > Platalea leucorodia. Next base: position 65,275,192 of record NC_138827.1, read on the forward strand.
ATGATTTAAAAGCTGAAAAGCTGTGATAAAATCATTATTATTGTGCTTTGCATCTGAGTTTCACTCTTTGTTAGAGTTGAAAGGGAAAATGTTTGTTTCCTACAAATTTGGTCCCAAACTCTTGACACATCTCCAGCCCAGCTGCTCACATCTGTAGTCTCAGTGTTTTTCAGGGGTAACAGAGTAAGAGAGTAGTGTAATAAAAAATAACTTAAACCACCCTCTCTTCCAGCAACCCAAACCCACCAAAATCAAAGAGGATGGTCCTTTACGTGGTATAAGATGTTTATATAGGAATTAAGTGAGAAGCATGACAGCTCATTAGCTCCTTTGTTCTCATCTGGTTGGGCTGGAGAAGTGGAGAGTTTTCCTTTTTCCCTTTGAGTGCAGGGAGGCTTGTCTGGGTGTGAGCCCTGCTCTCCTCTTTTGCATGGGACTTTCTCTTGGTTTGGCCAGTTCTGCTGTTTGCAGGTCTCTCCCATGGCCTTGGTTGGTTGGTTGGTTTTGTTTTTCCTCCTGCTTTAATTGGTGTATGCTTTTAATTCAAAATCTACTTGTGGAGTTTAGGGCGTGTACCATTTATGTAAGTTAGTTTAAAATTACAGCACTTTATTTCCTTCCTCCCAGATCCCTCAGTAATTATAAGAAGGATAGATTATTTTATCTAGAGCTTTTCCAGCCACAGTAATTTAGTCAAGAAGGTCATCACTCTGCTCCCGTTCAAAAAATCTGTTTTTGCAACTTTTAACATCATATATTCCCTTGGGAATTAGCCTGATAAGAGAAATACAGATAAAATCACAATGATTTTGTGGAAATCTACTAAGAATGGAAGAGTTTAATAGTTAATCATTGTTAAGATAATAGTGAATATTTTACATTTATAATACTTTATTGACAATTTACAAAGAAATCAGCCTGGAAGTAAGGTAATCTTAGAAGTCTACTTAGCAGGTTTCCTGGAATACTTACTTTAAACTTGCTATGTGAGTATAGTTCCACTCATCCGCGACACAGAGCTTTAAAATAGATGCTTGTGTTTTACATTACTGTCTTTTATTACTAAATAATTAATGCATAGACATGGTGCACCTCATATGAAGATTTTTGTAGACTGTAGAGAATCCTAACTATTCTGGTTGGACCACATATATAGACTTTTTATTTGAGTGTTGACATACCGATTCAAATGCAATTTCTTTGGAGCACAGTGGGGATGAATACTGGACTGGATGATAGACATTTGCAATCCAGGAGAAGATAGGTATTAGCCAACTTTGGGCAGATAAACAGAAAACAGAATTTCACTGTTGGATAGAGTACGGCACAGCTCACTATTTCTAGTTTATATCCCCTTCCTTTGAGTTCTCTCCTGAACTTAGAAAAATTATAGTCATTTAGGTGGAAAAGACCTTTAAGATCATCAAGTCCAACCATTAACCTACCACTGCCAAGTCCACCACCAAACCAAGTCCCTAAGCACCACATCTACATGTCTTTTAAATACCTCCAGGGATGGGGACTCAACCACTTCCCTGGGTAGCCTGTTCCAATGCTTGACCACCCTTTCGGTGAAGAAATTTTTCCTAATATCCAACCTAAACCACCCCAGGAGCAACTTGAGGCCATTTCCTCTTGTCCTGTCACTTGTTACTTGGGAGAAGAGACCAACCCCCACCTCACTACAACCTCCTTTCAGGTAGCTGTAGAGAGCCATAAGGTCTTCCCTGAGCCTCTTTTTCTCCAGACTAAGCAACCTCAGCTCCCTCAGCCTCTCCTCATAAGACTTGTGCTCTAGACCCTTCACCAACTTCGTTGCCCTTCCTTGGACATGCTCCAGCACCTCAATGTCCTTCTTGTAGTGAGAGGCCCAAAACTGAACACAGGATTCAAGGTGTGGCCTCACCAGTGCTGAGTACAAGGGGACGATCACTTCCCTAGCCCTGCTGGCCGCACTATTTCTGATACAAGCCAGGATGCTATTGGCCGCCTTGGCCACCTGGGCACATTGCTGTTGACCAACACCCCCAGGTCCTTTTCTGCCAAGCAGTTTTCCAGCTACTCTTTCCTCGAATGTTTGGATGTAGCACAGAACTCGCTCTTTATTTGAATGTGAAAGGGTAGCTTTGGCCAGTAGACCTTACATTGAATCATGCATAGCCTGTCTGTGTTAGCATTAAACTAGAGCAGCTGCTGTCTGTTCTGCCAACAGCATGAATCCAGCATAAAATCCATTTCACGTATGTCTTTGTGTCTGACCTAACCCAGACTTGAGCTCCAGCAGCGATCTGGTAGCATGCAGGGTCAGCATCCATAAACACATGTGAACGTAACCTTCGGTGTCTGCCTTGGATGGAATCTGTGGTGCCATCCTTGGCTTACAGAGTATGCAAGAGAATAAAGTAGAGGGTTGACTTCTGAGAAGCAGAGGAAGGTTGGAAATAGGAGCTTTGTCCTTGAGGGCTCTTGTCCTCATGTACTGTAGTTCATCTGCACTATGGCCACCTATCCAATGTGATGAAATCGTAAGAGGTGTGGGTTTTTCTGGGAGGTGGGAAAGATTTTTGTGTTAGAGATCCATAGTTACTGTGATTTTATGTCCATATTTTATAAGCTTTCAATTTTAATAATTTTTGCAGGCTTTATCAATGAGTTCTTGTAAAGGCTTTGAGTACTGTGAAACTGTTGGATTAGAGACAAATGTAATGGAAAATAATCACTATTATTAGATTAGCTAGTGAGATAAGACAGGGTAGGTGAAAATGGATTGGGGGAGTTGACTATGTTAACTGTCATCAGCAATTTGGGGACTTAAAACCTACAACTATTCATATTTTTTTTTTTTTTTTGTTATTGTTCAATTGGAATAGGAAAGGGACACTGTCTTCTTTAGGGCTATTGAAAAAGGGAATTAAAAAGACTGAGTCTGCCACACCAGTTAGCTTTACAGAGAAGAGTGTGGAGATGTCAGGGAAGAGCTGGCTGTGACCTGGCTAAGGATTAAGTATAGTTACATCACCTTAAGGGAGAAGGGAGATAAGGGTCTGGTCATAGGTTTAGCCAGAGAGATGCTTTCCTAGGAGAGGGAACCACACCTGAGAACAGCCCCTGCAGCTTAGCTGGCTGATACTGATGCAACGTAGTAATGGGTTCACACTTTAATTCCTGAGGAATTTAAATTCCACTGTGTTTTATTTTTTGTTGTTATTGACACCATAATTTGGAGCAGCCTAGACTGATTATATCATAGTATAGTTTAGTATATTTGATTTAGTTTATTACTTAAAGTTTAGTGTATTTGATTAAGTCTCCTGTTTAAAGTAGAAACAGACATGTAAAATAGGATGCAGTTCAACGGGAGGCCCTTAGTTCCTAGTTCACCGCAGGCTCAGGTGTCTGTTCTTATGGGTGTTAGATATTGCTCCATCTCTGTGACTGATGAAGGCATTTTGGACTTTGCCTTAGACCCATGTTTTCTTTTCCTCTCCACTGTTTATTTGTTCCCCTGAACTTTCTACTTTTAACCTTTTTTCTTCTGTTCTGTAAGTCGGCTTTTCCCAAATCCTTGATTTGAGGGGGTGGGCAGGGATGTAAAGCTGGCTATGTATCTGGCTTGACAAACCTAAGGTAAAATTAATGAACAGTTGAATTAGCAAATAAATGTATGTTCAGGTGGTTCTTTTTCTTTTTCAGTACAGGGGAAATCTGACATGTAACAATCTTCAGTAAGCACACTATTCCCTATTACTTATGTAGAGATTTAAAGGAAAACCCAAAAGAATGAAGGAATATGAGAAAAGTATGAAGAAGGATAATTTTTCTTTGTAATCCAGTTACTTACGTTTTTTAAAACATACACCACACTGGGGCAGCAGTTAGCAAGCATAGTTTGTCTGAGTTCCAGTCTCACATCATGGGTGTTATGTATTCGGCATTCTCGAGGAGACTGGCAGTTGATTTTAATTGCATTTGTGTGGTTTCTTTTGAGACAAGCTCAGTTGCATGCATCTTCTGATTTGGATTAAGTAGCAGTTGCTAACTGCTTGGGTTGGTTTGTACGAAGAGAAAAAGGTTAAAATAGAAATGTGTTACCAGCTGATGCTCCTGTCAGCATCACTGTCTCTAGTGTTCTCATACACGTTTTGGAAAGCATTTTGTGAATGTGCACGTAGTAAATTAGCCATGTCTGCTTATCTACCGATGACACGTTTATGTTTTAAGTTCTCCCTTTTTTCCCCTCTTTGGACTTCTGATGTAAAAAAGGTAATTTTCTCACTATAACCTGCGGTTAGAAGGGGGTTACAGGAATTACAGGCTTAGATTTATTTTGACCCCCCAAGGTTCATAGTGCTTTCATGAATGCAAAATCCTTCTCTTCGTGACAGCTGTGGTCTTCTGTGCCATTGAATGTTTAGAGCAAATGTGGTAGGAACCTGGTAGATGGTTAATGCGCTGCAGGCTCCAAAGCTATCCAGAGGCTCCTTCCATTCCTCTTGCTCTTCATCAAGTCCCAAACCTCACTGAGAAAGGGCCAGGGTATTAGCAAGAGTGTTGTGTATATTGTGTTTTTATTACTTTGTTTACAGTGTTAACATTCTGCTAGCCTAACTGATGAAGTGTTTATTTGAGATTAATCAGTTATTTTGATCTTTTAGAACTGATTTTAATGGAGTGAAGGAGATGTTTCCCAAAAAAGAACCAACAGCAGATTACAATTTTTCACGGAGTAGTAGATGCCTTAATACAAGAAAGACTTCTATAATATTATTTAAGTTACTTAAAATAAATAATTGCATGAGAAAAGTAAAAGGCTTAGGTGAGGTATTCTGCAACATGTGCTTTCTGGCTTAAACATGCAAACCCAGGCTCTTGAGCAGCTGCCTGGGATTTACATGTAAATTGAGAGAGGTCATTAGGTACCTAATGACTGATTCAGGTTTGGGTCCTTATATTTTGAAGTAATTGTTATCCTCTGTAGATCTAGTGAGTTAATTTAAAATATTGAGTGACAAATCCTATTAAGGTGATGATTTTGTTATAATCTGTGATAATTCCTTTCAGAAACTTCATGATTATCCCTGATGTTTTCTCAGCCGATAGATTTGGTTATGCAGTGGAAGTAAATAAGTCTGATAAAGGAGTGAAAATGAGTAAGAATCTGAAACTTCATGTATAAAGTTAAGTATGCTTGGACTGTCTGAAGAAGGAATACTGGTATCTTTTGAGTAATAGAACTCTGTTGATTCTATGGATAACCAGAGGGAAAGTAACTTATTCCTCTTTTTCCTGTTTCAGTGAGGCAACACTACACTTGCTGCTTGTGGTCCTGGTTTTGGTACCCATGCATGTTCTTCCGATGTGCATGGTGGTGTATATCACCAACCTGAAATGGTGACTTCTGGTCCAGGCCCATCAGGTTGAGAAGACAGACAATTTCATATTTTCATGTATGAAGTTCTGATTTTTGTACATACACGTTGTGGACATGGCAAGGAGCCAGTAAAAAGCCTGACCTAATAGAACTGAAGCATCTGGCTATAACCTTGTTGAGAAAAATATAGTGCAAACACGCAAAAAATTCAGTAATATAGATAAACTAATTAATCTCTGCATGTCTTGGTAAGAGGCCCAACTTATTTGTTATAAATCTTGTTGTTTGTTTTTTTTTGCAAGATGGAAGTTCTTTTGAACTGTCAGCTTGTATGTATGTCTGACAAAACCTATATATTAGATTGGCATATTGAATAGGTTTTGGCCTCAAAATATTGAGAATGCATAGTGGTTTTACCAGACTTTGTGCTGAAGATGGAATAATGGTTATATTGAAGTCAATAAAGAATATATATACACATTAGTAGGGTTAGTATTTTATCTGAAAGTATGTAAGATAATTGGCTACTAGTAGGTGATGCAGCTAGTTCTGTCTTTTAAAAATTATTCAAATATTATATTATCCTTTAAGTGACTGATGAAAATCTTGTAATAAGAAGGGATGAGTTATCCATTCCTGTTTTGTTTTTTCTTCCTGAAGTAATTATGGAGAGAATTTAAGCACATTTTTTCAGTCCAGTGGCTACATACATTGACCATTGATTATCATTCATGTACATGTACTCTGTCTGTGTGTGCTTGTGTGTACATAAAATATATATATAGGTGCATATGTATGTGTATGTCTGGTTTTTAAATATGTACAGGTTTCCTGCTCAACTTTTAACATTCAGCTCCACAGTTTAGGTACATGTACCTGAACTATTTGCACAAATATATGTTTTTTTTATAGGCCTACCTACATATCAACCTGCTTTATCAACCTGTGTCAAGCCCTTAAAAATAAGTTACGGTAATGCTGAGAGGAAATCTTCCTCACTGCTTTAAAGCCAGGACTGTCAGTAAACTGCAGTTACATTCAAATGGGCAAGGTGGTTATTCTTCCTGCTAAATGAGAAGAAATCAGACAGAAAAATGTCTCTGCCCATACAAAGATTGTACAACATTTTAATCTTTAATTTTCTCCTGCCTTAAGTGTTTAGCCGTGACCTTGACCTACAGACTGTCTGATGAACTATGGAGAGGGCATAGAAATAGTATGTGTACTGCATAATTTTTTTTCCTTTGAGTTTTATATGTTGGAAGTGGGGTTGTGTGTCAAGGTTCTGGGGTTAATGTGTATTTTCAGTACATGGTGGTTTAAAGGAGGGAGTGGTAGACATTAGTGAGGAAAGGCTGAAGAGGCACATGGATGGTTTAATATTATTTTTAAAACTACTGACTCGTGAAGGGAAAGTCTTTTGTTTCCCTAATCTGCCAATTAATTGTTTTCATTGTTTGTGTGAAGATTTACCAGCAGTAGGTGGGAAGTGCCAAATAATGAACACGTTCTCATCGAAATGAGTTTGCAGACAGTTATTACTGAGCATGGCTCTGGCTGGAGCCTTCTACCCAGCTCCCAGTGCACACCCTCAGTGGGTGCTCTGGAAGATCCTGTAGAAACTTAAAATGTGCAGAGAAAGATTTCCAAGTCAGCTTTTTCTAACACCAAAGCAAAGGCTACTATTTAAACCAGTAGAAGAATATTCTTGCTGAATGTCCTCCTGTTCATTGCATTAAACTTAAGATGAGTGTCTTAGAAATAAATCCAAAGCTCCAGCAAGTTCCTCTGTAAAGTTCCTTTATGTTTTTGAGGGTTTTGTCAGAGGACCTTCACTGTTTTTGAAATTCAATGTCTATTACCCCTTATGTTTTTATTTTATTTTTATTTTTTCCTTTTAGTAAGGTTAGCAGTTCTGTGTCTAGGACTCTCCAGGTGTTTTCATAGGTCTCTCTCTCTTCATAGCTCAGCAGATACTAGCACCTTTATGATAGTCAGTTGTTTTTTTCCCCCTCTCCACTAGATTATTAGGTTTTGTGTGTTAGGTTTAACTATTTTGCCAAACAAACCCTCCAGGATTCTATGCATATTGAAGTGATACTAAATGTTGATAATTTAGGAAAAGATGTCATTCTGCTATATTTCCATATTGAAGCTTCTTAAGGAAAAAAATAATTTCATAACCACGTTCACAATATTTATCCAAGCATTCTTCCTCCTAATTTTAGGAGGCAATATCTTTCATACACCCTCTCTCTTTCTCATGCTCTTGCATTCACTCTCACATAGCATTTAATTTCTGTGGCTGTCCTGATGTTAACATACGGTTCTTCACGGCTCTTAAACTGGTAGAAGCTCAACAGAAAATTTTGTGGTAGACTTGTTTTTGTTTGTAATTGAGAAACGTTGGCTGATGAGAGCTAGATTTTAGTCCTTTACCTGCATCAACTAATATTTTACTCTTGAGTACTTCCATTGCAATTAGTGGGACATCTTCTAGAAAAAGAACTGGCCAAGATTATTAGTAGGCAGCATCTTCCCAAGAGTTTGGTGGGTTTTTCTTGTTGTGTTGGATTTTGTTTTGTTTTGTTCCCCCCCCCGATTTGCTCTGTCTGTTGTAGCAGCTTCTTAAGTCTTCTGACCAAAATCTCCCTTTCTTTGAGAGAGGGAGGCAAGATACCAGTAGAAAAACTGATCTGCTCTTGAAGACACCCGTTTGCTTAGGGGAAAGTTTTTAAAACATACAGCTTCACGGTTACTCTTCCGTTCTTCTTCATAGGTTTGGTACTGTTGTTGCTAATAAAGAGGAGGAGAAGAAAAATTTAATCAGAATTTTTTCTAAAAACAGATCTGAGAATTTTTTTGTATTTTCTGTAATTTCCTGTGTGCCAATGACAATACACAATCAAAAGTGTGTTTTCGTTATACTATTTATAACGGATATTTAAAATAAAGGTTGGAGCTTTCAGCTCTGGAATTTTATAGCTGGTATTTGGAAGCATGAAATTAGTGTGGGTTTGAGTAATTACCTTTAAGATTATTATATTTTTTTCAGAGAGGACAGTAAATGTTACCTTTTGAGGAAACTGAGCAGGCCTTCAAGGGCTGATCTTGTCATTACTGCCCATGTTTTAATATCTGATGAGTATCTGGGGTGCTTTGTGTGCATGGAGGAGTCTGATGAAACAGAATGGTGTGTTCCCATTTCCATTTTAGTGCTGCTTTTTTCCTTCATGCTAGTTTTTCCTATTCAGCTAGCGGTGAAATGGAAAGTGTACTTGCTGTACCCATGCCAAACGTATCTTAAATATTGGCCATACATTCTGGAGGGAGGAGGAGGAGGAAGAATAGACACTCTAAAACTTCCCAGGGGCAGGATTTCAAGTTATCAATTGAAAACCCATAGATTGACCTCTGAGCAATTCAAAACCAATCTCAAAACACTTATCCACAATTTCCAAGCATCTTCGAGTCTGCCCCATGGAAGAGCAGGTGGTTCAACATCATTGCTCTCCAGGAACAGCTCAGTCCTGTTTTGCGTCTCTGCTCATTAATGCCAACGCTGGCACTCTGTCGAAGCTGATGGGTGCATTTAGAAGGTTGAGGATGCTTCTTACAGCAGTGCATTGATGTGAGCACATCTTTAACAGGGAGGTTATCTTATTTAATGCCATTATGTTGCATTAAAAGACTTTGGATAATCTGAAATGCAGAAATATGCTCCACTAGGTAAATGGTGAGTTTGTGACCTTCGTGTCTCTTCGTTCTGTAGTCTTATTTATTCCAGCCATGTTAATAGGCTTGCAGGGCTGTATGCCTCTGAATTTGAACTCTGTTCGAAAATTTTCATGTTAATACATTGAGCTCATGAATAAGTGAGGATGAATTTTAGGACTTGTGAGTTGGAAAGTATTTACTTATTTCAAGGTTAGATTTAGTGGTGTTACTACTACGAGTTTTGCTCAGGGCAAAATTATTACTGTGCTATACAACTTTCAAAATGTTGGGATTCATAAATGTAAGTATATGGATGGTCCCTTGTTCATTTTTAAGAAAATGTTTCTTATTTTACTGGCTGTCTTTAAAACACATTGCATGACACAAACTTCAGGTAGTTTGAATATGTACCCAGTTTTAAGTTAAATAATAAATGTTATGGTATAGTTACTTGTGTAAATACCAATCTGGTAACTAAACAGACGTTCATAGCAATAAGATTGATAGACAGCACTCCAGGGATGTCTTGTGTTGTGCGTGGTTCTCAAGCTCATGTTATACAGAATCCTCCTTAGTCTTTGTTGCTGAAGAAGCTGCCCTGTTCTGGTCTTCTGTGAGTCAACAGATGGGTGCTATACGTGGATCCGATTCAGCAATGGTGAAACCCGTGGAGAATAAATACTGCTGCTGAGAGCAGGGAGTTTTCTGAGGCCTATGAGATGTGACAGTATTCTGCTTAGCTGATAAATTGCAGTGTAGCAGGAAGGATGCTACAATGAGTATTGATTTCTTTTGTGCATAGAACTCATTTTGCTACAGCTTGTGAATTGCCTTCATGAGCTGACAATCCATTAAGGATCACTTTGTGTGTCTCTTCCTTCATTATTGCTTCTTTTACTGCTTTCTGCTTTACTGCCTTTAAAATACATTGTCAGGGCAAAAATAAAATAGGTAAAGGAGAAACTCTAATAGGAGCAAAGCAATTTGGCTCTTGGTAAATTACTTTATTGCAAAAAATATTTTACTAGGAGACTATCTACAAAGACAATTTCAAGGAGCTAAACATATTATATTAAAATTATTTTATAGTAGGGTAACTCACCTAATGATTGTAATTTTGTGTCACAAAATAGACCTTTTATTGTAAGATTTTTTTTTTTTTTTTAAGTCTGAAGACCTAAAATTCCAGTTTTATGTGGACATAATTTAGCCTTGTCTGTTCTGCATGGCCAGTCAGTGCCTCATATTCTGAATATGTGCCAATAATACCTTCACAGATGCAGTGCTTCGTTTTGTTCATGTCCAGGAGGGTTGTTTCTTCTTATTCTGAGCAAGCAGGGAACCACTATATTTCTCTATATTAATTTGTTTGCTTTTTCAAGGAAGTAGACGAGGTCTGTGACACAAGTGCACTAGTAATAAAAATGTATTTTTTGCAAGAAAACTTTGTATTTTCCTTAGTCACATAATTGCATTGATTGGGTTTGGACATTTCTATTGTAAAAAGGATTGGAATTAAAACTTTCTAGATAAGGCTATCAATTATAAGACTAACAAATTAAGAGGACCACTGTGCTCCATTATGGAAGAAAGGGTATTATTTTTGTCACCAGGAAAATTTTTTAACTTGTAATAACTTCCCACGTGTCTTTTGTGTCATTTTCATGTCATTTTGTTTGGTATTAGGCAAGTCTTGTCCTCCCACAAGTCTCCTTCTATTACCAATCTCTTAATCTCAGTGATGGATATTGACTGCCTGCATAGTGTTTTGTGATCTAGTGGTGGAGAGCTCTACTGAAGAGCTGGACTGCATTTTTAGGAAACAGATGTTGCTCTTCAAAGCTGCTTTAAAAAATACAACTAAAATGTCCTGTGGCACTGGCTATTAAAATCTAGTTTAATGTAGTTAGTCTCATAAGCAGGGTGGCTTTCACATTGCAGGATTTTTCTTTTTTTCCTTTTTTCCCCCCACTTGGACATTTGTGTGAAGATCTGGTTCATCAGACTTCTGCAGCTTCTGGCAGGTCCAAAGCTCTCCTGCCAAGAACCTCAGCCTCAGTTCCTGCCGGGAGTTCTCCGGTAGGCAATGACCTCATTAATCACATTTCCTAGCTCTCTCAGTGCAGCAATGCTTAGCTATTTCTACCTGAGAGTGACACTAAGTACATTCAGCAAAGTTGTTTTGTACAAGTGGTTGGCCAGACTCTTGACACTTGCTTCTCCCCGCCCCATCTCTTCTTCCTTACACTTACAATTTTAGCATTGGCTGACCTATAGTATTATCTTCTCACACTTGTTTTCTATTGCCTCTGATCAGTGACCTGAGGAGTAATGTTCTAGTTGCTATTTATTTTAAAATATAATAATAATTGAGGTCATTTAAACACGTTTTGAACACTTGACTGTTTCTTGGTTTCCTTGGAAGACCATGGCAAGGGTACAGAGGTAAAATGAATGTCTTTTTTCTTTAAAACACATGGTGCCATGGGGTGTACTACATGCCTTCAGCCCCATCTCAAGAGTGGAAAAAGGATGAATTGGATAAGGCTGATCAGTTCCAAGGTGAGATTTTCTGGAACAGGCTTAAATCTGCCTTTCCAGTATGTCATATAGGTGAATTTGGGATTATTAGTAGACACAGAATTCAATAAGATTGGTAACCCCTTCCTGAACCACACATGCCAGATCAGGAATTTTAGTTTGGTGAATCAGTTTTATTGCAATTGATTTCCCAACTTCTTTACTGAGCTCTTTTTTGTTGTAAACCATGCTATCCTCCTCATGGGATTAAACATTGTAACTACTGGACTATGGAAGTGGCTATAACTATATCCATGTGGATCCTTTGAAAATATATTTTTTTAAAATATATAGAAGACAATTTCAAAACTTGGATACTCTGTATAAACTCAGCAGCATATTTTTTCCTATATTTACATTGACCTGACTTCATTGTCTGGATTTCATTTTTTTCCCACTTAATAACACCTTTTTTTTTTTTCCTCCCTTTTTTTTTTTTTTTTTTAATGGGGAGGGCTTTTTATTTGTTTAGGGATTTTTTTTTTTTTTGTGGGAGGTTTGGCTTTTATTGGTGTGTACTACAGCATTCACTTTTTTTTATTTGTTTAGGGTCAAATCCTTGGCCATGTACATGGAGCATCAAGAGACACAGAAGTAAGAGGTTTGTGCCATTTCTGCATACCATTGAGTGTCAGGGGGGCTGGAGGCACCTGCCCCATGCTCAGGTCCTATGACAGCAGACATCTTATAAATTTATTCTTATCCTTTATGGTGGTTACTCAAGCAGTCAGGCGGGGAGCTGGGATGAACGTGGTCTGTAATTCACTTGAAATCCTCTCGAGACTTCTGCGAAGGATGGTTATGAAGCAGCCGCTCGTTCTCTCTCTTTCCCTGTCTTTGTCTTCCCTCAGCTCTAAACCCTCTGGTGTTTTACCCTGGCACGTTGGATGGTGGGGACCAAACCATGGTCAGTTTTGTAGCATTGTCATTATGAGTACAGACCTTTTGAAGTCAGTTTTCACCTTTGTTTTTCTGCTGGTGTGTGTTAAATATAATAGTTTGTGCTGTATAAGTATACATCTATCTTTTGCAACACCTCAGCCATGAATCATTTGGTGTGGCTTTGGGGAAATGGGTAATCTCAGTACTCATATTGGAGGTTTTACTCTGTAAGCCAAATGAAGTGCTAAATCCCAGCTTTCCTGCTAAAGGCATTAATCTGCCATGGGTAGATTGAAAGACTGGGTTTTGGTTTAAAATGTGGGATGCAATAGTTTCACTTTTATGCAAATAGTACACAACTGTTTTAAATAATAAAAAAAGAGAAGAACTGTAAGCTCAACATATGAGTACAGAAACGCTACAGTAAGCATAACACACACACACAAAAAAATCTGTGTAGGAACATACTTTGCAAAATGCTAAGGAAAACTTAGCAGTCCAGCTTAGTTTTACTTGAGATATTTGGTAATAAGAAAAGCAGTAGTCTCGTATTTCTTCACAATGAATAAAAGCTTTCTCAATAAAAGGGCAAGCTGAACCTTGTGAGGCTTTTTTATGGGCTCTTACAAGCTGTACCCAAAAGTTGGTGGAGCAGTGGCGGGAGGAATGGGAAAAATGTCTTTTATTTTAAATGAAAAATGATCGTATCTTTTGTATGTATGTTTGTTCATAGTATATCACTTGTCACACACAAAAAATCTTCCCACCCATTTTCCATTTGTACTTGTCTGCTGGATACTAACATTTCATTCTCTGCTTATAGCAGAAATAATTTTAGTATTCAAAACATTAGTATGCTCTCAGTTTAGTTCAACACTACTTTTGGGTTTCTCCTAATGCCAGCATTGTTGATTTTTAGACCAGTGCCTCAGTAAATACTGCCTTGTTTTCATAAATTCTGTGATGGTTTATGATTTAGACGATTCAAGCTGGTAACTCCTGGAACTCTTATGTCAGTTCTCGTGCATCTACAATGCATTAATTTAATAGTTTCTCTTTAAGATGATTAAAAAAAATTCTCTTCAGAAGTGTTTTTTTTCTACAAAGTGGTTCATATCCCACTTTTTTCCTGTTGCCAGCTATAAATTTTCAAGGATTATGCAAAGAGAGCAAATTAATAATGAAGTATCTGGTGTGTGGTGTTTTTTTTTTTTTTTCCCCCTTATAGACATTAAAGCTCCTGTAAGTTTTGGAATGACCACTTTTGTTTTTAATATCCCTTTGGCTAAAGAAAAATTACTGCTGAAATATAAAAGAAAAACAGTTTTAGTACTATGCTTGGACAAAGTAGGTCTGCTTTTGCTTTATATTTATTGGAAATCTTTCTGAATGTTATCTAGTCCTTACAGCTCCTAACAGGCTCTTTTTAAGTTGGGAAAGCCTTTGATGGTTGAGCGTGCCAGTGAGTTGAACATGCAAAACTACTGTGTGTGGTATTTTGTGACAACTGTGAAAAGAGTTAGGAGAGAGATCTCCACATCACAGTTTGTTCTGTACAAGGCTAAACCCAATACCAAGCAATGACTTTCCCCAGGCTGAGCTTTATATGCAAAGTGGATAAGAAGCAATATGGGCTTGAACCCCACAGAATTCCCATCGCAAAACAAAAAAGGGAGGTATCTTACAAGGAAGAAAAGAGGAGGAACAGTGCATAGAAAGGAAGCAGAGAAATCATATAAAATAACCTTTGCAAGGGCAAAAGTATTAATTTCACTCTAATTTTTATGAAAAGAATATGACAGTGAGATGTTTGCAGGGTGAGCTGGTTAACGTGTGTCATTGTGTGAACTTGGTTGTTGGCCAGGACAGAAGGATGCCCAGGGCTAGAGGAAGCAGGCAAATACCTGAAGCCTGTGTATGGTAGGTCCAGCCAGGACAACCTTCTCGGTCTCGGTGCTTAGAGCGTACCGTGTGATGTGGTCTGCTGGCGGATGGTTGAGACAGGATGCTCTCTTGCACGACACAGCTGTGGCCTGACTATTTTAGGGTATATTGACACATTTTAGTAAAAAATCCTTAAATCTCACTTGTGAAGTTTTGATCTGTTAAATTTATTTTTGTGAGGTACGGTGTTAACAAGTTGTACGGTGTTTGAGATGTATTTAGCTAGTATGAATAAATAAAATCATTAACATGAAATATACCTTTTTAAAACCCGTTGGTTTGATCTGAACTTAATTTATTTTGCCTTTAATTCAGGTTTCTTTTTATAGTAATAAACTGATTGCCTTCATTCATTTTTATACATGAATGATTTAAAATACTTTGAAGTATAAGTTGTTGCTTTAGTGTCACAATACTTGAGAAAGAATGTGAAACATGCATAACTAAGAAAAACTTTAAATAATATGAAAACAATGAGAAGGGCAGAGAAATTTTTTGGGGAAAATTATTACATAAGTAACTTGCAGCAAGAACATACTTAAAATAGTTAACTCTTCTAACCACAGTAGTTTGGACTGATTTAAATGTAAAGCAGAGGAGTTAACTGAAGTTAAGTTAGGTATTTATAGTGAAATACTTTTCTTTCATTCTGAAGATCTTCCGAGTGTTTTAGGGCTACATAGATAATTAGATAATTAAATCCCTTTTACCCATATGTCAGCTTAGTCTATAACACGATGGTTGAAAGTTGGGGATTAAGAAAAATACTTTTTTCAGTGTTACTTGTTCATAAGTTACGATAGCCTTATCATCATCAAAAGCACCTATAATAGTTGTAATGCTAATTTCATGGTAAGATGCTACTGAACTTCTTAGCAGGTCTTTTACGCTTTATTATTCTGTCTTTGAATTAAAGTGCTGTACTTGGTCATGAAGGCATATGGTCAAGTTTTATTCTGATACCATTCTTCTGATACCAGTTTTTAACATGACGGATACATATGGGGACTGTGTTGTAATAGCCCAGAATGAAAGAACATGCTAATATTTTAACAGCCCCCTAGGGCTTTTGGCCATGTAAGGCTACTTTGTGCTTCAGTGAGGATTTTGTCTTTGATTTCTGTGGCTTAGTGACTTAACCTGGATGCAGGAGATCGGGATGCAGCTCACGAATTTATCGACCTTGAGCAGGGAAGTTAAAAAAAAAAATTTAGATGTGAACACAGTTAATGGCTATCAAAAATCCTGGACTGTGTCTGGCTTCAGTTGTCTGTGGAAAAAAGATGAAGGCAAGCATTTTTACTTATCTATTTATTTATTTTACTTATTTTTGTTTTGTCTTCCGTCTTTGGGAAAGTAAACTGTTTGTGGTACACTGATGTAAAGATTAGAGGAACAGGACCACAATTTTTGTTTCTTGACTTAAGGAGCTAGTCCAATAAATCCTATCTGGTGTATATACTAAACATCATACTGCAATGATAATATTTTTCATAGTTAAGTTATGCATCTTTTTAAAAATATTAAATGTACTGTAAAATAATTGAAGAAGAAATTAGAAAGTTCTATAGCTATTTTTGGTCAACCAGAAGACTTAGCTGTAATCTGAAGGATGAATTCTGTTAGTGCGCACATTTTGAGCATGTATCACAAAAAAATCTGCGTGATTGCACATAAATATATACTGATAAGGATGAAGCATTTTTTCCCTCTAATCATTTTTATTTCAAAGCTTTAAAAAATGATTTACAAAGTAAGAATAAATGTGCTAAATTTATCATAAAAAACAAGACTTAAATTGTAAGCATCTGAAAAAGATGGTTTTTTGAGTGGAAATGAGCTGAGATACAGACAGCTGTCATTGGGTTTGCTTTAAATTTATTGTCCTAGTGTTATAGCACTAAATTTATTCTGGAGAAAATACTGTCACAGAGGAGTCTCTCCTGTGGAGCCTGAGTAGAGGGCTCCATTTCTACAACCTGTTTATTATTCCTTACCCCTTCCACCTCCTGGCCCCAGCTTTCTGCAGTGGCCAGGTTGCTCGCCCTGGAAGAGGTGCCATTCGCCTTACTCTTTGAAATTCATCATCTTTCTGTGCCCGTCACCCGCTCTTCTCTGGCAGGCTCTCCCTCACTGCAGAGCTACTGAGCAGCAGGGGTCTCCTTGCCTGTCCTGGTGTTCGGAGATGTCCCCTCACCTTCTCGCGGAGATGGGTCCAAGGGGTGGGTTGACCCTGGGTGTCCAGGGAGTCATTGTAAAACAGCCAGCACTCCTGGGGATAAGGTTCACAAGTCATGGCAAATCTGTTGGATTTCTGTGAAGTTGTAGAGCTGAGGAGAATTCATAAAATGTGTTGGACAAATGTATGTGTATCAGCATTACTTTTTTCTTCCAGGCACCAGAGAAGTTTGAAATTTCACTTTTTTCCCTTTCTCTGAATGACTTTTTTTAAAACATAGCTTTGATGAGCCTGTTTGGGGTGGGAATTATGTATTTTGATGTTTTCAAAATATAAATGTTTTACTTGGAGTTGAAAAACAACTGCTAAAATCCATCTGGGTAAACTAGTTTTGCAGTAATGTATCTAGACCTGCAGCTCCTCTGCATGTAATCCATTTGGTGTATCATATAACTAAGAGGGGTGAGGGAGTTGTCTGATGGTAGCACCATTTCTCCAGAGGCCCACCCACAGAAGAGGAGAGGGCCGGAAGGCGTTGGGAGGCAGGAATGCGCTTTTCAATGTTTTGCTAAATTATTTAAGAATCAAATGCTTTAATTCTTTTTGTAGGCATCCCAGATCAGTGCAAAGGAGATAAAATATTACAGTTTGGATTATCTGATAGATGTTACCGAGAGTTCATTTTCTGCCAGAAGAATCGATCTGATGGAGAAGTCAGTAATAGCTCTGCTATATCTCCTAAGGGAGAACCTGGATTTGACGCAACTATCCCATAGGTACTTTGCCTACCTGGCAAGCTTTAGGTTGTATTTTGCCAAATCTTCCCATCGTTCTTCTTAGACTGTGGTTTTTTTTTTTAATGATTGTTTCAATAACAGAATACAAAATTTACTTACCTATCTGTTGTATAAAAATACTATATAATAGCAAAGACATTGAAACAACAGATTGTTGTAGACCCTTGTTTAAGTAGTCCAGATAATTTAATGAAGAACAAAATCCTTGACAGAGTATTTTACAGGGATTACAGCATCCCACTAATAGCGAACAGCCTCCCCAACATGTATTTAAGTTCTAAGGAAACAAACTAAAAAGTATTAATTACTAAATTATAAAGCTGTGTTTTCACAGTTTTAATCTGTGTGATTTTGTTTATACATAAAGACTCCCTGCTAGTTTGGGGTTCTTCTGTTCTGCTTGAGATAATCATCAAATAATAGCTAATTCAATACAATGATCAATTCAGTTGCAGATTAGTGTAGCATGCAGCAGTAAAAATAAATATCCCCAAACTGTACATACCCAAAGCAGTGTTTAATTCTAATACAAATTACGCTGAATGTTTTACAAATTTGCATGACTTGTTTGCAGTCTCGTGGTCAAACCAAGATAACGAGATCTAAAAACCAGGATTTAAGTTTAGGCACAAATAATGTGGTGTCTCTAGATGCTTCAGACTGCCTTACTTTTAACATATGCAGCTCTTTTAAGTTTCACAACTTCAATCCCTGATAAATGGGATTTTTAAAGTATGAAAAGAGCTTATCATAAAAGGAAGAACACTTAGTTTATTATACTGGGTAAAGTCTTTTGGAGGTGATTACTCTCTCAATAAAACACTGTGTTCAGCACTCCTGTGGCACAGGCATCTGTCACTCAAACAGATGTCACCCCATAAACCTGAAAATATAACTCTTTTTTTTTCCATTCTGTGTGGATAAGTGAAGTCTTCAGGTTGATACGCTTGGTGACATTTGTTTAAGTGACAGATGTTCACGTCTAGTAGCCCTCAATAGGGAGGTGACCTTGTTGTCTTAGTGGGAGTTCTGTATCAAGTGCTATAATTATATGTATTGCAGAGAATATATGCCTTTATGAAGGATTAAATTCATAAGGACACTTTTACACTTCAGATTGCTATGTGTGTAATGGAGAGGCTTGGAAAAAGATAGCAAGGTTTCGGGGTTTGATTTTAAATAGAACAAGATTAACTCTATGAATTCTGTAGGTGTAAAAAAACCAACCCAAACTGTGGAGGATTAATGGTATAACAACGGGCCCAAGGCTCAAATTTTTGAGCTTGTTCTTTTCTCCTGGATGGTCTAGATGTTGTAATCTGTCCAGCCTGGAGGATTCATTTGCTGAGGAATGTCAATAGCTGCATGTAAAGCGGAGGGAAAAGGCTTTTGGTCTGAAGAACTGAAATCTCCAAACATTTCTGTTGGGGTCAGCCTAACTCGTAGTGCCTGGCGCTGTCCTCGCCAGGCAGACGTTTAAGTGTTGTTTACACATAGGAAAGATGGTGGAAGTTTTTTCAGTAAACTGGATTCTGCTTGGATTAGTGTTAGGATGCGTACATTTACTTGGGGAAAAATTATGGTTCAGATGAATCAGTCTTCACTACTGTTGTCTTTGGTACTTGTATTGGTTTCTATGCATGCAAGCTGAATTTAGTATTTGTTACTCGTCATGAAGATGTTCTGAGTCCCCAAAATGTTCTCTTTAGATAGGTAATCTTTACCTAACTCTTCCTTTCGGAGAATGACTGATCTTCACTCAGTAGCCCCAAATGATTTATTTTCTGCCCTCCTAGCCCCTTTATTTTCTAGCTGTTTTTAAACCTATGTTGCTTGGTGTACCCAAAAAGTTCTGTGATAAACAGTCCTGCAATGTACTTGCATATGGTCTCAAAACAGCTGCCTCAGGCAGCTGCAGATTTTATTACATGCTTACTAATTTTTCATACTGGAAGAAACTAAACAGCAGTTTTCTTTTCACTTTCTCTATGTCATTTCATAATATGCAAAATCGTAAAGAAAATCCCTGCAGATACTTGGGATTACTGAGTTTGATATTTAATTAAAAATTCAGAGATAGTGTCTTGAATATCTTGGTCTTTATCTGTAAACTTCTTGCAGATGTTATTCCCAGAAGTCTTTCTAAAGTACTACAAAAGACCAAACCTTTCAGTGTAAATTATAGTTGAAAACGACATTCTGTTTGGTTGGTTTTTGTTTCGTTTTTGTGTTTTGTTTTTTTTTTTTTTTTTTTTTTTTTTTTTTTTAAATGGTGAATTCTTAGTTTCAGCAAGGAGTTTTGCAGATGAACTGGAAGTGTAGTACTGGGGACCATATACATACAGCGTGTTCCTTGTGTACAGTATAGACCTTTGGCTCTTCGTTTCAGTAATTACATCATGTTAGAAAGAATCACGGTTTTGGTGACATGGTATGTGAATGACTGCAGCAAGAATTCAAGGACTGCAGAAATGGTGCCTACGCATAAAAGCAAACAGAATTTTTAATTAAAAAAGAAGGGCAACAAGCATTTCTGTAGGAATAGGCTTGTATTTACAACATAAATACGTACAAAATGCAGTAGTCATGACTGCCATAAGGAGATTACACTTCCAAGGGGTAAAAAATGAAAATCAGCGTTTAAGCATCTGTGTTTGGGTCCTCAAATAACCAGTGGCCTTTTTTTGTTGTATTTATTTGTGGGGTTTTGTCTGTGTTTTTTGTTTTGTTTTTACACTGTTGGTCTTAATCTTTTTTGTGCTTTAATTTCTTGTCAGCAAACCAGGATTAACAGAACACCTCTGAGGCATGATGCGAGGGCTAATGTATTAGCATTAAGCACTATAGAAAAGCCATTGAGAAACTCATAACACTCTGCTTAAATTCTCAATTTACATTGTGTGCAATTCCAATTTTATTTTACTTCCTTTTTTGCCACAGCTCACTTAAATTCTGAGTTACAAGTCTCAGTCCATTTACACATGAAGATTTTGCCTGCATATGCAGTTTTGTCGACTTAACAAGTCAGTTTTCATAAGTAAAATTTCATCCATTTTTTGATAAATGTTTAGAGACCCCAGCATAGTTTGTAGTGTATTAATTACATAGAAGTTTGCTGCAGAGTCCAGCTTAGCTCTTGTCTATGTATTTTGTTACACTGATTCTCCTACTATATAGTTTAAAAAAATTAGTGTAGCATATGAGTTCTTATAATTTTTTTTTCAGTACATGCATGTTTGTAGATTATATTAAAAAGCTTCCTAAACAAACAGAGAAGAAACCCCCCCAGATCCTTTTCTGGTAACAAGACTGTGTCTTAGAACTGTTCATTTGCTTGAGGATGCAAAGTTTCTTTTGGTAGTCTTGAGGAATTTGCCCTACTCTGCAAAGATAAACAGTTAAGAACAATTATACAAAATAACAATAAAGCCAAATATCTGAATGTTTATTAAGCATGCTTATGAAGTTTTGCCATGTAGGGTTCCTTACAGTTTTCTAAAATTTAATTTAAAATGAGTCCCTGTCCTTCTGTGCAACTTCACAAAACAAACAAACAAACAGAAAACCCCCAAAAAAACCAAACAAAAAAACCAACAAAAAAACCCCAGGACTAATTGAGGAGTCCTTATCCCTGAAAAATCTCTGGCATAATTTTGCTACTCATGTTTGTCTACTCTTCCAGATAGAGTGATATTTTTCATCTGTTGCTGCTTTTCCTTTTTATGATAGAGGTACAATATCTGCATTTCCAGACCATTTTTAACCCTAATTTTCTATCTGTGCATTCACTATTCCCTGTTTTACTACAATAATGCTGCCTCTAACATCCCCTGTTATGGTAAAAAATCTCTTCAGCAACTCAGGGAAGACCAGCATTATGAAGCATCAGAAAGTCTTCATATAAATGCCACATTTTGACTTGACCTTGTTCTGTATTTGGTTATCCTTGTTGTGTTTCTGTATTTCTTCTGGATTTCACACACTTAAGTATGGAGATCCTTCTAGATATTAATTATGTCAGGTATTTGCAAGCTGGTTTTCATGGCAGGTGACAGTGCAGAGCCTGAAGAATTTGCAAAGCTTGTCAACTTCTGTAAATGTTAAATACCAAGATGTAAATGCTGATAGGAATGATAGTAAGGCAGCTCACAGAAAGAAAATATGCACGCAGTGTATCTTTTAGCAGTTTGATTCTGGTGGGTTTTCTTCATGACATATATGCTTGGGCTATTTGGATATTTTAGGTTCTTGTACTTCACATATGGAATTCTAGTTTAGCGATGGGCTTTTATATATGTAGGTATAAAAGTAGAAAGTACAGTGTAGAGAATCCATCAAAAAGGTCATGTCTAAGTTTTTCTCAAATATTTTTTTATCTATCCAAGGACATAAAAATAGGAAAATAAAGTTTTTGTTGCTGTAACCTAGCTCATTTGCTGAGTTCCCACTTTGCTGCTTCGCTAAGACATGAGGATCTCGCTTGCATTACAGCTGCAAAAGCAAAGTCACCTGGTTGTGTGTCAACCTCTGTTCAGAGCTATGCTGTGGGAAAGGGAAGGACATTGTTGCTGGTATTTAAATACCAAACCTTCAAAACAATCATCCTCATGGATTTATTTTCTGAAAATTGATCTCTTTTCTATCAAATATTTGTATTTGGATTATTTTCAAATGGTACTTAAAATCTTTTGGGAAGATGCCATTTGTTCACTCTTGTCATTTTTCATTTCTTCCTGTTTTCTCTTAACATGGCATGACTTCTCTAATTTGACTCCCCTCCCCCAGCTATGACCAGCTGTGAAAAATTGTTTTTCAGCAGCCCTACGTGGCTTTTGGCAGACGTTTTCTACAGTCAGTGTGTATGGGTTCCTGAGGGGTTTGCTGCTACATCTGCCATGGGATTGTGCTGCTCACGGCATGCACGAGTACTTATCTCTCAGGGCATTTTTCCTTTCGAATACCAATACAGGTCTTTGTTACAATTTTCTTAAGATGTGTGTGAGTCTTTAACAGCATCACAAGCTGTGCCAAGGTGACTCTTCTACCACTCAACCCAACAAAACAGACTGCAAGCATTTCCCAAGTTACTGGTTCAAACTACTGCCAGTACAACAGCTCTGGTGGTTACTGTGCTGTTTCTGTTGAATGATTACAAATATGGTACTGTAATATAATATAGTATAATGTAATATAATATAATACAATATAATATGGAAATTAAGGCTACAAACAGCATACCCCTAATCCCACTCTATAGGATGCTGTCTTCAGGATGGAGAATGATGCAGTGTCCCAAAAGGGAATATACCCTATACATCCACTTTTCCTACAGACATCCTGTCGTCCTGCTCGTCATGTTCATTGGTTGGGAGGGAGATCCCCAAGCCTATCCCTAAAATAGTTCTTGCCTTTTTTGCTGGTGAATATCATCTCTTTTTCTGAATGCTTTTGAAACAGTTAAAGTTTTACAGCCTTTTCAAGGTAACCCACTAGTGTCTAGCTAGCGCTGGATATCGTGGATTAGATATAACATTTAAAAACCATCCTCTAGTGTTTTGCCAAATGGCTTCAGAGCCTAGCGCATCTCTGCCATGCGGATGAGTGCCAGCAGATCTCTTAACGGGGTGATAAAGACTGCATATGGAAAGGAACTCGGAGATTTAACAAGACAACCCTGACTGAATGCATACAGTGAAAATGTCTTTACCGTCATCCCCTGCACACAGGCTCAAATTATCCTGCTTTGCTGCTAAATCCCATTCTGTTAAAAACCTCAGCGCAGGAATGGTGAAAGTAGATTAGGATAATTATTAATCATGAGTCCTCTGTCCACCTCGCTTCCTCATCTGGAAGAAATTATCCCCTGCTTAAGTTCAAGTGTGTTTAACTGCTCTGCAACATAACAAGCCCTTAATCTTCAGGCTTCTAAAGTGTCCTCTCGTGCTTTCAGATTTTCATCATCTTTAGGCTGCTTTGTCTGCTTTGCATTGCTTTAAAAAAAAAAAAAAAAAATTAAACACTTGCCAATCTTTCATGTTAAAGCTCCGGAAAAAATCATTATAGGCCTTTTGTAGGTGACTTGTGAAATAAATATTTACTGAGGGTTGATCCATTTTAGCACACTGCGAGTGCTACTTTGAAATTTAGTGTTTAGGTATGGGAATATTACATTTCTTTCCACAGATAATTTTACTAGGTACCAACATTTCCTCCCTAAAATACTTCTTCTGACCTGTCCAACTCTTGTTTGTTTGCAGCCTGTGTATTTGGACAAAACCATCAATTTCGATATTATTTAATATTTACATAGATAGTCTTCTAGAAGTCAAGGTACCTACTGAAGGCTATTATGTCAGATAGCACTTACAGTATTAGAAAAAAAAAAAAAATATTATGCTCCCTTAATCATTGGGATGTATTTTTAATCTGCTGGATTAGGAGAACAGATTGTGACCACAGACTCTGTATAGCCATCAGGCCAAACCATCTAATGCAGCCAGAATGTACAGGGGATGGGTCTGGTGTGAAACGCTGTAGTGTCAATTGTGTATTACTAGTGCCTTCCCCTAGTGCTGCACTGTGCGTTACTACTGTGTCTTCTCGGGACACGATCAGAAATTCAGCTTGTTAAGTGTGTTAACTTGCCATTTGGTGCTGAAACTGGAATTTAATACCAATTTACTTTAGCAACATGGTATAAAATTATGTGTGTATTTGCTACTTGTTTTGTCAAGTGAATTAATGATCTTACAATTAAAAAATAAATGCATCATATTGCAATGTGCCTTTTTTCAGCAGTAAATACATAAATTACATTTAAAGTTAATATTTCTGTAAACAGACATCATTCAGGAAACTCATGGTCAATTAAATGTTTCAAGCCTATTGGTTTTTAATACGTTGTGCCCCATTTCTCTTGGTGCATTGAATTAAAGGTCTCTACTAACATCTATGCCATGGAAGAGTTCAGTCTGTTGGGACAGCGCTTGGTCAGACTACAGAAGTTTCCAGGTGGGGTTGTAAACGTTGCAATGTGCTTTACTGCTGCCTGCCAGGGTGGAAGGGGCACGTTAGCGCAAGGCAGGTTTTTAGTCTGCGTCTCTTACATCTGTGGGTCTGAGTATATTGGAACCTTTCTTACTCAACATTTTAACGATCCAGTAGTTAAATAACAAAATAGATCATTTGTGATGGGGAGGGATTAAAGGAGTTAATGGCTATATTTGCTTTCTGAGGCATGTGTGCCTTCCATCGAAATAAATTAGTCTCTCAGGCTTCTGAGGAGAGTATTAGACTTAACATCACCTTAATATATTCTAAAGCTGTGTGTCTGAGAGAAGTGAATTAAAGGATTTTAAATTTCTAATTACTTCAGATTTAATTAATTTCCTCCTTTTTTTAAATAAAGTTGGATGAGCAAATGTGGTTTAAAAAGGCAGAGAGAATGTGAAGGGGAAAAACTGTTATCCTGCGAGAACTGCTGCAAAGCACTGAATTAATGATTTCATTTTGTGCATGGCAATTGGTTGTAGCAGGACTTTACAGATTCAGAGTCAGCGCTTCATTTTTGTTTGAGAAACATCTTGCCTTTTACTATGGTGAGCGTTATGGCATTGTCAGGACTAGCACTCTGTGTTTGAATGTGCTGCAGCCTTGCAGAGGATGCCTGGAGAACTTCATCCCAGGTGCGAGCCAACTGCTGCCTGTCCTCAAGGATCTGCTCAGCTCCACTGTGTCTGCAGGGAGGTGAGACTCCACAGCAGAAATAACTCATGACAGTACAACGAACCCCAGAAAGAATTATTCTGAGTCACCCTCTCTGTAAGTTTATAGCTTGTGACATCTGACTGGGGTTTTGTGGCAGCCCTCGAGATTTATCAGCACTACCTGATCTCTCCTTTATATCTTGCAGTAAATTTAGAGAATTCACAGCTTCTGACTTCTGTCTGCGTTGCTGGCACCAAATGTCAATTTTACTGAATTTCCCAAAGATGTGTTTAACTACTCACAGATCGGTGATGAATCCACTGAACAATCACCTCTGCTTTGACCAATTAAGAGCACGCTAAAACTAATGAATATAAAT
Organism: Platalea leucorodia; assembly: GCF_965183815.1. NCBI lineage: Eukaryota > Metazoa > Chordata > Aves > Pelecaniformes > Threskiornithidae > Platalea > Platalea leucorodia. The sequence goes on from NC_138827.1 coordinate 65,300,748, forward strand.
TTTATAAGAAGAGATGCTGTGTTGCCTTTAGGTATTCCCAAAGCACTGTCAATATTATCTCTGGATTGCATAGCAGCTCGGTGCTGAGTAAGAGCTAGAAAATGTTAGATGCTGCGCTCTGCTGCTGCAGTAGTAACTGAAGATCTGTCTGCTAGGATGTCTTCCACTTCTCAGTGCTTCGTTTTTGGAAAAAGGAAGGTGAAAGAAGCTTGATTATGGGGACCAAGCACTCCATTGAGAAATTGTACAGCAATAACTTGACATAAAAACAAAGTCTACTTGTGAAGTTTTTAACCTTGGTACATTAAAAGAACGTGCTCAAATTAAGCCATAGGCTGTAAAGGCTAATTTCTTACTCTCCCCTTTTTGTGCCAAGAAAATTAACTGTACTCAATTAGCCTGAAAGTGGAGGTTGGCAGAATCAGATTGGTAGCACAGCGTTTCCTATCATCCAGAAGTACAAAAGCCTCTTTCTTCCTGCAGCTCTGGATGTACAGGAAAATCCACGCTGCCTTGCCTGATCACAGAAGAGATTCTCTTACAAACCTGCGTCCTTTTCATCAGCATCTTCTTACGCAGTTAGCCCCATCTGTTGGGTGAGATCATGGCTTTCAAGTATAAGACAAATAAACCTGAAGTATTGACAGTCCCTTCCAGGCTAGACGTACCTGAAGTAACCTCAGACTTCTCTGCATGTCGGGCTCAGATGTCTTGTTTAAGTCTGTGAGCCTTCTGCTGGAGGATGTTTGTGAAGAAACGCTTCTTCTTCCCACCCCCTGCTCAGATGCAGCAGTGAGGCAGGATTGCAAGCAGTCGTTCTTCAATAAGTTCTTTAGCAGTATGTTGCTTTGTTGTGGGAATTACGATCTAAGATGTTAATTGAATTCTTCCTCATCATTTTTGATTTCTCTTTAGTGTTCTTTTTCAAATAGAAATCTCTTCCTTTGATCTTACCATCTATATGTATGTATTGTAAAAGGGATCTTCAGAGAATTAGCTGCTGATACAGATGAGAGTCTAAGAAACATACAAGAAATGTGCTTTTTTTTCTTGGTGTGTTTTGGTTTGGTTTTTTTCTGTGGCTTCCAATTTCTTTAAATTTCATGGGATGGCAAAAAGTGCATCTTAACACCAGGGTAAATTCCTCGTAAAGTTTCGGTTGCAGTCCTAATCTGTGAAGTGAGTAGTTTCCCAATGAAAGAAATCTAATAATTATTTTGATATGGACAAAATAACTTTTTTCCCCTTAGCTTTGTTTGCAAAAATAGTTCTACACAGCTTTCAAAACCATTTCTGCTGCAGCTTTCTATAAGATTTCCTCTGGCCTAAGCAATAGCAGGAAAAAGTGTGTGTGTGTGTGAGATAATGGAGAGTGTTAGGGAAACTAAATAGTTTGCAACCAGCTTTTTTCCTGTTAGCTATTTTGCTGGTTTTCAGTTGGCTAACTGGTTTGCTTACCTGGCATTCAGCTGGATGCACATATACAGAGCCTAAATATCAGGAGTGACAGGATATTTCTTGCTCAAGACTCATTCTTTGGGAAATAATTTTTCTGAAAGAAAGTATTCTGCTATATGGAAATGGAGATTTCTAACTGGAGTTCTGTACTGTGATTCCCGCCCCCCCCCCCCCCCCCCCCCCCCCCCCGTGTTCAGTTCTCATTTCTTGCTAAAGACTTTTCTCCTTTCAAATTATCTTTTTCTTATTCGTGTTTATATGCTGCTCTTCCATGGCTACTGGAAGCAAGTTATTTGGAAACTGTAAGTCACTGGAATAAAGTGAGGTTAATCTCCAGTGTTTTTCTAAAGCTCAGTGTAAGTGACGGTGTTTATAAACTGCTTCCAGAAAAACAGAGCTAAAGCTTTAAAGGAGTGAGGATGAAAGTATAAAATACAAAACTAATACATGTTGCATAAGGTGTTGTGTTGTTTTTTTTTTTTTCCTCTTTGCAATGCTACATCTGTAGTCTCAGCTTACTACAGCACAGTGGCAAAAAGGAAAATGTCCATTTAATAACCTTCTTGCCACCACAAATCTGTATTTGAAAGCATTTCCTTATGCAGTATGAAGTGGTAAAATAATTGTCAGAGCTGTTTAAGTCAATACGTCCTCAGCTGGGATGAATAGTGATTCCTCCTGAGAGGAATTGTGCCAGCAGGCTGCAAACCTGGCCGGGAGATCCTGGTACTTCTCATGTAAAGCAGTAACTTATTTTGGAATAAGGTATCACTTTGTCTGCGTAAAGGAACTGGAATCTGGTATGTTCTTCTGTAGGGTAGCACTGCAGTGCCATGCTTTGCAAAGCATTGATTTTACAGTGTGGTTGGGAGGTACAGAAGTAATTTGCCTCTTACAGAGGGGAATGGAGGCACGAAGATTAAATCCCAGGGAAAAGGTAGTCAGCATCACGAACGGCATTGTAGACAGTGATTTTCTGGTGCCTTCTCATCTGTTTGCCTGTCACCTGAGGTGGTATTGGAGCCTCCGATTTCATAAATAGGCAGAGTGAGGTTCCTCAGAGCAAGATCCCGATGAGCCAGAGGAGTGCCTGAGTGATTCCTTATGAAGCGTTGAGACCAGGGGTTTTAGGTTCAGGTCCCCTCCAGGAGGAAGAGCAAAGATGATCCAAAGACTCTCACGTCCTGGTGCATCATGTGAGCAGAGACAGCAGCAGTTTGTGATACTTCGGACGTGACTCATACCTGCCGGCATGAGTCTTGGTGGTGAGACGGGCAGAGGCGAGTGGAGTTTGTTAATTCTCAAATAGTTTCGGCATAATAGAGAAAAGAAGTTGTGCAATGTTATCAGGACTGAATAATGATTGAATAATTGTGCCCAGAGACTGAACCTGAGGCACCTGGGAAGCATTACTGATGGAAGATGGGAAGTGGTCTTTAACGCTTGTTGGTGTTCATTTGTGTTTCCCATTTGATCTCGTCGTTTGTGCAGAGTCAGCGTTAGTTTCTCAGAACAGCAATATAAACTATAGCTAAATGACACATCATAGAGGAAACCCTAGTTAGTGCCAAAGTAATCAACATATTTTTAACCTGGGCCATAACAAAAGCCCAAATGTAACCATTGGTACCCGTCACTATGTCCCACTGTCACGTAGAGGTCAGTTGACCTTCCTTGTATATGTAGATATATGTATTAAATGTCTCACAACCTGTGTATGGTTTTTGGTAGCTAGCTACAGCTTAAGTTTAACAAAAAAACCCCACTAAATAGTTATTTTCTTAAATACATGGTGTATGATGGACTAATTAAGATGACATAGGAGAATTGGGAACATCACGTGTGTAAAAGAAGGTAAAATTGCTTTGTCCTTCGTGATTCAGAAATAGAAATGAAATCAAATAAAGTTGCTGCAACCCCAGTTTAGGGCTGTGATGTGATTTGCCATGATATTGGACGGGTTGGAGGGTCAGGCATTATGATCACATAAGTGAAATTAAAGTGAACAGTATAACATGGCTGAAAAGGGGAGAGTGCACAAAGACTGGAGAGATTACCATGGCAGGATTCTTCTGTGAATCTAGGAAGCAGATGAATTCTGTAAGGGACTCAAGAAATGTAAGAAAAACTCAGGGGCAATGCAGAAAAGCTGTAAGCACTCAAGTCTATGATTTCTCAGGGAACTATTCCAAGTGATCCACTGCAGCCAAAGAGAAACTGCTAACCGTGCACTTTATCTTACAAACCCGAAAGTGAGCCAATTGCTAAGTGCCTGAAATAACCAGAAGGAAAGGAGACTTGTTGGAGGATAGCTCCTCCAAGAGTCAGCGTACGTCACATCCTGACGGGTTTAGATATGACTTTGAAATGGAGGTGTTGATGTTCCACGCTGATGCCAAACTTTCAGGTAACTTCATCACACTCCACAACGAGCCTGTATGAATGAGGCGTAATGGGCTAGTTTGAAATATGGGGAGCCAGAGGAGGGCCAGTTTTATTTTTATTTTTTAAAAACTTGGCGAATCTTGGATTCTGGTACGCTTCAAGTAAAGCCTCAGATATCGGAATCTGCCCATCAGAGGATGTTGTGTAGTCAGCCACTCCTTAAATTCAGTTTCTGAACAGTACAAAGTTCATACTATGTTGTAGAAGGACTTAGAGTATTGCTAATACCCACTGCAAAAAATAGTGCTGTATTCTGAATATCTTTCGTAGTTTTAGTTTATTTTGGAAAGACACTGGCTATGGCTGAATATATGAGACTGCTTAATTGCACTGGCAGTCTTCTGATTAATTATTAGTGTGAAGTGGAAAGTTTACCACTAGTATCATTTTCTGTAATGTATTATATTGGTAACATTATTAACATTCTGAGAATTGCTTAAAGACCTATATGCAAAGTTTTTATCCTCTTTAGAAAAAGGGCAATTAATTTCTTTGTGCTCAATGAAGTAAGGACATCTGCAAATTATAGTTCTGGTATATAATTACATGTTTTGAGTAGCGCACTGAATGCTAGTAGAAATATAAACTATGTGTAGTGATAAATATATCATCCAAGTCCTGCAAAATAAGCGAACTTTTGTTATTGCTATTTTAATTGCATGTAATAGAACTATTTCTTCTGTTGAAGTTTTTCAGATCTCTTTATAGCTTGAAATGAAATTCAAGGGCAGAAAAAACCCCAACCTCGGGGTGATTAAGGAGGTGATTCAGACTTTACTTATCTTCTTATGTCTGGTTCACTCAAGTGCAACAAAGATTATCAAATTTATTGATAATATTTTGAACTTAAGGCTTACGCAAATTCTGCACACAAAGTATTTACCTCCTTTCTCATTTTAAAGGCTAAACACTTCATGATGTGATAGGCAACTTCCACTAATGAGGCTAGAGTAAGTCTTTCCTTCTTGAGAGTTTCCTGCCTACAAGGATGAGTTGATCTGGACAGGACTTCTCTTGGGCTCAGCTGTCTACAGCTGCGCTTTGTGACTGCATCCCATGGACCAAATCTTTTTGTCTCTAGTGAGGTCAATTGCCACAAACACCAAAGCCGACAGTGAAATAGGATGTATGTCTTGCTCTTACGTGTCATGCAAAGATTAAAGAATAATGTTTTATATATAGTAAAATATATATGTAGGTTAATAATTAAAATATTTTGTGAAATCTGCAAAGAAAGCATTAGTTAAGAGATAAAATTCTTGTGTGTTTTGTTCATTGTTATTCAATAGAATATACTACAAGGGTCTGTGGGAATAAAGAAGTATTTTTCTCTTTTCCATGTTAAGTTCTTGTACAACAGCATTCAGCATTAGTCTTTCTGCATGAAAATGCCAGACATGATATTTAGTTTGGATGACTGCACTCCTGTTGCCCAGAAACAGTTATTATCAAAATGTTCCTTCCTCATCTTCATCCTTCAAAAACAAAATTAGAAGTATTATTGCAACATCTGTGGTAGTTTTTAGGGGTTATACTGTTTTGTAAGCTTGGGTGTTTTCCATTGCAATTTCTATTGTGGAACAGATTTCAATAGAAATTTAAAGTAGATCATGATACTGATGGGTTTATATCACTCCATAACATTAAAATACCTGTGGAAAATTTTTAGGGGGAAATATAATTAATTGTAAAATAGTTCAAAGCTGAAAGTACAATTAAAACTCTTCAGATTTTTTTGAATTGGACACATTTTGAAGTGCTTCTGTAATATTTTCTGCACATACATAGCACACCTAGGGATGCTGCATGTTGTTTTTTGCCCGCACAGCTGTGAGAATATGGGGCAGGGGCATTTGTTTGTAAGGACTTGGCAGTATTGAAAAGCAAGCTTATTTTTGAAATCAGCTATTTTGAACTCAAAACACAAGGGTTTTGAAACTTGGCTTCCCTTGAATTGTTTATAATATGGGACTGCTAGACAGTGTGCTTTAAAAGTAAGTGGTAAGTCAGAACAAAAATGAATGTTGTATTGCCTTGTCTGCACATCTGCATTTCTAAAGATTAGGCAGAATTTGACAACAGACTAAAGGTTGTTTCATTCTTTGAGAATTCCTTCTCTTCATCTACGTTGCATTTCTGGAGCTGGTATCCATGGCAATTCACGCGGATGATTTAGGAGCTAGGCTTGAAAACGTCTATGAGAGTTCTTACTCTAACATACTTAACAACATTGCTTTGCAAGTCCATTTGTAGAGGTAAACTGTTGTAAGCAGTGTATTTTAAAATTCTTCTTTCCCCCTAATGCACATAGAATGTCCATACTCTGTGGATTTGGTTCCATTTCTGTAATAAGTCTGAAATCCAGATGCTTCTGGATGCACCTGAATGTTTTTACAGCTTATAATAAAACATGAATGGGGTTTAGGTGAGCTGGAATGGCTAAGGATGGTGATTTAAACTTTTTAAACTTTTAGTGACCTTTTAGTTATTGGAGGATCAGTTGGTAAAGTTTGGTAAATGTCGAATTTACTAATAACAATATTTAAAAATCTGAGCATCTTCAAAGTCATGCCTACTAAATCTTACCTGAGAGGGGGAAAATATCACATAAGACAAATACTTCCTAATGGTATTTGAATTTTAGATAGCTTTGGAGCCAAGAGCCATCTGTGTGAGCCAAATCCAAGGGTTGTGATTTAGTAAGCCATTATTTCCCCAAGAACATCTTCTCTTAAAAAGCGATTTATTTGTCTTTTGCTTGGAAGCTTTATGAGCTTCTGTGCCATTCTAGCACATTTCTGAGACAATCCTTTAGCCCAGCTCAACAATATTTTGGTTTGATCAATAGGTCTGTGTTGCTGTGAAGTTACATTTATTCTCTATTTGAGTTTTCATTAGGTACAGGAAATAGAAGTTGTTTCTCTCTTTCCATTATTATTCTCTCAGCCATGGTTTATTCCTTCATCTCCCCTTTCTTCAATTCCAGGCTCCCTTAGGAGCTGGTCTTATGATTTAGCAGCCTGAGGGAAATAAATAAACAAATGTCTTGACTGAGCTTGTTAACTTTGTTACTTGATTTAAAACTTACTTTGAAGAAAATTTGTGATTTCTACCTTGAGTACATTTGGTACTTTTAACATACATTAAATGTTTTAAAGTTAGAGTTATTTTAAGCTTTTGGCAGAGTTGTATTACAGTCTAAACTTGATCAACAAACTTAATATTGAAAATCTTTGACACAATAGAAAGAAGAATATTTCAAGAATGCAGTAGGTCATAGTACTTTGGCTTTTGTAATCTTTTGAAATTGTTTTGGTGCACTTGGAATTTGCTCCAGGTGGGTTGTATACCTTAGGGTATTTTTGTATATTGTGAAATAAATTTTCTTAAGGAACTTGCAGTTGCAAGCCCAATAGCCTCCTTCAGTTTTAATCCTCCCATCACATCTAGGAAGACAAGGATTTGTCTTCTAACCAAAGAATTCAGTACTCTCTCATTTTTTTTCTCTCACCTTTTCTCTATAAATATTTTTGTCTTCTCTGTTTTCGTAATCTGTCACCTGAAGTTCCTGAGGTGAAGCTGTCTGTTGTACTCACTTAACACCCACACATAGTAGACTGTAAATCAGAACTGAATTTTCCCCTTACAGAAGCTGATGGACTAGATTTTGATTTAAATTACTTAACCGTTAGTTAAAAATAGATTAATTCATTTTGGAGATTACAGCTATGGCACTCAGTTTAAAAAAAAAATGGTTCTTTTGGAAGCTGATCAGTCCTGGAAGTAAATCACAGGATGGACTGAGATTGGCAGGGACCTCGTGTGATCCTCCCTCGACCTGCTGGCAATGCTCTGCCTAATGCAGCCCAGGATGCTGCTGACCTTCTGTGCTGTGAGGGCATGTTGCTGGCTGCTGAGCAGCTTGGTGACCACCAGGATCCCGAGGTCTTCCCTCGTGGCAAGTCGTAAGGATTCTCCCATTGACTTTATCAAGACCATATGTTAGAGCACACCCAGTGCTCTGTTCACTGTCATCAACAGAATGCAAGAACACGCCAATATACTGGAACAGTGGAGAATTAAGGTAGAGTCAAGTTTTAGGAAATAAGAATGCATTTATCAAAGTGTGTCTCACTGAATGGCTGGGGAGTAACACAACTTGTGGAGATCTTGGAGTTCCCCTTCTGAAGCCAGCTGACATAAGTAGATGAGGATTGCTTGTGCAGCTCATATGCAAAAATGCTTTAGGAATTGCACTGTTTGGTGAAGCTAACATAACAAAAAAGGATGCAAAGAGGATTGGCTTTGTGGAGATGATTCTTGTGGCGGTTAGAAGATGTGATGAGCTAGTAAGTAATCTAAATGCATGCTGTATGATACCTAGCATGGCTTGATAACATTTTTCTCTTTTTATTAAATTATTCAAATGGTATTGCTTATACAGGTTAGCAAATGCCATAAACCTGCCCAGTTGTTAGAAACAAGTTGGGTTTTGTTAAAGTTTATTGAACTGTAAAATATTATGTAGATGCAATTGATTAATCTAAAGATTTAGTTTGCTGTATTTTGGTGTGTGTTTTGTTAGTTAAGCTTCACATTTATTTTTTAAGTACTGTTCTAGAAGAGAACTCTCACTTTAGTGAATAAATACTTCATTGATTTCTAAGTCATGCATATTTTCTTGACTTCTGAAAACATTTTTCTTTATTGGATTTTCATTGATTCATTTAATTTTTTTTAATAGTTATTTATTTTTTAGAATACATTACGTAGTACAAAGCACTTACAACTTTAAAAGTAACCTTGTCTTCCCTGGAAGTGCTTCTTTATATAAATCCAAAGTAAATTTTTAGTCATAAAAAGAATTTAACTAGCACCGTGCCTGAAAAATAATGAAAACTTTATGAAAAGCTACAAGGAAAATGTCAAAATGCTTTTCTTAACTATTTTAAAAATAATTTTGATATGCTGTTGTGTTTCAAGAGCATCCATGCCAGTTGCAGCATCTCCAGTTGCTTTCAGGAAAGGTTTGCTGTGTTTCTGTGCCAGTAAGTCTGCACGAGGGCTCCCAGATGGTGTGGCCAAGACCCTTCGCTTTGGGAGCGTAGTGAGGTCACACCAGTCCTGCAGAGCTCCCCGGGCATCTTTCTTTTCTGAGTCCTGAGTAACAGTTCAGTCAGGTCTGCAGTACGCCTGAATATCACTGTAGCTTTATACTGAAGGTACCTGCTGCCCCAGCAGCAATAAAATCTATTTATCTGAGAGCCTCTCCTCCTTAGGTCTTGTTGTCTTACTAGTAGGACTCTTGGAGAGGTGTCATGGAGCATGTGAGACTCCTGAGCTTATCTGGTGCCGCAGGCTTATGACTTCATGGATTCTTTTCTTCGGATCAGTAAAAGTCCGAGAAGAATGTTTAGGAAACTTTGTCTTCTGTAGCACAAATTGTTCTTATTCACCACTAGCTAGGGATTACATATCTCTTTGTGCATTCAGTTTAGCTCTGAGTTCAGGTGGATGCTTTTTTCCTATTAACCTGTAATTTGTCTAAAATAATTCCTAATGGTATACAAATGTGCAATTTTATTTAGGACTAATTAAAACTAATTAAAAGCTGAAAGCTATGCTGTGAAAATGTATATTTGTCACTTGTGGACTCAACAGAATTTTAAGTCCCTGTTTTTACCACTTAGTATTAATATTACTCTACAGACAATTTAGACATCTGTGCATTGTGAAGCCATTCAAAACTGCTCTACTAGACGGACTTATTAAAAACATGTTATCTAATTCAACAGCTCATTGCTCTAAGCAAACCAGCTGGCATAGCACAGAGCTAGAAAAAAGCCCAATGAAAGATGAATTTATAGGGCAGAGTCAGTTGTTTTATTACAAGAGATCTTTGGCAGGAAGGAAAGTATAGCTTTTATTTTCTGTTAATTATAATAGTAATAATTTTGTTGCAATTGCTTATCTCCTGCTTTGGTGAGTAGATGTGGAAGATCTCTTGACACTGCAAGAATTGGAAAGCTTACACGGGTCTTGGAAAATAGATGTTGATTTGGGCTTTAATACGTTCAGTCTCTGCCTTCCCCAGCTGTTGCAGCCGTGTTGGAAGATGGAGAATGACCATGGCCCCATTCTTAGGAATTTCCCAACCTGGTGTTAATGTGATAAACAGGGATTTGCCTGTGACTGGAGTTGCACATAACCAGTACATAGGGATAGAAAGCATAAGCCCTGCAGAATTAATCGGAGCTTAACAGGAATGTGCCCAGTAAACAAGGAGATGGTGCAGGCACTGAAGACTATAAAACAGCATCTAAATACTGGAAAAGATGGAATAGTTATTTGGATTACGTTGGCTGCTCTGAGATTATTGGAGTCTGCACTAAGAATGAATCTGTGGGCATCTCCACACCACATGAGCAACAGGAGTCACTCTGACATTTAAAGATCATAGTGCTTTAATCTGTTGGAGGTCATGCAGGTTCTGTTAATGCACAGATTCAGACACTGAAGCTATGGTATTTTCTCAAAGTACTTCTCATGACTGGAGTAAAAATCTTTGTGGACTAACAGACTATGAAGAAGTAGGATGAATCTTCTCTATGGAAAAGAGTGGTGGCTGCAGTATAATTTATAACTTTTATCTTAACTTTGTTTTGTAAATCGATGCACGTACTAGTGAACAATTCAGAGATTTTAAGAGAAATCCATCCACATAACTCACAGAGACTTATGTATGATGCCAGCATAATAGTAGTAGGTTGTTAATCCTGATCAATGACAAAATCATAGATGCATTCACAATGAACATTTTTAGTAAACTAAATCCATTTATCCACTGAGCCTTCCAGGAAGTGCATCTGTGACCTGAGGACTGTGCTCTGTATATGCTTCATGTTCGTGGTAGATTTTTTTTCCCCCTGAGAAATAACGAATTTGTCCTACTTTTGCCATATTTGGGAATATTTCTCTTGAATCTTTTGGTACTGATAGTAATACATTTATGGTTTCTTGTTCCCTAAATTTATTGACTTAGGAGGCAAATCTTTATTAAAGTTAATAATTCTCTGAATGGACCTCTAAAAAGGAAAGCATTGCTCTTAGCAACACTTATTTACATCTGAATGTGTGCACAATATCTCTGATTAATGAGAAAATTTTGAAGTAGGTTTTCATTATATTCTTTGCAGAAAGGTAGCTGTGTACGTATGGTACCTCCTGGCTTCATATTATGGGAAGGGACTAGACCAGCAGTACTGAATGGTTGCCAGTCTTCTTTTGTAATCCTTTATAATTTGCTCATGGGCTATGTGAGTTAAACACTTGGATGTTGCTTTTACAGGAAGAAGAAACTGTTGTCATGAAAAACCTAAGTTAAAAACATTAACTAGACATGAACATACTCCATGGAAATAACAATTAGCCTGGAATCCTGGCAGCATCCCTCTCCCAGGGTCTGACCCATCCAGTATTGATGGAAGAAACATACAGAAACAAAAGATTGGTTTGGTTTGGTTTGGTTTTAAAGTCTATCAGTGCTGTAGTGGGCTATCTCATAGTGCTTTTTTAGAAGGAGAAAGAAAAATGTTACTCTCTGGAGCTGTTCAGCGTTATGGCTGTTGATAGGAAATAGGGGAGATTAAAATACCTTTCCTATGCTGGAACCTCTACAGACATCTGTGTTTGTACACATCCGTGTCCCTTCAAATTGATTCTGTCTGTCTCTAAAAATACTATCACGTACTGTATTTTTCTTGTAGAAATGAAATTTTCCCTAATATACAACATAATAAAAAATTGGATTAAATATCTTAGGATGGATTTGTCTTTCAAATGTTTTGCCATAATTTTCCATTCTAATGACCAGTAATATCAGGCAGAGTCATTACCTTCATCATTTGTCTCTCTTTTTCCCCTCCTTTCTGCCTTCATTTCTGGCATGGTATGATAAACATATCCATGCTCATTATCAGAGCTTTGAAATGAGCAAGTGAGTACGAATTTCGAGTCAAGCTCTTCCAGAGAGAGGTAGATGAACTTTATTCACTGGGCTGTTCCCTTTGGCTGAGATTTTTTTTTTTTTTTTAATTAACTTGAAGTCCTAAAGGAAGAGGGCCACATTGGCTTCCACATTACCTGCATGTCTGCTGAGTATAGTCATTATAGCATCATAATTATAGTGCAAAGGAACATATTTTGTACTTTCTATAAGAACTGCATTGAAAGAATCGAGACTGTACTCATCTTGTCCTGTTTATGCCCGTATTTCCCTCATACTTTCTCAAAAAAATCCACAAAGCTGGCTGGGTAAGTGCCACTGACCACCTTATTGCATCCAATTTGAAGAAAAAAAATGTCTGTATTATGAATATAATTAACCAAGGCATAACTTTTCTTGGGCAAGTGTAGTTCAAAGTTGGCATCAGAAAGTGGCCCAGGGCTTCAAGACTCCGCAGCGTTAAAATTCCCTTTGTAAATCCAGTCTGCTGGTTATTGCCCTCCTGCCTCTTGGGTACCCATACAGAGCTCCGCTTCTGACATTTTCCCAGGGCTAGTTTGGCAACTTAAAGATACAGTGCTGAGCCAATAATAAAGGTACACTACAGATTTCACTGAAGGCTAATTGCTCTGCTTCTGCTTCCAGTGGGGTTTTGTCTGAATATTTGGGAATATAAGCTACTGTTTTACATTTCCTTGCAGCCTTACACCTTGGGCTATGCTGTTGTCTACAGATGTTAGCCTTTGGACATGTTAGTTTAAAAGCATCAAGTGAAAAACCTGAAGAGCTCAAGATTTGATGCTGATAATTCAGAAATCAGTAGGGTGGTAAGGATAACTGTGTTATTGCAGATGCCAGTTATTGCTGTTGATAAAGTGTAGACACTGACTTTCCCTTGTGACTTTCTAGCTTTGCAAAACCTTTCTAATGGGCTAGATTTGTAATCTGGACTGGGGGAATCCAAGACGCTAACAAATCTCATTTTATTTTTAACCAATACTTTTGCTTGGGCTAATTAAAGTTGGTCATGTTTAATTTTTTTTGAAGTGGTTACTTTAAACAAATATTTTTCATTCCTGCATCCTAGTACATAAGGGAGACTGTAACTCTCTCCTCCCTTTCCTTACCACCTTCCTGAATAACCCTGTCCTCCTCCTGAAGCTTTGAGGATTGCATCAGGCAAACATAATGGATATCATTTGTTTTGAATATCTGATAGTATGTATTTGCAAACCTGTCTGTCTACAGATGCATACTCACACACAGCGATCTTGATGTATAGTCTCTATAAATATGTATGCGTTTATACCTAGCGTGACACAGTGTGGACATGAAGATGTGTGTGTCTGCATATATGCACACACACATCCCTATTTATGAAATTAAATACACAGTCAGGATTCATTTTATAAAATGTCCTTCCAAAACATGACGTTCCATTGAATGATTTATAATTTACCAAAGGATACGGAAGCTCAGACACTAATTGCTACAAAAAGCTGATGAGTGATTAATGATTGGCGTTTGTGGACCCCTCTATTTTTGGACCCTTTGAAATTATTGCAGTAGAAAGGAAATGGAACAGTATTTCTAGAAGCTTATGTGTGTAAAAAGCATTCTATAAAATTTCATTAAGTAGATTATTATGCTTTTAAAATATGATTTGTGCCTTTTTTATTTCATCCCTTAACTTCAAGAAGCCTTTCTTCAGACTCAGCAGTTGGTAACATTTAATTTTGTGTCATTTTATGTCTTTAGAGATGTGTTGACATTTCTGCTTTTCAGAATAGCATTTTTACTTTCTGTCATCAGCCTGTGTGTTATAAAATGCCGTATTAACCTTTCTAACACATTTAGGTGTTACACAGAAGATACTTTTTATGGAATAATGTACTGTTTATTAAATAAGTAGTACCTATTGTGTGAAGGAATTGTCTAACACCAAAACTCAATTAAGGCAAACATGGGTGTATGCATTAGTAGATTCTGGGCAGAGGATATAATCATTTGAATATACTTGGAATTTCCTTCAGGAAAAAATCAGTTACATTTCCGAATGTTGAACTGAGCCAGCAATGTCTGCTCTTGACTTCTCAGGGTTTTGTAAAAGTCTCAGTGTTGGGTTGAAAGAGCCAGCCAACACCTAATGGACAGTGGTGGGAAGAGAAGAAAAATGTTCACATGCAAGACTTCTCACCAAACACTTAATCATTGCAGTGTGAGCGAGGGATGTTCTGCTTTGGCATCAGCAAGGTAATGGATTTTAATTGAGGGCAAATTTTGTCCTAAAATGTCAGTAGTTGGGTGTTGAAACTGATAACCACAGAATATTCACTTGTTGTATTACTTCATGTACTTTTATAGCTATTTAAAAGTTAGTACCAGAAATTGTCAAAGTATATTCAACCTTTGCATAATCCAAATATATTACATGGTATAAATACAGATTTAATATGAGGAATAGCTCCAACTTCATGGGAACGTGTGCCAAACTGATGAATGGTATCGGGACTTGGTGTGTCTACACAGAGTTTTAAATGTTGAAGCATTTAAATGGTGAAATTCTATGTCAGGTCCCCAAAGCATCTCAGTTGCATCAGTATAGTGCTGCCTTTCAGCTGCAAATCCTCTAAGTAGAGTTTATGAGTGCAGGCACTGAGTCACCTGTAGCAGGCTCCACTGCTCAGGGTTTCAGAGCAGACTTGGGTGGCTGCAGGTCAGATGGAAATTACTGATGGAAATTGAGAGGAGGCTTACCCTGATGTTGTCTTTCACTCTTTACATGAGGTCTTTTAAAATTTCTGCATTTTTAATTTGTTGCAGCCAGTTTAGAATGCTAATGGCACTATCTGACGGTGATCAGTGACTTTTTCACATGTGCTTCTAATCATAACCATACAGTGATTCATAAAATCCAACCACTACACAGGCATTTAGTTCACCAGGCAGCTAATGTTCTAATACATCTGGAGAATAAAAATCCAGCAATCAACCTTTATTCCTGTAATTGCATGACAAAAATAAATTTAGAGTCAAGGGGGAAAGAGAGCAGTAGAGGCACAGTGTTTGCTATGCTAAAAAAAAAGTAAATTAGCAGGATTTATTCTAAACTGCATAGCTGAAAAGTATTTGGGAAACAATATGTGAAGTAGATAAAATAAGGGATAAGCATGATTTTTAAAATGGATCTTCACAAATTTTGCCAAGTTAATGTTTCTGAACCCTGTGGTTCTTTTTTCACATCATATTAAGATAAGGTGAATGTATGATCTAATTCTTACATTGAAACTAGTAGTCTACATTTTAATTTCTGCTTAAGTAAGCAAAACTATAACTTTGTGTCTGAATTCCAGTGGTTATGGTCAGGAAGAAGCCTGGCAAAATGAGCAACTTTGACATTTGTTGAAATTAAAACCTATTCTTTATGTCACCTCTGGGCCGAAAGGATCCTATTAAACAAGTTGGTTTCAATCCAAGAAAGTAACTTAATCTAAGTCATTGCATCCTAACTATTTCTAATCAGTGAAAGTAGCAGATTCCCTTTTCCACCTTTGTCCTGTTTCTTCATGCTGTTACGTAGGTCTGAGGCATTTGCCTGCTCCTGTTTTCTGTGGGATATAATTGTGTCTTATCTGAAGATATATCTACAATGATCTACTGCAGTTCAGAAAAGGTTTTGCCAGGATGTCACATATATTGAACAGTATGCTGGAGAAAACATATTGCTGAGAGACTCTGAATATAAACGCTCTGCTATGACATATAGAAATGGGCTCTGGTTTTTGTAATAATAGGTCTGACTGCAGGCTAGATACTAAAGTTTATTTCCAGGTCCCAGGTTGTTCTGAAAGCAAATGTCAGAGCCTTATTAAATGAGTTAACATTATTGTTAGTCAGAAGAAGTCAGGTGGGGTTTTTTCGTTTGTTAGGGGTTTTTTTAAGATTCCCCCCCCCCCCCCCCCCCCATGTGATTTTGCTTCCCAGTCTGAACAGGTTGGCTTCCTTGTGGAAATTTTGCCCTCATTCAGTCTTAAGTCTTCATCCTGGTTACAAGGGGGAGATGCAGTAATAACTGTCATGGTTTTGGTGTAATGCAGTTCAAGAGAATCTGGCTTGGAGATTGCTCCACAGACTCCGCTAAATAATCCACCTAACTTCTGCACATACTTCATAATACTGTATCTGAATGAAAACTTTAAATTTGGGGAGCATCTATTTTCTTCTGAGATTAGTTTATTTTTAGAAAATAAATAAATAAAGTATTCACAACCTTCCATTTACAGCGGAAAAAAATCAAATTTGGTAGATGGTTTTCAACCACAAATAGTCACTATTTCTTAATTCTGTTGTCACAGTTTTCCTTTTATCATGACGTAGGGCAATGAAATTTAATCCCAACCGAGGGATGTTAATGCTGTCAGAGGACAGCAAGGGTGAACAAGAGGGGTGTCAATTTAGAGGAAATGCAATACTACTGCTTCTGCTCAAGAAGGATAAGCAGCAGCAGATGAAGGAGGGAATTCCTTGGACACTAAAACATGCTCAGAACAATTGCAAGATAATTATAAATGCTCTCTGAATGTTAGTGACTTTGGAGTGGTTCATACTTACTATGGTAAATGCTTCCCCGCATCACATCTGGGCTGGCTTATGGGAGAGGCTTTGCTTAGCTGGATGCAAACCCCTGAATTGTGTGCACCCTGTTTCTGCTGATGGGCATGATGCATGTGGCTGGCAGCAGGAAAATGGAAAAGGTTTTTTGTTTGATTTTTAAGAAACGAGGAATGAGAGACCTTCATGATTTTGTTAAGATGTTTTCTTAAAAAAAATCATATTTCAAGGAAAATACGAATATTGGTGGCTGTGAATAGCAATACTGGTTGAGAATAGCAAGTGTATGAAGGCATCGTAATAAGAAATACAGTCTGGAAAAAGTAATTTCACAGTAAAATACTATTGTTTCTTCTGTTTATTCATACACTCACTGTATTAGTGAATTGTTACCCTCTCAGAGTTCCTGATTGAGACAGAATCAGTGTAGGACACAGGAAGTTTGTAAGCAGAGAGAAAGGATGGGATATATTAATTCCTATTCATGGGCATGAATATTCATGGCATTTACCTTTTTAAATTTGCGAGACAGAAGTGTCCAGTAGAGGAAATAGACTTATCAAAATAAAACCGTGGAGTAGCTTTAATCACTGAATGATAGATTGGAATGACTTCTGCTGTATATTGTAAACAGGTTGTGTTGGGTGCTTTTTTGATTCAGCAGTAAATATTGAGGAATTCAAAATATATGATTTTTGCCCATAGAACACCAAGTCATATTGAGATTTCAGATACTAATTAAAGCAACTTTAAAACGGTGAGACAGCAGTCAGATTGCCACTCTTAAACATCTGGGATACCTACTGTTCTATGTTGTTGCGAGTCCCTGATTTTTAGCTGAAAAAGGGTTTCATAGCTGTTTTCATTTACCTTTCCATTAATGAAAACTTGGATTTTTTCATTTGTATGTATAAACACATAGCATTTAATAACACTGAAGTACTTTTGTTGTGAAGGATAAAGATAGAGTGAAAACTGGAAAATGCGAGCACATTTCGAAACGCTAAAAGCAACGAACATGGAAATAATCATGTTCATTCAATCTGAAGTCATTACAAACTATTGAAATCATGCTGATTCAAACACCACTGTTATTTAACTTCAATTATAAATAAAAATATTTTATTCTCATTGAAAAAGGAAAAAATAATTTTGATGAAGAATTACATTAAACATTGTTTTCATTTTATCTTGTAGTTGCTTAAAAGGATTATGAAGAAGTTTCTCCTCTTTATTTTTCTCTCTCCCTTTTAGAGTTGTTTCCTGGCTCCCTTAGCAGCTCAGCGTTTTCTTGCTTTCTTTTGAGTGTTAGAGACTAACTGAAATCCAACTTACTGGAGGGCAAACCCAAGGTTCCTAATTATCAAATTGCTTCAGTTCAGATTCAGATGCAAATCTGGCCCAACTTACTGTAAAAAGTTTGAGTCTTATGAAGTTCTTATGAGGAACACTTCATGTTTTCAGTTTATGAATGCTGTAAACCAGAAGGAAGCAAATCTTGTAAAAGAAGATGCAGGTGTTTGACCAGTATTTTCTTGTGTGATTTTAGCCCATGATATAGAGGAGCTTAATATGTTTCTGGACTAATGTGTCTCCTGGCAGAGGTGTTGGTGGATAATGGGGTGTGCTAAGCAGGACCATAGCAGCTGAGGAGGAATTAAAGTGTCCAGGTTTTAGACCTGAGGAAGGATAGAGTATGTCTATCAGAAAGTTAAACTTATTTTGCATTCGTCTTTGACAAGCATTGCTTATCTGTGTTTAATTAGGTAAGTTAATGACTTAGACCTCCTGGTACTCATGGTATAGAGATAATAGTTTATAATAATTCATTTCGTAACCCCTCCCTAGTGTCAAACAATTAATCTTCAAAGGCAGCACGTTTATCAAATTTGGTGATAGAAACTTGGAATATAAACCCCAAAATTTGAGCCCTGTAATTTTTTTTTTTTTTTTTTTTAATCTGGGAAGAGGTTTTTTCAGGGAGAAAGCATAAAGAATGCCCCATCTTTGGGACAAGGAGGTCTAGGTAAGTGGCCAAAGAGGACTTTATGCCCTAAAGACATAAGGACAAACATTAATACACTCCCTTAGGTCCCATGGGAGAGCTGCCCTCCCTTCCTTCCAGTGCTGGCAAGGCTGTATTGCAGCAGTCTATATCTGAGTGAAATCATTAGACAACCCCTTTAAGTTTCTTATCTGAATGATGAGTAGCAAACACAGAAAAATAAATTCTCTGCTGTACAGATATGTTGAATAACAGGTTGTGTTGTATGTGCCAGACAGGCTTAAATAGATATAAAACTAGACTGAGTTGATGGACAAAGGTGGTCTCTGGCGTCCAGCTAAATCCACAACTTCCACTTCAGCATCTTCCAGAGGAGTTGCTAACCATTCCAGGATAGGAAGATGACTGTGTAAATAGTAGCCCAGGGCAAATCAACAACTACATAGGCTGTTTACCCTATAAAACTGTTAGCATTATAATCTCTGTTTTAATGTAAATATCGCTTCATACTTGCACTGATCATTGCAATGAGTGTCTGTCAGGGGAGGGGTGTCTTTTGGAGACAACTGCCTTCCTGACAGCCCATGTATGGCAAACTTAACAGTGGTTTTCTGTTGGGGTTTGTTTGTTTGTTTGTTTTTTACTTAGGTCTGTAGAGTCATTTACCTGTCTTGGATCAGGAAGCTACATCTACAGAATGCCTTTACCTGGTCTGAGCGTCCTCTGTATCAAGTGGAAATCAGATAGGAAATTTGTAATTTTTTAAAATTTTCAGTTCACTAGAAAAAAAAAGTGTCCTGAATTCTCCATTCAGGATCAGTTAAACAAAGTGATGCTAAGATATATCTCTGTCATTTTTCATGTTCAGAAACAGAATTATCTATTACACTTCTAAGTCCCTGAGTCTTTTGATGTAAGGAATATAAGATAGTCATGCAAATATGTTGAAAGACTGAAAATAGTACTTCAGTCAAAGACTATGAAATTTTCATTTATGTGCTTTGTCAGAAACAGAAACCTTTGGTAATAGCATTAGTTCAATCCTTCCCTTGCATTTATCTCTGCATCAGGCTAGAAATCGGTGTTGCATCCTAGTTTCTTTTCAAGTAGCTTACTATTACATAAAAAATGTTATTTTGTAGTTCACTTGTGTATGAATGAAGCTCAGCTTGTGGATTCTGTCATTTTGCTCTGCAAGGCCTGGCATTGGTATTCTGAGGGACTTCACTGGAGAGAGTATCCCTGTCCTTCCAATGTGCCATTTTGTCTGCTTGACTACTTGTTCTGAATGGTTTATTTTTTTTTAATTGCTTCTTGATCACTTGCCCTAAACATAATCTACATCCCCCTGAAGTAACTTGTATCTTACACCATATTTTGTTTGGAGTTAAAGTGGGCTTGTTTTTTTAAGTAACATATTTGACCTGAAAAGCCTGGCTTTGGTGTTTGAAAAAATGTTGGGAAATATGTTTTGTTCCTAAAGGTGTTGGGAAATATGTTTTTCTTTGTATTAAACTGGATAGACCTTCAGGATGGTCTCACCTCACAGCAACAACACCTCACAGCACCAACAAAAAAATGTATCCTCAACATTTCCTGGTCCCTTGAGGTACCTACTCGTACCCTCCCTGCAACGCTGAAGTGGAAGGTCTGCAGTTCTCCTCTGAGCTCAGCTGTCAAGTAGGGTCATACATCTTAAACTACAAAAATAGAAGTTGAAATAAACAATTAGATTGTCTCAGGGAAGAGCATAATCAGTGGTGAGAAACTGGGACTGTAACTTTCTTAATGTAGCTATAGTGATTTACATTGGAAGAGAGCTACATTTAGGAGAACATGCTGAAATGCAGTATTGCTGTTTTAGCAGCAGTCGTCGACTGATACTCACTCTGCTGTTTTCAACTTCTCTGTGAGTCAGTATATCCAATCACCACATCCATCTTCTTCCTCCCAAGCATTACTGTTAACTTTTTTTGGTAACCATCTCTTGTCAGAATGCCTAAGACATACTAGAAGTATTGTAATAAATCTAATGATGCTTTAAAAGTCTTTTATAAAAGGATTTTTTCAGACCATATATTACTCCTTTATTGATGATTCCTGCAATTCAATACATGTCATGTAGAAGCTTGTTCTTCACATGCTCAGATTGTTCAATATCAAAACTAGATTTAAGGGAAGAAGGCATTGAGGGAGATAGGGCAACCCATCAGCCGCCTCTGGCTTAATATATCTGGTGGGAAATTTTAATTTACCATCAAAGTGACAGCGACTCACTTGGTATGAAGTGCCAAGGAGACAGATGGCAATGTTGAAATATTCTGTGTTGTGCCTACCATCAGGTCTAGTGAAAAGAGAGCTCAGGAGCAACAACATGTTGTAGTAAATAATACTTGCTACCACGTTTTACGGGGAGTGAGTGAGTTTGTTTGAAGCTGCTGATGTAGAACTGAGCTGGATTCTTTAATGGGGATGGAATAGAAATGTTAGTTAGAAAGACAGGTTTATAGTAAAGTCTTACTACCGAGGAGCAGATAGCAAATAGCAGATAGCAGATACCGAGAGCAGTTGTAGCATATGGGATTCTCTGTTATAATTTATACAGGAGCAAATGAAGTCCTGTTTGTATTGTTAGATTGGACTTTGGAGGCAGTACATCATGGTTTGTCGTAAGAGGCTCTACAAGGTAATATGGACACATCTATAAAGTGTTAATAGCTATACCACCTTTATCTGGGTGGCAAGAGGAGGTATTGCAAGGAAATATTTGCTTAAGTTGTTCCTGTGGAACAGGGACTTAAGAATCGGGACTTTAGTGCTGTGCTGTCCCTGCTGGCTTGGTCCATGAATCTGGGCATGCCTCTTTGAACCTCTCTTTCTACTGTGTGAAAAAGTGGTGTAATGATACCAGGAATAACAGTATCAACTGTAATAATTTTTTTGTTTACTCTAATGCCCTTGAGTATTTGTAGGTAGCATCAAGTTCCTAAAAGCTGCAAAGTATTTGGAGAACATGGACACTTCTACTTACTCTAGATCTTCTAACTGCTCTGTAACAGCTTTATGCTCTGAATCCTAAAGGTTGATTTCTAATACAGAAGGAAGCAGAAAAGTAAGAATTCACTTGTAGTTTTCTGTAAGTGTTGGTTATTTCTTTCTTATCTGTGAAAGATCTGTAAAGAAGAGAGTTTTAATCTTCATAGAAATAGCTTCTTTGTTGAAAGTTAAGCAAAACAAGAAGAATGCAAGGTACTTACAATGATATAATGAGTTTTAAATGATATAAATTTTAAATATAGTAATCATATATTAAGGTTGGTGCTTCTCATGATGAACTGATTTGGTCTTTGCATTTCTTTTGCTGGATTCCAGTCAGAGCACTAATTCCAGCTGGACTTCTGAAACTTGAAGGAACTGGCCGTATTATACACATAGATTGTCTTCTCCTTTCCTGTGTTAATTTCTTCCTGGACAAATATATGGAGAGCTACCTCTATTTAGTTTAAAATTCAGCGTTATTATATGGCAAGTATTATTTAGGTCTTAACAAAAAATACATTAATTTGTATGACAGTTTTTCCCTTCTCACAGAAGTCTTTTTGTCTGGAGTCTTGGTCTGTTACACACATTACAATAAAAGCTTAGTCTTGTCTCATGTTTGTTTTTGCAAGGGAACAGGAAACAGACCATGAATGTATGTTTCACACTTTAGGAATGATCTTTTTGGCTAATTCACTTTGGTTATGTTAACCATCTTCAGCAGACATTAGGGATTTTTTATATATAAGGACTGCAGAGAATCTGACCAGTAACATCCTGTGCAAATGAATTATAATTCTTCTTTTATGATTTCTTTTAGAGCTACTTAAGATCCACAGGTTTCCTTGTAGGTAATGGTAGGTGAAAAGCTCACCTTCTTTGTAAATGTGCTCACTGTGTAAATGTGCTCTTCCAGCCAAAACACATGCGCTCTCTGAACATTTCTAAATTATATTACATCCCAAATAGAAAGAAATGCACCGGAAGGATAAAAATTGAAGATATATAAGATGGTTTAGGTTGCATGAAATTCTAGATTGGAAGCAAAAAAAAATATAAATAAGAGCAACTGACAGACTTGAATGTTGCTTAAATAGTAAGGGTTTATGTTTTTTCCTTTAAATAAAAAAAAGAGTAGATATATTAGTAATTCATATTACAAGGACATATATTATTTGTTAATGATACAAGGTAGCAATAGTGCAGCTAAATGCGTTCCCAATTTAGTTTAGTATGTTTTCTATAACCAGGCAAGTAAGACAGAGATGTTCTGCATTATAACAAGCACATCATTAAAATGGCAGATGACCATAAAATTAAATCTTGCTGTCCCATGGGATCTTTCTGAATGTTAAGTGAAAGCATCTGCAACTGATTATTTTGTCCTTATTAAGCTCAAACAGTCCAGAACCTTGAGTTTTTAAATGCAAGTTCATCTCTTATGTCATGTATTTGTGATGAAGTAATTGAATAAAAAGATGCAATATATTTTTAATAACATAAACTTATCTCAATGATTGTGATTAAAGTTTAGGTTGAGATCTTCCTATGCATGTATTGTTTTGATCTAGAAATCTGGCTGTCAGTCTCATGCCAGGGGTACTGCTAGAGCAACTTTAAGACTTCTTACTGAGTTCAGTTTGTGTGGAAGTATGCTATCACCTATTTTTTTGTTTATAAGCCTGGCTAAGAGCAACAGGTACAAAGGTAAGTGAGAATGTATTTGGTCATTCCAATTCTGATAGAAACAAATAATGGGAGGTAAGGAGGACGAGTGGTCTGACATTAAGCCCTTATGAATCTTTTTATAAACTTGCAAATGTTATATTTGCAATGTGCTGCTAAACTGTGTGAACTTAGCCACCCCCAAGATTGTATATTGCCTATATTGCATAAGCCACTGTGTGTAGGAATAGAAATTTAAAATAAAGTCTTTCACGATAACTAGTTCACAAACATGACTCTATCTTGAAAGCCACTTTTCGTAAATAAGAGTAGCTGTATTGCTACAGCATCATGTCTCACGATATCTGTGGCATACAGCAGGTACCCATGTTTCCCTATTTTTCTGATGCAAGACACAGGGACAGGTTTCATTTTAGATCTGTCACTGGTGACTTCCATATTTCTGTAATCCTTGGTTTTGACTGGTGCTTACTGATTCTAATTTGAACCTAGAAGTACCTGAAAAACAGTATTAAACTCAAAATTTATGCAAAAGTCATGGGGATTTTATGACCGCATCATCATCTCTGCGTATATGGAAAGTCACATTTTCACCAATGCTAAAATTTGTGACTGTAAACCATTTGCATTTAGAAAACAGCTTTTTTTTTTCCCTAATGGCCAATTTTCATATATTGTATATAACAATGTATATTTAACAGCTACATCGTAACATAAGTTAATACTAGTGCCTTTGACCATTTAATTTCTCTTTACTATTCTAAATGATATTTATTTAATGTAAAAACCTGAGGATGGGTTTCAGGAAACCCTTTTCCACCTGAGAGGCTGTATTTTATATGAAAAATGTGATACAGGTTTTCATTATACACTGCTATTAAATTTTAATAATATCTTGTCCTCTGTGTGCTATTCTGTGTGTGTAACATGAAATACATGTGTTTAGGAAAAAGAACTCAAAAAGTGAGGGACTTAAAGAAAACTGGAAAAAGTGTTGGTGCGAGGATGTGTTCACTGCTGTAGTATTAATAGGAAATTAAACTATTCCAGTTGACTGGGTAGAGCTATATAGTTAAAATAGTCTAGGTTAATCTTACTTTTTTCCCTGAGTTAAATTACAAACAAGTTTTCATCAGAAGTGATTACAGAGACAAAAAAAAAAAAAAAAAAAACAAAAAACAACACCCAAAAACCCCCTAACAAAACCCCTAGAGTGATAGTATAAAACAGGTGATGCATTCTGACCTCATGACCATTTGCTGCTTTATTTACTGTGACATATTTATTATGAAAGAAAAAGAATATAAAACGTTCCAGCAAATAGTCCTGACATTAGTGTTTTCTTGCAAACTCAGATAATCTTTACATCTGAAGGCTACGATTTTCCTATTTTACAGCCTCCTTAAAGAGATTGTACCTGCAAAAACAGCAGCTATATGCAATCAATTGATTGCCAGAAGTTATTATCCCCCTAGGATGCTTTCCTTTTTATATGCGCTAGAACATTAAATTTAAAAATTAGGCCTGCTGTGAAACTAACAACAGTGTTCAACTGAAAAATGTCAATCCACTTCAAACAATTTCAAGAAGATGCCTTATTTTGCCCTTCACTTAAAAAAAAAAAAAAAAATAGTAGTCTGAAGGGGCTACATAGCACATCCGCACTTGAGGCCAAATCCTGCCTTACTGTGGATAATGAAGACCTTGTGTGTGGCCTTGTCGCTGTGCTATCTTGCCGCTGTGCCTGAGGGAAGGTTGGAAGATGGTAGTTGGATGTTCACCAGCTCCTCTTCGGAAGATGATAGGAGCTGAAGGACTTTGTGAAGAGCACTCCCCACTGAGCATCTTCCTTTCTCAACCCTGATTGACAATTTACATCCCAGACTGTGGTGAGACCTGAGCTGTTGGATTTTTTTCAGACCTTCTGCCAGGAACAAAAAGCATACGCTGTGAGAAAACTGTTAATAACACTTCAGGATTAAGGAATGTAAGGAAATGTTAGCACCTGTGAGGCCAATGCTTTGAAAACTCAGTGGCTCAAAGAAGCTGGAAACATTCAGGCTACTTTAAAGGGTATCACTGTCAAAGAGCATGAAAAAAAGCAAAGACAGAAAACCTGACCAGGAGTGTCACTGAACTGAAGTATTTGTGTTGGAGAGTTATAAAGGATGGGTCAATGGAAAATCAAAGGAGTAGGATGATTTGGTTTCAAGTGTAGGTAATGTAAGAGTGAGCATTAAAGTACTTAAAAGATGTTGCATCAAATTTTGCTTTACCTTCTTCAAAGTCTGCAGAGGTGCAATAGATAATGATAGAAAGCTAATGCTAAAAGCCTCTAAACTTTGGATTTACAAAATCTAATTTTATATGGTATTTTCTTCTCCTTGCAATGTTATGCCAGTTCTGGTTTTGTCCCCTTTTGTATTTTGCTTAGCTTCAGTTGTAGATGCCATTTTGGTGTCTAGCTGAGAGTTTCCAAATTGCCAGAATCAGCTGTCAAAGTACTGGACTATCACTAGTCCGATTGAAAAAGGAATTGGAGCACTACTCACCACATTATTTATGAAAAGAGGAGCAATATAGCATGTGTTGAGTCAAATCCAACTCGACCTCCTGCAGAAGCCATGGAGCTGCATTTTATAAGACCATAATAGGTTGTTTATGCTTATTAACTTTGGTATTTTGTGCCATTCTGAATAAATCCAAAATAATTTGAGTTCAGAAGTGGAGCTGAGATTATTATTATCTATAAATCTTTGAATCAGATTTTCCTTTACATTTAGAAATGTAACCTGTTTGCTTCTCAGTAATAAATAAAATTAGCCAAAACTAACTCACAAACATGTCTGAAGAAAAAAATACAGTGTTACGAATGTATGGCTGTGCAGACAGTGGGTTAGATTCATCTCAAGGAACTTCAGCCATCACAAAACTGAAGAGGATTTCAGCTCCATTTCATGTGCTTTCACTGGACACTGCAGCCCTCCCATTTTAGCCATCTGCATTGAAAAGGCATAACTCTGACCACTGGCACTGTCTTAATTTTTTCATTAACTGCAGAGGAAGGCTCAGAAAAGGGAAGGGTAAGAAACTTGTTTGGTTTTGGATGAAAACCATCATGCAGAAAATTTCTTTCTAATCAGACAGCATTAATCTGGAGAAATGTGAAAGTTTTCAGTAACTGTGAAAGTCAAATGTGATTGTAATAGAAAGTTTGCCAAATATAAAAATGGCATAATAAGTAACACGCGTGATGCAAAGAAACAACTGAATATTTGCAGGCTGTCAAGCTTGTAGCAGTAAAGGGGGAAGCTAGATTTATTGGAAATGGGTTTCTTATGAGGTTTGTCATCTTCCCTGGTGATCGTCACTCTTCATGTCCACACTGAACTGTATTCAATCAGACGATGTAGCAAGTACATGGATGTGTATTAACTGAATCCTGTTAGCATTTTTGCATATGAGCAATGAAGGAGGAGAAGTTTAAATAGCAGCACTCTATAAAGGTAATATGTGAGGTGAAGTTCACAACTGATATGGAAGAAACAGCTTGATTAAAAATAATTTTGTAAAATCATTAGAAAAATGAAGTATATTTAAAAATAAGAAGAATTTTTTTTTTATTGTGAACAGGTAAAATTTTGCCTACTATTTGTATTTAAAAGCAAAGGGGTTTTTTGCCTTTTTTATTCAAAACAAAGTATATGATATACGGTGTATGATATAGTGCAATTCTGTGAATGCTCAAGTGCACATTAACCCATTTTCATACTGATTTCTGTCTTTGAATGATCAATCTTAGCTTGGCATCTAGCTGAAATTCAGATTTTATTGATTTATTAATAACAATAGTTGGTTCCAAAAGTCTGAATAAATGAGAAATTGTTGGGTTCTTCTGACCAGTGTTGCAATTTATCAGCTATGTTTGTGGAAGTTTATGAAGGCTTGTGTCTCTCTGGATTGAAGTGAGAAGAATTTTGTGTGTCTTAGGAGGTCAGTTAGTGTCATGTATTTCTTTCTAAGTCGTAGGTGATGCGTGCTCTGTTGGTATTAGAAAAGAGGGAGAGCTCTTCAGGTTTGTTACAGTGCATCTTTTTGAGTGAGGCAATTTTTTCTGATGATGTGTCAGACATTTGTGATTTGCTGTTATTCATTGCTTATGGATAATAATAATAGTACTTTGTATATACGGAACTGTTTTGATTTAAACTTTCTCAAGCGCTCTATAAAATGGAGAAACACCAAAAAAACTGTGAAGACTGCTCTGGGTCATACCGTAGCACAATATTCTGTCTCCAGCATAAACAAGGACAATTTCTGACATCCAACCTCCAATCCTTTGCGTCTCAGTAGCTTCTCAAGCCAGTCATGGTTCATACCAATTTTTAAACCTCAGCAGATTTCTCTTATACTAATTTGTCTAATCTGCCCTACATAATTTTTGGCATCCACACCATCCTGTAGCAGTCAGTTCATGGTTTAACTACACCTTGTGTGGTGAACTACCTCCCTTTTTTGGGGGGGTCTTAAACTGATCTAATGCTAATTTAATTAACCGACGAGTGGTTCCTGTGTTAGAATAACGAGTAACTGCTCCCCGTTCATCCTCTCCACATCGTTCATGTTTTTAAGATGATTACTCCCTGCTTATAGTTGGAATGACTACAGCACAGATATATGTATCTTAAGGCCTTGTTCCATATCCTGTAATATATATATTAGTCATAAACATTTTTATCCAGGAAAACTGTTAAGGTTGGATTTTCTTTATTTCAACTGAGTAGTTCTGATTCCACTTCTGCTAAATAAGGTAGTGTTTACATGGGTAACAGTGGCAGGTTTAAAGTGGAAGTGAACAAGGCACATGCGTGTGGCTTTTATGTTTGTACAGATCTTCTCAATAGCAGGGAATAAAGATCTATAAATATTTTGCAGTTGAAAAGGCAAAAATAAGAACATTCACAATAAATAATACATTTTGTACATACCTTAAATTCTGCTATTTTCACATAAAAGGTATGTTACCTAAAAATTATTGAGTCCAGAAGAGAAAGAAACATTTTAAATACATCTGTATAGCTCAGAGGCCAAATAGACTGTTTCTGCAGTTAAATAATGATTGGATTTCATAGCCTGTTTATTTACAGGGGACAAACAAGTGCATTTATGCAATGTCTGTAATGAAAATCTTGCCTGTATATGAATTAGTGTTTTTTCCTCTTGGTGTATGTAGGATCTGCCATCCAGAATTAGGGTGAATTTTTTGTTGTTGTTCTGAAGATCAGTTTCTCAAATAAACTGTAAAGTAAGCCTTGTATTCTTCAAAGAAAATGACTATTGAAAAGCAAAGCACACCCTTAGCTAGCATTCAACAAAGCAATGTAAGAAGAAAAAGAATTTTTGCAACACCTTGAAGGCTAACTCTATCTATATGTTAATAATAAACTCCCCAATTTCCCAGGAGTACTGTTTTTATAATACAGTTTTGCTGCCTTAGGTTTTATCTAAATAACTTATGTTGGCTATAGTCTAAATTTAAAATTGTTTGGTAACATCATGATTGATATGAGATAATTTACAGTGTGTCATAGCTTTTCTCTGAAGCATGCAAATTTGTTTATCTTTGGTTATCTGTGTTCTAATGAGATAGCATCCTTTTCTTTCAAGGATGTGCCCGTGATATCTTCATACAACATGGACTTTTGTGGTGTCAAAATGCTTACCCAGCACTTTTGAATACCTGGAGAAAGCCTGAAGTGGCTACACTGATAACAAGAGAGAAGAGTAGTGCCTGTATGCTAATGTCCAAATCATTTTTTTCTACCAGATGTTAGAATGCATTTATTAATATCAAGATAGAATAATACACATGTAGGCATTATTCTTTTTGTTTCCAGGAAAATATGAAACTCGTGGCATAAAGGCATCTGTGACACTGCAGCACAAAGACTTTCTCAAGTCACCAAGAGTATATTTTAATTCACTTTATGAGGCTGCATTTGGAGCTGGTTTTGTAATCTTTCTCCTGGTTTCGTTATCAGTGGGATTGGTACTTTAATACAATTGTGTCTGTGGCTGAAGTTTCCCCCACTGCCTTAATGTACGGTGTGCGTTAGCTGTTTTCTGCAGATCTCCTAAGTGCTTTGTATGAAAAAGCAAGAATGGTAGTTGTTGCTTTCATTGTATTTTGATAACTGTTCTCCTACAACACTATGACTTAGCATGATTGAGGAAATACTAAAATCATATGTGGCTCTCTATCACAGATCTTGATGGAACTGTAGAAAATTATGAAGATGAAAGTAAATCTTGTGACAAGGAAAACAAGTAAAGAAGGTGTAAAGGGCATTCACTTTTTTAAAATGTCATGAGATAGAATCTATCTGGCAATATCAGAAATACTAAAGGTGTTGATAAGTTGATCTCTGCATACATCACAACCTTTATTTTGTAAAGGTATTACAGAAAAATTAAGCTATTTCTTTTTCAATCAACATATATTTTCCTAGTCTTAAACAAGCAGTCTTTGAAACAGATGGGATGGATACCCTTAAATATTTCTCTGTTGATGGGGAAGGCAGTATAGGGAAGCATTTAAAGTATTCATTACGAGCACTGCATACTAGGAGATGTTGTGGATTTATCCATCTTAATTTGTGTTGTACAACTGATGCATTTTCTGGCATTGTAACTTTCTTGTGGCATTTGTATCCTGCTTACAAATGCCAATCATTCACTTGACTGCACTGTCCAAACAGAAGACTTAGGAGTGGACTGAAAATGTCAGCATCACTTTGAATGCAAATTATTATTTTCAAAGGTTTCGTACAACTAAAATCTGTGAAGTACAAATTGATTTAAGCTAACGTTGTTGTCATGGCATTAAACACTTCTGACCACAACAGGTTTGGAATATTTTGGCAACGCACCACAGGGTGTATCAAGCTTTTGGCTTGATCAGCATGATCAAGCGTTAGCATGGATCAGGGCTGCAGTTTTGAAGTCGGTCTCTGGGTCATCTCTGCTTGCCACGTGTTTGTTCACATTACAGAGCAATTTTCAAGTGACTTCCCTTTGGCTGAACCCTAGTCTGCTCCGATGGACCATGCAGCCTTTAGTGGTGGGAGAAGACTACTTTTAACCCAAAGGAAGGCCTCCTGAAATCTGCTCCTGTTACACCACATGATTTACTACTGCAGATGTAGGCAAAGTTTAATTAACGTTCCATCTGAATTTATTTCATCTTTTTGCTTGCCCAAACTGTTACCTTGTCCCCCTTCACCACCTTCCATTCTCACTCATGTGCATAGCCATTCACTAACTTTTCTCTTTTTTCATAAAAGAAATTAAAATCAACTATCCTATCATCTTAAAAAAAATTAAAAAAGGATAATAAATCTCTTTTCCTTCAAACTTCAATTTCCCCTTCTGTTTCTTATCTATGAACAGTTTGACATAGAACTAACTGATCTTTAGGTTTTTTTCACCTGTATGACCGTTCTTGCACCTTTTACATCAGCTAGTCCTTCTCTACACTATGTTATTGAAATTTTTAATGATCTGCTTTTATCTGTTTATCTGTTTTGTCCTCATCTGTCTTGCTTCGTTAGTCACATTCAAAACTGTTAACTGATCTTTTCCTAAACTTCTGTCTTCCCCAGGCTTTTAGGATACCAAGATTGTTCTCTCTTTATCCTACCATACTGGTGAATTATTCACTTAAGCAAATCCACAATAGAACTGGAAGAAGGGCAAATGAAGGTAGCACCCAGCTGACCTTTTGTCCTCTGGGTAAAGAGAGATTCTTGACATGAACTGTAATCCAGGACAGGATTTCAAGATACGGGATTTGAGGTGTGTTGTAGGGTTGGTCTCTGGTGGAAGGAGGTTTACTGCATGTTATTATGAGAGCAGCTGGTCTTCTAGAAGGGATAAGGTGGCCAAGGGCATGGTGAAAAGAGCGGATGCAAAGGGAGAAAAATCATTGATTTAGCACAGAATCAAGCTACCGGAAAACAACATTAATCAATACATCAAAGGAGATGAAAAGAAGGAATGCTTTGCCTTTGTGCAAATGTTAAGAGCCTGCAATAAATAAAAAGTAATGAAATCCCTCATTTATAATAAATTTGAACAGGTTGCTAATAATGTAGCCTAATGGGAAAATTCAAATGATTGAAAGGCTGAAAACATTTAAATAGCACTGAGAGGGAAGAAGAGGAGAAGTGGTGGCTCAAATATGTGGAATTTTTCTATGTTCATAATAATTTATGAAGTAATTTTCTTGACTAACTCACAGCTCCACTTTCTAATGTATAATTTGCAAAATGGGGATCTAATTCACCATGTGCAGTAGACTACCAGCAGAGAGCAACATGGCCAGCTCCTTAAAAGCCTCCTGTAATGTGTAGGAAAAAAAAAAATCACTATTGTGGGAGACTTCAATTTGTGTGATGTTACTGGAGTCACACTGCCTTCTAAAGTACTGTTTGAATTTCTTTAAAAATATGCATATCTAATGTACATAAATGTAGATGATTAATTTCCTTCTACAAAATCTGATTTTGAGAGAATTCTGTATTAGGCCTCATCTTCACAGATGAAGACAAAATTAGTGATGGCTTAAGTACCAAAGGGAGTAATTAACCAAAGTACAAAAGAACATGAGTTAGCTAAATTCTGAGCTGCAAGAATGACTTTAGGAAATCTGTGTGTGTGTATGCATATATATGTATGTGTGCTCAGTGCACTGAACAGGCCAGCTTTTGAGAATAATTGTGGCACTTTTGATTAAAAAGAGAGCTCACTGAGGACAAGGGAAAGTGATGTTAATGATTATGAATCAGAATCTAGAAATTGTGGAAAGCTACTGAGGAGTGTGTTTGTGTGTGTACACACACACATATATATGCATGTATAATACATATATATATGTATTACCTACCACATATATAGTATATGTATATAAATATACCCCTAAATAAATCAATGATGAGGTAGAATCAACATTGTAAAATATTCTTTTTTCAATTATACTGGAATATTATATAGAATATATATAAATAAGTAAACTTAAAGTATGATTACTTCGTTAGTAATGAAAATTGAAAGGTTTTAAGTAACGCCATAGAAATAAAAATAGAAGAGTTTGAAATGCAGAAATGTCAGAAATTCTGGGCAAGTATTGATGTTCTGTATTTGGGAAAGAAAGTTAGCAGAAAAGCATGATAAAATTTCATTACAACAGTAACTAAGGGTGCTTAATAATGGATGGTAATGCTGGGCATTTTGCAATCAACAGATTTGAATTACAAGTCTCTGAGAGTTTTAAAAAATCTTCTTGAGTCATTCTCTGAGTCATTACTGTTGATTTTTAGTAAGTCATAGAATATTGGGGAAGTTCCAGACGATGGGAAGAAATCTAATGTTGTGCCAATAAAAGGCTAAATGGGACGACCCGGATAATTATAAGTCTGTCAGCCTGACATTGATCTCAGGCAAAATAATGGAATGGTTTCTAAAGGACTCAATTAATAAAGAATTAAACAAGAGTAATATAATTATTGCTAATCAGCATGGGTTTATGGAAAACAGACCTTGTCAAATTAGGTTGGTATCATTTTTATGATGTTACAAATTTGGCTGATGTAATGAAGTTTTGTAGGGCACTGACTTGGTACAAAGTATTGATGAAAAGCTGGAAAAACTTAGGTGGTTATTTTGCAATGTAGAAGGAAAATGAGTAAGTTCAGAGCTTTATGGTTAACAGCATAATAATTATTTTTTTACTGCTTACAATGGAGAACAATGTAACTTGAAAACAGACACTGGTTTGTTTTCTACTGAGCTAGAGACCATTCTTACTTACTACATGGGGCTGTCTCCCTACAGCATGATGTATCCCAGTATTCTTCTAAAAATAATGAAGACAATCAATTACTAGTAAAAAACATTCTGGTTCAGATGGTGAGCAATGTGTTTGAATGCTGTCTGATATCAAGATACAGGTAGAAAGAAGGGTGCAGATAGCTAAGGATGAGAAGCGTGATAGGTGAAGATTGAAGAGGTGGAAGGATGGTAGATGACAACAAAATCGTCTTTTTATTCTTTCCTCATCCTATGTTTCTCTTTGCTTTATTGCCCCGCTGTGTCCTTTTGTTGATTTCTTTGGGTATGCCAGTTAATGTACATGTACAGCACCTAGCACGGTCAAGTGGTACATCATGCTTCCCAGAAATGGGGACTTTTTTTTAACAGCATGATGAAGTAATTTTCTTCTTGCAGACTCTACTATCAGAAAAAATTGTACAAAGGCTAAAAGATAACAATTTGTAGTTAGCGTATATGGAGATAAAATTTAACAACCCTTTTTACTGAGTTCTACTATAATTTTCTCAGTCTCTTCTTATGTAAATTGTTGGGTTTGCTTCCTAAGGATTGATTAATTAAAAGTAAATCAGAGTTTTTTCTTTTATACTGGTTGTTTGTTAGAGCTTCCTGGAAACATTAATTTCTGTTCTTACAAGAATTCAGATCTTGACAAGAGAATAGAAGCAAAACTTCCAAATTTCCATCAGCTGTGATTGATGAAGAGCTTGCTGAGCAATGTTGCGAGAAACTTTCATACATTTGTCTCTCCCACAAGTTTGTATGGGAATTCCAACTGTATTCCACTGGAGAACTTTTGTATGAGTGAGGTGATATTCTCTGTTAGAAAAATTACCTAAAACCCACTTTGGACAGTTCATTTCTCATCATGATCTCAACCAGGTTTTATTAATGCTTTATGCAAAAATGGAAAACACAAAAGGAATTTTTGAAGTTGGTTCAGGTCTTAATGAGCTGTAAATAGGGCTTATCTAAACACATTGTAGTTGCTTGAATAATTACTTTTGAATAATTGATTTTGCTTTGTGTGTCAGATTTTTTTTTTCCTCTTTATACTAATCTATTGACATGCAGATTTTTAGGTCCAAATAAATAAAAATTATGTGGTAAAATCCATCCAGAGAAAATTCATTATCCTGAAGTCAGTATCTTATCCTCAGACAATATGGTGTGTATACATGCATATACAAGCCATGGGTGGAAAAGATCTAGATATCTTTATGGAGGTTCATGATGTTGAAAACATTTTTAGAACTTCATGAGTTTCTTTCTGAGAACAAATAAGCAAAGGGAATGCAAAAAGGTGATACACTTCTATTGAAAATATGGTAATTCTCTGGTGAAGATGCACAGAAATACACTAGATTTTAAAATTCTGTAAATTTTAACATTTACAGTACTGCAGGAACTACTCTAAAAACTCCAGTACCGACATTTTTAAATGTGTACCGTTTGATACCATTACTTATTTAAGTAGATATGTTAATTATATTTTTAGTCCTGGTCTCTCTAAAAGGCTTTCACTAACAGTTTTTTGAGTCCATAATAAATGCATGCAAGGTGAGAAAAGTCTGAAAGTAATTTTAGATGGGAAGATGTGAAAAGGCTGTGTTTTTTATTAGAGGCAGAGGGGACAGAAGAGACTGTTCTCATCCCCATAAATAATGAGGGCTCCCACTCTCCCCCCCCGCCCCGTTTCAGCAGTTAGGTCTGTTTTAAAAAAATGAACTAACAGTCATTGAAACTGAAGGACACGACATCTAAAATTGAGAGAAGGAGCTTGAAGTCATGGATAATTCAGGATGACAGAATACCACTGAGGCCAAGAGCATGATTAAAGAAAAATCGGAGCATCTCTTTCTTTAGATCTGCAATTGCAGGAGATGAAATGTAAAAATGGAAGAGAGTAAAAATCTCTCATTCTTTATATAAATTTACAAAAAAAAAAAAAAAAAAAAAAAAGAGGGAGGTAGGAGGAGAAAGAAATTTTGTTAGGAAATAGTTATTTTTCCAGTATCTTTCATGAAATGCTTTTAATGACCTTGAAAAAGATCTGTTTAGTATTGGTGATGAGATATTAAATTAGAGCGATCTTTGATCCATCTTGATGTGGTTATTCTTCTCCGCATTAATCAATTTATTTGGCAGATAAGTAGAGGATTTTCAAAAAAAGTGTATAAAACCCACAGAATTTGCAATTACAACCAAGAAAAATTGGATACTTGCATTTACCTTTGCAGTTTGCGGTAAGTACTTCTCAATGCCAATATAGATTATTGACATACAAACAAGATATAATACTTGTGCAGCTTTCAGAGTGCCTACTAAAACCTTGAAACAGAATCTGGGAATGCATCTCCAAATAAATAGCGAGACAGTGTAAAAATTCTATGTTTTATATAATTGTAGTACTGTGTTAATCTGATCAAACTTAAATATTTCTAAGGTGCAATCCTAAATGTAATACAGTGATATTTTTCTGTGTTTCACTTACAGAAAATCTGGCAGGGAGATATTCTAAAAGACAGTATGGATTAAAATAGTCTACAGTTTTTCTGAAAAGTGTTTTCATATGGTTTCAAAAATAAATACATCTGAGGTGTTGGGATGTTCATGCAAAGAAAGGCATCTGCTTTTGTCAAAACACTATAATGTTCTAAGTTGATTTAGCAATGGTTATAATCAGCAATAAGTTACAATCATGCTAAATGATGAGTTTTAGTATGTGTAAGTGCCACATACAACAAAAGGATATTGCAGGTGTTTGTAAAGTGAATAAAATACTCTGATATATTAAAAATGCAGTTCTCAAAGTTTGGAGGTATAGCCTTTTTCTTCTCTCTATTTTATTTTAATATATTTTAATAACTGACTGGATTTTTTTTTTTAAAAAGACAAACCCGGCATTATCATTTTGGCATCTGTTTCAGTAAAATATAGTGATTGTGTATATGTGTCTGGAAACTGTGGGAATAACGGAACATACTGTTTTAGCGATCAAAATACAGAATTATGCTGTTAATGTTAGAGACTCGGGAGAGAAGACTTAGAAGCGTTGCTGAAGGCAATTATCTAGAGACTTGCTAAACTCACTGAACTGTTCATATTAAATATACTAATTCCCCAGGCATTAACTCAGCTCAGGAAAGTTTCCTAGGTTTCTCTATATTAATATTGTTAGGAAGAAAAGCAGGGAAGCCGGGTCAATTTGTGAGACTAATCGGAACAGAATGAGGTTAACAGAAAGGATGCCTTCATTTTGTTTGTAGAGGATTGAAGACCTTTGTTCTTTCAACTTTTATATCAGAAAAGAAGGAAGAAAACTTTCAAAAATACAATTTAGGAACCCCAGTGCAGAATATGGGATGTTGTATTGTGGGGACTAGTGGTATGCATTGAATGGCCAGTGGTCCTTGTGCTGAGAATCCCTTTGCTATTTCAATGCTGAGCAGAAAGATTGCCTTGCTGCCTCCTCTTCCTTCCGTTTGGACAATGGCATCCTCCATTTTGCCATGCTCCTGCTGTTAGTTATTCCACCTCTTCTCTGCTTCTGTAATTCCTTTTTGTCTGCCTATTCCTATTTGCCTCTTCTATCTTTTATTTCATTCTGTCTGAGAATTTTGAGACCAAACTGGTATTTGCCACCATAGTAACTCTCATTTTATTGCTATATGGATTATTTTGGTTTTCACATAGCACAGGACTAAATTCTTTGTCCCATCCAGCTAGGTTTTCTACCCTACTCTGGCACAGCTGGGGGAAAGAAAGGGCTTCCCAGAGAGTTTCTGGGGGTGTTGCTATGACTTTCCTACTCTATAAAGGGAAGAAATAGGGTCAAACCGAGTGTTTTGTTTTTTTTTTTCGTTCCCCAACTATTGTCTGTAGAGCATCTGCAGTCCCTAACCCAAATTCATACACGCTGAGCGAAACCACCACCGTAGTATTGTTCTGAATAAGCTTTTGTCTTGGGAGATAACTCCAATTTCGAAGAGGTTATGAAATGTGAGGCTGCGTTTGTTTTGTGAATAGTCTTTTCTTCCTACAGAGTTCCTAAACATTTAAAGCATAGCTGCCGGCTTAGGTTATTCTCGTCTGTAAATGCCTCATGTAAAATAGTTTAAATATGACTATATATAAATATATACTTTATATATGAGCCTATTAAAAGCTTCTAAGGAAAGTGACATATGACAAATGATGTATTTTCTCTCTACCATTTCCTGGCATTTAGATTTTATTTGGTTGATGCCACACTTGCCATTATATGTGTTATCCTAGTGCTTAGGAGCTGAACAGGTTTGATTTGTGCCTGCGCACACAGTGTATTAAGCATAGGTGAAGTGGTCCATTGTAGCCAGTAAGAGGAAGGAACACCATCTTTAACTCCTCATCTATGGAAGAAATTTCTCGGCTTTTTTTTCTAAAATATCATCTACTTGTGCTGCCTCACAGAAAGTTTTTCTGAAGGTAGAAAATGTCATTGTCAAACTGTCTTTAGAACTTAAATCCATTTCTTGATGTTGATCCTCAATCATATGCCGGTTTTGTTAGTTTCAATTTGCATACTTTTTTGTGTCTGTAAGTAGCACTAGGATCCAGCAATAAATCCGTGTGTGATTCAGTGAAATATAATGTTGGGCAAGAGTTGGACATTGAACAACTCCTTCACGTTTATTATGGGGATATTGATGTTTTGTTAAAAGAAAGCATCTAATGAAAATGTGTTACAGGCTAGAAGGCAGAAGTTGTTACAACAACAAAAAGTTACCTCCATGAAGCTTACACACAGTGTTATCTAGGCTAAATAAAATCCTTGGCATTTTCCTTCATAGTTTAGTTAAGCCCTTGATGTAACTGTCACCTTAAAAGAGTCGTAATTTGAAATTGTCATCTAGATACAGTATCTTTATTTAAAAATGGCTAATATGATTAGTTGCTTGGCATAGCATTATAATTAAAGTATTTAATAGACTGTGTAAGTACTCTTCTTTTTATCCATACAGTTTCTTTGTGGGGCTGAGTTTTAAGGCCTGAATTCTTAACAAATTAATCAGCTTTCCGCAGCAAAGCAAACACAATTTCCTCCCTTGCATAATTTAAGTAATCCAGGCTTGGGGGAAGGGCCCAGTCTTTGGTGATGATGACTTTTTTTAATTCCTGCGTAATTCTAAATCCTTGAAATTAAACATGTAACAGCAGAACAAGAAATGTTGCAATGCCCAGTGTTTTCCTACCTCATTATTAGTCTGTGCAAAGGTAGTACAAACAAAAGTCTTTCTGTCGTGCTGCTCTGGAGTTGTACACTGTGGTGTAGTTTGGAGCCTTATCAACACACAGGTGAAAATAAATGCATATGAAAAGTGTGCAACCTTTGCTTCTCATTGATTATTTTTTTAATATATATTTTTTTTAGCTTTGTAGTCTCCAAGCAGCTGAAGCTCAAGCTTCCATGACTCTCAGCCATTTTCCTGTGCTGCACTCAGATAAGCAAGGTTTTATTGATGGAAGCAAATTAATTGGTGGACCTTTTACTTGCAATGATTTCTTTCCTCTGTATGTTAATTTCTTTTACTTATACAGAGACTTTTTTTCTGCTGATGTGATAGTGGCAACCAGATACGCTGAATGTGTTCTTCCATAGCTGTAAGATGGACTGCACGCTACCTCCTATGCAACACAGAATATATTTCTTTTTGTAACCTTTTGAGATATAATTAGACCTGCAGTCTAGAGTATAGACACAGACTATTCTTACAGCCTCTATGG
The DNA here is from genome assembly GCF_965183815.1 of Platalea leucorodia. Taxonomy (NCBI): domain Eukaryota; kingdom Metazoa; phylum Chordata; class Aves; order Pelecaniformes; family Threskiornithidae; genus Platalea; species Platalea leucorodia. The sequence continues at coordinate 65,339,651 of NC_138827.1, forward strand.
ATCTGATCTTGCAAAAAGGTAAACAGGGTTACCCCCATGAATAATCTCACTAAGATTGGTGCCCAGCAGTTTGCACGAATCAATCCCAGGGATCTTGCAATCGTTAGCGGTCTGATGCTGATCTATACCTCTGCCATAGCCTCAGCCTCTTGCTATTAAATAGAAAGATGTGAGTCTGAATAGGTTGCAATTAATTCCAAGTGCTGCGGTTAGATTACCTAGATGAAATTCAGCCCTTGTATCATTTCCGAGCTCTAATTTATACTCTGGATGCCTGTAACATTTTACATCGATTGCAAGGTTTTGCATCTTCTTTGCGCTGCCAAATATTGCTTTTAACAGTGTGTTTTGAGTGTTCCACTATATATCTCTTCTGCTTTCATTCCATCTTAATGTTTTTTGAGCGTTAGAGGAGTGAATAGCTACTTCATCCTTCATCTATTGCAGACTTACGATTAGGGTTTAATGCATTCGTAGGTGTTCTTTGAATATCAGTAGATACACAAGTGTGTTGCTGGTTCAGGACAGAAATAAAGGTCTTCAGTTTTCCAGTTGGAGAAACATACCTTTAAATACCTTTACGTCTACTTTTCATATGTTTCAAATTGAAAGGTTTTATATATTGTACCTTTTTCAAGACAAACTGTATAATCTCAGTGATTTCTAAGGTTACAAGAGATACATAATTCTTTCCTATTTAGTCTGCACTGCTAAACCAAGTGCAGAAACGCTACTCTCTTGATTGAACTACCATTCACACTTGTCCTCCATGCTCCAATTCTTTCTGATACATGCAGGCTTTTTTTATATAAACCTGTACTTTTATCGTAGACCTGCAGTATTCATTTGGGGCGGGGGGGATGACAGCATTTTAAAGAATAGGGAGATCAGTTAGATTTTGCTAAATATGTGGATAATAGAGTGGTTATCATTGAAGTGCATGGATATAGATTGAATTTAGCGTTTAAATGCACTGCAGTTCTTCCCTATGGCACTTCTACAGTAGGTCAGAAATCAATGTTAAGTGTTTAGCTTAATTATTTATGCTAACAGAAAATTTTATTTGATCTGATAATTTTAGCCTGGGACCAGCCGAATAAGAAGTAGTTGAAGATTGCCATTGCGACAAAGTGGGGATTTGAAATGTAGATATCATCTGATCCTCATGTCTTGGAATGCAGAATGATAAGTGGAAAGGGTATTCTTCCATGTTATTGGGATGAGCACCTGCCTTCCACTTGAGGAATGGGGCAATGGTGCGAGAGGGAAGTTTGTGTCAGTCAGTCAAGTCTTTGCAGAGCAAAATCATTGAGCAATCTAAGTGTTGCATAACTCTTGGTTTAAACCCAAAGTAGGACGGATTTTTAAGCAAACACTACTGCAAAAACTCTAAATTCATCCGATTGCCAAGATTTGCAGTTCTAGGATAAAAACATGGGGTATGGGTTTATACTTGAGACTTCACCTTTTAAAAATACGTTATTGGAGGTGATGATTACTGCATTTATAAGCCAACATAAATATTATACAAAATAAAAGACAGAAAATCTCTGGAAGGTTCACCTGCAAGTATTTGCTGTATATGGGCATTGATATTATTGTAAAAGGTAAGTGGATAGCATGTTCAAGCAAAATTTTAAAATAAGGTATCAAGCCTTTTTCCCTGGCCTTTTTCTAGTCAGACGGCTGTCCTGGTTTCTGCTGGGATAGAGTTAATTTTCTTCCTAGTAGCTGGTATAGTGCTGTGTTTTGGATTTATGTATGAGAACAATGTTGATAACACTGATGTTTTAGTTGTTGCTAAGTAGTGCTTACACTAAGTCAAGGACTTTTTCTCTTTTCATGCTCTACTGACTGAGAAGGCTGGAGATGCACAAGAAGCTGGGAGAGGGCACAGCCAGGACAGCTGACCCCAACTGGCCAAAGGGCTATTCCGTACCATATCACGTCATGCTCAATAAATAAGCTGGGGGTAGTTGGCCGGGAGCGGGGGGACCGCTGTTCAGGGACAGGCTGGGCATCAGTCGGCAGGTGGTGAGCAATCACTTGCTTTGAATATTATTATTGTTATTACTACTACTACTATTATTACTATTTTACTTTTTATATTTCAATTATTAAACTGTTCTTATCTCAACCCATGAGTTTCCTCGCTTTCACTCTTCCTATTCTCTCCTCCATCCCACCAGAGAGGGGGGTGTGAGTGAGCGGCTGTGTGGTGCTTAGTTGCTGGCTGGGGTTAAACCACAACAAGGACTTACTAGAGTCTCAGGAAAAAATCATCTAGGCTCGGCAGGCTGTTAAAAGAGAATAACATTGTGCTGCAATTGGTTTTTTTGAGACAAATGTTGTCTCCCAAATTTTTTAGTCTTAGTAGGTCAAAAGCTTTGCATGTTGCCAGAAATATTTTTAACTGACTTCCAAAGTGAAAATTAAAAACATGGGTGGATTTACCTGACTATAAATACAAAATCTAATGTATTCAGTGGTCTAAAGTATTTTGTCTGACCAGCAGCTACTGCTCCAGAAATGTGCAGGTGTATTGTAGGTCTGTCATGTCATAGACACTCCAGAGAATCAAAATACCAACTCACCTCTAGGCTTAGGCAACTGAATCCCACCATGTGTTAAAAAATAATAAGTTTTTTTCTCAAAGCAGAGAACCATATAAGTATTTTCCATAGCTGTATGTTACAACACAGTATAAAGGCAATAATTAATGCCTGCCTGATTATTTTCAATACAGCAATGATACACTTTCAAATATTCTTAATAGTATAAAAAATATATGAGAAAGGAGATAATTTAAGCTGGAGGGCTGTTTCATCATATACAACCAGCAAATGCTACCTTTTGGAGACTGTGCTTTGCCCGGTGTAATTTGAATGAATACAGGTTTTACTAGTTTCTCAGATTACATACTGCATATAAAAGAGCCCTGGTTAATCATCATTAGAACACGAAAATGGCATAAAAGTACTTTCTAAGTATGTTTTATCACTTTTCTGTATCTTCCAGAAAACTTCTGGCATTACCAGAGACAATTTTTTCAAGGTTGGTTACAGAAAAACACTGATACATACTCTGTAGCGAAAGATCCTAAAATGTTTTCCACAAGCCACTTCTTATACATCACCGAGGATTGCTCAGCTACATTTTTTAAGTTCATTAAGGATGATGAAAATCAGGGTGACGGAAAGATGCTATCAATGAGTATCATTTGTATTCCTTCAAGAATTTGCTACATTTTTTATGATACAATCTTGAAATTATACTGATCTTGTATGTGAGGAAGTTTGACATTGTAAATTCAATGAAGATTTATCTGTCTTGAAAAATAGATGAATAGATGAGTATTCTTAGTCATAAATGTATTATATAAAATCATATCAAACCAGACATTTCATTAAATGTTGCTCAGTGACTCCGAAGTACTCAGCTTCCTTTGACTTGATCAAACAAAATTATATGTGTGTCTGACTTAGCCAATGTAAAGTGTGGGGGCTTTCAGAACTTTTAAAATACTCTTTAGAGACAGGAACACATCAAAGATGGATACGTAAAGTTTGCGTTGGGAATATTGTTTAGTGATTCCCTGTTTTTTACGTGCACTCTTAAAATATGGAATTTATTATGTCCATTCATTCTCATCTAAAATGCAGCAGTGAAACACACTTTGTCTGTAAACTTCTCTGCAGATTACAGAAATTTGCTAAATACCAATTCTCTGAAGACTGCACTTCCAATTAAAGTTATTTTCAGTACATGTACAGAATTTTGAGAGCTGGTTTCAAAATACAAGGCTGTATCAAAATGCACAAAACCTGGAAAAAGTACCATATAAAATGTCAAAATGAAAAATAATATATAAAATACATATTTGAGGGCTGTAGCAATACACAGCATCTGATAGGAGACTGGTATTTCTCTGAAGTGTTCCATGCAACTAAGCACCATTTCACATCTTTCCTGTGATGCCTTTTTTCTGACCAAGAAATGAGGCCACCTTACGTGTGAATCAGAATCCAGTTTCTATATATGGGTCTATTGAACACTTCAGCTTTCACGTTGGCTAAAGTACTCAAGAATATTTTGCTTCAAGTTCTTCTGAGGGCAAAGGGACATGGTAATTCTTTTCCTTCCGAGGTCTGGATCTTGGCTGTTGTGAATGGAGACATCCTCTGATGCTCATGATCCTGCAAGTGCTTTTTGAGGTCCTTATTGATATTATAGCACGGAAATATTATAATACCATTGTTCTGAACTTGTTTTGCTGGTCATATTTTCACAGAGGGTATGGCTACCTGGTGATTTGTATGCCTCTAGTAATGTTAATTCATTCATTCCTTTAGATAAAGCAAGTACCAAGAGTCTTTGTAGAAGAGTTAAATTTTGATACCTACCTGAGAGCCTGTACTTACTAGATTTGCGATGTTTATAATGGGAAAAAAAGAAGGGGGAAAAAAGTTAAAAGTAAGAAGCACTATCAAGAAATTATTCTTAATCATGTTACTATTCCTGAAGCATAACAAAAGAATTCTGGAAAAATAAAATTGCAGGATGCAAACCTCGGGTGTCAACTTGTCACTATGTTACATTTAAAGTAGTTATTAAAATCATTATGCTATCAAATTTGATGTTTAGATACACCAAGTATAGCAACCTGCTTAATTGCTCACTATTTTACAATGAGTGAAAGAAAGGCAGAAGGGAAGGCGGGAGTGGAGAGAATGGTATGTTTTCGGGGTACCCATAAAGGCCTCTTTTCCTGTGGAGTAAATTAAGCGCACGTTGTTCAATAAGACCTTAGTCTTTGAATATAGAATATGTTATTAGAAACGCAGCTGCCTACTGGTCTACGTAGTACAGAAATGGTTTTATTGAGATCTTCCAGTAATGCAGCACAATGCATATTGATGTGACTTTGTAGCTCTTATCATGTTATTGACACTGCTTTTCTTCTGGGGAATCAGATTAAAATGAACTGGTGTAGCCAAAAACAGTGTTTAAAATACTTCGGATCAGGTGTCAAAATGTAATTTCCCATTGGAGTAAAGCTGGAGAAACTCAGCTGAAGTTACTTCGGGTTTGTATTTGTAGAAGGAACAACTTGACTCTTGATTACTATAGGGACTTGTCAGTGAAAAGGCTGAAATGTGATTCTACGTTAAAACAGTAACTTACAGCATTGCTACAGTAACTACATAATGTAGCCAGTGAAAGGACAATTTCCAAAATATAAATTCTTGGGAAAAAAACCTAAAACCCAAAACCAAACCCTCAGCCGTTTAGTTTTGAAGGGTAAATTTACCCAAATTATATGTGTTGTCCCCATAAAAAAGTGAAAAATGAGGAAAAAAAGTAATTTCTCCCAATACCACAGTTGTAATTATGTTATGTATTTGCATTATTTTTCTCTATTTCTTCAAAACTGGGATATTTTTATTTTGTCCTGCAGAGGGAGTAACATAAGGCTATTGATGCAGAACCTACTAATGGCACCCTTCTTTATTTGGGATGTAGTGATTTTGCCAAATAGTAACTAATGACACTGCATTTGTATTTCTCTACAGCATGAGTTCATTTAACAGCCTTCAATGCAATCACTAATTTCAGGGTAGTTGCTTTGTAAAGCGAATGACTTCTTTCAGGTAATCTCAAATTTTTCATTTTCTTAGTCATATCATTACTCAAAACTATAATTAAAAAAATAAGGGATTTCACAGTTATTAAAGCCTATATATCACAAGATCATTTCTTTCTAGTAGGTTACTAGTGGCAAATTTGTGCACAGTATGGTTAGGAATTTGTTTAAACCCCTCCAATCTGCAGGCACCTGGTGGCTCCATGAAAGACAGGAGCAACGCATCTTCTCATGGCCGAGGAGCTAGATGAGGCTAAAGTTAAGAGATGCCATATTCACATAAAAGGGGACCATGGTATGTGGTGGCTGGCAGTGTTATGTTAGTGTAATGTGTGAACAAACCATAAGAACACATTCATTTGTGGTCCCTCTGGCAGACTGGAGGGTAGAAAAGCCTGGGAATGTGCATATGTTTCGAGTCTATGGGATGCATTAGTGGATCAACTTAGTAAAAAATACTTGGTCAACTGAAAATATTTGGGCTGAAAAATCAAAGTCTGTCAAGATTTTTTAAGACGTCTTTGAAAATGGTATGTGCCAGAATTCATTATACTCATTCTTACTGCTGGTAAATCATAATGAGCAGAATACATGGAGATCAATTTCTCAGAAAAGTTTTTTTTAAAAAAAAAAAAGGCAAGTCCTCTGTCTTCTGGTAACCAAGCTGGTTTAGTATAAGCTGTAAATAAGCTGTAAATATAGAAAACATTTGTTGAGTGTATTTCTGCCGTCTGTAGAGGTCAATGCAAATTCTGCAATGTATATAAAATTTGAAAAAAATATAAACTTGATCTCTTTCTTCTCAAATCTAATGTTATGGAGATTAGAACATGAGAGAAATGTGACTGGAGGTTAGCATTCACTAGGTTTTTCTCCTTCTGACCGGCAATTCTTGCCATATCACAGTATGATTCATTGAGATACATGTGTAGTCTTTGGTAAAGATCTGAGTCAAAGCATAAGTGCATCATATCCTCTTCTGAGGATAATTTATTGAAGGAAATGTAGTTTTCATCTGTTTAAAGTATCTGTGTAGTAGGTATCTCTTCCTTCCATTTGACCATAAAAGTCGCTGACACTGCATGCTGTAGATATATCTATGGATTCGTTAAGCATTTGTTTGGGTGAATGGAAGCTGATATTCAGTTCATTAACCTGCTATAATGGGATGTTATTAGATTTACAAGAGCATTGGGAAATTCAGATAGACTGTTCTGCCCAGTAGGGAAGTATTTAGCTACTGTAGCATCACAGTTATTTATTTCATGTCTCCTTACTTGCCAGGTAGTAGGTTGGTCTGGGAGGAGATTAAAAATTAGGGAACCTATAGAGTAAGAAATATATCTACTTCCTTCTCTCTGTACCTTCTGTCTTTTTTATTGAACTACTATTCTTTTGACCAAAAGCATGTATTTTTCTGGTAAGCCTTTATAGTAGACCTGTTGTAATTATTAATTGTGCTTCTCCAACAAGGAAATTTGTTGTACCAACACTCATCCCTTCTTGCATAGAAGAATTTCAACTTTCTATGAATCTATGATTTAATTTTAGGTGTCTCTATTTAAAACCAGTTAACACATATGGATAGAAATTATTAATATATCCACTCATCCAAATTATTCTGGATACTCTCCCTACTGTGATATGCTACTATAATTAATTCAAGCAAGTGTTTATATTCAGAGAAATCATGTTCTTATTCAAAGTACATAAGATATTTTGAGGGGGAGGAGGCAACCCCCTCCAAAACCCCAAGCACCAACACCAGGCTGACACATTTTCTCACTAAATAAAAATGGTTTTTATTCTTTCCTAATTCTTCCTAACAAAGCAACAACATTCAAGCCTTAAGTTTATAGTCAGTTCAGTGACAGATGTGTCCTTGTCCAGACATACATACCTATTTTTTTTTTGTTATTTTTTCACATATCCTGTATTCTGGTTGTACCTCATTTACCATTGTCTGTACTCTTACAAACACTTAGGGAAGCATAGGTGCATCTTTGCGTTTTAAATACTCAGTGCTCGTTGTCCAGGTTCCTCTGAACTGAACATGGCAAGGAAAAAGGATGGCATTGCTACTTATTTCTGTGTATGCCAGATATGCAGGGCCTGGTTGATCTCGTATAGGTGGGAAAAGCTTATCTCAAAAACTCTAATAGGAACTTGCTTTTGTGTGTTTCAGAAGCAGCATTAGGTGGAAATGAGCAGAGTGGACATTATGATGCATATTAGCTTTATCATACCTATTAGCTATATAATTTAGGTTCTTCACACTTTCAGAGTAAAAGACTTTTTCACTTGCTTTTATGAAGATGTTTTAAAAATATCTTCATGAAGATACATTACATACGGTGTTAGAATCCAAAGCACTACAGGGAAAGCATACTTGAATCCAGTCACACATATCCTGTGGTGGAGGGGCGAGCGCCTTCAGTCCTGATTTCTTAAGCCCTTTTTTAACGGCTTTTTGGAAGACTGATTGTGGTCCATCCCACCCAGATATATTGAAGGACTCCTGGGTGAGTTGGGTGGGTTCTTTTTTTTGCTTTGCTGATGTGTGTGACAAATGTGTGTGCAATTTTCACTTTATGTTAAGGTGCTGTCAAACTCAATCTGTGTTGACCAAAATCCTGTATTGAGATGACAAAATTCTAATATAATAATTACCTTTTGTCTGTGCATAGATAATTTAAATTGGACACAGAGAGAGCTTCTAGGCTCCTTAATTTTCTACAAAGGCTGATTTTTTACAGAGACAAAGGTAGGAGCTGAAACCACTGATGAAACCACTTTGACTCAAATTCCAAATTTGTGACCTTTGAGAACACCCCACAGGACAAAGTCTAGGTTGCTTGTGTATTTTGGCTCTAGGAAGTGTTTGTGGACCATGATAAAAAACAGAGTATAAAATGCTAATCAGCTCAGAACTGATTTTACTTTTATTAGATGGCAGACTGCTATTGTTTTTTTAGATATTCACATTTGAAAAAGTGAAACAAACCCAAAGAAACAAACAACAAACCCACAACCTATTTGAAAAACATTTGATTAAAGGCAGGAGGCAATGATGACTGCTGGCCACGGTACCAACATTTCTGATATGAAATACTCCCCTTTTATTCTCTGATGTAAGAATGGTGATGTAAGAACAGCTGTATGACGTTCTGAGCAATGATGTAAGAACAGCTGTCACAATCCCTTAGTTGGGGGCCACCTCCACATGCTTCAGAAGTTCTCTGATCTCTTGAAAAAAAAGAGATGTCATTGAAAAACCACTAATAATACGGCACAGCAGACCTAGCGTTACACCTTTATCTAGATTTTTTAAAATGTGATTAGAAATTGCATATCAGTTGATTGTGTATCTTATTTCTTGATAAACTATTCTGATGGTTACTTTATTATTAGATCACCATGTACCTGAAGAGTCATGTCATTTTTTCACTGGAAATTCCATGGTTTGTTTAGATCTCTCTCTTCAAGGCAAACTGTCCTTTTCTGTGTATTTTCACAGTCCTGATATCAGTGGATGGACCTTACTGGCCTTGTGTTGTTATGTCAATATAGATGTAAATTATTGTAATTCTTAAAGCGACTGATATAGCAGAGTCTTCTTATAAAAACTGCAGACATAGTCAGCCCACAATGAATTTTAACATTTGCCATATGACATCCATTTAAGAAAGCTGATTCGCAGCTTCTGTGAGTAGCTGTCAGAGATAAAATTTTCCCTTTGACTCTCACCTGATACGAAACTCTGTTCTAATACAAAAATCTTGTGATGGTTATAATTATACAGAAGCAAATAACTGAAAAATTTTACCCATCCTCTTTCTCTGGAAGCAAAGAAAAATTCAGGGTTTTGAAGATGTGCTATGTATTTTTCATTAGATTCAAACTACATTTATAGTAGCTGTTCAGAAATGACATGAAAATGTGCTGATTGACTGATGTTTATGGGGAATAAATTAAATATATTTCAATATTGTAACTAGGAGTATAATGTTGATTCATGACCACAGTGCAGATTCCACCCTTGACCTATATGTCATGCATTCAGTGTGCAATTTCTGATGTTAAATTCATGTCAACAGATGGATTCAGTAGACATCTATGAGCTGGTACCTAAGAAATTGTATAAACTGTTAAAGCCAGCAGACTTACCCTTTTCTTTCTGTGTAATAAATGTGGAATAGAAGGGTGTGGTTAAATCTGGGGGTTGGAAGTTGTTCAGGAAACGACAGTGCAATTGTGCCAATAAAAGATGTAGCTTTGTTAGTATGGCATGTTTGGTTATATGAATTTAGAGGTTATTGAGAAAAAGTTCAAATTCACTTTCTAGTCGATAGTTTAGAAAAGAACAACATAGGTACATTGGCAGGTGGGCACATGAGGGATATCTGTCTCTGGGTTCCTCAGTGCCTTTCTAAGTCTTGTTTGTAGGAATCTAATTACGTTTTGAAAGGCCTGTTGACTTTCAGTGCTGTTCTGATTCTCAGCAAGGACAATGTGTTTGAATGTGGGATCTCTTGCACTTCTCTTTGCCTTTAATCTTTGTGATGGTGCTTCTTAGAAATGCTGAGGAAGGGAGAAAGAAAAAGGATAACAAATTTTCCCTTTCCTTTTGCCAGTTAAGTTTACGGTCTTAAGTTTGACCGTGTATTAGCTGTAATGTGATAGTCATGAAGCATCTCAAAACATGTTTGCTTTGGAGCAAAAAGTGTTCTTATAGTAAATTATTCATTTAGATTTAGCTTTCAAGATGCTTGCTCGGTCTCTCTTAAGCTTTGGTTAGAAATATGAATGTTGAATAAATGACCAGAGGTGAGCAGTAGTTTCTGAGGCATTCATGTAGCTCTCTGAGGCAAATAGCCTCAAGCTGATTATGTGTATCAGCCTTCTCCATACCACTTGACCCCAACACATTTTGGAGCAGGCAGGTCCTCGTTATTTCATCATTGCCATTGTTAAAGACAGTGGCCTGTCAGCTTGTTTCTTACTGAGGTCAAACACATCAAATGGAGTGGGACATCAGCATGATCGGATCTAAATTGCTTGCTGCACCAATTTCTAGCTGTATTGTGGTCTAATATGAAATCTCCTGGTTTCCTTGCAGCTAAGGCATAAAAGACGCACATGGTGTTGGGGGAAAAGAGGAAAAAAACTGGAGAAGAGCTAAGTTTTCAGCCAGATGATTATTAATCTGAACTTCCAGACCAGGGAGAGCTGTGGAGGCATGGATTGCAAAGCTCTGCCATTTATTGACTGAATTTACTGTTTTAGAATAGAGTTAATTTAACAAACTTTATGGAAGAAATATTGGTGATGTAGTGATACAAGCATGCAGTACTTTTATGGAAACAGAAAATGCCCTTTCAGAAATATTTCAGAAAAACATCAGCATTTCAACACAGTCACATCTTTTAAAATAGACTATTGGGGGGGGGTTCCGTGATCCTGTGGGAGCTTATACAGAAATCTGCTGAAACAAAATCAGTTCTTACTTTTGACTGAGCATAGCCCGGTTCTATATATCTAATCTTGAAGCTCCCAAAACTGCAGCTATTTTCCCAAATATGTAATATCACATCTTAACCAACAAGAGGGGCTGCATATTGGGTCTTAAGGTTGCCTTCAGAAAGCTAAATTCACATAAGAGTCTTAACGTGCTTATTGTTTTTGTAAGCATTGTGTTGCAGTAAAGTATTATTGGCCAAAATATTGTTTATATGTTAGGGCTGGACAGTCTTTTGCAAATTGAATGGTTTGCTCCAGATATTTCCTTCATATGTAGACTAAGAAATGAGCCACAAATTGTACTTGAAGATGGGAATAATGTCTGTATTTACCTTCAAAGAACAAACTTTACCTGAGAGAGCTGATTCTTTAGATTAGACGATGCCGTTTAGAAAGAATTTCCTTCCCAATGTAAATATTATATAAACTCCTAAATAGAATTTGATACATATGGAGCTGAGAAGAAAATGGAAGCATTAAAAAAGTTTGCTAATCCAACAAATCCTGCTCATATAGAGTTTAGAGGGTTTGGGGGATTTTGTTCAGGTTTCTTTTCAACTTTTAAGGATTTTATCAATCTTGAGGAAATCTGTTATAATATGCTAAAAACATGTTGACAGTATCTGTAGTTCATCAGCACTTTTATTCCCCTGACTCAAACAGTCTGTTTTCTTCTGCTGTGGAGCTTTTCTTTGATATTCAGGATGGACAAAAAACAGTGCTCTGCCAAACAACTGAAACAGGTAGTGGCTCAGAGAATTGCCCTTCGTTCCCCTCTATTACCTGGATATAAATGGCAAGGAAGAAGCAGCTTCAGCGAGCTTTAGAAACGTATGTGAAATGAGGAATGAATCAGGAGACCTTCATTCCATTGGTTTGCATTGCAAAAAAGCTACCTGAGAGCCCACCAATGTACAAGCCCTAGGAAGACAGCTAGTTTTTGTGCTTTAATTAGTTGGAAGGTAAATGCTGTTTTGCATGTGGGTTTCAGCAGCTAATCAGCCTTTCATTTATATGTTGTTTTCTCTTGTGATTTTTTAAGAGAGCTGCAGCATGCTTGGAGCTCTTTTAAAACCTTGAAAGAAAAAGTGACAGATGTCTTGAGCATGACAATCCTAAGACTCTCCTCCCCTGTTTTTGGAAAAGGCTTTTTGCCGCCTGTAACATAAATAGCTAAATCAGATGAAAAGGATCTATTGAGAACCATTGCTTCAGCATGAACAGAGGAGGCTTGATAAATGTTATTGTAAATGCCCTTATATATGCTCAGGTTCAAACCATTTTTCTAGGTGCTATTAGAGATTATATGTTGGTATTTATACACTTTGAATAAAGAAATCTTCTCATCCCAAAGATGTCACCTATAATCAATATTATTAATATATTTAATTCAATATTATAAACCTGGAGTAAGCCCAATCTGAAACTGTCTTTAAAATGATGATAAGCTACATCAGTTGAAATGAAATCTATAAAACTGCTTTTCCATGATAAATGCAAGGACAGATGATTTCTTTTTTAAATAAGGATAAAATCAAAGATGTTATTTGTATTCACTCTGATGTTTTTGTACCAAAACGTATAAAAAGACCACACAGTAATCAATTGCTGGTGTTGGCTATTGTATAAGTGTAGCTTTTGCAGTACATCATTAGTTTAATTCAGGTCAGGTTGCCTGAAATAAAACCATCTGAAGCAAGTCTTATTTTGTGTGGCATTTAACAAGTGCGAGATGATAATTGCTGTAACTGAAGCATGACTGCCTTTGTAATGAATACTTTCCGCTTGCGTTCTGAGTATGTAGCTCTGTGTGTGTAATACAGCATGCTTTAATCTTAAAATCATAAGCAAATTTGAAATTTAATTTGTTGTTCAATAAAGTTGTATTTGACAGAGGTTCTGGCTTCAACAGTCAAGTGATCAATGTTTGCTTTTAATTACATAGCGCTGGAGACATCCTATACATCTCTTTTTGTGATGGTGTGTGTTTCCAAACAGTTGCATTGATAATCATATCTGAAAAACACGGTTTGAAATTGGTTAATGAAATTAAGTGTCAGCCCAGCACATCACGTTTTCTCCCCTGTGCTGTTCAATCAAATCAGTGTTATCTGATTTTACAGTGGCTTTAATGTGGTCCTCTTGTATTTAGGTGAGATTGTTTGACTTCTTTGCCTTTCCATTAATCTTGCCCACTGACGATACTGATGTCACCTTTCTGTTCACGTAAAGTCAATACATTCAGCAGTAGATTAAGAGCTACTCCTTTCTCGCTGGAAAAAATAAGTACAATAGTATGGCTTTGCCTTCTGGTCCTCATGTGCAATCATAGAGCTAGTATACTATACGTTAATATATGCCAGGGCTGCAGGAAAGTTGTAAGGTCTCTTTTGGCATTAATAAATGCCACATAAATGCCGTGATCCTCTATTCAAAAATTTTTCACCAAAACTCAACCTGTTTGACTGAGTGTGGGAAAACTGAGAACCACTGAAATGGAAAACCAGAGATACAAATATATATAGATAGACAGATAGATATAGATACAAAATCATGTAGATGTGTATTATGTTTGGAGAAGAAACAAGACTTGAAAGTCTAAGATTTCATTGTTGTAACCATATTGGGTTATATAATCAGATATTTTTGGAAACATTATTTTAATGTTCCAGAGATAGGAAACAAAACCAAAACAACAACATAAAAAACCCAGAACAGAAACTTTTCAATTTAAGAAAGTTTTTGAACTGAGGAAGGAAATGCTATGTTTTGTTGGACGGCAAATGTTACTTAAGTCTTTCTTCAAGAGCATTACTATGTGGGTCCTGCTGCCTAAAATTGGAGAATGTGTTGAGGGCATACACTTGAACTCATGTTTCATGATTTCAGAAGATATGGAGAAAAAAGAGGGCAGAAAAAAGTTATTTTATTAAGGTCAGTATTTGCTTGCTGTAAGCACCAGCTGTGGACCTCTGGGAATGAGCCGGGTCCTGTCTTTCTGTTGGGAACTTCTCCTGGGATGGCTTATTTGGCTCCGTGCCACCAGTAGAAACTTCTGTTAATCCCATGACTAGTTACGATGTCTTCTCATAAGTGGTGATGGTGGACCTAATTGTTTGCAAATGATTAGATATTACTTCATTAATGGCTAGGCCCTCAAGTATGGATGGGCTTTTTGGGTTGGTTACTTGGGTGTGGGATGACATCTGTTGAGAATTAGCTCTTCTCTGCCCTCCTCTCTGCTCATCCTCTTCTGAAGTGCTCAGCTGCCCAGAATAAAGCCTGAAGCACGCAATGACAGAGCCAGGGAGTTCTGAGACTATGCAAACAGCCATTTAAATATGCATTAAAAGAATTTGCATTTTCACTTACATACTGTTGAACTATTTTGCCTGCTACTTCTTTTTGTGACTCTATTACTTTTAAAAGCAATTTAAAAATACTTTATTTCATAATTATTTGTGTGTCAGATAGTTACATCATAAAGAAAAATATTATGACTAGAATCAAGTAGGAAGGGGAAAAAGTATTTGTTAATGGAAAAAGTAAAAGCTTCATGCTAGTAAATATTTTACCAATTTATGAGAGAAAATGGTGTAGGAAAGCTTTTTAAAAGGTCAATGAATTTCTATTAAATTGTTCTATTCTCATAGCATTTAAAATTAAGCATGCAAGGTCAACATTAAAAGCCTTATGTTCAGCGGCTGAATTGCCATTTAAAGTAGAAGTTGAACACTTGCGCTCAAGAAAGAGAAAGGAGTGAAAACTTCCAGGAGCTGTTACTCACAGCAGTAATTTTAGATCCACTGCCTTTGGTAAGATATTTCCAAAATGGAAATAGTCTATATGTAGAGAATATATGTGTATATATACCATCAATGCTAACCTTTTAAAGTGTCAGATTTTGTCAGTTTTGTATAGGTTATTCTCCTAATGAGTCTTCTGGCAGTTTTGAATATTTGATAACTCCTAAGGGAAGTCAGCCAGGGAAAACACATAACCTATCCGTGTCGTGCTGTGTTACAGGGCTTTGTGTGCTTTATATCACTTAGGAATCTCACCTTCCATTCCTGTTGGAAAGGCGTTTGGTCAACAGGTGGTTTGGGGGTGACCTGGAGGCCAGGAGCTGTAGGGGGGTGGTTGGCTGGTGGGCTGGCTGGAGCTAGTACCAGGGAGCTTCAGTGGTCCTGGGCATGAGAGGGTCTTTTATATGTGATGACATGTTGGTATGGTAGGTTTGGTCTTCATTTCTGCTAATTGCAGTTGCTGAAGGCTACGTTTCCGTTCAGACAGATGCTGTATCAATTGAGTTGGCCAAAGAAAGGTTTTCTTCAATAAAGACAGAAATCAATATTTCAGTAGCTTGTTTGAAAACATTTAACAGAATTATTGTAAAAATCCAAAGTGATGGCCACCATCACATCTTTTCTACTTTCATCACTTGCCTGCTTGTGATTACTGAGCTACAAACCCCAATTTTAATGTGACAGGAGCACAATCCTGAAAAAAATGTTTAAAAAAACCTCACAAATGCAGGACGCAGAGATAATAATATAGGCAACAGACATGTCTCACGTTCTCAAGGAAAGCCTCTGAATAAAACCAGGATACTGCTGGGCACTGATTCTTTTCTATGTATTTTCATCTTTCTTTTCAGGGACGCAAATTGTCGTTCCCTGTCTGCGAAAATCGGTATTTTTCTCCTATTATTGTTGTTAAGCCATTTTTTTTATAAGAGAAGATTGCTAACAGCTGCAGCACCTGTTAAATTCTCATATCAAACTTAAAGGGATGTTTAATTTATTTTACTTCAAATCTGGTTTAGATTAGAATGACCTTTTCTTTGCTTCATATTAAAATTCCTTTCTTGAAAAATTAATGTTTTCCTCCATGTTGCATGTATTGATTATTAGTGCTGGTATTTATTCATAATTAAAAATACAGTAGGCAAGAAAACCATTTTTAAAGCTAGATCTAAAGCCTTCTGGCATTTTTATTGCACTGCATTTTGATATTAACCCTTGTTAAGCACATAAATAGAGGAACTGTGCTTTTTAAACAGCTATAAGAAATTCAAATGGGCCAAACTGGTATTAATCTGTCTTTCAAATTTTGGGCTAACCCACCTCAAAAGCGTTCTAGCTGATACAGGAGTGCAGTCAGTCATTTTGTTGTGGCTTTGGACACTCTGTATATGAAAATGCAACTTTGATCTCAACAGCGACTGCACAAACCCCAACGAAGAACCAGCTTTGTTCTGATTTTTAGTGCTAAAAGTAACAACTTTCTCTTCAGGAAAGTAATTCTTTCTTTTTTCTTTTCTTTCTTTTTTTTTTTTTTTTTTAATGTTACATAAGCAAGACTCAAGCAGCCAAATATTAGAAAGATTAGAAAGAAGCAATTTAGCTTAGAAAGAGCTATATAGATTGTGGAGAGTGACAGAAGCTGTCAGTATTGATTTTCTGCCACTTTCCTGTCTGACCTTTTGGATTCCAGCGGGCGCTCTTAAGAGGATTTAGCTTGTAACAAATTAAAGATATCACAGAACAATTGCTGACTCATATTATGAGAGCTGACCGAGCTCCTTTGCTATCAGTGCAGTCTTATTGTATGCAGGGACATCGTCATTACTTGATTTAATGTGCTCCTGTAGATAAAACTGATTGAAAAGCTGTTTATAAAAACAAGGCTAATGATGATAAATGCGGTTGCCATCTACTTTGTTTTTATAGCCGAGGTGGCCAAGAAGGCCAATAGCTTTCTGGCTTGTGTCAGAAATAGCCAGCAGGGCTAGGGAAGTGATCGTCCCATTGTACTCAGCACTGGTGAGGCTGCACCTCGAATACTGTGTTCAGTTTTGGGCCCCTCACTACACGGAGGACTTTGAGGTGCTGGAGCGTGTCCAGAGGAGGGCAACGAAGCTGGTGAAGGGTCTAGAGCACAAGTCTTACGAGGAGCAGCTGAGGGAGCTGGGGTTGTTTAGCCTGGAGAAGAGGAGGCTGAGGGGAGACCTTATTGCTCTCTACAACTACCTGAAAGGAGGTTGTAGCGAGGTGGGGGTCGGTCTCTTCTCCCGAGTAACAAGTGACAGGACAAGAGGAAATGGCCTCAAGTTGCACCAGGGGAGGTTTAGGTTGGACATTAGGAAAAACTTCTTCCCTGAAAGGGTGGTCAGGCACTGGAACAGGCTGCCCAGGGAAGTGGTTGAGTCCCCATCCCTGGAGGTATTTATAAGACGGGTAGATGTGGTGCTTAGGGACATGGTTTAGTGGTGGACTTGGCAATGCTAGGTTAAGGGTTGGACTTGATCTTAAGGGTCTTTTCCAACCTAAAAGATTCTATGATTCTATGTGTATATATATGTGTATATTTAAACATATAATTTTAAACTTTGGCTTGTAAAATTTATGACATGCAAAGGGATAAAAAGATGCCAAAACCTTTGATAAAACAATGCTTAAAATTAAGTAAGGCATTAAAGATATTCATATATAAAAGCTTCATTGTCATTGTTGTGGATTAAATCGGAAGAAAAAACCTAACTGCTTTGTCTTCATTTAACACCTGCTGGCAGCATCTTGACACAAAACTTCAACATGAGCATCGTCTGCTGAGTACTCTTCCACCCTGTTTGGAAGAAATAAATTGCTTGTCTGGAGTGGTTAAAAGACTTGAATCTAACTTAATCATCTTGAAGTATTTTACTTATGATGGAATTCAGTTTGGAGAAATAATTATTTTTTTCACTGGATGCACAGAATATGTAGAATAAATACGTAATAATAAATAGAAAAATTCCTTGTAACTCTTAGCACAATTTTAAGAAACAAGACATTAGTGCGTCGTTTTTTCTGTGTGATAAACCTGTGCTATATTAATGTATTTTAAAATCCCACAGGAATATTGATCCAAAAGAGCTGTCTGTGCCTTCACTGTGAGAGGCAGCAAAGGGATGAATATTGTTGGAGGAGAAGAGCATTCAGTGTGCTGGTACCACCATTACCACCTCCAGCTCTTACCACTTTTGTGCTCTTTTTTTTTTTCGCACCATTTGGCAGAAAAGCCAAAAGCAGGAAAAAACAGTCCTGACGCTTCTTTCTGGTAAGGTCAGGATTAAAACTGCCTTGAGTTCAGACTTCAGCCTGAGGCTCTCCACTGTGCTTTTTTCTCTAACACTGGTTTTACCTAATTTCACTGTTTTTTATGGGTCATACTGTTTAGGGATTTTTCTTTGTAAAATTGAGCCTGGCCTGATAGTTTCCCAAATCCATTTCTGTTGCTACAGGAAATTCAGCAAGACAGCAGATCACTTTAACTATTAGGTAGCATATCTTAAATCTGGTTTCCAAAATTAGATTTATGCTGCTGCACCCTGTATATGTACGTGTTAATGTACATGTGTTCATACATGAAATGGAAAACACATTTCAATCTAACTTAGCAGAGAAGCAAAGATCTCAAAGTTTTATGCGTTGTACAATGATGGAGGATCTAGTGGAAGAGGAAAAGACCACAGCATGAGGATGTTACTCATAAATGTTGGAGGATCTGCACTTGAAACTCAGGTCCGGGAGAAATCAGACCACTGATGCTGTTGCTGGCTGAGCTCTGTTTTGTTGAAGAACAAAGTCTGAGACCCAAAGACCTTTAAGGTTTGGGAATATATATATCTTTTTGTCTGCTCACTGATACTTAGGGATCAAGTTTTTTAAGTAGGTCTTGCTAAGCTCTGTATCCAGAATGTCAGTTTTAATTTTTTTGTGTAAGTAGCCATATTACTGCAATATTAAATTTTGTTGGTTTACTATTAACTGTAGATAAGCTGGAACCCTGTTCATCTGACTCCTGTATCAGCAATATTGCAGATACTGTTGCTTTTTAACAAAAATCATTAGCAGGCTCAGAAATTCTAATTTTGTGTACATTTCACCGATGATGCCTGCTGGAAAAGCCTGTTGTGCATCCAGCAGTTTCTGTGGCACGGGGCATTTGTCTGCTGTTTGTTTCTTCAAGGCAGCTGGAGTTTCTTTCAACTAAAGAGGGAAAACTTTTGGCTGGGCAGGGATAGCTTAAGGCTAAGAAAGAATTGAATAATCCAAGAATATGAAGCCTTTGAAAAAAAAATCAGCACTTGTATGCAAGAAGTCGGTTTCTTTTACGAAATGCCTCAAGCTCGCCACTAATGCAGGCATCTCCTCTATACATATTTCTGTCTAGTGTGCTGTGCCATTATTTCTCCCTTCCAATCTTTTCTTCTAGTTGTATCGGAGGATCCTTGAGACTCAAGGTGATGCTTCTTCTGTAACTGGTGAGCAGTTCACAACCTTATAGCAACTTCTTCATGAAGACTAAATAAAGATCATTGGATCTATGGTTATATGGAAACCTAAAAATGCACATTTATCAGACAAAGTACACAACATTTAGATGGCTTGGGTTTTAGTTTTGGTTATTGCACTAATTTCTTTTGGACCTTATGCTTTTGCTATTAGCTTTGATTCCCCCTGTAGTAGAGTTGGTCAGTCTTGGCCAGCTCTCTGACTTGTTCCACATCTCATGCAACCACACTCTTACTTGTACTGGCATGGCAGTGTTGGAGCTGAATATTGCTAAACCGGATATGTGAACTGATTCAGGTTGTAATTAAACATATTTTTTTCCCCTGAAGAAGTATTTTTAACCTAAATCAGCTTGCTGGTCTAAATAAATGCATGTTCCTGCAAACAAGTGTGCTGGCATGAGGAGGAGTAACTGGGAATAGAAGGGAAGCCTTGCTGTTGAGGAGGAGGAGGTAACTATAAGGTATCACTTCAACTTCTGGGGACTCTCAAACTGTCTTTTATATTCTGTTCACACTCTAAAACAACGGAAACCTATAGGCACTGCTCTAATAGAAATGGTCAGTAAGAAAGATATGTGGAATACTTTTATGCTGGACTTGATTTCCCCCCCCCCCCCCCCCCCCCTCCATGTACCTGTTAGTAGGAAAAGTCAAGACAAGTGTATTAGCACTGCTCGTGTTGGGTTTGTGGTTTAGCATCTCTCTTGATGGTCTGAGCACTGCAGTGTGTGACAGATTGGCAGAAATAGTCCCTCAAACTTCAGTCAGATCTCAGTCTATAGTCTTGCCCTGAGCTTTTGTGAGTCTGTATTGAAAACATATTTAAAAACCCATTTCTTTACCTGCCACATGCCACGTGTCATTCTCTGCATTTTTGCTCAACTTCAGGGATTTTTGACAATTTGCTATGCACAAAGCAGGACAGAAAATGGAGAAAAATGGAGAAATGCAACTAAGGACCATTTTAAATGTATCGTTTATGCTAACGTGGGTTTAAGTATGATATTTTTGAGGAAGCTTCTACTATTATGTGGACGTGGCTCATTTTCTCTGCATCTCTTTAAAAACAGTTAATGCTTATGGGCAATGCTGGGTAAATGCTTCATCTTTGTGCATTCATCTCGCAGTGAAAGGTGCCACTCATACAGCACTGCCTGCAGCAAAGCGGTGCAGAGCATGGCTGCAGTCCTGACGCTGTTTTGAGAGTCTCCTTAGAAATGTCATTGGTGGTAATGGCCAGGCATTTTTAGGTATTTTCCATCAGCTCATGTACAGATGCTGGACGTAAGACATTTGAGTTTGGCTGTCCTCGTTGCAGGGCTGGCTGTTATTGAACAATTGCCTGGGTAGGTAGACCACAAAGAAATGGATAAAAATGCTTTCTTGTGCGTTTTCTATATCTGACACTCTCAACTTCAGAAGTGTTTGCCCAACAGTATACCTTGACGCATGGCTGTACCACAGTCCTTTGTTTTCTCCCCGTTTTCCAACACAAGGTTGAAAAGTATCAAATCAATCGAAATCTTTCCTTCTCCCCTTTGGCCAGGGGATGGAGTTAAAATCAGGTTTTTATGCACTTATGAGCCTTAAGTGGTATTTTTATTAAGCTTCCACTGTCTTTCCCTTTTATTGAAATTATTGACTATCAACTATCCAGTTTTATGGCCTAAAGTCTTCAAAACTTAAGTATTATCATTCACGTAATGTAGCTATTCTCATGAGTTGCATCTATTCAAATAACTGTTTGTATATGTGAGGGTCATAGCAATGATAAATGCTCCATCTGTTTCTCACACAAATGAAAAAGTAAAGAAAAGTCATTAAAAGTCATTGGAAAAAAGATATTTGCCATGGGTCATTGGTTAGCATATTTAGTATATAGACTGCTGCTTCAGTGGCAGCTGCACTTACTCCAATCTCCTTTCTTTTTTCTTTTTTTTCCTTTTTTTTTTTTTTTTTAAACCCAGGATCATTCAGAAGTTTGCAACATTTTTTATTATCTTTTCAGTGAGAACAAAGACCAGGCCCATCTCATCTCAAAGATACTATATCTGGGTTTAAGGCTACAATAAGGTCACTCATAATTTAGCTAGCATAGATCTGCCAAGGTAAATCAGGGCTCCTGCGGGGCTCTTCTCATACTTTGGCAGCTTACAAAACAATCTCAGAAATGAAAGACCAAGATCTTCAACGCCAGTTTGTGCATTTGCACAGCACTGTTCTTACAGCCTCATTTCTCTTTTTTTAGGTAGTGTTACTGTCTTTTCACTTAGACTGAGCATCTTCATCATGCTCAATTACTGGTTGTGAAGAGTATTTTGAATCAACCCAAAATTAGAAGGAATTTTTAGAAGGATTTTTTCAAGGAGTTTTTTCTATGGCAAATTGAAACTTAATTCCATTTCCCATTAGGACAAACTTTCTGAGGGCTTGTGAGTAGAAAGATTTATTTGCATTATTTAAAGTTGCCAAAAGAAATTATGCTTTTTTTTCCACCTCTTTTGTGTTCAGATGGAGTCTTTTTCTGACTATGGCAACACTGAGGATTAATTTTAGGAAAATAAATATTTACTGCGTCATATTGCATCGTCATGCAAATCTTAAGCTCATACATATTCATCATTAGACAACTGAAGGAGCTCAGAAGAGTAATTCCTAGTGGGTTTGCGGGTTTGTTGTGGTGGTGGATTTTTTAACTAAAATCAAAAGTACATTGGTCCAGCCCTACAGGATGTATTCCATTTAATAACCAAATGTCTGTGCAGGAGTTACTTCTTTCCAGTGGGATAAGCTGACATAGATGACCAGCTATGTATCAGAGTAGAGCGTCCTTCTGTTTTGCAGCTGGAACTGTTTCCTATCTGCGTCCACGTCTCGTCGGGCAGCCACACAAACCTGCCTAGGAGTGTTTCAGACCTGGCTCATTTCTAAGGTGTCTTTTTCAATGGCTGGGTGTTTAAGTGCTCATGGCACATAACTCCAGAGCCCATAATGTAAGGCTAGTCATGATGGGTCCCTGAAGCTATAAAAAGATAGTAAATTTGCATGAAAAGGTTTAATGGTCTGGAAAGCCATAGTAAAATAGAATCAGTAAAAGAGTCTGTAAAGAAAAATTACTGAGTCTGCTGGGGCGATTTTCAGGAGGACTTACTTCCGCAGGCACCATGCGCAGTTCAGCGGCGCTCCGCTCCTAACAAACATGTTGGCTGTGAAAACACAGTGGACCTATTGAATTTAAAATATGGTTTGAAACTTCCTCATTAGGGCAAATAAAATGCTCACATTCTTGAGACATTGATTTATATTTAAATAACAAAGTTTCAGATTTGTCTGAAAGTAGAACAGATTTCTGTTTTAACCAGTCATGGAGAAGTTCTATTCTTGAGAAGAACAAAATGGGACAGAAACATCTTTATTTCAATTCAAAGATTATTACATTCCCTTTTGCTTTCCTTAAAAAAAAAAAAAATCTTTTAAAAATATAAGCAGAAGCAGAAAAGAGAAAATACAGGAAAAATAGTGTTTTGAAAACTTAGCAAAAAAAAAAATCACTATAGAGGATGATGATAAAAATCTTGCAGAAAAAAATTTATTACAGTGAAGCACAGCAGCCAAAGCTAGGAAAACTGAACTCGATAATCACCAAGAATCTGCATACCTGTATTTTCAGGATGAGAGTTTTCATGTGTCTGTTGTCCCATAGATTAATTACGTGCTCAAAATTAAATATATTTAATAAGATGGAGTCCAATTTTCTGTTTTCCCTATGGCCTGGCCAACTTTACTGGCAATTTTTTACTAGACTAGAAACGAACTTCACCAAGAAATTAAAGCTTGAGGAGCTCTAGAGCAACTTTAAGAATACAAATTAATAGCAGCCAGTCAATTGGCAGTCAGTTAACTTGAGGTGAAATAAATAAACAACTGCCCTTGCCCTGTCCTTTGCCCTTCCTCGGGTCCTGAAACACCTTACACAAGACGTGGTCATAACCCCTTTGGATTGAGGGCTGCTGGGCATGAACACTGACATTTGTTCTGGTGCTCGGTTTTCGTGCTCAAGAAGGGTTTTTCAGTCCATCTCCAGGGCTGCAAGTTCTGCAGGGTTAAAAGGCACTTCATTTAGTTTAGTGTGCCACTGGAAGGATCAAATAGAAAAACTTGATTTTCCCAAAGAGTCTAATTACATTAGACACTTACCTGTCAATGAAATTACATTAAGTAGCTATGAAAATCTTTAGATGTCTACATGCCTGCTATGAAGAAATTAAATGCCAAAAATCAACCCCAGGATGTTTTTAAATCAAAATTCTGCTTTAATTAAAGTGTGTGACTGGACTATTTAATGTAGAGGAGTAAAGGAGATTAATACCAGGCTCCTTCTTCCCTTGCTTATCATTAAACAGTGATGAACATTCAGTGAAGAAGATATTATCTAGAGTTAAACCTTCTTTATTTTCTGCAGCAAAGCCTTCTTCAGTTCTGCCTTGATTAGTGGTGGAGATGGGGTAGATAAATTTTTCTCCATTGTAACTACACCCATGCTTTCTCTTAAGCACTGATAAAGAGTTCCTTCTTAACACAAGTATCCAAGCAAAGATTTGTGGCCAGCACTCTCACCTTGTAAGTGCATGCTCTGCCTGGAAGTAGGTTTTAAAGCACTAGAATAAATAAATAATTCTACAGATCTGTGCACAGCAGTTAGTTTTAATGGCCAAAATACCCAATCAAGTGATTTTTATGAGTCTCAGTTAAAAGTAATTATACAGTATAAGTGCTTTAAGTAAGTTAATGAGACAGACAAATCTGATAACGAATTGCTGTCTCATCATAAGCTTCCTTTCAAGTTAATTCAATCTTAACATTGCAGGACACTGTTCTGCATTGCTTTGCTCTCCACTGAGTCAAGCTCTGTCCCTGTTCACATCTGTCTCACTCTATTTAGTACAGGGGGTGCGGAATTGAGCTGTTTGCATTAGTAGGTATATGGTTAACAAATTTGGTGTTTCAAAAAAAAGAGAATGGCATTAGGAAGCAAACAGCACTAATTGGAATAAATTTTGCTATTTCCTTCTAATTTCACTATGTTATTTATCTTAATGCTAGGGTGTTTATCTAAACATGAAATACTGTCTATGTGTTTATTAGGAAGCTGAGAAACCAGTTTTATAATTATTTGCATGTCTTCAATAGCATTTTTAAGTACGCACATAGCAGAATACTGATTAGCTCTGTTGTACGTAGTAAATGTTTTGGTTGGAATTGGTTGTCTGCAGGTAATCTTGAAGAGAAAGTAAAGGTAGGGTGGGTTTTTTTCAGCCTCTCATGTTCCGTTAACATAGGGGGCTTCAGGATACCACTTATTCCTTGGGCCTGTCCTCATCCAGTGCAGTGAAGCAATGAAACAGTGGGGTCGTTGCTGGTGGAAACTCCTTTGCCTAAAAGGAGAACACCAGAAGGGAGCAAGAAATCAAGGAAATAGCATCTGATGTTCATGGTCTTGTGAATTTTAGGTCGCTATCACATCTCACAGCTAACGGGAAAGTTTCAGGTAAGGTAATCAAAAAGATCTGACAATATTCTTGGTATCTATTTTCCCAGCCAGTCTCCTTGTAAACTTGGTATGAAACCGAAACTTGCTATACACTGCTTGGAAATGAGTTTGTTAACATCAATGAGTAATTTGATCAATGCATCTAATTGCCTTTTGCTTTGGTCTCACCGCCTTGGTAAAGACAAGAACCTTATAAATAATTAGATTTGGTACTGGACTGCATTAATATTTATTTTTTGTTTATTCCTTGAAGTGCATCAGTGGATGATGAACAGACTGCTTACATGAGAAAAAAAGTGATATGCAAAGATATAAAAAAAAATATGTACCAAGTAATACTAAGATTGATAGCAGAGGAGATGTTAGTAAATCGTACATTTTATTCACTAAAATCTGCTTCTTCATACTGTCTTTATAATACCTAGTAAATATACCAGAAATTAAGGAATCCATTGTTAATTGTGTCCATGGGTATCACAGTTAATTGACTATAGAGAAGTATGCTCTTAAGCTGTGGCTGATTTTTCCCTTATTTTTCCTTTTTTTTTTTTTTTTTTTCTTTTTTTTTGGTAACAGCATGTTTTTAGGTAGATTCTTTCATACAAACACAGCTAATATATAGAATATTTTTGCCAAGTCAAGAGTAATAGCTCCAGGTTTTTGACAATGTTCAAAATACAATTTTGCCCCTCCCCCCCCCCTTTTTTTTTTTGTTGTTATTGGGACAGAAAAAAATGCTTTAAATATTTTTTGTGAAACAAGGTTGCACTGGAACATCTGTCAGGTCTAGCGTGGTTTAATCCAGAGGATCAGACCAGAGCAGTCTAATCCTCTCTGGGATGACTGTACCAGTAAATTATCCTGAAGAGAAGGGGTTTATTTCTGTAATACATTTTACTTCGCAGTGACTGCAGACCTGACCCTTTTAAGTCTACAGTAAATGCAGAATAGCTTACTGCAATAAAAGGAGCTCACATTTATTGTAAAGTAAGAATATTCACACTGGCCATCACCATGGAGTAGATGATGTATTATAATTTTGCACTCTTACTTTTTTTTTCTAGCTGACCTTTCTGTAGATAGTAGAAGTATGAGCCTGAAGTGCCCCCCATAAAAATATCCACTAGATTGAGACATCCATTCAACTCTTCAGAGTTATCTATGTAAAGTGTTTAGTGTTTCTGTAGCTTTCCTTCTTTTCCTCTCATATAATGGGAGCAGAAAGTCCAGTCTAGGTAGTTATAGGTAGCCCCTCTGTGGATGAAGCCCGCTCTTAATCCAGCGTATCAGGCATTTGCAGCAGTATTTGCCCAGGCTTAAGGCTCTGGAGGATGGAGAAGATGGATTTAGAGAAATAAAGCCAGCTGATAGATGTGATCACTTATTAGATATCTTTCATATAAATTATGAAAAATAGCTACAGTGAATTATAGCTGTAGGCTTTCAGATAATAAGCCTTTCAGGAAAAAAATAATGAAACTAAGTGACGCTCAGTTCTGAGTTTTAGTACCAAGCTGACTCATAATTCAAAGTTCTTTTAAAACTTCCAGGATGGTTTGCAAATCTTGATGAAATTGAGAGTAAGCTTGATCATATTTAACCATTTTAAGTGAGTTTTTTGGCTGTTACTTTACTCCAGGAATATTCCTCTCCAATAAGTTTCCAGGTCATTTCTGTCTGCAATCCATTGCCCAGTGCTGTCAAGGTCCAGGGACTGTAATGTTTTACTGTCAGTTTTTGGGCAGTTATCCCTCATCAAAATCGATAGAGCTCACGAAAGCCTCCTTTTCCAAGGTAGTACTCCTTGCAAAATCAATAGAAATAGCCTAGCAGGCAGAGAACCAGCAGCCTGTATTCTCCTGTTTCCATCCCCATTCATCCTTGAAATCAGACTTTCCTCAGCTCCCAATGCCAACCAGCAACAGGAACTTATCCTTAATCGTGACACAGCCTGGGGGATCCCATGGCCACAGGGAATCTTCTGAACACCCTCCATTGAGGGTTTTATTAAGGGCTTTTTTGTGTGTACATGTGCAATGTAATAAGCTGAAATCTTGGAAAGGACTAACAAAGGTGTTTGGAGAGGTGATTCAATATCTTTTCCCACCAGATTAAAATAACATTCATAAGTCTTATCTGGTAGTCTTAGGGGCTAATATGAAGAAACTACCTTTTTTTTGTGTTTCATGATTATTTGAAGTGCAACACAGCACAAAATTTTGTAAAACAAAACAAAACAAAACAAACAAACAAACAAAAACAAAACAAACAAACAAGCCAAACAAACAAACAAAAAAACACCAAAACCAAACCACACACTTTTGCTACTATTTCTTTAGAAATTTTTACTGCGAATATTCCTGTTGGAGATCGATACTTCACTGCCCACAATTAATAGTTAATGCTATTGCCCGTGCTTAGATCCCAAAGCTGGTACCTCAACCATGAGGTTTGTTAATGGCCATTGCTGCCACTGAAGAAACATGAAGTTTCTGAAGTCAGGTGAAGTTTAGTAGTTGGATAGAAACATCTGCCAGCAAAATATTATACAGCAGCAAAGGATGTAGGTGATAAAAGGAGTTCTATAAAAATGTTGGTTTAGTGCTCTGTCGTGATTTTAAAAAATTCATACGTTAAGACTTACTACAAAAAGGAATAGGATAGAAAATAGAGAATATTAGTATAGTACTGCGTGGTACCATGGTATATCGTGTTGTCATGTCTTCCTTTGGAGCCTGTGAAAAGAACAAGCAGAGGTGATGAGTGGCCTTGATATGAGGAATGCCTGAATAAACTAGAACTATATCATTCAGAACGTGATACCTGAGAGACAGTGTGGTAGGGGGTGTATATAATTATGAATGACCAAGTCAAAGGGAATAAAAAATGGGTATTTATGACCTTTTCTAATATGCAACAACTGAAACTAGCAGAATGCAGCTGCAAAGCAAAGCAAAGGGAACTGTCCTTAGTTAAGAGTCACTTTCCTTAGTTATACAGAATAAAATCTTACACAGGTTCAAAAGGTTGACCTGATCCAGTACAGCCATTCATATCTTCCTAAGTTCAAATACTTTTGGTTCTTGTGATTTAAAAGTCCTGTATTTCCCCTTCCCCATGCATGACTGAACTCCATTATTATATTTCATCTACTTATTTGCGTCTAATTTAGACGATGTGATGACATTCTTCACTTGCCTCTGAAACCGCGATGTAATATTGTAGTGTAAAATTAATCCTACCCCCAAAAGAACCATAGCTGAAGGAATTTAGTAGTAGAAAGCCCAAGATCATGATGAGATTTTATTATTTTGCAGTAAAGTTGTTCATGGGGTTCCAGTGTCTCT
Organism: Platalea leucorodia; assembly: GCF_965183815.1. Taxonomy (NCBI): domain Eukaryota; kingdom Metazoa; phylum Chordata; class Aves; order Pelecaniformes; family Threskiornithidae; genus Platalea; species Platalea leucorodia. The sequence goes on from NC_138827.1 coordinate 65,368,054, forward strand.
GCTCCATTAGGATGCATTGGCATGTCAAATATAATTGCATTCAGGTTAGATTCTGCTGTATAATAAGTATATTGTTTCAAAAATGGTGCTTTGTGTCAAGAGGAACACCAATGAAGTTACAAAACTTTATTCAAGGTATTATGCTACATTAGTAAGTCTTGCAAAGTCTTGTTTGAGGGGTAATCAACAATGTGGTGTGAGATCTTTCTGTAAAGAAAAATTATTATTCAGTTCACTGTTCTTGTCTTAGAATCCATCACATTCGCTCTCAGCCTTCACAGATGTCATATATTAGTGTTGTTTCAAAGTTCTGATAATTGCCCCAAATCCAGAATTTTCTTTTTCGTGTTTTAGAAAAGAAAAATTATGTGGCATCCCTTTGTAGACTATGAGAATTACTTTTAAAGTGTTTCAAGGGAGTATATCTCCTTAGGGTCTCTATACGCTGTCTCCACTGCTTTCCTAAACATAGGCATTTTGGTAATAATTGTAGTGGTTCAAATCCTGTAGTTTCTTACTAGTTGATACCAAGAACTAAGTGCAGAGTTTCCAGGCTAGGTTTCCATACAGCATAAGTGTATTTCAAAGTGTAAAATACTGCTGTTTCGTGGTATAAAATGCTAACTCACTTTGGTTTTAAACAAAACAGATATTATGAAACATTATGTTAGAAATGTGTGAATTCCTCACGTGTTAGCCAGTATTCAAAACACCACTCTGAAGTGACTTCTGCAATTCTTTCAATGGACAAAATTTTGATGAGGGTGTACCTCAGTTTGGGTATGAATGAGTTGTGTTTGCTAGCAGTCCAATCACGCTGAATTATAAAGTACTAGTTTACGTAAGTACTTTGTGGATATAATTCTAATTGTATGACTATTCTTCTTCTTTTTTTAATAAACGTCAGTGTTATGAAAATATTCTAATCTGATAAACATAAATTTTCCATTTTAAACTCCTCAAAATATATTGGCAGTATATGAGTCCTAAGCTGTGAAAACTGCTAGCAAATACGGACTTTTTTTCCCCAAATTAACTCAGTTTTGGGTGTTCTGATTATGAAAGCATCTTTTATCTTGATCTAACTGAACAAGGAAGAAGACAGAAACAAGGGGGATTTAGGGTCAGTTCCAAAGAGCTCACAGTGGTGAAATTTTGTGAAACAAATCAAAGAGGTGTATTGTATTAAACAATATTTGCTGCATTTGGGATTTCAGGATGTGATTCTATCCCAGACAGACTTGTCAAAAGCAGGAGTCATTGCACTGAAGTTATACATGTTCAGTGTTTAACTGGTATTAAACTAATTTGACATGACAGACCATTTCCATGCTCTTTCAGAACAGGCCATGTTATTGTCAATGTATTTAGGAAATTAATAAATATTACTTCTATATAATTTGCTCATAAATGATAAGCAAGGTTGTTTGTAATGCTTTTGTTAATGTATGGTAAACGGAGATGTGTGTCATTCCAATATTGGATGACAAATAACAAAGCTATGGAAGATACTCATTACATCTCAGATATGAAAGTGTTCCTCATGTTTTCATGTGTACACGCGTTCAAGAAGGACCCAGTAGGGTTTCTTTAATTTTATTTTCTTTTTAGTAAGCATACTTTCTTGTAAAAGCCTGATAACTAAATTATTGTAGTTTGTATCTTCATGCTTATTCTGCTTGGGTATATTACCTAGCAGGTCTTTAGAGCAGTGAGTCTTGGATCAAAATTAACTTGAAAATAGCCTTCATCATGATAAATATTTGTATTTGGACAGAACCCAGGGCAATTCTTCTAGCCTCTGACAGAGCCCCTAAGAGGAGCTGGCAATTGTATAGCAAATTGAAGTGTGCAAATCTTCAGCCTCGCAGCAGATACAGTAAATATGTGCAGTGTAACACAGCAAATATGTGAAGGCTTTTAGTTACGGAGGTGTGTAAATGTTTACAAATATGATTAACTGCAGAGCACAAAATCCATTCGCAGCATCAAAGGCAAAACTAAAATTACTTTTTCCCGCCCCCCTCCAGGATTATGCTGAAAAGAAAAACACGATAGCAAAAGCTCTGGAAGATCTTAAAGCCAACTTCTACTGTGAACTCTGTGACAAGCAGTACTATAAACACCAGGAGTTTGACAATCACATTAACTCTTATGATCATGCTCACAAACAGGTAAGAGGAATCTGCTCACTACTTAAACTTAGTTTCAGGTAGAATAACGAAATAAGATGTCCTTCAGGCGGGCTTGGAAATCACAGTTGAGTTGTGCCCAAATTTCAGGTTTTGGGAAGCAAAATACAACTGTTTCCTTAGAAACAAATCTTCACATGAAGATTTTACAGTCAAAAATTCTGAGATGGCAAGAAAGGGAAATGTGAACAGTTAAGCTGTGAAGAGGAACAGGGAATGATGAAAAATATGATTAAAAGTGTAAATGTACAATTTCCTCATTATGAGTTTAATTTTGCACAGAAATAAATACTGTGGTATACCTAAGAGATGACTTACTGGGAGGCATTTGTCGCAACAGATGTGGCTAGGAAACTTGATGTACTCCTTGGTAAACTTTCTTTTAGTGCAGATACAATTCTGAAATGGGCTATGATTTTACTTAAATGCATTGAATATAAAAAAAACTGGGGTAATGAAAAGTTTCTGGCTCAGCTCACAATGAGATATGTGTTCGCTTTAAAACATTGGTATTTACATTTTTACCACCACATTTTATCACCGCACCTTCAAGTTGTATGTCCTACTTTGGTAACATAAAAGCAATGCTTCCACATAACAAGAGAGGCAATGCATCCCAGTGCAACGTCCTGGTCTCCGGAGGGGTCAGGACTATGTAATTCAGAGGAAAATACAATGCATTTTGGCTCTACCAAAGAGATATGTAATGAAAATGTAAAGATATGTAATAACTGTACAGGAAATTTCTACTTAGTCCACTTAGCTGGTAATTATCCTGTATCTTTTTTTTTAATCTGGTGAAATCATATGGTTGTGGATCTAGATTGATTGCTTTTCATTCTAATTGAATCTCCCCTTGTCCTGTAATTCTGCTCAGGGTGAAGGTAGATGAGTTGCTACACGTGTATCTATCTGTATTATGTAAACCAATGATTTGCTTTTCTTACCTTCAGCACTTCTCCCTGAAACACTTCCCTCTTTCTCTCGCTGGTATTTTTATTTAGCCCATAATTTACACTGTCAGCATGAGTATTAGATTTAGTTTTGAGAACTACGGAGATGTGGACCTCAGCAGCAATAGCAATCTCTGAGAAGCCGGAGGGAAAGGTATGTTAGATAAGAAATTAGCAGGTAGCTTCATTGCATCCTATAGATATTTGTTATGAGTTGCAAATATTTTTAGTTAAAACACAGCTGGAACTGATTTTCAGGTATTATGTTCACACAGCAGCACGTCATTGATGGAAGGCAGGAAAAAAGAAGTGATGGGCAGAGTCTTCCCCACTTGAACTCTCTTAGGATTTTTGTTTATTAATTTTTAAGTGCTCTGAAGCACTTTTAAATAATGAGAACCTGAAGGCTGCAGTGTTCGTTCCTCTATTCAGTATCAATGAAAAATTGATTTTGAAACTGCCGTCAGGTGTGAGACTGAACAGGGACTTGTTTCCAGTGGTTCACATAGCTATTCTTGGTTTCTGAGGGCTTTAGACAGGAGATGGTGGGCACTGCACCAGCATCTGATGGAGCACAGCAGATCCTACCTCTCCATCTTTTGTGTAGGAGGCCTGTGTGTCTGTGTTTGCATGTGGCTTTGTGGATATGTTTGGTGAAACACAGGAAGTCATCCTCTTACTCTGTAAGATCTCACAAGTCTAATCTCCCTGGTAGGAAATCAGACAAAAGCGTCTAGTTTTCCAGTAGAAAAAATTGTATGGATGCTTGTTTGGGTGAAGTAATAATTTTCTGTAATATTACTGGCAAATAAGACTATCAGTTCCTGAGATTAAAATGTTAAGTCCAGTTTAACTCTTCTGGAGTGGTTTTTGTGGTGGTTTCTACTGGTGTTACAAAGAAACATCATTCCTCTTCTCATATTTCGGGTGAAAAAAGGGGCTGGCAACATATGCTGCAGTGCAGGCTCACTCTGATTTGCTGAATTTTCAAGGAACTTCATACCATGTGCTTTTTTGGAGTAACCTTATTTTACCAAGTGTGCTAGAGCCATTTGCAGGTGCTACTGTTGAATGCTCTGATTTTGTCTTGAAACTTCCTACCTCAATGGCAGAAGTTTTCCAGCAGTTCAGTAGTGGTGAGAGGAACAGATAATCTGTCTTTGGACTTTGCTTCATATTTTTCCTCTAACTTTCTCCCTTTGATCACACCTTTCTACTAACAACGGACAGGTAAGGGGAAGCACTTACTAGAAAAAGTTTCCCATAATCCAAGAATAGTTGTAAGCATATGCAGCCAGTTCAATTTCAGTGATCCCAGCACCTGACAGTGGTTTCTGATCGAATGGATGAAAGCTCTGCCTAAGCCTGAGTTCATCCCAGCTGTTCTGAAAAGCCATATTTAGTTCTAATTGAGCACTCTGTTATCACACCATCTAAGCCATGGAATGGTGTATCAGAGAAAATGTTCATAACAGCTCCTGTACCTCAGTTTTATTGTAGAAGATTTTCTTTCCATCGATTCAAAGGTTGCTAGCACAGAAAATTTACAGGATTTAAAATAGAAGATTTTATGATTACGTGGTTTTCCTCCATTGGATAGGGGGCCCTGTACTGTCAGGGGTTGGTTGTGTTTTGATTTATTGTGTCTTATAGCTTCTGAACACCCGCTTTGAGATAGTATGAGGTCCTTCTGACTGGTCCAGAAAGAAAAGATAGGAATAGGGCAAAACTAATTCCATTTCCTAGGACCTGATGGAGTTCAGGCCAGTGTCTCAAGATCTCCATTGCCTCTGTTAGTGTTTTCTTGTTCTTAGCTTTAGACAATATGGTTTGGAGAGCAATATCTGTAGCCTTTATGATATACTCCTGGAAAAGAAACTTGTAATCAGTCAGTGGTAATGGAGAAAAATGAACTCTTTTGTTTGCTTTGAAAGCCTAGACAAAAAAAGGAAAAAAAAATATAATGCAGGTGTCTTTAAAAACAAAAATGTTCTGGGCTCAATACAGAGAGAAATGTAACTAAGGCTAATATTTAATATAGTAATGAGAGTTGCACGGAATGCAGCTTTTGAGACCCTTGCCAGGACTTTAAAAACATCTGTATGATTTTATGCAGAATTTCATAAATATTTGGAAGTGCACGAGGAGCTCTCTGAAGTGCTGTATTTGTGCAGAGTGAAAAAAAATCCTGCCTGTGTTCCTTGAAATGCTGCAGTTTTGATAAATGTGGCTGAGCATTATTAAGTCTAAGGCTCTGAACAACCTTCATCTCGTAGCCGTTTAGAGTTGTCGAGTTGTTTTGTCTTGTCGGTGAAGAAGGCTGGATCACACAGCTAAGTCCCCTACATCAGTCATTCCTCTAGAGACTTTTGTCGCCACAAGAATGAAGTGATTTTATTCCTGTATTTGAAAGTCTTCCTCTCCATCACAGAACTTCTGATTAATCACCTAATATCATGGCAGTGCACCCGAGCTTGGTGCTGTTTCCTCTCCCAGGAGTGCTCTTCCAAATATCAAACAACAACAACAAAAAAAGTTGTGATGAAAAATAAAATTAACAGCCCTAATGTACTTGCATCTATATATGCAAATACAATCAATTAAGTAAATCATAAGTAGGAGTTTTTTCCCACAGAATCAGAGGTCATTTCTCAAACTGTCTCTCCCTGGATGAAAATGATCTCCCTGCTCTAAAAATGTTTTTAAATTTGTATGGAAGTACTAAAACACAAATTATGCAGGAAGACTAAATTAGTAGGTGTCTTCTTTCCCTATTACAGACACAAACTTCTACTGTCTACATTTTTATCCTTTCTACATGTTTTTCTTCTTTGCAGATTTTTTAGGAGGTCAGTGCCAAATAGGTTAGAGAATATCAATCTGTAGCCAGTCAGAAGTCCAAACTTTGAACATCTTTATGTGTTTGAATAAATATTTCATGGAATATGGGTGAAGAAGAAGAAATTCGGAAGTGGAAGGGTGTGGTTAGGCATAACAATAATAATAAACACATAATTTTACTAAAGGTGTACGTCCTATGAGGTATGACGCATATAAGGTATACAGTAAGAACAGTATAGCCCATTTGGGGATGCCAGTATTCTCAGCAAAGATAATTGGATGTTATCAGTTGTTTGACTCTGCAATTTAAAAACAAAGCAGCAAATCCTTGTAGTCAGCATTACAGCTTTAAAAAAAAAAATAATCTCACTGTAGAGTTATTCCCTCGTAAAAAATAAAAGATCCCATCTCTTCTACTTAGTTGGTGCCTGCAGAGGGTGCACTGCAGTGCATCTGCTGGTCACGAGTAGGTCAGCTCAGGGCACTGCGGTGGATCTGCTCACAAGCCATCTGCAGCTTTTGGCATAGCCAAAGAGCTCATATCTGTTTGAAGGGAAATGCAACATGTACTTGGAGAATTGCAAAGTGAAAGAAATTAACTATTTACGGGGAGCAAACAGTATTTTATGTTGTTTTTTCAGAGCTGATTTTTGCAGGTTGGGCTCCTCTGAAGCTATTTGAATAAGACTAAGATAGAGGCAATGTGTTGTATACCACCTTGGAAATATAGAAATAATGATTCTCAAAAAACCTGTCATCTTCTAGAGTAGTATGTCAATAAAGAGCTTTATTGTAGTACAGAATAAAACCTTAAGAGCTTCAAAAATGTTCTGAAGATTTGCTTCATAAGCAAAACAAATGTGATATATAGTGGGTCAGAGTTTTGGGGATGATCACCAATAAGGGATTTCATAAAATAAGAATATTAAAACTTCTGTTTCTCAAGTTTTAAGTGTAGCCCTTCCTGTGGATAAGCTGCAGTTGGTTACCTGATAGAGTAACGGTGAAGGGGATCACAAGGAGCGATGCAGAGCAAGATGGCACTCATTTTGTGACGTGTCTGCCTTTGCCAGGCTCTGCTTAATGGGACATGCCTGAGAGGGGAGGCTGGAGACAGAGCCCAAGGCCGGCTGCTCTCAGCTAGGTCCCGTCCTCTTCCACCAGTCAGCAGCCCTGCTATAGCTCCATGCTGCCTGACATTTCATTGCATTTTGCTGGACCTTGCTGTGCACTGAGCCCAGCCAGGAGGGATGTTTACGATGACAAAATAGACAAGAAGGCCATGGTGAGAATTTATGGCAGTGAAAATCCCTGAGAGTGATAAAATAAATTACCAGTTCAAGCAGCACCTAGGCTGGTCTTGGATCAGAAGATGCCTGTATGGATGCCGCGGTGCCAAGCCCACGGTGTCTTGTGTGACTGAGAGGGCGGGTGTCTTTCTGCAGGGAGAGCGGGGACGGGCAGCAGGAGGGCAGCTGCAGTCCCAGCTGCTTCATGCCCTGCTGGGGAAAGCATGACCCCGGTGCGTGCCGTTGGGTGGAGCTTGTGGAGAACTGGGGTGGGAAGCTCTTGCAGCGTCATTTTTTTTCCATTCCTTGCAAGGGAAAATAATTCTTTGCAATACATTTCAGTGCGCTTTCTCTTCTTTGTAGCTAAGTGACTTATCACTTTTAATATCAGATAGGATTCTTGCAGCTGAATTTTCTGGAATGGAGAAATTTTATATTCCTTCCCTTACTTCAGCTTGTTTCTCACGTTAGAAGAGAGCAACAGCTCAGTGTGACCTTATGGACAGGCAGTCTTAACTTTTTGAATGTTAAGCAAGCATAGATGAGTATTTAAACATTTTTGTTTGAATCAGTCTTGTGTAGCTCTTTCTTACTGTCATTATTGCTTTCCCAGAATGTAACTTGGCATCTCTTCCTATATTTCTTTTTTTTCCTCAGGAAAAGGGAGTCATCTTTGTACCCTTTTTAAATATTAAGGGAACACGAACAAATGTTCAGCTGTGTGTTCATATACATATGTATATTTGTAATGCACATGCAACCACAAAATGACCCTCTCCTTTTCCACACGCTGCTCTATCACTGTGTTTCAATTTTTTTTCCATGAATATTGCATTATTTAATGGTCTTTTGTGGTTGGATTGGGGTTTGTTTGTATTTTAGCAAAAAGCTTCCTTTTAAGTTTTAAGCATTTATCCTGACAGTAATGCTAATGAGGGTCATCACCAGACCTATTAATTATAGCTCAGCACTGCTGGTAGCATTGGAACAGACTATTGCAATAGACACTGTGCTTCCTTTCTCAATTCCTTTAAAAAAAAAAACAACCAAACTTACTACTGTTACTCTGAAGAGAAAGGCAAAACTGGCAACATAACAGGACCACACTGGGCCACGAAGGAGGAAGGAAACAGAAATGAGGGTCTCTGCTCCTTTGCAATGTAATGATGTGCCCAGAGCAAATGCTGGAGAGAAATGTCCAACGGGGAGCATGTTTCTGGATGATAATCTGCCAAGAGTGCTGTTTCTGGGGGCACCCTTGGGTGGGTGGTTTGGGGTAGGTTTTGGTGTAGACAGAGTGAAGTGCAAAGAGATAATTAGCGGGAGCAGGAAGGCTCCAGGAAAGGGAGAAATATAGTCCTATTGCAGTAGGGCACAAAGCCACTTGGAAGGTGTTCTGCTGGTCTGTTAGTAATGTGTTTGCATTGGAAGGCTGCAAATGATAGTTCATATTCTGCTTTACAGGATGTATTTTAAAATTAAATAGTTAAGTTCTGTTATTTATGAATATTTCAGTATATTTAGGGAGAAACTTCACACAGTTTCCTGATAAAAGGAAAAAAAAAACCTATTATTTTCCTTCCAGTTTTTACTTTACCTATAAAATTTAATCCCAGAAATTAGCTTCTTGATTGGTATCAGTGTAACAGAGTATATAGGCACTCTTTAGCTCAAAACTTGTACTGACAGGTTAGATGAGGATATTCTTCAGTAAAATATTAATACTGCACAATCCAGTTTTGTTGCCAACTAACATTCTGTTTCCTCATTACCAAAAAAGACATATCACTATGTTCCTGCCTTCGTAATTATAACAGAAAAGATACTGCATAACGTTTTCTGTTTTTCATGTTGGGAAATTCTGCTCTGTAATAATGTTTGATTAACTAATTGACTTATTTTTTCTGAAGAGGTGTTTTTAGAACAAACATAATTACAGTAGAGAAGTATATACCCTGTCTGTCCTACTAATAGCCTGCAAACAGAATAATAACCCCATGCACTGACACTTCCGATTCCACAAGGAGCCTGTTCTTTAACACGGGAGCAGCCTTACGCAGCTGCAACCCTTCCTGAGTTTAGAAACTTGGTATTTATCCTCAGTTTTTAAATATTTTTTCTGTTTTGAATTACTGCAGCCTTCTCCTTTCTGTCCTTTTCAATATCCACATCAGTCTGATAACCTGATAAATCAGTAATGTTATATTTCCATGCAAAAAAAGTTACAAATTTAATTCAACCACCCATTGCTCATTTATTATTATTGTTCAAATCTAGATTGAGCAAGTTACTTTGGTGGAGGGGTGGGGGGGAATACGGCCCCAACGCAAAGAGGGAGGGAGGAATAAGGGACAAGAAGAAACATGGTTTACTCCATACATCTCCCCGGCATGCATTTCTACTGTTGTGTGGTTCACTCTTTTATTTAAAGCCATACTCATAAATTTCAGTTCAGCTTTGTCTTTTTAAATAAATTCCTGAAAATTTCTACATACAACTTATCTGAACTTCAGGCTAATTTTAAACTTTGCTTTACTGTATCAGCATTTATCAGATTTCTGCTGTTTGGCCAAGACTGTTGCAAAAGAAAATACTTTTTTCCTAAGGTAAGAATGGACATAATAATTAGGATTTGAAGATAGCAAATAATACAGTGTTCCAGTATATGATTCCTGAGGCATCATGCATATTGTAATGCATCTTTTGGAACACAGTGTTTTGATGGGGAGAAAAGATTGAAAACTTGTGTTATACAAACTTGGAGATCAGGTGATGGTTTACCGATCACTTGCTTTGTTGTGTTAGGCTATAGATCAGCTAAGCAGTTATCTGGAAGAAAAATGTTCCTTTTTTATTTTCATTCATTCCTTAACAGAATCAATCTCCCAAAGTTAACTGAAGCGTTATTATGGCTGCAAAATTCAAACCAATCAACAGAATACCTTTTCTGTAACTTTCAGAAATTCCAAATGCAGTTCCATTGCTGTCCTGAAAGTAATCAAGTAGAATATAGATTAAGTGTAAGTAATGAATAATATGAAAAGCATTTTGTTACTCCATGGTTTTGAGCTGTCAGTGATCATAGAGAAAAATGGTATTTGCAATTAAGTTTTAAATTTTCATAAATGAAGGAGAAACTAATATGTTGCTAGTAATATATTAAATTCTGGCCTCTCAAGGCGAATCATTTTTTTGTGACATTAACATGATTTAATTTGCTAAAACAATTAAGTGGTGGATGTGAATGGTTAGTACTCCATGCCTGATGCTGCAAAAACCACCTTCCAGTTTTCTATTTGCTACCAAAAAAAAAAAAAAAAGTTTTGGGATTTTTTTTTTTTTTCTTAGGAGCTCTGCTAGAATTATATTTTATGTCCTACAGGTTGTGCATGCTGGTTTACATGTGAGAGTTCATTCTTCATTGGGAAGAACTGCACAACCTTTTCAGTAGAAGCCACAATAAATCTTAGGGTAATTATCGCAGTCTTTGCTGATCCATGCAAAATCAATCCTTCATTCATTTCAGAAAGAGCTTGTTCTTTTTTCAGTGGTGGTTCTGACCTGTTGACGAAACATAGCGTTGCAATCAGCATTGCCTTTTGTGAAGAGGTGTGATGAGGCAAACAAACTATGTGGAAGTGATAGTTGGTTTCCCTTAAGCGACAATTCCTGCTCATTCTGTATGCTGCATGCAGTAGGACATCGGGACCTCTACAGAGCCAGGAGTTAACTTACGGTACATCTAAGAAAAAGTTGTATGCCTTGAGCAGATGACTAGCACCGTAGTTTCTTTAGGCAGACTAGTGCTACTCTAGAAATTCTGATTACTGTTGTTCCGCGTATTTTAACTGATTTCAGTAGCAGCTTATACAGAAATGTCTTCAAATTCCTAAACGGCTCTAGGAGTGTTCAGCAAAGTCTAAAATACAAGTTCAGGTTTTTCTTCCTTTTTCCATGTGCAGTCGAACGTTCGGAACAATTCAGCTGCAGAGCCTCTTCTATCTTTGTGGCTGGCTTTTTGGGCTTGAGCTGCAGTGATGAGCTGGTTGGCTTTTGTTTCGGTTTGTTTTTTAATTAGTAGTACAACTACAGCTGTCCAGTAAAGGTCTGAGTGACTCCCTGAATTAAACTTTCCCTACTCTCACACTGCAAATGAATGAAATAAGAAAGACTTAAGTAAGGGCTCTGTGATCATTTGTAGGGACAGATTAGGCGAGTAGGAATGCAGTCTGTTTTGACCTCTGTTGGCAGACAGGCAGTAGCCCTTGTTTAAGAAGATTTCAAGAGTCAGTGGGAAAGCAAGCTCTAAGTGTGCCCCTGCCTTAAGTCCTGTTTGTATTTTGATTCAGCTGAGCCTTTTCCTTCACCTCAAGGATACCATGCACTGTTATTCCAGTAATACCTCCTAGTTTCTCACTGTGCATTCACCTGTGCTTGGTCATGACAAATATCCTTGTGACAAACCTGAATTATTCTCTAAAGGACCTTTCAGTTTCTTCCGAAGTCTCCATGTGTGGAAGAAGAGTAGTGGTTCAACATCAAATGATTGAAAGTGTTGAAGTCTTTTGGTTGAATGATTTTTTTTTTTTTTTTTTGAGACATTCAATCTGCAGAATGAAGATAAATACAATATAAATACAAACAGTCTATGTGACTGTGCCTCCCTCTTGCAGGCATCCTTCTCTTTCCTTGAATTGTCTGTTCCAACAGCATGTTGTATCTTTTCTTAATTTAGAACTGACAAGAGACCCATGGTATACTGTAATATAAAAAATAATAGTAATTCAAGTTCATTCGTGATTAATACTACTACTTTTAAATGCCTGGCTTCTCTGATATGACTTACTGCTGTTGTCTTGATATGCAGTCGTGATATACCGAGTGATACCAAGAGAGAACACAAAAAGTTAGCTCTGCACCTGTAACTCACCTTCCCTTTTCTAGCACTGAAATTCAAGAAAATAATAATAAAAAAAAATTATTAAATGAGAACCTCCACGTTCTTTAAGGCTGTTTTTTTATTTATTTATTTTTAACTGCCTTTTTTGTATATTTTTGTACAGCTGTTCAGTGCTTGCTTGCACTGGCATCTGTATGTTCACATGTGGTACGGGATCTCATCATGTTACATGATTTATAACTACAGAGAGATATATCTGCCTACAAATTGCTTGTAATGAGAGCTGGAAACAAAGCAAGAGACTCACAGTGATAGCATGGAAGAGAGAGGTTACAACAGTACCAGAGGTTAGGGATCATTATCGCAGACTCCCTTAAGGATCAGGTCTTCTCCTCCTCACCTCTGTGCATCTTCCTCCCCTGCTCTTATTGTCGTCCCTTTCCTGGCTGCAAGAAAAGCATCTGTACCCCTGGCCAAGGGGGGTTTTGTGGAGGCACACTGGTTACAGTGAGCATTGCAAGAGCACAGCACTTGTTTAAGGATACTTAAGTTTATCAATAGTCTTTCTCATGGACAAAAGGCATGGTATGAGACATTGCTGTCACTAGGTATGATAAAAAATGGAATGCTGTATGGATTTGAAAATGAACTCACAAATGGGACAAATTAGAAAAACAGAAAATAAGTCAATGAAGCATTAAAATGATGCTTATCGAACTCATCCTTAGTTGTTTTCACTCTCTTTTGCTAAGCAAGCATTAAGCTAACATGAATAGTTCTCTTTTTCTTCTGTTTTGTGAGACAGAGGATGCTGCCCACTTGTCTTTCTGTCTCGTCTCTCTTTGCAATCCCACTTCTCTGCCCCAGCAGGAGACTTTTCTTCTATGTCATCTCAAGACTCATTTCTTGCTTAATGAATCGCTTAATGAATCTTTCTTTTTTCCTTTGTTTGGATGTGAGTACAACACATGCTACTGATGTGGGTTGCTTCATTTTCTTCCCTCATTTCTGCCCATAGTTACATGATTTGCATTTCTAAGGAATACCCCAATTAGTATATTTTCTTGGCATCAGCCTACTATATATGGTTGGTTAAAAGTTATGTATTGTATAATGAGAAATATATTAAAAATACCACGTAAGATAAATTATTAGAGTCTACCTGTGAGTGTTATATGCTCACTCAATAAGAATATGTTTGACTCCTAACCTGTCTCCCACCTGCTTTGCCTGCAAAGGCTGTAACCTCTTCGTTGAGCCCTATGGTGTTTGCTTTGCACAGTGGAAGCTCTAGTCTGAGTTACTCCTTAATGACCAACACTGTCAACATCTTCAAGTGGCCAGACGCAATATAACTGAGTTCAACTCGTATCTCAAAGAGCAAAGAAGGTGTCTGAGGGGCAGGCGAAATCACTGGGGGATTAACAGCTGAAAAAAATACTCTACAGGGAATATTTGCAAGGGGATTTTTGTGTTTAGATGCTTAGAAGTAGGTCAGGCGTGAAGCAGATGTCCATCCACCCCATGCCAAAATTCCTGCAAGGCATATACTATACCCAAGCCTATTTTAGGATCCTTTTTCTTTTTTTCTTAACTAAAAAAAAATCAGAGTGAGGAGGAGTGGCTGTCCAAGCAAAGCTCCCATAACAGCTGGGCAATAGGATTTCCAATGGTGAGAGCTGGGCAGCCCTAAAATGGTAGGTGTTGAATACCCTCACTTATGATGATGAGGTAGGGGGTTACTTTACTTAAATACCGGTAGATAATGTCTTAAATGATAGCTACTCTTTTCCAAATGACTCTGCAGGTAGCAGATTTTCTTTTCAAGCACAGTTTGGGTATCTTGCTTTGGCACTGCACACCTGCCTGGCTATGAACAAAGGGAAGCTAGAACAGCTAATGACTCATCTCTCTGCCTCAATTAACAAGAAGATCAACAAGGCAAAAATAATGTCATATCATTTTCCTTAAGCAATAGCGAGGAGAAAAGATTGTGTATTAAAAAGTGCTGGGTTTGGAAGCTTTTTATTCCCTTAAAGGGGATTTAAGATAAAATTCAAGGTTTATGTCTTGAGTACAAGTTCTCTACCTGCGCATCGTACAATGGAGATTCACCACTACAAAGGGGCTTCTGTGCCTTCCTCTGGGACATTTGACTCCTTTGCAAGTCCCTCAAGTTACCATCTGAATTGGAGCTATTTGATCTGTAATTTATTGCTAAGTAGGCAACTGAGAATAGCAGGGTTCAAGCAGTGTACATATCTTTTCTTGGTCCACTGCAGAGGGCAAGTGATTCTTCAGGTGAAGCCAACCCAGTTCTTCATTGTTCTGATTTTTTTTTTTAAATGAAAGGAAAAAAAGCAGAAGCATGTTTCTGAGCTCTGTTAACTCTTGGGGTGAGCCTTGCACAAACAAGTTAATGGCCCTGCACGCTGTGCAAGGTCTGAATTAAGTGGGGAGTCAGAGCAAGAGAAATAAGGGCAACTGGTGAGGTCAGGGAGGGAGCGATACCCTGCCTGCCCTTGTGTTTATTGAGGGGAGAGCTCATCTTCCCATGGGAAGTGGCTGCAGGCATGCAGGAGTCTGCTTGGCTGTCTGCAGCGACAGGCACCCTGAGGAGGTGCCTTTCACTCCCCGGGCAGGGATTGTGTATAGCTGGAGGGTGTAAAGTGGTATGGTGTGCTCTCCTGAGCACTTCACTTCAAGCACTCATTCATGTGTGTGCGCTTTGGAAAATAAATAAAATAAAATACACAGTGTTCATAATAAAAATCTGAAATACTAGTCACTTCTGGGAGCACAGATGATTTCTGCAAAGTAAACTGCCTGGTATGCTGCTAAGGAAAATATTTTCTTGTACATTTGTAACTGCTGTCATTGACAATAAAATTGCTTGAAATATAAAATAATGGTAGTGTGTTGCCTACCATGACAGAAACTGTAAAAGGTTTTGGCCTTTAGTACGCTTTAATGGGTGCTCTACAGAGGAACTGACACTTCCATTTATTAACTTGTAATTGTCCAAAATAAATCCTGCTTTTTTCCCTCCCAGTAGATTGAAGCCTAGTATATGTTAATTGTGCTGGCTCTTCTCCTGGCCTGACACCTTGACAGCTTTTGTCAGCTTTTAAAAGTTATTCCCTTATGAAAACTGTACCTCTACTGGTTATTTTCCCATAATGGCCTTGCCACTCATCTCTTCTGTGTTTTTTAATTCTGACATCAAATTTTATACTTTGTGTTGCCCCCTGACAGGAGAGCATTCTCTAATGACGAGCAGTAGGTCAGCGCTCCCTGTTTCAGAGAGAATGCAAAAAAATTAAACCCAGCGTTTCAGTTTGCAAGTGTACGCCTGGGGCTCTTGCTTTACTAAGGCTCAGGTATTTGCTCTTCATTAAAGAAATGAGGTTGTACAGTAAACTAATTTATTAGCTATACCACCCAGTGCTCTCATCTCATCAAATCTCACACTGTGCAGGGCTAGAGCATCTCATAATTTCTAAAAAAAGACCACTAATTAACATTTATGTGCTACAGGACATGATGGTACTTCAACGGGTGGCACTTTTTCCTTTGAGTCTGTATTGGAGCAATATAATTGTGTTGCCGGAGTTGCTGCCTTCGAGATATAAACCGAGACCTTGACCACCACGATAATTGAAGTTCCCAGACTGCTTTCTTAGGAGCAAGGGTGGTAATTCCAGTCGTGCACTGGCCAAAATCCAGGCAGGTAATTAGATTCTATTACATTAATCCCCCCTGCAGCTTCAGCTGATGATAGTGGCTTCTTCTCTTCCCATCCTCGCCGTTCGGTGTAATTGGTGTGCACTGTCAGACAGCTGCTGCCATCTAAGTCAAGAGCGGTTATGTTTCATTGATGAATGCTGTGGTATAGGTGTACTCCTCAACCCCAGCACCTGGAAAAGACTAAAAAGCAATTGTTACGCTGTAGAATTCACTGCTATCAGAAAGATAGGTTTTGGATAAGGAAAAATACTACAGTCTGTGTTTGAATACTTGAGTCACCAGAAATCCCTGGTTTCTGCATTTGGGTTACATGTCAGCAGGTGAACAGTGCAATTGTACCCTGGCACTAATCAGATCACATTGAAGAGAACGCAAGTTAAAGGCAATGCTTTTTCTTCCACTTGCTGAAAGTGCGGTAGCAGAATATTATTTGGGAGAGTTTGATGTGTTTTGGTGGGGTTTTTTTGCCCTGATGACTACTCGACATGCTCTAGAATCGAAGTTTTTCTCCCTCTGACATGGAGGATGGTGAAGTTACAATATTGTGTGGAACACACAGTAACTGGGAGAGGCCAATAAACTGTTCCTCTTCAGGTCGTTGACTCTGAAGTGTAATAACCTCTGTTAAGATGGTGTAATTAACAGTTTCACTACAGTCAGGATCTTCCAGAGTGAAAGGCAAAACTATCAAAATCGGTAGTAATTAGAGTTTCATTTTCATGTTCCAGGTGGGCTGAGCCTGGAAAACCAAGCTGCCAACTCTGTCTCCCCAAACAGCAGGGACTAGAAAGACCAGTTCTTAGAAAATATGGTTGTCGCCACAGGTTCTCCCTTTACCTTTAGGATTAAGAATGAGAAAATGGAAGACATTTCCATCATAAACCAAATTCAGAGGACCATTACAAAAGACTAGAAGTAGTTGAGGAGCTGTACAAGAGGAAGGATCAGCTAATTTAAATGTGAATGAACATTGAAAGTAACATGACTTAGTCTTTCCTAAATTTTACATCCCATTCACCATTTATTTGCTGCTGCTGGATAGAGTTAAGCTCTTCTGTAATGTGTCAATGGCTGGAGAATTCCTCCAGAGTGGAAGTGGGAGAGGCAATGCTTTCCTTGGTACTAAGCAGAAATCTGGATACAGATTGCACATTTGCTGCACACAGGATGCCAGCTGGTGTCTTGAGGGTCAGTGGAAATTTCAAACAGAATGATTTATTGTTAGTGATACTGCCCCAGGCAGAAGTGAGAATTTGCAGCATCAAAGTGACATGTACTCTTCGTAGGCACATAAGATTTGTTCCACAACATCTGTTAAAAGAGGAAAGCAAGTTGAAGCTGTGCTAACGTATCTGCTTGTAAGGGTGTGAGACTGCTACCTATAATCATATCAGAAATCTTTATTGCCTTTTGGAAAACACTAGATCTGATTTCAGTAGTGACAAGTACTGGGGACTTTCATTGCTTAAATGTGCATGCATTTGATGAATAGACCCACCTTGTGCTTGTGTTAGGTGCAGCTGTGTATATGCAGCGTCTCAGGGAAGGCTTCGAATTTCTGGTAGGAAGCCAAATATCCAGATTTAGGTTTTCAGTGATTTTGTTCTTACACTTCACCATCTTCTACCCATTGAATGAAAGCTTGAAGTTTTAACACTGCAAAATATTAACAATTTAATACAAGAGGTACTTAAAATTATGCAAAATTACTTTAGCAGTCCTTATATTTTCTTTTTAGTGTTGATTTTTCAATGCAATCATTAGTATACATTTTGGAAGGCTATCAGTATAAAAGATGGTTTTGTTTCACAAAGATGGCCATTTGCAATTTTTCACCCAGGATCTGATTACCCTTCTTAAATTTTAGAGAAAAAAAGTGCTAAAACCCTAGCATAAGATGTGAGTTCAAGGCATAGCTATGTCCGGTTTATCTCTACGCAGTAAAGTGCTATAAATTAATGAGATTTGATGAGAACAGAAAACACTATATAACTTAGAACCAACTTATTAAAACTAAGGAGCTGTTACTTTAGTTCCATCTTCAGTGATCTTTTAGCAAGTTATTTCTTTTAATACAAATTGCTCTAATTTGGGCAATGGGATCAAGAAAGAGCTTTAGTTGTCTGCTAGCAGCCTAGCCAGGGACCTGATTCCTCAAAATTTAGGAAGGTCCTACAGAGTCCAGGTACAGGTTTTGGTGTACAAACTGAGCTCTGGCGCTGCCTTTGCAGGATGGTGAAATGGCAAATGGTCCTGAAATAAGTCAGATGTTTGTCTGCTGCTTCATCTGAAGAAGTGTTTTGAATGATGACACCATGAACCGTTCTCCTGCCTTATATTAGCAGTGATCTATGACTTTGCTGATCTATAGCTAATCCTCACATAAGCATCTCTGTGCCTCTGTAACAAGACAAAAGAACATGAAATGGGTCATGTGGATTGCAGCTCCTTCTAAATATTCTCAAATCAGAAATCAGATCAAGTATCAGTACTGTGCAATGTTTTTCATGGCAGCTGCTTCACACAAACTCAATTTTACAGGCAGAGTTTGAAGGACAGGCTATTTTGTTTTGCAACTGGGGCCATACAATAAATCTGAGTTAGAGCCAGAAATGGTGTATGGGCCTCCTGATTGTCTTTATTTGAAGCCTACTTGGCTATGCTTTCCTTTAATTACAAATGTGCTCACTACACGGTGTGCCATGCATTCATGTGCTGATGCAGCCTAGTTTTGTGGCACACTGGTAAGGACAGTAGTTCTTTCAGCATACATACACATAATAGCAATAATGCTATTCTCTGCTGAATTGCATGCTTTTACTGGAACTAGAAGACATTCTAATTTGTGTATATCTGTGTTAGAGGTAAAAGTGTAAGTTTTTTTTTTGAAATTTTCTAAGAAAATTGGAACTTGAGAAATTTTCTAAGCCTTTCTGAGTCCTTCTGTGCCTATGTAGGTGCATCCTACACAAGCAGGCAAGAAACAGCTTTTGGGGATGGCAATTTGATGAACGAATTCAAGACTTTAATGAAGGATGAGTCACTGTGATGCCATTAAGAGAGAGAATTCCAACAATATATCCAAGATCTGCAGAAGGAAAAAAGTGTCGCTTGTGTAAAGCTGTGTTATTCTAACCTTCCCTAAGCACCTTCTGTGGCAATTTTGCAAAAAAAAGTAGAGGATGTGGCAGGGAAAGACAAGTGCCTTAGAGATTTTTTTTCCTATCCCAGCCCAGAGGGCACTACAGCATACTGCTAAGAAATCTTGGAGCAGTAATGTGGGAACCTTAAGGCAGAAGTAACATTTTAAGACCAGCCCACTTTAAGGGATGTTGTGAAGTCTGAGAGCAGGTATCTGAAATATCTAGGTTTCTATGGGAGATAACTTGTAGAGAAAACAGCCACATTTTTGGTAGGATAGAAGGAAATGTCATGATTTCCTTCTGTATTTTTTACAGCTATCCATAGGAAAAGAGGTATATAAAGAAATTTGAACCGAAATTTGTGGAAAGGTTTTCCTCTGTTCTTCATTAAAAATGCCCATAAGATTTTTTAGAAAGAAAGAGATTGTGTCATTTATGAAATAAAAAAACCCAACAGTTTTGGTTAATCAGAACCAGAAAAATACGATGATCACCCAGAGGGTTCTCCTGCCAAATTAAAGACCAACAAAAATACTTGTTTCAACTGAATAGTGTAAATCTTGTGCAAAAGTAGAGAATCTGGTCTGTAAATACTTACTAATTGTGGAGTGCTGTAGCAATGCTTGTGTAGTGCTTGAGGATGGTAAGAGGTTTGTTTGCAGGGCTGGGAGTTCTCAGAATAAGTTTATTTTTTCTGGTCTTTGTAAGAAGAGTGGGCAAGGATTTCATAGCTCTCACTGGTAGCTCTTAGTTGAGGAGTACTTTAGTTTGTTTCTTTGAATTTGCTGTAGGGAAAGAGAGTAAGACACTTATTTTTTTAACTTCCCTAAACGTACAGTTATGTTGACCTTGAGATGATAAAGCTTCGGCTCTTATTTTCCATTTTCTGTGGCGGTGTTTTATCCATCAATACCTTCATGTTGAGTATAGACATTTTAAATCTATCTTCTGCTGAGATATACAGAAGGTCCACCTAGTTATTTGCCCCTATTATTTATGTGTTAGATAGATAGTTTTTATGGGCTTCTTTCTCTTCTTTTCATTAAAGCTTGAGCATATAGCGGTTCAGATTTCAGAGTTCAGTGCTGTAGGTAGTGCTCTGTGCTGTCTTCCTGATGTGATGCTCACCTGTTAATCACAATCTGTATTGTGAGAGTGGATGTATCTCTATCCTGGGGCTGCTGTTATCAGAAAAAAAAGGTAAAAATGGATATTGTCAGTTTTCCTTGGGAACTGCTTTCTGCCTTTAAGAACGTGGACTGAGATTTGGGTACATTTCCATTCGGTAATGAGCTTTACGTTATTAGTTAATTATTGTTTTTATTAATTTCCTAGTGATTCTTAATCAAGGGCACATTATCTCCTGAAAGGTTCATATCTGATTGAGGCAGGGGAATATTGCCATGAATTGCTTCTGGGTTACATTAAAACAGAAAGCTGGACCCGCTGTACTGATCATCAGCTCTGTCATGTGCTCAGCCAGTTCTTGAGCCTGAGGTACCTGACCAAACACCTTTCACAGTTATGTGGGTGAGAGAAACACACCTGACATGCAAAGCCAAGAATTTGTTGTTAGTTTAGCTGAAGTCCTAACAGCCTGCGGAAAGAATTATTATTAGGCCAATTACAATGATACTGGTGCTTATAGTCCAAATTATCCAATTATAAGAGCCCATTCCTGATAATGATACAGATATATGTAAGCTTTCTAATGTCTGATCCTTCTTTGGTGTTACGGTCCTCTCAAGAAGAAAAGGGAGGTGTCATTACAAGTTGTCAGCATGACGAGTTCTTCATGTGGGGGAGTGTGATGTTGATACTGGTGGTTTCTTCCTCCTTTTTGCCAGGAAGAGGGTGAAGTTTGGTTCCTTTCTCCTCATTCAGAGGTCCATTTGGGGTCATTTTAATGTATTTGCTAACACAAATATGTGCTCCAGTGGTTCCCAATTGTAGTGAAATTTGCTATATATAGCGTGTATTATATATGTCGGATGCTTCTTCATTTGCTTTTTATCGCTAAACCCACATTTATGCATATTTTAAAGTTGCATTCCTTTAGCAAGCAGTAGTTGAACACCAGTGAGTTGTTTATAGCCCTGGGACCCTGGTGTCATCCTGTTCCTTCCACTTCCAAGGCCTCTGCTACGACCTTGTGCTTGTCCTTTTGGGGGTCTGTGTTACAGTCCTGGTTTCCCTCAGCAGCCTCCAAGCTGTGGTTTACTGATAACTTAATATTTTATTAACATAGCATGGTGACACATACATCCTTGCTCTACAGTCACTAATATTTCAGTCTGCAAAAGCAATGATGCAGTAGAAGACACACATAAATAGAGACGTGCCCTCATAACTGCTTGCTACCAACATCCACTACTCATGGTAATGTCAGTGGTATGTTATCAAAGTTACTTTACCACAGATTTCATTTGCATAGTTGAAAATGAAAGTGTAAGTCAAATTACAGTATTAATTCATTTTGCCTTGCAAGATGCAGTCTTCATATTTAATAATTTTTTCTTTAATCTTGTGTTTTTCTCAGAGGAGCCTGTGTGAATAGTATTAAAGGTTGGGTTAAGGATGACAGATTTTGTCTATGCCAGTTAGCTGTGGCTGTGAGATGTCTCAAAATTTGCAAAGGCCTGTTCTTGTCTCAGTTTTCATTGGTCAAACTTTGTATATTCTTTGAAGAAGCTTGTCATGGTCCTGGGATAATCTCTGGCAAGAACCAGATTCTGGTGATGAGAAGCAATTTGTGAACAGAGGCTTTGAACAGCTCAGTGATCCAATATAAAATTGATATGAGAAAGTGATTGTGATTTAGCTCTGGCATAAAGAATTAAAATAAAGACCTCACTTTGAGGGAATTCATGTATCTCCTTCAGCACCATCAGAGTTATTAGAGTATCCTTCAAGAATTATGGAAAATATCCTTTTGAGAACCTGACTGTAAATATTAATTCCTCATTTTCAGTCATTGTGCACATTGTAGAGGCTGGAAAGATTAAGATTTGTGGTAGGTTCATTTCAGTCTCCGTGGCAGTCTTTCCTAAAATGTCAATGACCAAAGAGGCTGAAAACATAGGTTAAAAATTTCTGCTTGCAATTTTTAATGTACTTGTAGAAAGGGTATTGTGTCCTCCTTCAGTAAAGAAGGAAGAATAATCAGAATAGCAGCATGATCCTACAGAGAACTTCAGTGCCGGAAACCCAGTGAACCATTTTGCCCAAAGTGAAAAGCTGGTGGGTCACAATGACACCAGTAGGTGTTGGAGGGCACTGGAGTGAAGAATTGTGGCATGAAGTCTTAAAGATCTCAGAGCTGCCAAGTGTGTTATTCATGCAGAAGACTGCAAAACAGTCTCCAAAGTGAGCAAGAGACAGCTTTAACAGCTGACCCATCCAACGCTTGTGTGTTGATGGAGACATCCATTTTGCGGCCTTATCATCTCCCCCTAGAAAGTCATTCTAAAGGGAAATCCAGTATTCCTTCTCCAAAGGGGTGTAGAGGTGACCTTTCTCTGAAAGGAGTTCTTCGTGAGGAAGTAGCTGCTCCTGTGGAATGATTTATGGAAGATGAATGCTGCTCAAATGAGGATTTTTCCAACAGCTTAAAGCTTTCCGGATAGAGTTTAGATGGAATGTTGTGGAGCTCTCATTATTTACGCATGGGAAATTGTAACTGGCCATAGAATGAAGCGGTCATCAATATTTAGCACTCAGTGGCTGAAAATACCAGGAGGCAGTGCCTCACTGAATGAATATTTTGGTTGCAGCAGAACTGTCAAACTTGAAAATATTGTTATGTGCTATGCTCAGAAAGAGTATTCCGGATGCTTAAACTTCACTGCTGGAGTGAAAGGAAAGTGGCAGACAATCCTGTGGGACCAGGGAATGGCACATGATGTCTAAAACAATCCATGCTGGGTTGTCTCCCTGGAGCAGCAAAGAGGAGCTGTGGCCTGTGAGGGCAGCCCCATGCTTACGGCCACCTGTGTCTGCCCAGAAGTGCAGAGTCGAGCCCTTTCCTCTACAGCATTGCCCGTTTCTCTAATGGCACTAGGAATAACCATTTCTTGACAGGATTTAAAATATCACTTCTTTTTTTTTTTTAATTAGAATCCTAAATGGTGCAGGAGTGGGTGTAAAGGTAAAGTGATCCTTAAAGAAGTGACATGTACTGATCTTGTTAATCTTTGTGACTAAAGAAGCTTCCTTAAGTGTTGCTGAAAATTTCCATGGTGAATTTTAAATGTCTGCTCTCTCTGACCTTAGCAGGAGTTTCTCCACTGACTTCAAGAGAAGTAGAATTAGGCCCAGAGTCATTAAACTAAATACCTTTAAATTAGAGACTAGCATATGTAACCACTTTCCAGATGTACAAATGTGTGTCAGCTTTATGTTCTTTTCATTATCTGGTAAAATTAATTTGATAGGCGAGATGCTAATTCTGTATTTCTCTGCTATTTTCTTTGGTCTTGGCCTTAATATTTATGGAGTATTCAGCTGATTTTTGCTGAAGCTAACAAAAAATATCCTACAGCTTGCAATATGATCAGGCTGTTGTTATACACGTGGTTAGTAGCTATCGTAGTGAAATATTCAGTATGCAATGCTCAGCAATTCTGCAGGCTTAAAACAATGTTTTTGCACAATGGCAATGCTGCAGCCATTCAGTCAACTTTAGAAAACATAGTTATCTTAAAACAAAAGCAACAAAAGTCTTAATTTATGCTCCATAACCTGTTATTTGTCAAAATCCTGGAGCCTTGTTCAACTGTAAGCCATAATGCTATCTGAGTCCTGCAGCAGGGGATACTGGAAAGGAGCAGAAGATGCACAGGCACCAGAGTGATGTCAAATGAAACATGAGGCTTACTGTGCTGGGAAGGGCATTAATCATCACATAATGAAGTATATGTTTGTTTCTGGCAGATAATTTTTTAAGGAAAAGCGTTAAAAAGAATAGAAAGCAAAGAAATATTTCTTTTTCCTTCTGTTGCTCCAGCGTAAATCTTTTGCAGTCACCTAATCAAGAGTAATTAGTAAGATCTTCATCAAAGATAACTAGCTTTCATGTATATTGCAGGTGCAAGTGTGAAAAATATTTAATGTACTGATTTTCCTCATGATTTTGAAAACAATTAAGTTTTTATTTGGTTTTGGTTTTCATTTTAAGCTCAACTTTCATTTATTTTTTCCCCATGAACTTATATAGGAAAATCTAACTGAACTCAAGACACTTTACAAGAAATATGCTTCATATACAAGTACGAGGTAGTCTCAAAAACTAATTATATTTCACAATAAAATAATTTCAGTTTTGATATTACAAAAGTAGAAAAGACCAATGTGAATTTTCAGTTGTATAACATAACACGTGTTTAATATATTTTTGTAGGAACTGAATGTAAAAGCTTGTTCAACAGTTCTTTTTTGCAGACTACACAACAATCTGAACTACTGTGTATTGCTCAAGTGTGCTCATGAGCCAGTTATAGTTGTTTGTGAACATTTGCATTACATCAATTCATTTAAAGTTAATAAAAATCTCCTGAATCATGAAGAATCCCATCTTCTCATCACCCGCCTCCCTTCGGGGCCCACAATGGGCAGGTAAAACAATCCCAGCCTTCCCTTCCTCTTAATTAATCCCCACTTTCTCCCCAGTCTGGGATGATGCTCATGACAGTGCTGGAAAAAGAGCACAGTTTCACTTCAACTGATTCTATCTATTCAGCAATATTGTGGGCTCCAAGGACTTGCTATTTTTAAATCCTGCATATATCTATACCTGTGTGCCTTAGATTTCTTCTAATATTAAAAGACCATCAGGAGGGTATGGCTGCAATTCATGGTAGAAATAGGAGAAGAAAAGGATTATTCACAACCTGCATGTTCCTTGTCATCTGGAGGGCTTAATATCTGATCATATAAAATGTGGTTCTGTTGCAAATTTGTGGAGCTCTCAGTTTTTAAGAAAAGTTTTAAATTTTGCAGCTTAAAGTGAGATGGATACAGCCATAGGCAGAGGCACTTAGAAGCAACTTTAACTTGCAACAAACTGAAAGTTATTCATCAGCCAGCAATAGATCAAAACTATTTATTAAAGGCCTCTTTAGTGAGTGGCAACGTAGTCCATACAGTGACAAAGCGAGGAGATGAGATAACTCACTGCAGGAGACAGAAATCATAAAAATGGTGGTTGGAAGGAGTTGCTGGCTTCCTGCTCACCAACCTGAGATCATCGAGTAAGATGGGGCTTTTTTCAGCCATGTTTTGAATTTCTGCGGGGTTGGAAATGCCACAGTCCCTGTAGGTAATGTGTTCTGGTGCTGCACCACCCGAGCAGGGAAGCTTTCCCTGACACTAGCAAGAAGTGACTCCATCTGCTGTGTAACTCCCCATCAAGTAGTTGTAGGCTGCTGTTAAAATTCCCCCCTGTTCCTTTTCTATTGCAGGAACACAGTATAGCAATAATTACATACTCGCAGCATGAAAAAAAAAAATATTGTCTATTAATTTCTTGCTTAGCCTAATTATTTGAGTGGCTGAATTACTAATTTCATTGAGAAATCTTGATATTTCTCCTTTCTGTGGAAGTAACTTGCTTTGTTTAACTTCTGCTAGGGAAGGCGTGTAGTTCTTCTTGTAGTATAGTATTCTTTTCTTGGAGCTTTAATTTTTTCTATAATCTTTACAAAGGGAGGATTTATTTAGTTATTTATTTTTAATAACATAAAACATATGGTCATGGAAAGTATGTAGAATTGCAGACCAGAGCACAAGTGAAGAGATACTGCCCTGTCATGCTGTGTAAAGTAAAGGGGTCTCCAGTTGCAGAACAGTAAAATATATATGCCTGCACAAACCACCAAAGACAGAAGGAAAATATGTGTATTTTACGTCTTAGTAAGCAATGTTTTCTGCTTTAAAAGGCATGTTTCATTCCCATTTGAGTGTTTACAGGTGTTACAGGAGCTCTGATCTATTCAGTTATTATTTATAATTGATTAAGCTCAATCCTCTTTGCAAAAGGATACTAATCTGGTTTGGTGTGACAAGTGTTTATCTAATGAGTACGTTGTCGCTCTGTTTGTCGTACCATAATTCACATAAATAAGCAATAAACCATCTCAGTTAACAGGGAGTATATCAACAGCAGTCACGTAGTATTCAGAGAAAGGGGAATATGCACAGCTTCTAGAATAATCACCGTCAGCTAAGAAATACTCATATTTAATCCCTGTATTAAGCAGTAATCATTTAAAAAAAAAACAAAACACAAACTGAGTACAAGCCAAAAACCCCCTGTATTAACAATTAAAAATATGGTTTATATCATATACAGATTTAGAGGGAAGAAATATTTAATTTGTTTTAAATAAATCCAAATGCCTCTTTTGTGCCACCTCCATGGCAGCGCTGAACTACCAACCCAAGTTGCCTGTGTTTAGGTAATTAGCAAATTTTTGTAGGGCAGGAGGGAGCTGCAATGGACTAGCAGCTCCTTTCAGGATGCAAATGGAGTTATAGACAGCATAGCAGCTGGGGAAGCTCATGCTGGATTTAGGACACGCACGTAGGACTGAATATCCCATGTCTTCATGGTCTCAGCCTAACGCTGTTGTCACTGACTGGGAGGGTGGAGTAGGAGCAGAGTTGTGCCTCGCTCTCTTGGTCTGGCAGGCTGTTCACCAAAACCAGCACCGATGCCCGTGGCTGCAGCATTGCAGCCTCCTCATCCTCCCTCTTCTGAGGTGGGCAATTTAGCAATTTAACTCTTCATCAATTACTGCATTTAGCTTCGCCTCCCTTTACAGCTTCAAAGTCCTTGTGCCAGTTAAGCAGCAGCTGCATTTTCTGGTGTGTGGTATAGACATGACAGTATGTCAGTTCTCTTAATGTAATGTAAAGCTGTAGGAATGAATTATGTGCTGGACTCTGATCACTCATCTGCTTTCTCAAAGGTTCCCACATTAGCTGTGACTCTGCTATATCTGCTCATTCATAAGCAACTAACTTGAAAAAGCTGCGACAGAAATTTCAAGGTGTAACACAAGCACTTGGTATTTTAGTGCTCAATATATAAAGGTCTGTAGCAACGTGCTTATGCTATTTGGGCTGCAGCTTCGAGTATTTCATAGTTAGGGAGCAAGAAAAGGAAGTTTTATTTTGATGAGTTATTTTTAAAAGCTAACAATCACATAAATTCATGATTCAGTGACTACTGGGAATAGGGTCATTTTTCCTGATAAAATAAAAAGACGATAAAGCAGCAAAATTTGATGTCATGGCTGTTAAGTTCTGTAATTTTATACTTCCATTGATCAGAAGATGAATTTATGGTCTACCTATTTTCAGCATCATAAAAGTCCACATAATTTAATTGTTAATCTAAGGTAAAAAGCAAATTAGCATAATAATACCTGAACTGCACTGCCCTGAAATCCCCTGATAGGCATCTTTCTGACTCCTGCTATCGTAAAAACTGTTCCTATTGGTTCTTGACCCTATTGAAGTTGTTCCTAGACTAGGGAGATAAACTTTGCACAGGTAGTTTTTGGGAGCCTCTCTGAACAAGCAGCCCTTAGATGATGCCTTTGTGCTGGGGGGGATGGCTGGTTTTTAAGTGAGATATTAATGCTAGAGAGAGAGCCTGTATCAATCCTGATGCTTGTTAGGATTTCCCCTTTGGTTTCATAAACTTTGTTAAAAATTTAGCTGCTTTTCTTCAGAGTCAGTTCTGATAACATTAAATTATATGTTTTAAGGTATAAAATTATTTGAGGCTGGTTCCCCCTCCATTTTATCACCTGGTATCATAGTATTCAGGTACATTGTGTTTCACTGTTCAGCCTTTATGTGCTTTCACTGTCCTGGGCATATTTATTAATTAATGTCTTCTCTACGTTTTGAAGACCTATTAGTTTGAAGTGCTATTGTTACAAGTGCTTAAATCTTGAGTTCAAAAAAAAAACCCCAAGAACCACTTTGCAAGGTGGCAGAAGGCTTGTAATAGTGATGCAAGAAGTGCACTTAATGCCATAATGTGTCTTTGCTTTTGAGAGGCTTTGATCCACAGAGGTCTTCAGGCACCTGGCTCCGGCAGCAGGATCTGGGCTTGCGGTTCCTGTGTTATAAAATGCAGGGGAGAATTAGGAAACTGAGCACGAGCTTTTTGAAAAGCGGCATGCTGAAATTAACTGTCTAATGTGGTAAATGGGGAAATGAAGACAAGGGTGAAGTAACCAGAAATGGGGTCCCCTTGGAAGTCCACTTAGGATTTCTTTGATTTTTTTGATGGGTTTCTTCCACAGCAAGCCTGGGGACACCTGAGCTGTATGCCTCTGAGTGAAATGCAGCCACACCTGAGTTTGGACCTCAGGTGGTCTTCTCATGTATAGTTTCATCCATGCATAGGTACGTAAGAGCTGGTAAAGTCTTCCTTTTCATCTGGACTTGCATACCTCAGCTCAGCATGATGTAATGGGTGTGCAGTAAGATTCCTGTCCAAGTTTGTTAGAAACAGGTGGAATATTTCTGCTTCAGGCCCAGTGTTACAGTTAGATTTGTTAATCCAGTTTCTGCCTGAGTGAAAGCAGCCCAGTTCCAAGATCCCATTGCAAGGCTGGAGAATTGGGGTCAGGCTTCCCGTTGCTCCAGGCTGGGGGAAGTCATTTGCAAACCGATGGTAGTCCGTGCTCTGCAGGTTCAAAGTGGCAATACAGTGTATCAGGATAATGATGAAGGCATTTAGTTCTCTTGGAGAAACGTCATTTATTTATTCATTGTGAACTGTTTGTTGAACTCTGCTTGCTAGAACTTACACGTTTGGAGCTGGTTCATAAGCAGAGCAAAATACAGGAGGGAATCATATATAAATACTGTATGACTGCCTGCTAATTATTTGCTTACTGATCCATGAAAACAAACAAACATAACAGGCATTAAACTAACTATTGAAGTTAGCATTAGTGAATAGCTCTGCCACATGGAAAGGCACAAAAACATTAAGAAAAAGATGCTTTTTAGGAATAAGGCACACTTGGTTTTTTTATTGCTGCCATTTACTTTGAACAACTTTGGGGGGGGCCTCATGATACTCAGAATGCATGGACTAATGGCATTTTACGTATAATTGGGTAATATCTCATTTTCATTTGCATAATACAAGCAAAACCAACAAAATACAAATATAGGGCAGCATAAATGCAGTGCTAGCAATCACTAGCATGACTAAGTGCAGTAAGGGAATGCAGGTGATGATAGTTTATCAGATGGCTAAATAAAGACAAGTGGAAAATAACTACAATGTCAAAAAATGGGGACACACATTTTCTCACTTAGATGACCTTTTATGTATAAGAAGTAGGATTTTTTTGGAAACTGCCCAATCAGGCCTCAAACCAGCTTGCAGCAGGTGCATGTTTTGTGGTTTACAACTAAGAAAGGTTCCACTTATACAGATGTATTTGCTGAATAAAGTCCTCAGGAGTTACCAAGGTATAATCCTTATAGATTGTTAAAGCTCTCCATGAAAAAGACTGAGATACCAGTTGTAAGAAAAAAAACCCCACGTTGTATAACTAGTTCATATTCTGCTAAGACCAGTTTTCCGTACAGGAGAGGGGCAGTGTATTTGACAGGAGGTCTGACAGAACGGGAGCTCTGGAATGAGTAGTTCTCCAGAAGAAAAGAGCAGTCGGACATGAAGGCTGTGCACACAAAACTTCTGCCAGACTCCCCTGCCTTACGCGTTGACACCTACTTGTAGCAATCAAGGGGAACAATTTAATTACTTAAAAATTGTGAACAGTTCTTCTGTACCAGATCTGGTATGTGATAAACAGGTAATGACTGATCAGGCTGATGAGAGGCTCAGATCGGTAGAATAATGTTTGCTTGGCAATGATAGGCGTGAAATGCATCTTCTATGCCTCCGAGATCACATAAAACTTGCTTTAACAGCATTGTCCCTATTCACTGTGAGTGAGACCCTGCTCACACCCTGAAACACAGAGTCGTGTTAACTTTGGCACTCCTGATGGCAGGTAGTCCTGCTAACTTTCAGCAGGAAGAGAAAAGGGGTCAAAATCTGGCCAGAATCAAATCACTAATTATAATCATCCCAGTAATTACAGTGAAGTGCTGCTGCTGGAGGGTGGTTATGGATTTGTATACACCTCAGCTTCTCCTTTGTAACCTTGTGAAAAAGTGTCCTTTTATCTCTTTTTTTCTCTTGCTTTGTCGTATACTTCTTTCCTTACGTATTAGAGGGGAAAAAAACCTGAGGAATTATTGAGCTCTACAAAATGGAATGAAATCCTGTCTTTAAATGCCAAGGGCTGGAGGTGGGGAGGGGAAGGAGCAAACTTCATCTCTTCTGTAGTATTCTGAGTACTCAGAAGTCACCTGTGAAATGAAATACTTCAGGTTTCACAAGTGGTTGGTGGGAAGCAGGGTCAGTATCATACTGTCTTTAGGAAAACAAGAATGCACAGGGGTAAGAAATGTTCTACAAAGATGCTTCACACTTCAAACTTTTTTTCTTGGAAAAAAGTTACCGTACATCCAGTTTTGAGTGAATTTATAACCTTATACTGCATTAGCACAATAAACCAAATTTTGATAACTCTATCTAGGAAGTATAAATGGTAGGAG
This sequence comes from Platalea leucorodia, assembly GCF_965183815.1. Taxonomy (NCBI): domain Eukaryota; kingdom Metazoa; phylum Chordata; class Aves; order Pelecaniformes; family Threskiornithidae; genus Platalea; species Platalea leucorodia. The sequence goes on from NC_138827.1 coordinate 65,398,780, forward strand.
TGATTACCTTTCAAATTACTGCACTGTATCTATCAAAGATGTCTTCAAAGGAATATCCAGTTGTTTGAAAAATAATGCAAAAATTGAAAATAGAGAGTGGTTCTCATTTTTCTGTAAGCGTTTGTTTGCTTTCTCAGCGTGTTTCTATGTATGCATTTCTTGGCATTAAATGGACTGCCAAGGTAGCATTAGCATCACCCAAAATGGCAAAGACAGATTCAGTGTGTAAATGAATGCTGTTATATGAGGAATATTTTTCTGTAAATAGGGAAAAAAAAAATCACAAAAGGAGCAAAATTAAAAATTGAGAAGGAGTAGGAGAAAAGTGGTTATAGAGTTCTGCAAACTCCATTACATGTGTATCCAACATGTGCCACCAGCAATAAGAAAAGTTCTCAATGCCCCTTGAACAATTTGAAGTTAGAATTATTGCTTTTGCAAATCCACATGGCCCCTGTTCATGGCCGACTGTTGGCCCTCGACACTAAAATGGTGGCAAGTTAACAGAATCATAGAATTGTTTAGGTTGGAAAAGACCTTTAAGATCATCAAGTCCAACCGTTAACCTAGTACTGCCAAGTCCACCACTAAACTATGTCCTCGAGCACCATATCTACACGTCTTTTAAATACCTCCAGGGATGGTGACTCAGTTACTGGGTTCTTCCCAGAATCATGAGATTGCAATGTCATAAGATGATGTCGTCTAGACTGTGAGCCATATCAGGGACACACTGAGCAACTGAGTGATACACCGATGGGGTTTGGGACTTACAGGAATACTTTTTGCTGACATGGAGGATTAGGAAAGTCTCTGCATATTAGCCTTCTGTGATATAAAGAAAATGAAATCCCCTTTTCGTGTGGAGGATCAAAGCTGTGCAAAGAAACAGGCTGGAGATGAAATCGAATGAGATACTGGATCGAACCTCAGTGTCTGCTTAACTGCTGAGTCAGACACCAGCAAGAGCAGGAAACAAGCTCCTTCAAAGGGAAGATCTTTCCATTTCAAAATACAGGATTTCTCTGGCCATTACATCCCTTGGGGATCCCTGCTGGGACAGGACCCCTTAACGTCTTTAGTAATGACCTGGATGGCAGGACAGCGCGCTCTCAGGAGCTTTACAGATGATACCACACTGATAACGTGGCAGGGCAGGTCCAGAGGGACCTTGGTAGGCTGGAGGAAAGGGCTGACAAGGGTCTCCCACAGTTCAGTGGTGACAAGTGCTATGCCCAGCATCTCAGGCAGAAAAACACAAGATATAATACTGGCTGGGGGGTCGACGGGCTACAGAGCAGCTTTGCAGAAAAATACCTGGGGTGGTCTCATTTTTTATTACTATCTCAAAGAGCATCAGGCTGCGCGAAAGGTTTTTGGGAAGAGTCATGAGCAAAATTCTGGATGAACATTGCCTTGTTCTTCTGAGGCTGGTCTACATTAATCACAAAAACTACAGTAAAATTTGCTAGGTTATCTTTAACCTAGCTAACCTGTCTCTAGCATCTCTATGTATTTTGATTATTCACTTGAAATGTATAAATTTATTGAATGGGTCGCTATGGTTAGGTTCAAAAATAATTCATGCCATGAGTGCTTACCAGAAAGTGACTGTCATTATAAACGTTTGTCATCTCTGGGTTTTTTGTGTGCATTATATGACTATTTCTTGCAGAGACTGAAGGAACTGAAACAGAGGGAGTTTGCTCGAAACGTAGCATCTAAGTCACGAAAAGATGAAAGGAAACAGGAAAAAGCCCTTCAACGTTTGCACAAGCTAGCTGAACTAAGGAAGGAGACAACATGGTAAGTGCATAGCTGCTGAAACATAAAAAATACTTTAAAATAATCCCTCCACTGTTAGCTGGTGCAGTGGGATGCAGGGCTGTTGGAGTCCCTCAGCTGGAGCCCCACACACACGTTTTTATGTCATTTTTGAAGCAGCATGTGTACAGTAATTTGATTCACGCTCTGTGCAGAAATAAATGTTTAACGTTGCTTTTTCAGTGGAGCTAAAATGACATGTATTTTTAGTTTAAAAAAAGATGTGTTTGATATATATTTCATAAAACCAGGCACATTGGTTGAAAGCTGAGTGAACTAGGTCATGCATTTGCAGGCTGACACTACTTCATTGATGAGGTGAGGAATACAGTCTGTCTTTCTAGGATGTAACAGATCTCTGCGATTTAGTTTTCAAACTGCTCGCCTGGGAAAGCATCCAGAAATCTAGTTTTAAATTTCAGTAACTGGATTTTTTATATTAAAACGTGTTTCTTTTCCCCAGCTCAACAGAGTGTTTACCTACCTCTGCAAAAGTGACTCCTTGCTAGTCATACGTTTTAGTATTGCATCTAGACATACTGTTGAAATTAATACTGAGGTTCCTAGTTGTGACTGTATTCTTGCTTAAATATGACAGTTATGACACTGACAAGCCAGTGAAAATACACGTACCAACTTTTCACAGTGTAATCTCAAGGAAAAAAGCAAAAAAGTAGATGCTCAAACGCAAATGTTTCCTTTTTATCCAGCCTTCATTTCATCAGATGAACTAACAGAGAAGTCCAACCAAGTTGTACCTCTTGTTCAGTAATAGTCTCTTTTCTCCATAGCTTGGATGGTGGGCAGCATGCTGAAACAAAGTCTGTCTAAGCAGGTGGATGGGACATGAATGTTGTGAGGTCTGTTTGACATGAGCAACGTGACACCTAATTTTAATTTTCTTTACCTTTTTATGATAAGTCATGTAGAGACTCTTTCTGCTCCATCAGTGTTTTAACTGTCTAAATTTAATACTTGGGGATATTAGATATTATTCCCCCTAAACGTACTCCAAAATCTGAATTTAGCATATTTCAGGAAAAAGAGGAAAGAGGAACTTATTGTTTCCCTTTTTCCATGCTAGTGAAGCACAGATTTTGTGGGGTTTTGTTGTTTCGGTTTTGTTCTGGTTTTGGGGTTTTTTTAAAAAATATCTTTCTTCTAGTTCCTGAAGGAGAATTTATCTCTAAGCTTTATTTCTCTATTTAAGAATTGCTGTTTGGTACCACTTTGCATCCTTAGAGGTATGATATAGACAGACACACAGGGTTTTTTAAACTGGTATTTTCTAGGTTGGTTTTGTAGAATTCACCATTTTGTTCTGTTAAAGAAAGGATCTGTGTGGAGTTTTTAATATATATTTTAAATTTATGAATAACTAGACAAGGTAGGAATTCTCACAAGGAATTTCTTCTCATAAAACCTCTATCTTAATTTCTAGACCCAATACATTAAGTCCATCATTCTTTACCTCATCACTTCTTGGGGTCCTAAACGGCACTTGCAAGTTTTCCCAGTGACCCATCATCTATTATTGCTCTGCACTGTAACATAGAATAATTTGGTTAAAACAAAAAAAAAAAAAAGTTTTAACGTAGGTCCATTACTCCTAGTGCTGAGCAGTTCCTGTGGATCCTGGAAAATTGGCAGCTTAAACAGTTTTTGCTCTTCTCTTTGCTTCCTATTAAGTCAAATAGAACAGATGGCAAGAGGACATGAAATGAAGAACAGAAGTAGACAGTGATAAATTTTTTCTCAAGAGGGATGAATCACTTACTGCACTACTGTCAGCTGAAGTACTCTCCCCAGTATTATTTTTCCATGAAAGAAATTGCTGAGATTGCGGCGGTTCGGTCTGTGAACACAAATAGGATGGGAGCTGCTGGGTGATTGCCTGTGGGCAGAGCAACAGTCACTAGGATGATGACTAAGAGGGAAGTGGTCTATGAGGCGCTCTCTGTTTTAATATATTTTGTAGCACAAAGGAATGTAAAACCTCTGCTATTTGTAGTAATAGTGTTGTAACCATGATGGTCTGCTGGGAGGAGAAGCAAGATTTCTATGGAGATATACAGTCTCTTATTAGGCCAGCCTAATGCCTAGGAAAAGTGAACTATCTTTTAGGAATATTAGCCCTTCAGCTGATAACTTTACATGAAGAAACTGGAGGCACAATATTTAATCATTAATTTTTTTATACTAGTCAACTTATTATAAAAGATGACATTTTTTGATATCTAAATCTCTGTATCCACAGATTCTTCCTCTTTCCTTAAAAAAATGTCTTAGATACCAATGTAACACCATATTTCTGTCTGCAGTTCTCTGAAAGGTACTGACTCCAAGTTTTGTTTTCCTTCCTAGTGCTCCTGGAAGTGGCCCTATGTTCAAATCCACTACAGTGACTGTGCGAGATCATTGCAATGATATCCCACATAGTGCTGCCATAGATTCTGCCAACAAACAGGATTTCAGCTGTACGTTAATGCACGATGCACAGAATTGTAAAGATGTCGCTTCTGTTATTTCTTCCACTCCTGGAAGTGCATGTAGTAATAAATCTGACGCTAACAAATGTGGAGATCATGTTCAAGGAGCTCAAGGACATAGAGTTGGGTTCTCTTTTGCTTTTCCTAAGAAAGCAGCGGTGAAACTGGAGTCTTCAGCTGCCGTTTTCTATGAATATAATGACGAAACGTCTATGGAGCACGGATTCAGCAGAAGAAGTAGGTTTGTTCCAGGATCATGTAACCTTCAGTCTCCTTCAGTGGCAGAAATAGTCCTGTGCCCTGAGGAGAAACATAACTGTTTTCACCCACTGGTGGAAAAACGCGTAGACACAGCAGAAGCTCCTGAAGCTCAGGAGTCAAAAGAGCTGGCCAGTGAAGAAAGCGGGGTGCTGGAGAGTCCCATATTAACTCCTCCTGTGTCCCATTCAAAGCAACTGGTGTCCTCAGACATGGATGGCGACGGTATTGATGTAAGTACAGTAGACTTACCAGACCAAACGCTACCTGTGGTTGCAGACAGTGCTCAGGTCCTGCCCCTGGACTGCAGCAGTTACGAGCTGCGGGCAAACAGGGCTCTTGCACAGGCGGTTGTGGAGGATTGTTTATCTCTGCAGAATGTTGTGGAGGAAAATGATAAAGACAGGAACAGTGATTCATCCACAACTGAAACTGAAATAAAAAAGCTGGGAGCAGATGCATTAGTTCTATCACCATCTGAAGAAAGTAATAGTGGAGCCCCACAAAGAAAACCGGACATGCGCAAGAGACCTTGTGAGCCCTTTGTTCCTGTTCTTAGCAAACATGGATCAAATATTCTTCAGTGGCCGTCAGAAATGTTAATTTACACAAGTACAGACCCATCGATTTCTTATAGCTGTAATCCTTTATATTTTGATTTCAAGTCATCAAGAGCAAGTGACAACCAAGAAAAGCCCAAGCAGCCACCAAATGTACCTCATTTGCACCATGAAACTGAATCCAACCATAGCTTAGTCTCGGATTTTACAAATAAACCTCCTTCAGAGTGTGGTGATTTTGAAACAGAAATGAATAAAAATGTGTGCAACTATACAATACCCCTTATAAGTGATGTTTCCCTTGTCAGAAATTGTGATCTTGCAAAAAATCAAAATAAAGTGTCCTTGGATGAGTCATTCAGGATTAGAAAATTAGAAAAGTATCACATTTCTAAAAATCACTTACGACAAAACACTGTGATAGATGAGAAATATAACAAAGTCTGGATCAAAGAAAGCCATGAAAAATGGCTTCACAAAAGTAGAAAACGGAAAAGGAGAAGAAAATTATGTCATTGTCATCATCATCACTGTGGGGACACAACATTGGCAGAAATGGAAATGTCCTCAGTGACTGAAAAAGAAATTACTTACAGAGATGAAAATAAGTATCAGCACCTCCAAAATAATCCAGAGAAGTGCAGGCATGATGCAGGGAATATCTGGCTAGCCGCAGGTGAGATACAGCAGTCACATCAAAAACATGGTATTGAAAATGGTCATAAGAGAGTTATGTCTGTGTCAGATCATGTACATGGGGACAGAGGCTGGTGTGACGTTTGGAATGCAAAAAAACACGGCCAACACCATGGTTGTAAACGACTACACAGAAAGAGCAAAGCAAGCTCTAGGAAACAGGCAAAGCAGCTAGCTCCGAGTACCAGGAGGCACAGCTTAAGGTACTCTAAAACATGTTGTAGCTGGAAAGTCAGGAGGTCAAGCTGTAGCCCAGACCTTAAATGTTTAGGACACTGCAGTGAGGAGAAGAGTCCGAGTCAAAACCAGTCCATAAAGAGAGGTTACAACGTTCTGACAGAGGAACCAGAAAAATCCCACCGCAAGCGGAGACAGCATGCCTATTCCTCTTCATCAGATGAAAGCTCATATGGACAGACATTATCAGCAGAGGAATATCTAAGGCAAGCGCCTACTTTAGGTACGCATCACAAGGCAAAAGGGAAACACAGGAGGAGGAAAACTAGAATCCATCATGTATTTCTTGACAGGAACGTGAGAAGTGAGACCTCCAGACCTTCCAAAGAAAATTCTGCGTTAAATATTTTGGGGGACTTCTTGAATCAAGACAGTCTAGAGGAAACAAATGTGGATCCCAAAGCTGATCATGCAAAAGATACGGATGAAACAATGCAACTGGAGGAAAGCAAGTCATCTGTAGAAACTGATAGTTCACACGTGCTGGAAAACGATAAACTGACAGCGTGCACAGCGATGGAGAGCACTCCAAGTACCTTTTCTGATGTTGTTGCAGGTTCTGCTGCTTCTGTTCCTGAGCACAGTGCTCCAGCAGCTGCTGGCACGCAGGATGTTCTGCAAGATGAAAAGAAAAAAGAAAATGTCAACAGTTGTGAAAATCAAGCTCGTTATAGATTTCCCCTCCCCAGCAGGCATTTGGAACAAGCTCCTCCTAAATCCTATCTTTGCCATTATGAATTGGCCGAGTCTCTACCGCATGAGAAAATAAATGAGGTGGCCAGCGAATGGGTACAGTGTAATCCTGGCATATTTAGCAGCCCACCACCCTTGCCATTCAAAGAAGCACATATAAACAGTCATACCTTTTTAACTACTGAGCAGTTAATAGCCCCCTTCACCCTGCCGGATCAGACGTTGATATTCCCTCCAGATAACCATGAAAAATTCAAAGACCTACCATCTGAGGCGTATCAGCAAATCATACCACAAAACATGCTGGCCAACAAAGTGAAGTTCACCTTCCCTTCCCCGGCGATCCAGCCCCCAAATTCCCTGCTGCAGCCCTTACCCTTGCAGCCACCACTGTGTTCTACCTCCGTTACCACCATCCATCACACCGTCCTCCAGCAGCACGCTGCCGCCGCCGCCAGTACGTTGAAGGTTCTCCAGCCCCACCAGCAGTTCCTCTCCCAGGTCCCGGCTCTTTCCAGAGCACCTTTACCTCATCTACCAGTAGGACCGAGGCTTTGCCCAGGGGGCCACACAGCTTTCGTCGCCCCGCCACATTTGCCACTGCTGCCGCCCTCGGTCCTGCACCCGACCCAGCTGGCGTTTCCCCCGCTGCCGCACACCGTCTTCCCATCCCTGCTGTCTCCGCACCCAGCTGTCATTCCCCTGCAGCCCCTCTTTTAGGACAGGTTCTCTGGGATGGGGGAAGGAGCCTTCAGCTAAACGGTCCTGCTGTTTCTACAGTCCCCTTGGCTTTGCAAAACAGTTCTGTGAAATAAACTGGTTAAAATTCCTCATTCCTTCGGAAGCATTTACTGTAAGTATAATGATGAAAACATTCATGTAAAGTTCAGACCTATACTATAACTAAAGCACTGAATAGTCCGATACTAATATGAACTCTCTCTATATATAAGTGAAAATCATGTCTTAGAATATGTATAATGTATATAAAATATATTTATAGTTCTATAACTTATGTTGTAAAGTATTCACTTTTTGGTTTTTATCTTTGTGTATTTGCACCTATTTAATGTTTAGAAAAAGCTGATGCACTATGTTTTGTACTATGTTCTCTGAAACTGTAAATCTAGTGACAAACTCTCTCTTGCAATAAATTTTTGTTAACTACTTAAGTATATCAAAAATCTTTCATTATAAGCCTCATGGATGTTGTTCTTCCATGTTCTGCGGCTGAATAGCATCCTGTACCCCTGCTCTGTTGGGATAATCAGGTTTCCTATACGTGGGTGATTTATCAGGGAGGCTGAGAGGCTAATACCTTGAGGGCAGCTGTCATACTGAGCAAGAGAGAAAGGGTAATGGATCTGTTTGTGTTAGCAGTTTGATGTCACCATGACAAATTTTGCCTACTTGTAGTATGTACACAAACTGATGACTGTTGGAGCTAATCCCTTTTATACCAAACCGCAAAAAGACAATGTAACAAAAATAACCTCAACGATAGAGGGGGGGATAAAAGGAAAATATCATTGGCAGATTGACTTCAAGAGAATATTGCTTATAGCGAAAAGGTAGGGCATAGGGAAGGTCTTGGTTCCGCCAAGCATACTTTCTCTGATTGCACACATCCCTCGGTGGGTGACAGATCTGTCAGAATGAAGGTCCTTGCTGCCTGTACAACATGTGAAGATAGCAAGAGCACATGAGTGTGAAGGGGAGGTCAGGAACAGCTTCGCATGGGGAACCCACCAGGGTTTGATTCAAATTCTTACCTCACTTCACCCCCCTCCTTCCCACAGCATTTTGGTAAAGAAATAGAGTAACATAGAGTAGAAAATAATAATACTACTAATATACTGCCATTATTTGTAACTGTATTTCAGAGAATTCTCCCTACCTCTGCAGCCTTTTTATTGCTGTCGCACCTCACCCGGCTTTAGCCCGGGAAATTTTCCCATTTGCTGTAGTATGAGAGATATCAGGCCCACACCTGCAATGGTCCAGAATAAAACCAGAAGTCGTTCTGAGATAGAGCCATCTCTTTAAGTTAAAATGAAGTGTTATCATGTAAGTGAAACTAAGGATTTGCAGCATGACCATTAGTGCTAGAAGTAGGCCCTCCATAATTAAAGGTAGGTGCTAGCTCTCCAATTAATTACTTCTTTTCACCATTTTATATAGTATAATAAAAGTATATACAGTTGAACTGAAAGAATAGTAATTTTGGAATATTATTAATATACTTTGCATATTAATAGTTAAAGACATTATCCATTTGAAAAGTAATACTATATCCTAAAACATATATATCTGGGTATTCTTTTCTGCATCTATAGCGTTAGAACTTACCTATATCAATATTGTAAGTTTTACTATAATATTACATTAAAATGATAGCAAACAGCATCTTGCCACTATGATTACAGTGTCAGCTACTCAAGGGATGTGAGTTTTCCGTGTCGTGCAGTTACAAAGGGCTAAACTACGTTAATAAGCAAAAAGTTGATAAGAAGGAGCAGATGATCGGTCAGGTTCTGGAGAGCAGCTCGGATCCCCTGTCTGAGGCTGTGGCACAGAGTGGGATGTTGCTGACCATCTATCCCTGTAATGCCATAAAGAAGGTATATTTTCTCTAGTTGTAATTTCAGGTGAACGCCTGTTTCTATTTATCTGGTACCTGAAAAATATAGCATATAAGTGACTTTATACTCCTCCTTTATTTCAAGAGTATGCCTACATAATCTGTATGTCTCCACTACCTCCTGTAAAATGCAGGTGCCAAGCGGGCTTTAAGCATGGGAATCTCTGTTTGAAGGTGGAAGGTGCATTCTAGCTGCTTCGTCTTCCATCTTAACTGACTTGCGCTGGCTTTTGTATTTCTGCCTTCCTCTACAGTAGTCAGTGCAGATGATCCCCTGGGTTCTGATGTCTTATCAAAGACAAAATCCATCTAACAGTACACTTGAAAAAAAGAAACCACATAGGACGATTATGATTGCACGTGATCACATCCATACATTTTCATCTGGCAGGAGATTAAAAATTACCAATCTCAGATTTTCAGTTGCAACGTTCATTGAAAAATCCCATCTATTGACTTAGAAGTCCACATTTTTTCAACGAAATGTCCAAACAGCTTTGAACATTACTTTTTTTCTTACAACTTACATTAAAATTTTTTCTATTTTAAGTTGTTAAACAGTTTTAAGACATTGCACAATTATTTATTATCTACTGTAATTGCTTTTCAATAGTGTATAAACTACTTACAATAAAAGACTAATAACCATCAAATGTAATAATTTTCTAATATGGTATTGCCTTTAGTGCTAGAACTGTTGGTATATGTGACTTCATATGTAAAAGCAAAACCAATATAAAAATAAATCACAAGTTAGTTTAAAATTGAACACACTAAATTAAATGACCTAATAAAATACTCTTTTGAGTTTCTGTTTTATTATTAAATATATAACTTTAAGTAAGTTCTATAAGGGTAGTTCTTCTTTTTCATGTTTTATCTGGTATTTTAGATTAAACGTGGTTTTTTATTCCATAACTTGGTAGTCTAATTTAGAAGTAAAAATTATTGCAAATGCTAAATAATTGAATTTTTATCATTCTAAATAAATTCAACCAAATTTGTTTAATCAATTTACTTCAGAATTTGCAAATTTACACAGATCTAGTGTGTCTATGTTCCTGGCCAATTTGCCAGTTTTTAGAATTATTGGGCTGTCTTTGTAGCGTAAACAGTAAAAGTGGTACACCTGAATGCAAGAATTAAATCTTCAGACCTAAACCTAAATGAGATTATAGATTTTGTTAAATGATTTCCCAGAACAGCTCTGCAGAGAAATGCTTGAAAAGGTAATCTGTTCCACTGAGATGAGAAGAGTAGCTTTTTTTTTATCCTTGGAAAGTTACAATCTGTCCAGACTATGACCTTCTTGGGGACGTACCATTTCTCAGGTAACGTGAGCCATAGAGCAATGGTCTAGAGGAGCTTTCGGGCATTAAGGAAAATAATCGTCTCACGCTGTTATGGACAGTTTGGAGTAATTGGACTCTTTTGTCTTGTCTGTAAGTACATAGAATTTTTTTAATGCTACCAATACATGCAAAGAATCAAATTGTTTATTTGATTTCCTTCACAAACTAGAAGCTATGCAAGCTTTTAATTGCTGGGGAGAAATCACCAGATTTCCGATTCTACAGGACTGAGTGATGGGTAGTTACGGACGTAGAAACTGCTGATCATAAACATTGGTAAAAGACACACCTTTTATGGCGCATTATTCAGTGAGAATATTTTTATCATTTGGTGTAATCAAATAACAATGAAATGATTATGAAGCAAAGTTGTCTTTACTTGCAATGTTAACTTTTTATTAGTTAGTAAGCTTTTACACTGTTGAAAAACTCATTTGGATGTGGTGTTCACACTAAGCTTTAAAAGACCACTGGGACATCCATTTCTCTTTAGTATATTACTATACATGATAATATGCTTCTCATACAATATACAACATGGCTATAATTTTTCTGCTGAATTAATGTTCTATAATTGTGCATTTTTCTCAAAATACATGTTTTGCGTTATGATAATATTTACTTGATATGCTGCATTGAAAATACAGCTTTAAGTATATTTGGCCAAACTCTTAATTGGTGTAAATCAATGTACAACTTCTGACTTTGGTGGAATTTCATTGATTTGTACCAACCAAAAATCGCTCATGTTGCAATGTTAAGGATTTTGTTAACTTTCCTAGATTAAGGCAATACGTTACGACCATGTGAATGTATTTTGAAGACAGTTATTTGTTTGTAACTAAGGTGGTAAATTTTAATCTACTGGGTATTTTACTGTGGTGCTCATAGTCTACATGTTCTAAACTCCATACATTCATTTTCTGATATCCATTACTGTACATTGCCTGAAGACTTGTATATATGTAGCAGTGCACATATTTATGCAATATGCCTACCTGTTGTAAAATTTTACAAAGCTATATTAACTCTCTTTATTGAAAGTAAAGACATTTTTACTGTATAAAGATCATTTGATATTTTTAAATTAGTATGGCTTACTATCTCAACGTGAATGTTATTTTATAGATCACTTAGATTTAATGTTTGCAGCAGGCATGGTTTTGTATATTATTTTATGTCCTTCCTTCTCCCCTTCACTTCAGGAACGCTATAAAGCTTTCTCTTTTTCTGTTTGTCTATGAGTAAGATTATCGGAGTTCATTGGAACTTACATATTTATGAATACGACCTAGGCTTTTTTATTACTTCTAACTGCAAAAATTAGCGTACCAACTTTAAGAATTATAAGACATTTTATTTTTACTTCAAGCTTCTGTTTTATTTTATGGATTTTATAAAAGGTTGGAAGAATTTCTACCCTGAGTCTGAATTTTGACCTGTTGGTGAAATTTTGAAACCAATGAAGTCTAAGGAAGCTTTGCCATTAATATTACTGAGGATTTATTTAACTAGGGCATTAGGGCTCTTTATTTATTAAAACACCCTAATACTTGCTGCTTTCAGTTGAATAATAATTTCATAAGGTATGTAGAGGAGCACAATCCAGTAAAGAAAAGTTAATCCATTTTAAATCAGTCTTTTACTTCCTTTGTTGTAAGGATATTTGTGTAATTAATGACCATAAAGATATATCTTTACTATTTCTGTTATATATCATCAGTGTTTTGAAACACGTACACGCACCTTCTATTCTGATACCAAAGGAAAAAACAGTTACTGAAAACATTGGGTTTTATACCTATACAGGCTCATTTAGAAGTTTTAGTAAGTAGGACTACAGTCATACAATATGTAGGTAAAATAATGTATCGGTGGTCTTTATTTTTGCTGGGATAAGATGAAATGTGCAAATACATGTAGAAAAAAACATAATAATTAAGTAAACTTCAACTGTGGATCCATGATGGATACAGTATTATTTATGTGAATTAAAGAAGGTTACTGTTAAATCAGCAGTGGTGTTTGTTTGCTATGAATGAGATTTTTAAAGAGAAATTTTCTTTTTTTTTCCCCCCTCGAAGCAGCAAATAGGAAAGTACTTTCGAAAATGGATTTTTTTTTTTTAATGAACTGTAGATAGTACCTGTCTACCTTCCTCAAGGATGAGAAACAGCAAGTAAGTATTGCACATTTAAAATCATACATGTTATAAAGAGACATCTTGCATTTCTAGTGCAGTCATATACTTGATTACGCTGGTGAAATCTGGAGGAAGAATTAGGCTAAAAAATAGAAAGTTCTACTTCAAGAAGGCAGAATCCGCTTTTTATATTGTAATAAATCAAAGAAAAATCCATTTAAATCTGCATGTTTGCACTACTGTGCATATAGAAAAAGTGAAACCCAGTTCAGGTCCAAATTTTTTCTTGCAGTTTAACTTGGATTTAACAGCCTAGGTAATTTGACCCAAAACCTTATTGTGTGTGACAGACTCTTTTATATATGGCTTTTATGTCACTGTAGCACTGACAAAAATGACAGTAAAATCCAATCTCTTCTCTCATGTTAATGCCTGTTGAAATAAAGAGGAGCCAGTCACTGTAAGACATGCTGAAAGGAGGAGACCTGAATCTGCCAATGCCTAAATAATACTTTTTGCTTGTGGAATTGTATTTGGAAATAGAAGTTTATTTGCATTTTAGTGTTTACACATATACATACATATGCAGGTGTGCATGTGTGTGTTGGCCTGCACATACCAGGTTACTGGTTCAGGATTCTTTTTTTCTAGATGTAATTTTGCACCTGTAATTAAGTAGTGGTAAGAATAGCTTGTTTGGAATGTACGTAGTAGAAGAGAAGAAACCATTGAAGGGAGGAATATTGACACAGAATAAGAAGGAGAAAAAGCGATTATTGTATAATAAACCCATCTTTTTCTCTCTAGGGTGGCGGGAAGTTGCTTCAAGTTACTTCACCTGCTTTTTATTGCCTGGCTGTATTTTGTATCTTTTTATCACTTAAATTAACAGTGCTGTTTTCCTTAGTATGCCTTTTGCTAGCTGGTCTGTCAATCCATCATTGTCAAAAAAAGACAGGATAGCGAGAGAAGATTTGCATACAATTTGCTCTTAATAAAGTCCCTTTTCTCTCTGGAGAAATTATTCACTGGAATGAACCTTCAGTGTGCAAAATAAGCACATTGCTCTCTTTGCCACTGCCTGCAGCTGCACTGTGTTCTTCTCAGCTTCTGTTAGCTTGTCATTCTCCAGAAGCAGAAGCAATAAAAATGAAGGTCTCTTCTTCTGGCACCACCAGCTTACCCAGCACTGGGTGTAGAGGAACATGGAGGAGTATTAACCACGTCCTTCCCAGCAGAGGTATTGTCATAAGTGGAAGGAGTGTTCACAATCACTGGACATTTATTTTTCAGTCCTTATCTACTTCAGAATGAATTACAGCCAGTTTAAAAGAAGCGCACAAGTAGAAACACTAGGGCAAAGTGGTTTAAGTGAATAAGGCATTTAAAAAACTGAGGTGCTTTACTGTCTCATTCAACGCCCATCAGCTCTAGACATGCTGAGTTCCATGCATTGCAGACTTTGGGCAGTGAGAACTCTGATAAGAAATTGGCCAGCGATTGGGTGGGCAAGGAAATGAATTACACTTCTCTCCTAAAGAAGATTATCGTTTTATGCCCATTTGACTAAATACTTTGGTAGAACAGTGTGGGAGGACCTTCCTTTTGCTCTGTTGCTGGTAGTCCAGTTTCTGCATGGGGAGGTACAAGGTCACTGGGCCAGCAGTAGCATACGGGAGCACGTATGACCCATACGATGCAGATGCGTTGCTTCTGTGCATGCCCACCAGCTGTCTGCCAGGTTTATGTTTAGTTAGCGAAAGGACTCGGATCTCAGACTGGGTTTCCCTGGGTCCCTTGGACCAAGGCACAGTTGCCTGCCCGTGGCAGAGGTCGATCAGGACTCTGTTCTTGTGGTGGGACTAGGTCTGGCTTGGAGCCATAAAAGGAAGCCTAATCTAGGGTGTAGGGTATTTTGTGGTTTATTTTCCACCAAACGATGTGGGTGATAAATGTGTTATTGGTTCATAAGAAAGGCAAAACACTGGTTGTAAAAAGCAGAGTAAATAGAACCCAAGTGTTGGGATCAGATAAAGAATGTCAATCACAAAGCTATCACCACGGAATTCTCAAAGGTAAGAAATTGATAATGAAGAATAAGAGCAATAATAATAATACTTTACATGCAATATAAAATATCCTTAGATATACAATATCTATGTAAACCAGTCCTCTCAGTCACCAGTCCAGTACTGGGAGCGTGGGTGTATTCTGGGCAGCAGGTTATTCAGGGAGGCAGTGCTGTATGGGACACAGAGCGGTATGCCGGGGGGTAGCAGTAATTGCTACTCTGAAGAACGTCTTGAAGGACAATAGAAAGTGGTTTTAGGAGAAAACATGCAGGTACTTTTGGAGGAAAAAAAAAAAGGGGGGGGGGGTGTTGAACCTGGCAATATTCATCGAGCTGGACAGCAACGCAGAGATACAAGGAAGGCCAGGTGGGACAGGGTACTGCTGCAAGGGTTTTTCAAGAGAGCTTTAATAAACTCTATCCAAGCCTGCAGAGAGTAGCGATAATTAATCTCTAGAAACCCCCCTACCTCCTTTTATTCAGTTCTCCTTGGGAGTACTTTTACGTTTTAACCCCTGGATACCAAGCAGTGGGATTTCCTGACACAGCATTGTGTGGCATTAGCATGGGCAGTGGGATGTATGAATCCTGCAGTAGCACGGGCAGTAATTACCTGGAAGGTTTAAGGAGCAAGCACCTATTAGAATGTTTTTCACAGAGAGCAACGTTGTACGGAAACATGAATGGAGACCACTGCAGCTGCATGTCTAAGAGGTTTTATTTGAGATTTAAATGTTTTAGACTCTTTCTGCTGCTGTGTCTCAGTGTGATGTACGGTATCAAAGCTGCTTCTTTCCATCGTTTTTCATTATCACGCAGGGTTATGAAGCTTAACATAGCTGATAGATGCGATTTGACACATCACAAGCAGATGCGTCAGCAGGAACATCTAAAAATGACACAATTTTCTCAAATGCTGCAGTTACAAAAATATCCTTCTTGTAAGATATTTTAAAATAAAACTATATGCATTTTGATGACAGTGCTGAGACCCTTTTCCAGGGAGCGTGGATATTTGGGGAGCTATCAGCTGGTTTACAATGTTACCTTACAACGGGAAGAAGTAATGGAGGGTTAAGCAGATATTGCCAGCCAGAGAATTTTTTTCTGAAACATTATATATAATTTTAGCAACAGGAAAGCAAATCCTGGTGGTCATCAGGGATTCCTTGCCTGTGACTGCTCAGGCAGACAGCTCTCTGAAATTCAGTGGCCTTGTAGATGGAGAAAGCTCCATAGAATAACTGGCAAGCTTTCTTTTCATCTTTTAAATCCATAATGCGTGTATATACATATTGTTAATAATTCATATTAATGGAGAGCTCTTGCCCAAGAGCACATTCCCCTATCACAGAAAATAAATTGTTTAATGATGTCTAGGATAGAAATCAGAGTCTGGCTCTAAATCCAGATATTACAGAACAGTACTAGACATGCAGTGCACACTTCCATAAACAAATAAATTCATTGCAGTTTAATAACAGTGGAAATAAAAAACGTAAGGTAATTTAAATAATGTGCAAAATAAATCCATATTTTATCCTAAAGCCATAATGCGAAGTACTCACGTTATCAGGAGTTCTTGATAGCCTTGATAGGGTAGTGCCATGTCCTATGGGGTTCTCCCAGTGAGCGCTCATCTGCAGCGGATTGCTTCTGGTCATCAGAAACGAACATATCAAGGTACCAGGTGACCTGAGATGCTTATGGTTTACATATGTTCCATTTTTCTTATAGTTTCATGTACCTACAATACACACAGACCAGTTTAGCATTGTGTCAGACTAATTATTTTTCATCGTGATGTTTGTGTTCTCTGTGTGATAATTCAGCTTCAGACAATTTTTGCATATTCTATTAAATGATTACTCCTTTTCACAGATTTATCATATTCATTCTACCCCTAGAACTGAATTAATGATTCCAGTAAGTGATGTGCAACTCTTATTATATGATAACAAGTACACGATACTAGGATAGGGGTCTTTTCCTTTTCAATATTCTGTTGAAGTATTAAGTAGGTACTGGTTTGACTTGAAATTATGAATTTGTGTATGCTCGCCTGCAACATATGTGGACAGTTGAGCTGCTCTCAATACGTTTTTGTAGCTTGAACTAGTCTGTGTCAATAGGTTTTTGGTTCTATTGAAGATTTAGCTCAGAAATCTCAAGCCAAGTTCTGGATTTTGAATTTGGGATATTCACGGCAAACTTTTGAACTGGGCCTACGTTTGAAAGCTTTGTGGGTCTGGTAGGAATTTCTGAAGCCATTAAATGGTTCTGGATGCTCTTTTTGAATCTGTATAAGAACTGTTATGAATTTTCTCTTTCCACAAAGAGAAAATCACACTGATCATCAGAACTCAGCCACTTCCTTGGAGTTTTAGCTTACCAAGCATATACCGTATTTGTGTACTAACCACCATAAATGGTACCTCATCCAGTTATTTTCCTGGAAAATCTCATCATACCAAATTTTGCTTAGGGTAACTGAATTTGGTCATTTTAAAAACGCTGGCTATATTGGTTTTATTTTAAAGTCTATGCAATAATTTACACATTCGTTCCCCTTTTGCAAGCAGGGAAAATTTTGAGAGCTGGCTTTCTCTTGCTGTTTTTCACAAGGAACTAATTTTATATTTAGTAATTTTTTTTTTCTTTCAAGTCATCCAGAAATTTTAATATGCTTGCTCTGTTATCCAATAAGAGAATGACTATTTATGCCAAGAGGTATATTTTTCAGGCAAAAAAAAGAACCTTTGCTTCTTTGAGGGTTTAAACGCAATTCTTGTTTCCTCTCAACTCTGTGTCTTGTGACGCTCCTTGTCAGATTAGTGTGTTTTAAAGCTGTTGCTACCTGAGCTGTCAAAAAGGAAGATTAAAAACACACCTTTCTTTCTTGGGATTCATTTTGCATTGCAAAATGCAGAGGAAGAGAAAGAAAACCTTTCCTGCTTAACACTGGCATACATCTGAGGCTTGCTGTATGTGGCGTTCTGGTTACATCTTGGGGTTAGAAAGGAATTTCTGTTACTGTCAGACAGTCCTGGATATTCACGCTAGAACACATGCAGGATCCTGAAATGGTTATTAAATTGTGAGGAGCAGAATGTACTTGAAGACAGAAATGAAGGGTCATAGATTTGATTTTTATTTCAGTCACAAACATGGTGTGTGATTTAGGATAGAAATAATTTCTCTCTGCTTCTTTTAGGAAACTGGAACAATTGCAATTATCTTCTAATATAGTGGGTACCCTTATCTTCTAATATAGTTGATCAATAGATGAAATACATTTTATTAACTTCTAAGTTTTGTTAAATATTCAGCTAGGAAAAGAGAAAGATACATTATTTTTAATATTAACAAATTGTCTCTATTTCAGAAATTATTTCAGAAAAATTTATGATGTAAATCTTTAGTGTATTTTTACACAAGTTGAAATAATTTCTGAAAGAAATACAGAGAATAACCGTTGTAACTGGAGCAATGGGGAGGCATTCTGCAGCAGCTCCGTTTGGTCCTAGATTCTAATGAGGCCATAAACGCTGGCCAAGGTCCATAAACATTGCAGAGGTTTGGAGCGACAGTGTTCACCAGTGCCACTAATCAAACTTTAAATCAGTTTTTCAGAATCTGGGTCTTAGTCTCTGCTCAGTCTGAGTAACAAAATGCATAGAAGCAAAGTGATCCACATGAGAAAGCACTTCTCATTTCGTGGGACCTGAAGAATGATCCAGGACCATGTATTTCTCTAGTATTTCAGTTAGTCTTTAAATGATTCAGCCATCATTTTGGCTATGCACTTATTATAGAAAGTGCTTGATTTTGATCTAATATGTATTCTGAAGGCATTTAAGGCCATTTTTTACAGTTTCTTAAAGTAAGGGTCTGTTCCACTCTCACTAACTGTAAGTAACTCTCTTTTCTGTATATGGATATCTTACCATATCTTACGGTCAGGTCAGGTTTTTTTCTAAACGGAGCAAGAAAAACTGATGTGGGAAAACAACGTGGAAAAAATAGTAAAATCAAACAACAACAGATCTCAACACATATGTCATAGGTATGTATATTTTCATGAGAAAACAAACATACAAAATCCAGTTCTTAAATTATGTCTGGTTTTGCTTAGTAGAAATTATAAAATATGATGAGTTGTCCATTCAGCCCAAATTCTACTTAGCAAGACAATAAGAAAAAAAGAACCAAGAGAGACTGCCTTACAGTTAAAAGACTGGTAGAATTCATAAGCAGTGTGTTCTCTTTTACTGGGATATAATGAAATAAATGGGCTTACAAATGTTTCTGGGTGCTGAAACCAGCTGGCCCAGTGGCAAGGTTCTTGTACTGCCCCAGGAAAGGTGGGTGTGTGTCAACAGGGAAGGAAAGGTCCCCAGATTGTTCAAAATGCAGAACTGTGCTTGGTAATTGCTTGGGAAAGTGCTAATTGATGTAAGCTGGGTCTGTGCAAGGCAGTATAGTGACACCTGTAATCAGCCACAGTCCAGTGTTCTGTAACTGTCCAAGGCACGCCTACATTTATCAGTGAGATGCAGCCAAAATGCCAAATACTTTATAACGTGCAGAAATTGGTATTCAAATACATTATTTACTTTTTACCAAAAAAAACCCACCACCAAAACCCCTGAAAAAAACACAAAAACCCCACACCACAACCAAAAAACCCAGGGGAAAAAAAAAAAAAAAAAAAAAAAAACAAACCAAAAACCGAACACCAAACGCTGCTTATGGCTGCTTGAATCAGTAAGGGACTGAAGTCAGTAACCCATAGCTCATTTTCAGTCTGTGTTTTTGTAGGTGCACTGTGGGAAAGGACAGGTTGACAACAGGTTTTCAGAGATACTGCGTTGGATTTTGCTGCTAAACAGGCAGTATATATATCGGACACATCTGATCTTATAAAAAATCAGTTGCTCATTTTCGGTGTGTCACAACTTTTTTTTCTCAAAATGTTGTTTGGTCTAGTACAAAATAAGAAAGTAATTGTGCATTTTTGAAGAAATCTTTCTTTTTACAATGAGCATGATGACCAGTGATTTTCTATATATATGCAGTAGGTCAGTGCTGCATATAAATTTCTTTCAGATTGAAAAATGACAACCAAAACTGTAAATGCATTTATATCAGGTCATATTGTAAGAATGTGAAAGTATCTTCAATTATGTGATACATAATTTCACTTTATCTTGTTGTCCCAGGTGGGTGCTGTGTGATGGGACGGAGTACACGTGGTTACCATAGGAATGGTACAGAGAAGGAAGCTTCTAAATAGAAAGAAGTACATTTGAGTTTAACTACATATCTTTTTGATGTCACTAATGAATTGCTTTCATGTACAATATTTAAAAGGCAGATATTTGGAAATAAGCTTTATGCAGAAAAATTATAAAACCCTTTACTATGTATCTTGAGAAAAGACAAGTATTTTCTAGCCGTGTGTAAATGCGTAGCTCTCAGAGGTGATCTGCATCATTATCTTTCTGCTACAACCTGCTCTTACAGGGTCTATACAGCTTCTTGTCAGCTTGTGCATGCTACATGGTTGATGAGGTCTGAACAGGCTTTTCATGCCCATTGCATTCTGCTCTTCATCAGTTCTGCTCTGGCGTGGTTAATGTTTTCCCTTGCAGCAACCTTAATTGTTTTTTGAGGGTTAGAAGAGTGATCACAGTCACAGCTGCTATGAATTTCATTCTGATCTGCAAAGAGACTACACTATAAGCAAACATTCTCATTTTGAACACTTTAATTGATGGTTTTCAATTACAAATAGAGAGCCCACTAGCTGGCAACATTCCTTACCGGAGGGTAAATCTTACCCCTATTAGTTATCCACATTGCCTGTTATTCAGACATTCATAGTTGAAATTGTGAGCTCCGGTAATAAAGGATGTGATATTTACAAAAAACATTTCAAGTGCATGTCATGGTTTAACCCTAGCCAGCAACTAAGCACCACACAGCCACTCGCTCACTCCCCCCTGGTGGGATGGGGGAGAGAATCAGAAGAGTAAAAGTGAGGAAACTTGTGGGTTGAGATAAGAACACTTTAATAATTGAAATAAAGTAAAATAATAATTAATAATAATAATAATAATAATAATATACAAAGCACGTGATGCATGATGCAATTGCTCACCACCCACCGACCGATGCCCAGCCCGTCCCCAAGCAGCAGTCACTGCCCCACAGCCAACTCCCCCAGTTTATATACTGAGCCTGATGTCACATGGTATGGAACAGCCCTTTGGCCAGTTGGGTTGAGCTGTCCTGGCTGTGCTCCCTCCCAGCTTCTTGTGCACCCGGCAGAGCATGGGAAGCTGAAAGGTCCTTGACTTAGTGTAAACACTACTTAGCAACAACTGAAACATCAGTGTGTTATCAATGTTATTCTCATACTAAATCCAAAACAGCACTGTACCAGCTACTAGGAAGAAAATTAACTCTGTTTTGTAACCAGGACAATCTCTAACTAATGAATGGGTACTGATAAAAAAAGCAGGGTAGGTGGCCACTTTCTCTTGAGCGTCTTGCCATGAAATGGCATTCAGTCTATGAACGGAGTCTCATTTCTCTCCTCCTTTCTTAGTTGCGCTTTTGTTTTCTAGATCCCTGCTGATGCTTGCCTGAATTTAGGTTTCGTGTACTACAGAGGTTTATTTCTACAGTAACATGCTGTTCATGTCTTGCTTGTTGTTTGAACTTTTGGAGGTTTATTTTTGTTCTTCCCCCCTCCGCTTACAGTAGTGTGCAATTCTTTCATGCCTGCATCCTGGCAATGCAATGGGGAAACCACCAGGAAGGCAACAGTTGATCGTGGCAGCTTATGAGGCAAAATCCCATCCCGTTAAAGAATACGTAGCCAGGAGCATAAATTCATTTGAATGGCTTCACTTAAATTCAGCTTCACATTGTGAATTTCATAGTACAGAGACAATACCAGCAATAGAATAAAGATGAAAAACTCCCAGTTGAAATAACACCCAGAAATTGCATTCACTCGGTGCCAGACCTGTGCACGGCTGAAGTCTAACAAAGCTCTGTACTGAGCGAATTTGGGTAAGTACACTTTACATATGAGTAGAGAACATTTTACGTAACATTTCTTGTGTTTCCTCCTAGCTATTTGGGGTTACAGTGTAATAATTCTGTTCTCTGTCAGTAGTACTTTCCTTCATAAATTGTCCCATGAACTTAATGAGGCTGCTTTTCGATTTTGATGCCATTCACTATGAATACATCCAGTGATGGGCATGTGTAGTAAATGGCTTATAGTTTACATATAAATCAGGACTGTAAAGCAAATAACTGATGCTTCCTTCTAAGTATCTGGTGACCTATATGACAGGGCTTTATCTACTATTTGACTTATGTGGTGATAATGGAATGCTAAGTGGGATAAAATATGTGTATGGATTTGTATTTAAATACGCATTTTTACATCAATTTCAATCAATGGATCATCATTTAAAAAAAAAAAAAATTATTAAAACTTTCAGCTAAAGTCAGCACAACTGCCACAAAAGAATATATATATTAAATACCTATAAAGCAAATTCCATATATATGCCTGACTTGTTTCCTAATATAATAGCATTCAAAGTAGTGTAGTATTTCATTTTCGAATTATGAAGAATAACAGAAGTAACCAGGATGACTGATTTCATGCAGTTATGCTTATGTCCCACCTTCTTCTACACTATTTGAATGGAGTAACTTGCTATTAAGACTTTAGAGAAAAACCTCTTTGTTGGTTGAAAAGCCAGGTCATAAAATATATTATGATGTGAATTGTAATGTGCTGTAGCTAATACCAGTTTAGTTTAAACTGTTTTAAGTTTGTCATTGATAAAATAGTTCTGGTGGATTTTGGAATATATTAGAAATGTTGGTAAATATTTCATATATATTTCTTATAATTAAGTATCAGATGATGAATATTGATGAATCAATGGGTGTTTTGCAACACAAACATTCCAAAACCTGTGAGAAAAGCCAGACTGCCCTGATGTTGCCTTTACCTTTGGTGTGATGTGAAACCATTGTTCAATAATGTAAAGAAATGTTGCTCAGCAGTGTAGGATGATATAATTTAAAGCCTTAATTAAACATGCATGAGGGAAGATGAAATCTATTTTTGAAATGTTATGTCATTTTAAAAATATATGTTACTTAGTACCTTTGTTATTAATTTAATTTTTAGTTATAAAAATATTTTTAAAAAACTATAAGTTAAGTGCCCATAAATTTGGGGAATAAAGTCTGAACATTTTGATGGAGTTCCAATGAAAATTTCTATTGAAGCTTGAAGTTCTGCATATATATTTTTTTTTTTTCCCCCCCATTCAGACAGTAGTGGGAGAAGTTATTCAGAGAGGTGGTGGAATATCCATCCTTAGAGGTTTTCAGGAATCAGGTAGACAGAGCCACGGCTGACCTGCCAACTTACATGGAAGACCATTAGATCCTAGTGATTTCATTAGAGGCACACTGCTAAAAATCAGCCCAAACAGAAGTGGGATTACAAGGGACAGTTAGGTCTCATGCTTGGAGCAGAGATAAGTCAGCATCTCCATTAAGCCCTGTCACAACAACCTCTCAAAAAAATTAAAACCCAGGTTTGGTGAGTGGCATTCAAATCCCAGATTATTTTCCAAATTAAGAAAGGTTTTATCGAACTCTTATTTGTATTTTCCTTCACCTTTTATCACTGGTACAAAAATCATTTGTGAAATTGTAAAGCAAAAGAATGACAGGTGGCTGTATCTAAAGACACACTGCAAGACATAAAATGTGAGAATTTTCATTCTTTCTGTGGTTACCAATAACTTAACCCAGTCTTCCCTGGGTGCACTGTTGGGGTAGATTGCATTTTTATTTATGCTTTTCTTATAATAGTTTAAATTCCTTTTTGACAACTGACATTTTCTAATCTCTGTAGATTGCGTCAAGAGTTGATTTGTTTTTAACAAACCACAATTATGCTGTATATTTATTCACTACATCAAGTGAAACCTTTTCACTTGTAGATGTTAAGGGAATTATTACTTTTATTGATTATTTTACACTGAAGTTGTATTCTATCAAATAGAATGGGTCAAAGGTTTTCAAAACTCTTTCATTCCTCCAAGTAATTTAAGATACAGTTCAGTTACAGTGGCAGATCTGTTCTGGACTTTGGTTCAACATCTTGAGTTTCAAGTTGTTCTCATGGTCCCATTAGCTTATCTTATTGATTTGCCAGGCATTGATTTACTGACTGCTCTGCCAGCAGCCATAAGAACATAGAGTTTGTTTGTAGCCTTAAATTATATTCCAAAGTACTGTTCACAGACTGTTTGCGGAGTAGGCTCCATGGTTTTCAGTCAGATTTCCCTTTAAAAATATTTCTATGTAGAAATAAAAGAAAATTTGTTTGATGTTAGATGTATTTTCCATTGATAAACAGCTTAGGCAAAGAAATTGGAATTAACCGATTCATCTTAGCCCAGTAATGTATTCTCCTTTTTTATTTTAGTTTGCACATACATCAGTTTTCTAGAAGAGGTAATTGTATTCAGCCTTTTCATTTTAGTGCAAAACTAATAGGTTTAGACTTCTGCCTGAACTTGCAAATATTACTCTGCAACACAAATATCTAAGACAGAGATTGCTGAGAGGGCAGTATGCAAGGGGATTCTCTATAGACCTCTGCAGCAATGGGCCCCACCATTCGTTATCAAGGAAATGTGCAGGTTACTAGAAAATCCATTAACTCTGTCTCCCCTCTGTTTCCTAGAGTAGTTTCCCCTTTGTTCCTCTCCTAGCAAAGTGACAGAATATCTCTATAAACATGAGAGCATCTCTCCAATCTTTTATTCTTCCCAATAATCCTTCCCATAACAGCGCAGCTTTTGATCAGCTCCACGTTACTGCAAACTCTTCACTACTTTGTGAAAAGAGACAATTCCAGTCTGCATCAGGGGGAGACACTGGTGGTGATACAAGCTAATAACAAATTAATTTACCTTGGCATGAGCTGGCAATTGTAGGAAGGAAATAATGCAGCAGATGGTGGGTTTATTCCCAAAACCAAAACTGAAATGCAAGGACTTCCACAAGGTCCTTGCTGAATAACAAAAGTAGCGAATTTGCATTCTCACCGCATCAATACCCTATCAGTATCTCTAGTCTTCTCTGAGAAGACCAGATATGGAAAAAATATAGTTAGTCAGTTTATAAACATTGTATTAGACAAGTCTTTGCTTGGGACAGGGAGCTGTATGCAAACAGACTCGCAGACCCTCACAGAAACACATTTCCTATTTATTTATCTTGTAGTATTTAATTGAAGTTGATAATGCTTTGTGAAGATTCAGAGAAAGGTATTAAAATATTTCCTCCTCACCTATTGGTCTGCCGTATGGAAAGAAACTCTGAAACCTTCAGCATGTTATTTTGATGTTGCAGTTATGCACTAAATGTATTCTCTCTGGCCAGAGCAGACTTAAGAAAAAATGTCCAAGTTGAAAGAGGTTGTGAGATGGACAGGTGACGAGTTTCTGTTTAGCCACAGTCGGAAGCAAAATGGGCATTAGAGAGGCCACTTAGGCAGGATGCAGGACAAGAAGGAAAATAATTTTGGCAGTTTTGATATAGAAAAGCTGGTGGGTTTGGCGGATTCTTGGATCACTTCCATATATGACTGTTGGAGTAGAAAAATAAGGCTTGGTTGTGTTCGCAGAGTATTGGCATTTTTTCTTTGAAGTCAAGAAAGGTATGACACAGTATCCAGGAAGTTTAGGAAAAAGAAAGCTCTCCTCTGTAAATAAACACATTTTTCAGAGCTGCAAAGTGAACCAATATTAAAAGTTCCCAATGGCTGAAATCAAGCCAAATGCCAAAAGTAAATGTAACTACTCTACAGAAAGAGAGGGGGAACATCAGAATTGCTGAGTTTGGAAGATACAATGGCCAACACAGAAAGATAAAACCTCTCTATTGGTAACAGCCGGAATATTAACTATCAATCCCATATGTTAAAGCATTTTGCTACTGCAATGCTGAGACTTTTGTCACACTTTTCCAGAAATACTGATTATCTGGCATACAGAATAGCGTTATTTATCATATGCCTTCCTGGACTATCATGTCTTACATGCTGTGTTTAGAGTACTAACCTTCCTGCTGCTTAGTTTCATGTCAACTTTAATTACTCTGCTTTTAAATGCTTACTACAGCAAAATGATTTTTCAGTGGATTAGTGTTTAGGAGTATTCAAGTTCATAGTACATTCTCTGACTGATGCATAACATGCATTTGACTAAAAAATTTTAAAAGGCAGATTAAGGTTTTTATGTCTAGAAATATGTATTTATACGATTTCATCACTAAAGACACCTGTTTTTTTATAAATATAACTTTATATATGGCAAAGCACATATTAATGCAAGAGAACATCTTGTTCCTAATATCAACTGTAAAATTTGATAACATTACATTTATAAGCTTAATTAAAGGAACAACCTTTAATTAATTAAAGGAACAATCCCTTATAAACAAACTGGTGAGGAACCACTGACCAAAACCTGTTGTAAGAGAGTACACATGTGATAAGCAATGCTTACACCTAAGATGAGCCCATAAATAAGAATAGCTCTTCGCTGATGCTTTTGTTTGAGAAATCCCCAAGACTAATTACAATATACACAGTGAGTTTTCTTTGGTATCGATTTTCCTACTTTGCCTGGGGACCAGACAATGGAGCTTTTGAAACCTTAAGTATGTCTCTTAGCAACTTGCCAAAAGGAGGCTCTGCTGTGATTACTTATAATCCAAACATCATCTGCCAACGGTTTTAGCCAAATTCCTCCATTAAGAATAGGAGCAACCATACCATGAAGTATGTAGTTCCCCCCTGTCTTAGCAAGCTATTAGCTCCATCTTCCTACTATGTTTTGCACCTGGAAGGGGACTTTTAAAAATAACCCCCAGTTCCAATACCACTCTGCAATACAAGTTTCTTTCATCCTTTTGGGTTCCTGCCTCAGAGAGGATGGAGAACCAAGTACCACGCAGAGGGCTAAACCTGGAAGCACAGCCAACAGCAGCAGCAGGAGTCAGAGCCAAACACAGTGGTTCCTACCAGAACAATTCTTGCTTCTTCCTGCCATAGCAACCTAAAAAGCCCCCTGGAAAGCCTTGGAAATTAGGGCTTTCCTGAATAACACACACCTGTGGGTTACTTATCTCCTTGTTTCATATTACTGCTGTAAGTGCAAGGTAGTAATTTTGTTTGTTTCTTTTTAAAAAACAAAACAGAGTAATCAGGGTTCTCAACATGGCACACTAATTCTTTTTTATTTTCTTTAAAGAAAAAAAAAATCAGCTAAAACTTTTGTAATGGGCTGCCACATAGTTGAACTGGAAGGTGTTCCCAAGTATCAGGGGAATCTGCTGCTGGATAAATCTTTATGGCCAAGTTCTCATATTTGCTACCATGACCTGAAAGAACACCACCTATGTTTTAAGTGTTCCCAAAAAAAAATTTTCGCTGTGCTTGGAGTCTTATAAATGAGTATTTATTTGTCTTCTGCAGTCATCCCTGTTTTGTGTTCCACTGCCAGTAAGGAGCTTAATTTGAAGATAATTCAATACAACACTGTATCTCAGAGCTCTAGCGACAGGCGTGAAATTGTTTTATCTTTTTTGTTCTTGGTGCGCTGTGCTGATTGGGCTGGTGTGTAGACCATCTGCTGCTGAGGTAACTCTTGGGATACTTGTCAAATTGATTGCACTCAGAAACAACTGAGACAGAGGAAAAATAGAGTTTCTAATTACATTTTACCCGGGATCTTGTTTAACTCTAGGAAGTGGTAATTCAGAAATAAATGGCTTTGGTGGACATCTTAGAATCTTTAATTAACAAATTACTCTATTAACACACACATTGTTTTCCAGGTGAGTGAGATCATTTGCCCCTGGGGCTTTTTTTCCATATGCCTTCTATTCCTCCAGCTAAATATGTAGCAAATTGAAGTATTCATTTTGATTACATAAAGCACATGGGTATACAATTATATGAAAAGAAAGATGACATTTGTTTCCTGCCTTCCCTAAGGCCCCTGCAGGCTTGCCTTTCCCTGAAAAAGTAAGGCATAAAGTCATTAGAGTATATGCTTTTTCTCTCTACGCATGACATTTTTGGAAGGGTGTTTTTAAAGCAAGACCCTTTACTAGAAACAATGGGATAATGATTATTTACAAAATACCACTAAAATAAAAAGGTTTTCTCCCCAAACTTTTATATTCTTGCATGTTTCTGTGGTATGACCATTTTTGAGCTTTCAGGAATTAATTCATTTAATGTTATCAAATTTAAATAATAAATGTTTATTAAAACTTAATAAACATGTATTAAATATTTATGTAAACATAATTAGTTTAATGTTTAATTTTAGTAAATGTTTATTAATCATTTATGCTTTATTAAACAATTAATCTGCATTTGAATCCCTTCTTTATATATTATTTTACAGGGACACTTTCTGTACTAGCTGTGAACCAATTCCTCAGCATATAGTTTACTGTAAGATCTACTGTTTCATTGTGGTCTCAATCAAAGTTAGCTTGCATAGGTAAAATGGCATAATTTTCTTTAAACTATATAAAATCACCAGGGATTTTTTTAATGTATATTTTTATGGTGCAACATGCAGAGGAATTTATTTGGAAAAAATTCAGAAAATTAATTTGAAATAAGGTCAGGAGT
The DNA here is from genome assembly GCF_965183815.1 of Platalea leucorodia. Taxonomy (NCBI): domain Eukaryota; kingdom Metazoa; phylum Chordata; class Aves; order Pelecaniformes; family Threskiornithidae; genus Platalea; species Platalea leucorodia. Next base: position 65,427,518 of record NC_138827.1, read on the forward strand.
ATGTAAAATAGTATTGAAGGAGAGTTTCCAAGTCTTGGTTGCTTTTGCCTTGTCTTTGTGAGATTTAGATCACCACGATCCTTATTGTAGTGATGCTCTTTTTACTCTATACTCTCTGTCTTGGGGAATTTTTTCCTTCTTACATGTCTTCAGCTAGCTGTTTAAGACAATGACTCATGGATTTATCTAGACCTGACCTCTCTCCCACTGCACGTTTCAGATGTATTTTCTGGTATTTCCTTCCAGATATCTTGAAGAAATTCAGCTTGGGGAACTCAAGCATGGCCCATGCTCTTGTTCCTTATCTCCTCTCCCATCCACAGATGAGGAAGATGGGTTGTATCTGGATTCATGATAATGACAGGTGGTTACTACTGTAGACTGTTTATTGTTGGTGAATAAAAATTACTCTGTAAATCACTGTTTAAATGAAGACATTGAAAGCTTTATGCTAGTTCAGGTGTAGGATTTTCAGTAGTCTCTTTCCTATTAATACTTATTGGAAAGCATAAAGTTTATTTTTCCAGTCTCAGGAAGAAATGTGTCATCACCGGAGAATACGAAGGTAGAAGACATTGTGGCCGAGTAAACATCATGAAACCACAAAGATTAAATTCTACAAAATCATTACTGGAATTCTTTTTCAGAGTCTAAACTTTCCATCATGTTCCAGGTAAAAGTATATACTGTGTTTTTTCACTATTATAAGTAATAGAAGAGCATGTGTTTGTATGCCTATGTATGTTCGTGAGCTTTCGCGTTTATGTATGTCTGCATAAAATCTGTTTCTAACATCAACGGCGTGTGTTACGCATATTTCACATTGAGTTACTTTGTATTGCAACACCTACCTCCCTGGTATTTTGCTCTGTGATGGCTATGATGAGTGCTATCTTCCATATTATTAAATGATACCATGAGCATATGCTGGCATGTCACTGTAGCAAACAATGACTTGTAGCTCCCTTGAAAATTCACGTGTGTTTTATTGCTGCTTGAGAAAATAACACACATCACCACTGCAGTTCTAGTCGTTTTACTGATTGCTAAAGCATTTCCCCTCTATTACCTCTGCATTTTCTGTGTTGCCAGGTGTGAAATAAACAGAATCATAAAGTCAGGCTGTTTTGGAGAATAAAAACAGCAGCACAGTCTGTGCTGATGAAATAAGCAGCATACTGATAGTGGAAAAATGCTAGTAGCTATTGGCAATCCAACATACGTGATATATAGTACAGTGTAAAAGACATATTTAAAAATTATTGTCATTAAAAGCAGTTGTAATATATATTACTGACTCAGGAAAATATTTCATCTTATCCTTAAATTTAAGTATGTGCTAAAGTCTTTCTGAGAGCAATAGGACTGCTACACTTGCTTGAAAGTAAACAATACTGGTATTTAAGTGTTCCTTAAATATGGCTGGGCTGCCAGGAACTGACACATTTGCTAGTTGCAATAGGAGTTTCAGCAGTTACAAGATCATATGCTTGATTCAATTCCTGGTAAAACCAGTAAGATCTTTTTTAATATTCCCATTGAGTTGAATAGCAGTTGACTCAGATGAGATGTGCTTGTGGAAATGAGTTTTAAAACTGGGACTGATCAAAGCTATTTTGGAGACAGGATGGGTATATCTGAGGTTGAGAGGGTAAAAATTACCTACTTACAGAGTGAAGAAGAAAGATGACTTTATGGGGAATCAGCAGAACTACTCGGATATGCAAAGATTGTTTACATATTTAAGGATTTGCAGGATCAGCACAGGAACACATCTGGGACAATTCTTGAAAAGGACAATGAAGCTACAGAAGTCTCAGTAAATGATAGAAACATTTCCCCTGAATGAATGACTAATGCTATTCGATATCACCAGAGCAGAAAGCATAGCCAAAAGAAGACCAAGAGAGGTACTAATGCACCTGAATGGCCCTAACTAGCCTCACCTGGGACCCCCATCCACCCCTGCCAGGGAGTCTGTTTAAGTTCAGCCTGGGGAGCTCCTGCTGTGATCTCGCGGTAACATCATGAGATGGATTCCTCTTCCTTGAGATGCAAGTTTCATAAACAGCTTAGGTGAGAAAATGGTGAGTAATGTGCTCTGGCGGCCTCTGTGTGTTCTTGCCACTTAATCTATGAATAGGATAACACTTCTTTCAGAGAAGATGCAAACATTTTAAATACATTACAGACATCTAGAGTAAAATAAGAGATTTTATTAAGCTTTCTTCTTGAAATATAAAGTGTTAACAAAATAATACACTCCCTCTGTTAAAAAAAGTTGCTGTGAAAAATCACTTGTGAAAACCTTAGCCAAAGACAAATTAGACTGAAAAGCTTAACAAAAACAAAAAAAAAAAGAAAAGAAAAGAAAAAAACCCAACCAAACAAAAAAAGAAGCATAAAAGTTGAAGCTCTCTGAAAGATTTAGACATATAATCATCAATTACCAATAGGGTACTGTAGGAAGCATCTTGATCTGTGTTTACGCAAACAGCCCCTTTGGGCCCCTGCCAGAGCAGACAGATAGGTACTGGGTGAACCTTTGCCATGACTCAGTATGGCCATCCTAATGGTCTGCGTCACAGAATAGAGACAGACAGACAAGAAGGGGAGAGAGAGGGAGAAAGAACGGGGAAGAGTTTCTTGATTATTGCAATCAAAACATCCAAAAGAGATTAGCTGGTCTAGAGTGTAATAATTAAATTTTTTTGTGTTGCTCTTTGCACAAACATGAGAATAATTTCCTGGACTCACAACCTCTTAAGTAAGCGGCAAGCTAGAGGCAACATCTTTTTCTGTTTTAGTCTTTTTCCCCGTCTCAGGAGGGGGGAATAACAAGCTGATGAGCAGCACCTAGGATGCTTTCTGAGCCTTGTGTAGACAGACTGTTTGCTCTTTATGGGAGGGCCTGTTTCTCAGAGTGTGTGTATACGTGTACGGTTCCTAATGCAACAAAAACATCTTCTTGATGTACAGACAGTACAATGAAATAACATTTAATCATAATCCATTATGATTTATAGCCTCTGAGGGGAAAAAAATGAATGCCAGAAGCTTATCAGTAAGTGAGGTCACACAAGGAGGAAGCTGCAGGAAAAAAAATATCACTAAACACCTATTGTCTTTTGAGGAGAGTCTCTAAATGTTTGTCGTCTTCTGCCTTAGCAGGAAGGGAAAGTGGTGTTTTTCTGCTTATGCGATCTGGAATAGCCAACTATTTAACATGTTGGCCCATTAAGAAGATAACATAAACATCCATGCAGGCAAATGGAAGACAGGCTAGAGAATTTCTAGTGAGGCTTTGGTTGATTTTTTTCTATACATCTTTGCATTTGAATTCGTTTTAACTTAACATCTTTAATTCTTCCACGGTAAACATATCTGAGAACACACAAGGGTAAGACAATTGCAAGTGCTTTATAGTCATTCAGGTAGGTGTAAAACTGTGTTTTGGACCTTTTATCCCTCATGGGTTTCTTGTTTTCTGATGTCATCATCAGTTGTGAATTAGCCGTAACAGGCTCTTCTGAGGTTGTGGTCTAGTTTAACATCGAGCTTGATACCCTATGTTGTTCTAATGGCTTTATGTTTGAGCATAGACAGTCTTTTGGCAAGCATAAATGTAGATTCCTATCTTTGTTACCGTCTCCATTTAGGTGCTCTGCTCTTGGCATGTAAGTACCAGCAGATGCAATGAAGTATAAAGTGGCATTTGGCACCAGTGCGCCAGTGCCCTCACAGAGGAGGGACTTTCTATAGAAGCAATGCGGCTCGCAAACTGCCCATCTAAACTCATTTTGCTTGGCACCCAGCAAAACTGGCACCGTCTCGGGCAAGTGGGCGCTGTGCCATCGCAGCAGATGGGCCTGAGTGAAGGGAGGCATTTGGAAAACCTTGTCCAACCACTGAGTGCACATGCCTGAGGGCAGGGTTTCCAGCCAGCAGCATCAAAATGGCTCCCTGTCCTCAGCTCCCAGCTCTAGTGTAAAAGGCTTTGTGATAGATTTTAAGATGTCAGTCCTAGTTTCAAAATGTGGTATAGTTACATTGCTCTTGACAAAATTATTTCAGCCTGGATAACACAGTTATGCAGGAGAGTCTTAGAATTGCAACCAACAGACTAACAGAAGTATGTGTGATACCAATAACCAATGTGCTCTGTTTAATGTTTTGGAGCAGGTTCTCTACAATAAGTAGACGCTACCTAAAAATCATGAAGAGGTATACGTCATTGTGTGGGGTTGGGTGGGTTTTTTCTGCAAAATGTTTTTCCAGCCTTGCACACAGGTGGAAAATACTCAATAGCAAAAACAGTTAGAAACTGTCTCAAATAGGTGTTAAAAATCATAAGCTAAATGCAAGGGGGTGGGTTGTTCTAACCATTTCAAAATACGTGCAAATATATGCACCCAAACTTGTTGCGTGGCCCTGGTAGAAAAGGCAATGTTCAAAATTAAAGCAACATTGCAATCTACAATTACCTGTCTATTTTTTACACAATCACAACAATTATGTGTTTTTAAAGCAGAACAGAAGCAAAGCATTTTGTGAAGCTGGTTGCCATGTCTGTGCCCCAGCAGGGCTCCTGAATGTCCCTTTTCATCACCTGATAAAAGCCCTGAACTCCCATGCTGAGTCATATGTTGTCTATTTAAAAGTGATAAATACTCTTTAAAAAGCCACTATTAATTCCAGCATCTGCAGTGATGTGGGTACGGAAGCAATGAGACACCCATTCAACAGTAAGACCAGAGGGTGAAAGATAACAATTCCTTTAGACTTCCTTGGGTAAATATTGCTTTACAAAAAGCATGATCAACTTACAGGTATTACATATGCTGGATACAGCCATTTGGTTACTTAAACTCCTATAAACATAAGCTTAACATTAAAATGAGGGTGGAGCGATGGAAAAATCAAACTAAAATCAAAAGAAAATGAACAAGGTATGGACCAACTCATGGAATTCCTTGATCTGTCTGTAGTTGTCACACAGGGCAGTTATTCTTCTCACTGAAACAGCAATTTAATGACATTGATAGCGCTGTGGTGGCATTATTTGCTTTTGTGGTGTTCTGTCACTTCAAGAAATGTAATTTTTCATACTCTTGCTCAAGTACCATAATAAGTAGGATAGCAGTATTCTTTTTTTTTTTTAAGTTTTATTCATACAAAGTTTTCCTGAAAGCTAGAAATAACATACTTGGGGCCTGATTGATATTTTTTTATCTGGTTTGTTAGGGGGTTTGTTTTGTTTCTTTTAATCAGCTCACGAATGAGAATGTCATTTAGGATAATGCTAAGAGCTTAAATAAGAATTTTTCCTCTCTCAGCAGATATCTATAAACTTATATATCACAGAAGTAACTGCCCTGAATGTAACAAAATCAGTTATTAAAATTAGCAAGATTAAGTATAAATATGTGGACGTAAGAGGAAGCTTTGCAATTAGTTATAATGTAGTTTTAACTCGTGCCTGGTATCAGTCTCTGCAGTAACTCTGAGGAGCAATTTGGGGTGCCCCCAGGAAGCCTGGCAGTGGCGTGAGCTCTTTCCACTGGTCCCCAGCACTGCCCAGCAGCCTTGGCTCCCTCTGCCACCTCCATGTGCTAGAAAAGCACTACTTTGCCTGCTGGGCAGGCCTCATACTACAGGTAGTTTTCAGGAAAAAATATGAAACGCAAATAGTAATTATATTTTAGGACCACTGGGGCCCTGAGGAGACCTAGGGTCTTGTTTGGTTCGTGCCACTTGGCTTAACTTAGCAGTTTCATTTTGCAGTATAGACAAGTCTCTGAGCCTGATTACATTACAAGGTACATGGGACTCAGAATGAGGTTTTCAAAAGTCACCATCTGATCTGTTCAGGCTGAAGAGAGCAACATCCTAATACCCTCAGACACCTGACCCATTTTCTTCTCTTCAGGGTGAAAGGATCTCAAATATTATCCCAAACTTCCAGCTACCTGTCAGAAAATACTTCTTTCCCTGGGAAATACAGAACACAACCAAACTTTAACAAAACTGCTGAATTTACTTTCAGCGTTGGAATTCACTACACAAGTCTTGCATCTTGACTTGTGTAGCAAAGAACCATCAATAACAACAACAAGGAATTAACTGGCGGCATGTTCTCCTGCAATACTGGAAAGAAAATGGAAAGCTGTGACTGGTTATGGCAAAGAATACAATCACAGCTAAAAAAAAAAAAAAAAGTACTTCCTTTTTAATAATACTTTGATTTAATTGCATTGCAATATAGCAGTATTTCTTGTAGCTGGAGAGCATCAACACATTATACAAGTCTTGTAGACTGAGTGGATAATTAATGCCCATTCATAGAAATACATTGATAATATGTTTAACTTTCACAGTGAGAGCTAGCATATTATTTTAGGAGGGGGTTTTTTTTGGCCTTTAGAGTGGTGCTGAATATTAAGGGTTTTTTTTCCCTCGGCTATTCCATTACCAGAATGAAATGCCACCAGTATTAATAGGATGGCAGAGTAAATGTCACAAGCTAAAGGGACTACAGGAATGTGTATTTGCCACATGTAGAAGCAGTACTTTATTACAGTGTAATGTGGAATTTGTGAGCATTGCTATAATATTCTAGATATGCCTCTCTGGTAATATCTGACATATATCAGTGCTAAAAGTCAGGGTACTGCAAAATCAGCTCCCTTTTGCTCTCTGTACCTTTGCTAGATGCTATGGAGCTATATAGTCCCAGTAATGCACTGTCAACTACAGCAGGTAAAACTAGCCCCTGAATATTACTTATTGGCCTGTGAATGCAGATTGCATGCACACTTTATTACCTGCTAATTTACCACCTGCTGGCTGAAGGATGACGAAAGTCTACTATTTGTTTTATAGGAATTCATTATGCCATTAACCTTTCACTCCTATAGGCCATGAGGAAGAATTTCTTCAGGTAAATCACTCCTATAATAATGCACTACAAATGAAAACAATGATTTATTGCACCCCACAAAGTCTAATAAACATAAATTGTATCCTAATGCTCTGCATGTTGCAAATTACAAATTGTAAGTACAACTAGTTACTCTTTCCAAAGACTGTTTTAGTCTCCTCTGAAACATGTCAAGTAGGAATCACGCCCATTTTGGTATTTGAGGTAACATTTTCATATTCTGCATTGTAAAAAGAGGGATGTTATTAAAGATTTTGTGGTTTATGTGTTCTAGTTATTTTTTAAGGAGAAAGAAGAGCAAGAAAGGAGAGGAAAAACTGCAGCTGGCAGTTAATATTTTATTGATTTATTTTTGTTGTAAGAAGTCCTTGAAGGAAAGCTGGTGTAATTTCAAAAGCAATCAGCAGTTGTTTCATTTTAAAGCCAGACTGTTTTGAACAGGTATTCCAGTGGCCACTAAACTTGTGGTGGCTGTTGATATGAGCTGGGTCCATGCAACCCGCTGTGCTCCGTGGAGGGAGCTGATGTATTCGTGGGGTATAACTGGAGCAAACAATCAGACTCATAAAGATATTCCAGCTGAGCCTGGTCCAGGAGTATTTTAAGAAATAGTCAGGTTTTGAACAGAAGTAGCCGTGCTTGATTTAGGTTTATTGAAACGCTTAGATGCTGAGATTCTTAGCTGGTATAACATATCACTGCTGCATGCCACGCCTGTGTTAGGAAAGGAAATATTCTTTAGGGTTCCCTGAGGCAGGGAAGCACCAGGGCTGCAGAGACACCTGCCAGGAGCCGGCAGCTCCTGCAAGAGATGTTGATGAGGGCTGGGCATTGCCAGAGCACTGCGGCCACCCCCCGCACCTGTACAAACCAGCCTGGGGAGCGTGAATGACCAGAGCGGGCAAACAGAGCATGGCGCATCAGCTTGTGCAGGAAGGGTGTTATCACCCTACCAGCTCTAACGGTCAGTTCAACTGGTGGTCCTCGCTCTCCCAGAAGGAGTTTAGCTATGGTATCCACCCGGCAGAAAGTCATGTCCTCTGCGCTCATCATAACGGATGTGGCAACCCAGACAGAGCTCCCACAAACTTGCAGCTGCTCAGGTCTCGGGCTGCAGGACGTGCCAGAGCCTTTCACTAGTAACAGATGGCAGTAGTGAGAACAGCTGTGTGAGATGTGGATCAAGTGGACAATCTGCTCAGCTTGGTGGCAGAGCTATGAGAGAGAGTAGAAGGGAGCATCAGGGAGTCTGAGAAAAAGAGAGACTGGTGGAACCCTGCTCTGCCCTCCCTGAGAAAGAAACAGGAACAGCCACCAGAAAAAAACCAAGATCAAGGGGATCCTGTATCCTCCCCCCCACCAGGCAGAAGGCAGTAGCTTAAAGGAAAGGAGCGAACAGAGGCAAGTCCACGTTCGAGGCAGCAGACAAACCCCCTCCTTGCCTACCTCACCTTCCCAGGTGCCTCTCTACATGAGGCTCTGGATGTGGAAGGTCAATCAATGGATGATGTGAATGATGGTCCATCTGCACTAGAGGTGTTGCCAAGGTCAGAAAGGCCTAACCCCTGTATCATGACCACCTCCACGAGGAAGAAAAGACAGGTTATAGTTGTAGGTGACTCCCTTGAGGGGAACAGAGGGTCCAATATGCTGGACAGATCCTCCTCTTAGGGAAGTCTTCTGCTTCCCTGGGGCCCAGGTTAAGGACATCACTAGGAAACTTTCTAGCCTGGTACAGTGCTTGGACTATTACCTGTTATTGCTCTTCCATGTGGGTGGCAATGAAGCTGCAACACATAGTCCAAGGGCAATCAAAAAAGACTTCAGGGCCTTGGGACGGTTGGTAAGGAAATCTGGAGCACAGGTAATTTTTTTTCTCTCTCCTTCCAGTTGCAGGCAGCAATACTGGAAGAAAGAGACTGACCCAGTATATTAATACATGGCTCCGTGCTTGGTGTCACTGCCACAGTTTCAGGTTTTTCAATAATGGGACGCTCTACATGGCACCAGGCCTGCTGGTGTCAAATAGAATTCACCTTTCTCAAAGGGGGAAGAGGCTCTTTGCTCACGAGCTAGCAGGGCTGATTGACAGCTTAAAACTAGGCTTGAAGGGGGAGTGGGATAATACCAGGCTCACCTGTGACAAGCTGTGGGATGACACGCCAAGGTTAGAGGGACAGGGTGCTAGAGAGGGCCCTCAGCCTGTTACTCTGAGACTTGCTGGGTACACTGGAGCACACTTGAAGTCATATGGAGATGAGACAGGGGATCCTGAGGTAACAGGAGCCAACAGGGAAACACCAGTGAAATACCTCAAAGGAACTAAGGGGTGTTCTTCTAAGAAGGCGACATGGCCAACAGCACAGCTGAAGTGCCTCTACACCAATGCACGCAGCATGGGCAACAAATAGGAGGAGCTGGAAGCCATTGTGCTGCTAGAAAGCTGTGACCTAGTTGCCATTACTAAAACTTGGTGGGACAAATCCCATGACTGGAGTTCGGCTATCGATGGCTACAGGCTGTTCAGAAGGGACAGGCGAGGAAGGAGGGGCGGAGGCGTTGCCCTCTACATCAAGAAATGGATAGAGTGTGAAGAGCTGTCTTTGAAGAATAGCCACAAGCAGGTTGAAGGCCTATGGGTAAGAATCAGAGACCGAGGCAACAAAGGGAAACTTGTGGTTGGCGTCTACTACAGGCTGCCTGATCAAGGGGAGCCTATTGACGAAGCCTTCTTACTCCAGCTGTAAGAGGCATTGCGCTCACAGGCTGTCATCCTGCTGGGGAACTTCAAGCACCCTGACATCTGCTGGAAAAGTAGCATGGCGAGCTGTAGGCAAACCAGGAGACTCCTGGAGTGCATTGAGGATAACTTCTGAAGCCGGTTAATAGACAGCCCTACCAGAGGGGATGTGATACCGGACCTGTAGGTCACCAACACAAGTGAGCTAATCAGTGACATCAAGATTGGAAGCAGTGTGGGCTGCAGTGATCATGCACTGGTGTTCACAGTCCCAAGGGATATGGGTCAGGCAAAGAGTGAAGTCAGAACCCTGAATTTTAGGAAAGCAAAACTTCCAGCTCTTCAAGGAGTTAGTCAATAGGACTGAGGAACCTGAACATACATAAGTTTATGGGACCTGACAAGATGCATCCCAGAGTCCTGAGGGAATTAGCTGATGTAGTTGCCAAGCTATTCCCCATGGTATTTGAAAAGTGGCAGTCAGGTGAAGTCCCTGGGGAATGGAAAAAGAGAAACACTGCAGCCATTTTTAAAGAGACCCTGGGAACTACCAACCTGTCAGCCTCACCTCTGTGCCTGGGAAGATCATGGAACAGATCCTCCTAGAAGCTATGCTAAGGCACATGGAGGACAGGGAGGTGATTCAAGACAGCCAGCATGGCTTCACCAAGAGCAAGTCCTGCCTGACCAACCTAGTGGCCTTCTATGATGGAGTGTCTACCTCAGCGGACAAGGGAAGAGCTATGGATGTCATCTATCTGAACTTCTGTAAGACCTTTGATGCAGTCCCCCCCAACATCCTTCTCTCTAAATTGGAGAGAGATGGATTTGATGGGTGGACTCTTTGGTGGATGAGGAATTGCTTGGGTAGTTGCATCCAGAGGGTAGTGGTCAATGGCTCAATGTTTGGATGTAGATCAGTGATGAGTGGTGTCCCTCAGGGGTCCATATTGGGACCAGTACCATTTAACATCTTCATCAGTGACACAGACAGTGGTATTGAGTGCCCCCTCAGCAAGTTTGCAGATGACACCAAGCTGAGTGGTACCATTGACACCTGAGGGACAGGATGTCATCCAGAGGGACCTAGACAAGCTCCAGAAGTGGGCCCATGTGAACCACATGAGGTTTAACAAGGCCAAGTGCAAGGTCCTGCACCTGGGTCGAGGCAACCCCCAGTATCGATACAGGCTGGGTGATGAAGGGATTTAGAGCAGCCCTGAGGAGGAAGACTTGAGGGTACTGGTGGATGAAAAGCTGGACATGAGCTGGCAATGTGTGCTTGCAGCCCGGAAGGCCAACTGTATCCTGGGCTGCATCAAAAGCAGCATGGCCAGCAGGTTGAGGGAGGTGATTCTGTCCTGCCACTCTGCTCTGGTGAGACCCGACCTGGAGTACTCTGTCTAGCTCTGGGGTCCTCAGCACAGGAAAGATATGGACCTGTTGGAGAGGGTCCGGAGGAGGGCCACAAAAGTTGTCAGAGGGATGGAGCACCTCTGCTATGAGGAAAGGCTGAGAGAGTTGGGGTTATTCAGCCTGGAGAAGAGAAGGCTGTGGGGAGACCTTGTTGCAGGCTTTCAGTACTTAAAGGAGGCTTATAGGAAAGATGGGGACAAACTTTTCAGCAGGGCCTGTTGCAATAGGACAAGGGGTAATGGTTTTAAACTAAAAGAGGGTAGATTCAGACTAGATCTAAGGAATAAATTTGTTACGATGAGGGTGGTGAACCACTGGAACAGGTTGCCCAGAGAGGTGGTAGATGCCCCATCCGTGGAAACATTCAAGGTCAGGCTGGACGGGGCTCTGAGCAACCTGATCTAGTTCAAGATATCCCTGCTTATTGCAGGGGGGTTGGACTAGATGACCTTTAAAGGCCCTTCGAACCCAAACTATTCTATGAAATAAAGAGGTGGTTTGGATTCTGTCACAAACAGCTCCGCTGTATGGTCTTAGAATGCTGTAAATTGCTTTAGTCTCTTTTTTCCTTTTCAGCTTTATGTCCTTTCCTATTTCTCCATTTCTGGAGGCTTATTTTCTTCAAATTTGGAGAGGGTTGTACTCTGAAAGTATTTTTTTTTTCCCCTCCCTCCAGTTAAAGCAAAATGTTCTGCGAATTTTCCAATGTTTCAGTAAATGTTTTGTGAAAGGGTACATCTGCAATGAGTGCTGCATTGGCGCTCTATCACTTCTATGTTTTCTGCACCTTTCTGATAGCCTACAAAATCTCTCATATCCATTTCAAGTGTTGACAATTAAAAAAAAAAAATCCTTTGCAGTATGTGTGACATTCACCTTGATACCAGTGACATTCAGAGAGCCTGCTGATTTTTAACCTAGTGATTAAGAACTGTCTGAAATAGTTTCACACATGGTTTGTAAATCCTCAGTCAGAGCTTTTCCATCACTGCTGCTGTGAAATATTTCTCCTTGGCTTTGCAGATGTTTAATAGATTCATTTGCAGGAACTTTCTGTCTTGAAAATTAAATAATCTCTTTTTTGTCATAAACATTTGTTTTCTACAAATACTATAGTGTGTATATATATACACACTAGTCAATGAGTGTAACGTAACACAATTTTGCACTAGATAGAGGTCAACGTAGGACATGACTGAGAGAAACTAAATACTGATTTAATTCGTGGTCTCTCTCCTGTCACCTTGTTTTCCTTTTGATTCTTTATTCAAGTTGCTATTAAGTTCCTTCTTACTGAAGCCATTTGATCCATCTTCTGCCCCTCAGTTTAAAACTAGTTCACAGTTTGAAATATAATAAACAAACAAACAAACTGTTCTCCCTTTGATGGTATTTCCATTAATCTTCAAGAAACATATCGATTTTAAGCTCCTGTGATCAGCTAGTTTAAATCTAAGGCATGATCAGCTTACTTTTTAATAGCAAGTTAAAAAAAGAATGTAAGTTAGATAATTAGGTTCCAAGTAGATCTCTTGAATGGTCTCAAAAGGTCTTGCCTGGTGAATGAGTCATGCCAGAGGTTTTCTCCCCTCAGAAAAAGACGCAATTCTGTAATTCCTGTACTTAGAGCACTTAACGCAAAGATGTAAATGTTCGGATCAGAATGGCAACATCTATTTACTCAATTTTAATTGATCACAGAAAGCAGAAATTAACAGGACAGCCATAGTCCTGTTTAATAAACATGGTATGTCTGGGAGGATTATGGAAAATAAGGACATTTATTCCAGACCCTTTGCAGAAATTATATGCCTCAATTTCAACATCTGCAATTAGTATAGCTCATTTTTATCTGTATGAGAGTTTGTATCTGGGGAAAAAAACAAAACAAAACAAAAAACCTAGTGTCTAACTTCGTTGAATCTGTGGTCTAAATTGCCCACTACCATGCTCTTAGTGACGGTATGCTCCTTTGATCTTTTTTTTTTTTAGCTGTGGAGTTGGATTTTATAATAAGAAGAAAGAGAAATCTGCAAACAAGTCATGCAGATGTTATTACAAGCAGCAGCAATCACAATATGCCATGACCTATAAGAAAGCTGTTGACTGGAAGGCAGGCAGCATCTCATAAAGACTATTCCATTTCCCTGAGTTGCTGCCTGCTAAATGAAGTCTTCTTTTGAGAGTATTTTGCAAAGTCTGCTCGGTTCCCGCTTGAAACTGTTGACAGTAGCACATGATTGAAGACAAGGTACAGTCCAGTTAACCTTAGAGGCTAGGTAAGAGATGCCATTAAGTAGTTCCATAGATACTGGACACTTCAATCTGTATGGCTTGTTCTAAATCCTGGCTAATGGCAGATGTGTTGGTTTGTAGGTTGGGTTAGACATTGGCTTAAAAATTTTGGTGAGCAACTCTAAATGAAAGTAATTACCCATTCACGTTCCTGCTAATAGGACTAAATGCTATGTTCAAAAGTTACATCCAAAGATTCCACAGGATGAGTCCCCTGAACAGCCGGATAGCTGTGCTCAGAGGTTTCCTCTAAGTAAGTGTGCTCTCACATCATTTGATAGAGAATAATCCAGTTTAATCACACACTTGAGGGGAACCAAATGACTTTAATTAGAGTCTTTTTAGTGTCAGTCTGATCAACTTCTGTTCATCCTCTAGCTAAACAGTGTTCATTTTTTAAAATGGCAGTCAACCATCATGATACACATACTAATAGAATTACAGTTTCCACATCTTTATTTGAAAAAATAAAGATGGTCAGTGTCACAACTGCAATAGTTCATATCAGATCTGATCAGCATATGTGACTTGAGTCAGAGTCACAGTTCAGCTGTTGAAAGACTTCTTTGTTCTTTTGGTTGCCTGGTTTTCAAAGAAAAATTTTTGCACTCACACTGTTTCTTCTTGCTCTTTCTGTCTCACTTATCCAGTGCTTCCTGATAGCTTCTGTATTTATTGGCCTGTTTCAGCCAAACTTGGCAACTCTGGCCGAACTAAGGTCTCGTAGCTGTGAAGTGCCTGTGGTTTTCATTAAAATTGCTGGTTTGGCCTGTGCTTTAATATGCCTTTTGCTGAAGGTGCAAACATTGCTCCTTCTGCCTGCCAGCAGTTTGCTGGCCCCTGAGTACCCCCATGGCTCTGGGCTAGCCACAGTGTGTATCGTCTTGCAAGTGATAGACCAAATAAATGTGCACAGAGGAAGCTGAGGACCCTGTGGAGGTCCTGGTAGGAACAAGAGGAAAGTGGATGTTTGTCAAAGACAACTGTTTGAACAAAAAGAGTGTTTGTCACAGTAAGATACAGGAGGAACTGGGTAAGGGGGGATCAGCAGGTGAGACAGGAGGCTTGAGGCAGAGGAGCTCGGTTTACAGGGCTAACTAGGTTAACAGTTTACAGACAGGGTGGAAGATGAATGTCTCAGATGTGTAGGAAATCAGGCTTCATTAGCTTTGCTCCATGCAGAAAAACATGTTATTAATTGCTTTTGGTCTCCTGGGGAACGACTAGCCTCGTTTGAAACTTTTCTGCTGCTTATTGTCTGATCGCTGAGGCATGCTCTGAACAGAAGGATGTCTTTGATGCTGATAGATCAAACTCTGAACTGAAATCTGCTGAGATGAGGAAGCCCAAATCAGCAAAGCCAGCTTTTAAGGAAACAGAGATCCCTCTCTGTGGAATAAAGGAACAAGTGCTGCCAGAGCCTGGAAATAGGAAGTCTGTGCTCTTTAAGGCTCAGTGCTCTCTGGGGCCCAGCCAGCAGCCTGGAGGACAAAGGAGAAATTACTTGAGGTTTTCTATCCAAGGAGGAAAAGAGAGCTAAGTGGCTGTATGTAGGAGTGAAAGAACAACCTGATATGATGTGTAGTTAATGCAGGTTCCCATGCTTGCAGACTTGGAACACACAAAGCAGTATCATTAAATGCTCTACAGTGCTAGGGAGAATTGCCTGGGACTTTCTCTTCCTGTAACTGCTAATACATTTTGAACATGCATATTTAATTTGAGGATTTCCATCCTCTCCTTTTGGGTAAGAATTAATTAATTAATTAATTGGGTAAGACATAAGGACTGACTTCTGCACAGATAAAGTCTAAATCAAGGGTTTGCTTCATCTCTTTTACTGTGAAGATCTGGGAGAGAGCAGAAAAAAAATCTGCATTATTTTTGGAGAGGTAGTTCCCAGCTCTGATTTCATTCTCAGCCTTCTTCAAACTCATACTTTGCTACTCTTTGCCTTTTTTTTTCAGTATGATCACCTGATATAAGTCTGTTTATTATTTGCAAAGGTAGCCACTTTGGAGATGTGCGTGTTGAAGGTGTATGACATGAATGATTAGACAGTGTAATTTAGAGGGAAACACATTTACACACATAAATCCATCCCCCGTACTTCTCCAAAGGATTACATGATGCATTTATCTCTGTGGCATCCTCTGGACCCTCTGTGATGAAATCTTCAACTGGACGGGCTCTGATTTTCTGCTGCAAGCCTCATGTCACAGTTATCAAAACCCCAGGCAAGCTTCACATAGTAACTGCAATGTTTGCTTTGCATGCTGCTTCCAAAGGGACAGTTTGAGCAAAAGCAATAAAACACAGGTGAAATTTGGTTTGAACTACTACTCTCTTTTACAAAATTCATGTAACTGGACAATATTTTTGAAGGAATGGATAGGCCTGGATATAAAGCATAAGCTACATGTGCAGAGCAATATGTGACTGATTAAGCTGTGGGATGATGTGACCGGGGACTTTTTGTGAGCAGCCTGATAAAACATTGCAAGTAAGCATATCCACATTCATTTGATATTCTTAATTGGTTTTGGTTTGGTTTTTTTTTTTAAACATAATACAGTTGATAATAGTGTTTAAATTTTAGTTGGTTTATCAAAGTTGTGAAATGGGAGAGGTCTTAATTAGACAGTAGAGTAATAGCTTAGAAGCAAGAGAGATTCAGGAAGATTAGTCACTGGAATTCTTATTTTGGGGAAACCTCAGAAAGGCATTAAAATAGACAAGTACATTAACAAACTTAAAATAAGCTTTTTATTACTTAATATTTTTTCACTGAAATTCAAAGCTTTGGCACTCTAAGTAAAGCAGAAAGTGGAAATCTCAGCAGCACTGCATTAATTTTTCAAGCCTTAATGTGCCAGACAGGGAATAAGTTATTACATCTGTTGCCCTCTGGGAGGAAGAATGAAAAGCACAAAAATGATTCTCCGCTGTTAGGATGGAATAACTGAATAATAGCTGATATAAGCAGCGGCGTTGCAGAAGAAAAGCTTACAGCAGCTTTTGTGTCATCATTAGGAGTGAACATTTCTCTGTATAACTAGTGTAGCAAGATTAGGAAACATGGCAGGGCTTATTTGTTCTTCTCAAGGGGCCCTTTACAATTATGGGAGAATTTCAAATGAGTACCTCATGTGCAGCTGCTGATAATCTATGTGAGATACTCCTTTTTTCATGTTGAATTTGCAGCCTGTACACATCGCTTCCAGGATCCACAGGAGAAAATGTAATTGTCCACAGCAAGCTTATGAGAGGAATATGGCACTTCAAACTGTGGTGCCTCTGGGCAGGTTAGAGCTTTGTCTGCCAGAAGCCCAGCTCTTGGATGGGCTCCTGGAGAAGAGGAAATAAGTCCATGAAGTTCTTGTCCCTCTGACAGTCAGAAATGTCTGCTGGGTACTTGAGTGACTTGTTTTCCAAGGGAGCGCCCAGGAGGCCTCTTATTAATGATTGTCTTCTCTGTAAATACACTCATAAAGCTTTTTAAGTACTGTGATAACATGGCAAATAAACAGAAGAATAACCCTAGTCTTGAGTAGAGGAAGGTACAGGAATTATTTGTGTGTCCATGAGCTCACCTGGAAATGAAGGAAGATGCCAAATCACCATCTACATGCTTCAATGGTGCCTCAAGCTTTAGTGATCTCCAAGAGGTATGAAAGGCTTCACTAACAGAGAATGAAGACGAGGAAGAAAAGCAACATGAATTTTTATAAGGGTCTGCCTCTTCCTGTCTCCTAATTGAATGTTGGGTATTACTGTGGCATGTGGATGAAGGAAGCCACGTGGGCAACAGGGATAAAAGCATTCTAGGCCTTCTCAAATCCATCTGTCCTTTGTTGGAAAGAAAATTAGAATGCAACGTATAGATTTT
The DNA here is from genome assembly GCF_965183815.1 of Platalea leucorodia. NCBI lineage: Eukaryota > Metazoa > Chordata > Aves > Pelecaniformes > Threskiornithidae > Platalea > Platalea leucorodia. The sequence continues at coordinate 65,444,798 of NC_138827.1, forward strand.
TATCTTTATTTAACCGATCTTAAGATAGCTTTATAACATGCTTTGTTGTGGGCTGCCATTGGCTTGCTATCCAAAGAAAGCTCATTTCACCTCATGGAACTAACTGGACTGAGAGTTTTCATGCACATTTCTCTAATTAATACTGAACTAATATTGTTTCTCTAGAATGACCATGCCTTGTCAAGGGTTCATCTGAGGTCTGGGATGCAGAAGGCTCTGGCAATTTACTGTACGGCAGGACATAATGCATAAACAAAGGCTATTTTAAGGCTGATATGAGCTAATAGAGAAGGTAAGTGCAAATTAAAGCTGATGAAAACATTCTGTCACTGATTTATTGCAAACACCATCTAACTGTATTTGTGTGTTGAGGCAGACTAGGGATAGTTCTCTACTGTTTCCTCCATGCATTCTTTAATTTTCTTAATGCTTTTATTTGTATTGGGCAATGCCAGAGCAGCTGTCAGTATGCGGATTTAGCTGAAATCAGCTTTTTTAAACTTGGTTCACCACTCTATTTAATTAAGAGTTGTTGGAAAGCTTCCACGTATTCTGTGTAGACTAGCTATGCCTTAAGCCTTACCCAGCTGATTTTGACAGTTCATCACTAAATCCTGACAGGTCATGTGCTCTTATTACATATATCAGCGTTGTCCTTTAAAAACCAGTGTAGCAATTCTAGTGTGACCTGGTTGGGAATGAGGAATCTTCCTGATCTTAAACACCTTATGCAACATTGACAGTATGTAACAGTGGTACACCAAATGTGAAATCATTCGTTTGTAAACACAAAACAAGTATGTATTTTATTTTGTGTGTAAACATCCATAAAGCCAAACAACTTTTTCAATACCCTTGCCTCTAGCTAGCTTGTAATTAGCCGTATGTGTCAGACTAAACATCAAACCCCCAAATCACGTGCAAATTAGTCTTTAATTCTTGAGATCCAGCTGCCTCAGAGGTGAACTGTAGCTAAAGACATCTGAAACCCACTACATAACAGCTCAGGAAAGGAAAGATCTGCAAGTGTTAAGAGTAAACCAATTATAAATAAGGGGAAGATTTTCTATTGTGAAGGGTAATCTGTCTCAGAAGTAGATTAACGCTGACATATCCCCTTTAGACAAGAAGCTCAGAACTGACAGCCATTTGGATTTATGTCTGGAAATGCTGTCAACACCCACACGTCATGAAAAAAACCCGTGGTCTCTTGGCTGCCTGCAGTTGCAGCCATCTGTTTGGATGGCGCATTCCTGCTCATGGGTTGGTTGGAGTAGTTCACTAGGACTTCATGGGTGCCAAGCAGCAATAGCTTGAAAAGAGCAGACTGTATGTCTCAACACGGGCTGTATTTTTTATTAGGAGCCCTCATTCTGCATGACTGCAGTAGCATCACAAACATCCTTGGTTTGCTGACATTTGTTGATACTCACATATCAAAGTAAAGGAACAGAGACAAATAAAACAGCTTTTGGGGGACCTTGTACCTGCCAAGATGCAGTGCAGTGGGCACCTCAAACTTAAACTACAATGTGGGACAATCCAAATGTCTTTAGGAGCGCCATCTCCTGAGCTTTCTAGATGAACAGAAAAAATCGCTGCCTTTTCACCAGCCACTGAATCAGCTGAAATTTATGACAGAAAATTGCTCATTCAATTCCAGGATGGGAGAAGTCAGTCAAAAGACCTAATTACATGAATATTGAATATGGACACAGCACTCTCTAAAAAAAAAATACTAACTGTGCCACAGAAGTGGAGAGATCTGCCTAGCCAGAAGGCAATGCAGCTGTAAGGAATTTTATTGATATGCTGTGGATTTTACTTATGTTTTTGTTCTACATTTAACAACAAAATTATTTCACTTTAGAAATAACCGGTGATTATTATTTCATTAGATTTTCAATATACTAATTTTTATCTTGATTAACTTTTTTCCAGTTTTTCTTAAAAGCTTTTCAGAAAAAAAAAAATCCAGTAACATTGTACCTAGATGAAGCAACAGTGCAGGTATCACTTTTAGCCAGAAGTGTAGTCATTGCGTCACTGCTGTCATCATTCGTGTCAGCTGGGAATGATTTTGTATAGCCTTAAATCCCAACAGATTCAAAACAGCATGTGTTTTCTACATCTTGTATGAAGATTGTACGCTCCTAATTACCCATTGTGAATACAGCCAATATCTTTGTGTCTTGAAAGATATTGATAAATCTCCAGATCTGGCTTTCCTATTTGTTACCAACTCCATTTGTATTCCATATGATGGAATATTATCCAGTGAGGTTTTTCATGGGTACCATTAAATTAGATTACAGCCAGGCTGTATGATTAGATTAAAACCAGTTTACCAATCTGCTTCACAACTGTATTTCTCCAAAGCCCAATCAATTGCAGATCTAACAAATGCTAATGAACTGTGCCATACTGGGAGATCGCGGAGCTGGGCTATCCATTATCAGACCGCATGGCAATGAGCCATGATGACAGTGCTGAGCTCTTGCTTCGCAGGGGGCTGCACTGCCTGCTCACCATCAATCCTGTGAGCACGACACGACGCATCACTCTCAGGAGAAATCCGAAAGGAGTGTTAACAGGCGGAGGGATATGTTTTCCCCTCTCAGTGAAGCCAGCAGGATGAGGAGCAGCGGTGTCTTTTCAAAGTGAAACCAGCATTGTGCTTTGAGCAGCCCTGGAGGTCTCTGTTTAATGAAATAATTACCTCTCGAGCTGCTATTAAGAAGGAAAATTTTATTTAATTCTTCCGACTCATTTTCTACAAGTACACAATGTTTGGAAGGAATGAAAATATGAAGTATCCGCTAAAAAGCATAGGCTTTTAAGGTTAATGTCTAACATCACAGATTTCTGAGGGCATACACTTATTGCCTTTGTAAGACAGATGCAACGTGCTTTTAAAAGGCCCCCAGTCTGAGACATAGTCAGTAACATTGGACATGAATTTTCTCTTTGTCAAAAAGCAGTGATTTATTTTTAAAGTGACTTTTTTTTTTAACTAAAGACAAATGGGATCAGTATATTTTACACACTGTTCCTGTTCAGTCCTTCCTTATTTTAAAAAAGTATTACATTCACTTTCTATCAAAGGTCTGTTATCTGGCCTTTTCCCCTGACAAGCCTAGTTACTTCTTACATGTAACTATTTTTACTCCTGTTTTTTTTAAACATATCTACGTTTCTTATGTGGTCTCATAATATTCTTCTTTTGCTAGATCCCTGATTTTTAACATGAACATGTCAGTGACTGGATAATGCTACCACTGACTCCCAAACAAGTAAAAAAAAAAAAAAAAAAAAAGGTGATTTTTTTTTTTTATTTATGTTTTGATGAAATTGCTTCAGAGTTATAAAATACAGAGTAGGTTTCCAGCACAAACTCCCGAACAATCTACCTATACCTAGAAGTGGCATGCTACTATAGCATGGAAATGGGGGATAATAAGCTGCAGAAAATAGCAGTCTCTATGCAGTATGCCAAACGATGTCAGAAGACAAGAGGTTTTGCCTGAGAACACTGAGTGGTGGTAGTGGGGAGGTTGGACCATCAAGTATCTCTGACTCAGCTGCAGTATATAATGATGCGCATGAAGAACCCATCCAAGTCTTCCATTTTGACTAAGTGCCATTCGCACATCTCTGCTGGTGGCAAGGTGACTTTCGCCTCTTCTCACACCCATCAGCTACCCGTGCTGGAAGAGTGCGCTCCATCCCCGCTCTCGGTGTGAGCAGAGGATTCAGGTGAGCAGGCGTGTTCTTCTCCCTTAGCTGGCATTCACCATGGTGTGAGACTGAGCTCATGTTTAGGGCAGTAGCTTCACAGCATAAGCCCTGGGAATGACTGCACCCTCTGGGACTTTGGCCAAAGCGCACTAAAAGCCATGCAAAGTTTTTGATAGTGTATTCAAAAGAATTACGGTATAGGAATGGCATCTATATTCCAGGCTTTTTCAGCATAATATGTCAAAGTTTTCTGAGATTACTCGTTGAAGTAAATATTATCTACTTCTCCCATTTCCAAGAACCTTTACCCTTGACTAGACAAATGCTGACATTGCGGTGTTACTAATCTTGCCGATTTTCACAGTGTTTGATAAACGCTTTGGAACAGATTTCATCACATCCAGCAGATTTAGTGCTTCTTAAGATAAGGCAAGTGCCTAACAGTAACACTTTTCTCATTCAATTCAACTACAAGTAAGTACTGTAACATTTTCTGTCTGCATACTGTGTGTGATTATAGGATTAAATCTGAAGAAAAAGCCTGGTTTTGTAAGCAGTTAAAAATCTCTTGTTGAAGCTCTTCTTTCTCTCTTGCTGTAGAAAATGGACTCATTTTTCCTTGACAGGTTTCCAGTTATAAAAACTGATTGTAGGCTAAAAAACCAGCATGTTGGGAGAGTTTTTATTTCCTTTTGAGAGGATCATTTTTAAATAGAAATGCACTCGATTTTGGAAAATTTAAATTTTATTTGTTCCAACTCTCCCTGCAAATTTATTTTTCTGCTTTATCCATTTTTCCTTTTCATACTTTGTGAAAGTTGCCATAGCTACACATAAATTGCTGATAATTCCACTCAGTAAACAACTTTTTTTTTTTTTTTTTTAAATAAATCTTGGTAGTTATGAAGGAAGATGTTGTTACTTGTAACAATAAGAGGTTTCCTCTTCTGCCCTCCACCCTCTTGTCGATTGTGTCTATTAAAGCAGCAATATTTTTCTGACTCATACTTACTTGGTGATTCAGAACCTCAGATCAGAAATGACCACAGTGGGTGTTAATATCTGCGTGGGATATGGTAAAGCTTGGAAATCTGTAATGCCAAACATGTTACATCAGGCTCTGAGAAAGCATTCCCATTTTCTAATTTTGTCATCTGTAATGTAACACTGGATAGAGATATCAAATGTCTATTTAATTTTTTTTTTGTTTCGTCTTTAAAAATGTCTTCAAAATCACGAGACTTTTTAAGTGCTGCAATTTAACAAATAATAATAATAAAAAAAGATTATATTCCATTTCTGTGCCGGTTGGAAAAGTTCCAGAAGCTGGTTGTGGTTGAGATGACAACCTGTTTTCACACAGTGAGAATCACTGTATGTGGTTCCCATTATAAAATATCCAGAATTGGCAACAGTATTTACTACCGTTACTCTTTCAGTGAGCTGCGCCTGTATAAGATCAGGAGACAAGATGGGATGCATCTGAAGGTGATGCAGGACAGAGACATCATTGCGAAGCTGCTCTCCAGTGTTAGAAAGGTCACAGCAATCACAGGTGTTCCCCAGTGACTAAAAAACCAAACATTACACCTGTCTTCAAAATGGGAAGGAAGGAGGATCTGGAAAACTACCAGCCAGTCAGCCTCACCTCAGTCCCTCTGAAAGTTATGGAGCAAGTCATCAAAGAAGCCATTTGAATTGTACTAGATATTGTACTGGAGAGTTGGTCTTGCTCCCTTGTCCTCCGCGACATTTTATGCGCCGTGTACAAAGCAGGTTATCCACTCTCAGGGATACCCTGTCCAGTCTAGTGGGCAAGGTAGAGCTCTCAAGGCAAGGTTAAAATCCACTTGCTGCCCTTCACTGCTTTTCTTTCATGAGCCTGAAAGCCAAGAGCTTTGCAATAGAGCCCATTGAACTGCACAAAATTTGTATTATTTCATCAGAGAAAAGAAAGCTGCAGCAGTTCAACTCTCTCTCCTCTAAAGCAGTTCTATTTTTAATTCAATAGTTGAACCAAACAACAAGCCTTCCTTCCACAGCTTTAATGATAACATATCACACCAAGCATAGCCCAAAACACCGTTGGAGTGGCTTCCTAAAACTGTTATTCCCACTTCCAAAGTCATGATTTACCCACGTACTCCCTCGAAAATTTCAGCAATGAATCAAACGTATTGTTTTCTGTTTCTACAGAAATAGAGTAGGAGCACTCATAAAATCAGCTAGTTTGTCTTAGCTGATGAACAGATGAGGGAAATATCATCCCAAACTTTATAGCTACTTCAGAACCAACACAAGGTAAGTGCTTTAGTCCGATGTCTTAAGGACAATGTGCAGCAAGGCAGGATTTGAGGCTTGTGTTATTGCCTCTGAGGCTGTCTTGGTAACATTGATTAGTTATAGGAATGTTTGCTATGACGCTTTTCTTTGGAAAATGCAAAGACATCATATATAAGCGAATATTACTTTTGAAGCATACAGCAACCCATACTGGTTCCTGGCGTGCCGTGCTATGGCCAAAAACAACATGGAAAATGTTTCCAGACATATATTTTTTTATACAAAGGGCGCACACACAGACAAACACATACATATATCAACATTTGATTTGGCAGCTCTTTTTTCATTTTTTCTTAATATTTAATTTTAATTCACGTATGTGGTGTGCTTAATAAAACAGAATCTAAGTAGTCATGGCTGTAGCTTGATCTAAACACATATGCAGCTGTTAGAAACGTTTGCAGTACTTACAGTATGTGCAATAGCATATAAAAACCCTCGGAAGGTAGATGTTACTGGTGAATAGAGTCCATTCTAAAAAGCATCAGGTCATCATACAAATGCATAACATGTTTGATAATATTTCCTTCACAGGCGATAAAAATAATTCACTCAAATGATTGGATTGCATCCTTTATATCATTTTAAGGGAATTAAAGTCAGTTTTGTAGTTAACCTATGTCAATGCTTGGCAAGAATCATGTCTGTCTGAATCAATGATTTATTTTAGTGTCTTTCTCACACTGTTATGTGGGTACCCAAAGGAAACCCTTCCTTAGATGAATAGAGCACTTCTGTTCCATTTGTGTTGAACTTCCCTAGCAAGTAGAAAGCAAGATCTGCATTTCACTGCAGCAGGTGCAGATATGTTATTAAAGCTGAATATTTAAATTAAGTCATTCTGGAAATAAATATATGCTGAAAAACACACGTCAAATTTTAAATACCAACAACACCACTATTATTATTTGGCTATTTTTGCCAGAAGTATTTTCCATTCTTCAAATACGTGGTCTGGAAGGTGTCTCCAATTTTGCCATGTTTAAAGAACATGGGAATTTCAACATTGCCATAATGAACTTTGATACTCTTTCATCCCTTCACTCACATGGTTTGTGACTATTTCATTTGGAAAATTGGCTGATCCCTTTTCTCTGATGTCTGTTTTCACAATCTTCATATCTTCAGAAAAAAAAGATCTATAAGAATTTTAAAAATAAGTAAGTCTTGTAGGGTTTTAAGAATCTCAGCTTACACTTTAGATGTTTGACAAACTGGAGAATATATTAATGTATAACAAAAGGAAACGATACATCTTCTCTCTTCTGAAATACTGTCTGCTTAAAATGAGACTTTTAAAATGAACATTGAAAAGGAACCCTTGTAAAAAGCTTATTTTCTTTCGACGATGTATAAAGCTGTTTTCTCTCTTTATTATTTTTTAAGGAAAAGGAACAAATTCATTGTTTTCCTGTTTAGACTAATTTGAGGTGGAGCAGAAGGAATATAATGGCTTAATTCTTTGTATGGTAATTTTTGTTTTTCTGTAGAGGAATGTACACGTGTATATGAAAACCTTTCTTTAATAATAAGTCCCAGATGTGTGGCAGAAATATGATCTTTTGTGTCAGTCAAAATATCAAAGTTACTTGTTTAATTTCATGCGATATAATTGCATTTTGTCCCTCTGATTTCTACGGCTGAATATCTTCCTTTTAGTAGATGCTACAGTAGGGTTGTAATTGAGCTTCAAAAAATGAACTTTCAAGCTGTTTTGGGACATCAGTTTGCCCAGATATGCAAATTACTTTCTAGAGAGTGGCTGTGAAATTCAGATCTCACTCTGGATTCTGAATTGAAAGACATTTGCTCTAGTATTTTTTGTCAAGTTTTGCTTTCAAGGGCATTAACAGGAGAGCTGTAGTCGTAGATGTGGGGCAAAAGTCCCACCTGTGCATTGTTGTTGCAGGTGATTGCCCTGCACGCAGTAGGAGGCTGAGATTATATGTTAGTGGCAATTTGAGAAGAAGCTATGCATAGGTGCGAGTATGAGCTCAGTATGCACTTGCACATTTCCTTCTCTACCTGAATTGAAACAAAGCAAATGCAAACAATACATAGAGCTATAAAAAGAAAATCACTTAACTTGAGAAGAGCCACACATGGCAAGACCAGTAGTCTGTTTAGCCTTGTGCAGGCCTCTGATGCTGGCCAAAACCAGGTGCTTATGTAGGAAAGAATCAGAAGGTTCAAAAGGGAGTCAGACAAAATGAGGGGTGACTGGCTCTCAGCCCTCAGGGCAGCAGTAGGCTGTAATTGCCCTGACCAGTTTCACCTGCCCCTCCACCCACAGCTGCAGCCCATCAACCCAGGAGCTCATTTAAGCTCCAGCCTGCAGGTTCAGACTTGGATTGAGCTGTTTTAGGTATATGTGTTCCCAGTCCTGTTCCTGACTTACTGTTTGGGTTTCCTGGACTGACTTTGGGCCTGACTTGTAACCCTCCTTGTGCTGAGGGTCACTGGACTGTTGATGGGCTGTCATTGTCTTTGCTCACCTGGATCAGGAGCCCTATCTGTGAGGTCAGTGTCTCTATTTTTAAGTACAGAGCAATGGGGGTGACCTAATATACTGTGGTTTTGCGAAGCACTAACTGAGGCAAACGTGTCTTGCCTCTACCAGAATGCATAGACTTTAAATCTCTGCTTGGAATTCAGCACGCTTGCTTGGTAACAGTTAGTTGGTGGCAATTCAGCAAGTGCTGTAGCACAGCTCTCTTTCTTCGGTGAAATATGAATTATCTGGAATTTTGTAGTGAATTCAAATGAAGTGTGGTTAAGTAATGTATTACTATGGAAGGGGTTTAATGGCTTAGTAGTTCAAAATAATGTGTGTGTATGGGAAAAATTAAAAGAGCTGATACCTTACACAATGTTTTCTCTCCTGAAGCATTTTTAAGCCTAGCGTATGCAGGTTCAATTCACCACCCACTTAAATGAATCTGATTCAGTAGGAAAGTATGTAAGCTTTCTCTTCAGAGAGCTGTTTGAGTAGAAAATGTCAGGAGGCTGCATTTCTCCCATTTCTGAATGAGTGGGGCATGTGCTATTTTTCTTAAGGAGTCTTCAGAGAGCTTTTAAATGCACAGGCTGTGCTATCACAAACTATGTGGCTTTTTGCTTGGAAACTAAACTGCTGTTAATGTTTCCAGATGCTAGCTTGTATCCACTGTGAAACTCTGAGTGTCAGGATGGTGTTGGATGCTTGTTGTTAGCTCTGGATGCTCTACGAGATGGTAGGACAGCAGTAATGCTTCTTGCAGTGAGGTTTTGCCTTACAGCCATCTGTACAAGAGAATTAATATTTCAGTCCTCACAGGTACACCTGAGTGCTCAGCTATCATTCAGGGGCAAGGGGGTGCTCAGAAAGAAAGGTAGCAATAGGATTCTAGGAAGATGCGTATGCAAATAAACACTAAAATACAGATTTAGAAAGCATGTTAATCTTCTAGAGACAATCCTTGCACATCAGCTTCTAGCTTCTTTCATTGGGCCCAAGATTTGATACTAGCTCATTGAGCAAAGAGCCTGTAAATGCTTACTTCTTTCTGCTGAAGGCTGTTTACACTTCAAATCATAGGGAACTGTTGTGCCCTGTGAAGAAAGTTCCCTTATAACCAGACTGGCTTTCCCTCAGAGAAAAGAACCACTATCCCACCTGGTCATTTGGCTTGCATCAGTGTGCTTGAATGGTTTACTGTGTAAAGAAAGTTGGTACAAAGATCCCACATGGAAAAAATTCACTTGTGAGGAGCTGTATTGATGGTCCTCTGGTTGCTCTGTTATATTTTTCAGATGTAGCTTTTTTTTTTTTCTGTTTTAGCTGCCTGTTATGCCATGATGTAAAACATAATGACAACTATATTTACAAATAGTTTTTACAGAACCAGATGAAACTTAAATTTGGATGCAGGCTTATTCCCCAAACTGCCACTACTATGACAAAACAGCTCTGTCCAGAAATGCAATAAAACTGGTTAAATCTGCAGGGATGTTTAAGAACATTACTAAAATTTTTGTGGAAGACTAGTGTTGATTTCGACTTTCTTTGCAATGAAGGATTGGGTAGCTAATGGCTGTAGTTCCTGAGGAGATCTCCTTATACAGGTTTTTAGCTAAAAGCAATTAAATATAGGTACATCAGAAGGAAAACATACATCACCTATGCAGGTGTATGCAATCATGATGTCCTGAGGATAACAAGGGCTGTGAAGTGTTTGGTGTATTTGGATACTAAACCTGTATGTCTGGACTTGACACTTTGTTTCTAAAACCTTGGCTAATAAGGTTAAGGGGCATGACTTACATTATACCAGGTTTTGAAGACCCTGAATATAGTTGAAGACCTATGGTCCATATTTATTGCTATTGTAATATGTGTATAGATAGGTGCATGCTCACCAGCATCCATTCTGTTGCTAGTCGCAAAGGGGAAAAAAACATAAGGGAAAAGTTGTAAGACGGTAGGGTTTGGGAAAAGCAAGAGTGGCATGTTGTTCCCTAGCAGTCTGTTCCATAGGCCGCAATTAACGCAAAGAAATTCTCCTAGAGACTGCATGGAAGATGTTGTTGATTTAATGTTCTAAGCAAGTTGAGTCTACACACTCATGCTCTCCTATCCATCTACTCGCAAGAGCTGAGACATTCCCTCAAGTAGTCTGGGTAGGATTGCTTTTGTGCAACACAGAAGACAAGGAAGGCCAGCTATTGAATATGCATTGCATCCCTGGGTTCCTTTTGATTGCCAACTCATAAAATCACATATTCCTGAGTAATGAATAAATTATACTGATCTGAATAAATGATATTGATTCAGCTCAAGGCCCTTCAACTATGAGCAAATTGTCATTTTTCAGTCCCTGTAGGATATGGCTAGATGTGCTAGATCAAGCCTCTGGCAGAGCATGGAAAGGATTGAAGCGCAGGCTTCTGGAAGGGGTTACCTTCTTAGTGGTAAAGCATATTTCATGTACACCTCCCAAACTCATGGTAGTAAAAGCAGTGCTAACAGTCCTGGTTTCTCAGCCCTCTAGCACAGTCAAGATGATCACAGTCATTTTGCTGCTCTTGGAAAGATGTTAATTGATGACTAACTTGGCTGTTACACAGATTTAGTATCAAGCTGAAGTTGTCAATGCTTGTTGCTCAACCTTTCGCAACAAATAGTTGGGGGACTGGGTTTGGCAATGTGACTGATAGCTCCTTGTTTGCTCAATGCCTATGCTCCCCAGTAATGAAGTCTTTGACACTTCTGTGACTTCAAGCGATAATTAAACTCAGTCAAACCTCTGATGAGTTTGGAGGGGTGCGGGGAGGGGATTGCTGCTTTGTGTCTGACTGCTGTGAATGAAGTCAGAGATCCGGATGCAGGAATGATAAACCAAACAGCTTAAATAAGGCGTTGCGGTATGTGGAAGACCAAGGGTTGTAGAGGTCAGGAAATGCAAACAACTTCTTAGAAGCTTGAAGCATTAAAATTTACTGTCTTTAAGTTTTAAGGTACCATTTCCCATTTTGTTTTTAATTTTTCCTGGTTTATTGACGTTCCTTAATCACTGGTAAAGTTTATTGCATATGATAGAAAAATTCAGAGTACTTCAGAAGGGCTTTAAGAGGATTTTGTTTAACGTTATGTTTGGTCTGGTTTTTTTTTTCCCCCCTCCTGAATTATTGTAGTACTATGGAAATGATGCACATTCTGTAGTAAATGGATGAAAATATACTGAAAGTTGTAAGTCATTAAACTGGAATATTAGGAAAAATGATTTGAAGGAAAATGCCTGCTAAATAATACAAAAATTAAGAAATATTATCTTTCAACTAAAGGAAACGTTTCAATTGAAGCAATCTTTAAGGAAAATTGTTCTATGTTAATAGGATATTGATGGAAAGAGAAAATAACAAGAAATGTGAGAGCCATAGGGGTTCTGTTCAGTGCAGAAGAAGAACCATTTACATATGTGAACCATAAACCAGAAATGCATGAGTTAAGGTCATAATGGCAAGATTCCAGGATCAATTGTACACATGTGGACAGTCTTATATCTTCTTGAAGATTAAGAAAGACTTCCTTCAGAGGTTTCATGACTGTATTTAAGTGACTGAAACTTCCTTGATCAACCTGTAGTCCTCCTCGTACAGCTTCTGGGAAGTGGGTGAGATCCGTATGCATTTTTATCAAAGCCCCAATATCTTAGACTGGATGTTTAAATAAGAACTTTAATAGCTTTCTGATGTTTTTAAACTAATTCTTCTCACAGCAAACGTCAGGAACAACACTAATCACTTTCAGGGGAAAGTACAAATTTATTTTTTTGGAACATTAGCTTCAAGTGCCATAAACATAATAGACTTACTAAGTAAATGTTACGTGATTGTTATAAGCAAATGTAAAAGCAGACTTTTCTAGGATACATTTTTTCCTTCATATAGTTCCTTAAGCTACATTAAGTTCTCACAAGACTTTGCATATATTATATCTTCACTTTATCGCTGGAAATTTTGGTATTTCCAGAGTTTCTGTGCAAAAATTGGATAGACACTTTGGTGCCTTTGGTGAAGTAATATGCTATTGGATCATTGAGAATAGAATAAAATTTGGAATTGAGAAATACTATTCCATGTGAGAAAACATACTTCAAAGCCTCTTGTGGTTTACTGTAGTGTCTGAGATTTTCTGGGCTAGGTTGTTCTTGAATTGCACAGTGGTAACAGGGTATGTTACATATTAAATAGGTTTATAATAAAATCAGAAAACTAACTGTGCCCAACTGGTAGCTTGGCAGTCGTATGATATTGATCCATCTTTTGTGCTTACGAATAAGACAGGGACAAATATCGAAGTTTATTACTGCTTTAATTTCAAAAGTGCTGTTTCTATCTGACCTACACTTCCCAATTGTCTTTCCAAATTCATGTGAATTGACCACTGTTAGTACAGCTCAAATGAAAATAATACAGTTTTCATACCATGTTTTATTTGTGGTCAGTGTATATTAATTAGTTACATGTGCAGCCTTGTTGATTCTCCATCTGATGAGCCCAGACTATCTTGCTCACATTCATTCCAATATGTGCAGCAAGAATGTCGCGTATCACACAAACTTCCAATTAGGTAGCATATTTTTCACCCTTGTTAATGAAAGGAAGGGGACAAGCCAACCTCAGAAGTTGTGTGGGCTTTTTTCCTTTTTTTAATGTTCTGTAGCTGTCAAAATGTTCATTACTCATATGCCTAGCTTTTGCTGCAAAATTCCTCTTGTGACTTCCCTGCTTGCATCTTTAACAATTGAAGTATTAGAACAAGATTTTCAGAAATATGCAACTTCCTTGTAAGTTAGACTAAAAATCTATCTCCAGTAGCTAGAATTTTCTCAGAGAGATAATCTTATGTATAGCAAGGCTTTTGGAGATAAACCCATAAATACTAGAAGGTGTAGTATTTTCCACTGTTGCTCCATAAAGTACTTTCTAATAGAAATAACACAGTTCTGGAGGATGCTGACTCTAAGCGACTAACTGCTGCAAGTATCGATTTAGTTAACCGTCAGAAATACTTACTGATTAAAGTTTTGGTTTGCATTAATAATTCATTATCTACTACAAGTGTGGATTTAAGAGTGTCTGAGCCTTGAGTGGGTTACCCATTAGCATCTAAGCTATGCAGCATTTGCTCCTTTGTCGTGTAACTCCTAAGTGTCCAACTTAGACTACTCTTGCCTGTTGTAGCCATGTATGTTTTCTGACCCAAAATACTTTGAAATAAACTATAATCTGATATTCTATAGATCTGTATTAGTGTATATTGCACGTAGAATAGGGGAATGCCAGGGAGAAACCTTGATGTGTAATGTATAGTGAACGTCAAATAAATCTGAAGTCGAGCACGCACATGGTGCACTATGTGTTGGATGTTCTGGACTTAACGTGCACGCATTTTGACTATGGAAAGCATGAACAGTCTGTATCAAATCTCTTGGACATGCTGCAGGTATGGTTTGACTACAGAACACTTGTAAAAGATCAAACATGTAGGATTTAACATCTACACGTTACGCAGTTACTGACTCCCTGTTGAAGCTCTGACTGGGTTACAAACAGTGTGCAGGAATGCATATGCTGCACTGGATGTTAATGAAAACTAAATTATTGTGTTTCATTGCCCCATTTGCGTGTGGAACTTGGTTCGAAAAGGATAGTTGGAATAATAAGAAGCATTAGCAGTATTGTCAGTTACTATGTAATTATAATTAAAAGATACTAAAGCTGGCTCTCATGAATTCTGGAGACTGCTAATGTATCCTTCAGTATTAACTGTACTGGTATGGTAAATTAAAAGGATGGGAGGATAGCATCATGAAGCATCCCCTGAGTTCGATTAATGAGAAATCAGACATATCAGAAATAAAGAATACCTGTTCATTCATGGGCAGAAAAAAACAAACAAAAAAAAAAGATTTTCTTTCATTTCTCTGAAGAGGTGGGAGAAAGAAACATAAATATAACCAGTCAGAGGACAGTCAATAGATAGTGTGTAAAAACAAACAAAAAACCCACAAAAAAAACCAACCAGCCAAATAAAACCACCAACAACAAAAAAACAACGCCAAACTACCAAACAATTAGAAGAACAGAAAGCCTTTAAAATTAGGGAAAGAACCTGGGAAAACTGGCAGAACAAAGCACGCCTGGAAGTCTCCCAACAGATCTTGGTAACATCTGTGTTTTGAACTGGAGAAACTGAATTGCTTGCTTATTTGTTAATTAGGAAGGCTGGTGTGTTGCTATGAGAAAATTGGAATGTGAATAATAAACCTGTCATGAGGATTACCAGTCATTTCTCCTAGATAAATATTCCTGTGCAAAGGTGAGATTCCAGAGGAATTATTTGATCTTCACGGTAGCCATTGCATTTGATACTTCTGTGTAAGAGTCAGGAGATACTAGATAATCAATAACGTCTTGAAAAAGACTTTCCTCTTTATGGAAGAGGAAGCTTTGTTATAGCTGGGCATTAACTATTCCTGGCCAAAAAATACTTTTTATTTCAAACAAATTTTAATTTGAGGGGAAACACCGCCAGTCTTTTTTTAAGAGCTAGAGTTAAAAATCATCTTGGCTAAGAGCCTAGATAGAAAACTCTCTTTAATTTAACTAACCTACCGAAAATGAGGGTTGATGGTAGAACAGGGAAGCCCCCAAACCCTTTCTTCTATTCTTCAGAAGCTGGAAATATCTACTCTAGTTGTTCAGTTGCTGGATGATAAATCGCCCACTCGCTCCCATCAGCCTGCACTGGTGTAAAGAACGCTGCCACAGGGCTTCTTATGTGTCCAGATAGAGAAGGATCAGTTTTACCTTCAGCAAATTAAAAACTGCAGTCTGGAGAGTAGGGCATAAACAAGGTATTTCTCTGTATTTCATCAAACCCTTGTTATTTGTGCTCCAATTAATGCTAGTTGTTAATATCTCATTTGAGTCAATGGCATTTAAATTATACAACACAGAAGTTAAAATATTTCCAGAAGGTGACAACAATTGGTGTACTTAACATTTGTTTTGATGTATCAAAGTAATGATCCACAGTTCTGAGTAGCCTTCAGCATGTGAAGAATGAAGTTTACATGCGGGGCTTCTTGGAAAAGTGCAGACAAAATTAAGCTTAGCTGTACCAAATGGAGGGAAGGGGCATACATGGGGAAGGCAAGGAGAGGTGGGCTTGCTGCTCCTGCTGCTGTCAGGGGACCGGGAGGAGGGAGCGGGTCTCGGGGCGGGGGGGATGCTGCTGGCAGGGGCTGCCACCTCTTCCCCCAGAGGCGGTTGCCGCTGCCTATGGAGAGCAGTCCCTTGCTCCTGGGACCACCGTGGTACTTCAGTCTCTGACAGGAGGATTAAGAGGTCTTTTGTTAGACTAGGTGTATTATTTCTTATCAGGAAGGATCATCTGGTATATTTCAAGCAAACTGACAGAGCCTGAAGATGTAGTCAAAAAGCGTTGGTGATTTATTTCTCCACTGATTTTCAGCTCCAGTGGAATGCATGGATAAGATGCAAAAATATACCAGCTTAGAAATAACTCTTATACGATTATATCCAAGCTTCCTCCTTAATATTTAGAGTAAATATAAATATATTCATAGCATTGTATATTATGCCTGTAGAAATGCATTCACAGTGTGTCAATGTGTTACAAAAAAATAATGGAAAATACTATTTTCTAATAAAAAACACAAAAAGGCAATAAGACTAGCAAAAGTTGTCCCAAAGAGATGTATCGCTCCCTGTATTCTGTATTTGAAATTCAAATTGTAATTACAGCATTGTGCTTTGAGATTGCTCTAACAGTGATTTAGATTCTTTCCAGTAATAGCTTCTCTATAATGACTAGGTACTACTGGTGACACATAAATATCTTTGACAGATATGGTTAGTGAGCTTAATCCTGGATGTGGACGGTTCAGATAGATGCTATAATTACTGGAAAATACTGTTTTTAAAAAAAAAAAAAAAAATCACCGGAATGTTTATGTTGGGCATCTAAGACACTAATTTTCAGGACGATGGATCTGGTGTCTTTAGGAGCATGAAACTCTTTGTACAGGCAACTGGCAGAAAAGTGTATCTCTAAGCTCGTGTGCATGCATCATCACTGTGGAGTGTATATATGAATGTAGGTACATTGCCACGCTGTGGTATGCGTGTCAGGTGCTGTGCACCGTACCATGACTTAACTGCTGTGTATCATACCTAGAGGTTAGTGAGGTTTAAATGTATGTGGTTTTCAAGCAAGTGTGTGGCTGATGGTGGAGAGTGTGCAACAAAGTAGATTAATTCTGAGAGGTATATTAATAGTTTTACTTAAAGAATAACTTCTTTTGTAAATTGAGATATGTTGGTAGTGAGCATCTTTATCTTCCTTCTGGAAAATCTCTAGCCTTTTCACTGCAAGAAAATGGACAAAATCATTGCCATTTAAAATATAACCTTCAAAATATGGATGTGCATAGATTGGTGTCAAAGAGATTATATTTGCTCAAAGAAAATTTATCTAAAGGTTAACATATGTGTATGTATATATATATATATGCATGATTGTGTCCTACTGAGAGCTGTAATATAAAAACCTGGAAGTCAGACTGTCAAAATGAAAATTATTTTTATGAGGACCTCTACAGAAAAGCTGAGATAATATAGCATATCAATAATTTACATTAGACGTTTTGATATATATTTATTAATAAATGCAGATTGGATATGTAGAGTTTCCACAGTAATTAAATTATAATGTTGAAGGAATGTAAAAGGTAACGGGCCTCCTGCTGAGAGCAAGTGGAACATGTCAGGTGTGTTTAAAATGTTGCTAGCCTTCCAGAACCAATTAACTATAAACAACGTGGGCATTTTTTGTTGTATTTTAAGGAATAAAAATACGTGACTCTGAAAAACAAAATATAACTTTCTTTGTCAGGGGAAAAAAGCAGAACTACACATTGGAAATTATTGTGGCTCCACAGAGGAATTAATGTATGTGCTGCTCCAACATAATCTTTTCTGCATCTTAGTTAAATATTACTCGTGCTTCTGCAAACCTCTATTCTATTGCTATTATTCTATTATATCCTATACTATTACACTGCTTTTGTTTCATCCAGTGTTTTTCTTGGGCTAAAAATCAACAGCAATTGTTTTAAACAATGGTAGATGGATTCGGTATATTAGGACTTGGAGGTCTTCCTGCTTAGAAAAAAAAACATTGGCTGGAGCTTTGGATAGCTTCACAATGTCTAAATATCTACAGTACATCGTAAGCAGGGAAATGTAGAACTCCCTTCCTTCCTGCAGCTGTTTCATTCTTTTATAAAACTACTCTTGATCTTATGTGATGAAAAGGGCCTCAGAACTGAATAGTTTATTCATTTCATCAACACAGAGGCACAAATAGCTGACGTTGCAGAAATATGGGAAACAGCTAATGGAATTAGTAAGGCTCTGTTACAAGTATATAAAAAATTACAGCTTTTAAAATTATTCTGATAATCACAGAAATACTTCATAAGCATCTTTCTAAGGCAAGACTCAAACAGCAGCCAAATACTAAATACTAAAGCCAAATAACGTTAATATAGGTATACCAAAATTTGGTTTTCGGTACAAAAGCAGGTTAATTGCCACTGCAGAACAACTTCATTTCTTCTAACCAGAGTCTTATCCATTTGCAATGATTTTTTTGAATTAGTAACTTGGTGTGAGTTGATTCTAACACTATCGTCACAAATAACTGAATTAATTTTACAGGTTGAGATACGAAAACCAGTAATCAACAGTGATTTATGATGTGGCTTGGATTTTTGTAGCTACTTACTTGGAAGGATCTCAAAAAACTTAAGTGTGTGTTAGTCTACCTTTCAAGAAAAGTTGACAGAAAAATAAACATCTGTGTAAGATTGCAAAACAGTTATAGCAGATAAGACTAAATGTTATTTCTCCTTCCAAATTCTAAGTTTTTAATCACATTCACCCAAGAATGTGATTTGAAGGATGAATAGCTAAAATACAAATCTTGCGTACACACAGGTGTATACGTAAGATATAAATATATACAAACATATACACATACACGGATTCTGTCTTTCTGTTCATGATTGTGGCTTTTTAACCAGGAAAAAAAAAAGCAGGATTAGTGTTGATATCTTTGCTTTATCCAACAAAGATAGTAAGTCACCATTTGAGGACTGCTTGTAAGATTAGAACGCAATCTGTTGCACTATTCGGCTGCAGAAGAAAGACTTCAGTTCACACATGTTCTTCTTTCTTTTTTTCCTTTTTTAAATGGAACATCCACAACAGTTCAGTGGAGCTCAAAATTACAGCTGAGGAATGATCAGTTAAATCTCAAAAAATTGCAGGAGGGAAATAGAGTGAGAAATTAGTTTCTTAATACTGACATGATACTGTAGCCATCATTATAAATATGACTGTCATCTGATATCATTTTAGCTTTACATATGGATTTCTTATGTCTCACAACGGATGACGAAAATTTCCTCCAGTGAAATCTAAGCAGATCTATTTGAAACATTTTAATATTCATTAAACAAGGGCTTCTTCAAGGAATGTAGATGTATGCACTACTGCTACCCATGTTGCCTGAAGACCTTCTTTCTACAGATGACTCATTTGTTAACCAGCTAAATTGGCTGTGGCTGTGTGCTCTCCGTGGGAATTCATGAAAACTTCCTATACTTTCCCAAGGATGTTCCAACAGTAAATGCTAAATCTGAAGTTGGAATTGTCATTGGCTTTTATAAATTCTCAGGGCTCTGGTTCAAATCTATAAGCCACTGGAAAGATGATGAGGACTGTTGTTTGACTGTCAAGTCAAATTTTAGATATGTGTGTATATATATATATATATACACATACATACACGTGTATGTTTTTAAGTATACATAGTATATTTTTATTTACAGTGATTTTTTTTAATGTACATTATTAGTTATAGTGGTTTTACAGGGAAGAAAGTATGGCTGAAATCTCTGAAAACTGAAGAGCAGCTAGTCCCCTTATGTTGCAGACTATTGCAAAGACAACTCATTCAGCAATATCCCCCAGAGGATAAATATTTAATAAGTATGTGAAATACCCAAATAGATAATGAAGTTCTCTTTGGCTTTGTCTGTCTTTTCCTCATAATGCAAGAAATGGCGATATTCTCTCCCTAGGTGAACCAGGAACAAAGTGGGATTCTGTGGGGGAATGCTTTTCTTTTCCTTTAGTGCATGCAATGGTGCCTGAACAGATTAATTCCTTTTGTCACCTGATGTGGAGAGACAAGGACAGGATATGGAAAGAAGGCAAAGTAATTATGAAGCTTGCTATGAAAATTCTGTGTGATTCCCAGCTGTGTGCTCGTGTCAATTCTTGAAATAGATGTTACTGATTTAAAGTGATTTGCATTGTAATCAGACCACTGTGATGACAGGAGTCAGTTAGGAACTGAGGTTGGATATGAAGAAAATGTGTATTTCCTGTCCCTTGGTCCTGGCAAAACAATACTGACCGTCTGCTAATTGAGACTGAGTCAAAGAAAGCTTTCTGAAATTTCCCCAAAATGTTCCAACAAGAACAGATCTTTAAATTGGAGTTTGATGCTTTTTGGTCAATCAAACCTCCCTTAAGCCTCAGATTTGTACAGGACTACCTAAACTGATACAGCATCCTCTCCCTGTATTGCGTTCACTTGTACAAGTACTATCTCTCTCTTTCCAGTCTGTTTCACTGTTATGAAGTTAAGTTTCTCTAGTGTGTGAAATGTACCGTCTCACCTGTGCTGTAAATTTTCTGTCTGTTATTTGTGTCTCTTGAACCATCGGAACAATTGCAGAATCACAGAATAACAGAATGGTTGAGGCTGAAGGGACAGCTGGAGGTCATCTTGTCTAATGCCCTAATTAATGTTATTGAAATGTCTCTTCACATATAGTTGGCAACATTTTTTTTTCTCTGCCCAGAACTCCTTCCAATTTGTCTGTATCTGTCTGGTTTGCACCAGGTTTGTGCAATATGGTAAATTTGGGTGCAACAGTTGTCAATGGAAGACATTTAATTAGCTGTGTTGTCCACAGAATGAAATCTTTATTGGTAGGGCTTAAAATCACAATAACGTTCTTTGCTGTCATTATCAATTTACAAGTTTATCTCTAATTAGCTGTCAGTTCTCAGCCTTAGGTCTCTTCTTGCACACATTCAAAACATCTTCCTTCTGCCAAAACTGTGTTTTCAGTAGACCTCCTCTCTCCGGCAATAGCGTTCCCAATGTACTAGCTCAGGTTTTTTACCCCTAAGTTACTTAGTTATTTACTGATTTATCTCCTCTGTTGTTTTTTATTTTTCCTAATACTTCTAGGGGTTTGTACCAAAAAGCTGAAGTTCTCCTACGTCTTTTGAGTGAGACCTCTTCTACCTCTACTCGTGCCACTCTGATCTTTTATGTAGGATGGCTGCCATAGTAAAACAAAATGAGCCCTTTACTCCAGATATTTGCTGGCTAGTTCTTGATTTTGGTAGAAGGACATTGCCCTTTGTTAGAATATAAATGAGTAATTCACAAGTTACCTCATGGGCTCTTTTGCTTTTACCTACTAGAAACTCATTATAGGATCATTTAGGTTGGAAAAGACCTTTAAGATCATAGAGTCCAACCCTTAACCTAGCGTTGCCAAGTCCACCACTAAACCACATCTACCCATCTTATAAATACCCCCAGGGATGGGGACTCAACCACTTCCCTGGGCAGCCTGTTCCAGTGCCTGACTACCCTTTCAGGGAAGAAGTTTTTCCTAATATCCAACCTAAACCTCCCCTGGCGCAGCTTGAGGCCATTTCCTCTCGTCCTGTCACTTGTTACTTGGGAGAAGAGACCAACCCCCACTTTGCTACAGCCTCCTTTCAGGTAGCTGTACAGAGCAATAAGGTCT
The DNA here is from genome assembly GCF_965183815.1 of Platalea leucorodia. Lineage (NCBI taxonomy): Eukaryota > Metazoa > Chordata > Aves > Pelecaniformes > Threskiornithidae > Platalea > Platalea leucorodia. The sequence continues at coordinate 65,466,352 of NC_138827.1, forward strand.
CCCCTCAGCCTCCTCTTCTCCAGGCTAAACAACCCCAGCTCCCTCAGCCGCTCCTCATAAGACTTGTGCTCCAGACCCTTCACCAGCTTCACTGCCCTCCTCTGGACGCTCTCCAGCGCCTTAATGTCCTTCTTGTAGTGAGGGGCCCAAAACTGAACACAGTACTCGAGGTGCGGCCTCCCCAGTGCCGAGTACAGGGGCGCTATCACCTCCCTGGTCCTGCTGGCCACACTATTCCTGATACAAGTCAGGATGCCATTGGCCTTCTGGCCACCTGGACACACTGCTGGCTCCTATTCAGCCGGCTGTCAACCAACACCCCCAGGTCCTTTTCCGCCAGGCAGCTCTCCAGCCACTCCTCCCCCAGCCTGTAGCGTTGCATGGGGTTGTTGTGACCCAAGTGCAGGACCTGGCACTGAGCCTTGCTGAACCTCATACAGTTGGCCTCGGCCCATCGATCCAGCCTGTCCAGGTCCCTCTGTAGGGCCTTCCTACCCTCCAGCAGATCAACACTCCCACCCAACTCGGTGTCATCTGCAAACTTACTGAGGGTGCACTTGATCCCCTCGTCCAGATCATCAATAAAGATATTGAACAGAACTGGCCCCAGTACTGAGCCCTGGGGAACACCACTTGTGACCGGCCACCAGCTGGATTTAACTCCATTCACCACAACTCTTTGGGCCTGGCCATCCAGCCAGTTTTTTACCCAGCGAAGAGTACACTCATCCAAGCCATGGGCAGCCAGTTTCTCCAGGAGAATGCTCTGGGAAATGGTGCCAAAGGCCTTAATTAAGTCCAGGAAGACAACATCCACAGCCTTTCCCTCATCCACTAAGGGGGTCACCTTGTCATAGAAGGGGATCAGGTTAGTCAAGCAGGACCTGCTGCCTTTCATAAACCTGTGCTGACTGGGCCTGACCCCCTGGTTGTCCCCTATGTGCCACGTGATGGCACTCAGGATGATCTGCTCTATAACCTTCCCCAGCACCAAGGTCAGGCTGACAGGTCTGTAGTTCCCCGGATCCTCCGTCTGGCCCTTCTTGTAGATGGATGTCACATTTGCTAACCTCCAGTCGACTGGGGCCTCCCTGGTTAGCCAGGACTGCTGATAAAAGATGGAAAGTGGCTTGGTGAGCACTTCTGCCAGCTCCCTCAGTACCCTTGGGTGGATCCCATCTGCCCCCATAGGCTTGTGTATGTCTACATGGTGTACCGGGTCGCTAACCATTTCCCCTTGGATTATGGAGGCTTTGTTCTGCTCTTCGTCCCTATTTTCCAGCCCAGGGGGCTGGGTACCTCAAGAACAACTTAGACACAAAGTATTTCCTCAGGTAGGGGAGAGGAGGGCCAGGCAGGGTGGGATATGTGGAGCTAGAGATGTTTTCATTACTTTTCCTTCAGTGACAAAGAGAGTGGTTTTATTGTTAGTAGTAGTAGTAGTAGTAGTAGTTTCTAATTGTTGTATGGTCTTTATATTTTGTCTGACTATATAAAGACCTAGAGATAATATAGATTGCAATCATTTTTGTAACTAAGTAACAACAGGAATGTATAGATGTAAACACATATATTATTTTCTAGGTGTCTTGTCTTTTAATAATACTTTTTCATCTGCATGTCATTAGCTTGTTTTTTCCAGAAAACAACCTTATATTATTTCCCATATTTTCAAGTTCATGGAACCTGTACTAATTATTTTCTGTTTTGATTATTTGCAACTCTTTCCAATTTATGAATTTCAATAGTGTGCAGTTTGCAGCCTCATGGAGATCTGTATTGAAGACACTAACCAGTCATATAAAGCTATATTAGATTCACTGCTGTTACATTAATGAACTTTAGTATACTAAAATATTAAGAAGGATTTTTAGTAAGTCTTTCTAATATACTTCTAAACTACAGGGTGATTGCAGACAAATTCTGATTTGAAGTAGACCTCTAGCAAAAACTAGTTAATTTTCCAAACAAAATAAGAGAGGCAAAAGCATTACCTCACAAAGAAGTAGAAATTCTTCTGAAATTCAAATCCCTTTTATCTCTTCTCAAAACTCTGCCTGCCTGCTGGCAACAAAAATGGTAACTTTTTCAGTGAGACTTCACCTTTTAGGATAAACAACTTTAAAGTTCAGTTTTAAATAATCATGAATCTGCAAACCCTGCACTTGAAGATTGCATGGTACAAGCCAGTATTGTCATAGCAAACACTGCAACCTATCTGTCCCCTTGCTATTTATCTCTTTTTTTTTTTTAATCCTTAAGAAAAACAATCACAGAAAATATTTCTTTTTATTAAATAAAAAAAGGGGTAATATTAAAATCAATTTACTGCAGCTGGTTTTGTACTATACCAGTGGAATGCTGCTGGCTGCTGTGGATGCATCTGAAAAGCCTTTCATATCTAAAGAGATTGAATTCAGGCAAAGGTGAAAACAAGAGCACCAAAGAGAAAGGAAACGATGAGTCTATTTTATGAGAGGAGAGGAGGAAAAAAAAAAATGGGTTTCCTTATTTAGCTTAGCAGTGTAGCGCAGGAAAGGACTACTTTCAGAAATAGTGCCTTCTCCAGTCCTGCTTACTGGTGAAGTTAGGACCACATCACTTTTATTGAGGCTGTCTTTATATCTTCAGTAGTTCAAGGCAATGCTAAAGAACATTTAATCCACCAGAGTTCATAATCGTGGATGTGTAGCTTTCCAGGGGCCTTCTGAATTACACTAGCTCTGCAATACAGTAAAATAAAGCGCTTAAAGACAACGGGTTAATCTAGGGTTTACCATCACGCTCCCTCGTTCCTTGATGTACATTAAACGTTGTTCCATGGTCAAAATCTGTCTGTTAAGAGAACACTCCAGTTGATCCTAGGAAACACTAGTATTTAACATTGGCATTCAGATTGTCAGGGAAGGAGGGCATCAGGAAATTAGCTCTAACAGCCTGGCCTTGAAAGTCATCTTATCTCTGAAATGGTGCTGTGCATCTCTAAGCACAGTCAGGAGTCTCTGCTTTCATTTCTAATACGCCCTTTGATTTTCCGCCCCCCCCCCCCCCCCCTTTTGTCTCTGGATTAAATAGAGGATGCTTCTGCCTGTGGGTTCTTCATTTTTTAATTTCTTTTAGCAAATCAATCCTGATATAATAGTAGGTCACATATTAAATATTTGTTGTCTGCAGGCTTTGTTTTAGAGGCTTGGTGCTGTTCGTATATCAGAAATCCCTTTCTTCAAGATTATGTCTTAAAAATAACTTGCACAGCCTATAAAATTTTTAAGGGTTTAAAAAGGATGCGTGAGTTAATCAATGCACCTTTGGTTGCTAGAAACAATATCTTACATTCTGGGAAAGATTTCCACATTTAATGTTGGATGCCTGCAAGGTGATGTGGCATTACAAAGCACAGAATTAAAATACCTGTTTTATGCTGTCATTCATCTTAACACTCCACAGCTGAAGCATGTTGTGTTTTAAATGAAAATAATAACTTACACATTTTTTTCCACCTGAAATGTCTGTATGTTATTATTTCTTCTGTAGTTGTTGTTCGAGGTCCCAACTGAAATCAAGGCTTTATTTTAACAGGTACTGAATTTACACATAATAAGAGACACTACATGCCCAGTAAAATTTACAATAGATTTGAGAGAAAATGTACAAAAGGTCAGAGAAAGGAAGTGCTATTATTTCAGTTTAATGAGTAGAGAACTAAAACACAAAGAACACAAATTATTTCTTTACGATTACTCAGGAAGTCTACAGCAGGCATGAGAATGACACCTGCATCTTATGAGACCTGATGGCTTGATTAGGAAGAAAAAAAAAAAAAAAAATCCCCTTTCAGGTTGTTTTTTTTTTTTTTTTAATGGAATTGTTTATTGAAGTTCTTTGTAGTTCTTACATGAAAGAAGCTGTAGAAATAATAACGTTTGTAATTAGGTAACCTTAAAAGCATCTTACTTGGCTCAGTAGTAAAACTTGAAGGTGAGCTTTCCTCTGAAGAAATATTAGGAGTACATGGTGACTAATTACAGGCTTGGGGGCAGTTGCAAGCATCTTGTCCTGCGCTACTGGGTAGTGGGTACCCAAGTAAATTCTAAAAAGTTGTGGGTTTGTTTTTGGTGAGAGCGTCTTGATGCAATGTCTTCAAATAAGAGTCCCCTCTCTGGCATCCTGGCTGTCTTTCTGGTAGGAGGCTTGGCCATTGAGACAGCCCTTGAATTGCAGCTTCACAGGGGAACGGCTACATAAGCATCCCTCCTGGCCAAAAAATACTAATAATGGAGCAACCAGAGTAAATCTTGTTCCGTATGTCTATTTTTATTTCCCTTGCCTTTTTTTTCTTCCCCCCACATCCTTAAAGTCCAGCGACATGTTTGTGTAGTATTTGGCAGAATGGTGATGATTTTTACAGGGATCATACTATAACATATACATTAATTAAGAAATTATAGATAACTATGCCCTTAGAAAAAGTTATTTGGGACAAGGGGGGAGAAATACAAATTGCATCAACTGTGCAATCCTGCAAAGAGCTGTCTTGTATAGCAATTCCTCTTTTGCTGCTCTTCAGGAGGAGGAGCAGAGCCTCTTCCCTAGCTTGGTATCTAGAGACTTGCATGCACTCTCTTTTAGGCTTGGAATTTAGGTAGGAGCAGCAAAAGCTGAAAATACTGCTGCAGCAATAGAAGGGCAGGAAGGAACCTTCAATGATAGCTCTAACACGAAGAGTCATTAAAAAAATTGAACATTTTTATTTACCCTACTTAGCTGGCTTTTTGCATTTAATTTCCAGGTATTTCTTTAAAAGGGGAAAAAAAAATTCTAATAGCTAATACCAGATGTTGTTGGTAGTCTGACTGATTTTTGTGAATGTGTTGGTCTGTCTATATTATGTCGAGCTGAAATTAATGAATGTTCCTGGTATACTAAAATTGGATATTAAAGAGAGTCACTGCGTCGTGTGATTTTGCCCCATTAATTGAGTAGTAGATAGACTTGCTGATGTTTGTGATCAGAAGGCTGCCGGCACAGTCCTAGCATGGTCACCCCACATCTGAAAATGCTCATTCTTATATGCAGATGTGAGGTGGGAAGCAGATATGCCTTGATCTGTTTAATTCAAGTAGCGCATCAATTTATAAACAATATTAAAAAGTAAGTTTCTTCAAAGTGTTGTTTTATGATTTTGCTGTGTTTAATAGCTTTTCCCTAGAATTATCAATTTTCTTCTCTAATTCTCCAGGGAGATGTTTAACACGTTGACTCCTATACACACACAAACACATACCATTTCAGCACAACCACCTCATTATCTTGCAAAGAAATGATGAGATTTTTATGCTGAAGCAACCTGTGTGTCAGTCAGCCACTTCACCCTGAATTTTCCAAATGCACTGAACATGAAGTCCAAAGAGATGACAAATACTCCTAGTGGAAAAACTGGCTTTGAGTTTCTCTTTTGTTACCAAAGACAATTGCAGCAACAAGAAATGAGGCAAATGTAAAGTGTCTGACATTTCGGTGTTGCAGAAAGAATGTTCTTGAGTGGGGGAAAAAAGCTGTGCTAAAATACCTGGTGGTAGCAGCCAATGCGTCTCTTCAAAGAGGAAAGCTCGAGAAACCCGTTGTCACTGTAAACAATTCATTCTCCAGTGATTTTTCTATAATGACACTTTCCAGAATCTAGCTAGTCTTATGTGAAGCTACCCCTTCTGAAAAATGTAAAAGATGTCAAGTTGTCGTATGATATTAATGCATGTTAGACAGAAGAAAAGCGTTTAGTGAAGTATTTAGGTAAAATATACAAAATATTGCTAAAAATAGCATTTGATTAAGGCAGGGACGGTCTTTTTACTACTTGCTGTGTAGTGTAAATGGTATGTATGTTTTGAATGAGCTGGGTTTTCGCACTGTCTTTTGGACGATATCCACAAAGAAGGGATGCAGTCCTGGACCAAAGATTCAAAACACCCAGCAACTCTGAATTTCTGAGGTTTCATAAATTATGTAAGTTGTGTATTTGAGTTAATAAGGGGTGTTATTTTTTTCCTGCCAATCTTTCTGTGTATGTGATGGACATGTGAAATCAGGGAGAAGCTCAGATTACTGGGATAACACTTTTTGTGTTAATACAGAGTTACTGTTCCTGTGGATCGTCTAGGACATACAAGGTATTCCTTTGGTACAGTGTGTAGAAAATACCTTACAGAAAGATTTTGTTATAAATATAATGCAGCATCATAACTATTGGGATGAATCTATTTGCATTCATGGGGGAAAAAGATCATATTTTCTTTTTCTTTTTCACACACACAGGTGTCATGTCATAATTGTACTTTATGTCCATGTTTTACTTTTGTCCCAAACAAACCTGCTTAGGCTTTGTTTTCCTTCTAATCTGTTGTGCAAAGAAATACTCTTCTTAGGGATATCCCTATGTGCTAGGTAACTTAGACAATGCATTTTCTTTTTGATCAGTTAAATACTCACCTGAGTTAAAATTGAAAGATACCACTCTGTTTAAACAAGCATTAAAATAAAATGGACTTTTCTTCATTTCTAGGTGTTGTACTTCATATATAATTCATTTTTTTATCTAAAAAGTATATTTTCTCATTTCACTTTAATAGCAAGAAATTAATTTAACAGTGTGAATATAGAGGTTTGAGAATAAAAGGGACCTGAGACACTTAGGATAAGTTCCTAACTCAGTCGCAGAATAATCATTCTGGCATTGATGTCTGCAAACAAATCTTTTACTTTCATCTGTATTCTCCCTTCTCTTCCATTTCCTCTAATTCTTCTCCTTCTCTCCCTGCACTGCCCAAATATATTTCTTTTTAGGTGCCTGGAGGTGGGGGGAGCAATGGAGTTGTTCTCTACCCAATCTACCAGTTCTGGATTGCCTTTTTTTTTTTTTTTTTTTCTTTTTTTTCTTTTTCTTTTTCTTCTCTGTCTCCCCCCCGGCTGGAATCATGAAAGCTTTCTCTGGCACATGGGTAATCTTCCTGATGCTGTTTACATCCAAAATTGCAGACAAACCACGATGGCTCAGCGTTCATTGAAGGCTGTATGTTCAGGACATGAGCCTGGCATGGGCTTTCTCAAACGTACCTGGGTCAATCCCTGTATAAGGCCAATGTCCTGATGATCAGAACAAATGAGTCTCCTGTTTACACATTTCCTCTTGGTAGAGCGCAGTGCAGCAATGCCTGGGTTATTGAATAAACCCACTCCACATTTCAAAGCATATAGCATGGCACTGCATCAATACATTTTCCAACCCTGAACTTTCAAAAAAAACCTTTTAAGATCCACTTTGATTAAACATAGAGCAGTTCAGCTGTTTGGAGGCAGGGTAGAATGGGCTAATATCACCGCATTATGGAGACGGTATGGGTTTGCGGTGGCTACCCAGAGGGAGAAGGAATGACATCATTGCCGTGCTTGTTTTTAACCCGAAGCAGTGTGCTCTCCGGTTACACCCATCCTCAATGCAATTTACAGAACGGGTTTCAAAAGAGGAGGGCTGCCATGAAAGGAGGTATTTCAACCATGATCGGTTCTAGTCAAAGCCATTACTATGTTATTCTATACTCTTTCTAGATGATGTATAAATTCTATGCCTTATTTGTAAAAGCACATATTATCAAAGCTATCCATTCAGTATTTTCAATTAATTAATATCCACTTTATTGCAACTCTGCTAGTATTTGTTTCTCACTTCTGTTCTTGTTACTGGGCCAGGTGAACTAATGATAAGTACCCGCTTACTGTTTCTGTCGATAAAGCCAGGGTATCCAGCCAAAGGTAGCTTACCATATTATCAAGGGAAAACTCCATTACTAAATGTGACCAGTTGCTTGTGAACAAACCATAAAAACACCACTTGCCATGTAAAGTACTCAAAGGGAATTAATTAGTTCAGTCTTTTAGTTGAATCCAGGTTATAGGTACATTCATTCGCTTTGAAGTGTTTAAATAAGCAGAGTCCTGAGGAGCTAAGCTCCCTTCATGCAAGTTGCACATTATAGACATTTAAAATATTAATAAAAAGAAAATATGCAAATGCACACATACACATGTGCCCTTAGAAGGGATCATGCAGAATTTCTTCTTTAAAATTACCTGGATTTCATGGTCTAATTAATACTATTGTATAGATAAATGGAGGGCGATAGAATGAAATGGCAGTAAGAATTTCTCATGAGCAGTGAGGAATGAGTTGTCATATATGATGTTTCTTTCCCCAGTAGCTGAAGGTAGTAATGGACAGGCTCCTGGCTCAGACATTAATCTTCTCAGCTATATCCATAAATGAAATGTCATGCCTAACAACTCCTCTTTAATGGTATTTCATCTTAGCTTTCCCTGATTAAAATTAATGTCTGTGCATGTATGTATAAGAATGGGGATAAAAAGATCTACATATTCAGATGGTCAGAGATTATACATTCACATACAGAGTGCCCAATTTCAAAGCGTAGATAGAAAAAAAACAACCACAAAAAAAAAAAGTCAGAGCACCTGTTCTTAGCAAACGTGACAACCTGCCAAAATTTCATCTTGAGATGTGCTTAAGACTATGACATAGATAACCAGAAATTACTGTGCACTGGGATAGCAAATTAAAATCCAGAAGTCAGTGAGGCCACAGGATATTGGATTTAAGACCATGACGAGGTTGTCAATGTTTCTGACATTTCATTGCTGGAACGATATCAGTGTACTCAGTGTGTGTATATATTTGAATGCTAAAGCCAGGCGAAACTCTAAGTCAAATCCATAGGGAAACTTGTCATCATAAGCAATTGAGCATCCTCGGTTACAGCCAGTCATGGGGACCAGAAGCAAGTCTGAATGTATGTACTATGAAAGAAATAGAAGAAACATTATTCTGATGAAACAGAACTGAGACGTGAAGTTTATTTTTAAGTTAAAAACTGGACTTCGGGTCCAGCTCAGTATGGCTAGTCATCTGGTATATTATGAACGTGAAATAAGAAAATGCCAATTGAGGGGAGCGAGCTGGTTAGAACCCCGCAGTTTGCTCTTTCACTCCGAGTTGGCTTTATGTTGCTGTGTACAGGGGTGAGGGTTGTCACTGGGGTTCAGACACAGACACAAGTCACATTGTTGAGTTTTCCAAGTATTGCGGATTTGTTCCAGGTCTGTTCAGAAGAGACACATTGATGTTATTTCTCAGAACACGAGTTAAATCCCTAAATTCTCGATTAATCAGTTTTAGCTTGGCATTTAAGTCTGCCTGAATTTTACTTGTCCCACCCTAGTTTACTAATCGAGCAGAGCACTTTGTATTTTCTTGTCCTTTGAACAGCCTTGCTTGACTAAATCAGATGCTTTTTAAAAAAATACATCAATAAGCTGGGACAGAAAGGTAAAATTTTAATGATCCTCACAGGTCCTTTTTTAGGGGTGTTTTATGGATAACAGTATGAGACATGACTGACGTGTTAAAGCATTTTGTCCTTTGCCTTATCTAACTTAATCTTTTGCCTTAAAAAGGGCAATATTTCTCACGAAACATAATCTCCTATCACTTCTGACCACAGATCCAACCTATAATGTTATCTGACAGTAAATACATAGCCTCGTCAAATCACTTATCTTCCCACGTTTCAGCAATAATTTTGAGGGAATCTGAATAAATTACATCTCAAATGGTACAGCTGCTCTCAAACAGCAGAACTAATGAATTGTCATGACTGGGAGAGAGGGAGAGGTGCCTTGCATCCGTAATCCGAGACAGCTGACAGGATGATGCCTGATCAGGTTTAGTCACCATCGCTAATTACATGCTGAGAAATTATAGCCACTTTTAAGTTAATGGCTGGTAAACACCTAGTGACAATTTATAGCAAGAAAGGACTTGCCCTGCAGCTTAAAAAGGGGGTGGGAAGGACAGTTTATACTGCTGTGCTGACCCTCCAGCAGTAACTGTCCAACCCAAATTACTCTAAACTGATGGCCCTAGTTACTTCTGAGGCTTTTTAAATCTCTTCATATTTATAGCTTTTTAATATCCGTGGTATTCTGTTTCCAAAGGCATTCTAAATACAAAAATGGAGGACACTTCCATTTTAGATTTTTTTTTTTTTTTTTTTTGGTAGAGATGTATTAACGCTTTAAAGGCAAGTCTACTCAGTCATAAGCAAGAATTCAATTCTCCTTCTCCTCCGTCAGTTCTTCTTCTCATCTAAGTTTGTAAGGTTGTAATAAAAAATGCCAGTGGTGTGATGGTTATACCAACAATAAAATCATTTGCTCTCCATTTTTATCTGAAGATACTGAATCTAGCATGCTGGTTGTATTTCTAGAGTGGATTTGAGTGAATACTAGCTCAGTCAGCAGAGTTTTCAATCAACCCTAGTGTTCTGTAAAATCGGGAGTACCTTGTCAGGTTTGAAAATGTTAATGGACTAGCTGGCAAGCACGACTTGAATTAGAATCTGAAACTTAAATTTCACTGTGCTCTTCCCCCTGCCCCCCCCCCCCCCCCCCCCCCAGTAACTTGCATAAATTGTCTGGTAAGCCAGACCAAGTGTTTCAGAATGCAGATCTGTGATACATAAACTAAGGTGAAGGCAATAAGTGAGAAAGGTAGGTAAATGACACTAAAAATACAGTAAATTCACGTGGGCCTTAAATTTGTAATACTGTACATGCTCCTGGGCTGCTTTAGTGCTGCTTAATATTTATCAGCCTGTGAATCTTCCTTCCAGACCTGTTGCAGTATTCATCCTCTGCTGTGTAGGAGAGAGAGCAAAATCTAAAATCAATGCATGTCTTAATACTCTGATACTGAAATGCTCAGTCTTGCTTTGATGTCCACATTTTGGAAATAAAAAAAATCCAAGAACAAAAAAGACCCACATTGACTTACTTCAGTTTATCAGTATAAAGAACTTTCTTTAGCTTTGAAAATGCCTATTTGTTTAATTTATCAAGATGACAACTGAGATGGAATTTGCTGTTGTGTGATAGTTTATCATTGACAAAAAGGAGAGCTGGTGAAGGGGCCTCTAATTTTTCAGGGAAGAGTATGACGTATTTTGATCTATGGACAAATTCTAATGAGATACTAGGCCCAAATGTTTAACTGTTCAAAAATGATGAAACCACCAGAGCAGCCTGAAGAGGCAAAGGGCAAGTTTTCTATTTCTTGTTGCCTTCTTATTGTACTGAACTTCTGGAAACTATACTTCAGGGTATCGAAAGTAAAACAGTGCAATGGAGGGTTAACTTCTTTGTTCTTATTACTCTTTGGTATATTTGACTGGAAGGTCTTTACCTTTAAAAAATGTAAATGAACGTGTAAACTTAAGGCGCTGGGCTACAAGTGTTTTTATTATCTGTTTAAATGTTGTTTAAAAAATTATGTTTAAAAAACCCAAAAGGTATTACTACTGAATTTCTTGTTTCTTCCTGCTCAATTGCAATCAGTTCTGGTGACAAAGTGACGCAGTATTTGTATTTGAATGCAAAAGAATCTCAGTTATCAGAGAGTTATCTCAAATTCATCAGAGATTTCTCAGATTTGGCCTCTACACAGAGAGTTCCTCTGTACAGCAGCTTTCGTAGACATACAGATAGTGTTAAAAACTATAAAATGTCTTTTTAATTTGGAAAATGAAAAATGTAAAGATAAAGCTTGGTAATGCATTAAAACTTTAGGAAGTCATGAATATGCTTACTATTAGGTCACTACTTACATATATGGAAACCTTTTAGAGGGGAGACCCTATTTATACATTCCGCTTGAGGGAAAAGTAAATTGCTGATAACTGTGTTAAAATTTCACTAAAAAACCCTCACACCAACTCATGCTATGGAGGAGAAAAATGATGAATTCTGAACAGCAGACAGCATTACTTTTTTCACTGAAAGTGTTAATTCCTGCTCCCAAAGACTACCAATACAAAACATGAATCAAATTGTCACTCTTGGCTACTAGTTTTGACTTCCTGCCTTTTGAAAAATTTATAGCCACTTTGTTCCTATTTTCCAGTGATGTCAGTGAGAAACCAACCTTCTCCTTCATAGACGTTGCCTCTTATCTGACTATCACAAAAGGCTCTTGCCAGATGACATTTGTTACCACTGGATCAACAATGTTTTACAACACAAGGGAAGAAAATACTGGAGGGGTTAACAAAAAAAAAAATCCACCCAAAGGAAAAAAAAAATAAATAAACAGACATGCACAACCCCCCCCCCCAAAAAAAAAAAAAAAAATCCAACCTCCAAAAACTGTAGAAATAAATGCAAACTTACTAGGCTAGGAAGGTTATCAGTATCATATTTTTATTTATGTATTTTTCAAACTTTTTGCATAAGTTTGAAAAACTTTCTTGAAAAGGTTTATATGCTGGGTCTCTTAGGATCTGATCAGAATATCTTCCACAATCACAAACAGGAGAGGAATGCATGGATGGTTCATCTCTATGACTTTTATTGGGCAGGATGGGAGAGATGCTAATTCTTGCCAATATAGTAGCCAAATTTTTTTAAATCTTGTAGGAGCTTCCCCTAAGAAAAACTATCAGCAGTACTATAGCATCATAAATATCTCATCAAAAGAAGTTCCCTGTTTCTCCAGTTTGCATTTGATGCTCGGCCTCCTTCTAAAGAGATAACAGCCCATTGTAGTTCACTTAAAATTATCAAAAATTATTCAGTACATCATGTCTCCCCACTAACAGAGCATTAACACTTCACCACCAGTGGCACAGATCAACAGCCTTCCTGGATACCTTCCTAGGAGGAGCTTTAAGTTCTTTAATTAGCATGCTATTGCAAAAAGGATTATTTAGAAATGTATTTGCACCTTCAATTTTGGTGTGTGGACCCTTTGACTATGCTTGGACTACGGTCAGATAAATAATTGTATTAATTTCAACAGTCTTTTCTATGAAGAAGCTAAGGTTTCACTAGGACATTCCACCCAAGCAGACTTATGCAAGCCACTTCTTTTCGTGTATCTTATCCCGTTTATACAAAAAACCCTAAGTGATAGCACTCTATCAATAACCCTTCACTTTACTCTTCTGAGGGGGAGTGCTTACAGCATGCAGGCTTCCTAAAATAAGTGGGTGGAAAAATTGTAAGACTATCTGTTCTCTACGGATGTGCTTTAAAGGTGCCTAAATCATTCTTTTGTGCCGTTAATGAACGGCAGAAAGTGTTTTGGAGGCTGCACCGAGGGTTGTTGGTTCCATAATGATTTGGTATCTTGTGACCCCCATTCAGAAATGCCCAGTGTCTGAAACAGTGCAGAGTCAGTTCTGAAAGCTTTTTGGGCTGTTTGTTTTAATGATTAATCTGGAAATATTTATGCCTGGTGTTCTGCAAGGGCTTCATTTGGATTATCTTATTGCATGTTTCCTTAGTAAGGGAGTAGCTTGTGTATCAGGAAAACATGCTTTTTTTTAGTTAGATTAAGAATTGGTTTAAATAATATATAAAAATTATCGTCAAGTGAAAAATCACTACTTGAAGATGCTCTAATGAAGTCCTGAAACGGTCATTGTCTTCCTGCTTTCCTGAAATGGCATAAAAATCTCCCATATTTTAAAGAAGGGAGCATAAGCATGCTAAAGAATACTATATTTGTTCATATATCCAAAAAATTTTTTTTTCCTCTCTCGTAAAGCAGCTTAAAATTTCCAATTAATATAGAAAGCAGGTAAACTGGTACTGAACTGGGATTGAAGGGGGCAATCATTTTCTCTTTCATTACTGAAGTCCAGTAAGTTGTTTTGTTTGTTTGGGGTGGTTTTTGGGTTTTTTGAGTCTTCAACTAAGCGAACTGGAAACAGGAAAAACACTGCCTGTTTCACCACTGCTGTACACATTAAACCATCTTTTTTTTTTATGTATGTCACTTAATTGCTAATGCTGAAAGACTTCGCAAAACTGCAGAAAACCTCTTGTTAACTGTAGTGAAAGCCATGATGATAGTAATGCTGAGTAAAAACAGTAAGTGACCTGATTTAATACCTCTTAAAGGAGTTACTTTTGCAAGTTGAATTAAAGAAATAGCCGATTTCCAAAAAAAGCCTCTTTGCTTTGCAGCGTAGAAAATTAGAAATTCTGCTGTTGCTACCTAGCAATGGTTGTCATAATGCAAAATACTTGCTTAGAATCATGAGTTCTATTCAGAAATACAAAACGTTTTTCTTGACAGTCCTCTTTGGTGGCTTCATGTCACCTCGAAATCAAAGCATTGCTTTGCTGGATAGCTTGTTTTCTCACAGCCTAATGGTATCTATGCTGACTGGATGCATCATATCCCAAAGTGCACGATAAAACCGAGGTCTTAATCAAACAGCTTTGGTTCTGGGTCTGCTAAATCAAACAAAACAACCTTGATGGGTACAAAACCCTTAATAGTTTTCCATTAAAAGGGGCTATACTATATCACTATGGTTGGCGGGGACATAAAAACAAAACAAAGGAACGCTTGCTAGTGTTCAAACATCCATTGCGGTAATACTTTTCAAAAATTAGCACAGAAAATTATCTGGCTGCAAAACCCACTTGCAGAGTATTACAGCTCTGGATCTGACATTGGCACTACTTTTCCTTTTTGCTGGGGAATTTACTGTAATCCAGAGATGAGGCTCTGAAACCCGAATTCAGTCAGGAACATCCCGCACAGTTTTATTCTCTCCAAGGACGTATCATAACCTGACAGATGAGACCAGGGTTGCTTGTAACTGGTCTAGACACGACGGCACAGAACTCGGCGTGGCCCAATTTACTGAGCTTCTTTATGCTGCCATAACTTTTTAAACTGGTTTCATCCATTTTTGCACTACTCTGCAGAGCAGATGCTGAAGACCCATGAAACAGGAAAGCATCCCGGTTGGTGAACTGAAGTGGCAGACCAGTGGCTTCAGGGGAAGCTACATGAAAATGTCTGGGACTGGCAATGTAGCCTGTCACCTTGTTAAGCTGGTAAGTGGTGAAATGCTATGTTCACCTTTCAAAAACTAGCAGGATGTTCCTGTTCACGAAAGAGAGAAGAACAAAAAAAAAAAAAAAAGGCAGAAGTTTGGGGGTTTTTTTTGTTTTTTTTTTTTTTTGGTTTGTTTTGTTTTAAGGAACTAAGTAGAAACCTCTTGAGGGAATTATAAGTTGGGCATATGCTTTCAAACTAGACCTCCTTGGATCTTTCTTAGAACCAAACTGCATATGCATGTCAGACAAATGCCCAAAACTTTATCACAGACCTCACAGGGAAAAGTTTTTTAAAAACTTAAAAATTTAATTTTTGTCTGAAGCAATTTTATTGTAGCTGCATTAATTTGCCTACACTCAATTTTATACAGGAATGAAAGACAACCATTCCTCATGCTCAACAATTCTAGCTGGAAGGGGCCAATTACAAAATTTCTCGCCCAAAAATCTGAACTTGCTTCCTCTAGGACAGAAGGGAGCTCATGGGAATGGTCCCCAAGGAAGGCAGATCTCTGACCTGTACCTTAAGTGCCAGGAGCAACAACATTGCATAGGAATAACTAGTCATGAAGGCAGCTTGTTTTGGTTTTTTTTTTTTTTCCAGGCATCCTGTGTTTTAGTAGGGATCCTGGTATGGGATCAGGGCATCTTGCCTTCTCAGTTCCCGGATCCACCGGATTCACGTGCAGCAACACAGGCTGCAGAGGAATTTGGCATAAACAAACTCCTGCAATACATATAACATCTCTAGTTGTCTGGTGTAGGGTCATCTGTTAAGTGCATGGTAAACCAAAGCATGTTACCAACACTTTAAAAAAGCAATGGAAATAAGCCAGGGAAATGTTGCATGTTCAGACAATTAAAAAAAAAAAAAAAGCCTCCCAGATGAAACAAAGTCCTGTAGTAATGCCTGTAAAATCCCTTGGCACCGCCAGATTTTCAAGTGTTTCACTTCGATTTGCAGTTATGCTAATGAACATTCAAATGTTTCTGTCCTTCTGTTTGTTTTTACTTTTTTCCAATCTGGCCCAATAGTATGCTTTTAAGATCTTAGATAAAATCATGTTCTTTGCCTGTGCTTAGAGCACGTGTTCCCCATTCTTCACTTTAAAATCACTGGTGCCGAGTCTGTTTGCAACAAGGTGTATTTTTTTCCTAGAGATGATGGGCTGCAGCTGTTCCAGACATCTCTCAAATGTTCAGTGGGACGGTGAGACAAACACCTGTTTGTTTCCAGTGTCTGTATAATCTGTACTAACCATTTTTGCGGATGGTGCACTACATGATTCTTTGAGGTACGTGCTAAATAGTCATGAATGACTTGGAAGGAACGCTGGAAAAAATAGAGAGATTGAAACTTCCAGCAGTTTCTGCTCCCATCAGATTTTTAAGCCTGGTTGGGTGAGGGACAGCACAGAAAGGGGAGTGGGAAAGGGAGGACTTCAAGAGTGCAAATGTTCCTGGGCTGCTAAGGTGCCATTTTTCAGCTATGAAAGAAGTCTTCTGTAATACAGAAATGAAGCAGTTTATCCAGCAGAAAAAAAGTGTTGCACGTTATTGTTTTTAGCAGGAGTTGGTGGTTCATCATTTGGACACATCAGGTACTTTCTTTGTGACTATTGTATAATTTAAAATGACAGTGTTTCACACGGTGACAAAATGACTGATCTGTGGTGGAAATCTAGCATGGCAAGAGAGATTCAGCCAAGCGATACTGTCTTGAAAGGGAGTTGGAAGAGCACTTTGCTTTTAGTTTATTTATTTACTGTGCTTTACCTTTGCTGATTCACTACAAAGGAATTGGGAACTGTGAGTGCCATCTTGAAATGTCTCTGATTTGGGGGGGGGGGGAGGATTGTATTCATAGCATTCTCTCTTCCAACATTTTGAGGACTTATTTATACAACATTGTTCATCACTTTGGAAATGGAGCTAAAATGAAACCTAGCGCACTTGCTGTGGTTGCAATATTTTTGTCCGTCCACGTAGTAAGAAGAAAAAAAAAAACAAACAAAAAAAAAACAAAAAAACAAACCTGCAGTTAAAACTCTCTCAGCTGGTTTAAATTGTCACGGTTGCTTTTGTGACTCAAATAGCAGAGAATATAGCTTGCATTTCAGAGGTGTCGATCTTTCCCAACCCAATAAATTCCTTGATGTGCACAGTAGTTGCATTATGATAAAAACACAGTACGAGCTGGTCACCACTGATAGCTAATGGTAGGAAAATACCCTGTGGCTGGGAATTTACTGCTGCCATTCCTGTGACAGGAGCCAGGCTGAGATCTCGACACGGCTCCATAACCCCATACAAATTTTCTCCTAAGGGACTGAGTGGGACTTTGAGGATGGGAGTGAAGGCAAATTGTGAGGTAACAAAGGAGGATTTGTTTTCTGTAGAAAAATGGTGTATACTATTAATAATGTATTGATTAAATAAAGTCTAGCTAAAATGCATTCTGTTCAGAAAGGACTAAAGTTAAATGAGATTCTTGAAGTGTACAAACACCTACCAGCCAAGTGCTACTGAATGATATGACTTACTATCTCAGAAGCTGGAGTTATTTCTAAATATTATACAGTTGCTTAGACTGAAATTAATAGATGGGCATATTGTGACTTTTTTTTTTTTCTTAAGTCACTTTTACTGCTGTTCCTGTGAGAGGTTGTGACAGCAGGATTGGTTTACTGTGAGGATGATGCCTGAGATCATCCTGTTCCCCATCTTGCCAACAGGTTTCTTTTTTAAAAGGGTTTCCCATCCTCCTTTCCACCTTGCTTCCCTCTTGGGTTGCAGGGGAGGCGTATGCCGAGGCAAGTGGTGGAGAGCTGGGGGGAGGTATTCAAACAAACCTGCTAGCTTTAGCTCAGCAAAAGAAACTCTGTACATGCCACCACTGTTAGTCGCTATCAGAACCACTACTACACAGGTCCAGGAAGACGTAGCAATCTCTAGTCATTTAAGGAATGTGAGTTCTGTGGCTGACTGGCTGGTCTATGCTTTTGCGTTACGGGTTTGAACTATTCTGTGGCCATAACCAATTGTAAAATGCCATAAATGGAACAATATCTTGAATGAAGCTACATAGCGTCCTTCAGATTAAGAACTGGTACTTTAAGTATGACTGTTACAATGGCAGTTTTACAAAGCTACGCTAACTCTTGTAGATGGTGTTTGGTTTGGTGAGCAAATTGCATGGTGTTAAGGCAAGTGTTTCTCTGCCCAGTTGTTGTTCTATGGCTGTGTTCAGTTTGAACTTCTCTCATTATTTTTGCCATTAACTGATATTTCTAAACAAACATAAATGGTCAGACCCCCAAATCTAATGCTCATACATAACACTTCAAAACAAAGCATTAAAAAAAAAGAAAAAAAACTATCTGTGCTGTAGGAGACTCAGATTTCCCAAGTAACATTTCAAAGGCTGTTTCAAAAGTCAGGCTGGTCTGACTGGTTAGCGATGCACTTTTGAGATTTAAAGTCTGATTTCTTGCTTCTACCTTCCAGCCTATGGTTTTAGTCTTCTGTGGAGATGTGCTGAACAGAACAGCTGGCCTGTAATTGGGAGAGATTGCTGCAGACACTTATCTCTGTGGGTGTTACTCCTGTTCTTGGCATTATTGCAGTTAAAATGGTTATCATTTTCATCTATAGTGTCTTTCTCAGACAAAAATAAGCATGTGCCACTTACTTACCTTTTCAGTATTATTGAATCGTTTCAGTGTTGACTGATTTTACTTTTCTTTTTTTTCTTTTCCCCTGCTGATCCTGGGGTTGGCTATAGCATAGCAAAAGTGGTACGTTGTTATTGCTTACATGCTATTTAGCAGAAGCTTGCAGGATCTAAATGAGCTTAAAATTTCTGTTCCGCTTACCATGATTGGAGTGACAAAATCTTTTATCCTAACAATCAGGAAAAAATCGAAAGTATTTTGTAAGTAAGTGTGCTCCCAAATTCTACAGTAATTCCGCAGCTTATTCAGATCTTGTCACACTGGCTGCTTTTCATGCCACACCTTACAAGTTTTCTTGTAACTCTGACTGCTCCAGGGCAGGTGCCCCTCTTGCCCAGACAGTCATTTCCTAATTCTTATAAATTGGGCAGCCAAACTGGTGCGATCAGGCTTCACGTGAGTGTTGAAAGAGGGCTCGTACTAAGTAAGGGACTGGGACTCTAGAAATCTGATTTCAGTTACTATCTTTAGCAAATATTTGTGATCGCACTGAATCCATTAATCAGTCTGGGTGTGATCTGCATCCTACCAACATTAATAAATGTATTTCTTTTGATTTCAGTGAACTTCAGCTTCCTCATCCACTAAGCGTGGCCACTGCTTTCTTGTTTCTCATCTTTTTCTGTAAAACAGACACAGCACAATGTACATTTAGGCATCTGGGAAAAATAAAACACATGGCTCTGGTGGCATACGAGTAATGCTACTAATGATGGAAGAAAACAACCCTTTGAAGGTCAAGTTACTGCACATCCAAGATCCAGAAAGCATTTGTCATGCCCTGAGAATTGATCCGAAATATGATCAATCTTGGAGAATAAATCACCACAGAAAGCACACGTTAGAAGATCTCTAACTGAAATTCCCTGTGGAACTGATTTTCTGGAAGCAGATTTGAGTATAGCATTGGTAATAGGACGAGCGTGCTGGAAGGAGGCTTGCTATAATACACGCGACTGAAAAACTGAAAAATAGCGGAGACAGCAGAAAAAGCGAGAAATACATCAGTGCTTACAGACAGAGGGACTAAAGCTTCTTCTTCCAGCACTGTGGAAACCTGGATCACACTTCAGATGCGTAATTATAAACGTTAAGCATAAGGACCTCATCTTGATAGTTTTAATGCCAGTTACCTGTAATAAACAGAAAGCCCAACTCCATGAAGACTTTAAAATAGGAAAGAAGGGGATGACTAACTACCGAGGGTTGCTACCACCTTAGAGCTCCTTGTGTTGCAAACTCTAGATAAGTAAAAAATAAGACTGTTTGCCTGTTTCATAAAGCTAAGCATATTTGATAGTGCCATATCATAAAACCCCTGTCTCTTGAGAAACTGTGTGTAGTAGTTGTAAAAGTACTAGATTTATTCTAGGAATTTTCTGGGTCCATAATTTTTAATTGCTTTTATTACTTGGAACTCAAGGCAAAGGGGCAAAGAAGCAATTGGTAATATGTCCTCTAGTCACATCATTTCAAGCAATCAAGCCAATGTCCTGTGTAAACAGAAAGAAAGCAAAACCCAAAGACGAAAGCTCTGTCTGGTATTACCTAGGATTAACTAGTGAAAAGAAAAAAGGTATTCATAAAAAAAATAGTAGAGGGTTAGCACAGGTCTTCCCCCTGAACAGAGAATACACAACCTTAAACCCTGGTGGGTCTGCTCTGTGCCTATTCAACCATTTTTGGCTTTCACAGTTTGTGCTAACATGGGCTAGAACAACTGTAATAGCTGTAGGGGGAGGAAAAAAAATATTCTGCTGTAGTGTTCAACCCATTTCTTTTCAACAGCTCTCTCTTTGTCTTTCATCTATGGCAACAAAGAGCCAGTGCTCCTTTGCAAAATTAAGTCCTTTGCACAACATACTCTCCATGCAAAGGTAGGCACAAATCCACAGCAAGTGTTACAAATGGGTTTTTATCGTTTGGCCAATAATGATGATGGCGTGATAGTTCCTAGCAATGAATTATTAAGATGATGGTGTTAGCCATGGCAAGTGGTGATCTAAGTTTTGTCACACCAAGGGAGCCTTAATATCTTCAAATCATATACAGCTTTATCACACTTTCTCTCTTTTTTAGTAGCTATTATCTATCAGCCATTCTTCTTTTTCTTCCTCTTGCTTTCTCAGATGAGCAGAGATCTTTGATGTTTCCATTTACTCGCTCTGTGACTGGCTCAAACAAACAAAAATCCACAGGGCTTTGAAAAAGGAGGAGCAGTGAAAGAGAAAGATTACAGTCAGATAGAAAAGACATACATTTGTCTGTCGGTTGGTTGGTCTGGTTTTGATGCTGACATTTGCTAGTATAAAAGCATTAGGGAGAAGCAGCAATGGCATTTTTAGCATTGTGCTGCAAAAATAGCCAACTTGAATCTTCCTACTTGGCTTATGGCTATTCAATATTCCTTCTGACCCCCTCACTCTTTCACCTGTGCTCCCCTTCTGCTATCTTCTCAGTTATGGCCTCTGTTCTCACAGAAGCAATCACTGGAGCAGCAGCAAGCTGAATACAACTGTTGCTTTAGCTACTATTCGAGTACATCATGTTGCAGTTCACTGGGATTTTTGTTACCTTTTTTTGCTTATTTATTTTGAGAGTGCTTTGCCTCTTCTTAGAGGAGATAACTTGGCCTTTTATGTATCGTATCTTAATCTGCTCAAGCCCTATACAACAATAAGGAAAATGCTACCGTAACTTAGATGTAGCACTCTCTCATCTCATTTAAAAAATCAGTTAACTGTTTGGTATGATTGCTTAGCTTACTGTGGCACACCTCTGCATATCACTAGCTTGTTTAGCTTTGATATACAGTAAAGCTAGCAGAGTAGCACAAAGAAAAGTACCTTAGAACACTTCTTCAAAGCCATAACATGCATGCATACACGTATATAAATGAAATTGTGAAGTCCCTGAACATTTCTGCTCAGTTAGTAGATGGAAAAATGTTATTTTTGTACTAAATACCACTATAAGATACTGTCTTGCAGTAAATTTCTAGTTATTATGAAGTAGTAATCAGTGCTGAGTAGGTTTCTTTGCCTTAAAAGGATCCATAATCTATGGAGATTCTTGAGTGGCAGTCTAGATATGAGAAATGTTATTTGAATTAAGTACAGTTTATATATTCCTATCCATTTTATAGTACTTTCCAGAGGCTCTGCTTAAGTTTTAGGCTTTCTCTATAAAAGCACATGCAATAAAATTGTTGCTGCCGCCAGCTTGTATGCCTGAAAGCTCTTTTTTTTTTTTTTGTCCTAACTTTATCAGTTTCTTTAATAAAAGATATTAACTCTCTTCACAAACTTGTCTCACAGAGAGAAAAAAAATATCTCCTGCTCCAAAGAAAGTATCAGTTATATTTAATGATTAAAACAAATCAGTGTAAGAAAGAAAGAGAAGACATAAAGCAACTACAAGAAAATTCTGGGGAGTAGCAAGCTATAAAAACTACAATTTTCTAGCCATTCTGAAAGTGGCTTTTGTTTTTCATAGTAAATTGAGTTTTAAGGAAAAGTTGTAAGTAGCAAATTTATTGAATATTAATCAGACTTCAGGTCTTTTTCTACTGAATACCAAATAAATACTAGACTAAATGGTAAACAGTCCTCAGCTGAGGACTCTCACTTCTTTCGGAGGCACTGGTCACTGAAGCGAGGTGAGCTCAGCAAGCATCGGCAGCTTCTAGGCGATCGTGAGATTGCCAAGTGAAGTTACTGCATCCTGCTTGCTGCAGCTGATCCTTCGTTATTGTGGGTAAATGCAAACCACAAAAACAATAGCAAGAAATCTTTCAAGACAGTGGTTTTAAAAGTGCATGGGTAAGGCCACTTTTCAAGAAGTCAGGAAAAGAAGATGGAGCAGCAGGAGATGTTGGCTTATCTTTACCGCAGTGGCTTAGTGTGCTGCAGAGCTCCGAAACCGGTTTCTTCCGTACTTTGGGCTCTCCCATTAAACAGAAGCTGCCACTCATGTAACTTGTGCTCCTCGGGGAAAAAAAGGGTTAAGTCTGTGTGACCAGGCCAAGATTTGGATTAGCTCTCCAGAGGCAGAGGATTAGTGCACTGGCCAAAAATAATACCCTTAGAGGTGGAAGGCTTTAAGGTTTTCAACCATACATATTTATAAACTGGCTCAGAAAGGTTTGGTTAACAAGATAAGCTCTCAGCAACAGTCTCTTCAACCTAAGATTATTTCTTTCGTGAAGAAAAATATCTTACCAAAAAGCTGCATGGTCAAATCATTCAGCCTCAGAGATTGTATTTCACCACATGTATGAAATAGGTTTTATTAGAGCATGTGAAAAACTTGCAAGTGGTCTTTTTTAACCATAAAAAATAGCGACATTATTTTAAAATGTTTGCTCTAGATATAAAGCATACAGGGTGAGAATCTCTTGTTTCTTGCAGCTCATGCACTCATCTCCCCAGAAATACCTCTGCAACCTGCTGTGGGAGCCCAGGGTTTTAGGATCTCAAATCCTTTCCACAGTGTCTGACTGGCTGAGGCTTGTCCAGTGAGGTCAGGTTTCCAGCTCAGAGTTTCTCTGCCTTGCAAACAGAGACAAAGACATGAAAACCCAGGTCGCTTGCTCCCAAGGTACGCAGCTGTTGGGCATCCAGCTCCCCAGGGCAGCCAGAGCTGCGCAGCCCTGCTAAGTGTCACAGGGGGATGGACCCAGACTTCCCCTTTCATGGAGAGTTTTGTGTATTCGACAGCTTTCTGGCTCAGAATCGCCGATTTTGAAACACTTGCTGTCCCAAGTAGCATGGCAGGGGAAATGGAGGGAACAAGGTGTTTCTCAGCAGCCTGGGTTTGACTAGAATTTTGTAAAAACTAACGCACTCATAAAACACTTCAGTTTTGACAAATCAGTATATTCTAACGAAAAGCTTTAACTAGGAACTTCTGGGTGGGCTGTTTTACACTCCTTTTTCTTGTTTGCAGCTGTAAATGAAAAAAATTTACCCAGGTGGAACTTCTCTCATACCATGCCTTCCTTTTGCCCTATGTCCAGCCTGCCTGCCTTCCTTCTTCTCCAACTTCAAGTGGTCCAAAGGCTGTTTGGAATGAAATGGTCTTCAAGTGCTTTTACAGGAAATTGGGTTTTTGGCAGACTGACAGAGCTGCTTCCTCTGGAAAACACAAGTGAGGTAGGAGATGAATTACACGGGACAACAAAAAGACACTTCCTTGACTGAAAAGGATTCAGTCTGGCATGTATCAAAGGTGGCAATACATTAATGAGAGCATTTCCAAGAAGAGCTGTTTATAGCAGCATCTGTTAAGCAGCCAAACCATAGTCACCACTTTTTCCTCTAACTAGTAGTGTGTTTTGTGAAAAATGATTATAAACACCCGTAACAACAGTCAGGAATCTGCAGTTCAGGAAGTTTGGGTAGTAAATAAATTTTATGATCATATTGCAGAATAGAAATGCAAACATCAAGCCTTTAGGTCTAGAAAAATTAGCTCGCTGGTCAGCTATCGATACATCATTCAGCTTCCATTTAGTGAAGCTGGAAATAAATATATTAGTATTATTATTTTCCCAAACGAATTTAATATGTTCAAAGTGACACTTTTATAGAAGTAATGATAGACATAAAATCTTGCTGCATTATTAGTAAGAAATATAATGACCATCAACCAAGCATAATCGTATTAAAAAAAAACCCCCTCTGGTCCCACAGATTGGGCAGTCCGTCTTCTGCTTACTAGTGACTGCTTAAATGAAAGAAACAAGTATGACAGGAAGGCTGCAGAACAAGCAGATACTCAGCTAATCCTGCAAATGAAACCAGTAGCCATAGAGAAATGCAGCTCCAACAGCATGCAGCTTACAAGGTAGATATAACGAGTAAGTTGTCAGTAAATTGAACATGTATCTGATCCGAGGTCCACAAACGGTTAAAAAATACAGTATTAGTCTGCACTTACGCAAAGTGTGCTCCCTCGATCCTTACATGTCTGTCAGATGCTACCAACGCAGTCCAATAAGGATTGTAGAAAGCACTGTATTTATCTATCTGCCCTTATTCTGGATGCACTGATCCTATGCACTGAACAATACATAGAGCAAACACATATCCCAAATCAAATTCTTGATAAACAGAATTTTAAACTGTATTTTTTAATTCCTAGGGTGATTAGCACAAATAGTAGTTTACCAGGGAGTTTTAGCAATTAAGGGGAAAACAAAACAAAAAAACCCCCAAAAACCCCAACAAACCAATTTATAAATTTGATTTGCATCGTAAGAGAAAGATGTATCAGCACAATTTCTGAAGAAAGGTATAAATGCAATGTTATTTTTACAACTAGGGCTCCTCTGACTACAGAAGCCATGAAAGAGGATTAAGTCTGGTTTACTGCCACTGTTTTTCTGCAGGAGCCGAGGTAAATTCTGGGTGCATGCAGAGATCAGTTGTACAATGAGTACATGGTAGGGCTGCTGCGCCTTATTTGAGCCTTTCCCAGAGCAGCAGCTGCCCATGGGAGCTGTTTTCTGAACTGATCGGCCAGAACGCGTCCTCTGCGGGACCGTGTGGTGAGAGATACCATTAGCTGTAGTTGCTGTATTTAGGCAATTATCTGGAGATATTTCTGATCAATTTTTATGAATGTTTTCTGTGACTGCTCCTTCTGCTTCTTATATGTTGTGAAAAGCTTAATGATGCATTTCACTTCAGTCTCTCTTCTGCTGTCTGCTTCCATCTCTGCTCTCAACAGTTATAAAGGCAGGGGTTTTTTTTCACCCTCGGTGAAACACTTACTGTCAATAGCAATTTTTAGAGGAACAAGCTATTATACAAAGGTCAGGGAATTTTGTAAAGATCATAATTGCCTAAAGGCTTCATTAACCTTTACAAAATAGTGGTTGCTGGATTACACAACATACAATTAAATGACCATTAACATCCAGAGCAATTAATGAAAGTAACAACCTCAAGGTACTGCAAATCACATAGATGCTAGCCAATATCGGTCTCCAAGCACGAGTCTTATTCCAGCAAATAGACTTGAAATAAGATGTTCTACAAACGACAAAGACTAGTTTCAGTGGAGTGCACACTCCAGGCAACATATTAGTGCCTGACAGAACATTATGGTGAGATTGAGTGCAATTATCCAGTGCCAGTAGCGTTGCCCTCTTTCTGCAGGTATTCTAGAAATTAAGAGGAGTCTCACAAATAATAACCACTTGAAGTAATGAGACCCTGTCCCTTTTGTTTGAAGAGATACCAGAGAACGGAAATCTGTATTTTCTCAAAAATCTTTTCAGGTACTAAGACAATGATCCATAATCTAGTAAAACAGGCAGGCAGAAGTGAAGTTAAAACCTTTTTAATCTACTGCTCCAAATAATGTGTTCATCTTCAAAGAAATGAAGCTTACCTTGTACTATTAACCTAAATGGAAAAGCTTATCCAGTTTCAGGATTGTTATTTCTGATGGTGTTGAGTGTTTCTTTGTACCAGATCACCCAGCATTTTTCCTAATAGAACTTACTTAATAAAATAACATGTTGAATTGGATAAATAGATGCTTTATTAGCTAGAATTATGACACAGTTAGCAACTAAAAAAAAAAAAAAGAAAAATTGGTGTATATATTTACATACAGGAAAACATAACCAAATAATTGTTAACGGTAACAGATCATGTATTCAAGTTGGAAAAAGCAGAATTATGGTTCTCTGTAATCTTAATTTAGTCCCTTCTTTATACATAGGTAGGGAAGGGTGCCAGCTGAGTGATTCCGGGCTTCGTTTATTGTACACTATTCAAATTCTCTCTGAAGGTGGAGCTATTAATTCTCTCATGCTTTCCCTACTGTGGCACTCATTGCTACAGTATCGAAGTGCTTCTCAAACAGGAATTAACTAACCTATGCAATATTATTTTATTGGTGTAGAATTACACTCAGATGAAGAACAGAGATAGTAACAGAGTAAGTAAGTGTTACCTACTAATTTTGGATGTACCTTATGTCATGCTTTTTTGAACAACTTATGAGTTGTTTTAAATATGCATATTTAAAGATGTACATGCTATTGCTTGTGACCTCATAAAAAGTTATAAGTATCAAGCATGGAAAGGCTGATTTTTAGCTGGTGAAGTGTCTCAGTGCAACTGAAGAACAGTGCCTATTAGAAGCAGAGGGCATAAACCTTTTTCATGCTGAGACTATTTCTGTAAGAGAGAAGAATCTGACCTAGTCTACCTCCTTGTTCATTTGTATTCAATCTGAGCCAAGGTCCGTTATGTTCATTTGAATAGGAGGTGTATAATCTGCATTATACTAAAAAAAGATAAAGATCTTTGGGCTTTCATGGGAAATGATCATCTTTCATACTTCCTCTCATTTTTCTTATTTTTCTTTGAATTCTCCCTTTACTGAGCGAAGGTGACAGTTTGAGGTGATGGAGAGCAGCATGTGGGTGAAAGACCTGGAGGCTGAGGTTATAAAACCAAAGAGACTAGAGCGGGCACAAGAAAGTTGAGGGTGAGGCAGAGAGCTGGAAAAGCATGGTACTATGAACCTGATGAATACTGATAATTAAGTTACAGTTGTGGATTGCATTGTTCTTATGTAAAAGGCAATGCAGCACCTGCTCTGTGTACACCGTACAGTCTTGAAAAGGAAAAATGTCAAATCCTAAAAGGATACCATAGGATACCACATGTGAAGAACAAAGACGGTCCTTCCTCTGCAATATACTTCTGAAGTACAACAAAAGACTAGTGTGGTTTTGGTTGGTTGTTTTTTTTTTTTTCTTCTCCTAGCATTTCAAAATGCAAAACAAATCTAATACAGGCAGTCTTGCTAAACACCCTGCATTACCATGACAGTAGAATCAAAACCTACATATGGATAGTTAACCATTGTCAAATATGTTTCTACCATTTCATTAAATATAGGCATGTCTACCATCAGGTACTCTACCATTTGATATGAAAAAACGCAGGTGATACATCATATGGCCTTTCACTTATTGCCTTTGTAATATATCCCTAAGTTTATGTTTATTGAATAGTTTTATAATCACATACATAAATAGTTTGCTGAAATGAGATCTTTCATTATCTCGCTCATAGTGTTAGGTGGGTGTATATGTGTGAATGTGTTTTTCTGGAAAGAAAGAGCTCCTCTCTTTTCACCTTCTTTGGGTTGGCTTCTCTGTTTTTTTTTTTGTTGTTTTTTTTTTTTTTTTATGGGGCTGTTTGTTTATCTAATAAAATGCCACTTACCTGGAAAAAGGTGTATTTAATGAAGATTTGTGTTTTTAACAGGTCTTAAATTTAGCTGGAATACGTTCATACCTATAAAAGCATTAGCAAAACTTTTTTTTGGTTGTTTGCAAGTTTGGCTAAAACATTTAGAGGAGAATGAGTACCTGCTCATCTCTAAAAGCAAGAAAGAAAGGTGAACTGGTTGCATGGCAACAGCACCTACAAATAAGCAGGCATTTTCAGATATTATACAACATTATAAAGAAGAAAGAAATGCACTTTTTGAGCCGTGCTGAATAGTTTATAGAAAACTTACTTATTCTTGAACCTACCAACTGAAAAGCCATTTCCCCTAAGCATCTTCACAGCAAGGAAAGGAACCTAAACTTTGACTTCTTGATAGCTTTGACATCCAAAATGTGGAGTATACTAAGCCATAGTGCCTTTTTTTTCTTTTTTTTCTTTTTTTTTTTTTTTTTTTTGTTACCACCACTTGTTCTACAACAGGCCAACTGCAAACCTTCAGATGAAGTACTCCAGATTTCTATGAAAATCCCTGGCATGGAATCACTTCCAGGGAAAGCATGCTTTATAACTTACTTCAACTGTAACTTGTGTCTGTTGTTCATAGTTAACTTGCAGCACCTAAGATTCAGATGGATCAGTAGTATCCTAAGTCCGTCCATTGGATCAAGTTACAATTAATATTTGATAAACCAAAAATGCCATTTAGTCCTTTTGTGTGTAGAACATCTGAAAATCTCTGGAAAGGTACACTGGTGCTACGTCCAAGTATCACCAGACTCTTTATGAAGTTAAATATTTAATAATTGGTTTCTACACTGTACACTGTGTTCTCTAGACTCTCCCATTTATCCTCCCCCTTCTGATCACTGTGGTGCTCACTGTATGAAACTGTGATGCTCACTGCATTTCAAACTTTTAGGGTGGCTGCTTCAATTCCATTGTTAGTTGTCTTTTCAGGAGCAGCTATTTCTTTGTCTCCACTTTTCTACAATTTTGGGATGTCAGGAGTTAAATGACATATAGTTATGATGTGTTTCTGATTTTTCATTGTCTTTCTGAAGAAGCCGGTCTCTAGTCCCACACTTTGAAACTGCAGTTACAAATTTTCACTTCAGGTTAATTCTGTATTTTCCCTATTTCTGCTTCTTGTCTGCCCAGTCCTTATCCTCTGTCACAATTCCTGGGCTATTGTAATATCCACCATACTCATTTCAGACCATGGATGAACACGAGACAGTAATATTGATAGATTACTTTTATATGTTTGGATTTTAATTTCTAATCTGCAAGCCATTCATGTTTTCTTCCCTTCTTTCATTAAAGAAAATGAAGGTACCCAGAAATAATCAATGTTTTGTGCCGTCTCCTTTAATAAAAAGGATCATACTGCAAGCCAGATTTAAGCACTGAAGTTCAAGTAAGTATTATTACTTCTATTTATTTATTTCATAGAGCTGTCATTTGGCAGAGAGGGGAAGGTGGCGGGGGGAGAGAGAGAAAGACATTAGTACAAGAGAAACAGTGTAACTCTTGCTTTTTTATGTTCCCTTCTGAGCGGTCTGTGAGGTTCACATTAGCATGCTATGGTGACAAGCATTTTTAGTTTTCACAAAAGTTAGTTAATGTTGTCTTGAATTAACTGGCAAAGAAGCTACTTAGTGTTATCTGGGGTATTGTAGGTGTATTGCAGTGATGGCTCTGATTTCATTTTGCTTAATGTAATTTATTCCCATTTTCCTCTACCAATATAATGAGCCTTAACAAACAAATGCCCTCAACTTTCCTGGCATGTGACATTCTGATGAAAGGTGACCACTGAGCTGAAAATTAGTCTTCCCAAATTTCCAGAAATTCCCAGCTTCAAGCTGGTTTATCACCAGAGTTATCACAGGTCAGATTCTGAATTTCAACTCATGTTTAGCAGTTGCTTATAAAACAAGTGGCTCCAATACAAGTTAAAGGCCAACCTATGTAAGCCAGCTCCTGCTGGCTGGTTCCTTTGCAGAGAGCCTGCAGCAACCCCACGTGTCCCTGCAGTGAGCCCACGTGTCTCCTGCTGACAAACCGGGTGGGCTGCTCTTGGTGTGCATCCCAGATACAGTCAAAGCAACCGTTAATGGAGTTAAGATACTGCTAATCCTAACAGTGACTTGACTGTATGTTGTTCATAATCTCTATTGGTCCTGATCTATTGGAAATAGAGAGGTAAAAGGAAAGCACAGGATAACTGCAGGAATTCACACATAAAGACCTGATAGTTTTCTTTCTTTTTAAATCAGAACTCTTGAAAGTTTACCATTTTTTCTAAACATCTATGTGTTCCCATCAATAAATGACAGGAAAATCTGAAATCTGTCACATTAAAATACTTTATTGGAAGCCCATTTTTTCCATAGTAAAAAAACCTTCTAGAAATTCTTATAAAATCTCAGAAACAAATGTTTGTTGCCTACTGTAAAATACTGTTGTAATCATTATTGATATTTTCAGTCTAGGAGCTGTGACAGAGGATTAATTATGCCCCCAGTTTCTTGAGCTATGAATAAGCAAAGTAATTTAGTTGAACTTTCATTGGCATCTTGACAGTGTATGTGCTCATTAATGTGATTTGTCTGTTAGACTTGCACTTTACTGGTTAATTTAATACTTAAATGGTAATAAAAATTACCTGTATGGTAATCCTTAGAGTTAAGTTACTGTGGGAGGGAACATCTCACATACACTGATGATGTTGTGCTTCAGAACTACACAACCCCTAAATAAAAGGGTCATAAGAAATATCTTCAATCAAAGCGCGTCAGTCAATAGATATGATAATGTATTTCCAGAAAAGGCAGAGATGGAAGTAGTTAAATCCATGGAGGACTAATGGAGATTGAAATAGATGTGATTTACATGGCAAGGACCATGTATCTATCCACACTTCCCAGTGTGAGGCTAGAACAAATACACTGACAAAATGTTAAACAAGGAAGCTATTTAACCGCTTAAATAAGCGAGTGTTCCTCAGTTACCCCCAGCTGCACAACAAAGACCTGATGTAAGTTCTGGATAAATTGTTCTGAAAATAATTTTATAAATTCGTGTCTATATCTTAAATGACTTCAGCATGGGAACTTTGAGGGTGTAGGGTATTAGAGGTGGTTTTGGTCAAGGTAAGCAATGTAACAATATAACATGAGATTGTAATATCTCAAAAAAAAAAGCTCTCATTCATTATATCAGCCAAATTATTTTGGGGAGAATGTTTGGTAGAAATTTTTACTTTCAGACAAAATTTTTCCATGTTGCGTGTTTTTAAAAAAAATTGATTTTGCAAAGCAGACTAGTCACTACTATTTCTTTTGTGCATCGTGAAGAACCTCTCGGACATGCTAAAGGTTGCATTTCCTTTGGCTCCAGTTCCGAATGACCCGTGCTCATGAAATGAAGAACTTCAACATTTGAACATACAAAACAAAGGATCAGATGGTTTTCCAATTGCTGTAGTTACCACTCATTCAAATGCCATCCTTTGCATTACATTTTAGTTGTACAGATCCAGTATTGATCCTCAAAACCTCTGAGAAAATCTTTCTACTTCGCAGTGGCGGTAAAAGAAAGAAACTGCCTTTTGCAATTAACGGTCAGCCTTCAGTGGTCATCAATTCTTCTTCTGGATATCTTCAACACATTGGTGAGTCTGTATTGATGATCTATTTTCATAGTTGACCTTAGATAATCTTTCTCACAGAAGTACAGAAATTCTTGTAGCCTGCATTTTATCCACCTGTTTTTTCCTGAATGTCTAGATGTCACCACATTAGTTCCTGTCAGGAGAGAGCTTTTGAAGTAATTTCATGATTTTCCCAATTTACAATAGTTTTGCTGCATGTCTCAGAAAGGCCGGTTTCTTTTCATCATAAGATGAAAAGATGGTGTCTGAGCGCACACCTACTGTTATCCAACTGTCAAGAGTAAGTCAAAACCAAAATCCTGGAAATGTGGTATGGGTCCTGGGTCCTCAGCTCTGTCCTTTTCTCACTGCAGATCACCTCCTGTTGATCTAAGCAAGGTCCTAATATATATATTGTAGTTGCACCATGCCTGTTAGGTAACTGTAATTAAGACAGCGTACGTGTTGTCTGTATGAATAACTCTGTTTGTTAGTTACACAGTGAAATAATGCAAAGCTATAATCACCAGTCATTTATGTCAGTAATGATCACTGCTTGGCATTTCTTTACTCCAGATATTTCCCAAGAGACACGATGATAATGCTTTCTGTGAGCACACTTATCTCAAAGCATCGTATCATTGCTCTTTCTAGGCTTTTAGTCTGCCTAGCTCCTAGGGTTCCCTTCCTCCTTCCCCCTTCCTTATGTTGGTGCATAAATTTGCACCAACCCTCACCTCGCTATAACCTCCTTTCAGGTAGTTGTACAGAGCGATAAGGTTTCCCCTGAGCCTCCTCTTCTCTAGACTAAACAACCCCAGCTCCCTCAGCCGCTCAGTGTAAGACTTGTGCTCCAGACTCTTCACCAGCTTCACTGCCCTTCTCTGGACACGCTCCAGCACCTCAATGTCCTCCTTGTAGTTTGTAGGGGCCCAAAACTGAACACAGTACTCAAGGTGCGGCCTCACCAGTGCCCCATACAGGGGGACAGTCCCTTCCCTAGCCCTGCTGGCCACACTATTCCTGATAGAAGCCAGGATGCTATTGGCCGCCTTGGCCACCGGGGCACACTGCTGGCTCCTATTCAGCCGGCTGTCAACCAACAGCCCCCAAGGTCCTCCCTCCTTTCCTCCAGTACTACAATTACATCACATTTCAACACTGCCATGACATTTCATTTTCAAGACTATAACAGACACATAATGAATTAAACATTATTACTCATACGTGCAAAGCCATACCCCCAACATCACTTTACACCATCGATTCTCAAAAACTATCAAACTATACATGAGGCATCACCAGTGCACATCATCAGACCAAACTTCCAGTTCCTGAAAATTCCAACTCCTTCCTCTCTGTCAGTCATTGCTACTGACTCACTACAATTCTTTATCTCCATCATCAGGGGCTGTGTTCTGTAGAATAAGGAAGGTGAAAAGAAATGAACTGCAGCAATAAATACCAGCAAAACAACTTTAATGATGGCAATCCCTCCTTACAGACAACATTCAAAGCTTACAGTAGGCTATTTAATGCCCCACTCTTGCCAAAAGTCCCATGTTTCCTATAGAAATGCTCTATGATGAGTGACTAGGAATTAATTAGGAATCTGTCCCTTTTTTTTTTACAACACTGTCTGTCTCTCTGTTAACCTATGAAGAGGGAAAAATCAGGCAGACACTTAAAAAGATTGCCTGAAGCTTCACACTAACCAGCTAACTTTATCATGTTATGATGTCCTGCATTGTTTAATTGCTTGCATTTATCCCTATGCAATCCACTTTTCTCTGCCAAGTCCCCAAATGTTAATGCTCTCTCTCCTTTGTGCTTCAAAGTTCACACTCAGATCATTTTATATTTGCAACCTGCCACTCAATAAAGAAAGAGATTCCATAAGAAGTCTTTGTACTTTTTGTTCCTATCTAATCAGCTGAAGGTCTGGAAAACAGGTCAGTTTCACAATTTAAAGATAAAAAAATTACTACACCACCACTAAAAATATTGCACTAGAAACAGTTTTTCTTCTCATTATATCAGCCATGGTGCTTTCTACACAGAGAGCCCCATAGAGCATGCATTTCAGTCCCTATTCCTGTTTCTTAGCATTAGTTTCACTGCATAAAGGCACAGCATACCAACTGTTACAAAGCATTCAAAACCAGCTATCATCTTCCTATTTACTCTTGTCCTATCTACTTCTTTGTAACACAAAATGCCTGTGCACTGGGATCAAGGGATTTAAAAATCTGCCAGAAGCTGGGGCTCAGGAACATATACGTCAATCTAAACTTTTAGCTGTTAGCATTGGTGACCCAAAAAGGCACAGAGAAGGGGAAAAGTTCCTCTAGTAACAACATGTACACATTACTCTCTGTCCCTATGGCAAGGGATACCTGTAAGGCAAATGACAGCAAACAAAAGCCTACCTGCCCCTCTTCCTAGATCATCCACTCGATCCGCTACTCGTACACAAGCTATTGTGCACAAGCCTCGGTACAATATTACCTGTTTTCCAATTCCTAGGTTCTTTGCTTTCTCCTTAGAACTATGTCCCACCTAGAAGTATCCATATTGCCTAATTAAGTTACAAGAAGTCCTTATTCTCTCTTTCAGAGAGAATCTTAGCAATAATGGTCACGTGACAGATTTGACAGCAGAAATAAACTAAACTGCTCTGTTCCACAGCTTCTGGCACCGGTATGACAGATGAGTATACTCCTAAGTCAGAGCACAATTCCTGGCTCTTCAGTGTTACATTTTTGCAATGTAATCTATATCCCATTTTTTTTTTCTTCCAGAAGAGCCAGCTCACTTTGAGCTATGCTTTCTTTATTGAATAAAATCAACAGGTTCAGAATACTACTATTTTTCCTTTCCCATAGGGTTCCCTGTTAGATCTCTGGGACTAGGTAAGTAGTTTGTGGTTTTTTTTTTTTTTTTTTTTTTTTTTTGCTGACCACCCTTCAGCCAGGCTACAATAAAACCTGAAAGGAAAGAATGTCTGTCAGTGTAGATAATCAACTGGCCAAATAAAGTGCTCTTTAGTGATATGACACAGTCTTTCTGTGTTGTCGCCAATCCCTGACTGGCACATGAAGACCTGTAGAGGTACTTGAACTGGATTCTTTCAGACTACAGAAGACTATCAATTACTCCTACAATGCTAACATCTCCTTACTGCTCATTCTAAAATGGTTTCATGATGTACACATCTTAATTAATGTACATTTCTTTCTAAGTGAGGAAAAAGAAACAAATTTAACAGAAGGCTGTGCTGAATTTATCTTCCTGGTATTCTCTTCCTGAAGGATATGATATTTAACAGTATCTTTTTTTACCAGAGGATAATTAATCTGCATAGGAAAAAACGGAATAACAAACCAAAAGAAGAAAAGAAGCAGCAGACAACCGAAAGGTCAAGCTAATATACCCTGCTCCCGTGACTGAAAAAACCAGGCATTAAAATACTCGCGCATCTTCTGTATGTGAAAGTTTGTAAAGGGAGGAGAAAATGATACCACATGTATCTATTATCGTGATGACAGAAACAGTAATGAAAATTGAAGGTATTACAAACTGTCCAATCTCATTTATGGCCTGCGTGCCTTAATTCAAATCATCACCCTTTCAGTTACACAACTGTATCTCAATCTCTGCTCAGACAGACAGAAAGGGACACTGGGAACAAAACATTTTTCCACCAGAAACCTGGGAATACATGATCGTTTTTAAGCATCTGCACAGAATTTGGCTCGCCATCTACAGAAGCACAGATTTCAAATATTGGCTCGGGGAATTCCTTGATTTTGACCAGGCTTAATACATACTCAAAACCTTACACTTTATTTATCAACAGCGAGGCGATCTCTACCATCAGTGCAAACTGGAGAGAAACAGATTGGTTTCTTAGCACGCAAATAGTGTGGGAGGGCTCAACGCGGTCTGCTCTGGCTGCTGCCAGTTCTCGCTGCTGCTGCCAGCTTCAATCGCTGCTGGCAGGCTGCGAGCACCCCGCAGACTCTAGTCCCTGCTTCTTCTAGTGATCAGCCTCACAGGACACATACGCTTGCTTTGTTAGAACATTTTGATTTTTGGACGCAGTTAACATGAAATAATCCACCATCAACCCTCCCCAAAAGATACACGCAAGCAAAAGGAGCATGAAGTGCACTACAGAGCAGCACAGCAAAGTATTACTGTGCTATCCTCGTCAGTAAAAGCAGATAAAATGGATTTTGTTTTACATTAAAGGTTTATTCCAAACCTTTGGAAATAAACGCAGTATATAGAATTTCTTTAAACCACCTCTCTTTCAGTTACGAACCTCTAGGGCCAGACTGAAGAGCTTTGCAACAGTCAGTTTATTCACTATTTGCTCACAGTGTTTGCTTTGGTTTGGGTTTTGTTTTGCACCCCCCCCCCCTTTTTTTAAACTTCAGTGCATCTCACTTTTAACATGAACTGCCAACATAAACAGTGTTTCTCTATTAGCTTTATAATTTTTGTCATATCCTACACAAGTAAAGTAAGAAAGCATCAGTAAGTTTGAAAGAACACACTTCTGCCAGAAAATTGTATGATTTTTCTTTTACTAGAATTAACCAAATGCCTATCTGGACACTGCATACTATACAGGAGAACAGTAAATTGGTAATTAATTTGGTAATTTTGTGTTATTTTTACTCACAATCATATGAGGTTTGTTTGTCCACGACAAAGCCATACACTTTTGCTTGTTTTTGCCGATTCCTTCTTCATTTTGTGCATCTGTTTATCATATGTGTCCTGGTAGCTGTGGAGAAGACAGGTTTTGAGAGACAAGAAAGTTGGACACACACTGGACAGTATTCGTATGTATTTTTCATAAATCAGTTTCTACAAGGCTTACAGAGATCCATTCACCACTAGAGTTCCTAAATACAAAAGTCCAATCTGAGTAATGTAATCAAAATTCTTCTTTGATAAAGTGATCAAATCACAAGGAAAAAAAAAAAAGAGCACTAGAACATCATAGTGACTTTTTTTTTTTTTTAAGACCATTAGTCTGATACACAGTACTGAATAGCTAGCAAAGGAGACTGATCGTTACTTTGCTCAGAGCTAAATGCTAGATGGAGAAATGCAGACTGACATCATTAATGAGCTTAAAATCCAAGCATCACTCTGCACCACGTGGCATGGAAGATGCTATCATGAGAACATTCTTTCTTTCCTATTCCTTCTTTTCTCTAATGATATTCTACTAACAAAGAACAATGTCTATGTGTGCATGAGAGACTTACATGAGGAAATAGCCACCTCAGAGGTCAGATGGAGATTGCTGAAAGCGGAGATCAGATCAGGCAGACAAGGGTCAGATTCTGAACTGTGTTAGCTAATAGGCCTATGAATTCAGAAGAAGCGTGTTGGAAAATACTAGCCAATTTACAGAAAGCAATGAGAATCTTGTCCAAAAGTGGAAATGTGGAGAAGAAAAAAAATCCAACACCTTCAAATGACCTAAATTTTCAAGAGTTCTTCTGATCTCTGTGAAGTTCCTTTGATTTATAATAGGAGAATATTTGCCATTATAGCAAGAGATCTTATTTTCAGCATTGCAACATCCGGGGTGCAGAACTGAGTCCTTGGATCAAGGGGCTGCTGCTCTCCTAAGTAGTCCCACTGAAACCAATTGAGCTATATCAATAGAACAGCAAAGGACACTCACAGTACAGCCTTTAGATTTCACCAGACTTACTATTAGTCGTAATGTTTCTGTCATTACGTGACCTGGGATGACTGACTGACCTGTGCTATGAAGTACTACTCAATGAACAGAGGGTGCGGCCTTCGGATACAGCTGCTTTCACTCCCTGTTATCAGAACCAATTTCACTGACATTCAGACCAAAGGGTAACTTACACAGACTCTTCTTCAATGCTTTTACGTGTCCAATCTGGATCCTATAAATATTTGAGGTGCTTCAATGTTTACAAATACCTACACCTGCATAAGAACAAGTATATTAAGACATGACATGAACAAGAGCACTTCAGTTCATCATTCACTAGCCTCTTGTTAAAAAAGCTGAAGATGGGAAGGGA
The DNA here is from genome assembly GCF_965183815.1 of Platalea leucorodia. Lineage (NCBI taxonomy): Eukaryota > Metazoa > Chordata > Aves > Pelecaniformes > Threskiornithidae > Platalea > Platalea leucorodia. The sequence continues at coordinate 65,504,069 of NC_138827.1, forward strand.
AAGATCACATTGTGTCTTGAATCAGAGCTAACGAATTCTGAGAGCAGTCCACTTAGACATAAATCCATATACTGCAATTTCTGCAGGCAAATGATTTGATGCAGTTACGAATAACGAAGTAATTTAGAGAAGCTGAGAGTGGCCTGTAGACAAGAGGAACGAAGCTACGCTTGGTAACTACATTTCCCATTACGTAGCTCCCAAAGCTCCATTATTTAATAATATAGTTGTTATCAGGAGTTTTTAAATGGTCAACGATACATGAGTTTTCTTGCATTACTGTGGTAAAATTTATAGAATTCAAAGTAGAGCTAAGTATTCTCTTCTTTCTGTTCTGCTTTACTAGAGCAGAGGTATAGACATCTAGACACTCACAGAACCACAGCAATTTGAATCCGGCTGTGATTTATCAGTATATCTACTAACAATGAGGGGGTACCAAAGGATATGAACATGTGATCCACTTGGCAAAAAAAATTTCGTAAAGATCCCAGTTTGATGAGTTTGCATATTTAAAATGGCAGAGGAAGATCTGGTAGGCAGGACTTTTGGGTCACAAACTACATTCTGGGGCAGGGGGGAACAAGAGTTATTTATACGTGTAAACGAACGATACCTTTTTTGGACATCCTTCATAAAAGGAATACTTGATAGAGTACTTAGCAGAAGTGTTGTCCCAGAAGATGTAGCACCTACAGACATTAATAACAACATCGTTGTTCTCTAAAATCTGTGAAAATCCAGCAGTTTGAGACCTTGGTAGTCCTCTCTTGGGGGAGGCTTCTTTTTTTGTTTGTTTGTTTTTTCACATAGGTGAAAAAATGTGCAACCTTCTGGGGTGCACACTTTTCTTAATGGTCTGCCAAATTATTTAAAGACCTCAATACTAAAATTCCTCGGTTACATTTAAAAGTGCATTTGCACTCTGAAATGCTTCCCCCGAAAGCTGGAAAATTAGAAGACATCCAGGAAACAAAGTGACACTTTTAACAGTACAATTCTGAATCTCCATAATATATCAGTAATAAAAGGTTTGAGGGCTTGGGGTTGCCAGTTTCATAATCTTCACAACATACTCTAAAGGACAGGTTTTCCTCTTTCTTATCTGTCCTAATTGCTGTCTTGCTCATATAGTCCACCACTGTGGTCAGCATTGTTGCGGATGAGTGGAATGCACCTCACTGAAAAGAGAGAAGCAGCAGTATGTTTTACTGAGGTAAAATAATAATTTGACAGAGTTCAATGAATTTGATGGAATTTAACAAAGTTTAACAGTGGTTTGCCAAGGTTCAGTAAGCATGATGGCAAGGTTCACCTTATTAACTACTGCATGGAAGAAACATACGAAGTAAAATTGAGTTAGAATCAAATTAAAATGATTCACAGAGAACAGAGACACAAAGACTAACGGGGACCCTCCCACTGAGTCATGAGGTTCAGAGTGGAACCCCTTGCTTTCTATAGGTGTGGCTGGGTCCAATCTTAGTCTCACACTTGGTCAACAGTTTATGTCTAATGGAATTATCCATACAATGTTTATCATAGAATCATAGAATGCTTTGGGATGGAAGGGACCTTTAAAGGTCATCTAGTCCAAGCGCCTGCTGGGACATCAACAACTAGATCAGGTTGCTCAGAGCCCCATCCAGCCTGGCCTTGAATGTTTCCAGGGATGGGGCATCTACCATCTCTCTGGGCAACCTGTTCCAGTGGTTCACCACCCTCATCGTAAAAAATTTATTCCTTAGACCTAGTCTCAATCTACCCTCTTTTAGTTTAAAACCATTACCCCTTGTCCTATCGCTATTGGCCCTGCTAAAAAGTCTGTCCCCATCTTTCTTATAAGCCTTCTTTAAGTACTGAAAGCCTGCGATAAGGTCTCCCTGAAGCCTTCTCTCCTCCGGGCTGAACAACCCCAGCTCTTTCAGCCTTTCCTCATAGGAGACGTGTTCCATCCCTCTGACCATTTTTGTGGCCCTCCTCTGGACCCTCTCCAACAGGTCCATGTCCTTCAAATAATAATATTATTACTATAATAATATTCAGCAGCTACATGGATTAGTAATGGATTAGTAATGTTTCATAGTATTAATTCAGCATGCTATCAGTCACTTACTGAGGATCAGTCACAGATAAGGGACCTCTCAGCCTTGGGCAAGAAAGGGTCTCTTAGTCTCAGGTAAGGAACTTAACCTGACGGTAATATTTATAGAGTGAAGTAGTTGGCTGCTAGTCAATAGTATAGACAAGATAGATGTCTTCATTTTAGCTCTGGTATCTTATTCTGTACTTTGGTTATCTTGGAGTTTTGGGTTTCAAAACCACCTTTCAAAATATTTTTCAAGGCATCCTCACTCTTGTATGTGAGCCAGGGGCTTTCCAGCTCACAAGTTCACTGCAACGACACGAGGACTCTTTTTCCTTAGTCAGCCTAAACCAAAGTACGGCTAGGAGTCAAGGGTATCCGTCACAAGCATTCACACTTGTGATGTGTAGGCTACTTCAAACAACAAATCTATGAACTTGCCGCAATTGCAAAAGTTACAGAAAAAAAGGGGACATATACACAGGAAAGGCAGGACAGTAAGAAATCCTGGGGAGCCGTGGGAGAACCCTTAGTTTTCTTCAACAAATGAAAATCATAGGCTGTATCCCCACCACCAAGTTGTAGAGAAACATCTATGTAGACAGTTGCAGAATGTTTCTGCTGTTGTCCACAGTGTTTTAAGAAAATCTAGCCAGGATTTTGTAATGAAAAAGCAGCGCTTTTCATTATAAAGCAGGCAGCGTTGTGTAGGTGAAGCAACATCTACGCTGGCTGCAATTACTCCAGTTCAGACAATAGCTGATGCCCATCATTAGGAGAAGAGGGTTAGGACATGCTGCAGACATCTTCATTTTTGGGGTATGGACAGATGGAGATGTTCACTGGAGGCTAGACACAGAGAGTCTGTAGCCCCAGCCATTCGTTTGTGTAACTGATAATGCTGCAATGAACAACAGTTGCTTAAGCCTCAGCAAAACAAGCTTTGGTACTCTAGCTTGCCCATGGACTCTAGTTTGTCTCTTTGCCAACTGCTACCACAGACAAAAGGTCCTGTCTGTGCACGATGCACAATCCAACAGTGTTCATAAGAAAACATTACAGAAATTGAGAATCTCAGAGTTAGGCAGACCAATAATTTTTTTGTCTTTGTCAGCATGGATATAATCATTCTATGAAAGCAGCAAGTTATTATTTAAGTTCATATTTGTTCAATAACTTCATATTCAAATGTCTTTGTATCGAGTTGAAAAGTAATTTCTGACAAAAGAGATTCAGCCTAATTTGTTTACTGGTCACTCTAATACTGCAGAATTTTAAATTGTGTGTATACTTGCTGTCTCTAGTAGGATACATTTACCGTGGTCCAACACACCAGGAATATCATAAAAGCAAAATATTTCTAACGATTTATGAACATCAGGATATGAGAGCTGCAATCCAGAGGGGTTATTGCAGATGGAAACCCAGGATCTCTCAGTTACAAAAGCACCACAGAATCTGTCTGATTTTCCAAGTCATACAGAGACATGACACCCTCTTACACAACAGCATCACTGGACATCAGTGTGGAGGAAAAAGATTACATCAACACAGTCATTAGTTTAACTGTATGATACTGCTTTTCCTTTATGCAAGGGTAAGTAAACATGGAGTGTTGATAACTTTCAAACATATCACTTGCCTAAATCAGACTTACTTTTTTCACCAATGATTTCCCTCAGGTAAACTACACTGAGTTTTAGAATTAACTTAGAAAAAGTATTTTCAGGCTACAGAAAACGTCTTCCACATTTTTTTAGAAAATAGTCAAAAGTGCAAATTCAGCACAACCCTTGTTTCAGAGAGCCCGTCCACAGGAAAAAGATCAGCTGGCATAAGGGCCATGAATGCTTTTGTGACGCTAGTATTTTCCTCTCAGAGTCCCCCAGGTGAGTAGGGCAGGGGAGAGGGCAGGTACACAGAGAATTTGACTGTTCTCCAGTGGCACAACTCGAGATGAGCATACGGACAAGCTTCTTGCTTGGCAATCTATGAATTAAATGGTTCATCTACAGGGGCTCATGTTTTAGAAGTGAAGCCTGCCAAAATGCAGATTCATCTAATTCCAAGGAAATTACAGACTGTTTAATTTGGTTTGTGTCCAAACTCAGGATGGGCAGTTTGGATATAAGTAGGAGAAAGGGAAGCCAGTGCATTCAAACACTGTCCTTCTATTGGTTACTGTGTGAAATAGCTTAAGCCAGCACATTTGAGGACAGAGCCAAGCAAAAATGGTTTCCTACATAATCACACACACCTCAGGTCACTAAGACAGCCTTCTTTGACTGTAATACAAAAGGACATGCTGCACATATTTCAAGTCCCTTTTTTCCAAACATGCACTAGAAGGGAAAGCTTGGCCCAAGGAAGTGATGCTCCACCCTAAATATCCTTAGGCTATGTCTTGTTTGCCTATGAAGAGAGAAGTGCTATTCTAAAGTAGTGACATGAGACTCCCTCCATGATGGTGGCTATAGAGGAGCCTGGGGTACAGCTAGAGTGACCCACAACAACAGAAACCTCTCTCACAGCCAAGTAAGCTCCCCCGCCCCCCCAATTACAAGTTTAGTAAGATTGCAGAAAAGTAGTCCTCAGAGACCTAGTGGGAAAAAGATTAGGAGACAGTTTGCTCTGAGTAGCTTGCAGCATTCTTCTTTGGTTTCATTATCATCTAAAACTACCCTAGGAAATTTATAACTTCTCTGTGCCACTATCTTTTAACAGTGTGCACCAGGATCTTTCAGAGGAGTCAAAACATATTTTCACGTGCGCTGATGATCTTGCAACACAAGTTGCTATAAGTGTAGCATCAACTTACACTTTGCTTCAGTACCACCTATTGACCAGTTCAGAAAAATATTCCTATTTAATAGTAGAACTTGGATACCTTAAAAACATCTAATACAAGTGTACTAGCTTTCCTCAAAGAAAAAGGGTCATTTATCTTTGTCTCTTGGAGCTACTTCTACCATTCGAAACCTCTCTGCCTAGAATGAAGCAGTAAATTGTATGTACCAACAACTCATTTTTATGTAAGTTAGCAAGTTATGGCCCAGCACAGCATTCCTCTCTCATCTGCTAATAAACATATCCATTTCATATAAAACGTAAGATATTTTGCAAACTTCATTGTGACTTTGAATCCACTGAAGCCCATCAAAGCATCAAACTGGGAACAAGAGGATTTTCCCGCTTTGTAACATAAACTTATACATTTTAAACTCAGAGATTTTGTGATCTCGTCTGACTTTCTTACACGAGACAAAGTGTAGAATTAGACTAAGCAGTGCATTAGGTGCATAATATCTGACAGACCTACAGCAAGATATTCTAAACTGGTTTAAATACTTGAAAATATGATTTTCCTCTGTATTTTTAAAAAGGTAAAAACAGAGTCAGAGAGATACCTTATAACTGGTCCAATTTAATCACACTTCAGATTACAGTCCTTGTGCCTTGTCCTCCCTCTAATGCTACGATCACAGACATCTATCCCAGTTACGCGCAATCTCCGTGCTCAAATTGTGACTGACATTTCTGGTTTCTGCACCAAAGCTGTATCTCAGATTAGAGATTACAGATAATTTGTAATTAGGTTCAGTGCTTATTCACATATTCATTGTTTAGTCCAAAGGAGAGCATGGAGAAAAGTTTGATTTTGGCTCATCGTATCTCCACGTTGCTGCATACATAACCGGTGTGTAATCTGGAGCGTACCTGAAGACAAATGTGCCTTTGAATACCTATTTTTAGGTCCAGAAGGCACTCCAGCAGCTGGGCAATGGGAGCAGTTCCCTTTCTTCTGAAACAATCGTATCTGTAATAGGGGAGCAACACAGAACAAATGCCTTTAATTTCTGAGAAAGAGGTTACTTTCGTAAGGTATCATTTAATATTTCAGAGGAAACTGGTGTGGGGGCACTTCATAAAGCCTGTAACATGAACACATGTGAAAACGATAGGAGAAAAAAAATCCAGTAAGATGGTGGTCTGCTGCAAGTAACCAAGACATGTGGCATTTGTAAGTGGAATAAAAATCCCAGTTAGTATTTTTGCACAGTCCATTTTTTTCAAGTTCAACATTTAAATTAAACCCATCTCTGGGTGTGAATAATGAGACAGGTATCATTGTAGAACTAGAAAGAGGTAAGTCTGCACACAGTTCATCATCGAACTGTGTTCTGCATGGTCACTGACTGGTTATTCAAACATGTTTGCAGAAAATAAGTATGAAGTTGAACTTCAGTGGATGATCAGTCTTTATGCACCATTTAAGCACATCATTTTATTTCAGAATGATACCGATTAAAACAATTCATGGGCAATCGGAGTCTTGTTCTGACTCAAAGGGCAGGAGAAATGTGACCCTATCATAAAACAAAGCACGCATTACAGCGAACAGTGCTAACGTGGGCAAAAGCCTGCGGGGGTGCTGATTTCCATGCCTGATTAAATGCATCTTACTGGTATAATGCCTTCAAATTGAAAAAGCTTAATTTTGAAACCACCAGATAATTGTGTAATTGTGGTATTTGTATTCCCTGTGATGAATCACAGAGTATAATTTCTAGCGGTTCTGTGAAAATAAAATCGCCTGAAAGTGTCCACAACAACTCTGTTCTTTGATGTAACTGGGGCTCAGAGTTTGGCCCTAAAGCAGGTCAACAATGTTTGAATTGAAGATTCACTGACAAATAAGACTTCACATACTATGTCCAGTAGACTTTTCATTCTAAGAAGTACATAAATCACCTTCATTCTCAGAACAACAAGATCCCCAAGGTGTTTTCACAGGCCAGTCAGGTGCTTCTGATTTCTCTTCATAGCAAGCTCCTTTGAAGGCAGTTCAGGAGCATGAGCTGCACCGCTGCTGCATTTTGTCTGGCAAGCAGTGCTGTCACTTTCAAAGGGAGATATATCCATGATGAACAGATTGGTTGGACTTTCATGAAAACAATATACCCAAAGCATTTTGAGTAAGCGGGTGATCCTCAGTGCTCTTTTAAATCTTCCTATTTTGCTAAAACACAAGCCACCTGATAAATACATGTTTGACAGAAGTAATTACAGTCAAATTGTGGGAAATGCCTATCAAAGCTAATGACAGCACCAAAAGATGCTAAGGAAAAAGCATCTAGATGCTACCGAATAAATGCATCAGTAAACTTGGGAGAAACAGCTGGACTTGTACACACAGGGTGTTTGTACATTGCTTCATACAGAGACGAACAAAACACAAGTAATTGCAGGCAAGTGAAGGTAATCTTTATTTCTTTCATTTCACCTGTATGGAACTTGGCACGCATTTTTCAAATGTAACTAAAGTCTAGTGTGAGACTGCGTGCCTCCAGGCTATTAGTTCTTCTAAAGGCAAAGAAAAAGGGTATAAGAAAATGCAAATTCAGGCCAGCAACAAAATTTGTCATCACACACAGCAGCTACAGAAATTTTAGTACTGAGGTATGCAAACATCATAGCTCTCCGTTTAGTTCGAGTAAAACCGCCTTGCAGCAATACAGCTACAGGACCAGTAAGTCCAGTGCTATTCAGCATTGTCACTCCCCCACACCAAGCAGCAGTAGTCAGCCTGGGAGTCACTCCATCAATGAAAGGCCCCAGAAACACCAATACCCAGTACTGATGAACAACCGTGGTAGAACAACACTCAAAAAGGGTAATAGCCACTTACGACATAAAAGGTCAGCGGTGCTGTGCGGGTCTCTTGGATAAGCACTCCTCCCTTTGGCAAGGCCTGTCTGTCCATCTCCACTATCCTGAACTGTAATGCCACCTGTGCCCTTCCCGCTTCATCTCCACCTCAACCCAATGCCTGGGAAGGTTTAGACAACCTCGCTGGTACTCGAGCAGGTTTTTCAGGGTTCTTTTACTGACAATAAGGTTTACATACAACTGCCTAATCCCTTTTTTCCCAAAGCCTGTACTGGCCTTCCTTCCCTTTACTCTTCTCAATGAAGGAATCTAGACCATTTCCTAGAGTTGCTGCCAGGGACCTTTCTCCAGATGTCCTTGTCCCACAGTCCCTAGGATGCCACATACAGATGTACAGGTTATGTTTCACGCTCAAAATGCTACAAAGCAACACACAGGGTACACACAACAGTGTGTGGTTTTCCAAGTAAAACGTTCTACCCTCAAAACCACTATCTAGACCAGACTTGAGATGTAATATAACAAAGCACCCCAAATAAAACCATAGTATACAACAAAAAAAACGACGCAGTACAGCTCTAAAGGCATTACTGATGTCACAGGTCTGTGTAGGACTCTCTTTTTCGCCTCCGCCCCCCCCCCCCGCCCCTGCTATCAAGTTTAAATTTATTCATGGTCAATCTATATCCATTCAATTCTGTACCAATATTTTAAACCAAATAATTATTGCCTAATCTTGATATTTTCTCCACTAATGTAATCATAAGATATTCTTGTAGTTCCTCACCTTACATTTTGCTATCTAAACAAGCCTAGAAAAATTACTTTGAGATCTTTTCGACTTTTCAACAGATACACTGTCCTTTCTGTAAACAGAATAGTAACTCTTTTGTTCATCCAGTCCAATAAAGTGATACATATTTTTAAGGCGACTGCTTACAGTAATCTGTATGAAAGCTTACCAATGGCTTTTACAGTATTTGTCTGATTATGCCAGAAAACATCACGCCTGGTACATGAAAATTGCACTAGTTTTCTCCCAGTGGCAGCACATACGTGGGTCACAGCCATAGTAAAGCTACAAATACACCCAGGCTCGCTCTGCTCTTCTGTAACACTGACATGATAAACTACAGAAATTCTTGTTAGCAGTCCCTCAGGACATGACTTTATGCAGTACATCTTGTGATATCAGGATCCAAAGTACATCTTCTTGTGTAATTAAGTTAATCTTATTTTTGTTATACCAATTGAAAGGCATTTAGTTCCCTGTTTATAAAATACACAGCCTTGACTTCTGTTTTATAGCATCAGTTGAAAATTTCAAACACATGGAGGATTTCTCCCAATCATTAATGAATATTTTAATCAGTATTAAACCCCAAATCTCCTTTTAATATCCCCTACTGTACATGTCTGCCTTTGAGTTCTATACAAGAATTGTAAGGGGACAAAGTCAAAGAGTAGATGGACTTCAAAGTTCACATTGCAGAGATTTACCTTGAAAGGAAAACTTTGTGAATGTTGAGAAGAGCTATTAAGATGTACAGTACTATAAGCCATTGCATTATCTTCACATCATCTTACGTTTATACAATAGCAAACCTACTCCAGTTCTGCTCAGATGTTTAAACTGTAAGCTCTTTGGTGTAAGTGTTATCCTTTTGCTGCATGCTTTCACAGTTTTTAGTCCCAGGAAGACAACGATCTTTGACTGGATACAAACACCACACATTATGCAAATTATCCATTAAGAATTTAGGGAGTCTTTCTTTGGCATCAAACAAATGCCCCGACCATTTATGTATTTAAAGATCATCACCATGTTTGAACAAATAAAGAAGTAAATTTCTCTCTTACCCACAAATAACTAATTTTCATTAGTGATCATCCTCTAAATTATTGTGTAAATCTACCTCAGTGATACTGTTAAACACAGTTCACCCACAATGAATAATTATGTCTCCAGAATTAGGCAATTAGTCTGAAGTTCTCACATAACACTTTACCTTACTTACGAGTATTTAAGCTTCTAACCTAATATGTATCTACCATACCTTCAAAATCGATGTTTCATAATATTTTTAAGGAAAAATCAGTAACTTCAAAAGGAAAGAATGCTGTCCTGAGTGGCCATATATATAGACAGTAATATGTAGACTGCAGGACAACAACTGCAAAAAATTTATTTAACTTTATGTTCCTACATTACTGTATTATATTAGACACTACCACTCCCATAAGTTTTACTAAGCTGGAAACAGCTTGGAAGATGAAGGAAAACAATCTCTAAAAACTAAAGAAATAGAACTATAAGTGTTGGCTGGCTCTGTGTTTTTCACGTTTTCAAAGACTGAAATATAGTGTCTAAAATCAAAATACCAATTTGAGCTGTCAACAATGACAACAAATATAAGCAAAACTATTTATCATATAACACTATCTGATTCCTACTTCTCTCTGGATTTTGGACACAAAACTGAATGACAGAATTCATGCTGTAGTTATATTAGAACATCACCTCCAAAAGCACAGATATTTCAAAGTTTGTTCTATTACATTTTTGGTGAAACAGACTTTTTAAAAGCTTATAGTTTCAAAAACTAGCACATATATGAGAAAAACAATGGTTTGAGATTATTTCTTTTGCCAAGTTTAAAGTACGTATCACATAAAAGCATTAGAAACAGAAAAGGCTAGAGTGAAACATATGCAACTTTAATGTCATCATATATAGGCACTCCTGTAATATTGCCATCATCTACTACTTGAGACAATAAAACCCGTCCAAAAACTACCTTAAAATAAGAAGCAATTTACTGAAGACATATGACTAACTGAATACGTACGACAATCCTGTGCACTATTTGAATTAATCCGTTCAAACCCTATTTAAAAAACAAAAAAAAATCATCAACATTCTCAAATTTAAGAAGGAAAAATCCTTAAATAATCCCTGAGTATATATGGTACTGCAATCAATAACATCCTTATGCTTTTAATCAAATGTTTCTTTTTTGTTTTTTAAAGCATACACAGAAGAAAACGCAAGAGGGAAAAATCATCACAAGCTGAAATGCTAAGCCTGTGTGGTCTCCTCACTGTATTCTAGAAAACCATTACCATGCAAATAAAAATGGACAGGCCTGGATGCTGCCATAATTTCTATTTCTCATAGTGTCTTTTGGTGAGATCTTCCCAATTACACTCCAAATATCAATATGCTGCTGAGTATAAAATGTTTTTAACTTTTTTTTTCTATCACAGATGGTGCTAACATGTTTGAAGGATTCTCTCGCAGACTGTCTATTAAAGTCCACAGGCCAAACAACTTCAGACACTTGAGCTTCCCAATGTGAAATTGTTGATACTATCAAAATTCTTACTGTCATTGTACCTGTCGTGGTTTAACCCCAGCCAGCAACTAAGCACCACGCAGCCACTCGCTCACTCCCCACCCGTGGGATGGGGGAGAGAATCAGAAGGGTAAAAGGGAGAGAACTCGTGGGTTGAGATAAGAACAGTTTAATAATTGAAGTAAAATAAAATAGAACAGTTAAATAGGCAAAGCAAAAACCGTGCACGCAAACAAAACAAAACAAGGAACTCATTCACTGCTTCCCATCGGCAGGCAGGTGTTCAGCCATCTCCAGGAAAGCAGGGCTCCATCACGTAACGGTTACTTGGGAAGACAAACGCCATCATGCCCAATGTCCCCCCTTCCTCCTTCTTCCCCCAGTTTATATGCTGAGCCTGATGTCATATGGTGTGGCATAGCCCTTTGGCCAGTGTGGGTCAGCTGTCCTGGCTGTGCCCCCTCCCAGCTTCTTGTGCACCTGGTAGAGCAGGGGAAGCTGAAAAGTCCTTGACCAGTGTGAGCGCCACTTAGCATCTATGTAGCAACAGCTTAGAGCTACTTAGCAAGAACCAAAGCATCAGTGTATCATCGACATTGTTCTCATCCTAAACCCAAAACACAGCCCCATACCGGCTACCAAGACGAAAATTAACTCTATCCCAGCTGAAACTAGGACAGTACCTTACATCCCACACAAGTTAATTACTTTATTATCTAGAGTGTAGTAACCATTCTAGATATAACATGGAAGGACTAGAAGGAAAGATCTTTACCTGTATATTTCCAGAACTTACATAATATCAACTATCCAGAATATATGAAATACTGAAAAATGTTACTGTTCAATGGAAAACAAGAGGGAAATATAGAAAAAGCAGGTTTTGAGCTTAATTCTAGGATGCTTTTGAAAGTCAAGGACAAATAAGGTAAATGTCTGCAAGTATGATGCAGATGGCATAACATACTTCGGGCTTTTATATCATATTAAGAGACTTTTACTTTCTGTTAGAAATTGTCACGTTACAAGGCACTCAACATTACCTGAGAGCTTCCTATAATTTATTTCTTTATTCAGACTGCATAAAGTTTCCACAATGGAAAAGTATAGAAAACTGGAGGGAAAAACATCCCACCCAAACATTACAGGATGGAATGAAATGTAGAACATGTAGAAGAATGGCGGGGGAAGTGTGATACTAATGTTTCTGACAGTCCTTAACGTGATTTCCTATATCAATAGGAACCACTAACATGAGTAAGCATTTCCAAGGTTTGTTTTGCAGTTTTCACTGCTAGCGTTCATTACCTTTTCTTTTCAGTTCTACTGAAGGGACAGATAAAGTACGGGGTATGCAGGAAAACTGCTCTTTGCTTCGTGTTGTTGGCTTCCCATCTGGTACAGGGTGTTTGCAGATATGATCAGTATTTTCTAGGGGGAAAAAAGAGTTTGGTCAAATTTCTGTTAGGAAGGGTTCAGAATGTAATTAAGATCAGTCTTCAATAGCTCAGAGTGTCACTCCTAAGTCTTACACAGGGATATATCTTAGAGATCCAGGTTCCTCTTATCCCTGTATCCATCAGACTACTGGCAATTTTGAATTAATGTCAAAATGGAATTGCTGGGGTTTTTTTGTATTCTTAAATATTTTACCCCTTAGCACTTCCACTATCAACATCTATAGCAAAGAGATGAGAACTACAGGTGGTCTTCTAAAGTATATTCAGAGTAAGAAAATAGCGACATGTTTTTCAGACTTCATTGATACATTTGAGAATGAAAACGTATTACAGAGGTAGAAAACACCGATAAGGGGACAATCCATTTATTTGAACTGAGTATGCAATTTGACTGTGGAAATTTGATCTGAGTTCTATGTGTGTTTAGAATTAACGGAAATTATCTGACCTAAATGCTTATGGTTTTCTTATGATTACTATCATCAGCAAAAAAAAGCTGAAATATAAAAACTGCCCAAAACCTGGAAGATTAACACAGCATTTACTGAACACAGTAAGAACACCAGCCTAGTGATGTCTGTTCATTTTCAACCAGCATCACACCTAATCCTCAATCTGCACTAACATGACACTCGGCATTGCTGTTTGAGACAATTCCTACATCCAGTCTCCCTGGTGGTTTTTTAATCAACTTACAATTTTTCATGAAGTTATAGGTGTAGTCAGATAATGGAATAAAAAAACCCAACAACTTTCTACCAACAGCTGCCAATTTTTTCAAAACTAAAAATAATGGCAGGACCCATTCCAGTAACTGACAACGGAGGGCAGCAGAGATTCCCTAACTTCCCCCCCATTACATGCTCTATTAACAGAGCAGAGCAGTCTGCCTTTTAGCCAAAATAGGCCATCAGCCCTATGCTTCCCACGTTTGTACAACATATCACATCCCTTGAATCAGGGCACTGATGCTGTGCCCTGCCCCTGCAGCCTTTATGGAGCAGAGACGGGAGCTGCAAGCCAAGATCTTTTCTTTCCCTCGGGAGCATCTAGAAGCTCTCTTCTGCTGTACAGGCATCTATCTTGTGGCAGTTATCATATTATGTGAGGTTACCTCCCTGTCCGTCTTATCTGTCTCCTTTTCATAGGAGAATAAAGCTACTTTATGTGTGGGGCAAAAGCCTGCATATAGGCAGCTAACTCACAGCAGCAAGCATCAAGGCCTTTTTAGGACAGGCCACGTCATTTGAGAGCCCTATGTATAAAAGGAACCAAGCAATTGCTTGGACTGCTTTTGCACTGTAGAGCACCTACTAGTTTTCTGCAAATTTTAGGCTAGACCTGATGAGTAAAAGGGTTTCCAGTCTGTCCCCAAGATGTTAAATATAAATAGGCAGCCATTCCAAACATTATGAAATTAAACATCCTCCTCTATTCTGTATAACAAAACCAAATTGCTACAATTGTGTCATTAAATGTCAAACGCAGCTAGTATGAAAAATTGGAGCAGCCTGCAGATTTTTCTCGGCTTCTGTCAGCAGCACACATCTGCCTCCAACAACGAATACCTATATCCATATGCTTTTTGTCAGCCTCTATGACAAATGCAGCACGGTCTTTGCTTCTAGCAAACAGAGAGAGTAAATGATATATAAAGCCCCTCTTTGTTCTGATTCATGGATAGAAGGCATTACACAGACAAAGAAAAATGTAATGTCTGCATGCTGATCGGGGATATTCAACCACCACAGCTGTGAGCTGATTTAGAAAAAACACTGTTTTATTTTATATTTATGGATTTGAATCCAAGCTAAACGTATTTGTAAACGACTGGGGCTCAGTTGTCACTTGGCCTCCATCCACTAACACAAGCAATACGACCGCTCGGTCTGGGCATGCCAGTGCCGTAAGCTCTCAAGACTCACAGTAACAGCAATTCCCTCCCTGCTACAGCTGCATCAGCAACTGAGGGTGAACAAAGGCATCCAAACTGTTTGCTGTCATAGCCCAGCAGCAAAGTGTAAATTCCCTGGAGTAACAGGCGGAAACTGGGAGGAGGCTGGTTCGGGAGGATTGCTCGCTCTTTCTAATGATCTTCCAGTGGTGTAGGACTTCCCTATCGCTATGTCTAAAAGGCAAAATTTGTCTTCCAAGTGACAACGCCAAAAAACTGTACGATTATCATTTTTGCAAGGCTCAGCTTCCTATATTGCAATGAAGGAAAACAAAAGGGCACGCCAAAGTAAGGTCTCTCTTGCGGTCCATCTTACTTGGGTCTATTCCCTTCTACTTCCCACATGCTAGCAGAGAAAAATTCCAGGCTTCTCTAGAAGCATACGCTGATGTTAGAAAAGCATTTTATACAAATAAATATATCATATGATTAGGGTCATCCCCAGATGTAAGGTAAAATTCATGTCCCTTGAGCGCTCTAGATAATTAGAGGCAGATAAGCAGCTCCTAAAACAAATTATGACCCACTAGATGTCTTACAGACCTATCTTGCAGCAGCGTCCATAAAATCCTTCCGGTGATACAGATTTGGTTGACTTGAGAGTCGAAGTGGCTAAGGTAGGTTAGAGGTTTCATCTTACCCTTTTTGGCTAAACTTAAGAGGTAATTAAACCTAACAAAACATTAAGCTTTTAAACTCGTACATCATGTTCATCACTGAATCACTATTTGCTTGTCTTGCTCTATTCCAAAGCTGACTTTAGGTAATCTACAAACATGCAATTTCAGAAATAAAATTTCACAATTGTTAGGCAACTGTGGCAGCAATGATCATTCCAGAATAACTCCATTTAAATAGGAGGTGCTATTGGCTATGTTATTACAGGGACTGTTTCCATAAAACTCCTATAAAATCCATATGCACAGTAACCCATATTTGCAAGTGAACACAGTTGCTGATGTGTGTAATTGTTTGTTCTGAATACAGAACAGACATCTGCATGGGCAAATGGATGTGCATGCAAATTTCCTCCCAAACTTACAGAGACAGGTTTGATCCAAAGCCACAAAAGCTTTTTGGAGTATTCCTGGTGATTTCAGGGATTTTGCCCACAGGTGTTACTTCCACACCATTGACATTACTCCTCTGCTCCTAAGTATCAAGAGGCAGCTTAACTTCTCTTTCACTTATAGCACAGTTAAACTGATACTGAGTCAAATCAAGCCCAAATACTGTAAGAAGGGATAATCTCAAGAAGTAAGCTTGATAGTCACTACATAATTAAGCATGAATCGTACTGTTACGTATCTTCTCTTGCAGGGGATATTTGCAAGCAAAAATCAGGGATTTCTATTTTTTTCCCCTCCAGGAAATCTTTTTAATGAGAAAAACCTCCAAACTTTTAAAATCCACGTGTATATGTCAAAGCTTTCCACTAAAAAGAAAAAAAATCCCAAAACCCTTCATAAAGCTCAAACACCTTTCACAGTTACATTTTGCTGCTGCTGCTGATAAAGGATCAAAATAACTAAGAGTAAAAATAAAACATTCTGAAAAGCTTTTGAATTCTGTAATTGTGTTCATGTTGCATTGGGTTTTATTTAAATCCAAAGGCTCTCAATAATTAGAAAGCTTCCAGGTTACCCTCAGGCAGAAGAGTACCGTCAACTCTCTAATATTATTCAAATAACCAAGAAACATTTGATGCATCTCTGTATTACACATTTGCTTCTACACAGGGTTTTTGGGGCCCTTGATCTACTGTTCTGAGGGCGCAGGGGCATCTTCTGCTTAAAATGCTCCAGGTCAACACAGGGCAGCCCATCTGTGTGAACCAGGTTCAAATTGGCAGTCAGGTCTCAAACAGAACTGAAATGCAGCCAAACAAGCAGCAGTGACCTCTGGCACTTCTCCGGCTGGCTGATCCATGTAGGAATGGGCACTTGTTTTGCTTTGCCAAATCCTCTCATGATTTCTTTTGAAAAACTGAAGTTTCCATTCTTTTGGCTTAAGCCACCACACTTCAATAAGATGAGTTCTTGTTCTTGGTTTGCTGATTGATAAGGTTTGAAGCATGTTTAATTTGCATTCAGTTACGTGTAACCTGGCAAGGGGCCAGAAGGAATAATTTATAAAGGAGATAAATTTGTATAGATTAGCCAAGTGCCTACTGAGTGAGAATATAGCCATCTATAAATATTTAGAAGAATTAAACAGCAAGGAAAGATAAATATTGTTGAAAATAACACATTTAGTAGGCTACTGAAGTATAACTAGGAATAAATAAAAACAAGCAAAGAAAAAGGCTACAAACACACAGGAAAGGCTTAGCAGTATAATCAGGTAAACAAAAAAAGGCCATATCTCTGTATCTATACCTCTGCCATCATTCAGTCAAAGTTTATAATCTGAAGCATATTATGCATTAAATGTAAGTTGATAGCTGACTGGTTAGGTTAATGACCTTATTGGGTCTATGTTTCTAATCTTCAACTGAGTAGCTTGGGACATATATTGTATCTCTCTCCGTTTACACTACCCAGGTTACACTAACAATAAAATTTCTCTTTCTTCATACTGTGTAATGTATTTATGTTTTGTCTCTGGGTTAACATGTATTTAGCTACAGATTAAGACCAGTATCTACAAATGTCTGTTCTTCCTGCATGTTAGAAAGCTGTATCTGGTCAAAGTAGCGCACCAGCTTGTATCTTATTAAAACAGCTGTTGTTACACTTCAAAAATCATTTTATATTAACAGCGTGCTAAAGATGACAATGCATCTATCTACTGGTTTATATTCCTATGACTCCCTGTAGACAAACTTGTATGTGCATTTATATACACATATATCTATACATGTATACACACATACACACACACACGTCATGAAAGGATAAATACAGTACCCACCACCTACCTTGGAAAAGAAAGCGAAGAAACTTGACTCATTATTGTTAAAATTTTGGCACAGATTTCAGTCTGCCTCCCGATTCCAACAATTTAAGAAGGGAAAAAAAGTATTGCTCTCATATGAATAACCCATTATCATAAAGAATGGTTAAGCATAATTTTGCTAGTCTTTCCTACAAAATTTGCACTGCTTTTGTGGTGAGCTTTTTCCCCTCTTTCCTTAACAGGGGAAAGAGGATCACCAGACAACATGACACAGTAAGTGGACATTTACTTAGTGCACCAAGTGGGAGATGGGCTGCATCAGGGAAAGCTTTACACTCGCACACACGTACAGGTGGGTGTGACTGGGACCGGCCCCGCGCCCTGCTCGGCCAGTCGGCACAGGGGGAGCCCTGGGGAGGCCCACGCTTCCTCCCCATGGGTGCTGGCACCAGCTCGACCCCGACACACAGCCTCCCACCACACACACTCTGCTCTACGCTGCGTCAGACATCTCGGCATGGCCATGTCACACGCGCGCACTTGACTATTACTGGGGGGTTTTATAGCCAGATGTTGGCACAGATTGCCAGTCAAACCAGTCCTCACTGATACCACACTGCATTTTCCAAAAAGAACCTCTCTAATATCAAGACATTTTAAAAAGATCCACAGGCAACCCAGGCTTGCACTCAAGCCTTTCCTGATACTGCCGGAGGAGCCCACCTTGCACGAGGAGATTGTCACAGCATCTCTTAACAAGAGAAATCTGTTATTTTTTTAAAGGAATTAAAATTGTATCCCCTCAAGAAGCAATCACATAATTATTGTGCTGTATCGTATCCTTACTTCTTCCCAGACTGCAGCAAAGATTGTATAAAGAGAATCTTTGTAGCATCTAAATACTAGCATCTAAATAGCCAATATTACTTTAAACTTTTCTAAATAAAAAGATTTATCTAATTGCTCCTCCATTTTCCACTTCTGGATGAAAAAATAAGAAAGGGCTAACAAAACGAAAGACATATTAAGTGCAAGTCAAGAATGGCTACTTCTCCACTAATCATCTCATGGGATTTTTAGAGAGAGATGTTAAAAGTATACTCTGGGAATAAGAAGCATCTCTTCAGTCTTTCAGAAGTGTAGTATTTTACTGACATGAGTTCTTGTCTCTATTAATTATGGAGGTCTGGGTGGGGTAATTAATCTAGATTTAAAAAATGGTTTGGGGTTGCTATTTTAATTATTTGAGTAATGCATACTTTGTACAGTTTTCTTTTTAAAATATAAAATTTAAAAATTTTATAATCTAAAACCTACGGAGTAGGTTCTAAATCTAAAATCTATGGAGTACAGACAAATACCTCTGAACAATCCTAGAGAGAACTTGACTTTATAGTAATTGATCTGCTAAATCATGAAGTGGTTATTGCCTGTATATATTTAAAAATAGATAATAAGGTCTTAATCACTACTTTTAATCTTGAAGTTCTGCTTTCTTAGGAAGTAAAGATTGTAATCCTATGTGGTTTATGCCTTATCTCTTACCTCTAAAAGTTATTAGATTTCCTGTCAGAGAAGTCCAGTTTTTCTTTGTTTTGTGCAAGTATACCTAAAAACATACTAGAATATCAAAGAAAATTGAGAGTTTTGTATAGTATCTTTAGAAAACTTGTGACCACCTATGATAATCCCAATGTCTTCCTAAAATCATAATCGTTTCCACGTTAGGTCCTCGTAATGTGGAACATGTCAACTCTACTTGAGACAAAATACCTACTTTAATGTGAATGAGACCAAACCAGAATTCTAGCACAGATAGCCAGCCAAACTAGAAACATTTCAAGTAAAATGGTTCTCTCTCTCTACTGTGGGCACAGCCTGAAAAAAACCCTCTACATTAATTGCTGCTGCTGTTACTCATTTGTCATCATATATTAAATTCATGAATACATGGCAGAAGTATTCCTGGCCCAAAATGAGTTCTAGAAAGCATGATTTTATCCTGCATATTTGTTCATAATGTCCAATCCTGTCTTTGGTTCCCCCGCTATTCTGACCTTATCCAATGAATTCCCAGGTTATGATTTTACTAAAGTAATTTACTGACAGAAGACATTTCAAAAACAGTTATTTGACCTTTCCAGATCAAGTGAATCTGAATTAAAGTATGAGCAATTACTGCAGCATTTAAATTTTCCACCTTCCCTTATTGATTTCTTTTCCCCCTACTTCAATACTTTTGTTAGTACTAGTTAATTTTTGCTTGTCTTGGAAGTTAATTTCTAAATTTCAAAAACCAACATAGAAGAATTTTCTGAGTTGAATTTTACAACCAAACATCATTATGATTTCAGTCTGATTTCAGGGAAAGACAGTTATACAGACTGCAATGAAGAACAGATTATTCCATAGATTAAAGACAAAAAGCCCAAAAGTAAACAGGATGACAGCTGCAAATAAGCTAATATATTTTCAGTCTCTGCAAACCATTAGGTTTACTCAGCTGAGTAATGGAGTAAGAAGTTATGGGATATATATTATACGAGTATGTTTTCAAAGTCATAAAGAAAACATCCATGTTTCACGCCACTAACACTACTGCAGTATACCAGAATACTTCGTATTTGGTATGGAGGCCATTCAATAAAAAAAGTAACATTATTTATTGTGTTCAAACTAATTTATGGAATTTCATCTGGTTTTAAGTGTTTCACAGAAGTGGCTTATATCCCAGCCTTTAATGGGCAAGCCTACATTTTACACACTTAGAAGAGAAAAATCCTGGCTCTACTACAGATGATGACAAACCTACCAAGAATGCTAAGACTTTCAAAGGAAGTTGATATTATTGACCCAAAAGACACAGAGACAGACAAGGAAATCACATTCTTCAATTCCTAGTCTCATCTAAAACCACTACAATATAAACAAATTACTGGCTGTTTTATTTGTGTTTCATCAGCTGAACCAAGAAGACGGCCATCTCCCATTGAAGCACATGCTTCCATAGCACTTTTAAATTGCTAAAAAGTGTTGCTACCACAACTGTTAATTTAAAACAACAATCCATTTAAAGTTTTACCGACACCTAAAGTGCTGATAAACCTCCATCCCCCATCATCTCTTTATGAAAGGGATTAGACAAATCAGATTGGAAATCTTTAAAGATATTAGCCAAAAATCAAAATGGAAGGGAATTTTTTCCTGACGTTCTCACTCTTTGACACTTATACATTAAAAATGTAACTTAATTTGATCCTTTATGAGCAATCAACTGTTACCATCTTACTGGAACTACATCCATCTAAGTATCTCTGAGTAAACCAAAATATTATTTTCATTGTTTTTTAATGCATGCTTTATGTTTTAGTAAGGTGTGTGATTTTTCTTTAAAAAGAGTTATAGTCTGCTTCTGTAAAATCCATTAGCTCAGAGTGGTGTTATGTTGTCCATTGTCCCAAAATTAAGAATCAAAATCTACTATGCATTACACAGTATAGGAAGTCAGTATTATTTCTAAGATGAATAACAGAAAAAAATCTTTTCCAGATTCCATAAATAACTGGATAGTCAATGGTTGGGCTTATGAACATGCTACTTAAGGTAAACTGAAGTGCGGCCTTGCTGGCATCTACCACATTACAAGTACTGCTGTTACAAAGATGAGGCTGCTGCATGATTTTTGCCAACTGACTCCCCATTTTACATGCAACAGCATACCAAAACACAAACCTCTCATTAAAATGCTGTATGTTGGACTTTACTGTAGGATAAGGAAAACAATTCTCCTTCGCAGTTTCTAAAAACAATACAGTACATTCTGTGAAACTAACTGCCTATTGAATTTTTGGTCTTCACCTTTGGAAAATGCTAAATAGTTCTAATATTTTCATGAGTTACAGTACTCGTAAGAAATACAAAGACACATGATCCAGACCCTTCCTTAATTAGAAAGTGACTTAACCTTCAGAGTACTACTTTAGTCTCAGACACAGAAAGAAGCAGTGAGGCAACTATGTCTCACCCAAGCCTCTTTGCAACTTTTTATTTAGAAATCTACATTCCATTGATTTTTCTATGATTTTTAGGTTAATGTAGGACATTTGCAAGGTGGAGCTCTTGTACTCTTGGAAGGAATTTTCTGAAGCATCGTTCATATTGCCACCATGTGTTTGCTCTGGTGACATTTTTAGTAAAGCAACTAGTCTTTAAGAAAAGGGACCTAGAGACAAAACCAACTGATGTCACTGACTTGAGCTGCACTCAGAGGGAAGTGCTAATTTGTCTCACTTGATTGTTTTATTTATTCTGCTTTCCTATTAAAGTGCTATGAGATAGACTCCTTTATTTAGAAACCTCCTTCTCCTAGAAATTCATTTTACCTAATTGTTGGTGTTTATCAATAAATTCTTAGAAGAATCAGCTGGTTTTTAAGTTACTGGTGCAATTAATAGCAAGGTGTTCGGAAAGCCAACTAGGTATAATAGAAGCTGTACTTTCTAAGTGAAGATAAAACCATACTCTTTTATTCAAAACCAATGGAGAGGAAATAAAATGGAATACTACAACATACCAAGTGTCACTGCCATTAAGTTAACATTACACACAATATCTGTGATGCTGAAATGTCTGAGTGTGGAGAGCATGTTTTCTCCTAAGTATTTAGAGGTATTTTCTGTCCACTCATGTACAAAATTCCACTTCAAGCTTTACATAGTATGTAAAAGCAAATTTCCCCTAGACAATATACGCTACTCTGCTTTGAATTACTATAAATTTTTCAAGTAATTGGGTTGTTTTCCTATTCTGGGAACGTACGGCTATCTTTTCACTGCATGATCATTTTCACCAAGCATTGTTTGTTATACCATCCTACCAAGAACTCATTTTTGATTCACATCAAACTTTAGATAAATTCCTGGGGTGATTTTTCTTTTTGAATTCACTGAGTTTCAGCCAAAAAGCATCACTTGCTATGTTTAAGCAGTATCACTTGCTATCTTTAGGTCATTTAAACTGCTAAGAGGCAGGGGAGAAGATTTCTTAAGCTGCTGTAACCCTTGAATTTTTGTTGTGTATCTGCATGTGTCACAAAACAAAAAAAATGCTGCAAGATTCAGAAATCAGCCTTTACAGTAGAATGGATTTCATCACAAAAAAAATACAGGAAACAACCTTCCATTACCGATACATTTGGCAATTCAAAAGCACCAGGAAATTACCTTAGTTGTCAAGTAAGCAGGTATGTTCCATGTGGGGAAGGTCACAACTAGCAGAGAGCTCCAAAAGTCTCCCTTCCCGTGCTCATCATCTTTATTTTTGTATCTTGCTCAGCAATAGCTATTTTCACTTTTGCATCTCCTATTTCAGTTTTCTCATGCCAAATACATTCAGTAGGATGGCATCACACACAGCAGCTTCTGATGAGAGTCAAAACCCTTCAATTTACTGCTCCGATCATTTTTGTGTCAGACATATCCACCCTGCTACTTATTCCAAATCAGCTGTACCCTCTCCCCCTCACTAAAATCCACTCATTTCTTAGGCATTGCTTTAGAGGAAGAAGCTATAAAACCTCTGAGCCTGTGCAATTTCTCCGCTTCTACAGTTCTTTCACATTATTGCTCCCTGAATAGTTTGGATGCTAGTAGGTCAAATTTCTACTGCCCTGTCAGAAGACCTGCTAATTTTCCTGAAGGGATGAAAGCAGAAGATAAAAACGATACTCTAAAGAACTATTTTATGGTCTTACCAAAAAATGTTGAGAATGGATCTGAGTTGCCAAACTTTAGATGCTCTATGGGTTTTAATACCACAGCCAAACTTCTTGGAACTTGACTTCAAAATGCAGATTTGTACATCTGGAAAGTGGGTGCCAAAAGGGGTAACACGGTTGTCTATTTACTGTTTTTATGCTTACTAGTTTTGGGTTCTTATGGAGCTTATGTCTATCTAAACAAGCAGACAGTAATTCAATACCCTAACTCATTGTGGAAGTTCAGCAAATAATCTACTGTAACCTTCCACTTCCCAGATTTCCAAATCTGTAAAGCACGGCATAAAACTACGGCATGAAGGTGTTATGAGGGTAGCTGCACAAACGAAAGATTTGTGGAACATGCAATAAAGCCTATTTTCATCTGTAGTAACACTTCTCTTCCCTATTGTTTTGTAACTATGGCCTTGAAAACAGTAACTTAGCTAAGTATTTGCTTTCCAGGATGGGAAGATACGAACTTAAAATAAGACAAGATTTTGGTCCAGAACTTCAGCTATTAAAAGCTGCAGATTTTGCAGTACCCTTCAACCGCTCTTGCCTGAGGGCCTTTCAGTGACCTATCTGAATGGCTGAGCTGCGTACATCAAGATGACTTTGCACATTATCCACATCCCACAGAAGAATTGCCTTTGCTCTGGAAATAGTATGCTCATTTTTCCTTTCAGTTCACTTTTCACTACTGTCATGGTTTAATCCCAGCTGGCAAATAAGCACCACACAGCCGCTTGCTCACCCTCCCCCTCTCAGCGGGATGGGGGAGAGAATCAGAAGAGTAAAAGTGAGAAAACTCAGGGGTTGAGATAAGAACAGTTTAATAATTGAAATAAAATAAATTAATACTAATGATAATAGTAATAGTGAAAAGGAAAACAACAACAAAAGAACAAAGCCCAGGAAAAACAAGCAATGCAACTGCTCACCACCCACCAACCGATGCTCAGCCAGTCCCCAAGCAGCGATCGCTGCGCCCTGGCCAACTCCCCCAGTTTATATACTGAGCCTGATGTCATATGGCATGGCATAGCCCTTTGGCCAGTCTGGGTCAGCTGTCCTGGCTGTGCCCCCTCCCAGCTTCTTGTGCACCCGGCAGACCACGGGAAGCTGAAAAAGTGCTTGACCAGTGTAAGCACGACTTAGCAACAACTAAAGCATCAGCATGTTATCAACATTATTGTCATACTAAATCCAAAACACAGCACTATACCAGCTACTAGGAAGAAACTTAACTCTATCTCAGTCAAACCCAGGACAGCTATATAACTACTCGTATTCCAAAAATCAGGAATACATGGTCAACAAGATTGGACATTTGACTTTCACATCCGTCCTGTCAGACTTTCACAACAAGCAATGTCACCATGAATTAGCATGAAATTCAGAGCACTTCTCACCCCTTCTTTCATGGTATGTGCCACAAACTAATAATTTACAGCTCTGAGTCTCTCCAGCTCCTACGAGTATCAGCCAGGAGACCCCAGCAGTATACAGTCTGACAGACCACCTGCAGTGCACACTGCCTGAGCTCAGCACACACGGCAGCAGTCACGTCTGCAGTATTATAATTCAGCTTGGTTGCTAAGCATCAGTATTACAACAGTATCAAGAGCAAAGTTAATTTTCCTCACGTTACAGGAGAACAGCAATTCCCAAGTTCATCTTGAAGCACGTGCTTTCACCTGTATTCAATGCCTGTCATAACAGACTAGCACTGCTTGTGAATGAGGCTAATAGAAAAAACAGAAATAGAAAAGCACATATGGCAAGCTGCACTTACTGCTTAGGAAGACTTTCAGTCTGGCCCTACCTCAGTGTCACCCCTTGGCAACTTCCAACAGGTGAACATCATCTTACAGGGCAATTGCCCTTAAGCACATAAGATGTGCTGAGCATCCCAGGACTTTCCCTGATTCCTGGCTCCCTCCAAGACAAACGCTGGATGTCTGAAGAGGCAAGCAAGCCAAGAAGCACACAACAGCCTTAAGGCCAACGATCATTATGCAGCCAACAGACAAAGGCAAGGGTGGCACAGGATGGTCACGACTGTTGTCCCCAATGAGCAAGTTTTCAATTATATTCTTGCACACGCTATGGAGTAGGAACTTCCAAAAGTTTGCTTAAGTGTTGATTTCAACAATCAAGCCTCATTTCAAGCCTCTAAAGCATGTTTCACCAGCAATAAGTACACAAACCAAAATTATTTAGCAAGTGGAAAAGATATTCTGTCCCAAATTTCTGGTGCTTCCTGTTACTATGGTGAACACCAGTACCTACTGACAGAAATGAGGAAACATGCCCTTTTTTCCCCCAAAAACTACAGCTAATATTTTAAAGTCTTTCTAAAAAAGACTAATCGATCTCTCTTATATGTCTTGTGCTGTGACCAAGCTTTTGATATAAGGTTCTAGAAATCCTATAAGAATTGTATTTTGTTTTCCCAAGCCACCTGTATTTATCAAAGAAGGGAAGTTGGTTACAGAATAACTAGAAGCGCCAACCAAAGCTTCACTATTGTTTTTCCCTCTGTTCTGCAGACAGACTTGGTAGAGGTCAGTTTCTGATAAAACGGTAGAGGATAGAAGAGTTAATGACTCGCATCTGCAATTTTAAATTAT
Source organism: Platalea leucorodia (assembly GCF_965183815.1). Classification (NCBI taxonomy): domain Eukaryota; kingdom Metazoa; phylum Chordata; class Aves; order Pelecaniformes; family Threskiornithidae; genus Platalea; species Platalea leucorodia. The sequence goes on from NC_138827.1 coordinate 65,529,884, forward strand.
TCAGTTACCACTTGAGTACTAACCACAGGCGCAATAAACAGCAGCTAATACAAGTCATGCATGTTTCATAAAGGGAAGCTGTACCCTCTGGAGTATACTACATTATCTCTGAGAAGAGCGACAGTGTTTTCAAAATCATTTAAGACCAGTTTTTCCTGCTACTGCTTTAACTTTCTGGAGTAAAACCTCTCACTGATTTGAACAGGAGTTTTATTCAGGTGCAGGAGACAGATTGCAATCTATTAAAAAAATATTTACTTTTGAAGTCATAAGTACAAGGAAAAGTTTTTACAAATGAGTTGGCTCGGTTTCCCTGTGGCTTATGCAACGCTCCTTTTCATGGGCTTCAGATCAACAGCTGTAGCCTCATGTGCTTCATGTTCTGCTGGGACATCCAAAAGACTGAGCACTATCCAAAAGTCAGACACATTCATGAAGAGCAGGGTAGTGGTCACCAGTATTACAGTGACTTTGCACACTGCAATGAAAGTCTCTTCTTGTTGGATACCTGGGAGCAATCAGACACTCAATCAAATGTTTGCACCCTTCAGCAGGGAGCTTCTTGTGTTGTCTGCAGAGATTGAACGTGACCAAAGTACCTTTTCCTGTTGTTTGGAAAGGAGTTTAGCATAGAAATACTGAGCAGAAACCCAGAAAAGGGAAGAAAATAGGAAGTACTGAAAGGTGCATAACTAAGTACAATCTCAGGCAACTTGCTGGCAAGCTAGCAATCTTAGGACCCTGGATCCCTCGTATACCATAGTCAGTCATTACCTTCTTTAAATCTGTTATACTGAGAAAACCTGAACAAACCTCACTACAAGTGTTACTTAAGTCATCCAGGAGAACTTTCTGGTGAGCTTACTTGCAGTGACGTCTCTGCTGTTCCTGCTGGCAGTATTATTAATAGCAAAGCTTGTGAGACAGAGAACAGCAAAGCAAACAAGCAGGATTAAAAGATAAACCCCAAACACCCACAGAAGTGCTTGGCATGAAATAACAGTCTGCTAAAGCATAATCTAAGGAGAAAAGAAAATTTCACTTTAAATAAGAGCATTAAGAACACCTCTGATAGATGGAGAGAGGCACCGTTAGAGTATAGCTACAGGCTGTTAACTCCAGACCTGTTTTTATCTGGACCTGGCAAAGTCAATACTTTCGTAACTCTGCTACACTGAGAGTGCAGCTCACTGAGCTGTTAGCCATTTCCTTACACTTTTCATCTTTTTCTTCTATAATTGGTTCCCTATCCTTGACTTAGAAAGATAGTACCATGTAACATCATTCTGCCAGCAGAATATTTGTTCCTCTAAGGAATTAATGGTACTACTCTCTATAAAAACGTCTCTATTGAACCAACACAGCTGCTCTTTTAACTCAATTAAAGAGCAGTCATCCAGGAATAGAAGATGACTTCTGAGGCAGGAGAACCCATGTCCCTCCAGAAATGCTACCTTTTCTCCAGCTGTGGAGCCATGACCCCTCAGAATCCAAGCCATTAAAAAGTGCCTGACTATCACAGGATCTGTCATCCGATTACTGCACTCTGCCTTCCAAAGAGCTCTTTCATTCACAAAGGTATTAGCAGGGAGTTAAAGTGCCACCAATTTTTCTCTGCTATCTCTTGGATAGTGGTTTCATCTCTTCCAGTTAACAAGGTTAAAGAAGTAGAGATTGCCAGTGAAGTCACAGTAAATTAAAAGTGAAACTTCTCCGTCATTGCTATTCCAGCGTTTCTGCCAAATTCACCACCTCCTCCTCGAGATTCCACTTCAAAGGAATGTCACTGAATTTTGAGAGACATGCACACTTAAAACCCGCATCCTAACCTTTCCCTCAAACAAATATGTACAAATACCCGTGAAAGAGCCCGTAATAATTTTGATAAAGAAATATGCTACTTTTATAGTAAGATCTTCAAAAACTCTAGCAAGTGATGTTATTCTGCAAGCCCCTCTCACTAGTTTTCCTACCTGTTACTTCTTCATGAAAGAATACGTGTCGCCTTTCAACATAGCCATTTCTAACTTTGGCAGGTTATCAGAGAAACACCAACAAGGTCCCTATTTTTAGCCTACTCGTGATGATCCATCAATCTGTCCAAAACTGAGGTCCCTATAGCAGCAATACCACAGGACTGAGAGATGTAACATACCCATCTGCAAGTACATTTCATCTCTTCACTTTCCCAGCTCTCCTCACCAGGTTCTCAAGTAAGCAAGAGGTTCACAGGGGACAACATTACAGAAGCAGCAAATTGCCTTCTCCCTTACTCCAACCATAAAGACAGAGGAATCTACATGGAAATCAACATGTAGATTTAGAGGTGATAATTAAGTTCACAACTGAACTCCTCCTCTCCTCAAAAGGTACATATCTCTCTTCAAAGTTTCATGAAACTCCAGCTGGTTTTAAATTCTTTACATGTAAATAAAACATACACTTGTCGCACCATGGTTCAGTTGGAAGTGGCAAGTGTATACGATGAAACAATGACTGAATGGATTTTGTTCACATGTGGCTTGTTTTGCCGTTCTGAAGAGGTGAAAAACCTGTTTACCAGTTTTGAAGTTTGGAATCCTGACGGTTCCTTCCCAAATATGTAGAACAGAATTTTCTGCAAGATTTCTTTGCTGAGCTTAGAACTCAGCAGAACAGTCTTTGCTACATCTAAAGCGGTGTAAAAATAAAAAACAACAAAAAAACCACAAGAGCAATCATCCCCGAAACCACTGAGACACTACAAACTGCTTTACTCCATTAAGCAAACAGTTTAGGAACTCAGGCAAAGGAGGAATGTCCTTTAGTGCTGGAAATGTTGCTTATGTAAATAAAAACAAATACGGTAGACCAGAACTTTCCTGAATCTAATTTTATTCATTCCTTCACAACACCTAGTATAGTAAACCATTATTTACTATAGTGATCAGTCAACTTAGGTTACTGCCTGAAGAGGTGAAATAATACTGTTCTTACTATGCCCACAAAAAATCTAAGTGTTTTTTGACACACGTCCTGACAACTCAGCACATTTTTTTAAAAGGTAGAGATAACTATTGAGTCTGCATTAAAAGACATTTTACATCACAGTACTGTGCAGAAATAAAACCTGGCATAAGCAGAGATGTGATTAATATTCTTATTAGCAGAACAGGACCGACACATTACTACTGCCATAACAATGAAAAGAAAAATCAAAATTGCCATAGGTTAAACATATGAAAGTAATTCATGAAACTAGGAAAAGGCTTTAATGCTATAAGCAGTAAAAGAAGAAAAATGTACACAGCTAGAAATGGAGATTAAAGATAATCTAAACAAAGCTCAAATTAAATTAAAATACCGCCTTTTTAAAATAACGATAAGGTGGAATACAAGTGCAAAGGTAGACAGGAGTAGGAAACCAGAGAAGGAAGCTACGACAATCAAATTTGAAACAATGTGCAAAGAGGTATTATGCAACCCTTCAAGGTAAAATAATCTGAGCTCATGAACCTGGAAGAACTGATACATGCTTTTGCATATCCATTAATAAGCACTGTAATAAATGTTTTAAAAAGGAGGATTTTTTTTTTTTTTTAAAATCTAAGCAAATTAAAAAGATCTAGAAAGGGTTTAGGTAATTACTTTATCTCAAATGTATGGAAGACGACAGTGGGAATTTTGGATTATAAAATAACTAAAGATATAGATATAAAAGGCATGTTTTATAAAATGCAACACTAGGTAAGCAAATATACATCAGCTTGGACGAACTAAGCATCTCTCAAAGAAAAATTTCCCCAATTAAAGAACAGAATACAGGTATTACCCGTGGTTTGATACCACCACTTTTTGCCTTTTTGGCAATCAGCTGGATGCCCTTGAAGAGAGCAAGATCTCAGCTACACAGATTAATCAGTGGCAAACCATGGCCCAGCAGTGTCATACAATATGACTCAATAGTGTCATACGTTATAGTTATAATAAAGAAGTTGATTGTGGAGAAACTAAATAATTTCTCATTAATTTAATCCACAACTTGTCCGTTCTTCAAAATGTTATAATGGACATGAAATTTAATCAGCCCCTAAACAGTAAAAACAGCATCTTATTTTTGTTGTTAAGTACAAAATCCTCACCTATAACTTCATTCCTTCCAAGTCGACACCACACACCACCAACTCATACTGCTCATCGCAAAAAATCTGCTACAATCATTTTCTTAATTTCAAAGTCAGACCTTCTCATAAAAAGTGTAAACAAAACCCTGGACTTTATTCTCCAAGTATCCCTACATCAAAAGCAAGTACACTGCTAAGACTGCAATTAAACTTTAAGAGTTCTTACCATCTATTTTATAATTCACATACCTTAAAAAAAAAAAAAACCATATATCAAGTCTACTGCTAATTATGACCCATAGCCATAATTTTTTTCCCTTCTATCCAACATAAACCTTGCAATATCCATTATCATTGTAAATTACTTACAGCAGAGCTGCTGAATGCAAAAGCTAGGCTTATTGGAAATTCTGTTGGTACACAAAATAGCTTTACAATATATTACACCTTCCTACTTCTATTAGACTTATTACTTCATATTTCAAGCAGAAGTAAATATTCCCCTTGTGGGAAAATACCGTCTATTTGTGTAAGACTTAATGACATAAGGTAAACAGTGCTGTTGGTTCAAGTTAGACATGCAATACACTTCAATAATGTGCTTTTTCCTTTTGTATATGATGCAGTCCTAAAGAAAACATGATTAGAAAACCCATTTGTGTTTGAAACTTCCTTTGATTGTTTTAAAGGCTATTACTCACATCAACATTGTACTATTTTTCCCTCATCAATTTCCATATCAGTTTGATTCAGAGCAACGCTGTCCCAGTAGGTTTCTCAAACAGATTTTAAGTGAATATAGTGCTCTGATTAAAAAAGCAAAGCAAACAAAAGCCTACTGATTCAATACATTCTGAAAGACAGTTAACAAGAATAATAAGAACTAAGTATTGCATTCAAAGATCCTTGTTTCACATTTTCATTAGAATACATATTCTTTCCTCAAAAAAAGTAGAAAAATGTCACTACATGTGACAAGACTTCTCAAGTCTTTACAATAAATTAAATTTTCCTAAGAATTTTCCTTTTTATTAGACACTCTACAAACAGGAAGACGTATCCAATCTCATCCAGTCTTTCCTTTCCACTGCTCATTTACCAACATTTATAGCAAAGAAGACTTGCTTGGCTTTCGTGTATCTGATGTTCTCTTGTTATAAAAAGAAAGTGCGGTACCAGAAAAACATACAAATAAGGACCATTGCTGACTAATGGACAAGTCAGTTTTCCAAGAAACCTGTGGAAAAACTGCAAAGTGACTATCCCTGCATCTATTACTGTTTGTTCACCTAAAAGCTGGTGGAACAAGGCAGGAGAAACAGAAGCTCCAGAAGGCAAACACTGGCAATGAAGCCTTGAAGTTTGTCCGTGCCTAAGTGCAGTCAATAAGCTAGATGAACTGAGTGCTCTCTGAAGAGAAATTGTTCTCCTGCCAGCATCTCCAATAGCTATTTAACCCACAAAGGTTAACAGAGTCTATGCTGCTTTTAAAAAGTGAGTTCAGAAACAGCTCTTCATTTTTTTTTTTTTCTTGAAGTACTAATTACTATTCAAGACAAGATTTCATGATAACGGTATGTTAACAAGAGATGTTTACTATTTTTCATAGCCTCTCTCTCCAGTGCCGAATTTTCTTCAGGTTTATTCTGTCCAAAATTAATTTCTTTCTCTGTTTATTCATGCTCTTTTCACTCCAGGTCAGAAAGCAGAAAGGAGTAAGGCATTTAAACATTACAGGATGCCTTAATATACAGACAAGAAAAACACGTGTTGCTGGCATATCGCTGCCTATTATTCATTACTTGAAAACCTAACAGTATGAAGTCAAGAATATAATGCAGATGCTCTCCTAAGCATATCCAGGCAAAGTTCTGACAAACAGTTGTCAGAAATGCCGTAGACGGGGCTGATCCATCTCTGGGCAAGGTTTACCGTCTCCTGTCAACATCAGAAAAAACACCTGTCCTGGGCCAGAAAAAGGGACCATCTAATTCTGTGCCCTGTTCCTGTTACTAGCCAGAAGATGATTCCTAGGAAAGTTATAAACATATGGCAAGTACTTATGATACCTCCCCAAATCCCGTACCAAATACCAGCCATTTTCAGCTAAGCAACTGTATGAAGCTATCATTCACTCATCCACTAGAGGAAGAAAAAAAAATTATGATTTTTTTTAAAATCATGACAACTGAAAACAGAAGTCGTGCATATGTGTGTGTGTAGAATCAGAATAAACTCTTAGAGTCCCCTAGAAAATTACTTTAAAACACTTAATACCAACGTGGCCACTTTGGGGTAGAGGGAGGCCAGTTTGAACTTCCCAAGAGCTGCAGTTCCCTGGGAACGAACTTTTCTCAGATTTCCACAGTACAATGTACTGGAGCCAACTTACCAGTACTCGCTTATGATGTATATCACGTTAGAATCTTATGCACAGTCTCCTACTGCCTGTTCAGGGTTGCTTTCTACCTATTTGATATTAACAGAGAATCATTATTTCCATACAGGTTTGACCTTGAAAAAGTACCATTTGTAGAACGTGTTAAGGTCAACAGAAAAATAATAAATCACTCCAAAACTACTTCATGCGCTGCTTTGCTGGGATATGTAGCTCACTTTTGCAGTGTCAAGACTTCAAAAATTTGATTATAGTTTTGGTAATCATCTTTCAAACCTACTAAAGTGACAAGATTGCTCTGGAGTGCTTCATGTTTACCTGCTCCTAGTGAGAGTTTTCTGTATCTGGCTGCTACAGGGTGAGTTCCACTTTAATGTTGCAGAAGCAGTTAATTCAAGCCACGTACATAGTTTGACGAACTAACGCTTCTTCCTGAAGGACAGTTAACATGTGGAAGGGAAAAAACAAACTGATATGCTAATAGTGTGGAAGTGGCACATCCTTAATTATATCATCAAGAAGAATTTAGTCACTTACATGACTGGAAGTCAAAGTGACGTAGTCCTTTATCACATGCAGATGCGCTTCTCAGTTTCAGTAGAATAGTTTCTTATTAGAAGTCAATTTAACCTAAATTCCTTTTTCCAACTTTATCCTTTGCTAACTGGAAACACACAAGAGTAAATACAGTCTCCAAGCCTAATGCAATATTCTGAAAGCATTAAATAAAATCTATCTGAGCAAACATAATATTGTTATACATTTCTCAAGAAGGCTGAAGGATTATTAAGTGCTCTATGATTTTCTGACTAGAGAAGCAAGGTACTTTGGGACATGTCTCAGCCTACATTAGTGGGATTTGCTTCATCAACTGGATTATCAGAAAGAGTAAAGTCATTTAGAGAGACAGATTTATTTTTTTTAAGGTACTGTAACAGCAAAACCAACAAAATCTAAAGAAAACTTAATTTGTAAAAGCTGAAAAGATTTTACACATATGAACAATTGGCAATATGCAGTAATCTGTAATTACTGCAGGGGTTCTAGACCCACCTGATTTTTCTTAAGATTAAGTAAAAATACTGCAAGTTTGTGCTTTTTTTTGTTGTTGTTGTTTTAAATGGAAGATAACATTTCTGCCTTAGAAAAAAATGACCCCAATATATCAAAATCACAAAAATGCCACTGAATGTAGCACTCATCCATTGATTTATAAAATACTGATATTTAAGAATAAAGATAATTAAAATTACCTACTCTTGAACCCTGTTTTCCATATTCAGATACTTCCTATACTTGATGCAATCTGAGGTATAACCCAAAATGTGAGCTTTGGGAACCAGCAAGTAAACCATTTCATGTGATGAGAGAAAACTCATTTCCTTTAAGGAGCACTGAATGGACAGCCATTGGAGAAAATCCATTAACCACTTTTTAAAAGAATAAATCCACTTTGTAAGTACGACACATAAACACCAACTGTTAACTATTAAATGTTCACCAAATCATTTGGAATGGATTCTTCTATTATATTATCTATTTTTATTTTCTTGTGTCTTTAAAATTAAAAAGGGCTTGAGGCGGGAACACAGGCAGGAATCTAAACCTTCCTTTATGCTTTAAATGGTCTGTGCAGAAGTAAAAGCAAACCCACACCCATATGGCACAAGAGAACAGGAGGGTACCCAGGCTACATTAGAGGTATTTCTGGTCACGGCACTGTCAGACGAGGTAAAAAGACGACGATGTTAATGATAGCCCAGCATCAGTGCAAGCGGGAGAGCAACTGGAAGCTGGAAGACAGCTAACCAACACAGGCATCTCCCAGAAGTTGTGCACAAGCAACTGACACCTCTAGACTGGAGCAGTTTTGGGGCTCCAGACCTGGTCACTGATAACACAGCTGCTAAATATACTGCATTTCCAGGAAGCCCTGAAATGCTGTGTAGCTGTACAATTTTACTGCAAGAATCTTTTTTGCAGACTCCCATTCAGTTTGTTCACTTACCGTCTCCACCGTATCACATCCTGAGATTTAAATGACGGGTAACACCTTCTGGTACTTGGTTTCTCCATTGGCTGCCTACCGCAAGGAACTGCAGCAAGTCCAAAGTGGCAGAAGACAATACTAAAGATGCAACTGCGGCATCTGCAGTGGATGAGCATATTCTGCTTCTGCGTTTTAAAGGGAGGGGCACTAACCCAACCAACCTGGCATGAGCTGTTCATCACTATGAGAGAAGTCACCAGTAATGATTTAATATCTTTATAATTAGTTTTACAGGAAGGGGTACTACTAAAGTCTCAAAGACAACAGTATACCTTACTTTTACAAAAAGGCATTCAAAAATTAAATTTCATTTTCACAATGCTTTTTAAAGATAACACACCTTTTTGTTTCACACATGATTTCAGTTAAATTTTAATTGATACAGTTAAGAGAATATCTGTTTTGGTGAAAAAAGTTTTCTTTTTTGTCCAAAGATTTCATGCAGCTTTAATTCTTATTCAAATCAACGCACTAAACTAAATTAAACATAGTTCTGCTGTGGCAGAAATCTTCTCAGAACAAAAATTGGCACCAGAATGGTTTGTGGTGATGACTATTCCTAGGTCTGCATGAACATTTCAGATTGCATCTGTAAGAATTAATGTATTATATTCCACTGTAATAATCAGAATTTTTTAAAGTATAAACACTGGCACAAGACTGAATCAATACAAATTGCTCACTAATAATTTAAATAAGAAATTAAGTTTCTAGTCATATGAGAAGTGAATTTCTGAAACAGCCTTTCAAGCAGGGCAGCTGAGACATTATCATCTAAAACTAAAATTATGAAAGGGACTCTGACTGTGTATGTGTATTGCTACAAAGAAAAATAAAGTGTGAAATCATCAATTTTATTAGTGATCTGTGCTCCTCCAAAGTCTTTTGAGAGGAAAATAATTCACTTTATCTTTGCACCATATGTATATTATGTTAATCCAAATCACCAAGGGCTTCCACTGGATGGGTGCAGGATCCAGGCAGAATTCTCTCTCTACCACCCATAGCCACTAATGTCCATGACAGATAATTTGATTTGTTGATTTTTCATCCTTGAAAAAAACCTATTCTGACCACTGGCTTTCCACCAGGCATTTAAGCTTACTGTAGGAGGCTGGAAAGTAATCACATAGGGGTGGATGCAGCACAGATCAGCGGTTACTTCTGGTCACTTTTCATTACCCCAAGTTTTACAAGATCAGAACCGATTGCTCCTACATAGAATACATTTTTTAGGTTGGTTTTTTTTTTTTTCTACATTTGTTTATTAACAAGTTCTTCAGCTTAGCTTTCCTGCAAGTTCATTTAGGATTTTGTTCTTTCCCCTTTTATAGCAGATGCCAGTAAAAAAAGGCAACTGCTCTTTTTTTGATGTTTTGTTGTATGCTTATTCTCACCTCTTTTTAATACGTCTAAAATTTATGACTGCTAGGTAACTTTCCCCTGATACAAAGAAAAGTTGTAGTGACCCATAGAATTTGGAATTCAAATTCATTTATTTTTCTTACCATTAATTCCTAGTGTGACCATCATTGCTCACTGCAATTTAACACATACTGCACACTTTAATATAGCTGACGCAACGGGCTCTAGGATCCTTTGAACATACCCGTATTGAATGGTCTGTTCAAGTGACTGACTTTTCCTATTTTTTCTTATTCATACAGGGTATCACATGTGAAAAGACTGACTGAAGACTGTCCTTGGACTCCTGAAGCTTACAAGATGCAGCATTTAAGTAGATGATGCTTGGAACTTGTTGGTTTCTTTTCAAACCCATTGCCAAGCTATAAAAGCTGAAGTATATAAAGATTTGTGTTAAGCGGTTTTTGACTTTTTAAAAACAGAAACATTATTATGTGCACATTTACTAAACTTAATGAAAGATTCCTCAGTACTGCAGGGAAAAACTGCTCAGTTCTCAGGGTTAAAGTCCCATCAGAATTGGAGTAGTCTATTGATTCATTAATGATACAATTAACTGGAATTGGTGAACTATACCTTCAGGATCAATATCTGCAATAAAACAGCTAAACCACAGTATTCAACATTTACGAAATGTTAATACCCATAATTTTCTAAATATTCATCTATAACTAATCCCAAGAAGTCCTAATCACACACACAAAGCTACGTGCACAAACCCAACATGAAGCGTGAGCTACAAGCTTACACCTCCCCCTCTTCTGGGAGTTTTACACCCACCTCTCCAGCATTTGGGGGTAATCCATTTACACGTAGTGTTTACACCCACACTCAGCAGAGATATTCATCCGGCTATTTTACTTTGCCAAGGTTGGAGGGGAGCGGGAGAGGTGCCCTACAGGCACCCCTACACCTTAGTACAAGAGATTCTTTCTGAAGATTATCATGAAAAAAATTCGTTTTGATTTCAGGTAGATAGTATTTTATCCCTCATGCCCTCATATTTTTCATTCCTGTATGAAATTAGAAAGGTAAATAAGAACTGATATTGTTTTAACCATTAATGTCCATTTATTTCATTTGGAATTGCTACATGCAGTTGTCATCCTTGTCACTTAAAATTATTTACCCAGATTTTAAGATCTGAGTATCAACACAAACTTGATTAGTATTAGATAATGAAATAAGTGCTTGTTTTATTGCCAAAAGTAATTAAGGTAAATGAATCTTCAAAATAAATGCAATGCTTTTAAAGAAAAAAAAGGTAAATGCATACATCAAAAAAGTTTCAGTCAGCCTCACTCAACTTTTTCTCCTTTTAAACTTTTTCAGATAGTCTGCATTAAAAAGGACTGCATTTTAAGTTGTTTGCCACAAGTACGAACAGCATTTCATATAAAAATATATCACTGCAGGGAAAACATGTTCCATCTATATATGAAGTTCCAGCACAGCCTGGATTGAGTGATAATAAAGAAGAACTTGTCTGGCTTCCTACGCTGGACTGCTTTTGCTGCCAGCATCCTTGAAAACATTGCTCACTTTGCTGCAAACAATTCTTCAATTCTTAGGAAACCTGCACGTTAGTTTCTATTACATTAAACAACCTCACTACCGTATTTCCAAACTTTTGACCTCCAACAGAAACAGAAGCAAACACCAGAGTGTCTGCTTGTGCTATACCATTTCAGGGTCCAAAACACATGTATTCTTTCATTTCTGTTAAAAAATAAATCGTTATGTAAGGCACCAACAGGATATTATTAAAGAACTGGCACAGCTTTAGTGATCTTATTGCTTGGAAATCAATTATCCTCACAAGTGTCCTGTCTTAAGTCTGCTTAGATAATATGATTTTAAATGACCAGTGACAGAAGTAGCACCTGTGTACCACAGCTACCTGTATACGCAGACACATACATATCCATCTGTGGACTACAGTAGACTATACATTGCATAATACCGTATTATGTTTATGCAGCTAGGTCGTACTGAACAAGGTAACAGGACATGGATTACTTTATCAATTCATAAATAGCCGCCGTCTCGTACTATTCTGATGACAAGGACTATAGAAATTCATGCCAGAATAAGACCGATGATAAGAAATGCAGCCAAGAATAAGCTGGCTGTGGTCAGTTACCTTCCCACACTACACACATTACTGGAGAAACCATACAAGCCTGGGACGTTGTAGAGACGCCAAGGAAGTTCATAGTCCCATGAAGGACCCTTAGCTGTCACTGGGTTTTTTGTTTGACAGTCCCTTTCTGCTACCAACACAGCCCACGAGACCTGCAGTGTAACACCTGACCCCAAATTTTTATTTTGGATGGAACAGCTACTATGAGCCACGCCTTGTGTAAAAACTACAACACCCTGCTCTTGCCAGCCTTTTCATATGCAAGATACTGTCTTTCTCAGTGCAAAAAGTCTTTCCATTTTAATTGGGGGTGGGAGGGATGTAGCTTTTAATTTACTCCCCATCTCCCATCCCCAGAGTAGTTTGATATTTCCCACATTTCCCCAGAGCTGACCTGGCTGACAGCACAAACACACAAAAAACACACCATAGACTAACTTAATCCCAGTCAAAGAAATGGCAGATTTCCATCTACCTCTGCCACAACTTAAATGATGTTTGAATGGAAGTTAATGAATAGTTAGAAGTAAAATATGCCTGTCCAAATGGGTAGCCTTTACTACGGCTAGCCTGGCTGCTATGAAGAATCAGGCATAAATTGACTGTTTATGGCTTCCCTACAAGAAGTTTTTCTATATACTTTTGTACTACAGTGGACTTCAGAGCAGCCCTAGACTACAGATGCTGGCAGTCAAGAGCTGACTTCCATGCAAGAAGAATTTGAAGATCTTGAAAATTATTACAATTCTCAGGATGGGAGGTGATGTAAAAAGTAGCCCTCATATCTGAATTCTGACACCTGTCCTAAACCTTAACTTGATCTATTTCTTAGTCTTGATCTTTTGTGTTCCTAGGGTACAGAAAACTGCAATAATGAATCACACACAATAAAAGACTTCACCAATGACTGAAGGTATCTAGCCTATGTTCATATATAACCAGTTCAGAAGTTAGCAAAATTATTAGCTATTTGGTAAACTACAAATTATTAATTCATAGTCTCAGACAAGTTCACATCACAGAGTTAACTTCACTGAATCAAATATGACAGAGTCTTCCAATTAACTTCCAAAAGCTTTAAAATCAGACCCCCATGTAGCGAGAGAGGTATAGACTGAATTAGGTTTTTTCTTACCCATTTCCATCATCCCATTGGAATGAAATTTCAAACATAGAAAATAGTTTGGCTGTGTGGGATAACTTTATGTGTTATTTAAGTTGTATTTAAGAATTTGATATTCGAGAAGTTGTTTTATTATCATGAATTCATTATTATGTTCTGGGGAAAAAAACTCTGTGAAGTAAAATGGAAATTCTGTGTCTACTAATGTGCAACAGACCATCAGAGTTTTTTTGCAAATCCGGCTTTATATAATGCAGACTGAAATCAAATACCATAGAGACAAATCATACCTCTTAGTCAATGCTTGAAAGAATGTAAAAATTAAACACAATAGAGGGAAAAAAAAGAAGACACAAATACAGTAAGTCGAGCTCCTATAGAGTCTAGTCAGTCTGACTTCAAACTTGTTTTTCTTTTTTCCCATCCTTCTACAAACTTTCAGGTGCCTACCTTAGACATTAAGATGTCTAGGCTACTAAGTATGAATTTATGGTAATCTATAAAGACTATGATCTTCCACTGTTTAATTTTCTTTCACGGACATTTTAAGTATCTGATGCAGTATGTAGGTATCAGAACACTCATCAGTCCTAGCGTTTCAGAGTAAGGTACAACAGCTATTCTGCATTGAAGGGATATTTGCAATCAGCTCTAACTTTGCTAAGCAGAAAAGGTAAAGATGGCCAAGCCTACTAAGATATGTTCTAGCCCACTAAGCATAAAATGGAGGTTAGGATGGTGGAACTCTATGCCTAACTCAACAGTTACTACGCATTCTCCGTCCAGATGCCTAGAAACATGATTTTCTTTCCATTTCATTACAACAGATTTTTAACCAGGCTGCAATTAGAGTGTTTGCAGCTGATGCACCTATTTTTCTTCTGAAAAGTCAGGTTTTATGCATTTGCTTTGATGGTATTTCTGAAAAGAAACTGGGCAATCTTTTGAAACTTACAGAATGTGCTCTTTTAATGGGGTTGGGAGAAAGTCCTTGGACTCGGCCGGCTAGACCACTCAAACTCCTAAATTGGCTGGAAATAACAACACATTTCAGCTATATTTCTCGGCAATGTCCTGCCATTCGTTCATACAGGCTTCTTTTTCAAAAGCCAAGTCGAAAAGTATCAAGAAGTACCTTTGCTGATCTTAATATACAGAATTCTTCTATTATTAGTACCTAATCCACATATATAAATAAACAGCAACCACACAGAAAGTTACTAGAATGAAAAGAGGGATTCAATTTTTTTCTATGTGACTTTTAAAAGAACATGAACAGAAGATTATATTTATTATATTGATGTGAATTAAAAACAGTAGCTTACATCAAAACACAAATACTGTTAGAGAATATCAATTCAAGGACAGTTTTTACTGAGAAATTAGCACAAAACCCAAAGCTACTACAGCAGTGAAATCTACGTGAAGGAAGACCTTAAAACTGTTTGACATATTATACTAAATAAAACATCTGTGGCCATGAGCCTGCAATTTCATACATTTGGACAGATTACTGTACTTGTGTGAAATGCAATCAACTTACTTTTAAAGACTTCGCTGTGGTTCACAGATGCTAATGCAATCACAATTAACATCTGAGTTACCATTTCTTACACACCAAGTTTGTATCAAAATCAGTGATTTTAAGAATTCAAGGTCAGGCCTTCAAACACTGAAATCTCTTGTCACTGAATATCTAGCAATGATTAAACTACAATGATTAAACATCTGGTTAGACTAAAATATAGATGTTGAAGGAGCCTATGAAAAAACAGCTACTGGAGGGATGGAAAAAAATAGAACTGATTGCAGGTTTGTTAACCTGAGGCAGTAATTTGACTGCTTATCACTGCTTCATCAGTGCATCTTTATATGTTGAATAAAGCAGACACTAGATTACTGCTTTAATCAGCATCATAAAACATCATGTTTCTCTCTGCTGCCTAACAGCTGGTTTAAGAGGAATAAAAGGTTTATTTGATGGGTAAGTTGGAAGATCTCCAAGGGCCCTCTAAGCTGCTGCTTTTCTACAGTTGGGACTTCCAAAGTAAGTTGAGTCTTTACAAATACTGTTAGCTTAGTCTTTTAAAGCATGAAGTTCTCTACAAAAAAAACCCTCAAGATAAAATTTGCTACCTCCAACACAAAAATCTACTCACTCATCCTTTAACATAATAACGTCAATTATATCTTGTTGTGCCATCAGTAAGGAAAAAACATTACTTCCTTTAGATACATCAACTTAAAATCTAATTCCATACAAGAGAAGTAGTATTTCACTGCCTACAAATCACGTTGCTAAATTGTCAGGTTTCACAATTATACTTCCGTATTAAACCATTTTCACAAAAAAAACAATTCCTCTACCTCTCATTTTTCTTTCCCCTTGCTGTGGAAGAGACACATACGAGCAGAGCAAACTGACCAAGCATGTATGTAAGGGAATCTCTATGACACGGATGTGAAAAAGAACCTCCTTGTATAGCACTGATTGCAGTATAGGACCCTAGAAATTTTATGCTAGACAGAAAATAAGATTTTTAGAAGCTCTTTACGTCAATCTAGTGCTACTCCTACTGAAATCTGTGTTACCATGATGTTGAGCACCTATAAAAATCCCAAAGTACACAGCACCCCCCCAAAAAAACAAACAAACAAAATCCAAAACAAACACGCACAAAGAAAGTAGTGTCAAGAAAAGTAAGTTCTCTTTGGTATTTTTTATACTATACCTAAAACTACCTCAAATTATTAAAATAATAATAATGAGGTAATTCAGCTGAGGATGTCTCTAATTACAGTTCGCTCTACTTTTCTCATCAAGTTTGAAACCGAACAAACAAGCAGCGCCACTAGATCCTTACCGATTCTGGAAATTTTCTAGTGATGATAGTTGCTAGAAAACTGGTCATCCCTCCTAATGCCACATTATTTTATGTCATGTAAATCTCACTGTGACATGCATCTTCAACATGGCTGTGTAAAACAGTTCTAAAAGTCATATTTACAGTTGCGGTGGGGCTTCCCTCTAGTGTTAATGTTCTGCCCAGTCAGAGATTTACTTCCTGATGCCTTCAGTTTGAAGATTCAGGTCCTCTTTGGTGATAAGCTTTGCCCTCGTACTGCCAGAGTTAATTCTCCTCTAAGGGAAATTGAATTATCATTACTCTACACATTATCTTCACTTTAGTTATTGAACAAATGCAACTGACAAATGAAAAAAACCTCAGTCACCTGGCCATTTCAGCTTGAGTTACATAGTCACAGATGAGGACAGAAAGGTAAAGTACAACCCACTGAATTTTGACATTTAAAATGTGCGATTTGCAAAATGGTCATTTGATGCATTGGTAAGTGTTTTCATTACAGTAAGAAAATAACTTTCAAGTAGAATCATAACCTTCAAGGGTACATTAGACTTGGACACATGCACCATGCAATACTGCAAAGAGTTCTTATTCCATTGCAGAAGTTAACAAAGACAGTCATAATTAAATTAAATTAAAACAGCCTCCCAGAAATCTCTAAATTATGCCTGGGAGCTCTCCAGTCCCACTAGGATTAGGCAAGCACAAAACTGTTTTACAGATATCTCTATTCCACCGTGCCCATTAAAGGTACAGCACAGCACCTCCAGCGATATTGATTTTGAGGACATGCTTTATTTGAAAAAGTAGGAGGCACACAATATGATTTTTTGTTCAATAATCCCATGCTTATTTATCAGAACATTTACCACAGATATGCAGGAACCTAGGAGTTCAATCCTCTACACACACACACGCCTCCCCAAGATCAAGGCTGAGATCTGCCAAGGACAGCAGTTGTTGTTTTTGTCTTTGTTTTGTTTGCTCCCTTCCCATCAGTTTTTGTCTTGTTTCACAAGCTGACATAGAGATCATTTATGGTCCATCTACAAAATCACTGAGAAGTCTCTGGACAGACATCCAGGCAAGAATTGCTATAGATGGCTTATCCAGTCAAACAGTGAAGCCACAGGTAGGCATTTCGGGACGGTGTAGCGAACAAGAGCATAGGTAAGTATGCATCCTCCAGACTTCTAAAGCTTATGTTATTGCTCCACATCTTCACTCAGTTAGCTGAAGTTGATACTAATTCAGTATGGCTCCAAGTATCAAAATCTCATTTCCAGATACAGTAGGGAATACATTCAGGTATGTGAATATGCTGAAAAGCCAGCACACAAAAGCCATTGCTTTGCTTTAATGAGAACGAATAGAAAACTGAAGACAGATCATTCTCAATGTAGAGCTTTTACTAGGCAGACAGAAAAGAAATCAAGGCATCCACTACAATGAAATAACATAGTGAGACTTGGAGAAGAGAAGAATCCTTTTGAACTCTCAACTCAAGAAGGTTCAGACAGAGACACTTCAAGATAAACAGTAATGCCTCCTTCAGGACAGTGAGCACAGGGAAATGAAGAAAGCAATTAGCCCTTTCTCTTATGGAGGTGCTCTATACTTTGTTTCATCAAAATCTTGCGAGTAGGTTTTATCCATTAAGATAAGTATACTATCTTAAAGGACTGCCTGAAACAATAGTCTTCATTTTCATACACACAGCTCCAAAGCAAAAAAAAAAAAAAAAAAACCAACAAAAAAACAAACCAAAAAACCAAGCAGCATACAAAAATGAAGAGAAATAGCATTGCACATCCAGGAACTACACACAGCGCCTTTAATGTAAACTCCAAGAGAAATGTCTCGTCACCTGACCTCCAGCACTGAATTGCCTCAGCTGGTCCACAAGAAGTTATGGGGACAGCTGGCCTCTGGCCTCCTGAAGTGCCCTGAGCAGAGCCCGGACTAGTTCTTTGTTTCTAAGACAAGGGGGTGTGTGTGTGGGTGTGTGTGTGCAGGGGGAACAACCCCAGACTCCAGACAGACAGAAACAGAGGACAAAAAAGCTGACAGGACAGGGTGGTGTTCTACACTCCACCCTTTCACTCCACAGTTGTTCACGCACACGAGATGTAATGTTCCTTCTTTAGGCAGCAGGAACCCCTGCCACAAAGTTCAAGATGGAAATGACACAAGATTTCTTCCCACCAGCTCCAACTGCTTGAGGAAATTTAACCTCTTAAGTAGGATTTGTACTGTAGATGGCATTTGAAAACCAGCTAGCTACTGAACAGCTATTCTGTTTACTGGCCATGACAGCTACTGCTGCATCACCAGAACCAGGCAGGGTATGGTCTCTCCATCACCATAATGCTTTCTTTTATTTGGTATTCTTTTAAAAAAGGCAATGTTTTGGAGGAGGAAATACACCAAGCAGGTGTCCACAGTTTGAGGAAATACCAACATTTTTTTATTTAATGAGCTACATACAAACACATACTTCTGTATGGAACTGCTTATGCCATTATCAACACAAACTGTGTTGTGCTGGCCTTGCATTGTATCAGACCAAACACAAACCAAAAAAGATTTCTAAAAAGAAAACAACCACCCCAAAGCCCTTTCTAGAAGAGAAAAATAACATATTATTTCTAGAAGACAAAGTACAATTCTTTTTACCTTTCATTTTATAAGTCCTCCTTCCTATTGGTACATTAGCAAATTTACCTTTTGACTTAAAAATAATGTGTCATGTAACAGTACCTTCCTATACCTACAGTATATACCTAACCTATATAGTATGTACCTGTAATCATACCCTGAAAAAAGGTGAGAAGCTGTGTATTCCTTCAGCAGTGACTTATACATGCTGAGAAGACTGATAAGATGGCAACAGAAAGGTTACACAAGGAATTGTTAAATTTTACTGCTAGGGACTAGGAATAGATGTTGTTCTCCTGTTTATATGAACCAACAGTTTCGATTCACTAGCAACACAACAGAAAAGCTTCTTGGTTTGATGGATAGCCAGGTGAGTTTTGTAAACATTTTTTAGATTACAATAAGCAAGGTGGGTTTTGTTCGTTCTTTTTTAATATTAGAGTGCACTCAGGAAACAAACTGCCCCAAAGCTAACAACATTCAGTTACTACTTTACTACCTAAGAAATCATTGAAATTTCAAGAGCTAGAGACCTATGGCTTTTATTCTGCCTGACATAAAAATCTGGCAAACACACAATCATTTGGAAACAAATATATTACATTCTGATTAATCCTGCTATGTCTTCTGCTATTCTCGTCTGCAAGTAGGCACATTCTATTAAGTGAAAACAAGGCGGCCGGCTATTTGTGTGGGGAAAGAAAGGATGGGGGGGGGGGGAGGTATTTCACGGAGCTATTTTCTGCATCACATGATCTACTTCAGCCTCAAGAAAAGAAACAGCACCAGAATAAAGTAGTCCTTCTACAGACCTGGGATGACTATTCTCAAGGGGAGAATTTTGCACCAAAACCAGGAACGACAGTTTCAAGTAAAAAGAATATGCAGATTGGGATTTGGAAAGCTCAAGATACTAAGTGTCAAACAGCTGTTGCACAGATAGGTCTTCAGAGCAATGTCTGCAATTACCTCTGAAGGTCGACACGTGGTTTTGCTTTTGATGGGAAGCACAAAAAAGGCAGCAACTCTTCCGTTGCTTATAGCTCCAGCCCAGCCTCTGCATGTCCCCTCCTTTTCAGTGTGACCTCAGTTGTCACGTGGAGTGTTCTCAACCTGTGACAGCCGTTCAGCAGTCTGCCCTTGCTGCCAATTTATATGATCCAATATTCAATTCCAAAAAATAATTCCAGATTAAGGTTGAAAGTGCCATCAAAAGCTAAGAAAATATTCGATTTGTGCAACTTGAATTCTACTCCTTGCTTGTACAATTGTGATACAATTATTAAAATATTGGATTTCCTCTCCACCTGAAACCTTGGGTCTAAGCGCCCACAACAGATGACTTCCATACACTAAGAAGCTAATGACCAGTCCAGTTCATTATGTCCACATCCATATCCCGCACCAAATATATAAAACAATTCCTTTCCTAATTTTTTCCCCAATGCTGCCATTAGTATTCTTTACAAACAAGCATCTGTCTCTGGTACATTAGCATGCCACGAGCTGTAGCATCTTGAATGAGTTTTGCATAAAATCTACCTACAGTCTGACAGCTGGAGGATGCCAGCCATGGTAGGAACAGAGTAAGCCCAACAGATTCATGGCCTTGCCTTGAGAAAACCAAATGCTTAAAATCCGATGTTCAATACAACTCATTTTTTAAAAGAGAAACTCTCTGCATAAGTTCTAAGAAATGTACTGTGACAGCCAAACAAACTGTTTTTCACTTGAAGAAGGAAGTCAGAGCCGATCGTATTAGCAACATTGTGACAACTGTTCATTTATCATAAGCGATAAATCTCAAAGTACCAAACTCAACCTTTTACACTTGTCTGCCTTTTAATAACCCCTATGTACCAATATAGAGAGTCTCTATCAGGGGAAGCGGCCTAATGCTCTGTATGGTCAATTGTTTCTCATAATTAACTGTTCTGTGTAATATCTAAAGTAAATCCATCTTTGGAGAGGGAGAAGAGACTGAAATGATGTTGGCAAATAAAGCTAAAATAAACAAACATAAAACCCCCAAATAAACAGCAGTGTATTCAATTAAATAAAATTAGTAAATATGCCCCCACACATATGGGCAAAAATGAACATATGATCAAACTAATAGGATTATGCAAAAGAAGCTTCTAATAATACGCCTCTGATTAATCTTTTTTAGTCTTGGGGCTTGCCTATAATCATTCTTCATGTGCATAATTTAATTTGGGCAAAACCTAATTCTATTCAAAGGACATGTCTTACAACAACTCTCCAATTGTGAGGACTACTTTTCCTAATCTAGTTACAGTTCAGCAGATGGTACAGAGTCCACTCCTGTGCCATGCTTAGCTTTGTTCCATGCTTTGTTTTACTGACAAAAAAAAAAAAAAAGAGGAGAGTTTTATTGGGACCATCAAAACACAGTTCCCTTGGTATACTAAACAGATAAAACAGAAGTAAGGAGAATGTCTCAGAAAACCTCATGACCTCTAAAAGTTATCATGGTAATCACTTTGCTGGCTTAGTCTAGTAATACTTCCCTCTACTCCTTAACCATCTTATTTTTCAGGGGTTATTGCATGATTTTTGAAAAAATAAATGCTCTGTTATTGAATCAAATAGCATCTGTAGCATAGAGTCATAGAATATCTCAAGTTGGAAGGGACCCTTAAGTCCAGCCTGCTGCTCCTCGCAGGACTACCTAAAACTAAACCGTACGACTAAGAGCATTGTCCAGACATTATCTGATATTATGTGTCTGTGCACATGCACTTATGTATCCGTGTTTCCATATAAAGCAACATATATTTTATTACAAAGTTTTCCTAGGTTTAAGAAACATGATATTTACAGAAAAAAATATATTAAAATATCCCAATATTTTAATTTGCTTTACAAGTTTCATGGAAGAAAGAAGGATTAAAAAATGGAAAAACGGAAACAAGAAAGGAATTTCTACAGAAATTCTACTTGCCCCAATAATTTTTTTTTAAAAACGTGAACTATAGTAAAAATACTTTCCAGTTATGGAAAAGTCTTCAGCTCCTAGAATGACTTAAAATCTTCACACAGGACTAAGAAAACATTCAGAGAAGTGGTTCTCTCTTTCTTTCCCCAAGTTACTTTGTCCAGTTATTTAATTAGGGAACCCCACTGTTCGAAGTTGAGACATTCTCTAGCATATATTAATTTTCCAGCTTCCTAAAATGCAATGTACTACAGGTGATAACTGAGGCCAATATTCATTTCCTGTTCTCATAAGGATAATTATGGTCTTTTGGTTATGAACCACACATGAAACAAGTTACAGCGTTCAGCCAGCTATCGGGAAGACATCAAGCACCGTCCCTTTAACCCCTCAAACTGCACCTTTGCTCCTCATTCTCATTCTCAAACTGAGTACGTACGAAAAATTTACCTGCTTGCTCTGAATAAATGGAGTTCATTTTTGCTGCATGTGGTGTTAGATTAGCCCCCGTAAGACAAATGCTGCAGTTCCATATTCACTTATTATCAACATACATAAAAAACAGAATAATAAGGCATTGCAGAAGCCCCAAATACAGGTTAATTAAAAGTTAATTTCCATGCTATAGGCTACCAAGCTTTTACTAATATTAGAAATAAGAGACAAAGGGCTTAAAGTTTTAATTAGAGAGAACAAAAGATTCTGGAATGAAATTTAAACATATTCTGAGCAAAATCAGTGAAGTTGCTGTAAGTGTGATTTAGATCATGATGTGAAGAGACAAGTTCCTTGGTATTGATTTCTTTCTTTTAATTTATATTACTGCTAATGCTACTACAAGCCTCAACTGTTGTGTTGGCAGGAATGAATTAACATTAATATACCCAGGGATCTGTTGGCTAACGCAGTAAAAGCACTGGAGTCCAACGCTGCTGCAGAGCAGCATACCAAAACCTTGGCAGAAAAGGAATGCAGCTAACTGCGTAAGTTGACTGAAAGCTAAAAACTGCAGTAGTAAATGCATGCAGCCATAGATCAAAATAGTATATACAAACTGTCCCAAGTAACAACAGAAAGGAGAACTAATCACTGGCCAAACTGCAGGGAGGTAGCAGAGATGCAAGATGCTTCTACAGCTACGAGAGTTTAAAAAGAAAAAAACTACCCACCAGAAGAAACCTAAAGAACACTTTGAAAAATGAAGGGGGGAAGTAGCATTCTTGAGGGCAACAGGGTAGGTTTAACAAGTGTTTTGCACGTAGAAGAATTAAAAGAAAGCATCCTTCCTACAGCACAGCACACACAAATCCAGAAACAAAAGAGTAGTCATCAGCAGTGCAAGAGATAAGGATGCATATTTCACCTTAACAATAAAATAGTAATGTTGTCATTATTAAAAAAATGCAGTCAAGTGAAAACTGCATCTTAAACCCGAAGTCAGCATCTGTAGAGCTGCAAAGGCACCATTTAAAAGAAAGTTCCATTTGTCCCAGAATCTTTCCAGAAATCTTCCTGAGGAGATGTGCTCTACCATGAAGCAAGACCCTGTGCCCAGCAGCATGCCTGCTAAATGGGTTCATAACACTATACATGTTGGTCTGTCCCCAAGCTGCACTGGAGGCTGCTGAGGTGCAATATCTGTTTGCGCTCTATTAATCTCAAATACTGTAAGTCAGGCACAGTAATACCATTTAAGTTTTTTATACTACACATACGTATGTGCATAATCTGACCTCAAGACAACATACAGATATGGTTCAAAAGCATCTCTGTTTCATCACATATTATTTCAATTCTCCCCGTTACTCACTTTTCTTTACAGACATATCATTGCCCTTCCAGACCGTTATCTGCTTGCACAGTCTGGCAAAGCAAAATCAGACAGAAGTTCTGCAGATTTAATAAGAATGCTTATAATGTGTCACAAGCTTCAGTGACTCTGGGGATTAGCTGTATTTAGAAATGCTATGTAATCGTCAATGTTCTGCAAGTAACCATGGTTTGAGATTAAAATATATAAAAACTTGTCAAGACTCTGATATATTTAATATCTGCTTAGTGACATCTCATTTAGAGAAAGGATTCATTAACCTCAAAATGCTATTGTTTTTTCATAGCAGCAGTACAAGATGTAAGGTTGAGCTGGTGCTTGCTTTATGAACAGATTTTCAGAGTCACTGTCTGAATGGATTCATATCTCAGCAGTCTAAAATTCAGTACAACAAGGTATCAGAAAAACAGTGAAATCCATCAAATAGGTTTGCATACTGGAACCTCACAAAACATGACTGTAACTTGAGTTGAGGCTGTTTCTGCGCCCTAAATTAAAGAGAGGCCCTAAATTAAAATGACTAGAATTTGTCTACCAAGTGTCCTCAGAACAAGTCTTGGGGTGTTGTGGGGAAAATATTTGAAATGAGCCAGATATTTTTATGTAAGAATGAATATTAAGTACTGAGCAGGTGCAGTAGTTAATTTTCATAATGTTCTTGGTTATGCAGCAACTATAGCATTGCAACTTTCATTACAAGGTAAAATAGATTCTAACAAATTTTGTTTTGACACTAACTGCCATTCAAATGAGTAAAAGTACCCTCACTTATTTTAATGACAGCTGGCTTAAAAAAACACACGCAAATAAGACAACATTACATAAAGGAAAGAAGTCAATCAAATAATAAAACATAAATAAAATGCTAAATATAGGGACGCTATGGTCTTCACCATGCTTAAACATCAAAGAACAGGTAATGAATAAACATAGAAAAGAAACAGAGACAACATAGACAGGTGTATCTGTGTTGTATTTACACAGAATGTATTTGCAGTTCCATCAAAAGAGCACCTACATAGCTGAAGAAGGGAAAGCGGCAAAATTCCAGGGAACCAAAGCAAGCCCAGCCTCCCTGGAATTTTTGCTCAAGTAGCTACCTCTGAACAATTGGAGGTTCCGAAATAAGTTTTTTGTCTTGCACAATTCTTCAACCTCATTATCAAAACCACTGATCAACACATACAACAAAAAGCAGTATGCCATTGCTCTGGTCAGGAGCTGGACTGAATCGTATTTTGTCTTCTATGTTCTTATTCTTGTTTCCTCAAACATCCTCATGAGAAGGACCGACCTCGTCAGTCTCTTCTTCCAAGTGTCAGTCTCTTCTCCCGATGTCGGTCTCTTCTCCCAAGTAACAAGCAACAGGATGAGAGGAAACAGCCTCAAGCTGCGCCAGGGGAGGTTTAGGTTGGATATTAGGAAAAACTTCTTCACCCAGAAGGTAGTCAGGCATTGGAACAGGCTGCCCAGGGAAGTGGTTGAGTCCTCATCCCTGGAGGTATTTATAAGACGGGTAGATGTGGTGCTCGAGGACATGGTTTAGTGGTGGACTTGGCAGTGCTAGGTTAACAGTTGGACTTGATGATCTTAAGGGTCTTTTCCAACCTTAACGATTCTATGATTCTATGATTCTCATTCTTGAAATGTTGACTGAATCCCAAGCAAAGACCAGGAGAAGGGAAATTTTCTCATATTTTCTATCAATATATTTCCAAGCATTTTTACAATATCATGTAAATAACAGCATCGTTGTATAAAACAGTGTAACTGAAATGTTGTAATTAATTTTGATACCTGTCATCATAACCTGCAATTATCATGTAACTGGAGAACTATAATCAAGGAGCAAAGCCCAATTCCATATTTGATACATTTGCAGCAAGAGCTCTGTGGTTATGCATCTAAATAGGAGAAAACTCCACACGTCAGAAGATTAGCTATACAGCGAGTACACTTTTAAAAGTCATTGTAATTAGAGATGCTCAACAAATAGCTCAAGTGAATAAAAAGGGAAAGGAGGGGGAAAAAATAGTGTTTTGCTGGTCTTCAGAGAAATATCAAGCTTTTGACATTTTCACACCTTCTAACTGTAATTGTGATATAACTACATAAAACGCATTACAGACATTACACAGAAGTCATTCATAAATCTGCCTCAGATGCATTCAGCTATCTATACCATACTAATTCCCCAACAGTAAAGCAGAATTTGTAATTATTTATAAATCAACCAGGGCAATTTTTGAGGCTGTAATAATATTTGCTTGGAATATCCTAGCAATATTGTGACAACAAAGCTAAGTGAATGTAGGAAAGCCTCTGTAAGAGAGGAAGATGACCGTACTTAGTAATAAATTAAATAAAAAATTAAATAAAATCACTTGCACTCATTTTCTCACACCCACACATTTGCAAACACAGAAACACATGCATTGAAGTAGTTTGTCTGTTACCACCTATACTGTCAAGGAGCAGAAGAGACACCAGCTATCAACGTTTCATGTGTCCAGGGCTGTTCTTACAAAGGAGAGGATAATGGTTGCGCTTTTCATGCTTTTTAGGAGTTGACAGGGATTCTGACCTTCAGACTCTCCATTCTGTCCTATCCCTAAGGGAATACGACAATGTCAGTTACTTACTCACTATCTTTTGCCTCTTTATTTGGATGTCTGATGGCTGCAGTCCTATTCTTTATCTGCCCTTCACCGTTTCCTAACAGCTTCTGTGTCCATTATTTCACTCTGTCTTTTGTTTTCCCAATCTCAAGATCCCGAAAACCTTTATGTAACTGTGCTGTGATCTGGCTGCTCTAGGTGCCATCAAACCTTGCCTCATTTAGCCTTCTTTCATTGTTTCTTCTGGTGCTTCTACGGCCTTACCTTCATATTCATATCTCATTCATACAAATCTTATAGTTTATATTACAGACCTCTAGAATGTCTTTTTACAAGGGTCCACAACCTGAACTCTGAACTACATTTTCCTTCTATATTAAGTAGTTCGTATCTGCAGAATCAGATCAAAGAAAAACTGATCTCTCTCAATCCCATTGACGGGACTTGAGCCTACAAAATCATCTGCATATTTTTAATTACACAAGTTACAAAGTGGTTTGTTGGGTTTTTTTTTTAAAGTTCACACAACAGAACAACAGTGAAAGAAAATCTGCAGGTGTAACCAAGTTCACTCCTACACAAATGAGAGCTCAATTTGTTACAGCACTTGGGTGGTTTGTGCTAAAATGAACTTTTCCATTATTCTCCTGTTCTGTGATGGTATAATTATCTTTAGGGATATTCATATAAAACTGGCATTTTATCTGGTGAATAATTTACCAGTTGGCGAAGTTTAAACACATACAAATTACATGCTTATCATCAATGTCAGTTAGATGAAAAGGAAGAAGTAGGAACCTGAAGAGATTATGTGCTGTTGTTTCACCACCTTGTGCAAGCAAGATTAGCAGGGACTCTCAATGCACTCACCTACATTTTCCACACAGCTGATTTCATAAAATTCAGGCACAGATTGATTTGATAAAGACCAGTGAGGAAATTCCATGGATACCACATACAGTGCCCTGACAGCAAGTGTGGAAGAAGCAAATCAAAGCTGACATGTTGATACTGATCAAAATGGAAAAGACCAAGTATTAGATGATCTTGTTCACAAAGATGAGTTGACTGAAATTAATTTGTACAAGCTCCAGCTATTACAACTCTACTTGAAATAATAAAACTTACATAAAAATATAAAATATGCTTTTAGCTATGTTACAGCCTACTAAAAAAACCCTCAGTCTAAACTGAGAGAATGCCATGGATTTGATCTATGCTTTACATCAATCGTGGACAATCTAATACCTCCATACTTGTCTTCAAAACACTTAACACTCTAGTATACACTGTCAACCTCAAAAAACATAAAACATTTTTTTAAATCACAGGCAACAGAACTTCTCCCTTAGTAAAAACCAAGCAAGTGGATTAAGGACAAAGAAATCTTTACAGCTTCATATATGTCCCGGGAACCTGATGGACAGGTCGAGGAAACAGCTAATTATTATGAGAGCTACAGACTGAAGATAAATGGATCTTTTTAAGAATTCCCTCTATATAACCATTTCTCCCAGTGAATCCATCACGAAACATAATGAAAAGATTTCCGTTACATCCAAAGGAGGGATTAAACAGTCACAAATTTTTAATATCATGCTGCCTCGAATGCTAATTATGATGGTCCTTTTATGAATATTTAATTTTCTATTGGGTCTTATGTCCTTAAGCTAAAGCCCATAACTTCTATCAATATTACTGACAATTATGCATTCAGATCCACAGAGATCAGAGAAGTTACCCAGAGATCTTAATATGCCCAGTCTTGTTTAACTATATTGATTTTCAACTTCATTTTTAGCTGGTGCTATATGACAAGGATACTGAAAACACACAAGTTTTCAGTCCTTGTTAAAGAGCACAAATGATGATGATGACGACAGTAGTTCTTACTAGCATCTAACATGAGTTAAACCATTAATCAATTTGAAAACAGCTATTAACTACTGTTCTTTTAAGGCTTGCAAACTTACAAACTTGTGAGAAAGAGGTGCTGCAGAAACCACAGACCTCCAAGCTAATGAAGGCCCATGATGGGAACCAGGAGTGCTGACAAAAACTATTCCAGGGCAGGGAGACACGGTGTGAGCACAAAATGGTTTATACTGTTGCTCTGGTTTACAAGCTGTCTGTACACAAGATAAGAAATTGCAAGTACTTAATTAGAACTAGGTAGGGGAGCTGAGGCTAAAGCAAGATAGTTACGTCCAAAGAGCAAATAACAGATGAAACGCAGCTATTGTGAACCATAGGGTGAGAAAGGAGTCTTGGTATGCAAAGCCACCTTCATTTGGATAGCTGTAGCTGCTGTTTAGCTTGGCTGCCTAAGCCAGCGTCAGAAAGACCAAGTTTGGGTATCAGCGTAACAGCATTGGGGCCCACAAGGGAAAGGCAGACAACCCTCCCTCAGGCCCACATCTAAGACTCTGTGTGGACAGGTGAAGTAAGAGGGCATATATCTGCTAGGAGGAACAGACTTGTACTTTAATACTCAGTGCAGGAGGATGAAAAATAGAACGGCAACTTAATAGTGCTCATGTCATTTATAAGACTTCTTTATCAAAATATAGTTCTGTATCAATACTACTACTAATAGCAGTTTGTTTATTAGTCAATTCAGGTATCATTCATTTCTTACAAATGTGTTGTTTAATCAATAAACATCATAACTATCCTGCTCAGTTTCATCTTGAGTCTCCAGTCTAACAGGAGAGAGTCAGACTTGTAGAGCAACAAAACTAGTGAGTTTGCTGCAAAGTTTTAAATGAAGTCCATCAGCTACAGTACATTACATTGGGCAATGGAGTCAGGAAGAAAACACAGAATTATAAAACATGCTTTTGCTGAGAAATAGGCTTTTGAAGATACAATTATGGAAGGATATTCTGCCCACTAAGTAACTCAACCTATGTGTCTGAAAGTTTAAAATGAAAAAAGGAAAAGAAAATTAGAGAAGAGAGAAGCAGTGGAAAAAAGATTAACTAAAAAAAAATGAGTCATACTTTAGTGTCTGTTAAAGTTTAAGAAGAAAGATTTATGACTTAGGTCTATTACTCACTCCTGCATTGGTACACACTAACAAATATATCCAGGGGAAAAAAGAACCCACTCCATTGAAGTCAATGGGAAAAAACGCTGTCAAGTACCACGTGAAGCAGGATTTCATCCAATGGGTGGTTTTTCAGATCAGAACCTGTACAGAAGTTTCTGGATCTGGAGAAATTTGAACCTATGGTAAACAGTTGTAATGTATGTTAGCAAAGTGAGAAAACATGCACTATAATGTTGGTTAGCAAAAATGCTATTTCATCAAGTGAGTACACTTCTACTTCACCTGCAGGTTTCTCCTCTCCTTTCATTCAAATGAAACTAGTGTATTTTTTTGTATGGTATATCCCATCATCCCCTCCAATCTGTTAGCGTGGACTCACCAGGTTCACCCACAGATTTCAGCAGACTTCAATGAGATTACTTAACAATCACATCAATTTGAAGAAGCTTTCTTTAGCCATTGTAATTCCAAAGACAGACATCCTGTAAAAATACAAACACCATCCAGAACCCCAGTTCTTTGTCCAGAAACACAATCTAAGCCCTTCAGCCCAGGCTCTCCCCATTCACTCTCTCTGGCACTCTGAGCAATGACTTTCACTGGCCAGCTCCTCTGCCAGTTCTCCCTTCCCTGCCAGCTGCCAAGCTTTCCAGAAGATCCCTGGGGTATTTCAGTTTGTGAGAAATAACAACTCTGGATACAGTTACATGCATTAGATTTAGCAATTTGTCAGTTTCTCTCTGATTATGTCAATATAGGATGCTCTCCTCATAAAATGTATTAGGAAAGCTTTGAGGAAAAACAATATCCATTCCAGTATGTTTGTTGGTAAGCTGGACAAAAACAAAATTTTTCACCTTTGTTTTTGTATCAAAAATTTTCTTACTGGTTGATCTTGTTTAGATTTTCAAAGCAATAAGAAAACAAAACAAAGGGTAGAGTTTCCCTTTTTTTGGGAAAAAAGTATCCCCCCCCCCCCCCCCGCCCCCCAAGATGCTTTTCAGAATTTCATTTCTACAGAAATGCACACAAAACCACCATCTTTATGAATTCTCAAAATCTTTAGTTTGGTCAAAAAAAAAAAAAAATTCAAACTGAAATAATCCATAGATTTGCAGATCTCTAGTACTGGGACCTCCTAGTCTGAATAAGTTATTAGGAGATACCACACTGTGCTTTATCAATCTCTTCATATTTCTCTCTACAGTTTGAAGGTTTTTTCACTTGTGCACAGCACAAAAATCTGTGCTTTTCCAAGTGAAATTAGTTCAGAATGACATACCATGAGCATAAAGAGCAGCTTAAAATTCAGAGGCTAGAATTCTATCAACATAGTTTTTACGCTTCTCCATCAAAAGTATCTATTTTCTCTGGAAAATTACCATGGATACCTATTTTTATCTTACATGAAATACAAATGTATTTCAAAGACCATCATTTATCTACAATTTTCTTTTGCATGTCGAAGATCTTGAGGGCCACATTCTTACATTTTCTAAAAGCATTGCAGCTCAACTGCTTAAGTCAAGCTCAGTTTGCCTGATGT
Source organism: Platalea leucorodia (assembly GCF_965183815.1). Classification (NCBI taxonomy): domain Eukaryota; kingdom Metazoa; phylum Chordata; class Aves; order Pelecaniformes; family Threskiornithidae; genus Platalea; species Platalea leucorodia. The sequence continues at coordinate 65,560,657 of NC_138827.1, forward strand.
TTAAATGGAACTACAGCTTTTTATGCTACTTAAAAGAAAGGGAATGGCAAAAATCCATCGTTCTTCAGTAATCTCCCAAATGTCAAGACATTTTGATACATCACCACAACAACTTAAAGATAAGCCCAAGAAAAGTATACATAAGATAATGTTTAAGAGACACTACACAATTCACGTGCTTCTCTGCAAACAGAGCAAATGCCTCCTCCAGCCTCCCAGACTTATGTTTTCTGTTTTTTGTTTTTGTTGAGATAATTACTTTATTGCTGACAGTTACTTTTCAGCAGAAACTGATGTGCCACTGCTGGGGAGAAGCACAGAACATAGACCATCAAAAGGCCTGAATGAGCACTATAGTCTATTAAATCAAAAATTTCAGAAGAGCTCTGGGAAACATCTTAGTATTAATTAAGATTTACTGATGTACAAAGCAAAGCACTGGCAAGAATGGTACAAAATATTGTTGTAGTACAACATAAAGCAACAGTTCCAGATCAGTGCAGTTACACTGCACTACACTTTGCACAGCAAAGTCTCACATCCACATTTTTCAATTGTTGCTACCATTTAACTTTTCACATATTAAATATTTGCAGTTTAATCTTAAACTCTCACTTTTTTTTTTTAAACTCAAAATCAGATTGCCTCTTCTTTCAGAAAAATGTAGCCCTGCTTATTATGAAGCTAGGTTGTAACTAAACATTCCAAATAGTGAACAAGATATCATATTCTCAGCAAAGAAAATAATTGTGGCATCATTAGCCTGTACTATTTTGGTTGTATGAAAAACAAGGCTTTTTCAAAAGAAAAGTTTTTTTAAATACCACATTTTGACATTAACTTCAGAAGGTCATGGCTTAATCTTGAAATTTACAAGTTCCAAAAAAAAAAAAAAAATTCTGTAAAAAATTGTAATAGTAATCCTCCCCACCTTTTCATTAAACCAAGAAGCAAAACCAATCAAACCAAAACCAAATAAACAACGGGGCAAAAAACTATACCCAATCCCTAAATCTACCATCAGTGCTTACCTTCTCCTGGAATGGAGTATGTTATTCTTCAGAGATGTTGAAAACTGGATTTGCAATGGAAAATTTACCTCAGCTACCAAAGTCTGGAAAGCACATAATAGCAACAACAGCATGAAATTCACCCTTTACTCTGGCTTGAGGTGCTATTTGCCTTGCTGGTTTATAGTGTTTGTGCTCAAAGCTCCTTCTTTACATACACAAATGCTTCAACGTTTACACTAAAAACATCACAGCAAGTAATTAAATCTCAGGTCAAGAAGAGTAGGGAAGCTGAAAAACAAATTTTTAACTGTTGCCTTTCCCCTCCCCCCCCCCCCCCCCCAATTTATTCCAAGCCTGGTGTAAATGATAAAACTGAGAAGAGAGCATTAACTTAGAAAAGTTTAACTCTACATGCAGAGCTGCTGAGGCTGCACAAGCCTGCCAGCACACGAGGACTCAGAGGGTTACCAGCCCCAGTGAGGAAAGGAGATTGCAGCAACATTCAAGATGGCCTCATTACCTCCAGGAATAAAAGAAAAAAAGAGCCTGCATATAGCTAGCTGCAAACCCTGTATCCTGTCTGCTACACGTGTCTGTTTGTATAAAGAATTTCATTTTCTAATGCAACAGAAACCAGCCATGGATCTGAAGTGGGGAGAGTCGTATTAGAAAACCAAGTGCAAGAGCACATCCAGTCGCTCTTTACCTTTCTCTTGATCCAACACCCCAGCACATGAAGGGCTATAAAAGAGCTTGATTTTGCACCAAAGCATGTTCCATTAACATCCTCGTCACCACAGCTCAGTTGATCTGCCATAATTTCATTCTTTCTGCTGCCAAAAGGGCTCTTGTACTCTGCAGAGAGGATTTTTTCTAATGAGTTTATCTCTGCCTTGTTAACATACATAAAGCATTATGGGATATGTTTGCCAGCAAAAAGAAATGCAGTGATAAAACTAAGATCTTGACATCACAGCGTATCACTGCTCGTTGTAATACACAAAGGATTTTACATATGTACATTGTAAAAAGTAGAAGAAGAGAGGGAACGTGTATACACAAAATGAGAAAGAACAGAGAAATTAAATACTCGTTAACTATATTATACCAAAACCATTTCTGCTAAAGCATTCGTTAAATTACAAAGTGGACTATTTGTCTGAACATCAGAGTGACGATCACATGTAACAGAAGAAAAAGCTTTCCAAGATACAAGGGCAAGAACAACTCTTATTTATGTTTAGAGACAAATGCCAGTCTGATCCACCTAATAGTCACAGAAACTTGGCCAGGAAGAGAGAACGTAAAATCAAGTAGGGCCTCTGTAAAAATGGATGACTAACTTTCGATTGATTTCTTTCCACTTCCTAAGGAATCAAATTGTTCTAAGAGTCAGTTTGGAGCTCCCAGGTTGTTGCTCAGTAGGTTTAACTTTGACTCAGTAACCTCTGTCACACATCTGTTTCTATTTATTATATTCAAGTCTAAAATGGAATTCGTGCTTCCTTCACGTCCTCATATTGATTTGATTTTCTCTGGCTACAAGAAGGGTTATTAGGTTTAATGTAAGTCATCAGGATGCACACTGATTTGTAAGCGAATGTAATGCAAAGTGATATTAGGTGCTAAAAAACACAGCATAGGGGACTGTAGAGAAAGTCAAAAATAGAGCTGAATATTCTTCTAAGAGAGAAAATAACAGCAGGGCACAAAGAATGCAACACTAGTTATGTTCAGCTTTCCAAAAATAAACCCCTCCACACAGCAATAAATAAATAAAATAGAGGTTATAGTTGAGAACAGTGGTTTTGGGTGAATGCACGGGAAGTCTACTTATCAAGACTGGGAGAAAGAAGGCTTGGCCCAAAGGGGATACTGAAGCCATTTGTCAATGGGATCTCTGTTTATACTCACTGTGGACCTAATTCAGCTGCTACAGAGTGTTAAATAAGCATATTCATATGAATATGGATCTCGCAATCTTGCAGTTACCAATCTAGTCTGTTACTCCCTTGAAGTGTTTCAGCATTACAAAAACAATGTCTGTTTAGGTTAGGAATTTTCTAAAGCATTATTCTAATCTCTTATTTTAGCCAGAGGTTGTGCAGCAAATTTGAATAGCCAGTGAGTTTTATACCATTTTCCTGTCCAAAGCCCAGCTAACTACCTGTTCTTTCCACCTAAATCCTTCTTGTACTTTTAGATGTAAAAGGCTCTGTTTTGAGCTGTCAGGAAAAACAAGCATGCTACTACACCAGGTTGGGGGCAGCCTTTTTCCACATCACAGCTGACTACATTATAACATGGAGCTAAGTCATCCTACATGCATGCTTTGCAGTCATTTTGCATGATCTCCTATACATTTTAATACCTTTAAATGAGTTCTGCGTACATTAGTTACACTAGCTACTATTTTGTTGGTGATCATTTTGCCTACTAGAGAAACAATGAGATCATGCTAAGCCAGGTAAAATCTAAGAAACAGGTCAGAAGAGAATAAAAAACAAAAAACAAACAAACAAACAAAAACCCAAACAAAACAAAACAACAAAAAAACCCCAAACAACCAATGCATGTACATTCATGGAAGCACATGCTCCCGTACAGACATACCGTTAAGGAGTCCTCTCCAGTGGAATAAGTAAGTCGTACCCAACAGAAGGATTAGAAAGGAGATGAAACTAACTCAGACTGTATATTTGAACAAATTCATAATAAAGGGAGATTAGACCAAACTCCATAACTTTTTCTGTCACTCCTCCTGACAGTGTGAAGAGTCTGCAACATCCTTCTGATGTGTTAGCAGAGGATTTCCAGAAAGAGGGAATATGGAACTTCTCACATATAGGAAGGATTATATAGTTAAGATACTGAAATGATACTCAGTAATTCTGATTTTTTAATACTGACTCTGTCATAGACTTCCAAATGATTTCAAGAGTCCTTAATGCTTCCGTTTCTCACTTCTTTACCTGTAAAAGGGGAGTAATTCTTTTTTTCAACTACAATGTGATGATACGGTAAATTATTGCTTATCACATATACAGACACTATTTGGGTTGTAACAGTGAAATATTAAAGCTAGGAACGGGGAACTTAGTGCAGTGGTTCTGTAATCTCCTTGTGACAGAACAGTTTTCTGGGGCCAAATATGGCCAATTGCAACCTTAAAAAAAATACATATACATGTGTGAGATCCCATATGTACATGTGCACACATATATTTATGTGCATGTGCATTAATAGATCTCCTGCACTAAAGCACAAATGAGATAGATTCCAGTTTTGCACTGTGGCCCAGATGAGAAAATTCAGGTCGAATTCTGTATTATCAGATCATCTCTACAGCTGCGGAAGTACTGGGAAATACGCTCTCAGAAAACTCCAAATTACACTGTATGAGACATGTAAGTATTAGATCATACAGATAATTGTATTGGGAGGAGGAGACATCACATTATTTTTGGTATGTCACTCAAAGTTCACGGCCACAGCATAGGCAGCTACGTCTCTTATGTTTTGCTTGCCTTAACCAGTCTCATCTACGCAACTGAACTTATTTAAAACATGTCATCAACTCAGGAGGGTTTTCAAACCCTTTCAAGAAGTAAATCTTTGCGGTTTTCCCTCCATCCCTGTCATGTGTACCTTTTTACAAACAAAATTATCCTATCCGCTGTTAATAACAAAAGCAAATCTCATGAGGATCATAAGTACTCAGCACATCTTAATGGTGATTCCAAAATTAAAAGCCAGAGGGACTTCTTTTCCCTCTCTCTGAGGTCTTCCAGCAAATTATTGATTCTTGCTGATCTCCTTTCATTAATATATTTCTTTCTTACAGCCTGAGTGATTGCATTAAAGTGCTTAGTAACTCTCTAATCATGTACATCTCCTGGGGCTGAAAAGAGCTTTGGTTTTAAAAGTAATTTGTTTCAAATGAAGCCTTATGCATCCTAATGTGAGGGCCAGGGGCTCAGGGAAAAAAGAAAAACTAAGTTTTCAGGGATTGTATTTGTGAGATCCAGCAACTTAAGCCATTTAAGATTTGACAGAATAATAACTCAAGTCCATACCTTCTGAAAATCACCTACCATTAATAACCTCCTATGAAAATCTACTACTATAAAATTGAGTGGTTTTGAACCTTCCTGTTCACAAAATATATACTACTAGAAAAAAAAACTGTTAATAGGCTCCAGTCTTTGGTAACCTTAAAGTCAGACTCACTGTCAACACAAAGTATGAAAAAAATTGAGCCTTAATACTTAAGATTTTTTTCATAAATATTGCAGTGGCAGTTTAGTTTCATCCTAGAAGTCCATCTAAGCTGCGTGACACCCAGGATTTTCCCCTCACCTGAGCTACCCTTCCAGGCAGAAGCCTCACACTGCTGCCAGCATGTTAAAGGAGCACCTGCCACCAGCACAACTTGTTTCAACTCCATTATGTCATGGATTAAGCCCAGGTCCTTTACAGCTAAAATTCAGTCATGATAACAAAACAACAGTATACTAGTCCCACAGAATACGCCAGCACAACGCAGTTTCATCTACTGAGAAGATACTGGGGTTGCACATTTCAGCCACGCAGGTTGACAAGGATGTATTCCACAAGTATCCTACTACACACAATGTTTTGTGCCCTCTGAGCTAAAGTGAAATCTTAAGGTTTGGTTTTGTTTTGTTTTTAAGGAGCAACTCCCTTCAGAATTTTTAAAGGGCTTTAAGACAGGTAAAGGAAGCACAGAAAAATATATACATTGAATTTCTGATTTGCTTTACTGCAAAGCCTTTCATAGCAGTTAAACTGCAATTAAGGTACCGATTAAACCTCAAAGAGATGGTGAGCTCAATATCCCAATGGGACGAGCAAACGCTTTCACTTCCTGTAATAAGATCTTTATGTTGCTTAGCATGAATGTGTTTAAAAGCCATCAGTGGTTGCAAGCTGTATGGAAAGTCCTGGTACGCGCATTCACAACCACAAGCAGCCACAAAATCCTGTGCAGCAAGGTCTGAGGACCCACAGCAGGAGCAACTAATACTGTACATGTGAGTAGTAGTTTTAAAAGCTTTATATCTGCTGGACTAGGATTGTAGTTCATATTCTGCACCGAACAGTGGATTACAAAGTAGAATTCAGCTCAGATATTCATTTCTATAGAGCACATTAATTTATTTACTTTTAAAAAAACTCTTCTTCCCCAGGAACGAAAACAAACACTGATCAACTGCAGAAAACTGGAGACATCCTGATGGTGTTATAACTGTCTGGTTATGACTGATTTCCTTGGTATGTTTTCTTTTTTGTTTGCCTTCTGTCTTTCTCCTATCTCCAATTTCAACTTAATTCAGCATTATCCAAATAAATAGAGCTACATTATTCACGTTTTCACTTTAAACTAAAACTGTAGGTAGTTAATTTACACCACATTATTCCTATCACATACTTTCATAACAACTACTGGCCTTCAGTCACTATAACTGATTTTAATGAACTATAGTGGTAGTTCTAGGACTGCTTCATTTTCTATCATCTTTACCAGTAGCTGTGTGCACAGCTTATACACCCAAGCCTTCTACAAGAATCAAGACTTGTACAACCTTACGCTATTGTGCGCTCAACTCCAAAATCCACTTATCTATGTTATTGTTAATTTTTCAGTTTTTGCTAGGACAGTCAAAGAGCTGTTAGCCTGCAAGATGTTTATGAAAATCTATGTATGCCCAAGAGCCACGAATAATGCAGCTTGTGCTGTGTGGAACAGAAGGAGAAAAATCTCTGGATGCAGATTTGCAAAGGAGAGAACACGTAGCTGATGCCACGATAGGCATGCTCAGTCGACAGGATTTATCAGGACAGATGCAATGCTGTACTGCTTCCAGGAGCAGCTCACTGGTGCTCTGCACCTGAACCAGCCCTTTTGGGCAGCACTGAAACTAATGAGCTTTGGACTGCCCTGAGCAAAACCACTTGGTTGGATCCTGCACCACACCTTTTAGTGCTCCATATTCCAAGATGGTCTGGGTACAAGGGATAGAGCAAGGATGCAAAACCATACTCAGCCCAAGTCCCTGCAGTTTTCCCCTTCCTTGGATCTAATAATCCTTAAAAAAATTGGAAACATGGAGCATTAAAGAAACAGTAAGTACTGAGAGACCTGAGCGGACTCCCCGTGAATAATACCTTTATGGCAGGCTCCCCAGTGTATCCTACACCTTGGATTTTTTCTACGATACCTAAACCAAGTCTGGAAAACAAGGATTTCTGTGTAAACTTTGGGACCTACTTGGTGACGCCTTTGTACTTTATGTCTAAAGAGAAAAAAACCTGGCCACTAACCATGCAGAAGTTGGTCACTACTGGTTTAAAGAGAGTCCTTTCTCATGATCAAATACTTTCTTAAATCATGGCTCAAAACAGCTACCATGAACACTGCTTTGTGAAAGAGAAGTAGGCAAAGCTATTTGCTGGTACGTATTGAATTAGTCTGGCAGAAGAAAGTGGCTAAGACTAAAATAAGAATTTAGTAGCTAAAATTGGCAGCTTTTCCACTCTTTCTGCAGCACCCAGCACCATTCAGGTAACAGACAGGTTCTGGCCTTTTATCAGCAAAACAAAGTGGATCAGATGATTCATCTCTCACACTAAAAAAATTGCACCTGCTGAAACTTTGCAGAAGTTTCAAAGGAAGCAAAGTATTTCCTTTTGTAATATATACAAGTCAAAATATCTTTGCTACAAATGGTACAATTCAGCCTGAGATTTCTGGACTTTTGTCTATTCCTCCCACTTCATCTGTCACATCTGTTCAGCAGCATAAAGTGATTTGTAGATGCAGGCAGGAAAGAGGGCAGCCAAAGGTCTCCACAACAGTCACTGAAGACAAAAGTAGTTTATACCAGTTCTTTGATGGAGTGGGTCTGTCAAAGAAACTGTATTTCCCCTCCTAAGAGGATCTGGTTCCCTGAATATAGAGGGCAAATCATCCAACTGTTTTTGCTTATCCAGGGGATACGCTGCAACTTCCAACGTGCAAAATTTGATAGGTTGGTAAAATTTCCAGCTGTCCACCCCCTAATTTGCTAAGCTATAAGGTTTGTTACATCCGAGAAGAGGTCCAATGTCTACAACATTTGCGAGCCAGGACAAAACTGCAGCACAGCACAGGTTTCTCAGCAGGGATCTTAAGCTTTTCCAGATAGACCTCACTTTGAATCCAAGAACCGAAAGCAAAATTGAGGACATTCAACTGTTTGAAGCCTAGATTAAAAAATTAGGAAGCAGGAGTCACTGACCATCAAAATTGTTTACTTTCAGAAAGCTTTGATCTTCTGGACCTGCATGTTTTCAATTTAGTTCTCTCCACTCAGATATTCAATACCTGAAAGAGGGAAGAAATTTTACAACACCTGCTATCTTTTGCCAATAACTGTTAATTCTGTTTATGAGACCATGCTTATCCTAAATCACACAATAAAGTGAAACCTGTTACTGTCTTTTTCCTTCATAGGTCATCACTGTCTTCAGGGAACTTGCTGCTAACTGAAGGTAGTGCAAGTTTCTTCTTGCAAAAAAGATAAAAATAAAAAAAATATTAATTTAAAAAGAATCCATTAAATATGTTGCACAAGTTCTGCTACTGGCTAAAACCTGTATAAAATGATATTACAGAGTAGCTTTTAGTTACCTTCACGTTTTTGTACTGCTAAGGTCAATTTAATTCCGTTCATACACTAGATATCAGATTACTTGATACGTTTTTCACCAACCATTATGCTAAGAAGCAGATGTTTTAGATGTCATTGCCATCCAGAGGAAGACGCTTTAAGAACATGTGTGCATGTATATATACACATGCGTAGACATCCTTCTATTGTAACCTTATGTACTTTCCAAGTAATAGAAAATAGGGCTGTAACGCTTCAGTTGCTGCAAAATAAAACTTCTAGTTCAACATAAAAGTAATTAACTGGAGCATACTGAATCTATAAGCAGTAGGTTAAGTGCATAGGGTAATGTATTCACGTTATTTATATGACAGTTCTGAATCTTCCCTCCCCTCACTGAGGCACAAACGTGTCTACCCATTGCAAGAGCATCTCAGCCTACCAGCTTGATCTGATCAACGTAATTCTCGTCTGCACCACAAACACAAGATCACTGAAAATTAAATGTTCCACTTCATTTGACCTTTTCTGGTAGAAATATATTAAGCATGTATAAAAATTGTACATTTTCTTCCATTCATTTCAGAATGTATTCAACCTGAAAGCAACAGAATATGGATTTCAAGAGCTGTCAGACACTCAATTTACTGCTGTTCTGGGTACTAAAATGCACAGGGCTCGGAGAACAAAAAACAAAGCTACAGTTACATGCTCAGAATACAGAAGATCCAAAAGAGAATTCAAATATTTGCCAGCAGGTCTCCCAAGCCAGAGTTTTGGCTTATTTGCACAGTTGCTACGCAGACTACTTAGAGACAGTATGTTTTCTGCTCTCTCTCTCTCATTTTAATATTGTTGTGAAGTATTAATATATTCCAGTTATATCTGCATAAAAGCTTACATGTGTATGTGCATTAACATGAGCATGTAAGTATTTATGCACACATCTACCCAACTATTAAGGCTTTTCTTCTATACATTTACATACAGGCTTAAATGCAGAAGTGATATTATCAAATTCCAACTGGACTACTCTCACATTTAAATTCATATGTTTTTACTACATATCCTGACATTAACATTACCCTGCACACGGTATAAGCAGATTTTCAGGCTTTGCAGATCACCTTCTTACAGAAAGGGATATCAGTAGCAAAGGTCATGGAAATATTCTGCATGCAACTTGTTGTTATTTGCATAATAAATACCAGTCTTAGGACAGAGATAGTCAAGTGATATGTCTTTCACCTCCCTGGGAGCTCTGTGCTTAACTTTGCTGACTAAATTAACTCAGATCAGAGAACAGGGTAGAAAACTAACACTCCCGCCACTAAAAAAAAAAAAAAAAAAAAAAAAAAAACAAAAAAAAAACACCACAAAAAAAACAGCCAACCAACCCACACCAAACAATCTCTGAATCTGAATTCTCTCAGTGCCAGGAGGCACACAAGGCGCGAACATCGTTCTTCCACTTCGATCGGTCCGCAGCTGCGTGCTCTGGAGTCAAGGGCCACAGCGCAGTCTTCCATCGGTTTCCCCCTCAGGACACGACCGATCCAGCTCCAGCTCCTCCTCCTCACTTCGTTACTGATTTTCTCCATCCCCGCCATTTCTGATGCTCGTCGTTTCTGCAACTTTTTATTTTTTTTTTTTTCCGGGAGGAGGTAGTTGGCCTCCTGCCCAACCCCCATGACTTGGAGGGTCAGTGGTTCTTCTGTCAGGGTGGCCTTCCCTTAGGCTGCGTTGGTTCGCGGCACCTTCTTCAATTTTATCCGGTGCACCCTCCAGAGAGGGATCCCCTATCCACCACCCAGGGGGCGCGCCTTCTAGCCGTGCAGCCCCAGCCAAAGGACACCAAACAAACACTGAACAAAAATAAAGAAACAACTATCTTCCTTGAAACTTCAACACACCACATGGTACACGGGCAAATAAGAGCAGTGCTGAACTCCCCCTGCCAGTAGTAACATGCAAGCCTCCACAGCCATGCCACCTGCTGACATACTGTAACTGGTGCCCCAGAACAGCATATTAAAAAAAAATTGTCACAAGATTTGAACAGTAGGTTCACAGTAGGTTCAGGAATTTACCAATACTACTTTAATTTCATCTGCACTTGGTGGTCCCATCAGGATTTAACTAAGATTCTCACCATCACGTTACCTGTGATTCATGTTCTAAAACTCTCAGATGCTTCTGCAATAGTGCAAAGGGCTTTATGTAGACTATTTTAGTATTCTGAAAATAACTTTTCATGTCTTTCCAATGAGGTATCCGCTGTACTAACAGGCATAGAACTTCAGTTTCTTACATTTGACACTCTGGGCTTACTGCCTGTGGCCTTCATTCTGCAAGATCAGCTTTTACTCAGCAGGCCTCTCGTCTCCAACAGGAGCATGCCCTGAAGACATTCCTAGTAAAGGGCTGCACAATGTAGGAGAAGGCAGCAAGTATAGCAACTTTCTCTTGTTCACAGTTGTGGTTTTTTTTTTTTCTTTCTTCAAAGATAAAACAGTGGTATTTTAAACATTACAAAATGACAACTAATTAAACACCCTCCCAGAAGTCCATGCTTATTCCAGCTTGGATCTGCAGTGAATGCTTTATTCTGTAACTGCAAGTAGCTGGAGTTCCTTGAAATGCTGAAAGGCACTTATTTCCTCCCACAGGGGCCCAGAAGCAGGTCTTCAGGGATCTTAGAGCTTGTGGCTACAAATCTCCAGTTTTTCCAGGCTTCTGATTGATTCCTGATTCATTAATTATGTGATAAGGAGTTGCTAGTCTGGTTTGGAGAACCATCAGTATCTGGGTATCTTCACTCTACATTGTATTTCATATGATAGAAGCACATAAAGAGTCCAGTTTCTTCTAAAAATGTTACTAGCATGTTTAAGTGCACAAACACTTGGTTTAGTCCAGATGAGGCTATTAAGTGGTTTCAATAATCATATTACATAGGGACTACTTATGGTCACTAGATACTCTTCTTTCAAACCATTCTCTACAATCAATACTGTTTTCCTTGGTCATATTGGTCAATTACTGGATGGTTTGGATAGAACTATAAGGAAAATGAATAGTTTAAGAACTTCGGCACTCTTTCATCTAATTTTTATAATTGGTCCCAGTATTTAAATTTTTTATGAAGAAAAAAGTCTAGTATCTCATTCAAATCAGTATTTACCATTAAGTTTACCATTAAGTTAATTTGTAAAGACAAGCCTCAGATGAAATTAGAAATCCTGAATTATTCATGATAAGGTCTACTAATTTTACACTGTTATTTCTTATGTGAAACTTCAATGTGTCAGACCAGAAGTTTTTCTTTCTGGCAGGGAATAAATGCTTCAAAACACTCCCTAGAGAACAAAATGTAGCTGTCACATTGAAGATAATGTATTTAATCTCTTTGTTACATTACAGCAACTTTAATAAGCTTCATTGTACTGCGTTTCTGTATAGCAACACTGAAAAAAAATTCATTTACTAAGTGAGCAGCATGATGGTCTGTACATTTCTACCCACTTAACAATTAGATTAGTGCTTTCAAAATAGTCAAAAGCAGCAGTAAATTCCTTTCATAAAAGCTGGCAAACACAGCAAGCATGTCAGTCATTCCTCAAAGCAAAGATGACAGTTACTTTCTAATCTTCACTGATTTAGTTGAATTTGGATTCAAATTACATATGATTTCTAGCTTCCTATAGTAAACCTTGCTCTACTCAAGACCCATTGTGCAGGTATTTCATCTTAATTTATTTTAATGCCCATATTGAAACATATTCTATCACCAACATGAAATCCTTAGAAATGCTGGCTATGTATAAAATGTGTTCCAATTCTTCAAAAATTTACATCTAGAGCCCAGAAATTAATTATACATATAAATCCAGCTGTAACATGTATGTCAAAACCCAACTCTCTGAACATCACTTTCCTCTCATGTTTAAGTGGCTATTGAAAACTCAGCCTCCATTTACTACATGCTCATCATGAACAGCAAAGTGTCTTACGAACATACTGCTGTAACAAGATTGAAGTGCCGGTCACATGCAGCCTGTGTAAGGATCTGGCCTCCATTTACCTAGTACCAGCATTCAGATTTGTTTCACTAAACGTTTAACTGTTAAAAGTACAAAATACTCTTTAAACAGTCCAAACAACGATCCCTCAATATACATTAAAGCCTATGAAATATCAGTACTGTGGCATTTTATTTAACTTGCCTTTTTTCATCCTTTACAAAGATAACACAATTTTAACAAATATCAAATTCACAGACTACAAGAGCCTATACAACATTGAGTAATTGCTACAATATACTTTCTGTGTTAGAAGCACAACAGTAGCTACCATGATAGCATCATTAAGCCAAAGCAGCACACTTCTGCTTTGTGTAGAGGGGTGCAAAGTTACACTGACTTTTCTGCTACTTCTATTTTTTGGTAATGTGAACTGCTAAAATTATCCATTCTCATTTAAGCAGGGCAGAAACATTCTTGTATACAATCTGAAACTGCAGTAATAGCAAACAGAGTCATTCAGGACTTTAGAAACTGCAACCTAGTTAATGCTAGAGATGATTATCTGGTATAAAATGTTACAGTGTAAGAGCAGACTGACCAGATGAAACAGAGCCAGTTGTTGTCATGACCATATATCTAAAAGTGAGACCTCCATGACAAACGAGTATCAACTCAATCAGTAGTTGAAAACAAAGAATTAACAAATAGAATTAATGAGGGGAATAATATGGATAAAATCTGAAAAAAAACACAATATAATAAACAACAGCATAGAACTATTTTTCTAGTTCAGAGTATGTAAGGAAACTAGCAAGTTAACTGTAAGCAGTTAAATACATTCACAAACTGGTTTTGCTAATAAAACTTTCAGACAGTGTACGCTGCTCATCTTGGAAAAGACTGCTTAAAAAGATGAGCTTTGTAATATTCCCCTGAGGATGAGCAAACATGACTTTTGGTGTGCATTGGGAAGAAGCAAATTTAGAATTCAGAGACTTCAAAAGGCTCCGTGGCTTCTTCTCCATCTATAGGTCCCCAATTAAAGACAGATGTTAAACATATGCTTCAGTCTATTTCAATTTAGGAAGTCAGTGAAGCATGTGTTCAAGGCTTACATTCTGCACAGGGATCATTGCAGAAGTGGGGAATTTAGTAATAAGTAATACTTAACTCTTAAGTAGCAGATTGGATTAGTGACCTGAAGGTGTTTAATGTAGGAAATCACTATCATTAGCTTCATTTTAACAGATGAAAGAGCTGGGACACAGAAGTGAGTGATTTGTCTCCAGACATACAAAAGGCCAATAAAAAAAAACTAGGGAAAAAGCCTTCATTATCCGATTCCCAGTTTAGACTTACAGTCTCTCCAGCATCTAATACAACTACCCCAAATGTTAGATTTAATAGAAAAAAAACAGCACTAGATCAATATAGCTATTGTAAACCATCAGATGGTGCCCTGAAGATAAGAGGGTAATGACTACCAGATCTTTCGCATATTCTGTAATACAAATCTGCAGTAAATCTAGTCCAGCACAGTAAACAGATGCAATCATTGATTACTTTTCCTAGGGAATTAGAACCTGAATCTGTGAAAATGCTGGTGGTCCATATCGACTTGAGATGTCTTCCTCCATTATACTCATGATTTTGGAACAGTTTCTGAATAATCTGCAGATCTATTTTTCTAGCCCAAAATATTTTCCCCAGGGACAGTAAACCAAATATTTGCAAGACATTTTTGACAAAATACGTTTCCAAGAATTTCCTCCGCTTTTACTGAATTCTTGCCCAACTTCAAAAAAACATGCAGACTTATTTGACTTATTACAGATGCATGAATGAAAGACTGCCAGTCAACTGCAGTGATTCCCAGTACCTGTCATACAACACAGAATTATCATCAGTATCTTCTGAAAAATGGCCAGGAATGACAACTTTTTCATTTCATTCTTCCTCAGAGACTCATAGGCATTGTTACACTCAACCTCACATGCCATTTCCATTGTCTGTGCTTTTTGGTCTAAACCAACTCTTAAAACAAGCTGAATGAAATAATCTCTTGTTTTGGCAGTAGTATGTACACAAGACACGCATCCGTTACCAAAACACTGATGTTCTCCCATTGCTTAATCAGCTGTCAAAACTTACCACTGCCTCTGCTATTTCACTAATGCAAGATTTATTTACCATTCAAAAAGATACGGCACAGGACTCTCAGTAACCACTAAAACAGGTTAAATGATACCAGCATTTGATCACTAGCCCCAGAAATGAAAATCATACAGAGAATTTCAGACATCAATAGAGCAAAGCCATTTTAACAGACATAGTTGATCGCTAGGCAGATTATTTATATTCTGTATTTGTGCATGTTTTAAGGCAACGGACACTACTTTTCCAACTGCTATTCCTGAAAACAGCATGTTAACAAGACTATACTAATGTTCATATTTGGAAAAAATCAGATCCTCAGAGTTTCATTACTTATTTTGTAATTATTTTAACTATTCCCTCAACAAGAGTACTTTTGCTTACGTCTTTAGATTTCACAGTTTATGTACAGAATTGCCTTTTAACAGCCTCTCTCTGGGCTCCCACAACCTTAATTCATTTGAAAACTATATGAACCTCTGTGCCATCTGGTAACTTTTTGCAATGTAATTATCCTGATAAATGTATGCATGATATTAGACATTTTCCATTACAGAGGTGACTAATGTTGCTTCTATATTTACAAATCTGTCTGCAGATTTCTGTTACAGGTCCATTTGAGGAGGCTAACAGACTTGTTCATTTAAACTTATATCTTACTGAAACTTGATGCCAAGGTTTTTTGCCAAACGTTATTTAAATTACGTACTACTGTTTATTCAAATCAGTTTCCTGTCTTGTAAATTAGGTATGCAAAGTAACAAAAATGCCACAGAATTTGTTTTGAACATTTTTTGTATGCTGCTAAATTAAATTTTGAATAAAATCATGGTTGCACTGTCAGAGCATCAAAAATAATGATTAAAGCAGCACGTTTTCCTCTCATTTTGGAATTTCAGGAAAGCAGCTGCATGTCTTAATGAAAGTTCAAGAAAGACAACTGACTTTGAAGTTCACATCGAAGTATTGTATGTGATCTGTGTTACACAAGACTACTTGAAAATATTACGAAACTACACGTAGCCCAGTGCTTCAGCCTAACAATACATGGTATGCTACATCATACTTTTGTTCATCCCAAAGAGCAGTGACATCATTGACCTGATGAGCACTATCACGAATACAAACGCTCCAGGACAAGTAGACACACTTGTGCTTCTATCTGTATGCGTATAAGTAACACACATTCTGATACCCTGGTATGCCGAAGGGAGGCACGGCAGCCTTTCCCTGTGGGAACTTATGCTTGCTGCTGCTCAAGACATTAAAAAATACAGCCTGCACTTGCTGAGTTGAGAGCTGATCGCAGCCTGCCTTATTTTCCTCATCACTCCCATTTCTTCCCCCTTCCTCCCTTTCCACATCTCCAGCCATGTTATCCCCTCCCATCCTAGTTTTTCTCCTTGCTTTCATGGTAGTTTCTGGCATTTACTCTGCTGAGTAAAATTCAAGCCCTGCCTCCAGGGAACACTAATTTATACAAATTAGAAGTTTTTCCACCTGAAATACCCCAAAGCTTCACAAACAGAGGATTTACTAGGTATCTGCAGACTGAAACAAAGAGACTAATGTCTTTATAAAAGGTAGCTCAAAGCACACAGGGAGTCAGCCTCAGCTATACCCCAGTCATTCACTCTGTCAGTAAACATCAGTGTCTGTAGTCCATAGAAACTTGGCATGGAACAGCTGATCCGACATTAAAAAAATCTTGTGGTCTCAGACTAGCCACTGCCAAATTTTGATAGTGCTTACAGAGAATAGAAAACTTGTGAAATTACAAAAAAGCGAGACTGATAGAAGGAAGAGAGCTACAGTTCATCTCCATTTAGAGAATAACAATATTTTTGTGTACTCAGCTTATTTAACATTTGCAAAACTAAGCAAGAGGGAACTGGAGAAATGGTTTCTGCACATTTTATAGCTATATAGCTAGTCATGATATGAACTAAGGTTAGTAAATTCCCTTAACATTTGTCTTTTTTGGTAAGTTGACGTTATAAGGCTCACAGAGCAACATACTTTGCTTTCAAAAGTGCCTTAAAGCAGCCACTCAATGTACTTATGAATCATATCTAAACTGTTAAAAATATCTACGATTTTTTAAACCTTTGAAATATAATCACTTATGTAAGTATAAGATATCAACTTATTTCCCAATATATGACACTTCATTGTGCTAAAGGTATTACTTTTTATATTAAATATATCTAAAATAAATTGTGAATTCCTATATCTGTGCTCCTCATTAAAGTAAATTACAAAGGCAGCAGGGAAAGGGTTTTTCAGAAAGAGGTACAGAAGTCACCCGTTGCATGAGTCCTGCCAACAAGCCCCAATTTCTCAACTTTGGCTCTATTTCATTTAGCACAGTGGCATATAACATCCTTCGTTTTGGGTACCTGGGTTGGGGTTTCCCCAGGAAAGCTGTCTTCCAGTGTTTTCCTTATCAGATACTGCTGCAGATTGCTAAAACACAGGAGGAGATGATGCTGGCAAATTCTTAGTCACCAAGCCTTTTATTTAAAACTCACCATTTTCATTTGAGGTGCTGACAAATAACTGGGTTATCAGTGGGCAGACCACCAAACTTCATTATTAGACGTGCCAGTACAGAAGTACACTAATTACACAGTTAAAGATTTTTTGACTCTGAACTCTACTGAAAAGGGAGCAGTTGGCTAAATTAGACAAAATTAATGAAAAAAGCAACACCATATTAGACAAGCACATTTATCCTTCTTCAATTCAACCATTAGTAGTCTGTTTTGCTGCTGAGTAGCAACAGGCTGGCTCAGCACTAATTAAGCCAGTCATTATCACAGCTAGGTGTTTACAGCCTTTAAACTTCTCACTCATTTCTTCTCCCATTAGTTCCTAGGAAAAGCATTTGCCCTTTTTAATCCAGATAGCAAATAGACCAAAATAAAAAAAATTATCCTATTTAGGGCTGTTAGCCAAGAGGTTAAAAAGAGAAAAGCCTTTCACCTCAAGGCATCCCAAAGGATACACCAGAGCATCTGGGCAAGGGTGATGGAGGGGGGCAGCTGGTTCAGGGGCTGCCGACATCTGCTGACATTGCAAAGGTACATGATCCCAGAGAGGATTTCCCGAGACCCACAGAGACCTCCACAGAGCTCGTGTCAATCTTCCCAGTGGCTGCAGGTGATGTTCAGACAGTTGTTGATACTACACAGACTGATGCATTGGGACTGAAGGCAGGGGAATGCAGTTTTCCCTTGTTGCTATGTAAAGATAAGCTTTTACACATCGTGGTAACGCAGCAAGACGTGGAATGTCTGCGTTTCATTAACTAACGTTATTAAACTGACGGGCTCACAGCCTCGGTGACAGCACAGGGATGCAAAGCTTCACTTTAAGCGAGTACCACTCTGAAAGTAATTTGAGGAACAAAACAGAACAAGGGAGAGCTGTAACATCCTCAGTGTTTCTAAATAAGACTAAGCTCCTATACAAGCCTACTGCAAGTTATATGTGCATTTCCTGACACATCCAAAAGCGCCCAAAACTTGAACACCCCAAACTCTGAAGGCATGTCAGGTAAGTCCCTGGAATATCCAGGGAATTTCCTGAAAATCAGGGTCAATAATGGAAGTGCCTGAAAGGGTTTGTAGGACTGGATCTTGCAACCAGACCTTCTATAGAATATGAAGAGAAAATAGCCTAATGAAACCTAATAATAATAATTCAGGAAACAAATGCAACTATCAAAAAAGCCTTCTTTCTTCCTAAATAATGCACGAATAGTACATAAGTCTCAGCATGGACAACTTCTCCATATGAAGAAATTAACCCAGAGATATTCAAAATGGGTAAGACTTAAACCCAGTGTCACTGAATTAATGATTCTATTATGGTGATGCACAGAATGTCATTCCTCAAAGACAAGGAATCCCCTAAATGAATTTCTATCCATCAATATAAATTAACATCATTTAACATGCAGGTTTCCCCCTTATTTTTCAGTTCAGAAACATCTTCAAATTTTCAAGCTGACCACCTGAAATATTATAAAGAGCACAGAATTCTTAGAGCATATCTTAACGGGGCAAACATTACTGTAATAGGAAGCCACCAGTTACCAGTATCGACATGGTCCAGCTTTACCATGTGACAGTTGTTGTGAAAGGACAAGAACATCTTCTAAGAACACAGAAACACAGTAGTCCAATAATAAAGCAATGGATGTTTTATAAGTATCTCTGCAGGCAGGCAAATTGGGACACCCCATTAGGGAAAAACAGAAGCTTCCTTTATGCTTTTAAAATACTTCAGCAAATATCTTGAATGATCTTTCTAATCATAAAAAGCTAATTTAAGCCACGTTTTTGAACTGTAAATACCTTTTGTTTATCTGTCTCCTAACTATACCTCATTAAGAATCATAAAGTAAAACCAGACATGCTCTGAACAGCAATTGGTGCCATGCCAACTGAATCGTCACATCTGAACTATTAGCAATCAAAGTGGCCCCAAGTTTTTAAAGATGACTACAGAGAGATTTCAAAAGGAAAAGCTACCTGACTTCAGAAAGCAAAAATCTGCCCCAAACTTTGAAGCAATGAATATGACCATTTAACAGGGCAGCTGTGTTCCACGGTGCGCCTTGCAGTCTGGGTTCTCCTAACACAAACCTCAAGAAGCTTCTGAAGCACACTGCACTTCCTCTCCCTTCCAAGCACCTTGCGTCCCACCACTCATCTGCTGATCACACCAAGGAAAAGAGTACATCACTGGCTCTGGTCTAACAGCGTTGGCAGTCAACTGAAGAACAGTGTTAAGTCACACGATGTAAACACAAGCAGAGAGAATCCAAATACTTGACAATATAAAACAAGTCTGGGACGATCAACTGGAAGTTCACTTGAAGATTTACACAAGCCTGGCACCAGGCAGTTCAATACCATGCTGTTAACAGGCATTTATATAAAAGTTGAAATGCTGTGTATCACAAGGCCCAACTTCTTCTCAGCTCAATCGTCCTTTGAAAGTATTTAATCTTTACTTCCGAATGTACAAAAAACATGCAATATAATAGTCCCAATTTAAGAATCCCCAAAACACATGGCCTATAAGGTCTTACTTTTCAAAACTTCAAAAACTACACAAATATCAGTGAGAACAAGGATGTGGCTCATCTGCTGTACTGATACAGAATATGTCAAGCTACTTAATCACAAAAGAAATCAGTAAGTTGTTTTTTCCTTGCTGGAATATTTTGTTTATTCTCTTTCAGCCACTAACAAAATCACTGATTATTTATCGCTGGTTCTTGTGAAGGTTTTAAACAGAAAAATTATCCACAGAAGTATCATATAAAACTATTTTGAATAGTTGAACCATGCAAGTAAGTGATTATTAAGTCAGATGAAATTATTTTTCCTCATCCCAGTAAGTTTTGCAAGATCTTTAAATAAATTTCCTAAAGAAAATGACATTATTAACAAAAGAGGAATGCTTTTTAAAAGTACAACAGCTCAACTGTTTTCTTTGCTCTCTTAAAAAACTGACATGAATTTTTAAACATCTCGCATAACACTGATTGTACTGGTTCTTTTTTTTTTTTTTTTTTTTTTTTTTTAAAAACCTTGATACTTAATGTCAGTAAAAATCTTCCAACAGGTGCCACCATATGACTATAAAAATTCTTTTTACTGGAATCCTTATTTTCCTTTCCACATCAGGGCTGTACTCTGCTACAAAGGCATCTTCTAACTGTATCCAAATCAGTAGCTGGGGAAAGGGAGCATGGGGATACATAATGGGCAAAAGAGAGACATTTCCTATTACACAGAGGCAGTTACAGTAATGATTAAAAAAAATGCACCGAGTGTGCTGCAAATAAGTTCTTAGGACACCCAATGCATAAAAACGTCTCTCACTATCAGGTATGCAAATATGTGAATATATACAAAGCACGGCGTTCTGGTACAATTGGGAAACAATGGGACCATTTCTAGACTATTTGTACATTAGGAATAGTACATCTTCCTCATTAGATTAATTAAGAACTAGGCAAGATAGCAATTGCGCAGATGTCACCGAATGCTGCGCTGGTATGCACAGCTGTCAGCATCAGGTATGGTGGCATTGTGTTTAATAGTTACCTTGCCTGCATGTGACAGTCTCAGTAATGAAATGCTAGTTAGGAATAGAGCAGAAAGATAGCTGCTTTCTCTGAAGAAATTAGATGGCTCCAAATCACCTAGAAACAGCTGCCAGAAAATTGTTTGAGTTATACAACTTGAGATTTTCAGAACAGCAGGAATAGATAATTTGCCAGAGATCAGCACACACAGTAAAAAGGTACCAGAAGGACCTGAGCTAGGTTTACTTAATGCTCCAAGGGGATACAGAACAGACTGCTTTCACAACTGAAATGTATTCATTTGCAGTTTCAATGAAATAACGATTAGCCATAGGAAATCAAGGTTGATTCGTGGAAAAGCACAAGTTTTTGGAAATATAATGGAAAACCTCAGTGTCACGCTTTTTGCAAGACCAGAACAACAAAGCAAGTCTGATTTCTGATTAGATTTTTCAGTAACAAGTCAGGGAGAAATCTACCAGAAATGATGCAAATTGTGGATTGAAAACCATACAGCTTCCCCAATAAGTTATCATGAGCTATGTGAGCAGTATCAGATGTACTTACGCAAGAGAAAAAGCCACTCTGATTTATGTCAGATATCACAGTCGTGAGTTATCATAATAATCTGCAGAACCCATTTTCATGTAAGTCTCCTGTATGTATAACCATCTTTTTTAAACTGCTGTGCAAGTGTCTTAACGTCTAAACTGCACCCAACGTGCAAAGCCATAGCACTGATTAAGTAATGATGCT
The DNA here is from genome assembly GCF_965183815.1 of Platalea leucorodia. Taxonomy (NCBI): domain Eukaryota; kingdom Metazoa; phylum Chordata; class Aves; order Pelecaniformes; family Threskiornithidae; genus Platalea; species Platalea leucorodia. The sequence goes on from NC_138827.1 coordinate 65,582,384, forward strand.
CGGCATTTGAGGTCCATCACGGTCATGTCACAGTGAGAAATTTATAAATTGACTATGACCCTCAATAGCATAAAAAATAAATCTATTAAAATATACCTTAAGCCCATAGTGAGAGACGAAAAAAATAGGAGTCTAGCCCTAAATTCCTCCTAAAATACATACAGCAACATTCATATTTCAGCATTACCCACACATACCAGATACCTGCCATTCAATAAGATCAAAAAACCTCTAGTATCTGTCAGCATACAAGTCCCTTTACACTCACATTATGAAAGCCCTGCTAGAATATTCTTATACCTTGCATGTACTTAGAATTTACTGGACATAAGAAGTCATCATTTTTTATAGAAAAGCTAGGTGCTGAAAGGATATTTTTATACTAATCCAATTGTATTCAGCCACGGAGATCACTACCACAATATTTTAGGGCTCCTCCTGAACTTAACACTCTCATATATTCCAAGATAATGGAGAAGTTTTTCCTCTAAGCCCTCATGGCAATGCTGCCCTTTTCTGTCTATAGAGCTACAAATACTTCTCCAAACTTTAAAGATAGATTCAACTTTACTCTTTTCTCACCAGTGACCAGTGTCTCATCAATATGTCTCTCAAGGAAAGTAGTTTATTTACCAAGTCACAAATCATTCTTCTCATTTGGATGACTTCTGATTTAAAAGACACACATGTTCAGCACTGATTCCCAAGCATTCATCTACTGATTATTTCATTATCAGCCTAAGAGCAAATATTGAGAAGACTTAGCTTGGTTTATTGTCAAGCTAATTACTTTTCCTATGCCACTGTTTAAATTACGTAGGAATGCGTTGACAATATTGTTGTCTTTCAGTGATTTGTTATTTGATGTTGCTTCCAGTATTAATTGTGCATTACTGAAAATTCTAATAAAATGGTGACACTTGAGTACCAGTATATCCATACAGACTTAATTGACTTGCAGTAAAGAAAAAAAAGGAAAAAAAAAGAATAACGATAGGCAGTAATTACAATTCCTTCAATCAAATTAGTTAGAATATTCTATTTAGTTCGCTGCCTTGGTGAATTTGCTTAAATACTTCCTTTAAATTTTATTGACAGTATAATACTGGTTCTAACAGTTAGCTCTTCAGTATATTAATAGAATATAAATGAATATAAAATATTAAAGAAGGCTAGCATTCATTACTGCTGAAAACAACTGTATGCACCAAATTCTAATGCAATGGTTAGCAACCCTTCCGTGGCCAGCAATGGAGACCTCCACAAGAAAAGTGTATTATGGCCTGTATTTGCATAAACACTTTCAGATCTTTTTCATAATTGTAGACATAGAATATTACATTGAAATCTCTTATCTAATGATCCAAGAATGATTATTTTTCAAGTAGTATTTCAAATGAACCATTTCATCACGCTCCTCAAACTAACATAGTTCCACACCATTAGTTCCATAATCACGGCTAAGAATTCGGTTCTCAAGTCTTGATTTTAAACGGACATTCATACGCAAACAAACACATCCTATCGATTACTTCAACATATTAAAAAGCTATGGAAAAGATCGTATCAGTCACATTAATGATTTAATCTAATATTATATGCAAAAGCACAAGGGCTTACAGTTTCAAAAGGAAAGTGTAATTTTGATTGTGTTATTGTCAGAGAAAAGGAGTGTTAGGATTACTGAATCTAGGTGGAGATGTCTTTAAACATTTCACTGTGCCATTTTAGGCACCTTATTTCTTTAAAATTTCACTTTGCTATCAATATTTTTTTTTTACTCTCCAGATAAAAAACAGACACTATGCAACAAAAGAACCATGCAAAAAACCGTATTCTTAAATTTAGATTGTTAATTCATACATTCAAGTTAGATGATCTCTCTACTGTTTTTGAGTATTTGTACACTGTAATTCTATACAAGCTAATACTACTAAGTTTTCATGATAGTTCCTGGCAGCAAATTTCATAGAATGTCACGCATCGCTTAAGAGGGGGGTGTGTGTGTATGAGATTAATTATACAATTGTTGCCAAACAGCAAGGGTTTTTTTCCCCTCACTGTTGTACAATCATTTTCATGTGGAAATAAACTTCCTAAACTACTGACACAAAAAGTAGCATTTCATCTCCCTCAGAAAACTTACACTTAGCGGGTGAGGGGATCCAAACCCCTTACTTTTCAGCCTTATTACTACAAAAATACATTTCAGCATGGAACCCTTTGCTCCTTCAGGAAACATACATCGTAGTTACCTCTTTGTCAGGTTATTTTCAAATAAGTAAGTTTTTCTAGTTTATACTTCTGAAATGCAGACTATTTCTGAGGTAATCATTCATTAGTTCACATACTTGTGACTTCATATGTACCCCTCTCTCCATCGCTCCCGGATGCGAGTAAAACGATAGTGACTGCTTTGCCACACGGTATTTGAGCTAATGCACTCTAAAACACCTAACAAAAAAGAGGAAACAAATAGCCCTCAAGGCTATTTACCACTATTTTAGGTAAAGAAGAAAAGAAAAGGAATCACAACGCTATTCTTTGCAATGAGCATCGCAAACAAAAACATGTGAGAAAAAGCAACTGGGCATGATATTCTGCGGCAAGTATGAAAGCGAACAAAAACTTTATATGGTTTTGGCTTTAGCTTTTGATATGTTCTTTTTACCTAGTTCTTTAAGAGAAGGCAACAAGCAGAATTTATCTGGGCTGTCACTGACAGCAATACAATGACAAGATGCATTTTTGTCATGAAAGAAAGAAGGAGCTATTAAGACAAAACTTGAGAATGAAAGTGCAGAAAGCCATGCAGAAGACTGGTCCAACAGGTCAAGGTCCACTTCAGATTTAAAGAAGTTAAGACAAGCAGTAAGGTAAAGCAACACAGCAAGAGTATGTAAACTTGTTATTAATACAACTTCTTTCACTAGGCATATATAAAAGGAGCAAAGGGGAAAACAAGCGTATTGACTAAAGTTAAAGTTGAACCCAACCCATAGCATAAGGTGATTCTTTTCAGCATCTTCCCAGTCCTTGTGCAGTGTGTTACCAACCTACTACCTTATCCAGTCTCTCAGTTCACAGCAAAGCATCATCAGAACCCCTCCATAAGGATGTGACCATCCCTATTGCTACTCCATCCTTTCCATCCCTACCAGCTAGCATAAGCGGTGCTGGATATTCGATGTAGGCCTCTTATGTCTGTCAAGTGTCATGAAATAATTTTCTAAGCAAAGGTGTTCTAAAATCATTAAAATTGATCTTCAATTGTTTTGCTGACCAGAAAAATACCAAGGGGGTGACAAAAATAGCAACAGGCCTGAGGACAGGATGATTGTACAAAAAACCCCAAACAATATTTGGTAGGGAGGATCACAGCCATCATGGGTCAAGAATCTCCAAGCAGGAAAAATGAGAACGCATTTTGGAAGCTTGGGGCAATGCTAACATATAATGTCTCCTTGTAATGCCTCAGAGAGAGGCATTATCCTGAGCTGTGTTATTTTTGCAGAGTTTCTCTTTGGTTTCTGATTTAGTATATGACAATACATTCCGTAGACCATGCTTTATACCAATGTCTTTGTAACATTTGGGAGTGCAAACCCCACAGGGTTCTGGCACCACAGCTGCATTCTAGCTACATGCTTTAGCACTCCCACCCTTCTGAGTTGGTTTTCCAATGGAAAAATTCATTGGTTGAAAAAGAAATAAAAAACCCTAGTATATTTCTACTGATTTCTACGTAATTACAGTCTAAATAAGAGTGACAGAAGCTGGACACTACTATTGTTCATATGCCAGTTAAAGATAATCAAACAAAAACTAGTAGTACTGTACCCTGTAACTTTGTTGCTTCTTTTGCCATACTGAAGCATAAATAAGTCAAGCCACAAAAAAATCAAACAAAAAACCACAAGTCATGCTGTGCAGTGATTTCTATATTTGCTTTCTTTCCTGACATCTTACCTACAGTTGCGCAAAACAGTTAAATACCCAATGGTCTCATTTTGAATTGGGTCAGACTGTTGCCTGACTTTATTTTTTGACCTGTTCTTTTCTTGAGAGCAAACTGACTTCAGTATTGATTTCGCCAATGGGATACAAGGTGCACACTACTGAAAAACATGAAGTGGTTCCATTCTGATCTTCAACATTGGCCATAAAGTGCCTGGTACTATAAAAAGACTTTCACACTGTTACTTAAATTTGGGGGTATTTGACCTGTCCTATGACTTCAATGACTACTTGACTATTTGCACACTGCAAGTGTATGAATAACCTCCACAAGGCCAGAGCAGACAACAGACGCTTTTATTGAAGGCTTTTTTCCGCAAAGTACAAGAGAGCAATTTAAACTGTCCTAGTTACTGTCACAAAGAAGCTGGTAGCATCAAAACTAGAAGCCAGCTGGGCTGGGTGAAAGTGTAAGGACTTGATGAGAAAGCAAGAAGTATGCTATGAAGCATCAAACTCCATTCTTTCAGTATGCTCCAGGAAAAATAACACATACAAAAACCTGCACACAATCCACACAAAACTATAGGGCATCTGGCATTCTGGGTAACCATCTTTTATATGACAGAGGTACTTCCAGTGTTTTCAAAGAACTTCAGTAGTGCCTCTATTAACCTGCATAGCTGGGGAAAAAAAATGGTATTTTCCTCCTATTAAAAAAAAAAATAATAATCTAGGTTAATTCTATCAGCTAAGTTAAAGCTGCACAAAGTTAAGCTTGATACAAGCTCTCAGCATTTTCAAAAATTGTTCTGAATAGCACTGTCATGAAAAAGATTTGGGGAAGCCAACTAATTTTTTTAAAGTGTTGTTTCAATTAAGTGTCTAGCATTTGCAATTATGGAGTTTTGAGAAGCTGAAGCAACAACATGTTCTCATTAATTTATACAGCAACAACGGTTTTGGCATAAGGTTAGAATCGCAGGCCAATAAAACAGATGAGCAGGCAAAACTGTCTCTCACTGAAAAGACAATAGGCCTCAGTAGGCTTTCTTGCAAAGTCCATAACTAGTAAGTATTTACACAGAGTGAGCTATTTGAAGACCATCACCAACCTTTTGGGATATGCGTGCATGGGAGGGAGACAAGCGTTCAGGAACAGGACAAGAAAAGAATTCCATGTGGTTACACACACACACTTCTGCTTTTACTACAGTTAATGAGATACAGGTAAAGCAATGAAAAATTGACACTAGTGTATAAAAATACACTATTCACCTCATGTTGGACTTCTATCAGTGTTTGTCTTCCAAATTTCAAAATAATTTACAAATATTATGACTAAGCTTGCAAAACTTTCTTACAAGTATACTGGTATAGTAAATTTGACTACTTTTTATAAAGTTCTGAAGAAAGATCAACTAGTTTCTACAAACCATTTTTAAGTGCTTCTCGAGTTCCTCAAAGAAGTAAGTATGTTCCCAATACAGTCTTGCCAGAAAAATATAGTATCGCCATCTGAGAAAAGAAACCTGTCTGGGGGCTTTGATGACATAAAAAGTTCATTTATTCATCTTTTACAGGTTTAACTTACACAACAAATAACCTCTGTGGTGACTGGCATTATAGTTATTCCAGTTGGTACAGTTACACTTTAGGAAGTAAAATCTAGCCGACACTATATGAAATATGGTATCTCTCTAGTTTCTGGTAAATGTGGGGAAAAGATTTTTAGAAATAGTGGTATAGTTTCATATTTATTTAAAACCGAGATTTATTGCATATTAATTAGTTGAAATTATCATCAAATTAATATTGATTTTCATCCACTCCTAGACCTGACACAATGCATATCAAAATAATCTTGGTATAAGTTTTAAAGTTGCCAATTAAAAAATAGAGGCAATGTGGTTTCTACATGCACCATTTGCTTGGATTTAACATCACACATTTGTGCTTGCTTACATCTATTGCCATTTTCAGCCACTCTAAACAATGAGATATTGTTCATTCCTTTTTCTATGAAGCCTGATCCTCTTTAATAGAGAAAAGCAATACTTACCAGTATGAATTTATCAAACTTCTACTTAAGTGCAAGCAACTAAGTAAAACCACCGGCATGCAAGCATGTCCAAAACCACATGCACACCCCCCTACATCCTGAACACATTTACAATGTTCTGTTACAAAGTCTAATTAGATTTTATTAAATCTGTGAATAATCTATTAGCGTTTTTAAGGGAAAATAATGATACCTATATGGGTGAAGATTTAAAGATCAGATCTTTGAAAAACTGAAATACATATTAGCTTCTTACATTCAACTTTTTGTTCCACACTTCAATTTCATGCCAACTCTTTCGATGCTTTATTTCTCTACACATTACCTTCTTAAATAAAAGAAATGCAGTGACAAATAATTAAGTGGAAATAAAGTATAGTGAAGAAATAACATGTGGATTCCTCAGTTCTTCAATATGAGAAGGTACCTCCTTTAGTCTTTTACCACTTTGCTCCATGTCTCCTCCTGAGACCTAAAGTTCCATCACCACTAGGCAAAACTCCCCTCTGCAGGACACTGTAATCCCCCACTACCCCCTCTGCTGCCAAGTGCTGCCCAGCTCTCAGTACACCACAGCTACAGGTCTGGACCATGGGTTCATTAATGCGATCATGTGGGTGCTGGTGTCATTTGGGCCAGAGTCCACTTCTGGTGTCAGAACAGGCCACAGCCAGAAAGGGCACTGGAACAGTTTGTTTGTGCTTCTGTTTGTCTCTGGCTCCTCGAAGTGAGGGATTGCAGGTACTATCTAGATTTATGTACAGAGTTATCACAGTGGACTATTTAAATACAAAGTAATTAGTGCAGTTACCCTTACCATTCAATTAACCAGTATTTTTCACTGAATAACCACAGATACTGAGACACATTTCTGAATTTTGCATGGAGCATTCCTACAGATATCCATGAAGGTTTACCGTGCATACATGCACAGCCGCCTGAACATGAGCCAGCAGTGTGCCCAGGTGGCCAAGAGGGCCAATGGCATCCTGGTTTGTATCAGGAATAGCATGGCCAGCAGGACCAGGGAGGTGATAGTGCCCCTGTACTCGGCACTGGGGAGGCAGCACCTCGAATACTATGTTCAGTTTTGGGCCCCTCACTACAAGGAGGACATCGAGGTGCTGGAGTGTGTCCAAAGAAGGGCAACGAAGCTGGTGAAGGGTCTAGAGCACAAGTCTTATGAGGAGCAGCTGAGGGAGCTGGGGTTATTCAGTCTGGAGAAGAGGAAGCTGAGGGGAGACCTTATTGCTCTCTCCAACTCCCTGAAAGGAGGCTGTAGCAACGTGGGGGTCGGTCTCTTCTCCCCAGTAACAAGCGACAGGACAAGAGGAAATGCCTCAAGCTGTGCCAGGGCAAGTTTAGGTTGGATATTAGGAAAAACTTCTTCACCCAGAACGTAGTCAGGCATTGGAACAGGCTGCCCAGGGCAGCGGCTGAGTCTCCATCCCTGGAGGTATTTAAAAGATGGGTAGACATGGTGTTCAAGGACATGGTTTAGTGGTGGACTTGGCAGTGCTAAGTTAACGGTTGGACTTGATGATCTTAAGGGTCTTTTCCAACCTTAATGATTCTATGATTCTATACATAGAGAGCATGCAACTCTGCTGTGAACAGCAGGGCTCTGCAGTGTGGACCAAAGTAGTGAACTTTACTTGTAGTTCTCCCACTGCCTCTCAGAAGATGCCCCTGACATGGCAGAAGAACCTATAGTGTTGGTGTGTGGGCTTCAGAATTAATATTCATTTATTGCTAATACTGAGGAAACACGTTAGTGAGAGATTCTGTACAAAAACAGTTTCAGGGATGGAGAAAAAAAAAGAAAAACAGTACAGCATATACAAGTCTTTGTACACTGATGACCGCAGGGTCAAATTAACATAGATGTTTTTGTATAGGTATACTGACATCCTAATGTGCTTTAATGTGCTTCCTCCTCTCAGGCAGAATGTGTGAGAAAGTAGATGATTAAGAAGGAGGGGTTAAAAAAAAAAAAAAAAAAAGGCCGTTGTTATTCACTGGATTTTCCAAAATGCTCTAAAACAGAACTTGTTCAAGCCAATGGAAATCTGACTTATTTTCCTGTTAGCAATTAGACCAAGGTGACAGGTTGTAGAAAAAAAAAAAAAAAATCTCGTGATGATGTTTTCATTTGGACAAGCTAATTGCTGTCTGTGGGATGGATGGCTGAAGGCAAGAAACAGTAAAGTGCCTGACAGGCTAAGGATACCAAGTTATGGCTTGACTGTCCACTTACAGTGAATCTTTATTCATAATCTTTCCAGAATGTCTTCTCACTGATTGCGTCACAAATAGCAAGGTCCTTCTGCTCTACCTTAAGCTCAAGTGCCATATGCTTTTCACAAGGTTAATTAATCAAAGGGTACTTGCTAATTAGGTGACATCAGCATGTCTAGATATCTGTATGAAACTGCACTTCTATCTCTGTCCTGTTAGTTCTGGAAATTGCTTTAAAGAGGTAAGGCCTATGCAATGTAGCCACATGCTGCATGACAGTGTCAGCAGGAACCTACTCTGATGATGCTTAGCCCATCTGTCACACAAAGCACTTTTTTTTTTTTCTTTTTACAAGCAGTTTTTCCATTGCCAAGTGAATTTTCTTCCTCTCCTCAAGTATTTTCCACATTCTGTCAATACTTAAAAAATAGGTTACAAACCAACCTCTCAATAACAGATTAGGGAAAAATTCACATGGTTATTTTCTTTTTATTGAGATAGGTTAAGATTCTTTTCCAATGTACCGATACTGCTCTCCTTCACCAGGAATAAAGTTTCAAGTAGTGAATAACTAAGAGGGATGAATAATTAAGAGAGAAAAAATACTCTATTATGACTATCAAGCTTTTCAGAATAGGTATGTGGGTTATGACAAAACTGAGATAATATAATAGGATGCTCCCAAGAGCCACATAACATCTTCCAGCCTGATGTTATGCAGAACAGAATATGAATCCAGTCAAAGAAGAAATCATCACATGTGGAGGAAGGCGCTTAATTCCTGAAGGATATTATTTCATCGGTTAGTGCTATAATACTTAGAGGTTATTTTGGAAACTAACATCTAATTTTTTTTTCATAAAAGCATAAACAAAAAAATCATCTATAAGTTCACCTTTGAGCATTTTGGCAGTTCTTAACCTTAGGACAATCTTAGGACTGAAAGGACCTTCAAAGGGCTTCTCGTGTTTTACTATGCCTCAGCCATACCAGAACTATTGCTAGAGACAGTTACACCGCTTACCACACAAGAGATTGCCCCTTCTTCCTAAGAAACCCTAGTTCTAAAATGATGAGTTCTGTTTCTTATTTGCTTCATTTTTTTTTTAGTTTTGACTTTCGGCATTCATCCTGGATTTGATTCACACAGATCAGCTGTTCCATCTACAACCCAGAGCATCTTCCTGATCCTTCCATGAGGACCAGACTTGGCACATGCCCTCTTTCCCCTGGCTGCGGTTTCTGTGCGGAGAGAACCTGGAGCACACCTCAGCTGGTGGTCACTGTTCATCCTAACAGGAGCCCCAGACAGGAGAGATCCAGGGTGCAGAGGACACAGTGGTGCACACATAAAACACGCTTGTATTCAGTGCTTTCTATGGCTTTTTCAAACACATTTCAACAACAATCATATGTATCAAAGACCTCAACTTCCTTCTACTCCCATGTCCCCGTTACTAGAAGTGCTGGCTACCAGTACGTTCCAGGAGCTAATAGTTGCCTTATACTAATCTCATTTCACATGTTCTTTCTCAATTCATCTGGACTTACAATTTTGATAGAGAGGAAGAAAATGTGACCTCATAAATGAAATCTGAATTATATTTCTCCCCTTGCTGCAGGCTAGATTTCACTATTATTATTAAAAAAAAAAAATCACCACAAACAATCTGCCCACGGTATTTATGTCCTGCCACTAGTCACAGTACATAAGAACAGAAGTGAAAAATAAGAAAATATTGCAGAAACAGAATGAGGTTTGGCTTCTCAAAATAAAATAAAGAGGTGGTCACTTACTACAAATGCTTCAGGAAGAGGAACACCAGGAACTGGAAAAGGCAATATCAAGTCAAGAACAAATGACTATTAGAGGGGCATCAATACATTCAGGCTGTAAGTTATAAGACTGCCAGTCAGTAGAGTACTGAAGTTCTGGACTAGCCTCTGAATTAGAAAGGCAAGATAAAGCATCCAATGTTACGTGACATAACTGTTGTTGATGACAGGCGAGTCGAGATTTCTTTTAATTCTGTCTTCTCATCTCTTTAGGACTTGCTCTCATGCTTATTGAAATACCAGCATACAACGTAACTGCAGTGTTAAAGAAATAATGCAGCACATGAGTCTTTATATTTGGGACTACACAAATGGGTACAAATACCCTATCACTTAATTTTTTAGATGGAATTCACTGAGATTATCCAAAGTAATTCATGCAAGTGTACAAGTATCCACTTTTACCTCATATATACACAGAAAATATAAACAGACCTTTAAAGTCTTGCTTTTACAGCAAGATCTGCCTGCGAATATTTCAGTTATTCTTTCTGAACTAGCTTCTGTTTCTGAACCTATATAAATGATACTGTGGCTTAATTTGTGACAATTCAATTCTCAGGTGACAAAAGCACAAACCACAGCAGCCAGGTACACAGAAAGTCAGAATCTCATATTCCAGTTAAGGTGGTAAAAGGTTATTTTGGACAATTGCTGTTATTTGATCCTCTAATGGCAGTTAGGAACATAGCCAAAATGCTGCAACGTTGGTGACAGCAGGCTGACAAACACCTATCAAAGTGATTGATAAACTCTTTGCCATATTTAGTAATCTTTTTCCACAACCTCTGAGCTTTATTTCTATCCTGCCTACACAGCCCTGATAGCTGTCCACTAGCCAGCTTCTGAGCATTAAACAATCAATTTCTTCAGCAGGTCTGAAAGTAGTAGATGTATAGACTCACTGTCACCCCAACACCCAGCATCTCCGTCGTCGTTTCTTCTTAACAGGATGGCTGGGCCTGAAGAGTGATATGTGATTAAAAAAATAAAAAAAAGCACCCCAGAGAAGGACAGAAGCAGGGACTCAAGCAGAAAATCCATACACTGGATATAAGATTTATGGATTCACTGTCTTTCTCTTTACTAACCAACTGAAAATTTTAGACTTACCAAACATCCTTCCCAGGATTTATTCTGCATGCTGTCACAGGAACTAATATGTTTCACAAGTATTTATGTTGAAAACCAGTGAAGGGACCAAACACATCAGCATTAGGCTCCTAAGAAAGTTCTCCTGACAACTCATGTGCCTTGAAAATTCCTTTCTCACAGAAAATGCATATTTTGCAGTACTAAGATGAGGCATATCTCTCTACCCAAATACAGAGTTTCATCTAAATTAACATTTCAGAACTGTTGTAATACAGCTTTGCTTGAATGAAAAAGTATCTTATTGCCAATATTACCACCATATAAAAATAATTATATCTCAGCTGAAACGTCTATTAATAATTGGCAAATCTTTTCATTATTTTTCATCAAGGACTATGCCATGATACAACAGGTACAATATTCCTTACAGTCTCTCTCCTTTTACTTAACTCCTGACTTACAGAACAGTGTCTGAATCATGACAACTATTTTCAGAAAGGAAGTACTTAAGAAGTACCGTAACTGTAAGAAGTCAGACTATTCAGGTGCAGTAAAACAATTACAGCTTGCATTTTACTTTTTGGCAATACTGTCCTATTATTTCAATGGAACAAAAGCCTCTGTATAGGTTTTAAACTTTTTAAAAAAGATGATAATTGGTGCAGTTCTGGCCATGATCTGAACACTAAACCCTTGAGAACTGTTTTAAAAGTTTCAACTACCTCTGAAGAACAAAGTTTTGGGTTTAGGTTGTTTTGTTTTGTTTTGTTTTCCTTGAGGTTTTTCAAAATCAACCTATAAGATCAGTGTTTCTAGCTGAAACGTCCAGTTGAAATGCTTAAAAGTGAAATGCAGTATATCTTCATCAAATTTACTTTTCTCACAGTTCAAAACAGTTAATGTTATTTTACACCCCCAACAACTCTCAACTTTCCCCCACTAATCTTAGATGTGCAGAGACCACAGTGCTGTTAAAAAATTAGAAATAATTTCTATATGTTTCTTTCCTTGCCAGAACATTACCTTTTCTAAAATCTGTCTTCAAATTGTATTATAAAAGAAGAAAAATGTATTTGGAGATTATAACAGTGAGATAAGTGAACACACCCCATGATACAACTGAAACTTTGTTTAAAAATGTAATTAAAAAAATATTAAAGACTACCATTACTCAAAAAACCCAAAAGGTTTGTAGAAGGTAAATGAGTGATCTTTTTTAAAGAAAAATTTCTCTGTCACCCCAATTCAACTTGTTCTCTATTTCTCTGCAAGAAATGTGATGATCTCTTAATCAAATTTAAAACAAGTATTTAGGACCCACACAGAAATACGCACTGTGCAAGATACTAACAAGATTATGTTTATCGGCAATCAATAGATCAGTTCCTGCTTGTGAAGAAATCTTCACACAGACTGCATTAAGAAGGCAATCCGAACCTCCTAGTTCTCAAATTACTAGTTACCAAGGACAAACAATCTGTCTGACTGAAGACAAGATGACCTGATACAAGGGCTGATTCAATATAGTTTTGATTACAGGATCAAAGCATGGTGAACAGCAGAGAGTTTGGTTTTTGCGAGTCTTTTTTTTGGGGGCGGGGGAGCGGGGGGGGAGCACTTCTGTCAGAACGGAAGAGACTTTTTACCCCATCCTAGTGAAGCTGTGTATAAGTGAACGGTATTGTTCTTTTAAATGAATGACATTTTAGGTAATTGTTAAGATAAAGAAGGAATTACCTTATTTTTTTACTTTCTCCCAGTTTTGAATAAGATACTTTTATTTCTGGTACTTATCTTCAATATGAAGCTTTTGTTTATATTTATGATCAAATTATAAGGCAGAAAGAAGACAATGGAATTTCACAATGCATTTTTCCTCACACTGTTTGCATCTAAAACAAGCTATACTGACACTGGTTGGCACCCCTGTTGAGTTTGTTGACAGTTACAGTGCTACACTAACTCCAGAGTCAGTCTCCTCATTTTACATTCTGAGAAGATGACATTTTGCACTGAATTTACTAGTTATGAATCATATGCTGCCTGTTAACATAAAATAACAAACAGCTACTTTCACAAGGAAATGTGTGTATTTTGATGTATTTTCCAAATATACACAGCAACTAGAACTGTCACTTTTTGTCTGGATGTGCAAGAAAGCAACAGGAGAAGAGTACAATGGAACAAATTCCTGGTTGCAGGACCGCTCATACTTCTAGACAGAGACAAAGCTCAGCAACTCTATCTCGTACCCTGCAACACGGAAGCAACACAAATACATGGATCAGTCCTTCAGTGGGCCAATCACAAGTACCATCAGAAGATGAAGATGCCCAAGACAGGGCTTCATCTTCAGGCCTAGGCACCCAAAGCTTCTCCTCAGTACTGCGTTATATGCCAAAGATGACAATACAGAACTCCCACGCTACTTCTGTAAACTAACTGCATTATTTCAAAATAAAACTGTGTCATGACATACACATACAATTAAATCTGGTCAACGCTGAATACCTGTGGCAATAACCTCTCAAAAGAGAGTAATTAAACAGGAAATAAAAGTGAACAGCGCAACCAGTTCAAGGCCAAGACAAACATGATCTTCAAAACCATTATAAAAAACATAAGGAAAAAAAATAAGACTATATCAGTGGGTGTGAACAAAAAGCCAAAAGAATTTTGGGGCACTCCAAGTTGCCTAGGAGGTGAAGTCAGTTGTATTTCTCCCTGAATGCTCACAACAGTCCCCACAAGTGTCGCAGGAATTCCAGTTCCTGTCAGGTAAATGGTATCAGAAACTTTTTTCTTTCTTTTTTGTCTTAAGATATATGGTCACAAAGAAAAATGCAAATTACATTAATTTTTTGATACTGCTAGCTTTCCAACTTTCTTGGGAGCTAAAGATTTTATCTATATGTAGCTATTGTTTCTAGTTACAAGAAGATAGATGTAACTTGCAAACAGCTTACTTCAACAGTAGTTTCTTTGGTGCCTAAATTTACTTCATTTCACAGTTCCTTAAAACGCTACCTCTTTATCCACCTTGTGAGCATGCCATTTGAACAATGCCCTGCAATGGTCCCCCAAATATCTTGCAATAATAAAATCCTTAGAAGGCCAGTGGCAACATAAACATGGTATCTTGGTCAACCCAACAGTATTACTATAACAGATAGAGTACAGTGCAACCTTCTGAACAAAGATTGCAAGATGTTTGATTCTCCAGTGTCATCTGCATTTGCCAGGGTGATATGCAACCTAAAAGACAACTTGAATAACTAGAACGGCTAATGAGTCTTTCAGTCACGCAAAAGCTGACTATACTGCTCGGTAAGACTGCATCTTGCTTGAGTGAAGGGGAACATTTCACTGGCTCATGACAGTTCATGTACCCTAAAATCTCCTATTTATTCTGCAATCTCTCCAACGCCACCTACCAAAGGAATAGTTCTGTAACCACACGAATTTCCTACAAGTTTGTGTTTTGTAGCTTAAAGGCTCATGCAACCTCTCCACATCACGCTTGCTCAGAGACTCCAGCAGCTCTGTAGTCTCTCTTTCTACCCTTTGTTGATCTGTAGTTTGAAAGCCTGAGCTCATGCAGTCTGTCAGAGACAGGACACATGTAGCCTTTCTTTTATTTGCCCACCAAATCCTTCTTTTCAGGATTTTAATTTTCTGTCAATCTTGTCTGAATGAGACAACAAATTCAAAAGTTGAAAGGCTTGAAGTGTTTGGCGAGCAGACACCAGACACAGGTGTTTCCACAAGAAACTTTTTTTTGCTTATATATGAGCCATTACACTAATGCTGGCAATGACTTCAAGGTCCTGACCTTCATTTTCAAAGGCCAGCAACAACCAAGCCTGCAGTATAAATTCTCAGCCTCCTCCCACTCTCCCCGCCCTCGGCTTTTAAATGGAAGAGAAAGGTTGAGGAAGGAAGTTCTTCAGACAACACTACCACAATTTAATCTCTACTGTACTTCTCACTTGGCAGAACCCGGAATAAGTCTATCAAGGCTTTTACTGCTAAACAAAATCTGCCAGGAAAAAAAAAAAAAAAAAAACCAGCTGCAGAGCAATCACCTTATACTTAACACATTGCAAGTCTCTTACAGAATCTGATCACTGGTGAAAAAAACTGAAAACCACCTGAAAAAAAATAATTAAGAGCCACTGGACACAACAATTTGCATATGAAACATATTTGCGTATGAAAGAAATGTCAACCTAGCTGAGAATGTGTTCACAAGACCTTTAAAAAAAAAAATGTCATGAGTGTAAGGCATTGTGTAATGCATTACAAGTTAAATGGCAAGGTGGGAGAAAATGGTATGTGGCTATTTTAGGAATAGTCTTTAAACTCAACATTCAACTGACCATTTTAATGATAAATAATTAACACACCTTCTGATGAGAAAGTAAGCAGAAAGACTAGAATCACCACTGGACAAAAAAGAGAGCATCACTGGACAAAGAGACCTGCAGGAAATGGTCAACTCCTAAGCAAATCCTGCAAAATATGAAACCCAGAGGGAATTTTTCGAGATATGCAAGAAATAAGACAAAGGATGTTAAGGCAGAGGATGTTAATCAACCTCTGTAAATGGTTAAAAAGACCTGGCCTGAGAGAAGAAACAGGAGGACACCATAAAACAGTCAAGCCAGGAAATACCAGGATAAGCATGAGAAAACAAGGCCACTGATAAAGTCAAAGTGAGAATCACTTGAACCATGAGTGAACTATCCTAATTAACATAGTAAAAACCACACCTCCAGCAATGAAGCCCCCGGCCCAGGCAAAGTCACCTACTCACTGAGCATGCTCTGTAAATTTAAAACACACTGTACCTTTAAATGGAAACGAGGTTTGCGAGAACCAGTTGAAGCAAAGATGAATAAGCGGAATTGCGAAATACTGATAACAGCTACTCAGAATGTATAAAATGTCACTGTATGTTAACCAAGGTGTGCTAGCTTTGTGGAGTTACCACCTAGCACCCATCTCGGCGCAGACATGAAATAAACAAATATCTTGACTCTGTGTGTTATTTGGCTTTTTTTGCAAACCGGGTAAAAGAACCCTGCTTTTTGGGACAACAGAATTAGTACTGCTGTCCCAAAAACTTGGGTCCATTACCCAGTGTGTGTCGCCCAATTTACACACAAAGTCGAGGTATCTTCCTTTATTACATAAATGCGCAGATAGAAGCGCATGGTACAAACCAGCACACTGTTGATGTAAACTAACAGTTATTCATACACGAGATTTTAACATATTTAATCATCTGATACATATTCACTGTTACTCTGTTAAATGATTGGTTAAAATTCTTCGCCTACCATGTAAATTACTATGCACGCTCACTACAATTTTCTAGACCTTTACTTCCTTAACCTTTTCGGTCAGCGGGTTTCTTGAGTGGGTGGTCTTTGAGTCGGCTGTCGTGATCTCCCCCTGCCAGAATTACCTTTCCCCTAGTTTCGCTTAACTTTGGCAACACTAAGCGGTCCTTCACAGGCGGGTAACGAAGCAAACTATCATTCACTTTGGGGTTCTTTGTTCTGAGACAGATATCCTATTTCACAATGCCATGGTACTGTTAGGGTAAAATGAGCTAAGTTAATTTTTACCAATATCAGTATCAGGCCCATATTTTGTAGGTCTCCTCCTGTTAATGCATTGGCCAGGCAGAGCTCTTGAAGGATGAATAGTAGATAAAACTGTCAAAAGCAGCAAGAGTGTGGCTACTCTGAAATCAGTTCAACCACTTCGACGTGAAACGAACATGTCAAATTGAGATCACGTATACTGTTTGCCTGGGTGGCTTTAAAATATGTTGAAAAAAAAAAGCCACAGACCTGCTTATGAAGCTTCCTATATACCTTTATTCTAAACTTCTGGTTAGTATGATTTTTAATTGTTCCTCACCATTTTATGAATCTTGCCTGATTCCAAATAAAAAACTTCAGTTTGAATTTGTGGTTCACAAGTTAAGGGCTGGCTTGTTCTCTTACGACAACTTGACTTACCTCTATTTTCCTGGAAAAAGTGTTTCCCAAAATTCTACATAGTACAGCATCACCATTGCTGTGAAGACAACATGAGCTGTGACAGTCTCTTTGACTTTAGGGAAAGTTGTTGAAAATTAAGGATCAGAAATAGGTTGTACTTACAGTTCTGTTTTCACAAAATAATAAACAAATAATAACCATAATAATAAACAAAGAAATTCTGTTAAAATTACATGTAGGAAGGCTGTACCAGGTCAGGCCACCCAAATCTAAAATTGAGAGAGACATACTATTTCTGAATGGCATATATTAAATTCAACAGGAAATCTGGCATTATTACTGACTCAGAAAAACTGGGCCACTTTAGCCAAAGAAACATCTTTTTTGTTAAGTCCAATAAGATAGAGCTGATACAGCTCAACCATTGTGCCAGTTCTCAGTTTCACACATTCGCAGAGAACAAATGCATATTTTCTCATTTAGCAATTTCAAACGAACAACTGTACAGCTGTTGTTGCTTAAGTTGTTTGCTTAGCCCCAAACTTGCAAGATTTTGAAAAAATACACACAGTGAAAATATAAGAGGAAAAGCAATTCTAGATTTGCTTTGCTTGGCAATATAATTCTTTAAAAACAAGTTAAACTTAGATATTGCAAAGTGAATGAATTGCATAATCAGAAGACAATATCAGCTGACAGGATCACTAGAACTGCTAGAAGTGATTGCATTATAGTGCCATCGCTAATACAAATCTTAAAAATTGATTTTTGTCAAGACTGTTTTCACACACCCTGTTATAGTCCAATTATATCCTAACCTATCAGCGTATTTAGCTATTATCAATTCAGAAAGCAAGCTAAAATTTAAATGATTGCTGCTGCAGAGCCTCCAGAGCTCTCCTAACACTTGTTCAGTACTGTTGATCATTCAAAGTAGACTTCACTGATGTGAATTGGAACTGAATTGATTAGTCAACACGCTACCCTCACTGCTGTGATTATCCACTCCATGCCACCCTTCTCGCAGCCATCACATCATTTATTCTTCTTTTAATCACACTTCATTTCTGGAAAGAGACCGATTCCACTTCTGGGGGAAAAAAAAAAAGCTTTAGGCGGCATCATGAGCTGCCCTGTTATCTGCATTAATATTGCATTCCAGAGACTATTATAAATGTGCCCATTTAGGCACTGATTTACTCTCCACAAAAGCAAAGGAGCTCAAACAGCAAGTCACAGCAGAGTATTTTTGCTCCTTTCCCATTTATATCTCTCCTTCCATAGAACCATATAAGCAGATTGCCACCTTTAAATGAAGGAAACCGTGAAAAAGGTGTGAACTTGCCAGTATACTCTGTAGTCTTTACTCTCGCCACCTCCTAAAACAAGCTGTGCCTTTAAAACAAACAACAAAGTGTAAAGATACAAGGCAACAAGTTGCCACAAACCAATTATCTCCAAGAGAACCAAGATAACCTTGGTCAAATCCAGCCGATGGACTTAGATGTTATTTAGGAAGGGGATGACAAATAAAATACACAGCAAAAGACTACATAAAAATTGTTTCCATAGAAAACTTGTCCTTTAAAACAGTGATAGAAATCTCCATGGCAACTAACCTAAAGAATTTTGATGCAGATTTAAAATTTATCCTGGTTCAAGGGTTAGAGGACAGATCAGACCACTGCACTAGCAGCTGTACCCCTCTTGGAGATAGTGCAAGTTGGATGTTTGCTTAATTACAAATTATTATTTTTTTTGCCATTACATAAGATCTATTACTAATTTTCTCTCCCAAAAAATAGAGTTGCACACAGATGTTGACAATTTTTAGAAGTTATGTTTCAGTTGACTGCATTAATTGCAAACAAAAAACCAAAAGCACCAGGGCATACTGGGTATTATTTGAGAGCTCTCTATAAAATAAAAAACAGTAATACGGTAGAAGAGAACGGCATCTAAATGATTTTATTCTGATTTTACACAAAAGCCATAAAATTTTTTAGTGCATCCCTGTCTTTTAAAGGACTCTGTGTGACCACAGTAGTAAGGAAACTATTTTTTCCTATTCTTATGAACCAGATGAGGTATTCTCTGCTATGTACAATTTATATTTTGAGTCTTGGCTACCTTTAAACCCTAACTCTAAAGTTTTAGGTCTGTTTATACTCACACCATTTTAGGGAAAAAAAACCCAAACAATCAGACAGTGACCTCTGGCTGCTGACTACACTTGGGAAAAAAAATGGGTAGCTGCTAGGAATGATTAAATCATTCTTTTATCTGAATATTTACTTTACATACTTAATGACAGTTACTCACAGGAGATTGTGAAGCCATGCCTTAAGGTCTAAACAAACAGTTCTTCATTTTCGCCTGCTTTCATGGTCGTAATTTTAGTGCTGCCACCAGTTTCAAGCTATGACATATACTCAAAAATCCTATTCTGAGGAAATTTAGAGTGAAAGTTAATTTAGATTGCTGAAAATGATCTTGCTGAAGAGCCCTCTTGGTCCCCTTTAATTCCATCCTAGCTGTTGTATTTAGGAAACAGACAGGTGAATAACTCCCTATCAACTACTAACCTGTTCAAAACATGAATTTATTTCAAATATAAATGTTTTGTCTGGAGGACAGCTAACCTAATGAGGTTTTACTGTCGTCTTCCTGCTTTTTTAAATTCTGTACATAGTGTGCTTAAGACTCTAAATAAGAATTCTGGCTTTAAGTGCAGTCTTGGAACAGAAGATATTTGAGAACTATTAGCTACGGTGGAACTTAGCATAATGCATACAGCTGATCCAATTCCCTCCCTTAATTAGAGGGTAGCCACAGAGTCTGTATTTGGAAGCTCTAACTAATAAGCTAAGGGGATCTTTATGGTTTTCAATTTTCAAACAGCTGGCTTGTATGGAAACAAGGTATCTTGGCACAGAGAATTATTTATGCCCATGTAGATTCAGCGTGACTGATTATTTGCCACACGACAACAGAAATCTGCAAAATAAGTAATTTGAGAAAGAAACAGCTATCCCAATTCTGGCAAAAATTCTTCTCCATCATTAACTCAATCGAAATTGGTTTTATGCAGAGGTAGTATTTCAGTAGCTCAAGAAAACCACCATACTTGGCATGTGCTCAGCAACAAAAAAAAAAAAAACAAGCAAAACCAAACAAACCCACTCCACAAACACTGTTACCATATTAATTCTCTGAAGCAGATCAATTCATTTTGATTGTATTTGGCTGTATTCTGTATTGTTTTACATGACATTTTACATGCATCAGTGCAAGAAGGTGGCTGGAAATTTTTCTTCATTTTCAGGAAATACTTGTGCAAATTAATACTAAGAGAGAACAAGCACTTTCAATACCTCTGAAAATGCTTCTGACTCCTACCGCTCTAGGTCAGTTCAAGATCAGAAAAATTCTGATAGCATGCTTTATGCCAGACAGGTGTACATGGAAGGAAAGAATTTCTAACCCATCAGTGTGAGTTAAACACAGTAAAATTCTAGATTTAAAAACAAACAAAAAAAAATCACAACCAACTAATCAAAAATTTTAAATAAACTTTTCCAAACAAAGCAGGTAATTCCTTTTGTTGAACATCTTATACCTTTACTGCAGTATAGACTTCCTCATGATTAATGTCTAACATGAAGGTAGCTAATTGCCAGTTGAGCTGTCTGCAACTGTTACAAATTGCAAAAATTATACCTTATCTGCTGGATGTCTACATTATTCTGCACCTGCCTTTAGCTTGCAAGACTTGAGCACTGAAGTCTTGACTTAATCTGAAGCACTTCGCAGAAGCGCTGACGAAATCCCCACCAGACAGCTTTCTCTGTGTAGCTATGCTATTCATTCTCTCTTAGAGACTGCAGATTGGTGGAAGAGGAAAAGCAGTCTCTACCCATCGGTCACCTTCTTTCTCATTAATACATCCTGAATTTTTTCCTCGGTAAAGCTGACCATTTACCTGTGCAGACCTATGCAGCCACTGTCACATGCTTCCTCCTGCTGCAGTTCTCATTTTGTCCTTAGCAACTTGCTGGTACACATTACATTAATGATCATACACTTGGTTTTCAATGCAGACTTTTATTTAGAAGAAAGTGGATAATTACCCAGGCTCTTAACTACAAAGAAAGGAAACCACCGCCTTTGGCCATACTAGAGAGAAAAGCTTGTTCATCATGCCACCTTACCTGAAGACGGAGGTTATTGCACTGATGTGAAAGGGAACATCAGAGATACACACGCGCTGCATGAAGCAGAAGCTGCCACTTTGGGAACTATGAAGACTGACATATGGAAGAGACCTTTCTAACTAGGACTTACAATAAGCAATGCAACTTTTCTTCCAGGGATGTGCCACTTTCATAAACAACAATCCTTCCAGAGAGAGGTGTCACCCAGCTAACGCCACTCAGGAACCCATACAGACCACACTAGCCCTTACAGCCCAGGACCTACACATGGCTTCATAAAATTCCAACCACTGTCTGTCACCCTGAAATCAACAAATGAGCAGAGATGGAGAACAAACTCTCTTAACTTCAACCAGATGGTCTCTTCTGGTGAAGTGTTTGAGGAAGGAAATCCATTGGCTATGTCACATCCAAGATAAACACACATCCATAAGGATCTATTAAGCCAAACACCATCTATCCAGTACGCTATGTGAACCAAATAAAGCACAACACACATCACTATTAGAGGAAAAAAAAAAAAAAACAAACAAAACCAAACAAAAACCCAAAAGACCTGCACACCTACAGGTAGCTACATAACACTAATCCAATAAAAGATGTCAGCAGTGAAAAAAGGTCTGGATTCTATGAAACGAGGCTAAAATATATTGGCTGATTATCTGAAATAATATATACAAGAGTGTTTTCCTGTTCTTTAATCATTTGTGATTAAGTAGTCTTTAAGCATATCTTCTTATTTGTTAACTGCTTCTCAGGGAGCTTTTCAGCAAGTAAACGTTAGAATGTACTTGGAATTACCTGGCTGATTTGTCATCTCACCTTCATGTGGTTAAGCCCATTACAGGAACCAATACATACTTAACACCATTTACAAGAAAGACTTAACACTATCCTATGTCGTATCATTTAGAGGAGGTCACATAAGTTTGAAGTCAGCCTTTCACATCCACCATATGACACTTATTAAATCCAAGTGTTTAAAACAAGATCTTATTAAGATTACACAGTGAGACTGGGGATACATAGCATTTTACCTACAAAGCACTGTAAAGCATCTTGAACAGTCAGCTTCACACTGATGCAGATTTCAAAGATTCCCTACATGAGAGTCTTAACTAGACAGCTGTATTCTAATAGACTGTTTAGCCTCCTCTGAACTAAAATTTCCTGAGCAGCTTGCCAATTCAAAATAGTTTATTCTTCATACGTTGTCAGTTTAGGCTACTTTGCTCTACTAAATCACCCTCAAATTATTAACGTGTATTGGGTTTGCATGGCAAGGTTTTGGTAGCGGGGGGAGGGGTGTTACAGGGGTGGCTTCTGTGAGAAGCTGCTAGAAGCTTCCCCAGTGTCCGATAGAGCCAATGCCGGACAGCTCCGAGATGGCCATTGGCCAAGGCTGAGCCAATCAGCAACAGTGGTAGCACCTCTGGGGCAACGTATTTAAGGAGGAGAGCAAAAAAAAAAAAAAAAAAAAACACCGAACTGGTGCAATTGCAGCCAGAGAGAGGAGTGAGAACGTGCGAGAGGAACAGCCCTGCAGACACCAAGGTCGGCGAAGAAGGAGGGGGAGGAGGTGCTCCAGGCACTGGAGCAGAGATTCCCCTGCAGCCCCTGGTGAAGACCATGGTGAGGCAGGCTGTCCCTCTGCAGCCCATGGAGGTCCATGGTGGAGCAGATATCCACCTGCAGCCTGTGGAGGATCCCACAGTGGAGCAGGTGGATGCCTGAAGGAGGCTGTGACCCTGCGGGAAGGCTGTGCTGGAGCAGGCTCCTGGCAGGACCCGTGGACCCGTGGAGAGAGGAGCCCACGCTGGAGTAGTTTGCTGGCAGGACTTGTGACCCTGTGGGGGACCCATGCTGCAGCAGTCTGTTCCTGAAGGACTGCACCCCATGGGAAGGAGGCATGATGGAGTTCCTGAAGGACTGTCTCCCATGGGAGGGACGCCACGCTGGAGCAGGAGAAGAGTGTGAGGAGTCCTCCCCCTGTGGAGGAAGGAGCAGCAGAGACAACGTGTGATGAACTGACCGCAACCCCCATTCCCCGTCCCCCTGCGCCACTCGGGGGGAGGAGGTAGAGAAAACCAGGAGTGAAGTTGAGCCCGGGAAGAAGGGAGGGGTGGGGGGAAGGTGTTTTAAGATTTAGTTTTTATTTTCTCATTACCTTACTCTGATTTGATTGGCAATAAATTAAGCTAATTTCCCCAAGTTGAGTCTGTTTTGCCCATGGTGGTAATTGGTGAATGATCTTTCCCTGTCCTTATCTTGACCCACGAGCCTTTCATTTGTATTTTCTCTCCCCTGTCCAGCTGAGAAGGGGAGTGACGGAGCAGCTTTGGTGGGCACCTTATGTCCAGCCAGGGTCAACCCACCACATGCTGTCAGCAGTATGCCAGTGTAGTAGACTCTTAAGCTTACATTTCCTGCTCATGTGAAAAACATGCAGGAAGTCTTGTATTTTATGCCTATTCAAAAATAAAAAGGATTATCTGTTACAGAAAACACAACCATTAAATGGTTCTAATAGGCAGCTACATTACGACCTGTAGCAGTCTGAAGTTTCCCCATCATCCCTAATCATTAGGGAGTCCTACAAGCGAGATTCATCTTCTTCCTCTATCTAGAGTAAGTAGACAAGGAGTTTCCTTCACTACCACTTCTCATAATTTGTTTATTTTTGTTAGAGTTGCAATCGCACCATTAAGAGAGAGTTCTCGGACAAAGACTAAACCCCATTTCCTTGGGCTGATTCATTCAGGGTCTAAAAAGAAGCAAAAAAACATTTGATGTGCAAATCAAGACTTCTGGATCCTGGATGAAATAAAAACCAAAATGCATCAAAACAAGATGCAACATAAACACAAAAGCCTTCTGGTTTTACCCATATAGCCAATGCATATGTGCAGCATTGGTATTTGAAATTTGAAATCCAGTTATCTATAGCTCAATTAATTAAGAGGCATGAGAAACAATTTTTCCACTTGCATTATTATATGGAGTTCATTTTACCAGCATTTGCTGCAAGATTTACAAGAGAGTTTACTCACACATACACATTTGCAAATATGTAACTCACTACAACGGTAATTTCTAACTGTGCCTTGTTGTTCACTCTAGTACATAACACCTCCATTTTAAAAGATTTTTCTATGATATTTGCTATTAAACATTTTTGTTGACTTGCAGCTTTTTGTGACCTGAGCCACAAAAAACCCAACATGCAAAATTCATGAAGTGAGCGTTTCTTTTTTTAAGCAATAACCCTGTGGTTAAGTACTTTATCTTGAGACACAATTCCCAGAACTTTTGCATCCTCTGAGGGTTTCCATCTGCAAGGGTAATGCTCTGATTTCCATACCTTAGAATATTCCACTGAAAAGTATTCTCAGTTACATATGCTTAGGTTTTTCACCTCTGGATACATATTAAAACACCCACTGGAATACAGAAAGAATCTCAAGGTCCCACTTGCTAGAGACCCACTTCTAGGGCTCCATTTCCCTAATCAGTGCATCATATTAATATAATTCTCTCCAACTGAGTGGATATTTACATTTCTTATGGAAACCCAAGGGGTTAGCACAGCTTCATTAGGAGAGATTAAAAAAATGCATTTCTCCCTAGTTTAAAGCAGATGAACTCTGAAAAGGTGAATTAAGTGTCTTTAGATATAGAACATGTCTCACTTTTTTCAAAGTGCGAATTTAATTGTTCACTTATACCCCATGTTAGTACCGTAATTACTTAGTTATTGGAGAAAAGGGTTGAAGGCAGCATAAATCTCCTCTTGTGAATGTTCTTTAAGTTTAATCTTCCATTGTCTCACTTTTGTTTTTTAAGAAAAAAGAAAAGACACCACTGTTTCAAAAGGAAGACTTTTGCTTACAAAAATGAAGTTTCTAATTTTCTATTTTACACAAAAAAACCCACCCAAACCATTCCTAAGCATAATTGCGTTTTGAACAACCAGTCCTTGCCCCTGCATTTATTCCCAGTCAGACATGGAGAAGGACTGTAATACAAATTCCTCAAAATAAATCAACACTCAAAAGAAAAATGATACTCCTAGAAATTCTACATGCACACATTACAACCAGGGTGACTATCCAAATCAGACGTGACACTATTAAAACCAAGCAAAAGCCAGTAATATGCACCTAAAAGCCATTACATTTCCCTTTGATCAAGCTACACTGAATATCTAATTTTATAGAAAAACTACTACTGATTCTGTTAAAGGAAAAAAAAAAAACCAAAACCAATCCAGGTTCGCTCAGTGTTTCTCTCAGGAGTCAATGTGGCAACTATGTCAGCTGTACCCTGTAGTCTTAGGTAATGCCAAGCTACTTTACATGAGCAGTTTAAGGTGGTTCCTTTCATTAAATGAAAGTGTTAAGAGCACCTATGAAAACACTACATGCAAAGCTGAAAAAAACCACAGTACTTTTACCTCTTGTCAATTTGAATTAGTCTGCAAAGTTGTGATAGTCCTTCTGAAAACACTCTGTATATGGGGATTCAATTTCACAAGGCTAACTTAACACAGATGATTCTTGACTTTTTTTCAAGAAACACAGGCACATTTTTGGTGTAAGGCTTCTGACCAGCTCTACAATTAGCACACCAGCATCCAGACAAGAGTTTTGAAACAGTATTTTCTGTATGGCCTCAAGGTAAAAATGCCCTTCTATACCCAACTGGGATCAAACTTTAAAAAAAACAAAAACCAAAAAAAAACAACAAAAAAACTTCCTCACAAGAGTAAAGGAAACAGTGAAGTCTTGATGAACCATTAGTCCTTCACTGCAATTTTTGGTTATAATTCCATAGTGAGAGGGGAGAAGGTTCTAATAGATTTCATTAATTATTTCTATAAATACTGTATCCCATGAGCAGGTAAAGTGACACAAGAAAAAAATTCCATAGCAAAGTTAAGCAAAGATTTATGCACATTAATACTACATTCTGTGTAGCAGTATTAACATGCATGAATCTTTGCTTAACTAGAACATAGTATTAATGTGCATGAATCTTTGCGTAACTTGATATCCACAGCACATAGCAGATCATGTTAGTATCTTGATTACTGTGTTTGCATGTTGCTACACATCAGTAAGCCCCTCACAGTTACATAACTGACAGAAAATATTTCACACAGATTGTAACAAGCCATGAAGCTTCTCTCAGAGGGCAAGTTATTTGTGACCTGTACTGGACAATTAATGTCATCAGAGAACATAGAATTAATAGCCCTCATTAAAAGCATCTGGAGAATTTCACTGCTACAATAACTGTGACCAATCCAGAATGCCCAAGTTCAAGTCAAGGTTGCATCCTTCACTACTGCCTTGAAATTTTGATGAATAAACTTTTATTTATTATACATATGGTCTCTCTAGATCAGATTCTATATATTTATTTTCATTGAATAAGCATTGCTTTATATGTTGTAACAGCATCTGTAGGCTGCTAATACAAGATTTCTGTGTTCATACTGAACAAGAGCAGGTATCCTATTCTAAAGGGCTTGAAATCTAAGGAGCAACTTAAGGGGGCTGGTAAGATTTACATAAAGAATCTGCAGTATTAAAAAAGAAAAGTTTGCCAAGTCTGGTCAGACATTCCATCAAACTTAAAAAAAAAAAAAACATAAGCTATTTTCCCCTCAAGTCATTTGTAATCTAGCTTGATACTGGAACTCAAAAATGGCTCTAAGTAACATACACAGATTATATATTCAGCTTGCTATGTCTATATGTGTGCTGCATGCAATTAACATGAACAAATTAAACAGATTTGCTTGATAACTGAATTCAGAGAGGTTGTAATAGACAATGAAGATTATCAGAAGACAAAAATCATGTGTTATACAGTGAACTATTAATGTCATGTGCAGCAACATATTATTCACAGATATAAAATAATCACATGACATGCCAATTCATGATCTCTCTTAAATGGAACATCCAGATAAATTTAGAGGAACTGGAACTACGAGTCTTCAGATTCATAAGGATGTTTTGCCTCAATTTAGTATGGGTTAAAAAAGTTCTGTGCATATCATAGCTCATGTACCTTGATACCTACTTTTTTTTTTAACCTTACATTTTCAAGGAAGAATTTCTAGGGGGTGGGAGGTGGGGAAGAGTCATAGAAATATTGGTGTAGAACAAACCACTGAGGATAAATGGAAATGGCTACCACTCCCCACCCAGTTTCCTGAACCATCTGAGATGGCTAGATCTCCGACCCAGCATGAAAACAAATCAGTCCAAACTCTACATCAAACCAGCTTGGTTCCACTCCATACTCAAATTAGTACCAGTCTGACCTAGAGAAGCACTCAGTATTCTGACTTTCCATGACCAAAGTGCATGACTGATCCCAAGGAATTCTAGTTTATAAGCCATTCCCATTCTTAAGAACTCTTCCACGATAGGCAACACACAAAAACCTCGAAGAAAGCTCTGACTTAAACTTCTTAACCAAAAAAGTTGTCTAATCACAGCTCAAGTGTCTTGGCCAGCAGAATTTGTTCAGAGCTATAGATTTTAAAGAGGACACTCACAAAAGTACTCGCTTATGGAGAAATCCTGCATTGGGAAGGGAAGGAGTAGCAGTTAGGATCTTGCATATTTGAAAATAGGCATTCCAGCTCACCCTGCCTAATCTCTATCAGAACTTTTTGTAAGCCTCCTCCCAGGGGCAAAGGTGTCTGTGAGTCAGGGGTTAGTTTTGATACACTTCAGCAGTGCAACCTTGTCTCAGATGCCTGAGAAGTCTGCTAAGTTGTGAGAGAGAGCTGTGAAAAACTAGAGAGAAGTAAGCAAGTTAACAAGGTAAAAATCACAGATAGAACTGAGGCTGCTGAGACAGTGATAGTACCTCCTGAATTCAAGATGAAAAACACCAGCATGAGAAGGTATAAAACCATATGGGGGGGGACGGACAGTGGGACAACCATAAAATTGGAAGATAGCAACTCAACAACAATGAGATTCAGCCTGTTTTGAGAAACACTGAGGTTGACATCTCCACCTGACTAATGACAGGTTGTCTGGCAAAATCTCACCAAGAGTCTCACTGGGATGGTTAGCATAGCATCAAGTTAGTTCTAGCTATCTACTGCATGTTTAGCCAATAAATAATTGCTTTAGACTCACAAACATATCCTGTTTGCAGAACCTCTCCGCACACAGTAGAAGCTGCTTGAGCAAAGTGACCCCACAGAGAAAGGACACGCTGTGGGCATGAAGCAAGAAAGAGCTTGCCTTGAAAGGTTTTTAGGAGGAAAAAAAAAACCAAAAAAAACAACAAGAAAAAACATAGCTGCTCTTCTTAAGTACCTATGTAGGACACTGATGCAACAGTCACACATCATGGAAATTTCCTCTCTGTACCCAGAAAAAAGGATTAAGCCATATAACACTGATTTTGGAAATAAAATTTCTGGTGGTGAGCTGCCAAGAGAGTGCAAGTTTTGAATTAAAACCAAAATTCAATACCATTATTTAAAAGTAAGAGAGTAGGACTATACCTTAACATCTATTAGAGCAAAAAGACAAATATCCATTTAATTTCTGTTACACAGGATAACTATTTAAAACCAGTATTTTATAAGACACCATTTAAGAAATCTGTATTAATAATTATTTTCTTCACCTTTAGTTTCTTGGAAAACAGTACTAAAACTAGTAGAATTTCAACACTGACATAATAGCAAAATGGTCAAAGAAGTGGTCTCTGCTAGAAAAGTGATTCCTATAAAACTCTGTATAGAAAAAATGTCATAGAGTCATTTAGGTTGGAAAAGTCCTTTAAGATCATCAAGTCCAACCGTTAACCTAGCACTGCCAAGTCCACCACTAAACCATATCCTCGAGCACCACATCTACCCATCTTTTAAATACCTCCAGGGATGGAGGCTCAACAACTTCCCTGGGCAGCCCGTTCCAGTGCCTGCCTACCCTTTCAGTGAAAAATTTTCTCCTAATATCCAACCTAAAATTTCTCTGGCACAAGCTGAGGTCATTTCCTCTTGTCCTCTTATCGCTTGTTACGTGGGAGAAGAGACCGACCCCCACCTCGCTACAACCTCCTTTCAGGTAGTTGTACAGAGCGATAAGGTCTCCCCCTCAGCTTCCTCTTCTCCAGGCTAAACAACCCCAGCTCCCTCCGCTGCTCCTCGTAAGACTTGTGCTCCAGACCCTTCACCAGCTTCACTGCCCTTCTCTGGACACGCTCCAGCACCTCAATGTCCCTCTTGTAGCGAGGGGCCCAAAACTGAGCACAGTATTCGAGGTGTGCCCTCACCAGTGCTGAGGACGGGGGACAATCACCTCCCCAGTCCTCCTGGCCACACTATTCCTGATACAAGCCAGGAAGCTATTG
The DNA here is from genome assembly GCF_965183815.1 of Platalea leucorodia. NCBI lineage: Eukaryota > Metazoa > Chordata > Aves > Pelecaniformes > Threskiornithidae > Platalea > Platalea leucorodia. Next base: position 65,612,194 of record NC_138827.1, read on the forward strand.
GCCTTCTTGGGCACACTGCCAGCTCATAGTCAGCCAGCTGTCGAACCAACATCCCCAGGTCCTTTTCCACCAGGCAGCTCTCCAGCCACTCCTCCCCAAGCCTGTAGCGTTGCATGGGGTTGTTGTGACTCAAGTGCAGGACCTGGCACCGAGCCTTGTTGAACCTCATACAGTTGGCCTCAGCCCATCGATCCAGCCTGTCCAGGTCCCTCTGTAGGGCCTTCCTACCCTCCAGCAGATCAACACTCCCACCCAACTTGGTGTCATCTGCAAACTTACTGAGGGTGCACTCCATCCCCTTGTCCAGATCATCAATGAAGATAATTAAATGGAACTGGCCCCAGTCGTGGGTCCTGGGGAACGCCACTTGTGACTGTCTGCCAACTGGATTTAACTCTATTCACCACAACTCTTTGGGCCCAGCCATCCAGCCAGTGTTTTACCTAGTGAAGAGTACACTCGTCCAAGCCATGGGTAGCCAGTTTCTCCAGGAGAATGCTGTGGAAAATGGTGTCAAAGGCTTTACTAAAGTCTGGGAAGACAACATCCACAGCCTTTCCCTCATCCACTAAGCCGGTCATCTTGTCATAGAAGGAGACCAGGTTAGTCAAGTAGGATCTGCTGCCTTTCATAAACCCATGCTGACTGGGCCCGACCCCCTGGTTGTCCTGTACATGCCGTGTGATGGCACTCAGGATGATCTGCTCCATAACCTTCCCTGGCAACAAGGTCAGGCTGACAGGCCTGTAGTTCCTCGGATCCTCCTTCTGGCCCTTGTAGAGGGGTGACACATTTGCTAACCTCCAGTCGACTGGGACCTCCCCAGTTAGCCAGGACTGCTGATAAAAGATGGAAAGCGGCTTGGTGAGCACTTCTGCCAGCTCCCTCAGTACCCTTGGGTGGATCCCATCTGGCCCCATAGACCTGTGTGTGTTTACGTGGTGTAGCGGGTTGCTGACTATTTCCCCTTGGATTACGGGGGCTTCGTTCTGCTCCCTGTCCCCATCTTCCAGCTCAGGGGGCTGCGTATCTCGAGATCAACTGGTCTGACTATTAAAGACCGAGGCAAAGAAGGCATCAAGTACCTCAGCCTTTTCCTTGTCCTCTGTCACTATGTTTCCCCCTGCATCCAATAAAGGATGGAGAGTCTCCTGAGCTCTCCTTTTGTTGCTAATCTATTTATAGAAACATTTTTAATTGTCTTTTACAGCAGTAGCCAGATTAAGTTCCAGTTGGGCTTTGGCACTTCTAATCCTTTCCCTGCATAACCTCATGACATCCTTGTAGTCCTCCTTAGTTGCCTGCCCCTTCTTCCAAAGGTCATAAACTTTCCTTTTATTCCTGAGTTCTGGCCAAAGCTCTCTGTTCAGCCAGGCCGGTCTTCTCCCCCGCTGGCTCGTCTTTCGGCACATGGGGACAGCCTGCTCCTGCGCCTGTAAGATCTTCTTGAAGAACATCCAGCCTTCCTGGACTTCTTTGCCTGTCAGGACTGCCTCCCAAGGGACTCGTCAACGAGACTCCTGAACAGGTCAAAGTCTGCCCTCCCAAAGTCCAAGGTAGCAGTTCTGCTGACCCCTCTCCTTACTTCTCCAAGAATCAAAAACTCTACCATTTCATGATCGCTATGCCCAAGACAGCCTCCAACCATCACATCGCCCACCAGGCCTTCTCTTTTCACAAACAAGAGGTCTAGCAGGGCGCCTTCCCTACTTGGCTCCCTCATCAGCTGTGTCAGGAAGTTATCTTCCACACACTCCAGGAACCTCCTAGACTGTTTCCTCTCTGCTGTACTGTATTTCCAGCAGACATCTGGTAAGTTGAAGTCCCCCAAGAGAACAAGGGCTAGCGATCGTGAGACTTCTCCCAGCTGCTTATAGTATACTTTGTCCACCTCTTCATCCTGGTTGGGTGGTCTATAACAGCCTACCACCATGACATCTACCTTGTTGGCCTTCCCCCTGATTCTTACCCATAAACACTCAATCCCATCGTCACCATCGTTAAGCTCTAGAACGCTACCAAAATCCCAAGAGACACACTAATTCTATCATTTCTATGCCCATGAACTCTTTCCTGGTGACATACGGCATTTAAGTAGTTCAGAGGTATGAAAGCTCCAAAGAGACTGGAAAGATACTGTTGTGAAAAATCTTAGAAGTAGCTGTAAAACTGACAATTCATCTACTATACAATTTTTTTGGGTGGCCAAGGGAAAGAGGTCACGAAGATATGTTGACGAATACTGAATAGGAATCATGCTTTAGAAACTTTTGTTTTTCAGGGTCATTAAAAAAGTTAGACCTTTTCTTGTTACTGATAAGTACTCTTGAACAGCAATTTACAGAAGTCTACAAGATCAGTTGAATTATCTCCTCTAGACCAGACATTATTGGACATAAAATAATCTAAAACGTACAAAACAGCATAAGCATTTCAAGTATGATTCCCCAATGGGGGGGGGGGGGGGGGGGGGGGGAAATATGCATAAAACATTGGGGCAAAACTCAAACCAGCAGCCTGATGCAATAGCAAAAACAGCATTTCTGGAGTAAAGAATGCCTTATAGACAGCTTTCACCTATGAAGACATGATGTCATCTCCCATTTACAGGCAGAAGAACAAACTATGACTATCAAATAATTTTTATATGCAACTTTGCACAACTCAAGCCTAAATTCAAGAGCACTTCACACCTCCGTTAGCATATTCAGAAAAGCAGTGCAACAGCCTGGGATATAGACGGCAGAACTTTGTAGTTCTGAAAATCAACCTTAAGTCTCAACTTCTTTACCCACAAAAGTGAAGCTATCAATGAGTTTCTCATCAGCTGAGGGGGAGAAGGGAAGAGGGGAGAATAGAAGAAAGTGCAAGAAGCTTTCCCATCAATACACACATAAGCAAGGAAGAGTTTAAGTATTTGTGCATGACTAAGTTCAGCTCTTCAAATGAAACCATCCCCTTTTCCTCACCATTCACAGCATTATACTCATCATATCCCCTAACCTCTAACACTTACATCAGGCTGCACCACTGGATGCTGACTCACCACCAGACTACCATTCATCCTCTGCAGAGCAGCAGGCAAAAGAGTCTGTGGAAGGAGTGACATATACACACCTAACAACTATAACATACCTGTGCACCACAACAAAGGAGTGGTAATAAATACTAGAAGGAAGATAAGTCAATGCTTCTAACAGCTCTCATTATGATTTATTAGATAAAGCAACATAAATCTGAACTCCTAGGTTTCATTCACACCCCTGGGGAAGTGTCTGGCTTTCCTGCCACTCTTCTTGCTTTATTTCTCCTTTCTTACTTGCTGCCTGTGTTTGCCACGTCAATGACCAGGAAGACAATTGCCACACCGAACACCAACCAACACTCAGGCAATAAGCACATGTTGAAGAAAGCGGGCTGGAGGAGGAAGTGAACCACCGTGGGAAGTACACAGGAAAAAAACTACTGACTTTTAAGAAAAATAGGTTTTAGCTTTAGCCTTTAATGACATTTAGATTGAGCCTGCACTTTATAGCATGAATTCAGTTTTAGCATTTAACTTAGGCCATGGCTAACAAAGTCAAAGAAAAGGTGAGAGGTTATAATAATTTAACTTGCTCATTCAGGAATTATCTTTGCAATATAGGTCTTATAATTTGAAGAAATTAGCCACAAGTCACTTAGTTTTTCATGAGAAGGGTGGCAGCTGACATGCCATATAAACTCAAGTGCTGTACTCCCATAACCCCCACTACGGGTTTATGAACAATTCATAGTCTATTGTTTCCAGATTAAGTCAACAGTACACGGTGAGTTTAAATCTAAGGCTGCTGGTAACTCCAGTTCATACATTATGCATGTTGATCAAAGGGAAGTGCTTGTGAACAGCTGTAACTTTTAGTCACATTTCACTTAAAATGGGATAATTAGGATCTGTAGGAAAGTGTGTCCTTTCTTTTTCTTCACTGTACTGTCTAATCTATGCCAATTATATGACATTTTGTTAGGCTTTAAAAAAAGAACATTCCAAATTACTGATATTAAACCAGCTGCTCTCCAATTTTAATTTAACTTGCTTCCTGGCCTGTCAATAAATTCAACAGAAAGTTACATATATTGAAGCTAGAGTTGTGTTGAACACAAAGCTGCAGCCTGCTTTTCTGGATGTGTTTACATGCATTATTATAGTTTAATCTGCTTCCTAATTTCTAAAGCCATGCATTTTTCCTCCTCTGTCGTTTATTTTGAATGCATCGTGTTCACAAATGCTGCTTTCTCTTCTGCCAGGGATTTTAACCATCTGTGCTAACACAGTTGCTGAGAGAGTCATATACAATAGGAAAAAGAGATAATAGTCATTAACACGAAACAACAATAAAAGACCTAAATTTGTAAGCTCCAACTTTCCCTATAGTTTACGATTAATGAAAACTAGTGCTTACTGAAAGCTGATTATGTGTTTCATTCTGTGTGAAGCCTGAGGGGCTAAGGCTTAGAACACTAAAATCCTTCAAATTCCACCCAATTTAATGTCTGTCTCCAATTAACTTTGCAGACTGAATCACTGAGTCAGCACAATCAGTGCAGCAAAAGCCATTAGAATAGATTTTTCCTCTTTCTTGCTAAAAAAGCATCAGTTGGTGATCACAGCTAGTGAAGCAATACAAGACAGCAGACCACCCCCAGAAAATTACATTTTCTTTGAACTCCCAAATTCACGAGTTTCAAAGTACTGCTTGCATACTTACCTAAAGTTAGCTCAGAGTTTAGGCAAAGGCGATGTTTCAGCTTAGGGTAACAAGACAACCATAAAGTTGTGCGCACTGTAGCCATTACTGCTCTAGGAAGAGTTGGGGTGCAAGCAAAGAGCTGCTGGGGAGCAAGGAGCATGAGACGTAAGGAAAGAAAAAAACCCAACCAAATAAACAACAAACCACACTTCACCTTCCTTTATCTTTTTTCTCAGTACTTTCCTCAATCATGTTTTTTGTCGAATTATCGGTGAGCCAAGATTAATGGCAAGTACATTACCAGATTAAACTGAAACACTGCTCGTTATTCTATCAAGGTCACAATTGAGGAAGCATTCTGCTCAAAAATATCCAGCATAATGTTCTCATTGTTATGAATAACATGAACTCGCAGTTCCTACAAGCTCTTCTAGGTCAGCAGTCAAAGCCAAATTGGAGGCCAGCCACTACATATATTTGGTGCAGCATATTGGCTGTACAGTCAAGCAAGGTGGATATGGCATCTAAACAGACAGTACTAGGGAGAAATAGAGCGCTTCTATGAAAGAGACAGAGTTAAGCAACTTGCGATCACTAAAAAAAGGCCATCCCTCCCACCTCAGCTTCATTCCCAGTCTTGCTGTTTTCTCTGCTGTTCCATGGTGTTTTCTGACCTTATTAAGCTCATTGCAATGAGCCAGAAGATAAAAAAGTAAATAGTTTCCTGCTTGTGCAGTGAGTACTGACACACAGGCAGAAGAAGGGAAGGTGGGACTAAAAGATGAGCAATCAGCCAAGCCCAACTCTTGACACCTCACCCTTTGCCTAAAAGGCTACATTTGGGGTTTGGGGGTTTTTTGTTCTCCAAAGTAAAAAAAGTGTGTTTATTAAATTCCTATTCATCTACCAGGTCCTTAAGAAAGGGGTAATTACAACTGTGTGACTGGCAACCCCACAAAAGCTCAATTTCTCAGTAATTTATTCTAATATATGCTTTCCCCGCTCCAGTATTTCACTGAACAGAAGACAGTACTTTTGAGAAGATGCCTATCCTAAAGAAAAAATTAATAATCCTAAAAAATGTTCCTTTGCTGATACTCTGAAAGAAATGACAAGCTATAATCCCAACATAAAGGAATCTAAATTGGAGTTAAAATAAAGCCCTCAGGTTATTTAGCGATTAGGGTATTTAACTTACTTGCAAATTGCAGAAAGAATCAGAACATTCAAAATTATCTATATAAAGTTAATTATATCACATATAATTAAATTATTAAAAACATGAATTAATTATATCACATAAAATTAATTAAATATCACATTACAGTCTCAGTCATGCAACAACTATGTTTGGAGACAACAGAGAAAGGCAAAGATTCTGTTTTCAAGTCCTATCTGCCCCCCTTCAAACCAAATCAATTCGTTATCTGTTTCTAATTAAATATAATGGGCATAAAACAAGTACACTATAAAAGAAAAAAGTTTCATCTCCAGTATTTCTTGCTTTATGGTGTTAAGTTTCGTGTTTTAAATCATTCCACCGTATCTCACTCATATACATCCCCACTATACACATTCAGTCTGTTCATATTGTCCTTTTCAACACATCATCTGTATTCTAAGAAAACACTAACCATCTAATATATATTCAAATTCTCTGCTTTTCACTTTTTTTTTTTTAAAAAGTCACTATATATTGGCTTAAGTTATACTACTAGAAGCTTAAATTTTAGTGAAGTTTTGGAAAATACGTTAGAGTTCTTGGTAAACATAAGCATTGCAGAAAACACTGATCGTCCTCTACTGCCTGTCAAAAGAAAACCTAGGCTATGAAAATCAATGCCTTTCTATTTTATAGATCATGTTACCTGAAATATATTCAATTCAGGTGGTTCAATTCAGATGGTTTTGTAGGTGAGGTTAACTCCATCAGTTCCTTCACACTGAGAGAAGAATCTTCAGCGCCTTTATGAAAAAAGAAAAAAAAAAAAAAATACAATGACAGACTGTTTTAGCTTCCCTATAGAAATCTCCAGGGCAGCTTTGCCATTATGTGCCTGTTTTGTACAGGAATACCAAACCAAACATTCCTGTTTGAAAGATTCAGATGTAATTCAGCTGAGGGTTCTACAATTCTTGGACTGCTCTGACATAAGTCATATAATTTCACTTTACGTATTTGAAATTCTACATTGTTCCAGTGCAGAACCAAGTTTTGCACTGACTCTCAAGGAAAGACACAAATTTGAACTATTAAAACGTGGTCCCACAATTTATGATGCTTCATTAAAAAATGCACCTGGGGAGCGGGGGGAAGTCCTTCAAAATTTAAGATACACAAAGCCCACTTAACTTTGTCAGGAAACAGCAAATGAAGCATTGTGGATTTTTTTTGGGGGGGGGGGGGGGGGGGTTAAGAAAAGTTAATATTGTAAGAGAATTAAATCTGTCATAGAATCATCTTAGAAGTATCTATAAAGGTATCTATTTTGAAGTCTTCTTTAGTTAAAAGAAATAATCACACAGGTTAAACAAATTTTATTTGTTTGGTTTTAGTGCCATTCCAACAACACACACAGACTACCAGCTAATTTAAAAGTCAGTCAGTCCTCAGAGGAAGACAAGGTCAAATCTGTTTCATTGTTTGGTTTTGGATTTTTATTAATAGTTCATTCACTGTTGCACAGCACTACTTGCAAGAGCTCATGACTAATTAAACCAACACATGTGGGACAAAACCATATTTTAATGTATATACTGTCCATCACAATGCCTCCAATTTTGTTATTCCACTCCCATTTTGCCACTATCACTATTTGCTATATAGTATATTGCTAGGTTAATGCAATTTTATTAAAAACAAATGCAGCTGTAAGACTACAAAGTCATGTCACATATTAAAATTAAAAAATGGAGCATTGTTTTGCTAGTTTTTTATTCTAGAAATGGAATTTAATTCTCTTTCAGAATAACTACTTTCATTAAATCCTAGTATTCTAACAGAGTACAGTATCTTCTTATTTATATCACTTGGAAAATAAATTTGACTCTCAAATGTGCCCTTATGTCAAAGCAGCATGTGCACAGGACGCAGTGGACAGGAAGAGGAAGGGCCTTTTTGCAGCGGTTATTGCCTGCAGCTTGTTGTCCCCTGCATCTTTGTATAGTAACTGCAATCCACTAACTTACAGAAATAGTATCAACCAAACTTCCAGCTGGAAGGTGTAAACATGCCAGCTTACCCAAAAGCTTTTGAAGCAGATCCAGCAGCAGCCAGGCTGCTGAGGCTCTGGTGCTCCTAGCACAGTGCAGGGGATGCCTGCACTGTTCTAGAGGAGGAGGGATGAGCACTCTCTCCCTCAGCTAAGGAACTGTTTTGCTCACAGGCACACAAGTTACTTGAGAACATGCACTGAATTTGTGAATTAACAAAGTAACGAATTGGAGAACTCAAACTTAGACTAGCCTACCGTACAAAGGGGACTGAGTCCTCATTTGATTTGGGAGGTGGGAGGGCAGTTAAACCCAATGAGCTCCTGAAATAAAGTTTACAGAGTCCATTGTCCTGTAAATTTTGGGCGATCCAAACAGACTATGACAGCAGTCTATGTAAAGAGTAGGTTTTGATGATATGCTAACTAATAACAAGCAAGCCTGAGAGGACCAAATTTGCCACTTAAAGAGCAGGTTTTGATGATATGCTAACTAATTACAATCAAGCCTGAGAGGACCAAATTTGCCGCTTGCCTACTAAGTTGTTCAAAAGCTTCTGACTTCCAGGATGTGCAGTATGCCCAAGACTCAGGATTCAGGTCCACCCTGGAAAGCTTTGCCAGGCAGAGACCCCCAGTGCAGCCACAGCTTCCAGGACTCTCCAGACACAGTTTAAAATCTCAAGGTCACAATTTTGATCATGATTTGTTTTATAAAAGTTTCCTTATATAAAAAGGAGCTGAGATTTTGAACTTGCAAAATAGAAGCACTTCATTTTTACAATTTGCTTTGCTTCTACTTAAACACAGATTTTTATGAAACGAGGGAAGAAATGAAAATCTGAGTCAGGTAAGAGTCAGAAATACAAGATCCAAGAAGATAACCCATGCTGAACTCTGGTAAACAACAGTAAGAAGAATACCAGTAATAGTACATTAGTAAGTGTCAACAGTCTTCTTATGAGGACTTAACAGCCACAAATGCTCCTAGTTTATGTTTGGGAAAAAAAAATGAAAAAGACTAGACTAATCATACTGCAAGACTGATGCAATCCTTTCCCTCTCCTATCATGACTTAGAAAGCTCTTGATTAAAACAAAATCTTTAGAGTACAAATTAAGGGAGTCATCTGAAGATACAGAACTGATTTTCAATAATTCCTGTAAGCCTGGAGGGACTCCCAAAAGATGTGACTATATTTAAAACCAGTAAGTGAGATGACTCAGGCAACCTCTGCCCCATCAGTCTAAGTTCCAAATAAAGTAACTGGACTCTGCCATTCAGAACTATTAATAAAGCTTTTAGTAAGATTGTATTAAAAAAAAAAAGACAGACATGTTTAGGGCAGCTGGACTTTGTTTGACAAGAATTAGTGTGGGGCAATAAAGGCTTTGAGGTACACAGGTGAGATCCTTGGCATTTCAGCTCACCCTCTCATACAGGTTGGGTCACTCAGCCAGGCTCCATTTCCTAGTAATTACTACCATAAGAGGATCCCCAGTGAGTTGTTAATGGCATCCTAATTGCCTGGCATTATAGGAAACAAAATGCAGCTGGCAGGCCTACCTCATTTCCACTGCCTTTCTGGTACTATTTTAAGGATTACGTTCTCATACACAGGAGCACTAACACAACAGCAACATGCATGAGTTATTTCAGAACTCACATGAAAGCCAGGGCCCAACAACGTAGCAGGGAACTTTGCTGTTCAGGTCAGTGGGACTAGTTTTACCTTGCCAACGTCTTAGACACGCACTCCATATTTAAGTTACAGACTGAGAATGAAACAGAAAAAAAATTGTGGGCTACAGACACGCTTTATAATTTACAACTAGCAATCCTAGAGACAGATATAGATTCCAAGGGGTTGCACAGAAAGAGACAGAACTACACTAATCAGAAATATAGCAGAAAGCAACACTAAAGGAGTTTCAGGTAAGATGACTGTAATTACTTCTCAGGTGGACCAATCTGGTCTAAGCCATCCCCAACACCTTCAGCTGTGATTGCAGCCACAGGAACTGAAGATGCTCAGCAAGTCGCTCTCTCTTAGGATGTGGCCCAAATAATTTACACAACATCACTTCAGCAACAGCTAAGAAACTCCAAATTTGTCATTTGAGACAGTTTAAACTTTATTTCCCACAATTCCTCCTTTTAAGTTCAATATTTTACTACAGATTCTGCACAAAGTATAATTACAACAAGAAGCAAAGGTTGATGTGTTCTTCTGTTATGCCTCAAAGTCCTAGGTAGTCACAACAAAGAAGTCAGTCTAAGAGCTACTCTGTTAAAAATAAGCCAAGTAAGAAAAACAGTTGTCGTAAGATTTTTAAGTGCTCTTTTGCAACTTCTCCTTTTTTGTTTTAGTAAAAAATACCGACAAGCACTTCTAAACTTGCCCCAAAAGAAGAGTTAATCAAAACTTTTCAAACACCATTAAGGTTCCATTAAAGTAATTTCAGCTTCAGTTTAAGGAAGGTTCACTCATCATTAACCAGATATGTCAATGAGCTCTTTAGCCTAATGGTTTTGCATACAAATACATACAAATAGAAAGGCTAACATAATGACTCCAAACCAGTCAAACTGACAAACACACGTTTCCAGTAGCCTCATAGTAAAGGGATCAGAGTGTATTCTTTAGCCAATGGCATTGGCAGGCTGCTGTTACCAAAATTCACTATACGCATCACTATTACAACTGGGATAAAATTGAGCAAAATACTCACAGCAACTGTGTTCACAGTGGCTACACCAAAAGCCCCTCAGTACCTCTTTGGGTCCTTGAAGTACCCTCTCCTGAGGTAGTTTATGCCAAGTATACAAGGGGCCTCCGGGCTGATCACAATGGGGTGCTTTTCCCACTTGTCCCCTGTTAAGCTCACCTCAGCCTCCAATACAGACAGTTCTTGGCATCTCCCTGTCACTCCAGAAATTCAGATGAGTTCTGTCCACACACAACGTACACTGTGCATCAGTCTACCAAAGCCTTATACTTCTGTGGGCCTGATGTGCCAGGCCATCAAACCCACAGAAGTCCAATATACCTGGTCATCCCTTTTCTCCTCCTGGCCAAAGGCAGGGACCCTCTATTCCTGTTCCTTGTCAGAGTATTCACTGTCTGACCCTTGCAGTGCCAGACCAGAAGTCCTCTCACCAGGATGAAGGGAAGTGATTTCAGTTCTTCTATGTCGGGGAGATCGCCAATTGCCTTCTTGTATCTCTACATCAACTAAGCTGACAACTTTCTTGGGTGGCCCCTTCTTAACAGCTGTCTTCCCTCTCAATTTGCATACCTGGGCTTCTAGCTTAAAGGTGGGTTCATCATCCCACTTCCTCATGTCCTCCCCTGGTCACATAGGAAGAACCAGAGTGTGCCACGCAGCACGTGCCTGGGGCTCCCTTTCCCCCTGACCGGGGCAGGAGAGGGCTGATTTCTTGGGGCGCCCTGACAGCCAAGGCGCTGGCCCATAGGGATGAGGAGGTACAGAGATTTTCTTCAAAGTTTTGGAACCAAGAAGACACTCTCTCCACAGCTGGTGCATCCATATCCAGGCAATACATCGCTGCGAAGCTGTTAGAACACGATGCTGGGGCACTCTGAATCACCTTCCTCCGCATGGCCCATGTGCACAGGGCATCCTCTGGATCTTTGGAGAGCTCATCACTGTCTAGATCACTGTAGATGACTTCCAGCACCGCTAATTCTCTCAGGTACTGGATGCCTTCATCTGCAGTAGTCCACAAGATCTTCCTTGAATGGGTATCTTGTCCTCGCACTTGAGAGGAGCCGTCTCCAGAGACTGCAAATTGCTGCCTTTTTTCCAATTCCTCTCTCAATTCCCCAGCTTCCAGCAAGGGATTCCAGCTGTTGGGCTTCCTTACCTTCCAATTGCTCACTGTCAGCCCCATTATCCCAGCATCAGAGCAGTGAGGCTGCAATCCGCTCACCTGGCTGGTGGCTGTAATCTTTCCATATGTCTCGAAGCTCTGATGAGGTCAGGGACCAGGCAGCTTCCGCTTCCTGTCTGAATTCTCTCCCTCCTTCCTCCAATTTCTGTGTCGAAGGACTGGCTTCTTGATCAAACCTTTTCTCTTCTTTCTCCTCCCTTACTAATCCATGATATGGACCCATTGGTCTTCTTGTCCACTGTTTCTTTTTCACTACTGGGGCAACTACTGTAGTAGTTGTTGTCTGGGTCCCCATCTCACCCATGGTGTCCTCAGATGCAGCTTGGGTCCCTGCCTCAACCACAGTCCTCTGAGAGTACAGAACTGTGGCTCAAAAGGCACAGGCCAGGCCCTAGTACAGTGCTAGAAGCTGTTGGTTTTCACTGGGGTAGGCAAGGCACCCTCCTATCAGGTGGTGCATCAATTTGCCAGGGTTGCTTGCCTGTTCAGGTGTAAAGTCCCAGGTTATGGGAGGTGATAACCGTCCTGGGAATCTGCCCAAATCCTTCCACACACCCTGCCACTCAGGCACTGGCCGCCTCAGGGCGCATTTCAGTATCGCCTCACCCAAAAGTTGTTTTCTCTCACACCAGCACGAGACCAGATTCCATAAAGCCCATAATATGCCAACAGCATTAACTAGTACTATTACACAGTTCACATAAGGGTGAATGAACAAGGACCTCGGGAGCCTGCATAGTAAAACCATCCACACGGATCCGGGGTAGGGAGAGGGAGATGTATTCCCTCATCATCTCCACAAGGTAGCTCCCCTGGCACAGTAAGGCCATCAATGCCAAGGCAAAGCATGTAGCCATTATTTGATTAACATATTCCCAAGCTCAGCGAAATAAAGAGATAAGCAGTGTAGCCAACAAACTCCGTGACCTGCAAAGGAGCTTGGCACTAAATAACTACTATAGCTATAGCACACTTAATACAAAACTGCCATTGTCTTGTGCCCCACATTAGGCACCAAAAAAGGACTGTCGTGGGTTGACCCTGGCTGGACATAAGGTGCCCACCAAAGCTGCTCCGTCACTCCCCTTCTCAGCTGGACAGGGGAGAGAAAATACAAATGAAAGGCTCGTGGGTCAAGATAAGGACAGGGAAAGATCATTCACCAATTACCACCATGGGCAAAACAGACTCAACTTGGGGAAATTAGCTTAATTTATTGCCAATCAAATCAGAGTAAGGTAATGAGAAAATAAAAACTAAATCTTAAAACACCTTCCCCCCACCCCTCCCTTCTTCCCGGGCTCAACTTCACTCCTGGTTTTCTCTACCTCCTCCCCCCGAGTGGCGCAGGGGGACGGGGAATGGGGGTTGCGGTCAGTTCATCACACGTTGTCTCTGCTGCTCCTTCCTCCACAGGGGGAGGACTCCTCACACTCTTCTCCTGCTCCAGCGTGGCGTCCCTCCCATGGGAGACAGTCCTCCATGAACTTCTCCAATGTGAGTGCTTCCCACGGGCTGCAGTTCTCACGAACTACTCCAGCGTGAGTCCCTTCCCATGGGGTGCAGTCCTTCAGGAACAGACTGCTGCAGCATGGGTCCCCCACAGGGTCACAAGTCCTGCCAGCAAACTACTCCAGCGTGGGCTCCTCTCTCCACGGGTCCACGGGTCCTGCCAGGAGCCTGCTCCAGCACAGCCTTCCCGCAGGGTCACAGCCTCCTTCAGGCATCCACCTGCTCCACTGTGGGATCCTCCACAGGCTGCAGGTGGATATCTGCTCCACCATGGACCTCCATGGGCTGCAGAGGGACAGCCTGCCTCACCATGGTCTTCACCAGGGGCTGCAGGGGAATCTCTGCTCCAGTGCCTAGAGCACCTCCTCCCCCTCCTTCTTCACTGACCTTGGTGTCTGCAGGGCTGTTCCTCTCACATATTCTCACTCCTCTCTCTGGCTGCAGTTGTGCAGTTTCTTTTTTCCCCACTTCTTAAGTATGTTATCACAAGAGGTGCTGATTGGCTCAGCCTTGCCCAGCGGCTGGTCCATCTTGGAGCTGTCTGGCATTGGCTCTATCGGACACTGGGGAAGCTTCTAGCAGCTTCTCACAGAAGCCACGCCTGTAGCCTGTCCCACCCACTACCAACACCTTGCCATGCAAACCCAATACATTCTCACAGAACAGGGATCTTCCATGAAATCTGACACATTTACCTCTGGTTAGCAGAGCTGGAGCCAGGCAATAGGTATGCCCGCTCCCCTGCATACAGGGAACAAGTCAGAGGGGGAGCAGGCAGCAGGCAAGAAACAAAGTTCAGCATGGAGAGGAGATGCAGGCTCTATCCTGCCTGTACAGCTTCAGCAGGCTTTGATCACCAGGCTGCCAGATTTGGTTCCCTGGACATCATGCATCAGCCAACTACATAAACTGTAAGCTAGGTGGAGAAGTAGGTCTTTGCCTAGCCTATCTTCAAAGCCAGATAATGCTGTGATAAACACCCAATGCTCATAATTCAGATGAGGAATTGCATTTCTTTCACTAAACCTGACTTTTATTCCAGTGCTGGAATCCAGACTCTTAAGTTAAATTTGATGAGGATGGTGCCACTAACATGACCATTTTTAATCATCAGATCTTCGATATTCTTACTAATGATAGCAAATATACTTGTCCTTGGGGATAACCACTCTAGTACTATTTTTACTCCAATATTCACGCATAGGTGCCTGGGCTTGCTGCTAACGGCAAGACTGTCAGTGGCAGGGGAAGGAATGCAGGAGAAAAGAGGGCAAGGGTCAAGAAATTAGTCGTCCAATAATAAAAGGGTGAATGGTGTGTCATATTTTAAATAATTTCATAGTAACTGCAAGATAAGGACCTACAAAATATCTCTCACATTTTTAACAGGCAAAACAGGTCTAATGCATTAGCTTAACTTTATTTGCCAAAATGTACATTTTGAGAAACCATGGTAATAGAAAATCTAGGTATAATCTTTAAGAAAATGAAGATAAATATGCTATACCTGGGGAAACTGTATCTCCATAGATTATGTCAAAGATTAAGACACACATAATTGATTTAGCTAGCGTAAGACAAATGAGACAGAGAGAGCGCCAAGAAAGTAATAGTTTTAAGGAACATTCATTAAGCTTAACTAAGTAAAATACAGTTTATAACATGCAGCGTAGCTTTCATAATTTATATGTATTCAGTTTTCACATTTTCATTAGTGGATATATTCAAGACCATACTGACAAATGAGAAGTTCCAGTTTAAGAAAATAAATCCACAGAACAAAAATATACAAGGCCAGATCAATTTGCCATCACGAGCTTAGGGACCTGTTCACACTATAATATTGCTGATAAATGTAAATTTGATTCTGTGCTTAGAGCATGGAACTTAACATTTGTGAAAGAGAAAAATTTAGAGTCAGATAAAATAATGCCTATGGACTCACAATTTGCATGCCACAGGGCTGATTTTTGTTTTGTTAAAAAGGAAAGCACATAAGTTTGTTGTTTTGTTTTTTTTTTACCTCAAGATAATATATAAAAACAAACTTGCGTTGTTATTTACATTCCTCAGGAAAAGACCAAGTGCTCTGACTGCAATTGGGACATAGCTGCTCAGCATATATGGGTGGGAGCATCTCATTTATTTTTCCTTCAGAAACATACGACACAGGAGGAGTTAGTTGCAAGACAGCCATTCTACCACAATTTATACAAGCTGCCATTATGGGTGTTGACACTCTTGAAAACCTTTCCATCTTCCTTGTTTTGCTTTTCCTCATAAACAAATCATTCTTCCTTCTATTAAGGCTGTACAGACTTTTTTATTTTTACTATATTGGCTTGTTGTTAAGCGAGATTATGCTGATCCTCATTCTTTGCAGGACCAGTTTCAACAATTATTCAGCAATTCTGACTCACTCATTATGAATTGATAATTCAGTAAGTAGAAAAAATCATTGGGTAGCATTAATCTTTTCACTGCCATTACATGCACACATTCAAGCACTCATTTTTTAGTTGAAAAGCTTAAATTAGGCACTGGTATAGAACACAAGACATCATAAAACAGAGTTACTATATGCTCCAAACTGTAAAGAAACATAGTAAGCTAGTAGGTAAATCGGGTATTTCCAAACTACAGTCAGACTACTTGCAGAGAACATGAAGAGACTGTACCAAGCAACAGAGATGTTTTTATACATACTATTATTATAAAGTCGCAATAAAACCAGGTGGAGATGAATTCTATTATTTTGCTGATAGTCTTTAATCATATCAGCATTACCTGAATTGAAAACCTTAGTCTGAGAAGTTGATTTGGACAGAATTTCCCTTAGCCTTGACAATCCAGACATGTCATTGTGAACAACCTTCCAAAGTTAATTCCTTATATGTAGCAAAAGTATAGTTCTATCTAGTAAATTAAACAACAACGGATTTTTATTTTTCATAGCCAAGAACATCAAGGATTATTGCTTAGCAGCTTTTTTGTTTCTAAGGGTTGTCGACTTCGTGATGTGCTCCTGGCTGTTATACTACCTCTACTTTCATGTTCCTTCTTCCCCTCATCCTCACAATAAAGAAAACACATGGGGGAACGTGGGATTTTTAAAAAAAAAAAAAAAAAAAAAAAAAAAAAAAAAAAAAAAAAGAGTCCATCACCATTGCTTCCTTTTCCTTTCCATATTAACTGCAGTTTCATTCCATCAGTGTTAAGGTGAAACACAAGCGGTTTATTGTACGCTTTTGTGCACTGCAACTTTGGCTCAGTTAATAAGCCAGTTACCCAAAGCCACATCAATTTGATCAACCACCACCATCACAGGTCATCTGAGAGCTTTTCTAACGGCAACATCTATAGCAGTAACACAGTAAAGATGCAAATTTGAAATTTGTTGATAGACCTAAGGACTCTGAGGTTACTGCAGGTCAGCACAAAGTTTACTGTGCAAGAGAGCGCTAATCAAGTCATCTCCAAATACTGCAACATGCAAAAAGTGAACTGCTCACAATTAACAAATATAATTTGTCATGACAGTGCACAGCTCCTGCATTTTAAAATATACTGCACATTTCGGCTGGTGGTGTTTTTTCGTAAATTTAATTTAGATGCATTTTGATTTAAATGAATTCTGATAGTTGCTGTGCAGTTTTTAGAAGTGAAATAAGATGCAGCATAATTTATGGAAAAATGTATAAGTAAGCCCAAGATAGAACGTTTTATAAATATGTGTCCAAGTGCTTACTTGCACACAGCACTGCTATGAACTCTGACCATCCCAGCACATGCTGATCCCAGTGAGGTCAAGAAAAAAAATCCTTTGAATAAACTTCATAATGTAAGTTAGCTGGGTTCAAGCTAGTTAACTACTTAATTATTTTACTGGAGGCCAGAAGAGATGTAACACCCCACAAAATTTTTCAAAAAATACAGGAAAAGAACATTACTGTCTCTCTAGCCTCCCAGCTCAGGGTATTCAGTGGCATAGCAGGGAGACTTCTTCAGTTCAACATAGCCAAACTACTTTCATGGAAAAGCGTGGTGTAGGAAAAAAAAAATGCGGTTCAGGTACAGTATAATGGTTGGAAAAAGATTATAAATTCAGTCAACTCTAACTGGAGCCTTGATGTAACTTTGTTTGCCGAGTACTACAATCGCATATTCTAATACCATTTTTCTAAATCCCAGCCATTACCTGATTCTAACCAGGTCAAGTTTTCTCCTATACTTTTGTTTCACTGAAAGCTATCAAATTTTCTTCCTGAGAAACTTAACCTAATGATTGTGACTACTGGCCACATATCATCAATAACATTAATTAGCTTTAGCACTGCTGATTTGTATCAGCCAGATATTGTCCCAGCATCCCCACAAAAACATACATGATCATTTAGAAGTGAGATTTTTAGACTTCCCTTCAGACACAGCAATTGGAAAACTCCCACTTCAAAGATTTTTTTTCTTCCCTCACCATGCTAGTGCTGTTCAAGTGACCAACATGAAGGTGGAACACATACTATGTTCAAAGGTCTTGCTAAGTACCAATTTCAGAGTAGGACAAATGTTTTCTATCCCAAAAGACAACTTCACTTATACACACTTAATTATTCTGGCAAACAATTTGCCTGTTTTGCTCAACACATTCTTTAAGAAGGCATACTTCCAAAACAAGTATTTTCATATGAAATACCTAATTTAGTAGCTTTTCAAGTAGCAAGCTGAAAAAAAAAGAAATTTGAGTGAAGTGTTTCTTGGATCCCAAGTAATTCTTCATTTTGCTCAGCATGACATCATTTATTCCATGTTCTGTAAATCAGAAATACGATGTTCACCTAGTTCTGCTCATCTTCACGGAATACAACATTTGTCCACACTTGCTCCATGAATAGCTTTGTTTCTGCAGATGATCTAGCAAAGTCAATGAGTGCGTTGTCTACACAAACACACACAGAGAGGTGAAGTATGTAAACAGTTCTACCAACACTTTAAGTGACAAAGTTTGGGTTCCTTAAAATACTGTAAAAAACAGGAAGCAAACTGTATTCACAAATGAGCAGCTTTATACCTAAGCACCCTCCAACTTTCTATAAATACAACTTAGTGCAAATGTGACGATGCAGACATGGATCTACCAAGCCTCACTTACCTCACCAATAACCTTCAGCACATTTTCCAGTCTAATCATAACCCAACAAGTTCAGTCAACCAAGCTAAGCAATTATTTAGCTTGCTCCTCTGACTGATAGAAAAACATGCTTTTGTAATCATGTGTGTCTAGATAACACATTTCATATAAGGCAACTTCCCATGGATCAAACAGATCAATAGGTCTGGTCAGTTTATCTGCGCAAGTTTTAAGTTTACTTTACAGGATCGCATGAAAAGTGTCATCACTCACTGAAGTCATGTAAAATTCTCACTCATCTAACTTTTGAGGAGTTTTTGCTCACAGAACTCAACTAGGAACACATTTGGAACACTCTGTTGACTTATCTTGGACTTAACCAGCAAATTTAAGTCATAGATTTAAAGACAGAATTGGTCAACTGTTTCTGCTTTTCCTAGCTGTATTTTCCGACTCTGATAAATGCAGGAAATTTAAAAAGTTATATTTTAAAAAAAAAAATTTTAAAAAAGTGCTTTTCAGATTTTATTTTTTTTTTCATTTCTTTTTACAGCCCAGGGAAAACCAAGCAGCCACATTTCATTGAAGTATCCAAGTATTTTTAAAAATAGAAACCACTATAGGAAATCAAATTAAGGGAATACATAGCTGTTCCAGCAAAAACACACTACTAGGCACTACAGAACATCATTTGAAAAGGTGATAGATACTTAGCACAAGTCCAATCATTCCACCAGAACAAAAGGAAATGTGCAACAATGGTAAGTGCTCAGGCCAAGAACCACCTCAAAACCTCTGGCAACATGCCCATAAGTGCGTTGGTACATTGGAAATGAAATGTTTAGATAATTAAACTCTTGCTTCCAAAAGTCACATTTGGGGGGGGGGGGGCGAATCAGGAGAGCTGCTGCTGCGTCTTAACTATCCGGTGTGACCACTCAAAGGAAAAAAAGAAAAAGAAAAAAGAAAAGAAAAACCCATACTTGCTCAACTGTTTGTATTATTTTACATTTCACTGTCAAAAGAAAAAAAAAAAAGATTTCTCCAGGCTTTCCCATTATATTTTGAAGAGTTCTATCCTAATAGGATATAAGTGAAATTCAATTTTGAAAGCTTGGGACAAAAGGAAGGGGAAAGGCAAGTCTTTTTAATATGCTGAGCCACTGAAGATGACAACTATCTTGCTATACATAGTTCTATATTGATAGTTTCAGTTAATCCATTGTTCAAAACAAGCACAGACAGATTAGATGGTGGCTTTAAAATGTTTCTAACACTTCCTAGGGAATATCTAGTAAGAGATCATTTGGCACCAGCTAAGCAGCGCGAACTTGTTTAAAACTGACCTTTCCCCTTCCCTCCCACAGCATAACTAATCAACCATTTACACTGCTCTAGATCAAACCCAGAGGCCAAGAATGACATCCTAGACTAATTTAATTCCTTACTCTATTAAAACTACTTTCCTTAACGCTTACTCATTAGCATATTTTCAAGACTAAGTCATCAGTATGAAAATGGATGTCTTTCAGAAAAAAGTTTCCAAAAATAAAAAGGTGAAAAATAACAAGTTCTGCAGAACTAAAAAAAGCTTTTGTTTGTTTGTTTGCACTCAATTGTTTTCCAACTGAATCTCCAGGTATGTTGCCATCTAGTTGTGTAGCATACAGATAACAACACACCCTCCAAATGTAGGCTACAATTTCTTCTTTATTATGTCAATTTCTAGAGTCTAAGACTACCACCGTAATTGCTAGATGTATCCGAAGTAGCACCTGACCCATAAAAACAGCTTTCTAAATAAAGTGGTAAGTAGACATTTGCAAGTATCTACCCACAATCTCGCATACCACTGCAAACCTCATAGCCCCAAGCTCCATAGTGAACCTAATGGTTTTTCCATTGTCAAATTTGGTAATGAAATTCTGTTTAAATCCAAATGTTCATATTCATGTATGCAGAGGTAGGTGCTAAGAAGAATACGCACAGCTTCTGAGTCACACAGTTAAAATCTTTCCATATAACACCCAATCTGTCACCCATTTAACCAGCTAGTTCTTTGTTTAGCAAATCTGAATGCAAACTACACTCCTAGTTTCATAAATTTTTTTGTTCACAGCATGATTTTTATGAAGCTGCAGTCACACAAATATATTTGTTTATTTTAATAAGGCAAGCTGTTTTAAATACTGTTATTTAACAGTCAAAGAAAATATCCTTCAACATGTGTTAAAAAGAATAAAGGAAGGAAACAAGGTAACTGAAACACACACCATTAATGACCACAGAATGCAGTTTGGGTAGATACAGCTGTTCACCACTTAAAAGGAAACATTATGTCATATTTAGACAAAACTTTAAATATTTCCTATTTTTAAAAAAAACAAGCTAAGAAGGTCTTACAGTGCTGCATTATTAACACTGGGGCAAGAATTCACATTGGCATGGTTAATGACAATGTACCATGTCCTCATTTGAGGCATTATCATCTCCCCTTTACTATACTTTACTATACTATACTATGACAAAAGTGAACTAGATTTTACTTCAAGTTTGTGAAGACAATCCCTTATTTGTGACAGCCTGGCTCCTAAGAAAACTCGTCCCATAACATATCTGATTGCATTTGAGAAGGTACCAGTTGCTCAGTTATAGCCTTAATATGGAAAACATCTGACTTCAGTTAATTCATTACAAATTACTTTAGGTGCACTTTAAAACAGTATCTTTATGTGAAGCTAATTAAAGACATTCAAAGATTGGACATGGGGGAGAAAACACCATGTAATAGGAGAAAAAGTTTTAAAAATACATTCCCTAATCTAGTAAAACCTAAGGGAGACGATCCACAGAAGTCAAAAGAATCACTTTCATATTTAAAGTTCACTTTGTATTTTACAAAGAATAATTTCTCATATTAAATACATTTCCTTTGCATAAATGAAAATAAGAGTCTGCATTAATTGAAGATATTATTTAAAGTAAAAAAAAAAAAAAAAAAATCCCAATCCTGAGTTATGTATTTCTAGCAACAGGAATATTTTCACAGCAAAAAGTACACCTGAAATCTTTTCAGGGTAGCTGTGATTGAACAATGCTGATCTTGCCAGTTTTCCATTACCAGATTGAGGTCTAGAAGAGCTGAGGTAACAGGTTGAAAAATGCACTCTTTTCATTAAAGAAGCAGTCTAGCAGCATGTATTAACACAGTGTCTATTGTACATTGAGTTACAAAATTATTCTGAGATCCAAGAGTCCCTGGCTGATGGCCCAGTAAGTACAGATTTTTCAAACTAGATGGAAGTGACAGTCTCATTTACTATCAATTTTTATGGTATTGAAGACACACAAGAGCCATCTTCACCACTCATTTCTGAATTTTTAATCAGTTTTTGGCCACCTCTGTCCATAACCTAGACGAACCATTTAACACATCAGTAGCCTCTGAAACCACTAGTCATTAGCAAACGGCACTCAGGAATACAAAGAATTAGACATGATATTGACAATTACGATTCACCAGAACATGCGCTATTGATCTTTCTGTGACATGTGGCTTTGATTCAACTGCAAACATTAGGGAAGCAAACCACCACCATCACCTTCTACCACATGGATAAAGCTGCATCTTCACTCAAAATAATAATTCCCAAGACTTGACTAGGAACGAAGCATGCGAGAGTCTCAGCCTTCAAGCAATCCGAGCTACAGAGACTGTCAGAAGCCTTTTTTTATTCCTACATCGTACAGAAACAACAAACACACTGCTTCCATCCTTTCCCAGACTGTTCAGTTCCTTGTCCTCAGTCCAGTCTTACTTATTTCAGAACTTCTGTGTTTAACCTGGAGCATCTAAGCCTATCAGTCCAATTCCAGTTTTTTTTGTGTTTTGGTTTTTAAACTATAGGACACAAGACACATTCACAAAATTGTCTTAACAGGAAAAGGTCCTTACAAATCACAAAACTGACCATACATCCGTCAGTCGTGTTATCACCTGCATATTTAATCTCCTGCTACACACTTTGTATTCACTATAGTACAAAGAGAACACAGGCAATACGATTTCATAGAGTAAAAGGTAAATAGCTTTCATACAAGATCTGTATCAAAACACTATTTTGCTCACCCCTAAAGATCCCCTTTGCTTTGTCTTGTCATTTTCTTTAACATTCACTAAGTCATTAAAATTTAAAAAAAAAAAGGGTAGTTCTATGTTCTAAAAGAAGTCAGAATATTTTATTAAAAAGGCAGTAAAGCTGCAAAATGGTGAGTTTTCTATTACTGTCCCCCAATTTTTCTTCTGTTTAGTATACAGCACATAATTTGGGTCTAAAAGGCTGCAGACTGTTATTGAAAAGAAAGTTTAGCAGCTTCTAGCAATAGAAGGTTCCCATTACCAGATGATAATAAAGATTACAAAAGAATTTTATTGCTGTCTGATCATTGCAATGACAACACTGAAGCAGGGCAATTGTTCCCTGCATTTTTTTTTTTTTTAAAAGTTTTTCATATGAAAAATAACTATACACTTCACTCTTTATGACTGACTTTAGGCAAAGAGAAAATACAGCCAAGGGAAAAATCATAAGATAAGCTCTCCCTCAGTACTGCAGCTATATCAACAGTACTTAAAGTGGTGCAGACCGTATAAGGCAACTAAAAAAATCCCTAGGTAGAGCAAATCAACACAACTCTATTGAGATCAGAGAAACTGTATTCTCATATACATACTCCAGCTTAGGCCCTGAGACTCTTTAAGTATGTTTGTGCTTGAATTTTATAAAGTGCACATTACAGATGCAATCGATGGTAGCAGCCTATCATCTTCAATGGGAGCAAATGTAGGTCATTACAGGTACTTTCAGGAAAACTAACCCTGGAAACACAGCAGCCACAAACAGATCTTAAGCCACAGTAACAGAATTATGTCCTTATTCAATTCGTGTTTATTTGACACTTATTAAAAACACCATTCTAGTTTGTATTTCAGTCTCAGAAGTGGTTGGGAACCAGGACAAGGAGGTTATTCCCCTAAGTGATTTGATTACTTTTTTTTTTTTTTTAAACATCTTTTTGCCATCCCCTCTTTGACAGGATTCTTGATTATGGTTTCCAAAAGAGCATTTTTTCCAGGAAGCTTAGATCCCTTGGACCACTGGGCTAGCCTCCACCTCATGAATGTTTCTTCACTGTCTATTTCTCAAAACATGCAATTCTGCCCACCCCCCCAAAAAATTAAAATCCTCAGCAAATATAATGCTTCCCAGAAGGAGGTAACTTCTGGGACTACTGTGGAGAATTCCAGACCCATCTTCCATGATGGAGTGACTGGAGAATACAGAGGCAGATAAAAATTAATATATATGGAACATACCATACCACAAGGAAATACGAAAAACAACTCTACTATCACATATGAGGTGTTACCTGCTGACTGCAGCTTCAGAGTTGGACCATACGGTTATGATAAATGTAGTAACGTGCTCCTCCATTGATATGAATCTAAGCATTTTGAGATCTGATTAAGGAATGGAGCTATTGCCAGGCTAAGCCTCTACTGAGAAAACAGGTATCTCCATCCTTGAGAGGAACCGAAACGTCTCCCACAAGTATTCTGTAGCATACTATACACAAAATGGACGCATATGTTTAAATGCATACATTTGTTGCCTAGGTATTTTGCTGGAAGTACCCCAAAAGAGTAACTATCCATTAACGGCGTATAAATAAATACCGTAGCATGTCATTTCCCTTATTGCCTTGTTAAATGAAGTTTGCTAAAACACACTTGCTGCACTTAAACTAAGAAATTCTCTACCCCTCCAAACAAAACACTACATTGAAAGAACGTTAAGTTGTGCCAGAGAATATATCAAAGAAACTCACAAATACAAAACATACCATATGTCTCATTGTAAAGTGAAAGTGTCTGTGAACATACTCATCAGTTTTGCGAGAGACAAATCACCAAGACCCTGAAAGAAATTACTGCAGTCCTCTGAAGCTGGAAGTTATTGACCAAATAGACTTGGAGATCTTCCAGCTTGTTAAAGGTGCTAATGATTCATGTATGCAATTTTTGAAGAAAGAAATGAGCTTCAGCAGAGTTTGATTTTTCTGTCAAAAAGTCAAACTGCACTTTAAGTTGTGCAATGCTGCTATCTGCCTGAACATGCTGAGATACTTCAGAGAAAAATTATAATTCAATATATTCCCTAAACAACTTGCCTTCAACAAGGCAAAGATACGTATGAGGTTTCTGCCTACTGTAAATCCTAATTTTTAAACCAAGTAAATTCACATATGTGTTCAGCATCACTGTGCCATTAACACTGTTCCATTATTGGAGGTACCTACAAAAAATGCTCTTTAGTTTCATGCTGTTTAACACACGTTATCAAAAGCCTCTTGAATAAGGTAGGCAAGGGAAGAGCTTGTGGCAAGTGATCCTGTATTTATGCATTTTTATGCAATGCCATGGAAAAGTTCTGCCGCAGTACATTTGTCTGTCACATTTCCTGTCACTATGAAAAAAGAAATACCTTGTAAGTGTGTTTTCTGTTTGCTTACAGAAATTTCCATTAAAGCCAGAGAAAGAGAGGAGGGAGAAAGTTGTGTCTCACGCAGGAAGACTAAATGTGGTTAAGCAGACAGAGGAGGATAACAACTTTTGCCTCTATATGTATTATGCTCCTGAATTATAGGAAGTTTTTCCTCATTATCATTCATTTTCTGGAGTTTCTAGTTAATTCATACCAATCAATAAAGCTTTCAAAAAGACATAATTAAAGTGGAGAAGATTAAAAAGGAAAATTAGAGCGTATTATTGGGTGGGGGAAGAAAATGAGAAGCAAAAAACCACATTCTGAATCCCAGCCCAGAGAGGTAAGTGGATAATTTGAGATGTGTCTCGTTTCCAATCCTACAGCTGGAAATTCCCTGTTAGTGTCCTGTCCTAAATCACAATCTTGACAGCATACAGGAAAAGCCAACATGACCAGCAGTCATGAATAGCAACAACAGATCAGTTAGGTCAGTTAAGTCAAGCTAAATCTAAATCAGATATAAAGCTAAATAAGGTATATGCATATCAATAGTCTCAAAGCATTCATTTCTGTTCTCTTTTTAAGGCAGCTTTTCAATAAATAGTTCCATGTAGAATACCTTGTGAAGTGCAGAAACATGAACAAATCAAGGAAAACAGGTTCACTGTACAAATTCCTCTTGCAAATTCTGATAGGTAGTTGGTCTGGGTAAACCCTATTTAAAGAAAACAAAATGCATGGAAGACGTGCTTTGAGTTCAGAGCCCCTAACTGTGTATAAATAAAATATGTAAATGATTGCCATGAAGAGAATACACAGTAAGTTAATCCTCTTTAAAGATCATAGATGTATAGTACAAGGAAAATAAATTGCTCCAAGACAGATTTTCTAAATTAACTTTGACAGTAAGCCAAAGTTCAAATCAGGTAGTATTTAATCATGTATTGGACTTGCTGCATTCTTCCTGTTTTGGTTTTTGTGGGTGTTTTGTTTTGTTTTTTTTTTTTTTTTTTTTTTTTTTTTTTTTTTAAACCACACTTAATTGCACAACTCGATCCCAGATACACATATGAGTAACAGGCTTTTTGACGGCAAAGACTGTGTCCAGAAAATTGCAGAGTTGTCTTTGATGGAACTGCTACATTGACTGCTAAATTCTAAACCTCTTTGGCCCACTCATCCAGTGCGCCAAACTTACTAGATCCACATCTGTCCCGTACAACTTCCTCCAAATCTGAAATGACATTACCACATCATAAATTCACCAGAGGGAGAGTCACAGCATAAGATTAAGTTAGAGTAAAATAATATAATTACATGAAACTGTGGTGCTGGGGGGGGGGGGGGAATCCAACAAGAGGTAATGATGCTTCAACCTGACCTTTCAAAAAGGCTGGCATGTTAGTGTAATCAAACATCAACATTCAAACTCCTAAGAGAATATTCTTTTGAGCTTTTTCCATTATGTTGAAGCAGTAGGCCATCCAAATAAATGAAGTATATATACCTGCTTTTCCAAAGTAAATGCTGGAGGCACCCCCAGAACACCATTAAATCTAAACTAAATGAATATACACAGAAACATTTTCAGTCTGCCATAGGAAATTCTTAAGTACAACCAGTTACCGTTTGTTAGTACCATGATTATCTCACTATTGAGGAAACACATCACGAATTGTCCAGCCCCTGACTATGAAACTTGCCCATCCTATATCGTCAGAGGCAGTGAGATGTGAAGCACCCGGTTGCAGGGCAGGGGGATCTAAGTGCACTGCAGGCTGGATAGCAGCAGAGGGTACGTATGTACACACACACTGACCATAGTTGCAGAGAAATTGCAACTAGCAGGGTTTTTTTCCAAATTAAAAAAAAAAAAAAAAAAAGAAATTAGAAGTCTTTCTGTGGGTACAAAGAATGTCTTTCTGAAATAAAAAAAAAAGAAAAAAGGAAAAGAGTTGGACCTCTCAGTATTTTTGCATGATAACGTGAATGGCATGTATGGGTTTATTTTTCAGCCATAGCTCTGCTAAGCAAATGGCAGATATGCAAGTTTGTTTTAAATTCACACATTTAAGTGAAAAATATAGTACCAATTTTAACTTCTTCATAGGAAAGAGGCATTGAAAGACTTCGTGTAAGTCCAAGGCACCCTTCTGTTTGTTTTTGAAGGGGAATTTCTGGTCAGAAAAATAAACGGAGATCTACAAGATAAGGCTGTTTCAAAGAAGCCACACAATCAAATTAACTAATTTTCTCCATAATAAAATCATAAACCATTGATTAAGCATTACTGGGCTGGCACATTACCAGCTGTATTAATACAAAAGAGGCATCACCTACCTACCAGGAGAAGCACAGCCTTCACAGGAGTCAGCTGTACCATTACAGCCCTTGGAGGACAGTAAACCTCTCACACATCAGCACATACTCCTAAAATACCAGGAAATACGAGGCATGTACAGAGAGATCTAGCTAACTCCATTAATTACTGAGCAGTAGTAGGAACTTTACGATCCACTCAGTTTACAAAAACTGAGTTTCTAGGCATATGCATATTTCAAACGTCATTGTACGCGACTTTACACTAGCAGTTTGCTAAATGCAACCAACACACCATCTAGATAGATAATTATTGCTCAAGTGAGCTCTTTCACACACCAGCAGCCATTTGTGCAAGATTATGCTACTACTGATTTCCACACCTGTTTGTCCCGCTCACCCAATGCAACACAACCTTGTCACATCTACCTCCACTTCAAGCAATTTCTTCCAAAGATGAATAGGACTTACATATTCTGAAACTTAAGAAGGCATAAGCCGCAAGTATTTAAAAAAAAAGTTACTTAAAAAACCAAAACAAACACAGCCAGCAGACCACAGCAGAGAGGGAGACTGAGAATGTTCCAGACGTTCCAGCACCTCTCCACCTCCTGTTCCTCAGCTGCTCTCCTCCCTCCCCTAGGAAACTGCCCGGGTTTCAGCAGGAACTGGAATATACCAGATCAGAAATGAGAAAAGCAGGGAAGTAAAGTTCAAGCCTCTTTGCAGTGCGTATTCCACAATGTCGCTTTCATTTAAAGCTAGCTCCTAAACGTTTAGCAAGCTGCTGAACAACAAACAAGCACGCACTGTACTCACCGCCTCAGCTTCTCTTCACACCCAGCAACAAACTTGTTCCGGTCTTCAGAAAACCTAAGCTCTTACCTGGCTGTCTTCAAAAGTTGTGCAAATCTTCCTCCTTCACAGACCCACCAAAATCCTTCCTAGCGTTGTTTTTGCCTCGACGCCGCTCATTTTCCCTCGAGAGAAGAAAGATTTGTGCGGAAAGCCTCTCCCCCGCAGCTCGGCCGTTGGGGGCGGCGCTGCAAATGGCCGCCTGGTAGCGGGCAGGACGGAGCTTCCCCAGGTAAGCTCAGCTGCGGTAAATCACCGCACTGCCCCGGCAGGTGTGCACTGAAACCCGATTTACTCACCTCCGAACAAATTCAGCTTGCTTAGCACAGGGGGTAGGGGATGGCTTGGTTTTGTTGCTGTGGAACAAAGGGTAACCCGCTTGCCCAGCTGTGACGGTCTCACGAGTTTGTGAAGTGATGAAAAGATTCAGCAGGTTAAAAACCGGGGTCAGCAAGGTCCTTCTCATGCGGATTTGCATGTACGACAAAGACATGCTAACAGAGAGGCAAAGAAATGCTAACGCAGAAATAACGCCTTGCCCTCACCGAAAGCCCGCCTTTACCACCACCTCTCTCAAGCACCTGGTAATGAACCGCGTCCGTTGTTCCCCGCGAATAAGAGGCAGTGCAGCTATAAACTGACCTTACTCCTGTCTTAATAATGATCGTACAACCCTCACCCGCCTCACGGGGTTGGGTTTTGCAGTAGCAGCCATCTCTAGAGCCGCTGTCTGCACGTGGAGGTTAAAAAATTTTGTTTGCCACGAGAGAGAGAGAGAGAGGAGTGACTTCCTTTCATGCGGTAGTGTAATGCTAATAAAATAGTGGATAAACTCATGAAATCGATTAAAAAGCAAAACATGAGTAAACTTAACCTGATTTCTTGTACCAGGCCAGGTAACAGGAAATTAGTAAACTATATTTTAACAAAGCTAGGAGGTAAACCGTAACAGTCTTTACTCTCAACACTTCAGTTATTGAGAGGCCCCGTGGCCTCTCAGCCCATATCCTAAGGCTACGGATAAACCGGACAAACACGGTCTGGTCAGCAGCCCCGAAAAAGAAATCTTGAAGAGGTTTCCTCTTAGTCACTGAAAACAATACCATTGACCGTCACCACGTACTCTGTTTGCAAATAACAATGTACATTTCCAAGGAATATAAATTTTGTTTTGAAGGTAAATCGGAATTTGGGAAAGAGATGCTGACAAACAGTGTTAGGGTAACCGAAATCGACCAGAACTCACTGGGATATTTTCATAACATAGTTGTATTTGTTTACATACAAACAGAAATAATGAAGGAAGTTGATTTTAGATGTCTTAAAGTCATTAAAGAACAGGTCTAAAGGCCCAGAGAAAGAGATAGTAAGACAAAGGGTAAGAAAAAAAGTGGGCTGCTTTTCCAATAAGCTCTGCAGAGGTTTTATTTGATAATGCTAATCAGCTGGAAGTCAGACAGTAAATGAAACTGCCCTGTGCCTGGCTTTTTGACTCTGAGTGATTCCTGAACACCACACATTATCAGCAATAAAACTTTAAAAACCCCTCAGAGTGGAAGTCAAAATTCTCAGAAACCAAGGAAAGCACCTAAAGAAGGTTAGCTGGAATAACAGGATTCCCTTTGCAAAACAAGGTACTTGGAAAGGACTTAAGTTCAGAAACAAAAAATTGCAAAGCATTTGTTATTTTGAAAGATAACAGCTAACGCATTCATCAGTTAATCAGGCAAAGCAACTTGACTGTGAGGAATCTTTTTGGAGTAGCACTGAAGCTACAGGAGTTTTCTGCATTTCATGTAAAGCAATACATGCCATACAGGTTTGCTTCTAGTATTTTTCAGATGAAAAAATGATGCAGCAGAACCAGATAGATATGTGCAGTGGCTAAAGATGAACA
Organism: Platalea leucorodia; assembly: GCF_965183815.1. NCBI lineage: Eukaryota > Metazoa > Chordata > Aves > Pelecaniformes > Threskiornithidae > Platalea > Platalea leucorodia. Next base: position 65,642,310 of record NC_138827.1, read on the forward strand.
CAGATGAAAATAGTATTCTGGAGAAATAATGTAACTAGGAAAAAGTTTTAATACAACTGCGCATCCAGTTAGAGCACAAGTTTGAAGATATCATTGATCTTTTTGTTCCAATAGACAAGGAGTGAGTAACCTAGATCCTTCAGAATAGCGAAGGATGTAGGGAAATGTTTATCTAATCTACTTTCGTAAACTTGCCATAATTATAAATGTTATAACTTGAGAGTAAGCCATATTTTAAAAAGAATAATTTAATCTAAAGATACATTTCTGAAATATGTCCACTTACATAGGAAACAAGCTTTGAAATTTGGCAGACTAAATGGAGAAAGCCCCACTTTTAATACAACTGAGTCAATCTAGGCAGCTGCAGCAAGAGCACTATGGAAGTCCTTTTAGACCAGGACACACAAAGTTGTATCTTGGAAGTTTTCTGTATTTTGATGGTAGAACAAAAATTGAGCTCAATAGTTGAATGGGAGAGGTGGCTTTGACATTTATACATGGAGATAAAAAGTATCATGTTGCTATTATAAAAAGCCAGTGCTTAGGACCACAGATTGCCATGAGATTAGGGGTGCGTCTATGCAGACATTCTTCTTTTGGCGAATACCCTTCATCTCCTCTCAGAAAGATGAAAAGATTTTTAAACTAGAAGGAGCTGTGTTTGAATAAAAAGGGATTTCCTGTATGCTGGAATATAGACGAACATATTTAACATTTTAAGGCTTGAAAAGCAACTGGGCAAGACCAAATAGAAATAAGGATCCATAAACAACTCTGCCTGCTTGCTATGGTTTTCATTTCCACTGAATTTCAGAGTTAAAGCAAATTCTGCCCAGTCCTCTCCAACCCCCGGGGGACTCATTTCATCCCTTTTGATGCCACTCCTTGCTGCAGAGTCCTACTCTGCTATTGCAGATCACTTGAATCCCTTGTGGAGTCCTGAACGGTCTTTCCCTGACTGTGCTCAGTGGATTCCCAAGGGAAGAAAAAATACCCTCCACTGCGCTTCCCCATGGGGTTTATCTGCCCCAGCAACCTCTTAGCAGAACTTAAGGTATAATAGGAACATGCAAGTAAAATGATCCCTCAGAGTTGGCATTAGCTGAAACTAACATAAACAACCTAACACAATAACTCACTGGGGGCTGACAGTAATGGAGACATGCACCTAAAATAGGCATGATTATAGTTAGCTAGAAAAGGATATGATTTGTAAACAGAATATACACCTGAGAGAGTTTGGGAGCTTGCAGGCACACCCTCTAGACCATTACATCAAAATAGATGAAATTCGGTCCAGAGCTGCATCAGGTACATGCCCATCTGACTTAAAGACAACATAACTGCCCAGTCTCACATGAAATATAGATGTATAAATTATGATTTTCAGGAATACTTCCAAGGAAGTAAATTATAGCTATTAAAACAGAGTACATGGGACAGCACATTTCCAGCCTGTTTTAACCATTTGAAGTGACTCAGGAAAGTGGAGGCTCATTGCATAAGCCAAAACATACAGGCTAAGTGGAAGTGCTAATGGTAGCACAAGAAAAACTAACCCTCAATGCAAAGTAAGCAGAGATTTGTTTCTGTAGGTTTGGAACAAACAAACAAACAAAGCAAGCCAGTTCTGCAGATCTTAATTCTCCATCTCACTTTCCTGAGATTCTTTTCTAGCAGATACTTGGCTAAGCAAGGAATCGTATACATTTGTTTTCACTAAGCATACTGTATCTGAAATGAACATCTCTGGCAACAGACCAGAATTTAATGGGAATGGATTTAAGGAATGTTTAATGTCATATGAGTAACATCACTGCAAGCCCTCATTATTCTCAGTTCCCAGATGACAGCAATATACAAACTAATATAGTACTTACACAGCAGAATTCCTTCAGAAAAAGCTCAATTTTTTTTCAGCAGAAAATTAGAAAGAACAATACCTGGATTACACAAAACTAATGTCAGAGTTGTTGGTTACTTGCAGGTAAAGACAAAGAAAAACAAACATAACCTTGCTTCTTCAAAATGATGCTGAGCACATCACTAAGGGGAAAGCACAGCTCTAACCAGTTATGTGCTACACTCGGCCTTGCAGCGCTGCAAGGTCAGAAGCCAGGGCAAAGGGTACTTCAGAGAAATATGTTGTGTTATCTCCTGGTCAGTTCAAATGTTGAACGCACGGGGCATAGAGGCATGTGGGTTTATCTGAGAGTACAAAGCCTTCTGGGATAGCCTTGGAGGACTATGGAAGATGGCGCAAGCCATGTTCATGCAGGCTTGTCCATATATGGGGCTGAAGATTTCGATTTACTGTCCACACAGTCAAAATGACTCACAAATCTTAGTTGAAAGGAACTGAACATCAGGTTTAAAAAAAAAAAAAAAAATCTAAATGAGCATGTCACTGATGGCCCAAGACCACTTTCTGTAGGTCTCCAATCAAGGAATTGGATAATTGTTGGCATTTTCTGTCAAAAACTTTACAAAGCCTCATCAAAAAGATCACTTTCTTCTAGGGCTAAGTAGAGGGATGAGAGAAGAAAGACTGGATTTCAGCATATCATGACAGAACTCAGCAGGAATCTCTACAGGAAGAGCTACAAAGCATATTTCATTTGAAGCAATGAACTTTAATAGGAATTTCATTTTACACATGAATGTACCCTGTGTGATAATCTCCAGTCTGTTTATTCATCAGCTGGAACTCAGGATGTGAATGTGAAGGTGATAGGAGCAGCGAGTTTTGTGTTCCTGAAGTGTTAGAAAAAGTATTAACCTTTTAATGATTCTTCATTCAAACCCAGCTTTCACAGTAAAAATTAAAACAATCCATTTTGTTTTCTCTGCAATATTAAGCACAAAAGGGAATCCTAGCTCATAGTTGGAGAAACAGTGAATATAAAAGATTTTATGCTATTTACATCTGTTCAGGAGTTGTGTAAATGACACACAAACAGTGGGATCATCAATGTAGCAAAACAAAACCATATACAATGTTTGAAAATTTAGCCCAAAGGCCTTTGTATTGGTCCTGATCCAAACAATCATCTTTCAAAAGCATCTTTTTTTCAAAATATCCAAGATAGCCTAATTCCAATTGTAAGTAAATGTACTGTGAATTTTTTTTAATGTGATTTACTAGGGGGTTGGACAGTCTCAGAGAACTGATAATGGATGTTATGGAGAAAAACTGTGAATTTCTTTGAAATCAAGGACAAAGCAAGGATTTGTCACTCATTCTGATTTCGGTTTCCTAGGATGTAAGCCACAGGTAGTTTAAAACAGAAAATTATTCTGCATACCATAAATAGGTAAAGAGCATCTGAAAATTATTCCTAAGAGTAGTAAAATGTCCAATTATAGTTTTTCACTCCCCCCAAAAAATATCCTAGCAGACATAGCAAGAGATTTTTTCCCGTGCTCTACAGGCTTTTAGCAGGAGAATACATTTCTTTCTGTGTGTTATTTATCTGGAGGAGGAATTAGATACATTAGCCATTCAGGACTTTTCCTACAGCTTGCCTTTTCAGTGGATATTACTATAAGGTATTCTAGATAAGCGGTTTTCTTCCTCTGTTTAATTATTCCTGCCACCTGCGTAGGTGAGTCAACCTCACATACTAGGCTTTCCATCAGGAGCAGCACATGCCTTTCAGGAAGGTACTGTCTGTTATCCTGTGATATATCACAAGTTAACAGCTTTCTTGACAGTATCAGCTAGCACATTTGAGACAGTAAGGATGTGGAAAATCACAACTCCCCTTCAATATCCCCTTCAAAACAAGTTTCTGGGATGGAATATTATATTTTGTTCAGACATACTTGTACTATATACCCTGTGGGAACCACTGGAAAAATCAGTTTATCTCAGCTGGAAGCCCAGCTATGTAAACTGGTGCCATGCTCATACTATGTGCAAAGAACAATGTATGCACCGCTTGTACACACTATCCCTTCACTGAGAATTGAGAATGAGAGCTATCTGCACACATAGTATCGCATAAATATTTGGCATTTAAGGGGTTAAAGGATCTGAGAAATATTCATCTTTCTCTTAAGTATCTATATGCTAAACTGGGGGATGCTGAAGTACTTCTGAGGTTGTGGGATCCTACCAGCCATGTCCCATGCTGGAGTAAAGTCGTTGTTCACGCCAGGTTTTCCAGCCTGCTCCCTTCCCTGTGAAGGGAACCCAAATGTCCCACCCCACCTAGGATCACACCCTATTCCTAAGAGATCCCTGAGCTGGACAGCCAGGGAATCAGGGCCAAGGGAGCACTGGAGAGTTTACATGAAAGTATTATTTTCCTATGCTGATATAACACTGTAAGACCCATATACTTAGTAGCTAGGTCTCAATGTTTTCTTCCAGACTTCAGGTATTTAAAGTGCTTTGAAGATGAGTGTGTCTTGTTTGTGGTCATGCACTTAACGTACTGCGGGTTTGAGAACAGAATTTACTGGTACGCTTTAGCACTTCCTAGCATTAGAGGTGAGATTCTCATTGCAACTAACTTGAATTCAGTGTACTTCAGACAAAATTTCAATGGGACAGGTCGTAGGTTTTTTCACTGACCTCTGAACAGAACCTAAACAGTCTTCCCCTTCTTCCCCATATCATTAATTGAAGTACAGGTCCCTCATACAGCTCTTACACAATACCCGCAAAGGAAAATCAAGTATCAATACAATTGGCTTGTAGTGCAGAAAGACCTTGTCTCTTCTATTTTTTTAGATGTTAATTATCATTTTTTCCTCTTAAAAACTGCTCTGTAGATCTCAGGAGTAGCAAAGCATGTTATGTTATCAGTTGCTATGGTAACTAATCTTTTCTAAAAGGGAGAAACAGAAAAAAAATATAGCAGTCCATTTCTCACTACGAACAAAGGATGCCACTAAATAGTCTTTATTTTGCAACCCATGGCCTTCCTTTGTTTTACTTTTATTTATAAATGATCACAACTGATTTAGTACAGGACTACGCATTTTTTTCTTTCTTTCTGAATATTCTGAGTTTCCTGTTTCCATGGAGTGTCAGAAAAACAATTTAATTGAACTCAGAAAAAAGTAGAGGGTTTGTGAAAGGGGGTTGAGTCAATTCCAGATCTCAGATTGATTTTTTTGTGTGTGTGTGAAGGTATAATATTAATGAAGAGTCTTTATGGGACATACTTTGGGTTGGAAATGGTTACGCTTCCCAGAAAAATTACATCTAGTGAAGAAATTAGGGCAAATTTTACCATATTTCTCTATTTCTTTCTCTCTGTCTTGAACCAGAGGGATATCACCAGGACTGGAAAGGTCCTTCCTGTCTTGGTCACTCTTTGACCCCAATGCAAGCCTCCCCCTTGCAGTGGGATGTAGATTTAGTTTATACTCCTTTCATAATAAATTTCTGAGGTATCGTTTGCTGGTGGCACAGAACTCCTGACCTATGTTTGCTGAGTCTGACGGTGGCAAACCATAACTCTTCAAAGAAAAGTACCGGCATCAATTGGCTAAAAGAGACATTTCCTTCTACCCAATCCGTATCGGTCAGTAGTCTCTGAGGCTTCTGCCCATAGATATGGTATTAACAATCTTAATCAAAACCCGTAAAAAAAAAAAGCACTACTGGCGTATCTTTATCCCAGTGTCAGACTCAAACAGAGCAGTTTGGGAGCACTGCTCTCGAGAACCTCCAACAGCGCAGCTGCTGCAAGGAGCAGCCCTTTGCCCGATGGTAGGGGTACCCCCAGGCACAGAGACAACACACACACTATGACAAAAGAGACAGGGCCATTTCCGATGTTGAAATATGAGAGAAGGTGATGGTGGTGAGTAGGAATAAAGAGAATGCTTTTATAAAAGCTCCCTAAATCATGTCAAAAGATTTCTCATTTGCTTTTCTTGCCCACTTCCTTTCTACTCACTACTGTCTTCCACAAGACAAGAATCACGAAGAAGTAAACAACCGAATTCAAAGAGTTCTGTAACAAAAACATGCTTGATATATTCAGGGGTGCAGAAGAAAAAGCAAACAAACTAGCAATTGTATGAATGGGCTTTCTTAGCAATCTACTGGCAAAGGAAGCTCATACTTTGCCAGACTGAAAACTGCTTCCACACAGACAGCTTGGGAACGGCGGCCATTTAATAAGTGGTTCCACTTGGCATAACTCTGAGCAATGGATTACAGTTACTTTATCAGACTTACCAAATTACTCACCTGCCTACAACAAAAAAGTCACCTACAGGAGATAAATGTAGCTCACCTGTAATAATACTCCCCTTCAACTGGTGGCAAGACAGAAGTGGTACTCTGTAAAGGACAGGAAATTCCTTAACCCTTCTAATTGCTGGCCTTAGGAACTGGAAGCAAGCACAGAAAAATGAGGATCTAAAGAATTCTGTAATATGCATCATTAATTTCTGTATTTAGAACAAATTATAGAACAAACAAGTGTTTATTGCAGAAAAGAGTTCTATGGTCATGACTTATTTTCCAATATCTATATCAAGAGCTGGATAAAATAATTTATTCCCTCAGCTAAAATCCTCCGTATCTGAAGAGACATTGCAATGGAGATGAGATTCCTCTGGAGAAGCTCTAATTCTGCCTTACGGAAGAGAAAAAACTATTATATGAAATATTTTTTTTATGTTCGGATGCTACAGCATCAGCAGAGTAGCTGTGAGGAGGAAAGAAAACCAGGTAGAAACTAGCCTTGAAGTATGTTTGACAGGAAATAAACGAAAAGCTGTAGATCACTGAAAAAGTGGCACAGCCAGACCTTCAGGGAACAGGGAAAGCTGCAAAAGCTTCTAGAAGTTTTTAGGGTTATTTGAGACCAGCTAATTACACAGTTGAGGGAGCTGAACTCAGGCAGGGCTGGTGATGGGAACAGAGCTGCTTGATCTAGGTCACAGAACTGCTACAGCGCAGGTTTTTCTATCTGAGGGACTTTTATAGCTCCCATCTGCATAGTATCTAAGAGCCTTACACTCTTTTAATGTGTTTATTCTCAAAACGTCCCTGTGAGGCAGGGAAGCATTGTTATTACCATTTTACTCATAGGAAACTAAAAACTGGAGACTGTAGGGAAGATCCTCAGTTGGCATAAATTGTCAAAGCTCCATTAAAACCAAGAGCATCCACTGACTCTCCAGTAAGGTGAGTGGAACTAAGATGATTTAAACTGGCTGAGGTTTTTTCTCTACATGATTTATCCAAGGTCACACAGGATCATGATAGTATTGAAAAATGAAACCAGGCTTCTGACGAGCACTAATGACTGGCCTATCGCTTTGATTTTTCATGTCTGATATCGGCAAATGTGATTGAAGAAGAAACCTGAGCCTCAGAGCTGTAAAATGCATGAGGAGGCAGATACACGGTTTTAGCTTACTTCTGCTATGGCAGCCTTTTTCTGGTCCTTTCTGACTTTTTATCTGTTGTTGGGTTTGAGGGGAGGAATAATTCTTGCTGTATTTCTGATGATGCATTTCTCTTCCGCCACCCCTGCTTTTCCCTCAATATGTACTTGCCCATCAGTTGCCATCACACTTTCCACTCCGTCCCCAGCCCTGGGGTCCTATACTCCCTCCCCATGCTGTGGCACACTTGGTGGGATACACCAGCAGCCTGCTGGGGTCGCAGGCTGCTGGTGCATCCAGGGCTGCATCCTTTGCCAATGCCCAGCTGCCAGCAGAAAGCATTTCCAGGCTAAATACACATTATCTTTCAAAACCAATGCCTTTAGCATCCAAACACTACAACATGGTTTGGTCAAGTATCAGCAAAAAGTCCATGAGGAGAGCAGAAGATGTATCATCAGTGCCTGGGGCTGGGGAGACCGGTATTCTACCAGCAGCAGAAAATACCAGAACTTGATGGAAGATGCTTGTTTCTTATGGAAGTGAAATTGGGAGATAAGTATACAGAATTGAGGCATTTTTCCAAAATTAATAGCCAGTTGTTTTAAAAGTACTTTCACTGAATTTAAAGCACTTTGAATTTCACATTTGTGAAACATAAAAATATTTTGTACATTTTTTTGTACTTTAGCAGCAACAGAATAAAAGTAAACAATTCAGTTCCTGCAAGTTGCTGTGCATATTAACTGCTATACTAAGATCCATCTTACCTGTTGATGCTACATCTGGCGGCCTTGAACGACATTCATAACATTTGAATTTTTCAAATAGAAAACTTGCCAAGCCTCGAAACAATGAGCAGGGATGACAGATGTCAGTCATTTCCTCTGACAGGTCAAATGCAAATTTTTGCTTGAGTGGTTTAGGTTTTTGCAGCATTTAAAGCAAAACAAGAATTATCACTAGAGTATAAAATGAATTAAGGTGCATAAACTAAATGCCAAAGACAGATATATATACCGATAATATAAAATTACTACCATGCGAACAAAGTGCCAACTAGGGGCAGCATGGAGAGCATACTACTGTCTATCAAGACAGAAAAAGATTTGTGCTGTCATTGGAAATACTTTTACAGCAGTCAAAAGAGAAGGCTTGAACTTGACAAAGAAGGTCTGCTCTTTCTTTGATCCTATCAATCAAGAGTCCAGTAGGTCCTCGCTCAAATAGGTTGTATCTTAGTTTCACCCTTGGACAAATACCAAGTCTTTTTCCTTCTACCATTCTGAAGAACAATTGATTTATGCTTTTTTTAGGAATGTAAGAAATGATCTTTGGAATGTAACTGATACTTGCAGGATTACTGACCACTGCCTCCACAGGAAAATGTCAAGGTGACAAATACATTCGAGGATGACTATTTTTAATGTTGGATGGCATAGCAGAAAACTAATTACAGACGTCATTTATGTTTTATTTGTGCAAGGAAGACACTGTCAGCAGCATACTAATATAACGCAATAGGCCAGATAAATTCTGCTGTTGCTTACACTGTACAGAACCCACCGTAAGTCCACTTAGCTATAACAAATGAAAACTACAGCAGGAGAAAATCAAAGTTATGCTATCAGTTGGTAAGTTGTCTCAGTGCCCACAAATACTGTCCTTTCTGGCAAAGAGCTCTGAGTTTAAATCTCCATCTCTTATTCTGTCATGCTCAAGCCAGGATTTAGGAAGCAGGAAACAGATGTGGCACAAAAATATGTCTGAAATAGGCAAGGCCAGCTGGGAGGAGCAAAAGGTGAAAAAAGCTTAAGAAATTTTTCTACAACATTCGTTCCATCTTTTCTCCATCACCAACTTTATTTCAGTCCAGATTTCAATTCTTTTGCATAGTATCTTAATTTTGTCAGTTATCGCATTTATCTACATGGGATGATTTATAAAGTGCCAGACTCCCCACCTCAGTTGTAAGTCCTAGGAGCAGAAATCTATAGGCAGATTTAAAGTGTATAATATATTTATATATAAAGTATATATAATATATCTCCTAGTTTTTGATAAATAAACCCCAGAAAACTACTGGTCTGGAGTCTTATAAATTATAGCTTAAGCAATTTGAAAGTCAGTATTATTTTACCTTTTTTGGCTTTCAATGTATTAGATTCTGTTATTGTGCAATAATCACATATTAGCACGTCTCAAATACTTACAATGGTACACGCATGTAAATCCTCCTTGTGAGAATCTGTCTTAGCATTTAGGAACTATTTTGGCTACAGGCATGACCAGAAAATCTGTGCACAGGGTCCACAATCTGAATATCCAAACATTACAGACTAGAAACTGCCACACTCAAAAAGCAAAACAATCTCTTTTCTGCAGGAATTACTAGCTCAGCACAGCAGCACATGAGCGTAAATAGACAGGTACTGCTCTAGAGCTGGCTTCTGTTTGGAAGGGCTGAAATATGAGAGGAATAAGCTCTAATCATTTCGGGGGGGGGGGGGGGGAGGGGGGAAGGGACGGAGGAGTACACCAAGGGAGCGGGGGGACACCAACCAAAAAACCCCTATATGGACCGCATCTTTGATAGGAGAGAATGCAGAGAACCCACAAATCAAATCCTTGGATTTAGGATTAAGGACAAAAGAAGGTGGGAATCCTTTCTGAGGCCAGTTCAGAAGGCTCCTACAAGACTTGGAAAAACAATCACATGGATTAATGACAGTTGAAGGTTTTTTTCCCCTTTAATTTCTTGCAAAGTTTAATAAAAAGGCAATACCTTTTAATAGGAGCAACTAATGGAGTTGGAAAAACAGATAAACTTTCTTCAGGTATCTTCAGCTGTTTAAAGCCTACAGAATTTCTCTTGTTTACATCTATTAAGCACCATAGTTACAGCCACGTTAGTACCACTTTTCTTTTCCCTTTATATCTCTATTCAAAAACAGTATGAATCCTGAATCCACAAACAGCACAAATCCTACGAAACCTGATACTCGCTCACTAATGTGGAATATCTCAATGCCACCATCAGATAGCTTTTTACATATTATTCATCAACAGCAGAAGAGGAGATGCTAATAAGTTTCAACTCAAGGGTACCGTATAACATAACTAAGCCCATATAGTTTAGCTAACACAGCCAGCTTTCCAAGATTATTTTACTATGCATACTTTGGTCCTTGCAGCCGGACAAGCTGGGGTTTTATTTGTTGTCTTTTTTTTTTCTTTTTTCTTTTTTTATGTCTCCACCATCTGTTTTATGAATCCTTGAATTTATAATATAAAGGTCATTGTTTCAGCATATGGGGAATTGGATTTCACTCATAAGGCAGAGGTTGGAAAGAATTAAATGAATATATACATTTTAATAAATATATATGTGCATGCGCCACCATAAGTGTTTTAGACCATGTGACTTAAAGTATTTGATAAATTGCTAGGAGGGTTCTTAGAGGGAAGTCTTGAATGAATGGCCCCAAGGAAGAGCTTTGAATCGGATCTTTGGGGATCTGGTACAGATTCTCCACATTTAAAACAGACAGAATTAAGGCAAATTCCTGATTTTTTTTTGGTGTATGTCTGTGTAGAAAATACTGTTGTAGTACTGTATTGGCAATATAGCAAATGTCCACCTAAAATCCTACAGGAGAGGAAGGTGATCTTAAAACTAAAACCTGAAATAAAACAGGTTTCACTCAGGCTCTCAGAGACTCGTACTCACCAGCACTGGGATGTCTGTGATGTCCAAGAAGTCTGTCCGGCTGTCAGGGCAGGGGCCAGGCAGGAGTCAGGCACCCCAGTGCCCCTGTCTCCAGATGTTAGGTCCAGAATCTGCTGTGATGACAGGGAGGACAAGGGATGGCAGCCGTCGAGTCCTTGCCAGATCTCTGCAGTTCTTTGTAGGCTGGTGACAACGTTTGGGTTTTGAATATGTGTTTTTGAGACCTGCTGGAGCTGACCGTGAGGAGTATCTCCATCCTGTCTCCCCTCTGTGAATCATCAGGAGTCATCACTGTCCTTTGTCTCCAAAGCTGGGTGCCTTATGAAACTGCAGGTAGATGCACTAGGGTCTTGAAGGTGTGCCAGCCCTGGTGGGTTAACGTGAGCCATTCTGAGAGTCCCTTTCCTGCTCTTTGCCCCTTTGGTGCTTCCACACCCAGGCATTCCCACCAATTCCCCATTGACACTGACCTTCGCCTTTCTATTACAGTCCTTTACATCTGTCTTTTTGAGTGTGTGTGTGTATGTACTGCTTTTGGAGGGAACTGTCTAACGCTTAGAGTCAAGGATTACTTTAGACAATGCTTTGTAAGATATGAACTTTTGGTGAATGATTACTCATCCACATCCTTAGGATGTAAAACCAGACAGCAAGGCAATCCTACAGCACTTGCAGAATGTAATGCAGCAGAGATCTGCACAGCTGAGATATCAGAAGACAGCCAAATAGAAACTAACTTCTCCTCTGTGACCACAGAAAGAATCTCACAAAATATCACTTCTGGCAGTATTAAAACAGTGGCTACTAACATCCAGTTTCTTACTGCTTCATTCATTTGGAATTTCAACAGCATCACGATCCTTTCTGGGGCGAGGGATAAGGGAATCAAGGTGCTGACATTCAAAGATGGACACAGTATGTGTGGGACCTCTGCTTGGATATCAGGACAGAAGCCTGTGAATGGCTAGTGTTACTTAACCAATTTCAAAGGTTGGGCAAGGGAATTATGGGAATTTGTGATTGGTATGTGTATGTGTAGATATGTGCATACTATATACTTACAAGGCTGTGGGTTCACTGCTTAATGAGTCCATCGGAATCAGAATGGCAAGAGGGGCACAGCCATTTGTGATAACTCTCTTGTACTCCTTGCGCTAGGATGGCATCTTCCTTCCTCCACCCAAAAAACAGCCTGAGAGCAAGGCAAAGATAAGAAAAGTTACATGGCATATCACTTTCAGTAGCTGATTTTAACAATTGTTTTTGAGGTGTGATTATTTTAGGACTGAAAAAGCAACCTTTCTACTATTATATCTGCTATTACTTCTGGGGATAATTTGTTATTGCTTAAGCTAGGTAATTAGAAAGTTAACTTTTAAACTATATTTGTGTTGTGGAATTCAAAGCTCTGGGTAGTTATTTCAATAAGGATTTATGGAGTTTTGTTTTTCCAGCTATACAGAATGCATACAGTGTAGTACATAAAAATAAGGTCGCATTTTATGATCCCCTACTTTGACACCTGAGAACAGTTAAGAATCAGTTGGAAGCTCAAGTGTTTCCAGTCATTGACTTCCCTACTGTAGATAAAAGGCCAGGCTGGGTTTTAGAAGCCTTTCCTTTTCACAATATATGGTATATTCTGTCTAAATTAAGCACAGAGAATTTACAGGAGAAAAAAAGGTGAAAATCACAAAGATCTCAATTAGTAACATAAAATACTAGCCATACTTAATAAATATTCAAACATTTTCAATGCAGCACAGCAGACTATACATTTGTCTTCAGCACTGACTTCCCTCCTCAGCCTCATTCTCTATTTGCAGGTCAGACAAGTTTAACATATCGCCACATTAGCTCCTCTCAGCTCACGCTGAGGGAAGGACCCCCGCAGTATCACGGCTGTCCATCACACTGAAGTGATTAGACAAAATCTTGCTTCCCCTGGCAGTGATGAGCTAGCAGCGGTGAGCCTCTGCCAGCCTGGTCCAGCTCCCCACTGACTGTTGCAGCCGAAGCTGAAAATCCACCATGTGTTGTCATCCCCGACAGCATCCGTCAGAGGCTGCCTGTCAGCTCGCTGCAGTTTTGACCCTCAAACACTGAGCCAGTGTCTCCAGCTTACCATACCTCAGCATACTGCCGTGACGGGTATGATAGGAGGAACAAAGGATTTGCTTCTCAAAACCTGAATTTTTCTCTGCTTTTGTTTTTCAGTATTCCTGAAATTATTTTAAAAAGCACTAATGTTAATCTATTTGAACACAATAAAGCGCTCACAGTCCCAAATTCAGTTACGACAACATATATTCATTAAAGTCCTCCAGACAATAACCTTAGTTCCAGTTTGGGCGGTCTGAGATTATAAATTTTGATTTGTCAGTGATAAACAGACAGTCATACATTCACACATATGAGCGATTTTCACCGGTATCAGCGTGAAGCATACTGTGGAAAAAGGGCAACATTTAACTTTTTTTTGGTAACTTTACATAGCCCGTATCATGCCTCTAAGTGCTTGAACCCATCATAAGACAGAAATTTCACCTTGGACGGAGTCCTTAGGAGTTAATGCAGCTTTAGAATAAGAAATAGCAACACAATCTGATGCAATCTTTGAGATTCTTTGAAACCGTAGGTACTAAAGAGCATTTTTTTCTCTTTTTGTTAGTACGTTTGCATACAAATATTCATTCCCCAACACAACACAACTACTGCTGTTTTCACAAAAATCTAAATATAGAGGAAAGAATTCCACTTGTTCCATGCAAAGGTCTTTTTCTTTTTTGGTAGCAGAACACTCTTTATGAGTCAGCAGCAGTTTATTGCTTTTCTGTCTCAAGAATTTTTGAGGCAGGCTCTCAAATTAGGTTGGATCTTCACTCACGTCAGTCAGAGAGAACTCACTGGTTTCACTGGCTGCAGACTGGAGCAGATCAAGTCTTTATCCCCAACTTTTTTCTTTCTCAACTCAACATTTTGGTAAAACGTGTACAAAAAGTTTCATGAAAATTCCAAAGATGTGGCAGGGAGTCCCATTAACATTACTGATTTTATTGGTCCTTCTGTATCTTTATCAACGTCTTTTAGAACTGATAGAGAACTTAACAATGCTCTAAAAACTGTTTGCTCTCTTACAATAAATATCATAATCTCTCCTACATTTACTCAATAGAATGTTAAAGCTAAGGTAAGTAGATGTAACACCCCGCAGGCACCATGATTTTGGAGTAAAAACATATAGCACTGCAGTACGTAACAGTAATAAATACTGATATAACTACAGGAGAAGCCAAAGAACTTAAGTACAGACATGTACTGCTATCCATCGGGTATACCTGAAAAGCATGACAGTTACAACTCGATAGACAGCAAAACAGTTTTCCCCATATGGTTCAATGTACAAGTAGGGAAATGCATGCAGGAACTCAAGAAACACACACGATTTAAATATACGGGGACAGTATACAACAACATAAGATCTTTCCTGTTCATATTGCAGTAGAACTGTCCAAAAGAGCAAGATCTCGATAGTAGGAAGGCAGCTTAAAGGCAAGAGGCATAGCTGTACGCAGGATGCTCTCTGCATTCTTATTATAGTGCAGTACAAAAATAATATTGAAATACAAAAAAAAAAAACATGTTGTGGGCTATGTGTATTCCTTGTAGTTATTTTAACATAAAAAAAAAATACTACAACAAAACAAAACAAAAAACTGTGGAAAAATACCCCATAGTTTGGGTTTGGGCAGCGTAAAAGGGAAGGGTGACAAACTGGGTGATAAAAACACTTAACGGAACAGGCTACTAAATGATTAATGATTAAACTTCAAAAAACAAATAGATAAGTAACCAAACATGCAGTATTACTAGGGCTTTCAAATACGCAGTGCACATGGTCTGCCCACAGACTACACAACCTACATCATGGCTGCTTAAATGCCATGTAAACCCAGACCAGAGCCAGATCACAAATAAATTTATTTCAGCCTTGATTCAGTCATGAAGAATTATGGGTCTGTGAACCTAAATTTGACATTGTGCAAACTAAAGGAACAACTAACCTGGAGTTTGAATACAACTAATAGTTAAAGGTAAAGGACTGAATTTATAGAAAACATGTCTTCCAGGAGTTCATGGGGACTTGGGCTCTAGTGTCATGTTGCAACCAAGAAAGTTACAATGTGTTTAAACAGGATTATTCCATCCAAGTGGAAAGATTACTTTGTATTTGACAGATTGACTGGCACGCTGGAATTTTGAATTTGCATCAGACATCTAAAGGTTATAGGGATGACTGTACTCGTCAGAGAAAAGATTCATTGAGCACGGTATCTGGCCATTAGCAATAGCCATTCGTAGACGCTCAGAAGGATATGAGCCTGGGATGGAGTGATAATTTACCTGTCTCTGAGCTTCCAGCAGTTCCCAAACTGGCAGTTGCCTCGCCAGTACCATGATTACCTGACTCTCTGTAATTTATTTAATCACATTTTGAACCCATCAAAACTTGTGAAATCTAAAAAGTTCAGTGGGTATGAGTTTCTCAACTTAATTATGCATAACACAAAAAAGTTCTTTTCATTCGATATGAACTGTCTGCCTAGTCATTTCATGTGCCTGGGTTTATGTCCTTTGAATAGAGAATCATCATTCCCTCAAGACCCACCCCCCCATTCGTTCAGGATTGTATAGATCTCCTTAATAACCATTTGCAATCATTTCTTTTCTAAGCTATAGAGTCTTAGTTATTTCATTTCTTCTGCATACAGAAGTATTCTGTACCTCTGATCATTATTCTCTGTGTTTTTCTAGGTTACTATATCCTTTTCTGAACCAAGGTGAGCAGACTTGTAGCATATATTTAAACGTGAATTCCCCAAAACTGTATGGCGCCATATAACGATGTTTCATCCCGTCCTTTTCAGTGTTTCCTAACACCTTCGCTGCCCTGCCCACCACCTAACAAAGCTAACATTTATAGGTAACTACAGATAAGCTTATAATTCTCTTCCAATAATAGCATTTTTAGAACATACCATGATATATGAAGATTTTGTTTGCTTGTTTTCCCCTGTGTGCATGGCTTTTTATTTATCAACACTGAATTTCATCTGCTGCTTACTTGGCACTGTGAAATGGTAGAACAATGGTCTGTAGCCATCCTCAGTTTCGATACTCTCTATCATCGGCAAACTTTCTTATTCATCCCTTTCTCATCATACAGGAATATGTTAAAAAGCAAGATTTCCAGCATCTCATTTCATTGTAAAAATAGACCACTTCTTCTGACTCTGCTTTCTAACTTTAAAGTAGCTATCAGTTTCTGAGAATACAGTTTCTTTGTCTTGTGACAGGTTAGTTTCTTTAACAGCCGTTGGCAAAGAACCTTGTCATACGCTTTGGTGTGCTTCAGGGGGGGAAAACGCAGCTGGTGCAGAGCAGACCTATGGAATTAACGAAAAGATGCAAATACGGCACTATAGTGGGGATCAAAATACTCAAGGATCATATTAAAAGACTAGCTTATTACAATTAAATATACCTTCTTACTGAAAAAAAAGTCTTGTAAAAATGACTGCTTAATCTGAAAAAAGCTGTGCTGGAAGTTGAAATGTGACTTAGACTAGAAATAGAGTGCATTATTTTTAAACAGTGAAGACAATTAATCATTCAAACAAATAACCAGTGACAGCGATGGATTCTATACCATGTACAATGTTTCTCAAAAGTATCTTTCAGTTAAAATTATTTCTTGCAAGTTCTATGTTTTCTGTTATGAAGAAAATTAGATTAGTCTGTTCTAATGGCATTTTCTGAGCCGAGTCTAGAGTCTACTTAATGACGTGCTGCTTTATTAATTCCTTTTTTGGTCCAGTTCCTGGAAAATGTACTAACAATCCACTTCTGTACGAGCTCAGCCTAGAAATCTTACACAGATATTAGTTTACTAAAAATAGTTAATAGTTTTCTCTCTCTAATCTCATGAAAAGAAACGTGCTATATTAATAAGCATTCACACTGTGGTATTTACAAACAGTGTGCCACTCTGGCGCAGACTGTTCTTATGTGAACACTTTGGATTAAAATATTTAACCGCTACCAGATCTCTTCCTTGAATCCTTTGTCTGGATAACCTGCACAACAGACATCCATATACAAAGTTAGTAGTTGGCCACTTTCTGATTTAAATTTCAAGCTAAACTGCTATAGAGATCCTATGACAGATGCAGAATACAACAGATGCTTAAAGGAGCAATAGATGTCTGCTCTCATCTCCTTGAGTGATGGCGATATAATGCCTTTATTCCAAAAATTTCTGTGAAGATCTCCCATGTGGCAAAAGGCAGCCAGCATAGACAATGAGAGGGTTCACTGCTTTCAGCCTTATGATTATACAATTATCTCTGTCTGATAAACTGCTCCAGAATCGTCTGAGCCAAAAGCCATAAGCCTGTTCAATGCTATATCAATTTGTGTAATATATTTTCCTGTAATCAAATATCATATTTCTGTTCTAGCCAACTTTAACTTATATTGAGACCATTGCCTTCAGCTTTCCAAAAGCCATAAGATCTCAGTGTGTACATAGAGCGATTGTCCTTACTCCAAGCTCCATAAACAAAAAGACAATGTATTTATTTGGAATGCATCAGCTCTATCTTTTTCCCGCAATGCTGGAGAATGTGCCCAAGCACATCTCAAACAATGCTCGTAATTTGTAGTTTACTGTCTACACTGCTGACAGTTTAGAGATCAAATAATGAAGTGTGAGGTGCGCTGATCGCTGCAGACCTAGTTATGTTACATCTCAAGAGAAGATACGCAGCAGACTCACAAGCATCAACCGCCACTCAACAGCTTATTAATCAGAAACCTGCTGATCTCTCATCATTTTTGCTATTCCACGCTGTCAGGAGCTATGTTTACACAAGAGCTCTCAGTGAAGTTATTCCTAGGAAGGATACAAATACCTGTCTGGTCCCTTTTCTGACTGTAGAACGTGCTCATTGCCAAATCCAGATAGGGCTCTCCAGATAAATGGGTGTTATTTCCCTCAAAAAAAAAAGAAACGTGTGGGAAACCACGTAACAAGATCTCTCTCTTGAGTTCACTTGGGGTTCAGCATAAGGCCACTCTAAAAGAATGGAACAGAGAGAGGCATTTTCAACATTTTGTAATATTCACCCTTTTTTAAAACTCTCTTTTCCCCAAACAATAAGAAAAATAATTACTACTTATATGCAGAAAACGGAAATTAAGCAGCCTGAGATCAAGAGTAAATTCAGTTAAAGAGAGGAAGCCCAGGTAAGTTTGCTTCTGAATTGTGCAAGAATGAATGCACGCCTCTAACTTTCTAGCTTTAAAAAACAAACAGGTAGGTTACCTGCTGGCTATTTACTCCTAAGCATTTGGATAGCACTGTCTGGGACTTCCTTCTGCAAGCTGCAACGTCAGGAAGCACAAAATGAGGAGTGGGAGGTTTTGCCAGAAATATGTGGGGGCAATAAAAATGGGACTACATGATGAACACTCTCCTACACTCATGCAAATAGAGGCAAGGGTGGGGAAGTGATATTTCAGGGTGATTTGCTTGACAAAGACTTAGTGAAGAACCAAAGATTTAGCATATTACTTTTTATTGAAAACATTGTTCTCAGTGAGGTTTTTTTGTTAGTGAAGTATAGATGCAATGCTGAACTGAATTGTGAACTGAAGATAAGAGAAAACAGTGATTAGCTCTAATTGAATACAACGAATAAGGTCAGTCAGGCCATCATGAGCACAGAACGGGGTCTCCTATTAAAATAACATGCTCTGATAAATTTCTTTTGAACATGTTTCCATCATTTATCAGCAGTCCTGGCTAACTGGGGACGTCCCAGTCGACTGGAGATGTAACAAATGTGACGCCCATCTACAAGAAGGGCCGGAAGGAGGATCCAAGGAACTACAGGCCTGTCAGCCTGACCTTGGTGCTGGGGAAGGTTATGGAGCAGATCATCCTGAGTGCCATCACCAGCACATGTGGGACAACCAAGGGATCAGGCCCAGTCAGCATGGGTTTATGAAATGCAAGTCCTGCTTGATTAACCTGATCTCCTATGACAAGATGACCGACTTAGTGGATGAGGGAAAGGCTGCGGATGTTGTCTTCCCAGACTTTAGTAAAGCCTTTGACACCATTTCGCACAGCATTCTCCTGGAGAAACTGGCTGCCCATGGCTTAGATGAGTGTACTCTTCACTGGGTAGAAAACTGGCTGGATGGCTGGGCCCAAAGAGTTGTGGTGAATAGAGTTAAATCCAGTTGGCAGTCAGTCACAAGTGGTGTTCCCCAGGGCTCAGTACTGGGGCCAGTTCCATTTAATTATCTTCATTGATGATCTGGACAAGGGGATGGAGTGCACCCTCAGTAAGTTTGCAGATGACACCAAGTTGGGTGGGAGTGTTGATCTGCTGGAGGGTAGGAAGGCCCTACAGAGGGACCTGGACAGGCTGGATCGATGGGCTGAGGCCAACTGTATGAGGTTCAACAAGGTGGAGTACTGGGTCCTGCACTTGAGTCACAACAACCCCCTGCAACGCTACAGGCTGGGGGAGGAGTGGCTGGAGAGCTGCCTGGCAGAAAAGGACCTGGGGATGTTGGTCGACAAGCAACTGAACAGGAGCTGACAGTGTACCCAGGTGACCAAGAAGGCCAATAGCTTCCTGGCTTGTATCAGGAATAGTGTGGCCAGGAGGACCAGGGAGGTGATTGTCCCCCTGTCCTCAGCACTGGTGAGGCCACACCTCGAGTACTGTGTTCAGTTTTGGGCCCCTCACTACAAGAAGGACATCGAGGTGCTGGATCGTGTCCAGAGGAGGGCAACAAAGCTGGTGAAGGGTCTGGAGCACAAGTCTTATGAGGAGCGGCTGAGGGAGCTGGGGTTGTTTAGCCTGGAGAAGAGGAGGCTGAGGGGAGACCTTATTGCTCTGTACAACTACCTGAAAGGAGGTTGTAGCGAGGTGGGGGTCGGTCTCTTCTCCCACGTAACAAGCGATAAGAGGACAAGAGGAAATGACCTCAGCTTGTGCCAGGGAAATTTTAGGTTGGATATTAGGAAAAACTGCTTCCCTGAAAGGGTGGTCAGGCACTGGAACAGGCTGCCCAAGGAAGTGGTTGAGTCCCCATCCCTAGAGGTATTTAAGAGACAGGTAGGCGTGGTGCTTAGGGCCATGGTTTAGTGGTGGACTTGACAGTGCTAGGTGAAGGGTTGGACTTGATGGTCTTAGAGGTCTTTTCCAACCTAAATGATTCTATGATTCTATCTGAAATTTTGGTGATTTACCAGCTATGATTTACCACTCTTTAAATAGTTGTTTAAAAAAAACTGTTTCCGTAGAAAGCATCCAGAACAGTCATTCTCCATACCTTCAAGAAAGCTCATACTGTGGTGTTATATTTCATGCTACCTACTAACTCAACAAGAACTCTGGACAAGCCCCACACTATGGTGAAAACAGAAAGCAGAAAATGAAAAGGTTGTCAGCCACAACGCAGGACTTGTAAAAACGTAGGTCTGTTCCCAACGGCACAGGGGCCAGCAATGTTACTTTTTAAGAAAACAGCTATCCCACTGTGAACACTTTACCTGTTGTACACTGTACCTGCTGTTAACTCTTCCACTCTCAAAACAATATTCTAACAAAACCCTAACGAAATGGCTTTTCATTATACACAGTTCATTTGTGTGCATTAGAAACTGTGCCGTTGACTGATTTGCAGTAATTAGTCTCACTATGGTAGGCTTTTGATGTATCATCTTCTATTTCAAGAGCGAGAAGCTGTAGGATGTGGAGGGATGATGGAACTGTTGTGAACATGTAGGAATTTCACTGTGAAAATTATTGTTGACCAGGCAACGTGACAGAGAGCCAGCTCCAACCTTTTTTTTTTTTTAAGCAGAACCCATCCATTTTGCATCCTTGATTTCATATTTCAGTAAAAAATAGACATCTTTTATTTTAGAAGTGGGAAGAAAAGGAATTATTGTCTTGCTTTGCTAAATCTACCAATGGATATATGAGAAAACTTCAGTGGGTGACAGTTCATTTGTTAAATGTGGTATACATAGCATGGTATACCGAAGTAGAAATTATTTATTTCACTCTAATTTTTGTACTATGTATCATTTGTAAGACATCTGTGCTCAGAACTCCCAAATGAACTCAAAGCTCTGCCACTTCAGATGCTGTAAAGTAGTACAAATATCACAATCAGGTATATATAATGGTTATATATAAAGTACATGGAATGGCCATACTGCCCAGTCAGCAGATAGCAAGGCACTCCAGGCAATTTAAAAATATATAAACAAAAGGTTTATGCTTTTTTTTTCTTTTTTCCTGAGAGCAAAATGGAGGAGTGACAGGAAGTAGAAAATGAAGGAAAATAAGGGAATTTCCTACACGAACCAGTATGAATAAACTAGTGGTTTTTCATTTCATTGGCATTTCAAAAAATTTCGAATTAAGTTCTGCCTGCAGAAAGACTATTAACTGACCAGCCATGCAATTGCTTAAAAAAAACCCCAAAAACAAAAAAAAACCCAAACACAGACAAACACACCCCCCCCCCCCCAAAAAAAAAAAAAAAAAAGGCAGAGAAACCTTTAGGATTCCTATATGTTATGTAAAAGTTTTCAGACTACTAATGGAAAACACTAGATCAACTTTCAGATTAAATGGACAGAATTATTAACTCTTATTCAAATTCAGTCAATGTATTATTTTCTTTTTGTCACAATATCTATTGGCTTTCTAAAACATTTTAATTTCTTTCACTTCTAAGTTTAGATCATTGGCAGCTTTATCATTCTGTGCTTGCTGATAAAATAAGAATTAACACTATCTTTGGATGCTTGATGTTAAATTTACAATATTTCCAATGTACTCTTGCAGGAAACACAAAATACCATGATCTGATTACCCACCTAATTGCTTCCTTCCCATTTGTCCTTTTGACTGGTAACCAAAGCACTTTTTTGACTGTTTATCTTGTATCTCCTATAAATGAATGAATATCCTCAGTATTTTCTTCCCTCTTTGGTCAATAAGACACACAAAGCCCAGCAGATAGTCCAGGTGCATTTGCCCACGTGCACACACACAGTCTGCTCCAAAAATCCTGAAATCCATTTCCAAGATTGTGCCTTGCAAATCTCCCTATTTCTAGCTTACAGTCTTCCACAGTTATGTGTGAACAAACATAGGCAGCACACATAGACATGAGCATATACATTTTTAAAAATTGCATATATAGCATCATTGTGGTTTTTTAGTTATAACCAGATGCTCTTTTCAGTCTTAAGTCCAGCTCTCCACAAATCCTAGTAACCAGGGAAGTGAGGGAAGGAGTTTAAGCAGCCCATCACACTTGCTATTATTACCTGGAGGGTGCAAATTATGTGTTAAGAAAAGCGGCCATCAGGAAAGGATAAGCAGTGGTGGAGCCAAAGGCAGGAGAAATTCACCTACTTCCCAACTCAGGAGGGAGTATCACCTTTATCCTTGTCTAGTCTGCTACACCCAATAGGCTAATTTAACTTACCAATGCCTCACTTTCAGGAGACAGAAGAGGCTACACAAATTCAGTATGGATTGCTGAAACAGAAAGTCTTGGGGTTTTGACAAGTTACTCAAAAGATTATCATTCCAAGAGAAAATATTAAACTGCTAAGAATGGAGTCTGTCCCGAATATTATTGTCCAAAATGTGAACTAATGACTTCGGATTTAGCCGTATCTACAACACACCTCTACAAAGGTCATCAGTTTGGCACTAACAAGAGGGAAACAAGAGCTTTGATTTCCCTCGGTAGCATCCCAAAGCGGGAATGCACTGTCACTGAACATCCTAGTAGGTACCTATCTCTGTAATCAAGCGCTGCAATACCTTTGAGGTGAATGTCATCAACAAGTAACAGTTAAGTCATATCTGGCAAGGTAGTTGCCTGATTTTAACATGGTACATGAGATTCTGTGTAGGCATGTACCATGTATTTTCTCAAGACAGTGTGAAGCAAAAAAAAAGAATATTAAATAGATAGCAATATTTTTTTGGAAGCTTTTAAATTCACTGTTGGGTAACGTGATACAGGAATGTCATGGCGCGTATCATGCCTCAAACACAAATCCCCAAACCCCTCAAAAGGGCAGAGGCTTGCGGAGCACCCCAAATTATCATCCCCTGACTGTTAGCGCAACGTGTTATAACAGAATATAAAATTTAGGCAGGAGAATGCTATTTTCAGCAGGCTTTATCAAAAGTCATGAAGCCTCATTTCAGCAAGAAACATCATCTGTCAGTGCGAGAAAGAGAATGAATGATAATCTTTGTTTAAAAACTGCCAAGGAGTGATTCAACATTCATCAACTCACTTCATTCTCATTAACAAAATTTAAATATCCAATTTAGCAACCTTTCACTTTTCCTTTTTAGATGATGGTGTGTTGCTAAACTCATTTTATAGAGAATAATTGGTAATAATACTCCCCTTCTCTCTGTGAAATCCTGAGATGATTCACGAAATAATTTCCGTTTCATCTGGAACATTTTCCTTTCTGCAGTACCTGTGGAATCAACCCAATTGTCTGTCTTTTTCAGAAATCATTAGCTCTCTAGTGCAAACCATCTCTTAAGATGCTTTTATTACTTCTGAAAGCCCTACCTCCTAATGGACAGAATGTAATTGAGCACAGATGCTATTTGCAATGAATAGACAATCCAAACTTCCAAACAATTGCACAGCATTAAGTTACTCTGAGTGCACAAATAAGCTTGTTATTGGTTTTAATTTTTATCCGTTGGGCTTGAAATTGCAGCCGGATTAAAACGATAGGCAATCCTATGGCTTGTAGGCTCAGTTTAGACACCCTTTTGCCTGAGTCAGAAAAGCAAAGAAAGCACTCTATGTCATAGAACTACAAAGACTTTATGATCTTGATCTTATTTGCTTTGAAAAACCTCCTGCAGACTTCAGTGGGATTTGGAATAGGCCTTCTGTGAGTTACAGAAACAAGACCCACTTTTTGTATACTTCACATGAGTTCTTTAAACAGGAACGAATTAATATTTTGACATTTTAGAGCAGTAGTTGGTATTTAATGGAAATATTTCCAGAGACCATTTCACTTGATATTGATCAATACAATTACTGACATCAGAAATATGGCATTTCCATACTACTATGGAATAGCATGCTCAGAGTGCTACACAAGTCATATCAGCGGTACTAAAGAGCACAGAAAAAAACAAAACACTTACAAAAATTCTGTAAATAGCTAAAAAATTTCATATATATGAACATCCAATAACTTAAATATTTATTCTAAGTTTATCTGAAACAAGAAGAAATCAAATTTGGAAGGATGTAAGATTGAGAGCAGGCTTCTTCTAGGCATGTCAGAATTCACATTTTTTCATCTCATCCAGAATGGAGAGTGCTCATTATTTAATTTGCAGCCCATCAGAATAGAAATTTCCTGCATTTTTCAATGATGTAAGAATCTTAAAGGAACATACAGTTTAGGTCTCCAACTCTGATGTTTTGAGCATTCTCATAGAAATTACTCGTTGAAAATGTGTATTTCATTGAAGTCAAACGGACTAGCGCACATAGATGACACAAAGGTTTCACAGGTGAAGCATTCCTGGAAGGGCCGTTGGTGGGATATAGATGCACTAGACTAAGGAAAATAGCTCACAGTTGTTCAGTTTCTGATACCCCCACATCTTGGATTTTGTTGCAAGTCTTTAAAATAAATAATATTAATGCACTTAATTCATTAATTAATTCCTTTCTTCTAGACACACTGAAGTGAGAAACTAAATAGAAAACCAGGACCTGCTAAATGGTTAATACTTCCTAAAAGTATTTCTAATCTACTTTTCTTGGTTTTTTCATACTTTTCCATCTTAACTTGGATGTGTCAGAAAAATTTCATATGAACTACGAATATGCATCCTAGGGGTTACAAATTGCATTGAACTGGCCATTTGAATCTGCCAATAAAAAACATCTGCACAAAATCAAAGGATATTCTTTTTTTTTTTCCAAGCCTCAAGTTTCATCCTCAGCAAATTGAGGATACAAGTCCCAACATTCAGCTTCTGTTGCTGTCACTTGCCCACAGAACCACACTCAAGCTACGTTAGTGCCTTGTATGTGCCTCCTATATGAAAAATCACATATGAAAAAAAAAGAAAAAAGAAATTACATAGTAGTTTGTATGCAAGACAATGCCTGTTTATTCAGAACAAGAGTTTTTAGATGTTTCCTCCATTTGATATTTCTCATTTGAAAACGGAAAGAAGAAACAAGTAATTGGCAAGGCTGTCTACAAATTAGTGTAGTATTGCAACATTTGGAATACATATCCGTCACAGTTTTAAAGTCTCTTGCATGTTTTACATACATGCAAATATCTTTTTAAAATGTAATCTTGGATGAAAAACTAGACAGTAAACTTCTGGTACTACTACTTTTATCACATTTTTGTCTTTTAAAAAAAATCCTGACAATTGAAAGAAAATTAATGCACAACAAAACCATCTCTACAGTACTTTATCAGGAAAGAAATCTCACCGTGTTGTTCAGCATCTTCAGTTATTTATTAACTTTGCTTTGCTTCTCTCCCCTCCCAAACTTGATCCCTGCTCTTAAATTCTACTTAGGATAATTTTTGCAACTTTTCCCCTTGTCCATTTTCATGTGACAATGTGTCAATCATTTGATAGTATGGGAACGTTCCCTTGCTATCAGTCAAAAGTCTTGTTCCTCAGGAGACTGACGTCACATCACTGGAAAGCAATCTGTCCAGTCAGTCAAACATTTTCTCAGGGATTTTTTCAGTGAATTGTATCAGAACCATGCATGCAAAACTGTCTGTTAATGTAGGCAGTTATTTATAGTTGGAGGGGGGGGAACCAAAAATATTAACTTCGTTACATACTGCTGTAGTAAGTTTTTAACAAGGCACGTTAAAAAAAACTACTTTAGATTTGGGGTTTATCATACAAAAACTTAGTATTTACATATGGTGGTGAATACATTCCTGAATGGGGATTTATTTCCCTCCAAGTTCATCTCCAAACATCATACCTGGATTTCCAAACTTGGATAAATCTGTTAGGTCTGACTTTATCCCAGCTAAGTCTAAGCACGGGACTGACATTTCAAAATTCAGGAACTTTGGTTCATCCCTGTCAACGTACTGAGGCAATGCCCAGAAAGTAATAAAGATGCTAAGAGGGTTCAGTCATCTCTGGAAGTACCTATTATTCTTTATAAATACCCTGAAGTTAACCAGTGTGATTATGGGCTTCTGACAGACAATCGCATGTTTTTCAGCACCAGTATTGAAGGTATATTCCTTCTGTCACTTACAGATGTTCCTAGGTAAAGTGCCCATGTTTTATTGCCATGAGATGTATATACTGTCACATTTTTCAGAAGCATAGGGATGCTGTTCAGTGGGCCACAGGCATTTGTGGTCAGATTTTTGAAGGCACAGATACATGTTTGTGTTTTAAGATGTCCTTAGGCTCTTATACAGCAGAAGTTAAGAGCTCAGGCACCTCTTTGCATCTGTAAACAAAATTAGAAGTGCTGCAGAAGGCTTAAAGCAGAATGATTAACAGCAACACCGTAAGCACCGAATAACTTAAGATTTTCACCCACACAGCAAGAACAGCTCATTCAAAGAAATGAAAATGCAAAAGCATAGTAGAAGGGGCCCTGGCTCCTAATCTGTGTTTCTGTCACAGGAGAGTTAACATCTAATCAGTTATTTAAATTAAAATGTCTAGGCATCAAAAATAACTAAATGCCTTAAGCAAGGGCATTTAGCCAGAAAATGCTAACATACACATCAAAGAATATTTCTAGCTGAAGGGTATGAACTCAAGGGTCTAAAGGTGAAAAAATTCTCTGAGCATTTTACCTTTCCAAGCTGAAACACAGAGGAGTTGCTACATACCAGATGCTAAAGAGGTGTAAGGTAGGCTCTTACCAATAACAGGGGAATGATGGATACAGGTACAAGAGCTTCTGCTGTTTTGTGATTAGGCTAGAAGCAGAGAGCAATATGTGGATGAAGCAGGAAGCATTTGTGAATGCAGTAATGACTGACTAAATAAGTCCTGTCTTCATTCTTGTAAAACTGACACACCAGAAGCAAAAATATTGTGCTATTAAGGAAAATTATTATGAGAAACAAAATCAGAAGGAGATTTTTTAGTAGGCCCTAACAAAGTACCAGCATTCAAGAATTCCTGGATGTATATTCAGCTCTTCTAAAGAAGGGTTAAGGGATAGTATGAAGGTCAGGAGTTATATGCAGAATGAGGTCTAGCTAAAACACCAAAAATCAGAAGTATTTATTACCTCAGAGAAAAAGGAATTGATTGAGGTAAACAGGCCAGAAAAAGACAACTTTATTTTACTTGTGCAATTTTAAGGCTACAAGCATACTAGCAATCTCAGTTAGAGAAGAATTGAAGAAAATGTAGTACTGTAAGGAAAGTACCATGTTATCACAAGACTGCCATATGGAATATTGTTAGCATCTGGAATTTTTCATATAGCCATGGAAAATATGCCTATCCAGCCTGTTGAAGTAAGGACTGACAATACCCTCATCTCAACCAGAAGTGATGCTGAATATCTGCCATCATTAGAGAAGGTACTGCAAAAATCGAAGGGAGCTAGGACTCGGTGTTAAAAAAAGTGGGTGCGTTTTTGAGACTAAAGCATAGACTTAGACTACAGGGCCAGGGAAAAGATGAAAATCATTGCTATGAAAGACAAGCTCATGACATCTGAATGAATCTCAGTCATCTCAGAACAGAATTTGGCATACACAAATCTAGGCAAAGAATGAATCTTGTCTTGTTCATCCTGTATAGCTGAGACAGTTTTGTATTATAATATGAAAAATAATTTAAAAAATGGCTAGTTGGGTATGTTTTCATCTCTCTAGCTAGTGCTTTTCCTAGCTGCAGCAAAACAAATAAAAATAACCAACCACAAAACAATCATTTTTAGACTTGTGTGAAATCCCTTTTACCAGCTTGACATGTCATATATGACTGGTAAGATTCAGCTACGAAGTCAGCCAAAGCAGCTGGCTGTACATAGTACTCAGCTTTTACCTGAAACTCAAATGATTAAGTAAGTAAGTAAGTACTCAAATGATTAAGTAAGTTTGGGCAGCACTGTGCCAGTACAGATTCACTCTATTCACCAAAGCCAATCTAGTTCTGTGCTTGTCTTAGAGAGATTGCATTATTCACAGGAGATCATAACTGGACGCATGTAAAAATTTCCTCTGTTACGGCTAGACAGGATCCCAACATGTCTCAAAGGCAGCAATGTGTACTGTGTGCTGCTAGGGCAAGGTCAGGAGTACAGAAGTAGGGTTATAAAATGAACGTAGGCTGTGGGGCACAGAAGTCATCTTTCACTCACAAAACAAGATGAGATTTCTGCACTTCAGCTACCTGGCATTTTTTTTTGTGTGAAATCCATAGTTGATAAGAACACAGAGCAGACCTGGAAAAAGCAGCAAAGAGATATGAGCAGTGTTATACATGGCAGAAAAAGCTTATAAGCCTGGTGACCCTTCTTGCTCCTGAATGCCTGAATCCTGTCATGAGATAGACTCTGTATGTCTGTTTTAATAGCAAATGTTCTTATTACACAGAAAGATCTTGACAACCAATGGTACCTTCAACAGAGGGCTCAGACAAACCTTTCTTAAACAGGGTCTTCTAGAGGTCCAGTCACAGGGACTACTCCAGATTTTAAAGATCCCCTGAAACAAGAATAGAACAAAACATTATCCAACTTCCCCATTCCATGACAAGGTCCAGAACCTAGATTTTTTTTTCTTTTTTTTTTTAAGAGGGAGGCGAAGAAATGATTTAAAGCAATTTGAACAAGGCAATTCCTTTTCAGATGCTGTCTAACTCCATAAGCTCTGATAAGAGCAAACCTTCACCAGCTTTGGATGGAAAGGAAGACAAGTACTCATTCAGATTAAATCTAAGCCAGGATGGCAAGAGAACTGTAAAACAAGATTTTCAAAATCAGTCCGTGTATATCAGTCCAAAGAAAGAGTTAAGCCAAAAGAACCTGGCATATATCAGATGTTTGAAGAGCTCTCTGCCCTCCAGTAGGCCATGTATCATTCTGGAGCAAACTGGATCCTTGTTATTCAAAGAGCATCACACCAATGCTGTAAGGAAATGCTTGAACTGTAAGGAAACAGCAGGACAGGGTTTGCTTATGAAGTGACGTGTAGTGCAAGAGTCCTTTGCCTTTCCTAACAATTTTCTGAAGGAAGAGAGGCCAGGAGGATTTCGTCCTTCTGGGAACACCAGACACGGGGAGAGTCTATAGAACTCAGGGACTGAGAGAGTGAAAGGTAAGGTGAGAGAGAGAGCAACTCTTCCCATCTGAGATTAAAAAAGACATCCTTGCTTTAAAAAAATATCTTTTCATTCATAAACTAGGAATAAGAAAGGGGTCGACACAGAGTTTGCCAGATGCCCGAACAGATAAGGGGTAGAGCTACGTTCTTCCCTATCTCTTGTTTCCTGTCTATTCTGTGGAACTTTCCCCTTCGTCCTCTTCGTTGTATGATTAATATAAAGCTGCATGTTTCCTGCAGTAACTAAGTAGATTAGTTTCTTGTGAACAGAACAGCTGCTTTAAAAAGGCCCTGTATCACTTCCGAAATAGGAGTTAGGCACCTAAATAACTTACCAATCTCTGTTGAAAATTTCACCCTTAGCCTACCACATGCTTCTTTTCTCCGTCTGCAGACTGAAGATAAGAGCTTTTGAATGTGGCTGCTTCTATCACCTTGGGAATAAGAGAGTTAGAGAAAAAAAGACACAGTGGCAGGGAGCACTCAAGCTGGCATAATGGCAGCACTGCACTGATACCCTCCTTTTTCGTGAACTATGGAAAAATGTTACTACTTATCAATTCAAGTAGACTGATTCTCACCAGCATAGTGTTTGACCTCCTTGATGCAGACCTTATGAAAACCTATATATAAAATCATATAAAATAACTAGGGTACATTCCTGCTCCTATCAGACTTCCTGTATACCATAATGAAATTGAAGGCATATGTTTGTGAGAATTTACTTAATAGAATAACAGGCACCTATATATTCTACAGGATCACTTCTAAGACAGTCTGAACACGAGTTGATCTCCAAGTTCAGTTCCCTGATAAGCAGAGCTGATGTTGACTGCTACGTTTACCTTTCAAAATACCTCTATCTAGGCAAAGGAAAACAAAAGCAGCAGGCAAAAAGATAGGTAAGGTCTTATGCTGAAACTGAAATGAAGTGTTTCTGTCAGGCGCTGAATGAAACCACTGAGTTATCTCTGAGTTGGGATAAACCACTGTAAAGATCTAACAACGTTTAGAACTTATGAGCACTTTCTAATCAGTTGTGGTTATTTCAAGCCACGCTGAAAGATTTATTTGGTCTGCTGCTATCAAAAAACAGTGAAGACCAAAACTCAGAAGGCTTGGAGGTTTCAGATGAAACCCCCACAATACCTGAATTGTGAGGCGAGACTTGTGGTCTTATGTTGATGCACAAGTAAAGCATTTCACTGTGAAATCTGAAAATACACTTTGGCAACTGTTGTGTAAATGTCAAATTGTATTCATTAATCCTTTATTGTTAAAACCAAAATAATTTGAAATGTAATTTTTTAAAAAATTAAATTATGTCCGTTTTTAATGTGCTCTGTGCAGCAACAAAGGATAAGATAACAATGCCATGGTGCTTAATTCCTAGCACTGGACCTAGAGGATGAGAACCCCCACTGGAATAGCAAGGATTTGGCACCTATTTCTCCCTCTCCATTTCACACCATCTCAGGTAGAAGTTCTGTCCCTAAGTCATCTAGTTGTGAAAAAGACTTTCTATACTTCTTCCCTGTGCCAATAGGGAAACCCCATGTTTATGACTGAGACTAGACTTCCTGAATACTCATCTAAAATATATGCGATCAGCAGATGCATTACCACATCCTTTGTTCTGGAAGAAAACGTGGCATCCCCTCAGGTTTGGCCCCTTCGTCTTGCCTTGGAGGAGGCATCTCCATTGCTTACACAGCACTTTCCATATGAGCTTTTGTAAGTATCACAAGGGCATCAGTTACAACTAGCGTCAAGTAACTGATACTTCTTAAAGTATTTGCATATTGTTCAGCCACATCATTTTGTCAATTATTCTGATGATGACATGAAACATGGGAAGCACTGCTGTCCCGTAATCAATCAAATCCAGAAGCAGTAAGACTCAGCAGTTGGAGCATATGATCACTCCAGCCTAGAAGAGAGTGGAGGCAAAGGCATAAAGGTTTGCTGATGTGCAGTTCTTAATGAGCAGAGCAAGCAGAAATGCAGGGAGCCACGAAAAAAACCCACAACACTTTGAAGCTGCAGGAGCCGAACAGCAGACTCACTAATGGGAGTTTGTTTGTTCCCTGTTTCTAAGCAGGAAAGCAGAGATGGTAGTTAAGAACTGGCAGCTCTTTTAAGCTCAGGCTTTCATGCTGAGCATACCACAAGTATTCATAGTTAGAGTTAGTGCATTCTGGAATTTTAAAACTCAAGTATACTAATATTACTGATACAAATCACACTTGAACTGTTAATCTGGATAAGACATACACTTGCTACATTCCTTCCCCTACCGCTTAACATTTTGGACTGTGCTGGACAACCAGTCCATGTCCATAGATTCATTAAATGACATAAATAGGTACACAGGAATAATGCTTACCTGTGAATGAGAGGAAGCGATACTGTTCAGAAAGGGTGTTCAGATCTTCTATTATGGCAGAATACAAATGGTTAATTAATCAATGCAATGACATGTGGCATCTGTGAAGCCCCTCTCTCCTTGTAGTGATGAAGTTTGCACAGCCGGCAAATTTTAAAAAAGCAATTACAAGAACCATTTTGAAAGTTTGGAAAACTCTAAACAGTATTAAAGACTAAATATTAATTATAACAAGTATCATTCAAACATCTTATAGGACTCCAAGGTACTAATGAACTCTGTTAAGAGCAATAATCAGGTTTACAAATTAAACTGCTGGATTATATATTAGGCAAGGTTCAGTTTGTCGGAGCTTTTTGCGTAATGAGGTTATTTTGTCTCTTGATACAATAAATCTAATTTTACATGTTTATTATGACATGTTATTAAACTGCTTTATAGGAGGAACATTAGAGACACATTTTGGAACTTCTCAATGTCCAAGCTAATTTAAAAAAGAATATCAAGTGCTCCTCTATGACATTATTATTTTTAATTAATTTGCTAGCAAAAAAGAAAAAAAAAAAAAAGAAAAAAAAAGACAAGTGGTATGTTCTGCTTCAGCTACAGTGAGAATACATACATATTTGTGTTGAGCTTTAACATTTGCATTTCTTGAGCTAAAACAAAACAACAATGGAAAAAAAAAACCAACACAAACCCCATTTTCCAATGAAAACATGTAAAAACCTAATCTCAGTGTACAATCAACTGAATGAACACAGAAATATTCCTCTGTCCTTAACTAGGCTTCTGTATTTCTATTGATTGGCTTAGCTTTCAGGCAGTATATGAAATATCACGTACAATTCTGTTCTGACTCCAAGAAAAATATTCTATTACAGATGTATCAACTACTAGCAGAAATTTTGGCCTCATTTTCTAGTCATGATTGGTGTCACAGATGGTACAAACCTTTACATCTTTAAGAGTGCTATAAAAAGTTCAATGTTAAATAAACATTATAAAATGGTTAGTTTGTTTGACTAACTCAGAATAAGTTACATGTATCTATAGTGTAGGCAAGCTGATTAGTCACCTGAAGTGTTTGGGTTTTTTTAGTGTTCATCCTTTAGAAAAAAAAAAAGTGCTCCATTTGCAATTTTCAGTTTTTCCATAGGAAATCTTGCTGCACGTATAAAGTAGTTTCCAGCAATGGTCACAACTGTAGCAGCAACTTTAAGTTAAAAATTTTTACTTTTCATTAACTAAAGCTTAATAGAAAGTAATATATTTTTTTTAAGTTTAAAATTTATGACTAAACTGCAGCACTATGGATATGAAATGTTGGCTTTACTACTCAGAATATGAACACATTAAAATACAGATAGTGGCATGTGGATAAAACTACATAATGCTGCGCAAGTCCTGATGCTTTTTTTTCAAGTGGGCTTGAGAGCCCACTTAAAAGCAAAAGGACTAAATGAAATACGACCAAAAGGTTAGCTTATGAAAAAATATATATATTCTAGTATAAATACAAGTGCATATGCAACTTTTTTTTATGTGAGCATCCAAACTAGAAAAAAAAAAAAACTGAACATGTTTTCTAGCAGCATGAATTCAGCTAAAATCCCCATGCAAAGTAAAACATCTCTATTGACATGCAGAACTCAAAGCTTTGGTTGATTTTTCTTTGTTCCTACTGGCTTTAACAGAAGGCAAATTTTCTTGTATCCCTTCATGGAATTTGACCTCGCATATAAAATTAAATGCTACTGAAAACAAAACTTTCAGTGGCAATACTTAATATTGAAGCATAAATGATAACTGTTACCATGCAATACTTAAGATGGCTTATAGCCCAAGCAGCAAAATAACCAGTGCAGTAATAAAATACCCTCATTTTTGCATGTACTTATACAAATATCTTTAAAAACCATTAGGCTATGTCTTCTAAAAAAAAGCCTATAGATCAAAATGCTCCCAGATGCCCCCAATGCTGGTGATATGTGGAGCAGCCAGCCAGACACAGCAGCCCTGACTGCCAGCTCCCTGCCCCTGGAGGAGAGGCAGCTCTACGCATCCCGAGCACGGGGCGAGGTGCGGGAAGCCTGGCCAGACCTGCCATCTTCAGAGTTTGAATGCATCGGGATGTGCTTGGAGCTCATTCTTCTATAGCTCTGGGTCATTTCCTTCTAATTTTCATCCTATCCACCTCCCTTAAAACGCAGTTGAACAACTCTACTGCGCACCATGAACATATGGAAGTGTCATTTTACCCCCCACTTTTCACGACCTTTCTGACAGAGTGAAGAAATTGCTTGACATTAAGATCCCTTTCTTTCAGCTCAGACTCATTAAAACAGAGAGTGATTGTGCAGAGCTGCTGGAAACAAAGGCTGATGCTTCCTCATTGGCATTTGGCCTAGCAAAATCTCTCTGCAGTGAAGATGAACCACAAATAAGGACCAGCCCATCAGACCTGATCAGGCTACTTTAACCCCCCTCCCTTCCTAGGGGAATGTCCTCTGGCATTCACAAGCTTGAAGACATGGATTCTCTATCCCACAAGTCTGTTACAAACATTTTTGCATTTATAAAGCATTTTACAAGGTAAAGAACTATCACCTATAAAGTAAATACCTTATAGAAGCCTCAGTAAATCCAACCGCTTTCTTTACCTACAACTTCTCCACTATACCCCTCAAAATGAACTTTGGAGATTTCTAAGCACCTCTTCTTAGAGCCCCTAGCGTGCACTGGCAATACAACGGTGAGAGGATATTGTCCTAAAATATTCTTCTAAGTAGCAGACAAAGAAATGGGTTTCAGCTGACAATGAGCAAAGCTGCAGAGCTCGCTGTTGTTTGTCATTTCTACTGTCAGATCCTTGAGGTTTTTTCCTTACAATTTGATTTATTCATTCTATTTCTTTGTGTCATGTTTCTACAAGCCTCATTACATGGCTATGGAAAAAATCCTGCAGATGAATTTTTGTTATCTGAAAAATGAGAACGCATCCCATACTAAATGGTTCAAGGTTTGTTAGGTAGTGAAGTCATTATGTAAAAAAAACTCGCTTACAGGAAACTCCAGCTTTTTGGCACCAGGCTCTGGAACTTCTCAGCTAATGAAGGATTCTACATAATGATATAGAGTCTGTGCATTCTTTTAGCAAAATATAAATAAGCAGAAAAAGGACATGTAAGGAAATTTTCCTTGGAAATAGAAACATATAAAAGTAATTGAATTGTTTGACCTTTGAGTTTCTTATCTTTTTTTTCCTTCCTCAAAGGATTACCTTAAAATCTTTAATGCAGACTGAAGTAAGGATGATTACAATTTTATAATCCAGAGTGCTCTTGTGTATCTGTTTTTGAAGTGCTTTTGAAGCCCACACCCAAGGTGAAGTTTATGCTATAGGACTTAATTTTCTATATCATATTTCACAGGTACATTCTCAGATCTTTGGCAGCCATTTTTTTGTTTGTGTGAGGAAAAGAATAAAATTAATTCCTTCGTTTGGCTAGTTCTGAACTGCAAGCTGAGCATACAATGCATCATACATATCTATATACACTCACATATGCACAAAGATCCGTTTCTATCTATGCTCTGTCGGTGCATATGCGTGCACACGTGAATACCTGCCTTAACACATGGTTAAATCTAAGCCTGTTATCTAGTGGCCATTCTACGATGATTCCTACTTTGGGTTTATACATAACAGGAAGAGATTAAAAATCTCCTTTCCTGGAGCCAAACGAAAACCCCCTCTAACTTACAAACATGCCGCTCAGCTGACCCTAGAGTCTGCTTCACCGGTACTGAGGGAGGAAGGAGGACCGAGTCCTGCTCTTAGCATGCTTTTTCTTTCATGTTATACTTGCTAGTTATTTGGAGAAGTCCCGGATTTTTTGGTGCTTACTCATCTATACCACAACCCATCCTGTATTAACAGAGACAATTGACTTTTTTAGTTAAATGCTAGTTCTGAGTAAAATGCCAATATATCTCTACAACATATCTCTGCCTAAAAATGCACGATGTTAAAATTAGTGATAACGGCACATTCCTAATCAATCCTGATGATAAACTCTTGGTTTATATGCATATATAAATAAATAGATGTGCATATAGAAAAATTATACATGAGGATTTTGTACATTATTCTGTTACATATATACATATCATTTGCATTAGAACTGAAGTTCATACTGCAACAAGCTTTTGCTGTTTTTTTCTGTCTTTTCTTAGTGAGTATATATTTTATTAAAATGTTCTTTTTTTACGTTCTGGGGATATGACCTTGGTTGTGTCTAATTACTAAGTTCTGGCAGGTTAAGAAAAGCCTTTTATTTCAAAACACCATACGAAATTTCGTTAGCTACAAGGAGAAAATGTGCTATACCCCCGTTTTATAAAAATAACTCCACATTTGTGTTTTGTGAAGCATTAGGAGAGCTGAAGTTAGTCAAAATTCTGTATTCAATATTCCCCTCAACCTTTTTGAATCAGAGAGAATGAAAGAGAGAGATACCCAGAAGGGCAAACCAGTACATCAGAAATCTGTGCTAGAAATCTGTCACTAGGACTGCAGGCTTTGCTACAAAGAGCACAGCAGTCAGCAGTGTGGGCAGCCAAAAGAACAAGCAAGGTTGTTCAAGAAGCTGCCACCACAGACCTAGAGATGCTAGAAAAATATAGGAATTTTAGCAAGCACATTTAAATAGCACAGAGTTCATGGCATACACTGTTACAAACCATCAGGCCTGCCACTCCGTCATAGCTTGGTTTAGTCACTACTGAAGGAGTTCAAGAGATTTGTGCATTTGCTTCTTTGCAGATGGAACAGAAGCTGCTCATTCATCTAATGTTAAAATGCTGAGTTTTATTTTATATTAAGTTATACAGAGTCAGGAGGCCATGATCTTAGCCACCACGATAACAAAATAAAATAGTTATTTCTCATGGCATCCTCATCTCTTTAATAAAAGCAGCACCTCCTTTGAGAGTGAGGCACATAAGAACATAATACATATATTTGGGTTTGAGAGAAAATAAACAAATGGATCCTCCAAAGAGAAATAGAAGAATGCAGGACATGGCGACAAAGTTCTTTGTTTGCAGTCCTGTACATACACTGTAGACAAGATTAAAGGGCATGTGTATGAGTTATTTTTCTTCCATGGCATAAATCCAGCAATACCAACAGAGCTGGGAACTCTCCCAGTCACAAGAGACGAATGTAAGCAATTCAGCAGACGTGCTTTCGAAAGAACTGTATATTCCCTGCTTTGCTAGGGGAATTTGATCTTAAAATCACGTGGAACGGCATCAGCAAAGACCTCTTGCTGCTAATTGATGTTGTAGATAAAATAAGGAAGACAGAAAATTATCCCCTAGCCATTATTTACCCAGGTTTTTTTGCAAAAGTTCAGTCTCAAAATCCATGTGACAAAGCATCACAATTCAAACCTTTCCAGTATAACAGAGAAAAAGCTATAGGGCTTTTTAAGTGATATAGGGTCAGGTGAGTCCTAAACTGGGACTTAGCATTTACCTTTATGTAGCTATAGTCAGGCGAAGCCTATTTATGATTTATAGAATCATAGAATGCTCTGGGATGGAAGGGACCTCCAAAGGTCATCTAGTCCAACCCCCCTGCAATTAACAGGGACATCTTCAACTAGATCAGGTTGCTCAGAGCCCCATCCAGCCTGACCTTGAATGTTTCCAAGGATGGAGCATCTACCTCCTCTCTGGGCAACCTGTTCCAGTGTTTCACCGCCCTCGTTGTGAAAAATTTTTTCCTTGTGTTTAGTCTAAATCTACCCTCCCTTAGTTTAAAACCATTACCCCTTGCCCTGTTGCAGCAGACCTTGCTGGAAAGACTATCCTCATCTTTGTTGTAGGCCCCCTTTAAGTATTGAAAGACTGCAATAAGGTCTCCCCGCAGCCTTCTCTTTTCCAGGCTGAACAGCCCCAGCTCTTTCAGCGTTTCCTCATAGCAGAGGTGCTCCATCCCTCTGACTGTTTTTGTGGCCCTCCTCTGGACCCTGCCCAACAGGTCCATGTCCTTCCTGTGCTGAGGACCCCAGAGCTGGACGCAGCACTCCAGGTGGGGTCTCACCAGAGCAGAGTAGAGGGGCAGAATCAACTCCCTCGACCTGCTGGCCATTCTGCTTTTGATGCAGACCAGGGTACGGCTGGCTTTCTGGGCTGTGAGAGCACATTGCCGGCTCATGTCCAGCTTTTCATCAGTACCCCCAAGTCCTCCTCCACAGGGCTGCTCTCAATCCCTTCATCCCCCAGCCTGTACTGATACTGGGAATTGCCCCAACCCAGGTGCAAGACCTTGCACTTGGCCTTGTTGAACCTCATGAGGTTCACACAGGCCCACTTCTCAAGCCAGTCCAGGTCCCTCTGGATGGCATCCCGTCCCTCAGGCGTGTCAGCTGCACTGCTCGGCTTGGTGTCATCTGCAAACTTGCTGAGGGTGCACTTGATCCCGCTATGTCATTGATGAAGATATTAAACAGCACTGGCCCCAGGACCCCTGAGGGACACCAGTTGTCACTGATGTCCATCTGGACATTGAGCCATTGATTTACATCCACTATATCTGATTTTACTTTTAGATGATATGTAAAAAGCTGCAGTGAAGATGGGCAAACATAATCATGTGTTCATCACACCAGTCAGTTCATCACACGTTGTCTCTGCTGCTCCTTCCTCCACAGGGGGAGGACTCCTCACACTCTTCTCCTGCTCCAGCGTGGCGTCCCTCCCACGGGAGACAGTCCTCCATGAACTTCTCCATCGTGAGTCCTTCCCACGGGCTGCAGTTCTTCACAAACTACTCCAGTGTGAGTCCCTTCCCATGGGGTGCAGTCCTTCAGGAACAGACTGCCCTCTCTCCATGGGTCCACAGGTCCTGCCAGGAGCCTGCTCCAGCACAGCCTTCCCGCAGGGTCACAGCCTCCTTTGGGCATCCACCTGCTCCACTGTGGGATCCTCCACAGGCTGCAGGTGGATATCT
This sequence comes from Platalea leucorodia, assembly GCF_965183815.1. Lineage (NCBI taxonomy): Eukaryota > Metazoa > Chordata > Aves > Pelecaniformes > Threskiornithidae > Platalea > Platalea leucorodia. Next base: position 65,681,287 of record NC_138827.1, read on the forward strand.
GCTCCACCATGGACCTCCATGGGCTGCAGGGGGACAGCCTGCCTCACCATGGTCTTCACCAGGGGCTGCAAGGGAATCTCTGCTCGAGTCCCTAGAGCACCTCCTCCCCCTCCTTCTTCACTGACCTTGGTGTCTGCAGAGTTGTTCCTCTCACATATTCTCGCTCCTCTCTCTGGCTGCAATTGCTCATTTTTTTTTTCCCCTTCTGAAATACGTTATCCCAGAGGTGCTACCACTGTTGCTGATGGGCTTGGCCTCGGCCAGCGGCGGGTCCATCTTGGAGCTGTCTGGCATTGGCTCTATTGGACATCAGGGGAGCTTCTAGCAGCTTCTCACAGAGCCACCTGTGTAGCCCCCTTGCTACCAAAACTTCGCCACACAAACCAAATACATTAGTTCAATAGTCAGGCTGAGCTACCCCAAGGATGCAGTGGCTCTCTATGGATTCAGCAGCTCACTTGTGTGGATATGATTACACGTTTGAGACCAGAGCTGTAATAAACCTATTAAAAATTTGGGTTTATTGGACAAAAAGGCTGACATGAAAGCTATATATAATTGATCTGACCGAATACAATGGTTAGTGTTCATTTCTACCTTTTGATATAGAATGTTAAATTATCTTCCTTACTTTTAAATGATTTTTCCTGGAGTTCATTCAGATACCAGGGTCCTTATTTGCCTACATAGACGCAGACTAATTGAACAGAATGTTGGTCGTGGGACCACATTAACTAAACAAGAAGATACAAGGCCCTTCTGATCTTTAAGTTGGTAAATGAGAGATGTGTCTGATTTTGAGATGAACACTACAAAAATTATTTTTTCCTAAACAGATAGTAACTCCAAAATTCTTTAAAGTAATTTATCTTTTTTCTTTTTAAAAATGTTCAAATAACTCTGAAATTGTTACCAACAGAGAGAGACTCTGGCTTTCACTTCTCTGTAATGTTTCTCAGTCCCTGCTTAACCTCACTGTCACACGACATACCACCAACCCATGACTGTGTTGATAGCACATTTATGGCATTATCCCCATGCACTCGGTTGCTCTCACCTTCAACTCCTCGTATGCAGGAGAGTTGATGTCCAACAGATTTCAGGTACGGAGTGTGTTATGCTTTTTGAGCTCTACTTCTTCCTGGTAAATGCCATATAGAGATTTCAAACAATCCAATGTGTAGCAGGGAGTCCTTGTGAGACAATGGACAGCCATCAAGCTAAAACGAAAAATCAACTGAAAATGAGTTGTTTTCAAAATTAAGAGTCAGAAAATACATTCCACCAAACTAAGACAGGCAGTAAATGTTCTCACTACATTAATTTTCCCCCTCTATTTTTGTTCTGAAGTAGTTGTGCTGCTGTAACTTCTTAAGGGGAAGACTGCTGTACCCTTACTCAGCCCCTACTTCCAGGAAGATTACTTAACAGTAAAAGGTACTGTATATTCTTATAGAATCATAGAATCATAGAATTGTCAAGGTTGGAAAAGACCCTTAAGATCATCGAGTCCAACCGTCAACCTGTCACTGCCAAGTCCATCTATACCATGTCTTCGAGCACCACATCTATCCGTTCTTTAAATACCTCCAGGGATGGAGACTCAGCCACTTCCCTGGGCAGCCTGTTCCAATGCTTGACCAACCTTTTGGTGAAGAAGTTTTTCCTAATATCCAACCTAAACCTGCCCTGGTGCAGCTTGAGGCTGTTTCCTCTCGTCCTATCACTTGTTACTAGGGAGAAGAGACCGACCCCCACCTCGCTACAGCCTCCTTTCAGGCAGTTGTAGAGAGCAATAAGGTCTCCCCTCAGCCTCCTCTTCTCCAGGCTAAACAACCCCAGCTCCCTCAGCCGCTCCTCATAAGACTTGTGCTCTAGACCCTTCACCAGCTTCGCTGCCCTCCTCTGGACAGGATCCAGCACCTCAGTTTCCTACTTGTAGTGAGGGGCCCAAAACTGAACACAGTATTCGAGGTGCGGCCTCACCAGTGCCGAGTACAGGGGCACTATCACCTTCCCTGGTCCTGCTGGCCACACTACTCTTGATACAAGCCAGGATGCCATTGGCCCTCTTGGCCACCTGGGCACACTGCTGGCTTATGTTCAGGTGGCTGTCAACCAACACCCCCAGGTCCTTTTCAGCCAGGCAGCTCTCCAGCCACTCCTCCCCCAGCCTGTAGCGTTGCAGGGGGTTGTTGCGACCCAAGTGCAGGACCCGGCACCGAGCCTTGTTGAATCTCATGCAGTTGGCCCCGGCCCAACGATCCAGCCTGTCCAGATCCCTCTGTAGGGCCTTCCTACCCTCCAGCAGATCAACACTTCCACCCAACTTGGTGTCATCTGCAAACTTACTGAGGGTGCACTCAATCCCCTCATCCAGATCATCAATGAAGATATTGATCAGGACCGGCCCCAACACTGAGCCCTGGGGAACACCACTTGTGACCGGCCGCCAGCTGGATTTGACTCTATTCACCACCATTCTCTGGGCTCGGCCGTCCAGCCAGTTTTTAACCCAGCGCAGACTGCACCCATCCAAGCCATCAGCAGGTAGTTTCTCCAGGAGAATGCTGTGGGAGACAGTGTCAAAGGCCTTACTAAAGTCCAGGAAGACAACATCCACTGCCTTCTCCTCATCCACTAAGCGGGTCACCTTGTCATACAAGGAGACCAGGTTAGTGAAGCAGGACCTCCCTTTCATAAACCCATGCTGGCTGAGCCTGATCCCCAGGTTGTCCCACATGTGCCACGTAATGGCACTCAAGATGATCTGCTCCATGACCTTCCCCGGCACCGAGGTCAGCCTGACAGGCCTGTGGTTCCCGGGATCCTCCTTCCGACCCTTCTTATAGAGGGGCGTCACGTTTGCTAGTTTCCAGTCATCCGGGACCTCCCCAGTTGACCAGGACTGCTGATAAATGATGGAGAGTGGCTTGGCCAGCTCCTCTGCCAGCTCCCTCATTATCCTCGGGTGGATCCCATCTGGGCCCATGGACTTGTGCGCATCCAGGTGGAGGAGCAGGTCAGTGACTGCCACCTCTTCAACAAGTGGGACTTCACTCTGCGTCCTATCTCCATCTCCCAGCTCAGGGGCCTGAAAAACCCGAGGATGACTACCTTGACTATTAAAGACTGGGGCAAAGAAGGCATTAAGTATAAAAGGTGCTACACTGTCATCCGAAGGAAATGAAGTTGAAACTACAGACAAATCTAATGTATAGCAGTACATTTTAGCTCAGGTTCTTGTCTGACTCCAGTGGAGCGTCACTGATTTACAACTACTGAGCATCTGGCTTAAATTTTCAGTTACTGAAGTAATTATTATAGCTCTTAAGAACAAAATCTTTATTTTTTAATGCTGTGAAAAAGCCACAGTCTGCTTGAATACCACTTTTTAATTAAAAAAAAATCTTTTTTTTTGTTTTTTATCATTCAAATCCAAAGAAAGAATATCTAAGAATTAGGAGTTAGCCATAAATTGTGAGGAAATGGAGTAAAAAATTGTAACAGCTTGAAAAATATCCTAGTTGTCGTAGACCACAGTAAATTATATTATACATAAAGTTTTGGGAAAAAAAAGGAACATCATGAGGTAAATGGGAAGATTAAAAAAATGGACAAAAGCTGCAAGAAAAATTAATGTGTTAAAAATTAATAGCTTTTAATGTTGAGACTCATAACCATGGCCTTTTCAGGGCAATCAGTCTTTTCAAGATCACTAATAATAAAATACTAATTATCTAGATTCTTTCCTAATGAAACAGGTGTACAATAGTTTAGTTAGATATTACCTGAAATGTTTGCTTGTTTCTCAGTTGTTGATAGCATTGCTGAGATGACAGCTGCTGATAAAGAAGTCTCTGTAAATTTGAATTCATCAAATTTTCACATAGGTAACTGAAGGCGCCTATACTACAAGGCTGATCAAAAGAAGAATTTCAAAACCAGAAAAACACGTTATTTTAATTTCTATAGTTTCAGCGAATAAATGTAATTAGGCAGCATTTATTTTTTATTTTAATATTGTGTTCTGGTAATACTGTCATATTTTCTCTATTTATCAAACATGCATACTTCCTTCAATTAATTTATCTATTTTAATTTACTGATATTAAATTACCTGTGTATACTTCAGTTAATTTACCTTTTTTTACTTTGCTATTTGCTGACATTAATTCAGTTCATGAGGTACATTTCAGAAAGTCTTTGTTGAAAATGTGACATCATGGTTTTAGTCTAGAGATGCGAAAAAATCAGAAGGGAAGAAACTGAGCTGGAAAGGAGATGGGCTTTTCTCCCTGTTTTTTTTTTTTTCCCCCTGAACTCAGAACCTGGGAAAAAAAAAAACAACCAACCATTAAAATACTTATAATTTGTAGTGTTTTCTTTAAAAAATATTAAAATAATTCTATGTCATCCTTAAGACATTCTTTTTGCTTTGCACTTTGTACTTCAAAATGCTTTCCATCTGACAAGTATTTCAGATTAGTTACTTTAGTTAGTGAATTGTGATCTTGCAATTTGCAATACCTGATTCAAACACTCACAAACATCTGCCTGCAAAGGAGAAACAATCCCTGGAACTACAGGATCAGGGATTAAAGTTTTATATAGTTCAGATACATTTTCAAATATTGGCATAACAAATGGCATTGGCATAACAAATGGTTTAGCAATTCTGGAGTTGCAATTTCTTTGAAAGAGTACCTGAAAGCTCATGCTATTTTTATAAGCCTTAGCAGTTGAGCTTAAATGGGGGACACCTTCTTGAATGGCACTATTAAACCAGGATACAATTTGAAGACTACTGTGTCTTATATTTTAGCTGAAAATATCTTAGTGTATAGTTCACTATTTGAGAAGAATACATGAAAATTTTCATCTTTTTCTGCCTCTGAAAAAGTGATCTCCCTTACTTCCTTACAGTTCCCACTCTTACACTAATGATTGAAAAGCCAAATATTCTACTAAATACAATTGATTTGGGCCTTTAGCATTTCATGCAATTATTTTTTCTTGAGATGTGTTATAAAACTCAAAAAAAAGATTTTATTGCAGCCATTTCATTGCACCCAGGATGAATTTTGAAGGCTAATTTTGACACTAAACCAGAAATAAATGTATGCCAACTGGCAGAAATAAGACATTAGTTTCGTACGAAAGCATTGTTTGGATATTATTTTTCCATATTAGCAGCTGTGTTCACTGATATGATCTAGAAGATGCTAATATGATTATACATTTCATTGCTTACTAGAAATACGATTAAGCCTAATAACAAATTCATAATGGGATATAGTGCAAGATGCTCATCTAGGGCTCCTTAAAATTTTCCTCAATGAAGACAGTCATGGTATCAACTGTCTGTGTATGATCGGTAAGCCAGCATCAAAAGGATCATGGTTGATGAGTAGAAATGCAGCCAGTCATCATCCTACCAATCCCAATGGAATAGGATGTACAACTACAGACAGTAATGATCTGCTGCTTCAAGGAGCCCAAAAGTATCACCTGAAAGAAATACAGAGAAAAGTAATGCGTAACATGATCTTAACGTTTTTCCATTAATTTGGTGTTCAGAAAGTATCGGATTGATGCCTCTTTAGGGTTGAATGTCTTCACTGTCCTTATATATTAATTGTTAAATAATGGGTTTAACCACAATGAGTATCACTTTCACAAGTAAGGAGGTTCAGAAGAATAGGAAGGTCAAGTCCAGTAATAAGAGATTACTGTGTGGTATGATAAGGCTGTCTGAGGGCCTCTGCTTAGTCTTACAGGAAAGCAACGTTACTCCAGGATGTGAAAGAAAATATAAAATCAACATACACATGTTATCATAGAGGACTAAGTGTTAAATCCAAGAAGACTCATGATGGAGAGCTAAGCTCTTCTCTTGAGATAAGCTCTTGTGCAGATTTTGCTCCACACTACAAGAAAGAGCAAAAATAACAGTAATTTCTTTGATTTAGCACAATAACATGCCCATTTTTTCATTTCATCTTAGAAATGGATTCTCTTTTTCCATGGAGTCACTAACAGAGCCATTATTTCCATTCAGCAGAAATAAAACATACAGTGAGTAAGTGTACGGAAAATAGCAGTACACCAGTCATGGACTAAAGCGGAAAAAAATAAAAATGATGCTTTTAGAGCTGATATAATTTAAGAGACACCCACAATATGAAGAACATGCTTCAAAAGACAGAGATTTGCTTTTAAAAACAGCTAATATCTTTCATGTGTTAGAGAGCCAGGCCTGGAGAATTTCAATCTGTTAAAGATCCAAATACTTTAACTTATTAAAGCAAAGGTTTTTTTAGTTCTTAACGCAGCATTAATCATAATTCAAATTAATCTACTTCAGTCTTTTTCCATTGTCATCTCATCAGGTTAGCTTAGAGATCAAGCTTAGTTTTCAAATTACCCATATTTTCCTGTTACTTTACAGCAGAGGTAAATGAATGAGAGGGAAATTCATGGCAGCATATTAACGGAAAAAAATATATTTGCAGCTTAGCTTTGACCATTTTAACTTTTAGACCTGTAGCTATAGCTGGGATAAGAAACATGGTGAGAAGGTGCTAAAATGTTGCAAAAATTCTTAGAACCATAGAATCATAGAATGTCCTGAGTTGGAAGGGACTCACAAGGATCATAGAGTCCAACTCCTGTCCCTGCATAGGACAACCCCAAAAATCATACCATATGTCTTAGGGCATTGTCCAATTGCTTCTTGAAAGTCGTCAGGCTTGGCACCATGACTACCTCCCGAGGGAGCTTGTTCCAATGCTCCACTAACCTTTGGGTGAAGAACCTTTTCCTAATGTCCAACTTACAACGCCCCTGGCACATCTTCCTGCCATTCCCTAGGGTCCTATCATGGGTCGTCAGGGAGAAGAGATCGGTACCTGCCCCTCTTCCTTCCCTTGGGAGGAAGATGTAGACTGCGATGAGGTCTCCCCTCAGTGTCCTCTTCTCCAGGCTGAACAGACCAAGTGACTTCAGCCGCTCCTCATGCGGCTTCCCCTCTAAACCCTTCACCATCTTCGTGGCTCTCCTCTGGACGCTCTTTAGTAGCTTCGTATCCTTTTTGTACTGTGGTGCCCAAAACTGCACACAGTACTCAAGATGAGGCCGCACCAGTGCAGAGTAGAGCGGGACAATCACCTCCCTCGACCAGCTGGCAATACAGTGCTTGGTGCACCCCAGGACACGGTTGACCCTCCTGGCTGCCAGGGCACGCTGTTGGCTCATATTCAACTTGCTGTCAACCAGAACCCCCAGATCCCTCTCCATGGGGTTGCTCTCCAGCCTCTCGTTCCCCAGTCTGTACGTACATCCAGGGTTGCCATGTCCCAGGTGCAAAATCCGGCACTTGCCCTTATTAAACTTCATACGGTTGGTGATTGCCCAGCTCTCTAATTTGTCCAGATGTCTCTGCAGGGCCTCTCTGCCCTTGAGAGTGTCAATAGTTGAAGCAGTTAAGAATCTGATACTATCATTTTTTTCATGCACAAGTGCACATCCCACAGAATGATATAATAGGAATAAAGCTTAGATAATAACTAAATTTTGGATGCTCACCTAAAAGGTACCAGTTAACCTTCTGCAACACGGCATGTTGACATCCTGATCCAAGACTAGAGCACTAACTGTGAAAGCAGTTTGGCTACTGTAATTTTCACATACATAACTTGCACATTACTTGTTCAAAACCTGTGATTCAGCAGCAAGTAATATGCACTGACAAGCAATATGAAAGGAAATCTCACTTGAGTCCTCTCTCTCCCAGGAGCTGCCAGCCCTTTCCCCGCCAGAGTACTCAGCTTCAGACTCTTCCCTCTGCCACCACTGATTTTATACAAGTATATGAGTTATGGGTTATGTGGAGATCTATTTTCAAATATCAGGAGTGAAAGGTTCAAGTTGTTTACAAGACATTGCTGCAAATAAAAATAGCAACCTTGAATTACAGTACATACATTACAGGTAATTTATTTTTTCCTAAATTTTTAAAATGTCTTTCTTCAGACAGGAACACCCTCAAATTTAATTGAGTTTATACAATAGTTTTTCATACCACTTCACCTGATCAACACAAATAGAATAAGCCAAATTTCTGTTCAACTTTTAGTCAATATGCAGCCATTTCCATATAAGCAAAGCCAGTCATATGAATATTTTTAAGTATATGCAAACTGTTAATCTTGAATCAAACTAGTAGGCTATCAAAGTGAAGCTACTTGATTCTGTATTTTATTCCTTTTATTCCACATTCAGAAACGAGAATTGTCCTTCAAACAAGTAGCAGAAGCAGTGCTGTGCATGGGCAAGATGATTTGTGGACCTGTATCTTGGACATTCTTCAATATTTTTAAGTTAGAGATACGTTTTAAGTACTATGTTCAGCTAGACTTTTGCTCTATTTGCTTTCCAGGCTGTACATACTTTAAAGGTACAGTAAATGAAGATAAGGCAAAAAAGCAAGCAACTTTTCAAAAGAGGAAGACATCAGACCGTCCTTCTAATTTTTTTAAAAAGAGAATTTAATTTTCTTCTTCAGTGTAATAAATCATAAATAACCAAAAAATATAAATTAGCCATGTAAGTCATATAATTTAACCCCTAAGGCTAAGTATCATTATCCCTACTTTAAAGAGTTAAGCAACAAAGACACTAAGGCCAAAATGATTTATAACTTGTATGAACACAAATAGTTGTTTCAAAACTGATTTTAGCAGCTGAAGGGAAAATTAGCCATAGATTTCTGCAGGCCTCTAGCACTTCTATGAACAACTGTAGATTTAGTTTTAGCCATTTATGCAGTATTATTAGGAACATCAGTGATAATAAAAGACTACTACATGTACTTACATCTAGTCATGTTGGCGACACAACTGAGACCAGATGCGGAAGCCAGACTCTGCCCCTGTATTTTAAGCCAGAATCACTGTGTAAGCTTTAGCGCACTAACACTTTACCCATTCGGTATGGAAACCATACCAAAACTGGGCCCCAAAGGGTTAAAAAGTTCAGCCACAGTTCTCAAAGGAATCTGAATATGCGCGTCAATTCGTAACTGTTTTAGGCTTTCCTTTTGAGGATGCTTCACCACACACATATATTTATCGTTACCTAGTTTTACAAACTTGCTTATTCTAGTGGAACATCAGGGAAAACATCAGTTGAATTTAACTTCTCTGTTTACCATAGACTTAGCTGTGTTACAAGACCTTTCCAATTTCAAACCGAGTGAAACAAATAAAACATAGGTGCCAGGTTCATTAGCATTTAATGAATAACAAATTAACTTGCCTCTGCTAGTAATCTGAACTTGTCTTACTCCTGAGTTTTTCAATTATATTATCTTCTTTCATGCAAATTAAAGGACTACACAAGCACAATTAGATGTGGCAGCTACAAACAACTGGAAAAGAGCTCAACAAAATAAATTACAGAACTCTTCTTTATTCAAACCGAGCATGTATCAATTCAGATAACTGGCAGCTCTCTTCAGCTTTTATCTATTGCAACACAGACAGGAAATAGGTGTTAAGTTTGGGCTTCTATGAAAATAAGCTATGACTTGGTTCCTCCCTTCTTTGATTCCCTCTCCTTTCCCACTGCTTATAAACTCAGTTTCTTAATATTAAACTGATGCATTGTCTAGTTCCTCTGTTTTACTCACAGATCTGCTCACTAGAGTACATAAATATAGATCCCTCTGCTGATCTTAATTCCTCCTCTTTTTATGACATTATTTGCCCAAAGACATTCAACATTTTTCTTCAATTCCAGTTATGTTTGGCTTTAGCATCTTGGGCTCCTGTTTCTTTCCCTCAGCACCCTGCTACAGGGAAGAAGAAAGGTACACCACAGGGAAGCTTTAAACTTAGATTTTTCCATTACAAAAATATTTTAATTGTATTTTTCTCTAAAATCTTATCTGTTGGGAGTAATGGGAGTACAACAGACTTCCCATTGCATAATTTTCACTGTCATTTTTTAAATGGTATTTTAATTATAAATGTCTAAAAAGAAAACAAAGTTTTTAAATGTAGTTTTCTGAAATGTTCCTTTCTTAAGAAGTCAGTTACTGTTCTTTACATTTAACTTCCTCTAATCCAAGAGGAAAAAAAATGTCTTGAATCAACAATAAGCTTTGCTTCAAAATAAGGGTTTTTAAACATTTTAATAATGCAATGCTCATTTAGATTTAATAGCATACTTTTTAAAAAAATCAAAGTCATTTAGTCAAAATTCACTGCTCTTTTTCAAACTTGCCAGGGGAGGTAAAGAATTTCGGTGTCCTCTGTTAAATTATATTGCTCGTAGATGATGATGTTTGGCACCTTTGAAAATTAGGGTATCCAACAGCCTGAACTATTAAACACATAAAGGAGCCATGCACTGAACTGATGTTTCTTTTTGTCTTTATATGTTTCTTAGACAATTATTCTGCCTACAGAGCTCATGAAAATTTTATGGAGCAAGGTTTAATTGACAATATTCAGCAGCTGGCACCTACACAGAAGAGAGTTTATATACAACCAGAGGAGAACAGTCCACAGTAAAAGCTCTGAAACATACATCATGGACCTCCTCACCATCCATGGTTTTACTCCACAAAGTTCAGCTGTTGCACCCCATGATGTGCTAATGAAGACATAGCTGATAAAACATACCACCTAAGCAGAAAATGGGAGATCTTAAAACATGTTAATGAGAACGATGTGGAAGACTAAGCTGCAGACTGTAGTGTGGATGAAACAATTAGAAAATGAAACGATGCCCATGAAGTTTCTGCACAAGAGGATCAAAAAAATTGTTCTTTGGCAGTTCCATGTTGTGTTAATACAGTATACCCCTACTTAAAGATGAGAATAATCTACTTAACAGAAGCAAACCCAAAAAACTATCCTCTGGGTGCCACCTACTTTAGTCTAGTAAACTTTGTCTTACAAAGTTTGCAAAATACTTTTTACCTTGCAAAAATTATTCTCAGATATGCTGAAAATCAGTTAGGTTCTTATCTTTGTTATTCTTTCAAGGAGACTGTGCTCTTCTGATACAGACCTCTATGAAGAAGCTGACCTTATGTCCAGCAAACTTTTGTAATTTCTGGGGGATAAATTAGACTTCCACAGCCAAGTGACTTTAGGAGCAAAAGTCAAGATATTTGGTATCTGGAGTTTAACTGTTCAATGGCAAGGCAATGCTGACCCTCTCCTGAGACCTCAATATAGGCCACAGATAAAATTAATGTATTGGAGAACACTACTGGCTCCTTCTTGTGCCCTACAAACCAAGCAAGATTAATGAACTTGTTTTGTAACCCCTTGGAGTATGTTCTAGGTAGGTAAATGACAAACAGTGTCAGAGCAAGGAAAGCAGGTTGATTTTACATGGAATTAATCTTCAAATGAAGGGGATATGAAAGTCTTTTCCTTTCCAAGTAACATTCGTCAGCAGTACTCGCTGGTATAACCAGGGGTAACCAGGCCATAAACAAGCTTTGACTTCTTCAGAGAAGCATTCTGGAAACATTTTGTCAGACAATCTCACAGCGGTTTGCTCTGCTTCTGCCTTGTACTTAAATACACATTTAGGACAGTGCTACATTTGTTATAGTTTCTAAGCCAGTATGGAAAGTAATTTCACAGCAAGGAGAAAACTGTAGAACCTGCAATCCGGTGGAGCAGCACACTGAGCTGTTGGGTTTTTTTTCCCCTGTAATATCTCATTTCCTTTAATGCTCTAAGGTTGAGCAAGAACAGATGTGAGATGTTGTGATCACTGCTTTTTCTGCAAGGAGAATAGTTTAATCGTTCTGTATCGCAGGCAACAGCTTCCCACGCTTATTTCTGTGATCTTACCAAGGTTGCAAACTATCTAAGCAAAAGAAATACATTTTGATGTCTACAGCCTTCTTTACAGTTTTTTGTTTTACACTGATTAGCAAAAGCAGCAAGCTTTTATCTTGATTTTTAAGTGTAAATTGGAACATTGGTAGCATAGGAACCTCCTATAGGCAGGCAAATAAGCTTTGGGGCTTTTTAATATTAATAAAGAAGCTTGCGAAAATTTAGAGACATAAAGAATGTAAAAGAGCAAAAGTACATTTCAAATGAGGGCAATAACAAAAAACCCTCCAAAACTAAGAGAGTAAAATAAAACAAAGCATGATGTTTCTATGTGTTGGGGGTACCTTTTAATCTTTCACTGTAGGAAATCTCTCAAAAGGGGACAGAGAAGGATGCCACAGATTCAAACAGCCCTTTCTTGGCACCATTCAGATCAGTTGTGCTGCTTATTGTGTTTTAGAGAGTAAGAACCAACTGTAGGGAGATTCACCCATACATGCTTGTTAGGAGTTACACACATCTCCTAGCCCGCCTTCAAAGAATGGATGAGACATGGTTCAGTGTATTAACGTCTCTATCCCTGTGAACTTCTACAGGCAGTATCCAGCACTTTAAAATCTGCTCATATCAATACTAACTTTAACGCTGAACACTTGCATTGTGTCTCATTTGATCTTGAAAAGCACATCTACCAAAACTCAAATCCAGCATCGCAAGCTCCACACTAACCCATACTGATTTTTTTTTTTTTTCATTAAACTTCAGCTATATAGATGTAAATATGAACTGCACGCTTACTGACAGCCCACTGGTGGTAAATCTTTTTGTCCACTGAGGGCAACAACAAAGATTTCATTCATCATAACTCAGCGCAGAAAGCATCAAACCCGTAAGTACAATGCTAGTTTGCAGTGCCTCATTTCAGAGCTGAATTGAAGTAATCACAGTCAGTAAAATACAAAGTACAAGAACAGAATACCCTTGCTTTTTTGTCTTCTTCCTACCAATAGTTTCTATCACATATATTTGATAATGGTTCTGCTCAATCTGAAGCCCGTTACCCTGTTATCTACATACAGGAACCACATCTACGTGACTGTCCATTTTATTTTTAAATGTGTTTGTCATTCTCAATAATCAGGACAAAATCATGAATTATAAAATGCTTCTAACAACATATTTCAGTTTGCAATTTAGTTGATAATGTTGATTTAGGCTTAATTTAGTACAATTTAAGTTATATTTCAGATTTCCTCTCTGTAACTAAAGTCCTGCTATTTCTGCTCTGATTGCCCATCCATATTCTCTACCACAGCACTACGCTTTTAGTACATTCTTTTTCTTGTGTCACATTGATTTACAACTTACTTTGGGAAATGCTCACACTTCAACATTTTGATTAAATTATGAGGTTGATTCAGATATATTCTTCACCTAGAAATTCTGTTGGCTTCAGTGGGAATTTGCATGTGCAGGGAATGCAAAAGTAGACCACGTTCATAACAAATACAAAGAAAAAAATCACAGCTCTTTTACTGGGCACTTACCTTATTTTCATCCAATTACGACAGAATAAATTGACAGAAATGATTATTTTTTACCTTTTCACTTAGGTTCTGTTAAGTGTAATCTTGCATACCTGAATAGTTTCGTTAACTGTTTTGGGGAGTATCATACAAACATATTTCTTTCTTGGAAAGTATAAAGGATTACCTTTTCTGTTCTACTTTTTTGAACAACTGGTTAGAATAATGACATATTTCACTGTACTTTTCAATTTATGACATCTCGTGGTTCTTTCTGTGTTCTTTTGAGAAAAATGTCTTTATTTATATACATTTGACTTCGGTTTGTATGTGGGCTCCAGGTAGACCTTCAGCCTTCATCACTTAGCCTTGAGTTTGATGGAGCTTAGTTTTCCTTCAAGATAGACTATGTACAGTCATTCAGCCAACAATCAATAACAGAATTAAAGGCAAGAATAATTAAAAACATTAAAAACTCATATGAAAATAAATTGAATAATTGACATGTCATAGGAAGACTTTAAATTTGCTTTCTCTGATATTTTTCTGATTAGAAATCTCTCCCTGTCACCTGCCCTCTCTAGAGATTTCAGATTTGTGTGGACAGGTATGGATGCGTGCGTGCAAGGGGAAGAGGTGGGAATATAGAGGTGTCTTCATCCACCTTATCCAGCCAGCATGCCAAATGATTAGTTACCAGACTTCAGTACAACATTTCACAGAGGTTTTGGCTGTTACTATGAAGTACATATATGAATGGGAATGGAGAGGGAATGGTAAGTGTCAGCTTCAATCAGGTTTCTGACTTTGTCAGATAATTCATCTCAAATATACCTCAGTTTCCCTCAACGATGTAAGTTCCTCTGTAAGGGCATACTTACCAAGACATTTTCTCCTCCAAGGGATTACATCAGTTTGGGGGATAATAGTATGTATATAAGAACTCTCACATTTACGCTTCTAAAGACAGTCATACACGGAAAGACTTAAAATAGTCTGGCATAAGAACTCATTTTTAAAAATCAGTTTAAAACTATATTAACTATCAAATACAGATAAAGTACCATCCTTTAAAATAATGTGTGTTTTCCTATTTTTGTGCATACTAAAAGCACTTTTGTGTATACTGAAAGGACTGTATCCAAAAGAGAGCACTGACAGTTTAAGTCTCCATTATTTTGTTATTTTATATTCTAATTAAATTATTTTTCACGTAAAATGTGAGGATGCCATTCTGAGCATGGAAAAGGCTAAATGAAGCGAGTTAAGTTTCTGCAAAAGAGCTTATATGATGGTACATGCCATATTGTAGTTAAATTGAATTACCTCTCCACTTTCTGATCTAGACAGATAGTGAATGGCATTCGCTATGCCAGCACAGATCAGCTGTTCAGTGAATGCTACTGGCCATTTCTGGGTATCCAAACAGCTAAAGTACCTAATGCCTTCAAGTAATTAGATTGTTTTCCTAACTACTAGGGAAGATTTAAAAAATCCGTTTGCTGTGAGTACCATCATTCTCATGAGCAGAATTCAGCTTTGAGGCAGAAATTCCACGAACACTTAACACAACTGATCTATTTGCTCCTTTTGCTTTGTTTTATTTTTCTATAAAGAATTTCATAGACCCAGATTCTATTTTCTTTTTTCTACAAAATTCCATTGAAACTACTTTGTAGCATATCAGCAAAGGCCTCAGAAAAAGACCCAAAGATTTTAATCACAAAGCCTTAAGAATTATGCTCTTTCTTAGAAAACATTTCAAAGCAGGGTGATATCTTTTTTTTTTTTTTTAAATAGGAAAGCCTATTGTGTCACTCTCCTTTTTTTCATCCTTTTTATTAGCTGGAGTAGTCCACTCAGGGACTCAAGAAAGTATGAAGTTCAGATGGGGAAAGATGGGACACAGAACTTCTCAGTATGACTTAGAAGTTTGAGATTTGGTTAACAAAGTAGCACAATGTATCACAATCCAACAGCAGTTAAATGCGCCCTCCAAGTTGCTCAATGCTCATTTTGAAGATGTTTATTCTATTTCTTCTAATTGTTTCAAAATTTATTTCCTTATTCATTCCATGCTGATGAAAGGCTCTGCAAAGCAACAGCAGTAAAATGCTTCTAAAACCCACGCAGGGTTTTATATATAAACAGCTGGAAAATGGGCTAAATTGAGAATTGCATATGCACTCTGCAGGGACTGAAATTTTAAAGTAACAACTGATGCTATTCAGGGAAAACAGGAAAGTAACAGTGAATAATGGAATTAGATGAGATACAGTCAAACCTCTCATTCAATTTCTATCTGTAAATCACTAAATATGTTTCTAACAATAATAGTATAGGAAGTCATATGCTGTTTCAGCAATCCATTTATATTTAATTAAACTTATAACGTATAAGCCCCAAGTTATAATTTTTGCCTTTTTGATTCAAGCTATGGCTCATTTACTTTAATGCCTTTGGGAGTTTTGCCAGTTAATAATTGAAGTGGTCATTTTGTTATGAATTGCTTCTTGCTTTTCCATCCTATGTATTTATTTAGTTTACAGCAAAGGGAATTTTCAAATTTCTGAAGGGCTACTGGTAGGCACAGCCACTGCCAGCTCTGTGTTTTAGCAGACAGTGAGGCTTTGAACTTGTATTCCAAAACACAGGGAGACAATTTTCAGATCGCTGGAGTCGGGTACCTGTGTGCTGATGTTTGATTTGTTTGCAAAATGTGGTTCTGCAACTGATGTGTCATAACTTACCAACATCTGCGGGAAAGTTCTTGCTAGCAAGGCTCCATCACTTTAGGAACTGCAATCAGCAAGCAAAGCCCAATCATACTCAATGTTCATTAAATATTCCCCCCCCGGCTTTCTAAAACAATGCATTTCTAAAACAATACCCTCAACAGCAAGATGTAATTAAGTAAAGTTTTCTTTGTTGTTGATTGTTTTGTTTCCACCCCCACTCCCCCACCCCCCAAAAAACTAAATCAATGTTCATTAAAACAGAAAATATCATGCTAAAAAAAAGTACAGGCATTTTTTCAAGGACAGGATGGGGAAGGAGAGGAGGAAAGAAACAGCCACTATTTTAATTGATGCCATGTCTTCTGACAGTAGCAAATATATTGTGAGAAATCCTATTAATACATTCAAAACCTAGAAAATAATATAGGCCACCTCGTTTCCTATGTATAGAAAGAGGGACCGTATCTGGAACTTTAGCAGTCAAGTCAACAGAACTTCCTGCTGTGCTGCCTGCTACTATAAAATAGGATTTATATGGCAAAGTAATGGTTCTTATAAATAGGTTTGCCCAGCTATATCAATAAAACCACAGCTATAGTTGTGTTCCAGAACGGCCTCTGATTGTGTTAAGTGGCCCTTTCGCATTTCCTTTTTTGGACATCCATGCTTCAACATCTCTGATTGTAATATACTATTAAAGAATATTGAAAAATGCCTTGCAACACCTCTCATTTGCCAATAAATGTTCCCTGTGAATAAACTGATACAAGTTCTTATATTTGGAAGATTTGGAAATAAATGATCTTTCACTGGATTGTACTCTCTGTTGTTCAAGAGCTTTAACACCTGATGATCTTTTTTTCCTAAGGCTTTCAGTCAAACCTGATATCCTGGCTTATTATCAGAAAAGGTTTCTTTTACCTTTACTTTTCAAAACAATTCTAGAATTTATAGACATAATGAAATTCTGTAAATGTGTCATTGTAGATTAATACAGTTAAATATATAATTAAAAATAATTTTCAAAATACAGACTGTAATAAAAATTAAATTTGATACATTTAAATAATAAAAAAAAGTGGTTTGGAACTCTCAAACATATCTTTTCCTTTCACCAAAAGATTCAGGAACACTAAATATTAAAAAGAAAATCCACCAGCAAAGTGCATATGTGGAATGATCACTGGTGGCTACCTATACTTCATCTTCACTTTAATGACATATCTATCAATCTATTCATTCAAAATAATGTTTTTATTTCCCACTTTTTATCAACCCCAATGGCTTTGGACTGCCTTTCAGTCTCCAGTAGACACGCTGAGATCTGCCAAACCTGAACCTTTGATTTGGATGAAGCATTTATACACTTGCCACTGACATCTGAAATGCAGCCATCATCAATTGCATCATATGGTATAAACACAAAGAACAGGAAAAAGCTTAGGGAATCTGACAAGAGAGAATTACAAGGCAGAAAAATAATTACATAGACTGTTGTGTATGGATTTCTTGTAGAAAGAGATCAGATATTCTCCATGCTCAGTAACGGGCATATACGCAAATGCCTGCATATACATTGGTACCCGCTGTGAGCAATACCTTGAATAGGAATGATCCCATCAGGAGAATCTCAGGCCAATAAGCAAACCAGAGCTCTGATGGCCAGAGTTGATAAGTGCAGGAGATCTAATGCTTTGCTTATATGCGTGTGTGCAAATGAACAATGTGGAGCCAATCCAAACATTACATTCAGCTTTAAATCCTTTTAACATACCTGGCTCCAGTATTTGTGTAATCACAGTATTAACTTAAATGCCTTGTATACAATCTAGTGGCATATATAAACACAGACAGTGTGATGCCAACTTGTAATGCGCTTTATTGCTTAAAATGTTACAGACCAATTAAAATGCAGCTCTTACTCCAGCTTTGCAACCCATGACATCTGACTTTTTTTAGAGGTGACACTTCAGGATTTATCTAACATACTGTTGGAACAGTCACAGACAATTTAACTTTCTTGGAATATATTAGTTTATGCTGCTACTATAAAGGATCCAAATTAAATTCCCCATAGGGATTTTTAACTGCCGTACTAAGATGTACAAAGTAATTTTTTTTTTCTAACAACAGGGACTGCAATAATGACTGTTGAATTTCATTTTGATGATGACAGATGTTACAAAGACAAAATAGGAATTCTTAATGAGATTTTGGGTGCCATTATCCTCATTTCATATACTTACATATTTTCAAATTTGATAGTAGTAAAACTGTTTCCTTCATTATAAGATACTGCTTTTATTTTTTTAGATAAATTTTCTACGTTGCATCAGATTCTCTCTAAGTTGCTCTAATTTAGAGCCTTTTACTTGAAGCATTGTAAAAATCTTTAACTTCTTGCGGAGAAGAATATACATGGAGAAGCAAATGAATATAAGATCAGAAGAAGGGAATTTATACAAATCTCTGGCTAGGTACGATTTGTTCTCATTCTGTCGCTATTT
Organism: Platalea leucorodia; assembly: GCF_965183815.1. Taxonomy (NCBI): domain Eukaryota; kingdom Metazoa; phylum Chordata; class Aves; order Pelecaniformes; family Threskiornithidae; genus Platalea; species Platalea leucorodia. The sequence continues at coordinate 65,699,925 of NC_138827.1, forward strand.
TATGCGTGGTTATAGAAAAGTGGTTGAATAAAATGACAAAGCATTCTATTTTGATACAATGATGGATAAAAACACCTCTTTTTTTTTTTACTTGAAAGACATGACAAAGTTCTTAAAAGATGAATACTGAACAGACTGAATAAAATAATCAAATAAATAATTAAATAAATTTAGAGTCTGATTATATTTAGAAATACAACAATGGATATCTAGGTACCAAGGCTTTCTATTTATTTTTTATAAATGAATTCTTTTAAAACCTTATCCTTTACTTTTTACCCCTCCTTTCCCATTTCCATCTCTTTTACTAGAATTAAAATACTCTCTTTTACAAGGATTTTAAGAAACTTTGTTCATGTGATAGATTTCAAAAGTTGCTGAAATCGGCAGCCTGTCTGAATGCTCCCAAAAGTATTGGCAAATTCATAAAGCAAATGATGAAGATTCCATGTGGTTTTAAATTACAATATATTCTTTGATTTCTACAGAATTTAATTTGTCAAATCCCACCCAAACTGTGATATCTATGTCTTCAGAACACAGCACACTTCTGACTCCTGTCTGCCAAGAAAACAGCTGTGTCCGAGTTCTCTCAGGGGCACAGATGTCACTCATCAGTTGCATTGAGTCGCACTCAAAAATAAAAGTGCAAATCTTACCCTTACATGCATATAGCTGATATACAGGAACAAGAAATTAACACTTCTAAAGATCATTATATATGTTTTGAACACTGAATTCACACCAACTCTTTTTGAGTTTATAAATATCTATATGAATAATGCAATGTATTCTGCTTGCCTCCTGAAAGGCTAGCAGCAAATATTTTTAAAAACAATTGCAGATTTCTACCCATGTCCTCAAGTGATATCTTCGCTATGCAGTAGCTACTGTATCCAATACAGAGAGCAGGAAAAGAGATCACAAACTAATGGCAGCCATTTGAGTAGTCCTCTGAATTATTAATAAATTAGATCTATGGAAGCCATTTAGAATGACTCATTAAGCCGATTAACTCCCTATTTCATGAGCAAATGTTGGGTGTTCTAACAGAACAGAAGGTAGGAATGAGTAGATAAATAACGATTATTAGAATAGCAGAGATTTTTCTGAAGCAATTGTCAAGCTAGAAAGTGTTACTTGAAAGTCTCAGGAAGGACTTTCAGAAATTGGTGTGGCAGAAACTTAGCACGAACTAGTAAAAAAAAGATAATCTGATCACATAAAAAGTGTACATGACAATGTAGTAAATACGGAACGCTATCTAATTTGTACAGGCCCTAAAATACAGCGGTCATAAATTAAAGGTAAAGCTGTATCACTAGCTCTGCTCAGGATTTAATACCAGTGCTTAGGCACAGAGGTTTAAAGTGTAGCCCCTAGTGAATAAACCTGCTGCATGCAAACTGAGAGAATTCCTGTTACTAGGGAATGCTTCACTTTGCATTTTATGATTTCTGTTTGCCTGTGTAGTTTCAGCATTATCTTACCATAGTATTTATTACATTTTAATTTATTAAAGAAATAAACTTCACACACAAAAAATCAGAATATATCTTTGCACACTTAATAAGATTTTCTAAACTAGTTTAATCTCCTTTATCAATTTAAATGTGAACTGGCTGAAGAGGAATTAGCCATTTTATGGTGTACTGGAATTAAATTAATGATGATTATTTGGTGATGTAAAATTAATGCATTTTAATCAGCTATTATTAGTGCATCTGTTTACATGCAATTATTTTCCTGAAGTATTAAATGCAAAATAAAGATGTAGCAAATGAAAATTGTGCAAATAGCAATAGTCTGTATCACAGAATATATTTTCTTCTACTTTTGGAAAACTTGATTATTATAGTACTTGATTTTTTTTCTGTATACAAAAGATGACTATAGGAGAATCTAGAAAGAAAATATTAGTGTCAGAGAATCATAATTTTGCAGCCCCATCCATATAGCAGCTTTTTGCAGGATAACTGCAATCCATGTTACAGGATCTTTACAGGGCCCATGAAAACCCCTTAAAATCCTCCCAAAACCTGCAACAACATGCTAGGAGGGCTATAAAATGTCTCATAGATACATAAAACCAGTGCTGCTGTGATTACTTAAAACCTATACAAAGACAGAAATTATGATCCTACCGAGTAGGAAGAGCTATTCCAAAGAATTTGGAAGACTTACGGAGATTTCAATAATTAGCTATTTAATTATTATACAAGGAGTCAATAAATATTATACAATTATCTATAACTTTGATATATATATGCATGCAATTTGTTATAGTCTTCTAATATGCCACTATAAATATTTACTATTTATTAGCCCTTTAAACCTTGCAAGTTAATATATAGCAGTCTAAATTATAGTGACCTGTAAGTTTTTTCTAATTTCTGTTTGATCACACAAAGAGCCCAGAGACCGCTCAATGAAACTAAGATGCCATTTGCTCATAAGGTAGGCTTTTAAAGGGTAATCTGTTGAAAAAAAAAGTCAAGAAATACCTTCATAATTTTTTCCTGAATGCAATGTGATCTATAACAGAACCAATGAATCTCAGTTATAACTCTGATATAATAGAATCCATAAAACAAATCCAGAATCTATAGCAGATGTAATCACTCCTTCAGAATGCAAAAATACTGACCTTTTTAAAAAAATGAGTATTTTAGACTAGACAAATCAAGGCTCATTAAAAGAGGCTATTCTGAGAAAATCACAGGCTTGAATGAATGAATTAGTTCACATGTTGTACTGGACAGCACCAAAATAGGGCTATGTAAAAAAAACCAGTGAGAAAGAGCAGTAAAAAGCCATCAGTATTGAGCACCTGTACCGAGAAGTTATTGTGTGACTGTTTGTTACAATTCCTGCTATCATTACAAATCAAAGTACATACCTCCAGTGCAAATATGCTTCAAATTCAGGAGACAGATACAGACCTGGGTATGTGCATTGCCTAAATTTAGTTATTTAAAGCTGTGCAGGATACTTGCACTCATAGTGTTCCCTCCTGTCCCCAGATCAACCAGCCTGGCAGATCTGCTGGGGCAGGTCTCCTTCCAGATTTCCTTGCAACATGCCCAAGGAGGAGACTCACCAAGGCTATGCCCTGAAACGCAGTCAGGACATAATCAGGGTGCACGCTAGATCTAGAGATTGCTAGAAATGTCTACCAACTACTGGATGCTTGATTATCTACATACCTTCATATAGTTAATCGTATAAATGTCCTACACAGTCAATGAAGAAAGCCAACTCTTAATTTTTTCTTCTGTATCATTTATGCAGCAAATCTAAGACTAATTTAGACTAATACATATTTCTTCCAAACACATGCTTATTTAAGAGAGAATTTTTGTATTTTTTTATTATTTCAATATTCCATTCAAGTACTAAAAAAAAAAAAAAACAAACCACCAAATTATTATATATATTTAATGCTATGAAGAAAGTTAAGAACTCCAGTGGAGTTCAAATAAGCCTGGGAAGTCTTTTATATTGATACTACCTTGGCTAGTTTTTCAGATAAATCATCTTACCTCAGTTCTCGTTGCTTCTAAGTGAAAAAACTGATTTTCAAAGACAGGTTTGGCTTTTTTTCCTCCTTAAAATAAATACCCAATTCTATACTATTTGGATAAATAAAAAGCTGCACCTATTTTCAGTAGGGATTAATACAAGGAAAGTTTGTGTCTTGCAGAAGACTAAACTCTGCAATCATAATGGGTCCCCTCCAGCCATATTTATGAATGAATCTCTGAATTATTACTTTTATTGTCCCTGATGAGTGCTACTTTGCATTTCAGTTTCTGTTATTTATAGCACAATGCCTCAAGGAGTAAGTACAAACAACATATGGAGGATCTACCAACTCATGCATAATACTTCAGCTTGACTTGTGCTTCTATGGGGATTTAGATACTAATACTGAATTACTTCATTATTGGTCTGGAACCCTCTGAAGGCAATCCCCTCTTTTCAAACCATATGGTCTTTATCTGATAAGGAAGAAAAAGAACGAAGCACAAGCTGAAATAATCTTGTTTAGTTGGTTAAGAAGCTACACAGCACTAAATATGTTTTACTGATATATTTATGAAGACTTCTGTGTTATCTTGACTAGTACACAGACTGTGAACTTGACATAGTTTTGGGACCAGGCTGCATTCCCTGTTCCGTTGTTTTGCACTGGTCTGATGGCACAAAGCAGACAGAAAGCCGATTTTTTCAGGACTAGAGAAATGCTCCGAACAACAACAGAGTGACTATTGGTTCTCCTTCAGAAAAAAGGCCTGGACGAAAAGATCACGGCATGGCTATTCCTGCCCTTTCATAACTCCTCTCGAGTCACTAAACCCATGTAAATGTAAAGTGACACATAGATCTGCTATCTTAAAGCTGCAGGAAACATTGTGCACTTCCATTGTGAGAGCCTGCACGGAGGCTGCCTCATTTAGGAAGGAAAGATAAAGGGTGAGGAGGAAACAGGGGAGATTCACCTGAATGAGTGGTCCTGCTGAACCTCAGGAGAAGTTTAGACCAGCACCCACCAGATGATGAAGTGCTTCTCCTGCATGGGAAGCCCTGTGGCCAGCACAGGATTAGGTCCTCTGCTTTGATGTAGACACTGAGGCAGGACACCAAGAAGAATTATTCCTGGTAGCTCCCAAGAAGAAACACTGGTAAGGTTATAAGCTGTTTAAGCCAGGAACCTCTTCTCTCACTCTCAATAAAAAAGAGTTAATACTCTCAGTTGAAGGCATGAAGTATATTCTGTCAAGGAGAATATACTTTATTGTATGTTCCTTTAACAGCCAACAGCCTTTGCCAAAATTTTTCAAACATCAAACTTGTTTGAATTAAAACATGACCTTTTCTGAAAAGCCATTTTAGAAATGTATTAATTTTTTTACTAGTTATTTATATACCTATTCTTCATTTGTAAATAAAAAGTTTCAAAAACAACATTTAATTTATATTATTTTTCAAATAGAAAATGGAAGCAACTTTGAAATCATTTTTCCCCATTGTAAGCACATTAAGGATCCTATTGTCTAATATTGTGATATTTTCCCCTCTCTGTCTTCCTGTAAAAAGTACGGTATGACCAATACGAGATGCTATCTCAGTTGAAGGCTAATCTTTCCTCTAGGGTACTATAACTTCACAGTGGCTTATTTATAAAATGGAAGATGTACTCGGAAACTGTACAAATACAATATACTTAACCTCTTGCTCTTTCTCTCCCTCTCAAAACTCGATGATGGGCAACTGTTCAACATATTTTTGAACTACCAGCACCTTTACTGAGGTCAGTGAAGCCTTTATTCATTCTTATCAATCATATTTTACAATTTGTCAACCATTTTACTCACTTCAAGATGGGAACTTTTATTTCTTCACTTAAGAAAAAACCCTGACAGATAAATATGGAGGTTAATCTGCTGCTGTTTAAGTACAGCTGTGCTAACAAAGGGTTTGTTCAAATTTAGACAATGCCCTGGTTCTGATAAAATGCATATTTGCATGTTTGTCCTTATGTTTCACCATATGTCATTGCCTGCAATGATGTTGAGTAATACAGCTGTCATATTAGTTGATATGGTTGCTACTTTAATAGATTGAACAAATATAATCTGATCTCCTTAAATTAAATATGGGTATTTTTGCAATATGGTGTTTTGCAGGGTTATATACTGATTGCAAATATAGTCACTGTCATAAAATAAACTAAAAATCCTAGAGAGACTATTTATATAAACACCATTTAATACTGTCTCTGACAAATGAAGTGGAACAGGTAAGGCAACTTTTCAATCAGATTTCAGTGTCTGGGGAGAACTTCTTTTGTAATTTGTTATATGGCTGTAAAACCAACAAACAATGCACTTTATTACTTGAAAACTCCATTTCTTGAAATTCTAACTTTATTTTTATGATGAATATATTTCAATATTAAATGTATACCAAAATATATGGAGTATGAAAATACAAGCTGTAAGAAATACAAAAAAGCTTCTCTCATTATATGAATAAACAACTTAGTAGTTAAATAGCAATTATTTGTTTTCCTTATTTTGTTTATTAAATTGTGGAATTCATCGCCACAAGTTGTTTTGGATGCCAGAAGTGTAAATGAAAGAAAATCCATCATGGGCTATTAGCATACACAAACTAGTGCAAGAAATCCCAGAGAAGAGGGTATATCAGCTAAGCTATCATTCTGATACTTGACCTGACATTGTTTTCTCTCCCCAAGTATCAATTATGGTCGTGTTGAAGAAGGTGTAACTTATGATTAAGAGCCTCATCTTCTCCAGTACCTCCATTTCTATGTTCTTAATGCTAATTGGCTTAAAAAAAAAAAAAAAAAAAAAAAAAAGAGATGTGAACTAAAGGAGACAGCTGCTATCTTTCAAACACAAAGGCAGCAAAAGGAAATACTTAGTATCCATAAGATTTTCTCTTTGTGGCAAAAAGGCTTTGATAAAAGCTATCACTAGGGCATATTTTAAAGCACAAAGATCATCCTATACTTTAAATTAGATATTAATTTTTCTGTGAAGATTTAATGGAAGAGGGAATGCATGTCAACGTTACTAAAATTTGCAGAGCTCACCTTGAACTATTTTTTTTCCACACACAGTAACTGCATTTGTCTGTATTAAACATTAATCTCAGTAGCAAGACAGTGTGCTCTGACAAGAGCAGTTATAAACACATTCTTAAGTATCTACATTTCATTGCAAATTGCTTTTTCTCCAACACTGCTCAGATTTAAATCTCTATACTGTCTTCTATAATATACTTTTTTGTAATTTCAAAAAATACTTGCTAAGAACGGTATTTATTTTTTATTACATAAAATTTGTTGTTATATCAACATATCTGCAGTAAATTCTCTAATGAGAATGTAATTTTTTAAAATCAAAACTGTAAGGACAGAGCATTGGGAATACTGGATTTTAAGCAGAATTTTCAAAGCTTATAAACGATCTACATTATAATGCTGCTTAATTGTGTTCTTCCTTTTATAGACAAGATTAAGCTTGCAAAGGATAACTGCATCTTGGTTTTAGTATACAAGCCTCACCCCATTCTTTGAAACACAATAAGAGTCAGGAAGAGCAGAAAAATCTGGTATAGTCCTACCCTCAGACAGTGATTCAATTGTTCAAAGAAGATAAATTTCTCTTCTGTGAAACTCTTATGCCAATATTACAGAGTGAGTAAGAGTTTAAATACCAGAAGGAATACAGTGTATCATATCTAGCCATTAATAACACATTAGCTTAGAGAACTATTTTGTCTAACACTTAGAAAAGTTTTTTTTGCTGGTATTAATTGCAACATCTGTCCTCTATTATCAGTCAAGACACATCAAAACCAGGCTCCATTTGGGGGGAAAACAAAGTCCCAAAGCGAAAGGAGGAAAAAAAAGAAAAAAGTTGTAGGAGTTAACTGAAATATAAGTCTGCTGTTTATTAATTTAAGATGCATTGATTCAGACAGCTGTCCTGATAAATATAGGAAGGTGGATATCACATTTTTAAGAAAATATTTTCTAGAAACTTATTTCAAATAATAGTATTAAGTATCATTTCAGGAATTGGAAGGAAACTGGCCAAATGGCAAGACTTTATGGATGACGTTTTATGTAGAGACTTCATTTTGCACTCATAATCCCAAACAAATATACAAGGTTATTGATTTGAGGTGTGGATAAAGATTTTTTTGCAGTACTGCCATCCCCTCTCCTATTTCCAACCCCTCCCACACTGGAAAAGAGAATGCAAGGCAGTAATAGGATCCTATTTCAAAGAGCTGTCTTAGAGAAAAATAAATATGATCTTTTCAGCTTGAATAAATACATTGTTTAGCCATTTACAGTTCTTAGTTCTTCAATCTTTTTAAAATTATTTTTACTTTTTTATTTATCAAAACAAAAATTCCAATTTTTTCTTGTCTTTCTGCCAGAGATATTTTTCCTTTTCTCCACCCACTTTGCAACATAATATTCACTGTTAGCTCATGGATATAATACTCAAGGACGAGCAAAGCTTCATAGACATTTTCATTACCATATGATCTTCTAAACACTGCCCTAAATTACAGATCCGATCACAGGTTTATCGCTTGTGGAAGGAGGAGGGGGATAGGAAATCTGAGAAGAACTGGAGAGAGACTTGGGATAAGGGAGTGGGACTTGGGAAAGTGAGACTTGGGAAAGAGGAGCCTGAAGAACCGGGTTTCTTTGTTTCTGTCGTTCTTGAGGCTGGGACCAATGATAGCCTCATGAGTCCCTGCAGTTCTGTTTGATTTTAGGGAGATACAAACTTTCTGCCTTCTTTACTGCGTTTCTTCATGCAAAAGACCTGCCAAGACAATCAGGGCACAGGAACGTTCTGCAGAGCAGAGCTTGCATCTCGCAGAAGAGGCTGGCGTGGGAAGCTGCTGAAGGTGTTGCAGAGAGGTCTGGTAGGGACAGGCAGAGACTGAAGGCCATCCTCTGTTTAAGATAATGTCCGCTGTCATTCAAGACTGTGACTTGTAAAATTTACAACAAGATCTCACTACTGCACTACAAAATATAATCATATCACTGTTAAATAAAAAATGTCCTTACTGTTATTAAATACAAAGAAAAGAAAACCAGAAGGACAAATTGTGGAAAATACTTCATGGCTTCTAAAGGGGCTAAATCAATGGGAACAAGAGAGAGGCAGCCCAAGTTTCCATCAGCCAAAACCCTGCTGGATACAGCACGTTCCCAGCAGCGACACCTGTCCTCAGTGGGTGAAAGAAAACAAACTCGGGGTAAGACTTGCTCTTTTACTGGGGAGATGTTTTAGGTCCTGGCTCAGGACAGGAGCTAACCCACACCTTCCAGCAGTTCTGCTGGAAGAAAAGCAGTCTCCAGTATGCAAACCTCAAAAACATTTGGTAAAAAGATGTCAGGTAGGAGAGCCGAATAGAGAGAACCACTTTCAGACAGATAAAACTAATGGGAAATGGCAGTAAAATCTACATGAAATTATGATTATTTTGGATATAGGTTGACTGAACAACATTAATTTTATCTTAGACCTGTTTGAAGGAGGTTTCACATGTTTTTTTTTGTCTGCTTTCACCTCTCTGATACACCTAATGAGCATACAAGGAACAAAATAAAAGCAACTGGTATGTTACAAGACTTTATGCTGTCTTTTGAGTGTTTACTTTGCACATAAACCATAATTACATCACAACAGACTTTTATCAAGGCCAGAACATCATTTAACTCAATTGTTAAATTCAGTAATAATATCAGAGTATACTAAATCTCATCTTTTTTTTTTTTTTTTTTTTTTTTTTTTTTTAATATACAAAGACTTAATTCTCTTAGAAAATCAGCCAGGCTTTTGAATGCTTTCAACTCATGTTACTGAATCCATTACCCTTAACTCCAAATTACAGTCAAACTCTATTCACAGCTACTCCCATTTGCACTCACATAAATCTGTTGACACAAGTGGAAGTATTTAAGAATAGTATTTTTGTAGCTCAGACTAGCAATCCCAGTCAGTTGTTCTTGTTTCAAGAGGGAGGTGTGCCTATGAAAGGTATAAATTAAGTGAGCTGAGTAGTGTGAAAGACAAACTGTAAATGGAAGCACTTTTTGAAATTGCACCATGAAACAGTAATTTAACTAGAGGAGGAGTTGTTTCATGTTTTCCCAATTAAAAAGAGGAACAAGACAGAATTGAGGTCTAAATTTCAAATATGTTAAGACTGTACAAGATCCTGTTTTTTGAAGAAGAGCAAATGCTCTAGACGCACTCCTGAGGTCCCTTCAGACCCTACATATGTAATGCTTTAAGTTTTGTGCCAAGACATTCCTTTCAGAGTGTATAAAGACAAAAGGAAGCATTAGGAGTCACAGTCATGACTCTGTAAGTTGTTAAGGGATGGAAAGTTTGGAGGTGATAGAAAGGCAAAATCATTAGTTTACACAGTTCAATGTCCAGATAACGTGTTAGATGAAAGGAGCTTTCAAACCTCTCTTTCCTCATCGACTTTGATTCCTTTATACTTTAGCAGTTCATAGAGAGGCTTACAAGGAGAACTGTATACCTATTGACAGCTGAGATTTGAATTATTAAGGTGAACTGAAATGAAATGCCCTTGTTTCCTGCACCAGTGAACATCCCAAATGTGGCATCTCTTTTATTAGTGATGAAGCTACTATTTTATTCTCTCCATTCCACAGTTTTCTGAATGTTCAAGATAGCAATTTCAATGGCAGCCAAGGACATTGAATACATTGTATTTCAGAGACAAAACTTCTGTTGTGATTGTTCACTGATATTTCTACCCTGGAAAATTAGAATGCCACAACCCATACTAAAATTAATAGAATGCCTATTATAATACTGATGTATGCTGCTGCATATTTATTAATCTCATCTGCAATAGTAGAATATAAGATGACATAGGGTAAAATAAAAAATCTCAGGACATTCATTAATATAACCAACAAAATTAATTAGAAATTAGTGAAATAGCAATTTAGGGAATATGATTCTAATCCTATTGTCTTCCCTTGAAAAAAAAAAATCAGTCCTAAGAAGATATTTGCTTTGCTATGAAATCACCACAAAATTTGCCATTATATCTGAAGCTTGAATTTATTATGAGTGTCTTGGTATGAATCCATGCTGTTGCATCAACAGAACTTTCAATTTTTTCCTTCACTAGTAGATGTTTTTTGTATATCTGTACTGTCCTGCAAAAAAATAACATTTACATATTCACTTTATCCTGGCAAAGTCAGAGGTATCAGAAAAGATCAACAATAAAATTTTCAAGGGATTATCTAACATGAAAAAAAAAGAGCCATGAAGATTATGTAATTAGAAAAAAGCATATTTGGAAACTGTATAAGGCAGTGATAAGGACACCAAACTCTATATATTCTACTCCATAGTTAGGCATACTGTAATACACTGTAAGTATAAATGTATCACCAGTCTATGTTTAGTAAATTTTTCTACATCATTCTAGTCTGTAAAACTGACTTTGATTTTATCAGTTCCAACTGACTGAAACTATTTTCTGACCTCTTGAAAGTACCTCTTCTATATTCTTCTGATTATATATGCAAAATGTATCTTCAATAATTAGTGATTTTAGGGGAGAAAAAGGGCAAGAATCCATCCAAGAATTCCAAATGCAATGCTTTAGTGGTTAGCAGCATCCAAATGTATTTTTAAATGATAATTCCAAGTACAGCAATTTATATGCTCAGTATTCATACAATTTTCACTATTGACCAGGGTATGTTCTATGTTATACAAAAATACAAGCAATAAATTGCACAGTCCTGTCTGAAACAAATTTATCATCCACATGTGACTTTATCACCTGTTAATCCAGTGGCCCCAGAATTTATTGTAACATGCCAGATCTCTGAGCGACTTCGAACAGTGCCCATTTTCTAAAATCAGCAAGTCAGAAACTTACTTTTTCCCTTCACAGTACTCTAACATTCTCTGCTCTCCTCCAAAAACCAAAAAGAATTCAAAAAACCAAAGAAAACGTAAAGCTGTCGAGAGTTAGGAGAAAGGATTCAGTCTTGTATCAGTGACAGATTTGCCACAAATAAACATTTAATTGATTTAAAATTCCTTTGCTTGGGAACACAGAGAATTTGACAACCTCTGAGAAAGTTTAGGATTTTAAATCTTTTCTCTTGGGACTTTCAAAATCTTACATTCATGAAAATAAGAGTAGGTATAAGGCATTTATAAAAGTATGATGTACTTGTTATTTAAAAAAACGTATTCCTCTGTTTTACCTTTTTTAACTTATCATCACTTAGCAAAAAGAAAATGTGTAACAAACATGGTCAAGTGCAGAAACAATAATTAGAATCAATTTTCAGCAACTTAGCAATTTCATTCTTTATATTTCAGCTTGACGTCAGTTAGACAAAACATTGTAACAAGCCAAACACTGTAATCGAAGAAAATACCTTTTTACATTTTTATCATTTCTGTCCTTCATGAAAAGTACTTGTGATCCTCTCAGAGTCCCAAAGAGGATTTCTAACTGACATGGCTTTGAAGAGCAATCAGGCATCATTCTTTAAAAGGAGGCTTTAACATAATCAAAAGCAGGGCAGACTGCCAGTTTTCCTGGCAATCCCAAATGGACAATGTTCCATTACGCACTCTTCCCTCCGCTTAAATTCATACTGAACTTAAATAAAAGCCTTGGTTGTGCAACTTCAGGGACTGCATCTTGTTTGAAAATGGCAAGCAGTCACTCACTCCAGTGAGATTGGATCAAAGAAAACAGGATGAAAGATACAGCCAATTACACCATTGCTCTTTCTAAGCTGTTCAATAAATCAGCAGCTCAGTATGTGTGATATTTCAAGAACCTCTGTTTCAAACTACTTGTACGTATTCATTCCCATTTAGTCCATATCTTGCAAGCCATTGAAGCAATTGCTGCTGAAAACATGACCCACCATGGCAGTAAAACCCCAGTTATATTACACATAAGGGACTTAGCCGAAGTAAAGCAGGTTTTTACTGGAAATAAATTTATGTATGATGACTTGAAAAATGTAGCTATTTTTGTAGCTATTTTCATTTATTGGTAATACATTTTGATTTTATTATAAGTAGATCCTAAATTTGTCCAAGCAGAAATTAAGACAAACTATATGTGAGCCCTTTCAGATTTAGTCAAAACTGAGTACTCCAGGCTTTATCTGCAACTGCTAAAATGCACAAAGGAGACGATATTTTCGATGCAGCCAGCAGCTCCAATATCACATTAGCAGTCATTTTTTTCCAAGAGCTCAGCTTCTCTAATACTATTTGAAAACATAGTCCACATGCTTTTTTGGAGCGTGTTTTCCACATTTTATATAATATTGAGAATTTTTCTCTTGACACTGTTGGGTTTTGATGTCAAAGATAGCCTTGACTGACTGTTAACTGGAGATTCCACCAGCTTCACCACAAGAAGCATTAAAAGGATGAACGCAAGCACTTCTCATAAGAAAGAAAAAACCCAAGAAACCACAGTCCAAATATAATCATAAAGAAAGAAAAGGGATTGTTAACAAGGAGTTCGAAAGCCTCATCGACTCCAATTGTATTTTCTAGGTACTTGATATTGCCCTCCTGTTTTGACATCCGTTCAACACACGGGTTTCAAATCCTTCCTTGATTGATTTTTCCATTTAGCACAACAGCACACAAGACCGTGACCTGAGTAGGCAGATAACTTTTCAAAATACTTGTTTTGCACCCAACTCTCAGAAACTGTTCTTGCAACTCTTTATTTTTTTTGAAAAGAAGTGTTTAATTTAAAACATTTCTTCCCTCCAAATTCTTGCAAGAACATTAGGTGATAACGGGACTATTACCTTTCATCATTACATTCAACAAGAGTTCTAGTTGCAATAGAAACATTTTATGTTCTTTGACTTTCTCATAAAATAATATTTATGGAGCTTATGCACAGAGTACAGTTGCTTTTTCCTTTCACGTTCTTATATCATCTACATTATTATAGTTTCTAAATACCCAGCACACTGAAAAAATACAACAAAATTTTGCTGTACCTAGAAAAGAGGAAAGAAAGAGATCATTTATTCACCACAAGATTTGATTCATGCCTGTCTTTTGTTAACTGCTTCTAGCAACTCGTTATTGCAATTGAGCCATCACACAGAATCTTCTATTTCAACAGACAAGAAAATTATAATTTTTATATAATCATTGTTTGCGTGCATCTTTTTGGACAGTGCCATGCAGGACTGATGAAGCTCTTCCCCATCCTAAAATAGTACCGTACAAGAGGATATAGCAGTTTACAGAAAACTGACTGGAAAGAGAAGCTTAGTGAGAGCCTGAAGAAATTTTCTGTTTCATTATGACTGTTTCTTGCTTTATAATTCATTACTGGTGCTTATTTCTAGCCTCTCTGTGTAATGAAACTCAAACAAGTTTGACTGGGGGGGGTGGGGCGGGAAGTCAGTCAGTCAGTAGCGTTGTTTGAATACTACCAAATACTACTGCCAAAATCAGCATATGGTAACTGCTTTCGTGTTTAATTCCCTGATGTGTGGACAAAGACTTCGTTTTGGTCCTTGAGAATGAAAGAGCTCTGTGCGTTGTTTTAGTGGATGATGATTCTCGTACACTTGAGGTTGACATTTACTTTGCACATTAGATACAGAACGTGACCTGATTTGTGAATTGACTGCGGGAATCCTACAGTGGTCATCTTACAGAGTCCTCACCACCAGAGTAGAAAAATCTCTGTGTCAAGTTAGGTATTTTATCATTTTACCATTTTATCATTTTATTGTTGCTGACAGCTTACTATAAAGCTGAAGAAATACTTATATTTTCAAAATGCTAACTTTTCAACTACACTAGCCAGCTTATTGTCCTTAGACCATCATAGCTGCAACATCATCACTACATAAAATATATGTGACATTTGGCTTTGCTTTCTTTTGGATGAATACTGCTAGATACATGCATTCAAATAAATTTGTTTCACTTGAGGCACCTTTTCAGCATTTGAGGTCTGAAGAGAAAATGAATGCAACATTATCTTTCCTGTGGAAAGACAATTCATCAGCAAATACAAAGCTCCATAAAATGAAAAGAAAATGCAATACTTATACCAATTTGACTCTCTTCTTCACCAGAAGCACATAATAGCACAGTAAGCATTCTGTTCTGTCTCTCCTCATTGAAACATTACTGAGCCAGGCCCATTTAATTGGAGCAGGAAGGAGGTTTTTTTTTCCCCTGAAAAACCTTCAGCCTCGGTGCACATGTTAATCTGTTTTCATTCCAATTTTCCGACAGCAAGAGTCACTGGATTTATTCCACTGAATTACAGTAGTGCACTAGTGAATTATACTAGCATTTTAAACTGATCATATTTTCTAGGCAGATAATAGCACAATCATTAGATAAGCCCAACTCCTCATTTATCAACGTCTTATTCAGGTAACTCTGAAAAGAAGAAGGTATCTTAAGATCCGAGGAAAAATTGAAATACTTATATTTATAGAGAAAATAAATTCCTGTCACATCCTTGACAGGAATACGATAATAGTTTTGTTTCAGACCTCTATCTAATAAAACTTATGAAGCTTTGGGAAATTCTGAAACCTTCAAAGCTTAGTTGGCTTCAGGTTCTTAGGACAGGAAGAGTTACCAGGAATACCTGTGTTTAAAACCTTCTGCTCCATCTTGTAAAAGAGAAAAACAAGGAGAGCCTTGCCACAGGGGGGCATAATGTCTAAACATCTGCACACGCTGTAACTCGATTGCATAGGCTGCTATTGCATACCACCAGGCAATATAAATTTCACAAGTTACAACAGAATTCATGATAGGCTGGGGAGCAGGAAGCAGGAGGGAATACTTAATTACTTCCCAGAGTAATAAAATAGCAGAGTAATAAAATAGATCATGTAACTTCTCACCCTGCCTTTTCCATCACTGTTGCTACAATTACTATCACATTTTCTACTGGTGCTTCAAACAAATGATAGATTTGCACTTCAGTTCACATCAGCTTCTCTCTCTGCTACAGGAAGATATATTTCTTGAAACATTATCTAAAGTTTCACCACCCTCATTATTAATGAAAACGCATGGCAAAATGCACACGTACTGAAAATATGCCAAACCCCAACCAAACCTAAGTGAAATATTTTTAATGCCCTCAGAAGAGACAGGCTGAGACTAGGGACGTGTCATTTTTATTTAATCTTTTCAGTGCCAGGTTGCCACTGCTGTCACTAAGATCCCACCTCCCTCTTCATTCCCTCTCAAGTACTCCAGCGAAAGCTACAGCCATACAGAGTGACAACGGACATAGTGATGCTCAGAAGGAGGTTCTGATTGCTCTCCAGCTGCTCTGGTCTAAGCAACAGACAAATAAAATGTAATCAAGTATTCCAGCTGGTTTTTGAATTTAGGGAAAGTTTGTCTCGGCATTGGGAATTTCTAGAGAAACTTGTATCTACAGCAACACATTCAAGTATTTCAATCTTACAACGCAAGGTTAAACTTGTGAATGAAAAAGTTATGCTAATGAAATATAAGAGTCCAGAAGTCAGGCTCCCAATAACTTCAACTTTTCATACTCTGCTGAATTTAGTACACTTTGCAAGACTGCTTAGTTCACTGAATCAGGAAAGCCAGATTCATAGCCAGCTGGTTAACATGGCTCTTACACTTCTGTGAGAGCAATCACGATGAGGAGAACAAGGAATACTTGTTTGGTTTAAAACTGTTTTATAAAACTTTTAGAAAACAACAATGAAAATATTATGTCATGTGAGAAGCGGTGCAAGAGAGTGAAGGAAGGAGGATGGCTTTGCACAAAGTAAAAATTACACTATTTTTACTTAAAAATAAAAAGTCCATAATAAATTTGTAAAGAAAAGTATCTAATAGCATTCATTTGTAAGCAATAATTTTATCACATACAGCTCTGCAACAGCTGTAAATATTCCAAGTAAGCCACAACAAAGTAAGTAACAACTTCTTTAGGTGATTCCAAGTTTTTAGTGGTCTAAAAATGTAGCCTATCTAAACAAAACATATTAATATTGAAATGGAAAACAGCCATTTATACTTCAATATGCAAGGTAGACAGATCTATCAGAAATGTACCTTTCGTCCCCATTAACCATGAGGATGAATACTCTGAGCATTTCCCAGTTTTGATCCAGACTGAACATTAAGCAAAAACGAAGGTGTGAATTTAGAGCAGAGTCACAGGCAGACTGACCAGATTGTGGTAAACCAGAACACAGAACTAAGTGCAATGATCATGCTATAAGGGGTAACTCACACCACTGAGCAATAGCAAGGGCTGCAAGAACCGCACTAATGATTTGCCAGGTTTACTGAAAGGACTTGAGCACTTGACAGCTCTAGAGAAGCTCATGTGAGAGCACTTAGAATAGATAAGCCATAGCCAACGCTAGTGGCTGTGGATATTTCAGCAGAAAAGGAACTTAGGGATTCTTGGATGGGATTCATCTTTTCTATTGTGTAAAGATCTGCAGCTCAGCTAATTTTGTGGGATACATTTGTATTTGGTGGAAAAAATTAGGAGTCTAATGCTGTCTAAAGCTAAGGGAAAAAAAAAATCTATTCTTTTAGTTTCTGTGTTTCATTCTATGCAGATGTAGATCAAACATTTCAAAACAAACATCCTTGTTATGTTTACTGCTAGTGATTTTGAAAAACCGTGTAATAGGAGTGGGTGGAAGCTTTCACCATAGCAAGCTGCAAAATCATAAGTGTCATGTTCCCAAGTCCTTCTCCCTAACAGCATTCGGAATGGATGCTTAAAAATATGCATTTTGGGATCAGTTCCAGATCCTGGAGGAAGCTGAAATTTCAATTCCAGTCTGTCTTCCTCTATTTCCAGTTAAATCTCTAAGTAATTGCTCTTGTGTTAAATGGAAGCAGAAATAAGCTTCATTCACTAGAGAAAGGGTAATCATTTACTTATCTACTTTTAAGAAAATTGTGAAGTATAACAAGAAATGGAATACCAATGCATTTTAATACCAGTTAGTGATTATTTGGCTCACTGGATGTTAAGTATTAGAAAATCAAATGTTTTGTTTTTCACACAGCAATTCATACTGATGACAGTTCTTCAATGGGACATTTCCCCCCAGACACGAGGAATTAGAGATTTGATTTTTTTTTTTTTACATTTATTTTTCTAATACTATACAGAGCAAAAGATGAAAGATAAAGTAAAGGCAAATTCATTAAATGCTTAGAAATCAATCCTGAAAAAATGTAATTTTCTTTGTCACTTATTATCCATCAGTCAGTCTGAGCATCTTTTTTCATTTTCTAGCTGTCACATCAAACTTCATCCAACTAAAATAAACCTTTAGGATTGAATATTGATATACAGTGTGGCATTTTCTGGTATCTATACATCATTTGGCTATTTGACTACAGTTCCCTTTTCATTTGAATGAGCTTTCATTCCCTTCTGCAATGTGAGTTATAACTCACAGTCATCTTTCTTTACTGGCCGCGGATTTTAATGTAGCAGAATACCAATAAATGTGATTCCAAAAATAAGAGATGAGAAGTGCATGCTACGTAAGTCTACGACCTATTTGTTTTTATTTCACTGGATGATCTCCCCTGTGTCATCCAAAGACATGAAGCTCAAAACAAGAGTATAAGAGCATCAGTCTTTTGCTGAATGAATGTCCTCTATGCCAGCATAGGCCCTCATCTCAGTCAAGCCTCATCACAGTACTGCATGGGCATTTTGCACGTGTAGCATGTTTACCAAAAAAACAAGAACAAACAAACTAAGAAGGCAAAACTGCTTGAGGCACTAATTAGGACAAGAACCCTGTGTTCAGTTAGAATCATAGAATCATAGAATCGTAAAGGTTGGAAAAGACCCTTAAGATCATCGAGTCCAACCGCTAACCTATCACTGATAGGTTCTCCCCTTTCCCAAAGACAACATAATTCACCCTTCTGTACCTCAGTTCTGAATTTTTAAAATGGAATAACAGGACTTCCCATCTCCTGTATAATCCGATTACATACCTGGAAGAAATTCAGATTCATTCAGTGACAGGCGTTGGGAGTGTGTAAGCATCCTGGGCAGAAAAAATGCAAAAAGGTGCAAAGATGTTCTTCCTTAAAACACATGAACTAGAATAGCAGTCCTGATCAAGAGCCCGTCTGCTCCACTATTCTGTTTTCAGCACAGCTGGAGGGTAAAGTAAAACCAGGGCAAACATATATGGCTGCCTCCCTTTCATACACAACTAGCCTACAACTACTTCCAGCTCAGAGGATTTCCTTTTAATTATTAATTATACATTTTCATTTTTAATTTAATGTTTAATTGTTAATTAATCCTTTTAATTGTTAATTCTTTGACAAGTACCACTTAGTCTGTTAATTCTTACTTATATTTCATATACAACAAATAATCCTTACTCTACTTGTCAGCAATATTTAGTAGAAGATTCTTTATCAGGCCAAATACCTGCTGCAGATATTTTTTAATATAAAATATTAAGTTGAATTGATTAGTGGAGTGTCTCCTATCAAAGTGCTGCTCCAATTATTTTTAATTTGATTTGGAATTTGCTTCGAAGCTCTAGATGTCAGCCGTCACCTTGAAAAAACAAAACCGAAAAAACCCAACAGACCAAGAATTTTGGTTTAAACTAATTAGAAGTGGTCCCAGTATCTGGTTTTCTATGCTCTGTCTTAACTTGGTAAAAAAGTCACCTGTCCCTGCCCTCCCTTATCCTGACCCATAAGCTCTCAGTTGGCTCCTCATCCATCCCCAGGCGGAACTCCATGCACTCCAGCTGGTTGTGGAAGGCTGCTGTCTTAATAAAATACTATTATAGTGCTAGACCAGACAGCAAGGATAAATAACCATATCACAGTCTAGAATTCAAATATCAATAAGCAGTAACAACCCTTCATGGAAGGGTTGGACAGAAGTGGGCTGAATAACCTTCTCAAACGTTCTTCTAACAGGAATGGAATAAACGGTAGGAGGAAAGCACTAGGGAAAAAAATCTGTTTTGGGAAAGCAAGCTGATCAGTCTGTAGACACTAGTTTAAGTCAAGAGTTATTTTTCCTCTCCTGAGAACACTTACACATTTTTCCCCTTAGGTCTGAATGATTTCCATTTACCTTGTATCACAGTTAAGCAACTTCATCTACAAAGAGTTGCCAATAAAATATTTGCAAAATAGCTAGCAATAAAAAGAGCCAGTTATAAACATGCTGCAAGTATTTACTGAATGTCTACATTCCAGGTGGCAGACAGGCATAAATTGTTACTCTGAACACCAGTCCCATAACTTCACAAAACCCCTCTCTGTGAGCTTGACCAAATACTATATTTAGGGTGACAAGAAATAGGTACTAACCCAGCTAGTGCATAGCATTGTATGAAATGTTTTCTGTTAATTTCAAAAACAAACAAACAAACAAACAAACAAAAGCAAACTAACAAGAACCTCCTGTTCTACATATGAAGGCTGCTCTGGTTTTTTAGTACTTGAAAAAAACTCACGTAAATAAAATGAGGATGGCCTAGGCAGCTGATGATTTTTGTCATGGTTTAGGGTCCTGTGCTTTTTCTGTGGTTGTCGTGGTTTAACCCCAGCCAGCAACTAAGCGCCGCACAGCCGCTCGCTCACTCGACCCTGGTGGGATGGGGTAAAGAATTGGAAGAGTAAAAGCGAGAAAACTCGTGGGCTGAGATAAAGACAGTGTAATAGGTAAAGCAAAAGCCGTGTGTGCAAGCAAAGCAAAGCAAAGCAAGGAATTCATTCACTACTTCCCATCGGCAGGCAGGTGTTCAGCCATCCCCAGGAAAGCAGGGCTCCATCACGCGTAACAGTTACTTGGGAAGACAAACGCCATCATACTGAACGTCTGCCCCTTCCTTCTTCTTCCCCCAGCTTTATATACTGAGCATGACGTCATGTGGTGTGGCATAGCCCTTTGGCCAGCGTGGGTCAGCTGTCCTGGCTGTGCCCCCTCCCAGCTTCTTATGCACCTGGTAGAGCACAAGAAGCTAAAAAGTCCTTGACTGGTGTAAGCACTACTTAGCAACAACTGAAACATCAGTGTGTTATCAACATTATTCTCATCCTAAATCCAAAACACAGCACTATACCAGCTACTAGTAAGAAAATGAACTCCATCCCAGCTGAAAGCAGGACAGTGGTGTAACAGTCTTAGGAAGATTCCTGATCAAAGGAAATGGGTCCAAATGTTTTTTGATTTTGAGAGTTTTGTTTGTTTGTTTAAACTTTGTAAATTTACCATATTCTAATCCACAGAAATCCTAGTAAACACCACTGACTTTATTTCTATGCCTTTCTAAACCTTTTTTTCTAGTCATTTGCATATTCTTGCTCACCCTGGATCCCAAGTGTCGCTGGGGTATGTGAGCATGATCCAGCATGTCCTGATTAATGTGGAGATGTCAAGAGGCTGTTTTGGGCCCTGTGATACAGCTCTTTTTCAGCATGTCAGCTCTGGTGAGAGGCCCCTGCCTGCTCAGTGTCACTTGTTGTGTCAAACACCAGTTATCTGGATTCACTCTATACACATTTAAATGAATTTACACTTTTTTAATATATATATATATATATAAGTATATATATAAAGGGCTCAATATTTCTACATGTTCAGGCTTGTATACTGCTTGTACATAGTACAGCAGTGGCTGTCTCGTTGGAAGCTTGAACTACAAATTTTTCTCTGTCATCCTTCAATACAGCCCTGACTCACACTCTTTGCTAAAAGCTGATCTCATGAACAAAATTTTCCTAGAAACACAGAAAAATAAAGTAAATAGTAACTGAGGAGCATTACAATTTTAAGAATGAATGGCTTTATTGTTAGGAATGATTGCAAATTTATTACTTGTCTTTAATAGTTCTTTGACAGATGTTATCTAGAAAATGATAACAGAAAATTGCATGATGTAGTGAGGGTACATGATTTATGGTGGGGGAAAAAACCCTACTTTATTTAGAATGAAAGACATTAGAAAAATAGCTTAGTCTTTATATATATATATATATATTTTTTTTTTAGAATTCGTATCATTTTGGTTATCTTTTCTTTCATTCCTAGTAAATCTGGGAGCTTGCCATTCTGCCTGGCCAAAACAAATGAAGTTGAATGTCTTGCACTTCTACGCTAGAATTAGATGATCTGTTTAAAGCTTAGATTGGATTGTATATCTAAACTATAGAGGTCAACTAAATATATTAGTGGAATTAAGACCAAAATGTTTCTAATTGCCAGGAGAAGCGAGGTTTCAAGACTTCATTTGCATAATGAAGAAGTTAATTTCCTGTTCTGAATGCATCCCCTTTACAAACATATTTGATTTTTTTTTTTTTAAATTTGAAAATATAAATTTATAATGACTACTGTAGTAGAAATTGACCTGTTTCCGAAGTAAAATGGAACTATGGCATAACATTGCACTACAGTAGAGAAATAATTTAGAGTATAAGTTGAATAGAGGTCTTAGCAAATGGAAAGAGAAAGCATATGAAAATGGAAGCTTTGCTTGACTTGAAACATGCGTCCCCCTGTACTCTGCACTGGTGAGGCCGCACCTCGAATACTGTGCTCAGTTTTGGGCCTCTCACTACAAGAAGGACATTGAGGTGCTGGAGCGTGTCCAAAGAAGGGCAACGAAGCTGGTGAAGGGTCTGGAGCACAAGTCTTATGAGGAGCGGCTGAGGGAGCTGGGGTTGTTTAGCCTGGAGAAGAGGAAGCTGAGGGGAGACCTTATTGCTCTCTACAGCTACCTGAAAGGAGGCTGTAGCGAGGTGGGGGTCGGTCTCTTCTCCCAAGTAACAAGTGATTAGGAGAGGAGGAAACGGCCTCAAGTTGTGCCAGGAGAGGTTTAGGTTGGATATTAGGAAAAACTTCTTCCCTGAAAGGGTGGTCAGGCACTGGAACAGGCTGCCCAGGGAAGTGGTTGAGTCCCTGTCCCTGGAGGTATTTACAAGATGGGTAGATGTAGTGCTTAGGGACATGGTTTAGCAGTGCACCTGGCAGTGCTATGTTAACAGTTGGACTTGATGATCTTAAAGGTCTTTTCCAATGTAAACGATTCTATGATTCTGTGAGTGAACAAAAAGCATTAAAAATCCTACACAATTAATAGAACGCTACTAGCTGAGTATAATCTCTCACATTACTTATGAGTTAGTAATTATAGTTGACCTCTCAAACATTAGTTATATTTCTAACAGTGAATGACATTGAAGTCCCAATAATTCTGAAGCTGAAAATTGCTTATTTTATACAAAACAGTTTTCTTCATCTTGCTAACCAATCCAGCGGTTAAGGTTCATGCCAATGCTGCTAAGCCTGAATTACCAACATATGACATAGACGCTGCAAAGAGATAAATGCTGAGAAGCTCTTTATGCAACAAACTGATTCATTTCATGCAATGGTGAAACCCAATGCAAGCAAAACATAGGAAATAATAAAATAATGGAAGATTTCATTATTCACTGCGTACAAGTAAGATTTTTCCAGGCATATATAGTGTCCAACAAGGACCAGAGCAAAAAGTCTGCTTTTCTGTCATATATAGGCAGTTACTTACTACTGGATGAAAGGCAGACTTTAGCTTCAATGCATTACAGCAGATAGGAACCTCATTTTATAGAAGCACAGCAGGGTCAAGTTCACAAAGCTACATGTAGATCCATATGAGCCATGAGAACATAGACAGATGAGAACCACAGGACCCAGATAAATGGCACTGGAGTTCAGCGTTCTCTGATAGCAAGCTGAAAAAAGCATGATGTATAGAAATATAATGCAAAAGCGTAATTCAAGAATTTACCTTAAACTGCTAACTTCTGAAAAAAATGTAAAATGTCACATCTTCAGGGGGATTTATTTACTGAGTAAATATTTTTCCTAAAAAAATCCACACAAAGCCCAAAAACATGAACCGACACTGAGTAAGTTGCAGACTGCCAAGCTCCTCTCCTTTTTAGGATATGCAATGTGTTGTAAAGATACCTTGGCTAATTTTAAACAGGGTGGTGTGGTGGTTTCAAGTAATCTATACGTGGCAACATGGAGCTCAAAGTGAGATGAAACACAGCAAACAATCAGGTAATAACCATGAGTAACAAATGGGTCACAGAGCAAGGTACGTACTATTAACTCCCCTACCTTTATTCTGCTCTGTGTGCAGTTTATGCTCATCCAAGACTACCATTTTTATCTGCATCAATCTAAGGCAAGTAAAATTCGTTTTGCAATCCCATTTGGTATCATCAGTAGGAAGTGTACTAACTTTGGGCTTATCACATAGATTTCAGTGTATGAATTATTACTTTCAGGAAGTTTTGAGAAATAAAACATGTTTGTTCTAATTTATCATCATCTCTAATTCAGAAGTGTTAATTCCTTCTTCATAAATTCCTCTCGTCATTGCAATATTCTTTTCTTGCTTAAAAGTCCACTTTCTTTTCAAGTATTTTCTTTTAAAGAGGGTTAAAGCCTCAATGAGATCCCAAAATGTTGAAGGAAAGCAAGTGTCTTGGCTCAAAAGAAATAATGATCACATTTAGTATAGAAATTCCTTCTTTAGGAGCAATAATATTCTGGATTGTCAATAGAAATAAATTTAATTTTGGGCTAAGAAACCGTGCTTTCCCTTACATGTTAATCTAAAATATTTTTCACTTTTGAAGCAGCTTTTCCAAATCAGGTTAGTGGTCCTTTAACAGATTTTGAAAATAGACTAATATTGTATAAATAAACAAAATGTGCTGTAAGTCAGTCTCCTAAGACCACATTCATCAAAGGCTGAAGAGTTATGGACACGTTTCTCAGGACAAAGAGCATCATGGTGAATTGTAACTGACCTCCTTGTGTGACAAATGTTTGGGTTTTTTTTTTGTAGTAGTAGTAGTCTTCAGAGATCAGTTCAATTTATCAAAACCTAAGCATTTAGAGAGACTAAAATAGCATGCTCAATGTACCAAATCAATATTGTCCTTAATATATCAGCTGCAAGGAAGCATAAAACTTTTTGATGGTATTAAAATTTTACCTGCTACAGGAGGGAAAAACCTGAAACACTATACCTCTTAAAAGCAAAAGGAAATTAAAGAGTTTGTAATGATACAGTTTCTTGATGCAGATCCTTCTGAGAGTCTCTTCTAAGCCATTACTCTGCATCAGTCTAAGATCTGTCCTCTCATCTAATCTTGATAAAAAGAAAGCACCTGCCATAAGAATACACTTGAAACATGAACTTATGTTCAAATATATTTAAAGCCTTAATACAGAGCAACACATTCAGATTGTAAATACTCAACCCTGAGATTATCTGATATTATATAATTACAATTTATTATAAAACTATGCTTTAACTTTGCCTATACTCTTTGCATAACCATGTACAACTGGCTTGAGAGAAAAAAAATGTAATAGGCATTTTTCAAACTACTTTACTGTCCCTTAGTCTTTTTCCACTGTAATCACTTAGAGGACTTTTTTTATTCATCTCAAAGAAAGTGGATTCAGACCTAAGTTTTCAAAAGAATTCCATCTTATATGTAACATGAAAATATACTGCTTTTTGAACAGCAGCGATCTATCACTCCTTCAGAATCAGTAGACTTAGCTACAATTTGGTGCATTTCACAACACACCTGTAGGAAGTTCTGTTATTGCTGATGACTTACAAGAAAAGCAGTCATTCCCATTTCTTTTCTATGGAGTAATTGCTAACTGCCATGCCCTGGCTGAAAGCTGTGCCATAGCAGGGAGGTTGCTTCACTATGATATTTGTCTTTTCTTTTTTTTTTAATACCCTAATATTGTTATTATTCACTATAACCAGCTATACAACATATATAGCTATATAATATCTATATAAACTATTTTACTCAGTGAGGAAAACTTACGAAGTCAGCCAGAGCCACAGTTTGTAGTAGGTGAGACTACAGAAAGCACAAGCAATAGACTGAGTACTGACTATCACTTGTGCTAGGGGTACTGCATTTCACTATAGTTTGATATTTATCTGTGCTTGGAGCCAGATAACAAGCTCTCTGGCAAAGGTTCAGTGCACAGCACTGGAAAATCTCACGTCAGCCAAAGGAGCATTAGCCTAATTGGGACGTTGCGTGCAATACTGTAAACCTAACCAGAACCTTTCTGTAATAACTGATGTTCTAGTCAAGCAGGGACAAGCTGCAGTGACCCCATCTTTCTGATTTTGTTTTGCAGTCGCATAGTATGTTGTAAAACTGATGCTTCCATACTGACAATATACTTCCATGGAACTAAACTTTTTTATTATTATTCTGAGTGAAAAAAATCTTACTATCTTCCCAATTCTTACACTAAGGCAGACTTCATGCTGTTACAACAAAATGGACGATAGAAAACTATGAATTGGTCTAAATTGGCAATGGCATTAGAGCTGGCCCATAGTTTTTTTACTATCTTTCATGGAAACATAAGAAAGATTTGTACAAAAAGACAGGCTTCCAAAACTCAGAGCAGAAGTAACAATAGCTTACACGACTTGAAATGTAACAGGACGACTCAGTGAGTAGTACAAGCATGCATATTCAGACAAAGACTTAACGGATTACCTCCCATTGTCATGTAATACCAAACCAAAAAGTTTACGACATAATGACATGCTTACTGATTTTTCAGAACCTACAGAAATTTTGAAGCACTAAATTTCTATGTCCAGTTTTATCATCTGGAAAACAATGTAAGAAAGAAAAAAGATCTGTCCAAAAAGTAAAGATACCTCTATGCCTATTGTGGGAATAGTGAATACTCTCTGAATCTTAGATGTTGGTGCTGCATCATCTGCTGAAAAAAGGACTTGTTTTTGAATAGACCTGCCAAGGTTTTATATTCCAGTTGAAAAGCTGAGCTGTCTTCTAAAAGAATTTGCCAAACTTCCTAGTGAATTTGAGTCAACAGTTTTATAAAAGGCATCTGAACCCTGAAAAGCAAATTTGTTTGGATGTACTCAACTTAATAGAGCCTCAAGTGACCCATTAAATTTTGTTCATTAGACTCACTGACATAATTTAAAACACTTCATCCAGATAAATTTTATGTCAAGCACAATTTGTTTTGTACCCATGTGAAAAGTCCAGTCAGCAGAAGTTCAAATGGGATTTAATAGAATGAACAAAGTACATTAATGATGGCTAGCAATAAAACCAATAAAACCTTCAGCAAGTAAATTTCTTTACCTAAGAAAGAGATACCTATGCATCAGTAGGAAAACAGATATCCTTCTTTTCAGTGTGTACTGGTACGTCCCATCCCACAAACCTTTAGTGAGATTTTAGGGAGGGTCCGATTTCAGGGAGGGTCCTGTTTCGCATTAAAACAACCCCCAAAGCCATCTTACAGGCATTGTTTTAGTTGGTTGTTTTTTCCCCTCAATAAACCAGAAAGAAGGAAACACAGAAAAGCTAGTGATTGATGCATTCACATAATATGAAAGAGATCTAGTTAAAGGCTTGCTTTTCTCTTCCTCATCTCTGAGGAGCATGATCTTTGTAGACTTAGCTCATGGTTTCTCAGCAGTGTAGGCAGAATTTAATTTTTCTTTTGTCAGGATTTTGTCCATGCTTTGAAGAGGGTAAAAATTCAATTTTGCAGAAATGGCAGAGCTGATCCTAAAGGATAATGGAATACCTGGATCAGTAGGATGCTAGGAGAAAGTGAGAGTTGAGAAGGGTCAGGGAGATTTCAAAATTCTTTCAGGAGAAAAGAGGATTTCCCCCTCTTGCACATCCATCTGTTCCACAGGAACATCTTTGCTCTGCTTTCTCTGTTCTCTCTGCTAGTCCCGTGCAGTTAGTGGGTGACTCTCCAGTTCCAGCAACCTTGCAAGAAACTTTACCACCCTGCCGTGATGGCCTGTCCTGGTTTCAGCTGGGATAGAGTTAATTTTCTTCTTAGTAGCTGGTAGAGTGCTGTGTTTTGGATTTAGGATGAGAATAATGTTGATAAGACACTGATGTTTTGGTTCTTGCTGAGTAGAGTTTACACTAGTCAAGGACTTTTTAGCTTCTTGTGCTCTGCCAGGTGCATAAGAAGCTGGGAGGGGACACAGCCGGGACAGCTGACCCAGACTGGCCAAAGGGCTATTCCATACCATATGACATCAGGCTCAGTATATAAGCTGGGGGAAGAAGAAGGAAGGGGGGGACGTTCGGAGTGATGGCGTTTGTCTTCCCAAGTAACCGTTACGCGTGATGGAGCCCTGCTTTCCTGGGGATGGCTGAACACCTGCCTGCCGCTGGGAACTAGTGAATGAATTCCTTGCTTTGCTTTGCTTGTGCGCGCGGCTTTTGCTTTACCTATTAAACTGTCTTTATCTCAACCCATGGGTTTTCTCACTTTTACTCTTCCGATTCTCTCCCCCATCCCACCGGGGGGGAGTGAGCGAGCGGCTGTGTGGTGCTTAGTTGCTGGCTGGGGTTAAACCACGACATGGCCTTACTTACTGTCTCATCCCCATAGAGGCTTTATGCACATTTTATGAAAGTATCAAAAGGCTGAATCCTGTAGATGGGTATTTACGGAGGTACTAAAATATTTTGGATGTACAACTTTATCTTTAATCCTGTCTTTTCAATTCCAGGTTGTGCTGTAACTCTAAAAGACCTAACAGAAAACCGACAGGGCATGTTCAAAAGTAAACATCTTAACCACTGTAGTGAATTTACCGAGACTGCTTTTTTCAGGATAATACTAACACTGTCAAAGTGATTTGGGAAAGATTTGTGATCAGCTGCTCCTGAGCTCACACATTATACAAAGACAAGGAATGAGACATTATTTCTTTGTCTGCTATCAGTGATAAACAGAGTGAGAAGTGAGGACAAAAGCCAGGGGCAGAGTGGAATTGTGGCTTTCCTGGACACAGACAGGACTCCCGAGTGAAACACAGAATGCTCTACTGTTATTTTAGAAAGCTCTCTTATCTCTTGTCCTCTGCCATTGTAGTGAAAGCACTAACAGCTTTAATAATTTCGGATGAAGCTTATCTTTTCCTACATGCTCCTCTTCCCATGTGCTCTCTGAAAAATTATTATGCAAAGTTCTGGGAAACTTTTATTAAAACTCTGTTAAATCATAGACGTATTTGTGAAGACCACTTCACTGAACAGTTTGGGCCTTGGAATGTCTCCACAGATGCTAAGACTGAAGGGCTCTGCCTGAGATTGGTTCAGTATCCAGTGGTTTAATAAAATGCCAGCTTTTAGTGGAAGGTCTGCCAGCGCTGTAAGGAGCTGGGCTGTAGGATGCATTCTTGGCAAGATGCCATAAACCCTGCCTTGATTACTGAGGCTGACCACCACCCTTCTTTTCCTCCTTCTCTCCTGAAATTCCATGCTGGACCTCAAAAATACTACCCAGTAGGACCTCCAGCAAAACTAGTATATTTTTGTGAAGAGTTTCCATTTAGGGAAATATGGTTTTCCATGATAAAATTTTCAACCTTCTGTATGTTACATGTGTGTTTGCTTATTTAAATTAATTAACACTTGGTATTCAAACATTTGTCTTCAATCTACAACTCTACTTATGTAGCGTACATTATAGGAAAAAAAACACATAATAAATGCATTTCATCTCAATGTAACAGCAGTATTTGAGAAAGATAAAGGAAACATATCTGAGATGTGCACATTCTCATCAAATTGGTCCATAATATTTCCATACCTTACATATGTTTTATTGCCAGTGACAAAACTAAAATCTCAAAGAGATACAAGTGAATATCTGTGAATTTTCCCTACTAAAAACTATTTCAAAAACTGAGTGCAGGTTTTGGGAAAGGCTAAAACTATTATAAAGACACTTCTAGCGGAAATGTTGAGCTCCTTTGTCCTTGAGATTAGTCTGAATTAAAGAAACGTGATCAAAAGACAGACTTTTTACCCTGATTTTGAAGCCTTCAAATTCTGTAGGCTTCATATGAATACATGTAAGACAGCTTGCTTAGCCCACTGTTGAGATGTAGAAAAAGTTTGCACGTCTTGAGTCATGATGATACATACAATTTTGTCTGCATGTGCACTTTAAAAAGTAATTTTTATGCTCTCATTCAGATTCATATTTCAAGCCTGGCAAGAAAATTAACTTTTCTGTGAGTCTTTGTATTAGTCCTCCAGGGTCTAGCTAGTCTGGAATTCTTTAGCAATTAGGTGTCTAGAGATTAATTAGGAAGAGAAAACACTTCTTCCATAATGAAACCAAAACAAAAACACAAACACAAAACCCTCCTTCTAAAAAAAATATAATTGGAAACACAGTAATATTTTCTACATAGTCAGCCAGTTGGAATCGGTGGATAGTTTTCTCTCCATTTGCTACATTCCCATGCAGGCATACAACAGACTTGGCTGTCTCAGAAATAAGCACTTGTGCATTTGAGCCTCAATATTCCCCTTTTTTCAACCTTCTGTCAAATTACAGACTATGAACCAATTGTAAATCTCTCAGTATCGGAACTCTTTTGAGAAGAATGAGATGGTACAAAATATCTATGTATTCCATACCAGCACAAGAAATTGGTACTGTCTTATATATTTTTTATCAGTAGAAATATAAAATAAAGTCTAAAAAGAAGGCAAATGATCAGATCGTGAGGTCCAGCAGAAGTCTGTGTAACTAGGCAATATGAAACAAAAGACACTATTCATAATTGTGGTACTGTACACAATTAAAATACATAATTAATTCAGATACTTGTACATCTTCAATTAAATAAACATTTAGAAACAATTCTCAACCTCACTATTAACATCATAATAGCAATTACAATAAAATTTATAGAGAAGATAATCTATTTTAGAATAAGAAACAAAATTTTACATAGACAAAAAAAGAGTTGGAAAAGTAAGAATATAATTTCTTGGTTTTATCCCTCCATCTCAGAAAGGATACAGAGGGATTAAAAGGCAAAAATACTTAGAAAAGGGAAAAGAAAAAGTGAAGGATTTGTTTCATGGGTAGATATAGCACATGACAGTACAACAAATTATATCATTGTATCCAGAGAAGGTCACCTGCATGTTCTTTACCTTTTCTCACAAAACAAGAATACAAAGAAAGTAAAAATAAAATGCAATTATCAATTAAAAAATCCTTTATAATTCTAAGCATGCTATACAATCCCTGGAGTTTAAGGGATAGTCAGAAGGCCAAGCACACTATAGCTTTAAAAGTTAGCATACATTTACACATACATACAGCATTGTGTGTTTAAAGTATCCAAAGATACTCTAGGTTAGATACAAAATTATGAGGAATTTAAATTCTCATGCTTCATGAGCATAAGACTTGTACTAATTGCTGTGGTTAGGAAGAAAGTAGACCCAGGAGACAGTAATTTGACTTAATCCATTACAAAGTTTTACACTCTTTTTCTCTCTGAGGTATCTGACACTGGACAGACTTTAAGAGTAGGTAGACCAATAGTCTGCTGTGACACAGAGCTTATATTCCTACAGAAAATGAGTTTGAAATGATCCTGATACTCAACTTGTTCAACTGCTCATTCTTGTTAAGATGAAAAAATAGTATTTTGCATTGCATTTGTATAGAAAATTATATTTGTGGACATACAGACATAAACCTAGCACAAATTAAGTAACATCTGCAATCTGGTACAAGTCCATCATAAGCACATCTGAAAGAAATAATACATAACCCTGGAACTAATTGAAGAGCCACAAATCTTTGGGACAATTGGGGCTATTCAAATAAAGATTTTTAAATTTTCAAAAATATTGCACATCATTCTTTTTCTCCGACTTCTCCTAGACCAAACCATTCCCTGGAGTTGATGCAGATACATGAATGGTTTCACTTAACTAAAAAATACTTTGGGTGAGTTAGGTACTGACCAAAAAATGCATACTGTTCTAAATACTTCATTGTCTGTGTTAAGTTAAAGCTACTGTGTCATGAAGACATGAATAAATTATATTTAAAGCATACCTATTTAAACCATAACGTACAATAATAGGAAGCATGGATTATAAGAAAAATATTTTGGTAGTTTCTAAGTCGTCCCTTTTCTCCAATTCACCTCTCACGAGCTCCTTGTATACAGGTTTTTTCATATAAATCTATACAAAGTAATTTTTTCCAGTCATCTCTATAATAACTCTTCACAGCATTGCTGTAATACAGCTTGTACTTCTACTGAAATCTTGAGTTGAAATTCTTGATCTTGAAGTCCATAAGCTTTTCGACAAACAATTTAAGTGTGGTCAAGATTTCATCTCTTACAGAGACGAGAATTCTCCTGGACTTGGATGAGCCTATGTTTACTCAATCCATAATTTTAATCGAGTTTTTACTTCTCCAAAGTCCTCCAGTGTTCAGCTAACATTATCAGAATTATTTTGTTTCTACTGCACGCATCCTTTATTAGACAAGACCTATAAAGACACCCTTGAGAGAGGCCATCCTAAATAAGACTCAAAGGGAACTGAAATACATGACATTTGTTATTATTTAGCAAACAAAGTATATAGCAGGAAAATGAAACTTAAGTCTTGAAAATAAGGAAACTGTCTTTTAAATCTACTCCGTTGAATTTTTTTTCCTGAAAGAACAAAAATATTCTAATCTAACCAAAAATTGCACCAGCTACCTGAACATATTCCCACGTAACTGACACACATAAATTTCTACCTACATTTAAACCTTTGTTAGAGAACATGAGGATAGCTGTGAGAAAATGACTTCATGTGCATTGAGATGTGCTGCTTTGCTTTCTGTTTAGCTCCATAGGCACCACCCCCACCAGAGGACTTGGAGTAGTCTGTCTGAGCCCCTGACTCACTCTCCTGATAAGATTCTTTAAAATTCATCATACCATGTGCAAAGACAAGTTAATGAGATCTCGTAATTGCCTCCAAACAATATATGCTCAAGCAGATTACACTCATTAGCGATCATACATATAGCCTCATAAATCTATTGTAAGAGAGTATGACATTTCTTTCCTTGAGTAGCGTCTATTCTAAGCCCATTTGCTGATGTTCCTTTACTCTAAGTCTGAAGTCCACACTGATGGACATGGCTATTTTTGAGACCTGCCCTAGCACGGATGCTTTCACACCCACTGCTGCACAGCAGATTCCCGCCAGGGAGTAAAGCAAGGTTCTCAATGGCACAGATCAGGCATGGAATTGGAAATGCTGAAGACCAAAACACCTCTGTGCAATACTTAGTGGTGTGGCAAGCGTTGCACCCACAGGAAAACATATAGGCATATTTCAGCAAATTTTCATGTCTTTAAGCCAATGAACCAAGCTGTAGCCAACAAGCATTGCATAAGGAAATAAAAAAAAAATTCTTTCCATGCTTTTTCACATATTACTTTCTCAGAAACTGTTCTGATGCAGAAACCTTCTGTTGCAAGAATTACCATCAAGTAATATTTTACACTCAAGTTAGAAAATCACAAGGAACAGGAATAAAAAATAAAATGCTAATAAATCTTTAACTATAGTGACGTGAAAGTGAGTCTATAATTACTTCCACCACTCACAATACATTTTTAATATACTTCTACAGGGTAAGGTCTATCAATTATTATTTAGACTAAGAAAAACAAACCAAATTATCTTTTCTAATCTAACATTATATACAACTGTAATGAATTTGTGAATTATGTACTCAATTCAGAACATGTGACTTGACATCATTTTACTTGACTTTAACTACTGAATTTTCACCTATATTACTACAATACCAGACCTGAGCACTGAACAAAAACAAGACAGAGAAACTAAGATAAGAATTTAATGGTAGAATTTTTAAATATTTAAAAGTAATTTGAATAAGTACTATTCATCTTAATAGCACGATTTATAAATGCTCTCCAGGAATAGAGACTTTCTCATGATAAATGCTTCTATTAGAATTCAGTAATGAATTAATTTTTAATAAGGCAATGATCTTGTTAGCATTAAAGGTGATTCCCCTTTCTTTTTACATTAAAAAGCTGGCCAAATTTCTGCAAGTGGTTAACCTCTAGTTGTTAGGTATAAAGAATTATTATTTTTCATACATTCTAAAGCTTCTATCTGCAGCATGGGTGACATACCATGAAAAAGAAGAAAATGTATCATTTAATGGTGCAAATAGGGTTCAACTGAGCAACAAAACTTAGTTTTTGTATTAAGTTCAAAATACAGTTACTATGTAAAGCATTTTCATAAGTGTACTTTAGCATTTCATAATTTTAAAAATATTTTTAATAATTTACATTCTAAATGTTTCCTAAATATATTGACATATGTATGATAATATCTTTAAATACTGTATCAATTTATTATCTATTTATATTTTAACTTTTTTATAGCTCTAAAAATTTCTTCTAAATTAACTTTACGTATGGTCTAAATTACTGAGTTCATAATGTTGCGTGACAATAAGAAGATAATATTTTCTCTCAGTTTTGTAGTCTACCTTTTCTAAATAGTAATAATAATAAAAACCCAAATTCATGAATTAATGAAAATCTTGAATAATTAGCAAATCTTGCTGGGAACAGAAAGGAAATTCTCTCTCTACAAAAAGCATTCTGCTAAGTATGGGGAAAAATAAATAATTTTAGTATGCGGCAATAACCAGAAGAATCTTACAGTGAATAAATGGGGAATCACACAATGACTTCACTGATTTTTAAGAATACGTGTAGCAAGGAAAATACTTGTTATATATTTCAAAAACGTTTACTCCAAATGTAGAAATTAATTCATGAAGATTTGTTGTTCATAAGTTGATAAAAGTACATTCAAATAGTGTAATACAATCCAGAAAGAAAAATATTTTAGAAACATGCACTAATTTTTATTTCCTATTATTTGAGAAAAAGGCAGAGATGTAGGGAGGGAGAATAGCTTTAAAGTATTTTTCATGAGGCCTTCATTTAGAACACAGCAAAATATCACTGGGAGAATTCTGGGGTGCCAAGTTTTACAGGTATACAGGTACTAATTTTATTAGCCTGATATATAAATACCTAAATAATTCAAGAACAGTTTAAACATATTATTAAATAACTTTTTAAAATATATGCATATACACATACATACACCTATGTATATATGTGGAGGCTTTTAAAAAGTGGAGGTTTTCTGACCTTTGTCACATTTATATATAAACATACATCTTTTGTAAACATACACAATTTACCTAGATCTCAAGGGAGGAAAACATTGCAAATTGACTTGTCATTTGCTGAACAGTAAAATGTCTAGTTTCCATTTTGAGTTTTTTTATTTTCTAAAATAATAATATTGAAAATAATATTGAAAATGCATGCACTGTATTTGAGCATGCACAGTTCTCAGTTTGAATAAATAAAAATGAAAAATGAAGGAAAAACAAGAAGCAAGGACACACACTAATTTGGTTTTATAAACTTTCTAGGATTTAATTTTCTAAGTTAATTCTAAATTAAATTGCCATGTGTAGAATATTGCCCCGGTCCCTTTGCTGAGGATTTGGCATGGTATAGCACTCCAGTAATCCAGAAGAGAATATAATCTCAGGCTACACCCCAAAGGTGTTTTGTTTTGCAGATATGTAGAGATGGCGCCACTAATGAGCACTTGTATGACACAATTTCTTTTTTTAAAGACATGCTATTACTCCCAGATACAATTACACTTCTTACAGAGAGACATTTTGAGTGACTGGAGTTCTAACTTTTAAAATTCATTAAGATGATGATTTATTTATAATGCCTGCACTTACGCAGTATTTTTTTTTTCATGATAAAGAAAAATGCTGAATCAATGTTTATTAAGTGGGTGACTGGATGGTATAAGCTGTTTTATTTATTATGAAGGGTTAAATTTTTTTGTTTGGTTGGTTGGTTGGTTTGGTTTGGTTTTTTTAGTTATGTATTATTTCCTCTTTTCTTTACATTTTTTTAATCAATCCTATGGTGACAGACTCAGTTTTACAGTCAATCCTGTGAGTTACATGACATTTTACTGCCTTCAGACTTATCTTTCATATCAGTTGTTTTTTCCCTACTGGAAAGTTAAGTGAAAATCTTTAGAGAAGTATAGAATTACTTAATGATGCTGCCTATAAAATCTTCATATTTGTTATGGATATTGTCTATGTTCACCATCATATTATGTTTAAACATTTATTAATATTTATTTAATAAAGAATGTACTCAGTGGGAGAAAATTTGTAAGCCAAATAGCTAACACATGTAGTCATACAGGTTTTGTTGTTGTTTTTTTGCTTCCTACCAATCTCTCAACCTGTTATTTAGACATCAAGAAAAATACACTTTGATTTATAAATACATTGTTAATGTGTACATAATAAATTAACTCGAGGTTATTTGTTTGAATCTGAGAGCTCCCATTTTCAAAATTTATTTCATACAAAAATATACCGTTGTAAATATGAATGGTACACAGCAACCTTATTTGTGACAGAAAACAACAAACAGCATGAATGTTAAAATACTGCATAGCATTTGCTGAATCCTAACTTGTTTAACTGTTATGTTTCATTTAAAGGCAGTAGAGCAAGGACAGATTAAAGCAGCTCAGGATCTGGCCTGGTAAGTACAGTAAAACCCCGCTCTTATAAAGAGCATTGAGAAAATGCTCACAGTTCCCACCACAGTGCTTGGGGATCTAAAACTGCAGTCTGATCTGTCAGTCTGTTCCCTAATTTCTTTTTTTTGCTTTTTTTATATTCACAGAGAACAGTCTCTTATTTTTTTTCTCCTCTTTCTTCGAATAATAAATGAGATATCTGCAAATTATCAGGGAAGAGGAGCTCCTGTTTACCACTGTCATATTCAATACCCTGTTACATCTTCCACTTAAGTGTTTTACACCATGTTTCAAATTGACAAAAATTAAATGCAATGGTGAGAAATCACAAAGCAAGAATGAATATTTGAATGAAATGGTAAATATTGGAGAAACAGAAACATGGACAGAAAGCAGCACATTTAAATGTGTCAAGCTTTTAATATCTGCTATGCAGTATAAATAACATGGGAGTATGTGGCTGCACTACTTGAGAAGACACACACCAAAATATTTTGACATATTCAAGAAGTTGTTGAACAGGACTAAAATACTAAAGAAACAGATGAGCTGTAAGGAGGAAATATGTCAGCATGGCAGGAGAGATGAACTGAGATATATAAGAAAGGGATGACCCCCTTGCTTCTCTCTTGCTTCTATGAAGAAGCAACAGAACCAATATAAACGTGAGATAATATAAGAAATTTAATTTCACTAACCCAGTCCTTGTCTCAAGTTTGACACAGACAGCCCACCCTACTATCAACAAAAACATAACAATGCTGGAGAAAATTTAATTTTCTTCTAAAGGACAAACCTGTGTATGTATTGGACCAGATATATGCATCTGCATATTCCCTAAAAAACTGCATAACTCCAATTGTCTGTTTTGTTCCTAAATACTCATTTATGTATTTATTGAAGCTATTGGCTTCCAGAAGCTTAAATGCTAGCATCATTTTTATGTCAGAACCTGTTTTCCTCTCAAAGCACTGGTTTCTATAAATACATAGATATGCATTTGTAAAAAGGAAATGTCAGAGATGCTGCACTGAAACAGCGAATGATTTACCTGATATGCTCAAAAGCTCAAAATGTCATTACTTTTCTTTTAGTAATATGAAGTATCATACAGAAAGTTTTAGCTGTATTTTGTCCTTTTTTTTTTTTTTTTTTTTAATCAGGTTAATGCTTTTCAGATACCTTTAAAGACACACATTATCAGTTCTTTTAAAGACTGCCTCCTTTGATTTAAAATGCTCTGAGGGAACTGCAGTTTGGCTTGCCAAGAAATAACACTGTTTCTTAACAATTTGCAGAAAAAAGTTTATCCCAACACAAAAAGCACACAGCTAGAACTCTCCTGTCTTCTGCCAGCAAAAGAGCTATACGAATATTTTTTTTCTTATAAGAAAGCAAGAGAAGCTGGATGAGAAAATTGGCACAAAGAAAGAAAAAAATAACAACCACAGTAAAACATGAAATCTCTGCTCTAGCTCTATTGACCTCAATGCAGTCCAAATTGACTTCAATGTGGTCAGAGTTTCACAGTCATCTGGTGAGGCTGAACTCGAAGTGCTTGGTGTCAGGAGTCATCACAGTCAGGGAGCTGAATTCCTTGGTACTGCAAGTTGTGTGTCACTTGCCTTCCTCCTCTGTTTATATCTAACAAGCATCCTCTCTTGTTTCTCTTGGACTATTTTAATCCAAGGTCATCTTTAGCCAGCATCTTTTCATCCGACACAAATCTATAACTTTCTAAGTGAGGCTCCCGTCTCTTCTAGCCCTCCTCTTCCAGCCAGAATTGCCTGCCTTGTAAATCAATGATACACTCTTAGTTCCCAAGCAACTTGTCTCTTCCCTGCTTTCCTTGGGTGTCTGACCTTATTGTAACCATCCATCTGTGCTAAATCTCCACCCTTGCACCACTACTGCTCACCTGATAAATTAATCCTGCCATCCTATATCCATGCTATTTGAATTTAATAATGTGAAACATTTTATAAGTCCCGTTTGCATTAATGTAAATGGTTTTAAATTACCTAGCTAAATCACAGCAGAGATTAGATAAATAGAGCTTTGAAGATGGAGTAAAAGCCAAAGGGGAGGAAAAAAACCTCTTTGAGATGAAGCAAGCATATGATAGTCATTTCAAATTAAATACAATCTTTGAGAAAGTGATTTGGGGGTAAATGTAAATGTGAAAATATTGAAATTATCTGTTATCTGTTTAGTGTAGAGTAACAATTAAAAAAAGGCAAACAAGTCACTAGTTCATGTTAGAATAGGGAAAGAATGACTAGTTTCATGTATCAATATTATGCGAGGCATCCTCTATATACCTGAAACATCTAGGAAAATATTAACCAATGTGTTGTAGAAAGATTTTGACTTATGGGACCAGAAAAATGGAGAATTATTGGAATATCCAAGATATTTTTTAAGGAAAAGAGTTATTCTGATTGGAGATGTATTTGGAAGGAGAGGAATCAGTTCAAGTTAGGTCCAGGAACTACTACAAAGTACATTTGACTGAATTTTAAAAGCATTTTCTGCTTTTCATATGAGTTTCCTATCAGCAATATTTTACGAGTAACTTCTCCATCTGTGTGTATTGCTCAACTGGTGAAATGACTCCTAATTTTTAAAACACTCACTTTATCCATAAGTAAAACAAATAAAGTCATTATGAATAATTCCATGCCCCAAAATATGTATGCATATGCATACAGAGTACAGGATAACAGATCAAATATGTACAATTGTCCATGCACTCTGATATTTGCACCAGCCTGAGTAAGATAAGAAGCATCAATCTAAAGCAAATATACCAACACTTCCTGAGACAACAAGTATGTGGAAAATGTAACACAATCTACATAATATCACACTTGTTCCTAGATTCTCAGCATAGAAGAGTGGATTTTGTGCTTAATATTGTATTTAACCAAGATAAAGGTAACAGCTCTTATCTACACACAAACAGCTAGATACTGGGATCTCTTCTCTATCCTACTTTCTCAGTATGTTAAAGTTAAGATGTGGGGAAAAAGAAACATCCATGAAAAGTGTCATAAAAATCCTTATTAAAGGGCTTCTTCACATACAATAAATATACAACTTCAATGTCTTTAGATAAAAAAAAAAATCAAGCATTTTTCAAAACAATTTTGCAGTCTTCCCATCTATATTTTTAGCTCAATACTTTTACCACGGTGCTGACATGTTTGGGTGGGCACTGATAACAGTTTGACAACGAGCTAAGCATGGATGGCAGCCCATCAAAGAGTAAAGGAGGTCTACAAGATACATGCAGTATCGTACAGTGAATATAAACAGATGGTTATAAAAAATGTACTAAATTTGCAATGATAATGATTGTTATAGCTTGAGTACATTTTCAGTACATCAATAAAATGCACCAATTAAATACATATAGTAAGAGATAATAGTAAATAGAAAAATAAGTAATGTAACACAACATAATTGATAACATATTCATAGAGGGGAGCCATTGCCAAATTTCTTTGACTTCAAGCTACCCCACAGCTGCATAAACTGTGTGCTGTTTGTTCCTGAGAACACACATTGCTTGTCATCTTCACTGATTGATGGAAATTACAGTGACAAACCCTGAATCCAATCCTTACCTAAAGGTGACAGATAATCAATATATTTGCATTCCCTCGCAAGCACGGCTAAGGAGTATGATACTCTGAACTTACGCAAGAATAAATAATCTTGGCTATAAGTATAAGAACTATCCATCACTCCTACTTATTTTCCCTATCAACTGCCTGCCAGCATTTTTTCCAGCTGGAACTAGGGTACTGGACATGGTGCACTGCCTAGATTGCAGGAACAATATGAACAGGTCTCAGGTTATAAGTTATTGCCATAGTCCCATACGGCACATAATCCTCCTGCAATGCCAAACAATGAACCGCTAGATTTCATATTACTCTTTTATGAGTCAACAGAATTAGCAAGTTTGAAACAAACAGCTCCTAGAAGAGATGAAGGAAAGTTAACTCAGCTGAAGTGAGCTGTAATACAGCTCTCTACTTGTAGTATTTACTTGTAATCCATTACCCAATTCTGAGTTCATCTTTACCTCAGAATTGCTGCTAAAGCTGAAATAACCAACGGTAGGGGCCTTTCTAGTACTGTTGCAAACAGCAACCTAATCATAAAACTTGCACAAAAAAATCCACTACCCCATGCAATATGACTAATAGATCTAACGAATCTTCCGCTTATAAAAACGGACAAAAATTGAACTTGAGGGACTATTGAAGATTAGACCTCTATGCTCCAAAAATCCTTGAAACAAACATTCTTCAAAGCATCAGCAAGGAAGGCAGGATTTATGATTTCAAAGTTGGATGAGCATTATCTGTAACTCATCATTAGCACTGCTAGCAAGATTCCCGTAAGTGTGAGAAGCATTCATTGTGCCACTACTCAGCCATGTCACATACATCTCCCAGTAAGCCATATGGAAGAGACAATATAGCATGAAGATCTGTAAGCCTGAAAAGGATTATGAGGCTTACTGATTATATGCACTGCACTTTTTAAAAAATATGTATTCCGACTTTTTAAAAATACTTTCAACCCAATAATTGCTGTCACCGAGAGAGAAAAACAAAATAATTTTTTTAAAATTATATACTTATATTCAACTTTTAATGCACAAATTTGCATTAAAAAACAAGAAGATACACATGAAAACCAAATAGAAATGGACATATCTGACCACACCAGAATTCCTTCCCTCACTTAATCCTGAACATCAAAATTAAGCACATTATAGTGATTCCGGACTGAATCCCATACTTTCAAGTCATTCTTCATCCTGAATTGACAACAAAATTTTCTCTTTCTCAAGATTATAGGTAAGAGAGAGAAAAATCGAGCACAGAACACGTCACAGATATTAGCTTGATAGTAACAAATGTTGCCTCTTTACGTGTCCCAGCAGCACCTGCAGTTGCTAACGCTACCACTTGGCCATTTTTACTTCCATAGTCAAGGGTGTAGGGGTATCCAGCTTATCTTTGGAAAGACAGAATTCACCAGTCCATTTCCCAACTGTAAACTAAAAGACCAGGCTTTCTGTCCTTTCATCTGCTTCAATTTCATAGGGAAATATTCAGAATGCTTCAAAATGATACTTTACTAAAAAAAAGTCAGAACAGATGCATCCCATTACAACGGTGAGCAAGAACATTCAGTTCCTTGTTTTCTGTCACTTGGGTGACACTTCTAACCTCACTGAAGTTTGCTGGAAGAAGCCAAATAAATTGGACAAAACTTGCAAATTTAGAATGCAAAGAGAAACAACCACCTATCTGAATTAGCTTTCCTTCTATATGAACTTTTCAGCCATCACCAACTATCACAGGACTAGATCAAATCACAAGGTGCAGATTTAATCGATTTCTAAAAATGCATTTCACTACTTCCTAGCAGAAAACCATTTTTAGCTAGTCATTGTAAGAAGGGCATCATCAACATGTCTGTCCCCAGCATGCTGTAATTTTTTTTGTTTTCAACTGAAAAATGTTCTCAACCTGTCAATGTGAAACAGCATCCTGAAACTGCTACTGGTACAGACGTTCAATGGGAATCTGAAAAATGAATTCGAGAAGGAACTCATGACGAGGTCTAAAAATCAAACGTTGCCCAACAATTCTGGTGGCTCTCAGCGCCCCCCGGTGACTGTGCGAGCACCGTTCATCAACCGAGGTAGAAGGTAAGGTTTAAGCATTATAATAGATGCCTCTCCTTAATATTGGTTGTTAATCGTTAACTTCACTTGGGAAAAGATAATGTCTGGGACTGCATCTATTAAAGCATGTGTCAGTAACCAGCTGGAATGACTGAGTGATAACTGAACATGCACAGAGATCCTCCAAAACCGTGACGTGGTATATTACCCATTTGGAATCTTACACTTTTATACAGTCTCCCTCTAACATTTAAAAAGTTCACAAGCTTGAATAAATAATCTGTTGTCAAACACATAGAACAAGCACTACAAAGTTAATAATTTGGCATGAGAACCGTGGGCAATCGCTATGACTGAAACAACCATGTATTCTTTATTTCTTAACTCCTTTTTCAGAACTGAACTATCTTGACAAATATATAATGAAATAATTCAATATATTTTCTTTACGCAGTATGTACATTTACAGGCTCTTACTTCCAAAGAGTGCATTAGATATAGCTACATTTCTCAAATAATTAATCATCTTTTTTGTCAGTCAGAAAGAGGTAGCTCAGTTCAGGTTTAAATAGCTATTACTTTGTCAAGACTGCTGCTCCTTTTAAATTATTTATACAGATTGCAGAAATTTATATTAAACTGTTTGATGTTTCTATGTAAATATTGTAAACATGAAATGGTATATTGATCTTTGCCCAACACATTTCTGTGACCAGATATAAGAACAGCTATTACAAAAAGAAATGCTATACATGTCATCTAATTCTAGGTTATAAACAGACGGCATGATGTAAAACTCTGCTGAACTGCCAATGACACTGAAGAAGTTCAAGGTGATAAAGCTGCTCTTACTGGATAGAAAACTACATTCAAAAAACCATATATTTCAAAAGAGGAAAGACTGGGAAACTGAAGATCTTGCATTACATGGGATACTAAGGAAAAAAAAAAAAACAAACTGTTTTTTCCTCAGGCCTTTGTATAGGCTTCTCAAATTCAGAATGCAATTTGATTTAGGAATGATGCAGAGTATTATTTTTTAACAGAAGACAAGGGAAAGAGCTCTTGCTTCCTTTCTGAATATGACCAGAAAAGGCAACTGATAGCTTCAGCTTTCTTTTGAGCTGGCAGTTTCCAAATATGGAGTCATTCTGCTTTGAATGTGAATAGATGCTACAATTTTCTCCTCTCTTTTGGCAAGTAACTAAACAACTGCTTTTTTGGATGTCGCTGAAATGTCCCTTAATTAAGTTAATTTAAAACTTGAATAACTGACATGAGTTATTAACATGACTGTACTTGTTGAAACTGCATATGCTAATTAATTGTTACATACTTGAAGATGTGATGGACTGTCCCGCCATGCTAAAAGATACGAATTGTGTCAGTGCTGCTTTGTTTATGTACCTTTTGAGACGTCTGCACAAATATAAGGGTTTGGGCAAATATAGACTGATAACAGTCTGGTGTTAAG
This sequence comes from Platalea leucorodia, assembly GCF_965183815.1. Lineage (NCBI taxonomy): Eukaryota > Metazoa > Chordata > Aves > Pelecaniformes > Threskiornithidae > Platalea > Platalea leucorodia. The sequence goes on from NC_138827.1 coordinate 65,743,354, forward strand.
AGTGTAGGATTTCAAGGAAGATTGCACAATCATTTCCAATATAAACTTGCAGCTTATTGCCTAGATTTCTTTAGAGCCATTTAGATTTGCTTGCTGATTCATCTTGATGGCCGGGTCACAAATCTCCCCAGACAAATGAGGAAGTGAAAATTATTGTCAGAAGAAAAAAAAAGCCAATAAGGAGTTCTAAAACTAAAATCTATCTTAAAAACTCACTTTTTCCCAAGAACCATATTTCTCCTTAGCTATGGGCTTAATAAATTTCTGCCTGCTGTCTTTTTGGCTGTAATGTCAGACTTTTTAAAAGGACTGAGTATTTCACCTAAACACTCTTACCAGAATCCTGTGAATTAAAATTTTACCTTCATGGATTTTTAGATTAAAAGTTCCTTCTTTTTCTACCAGACAATATCCTGACTTCTCTTTTGTTGTCTATCCCAAAATTCTCATGCTACACCACCACCATGATGTGTTACAAATCGATGAGTCCAAGGTGAATCTCCTAATGAATCATTGCCCCCTCAGTTTCACTGAAAAGCAGTTATCATTATGCTATAAAACTTTGTCCTTGCAAATCAGAATAATTATTTTTCAGTCTAAGAATTTCAGGGATAAATTTAAGTGCTTTTTTTCTCTCTCTCTTGCTCAGTAACTTTTAAAAAGTAGAGAAGCCTTTAGTTTTAGAGAGTTTTCTTTTAACTAAAAGTTGAATGCTAGAAGAGTTACAAAGCACATCAAGGCATTCATAGAAATCAAGAAAAAGTGCATCTTTAACAGGGAGGACAGCAAGTATGCATTTCTAACTGAAGAGCCCTAAGTTAATCCTATATTCAGATAAATAGCTTCTTATCAGATTGCAATTATTTGGACTACATAAAAATACATCTGAACTAATGCAAGTCCTTCCATCGCTGTTCACTTTCACTTCTTTCCCCATATTTTTGTTTTTCTGGGTTTCACCCAGAAATACTGAAAAGTAAAATAAAAAATAGAATATATTTAAAAAAAAAAATCTCCTGCATCAGGAAGTACTGGAGATCACATGACAAAATCATAATTTCATAAAATTCTCAGTCTAGTTTCCAGAGCAGACAGTGATTTCTTTTCCTCAAGCCTGCTCCTGCACTAAAACTTTATTCTCCTTGTTACTCAGTGTACCATATTAGGATCAGATTTCTGTTTTTCACATAGTAGAGTAATATCTTCTTCAATCTCTAGACAAATGTTCCTGGTCACTTAAATCCTGGTGGTGTTTCTAGGTACATGAAGTTTGTAGGTAGAATTCAAAATCTCCTTGGAACAGTACTCTTACACATCAACTTAAAAGATACCATTTCATGCTTGGAGCCATGTATATTTCTCTCTGTTCACAAGTGGTTTTAACCCCTTGATGATGAGTTATCTAGAAAGATCTTTATAGCCAGAATCAGTAATATGGCCCATATTGCAACCAAATGCACCACAGGTGCAACTCTGTACTGGAGCTTCCCATGGTACCTTCACTCATATAACCATCATTAGCCCATTAGCCTCATGGAATCGTTAGACTATGCTTTTTCTAATTTTTTTTTTTTTAATTTAAATAATTCATATGAAGAGCTATGTCCCGTCCTACACCAGAGCGCAATCTAAGATCACTGATATTCTCTCAAACTTTTGACTACCAGTAGTAAGAGAAAGATGAGTTTGGTCCAGGCTTTTATTATAAAAAAGATGGATTTGGTCTCTGCCTATAAGACAATTGACCAAGATCAGCACATAAACAGAAAGAGATACAGACTTTGGTATTTTATTTAATGTGCATACAGTAAGAGCAGGTGATTTCCACATGACAACTTTCATGGCCTCTTGAAGTATTTGTTGTACATTACTGATTGCATCCGCAAATATTGGCACACAGTAGCTATGTGCTCAAAGTTGGGAATACTGGAATAAGTGGCATGGAGGTGGCAGAGGAGGAAGAAAGAAATGTAGCAGATTGACCTGCTGCAACGTTTTCTTCTGTGGAATTTTTCTTTTGGAAGTCAGAGACAGGAGGCAAAGCATAAAAGAACATGCACAGATATAAAACTAGTGCAAGTCTGATATCCTACAGGCCTACAAAACTAGAGATAAGGACAGTAAACCCTTGCAGACTTTGGAAACTTTACAGATGATACAGCCTGAAAGGTTTTGTGTGTGTGTGCGCACGCACATTTGTAACTGGCTTCAACCGTATACAGCTTCCTTTAGCACTATGGGAGTTCGTATCACTCAAACAAGGTAACTGCCTTTATATAGAATTAGTCCCAAAATAAATATAAATCTTTCTTTAACAATAATTAAAATAGCTTATTTTAACATACAGTGCAGAATACAGCCCCAAACTCTTTTCTACTAGAAGATATCACTCAAGGTCCTATGTATAAATCTTTGGTATGAAAGATGGTGTAATTTAATGAAGAATGCTCAGAAGGTTAAAATACCTTCTTCTCTGCCATTCGGTCTGAAGAAGAGTGCATTAAGATTCCTTCATACAGTAAAGTGCAAGTTCTCTCTAAGAACAGATCCTATAGAAAATAAATCACAGCAGTTTTCTTAAACCCTCCATCACTTGAAAACCAAAATCACCTTTATATTCTCTGCAAAGCTTAAACATTCCTTTTGCCTGAAAGCAATGTGTACTCTCGTCTTTTTTATACACAATAATTTTATTAAGGGGATTTTATTTTCAAAGGAAATTGAACAAAGCAATTTAAAGGCTCTCAGAGGAATAATGAGCAGTAGTGAATTTTGGTGGATAACGAGTTATTTCCTATTTATTTTTCTATTACATGTTCAAATCAGAAATATGCCTATAAATGATCAAATAGGAAAGAAGCACATAATCTCCAGGATAAAATGATAAAGATAACTGGCACATGGAACATCGCAGATCTGCTAATAAGTATTTTGATAAGGCAATTCGAGTTGAAACTGCATGATTAAAGAAAAAACATATTTAAGAAATGGGAGAAAACACTGGTATGTTTAAAACAAAAGTGATGACTATGTAGAAGATGTTTAAAGGTAGGTTATATAAATAAACATTTTTTTGAAAAAAAAACCATGAGAAATAGAATACCTCAAAGAAGCCTACCATGGAGAACACATTTGAGGTAAAAAGCAAAAAACCGAGAAAACAGAATTGCTCCTTAGCAGTGGTATCTGCAATTGTAAATTAAGCAGAAGTGACTTATAACTGGAATGATATCCATGCCTCCCCTAGAGAATTTGAGAAATGCAAGGGCTGGGGTGCAAAAAAAAAAAAAAAAAAAAAGTTAATGGAACAAAGTACTAGTTTGTGAATGTAATGAAGTAATACATCAAAGGAGAATTGTGGAAATCATTAAAAACCTCACTAACAATATTAGAAAAAGAATCACACATCCCCTTTGTATTAAGGTGGGGGACAGAAAACCAAACAATGCCTTTTCAGAAGAAATCAAACAAACCTAAGCTAAAAGAAAAATCTGCATTCAGCACACAAGAGAAAGAATCAAACAAGAATATATAATCTAGATTTTCAATGGAAAAAAATAAGGATAGAAAAAGAGAAAAAAGTTAGTGACAGCCAAAGGAGCTAGAGAATAAAAAGTTTTTATTTTTTTAAAGTGTCAAGAGAAAATAAGAATCGGAAAACTAACAAATTGTTGCCATGGGCCAGACTCACTGACTTCAGAGGTATTGCACATGGATCAGAAAAGATGGAACTGGCAGATTAACACCCTTAGAAAAATAAATAAAAATGTGCAAATGAGGAGGTCAAAGATTGGTAAAGTTGACCTGTTTTATGAAATCTGGTTTTAGATATAAATAGGCAGAAAAATGATTTAATGCATTAGGCAGTGGAGAAGTTATTACTTAAATCAACAATGATAACAACAGCAAAACCTCCAATACTGCATATATTTGTTATAGCAGTTGCTAAGGGAATACTTAGAAATGTTGAACATACAGAACTTAGATGACATGAAAAAAAAAAGCAAATTTAAGTAAAATAATAATTCTGCTATCTATTCTATACAAAACAAAAGCTAAGAAAACTTTGAGAGGCTTTTAAGAATAAAGAATACCAAATGGATTATTAACTAAATCCAGCAGGTGATGATCTCATCATTCCCTGAATGTCATTTGATCTTCCTTAAGAAGTGGCCAAATATCTAGAGAATCAAATATCTAGAGTGAAGTGAAAGAGGCCACAACAGTTTGTTCATGTTTCTACTACAAGCCCTTCCATGTACATTTCACTTTCCCTTTTTAACAGAATTACAAATATTGAATAGAATGGAAAAATTATTCTTTGTGATACATTCAGGTAACTTTCAGAGACTTTAAAAGTGGTCTCGGGATAATTTTAATTCTGAAGCAAATAACTAGATGCTTCCACGAAATCTGCTATTTCGTACTACTTCAATCTTACAATTTCAGAAGACAGCACAAACAAGAAGTCAATGAAAATTATCAACAATATAATAAATTAAAAAGTGTTTCAAGCAACAGTGAAAAGATAGAAATACAAATAAAACTATGAAAAAGAATTAATGCATAATTAACCTTTGGACCCTGATCCAAATCTCATTTAAATCAACAGGATTATTTCTGCTGGTCTCACTGGACTTCATTCGCATCCCAAAATGTCATTCCTAAGCTACAGCCAAAGGAAAAAAAATAGTAAGAAATAAATATTCCATGGGAGAAAAGACTATGGAAGAAAAGAATAATGCTGATGTGTTTAACCATAATAACAGAATTAATCTGCTTGACAAGAACTGTAGATGGTAACAAATTTTCATAGATGCAATTTGAGTTTTATATACAGAAACAGAATTTGTCATAGTTGTGTTCCTGGTACAAGTCCCTCTTTTTTTTTTTTTTTAATTTGTAGTTTGTTAATTATTTAAAGAAATGAGAATTTCTTTGATCTTCAGTTGAAAGTAATATTGAATTATTATATGGACAGTGAAAGAAACATTTTCATGAGAAAATACAGTTTTAAATCTATAGGACTCATCACAAACCCACTGAAATCTTCTCATACAGTCTCTCGCAGACTTCAGTATGTTTTCGATGACTTCTTAATTAGACTGCAGGATATTTGCTCTTGAGTAGACCAGGGCACCATTTCAAGTTTCAGTAAATGTGAGTGTTCAACTGGCTTTCTGAAATGGTCCATCAGGGTGGAAGGAACTGTGAAGGTTTTATGTGATTTCAGGTTCTGCTTAAGGAAAGGGAAAGAAACACCTGAAGTAAATTTTTGAATTTTTGCTTCCCAGTATAACAGTATATTATCTCTATTTCTATATTCAATTACTCCAAAAAGTTTTACTAAGCTATTGTAAACACTACAACTTTCAGTGTTTAATTGTTCTATGTAAAGAATTAGTGAAGAAGCAACTGCACTGCTGGAGGTTGAAATAAAAGAAAGCTCTGGGAAACCGTGATGATATGGCCACATAATGATATGGTATATAGTGCATACTATAGCAATTATCTTGTAAAAGACCAGGGGGAGGGGAAAGAATAAACACCTCCTTCCAGCCCTTCATGTAGATGGGCATCACATTTGCTAAACTTTCAGTATTATTTCTGTAGAACAAATATAAATTTCATAAGAAAAAAAGTATATAAAGACGGATGCTTAATATTTCATTCTGTTTTTTCATTTTCCTTTCTGTCTGTGCTAGAGTGACCAGAGAATGTAATTAATGGTAGAGCATGGTCAGGTAATTGCAATCAGTTCAGAGTGCTTTAGGAAGTTACTGCCCTCATCAGCTGATTGCGTGCAGACCTGTCATCCATTACAATGCAAAATGAAACGATTCAGCATATGTTTCTTGCAAGGATGGACTGCTGAGTCCATCCTCTGTAGGCACAAGCTAAAGATTCAAAATATTTCCTCTGTTTTCCAGTCTTTAAGCACAATATCTTCCATATGAAGACATAAACACATCATTAAAATGCAGGTTAAAATATTATTAATACTAAAAACTTAATCCTATAACCATTATTAATTCCCATGAAAGTTATAGCAATCACAAAGTCCAAACTGCTTAACTAAGCCATGTAGAACAAGTACCACGTTTCTGCCAAGGATATTGGCACCTCTGACTTTCTAACCTCTCTGCTGGCAAAAAAAAGACAGCTGTAGAAGAATCAAAGACTTGCCTACTATGCAATGACTTTCCATTAGTGCGACTGAAAAGTTTCCTCAGCTTTTTCCCCAGAAGCATCTACTTCAGCTTAATAATACAGTAGGACTGTTACAGAAAACACATTCACAATTACTTGGTTATCAAGTATTTGGTTAGTCTCCCTTCTCTGAACAGTCCTACTAAGCAAGCCATGTTACTGTTACAAAACTCTTGCTTGATTACATACTGCATTTGATCTGCGAAATTAAACATTGATCTGAAATTAAACATTTGATCTGAAATTAAACATTTGATCTGAGAAACATTGAGTTACACACCGAACTAGCTCTTTAAAAAATGCTTTAAGAGGATGGCCCAATAGAGAGAGGAGGAGTAAGGCATTAAGCGATACATCAATATTGAAAGAAGAGAGAAGTATTACATGAATTGAGCATTTGTTCAGGAAGTAATTAGTTGTCTTTTTTCCCTTTCATGTTGCTGGAGAAGAACGCCTCTAAAAAAAGACGTAGGCTGATGTGTCTCCAGCATTGGAGAAGCCCACGCTGCAGGGGCACAGCAGGGTCTGCTGCAGGAATTCCAGACCTCCATCCAAACCTGGCTCAGATCTGTTGTGGGATAAATAGCAAACTTCTGCTTCCCTTTCCTACATTCATTTCTGAGTAGAACTCAAGAATTATTGATGGTGATATCTTGATATAAAAGATGACACTTCTCCAAAGCACATCTGACAACACTAAAACCATACAAGTCTCTCCCTGCTGAGAAAAGCAGCTTTTGAACAGCCATCTCAAAGATCTTTACGATGATCATTGTCCTGCGCAGGCAGGGACTCAACTTTAAATTCTGTGTTAATATTTGAGCAGAAGTAATATTAAATTAAGATTAATTCTGAGGTATTAAATATGTATGAATAAAACAACAAGGAAGTCAAGTTCAAGAAATACATGCAAATTACTGGGTCCGATTCTCACCTCATTTAACATTATTTTATATCACTCATTGCAATTAAATTATTTTTTATTTACTCCAGAGAATCATGTGCCCCATTATGCTGCATACCAGCCACTCTGAATCTGATGAACGAGATGTGTATTTTGGTGAGAGGCTTTATACGTAACTCACTTTTGTTTTCCTGCTCCAAAAGCTATTTCCAAAGGTTCCTATCCATGTCACTAGAAGATGCTATAGTGTTCAACATTACTGTATTTGGCCTATAATTTATACAAGCCTACCTACCATTTTGTTTCTAGGACAAGCTCTCAAGTAAGCTAGGTGTTGTAACATCCTTCAATAACATGTGCTCTCGAGTGCTTCAATACAATTATATAGTACATCAGGTCTATTTAAAAGACGAATTAGGGTTTTTTGCTTATACATTATTAAAAAAACGTAAAATTCTTGTGATTTTTTTTCCAGAGGAAAATAATTACAGTTATATTCAATTCTATAAAAATTAACATTTATTAGAGATGCACTTTTTTTGTTTGGGGTTTTTTTCTTTTTTGGTTGGTTTGGTTTTCTGAGAAGGAAAGTTGAAAGGAGTTGAGTTCTTTGTCAAGTACTGGTTGAGAATTCCCAAGCAATGGAAAATAATTTAGCTCCATGTTTTCCAGTAAAAGTAAAGGAAAAAGCTGTTTACTTGCTCTGTATTAAAAATGTCTTCCCATTGTTACTAATTTATACCATGGTATATCCAAAGCTCCCATTTGTGTCTGAAGCTCATTGTGAATAGTGCTGAACACAGAGTGCCCATCCCAGTGTATTATACTCTACAGACATTACACACGGATTAAGACTCAAAGTCTAATTTCAGTCTCTTCTTCAGCCAAAGATTTTGTACACAAGCTTGGTAAACCTGTTCATCTTTTTGTCTCTCAAATTCTTTCACCTGTCTGGTCATCTTAGTCTAAGTTATTTGTGACAGAAACTTATAGTTATGCCTGATACGATCGAATTTCCTACCATTTCTATCCTGTTTCTCTCTCCATCTGTTCCAGACCTTATGGCCCCAGTTACTGATTTTGTCTTTCCAGCTTCACTGTGGAATCAGATAGAACTGGGAGAACAGAAAGGGGAAATCATTCAGTGCAAGGATGTTAGAAAACAACAAAAAATGTGTGATGGCCCTCAAAGTTAGTTTCCCGCTGTGACCAATCATCCCCTGAGTACTGCAATTCTCCCTCCTCCTGTAAGGGTAACAATGGTCAGGAAAACAAGAATTCATACCTTATCTTCTCTTGGAGTCTACCCCCCTCTCTTTTCTTGATAAGTCTATCTGTTAAATTTTCAAAAATATTTTTTTGTTTATCTTTTTTAATAGCATACTGAAGGAGATATTCATATTCAAAGCCCACTAATTTAAAGGGTGTTAACTATAAAGTAAAAGCACAAACAAGGAATCAACCAGCACTGATTTTAAAAAGATGATAAAAAGGTCCTATTAAAGAAAATGGTGTACAAATATATTCCATAAAATTCCATTTAAAATCAACAATTACAAAACCATAACCAACTTATACACTTTCCTTTGCCTCTTACTTATGCTCACGTACACAAGTGTTTCTTCCCTCTCCTACATGACTGAAAAAGACTGGAAAGTTGTGGCAGGAAAATTCATGATTAAGCCAATTAAGCCTCACAATAGGACTGGTCCTTCAAATGTCATTTTAAGTTGTACTTTGGCTCTGCTGGGATTCTTACCTAAATTAGGACTGCACAATCGGATCTGAAAGGGAGCCAGCTCAGCCTGCCCTGCTGTCTAGAATACAACACTTGAGCATATTGATTGATAAACAGTATGCTGGGAGATACAGAGAAAAGAAAGAACCGCAGCAAACACATTATTGTTCCACTTCCTTACAATTATCACCTTATTAAAGAATTCTGCATTATTTCTGCTAACTAGGTTTTCAGTTGTTAATGGATATGTATCAGAAATTAAAAGATGATTGATCACAGTTTCTGACTGATTGCCCCAGTCAGAAAAAGCAAACATCTGCAGGTACCAACCCCCTGGAAATTAACCTAACTGTGGCCTTAACTGTGCGACCTAACAAAGTCTAGTGAGGCTTGATCCAGCTCTTTTTGCACCCCCTACCTCCCAGCCTAGTTGATGAAGTCCACAGAAGAGCTTTAAGAAATCTCTTTCCTTCCTCTCATCCCCAAGAAATTAATGCCCCAAAATGGAGTAAAGATCAAAGTTTATGGTATGCTTCACAACACTGCACTAGCAGTCAATGTATGAGGTAAATATTTTAGAAAAGAAAGTTAGCACTTAGTAAAATGTGGCTTCAAAACTTGTATGCTACTCACATGCAAGGTCCTGACTGGTGTTATACTGCACCAACCCATTGTACCAAACCAGCTGTACAAAAAGCTATAAGACTGAAGTTATAAGATCTCAAGACAAAATACCAAAGTCTCTTTTCAGTGAGGCTCAAGACATTTTTCTCCTCGTATTTGAATCCCTCAGTATATTCTCATAAAGCTTTCATAAGATGCGAAACCATTATTTGTTCACATACAGTAAATGGTAAATCAGCATTCCAGTAAGACTTTCAAATTTAAATGGATTATCTTTGATTTCTTTAGCTAAAGTATTCATTAACTGCCATTTTACCAACTAGAAATTAGAAGGAATTATGTATACGCAAATAGCCACAGAGTAGGGACATTTCTCCATTTAAAACAGAGACAGAAATCATTTACTGTTGGCATGAAACGATGCAACCTACTACAGTACTACGGTCATGTTGCTGGCGCTATTAGCAATTACAGTAGCTACTGCAATTCATTCAGCACATTATCTCCTATGAAGGAAGTTATAGTATACCACAGGGCTTCTTAGAAATTTACACTTCTTATACTAGATAACACTACGTAAAGCTAGGACTCAGCTTTGAGAAGTACATAATCACCTGTCTAACTTTATTTTTATAAGCAGAGCCACTGATGTTAATGGGGATAACTCCTGTGGTTAACTAGGCATGTTTTTAACTGCTTTGTCGAAGTGGCATACTATCCCAGTGTGCGTCTGAAGAAAGCTTATAACATGCAAGCAATACTATATCTGTGCATATCTGTAGTCATGAAGAAGGAAAATAATTTGTAGCTAATAAATGCAATGAATGAATTAAACCATTTCTGCACACAATGCATCTATACACCTATTCAAATTCTGAGGGTATATTCACTATGTGAGTTTAGCATACTCCAATGTCACCAAAGCAGCAAGGCAGAGTCACCTGAGCCACTGGCCTCCCGCCACTTTCTCACAGCTGGACCCCCCCCGCTCCCCGCCATGCTCCAGGCTGACAGGTCTTCACATCTAACATGCTGCCTGTTTTCGTAACACAATGCTTGCACTGCATATGCAAATTTCCTCCTTATTCCCCTTTCCTGTACTCTTTCTTCCTTTTTACTGCTCCCCGCAACCCAATACAGCCTTTCTTTCCCTGCACTCCCACTGCGCTAGGTCCCCTGTCACCATGCAATCAACAAAGTAGGGATTGTATAGAGAAAAGACAGCTGCCACGCAACTAGCCTAACTGGTTCTGTATAAGCCCTTTTTCCATGAGGAGGGGCAGACAAATTCAGGTCAAAGTGAGAACCACTTCAGGCACGCTCAGTAAGAGGAACGCCAAACTACACTGTGGAGGCTGGGCCAGCCCCACTGACTCCAGTATTAGCTGTAAAAAAAACAAGTCTACTATATATGCAAATTCAGCATCTGAAAATCCAGATCAGTTATTTGCATCCTTAGACTCCAGAGTTTTACACATTCACAGTGACTGGTAACCCACAGTTACTAGTTATTGACAGACCCAAAAACTGAGCCAGCATTGCCTTGCATGAAGCAGGCTTCTTTACACATTTCTTGAATCCAACTTAGAATTAGTTTTAACAATCATCATAATTATTTTACTGTCGAATACTCTACAATCTACAGATGTGACACGCACAAATCCCCAGGGTTCAAGGCTGTGAAGCAAAAGGAATTACAATTGCCAAATTGCTTCAGATTTCTTCTTAAACAATTGGAGAGCAATAGTGTTACCATCAGTTTGTTGCTCGCTTTAACTAGTCTGCACTGTCATTTAAGCAAGCCTCATATTTACATTTTAATAATTAATAAAATACATAGGATACTAAGTACATCACTATAAAGATGCTGATTATATTACAGTGAAATACTAAGATTCCAGCTTGCTATATTAATCAATATGGTTGCCTTGGTTGCACAAAGATAATTAAATTTTCATTGCAATTCACTAAGAGTAAGATTAGCTATAAATATTTCAACAAAGAGGATAAAAGGAGATAGTTAATATTTTATTTATCATGGATAACACTTTCAAAACACCTTAAAAAAAAAAAACAACAAAAAAGAAGAAACAAAATTGAATGCAAGTTTTTTCTGGAGCTTGATCTTGATTTTTAAGGACTAATAAAAAAGGTAAGAAGATAAAATTCTGTACCTGGATACTCAGTTTTTATTTCATGGTCACAGAAATAATTTTTTGCTTATCACTGGAAATTACCTTCAATATTTTAGACCAAGAACAGAAATATGAGACATTTTTCAATATTAAGGCCTGTTTCAGGCAGATGAGTGGGTCTCATAAGGGTACTCATAGGAAAGAGTTGGAAACAGAACTTGTACACAGAAGTTTCTTTTTCCCATTTGCTTAATGAAGTACAAGGCCTGAAAGATTAGATTTATTGCACCTTTTTGAACATTTGATAGTGGATTTGGACTACACTAGTTGCCCTGGAAGATCACAGAGGTAGCTGGAGAGCGCCCAAGTCCCCAGCAAATTCCAGTGGCACTGTCAGAGACACACAGGGTCTCTTAAAGAAAACAGAGAGAGACTCTAAAATCAGGCTGGACACTGTGTGTGCACTGGGTCTTCAAATATCCCACTACACAGGCCAAATTCCCAGTTGGATTGCCCTGAAACATTGGTTCATAGTGATGGGAAAGTCATTGCTTAAAGCCTGTTCTTCCAAACTCAGCGTAGATGTCGTTACCTGCTGCTCTTCCTGTAGCTGTGAGTAACTGACAGCAATATTAGGAAAGGCAAGAAGAGGCAAAACAATATGATGAGGAAGACATGCCCATGTTCGTAATGTTTAAGATCAAATTCTACACCTAGATAACTTGACTGGTTGCAATGGATATGCATAGCACTAAGGGCTTCATTTCATATTTTTCTCATGTAATCATTTTGGGTTTGAGTCTACAGTTAGAGTAAAGACAGCATGACAAAGGATCAGTTTAAAGTAATGTTCCTGTTAACACAATTTTGATATGAAGCAGTAGGGAAAGCACTCTCAAGTGCAATTTCTGCCACAGCACTACCTGTAACTGGAATTACATATACCCATCAAGATCTCACACTTGACTTTGAAAATTTACCCTCAATTGTTCCCAGTGAGAACAAACTACTGATTATACCTGCTACTTCATTTCACCAAAATGTTACCAGTGGAAGTGAGATTTTAAATCAATTGCACTAAGGGTCCTTTGGCCTATGAAAGAAGTGCCCATCAGGTGTTATGCACATGGTTTCTGTAACGGATATACCAACCTATTCCTCAGAAATGCTTATGGAAAACATATTGCCACTTGAAAACACATCAAAATATCTCTAGATAATGTTTTAAAATATTAACTGGCTTTGAAATAATAGAAGAAAATAGAACCTTACCCCGGAGTTCAGATGGTAAAAAACAAAAAAGAAAAGCAAACTACAGCAGTATACATCTGGGATACACTATCCGTTAGTAGGACCAGGAACAGATGTTTGAAGTTTGCAGCAGCAACTGCTATTCACGTCCCAGTGCCTGGTGCAATCTTGCCTGGCCTGATAACGTACTTTATGTGCTTCAGTGTTGTGTATGCTACATAAAGCAATACAGAAGGAGCAAAACAACAAAAGACAGGAGGAAAAAAGAAAAAAAAAAAAAAAAAAAAAGAACAAAGGCACTGCTATTTCTTTTCCCACTGGGGTTTAGTTTCATAATAACCTTTCTGCCTTTACACTGCAGTGGAGCAGGAGGATCTAAGCTGTGGGTAGCTGCCCCTGGTGGAGAGGGTCCTAGATCTTCCCTGGGCACCACCACTGAGCTCAGCGCAGCCAAGGCACTGCTGCTGCCGGCTCAGAGGCCCACCAGGCACCTACCATGGTGTCGATATGAGCCATAGCACAGGTGAAAACATTCTCATCTAGGAGATCCTGATTGTCCACATGAACAGTCCTCCCTTCTAGTCACCAGGCCATGGCACTAGAATGCCTTGCATCTTAAGACCCAAACATTTTACATTAAGTACTTCCAGTACATCTAATTAAGTGCATCTCTCAATTTCTGCAGGATATGGGCATAAGCAGCTTTCATTTCCTTTATAGATGTAAATGTTTCTCAAGAAAAAAATAATAAAATCAGAGCTACATAAAACTCTTTAAAAAAGACTAAGAATGGCTGCAAAAAGACCTAAAAAGATCTGTTACACTTCTGGAATCTTTGCTAAGGTATATCTAAATTCTTTATCTTGAGGTGTTATGTAAAATATCTTATATCAGATACAAACATTTGGATAGCTGATCAGTGTCTGTTTGGAATAAAAGGAATGAAGAGGAAAAAATGACGTAATTATCAACTGGGAAGCCCTAGGAAGCAGATTTCAGTACGTTATTATACAGAGGAAACTGCATTACATGGACTGAAAAGTTCATCATTGCTTTTTAAAAATCTGATTGTAAATATTTCACTGGGTTTTATTTTCTACATTGATTGCATGCGGTTGGAAAATCCATTGCATTATATTTTTTGAGGTGTTACTGGACAGCAACAATAAAAACCTACCTCTACCTATAACAATTTTACCTTAGCAATGTGGAAGCTAGCCAGTTTATTTCAAGATAATTTTTATAAAATGTGGCAAATAAAGATAATGGAAAACATAAGGAAAAAATACAATTCAGTCAGCAGAAAATCCAACTAAAATAAGAAGCTCAATCTTAATAAGCAATTCAAAAGTATTTGGTCGGTTTAAAAGAATTTTAGCAGGTAGAGACTTTAAAAGTCATGTATGCATCCAAGCACCCATTCCAATCCAACAATGCAATTTTTTTTACTGAGATCAAAAAACTGTATTTTCCTTCAGATTTTTATGTATTTGCATTTTACTTCTGAGTGCCTTATTAATTACACTGTTAAACTGATACAGTTGATTCCTTCCAGATTTATGTTGATTGCTTTTGTAGCAAGAAGAGAAAAAAAATAGTATTTTTAAAAGGAAAAAAGGGGCAATTTAAAAGCAATAGCTGTCTATGACATTGAAATGACTGAAACTATGTCAAGCCTGTTTTAACCTGTTCAGGTTCCTAAGAACTGAAGATTCTCTGCACAAAACCACACAAGTCTGAATTCTGAAAGAAAACCTACAGTAAGTTTCTTCTGAGTTGCTGATCAATTACACTCGTCACTTGATTTCCAATATGTAACCAACAACAGAATAACATTTTTAACATTAACTCTGAAAATCTACATAAGAGAATGGCCATTGCACATCTGCCTTACGACAGGGATATAAGCAAACTACAATATTTTCATTCTTTCATTATTATTATTTCACACTCTTGCATACTGTCAGCAAGGTCCTGATACCTTAGGTGCTGTTAAACTTAAGTAGACAAATGCCCTGATTCTCAAAGCAACTTATTATCCAGAACCAGTGAGTTTAATAAGAATGAAATGCCCCAGAGCACTTGATGATATCCTTGCCTTAAACTTAAAAATTTAAAACATAATTTTAAAATTTCTGCAATAGTTCACAGAAAATCTTTTTCCATTTCTTCTCCCACCCCTCTCCCCCGTAAAATTATTATATCACAAAGAAACTTTAAGGAGTGATATCCATTCATTTCTTCTGGTCTTGTTAGATCCTAGCTGTACACAAGGATAAGGATTATTGCATCTCTTGAATATTCATTTCCACTAATATTGTTGCCTGACTTGTTACATCTGAAGAGCTAGAATATTTTAATTTATGATCATATTAATTGTGTCTAGGGTATTAGTCCCAAAGTTCTTCAGTTCTAGGATAATTCTAAATTGTGCTAAGTCTCCCATTTGAGTAATTCCTGTTGAGAGCATTATCTCTTAATTCTAGCCTATGTAGTCATGATGGCCACATGTTTAATTAAGTAAAGTTGTAAACTCTTCCAAGTATATAATATTCACGTCTTCAGTAGCTTGGGAGGTAGCTTTATCCCAGCTTGAAGCCATTCCTTATTTATAAAGTCAAATTTAAAAGTATCCCTAATATGTAGAATATTATAATCTAAAAGAAGATTATATAGCAACAGAGTTATGATAAAAGAAAAAGAATAGTTTTAAATTTAAATATTTTCCATATTCATACAGGAAACGGAAAAATAAATAAAACAAAGAATAAACAGATTCTTAAGTGAAGCTCCTATACTATCTGTCAGATACTAGAAGCTGGGAAGAAGTACGTGCAAGTGCAGCTTATCAATAATGGCAGATTTAAAAGAATTGAAAACTTTGTATTTGAAAATACAGAAGTCTGCCTGAAAGTAAGTTTTTTGATTGATATGAAGAAGGATTTACCTTAGGATCAAACAATTGTGGCCTAGTAAGTGAAGAAATACATTTAATGTAAAGATTTCTCCTTATGACTAAAATGATGCAAAGGAATCTTGGCAAATAGGTAAGAATCAAGCTTTTTTTTTTTTTTTTTTTTGAAGGAATGTAGAGCAAATTACTTAGCTTGATCGACATCTCATGCTCTAAAAATTCCAGGGAAAACTTTTTAAAAAAAGAGAGTTTTTCCTCTGTGATTTCTAGATCATTTGGCTACTGTTCTAGTGAACAGAAAAATGTCCTTCTTAATTTTCTTTAGCACTTCCTGTTGCAATAGTCTCTAACAACTTCCCAGAGTGACACCTAGTGATGAATTCATTTACAGGTAGCATTTGGCTTTTCTATTTCATCAGTCTTTTGAGTACTTACTACATTCACTAAGCCAGGTTACCTCAATACACTTTTTTCATGCTTCTATTTTGAATTCTTAGGAAAATCAGAAAATATGAAGATTTTATAAAAATAGGACATACATACCATGTATTTCATATACTACACTAACACTATCTATATGTCACTGAAATTTTGAAGTTTGCAAATTTTAGAGTATTACGTGAACTTTCTACTACAATCCTATTGCATGTTAAAGCCTTAAAGCATTCTAAAGCTCTTGATCATAATAATTCACGTGACGCTCAGCCTTTCTTTCAAAATTAGCTGGACTGTTAGACAGTGAAACAACCTTTGATAAGAAAACTTATGAAGTTCAATAGAGAAATGCAAAGTATATTCCAAATGAATTATTTCTTTCTCTTGTGAGTTAATATTGTATATGATTTATTTTAAAGCTGGAAAAGGCAGAATTTAATCTGCATTTTTAAAACTAATTTTCTAGTGAATAACAACATTTGGAGCTGGCAGTTCAGTAAACTGTCATTTTTAGCTCACGCCATTTAGCAAAGCCGGTTACAATCTCTCTCTTGCAGGTAAGCGGTTAGTCAGTTCTATTGTCAAGACGCTTCGAGAGGCTTACATGGGGAAATAATTACTAATGAATCTTCTGAAAATAAAATTGTTTCTTGTTTCTTCCTCTCTGCTGAGCTCAGTGAGTTTTGTTACTTGCTTTTACTGTTGTATAGTAATGTAATAACAAAAGAGCACAATGAGGTATTAAGGGGAAAACCAGGAGTACCTTCAGGGACTACAGACATATTATATACTGACATTACATATGGTTGCAAATAGTAGTTTAAACAAAAAAAAAAAATCTTTTATATCAGGTATCAATAACTTGAAATTGACCTTGAGAACACCTGGACACATCTTCTGGTGAAGACTACTTTGGAGGGGTGACAGCTTAGGCCAACTTTTATCTTACTCATCTGATACTGTAAGGAAGGATACACTGCTAACCACTGTAAATTATCTATTCAGAGGTAGATTAGAAGCCATTCATGGTTTTCTGTTTGCAAGCTGCACCTAACCGTAGCATAAGATTAATAAATCTTATGTTTTCCTTACTGAAAGCACGTCATGTTTAGATTCTAATTGCTGTACGTAATGTAAAATGTACTTAGTTGTTTTACATGTGTCGCATGCCAAGAGAATAACAGTATGCAGAAGAAAGGCAAAACCAGTCTGGCATATGTTTTCTGCATCTTACTGAAGTACCATTTCCCCGGGCACTGCCTGAGGCAACAATCATCAACAAAGCTCTGTGTGAACATCAAAAACAAGAAAATTGCAAACAAAAAATTAATGGTCACAGCCACTTTCTCGACATCATACAGACTGACTAAGCAAATTGACTAAGCAAACCTGACTTATATTACCTTCTCATTTTGCTCTGACCCAGTAGTTCGGATTCGCATCAAAGGAACATTGATCAAAATAAAGTAAAAGAACTTGCTCTTTTGCCACAAACATTTATTTGATCCACAAATTTGCAATTCGTTTTAGAAGATGGTGATAGGAATTTCAAATATTCTATAGCAAATACCTTTTTCACATCCTCAAGTTTTTAAAATACCATAGCTGTAATGAATTTTGGTAGACAAACACTGGTTTCCTCACCAAGACAATCATGTAACTATTATTTACTGTCAACTCGTAAACATCTGCACATATCTGTAAGGATATTATAAATTCAGTTAACTGGCTAACTTCAGATATGTAGTTTTATGTTCAGGCTTCTATGTAATTCTTTACTTAAGGTTTCCATCTTAATGGGAATTTGTAGAGTCTCCTGCAAATGCATTTTGTGCTAGGCTATGTAAGTTTTCTATTACCATCTTTTCATTACTCCAGCCCACAGATGGGTATATAGCCTGAAAACCAGAAAGTGCATTTCTGATGTGTATAGACATTCGGTCACTATTTCAAAAGTATCTTTTTTTGTTGTTTGTTTTTGTGTGTTTTGTTTGGTGGGGTTTTTTTTGTTTTTTGTTTTGTTTTGGTTTGGTTTGGGTTTTTTTTCTTTTTTCAGTAATTTACATATCCAAAAAGAGTTATGTCTAAAAATTTGAACTGGAAGTAATAAAATCATTATGAGAAACACAAAACCATGTGACACTGAGAATCTGTTTTACACAAATTGCAAGGATTAGAGAAGGAAATCTGAACTCAACTTTTAATAATATTTTCAATTTAAAACCAAAAATATCATTGAGATTACATCCCATTTTATTCTGTTCAGCAATTATTTACTTGTAACTTCACTTTGCTATTCCAAGAGATTAAGAGCTAACAAAGTTTCTGCAGATGTTTTTTATCTTAATTGCCCCAGCACACCACTGTTACTGCCATAACTCCAACTCCCCGCCATGCTCCCAGCGACACTCAAGAGATGCCAAAGTTATGACCCATCTGCATATGCATATTGATTTTCTAAGTGGTTGCTGCTTAACAGAATTTATAATGGCTGTGACTTGCTTGCCTAGTCATCAGTGGGAATGCTCATTTCCTCTGCACAGCTGCTGAGGGTCACAAAACTTGTAGGAAGCAAAATCACAGAGAATTTCCCCCCCTAGTTAGATTTTGTTGACAGTGGTCAGTTGGTTTAAAAGTCATAATTGACACACAGATGGACTTAATTACATAATCTTCAGCTCTTTTTTAAAAAAAAAAAAATCAATTAAAAAAATGCATTTCCTTTTCCCAGACTTGCATAGGCCAAGTTCTACTGCGCATATGTAGCTGCAGAATTTGTACTTTAAATATTTAAAGTAGGATGTGTTAATTTCACTGTCAAACAGGACTTTGCATCAATGAAATTAGTTTCTGCCAACGTAAGGAAAGGTTTCAAAATTCAGAATTTAAATAACCAGTATTCCTATAACTGAAAAATTCAGCAGCCTTTTCATTTTGTGTATACTACCCCTGTCATAGAAAAGAGGAATCCTCTAAGCTTAACATGAAAAACTCAGAGGCAACAATATTTTCTTCAGACATCCCCAAATGGTCACCTTTAAGATAAGATCCACCTGATAATTAGTTTCACCTCCACTCTTTTGAAATGCTAGCAGAATTTAAATAATATATATTAAATGCAATACATAAATGAATTAAGAGAAGGTTCTGATTTTATTTTGTAATCAACCAAACTACAGTTATAGGCTCCCTTAGGTACAGTGTTGGGAACAGATGGTCATCTTTTCACCTCAAAAGAAAATTGGTGTTTGATAATGAAATCTTGATCACCTACCATCTGCCTGCTAATGATTAGCAGCAACAGGATCATTTGTCTGAGTATACTCAAGGAGAAGTGCGTCTTGGACAACTTTGAGGACTCTGATGATCTTAGTTCACAAAGTAAACTAGATGTCAAATATTAGAAAGGTTATAGGTAAACTCAAGGTCTTTATATCTTCTGTCAAATTTTGAATCTTTACCGAGATCCTAACTGGAAAATATATATACTTTAAAATATGACATTTTCTGCAAGTACACGCATGTAACCCTATCACCACAATTTTGTAGAGTTTTTGCTTCCTGAGAAAGACAAAGACATAATGTGAAACTTGAACAACTCTGCAACAATAAAGCAAAATAATAAAACCTGTTGATTTCAAAGCTAATATTTGAAAACTAGAAGTCCAACATTACAGACAAAGCCTGTAGCTGACCCTTAATCAGCCATGCATTTGATGTGGAAAGACTTGTCCCCCTCCCAGCTGTTTCTTTGAAGCAATCCTTGCTTTCAGTTGCTACAACAAGGTTTTTATAGAACACAAAAATAGCCAAATATAGCAATGTAACTTTAAGCAGAGAAAATTCATTTTTCTGAGTGAAAAACATAAAATGGTTTGAAAGCAAAGGTCCTTGTACCCCCTGTGTCTATAAAGGATAAGACCTTTGCTCTGATTTTCCTTTGTAGTTCAGCAGCTTTCAGGCTGCCTGAGCTTAACAAAGACCAAAAAGTCATTTCTGTGGATGTACAGGAAAGACTTCTTGACTTCTGAGATTTGACTACCATAGCTGCTAGTAACATCCCCTGATCCTCTCAGAAGTCTCCTGCTCTCCTGCCTTGACTTTCTTCCCACTGTGTCCAGCTCTCTCCAAGTTACCATCTTGCCCCTCTCCCTGCCAAAGGCTCCACAAAGCCCAGAAGTGCCACAGCAAGACCATGGCAGACAAGGAGTCTTCCTCTTGGCCCTCTTTCTGGGACATAGCTTTTAATATAGCACATACAGGGCTGAAAGTAAATAAATTATCTAGTTCTACCATCTGTCAGATATCGCTCCTCCTACAGAAATCCGAGAAGGATTCTCTCCTGATATGACACAGTGCAGCATTTGTCCCCCTAAGGTGATGTTCCTGGACAGTCAGAAACATCAATACTTTTGCTTGTCACTGTTTCTGCTAGCGTGCCATATGTTTGGCAAGAACAAATTTAACCTCATACATTTTGAATTCTCTTCCTTCACGGTATCTTATCATTTTAGAAGCGTATCTACAATAGAAGGCTTCCCATACAAACAAGATAGCATTTTCTCAAGAGACTGCACAATTGCCAAGCATTTCTTCTCCTTTTCCGGATACAGAAAGTTATGCTTCTTCTGAAATATATGCTATAGGACAAAATATGGGGGGGGGGGGGGGGGGGCAGGGAGGGGAGAAGCCATGTGTCCCATTTCACCTGACCCGACTTGGATTCTCCATACTGCAGTTTTAGGGATTGCTGCAGTTTTAACGTTCAGCACATCATCTCAGTAATATCTCACAGATCCCATGATCTAAATTCTCTTTAGTGGAAAGAATTAGGCAGTTCAGTATGGCATCTTGAGTGGATGCAAATTTACAGTGTTATTTTTGATCGTGTCTTAGAAGCCGGCATCTATATAAATAACCATATCTTTTTCTGTTATTTTCCAGTAACACAGAAACTGAAATCTGTTCAACAGTTACCTTTTTTAGTTACGTTGTGCTATATTCCAAAAGAAAAACAAGAAGCCCTCAAGGTTTGGGACAATAGCTCACTTAGCTACTCTCTTTTGAATGAACTAATCAAATGTGCACTGATACTCTCAAACGAAGCCATTTTCCCACCTGAATTAAAATTAGCACCTATTTCTACCCTTTCTAGACTATTTTTTTTTAAGAGTATGCATACTATTCCCCTTTTAGTGCAGTTTGTTTCTCATACTCTTTGAACTCTTCCCACGAGCCTTGCTTTCCAATTTGAAGTGGTACACTTGAGTGTTTTCCTTCCATTCCTCCTGTCTTAAGTTTAGGATACATTCTGCTATGTGCCTTTTCTTATTGCAGAAGAAATACTTCTCTTCAACCTCCCCAAATGCCTTCTATATATTCCTTGAGGGACTGGGTTTCAGCAGCTTTAGGCTGGAAACCTTCCCATGAAAGACTTGTCTTTTTTTTTTTTTTCCTCTTCAGGCTTTCTGTTCCTTTTGACTTGGCTCACCATATGCTTCCCAATACATTTCACAGAATCACAGAATGGTTGGGGTTGGAATGGACCTCTGGAGATCACCTAGTCCAAACCCTCCTGCTAAAGCAGGTTCACCTAGAACAGGTTGCACAAGATCACATCCAGGTGGGTTTTGAATATCTCCAGAGAGGGAGACTCTACAACCTCTCTGGACAGCCTGTTCCAGTGCTCTGTCAACCTCAAAGTAAAGAAGTTTTTCAGTTTGTGCCCATTGCCCCTTATCATGTCGCTGGGCACCACTGAAAAGAGTCTGGCCCCATCCTCCTGACACCCACCTTTAAGATATCTGTAAGTGCTGGTAAGATCCCCTCTCAGTCTCCTCTTCTCCAGGCTAAACAGACCCAGCTCTCTCAGCCTTTCCTCATAAGAGAGATGCTCCAGTCCCCTAATCACCTTCGTAGCCCTCCGCTGGACTCTCTCCAGTAGTTCCTTGTCTTTCTTGAACTGGGGAGCCCAGAACTGGACACAGTACTCCAGATGTGGCCTCACCAGGGCAGAGTAGAGGGGGAGGATAACCTCCTTCGACCTGCTGGCCACGCTTTTCCTAACACACCCCAGGACACCATTGGCCTTCTTGGCCGCAAGGGCACATTGCTGGCTTGTGGTTAACTTGTTGTCCACCAGGACTCCCAGGTCCTTCTCTGCAGAGCTGCTTTCCAGCAGGTCAACCCCTAACCTGTACTGGTGCGTGGGGTTACTCCTCCCTAGGTGCAGGACCCTACACTTGCCTTTGTTGAACTTCATTAGGTTCCTCTCAGCCCAGCTCTCTGGCCTGTCCAGGTCTTGCTGAATGGCAGCTCAGCCTTCTGGTGTATCAGCTGCTCCTCCCGGTTTTGTGTCACCAGCAAACTTGCTGAGGGTACACTCTGTCCCTTCATCCAGGTCGCTGATGAATAAGTTGAACAAGACCGGACCCAGCCCTGACCCCCGGGGAACACTGCTAGCTACAGGCCTCCAACTAGACTGCGACACAGATCATGACCCTCTGAGCTCTGCCATTCAGCCAGTTCTCAATCCATCTTACTATCTTCTTATCTAATGCACACTCCCTGAGCTTACCTATGAGGATGTTATGGGAGATAATGTCAAAAGCCTTGCTGAAGTCAAGGTAGACAACATCCACTGCTCTCCCTTTATCTACCCAGCCAGTCCTGCCATCATAGAAGGCTATCAGATTGGTCAAGCATGATATTCCCTTGGTGAATCCATGTTGACTACTCCTGATAACCTTCTTTTCCTCCACATGCTTAGAGATGACATCCAGAATGAGCTGTTCCATCACCTTTCCAGGTTTCAGTCCACAAAACACTAAAGATACCATTCAATAATAATTATGATAGATTGTAACAAGACTACTAACTCCTTACACTTCACATTACTAGGTAGATTTCATGTACCTAATTACATAAATGCACAGCGGAAGAAATCCTAGTAGGCAGGATAGTAGTAGACTGGCATGTGTCCTCCAACACAATTATTAACCTAGTCAGTTCAATTTTGACTATGGAATTGCAGGTTATATTCTTACTAATATAAATTCCAACCCTTAGAGATAACACATATAAAGCTATTTATGGCTTCTTACCAGGCCCCTGCTGATGCTATCTGAAAGCTATTCAAGTTTTTAATAACTAAAGACAAATAGTGACATATCAATGCCTAATGAAATAAGCAAAAATATATTGAAATAATAAGACGTGCTACTATAAAATAAAAGCAGTGATTTATTATAATTTTATCACAAACAAGTTGTAGATAAAATTTCAAAGGAATAAGAGACAGTTGAATTCTTCTTTTTCTCTATCAGCATACCTTTAGAATGTCTTTTAATGAGTACGTGAATCATCTTTCCACCCTGAATAATTAAAAAAGAGGATATTAAACTACAGGCATGAAATCTAGCTCTATTATTATTATTTTACATTTTTTCCCCCAAGTCATGGCCACCAGCTTTATATGATAGAAAAAACCTGACCTTTTCCTTCTACTTCTCCCCCATCTTCAGCTATGTAAACTCATCTCAAACTGTAACTAAGTGCAAGAAATTAGAGG
Organism: Platalea leucorodia; assembly: GCF_965183815.1. Classification (NCBI taxonomy): domain Eukaryota; kingdom Metazoa; phylum Chordata; class Aves; order Pelecaniformes; family Threskiornithidae; genus Platalea; species Platalea leucorodia. The sequence goes on from NC_138827.1 coordinate 65,767,135, forward strand.
CACTTGCTACATTTCAAAATACTTTTCTACGTATCTTCAGACACCATGAGTCATAAGGCCCTCCTTACTTTTTTTTACAGAAGTACAAAATATTTTATTTAAAACCCCGTTAATGGAGAAGTATTAGCATTTATCTTGGGAGGTTTAAGGAAGCAAGGCTTATAAGGAGCATTAAAATCTTCTATAAGGCTCAGCAGAGTAGTTAAAAAAATCCAGTAAATTGTTGGGTACACAACCATTCTTTGAAGTCCAAAATGCAAGCAATAACTTTCATGCCGATTACAATTATTAATTCCTTTTTTAACTGTAAGCTTGCCCTCTGTCTCCAGTATGAATTTGCTGGTGTTCAGTCTCTGTCAGCTTCCCCTCCTCTGTGATTACCCAGAGTTTTACCCTTCCTAGCCAAACATGATCCAGCCAAGCAAAGATTATTACTTAGATAAGAAAAACGCAATGAGATTTTCATACTGTGTTTGATCCAATGCTCGTTATTTCTATGGCATTTGGATCAAGTGCTCTTACCATCTTTTACTTGTATGTGCCCCTACTTAAGTTTTGAACAAGACATCCTTTTACCAAAACATAACAAAGATGACAAACAGCAGTAAGTGCTTCTTGATTAGTATTTCACTTTCTCACCAGTATTAAGTTGCAAGTCTTAATATCTAACATAGTGGAAATAACTCCCCCTTAAACTGACACAAAAAACAACCCAACCCAAACCAAAAAACCTCAAAAAAAAAAAAAAAAAAAAACAACCAAAAACAAACTGAAAGGATAATTATAGCTATCATGATTATTTGAAATCTTTGATGTGAACATACATCCTGTCACATAGCAATAAAAAGGTTCACTCTCAATGGTCAGAAGCGAGATGAAAATGTTTACAGGAGCACCACTCATTTCATCACAGGCCATCATGTTGTAGATTTTAAGAAACACCGCAGAAATAAATTGCAAAGGTGAACAATCAGTATATTCCGTATACTTTTACTCCTTTAGTTCATTAATCTGTAGATGACAAAATGTTGATTTAATAGCATTTTGGTAAAGAAACAAGAACATATTGACTATAGTTACAGAAATTGTAAAAGTATTTTGCACTGTAAGCTTTTGTAAAAGGGCATAATTTTTATATTTTTCACGAGTTATTAGTTCTATTGTTTTGAAAACAAAATGGAGCCAGAAAAAGCCAGGCCTATCTCTCCTGCATCAGTATTCTACTTAGAGTGATAAATAATTCCCAAAATCAAAGCTGGTCACAAATTGATGCCCCAAAATACCCATCTGTATCTGTACAGCAAGATAGACTCTGAAACTTATCTCCGGGTATCAGCAATGTGGAAAACATCTATATATCTCAGGACCCCCTCAACCATCCTTGGTGAGACTAATTAATTTTTGCAAGAGCATTTATGATTAAATACTGCAAAATTAAGCATTCGGAGTGCATTTGCCAAAAATACGTAAGATAACAAGTCTACCCTCAATGAGTAGATTTCCTTATTTCCGCAGGGGTCTAAGTTGAGTTCTAGTGGTTACTTGCTCCTGAGTGCCAGCAGGGGACACACGGTTGTTTTATTAAATGTTGGATTGTTCATAGCAAAAGCCGTATTCTCATAGCTATGGTTATGTTAACCCAACATGCCATATTAAAACAGTGATTCTGCACCAGCTTGCATGCTATGCTGCCCCAGCAATTACGCCATCACAACGAATACTCTTGTGGCATGAACGCTCCAACAGTTCTGCAAGTAAACAGGTGGCAGATAAGATAAACACAGCCCAAGGCACGTGTAGCTTTCTAAAATTATTATTATTAAAGAAAATGTCCATAAATATACTCTATTGCTTACACCCATAGAAACCTGGTGCCTTTCAGGTACTCAGTTTTATTTTGTACATGTGGGATTTATTTTTTTGTTTATGCACAGAGTGAAATAGCTCAACAAATTCCAAAGGTGGGAGGGTGAGAGAAAATAGAACATAGGAAAAGGGACATATGATTTTATTCATCTGCATATATAGCACGTGTATAGAGTTGCATCATCCACCTATGAAGCAGTGACTATTAACCCCTAGGCAGCCATCACTCCTCTACCTTGCCAGTCAAATAAATGAGGTAATAGCAAGTGAACTGGCTGGAGCATATAAGCAGCATTATGCATGAATCAATCACTTGAAATATTGCACTGCAGTGAGAAAAATACAAACTGGAGAGACAGCAAGAATCAGCATTCCCTCTCCCTTTTGTCAAGTAGCACCAATGTTATCATAAAAATGGAGATGCACAAACACATTGATGGGCACAGAAGTTCTACACCAAGCATAGGTTAGCTATTAAGATCACTATGACAGACAGCTTTTTTTATTTGTTCTGTTACTTTGAAGACCGCAGAGACAGACAATACATGATAGCTGTTAAATAACAGCACAGTAGAAAGTAGCTAGCACTACATGTGCAGCTTTAGTTCCTGTTATTCTGCTACTGATTATCACCGACAATTAATTTATTTTGAAACTCTCTTCCTTTCCTGGATGACCTCTACGGCAAGCTGCAGAGCAAGGAACACTTACCAAAAAAATTATCTACAGTAAGTTTGAGAATGATAGGTACCCATATGTATGATCTTCCAGAGCACAAATGTTCTTTAGCAATAACGCTTAACAATCAGACCCTGCCATTTCCTTCAAGCCTGCTGAAAGCACTGAACAAGGTGACAGGTTGGTGGTGTAACCAAGCTCTTACCTGAAGGAAGACAGATGAACTGAGCAAAAGTTAATGCTTACTGTTTACAGCAAATTATTTTCATGTATACAGTCTTAAACCAAGACAGTGAATTGTCTGAGGCTTTTCAAGTATACTGAACACTGAAATCTTTTAAAACGATCCTATTAGAAACACAACCAAGTCTTCATCTGTATTTGGTAATAAACACCACCACCAGTATCTTCAATAGAAGATTGATTTATGCCTGACTATGACCATACTACCAGTTCTAGTCTAATGTCCTACATATTTAATTTTTGGCATTTTTTTTTGATGCTCATCTTCATTCCTCCTATTCTGTTCCACAGGCCCATTTAGTCTTGGCTTTGCTGTTATTATTTTTGACTCCTTCCCAACTTTTTCAAAGTATCTTAGTCCTTATCAACTCAAAACACCCTGCTCATTTCACTTATCTCTGGCAGTTGTTTCACTTTGGCAGCTGTAAAACTTGAGAAAGTCCATGACAATGTTCAGAAATGTGGTGTGGTATTATTTCATGAGATGGTCGAGCATGTTAATGAACACACCTGCCCGTCACTACCAAGAAAATGGGTTTGACTTTATCACCTTAATTCTAGGGCACATTTATCCACAACAAAAACCAGTTATGTTATTGGCATAGCAATTATGGATGGTTGGCTGTATCAGCAAGGGAGAGCACAGGGCTAGAATAGAAAGGCTGTTTCCAGTCAGAGGTGAGGGTCACTGAAGTGACGTGGAGGCAGAAAAAGGCTATATCACGCAAGCTGCTGCTCCTGCCTTCGTACAAGCGGGAAGGCTGCGAAAAAACGCCCAAAGCATCTTGGCCTCTGAGACCTGTTCTCTCACATTCAGCTAATAAGAGTTACAGCTTTTAACTTTCCTATGCATTCCCTTTTGCAGAAAGTCATATATTTTTACAATCACTATACTAAAAAACCCTTCAACAAAACAGACAAAAAAGCCCTTGAAAGACTAATGAACAATAAGCACCATGATAGAAGGCGCACTCTGAATATATTGATGCAAAATTTTGGATCACATTTTTGTGTCTCATTTTTCTGTCTCCTTCCTGTTACTAAGTGAGAAATATCATGCTCACTTTTGTTTACCAGGATTAGTCCTCTTCTGCTTTTCCTTAGGACTTCATTTTTCCCTTCCTCTCACTCTACAAAGGGAGTTTTGTTAGTCTGAAAGAAGTGGCATGAAAAGAAGGCTCTGTAATAAGCTTGTATCGACTTGTCCTGGTTTTGGTTGGGATAGAGTTAATTTTCTTCCTAGTAGCTGGTATAGTGCTGTGTTTTGGATTTAGAATGAGAATAATATTGATAACACACTGATGCTTCAATTGTTGCTAAGTAGTGCTTACACTAAGTCAAGGACTTTTCAGCTTCCCATGCTCTGCCAGGTGCACAAGAAACTGGGAGGGGGCACAGCCAGGACAGCTCAACCCAACTGGCCAAAGGGCTATGCCATACCATATGACGTCATGCTCAGCATATAAACTGGAAGGAATTGGCCAGGGGGCACTGATCAGTGCTTGGGGACTGGTTGGATGTCAGTCAGCAGGTACTGAGCAGTTGCATCACTTTTTTTTCCTAGGTTTTGTTCATCTCTCTCGTTTTTCCTTTTCATTACAATTTATTACTATTATTGTTTTATCTTATTTCAATTATTAAACTGTTCTAATCTCAACTCTTGAGTTTTCTTACTTTTGCTCTTCAGGTTCTCTCCCCCATCCCACCAGGGCAGAGAAGGTGAGCAAGTGACTGTGTGGTGCTTAGCTGTCGACTGGGGCTAAACCATGACACAACTCCAGTGGGATATCAATGAACTTGATACCAGCTTAAATGGACTTCAGAAGGATGCCCACACACCCCATGTGTGCCAACATGAAGAATGGAAAGCAGCAGCATGAAGACCGAGAGCAACATGCCTGAGAGCTAGAAAACCAAGAGAGGCAAAGGAGGCAACTGCAAGTTACATGAGTGGCAGCAGCAATGTGAAGCAGCAGACTCTGACTGTACGTAAATCTATATGGTCATTTCCTCACCAGCCATGTTTGGTGTTCATGGAAGTTGAAGGAGACTCTGGAAATCCTGTTCCACAGGACGGCTGTTAGCACCAGACCAACAGAAGTTGTTTGGTGTGCTGAAACAGGCTTCAGAAAGGCCTGGGTTATTGATATCGATTCATTTTCTTCCCATATGCTTCCCAACTCTATAATGCTAAAACATAAAAAGGTTTTATTATTGAAAAATAGTGAAATCCATTCATTGAAATGACCAAGTACAGGACCACCGGCTGTGTTCAAATACTACGGCGTCAAAATTAATTTTACAACTTATTTTGAATCTGCTTATTCTAAGAAGGTACAAGTAAATACTGTAGTCTATTTTAGTCCTAATCTCTTAGAGTAAGCAAGACCTCTGTGATTTGACATTAGGTAATGAAAGGGGGGGGAAGCAGGGGAGGGGAAGATGTGCTTTGTGTATATGCTCGAGTTCCCTATTCAGAGATAAGCTCTATCTGCATTGTCATGAGATATTTCCTCCCACAAACTTTAAGGAATTTACTTATTGAGTGCATAGTCTTTAATAGTGATTACACAATTTAATATCTTTCCTGAAAGCTAAGTTACCATGCTGTTTATGATGTATGCTTACACTCCCTGGTGAAAGGTTTATGAATTGTTATTTATAACTCTTCTCCATCTTTCAGAAATGCTTAGAGCAGCATTGTGAAGGATAAAGTGCCATTCTGAAGAGGACAAAATTGAGCACAGGAAAGTAGGAAAATTAATTAGATAGCAATGTTTAACTGAAGGAATTGCCCGTTTTCCTTGGTAGACATATAAATGGATAGTTATGGGGGAAAAGTGAGTTTAATTTAACAAATGCTTTTCTATCACGAATACTAGTGCTTCACAAATGCCATTACCTTCGGAAATTTTAGGCACAAAATAAACCAAGATCTCTTATTTATCTTGAAAAATTATTGCAAAAGGTATCGCTTAATAGTTTGCTTACATCAGTTCATGTTTTTTTGTCCTGTGGAAATTGGCAGGCTCCTTGGCATCTTGGTAATTACATTCAGAAGATAAAAATGATAGCAGATAAAATGGACTAAGCAAGAGAAGCACTTGTTTACATGTGTGTGTGTGTGATATATTGCAAAAAGGGCAATAGGAGGAGGAAAAGAAAGAAATCAATGTAGGGGAAAGACGGGAGAGAAGGGAAGCTAAAAAGATCAGCGGCAAAGAGCCCAAGAAAAGCAGAGGGAAACACATACTAGAAAAGAATGAAAGAAAGAATAAATTTAACAGCAATTTGGTAAAAAATTACATGTTAAATTTTTACAGTGTAAAAATTTCAGTTTAAACAGGAAACAGAACACAATTAATTAAAGCAGCTAAGAAAGAAAACAAAGAACAATGTGAAAACAGTCCAAAATAAAATACAGATATGCAAAATAAGTAAAAACAAAACATAATGAATATGTCTGTATTAGAAACGTGTCACAGGAGGAACCACGCTCCTCCTGTGTTTTAAATGCATCTATACCAGGGTATGCTTTTGAAATAGTTACTTGAACTTCTACCAGAAATGGATCTGAAGGTAGGTACAAGCCCACAATTTTATTACATGCCATGCAAGAGCGAGCTATGGATTTAATCTTAAAGGCTTCTGAGCACTGTAAAAGAATTCAACCTTACTTAATGATCAATGTCCCCAGCTTCAGTGGAGCAATTGCACAGCTAGGCATTTTACAGGATGCCTTTGAAGAATTTGGGGTCTGTAGTGCCAAGTTCATAAGAAAGGCTCAAAAAATAGAAGAGTATTATTAACCCTAAAATGAAACCAAAACACAACTGCAGTTCTACCTTTCAGTAGCCGCAGACTCTTAATAGTTATCTTAAATATCACCTTTAGACATAATACATGCTAATGAGTGACTACAATGCTTCTGAAATACCAGGAACACTGGGAAGCAACGATGGATGAGAGAAGAAATAGAGACTTCATTTCTCTGGGAAACTACACCTCCACTTAAGTACTTTGTTGTTTACATAAGAATATTTCTGGCTTATTAAGAAAAGCGAGTGGAACATCTGATAGGTATGTTTGGGGATCTGGTGCTCCGTCTCCACATTCTGTGGCGTACCATCTTCTGCAGAGCCAGCGTAAAGATTCCTAAGTGCTACCTTATGCCTTTTGGTCCATTTCTGGATCAAACCCAGGCCCTGTAATTTACATTGCATTAGCTTGCTGCTTCAGGCAGAGCTAATGGTGTCTGAGGTGATCAATCATTCCCACTGTAGTCTGTGAGTGGGAGTGAACATCTGAACTAGTAAATGCCTATCTCCCGCTCCTCTTCATCACAGCATACACCGAATGGGAGCAGTTCTGTTTATAGCTAGGAAAATTACAGTCTGTGATATTGTTAGGAGATTATTTATGGCAAATTTGCTTCCACCTGTGATGCTAATTGTGAACGTTTAGAGTCATCATTCAGTCTGGCTACAAGGGAGCACAAAGTAATGAGGTAAAATATAGACAGACTATTGGGCATCCACACTGATACCTTTGCATTTCTCATCCATGTACTCTTTGCTTCGAAGGACAGAACAAAAAAATAATAAAAATTTTACACTCAGCTTACTGATTTGCATATGTTTTTGATGCAAAAGTACACGATAACCTTAATGCTGTGAAGCTAAATATAAAGACAACCTCGCTAAATATTGCAAAATATTAGGTCTTCCTTGACTCATGATTATCATTTGTACCCTAGTCATAAGTCGTATGCTTTTATGAAATTCAACTGCTGCAGGATTTTTTTTTCCCTAATAACTTACCTTTGGGCACAGGCAGGTAGTTACTTGGAGTATATTTATTCTGGTTTTATCTTTAGTTTCAAATTTCAAAGAAAAGCCCTAAACATTATGTATTGCTATGTTTATTTTTGACTACTTATAAATTTGTTGTTCAATGTTTAGATTTTTTTTTTTTTTCCTCAACTCTGCAATAAACTTAATTCCTAAACAAGTCAGGGCATCAGCAGTGCCAAGCCCTGCACAGAAGAGAACGCAGAAGGTCAGTCCTTTTGGAATTGCATGGCTCACAGTCTTCAATACAGGTATAAAAGATAACAATATAAATAAAAGAAGTAAGATTCAGTATAATGAAAACATTTTAAAAAGAAGCCTTTCTGCTTGACTCCTTAGAGACACATGGTGCTATATCACAGTGAAATAGTCGATGAGTATGTTAGAAAGCTCAGCGACCACACTGGTTTACAAAGTGTATATGCCACAGTCTGCCATTGTCACGGAAAAAGAGCCACTTAAAGATGAAATAAAAGCAATGCTCCTCATATAAGTCCTCTCAGGTTTTTTCTTTGTCAGGATAACTCTCTTTCCACTGTATCTTATTTTTTGCACATGTATTTACAAATATGAGCATTAGTTGTGCCACACAGAGAAAAGCTGTACCTCTACAGTGCCCCATAGAATTAAGTCCTTAAGACTATAAAAAAGGGAGCAGAAATCTACCTGAAGATTTGAAATGTGTGCAACATGCTGGAGGGCAGCCTGGAGGAGATCCAGTGTGCATCATTTACTTTACTGCACCCTGAATCCTGGTGTAAGCAGAACATGCAAAAACGAAGTGGACAACTAAAATATTGACTATCAAGTCAGAATACTAGGGGGAAAAAAAAAAAAAAAAAGGGTTATTTCTGCTCATTAGTCTACAAAAGTGCACCGTTAATATCCCTGAATTACAAAAGAGGAGGACTGTTCTCAAATCAAAGAATAAACAGTTCCATTTTTCCTGAACTGTTTAATGTAAGTCAAAGCATAACAACACTGTACATTAGTAAAATACATATAGAAGCTGTAACCACTGGCATGACTAATATAATATGTTGTAGCACTGAGGGCATTATCGTATTATAAATATTCATTCAAATGGTAATTTATTATAGTTACATTGCACCTGCAGGAAAAATATATTCAGAAAACCTAAAATGTTTTAATAAATAATGAAGGCAAACAAGCACTATGTAAACCTATTGGATGCATTCACTTTTTTACTTACTAGTAAATACAAAGTGATGCAGAATATTCCCGTGTTTTGAAAATTAATTATTAATGACCACCATAGTCACAGGGCAACTACATTTGTGCTCCTTCTGTTTTTCTTCATACTCTTTCCAGTTCACGATCCCCTTCTTGGAAAACATATATGGACTTGTATATCACAGGCCAGCTATAACTTCTTCCCTCACCACAGCTCCTAAACAAATTAACCTCACACAGTCCTCCTTGGCCATCTCTAGCTGATGAATTAATGGATTACAAATGCCCCATGTTACTCATAGCTGGCTTTATAATCTTGCACTTCATAGTACTGAATTTCTCCCCTTCTTCATTGCTCCACCTCTCCAGTTTTCCTACACAATATTCTAATGCTGTTCTGTACAGATTATTCCCTCCTGACTTTAAAAAGACATTTTGATTCGCGTATGCTAGTCTTATGGTCTGACGTTTGTAATGAAAACAAGTTAAGACTAGCTCTAAAACAGCTCATTGATGTTATCCAACAGTAGCATTCTTATCTCTTGGATTCCCTTTTTGGCACAATTTCAGGACTCTCTAGCACATTCTTCATCCACTTTGCTATTTTGTACTATGCTAGTCTTCTGTACTACACCAACCTTTCCTCCAGCAGCAATGACTCTGTGTTCTCCTGAAAGCCCAGTGCCAGCCAACCAAAAGACTGAATTTCTCTTCAAATGGAAATTTATCAGTGCTTTCAAGGGCTCTTTTAAATCAGAATAGAAGCACAATTATTTAATTTTTACTGAAAAAAACCTAAGAACATACAAATAAAAATTGTAATGATGTGGTCTGGCAGAAACACTAAAATACAGGTGGGTTTTTTTTGGAGGGGTGGTGGGAGGGTGGAGTTTCTGTGTTTGCAGCTGCTCAGTAAACCTGAAGAGCCTGCTTCAGTGAGCATTGGAGGGTTTGCAACAAATGAGGCACTAAGAACAAAGCCCTGTGCAAGCTCAGTCCAGAATTGTCACTGCAGGACTGAATCTTAGAGCCATGGTGATATGTGGGGCTTCAAACCTGACACCTTCCTGCCACTGCTATGGGCAACCTCCCTTCTCTCAAACTGTGTCCTCTGGGAAGGCAACCTACGGAGCCAGCTCCAGAAAAAAGGTCTATTATTCCCCCCAAATAGGCATCAGGTTACTTTAGCATAACCTCTCTAGGATATATTAGTGTCACATTTCATGCCATTTATGCCTTTATCATCATCTTATATATATTTTTGCTTTGTTGATTAACAGATCTGTCTTGCCTTGATTACTTAGATTTAAATATAGACTGTGAATCCTTTTATTTTCTACTCATCTGGATACCCAGTCAGACTTAAAACAACTTGTTCCTTGACCTGTGATTGCATGTGTTACTTCTTTCAATATTATGAAAGATGTATTATTATTATTTAATATGTTTTATACATATTAAATACATATTATACATATGTATTTTATGTATTATTATTATTTATGTATTATTATTATGTATTATACATAATATTATACATATGTATTTAATACATAATAATACATAATAATATGTATTATTATTAATTATTATGTATAAATTATCCAGTTTCCACAAAATACAAGCACTATGTTCTTTGAGCTCATATTTTCTATTTTCATTCATACGTTTCCATTAGTAGTGCTCTTCATTAGTAAATGAAGTACAATATATGTTTACTTTAGGGCAAAGGGGTTTATATTGAAAAAAAACAAAGTCCCATTTATTTTTGCTCTTTGTTTTAAACTACTTTAAGACAGCTGCCAGTTCTCTAAATATTCTGGTTTCCGAGATATATGAAATTGCTGATCTTAAAAGGATTCCTTGGCTTTCTTGAGAATGCTTTACTTTAAGAGACTTCAGCCTTCCCTGTATCTCAGTCTTATTATCATGTCAAATTATGAGTCCACAGTATTTTGCAATAATACATACAGATAGATAGATAGGTATGTTCAGCGTGTATACAGAACTTTGAATGAGAGCCTAGTGGCTAGAAACAAAAATGCAGACTAGTCTGACAAACATCACCAAGTGATTCCTTAAATACTTCCCAGCAAATGCCATAAAATCCATCTTGTAGCATCCCTTTCTCCTAGAAAAAGGAATACTAATCAGTGAAGACACTCCAGCCATGGTATCAGCTCAGTTCTGGTCTTTCCTTTTGTATGTATTCTGAGTCATGTGTGCTGATTTTAAAGATAAAATTAAGTATTTAGTTCTCTTTTTTTCTACTTACATCTCCAAAATCAAGACAACTAAACTTCATTAGTTTAGTTGTTGATTACATTCTCATAGGTTATACCAGCGCAAATATCATAAGCCAAGTGCTAAATCATATGGTGCCATTGATCTCAAACCTCTTATTTTTCTCATTCATAAGTATCAATTGAGAAGCAAAAGAATCCCAAACTCTCAACAGCATTTGAAAGACAATGGGAGTCTTCCTGAAAAGCATGCTCTAACAGGAAAGTAATATAACTTGACAATTTTAAAACTGAAAGTTCAAGGTGATCGTGGTCACCCTTAAATCCAAAGAAACTCATCCTTTTGAACACATGCATACTTATCATTTTTGGTATTCTAGACTTCTTTTTAATAAGCAATTTTTCATGTTAAAGCTATGTGATTCTAGTGCTTTCTGTAAAATTTTATTTCCTTTGAGATAAAACATAAATTATTCACAGCCTCTGCAAATATATGCAATAAAAGCACCATCAAGCATTGAAAGCAGACTCACATATAAGCTTAGTTGTTACAGGCTCGTGTCCCTTCTTTTCCTGCTTTTGGGATCATTTTATTCTTTACCACAGTTAAGAAAGAAGGTATTACTCTTTTCCCATCATGATATTCTGGTAGCTAGTAATCTCATGCCTTACACTTTCACTTAAAAATATATGCCATGTTAACTAGCAAGCTACAAACATTTACAGATTTCATTTAAGTATTTTAGTCATATATTTAAACAGCTGTAAGTCTTCAGGTTCTTTTGAAAGTAAAGATCTACAGCTGATTACAGATTTTCTTTTGTGGGAGGGAACACACAATAAAGAGGTAGCATTATGGGTATTTGGAGTGTTGCTATTAAAATTTTTGGGTAAATTGCATTACCAATAGAAACTATTAGTAGAATTGATTCCCAAATCCTAGTCCATGTGGGTACAATTGATCTTAACAGGGGACAGCAATTATTTTTAAAAAGTATAAAAATATTGCAGATCTACCATATCATTCATCTGAACTACTTTGGCTAAATATTGCTCCACTCCTCACTAAACAATGACAAACTTTTGCAAAGTAGGAAAAAAATTAGAAACATTGAGGTCTATGAAGTGGCTAAATTTTCATATGTTATCAGGCTACGAACTCTTCAAGTAATAACAAAATAGCAAGTAACAGAGCAAAAAAGATTTGTGATTGGTTGGGTTTTGGATGAGAGTACTATATTTTCAATTGAAGATGAAAAGAGCATCGGAACAAAGTGGATTTCCTTTGTAAGGTTACAAATCCTTTCCTGGGATCCTGAATGGATTAAACCTCTCTGCAGCCCTTTTCCAGAAGTATTACCCAACATACCAAATACTGCCAAAACAGATTAATGGAATTCAAAGGATGTTTTCACACAGCAAAAATTGTTAATTGAAACTAAAAAATGTCATTATGCCTAGCAATATCATAGAAGAAGGTGAAAGAGCGTTTAGGCCTTAAACCTTTACCAATAATAAGTTAAATATAGAGATAATCACATATGAGAAAAGATAGTATACATGTGTTTTTAGACATATACACACACGTAATATGCATACTCAGACACCATTAAAATGGGATCTTTAGATGATAATTATAGCTATTTCAAAATCTTGTTGAAATGAATATGCACATTTAAGCTCTTAGAGATTTCACCGTCTTAGGCTTCTGTATTATACATAAAATAATAATGATCGCTATTTTCTCATGCGACAATACAAAACAAATTAAATTAGACTAGTCACTGTTCTATTAACAGAAAACTAATAAATTGGAATCTTATGGACAAAGTATATCACTAAGTCTTGGGGTTTTTCTTCAGCAACAGTTTGCTGTAAACATAAGAGTTTAAAGAGGAAAAATGACAAATTATTACCTTGTCCCACTTGCAAACTTTTAGTATCAAAATCCATTCTGCTAAGAGAACATTGTTCACATTGGACTTGGAAGGCATACTAATTTCTGGCAGCAGCTTTGAAGTCTTTTCAGATGGTGTTTTTAACACCAGTAAGCATTAAGGAAGCTGTTACATCCCAGTCACAATCATAAACAAAGACAGGACACTAGAGGAATGTGCTTTCCAGTAACTACATAATCAACCAAAATCCATGCTGTAAACAGCGGGCAGGAAAGGATTATACCAAGAAATAACCTTATATTGTGCTTTTCCACTTGAACACTTTGTCCTGAATAATTGTGAATGCTCTAGACATTTGTAAAGGGTTTCTACACATCCAGAACCCCAGTTGGCATAGTATGTACGATTTATACACCTGGAACAGCTAGCCAGATGAGTTGCACATGTGTACATAACTGTGTCAAGCATATGCAATATATCTGAAGCACTAGGGAAGCATCGGACTCAGCACACGCGAACCCAGTCATGTCTAGCTCATACACTTTAGAGCAGATACAGAGCAAGTTAAGATTTGGTAACCCTATTTTATAAAATCTAGAAGCTTGGCCCTCTTTACTTCAGCAGTGCTTTGCACTAAAGCAGTGCTAAATTGAGAAGGCCCTTCAATAGAAGGCAATCAAAGTGAATGAGATAACTTTGTTTTCAGGGAATGCAAAACGAGCAAGGGTTTTTGCGTGTTACATACCTTCATGCATCTTTGAGTTAAGATCAGATATATGCTGGACCAGATTTCCACATTTTACCTCCTTCAGACCATTCTTATGGCTTTCACACTGGCTGTGCCATTTATCTCCTATTTTGAACACATCTGGAGCCAGCATCAAAAAAACACTTAAAATCTACCCATAATATTTGAAAGTCTTTGCCTCTCTACCTAATTGAGACCTCAATTATTTTTTTATTTCTTCTGTCCGTGGTCACAGTGATTTTAGTTTATTTAGTATTTAAATATAAGAACAGTAATAGAAGGAGAGCCACAGGACTCTATCGAAGTGATCTTCTCAGCAAGGATCTAATGGGAGAAATAGACCATATTGATGGCCAAGCAAATGGCTGTAGTCAGGCAGGAATGGGCAAGTGAGAAGCCAACATGAAAATGGAGAAGTCTGGCATGTCCTCCAAGGGGAGTGAATGTCTCATTCTGTTTATGACCTTGACAGGCAGACACTGTGTACACACTGCCTGTACTTGTGACACCAGCTGGGTTGTGAATGTGTTCCACTAACTAATTTCACCATTTAACATGCCTGAAGGAAATCACATTACTGAGGACATGCCAGGGGATTTTGATTTCAGTTTTATTTCTTTACATCTTGCAGGTGTGAAAATTCAAAAATTTCAATTTCATTTTCATAGTCCCTTTCCCAGGATTTTGGGTGTATATGGTCTGGAAAACAACGCCCAGCAAACCTCTGCTTTTAAGCAGTGGGGTAACTTTCTGGTAAATCTGTGCAACAGCTCAGGCCGTATTCTTTTATCTTCTCTCTTGCTTGGTACTACACAATTGCTGTGGTTCTGTTACACAGTATTAAAAGAATTTTCCTCAAAGAGGTGAACATGTTTTAGTCTTTTTTTTTTTTTTAAAAAAAAAAAAAAGCTATAATCCAAGTTTTCATCAGGATGTTGCCAGCCACAAGCTTCCTCTGTTTTAATCTCTCCAGCTAGAGCCAGGTTACGAAGCAGAAATATTTCTAGGAAACTGTTACCATCGCTTGGGCTGTAAGAAAATGCTGTTCCATGCTGTTTGCGATCAGCTTTCTTCACAGGATCAGATAAATGGCACTAAAGTATATAACAAAGCAGCATCAGCTTCTCTGAAGAAATATGTCTTGCAAAGCTTAAAACTTGCTGCAGCTGCTGAGCTGCTCTAGCAGTAGATGCTGTCATGCCTAATCTTGGCAGCAGTTAAAGACTGTAAAAGAAACTAAAAGAGATAGTAAAACAGGTTTAGAAATATGAAGAGGTTATATTATTTTTTCCACTCATGAATTTATTCCAATAGTTGAACAGATTAACATAGACTGCAAGCTATTGTGTTGGCCCATAAGCAGGCAGAAGCTGAGGAAGTCAGGTAAATTACCTGCCACTGAAAGTGAAAATTATTTAAGCCTTAAAAAACACTTTATAGGGTTTCAGAAAACGCCACTGTCTCTACTGTATGATAATGAGAGTTAAGCTCCAGGGAGTTGCAGTTCTTTCACAGGTGCCTTAGTAAATTATTATATCCCTTCACCTGGGCTTCCTTTATTTTTAGGAATGAAGACCTTTATTCAGGGCAAGGCTTGTCAGTAATGTTTTGTTCAATGCTATGTAGAATGTATTTGCCATTATCTGTTTTAAATAGGTGAATTCAAAAGGCCAACAGAAGCAAGTAAAGTATTTTCAGTCTGTTGATCATTTAGAGACAAACTGGAAAACTGCCTGGATTCAACCTGATGGCAGATGTATTTATTGTCTATTTGCTTGTTCCAACACAGCAAAACAAGAGTATATGTGCTGCTTGCATTTTTGCCTGGGGGACAGAGGCTTTATATTGCAGTTAATGGACCATCTACAAACAGAAAATTAATTTGGCAAGAACTCAGTGATGTTGTGGAAATCAGAGAAGCATGGTCCATTTTGAAAGTAATTAATCCAGCCAACAGAGAAATAAAATTTCAGTTGTTTGGGGCACAAGAACTTTGGCATACAGAAAGCGAGAGAAACAAAGCCTTTTTGAAGAGAGTTTATGTGCAGAGGGACATGTTACATTTTGGAAACAGTGTACACAGAAGAGCAGTCAACATTTCCAGTAACAGAGCAAGGTTGAAATGTTAGTGAAATAATACGCACCTCGCCTGGTTTAAAACTATGTTATCCAGAAAAGTCATTTTTCTGTAGCTGCCAATACACTCATGTTTCCTGACAAAAATAAGGGGCATATTTCTTCGAACGACCCAATTAATAAACTACTGGAATCATTTGCTTTCTCAGATTTGTAGTTGGGGATTTCTTCACTGTTTGTTTACGGTCACTGAGAGAACAGGGAAGCTTCTGATCAAGAGAAGTAGCACATTCCACCCCTTTGTGTATCTGTGGCCTCCGTGGAACAGAGATAAAATCTTGATGCTGAGATTTTAATGCATTTGAAACCCTGGATTCACAGCACTGCAGAGAATTTTGCTAACAGTTTCTTACAGAAAGGATGTCCATGTTTTTGGCAAAAATGGATTTCAAAAATCAGGTACCACTCACACTGATTATACTTCCAGGAGTGACTGGACACTATTGGATAATGAGGTGAACAGCAGAAACACTGATGACTTTCTAGTCTATTCAATGGTGGCACAGTGAAACTTCCATCAAAATTATATTCTGTAAAGTCTTCTGAGATCTGTTTTAAAAAATGTCTTGAACAGAACTATGAAAATGTTTTTATCAAAAGGCATGTAATCAGCATAAACAAAACAATAAAATATTGAACTTTCTGACACTGGAAGAACACGCATGGATAGCCAACAGCCTGAATTCATCCTGCTTCAGTCAGGACCTTAAATTCTGGTCTGAACAATGAGCAGTTTTAATATTCAAAAACCATAAGGTCATATTTTCTCCCATTTTAGTGATCACACACACTATATCTCAACAATTCTGTCTCTGTGTTAGAATTGAATCTCTCTACATTGACCCTTTAATTTGGCTGAAAAGTAGGTGAAAACAGCACTTATTGAATCTATGGATTCATATAAGAAAGTAATGAAAGGAGGAGTTTGGCACCTTTCTCATCCTGTGCTTCAAGTTGAACAACATTCCACCTGAGGGCTAGAAACAAATATGACAGTGAAGCTGATAGTATTTTTTGGCCTATAACGTCCTCACTACTGGGGATGATAAATCAGCCAATAAGGTAATAATTTCGTCTTACAGTGTCAAGCTTTGATAGGAAGAACATCTTTTTATTGTAAAAATAGAAGAATAAAAAGTGTCGTTGAAACAAATAGGCAACTAACAAAGGCATTTTAAGGGATTTTTTTTTTTTTTTAGTGTCACATAATACTGTGACTAGATACAATCTCTGATCTCTCACAATCAATTCAAAATAATGTCAAAATAGTAAGTTTTGCTGTTTAGGAAACAGCTTCATTCTCCAGGGAGATACACTGGTTAAAAATAATGTGCTGATCAAGCAGAACACGGGTTAGCAATTTAGTAATTCTTTTCTTGACTACTAAATATATTTTGATGCAACTAGCAAATTAGAAGTTTTTTAATTAATTTATATATAAAGAAAAGAGCATTGTCCCTCTAGGTAGATGCAATGAGACATCATGAATTCATCAAGGGGCACTCTCTATGTACTCCACACTCTATACGCTCTAATTTTCTCATTACCCTCTGAAGATACACATGTCTTCTCTCATTAAAAAGTGGCAGAAAATTATGTATAACAGTCTAACTTATAATGAACAGCTCGTATCCAGCCAGCTGAGGAAAAGAGATCACAAAGAAACTTTCGGAATAACAACCATGCAGTCAACCTAACATTGATTGTCCTCTGTGCACCAAAATTCATCGTCACAATTGGATTTATGGCCACATAAGACTCAGAGTCAACTGTTTAACAGGATGCTACAGTCTACCGAGAGATCAGTAGTCAGAAGTCAGGATAGGAAAAAAAAAAAAAAAAAAAAAAAATCTCTTCACTTCTATTGCATGGATTGGCTAACAAATTTAAACTCTTAGGGCATGAATCAACATAGGCACAGATGCACAGATTTGGCTTCCACCGAAGTAGAAGAAAACGCATTTGCAGACAGCATTTGGTTCCCTACATAACTTCGTATTCAGGTATCTGTTATTTATTTTTGCTAGAAAATAATCATTCTCCCCCCTAGACTAGTACATAAGAGAGTGAAAAGTACACTTGTAAAATAAGTACACAGCATGTAGATGAAGATAGCGCACAGTTTACATGACTGAGATGTCTTCATTGTCCAAGTGCCAAAGTGCCTGAAGAAAACTGTGCTGGCATTAAATAAGTATATATTGCTGTTACTGAGTTGCTAACAGGCAATATGATGAAATCACAGTTTGTCCAATTCTGAAACTCACACTTATAAAAGCAACAACCCTTATAAATGGAAGAAAACCTAAACATTTCATATCTTCTGTTCTTGTAACTTACAGAAATAGATTAACATAGGCATCCTACCTATAGATGCTCAGATAAAGTTCTCACTAGACTGAAGAGGAACGTGTCTGCAGGCACATAGAAATATACAGAAATCTATTATTCAGAAATATTTTGGGATGTAGCACCTAAAACACTAGGGTCCTAATCCTGACGAATATCTCAGCGGTGCCTGAAGGGTTCGAGAGCAGAATCAAGTTTTGGCAATCAAGCAACTCTACAATGTGTTGAACAAAATCTATGCTAATTGAAGGAGGAGGCAACTGACAAGGCTGGAGTAAGAAGGAGAAAGTAAAATTCAAATTTCATCTGTATTTTTCTAAGCAGAGCCATGAGCCTATTTGCTTTTCTTCCTGCTACAGACACAACTACTGTTTTTTCCTGGTTTATTTTGTACTCTACTCCTTAATGGAATATTAAACAAACAAACAAAAAACCTCACGAAAACCCCACAAAATCACATATATTTTGTTAAGAAATTGGAATCTGATTTTTTTTTTTTTTTAAACTAACAGTTGAATGCTGAAAACCTTAAGCTTAGCCTTCTTTCTGCAAATATTTTATCAGGCAAGAAGGAAAGAAATCATCAAAGCACACTGCCAAGTGAATCAATATTTTTAATTAAAATTTTCTGTTCTAAAAAACTGAGTGCTTATTAATGAATTCAAACATGTTTATGGGATGGATTTTGATTGTGTATGTTAGCTCTTTCTTGGCTGATGAGCAAGTGAATCTAATATAAAATTAAAGTCTTCATTATTACTGTAATTCTTTCCCTCTTCTGCATTCTGCTATGCCACAGCTTCCTCCTGTGTATGCATGCTTCTCTGGAAATCTCATCTGAAGAGCAACAATTTGTCTCTCATAGCTAACCCAAACAAGTGTATGATATAAAGGCAAAACCAAAACAAAACACTAACTTTGCTATGTAGAGAAAGATTGCATGAACACTAGTGGGTGTTAAACTTATCCCAGTGTACTCCTTGGGCTCAATGCAAAAATCTTTCAACGGAGATACATTCTGCATAGCAGTAATCCTTCAGCTATGCTCAGAGTCACAAAAAGCTGCAGCGACTACTTTTCTAGTATTGACTGTATCTTGCTAATGGACAACAAAGCTTAAGGGTCACTGTCACATAGCTATCCAGCTGTGAAAAGAAAAAGACCTTCTCCCTTGCTTCTAGTCAGGGCCAATACTTTATACTGCCTCTTACAGTATAGTTTAAAACACTCTTCTCATTTTTTAAATAAATAGCTTTGTTTTAGTTAAATTTGACAATTTTTTTTTTTTTTAAATATGCTTCTACTATAACTAGTCATTACTTCAGAAAAAAGTTAAGTGAAATTTCTTTCACTTGTAACATAGAGGTCTGGACCCTGCTGGTGTAAATAAGTATAGCTACAATGTAAATAGTGCTTGGCTGCATGGTGAATATTTTAGCTTCATGTGCCTTTCTGAACATCACCAGCAACAACCCGACTAAAACTTAAAAAAAAAAACCAGAACAAAACCAAAAAACCTTGGGCAGCAGTGCGGACTTTATTCCTTTGTATAGACCTTTCAACAGCTTCCCATCTAGGTGATAAAGGGAAGTACAAACACCAAAATAGGCAGATATGGACAGGCCTTATCTGTGAACAGTAAACTTTTTCCCCCATTTTTGGATTTAAGGTCAAATTTTCCAAAAGCCAAAACAGAACAATGTCAGAGGGAAGGGCTTTCCCTTTAACTTAATTTTTTGAATGAATAGGCTATTTTCAAAAGGCAACTTCACCATTTCTACTATTCTATCATCTTAACGCCAAAGCAGAAATGTACAAAATCAGCACTTAGTTACACAACGCTGTCAAAGACCCTGGTACTTCTACTCAAGGTACAAATTTCTCATCATAGAACAAAATAATAGATGACAGTATGCACAGAGCTAGCAGATAGAAGCACTATCTGAACCACAGTAGCTATGAAGGTGTGTTGAAATCTGTTGGAGGCATAAGAAAAATTCTAGAGTTTTTAAAGATTGGCACATGTCAGAGTAATTTGGCAATAGATTTTGTGAGGAACTGAATGCAAAAAGACCAACATAAACAGGGATTTGCACGAACAGTAACAGACAACTGGGGAACAGTGAAAGCTAATTACCCAGTTCTGTATACCAATTCAATGCTTAATAAAGGGCATAGCCTGCATCAGTCTCATCTCTTATTAATTTATAACACATGCATGAGAGTTTTGGGTTTTGGGTGGTGTTTTTTTTTTTTTTTTCTTGAAACACAAGGAATGGCTTACATCTGGCCATTCAAGAAAACGCAAGTAATCCTGTGCCAAGCAACCTGGCACATAACCTAGGGTGAGTTGTAGCAATATCCTTCCAAGGTCTCAAAGATGCAGCTCTGGCACTCACCGAGACCTGGGAGTCCTCCTACAGCTACGCAGCCTGACGCACAAGAACTGGTAATATACTGTACCACTGGGAGCAGCTCCTTAGTGTACAAAGCTCAAACCTGCTAGATTGACCTAATAAATAAAATTAAAACCAACACTGAAAAGAAGCCTCTTTCACTTCAATTATAAAAATACTACTAGATAACCACATTGCATAATACAGATGAATAAATTTATAACTTTGTTGTTCAGCCAAGAAGCTCGATGTAATTTACTGAAATTTAGAAGTTATTTCTTGAATTGCACCCAAAGGTGCCATAACAGCATATCAAAAGAAAAGTCACTATCCAAAAAGCTCATGATATAAATAGAAAGTATTTGGCAAAAGGATAGGTAGTATATTACAAAACTGTTTTACTTAGATTTTTTTTTTTTCCCCCAACTTAGTTCTTTATTTTTTGTCAGCGTTTGAGGGACTTGCTCATTGCACAAGGATGTAAAGTCTTTGTATTCAATTCTGTTCCCTACAGATTATTCAATTTCTCTCCCTTTAAGCAGAGGCACGGCTATACCAACACTGACAAAGAAAGAGTACTAAATTCAGAAGAATGTTTAGAGGGTTGGTTTTTGTTTTGTTTTTTTGTGGTTTTTTTTTTTTTTAAATGTTTAATATGAACTAATGAACGCAGATAACCTTGAATTTAATTGGCAAGTGCACCACAGAGCAACTAGGAAGGGTGTGTTTTCAGTTTCCATCTCTTATAATTTAGAGGCATCCCCAAGAGCAAGCAGAGGCTGTTTTAAATTCCAGGTACTTCCCCAGATCTGTAATAGTACTCTGAAGATCAAACCTGTGAAATCATATAACATTTAATTTCTTACTCAACTCCTCTGTACCAGTACCACTGCAATAATTCAGATGAACAACCAAGAGGAGAACAACATCTTATGTCTGGCTCCACAGCATCAGGTAACTAAATTCTGTACAAAATAAATTCAGTATAGCTGTTTCTACAAGTTCACAAAATGTCTAGTGATTGTCTTTTTTCTCATAAGACCAGTCTTAAGTACCTGATCCAAATCCTATATAAGTCAATAGAGCTCTTTCTATTTACATCAGTAGACTTTGAATGAAAGTTTATGTCAGGTTCTTACTGCAGACAAGTACAGAGCTTAGTCAAGAGAAAATAATTTCTTTCCTTCTGAATTCTGGTCAGTGGGAAAACTACAACATTGCTGGTAGATTGCTTTTCTTCTTCTAATTCACTCTAACTTTTTGCAGTCGAACAGAAAATCCTTGACACAAGCAATAGATGTGCTCACTGAAACCCCAGAAGAAATCAAAACAACAAGGCAGTGAGCTGTCTCTGAATGTAGTTCAGCTATGTAATGGTAAGAGAACTAAAACTTTTTAAAATAACATAAACAAGCTAAGTCCAGAGGATAACATAGGTAAAAAAATTTATAAAGCAGCACAGCAAACCAGATTTTTCCTCAGAGCACCCCACGAAGTAAATGAGAAGTGCTTGGTGGAAGCTAACTCTGCTGACATTTTAGATTTTCACAGAACCTCCGCATCCCAGATTTTTTTTAAATTCATACATTATTAATAGCTTCCTATTTTGTCATTTTAAACACACAAAATCCAAGACCATTGTACCAAAACACATAGATGAGGTACACACAAACTCATCCAACTTCCTCTGAATCATTTAAATATTGAATATAAAATCTTCTGCACTAACAGTCATGAAACAATTGCAAGTCGCATGCCTTGTAAACAACATATCTATTTTTGTATATACAAACCATATCTCAAATAAACCCCAGATCTTTGAAATGCTGTTTCTTTTATAAAGAGTCCTCAGATGATTGTATATCTAACAACACTCACTCTCAAACCACCCTTGAAATCAGGCACAGGGCTAGAAAACTCAAACAGAAAGGGATACTGTGAGAATAAGAAAGCTAGCAATGAGGGTAACAAGTAAGAGTATGATATTGGTATCAAAAAACCCCTCATTGAGTTAAGTTTTGCTTTCCATTACTTATATACATAGGTGCCATATAACCTTACTCTTATTATTTATTTTTGCCTTTGCTTTATTCTCTCCCAAAGGTTAAATATTGCTTATCATTACAAGAAGCACACAGAGACTCCCTCTCTAAAATTAAACTTGATGGATGAAAAGGAAAAATGCCATATCACGTTGTAAGAGGGAATAAAGTAGGTTTGACAATTTGGGAAACAAATGGTGTAATCAAGAGAAGTAAAGCAATGTGGCAGCAGAATTTTAGCTGACTTACTAAAAGAATACACTATGTTTTAAGAAATCATTTTAAGAGGAAAGCAGCAGGTGATGTCAGCAATACCAAGTTAGTGAGAGTATCCTATGCTTTTTAATAAGCTAGTGCATCACGAACAGTAATATCATTCAGATGAGAACAAATAGTATTGTGGAAGATAAACCTGACTTCACAGTTTTATATTAAATAAATAACGCATTAAGAAGAAGAGAAGTGAAATACCAGGCAAAAGAGGACATCTAATTAATATATTTTATGGTCAACTTATAGTATGGTCACATTCATAATAGTTCCTATGAGCTTTTGAGATTGCTTTACAGCTTTCTAGTAAGAAGCCCACAGCAACCAATACAATGCTTTCAGAAATTTACAGAAGATTTTGTCACAGACAGTGGGTCTTACCAACCTTCAGCCAGCCAGAAGTTAGGTTTAAACTAGTTTAAAGCCAGTTTGAAAGACTCCTCTCTTTAATCGCTGTAGCTTACTTGAATTTGCTCTCCCACGTGGAAGGAATTTCATCATAACACAAGTGTCCTCAGATCATTAATGGAGCCTAAAACATTGCATTTAAATGAAGTGACTAACTGAGATGGTAAGCATTGCACGGGATGAATACAAACACAAATGCACAGACCGGCAAGAACACCCATCAGGTAAGGTGTGAATTTCCAGCTAATCAAATACTTATTACATGTTCTAAATTCATGATGTTGTCTCACCTTCCTTTCCCTACATTTCCATAAAACCTATTGTATAGACATACCTGCTGTAGGCCAGAAACAGTTAACAATTTAATGAGTAACAATTTGAAATTACAAGATCAATAGCTATGTTTATCTAATCTGTCCTATCCTGCATAGACATGAATAAAAATGCCCCAAATGAAACCTCATCTCCAGCCACCTGGTTCCCTTTGGAACATGGTGTAGCAACCAACACTGACTCAGTTTTGATTAATCCCTCAAAACAATTATCACTGAACAGTTTGGGAAAAATATAACTAGTAGGAAATATAAATTGCTTACTGAGGTTTTGGAGGGTCTTTGGACCCTTTCTTCAAAGCTGTCTGCTACTACCCATCATCTAGCACTTAAAAGATCAAAATAATAGTACTGTAAAGTATGAATGTATCTTGTATCATGTATCTTGCAATTTTTTTAGATTAACACAGTGATATGTTACTATTATTGATTGACCTTGCAGGAAGGAAAAAAGCCACAGAAATGGCCAATTGTTTAGCCAACGTATCTGAGAAAGATTATTGCGAATTGTATGTTTCCTTTTTTTGGAAAAGTATTTGCTGAGTATACAACACAGAGACATTATATATATTTACTTATTCCTCAAATAAATTAATAGTAAGCACTTTACCAGGCCTTTTAGGTCTTGGCTGGCTCTCCTTCAGGATATATTGCTGCATATTAGCAAGGACTTGCTGAGTTTTCCAAACAATAGGGAAAATCTCTAATTTGTCAACAAGGCTCCCTCTTAAGTACTCATACTGGCTTCTTACTAAAATGACAAGTACAGGTAATTTCTCACAGATCTTCACTTGTTCTCAATGTTTGTTACTCCCCAGTTTTTCTAGGGACTTTAACTAAAGATGCCCAAAGCAGAGAGAGAACTGAAGGAGTCATGGAAGAATGTGGTGGACACCAGGGATCAGTCTGAAAGAGAAACTTCAGCAGTCAGAAGAAATGCTGACTACTGAGAGACATAAGTGACAAATGAAACAAAGGAACAAAAACTTGACAAAAGCATAGAGAAACATGCAAGACAGGAGAAAAAAAGGTGGAAAGGAGAAGCGATATTTCAGAAAACTTTATCTGAAGGGAGATAGCAACGTTGTTTTGAAATGTAGTATATGAAGATTTGCATATCTTTGGTTTGTTTAATGTGGAATATTTGATTACTTTTTTTTTTTTTTGTAATATTGAGTATTTTACTCTATGAACAACTTTATTCTGTAACTTCTCCCAAAATGTGGCCTGTGATATACCTGATGGTAGTTGCCAGCAAGCTAAGTGGGTACATAACTTCACTATTTTGCTTGTGCTCAGCGAGTAGCTGCATTTAAAACACACAAATATTTCTAAATAATATTTTACCATTTTAGGAATTGCATGGTTGCTACATGAGAATCTGAGAAGAAAGGTAGCTCTATTAAGATAATTGTTTGATATAAACCTTTTCTGTTAACGTTTCAATAAAATTCTATTCACATTAAAACTACTGAAAATATACAACAATAAATGTAGTAGGAACAGGCTTCTACTGACTAAGGAAATGTCTGTAGTTTAATAAGTTTAATTATATGTATAATTAATTATGTATATTAATACATAATAATACAGATGATCACTGCTTAGGAACGAAAAGCACACACATGCCATCTATTTACATTTCATGATAGAACTCTAATCTATTACTTCTGCATGCCCAAAATTCAATGTGGTTTTCCCACTTCAACAGTGATTCTCAAGAAACTTATTTAAAAAAAAAAAAGGTTGGGCAATACAGACTGTTATCACATGTGGTATTTCCTTATGACAAGTTTGAGTTCCTTTTCTACGTGTTACTCACAATCTACCAACATGAAGCAAACGCAAATCTATAAATTCCATGTTATACCCCCACTGCAAAGGGTCTATAACTTTTCTAAGAAAGCTTTGTTAGAATCACACCATTAAATAAGTTAATTAACGCAGACTACTAGAAAAGTAAAGGAAGAAGAGCTTGAGAAGCTTGTGGAGTAATAATGATGGGGAGAAATAGCCATGTAAAGACATTGTCCTCTCTGATTAGCCACCCTAAATTTGTATTCCCTTCTCTGGAATTGCTCAGAACAAAACCATAGATGTAGTGTGGCATCTGGGTCCCTTTTGCTATCTATCAGGCAATAATACCTTGGGGGGGGGGGGGGGGGGGGGTATTGTCCACAGTGGTAATGCCACCATTCCTATATCCCTATCAAGTTGGAATCTGCTGTGCTGTATTATATGAAACATTTTAATATTCTTTTAGAAATACACAAAAGTTTGGCTTCAATAAGCAGAACTTCTGATGCTTCATTATACATTTTCTAGTCTGTTCTAATATTCTGTAACATCAAGAAAATCATTGAATTAGAAAAATCTCTGTTCACATTTTTGCTCGGAATTGATTCTCTTCAGTAATTCCTAATCTGACGTTTCAAAGATGAAATGAGCCATATTAAATGTCTATACGTGTCTAGTATAGACTAGAAGTTTCCAGATGCTCAGATAAACAAACTGAACTCTATGTACTCACAACTGGCAGAAGTGCTGTGTCTTCACTCTGAAGCACATACTAATTTTTTCTCTGCAGAGCAGAAAAACACTTTTCCAAGAACTAAAACTTCTTTACAGAAGTCAGAGTACCTTTTGCTGATAAAGGTTAAGGGGTATTTTGCTGCTCCCCAGGCCCCAGATTTCCCTCCATTCTAAAACTTGTCAATGTCCAAATAAGATATCTACAAAAAAGACTGCAACTATCAATCTCCTATAACGATTAGATAGTACAGTAGAAAACATATGAATAATTTGGAAATTCTTCATCAATTATGCCATTATTTAATCTAAATATATATTTGGTAAATTGATGATGAAGGAATCCACACTCATCTGTTTGCTTCTTGTGCTAAACTTAATTCTTAAGTTTGGGTTTTTGGGTTTTTTTTTTTGTTTTGTTTGGGGATTTTTTGTTTTGGGTTTGTTTGTTTGTTTGTTTGTTTTTTCTTTTCAGCAGGAGCAGAAAGCACCCAGTGCAAAGAGGGATCATTCTGGACTTGTTGGCACTGTGAAAATCCATTAGTAACAATAAATCAGTTAGAAAGCTTTAAAAGAGTTTCAAAAATACTATAACACTTCACAAACTCTGAAGTGCATTTTTGGTCACTTTCTTAATCAGAAGTCAAATTTCTGTATTATAAATACCACGCAACATACACGTATGTGCCTAGTACGCAAACTCAAAAAAACATGCATGTGGAAAATAAAATATATGCACCATGTTAAAAAAGAAACAAAGATCACACAGATTGGTTCCATGTATGAGAAACAGCTCTATCAAATTATATTTTCTTTTACACTTGGTCTAATCATGAAGCTCAGTGGCTTCAGTCTGATATATATGTGGCTTCTATTAAAGCATAAGTTGCTACCTTTATCTGCACCCCAAAACATCACTAAAGCACCAGGTTACCCATCATGGCACAAATGTACAAGCAGATCTAGCCTGAATAAAGGAGCATAATACAAATATAAGGTCCTTTTTGAAATAGTACTTTAAAAACAGGTTTAAAGAGAAATCAGCACAAACATATCGCACTATTTTCCATTGGCAAGCAGAAAAGTTGAGGCACCCTATCATCAGTGACATTCAGACTAATGCTAGAGAATACACAACAGTGCTTATACATTGATCTGGGGACGCCTATTCACTTATTATTTAGCAAGGGGATTTTTCTTTTTTCCCAGAATTTTGTTTTTACTTTGCAGCAGCTTTTTTTTTCTTTCTTTCTTTTTGCCCTCATTGTTTTTGTGGGTTGTTTTGGTTTTTTTTTTTTTGGTTGGTTGGTTTTTTCTGTTTGGTTTTTTTTGGGGTTTTTCTATTTTTTTTTTTTTAATTCTTTCTAGACAGTAGTGTGGTGGGTTAGTTCCAGGGACAAACATGGCTTTGGAAACTTCTGCATTCATACCAAACAACAGTGGCAGCTTGAACATAGTCTGTTTCCAAGCTCTATCATAGCTGACTCTTCAAAACGATATCAGGAAATATAGCTAAAATATATGAGCCAATTACTTTTAGGCAAGTTATCAAGTAGATGTAGAAATAAAATCGAATCAGATAACCTACTGCATCTTAATTACTAGCAATGTTCTCTCTTGCTTATGAGAATCTAAATATTCATTAATTCTGAGCAATTAACAATAATGAAATGAAAGTCTGATGCTGGAGTTTGGAATTAGGTATGTCAGTTCAGTAAAAGATGCATGAATTAACTTCTTAACATCTATTGGGAACCCTTCATGAGCACTGTGGTGACAAGTTATTTACTATAAATGTATGCAGCTCAGGACGCTCAAGTCTGAAGAAGCTACTAAAGCAAATGTTTGTTCTATACTGACAATGGTTTTTATGTCTGTGTACTGTATGCAGCAGTGTGTTCAAAGTACAAGAATTCAACTCCCCATTCACAGTGTGCTCAGAGATGCTACTACAATATCATGAGAAAACAGCTGTGTGGATCTGTGCCAAAAAAAATCACAGGAAAAACATAATTTTGCCAGGAAACATTTTTTTATATATTCTATTTAAGCCTAACAAGCCTCTGGATCTTGCTTGCATAAGTTACCTGTTACTCAGCTCTGTTCCAGTTGTAAAGTATAATCAGTCTGTCTTTCAAAACTATCACTAAATGCAAATATAGTCCATGAAGAATCTTCTGCACTTTTTAAACAAAGTATAATCCAACCTTTCGTAAGTATACGCTATGAAGTCTTCAATGACATAACAGATAGCAATTCATCAGGACCATAGACTTATGCAACTTGTATTGCATACAGTACCAAAACCGGAAAGGGAAACTAGAACGGAAAAGCACAATTCAGTGTAGATTCTTGCCTTTCCTCAGCCTGCCTTATTACAAAGAAATTTAACATTCTTTGAAGTAATTTTATCTTTTTCAGCAAACTGATGCAACTTCATAAAAAAAATCTTCAATTCATTATTGTTGTATGATCTAAATTAATGAGAACTTAGGTATGTGACTATTCAAATTTATGACTATAAGCATCTCACCTACATGAGAACTATTTTTACCCATGTTGATGTTAGGAACACACAACAATCTCAAAAACTTAAGTTCCACTGTTAAATTTCTAAATTTCTGCTGGAAATATATTGGAACAACTACTTACATAATTTAGTGCTATCAGTAAGAAAACTAATGAGAATTCCCTGAGGAGACATTAGGGAATATTTTCGAACAGTGAATATGGTGAGTAACCAATTTCTTTTCCTAATCAGAGGCACCTCTACTTCTACAGAAAGATTTATTATGTTATATTCAACCTGAAGGTTAATTAGAAAGTAGGTTACCAAGGGCAAAAGATTCTGGAGGTATAATTTTTTTCTCTTAACTTTCAGTGATATGATATGATGTATGACACAGTTTAATCAAGAAACTTTGAAAACTAGAAAAAATTATTTACAAGTTCTATGAATAGAAAACCCTCTGATTCAGGACATTTTTATGGATAGAGCAAAATATATTTACCAACACGAGCAGCACTGCAGCTTACTGGGACCAGTCCTCTCTTGCTCCATGTTCTCACTCTGAATTAGTTATTTTTGCAGAAAATCACAAAAGTTTTCCCTATTCATAGTAATGTAAGTCTAACAAACAGACCAATTCACAAAGTGCAAATCCCTTCAGGTCTTTGCAAGGTACTATTTGTCAGTGCAATAATCCATTAGGTTGAACTACTACTCGGTTGCCTAAGTCTAAAAGTCAAAGTTCTCTCCTTTCAGACTTCCTAATATTTAAACCTTCATGAAACGTTTCTTCTTTTCCTCCCCTCCTGGGAAAAAATAGCAAGACAACTCTGTTTGCCTTAGTAAGTTTATCACTTTATAAATGTTCTAAATCATTGAATCAGATGCCTTTTGACCTTCTTCATTTGCTAAAATTCTTAATAAAGATTTAGATAATACATCAGCTGATTGCAGGTGACTGCAGTTCCTCCACAACCATAAGCTTTTGCTTACTGAGCCAGTCACTTGGTGGCTTCTTCCAGGCAACACGCAAAATCTTCTCCTTGAAATAGCAAAAGTTTGTTTTACGTCTTCTCTGTCCATATTCCTGAGTGAAAATATCTAAGTACAATACTTTGCTTCTGTGGATATTTTACTACCTTCAGTCTTTACACCTTAATCTCTTTCAGTTTGTATAGCTTCTATGCCCTAGTAACTATATATATATATATATATATATGTAATTCTGGGAAAGTATGTTGTAACTTGGTAAAATAATTTTTTGGTACACTACACCTGCTCAAGTATTTTCTGGGTCAGGTGTTTTTATAATCTAAGAATAAAATACATGCGCATGTATGTGTTGACCCTTTGTCACACTGTGTAAATATCACAAAAGGAAATAAAGTCCTGCATTTTCCTTCAAAATTAGACTTCCATAAAAATCTATAAAGTTAAACACATTACACAGCTTCTCCAGGACAGTATCCAATTCATGCAATTCAATTTACACTTCATCAAGGTACTTTTGAAATGAATTCATTGAATTAATTGTTCATTAGTTTAAAGCCTAAAACACAAGTTAGTCCTTAAATGATTTGCTGGACTATTCTTCTGGAATTTTGCTTGGGGGAAAAAAAAAAAAATCATATCAGAATTCTACCCAAGATAATTTAGAAAATTTTGGTTATTTCAATTATGTAAATTGTGATTAAGTACTAGCTAAAATGCCAGAACCACAATGAGCCAAGCCCATGCATCAGTCCATTTTAAAATTCAATCAAAACTGAAACTTTAAATTGAGACACTCCCTTCACTCCTACCCCCAGCATTTCACTAGCATCTACTAAAGAAAACCAATACTAACAGAATTGCGATGTTACATCCTAGAAGGAAGTAAGATGAAGGAAGGTTTTTTTGAGTTGGTCAACAAACCCTTCCATATTTATTTGTAGAAACACTTGAACCTACAAACATATAGCCTGATAAGTTGATGATGAAGTGATGAAAATCTGCTGCAGGTTGCAGCACTGGCCTGCCTGGAATTACAAATAGCTTGACACACACAACCAGCCAAACAAACTTCGGAAACCATTAAAAGAAATCCCTGAAGTTACTAAGCCTTTGTATAAATTTTCTATTATTTGGTGAGTGTGATGGATTGGTCTGTTAGATTGTGCAGACCCCCAGATGGCTGGCTGGCAAAAGGGTTAAATAGGTAATGGATGTTATTCATATAGAAATCTTCTAAGTCCCAGAGAAAAATGAAAAACAAAGCAAACTGAGTTTGCTCTGCAGGGATGTTTACTTCTTTTCTCTTGCTGCTTCTCCATATCTGAAACAATACACTTTTTACCTTAGGGCAATGCATTATTGAAGAGAGCATTGTGTTGGTTAAAAGCTATAAGACTACTTTAGATGAGGCTGATTGGCTCGAACCTTTTATACCCACAAATTATGAAGCCTACACCACTAGAGATTTACTTCAATTTGAAAGTTCAACTTAGGCAGAAGCCTGTTTCAGTCCTGAGGGCAACAGCTCTAATCTGGGAAATTTCTAAAGTTTAGGTAGTTTCTGAAACTGGCAGAATAGCTGTATGTCCTTTCCCCCCTCCCTTTTTTTTTTAATGACGATTCACATGGTTCTCAATACCTATGCAGTGCACAAGGCAAACTTCTCATAAGAAAGTTAGCTTAAAAATATATCACTAAAAATTCTATATGAATTAAATATGACTCCTGTATAGGAACACTTCACCTGGCCTGAAAAACTGCATCTCTGAACTCCACTGACGCTCCATCAATGGTGTTCTCAAACTGGCTGCACCAAACACAAAGTAGGAATCAGTGGTCGACGGTGAGCAGAAAACGACTGCACAAGAATATAAAAAAATTTTGCACTAAGGTTTTTCCATTTAAGGGAATAATGGCTTGGAAAAAGCGTTTCATAAGTAGGTTACGAGCAGACACAAGTTTTTAAGGAGATCAAGAACAGACAAGTTTGCGCAAATTCAGAGGGACCTAATACAGAGCTGGACTGCATACAGGTACAGGAAAGTCAAAGTTGATTTAGCTACATATATACATATGCACATTGCTAGACCAATCTAATCATCAGAAAATATCAGAAAAAGATTCATTTATCATTAGGAAATTTGAGTGAAGACATCCTTTCACTGCTCAGCTGTAATGAAAACAACAGGTGAAGTACAAGAAAGCCTAAGGAATACCTCAGGCATTACTGAAAATACTGCAAATCCTCTTATAAAAGTCAATAGTGCTCATGTAACTCCTAGTACGTTCTGCTCAGACACACTTTTTCAAAAAGAGTAGTAATAACGGATTTACTTTTCCAAAAAGAGTAGTAATAAAGGATTTAGAGATAAGCAAAAATAAAAGACCTGAGGGTTTACCAAAATGGAAAAAAAATGTAACTGCAAAACAGAGATGCTTTGATATGCTTCCAGAATGCTCTGACTGAGGAATTAAAAAAAAAAAAAAAAATCATCTATTTTTATAGTGTTCCTCTTTTCTTTACCAATTCCTTCTCACCATCAGCTTCTTACTAAGTATCAGTTAGCCTCATATAGCAAAACCTTGAACAGTTTAGAATATTCATCTTTGGGTTCCTTTTTTGTTTTGTCTCTGAAACAGTGAAGTCACAAAAATAAATCTTCACATTCCTCAAAAAGGACCGAGGACTCATTCAACTTCTGGAGAAGGCCTTTCACATTTACTACTATTTTCATCTGTATTGATTTCATTCCCAAACCCTTGTAAAACTGTATCACTGTATCACCTCTTAGTGCACAGACACAGCAACATTTCTCAGAGATTCCAGTGTGAAATTGAGGAATGTGTCCAAGAGAGCGTTAAAGGAGCAGTTGGAATTACCAGTGCTATCAAGATTCTTTTCTAATTATTAAAAGCTTCTTAAATAGAATTGTAGATTATCCTTGTCCAACTAATTCTCAGTTGGATATAAACTTTTTTTTTTTTAACAATTACTTAATAAGAAAATAAGAAAAGTACGAGTCATAAATGTTATTGTAAAATTTTGGTCATATGTTCACAGGTTTCAAGAGTTAAGACCAAGGTGATCCTTGCCTACAGTTTTGTTCCTTACTTTTCTCACTGGGAGAATGCTCCCTAAAATCATATCAGAAGATTCCAAAAAAATTGTAAGATCAATTTTATAGGCTTAATACTTACACTTTATATACACACTCGCTAGCGTGTGCACTAGCCATGAAATGAGTTGTAGTCAAAAACTGGAACAGGTTTGCCCAGAGAGATTGTAAATTCTCTGTCTGTGGAAATATTCAAAACCTAACTAGATGCAGTCCTGGGCACCCTGCTCTAGCTGACCCTGCTTGAGCCAAAGGGTTGAACTAGATGATCCCAAGAGGTTCTTTCAAACCTCAATGATTCTGCAGTTAGTAATTACCTTAATGAAACAAGAGAAAATATTGTATTCTGACAGATATATTTTGATATCAGCTACGTTACCAAGTATGAAGCTTCATTAAAAAACATGAAGTGCACAGTTTATTGTAAACTTCAATTACTCTCTCCCTCTCCATTCTGAGAAAATATTGTCATGCCTAAAATCTTGTAAAATCAACAGTAGGAATGATCCTAAGTCCTATCTTCTAGTTAAAGCGTCAGTAGTTAAAAAACAGCAGTGAATCATGATTTCTCATTAATGTATTTATAGAAGCTAAATGATATATAAATATATCTAATAATCAACCTTTAGATCATACCACTGTCAAAAAGAATATTGATATCACTTTGAAATAAAATCCTTTTATTCAGTAAAACAATAGCTAATGGGCATAATTACTTTGTAGCCTTTCTTAAAGATAACCAGTTTTAATATTTAAGGATCAAGTACATTGTTCTTCAATCTAGCATGGATCTTGAGAAGCCTTGTAAAAGTAATACTGTGTTGACTCAGATTTCTGGATGGTAGACAGTTTCCATTTGCTATTCACAGACTTTAGTACTGAAGAAATATTGGATTCAAAAGTGACTTGAATGAGAGATTTTCCCCACAGAAAATAATGACGTTTTCCTCTTTTATATGTTTCACAGCCAAAATAACATTCAGAATCAGTACACAAAATTGCAAGACAGAGTTGCAAGCAAGTCATCTCACGCAGCATTGTGCTGCTCATTGGCAACATGTAGACATTTGTACATTCATCACAGAACATACAGAATACTTTAAACCACCATCCAGCCAGCACAACTTTAAGTCACCATCAGTTTTCCGTAACTGTTCATTAACTGTATATACGCAGACGTTTATATAGTACTTCCAAGTAAAGTAACAGGGATTACAACAATCCAAGCATAAAATGAATTTCTTAGTCACAAAAATTGGTTTCCTAATACTCTGCTAGAAATCAGATGTTTCTAATGTTTGTTGCTATAGTCATCAAAAAACCAAACAAAAAGCACCGCAACAAAAACCCCACACACACTCAGAGCACAGAAACACAGGATCTGTCTATTCAGTAGATTAAAATCCACAATACAGCAAAAGACCCTTTATGTATATATTAACCACATCCTTCTCGTCCTCATCCTATCTCCACCAAAAGCCTTGGGGTAAGAGCTGGTGGAAGGAATAATACCCCAAAAATTTCCTTTTTAATGTGTTTTTCATGCATTTTTGCTGTGTGTGTATATATATATACACACACACACAAATTCCCATTTCATTTCCATTATCACTGTAAAATATACTCCGTACACTATATTCCAATGAAGTACCAAGTGTGCAAAACAGCAGAAATAAATACCAATATGTGAAATGGATGTATCTGTACTTATCTGAATCCCAATACGTGCTACTGATCTGCAAATACACAGTAGTGGAGCAATCTTTACTCCTTGTTGATCACTGACTGTCTAGAAATTGCCATGGTAATCCTGAAGCCATACAAAAGTAACAGAGTTTGGATGTTTCTGTGGCAGAAGGCTGTCTGTTATGTGCAATGTACATTATTTGAAATCTCTGAATACCTAATTCCTGCCCCAAAATAAGGCTTACTAAAGTAATTGGAAAATATCCTGCAGCCAAGCAACCTGTTTCAGAACTACAGTGTATATTGTCTCGTTCTCCCTCACATGGAAAAAAATAGATGAGAAGTAACATAATCTAATATTGCCAACGAGACTGATTGGTTCAAAAATATTAACAATAAAAGCACATCATAATAGTTGCAGCTTTCCATAGATGAAGTCTTTCTCCAGTGACAAGAGCACCACCTATAGACTTACAAAATCTTCCTTTCATTGTGTTTGCCCTTACACAGCAGCTTAGTTTCTAGTCTTTAAATTTGTAAAATGTTTCACCTGTCACAAACTAATACTTAACAACAGTACAGTAATTGTATAGAATTTATATCAGCTGAAGGTCTGGCCCTATTTCCTTAAAAACAGTTACATTTTTAGAATACGAGCTCTGGCAAAAAAAAAAATGTGTTGATAAAGACTGTGTCATTTGGCTTGAAAGGGACTTTCAGTAACACTGCCTTTTAATGGTTCTTAAAAGACAAATGGATACATAACAATTAATACATACTAAGACAAAGTTATCTGTATGAGTGGGTGTGGAAACAGTAAAAACGTTGAATGCTATTAAGTTAGCTTAAACATCACTGTACCCTTTCTGTTTCATTAGCTACGCATGCCCTTACAATGCAGTAAGGAGCAGATAGTGAATCTATTATTTGCTTAGCAAGGGCTCAGTCCTTGCACTAGTTTCACTGAAGTCAGTGAGGCTGCACTGGTCACACAAGAGGTTCACGGTTCAGTCCTGAGGAACTTATTTCAAGATCAATGCAAACCTTGACCTACTGAGAAATACACTGATAAGTTGATAACACTGTAAAATAACACAGAATGTTAACACGTTCTGCTAATATTATAGAATCAATCAGTACAGTTCAACTCACTTTCCTTAAATACCAGTCTTTTCGCTTTACGAAAGCAAATACAGAATTTTTTATTTTTACAAAAGCATCAAGATATTGGGTGGCTATAAAAGTAATTTAAAGAAGGATGGTGAATTAAGGAGAAAAAAAAAAATCAAGCAAACTCTTTTTTCAATAATTTAATGAGTAGACACACATGAATAGCATTGGCTTATTCCTAATTACTGCTAGTAACTTTCTACATTAGAAAAAGGTTGAACTAAACCAGAACAGAACACACTCTCAAAAAAAGGTTTTTAGAAATAACCACAGGGAATAATTTTTCTGAAGACTTAGTCACAATTAACACTAGGCATAGGGAAGCTCCAATTTCATTTTGTGCTTATGTACATGGAGTGTGTAACATTTATTGTAATACACTTTACATTTACATCTAAGCCATGTAACACAGCATGAAGTTTTCCCCATCTCAGCTACATGTCATGATAGGATACAAGAGGCAAAACTCTCACATCTTCTGTCTTTTTCCTGTCAAAATAGTGTGATATTAACATCACAGAAAGCCTGATGCCTTTCTTAGCTAGTAAGAAGAAACACATGTAAAATCCTCTAGTGTTTTTCTTCATTTGAAAGAGCAAATTTACAAAAAGCAAACTGGATTTGCTCAATCTTTTCTCATCAGTCATCTGAGTAATCTTATTAAGAACAATCAGACTCCTTATGTGGAAATTTTAGGCCAAGAGATTTGCAAAAATACAGAGATTATCACTACGGTTACCAGGTCCTTATCTGAAGTGATTAAAAAGAAAATTGGCATTCACTGGGCCTAAGTTTGACCTTGCAGTTATGTAAATCCAGTTTCCCTGGTTTATTCCACTAGAATAAAAAGATTCACTGTTTCTTGTACTCTGAATAAATTCCTTTAGATCATCAGTTTCTAGCTTTGTTCATTCACCATTGTTCAAGACTGTACACGACAAAAAGAAGGAACCATAATTAGCTACAATGCCCTCTTTAGAAGCCTGATCTAGTGGGTCAATTAGCAACTAGCTGACCAACAAAACCTAGGAAAACTGGCTGCCCTCCTAAAGGATCTGGTAAGATTTTACTAGTAAGGAGAATGACCTGCCATTGGGGAACCATGAGGAACACTTAGAAAATAATAATAAAGAGTTTTCATTTTCACACAACCCTGTGAACAAAATTCAGTGGTTCAGCCACAAATAAGCCTTCAAGATCAGGATTATCTTTCACCCCCAAGCATCTCAAGATGCTTTTGTAAATGCACAGGTGTTAAATCTTGGTCACTGCCATTTCTCTTTTTCCCCTCATATATATTATTTTTATTCTTTATTTTATAATACTGCTGAAGAGTTCCAAGTTGTAGACCATGATCCCACTATATGGGGACTGCAGAAAAGCAAAATAAAAGGAGAGTTGTCGTGCATGCAAGTCATTACCCATAGTCATATAATATTTTGTAGAAGACAGAAGACTTCAGACATTGTAACGAGACCAACAGAGGAATACCAAGAAAGATGATCTCTTGGCCCACTTGATAGTATCAGCACACCAGGTAGATGTCCAAGTATTCCCAAGTTAAAAATATTTTTTAAAAGAGATAAAAGAAAATTTTGCACATACTTCGCAAAACTCCTCCACCTTCTGAGAAAGGAAATTAATATCGCTGGCAAATTTGAAAGGAGTAATGACCTTTCAGGTATGCAAAGACTCCTAATAATATAGCAACTAATGTTTTATACAGTAGAAAACAGAAAGGTTTAAAAGTTGAAAACTTGGAAGTTAAATAGCAGATGATGTAGACAAAACCAACAAGTTAGGAAAGTCACCCTTGCAGCAGCAATCTTGACAGAGATGAGCAGGAAAGCGTGAATTTGTCAAAGGTAGAACGATGGAGTTACGAAATGATGGGATTCTAACTGAGAGTATCAATTATGTGGATTATAGGTTAGGATGCGTCATAATGTTATGCAGAAAGAATGCAAAAGACCTACAGATGGCCTGAAGGTGAAACGCTAGACAAGTTCTTGTCAAAGAGCCATGATTCTCACACATAATAGTAGTAAGCTTCTTCACAGCTTGAATCAAGCTGTTGCATCACCTACATGCACTGTGAAAATTCAGGGAATTCAAACAGTTCTTGTATAATACTGTATTAGACTCCCAACAAATTTAAAATAATTTATTATTGAAGAGCAATTTAACTTTTCATTCTCTTTTATTAACGTAAGGATATAACTATACTACTTAATTTACGTACTAAAGAATTCACTATGAGAGGCCACTGGAGAATGCATTGAGATTACAGTTCTGAGTAAGAAAACACCGGTTTTCCGATTTGTTCATATTAACTGGCAATAAGCTTATAATAAATTTATGCAATCAACACTAAATTCATGAAAATAACTGCCTGGCAGAAAGAATGACTGTCTAATGAGAGCTCAATATAGAGGACTAAAAAGTAATATCAGAAGCTAATAGTTTTAGAGCCTTCTACAACCAGAAAAGCCAAGGTGGAAGAAAGGATTTTAATTATTTTGTTCTTTTACAAGGTAGACATTTCTGATGACTAAAATTACCATGAGAGAGGCAAAAACCTCACACTCCAATATTTAATTCTACAACACCCCATTTATATTGGGAATTTTTTCCTTAACTGTTGGAGGGGAAGAAAAAAAAAAAAAAAACAAACCCACAACACAAAAACAAAACACCACACATTTTTCTAGCCTAAGCAGGAGAAACACTTTTTTTCCCTAAGCCAGGCTCACACTGAGGGGATAGCTATTAGATTTTCTTCTGATGGATTTTTCTCATTTATTTAATCCACCAAGGGTTAGTAGAGTAGTTGTAGGAAGTACATTTGCCAACAATCAAGTTGTGATTATCGCAATCATGACTTTTTGATTTTGCCTGCCCAGGCAGCAAACAAAAAATATTGAATCTGGACCATTGCACAGCAGGCTCCCAAAAAACACTGCAAGATACATGTGTGTGCACTTATATTCATCAGGATATGAAAAAAGATGATGGAATTTCTTTTTAATACAATGTCATGGACATGATCTTACTTTTGGCACAGTTGGAAACAAATTGCTAGCAGTGTCAGAAGCCAGAAAGAGCACCTGATTCAATGTAGTTTCCAAATCAATGAAAAGCATTTCAAGCTTTCTGACTGTCAAGGTTTTTCTTTATCACTTGTCACCATATTAAGCAGCTCTGTATTTTAGGGATACCATGACTCTGGATTTTCTCCTGGCTTTTGTGAAATTATACTTCATTGGTGTGAAAACTTCTCCTATTCTCTCTTAGTCCTAAAGAGTTGTTTTCAGAATCTAGTAGATAGCTTCAGGTAGAAGCAGAAATTGGTGTTTGGGTCTTGGTGTTAGTTTCGTTTACAAAGTGGGCATATTTCTGAATATAGATGAAGCAAAAGGGGATAATCCTTCAGTTCTCTTCTTTCCCCAACTTGAAGTCCTTCCTAGGAAGCACTATATTTAAAAATAATCCTCTCATTGTTCAAAATGTCCTTTCACGAGGATTCTGTGCAAAGTCGAGTATTGTTCAAGTTGTCATTACGTGAATCTGACCTAGTTTAGTATTTGAAATGAATTCTCTTCAAAAGTCCATCCAGACTGGCAATTCAAGGAGATCTCAAGCTTAAGAAAACAAAATTCTGAAATTTATTGATAGAACTTTTGGAAGAAAAAAAAAAAATCACAACAACCTTCTGAGGCTTTTGTTCTGTACTAAAACAAAATCAAAAGTCCGCTAATACTCTGTTTTTGCAAAAAGTCAAAAAAAAGAATCTATAAAAATGTCCATTTTGAATCAAATAGGTTTTTTGTTGAAGAAGCCTTCCTGGCTAAGCTTTGTGGTAATCCTTATGGCCCCATGGACCGTCTTCAATAGGAGGGGCTTCAACAGAAGCTGAAGAATTTTGCCAAGTTAGTCTAACCACAGTAAAACTGTCCCATGGGCATTTTGACAAAGTTAGTAAGCTTTTTTTTACAGAAGTGTTCAACTTTTGGACAGACGTAATATCATTATGAGAAAGATACAAGAAGTAAGTGCTATAATATCATTTGGAACAATATGAATATCACAGAAAAAAAAAAAATCAATTTTATACTAGGCTGGCTGGGACATTTAACAAAGATTTCTTATGTACCACAACTCAGAGTGCCATAAAATTGAAGTAAAATTAAATAATGTCCTGGTGCTTAAAGTAACAAAGAAGCAGCTTTAGAATGATATTTATCAAAGAAAGTAATCAGCAGTGGAACATGAAACGCATAAAGACTATAAGAATGGAATTAATTTACAATTTAAAACAGGTGTTTCCATCTTTGATGGCATGAACAAGTAACTAGTTAGAAATTTTTGTTCAAATAAAGAAAATTATTTTTTCTTTGCTTGGTTTAAATCAGAAAAAAAAAAATAGGTAAAGTATTTCTTGAAGCTTACAAACTTATTCTGAAACACGTTCAGTCTTCAGAGAAAAGCAAGAACAAACCCAACAAAATTTCAGCAGATTCTAAGGAGAGGTTTTCTTGCTGGGTGAGGTTTTTTTGCTTGGGGTTGGGGTGGGGGTTTTGGAGTTTTTCTAAGCTTTTTTTGAATGAAGTCAGTTCACTGGAGTTAGATCACATCAAACTGCTGGCCACAATGCATAAAGTTGTGCTCAACAATCTTAAAATTAAATTCAATTAAGCTTTACATTTTGAGGTCTGTTTCTAATAATTTTGAGTATGTAAACAGTAAAACTGTGTCAAACAACAACAAAAAAATTTTATTATGACTATTTCAGCTGGATGCATTTTAAATTAAACCTCTGGCTTAAAGAGTATTTGCAAACCAAAAAATCATCTAGCAGGACTTTGAGCTGTAAAACACAATGCTGGCTGAAGTGATTATTAAAATAGAGCACTGTACAAAAGCATGTTATCTGTGGTTGCAGAATAAGTGCTTATCCAAACAGGATATTTTCCTCCTAATACTTGTAGACATTGTATAAAGGATGGAAGTAAATTGGCAAAAACAGTGAATCCAGACAAACTGACATTTGTATGGGTGGATGTATTCTAAGAACAGATAAGCACATGGCTTCCTCCCAATCAACGGCCCATTTTCAGGACTCGGCCATTAACCGTGCAGAAAGCCACTGCTGTAACTAAAAAAGCTAGAGGAATGGCTTTTAATTTTAGCTAAATACTTTTTAAGCAGTATTCTTTCCCATATGATTATCCAGTCTCCACTGGAGATTACTCACTGGCAATAAGCAGAAAGATGAGACTAGATAAACTCAGTTTTATTTTTTTTTTAATCTAACATCCTCAGACAGACATTCAGCTTTTCCATTACTGCTGTCAATCTAGCTATCTAGGGGAGCTGCAGATATTCTCCAATGAAAATGTTTATTAAATATCTCAACATAAAAACATGCAACACATCACATCTGTCTAGCACTGTATTACTCATCTAAGGCTTTGACATAACAGATTGAAGCACAAGTACTACATTAAATAAAGTCTGTATCCCTGCTGTATATTATCAGCAGGGAGACACTACTAGCTGTCTCAAAAATAGGTCATTTTCTAATAGTATAAATAGAATGGATACATATTTATTATTAGACAAGAGCTTTTTTGTTTGTTTTTTAAACAATTATAAACAAGTTTAGTTATCAAAAGCAATGATGATCTTGAAGGGTACATAATTTCCATTTACCCATCAGTTTTGTATCCATTAGACTTCAACTAAATTGACACATTTTAAGCTGCCCTTTGATATCCATGATAACTGTGGGCTACTGAAATGGCAGACATTTTATCACATTGAGCTTGCTGTATAAAAATAAGTTATCCGCTTGTCAGAAAAAATTGGAACTAATTTCTGACCTCTGTATTTAAGGCATAAGAAAATCTCAAGCTGATAAAATTTGTCTGAGCTTCCCTAAAAAAATACATACAATGACACAATATTCTAATAAGAGTATAGTTAAAAAAAATAAAAGCCACCTGGATAGTAATTTCACATGCAGTCTTATGCTTACTGAATATCATATATTTATTTTGTGTTTTTAACTTAGGTGGTACTCCTTTTTCAAGTACATCTCTTGGTTGGTGTCACCTGCTAAGTA
The DNA here is from genome assembly GCF_965183815.1 of Platalea leucorodia. Taxonomy (NCBI): domain Eukaryota; kingdom Metazoa; phylum Chordata; class Aves; order Pelecaniformes; family Threskiornithidae; genus Platalea; species Platalea leucorodia. Next base: position 65,808,915 of record NC_138827.1, read on the forward strand.
AACAGCCTCTTGAATAACAACGTAACATCATGGTTTGCAAATGCATAAAAAAAAAAATTAACTTACAACTAAACAAACAGATAAGAAATTTTAAAATTCAGTTAAATCAGCGTAACTTGTTCATTTCGTCCTTTCTGCTGCCAGCTAGAAAAAATCTGGAATGTGTATTTAAGCAGCACACACTAAAGCCTGTGTGCACGTTTGACTTGTCCTATGAACGTGCACAAAACCACGCTGCACTTACAGGTGAGAGCTAAATCCTCTTCCCTCCTAAGGCACATCTGAAAAACATTTGACTGTTCTAAAAACATACAGAATTTATATAGGCATTGGTGGAGGCACCACTCTGTTCTACTTTGACTCCTTGCTAGGAGTGATTTCGCATCAGGCTGCTGGGACAAGGTGCATGTGAGCTATGACCGGGAAAGACAGTTTTTAGAGGGGGAAAACTTGCTGGCTTAAAAGTTCTGGCTTAAATACTCAGAGCTGTTTAAAGGACAGAATTTCACCAAAGTCAACAGAATTTTCACTTTCCATCATACAGATGTTATACAAGAGGAAAGAATGAAACTCGCTAGTTTACTTCTGTTTTTATTGAGTTTTGTTATGATGGTCAGGTTTAGGAAAAGAAAGATGCTTGGATAATTATGAAGAAAAAACACACTGTTGGAAGGAACACTATTTGCCTTGTCTCTAAGGCTCGTGGGGAACACAGAATGCTGTTGTTCACAAAGGGTAGAAAAACAACTTTGTTTTGGGAACTTCAAAAGGGAGCGTATGGAGTAAAATTAACACAAGTTAGTGGCCTGAAGTCCTGTCCAGGACAGTGACATTGTCTTGCAAAAGGTGTACAGAAATACTGTCACTTTGGACATTTGAAAATAAAATTGAGGAAAGAGAAAGAACATCAGTTTAGGAATTCAAGTATTTCTGAATAATGGATAAAGATGAAAGATTTCATTTCACCTTGGGAATTTGTGTGCTTGATTGAACTTCTGTAACTCCCAGGGGTGTAAGACTAGAAACTCCCAGCTCGATAGCAGCTACTGTACAGGGATCCCTCTGCATGATGAGCATACGTGTAGCACCAACACAAGAGAACTCAGGCAGAGTTGTTAGATGTATAAATCATTTGAAATAAATTTGCCTCTTGAAAGTGCCATGCTCATCCTCTCTCTCTCTCTCACTCAGACAGTCCAAACGTTAGACCACATACCAGGAAAATTAATAGACTCAGACTCTGACCTGTTTCCTCAAAACTTTGTGACATTTCAATTAAAAAAGAATTCATGATTTACATTTTAGTACCTTTTATAAATCATTCTGAAACAGTCCTGGTTTCTGTCTGTCAGTGAAAAAAACAAAACTCAGATCATGGAAAGAGGATAGCTTTTTCATTTAGCTCACTGGGGAATGGAAATTTTCTGGAATTTTAAAAATCATCACCAACTCCTGAATGTCTGTGCAAAATCCCAGAGCGTAACATCGAGTTACTTTGCAAAGGCATCTGACTACAAACCTCAGCCTCCAACAAATGAAGTACAGCTCAGCTATAATGATTTTTCTATAACCATCTCCATAATAATAGCTAATTAAGAACAAATTATGTTGTCTAGTGTTATAAAATGGTTACAAATACATGCAGTAACTGCTTTAGGCTTTTTTTTTCTTTTAAAAAAACTCCAAAGTATACCGCATAAAATATTTTCCAAAAAACCCTTGCAAAGTAGTTTTAATGAATCTTTCATGGTTCAATAAACTATTGTATTAGGTCATTCTCCTGATGAAGCAATGTTCGAATCTCATTATATTTATTCAGAAAGGAATAAGGTACTAGTGTTATTGGATTTCTTATAATTAGTTAAAAAGCAATTTTTTGGAATTTCCTTTGCTTATGCTCATAGGGTTTAAAAAAGAAAAAGAAAGGGTTGTGACAAGTAATATTGTGCTGTATGTAAGTAGAACATAATGCATCACACACAATAACAGTTTTCTGGCATCCTACAGCTGGGATGTGCTTTAAGCTTCAGGGTAAGACAGCCTCTTTCTGTTACATCCTTCCCCCTCCTGTCATCTCTACTTTTCAAAACACCAGACCTGAGAATAAGCTTTAATGGCTGAATGCTCTGAAGAAAATACACCAGGCGGTCCCTATAGCTGATGCATAATTAATAGAAAGTAAATCAGTTGCTTTGTATAGGGAATAAAGTAAAAGCCCAGTCAAAATAACCAGCCTCATCACAACATTCTGTTTCCAACAGAAATTAATTTTGTGAGCTGCAGGAGTTTGAAATAAACATGTGAGTGCTAAAAAGACCTATTGCCATCATCTCAGCATGGAGAGAAAGACTGAAAGGTACTTTCAGAATAAGGGTTACAGTCTCAGGACTACTCTGGGTATGGACAATATTTTTCCCCCCGTGACCTTTAGGAAAAAAAAAAAAAAAAAGTAGAATAAATAGTACCACATGTCTTCTCAGCTGGAACATCTGTGGCTAAGAGGTTGGCACACATTTATAATCTTAGATGACCATATGAATCTAACCATAATTGACAGACATGGCTGTAATGACAGTTTCATTGATTTTCACTGGGACCAGGGTCCTCAGGCTTGAAGTACTAAATAGCATTAAAAGAACATGAGATTTCTTGAGCATTCACCAAGAAAAATATTCTCACATTTTATAATCTATAGCTGTTTTTTTTTTTTTCATATGAGCCCAAAGATAGCCTGAACAAGTTGATATAAAAGGAATCTGTTGAAGGTTACTAAATACACAGAAACTCATAAAGTCCCTGCTTTGACAAAAGCTAGAGTCTGGAAAAGCATTAAGAAATATCAAATATACTTATCCTGCTCCTGTGTAGAAACCTGCTTGTGAGCACTGCTAGAAATGGGCTCATTGAACCCAGTAGAGATCTCTCAAGTTCTTGTTTCACACAAGATATAATCTATGTAATTGCAACTCCTTGTAGGTAGGTAATAAAGCAGCATGTCAATAGCACACTAAATGCCATTTTATAAAAATACAGCTTTTTATTAAACAAACTGAAGGCACTTAAAAGTGTTTGAGTGAAGCACAAATTATGTTATCCATAGCAAACAACACAAACACACAATTTGTGGGTGCCAAAATCCCCTCAGGTTTTGAAAACGTCTCCTCCCCTCCCCACATTCAAGATGTTTTTCTAGATTCAAGATTATTCCAGCACAACTTCCTAAAGACTTTATTCCATCCTTATACCTGCCAGCATTTTTCATTCCCTCTAAAATATGTTTTCAAAAAAATATTTCCCAGTGGAAAACTCCAAACAAAAGCAACTCCAAAAGATTTCACAGATATACTTTATCAAAAAATAATTGGCTTGCTAAGGAATTCATAAGCCTGTAACGCATAACTACAAACCTCTTTCAGCTGTGATCAAGACATCCGTATTCATAAATTTTAAAACTTAAAGAAGTTTCTTATACGCTGGATAGAAGCTTTTTAAAAAGAAAAAATAAATCAAGCTCTCATAGGATGGGTAGGTGAATCTTTGTTTCCACAGCTTTGTTTCCTGCTTTGGGGAGTACTGCCTTTTTAATGGAGTTCCATGAGACATTCAGGGAATATACTCATGTACTGAAATACATTCACATACTGAAATACTGAGACAGAGAGATACAGAGGGAGCCACCTTCTCTGTATCCTGGATTTCTACATTTGATTCACACTCTTATAAACACTTTTGAAGAAACAGTTTATGTTGAATACTTTTCAGCACTTCATGATATAACCATTGCTACATTCTGATATGAAATAAAAATTATGCACCTGACCTGGATTTATATCCGAAAGAAACAAGGGCACAAAATTGGGGAAGGGTAAAAAGCCTTGTACTAAAGCAATCATGCTTTTGCAATGCACAAATGAAGGAAGTCACAAAAATATTTTCAGGAAGACTGACTATAGAAAGCAAGTATTTGGAGATGGCAGTTTTGATTCTCTCACTTTTCTCTTATTCTTGCCCATGCTTAGCGACCTCCTGATACCACATCAGTCTTAGAATGGAACTATAGCTTCTCACAGAGTAACCATTCTAGGGAGACTATTTTGCACTATTTTACATCACTTCTTCTAAGAGTCTGTAAAGTAGCATCAGCTATCTACTATATTACACTCATTGATTGGAACTGAAATTATTATTAATGCAAACAAATTTATGAACAAAAACTATTCCTCTTCATTTATCTGGCACTTTCAAACCTGATATGAGCTATATAACTAAGACTTTTTTTTTTAAACTGATCCAAATACTCATCACAGGTTAACCTCTCCCTCTCCCACTCCACCCTCTCCCAAAACTTCCAAAAAAATTGTCTAACTACATTAGAAATAATTTTAACTCAAATACATGAAAATTTCCTGTTCAACTTGATCAGATTTGTGAGTTTCAGGCATGATTCAACACACGTTGAGAAATGTATGATATCTTTCTCTGCAGATTCTAGAAATTCAGCTACTTTGAATCAGCCTTAGCCTTCACAGTCACTGAGGAAGTGTCCTCTTCTAACTGGTATAAGCTTCATTTTATTTAAATGAAAGTAATAGCAGCTACACTGGGATGAATCCCTGCAAAGAAGTACACGCAAGCATGGCAGCTGCCCACTGCTCCTGTAACCTGTGAAGAAATTCTGGGCCAATACAGAACATCCTTAAAGTCTATCTTCAGGGAAATTTTTCTGGAGGGGACAATAAAAAGAAGAAGAAAAAAATGCATTTCTGTGGAATCCTGGATTTTGGCAGCAGCACCTCACCTCTTTCTAAAGGAAAGAAAACATGAGTGCTCTCCTTTCAGTGCACCCCGAGAAATCTGTTGTGATTGCCTCATCCTCAAAGAGGAAACTAGAACTAGAAAAAATTCAGAGTAGGGCAACTAGTTTAACTACAACTATTGAACAGCTTCCATAAAAGAAAGGGTTAAGCAGAGGAGGGTACTTCAGTTTGGAGAAGAGATGACTGAAGAAAAAGCGGAAAAAACAACAGACAGCTATAAATTCAGGAACTGCACAGAGATGAACAGGAAGCAATTGTTCACTGTCTTTTATACAAGAATATGGAAACATCAAACTAAACTAGCAAGCAGCAGATTCAAAATGAACCAAGATTCTTCACAATGTGCAACGGGGAGACCTTTTGACAATCTTACATCCCAGGTGCATAGTTATGAACGCTGCCAGAGACAAGTTACTAAACCAGAAATATCTTTGATTTACTACACCCTTGCAGCTTCATTGTGTTCAGAGACACATTCACCATATAGGTAAAATCCACCAGCAGAAAGCCACACACATCACGCCATGAAACAACTAACTTGATCTTAACCCCTTTTAGCTCCTTTGCAATGACCTGAACAAAAGTATGCCAGTACGGGTGTTTTTTTCCTGATATACTTAATCTTTCTTTAAATTAAATGTATTCTCAAATCTTTTTAACAGAGGGTTTTTTAATTATTATTTCTAGCATTGTTTTTAATAAACAAAACAACAACTAAACCAACCCAAAACAAAAAACCACCCATGACAGTTAAGGTCCACTTCAGAAAGAAATAAAATTGTTTCAATCATTTTATTAACAATCACTGCAGCAAGGTACTCTTCAAATGAAACAGAAGCTAGTGAAAGTTACTTCCACTTTCAGAACTGATTTGATTATGAATATGAATAATTATTTGTATATCTATAGATAATTTTAAGCAGAAAATTATCCAATCACACAATTCAAAATTTCATCTTAAAATGACTCAGAAATCATGCTATAGGCTGGTTAATTCACTGTTAGTAAGTGTTGGTCTGCTGCATAGACTTTGCATAGACTACAACAATTGCAAATCACAACCCTTAGGGAGAAGAGCCTCTGAGAGACTACTGTTTTTCTTCACACAAAGTTCATTTGCCCCTAAAGCCTAACACTGCACCTTAACTATGCTGAATGACTGGCACAGGAATTGCTTGATATATATGTGTGCTTGACCTCATCACATACATCCATCACATTTCCAAGCTGCTACAATTAAACAGGACTATTTTTACAAATTTGCTCAATATTCAAAATTTGCTCAGCGATTTACCTGCAACAGCAAAAGCAATAATTTTAACTGTTCCCTGGCAGTGTAGTTCAGCATATTCCTGATAGTGATTCAAAACACATACAACCCTGCTGTTCAACCAGGTAATGCAGTGATTAGGCAGCTTTCCAGCAAACAGTTCTTAAGATGGCTTCATAAAAATGCCATTTGGAAAAAGCTTTATTTCTTGTTGGTGAATTTGATAAGATATTGCGATAACTGCTTAGAGATATATATACACACACACACACAGTCCACCAAGTGAGTTAAATTCTGTTTCCACAAACACTATCACTGCTTTTGCAGTTTAAAATACTATAAACTAGTTCTTGTGTACATATAAGATATAATTTATTTGGGTGCTGCTTTTTATAAACACACACATGTAACGTTCTAAACACATGCAATGAAAGAGGTGAAAATATCCAGAAAAACAGTCAATAATAGGCAACTTCCCAAGTAGAAACCTAGTGGCATTATCCGAATTATAAATTGCCCAGACCAAAAACCAGTCTGGAGGTGCAGGAAAGAAACCCTCTTGTTAATGGAGAAAACACAGAATCAGAATCTATATCTTCTTTTGAAGTTCTACCCTAGGTAATACCCTTAAGCTAAATCCAAAACTTCCAGAAATAAGCAGAAACAGTGCAACTCAGATTAAAAGTAAGAAAATCAGTCAAACAAAACCTAAGTTTTAATAATAGTAATTCTTAAACTTAGTGCATCAGTTTGTTATCCCCAAATGAAGAAAAGTGTTTAGCTTGTTTTAACAGCAACCTATAAAAGACAGTATTCAATTGCAAGCTTTATTGTTTAAAAGTGTTTTGGTCAAAACAAAAACAAAACGCAAAAAATATGATTCTTTTTTGTGATAATAGCTGACACTTATTAGCAATAACCTCCTACTCTCTCCTATTTTCACTTCCTCCAAAAGCAACAGAAAAAATTCAAAGCAACCTCACATGTGTTCAGCTTCAAATTTTTATTTGCTGTTTTTGGAAAAAGCTTTATAATGGCTTCATTGAAGGCTCTTTCAAAATCTAAATGCATCTAATTTAATAGAGCAATAAAGCTGCATAAATTACAATTATGTAAGACATTTTAAATTTGGAAAAATGCTTTAAACTAATGTGCAAAAGAGGTAACATCCAGAGAATGTCAAATGAAAAGGAAGCAATTTATGATGATAAAGTAGTATTGAAAGCCTTAGTACAAACTGCATGAAAAGGTAAAATAAAAAAACCTGAATCTGTTGTTTGTTTTAAACAAAGTCTTAATATTTAAGATATGTAAACCAATGTCATCTTTGTAAAAAAGACTCCATCTCTTTTATAAATGGGTCCAACTAGCCCTAGCAAAAGTGGCAAAAATGTAAATGTTTTGAAACAGTCTATGCATATGTATTAACCCATCTGCACTATAGACTATATACTATGAACTATATACTATACGTATCTTGTATACCATAATATTTTACATGCTTATAAAATGACTACAATTCAGAACCTTGCAATCCAGTTTCCTAAGATAAATAAACATGACAAAATTACTCAACTTCCATTCTCTATGGAAGGGTAAATGCAAAGCAGTTTGCAGTTCACTGTGGATTTAAATATTCCGAATGCTGATAGTTTGCAAGACGATTACAAACTTTCTTATGTCAAAAATTAACAGCGGAGTGGAGTCTATTTCAAATTAATTTGTCTAAACATATAATAAAGCAATTATGTTAAGCAAATTATAATATACACATAGTTACATGAACTATTGCATTATAAGGCAACTGTCTGAAACACCTGGCAGTTTCACAACTAAATGCTACTTCAGCTTATTTGGCTGAACAAGGGCATCTTAGCGCTTCTACCTTTACAGCTGGGGTCTACCATTAACATGAGAGTTCCAGATAGGCAATACCAGGAATCTTATTAACCATCTTAAAAAGCAGCAGGTAAGAAGGGAGATATTGTGAACTTGCTGATCTTATCCCCTTCCAATTCATGGAAGTTTTGCATGCTTAAAAAATAGAACTAGCTTTTCCATGACATCATTCGGCTTCAGTACCGATGCTTTTCATCAACAAAACTACCGTGTACATGGATGTATGACTTAACTTCTCCTTTCAGGGAAGCAATTCCTAATTTTATTTTTTTTACTCTATTTCCTCAGATCATAATTCTAAAACTCCTTTTCATTTTCTATCTCATTTCCGTGGCTTAATTCTTCAGTACTGCTAAGTGAGGTTCCCCTCTTGGTTCCATAAAGCTACACTGAGTTACAGCAGCTGAGAATCTGTTGATTGCCCAGTACTTACAGCTTTCCCTCACGCCCTTATTGATGATTAGATTTTTACAATATTTTAATTCATTAAAAGCTAATTTCACTGAAATATAACCGATGGGTAAAAAGCTCAGTCCAGCTCACTAGAGGGGGTTTGACAATTACTTCAGGAGGACTAGCTTTCAACCTAGGTTGCCTTTCCTGTTTGGCTGCTTTTAAAAGATAATAAATTTGGAAAATCATACATCTGTTTAGGGATTCTTACTATGGACCTTGCAGGCCATTGTAACTACAGAGGAGCGGCCTTGTATTGAAAAACCTAATCCTGCCGAAGTAGAAAAGCATTCTGCCATCAATTCAATAGAACTGATATTTGGCCTCTAGAGTATAACAGAATGACAAGAGCATGAAAATACAGCATTAACAACTGTGTCAAAGAAAACAGTAAATACAATCCAAATCTTACTATTTCCTTGGTAAGCTCACAGATAGTGAGACAGTGAAAGAGGAACATGTTATACAGTAGAGATGCAACCCATTTTCCTAAAGGTGGGGCATCTGCTGATTGCAACAGGCTTCAATTTAAATTTGAAGGCATGCTTTTTACACCATTTGTATAAGACAGATCCTATCTGACATCCTACTTTAAATGGAAACTAGCAGGCAAGTAGGGTAAATTAAGTCTATAGGTAAAAATTAAAATTTTCTATACCTGCTTATACTTTCATATATCTTCCAAAATGATAGGGAACAGCACCAATGAAAGACATGCTTGCATCAACAGAGCCTGGGTGGACTATCCTAGCTGGTGGATACAATCCACTAACACACACATTATGTGTGTGGTTTAACAACATCATGTTTAAAATTCAACCCCCAGAAGTCTTCCACCAAAGCTTCATCCAGCTTAGGAATGGACCTTCTGTTTATATCATCAATTTCTTAGTTTTCCAATTGAGTTGCCAAACAGCAGCTAGCGCAGCACCACTAAATAAATGGAGCTGTATCACACATCAGCTTTACTGAAAGCGCTTACAAATTTAACCATCAGAACCACTAAAAGAAAAGCTAGGGCTACTTTTCTGAGCAGTTTCTTTGTGGTAGTCACACTTGAAATGACTCATAGGAAATGTCCACTCGTTTATGCTATAGGGTCCAAATTTCCTTACACATATTTGAACATATATAGCAAAATTATAATGCAGCTTCACAGAATGAATCACAAAAAAAACCCCGCAATGGAGCACTAGACTTCAGAGGGGACTTTCACCTTAGTCACCACCTTCAGTTGTTTGGTTTTACTCCAAGGCTCTTTAATCTTTATCCTTGGCCTTTTCCTCCAGCTTTCCCTCACCAACTGTGGTGTAGAGCCATACTAATGAAATCAAATAATCAGATGTACTACATGTTTCTTTAAAGATGGGATAAATTTATTCTTAACATTCCTAAAAAACCAGAGTAATTAAAACCTGACAATGCAATACTGTTTTTATAAGTTGAGTGCCTACAGCTATGGGTGTTTCTTGGTAGTAGCAAACATGGAAGAGGAAATAACATAACCTCATGGTCTGTACTATGAGACTGCTTGTTATAAATCACATTTTTACACTGTTATATTCAACAGAGTAGATCAATATTCAGTAGATAGATCCTTAAGTCACGGACACACCTGCAAATACTGGTTATTGATCAACATTTCACAAACACATTGCAAAAAACCTAAAGCAACCATATAGGAGAGAAAATGAGGACTTTATAGGAGGTTGACATTAAAAATCCAGTCTTTGAAATAACGTAAACTGATTTTAAAGTGAGGCTAGCTTTTTAAATGTTAAGAGCATAAAACTGAAGAATTCATTTAATTTACTGTCAGTTGAACATTGCTAATGTAAATTATAGATAACTGTATCAGGTCATTCTTGACTAAATTAAATGTTATCTATCATTATGACATTACTAAAGGCTTTTAAAAATTCTGTTGTTAAAGGCAATCAATTTTAAATTACACTATGTGTATTCAGTCAGTGTTCTAACCAATGATGAGGCAAATATGTCTTAAGGTGATAGTAGGGATTTATGCCTCCAAAACTTTTGATCTAAAATTTAAACGAGTTGGAATTTGAAAAGCAAATGAAGCTTTACAGAATTTTGCCCACAAAGCTCTTCCTTCCTTTTTGATTTATTTCTGGTCACCACTTGTTAGATTGAAGCTTGCTGAAAGTATTAACCCCTTTTGAGACCCACCAGCATTTTCAGCCCGATTCAAAATCCACTGAAAGCAATGAAAAAAACTTCTGTAAAACTTCAGTGATACCTTCTAGGATCTGTAAGTGCTTGGCAGCTACAAGCAGTAGGACTGAGAGGGCTTTGAATAAGTTTCATGATGATCAGCACATGATTTGACAACCAAATATTTTTTAAAACATCAGAGATAAATATTTGCATCTCTTCAGTATAACAGTCTCTGCTCTGAGAAAACTTGCTGTACAATGCAAATATCAAAGCTATAAAATTAGGAACTATATATATAGCCGTAAGATATGGAAAAGTTAAGAAGAAAAAAAAAACTTAATTTGTATGTATGTATGTGAAAATACATATGCCTACATCCGACACGTACGCACAGATATTCATATATATAAAAAATCTACAATGACTTCTCAAAACTCTCACTGGGGAATGCCAGGCAATATATTCATTTCAGCCAAACTGGTACTTAGGCATTCTCTTGACTGTGGGCATTCTGGGTCACGCTCATTTCTTTTACAATTTTTCCTGCCATGGAAGTGAAAATGACATTGATTTTTGTTCCTTGGCAAAGTTACTGTTATCCTCCTTGTTGACAGAATCACTATCACAGATGAAATTTTGTGTTTATTTTTTAAGCAATTGTCAGTAATAGTGTCTATGCTGTATATATACCTCCATCATGCTGGAATAGCATGATCCTTAAAAGAAACTTCCTTTCTAAACCCTTGAAAAGATATTCTGAATACACTCAGTAGAATTGGAAAGTGTCAGCTATTAGCAGTAAGAATTTACCTCCACAATTTAGTCAGTAATTAGACACAAGTAATTTTGCCCGGGGGCGGGGAATGTTCCTTACCATATTCCCCTTTCACCCCCACGTTTTAAGCATGTAAGTAGTTCTTTTGACAGACCTGAGTTTGCTTTCATCATGAATCAAACATACAGCAAATTTCTTCAGTTGCATCCTACAGCAAAGGGCTCACAGCTATCCGTCTTGCTTTTGGGGAAGGAGGAAGTTGGCAAAACACAAATGTTGTTCCTAATGATGCAAAGACACTGTACACAATCATTGTATGTATATATTATTCCTATGAACAGCTCTCAACTCCTGTGAAATTCTGGAACTCAGGACCCAGTTAACTAGTAATTTTTATGGATTATGCAATATTTGCTTGAGGATGTATGTATCACTGGCTTCTGCAGGATAAACTGTCAGACCTTTTATGCATTCATCAGTTTGCAATTTTCACACCTTCCGGTAGGTGATCTGGAAAAAGGATATAAGCCACTAATATTCACAGATTGCTCAGAATATCTGTCAAGCAGTTCAGTACAAAACTGTACTGAAGGACATAAGCAGTCTGAGATAGATACTGTACAGAGCAGTGATAATTTCACCACTGAACCGACATTTATAAGAGTACAATAGCTTTTGCAGTGCAGACTTTTTGATGTTCTTTCTGTATTATTTTGTTAGATCAAATGTCCAATCTATCCAAATCAAATACAGAAATGTTTTTGAAAGATTGCATTTCTCCCCAGAGTTAATGTTAGGATCAGATCAACTGCAAAGGTATTGGTATTCATATCTGAAACTTTTCAACTGAAGACAACCCTTGTCTTTCACTTCAACAAAACAAATTTGATATACCTCACAAGGTTGGCGAGTACCCTCCAGTATCATTCTGATGAAAACGGTGCCAAAATAATACTGCCCTCCTTTGTCCTTCTGACTTGCTTTCTTTGCTCATCAGTTGTGGGAGAAGAGGAAATCCCCTTTTTTCCCTGCTTGCTAAAGAATACACCTATACATACCTGCCAATAGACATGGTTTTGGCAACAGAAATACTCTATAAAATGTTCCTACTTTGGTATTACAAGGAAAATTATATCTTCTAACAGTGTCTCAAACATGATCTTAAACAGTTCAGGAGATAATTTAGAGACAATAGCAGTTAAATCACTGTATACACTCAAATGTAATCTTTTTGTTCCCTGGTACATCCCTAAACTGCAGATTGCTGCAGACTAGGAGAACATAGTGGGGAAGGATCACTAAAAATCTTTATCTTGTACTTTTTACTATTTACCTTCTACTAGCAAGTGCAACTGTTTTTACGCTCTCAAATATATTCGGGTTACTAGATATAACACTTGGATCTTGGCTCTAGCTATTCATGTCTTCTCTTTTTTTTTTTTTTCTTTATTGAAAAAAATTAGTTAGCTAAATACGGAAAATAAATACCTGAAATACATGAAGATAAACAAAAAAGCCAAGTTATGCTTGGAGACGTGTCACAGGAAATTCTTTTCTTCCCCCCCTTTCTTTCTTTTTTTAAAAGACCTAGATCCCAGGAAGACAACAGAAATTCATTTCAGGAAATATTTCAATACCCATTCAATAAAATTACAGAGGCTTGGATTCTTTATGTCTATTTCTGCAATCTCATGTAAAGACCTTTACAGGAAAGAACACAGTTAAGACATATTTGATATTCTGCTTTTAGGAATTCCTTCATTAAAGGGAATTCTTTATCTGGTGTTTTCTACAACTTCGTAAGACAGTATAGTTTGTATCACACACTGATATTATTTAGCCTGAAGAGGATTATTTTCAGTAACGAAATTGTGTAGTGATCTCAGTTTAGTCCTTCTATTTCTGATCTGAATCTTGTTCGCGGCACCTTCTTCAATTTTATCCGGTGCACCCTCCAGAGAGGCATCCCCTATCCACCACCCAGGGGACGCGCCTTCTAGCCGTGCAGCCCCAGCCGAAGGAGTCCTTCTATTTAGTCCCTTTAAATTCACATTCAAAAAATACTTAAATCTATAGACAAAAATATTTTAAATGCAAGAACTATGACATATACATTGATAAAAATATACAACAAAAACTTTAAGGAGAAAGGGTCCATAGTTAGCCACACACATATGCAATATTTTTCTTTCTTTTTTTCTTAGTTTAACTGTACAACTTAATCTTCATGCCAGTTTCATGTTCATTCAGAACATTTTGTGTGAATGCTCTTGAAAATTAGGCACAATAGCAAACAAATCTAAGTGAAATAAAGCAAGAAACAGAATAGTTGGAAATATTAAAAGAAAAGAGACTTCAAAAATGTATTCAGAAATTCCTAACACAGTTGCTATTGATAAGTGGGAAATTAACAGCTCTGTTTTTAAGGAACTATTTAATGTTTTAGTAATAGATATATCAGGAATACAGAAATAAGAAGCGGGGGGGAAATGATGGAAACACCATACTCTATCTCAATAATGTTGGAAGGTGGAAGTCAGTGAGTAAAACAACAAAACAAAAACCTCACAAAAGCAACAAAAATCCAAGAAAAAATATTAACATTTTATATATTAATAATAGATATTAGTTTTCATTAAGATCATAAGTGTACCATTAGACAGTAGCTTAATTTAATCCAGACAGAAAAGGATAATACTAATTTTTAATAAACTTTTAAATAATAGTTGAACTAGTAAACACTGAAACCTTTTTGAGAGCAGAGCAGGGTAGGAGCAATACAACATTATTCAACATATGAATGCTATTCATAATGAATGAATGAACATGAAGACCTGTGACAAACCTTTAGCAAGTGGAGGGCATAGTTCTGAGTTGTGGAGATCACTGGGATTAATAGCAGACTAAGGCTCAGACTAAGTATAAACCACAAGGTTCATAGAGCTTTGCTCACCAGATGATCAGCTAAGCCCTACAGAATCTAATTTCTGAATTTACGCATAGAGTAACAGAAAATACGACTCCCATAGACATTCCCTTTTTTAAAAAGATATATATAAATATATGGAAAAACCTATATACAGACCCAAGTATGCGATCACAGTCATATCAGCGTTGGTCTGGACATATCATCAACGTGTAATTTTAGAATATATCCAAGTTACATTCAAAATGATCATGGCAGAAGTCACAAAATCCTGCCAAATTTTTGGTATTCCTAGAACATTAGAGGACTGAACTATTTTCCAACCTAAGATTATCTACTGTATGAAAATAGAGAGCAATATTGCTCCTAGCTAGAAGAAAACATGTTTATATTTAGTTTCCACAAAACTGCAAACATTGAAAGCACATTTGTTCCCCAAACATGAAAGAGCTTCATACCTTGAACAATCTGTTCAGTGTGTTGCTTTTCAAATCACTCTATGCTAATATTTTTTGACAGACCACTAAATAACATAGAGAAGTCAGTGAGTCAGCAATACACGACTGTTATTGCCTCTGACACCTGACTCCAGCAGAGGCATTCTTTACAATTTAATCAAGAGTAACTAATCCACGCTTCTATTGACTACGGCTGACATTCAGCAGTGCCAGCTAGATACATCATTTTCATACAGTTTAGAGATACAACTGTGGCACCACATCGGAAAGAATATTAGCAGTATTATGACACTGAATTTGCACAGCTAGAGGAACATAAATGGTAAGATACTAACCCTATCAATTAGAGAACTTAAATTGCTGTGGAAAAAGTAATAACTGAGGCTACAAAATCTTTGTAGACAAAGCTTTGTAGACAAAGATTGGTTTCACACAGCTATCTTGAAAAGCTATCCTGCTACCTGATTATAGGCCTTGTCAGGCACTTCACCTGTCAGAAAGGCGTACGGTGATGAGACCACGTAACAGAAGAGTCTTCTGTTTACAAGTACCTTCAGCATTGAATTCATCTGGATTGTACAAACAATCAATACTTTTCATTTCAAATAATTTACTGCGAAAATAGTTTTCCAGTATTTCAGTCACTAAAACAAAGAATGAAAATGTATTCTAAATGTATTTAGAAATGTATTCTAAAAAGTATTTAAGTCTAAACGACACATGAAGAAAGCATTCCCTGATAGGTAACATGTTCTTGCAACTTTGTGGCTCTCTGGTCATCTTATCAGTTGGTTATTTCCCATAACAGTACAAACCCTTCAGAATTACCCCAGCAGACCCCTGGGCTACCATACATGCAGAAAGACAGATCTACAAGGTGATGTCCAAATGTGACATCATGCAAACATTACTATACTGCTCCTTGGACTAACTTATCCCTGGAAAGAGAACAGTCATAACTCATTCCTATATCTCTGCACCCATTCTTCTAGCACCTCGATTACCCCTTTTTTCCCCTCTATTACCTAGGGTATCCTCTGGACCATTATCCTAGACAACTGAGAGCCAACGCATTTGACAGAAATAGAGTATGCCTCTACAATGTTTTTAATGGACTTATGGAGAAAAATGATTGGCAACTTTATTAATGTGTTATATTCCACTGCCCCCAGGCTCCCAAGCTGTTTTATTAATTTAGGCATCATTCAGCCTGCATAAAATAGGAAGCCAGTATAGTTTCTAATACAGTTAAAGAAAGAAGCAGACGTCCCCAGCAGGAAGCTCCCAGGACTCCAGTTAGCTACCTAAAATCAGACTGTTATGAATAGTCTCCACAGATATCTCCTATTACGGGAGAGAAAAAGACTTGTCAAAAATGCTGATGGGATTGGAATATGCAAGACCAAGGAACACTGTCGCATTCAGAGGAGCTCCTTCCCACAAGCTTTGCACAATATTAAAGCTGTATTCAGAGCCCCGGTGCCACTACCGTAATTTTAAACATTTGACCTGAGTTATATCAAGTAGATGACATTTCTGGCAGATACTGGCTAAAGACATAGATTAATCAAAATAGAAAAAAGGTATCATACTATTGTATTTGTACCTAATGCCTGATTGACATGGCTTGTGACACAAGAGTTATCAATATGGAAAGGGCATTAACTTAGTTTTTCTCTTTTCATTGTGGAAAACTGATTAACAGTTCATTACAACTTAGAAAAATCTCAGCTATTCCAAAGCATGCAGAATATTGTCCCTTCTTTGTAGAAGCATCTGGCTTTCACTACCACTGACACCTCTGAAAAGCCATCTTTGTACCACAATAGCAAGCAACATCACAGACTCCAAGCAACAGGCACTGTAGAGTTGAAGCAATATGCTTAGACAATCAAAAACATCAAAGAGTTTAAGTTAAAAGGGTGCCAGTGACAGTTAAATGATGATAGCTGTCATTAAATAAGAAATTGTTCCATGGGCATTTAGAATGGTATAATGCCTCACAGGGGGAATTAACAGAACAAGAGAATAAAGACATCGAGTTATAGGTCTCTCTGATTTACTGGACTTTTCAGTAAGGTTCCTAAGAAAATTGTTTTGTGCAGAAGATCACAGAGCAGCTTAAGTCAAGATAAAAGGAAAACCTGAGAGAACATTTCCTTTTCAAAGGCAGACAGCTGTATGTGGCAAGTGGAGCATAAGTCTGGGTATAATACTATAATCATATTAACTGTTCAATGCAGAAAACTTTTTTGTAGGTGAAGCTTTCATATTTTCCCCTCTACATTCTTTCTTTGGATCCTTACAATTTGTCACCATCAAAAAGATGTAATTAATCTGGTATTGCAATCAGGAAAAAGTAAAGACTTTAAAAGCCATTGGGAAGTCTAAACATTTAGAAAAGGTCCATAGAAAAGACCACACACTATGTATTTAGCACATGTATTTACAAAATACACATAAATACAACATAAACTAATAAATGATCAAATAAGATTCCAATAAATTATTGAGTTTAATATTAAAAAGCTACTTTTTTTGGCACAAGAAATGGATACATTCATTGTGCTTTATGATTTTCACATTAACGTTCTTTTTTACTCAAATATCCTTTTCATTTAAGTTTAAAACCAAATAAAAACTAGAAGAAAGATAGATAAAACTTAGATAGTATGTGAAATAGTGTAATTGAAGGGAAATTGCTGCAGACAGAAAACAGACTGTATTTGGTCCCAGTAGCTAGAAGCCACCTATGCCCAATGCTAAGATCACCAATGCAAGTCAAGAAAGTCCAGGTGATTTCAGTGAACTTTAACAAACCTGTTATCAGAAATGCACAATAAATTTCTGACACTCGACTAGTTCCATCAACCTTAGTCTGAGGAATTGAAACTGATACCGGTGGGCCAGCACTGTAGCTGAGAGCATGCCTGTTTCAGCTAGCAATCATAGGCAATCGAAACAGAACATTATACTGACCAGAAACAACAGAGACCCTTAAACTTTTGTTCCATTGCTTTTGTATGGAACAAAAGCAAATCTGTTGAATTTTGTTCTGGTAAGGGTTGTAATACATGAAATGTTATTATACTCTGGAAAATAAAGTTCTATCACATGACAGTCATTTGACATTCTTTAAGAGAGAAATTGAGAAACAACAGAGTTAAAACTCTATGAATTAATATCCACATTATTTTTTAATTTCATCAAAACACACTTTTGCACTCATGCCTTCCAGTACTAATAAGTAAACAAAGAACCAGTATATCCTTCATTCAACATTTTCTTCTGAGTTGTAAAAGAAAAGCTGCCACTATAACAGAAAGTACTAAAATGCATTCTGACATACTGGGGTTGTTACAAACCTATTTTAAAGACAACTGAAACTATGGCGTATAATGTAAGTATGAAAGCATCATCTGACTGGCACAGGAGACAAAGATCTATCCTGAGACTACAGAAGTTTTCTTCAATGCTTTAAGCAGGATTAAAACACACTTTGAAGTTTTCAGAAATCACGTTTAAGTATTTGTAAAATATTGCTTAGTACGCTGAAATTACAGCTTTTTAAACTGCTTTCAATTTTCACAGTTACAAAATTCTACTTTTCTGATTCAATAAAAACAGTTATTGCATCTTGATTTGGCCTTTTTACACTGTTTAGTCTTTATTTCGACCATTCATATTTTTTATTCATATTTTTAAAGCTCCATAATTCTGAATATAAACAGCTCTAATCTTTTTAATGAGTCGTCATGTTATTTTTAAGCTAATTCTGTGTTTTTCCAGTTCTCTATGACATTTTCCTGTAGGCTACAGAATACTGAATGTTCTAGCACCAGATAAGTACAACAGTAATTGAATATTAGTCTATATGCTTGTGGGCAGGGTACTTAGGGACATGAAAAAAATATTTTACCTATAAGCAAAAAAATGAAAAATGTTTTATCATTGTGTAAGAGCCACTAAAATAATCTTAAACTGGCTACTAAAGCAAAAGAATTTTTTTTTTCCCTAATGCAGTTATTTAAATTGGATTTCACTTATCTTCAGTACTGCCCTACCACTGTATATCCTGCAATTTTCCAAACCAGTGCATTATGAGGATGGTTCACAGACACTTCACTTAAGGACAGGTGTGGAAAAATTGATCAAGTCCTAGATTTAGTCCTCAGTCCTATAATAAGGTGCATTTAGGAAAACCTGGCTCCTAGGTGAAGCCTGTGACAGTTAACAAAGCTCCTCAAACTTATTTACTAGTATGATTTTTTTGAAGTACTAATTTCACATTATATTGAAAATTTGGCACTGTGCTTCAAGATTTAATTTTATATTCAAAAGCATTTAGTAACAAACTAAATATTACTCTCCCCTTTCAAAACATTGGTAACTAATTAATACTCACAGTTTGGATTCAGCCAGCAGGGAAATGAACATAGCTAAATGCAATCTTTCAAATTAACAGGCTATCTCTATAAGCTATAAAATTATTCTTTAAACAGAACTACTGTTTTATTACTGCTGGGATCTTAGGTTCATTATGTTCTCATAATGCTCTCAAATATATCTATTAATCTGCATAATCACAAATGGCAAGAATTAATTTCAAACAGATGCAGTAAGTTGCTTATTCATTCTTGATTTCAGCAACAATTTTCAATACAGATATTTATATTTCAAAGAATGTTTCCAATACATAATGAAAAACTATCTTATTCCTAATGTCATAACTGTAGTTCCTTACACAAATACCAAATATAACTTAAAAAATAAAGTGAATTAAGTACCTCTCCCAAGTCCCAAAGTCCACAGAACTCAGAATTTTTCCACTGAAATTTAAATAAAATCCTTAGCACTTTTTTTTTAATCTACAAGCAACTAAACAAGTCTTAAAATTCTCTAAGCTTGAAGTTTTAAGTCTTCAGAGAAGTTTTCTTTTGAAATTTCCAGAGTATTTTCCCACCTGCGCATACACCAGTGCATCCCTTAAAGGTGAAGTAAAGGTGAAGCATCCTTTACACTAGTAACAAGACCTGATTATAAATTCTGATATGTTAGCATGACAACAAATGAAATTCTGCTATTCTTGCAAGGAACTTTTATAGTCTAGTTCACAGCTGGGAAAAGATGTTTTTTTTCTGGGGGGGTGGGGGTGGTTTGGTTTTTTCCAATCCTGAATTCAGTTTAGCTAAGCCAAAGTTAGAAACAGCTGCTGGGAAATGTGAAAAGTTAGGCAATGCCTGAGGTCCCTCTCATATGAACTGCAAAATACTTTGTATCCAAGCTCTATTTAAGCACACCATACCCCGACTTCCTCCTCAAACCAAGGACAAATACCAGGAGTACAGTAGCTTTTACTACAACTTTCTCCTCGCTTGCCTCTGTCTCCACCTTTACAAATGTATCTTTATACATGTATGTCCTGGTTTTGGCTGGGATAGAGTTAATTTTCTTCCTAGTAGCTGGTATAGTGCTGTGTTTTGGATTTAGTATGACAATAATGTTGATAACACACTGATGCTTTAGTTGTTGCTAAGTTGTGCTTACACTAAGTCAAGGACTTTTCAGCTTCCCATGCTCTGCCAGGTGCACAAGAAGCTGGGAGGGAGCACAGCCAGGACAGCTGACCCAGACTGGCCAAAGGGCTATGCCACACCATATGATATCAGGCTCAGTATATAAAGCTGGGGGAAGAAGGAGGAAGGGGGGGACATTGGGCATGATGGCGTTTGTCTTCCCAAGTAACCATTACATGAGATAGAGCCCTGCTTTCCTGGGGATGGCTGAACACCTGCCTGCTGATGAGAAGCAGTGAATGAATTCCTTGCTTTGCTTGTGGCTTTTGCTTTACCTATTAAACTGTATTTATCTCAACCCAAGTAACAGGGTGGGGGAAAGAAGTTAGAGCTGAAAAAGGAACATTTATTTATTGACTGCAAAGGATTAAGCAGGGATTATTTTTCTTCTCCCTATTTCCATTTCAGTTCATGATTTCTAAAAAAAGTCAAGTAAATATTAGGTACTGTGTCTGTATGAGATGGATACATTAATCCTTCAGTTAATCCTTACCATCACCTGCAAATAGTTTAATGAATTGATAAAACAATAATAAAGTTTCTAGAGCACCTTCCATAACACAGACTTCAGAAGTAGTTTGTATATATTGAAAAAATTTTACATTTACATTGATAGCTGGAAAAAATAAATCAAATAATTCATTTAGCACCAGACCAGAGGATCAGAAACAGATTCTTCACCTCCTGCGTCAACAGACACAAAGCAGAATTGTTTGTGAATGCTCTAAACAGACAACAGTGATAATTCAGTGTCAGTATTGTGTGATGCTGTCTGTTGTTGCCCACACCCTGATCCCAAAGGCTATTTCTAGTCTGTCATTCAACTGCTGCTCTTATGAAGTATATAAAATTAGAAAAGTTTAACTACGAACAAAGTTGAAAGCCATCTATATAGAGGTCCCTCTAATTTTCCTGACTGTTTAGTATACATAACTTGTACTATTTATTAAATTCAGTTCTAAATTTTGAAGGATTTTTGTCTTAGCTGTTGCCTCCACCTCAATTTTACAGTTCCTCGTATGTTTCTTCCCTTTAAGTAAACACAGCTATGCATTTATTTAAATATCTACATATTTAATATTTAAATATTTAATTTTTCTAACCTCTCTATTTAGCAGTCCTTTTGAATAACACCCTCGTGCATGCTTGTTTTTTACACTAGGGCCATAGTATACATTTAATGTTGTTTTCTTGCATATTAAGTATAATTGTATTATTGTATATATTTAGGACTATCATCATTTTGCTACAGAAAACATGGCACATTAGCAAAGCCATGCATTACATACATAAAAGTGCTCTAATGTAACAATGATTCACTAACAACTTTATGTCTCTTTCTTAAAAATATATGCATTTTTTATACTCAAAAACACTTCCTTTCCCTTTTTCCCCAGCCTTTACATGGCCACAGATAGAGCTATAACAAGCGATCACATGGTACTGGCAGAGGTTTATTTCAAACCTCACATAAAGCAGTCAGCTCCAGCATTCCCAGAAAAATCATTCTCTTCAATGCAAAATACACTAAGGTCAGAGAGAAGATGACACTTCCACTAAAATAAATAAATCATTACTCTTATTAGGCTTCTTTTTATAGGAGACAAAAATCATACATTATCCAGCATATTCTTTATATGCTTTACCAAGAGGCCTTCCAAGTTGTCAGTCATGGTACAACATAGCTCCATCACTGCACTCCAGAGACATTACAGAAGGTAAATTGTTTAATAATTTATCAGCTGCTGTTGATATGAGGCACTT
This sequence comes from Platalea leucorodia, assembly GCF_965183815.1. NCBI lineage: Eukaryota > Metazoa > Chordata > Aves > Pelecaniformes > Threskiornithidae > Platalea > Platalea leucorodia. Next base: position 65,831,031 of record NC_138827.1, read on the forward strand.
CAGCACACCGAATCTTTTTATTACTCTTTATTGTCGAGAAGCTTTAATCTGTTCTCAGACTGGAAGAACTGTATTGCAAAGTCTTCATCTGCCATCACCAACATGATTAAGGTAACTAAACATGATTACCACGCTCTCTAGAAGATCATCTTAAATGAAAGCTGAACAAGTGCCTGTAATTTAAAAACTGAAATGTCAAAGATACAAACAGACCAATAGGTAGATGGCTATTTGGTTAGTTTTGGTAGTGATAAGACAAACTCCTCTTGCCTACAGCAAGCTCAGGAAGCACACTCCTCAAATTAATGAGCTGGCAGGGGACCACAAATCTGCTGGAATATTCTCTTTAAGCTTTATTCTCAGCAGAGGAATGCACTAGGGAATAACCGCGGGGCATCATCCACCAACATTAATAAGTACAACAGGCTACAAATGCATACAGATTATAGTTGTTATAAACAACAGACATGAATTTCCTATAAGCTCCTTATGAGATCCTCAAGTCTATCTTCCCTGCAAGCTACAAAATGCCTTTTCAAATGAGTTGACAGAATGATATACGAGTCGCTCCTCTTTCAACTGAGTCAGGAACTGCCCAATTCTAACTTTTTCCAGTTGTATGAAAGGGGCTGATTGTTTCCTGTATCTATACATTATTGTTGATTAGCATTATCATTTTTGTTATCAAAGTAAAATTTGTTCATATGTACATGTAAATAGCCATGAGACTTTTGAGTCTTTAACTGATTAGGAACTTTGGAAGTATAACTTTTCCTTTATTGAAAGCCCAGTAGACCTTTTCAAGGTACTAGCCTTTACAAACTCGAAAAAGCATTGAATTGCATCTGCAGTTACCCAGTTAAAAACATTAACACACTATGATAGCATTCAGTTTCACAGCTAGTGTCATCCAGTGCCAACTCTTAAAATCCATTTCTCCTCAAGAAGTGATGTGCACAATTTCTATTTTAGTTAGTTCTAGTGAATAAAAGTTTAAATGCCTGAATATTCTGAACTCAGTCAAAAAAGAGAGGTTGGAGGACCAGCTAAATAATTCATTTTAAATCACCTATTCATGGAATATTACATAATGAAGATGAATTAGTAGAAAAGTTCTCATACCTTACTTGAATATTTAAAATCATTTCTCTCTTAATTGAAAGTTTTGAGTGGGTTGTTTCTTGTTTTTTGGTTTGGTTTTTTGTGGTTTTTTTTTTTTTTTTTTTTTTTTTTTTTTTTTAAGATTCAATACTACTATCTGTAAATTCTGGAATCAAGTAACATGAAATAGGGAGATTCCTATTCAGGAATTCAGAACACATTTACTGCTAGATATTACTTACATCAAACTGAGCCCAGCCACCTACAGCACTGACGCACAGCACAGATTGGAAAAACCCTGGCCTGCATCACAGGATCACACTGTATTTTGTGGCAATACGTCTATGAACACTGATGAGTGTTCCTTTAACTAAAACTCTGTTTCAATTCTTAGTTTAGGAAACATCTTTCAGAAGTATTTGAGACTGCATCAAGCACTCAAAAAAACATTGTTATCTTGCTCTGCATTTTGTTTATTCTCATGATAAGCATCAGCAGGAGCAGCTGAACTCCCCCCTCTTGGGAGAGGGGCAAGTAGCACAAAACCTTTATGCACAAAGTCAAACATGAGCGTGTTTCATCTCTAACTTCTCTTGTAAAAGTGCTCCCAAGTCTCATTCCCTTGACCTCAGAGACTAAGAGCCATTGAGGACCAAAGCCATCAGTGCTGACTGTATGACCTCAGCTCCATGGTATTGAATACTCATAGCTCATATAGGATATAAATTAATGAATGAAAGAATCTAGTAAAAGTTTTGTTTTAAAGTTTAAAGCTAGTATGATTTGTTAGTCTTCTAAACATTTTGTACAGTAATCTGATTCTCTAATAAAATATATGTATATTTTGTTATTCATGTAGATACAGAATAGATGTTCAGTTGCAACACTGTTCTGATGTTACAGTTGATTAAGAAACTGCAGCTCTTTGCCTGTATCCATGATCGTTCAGGCCGGCTGCAACCTTCCTGTCCCAAGACTAACATTCTGCAAAACCTTTGAAAAAAGTAAATAAAGGGGAAGGCAGATGCCCAAAGTTTTCAGTTTCATACCCAATGGTCAAAATATCCAGCTGCTTATACATTTTGCAACTTTCACAAAGTAACTTTAATCACAATATATACTTTAGTCCCCTGAAAGTTTGGGGAATTGAAAGATCCCCCAAATGGAAGATGAAAAGTTAGATCAATTTTGAACATGGTGCCTACTAAATACAGTATTAAAAAAGGAGCATAGGACTTCCTGAATATTCACCTTGAAATTGGCAGTAATTGCTTTTTTAAAAAAAACTTTTTCTTGATGCTGTCACAGAATGTCAATAAACCTAAACTTAGTTTTCTTATGCCAAAAAAAGAGTGGTTACCATACGTTCTCTACCTGGTTCGCAAGTAATTCTTACCATACTGCGAAAAAGCAGCATTAAAGTGTCTTGTCCTAGTTACGTTAATGATAGATTGTTTTCAGTTTATTACAAGTAAAAACTAATCATAGTTTTTTATTAAATAATTTGTTGTTTTTTTAACTTATGTATTAAGAGACCATCAAATAAATGGTTTATTACTAGAGTACAGAATTTCTCAGAACTGTGATGGCGGCACTTCACTAAATGTCATTCTAGTTATTCCACAAATAACCCAGACACTTAAAATATCCATGTCTGCTTTGACCTTACACTTTATGAATAATAACCATACCACTATGTTCAGCAAAGCAGAACTTCATGGACTCATTTCAAATTCTGTCTTTAATCTGGGTGTTCCTCTGCCCTAATGTTAGGTACAAAAGGAGACAAAGATCTGTTTAAGTAAACAAGCTGCAACAAATTAGGCTTATGATCCCATCTATGGAAGTTAAGATCATCATTAGGTGATGGCTATATAAGCAGAATTAGAAGTGTTTTATTTGGTCAGATTTGAACCTTCATTTTCAAAGTTTGCATATAAATTAACCATTATAGCACAACTAGATAGCAAATCTAAGTAAACACTGTACTGATAACATTTTTTAAATGGAAAAGCAGATATTTAAGAATTGATTTAATAAAACGGCCTCTAGTTAGAGAAACAATAAACCTACTGTGTCTACTCTTTCCAGTATTCCAGCTGCTACTTACTGTCTATGCCATGTCTTTCTTTGACCAAACAGGAATATGATTTGAATTCAAGTCAGTGTAAGAGGAGAACTACAGATACGTCTTTATCAAGTGTATCACTAAGCCACAGTGCAAATGGCTGGCAAACAATCTAAGCAAGTGAACTAGGAAATCCACTTGCGCTACTGGTAACATGGCAAACATCTAGAATACAACCTATACTAAAGTAGCTATTTAACTTCCTTGGATTATCCCCTTCCTTCCTGTGCATAAACTTCCTTGGTTTAGGGTCTTTCCTACCTTCTCTCCTTCATGTAAACAGTTACAATACACGGCATCGTCAAGCCTTCCTCAACCCATTTTCAGTTCCAACCTCAGACATGAGCAACCCATTCTTTTCTACAGCTTTCACCTGCCCAACTCAAGTCCTCTGACAGAAAACTCCAGCCTTCTCTATTTCCTCTCCCTAGAAAATTCCATGGCTACATTAAATGGGAAAACTGCATTTCGGTGTGTAGAATGGTCGTGGAGCTACCAACCAATGCTTAAAAATTGATTAAAAGCAACACCACCAAAAATGAAAGAATTCAAGACTTCAAAAATTTGTGCCTTTATTTCCCAGCCTCCTAACTTCCCATTACAAGTGTTTTGCTTTTCAGTTGCATTTTAAAATCATGCAATATGAGATAAAATAGTTTTGTTCACACTTTTCAACAAATAAGAACTTTAATGCATAGCATGTGACTTTAATTTACATTTTAATGACTGTACCCTCTATATAAACAAACAAACAAGAACCTTTTAGATACCTCCCCTGCTGCATTGTCCTAGTTTCAGCTGGGATACAGTTAAATTTTTTTTCTTCTAGTAGCTGGTATGGTGCTGTGTTTTGGATTAGTATGAGAATAACATTGATAACACACTAATGTTTTAGTTGTTGCTAAGTAGTGTTTACACTAGTCAAGGACTTTCCATTTTTCATGCCCTGCCAGTGAAAAGCTGGAAGGGGACACAGCCAGGACAGTTGACCCAAACTAGCCAAAGGGCTATTCCATACCGTATGATATCATGCTCAGTATATAAGCTCGGGGGAGTTGGCCGGCGGGCAGCAATCGCTGCTCAGGGACTGGCTGGGCATCAGTCAGCAGGTGGTGAGAAATTGCATGGTGCATCACTCATTTTGTATATTCTTTTATCATTATTTTCCCTTCCTTCTCTCTCTTATTAAACTGTCTTTATCTCAACCCATGAATTTTACTTTTTTCTTTTTTTATTCCTTTATTTTTTTTCTTCTCCAATTCTCTGCCCCATCCCACTGGGGAAGGGGGGGGAGTGAACAAACGGCTGTGTGGTGCTTAGCTGCCTGCCAGGTTAAACCACAATGTGCATGCAAGAAAAGATTTCAGGACAGTCAACTTCTGAACATTATCTGATATTTTAAGAACTGAAGTTTTTCACTAAACATTAGTGTAACTGCTCAGCCCCTAGCTTTGCTGCTAAATAAATACTCCTGCCTATTAAAATTATTTCACCACTATCGATCCTCAACTTTTGCTTCTCAGACTGTTAGATTTTAGTACATTTGAAGTGTGATTTTTGAAAACACAAGTCGGTATGAATGTGTTTAAAGTACTTGAAAACGTTCAAGAAGTTGCCAAAATTCACACTCAAATGTCACTTAAAGCATTAATTAAAATTCCTTTCCAGAGGGGTTGAAGAAACACTGTTATACAATGGCACCTACCTCTACTTGCTAAAAGCAGAGGATAAATTTCAACCTCTACAATTTGGAGCTGGCAGTGAATTTATACAACAATCTCTACTGCTAGAATAGTGAAGATAAAATGTGTAAATATCACAAACAAATTGTTGAAGTTCAAACTAGATAAATTGGATTGAAAACTGGGTGAATAGCTGGATTCAAAGCATTGCTATCAGTAGCACAAAGTCCCTTCAGTGGTGTACCTGAGGAAAAACAACCCTGTGCATCAGCACGTGATTATCAAGTCCCCAGCCTTGGAGATATTAAAAACGCAACCGGCCATGGTGTTGAGTGACCTGCTCCAAGCAGGGTGCTTGGACTGAACAATCTCCAGAGGTGCCTTCTAACCACAACCACTCTGATTATACAATCATCTCTATGGCTTTGGACAGAAACTGTGGGCAAGAGTATGTTTTTTCATTGTAGTCCAATTGGATATAAAACATGGATCTTATGTCTTTCACTGAAGTCTGATAAGAATCAGACTAACTTCTTGTCACATTTTGTCTGATACAGCAGATCTCAAAGTTTAGCAACCTAATCAAACACTTCTTTAATAAGTATATTATGTGTCAGTGGGGCTTTTTCTCTTCTGTATGCGTTATAGAGAATGTAAATATGAAAGCATTCTACTGTGTAACCATTTTTCCAGGGCTAAGTACATTCTGTAAGAACTTTTTTTGTGAAAATACAGTTGCACCTGTCCTTTGTTACTTGCTCCCATGCCATCAGGGAGTTTCTTTGCTTAGAAACCCTGAGGCATATAATTCCATCAGGCCCTGTCTGCATCTTTGCCTCCTGACAGGGTCACACAGCTTGTTCTTGTTGCTCCATCCAGTCACCTGCATACAAGCCACTATCTGCAAAAAGGAGGTGCAACCTTCTTCCCCAAATAAAAACCAAACAAAACAACACGACACAAACACAAAATCGACACAAACACAAAATCGACACAAACACAAAATCGACACAAACACAAAATCGACACAAACACAAAATCGACACAAACACAAAATCGACACAAACACAAAATCGACACAAACACAAAATCGACAAAACAAAACCACCACCCAAGACAGACACCCTTCTTGAAAGAACACCCATTGCTTTAAGTGGCTGCCAAGATCTATTTAATGGCAATGACTAGCAACTGCCCAAGATACAGATATGAGTCTGTTCTCCTTCATATCCTAGAATTTTACTCATTCTGACTTGTTGGATTTGACAGTCCATTCTCAGCTCAAACTCCATCTGTGCCATATTTCAAAGTTATCTTTTCTTCCCTCTCAATTCTTGCCTCATAGCTCTAATCACAGATGACCTCTTCTACATTGACTATCTACCAAAGCTCATGCAATTCATAATCATTTTAACCATTCTGAAAAGCTGGGGTGCCATAGTGTAATTATGTCTGAGAGTAAATTGTAGGAACAGCAATGACTGAACAGATATAACTTCCCTTAAAAACATACTTAGGAAAACACACAGACTTCTAATCCATTAAACGTGCATATAAATGAGACAAAACAGAGATTAATGAGATTAGGCAATGAAATTTTCATAAGAATAGCACACTGACTAAATTCCATGTACTGATTAATCTACTGATTAAGGTTGCAACCTAAACTTATATGCTATGTCAACTTTACAGTGAATTAATGGCTTGAACAACGTGTACATTTTTCATATGTTCTATGGTATGTTTCCAAAATGCAGACTCTTTAAAGTCAACAGTGACTTTGGATAACTGTAAGCTTACAAAGAAGTGACTGCCTCAGTCCTACCCCTGTATTACTCAGCCATCTCATTTCCCTTCTCAATACTGCTCCTTTTTAAGTCCTTCATGTTCAAAGTAAGGGGGACTATCCCATGGGTGATACACACAAGCATAGGATTGATAATCATCTGAGTGTATTTGCATAGTTATAACAGTTATTCAAAATTATTACAAATTGAGAAGTGCTTGAAACCAATATGGGTGAAAAAGCAATTTTGTGCCATCACACAAAAAGAACAACAAGCTTTTAATATCTTCACTTTGACTTGACTGGATCATATACCTTCCCTTTGCTTATTTCTCCTGCACTGTCTGCATGCGAGTCTTTGAATTCGGGCAACCTGTGTGTCTGACAGAAAGAATAAACTTAGGCAACTGCTGAAGGCTGTGTTTCCCTGGAGGAGGCAGTTTGATGCAATTTGTCAAAAGCCAGATTAGTGCTTTAATGGACAATTTACTTCAAATGACTGCAGCTATTGCAGAATAAAGGACCAGAGCCAAGGATTAAAAATGGTTTTACTCAGGCCAATTTAATTCTTAATGATTAATGAATGAAATATAACCTTTGCTATTTTTCCCTTTATTCAAAAGCAATAAAAGTGATGAAAAAATCCTTCTCTTTCTTTTCTGTGGTTTGCTACATCTAATAGTCAACTGAGGCACAACTGCTTGGGGAAATTTCAATAGGTGGTGTTAAAGTACACATATACATTTGGAAGTTATTGCTTAAGTATTAGAAGTAAAACCAGACTTCTTCACTTCACAGTCATACCTCCAAAAAAGTCATTGAAAATTTCTCTGAAATTCTACAAATTTGTAAAAAAAAGAAAATCGACAAAAATCCACCACCACAACAACAAAAAGCAGGCAAATTGACTTTCAAATGCATTAAGTAGAGCAAAACATTGCTCAAACACATTTTATAAATCCATATACAAAATATAAAGATGTAATTTGGCCCTAGGCATACAGGAAATCGTTGGCCAAGTTAGTGCAGCCTCTAAAGCTCAGTGCTCTGGCCATCTGTTCAAAGTACTGGATCAAATTCTTAAAATTTGCAATGGCCACACAGTTAAAAGTGGCCAATTAGCATTTTTAAGTGAAAAGTGACCTTCAATGTGTAATTGAATGCTAAAAAACAACAAAAAAAGCCATAGTAAGTAAATCCTGTCCTGTGAGGAGGACTTTAGGTAACATAATCAAGCAGAATTTTACTGGCATCTGTGGAAGTAGATTTGTCCAGCTGCATCTAGTTGTGTAACTGAATAACAGCCACTAACACCACAAACGGATCAAATTTATGCAAGATTAAGACTTTTCTCTATCTTTTTTTTAGTTTTATATAAACACAAACTTGTTGGTCTAAAAGCATCTCTATACACATGTACACAAAACATAAAATACCCTAAATGCAAGACATCTAAGGCAACAGAATGCTTCAAGTGATATAAGCACTCCTTCAGAATCCACTTGCAGTTATAGAACAAGATATTTGCTCTACTGGCTATTTCATAAGTTAGTTTCCACATCATTAAACATCTTTAATGTTACAGCAAAGCCAAAATTCATTTAATAGTTCAGCTTCCATTTCAAGATATTCATAGTTTTAATCCATTGTTAGAATAATAAAAACATTTTGCTTGAAAGTTAGAAAAAGAATTATTTTGCTGTCTTGCACTACTAGAAATTATAGGCATTTACAAGGCACAATAATCTGATTACCCAATGAAAAGATAGACCTTGGGATTCAGCAAGTCTTTCTCCAAAAGTTCTGCGTTTTAAATTTGTTGTACTGAATGATTCTAGGAGAGTAAGTTAGACCAACTGTATTTATTGCAAACACTGATGAAAAACTGATGAATATTGATGTTCAGCCACCTTGAAATTAAGTTCTTGGCAAGATCACCATATACTGTACAATCTCATCATGCCCTGCAAGAGCACTACATACTCAGGGACTATCAGTGTTACAGATGCTCTTTATAACGCAGCTGAATTGTCCCACGATATAACCAGGGTGAAGACTCAAGGTTATCCCTAGAAATGTGTAACAGTTTCTTTGTTGCAGCTGTACCCTCTCCATTTTCACGGTTTGTTTCCTAACCATTATCAGTTGCTCACTTTTTAGTCCTATTTCCTAACATCACCTACTTCCTCATGCTATCTGTCCATCTGTCCCACCTATTAAATGCTGAATTTGCCAGTCAATGCCAAAATTTGCCACATGGACAGAGGTTTTAGGGATATGAAATCCTTCAAGTTTTGTGAAAAACAGATACCTGGAAAGGGCCTTAGAGCTTGCCAGCCATCAGTAAACCCACAGCTCAGAGTATTCTCATAGCTTAAGGGAGCAAGGTGATTTAGGATACAATTGGCAGAACTCAAGCATCATTTCTTTCTTTACTCTTTGAAGGTTCAGTTTTCTCATCAAGTTTATTCATTTCCTCTTTTCAGTATTAGCGCTACAAGAAAATTGACTGGTGCAGCAGGAATTAGATGAAAACAAAGAACCTCACCAGAAACCATGATCACATGAGATCTTCAGAAAAGTCCCTTGATTGAGTCAACCTATTGATATCTTCAGATACACTTTAAGTAAGCACCCCAACTTCCATAAACTCATGGAAAGCATTTTTTTCCAAAGTAATAAAGTCACCCTCTACAAGTTCTCACTAAGTAAAATCGAATACACCAGGATATCTTCCACTTCAATCTTCCACAAAGAGAAAAGCAAAACAAATTAAATTCTAAGAAAACAGAGCAGTCATGAATATATATACCCTCTAAAGAGCCAAGAATGTGCCACTAACAGCACCCCTTGTTAATAGGGGGGAAAAAATAAAACATATTTCCTGTACTTCATAAATACAGAAATTTGGCTAGACCAATGAACTTCCATATTTTGACCTGCATGATGAAGCAACTTTTACTTCTACAAGATTGTGTTTTTATTTTTGAAACTTCAAAAAAGAATATTCAAATATCACTGTTTGTGTTGCATAACTGAATGATTCACTTTGACCCATGCATTCAGATTAAGATTGAGTAAAAATGTATAATTATTAACTGAATTGTGTTCGAAGACTTGGAGAGAGGTCTGATGCTTCAAATTCTGAGAGTAAATATGTACACGTATTCACACACACACACACTCAAATCCCATACACTTCATCTACAAAATACTAAGTATTTTTACTACCAAAATGAAGCTCCAAAAGTTTAAGTTATCCTTTTGTCTTGTCACAACAGTCATCAAATCCAAAATTTCCTACACTAGATTCACTCTTACTAGTTAAACTAGATGCCTATTTGCCCCAGTATCACTGTTACAGAACCTTTTAATAGCTAGTAGGTAAATCTAAAAATCAGTTTAAGACGTCCTGTAGACTGAGTGAAAAACAATTTATCAAAGTTGATAAAAACAGTTGATCAATGACAGCATAGGAAGCACAGTGGTTTTCTTGCACTTCCAACATTAAATCACTATATAACTTTTTTTTTTTTTAAATATATCTGGCATAATAAATGGCTACAAATTAAATCAAAACCATATGGTAGAGGCTAAAGGGTAGAACGCAACATGAATTTTATTATACAGAACCATATGCTGCACTTAATATCCGTGATGACTTTCCATTTCACCACAGATGATGACTATAAATTAGCACTGTAGAGGTGAAAGCTCTATTAAATTCTACAATCAAATGATCTTGGACACAGTAATATAGTATTTCCCTTTATCACATAATATCAGAGGATGCCATATTATCTGTGTTATGGATCACTTTTGCACTATTATGGGTAGTAATTTTTAAAGCTGCCAGTTATTCAAGGAGCAGTTTGGCAATACCTAAAGCAAAACTTCATAAAACATTTAAAGAGTGGGGCTCCTTAGAGTTCTCTGCCTAGGTTGTATAGTATTTATTATACAATACTGTCTCAAGTAAAATTTGGTATCAATTAATTCACCTGGAATCTATGCTTTTTTTAAACACATTTTTACAAATTAAACAGAAATAGACAACATCAAAACTTTGAGAATACTATTCCTGACTACATAATGAAATCGGAAACAAAATTCTTATAACTGATACCACTTCAACTGCACTACTATTTGTAACGCTATTATCAGGAATCTCTCTCTGCCATTGCAAATAACTGGCTAAAGGGAACTGCAACTAATATCATACTAAAACCCAGCTCTTTCTACTAGTCTATCTACTTCACTGTTCTTGTCCTTCAATAATTTAACTGAATGTGGGTTAACAAAACTGGAAATGCTAAAGTTTGAATCTGAAAAAGGTACCCTATCATCATTGTCCCTCCCTCCCTCCGTTCCCTCCCCCCCAAGTAAACACTAATTATTTTAATCTTTTTATGTGAAATAAAGTTCAGTCCAGCTAACTTCCAACGTTCTCAGGTCCATCAGCTAGCTACTTTCAGTGCTGACAGAAGATGCTCTCTTATCAATTGCAATTGTTTGTAATTGCACTTCCACTGAAGAAGAAAAAGAAGAGAAAGAATACACAACTTCTGAAGGGCTTTCCTAGGGAAACTGTGTAACTGAATAGACAGATGCCTTCACAACTTCAAAACATTCAATTTCATTTTTGGTGTCCTCAGATCACAAAAAAAATCAAGAGTTTTTCTTTGCTGCTCTGAGGAACTGCATACGTATCACAGGTATTTTGAGAATTTTTGTATTTTTAACAAGTTCTTATAAAATACGAAGCAACTGTTGGATAAACTCATTGTTCAGTTGGAAATCCGGAAGTTGTTACTGGCTTCCCAGCTCTGGATTTGCTCAATTCCCACTACTACTCTGGATTTGCTCAGAACCCAGTACTATTCCCTTTGCCTGTACCTTATGCTACCTGCTTTACTCTGTGCCTCTGCTTGTACGGCACATTTTGGAAGTGTTCGTATTGTTGCAGCCGGAAATATGTCAAGAGCAAGGAAGCTCTCAGGAATTCTAAACATGTATAGCAAAGTAACACCCATCAATGATCACCAAGATTTCGCTCTACACATGTACTTGCCTTGTTAAAGTCTGCAGATGGTCAAGTTATTGAAAAACCACTGGCAACCACATGGGTGGAAATATTCACCTTGAGGCTGAACTAAACACCTGCACAAGGAGCCAGGAATGTTACTTCTTGTTAGCTTGAAGCAGGGGTTTTATATGGTTTCTGTTTGGGTTTTTTTGTTTGTTTGTTTGGTTTTTTATTGTAAATGGTATCATAGCTTGGGAACCTGTCTCAACACCACCAGAAAAACTGTCCAAATTAAATATTGCAACTGCAGACAAGGACTGATCTCATTAATGTCTTATTTGCAAAGTTGTAATGATCATCAGACTTTGGAGAACTCCCCTAAGCAATACTTACAGGCACAAGCCAAAAGGTGGCTACAGCTTATACAAAAAATTTAAATTAGACTTACAATAGCTTTACCAGGACTCGAGCTATCAAATTCAGTTACAGCAACAAGCAGCACATGTTGGCTAAGAAACCAGAGCAAATATTTGAAGGCTGAAGCACAGCTTCACAGCTGTATACAGCTACGTGGTTATTGACAACTAAACTACGTAATTTAAAGCTAGATCAAATATGCCAATACAGATACACCCAAATACATCAATACAAAGTTTCAACTTTGACTACAACTTTCACTACAGTCTATAATTCCAGGAATTATGAAGTTCATGTTCAAGAGCAGAAAACTGGATTACGAAACTTATTTCCATAAGGAGATGTGACTAATTTCAAAGTATGGAAGACTTGCATTTCTTCAACTCAGATAAAAAAAACAAAAACAAAAACAAAAACAAAACAAAACACCAAAAACACCCCACAACCCTCCCAATTTGGTTATACCATGCTAAGTAGAAGCTACAATATCAACAGATGAAAACAGTTACAACTCCACTGACACTTAGAACAGCACCAGTTTAACACTAGTCAAATTAGAAAAGCACTACCAGAGCAGACTTGAGAGAAAGAAGTTGAGGAGAACAATCAATGAACAAGGAAACAAGATTGATGATGTGCAACTGGGGTTTTTGCTTCAGAAGGAAAAGAAGCAAAGAAACCTCAGAACAACCATGGTGGAAAGAAAAGAAAGAGGATGGTAACCGGGCAATGTAAAGCAGATGTACTAAAAGAGAATATAAGCATACCAAAGATGAATCTAAGTGGATTCCCTCTCACTCCTAAATGCCTTCCAGGAACCAGACATTAGGGGGAAGGAGGCAATGAATAAGCTTGTACAACATAAAGCAATAAATGCAAACAGTACTGAAACAAACAGGAAAACAAGTATCAGAAATGGGCTCAGCGTTGTCCTTTTACATATCTAATCTTGTAGCAAGACGTAAGCAAACTACGCCGTTCAGGTTTTGTGGGAGTTTTTTTGGTTGGTTTTGTGGTAGGGTTTTTTTTATTCAACAGGCAATAGGCATTATTGGAAGTAATAATGAGACTGGGAGAGGGAACGTGGTATATTTAATCATGCTGGCTATAGAAGGCTTGGAGTATTAGAAGTATGTTTACAGTTTAGACTTATTAGCCAGACAAAAAAGAAAAAGGGAAAAATAAATCTACAGCTATGCTTTCTAGTATTTACTCACTCACAATGAGTTGCAATTTCAGACTTAAATAATAGCGTTTTACAGCCAGCCACAAAATAAATTCATTGGTTTTAATAAGATTTTTTGACCCTTCCTGAATTCATCCAAACAAGGATCTTCTGTAAGGCAGTGGGTTGAGAAGAAGGAAGTTAACTAGAGCAGGCTTTATCAAGCAATACAGCAATGGGAAGGAGAGAAAGGAAAACCAGTTTTGACTGGAACACCAGAAGTAGAGAGGAAGAAGCTTAGCATATGTAGACACTCATAACATTTTTTTTTTCTTCTTTATTCATTGTCCTGTCAGAATCTTACAATTTAGGAAACTGCAGAAAGTCTTTGACATTATTTATAAAGTCCACAACACACATTTGTATCATTTTAAGTATGATTCAGTGGGTTTAAATTATGGAAGATATTTTAAAATGTTGTTAATTCCTCCAGGAATAAAAGCAAACACTGCCAATTTCTTCCCATGCCACCAATCTAACTGTCCCCTCTGCTCTGAAGAATCCAGCGTTTAGGAACCCTCACCATAAGAGCTTGGATGAACACCCCTACCTTGGTTCTGGAAGGGTTCTCAGAGCAAATTCTTTGACAGCTTTTAGATATCAGTACTGCAGTGTTATTCAGTGATAGTATATTCTCTTTTAGAATTTATTTTATTTTGACAGTCCCCAAGCAGTCACAAGAGGGCTGCTGCTTACCCAGACCCGTTCTGCCCACTAGGCCACCACTCCCTTTGCTTTTAACAAGGATAACAAAGTAACAGAAGATGAAGAAAATGCAGTTGAGCATTCAGTCCTTAGATACGGTTTGCTTTGCAATAGAGATATATGAGAGAAAGGGGAAAAACTAGTTCCAGATTCAGTCAGTTTAGTTAAAAAGAAGTGAAACCTCCCTATCTTCTACCATATTCTGTGCTTATATTTTCAAAGGACAAACCTAAAAATATGCAAGCCTTTATCACCTTTTATTGATGTATTATTTGTAATTCTGTTGTTGTTAAAAGGCTTCAGTAGTGAAGAGGTTCAGTTTATGTAGGCAAGTCATCTGTATTAATTTGGAGAATAAATAAATGCATTCCATTTCTCCTCAACAAAAGCTTCACAGCTGGTAAGAGAGAAGGGAGAGTACAAGCACAGCAAAAGAAAAGGGAAGCCAGAAATGCATCCATACCATCAGACTGCTGCATATGAATTTCCTTTACATAATGGGAAATAGAATGGCATGGCTCTAGAGCAAGATCTGTTTGATTTTTTTTCCAGTAATTATATTTTATAAACAACCCCAATAGGAATAGGAATTAAAAATATATATATATATATATAATAATTTGGTGTAAAACGTGCATCAAGAGCTTTTTATCAGGTTTGTGTCATTGCAATTAAAAAAAATAAACACATCTCATCTTACTTCTGCATATACAACCTAAGAGCAAGAGCAGCTCATGCAGATTATGTGACTGCACCTGTGAACAAAATATATAACATTATTAACATACAGTCCACAATTCATTTGGCTTTGTTTTCCAGAGCATCTCCCAGAGGGCATTTCTCATGAGGACTGCTATAGTTCTGCAGCCTGTCTAAAATGGAAATTCAGTGGAATGCTCTCATTAATGCTCTTTTAATGAAATATTAAATCTACTGTGGCAGAAAGTATATGGTGGTAGCCAGCTTAGAAGCAGTCTAAGCAAAAAAAAAAAGTGAGTAAACACATGAGTAATGAGAACATCAATTCTCCTGTCTTCCTTAAGACATGAGCAAGATGAATATTAAAGTGAAAATACATCTGGTTACTTAGAGTAGATGATGTTTAAAACATGTTCCTATAGTGAGTAATTCAGGTGAAATGCTGGTTGTTTTATTTATCTTATGATTTTTTCCAAATGGAATGGTGAATTATTTCCTCTAGAGCTTCTAGCAAGATCTTGTGTTACTCTGAGGCATATCATATGTTTTTTTAAGAATTTTCTTGTTTCTATTCTTATGGCTTTAACCCCTACAAAATTAATTTTCTCTGTTAATTCATATGTCTGAAAAATTCAGTGTTAGAGCTAATAAAATATTTTATAATTATTCAAACAGGTGATAATCTTCAGCTTTTTATTTTCTTTATATGATCAGCCTATACATAGACTGAAGTTCTCTAAAATACATTTTCGTTTCTATGAATAAGAATTGTTTAATAGTGATTAGCAGCAAGTATTTGGAACTTGGAGTTTTGGAACTGTAATGCTTAGGAACAAAAACTCTTAGGCACTTGTTCTGAGACATAATACATAAATTCATTTACAATCAACTTCCTGATCCAAACGTTAGTGATAAAGCCAAAATATTTCTCATTGACTTCATACAGAATATTCTCTTCACACTTATTAAACAAAAAATTAAAAAAAAAATAATCAAGAATAAGGAGTATAAACTAAATTTGAGTAGCACAGGTGAAGTTAAACACCTAATGTACCTATGTAATCTAATTGATATATTACATCTTCTCCTACAACATACTGTCCATTGGTAGCTGCAGTTGGTAGCGAGTTGTCCATTATCCAACTCACCTACTACACTTACAGAAACATAACTGTTACGTTTTCAGCTTAACACAGTAAGACTGCACATATATTTGTTAAATTAAAACCTAGAATCCTGATGGTGTCAGTTTGCTACCAACAGATGAATTCAAAAAGGTGATGTACAAACATTTTTCAGGATAATTTTTAAGAACCCCTGAATGACTAGATATCTTTAACTATGGAGTTCATGTCTCATTTACTATCAACATAATTAAGATCTCCAAGACGTGTCAAGTTATAACAAGAGTTACATAAGCTAAAACAGTTTAAACTTCCTTATGTTTTTAGTTAGTATAATGATTTATTTCACATGGACCATGACCATACAACTACCACTGCTCCACAGATGCACTAGAAATTCATGTCTTTAGTCTCCCAAGTAACTTAAATCACTTTTCAAATAACATTATTCACAGAAATCTTTACCACCACATTAGAGTAATAGAATCTATAGTCACTATTTAACTTTAACAGATTAAAGTACTGAATTTGACCTGACTTGTCATAGGTCAGATTAATTTGTTCCAAACTCAGATGTTCCCCGCTCCGTCATCTAAGTTGTGGTTTTAGTCAACTAAGTTTTGATTACACTAAGGCATGCTGTGGATGAGACTGAATGACCTAAATAAAAGTACTGTTTAATTAAGAAGATTGGCATACCAAAAATAAAGGTGTTTCTGATGTGATAATAATTTTGTCTATGATGACAAAACCCCGATCCTGTCATAACTCACACTATCATATGAAATAATTCGCAGCGAATGCAATCATGTATTGATGTACATAAAAATTAAACAAACACTGTTAATCTTTGCTTGTTAAATATCTTTGGCTACTTCTCTACAATGCTTAGTGATTTAGTTACGTTAGACAAACTGTTTTAAATAATGCCTTACAAAGTTGCCTAACAAAACAAAACAGGGGATTTCCTCCCCACACCCTCACCCCAAATCTGCTTCTGCTTGCTGCCAAGAAGTTCTTCCAAGATCTTCCAGACTGCCCCCGCAATAACCAGCTGGCTGCAGAGCACAAAATCTGTGAGATTCTGCAGAGACCTCCCCTAAGGATGCACCTCTTTGTTAAAACTGGCACATGAAACAGCACTTGCAAGCAGTAGAATTCACGATGCTCCCTCAAGAGGTGCAGCAAGAGTAAGGAAAAAAATAGAGTTTTATTATGTAAATTCTAAGAGCTCATATCTCTGAATAAGCAAAGCTTTTCCATTCACTTATATCAAGATGATGTACTTGAAGATGGTGATGTCTATGACAACAGAACCCATATAGGCAAAACAAGCAAAGTCAAGCACTCCCATACTGCTTAACCAAACTGGCTATGCCACCATAATCCAGGCCACAATAGTCCCACAGTTCACCTGCACACAGAGTTTGAAAGATTTTCAGAGGTTTCAGAATAGTCCAATAAGTATTTTGGATGCAGGGAAATGCCATTTTAAAAACCACATTTTACTACCGTTTGTTATAAGATGTATAGCTTTTTCAATCTATACAGAAGACAAATGACATACCACTCCTTTTAAATGAGTAGATACATAGTCCAACACTAGAATGTTTTAGAATAAAACACATACAAAGACAGTAATTGTACCCAGTCATTGACTTTCATGTCTTTTAAACTTTCTTGATGAGTATAATGATTGATTGCCGAAATTTTCCTTAGGTTGGGACTCCAAAAAGTGAAGAGGTCCATTTGCAACACTTTACCTCAATGGCAGGACCCTACTTAACAGAAAAAGTGCTTACCAGAAAAGTGTCACAGGTCTAGGGTTCTACTTTGCCCCAAGTAGATTTTAAATATATTTCAATTCTTTAGATTGGCTATTAGGAAAAATTTGTTCACCGAAAGTGTTATCAGGCACTGGAACAGGCTGCCCAGGGAAGTGGCTGAGTTCCCATCCCTGGAGGTATTTAAAAGAAGGGTAGATGTGGTGCTCGAGGACATGGTTTAGTGGCAGACTCGACAGTGCTAGGTCAACGGTTGGACTCGATGATCTTAAGGGTCTTTTCCAACATAAATGATCCTATGATTAAAATAGCTGCCAAAATCCAAATACCAAAAAGCATGAGTTTTGTAGCAAATTCTGCTATGCAACCCTCTTTCACCACATTTGATTGTCCCACTGCAGTTCCCATTTTATTGGTCTCACAGCCCTGCTCCTGGTGACAGAAAAGAGCTTTTCTGCTTGCAAAACAGATATTTTTGCAGCCCTTAGACATCCTCTGAGGAATTTCTTCAGGCTTCAGTCTGTTCTCATTAGAAAATAGGTGAAGGCATCTTCACAATTAATGTTCAGGCTAACAAAATAAAATTAGTCACATCATTCAGTGATAACATAATACAGTTATTCAATTGGGATGGCACACTGATTGCCCTGTTAACAGTTCACAAGCCATGGACTGGAAATTCCCACTTAAAAATTTTTCTAAGCTACACTAACATCCAGAAAAGATTAACTCCATCAGCACTCACAAAACAAAATGGAATCCAGATCATCTCCCTTTTACTATAAGATGCTCAGTTTGCCAAGAGCTATAGATTAAATTTATAGAAATATCAAAAAGATGCAGAGCACTTAGGATCATACCTGCTGGAAGGTCTCACATCCATTGTTATACAAAATCAGAATCAAGGCCAACAAACTGTGGAGCTTTTAACTTTGATTTGCGCATCTTAAATCTGCCTTTATAAACAGAGATGCTTTTAGCATATTAAAAATATCACAGTGTATGTTATTATGACTAGAAAATACTGCAGCAAACTACTCTGGCATAAGGATTGTGCAGAATGGCTCAGGTTATCACTGTGCTTTCCATCTGGGGACACACTGTTCATTCGCCACTAACTTTGCCATGCTTTCAGACCCTAGGGTGAAACTTTCCAATACAAATGACAGTTTTGCTGATTTACGTTTTGAAAAGGAAAATTGTGTAAAGATGTACATTTAATGTAGATTTGTACAGTTATTTTATTGGCGTGACACAATGACCACCTATTCAAACAGCCTATAAAGAGACTGATGGAAGAAAACTAAAATTGAGGGGGCAGAAATACTCGGAAAGGGAAGAAACTGGGCAACCATGAGGCTATGAAGGTTATCCATTCAATAATTCTTCAGTTTTAAAAGTGCTATGCACAGTCTAAAATACCGCCCATTTCTATTACACTAAGTAGGAATAGAAAGTTGTATTCTAAATAGGTAATTGTAAGAAAAAGAAAAGCAGCTCTGCCTTTAATAGCTTTTCACAGCTAATTACTCTGTATTAGATCATCACAATCCTTGTCTTCTATATTCTAGAATTACTTCCTCCAATAGATAGAACATGGTAGCTAGCATATACTCAGCAACATTATTCCATGCTCAACACTACCAATCAACATTTAAGAAATTGTAAAACAAAACACTTCAGCAGCCACTTAAAATTTTCATAATTATTTGATAGTAGATAATTAAGTAATTAACTAACACTGTCACAAAAGCATTGTGAAAATTCATTGTAAAGATAAGTGTAACTGATAGATTGCCTGCCATATCTTTGGCAATTAGACCCTTATTTGTCTTTATAAATACAAAGCCTTCTCTTTGATGTGGCCAGCAGAGAGTAATTTTCTGAGAATTACATTCCTGCAAGAAGAGCCAAAACGAAAGACACCTGGAAACCTTGATGCGTACGTGTTTCATGCAACCAAAATCAGTGCAATATGATTTGTGGGGAAAAATATATATATGAAAACATAAATGTAAAAATACATAAAAATGTAGTTGGACAAAATGAATAAAGAAGAGAAAATCTGATATAAAACCTAATGAAAAGTTAGAAGTTCCCAAATAACAAAAATTCAAGCCTGAAACTACCCCCTAAAATGCCTTTTGGAGCACAAGCAGAAGGGAGGATGGAAGAACCATAACCAGCAAATGGATGGCAAACAACATAAACTACAGTCTTACTGCTTATAGCAGTACGATTTCACAGTAGTATTCATACACATGAAGGGAAGTCTTACTGCAAATCACAACCACTAACAAACTTTTAAAATATAAAAGTTTCTCATAGATCAGGAAACACATTTAGCTTAGACACATTCCATATCCAGTTTTATTGCAGGCTGGATACAGTCTGCAGACCACAGAAGCAGCTTTGCTGAACTCAATCTGGGCACCAACCACCCACCTCAGCAACAAATGTCTGAGGTGCTAAAGAATTTCTGTGTGTGCATTGATTATGCGTGGGTTTGAGATATTTTTATTGAATTTGGTTTTTTTTATTTGAACTTTCTAACTTCAAGTTTATTTCACTGCACTTAGGAGACATTGATTGATTTATGTGTCATTTAGAGACTATAGACTTGAGGTCTGGGAACAGACAGCTAAAGATAATATTATCCTTCATAAAAGAAGTAATATATAAGTTTTTAAGAAAACAAGCACTTAATCATGAAAATAAGCTTTCATTGTACTCACCTCTATTATGGCATTAACTTTAACTTAATTTTATAAAAATATATTTTATATAAAGAAGTCCTTAACGTTAGCAAACATAATTTTACTATAAATATTCAGAATAATGGCCAGACACCACCCCCACCACCCTGCAGAATCAAAGTTTCTAAATGAAAGGAGCTGAAATTTTGTGCGCACGTGTATGTCTACATGATCAGGATTCAATGCTCTGCTGCAAAGCAGCTCGCTTTTCTGTGGCTGTTGCACAGCTTGGTATTTCAGATATTTAAAAAAAAAGAAAAGCCAAAATACTAGAATAAAAGTGCTTTGAAGCTAGGCAACCAGGTTACCTCTAAACAAAAAAGGAGCTTGACCACAGTAGTGTGACACCTAATGCAGCAGCTTCACATGTCAGCAGCAGGAGAGGAACAAAAACAAGCAAAGTATGTGAAGGACACATACCAAGTTAGGGAGATAAATCTGTTGCTATGTATGAGACAAGTTATCTACAGTTAAGCCATTTATTTTCTTGCTTCCTACACAGAGACTATGACATTTGAGGAATACTAACAATTATTGAACGACACAGAATGCTTTCAAATGGATTTTGAAATACAGAAATAAAAAGACCAAGAAGGAACAGAAATACAATACAATTGACTGTTAAAATTGGAAAATTATGGTGAACAGAAGGTAAGATGCTTTCAAAGAACTATTCTAGCAGTTTCCATTTTAATAGTATTTAAAAATACATTGTATTTCCATTGTCAGTGTCACTAGGCACATCATATAAGAAATGTTTCAGAAAATTCCTCACAGCAATGGTCATATCTCAAGGTAAAGCCATTTGCACTACCAGTGAAAAAGACACTTTTCAAAAGGAACATATGAAGGTTCTCTCTCACACACACACCCCTCCTTTCTTGAGCCAGAACAACTTACCATTTTTACTTCACTTTACCATGTTTTCACCATTGCCAGGAGTTGTTTTCATGGGAACAGCTAATTTTATTTAGCTAAAGCAAACTCCTGGTACTAATGACATACATGCCAAAACGCTGACTGATTTTGGTGAGATCAGAGACAAATGACAAGCTTTGAAATTTCAGCCTGCCTATTATTTCCAGTCTCTTTCCCTCAACTTTAGAATTTTTTGTGAGTTTGTGACACGCTGCCTGCCCAGTACCACGTTTTATCCAGAAAATACTTGAAAAATGCCGTGGTTATTATGTCCATTAACCGTTTTAAGAAAGAAAGGGGACTGCATTAGGTGAATTCTCCTTCTTTAATATTACTAAATTCAATTTTATAATTTCATCTTAATTAAAATAAAACACAAAGATAATTTACCAAGCAAATTCCTTTAGAAGGATGTTTATACAAGCAATGAAATTCATATATCAAGGATGGTTCTGCTCCTGGCTAAACAATTAGTAATGTAAATAGTGAAACCAATATCTTATTTTATAAACAAAACAAAACCACATACATTTGGGGGGAAGGTGTGGAAATTCGGCTTTCTGGCCCCCTCAAAGTACTGTCAAGTCTGCAAACACACCTCCAAAGACAGAAATAGGAATGCAAACAAGCTTTAACTTTCTAGTTCCTGTAATCCTTCACTATGGGCCTGAAGTAGACAGCGTTGTTAGTACTTCATAAGTACAGTAACCAATATCATTCATTATTTGGGATTCTTAGAGCCTAATTGTTCCAAGAAGAGAGGATTAACATAGTTAAATGCATCTGACAACATAAATCTCCTAGATCCTACAAAGACTAAAGAAAACAACGTTACTGGAAAAAAGCAAAAAATTTAAAGCCCTAGAACTTTCCCATGACTCCCAATGCACTTTGGGTAAGACTTTCCCATGAGCCAGCATCCAGCTTTCACACAGGTAACTGAGTAAGCAGCACGAGCAGCAATTGCTATATTTGATAGTTATGTTAGAGTTGCATGTGATCTTATTTACAAAACAATATATAACTTATAAAACACATGAAGCTGAAGGTAACATAGGAGCTACATTTAAAAATGAAAATGTGTAAGAAGAAATGTAAAGGGCTCATACTGGATTAACAATGAAAATACCATTACAAAATTTATATTACACAAGGTACCCAGGTTGATATTACAAAAGATGAGGTTTTCTATGATAACCTAATTTGAGTAATAATTACCACAAAAAGTTACATGAAGTGTTTTTGGTGGGAATAAACAGTATTTCCAGTATGTTTGTTTAAATTATGTAACCTAACCATTTGAAGATGGATTTGGGAAAAGGTATTCCACTAATCTTCTATATTCACATATTATGTAAGACTTAATCTCTTGTATCACCCCAAACAGCAATTCCCCAAATTCTTTCCATTTCTTTGCCCTTCATTTCTGAAATCATAAGGCATGCATTGTGATTTTTCTCCTCAAGGGAGAGAAATCTTCAGGTAGATCAGACAACAGCATGGCAAGAACAACAAGCAGAGCATCTATTGTGTAATCCTAGTGTATACCAAAATAGCCTGAGTCTTTACGGCACTGTGAAATGCCATACAGCACTACTGATCTCACACAACTTCCACCAGCAGCACAGCCGTATTAATGTGAAGCTTTACCCCTGATTATCCCTGTTGAGACTGTTAACATGACTATGATACCTGTGAAACTAGTCCGAGAGGGGTCAACGGAGACAGCTCAATCTTTATGAAGCACCATCTTGCATCATGCAACAGATTTGGGAATGAAATTGAATTCTTCAGTAGCACAATCAGCAGATTGAATCATTGAGTACTTGAGTTTTAATATACCTGAAGTCTCATCTAATATCTATGTTATCTTTTATAAAGCAGAGCCTTGTTTGTAGTTTTCTAGACTTTTACACATAGCAAGCATATAACATGCATCAATGCAGGTATGTGGCACACACTGATCCTTTGAAAGGGAGCAGAAAAATAATTCTTGTATCTACTCTATGATGTCCACACACAGAATAAACACAGACATTTTGCTTTGACATAACCAAATCTTCATTTTCCCCCCACCCATTTACTCTATTAAACAAATATTCAGATCTTACTCATACATGTGCATCACCTAAAGAACACAGCTCATTTTAATTCTAATCTGTTGCTATATTAAGAGACTCTGCAACCCACAAATATCTAAAAGATGTCATACTGGCATAAAATTATTGCCAATGGTCGTCCTTGATGTGGCAATAATCAAGTGCATGCAAAAGCAGAAGGAGAGAACACTGAACCAAGAGACCATTACTTATAAGCTTTTGTTATGGTTTTGGTAATATTTTGCACAGAAAAATAGGGGCATTTACAGGACACTTCAATACTCAGTGCTGTTTAATATTTGACAGTGCTGTATTAAAATGAAAGGGGTAAGTGGCATGAATATCCCCTTTAAGAAAGGCGCAAGTAAGGAAAACTTGAATTACACAGAAAAAAAAAAATATTTAAAAATACTTTTTTAGTTTTATACTAGTTCCCAGGCTCCTTCAAGTCCTTTACTACTGACTCAAATTCTCTATGCTCCCACTACCTTCTACAGGCATTCATCTTAGAAGTATACATTTGCACCAAATATCTCACAATATCCAAGAACAAACAAACAAAAAAATCTTTAAGTTTCAAGTGCAGTAGAAATTATAAGTCTTGAAAACATGACTGATGATACAGTGAAATAGAGGTCAGTAGGTCTGATAACTTACTGGGGTTTTTTTCAGTTTAACATTCAATACAAGCACCTGGCAAGAATGAACACTTAGACTTACTTGAAAATTACCTGATGATAAAGTTCCAACAATTTTAAAGTAGTAATACATGACAATCCTTAAAATAGAAGCCATAAAGATACATAGAAAATTTAAGGAAAAAAAAATTCCTCTCCCTTACAGAGAACTTACAGAAAAGTTTTACAAAATTCTGTGAGTCAAAAAATGAGTTAATGTACCTAGAGAGAGTGTGTGTATAGATATCAATATATATACATACATGCAGACAATATACTTAATCTTTTGTATCTAAAGTTTCAACGTATAAGACCAAGAGCAGCTCGGACTTTTTTTTTTTTAAAAAAAAACAAAAATTGACCTGCTTTCGATTTAATGATGCTTTCTCTAGACTAATATTTTAAACAAGATGCACATTAATCTGATTTCTTTTTGATGAAGCCAAAATAGAAAATAAGCCTCAGGAATGCACCTAATGCACTCCAGCTGCAAATAACCCATCAATTTATAAAATTAACCAAGAGCTGATCTGCAGTTTAAAACAAAACACAAACAATTAGTGACATTCACCTTGCCCTTCTGTCTTAAAGGAACACTGCCAAACATTTGGCAGAACATTAGGTCCTCCAACTGTGTTTTAGAAAATTTTTTCTTCTTTTTTTTTTTTTGTTTTGTTTGTTTGCTTTATTATATGCATTCCAAATCTGGGAACTAGTGAAGAGATTAAGTTTGTGGGAGGCTTTTTCTTTCATCTGTAATTAAAGGACAGTAATTGTTCTCCAAACAAAAAAATACCTCTCTACCAATATCAATGAATAAACATCATGGCCTAATATGAACTGTAGTAGCAAAGATATCTGTAATGAACAGATTTATGTGCTCACTGCAATAAAGTGGAGAGGCAGACAAGTGTATTAGCAATGGTGCAAAGTGCCCTACTTCTATTGTTTTATACTCAAAGTTCATCTTCAGATCGGGAGAGGCCTGAAAACTCAATACCCCAACTATCAGACAGAAGATTACAAAATACCAGCAGCTTGCTCCAGTCCTCTCTGCAGGATCTGTGTGCTGCCAAGATGCCAACCTCAGTCCTATCCAGAGGAGGCTAATTTATTTTTGTGTATTGAGAACACTAGTAAGAATTGGCTAGCTTACAAGACATCTCCCAAGGACATTCTTATTTCATGCCAAGGACACACTGAGAAGATGGTTTCATGTTGATGCCATATATATTCAAAGCAGACATAAGGCAGGTCCTATGCACAATTCACACAGCTGCATTGGTGTAAAATGGTTCCTGAGCTAAAAAATGTGGCCAAAATGAAGTATACCAACATGCCCAGGATGCTTGCATGGCTTAAGCTACACTACAAAAAGAAAAAAAAAAGTGTCTGAACCCACTGGAGTGTTACCTGCAAGTAATTATTTCACTTAAAGGTTGTAGACCCCTTTTTCAAAACAGCTTCCCCACACGATCAAGCATTAAGTTTAATAATCTCACTTCACTGGCTACTTTCCTCATTAATAAGGAAACAGAAAAGGAAAGAGGGGAGAAAAGTTTTGATGACTTCCTAAAGATGTTGCCAATTGCACCTATCCTGTGAGAGCCCTAAACAAGAAAGGTTTGTTTATAGTCTGTTTTGTAATTTATTTATGCATAGAGGAAAAAAGTATAATTTTATATTGCACCATACTCTGATTTCTGGAGGTATCCTCCATTCTCAGGGTGGGGGGAGCAGGTGCAAGCAATGATCCACAGCCTCAGCCCAGTCCAGCTCACTCTGGAGCAGCTCCACACATCCAGCTGCATTTTTCAAATGAGATTATTGCTACAGAATAAAACAAAACAAGAAAAAAACCCAAACCGCTCACAAACACCACTAACCACACTGTTCTTGGACATTTTCAGCATCCATCCACAGAAAACTGCTCTGCCACTTGGCTCTTCCCAGTTGCTTGCTATAAAAGCCAGTAACGCAGAACTGGGACTCAAACTTGTTAAATGAAAGCAACTGTACTTACATATGTTCACATCCAATCCATACCATTAACACCTGGGAATTATTATACAGGAAATCCAGTGGAGCACAATTACGTTTGTTTTAAAAAATACATATTCTAGTTTGTTTAGCAACATTACTAGAAACTATTCTAGCCATCCACCACAAGACCTGGGGTTCCTCTTCTAAAGGGATAAGCAGTCTGGCACTCAGTCCTCTCTCTTCCAAGAGCTTCTCAAGACTGCCTACTTCAGAAAACTCCACAGAATTCAAACTTTATCATTCCTCCAAAGCAGAGGTTACAGGAACACAAGATCCAGTGTTTCTAACATTCCCCTAGGTACTGTCATACAAGTATGACAAAACACATCTCTTCTCCACAGCCTTCTCATTTAAGGTTTTTTGTTTGTTTAATAAATCTTTCCTTAGAGGAGCAGTCTCACACCAGTACTAGATTTAAAATATTTTAAATTTATTTATAAATCATTATTTTGCAGCTGCTTGCACAACAGGGATTTCAGATGAGACCAAAGCAGACTAAATGCAACCAGACTGATGTTTTGTAACTGAGGTCATTTGCTGATTATTCACAGGACCCATGATCCTAACATCAGGCTGCACCTGATGCTCCTACCCACCCAGAGGAAACCACACAAACCAGGTTCTCTCTTAAGCTCATTTGGTACCATTTTAATACATATTTATATACGCATATACACACACAAAATAGCAAGTGTAGTTGCATCACAACCACAAAACTATTTGGGGTTTACTGCAGTTTCCTCAGTCTTTGAGGACTAGAGAAAGAGAAATGGTAACAAAAAAGGGGAAGGGGGGGAGGCGCATTTACCCTGCACAGCATCCAAATTCATAATGACAGCATGGACTTTGCCGCTTATTCCTAATGCTAATCTATTCATTTTGTGGATAAAGATCTTACAGGGATTTAGAAGTTATATCTACAAGTCAGTTAATAAAAGTCCACAAAAGAAATCATAGCAAGTAATTTATATGTTGAATTTCATCTCTGTTTATGATGTTCTCTCGCGGTACATAATTTCAAATGTCCTTTTATTAGTGGAACAGACCTCAGTCCAGAGTCCATGCTTACTGCTTGCTGTGAGTTACAGCTGAGTAAACAGACAAAATTGTAACAGTTCACTTGAAATAACCAATTTCACTTCAATTGTGCTTGCAATCTTTCAGTATTGAACAAAAAGCGTACATAGTTGAGCTTCAGAAGATACAAATACTTCTGTAAAGCAACATTTTCAACTACAGGAGTGTGTTTATTATGAGACAGTAAATTATCTCCAGTACCTAAGAGATATGCTATTCAAAATCTGAACCATGTCACTAATTTTAAGTGAACATTAAAGAACAACAACAACAACAAATTAACATACAGTATGTCCTGGCTCTATAAGCACCGCATTGACATTAAAACCATATTTAGAATAAAAGTTATTTTCTCTCAACATTTGCTTAAAATTTTTTGTTTCTACAAATATTCCTGCTTGTTCTCATTCACTGTAACAGTCACAGGTTGTAAACACAAGTGGGGCGTGACTCTTCCAGAAGCCAATTTCTTCATGTATTTGCAAAATTGACCACAGTAAGTTTGACTGTTCACATACTTTACAGCTTGCCATGCTGAAATGTTGCATAATTAAGGAAGGCTCCAATGGATTAGCAAGATTCAGGATGAGCTGTAAAAGCTATTTCAAAAAATAACCAACACAAATATCTATTGATGCATTTAGTACCATTTTAATCCCTTTTGAAAGGGTCAGACTTTTGTTTTAAAAAACACCTTAAGAAAATAACTTTACAAAACACAAGAATTGGTTTCTGCTATCAAGGTATGAACTCAGGTCCCACTTTTCATCGGTGCTTGGACAAACTCAAATGCATGTTGTCTATACACATCGATCAAAGCATTGCAAATATTTGCAGTTTATTATCTTGACTTTTAGTCATTAATTCCTTGCATTGTGGCAACAGGAGGATGCACAGGTAGCAACAGCAGTTCAGAAAGCCCCTAGGAGTTGCTAATAACTAACCACAGGGCCCTGGCAAGTCTCAGCCAAAGCATTTTCTAAATATCCTCAGTGCAGTGATCTAGAGAGAATTACTAAAACACAAGAAATTTCCTCTAACACCAATTAACACGCACCAGCGGCCAATAATACAGCTATTACCTATTAAAAAAAAAAAATCAAGGAATCATCTGGAATAAAGATTTTTACCTTCTCCATCTCTTCTGCCGGCAAAATTATTAAAAAGTAAGGCATTTAAACTGCTATAGTGTACCAAAACCGATAAGGATGCACAAGATCCTGTGTTTTATTGCTGAAATTTCCTCATGCAGCAAGGGGAGGATGAATTGGTAAAAGCAAGCTCTTTGACCTAGTATGGATTCGTGCTCAGAGGAAAATCACTCGGTCTGAGACTGAATTCATGTGATAATGAACTTGTACCTTTGTTTTTCCACAGCCCTATTACATACTTGTTCCCACCATTTGCAAAACATTGTCTCCATCACTTTCTTCCTCCCTTGAAATACCAACCCTTTTGTTCAGGCTGCATTTCCACTTTCTACATGTTAAACACTTTCAAAATAACTTTGAATATGTAAGCAGTTAAAGTTGTTGAAAACTGGAGCTAGGAGGAAAAAACTTAAGTTAAACAAATTTGTTTAAGCCCAGTGGGCTTATGAAAATCTTTCCTTTGGCTTTCCACAGCTCCATCTGCATGCAGATCTCTGTAGACTCATATACAAATTTGAACTTGACATTATCTAATGTATCTTGGGAAAATTCCTGCACAGCAAATTGAATTTTAAAAAATGGGCATTGCATTCAATAAGGAACTAATAAGTTATATTTACTTGAATTGCAGCAGAATAACATTAAGGATAATAAAATCATTTGGAATTTATATTCGTTCTCCTACATTCAAATACATATTTTAAATTTACATGCTACAGTGTTGTGTATTTTTCTAATTTCTAGTTTTTAATGCATAAACAAACAACTCCAGTATATTTGGTGAGGAGACAACAGGAAAAAACCTCCGTATACATACTGCATACAACCTGTGTCTTGTTAAATTTTAGTAGAGGTCATTGCTTTCATTGAAAAGAATAAAATCAAACCTAGTTAAAAATGAACGCATACGACTTCTACTTAGAATTTAGTTTCAATCCAGTTGCTTGCCACTTTAATTCAGCCCTTGCTCCCACTTTGTGATATGCAAATATTTCTCATCTGAGCCCCTATGGCCAATCCAGAGTTTGAAAATAATCAAACAGAACAGTGTGCAATTTAAGGTCCTGACAACAAGTACAGAAATGTTGTTTTATGCTTGAGGGAACTCTGCACAGACCATCTGCTGCCTTTGTGATTCCCCTGATGCCTGTCAAAATGAGTATGTATGAAAAGGCAGGGAACGGAAACAGAGGTATTATCATGTAGCTTGGTACAAGAACCTGAGAAACCCCAGCATCTCTGCTAGACATCATTTTGATAATCAGATCCGTGTCAAGTATTCTAAGCTCACCTACTGGTACACGGTCCCTTTGGGAACAACTCCACTGTGTATTTTTTTATTATTATAGTAGCATTATGTATTACATGCAGAGTGGTTTAGGCTAATATGAACAAATAGCATTGTATCATGGAAAAATGAGAGAATTAGTGAAAAATATAGTAACTGAAAATATAGTAGATTTGGGTTTGATTTTTAAGAAGGACTATGTAAGGATAAGCTTAATCTGCTTTATAACCTTATGCCTTGTCCCTTTCCCTGCTTTCCCTCAAGGAAAGAAAACGACACTGTCTACAGAATCCAAGAACTGTGTTATCGAATTGCCTCAGAGATCTCCCAGGTTTTATCTGAGAGAAACAGATAAGTGAAATTTAAATCAAAGCATAAAAGAAGAAAATAAATTCCTTCAGGATTATATTTCACATGAAAGATAAATAAAATAGGTTCCTTTAAAGTACGCATACTTTTCAACACATTGTATTATTACTTCTACATGAAACATAGTTGAGCCCAACATGTACTACTGATATCTAAACTTTGTGTTTATAAGAAAGATGCCAATACTCCCCTGTGCACACATGCTATGATAAGGATTTTAAAGCTTTATTTTTTTTATTTATTATTTATTTTATTATTTGGTTAGGGGATTTTAACCAGTGATCCAATATGGGATTTACCTAGAAAACCTGCCATACTTAGATCAGACTGTCATGGAGACAAACAGGACACATCTTGGAGTCAAAACTCCTCTCCCTTTCTCGTATTTTCAATCTTCTGTCCAAAGTAATGATAGATATATTCAAAGGAAGGCAATAATTTTTTATTTTACCTCTTCCTGAGTTTTACAGGGACAATACTTTTTTTCCAAGATGATTTTGGAAAAAATAAAAATCACTTTCTATTAGTATCTTCCCTAATATATGACAGTGAAGCAGATAGGATGAAGCAGGAAAAACATCTGGTTTGAACTCTTCAGATTTGAAGAGGAAGGGTTACAGGCAGTGCAAAGCAGCTATAAAAGAAAAATATAGCCTGCTAGCTTATTTTATACACACCATAACCAGAGTAAAATCCAAGTTCTTGTCTCTTCTGTAATAGATGTGAAAACAGGTGATCCAGTTGCCACAATAAGGTTGTCCCCCACCCCCCTCCAAGCAAAAACTCTGGACAGAAGTAAACAAGAAACAAAAAGGATCAGGCAGACAACCTAACTTCTGACACACTTCAGAGGAGCCTCCAGGGAACCTTTGTTAAATGGCTGCTAGAGAATCCCTGTCTAAATTAGTAATCCACTTTCTTATAAGGACACCTAGGTTGGATTCCTAAATTATGAGATAATATTTGCTTCAGAAACTCTTCCACGTATCATATTTAATTGGAAATATCTACAAGTGAAATCCCTCTTGGTAAGTGCCTCTGATAGGTGGATTTATACATCCAAGATGTTCTAAGCAACAGGTTGCAGCTTATCTCTCAATTGATCATGCCATTCCTGCTTCAGAACGACAAACTCCATGATGTTTCTTCACTTTCATCAATTTTATTGTAAATGTCATGTTGGTGACACTAAAATTTATGATCCAGGATGAAACAAAATCTTTTCAGCACTATTACAAATATGATTTTCTTGAACTAAAACCACTAGATCTTTAAATACAGTAGTATTGGCAAATTTTTCCTGAACCTTCAAGCAGCTACAAAACTTAGGTAAATAATATACTTCAGTTGGGGAAAAAAAAACAACAACAGTAACAGAGTCAAACCTAGCATTTAACTGCCAATCCCATGTGTGACTTACAGACTGCAGTGTTGCCAAGTCCCCATCTTATTACAGTCTGTTTTCCTTTGCACCGAAACCAAACCTTTTCCTCAGCCTCAACACATTCATTGCTTACGGCCAGCCTGTTGTGAGTCAATGTAACCAGCGCTGTATTTTTTTTATTTTTTTTTTTTTTAAAGAGCTTCTTACTTATCACAGCAATTCTCATTAGCACATAAACTTAATTACATATTACTGAATTTTGTCCCATCTTACATTCTGGCTGTCGAGGCCACCCAGTTCTTCCAACACAATCACCTAGTCCTCCATGCTACCAAAATCTCCTAATTTTGTATCATATCATTTTACTCATAATAAAGAAGAGTCTCAAGTCAAATCTTGAGGATCTGCTTTAACAGACTGATACTTCCCTTCTCAGTACAGCTTCTTGCTCTCTCTTTTAAGTAGTTCCTTGTCTGGTTCATCAACCGCCATTTCAACACCTTATTGAGCATACAGTGTTACACAAAACTGTTTATGGAGTTCAGAAAACCAGATTTCCTACATCTAAACCAAAATACTATTTTATCAAGTAAAAGGGCAAGATACATTTGGCACAAAGTACTTTGGAAAAACACCTCTCATCCATTTGCTATTTGCTCCCAAATCTGTCAATACTTTTTCCTTCAAAATGTTCTCTAAAAAGTCATCCATCCTCTTAAGGTCAGACTAATTCTCTTGCTTTACCTGCCCCCTCGCCCCAACTTTTTTTTTTTTTTACATACTTTTTTTCTCCTCTTTTAAAATGTAGTCACGATATTTGCCAACAGATTTTAAAAGTCCCTAAAGGTTTGAAAGTTCATGAGTAAACAGCAGCAGAGGTAGATGTAAATATTTCTCACAAATATATTTAATTCCCTGTTTCAGACAGATCACTTATTTGGTTAGTTTAAGCTCTCTTTCTTCAGTTGACCCCCTACACGTTTATGGAGACTCACGTACTCCTTTCCTTCTTCCCTTTTTCTTTCCCCCATACAGACCCCCCACCCCCCAGGCACACTTGGTAAGAAATTGCACACACCAGGTAAGAAATTAAGATGTCCTGGAGTAAAACAGCTCCTTGCAGTCCTAATTTGGCCCCTTCTAAGTAAAAAAAATATTATTATACATGAGAATACTAAAGTGGTTTTGACATTCAGTGTCCTGATTTCCAAGAAAACTCACTGCTACAGGAAAAGCATTCTCTTTCAAACAGTAGAATGAAATAACATAATTCTCTGAACTTACAGCTTGAAAAACATTCTGTGCTCCTTGACTACTTCATGACTTGAAAAACATCCTATACTCTGCATGCAGAGTGGAATCCAAAACCTCTTTCTTCAGTATACATTGTGACAACCACTATAATTCTGAATTCCAGTATTTGAAGTTTTGTCCAGTTTTACAAAGGCCATCCTAGACCAGTTGTTTGAAACACTTTTCAGAGACTGAATACATACAATTTCTTCTTCTCGCAAGGTTTTTTAACAGGAACTTCTGAACCAAATTTAATCTTCTCGTTATATTTGAATGGGAAATAAATCACCACAGCTCTGACCTGTTGAGTTTGCTGCAGAAGACTGGCTTTCCGTCAGAAGTACATCACAGATTACATGTTAACAGAAATAACTCTGCTTACTCACATTCATTTTAGAGACTGATGTTTGTTATTTCTTTTTTCTTTTTAAAGAAGTCATGCAACTTCCATGAGCAAGCTAATTCAGCCTGCAAAGTCACCCCTGAGGAAAATATTGCAAAAGAAGGGACATACTACAATTAAACATTAAGAAGCAGCTGCCCTAAAAAAAAAGTGAAAACCACTTACTAGAAAGGATAGACAGGAGCTGGGAAAAAGTAAACTGTTACAGCAAAATCTAGTTGCTTAAATAATTAATTTTGTTTCAATACAAAAAGGAAAAAACTATTTCTTTGTTCCCAATTGTCTAAATATTTGTCCAATTATTTATCCAAATATGCAAAAAACCCAAAGTACTGCACTTCAAATTCTTTCAGCCTACTCCATTACCTCTGAAGATGACTTCGTGAAATAAGGTTCTGAAATAAAATTTCTCAGTTCGTATCGACAACTCTCATATTCACAATATCATTAAGGAAAACAATGAGGCAAACCCCGGGAAATAGAATGTATTAGCAGATCTAGAAGATTATTTTGAATTTATTGAAAGCACTGATAGTAAAACTTGTAAAAAGTTCAAATTAACCTGTAACAAAAAGTATGATTTCCTACTGGACATTTAAGGCATATAGGACGGTTTTATCTGATAGGTAAGTCTCTACAGGCCTGAAAACTATAATGTTTTTAAATGCATTCCTTCAAAGGACAAGTCCTAAAATTGACAAACATGGTTTGGACAAAACACTAAATGCCAAATCCATCATCTGTTTTATTAACAGGTAAGCGCAATGATTTGAAAAATATTAGGACAATCTTGAAAATGTAAGAGAAGCCTATACAACATTAAACTGTTCCCTTCAAGGAAAATAGTGGAACTGCAAATTGCCACTAGTACAAGAGACTTGGGGCTTTGAATTCTAAAAATGCAAATAAAGATATGAACATCAGAATCCCTAAAGTTGTGTTTGCTTCTAAATCCAAAGAGAAAAAGAAATAAAAAGTCAAGAAAGAAATTTTGAACTGACAGTAAAAGCAAGAGCCTATCAACAGTGGCAAAGTGCTAATTCAGTTTAATTTTCTCAGCAGTTCCGAAAGATTGCTACATTGTCCTCTGCTTCCAAAGCAAACGTGGAAGTGAGCCATAAACGGAGCTAGAAAGATCTTGCTATTAGGATATGATCTAAAATTTTAGTCAGACTTATTTTAAACAGTGAGGACATGCCAACTCCCGTAACACCTGTAGTGCAGGGTCAGAACAGAAATCTCTGTAGTTGGGGGTGTTTTCCACATGGTTTTGTGGCAGGTATCACATCTTGGAACAGTTTCTGTTCTGGTCAATGAGCACAAACGCAAAAAAAGATGACAAAACATGATGGATCAAGACACCATAAAGAATTAAATTACCTGGGGATATTTATCTCCCTGCCTGATTCTTGGCTTATTTCAGGTGGTTCCACATTCCTGTCCAGATGCTGTGGGTCACAAGAAACTTTTTCTTTTGGACTAAATATTCAACTCTATAATACCCATCTACATGTATATTTTAAACCTGCCCTTCTAGCCCGTTTTCTTTGATCCCCAGCTCATACAGCCAGCCTGTCCCAACTTAATATGATCTAGTGAAATACAGATGCAGCTATACCTTTTTCTATCTATATACACATATATCTAGGAAGCAGCCATGCAGAAAAGGATCCAGCTGGACAGCAAGTTGACCGTGACTTGCACAGTCATAGGAAACGCACAAGACAAGCTGGAACATGGACAATTCTGACTAGATATTAGATTTTTTTTTTTTTTTAATTTTTATTTTTAAACACCATGAGAAAAGTTAACTACAGGCTGCCCAGAGAGGTTGTGGAAGGTGTTCAAGACTCAGCTGGACAAGGGCCTGAGCAACCTGATCTGACTGGACCTGCTTTGAGGAGGAGGTTGGACCAGAGCTCTATAGGTCTCTTCCAACCTCAATTACTCCAATGTTATGAGCCTTTTATGACCTTGGAGATAGCTATCTTCACAGAATTTCTTCTATGCCAGTTTTATTCACTGCCATCCTGAGAGGAGGCACAGGACACAAGTTTATTTAAGCTTACATTCCACAGTCCATCCTACGAACAGCTGTAAAGCCTTTCTTAAAGATTTGAACTACTATTACAGTTTTTACCCTGTTTGCCCTTCCTTGATCTTTGGTGATTATTTTCAGTATTGGTTTCCACACTGACTATAGCTGGGCTAGAAAATACTGATACAAGTCTCAGCACTGGTTTTTTAAACAACTTGGCCACCCAAACCCCCTTTTTACAGAACTTAACCTAATAATCTTCCTTTATTGTTATTTTCTGGTTTTTGGGGGTGGTTTTTTTGGTTGATTTTTTTTTTCTGAACAATCTCTGTACATCCCTAGCAGTGTTCACATACTTTTTCATCACTGTGCGTGCTGAATTCTCTTTATAATTGTAGTTTTCTTTCCATTTGTTCACATTTACTCTCAGATGCATGGCTTTCTGCTTAAGCAGTAGTCTGAAAAAAGCATTACCTTAAAGTAGACATTGTTCAACTGTTCTTTGGCAGTCATAACAATAAAAGAGAGATTTTGCATATCAAATAAACATCATAAATACAATAAATAGGCCTTCAACCATTTTTAGTTGCAGTTTAGCAGAGGTGGGAAAAATTGTGCTTTTACAGGCAAAGCCTAAAGCCAGAAGCTTTGAAGTACTTTCAGAGATATACAAATAAAGCACAAGGAAAAAAATCAGCAAGTGTAAAAAACCCTGCATTATGAAAAACTCTCTTCACATACACACCCATGCACATTAACAGGGGGAAAATATACTCACGAGATTAAGAGAACACTGTTAGGACTGGAAAGTAATGAGTTCCTTATAAATGATTTATTTTAGTTCTAGTATATAGAGTTTTTCAGTTCTATGATAGCATGTTACTTCATTCCTGAGTACCCAAAAGCATAAACCAAAGAATCTAAGAAAAATAAAACAAGTATTCCGTTTTTTTTGAAAGCCCGGTAGAAAGTATTTTAATTATTTTCACAACTGAGCAAAACATTTCACATTATTCATTGCTACTCTTTGCCTTTTCTAATTTCCTAGTGAAACCAAAGGTGATTCATCTAACCTCAAAACAGAGGGGTTATCATCTAGCATCAAACTTAGCTTAATGTATTAGATCACATCTATAACAATTATTCAAAGCTACAGAGATCAATATCACAGCACAAGTGTCTAATCCAGAGGGCATTAAAATATCCTGTTACGGGGTATCTGAAGGATTACCTCTGAATTTCAATGGAGATCAATACAAAAGTAGAGAAAAGGGAAAATTCTCAGCCAACAGAAGCTGCAAATAAAACACTCTCTAGGTAGCTTCAACTTTCCACTTTTTGTGGGAACTATTTTACTTAAATTTTATGTTTGCATGTTAAGACACAGGTTTGTGCCACTGAAGAAAACCCTTTCATAA
Organism: Platalea leucorodia; assembly: GCF_965183815.1. Classification (NCBI taxonomy): domain Eukaryota; kingdom Metazoa; phylum Chordata; class Aves; order Pelecaniformes; family Threskiornithidae; genus Platalea; species Platalea leucorodia. Next base: position 65,867,622 of record NC_138827.1, read on the forward strand.
CCATCAACCACTTTACTTAAGGGCCTCATTCTTTTAAGGTGTTACGAGTGTCTACACATTATACACAGAAATGACTGCAGATAAACATGGAATAATATTAATCCAGCTCAGTCTGGAGTAGAAAAGGATAAGCAGACATATTGACGTAAGTTAATAGTCAACTAACAATACCCAAAGTTTAACACTAAAGAGAGCTATATGTTAAGGGAACACAATGAAGAATTGACACCTTGCATAAGGTACAGAATTTTGTTCACTGTTACAAAAGATCAGTTGAAGATTTTTTCTGATTTACCAGCTATGCAATTCTTTATTTTTAATGCAAAAAAGCAGATGAGTCACCCCAAAATCTGCAGTGACTTTTCTTCATTTTCTCCTTTCCAAAGTGGTAAACGTTTCCAATTATGCTATAATACAAAGAATACTATATGCACTAACACCTGCCTGCCCCCATTTAGTATGTCAAGATATGAAAATGGTACAGTGCTTAAAAATGTGTTCTCCAGGACACAAATACTGAGAAAAGGCTAATTTTTACTACAGTAACCTTTCCCCCAAATTACATTTTTACCTAATGAAAAAATAAAATGCAAAGGGAAAAGTACAAACTAGACAAAGATCTACTTGACAAGAAAGTCACATTAGTGATCTTTGAGGAAAAAAGAGGAACTTTTACCTAAATAGAATATTCATGTCCTCTTATGTACAGTGACTAACTCATTTTTAGAGATACCACTTTATTGCTATCCAGAAACTTTTTCACTTCAATTTCTGGCTAAAATTATTTTTATCTCTTGAACACTGTTTGATGTCACAGAACTATTTGATTAGGTTAAAAATAGGAGTAGGGTTTGTTTGCTGACCTCTTCATAAATTTGTTCAACATTTTCTTTTGAAAGAAAACACCATTCAACAAAATCCTTTGTCCTCAGTCCCACACCTACAGCTTTCCTTCAAGTCCTTTGCAGCTCCATCCTCTAATGCCACAACTACCTGCTCCCAGCTCACCTCACACCTCTGTGTAGGAAACCATCACTTTTCTGGTTCCACAATTACTGTCCATCTTTCACCATCTGCTCCTAATTAGCCTTTACTGCTAAACCTTTCTTATTTGGTTTGTGTTACTTATTCCACCCACTCCTCTTACTACCACATTGTCAGGCTCATACAAAGCTTGATGCTTTTTCTCCCCCATGTCTGGCATGCATGAGGACCCTTACGCATAAGATGTCACTCAAACTTCTTGTCACCACATTTCAGCATCTCCAGAAAAACCATACGTCATTAGGTGAAGAACAGCTAACTTATTCTGACAAAAAAATGTGAATGAATACATCAGAGTTACATTATGATTTCTAAAGCTATATGCAATGGACTTTATTTTCCACCTCATCCTTCTCCAAACGGTGACCTCTGCTGATCAAGGACTGACCTCATTCTCTGTTCAGAAGAAAGCAAGACTACTACAGGCACATTCAGTCATAATGATTTCAATGGGGTATTTCGTTCAAAATAAGCGCAAAGTTTTCCACAACACCAACGCGCATGATTACAGCAGCAAAAACATATTGTGCATGCGCAACAGCATCGAATTTGTAGGCAGTTTCAGGGAGAGCCTTATGACATGCAAACCTAATTCTGCATCCTGCCACGTGATTGACACTATACACAGGTCAGCAGCTGTAAAAATGCAACAAAATTTGAACCAAACTCTTAGATGGCCTTTCCCAGTAGTTGAGAATAAACGTTTGTGCAGTGCATGAGTGAAGCCGGATGATTTCTATGTGCTAAGACAATAACAAATCCCATCTCATTGCTTTTCTCTGCTATAGAAAAAAGGCACTATTACAAGTTTCAACTTGTTTAGAACCTGGCTTTCTCTGCCTTCAAATCCATTGCAGAATCTTTCTAAGAAAAAGGAATTGTAATTGATGTTAGTAATCTCAATTACCTTCAAACAAGGTTTCCCAAGTCAAGTATTAAAAATTTCTTCCTCGGATTTTATTGCACATTTTTCTAAATTAGTTTTGATGTGTGGAACAAAACAGGCATTCTGTTGCAGTGGACATGCCTAATTTCAGTGCAATGGCGACAAGTGAATTACTCTGACCAATAATGGTTATTTCCAGAGTCAAAAGTAGGGCAACTTGTTACAAAACTAGAAACTTATTTTGTATGCCTGCTATAAGCCACTGCCCAAAGTGAAAAATTCAGAGACACAGTACGGTACCCCTGCAATCCTAAGTCCTTGTTTGTAGATAGGAGAACAAGCTTTGAGAGAGAATGAACAGCATATGGTAAGGACTTCTAAAGTATTGCTGAGTAAAGAAAAAGACGCACAAAGCTACAATTGGTTTTAAAACCTGCTTCAAGCTATTGATGTAATCAGCCAGGCATTACAGATTGATGGTAACTCCATAATTAGGGGTGGATAGTCTCTAAAGCAAGCTCAATTTTAACACCAATAGGCAAACAAGAATGAGAACAAGAGACTTGGCAGTTGTCCAGACTTGCTGCATTAAAGAGTTATGTGAATTTTCCCAGAGATCACCTTCCCTGTACTCCAAATTCCTACAAGCCTTTGAACCCTTACACACCTTGTATTTTTTTTTAGCAGAGTAACAACTACCATATCCGCCTTGCAGAGGTCATGAATGTTGGTCAAACTGACAGGACAACATTATATTAGTAGGCAAAACATGAACACTGTCTATACTCGAAGCCAGTCAGGAGTCACGTGAACGTGGAAAGCACAATGCTGACTCTGACCTAGATAACACTGCTAAGAAGTCAACTTAGGCTTGACATTGCACTAATTAACTGCATATAAATGACATCTGCTTGGCTTGGAACATGTGCAGATGAAAATTTCTGTCAGGCTTCAAACACTGGGAAAACACAATAGCTCTACTGCTCCCAATGTCAAACTATTTCAGGAAATTGCATCTTACAACCTTTAGCACAAGAGTGTACCCACAAAGCTCTTTCAACATACCCCACTCAGATACATAAACAGCCATCTCATCTCCCTGAAGTTAGAACAGAAACAAATTTACAAGAATTTTAGGGGAAAAAAATTGTGCAACATATTTTGCAGAACAAAGAACATTGCTGGGTTTTATTCAGAAAACTTTAAAGGTTTCTTTTAAAGTCATGACAAATTAAAATGTAACACAGTGTTAAACAACTTCAGAAACTTGTAGCAAAAGTTTTAAAGTGTTCCTGAGCTTTCGATAGAACTTTTCTGTCTTTCTATAATTTTTTTTCCAGATTCAGCCTTTTCCTGATTTATATGGGATGAAACCAATGAAGTTCAGAGGCTGTTGTAAGAGACAGAGAAAGTCCCACTATAAAATAGCCAAGAGTTTGCAGGCCAAGTTTCTCCTCATGTGTATCTGGAAATAAAGTTCAAGCATCTCATCTGACAAGTCAGAACATAACTGGAGGTCTGACATGGAAAGCTTTTTCTCTCTCTCCCTTTCATTCCTCGCTCTAAGTTTGAGAGTTTGGAATTGGGAGGGGTGTAGGGTTTCCCTGTTTGGAGTTTCACTGAAACAGAGCATATGAAACAGGCTCCCATTTTGACGAATCACATGTCCCCACCCCAAATAAACCCTGTTTAATCAGAAAGTTCCTGATCAGCTGTTTTAGTGTCTCCATTCCATAGGACATCTGCTCCCACGCTTTTCCTAGTGCTGAAGCACTCTGTTTTCATGAGGTGCAACAGGTAACAGAAATCCTGAGGATTTACTAGAGTAGGACCCCCACCCAATTTGAAAAGGAAGAGTTAGACATAACTCACAGCAGCTCTGACATAAGCATCACCTAAGAAGTGACAAAGGACTAGTCCATGAGAAAAATTGTCTTTAGCAGACTTTGTCTCTTAGCCCATCAGTCTCATTGACATAACAATTTTCATCATAATGCTGCTTTGTGCTGAAGTTTGCTTCCTGAGCTCCCTTCATCTGAACTGTCTGACCCACAAATGTGCTTGTTTTGTGGTTGTCACCGGCTACATCAACTATCCTGTTGGAGCGATAAGCTCCCAAGAAGAACAAATACAAATTTCTCAATGCTTTTTTACATGCATGTAAGTGGAAAAGCAGATATGCTATATAAAAAACAGATAGTGGAGATTCTTTGGGCTTTCAAAAAGAAGAGAAATTGATGTAAAAAAGATAGAAAGCACTCAGAAACTGCCAACAAAAATGATGCTTAAGAAAATTTACGAGTCTTAAATACAGTATTATTCTGGCTTTCTGTTTTAGAGCTAAATACAAACTTAAAAGGGTCAAAGTCAATTTGACATATCCACTGAATCATAGTATTGTGCCATTTTACAGCAACCAAGGATCTAGAAGAAAGAGAATTGCCCAATGTGGGATGTTCAGGAATCTCTTCTTTATATATGGACCCATTCCATAGTCTATGCTTTATTTATTTATGCAATGTATTATATAGTGCATCTTTGTTTAAAAAGCATTTTCAGCAAAGTTGTAAAGGTAGTATATTTCTGAAAAGATCTGAGGGGAGAAGAAAGGAATCCATTCTACTTTGAAGTGGAGCATTTTCATCTAAAACGAAGAGAAAAATAACGTCTCTATCAGGCATTCCCAAAGAGAGACCAACTCTTCTGACAAACACTGGAGCTGGCTGCCTTGAGCACAAAAACATACAAGGGAAGAGATCCTGAAGCTCTCAGGAGTAGGGCAGCAAGTGTCAAATGACTGAAAGTGTAACTGTGAAACCTGAAGGTAAGGTATTTTTCAGCTTGCATAACACAAGGGAAAAAAAAAAAAAAAATTTCCCCATAGTTCCCAACAGGTACACTTTTAGTACTGCTGAAAGATCCACAGCTCACTGAAGTTTTCCTTAGCGAGAAGATTCCGTCCCCCCCCCCCCCCCCCCGAAAAAAAAAAAAAAAATTTTGCACTACCTCCCACTAGTGACAGGGCAATACTCTAACTTGGAAAGCACTGAAAACCAGACAGGTGAGAAAAATCAGGCTCCCTTCAGATCATGAAAGCTGTTTACCTTACTATTACTTTCAGTAGCATTCCCAACATACCGTGGCACCCACAGCATTACCTATCTACATGACAATGTACAAAATTCCATTTAAAGTTAGATGGAGCTTTTGTAACCCACAATAAAACCCAAGATTTTAGTCCAGATCAAAAGTTATACTCGTGATTTTCTTCCCTCACATCTCCTAAATTGGGGCTCCCATCAGTGTTTCCAAACTTCTCTAAAATTTCTGAAGCACATTTAAATGTAGTACTTATATCAAAGACCTTTTTGTAAGTGACAGACTTATGTGACCCTCAGAGAAAACCTCTATATTATGGACCATTCTGTGTGCAGCGGTTTCTGACTTAAGAGGAAACAAAGACACAGCAGGTCTCTTCACAGCAATTCTCCTCTGCAGTGGGTTTAGTTTTTAAGCAGAGATACTCCTCCTAGCTCTTCACTTTCCCTTTTAGATTCTAACTTTTTTTCATTAATGAATGGGAGACGAATTTTATGCAAATCAAAGGCCTGAAAGAGTCTTTTAATCACCAATCCTTCCATTTGTAGAACAGGTATAAAGAGAGCAATCCATCTCCCTAAATGTATTACCAAAGTATCATGCTGTGCTATTGTTCAACGAATCTTTCTCCAGTTTTGCCTCAAATAACACGGGGAAGAGAGTATTCCCATCAAGTTCAACTTTACCACCAAGTAAATTTGTCCTATTCCTTCCAATAATGAATTCTGGATCCCTGATGAGTAACTTACATTTAACTGGCAACATTCTGGGCTACTTATATTAACTGCAACAGTCTGAACAGCTTGAACCTCGATAAAATGTGCAGTAAATGACTGAGATAATTTAACCTCATTAATCCTCAAACCAATAGATTAATTTGATGTCCACACAGCAGCTTGTGCACAGTCTCCAACATAAACATGCCCCTGTAGGAAATCAACACCAAAAATGTGCTGCAGCTCTACTGCCAGGGTTATCACTGTTGGGAAAATAGCTACATAATTACTGAGACCTATCACCAGCTGTAGTGCATGAGTCATACACTTTATTTGGGCTTGTTAACAGTCAAACTGCTGTTTCCAGACTGGATCTGTCCTGGAATCTCCCCACTGCAGCAGTTCTATAAGAGAGGCTTTATTTTATGTGTAAACCATTTGCCTTTAGTTTCAACGCTAACAGAAGCATTAGTAGGAAAGGAAGACACAGAAAACCAAGCAGTATTAGCACTTTCAGCCAGGGAATTAGTTGGATTTGCCTCCATAATAACCATTCATTACAACAGCATTTGAATCACCTAGTTTTTAAAATAGTTTGAAAACTACTTTGTTACAAAGAATATAAGGTCCCTCAAAACATTATGAACACCTACTTTCAGAAACGCATTTAGAAGATATTCTTTATACCTACTATTTGTTCTTGAAATTGCTGCTGACAGCCAGATGCTTTATTTTATTAAGTACAACACAATTACAACAGTAACATGAGAGTCTAATAGCAGAAGAACATAACCCACAAAATACTGTGTTCTACGGGCTAAGGTGGCAGAATGAGAACAGTTTCTAAAACACGGAAAAATAAATCAAAAGGGGAATATTTCTAAGCATACAAATGCTTATATATGGTATTGAAATTAGAACTCAACTTTCAAAGGAACTTGATCTTGCTGCAGTTGTAGGTCCTGTGACTTTTGATTAGACTTGGGCTCCCAGGTGCTTAAGTCACTTAAAATGGGACTGGGCACTTAAGGAAAAAAATAACTCCCTTCAGATCATAAAAGCTATGAGCCAAGCCTGTTTACTTTCAGTGGCATTCCAGACATACTGTTGTACCACAGCTTTACCTATTTACATGACAAGGTACAAAATCCATTGAAAGTTAGGTGGAGTAGCCAGGTAATCAGTATTAGGTACCTATGCCAGACTATCACTGATAAACAGATATGACATAATATGAGAATTCACTTTTACCTCAGCTTATTAGAAGTGACACTCCAGTATGTTGCTTTTTAAAGATGAGTATATAGTTATTTCTTTCACAGCTGTGTCACAGCACACAAAAATGCAAGGAAAGGATGGCTTAACTACAGCACATGTATTCCATCAGCAACCCAATGAGAACAGAGAGCATCACATATCACATTCACCTGATTATTAAGTGTTACTGCATCATAAGAGGTCACCAGGGCAATTAGGAGTGTAAGGCAAAACTGATTTGTTAGCCAAAGTAAGATCCAGAAGCCTGTTTAAGTACCATCATCACATAAGCAACTGTCAGCTTATATACCTAGAAACTCATGTTCACTGTAAAAAAAAAAAGGTTTTGGAAATATTTCTTATAAAGAAGGCTCTGCTTTAGAAATACGACACATAAATCTTTACAAATAAATATTTCTGAATCAAAAACACTGAACCTAACAAGGCTTAAAAAATTAACCACTATTCTAAAACTAAGGTTTTTATTCCTTCCTCAAATTTCAGTTTAAGTGTATTCCCCATAAAAGCTAAATAACAGTGAGTTACATAATTAAATTATTTTAAATTGTTTTGGTAGTCTACCTTCTTCCCATCATGATATTGGTGTATTTATAGGCCACTACTACAGACAGAAACAAAGTATGACATTTACTTGCTCAATTTTCTTTTGGGCATGCATTTCCCAGAACATTCAATCTAAACTCTCTAGTCCACCTTCCATCAGTGAATACCAAACACAAAACAACAAAATACAAATATAAAAACCCAATACAATCTATCCACTGTTCTTTCTTCATCAGCCGTGTAATATTTAATGGAACAAAATATCTTTCCTTCTAACACTTTGACAAGGCAAGTTAAGTGTTTTGAAGAGAATTCAGATGAGCCACTATCTTCTGCAAGCACATGAGAAAAGCATTCTACAGAATACATGTCCAAAAAATGGAATAATAAAATTGAGATCTAAATGGAAGTGCAAAAAAAGTCTTGTTTCACCAGGTTAATCTCTAGCTAAGTCATTCTGTGGCAAGTAATTTCAAATAATTATTTCACTCACAAATTCTCCTGTAACAAGTTTTCCTTGCAAATGAAACAAGTGATTTCTAGTACAAACATAATTCCCCCGACTGTGAACAGACAAAGAAGTATTACATTTTTAATTACTATAGAAAAAAGGCAATTTTATTAAGATGACTTAAAAACAATTTGGAAAGTAGCTTTACTCAGGAGTGACAGAATCAGCTATATATATTGTGAACAGGGAAATCCTGAGGAGGCAAGTTTTCCCTTGGAGAGGAAAGAAATCGAATAATTTACATTTCCCAACCCCAATGCATGCTTTCTTTTGAAGTTCGTTCAGGAAACTAGCAGTATAAAATCAACGGCACAGATTTGTTTCTCACATCCACCTGATCGCCTAAGAGGTTTTGTCATACTCTTTATGTTGCATTCACCGGCTTTCCCAAATATTAATTTCCTTCACATCCATCTTCTACATCTACTCATAACTTATTTTGGGGATTTTGTTCTGTTTTTTATTTGTTGGTTGGTTTTTAAACAATACTATAGAACTTTATCATGGTATTCAGGAAAGACTGGGTTTGATGACACTTTTACATTAGAACCCAAATCTTTTAATACCCTTGGCCTGCTTGTCCATTAAACTGTCAATATAACAGAAAGACATTAAAAGCCATAAATCAGTTATGTTAATAGCCTTATGGAGGAGTAATTAAAGAAATTCCTGCAAAATAAAACACCAGCTTACAAAAAAGAAAAGTGTTTTCACTGGAGTAATCATCACAGCAGGACAGGTGCGACAACCATATATTTGATTAGCCTATCTAGGCATTCAAACAGAATAAAACATGTAGACAGTACTACAAATCACCACCACTTATGTCTTTAAACTACAAGCCCAAGTATACTTGTGTGCAAAAATTAATTACAACATGGGGGAAATCAGATCACTTGCTAATCAAGCAAAATGACCAGGAAAATAAAGCTAAGCAGTATACTCTGAGTTTCAGGATCAAACTGCACAAAGAGCATATAAGCCGAGGCAGAACCATTATGCAATTTCATCATCAAAATCATGCTGCCCCAGAAAACTCAGATTTCAAGAGACTGGGCTAGCTACGGACTGTTAAACATAACAAGGAGATTAAAGCACAGTGGTTGGAAGCATAGCAACAGCTTCAAGGAAGGGGAAAGGGGACTGAGGGGAGGAAACTATCGAGTCAATGAGAAGATTCAGTCATACAGTTGAAGGATAATGAAATAGCTGACCTAACAGGACACCTGCAAAACAGAAATGCATGTCCACACCAGGCTATTATTCCCTTGCATGTAAAGCCACATAAATACTGTGTTTCCATTAAACAGATCACATTTACTGGAAAAGCACATTCCCCTGTGATAAAATAGCAGTTCCGAAGGTCAGAGGGTTTAAGGGAAAATATAGATTTAGTGATAAGGGATCTTTTCTAAATCCATTTCACAAATTTTTGTTATTTCAAAGAACAAAGTGCAACATCTAGTTACAAGTAGTAGCACAGTAGAGCACAAACTTGGAGATACAGAACAACTTCTGCACTGGAATTTGCAGTTACTTCAAAGGGACTTATTTATAACCATATATTTTTACTAGACCTAAGAACCGCAGGCAGCGTGAAGCAAACTTGCATGCTACAGTAAAAACTGTTCACCTCCAGTTAAATGGCAGCCACATCTTCCAATTCATGCAGTCTGTCCTGCCTCTCTCTTCTATTTCCACTAGAAACACTTTCTAAATGGTGTCACAGATACAACCTAGGGATGACACAGTGCTCAAGTATTAATGATAAATTATAACTAGTCACAAAGCCAACTGCCCTCTTTTGAAGATAAGGCACTGACTTAGCAGACTTCAGCACACACCTTTGACTTAGCTATTTCATACTCCAGCTGAAATATTCCTCTGCCTAAAGGAGCAAGCATTCCTTACTCTTAAATGGGAAAGCTGATTTGTGTTGTGAATGCTAAAGTTAGATAATATTACTGCAATATGACAATCTGTGGACTAAACTGTCCCATACACAAACAAGCACTGTTATGTTTTTAAGCTGCTTTGATGCTTGTAGAATGTATTTACTGAGGAGCCACTGAATGTGCAAGCTTTACACATTACTTAGGACTAACTTACCACAGGTCTTCTGCATACAAAAGTTAGGTTATTAGCAAAGCATTTCTCTCAAGTTCCTGACTGAAGGTCTTTATTAGTCAGAATTATTTTTCTTTAAAAATATAGAACTGAATTTTAATTAGCTTAATCTCTTTTAGAGGTTTGTAAATTCCTCCTAATTAAACTTTACAAAATTCAAAGTTTCAAATTGACTTTCAAATCTTATTACTTACTTTTAAAAAGAAAGTCAAGCCAGTAAGTTTCTTCATTCAAGCACCAGTTCAGGCGTGACCAACATTTGTTCCAACTAGTCCAACAGAGCTCCAAAAAAACTAAGCATATGTTTTGAGGAACCATTGTTAAGTATTAAACTTCTGAGCTTTTAAAAAGGCACTCCATATACAGTAGGCTTAATAGGTTCAGTTTCAACTCCCTGATATCAGGTAACAATTAACAATGTTTCTCATTATGATTATAAGCACAAGGAAAAAACACCCATCCTCTTCAAATACCTCACTGTGGTTTATGTCTACTTTGATTACAGGTAAAATTTTGGTCCTTTTGAAATGAGTAGGAACACTTAATCACTCAGTTGAAGCATTAGTTCTTTTTAACATGAGTCTTACATGAGTTTGATATCATTTCCTATTAAACTTCCAAACACCCTGCCAAGCTGTCCCAAACTTTTCAAACTTTGACAACTGTTCAGTATTTGATGACACTATTGTCAGACTTTCTCTGGATTATACTTATTATGCCTGATTTCTGAACTCCTGTTGAATTACTTCCTCAGCTTAGAGGGAAAAAAAATGAAATCAAAACAAAAAAACAAGCAGTATAATCATTTTTTAGTTCTGGGATTCCCACCCTACTCTCCCCCTGACTCCTCCAAGAAGAGTGGACTCAATCTGGTTTATTTATACAATTTTGCCAGCCAGCAAGTATCCAAGCAGCTTAATTATTAAAGCTGCTCTTCATTTCCAATAATGATACGTATGGCTGGAAAGTCTGACAGTGACATATGGCAACTGTAATATTTTACATATCATAGAAAAGCAACATAGAAAATTTACTCCTGTACTGTCTATATTTATGCATCTGAATATGTATGACATTTGACATAACAATGGCAATTTGGTAGTTGTATGTAATTTCTGGATGCTCAGTGTACTCTACATAGCTTCCTTCTCAAGATGTTAATTTTATCTCTTGTAAACATATGTTATTTAGGATAGCAGTAAAGTTTAAAGTCATCTGCGCCACAGCTCTAAGGAATAAGTTATTTTTGTAATCCAAATAAACACTAGGTCCAGGTTTGTAAAATCCAAAGCATTTCAGAGTAAACTAGACAAGCATATCTGCACATCAGCAGCCCCACAGGACAGAAACCAGGGGTAGCAAAGGGTAATGGCAGGTTATTGACTGCTCCCACAAGGCAACTGGCACACAGTAACTTCTCTGTGTAGGATGTGACTTGATTTATCCAATAAGTATTTTACATGTCTGTATTCCTTGATATCTGCATCCTTTAACTAGCTTGATAACTGCATCCAGTAAGTAGCAAAGCCCCACATGCATTTCATGCAGAATTGCAAATTATTCTATTTGGCTGTCTTTGGTAAAGTGATTAACTTCTAATTTTTGTTTCATTTCCCTGTTTCTCCTACATTCAGTATATTGTCACAAAGCGTAGAAGGCAGTTTCTTATGAAAGTGCCATTGCTATATCACAAAATTATTTTAAATGAAAGTTCTGTGGTTCATCCTAACGATTGTCATATCTTGGGGACTGGCTTTACCCTCCCTGAAAATGTTTTCCCCTTTAAGCTTTAAGAACTTTTTTTTTTTTCCTTTTTTAGTAATTAAGAATGTTTTGCCTCTAGCTAGTTCTGTAGGTGGACATTAGCAATTTGAGACTGTCCCGACTATTCACTTGCATTGAGCTCTAGCTTTGTTCTTTGCATTATATAAGGAACTAGCATTTAGCTTTAGTTTGCAGAGGTTTTAAATCCATCACTCACCATGGAGTCCAAAACCAGTGAGGTAAATAAGCACCTGAGACAGTCAAGGAACTCATGAAAGGGTACGAAGGCAGCTCCAATGCTGGAAGGGACAGGAAAGACAATGCCTCAAGTAGTTTTTCAAGCATTCCCCCTTTCTGACAAATGACAGTTGATCGTGCTTGCTCAATACTAGATATTTCTAGTGGGCATTTCTGTAGTGATAGTCACTGCACCAGTGAGAATAAATATACAACTGAGTGTCATTAATATACTGATTTGTAAACAACTAAGCCATATATCGATCCACTGTCTGGCTCAAGAATAACAACCTGTGGATTAGAGAAAGCACTTAATTACTAATACTTTAATTACGAAGACGTTTTGTTAGTAAATGGTGTGCATGCAAAAAAAAATTGAAAGGTTTGACTAAAGTAATTTTACTGTAATTCTTCAAAGGTGAAGAAAAAGCCTCTTTGTTCATTTGAAAATATAGGGAGAAGTGTGCTAGCATTTAGAATAAAGTGCTTCCCTAGGATCACAATAAAACTTGCCAGAAGACATAAAACAATATCCCAACACATCAAGGATAAAATCACACAAATCTTAAGTCCAAGACACTAGCAGAAATGGTTTGAGCACAAAATTATATACAAATTGGTTTTGAACTTCATCACTGCACGTTGCTAGGTAACATGATATTAATGCTACCTTATAAACTTCTGCTTTTCCTCAAGGTGCATAAATCACTGTAAAATCGCTTTACCTTCTCTTATTCTCCAGAAATATGGAAAGCCAGTCTTCAGACTTTTTAACAGGAATCTTTCCATTACAGGGCTAGACACTTCGTTTTGATACAAGCAGCACACGCATCAGAACATTTCTGCCTACTAATGCAAAACCAGATGAACTCTCCAAAGAGACAACTGGTTCCCCAAATTCTATACCTGTACATTGACAACTTCTGTATGAGCATGACCAGTTTGTACCTTAGCCCTTTGTAAGAACTTCTGGCACATCCCAATGAATCTAAAAGGAAGCAAAACCACTTTTCTAAAAGAGCTGAATCAATTTTCATGGAAGCTATTTGTTTATGCAGAAATAGAAATAATTTTTAAAAATAGGCAATGGGGTGAATGCTACCAATACAGTGTGCATGGTTTGCTGTAACCTTTATCAATTTATAGCATAAACTGCCACTAATACCTTAGGGATCTGCCTTTAGTGACTCTTCAAACACCATTGAAATGTTTGTCTCCACCAAACGTTCCAGTCTTCAAAAAGAGATAAAAATTACATCGACCATTTTCTTAGAGCTCACAAGAAAATCTTACCTCAAAAATGTAAGGAATTGAAGTTATATTGCTATCAGCATTGGGATCATAAGAACCCATTTTCCTGAACAGGAGATAGAGAATCTTTATCAGGAAAGCAAATTGTACAGCCAGAGAAGAGACTGGCTCAGTCACACCATAAACAGCTTAAGGGCAAGAGACCTAGTGCATTGGTACCAAAATCCATCAGCCTAGTGAGTATCTAGAAGAGGAGCTCTGTCAGTACTGACTGATGTATTCCAAAACATGAAGTTAACAGAACTGATTGTTTTCACTTTTCTTTCCTTACTATAGTCATACATGGAACCAAAGGCAGTTTTTAACACCATGTAAGTATCCCCTTATCTAGCCAAAGAAATCTCTTTTATGATGATGGAAAATGTGAAAAACTACTCTCAATATAGTACTAGAAGGGAGAAGAAACAGCATTACAGACCCCCAAAAGCTTTCTGTCCGACCTCTGAAGAGGTGATGTGGACAATGTCCACTAGATCAGTGTTTTTGCAACCTTGTATTTGGTGCTCAAGGGGAATGGGGCAGAGACACGATACCTAACCAAATGCCATGAAGAAAGTGTTATCTGACTTCTTTAAACAAAGAAGGCAAACTTTGTGAATGAGAGGTAGACATGTTCAGACAGACCTTTTGAACAAGAAGTAGAAATTTTACAATAAGTATCACCGCTACACATACTTTCAGATTAGGATATTCATTGGGACAATTTAACAGAAAAATGTATTTCAGATAAGTTTGAAAGACTATTAACCATAATCTTTTGCTTTAGACAAACTGCCCAGAGTATCAAGACATGGCTCAATTCAAGTGATTTTGAGTGAAAAACTCTTTTGAGTGAGGCACATAAAAGGCTTGACTTCAATTTCCCATTTCACAAGGCAGGTTATTTTTCAGAATGTTAAATACCCAACTAAAATACCGGTTGGTTGTTTGGCCATACTGTGTTTAGTGAATGAAATCCAACAGCTCAATTACAACTTAGTAAACTCAAAGAATTCTAGAATCCTAAGTCATGCTGGACATGCATGAATTTCAAAAAGGCAGATCAGGAACCCTCTTCTGACCGACCCTTGGCCACTTGCAAGAAGAAAGGAATTACAGAAAGTACCTACTGAAAAGTAAAAAATTTGAGCACCATTTTCCTTAGTAAGCATGTCATTGTCTCTCCTGTCTCGTTGATAGCAGTAAATTTAAAGTGCTTTAGCCAATATGCTTTCCGAACACTTGAGAAGGTGGAGAAAAAAATTATTCCATGCTCTAAAGACATTTTAAATTATTACTGCAACAAGACAGCCTTAGTGCAAATATAATCATTAACAAAGTGGTCAGCTTGCTTAGAGAATGGATTTTAGAACAGTGAAAGGATTCAAAAGGGAAAAACTACTATAATTAGTTCTAAGGGAAGATTAGGGAGTAGAGAAGCAGACACTAGTTTGAGCCTGACTGTTCTGTGTTAGTCATTTGTGGGCTTTGCCAGCCCACAGAAATTCAAATAAATTTGAATTAGCGAGTCAGCAAACAGGACTAGAAGGGTGTGTATCTAGAAGTTGTCTCAGAGAGCTCTGAGCTTGTAGACAGACCAGAACAGAGTCATTACCTTCAACTAGCTAAATGCTACATAACCAGAACATTGCAAAAACGTGGACAAGTCAACAACAGGCAGGAATTCACATTTTCTAATGACAATGGATTTCTCTTAACCTGCATAACTCTAAATAAGCAAAGAATTCATTTTTCCTTATTAACTGTTCTTTGGCTAGGAGAAAAAAGACCTATAGGCAACTTGATTAGACTTTCTTTAAAAGAAAATCAGGAACTGAAAAAAAACCAAACCAAAACAAACTTATGACAACTTTCTAACTTTCACTTTGCCCAATATTTGCCTGGTAGTTAAATTTGTAATAGATTTAACTCTTATTTCCACTATTTTAGAACAACAAATGCTTAAACCTGCCAAATTGCTGTCACATTTTTATTTATAGCATTCAGAGTGATAAGTCACATTCCTTTTTACATTTTTTGTTAAAAGAAAAATGGATAGAAGTAGTGGCAAGTGATAATAATTTTGACAGGGTCCGTCCATTAAACCTACTGCTGTAGCCAGTGTCTTACTGATTTCATTAGATCCATATTAAAAAAAAAGGTGACATGCTGTCAACAAGTTAGACACATGGAAATGTCGTGTTTTATTCATCTACTGGCATAACCATCCCAAACTAAAGTATCTTTACTTACATTTTTTTGTTTAGTCATTCCATTACAACTATGAATTTCAGCTGAGTAACCTGCTGCTATAAAGCATAGGACTTAAAAAATAGTATTTTTTTCTCTCTATACGCATGAAAAGTAAGCGTCACCAGCACATCTCGTGAGCAGAGTGTGGTCAGTCAATGGGAGGTCTATACCTAACAAAATATGGATACTGAAAATTGTACTCTGATACTGAAAATAATACTCTTCCATTGGGAAGAGGATTATCGGAAACAATACCGAGGATCACTGCAATAAAAGACAAAAATGGATTAAAGGGAGAGGGGGATAGGTTAGCATAATTGAAAAATTCTTTCCCATCACTAATTCTTACACAGAACTATTTATTCTACAGCACAAAGAATAACCAACAAATTTGAATGCACTCTAGTTGGGGAGCAATACAGAAGTGTTTACTAAAACCCATTCAGCCAAGATTTTAAACACAGAAAAATAGCACATACGTTGTTAAGTGTAACAACCTTTTAACATAACTGAAAGGAACTATTTTGCCCTCCCATTTTGTCTTGCATCATTTTAGATTTAAAGTCAGAAATAGTGACAAGCAAAGCAAACCAGAATTTGTCAGAGTAATTGCCACAGCGCTCCCTTTCTCCTGCAAAAAACCTGCATGGCTCGAGTCCCTGTAGACTATTTCAGAGCTGTAAATCTGTGGCATTTTGTTGAAGATTTACTGGCTTTTCTCAGGTGTCTGTTCCATTAGCTGTGACATAATTTATCCTGGGAAGATTTTCACCTCACAAGGATTTTCTTTCTGAAGATGTTCTCATAAATCTGCTTAGTAGCTGAAGTTATTGTGGTTAGTGGTTACACTGATGAAACAAGAGGAAAGCAGGACAGGATTAAGGCTTATGGGCTAGTTTGAAGGTTGTCTTCTCTGCTTTCATACAAAAATTAGATTTCTTTTTTTTTGTCAAAAAGCCAACAAAAACTAGGTAAGAAACTGTCCAAACATGGACAGCCCAAACAAACAAGAGATTACTCTCAAACTCTAAATTTTAGTCAGGTAATTTATGCCATTCTCCTCTCTGAAATTATGCAAGACTTTGCAAATTCTAATAATTGGGGGGGGAGGAGGAATAGTTTTTTCTTTTACATTATGGGCAGAAAAAAACCTACAATGATGGATCACAAAGTATGCACCCTATCTCACAGAGCAGCGAGTACAAAGTGATGAGTTGCTGCCTCATGCCTGATATTACACTGCAGCAGCATTTATGAATTAAAGTGTTAGAACTGTTTTTTTAGTTAAAGATGTATATTTCCCACAGCTAGGTAGGAAGCAGGCATGTTCCCATCATCTCCAGTAGAAAAGCTGCCTTAAGTAGGTAACCCTATACATCAAAGGGCTGCATTTGTTTAGCATCATAACAAGCCATATTTGATATGCTGCACCTTTGTCAACTTGATTAAAGCATCTTTTTACTCCTGAAGTCTACTGGCTCTGCAGGCAGCAATTCTTAGAATCAGGTTTCTGGTGAGAGTTACATAATCAAGGATAGTGGGACCATATGACATTTTTAATCAAAACAGCCCGAGTATTGCATAAGGAATAGTCCCAGCTGACTGCTCACAATAAGCTCACGGCTGCAAAATATTCACAGAAGCTTAGTCAACAATTTCAAGGTAATAAATAAATTCAAGGAAAAAAAAAATACAACAATATCCTCAAACAAGTCAAACAAAAAAAAAAGGTATTCATTAGTGATTATTTATCCATCTTTCTATAATGACTTCAATGCATTTTTACTTCCTTATACACATCTAGAGAAAATACAGTCAATTTATTGTGCATTCCTTGGGCCAGCTTCCCAGCTTACATTAAGCAGCTTATTCTCTGAGTTCAGCAGAGCTATTATGATTTTACTCTGTCTGATCCTTTTTATTATTATTCAAAGGTTTGTTTCACACTTTACATAGTGATTTTTTTTATTTAATGCTTGCTGTTTAAGATCTACCTACAGTAAGGACAAAAGTCTAAAGGTGAGTTAAAAAGTTCAAGTTTTAACTTATCTGCAAGTCAAACTTAAGTCTCCAGGGAAAAAAAAAAAAAAAGATCATTTGTCCCTGAGCCTTTTATTCTTGATGATAGCAAGGGAGCTATGAAGGACAAAGCAAAATGAAAAAGAAAAGAAGTACGATTGCTACTATTGACTGAATGGAAACTGGCATCTTCATTTATTTCAGTGGCAGCAACCCAACATCTTTTCAGTTTCACTCCTTTCAGTGAAATGCACTGGAAGGTTGTTGGAAACAGGGATAGTTGAACCATTCGTTAAAGTAGCATCATTTCAAATGGCATTTTCCCTCTTCATGTTTCAAATACAATGCAATTTCTGAAGAAATGGCTTACTGTTCAGCCAACTTATGAAGCATGCTTGCCAAGGAAGACCACAGAGTATCCAAACGGAAAGGAAAATTACCACTAGCTACTCAAAACCCAACTGAATATATTCATTTGTCAAATAGTCTCTCTACTAGAGATAGTACTTTCCTGCAAGTTTATTTGCCAAAAATTTTATTCCTACTTCAGAGTACTTCCTACTGTTACATTAGTTTCACAATACTTCTCTGATTTCTCTCAATTCACATAGCTGCTCACCCCTATATGCCGCTTCTGGAACTAAATAGCAATTGATTTATACCCAATGGAAGATGCTTCAGTTCAGACAGAGCAACTGGAATAATTGCACTTCTCTAACTCTGCGTTTATATAAACTATATCCATGTAACAAACTACGTTATATGATTACTTTGTCCAAGTAATTTTACTTGGATAAACCCCAGCTTAAACTGAATAACTGCATTCATCCCATGAAAGCGCAATATATCCAATTACTACATAAGGAAAGCAAATATAAAAATCCATTAATCTGCATTTATTTTGCTCCAAAATGATGCTTATGTTCCCATGACAATCCAAACAGCATCCATGTTTGGGTGTAACCATCATCCCCCATAGAAACTAGTAATCTTCCACTTAATGATACATTTTTATAGAGGTATTTCTGTGTACATATTTCTCTTAAAGCCAAAATTATGAACACATTCACAAGATGTCTAGCCATTACAGAGCAGATCTTTCCAACCAGATTGATTACTTTACATAAAGTGATTTCAAAAAAAGACCCTTTTTTGAAAACTGAACTGAAAATTCTCTGTACAAATCCAAGCAATATCTTTTGCAATCAGAACTATTCTACAGGGGTTTCATAATCTTGTTCCTCTAACAGAAAAAAAAAAAAGAACATTTCAATAGAGAACATAATTAATACAGATCGGACAAGTTTACTGTGGAAAGTACCAACTTGCCAGTGCAGAATAATACTGAAAATAATTCAATAAATTAAAACTTTAGTTCATTCCAGCTACATTAGTGAGATAGCAAAAATGTCCTCAAGAATTCAAAAATCTGAGGTTTTTCCAAAGTTGCCAGAAATGGCTAGTAGTTTTATTATAGCTCTATGTAGGATCTGATAAATAAGTTTTGTTCAAGTAAATCTCTGATACTATTAAATAAAAAACTTTTTTTCTTTTTTTTTTTTTTTTTTTTTTTTAAATATCAGACACAGGGATTTCTTACCATCATCCATTTCTCAAGACGACATTTTTCTCTTTCTTGGCAAGTCTGAACTACTGGCTTTTCCCTTTTCTCTACCCCCATTTTCTTTTTAGATAGTAGTAAAGGATGCATTTGGATTGTAGAATGGTTTAAAGGACCTGTCTGACATCATTATCCTGTGAGATAGAGGCCATGGTTGGAGACATGGTAATCTCACAGAGAACCTCAATGGTCTAATCCATTATGGCAAGTCTATACTTCTTCCGAATACAAACTGCATTCATGTTTACAACACCAGTGAATTCAGCCAATACAGCAGACCAGAATGTACCACATTGATTCTGATTAAAATAAAAGGACAGTTCATCTGTTATGTATCTCAGTTTAGAAAACAACAATACAACATTAAGCAACATAAGACCTGCAAGGCACGTAGTGTCATTATGGTTCTTTTTATGGGCAACAACGAGCCGTGAGCCTAGGTACAATTGGTGTATTTCAGAGAAAAAGCATTTGTTTTGCAGGAGTACTGATACAGCCTCCAGAAATGTAGTGTAACCTCTGACAGATATTGTATGGAAGTATTCAGATAAGGAGGGGTAAAAATCTAGAGGCAGCATAACTTCACATTTCAACTGGTAGCAGAATTTTAACAGAACCTGCACAATCACCGCTTCGCTTATCCTTTAAAACAACTACTGCAACAAGGTACTGGCCTTGGGTCACACAGACACACCTTGTAGTCCTTCAGTCCTTTAACAATAAGAAGTAAAATATAGTAATGCTGGAAACTAGAAGTAAAATGTAATCATCGACACATGATCAAGAGCAAAAAAAAAAAAAGTAATTTTCAGAAAATCAGATACAATATAAGCCTCTCATGTGGAGGCAGCAAATAACAGCAATCCAGATGGGTATGCTCATGCTGGGGAGGAAAGGTTACTAGAAGATATTTATGAAAATAATGGGTGATGAGTTGCACACCTCTCCAAAGTTTCTCTGCTCTTCTTTTCTTCTTTTCAAGCTTATGTTGAAATTAAAGTTCTTAAGAAACTTCAGATGAGATTTTCATCCTCAAATGACATCTTTTATATGAAAATGCCGTAATTATGCTGTGATAATCCCCACAGAGTGCCCGAGAGGCACATGCACTTTGTTAGTATCTGGTTTTGGGTTTTTTGTTTTGTTTTGTTTTTTTGTTGTTGTTGTTTTTGTTTGTTTGTTTGTTTCAGTAACTTTGCCAGCAGGATGCCTAGCATAAATGTAGTTATCCCAGTCACACAGCGGATATGCTCTAAGAAGGTTCTGACAGTACAGGCACAACAGCAAAACTTTTGTAATGCAGGCTCAGCCTAGATTTCCCAGCTGGCAACTTTGATTTACCATCTTGCATCCAACAAGGAATAGACACAGAAACAAGAGAAAAAAGGGAACGGAGAATTTATTTCTTTTCCTCTTCTCCCCTGCCCTTTTTACTCCTAACTCGTAGTTCTGGAGTGCTTAAAATTAAATGCAAGAGCTTCCAATTTGAACTGCAGAGCTGCCACAGAATCTACCTTCACTCTCTCCTTATTACAGTTCTCTGCTTTTAAGTGACTATACTAACAAATCTGATATAAGGGTCTCCCATTTCCCTTTAGGGAGGTTAGACTGTGTTGCTCCCTTCATGCTTCCCTCATGCCTATATTTGTATATGCACACATACCCAAATATTAGCAATGAGAAAACGAACCAGCAGCAAGAAGTCTTGACTCTCTTCCCCCACGCCCCTCTCTCCCTTTCACCATTGAAACATTTATCAGTCTAGAGTTCATCATAGAAGCAAGCAAAGAAAACAAATCTGAGTTTTGGGTGATTTTGGCCAGATAGCTTTTAAGGAAATAAAAAAAACAAAAAACCCCATGAGTTTTTAGGATGCTTTATTTTCCTCTACATGTCCTCTTCTCATTCCCTCCAAATGCAGGCATGCAACCGGTAATGCTCTCCCAAGTCACTCGTGTATATCAAGAGGACTATAGGACAATGTATAATATCCTCAGTCCTTGTGGTTAATATTCTAAAGTGCCTCTTCACACCATAATGCATTTTTAAAGTTAATGATTGCATAGGTCATAAAATACAGAGCCTACTCAACTCAGAGGTCAATAGATGCTTTTGTAGCCACATTTTTGCCAAATCACATGGTACATATCAATTTTCTTCAGCCTGCCATGAATTGACAGCCACCCCTCCGAATCTGTCATTACAAGAAAATGCAAAGATCAAAGAGATGAACCATACTGCTGTAAAATGACCTTCAATTTACTATTACAGGCAAAAGGAGAGAATGAGTGTGTACAGGCAGATGTGTTTTTCAGGGGAAGAGAGGTTGTTTTATCCCCTGTCAAATTTATATTAAGCAATCCTACATTCATTGGATGACCAAAAAAAAAAAAAAAAAAAGAACATTTTCAGACACAGTATCATGAAATAATACTATTGTAGTGACAACCCCCCACTAGGTTATCTGTGACTTTTTTTAAATCACCTTCTTTACATGAATGCCAGCTGCTCTCTTACCCAATCTGACAAGGATTCTAAAGAACATTTTACCCTCCCTTCAAGAGGAATTTTACTGGCAGCATCAATTTCACTCTTGAAAAAATAAGCCATTTGCTGCATGTTTCTGTCTTTGCTTTATGGGATATTATTACCCAGCTGCAGGTGCTCAGGAGGAATGGCTTGATTTCTCTTAAATTACCACTATTAAAAGGTTACTAGTGACACACAACAGATTGGTATACATAAAACAGATTTTGTATCAGATTATTAGCTCACTGTTAGGATCATATGAGGCCACTTATCTAGGTAGTTTGTCACTTTGCTTGCATTTTCTGTTTGAAGTAGCACAAAGAGGTGGCACTGTGAGAAACATCTAGGCCGGTGACTGTAGTAATTTTCCAATGCCTGTCAGCCTAAAGACAAAGCTTCATGAAAGTGTTTGCTTTTACAGAGCACCAGAGGAAATTTAGCGGGATTAGGAGAGAGACAGCAAACCTGTGGGAAGGTTATTGCCATTGTCTTTCTTGCATACATTACATAAACAAGGCTGACATCTTCTGGCAAGCTGCAGTTTGAGTTCTTTGATGTTGCTGATTAGGTTTTGGGCTAAAACAAAGCTGCTCCTAAGAAAGCAGTGCGCCAGTATTTCAGTACAGAGACACTGCTTACTATAGATGCCTACCAATGACCCAAAAGCAACAGCTGCTGGAATAGGACGACCAATGAATTTACAACCGTTAAAAATTAAAGTGATCACCAGTATTAGGTGAAGTCAATCCCCTTTTGAACATCTGTTTATCCCCTTCTAATAGTTGCTTAGGTATAAAAGACCTCTGAAGTACAGCGTCTACAAATTTATTTCATAAAGCAGGACTGGGGACTAACTTACTGGCAAGACAAACGACACAAAAATCAGCTTTATTCCCACACAAAGTCTTATCAAATATTAAAGCTTTGCCTAACAAATTCATATTGCAGGATTAGGATCTCTGAGGAATGCATTCATTTGCTTATTAAACTATGAATAAGAGACACATATAAAAGGATGAGTAGACAATTTCTGTACTTGGCAGCCACAGAATCACAGAACAGTTGAGGTGGGAAGGAAGCTCTGGAGATCATCTAGTGCAAACCCCTGCTCAGACTTGAACACCAAAAAGCAGACAATAGTTACATGCTTAAGAGTGGCCCGCTCCCTGTAAATGAACATAATATCCTAATCCCAGCAAGACTAGTGAATATTTCCTACTTGGTATGTGCAATTCTCATTTTTTCAAATACTTAATTATATTTTTCTGTGCAGTTTAGACCTTGGAAGATTCAATTGGTAAATTTTCTACCTGAAGTTACACATGTATTAATAAAATATTTTTAAACCTCTTTACAGAAGGTTACTGTCAGTGTTTAATTCAAATAGGTCATTAATACTGATTTTTCCTGAAAACACCTTTTCAGCAGCAAAATATAATAAAGGTCCTCCAAAATTAAGTATATAAGAAGCTGGAGTATATATATTTGTAGACCACAACTAAACTACAATTTTAATTCTAGCTTCACTGAAATATTCTTATTGGTATCTAGAATTTCCTCTTGAAAATACATAACATCAGCTACAAGAGGAAAAAGATTAGGGTAATAGGACATGCCTGCATGTCGTTTTTCCAAAGTTGGATAGAGCAGCATTTTCTTTAGAGCAAGGTTTCCAACACTAAGGGTAACTGTTTCATTACATTTATTCAATTATTCTGACTGTGATAGCAGTTGAATTTTAATTACATTCGTTAAAAACAATTTAAAGGCATATATTGATCAAATTCAAAAGTGGGGAGTATTCATAACTTGCGGAGAAGGCATTCTTGAACTTTTTGTTTTTCCCCACTTCTGTTTGCAATGACAGAATTCTGGTCTTGAGTAAACTATGGGACAGAAAAGCAAATCCCAGTTTACATGGGTAATTATGCCATTTACACCTGGAAAAATTTCTCCAAAAAATATTGCAAGATCAGTGATGCAAATAACACATTGGCAAAACGCAGGGCAAACAATGTTGGTGAAAGCTTTCTAGACTGTATTGCTACATTAGACTTTCATCTTCTCAAAGTTCAACTGCCAACAGCATCAATGCAAAAGGATATAATAGTTTCATTCTGGTTTCTGACACACACAGAGCAATGAAATGATTTGACAAGAAAAGGAGCTTACAATGAAAAAAGGTCTCAGAATAAAATGTTACAGAATAGTAATCTTACCCAAAAGGCTATTCACCTTAAACAGTTGTGTTTGAAAAGCCAATGTCAATCAAGACCTCCATGTGCAATAGCAGGTCTTCTAGGGAGGCGTATACATAACATGATTGCTACCACTATGATTTAAAACATGTTGGAATAGTGGAAAGATACACAGGACCAGTCACATGTAGTATCTGGTTTTATACAGCTTTGTCATTGCAATGCACATAATTCCTTTCCAATAATAACGTGGCCTAAAGACCAGGTAAAATAGGGGAAAGAACTTCCCACTGGATCAAGGTATAAGCCACCTATGTAAAGTAATGTAGCAGTATTCCCTCAATATTTGCTTTTATCATAGGATATTCCATTCTCTTTTTTTATGATATCAAGATAGACAGTAAAATATCTCAGAAAATTGAGAAGAAAATTTAAGTTTTAAATTTAAAGCTTTTCCCTTCTGTGCTCAAAAATCACCTGACAGAGGCATCATCATGGCTTTTATGGTAGTCAAGCAGTATGAAAAACTATCCCAAATTATTAGGTTGTGTCTAATTGAATATGGCAGCATAATCTCTCAAGGCTAACTGGGTAAACTGATAAAAAGAAATCTTTCTGAAAACGATGCTATTTAAACTATAGCTTTAATCAACAGTAGTTGTCAACCCACTATCTTTCTCCATACTAAAACTCAATTTGCATTCAAGCACTAAAATCTTACATGCTTTCAAAATACTGTTGTCCGATTTCAGAGCTAGACGTGTGGCAGAATGAACATCTTTCATCAGCTCAAGGCTTATCATTTAGTCAAGTTAGAAAGGAATATATTTCCATCAACACAAAAAATATGAAATTTTGAAACACTAACAGTAGTGCAAGTATGCAAAACATCCCAAAGAATTAAAAATCTGTACAAAATTTAAAAAAGCTTATGAACAGCTTATTGAGATACAAAATTCAAACAGCAAATGAAATCCACAGTTAGCAACAGACACACAAGAACAAGATGACCAAGAACATTAAACAGTTCATAAAAGCAAAGCCATGTCTTTCAAGAACATTAGTAGCATGATAAGGGCCAGCTAAAAGGTAAAATCACTTGACTTTACCTTGATTTTTAACCAATAGTCTTGCCAGTAGCATATTTAAAACAGCTATATTAGGGTAAAATATTACAACAGAGGTTGCATGTCAGGCACAAGCAGACATCTTTGGAAAACAGAAAAAATGTCTCCAAAATCCAGAAAAAGAAATTATTACACCCTCTAGTTTGGTTCCTGCTAGTGCAGACTGATCACTTGTTCCCATTTACAAGCACTAGGAAACTGATGGTGTTACCACCAACATCATGGTATTCCCCATGTCACTCACTGCTGTTTCAAAATTGAATTGTCACTATCCTGAAGAGCTTACATTATTTTGAATATCCTCTGGAAAATCTCCTATAATCAGGAGCACAAGGGAGTATTTCCTTATGGTCAGTCTAAACCATTCCTTTCCTTAATTTCTGAATTTTGCTTTAATTTAACACCTCCTGGCGTTCTAAATTCAATCCTTTAGAGATCTCTAGCTACAGAACAACTAAGCGAGGATTAACTTTTGATCCATTAAAAGCACAACTAACACTATGTAGGTATTGTTTGTTGGTTTTCTTTTGGGGAGGGGCTTCCCCCCACCTTTAGTTACTAAGGAACCCTAAAAGCATTTATTATGGCATACCAACCAACTCGTAACTTCCCTCTCAAAGAGTTCATGTAGGTCTCGGTGGATGCACTCAGTTTTTTAGGCACTTAGCAAATTGGAAGCTATTATTAATTAGGCAAAAGCCAGGACTCTAAACAGGACTACAAGAATCAGGCTAGAGAGAATAAAAATTAATCTTTTTACAACGGCATTTTTTGCAAGCAGCATAAGCATTTAATAGCAGCATTTCCAAAAACAGAGCAATTCAGAACTGCATGGAAAAGATTTTTCAGGAGATTGGTAACTGGACGCAGAGCATTAGATCATGAACGATTCAAACATAATCCAGCTCAGTACTGACCTTTAGTTGTTACTATTAGAAAGCCTAAGAAAATAAGCTGATGTTCTCATTCTAGTCTTCAGCTAGAAGGTATCAATTTCACAAAACCACAGACACATTTAGAATTAATTGTCACTCTTGTTGTCAGTCACCACAAGGAGTTCATGGATTATGTGATGTTTCAGTCTACTCAAAGACACTGTCTAGACTCTTTAAAAAGGTAGATTTTTTTCTACCTTAAAACAACTACTACATACAAACCATCCTCAGTTACAAAGACAGCAAGGCCAGATACTTCAGTATTTCTCTTAAAGTTAAGCAGAGGCAGAGCCTCTTTGCCACACAAACATATTAATTTGACTCTTCTACAAGTTGTGTTGTGGGGTTATTTTTTGTTTTGTTTTTGTTTGTTTTTTTAAGAGGCCAAGGGAAACTGAAGGAAGTAATTTGGCAAACATACACCATCACTCCTGTGTCCAGCCATAGAAAAATTCATAGAAGTAAAAATCAGAAAGAACAACTCCAGTATTCAAGTACCTTTTGTATCCCAAAACTCATTTTATCAGTAGGGCACTAAGACATTATTTTGAAATATGGTGAATTTCCATCCACCTTGTTTCTACTCTCAGTCGAAACACAACAGAAACTACAGCATCATCTGCTGCTCAAGAGTTGCAGGGGATAGACCTGCCCATGAGGATTGCTATTTGGGGTTTTTTTGTTTGTTTTTTAGTTCTCTGACATTTAACATTTTCTGATTTCTTGCTGGACCTAGGGTGGAGATGGCATGTTCTCAATGAAGAGAGAAAGCAGGGCTCTGAAGACTTAAAAATACAAATCAATAATTAAAAGTGAGCTTAGGCTGCTCAGAAGATTTAATATCCCTGTAGAATGTAACGCTTCTTCCATTACAGGCTGGTGCAACAGAAATACACACAGGACTTGATCCAGAGCACATGAAAATGGAGGAACAGCATAGAAAGGACACCTTATGGAAGAACTTACCTTTGCTGCTAGGGTGACCGTCTGCAGTTGAAATGACTGAAAAGAGGCAGGAAGGGTGCCAAAAGTCTCTGCCTAGCTCTGATGAAAGTCCATTGAGTACCACTTGGGTACTACCACTGACTCCTGTAAACAGTGAATCACATTCCCAGTGTAAACAACGATTTTTAACTTGCATAATAATTGTTTGCAAGTTACTTCAGTGACTGAACACTATTCTTCCTAAATATTTATTAACTTTCAAGCTCATAAACAGTACTCTCCTCAGTTTACCATACTGCTGATGAGCTTGGATTAGGATGGATATTGAAACAACCTTCTCTCCCCTGTCATCTAGAAATAAATACTGTCAGTTCAAGATAGATGCTGCAAGAAAACTTGTTTTAAAACTGCTTATTAAGCACTCAATCACTAAACAAGAGACCTCATTCTCCAGATAAAATGCACTGACCAATATGCCCTTAATAATTACCATTCCTAAAAAGAAATCCCATGCACCTTTAATCTGATTTTGTACACATTACCAAAATAAAGATTCACTGCCAATATCATTTATGTGAATATTTATTAAGTGCAAAATTATCCTTTGTCTAATCAGGACAAAATTTATCTCCAACTTAAGGAGGCATCTCACAGAAACTGACCCACACAAATGCAAAGTTTAGAGCTCAATGTACCAAAAAATTAAGCTTTATCAAGATTCTGGGTGATATTTCATTTTAAGACTAAGCAACCACTGACTAAAAAGCCAGTTTTAAGTTACTACAAACAATTAAGCATAGCCTATCTTTCATTGAGAATTAGAATTAATTTTGTGAATATTAATGAAAACAACATGAAATAATACTTGTGCAATTAGTCACAGGGGTCTTGTTCTTGACCTTTGTGCCTCAATCAGAAGCAGCTGAACACTTACTAATGCTCTGCTGTTTCAGTTCTGACTCTAGGAGCCACAACAACTGCCTATGCTCATTTACTTTAAACTGGATACACCGCCAAAGAAAGAAGTCTGACTGATTACAAGTTTAGGTTAACTCATTAGTACCATCTGTATAAATAGCTTGCATGTCTGCTTTTAATGATCAGCAGAAAATATTGCTCTACTTCAAAGATACATCACATAATTATCTGTAGTTCTGGATTCTGTCTATAAACTAATTATTTGTTTGGTGCTCTAAGCAATTACTTTTTGTTACTGGTGATGCTATTCAACATGGGGAAAATTAGTTTCTTTGTGCTAACTTTTTCGCCCCTTTGACAGGAGACTTTATGTTGTTTTTCATAAAAGCACAGGGAGGTGGCTAGTTTGGGGAGGTTTTGTTACTCCTGTGTACTTAATAGCAATTTTGAAACATTCCCATCTAAAGAGGCATGCTACAATGAAACATGATTTCCAAGGTTAAAGAACAGATGTTTTAACTGTTCATTTCTGAGACTACTCATTTTTTTCAGTTTGGTTTTTACTTTCAGCTGTAACTTCCTTTGAAATTAGGCCTAACTCCATTACAGTGAGAGGTAATAGCTGTTCCCACTTAAATTTCCTCATTATCGATAGTGTTCTCATTACTATTAAAATAAAACACACAAGATGCAATATTTTCCCTTTTCTCATCACTCATGATATCCAGTAGTCCCCTAAACAACCTTCCTCTGTCCATTCACAAGGCTCTTCAGTTCACTACCTCTTGTAGACCACGAAGACATTTTCTACTACTCCTAACTCCAGGATTCCTTTGTGTGTTCCAAATACTCACAACATTCAATGATTTGTGCAGAACTTCTGTTGTTCACTTTCAAGTTCCAGGTTCCATATTTATACTCAAAGTTAATTTCAATTTCTTTAGTATGGAGAGTTTTCCCCATTGTTACACATCCCTGCATGCACATTTGCCACCCCTGTTAAGAGCAGTGGAATTCAATAAGATTAAAACAAAAAAGAAACCAAACCACAAAACATTGTGTCACACATCTCTCTTCACTAAAATTTTTCAGTGTTTGGTTATTTTCTTTCACAAAAATGGCAGAAGGTAGGACTGGGACTCTCTTGACCTGTAAAAGAGCAAACAAATCTTGTATTCCTCCATACCTGTAGACTGTGCCAACAAAAATTATAGTTGAGATCCTCACTCATTTCAGTAAGTACAGGATCAACACAAATCAAACCCTTTTTAAAAATATTTGGTTATTATTCAAGTTTGTATGTATGTGTAAGGGGGAGTCAGGACTTCTGTGTTCCTAGTACAGGACTGCAAGTTTCTTAAAAAATTTAATAGTCAATGAAAAATACAGAAAAAGTTAAGAGAGTGACTTTTAAACACCCTTTTGCCCTTCAGTTAATATGGATTTACAAGCATTCGTATTATTACATGTGTGTAATTTAGCAAGGATGGCCCATATTTACTAGCCCTTGGGGAAAAAAACCAACCAACCAACCACCAAAAACCTACAACACACACACAGACCAAAAAAATACTCCAGCAAATTACTAATTGCTCTTGGTAGGCCCAGTTCAGACTACCACTGAAATCAGCCAAGTCTGAAGAGGTCATACTTGCATTAGAGTCACCACAGTTCAAATGAATTTGTGCAGCAGTAAACTGAAGTCTAATGGACCATTGTTAAACTTCAGCTGCTCCGGAGCAGATACATGCTGCAGTCTGCCATCCTTGCTAGTACTGTCCTGGAGGAGGCAAGAGGCTGGAATAAACTAACTCTTCAGACACCCAAATTAAATTCTCAGTTAAAATATGAGTTAAAACCCTTTGCTAGGAGGCAAATGAAAAAGTATCACTCAGCCCAAGAGACTTCTCAAGCATATCATGTTACTTTCCACAGTTTCCTTACAATAGCTGTACTTTTAGAAGTCCATTTCTATATTCATGCATAATTTATACCCACATCAACTCACTTGACCCCTCTTGTAAATATAGATAGGTGAATACACTATAAACAAAGTTGCTGTAGAAGTTGTGGGATTGTGTACATTTATACATACATTTTCCAACAAGTCGTCTAATAATTCTTTTTACCAGCAGGAACCTAAGACATTTATATCACTGGTATACTATATATACACATTATGCAATTTATATTTATGCATGTGTGTATAAAAACAGCTGAAGAAAAATAAAGAGGAAGGAAGGGCAAAGTAAAGAGGCATATAAACTTTGTATAATTTTTGAGAAAGCGATAGGAGATGCTTGGACCACATAGCTCCTTGCCAAAAACGGATTCAAAACTTCCCACAGTTGCTCTCTAAAGCACATGCTTGTAAAGCGGTGAAGGACGTTTATGGCATGTGCACTACCTGCCCCAGTTTAGTTTTTGTCTCATTGACTTAACTTGTAGAGCAATGCAATTGAAAATCATTAATGTAGTAGCAGCTGTAAGACTGATGGACCTACAACAAGCCCATGCCATTTTGTAGAGCTGCAAATTGCAAAGTGCTCATTATATTTCAGTTTTATCTTCTCTACATTACACCATACATAACACAGCTGTTTCGACCTGCTGATAATGTTATCAGCATTATCTTTGCCCTTCCTCCAAAACATAACCTGAACATCATTCCTGCCCCACCTGAGCCTGCTTAAAGCAATGTTGCTAGTCAGCAACTTTCTTGAAACTGCTTGCAGATTTATCTTCATTTATCCTGTCTTTTCTCTAAATAAAACAAAATTCATAATTACACATTTCTAATAGCACGAGGTTCATATCATTTTCAATGCTTAAGAGCAACAACTCTGAACAGCAGCATCTTCCACCTTGTCCATCTTTCCCCTTTGCTTTTAGCAAGAGCCCCCCCCGCTGCTATAACCTGCTCCTACACCCTACAGGGAAGGTTACAGGACAGTTAAACGACAGCTGTCCCAAGCTAGAAAATTAGAAATAAAAACTAAGTTTAGGTTCATGTGTCAGAAAACCTAGTCTTCTTGCCAACGACTTATTGTAATCCAGAACCGTTGCATATCCATAACATCCACCCACCACCTGCATACTATTGACCATCTTCAGGTTTTCTTTTTAGATGCACACAGTCTCCAGTTTAATTACTGGTCATCAGGAGGTGTTAAAGAAACTCAGGCACACTTTCTCCAGCAATCACTTGAACACGAGTAACCTGGATTCTCAATCACAGGCTACAAAGATCATATAGATGATCTTGCTCAGCACTGTGCCCTGCAGGCTACTGCAGTAAGAGTGCAGTTCAGTATCAAGATAATCTTGCCTGAGATGTTACACATTATTCGGAAAAATCTGTTTACATCAACTGTAAGATAACCTTTAGTTAGCAACACCAAAAAAAAAAAATCCACACTTACATCCCCAAAATAAGGAATGAGACTGTCTAACAGTTCTTTTGCTGTCCCATCCCCCTCAGCATAATGCTTATTTTCTAGAAATAGGAGACTAACATTTCAAATTATACCCATGCTTTTCTTCAGACTAAATTGCTTTATATTCTGTACAGCAGGTAAAATTCTGAAGGATTTGAAATAAGATCACCAACTGCAGAAACTGTACTAATGTAATACTGATGCTAGGAGAGGATAAAACCTCCCCAAAATAAAGTATGTCACTACACAGACGCATCTAATACTTTGTATCCACTCAAGCCTTCCCCTAAAATGTTATCAGATATGTTTCAAGCACTACAGTAGGAGATTCTATTTAAATATGAATAATCTAGTACATTACTAATTGTTTAAGCTGTGACTGAATGTCAATCACAATGGAATCTGACACTTTTCAATCCTTAATTTTCCCACTTATATTTCCATAGAGAAATTTAATTTATGCTGGAATCTACTACATCTTCCCCAAAGGCAAATAGAAAACAGGAAAACAGAAAACAGCTCCAACTTGGAGCGGCAGTAAAGAAAAATACTGGAAATCATTTAAGCAACCACAGATTGCCTTTGGGATTTCTACACACGTGTTCCCACTTGGATCATTCAGGGAAGTATGTTAATTCTAGACCTCTGGAAAAAGGTGCCAATTAAAATGCCTACCATCTCTCCTTACAGTCACTAGGTTCCTTATGTTTTGTGGCTGTTTTCTTAACTGCAGCACAAGGAAGAGTTGGCATCCTTAATTTACAAGCTGCAAACTTTGAAGATGTTATTTACCACTGGCAATATTGGCTGTTCAATTTGCCCTCTTCATATCTGCTTCCTTCTTCAACACCTTTCCCTACACAGGAAAAAAATTACCTAAGTACTCTTGAGATAAAAGAGACCAAATCACAAACACTTCATGGAAGGAAGTTTGAACAAGTTAAACTGTTCTTTGCAAGTTTTGCAAATGCTAGTTTATGCAATTCAGTATATTCATCGCTCCACCTTTTTTGTAGGCCATAGGAAAACACTGCATTTATCCTTCCACAGTTGAAGAAGCCCAGCTCCTTTAAAGGCAGAGGGGTTCTGCTAT
This sequence comes from Platalea leucorodia, assembly GCF_965183815.1. Classification (NCBI taxonomy): domain Eukaryota; kingdom Metazoa; phylum Chordata; class Aves; order Pelecaniformes; family Threskiornithidae; genus Platalea; species Platalea leucorodia. Next base: position 65,900,192 of record NC_138827.1, read on the forward strand.
CTCTGCCAACATCTTTAGGAGGGACAGGCTCCGACGCATTATTTTTAAGAAAACAGACAATTATATGCACAGCATACACTGTTTTGCCTTAGCATTTTATAGTCAATATTTCCATTCTTCTCTCTAATGATAAACTCAGAGTGTGTATTAAATTTATTTAAGAAGGACATATAGCTAAAGAGTGCCAGCTTCAGCCCCACAAAGCCACTAAAAGTTCTATTTTATCTCACAAAAGAAAATAAGAATCCAATGAGACATCAGCATTTCCTTCCTCCTGGATATAGATCCCTTTACCCAGATTTGGCATGCACAGCTACACTAAGAGGACATGGTGGAGCAATTTTATCAGTGGAGCAAAGAAAAGAACTGCAAGTGAGAGGCTTTATTCCAAGGGCAATTCTCCTCTGGCTCACAAAAGGTCTGTCTGCCACCTTACTTTGCCAACACCATCTGGGAACCTGTACTCAGGCATCCTTACTTTCTCCCAACAGTACAGCAGCACATTGATCTCTAGTAAAAAAACCACAGACCTGATCTCTTTGCTACCAATTCTGTAACATAGAGCGCCCTGATTAAATAAAAATAATAAAACCCCACCAACCACAAGCACAGTTTCAAGATACATTTATGTGAAGCTCTCCTACTCTTAGCATTAAAGAAACAAAAAATATGAACTCAGTGAGACTTAAAAGCAAGAAATAAAGATCTTGCAATAGCACACTGTATCTCTCATTTTTTGTTACTGACAGTCCCACTATTTTCTAAAGGAGGCTAAGGTTGGGGAACCTGGAAGTATTCCTTCAAAGCAGCAACATGTTGTTGGCCAACTGATCAATAGTTCTCAGCTCCAATGCAAGGCAGGACTAACACTGATCGTTACCTTTAGAAGTCACTGGAAATCAGCAGCTTGCAGCTGCCTCTTCTTACAGACACTTCTCTAAAGAGCCTTGGCTCCCAAATCCTCGCTCTCCTGACTGTATTCAAGATATTCCCAGATCCAATCTCATGTACATATAGGAGCAAATAGACCAAATGGCATTGCTCAAAACCTGCTGCGTTTACTTAACTATAATAGGATTTCCCAAAGGAACCTTCCTTTGTGTCAGCTCTGCTCTCCTTCATTCCTGTAGTTCCACTTCAGGTTTCTGTTCAAGGTTTAGTACAGACTATTCAAAATAACAGGAGAAAAAAAGGAATTCAGGAAGTATTTCAACAAGTAAGCTTTCTTCTGGAATAGCACCAAACCATATAATTCACAGAATATAGAACATTTTCATAATTTTAAATTAAAAAAAACAGCCACTAATGAGAGACGCTTAAGACTTTTATAAAGCATTTACCAGTTTAATGAATAAAATGACCAAGGTTTCTCTCAAAGGAAGAAAAACAAGTGTGGGTGGGAGATAATAGCCAGAGTGCCCAGTGTCATATTTTATTTTTTGAAGAATGAGTAATGGGGATGTTTTGCTAGATATTTATCAACGTAAAGCTTATAGTGGCCTGCAAGGATAAAGGGTCACATTTATCAAATGCCAATTGGTCAGTAACTCATTCTGACTTTTAAAAACTGAACTCAGGGACACAAGGGGATTTGAGAGGTGTAGCTATGCCGTCTAATTTCTAACAAGTGTGAAGCTGTTGTTTTGATGGCTGTAAATAACAATACACATTTCTTAGTGTGTGCATTTATACATACTTAGGTTTGTTATGCTGGGTGATTTAAAGTGACTCTGCAAAAGAACATCTGTTTTGCAAAGACAGTAGGTGAGCAAGAGTTAATTAGGGGCCATAAACAGTAGAAGACGAGTAATTGAAAAAGCACTGGCTAATAATAATCGTTCAGTTCATGTACTTGTACATGCAGTCTCAGTCAAGTCAACAAAAGCTGAATGAAAAATTTAAAAGTAGAATTCAGCAAAACTTAAAAAATATGTATCACTTATTTTAAATGACAAAGTTCATATGCACATTATTCAGAAAATTTTAGAAGGATGAAAATAATTTAATGTTGCAGGGGAAGGAAAAGAGTCCATAGAGTTGCCTCAAGATTATTTTTTCCTATTCTTACAACAAGGGAAAACATCTCTTTAAATAAAGCAATTATTTTCTTTAAGACTCCTAAATTGCACAAAATATTAACCATTCTAAAACTGCACAATGACAAACCTAACTTGGGGCAGACAATCTGGTGATATATATTAACACAGTTCAACTGATCTCTGTAGAGATTCCTCTGTTTAAGAATTTGGTTCATATTTGACTATCCACACTCATCTACTTGAAGCCCCAAGTTAAAACTTTTGTACATATCCTTCTACTTTACAATTTTTTTTTAAATGAGGAAATAAGACCTTAATAAAGCTATTTATTTTATTGTACCAGCTAGAAAGTCATTTGGCTGCTATGCATTTTCTAGGCAGATATATACATGCATCTGTATGCCTAGAAGTATGCTTAGGTATATTTACATTTACACTATGAATATTTAAAGATACATTTACAGCTATATATTTATATACACAACTAAAAACCCACAGCTATGTTAGATTTGTATCAATGTATTTTAACGGGGTCAAATGATGTTCAGCCCATTCTGGGCTTTACTGCTGTTTAAGAGAAATGTGCCATGAAGAGGTTGACCTTTTTCTCCAGAACCAAGATAAAGTTTACCAGATGTCATCATTCCTTGAATGTATTGTTTGTATCTCTTGTAATAACAGATACCCCCATGTTTAGAAGAAAAGATAAGCCAGATCAAGGCATATCCATAGGCTTCAAAATAACGTCATACATAGATACCTGACAGCTTGCCAGTGAAATGCTGTAGTCATATCAAACAGTATTAAAAGGAGAGTCCTGTATGAAACTAGAGAGGCTCAAGCAGTACCATTACATGCATATTTCGCAGTTTGTTTGCTATAGGAAGCAACAAAAATAGTATTGTTGATTCACCAATATAAATATGAAAAGATTAAGTACTTTCTTTGAAAAAGTATTCTCACATGATACCAGGAGCCTCCTGGAAACTGCTGGATACAATCAAGTTCCATAAAATAGACTGTTGATAAACCTTACAGATCAGATAAGACAGAATTTTACATCAGTCTCAGTCTTCCATCTTAATATATTCTCTTTGTTGTGACAGGTAATTATACAGAACAGGATGGCCGGATGAAAATCAGTCTTGCAAAACAGAGATCACTTAATTAAACATAATCAGTACAACTAAACATTTTTCTAAACTTCCACTCAACAGAAAAGAGTAAGTTTTCCCTCACAAAAAGAGTAGCTTGAGGGCATTTAGAGGATGACTTGGGGGACAGGGCGAAAGGGAGATTGCTTGTTTGTTTTTAAGTTTTGTGGAGCTCCTCATCTGGATCACCAGCCATTGAAAACTGACAGAAGTGTGAATTGTCTTATCCAAGAAGCTCTCATCTTTCCTTTTTTGGCTTCTCTTGAGACAGGCAGTAGTACTTCCTACTGCTAAAGAAAAAAAATACAGCCTGGTATCTCTGAAAATACAGGTTCCTAAAAATGAAAAAATAATTTAATACTTCAAAGAATAACACTTTTTTTCTACTTTTAATAATGCTTTCTAAATTTTCACCTTTTCAAAGCTTACAAATTAAACAAATTATTGTTACAGCTGGACATGTTCAAATATATTTCTATTCTCACCTGAGCCAAAAAAAAAAAAAAAAAATTACATTTACTACAAACAGTCTCAGTTTTCAGTGTGAGGAGCCACATTCTCAACAAACAGATGATGAAAACGTCAACGTTATTGAAAACAGTTAACTGAAAGTAAGCTGTCAAATTACCTTTTTCTTCTCTGAGGATATGTGCTATAATACCAGTATCTATCTTGTTCTCATATTCAGAGTAGAAGAGACAGGACTGGAACACATCTGCTAGGTCTAATGAGGTCTACTGTGTATCTTTGTGATACACATATTGCTACGTTTTAGTCTTGTTCTTAATTCCTCAAGTCCCTTGGGCTGAGCAAGAGCTGGGCAGCCTCACAGACTTCCCAAGGGTCATTCCCAGTGGTTGAGTTGGTACCAACAGAAAACATGCACTGAGTCAGGCTGCAAAGGCACATGCAGTGGAGCATGCATACATCCTGATGAGACGCTTATGCCACCAACGCTCTTTCTACATGGATAAAGGTGATGCTGCAGTACACCTTTCTACCACGATACACATAAACTTGTTCAACGCAGAATACCACTGGTGGGCAATATCTGAATTACAGATAGGCTGCAATGATTAGCAGTGTGGCAGTTGCAGGAAGCTTCACTGTATTTCCACCATTTCTACACGTTTTCTCCTCATTAAAGAGGAAGTATCATTTGCAGGGACAAAGACTCACCTAATTGAACCTGTTCTTTTTATTGCAGCAGAGGGGGGAAACAGGAGAAAAACAGCTTGAAACTATACCAGTTCCAAGCTTTTATTAACTATCAGGCATGCACTGACAGCAAGAGAGATGAAATGACAATCTTCAAAATAGCAGTTTCAGTAGCAAAAGAGTGCTCTCTTCATCTGACTAGCTTAATAGAACATATTGCACTAAACCAAATTTTAAAATAAAGAGAAATCACATATATCTAGTAATTTTACAAGGAGTACCCAGATGCAGATTTCTTTCCTCAAGCCAAGTGTTTTATGAGACTAAATTTAACGCACCCTTACCAGGCACAGAAAGCATTGTGAAATAAGAAGTGTTAACATTTTCAAAGAAATCAGATGACATTATAGAACATGATTCTTTTTGTTACTTGTGAAAAGAACATGCTCTTGCTGCAATTGATTTCACACATAAAAGGCAATGGTTTGAAAGACCAACACTGCTATTTTTGGCCAGTTAGTAGAAACTGATTTCTAAAGCTGATAGCAGCTCTGACAATTAATTACAAGCTAAAGATCAAGCATGTCAAATCCTTGTGAAATCCCTAGACATGAATCAGAATGACTCCTGAGTGCCTCAGTAGAGTTCCGAGGAACTATTCCCTCTTTTTTTGGCTCATCTTTCAGTGTCTCTGAGCTGCAAAGATTATGAGCATGAATATTTTATGAAATAAGATAAAGGTAAACAGAGCCAGGAGATTTACCTTCTCCTGAGTTTATGTACAACAGACTTACCACTGGTAAATAACTGTTCAGTTAGGTTCTCATACATATTACTGCCAGGTGAGTAGTGGGGAAAGATACTTGCAAACAAGACTGTAAAATATATTGCAATGTAAATTGAAATTATATCCACACCCACGTCCGTAATCTTTATTTTCCACAACTGTGCCAGGTATCTTATGAATTTGTGCAGCAGCAGTATCAGTAGACAAATATATTAAGGCTAGGAAATCAGAAATATTATGCCACACCTGAGCTCAGGCTGAAACAAGTCAGGATAAGAGCCAAAACAGGTTTTGCTGTGAGCTAATAGCCACAAGACATAACCCAGACATGACTGTCCCAAAGGAGGATGACTATATTAAATGTGCAGTCCTCCACTGTTCCAACAGGCCAAGCTAATCAATGCATCTGACCATCTGCTGCAGAATTTGCATAAGAAATCCATTGAAATTGTTTGGTGCAATGGATTCATTTTGCCAAAATATTAACTGTAATAGGTTGGCCCAGTAATGCCGTGACATTTTCCACAATACCATAAAGTACTGATTCTTCCGGAAAAACAAAGTGGATTCTGATGCATCATTAGGGCTTCCTGGAAACAGACTGTGTAAACACCACCAGGTAATTTTGAATTGGCCATCTCCAGGTTTCTTAAGAGTGGAGGGAAGGCTTGAAATGCATATGGATTCCAATTACATTCAGAAAACAATGCAGTAAAAGAGATATTAAAAGAGCTTTTAAAGTAGACAAACTATGACAGTATTTACTTATTTTCTTCCCTCCCTCCCCCCTGGAGTCAGGCACTCATTAAAAAATACATTAGGAAGCTTATTCTTCGTTCTACAAAAGCATTTTGACTTTTTGACACTACGATAATTAAAATCAACAGGGAAAATACAAGACAAAATAGAAAATCTAGGTTCTGAAAGGAGATGTTAACCAAGCCAAACCAAGCTTTTAAAAAAAAAAATAATGTTCCAGAAATGAGCCACCTACCCCTAAAACAAATGCAATAGGAGGGGTAATTTATTAATTTCTAGTTTTGCATTCTGTTTGCTTTTCCTTCTGCCATCCCCATTTATTTTAAATGAAAGCCCCTCTTTCTTAGTTACTGCTAAGACACTGGCATTTTCAATCCAGCCAGTTGAACAAATAACTCCAGCTTACAGGCATTTAGTAGTAAGGTAAATTCTCTTTTCTATGCTCTACCAAACTGCACACCTTTTGAAGAGATGCAGTGTTCACAGCCACAAATCAGGCCACAACTATATCTTGCATTTTAAGATTGAGAGCAATCTTTTCGATTCTTTGGTACTGGTGGGAGAAGCTTCCCCACTTGTAGTGATCGGCATGTTTCTACTCATTAGGAGAAATGGGAAAAGGCATAAGATGACTCACTTATCTTTGACATCTTTCAGAAGTTATATGGGAAGCAACAAGAGAAAAAGCTGGTGCACCAATGTTTTTAAGTAAGCACATTGCTTCATCAGTGCCAAATTCCAGCCTGACAACAGAAGACTTCTTAAGCCACTGTGACACATTAAACTTATAGAGAATTAAACGTAGGACTAAATAATTATATTATTCTGGGGTAGTGACTTCATAGGTTTCCTAACAATTTACACCAAAGCATTTAGATTACACTTTCAGAGAATAGCCAAAGTACACTTTACCTTAAAACATAAAGGGAATGGGCATAACTGCTGAGCCATGCAAGCCTCCAAAACACTTGCTACACAAGAGTAAAAAAATGCATCCAAAGTGCACACACAGACAAACACACACCACCCCCCCTCCCCAAACAAACCAGCACTCAAGCAGCTCCGACTTGCTCCCATCCTCTGAAAGACACAATGCACACAGAAGATAGCCCATTGAGATAGGTCTGAAACGTCCACAAGATACAAGTTAATATTTACATGGAAGAGACTGTAGTTATAAGAGCTATTTCCAGCAACAAAGAAAAGCAATCCTTCATGCCTTTCTGATTCAGGACCCTGCAGTCCCACGTAAAGTCTGCAGTGGTCACCTTTTATTTTCCTCTCCCTATTCTAGAGCTACTTACTATTTTATCAGAGCTCTGATACAAGCATCTGTGTCAAAAAGATGAGCTATTTCTGGAACAATCTTTCCTTGGCAGCTTTATATAAAACAAAGCCAGCCCTGAAACAGAAGACACTTTCCAAGGCATGAGGCTCGTTTTATTTCCCCAGGTGTAATTTCCACAGCTAAGCAAATGTTTCTCCAGAAATTATGAAGTGATAAGTTTTGGCAACTATTTGAAATGTCAGTCAGCTTTGTATGGAAACCCACAGCCTACTGGAAAATAGTCTAACAGAGATTAGGCAGTGACAATAAATAACTTATTTTCACATCCCTGGTGGTATTTACAACAGACAGCATAGTCTACATTAAAGTTTGGAATGCTCCTACTGGAAAAGACAACCATAGATTGAAGGAGAAGGTAGTTCCAAGCAATAAAGGTAATAAAAAAGGGACCTATACTCAAGATTTATCACTTGCCATGCAATGAAGAATATAACTGGCAGTTTAAACCATTTTAAAATTGTTTCATTTACAAGATTGCCACATGAAACTGTTGCCACTATGCCAAGTAAGTAAACATATCACACCTGGTAAGCACTGTACTTGGGAGACAGCAATAACAGATGGATTAAATGATACCAGCTAAATAGTTTACATCCAAGTATCATACTATGCTCTATTTCAACATTTTTAACATTTCATTAAATGATTAAAAAATAAAGACTTGATGCAAAATATAAATACTCCAGATGGGGGACGGAAGGGGGCGGGGGGGGGGGGGGGGGGGGGGTGTGCAATCAGGCAATCAAAACACAACCACTTATTTTCCAAGTACACAGAAGTTTCTCAAATTAGGACTTTCTCTTCTGACTGCTGCACTTTTTCTTATGTTGAAATCAAAATTAAAAACACAGACAAGGGATGAAATGCAAAATAAAACAGAAGACACTGAAAGCCACATCTTTTGCTTATGCAATTTGAAGGTACATAACTGACAAGCAGCAGATGATGTTTTGGCCAAGGACCTAAAAAAGTCAAGATGTATTTTCTTGCTAAGTAAAAGGCAGGTCAGAAAAACCAGCACCAAGAAGAGTGAAAATTCTGTTGCATTTTAGAGGGCTTTCTTAGAGTAAAAACTGCTTTAATTGCTGCCCTTCCCCACCCTGATATGGGACTGATATCTTGACATTGTCCCCTTAAATAGAGTCATGCTTTTAGATGATAAATGTCTATACAACCATATCTTTAAAAGTTATATATCTTTCTTACTGCAGGCTTAGTTTAAAAAAAAAAAAACAAAAAAGAGAAAAAAGCAACTTTTAAGAAGGCTGAAAGCTAAGACAGCCTACTTTTGATCAATTCTTTACAGGGAAATGTCAGAAGAGAAATATGCTCAGTCCATAAACAGTTATTGCATCTTGTTTTTATCCTGAATAGAGTGGTTGGTACTTTTCCCAAAAGATAGCATAAAGAACATCTAAGCACGATCAACTGTTTAAAACCCTTTATAAATTGAAGACCAATGTTTTAATTAAAAGAAATCTGGCTGACTAAAGCACTTTTGAAACACAAAAACTTTGAGCTACCTTTGTTGTTGTTTGCTGTTCTTCATCAAAAATGACATTTATCCTCTGTTCTAAATAGCCACAAAGTGCCTGATGCTTAAGGAGTAGCTATTGATCGGTGTAGAGGATCAAGGTTACTGTAATCAAATTTCAGTGTCCCACAGTAAATTTCAGTTTATCATGTCATTTCTAATTGATAGTCCTTCATCTCTGAAAGATACACATTCTCCGCTTGTTTTTGTTGTCTGAACACACTACACAAATGTGAAAAGCCTATGAAAGTTTAAGGAGAGGTTGGACTGTTTCATAGAAGAAAAATCCATTAAGATGTACTGTATCTGTACAAACTGTCCCAGGAAGTCCCTGAGCTACAGATGTCAGACACTGTTAGAGTACATGGGAATTAGACTTTTTTGGTTTTATACTTTTCTTTAAATATCTGGTGGGGGCCACTGTCAAAGACAGAATACTGTTTTAGGTGAAGCATAGATCTGACCCAGTAGGACACTGATTTTTATTAGTGTTATATTAACGTGTACTCATCAGTTTATGTCTACATAAATACCTGCATACTGGTTTGCAGTATTCTTTTATTCAGATAGACCAGGTTTCAGTATTTTTTTTTATTCAGATAGAAGCCAGTGCACTCTCAAGAAGGACCGAAACTAACACCTCCAATACAATGCAACACACTTCCAGCTTACCATCAGGTGAAAGCCAATCTACTTCAATCTCTTATCCAAGAGATATCATACAAAACCGAAGAAGAGTTGACAAACACCAAATTCCAAGCATTTGCAGGATGTGGCATTTCATCTCTCCAGCACATAAAGTATTTTTGACAAGTTAAGAAAGGCCAGAAAGAAATAGGAGACAGCTAAGGGAAGGAGCTGCTCACTGTCTCATCCACCTGCATGTCGTTAGGGAGCACATCTGGACTCTTCTAAACCCAGGATCCACCACCTATCCTCCTTTAAACCTTTGTGTTTAGTCCAATAAACATTCAATATCTTCTGTGAGATAACTAATTTCCTTATTATTTATAAGCAATCAGTTGTAGATATTACCTTTATTTTCCACACAGGAAAATTCTTGAAGGGGATTTTGGGCAAAAGTATATACTTCTGGACATATCCCAAGTGACTCCCTGTACTCTTCTAATAGGGGACAAATGTGGACTTCAGAGGACTTGTGACATTTCCAATTAAAGTCCTTCTACACCTAGAAGAGAGGCTTTTTCCAGTAATAGATAGGTTTTAGTTCTATATAGATTAAATCCAGTTTCAAGTAAATGTTCCTTTTTAGGTTTTAGAGTAAGAAAATCCTTTCATGTAAGGAAAAAAATGTTCTTAACCATAAGAAGAAAAAACTAAAGTCATAAATATGAGCTATTTTTAAGTCAAAAAAAAACAAACAAAAATTGTCACTACCAGTGAAAGATGAGCCCCAGAGCTCTTTTTCACCAGTTGACTGTTTTACTTCCCCCACTATCCCAAAACACACAAAGCATTCTTCAGCCAAGCACTTGCCGAATAGCAACCCATGGAAACAAAGAGCCATCCAAGAAGCAAATACACAACTGCATCATTTATATCTGTTTTGGTACAGGTAATATCATAGGCTATGTCCAACTTTGGATAAATAAGCACATTGCAGAAGTCTCTAGCACATGTTTATTTGCTAATGGCTTAGACCCCAAGCAGGAAGAAAACCCACACCAAAACACCCCCCCACACACACACTAAGTAGTAACATAAAATCTCAACATTTACTGAGTAGCATAGGCAGTATGTTGTAACCCTACCCATGAAAGACAGCAAGACAAAGTTCATACCTGTATAGTAACCCAAATTCAAAAACATTAAAAATACACCACATGGACTTATTACCACAACACACCAGGACAAAGAAAAAAAAACAACCTCTGCTATGAATCTTCTACAACTAGCTCACAGATTTTTTGCCCTGTTTTATGAACCACTTCTTCATAAAAAGTTTCCAAGCCCCTGCTTCTAGCCTACTCTCTTTGATAGAGCAGCTGCAATAATTTGTTTCATTAAAAATCAAAAGTCATAAAGTTTTACTCGGCCACAGACCCAAAAAAGCTCACATATCATTACCTTATACTCTTTTTATCAGACCTCTCCTACCATGAAGCATAGAGGTAGTATATGAAAACATATCTGAAACTTTCTGCTGTTATGAATCCACTTCTACTTCCAGTTGCAGGTATTTCCTCTTTATAATAAAAACAGCTTGATTGGTTACTGGCTGTGCCTCATTTGTTTCAACATGAGGTTTTCTTGAGTAGTGACTTAGTATTTCTTCAAATGTTAGCCCTGTAGGAGCTAAAATGAAATGGAGAATGAGGAGAAAGGCAGTGCAAGCATCATCTGAACAAGAACTAAGGAAAACTCCTGGCCCAGCAGCAGTCTGAAAAAGTTTCCCTTACAACAGTAAAGATCACACAAGTGAATGAGAAGTTTCTAGAAAATCTGATAGAAATAATTTGTATAATTACATCCATCTGTTCCCATTAAATTAAGTAACAAACAGGCATTAAAAAAAACTTTCTTTTTGTGTTTTACAAAGCCTAATCGTGGACAGAAGAGACAAGCATATATTGAAACAGAAAATAAAAATAATCTTACAACATCCAGGTACATGGTAGACAGAGACCTTTCAGGGATCTCTAAGGTAGAGGCACAATTACTAAACCACCTCTTTAAGAGTCAATTGCCAAAGACACCTGGGAAAAGCACCACAGGTGTTATACATGGAAGCCAGGACCCGGGGGTCTCTCCCAGGCAGAATGTGGGACAGCTGCAGCTAATTTAGAAGAATATCTAAAGATGACAGTCTCATAAGGAGGTTAATACTGCTTGAAGAAGATTAGTCTCTAGTTCTTAATGGATTGCTAAAAATAAATGTACATTTATTTGCAAATTTTATATGTAATACTTGCTTAAATAACCACCCCCAAAAATGTTTTTAAAGAAAGTTTGTCATCTGATATAACTAAGAACTTGTCATTAAGAAAATCTACTTTTCTTTCAAAACTAAAATATTCCCTGTTGTTTTAAGGAAAAACGGGCTCCTCTACAGGTATCAACAACAGTCTTTAGCTGTTTTATCACCCTAAAACTAGTTTACTCTGAGTCGTATCTTTGTATGCTAAAGCTGTTCTAAATTATTAATGTAATTTTCTCACAATTAGCTAACACTTCTTTATAAGTGAAGAGATTCTCCTGACTACACGTTCATTCCAACCTTACAACATCCAGCAGCAAAATTCAGCCTTTTCTTCGAGATAAAGATGAAGGAGTTTTCTAGGAAATCTTACTGTGAGAATAGAAGAACACAGAGATCCAAAATTGCTTGTGTTGCACATACTTTTTACTAATGGTGCTTCAAAAGTGTTATGTGAATTTGGACAATCTCATGGCATGACAATAACTACGACAGGGACAAATACTATAGAACACTATGATGCTAAATCTATGTAACTCATGTGAAATTCTTATTTTATATGTACACAGAACATTTTTTGTGGATCAGTATTCAATAAATCCTTACAGCTATTTTCTCTACAAGCTCACTCTTTCCCAGTAGAGGTAATAAATATCTAAAGAGAACATACAATATGTTACAGACCTTGAAAGGGACGGAAGTGTGATTTGCTCTTCCTCCTCAAAAGATGGATGGTGATGACCTAGCAAATATCATGGATTTGTGGATCATGGCCATTTACAACAGCTCCTGCTTTTTTGCCAAGAAATAGGGAGTCCCAATGAACTAGTTATATACTTCAAAGAATGTCTCACCCGCCAATAAAGGCTTCTGAAACCCTAACTCAAAATACTGGGAGGAGAGAGGCCATGCAGACACCAGCTACCACAGCTTTTAGATGCCTTTGAACATGATTCATTCAGTATGGCCACACTCCACAATCCCTTTCCATAGAGATTCTCTTTAAGTACAAATCCAGACATTATGATGAAGGGGTTAATTCTCCACTGTATTTAGAATAAATCAGGGAACTTCACTGGGTTAATGGTTCATATGCTCCCTTCACTTGAAACAGCTCCCACAAGACCTTGCCAGAGAAGTTGTTTGAACCACCAGGCGATCAAACTACATAAATCTTCAAATATTGTCCTTTCTAGTGTATTTTCTTATCATCCTACACTTACGAGATCTGCCTATGCTGCAGTACTAGCTATCTGGTCTGAACAATATTACTATTCCCTCTTCCCTATTCTTACCTCACAGAGCTCATTCTTATCTCTTTTTATGCTCTGCTCCAAAGCGTGTTCAAATCAAGGCTTCTCATTTTTTCTCCTTTCCCTCAATTGTGTTTAATTATTATGCTGCTTTTTTCTTTGAAGACAAGGGAAAGAGTCCTATTCATTTCAATGAAGATTTAGCCTGGCCTTTTATTTGAAGTGTTCCACCTCACTGTATCTTCAAAAACGTTTTTCCACAGGGACAGGGATGCATCCAAATAAAGACTAATACAAATGCAATTACTTTGGTATTATTAATTGAAGAAATTGGATCGCATTTTTTAGTGTCAGTGAACTTCAATACACTAATAAAAATAACAAATAATATGGAAGTGTCTTGGGTCTAGAACAGAAACGATATCTACCTTAAACAAATCTGACTAATTTCCCCAAATATTGAGTAAATAATCAGATATACTTTGAAATTCAAAAATGTTTCCATTGCTCCAAAATGAAGCTGGGTGAATTTCACAAAGTGAAATGAGAGTAGAGATTTATTTATTTGCACCTTTTAAGCATGCAAAGTATTATAGTTATATTTTAAACTTGTTGTTTAAAGATAATTCCACTGAAAGGAGAATTACTACTGCCCCAGCTGTCAGCACCCAGTAGTTTATGCGACTTGCCTTGTGGGGAGTTATTCTTTTCACACTGCAAGTCTGAAATTACTATTCACTTTGACAAACCTGCTCCTCATTGCACCTGGATGATGTGTCCTCAATCCAGCTCATGACATTGGTAAGATAAATGTGTAGAATGAGAATAGTGGCAGAACACTAATATGTGTTGCTTAGCTCAAAGAGATGCAATCAGACACTTTCAATATTAGCTGATGTATTCTTGACAATACTATGAGGCAATTAAAGTCTATATGTATTGGCTGATGAAGGTGAATTGTGGTAAGTTCCAGGAGGCAACTGTCTGAACCAGGAGATGCTGATTAATTACCTAGTAATAATTCATTATTAAGACAGTTAGGTCTACTTGTGCTCCACAAAGTCACTGGGAGCAGTAGACAATAAATCGTATAAATACTATTCAGACTAAACAATGTTTGCAGCTATAGCCATAGAGTAACATACATACAGAGGCAATAACATTTTCTTCAAAATATTAGATTCTTAGAAGCAAATTATCAAATCAAGTGGGCTGAGTATCTCCATGCCATGTGATGGATGTATCAACATATGCACCAGGAGTCCCTGCACTAGAAGGCTCAGTATTTCCCAGATCTACCCGCTTTCTATGTAGAATAGTCACTGTACACCTCAGAGTACAAACAAGGAACCAGGCTGCATAGCTTTGGGCTTGTATCTCATGCTGCTAAACTGAAGCAAATGGACATGAAAATATATAAAGACTGAATCCAGCTTTAAAGATTTGTATGTTAGTACTGATGTTAATTGACTAAATATCATTTAAAGCAGATATTTGCCTGTGTATCTTATGATCTCATAAAAATCTTTTTTCAGGTGTGTGCAAACATAACGTGTCTATTTCACAGCATTTCTTGCTTTCCCTTTTCTCTATCTGGATGATACAAATATCATCCTTCTTTGCTGCCCCTAAGTTGTTGCCCCTTATGTGGATTGTTCCCTAAAGAGTTTAAGTATTAGAGAAACCGGTTACTGCACAGGGCAAAATTTGAATTGTGACTTAAGTATTTTACAAAGGGAATTTATTATAGTGGCACTCCTCAGGAAACCACAATGTTTTAAATTTCACTGATGTTTCTCACTAACAAAATAGCACCTCTATTTTAGCAGTGATTCTAAAATATGAAATTTCCACAGAATCTTTTCTTTCCTCTTGGTGTCAGAGGGTTTTCCTCAAAGGCCTTTTGTGTTAAAAATTAATGGTTAACGGACCCAATGTATTACTTAGGGAATACATGAACCGTAATCTTCCAAAAAGATTAAGACTCTCCTCCCAAAAATCTTGGATAGCAATTTCAGGTTACTCTGAACCTCTCTCCATCTTTGACTTCTGAATTTTTCCTTTAATCTACTTTTTAATCCAGTTCATGCATATTACTTCAATCTTATTTTTTCCCCTTTTTGTAATTTGGTGTCCAAATACAAGAACAATCACAGCACTGAACACCTGAACTTTTCCATAAAGTAACCTTCTTCTTGGAAAGTCTTTTAGTCAAAATCTCTCTTTGGATAAACTTGCTTTAATAACAAGTTTCCACAGCAGAGTCAAAGTGTCCTCTGTCCAGAATTCTTTTCCTTAAAGGGACAGATGGATGATCCCTGTGCCTTATAAAGGTCCAGCGCAACTCACCTCAGGATACCAAACAGCTCTTACATCTAACAGAGGATGTATTCACAGAAGATGAGAGAACTTTTCTCCAGCAATCATATCCTGCCCCTTACCAGATTCCTTAGGCATTTGAATTAACAAATTTTCAGCTGTTTAGCTCATGACACTCTGAGGATGCTGGCAAACTATGAAGTTACTCTCTCACAGCATCCATGCTCTTTAGCTTAGCTTTCTTTCTACATTATTGTGCATTTTAAATAATTTCTGAAGAAGATGACTAGAAATGGGCAGCAATCTCTAAAGCACCCATGAAAATACAGTGTCATGCAATATACTGTTTGCTTGAGTTATCTCCATGAGTAAGAGAAGTCAGTGCATATACAGGATAATGGAAATAGTTCTGTTCCCAAGATCTGCCTCCTTTCCAGCTCTCCTTATTTCACACATACATCAAAGAGGTCAGCATTCAAGAGCTTTTCTTTCAGTCAGTTCTTTAACCCTCTAACTTTTTCTCACTTCATTATGTTCAGGTAACTAAATTTAGAGTTATCAGAGGTTTGTTAAACAAAGACATAAGTTAATCACTTTTATTATCTTCCAGGCTATTAGGTAAACCAAGCAGGTTATTCTGCCTAATAAAATCCAGGTCTGCTTGACCTGTATATGCTAGACAGACATTTACTTCAGGAAACGCTGCCTAAAAAAAGACTTTTTATTTTCCCTGGTCTTCTGGGCATAGTGGACACCACATAGAGGTACTAGAGAAAAGCTCTAAAAACCAGAGCAGCACTAAAACATAATGCTTGTCCCAGAATTGTTTCTCACTCAGCAAAAGTGTCAAAACAACTAAAAGAAGGTCCAGAATTGCTTAGATGCTAGACACGTGTATCCTCCAAAACATTGCGCTGGGCAAATGGATGGAGCCTACAAAATTATAGCAGCTGCGAACATTAGAGTTAGGTTTGAAAAAACACTTTTCATTATAACTCTCCACACAAAACTTTTAGGCCTAAAATTTTCCAAGCTGGATCTGTCAGCAGAAGCTGAAAATAATTTCCTTCTCCGTTTTAAATGAGAAATCCAAAGAAATAAATACGCACTATAAAAAAAATATTTGGAATATTTTAGGAGACAAATAGAACACTATTTCACAGGCACATTGAAAAGCATTTCCTGTAGTGTTACGGTAATCTTTCTCCATTCCTACCATGACAATGACTGTAGCAGACATTCCTTGGCAACTTTCTATAGAAAATAATCCCCTGTGGTTATTAAAATTATTTACAGTCTAATATTTAACATATTACAATACGTAACTTCACAACAGAGCATTAGACAGGTTACGACACATGCCAGACTGAACTGGTAGAGGTACAGCTGATCCAGCATGGTGAAGCCTCTTAAGATCTTGCTAGCTCAGATCCAGAACCAAATTTATAAGGTTGCGCTTATCTACTTAGCATCCTTATAGCACTGTAACATGTGAGTGCTGTCCCATTCTTTCCATTCCCGAGCTGGCCTGCATGAAATGAGCCCTAGCACTTGTACTACTCTCTCCAGAGCTTTTGACTTCGGTATTAGTTTGCTTGGTGCCAGCTTGAATGTCACTGAACGTACCTTAAGTTATCTTCGGAATATTTAGTTAGATAAACTTAGTGCAATATTAGCATGCTTGGTTTTTTTTAATTTAGCTTTTTGGCTTATTTAAAAACATAAAGTGGATAAAGAATAGGGCCTATACTTGTTTACTTCATATTGGGTAAAATTTCTGCATTCTGTGAATGCTTCCTCATTAGTTTTTCTCTGCTTGCTAGACTTAATTTATTCACTTTAAAAACATAACAAGACTGAACACAAGCCCATAGCTGTGCTGAATGTAATTAAACTGGCAGTCAATTAATTAAAAGCAGAATTTACAGTCAGTATTCTAAAAGATTAAAGCCATACCTTTTTGATACTAAAAGCCAGTAAAAAAAAAAACTTAAAGAAAAAAAAAATAGTTGTCCCCTGAGAGTACAAGAAGTTTCTTATTATGGTATATATTCATTGCATTTTTTTTTATGCATGTTTGACTTCAGAAACCTTATGTTTTTAATACAACCAGCTACTCTGACCTTAGCAGAAAGTGAAAAACTAAAAAAAAACACTATTATTACACTCAGGTACAGAATCACAGTACAATGATACCCAGCAACAAAGAGAAGTAAATAATCAGCTCCTAAAACCATGACAATATCTGTATCTTACTGCACTTTCAGAAAATGCACTTTTTCCACTGGGGAGGAAAGGAAGAGAAGAGTGAAATATTGGTAAGACCTAGCACTCTTATTTCTGATGTACATCAAACTCAAAATCTTTTATACATTCTTGCAAAAATGAAACATGAATTAGATTGGCACTTGACAACTGTCTGATTTTTTTTCTTCATTGAAAAAAATCTTCATTCTATTTTTTCATGAAACAAATGACAGGTAGGAGACAAAATCCCATGTATTCTTTCTACTATTATTTCAACAAACTCACTACAGTTCTCAGTCCAAATATTTTACTTAAGTAAAGGGAAAAATCACTGAATGTTTAATTTCTATATAATCATGTACTGGCACACACAGACTCCATCTCTTGCTGGAGTAACAGCCCTTAGCATCCCAGAATAATTCCAGTTAATGTGGTTACTACCTATGGATCCCAGTACAAGATCAGCAGAGGAAGTTTTGAAAATTATACTCAAATGGACAGTGGAAACGTTTGAGAGAATCTGAGTGGATTAAGAGCTAGGATTCAATTAAAATCCAACTTCATACAGTGCTATAACACCTTTTGTGTACAGTTCAAATAGCAAAACCAGTTATTTAATACACTGCAGTCTGACTATCTTCTGGAGCCAGTCTGTTAGCATATTTCACAGGAGAGGGAGAAACCTATGTGGGTTTCAAAGAGAACTACCCAGGAAAAGACTTGAAATTTTGGTTCAATTATGCTGCGTATGTATTCATTGAGTTCATGGCAACTAGCATGGCTAAACAGTGAAGTAGTAGTAGATTTCCACATCACGTATTTGAGTCCACGCACTTAATTCTGTCTACATCATTTGGATTCTGAGCCATAATTTCTCTCAGCTTGTTAAACGGATAGTAGTCTTCTTTTGTTTTGCATATATGTTGTAAAAATCAACATTTAGAGACCAAATGCCACATGTATACAAGTATCTGGGAAACATTTCTTTTTTGTGTGAGGGATTTCAGCATTCCCAGTATACTTGAAGCTGGTGAGGTAACATTCTTCTGTCCTATTCTGGAAAACTGGAAAACCATCATCAACCAATAGGAAGAAATTATGTACAGGAGGCATCCTGTACCCTACACCTACTCCTGATAGTAGGTGTAGGGTACAGGATACTGACTTTAACAAGTCACCCATCAAGACTCCAAACCGAGTCTTAGTATTATTGAGGATTTTGCCAACTCCAATCCCTCCCAATGCACACACAACTGTTAAAGGATCTGAGAGGTTCAGATGGACAACAGGCTGCCATTGCTGTTGCAACCCAATTTATTCAGTGAGAGTTTAGGAATACCTGTTGCAATTTCACCGTATGTAATTATGTGAGCCTCCTAATCTCCATATCATAAGAAAAAATACAAGATACGAGGTAAAGAAGAGAATATTGGGCATGCTGTTTCATCAGCTGTGGCAGGTACTCTGTGCTGGCCAGGAAAATAAGACTGGCAATGATTGAGGAATTAGAAAATATTCAAAACTTCCAGGGACATGTGAGGTAAATAAGTTGTAATTACTGTTACCTGATTTTGTGACTTCACCATGACCTCTGTAGAGCCTTTAATGTCTGCAGGAGGCCAAGACCAAAGCTTTACTTCCTGCCTAAAATATGGTACAATCAGAAGCACTCTGCCTTCCAGCTCTCTGCTGAGGCACCGGTTCATTGCTGGCTGATAAGGAAAAGTGACACCTACTGAGTCACTGACACCTTTGCCAGCGGCATTCTCGGTGTCCCTTACTGACCTTGTATGCAAGTCAGAGCAAGCCTGATCCTCCTTAATTTACAAGCCAGTATAAAGCTGCGAGGCCAAATGGTGTCCACATAATCAGCGAGGAATTAGACCAAATTACATTCTTATTCCCTTTAACCCTTAGCAGTAGCACACTTGAAATTAGTCACATATTACGTAGACATTTCTCCCTCAATTTTGAGAGATACTAGAAATTAGTCACTGCAGCTTCTAAAGAAAACAGCAAACAACTTATCTACATACAACGTCTACAATACAGAATTATTTATCTTTAAAAAACAAATAAAAGTGCAGTTCTACAAGGCTCTTATCTCCTCACAATGTCAATTTTCTGGAAAAATACTTTGTACTGCATGTCATCAGTTAAACAAGAAAACGAGAAAGAAAATTACCTAAAAGCCAAAGTTTTTATATACTTTCATATATATATATATATATTTTAAAAAACTTTTTATTGTGTTTAACCATGACCCATTTATTTATTCAATGAATGCTGATCAGTGCCCACACAAAACTAATTTGCAGGCCTTCTTTTGTTATTTTAAACAGTCTAAAATGGTGGTTATTCTGGGTAACTATCAAATGTAAACTGCAGGAATTTTGCTATGAACTCTAAAAGTTATTACAATATCGGCAATCTAAATTTTGAATGAGCTTTGCTCTGCTTTGCATTAAAAAATGCAGCAGTTAACAACTATTCATGGCAATAGTAGCTACATGACATGGTTGATAAAACCTTATGTGAAACAACTACTACAGAATTTTATCACACTTATCCAGGCAACTTTCAAGATACCTTCCTGTATGTAGAAAATAATACTTTTAATTAAGCACCCAAAGAAAGTAATCAACAATCTCACTTCACGCATTGAATTTCTGGATCATTTGCTTGCATATATGGAAAAGCTCCTTAAACATACCCTAAGAAAATAGAACAGATTTCTTATTAGTGCAATGTGGAAGAAATGTATGACCTATGTGCAAATTTATGCCTCACAGCTACAGTCATTCATGTGCTCCACTGCCAGTTTTAGATTAACTACTGGTTTGATGTACCAACTGACCAATTTGTTGTAAATGCATTTTCTTTCTCGTGGTGTTTAGTAAGCTTCTTGTCAGTTAAATAACTCACTCATCTGTATGAAATTCCCTCTAGGATTTTAATCACCTAGAAGGATTTTTGCCCACAAATGAAGCCTGCTATTCTGTGACAACCCTATTCTATGATACACCCAATAAAATTACATTTCAGGAGCCTCCATTACTTTTCTAATTCATCAATGTAAGCATCTACTGTATATTGTTGAGCCTATGGCGAAGTCAAAAGTACTTCTTAATCATTATTTAAGTATGAAGATGCACGATGCATTTTCATCCCTAAGTTTTTTGAAAGCAAAAGGTTACATATTAATAAAGCGTCATCTTCCAAAATTTACTTGCTGTACCTTGGAGACAATTGGTGAAAAATCCCTTATTTGCCTGAATATTTCCATCATCTTATCACTAGAGCTACAAGCCATGAAACAGCAAAGCAGAAATCGTTGATACACAGAAGATACCATCAACTTCGTAAACAGCTCTTGTTAAATTCGTCCTATCTCTGCCCCAGCTGCTTAAAAATTACAGATGAGCTTCCACCAAAATAGTAGTATTCCACTCAAATATCAAATGCATAATTGGTCTATTCATGTAAAACACAAGTAAAAAGTCATCCAAAGCATTATTACTAGTATAATTTTTTAAGTTATTATGTAGCATTTAAAGAATTAGCCCACAATCATTATCTACACAAGGTTATACATTAGTCGAGTAATACACTACAGGCCAGATTCAATATTCACCAAAGTCAATGACAAAATTAGTAAGACAATTCTTGAGCTATGATTATAAACTAGAGCTGCATCATGACTTCTCAAATAATGGAGAAACATTCATGACATTTGGGTGTTACAAAATTTCCTGGAAGAGTTTGAGGAAAGGTTGATTATATAGAATTTTGTTATCCAGCCAACACAGTTTATACTTGGCCTTTGTATATTATGATCCGGCAGGTTTTTTTATTTTAAGTAGTGAACACAGAAAATGTCTGTTTGAGGTATTATTCAAGAATAGTCTTCCTATTTTTAATCTATTTGGAGTCTTATACTGAAGACACAGGTCTACATCTCATAGTTGTGTTGGGAATCCCTTCACAGGCGACTTTTGCATGTAGGTATTCTAGACACATGCTACAATAACTTACTCCAAATATAATTAGAAAGAAAAATATACAGATCTGAAGTATATTATATACTTTCTGCTACTTTCAGAAATTCTTTCTAGCAGATTTGGAGAGAAACTCAATAATTAAGGAAGAAACACTACCTCAGTTTTTATAACGTTGAAGCTTATTTACACATATGCGCACTCACACCTTTTAATAGAAATAGAACTATTCAATCTACCCTTTGCAGGCATAAGCATCTTGAATATATAACTACTGGCCCTTTCACATAGTCAATTACATGAAGAGGTTTTTTTTCCTCAGCAGGGTATTGAAGTCTCACAATCATTCATGTACAATAGACAGTCATTTTTTCAAAAATAAATAAAAACATTTCCCTCTTAAAAATGCAAATTTTGAATATCTTACTGTCATATATTCCAGTGGTAAACAAAATACATTAATGTTTTAAATAGTAACTAATTTAGGAAGTCTAGTGGCTTTGAAGAAAGAACCCACTTAAGCTTAAAAGCAATCTACACTAAAGTGCAAAAAGATTAATAGACTTACTGATTATTAATTCCGTGAGGTCATACTATGATCATGATGCTTATGATGTTATGACAATCTACACAATTTTAACTGTAATTTTCAAATCGGTATTTATCTTTCAAATCCATAATTTCATGTTGGAGTACAGCACCTTTCTATTAACCAACCAGTTTTTACCTAGTGAAAGTCATGGGAAATTTGTCACTAGATACACTTACTAAATACTAGGCACCAGAGGAATGCTAAAGAGGGTTTAAGGAGCTTATCTTAGGCCTTAGCAATTAGCCCAAGACAAAGCGTACAATCTACTGATCTTAAGCAGGTAAATTCAGAGACCTTAACAAGAAGTGCTTCCTGCTCATGTGACTGAATGTTGGGAACTGTTTTTCTCTAAAATTTAAATGAGAAATGGAACCAAGCCTGGTACCAAACAAGCATGAAGAAATTTAAATTTAAAGTTTACTTTATACTATTGAAGTCAAGGACAGGATGGTGACTTCATTCACTAGAAGAACTCATATCAGAATCTTCTTGTCATCTTTACATCTAACAAGCAGATGACTAAAGAAGAACTCCCGCAAGCAACATGTAAAGCCTTGCAGGTTTCCTGGCAGATTGTGGAAAGAGTTGACTAATTCCAAAAAGCAGACTTTAAAATTTGTAAATAGACTTTATGATCTAGGTCTGTTTTGCAGTTGGTGATCTCTTGCCTCAAACTCTAGGTATTCAGTTCATAAACAGATGCCTCTCCAGTGTCTTGCATTTTGTGTGAAGTTTCCACACTCTTACTCTCTATATTTAAACAATTGATTATGTGGCTCCTTATTCAAATGTCATTTTGATTTTAATTTCTTAAGAAGTCATGTGCACTTTTAGTTACAGACTCATCCGAAGAGACGCATTTCAATTTCTACATATTCAAAAGACATAGATGTGTTCTTAAATAGTTTGGGAGACTGCAGCATTTTTTCTGCCTCTATTTTCAGTCAATTATCATCTACTTGCGAAATTTCCCAATTTTCATATTTAGTTTGATACAGAATCATTATATCTTTTTACATATTCTTCTGACCATGTTACAATTTCAATTAAGTGGATAAAAATGAAGAAGTCAATTTGCAACATAATTAATCCAAGCCTCTTTCAATCATAGAGAAGAGTACTATAAGATATGGAGTATCTTCTTGATTTATGATTATGAGTGATAAACAGAATCTAAATAAATTATTTTTTCAAACATAGCTCAATACTTCTCATACTTCTTAAAAGTATTCTTGTTTTCTGGTCTTTATTTTTATGAACTGACACAATGATTAACTTTTAAATCATAGTTTGTAAAAGAAGTAGTTGTAAAGTCTGTTCAAGCAAGATAAAATGGAGTAGGCACACACAGAAAAATAATAAAATATGCTAACACATCATCATTGGCAAAGGAGAACTTTTGTACCACCTAGCTCTCCATTGTTCTATCAGACAACAGGGTCATATGTAAAAAAAAAAAAAAAAAACCAATTGCCAGTGTCTGTACACAATATGAGTGGGTCTGAGAAAGCAATTCAGGTGCGCAGGCATCAGGATCTCGTGCTGTTGCAGCCCAGTCCTGTGTCATGTTCACTCGCCATTGCAGAGGGATGCAGGTCTTCTGAAGTTAGTGCTGTGTCTGCCAACCCCATGTGAATATCTTAGATATCCTAAGGCATCTCAAATGGCTGGAGATAGCCAAGATATCTCAATTTTTCCCATAATCTTTAAAACATTGCATATTATATTTACCATTTAGTTCCTCACACATTTTTCACATGTCTCCTTGCCTATTTACATAAGTCATGAGAATCTTTGGCTTTTTCACTGCTGCTGTTTATAAAGATTACGCTACTTGTGTTGACACGAGAGGCTTCCAACCTATTTTGCACAAAGATTTGGTCACTTAATTTGACAAATGAAATAAGAATGCCGTTGGAAACGTGTACTATTCACAAGTGACTGGTGATCAAGCTCTATATTGTGGGGACATCTGGGTCTGTCAAAAATAGCTGGAGGTTATATCATTAGCAATACATAATTGTTTTCCAGCTAACAATGGCCATCTCTAACAGGACCAGACCTGAATAATTTGCACATCAAGTTTATCACCTGCAGTACAAGCTTTAGTATGGAACATATTCATGAGAAAATACCTCAGAAAAAGTGAGGGTTTATTTTAAGGGAGATTTGAGTTCAAGATGCTGCTTATTGAAAGTGTTCTCAGGTACCTTTCGGGGACGGGAGGGCGGGAATCAATGGAAGTTTCTTGGCTGAATCAGCTTTTTACAGCTCATTCTATTCCCATGGAAGTGAACACAAATTTTGCCACTGACTCTCCTGTAAATATGATGAAGTGCCACCTGTAAGGGAGAACTGCTGTTCTTTCTCAGTCATGAAACCAGCATCATTTCACCATAAGGGCTGTACAAAGAAGAGGTATACAAAATAAAACACAAGGTAGGATCAGATGTGCTATGAAATCCACACCTGGACAAGTCCCAGCTCATTACAACTTTTTCAACAGAGCTGTTTCTTCTCTGTCACATCACAGAAGGCAGGAAATATTGCTGATGGATTGCAAACTCCGACAGCTTCCCCTGTATTTGGCATCAGTGGTGTTACAAAAGGATTTCAGTGAAAATTGAGATGGGGTGAGCAGAGTCACTACAGCCCAACTAATGTATAGCCTACCAAAAACTGTAACTGTAAAGCATTTGGTATTTGGCCCATGGTTCATAAACTATGGCCATGATTGTAGTTATTGGAGTATTTTAATGTATTTATTTCAAGATTTAGTTAAAGAATAGGATTGAGTTATTTAAAAATTTTCCTTTCTAAAGTTATGGAGCACAGTTAAGTCATTATCAAACAAGATACTGCTCTATCATCATATCATCATACCTATTCTATTGCTCTAGTTTTCAGGTCATCCACAACTTTAAAAGTTCTAAGCAACAGTAATTAAGAGACAGAGAAGATAAGTTATAGGACCTTTTAGTTTTGATCCAATGAAAACTGTAAGGTTTACTCTAAAGGCTATGAATTATTCTGATTGCCTCCAAATAGTCTTCAGAATGATTCATATTGTGTATGATACTTCTTAAAGTCAAAGGTAGGGAATATGCTTAGACTTAGAAAAATACACAATTTTGCATCCATTATTTTTGTTAACATGATTAGTTTATCAAGTATCAACAGTACAAGTCCAAACTGAAATGAAACATACATTTTAACTAAAATCTCGTTACTCTAATTCAATGGGCACAAGCTTGTAAGCCAGCAAAGGCCTCCACTTTCCACTAACTTCACTAAATACCGCACCTTAACTCAACTTTACATACAATAAGATCTTTGAAGAATTCTACAGTGTTTGACAGTTCTAAGACGGCAGTCTTTCTTTTGAAAATATCTGAAGAAAACTGTGCTCTAACTGTTGTCTTCCACATCGCTTCATGCTACACAGATCACAATGCAACTTTTTCATTCCCACTGGATACGTGAAATGTTATCATTATTAGTTACTATCTTTGTTGCCCTTTTTAAGTGCAGCATTCTGAAGTGCAAAAAATAAACAGGAATCAAAGAGCAGCATTAGAGGAAAGGAGAGCAAACAAAGAGCTGCTCTTATTAATGAATTAAAAATAGCTTGATTTAGTATCATAAGAATGGTCACTATGAATGAATTGTGTTTACTTTACACTTACAGATGTGTTAATAGAACTTAGCCAAATAATGCCTTAGATCAAAGCTTGCAACATCATACCCTTTAAATAGTTATGCTTTGTGTGGTTGTTTTTTTTTTTTTTCTTTTTTATTCCTATCATTGATTATCCTTCTCCACTGTCCTCCTTCCACCTCTGACCATCATTCATTGCACATGGTCTTATACTCCACATAAAGTCCCCAGAAGAGAAATCAGCGCATTCATCAGCAAATGATCAAATTCCAAGTCCTCAATGAAACCGAAGTCTACAATACAAAAGCTTTTTTTAATGTTATAATTTGTTATTACCCCTATGTCACGGAATCAACTATTTTTATTTCAGCTTCTAGTTAATGAATTTATTTCCTAATGTCTTCCATTGTTCTCCTAAGATTTGTTTTAAAGCTAGTTATCCCAGAGTTATCCCAGGTATTTTAGCATGGAAGACATCAAGACTGAGGTTTAACTAAGTCACTATCTGAAAACTAGCAAAAGAGCAAGACATCCTTTCTTCTGTAACCAGCAGCATAGAAAGGAAAGTGCATGTGCTTTCCGCACTCCTTATCTTTACAGTACCTCTGGCCTTGTCATCAAAATCAAGTTGTTTCTTTTCCTCTTCCCTTGCCACTTTCCCCCAAAAGAACAAAAAATTAACATCATCCAAGCCAACTTTGCAATGAGAACTGCAGTGACAGAAGGTGGCTACCTGAGCCTTAAAAATGCATAGCTCAAAATCTTAATCCTATGCTAATCCTTCATGAGGACAGGTACATTCTTTCAGATGCAAAATGGCAACCTGAACTGCATTAATCATCTTTAATCTCTCTCCCTGAGCGCACAGCACCAAATATTTTGCTCTGCGCCCATTTGTTCAAGCAAACATCAAGACTTTCTCTTCTAGAAAATAAATGTGAAACAGGAAATAAGAAAGAGGGCTGTGGGAAGCAATAAAAGGACAGAGTCCCCATTTCCCATCTAAGACATTCTCATTCTCTGATTATGCCTTGACACATTTTTATTTCATCCTTCCTTAAAAAAAAAAAAGTGTGGGGTTTTTACTAGTATGTGTCATTAAGTTTGTGGTTTTTTTTTTTTTAAAGAAATGTGCTATATTTTACCATTAACTGATTTTTAAAGGCATATTCTGTTCCAGCTTCCCCTTTAAATCTATTTTGCACCTTCAGTTTGATTTTGGCAAACAAGATAAGTCCAAAGAAAAAAAAATCAACCCAAAACTTCCAAAACTGAATGTGGCCTTTATATATCACATCCTGTTTTACCAGCTGCTTCAAGATCTGTGCACCTAAGAGTATGGAAGTCTAAGACACTCTGAAGGACACATCTACTGCTACTTTTTTATTCCACTATAGTAAAAATTCATTAAGAGGTTAGAGAAAAAAAAAAAAAAAAAAAAAAAAAACATGGGAGAAGCAGTCTATAAAAGTTTGAGTGGTAGTACTATACGGCATGTTAATATCTTTAATGGGAAAAAAATTAAATTTGGGCTAATAAAAGCCTTCTTTTATTCCCTCTGTAACACCTCCCCATGACTTGACCATCTGTACATTGATATAAGAGTAAAAATACGTGAATGTGTTGTGCCAAGGGACTTATAGATTTGTAGTAGCTGACTACATTAGCACCATGTTGAATACACCCCCTGGACATCCTTTAGTTGTATGCAAGCAGCCAAAGCTTAATATTTCTCCCTTCAGCTGTTTCAGAGTCATGCTGATTTAACTAAACAAAAAGCGTATTTTGATAAAACATTTGTTTGACCTAAAACAAAGCGTGAAAAGAAATCAGGATAGTTTGAGGGGAAGAGAATTTAGAATGATCTTTCGTCAGTAGAGATGCTGCTACACATCCACTCAGCTTAAAATATTCAGATTTTTTAAGCATTTTTCTTTAACCTCGCCAGTTTTTTCATTGAATAAGCTATATGCACTCTTAAAATAATTTGAAGATTACTGTTGTGTAAGATGGGCTAGAAAACAACATGCATAGTAGATAAAATTTAAAACTCCAGATTTTGTGTAAATTCAAATTCCATTATTAATATGACATTTCACATCCAGGCCCTCTAGCCTTGGAAGTGTGGAATAAGATATCAAATATACTTTGCATCAGCATGTGAAAAGGGAAATTTGGGTAATAGCATTCCATCTAAGACTTGTATTTATCTACCTTTGTCACAAGTGACCTTCTGAAAAAACAGATCGCTATGGTCATCAATGGCAGAGCTAGAAAATTAAGCTTATTCCCAAAAGCTGAACTCTATGCTGAGGTCTATGCTGCACTCAAAATTTCACCTCTTGATGGATTGGAAACTTGTTTTTTGTAGGAAAACTGTGTGACATTCTCTTCTCAGAACTCGAAGAAACTTCAATGGAAAACAAACAGAGACCAAATATGAAAAAAATATTTATGAATATTTTAAATTACTCTAAACCAGAAACTATAACTATTCCTTTTGTTCTAGATTCACAACAAAATATTTTTACTAGGAAAACAATTTCTATACAGACTTGAACTGAGGCTTTCACCAATGCAAGTGGTGAGAAATAGTTACTGCAAGTGAATGTTAAACCTTGAGCTGTATGATGCACGCCAGCAAGCCATAGGGTATCAGGAGTATCTCTAATGTCTGTCAGTATTTTCCGCATATAGTCCTCCAAGAATTTCATACTCATTCAGAATATAGTAAGGACTAGAGGCAAGCAGGGAAGATTCTTGATATTCATCTACTTTTGAAGGAGGAAGAAAGTGGCCCTTTTACATCTTTCACAGTAGTCCTGTTTTTACTGGGCCTCAGTTACCCTACATTGCATAAAATTTCTGACTTTGGAGCTGAAATTATAACCGCAAAATCCTGAAAGCTAGGAATGCAGTGTGTCCTTAAGAGTAGAAACATCAAAAGCTAGTACACTTTGCGCCAAATTAAAGGTTTCAAGTGCAAAGATCTAACAACAGAAGAGTTAATCTATGCTAAATCAAAAAAATAATGTGTATTCACAACGCAGGGGTTGGAAAGTATTCATTAAAATAAGAAGTCCCCAGCCCTTGATACTGCTTTGGCTTTCTTCCCTTTTGATCTTAATGTGAAACAATTTATAACATCAAAATAGTGTTATATTTCAGAATTTTTTTTAATTGTAATGCCAGCATTCAAAATAATTATAATTTGCTTTTCAAACAATCTTTGAGAAGAAAAGCATATGGAAATTATCATAATAAATCCACTGGATGACTATTGTTGCACTGGAATATCAAAGAATTTAGGATGCATTGAGGATTTATTGTCATATAAAACATTGAAGTGTTAATGATATTAATCTGAAATTGGGTGTTCTTCCTTTGGTTAGATGCTATACATCAGTCTGACAGTCTTCATATTTTCTGGTTAGACTGATAAATGAAATCAATTTTAAGTTACATTACTCAGTATGCCTGCTAGTTAATTTAGAAACAGAATTATTTCCTTATAAATTTTAAATGATAAACTATAGATGTGTAAGCACAGTACAACTGTTTGTTTATTTTGCAGTGTGCATTGTATTATGAAATGGATTAAATGGATCAAGAAATGTGTGCAACTTCCCCACCCGACATGAGAAAATTATGGGAGCTATTCTTCTCAGCTGAGGTTCCTCCTTCTAAAAAATATTTCAGTTCAAAGTGATCAAGACATTTCATATTTGAATGAGCTTACTGATTTAAGTAGCAGTAGCATTCATATGCTTACAGCCAGGCATACGTAGACCATATATGCCTTGCTGATTGAGCCTGCAGGAGTTACGAGTCCATGATTATTCTGAAAAAACTTTAAAACACATATCTAAGTATGCTTTTCAGCACAGATGTAAAAAGGTATGTACGTTGTTGCTGCCTGTTGTCTCTATTACCAGATGACACAAAACAAAACAACCCTTTTGCTCACAAGGCTAACTTTTAAGACAGTAGCATTCTGTGTCATTTAGACCTTGACGACCCTCAAAACTGAATTGTTTACCAGTAGCTTCATCTCATGCTTTTTAGCACTCAAGACTCAAACACAGCAAGAACAATCACATCTGTTTTCAAAGATGAAGAGTCCTTGCTAATTCTTCATTTATCCTTACTAAAAAATGTAGCAAACTAAGCTTTATATTGTAAATGGTTAAGCAAAAGGAGAGTACAAATTTTCCTAAGAGCTATATGCAAATAAAAACCACTTAATCCATTCCAAATGACTTCACACATACCAAACCTCACAAAGCAGGCATGAAAACATTCACGCCTAGGCACAAAGCTTTTGTATTGAGAAATGCATTCTTTCACTTGCACATCAATATAAGTTAATAAAAATCTTTCAACAACTTCCTCAGTATTTTTCAGTTTTCAAATATACATTTAAATAACTATCCATCAAGAACCCACATATACATAGATCAGACACAGAATAATAAATCAAAAACTGACTCTCTGAAGGAAACAATTTAATTCATAGTATGCAAGATAACGCAAACAACACTAAAAGCAGTAACTAAAAATAGGCATTATTTTCTCTTTTCATCAAAAGCTGATTACAATCCCTCTAAGAAACCACCATGATCTACACAGGTTCCATTGTCCTATGCAAGAATTCATGACTTGGATTCATATAGTGGGTTCATGACCTGCTTGGACATGGTATGGGGGGCAGAACAGAGCAAGCACGGGAGGTACCTGTAGCATCTGTTAAGTCATACATAGAACATGTGCTCAAAATGTAAGTTTTTGAAGGCAAAATACACAGTCGCTGCAAGACCACACACAGTATTTATGTATCCAACACGTTTCTACATATGATGTCATGCCATACAATTTGTAACAAAACAAAGGCTAGAATCAGGTGACTTCACAGAATGCTTGCTGAGTTACAAGGTTAAAAAATTTACCATATCAGCATCTAGGCATGCTAGTGAACTCTGATGCATTTTCGTTTCACTAATGGAATAGAATAACATGCTGACAGAACTGATTGAGAATACCTTTTTTTTTTCCTCTTTCATAAGGATACTTAACGTGACTTTTACATGACCGAACTAAGAAACACAGTATGAAGCGAGGCATTGTTTCTCTAAATAAACTATACGTGACAAGGACAAGAAACAAAAATACTGTTTAGAAAGCAACACTCCCATAATCTATTAGCTTTTTGCCATCAGCCTTTGAAATTCCTATTCAACAGAGGACTAGTATCATGGAAGGAGAGAAGGCAGGTAATTCTATATTCAAAATTAAATCTGTAAGTAAACAAAGGAGGATCCAAAATTTCAGATTCATAAATTTTATGAAGTTCAATTCTCTAACTCAAAAAGAGACAAGTTTTCTAAGTCACTGTTACTGAGGTAAGAACGTTCTAGGAGTTTTCTACCCAAAAGACAAAATTGCAATCCTGCCACATGCACTACTGCAGATCCTGTCTGCTACAAATACCATGCCACTGTTGTATTAGATAGAACATGACAACAGCTAATGTTTGCACATATCCAAGAGTCCACGGGAGATGCCTTTGACTTCTACCGAGATTATGAAAAACACACATTTCTTTGAACAGAATGACCAGCACAGTATTCTTATCTGAACAAGCAGGCAGCAGCAGCAACAAGACAACCAGGAATAAAAGAAAATTCAAACCACAGCCTCACAGAGAAGTTACCTGCCAGCTCTGTATTACTTTCATTACGAGATGTCACAGACCAAGGCATTTTTTGAGATGCCGTTCACAAAAGTACTCCATATGTAACATTCCATTGAAATGACTGCATGAAGCATTTGAATATACTGTAATTACAGTAGAAAATCAGACATTTGACAGTACTGAGCAAATGAAAAAGTTTTAAAATTCTCTTATATATAAGATTTACAAAAATATTTGTAATAGACCAGTATCACTCTGCCCTGCTTCACAGGGCATAAAATAATCACTTTGGTATAGCAATGTCTCATAGTATGCCTGCTCAACTCTGCAGCATAATAGTAACTACATAATTTTTTTTTAAAGTTAATTTAATTGTTATTATTATGACTCTGATATCAGTCGTTAAATGCAACTTATAGAAATCAAAATAAGCTGCCTAAATTAACATTAATATTGCTTTAACGTTGGTTTAAAGAAAACAATTCTGAAGAACTTCACATACTCTCAATTAACGTTTCAGTGATATCAGCAGATCCTTTTTGCCAGTATGCGGATATAAAATTTGCCTGGATCTAGTTGGCAGTAATATACTTCTGTAAATGACATATCTCTGGGTATAGATAGGAACTTTTGTATCTAACTGTCCTGACAAGAACTTGTGGGAACTGCAGTGACTGAAGACCTTCTGCAGACCTTTCTGCCTTTTGCCTGACAGTCGGAGTCCACCAGAAAGCCAGAGACACAGAGGCGGACTCAACCTAACACGCCTGGCTTTCACAGGCTTAGCAACTCAACTTAGTACTGCACCAACGACAGCTCCTCAACTTCTGGTTCAGACCTGACCTCAAGCAAGCCACCTGGAAGCACCATGAGCAGGGAGAGACTGCACATCAGAAAACACTTTAGGTATCTACCAAGATTTCCTAAATTGCTATAAGAAGGTGCAAATACCAAAACCAATACTCATTTCTTGGACTCTGCATAGTTTGGATGCTGTACATAGTTTTATGCTTCAAGACAAGCACACCAGGAGCAGACTTTGCCTGAAAAATTTTTTTTGCTTATATTTTCTAGAAACCACAATTTTCCCCGGCCTTCCGCAGAAGTTCTTCCATACTCCCTGAATGCCACCAGAAGTGCGAGACATCTGATCTAGTTTGCTTATTCAGGAAGGCATGACAGATTTTCCAGATAACACACTCAAATAGTCTTTGCTGAATACAGTAGGATTTCTGACTATGTTGCAGGTTTAGATATTATTGCAAATTCTGTCTTTTAGGATCTCTTAGGATCAGAACTTTCCCAAGAATGCCCAGTCATCCTCCTGAAGCAACAGTCTTTTGTTGAATTGGACATAGTTGATCTTGGAAATAAACAAAACTTCTGGTAGCAAAAATGAAGACTAAACCAAAAGCCATGCTTTTCCTCTTTCTGCTTTCTTTGTTACTCTTTGGACACTTCCCTACCAATCTCATCTTTTTCTCTCTTAAGGGAAAAAGGGATGGATCCTCATTCATTTGGAGCATCTTCAGAGCTAATTTCAATAGAAAAGCACATGATTTATCATTACCTGTTTTATTTAATTCCACGTAAACCCAGAAAAAAGGGAAATAGGGATACACCTTCGACCTCATTTTATATAATGCTATGTAAAATAGCCTCTCTATTGGAATAAATTTACTGTCAGCCACTGATTTGCCCATTGCACTTTACAACTATTTGAATAAGACCAATTTTAGATCTATTTATTTTATTGTTCTAATATTGAGATGAAAGAAGAGTCAGTTAAAAAGCTTACTGTTTGAAATTTAATGTTCTTACGACACTAGGTGAGTATAAGAGACAAAATGCAACTCGCTTCAGAAGGTGGTTACTGGGTAACTGGTTGCTCTAATTCTCCCTCTCAAATAAGGTGGTCCTCACAAGTGCTTCAAAATAAAACACACATTTTTAAATGAGAGTCTGGCAGCTTATTCCAGTGTTTAAATGCAGGTATGCATGTGAAAAACTTCTGTTATCATTAAGAAAAAGAAGTATAAATACATTTTGAGAAAATACGCATATTTCCCTTTATTTTCAGAATAATCATCTTCCCTTATAGTTCTGAGTATGTATATACATATTCGGAATATGTATATAATACAATATGTGTATACAGCATGTACACATATGTATCAAGTTGTAACACAAAGTGCTGTTGACCAGATGAACTTGTACAAAGTGTACAAAAAGCAGAATGACTAATGTTTTGATCCTGGATGTCTCAGGTCGTATTCTTAAATTACCAGTCAACAATAGTATATGATAACATGGTTCAAAAGTATGTCAAAGTAAAATATATTCTTTTATTTCCTTTTTACATCAGCTGCAAAAACATCTAGATTCATTCCGACTAGATACAATGCTAAAGAGACTGCAGAGTATTCAATAAGAAGGTATGTCTATATTGTGTTACTGGAAACACTGCTCATTTTCTTAAATGAGACTGCAACATTATTGGAATATTTCTAGGGTCAAGCAAACAATTCCCCTTATTTTTCTATGTATAAGAATTCAGGCTCATCTTGAGCTTCATTCATGTATATACTCGAGTTTAATGATATTTTTCTTCATTTCAAGTTAAAAGAATCATCTTCATTTCTATGAACATCAGACCTATTTCAGATGCCACTTATGACACCGAAATTCCCATGACTAAGTCACTCCTGAGTTCCAGCAGTGTTTCTTCAGCAAATATGGAGCTCTTCCCATTAAAAAAGATAATCAAGAGGACCTGATAAAGCTGTAATTTAGCACATGCTCAAATGGACACAAAACTGGGTTCTTTTAAAGGCAGAGCAGGATGGCATAGTCAATACCACATTAGATTACGAGGCAAAACATCTTTTGTTGGTGTTGAGTTTGTTGGGGTTTTTTTGATTGCATGCTCGTCCGTCAGCCTGCTGGATGACAATGCACAAGTTACTTCACCTTTCTGTACCATAAGTACCTATTTGTAGAATAGGGACAGGAATGCTGCCTTCTGTTGTAAAGCACTGGCAGATCAATAGATACTATCTCAAAAGTGGGTCTCACCTAAGAAATAGAGTGTTTCTATGCTAAGGTTTTCTCAGATGTAGACATTTTGTTATTATTACAACTCCTTAGCTTTCCTACTCCTGTAGCTACTTAATTGGAACTTAACCAAGATAAATGTAGAACACCTGAGGACTATATATATAGAGAGTGTCATATATGTGACTATATATATATAGTGACAGAGAAAGATTCCATAGAGCATTTAAAGAAACATTTAAAATGTGGCCATGTGTGTATCTGCAAATTCAGTTTTCATTCTTTTACAGAAAAGGTGTTTACTGCCATCTTCAGGAGTGCCTGTTGTCTTAACCTACAACACATCGTTCTTTACAGTATGGATAGTCATTACTGAAGATGGAGGGAATCAAGCGTCCTCCACTAAAGGTACAATAAAAACAAAACTATGCCTTTTTTCTCCTTGATAACTAGACCTGGGTGAAGCATTTCTGCTATAAAAACAAGCTCAAACTTCATAGAATTACATCAAAGATTCGAAGAACTCGAAACATCTGTTTCGTTTTTCATTTTAAAGTTAATTATACCCACACTATTATTTCTAATACAGTCAAAATACATGAATGTCAGAAAACTTGTAAGAAAGAGTATGGACTCCAGTACAGTACTTATTTCTTAAGCCAGCCTGAACTCTAATACAGCTGAGATTCACTTTTTTTAAGACCATAAAACTTTGAATTTATACACAAAATAGCATCCTGCTCTGCAGAATCTTCTGACAGAAATTTAGTCCACAAACTTGACAAAAAAGAGATTTTTGAATAGTTTCATTTTATATATGCAGTATGAAATATTTCTCTTCACTGAAAAGAAAAAAAAAAAAAACAACATTAAGGGAGCAACTTACACCATACAAGGTGAAAGTAAAATATTGTACAAGGTTGCACCACATCTTTTCCCAGTTGGCATTTATACCACACAGGGGTTATGAAGTGCAGAAGGTGCAGAGAAGTGGAGAACGAAGAATCCTTACTTAATCACAAGCAGTGTATCTTGCAAGAAAAATCAACAAAATGTTTTAGTATTTGTTTTGTCGCATCCTTTTAAAAGAAATGAAAAAAAGAGCTGCAAGTGACTAAGAAAATAAATCAAAGTAGAGGAAGGATGTCCTATTATATTTTTAATAACTGCTAATAAGCTCAAATATAGGAACTCCCCCAGGTCTCAATGTGAGAACAGCAGAATTCTAATTGCTATGGGCAACTATTAATTTATACTGGCAGCTAAGTGTGTATACACTAATTATAATTATATATTACATCTTACGCATTCCAATTAACAAATTAGTCTCCAGAATTTTGAAACATTTTTATGATTTCTTACTACTTTTTCTGAATGCTTTTAGAAGAAGTTTGGTGTCCAATATTGATGTCACAAATATAGGCATCAATAGCACAAGACTGGGTTAATGTGGCATAAAAAAAATTAAATTTAGTTGAACAATAGCAACTAAAGACAATTGCCTGAGCAATTCCATAGTAATGCACTATAGATTTATGACAGCTCACTTAGGCAGAGCTAAAAGAGGCACAACTCTTGATTAATTTCTTGCTATGGCAAGAACTACTGCAAAAAGAGCGCCAGGGACACAGATTTTTGTAGTAAAGAAACTGAGTAACTATATTGATTACGGATCAGAGTTACAGGCTGCACTTCTCATATAGGAGCTCATTACAGGAGCCTGACAATCTATAGGACAAAGTCCGGCTCCAAGGCTCACAAGAGATTCTCTGAGCTTTTGGCTAGAAAAAAAAAAAAATCAATTAGCATGACCTTCTTTACGTCACAGGCTATTACCGTTTATTCCCATCCTGAATTCAAATAGCTTGCATATAACTAACAATTTCTCAAATGATATCCAGATTTAAATGGAAAACAATTTACTGCATCTCTACTATAAATGTTGTTTTGTTTTGGTTGGTTTTTTTTTTTTTTTTCTTCCAGCTGCAAATTACTTACAAATACAGACTCTAATTTAGCTCCAATTTCCAGGCTTTCCAAAATAGACTTCCATTTGTACTCAGGATTTCCATCTTATGTTTATACATAGGATGTAAAAATAAGTATATAATGCATTCAGTTCCCATTATTTTTATACACTAAAATAAAAAAAATAGACTCCAACTTTGTCACCATAGGAGATGTGCTCTCCAGAGGGGCACATTGCCTCCATTTCTTGAATAACTGTGACTGTTCGCTCTCTCCCCTTGATACACTTTGCACATTTTCAAAATCCTTTTACAATGATTTGACTATTTAATAAGGATGTCATCAATACTGATATCAAGTGTCCTCCCTGCTACAGCTAAGTTCTCCCCCTGCTTATACATTTAGCTTCACTTGAGTCTTCTTTGTCAAAGCGTTACACCAAATATTCCTGTTGGATTTTTAAGTATTGTTCAGAAAGTAGCTTGTAACCAAAGCAAGCCCCTTTTCATAACCAGTTTGCTTGTTTCCTGAAAAAAAATAAATTACACTGGGCAGTAAGAAAACATTTTGTATTAGCACAGCTTACTAAATGGTCTAATTATTCTGTGTAACTGCTTCATCTTTCTCATTTACCAAGCCATTTATTTTTGTCATCTATAATATTTATGATAAAAATGTTACAATTATTTCCAGTTCAACAATTAAAATATTCAGAGAGGTCCTCTGCTGGTCTTGGTAGACAATGATGCTTCCCAAAGACACCTACTTCTGTGATCTCTTCTCAGTCATTTCTTAATGCATTTAATATGGGATAAAGTAGTTTCAGCTTTGTGAATTAGGAAATCATGTGGTATTTAGACCCTATGAAAATTTATGAAACAGTTTTTTAACCTTTAAATGATATCAGAATTGCTTTCCCTAAGTCCATGGCATTCATTAAAATGCCTTCTTTGCAACATCAAATGCTGTTACTATCTCTAATATTCATTAGCTTCTAAAGGGTAGTCCCAGAAAGAGCTTATAAACCTAATACCGCTGACACTGGATCACCATAATTGTGAACGCATTTCATTTTGCTGTCTCAAATGACTCTTAAACCAGATGTCTCAAAATAGCTATGGTATCAGGAGCTGACAAACATAGTCTGTAATATGTGAACCTTAGACAAAAGCATCTATTTAATTCTTAAAATTGATTCATATTTTAAACTCCTATTAAAAATACCTCCTTAATTATTTATTCTTTCATGTTCTAGGGAATGCTATCCTCTAATAGAATTTTGCATTTAGCATATACAATTCTGTATAGAGATTATAATTTTCTAGGATTCTTATATAGGGACAGTGAAAACTCTGAGAATCCTAACCCAAATTAATATACACAGACAACACAGCCTTGGTCAAGATGTACAAAAATGAGACAAAGGTTACAGCATACTTCCCAGAGCACAAACCTCGGAAAGGCAATACCATCCAGTACATAATTTCTGTGATATGACCCAGGCTACAACACAGTTATTCCAGACACGGAGCTCACGCTACCCTACTGCAAATCCAGAGAAAGCAGTGCTGCTGCCTCTGGAGACATCTCCCCTCTCCTTCACATCCCTGTACTGGCACTGCTCATGTTCCAGATACAATATATGTGGTTCCAAGAGTATGGCACATGAAAAAAAAAAAAAGGGAATAATGTGCAGGTTTACATCCCTTTGGATCTTCCCCACTAAACCTGTCTTTGAATCTTGCAGTCTTCGAAATTACTTTGTTAAATTCTCACTTCCTTTGTTATATAACAAGCAGCTACCCATTGTAATTTATTTTCTGTCTCTCATTCCTGGTGTGAAAAGACCTTTTTTAAACCTAAAATTTACCTGAAGAATTTGTATATGTATGGCAACAATATGACTTTTCAGGAACTTGACTTGCAACTTGTGAACCCTTGTAATCACTCTGTAATTGAAAGCACAATTTGACTGTACAAGCTAAACAGTTTCCTGCACGATTTACTTTAAACATGGGGGAATTCTGACACCTTATGGCTGTTCCTGTATATGACCTACGGTAAGTCCTGAATAAGCATGGCCCCAGCGTTAGCAGAAGCAAAATGACCATCTTAAATGCTATTTGGATTCCTGTAAGTTAACTTACCCTCTCACACACTTTGCACAGAGTCCCCTGATGCTCAAACGAAATTATCTCAGTGTCCTTCTGCGGAAAATTGAAGGTTTATGACCCTTCCTGTACTCCTTCTTGATTCACCTATAACTGTCTTCATTCACTGTTTCTCACACACTAGATTCACTGGTTGCAGTGACCAACAGTGCCTTGTATAAATTAGCATCTGTCTCATCACAGCTATCCCAAATCAAGTCAGCAGGTATGGCAAGTGCATCTATAGTACATGAGAACTAACCACATCACTGCACAAGGCAGAAGTACTTTAGTACTTAAAGTACTCACTAGTACTTTAAATAATCATTGAGCATGTTTTGCTTATTCTAAAGTCAATTGCTATGACCAATGGATATAGGATAGCTAAGACTTACCAGTTTTTCACCACAGAATTAAAGCAGTGCTTCAGCCTATACTCACAATTCCAGTGTCCTTTTCCATATCAACTTTTGCCCAATCTCACAGTGCTCATTGTGCAGGACTCTGCTCTTGAGCAAAACTGCCAAAGATCTTCTGAAAATTTCTGAGACTTTCCCTCCCTCTCAATTAGTTGCACAATTACCTGAGGAATGACAAAGTAATGAACAAAGGGTTACTGTGACACATGCTCCATTGTCAAAGCAGTCATGTAGCTGTGCAGCTCCTCCCAGGAAGGCTTGCATAAACTCAGTCTTGCTTTCAAAATGTTTAATTAGATTTGTATATAAATAAATGCAAAATAATGCATTTCACCTAACAATACATGAATAAAGTCTTTTTTATGGTAAAGGCCAATATATTAACGTCACAGCTTTCCAGAATGCCACATCATCCTCATTCTTCCCATTTCATGGTGACAAAGGACTAAAAGCAGATTATTTGTAAAGGCAATTACCTGCTCTGTGGATCATAAAAAAGTAAGCACTGAGAAAGTAAAACACATTCTAAGGAAAAGCTAAAATCTAGGAAAAAACACTTTTTTAATGTCACAAGGCATAGTTAATTTAAGCAGGTGGTTTGGGTTCTAAGACTTAGCTAAAAGGGACAAGTTGATGGGACAGGTAAGGCGGCATCCCAACAGACAGAAGTTAGGAAAAACAAATCCTGTCACTCAGATTCAGAGGTGGGGGGAATAATGTGACAACATTTAATTGGAAGGCCTCGTGGATTTAGAAGAGCCCATACTGAGAAACAGACAATACAAAGTAAACCCCAAGAGATGCAAATCTCTTTACAAAATCCTGCAAATGAAGTAGGTAACTCTAGGTGCTAAGAAAGAAACTTAGCTGTGAGTTCATAATCAGCATGAATTAGCCTAACCATAGGTTACTAACAGAGGAGTTATTTCTCCCACAAGCCCTCCCTTGAATTAGCTCCAACAATTGTGTGGTTGAGAAATGGCTGTTTGTAGGCATAAAAATAATTCTATTATTTGTGTAGCAAGACATGTTTGCTCCCACAGCACTTTGCTTAATAATGAAACTAATATTGACACCATGAGATTACAGCTTCCTAAAAAGAACCCTGATTAACTAGGGAATAACTTCTTCCTGCAGTGATCTAGGTTCAGACTTTACTACATATATGACAAGTCATCACAAAACTTTCCAGTTGGGAAATTCAGTGAAGAAAACCAGACCTCATTTGATGTGAAAAAGGTACATAAACCATAGTATTTTGGGGAACAAAAATAGTACTTATTTAAGTATACTTAAAGCCAGTGCATTTATAGACTTCTCATTTCTAGTGTGAGTTAATGAACAGAACCAGATGATCGCAAACAGTAACAGACATAATACTAAATATCTGTATTTATAAAAT
Organism: Platalea leucorodia; assembly: GCF_965183815.1. Lineage (NCBI taxonomy): Eukaryota > Metazoa > Chordata > Aves > Pelecaniformes > Threskiornithidae > Platalea > Platalea leucorodia. The sequence continues at coordinate 65,940,661 of NC_138827.1, forward strand.
CCTGTGTCTTAACTATTTGTTGCTGGAGACTCCTTAAATGAGCCTATTGCATGTTTCAGAAATGAAGCAAAAATAAGAAAAAGCTATTAATTATAGTGCATCCTAGCCTGGAACATGTTCTTGACCAAAGTCAAGCTTGTCTGTACCCAGCATCATCTTTTTACAGGATTCCACTCCAACTGAAAAAATACTTCTACTTTATTTCCACCTACAAGAAAGCTAAATAAATCATTTGAGAAAAAATTGTCATTGAAGTACTTGAAATGTCATTGATAAAGTGCAATATACCATGAAAGCAATTTATTTCTATAGCACTATTTTTGATAGACAGACTCTTCGGTTATCTGCTATTGCAGTAAAAATAATATTGGTCTAACAATGAAGAAAGAAGGGTATTCTCACATGTACAGCTCATTGTAATGATCCAACACTTTGGCATAATGTAGAAAGAAACAAGATGTTCTTTTAAGTCCTGACTCCAATTTCTAAGAATTTTGCTGTGGGGAAAATGAAAAAGGCCATGTTCTTGTCAAGTAATAGGATTTAAGAACAGGCCTGCAATAAGAGGGACACCTGTTGATCTCTGCCTCTCAGGCCCCTAACTGTGTCCCCTCCCTCACCCTGTTGTGTAAGTGAACGTCTCTGATCAGCTGTGTAGTTCTACACAAAAGGCGGTATTCTAACATAATAAATTAAGCACGGATTAAAATTATTTGTCTTGAAAAATCAGACAATTGGTATCTTTGTCTTGGGTTGTTTGTTTTTAAACACCTAATTGTACAACACAGTACCCATAAGCCACTTTCCCTCAGAGCAACCAGTGGAGGGGCCTTCCCTGAGGAGAATTGTTCACACACTGCTCCTACAGCGTTTCTCTCTGGGCTCCGCAATGTCTCACTCTCATCAGGATATCAATCTTGATATCCAGCGATGCTCTGGCAGTAGCCTGGCCCCAGAGGAAACAACATTTCCCTCTTTCAGGCTGTGTCGGAAATCAAATGCAAGTGAACATGGACAAAGGTGCAGCAAAACGGCGTACATACACTTATGGGGTCGTCCCAACAGCTTCGCAGCCATGCTGCCTCCTCAGGCTCTGTGCTCCCTCACGGAGAGGGCTGACGGCAGCTCTATGCTGAGCACAAGTCTTTCTCTACACAATATATTATTTTAAATTCAGCCAAGTCCAACTTCCCAGAGGTACATCAGGATGAGTTTTGACTATATGTCTGTAATTTGTTCCACTAAGCTTGCTAGTATGGGACTTGCCCACTTGTCATACCATCCTCTAATTCTGAGATAACATTAAGAAATTATTGGCAGTGTTTGCTTTCTTCCCTTACCCTCTTTTTCCTGAAAGGAAAAACAAGTTGCATAAATTCCCTCTTTTTCCAGAAAGGGAAAAGATCAAGCTCTTCCTGAACGGAAAAAGATGGTACCTAAGACTCAGGAACCCATTTCAGGAGAAATCTCTGACCTTGCTGGTAGAAGCAGTCAACATTTTAAAGGTAAAAAGATGGAAAGCAGAGAGTTAAAAGTTCTAAATTCTTGTTTGGTTACAAGATGCAAGTAACTTACCCACCGCCAAAGCCCTGTTTGCAGAAAGGGTTCCTCTAGGGCAGGTGTTCCCACCAAGATGGTTTTGTGCCTGAAGGGCCTCCTCAGGCCTTCCTGTGCACAGCAGTGAGACTGTCCTGGTTAACTCCTAGCACAAATGAACAGCAACAGGCTGTCACCCCCCAAATACAGCTAGGAGAGCTGTCTCCTGATCAGTGAGATCACAGGACGATGCCACAGCTGATCCATTATTACCACACCAACGCAGGTAAGCAGTCCCATTTACGTAGCACCTCCATACACCACTCACCCTGGACTTGCGTAAGCTCATTCCAGCCTCTTCTCAAACTTCCCCACAAACAAAAAGAGATTATACATAAACTAACATACAGAAAACCACAGCAACACTAACTTTTTACTAAATCCCTAACAGAGATTATAAAATATTTACTAGTCCCTCAAGAACACTATATATACCCTGCCTTTCCCTCAGGATATGAGCTGATAGATAATGTTATCCAGGTGGCTCTCACCATTAGCCAGAATGTCTCCAGCTGACTTAACCAATTAAGTTAGGTTTTATCTTATAAAACCCTCCACTGGAGGCTGGTGTGGCTTGAGGAAAGATGTTGTGGGGTGGCTTGAGCACGTCTCTGTCTAGGCTATGTCAGAGGGGGGCCTCTTGAAGGGAGAAGAAACATTTGTGTTGTCTTTATCAGGCTCTTTCTGACAGCTTTGAACCTATTACTCAGTTTTTAAAAAGTCTGTCAGGAGGATAGAGGCTTAAAATGTTGTTTTAGCAAAAATGTTGTGAAAACAGGTAGCTGGGGAGATGAAAAGGCCTAAATGAGTGCCCTTGCTAGGGGTGTGGATTATTCAAATGCAAAAGAAATATACAGGTGAGTAGGAGTAACAGCTATGCAACTGGTTTCTGATGGAGAAGAAAGGATCTGAAAACTGCTCTTTGTTTTCCAATCCGGATGCAAACTGTAGCTCTTTGGCTGTCCTTTTGTAAGTTCATACTCAATTTTTTCACTTAGCAGAAATACAGTTAGATTTTTATTTCAGTGGAAAGAACAGTACAGTATATCAAATTTAGCTTATTTTTTTTAATTGTGGAAGATGTATGTATAACATGGTGAAACAGAATAGTTAATAAACTACAATGGGCTCTTGGACTACCCATAAACACCTTAATTATTCACTTGCCATTCATTCAATTATTCATAAAGCAATTGATGTTAATAAGAACTAGAGTAATGATATTAATTTTTAAGGCACAGCAAAGAAAGTGGGAAAAAATCAAGAGGCTAAAGTTAAGCGTTACATTTCTATTGTTAGTTAGGATTTTTTAAGTGAAATATTGTAGATAGTACTGACTTGTATTTGCTCATAATTCTAGCCTCAGTTAGTTCTAAATCTAATGCTGGATGCAAACGAGAACAAAGCTGCATAAATTCCTAGAAGCTAGAAATAAAATACTGTTCTTCAGGCTTAGATGGATAAATCTTTTAATTATGTGCTTTATAAAGAAGTACAGTCTCAATAAAGATTGATTAGCCCACTCAACGCTGAAAGTTCTGGTTATGATTAGTTCCTACAATATATTTTGGACCAATTATACTTTTCTTTTTTTCCTCTCCAATACCTAGTACATAGGAATTTATTTTTTTAATAGCATGTTTCAGGCATTCAGGTCTCAATCTACCAGATATCATTGGCAAGAAGTTCCTTCTGCTCTTCATGTTTATCTGGAGAATGAGTCAGGCATGTAGGGATCTGCAGCCTCTGCTAAAAAGGAACTTGCACCAAAACTTATGGCAGTTCTGTATGTTAATACAGAACTGGGCCTTAGTGAGCATTAAGTTTTGGGTTTTTTTTCTTTGATTCTGAGTCTCAGAACTGGCTTAATCATTTCTTAGCTGAATAAGTGATCAAAATACAAAATTCATCAGGTGAACTTGCAACACAAGGACATTAACTACTTAAATGAATGGCTGAATGCACTCAGACCACAAAGCAGGCTTTTATAATCTATATCAAATAAAATATTTATGATAATCTTCATTTCCACTAATTCTTTCAGATCATGATGAGAGGAAGCAACAAAATGGGAATAATTTTTCCTTTAAGTTGGAAGACACTGATGAATTTTTCTGCAAATGCAATATATTTCACAGGAGAGGAAAACATTATGGCCTGGCTCCTGGCTCCTTCCACAGTGGAATCACAGTGACATCACAGTGACATTAGTGGGAGCTTGACTGACTTAAGGCAGTAAATTGTCCCAATAGCTCAAACAAAACATGCTCATTTCTAGACTGAATTCCTCCTGTGTTAGGTTACAACTGTTGTGTGCTGCTATATATTTTCTGATGGATCAAGAAGTCATTGGTTATTACAAATCCTACCCAATGTAATAAAATATGCATATTAATTAGACTCTTAGACCTTCCAATGCATCATGCTTCTTTGTAATTCTGATCTTATAAACAAAATCTGAAATTGTATCTCCTATATTAAGCAGACTATGTAGAGCCAAAACTGTAGAACCAAAATATTCCATCCTTTTTGAGCATACAAGTAGTGACACGCAACAAATGGCTAGTACAGTTATTTAGCTAAGCACTCTGGAAATTAAAATACTTTATTGAACTATTTGGATCTTTTGTGTTGCAGATCTGTGGGTGCTTAAAGTCTTGTAAGAACTGCTTGCTGTTTGCTTACAGAACAGCCTGGTTTTTACCTCTGGTCCATGAGATCATCTTAAAAATATGCCTCGTTATTAAAATATTTTTGGATGCAGTAACTACTACTGGTAACTACTAAACTTGGTGAGGAACAGAAGAATCTTTACCTACTGTACAAAGTATGAAGCTATATCAGAGCAAGACTTAAGCACCGTACTCAAAATGAGAAAGGAAATCTGCACTGTAACGTCTGAAACAGATGGACCTTAAAATCTGTTATCAGCAACTAATATTTTGATATTGGAACATTTTTCAGAAATCAAAAGTTGGCAAATCTGGATAACATATGTCCCCCTATACACTCCACTTTTTTTCAAAGCATTTTTCCTAGTCATTTTAGATGAAACAGGTACCACTCACAATCAGCTAAGATAGTACCAAAGTTTTGCATTTCTTCCTGTTGCAGAAACTCTTCCACGTGTGGGAAGGAAAGAGTCATGAAAGCCCATCTCATCAAACCAAAGGAAAAACGACGCTCGTGGCATGATGAAAGAGGACGTGCATGCAAGCCATAGCATGAGAAAGCAGCAGTGCATGTGAAGGCTAAGAAGCTCTATGGGGTTTATGTACCAGATCGTGATCCTGCTTAGGCATTTGGAGTCAATTTGGGATTGTTTCACCCTTTCTACAGAAAGACTTGTGCCATTCTTGGTAGAACCCAAACCCAACCTTGGCTCTTTGAAAGAAAATTAAGAGGATAAATGGAAAGCTTATCTTTCCTCAGACAGACTACCATTGTTTCACACACTCAAACCTGACCCAGCTCTCATAAAGTACATCAAGTAGAGCATACCTTCTGTCCGCAGAAAGACTGCTTATTTGCAAGGGATGGTTTATTCAGCAGAGTTCCCCTGGGCAGTAGATAGCTGATGCTCAAACATCTGAGCTCTCTGCAGTACCAAATTCTCTCCTGTTAATCTCTAGTGAGTGTGTGTCAGCACACCCAACATAGAATCAGAGTTCAGTGCTGCAGTTGCTTTTTGGAAGCAGTCTTTAGAGATAGATGTATTTGTCAGGTGGAACTCGGAGGGAAAAAAGACAACCATGCAAGGGGCTGACTTCAGATATATTTATTACTTGACTGTTGAAGTAGCCTGGGAGAGTCTGTTTTTCTCCCTCACATTTTATTGTTTAGCTTGTAGGTTCTCTAGGATGCTATTTTGTAGCTGATCCTAAGGAAATCATTGCTGTTAATAAGCAGCAGTGTCCCGTGTCCCCATACTGCAGTTACTTTCCCTCCTCTGGCAAAGAGATTGCAGCAAAAAGGACAGCTACATACACGCGCGAATGCACTATCACCTTACTCATCCCCACTCCCTCCGTAAAATACGTATCCCACGTGGGCCAGTAGTGATTCAGCACTCGGGTGCTCTCTGAAGACGAACGGCGCTACGGCGGGTGCTGGCTGTTGTCCTACATCCAGCTGCTCGCGAATCCGCCGGCAGTCTGCTCACCGCCCGCCGCTTCTCCAGCGAGGCTTCCCCTCTGGCCCTACGCGGGCAGGGACAGGGGTGCCGGACTCCCTACCGCTGACCCTTGCCCCGAGTTTTCCCCTGCGCCTCTGCAGGCAACGGACGCGCACCCAACCGTCATTCTGCGTCCATTTAGGCAGCAATCAAACTTTTTGCTGCTTTCCGGATTGCTTCCTTGAGGCCTTGGGCTGGCAGCGGTAGGGGTAGGCTGCCTAGAAGGACTGCCGGTGTTTGGCTGGGTCCGGGCGCTTTGTGGCGGCAAGTTCACCGCCCTGCTGGCTGGCGGGTCGCTGCCTCTGAAGGCGGCGGCGGCGGTGAGCGCATCTCCCTCCAGGCACCGCTCCTGCGGGGAACCGGCCACAGCTCCCACTGAGGAACCGCTCCCTGACCACCAAAGGGCGGCTCGCACAGCGCTGGACAGGGATTCGGCCGAGGAGGGCCCTCGGGGACCGCCACCCCCCTCACTCAACCACCTCCCCGGCCGGCGAGGCACGACCCCCGCAGGGGGCGCGGGGAGGCCGCGCCCGTTAACTGCCCACGGCCGCCTCCGCGACCCTAGCGTACGCCCGGCGGAGGAGCGCCCCCGGCCTCCGCAGGGAGAGGGACTCCACAGATCCCGGCCCAGCCCGGCCCCTTCGGCCCGGGGCACGGCACCGGCCCGGCCCGGCCGCCCGCGGGGAGGAGCCGCCCGCCGCGGGGCGGGGCGCCCCGGCTGCCGTGGGCCGCGCCCCTCCGTGACGTCTCACGGAGCGCCCGGCCGTCGCCCCGCCGCGCGCTGCCTGCCGGGAGATAATTGGGCCCTCGCGCACCGCTGAGCTTCCAGCGCGCGGCGCGACCCGCGCTGCCTTCCCAGCGTGCCCCGCGGCCGCCGGCCTTGCGAGCGGCATCCCTTGCGCCTCCCCGGCGGCGGCGGCGCCCTCCCGTCCCGCCCCGCCCCGCCCTCCCCGCGGCCCTGAGAGCCCCCGAGCGAGAGCCGAGGCCGCTCCGCCCTCCCCGCCATGCCCCCCAAGAAGCAGCAGCAGCCGGCGGGGGGCAGCAAGAAGGCGGACCAGAAGAAGAAGGAGAAGATCATCGAGGTGAGGCGAGCAGGGCCGCGCCGGGCCCGGGGGACCGCGGCCGAGGCCGGGCGGGCGGGCCTCTCTCCCGTCGCGGCCCTCTCGTTGCCCCTGCTGGGGCCTGCCGCTTCCTGCCGCTTCCCTTCCGACGCGGGCAGCTCGCTCCTTGCGCCCCCCTCTGCCGCCCCGCGGCTGCGGGGGCCCGGGCGCTGCTGCCGGCCGCAGCCGGCCTCCCCGAAAGCCCGCCGTCGCGGCCCGCCGGCAACCAGGCCCGCAGGCCGCCAGGCCCGCAGGCCGCCTCTGCAGCTGAGGCGGCCAAGGAAACGGTCACAAAGCCAGAAACTTGGGATGCGCACGCACACCTGATCGGCGCCGCAGCCCAGCCCAGCCGCACCGTTCCGGGGGATGCTGGTTCCCTTCGCGGCCCCAGCGCCGCCCAGACCTGTCAAATCACTGACCGTTGCCCTTTAAGTTGTGCTGGTGGCCCCTTCTTGGACGGGGGTTTGGGTTTTCAGCCTGGACGTTTCTGGCCAGAGCTGTCTTTGGACTGAAGGTTATCTGACAAGAGTGCTTTTCCTTTTTTTCTTTCTTGCCCTTTCCCTTCTCTATCTCTATGTTCTATGTGTTCCTGTATTTTCTGAGTCTGGCTCTCTGAGGTGTAGGTTTGCATTTCTCACTCAGTTTGAAACGTGCATAGTTTGGTTTTGTTTTGTTTTGGTTTTTTTGATACAGTTTGACCTGTGTGGCCAAGGAGGCATTTCCTGGAATAACAGTTTAGTCAATCTTTCATAAAAGTTGAATGCAAAATAATTTATAAAGATTAATCAGTAATATCACCTATTCTATTTAAACTTCTGATGCTCAATTCCATGGTAAAACCAGATATAAAAAAAAAAACTGCTAGAGGGGGGTGCATGTGTGTTCATTATTAGGACAGTCATGCAAATCTTCCATTATACAAAAAAAGCTATGTTGAGAGTACAAGGAGAGAGCAGTTACAGAAAATTAAATGTTTGCCTGCATCTATTGGCAAGAAAGTTAGTAGCTGCTCAGCTGTTCAGGCAGAATATCCGTGTAACACAAGTGTTCTTTTAAATCTAGCACTGCAGAATATTGTTTCTATGTTCTTTGGAAATGTTAGGTTAGAGTGGTTGGTCTCTGTTGGCCTCAGTGGTTTCTGATGTTCTTGCTGAATCCAGCTATGTAGGAAAATTCTGCTTTTTATTACAAAAATGCAGCTGAAAGGGGAAAAACTTGCATTATTAACAGTAATTTATTACATAATTCAAGTACACAGGGATTATATATTCTATGTAGCATTTGCTGCAGAAGTCAAGTGTGTGAATGATCTATTTTCTTTCCCAACTAGTTATTTTGACAAATTACAGACTTCTTAAATTAGCCTAAAGTAACAGAGGACTAGCTGCTGTTGATAGGGGGTACATTGTAAATGAAAACAGGGTATCTCTGGAAATTTGAACTGTTTATTCTACAGTTCTTTTATAGTATATTTTTGGATTGTTAGGGTTTCCAAAAGTATGTTTGAACCGAGGTATTATCACTAGATGAATATCTGTTATTTGTTCCTGGAAGGAAAAAAGTGTTGGTATCAAATCAAAGGCATGGATAGGTTTTTAATGTAGGTATTTCAGTTACAAAAAATAACTTCTGCTTTAGATACTTCTGTGAAAGTGAGCTATCCCTTTTAAAGAAATTTTTAATAGGTTTTGTATAGAAACCTGTCTCTAATGATAAAGCTAGAGATGTAGAGGAAGAATTGTTTCAGGCAGTAAACAGAAACTTCTGCGGTGGAGTTTAGGAAGTACAAACACCTGTCTAGATTTGATATAGGGGAAAGACTTCAAACTAGTACAGTTAGAAAATGAAAACCTTACAATACTTGAAAATAAAAAGTAATATGTTACATGTAGCAATATCAATCTGCATAACAAATATATAGCATTTATATATGAATACTTGAAGATAAAAGTAATAAGTGATTTCAGGTATATAGGAAAAAAAAACAATATTTATGGCTATTCAGTCTTCATATTTTCTTCAGATGTTACTTGGGTAGTCACCAAAAACATCTCGTCCTTTTGATTTGAGGGCCCTGAAAACACTGTGTATATATGCTCATGCTAATATTTGGGCACAAGTAGGTCTGCTGATAAAAGCAATAGCTCACACAAAGGCAGCATTTAGTGGGTTCTTTTGAAAAGCAAATTTTAAAGATGATGTGAGAAGTCTAAATATTGTCCAATAGTGTTTCTTGGATTGCTTGTGTTGCTAGAGGAAATAGTCTGTGTTTAACTGAAAACCTGAGAGGAGTGGCAAGTCCGTGGTGTGGTGTGTGGGTTTTGGGGTTTTTTTTTTGGTAACAACTTAAACTTATTCCAACTGTTGGACAGTTTAAATTAATTTGGCTGTATTTATCTCTTGATTTAGGACAAAACATTTGGTCTAAAGAATAAAAAAGGTGCAAAACAACAGAAATTTATCAAGGCTGTTACTCACCAGGTTAAATTTGGTCAGCAAAATCCACGTCAGGTAAGCATGTAATCTGTAATGTTTTCCTACTGTATAGTGAAATGATCTTTCACTATATGTATAGAGTGTCGTATAATACTGAAGTAGAAAAAGGTTGTTACTTGCTAATGTATTGTGACTAGCACAGATTTAACTAGATAGGCTTCTTGCAAAGCATGTCTAGCTACGAATTATGTACCAAAAAACCCAAACCCAAACTCAACTAATAAGGGTGTGTGTTTCTTTACACAGTATTCTAATAGTAACATAATTAAGTTTAAGGTACACCTGAAAGTAAATTGTAGAAACTGGCTATCAGCAAAGTGCGGTTATATATTAAAATTATATTATATTATAAAATATATAAATACATATTGTATAAGCCCATATGTGCTGCTTGCTCTACTTATAGAAGTATTTATTATAATTTAAAATGGAAACAAGTCTGACCAGTCTGCATCTATTTGGTGAACTGGTCAAAGAAACTGAGATGTTGAGCTACTGTCTGCTATTCTGCTCTTCTTTTGTATGATGAAGTAAAATGTGATGTGGCTGAGATACAATGTTTATATTACACTTAGAAAACAGGAATTTTATGAAAATATTTTTATAATGGAAGTGAGTCAGGTCTCTTATTCCTACAGTGCTAGGGAAGCTAGTTGCTAAGTATTTATGCAGCCTCCTGTTCTGTGAGTAAGCCTGTAGAATATTACATTTGCATCAGCTAAATTAATGATGTCATAATTTATGTTAAATTCCTTGCATAACATAAGGATGAACTAACAAATGTCAAGTACAACTTTAAAGGTAAAGCTGATATTCGGGTCATTAGATCTAACAATTTCTTGTAGTGGAAAGGACTGCTTGTTGTCACTTCAAAAGCATTGGTGTTACTCCAACAGTTCTGAAATTTCTATGTGAAATCCATGAATCTGTAGCGTTTAATGGAATAACAGTATGTAAATTAGCCAACCAAAAATAATTAGTTTCTCAAATGCTCTTAGCTGTTGACCGATGGGTGTCAGAAGCTAATTTTTAGACCTGGTTATACCTTTCTTACCCTGGAAAATGGTTTTCCGTTAGGGTTGTCCCTGAGAAAGAAAGAACACTTTAAAGCAATTATTGTTGTGTCCTAAGATACAAATGGAAATGCTGTAAAGGTTGGTTTTTTGTTTGTTTGCTTAAAAAGGAAAAAAAAAAAAAGAGGCAAGCTTCATCCTCATGCCTTTAGAACCCTAGGGTGAAACAAAAGCATTCTTAAAGTACTGCTTTTTGTAGTTGATATATGTGGGTCTGCGTGCTATATAAAATAGGATTTGTGGACTTTCAGTATGAAGGGTGAGTGTTCTGTACGTGGACTAAATTAATCAATTCTCTTTTAAAACAATTTGGCATTTTCTTGCCAAATTCACTATGAGAACAAAGCTTCTTTTTAAATATTACACTGTATTTTACCAATAAAGTACCCCACATATTTGTAGAATGGTGTTAGTCTCACTACCTTCCCTTAAGGATAAGAATCGAATCATCTAATAATGTTTCTCCCATGTCATCTTTCACCTGTATTCATCTTTCTCTACCACTCTGGTATAGACACAGGCCTTTTTTTGCTTATTGGAAGAGGGTAAGGCAGAGTCACAGGGTTTGGTTGTTTTGGTTTTTTTTATACACAAACTTTTCTTTTCTTTTCTTAGGTGAGCCTGTTTTTCAGACCTTGGCCCCTAGTACCTATAAAATGAATGTTCTTGTCTTATAAACCACTGGTTATCAATGAATTGATAGAACACTTTTTTGTTTGGATTTATAAAAGCAGTTCCTAACTTCTACAGGTGGATTTCCTGGAAGTGCTACTGGTATACATGAAGAGAAAGAACAAAGCAGTGTGTAGGGGACTAGAGAAGCTTTTTGCACAGATCTTGAAGTAACTGCAGTGAATAGTTGCACTGCTAATGTATCACAAAAGAGCAACTAACTTTTACTCTCCTTAGCCTCAATATCTTTCACTTGATTTCCTAGCCTGTAAAGGTGGAATAGAGATAACTGTGTCATCTAATGGTACCTACCAGCATCTCACACCTCTGGCAAATTGCATTTGGTATCTCTTCTGTTTGAAAGGTCAGTACCACTAGATGGCACTGGCCATTCATGCAAGGGCAGGAATTCTGAGAAATTCAGAAATCACAGGTTCTTTCCATCCTCCCCTTATAAACTAATTTAAAATGATTTGCTATTTTAATGTAGAGTTAATGTGAAATGAGTAATGTCATTCTAATTATATAATAATAACTTCAAATTTGGGGTCATTACAGGCTGCTCAAACAGAAAGTGAGAAGAAATTAAAAAAAGAAGATAAGAAAAAGGAATTACAAGAATTAAATGAACTCTTCAAGCCTGTGGTTGCTGCACAGAAAATTAGCAAAGGTATGAGTAACTGGACTCTCTTCGTTTATGTTCTCTTAGTCATATATATCTATGTGAGGTAAAATAACCCTTTAAAAATGCCAGTTCATTTTCTAATACAGTAGATATATCTGTTTCCTTCTCTATCTAGTGTACCAAGTAGTTCGTCAGTAATGACTTGACGGTTTTTTAGGAAGACATCTGGGGTTACTAGACTATTAGAATATCAAAAGCTACATTGATATTGACAGGGCAACTATATTTGCTGTATTCATGTTCATTAATTAGATGCTTCTGGATCAGTAGCGTGATTTTTTTGTGTGTGTGTGTGAAGGTATTTGTTTAAAGCAGCCTATCTTCCCAGGGAAACGTGAACATCCAAGTATTACAAGGAATATGGTATGATAACTATTGTCTTCACAGAAAACTTATATTCAAATCAGAACAGTAAAAATTTTCTGGTTACTTCTGTCCCACCTCTGTTAACAGTAGGGCTTGATTTTGGAAGTGTGGTCTTATTTGAACTCAGTTATTGAACAAACTAGTTTTGTGCTTAAATGTAAGTTTAAGAGTGCTTGATACTTCTAGGAAACTCTACAATTGGCTGCCATGTGGGAGACGAAAAAAACCATACTTTTAGGAATGAACTTGCTTTATTTTGGAACTAATGAAATAACGCGCAATAATTTTTTGACTAAACAAGTGTGATTTCCATGTATGTCTTTAAAGCAAACCTGATATTTGTTCACTGTGTCACTTAGCAGTAACAAAAACCAGTTTTCTGTTTGGTCTACAGTGGTCAGCGTTGTCCAAATAAAGTAGCTCTTGACTTAAAGTCATTTCAGAAGACTAATATTGTCCTAATTAAAGCTTTGCCTTTCTATTCAGATTGCCAATGAGGAGAGCTATATTACCTGAAGTTCTTTTAGGGATCCACTCAGCATTCAAAAACTAGATTTTTAGTTAAGATTTTAAACAGGTGTTGCTGTACATACTGGAGTCACTGGTGACTTGCACCAAGCTTAAAATCCGCAAGTGAAAAATTCGAGCTTAAAATCTTACGTGAGCACTTAATGAATATTACAAGTAAAGCATTTCTGATTTAGTCGTTTCTCATAAACATGTTTCTACCTGCTTTCATTTCTTTTCTCACCTCCTAATGGTCAAATAATTCCTTAAGTGGGATGACATTTACTTGAACTGTAGTTAGGTTGATTGAATAGTTCACACTCTAACAACAGTTGCTTATTTTGGGGGCTATGAGCAGCCATTTTCTTTCTATTATTAAAGAAAGTGGTCTGAATGAGTGTAGGTTAGATTATTACAATTTATTCTAGTGTATTGTTGATCTCTTAAGGAAAGGCTGACATCCAGAAGATACTTTACTGTGTAGTAGAGGCAAAAATGGCTTATTGTATAGGGAAGAAGTTGTACAGGGTGATATCTTGTATGTATTATGTTATATGAATGAATAATTCACTCAGGCACACTGCTATCCGTATTTCCTTAAATAGTCAAGTGCCAGCTTTGGTACTTAATGTGAATATCATGCTATACAAAGTAAATATGACACGTTCAGGACATGAAGTATTTACTTGTGATGAGTGTCACATTAAATAACTTCCATTTTTAAAAACATGTTTTCATTCTCTGCGGATCCTAAAGATTGTATGATCCTAGACATTGTTCTCAGAACTTTTAATATACAGCTTTTGCTCCAGTCTTGTGTTTTGCTTAAAAATAGTACTAAAATATAAAAACTTACTTCACTCAGGTGCTGACCCCAAATCTGTAGTTTGTGCTTTCTTCAAGCAAGGACAATGCACTAAAGGAGACAAGTGCAAGTTTTCTCATGATTTGTCTTTGGAAAGGAAGGGTGAAAAACGAAGTGTCTACATTGATGCAAGAGATGAAGACCTTGAAAAAGGTATAATACTTCTAGAAAATGACTACTAAACTATTCTCATTCTGAAACTGGATTTTTAAGATTAAGGGTTGTGTTGTGGGTATGATCCTGAAGAGCCTGGTCAGTGACCGAGGCAACCCAGACCACTGTGTTCAAAATTATGAGCAACAGTGAAACTTCCTTTAAAAAGTGTGCTCACAAGTATTCTTTAGACCTTGTGTAGAAAAAGAAGTGTGACCTAGTGATATTGGATGGTGGTTTTTTAATTCTGCTGTGTAGTGTATTATGTCATACAAGTAGCAAGTTGTACAGTATTTAGTTTTACTTATAGTTGCTAGTTTCTTCTAAGTTCTACAGAATGGACATGCAAAAGGAGGCAGTGTAATGAGCAACTATAGTTGCCTTCCAGAACTATTACTACTGTTTGCCCAAATGTGCGCAGTTCTAGAATTCAGGATACTGTGGAATTTTTTTCTGTGACTTTATCTCCGTTCTCCAAATCATTTGTTGGCAAAGTACGCCGGATTTTACTTTTACTTAGCAGGGGTTAGGGGCTTTATAGTCAAAACAATTTCTTTGTTTTTTCCACAATTAATCATGTCTCAGTCTTTATTTGAATTTTAGCTTCTGTCGTTCTAAATTAATATGATAGGATCCCATAGATTCACTACTACTGTTACCATTGGTGATCTTGCTTCTTTTGATGGCATCTTCTTTTAACTTTAACACAGAAAATTTGGTATTATCTCTTTTGATCCTCAGGTTATATCATTTGTATTTCTGGACATTAGCCTCCAGCCTTCTCTTTTATTCAGTCATCTTACTTGTCTTCTTTTCCTTTGTCCACGCTCAGTAGTGTACAGATGGAATGACACATTTTTTAGTCTTTAGCTGAAACACTTTATGCATGTCAAAAAATATAAATTTCTAAGGCTCTTGAGGAAATTGTCTTGTGAGCCGCATAGGAGAGTTTGAAAACTTCATAATAAAAGCGTACTTTATTTTCCATTCTATAAACTAACTAAAATGTAAGAACTGCATATTAAAACTGTTATTAGGGAGAAAAGCAACTTGACAGCATTGTTTACTATTTGGATTTTTTGTGAAACCATCTGTTGTCTGTTTCTAGATACAATGGATAACTGGGATGAGAAGAAGCTGGAAGAAGTGGTGAACAAGAAGCATGGTGAGGCGGAAAAGAAAAAACCCAAAACTCAAATAGTATGTCTCTTTTTTTTTTTTTTTTTTTAATTGAGCTGTAGTAGAGAGAATTAACTGCAGACTGGTATTAGATATGGTTATTGTTATGTAAAGATTTTGAATGGAATAATATAACAATAGTCTGAGTATACAGCTCGGCTGATAGTATTTCTAATAATATATTTTAAAAAAAACCAAAAACACCCCGAAGCTCTTTCAGTCATCATAAGGTTTTTATTCATGTAAAATATAAATGGATAGTAGATGAAATGCTTTCAAAATAGAAGTGCTAAAGGAACCAGTAATATATCTAATGGCATCCTACTAGCTTAGAAGATTCAAGTATTGTGATTAGTTAGGTCTGTCATCTCATTCCGGCAACTCCCGTATATATTGGCTTATTTATGGACTAGGTGACATAGAAGCATATAAGTTTAAATTTTCTCCTGTAAGCTGAAATTTACTAATTGAGTCATTTGTAGTTCCTGACCTCTAACTTCAAGAATATTCTTTAGTTTGTGCATTAAATGGTATAATATCTTAATCTCTTTTTCATTGTTCAGAACTATTTCACCGTGTTTTCAATGCCAAATAATTAAATATTCTATTGATACTGCTGAAATTTGCAAAAGTTAAAATTTGATATGGCTAAGTCTGAGCTATGAATTGCTTGTTAAAAGTTCCAGAATGTCATCTTTACCTCAGGATCATGAGCTGGAAGGCTTAACATCTGAGACCAGATTCAATTTGTTTTGGTTAGAACTACACTGATGTTGGTGAGCAGGAAGAGAGAGACTGTCAGCATGCTTTTACATGTACGGCTGGCTTTACAGTAGTACACGGTTGCCAGTCTTCTGAGTCATCCTGTCTTTTTAAGCTGGGATTATATTAACGGGAAAAAAGCTATTGACTACACGAGTTTTAGATAATTAGTTGCACTTATTTTTGTCTGATTTTCTTAGTAGCAATGTGTTTCTTCTGTTTTGAGCACAACTGGCTTTGAATTACCACACTTTGACGTGTAGTAGCTGTATGTGTAGTGTAAATCGCTCGGCATGAAAAGAGAATGCAGTGCTAACAACCATTGTTTTATACAGGTTTGCAAATACTTCCTTGATGCTATTGAAAACAACAAATATGGATGGTTTTGGGTCTGTCCAGGTGGAGGAGACAACTGCATGTATCGCCATGCTCTCCCTCCAGGTTTTGTATTAAAAAAAGACAAAAAGAAGGAGGAAAAGCAAGATGAAATTTCTTTAGAAGATCTAATAGAAAAAGAGGTAAAGTTGTCAGAAAGGTACCTTTTGGTGGTATTTGTTTTTTTTGTTACTCTGAAGAGACAGTTGTAAATAACTTCCCAATTAATAATTAAAAAGTATAAAATGTTTTTATAGCTGTATGAGCTAAGGTGAAGGATGCGTAGTATTTGATTCATGTTTTTGTTTAGAAACTATTATCTAGTGAATAGATTAAACTATAGCTGCATACTTCGTGCAGGTGTTGCTAGCACCTTTTTAGGAGGCTTCAATTTCTGACTGCTATTTTTCCTTTATCTGTTACAACTGTTTCTATGGGCCTTTCTCATGCCCAGCTCACTGCCTTCTTAGTTCTCACATAACTCTGTAATGAGGAGGCAACACCAAGAGAACAGAGCCTTCTGATGGTGTTACGTTGCTGCTCTGCTTATTTCTGTCACCATTGCCTGGCAGTGTTCATTTGAGGGGAACCTGAGCTATTATTGTTGGTTTCTTTCCTCCTCTGCTTTTCATGTTAACTTTCATGTCGGTTTACCTTACTAACTGGAAAATCGTGTGTTGAGTCAAACTTAAGTTGATGGCTCATGTTTAACAGCGGTGAGAGTGAAGAAGGAATTAGAAAGAAATATTTTCAGTTAGTTTCTGGAAAAGAGTAATTAAATCTCTAATTTGTTCTAGCCTTTGGAAACAATTTCTAGCATTAATCAGTCTCTCTACTTGACAGCGTGCTGCCTTAGGACCAAATGTTACCAAAATTACTCTAGAGTGTTTTATTGCATGGAAGAGAAGAAAAAGACAAGAAAAAATTGATAAGGCTGAGCAAGATATGGAGAGGAGGAAAGCAGATTTTAAAGCTGGCAAAGCACTGGTGGTATGTTCTACACTCCAATTCTTAATGTAAGAAGAAAGAGTAAATAAATTTTTTTTGTAATAAGGTAGATGACCTGGAATTGCTTTGCTTTTTTCTTTTTTTTATTTTTTTTCTTAATTTTTTTTTTACAACAGTATAAATTCTATCAAGTAATAAATTAAGATTTCTTTTTCTGTGAATAGATTAGTGGACGTGAAGTATTCGAGTTCCGGCCAGAGTTGGTTGATGCAGATGATGAAGAAGCAGATGACACCCATTATATTCAAGGAACGGGAGAAGATGATGAGGTAAAGAACAGTATTAACTCAAATAATATTTCAAGTTACATTCAGGTTTGAAAACTTCTAATTTGAGAACTCTTACAGTGCAATTAATAAGCTTGGTTCTTAATTTAACACTGCTACAGGGTATATTTTGTCAAAATTTTGGTGTCAAAAGGAAGATTAACAAAATTATGAGGAAATCCTGCAGAAATGAGAATTTCTGTAGAAAAGTAATTCATGCGGAGTATCTTGGTTTATTTTTCAGATGGAAGACCCTGTGTGCATAAATGATGTAGATTTGAGCCTGTACGTCCCAAAGGCTGTAGATGAGACTGGTATTACTGTGGCTAGTCCTGAGCGATTCAGTACATACAGTTCAATAGAAAAAGATGGTAAGTTCATTATTTAGGCATGGCTAATATGGGAATGAATTGGTAAGAGCTTCCCAAAAGGTAGATAGAAATGAATTATTAATCTGCTGAAAAGACGTATTTGTTTAAAAAGGGGGGGGGGGAGTGAAATTACTATCAATGATGCATGTAGTTACTAAAAAAAAAAAAGCTTGTAGTAAATGCTATTCACTTCTTGTTTTCTTAAATTCAAGTTTAAATAAAAGGTGGTGTTTACAGCCACTTCAAGTAAATCCTTAAGATATTTGTTTTAGCAGTTTCCCCTTTTTTCAGATTTAGTAAATGACTGAATGAACAATATCAACAAAAATCCAAGCTTTTCTTCATATTTTCTAGCTAGCTTAAGTTAGCTTGTAATTTCTTAGAGCGAAGTCTTGATCTTGGTGCCCTTGTGGAATGCACACCCTGATCTTTAAGACCCTGAGTCTTTTAAGTGCAGACATTGAGTAGGAGCAGCTCATTAAGTTTGACCCAGTTACGAAAATAGGAGTTCAAGGAGTTGGGATTTTTGAGTTATTTTTTTAACCTGTTTTAATAATTGATGATCCAAACCTACATATTAATCAGGTACATGTAATTTAACCAGTATAAGTTACATAAATTTCAAATAAAGTAACTTCTTTATAGTTTCAAGACTTAAAGCCTGTTTAGTAGGATTGTGAATTAGTGATTAAGAAACCTGTGACACTGAAATGTGTAAGAAATGTTTTTATTTTCAGATAATAAATTAAGTGAAGCTTCTGGTGGTGATATAAACAGCAGTGAGCAAAATGATTTAGAGGAAGATAATGATGGAGATGGGGAGTTGGAAAATGGAGTAATTGATGCAGTTCCAGTTGATGAAAATCTTTTTACTGGAGAGGACTTGGATGAACTAGAAGAAGAACTAAACACTCTTGATTTAGAAGAATGAATTAAAAAGCTCAACTGAGGAGTTAAATCTATGTGACAAAGTGAAAACTGACTACATTTTCTTCTCCTTTTTGAATAGAATTCTTAAACAGGATGTTTATGGTTACCCAGCTGATTCTGATGGGCACGTCATATACCAGGAATATTTTCCTTCAGTCTCATCTACTCCAGTCTTGACTATGCTCACAGTAAAATATTCAGAGTAGTTCAGAATTACCTGACAGCTGAATTCGCAGAAAATGAGATTATAACTTTCAACTAAAAGTAGGAAGTGTAACTGCTTTGCCAGTATGCAAGTATAGGCGGGCAATCTGATACCAGGTACAGTATAAAAATCAAAGTATACTTTCTTCACCAGAACTGCATTTTTATTAGTGATTGTGTTGATTTAGAAGCTGCCTGAAGTGTGTTTAGGCAGTATTCTCTAATGGAGCTGATGCAGATTATGCTTCTTTAAGTGGTGATTAGCTTTATTTGATCAGCTGGATACTGAAGATTGTGAACTGATACATCATACAATACAATATGGTGCCCTCTGTTTAAAATGTTTTAAACTTTCCCACCGCCTTTTGCCAACAAAACTGTAAATAAAAACTATCAACTTTAAAATACCTGTGTTGATTTTTCTCTGTTAAGTTAGGATATCATAACAAACTGTTAATAACTTCACTTTCTAATACAGTGATAAATATTTTTCTCTCCAGTCTTGATACAAAGTGATGATGTTGGCTTCAGTTAAATTAGGGCTAACTGCAATTACAATTTTTTTTTCTACACTTCATGCAGTGTAAAACTCAGCAGCTGATTCTTCCCCTACTGTTCTTATCTCCTACCCATCCATGAACTGATTTAATACATGCTATAGATTACTCATTGGTATTTGAGTCTCATTCTTTCCCCACTGTGTTTTGCAGATTAGTAGAGACTTCAAGCTCTACAGAGCAGGGATGTTACGATCTAAAAAATCCTGTCATATCTGTGGTGTTCTATAAATAACATGAAGTTATGCAGTAATAAGTTGCCTCAAAGCAGAGCAGTGTTGTACCCTGCAGGGGGCACTTACTGTCAGGCTTAAACGAAGTCAATGTGCCCTTTTAAAATTCACTGAAACCCTGCCATAGATTTCTCTGTAGTGGTGCTTTTTCCAGGGGGCTGTAGGTTATGCCTCCTTGCCATAGTCCTAATAGTATCTGCAACAGTATTGCTGTACTAATGATACAGTTTGTATCGATTTTTCTAAAGCTTTTAAATTGGTACTTAAAGACCATTAAGATCCATGGCATTGTTAGTGAGCTTTCTCAAACTGCTTTTGGGTGGTAATATTAGCTTTAATGGTTATTTCTGACACTGCTAAATTGACTCTTGTATCTCGAATGCTATTTCTAAAATAGCTGACTGACTTAGACATGTTTTGCCCTTTTGGGGATCTTTGGAATCTGTTTTCTCCTATTTTCACAAGAAGCAGTGTTTGGGAGAAAGAGGCCTACTGAAATTGACTTCTAAATGTAAGTGTTTAAGGAAAAGCTGCAATATTGGATACAAATATTTATTTATGGAGTTTTTTTCTCCTATGGCCGTAAATAAACAGTGTCAACAGATTGTTGTATTATACTGGCCAGCACTAGGATACCTGGATATCAGGACACTTAAGAATGCAATTCATATTTGAATGTATGATGCATAATTTTTCAAAGTTGTATATTTTAAATGGGAATAAAAGTAATTTAATCATTATCAAGGATGAAAATGGCTTTCCATATTTTGTGTCTTAGAGGCTGGTATATTGCATATAATACTGATTTCTATAATACCGCTCTCTTTCACTGACCTAAACAGGTTAATTCTTTGCCACAAAATTGTGTCAATGTTGTTAATTGTTTGCATGTTACAGCGGAGGAATGACAGGGTAACTCATACTAATTTTAGCTAATAAAACAGAGAGATGGGCAGAGAGCGTGTGCGCGCTTTTTGGGCCCAAGGGCTCAGTTGTGGTGCATAACTCCTTTGTGCAGGTGTTGTTTAAACATTAGGACAGTCACCTTGCATAGTATTTAAATATGTTGACTATCCGTAAGTTAGTGGAAGAAAAATTATTTTCATAGGCAGTGGTTACTGATAGATTACTTCACATGGTCAGGAAACAATAGTTCGCTATCCTTTTTTGGTTTTCAACCTTTCCTCTCAACTTATTCTGGCACTTCTCCTGACTGGACTTGTCCTAGCCTCTTGGCTTGGTTGGTCTGTCTAGATTTCTAACCATGAAAGCAAGGTGACTGCTTGTAAAGAAGTCTTTGTCAGTGTAGCATTCAGGCATACTTTTAGGGATTAGCAGCAACGTGCTGCTACGTGTTCCTTCTGCTTGAAGATAGGCTTAAATATAACCTGTTAAAAGTTCCCAATCTTGTGAGTTAATGAAGCCTAAGTTTGCAGTGACAGGGAGTTTCAGTCAATAAATGCGCAATTAAAAATGAATGCAAAGGCATTACTTAAGGTAGACTAATTATTAATATTTTGGAAATGAGCACTGATAGAATGGAGTCCGCCTGCATGTGACTTTACCACTGAGTTGTTCCTATTGATGCAACTTTCCAAAAATTAATCTCATGTAAAGTGAGTGAGTCACTTAAGGAAAAATTAGATACAATCTGAATCCTAAAATAGCAGTATCTTCACTTCAATGACTGTCCAGTTTGTATGGGTCAAAAATACAGTATTTCACTTCTACAGGAGAAGGAAGGCTCGGTCCAAGACACTTACTGGGTCGAGGTCAGGCTGTAAAGGATCATAAGCCAGGGGAGAAAGACCTCTGCAATAAACTTTATTCCTATCCCTTGCAGCCTGCACCACTGTTTGTGTCATCTTGTTTTTCTCATAACTTAAATGAGTGCTATGTGAGAAGTGTAGTGTAGCTATGGCTTTAACATTTCTTGAGGAAATACGCTAGTGTAGCAGTCTGCCTTCACAGCACCTTTGTTACTGGACACCTGTGTGGACAAAACCAATTTAAAAAATGCTGCAGAAAACCCACGCCTTTTCTTTCTGGTGATTGCTATTGTGGAAGCAGAGTATTTGTTTGCTTTAAATGTTGATGTATGTTAAAATACCATTTCCATCACACACAAAAACTGCTTGAATTGGTGAGCTTTAAATTATCATAGGATTTTTTTTTTTTTGAGACCTGTGTGATTGAATTTTATGCTTGCAACTGCTTTGTTACTCAGAGCTCCCTACTTGTTTTATAATGAACACTTGATAAAGGCCTGGAAAAAATTCGGAGGAAAAAAATAAATGTAAAGACTGACCTGAAATATTACATTATCTATTAGTTGTTTGTAACGGAAATGTTACCATTTCTTAATGGACAACGCTTCCCAACTGCTTTTTATCAAGGGGAGGTTTTACTATTGATAAACTTCGGAAGAAGCAGGGGTACTTTTCTTGGCAATTCAGTATTGTCATAATAGATTGTGTTTATTTAGCAAACAGATTGTACAGAAAGAACTTACGCATACAATTAGTATACTTCTATGAATATTTTACTTGAATAACTTAATGAAACTGTAGTGTGGTTAAGTGACTAAACTAAAAATCTTACAAAGTTAGATCTTTGTTTCCCTCACAGTGAAACTATTACAGCCCTAAGTTGAGAGAATGAGACTGCTCTCACATGCAAATGTTTCTGATATATATTCACCTGAAGCATCTCGGGAGAAATACCCCCCGAATAACGTCAATAAGAATAGGAAGAGAATTGGAAAGATGAGATCTGGGAAGGCCAGAGGAACTGCAAGGGGAAAAAAAAAAAAAAAAAACAAAACCAAAACAACCAACCAAACAACAAGAAAAAAAACCAACCCCACCCCCCCCCCAAAAAAAACAAAACCAAACCAAAAAAACCCAAACAAACAAAAAAAAAACTCAGCAGCTGCACTGCATCAGACCAGGAGACTGTTTATCAGACTCCAAAAGCCAGGCACATGAGGAAGAAAGAGGTAAGAAAAGGAGAAGCCCACGTATTTCTCAGGAGTGCTTGTCGTACATAGCTTCCGACTATTTTTTAATCTAGATGATTTTCTGTACTAGATGTAGCCCATGGTGGCTTTATCTTCCAAGTACGTTCCCTGTTTCTCCCTTGAATCCTTAAACATTTCTAGCATCTTTTGGAAACCCAACAGTTCCACAGCTCTGCTACGTCTTGTTTTGAACATGACTCTTGCTAGCTTGTATTATTAGATCTCTAGGGAAAAAGTCTTCGAGGAAATGATATCCTATGCCTTCCTTGGCTTTGACGGTGCCAAGTACAGAAAGTGGATATAAAAAAAAGGAGTTGATGTATTCCAGTTGTGAAGAACACAATCTCCTGATGTGTTTCAGTGCTAGAAACACTTTTTACAAAATTAGAAACTTGTCTCTTAAGGTGCTTAATTATTTGCTACGAATCGGCCTTAATCCGCAAAATCTTTAACAAAGCACATAGTCGTTGTTCCGGGTTATGTACCGGGTGTATTTTATCTAGCTGTGATCACATTAAGTGCTTTTACAGTGATATCTGCAAATCACCCTTCTCTTTTTCCCTCATGCTAGTATTAGAGGCTTAGAAGTGACCTTGGCTTAGTCTGTCACTTTTAGTTCTTTCATTTCAATAGATGCTCTGTCTTTTCACAGAGAGTGGCTGTTGCTGGTATTAGCAATAAGGCCAAGATGTTTTATTCATTTATGATGTTATAGCCCTAATATGTGACCACACTAGGTTCCTTCATAGCACATTATTGAAATGAATGGCAAAAATAATCAGTTCTTTCGATCATAAAATAGCAGCGTCTCATTTGTGTTTAGTGAGAGAGTGAGGTAATCTCTTTATTTTACATTTGTGATTGAAAAATTGTTAGAGTGTAATACGTGTGGACATAAATTTGAGCAAGGCTGGCTTAAAACTAGAGATGTTCCCAAAGAACATCTAATCAGAATTAAAAAAATGAGATGGACTCCCTAAATTAAAGCAAGATATAATGGAAAAGAAAGCATCACAGTTTTCCTTGGAAAAAACCCACCTAAACGGCTCTATAAAATGCATGGAAAGAAGTAGTAGCATTCCTGAAGGGCAGAGAGGAGCAAATTATTATAGAAGGTTCCCAAGACGAAACGATATTCCTTGTACAGTCAGCCATTAGGGAAATGTGTTCTACGGATGCTGCATCCTTGGACCCGCCTTGGAATGAAACTCTCTTGTCAGCATATCATATGGGTGTAGCGCATCTTTTGTAGTTGCAGAAAGTCAGCTAAAACCTTACATTTCTCGGGCCTCTAATAAATTTTAACAGGCTTGCTATTCTACAAGACCTTTTGTCCTGTTCATGTTTCATCTCCTTTTCTGTTTTATTCCTCGGTTTACGTTCTGACACTGAGGCTGTCAGTCTTGTGCTCTGACTACTGCATGTGAAGACTGGATCGAAGATGTTGTGGTAGTTTGGTCTCTGTGCAACAATACGAATCCATTGCAAACTCTCAATCAATGTTTTCTACCGATCTTGGTAATGTCTGACACGTCAAGTAGTTTAGTTGTGGTTTGGGAACAGCAGACTACTTAAGAAAAAGATGAATTGACCTCCACTTTAAAAATTCTACAGCTGCAATGTAATGCCTCCTTAAAATCAGATAGCAGCAAAGTTTCTAGTCAAGAAACCTTTAATCTTCTCTCTTCATCACTGTCTTTTGTTGTCTTCTCTCTCTTCCAAGTATAAACACTACATAAGGGAGGCTTTTCTGACTGACCTCTCTAATCCCTGTCGACTAGCTTAGTAATCGTGTAAGCCAGCTGGCTGTGTTCTCTCTTTGGGCTCCCTCCGCAGGCACGGAGCAAAGCACAGTATTGCCCGGTAGCGTGCTCGCCTGATGTGGCTCTGAACGCTCCAGGGTTTTGTTTATAAAATGGAGAGGAGGAGGAGGATTAGGAAAGCTGGTCAGAAAGGACATAGCAAAGATCTTCTCTCTTTAAATGTCTGTCAGACTAGAGTAAAAATGATAAGAGGGGATAAGCTATAAGGGATCAAAAGGAGTTTAACTGCTGTTTTCTCACCTATGTGAACTTTTTCCTTGAGTAAGAAGCTAGTAGGTGTCAGGACTGCATGTTGTGTCAGTAGTGTCCGCCTTATACCACAGGCTTTTCAGTCTTTTTCTTGTCAATACAAAAAGTTTGCATTTTATAAACAGCGGTTCTGGATTTTGTGTCCCACACAGTGTCTTTCACACAGAAATGTAAAGTTAAGAGTCTGCAGAATACTTGCTATACATAAATAATTGGTCATTCTTTCTATGTATGGGGAGGCAGGACGAAGTGGAAAGAGGACTCTTCCCCCAAGATAGCAAAAAGGAAAAAGCTTTTAAATGTGCTCTTTATTCAAAGCACAGAAGTGTCTGCAATTTCTATCACTGATAACTGTTGTCAGCATTAACTGGCAGGCTTCTCTCTCATAGATGCAAAAAACGTTCTTTCACCAGCAGCACCCGAGTGGGAGTCTATTGGAACAACCCCCTGGCAACTGCAGGCCAATGTCTTAAAAGCAAACAATAACAACTTCAAAACCAAAACCAACCCACACCGAACGCCCCCCGGCCAAACCCCCTGTTAGAATGGTTAGAGACCTGATTCTGTGTTGATCCATTTTCTTTAGCTTTATTCCTTGACTTAAATATTTGTTCTTTAACCCAGCAAAGATGTAGTCACCAGTATAACATTTTGTAGATAACGGCATGTTTTGGTTTAATGCCAGTATTCCTTGGATGTAGAGGATCCAAATCTAATGGCTTTCAATGTGAGGGTGAGTTTGGGTTCCTAGTTTGTTTTAGGAGAAGGGGGATTTTGGGATGGGGAAGAGGGAGGAATTTTGAACTTTGGGGCATTCTGTAAGATGGTAATATATCTTCTGAAGTCAAGAGGCTAGACCTGATGGCTGAGCTCCTTTATCAAGGCCCGGGATGCCTGGGCTCAAACACGTGAAACACTTTCTGAGAGAGAGGAGGGAGGGAAGGAAATAGCTTTTTCCATGTCAGTTTGTCTTACTGCAATCTCTTAGTGCTTTTGTATTTGAGTGTAAAAGAATATTCAGAGTAACAGGTTTAGTTTGTTAGAGGATTTCTGAAGTACTGACACACCATGATATCCCTTTCCCAATCAGACAGGAAGGAGCTTGCCTCTACCCCATTGCCTTTCAATCCTGCTTGCTCTGTGTGCTGCTGTTATTTTGCTGTATAGTTCTTCAACATGTTTAAAGTCTGAACTCATTACTAAGCATAGAGCAGTCTGAAGAATCTTTTTTCATATTGCTAACCAGGGAATTCTTCATAAGTTTTAAACTTGGTTTTGTTCCAAATCCTTTAGCGAGAAGGTAGAAGTGGTACTGTAATACAGGAGCACTAGAGGACAGATGCTTCAAGGTAAGATGTGGCATTATGTTTCTGGAATACTACATTAAAAAGCAAAGAAAGACAACTGTTCTCTGAGCTTTATTAGATTACTTTGAAAATGCATGATGAAAAAATCATTGAAAAAAATCAGTGAAAAATTGTCGAAAAACAGGGAATAAAGTTGTACATAAACCGTCACGCTTTTACTAAATAGATTATTTGCACTAACGCCAGGAATGGCAGTATCTCTGTAACAGGAAGCAGCGATCTCCAGTATTTCTGTATTACCAGAAGCAGGCAAGAATGCAAGAAAACTAGGAAATGCCTCATCTTCTGGAAATTCTCCATAAATGGAAACCTACAAGAAAGTGACCCTTGTCTTCTGGGCCTATAGATCCTGGTTGCAGTGAAGTGTTCTGTTTCGCTTTGCTCCTAGTAGAAGACTGTTTCACAAGTATTTCTGCCAGGCATAGACACTTCCACTTTCTAAATAAAAACTCCGTGTGTGTTCTAGTAATGTGCTCTGTATCCATTTACTATGCCTGATGGACTCGTCAGAAAGGATGGTGCTTAAAATTGTACGAAAACAGTGACAGGCAAAAGAAGGGAAAGGTTGTTAGGAAAGAAATTTAGATGTAACTAAGAATAAGATGACGGACAAACAACGGTTTCTTCCTCACTTTTGGGGAACTGTACAAAAGCAGTGTGTTCTAGAGGATCTTTTCTGAATGTAAAAAGGTAGAGTTAAATTCCTGGCATACAGGGAGCAATTTACCTTCTCTGGAAAGGAAGAAAAAGGTGGAGCAGAAAGCAATGGAGAGATAGCAGGGATGATTTATTCAAGCATAATATTAGCACTCTCGTATTAATTGTGCCTGCTGCGTATTTACCAGCTCTGCGGGATAAAAACCGAAGGGTGGGTTAGGAAGAAGCACAGGTCTAATCTGAAGCCGGAATCGGCCTATAAAGGAGCTGCCACTAGAGCAGTAACTAGCATAGGGAGCTGGAGCTCTTCCATCCCGTGGGCTGACATTGCGTAGCATCTATGGAGCTGTTGCAGTAGGGGAGGAGAAGCAGAGCTACGGGAACGCCTTCTGTACACAATGCACGTATTCCATGCGAGATGGAAGAGCAAAGACAGCCTGGGATTTCCATGTCTCCTCTCAGCTGTTTTCCTTTCCTACTCTAGAAGCAGAAAGCCAACTCCATTACACTCTCTAGATTAGCAAATTCTCCCCATCCCCTTCTAGAAAGCTCTGCTGAGACCCTTCCCACCAGAAGACACAAGACCCCCATCTCTCCCTGCCTGTCTCCTGAAAGCTCCTTCACCATGGTTAGCCGAGGGCGCCACGCTGGGTCTGGAGGTAGGTGTGGAGACGTCCCAGCCTTTCCCCTCTGGGCTGCTGTGTTCCCACACCCCACCCCTTAACCGAGCAGGGTGGTGGTGAACTTTTTGTCTATTACTTCTCATATATGCATGGATAGTATGAAAACATTGTTGAGATTGTGTAGAGAATATTAGAGGCTGGGTTTTTTCCTGATCCGTTTCCCCTTTATTACGTTATTTCCTGCTGGTCCTTTTCTCTAGAGTAAAAATACTGTTTAAAAATACCTTTGAAAAATATTTAAGTCTTTGGGGGTGCTACTGAGGGACATCAGGATACGTTTGTTTGTTAGATCTGCAGAAGTGCTCTGTGAAGCAAAAACTGAGACACGCATGATGTTATGATGACTAATTTTGTCAGACAGAAGAAATATGAATCCTGTTGTAAATCAAGTAGAGCTGTCCCTGAATTTGATGCAATGAAAACCTAATGTAAAAAAAGGCCTGGTGAGTAACTAGCATTCCATAAAACATAAGGGGATGGTGGAAAGACATTGACTAATACTGAAGTAATACGGCTATCAGTACTGAACAAATCAGAAAAAAAAATCCTGGTACGACTCACTTCCTTTTGAACGGGAAAACGTTGAGCTCTATGCTGAGAGTTGTTCACCAGCTAGAAGCTGATTTTAAAACCATAGTCATACCCTCATTGTCCTAAAAAAACCCCTATTGCCCGATAGCCAGCGGCTAAGGACAGCTTTTGCGTAACAACTGAATGAGGTTTTGCTGATGCGGTGGGTTGCTTGTAGGAGCAGTAAGGCAGATCACACTTACAACATGGCTATAGTGGTTTCCTTGTGCTTCTCACCTAGTAGTGCTTCCATAGTTTTCAGATTTAATGGGTTTTTGTTTTGTTTTTCAAGAAAATGAACATTAAACAAAATAGAAACAAAAGGCATTAACTGACCAAAACAAAATAATAGGTAAAGTCCATCTTTTTGGTCAAGTTAGGCTTGCTTTCTACTGCCTTCTTAGAAACTGAGTTATTTCTTGAAAGATCTGTCGCGGGCAGCTAAGCTGCTTTACAGGTCCAAGTGTCTGGATGGCACAAGAGCAAAATATGTAGTAAAACTCTCGTGTTGACAGAGGCTTTTCTGGGAGACTAATAGTAGTATCGGTGAACAAATCAGTGGTAATCCTTTCTTTGCTCCAGACATTAATACTACTGATACTGTAAAGCAGTGGATCCGCTAAGAGGCTGAAGCTTATCGCTTGCATACCGGACATCTTTGTTGAGCCTTTTAAGTAAGACCACGGTGGCTTGCACATTTGCAATTTCTACTAAATTATAGGACTCCGTCCATTTCTTGCTGATGAGTGTCATGTCATGAGGAGGAGGCATAACTGCAAAGGAAAAATATTCTGAAATACTCTATCCATGTTACAGGAGACTTGGGAATAGCAAAAAAGATGACTACCTGTCCTCCAAAAGTGCTTTAGATCTTGCAAAGTTTTATTCAGCTCTGTTAATAACTGGTTGTATGGGTAAAAACTAACAAGACTAACAACTTGTAACAGGCAATTCGTTTGATCTATTGAATAATGGAAAGCAGTTCTTTAGACTCCCAAGAATTCAAAACCAATTTTATTCAATTATAAATACAGATAAAAAATTTGGTGTCTTGTTAAAAGGAAACGCAGTTCACCTGCCCATTTCTTAGTGGTTAATTTTCACTACTGAGTGTCTTAGTCAGTAGCCTGTTAATTGAAAACTAGAGATAACAGGAGAGTAAATATAGAAACATATAATTCATTTACTTTCTGTAATATGATCTCAGTAGCTGTTATCTCTTCATTGTTCAGGCTGAGAACGGAACAAGCTAGTAAAGAAAAATTGCCATCTGCGCTGAAAGGGCGTTTCCTGCTTTAAATGAACAGCAACGTCTGTTTCAGGCTTTCGTTCCTCTGTCCGTGATTCTGTCCGACACAGTAGCTCCATGCAAGCAATGGAATCAATCCCTCGGTCTCTTCTGCAAAATGCTTTGCTTCATTTACAGGAAGCTTGGCTTTGCTTCGAAGTGGGACCCCAAGCCTGTACACTCAGTTTTTTCCCATGTCGAGGCTGGGGGGTGTGTGTGTGGGTGGGGGGGTGTGTGTGGGGGGTGGTGTGTGTGTGGGGGGTGTGTGGGGGGGTGTGTGTGGGGGGGGTGTGTGGGGGGGTGGGGTGTGTGTGGGGGGGTGGGGGTGTGTGTGTGGGGGGTGTGTGTGTGGGGGGTGGGTGTGTGTGTGTGTGTGGGGGGGTGTGGGGTGTGTGTGTGGGGGGGGGTGTGTGGGGTGTGTGGGGGGTGTGTGGGTGTGTGGGGTGTGTGGGTGGGGGTGTGTGTGTGGGGGGGTGGGGGGGGTGGGGGTGGGGGGGGGGGGTGTCTGACAGCACAGAGGGAGAGGCGGCGGTGCCCCGGGCCGCCCGCGGCTGGCTGAGTGATGCTGTGCCGGACGCAGGCCCGGCAGCAGTGACGCCACCGCTTCCGCTGGCCGCCGGTGACGACAGGCGGTGGGAGCGGGGCGGGGCGCGCCGTGCTGAGTCAGGCCAGCACCGGGCGGCCTCGCCTCTGCCGGCCCAAACGGTGGGAGAAGGCAGATAACGCGTGAAACGGCTGCTGAAAAAGCATTTCTCTCCTTGAAGAGAGGAAATAGTTTGAAAAAAGATTTCCCCAGGGATGAGCAGCCCCTGACTCCCTGTGAAGTCCCCGTTACGCCGCTGGCCTGTCTTCGCAATTCGCTGACAACAAGCGGTAGTGCTGCACAGCCAATCCTTAGGAAACTAAAATTTATCATTCGGCAAAACAATTCCAATATCTTAAAAATAACTTATCCTTCACTGCTTGTGTAATGTTGTGAAGTTATACTACCAAGGAGAGAAAATAAATTCTCCTTTTCCCTAAGCTACTGACTTACTGATCAAAGTACACATGAAATGCTTTTTTTCTTTCTTTAGTTTATTGCCTTATGTATTTGCTAGACTTTTGGAACTTCTTAACCCATCTGCAGTTTTGCTTTGATCGGGTCTGTGGTATAACAGCGCTGAGAGTAGTCAGTAAATAACAATAAACGTTAATCTTATTCATGATTTTTTTTTTTTAACCTATGAAGAGGCAGCAAAGTTAGGAAAATTAGCAACAAGTATCAAGTCGAGGTATAGGAACGCTCCTCTTAGTCTTGATAGAACAAGAATTTTTGAGTTGGCTTCCTTAAGGATTTATTATTATCATCTGGTAGCAAGACCAAGTGACTGGAACGGAGGATGACCTGGTTCTTCTTTCTGGCTCGGCCATGGATTTACTTGAACAAAACAATTACCTTCTGTGCACTGCTGTTTGTCAAGCTGTGATACGCTTTGCTGCAGACAGGGAAGCTGTGACAAAGAATAAATGGAAATGTTTGGGGGGGGTCTTCCTTTGTAGACAGTGAGATTGCTGAAAAAACAACTTTTAAAATATACTTTTTTGGAAGTATAAAGATGAAAAATATATATTATTTACTGCTTACAGTGGAGCCCCAGTGCCGCAGGGTTGTGCAAGTATCGAGGCTATTCACGTATTTCTAGACCTAAAGCATTTTTAAAATGGAAAACTCTTAACTCACAACCCCTTTTCAATGAAAACAATTCATTGTGAAATCCTCTCTCACTTTCTGTCCTTGTTTTCTTTTTCTCCTCGTATTGGTAACTTTTCCAAATGAACTTGTAAAAAAAAATTTTAACAGTAGGTAAGTAGCAGTAGGCTTGTCAAGAATCCACGGTGTACAACGCAGCTTATGTATTTTACATCCAGCTTTTAAAAGGTCGCCATTACTCAGCCTCTTTCTCTTAGTCTATTGTGTTTTCTGTTGGCTTCAAGACAACTTAATTTACCTTGCATGTTAACATAAAATCTGACTGTATTAAGAGCAATATTGAAGTTTTTAATTTCAAGCAACTTTTTTCTATTCGTTTAGTGAGAAATTGAAATGATCACCCAATAGCGATGTTCAGTTGTTCCCCTTGGAATCCTTTATACATGACACATTTTTTTTCTGGTAAGCCTAAATATTATGGTATCAGTGAATGCAGGCTGATTGGACAGTGTTTAAAAAAAAAACAACAAACCAACCCAGACCAAACAAAACAGTGACTGTAAATTTGCACTGCAAGGGAAAACAGGAAACTGATACTAATTCTGAGATGTGATTCATCAGCTGGTGATGAAAGCACTTTTTTTTTTTTTTTTTTTTTGAAAGGTCCTTGGGTTCTTTGAAGGAGTAATTCATTAAAAGGAAAAGGCAGACAATGTTAAATGCACCTAGTTCAAAGTATTAATATACTACTTCGTCTCTGTTGAATTAAGCCAATTGCATCAAAACTTCAGGAGTACTTAATGATTATTAAATCATGTCTCTCTCCACTACGTTAACTCGCAGTTCTTTTACAAACATTATGCTTCTGACTATATTAAGTTACCTACCAGTATTCCTGATTATTTTAATTGTTTTCTGCCATGATGATTGCTTGCCATTCAAAACATCCTCAGTAAGTGGCTTCTAATTTTGCTTGCTCTAAATCTCGCTAGCTGTACCTGATGCACCTGACTTCTTACAACTGAGCCTGCAAAAGTCCACTTACAGTCAATTTAACAAAGGAAAATGATCTCTTGTAGAATCCAAGTCCAAAATTTCACCAGTGGTTCCCATATCCAGTTCAAAATTGGGGGGGGAAGGAGGAGTTATACCAGCATTTTGGAATGATGCTCTAACTGATGTAATTTCCGTTCTTTAAATTAAACAAGCCCTTTAGGGTAAGATTTTTCAGCTTCTTGTAGCAGCTGTTGTGCTAAATTCATCGCTTCTGTTAAAGAGGCCTCAGCATAATCTCTCCACAACATGATGTGTTTTCCGAAGCTTTTTCTTGTATATCTTTGTGGGTTTTCAGATGCTTATTTTAGAAATTATTTTCTTTCAGGATTCCCTTAACTCTGAATCTAGCCCTTGGTAAATATGTATGGGGTGTTTTTAACTTGTATTTAGGGCTTGAAACATCATTATTTGTTCGTTTTTATCGTGCTCACATGAGAAAAGCAAAGCTAGAAGTTTAGACTTTTGGTGGCAATAGTGTGAAACTGATTATGTGGTAAAAGTATTGGGTTTTATGAATTAATATTCTCACTTATTTTGAGTTACTTCCCCTTTATAGGTGTCCCAGCATGTTTTCTTTTTCCTGAAACGCTGCTATACTGAGCAGATGTTGAACTCCACTGTAGGCTGATGCGGGCAAGGCTACGAAGGACTCGATAGCAGCCTGCAACTGCCGGAGCTACCACGATGACAGTGCTAAACTCTCCTTATTAGTGACAGATGATGTAAGGGCCACAAACCGTGACTGAAGAGGTTCAAGCTGGATGCCAGACACTTCTTCCCCAGCTGGGGGAAAGAGGAGGGGAGAGGAGGTTTTACAGACCCAGCTCCACACAGCCCTGCCACGGGGCTCTGCGGTGGCCCCGCCAGATTCAGTGACTTCATTCAATATCGCATCAGTTTGAAAATCCTTGTTCTTTTCCTCCACGCTGGCACTTCGCTTGTGTTAACAGCTTTCCTGAAACAAACTACCTCCAAGACTTGGTAAGGCTTTACCGAGAGAGTCTTACCAAGCAAGACTTTGTAAGACAAAGTATGGCTATGTCCCCTTCTTCTTCCCATCGCTTCTCAATCGCAGTTGACCTCTTCAAGGGTTCGGGTCCAGCAGAAGCTGCTTTAAGGCTCGGGTGCCGTAGCCGAAGGGAGATCGCGGGGCAAGTACTTCCCCCTCCCGGCTGAAAGTTAATCGCCCAGAAGCCCCAGCCCCTCCGGAGCGGGGAGGGCCTCGCCCCGGCCGCGCAGCTGCGCTCCCCCCGCGGGGCCGGGCCGCGCCGCGCCGCGGCTGCCCGCGCCCGGCGGCGGGGGGGGGGGCGGGCGGGGAGCGGCGCGGCGGCCCCGGCCCGGCCCGGCCCGGCCCGGCCCGGAGCAGGGCCCGCCCCGCCTCCGGCACCACATGATGCCGCCTCTCCTTCCTGCCGCCCCCGTCCCGCGGAGAGCGCGGAGCCGGGCGCAGGGCGGGCGGGAGGAAGTGATTCCGCTCCCCGCCCCGCCGCGGGCAGCGCGCGGCCCCTCCGCCCCCCCCCCCCCCCCCCCGGGCCGGGCAGCGCGGGGCCGGGCGCCTCCCCGGCAGAGCTGCGCGCGCCCCGCCGAGGCCATGGCGCGGCTGTGGCTGCTGGTGCTGCTGGGCGGCGCGCTGGCCCCGGGCGGCGCCTTCAACCTGGACGCGGAGCACCCGGCCGTCTACTCGGGCGCGGAGGGCAGCTACTTCGGCTTCGCCGTGGACTTCTTCGCTCCCGACCCATCCTCGTAAGTGCCCCGCCCCGTCCTGCCCCGCGGAGCCGCTCCCGGCCCGGCCCGGCCGGCCGGCGTCCGCCGGCGCTGCCGCTCCGCGGGGCGGGGGGTCCGGCCCGGCGGCTCCTTGCTTTGCTCCGCGCCGCTCCGCTCCGGCCGAGGGCGGCGTTGCCCCGGCGAGGGGCGAGAGCGCGGCGCGGCCGGAGGAGGCGGGCGATGCGGGGGCCGGGAGGAGGGCGCCGTGTCAGCAGCCCAGCCGCTGCCGCTGGCTCGCCGTGCGGGCTGCGGGGGGAGCTGACGCCAGGGCGGCTCTGGGAAGAGAAGCGATTAATTGATGGGAGGCGTTTGCTCGGCCCGGGCGGGTGGATGGGGAGCGCCGGGACGGAGCCGCGCCGCGCCTGCCCCCGGCCGGGCGGGCGGCGCCGGCGGCAGCGGGGCCCGCGGGGCGGGCGGGTCTCTGCAGCGGGACCCCCGCGCCCCCCTGGGCCCGCGAACCCGGCGGCACCTCCTCCCCCTCTGGGACGGCCCTGGCTGCCGGCACCCTTTTACCGGGAAGCAAAACCTGGTTTCGTGCGGTCGGTAGGCTCTGACCCGGCACAAGCTTTGCACGGCTGGGTTTGCCGCATAGCTCGACCAGTCTGCGGTTTGTGCGAACAACGGTGATAATAAAGACAGTATAGAAAGATGAAGGTATGCTCTTGTGCTTCATTACGTCTCGCGCCTGGGGTTTTGCCCCATGAAATTTCAGAAGTTTTGCCCTTCTCTTTTTTGACTGCTCTTTGCAGAAGTGCCGGGTTTGAGTTGTGCTGTATCGCAAAACTGCTGAGGAGTCTAGAGAAGAAAAAGTTCCCTGTGAATACCCCCGCATCTGCTTCCTGAACGTGTTCTCGTTTCATGTTAAACGAAAATTGGGCAATGCGCCGTAGCTGGTTAGCTGCTCTGTTTCAGCCTTTCGAATAGTCGCGTCACTAACTTTCAAAGTCGTCGTGTTGCCGTAGTGAATTCATCTTTTTCTCAAGTGCAGGCTACATGAAGATCCAGCTTTTGCCACTTTTTTCCCCTCCTTTCCCATCTTAAGAAAGGGCTGGAAAAGCTGCTGGCTTTGGCCATGCTGAGGAGATTTTTCTCTTTCTCTTGATCTTTAGCTCATAAAACTTTATAAACAAGTTCTATAGCTATTGAGCAAGTCTTTTTGCAGTACCTCAGCTAGCCTTGTTTGCATTTCTTTATTGCCTGCAAATACTGGAAGTCATCCTGTCTTAACTTGCGTGTGTTGCAACATCTTTCTCTGCTATCTTAATCCTGTAAGTCTTAGTACTAAAAGAAAAAAGCTTCTATTTCTGTCCCTCCCTTTATTTTTAAGTCAGCGTGTGTGGCTGCAGAGTTATTGGGAGACTGGTAAATGCATATAGTAAACTTTCTTTCTTGCTTTCCGATAAGGAATTGTGTGACCCAGCTCTTGTTGAAATCACTATTTGGAGCCTTTCCATTATTTTTAGAATAACTATTGACCGCAGAGTGCATGGCTGTAAAAGAAAACAGTCTTGGCTTTTTTTTTTTTTTTTTTTTGAGCTTTGAACACTAGTGATTTTCAGACAGCATGGAAGACTCCTTCAGATTTTTAAGGGAATTGTCTCCTCAGTTTTTAGCTGTGGTTAGAAGTTAGCCTGTGTCTGCTAAGCTAAAGTCTAGTACTGCACTTTATCTTAAATTTAAAGCTTTATCTTAAATTTAACCAAGTAGCTATGCAACTTCTACATGAACAGGCTCTTAATGGTGCTAAATTTTGAGTTTATGCCTATGGAGACTGATCTTTTTGCCTATTGAAATAGCCAGAAATACTGGTATGCAGCGTCCTCCAGACATAGGCCCGCGTCTTCCCCGTTGTTGAAGAAGGATCAGCACAGACACGATGCAGTCTGGAATGCCTGCAGATTCCCTCAAGCCGTTGGAGGGGAAGGAAAGGTAGCGATGAACAGCGAGCTCAGCGATGTTGGCAGTTAAATGCTAGGTAGAAAACTGAGTGAACGGTTGTGCAGTATGACTAGCAAAAGGTCTTTAGTAAAATGAGCCTTGTTTTGTGGTTTCTATTGAGTCTGGTGTGTCACTTGGCTCCTACAGCTTTGTTGTTGCTTTGGTGAATTTCTATTTATCGTCTGTTCTTTACATGAGCACTAGAGATTAAGTAAATTTAGTTGAGCTAAAGCTATTTGGATTGACTAGCCTGACAACAAAGGAGTATAATTAGTTCTTGAACCCTCAAGCTGCTGTTTCATAGTCTATTTTGACCTGCTAGATACCAAAATAAAGCATATTTAGAAGTCCGGTATGAAAGACCTATTCCAGGAGTCAAAGTGATAGTCTTGTATCAGGGTGCTATGTGGTGCCTGACAGAGGGTGTAACTATAACACCAAGTGACCGAACACAACTTTATAAAAACTGAAAAAGGTTTCTCATACACGCTCTGTTTTTAAAAGAATTGCATTTGATAGTCTGTCTTCCAGTATACAAGTACATGGAAATACCAGTTTCCCTTCATTGGCCCATGGCAAAGCCCTGGCAAGTGGTTACTCCTGGAAGTGCGCCTACTGAAGTTGAACTGCTGAGGGTGTCAATGCACTCCCAGTCTTGGCCGCAGCATTGTGTTGGGAAAGATGGCTGCATCATGTAGGAGATAGGCAGTATGAACGCATAGCTGGTATATTCCCATGGAAATAACGATTTTTCCTCTATTCCCCCTTTCCAAAAGTCTGTGGACTAGAGACTTCTTTGTATTTAGGTAATTTGTACATTATTATAAGACCAATGACAAAATCTGCTCGTTGGGTCTATGGTGATAAAAATGCATTTTTTTTGCTGTGGGAAAAGAGGTGACTAAACCTTTGTGGAGTCCCGTAACGATTCCTTTATTGGTAATCTTGTTAATAAACTTCATCACAAAGATTATCTTAAGAAAGATTTAAAATACATGTTTAGAATGGGAACGATTTATTTTTTAAACAAGTATTTAATTTGGGGGCTTCTCAATAGCTAGGTATACAAGAGTAAAGTGGGAAGCAAGCTACCACTTGTTTAATAGATTGTAATTATAATAATTAATGTGTTTCTTTACTTGGCATTATGATGTTTATTTTTAAGCATTTCTGTTATGCCCAGAGAGAACATTTTAAGTTGATTAAATCATTTCAAATTCTTGTTCTTGGAATCTAGAGAGTCTATGAATGGCAACTAAGGAAAACAAATGGATTGCCTGCTAGCTTGGGTTTTCTATCAGGGTCCACACCAGGAAATTTTTAGCGTTCTGAAAATTCACCTGGGTAGAAAACTAGTAGCTTATGTTGGTCTTCATATGGAGTTGAGCTTTGATGATGTTAGCTCTGTACTAAAGTGAAGTCTGGAAGATGACTTGAAAACCAGAGCAAGTTTGATAAGTCTGGATCTGCCTGCCTGCAGACATTCTCTCCAACCAGTCTTGCACCTTGTTCAGCTAACCCAATTTCAAACCTAAATTACTGTAATGCCTGATATGGGATGATAAGATTTGCTCTTGCAAGCTATAGTCTCTCTTAAACAGTCTAAATGGAAACAACAGACAAGATTCTGATGAAAAGAAGCATTTAGTTTTACGTCTCCTATGTGTCTTTGTCTATATTTCAAATTGACTTTCTCAGGAAAGTGCTGATGAGTCAGGTGTGTCTCAGAGGTGTTGGAGTTCCTGGAAGATGTTAATAACCTTGTTGGAAGATGCCAAGAACCTTGTTTGGTCTGGCTTTTTATTCGGTCTGTTTCTGGCTTCACAACTTCTGAATTTTACCACCTGAAGAGGCATAATTTCATGGCAGTTCCTGCTCAGAGTGCACTTAACATGTTCATATAGGCAGAGATTTACAAAAGCACATCAGATCTTAATAAGAAAATGATGACGGTGTAATGAATTTCAGTAAAGATTCATTAATGTACAAACCTGTGGTTGACAGTCACTTGGGTACTTGGAGATTTCTTTTAGAAGAGCATTTGCTAATACTAGGCTGACTCGCTACTTAGTACCTTCTGAGCTCAGAAGCACTACTGTTTTGTTTATATATTGTTTCCATTCTTGACTGACTGACTTGAATTACTCTTACGTACAAAATTAACCAAAAATTATGCCAGCCGATGACTTTCTTAAATTACAGAAGTGCATGGTTATGTTCCGCTGCATACATACTTTTTTTTTTCCTTTCAAAAATATGTATGAAATGTTTGTCTCATTTTAAATATAATTTTAAGTAGAACAGAATACTTTAATTTTCTCTTCTTTTGTCTCTTCTTTTTGGTAATTGTTTTTTTGCCTGCTTTTGCTTGCAGAAAAGAGGGACCCAAGACCTAAAACCTAATGTGAATTTCTCTGAAACTCAAGGTAGTTCTAGTCAGATTTAGATTTGAATGGGCAAGGCTTTTGCTTTATTAACTCTTAAGATGTCGTATAGTAACAACGTCCGTGCCTTAGGTGTTGACACCTTTGTTTTATTTCTTCTTTTTGCTGCAGGATATTTCTTCTGGTGGGAGCTCCAAAAGCAAACACTACCCAGCACAACATCGTAGAAGGAGGCCAGGTGCTCAAGTGCAACTGGAATTCAAACAGAAACTGCCAGCCGATTGTATTTGACTCCACAGGTAACGTGTCGTTCGCCGTGGGGGGAGATGGGCTGCCTCTGCTCTAATCCTGGCGTGAGAGCACAGAAGGGATTCAGATTCACGTGGGGTTTCTTGATGGTCTGTGTGAATGCAGCCATTTTGGGACTGGCAACTAGTCAAGGCTTGTTGTTGTGTTTTTTTTTTTTTTCTTTTCCCTCTCTCTTTCCTCTTTTAGAATTCTGTTGTCCTTGGTATGTGCTGAAAGCCTGAGTGAGCATACATTATTCTTCTTTTGTTTTGACCTATTTATATTTGTCCTGTGTACTTTCCAGCAGTCCTAAAACATTTAGCAGCCTAATTCCCAGTAAACCCCAAGGGGTTTATTGCCTATTAAGAACACGGCATGTGAGAAAAGATACTTTCTAGTATCAGCAAAGGTGGTATAGGCAGAAATACGCAGAAGTTTAATCTGAAAGTGGGAGTATAAACTTCAAACTGTGGAAAAAATATATTTTTTTTATTTTTCCCCTCAGTATTTGTCTATAATATTAATATATTAATATAGTATTAATAGTATTTGTGACATTTATGATAGCAGCACTCAGGGTGCCTCAGGTCAGAGGCATTACTTAGCCATTTCTGAAGCATACTGAAGCTGAGCAGCAGCAATGCTGACATTAAGCATTTCACTCAGGCTTCATGCTCTGGTACACATAGTGATTTCCATAAGCTGTGGCAGGTCATATGAGCACGCGCTGCGTGTGCTTTCCTGCTTGAGCCATTCAGTGTTGAATCCTGTTTTCCACAGCGTGTTTCAGGCCAGCGGAAAAACCTTTCCATGTCATGGGAGTGGATTAGCAAGACCCATGTGGTAGGGCAGAGGAAACACCTGTGCTTTTAAGGTCTAGTTGGTTGTAATTCATTCTTGCCTTTGCTGGTATTTTGACTTGGTAATCTAAAGGCTATTAGATTTATGCAGCCTTCGTAGATCGCGTATGATACAGCGGAGAAGCTGCTCTTGCAATTCCATTGTCAAGGTATAGTGCAAAACGTGGGTGGTGGTCAGATTTCTGGAATCCCCATATATTTTTCTGAAAACTATTATGTTACCAGTTCTCTTGCAAAAAAAAAAAAAAAAAAAAAAAAAGTAGTACATAATGGTACATACAGAACCCCAGTCATCATCAGTCTCTTTACTTCACTCTACAGGAATGTTTCTGCCAGATTATTTAAGATCCCTAGTAAGCTGCAAAGTGACATTTTGTCTGCATCTATGTAAGACAGCAGAAATTGCTTCTATTTTTTTTTTTTTTTATTTTGGGCTTATTATTTACTAGAATACAAATGTGCTTTTTGTTTGTTTTTAAAGAAAGAATCTAGATGTCCCTAATTAATAATCACCCCTAATATAATAGCCAAAAAACTTCTGGTAGGGAAAGATGAGCCACATGCGTAGGTTCTAGGTGCATCTTCCAATGGGAATTGCAGTGCATTTGTCTGTTTATGCTGTGAACATTTGCTATAGGCTTTTCCGTGTGCCAGGCAGCGTAAACAGATACAGAGGCCGCACTGCTTTTCTGTGTGTCTGTGCTTAAGGTATATGCTACTGGTCAAACACACAGTGTTTTGCTTATAATTTGCTTTTAAGTAATGGGCATGTTAATTGCTTGAAATTTAACAGTAAAAACAGCAGGTCATAATGGCTTAAGAGGATTTCTTTCAGGCACATTTTAACTCATTCCAGCTTTGTGGTAATGAATTGGGAAATAATGCATTTGTCAATTATTCTCTGGGTGAAAAGGGGCATTGTATTTCAGCGTAATAAAATAATAAGTGCACTGAGACAAAATAAAATGTCGTCTTCTCCGTGCATAATACAATGGTTGATTCCCTACGTTACGATGACAGCGTCTTAACTGCCAACACAGTGTAAACCCCCGCTTCTGCCTGCCCCTACCTCGTAAGGTAACAGGGGTTAGGGAAGGCCTGTGATTCCCTTCGCAGCAAATGGGAAGCAGAAGATTTGCCCACGGACTTGTGGTGCTAATGCGAAGCTGCTTTTTGTAGACGACTAAATGCAACCTCTGCAAGGATTGAGGTTCATCCATCACTACTTCAACAATTGTGTAATATGATTTGTAACTCTGGCGGTATTGCTTAGCCCTGCAATGCAAGGCAGATTTTTATCCCCCCCCCCCCCCCGATTATTTAGCTGTTTTGTTAATGGAAAAAGCAGCACGGGTTCTGTATAATTAATTAGATGGGTTTCTTCGGAGTTCTTTTCTGATTGTTTACATCTAGTGAGAAATCTGACCTGTGAAAATAGTGAGAGCATTTGTACTGGTGCCTTTTCTCTGTTTACCTGTCGATGCCAAACTCATATGTGGAGCTGCAAAATTATAATTACTAGATGGCGTGCCCCTGTTCCTTTTCCTGTTTCCCTGTGCCAGATAGCATAGCTGGCAGATCCCGGACCACGTCAAGCCACTGCCTCTTGCACACAGTGCCTGAGAGCAAGGAAGAGGCTGTGTTTCTGTGCTGTGAACAGAGCAAGGGAATGGAGGAAAGAGCAAGTCTTGTTCTGACTGTGTGAGGTTGTGTTTGTCCGCTTGTCTCGTGGTTGTATCGCAAATAAATATGAGAGTAGGGTTTTACAGAGGTCCAGCAAGCAAGGGTTTTTTTTCCTCTCTCTCTTATTATTATTCTTTTCTTTTTAAACATTCCTTGTTTTTTAGGTAAGTTTTCCTCCAGCTTTACGGGTCCTTTTCTCTTCCCCATCCGCACAAAGGGCACACTGAGCTCAGCTGCACAGCAGTGGCTGCAGAGGATTGGGTTTTATTTTGTAACACTTGCTTTTGGCTTTAATATTGTATTAGCACAGAAGCGTGGTCATGTACATGAGAGAAGTGCAACAGATACTGCGTAGCCCAAGAGAGAAGGTACTAGCTGCTTTATGTTAGTCTTTGGGGGAGTTGTTCAAGCCCGTACCTTAAATACCAGCGTTGCTTGTTACTTGCATTCACCCTCAGCCCAGCTCCTCTGGAGGAAAGCGGTACGGAATTAAGCTGACGGTTCCAGTAGCACCAAATTTACTACTTTGTTTCTTCCTTCTTGTGTGTGACAATTCAGCTCTTTCAGGAGGGGAGCTGGGCAGTGCGAGTCCATTCGTGGGACTCGCATAGCTCTCATGCTGAAAATACATTTATTTCCTTCCCTTTCATGCCCTCCCCCCCAGCCCATAACATAAAAAAACCCTCATTAAAGCATATATTACATTCTTTTAAACTGCTGACTGAAAAAAAATGTTCTTTCACTGTTCCTACACAGCATATATTCTCATTTAAAACAGCAATATATTTGTGAAGAGGAAGGGGGATCTCCCCGTGTCCTAGATCTCCCAGCACGATGGTTACACTCGTGAAAATACACTAGAGAATATTCTGTATATATGTCTGCATGCATGTGTTTCTGTGCATGTTATACTAATTGCTTTTGACGTTCTGGTATACATGGTGGCTTTGGAAGGCAAAATGTTTATATCACACATTAACACTTCCCAAATGTAAAGATGCTTCTCTGTGGGACTTCTGAGCATTTCTGCATTGACATCAGTTGGCTTTGATTTAACATAGTTATGACTATGTGAAAATTGCATAACAAACGTGTGTGGTAGAAAATGCCCTCAAATTCAGGGGTGCGTATAGCTGTGCTGCATGTGCTTGTGTGTATTTGGCCAGAAAGTTAAAGTAAATTTTTTTAAAGGCTTTCAAGTATCATTAGGCATGCATTTCAGGTTGGCTTTTGCTCATTCTCAAGATAGTATATTCTTCAAAATTGTTGTAAGTGTAAACAATATTAGTAAATCCTTTTCTTTGCAAGATGTTTTATATTTCACATTCAAATTACCAAAACCCACAAGTTATAGGTCAAGGTGGGTAAATATTTGTCTTCATTCTTATCTGTTTTCCACACCAGACAATTTTGTGACTGAAAATTTTGTTTATTTTTTGTTTTAATCCATAGCAATAGGGGAATGTTCTGAATCTCATGAAGAAGAAAGGATCTTGGAAAGCAAATGGTGGAAAAACTGCTCTTAGAGCTTGCCAATCCCTACTACGATGCTTTTTACAAGACTGACTGGAGAGGTGGTTCCTCTCTTAGAAAGCTTAACAGTTGGCTTCATCTGCCAACTGCTTAGCAGCTTTTTCCAGGAAAAACATATTTCTTGTGGGTAAACTGTAAAAGGAATGCACTTAATATAGCAGTCCATTTTCTGTTTCTGATCAGTTTTGAGACAAAGGTCCAGAACCATTTGTTTTAAAGACGCATCTAATATCTCCCTCCCCTTTTCTCCTTCCACAGCATTCAGGGACTAGCACAGCAAAGCTTGCATAGGTAGTACCAAGTATTAGTGAAAGTATTTCCATAATCTTGCTCAGGGAAAAGATTCTTGAAAAGTTAAAGTTTTTTCTGCGAGTTATGTTTATTTTATATAGTTGTCCATTTTTTGTGTATGAAATTAAAGATGTTTTTTCTGTGCAAGAGGAGGATCAAAAGCTCACTGAGCCAGACAACAAAACCAGTGAGCAGAGGGGTGGTCAAATGTGCTTTTTAGGAAAAGCAACAAGTCATCTTTATGCTTTTATTTGTGTATTTTACAGTTTGGCATACATGGGGTAGCAGGGTGGATACACTTAGCTAATTGTCTGACATCTAGATAAATACCTCCGTTATTTGACCCTGGAATTTTAGAGAGCAGGATCGCTCTGAATTTTCATTCTGACAAACAAATTCTTCAGAGACCCATGTAACCAGTTGGCGTTAATCAGACTGTACACGTGTGAGCAACATGTAGCAAATTAATGTAAACCAAATGAGTTTCCTATGTGCTTGTTTTCCAAAAGGAAACAATCTTCATAATTATTCATGTTATTTTACTTTTCATCTCTGGGGTTCTAGCTCTTCATCAGTCAAGAATACTGGGAAGTGGGTTGGTAGAAGTAGCATTTCTTTGTGCTCCAATGGCTTTTTATAAAAATGTAACAAAACGGTTTTGTGATGATAAAGTTTCTCTTGCAAAAACCTGCCAGTTTTTTTTTAATGAAAACTTTGAGATATGTACCTGCTCCAGTACGGGATGCTTGAAAGCGCAGCTCTTTATGTCAGTATTAAAAAGTGCAGTACTGAGACCATTCCAAGAGCTTCTGCATTTAGAGTAATCTGATGAAATGCAGACAGCTCTGCGAACTGTTACAAAGGAAAATACACTCATAAAACAACTTTGAACTTCTATGCTAATGAATTGCAGATTTCTCGAGCAGATTTCGTTTTTAGCACAGAAAGATCTGCTTGCTCAGACAACGTATTGTTTTGCTCTTCTGAGAGGCGGTATAACAGAGCAACGCGCTGCCAAATCGTCATTCCTTCTTTTGGTAAAAGCTTTCCCTACTGCTTTCATTCTCCGTATCAGATCTCGGAATTCCAGGTTGGGGAAACTTGCAGAAGCTGTTGAATACCAAAAACGAAGAGCATCTCAGATGTTTTCAGCTCTGTGTGGCGTGTTTTTATTGCTTTGGAAAAAGAATTCAGTGTAGCCTCTGGCTGCATAAAGTTTTCTCACTTCGACAGTCGTACTGTCCCTCCTCTCCTCCCCTTCCCATGTGTTTTGACGCACCAGAGTAATTTTAGAGAAATGATTTGTTCTTAAATATTTTTATACGAAGTTCTTTTAAGACTGGTTATTTTGATCTGTGCTAAAAGAGGAGAAAGAAGCTTTTAAAAAGGAAAATACTTATAAAAATTCTCCTGATTTCTCCTTCTGTTTGCACGTTTGTTTTATTTTTTTCTGTCCCCAAGTGGGTGATTCTAGACAATAGGAGTCTTTGTTTGGAAGCCTAAACCACCAGTTTGGCATGCCTGTATCTAGCCATGACCTATTTAGTTTGTAGTGGGTATTTTAACTGCCTCGCGCAGCTTCGTGC
Organism: Platalea leucorodia; assembly: GCF_965183815.1. NCBI lineage: Eukaryota > Metazoa > Chordata > Aves > Pelecaniformes > Threskiornithidae > Platalea > Platalea leucorodia. Next base: position 65,984,965 of record NC_138827.1, read on the forward strand.
TGTAGCATTGCACAGCGTAAGATCTGCTGATGTTGGGAAGTTATGCCTGGTGTGGGTGTCATGAGCTTATATTTGCCTTTTGGGGATTTTGATCATTTGGGCAAATGAGCCAGTTGTTCATAACTCCATCTTTTCCACTTACGGAATAAGGAGGATAAGGAAGTATGGGATAGGTCGGTATTTTGTGAAAATAACGTGCTTTAACACAGTACTGTGTTATTTTTGTCTGATTGTTTTATTAGTACTGGGGTGCAATCCGTATGGGGATTTCAATCTCGAAGGCTATCGATTTAGTCAACAACAAAGCAATAACTCTTGTGAAGACCATTCATTCATTTGTAGTAAAATGGATTGGTTTTTATCTCACTAAATCTATCACTACCTCAGTCCCATTGAAGTTTGGTTGTTACCCTTACTGTGTGTGCTGGTATAACCGCAGTTTGCATTGGGCTCTGGGTACTGCTCTGAATACAAAAGAGGGCGGCAGAATGTATAAAACCTCCTCCGCGTGTTGTTATAGCTGACAGTGGAAAAATGGTCATGCTTTTGTGATTAGGTAGACTCCTGCATGAATTCTGTTGGCTCTGTGTGTGTGTGTAGCTGGATCTCAACTGCATGACAAGTTGGAAAAAAAAGTGTCTGTCTTACATTAGGCAAAGGGAAAAGATGCTGCTGTTCCAGCATCGCCTGGGGAAAGAAGAGGATTCATAGCTCAGAAGAGGGAAGGAGAGTAGTGGGAAGCTCTGTATTCCTGTCTCCCTGAGTCATTAGCAAAACACTGTGGCTAAACCGAGGTTGCTAAACCATCAGTTGCCTTACAGCGCGAGGAGTTTCAGGTGAAGATAAGCTTGTACTCACTCGCTCTTGCCTCATTAAGGTTGAAAGTGCTGAGATTTTGGATGGAAGATAGCTAGCTGTATACCATGTAAAGTTCTCATACTATGGAAACAGGGGTCTTGTATATTTTTTGTCTTTTGGCTAGCTGCATAAAGTTTTCCTTTACCTAGATGGGGCAACGTCATTTACTTTTAATTGAGATGGTTACAGAGACGTTTATTTTAATGGAAATTCTGTGAATTGGGTGACTATTTAAATTTTACAACTTATGTATTCATAGTAGGCTGACAATCAACCAGGTTTCATCAGTTCACTGCCTCTTGACTCATGATCACCTCAGTTAAGTCTGGCACTCAGGATTGGGGCAAATGTTTTAGTTGTTTTCTCATTACCATGCAAGCAGGCGGGCTACAAGTTACGACTCTATCCGCTTACTCAACTGCGATCATTTTGCAGTAACACCATTGTTTCTGTAACTGATAACATTTACATTGGAAAAAGAAGGTGCCAACTATCCAAAGCTGATAGCCGAAAGATATTCAGCACTGAAAGAACTTTTGATCTTTTTATTATTATTTGGAAGGTGGCTTAGACTATTTTTTTTTTTTCTGCAATTTGTACTCCGCATCCCTCCACATCAGTTTCCATTTATAAATTTAAATCCCGTGTAGCACAGTAAAGTGACAGTGTTCCATTGGTCCAGCAGCAGCAACGCACCTATGTAATGGATTTTTAAAGCAATTCTGTTCCTGCCTTGACAACCCCATCACCCCACCTGGAAAGTACTTTGTGAGACAAAGCGCTGTTGACTTGGCATGTCAGCCCTTTTTCCCTAATGAAAGAGTTATGTAAAATCATCATGTGATGTCTACTACAATGAGAAGGAGCAAAGGAAAAACCACAGCATAAGCTGCCTTTACAGATACAAAATAATACCCTATGGTCAAATGACATAGTCCTGGAATTAACGACCCATCAAGTAGAAGTCCTCGTAGCGGCTGCATTTTAGTCTGACAAATAGCATTGTGTAAAAACTCTGAACGTTTTCTTGAATAAACCTAGTGAGAACATAGTTTGTATTGCCTAGATATATTTGTTTGAATGCCTATTTAAAATGTACATCATTGGCTTAGAGACGTTTCTAAGGTATTCTTGAGACACGGTAAATTGAAAATAATTTAGAAATACAAGAAAAACAGCAGTGGCTATAAGAACCGTTATAGCAGTGGCTGACTATATTACATCAAAACGTTGGTGTGGATTTATAAATCCCTGTATGTTTAAATCCTACCGGTATTACAGTTTGCTTCATTTAATGTAGGCACTGTTTTTAGAGAGTACGGGGGAAGGCTCTTTTTTTTTTAATAACTTTTTAATGAAAGTTCTACCATGATAAAATAATAATAAAGTCAGGGTCTTTATACTAAAACACAGAAGTGCTGAAGTCAGTCCTGTGTCTTCCCATGACAAATCTTACTTTACAGTATAGCTAAAACACCTTATTTAACTCTGATTTGCTTCAGTGAGGGCTCACATTTAAGGGTTCTTTGTTTGTTTTCCCCAGTCAGAAACACAAATGGTTTCTCATTTAACGCAAGGGGATTTTTGATGACAGGGTGTTTTCCAGATTTCCTCATAAAATTAGTTTCTCTTCTGGACCTGAGGGAAAGGCTCATAATCTATTTACACAGTGTTTTCCTGGGGAGAATTTTGAATGGGGGTGGGTAAATAAAGGTTACTTTTCTTCCTTAATAGGGAGTTAACATCAGATTTGACCTGTATTTAATGTTTGCAGTTTTTCATTTGAAAAGTTCGTGTTTCCAGTGTACGCGCTTTCTACTTGATGTAGTTTTTGTGTCTCAATGCACTTTCTGCTGTCACAGCCAGTCTCAGGCTGAACAGCAACCCCCTCTCCCCAAGACCCCCCCAGCCTTAGTTTTAGAGAACCTAGTGAAGCTTTGAACACAGGATAAACTCAATATAAAGCATCTTAACCTTGTAGCAGATGTTGGTTTATGTTATGTGCATCTGCACTGACTTTAGACAGTTGGCTAAGATGTTTCTAAAATATTTTTGCAATAGTAGCATGTTATAAATAAATGAAATTTATTTAGCCAAATTGCCTAATGGAGCACATTTTACTATGTGGTTGGGGTTTTTTTATGCATAAGAATTCCTAATTTATTATTTAGGCCTTCATAAATTGCGATGCTGGCTTCTGAAGCCATGACATTTGGAACATAATAAACTTGAGGTCATGTTCATTTGCTTTCTGATTTGGAGATCTGAGTTTTTTATATGCCAGCTTCTGACTAGATCTCAAAGCCTAGATGTTTACTTATTACAATAAAATTGAAGAGAGGTTTTCAATATTATCCTCAATTTAGAGCTGAATCAGGGCTTTTTCAGGACTGTAGAAAAAATAATTTTGCCCTCTGAAGACTGAGGGAGAGGTAGGTTTTTGTAGCTGCCATCCTGGAAACTCAGTCTTCCTTGGGCAGGGGCAGCGCCTGCAGCTCAAGAATGCACAGGGAAAAGGCAGAGAGGGGCTCTTTTGGCAGCATGAGCTGGTTAAACTACTGGTTCCCCTCCTCTCCAGTGCAGTCAACGTGGAGTTTATGGGTAGATGGCACCAGTAACCAGTAATGTCTTTTTTTTTTTAAATTGCTTTGTGCTGTCTCAGCTGGCTCATTCAGCTGAAACTTGAACTAATTTTCTTAATATCTGTGGTAAAATCGGATTGCTGATAATGCCAAATGGCTGCTTACCTGCTATTGCAACATGACCATTCCTTCTACGTGCTGCCTATTGTTTTAAACTTAAATGGGAAGTTTACATCCTCGGCACTTTTATAGTACCCAGCACAATAGGATTCTGCTTTACACTATAAAACTGCTATACTACGTTTCATTTTAGTCATAGATACATAGCGCTGTATAAGTATCCAGCAGTAGAGAAAGGTGTAAAACGCCATGCCGTAACTGTTCTTGAGTTTTATATTGTTTATAGCTTTGTTCGGCAAGTAAAGCCGAGAGATTTCTTTGTATTCGAGAGTAGCTGGACAAATAGAGGGTAGAAGCCAAATCTGTCTTTCTAGGCTGTGTAACCTTGGGTGTGGTTACAAGCAGAATAAATCAATTTTAAGTCCCTGATGCTGCCAAAAAGGATATAGTTCCAAGCCATATATTTCTGTCTTCTCCCCAGCAGCTTAGCACTACTTCCCTCCCCATGCAGTCAGCTGGGTTGGTCCCTGATTCAGTTGAATATTTTTTTAGTAGGGTTCATTCTTAGGTGGTTCATGTTCTCACTATGGGACCAAAAGGTAATAGTGCCAAGACAGAGGCTGGCAGCAGGAACATATGGACAGGAGCAAATGGGAACTGCAACCCCTTTTGGTGGCAGCTTCATCTGAAACTATCCCAGTTGTGCAACTGCATCCGTTGAGCAAAACTCTCCTTGGGTGGATTTTCATGAGTTAAAGTCAAGAAGGGGAGAAGATGATGATAAAACCGGGATTTGAGAAGTGTGCTCAAGACAATTCCCTATTTGGAAAACATCTTGATCTGGTTTTGGTTTTCTGTGCTATGAGAAGGTGACATGCAGGTCTCCAGACTCCGCTTCTGTCTGTGCAAAGGTGACAGTATAAATGTTCAAGTGTATGTAAATCTGTGCAGATGTGCTAATCGTCAGGCCCTCCGTGTCTTTAGCACGTGTTCAATAAGAGAGTGGAGGAGGGGGTGACAGAAGGAACTGTTTTTTTTTTTAATTACCTTTGATGACATTAGAGAAAACACAGTGGTTCTCTGTGGTGCTATGCGCTTGGCATTGATTTCTACATAATCAAAGAGCAAAAGTAGTCTGGATACTTGCTTGCTTTGGCTGACTGCAGATTAGAATCACTTTTGTTGTCCTTTCCATGGGATTTTCCTAATGGAAGTAACACAGTCTCTGGAGACAAAACATTCTTTACAAGGTGTAAGATAAGCAGGGAAGTTTTGATTGGGGAGGTCACAGGTCTCTGATTCATAGCGGGGTTGGGTTTGGGGATTCCCCCTAGCAGCCTGTGGAGCTGATGTATGGCCATCGGCCTCATTGACTCCTTTTAGCTTTAGGCACTGTAAACCAGCGATTGAGGTGACTTTTTTTTACAAGATATGTTTTCCAGAGTGTTATGACCGTTCTCTTATTAGGCTGGCAAAGTTTCCATTGTTGTTCCGATGAAAGTACATAAGAAACATTAGATGATTTAAAGACTTTCAACATTCACACTTGCAGAAGTACCGCTCATTAAGTTGCTTCTACCAGCCTTCATCACCGAACCCTTAACATACAGACACCAGTGCAAATTATCCCTTATTTAACTTACTCCTCTGTATGGCAAACTCTCTAACGTTTTTGTTACGGAATACCCTTTCACTTTATTCGTAAGTGTGCTAGTTGCCGTGCTTTGTACACTGCAGTGACATTCAGAATACAGATGATAACACTTGGTAGAATAGCAGAATTTCTGTCCCGATTCTAGCCAAAGGCAAAACTCACATAATTTCATCAGGGCAATATTTCTTCTAGAAGTATTAGTCCTAACTTGGCTTTGGCACCAATTCTTGAGCAGTGCCGTAATCTGACTTGAAAGTCAAATATCTCAAGTATGAAGTATTTGCTGTGTCGCTGTCAAAGACACTGTAAACTTTGCGCTCTTACAAGAAATCAGTATTGTACAAATGCTTCGTATGTAAAAAACAGCTGTATTTGGCCCTAGATGTAAAAAAGAATAATAATAATAAATCCTTTTTAAAGCCTGTTTCTGTGAAAGGGTGATATCTTCTAGTGTTACTGTTTTCTGCTTTTCTCTGTATGCATCGAAACCAATGACTTAGCTTTTTTTTATTACTGTACAGTTTCTTGTGAAATTATGCTTCTTTTTCCTTTTCTTTGTAGGCAACAGAGATTTTGCTCCTGATGATCCACTGGAATTTAAGTCTCATCAGTGGTTTGGAGCCTCTGTGAGATCCAAAAACGATAAAATCCTGGTAGGTTTTTGATGCCCTTCAAATGCTTCAGTACTGGGATACAGTAGTGGAAAAAAAAACGTTAAAAGATCTGGATAACTCAGAATTTAAACAAAATCCCACTAATCAGGATGGCTTCTCTTTTTTTTCAGAATTTATTGGCTAGCCTTTTTTAACTCCTTATAGACAAAGGTTGTAGCGTTTTTGTCTGGTTTTGAGGGAAGTAGTAGAATTTGTATTCTTGAAATTAGATGTGTTATAAATTCTTGAACTCTTTACAACTGTTGCTTTAAGAAATTATTATTTCTAAAATTCTTGCGATAAATCAGCTATTTCTAAAAATACAAACTGGCGATACTTCTGCCCCAGCGCTGGTAGTATAAATCTTCTCTAATACATGGTACATTCGCCAACATTTTTTTTTGATTACTGTTTTCTAGAAAATTGGAATGCCATTGTATTATTCTATACCTCCCAGCATTTTGAAGAGGAGTTTGTTTTCTTGCTGACATGGTTTCTTCCTTAGGCCTGTGCCCCATTGTACCACTGGAGGACTGAAACAAAACAAGAGAGAGAGCCTGTAGGAACTTGTTACTTGCTTGCTGGATCTAAATCTGTGGAATATGCACCCTGCCGGTCAAGTAAGTGTGGAGTCCTTCATTACTTTTCTGTTTGGAATTTCTCTTGTGTTATATTTTGTGTATGTTTGAAGCGGGGTGTTTTACAGGTATTTTCCCCTTCCATGTATAGCCTCATAGCAATTAGAAAAAAAAAACTAAGCTAGGTCCAGACATCTGAATTCACCTCCACTTGATGTTCAGGATGCAGACCTTGCTTTCTCTACTGTAGGCCAGCGGAATGTCTTAGATCCAAGTATCGTTGGAATTGAGGACTTCAGTTTTTGAAAGGACCACTTCTGTAGTAATCACTCAAGCAAAATTATGTAGCAAGTGCTTTTTCAAAGACCAACTCTAGAATTTTCTGAAGCTTAATTATTGTTATTCAAGTAATTTAAAGAGAAAGCTCATTTTAGAAGACAAGATTTTGTACAAGTAGGTTCTGATTTCTGTGTATGCATACATACGTATCAATGCATTGTTTTAATTATATTCATTGTTAAACACCTGACTCTTATTTTCCGAACGCTTTGCATCCATATCATGTAGTTGAGTTGGTAGATTATTCGGACACAATTTTTTTTAAAATGTAGAAGTCAAAGTTGAATGTTCAAGCTAGGATTTTATTTTATTTGCTGAAAATCATTGGTGAACAGCAGGAATGAAATCCAGTGTGGTCCAACATAAAAATAAGTTAAATAAGCATATATTAAACTAAATCATGTGTGTTAAGTAGTCACACTTCCAGATAAGGGGATCTCAGCACTTCTAATCGGGAGCTGTATAATTGTAAGATAAACTCAGCCATAACAGTTCTTGCTGGGATGAGTCTCGGTGTGTAGAGATTTTTTCAGCCAGGTATGCTTTTTTTTTTTTTAAGCCAATTCTCAAAATAATTTATGGTTATGGACCTTTCAGATTTTTATTTCATACCAAAAGAAAAACTTGCTCCCTATTTTCCAGATACCTTATTTCCTGAGTAAAAATCGCAAATATTTTTCCCCAAAACTTTTGAAGATTAAATACAAAGAAATACGGAGTTGCTGTTTACTTTGACTGTGTTAGGGTAGAACATACGTTAATGTTATATGTATGTTAGGCCAGCCCTAAAGTTGTTACAGCATTTAGTTGTGAGTTGTTGATAAAGAGAAAATACTGATGTAGGAGAAAAAAAATTCCAAGGTTCAAGTTCAGGAGTGCAAGGTTGCTTAAGAAGATGCATTGGAAAGTATCCACAGAATCATCTGATCTAGTAATGATAATATTTATTTTTCTCTCTCCTTCTTTTTTGTCCATTCATTTTTGTAGCCACTATCGATGCAGACGGACAGGGATTTTGTCAAGGTGGATTTAGTATTGACTTTACAAAGGTATGTGATTCTTTCTCAATTCCTACGGGTCAGCAGACAGTTGCAAGTTAACAACAAGCCTGATACAGACCACATATAAGCACAGCTATTATGAAACTAAATGTAAACTACCATTTCTGGGGGGGGGGAAACCACAACCAAACACATCCTTGTAAATAAAAAAATAACTTCAAACCACTCTGGTATTATAAACCTGTTTCTTCCTACATCTTCACAGCGGCATCCTTTCACCTCTTGTAGGAATCATGTCCTGAACAAGTAATCTGCTTTTCCAGCCTCATGCCATAAACCTCTGCTGCAGCTAGTCCTCAAGTGAAATAAACTGTAGTAGTCAGGTTTTTTGAGACACTTACTTTGGAGGTGCATAGCTAGTGTTACTTCTTGAGGAAGAATAGCTTACTGCTAAAGGGAACTGGTAAACAGTGTTCTTGTGAATTCTGTTTTGCTTTTCTCATCAGCTAGTAGAAGTAGACTTTTTCTTTTTTTGACATCTGTCTTACATGTCTTCTGCTTTTCTGTTTTCCCTGCCTTTTATAGTTCTTTTATTTTCTAAATTCATAATTACTTTTTAAATCCAAGCACAATAAAACTGTGCACAAATCTGAGAACTAGCTAGAGCTTTTTTGTACTGTACAGTTAAATTGTTCAGCATAGTCTGGGCATGTTAAGACCACGCAAGTCCTATTTGTGATGTGGCAATTTTTTGGGTTCCTCACATGTTAGGATTGGGTTATATCCCTTCACTCTCTGCCCAAGGACACTCTTTTTTTTCCTCCAGAGGAAACTGTGCAAAGTGCAGTATAGGGCTGTAAGTGTGAGTTATTTCGCATGTACCGCTCAGGCTTACTGTGCAGACTCTAGCCCCAGTTAAAACCAACCTTGGGGTCTAATCCAAAACCCTAGCTGAGTGGGCGAGCCTGGGTATAAGGTATCTCCAAATCTCTGACCTAGATTTTTCTGAATGGTGAATATGGGAGTTTTTGAGATTAAAACCTGAATAAGTGGCTTAATTATGCAGCAAAGCCTATGGCCCAATTCCGTACTTAGGGAGCAAATTCCCAGCACTGGGATAGCTAATGTGGTTAAAGTTTCATAAAATGGTTTGTGGATTGCAGTTCTACCAAGGAATATGGAGCGGGGGAATTACATCACAGCTTTTCTGAACTAAACTTTCCTGAAGAGAAGTTACAGAAAGTGGCAGGGGAAGAAGTTGAAACTAATTTTGTGTACTGACCTAAAAACATGTTATGATTGCCTTGTAGGAGTCTTAAAGTTTTCTCCTAATTGTATTTCTGTTGTCATAGATTTACATGAGTAGAAGGGTCTATTACAATAAAAGCAGAATTCTGCCTAGAATTTTAAATGGGTGAAATAGAGAAGCAAGTCACTGAAGGCATCTTGTTTGCTATCTTAGCATTTTACGAGATGCATTTTTAATTAATCATTCCTTAAAAAAATAAAATGTATTGGGGTCAGTGAAGCTACAGTGATATGCACGCATGGAATTACTTCCCATAAACATAGGACATGTTCTCCTGTCTTTAGACAAGCTTAATGTGTTTTTTTCTTTTTTCTTTGTCTGTCTGTTTGGTTTTTTTTTTTTTGTTTGTTGTTGTTGGGTTTTTTTTTTTCTTCTCTCCCCTTTTCCCCCCCCTCCAAGGGAGACAGAGTGCTACTTGGAGGACCCGGAAGCTTTTACTGGCAAGGTGAGATACAGCATTTAAGTCACAGAGAAGTTGACCTCTTCGATTTTTCCTTTTATCCTCTTAGTTGTTTTTATCCACACTCCTCCAACCACTGTCAAAATCTTTGTCAATAAGAAAACTAACAGAAATGATTTTATTTGTCCTTCAAAATATTTCCTGAATAAGGCAACCGCAGACTAAAGCTGAAGTAATAATTGTATAGATGTGTCTTTTGTCTTTTAAATAACTCTATGATCATTTTAAAGGCATTTTCCCAGGAATGTGGAATTCGTTTCCACCAACAAGATAAGTTTCCTTTAGGATATTTTGCCTGTTGTTTCAAAATCTACATGTTTTGTAATTTCTGACACATGTATGAAGCATGTATTTTCAATTAGAAATGTACCCTGCAAAGAGAACCATCATTGTTTTCCTTTGACGGCAAAGACGTGTTGCGTTTGTATATATATATTGATCTGTTTGTGCCATGGTGCACGTTTTACCTCTAACTGTGCTGTTTACACAGTACATTACCTATATATTTTGCTAATGTGGGCTTCAGTCAGTATTTGTTTGCAGGATCATTCAGCATTTAGCTATAGCTCTCTGTTCAAAAGATGGTGCTGCTAGAATCAGGACATAGCTGCCAAACTCTGCTGCCTGTTTCTTAATGTAAATACTAATATTTATGAAAGATTTTCTATATCATGCCAGCCTCCATGTAGATGCAGCAGTACAGGAGGCTTGTTTCCAGTCCTATGTTTTAAATTCTGAACAAAATGGAATGATTGAAACTAAACTGCAGATACAATATATTATAAATTATGTTTGTGTATTCATTTTATTGCTTTTTGGCAAAAGTGACATCTCATCTGCTGAAACAACCTTATTCTCTTCTACCAGTACCAAAAAAAAAAAACCCCACCCAAACCACAAACCCTCAGCTCTGAATAGAAGACAACAGTAAACCAGATTTTTCCCCCAAAATTTTTATTCCACATTCCGAGATGCTGGAGGAGTAGTTTTCCCTATAATTCATACATGTATGAATATGTATGTGAAGTAAGTGCTCTTCTGAAAAAAAATTTTTTTGTGATTCAAGATTTAATTTAAACTCAAAGAAAAGAATGTAATGAAGTCACCACCTAGTGGCTAGTGAAGTGAAAACAGAGAGCGCGGTAACACGCTATGCTCATCTTACTAGCTTCTTGCCTGCCATGTTAAGCGCTCATGTTATGGTGTTTAGACAAGGAGCGATGACTCAGTTCTGCAATACCATAAACATATGCTTACTGTTACCTAACTGAGCAGTCCCATTTAAGTCCTGGCTTACGTGTAGGAGTGGCTACTGTTTTCAGTGAGAACTCTGTGTGCTTTTGATTAAATATGTGCATAAGTCTTGGCTGAAGTAGGATCCGAATTTTCACTTCTATCCTTTCTAGTGCTGCTGCTGTTGGCTATTTTCTCATCGGTATTGTGGAAGAGTTGTTGCTTTAGAAGCAAGCATTCTGTAAATGAGTCCTGTTGCTTATTGAATGAGTGCACACATATTTTATTTGTAGTTTTAAGCTGTTTTCTTTCTCTTTAGGCCAACTTATTTCTGATCGAGTGGCAGAGATTGTGGCTAAATACGACTCCAAAGTCTACAGTACAAAGTACGATGACCAGTTAGCAACCAGACCTGCCAGTGCTGCTTTTGATGACAGCTACTTGGGTGCGTAGTTTGAAAAGGAAGAAAACCCAGCTGTATTTGAAAAACTCCCTTGCGCTATTCATATTTAAGTCTAAATCACACTACTATTAATTTGACATTTGATAGATAACTAAAGAGCTACGTACCTGAAAATGCAGTAATTTACGTATGACGAAGCTTAGTTATCTTGCCATAAGCTTGATTCAAAAACCACCTGACGATAAAATAAACGGAAACATTCCCATGAATTTTTGTGCTCTGTGATTCAGGCCGAATATGGGAATGGCCAAGGTATGATTTTTATGTGAGAAGTTAGTCACATATCTATTTTTTAGAAAAGCAGCTGTTTCTAAATAATGTGCCCAAACAAAATAAAAATGTGAAAGAATCATGTTTGGGAAGAAAAATAATTAAGAGAGTCCCTTAGAGGAGTGGGAAATCATCATTTAGCTTCATATATGTCTAACTGGGTTCAGAAAAAAGCAAGGATAGACCAGGACAGTTCCCAGGATAACTTGAAAATTTTCATCTTCTGATCTCAAATTCATGGATGCTGTTGAATTACAGCCCACTCATGTAGCTGCTCATAGTCTAAGCTACTCAGAGGCAATATTTGTTCCATTGCTTGTTAAGATGAAGAGAGAGGACTGTGCCTAGAGACCTCTGAAGAGTGTAAAGAGAGATGAAGGGTTTAATAAAGTTTTTAAAGTGACTTACTAATTTTGTCTGTTCATCAGGTTATTCAGTGGCTGTTGGAGACTTCAATGGTGATGGCATAGAAGGTAAGACCCTTGTTTCAGTAAAAAAATCATGTTAATAGGCTGGTCAGGTCTTTCACATAAATGGTATACAACAAACGATACAGTGCACAGGAAAATGCATAAAGCACTAGGAATGAGCTACTCTGTTCAAGCAAAGCTGTCATGTTTTGGGCCCTGAATGTTATCTGGGTGTCTTGCTTTGTATTTCAGACTTTGTATCAGGAGTCCCAAGAGCGGCAAGGACTCTGGGCATGGTAGGAAATTTGAAACATTAAACTTCACAGTATATAAAAAAGGTGCATATTGTTGGCATGCTGTAATGTGTATTTCTTGATGTGCAGGTGTCTATTTACAATGGGAAAAACATGACTTCCATGTACAACTTCACTGGAGAGCAGGTATGTAGCTTTATTCAGAGTGGTAGGTGATCGGGAGGCTGTTCCTAGAGAAAGATGACACGTTGAGACAGTATTTAGGGTGCTAGAACATATAATATTCTGTAGCTTATGTGCCAAAGAAGAATTCAATAAAGTCTGTAGGAATCCTAAAAATATATGTTCTGTGAGTTCCCGTTTTGTAGTACTACTTAGAAGAACAATCTTATTTAAACGAAGGAAATGCTGCCTATTTTTAGAATTGGGAAAGGGGGAATGGGGAAGGTAACCTATCAGTTTACTTTCTAACAGAGTAAGGAAGAGAAAGGAAAATGTGAGGAGAAAGGAGACAAAAAATGTTGTGGTATATATTATCATTTCCCTAACATCTTTTCTATACAGCTTTGTATAAAGTTACTTGTTTGTTTATATCACTACAGCTCACAAGTTTGGTTTCAATTTTGTTTTCCAGATGGCTGCCTATTTTGGGTATTCGGTGGCTGCCACAGACATCAATGGGGACAAGTAAGTGCCCTCTTCTCCCCACTGCCAGCCAACTTGTTTCTGGAAAGAAAAAAACAAGCTTTTATTAAAAAGTCTTTCCTACAATATAGATTTCTGTCTTCATTACTGGTTTAACATATATCTGCACAATACACTTTCTCGCTAGTGCTCAACATTTGTTTTAATATTTGTTTTAACAATTGTGGGTTTGGTTTTGTATTTATTTACATAAGTACAATGTGTGTATTCACCTGCTTTAAATGCATTAAATTCTGGTATATTTGTGCTTACTTTGTCAATAAATATTTGCCTTGAGTTGCAATTTAAAGATAGGTAACTTTCATCTTAATATTGACTTCAGTGCTGAGGTAGTCCTACTAACAGATGCTTAAGAGAATGAAACTCAATTTTCATGTTGTTACTGAAGAACTTTATCCTCCTTTGGTCCAGTTACACAGATTTGTTTATTGGAGCCCCTCTTTTTATGGATCGAGGTTCTGATGGGAAACTTCAAGAGGTCGGCCAAGTTTCCATTTGCCTTCAGCGAGCCTCTGGAGGGTTTCAGATCACAAAGCTGAATGGTTTTGAGATATTTGCAAGATTCAGCAGTTCTATTGCACCTCTGGGGGATCTAGATCAGGATGGCTTCAATGGTAGGATATCATTTATTGATCAGTATTTTCTGTTTGTAGATTAAATCTAGACAGCACACTGAATGTGGATTCTGCACACAAACATTAGGCATTCTAACCATGACTGAATGTTGGACACTAAGGTCTAGACTCCTTTCGATGCTTGTATGCTACTCCCAAGAATGCTAACAGGAGTTACATGTATGCATCGAGCAGAGACTATACCATTTAAGCTACAGCATGGATTATTTTAGCTGTTACACTGATCAGTTTATTACTTTAAGTGATAAGTACAGTAGAAACTTCGATGAAATATCTGACTCTCCACTGTGACTTGTTAGGACATCTTCAATATAATTTTCCCGTTTCCATTGCTTAAAGCCAATTTTCCTCTCCAGAAACACAATGATGACCGAAAAGAAGGTTTTGTTTCAGAGAGCTGGTTAAAAATGTTCTGATAGAAGAGATTTTCCTGAGAAAAGTCTAGAATTTTTTTTTTTTTTAATTTCAAAATGGAAGAGCCTGGTGAAAATATCGCATAACTACAGCCAACTGTACTAAGAGCTGAGTGCCTTGAGCAAGTATTTGGATGAGAAGTCTGAGTCTGATACAACTGAAGCTGTGGACTCTCCAACCCGTTGCCAGTGCTTCTTGTTACTTTCACTTAGGAATGGAGAGCAATGGAACAGACAAGAATCATAGAGTTTTGGGATGGAGACTTCCAGGAATCCTAGGGAGTACACTTGTTTTGCAAGTCATACTCCAGCGTTTCCTAAAGAGTAGTAGGAATTTGAGGTCCACAAAAAATGCTTGTTTTTGTTTTTTCTATTCTGCTTGCAAGCTAAGTATTTTTTTGAAAGATCAAAAATTGTAATAGGCTAATATTTCAAATTCCCGGGTAGCTCTAATTTATTTTTTTAATGAAATCATAAAATCATAGAATCATAGAATACTTTGGGTTGGAAGGGACCTTTTTAGTTGCTAATAGTATAGAGAATTAGTGTGAAGATGCAATATCATTGCAACTATTTACAGAAGGCATTGGAAAAGTTACAGCTGATAGCTAAAAATCCAGTCACTTGAAGAGGTTATCCAAAAAATGTTTTGATTCCATCATATTTCAATCTGAAATACACTGTAGGTGAGAAAATCATAGCAAAAGCTGCCTCTTTTTAATTACGTTGTCATTATTTAGTCTGTTTTTTTAGTCTTTTTTTTTTCTGCTCTGTTTCATTTTGGCAGTGTTAATTAAAATGCTTTCCATCACACTACGGTGCAAGATTGGAATTCCTACTGTTTTCATAAAGTTTGTAAAGATGAGTCAAAAATACAAAATGGTAAACTTTTGAGTCCTTGTTCTTTTCGTGAAACTTTTTCAAATTTAGGGAAAGAGGAGGGACTAATGTAATTACTCTGTATAGTGTTTCATGTTTGGTCTTTGAACCGACTGCAGAAATGTTGAATTTAGATCATATGTACACTTCTAAAGCTGTCCTTACAGATAGTCCTATTAGCATTTTGTTTATTACTTACTCGTTATCAATGACTAATAAGCACTCTCAAATTTATTAAGCTTAAGAGATAGCATAATTGCACTAACTGAAAGTTCTCCATAAAACATTGCCAAGCCATGATGGGGATAGACTGGAATTTGATATTTACCATTGATTTAGGATGATTTATGTTTTCCAGAATTACTAAGATGTCACACCCTTTGGAGGAACATGAGTGTGTTAATGAAATGGGCAGATAGTCCCACTTAGTTTAGTGATTTGGCACCAACAGTGATTAATTCTGGGTGTTTAATACTCAAAAGCATTTCAAATCCATATGATTTGGCTGTAAGTCAGTTACTGAAGCGCAGAAGCGTTTGCAGAACTATTCCTTTCCCTCCTCCCCGCTGCCCCATACAAGTCTATGATACATGTTCTTGTTAAACATTTATACTTTCTAGGAAAAAAAAGCATCCAATTAAAAAAAAAAAGTTGATGAGCTTTTTAAAGGCTGGTTGCATTTCCTCCCTACTGACACACATTGAAACTTTAATACCAGAAATTATTGATCGATGTAAGCACAAATATGTTCTCCTAGTCTGTGTCTGGAGATGTTGATGACTGTTCTTTCGGTTTACAGATATTGCAGTTGCTGCACCATACGGTGGAGAGGACAAGAGAGGACTTGTCTATATCTACAATGGAAGAGCAAACGGTTTGAATGCAGTCCCATCTCAAATTATTGAAGGGCAGTGGGCCGCTCGCACTATGCCACCCAGTTTTGGGTACTCGCTGAAAGGAGCCACCGATGTGGACAAAAATGGATATCCAGGTCCTTTGCTCTAAATGTCACTTCAGAATAATCTAATAGTAGCCCCACCTCTGACTAACAGCATATTTAAAAAAATAAATTGTAAGGTGTAATATTTCTCCTTTCTTCCTAGACTTGATTGTTGGAGCCTTTGGTGTTGACACAGCTGTTCTGTATAGGTAAGTATCCCTCTACACTTTTACATAAGCGCAAGCAGAATGGTAGCTCAGAGGCATTCCTGAGCTACGAAAGAAAGCAGGATCAGGGAAGTCTGAAATTCTGCCGCTCCAAACTGCTGGAGGTAAAAAAAGGTTATACTGCTGCTTTCACTGAGTAAATCTACAGTCTGCTATCTATTATTTATCTTTCTTAATAATCTGTAGTTAGGAGAAAACATAAATAAGCTGTCGTGAAGGCTTTCTGAGTGACAGTTTTCTAGATTCTGACACATACAGGGTGCTGCTAGCTATTACAGTGCAATATTCATATTCTCATCCAACTTTGCTCATTTTGGGGAAAATACCTTATTTGTCTGTGCTAGAAATAGATAGGACTTCCTCTTAACACAATTGTCCATGTTCTGACTCTGGCAATATAAAGGGCATAGAAAAGCTTCCTGCTTTCCCCTAATCTACTCCATAATTCTGTGTTATTCTTGCAGTTTCACTAAATATTGTATAAGTGTGTGTGTGTCTGTATTTCACAGTTTGATGGGGAGGGTATTGTCTAACATGGTGTTGAATGCTGTTCAAGAGGATGTTTTCTTTGCAGGGCTAGACCAGTTATTAGAGTAATTGCTGCCCTAGAAGTTAATCCAACCATTCTAAACCCAGAAAACAAAGCCTGTTCACTGTCAGATGTAAAGGTTTCTTGGTAAGCAGCGTATCTTTGTTTTCCTTTGAGGGGAGGGACTTTTTTGGGTTTTATTTTCATAAGCTTTTAATTTTGAAAGCATTCAGGAAGTCTAGTCAGCTAATTAAAAAAAGGCAATCACAGATCTTTCTGAAAGAACAGACAATACAAAATAAGAACTCTTCAACAACGGTGGGAGGACCAACATTGTCTTCAATAGATGCGAGACTGACTCCTCAGTTAGATCCTACCTGCAGAGGTTGCTAGTTGTCTGTGTTGAGTAGAGTAAGATCTTCCCAAGTTGGTAACAGATCAGGCAGCTTTTGCAGTGTTTTTACCCATTAACTTACTTTTCAGGTGAAAAATAGAGTGGGTGTATGGAAGACACTTGCATGGAAATGATCTGCTCTGCAAACTGGTTTTGGTTCTTGTTCCTGGAGTATTATCCAAACCCACTTTTCCTTTCTAGTGCTAACTTCCTTTTCAACTCAGTTTGTCAGTTACTTCTAGCATTAAAAATAAATGAGCCACATTTGATTTCAGGAATCAACCTGCTGCTTCACAGGTGACTATTCGTACATGAAGCAAGACTCCAAAGCTTTGCGTTGCTTGCGTTGCTGCCTACTTATAAATAGGTTATAGTTTCTCTCCCACCAGTAGAAAATAGCTTTTGGGAGTGAGCTAGAGTCTCAAAAGGGAATAGCTTTGAACTGAGACAAACAGTAAAGAATTTTAGAAGAAAATGAGAGAAAAAGTGTGTGAAATTAATCTTTTCTTTTCCTCCAAAACAGTTTCAAAGTAAAGTTCTGCTTAAAAGCGGATGGCAAAGGAAAGCTTCCTAATTCACTCAGTAAGTTCTAGTTGAAAAACTTTAAAGTCTTTTTATATCGTTTGCAGACATGAGCACTGGTCATCATTCTTTTTCATTATTGAAACAGATGGCTGCCCTTTACAGCACAATCCTACCAGTTCGGTAGCCATATGCATCCGTAAGACTGTCTTCAGCAGTTTTTTTGCTGAAGTTGTGTTGAAGTCAGTGGGATTTGAGTAAACTTGGGACTTTAAGCATATGTTTAACCACTTGGTGGAACTAGTCTTGGAAAGTCCTTTTCATTTTACAGAATTGAGATCAGCCCTCATTGAGGGGAATTTTAGACAAGAATATTCAAGTATGTGCATTGTTAGGCCTGAAAAATATAGACAAGCCGTAAGGGACTTATCACATTTCTGTTTAAACCATGAACTTCTGGTTGATACTACTGATTTTTGCATCAGATTCCCTGGGTCAGAGTCAGGAAAAGATTATTTCAAATAGGTTTTTAAGTTGTCTCTAAGAGATTTTGTAGTGTGGCAGATGGCCTGCTACAATCAGGTTTTGTCTACTGATTAGAAAAGCTTTTCCTTATTTTTGTATGGCATGTCTAGAGATGGTATGATCTGTGAAGATTCATATAAATAGCTGTTACATATTTTAAATTTCATTATCTATATCAAATATGTGAAGTAAATAGATTAGCAATACAGTTTAATAGAAGTGTTATGTGCAAGATTGCTTTAAAATTTTCTGGGGGAAACAAGAATTTAACTTTTCTTGCAGTTTTATAGCAATTATAAATTACAAATGTATCAGTGCTCTTCTATGTTTCCAATTTTTAAGGAAAAAGCAGGGTCCAATTTAGGACAACAATAGTGCTTGTTAGTTACTGTATTAAGAGATTTTATATTGAAAGAACTGCAAGTTTTAAAAGTTCCAAGTACTAGGTTTTCATTGTAGCTGAAATCAGCATTCAGCTCCACTGCTGATGGGAATCTGGACTGTGTTTAATTGAATGAAATATCCCTAACCGAAATGCTTTGGATTGGACAGATTTCCAGGTGGAGCTGCTGTTGGATAAACTTAAGCAGAAAGGAGCTATAAGGAGAGCTCTCTTTCTCCACAGCAAACAGCCTAGCCACTCCAAGAACATGACTATTACAAAGGGGGGCAAAATGAATTGTGAAGAACTTGATGCCTTTTTGAGGGTAAGTAGCCATTTACGTTTTAGGCAAATAATTTTTGGTGCACTGTCTATTACAAGTTCCTTGTGTTAGGTGTTTTTTAAAAAAAAAAAAAAAAAAAAAAGAAATGCTAGAGCAACTTCATGCCCAATGGATAGACCTAAAATTACTAAAACCGTATGTCTGTCCTGGGTTATCACTGCTATCAGAGGATGAATGATGGATATTATTGTGACTAAAGTCCTGGCCACTAAATGGATTGAAAATTCAATTCTGAACTTTGTTATGGACTTCTTGGACAAGTCATCTAGGCACAAAATTAGTTATCATTTCCAAGAAACATGAAAGTCAATAAGCAAAGGTTGTGCCTCTACTTTGGAGGCAGAAGAATAAATGAAAATACGGATCTGCAACTAAAAAGCAAAGATCAGCAAATAACAGAGGAGACAGAGAAGGCTGAAATACTAAGTTGGCTTTTTCTCAGTCTTTTTTAGTCCCCACAAATGTGGACAGATGCTGACACAATTAAAAAGTGTAACCCAGTAGAAGAAACAGTGGCTGAAATAAGGAAGGACATGTGGAAGTGTAGCTATGTAAGTTAGATGCAGCTCAGATTTATCTCTGAGTACTTATAAATCAAACATAAACAATACTTTCTCCCTCCTTCAAAAAAAAAAAAAAAAAACAAACAACAACCCACCAATAAAAATGCTAGTAATCATTCAGGATTCATGGAGGGTAGGTAATACCTTTCTTTGACTGGCCTTGTGAGTTGGAGATATATGTATGGAAATCGACATCCCAGATCTCAGGGTTAGTAAAGCTTTAACGCTTTTCCACCGGACATTTTCATAAAGAAAGTAATGGCACGGGACCTATATGAAATTACCTTAAATTGGATGCAACACCAGTTGAAAACTATAAGGGAAAGAGTTATCAATAGGTTTCTGCCCACAGCAGATAGCTTCTGAAGTAAGATCCTGCAGTGTTCTAGAGTCAGTAATTTTCAGAGTTTATACTGATAAAATCTGTGGCTAACATAAAGCGAAGAGATGGTTTGTAAGTACTCTGAAAGGCAGGATAAACAGAATGATTTGAAATGAGCAATATGAAAGTCGGCAACTCCAAGTACAAAGTAATAATTTTAGGAAGGAAAAATCACAAGTCCATCTGTGAGGGATCTTAGAAGCATACTGGATTTTGTCTGACAGGAAAGCGGGGAATTGTATAGCCCTTCAGGCTCCTCACTGTTATAGTTCTATGACCTAATACTTCTGTATGCTCCGGTTTTCCATTTGTAGAACAGGCATGTTACTACTAAAATCGTCCATCTTCGAAGTTCACACTGCAAGTTTTCTGACAAGCATTCTTCTACTTTGAAAAGAGCTCAGAAGTTTTAATGTTGTTTTGGCTTCCTCATTCCTACTACAACATAAACAATAAATAAAAATACTGCTTTGTATTGCTCTTGGGATGACTGTTGCCTGTAGAGACTTCTGAAGAATATTTTTGTTGTTGTTGTTTTCTTCTTCACATGTTTTAATTGTAATTCAAATCTTCGGTTTCCTCAGGATGAATCTGAATTTAGAGACAAACTAACTCCCATTACTATTTTTATGGAATATCGTCTGGATTACAGAACAGCTGCAGATGCAACAGGATTGCACCCTATCCTCAACCAGTTCACTCCTGCTAATATGAGCAGACAGGTATACTTCTTACACAGTCTGCAATGAGAGAACCCAGAACATATTTTAGGCTTTCAATACTTATTCAATACGTATGTTCACCTTAGGACTTCTGAAAAATTAAGATACCAAAATATACACTAGGCTTTAGTCTTTGAATTATGGAAATATTGATGGTTATTGTATGTTTGTCTTCTCTTTTTTTTTTTTTTCTTCTCTCTGTGTCAAATTCCTTTTCTGACACCCTATTCCTTAGTGCAGGATTTCCTTTTCACATATACTAATTACCAGTTTTCTGGAGAAAAGCAGTTAGTGTAGTATTGAAGGTGTTAATCTTGAAGAATTGGAGTGCTTCATCCATTGCTCATACTATGCTGCTCTATGTATATTATGTTTATCCCTATAGTTCTCTTAAGGTAATAAACGTGTTTTTTCTATTTCTGCACTTTATACAAATTTTTACACTTGTTTGTAAAGAGGATAGTGGAGATGCAACTCGAGATGAAGAGATTGTTCAAAGAATGGAAAGAGGATTAAGATATGTAGACATCAGTCCCAGAACTGCAGCGTGGCAGGTGTCCCCCCTATATAAAAACTCATTTGTTCTCTTTTGAGACTAATGAGATGAAGATATCTCGTAACAATCTATTTAGAAATTTTTTTATTTGCTGGTGAAACAGTATTATTGGAAATGTGTGTTAGAACAGATGCAGGAATTATTACAATATGCTTTTGATTTTTGCATAGGCACATATTCTGCTGGATTGTGGTGATGATAATATCTGCAAACCAAAGCTGGAGGTTTCAGTAGAAAGGTAAATACAGGAGAAAACTACTACAGGGAAAAGTAACTTCCCTACTTGAATTCTAAACTTCAAGAGCTTGTAATACTTTTGTTAAAAGGACGTCTTGAAATAAGTAGGGCTCCTCAATGTATACAATCTAAACTCATGCTTATTTGTTTTACGGAAACCCCATTTTCTGCTTTGTAACCTAATGTCTTTAGCATGTAACACAGGGAGAGCACGCACCACCGCCCCACCCTGGCCCCCACTACAAGTACACAGTATTTATTTGTGTATTTGCTAAGCTGGACATGCATAGGAAGCATAAACCAGTGTTAGCTGCAATTGTACCACTGTTGTTATTTAATACTAGATAGACACCTGAAGATGTGAACAGGCATGATTTTTTCCAGCAAGGGGTGGAGTAGGGCTCTGTCACATGTATGAAAAAATTGTTGGTATTGGTAATATCTTTTATTAAACCTGTAAAAAAAGAAACAAGTTTTAGCTCATAATTCTTTCACGAGTCTGGGCTTTTTGTGCTTTGTATGCCCAAAAGTCGTTCTTAGTGTATTATCTCATAAATTATGTTCTCTGTTTCTTTTTTTTTATGCCCTTAGTGCAGAGCTATAGCATATGCACATGTATGTAGGTAGTACAGTTCACAAACATACTAATTAATGCTTCAGAAACATTTTACATTGGTGCAGGTACAGTTAGGTTTCCTTGTAGTTGGTGAAACAAAAATACCTTATTTGGAAAGATATTCTTTTTGTATCTGGAACAAATGTATTACAGAGGTCTTGGCTGTATTCTGTAGTTGAGCCTTCCATCAAGTTTTGTTATAAATTTATCCTTGTACCTCTGCTAAGTAGGCATGTAATTCAAAAGGTACACAATGATTTAGCTGTTTGTAATTCTTTTGTTCTTTGTTAAAAAAAGGTGTCGGCGGTTTTGTGGTTTATTGTAAATTTTATAAAACAAGATTCTTACAAAACAGAATGTAATATTTGCTCCGTTTTTGTTGTTATAGACACGTTTTTGTTTTAAACATAGTGTAGAGCTCTCCTGATGTTCCTGAAGCATAGGTACTGCCTCTAGATTTTCTAATGTCTTTGTGCAATTTCAGGATGTCTCTTGTTTCTGTAAGTTCAACCAGTTCAATACACTTTAAAACCTGAATGCAGAGCTCATTTTTACACTTGTTTTTTTGTAGTGATCAGAAGCAGATCTATATTGGTGATGACAATCCCTTGACACTAATTGTCAGTGCTCAGAATCAAGGGGAAGGAGCCTACGAAGCAGAACTCTTTGTCATCGTTCCGCCCCAAGCAGATTTCATCGGTGTTGTTCGTAACAATGAGGTAAAATTCCAGCTATCTTTCTTCTCTGAGTAGTCGTGTTTCAGGTGCTGCTATGGAAGTCTGTGGGAGAGGGTCCGTCAGTGGTGTTTTTTATGATTCAATGTTAAAGCAAAGCACTGAAAAAATGATGAGGTTCTTCCAAGCTCCAAGGCTATGTAACACCTGGCTGGATGGTTCCAGTTTAAGAGCCTCCTGCTAGCAACAAAGGAGAATCACCTGTGTGATGGAGCTTGACGCACAGTGTTTATCTGCTACAAGTCTTTATTTGAACAGTGCCCTTGTTGATTTATTAAAATTTAGACTTAGCATGTCATGTGCTAGGTAAAGAGCTGGGCACCTGTGAGGCAAAAAGTGATGTTGAGTATTACTACTCTCTTCCACCTAAGTACGTTCAAAGCCTTGGGTGTCAGTTATCCTGACTACTATTTCCTGACCTTCCCTTGTATTATAAAATGTCTGTATAACTTCTGTTTCTTTGAAGACACGTGGATATAGTCCAAATTTTGTTTTAGCCCTTTATAGCTATATATAAGTAATGTACTTTCAGATTTTCTTCGTCCTTGTTTTTATTTGGTATGATCTGTGATCAATCAATATATCTGTAAAGCTGCAGAATGTTAAGGGGAAAACAATTTTTCCCCTATATCAAAGGATTCCAACTTTGATACCGCATCCTTCATATATGTTGGACCACACCTTGGTTTGGTTCTCCAGTTTGCCTCTGCTACTCTAGAACTTTGTGATGTAGATTTATCCAAAATCTGATAGCTCCAAGACCTCTTTTTGAGTAAGCTAGTAAGTATTTATGTTATTTTGCCTTCCAGTCTTTATTTTCCTATGGAGAGTTGCTCAATTGCCAAAGTTTCTTCCCATAGGTTTTAAAGAATCACATGGAGAAATGCTTTAGGTCACAAAAATAATCAGGGCTACCCAATATGAGAGTATTGAATTTCTCTTTTTATAACCTTGGAAAGAGTATCTGTCTTGTATCAAAAATATTTGTCTCCATGGAGACTTTCATACTCAGATTTTATTTAATTCTAGTGCTTGACTGTGTTAGGACTGAGAAATTATATTAAAATTAACACAGCATATCTAGAACTTTTCTCCAGACTTTCAGCCAGGTGTCTAAAGAATGACATTTCTTAAGATTTCTTTCTGGTTTATTGCAGGCTTTAGCAAGACTGTCATGTGCCTTTAAAACAGAGAATCAAACTCGCATGGTAGTTTGTGACCTGGGCAACCCCATGAAAGCAGGGACTAAGGTAAGGTTTGGCCCAACAGCAGGTGTCTGGTAGCTCAAACAGGAGTGCAGTTAGCATTTTTCTTAATCACAGTGGTGTTTGGGCAGGATGTTTACTCACACGAATTCAAGATTAGATCTGGCTGACATTTAGCTGCCCACATGTTCGGTTAGTTCAGTGGTAATTGGTTTCAACTTTTCAGCTACATTAAAGGCTGAAAGGAGTGTTAATGAGTTTTATGATGCAACTCAAAGGAGTAGTTCATTAAACAGTGGAATTAATGAACTCTGGTCCCTCACGAGTTTGACTTTAGACTTACCAGATACGTGTTTTTTAGTATATAATAAAGAGCTAGCTCATAACACATCTTTCTCTTAGTGGAAACCTAATAGTGCTGCTTTCTTCTGCCTAGTTTTGTGAAGTTTGAAAGAGAGTTTTGTCTAGTTGAGACCTCTGCACTTCCACCAAATATAGCTGAAATTGGAAGAATTAAAAGACTGTTAGTGGGACCTGGCAGATATTAAGATGATATGACATAATAAGTGAAAATCAGTTACAATTATAAACACTTTGGTGCTTTTCTTCCAAGAGACATTTTGTATAGATGAATAAATGCTGTTTCCAAAGTCTTTCAAAGTATATCAAGCCGAACTGTACAGATGTGGAAGCAATTGTCATGCACTGACTTAGAACAAACCTTGGGAACTGAATTCAGAATCATTAAAGTGTGCCCTGTTATTTAGACTACAGTACTTATTGCAACACATAGGGAGGCTCAGTTATGTGTAAAAATGGCCGAAGCAAGGGGGGTGAGCATGATGTAAACCTTACATTTCTATTTTGTGGCAGTGATGCATTGGCGGAAGTCTACAGAGAGCGCGGTGCATTTCTAGTCTTGATGAACTGGACAATTATTTGCCAATTCTCTGTGTGTTTTCTCTTACGACCACAAGCCTCAAGCAGTTTCGTTGTAGTATAATAGTATTAAGAAGCTTTTATCATGTATTTTATTGTGTTTCCACTGAACCACGGTGATTTTTTTTCTAAAGCTATTAGCTGGCCTGCGTTTCAGCGTGCACCAGCAGTCTGAAATGGATACCTCTGTGAAGTTTGACTTGCAAATCCGAAGGTACGGAAATCTATGAGTATGTACCTCACCTGGTAGATAACATGCGAAGTAAATTGACTGTGAACTAAGCAGTTAGTTTCACTCTGGACTAATTCTCTGGTCTTTGCCTCGTAATCGTTTAAAAAATAATCACGTTGTCTTAATGAATTATGTTTTCTAAAATAGAGGAAAAAATGTAAGAAAACCCAGTTTTCTGTTTGAATGCAGTTTCTTTTGCTTACAGCTTTTAGACAGGCCATGGCGCAAGTGAAATACTACTAATGAGGAACAAAACCATTTAAAGTGTTTCAAGAAAAACTTTGTACTTTTGTACCTGCATACCATTGTGATCTCTTGACACTTGTGTAGTGCCACAGAATGACTTGTGTCTTTGGGTTTCTAGCCCTGTTTTAAAACTAATGTTTGAACTCTGAATTCCTTCTGATGTAAAGCCAGAATTTCAAATTTTATGTATTTTGAGGATGAGAGGTATAAGGCTTTCAGAAAAGGTAATGCATGTGATGATCTGAGCAGAAGCAACATGCAGTGAATCATTTTAAGTGTTTTACAGTAGCCAGCATAAGAGACTCTAAAAATTAAATGGAACAAAACAGTAGTGTTCCTGTTAATCATGAGCACAGCACTTTCATATAAACATGATATATAAATCTGAATTTATACCTACTGGAGATGATATTTAAGATTTGGACATGTGATCAATAGGAATCTCTTTACCCGATACAGTTTTATGTTGCTTAATGGATGGTACAAATACAGCTGCTTATTTTCCTCATGGTGGACCAAAAGGTTTTTATTTTTTTTTTTTTTCATTTAAGGCCTTCATTTTTTTTAATGTAGCCAATAAATTATTCTCATCCACATATGTATTTTCGTCTACAAGAGTTAAATAAGTTTAAACCTGCCATTCTATTTTAATGATACAGTGGTTTGTCATACTGATCAAAGGCCTTGGCAGCATTAAATCTCTCTGATCTCACATTGCTGTCTGTTCAATTCTTTATTCCCCTCTTCTCCATCAGCTAGTAAGCTGTGCCAGTGGCATGTGACTCCAGTTCTTTGCAGAAAGTGATCTTCTCTGGGGTGTCTGTTCCTTAGGCTAACAGCAGTCACTAACTACCTTTTACTGGGAGAAAAAACAGTCAGTGAGGTTGCTTAAGTCATGCTTCTCTTCTGATGGAAGAGAAGGGAAGTTCCTGTAACATTTTACACTTTTTATGGAAGGAATTTCCTTACAGGACTTCTGAATGCAAGAACAGTGATGCAATCGAACATGGTAATCACAGCTTATAATGACAGGCATTACCAAGGTATTATCTTGAACAGGTTTTAAAGATCGTATTCGTTGTCTTAAACTCACAAAGCTAGGTTTCCAAAGTTGGTGCAGTTCCTAGCAGAAGAACTCTGGTCTCTGAAAGAATGAGGTATTTACAGGTCGGGAAGAAAACACTGGTGCATGTATTTTTTGATTACAGCAGCAGTGAAGAATAATTAGAGAATTTAAGAAGATCTTTCTAAATGAAATTATTTAGTTAGGTAGACAGAATAATCAGATGTATCTAAGGAGATCGGGATTCTGTTCCCAGCTCCACTTTGAGGGGAATAGGAGTGTTCTCTCTATTTCTTTTTCTCTGTTTACAAAGAAAGTCCAAAGAAATTTTATGTATGATTAACTATGTATGAATGCCTTCATATCTGTCACCTCTTGGTGTATCTGAAGTGTAGGATTCGGATGTTAACTGTACTCATTTACTGGTGTAAACACTGTGAAGAGGGGTAGGCAAAAGTAGCCCTAGCATACTTTTCTGCCCTGGGACTAGTTTGAGGCCAACAAGTCCCTGAGCAAAACAGATGTCCTAAAGTGGAACTTAAGGCTTTGCTAGCTGTATAGTTGATGTTATCCCACAGCGCTGGCATTTGAATTTTCATACATGCGGCAGCTAAGGAACAGAGTCAGCATTAGCTTTGTGTCCTTTCTTGACTTCTCCCTCCTGAGGGACCTCCAAACTGTGCTGAGAGTGGGACTGTCATGCATTTAAGTGAGAACTTGCTGGAATCTACTCCATAGTTTTAGTAAATGTTCTTTCCTACAGTGGCTCAGGAGTCATGTTATGATGTTACATACAATTATTTTAAGTTGTGGTTTTGTTTTTTTTTTTTTTTTTAATACTTAGCTTATTTTATTTAAGACATTAACTTTTATTTTCTCTGCAGTTCCAACCTGTATGACAATCTAAGTCCAGTAGCATTCTATCAGGCTGACCTTGCTATTTTAGCAGCTGTTGAAATTAGAGGGTAAGCACTGATACTATTTTAATAAACGTCTTTCTCAAATGAGCTTTGCATGTTTGCTTCTTTATAGCCAATGAGCTTTCTTTCAGGTCTGCATAAGTTTTCAGGAAGCCTTAGGGAATTTTTAATCATAAAGAAAATATGGTTCTCTCTAGCCACCCTTTGGACTTTCAGATCTTAAATAATTCTAAATAATTACAGAATGAATTCCAAAAAGGAATGTTGTGCCTCTATTACTAGAGTGTTTTTTAGAAGAAGAAGGAAAAAAAAAAAAAAAATCACCCATCATTTTTGCAGGGGCACACGTTTCTCCAGGTCACTTTCCTCCTCCACAAACCGACTGGGTTTTCATCTGAAACCCCCTGAATCCTTTTTTTCAACAACAGTTGAAAATCCTATTGAAGCTAAGGTTGCAATGCCCTCACCTTCTTCAGTCTTAAGCATTGTATTACTATTGTAATGACTCTATTACCTCTGTTACTTCTGCTTACCAGAAATCTATATTTCACACCTAAAAGGGATACAATACTATCGCTTAGCCAGTTAACTCAGATTCCTGAGTCACAATTTTTAAAAATTGCCACTACATCCATCATTGTGATCTAATTTTGTTAATATCCGAGAGGTGGGGGGATGGCACAACTGAAAAGCATTATTGCTAGCTTCACTGTTTTCAGTGCACACTGAATTATTCTTATGACTGTACTGATAAGTCCCTACACTATCAATATTTTGCATTATTGAACTATTTCACACTTTGTATTTTTTGGATGACATGTATGTATCTTAATTCTGTTAATGGTTTACTAGATGTTATAGAACGAATCCAAAGTTTAGGACAGGAAAAGAATGTTTTGAAATACAAGGTTCATCTTTTTATGTAGAGAAGAAAACTGAATATTTACTATGCAAGCCACTCAACCTCTGTTCTTTCTGGTTTTATATCTACAGGATGAAAAATTGGAGATTGTATTTTAAGCGTGTTGATTTTTTTAGAGATGTTCTAGAGAACTGCATTTATCGTTTTGTACTTTATAGTAACGACTTGTTTGCTCTGCTATTTAGTGTGTCGTCTCCTGATCACATATTCCTTCCTATTGCAAACTGGCAGCCGAAGGAGAATCCAGAAACAGAAGATGATATTGGGCCTCTAGTTCAGCATATCTATGAGGTATGCAATTACTACTCATTTCAATTACAGAGTTCTGTGATAAAAGAAATCTTTTGGTGTAGCTTTTCTCTGGAGTAAATTATAATATTTTTTTTCTTCATCTTGTTCTTGCATGGAAACAAAGATTTTATTTTTTTTTTAATGCTGGGTCAATAATTGGTATCTGCAAGAAGGGCTGGAACAGAAGTGGCCATATAGAAGAGTGACCAGTAGAAGAGGCTGATATTTTTTTTTTTTTACATCATTACACATATTTTATTTTCTAGCCCTTTGAAATCTAGATAAAACATTTGAAGTAACTTGAACTCAGAAAATGACTCATGGTTGTAAATTATTCAGTATCCTCATTTGTATTCCAACTGTCCTGAATTATTATTGTAAAGTCTTTTGCCTTGAAAAATTTTAAGTATTTAAAATTTCCTTAAAAGAATGATCACAGCTTTAATCTAGATTGTTTAATTAAACAAATCTTACTGAGAGGGCTGTGTGAATAAGAATAGTTAAAAGTTGTTCTAGAACTCAAGACCATTTATCTAATGAAATTTATGGGTGTATGTATCTGTGTTCAGTGTATCTTGGCTGAGACATGTACGGTGGCTGTGATTCATGCAACAGACTACCAAAAAAACCCTTTTTTTTCAAGGAAAAAAAAATACATTTCTTGAAGGCAAAAAAACTAATGCCATTTAGCTTTTCTTCAAAGTAATTTTTATCAAATTACAGAATTAATTTTAAGTTTTGCCTGTTGAGGGACTGAAATTTACCATTTTTAGGTAAGTTGTTGATGCTACTGCCCTAAGCGGTTGGGGGTAGGAGTAGCAGCAGTATCATTTACGGCTCAAATATAAATTAACAACTATATGCACATTAACAAAGAAGGCAGCATTGGGGTTTTTTACATCTGTAAACTTTATTTTCATAATCAGCTGAGAAACAACGGCCCAAGTGCATTCAGCAAGGTGATGATGACTCTGCAGTGGCCTTACAAATATAAAAACTACACACTGTTGTATATTGTTCAGTATGAAATTGATGGTCCCATGAACTGCACTTCTGATATGGAAATCAATCCATTGAAAATTAAGGTAAGTGGGACTTTTCCTTTTGTTTGAGTGGAATGAAGTATGTTTGTTTGTTTTGGAAACACACTCAAAATACCCAGATCCCTGAGAATATCTAACACTGTCTAAGTTTCATCTGTTGCTGAGGAGCAAGACTGCACTGTTTCATATTACTTGTCGATGTATATAGCAGATGAAATAAAAGGTAGACAATAGATTGTCATCCCAAAGATAAACGTGTCGTGTTTCTTTCTAGGTTTTAGTTGGTTGTTTTTTGGTTTGCCTTTTTTTTATTTCTCCTTGAAGATGGTCCTGTGTGAGTTCTAAGTCCAAAGCAATCGAATGATATTGAATGGTCATGAACAAAAATATTCCAGATGCTTCTGGGCCGTTCATGTAAATTTTCTGGGTTTTATTTCTTGGAAGAAAATGGCACTATTTTATTCTATTACTAGCTTATTTATCTAGGCCCTCATCCAAATGCCACGGAGGTCAATAGGGGTGTTTCAGGAAGCTTAAAAGTATGCTCTCACTGCCAGTAAAACATGCAGTTTGCAGAGCACAGAGCAGAAGAAACTCGTTTTTCCTAGGTCGGACTAGACAAAGAAACACCAGATAACCAGCAAGTTTGGCAGTAGAGAGCTGAATTCTAAGACAATTTTTAGAACAAGTATAAATCAGTATAGTTAGTTCTAAAAGAATTTAAGCAAACATATGTATAAAAAGACTAAGAGAAGATATTCAGTGTATAGAACAACAAAGAATACTCATGTATCTTTGATAATCAGAAAACAATTTTAGTGAATATATATAAATACAAATTTCCTGTGCTTTTGCTATACCATTTGTAATGATATATTTTTTACAACTCCCTTGTAAGTTTTCTCATATAAATTTGTTATGTAGAGGACAAGTAGCATAGCTCTGCCTAGTCCCATATGTAAATTTGCAATATTACATTTTCTAAGTGATTACTGAAATAATTTATTAAATATACTGAAAACTTTTTCAAGCCCCTTGTAAAAAAAGTTGTCATGTGTACACATATACAGTGGTATGTGTTACATGAGTACCATACTAGTCCTATTTTTTCAGAGTTAAAAACTGAAATGTTGAGGAAATGTCTTTAATAAACGACTGCAAAATTGAATTATTTATTGCAGTCTAAGAGGTTTTTTTCTATACATTAAAAAGTTTTAAGTTGAAGAAGAATTAAGATACTTAAGACTCTGTGTTAGTTCTTAGTAGAAATTTGCATCAGTGATCCAGAAAAGGCAGGAGTAACATTTTAATTACAGCTGTAGGTAAAGCCAGGTTCTGAAGAATAGCTAGGATAGAAAGAGAGAAAACCTGATCAGTTATATATTTTCTTGACCTTAACTTTGAAGTCTGCAAATATCTAAATGCAAGAATTATTTATTATCTGGGTTTCCTTGGTGTATCCTAGATTTCTGCTTCTAAAGATGATGAGAAGAATGAAACACTTAGCAGGGAAGATAATCGTGATCATCGCATCAGTCGAAGGGATGTAACTGCCATTGAAGGAGACGTGCATACTTTGGTAAGCTCTCAGCATTGATATGTTGATGATATTTTCAGTTTTCTTAAAACGAAGATGGAAATGAAAGCTCCATCAGATGAAGAATCACTTCAGAAAATCCATGTTCTGTATTTAAACGGTTAACAGACAAAGTCACATGCTCTGGAGTGCTTTTGGTTTGGGGTTTTTTTTTGTTTGTTTTTTTCAATGTGCATCAGTTTTCCTGAGGGTAATCAGCCAATGAGGCATATGCCTGTGGTTTTGTGCTGTTATGTTTTAAGCCCTTAAAAACAAAGGTCAAGTTGGGCACTTCATTCAGTGTCAGTCTTCTATATTGTGCTGTTCTCTGAATTTGAAAATCAGTACTTCAGAGGAGGAAGGCTGGTAAAATAGGGTAATTGAGAGGAAGCAGGTGAGTGCTGCAGTCGTATCGTTGCTACAAATTACAACTGATTTAACAACACATTTCCTAGCTCATCAGTAGACGTTCCGTAGTCAGACACGTGGAGGACCTGTCCTTCCTAAACAAGATTGAAAATAATCTGTAATATGAAGTAAATTTATTACCGTATCACTGTCTTTGTAACTGGGCTTGCAGAAATGAACCTGTCCCTGCTTTGGGCAAGGCAGGAAGGGCAGGCAGCTGGGAGAAATGCTTGGGAGTTTAGGGTGGACCAATGGGACTAAGGCAGTACAACCCTGATTCCAGAAGTATTTAGGCTTTGGAGAAGACAAAAAAAGGGCTGAGCAAAGAAAGCGAAAATAGGAATTAATTTCTTATTTTATGGTGAGAAATGTTACTTTATTTTTTTAGATATAAGCTACAAATATTCTTCAGTATCTACAAATGCAGTTCTGAAGGGTGTGGGTTGGGTTTTTTTGTTTGGTTGGATTTTTTTTGGTGTTTTTGTTTGTTTGTGTGTGGTTGGTTGTTTGGTTTTTTTTGTTTTTTTTTTTTTTAAAAAGGGCTTGGGTTTTGCCATATCTTCCCAATGACTTAGCAGGATTTCACCCCAGAGACTAATATCCAGTATTCATAATAATTTCACAGAGTTGTACTTACACTGGCAGATGTACCTATGCTGTACAGTGCTTTTATCTATAGTACAGCTAAAATCACAATTATAAGATGACGCCTTGTCTTGCTGTGCTTTCTTCTTGAAATACTGGTGGTTTAGCATCAATATTATCAAATGGATTTTAATGGAAATGTGGTTGAGAAAGGCCAGTTGAACTTCTGTAGTCCTAAGTATGGCTTATAGATTAAGTTAGTCAGTCAAGTTTGAAGACTTCCACTGAATGCAACAAAGCGTATTTTGCGGGCACCAAGTGCAGTTAATTGCCATGGGTTTTCCTATCAAAAAACCTGTGGAGGATGGTAATGTGAATTGACCAGAAACTGCGCCCCGCACCCCCCCCCCCCCCCTTTTTTTTTCCTACATATGTATATGTAGGAAAAAGTAAGTACATACCTAAAAGCTACTGCCAGCTGTTTCCCATTTGGGATCCAAGTGGGTCACATAGTATTTTTCTGAATGCGAACTTATGGGACACTATAAGTAATTATTCAGTACTGGAGGTTATTTAATATATTTGAATGGTTTATGGTGCTTTGCCAGGAAAAGAGGACAATAAAGTATGGATATGAGTAAAGTAATGCCATTAACGACTTTTCAAATATTTTCATATTTGGAATATCCTTCCTATTTTTATATGCAGGGCTGTGGAACTGCTGATTGTTTAAAGATAGTCTGTCAAGTTGGCCACCTGGAAAGGGGAAAGAGTGCAATATTGTATTTAAAATCACGCCTTTGGATGCAAACTTTCATGAATGTGAGTGACTGAATATTCTGTCCCTGCTTCTGAAACAAAAACAGTGGGTTTTGTATCCACATGCAATACTAATTTTGTTTTTTCTTACACAGAAAGAAAATCAGAATCACTCCTATTCTCTTAAATCATCTGCTTCTTTCAATGTTATAGAGTTCCCTTATAAGAACCTTTCCTTTGAAGATATCCACAATTCTACAGTAGTAAGTCATTTACATCCAGCTTGAGTTACCATACATAATTACTTTGAAATTAATACAAAACCAATGATTGTTGAGTAGCTTTTTTGTGGCTTGGTCTAATTGTAATTTTATCAGATATTTGATTCATACACATACAATTGAGGGTAAAACAAAAATTGTTTGTCCTAAAACTAGAGTTAACAATATTTGCAGCTTTAAAGACTTAACTGAAAATGAAGAAAAAGATGGTGAACAGTCCTAATGTTTTTGTTTATGCCATTGTTGTTAGAGAAATATTGTACTTGAAAATTGTCTTCTACTGTAGTAGCACTAGAGCTTGAATAATGGACCTTTATTATATTATATGAAGTACTATGTGAATGTGGAACAAAAAGACCATCTGTGCCTTAGAGGGTTTCAAAGAGAAAGGAGACAGGGTGCAAAAAGAAAGGAAGATATAGGCCATTTAGTTGGGCTGCCAAATTAGAAGTTTTTGGTAGGTACTATAGCATAAAAGATCTTAAGAAAGGGGTTGAAAAGGATTGTGATTGATTTATTTTTTTAATATGGTTTTTAATGCCTATTATTAACTATTTTTTCTCTCCTAAGCCTTGTGGAGTTGATTTTCGTTTCAAGGAGTACTGCCTTTTAAGAAAAAAAGGAAAAGCCCTGAATTATTTTTCTCTAATTCCCAAATATTTCCAGATTTCTATAGTTTTACTGAAAATCATCAAGCATTACAGAATACATGTTGCTGTGGTATCATTGATTGCAAAAAACCAAAACCAAACAAACAAAAAAAAAAAGAAAACCAAAACCCTCAAAGTCCCGTTTTTATTTAAATTTAAAATCCTATTCAATTTGGGTCAATGAAACCTGTGTGTCACTATTAATCTATACCTGTTTACTCACGTTGGAGAGAAAAAGTAATTTATGATGGATTAAGATTATTTGAAACACTATAGAATAAAGATATACAAGACTTGAACTGCATGAATGGCCTCGGCATGTCACTGCCGTGCAAAGTGTGATTTATTGTATTTTTCTACTAGGTTACTACAAATATTACATGGGGCATTCAACCACAGCCTATGCCTGTGCCAGTGTGGGTTATAATTTTGGCTGTCCTAGCAGGATTATTGCTCTTGGCTGTGCTAGTGTTTGTTATGTACAGGGTAAGTACTGCATTTGGGATTTTGTATTGTTTTCTTTCCCCTACTAGTGATGTATTACTTCAAATATTAACCAGCAGCTTGCAGAAATACCTTGATCCCCTAATCATCTGAATCAGTTAAGTTTTTGGATAACTGTAAAAACTTTTCAGCTTTGTCAGGAAGAAGTTGAATAAAAGAGGATGTCTGTGATTGCGCTGAATTACTCAGTTTAATTTTTCAGCTAATATTTATTGGCTTTGGATGTCAAAAATAAGGAAAAAGAGAGTAGGAGGGAAAAAAATCAAATAATCAGTTAAGATCTGATCAAGAAGAAAAGAGAAAGGATGTGTGTATGTTTTGAAAATAGCAATGTAATTTCTTTACTGTTCTCTGAATCACAGATGGGCTTTTTCAAACGTGTGAGACCACCTCAAGAAGAACAAGAAAGAGAACAACTGCAGCCGCATGAAAATGGAGAAGGAACATCAGAAGCTTAAGCAGAGTTTTATCTGTAAGACATTCTGAAATTTTAAAATGCCTACATCTTGGTTATGAATATTGGTTTCCCCCTTAAGGAAAAAACACTCATGACTGCAAAGCTGCTGGTCTCAGAAGGTATCAGGACGTACAAAATAAGAGCAATAGATTTAAATCCTCCTTTTTATGTTAGTTATGTTCATCCATGTGACTAACACATCTGCACTGATTTGTGTGTGAAAAAATTAAGTAATATGTAGTGCTGTGATTTTGCTTATTGGGATGTAGGAGACATCATCTTTTTTGATTCACGGACCAACCTTACATGAATTATTACACAGATTCTGCATTTGCTCTTGAAGCCAACAGCTTCCATAGATACTTGTCGGATCATACGTTTAGTTTTGATTGATTTTTGTTGGAGTACACTACACTTCACTTCCTAGCTCCTGAAAGCTAGTTGCACAAAAAAATGAACATAGCTTGTTTTACAAAACTGAAGAATATTCTTTGATACACTGACTCTGCTGATGATTTTCCTCCTGCTCAAAGAATATGAAAGAGATTATTCAGTGAAGTCATTCACATCTGATACCTGTTCTGCAGGCCTGTTCCCTCCCTGCTCAGTCATGTGTCTTGTGGTTTCCCTCTAGACTTTACAAATATTGTTCTTCAGGTCCTAGGTCTCTTACTGTAGGAATTGAGCCTACCGAAACAGAAGTGAGTGGTAGAAAGCTGGGGATGACGTACTTTCTATGGGACCTAGCGAAACGATTCAGGGCAAGATCCAAAGACTCTGCTGAGTATTTCCACAGAGCAGGATCCAGGTGTTCCACAGAATTCTTGGCAGCATGGATTCATTCAGGCACTGCCAGGGACAAGATGTTTGCTTGACTGCGGCTGCCAACAGACATGTCTGATGAGAAAAGCCATAGCCTTTATGTTCACAAGTCAGACATCCGCAGGGCTGGAAGTTAAGTTTGTATATTACTTGGGTTGAATTTCGGTTTCTGGCAAAGCAATGGATGGAATACTTTTGACAGGTTACCTGATGCACTGTGAGGAAGCTGTTGTTAATTCCTGCGTTCTGTGGTTGGCTATGTCCAAGTGCAGGATGGAGTAACATAGGGAGTATTTAAACTAGACTATCTGCCAGCCAAACGTATCTAGCTTACATCAGTACTTTAGCCACACTCATGCCTGCCTTGGCACCTGCCCTGAGAGAACAGAGCTTGTCAAACGAAGCAGAGTATAGCTGGCAACACAAAAGGGCTTGAAAAGAGAAGGTTGATTTGGCTTGTTTCATTTCATTCATTCATTGTATGTTTCATTGCACAAAAGACATTTCATTGCACAAGACATTTCATTATGTTCAATACATTTCATTACCTGAAAAAACACTAAATATTTTGTTTCATTGTTGTTTTTTTAAACATACAAAAAATTCAGTGGTTTAAAGCCACAGGTTTATGTCATTCTTAGCTTATTTCCCTCGGCATTGGTGTGGTAAAATGAAGCTGCTTCTACTAAGGAGAGAACACACGAACATTGTCTATATGCATTTCAGTAGAAATGTAACTGCAAATTAGGAGGTTGCTTGGCTTGCAACCATGTGTAGCTGTGTTGCACAAATCTTAGAGTGGACATACTTAAACTATTGCAAAGGTGCCTTATATGAGATTTGTTTATTGTCTATTCCAAAAAGGGAATAAATTACATTATAAACTCCCTGTATGCAGCCACATACAGAAAGGAAGACTTCTACTGTAATCATGCCAGTGAGATTTCTATGTAGACAAACTCTTAAAAGGAGAAAAAAACCTCGCATTTGGTTTGGTTTTGTATCTTGGGGTTTTTTGTTCAAAGCTGCATCTCCCCCATCAATGCTGCAATGCCCAGTAAACCCAGAATTATCTGAAATGAACAGTTTGATTCAACTCTCATCTCTGCATCCTTTCTGAGATTTAAAATCCACAAATGGCTTTCGTTAAGTCCATTCTTACTCACTGAACCGTGATGGCATTTGAGTCGTTAAGAGAGACAGCACAAAGTCCGCGGGGGCCAGTATGTATATCAGATACAGGCTTGCATATTTATCCATTTACACGGTTTTGGTTTAGGCAATTTATTTAGATATAGTTAGTTTATATGAGAGGGTATAGGGCATAATTCCACTTTCACTGAATTTTCAAGGTCTTTGGTGTGGCCAACATTTTATTTTTGTCTTTACTTCTGGTATTGTTACTAGTAATATGGTAGAGAATCAGGAGTCGGGTTTTGATCCTGGCCTCAAAATGTGACTTTTTTTAAAACACAATTTCAGTTACTTACACAGGCTTCTAGTTCACAGACTTTGTCAACTGATGATCTATATGCAAAGAGATTGTTTTTACCCAGTCTTAATCTTAGTAGGTTAAGAGGTTTAAGAGACTGTCAGACAGATTATAGCTCTAATTCTTACATGTGTGCTTTCATTACATGTACGCACTGTGTTGACTTGAAATTTATTAGACTACTTGCATGTCTAGGCGTTATAACGAGATGAAAAAAAAAAGGCACGATCAAGATCTCTTCAGCTCATATGGAAGGGATACTGTAGTATTGTGATTGTCAGTGCTAACTGCATCTTAATTTTACTGTGGCAACTGGAAACTCATTTTGCTGATTTTTCAGGATGAAAAGGTACATTTTATTGGTACAACTACTGTAGCTATGGAAAGTTTCTTCCATTTATTGGAGTTAGATAAAGTAAGACTTATTTAAGTGATCTTTATTTTTTTGCATTTTACTGGAGAATAAAAGCAAATAGTTGCTTTTCCCATGTCCGCTAATTTCCAGTTTGGTTAAAAAAAACCCTAGTAGTATATGGAGTATACAGGTTACTTAGTGAACATAGATGTAACACCCCAAATTCAGTTTAAAGTAACATTTGTGTTTCGGGAAGATTCTGAACAGGATGTTTTCCTGAATGGGAGTGCAGGAAACATTTGTTACCACGTTCTAGATTCAGCAATAAGATTACAGACTATATATCTACTTGTGTCAGTATAAATGTCATACTGACTTATGTCAGCATTGATGTATTCTTACAGCAAATATTGTAGAATGATGTTAAAACTTTTAAAGAAACTTTAAAAAAAAGTATTTTGGAATGAAATTAATGCCCTTGAGTCAAAATTGATGTGCATAAGATGCATACTGCAAGCATTAAAAAAATACAAGTACAGTAACAGAATTAGTTCTCTTTTGAGAGTTATGTTTCAGAAGTGTATTTTTATGAATATAAAATCAACAGCTATATAATTATTTAGACAATGAAAACATTTTAAAAGAGCTATATCTTTTATAATGAAATATGAAATCCTATAACTACTCCAGTTTGCAATTATTGCAGCATCTCATGATCAGTATTAAAAAGTGATTTATATTACAAAATGCATAGTATCTATTACTATATTTGACAATATTTAGAAAACATAAAGCAAGGAACCTAATTTATAGGTTTACATTTCTTTCAAGAAACTACCAAATTGTGGAGATAGCTTTTGTTTAAGCATGACTGCAAAGTCAAATATGGGATACGTTTGTCAACATAAGTTGAAATCTTTGAGGAAATGTTCGCAGGTATCAGTGTCAAGCTTATAATTTTATTTGTCCCATTTTTCTGTTTTAAATTTAGATTTACACGTTGATATTTGATTCGCATAACGCTTGTGGAAACTTTCTTAAAGTTTATTATATATGCTCTTTCTTTATAAAACATTTATTCCAAGCAAAGTTTTTTAATATGTAGTTGTTTCTTGTGTCTATGCTTAAATAGTCTTTAAGGTAAACTCTCACGGGTATTTTGAAAATATTTCAGCTATAATCAGCATGTTCTTGGTGATTTGAAGGATTCATGTTGCACTTAGATTTTTGCAACATTCAGGTTTGCTGTTGTGTACCCTGGCATAGGCCCTGCAGTATTTTGTCCTACACCCTCACAAACAGTCACAGAGCGGCATTACCCTGGTGAAAATCTAGTCTGTTTTTGTCTTTGGTCCAGACTAAGACCTATTCCACAGTCTAATGAAGTCCCAGAAAACCTGACATTCATTGCAGCTGGCTTTGAATGTGACCCTTGCTGCTGGCTGTTAATGAGGGGAAAAAAAAAAATAATAGGATTTTATAAAAGGAAAATGGAAATCCAAAAAATAAAAAGGTGGTGGCAGACCACTGATGAGCCTTACAGCAAAGAAATGGTTTTGTTTGTTTGCCTATTTCTGAGATGGGAAGAACCCAGTAGTTTTCTGCTGGCAACGGCCTTCTATCACAAATGAATCCCACAGTTTGGATCATGATTATATGCTGAGCTCTAATAGCTCTCATTGACTTGAGTGGGATCTGAACTCTTTGGTACTCAATCTCTAGCTTCTAATTCCCAAGTGCAATATAACATGACCAGATCTAGTTCACTGCCAAGTTGTCTGTTTATTTTGTTTGCCTAAGAAGGGATGTAGCATTTGTTGACTTGCAGTGGTCAGTATTTTTACAGACATTAACAAAACCAATGTGTTAAATCGAGGTGATAAATGAATGGTATAGAAAGGTTTTGATCGCCCACATTGGGTGAAACATGATGTATTATTCTAAAGTGTATCCATTACTAACTCTTGAGTTATTGAGAATTGGTACAATATTCTTTAACTCCACTGTGGAAAATTTGACTAGAGACTATACAATAATGGCTTTGAGTCTGTAGTGCTACTACTGTTTCATGTGATTACGGTATTTAGTATTTCGGTCTATTTTTTTCCAGTGTGTGGAATTTTTATATAACACAGGACATCTAACCTTTCATGCAATGACCTTCTCCAAATATGCTGCATTAAGGTTGAATAACTTGACCCTTGGCTCTTGCAAAGTATATGAAGATTTAATGTAGCATTTGAATCTTCAGAAAACTTTTACAGGTTTAGGTGGCCCTTTCTAGTCCGTGAAGGAAACCTGTATTTGCTATGATACAAGTATGTTGAAAATGTAACATTTTATGTCTTTGTAATAGAATTTTTTTGCCTTTTTTGTTTTTGCTCGTGCATTAAATCAGTAGAGCGTTGTTTGCACAAGCAGAAAATTAACATACTAACGGGAGTGCTGCATTTTGGGTTTTTTAGTCATGTAGTAAATACGTGTAACATAAATGGGAATATTTTCAAGAACTATGAACTTGTTTCAAAGGTCTTCGGTACATTTAAGGAGAGCAATATACATTTGAAGTCACCTTATTTTTTATTAAATTATAAATCTTGGAAAAAAAATGGGTATTGTGGCACAGTAATTTTGTACTGATATCAAATATATAGCTATTAAGCTATGGTTTTCTTTTCAGCTCATTCTTTTCATCCTAATTCAAATTTGATTGATTTTATTAGGTTGTATTTTTCTATATATGTATACAATTTCAAAATATTATGATTGGATAAATTGAAAAATGTAAGTATTGAGTTGATTCTGATCTTTAGAATTTTGGAATAAAATACCTCTTAATAAACAGGAATGCTGTTTTGTTTTGTTTTATAATCCTAAGCTTATTTTTAAAAATGCACTTAATTAACCTGAAAATATTTCATAGTATATATGTTTGTAATCCACAGTTATCTACTAAATACAAAAAGGTCACTTTTACACAACTTTTACATTCTCAGGTAAAGTGGCACGTATTAACCTTGAGTGAAAAACTTTTTGTAATCACAAGCATGAAAGAGGATCTAGTCACAAATTCTATTCTGTCACCAGAAAACTGATTTCATACAAAAATTTTTGTATACCAAAAAAAAATATTTCAGATTTTATAGCTGTCACATCACTGTACAAAATGGAGAATTCTTGTCCTTTGGTTAGGAAAATTCTCAGAGAGGTGATGTTTCTTTTCTTGTGGTATTATTAGACTAATTTTATCTTACATTCTTTCTGATTAACAATCATACTTATCTTTGTGAGTGGGGTGATGGTAAATATTTTGTGTCACAATAAAGGCATACATGTTTATTTTACATTGCTAGAACACTTATTT
The DNA here is from genome assembly GCF_965183815.1 of Platalea leucorodia. Classification (NCBI taxonomy): domain Eukaryota; kingdom Metazoa; phylum Chordata; class Aves; order Pelecaniformes; family Threskiornithidae; genus Platalea; species Platalea leucorodia. The sequence continues at coordinate 66,025,567 of NC_138827.1, forward strand.
AGAAATAAATGTTGGTGCTTGTGAACCCTTTAGAAAAACTCCAAAATACTGAGTTCCCTGGATTGCTAGTAGAGAATTTGTTAACCTAAAGAAAATAATAAAAAAGGACACTGAAAACATGAAAAACTGGTATTTGTGTTCTAATTAACAGCTTCCAGTGACCTCACAGTAGCTATCACCTACTAGCTATCACATGCACATCACCTAATGTGCACAAGAAACATTGCAGCAGTAGTCAAAACATGACTCTTACTGTTCAATACACACTGCAGCCAACACAGGCCTGGTTTTTGTTAAATAAGATACCTTCAGTTATCAGCACTGCGATCACTACATCTGGTTAGCAGTTCCAAATTAATGCATGATTGAGAAATTAGTGACAACAGCTGTCTCATTACAGCAACAAGGCAACAGAGTTGTTTTTCAAATTCCCATCTTATGCCATAACCACCTTAAACAAAAGGATAGTCCATGTCTTGAGGTTACTTACATCAACACAACTCCACTGCTTCCACTTGAGTTATGCTGCTTTACACTGTGTAGGTTTCTGACTCTTTGCATATATGTATGACATTTTATTGTATGCTTTTATCATTAGTGAGTTTGTGAATTAATTACTAATACTTGATTAATACTTGATTGCTTATTAGTACATTAATATATTTTTTTTAATTGGCAGTTCCAAGTAATTTTAAGAACATGGTCAAAAACTGAAAAGACTTTTTAAAAAAGTATTTGTTTGAATGTCTCATATACACAAAGAATTAGGGTTAGTGCTGTTAGGAGCCCATCTTCTCACAAGGTATTTCACAATCTGTCTGTTTTACTGCATCTTTCTAATAAACCTTCTAAACGTTTGGTGCTGAATCATCACCTCTCTTGACAGACATACAGGATGTGCTAAGACTAAGCTTGCAGGACACAAATGCACAACACAGACCTTCCAAATATGAGAAGCAAAAAAAAAAAAAAAAAAAAAAAAGACAGTAAAATACCATGTTACTAGTTTTTACAACTTCACATGTAGACCATGTCTGTGTGTTACTGTTTTTCAGAAAGTTTTGCAGAATCTATCTACGTTTATGTTTCTGTCATTTGTATACATGCTTTTCAGTCCCTGACAAAATACCCAATGCCATGTACATCCCTTCAGTGGCTGATGATGATGGTTGTAATTTCTTCAAAGTTTGAAGAGTGTGTGAGTAACTTTTAAAGACTGCAGGAGTTACTACTGGACATATTTCCTCAAGTAAATACTCAGGTAGTTGAAATAAATTACTTATTATCAGCTTTCATCTCTTTTCAAAGAAAATTTGGTTAAGAAAACATGATTATTATTTTTTTTTTTTCCCTGAAATGGGTGTTACTGTGTACTCTAATCCCTTCTCAATAATTTATCTAAATGTTATTCCCCTTTTGGAGCCATTTTCAGTAAAACTTCTATCACACATTTAACAGATTTGTTTCAGAACTTTATAAATGAATAATTGTGCAGATTCACATAATATTAATGTAAAATGTTGCAGCTGCTAAGTTGGTTCAACGATTCCTCCCCAAATAAACTTAATTTATATCTTTCTAAAAGCCCACATCTACAAACATTTGGAAATGAATATGTATGTGATCCACACTTTCTCAATACCACATACTCATTCATCAAATTCATTAACAAAGGAAGCAAATTGCTCAAAGCATTAGCTAGCTTTCTGTAGACCCCTTTCTTCCACCTGAGAACATGCAATGTTGCAGGGATTCCAGAATGAATTCAACACTAACAGGCTGTGCAGAAGCAGCTTCTTTTTCTTTACAGTGCCCTGATAAAAGGTTGAAATAGGAAGCTGGGTGAGAGGATGTTAACTAGGCAAGTAGGCCCTGAACAAATATTTTCTAAACAAAAGAGAATCTGTCCTCCTTGTGAGCTGCTGGAGGAGAGGTCCACATCAAGGAAATGACTGTTTTATTTGTCTAGTTTTTGTGCTCTTTTGCTTACTTAAAAAAAAAGGTCCCATCAAATGAAATAAAGTTTTCCTGGCACTTTTTTTTTGTGCTAATGAAGAAAAGGGAGACTGACAAATTATTCTAAAGAAACTTATTGAAGAGTACCTGCTGAGGAGGGTGTACATTTTCCACTGCAGCATTACTCCTCAGGCAATGATTGTTCATAATGCATAAGTGGGTGAAGTCAGTCCATTCTTTGGCAGTCCCAAAACGGGTCAGCAAACTATCAGTAACAGCGATAAAAGTAAATTGTATTTTCTATGCCAATCCCAAATCTATTCAAAGTCATTGTTAATAGCAATAAATTAATTACATTGTACTGCATAGAATGATATTAAATCATAAGGAAAAATATATTAGATTTTCTTTACATTTTATAAGAGAACTGTTGAAAATACGCACTGTAACCTGGCAGTTCCTCCTTTCAGTACGGGAAAATTTCTACTTCTCTATAGTTTGTAACTCTATTCCCCTCCTTTTTCCACTGCATTGAGGAAATTTTCCGAGATCTGAAAACTACAGAATTTGGCCTAATATGCCATTATGTCTAAAATAAAGATTTTTATTTGGCTAATCTTTATTTTATTTGAAGACAAAGTGGTTTTGTGCTTTGCGAAGAAATTTTTGTTCACTACTCAAGCATACATTGAACATGTGGTATCATCCAGTTCTGAAAGTCCTTACAGTGAATGAGGTGTTTGCCTCACTGAAATCATGGCAAGGGCATACTCATCAACGCTAGTGTGAAATTCACTGTGAGGTGGTCCCAATATGTGCTTAGCTCTCAACCATGCTGATGGCTCCATGCTGTTGGGTGAGTTTGAGTTGTCCAGATGCGCTCCCTTTGCTCAGGTGTAGCAGCCTTACCTGCTGTGAACAGTTCCAGTAGTTCTTCCATGATCGTGCCCTAGGCTCTACCTATACATGCACTGCAATTTTACCTGTGTTAATGGGTATCCTCAATTCTAAAAAACGTATAACGTTTGGTATCAGGACCGTCAACGTGACTAAACATGTAAATATGGCAAAGCTATGCCTGGGTGGAGAATCAAAGCTTTAGGAGATGCTAGCGCTACAGTTATGATGATTGCCACAACGACTGCCACTTACCAGGGCCTGAGCGAAGGCGATTTTTGAGTTGACAGAAGGCAATCCCGAGTGTCTGCCCCGTCACACGAGGTTGCCCAATGCGCTTCAGTACTCTCAGCAACAAGTGTTAAAATTGCCTTAGATGCTGCCAGTTCGGAGGGCCGAAGGAAAGCGAACGCGGCGCGGTCCAGCTTCCTCCGCAGCCCAGTTTAGCGCCGCGGCACCGGCGGGCCCCGCGCCCTCCCCTCACCGGCCCGGCTCCCCCTCACCTCGGGCAGACGGCGGCCGCGGGGCGCGCCGCACGCCTCAAGCGCCGCCGTCAGACGCCAACGGCGAAGCTCCTCAGGAAAGCCGCCACCCCGCGGGGCCTCGAGGCCGGACCGCAGCCGGCGGGGAGCCGCCGCCGCCGGGGCGCTCGCGCAGCGCTGCGGAGCGCGGGCCGCCTCGCGCCGCCGCCCCCGGCCCAGCCCGCGCCTCACCGAGACCGTGGCCCCGCCCGGCGCTCGGGCCCCGCCCCCGTCACGTGCCGGGGGCGGGCGGGCGCACGGCTGCCGGGCCGGCCGCTGCCGCGCGTAGGGGCGGCCGCTCGCCGCCGCCGGCGCAGTCCCGCCGCCGCCGCCGGAGCCGCTGGTCCCGGCCTCCCGCCCGCGTCCTCGCCCGCAATATGCCTCCGCTGCCCTCGGGCTGCTCGCCATGCCGGGGACCTGCGGGCGCCTCTCCTCCCTGCTCCTGGGGCTGGCGGCCGCGATGCTCCTGCTGCTGCTGCTGATGGGGCGGCCGCCTCCCGTCGACGCCGCAGCCGCCGCCACCCGCCCGCAGCAGCAGCGGGCGGCGCTACCGGGGGGCGCCCCCCCCGCCGCGCCGGCGGCCTCAGGTACCGATCCCCCCCGCTCCCGCTCCCGCCGCCGGGCAGATACCCCTGTTTCCCGCTTGTCCTGTGGAGATCTCTCCTCCCCGGGGCCGCGCCGTCGGGGCCCCCCTCAGCCCCGCCGCGTCCCTCCCTCTCCTCCCGGGGCGGGGGGGTCGGCGTCCTCCTCCTCGGCGGCTCCCCGCCGGGCTGCTGAGAGGCGCGTCGGCTCGGCCCGGTGCCGCCTTGCCGCTGCCAGCCTGCGGGAGCAGGGGCCGCGGGAGGGCCGGGCGGCATGCCCCGCGCGGGGAAATGAGCCGCAGCGCTCTTAACGAAGCAGGTAGCGGAGCCGCGGCGGCTGCTACGCGGCGAGCGGGATCCATCTTTAATATCGCAAGATCTGTATGCAGCTGCTGTGGCGTGTCACTGGCGGGGTGAAAAATGCAGCCCGGTAATCGTGCAGCCTGCTTCTGCCCTAGCTGGAGATGCTCCCTCGAGTGCCAGGCAGATGGTCTCGGGGGAAGCACGCCTCTATGAATTCCTGTTTGCTAGCCGGAGTCACCCAAGCAAGATCCGTGTATATATAACGTATAAAAAAAATCTATATAACATGCATATATTTAATTCTATAGATATATTTATATCAATATAAAAATAAATAAAACCCAGCTGATGTACGTGCAAGTGACTTAAGCCTATCAAATGAGTGATGGGGCTGGTGAGCTCATTAGTTCTTGCATCTCCTCTGCAGAATGAGGAAATACATCGTTCGTCCAGCAGCCGAGAGTATGAAAATAACGTGCTTATTTCAGTATTAGGCCTTGGTGTTACGGTCAAATGAGTGAGGTTACCTCTTCTGGCAACTGGGGCAAGTGATAAGGTGTTTGTTCTATCATCTAGTTTAAAAAAAAACCGTGTATATTTTGAAGTCTTAGTGGCTTAAATTAGGACAAAACCAGTGTTTTTCTTGACATAATGCCTTTCACCAAAGAATTTCAAAATGGTTTCAAACATTAATTATTTAAGACCTTTTAGCACCAAGGCTCTGTTTGGGCATATCACCAGAGCATATGTTTAATTTTTAACATATACGCATGTTACTATTTCCAGTTGACTTCAAGAAGGTATAAGATGTTCTTAGTTTCAGGCATATGGTTAATATTTTGCTGAATTGAAGCCAATTTGCAAAGCTGCCAAAGCCTGTATGTTAATTAGGAAATACAAGCAAAGATCTTCAATTATGATCTTTACTTGTAACTTCTTAAAGATGTAGAACAAGAAACTAGATTTGGTAGAATACGAACACACTCTTAAAATCTCCTGATACACTCTTAAAATGCCTTGATTTGCTTTTTGGTTTCTGTCTTGTGTGGGTTTGGTTTTTTTGGTGTTTTGTTTGTTTTGTTTTTTCTTTTCCAAGTGTTTAAACTATAGGACTCTAAAGAAGGGTATTTGATGAACAGCTTGGTTCTTGTTTTTCCTTTTGAACCGATGATTTCATTAATTTGTTTTTTATCATGCTTTTAGAGGAATATACCATTAATCACCAGCAAACCCCACTTAAAAGGCATTGGCAGCATTTCTAACTTGTGTAGTGAACATTTTGCTCATTAAAAATTGAGTGGCAAAAAAAAAAAAGGGACAGTTTTTCTAATTCAATGATCCTCTTTGGTTTCAGGTATTGATTTCTTTTCAAGAAGCTCTATTACCTTATCGCCTTCAGCCCTGGCCAAAATCTGTGTTGGTACCAAACAATTTGATGCTGATGCTAATGGTTTGCTGTTGCAGACCCACATGCCTATGCTGTTGCTTTCTTTTATTTGCTTATTATGCTTCATAGGTTTTGAGGTATGAGAGTCCTGAAAGTGTCTTATAGTACACAGCTTTCATTATTAATCCCAGTTTATGAATGCTAAAAATTAGCATTTGAGCTGATCCTCAGCATTTGTTATGCTTAAATACAGTTAAAGCTTTGTTTCACTTGTTGGCTGGCTTTCTAAATGATCTGGATTAATTTTTTCTTTCATAAAAAATTGAAAAAAGCCAATAGTGATTAATCTTTTAAAAAGACAAGCTAGTCACTGCTACGAAACTTTCATTATACTGAAGAAGCTGCTAAGCACCTTTGGTTTTTGTTTGGTATTTCCTTTCATTAAAGCATGTAAGTAATTTTTGCCATATTGACATTTTTGAAATTTTAAAAAGGAAGAGCCTGACTCCAGATATATATTTATCAGATACTAAGTCTTTTTCCGTGAAATTATCTTTTGATGGCTTACAGCGGAAAGGTAGGCAGAATAAATCGCTGTTGCCTTTCCAGCAGAAGACTAGCAGCAGAGTAATCCCTGAGGGGAGTGCTCTGAAGAGGCCACTCCTGCAGCAGCTGCAGGTCCTGTGCTGGGAACTGCCAGGCAGGCCGTGGCTTCTGGAAGTAAGGAGGAGTCTGGCTCAATTTGGATTTATGCTGTGTGTTTGTGACCCCAGTGTTGCTAGAGCAAAGGAGCCTTACCCTTCTAAAATAGTGAAGGTGCAGAGCTAAGGTTGGAGTTGGCAACCTTTTCGCATTTGATGTTCCTGTATCGATGTCCCTGTTCTGTCGAAGCTAATTATACAGTTTTACAGATCAATTCCCTCCTGGATTAACAGACTTCTGCCAGTGTAATTATTATGCTGTCTGAGAAGAGATGCTAAAGTCAGCACAGCTGTGTACAAAGGTTTAGGGTGCAGACTCTACTGCCGACATGTAAATGTAGCAGTGAGAAAGTAGTTGCACATCATGACTGAATAGGTTTTTTTTGTTCATCCTTTCTTTTTTCTCCCTTAAAGCCAACAAAAAACTTACCAGTGCCAAAAGAAATAAGTAAATTTTAAAGATAAGGCAGAGAAGACACGCACAAGAGGGACTCAGTTCATGGAGTTACTCTGACTCACGTTATCTAATGGATAACGTGATTCTGCCAAATTTTAGAAAAAAAATATCCAGGGAGAGAGAGAGACAGGCCTCTCTGGTTAGGGTGGTGATTGATGAAGTGGAGAACCTGTCTTGGTTCCTTGTTACTCATAGTGAGTTTTTCAATTTTCTGCGTGGCAGTTTAGAAATCTGGACTCTGGCGTGCAGAAGCAATTGAAGAGAAGTCGCTGGGAGCTTCGAATAGTCAGCATTGAGGTCAGCGGGCTTGACTACAGAATTCAGTAAATTATAGTCCTGGCTTTGATCCAGGCAAATCTGTTTTTGTTTTCCTTGTTCCCTTTTGTTTATCTTTATTGAGATGCATTCTTTACAGGAAGTACAGGTTGTGTTCTTTAATGTTCACAATGCTTGGGATATTCTGGATGTGGTGCGTTGTTATTCTCTTTATAATGCAGATATTGGGCAAGAAACAGAGCAGAGACCACTAACTGAATAAGTGATACTTAACTGCATCAGTTCCATGGCAGATCTGACATATACTGAATGAACAAGATTCTTCGGGGGAAAAAAACAGCAGTTGTGTAAATAGAAGCTGTCACATTATGTATAGACAGCGCATGGGATGACATACACCATCTTAATGTTGGCATTTTTTTTCCACGTTGAGATCTTAAATTAGACTTGAAGTATGTTTTAAAATAGGTGTTATTTCTTCAAGTTTCTGTCATATAACTGCATGTTCTATGCCGTGGGTACTCTCCATACCTTTTGTAATCCCAGCATAAACAAGAAAAGACTTGCCATTGTATTTATTATAAGCCATTCCCAGTCTGCCTCACATTGCAGAATTTGGGGAAAAAGAAATTTCTTTTGCCTTTTTTTTTTTTTTTTTTTTTTTTTTAGGCAGGTGGCTTTGCGTACAATGGGAAGATTAGCTTGATTTTTGTAGGGTGAAATTAAAAAGCGGTAGCAGCTAATAGAGCATCCTGAACAAAGAAGAGAGAACTGGAATTGCTGTGCATATTTATGCAGTTAGTTCTCTTTGTTGAAACTGATGAGAGAAATACGTGATTGTTGTCAAACCCAGAAGAAAATAAGAGATTACTTCTGTACCTGTTGGAGACAAATACGCTGTCTGGATGCTGCCTGTGGAATTTGATTCTGTGCCCGTTTCTCAATACTGTCTGCTTGCACGTGATGATGAGTTGCTATCTAATGCGAAGCAGTGTTCTAGACAAGAGATACCTAGTTAAGATTTTTCTAAACTCTTTTGTATGTTGTCTTATTCTTCCTGACCATTCAAGGAGGAGATAACTTTCTCATGCTTCCTTTTTATTTGAGATACTGGAACAGAAATATTTCTCTGACACATCCTTGTGTGACTTACTGCTTTTCTAATCTTTGTTTTCAATGTTTCTAGTAGTGAAATATTTTTCCTAATGACTTGTATCTTGATGTGTAGATGGTACTTAGGTATTTAGAGGAGCATTTGGTTTTGATAGCTTGTTCTGTTAATCTGGGTTTGAATTTGAGCGATAATACATAATGATGCACTTTAAAAAAAAAAAAAAAAAAAAAAGCACTGCGTGACTGGCTTGTTTGTCGCTTGATGAAACAACCTTTATGGTTTACTGTCTCTATAGTCACTGGATAGGGGATTAGTATGGCAGCAGTAAATCCAGTTCTGTTTTGGAGCTCTGTCACAGTCAGATACAGACCCCAAGGAAATGAGTGAGGAGTTAAAAGCTGTGTAGGAGATCCTGTAGCATTCCTATAAAGAAGGAAATTCAGTAATTTTCATGACTGTGTGGTCACGTAGGATACAGTTCAAGATGTCAGGGCTGTCTAACTAGGGACTTCTGATCAGCACTGGGGTTAATTGTTTTACACAACCAGCAATACAACCTTCTTATGCAGTAGGTATTGGAATGTAATCAGTGTCAGGGAAAAGGTTTATTTTTCAGTTGTCAGATCTTGCGGGTTAAATTGTAGTAATTGTTTTCTATTTGGACATGGTTTGCAGTCTTTAAAATAAGACTTTTGATTTGTTTTAGATAGATGTAAACATTTGTTGGGAATCTATGTGTTACTTATATAAAGAACCTTAATGAAACTTTGGAAAGCTGACTTTCAATCTAGTGAAAAATGATTCTTTCATTATGAAATACAACTCCAAAAGTATTACATGCACACCCCAGCAAAATGGTTTAACACAAGCAACTAACTCCACCTCTGGAAATAAGCTCAGAAAACATCCGTTGATTTGCTGTTCAGTTTTCTCAGCATTCTCAGCCTCTGGGATTTGCAATAATGGTTTCTCAGCTAGGCGAGAAAGTAGAGAAAGAATCTAAGACTTAGACTTGTCCTGATTTATTGGAGCTGATGTTCTTAAGTGACTTAGCTTTCTGTGCTGATCTAAGGCTTAGTAGTGCAACAGAATATCAGGAAGGGCATTAGGACACCGAGAGGTGATAAAGCATCTGCAGTTTGAGACAGAAATGAATAATGAAAAAGAAATAGTCACAGATGATAATTTCATTTATATGTCCATGTGTTCCATGATTTAGGTCACTCAGTTGCTAATACAAGGGAAAAGAGGAGTTTGGGCTTTTCCATGGTAGAGCACAAATGAAAAGATAAGTACTTTTTTATTTTTCAGGAAGAGAATTGATATGAAAAAAAAGGTACTGAGGACTTCTGAAGAGGTAGGCAGCTCTCCTAAGTTGAAAGCTTGCTTTTGTTAAAGCTTGTAATATGTTATACAGCATCATGCTCTATACTTCAGAAAACTTGATTTCCAGAAACTTGCGTTGATAGTAGCTTTCTTTATAAAGAACAGAGAGAGACAAGGCCACAAATGTGTTTTAGCATTCACAGAAACGGGACCGACAGTTAGGCAGTGAGGAGAAGTGGCAGGAAGCAAGACTAATCAATGAGGGCAGGAGCTACCTATTGCAAGGTGGTAGTTTCTGCAGTTCTTATTTGTTTTGTTAAAGTTTCATTACTTCTTGTCACTCTGTTGGCAGACGATACATCATCAAAGGCCAATTGATATGTAAAAACATTCACAGAATTGCTATCAGGCTGAGAAAAAGGCACTTGCAGGATTTGGAATGCAACTGCTATCTGGGTCACTGGGGATCCGTAGCATGCTTTCTCTGTGAACTAGCTCAGTAGATGAAGTCTTTGACAGAGGCAAAGATCTGAGAGGAAAGCTTATTCAAAAAAAACTTAATTTTTGAGGTGTCAAACTTAGAAACATAGCACAGGTTACTTTGTTGTTTTGAAAGTTGCATATTTTTATATTCGCTACATCCTTCTGTAATGAATTTGAGGCACAATGTAACAGAGCAGATGAGTCCTCTGTAATACTCCTGATACTGTACTTAGTTACTAATTCATAGATCTAGCAATCTGGTGTGCTGTAGGAGCACCCAGATCCCGTGAACAAGAATTTCCATTGCACCGTAGGGGTTAGTGTACTCTTGAATAATGCTTCTGTGTTCAGTAGGATGAAACTACCAGGTATAGCTCCTCCTGCCTAATCCTAGCTTGCCAGAGGTGTCCCAGCACACCTCATCTGTGCTCCTAAACTGTCATCTTCCCCGCATGTCTACAAGAAGCTATATTCAGCAGGCTGCAAAGCAGCTATTGCATTTCTTGCTTTGCTCTTCTGGCACTAGTTGTAGAGAAAACATGAGGTTTGAAAGCAATTTTCATGCTAGCACATGCTTGAGGGAAGGGTGTGAGTGTGCACAGCTTTACAATCAGCAATATGAAAGTGTATTTGCTGAAACAACCTGTGCTAGGGAACTTAAGGTTAGAAAGCTCAAGAGAATGAATTAATCTTTAGGAGTGCCCTCTGTCCCTAAGCCAGGTGTTCAGTAGGGGAGATTTCACTCAAGCTGTACCTCATCTTTTCAGTTGGAATTGGCACTCCAGATCCATCCAGCAGAAGAGCTGGGTCCCTGGGAAAGGGCAGTCCTTCCAAACCACATCTGAGGCTGCAGCACAGATAGAGCGTATGCTCATGCAGCTGCCACATCCCCCTTTCACATCTACAGAAGAGACAGTCTGTACAGAGGGTCACCTTTGGCGAATGGATTGCCCTGTCATTTTGTGAGGGACGCAGATCAGGGAGGGGTGATGCTTAGACCTTCCATATGAGAGAGCACATGTATACTGTAGTGTGAGCAGGCTCCTGTGACTAGGAGATAAACATCAACAAGCATAGTCCAGTGTGTGTGGAGGACACTCCAAAAGCACCAGTTACCTTAAACGTGGCTCCTCAGGCAGAACCCAGGACTAACGTGTGGCACCAGCAGTCCTGTCAAGTAAAAAACTGTATTGTATGCTATGAATTTCACAAGCAGTTGTCAGCTGCCTGTAGATAACGTGAAGAAAATCTCCTTCTCCCATCTCAGCTGGACCAGCTGCTGTAACTTTCCAAATGATTCTGCTTGCCCTCTGAATGTAAGCATATTATGCATTCTTGTAAACAAAATATTGACAGGTCTGCAGTTTACAGTACAAGCATGGCACGACCCTGCTGATGTGTGTTCTTGTCTGATTGTAGCTCCTGGGAGCCATCCTATGTGGCCTGCTGGGATTGACAGGGCTAGGGAGTGATGCTCTTTCCTGTCTGTGCATGCATAAGCCCCTTAAGGCTCACCAAGTGCAGGCCTGAATCCTGTCAAGTTCCCGTGCTATCCTTATTCTTTCCCCCTCAATTTCTTGTCCTTCTTTCTCTTCCCTGAGGCTGTGATTATGCTTCATCATGTGAGCTCAAAGAGAGTCTCCACTGACTGAAAGACATAAATCAGACTTCAGGGCGCAATTGTTACCCTTTACAATGTGGAAATGAGACAGTTGAAGGAGATGGATTACAGGGTCAGATCCTCCTGCTGGACTTTCCACATGACCCTTCTCGCTTCAGCATTCTGCATCTACTGTTGATAGCACCAGGTACCTAAGACAGTGCAGTCCTACCAGTGGAAGAGGCAAGAGGTGGCCTCTCATTGAGAATTGCATGGAAATAAATTTTGGCTCTTGGTGGGTTAGAGAGCATAAAAAATCTTGGCCCTCGACCTTCTGATTTTCTTTGTCCCAGTTTGAAAAACTTGGGGTTTTTTGGTGTGGGTTATACCTGAACTACTGGCAGCTGTAGCAGGTTAACCTGCAAATGGTGGCCAAATAGCTGTGCTGGGGAGTGGTTTTTTTGTGTTGAATATGATGCAGTGGTTATAGGTGTGAGTGCGAGGCACATATTGAGCCATGTGCATTAGGAGGTCATGAAGCAGCAAAATACAGAGAATCTCAGAACCACTTCAACATGTCCCTGGCATACTCTCATTGAAATGCATTATTGACATGACCACTGTACCCCAAAAGCGCTCTAAGGTCTGTAGAGTGTCGTTCGATTAATGAGTACTTTAGTGTATACAACTGAGTGTTTGCTTGAGTGCTTTTACTAAACACAGTGTAGTTACAGCCAGATAAATTGGAGCACTGACCCATTATCATGCAGTTTATTCTGGAGGAAAGAGTTGAATTTAGTGAGGTTTTTCTTGTGTGCGTGTGTGTGGGTTGGTTTTTTTTTTGGTGTTTTGTTTTTTTTTTTTTTTTTTTTTTTAGTCTCTACATGGTCATTAATAGTTCATCTGCCTCTTCTGAAATGTTTTCTTCTGGTCGACATACTTTTATTTCTTTATTTCTCATCAATCTTTTACCTGTATTCAACGACTGAGCTTTCCCACTGGAGTGTGCACGTAGCTTTCAGGTTTCATGTTGTAGGTTATTTTAGTTGCAGGTCCGAGCAACTCTTTAATTAGTCAAACTGATTTTACTTTCAGAATCATCAGTGTTCCTGTTTTCATTGACTGCAAGTGTTATTGAGTAAGGCCATGCAAGATAAAGTATATCTTTTCATCCCATTTCCTTAATAAAGCAGAGAATTTGCATCAGGTGTGAGCCCTAAATTATCATAGGATGCTGTATTCCTACTAAAACATCCAGCCAGATTTGCTAAATGTACTAAAATTAGCAGCTGAAATAAACCGCAATCAAGTGAAGATGATGATTGTTCTTTGTGAGTTTTTCTTTCAGTGTTTTCTGTGATTTGAAAGTAACTATGAGGATCTGGAATTGTGGAGGTATTCAGGCTGGAGGGGATATCAGGAGCACTCTAGTCCAACCTGCTTAAAGCAGGGTTGACACTGAATTCAGACCTGGGAGCTCTTTCCTAGCGGGCCATGAAAGGCTCCACAAAGGGAGAACCTCTCTGGACAACCTATTCCAATTATTGTTTATCCTCAGAGAGAAAAAAAATTTCCTCATGTCCACTCAGATCCTTCCCTGCAATTTGTGACTGTTGCCTTTCGTTATCCTGCCATGCATCTTGACAGAGAACTTGGCCCTGTCTTCTGGGTAAGCTCATGGGTGTTGGAAGGGTGTTGTTTAGGTCCCCCAAAGCCTTTCCTTTGCAAGGTTAAACAAGGCTCATTTCTTTCTGTGGGTCCAAAACTGAAGGCAGTTTCCATGTACAGTCTAGCAAGTGCTAAGTGAGAGGGATTCATTACTTCTCTTGCTCTGTTTGCTATGCTTCTCTTGATGCAATGTGGTGTGCTGTTAGCCTTCATCACTTCCAGGTTGCGCTCCTGACACGTTTAGCTTATTGCTCACCAGGGCTCCCTGATGTTTTCGGCAGAGCTACTGCTTTGCCAGTCAATCACTTGCAGGTACTGCTGGAAGGGGTCAGATGCATCATTTTGTATTTGTCCCTGTTGAATTTCCTGAGGTTCTTGTTGGCCCATATCTCTGTCTAGGTCCCTTGGAGGATATTGACTGCATCCTCAGCTTGTTGCCACCTACAGACTTTGAGGGTGCATTTTGTCCCCTCCTCAAATCACTGACTTGGACTTGTACATGACTATGGGTTGTGTCAGCTGCTAATGTTTCTCTTGAAATTTCTGCATTTCATTTTGGGTAGACTATTTTCCTGTAATGCATGTAAATTAGAAGAAAATGGAGTTATATTGTCTGCTGCAAATTTGGGACTGTTTTATAAATATGATGTATCCAGTTGGCTCAGTATGTTGAAATAGATACTAGTGTGTAGCATGGACTTTTGGTTATGAAATTTGTCAAGAGACCAAATTTATTTATTATTAATTATTTATTATTAATGACTTTATATGGGCAAGGCTCCCAAATGAAACTGATTGATTGGAACATTCTCATATAAGTTTTTTTTCTATGAGGCAGCAAATTTGGTTGGTAATTTGTCTGCGCTAATGTGAGCTAAACTAGAAAAAAGGTCAATGGTGTCAAGATATTTGAAAATACAGGCCGTTCTGCTGGAATGAATACGGAGGTGCTTGCCCCCTCCAACTATTATAGACACTAATGGAATTATAAAAAGTTTTTCCAGGTCATTGTGGAAAATATTCTTCCTGTGTTCTGAAGCCTTTCATTAAGTGACTGAACAGGAGAAATGAGTAGTTTTATGTTGGGTAAATGCAGGACATCAGTAGAGCATGTGTTTGGAACAATAAAAGCTGTTAATAACATGAATTATGCCTTGTGATAAATATCACGGGAGCTTATTTCATTGTTTGTGAGAGCAAGGGAGAAGACTTACTCTCACTGGGCTGAAGGAGAGATTTTCTTTGGATTATGGACTACTGATGTTGAGAAAATCCTTTAATTAAGCTGACTGGAACAGAGACCCAGCAAAACATTTGTGAGATTTGAGAGAGTTTTGGTGCAGTGTCGGGCAAAAGAATTTGTCACGGCTGTTTGCCTCTTAATTAGTTGTCAGGTTCCTTTTCCTTTCCCCCCTTTTCTTCCCCCACCCCCCCTAAGCACAGTATAGAAAACCTGTCCCTTTACAATTCTGTCTCCCGGATTCTTCAACGTTTCATGGGACAGATTGTCTCAGAAATACTGAAGTGGATTTGTTTCCCCCCAGTCCATTTGGCACAGTACCAGAGGTGCTGAATGAATCTGAGTATTTTGGGGGAAAAAACAGTGTTTACTGTCCCATTTTTAGTCTTGGTGTCAATAAAAATATTTCCATCATCCTAGAAAGGTTTCCATGGTGCGCAGTTGTTTTCCAATTACTCCCTACAGGAATTTGGCCACTTGCTGCGAAGGGAAAACTTGTCTGGCTGTGTTGGTGGTGTTTGTGTTGGAGACACAGTTGGTGGGCAGCACGTTCATCTCTAACAACTGTCCATTATGGGTCCTGGAGCGCTTTATCCTGTGCTGAGCTGTAGAGAGGCAATAACAATTCCAGGTGCCAATGGCTGAACCATTAATATATTCAGTATTGCCATTTACCTCGATGGCATCCATGTATGCAGAAGAGTTACATTATTGTGTCGGGAGTCTTGATTCAATTGGTTTGCTTTACCCTGTGATCTGATTTGACAGATCCTTCTCTTTTTTAAACTCTTTTTATGGCTTCTGTGGACTTTTACTTAATTCAAATTAGTAGGAATCTGCAATCATTTTAATGTGCAATCATTTTTCTAAAAACTAATGTCATATCTATTGTTGTTCTGTGATTTTTTGATTGATTACTGTATGAAACTCAACTGTAATAAAAAAATTACGTATGAAAGAGATAGTAGCTTGTTGGGTGCTCTTGTTTTGTTGCTGCAATATGGATTTCCGAACTAGTGCATTTAAAAATTCCTGTCCTGCATGTACAGGACTACGGTTCGGAAATGTTGGCCTGCAAACTTTCAATTGTATTTTCTCCGTATATGTCTTTACGTACTGGCCTTCTTCCAAGGGGTTAGAGGATCTTTTCCTAAGTGAAAGATAAACATTGCTGGAACATTGCAAATATCTTTCTTTAAGCAGTAATATGAGATTTTACAGCTTTTGGGGAAGAAAAGTAATTTCAGCAAAGAATAGTGACCAGCATGTTATTGAATAATGTCACTGAATGTGTCAGTATTTCCTTTGTGATTAGCGAGTAACATGCACTTTCACTTGAATTACTAGTTTGTAGGTTATATTATGCCACTATGACTTTATACAGTCATATCTGTCTTGAGTTTAAAACCTTCAGGGCATTAAATGTCATGTTTGAAGAGGGTACTGCTTTGTTTTCCTGTAATTTTTTTTTTTTTTCTCCCCACTGTGCCAAATTAAGGCAATGCTTGAACTTGCACAGATTTTTTTCAGCTAATTCTGCTCACTAGCCACCACTATTACATGAGACAAATCCTGTACCTAACCCATGGGGTTAAAAAAAGATGATTCATGCTACAGGGTTACTGGAATATTCTTCCTCTGTCCAAATATATTGACTGTTAAAGGGTAGGTTTGATAAATCATTAGCAATTCTCTATAAGAAATGGTCTCATTTGGTCAAGGAGATGATGCTGAATGATTTATTTTTTTCTGTTTACATAATGAAGGTTTGATTGTAAAGTTCATGAGTGGGAAATGCATGGTTTTTGCTTATCACCTAATAGGCACTTGCCCATTTTTCTTGAGGGTATATAATGTGAGTATTTAAGATAGCATATTTAAAATAAAGTACTATGCAGATTTTGATGTTTCCCTTCTGTACTTTTTTCCCAGTATTCT
Organism: Platalea leucorodia; assembly: GCF_965183815.1. Taxonomy (NCBI): domain Eukaryota; kingdom Metazoa; phylum Chordata; class Aves; order Pelecaniformes; family Threskiornithidae; genus Platalea; species Platalea leucorodia. The sequence goes on from NC_138827.1 coordinate 66,042,015, forward strand.
ATAACAAAGTGTCAATTTTTAGCATTCATTTTTTCATTCCCTCAACTCTGATGCAAGGCAGAATGATACAGGCAGTCATTTAAAAAAAATGAAAGAGCAGCATTACGGGTTTAGTATTAGCCAGTGAGTAAACTGAGATGAAAAGAATAATCTTACAATGGCCTCTGAAATGCCTGCGCAAAGGTGTTCTATTTTGTAGGCTTCAGGAGCTATATTACTAGTATTTACTTGCTCATTTAAATCTCGTTCACTTGCAAATTTATCTTTATTTCATATTTAAATTTTATTTAAGATTTTTGGTCTTGTCATATTGATCATTTATCTCACTTATCTAAGATTACAGAAGATGATATTTTAAATAAATGAATCCTAAATAAGTGAAGCTCTGCAGACGGCAGCATTTCGTCTTGTCTGCTGCATATTTCCCTTGCCCCAGGAAGGTGAATTTCTCAGCTTCCATCTTCCATGGTAACCAGAGTTCTGAGAACCAGGCTGGCTGATGCAACAAAATAGCAGCAAATAAAAATGCAAAGTTGCTATGGTAATTGTAATTGTCATAGCTTCACTAGCAGGTGTTGATTTTGAATTTTATTGAAATTCTTATTATTTACGCCAATATACCAGTACAGCAAGACATGTGAAATATAATTCTGTAATGAAAATTCTGGTTTATTGTATCCTGTGAGTTCTCATGTTCTGTCTTGGGTGGTGAAGCATTCTGATTTTAATATGTAAGTTGAATGAAGAAGGCATCTAATGGTGAAAAAACATTATGCAACTACTTACCAAATGAGTACCTTACAGCAGTACATGATATGCACTTAAAAATATTCCAGTGGATTTTTTAATGACATATGTATACCATGCAGTGTTAAAGGAATATAGGAAAAAAAATCCCATCTAAATTTCATAGCTGCTTTCATGTCTAAATTTCATAGCTCTTGCTTAGGTAGCCCATAAAAATATTTAAAGGGGAATGCTTGTTTTCTTTCTATTTTATATATCTTACTAGGTGCACTTGAAAGTGTTTGGGGGTATGTTCCCACTGGATAGGTGAGTTGTTAGCAGCTGTATGGATTAGCCTGATGACATTCTTGCATAGTTCTTACAAGCATGATCATTCCAGGAAGGTGTTTATTGATTATGCAGTAGTAATCATGAAGGATACAGCCTATAATGATCTGTTTTATTTCATTGATTTTGCAGGACCTTAATTTCATCAATAGTTGGTTCGTGTCAACATTTGTGGAATGAATATCATCCTTACTCAGTTTCTTTGTGCATTTTTCTTTGTGCATTTTTCTTTGTGCATTTTTCTTTGTGCATTTTTCTTTGTGCATTTTTCTTTGTGCATTTTTCTATCACCTTTTCTGAGATCTTGGTTGGAAGGGTAACTGCTTACAATGGTATTACTTAGCTGCTGGTTGTAGAAGAGGCTTGTTTTGTTTGTTGTTGTTATTTATTTATTTAAATAACTCATTAAATCAATCCACGCTTATATACAACAGATCTTAAAATTGAAAAAGCTGAAATGTTAATTTACGCATGCAATAGTACAGATTTCAAATGCTAAGGCTGTCCAGATCATAAAATAATCCAAATCCAATAAAATAATTACAAGCACTGAAAGTTTTCCTACTTGTGAAGCGTGGTGATTTTTTTTTTTTTTTTAAATATAAACTGAAGGTAGTGCTGCAGTCTGTATCTGTACAAGTGTGTCATGGAAGTAGGCAGCTGGAATGTTAAGTAATATTTATATGAAAAATACTAGGCTTTTCTAAACTCTTTGACTTCTCTGAAGAATTAGCTCACGCTAGGCAAGTACATCCTCTATCAAAATGTGGTAGCTGAAGTTTGCCGGTGCTGAATGTTGGCCATATTTAATCCTGATTAAATTTAACCTTTCTTTTAAGTTGCTTCTGAATTTGGAGGAACCGATTCCAAAAGCTGTGGGGACATCAGTTTATTGATTTATTGACCTAGTGACTGTTGAGTACTTTGGAAATTATTTCAGTGCCTAAGTACTAATGAGGCATAAATTTAAACTAATATCTGAGGGCAAGATTTCTATTAAGAATGTTTTGTAATTTTCTTTACCTCCCTCTTTAAAAAACAAACAAACCTCCCTTTCCTCTGGTTTGCTTAAGATTTGTGTTTATATGTGCACACAGGTACATACAAAGTATAAAACCCTGAAATATGTTGGTATAAAAGGAAAATAATTATTCTGTTTAAGTGAAAAAAAATTGTTGTAAGTAAATAAATTCAATTAACAACATTTTTTGTTTTTTGTAAAAGCATCAGTAAAAATTCAGTGTTAATTCTATGTAAAGAAATGGTGCTAAGTCTATAAATATTTTTGCTGGGAAAAAAACCCTAGAATGTACGACTGAGAAAAACAGTCTATTTCTAAAGTAGTGTGGTGGGTTTTTTTTTTGTTGTTTGTTTGTTTTTTATTTACTTCTAAAAGGGATTGTGGTAGCAAAGAAAAGGGAAAGAGGCCTTGGTCTTATCTGTAAAATAGATAACACTTTTTCCAGTATTTCAGTAGATGGTCAGCTTCTCCATACTGCCTAATATGGTTTTATTATAACATGAAACTGGGTTTTGGGTCTGTTTTGAACTAAATGAATAAGTAGTCTTTGACCTGCTAATTTACTTAGAACCTTGAAGTGTGCTCTGGATCATGTGCTAATTTGCCACAGGCAATCCCCTGTAGTTTTTCAGTCTGCTAAGTTTGAAGTCTCAATTTAAAGTGCACATTGTGATGGGTTTGATTCAATTCATTTAATTTTATGTAATGCATTTATCACTCTCTCTTTAGTTTATGAAGCTTGCAAAAAACCTCATCTTTAGAAAAGTATTCATCTTTCTCCATGATCAGCAATCTTACGGGCTGAAGTATTGCAGGGAGTCGTCATCACAGAGATTGCTCCGGGATGGGCTGAATGCTGGGAGGAAGGAGACTGAGCAGAGCTCCGCCAAGAAAAGAGGACAGTATGAAAGGCATGGAGAAATAGGAACTCGAAAGATAGTTTTCAGAAAGCAATGAATGAGCAGAAAGCAATGGGAGCAAGGATGAGATGTTTTTATTTGAGATTACAGTAGATTGTACAGTAGATTTACATCTTTCCTATATTGCTGTTTTGTTCAGCTCTTAAAAGCAAACGTATCCAGTTGTTTCAAGAGATGCAGAGCAGTCTTGATCTGAAACTGAGGAATCAGGATAGTGTGTGAAATGTTTTCTGAAGTACTATTTTTGTTTTTTCCCAGTAAGGTGGGAAGAAGGACCACCTGAAGGCTGTAGTATGTGCTGGAATAATGCATGTATCGACATGAATGAGCTTCTAGTAAATAATTTCAATTTTTTTCTTACCAGTGTACAGATGTGTAAGGATTCTGGCACTGTGGTCTGCATGTGCCTATCGCAGCATATGCTGTTGAAGTAAGGAAGTGTTTCTCTGTATCTGAAATAATGCTTTATTTGCAGCAAATGTAAAAGAAACTGTTTGAAAAGCTCTCAGAGTTAGAATATAACTTTTTTTTTTCCAAAGGAAACGCTCACTAGAGTAGCCTGATGGGTGACAAATCCCCCACTTAGGTAACAGTGTGTTCAAATTTTTTCTAATTTCTAATACGTTACGGTTTCTCTTGAATATGAAGCAAGTGCTTGCTGGAGACATCTATATTTGACTAGATTGGGCTAAACTGTCTCATGTACAATGACTGTAACAGCCTTTCTCTGTGTAAAAGGCACTGCTTGTCCCCCTCAGGACCTAGCCTTAGCTCCTTCGTAATTGGGATTCTGTTGATGGCTTCTGTGGAAATTGGTTGACCAGAAATAGGGCAATGGGAATACTGTGGTGTCCTACTTTCCCAGACCCTGTTTTGCTGCTTTGTCGCTGGAAGTCGGTAATGTAATCTGCGCCACTGCAGAAATTTTTGCCAATTTTGCATTAAGATATTTTAAGGGAGTGCTAAGCTACAGAACTGTACTGTATAGATTATATGGTGGTATTACATCCACAGGATTGGCTGTTCATATACAAATGGACCAAATGTTGATTAGCTCTGGGCTCCAATTTATTTAATATTTAAATTTTTACAATAGCTTTGCATTGCCTAAAAGCAGTTCTCTGTAAGTCTCTGTAGTTAAACACTATTGAACAGCACTCCTGACATACAGCAGTAAAACGTCAATATGTTCTTTTTCCAAAGTGCATTTCAAGGAGCAGCCCATACTTGCTTTAAGATGAGAGTAATCATGCTGCCATTTTGCTTACAGATCAACCTAAAGGAGGGCAAGTTTTAGCTATCGCCGTAACCCAGGTCTTTCCTTATGCACCCATGTTCTTTACCAGTCACTTCATGGTTATAGTTCCATGGCTGCTTGCTAACTAGATGAAAGATTTAACTCCCAGGGTGATTCTGGAGAGGGGTGGTACAATTTTTAACCCCATGCTAAGTGCAAGAATGAAACTGTGTCAGCTAGTTGTCAGCTTTCAAGTGTTTCCTCTTTTCAGCCAGGTAGAATGACTACATTTGTTATCCCGTGTGTGTGTTGTTCTTATCTAAATCTAATGCTCTCTTTTTCCAGAGAAATTGATTTTTACACTTGGTTAGGTATTTGTTTGCTGGACTTCCTCAGATCTTTTGTGAACTGTGTGAGGCTCTTTGCTTCTGAGTTCAGTTCTAATGCGTTGAAAATACGTGTAGATTGTACTTGTAGCTAATTAATAAAGACAAAGTTAAAATTGCACAGGGAAAAACATTTGCAGTATGTTTTGTATTTCAATAGTATTCCTGTGTCATTTTAGGGAGGAAGAATAATTTTTTGCATTTATTTTATGCTGTTATTTTAAATCGGAGGAGCAGCATATAAATATCTTTATAAAGAATCACATAATTTTGAAATGAGATATTCTGAACCAATTTGGAATATATAGAATTATTTGTGTAGAGTTAGAAATGTCTTTATACATGTACATGCCCATCTGCACATAGGGTCTATAAATGACTGTGGAGTAAGACAGCAAAAAAGAACACTGATAGCTAGCAAATGAAGACTACGTTAGGGTGCAGGGGTTATTAATGAGATTTGCAGGTTATTTGATAGCTACGAGAAGCATAATTGTAAACTGGTCAGAGAGCTTATCCTCGTATCTGACAATACCTGTCAGAATATAGCCATAAAATAGTTACTAGAGTTTAGGGGTCACCTATTATGTCATTTTAATGCACTATGCAAGGCAGAAAAATCTGTACTGTGTCAATGCATTGTACTTTAATAAAGAACAAAAGGTAACCGCAGACTGATGGTGCGCTGTGGTGAGGAGGGCTTACTTCAGCATTAGATCAGTCCCATGTCAGTTAATTGCTGCCACAACTCACCTTCACGTACATGGATTTTTAATGAGCTTTAAAGGTATAATAGGCTTTTACTTTTTATAGATATGCTTTTGTAGTTTGTCACTGACATTACTGTAGTTTTAAGGAAATTTTAAGATGTAATGATTGGTTTTTGTGGGCAGGAGGATTGCTTTTATATAACCTTTTTTACTGAAGCCACATGGATGTTGACTGTGTAGATTATATATTTCATCGATTACCCCCCCCCCCAATGGTGATATCCATTGCAAATACTGCATACGTAGCAAAACGTGATATTCTTAGAACATGTGATTTCTTCTTTACAGATCAGTGCACCTTTCATATCCCTAATTATATTAAGCCAAAAGATATGGTGTTCTATGAATGTAAAAGATGGAAAAATGATTGTTCAGTCAGCTAAGACCAAGCAAATTGCACAGCACACATTTTATCTGTCTGGTTAGCTGAGAGCGTGGTACTACAGTGCAGGCAGTTTCCATAAAACACATGTAAGCATGTGCCTTTTCTGGCATGGGTTTAAACATCTCTAGACAAGGATGAGAAAAATCTCCTTCGAAGGCAGGAACTAATGAAGAATTTAATTGTAGTTACTGTTCCCTCCACTCCATAAGATAATTGCTTAATTGGGTAGTTGTCTGTGTTTGAGAAGAGTGACTGCCTCATTTGAGGTGTAGAACCTCTTTTGCTATAGGACCTTGGTGATAAATGGGAAAAGGGACTTACGACTGGGTTGCAGAGTGTGTAGGAAAACTTCCCAGGCAGTGCCCTGTGTGTGTGTTCACTGCTGTATCTCACAGTTAATGACACGTGTGGTTTGGAATATATTGGTGCCTGTAAGGTCTCAGGCCTTGACGATGTTAATTAAATCTCAGATAAATATGGTAACCAGATGACCTGCTTATCTGCAGGTAAAGAATTAAGAACAAATTACATAGGGGTATTATAAAGAGAGTTTTTTTGCGCTGTTATGTTTTGTACCCAGCTTGCAATTCGAAGCAGTTCTTTGGCTTAATTCTGTGATATTATTTCTGAGTTAGGACAGTGATGTGAAGCTGAATTCCAGGCATTAGATGTTGTTGCTCGAAGAAATGAGGTGTCATTTTACTGGCTGTGACATTTCTGAAGTAGCTAAATGTGGTAGAAGGCCTTGTTTCCCTTTGTCTAAATAACTGCTGCATTTGCTATATTTATCAGCAAACATTTAAATGTTGTAGAAGCTGGCATTTCCAGTGGACTTGCCAAGAGACAAATCTCCCTTCCTCTGAGGCGGCACAAATCAAATTAGCTAAGACTGAGTTCTTTCTTCTAATTGTGGGAGTTCTGTCAAATCTGTTCAATATTAGAGATACAGTTGACCCACTTGTGTTTGGCAAGTGTTAGTGACCAGAAAAAACCCAGAAGTTTCATCTATTGTTTAATTTATCAGCTTTGGTTTTGTTAGACAGTTAACCAACAGTTTGTTTTGGCATCTGAAATGTTTTTCAGTACATTTTATTGTGATTAAAAAATCGTACCACAGTCTCCATCATATTTGAGACTTAAAAGTACCCTTAAGGACTTGTGCATTAAGATCTTTATAAAAAGAAAAAAAAAAAAAAAGGCAGGATTTCCTTTGCAAATTAGATGTCATGAGTGTTAATATGACATTGTTGATAACTCAGTGCCATTAAATATGTCTGATAAATTTACACATTAAATGCATGTGAGGGAGTTGGTTTGAGGAGGGAGTTGGTCAAGGGATATCAAGTTCAGAAAGATACAGATCATTTGTACATGTTGGACCGCCACTGCGCACACCGTCTGAGCTCTTAAGACCTTATGATTGTTTTGCTTTTAACGGGGCTGTTAAAGCTGGCCTACTGTAGGATGCTCTGGTACACTCCGTTTTATACAAAACAATAGTGAAACGTGGCTGTGGGCAAGGAAAATTGTTGTTACTGTTGGATTCTGTCTTTTTAACTGGGATTTTTTTACATGTTGTCATTTCACTAGCATTTGGATTCAGAGGCATAATATTGTGTGCTCCTGTCTTCTGCACTGTTACTGTTGAGAAATGGAAAGATTTTTTTTTTTTTTTTTAAATGTCTTTCGAAGATCATTGCATGCAAACTTCACGTGACTTGTTAGCCGCGTATACTCTGGTTGATATCAGAAAATCTAAATTGTTTGCTCGTATATATTACTTGCAGGGAGGGAACAACTCGTAGCTGAGTGGCATACTTTCTCTTGTCAGGAAGGCTCTTGTGTTAGCACAAAAGATATGGCCAAAAGCAATGAGAGCTCGGGATTGAGTCGTCTTTAATCTTTGTCTTAATATTAGCGGGTGTGAAGTGAGCATTTTTCACTTGAGTAACTGCGACTTACATATGACAGTAATAAGCAAGTAATGACTCTTCCAGAGCTTGCATTGTATAAGACTCTGTTTTCACATGGGAGACCTTTGACCACCACCAGGATTTCAGCCTGCATTTACAACTGCACTTCTGCATCTTCTCAACATGATTTCAGGCACGGTATCGGTTTTGAAAAATGCTGTGGCAATTTCTGAACCCATAGGAGAAAATAGTAATGGAAGTTGAGCGTGGCTAAAAGCAGCCAATGGTATTTGTCAGTTCACTATGAGAAAGAGTGAAAGTAGTATAGCTTTCTGCATTTTTGCAGTCTACTTTTTTTTTTCCCAACCAAAAGCTTCTGAAAAAGCGGGTTTTAATATGGCCGTAACTGAAGGAGATGGGAGGAAGAAATATTTTTCCACAAAATAAATAACCTTTGAATTTACTAACAGCTGGAGGAGGAATGTAGCGATTCTCCCACCCCTGTGTTTTCATTAGGCTTTTTATCAGCAGGAAAAGGAAAAATACATATTAAAAGTGTGAAAAGATTGAAAGAAAGTGTCTTTCTGAGTACATTCCAGGTTTTCCTTTTTTATGACTTATTTCAGCTGTTAATACTAGGCTCTTTTTCTCCTGACTTGATTCCAGCTGTTAAAATACTAGTTTATACCAGGCATTTCTGCTATTGGTTCCTAATGGCATGAGCTTGAATTTTGTACTACTGAATTTCTTTTTTTTTTTTTTTTTTTTTTTTTTTTTAAAATACCATTTCACAAGATGCTCCTGGCTTCCAGGTGATTACAGGATCAGAATATTATACACAGTCTATTTTCCCTATTTAGTAGCCTTTTAAATAGTCATTGGCCAAGAGCAAATGGCCTGTCTTCCAAGTTTTGGAAACCGCTGGAATCATGCTAGTACTATATACTATATATACACATATAGTACTATATACATATAGTACATACATACAGTACTATATACATACTATATATGTGTAACTGGATCAGTGCTTGAAAGATCTGTTTAGTAGCCATAATTTGCTTACATGACATAAATTTTTTTTTAATCATTACATGATTTAAAAACCCTCTAGCAACAGCAGTTTAAAAGCCATTTTATTCTTGAAATATCATGCATAAGGAAAAAAAGACAGATGACATTGTTCTAAGATTATTGTGCATTTTCTGTTTAATTCAGTAAAATATGTTTGAGTACCACTGGGATCTTTTATCTTTTTTTGAAAGTATATATTAACTTGCACAAGGGGATGTAGAGTTTTCTATAACACTGTAGAGAATCAAACTGGCACGGCTGGTAAGTTTTTGCTGTGTATGCGATAAATTGTAATAAATTGAAGCCAATGTAGCTTTTGTTGTGTGCAGGTTATTTTTTGCTTGAATATATGGTATGTTCCATGCATACAATAGATCTAAATAAATATTTAGAGAGGCCTAACTTGGATGTCTTCACTACATACTGTTTTTTTTGATGGATGGTGCTTGGCTTCTAAAGGCCTTTTCATTTAAATCAAGGTCAACAGTAGTAATCTCTTGGGGCAATGTCAATCTCAATTATAGAGGAGATAACATAATGAAATTGAACTACAATTTTATGTAGATAAATTTTAAACAAACTTAGCATATTTACAATTAATGTATTTGAAAATATTTGAGTATAAAGTAGTGCAGTGGTGTTGGGTAGTAGTATGTCTGTAACCAAAATACTGGAAAATTGATGTTATTTGAAATATTTTTAACAGTGGTCCATAGATATTTTAATTTATGATAATAACTTAATTTCACACTGGAAATAACATGGAATTCTGTCCATTTTCGTGTACCTGCTGTCTATGAAAAGACTCCCTAATAGTCTATTTGCAATCAAGGTGGGAGAGAAATTGAATGTAATTCAGAGCATCTTGAGGCTGTTCAGGCAGACTTGCTATTTTCAACATAGTGCTCAGTCGCTGTAATTATGATCTCTGCGAGACACTAGGTATTGTAAAGGAATGTCAGCCTGTCTAAGTAGCAGGAGGCAAATACTATTTAGAAGTTGCAATACAGAAAGGTGAAAACTAGATCAGAAGTGTAAACGTGGTGGGAGATGACAGATTAAAACAGTCAAAGTGTCTGGATGCATTTGGTTACTTTATAATGATTTGACACATGTAAAAATAAATGTGTTATCCCACAGTCTGTAGACATCATATTCTCTGTTTTTAGAAACTCAAGGTGCATCTTTAAATGTGTGACCCAAGCCAAGGGTTACACTTGGATAACAAGACTATCTATATTATCAATGTGATATTGCAGAGCACTTGCAAGGCACATTGAATCTCATGTTGTCACAGATGCATTGTTCAAGCTTAAATGAAAAGGGGAAGAACTGCTTTGTAACTTTTTTTTTTTTTTTAACTGGTTAGGTATTATATTTGCTGAGTTTGGTAAATGCTTTTTGGCATCTTTGTGCCCCATCTCAAGGTTTTTTGCTTCCTCCTTCTCTGTGGTAGATAATTGTATGATTACCCCTCCTTTTGGACAGAGCTTACCCTCTGTTGAGAGAGATCCACCATACAGTGAATGAATAGCTACGGCATAAACTCTAGGACTTCTTTACAAACAAGTTATGGTCTTTAGTTATGATGTATATTATGACCTCCTGTTTTTCCTTTCTGTTAATAGGATCTGTTTTTACACTGAAAGTTCAAGTAAATGACATCATCAGTCATCAGTACCTGCGACAAGCAGTTGTAGAAGTGTTTGTTAACTACACAAAGACAAATTCTACTCTTACTGGAAACAACGGAGCAGTATTAATAAAAGTTCCCTACAAATTAGGATTAAGCTTAACTATCGTATCGTACAAGGATGGCTACATGTTAACACCTTTGCCTTGGAAGACTGGGAGAATGCCAAGTACGTAAGCATCTTACAGTCCTATTATTAAACTGTATCTGTCGGTAATTAAATTTCTCTCTTCCTCAGCAGGCTGGGTAGTTACTGTCAACTGAAAATGACTGCATGAAGTCAGTCAAGGGAGGTGCTGCCTGTCAATGCAGATGTAAGGGTGAATGATCTGTTAGACTTGTCAAAATTCTTATTATTGTAAAACAGAAAATAGCCCTTTTTAACTCTAAGTAGGTTATATTGTGATACTGTGAGTGTATTCTGAGAAATTGTTTACCTAGACTTAGCAAAGGGCTAGTAATGTGTTTTGACAAAAATCATGTTGTCTTTAGTGATTCCTGGGGTGCCGATGCTTTGAGTCCTGTGTAACAGGTATAACCTGTTGTTATAGCTTCCTTTCAGCAGTGTTTCCTCACAAGTTCTCCTATTTAACTATTGCATGCTCTTAAAAAAGTTACATGATTTTTTTTTTTTTTTTGAAAAAGAGATGGTGGACTCTTTAGAATTCTAGCCACTTGTTTATCTGTAGAAGGGATAAGACAGTAGCAAACATACAATAGAGGTCTTCCTGCCTAACCACTAAAATTCCTGCTCTGGACAACAGGAGTAATTTGTTTATCCAGTCTTCATATGCTCTCTTTTTTTAACTGCTCTATTCACTATTGTTCAGAATTGGAGATCTTACAGGATTGTTTTTGGTTGCACAGTGTAACAGATATTATCACTTTCCACAGTATACTCGTCTGTGACGCTTTCATTATTCCCACAAAGTCAAGCTAATATATGGCTGTTTGAAGATACTGTCTTAATTACTGGAAAACTGTCTGGTAAGTTCAGTGTATGCAGACCATAATCTAAACACTTTGTGATAACCATCTGTACACATATAAAAAAATAATTAAGCATGTTCATATTCTCATAAAATACCTATCTACTCAAAGCCAGATTTTCAGTTAATTGTGTAGCTGTATGTGTGGCTGTGACAAGTGCTAAACTAGAAATACACAAACCGTGGAGAAAATGGGTGAAAACAGGTTGTTATGCTGAATGGATTTCTGAGCAGTAATAAAAAACACTGTTTGTGTGTTTTACCATTGCTAAGACAAAATATTACTCTTTTACAGATGCCAAATCTCAACCAAGTGTTCAGTTTCCAAAATTTTTAATAAAGCTTCCAACAAATCACCATATTACAAATGTTACAGCCTATCTGACAGTGCCAGAGCAATTTTTGAAAGTGGACAGCTTCCTCTATACAACAGGAATTCTTCTAAATAAATCAGGTATGTAAATAGGTTGTTTAAGAATTTTTTTAAAAGAAGAAATCTTCAAATTATAATGCATATAAGTGCACAGTGTTTCAGAAAAACATACGCTTAAATTAAAAGGGCCTGAGCCTGCTTCCATTGTATTAAATGACAAAGCTTTGTTCTATATAAACACATCGGGTAAGTAACTGATGTCACTCCTTATCTTGTTCCATCTAGTATGAGAACATAACATATCTTACTACACTGAAATACTCCTTCAGAGTCTGCTTTTTACATACGTGTGTGTGTGTGTGTGTGTGTGTATGTATATGTTCAGTATTTCATGAGACTGTGGAACTGGTTTAGTAAACACCTTAAAAATATGGTTATGGCCAGAGTGTAAACTAGGTGAACCTAAAGAAATCAGTGAAACTGCATCAGTTGACTTCAGCTGTAGGGTTTTCTGCATTTTCACTAGAATGATTGGCTTTAGAAGCTTTACACCTAGCAAAAAGATTGTATGGAATCTCTAGTTTGGCTCACAGACAGTTAATCTGCGTAAGCCTGTTTGAAACCAAGTAGTCACTATGTATACAGAGCACAATTGTAATAATGTTTTCTGTGCATCTGTTTCACTGGAGAAGCAGTAAGTGGTTTCATGAGTCATTATAAATCTGCTCGTATGCAGTTGGATCTTTTAGTATTTGTCATTCAATCAGATTTTTTTTTTTTATTTGCATAAATACAGTGATCTCTGGTAGATTGTACTGTATGCAGTTCCATCTTTCTTTTGTTCTTTTCTTTCTATTCCCAGTGGACCTGAAGCCATGAGGCTCTTAAATTCATTGCAGCGCATGAGGAGGCCACTACATGGCTTACTTGAACTTGTCGTGCTTTCTTCTTTAATTTTCATTGAATTAAAATCATCATATATATTGTTATCTTGACTTACATATTTTAAAACCTTTCTTATCTATATTTCACCCCTTTAAATGTAAAGCATAAGAGAATAAGCAGTGTTTCTCCCCTTCAAGTTTTCCTTTCAATCTGTCTGGCATATGTTTTAAATTATTCATATACTCCTAGAGGAACAGGCTTCCTTTTAGGGCAGGTGGAAGCTAATTGATATCTGATGCACCAGGAGTTTTCTCACAACCAGCTTCTAACAGCTTGCATAGATTTAACTTTATTCTGGTACTTATTAATTCTGTTTCAGCTTTTTTCACCATCCTGTCATATCTTGCATTCTGAAGTATTTGCAAATTAATGTAGGGAAAAGAAAGGAAATAAATAAACTTTCAGGCTGCATTGTAAAGCATTGTATCTGTGACTTTTCCTTTGAGTGCTTTGACAAGCCTCATGATTAACTATTCAGTTAATTATAACTGCCAAATTAGAAAGTTAATCCTTACAGGAAAGTTTAAGAGAACTGTTCAACTAAGGAGAAATGCAGCAGTCATATACTTGCATATGTCTTCAGTTTGATTCAATGTTATGTATATTGCAATTATACAAAAATTCTTATTATCTATATTTCACATAGTAATCAAATTTTCTGAGGGGAAAAAAGCCAAGTTTTGTCTAATTATTGGTTCTACAGTCAGCATTGAACCTATATGTTAAAAGTCTGTTTCTCTTTTACGGATTTGGTATTAAAATGACTGGTTTTTATTTTAATCACAAGATTTTAAAAGTCCAGAAGAGAAGAAATGTTGATTTTTATTTACCAAGTTGGTGACAGCTGACTGTGTAGCTGGATGTGAATGAAGGCTCGCCTTTAGTTATAATGAGGATAGATTCTTAATTCTAAATATTTTTTTAAAAAATACACTATGAATGGAGAATTACAGACAAGATATTTCTCATATTCAGGTTTCAAAAGCATGGAATTAGCTCCTCTTGCTGCAATATGCATAAACGTTCTTTTGACTGGGAAAGAACTGAAAGTAAATGGTCCCATTCAGATTACGCTTCCTCTTCCCACGAGTACTGTAAAATCGGGAGATGCTATACCTGCATGGACATTCGATATGAAAACTGGTAAGTGGGCTAAGTTATTTGTTATTCTACCTTTTAGCACATGTATATAGTTTTGAGCACGTGACATTGTATGTCATGGAACAGTGATGGCACTAATACATGAGGTGGTGGTAAATAGTCACAGATTTTATTAGGGGTTCTGTATTGTTTTTTGATTGACTAGCTTGAATTGTTCAAAGGAATTTCCCTGCTTTCGTTAGTTCAGAAAGCTTTGGTAAAATTCATTAGCCTTTCTGTTGAACAAATTTTTAATGTAATGGATTTTTATTTTTATGGGAGGCTAAGTATTCAGGGAACATACATTTTAGGTGTTGTTAAATTATAAGCCTGGTAATGTTATGAATGCCTTCTTAAAAGAAAACAAATCAGAATTGAAGATTTGGATGTTTTGTTTCCTAGAGTATAGATCTAAAGATCCTTTGACATTAAAACTGGAATAGATATTACTTCAGTTAACAAAAGCAATTCAGAAAGTGAAATGAACGGGAAATAAGAGTTATCAAAGGGAACAACATAGTTCTTACCGTATGCATGGGAAGAGGAGGCTGGGGATTAGACATTCTAAACCTTTTGTCATCCCTTCATGTCTAATTTTAGTCAAGAGTGAGTAATGAGCTACATACACTTATCCCATTTAGATGTCCTGTATTGGGTGTGTGTGCATTAGTGTACTGATTGTCTTACGTTGTACCTTATACTTTCCATCACGCTTTGTCTTGAAATATGCAAGTGAGTGAAAAGGTAACTGTCTTACTCCTTATTAAGGCAAAAAGCTGTTATTCAACTGTTGGAAGTACAGGAGAGGACACCAACTCTAACAAAGTGTTGTTTACATGTTCAAGAAAGAAACTGATCATCTTAATGAAGAACAACCAAAGAACATTAATTTGAATTAAGAACATGCTAATGAAAAATTGGCTAGGTTGTCTCTTGGGGAAAGAGTGATTAGAATAAGTTTTGGCATAGAAGATTAAGTCTGTCTGTATACCTGGAAGACTTCAGAGGGGTAACCGGTGATAAGAGAGAGCATTCTTCATCAAAGAAAGGGTTTTAGTCTGACATGGTAAAACAGCACAAGGGGTTTTAATTTCTTGCTGCCACAGCCACTTTTGCCAGCTTCTGTGCTCATCTGTACCTATCCTGAGCTGTTTTAACTCACTAAACAGAAAACTAGGTCAACAATGTTATTAAAACAAAAAGTTGACAGAGCTAGAGCATCTCGGCGCAGGGTCAGGTTAGAGTATAAACCAGTGTAAGGTGTGTATGTGGGTGCTGAGGGGCTTACTCAGCATGCCTACTGAGGCATGTTGGCCTTGGGGATAGAGCAAGAGCAGGAGCATGGCATGCTGACCCAATAAAAGCAATTAAAACAGTTGGTTTTGTCGT
This sequence comes from Platalea leucorodia, assembly GCF_965183815.1. Classification (NCBI taxonomy): domain Eukaryota; kingdom Metazoa; phylum Chordata; class Aves; order Pelecaniformes; family Threskiornithidae; genus Platalea; species Platalea leucorodia. The sequence goes on from NC_138827.1 coordinate 66,057,324, forward strand.
CGCAGATGGGGTGTACTCTGATAGAGGTTCCGTAAAGGTCAATTGTTTGTGATGGGTGCTCACTGAGGTGTAGTGTTCGCATGGAGCCTTCACTGCTGCTTGCTGAGGAGAGGACAAGGAGGTCTGTGGACAAGGAGAGAGACTCTTTGGGCATAACTCTAACTTCCACCTTTTCTTCCACTTCCTCAGCTCTTCTCTACAGTGAAAATTTGCAACTGTATTCACTGTTCTGGATGTCTGTTCTTAAATATGTTTCTTTTATTTTTACCTTTGATCTGACCTGTGCAAAACAACTTTTTTTCTAAGGTAACTGAGTAATAGCAGGGCATTCCTTAGTCTGGGTTCTGGTGACTGAGGACAGCTGAACACCTCAGCTCTCCAGCAAGCATTTGAGAGTGTCCATAAGTAGCAGTGGGCTCCCATCTGAGCTGAATGGAGAGCTACCACTGCACTGAATAATGAGGCTCTGGCATCCCAGATGTTGCATGCAGAATGTTCCCGGCAAGATGTTGACACACACTTTTAAACTGAAGTCATAATGGTAATCAGAGCTTCCAAGTCGGAACTGATAGTGGTAAGGGAACAGGTCTGTGTTTGATGTTGTGTAGGCTGATCCACATGCACCAGAAGAAAGGACAGAAACTGCTTTCACATGGCTGCTTGTGCAGTGTTCCCTGGGGTTACTCCAAGCGTAATAGTACTGACACCGTTCCTGGAAAATGAGCTTTTGTAATTATATTCCAGCTGCTGTAAATGTGGAATTTGTTGATGTATATTGAATGTGGCTTCCTTCTTACTAAATATTTTGCCTCATTAGTACCAAAAGCACTTCGTGGATTTTAATAGAATTAAAAAAAAAAAAAAAAGCTTGCATTGCAACATTAACTTGAGAATGATATCCTTCTGTTTGGCAGTAAATCATAGAGAATATGTGCTTACTCATAAATCAGATTTTAATGTTTTTCTTAATACTTACTATTTTCTATCGAGTATATTGGGGGTGGAGATAAAATTTACTGAAGAGGACAGCAAAGATTTTATAGCTTCTTATAGATTTGTTCAGTCAAGATAGAGCTTCTGGAGACCTGAATTTTTTTTGCCTTTTATATGTGGTGTTTTGTGTTGTGTTTTATCTGCCTGCAAGTAGCCCACCCTCTACACTTGTAAAACAATAGTTTTGCAGTATAGTGACATCTTGCCTTAGGGTTGACAGGACAAAGAATTTGAGGATCTGTTGTTGTTGCCTCCATATGAGATTTAAGGATGGAAGACTCTTCCGGCTGGTCTTGCTCCTCAGTCTGGACAAGAAGTTTTCCAGGCAACTGAGAAACCACCTCTTTCAGGGCTCTAGGTGGCTGCTGCTGCTATTCCCCTCTGCCACCCATCACAAGTACCAGGAGAAGGCTGCAAGTTTTACTGCCGAATGATATTTTGTTTGTGTGTGTCTGTGCGTGTGTGCGTATGTGGCATGTGTCAGTTCTCATCTTTACCTCCTGTCTGGTAGATATTTCCTTTTGCTTTGCTGGAAGAAGGGTCCTGGAGGAAAATTGAAATTATAGGGCTTATATGAATTATACTTTTTGCATGCTTTGGTTATTAAAAAAGCTGGTGGTTCTCTCTCCTCAGTATTTGCAGTTTGAAAATGTAAGGTTGTTTGTATGAGGTTGTTTTCTGTCCTTAGAATTTCACAGATGGCCCACAATAAACGTGTTCAAGTGCGTTAAGTATAATTATGTCTCTTCTACTGCATGCTTTATTAATTGTAGAAGCTGGCATACCATAATACCTGTTCTTTGCATTGCCAAACAGATGGTGTGGAATCTGTGTCCTAACAATAGACCTTCCTTGGGCTAACTGAACTGTTACTGCCTTGGGGCAGGGAGAAGGCGAGAAACATTAAAGACAAACCTTGTTTATCCTATTATGGCTTATTAGATTAAAATGCTTTCCCACTAAGTGCTACTAGCTAATGTTAAACTTGTATTCATATACTTAAATTACATGCTCCTTGATTTTTTTTTTTTAGTCTTGGCCTTCATGCATGCTTAAGCTCATATAACAGGATTTTTCACATTATTTGTGTGCATATTTATGGAAGACGTTTGTTAATAGAAAATGAATTACATTAATTCCAGTAAGTAGTGTTGATGCTTTGTTTCAAAGTAAATGTCTACACAGGGATATTTGCAATGAAATTGTCAAGAGAGAAAGTTTGCATGTTTAGCTAAAGCTGTGTAATAAATAGTGCATAGGTCAGAAGCTTCAGTTTTTTCTTGTGACCTTGTGTATTTTTTGGTAGTAGCTTAATTGCTAATGGTTGAGGTATAGAAGAATCCTGCATGGCATGTGCGATATTTTGTGTGGGTTTTTTTGTGGTGTTTTTTTTTTTTTTTTCTCTCAGGTGCTTGGGTAAGCCGTGGGCTAGGAATGGTAAAGGAAGCAGATGGTCAGTTAGTATGGACGTATACTGCTCAACACTTAGGCTACTGGATAGCAGCTCCACTGCCTGGAACAAGAGGTACTGCAACAACAGGAAAAGAAATTACTGAGTAACCGAAGTAAGAATGTATCATAAGGCTGTCAGTTTGATCGCTTTATTTAACAACAGGAAGGAAAAAACAAGATGCAGTTTCAACAGTTGGATAACGTTTGTTTGAATCCTGATAGCGTGCCTTTGTGCATATAACCATTTCCTAGAACTTCAAATGCTATAGGGGGAAAAGTCCAGACTGCATTTGAGCTTATATGTTTATACTAACGCCATCTTTTGGAAGAAGCTGGCAAGGGAACTGTGACTATGGAGATGTAAAAATCGGCTGGACTGTATCCCTTACTGTTGAGGGCCATGCATGACAGGAGGAAATACAACAAGAAAATTAGTCTTGGGTAAAACGGTCCCAGTGGATTCTGTTTTATATAGATCTATTGCATGTTTTGCAAATTCATATGAAGGGATTCTTATGGGAGAAATATAATGTCAAAATCTAAAAACAGATAGCACTTTCTGACAGAAGCACTAAATAGAAAATGTAGACCATGTTTCTAAGTCAGTTTGGACAACTAATACAAATGTAATTTGACTGGAATTGAGTAGATGTCATGGTAAGGCTTTAGTACTTGAGATGAACCTTTGAAGGTCCATTGTATTGTAATCACTGTTTGTATATTTTCTAGTTTGTTGAAATAGCAAGGTGAAAAGGGAAGGATGAACATAGTGCTATAGGACCACAAAATCACTGGAAAAGTACAGTTTAATTTATTAGTTACAACTCTGCATATCAAGAGGAATTATTTGTTTTTGAGAACTAATTCTTGTCTGGTTTTGTTTGACAATCTAGAATCCATTATTAGTGCGGTTTCCAAGGACATAACAGCCTATCACACAGTGTTCCTTACAGCCATACTGGGAGGTACTGTTGTCATTATCATTGGATTTTTTGCTGTTCTTCTTTGTTACTGCAGGTAAGCAAAAAGAGAGGTTCTAATAAGCTCAGCATGAATGGAATTTAAGGTTGATAAAATAGTATTCTGAAGTTGAGACTTGTTTCCTTAGCTGAACTATAATGTGTAGCCTAATATTTCTTTAAAAATTACAGTTATTACAGAACTTCATTTTAAGTTTGTGACGTCACATTACACTGTAACTTCTTAACCAAAATCTCATCTTCAGCTCTGGTAGTCAACAGTCTAGTATTTCCTAGTATGCTCTACAGTCACCTTGCATCTCTTTTGCATAGGGATAAATGTGGTCGGACACAAAAGAAGGAAAAAAATACAACTAAGCTGGAGGTCATAAAAAAAGACCAGACAACATCAACAACTCACATAAATCACATCAATGCTGTTAAAGGGTCTTTAAAGATGGAGGATAAGTCACAATTATATACACCGAAGATTTCTTCATACAGCCCTCAAAGGAGGATGTCCATAGACACGGAAGATGGAAAATCACGAGACAATTTTAAAATCTACACAGAGGATGCTTCTTATCAGTCATCCTGTCAGACTGGTCAGTCAAGAAATTCAGCCCATTCATTGGAGCCTAGCGCTGGAGTCAGGAACTTACAACAGCCAAAGCATGGTAACAGTACTATTTCCCAGGCTCCTAGGGATGTTCAAGACCAAAACAGATACCTTTCACTGAAAGAGGAGATGTATGGGCTTTCCCATATCCCAGAACATCTGATGCATATTTACAATCAACCTATTGCTATTCTTCAAACCTCTGACCTTTTCCACTCCCCAGAACAATTGCATCCTGCTAAATCAGCAACTTTGCCAAGAAAAGGGCAGTTAGTATATAGTCCCATGATGGAACCCATGAATCGCGACAGTTATATGCAGACATTACCGAAAATGCCAGTGCACTCTCATCCACAGCCTTCTGCCTGCAGGGATGAAAACAGTACATTAGATAGTGAAGAGGGCATACCTTCTCAAACGTCAAACTGGGGCCGGTACACTAATAGCTTACTGGAATCTGTCTCTGTTCCTGGGACATTGAATGAAGCAGTTGTAATGACTCCATTTTCATCTGAACTTCAAGGTATTTCAGAACAAACATTATTGGAACTCTCTAAGGGAAAACCGTCTCCGCACCCTCGAGCATGGTTTGTGTCCCTGGATGGAAAGCCGATCGCTCAAGTGAGGCATTCTTTCATAGATCTGAAAAAGGGCAGAAAAACAGAGAGTAATGATACCAGCCTGGACTCTGGTGTGGACATGAATGAGCATCATCCTAGCAGGAAACTGGAGAGAGAGAAAACTTTCATAAAAAATATGCCACATTCTAAGATCCTTTACTTGGAAGATCTGGATCTGAGTAGCAGTGAAAGTGGGACCACTGTTTGTACTCCGGAGGACCAGGCTGTGAGGCACATTCTGGATGGAGGGAATGGGCCAGTCATAGAACAAGATGAAGAAGGTCTAAAACGAAAAACTGTATCAGGAAGTCATGAATCTGGTATCCCTTCTGCTAAAAAAAGGGATAGACCGTCTATCATGAAAAGAGATAGCAAAACCAATATCTGGAAGAAAAGAGAGGAGAGGCCGCTTATTCCTATAAATTAAAACACAATGTGCTTTGTGTTGTTGCTCTCCCTGCTGGTTACTGACCTCTTGGCTGCTTCTGTAATTCTGCAGTGTTGGGTTTACAAGGGAAATGTTGTTTTCTAGTATCAAGAAAAGTTACATTTTTTTAAATATACAGATTGAGTTACTAAACTTCAACTGGGCAATTGATATTCAATGTGAATTGAAAACAGGGAAATGCTACTATTAAAACTTTCCGGTTCCTAATTTTGCTGGCAGTATAGGGAAGGCCCACATTTTAATTAGCCTGTCATTCTTGGACGCACCTCTGGGAATGCATGGTGAGAAATGTAGGCACGTTTTAATTTTTTTGTACTTGTTGCTAATGCGTTGGTAGACTAGTTAAAGCCATCCCTCAGCCTTGTTCCTAATCAATGTGACCATCTGTACAGTATTTTATATGTGAACTTTTCTAGGGATCTGTTACTACTTCTTTGTATAATGTAAAATGTTTCATCAGTTAGTCCCACGACACCAGCAGATGAGCTCTGTTGCATTCATCAGCGGAGCTCTATAGCATTACTGCCCTCCCTGTGTGCCCACCTATGTGCAAAAGGTTGCCATTCCATATAGCAGCGGCAGAAGGGGGAAGTGTACAAGCTCTGTGGCCGCTGCAGTTCACGGTCCCTGCTGTCTTAAAATGTTGCCCATCTGCTTTGTTTTTAATCTGCTTTGTTATGAACTGTGGACGTTGAAGATTGGCATCTGCTATGAAGTGTCCACATCCAGCAGAAAAGGACTGGTTCCAGTAGCATCGGAAGCTGCTGCTACTACTGATCCCAGTGTCTTGTTTTGGCATCGTCGTCAGTTAAAATCTCTTCTGCATGCTGTTGGGCTGGTTGAGCTTGACAACAGTCTTGAATCCCTGCGGATTTGTAAGTTAGAGTTTGGCCCATAATGAAAAAGTATGCAAGTTTAGACAAATTATGCCTTTGAAATAGTTTCCTTTAGCAGGAGAGTTCGGCACTGTTGCTTTTTATTTTATGTTTAAAAAAATGGAAGATCATCGGAGGTTTATGTGCCTACATTTTGCCAGCCTGAGCTACTTTTGTCTAGGTTGTGCATCGCAGAGGGGTTAAACAGGCTTTAAAAGTTGGGGTTTTTTATGAGCATGAGAGCAGATCGCAAAATTTGGTCTATAATGCAATATAAATACTACTTATGACTCATCTTAGAGTTAAATTTACCAAAAGTCATGAATGCATGAAATGTAACTAAGATATGTATAGAGGAAGGAAAAGGCCATCAGAATATTCTTTATTTTTAATGTTCATCTTGTCAAAGTGATCGTTTCAACTTTGGCTAACAGAAAAGTAGATGCATCCCTTAATGTGCTTCATATAGTATATAGAATGTCTTTCTGTGGCTTTGAAGCTGTTTCCCTGGTAAAATAAGTTCCAGCATTTTGGCTTTGGCAGTTTGATTATAAATCATCCTAAAAAAGCTTTATAAATATTTCCCTTAGAGCTTGGTTAAGGTTTTATACCAAGACTCAAACATACAATGCCTATATCCGAACTGTGGGGTGAGGCGCACTAGCTGTCTGCCCTGTAATACACTCAAGAGTTGGGAAATATCCTATGCAGCTGGGCTTCTGGGAATATTTACTCAGGAAACATTACTGTGAAATGTCTGTTATGTTGGGATTGTCAGTTGTCTGGTCCTGTTTCTAGAAGAATATGCAAGGTAACCAGAATGGTACTAGCAATACATCAATCCAGCTTCCGGTGTGCAGTTGCTTCATGAACAAAATATGATGTTCCTGTTGAGTTCACAAGTATGAAAGTGCAAAATAAGTTTGAGATAGGTGTGCAAATAAGTCTATAATTATGATTGGCCAAAACAATCTGGTTTAATTATATGATTCATCTACTTCAGAGCTGAAGATGGATTGTCATATTAGCATGCCTTTGGTACTCTTTTTAGGTAACTGTAATTCAGTTTTCCTATACTGAATACATTTTCACAGTACTTTTTTTTTTTTTTCCTATATGCAAGTTCCACTGGATTTTGTGTATGACTAAATTCCTACCCCAAATACTGTTATTTTCATCCTTTGCATTGTTATATACGTTAGTAGGAATCAATTTATATATTTTGAGTGTAGATGCACGTTCCTTCTGACAGCTGCTTTGACTTTTGAGGTTTAATATTGCCCTGCTCTTAGAGTTGCATCAGTTCTGATGGCTTCCTTTTCAAAAAGAGAATATTCTATATTCTGTTGGACATAACAGAAAATCCCTGACAAGCTAATGGTTTTGAGGTGTTAATATTAAATTGGTAAGTCTCTACTTGAAATTTTGTTCACCTACAGTAACTTAAATGTATTGCAGATTTTTTTCAATGCATTTTTTCATTGTATATACCAAAAAGACCTAATTCCTCAAACTTACTTGTATCATTAAAAAATACAGACTACTGTAAGTGGCTTTATTCATGTGAGTTCAAAGGAACAAAGTTTTGCACTCCAGAGTTCTTGTTCTGCGTCTGAGTAGTATCTGGTCGCCAAAGAAAAAGGATTAGAAATGTTGAAAAGATCAGTTATAACTTTGGGACTTCAAAGTAGGTGCCAAAAGATATACTGATGTAGTGCAGATTCTTGTCTGCTCTGCTAGGGGATCAAGAGCAAGGAGCAGAGTTCAGTTCTCTAGCATCATTCTGAAGGAGCTTTTGGCTGTCTGGATTAGTCACAATTTTACCCTGCACGTATGGTAGTGCAAAATGGCCCCTTTAAAGGCTATGCATCAGTGATCCACTTCAGCTTTTAGCCAACAAAGCAACTCAGAGTGGAACAGATCTTCTTGCAAGAGTTTCTTGCTGCTAGGCTTCTCGGTAGTAGGAAGAAAGATGAATAAAGTTTTCTGAAAAATAGGCATCTCATCATATATAGGATTGGTGTATCTACTAGATAGTAGCTCCTCCCTTGCCAAATCAGGGTGTGGGCATTTCTTTTAGTGGAATATTTAAATTCTGTTCTGAAGAGCGCACACTCCAGTTCTGGGAATACCATTTCCAGGGCTGTCTTTAGTTGTTGCTTCTACCCATGCCAGTCAAGCAACAGCTATCTTTGCTTGCTTTGTAGATCCCGTACGCCAACTTTTCTGTGTGTAACTTGCTAGCATTTATCGCATGATGTCTTATGCTGCTGGTAACACCTGAAAAGGCTTTTCTAAAGTTGAGTTTTATATTAAAAATAAATACATAACTTGTTTTCTGTGTCAGAATATGAGAAAACTATTCTGTAGAGAGAAATTATTGCTGCAGTTGTATCTGCAAAGATAAATGCTACATGAAAACAGGTGATGCCCCTAAGCACACAATGACAGGGAATTCTTCCTTGGCCCTATCATGAGCACTAAATCTTGGATTTTAAAAACTATGTAACTCTAAAATAATTAGAATTATACTTCATATTTATATTCGGTATTTACAGAATATATTATCTGAGTCTTCATGTTCCAGCTGTAGTTGGAATTTATGCACTGGAAACCTGTATTACCTATTAGCAACTGGAATTCTTTTTGGGTTTAGATCATTAAAAAAGAGTTTGACTATGCTGAGTTCTAAAAATTTTAATTCCAGAGATAACCATACTTGTTGTGTAACGTATGTGGAAAAGACAAAATGTTATCATGAAATTCGTCTTTGTGGTCAAACTAATGCTTTTCTATATTTATATATATGATTTCAACATATGAATTTATAGGAATCACTGAACTTATTTTTGAAGATTTTTTTCTGTTGGCTAAGTATTGCAGCACTAACAGTGCTAAAATGCTAGTACTAAAATTAGGTCTGTACAAAAAGTGGCAAGGATTCATGGCACACTGCTCTTGGAAAGGCCAGGGAAACATTCAGAGGTTTTGACTTCTTTGAATCTGGAGGCTGATTACCTTGAGAATAAGAAGTGGGCCATGCCTGAAGCACCTTTAAAGTAAGCCCCCTCTAAGGAGAGGGGCATGACTGGGAAAATTGGAAAGGATATAGCTTCTTTCTGATGCTTGTTTCCAAACTGATATGTATTTGTGCTTCGGTGGAATCGATTCTTTTTGAAGAACACAAATGTTTGCAAGAATTATGTCTGTTCTTCACAAGACGCTCCTTGAGCTGTCAGCTTTTGCAAAAAAAACACATACACGTATGTACAGTTTTAAGTGAAAGGTGTTAGGTAGATATCGAACATTCAAGACCAAATTTTGTCATATTTAAGGTGAAAGGCGGTTTATAAACTTCAGGACGGTATCCCTGCCATGGCCGCAATACATGATGTTGATATTCTTCTTGCAGAAGGGTATGCCAGTTCCAGGTCTTACCTGGTTTTGATATGGTGGTTAATGGAGTTAGCCAAGGCTCGTTTCTGCAGATTAATTCATGTTGCTTAGGTCAGTACTTCGATATATCATAAATTAAGGGAAGTGATCAGGATAAATAGTATGCAGCTGTATGCACATTAATCTGGATATGTTACCCGGAATAAGCTAATTGACAGTAATTTTCAGATTGTTACCAAATGCCACTTATTACAGAAATTTAAAAAAAAAAAAAAAAAGGGAGAATCACTTAAAAATTGCATTTGATTAACAGGACAAATCTTTATAGTACTGTCAGAAAACAAAAGGACTCTGGTATTGTACAAACCTGAAAGCAAAACTGATTTGATGATTAGGGACTTTATTTACCAATGTAGAGCTAGAGATGATGCACAAAAAAAAATCCAGGATGTAGGAATGTTTAGTTGTCTGCTTTGTTTTTATGCAGTGATTTGTACCAAAGAGGATGAAATGAATGGGCACCAGTCTAAACTCTTCTCATTAGTTAAAAAGTGAAACAGGTTAACAATATTACTGGAATATTTATTATTACTAAATAACTAATATATAACAATATATTAATATACTTAATAATATATTAGTTATTACTAAATAACACTGTGCAAATTAAAAGGCAGTACACTACATCCGTTGTCTAGTACTGCATGTTAGGAAAATCTGAAGATAAATTAGCCTGCTGAAGTGCCTTTCTCTTTCATCAGACTTATTTTATCAGTGGGACACCTGACTATCTGCAAAGCACATTATAGGTTCTTTTCTGTTAGCCAAAAAAACCTCAGTTCATACTTACAATTATGTAGCTTTTATAATATTTTAAAAGGCAGATCTAGTGTTTTTTATGTTGGAATACTGACTCCTGCATGTTGATGATGATGGTAATTGTTGTAAACCCTGTTCTTTTGTATTTTATGTTTGAAAAGAAATTTAAAAAAATATATCTTTAGCAATCTGAACAGTAGTATCTTTTAAAAATGCACATATGGGATCTGATTCAACTTCATAAATGAAGATCCAGTGTCTTGAAGTCACTGGATTTACAGGTATGAAACTGACTGGGATTTTAACTTCAAAAATGAAATTAATATATGTTTATATATAAAAACTATTATAATGATAAAAATCCTTTTTTCAGCTGCTAACCTTCCTTGCCAGTAGGAGCAGAAAGTGTATGGAGATAGGTACTTAATTCTTATTTTCTAGAACCCATTTTTATCTCAATTTGGAGCCTAACCTGCATTGTTTATATAACCCGAGCTTCTGCTTTTTAAATTATTTTTTTTAATTCAGTGGAATTATGCAAAACACAGTGCTATGCCTACAGAGTTAAAAATGAGACTTCTTTTATAGTAGTTTGCACTAATTTGTGCCACACTTCTAACAGTAGGCAGCTACATTTGTGTTAAAGAATTTATATGAAAAGTGGTTTAAATGACTTTAACCTGAGCTTCATTTTCTTTTAAAAGCAGTATTCAGTGTGTTCTGATTACCAAAATAAATGGCTTCAGGTTTTTTTTGTTTTTTAAGACTGGCAGGGGAAAACTGTGTTGTTATTTTTAGTGTTAGCACTCTCAGCTTGAAAATTAGTTTACCAAACGATTTTTTTTTTTTCGGTCAGTTTAAGACTTATTGAACATTCCTATATTGCCCCTCCTCAAAATGTACTGGTACTTTATTTCCCAGTTTACTGATTCAATTCCTTTGAAGCACTTGTTGCACTTCAGTCCATGTTAGAACAGTAATATTTTTACAACATCTTGTTATTGTGTAGAAAGGCACTTTTTAGTGCTCATTAGAGCATGGAGTTCATAAAAAGCCCGGCTCAGAGATGCTGAAACATAGGTGAACTGATGGCACTGACTGTGCTCACCAGCTTGCACGTTGGAGCCTTATATTCAACAACCACTTCATTACCTTGGCAATCACTTTCAAAAACACTCTAGTATGGATATTGTTCATGTAAAACATTCTTGATATTCAGCATCCTGGTTTTAAGTATTTCTACCTTTTTATATTTTGTCAGAGGTGTCTTTTCATCTCTATATTTACTACAGTATCAATGTATCTGTGGCTGAAAATGTAACTAAGATTTGTAAAATGTTATAGCTTATGCAATATAATAAAAGTTTTAAAATGTTATCAGTGCCTTAACTTTTATTTGAATGTCTTTTAAGCCTTACATTGTTTAGGAACATACCTCTCTCACTTAAGAGTTTTTTTCTAAATATCACTAAAAATGTGTATTTCTGTCATCACCGTAATTCCAATGACAGAAGAATGTTATTGTCCTTAAGTAACCAATTCTAATTCAGTCACATTCTCTGTTCCATTTCTACTGAAGACAGACACCTATATCCACATTAAATCTGGTTCCTGTTTCTTGGTTAGTGCAGGTAAGGCTATTCCTCGTGTAAATTTATTTTGTTGCAATTGGAAAGGGGTACCCAGAGAAGACTATTATTTCAGGTTTTGTTCTTATGCCTAATCTCACTTTCTCCATTCTTTTATTTAGAGACTTTCTGTGGCTGCAAGAACAAATAAAAGATTATTTCTGTATGTCTGCACAGTGTATAAGACACAGGCATCGATTCCAGCTACGAATAAACTCAAAGTACTTAAATCCAGGTAGAAGAACAAGATAATATTGTGATAGACCTTAAGCTAAACTTCAGGGTATAATTTCCTATTCTTAATTATATCTAACAGTAGTATTTCTCAAGCCTTTTTAATTTCTAAGTTTCACAAAAGCCACATTTCAGTATTTTCACCATTGTTCAGAAACCCTGCGGGACTGCAGGCAGGCACATGGCAAAGGTTTTCCTACCATGGGGGGCACTTGAATGTGTTGTATGATCACTCCTTTAATGCTCTGAGAAGCTACAGTCTTTTAGTAAACTACTGGTTTTCTTCTTACTCTCACATAATAACTTTTTTATTTTCAACCTTCCTGAGAATTTTTTTTTTAGCTATTGCAAATCTATCAGATACTTCAAAATAGAGTGAACTTTCTCTCTACAGGAAGCTAAAGAAATCTGAGGAATTTTATTTCTAATTCAACAAGAGAACGGTATTTTCTGTCATATTTCACTTCCTTGTAAAAATTAGATATCTGGGTCATCAGCTGATCTGTAAATGCAAATAATTATATCAAAATTGACTGAAGTTCAACTTGTTCTGTGTTGTCGTAGAAAACACAAAATCGAAACTATACAGATTACTCATTTAAATAAGAGTTAAAGTATATGTGAGTAGATTATATTGTTTTGTTTGTTCTAAATAAGTTGCTAGACATGCTATTTCTATTAAAACATATGGAAAGATAATTGGAAAAAGTCAAGTTGCAAATCTGGCTAAGCTTCCACAAAATGTTCCCATTTTTCTTGGATTCTCAGAATAAAACTTCAAAAATAGCAGGTTCTTATTGCACGTCTGTCTTCTGTTTAACCAACAGCTCAGGCTCTCATTCAGTCAGGCTTTATATTTACATTTATTGCATGTATTCGGGTTTAAATCTTCATTACACTTACTGGGAATCTAGACCTTAAAGAAAACTAGAATTACTAAAATTTAAATTTATTTATTATATTACCATTTGGGAAATAATTGTTAGACTCAGGAATTCTTTGGCTTAGCCATCTGTACATGATTGAAAATGGCTAAGTGGGTGGTTCCTGTATACTATTTGGAGGCTTAGCTCCTCTTTTGAGCATTAACTATCAGGAAACCATAGCAGATCTTACAGAACTTACCTGATACTATAAATAGGTTCTTTTCCATCTTGCTTTTACTATTGCGCATTTGAAAATAGCACATTTGATATCGTTTCTTTCAGCAATAATGTTAAAATGAGTCTGGCTTCATTACATCTCTGAATAAGAACTGTTACTTAACTGGTCTTTCAAGAATATAAAAGCTTTCTGCATTTTACGTTTAGTTGAGTAATTTACTTGATTAAAGGTTAAAAACTTGCAAATAAGAAATAGTGACAATTCTACAAGTCTATGGCTATTTTCTGAAATACATCTACACCAGCCAAACCAGTTCCTCTGTTTATTTGAGAAGATTTAATAGAAACGTTGCTCACAGCATTGAGTTAATTTTTGTAGTACCTACAGTTCATACCATCTGATTATTCACTTATTAATTTGTTTCTTGGTCTCTAAGAAATCCTGTGTATGGAGTATAAAAATAAGGATATAGCTATCTTGTCTAAAACAAGACAATCATAAGCTGCTATGCAGTGGAATTCCTTCCAATAATAAATCTATTTTTGTTGTTTTAAAGTTCAGATGATTATGTTTAGGTGCTGGTCTTGTTAGGAGCCTCTGTTGATGGCTGGCGTTTCCCACATCCTCATTGTCCTTTTCTGAGGAATGGTTTGCTGTGCACGATGGATCTCCAAATTCAACCCTCTGAGATATCTTAGAATTGTGGAATTATTACAGCAATCTTTTTTAAAAGTAACTATTTGTTTATATTGCCCCAGTCAAGCTGATGCTGGCTTCTCAAAACATTATGAATGTCATCCTTTCTAATGGTAGTGGACTTCCCAGAAAATGCTGTTTCAGAAGAGCTTAGAGAGTCATCCTTGCTATGCCTGGAAAAATCACTTAGATTTCTACTGCTGTTCTGATCAGATTTTCCTAAATGGAGGTTGCTAAAAAAAAAAAAAAAAAAATCTTAAATCCTTTTGGGACTTTGGCACATCTTTGTTAATTTTCTGAAGCTACTTTGAGAACTTTCTGATGCATGTTCAGATGATATTTGCTTGACATATAATCCATTTCCAGATACAGAAATTACTGGTTCCACTTGCTTTGCAAGTTTGCTAACATTTGCATGAGAACCTGTTGGGTAGTTTCCATGTTTGGCTCACGTATCCTTCCAAGTTAGAGAATTGTATGCAACATATTCATCAATAGGACGTGTTTCTTTGCTGCAGTAGCCAACTGTCAATACATTGCCTATGAAACTTAAAAGATTGAAAAGTCAGCTGTTGCATAATATTTCTTAGCTAATTATGGACTAATCAATTGTTCTTGCATATAACTAATTCAAAGAAGCCTCTTCTCCAATGTTACGAGTGCAAACCCACAGGAACTTCACTGATCGCTAGGGGGCTATGTTGTTTATGCATAGGATGAATAGAGTTAAGTTTTGGGCATTGTCAAGCTAAAGAAAGTTAGTTAAAATTTTACTGACTGCTGTAAACTGGGTATTTAAATCTCACTTTTAAAGGTGCTGCAAATATCAAGTTACTTAACTGTAACAGATAATGTAATTACATATATATTCGCTACTGTAAGGAATCAGTGATGATTCTGTTAGCCTTCCCTTTCAGTTTAATTCCCCTTTTGATTCAGTTCCATATCAGTTCTGGACTTAAAGGGCAGTAACTACTGAGATTGTAACCAGGATCCTACAAGTGAGCAAGGAGTTTGAATTTATATTACTGCTGTCATGTCATCAGTGAAGAAACACTGCTGGTCAGGTAAGCTAGTTTGAGTTAAATAAATCTGAAAAGGGCTATCTTTTGTGAACTTGCGTAAAGGTGCTGGTACAAACTAGTAAACGTGAATGTCACAGGTTGGCTGGGTAATACGTATTTCCAAATCATGAAACTTGCTGCAGGATTGCAAAAGGCTCCCCAACTTTCAAGTAAACTTGGCTCCTTTTTGCAAAAAGTATACTGAGACAGATCAAAACTCCACTGCTAAGTGTTTGAAATTATAAACTGCTCAGAGGATGAAAATGTGCCTCTCAAATACTGGGAAGGTGCTAACTGACATTCATTAAGAAGCACAGAAGGAATATGGTTATTTTGGCTTCAGCTGATAAACTAGTAAACAGGCAATATTTCAGCATTTCAATATCCCAGAGGGTCTGAATCTTTGCAAAATAATCTGGTTTAAATTTTTTAAAAATCTAAGTTTGTTCAAGGTGGTCTACTCGGAGGGATGCTACTGAGTTCTTGCAGAATGTATCAGAATTAGAAGAATATGAATAGTGAACCAGGCTCCTAACGAAAAGTACCACATTATTCAGAATTTGTTCTATAGAGAAGTAAACATCAGTAACAGTAGATAACAGTGAAGAGTATGTGAGTTGTCACTAATGGCCATAAAACATACATATCCCTGATGCAACTTTTGTTTCTAATGTTATTTACCTTGTCTAAGCTTCAAGAATAAGAATGCAGACTGTAGGAACAACCTGATTCATTACTAGTAGAGAACTATGTATCAGACCATTTCATTATGCTGCTCCTTGCCATTGGTTTGCAAAAAATTATTTTAGCGGCCATTTCTAACCATTATGCTTCCTGTGCCTTAAAGCAGATGTTAAAACTGAGGCATACAGTTGTGGCTTAACCCCAGGCGGCAACTAAGCACCACACAGCTGCTTGCTCACCCTCCCCCCCACAGCGGGATGTGGGAGAGAATTGGAAAAAAAAGAAATAAAACCCATGGGTTGAGATAAAGACAGTTTAATAAGACGGTGGAGGAAGAGAAAATAATAATAATGATAATAATGATAATAATGATAAAAGAACACACAGAACAAGTGATGCACAATGCAGTTGCTCAGCACCCGCTGACCGATGCCCAGCCCGTCCCCAAGCAGTGATCACTGCCCCCCCGGCCAACTCCCCCAGTTTATATACTGAGCCAGATGTCATACGGTATGGCATAGCCCTTTGGCCAATCTGGGTCAGCTGTCCTGGCTGTGCTCCCTCCCAGCTTCTTGTGCACCCGGCAGAGCATGGGAAGCTGAAAAGTCCTTGACTTAGTGTAAGCACTACTTCGCAATAACTGAAACATCAGTGTGTTATCAACATTATTCTCATACTAAATCCAAAACACAGCACTATTACCAGTTACTAGGAAGAAAGTTAACTCTATCTCAGTCGAAACCAGGACAACAGTTAAGCAAGGGTGCAAACTTTCAGACTAGTCACATGAAGACTTTTGTCAGTGGTGCCGTAAGGGTTCCAATACACTATGTGCTGCAGGATGTCAACATCAGAAGGTCTGACGTGCTACAGGTTAACAGGCTATGTGAAGATTTGGCTCTTCAATGTTTAGAACACTTTTTTTTCCCTCTTACCTTGTGATTACATGGTAGGAGTCTTACATGGTAGGAGTCTTACATGCTGACCAAGTTGAAAGCTCTTTAAACAAAGTCTACGCTGAATACCTGAGGCCAGTAAATTACTATGTTTACTAATTAAAATGATGGGTAAAGATTTTACAATGTTCTTTGGAGTACAATGAGTCCTAAAAGAAAACAAACAAACCCCAGTAAATTTGAAGAAACAGCAACTAAAGCTGAATGCTTCAGAATAAGTTGTCTTTTGACAGAAGGTTCTCTTCAGCAGTACCTTAAATTATTGGATGGGCTAACCAGTCTGTCAAACCACAGCTGCTGTGAAAGTCATTCCAGTGATGCTGATCTTGCTGTGACAGTCATAAACAGACACACACCCCTCCCAGAAAAATAAACTAGTATGTTCATTTAGCCTGAACAGTTGCATAATGTAAGCCATTGAATTTTACGCAATAATTTCTACATCAGTTTTTTTGAACAAAAGCTACAAAAGTTTTCATGACCTTTTGAAACCCAAGCTCAGAATTCATAACCCAAATATTGTGATCTCTTGCAAAGCTACCTTAGTTTTGAAGTTATGTGGGATCATATCTTGCCCTATCTTGGATTATAGACTCTAAACCTCTAAACTTCTAAGACATAAGTATATCCACTTACGGTTGTTATGGTAATCTGAATTCACTGATTCCCCCCCTGCTTTGATTCTATGGAGTGAATTAATGGTATAAAAGAACCAACTATCTGTATCTCAGTTGGTGAGGCATGCAGCTGTGGCAACGGTAAGCTAGAATGTATTTCCATCTGCTGTCCCTATAAGTGTGCCATGGTGCAACGTATACAGAGGACAATTAATCTCTCTTAGTTTATTGTGTTATTTTTGCTTATCTCAATATCTTTCTGTAGCTACTTAGCTTGTAGCTAAGTAAGTCTAATTCAATGCAAGGTCTGCATGATTTGTATAAGGGTAATTGAGATCAATATTATATAGGTCAGGGTACGATACAAAAAACAAATCCTGTTTGGTACCTGTCTGAAAACAAAAACGTGGAGAATGGCAAAAGCCAGTGAAACAGTCATGACATAGGTGATACTCAACACACTCAGTACACCTAAAAGGAAAACCAAACCCACATCAACAGAATAAGGAGCTAGGTTAACAAGCAGTTAACACTTTATCATAAAGTAGTAGCTACATTTATTATTTGGGAAAGGACAATCCCAAATACATCCTACAGAGTTGTTTGGAGATGTACTGCACTAAAAGCAAGTTTGAAAATAAAAACCGTTGCTTTGTTTACTACGGATGTTTGTTTGTTTACAAAGCACATATTGTCTACTCTGTAGGTGAAATCAGTGACTTATAATAAAGGCAGAGAAATAAGCGACAAGCTGTGAGATATACTCAAAGACATAGCACTGTCAAAATCTTGGTTTAAAAATACTTGTAGCACTTTCCTACAATTGGAAATACTCTGCAGTTATTACAAGGGATTCTAGGGTGCCTATCCAGTCTTGCTTTCTCTGTTGCAGTCACAAGTTGTTTAAAGTTTCTAAATTCTTCTAGAATGAGCCTTACAGGTGCAAATTTTCATCTGCGAAGTGGACACTTCACTACAGAGTCATTCTCCAGCTCATCTTGGTGGTCAGCCCAAATTTTCACACATTTTATGTGAACGTTGTTACCACAGCTGTATCTACAGAAAACAGATACCAAAATAAAATTTTGGTATCAAATATCTGTGATCTCTCCAGAAGCACATAAGAAAAATCACATAGCAATACTAAGTGGTCTTCCCTTTTCTTTTGCTCCTTCCCCTCCACCCACATTTTAACTTGTAGGATTGCCGTATTTTCCAGGTTGGAAAAGGGCTATAACAACTGTCAGGTATTTTTTCTTGTGTATTGAAGCTAGCTATACTAGCAGATCTTGTAACATTTATTCTATAATTAGACATGTAGCAAGACAAAGAACAAATTGTATACTTAACCTGCAGTAAGCGATGGGAAGCATTTTCTTTAGTAACTCCTGACAAATGGGACAAACGTCCTCTTCATAAATTTCTTTCTGATCAATGCATCTATCATTCCTCTGATGTAAGGTTTGTGAGAAGAGAATTTCCTCTGGATTTTGTGTTCATTCTTAATGCAATCACTGAAGCACATCATCGGTTTCTCTTTCCAGAAGACCCAACTTAAAAGCATCTAGCAAAAGTAAACACGAAAATTAAAAGTGGTGTGGTAGAACTCTGCACTTACCTCACTTGTAATAGTTCTCCATCTATGAAATGCAATAGGTACTCTCTCTGTCAAATATATGCAATACGTTTCAGCCTCAAAAAAGTTGTAAATTGTTTTTTATAACTTGCAAAGAAACTGTTAATATTGCTTATGCAAGTTCTTATCTAAAATGGTGTCCAAGGCAAAAATGAATAAAAATGTTTCTGAACTGTGAAGTTTTCAATAATTTTTCAGTAAGTTCAATTTGGTTCACTGAATGTATTGATCGAAACAGTGTTTCATCCCAAAAGGCCTTTATATATAAGTTTAAGTCAGAGTAAAAAAGTTTTTGCTTCTAAGTGCTGGAAATGAACAACTATGGAGGATTTTCTAGAAATATTATTTCTTGGAAAAATAAACAGCATAGTGTTTTTCTGTCTAGTGACCTCTATTTAAAAAAAAAAAACTAAAAATGTTTTCCAAACCCCAAATTAAGCCTTGCGCCATCTTTTGAAACATGGAATAGTAAAGAAGTAAATATTATTTCCTTAGTATAATTCATGATGCTTGTGAATGGAATTTATTTTTCTTCTCACTCAAGAGGCTAATCTTATAACCAAATGCTGACACTGCAGTAAAACACTGAAGGGTGTTCCTTGAAGTTTCCTTATTTTCATGAGGAGAAAATGACGCAAGGTAGGAAATTCCTCTGCTAACAGCCAGCTTTGGCAAATGAATTTGTTCTCTGAAATTCAGTCTGGGTTCTGATACCACACATCAATATATTCCATAGCCAGAAACCAGTTACAAATTCTAGTGATGAGTTAAGATGAAAACCGGCTCACTTTCTGCTGAAGTTATTTTGCCTATACAAAATTTAAGAAAGTAAAATGTTCTAAAATCTAGTTCAGATAGAAAAATACAAACTAGATTCTGACTATGTACAAGATGTTTGGTTTTGTATGTAAATATTTTTTTTAAAAGTAACTTTTTGAATGGTGGCTATTCTTTAAGGTTGGTTTGTATTTAGCTACTTTGTTACTACTTGGAAAAAGATCTTTAGACTAATTATTTTGTGGGATATTTATGCTATTTGTGTTATTTTGAGTTCCTAACCCTCTAGGAAAGGAAATCTAACAAACCAGTTGAGAATCTGGCTCATAATAGCCTAAAATCCTGACTCATGTCAGAAAGCTAACCTGGCTATACAGATTATACCCTCTGGATTAGAAAGCTTTGTGGTTTTGGTGACAGCCACAAATGTCAAAATCAGTCAAGGATTACATTTTGCACAGCTTGCTTTCTTCACATACCCCTATGTTTGAGGGGGAATCTCCACGATATAGGCAGCATTCATTAAATACTACCGTTTAGATGATGTGAAAGTAGAATGTTGCCCTAAAGTAGAAAAGTCATTGAAGTTATGTTAGTGTGTGCTGAAGGACTCACTACACAAAAGTGATAAAAGAAGAACTGTAGTTCTATAGCTAACTTACTATTAAATGAAGAAGCAAATTTGTCAGTGTCTACCTGCTAAGAATATCTTGAGAGCACTGGAATAACTTCAGTACAAGGTGTTTTTATAAATGCATAGCTTTTACTGTATGTATTTGAAATTGTTGCTTTTTCTGCGTTTTCATTTTTCTTGAAACTGCAGTTGTAATCAATGATATAACACAAAATGTTCTGTATCAGAAAAAATGAAACAAATGGGAAAATGCCTGAGAGCACTAATCTTTTTTTTTTAAGTGGAGGAGGGAGAGGAGGAACAAGACAGTGATCTATAAAAAATTTTATCAAAACGCTGGAGGATGTTGCTTCATGCATTTAAAGTTCATAAGCTGTACATGCAAGCCATAAAAGAGAGGCTAATGCTTACCTTCATGATCTCTTGGTAACCGATACTTTTTCAGCAGTATCCTACAATTTATAATCAAAATATCCGATATGTAAAAACATCAATGTAAAGTTAGTTAGTTGTTAGTTTGACTTCACAATTTAAATGGAGCAGCCTTGTAAGAGTCTTACACAGTCTTACAGAGAAAGTATTAATTGTGTGATTAGATGAGAGAAAATGAATGATCTTACTGTAGTTTAATACATTTAAATGAATTTAAAAAATGAATTTAAATCAAGGGTGTAGGGCCATTCCTAGCTTATATTCCTGTCACTTCTCGGGCTTGTTTGATTTCTTCAGTGACCTGGTTCCACCCACTAGGCTGCCAAAAAACTAGCCTAGCCAGAAAATAGTGATTTTCTGTTGATGTAGTGGGTTTTGATTCAGCCTATAGAATCCTGAGACAAGTAATAGGAAGAGAGAACGGGACAACTCCTGTGGCAGCAGGAAACGATTGCTCTGATGTCTGCGTGACACGTCATGTTGCGGCAGTGGTTTGTGGCTCCATTTGGAGTGCATCAGGGGCTGTGGTGGCAGCTCCATGGGTTTCTTTTGAAGTCTGAAATGGATCTTGTGTCACTGTTTTTGACACCAGGTTTACCTTTGCTCCGCCATAAAGACCCGTGGCCGCCCCAGCGGCAGAGGCGCACCCCGAGGCCCGTCCGCGCCGGGAAGAGGGCGCAGGCCTGGGGCGCTGCCAGCGGCACCGGCCACAGGCGGCGGGAGTCGCCGCGTGGCTGCCGGCGGCCGCAACCCCCTCGCTGCCGGTCCCCACGGCAACGGCGTGGCCGCCGTTACCGGAGAGGCCTCTCGGCGGACGCGCCTCGCCGCGGCGTCCCGCCCCGCAGGCCGAGCTCGGCGGGCTCCCGCCCGCTCCGGGGGCCCAGCCGGCGGGGTGCCGGGCTCAGCCGACCGGGGGCAGGCGCGGCCCCTTCCCGAGGCGATCTCTGCCGCGGTCGCTGTGCCCCGCCCGGGCTCCGGCGGGCCTCGCCGTTGTTCCCGCCGACTGCCTGCAGCGTCCGGCAGCGCTGCCCTCGAACGGGCACGGATCTGCTCGGTGCGTGGCTGGTGTTCGTACTTTCCAGTATCAGTAGGATCTTTTCAGAGAATGAAGGGTCGCCGCCTCACCCATTTTTGTTCTCTTCCGTCGGCACCCCGCGGTTCTTCTTTAACGCACTTGAAATGCACGTGTTTTATTACGTGCTTTTTGTGAGGCAAAGCAGTTTTGAAATCATTTACCAGGAAGGTGGGTGGGTTTCCGTTTTGCGTCGCGGTCGCTAGGGGGAACTGTTGCACTCCCTATAGTCTGTAAAACCGCGTTCATTTTCACCTGACGTTAAGTATTTGTATCAATTCTTCAAACGGTTGGTAGTCACGAGTCTTGATAATATCAAAGTAATTTGCGTAATTTTTACTGGAATATAAGCAGGTACAATGCGGTAATGGGCGTCTAACTCCCCTCTGTTTTTTAAAGGTATAAGAAAGTCTTTTTGTCCTGCGCTAGGCTTCTCTGAAATGCCTTTTTATTTGAGAAGTGACTAAGCCGTGCTGGGAAGTGACAGAGATGGGCCCGAGCTCCCAGAAAGGCAGGAAGAGTCCGCAGCGGGCCCCCCGGGATGCCGGAGGAGCTGAGGTGAGGTTATGGGAAGGCAGCAGGAGTCCGGGGCCTGGCGCTGCGCCACGTCAGGATGGACGCTCCCCCCTGCCAGATGGTGGAGGGAAAGTGTTGATGAAGAAACGCAGATCTAGCTGCAGGGCCCTGATCCAGATCAGTGCAGAGGTGAGAACAAGGTTAGACAGAAGGGGTTTTTTTTGAAAGCTAGGTTCATGAAAGAAGCAGCTGGGGATCGTGGTGCCTGGGACAGCACTACTGTAGAGTAGTGCGGGGAAGGCACTAACTACATAAGGACTTGATGTAGTGACATGATACAGCGCCTCAGGTGAGCTGGTCACAAGTGTGATTTGAGTCAACTCAAATGGACAAGTCAAACTGGAAGGATTGAAGGGGTAATAAGAAATGGGGTCTGGAAGTGATCGTAGTCAGTATCAGAATATGTAGAGGCCACTGTTTTTAACTAAAAGTGGTGTGTCAGGTAATCCTCAGAGTTTATTCTTTCAACCAATTTGTAAGGCCCCTGCCAGCAGACCAAGGTTAATGGGTAGGGAGCTGGAAGAGGATCAATAGACAAAGTCGCTTGGTGCAACAGTCTTAAGCAAAGTCCTCAGGGTATAATTTTTAGCTAGATATTACAAACTTTTTGTAAAATCTCCTGGACCAGCTTGTTCATGTCCTTTTCCTTGTCATCACCACTGTGTCATCTCTCCTGAATGACGTTTTAGGAAATAAAAAAATTATATTTCACTTTTTTTGTTTGTTTCGCCGCCCCCCCAGACATAAGATGTCATAGCATTAACAGCCATACAGAAATATACAGTATCTGCTCTGAGGGAAAAGGAATTTTAAGAACAGCTAAGACCAGTCCATTGTCTTGTGATTTCCACAATTCTCAGTGCTAGGTTTGAGAAAGGTACATGTACCTTGCTAAACTTTTGAAGGATAGGATTACAGACATATATAAAGGACTAAGTTTCAGATTTTGTTGAATTCTTCAGAGAAAGACCTTCAGAAAAGAAACTGTTGCAATAACTGTTACAGATTAACAGCTACCTTGTGCATATTTTGGATGAACAGTTTTCCCAGGTCAGGTATAGGGAGTCATTCTAGTGAGCAAATGGAGATTACTCTTATATTTGATTATTATATATAGCACATGACAGACTGTTCCCATTTGCAGGTACAAACTGTTCCATGACATGACACAAGATGTGTCATTTTGCTCTTAAACATTGATAATTGCCTTTTGAACTATTCCTGTTCTAGAGCTGCTCTGGTATTTATTCAGCTACCGTTCTGTCTGGCTTACTAGCCTAAGAGTACAAGCGTTCTTAATCCTCATCCTCTTGAAATGTTACAGAATGCAAAATGACACTGTTTTCTTCACCTTCAAAGCAGATCAGACAGTACAGATCTTTGCAAGCATGCCTAGTAGCTTGAACAGCATATTACTAGTGTGAAAACCCTCACGCTATCTGGCAGGAACCAGCTGTATTAATTGTCTTTAGAAATAACTGTTGTGCAACAGTGCATTTTTTTTCTAATGTTCTTCGAGATGGCGTATGCCTCTTGATTTGTTTTATTGTATTTTAAGGCAATGAGAGCTTCATCTTTCATGTCAGTGCAGAAAAGCTTCTTGAACTCCTAAGTTTCTTTGACTTTGTAAGAGATACAGATAGGTGGCATCATCCGTCTGTCTTCATCTCTCTAAAGTGTTACCATGAAGTGTCCAGACAACGGTGGATTATTTCGCCTTTATGGGATGCAATTTTGAATACTGCTGCAACCCAGTTCTGAATTTAATTTTGAAGTGGAAAGTTGAAGACAATTTCAATTCCCACCTCTGTGGAAGGTCAAAGCTCCATTTTCTGTCTACTTGGAAAGTCTCTGATTTCCAGAGTTTAAGCTCCATGAAATCATACAGGAAAGGGAACTCTGCCCCTCTCTTGTTGAAATTATGCTGTTGTAAGTCAAGATTTATTGGGCCAGAGAGCAGGAAGGTGACTTTTTATCTTGCTAGTTTATATACCGGTCTGTGCACCTGTTTTTTGAATGATCTCTCTGTATTAAACGTCACTGAACAAAATATGAGCAAGTAGAAGACAGATATGTAATCTTAAATATTTCCTTTTCCAGGTAAGCATCCTAATTATACATTTTATGCTTTATTCATGGTGTTCTCCAAGCAGATTTTGTTGTCTTTTCCATGTGCTGGCAGCTGTGGATACGGAGGGTGGAGAATGCCTCTACCACTACTCCCTTTCCTCCTTCATCCCCCTGAAACTCACTGTGAAGTACTGACCTTCCAGTTTCTGGGCAGACGGTGTCTGTGCCCACCTCGGGGTCAGATATTCTCTTTTCCATGCCTTGGCCCTGTTCTATACATACATACCTACATTGTGCTTAAACCCACAAGATTTGCAGGATGTTTCTTTTCCTGTGGGGTTAAGTCTGACAGATGCTCCCTGCCTTGGTTGAGAATTAATTATATCTATTTCCAAAGTGTATTTCACAACTGCTTTATCCCAGGAACCTCTAAATACTGTGGAGCAGGACAGTAAGAAATTTTTTTCCAAAGAAGCTCTTTAATAAAAAAAAAAAAAAGACTGAAAAATAGGATCAAAGATTTTGGGAATCGGAAAGAATTATTAGATTTCTGAAATCTCCTGCAAATCATGAATACAGAAGATATATCTCCTGTCAGAGATACTAACTTAGTGTTAAAAAAACTAAGTATTGTAAGACTTAAAACGTAGGATGACCTTGGGCTTAATGGTAGACCAGGACTGAGGAGAATCTAATCATCCTGGTTCTTTTATAGACTTCCTGAGTGACCTTGAGCAAAATCGCTCAGTGCCTCCATTTTCTATCAGGAATGTTTCCTTTCTCCTCTTCCCTGCCTTGTCTGTTTAGACTGATCCCCCGCTCTTAAGGAGCGGGAGTTCAGGGCTCTCTATATATTGAGTGAGTTCTGTCAGTATGTATTGACAGTGACACAGTGGAGTCCTGATCAGCTGGTTTCTGCTTTACTAATAATCATTAAGCAATGATCATAAGTTTGGGATTTGAATTTGTTCAATAGAACACTGACTTTTGTGAGCTCCTGGAACTGAACAGTAGTTTCTGAGAAAAGCCACACAGGTACCTATCTCTGGCAGACATCAGCTAGCTGCATTCTTTCCACATAATTTCAGAAGCTATAAATATAAGAAAAAACAACAAAGACCCCAAATCAGAAAAACCTACTTCCCTTCTCCCTCTCCACCAGAAGTATGAAGCTCGGGTTCTGACAGATACCTGGAACAGAGCACAGCATTGATAAATTGGGGCAGACCTGCAGTGGAATATTGCGTGTTCAGTCTTGCCAATAATCTTGCCTGGATGTTTTTTAAAAATATATTTATAAATAGTATGGGAATAATATTTACTCGTGCTTACATTCTTACATTGAATCATCACCATCAGCATGATCTCTAGTGTGATTTCCTGACTCCTAAATGATTTAACCATTGTTAATATACCGTTGCTTAAGGGGACTAGGGTTCTGAGTGTGAAACAAAACTTTATTATATACCACTGTGTATTAGTGCTGGTGTAGGGGCAACAAAAACCCCCAACAAATTAAAATCTTTTCCATGAAAAGATCTTGAAGAGCTACAGTTGCTGATGCCTCACCCAACAACTGCAGATTTGGGTTTTTTTCTTTCAGTTACCTAATGTGAGGATGATGGATTGGTTTTTTTGTTTTTTTTTTTTCCTTGCATCCATCTGCAGTTGAAATGACTAGAACTGTTCACTGTTATGTCAGTGGAGATATTTTTTAACTGGTGTTGTAATATCCACAAAGTGAGCACATTGAAAGGAAGAATTTGGCTTCCTGAATCTCTGCTCATAATCTTTTCAACCTTGTGTTTGTTGTCACTGTTTTGTTTGGGGTTTGTTTTTTTTTTTTTTCAACAATCATATAAAAAAAGTCCGAGTGAATTTTTTTTTAGCTCTTGTGTTGGTGCTGTTTAACTGGTTTTGTAACTATATAGTGCAAGGTAAATTAGGTAGGTGTTTTACCAATTTAAAACAGTGTGGTTCTTGTTAAAAGCTTAATATACTAATGCTGCCTACAATATCTGGCAGGGCAGTAAGGACATTATCCTAGCACTAACCTGCAAATATATTTTTTATTAGATATGGTTTTTTTTGTGGGGGTCAGTCCATCATCTTACTTTACCACAGTTGGTCTAGAAGGCCTTGCAGATAAACAAAGCCCCCAAATGAACTATTTAGTGGGAAAAGTTTTGTGTAGTGTTTTATACAGTACATGACCTTTAAAGGTCTACTTCAGAAGTGGAGCAGAGAAATAATCACTAAGAAAAATTTGTTTTGGCTCCATAAAGTTGAAGCAGTCTTGATACTACTGACTACTGAGTCATTTCAAGTGGTATGAATCTAAGTTTAATGTGTGGTATATAATTCTTCCTCTCCACTTTTACTTCAGTTCAGTTTGCACAAATGACATTGTCTAGCAGGGACTCAGATTTGCAAAAGTACATTTTTAATGACATTACAAAAAGATTAGTACTGACAGTTTTTTATATATATTTCCTATGTGGGGCCAACTCTTCCAGCCCATTTCCTTCAGTGATATCTGGAGAGGATCTGATAAGCTTTATACTGCTTTTCACAGGTCAAAGGGCATTGTCTTCCCCTTCTCTCCAGCTGCCAACAACAAAGTCAGACATATGTTATCACCATCACACAGGAAGCTGTGAGCCTGCTTGTGTTCAACAAAGTACAAATACAGGAAGAGCGTCAGGTTAGTTAAAAGCTGATGGAACTCTGCTAAGGTAGTATATAGCTAATAATACTATAACCCAATAATACTATGCTGTATGCTGTGTGTGTATGTTTCAGTATCAGGGAAGGGTGGTTATCTGTTGTTGATTGGTTTAATATTACTATAGCCTAAGTACAGGTATCCATTTAAACCCTTTTGCAGGTGGCATCATCTCCTGAGGTGGGGCTGCATAATGTTAAAAGAATAATTACTTTTTCAGTAAAGAGCAAAGCTGCAGTGGGATTAAGTGATAATGAATTGAACATGAAGTTCATCTGAACAGATACAATTTCACACTGCCAGTGAACAAACAGGATGTGAGTTGCCGTAATTTTTTTCTAGATTCCCTCATTTTAACATACAGTATGTTGTATATCAAGATTAAAATGATGTACAGTATATTAGCAAGCTCATATCATGAAGTGCTGCTGGTCATGACATCTTAGTGTTGGTAAAAGTGCGTTTTCCACTCCTCTGTAATTCTGGAATGTGAAATCGGCTTAATAGGAACTTTAAGTTTTCAGCACTTTATGTTTTCAGACAGTATTTTGGAATCACGTTCATTAGTGCTAAATTTGGATCTATTTGCAGCTTGTCTTCTGCTTCCGGTACATTGTTTACTGCTTCAGGAAAGTCTTCCCAATACATTATACTAGTTCCTATCCTCTGGCTTTTTGCTCAGCACAGAACAAATCAGGTCAGGCACACTGAGTTCCAACTCCTGTCTCTAAGGACCAGTTGAAGCTGTACTGCGATGTACTGCTACTGCCTGGAAGTTCTAGGCCACACCATAAATAACACATACAGATATCTGTGGGAATAGAGGACTACAAAAGCAGAGTTAAGCCCACTACTTGCCCATGCCTTCAGGGAAGTGAGGAATGGGGTCTTTGCTCTAGTGCCAGTGCCAGTGAGTGCAACACTGCATCAGTGAACTGTCTTACTACAATTTGTTCCATCTCTCTGATGGTTACATCTTTTTTTCACACCTTCAGTGGCTATGCCAAGAGCTTAATATACTTTCAGAAGGTCCTTAAAATGGTTTGCTTCCTCTATTGAGATTGCTAGATTACTTTAAATGTGAAACCAGCACTTGAGCTTTAGCCATCAGAAGTATAGATCCAGCATCCAGTGCCAGTGTCTCGCCACTTTGGAGTGCTGTGTGGACGGGAACAGTAAGCAGATAGGAAAGTCTTGTGAACAGATATGATAGATGAGTAAATACAATCGTGTCACGACTCAAACCCAAACTTCTGAGTTCCTAGTCTGCCTGTATGTCTAGCAGGGAACACCAAGAGCAAGAAGTGGTGTGTTCACAGCAACTGAAGCTCAGAGACCATGGTAAAGCTTTTCATCTAACCCAAGGGATGGCACCAGTTGGGGTAAGAGGTTGTCCCTAAAGACTACTGGCATTGAGTAGTACTTTAGGTCATTGCCCTGAGGTGGAGAGTAAGGGTAGCAGTAATACTTACTTGAGCTTTCAATCATGACCTGTGAGAAACAGTCCATCATGGCAAGTAACTGTTGCTGTTCCACTATGAACAGCTGTCCTCTACGCACCATCCTGCTATGACCCTGTCAGTCTCTTCTGTTTCACTCATGAATGAAAGTGCTTGAACAATTTCACATGATTTTATATTATGGGCTGTATCATTACTGCAGACTTTATTTGTGCATGTGTAAATGTCTGTTTTTACAATACCTCAGAAAAGTTTGTCAGGATTTTGCTGGGGGGATAGCAGAGGGAGAGAAAGTGGATTGTTAACAGTAAAATATTAGCTACCAGCTGGAAAAGAGATGTGTGACCACATGACAGAGCTCATGCCTGTGTAGACAGAATGAGTGGATATGTACCTGTGATAGTGACAAGCAGGGCTAAAGGTAGGGACGAGCAGGCAACAGAATGGAAGATACGATATTGAATGAAAAATGAAGTGAGAGGTATGGTTTTAGCCAAGAGTATGGCCATATCATTATACATCTGCTTTAAGGTTGGCTAAAAACATACCTTTCCATGATTTCAAACTGAGATATTCATCACTACGACAATCCCTAAGTCATACTTGCCATCCCTTCTTGTTAGCTAAAATCCAAATGCAGAAAAAGTTACGCTTAGTGGTAGATTAAAAGATAAAATGTGTCAGTGAGGAAATGCCCAGAACTAGACAAATGATGAAACTAGAGAAAGAAGAGATGAGGCTGAGGGAGGCCTTTTGTTCAGTTGGTATTTAAACTGCTCATTCAGAGCAGATGACCCACTCAGAGAAGACATACTTGGAGTATGCTTGTGGTTCTACAGGAAATATGACTGGTATTATTTTTCTTCTGCAATCTTTGAATTTTTTTGAGTGCTCAGTCTTTTGAGCAAAGGCAGTCAATGGACTAATTTGTGTTGAACTGCTGAAATCCAGTAATTTGGTTTAGATAAGGTCTGAGTAGGTGGGCTTTTTGAATATACAATTGATCATCTTCATTACTCTGAACCTTTTGATCTTTGTCTATCTGCAGTTCATTGAAATGGCATTAAACACTTCTAGTTTTGATATTCTAGAAGACTGATTCTTAACAATACTATTCAAAGCTTTGTATTGCTTAATACAGATGTCTATACCTTCCAGTGAAACTCTGAACTGTATGTACATGCAAGCTGGAGGTACTGGAGATGCTCTGAAGAAAAAAGGGTTTTCAAACACATCTGATGACTCTGCCCTTTCCTAACTATCCATTTTGGGAAATGAATAAGAGGGCTTTTCTGTCTTCATGGACTTATCTTTATGAAGGTTTATGTAGATAACTTTGGAATACCAGCAATGCATAAGGGGGTAGTTCAGAGCATTTGTAGCTTAAAATTTTTCAGAAAGTGGTTTGCACAGGCACTTTAAATGTTGCTCTGCATGTTGGAAGCAATAGGCTCTTTCCCAGTTATGCTCAGTAGAAGGCTTGTTAGCTTGGACCAGTATGTCTGTACAAAGTTGTCAGCCTGTCAGAGCTCTGAACTCTGATCATGTTTGGGACCTCAAATGCTTCTTCAGTCTGCACAGCAGAAACAAACCACTTCCAGGATTTATTCTAAAATCATGACATTTGCTGAGACAAGGGTGAGTCTGCCACTAGGATTATCAACTGAAGAAGGGACACGATACCGAGAGATAAAGTCAGACTGCTAAGGAGCTGAGAGAAGATGCTACCAGACAACAGCTCACCTCAACTAAGAGCTAAATGACAAGGGGTGAGAAGCAGGCTGTGTCAGTAATTTGGGCTGACAATTGTGTCCTACTGTGCTGGTTTTCAAAACCAAGCAACAAGAGGGAAGGAATGAATGATAGGCGAGATGATTACCTGTGGGTAAAATCCTGGATTAGAAATCATATTATATAGGAAGGGTCAATCTAATCCTTTTGAACCATGATAATTTACCTTCTGCTTGGGATCCTGCCTTAGTTCTGAAACTCATTAGCTTTCTCATAGGCTAAATAGGTCTCTGAAAAATTTCCATTAACAGCTGTCAAAATTGGTGCTGGTGGTTTCCCAATACACCAGTAGTGCATAGGCACTGAATTTATTCATTTGTAGAGTCAGTAAGTCAGTGTAGTATAAGCTGGTATTCTGTTCACTGTTGAAATGTAATTTCTGAGACACAAAGTCTGTGAGTAGTTTCATATATGTATCTAGATAGATGCAGATACAGAGATGTGTCAGGCCAGGTCAGATTTTAATAGGCATTTTGCCACATCTGTTCCTCCATTTTTAGTCCCTTGCCCTTCTGCAGATCATATTTATGAAGAATTTATGCTAAAAGTGCTCTGATTAAAGAGAAGTTGCTAATATTATGGTGGTCCTGAGAGCTATGTTTATTGTAGGGTACATTCAGACTAGATACAAGGAAGAAATTTTTTATGATGAGGGTGATGAAACATTGGAACAGGTTGCCCAGAGAGATGGTAGATGCCCCATTGCTGGAAACATTCAAGGTCAGGTTGGACGGGGCTCTGAGCAAGCTGATCTAGTTGAAGATGTCCCTGCTTATTGCAGGGGGGGGTTGGACTAGATGACCTTTAAAAGTCCCTTTCAACCCAAACCATTCTATGACTCTCTGATTCTATGCACCACTGGAACAACAAGAAGTTATACCAAAATTGCTTTTTATATCCATGAGTCATTTGGATTATACCTGAGGATTTCCACGGCATGAAAAAATCCCTAGATGGCATAAAGCCAGTGGAGCTTTTTTTTGTATCCTGTACTTGAGGTATAGTAGGCATACAAACAGTCCTTAAGTGACAGAGGAGGAATTAATTCATACTGACTGGTAAACACTTCTTATTCTTATCATGTGCAATTTTATCTGATGGCTACCTTCAGATAAGTTAAGTAAGTTAAGACAGAGAGAATCATGACTAGAGGAAGCCAAATAACTTACTACCCAGAGAGCAAGCAGGAACAGAATACTGTCACTGTACTATGATGCTTTTCTTCATGTGACATCTGTTCTGATGTTGGGAAGAAATCAGTGAAAGATAATTCAGTCTAAGTTATTTCGTTCCAGTCTCATGATCTTTCTAAAGGAATTTTATTTGGATGGAAGCTGCTTCAAACTGCACAGTATCACATTGTGAAACTGTGCTTGTTTTCTGATCGTTTGTCACAAGAGGGGGTTGGAGTTCTTTGCAATTTATAAAAGCTGATGTTCCATGCTAACTAGGAGAGGGTGGTTTCGTTGTGGGTTTTTTTGTTGTGTTTTGGTTTTTTTTTTGAGGATAAAAGAAGTCCTTCTCATTATGGGCTTATTATTGGATTGTACTGTTTTTAAATAATAGAATATAAAATTGTTGAAAAGCTTAGGTAAAACAATGAACAGTTGGTAAGAAAATAATTGTTCCATACTGGTTTTTATTTAGTACTTCAATGACAAATATATAATTGTAAAAATTATGACATAAAAAGCATTCTTGGGCATGGTCATACTCTTAAGCAGTGAAATTCATAGAATAGGAGTTGGGAGGAAATCTCTGTGAGAAACTTCATTTCTTTAGGGAACCATCACAAGGTGAATCCAACTCATCAGCTAGCCAGGCTAAAGTAAATGAAATAACGATGCCTAGTCCACCTGAGACACTATCCCTGTTTATGCTGGTATTTGTAGGATGCCAGCATCCTGTGTAAAGGCTCTCCTCTTGTTTTGAGGTAGAGTGACAGCTATCATTGCCCTATTTCAGAATCCTCACTGTGAACAGGCTTTAGAAAAAGTAATAATAGAACTCTAGGTCCATTTTTTTTTTTCTGGATAATCTCTGGAGAATCTGACAGGTTAGGGAATTCTGTACATCCCTGGATCTTTCATTCACTTCTAAGCGTGCAGATCCAGGAAGAGGACTGTATTCTTGGAAATGCTTGGAAAAAAGCATAGGCAATGTTATGAAAATGGCTAAGCCTCCACTTTTCATAATGGAATAGGAGGATGTGACTGAGGAGATGGTGTCTTTCACGTTTGGTGAAGAAAAGGTTTGGAAAGGTTTCTTCTCTGGATTTAGAGAAGAGAAGAGATGTCTCAAATGATACATGATTGCAAAGGCTTTCTTTTGATGAGTAGTGAATTATGATGCAAGAAAGATAATGCAGAAATCCTGTTTCTGTCTGTAGGGAAATCTAAACCTCCCTGTTCTTTCTAATTCTGGGAAGAACTTAGTCATTTCTCTTTGAAGTATTGTTTATATGCCCTTAATTCTTAGAAAAACTTTTTCACTCATATCTAAATTAGCCACATTCTGTGTTTCTGTTGTCTTGTACAGTCTGTATTAACTGCCTGTACGCATCATGAGGGTTGGACCTTTCACCATGCAGCAATAACCTGATTTCATATCTTGCATGTCTGGCAGCAATTAAAAATTTTTAAGACATCAGCGATGCTCCTGGAAGATCTCTGTACACAGCTGAGTGGCTTTGCAGGGCTGTGGCAGTGGCTTTTTCAGTTTTTGCCTTTACATTTCCAGTTTCTGAGAGTATTTATTATGTGAATTTTCTTAGAATTAAAGTAATAGAATACAAAAAAATGCAGTATTTTTAGGAAAGAAATGGTTTTCAAGGTAACAGCACATATACTTTGAGAAATACTACTTTAATGAATGCAAAGTCAGGAAGAATGATTTTTAAACATTGTCAACACATATAAAAGCATATAATCAGAAGACTATATGCATCCCTTGTGAAGAACAGCATTATGGAGGTCCACTTTTTGTTCCTGAAAAGGAACACAGCTTTTTTCCTTTCAGCTTTGTTTAGTTTACCTCGATATTCTGTTGAAAATCCCAACCAAAAAAGGAAAAAAGAGGGGGAAAAAAAAGAATAAAAGAAAAAATCTCTTGGGCATTGCACTGGTGAAAAAAATAAGTTACACTTAAGTGGGTTTTGTCTTAGAATTACTGAAGAATTAAAGAGGGATTATATCCTCACTGTTTTCTACTGTTGTCATTGACTAAAGCCAAGTTCACAAATCAAACGTAGGGCATCATAAAAACTTGCCACAATGTGAGCTACAATTTGCTTTGTATTTACTCTTGGGAACTTTGAACAAAGGTCAGCACAAGTTTCTTTGCCCCTCCCATTCGCATTTTCCCACACTTTTCTTTTTCCCACACTTGAATGAATCTATATAGTGCTTGCTTATGATCATCATAGTGATGTATATTTAAAATGTGACACATACTTTTGAACCCAAATATGATGCAGATTCATGACTGGACTATTTATGAGATACTGTCATTAATTCTGTCCTGTTTCTGTCAGTAGAGTGAGGATTCTTTCTCTCTTTCCTCCTCTTGTTTTCAAGTCAGAAATACTTTTCCTTACATTTGCAACGGATTCTCCACTGAAGAATTTTTCAAATTTTTTTCTTTTTTTTTTTTTTTTCAACAGTGGATTTTCTTTAGAACGCAGCTTGAACATGCACATTTTCTTTAGAACTGCTTTCTTGTGACCGAAAATTCAAAATGCAAGGGTAGGCACTGCCTGTCCACCATAAATTGTAGACTGCACCCCATTTACTTCCTCGTAGCTTATTATTTGTTCTGACCTGTGTCCCCAGCTGAAAGATGTGAAGACGACTAACAAAACCTTATTATTTTGGCAGGGATTACTGTCTATAGGAACAAGACACATAGAGACAAAAGAAAAAAAAATACATTTTTTATTTTTTTAATTTCTGTTTGAAACATCAGGTAGAGACTTTGTATCTTTCACTTCACTGAGTAAGAAATTCCCAGTTCTTTCTTATTTGTGATAGAGTTTCAAATTTTATACAGGCTGTAAAAACAGCTGGTAATAAAGAGGGTTCTTGTGGGTCACAGTCTTCCCATCATAAACTCTTTGCACTGTTCTTCAGCTGTTCAAATAAACATACCTCTGCTTCTTGTCTTCCTGCTGAGAAATTAGTACATAAGCCCAAAGAAACAGGTGTCATACTACACTACCAAGCATAATAGCATTTTGTTTGGAAGACCTTTCTACTGACACTGTTACAAAGTTTTAAAGAACTTACAAGGATGAAAGTTAACAGGGAAACTTACTATATTTGTATATCTTTTAAGGTAAATGTGTATTTGACCAGTATAATTATTGCTCCATTGGCCCTGCTTTGAGCAGGAGGTTGGCCTACACAACAACCATAAGTTCCTTCCAGCCTGAATGACTTTATTATTCTGTGCTGGCGACAGTTCCTCTATGATATGAGTAATCCATTTATGCTAGACAAGTAAGCCTGATAAAAGACCAGAAGTGCCCATCAGCTGTTGCTTCTATTATGTAGTTATTGTTTTCATGTTGCCTTTTGGTAGTCTGCATACAGGCAGAGCTCCTCTTGCGTCATGGAATCCTGTAAATCTGAGGTGAAATTTGTGTACAATCTGAGCAATGAACCAAATAGAGTGATAGTGGCACAATGACGTCTTCAGCTGCAGAATACCAAAATCCAATTAATTTATATTGACACCAAAGCAATGTTATCCCGTGATCTTGAATATCCTGTGGTAAGAACAATCTATCTAAACTGTTTTGGAATATAATATGAATAGCACAAACTATACCGTGTATTTGAGAAAGCCCATTTAAAGACTGCACAGACAAAGGCTTAGTTTTCTGAGATGTGCAGAGCTAGCAGCTAACTCAATTTATAGCTGAACTCATTGTTGACCCATTGTCAATAATGGGTATTTTCTCATACACAAGACATCAGACAAAACAAAACAAGTTTTATTGTACCCTGTTCTGTTAAATAAACATCTTTCCTCATTTTCAGCACAGGTAAGATGCCATTATAATAGCTATAATACTTTTCCTAAGTAAAAATACATTCAGGAGGAAGAGTGAAAATAATCTCTGTATATGTTTTAGTTCTAAAATGAATAAAGAAAAATCAGCAAGCAAAGCTCACTATTGTTAGCCTAAAGCTTTTTATATTACTATTCTTCTGACATCAAAAAATAATGAAAAAAATGGTTAATTTTATCTGAAAAATGTCATAGAAATTGGACACTTTAGGAAAATTTTTTTGGGTAAAAAAATCAACCAAGCCTTCTCTGCCAAAAATTCAATATCAATGGTGATAAAAATTAGTATTTTCTGAAGAAGAGCACTTGATAAAAATTTCCTGGCCAGCTTTACTTCCAATTATTTTATTTGATAATGCCTGTATTACTGCCAAATGATTCTCTAGGTAAAGAACAGGACATTCAAGAGCAGTTTGTCTGCTGGTATTTATTAGCTGTGGGAAAGTCACCTTTTCACAACTCTATTTTGCAAATATCATTCCAGTAGCATAAAGGTTGTAAGCACTATGGTTTCTATAATTAAGTGTACCTTCACTTGCTCTTTTTTGAATTAGTTATATTTTTCTATTATACGGGTGTTATTTCCAGTATTCTGTTCCCATGGGAAGTTTTATTTATCAGCCTCATCAGATGCCTTGTTATGAAAATGTATACCCAACTCTTTGCTAAGTTAGCTGATTATTTAGTATCAAATATCACCATCTGTTCTTATTATCTGACAAAAATACAGATGATCAAGCTAGAGGTGCCTTAACGTCGGTGTGAGTTTAAAGTTCAGATGTTAGATACACTGGCATAAGCCATATCTTCCTTCCTACCATAGAATTTGAGTGAGAAAAGGATTAGAGGTGCTGCTTCTGTAGTTTGTTCCTGTTTCATTGTGAAGGCACACCCTCAGAATGTGGGAAGCAAATGTCTTTCTCCTGAATGCATGCTTGAGTGCTGTGATTGTCTTTATTTGATCTATAGACCAGTTTGCTTTCTGCAAACATTTGCTATATGGACGCTGTGGGGCATAGTGAGAATGGAGTTAAAATCTGGCAGAGGAGCCTCTGGTGCTGCTGAGATTTACTTTTAGTTAGCTGCTGAGCTTTGTATGGTGCCATAAATCAGGTATCCATAAAAAGAAAAATCGTTACACAATTCAGAAGGAAGTGGAATATGATAAACTCCTGTTTACAGCCTGAGTGACTTCCTTTCGAGCCCTCCTCCTTCTTCAGGAAACAGAAAAATCACCCTACGTTTTTGACGAATTGAAGTCTATGGAATATATTCCACACATATTCATTCCTGTGGTGATGCAGCATAGACGCTGTAATTGGGGACTCTGGGGCTCGTTGTGCTGGGCCCTGTCCAAATGCATATTGAAAAGGCTGGGCTGGCTCTAAAGGCTTTACATTTTAATTACCAGGCAGAGAAAGGAAAGGGCTTTCTCCTTCCTGCCTACTCCTCCAACTGTAGGATGTTTGATGCAAGTCTGTATTTGTGGCTCAGGAAGCTTCTGAAAGATGCTTTTCTTGATGGGGAACCACACAATTATAATATGGCCACTCAGTCTGTGAATGGATTTTCAGTAAGAGCAAAGCTGCTAAAACTTGTATATAGTTGCTCTGCTTCATTAAAACACTGGAACCCAGCACAGCTTTTAAATCAAGGCCCAAAGCACTACACTGAAGGTGGGCTGTAATCTTGTTTGACTGTGTTCTGTCATTCATTATAAGCTAAATTGATACCGTGTGTTCATCAATGAGGTACAGCTTAACTGATGACTGTCAGTGGTATTTTATGGTGTTATTGTAGTGTTTAGGAACTCACTTCTTGGGCCCCACATCCATTGTGCCATGCGGCGGAGCACACATTACAAGTGATTCGCCCTGCATTAGGAAGTTTGTATCTACATGTAAGAGAAGAGACAACAGACAGATACAGACAGATGAGGAGTGAATTAAATGGTCAAGGTGACAGATGAAAAAATCCCGTAGAAGTACATATAAAGAAACTTGCTCTTGAACTCTAGAGCGCCTTTTATCCCATTTTTCCAGGAACACAAAACAGAAAACTCTTACGCTTCAGCTTTTCACTGAAACAAATAACTTCTTTTAAAATCCAATCACTTAAACAGTTTCTCATGGCCAGCCATCAGTAAGCTAGATGACCTAATGTGATTTCTTACCAGTTTAGTGTTCTCTGTTTAACTACAGCATGAGGGAATATGAAGGAATGAGCGTCGTTTTTATTGAGTTTGCTGCCTAGTATTCAAATCATGAAGTCAAACCTCTGCCTAATACTATGAAAAGATGTGAGAAGTGTTCAGTGTTTTAATCTATGTACTTTCTACAGAGAATACAGTTTTTCAGTCCACCCGAACTGCTATGCCTGCCTCTGTAAATTATGTGATTCTGACTAATATAATCACATCAAATTTTCCTTTATTAATAGTACCCAGTGTTAGATGTGATCATAAAATACACGTCTTCATTTGTAGCTTGGATTTTAGAAATCCCCATAGACCAATTGAGGAAGTGTAAAGAGACCAACCCGAAATGTCCTGGGAGAATTTCCAAAAAAAGCAAAGCAGCAAGAAATAGAAATCAAAATAACATCTTCAATCTCCTCTGCCCTAAATTCTTAGAACACAACTACTGTTTCGACTTTCTTGCAAAATCACACTATTATCATTTTGATATTTTGCAGCTACTGCAGACTGAGAAATGTTTCAGGCTGTAGTTAGGGACTCTCTCTGTTCCTGCCTCTTCAGCCCCTGTCCGCCAACTCTTTTTAATACTGAGTGCCTATTCGAGCTTACCTAGACAACAGGCCTCACGACTGAGAAGGGAAAGACATGCAGCCAGCTGTGGTCTCCACTCTCCTTACTTTCCTTCCCAATTCTAAAGAGGACTGTGACCTATGCAGACTGGAGTGGATAGGGCTTGGTGGTTTTCTCTCTGTTGCTACCATAACGTTTGCTCTTGCCTATTCATGGCCTACTTTGTCTTCGGATCAGTTCATGATGCTGGCCCTGCTTAGAACAAGACACTGTTCCAAAAATTAACTCACAAGAGAGAATCTAAACTGAAAAAGTATTCTCAAGGGACTGGGCGGAAAGCTTGCTTATAAATTTTGGGAATGGGTTCCTTAATTCTTATCTTAGTATTTTGAATAAGTCTTCTATGGTTATGAGACGTCTGAGACATCAAAGTATACCATCACAGATCATGGTAGCATGAGATAGCCAGGATAATAAAATTAATAGGTCCTATAGCTGCTTTCTCTACTGCATAGAGTTAATAAGTTTTTACTGATGGAAACGTGGGTCCCTGATGGAATTTTGCTATGTCACTGTTATGATTCTGTGGTCCTAGTGAATTTTTTTCTGATTATTCAAAACATTAAAAAGTTAGAATTTAAGATCTGACATCAAAACTTCCTGTGATAAGCAAATCTTCCTAATGCTGCACCTGTTAAAATAAGTCATTCTGTTGTATTTAGTGAGACTAGTCATGTTATTTACAGCTTGATATGCACTGAAGTGATTTACTGAAGGCTAGCCAATGTGTTCTATAATCTCGCCTAATACATCTTTATTATAATGCTGTTGCAGGTGAATATATGTGGATAGAGAATAGGGAATTACAGATTCCTGTAATGAGTATTTAGAAGATTAACCTTACTACAATAATTCATCAAAAGCACACTTCTTGAT
This sequence comes from Platalea leucorodia, assembly GCF_965183815.1. NCBI lineage: Eukaryota > Metazoa > Chordata > Aves > Pelecaniformes > Threskiornithidae > Platalea > Platalea leucorodia. The sequence goes on from NC_138827.1 coordinate 66,096,434, forward strand.
AATGATTAATTTTACACTTTATTAATCATACAAAATTGTTGGTTTATAACACTTATATTAGTGCTGAGCATACAAGAGTAGAGAGCTGATGCCATATAGTTCGGACTGATGATGAAATCCTTGGTGGTTCTTAGTCTCTGAGATCAAGGTGGTCACTTCTTTCTTCTCTAATTTTCCTTGACTGTATCTGATGTTCTTATGCTGTTGCCCAGTCCCTCCCAAAAGAAGTGCCTCAGTGCTGCTTATCTTGTTTTCGACTTTGCTGATCATCCTTCTTACGTAGTAAGGAGGTTGTTCTGCTTATCTTGTCTGACAGCTTTGGTCACTTGAATGCCTGCTACATGTACTCACTCACCTGTCTTTGCCTGTTTGGTAGTCACATTGATCATGTATTTGTATAAAATTTTTATACGTTATGTCCAGTTATGCCATCATAGTATTCGGAAATACTTAGATACTGTGGTTAGTTACACTATTTTAGTCCAGTGATATTTGGGTCCAAGACAAGCGAATATTAATTATATCCCGATTAGTACAGTTCCGATTTATGGGTGTTAGAAGGCCTCTATTTTGCCTACAATGCAAACTTAAGCAAGGATCAATAACAGTTTAAGATAGAAAACTTGCTGTAAATTTTCAATAAAATTATATAACAGATGAGAGCCATATGAAAAAATTATTAATAGATTCAGTTTAATCTCTCTCCTGGAAACATGGAATAAAGAGTATCATGGAATATTTTTTTTAGGTTTGTCCCCTCACTAGTGTTGTTCACTTTTCTATAAGAAGACTGTGATGCTTGGCACAATACATGATGCAAAACTGGAATCTGGGATACAGTCATGAGGGACACTTCGGAAGTTCTTTTCAGACTAAACATTCATATGACCAAGCCCTGCAACCATTTAGACGAAGGTGCTTGAATCTCACACAGTGAAAGGCAAATTTAGGTGTTGCTCCCATCTCCCCGGGCACATTTTGCTTCCTTCCACATATTTTTCTGAAGCAGGACTTGACATCACGCTCTCATACCAGCACCTGCTTCTTTCAGCGACTGTCTTCTCCCCCCAGCAACTACAGCTGGCAGCAACTGTTTGTGTTACGCTATAGCAGACAGAAGAGGAGGCTTTTGACTGTTGGAAGAGCTTTCATTGCTCAAGCAGCTGTTCCTGATGTTCCCTGGGGAAAAGTCAGAAATCTGGATGGAAGCCAGTTGGAGCACATGAATTTGGGTGTCTTTCACATAAAGTTATTGCATTGTACTTTCTAAGAGGTTCAAGCAACTTTTAAAGCTCATTTAAGAATAGGCTATTGATTGTCAACATATGAACATAAAGTAATTTCTAAACTGCTATTTTTTCATCAATTCTACATGTGCGTCTTTTTTTAAAATTAATTTTTAGACACAGCTGCAAAACATTAAGTTCTAAACAGATTTTTTTCATTAAGCCTTTTCTTCATAATACCACATTTGAATTACAATACTAGATCTAGAAATCTGTAATATGCTGATTGCTAGCAACTCTTCATTCTAATGTTTTTTCATTAGAGCACTAACAGAAGGAGCAGTCCACAAAGGGAATGCAAGTGTCATAAGAATACATTAATATCCCTTAATAAGGGAAAAAAAAAAAAAGAAAATGCAAACATCCACTCATTATTCTTGTTCAAGAGCTACTACAGAAGCTTAAAAGCTGCCTCACAATCAGCCAACCAATGGTTCAGCTACCTGATTTGTGATGTGTGTAATGGAATTCTTTTCCACTGGCTTGTATGACTTTTCCTCAAAGCTAGCTAATTCTACAAGGCAGGCAAATAATTTCAGATTTTTTTTTTATTGGGTAAATAATATACTTCCATAAATTAGGACTGTTGTATATAGTGGGTATTAGATATCACACACAATTAGGGTTTCTAGCTAGCATGTTGTCTTCAGTGGATACAAGCAAATGTAGTATCCCTGCTGCTGGAAAGCCACTTATGCCTGTCAGCACATCTGTCCAGGCAGAACAGAGATGTCGATACCACACTTGCCTGCTCTTGTGGTCTCCCTAGACTAGCACCTTTTTCTGTATTGGTCCTCAACGTATTGAAGAAGAAACGTTGAAGATGGCTGAACAGGTATTATAAGGTTTTTCAATGCACATCCTGCATAGTCTAAAACATTTTCTATTTCAAAGTAATGAGTGATTTATCTTGGCTGGTGATTCAAAATGATAGAAAAAACCCACCTAACTTACTAAAGTATGCTTTTGCATGAAAAGAGCATGTAAGACAGAGGAAACAACAGTATCAGCAGACCGGCTTGTGTTGAGTTGTACTATTAATTTTGGGATAAAAGGTGCTTGTTATACATGGGCTTGTGCAGTGACCTGTACACATACTGAGCTGACTCTCTGTCCCCTTCCCCCAAACCTGTTTGCTGTTGCTGGCTTAGGACTGTACTCAGGGTTTACCTTGAAGGCTGTCCAGAGTCTTGAGCAGCTTGTTTGTGCCTTGTGTGGGATTCTGGTAGCCCCTTGGAGCATAAATGCTCCGGGGTACTCACCTTTTGCTTTTAACTGTGGCTAGATGTGCCAGGAGCCAGTAATGGTCTGAGAAAGTGCTGGCTTCTGAAAATAATTATTTTGCTTTAGAAAAGTGCAGAAAGTGTCTATCCTGTCTTTTGAATGTTGTATTTATCAGCACCAATGGAGACCTTCTGCCCCTGAATCAAATACAGTGCAATGTGATTTTGGTGAATATAGCTCAATGCAAGCTCTATTCATAAGGCATTACTTCTGGTATTGTTTTCCTTCTTGACAATATAGCTGCTAGTATTTCAAGTTCTTTGATTAATGAACCATGCCTATAAATAATTATATCAGCTATGTGTAATAATTATATAATTGTATTGGCTAATTTATTTCAGTTTTTCTCTACCGATGTAAAGTTCACACATTACTACCACGAAGTACCCCAAAGTGTCCCTTTAATTCCCTAATGTGTCCTATAAAAATGCATCTCTGTAATAACTTAAAGGAGACTATATCTGTAACAGTTAATTAACTTAACATTGTATCTGTTTTCTCTTCAGCCCCCATAGTACCTTCTCTTAAACTAGAGAGCAAATATAAACTTTGTGGCATTTCCAGGAAGCTAATAACAATTTCTGTTAAAATAATGCTTACTCAAGTAATGCTTAATCAAGTTTACAGTAAGTAACAACTATAGTTTCTCTAAACCAATACATAAGGAATAATTTATTCCTCTATTCTAATTTATGAGATTGATGAGCTTTATGAATGGAACAAAAATGTTGTTCTCATTAGTTGTTGGTTGTTTTTAACAGTATCTGCTAAAGCCTTTGGTTTATTTTTCAAAGGGATTTGAAAATATACCCCCATGAGATTCAAGTTTGGTTAATTACATTTTGAAATAATCCAGGCACATGCACTGTTTTCTTAATGTTAATTTTTATTTTGATATTCCAGGATCAAAAAAAGGGCATAGATTGTGTTTGCGCCTCTTTTCTTCCCTGCAGACATATGCACATCTGGAGTGTTTAAAAAAATCTGTTACAAGTTGAAGTTAAGAGATTGTGTCTAATGTTAATACTGGAAATGTTTGTAGTGGTTTTTGGCCTGCAGTTTATTAAGCAACCTTATGATATTTGTACCAAATACACAATAACATGTAGCAAAACCACGTTCCGGATCATTGTGCTTACCTTTGGATTCTGTTTCCTGGAGATATTTTTTTTTCTTAATTAGAGATTGAAAATGGCACCATTGATCCTCCATGGTTTGGAACCATTGTTCAGTAAAATGCGATTTGCAAAGTAAGTTAGAACCAAAATAAAGGGACTTTCCAGGTCTGTTTTTTTGTGAGAATTCTGAAAGAAGTGGTGCATTTGGAGTGCAGTTCTGTAAGCTGTGAATGCCACTCTTTGAAGTGTTGGAGTCTTGGTAGCCTCTGGGTACATACCATGTTTTATAGTTCCAAGAATTTGGTCCTGCATGGGTGACTGGTTCAGAATGGGGCTCTTCGTCAGTCTCTTCTTAAGGAACCACCCCGCTTTAGCCATGTATCCAGAATGCTAGTTTCTATGAGAACGTTGTGTGTATGTTCTCATTATTGTGTAGGGCTGGCATTTTGCTTTCATTCTCACCGAGGCATTAATAAGGACTGACAGCAAGTATATGATTTATTATTGTGTCTGAGACAAGAATATAGACCTTTTCTTTGCACTCTCCTGGGAGAAAGAAAAATCATATGAGCGCTTCTGAAATGGCTCAGGGGCAGAGACAGGAGTACGCTGAGAACTGACTCTCAGCTGGTCTAAGAAAATACCTGCAGCTGTATGTGAAATAATTGCAGATAGAAAGGGTTACGGTCTTGCTCAAGTACTGCTTTCTGCTTGCTCTATGGCCATAATTATTTCAGTGTATTTGTGTTGGTCATTGAAATGATTTGTTCTGGTAGCACTAATGCCAGGTAGTTCCCCCCCTCAACCCCCCCGGCTTTTTTGAGGCACAGTTGTGTCTTAAAATCAAAACTGGACATGCAAAGCCATCACCAAGGATACCAGGATTATTTATTTAACTCACAACAGCCAATTTCAAATGTCACTCATACTGAACTATATAGTATTATTTAGCTATATAGGTTTATACTGCTTATGAAAGCCAATCAATGAAGAATTATCTTTGACCTAAATGACAGCCATCTGTATTTTGCTTTTTCACCAGTAGGTTCTCCACTGGCTTCTCTCTTTTATTGCATTGAAGATTATGCCTAGCAGTTAATGGAATCAGAATATTTTAAACTTTTTTTCTCATTTTATCTTGATAATGTCTATCATTTCTATAATAGCATCCTGCTTTTCGAATGTGGCTGTCAGTGTATTTCACTGTGTCAAATATTAGATGTCATTAGATGTCATTATTTTAAATGTGAAATCTTGTGAAGATTCCTTACATGGCAGATAAGCATTTTCAATAAAGGACAAGAATACATTTCTTTTTCAAGACAGTTTTTGTCCTGAGGGCCTATATTGTAAAGCCAGCATACCCTGTTAAGGGCACACAATTAGGTTGTTCAGCAAAACTTCAGCACTTTCAGGCCACTTTTATGTTAAAACATAACACAACGGAAGTGAATCCATACTTCAAACACAATGGGCTGTACTACTTATTGCACAACTAGATATTAAGCCACACAATCTCTTTCTAATTAAATTTCCTAATTAAATAATGCAGCTTTGCAAAATACTTGCAACCTCAACCAAAGTTGGCTGACTTTTGCTTTGATTTGGTTTTTTTTTTATACAGGCACAAAATTCAAAGGAAGATTTCTTGGAATGTGAGAAGTCTTTTGAGTAATCCGTGAGTAATTCATGATTCTGTATCAAACTCCAGCAAAAAGAAACTTTATATGTGGGAACGTATTGGTATTATGAATTTGACCAACTATTCAGAGAAGCTCTAGTAAAGTCATAAAAAAAATCAGTCTCTTGCAGTGGATGTTAAAGTTCTGTTTGACCTGTTTCTGCAGCTGAGACAGCTGTTTTTTAAACCAGTCACTTAAATTCAGAAAAATGTAAACCAGTGAATGAATAGAATCTACCTTCCATTTAATGTTAAATAATGCAAAAGGAAATCTGTTAATTATTTATAGGAAAAAGACATAGTTATGAAATTGTGGAATGCAGGTTTAGGCACAAATATTAAAGGCAAAGATTGAGCAAGTACTTTAAAAGACATCTCTATTATCTATAGAGTTTTTATTAGATTTACAGTTCCAGTTTTTATGTTTATTTAAATCCAGGTCTTTAAGTGGAAGCCATGGGTTCCTCCTGTCAAAGTGCATGACTTATAGTAAATGTTTGTATGAGTATCATCAGTGAAATAAAACTTTCAAAAGTCAGTAGTTTTAATAATCACACGCCTACAAAAGCTACAATAGCTTGAAATACATTCCTTTTACATGCCATAGTGCTGTTCTAAAGGGGAAATGCTTCTTTAAAATCAACCATATCTGATCAAACCCCACCCAGTCTAGCCCTTGTGAAGATGCTGTAGAGCTATCTCCTAAAAGGATATTTTTAATTAAAGAGATGCCCTGCTAGGCAAAATGATCTCCTAACCCTGCAGGATTGGAACAATGAGTGACAGGAAAGAAGCAACTCTATTTTGATGTGAGGGACTCCTACGCAGAGGAAGGAAAAATCTCATCAGGAGACCTTCCATCTGCTTCAGGATGTACTGAAATTGAAAGGATTACATGTTCCAAGGACACGATTGTACATACTTTTAACTGTGCTGTGTGAAGTGACTTCTTTTCTCCACGTTACCAGGCTGACGATAGATTTCTATAAATCGGTTAGTCTAAGAGATTACTAGAAATTCCAGTTATGATCATTGATTTAATATCCTAACCATCATCCTGTACTGAATTCTGGTCTAAGTTGCCTATACTTTACTTGCTGTTGCTGTTCCATTTTATACCACATCAGTAACTAATCACTGAGCGTGAATGACAATGGTTTAGGACTACCATGGTGGCACTAATACTCCTATGGAAATAGGACATCGTGGCTTACTCCTTCACTTCCCTGTGTAATTTGTGGAATTAGCATTGTTTTACTGCTTACACGTGATTCAAAACTAACTAGTTCTAAACGGATGAAACCCTTTCCCTCTGACTTTGTGGATATGTTTTATTCAAACCCTAGGTAAGTTTTTCAATATGCAGTGGATAGCTTTATTGATGTAATATTCTTTGTAGTTTGCCTACAAAAGTGAGAGCTAAAATTCATCTAGAGCAACTTAACAGTAGACCCAGAGCAACTATAAATGAGGACAGGGAGAACATTATTTTTTGTAAATGAGAACTACCTGTTTAATCTACTCAGCATAAGCATTTGCTATTTTCAAAGTTCATTTCCTTTTCTATTACACATTTTAGGCTGGAAAGACTGTAACAACCTTGTAATTAAACACAACCTGAATTGCCATGGAGACCAAAAAAATAGAAGTGCTTTCCATAGACCAAGTAAGGAATAAGCCAGACTGGGAATGTCAAGGTACCATTTCTGGAAATTTTATATATGTAAACATAATTATATGTAATTTTAAGTGTCAGACTACTATTCTTTTATAGTAACCTAGAAAAGAATGAATATCATTAATAAGCTGTGTGATTGGCTTTTGTTTATCTGTGGGATGATTTACAATTTGACAAACGTTTTCCTTCCTATTACTTTAGGCAGAATGCAGAAATTAGGCTTAGGATCATTAGATCTGAAGATTGTGTTACTGTGCTGGAGGGACACCTTGAATGAACAGCTGCCTGTTGTCCTGGATCTTCCATTTGCTGAGGCAGAACAGAGGCAGAATGTCTGTCTGGGAACCCTTCCTGCTTGTCCTGGTTTTGGCTAGGATAGAGTTAATTTTCTTCAGAGTAGCTAGTATGGGGCTATGTTTTGGATTTGTGCTGAAAACTGTTGAGAGTACAGGGATGTTTTAGTTATTGCTGAGGAGTGCTTACACAGTGTCAAGGCCTTTTTTGATTCTCACACCACTCCACCAGCGAGCAGGCTGGGAGTGCACAAGAAGCTGGGAGGGGACACAGCCGGGACAGCTGACCCCAGCTGATGAAAGGGCTATTCCACACCATATGACATCATGCTCACCATATAAAGCTGGGGGAAGAAGGAAAGGGGGGACGTTCGGAGTGATGGTGTTTTGTCTTCCGAAGTAACCGTTACGCGTGATGGAGCCCTGCTTTCCTGGACATGGCTGAACACCTGCCTGCCGATGGGAAGTAGTGAATGAATTCTTTGTTTTGCTTTGGTTGCGTGTGCAGCTTTTGCTTTACCTATTGAACTGTCTTTATCTCAACCCAGGAGTTTTCTCCCTTTTAGTCTTCCGATTCTCTCCCCCATCCCACCGGGAGGGGGAGGGGGGGCGAGCGGCTGTGTGGTGCTTAGTCACTGGCTGGGGTTAAACCACGAGACTGCTCCAGCCCCCTAGGCTGTGGTCAGCCAGATGGTCTGGGCCCAAAGGAGTTCGGTGGTGGAACCACGTATGATCTTTGGGATGACCAGCATTGCCGATGTCCTGTTGCATGATCTTGTGTCATGTCTTCACATTAAGTCTCTGGAGTACACATCCACACATCCATGGTCTGGGCTGTATCAGCAGAAGTATAAGCAGCATATCAAGGGATGTGATTATTCTACTCTACTCATCCACTTGTTAGGCCACACGTGGAACACTGTGTGCAGTTTGGTGTCCCCACTTCAAGAGACATTGAAAAACTGGGAAGGATCTAGCAGGGAACTACCAAGATGATGAGAGGGTTCTAGAACTTGAAAAATTAAGAAAGATTGAAGGAAGCTGGTTTGTTCAGCCTAGAGAAAAGAATGCTCAGGGGAATCTAATCAGTCTTGCAATACTGGAAGGTATTTATGGACAAGACGGAGGTTCTCTTGTCACTCTTCATTATGAGAACAACTAGACATTGGAACAGATTACCCAAAGAACTGGTGGACTGTCTCTCACAGGAAATATTTAAGATTTATCTGCACAGAGCCCTGGATAAGCTAATCTAAAGCCCCGTTTTCAATGGAAGGTTGAACCAGATGATTTCCAGATGTCCCTCCCACTCTAGGTTTTTCTATGGTTCTGTGCTCAGGAGAGTAGCTATCAGAGTGTAGAGCCTAGTCAGTGACTAACCAGATGGGATGGCCAAGTCCACTATGGGCTAAAGTGATCAAGTCTCTGAGGTCATCCTTCACATCTTTTTCCTTCAAATAGTGTGGGAGGTGCCTTTGCTGTCTGCAGATTCATGCATTTTGTGGTTATTGATGTTATCCACAGTACCCCTCCTGGACCTGACCCTATGGCTACCACTTCATTGTCATGCAGCCTTCGTGGACTACCAATGTGGATTTATGGAAACTTTGTCAGACTTCACCAAAAGGGCTCAAGACGCCTTTTTCTTCTGTAACTCCAATGGACTGAATGGGAACACAGGAACCTTCCTTCTAAGAAACACCAGGGTTGCTTGCAATGTTTAGGTGTCTGACTGCTTTGTATGAGAGGCAGCGTACCCCTTCCACTGGTAAGTCATATTTTACAAACTTAAACCTCCTAAACCTATGACTGTTTACCTTTATTATTTCTTATGTCCTTGCTGAGATTTATGAGCTGCTTCAGAGATTAAAAAACCCACTCCAATTAATTTTATAAAAATGAGGCACCCAAAAATAATCAGCATAAAAAAAAATTCATGCTCTTTTTTTTTTTTTTATAAGATTAAATGTTTTACAGTGTTTTTCATACAAGTCTCAGAGGCTGTATCTTCAAGCCTAAATGGTGAGGAGCATATGAAATTTTACTCTTTTTGAAAATCTCAGTTATTTCTTTTTAAATTATTCTGGTGATAGTCATGGACAAATATTTCTCATTCAAGAGATGTTTCATAGGCAACTGTAGTCAAACTACTGCAAGAGGTGCTTACAAACTGAACTGTAGATTATCACTGGAATTGCTGCAAATGACAGTTTTGTTTAAAATTTTTAATGTTAAAAACTTAATGTGGCACTTTTTCAGTCAAAATGTAGGTAACGAATACCAAGAAGAGAAAAGAATCCTGAAAAAATATTCTAATTTCTTTTATCCTAAGGAAATTGTGATTGGGCACTAATACTGAGAAATAAACATTCTGAGGCTCCTATTCGGCTTGTTCCATCAGACTGGGGCTCACCTTATCTAGGAAAGGATTTTTCAGCCTTATATTACCTTAAGGAAAATGCAAGGCCTGCATCCAATGAGTATCACTTGAATCTCTTGGTATAGCCTTCCAATGTGTATTCTAGGGGAACAATTTTTAAACAAATTGCATTCTTGTAGAGATTGTGATCTGAAAACTGGGCAGTACAGGGGTACAAATAATACACCTGCTTGTTTACATATGCCAAATCTATGCATGCTCAGATACAGCAGATAGACAATGTGAAAAGGTTGTGACTTGCAGAAATAAAAATATGTTTTTCCTCCATATGTAATTTTAGTGGCCAACTGTGACATGGAAAACTTGAAAACTGAACATTTACGAGATTTTTATCTTTCATTGATGTCTAAGTATTTGAGTAAAATAGCTTATTTTGGTATACAGAGCAAGAGAAGAATAATAGTTAGAGGCATCTAAATGCTATAATATTTACTGCATTTATTGATTCTGTTTTCAAGTGAGAGCAATTGAAGGGCATTATGAATTACGGAGGCTGACTGCATTCAGGAGAGCACCTTTATATTATTTTAAAACATTGCACTAGTAATCATACAACTTAAACATACCTAAGAAAGGCAGACAGCTGAACTCCTTATGAACATGGAATATAGGAGACTTACACATGGTCATTCATGTCACTAGCATTTATTAGGACCTGCTGTTCCGTACAGAATGTATTGGTTATACATCTGCATAGGAGCCTTATTTTCTTAATTTCTCTGAGATACATGGAGGGATTGAAGAAATACAGAATGGAAGGATGCTTTTCTTTATTGTCCCCTGAGTATTTTAATAGTGTCTCAAGAAAAATGTGGACTACTGTGAAACACAGCAAGTAGAAAGATAGCTGTAGAAATCACAGTTAGTAGAGAAATGCCTAATAAATCAGCAAAATCTATGGCTGAAATGAATAAAGTTAAAAGTGTACACAAATTTTCACTCTTATAGTAATGCACTACCAATTAAATGTGTACGCCATGGTATATCTTTGGGATGTATTGCAATGGTAGGGGAGAAACAAGGAAACGAGTATGAATGGCTGGGAAGGGAAGTTAATGTAAATTTCAGGAAAAGAATAATCCCGCATATTATTTTCTTTCCTTGCAAGGGAGCAAATATTATATTTGAACTGAATTCCTTGCCAATGGGCCTGGCTAAGTCTCATTCTTGCCATCTGATGTATCTTGTTTTGCATTCAAATCAGGATCAGTGCCTTACAAAAATAAGAAAAAGTTTCTTGGTTTGTAAAGTGTTGTTTGTTAACTCTGGTGAAATTGTTAATTCAGAGCTGGTTTAACTGAAAATGGTATAATTTACAAAAGACTTAATATAACTCCTCATTAAAAAGGAATTTAATTTCACAAGTATCCTGAATGCCTATTAGTCAGCCTGACCACACTTCTTGTGTGGTAAGACAGATCCACATAAAGTATGCAGAAGCAGCTTTGTTTCAGAAAACTGAGGGCTTCATTATATGACTTTCTTTCTTAAAACCTATCTTACGGTCATATTATTACTGACAACAATCTCACATTTCTCGTATCTCCCCATGGATGGCCGGTCGTCAGTTCAAGCAATTAGTTCCTTATCTCCTTTCTAGTCCTTTCTTCCCCATTTCTATATGTCTTATCTGTGCAACTTCTGGCCTTTCTTTAAAGTTTATCTTTTTCTTCTCACTATTATTATGAAATGCTTGAGGGACTGTTGCTTGTATGAACCTCTGTAATAATTTCTGAATCTACTGGTAGTTTGTGTGATCTGTAACAAACTAGTTCTTTGTCTCATTTTTCCTACTTCTGCCCTTTGAAAATAAGCCTTACCTATAATTAATCTTGTTTTTTATAATAGTAAAGCTATTCTCAACTGGTTGACTTCTGCAGAGAAATTATTAATACCTTTCTTTATGATAATTACATTAAAAATAAAAAATTAACTTGAAGTCTGAAGATATAGCCATAAGAAACAGATAAATTCTCATTCTAGTAGCGATAAAAAAAAAAAAGTGATCTGGTTTCCCACTGGAAGGAAAAAGAATTTTAATGCTTACTGACATAAGCTTTCCTACACCTAACAGCTTGTACACATTTGTAAAATCTTTCAAAACAACAATTGCCACAGAAGGAAAATAGCCAGCTTGCAGACAATACCTTCTGTGACCTCAACATCCAAATCCTAGTCCAAAAAACAAATGTTTCCTTACTACTCAGATGTTCTCAGCAGAGTCATAGTAATTTACCAAGAACTTATGCTGAGGGCTAATGTCCTTTGGGGAAGAAGTCTTGTATTTCAGAAATCTGAGACATGTTCTGCAGACAAAATTAATGATGTTATAAAACATTATTATAATTACTCATGCAGAGCTTGATTGATGCAGTATGTTCTGAAAGTTCCCATCATATTATTCATAATTATCTTCTTTCTAAAAGCAATGAGATGTTCTGACTATAGTTTCCCTTCTGGGAAGAAGTATTTTGTGTCTTGAAGCAATTTTATAAAAAGATTCTTTATGCATTTAATGATAATACAAAAGGATAATTGTGGTTTAGAATCGCTGAAGTATGTCAGTCAGGATGGGCTGCTTTACTTATTAGAGCTGTCTACACTACAGAGAAAAACATATTGAAGTGCAAGGAGGTTCTGATATATTTCAGTGTATTTACACACTGTAATCGATCCCAGCAGAGCTGTATCAATCTGTTCACAAGCCTACACTTTTAATATTGCATTATGAAGTCTTGGAAAACAGAAGTGGATGTTACATCTTATCCTACAGGCATATGGATTAGTATGAAGTCCTATCCCCTTCTTTCATTAGCGTTTTCTCTCTTTTGCTCTTAGATTTTTTTAAAATTCACATGGCTTTGGCAATGGTTAGAGGGAACCTAGTTTGATCAAAATGTTGCATTTTCTAGATTTGCTGTTTTCTAGATTTGCTCAACTTTAGAAACTTTTCTGCATTCTTTTTTTGCCTAGCGGTAAAACATAAACCTGGAATGAAAATATCACCTCTTTTTTGCAGCGTCTGAGGCAGAAGTAGACTAAACACAGCTTTACCTGTGAACCTACTGTGTAGTGCACTAAAAGAACGACTGGCTAACCAAAGGCTATGGTGAGTGGTGTTTCCTTTGATATTATAATATCAGTCTCCCCTGTGTGATCATTTATCTTCTGTTGCTGAAGGCATTCTTAATACTTTTGGAGAGAACTCCTGTCTCTCATATCTAGTACTATGGAGTTCCTGTGGTTACAGGGTCTAGTTTTGTTTTGTTTTGTAGAACAATCCTGAGATCCCCAGATAGCTCTACTAAATTATCTTGTGGAAATACGCAGCATAAAGCCATTAGAAATAATAGCTGGGGTCCTGGAAATTATATATTTGTGTTGTTACATCACTACAATAGGACTAATTAGCACTGTTTCTCAAATTAAGATATCTATTATACCTCCAGGTTTGGAGTTTGAATGTCTCTGGACAGTGCTGTCCTGAAAGAATGAGCAGTGATACTCCTAGTAGCTGTGGTTCCATGAAAGATCAAGACATAGAGGCTGTGAACTTTGCTTTGATATGGATTTGGAACATGGAGGAGGAAAGCATATTGACTAAGAGCACAGAAGCACTCCAAAATAATAAAATTAGCGTTTTAGACCTAACTTGAGTGATTTGCTCAAAGTTACCCCAGGAATCTAGGGAGTTCAGTTCCCTCTTCTCTGTCTGTGCCTAAGGACATACCTACTAGAACATCACTTTTACTATGTCCTGCTTTCTTTATTCACCATGCAGTGTGCAAAGTGTACTACTAATCATATTGCTGTGTGGTTCTTTGGGCTTTTGTGGTTTCCTAGTATTAACAGGATTGTCTGAAAAAGGAAACAATGCCAGGATTTTCAAGAATTCCAGCTTGGACACAGGGGAGCTGGATGGAACATTTCCTCTGTTGTATGTCATGGAGTTTAATGGTCAGCTTTGATGCTCTAGCGTTCAGGCTCCACTTTTGCCGTTCAGTGTAGTGAAGCAATACTCTGGTTCAGATTCCAGCTACAGTATGAAAATTTTTAGAATCTTTCCAAAATTATAGGAGTGTAGAAAAATAGGGTTGGAAGGGGCCTCAAGCAGTCGTTTAGGCTATCCCCCTGACAAAATCTGTTTGTTCCATAATCTTTCTGACAGCAGTAGAAATTATTAGGTAATAGCCTGAAACAAACTGAGTCATACAAAAAATCTGATTTACATTCTGGGTAAAATTTGCCCTTATTCAGAAGCCAGCACAAAACATCCCATTTTCTCTCTTAAACTTCCCTTAAGATTTCAGCTGACACATCATCCTTTATGATCTTTGTGGGTGGACAGCTGGTGGCTAGAAAGGTTCAATCCAGAAAGGGATGAAAGTCTAGTGGGAAAGGACCTTTTATTTTTTAGCCCACAGTGTGGTGTCCTTGACTTAGTATTTCTTCTAATGGATTAAACTTTCTTTACCTCATAAATCATGTATTTGCACATTGCTGTCAATATAGCAAGTCAAACTGAAGTTAATGTATAAATGATTAGCATATAGCTGGCCATTGTGCAGATAACTCTGATTCATAGCTGCTCAGGCTCTTGGATTTTAAAGTAAATATACTAATACTTTAAAGTTTCCTGGTTTCATCTAAGAAGAATACTCCAGAAGAGCTAAGAACAGATAATTCCAGAATGCGTATGCTGCAAATGAACTCGATCTATATTCAGAAAGATTAAGTAGTGTTTATTTTTATGCCTGTTAGGCTCTGTGCTTTGTTATTTTAAGGGCAATAGCTGGGAGTTGCAGCTATAATATTTTTTAATAATAATAATAATAATAATAATAATAATAATACTTCATTGAACATACTTCACCTTTAGAGAGCAATCATAATTTAATAATCAAAAAGCTAGTGATAAGGATCCTAGAGGGACAGGAATAAAGGCTGATATGAATGATTATAATATCATTCCCTCCTGTACATTTGACAATTTCTACTAGCTGAGGAGCTACATATTTCCCTTTCTCTGAAGAGCATGAGGATAAACTGGCAGCAAGTTTGCAACAACATCTCTGGTAGCCTTCACGTACCAGAAATGTGCATAGTAGTTGTTCTCCTTCACTACTAATACGCATTTACATTTGTATCAGAGATAAGGTATAATTTTTTTTTTTTGAAAGTACAGCAACCATACTGGCAAATGAAGAAACAACGTTTTTCTTTTTTTTGAAATGTACACAAACACGTTTCAGTGCTTATGATTTTCAGCACTGAAGTTTTCGTTTAAAGTTGGGACTAAAAACTGAAATTAATATATTTAAAGCCCTAGCAGGCTTGGAGTATCCAAGATACCAAATTTTATAGTAGTGTAGACAGTTCCTAATAAGATTTTTAATAATTACATTATGTTCTTTAGAGGCAGAAAGGGCCTCCTCCCTGAAGAGCTGGAAGTCTGAGAAAGAATATAATTTTTTTTTTCATAATGCCTTACAGAGCTCTGTAAACTGGACTTTTGATATAAAAATCCTTCTTCAGGTAGTCCTCATAAATAATGAAATGCAACTGCCACAATGAATTGTTCAAAAGTTACATGAAAACCTGTTTTTTATGTCTTGAATAATCACAGCATCTCACTCTAGAGAACAGCCAACATTCAACCCCTTAGAGCTAATTTTTGTAGGCATTGTAACATAAAAAGAATATACAGATTGTCATAAAGTATACAGTTTTTTATTAGCTTTGTGAACATAAACCAACATTAATACTTTTTTCATAAATCGATGTGCAGGTAGAAACAGTAGAAGCCAATGCGTTGCCCTTGTATCGTGGGCCAGAGTTGGTAAGACATTGCATTTGCTGTCAGAACTGAAGCTGGCTGCTTCATCTGCTATAATTTCATGAAATAAATTCTAGCATAATTTGTAGCAGAGGCCTGTGGACTCCAGTGAGTTCACACATCAGTATAAAAATCTGCTTTCCTCAAATATTTATGAACTTCATTTTGTTCTTTTGGTGGTCATCTGGATGGAAACCACTGTAAAGTCAATGTGTTGCTGAATGTAATCACAAGTACACCATTTCTGTTGGGGTGGTTTGAGGCTGACAAAAGCATGAGCAAGGATCAATGTGTTTACTCCCTTCAAGAATTGTTTTTTTTTTTCACATTTCTAGGGTTTGTAAGATCACATATCTGTTATTACGGGGTATCTGGTTGCCTGGACTTGTTCTTTTAGGTTATCTATGTAACAGATAATGTAAAATGCAATATCCTGTCTTAGCCATGTTAACCACCTGCTAGCCTTTGGAATAGTTATGTTGTAACTTCCCCAAATCTATTTTTTATTTCAATGCTACAGGTATGGTTACTGGAGATTTCCCTAAAGGGAGAAAGATCACAGGGATAATTATGGTTTAATATGAGGTAGATGGAAGGCAGCTGTGGTAAATGGAAGTAAATTAGTGTTATTATTTCTAACGAATATGTACACAGTAAAGCCTCCTTTAATATGCTTGGAAATATGCAGGCAAGAGCTTCTCGATTTCTTTGTGGCACATGATTACCTCAAGGGGAAAGGAACAACTACACTTACTGTAACACCTGTTGCATTTTATAAGCTCAGTAAGGGCTGGAAAGAAAAGCTGTCTAGGATTTCAAGCAGTCATTTCAGCATAGATTTCTATTAAGAATTACATATAAATTGTGACTGTGCCTGGAAGCTGGTAAGAAAAAAGATCTGCCAATGTGAAATCATTACCTCTTAGTTGTGTAATTCTTCTAAAATAGATTAAAAGGTTTCACACACTAGATGCTTTGCCTTTTTAAGGCTTATGTTTTATTATTTGTTGAAGCTACTGCATTATAACAAAGTGACTATTGAGTTTCCTGACACTGTGATCTCTGCTCTCCAGAGTATAAGACCCTGCGTACTTTTCCTGTGATATAAAGAGTAGGAGCTATAAATACTCGAAAGCTAACATTGTGGGGAGGGCTTGTAAGCTATTGCTATCACATGAATTGAAAAAAACAGTTTGGTGGATTTTTTTGGAAAACAATAGGGTCAGTGAAAAGCTGGCATTTATTCCTTTTTCGTGCTCACTTCATTGAATTGCAACATTAGACCCATACCCCCAAATCATTCACCTCTGGAACTTCAAAGTCACGCTCCAAATCCCTGCTTAGGTAGCCATATTACTCCGTTTCTGGATTTGTCCAAACGACAATCTCCAGAAGTAGAACCTTCCTCCGGGATCCTCAGGGAGGGTCAAAATAGGAAATCTGGGGTTTTTTTATGTAAAAGGTTGTATTATCTGGCCTGGAAGTATAGGAGGCTGTTGCTAAAACAGTTAAGTCTATTGGGGCAATGTGTGCTAAGGTGCACTTTGGCACTGAAAATGCTGGGAAATGATTGGCAGCAGGGATATTGCTTTCCTGTAATGAAAAGAGCACACATGCAAGGATTCATTTACAGATTAATTTGCCAAATCTCTGCTGATTAAATATTTCCTCACTAAACCCTTTACCCATCTGTTTCTCTGGAAGTCTAAATATTACCAGTTTCACTTTAAAATAGCCAGTAAGCTGGTTTCTCATCTGTATGCTAGTTTCTAGAAGGAAGAGGTTATACTGATAGGTTAGAAGTGCTAAATCCAACCTGTTTCTCCAAGCCTTCTTACCTTGCATAGTTTAAAAACAGAGAAATTCAAGAATATTTTATGTGTAAATCGTTAGTGCGAAGAAACTAGTAAGAAATGAAATAGTCAATCAGAATTTCTGATTTCACTTTTTTCATAAGGAAGATAAAAGTCCTTATGGCACTTTGACATAGATTGAGACTTAAAATACAATGGAATTCCTTCCATTCCTTTTAAGGAACCTGGGCAGTAATGCAGGTTTCTTAGATTCATATTTAGCTTCAAGAAATGAAGATCTAACTACTTAAGGTGGAATAAATTCAGTATTAAGAAATAAAATTGTTCTTGGAATCCTAAGATTATAGTTAGTATTAAATTGACAGTTATTTTTGATGAAAGCTGGCAACCAAGACTTTTGGTTGTAAGTTTTATTTTATCACTAGTTTTTCCTCATCTTTGCAGATCACTTAAATTTACAAAGGATAGTATTAATGTGACAAAAGAATGCAAGAAAAATACATATAATGTAGTATTTATTAAATTCATACATTAAAATTAAATATAGATATCTGAGCACTTTAAAGTAATTCAAATAGACTTTTTTGCATTATATTTAGATTTTTTTCTAGTTTTAATTTGTGAGGGAACAGAATTCAATTATCAGAATTTTTTAATCAGAATCATGAGCCAGTACCATTTCCTTCATCATCAGGATTATTGAAATTTTCCAGGTTACTGGAGTGCCTGTGTTGAAGTAAAGCACATTTTGTCTGAGCCACATGCAAGAGAACTGAATTTGTTTTTTATGATGAACTTTCCAAAATAAGCTGAATAAATGTTCAAAAAATCAGTATGTTAGAGACACAAGTATCTACTGTAATGTTACACTGTTGAGGTCAGGAGGGGTTGGCTGTTCATTTTCCCAACAACAGAGAGCAGTTTTCTTTATTTTCCAATATGGTTCTTATCATTTAGGTTTTACGTTTTGCATTTTCTCCTGAACACATTGAAATCATTTGACTCAGTCTCTTAATACCACTTTTTCCCCCAACAGAGTTATCACAGATGGAAAAGAATAAAATGCTGAGAAAAGTGGAAGAGGGCACATGAGTGAGCTGGACAGAGGTGTGTCCTCCTGCTGAGACCCTCTTTGCTCTTCCCCTCCCCTCCTTCAACAGAAAGAAGGCGTAGTCTTCAGATAAGAGGCTGAAGATGGAAGACGCTACCTGGCAACAAGGTGAGGGAGCAACATGACACACTAAGCCCTGCCTCACATAAGAATTTTACAGTTTTCCCAAGGTAGTGCAGAGCTCTTGGGACATTGTCATTTGAACCCTGACTGTGTGGGATGAGACCAGAACCTTCTCTTCTGCTGTTGGCCTCTGAGCTGTTGCTCCCACTCAGGTGTTTTCCATCTCACTGGAAATTACGCCTCACAGCAAATTACCTACTGAGAAGAGCACTAATCACTGTTGGAGGAGGAGCTGGGGAACGACTGGGCTAGGCAGAAAAAGAAGAAAAGTGCCTCTATCTGTGAACTGATATCACAGGTAAGGAGATAAAAAAATTTGAGCTAAATGCTTGGGATGGGATGCCAAAGATTTTGTTCAAGTGTTCGTAGCTCAACAAAGTAAAATTTTTCCACAAATTAATGTTGTGTGTGTGTGCACTGGTAAAAATAGAAATATTCTAAAATAACATTATTTGACAAGCTGATATAATTATTTTCATATTTTTCAAAATAAAGATTGGGAGGTTTCAGTGAGCTTTCCATACATTATCAAGACTTGACAAATTCTTTCCCCTACATTCCCTTTCCCTTTATATTTTGCAGAAGTAAAAATGAGTAAAATGAACCCTTGGAAAAACTTAAAGGTGTAATTTTACCTACCTTCTATTAGAAAGAAAGTCTTCCTTTTTAAGAAGGAAATGTAAAGTATCTAAAGGTAAATCCTTACTTAAAGCTCAGCCCAAAACTTTTCAGATAAAGGTGCAACCATCTTTGCTTTTCTGTCTAGATGACTGTGTATATTGCCATAAATGGCAAGACTAGTGCTGTTATGGTTATTATTTCTCATAAAATTCTTGATGATACAGCATTGAGGTGTGTAGCTGCACAGAAGTGAAAAGATGAGGAAGAGCTCAGAAACAGTAAATTAATCTTACTTTTTAGGAAGATGAACCTTTGAGTTTTGAACTTATGCGTTCTAATACTGCTGTTTGTGTGAAGACATACTTAACCCTGAGAGATGTGACTGAAAACTTATCATTCCTCAGCCTTTTTTTTTGTTTAGAGAAAAGCAATATACAAACGTCTCTTGTGCGATTTGCCACAATGGTTTTCATTTTTAGCCAAATCAAAATTGGGCTAAGCTTTCAAGTTTTCTTATTACCTCTATTCCTTCGTATTTTGTTTGTTTGCTTGCAGGTGTGGGAATGTGTGCAGTGTGTTTTTGGCAGGCTTTTTGTGGAACACCAGTAATCTGCATAGACTAAAAAGTAGTAAAGTCTAAAAAGGTCACAAGAGCACAGTGCTGCAGTACATCTCTAGCTCTACTATGCCATTACTGTATGGTTACCCAGCATTTTTAATAGCGGAGTCCTAAGATGAGGGTATAATGGTGAGAAGTTGTGCAGATGGTCATTTCTCTAGTCTCTGAGTTTGAATGTAATTACGAAGATGAGTTGTTAAGGACACATAGAATGCATCTGTGTTGGGCCTGTGGTCTGCCTAGGCCAGTACTCTTTCTCTATGAATGGCAAATAGGAGATGCTAGTTAGAGCTTGTGAACCTGGCTCATATCTGCAGATCATTCCCCTTTGTACTGCCAAAGCCATTGGATTAAGGGTTAACTATTTATTTTATTTTTTGTCTTTGTAAGAGTTTCCCAGCTTAGCTTTAGCAAGAGACTTTGCTATTTTTCCTTAGCTGAAACAAAGGTAAATCCTGTTTGTTACTGCAGAAATTAGATCCACTGTGTGTTTTACCTGTTTAAGAAATTGTGCCTGCTGAACTGATGTCCTTCTGTGTGTAGCCTTAAATGCATTCTACTGTGGGTTCAGAGGATTGCAAATGGTTCTACATGAAAAGGATACTTTATTGGCAAAAATCACATATGTTTTCTGAATCACTTGGCAGCTTTATGTAAAACTACATGTTTCACTTATCAAGCTGCAGATATTTTAATATCCACTTGTGTTAGTCAATTTAAATAAGGAATGATAGTCTAGTTGGTCATGGATCACCCCTAAGTTATAAAGTTAGTTGTTCTTGCAAGTGTGTAGCAATGAAAGCCTTGAGGGCCAAATTGATCACCAGCTATATAACCTCATCCCAGTTCAGTCATACTGCAGGAATTTGTTAGTTTACTCAGAGTTTTATCACATTAGTTCTCAACTCCTTTTCAATACCTGTAACTGAATCAATCAGTGTTATTACTGCTAATAAAAGTCTGGAGCTAAAGTCATATGAATTCTCTGTAATTAATGTTTATGCACACTTAGCTCGTTCCATTTCTTTCTGTCTTTGCCCCATAAACTTGTTTTCTCTCTCTTTCTTTCTCTTATACCTTTTTTTCTGTTGTATCCTGTTTTCTAATCACTTTAATATTCCCACCCTTCTTTTTTTTTTCCCCTCTATTTGTATCTGTACTTGGTTACTTACCACCTCTTCTATCTTACTGCAGAACTGAGCAACCTCAGAAGAGTTTCTTTACTGTCATTTTACCTTATGCTCTGGTTTCTTCTGCTGTAACTTGGTGTGGATGGATCAGAACCCTGCTAATGTGATAATGTGCGCTGACTCTGCAAAAGCTCAGGATCACCTTTGCAGAGTCCCAGTTACTTTTAATGGAAGAACAAGTTACGGCTGTGGCATTGCTTTCCTATGATCCCTGCTGGTAAATGGATCCAGCACTGTTGGCTGCCAGTGTAGTTTACAAGAAGCGTGGCTTTGTCAGAGAACTAGCCCACTACCAGTAGTTTAGAACAGTTCTGTTCTAATCCCATCTCTCCAGTTACCCCAGTACTTATTAGATCCAGCAGATGATAGCCTGTAATTCCTTCTGTGATGAAGAGATCAGACTTTCCTCAGATTAGGGATATGCATGAAATGATATTCAGTGGAAGGTTAATTTCTTACATATTGTAAATATGAGCTTCTTTCCTGCTCTGTGACTCCAATAATAGTTGCCAGTTTTGGAAGGTTTGTGTCAGGCCAAGTACTAGGTTGTTTTATTCTTTTGCTTTTTTTCCTGTTTTTTAAGTAACTCAGTTAAAGAGGTTGACTCTTTCTATCACAAGTAACTTGTATTGATGGAAAAGATAATATTGCAATTCCAGAGAACTGTGTGAAATGAACTATGTCCCTGATGACAAGGAACTTTTAAGAAATATAGTATGTTAAAAATAACTTGATGGCAGAACAGAGATTCTGTGGAATATAATACCATGGAAGCTCTTGATTTTTCATTTCTAACTATTGGAGCTGCATCTGGCAATGTAACGTAAGTGGTCCCATTCTAAAGGCTTTAAGCAAGAAAATTGAAACAGTGAGTGCAGGCCTGTCACTTGACAGAATCTCTTGAGGAAGAGCTATATGACTTGAATAGGTTTGAACAACTTATGAGTAGTACTACCAAAGCAACAATATATTTCCCCTGTCCCGATTAGTCTAATACTCATCCCAGAGTTTTAAATCTTTGCAATTATTAAGTTATTTTTATGTTTATAAAGTTCATAGCTGTTGGAAAAAATCCACTCCCTTTAAGCTTCACTGTTTTGGTTTATATCCTCTTGTTCCATCACAGTTGAGTCAAAAGTTTATCCTACGTATGCATTGCCAGCCAGTTATGTCACTTTCTCAGCACAGCTGAAGTTTTCCTGTTATGTTAGCAGTCATGTCAATGATGACAGATGTCTTGTTTTCCATGTTCATTTTGAGATCATGGGACCACAGAGTCTAATTTTCATAAGGAATATTTGCCTGCAACAAATGTCAGATTGACCTAAAAATGATTTTTTTCTATACTTCCTCTAGGCTTTATTTTCCCAAGCTAGCTGGATAAGAGTTATTTCAGTTGTAATTAGACCATTATAAATCATGTTCTATCGTTTATATTCCCTCGTGAATGCTTGAGAGAAAACAAGGTGAGGCAGTCACAGAGCAGGGAGGGCTGGCTGCTCCACGAAAAAAGGTGAGCCAGGAGCTGAGCATGGTAACGCAGACAGCAGTACCCAAGTGAGGTAAGCAAGGCAGGACCAGCGAGAGGAACCAGGGTCAGACACAGCCCTGGGGTGGCCAGGCTGAGACAAGCTGAGGCCAGGCCAGGATATCAGCCCACAGGTGGGCTGGATCAACAGGGCCCATGACTAGGCACAGGCTCGGCTGCATCACAGCAGGAGGTGTAGCTCGGGCAGGGGAAAATGGTAGAGGCTCAGCTTAGAGGCAGCTCCAATGGGAAGGGAGTTCCACCCTGGGCTGCGGTGCTGCCTGGGAGCCTCTCTGCATGGTCGGTGAAGGAAGGGGACAGCCTGCAGCTGCACTCTCTAACTTGGCCCTGAGCCCAGGCAGGCAAGCCTCCAGGAGGGGGGATGCCCTTGGGCCCTTGCATACACTTTGCAGTCTTGAAATTTTTAAGAGTTGGTGTATTTACTTATTTCATTCTTTAGTAAGATTTCTAAACCCATATTTAGAATCTTGATTTTTTCAGACTACTGGAGGCTGAAGATCCTTGACAAAATCCTGTGAATGTTATGAATGTCCATTGGGAGTTAAAGATTTCTTTTCTTCTCTGTTTTACCTCTTCCAAGTTTATTGTTATTATTTTGCTGTTGCACTGATACTTGAAGCATTGTCACCTGAGGTATGACCCAGGCTAAATGACATATGTAAATTATCTTTTGTTTACTCTGTGTTGTTCCATTTTATTGATGTTAAGTAGCAGCATCTGTGGGGAATGTTACCAGCTGTGCAGGGTAACGAAGCCATAATGCAGGGCTTGTTTTCTCTCACATGTTCTGTTTAGTTCCACAAGATGCCTTTCTCATAGCAAGGCTGTCTTAAAAGTTTTGTGATCACAGTTCCCCTTGCTTCTAGTCTGCCAGAGCAATTGTTTTTGTACAACCTTGCAAACTAAATGTCTGAATTAATTCAGGGTGAAAGCAGCGCATCAGGGAAGAGGACTTTATTTTTTTAATCCTGTATCAGTTTAGTTTTTAATTATGCTAGTTGTTCTGGCATAAATGAGAAGGGGAAAGATAACGGTGTGAATGTGGGAAGGCTGTGAGCATCAGGGAAGGCTGCTGAAGCCAGCATTTCAACTATCTACCTGCTGGGTGCATGAGTCTTTAATTTTAAAACACTTAGTGCTAGCACCAGTTTAGGGTATTCTCTCCATCTTCCAAGTCTTTTCTTGCTGCTTCCTTTGTTACATGGTGTGCCAACACTTCCATTGATGTGAACTGGCTTAAAGGGAGCGTGGAGTGTGCGGAGAGCAGGAATACCTTGCTATGATTTTCCCACTATTTCCTACTGTGAAACCATGTATCTGGAACACACCAAATTAACCATGGAAGCACTTACTGTATGCTGCACGTGGGAAGACCGTATTAGATACTAGTTATAGATTCTTACTAACATTTCTGATGTGAGACAAACCTCTGTTTAGAAGAAATGTGAAGAACCGATCAAAACTTTGTGTAGATCTTCTTTGATGGTCAATTTAAAATGTAACTAATCTTTTTAGTAGAGAGAAGGGCAAAATAAGTATTTAGTGAGAATTTAAAGCTTTTTCTGAAAAGAAGCATCGTTTTGGAAGAAAATTTCAAAATATGTATCAAGATGAATGTGATGATATTAGTGCATGTGATTCAGCTTGTGCCATGGTATACCGATATGAAGGCAAGAAGTGTGACTAGCTAACACTTGACTACCTAAACTTTTGAAGTACATTTCATGTAGACACGTAAAGGAGAAAAATGAGACCTTTTGCATTCTGATAATTTTAGAAAATTTGGTGTCACCACTTAAGCTCTTAAATGATAGTAGTACTCTGAAAATCTAATTCAAGACAGCAAGGTCATGGTATAGAGAGCAGCTATCAAAGCATGTGAAACAGAAGGGCTTCTAACTTAGCTTTTTAAACATTTTTGCTTTTACTTAGTCTGATGTGTTAAACGTGACTGGTGTTGCATTGCTTGCAAAAGTAAACAGTGTAATAGTTAAAAACTTGCATTTCTGTTCCCTGCTTATTTTAGCCTTTCTCACAATGGTTGGCATTTGCTTTAACTATAGAACTGAAGTGTTAAAACAGTTTTGAATCTACCACCTGTCATTCTTATTTTTTTCCTCCACATTGTATACATAATTTCTTTTTTCTTGATACAAACACTGTAAGTCTTTTGGATTATATTTCTCCTTATGTAAAATAAGGCTGGTAACTCTCTGAGATTGTATTTCTTGTGCAAAATAAGACAGAAGCATGCCCTGCCACAGAACGGCAAGAAACGCACCATATGTTATTAGTGGCATAAATCTTCATGCTGTGTGTTAAGAAACTGATTTGTCAACCCTTTAAGGTTCTTTTAAAAAAGGGTGTTTGGAAGCTTTTAGTAATTCAGTACATGGCACTTGATACAATTCTGTCAGTCCTTTTATCTTCATAAACAGTTCTGTGACTATAAGGGTGAGACGAATGGGGATTTAGTCCTGCAGTTCTAAGTTCCTTTGCTATTATTGGCTCCCAGCCAGAGCAGCATGGAGTAAACATGAAGGATTTCTCTCCTTATCCCTGGCATTTGATAATAGTGGCTCCAAACTGATTTTTGCAGCTAGTAAGCAATACAATGACCCACTGGAATTCGTAAAGTTGTATGCAGTGACCTATGCCATTCTGAATGGAGCAGCAGTATGGATTTACTTAGACTTACTGTGTCGGAGAGGGTGATTACTGCCTGTTAATTTTACTTTGACCTTATCTAAACATTTTCAAAGGTCAAAATAAAACAACAAAGTCTATTATGGTAAAACAAATCTATTTCGTGTTGCTACCTCATGCAGAAACCTTTTTGTTAGTGTATCAGAAAAATTATTTGTCCTACCAAAAAGACTAGCTAGCTTTATGCCATTCAGCTTTTGTGTGGTATTTTTAGAGCCTAAACATTACACAAAAGATTGCACAAAAACATAAGAGAAAATGAATCTAAGAATCTAAGAATGAATCTGTGCAACTCTGTCATGAGTTGATGCCAGTAAAGTTTTTAAGATACTTGTTTAACAGTTCAGTCCTGATGCTAGGGCTGTAATCTTCAAAAGGGCCTATAAAGGTTTCCTTGCCTAGTTGGGGCCCTAACTATAGATTTGAAAGTGATGAACTGCTTGTCTCTCTGCATGGATGGTACTTAATTATAGAGTATCCAAAGTATATGAACACCATAAAAAGCACCCTAAAATATCATTGGTGATCTATTAGATTATATTATCCTAGGTTTTTGAGAATGTATGATATTCAAAGATAATTTTAATGTAGATTTCCTACAATGTGTATGCTCCTCTTTTCTAGTCATTGGTTATTGGAATTAAGTGGAATTAATATATGTATTTAAAATGCTTTGCCTAGACCAGTGTTTTGGATTGTGACAGAGACATCTTTGAAGATTAGTATTTGTGTGTTTCTTGTCATCTGGAAGACACCATAACTGAAACCCAACTGTAAATGTTGTACTGAAGAATCTTTATTCTAGCTACATTTCTATGACAGAATCCAGCAGAGTGCCCCCTTATGGCCTTTTGTCACACTCGTCTCAGAAGAGCTAAGTGCTACATCTCAGGTATTTTGAGTCTCTAAGGTTTAATTAGTCCTGATTTCCTAATCAGATTCATTCCCAGAATGTAAATTCTTTGTGTACCACCAACTTCTAAGATGCTAGTTCTTCACTTCTCCAAGTATCAGTGTAGCTTCAGCAAAGATGGCATTGCACAGAGCTGATAAACATGTTGTTTTGGATTTAATTTGAAGATCAAAGCATAATAGTGCAGACAGTTAGAATGACTGTTAGAAAAAAAAAAAAAAATCTAAAGTCTTTACCCTCTTGCCCTTCCTTTAAATTAAGTAGCATCTGCTACTAGGTTTGTACTGTCAGCCCTTCAAGTTTCATCTTGGGGCAAAAATGACAAGGAAAAAGGTAAAACACATCCAAAAATAAATCCTTGACAAAATCACTAATTACAGGATAGTGGAGAAACCGCTGTCACCCCAGAAATTATATTAGATCCTTTTTTTCCCATCACTGATAGTCTTAAACAAATGAATCTATTTTTTTATCTTTACTCACATGAAAACTTGGGAAATTTTTGCATGTGCGTAGTTCAGTTCTTGAATTGCCATTACATGAACTGGGGCCATGTTTTTCCCCTGTGTGTTCTTGATATCTGGGCAAGTCCAGCTGTTAAGCAGACAGAACCTGTCCTGGTTCTGTGTTAATTACCCCATCTTTTGTGATTTTTTTTTTTTTTTTTCTCATTTTTGGGAATGTGATGTTCTAGTGTAAAACCTGCATGTGTCATATAGGACTTCAAAGAGTCACACTTCCAAAAAATCAGAGAACTTAGCAAAAGACACTACAAAAATCTATTATATATGTTAATCTGCTCAACAAATAAAATTTTGTATTTTTCATATCTTGTAAGTTGAGATCATTTCCTGAGTTGGTATTGCCTCATTCATTGAACCTTGGGTAACCTTCTCTCTTAATTAACTTTGAGAAAGCATCTAAGTGTAAGCCTACGGATTAATTTTTATTTCTGTGTGTACTTTACTGTCTGCCAGAAGAAACATTTAATTTCCTGGTGACGGGAAGTCCTCTTTGAGGAAAGAATCCCATTCTTTCTGCTGTTATTATGAAGTCCAGTACTTAATTGCTTTCTCAATCACGTATAAACAAGGGATCTTTGTGAATTTGAATGAAATAAATACATACAGGAAATATTGTTGATCATCAACTTGTATTCTTAACACAAATATAATAAGCTAGACTGAAATGCAAATGTCATTGCTGGAATTTTTAAAGTACTGTTTTGAAGAACCATAAATGTCTCTTATACTTTCAAAGTAGATAAACCATCCTAGACGCATGCACAAGTCTAAATGTATCAGAGCTTCCAAAGAGCAAATTGCTGTTTGTCAGTAGGTGTCGAATGTCTCTTCACTTCTGGCAAACAGTGTAATATTGGAGGCTGGCTCTGTGTCAACTGCTGCTGATGGAATCTGCAATAGCTTCCTATAGATAGTAGTCAGTAAAACCTCTGTAATATAAGCCATTGCCTAATAAAAAGTAAAACTAATTCCTGCCAGTGCCAACTATGACAATTTAGTGATTTGAGCCAGCTCTAAGCTTTGCCTTTTGCCCTTAAGAAAAGTTGTTGTATCATCCTGCTTAGCTTCATTTGTTTGGGGCTCCCAGATCTTGTCTCACTCCTTGGACCCTGCTTGTCTGCTTTGTTGTCACTTGGATGACATCTGCAGAATTGTTCAGGCCAATACCTTCTATAGAAACACAAAATTTTCTGTAGTTTTTAGTAGAATGTTAAGTATTTCAGGATGAGGTTGCACCTTATGTATTGATGTGTCTTTCTTCTAGAGAAAAATCCTATTTCTATCAGACTCCCATCACTCTCAGAGAAAAATGATTCTTTTTTTTTTTTTTTTTTCCAGTTATGCTTTTATTTTGTTTTACACGTTGTCAAAAAGCTATGTCTGCCTTTAAAAAAAGATCATAATGTCTTTAGAGTTTCTGGTCCATCACCCTCCTTATCCTCTATGCAAGAAGGAGTTCTAGATGAAAAGTGGCAAAAGGTCACATGTGGACTTGTTATTAGTGCAGACAGAAGTTATATTGACTAGAAATGATTAATTCAAAGAAAACATGAAACTATCTGTATCATACTCTTATTAGAATAACTGGAGTCCTCCTTGGAGACAAACACTAACTGAATGAGTGTTACATCTTAATTCTCAGCTTTTTTACATAGATCTTTCTCTTTGAAAAATTTCCCCTTTTTATTCCTCTATGCCTAAACATGAGTGAGTAAAGACTACTTAGTTTTTCGTCTGAACATAGATGTAACAGAAGTATGTAGAAGAACACAGAAGTCATTTTCACATATTGTTTTTCTTGAGGGAGGTAGAAAGGAAATAAAAGGGAAGAGTGCCTCATTTGGAGTAATCTTAAGAAACTGCACTAATCGATGAGCAACAGATATACTGGGTTGATCTCTACAAATATCAGTGGGAGCTTCTCTTGGACTCAAGAAAGGGGCTGCAATGCCATGGGGAATAGACATTAACAGACTGCAGAGGAAAAGACATGTGAGTGTCTGCTCATTCCTGATGGCAGAAGGTCCATGCGATAATTAAAATGATGTATTTGTAGCTAATCAGATCTTGAGTCTCTGGCTTTTTTTGATGTCAGGAGTTTGTCTTAAGCTATTTAGCATCTATAGATAATGTCTACTCTGGCACTTTGCTGCTGCTTCTTAAAAAAAAGAGGAAAATTGTAGGTTCACAATTATCAAATTGGCACTTTATTCATGCTTTGTCATTGACCATCTGCTTCCTAACTGTCCAATGTGAATGGGTAGAATTTAACTTTAAACTGAAAAATGAAGTTCACATCTAGCCTTTGGCTGCTGCTGTGGGGAGCAGATAGGCCAAGTAGTACAGAGCGGCGAGACATTGCCCTCTCAGATTCAAGACAACAGGTTTTTATTATCCATTGCTAATGTGGATCCAAGTGAATTATTGAATTACTAAATATGAATTATTTATCCAAGTGATGGGTAAATAAGAAACGGACATTGAGGAACTAACTAATGGATTTGGAAGAAGTGTAGGAGTTTTGAAAGGTAAGACTTTCATGGTAGAGTTGATGGAATTACATAAACGATAAATATCAGTCTAAAAATGAATCCTATTGAAGTATCTGATGGAAAAGAATATTGCCTGAATACTTAATACAGAGACAAGTTAGATGTTATCTAGGAGAGAGTTCATGTGCAAAGCTACAGCATAAGTTCTTGAAATACACTTGGATGGTATAAAGCAAAATGCACATGATTTCAGTAGGTTTTAAATAATTATTTTAAATATATTTCTTGAACATGATTGTATTAGTCACCCATTTGGATACATTCAGAAAGCACCATCGTTCCATTCTTGTTCTTTAATTCTGAAATATAATGTGACTTTAAATGCTGTATTGAATCAGTGGAGGAAAACATATTCTCTGTTTCTACAGTGCACAGTAAAAGAAATAAAGCAAGCTTTTTATGTATTGTATCTTTTTTTGGGTGGAGGGGGAGCAGTGAAGAAGAAAAGCATTTCAATCAGAGTAAATTGTTAATAAGTTCCTTCCTAGCAAACTTATCTATTTGAAAAACAGTTATCCGTATGGATACAGCGAATGTCCAGGCTTGAATAGTCAACGAAAAACATATTCTCAGTTATGGAGGCACCTGGTAATTGATAATTGTTGTATTGTGAATTTCTCATTTTGATGCACAGAATTAATTTGCCACAGTTTACTGTAGTCAGAGGAATTATTTCTCGAGTAAAGAGTTGAGACTGATTGCAGTTCAAAATATATAATATTTATTGTTAATCCTTTACTATTTAATTTAGTGGTAAAAACTGCAGGATGCCTGACTTCTGAGTGTGTCTTACGATAAAGGTGGAATAGCCTGGAAGTGGCTTTATTGAAAAGAGAAATCAATTCAGTACCCTCTTGTAGTTTTGATCTCCTATTGTGCTATGCTTTCTTCTGGTCGCGTTTCCAGTGTTGCACTGAAAAATCAACTTTTATTGCCTACTTCTGAACAGTAAATATATAATTTTAGCAAGAATGTAGAAGTTATGAATATCATCATAATGTAGGCATTCCATTACTACACAGTGGAGTCTGAATGTCTGCTTCTAAGATCAACTACAAATTAAGCTTTCTATCATACATCTCCACCAGCCAGTAAAGAAAATACAATTGAGAAAATGGGCAGATGAAAATTTAGATATGCTAGACGAATTAGATGGAAAAGTAAAATGCCTCTTGTAGGAAAAGGCATCCCTGAAATATAAAGCATTCTTGGACACCACAGGAGTGAGTTTGGTTTTACATTTCTGCACTAAATGATTTTTTTTTTTTTTTTTTTTTTTTAACTGGAGTATTGTTGTTAGAGAAATAACAGTTAATATGTTACTCCTGAAATCTGAAGCCCGGACTACTTAAGGTAATCCTGAAGTTCAGGGTGAATAGAATAACGTCCTACTTGAGATAAATGCCTCAGTGTCACTCCAGACTTCTTTAATTTACGAAAAATAATATGTAATGTGAATGTAGATTAATCCATTAGCCCACTTCTAACCAGTTTACATGTTAAAAGTAATCTGTGCTCCACCAATAAGGATTAAACATCTTCCAAGAGCTGTCATAGTCAACCCCATCTCCCTTTCAGATGCAGGCGGGCAGCCCTTCTGAAGAGCTATAACCAGTAGTTATGCAACCATCTTGCTTATCATAAAGTATAATGTAGATACTTTATATTTTAATAGACATTCTAAAGAGATTGTCTAAGCCATTTCTAGACCTGACCATAACAAGATATCAAATATATGGCACAACTCTGCTCAAGAATCTCTGTATAGTCGAACTCCCAAGCAATAGGTGCTTATTTGACTCTTTTTCTGAATTTTTTAGATCCACATGTTCAGGTTGGACGTCCCCTGAGAAATAGGTTTTCGTTAGTATTTCCTGCGTTTAGAATTACTGAGAGCTTTGAGCCTTTCCCATAGGACATCACAGTTCTGACTCAAAAAAAGAACTAGACTGAGAGGGAACAGAAAAGCAAAAGTAATGTTCAGAAGGTTTTTTGTAAGTCTTTGCTTAATAAAGGCACAGGTGACTAGAGCAAACACTATCTGTTGTAGCTGCATAAAATAACAAACTATAAAGGATGGGAAGAATGATCTAGCATAGTGACAGATCTCTGGCACGTGTGCCAGAATAAGCACATGGCCAGCAGTATGTGAACAGGGCCCAAATATGCAAGAAACAGAGTTGAAGAGGACAGAAGGTGGAAAATAACACATAGCATGAAAAAGATTTGCCTTCACTAGTCTAGCAGCATAATGGCAGAGCAGTTCAGCAACCTTATGCTTGATTGTAGGCCTCCCTATAATTCAGTTTACTCAGGATGTCAGTTTTCCACTTTGAAAATGGTATTCTGACCATGCTGAGACGTTGTGAGGATAAAGTTTAATGAATTTCAGAAAGCCACTCTGATGCTACTGTGTTGGCTGAACCTCTTTTTAGATATAAAGAGCAGCACTATTCTAGACTAACAGTTGAAAAATCATAGATAATGGGATTTACATAGGCAGCTTTCACAGGAAAAGCATGGGAATTTAATTTTGTATATTGAATGCAATTAACTAAAACAATACAAAAGCAAAACAAAAATAACTAACAAACAACCCTAATGTTTACCATTTGTGTGATAAAATGGAAAAATATTTTTTTAAATTTGGCAACTTACAAGATTTGAATGAGAATGAATGCCGGGAGAAAAAATGAGGGAAGCTGGAGACTTATTTTTTCCAAGCCAGTTTGCCTGCCCCTAATTACATTCACAAAATTAAATTGTGTTGAACCTGAATGGATTCTAGGTTAACATTTGTTGAATTACATGTAGAACTTAGAATCAGAAAAAAATAAAAGAACATTATATGGCTATCAACTATGCATTATTAAGATTTTGTAGTTCACTGTAGGACAAGACCTGTAACTGATTCATTTTTGTCAGTGTTAATATCCTTTTGGCTTCATATGATAAACTTTAAGCTTAATAATGAAAAAAAAAAAAAATTCTTTTAGATGAAAGGGAACCATACAAATACTTTTAGGATCTGCCCTATGATTTCAAAACTGAATCAATTTTTAAATAAAATTACCCATCACAATGTTTGTCCATTTCTAAAAATGGTCACTGCACCTTTTACAAACTGTAATTTATGTTATCTGCTCAGGATATAGGTATTGGGCATCATAAGCACAAGGAATTGTTTTGCAATAGTTCATGTTTAGTGTAACCTAATTATTCTTACATGATATTTGGACTTGCCTTATGCACGTACAGTTTAGACTTGGCTAATAATTGTTCTTGTTGGTCGTGTGAGCATGGAATAACTTCTTCCCCCCAAGAATTTCATTATCAATCATAATACCTACTTCAGGATATTTTGCCCTCACTGAAGTCAGTGACAAAAACCACGAAAATTTCAACCTATGTGTCAATATATTAAACGTATTAAAAGAGTTAGTGGTTCCATAATGCTTACCTGAATCATTATGTATTGGGGCTAAAACACTAGGGACAAGCAGTGAATTCTTACTGGTTTCCCAAGTAGGTGTGTTTAAAAAAAAAAAAAAAAAAACAAAAAAAAAAACCCAAGAAAAGTCTAGTATGTGTTTAGAAGTATTGGGAACATAGAGGACAGTACCTGCATGGAGAGTTTAAGTGGTTAGTTATTTTCATTATTTCATAGAATCATAGAATGCTTTGGGATGGAAGGAACCTTTAAAGGTCATCTAGTCCATTCCCTCTGCAATTGGCAGGGACATCTTCAACTAGATCAGGTTGCTCAGAGCCCCATCCAGCCTGGCCTTGAATGTTTCTAAGGATGGGGCATCTACCATCTCTCTGGGCAACCCGTTCCAGTGGTTCACCACCCTCATTGTGAAAAATTTTAAGATCATTGATTCCCATTCTGGGTTTGATGTCTGTTATTTTAGTCAAAAAGCTGAGATTGCTACACACAGCTTATCTTTCAGATGTATGCAAAAACAGGTCATAGGTGGGAGCAATGCCAAGAAAAGCAATCTAGTGCATTTTAGACATGTAACCGTCATGAGCAGAACTTTCCTTGTGACCAAAAGGCTGCCTGCTATAAGAGAATTGGAACAAGGTGCTGTACATCGTAGAAACACCTGCAAAAAGAAAACCCATCATAACAAACTAGTTCTCATCTCAAAGAAAACATAGTCTAGGTGGATAGGATGAAGAATTGAGAAAAAATAAATGTTAACAGATGTGACAGTAATTGTTCTGATCTATAACAGATGTGTGATAATTACATATTTTTATTTTGTGATATTTAGAAATGGATTAAAGGAAAACAAGTGAAAGATGTTATATTGATTGGTTCATTTTTCTTAGAAGGCATCTGACCCTAAGGCATCTGACAAATTAATATACCCAAAAGGAAAAAAAGGTGGAATGCATTGAAAGCTAGCGATGCTGCTAACTCTGTGGAAACTAGCAAATGTTGTAAAGTCTCATAGTGCCACTTAGCATCAAGTGAAGTGAAAAGACAAAGGAGTAAAGAGGATGCAAAAGGAGAAAAAAATTAAATATTTGCTGCATTTTTCTTCATGGTATTTTCACATTCAAAATATTTTAGATTTTTTATTTCATATCAGTTTGCTGAGGGTCTGTTTTCTATAAAATATTTGATTTTTTAAGGATAGCTTGCTGTGGGAATCATCCATGGATGACCCATAATGCTGGCTGAATAGTAAGGTTAAACCCTTTGCATACCTTCCAGCTCCCTTGCTGGAGCAAATGAGTCATCTTCATGTGACATTTTGAGGAAGAATTGGAGGTGCTGAACAGGGTCGCACTTTGCTTACTTACAGTTCTTGTAGTAGCCACAGGAGTTCTAGTTTCTAGCCATGCTGAGATGCTCTGTGGTGCTAAATTTCTCCTGCAACTGACCCATTGATTAAGGAGTAGTTAGGTGGTAGAAATCTATCTAATTTATCCTAATTTCTGCTTCAAGCCTGCCTAAAGTAGGGTATTCCTCCTGAGAATCGGTGCTGTTCTTCCTGTGCTGTTTCATTCTCATATGTGCTTCTTTAAGGTAGATTATGGCGTCTACTGGGAAAGTGCCTACAAGCAAGCCACAGTTATCGTGGTATGTTAAAAATGCAAACAGACTTCTGTCTGAGATGGAAATAGATAGAAATAAATGGAAAGAAAATAAATATACAGGGCCCTTGCAATTTATGAAATAGCTAGTTAGGTTTGTGTGTGTGATACTTGCAGTAGCTTTGGCCCTTCAGAGGTCATGTTTCTGGGAGTAAATATTAATACATGATACTTTTAAGAGATTATACAGTAGTAAATAATTTGATTTGGAAAGTGTTCTCATTTCTTGTGTGCTATGATAACAGCATGACAAACACATGGAATCATTGTGAGTGGAAAATTGTAATATTCTGTTTAGCTTCTTTTCTTTTTCTGTATTAGCTTAGGTGTTTGAATGACAGGCAAGCAATTCAAATCTGTGTTTTATTGCCTATTCCGTTAAATTTAAAGCAGTAATGCCAGAGGTATACTGAAGGTTATTACATGCAACATCTTACGCTTCTGCAGTGAGTTAGGCAGACATTAACAAAAGCCAGTACAATTATAACTTTAATGAACTTTGTGAAGTAGCTTGAAATCCTTGAAAATTAATCTTGTGGTAAACTAATGTTGCAATATAGTGAATTGAGAGAACCTACTGAACTCAGTGTTGCAGTTGTTAAACACTGATTAGTTTCTAAGATAAATAGCAAATGATCCATTCTTTCTGTCTTTGATTAAAACAGGCAAACCAAAGTATCCAGAGATCTGTACATCAAGGGACAGAGTCAGAAAATCAGGTTAAATTCATAGGTGAACTTTGTAAGTTGGGGCAACTTTCATATGAAAGAGAGAATCAAGTTTTCATTTTTCCATAATAAGTAATTATTGTTGTTGGAGTGGATTTGAAGCAGAGTCAGCATGTTTTGTAAAGTACTCTGAAGTAAATAATGTTAGTTTGTGTAAGTAACAAGGCACAGATGGAGATATTCACACCACTTACTTACAGGCATATAATTTAAGTGTGTAAATTAAGCAGCTGATCTGTGCAAGCTTCTAATATAGTTAATAGATAGAAAAAAAGGAATTGTAAATACGCCATCAGAGGGTCCAGCTCCAAAATCTCTGGCTTACAGTAGCTTTACCTGTACCAATGAATAATGACTTACCTGGGCCTCTGCTAGTCTTAACTGCTGTTGTACAGACAGATCTATCTAGCTTTATTCACAGGAAAGCTCCACCAAAATCAGTGAAACTACAATATCTGTGTACAGTCATTTCCTCAGTTTCTATTTCTTTGCTAGTCCACAGAGGATGGTGTACATCTTGCCTTGCTAAGTAGTCCTTTCATTTCAAACAACAATGATCTGTGCTTTTAGATGTATTCTAAAATTCAGATTCGTATTTTGCTTCTGTCAAGATAGGAGCTGTCACACTCGCAGAAGAATTTGTAGGGCTAGTGCAAGGGGGACATAGCAGAATTTGTGCTTTGATGGATATTTTGTCTCTTTGTTTAGGTTGTTTGGGATTTTTGCTTTTTTAATTTTTTTTTTTTTTTTTTATTTCAGACGAGATGATCATTGGTGCAGTGACCAGGGTCACTAAGATTTCAGCTCTC
The DNA here is from genome assembly GCF_965183815.1 of Platalea leucorodia. NCBI lineage: Eukaryota > Metazoa > Chordata > Aves > Pelecaniformes > Threskiornithidae > Platalea > Platalea leucorodia. Next base: position 66,132,418 of record NC_138827.1, read on the forward strand.
ATCTTTCATAGACCTAATGCTAACATTTTCAAACATCTTCCCTCAAAATAACACGCCTTTTTGTTTTCAACTTTTATTCTCTGTTTTCAAAGAAAGCCACAGCAGTGTGTGATGGGAAGCAGACAGATGAAAATTCTATGATTTTTATTGTGGCTGAGAGCAGATCTTTCCTGTCTTTTAAATGCAATACTGTATTCAAGTCTGGTGCAATTCATAATGATGCTCTTATGAGCAAGTCTTTTACTATGATAGAACTGCAGTTTGGTACTAGTAGGCTACATTATCAAATCTAGTCTTTCATTATAGCCCTTGCTTCTGGTATGGAAAGAGATAAGAAAATTAAAGTTTCTGAACTGTTATATCAGAAAGAACCTTTTCTTCCTTCATGTAATATATCTTTCCTTTCCTTCAAAGACTTGCTGGTGCTTATAGACTAACATAGCATTTTCTTTTTTTTATACTGGTTGACAAAAGCTTAATCAGACAAAAGTTGGAAATTATTAGGGTGAGGAGTGATTTCAGTCTGTAGGTTACAGGAAAATAGAGAGTGGAGTCAAACTTGAAGAAATTAAAATGTAACAAATAAAGCTAGTGGGTATGGCAGTATTTTTTATTTTCTCTATCAAACCTCTGTAGCTGAAGTCTTAGAGTGGAATGGCGTTGACAACACTGGCATCAATTACAATTGTTTCTCTAATTAATAAAGAAATGTGTTTCTCTGTGCAAAAGTTTAATGGTAATAGCTTTCACAGCTAAAATGTCTTACTATAGAGTCCTAATTCAATTGTTTCTTCCCTGTTTCTTTTGCCACTGTAGCTAATATTGCTATTGTAATTCAGGGATTTTAGACCACGGACAAGGATAAGTAGTTAGCAGCCTCGTTCTGTGTCCACGACCAGAACTGTTACTCTTGTTTCTGGCCAGGAAAAAAAAGAATCTGTTATCATTTCAGTGGGTTGTATCAGGGCTGTTATCATATCAGTAAGTATTTAATAAAAAGGTAGAGCATTTTCATCTTGTCTGTTCAGCAGAGATCAGCTACTCATCTTTACAGCTAATATTTAATAGAAGCTATATCCATGCAGTATTCTTAATTCCCTATTGTCATTCCTCTCAGACTTTGTGCTATATCAGCAACCAGGAGAGCATTTTACCAGGTGGCCCAGTTTCTACTAGCTGAAAAATACTGGGCAGAGTCCTGCTATGACCCCTACTGTGTTCCAGTTCCTGGGTATAGTATATTACCCATGAAAGTAGTGTCAAGGAAAGTGAAAACTGATTTGTAAAAAAGATCATTTAGGCTTTTTACAAGACTTGAGATCAACTCTGTTATCCATTACAGCATTTCAAATGTCGTAGGAGAAGCAGCTTAGTAATGTTGAAAAGGAAGAACAGGCAGCTTTGAATGTGCTTTGTACATCTGCAGAAGGGGAAATACTAACTCCGAGATTAGGGTTAGTGATAAAACCACAGATTTGACATGTATAAAGAACTGATGTACAGAACTGGTGTTCTGTCTTATTGATCAGCTGTAAAACTTTTAGTTAAGCTTTTTTTTCCATAGTCCTGAGATCCTAGCAACACAGAATTTGGACTTACTTCTTAAGAACCACCTGACTTGGATTTATTTTTTTTCCTGCTTGTCATCAAGTGCATGAAGAGCAGAAATAACATATTTTTTCAAGCAAAAGTAAAAGAAAGGAGAAAGCTGAGGTTTTGGGGGGTTTTGTTGTTGTTTTTTTGTGTGGTTTCCCCCCCCCCCCCTCCAACTGGGAGGCTTGTTCATTGGAAAAACACAAACCATTAGGGGATATGGAATATGGTTGCAAGAAATGCACCTGTTGGTTTACAGCACAGAACTTGCTTTGTGGAATGGTTTCTTTGCGGGGGGCAGGAACAAGGTATCTCAGCTTTATTTTAGTTATATTTGCATACATCACCACTGCTAACCGGTGTGAAGTTAGCAGTTCACATTAACTTCATATATATTCCCAGAAAAATATAAGCATACAACTTTGAATCGCTCATTAACTGAAGTCTGCCAATCTTTGTGTGCATTTGTAGATTCACATCCATCTGAAAATTAGTAGCATGTTGTGTTATGCAGGGAGCTCATAATCTGTTGTCTGGACATGGTGGATTTGAATGGGCATTGGGTTTCATACATTTTACCTGATTTTCTGGCACAAAAAGGCTGGGAGACATACTAATATGAAGCTTCTGCTGATGTTTTAATTGCCATCTGTGTTGGAATTGCACCATTTCACTTGGTTAGAAAAATACAGATTAAAAGGTTTCTAATCTGAAACTGGAAAGATGATTAAAATATTATTTGATGAGAACATGGTTTGATGATGATTATTAGAATATACACCACCACAGTGTACTTTGTAGGCATATCTGTAATGACATACCTACAAGAATGAAGTATGAATTTGTAAAACTGTTCTTATCAGTTACAGTCAAAGGGGATGGGATTGTTAAACAAGTTTATTTCAACAATGAGAAGAAAAACCTATTAAAGCATGTGACCTATCTTAACCTTATCAGAAACATATTGATTGTTGTATTAAAATAAAATATGTTTTAGCTAAATTCCCTTCAACTAAAATTTAGAGCTTGGAAAGATATTAAAATTGTTAGCCTTTTTTCATTCTTTGAAATCCAATATATAAAAAGACTAGTCTAAACAGAATTGCTGCAGATGAATTAGAAGTATTTGCTGAGTGTTTTGGACTGTGAGAAAGATTCTCACCCATAAAGTTGTATTTCATGCTGTTCTATGAAAAGAACATTAATATTTTCACTCCTAGCACTCTCAAATAATGTCATGTGACTTCTATATCTCAAATCAAAACTATGCAACGTAGCCTGAATTCTTAAAACAAATCTTTGCATTGTCTGTAAATTAGTATTTGTCTTCTGAGGTAACTAAGCAAACAATTTTTATTTGTATCTTAGATTTTAACTTCTGAAAAGTGATATGCTATCTATGGAACATTGGCAAATAGGTAAAGAGAATGCGTTAAGCATACAGCTTAACATCTGTTTCACTTTTATTTTGGAGACTTCTAATTATATTGGTTTATTTCGAATGTTGCTTTCTGAAAGGTTTAGTGTTTTCAGATGTGTAAGTGCAAAAACACAGAGAAACAGGCCAGGTGAGAATGTGATCACCAAGGTGATTGCTGGACACTAAAAGGGGTGAATTGTCCAAAAACATGCCTGTTCACAAATGAATTATTTATAATAAAGTTTATGTCTTCAATTAATTTAAAAAGACTTTTTATTTACATCACTTAGAACTCATACCAATAGCTTTAACTATCTCAGAGAAAAGTTTCAAAGATTTTCAGTTTATGTTGGAATACTAAATAGGTTCTGTGTTGTTGCTTTCCTTTTGTATGGATAATTCATTTTGAATGACATAGTGGAGTCTGCTTTTTTCCTATTATTATGCCAAGTTGAAAGAGTCCACAGTACAAAGAAAACTGGAACTTTGAAGGTCAAATATATCTTAAAATGTGTTCTTCAAGAATATTTTTCGTTTTAGAAAACGACAGATAATGCGTAGAGAGGAAAATAATCTGTTAGACAGAAATCTAATATTCTGTTTGGGGAACTGTAATTTGCTGAAATTCCTCAGAGTCAAACATGCTGTCTATATTATGTCACTCACTGTGGGGGGAAAAAAAGTAAGGGAAATGCGTTTGAGAACATTTTATTACAATTCTCTGTGCTTTCAAAAATTGTATTTGTCAAGGCTCATAGAATAATTGGAATATAGTTGAAGCCAGGCTTCTATTAGTAGTCTATGATTAGCATATACCCTCAGTGTCCTCAGTGAGTTTTAAAGCCACCATAAATGTCTTTCTAAGTAGAAAAGGTTTGAATTTTTAATGCAGGAAGGAAACTTAGCCTGAGAAAAATACTGTGGAATATTTTGTACTTAATAATAACATCAGATCAATTTTTTTTTCCTTTATGGCTATCTTTCAGGGAGAAAATAGTCTGAAGGCAGAATCCTCATCTACTTCTCCAAGAAAATAAATCAAAACTTTGCGAAAAAAATTCATAATCGCCCTTGTTAGTGGAAACTCGGTTTCCAGCCTCCTACCTGGATTGTTCCCAAATAGGGCAGAGAGTGTCTTGGAGATGGGAAAGGTAATTAACATTTCTGAGAAGACTGTATGCTCCAATGAAAAACACTTTGCTTTGCTAAGGTTCCTGACTGGGCTGTATCCTTTTCTGTCCCTCACCACCCTTATTCGTTATCCCAAGGGAACATTTCCTCTTCTCTGCAAGTAGTAGATTTAATGCTTTGGAAAGATTTCTGTATTCCTGACCAGACATTTAAAAGCAGGGCTTGTTAGAAGCTTTCCAGCTCATTAAACAAATTGAATTAACGTATTTAGTCCTCAGGCCTGGGGATGGCAAAATTCAATTCTGCGGAGGTGGCAGCCTGGTCAGTCTTCAGCCTCCCCTTCTGTGTGCTTCCACTTCTTTTCCTTCTTTATGCCCAGCCCTTTTGGAGGGATGCCTGACAGCTGCATGGTCTTTTTCCCCTGAGCTTCTCACACAGCCTCTGCTTTTATGGTGATTTTTGCTGTCCCATTTTGAGGCCTCAGGCAACTGCCTTCTTTGCTGACTGTGAAAACTGATGCATGGGATCAGCCCTGGTTAGAACAAAATTCTCCTACTAGAAAACAATTATTTGAGATACAATGTGTGCTGGGAGAATATGTCTCAAGAGGTGAAGGTGAATACCTAGCTTCCACGTAAATCTGTCTGATACCACATGTTAATTAAATGTTTCTATTGAGAAGGAACATATGGTATTGTTTGGTATCATGTATTAACTACTCAAATGAAACAAACAAAAGGAATTACTTTTCATTCCTGTATGTCTGCATGCATGCACAATTTAAAGCTATATTTTAATCAAGGGTTTAAAATAAATTTAGATAACTGTGGCCTAGACAAAAGCTGACCCAGCCAAAAGCATTCTGTAGCTTGTCACAAGATGGTGACATCATTCACAACATACAAATACATCCCTGCCAAGATTTTTCAAAATACAACAGCTGCAAGTTTTCTTTTAGATGAGAAAGTTATTGAAACAATATCTTAAGGAAATTTATAGCTAGGGGAGCTTCTATCACAAATGTTTTGATAAATCTCTAAAATAGAGAATGAAACAAATTGCTTCGCTAAACTATTTGTTAGTTAAAAGGTATAACAAATAACTAAGATGTTTTTAGCTAAACTATTTTACAAATCTATTTTTATTTAATTTGAGTACAAATAGAGGTTGCATGCTGGTGGAAATTCAAATCATATTGCCAAGATGGGGACTGACCTTTCCTTTTAGGACCACAGTAATTAAGATGTCCAAGACTTAGTACTTAATAATGAGGAATATTACTACTCTCTTGTTTCTCTAGATTTTCACCTGGATGACCATTTCTTTTTGATTTTAAAATGCTAATTACCTCAGTCATTTAGATTTATTTCTTGGCTCAGCATATACATGTAAGTAAGACATCTGTAGATAAATGGATTTTGCAGAAACTTCATACATGAAATCAAGATTTCATCAAAGCTCTGAGCAAGTATGTGTATCCAAGTCATATTTCCTTCAGGTTGTGGTTTTTATTCAAAGGAGCCTTGATGTATTTCGTGGCTGACAGCATAGGCAAAACCAAAAATATGCCATACTGTGTAAAGCCAGTGGTCTGTCTAGCCCATCAGTGCCTGCAATAGTGTAAAGGAGAGGCTAGTCAGGAAGACCGTGAGGTTGGACAGTTCCTGCTATCCATGTGTGTTGGACATAATTGGCAGGGGTTTGGTAGCAGGGGGACTGCAGGGAGACCTCTGTGAGCAGGTCAAGGACTGTCCTGTGCCAGACACACCTGGCTCTGCAGTGGACCCACTGTGCACCAGAACTGAACCAGTTGGGGGAGTTTGTGGTGCCTCTGCAAAAAAAACCAAAAAAAACAAACAAAAAAAAAACATTTAAGAAAGGGCGGTAACCACTAGGCAGAAGAAATGCAGGAGATGCAAGAGACAATGCCAGAGCAGGAGGAACACCTGAGCAGGGGCAAAGAAAAAACAAGAAGCACACCTGGCTAGGAGGAACAGTAGAGAAAGAAAGAGATGCCGAAGGAAAGGAGGAGACACAGGAGACGTCCTGCTGGAGGGGTGCCTGAGCAGGGGCAGGAATGAAGAGCTACCTGAACAGGACTGCGGAGAAGGCATAGGAGAAGGTACGACCCCCAGCAGGACAGTTGCCAGTGGAGGAACCCGCGCCAGAGCAGTGGAGTAAGAATCAAGGAGCAGCAAAAGAAAAGGAACGATTTTTGTTAATAAATTAAGTTGATTGGAATTCCCCAACTGTTTTGTTGCCTGAAACAGCATACCCTTCCTTCTTCCTCAGCATCCAGACCTGTTGTTTTGGGCACCTTAGAGGGTACGCCTCTGCCCTGTCTCTGTTTCTGGGTTTCAGATCATGAATTTGTTGAAGCTTTCTCAGATCAACCTTGATTATGTTGTCCCCTTTCAGCCTTCCCCTTTCCCTCTGAAGAGTCCCAGACTGTTTAGTCTGTCCTTCTAAGGCAGCTATTCCATCCACTTGATATTTTCAGTTGCCCTTCATGGGCCTTTTCTAAGTTGACTACATCCTTTTCAGAGGTGTCCATCCTTTCTGAGGTGACCAGACCTGCATTCAGCCTCAGGATGTGGATACAGCAAGATTTAATACAGTCACAAAATGAAGCACTTTGTCTTGTTTTTCATACCCTTCCTGAATGACGTCTGATGATCTGTTGGCTTTTTTGGCCGCCACTGCCTGTTTGAGTCACTGATTTCAGAGAACAGCCAGTGATGATTCCAGTGTCCTTTTCTTAAGCTGTAACTGCCAGTCCCAATTTCAGTGTCGTGTTGGCATGGTTTAGATTGTCCTCGCCTCCCCACCCCCGCAGTGCATTCTCTTACACTTATCTACATGGAAGTTCTTCTGCCATGTTTTTCCCTGGTCGCAGAGTTTGGAGACCTGAGTTACTTGCTAGGGCATGGCATTTGACTACCTGAAAGAGCATGATATCATCCACAGACTGGGAGATTTATCACTCTTTCCCTTCTCCAGGTCATTGATCAAGATGAATAAAACTGCCTTCTCTTGCCCACTCAATTGTGCACACTCCTGACCCTTCTCCATCCTGAGAATTGTCCTGTAGTCTGTATACTCTGCTTGATACCTTTGAAAAAGTCCCTAGAAGAGGACTCCAGGCCTGTGGCTGCTTGATTTATTTAATAATATAACAACATAAAGCAAGTTCTATGCAAAGATATATGTTATTGTATCCACTTCTAGAGCTACAATTTAATGGATTATGAATTTACTGATTGATCAGTACAGCTAAGCTTTGTTTCTGATATTTATCAGAAGAGGCAACACACAGATATGATTAAAGAAGCAAAAACCCTGAAGATATAATACTTGAAGCTGAAGTACATAATGTGTGCATTCCTAGAAGTATTTCTGACTTAAGTGGTATATGACTGCCAGAGAATATCTTCAGAAGTTTTTTTTTTTTCCTCCCATTAGAATTAATTTGTTAAACAGAAATATTTATAGCATGGTATGGGGAACACAATTTCCTGTCACACTTGGAACAAATGTCAGTCAAGTAAAAACTTTATGATGATATACAGTAATTAATGAAGGGAGAGAACATTTGATGGAAGTATCTTTTATTTTTCATTCCAACACTTTTGTTGCATCACAGTAAACTGTAGTTTATGTCATACATCATATGGGTGTCATATATCCTATGAACAGTATACAGATAAGGTAAGAGATGAAATGTTAGCCAGTTAAAGCTAAAAGAAGTTTGGCCATTGAGTGGAACAACCACCTTGTTTGTCAGTGTTTGCAGAGACCGCTATCATACTCTCCCTGACTCTGAGGGATGGCAGCCAAGCCATAGAGATTGCTCTGAGGACAGGGGTGTCTTTCCCCTTGTCCTATTGATATTTTAGGTAAAGCAATATTCTAGCCAACAAGGATCATACCCATGTTTGCTTAGTGAATATATTATTATCTGCTCCCTCTTACTTGCTAGCATTTCTATGTAGGCAGTACTCAAAATTATCTGTTATTTGATTTTAAAGTTATCTGATTTATCAACTTGTCACTTTAGAATCAAAATTTTAAAAATGTGAAGCTATTAGGACAAAACAATATTCAGCAAATTTTAAATCCCTTCTGTTATTGTAAAATAGCTACAAGTCCTACTGGTAACAGACCTAAACTCTTTAATTACTTGCTTTTGTATTTACAGCTGAACACTTGTAGTATTGGGTTACAAGATGGAAAGAATTGTTGCAAGAAAGTTGGACTTGTACTTTGCCACAGCCACAAACTAAACAGGTATCAGGATTATTTTATTTTATTTGTGAGTTTTGTCAAGAAGTATTAATCTTCAGAAGGATTCCAAATTGTTATAGTGTGTAAACAGACACTCATTTCCAAACTGTTTGCTCTACACAGTAGCTACTTGAATTTTCTTGTCTGCTATTTTGACTTTGTAATTGTCTGGCTTGCTGCTGTTTCATCTTTATCTGAATATTTGCATGTTTTCAGTATATGCTGCATTGGAGCAACAGCTTACAAGGACAGAAAGCTTTTACTATCCTTGTAATATTGCAGAACTTAGTATAAAATATAGTGGTTTTACTTGTTAAGGCAAATTGGCCTTCCTTCTCTATCTCATGCTTTCAGATATTTCTAAGTTCTCAGGACAGTTTTTGCCAAATTGCAAATAGACGTAGCATGACCATTTGTACGGATTTTCTTAAATATTTGACTGAAGTACTCTGCTTGTTAATCTGGTAGCTTTCTCACTTGTTATGAATTTTCCTAGTTCAAGGACTTGTTAGATGTTAATGGCATAGCTCCAGTGTAATCAGTAGTATTATAGTGATGCATACCAGCTGGGGAATGGATCTCATGAATTAAACTACTTGTACTCAGGCGCTCAAAGTAACCTACAAAAGAACTCTTAAAGCCAATGTTGTGGGGGTTTTTTGTTGGTGGTGTTTTTTTTTGGTTTTGGGTTTTTTTTTGTTTTTGTTTTTTTTTTAATTCATCCTGAGGAGGGAGAGTTAAATATATGAAAAAATGAGTCAGGAAAAATAACAAAATATGATTAAAATTTGCTTAGAATAATAAAAACCAGAATGTTTTTGAAAAAATGGCCAAAGTAAACACGTGATCTAGGTCTCTTCCCTCTTTTTTTTTTGTCTGATGTTAATTCTGAAAATTGTGCTGCAAATTTTGTGTTATAGCATCTGCAGTCTGTATCTGTGTTGACATAACCACAAAAAGAAAAATATGATCATGCATATGATTTTTTCAATTCATATGGAATTTTAAGATTTATTGTGTAGTATAATTGGTATTTGTCAGTTATTTGCCACAATTTATAATAAAATCATCTAAGAACTGAGAGTTACACACAGAAATCTTGCATGATGTTCCAGATAACTTCAGTTGCTGTTTAAAAAGTAGACCAATCCTGATGATGACTGTAACCTATAGGAAAAGCCAGGATGAAGAATTGTGGGTTTTTTCCATTTTTTGTTCATCCTTATGCAATGACTAATGTATATTAAAATACGCTACTAATAAAGCACACTTAAAAACAGTTTTCAGATCTCAGTGTTTCTCAAAGACTAGATATTTAAATGATTCTCTATCGTCCAGATAAATTAACAGTAATTACATCCCTCAAACAAAACTGAGTCTTTGGTGTCACTGAGTAAGTAGGTGGTAAGAGTAGGTGACTTAGACCAAGACTGAATCCTTTTAAAGAATTGCCTCTCTACAGAAAGACATTAAAGAAAGCAGCAAACAGCCCTTATCATTTTGAAAATAAAACCTGAGAAAGTTGAGAGGTACATTCAGTACTCTCTGCAAAAGATGTTCTGTTCTCTGGCAATTTTAGTTATAATATTGTGTAGAATAACCAGATGTTTTTTCTAGATATTGGCATTAAATTAAAACAAAAACAAAAAAAAAGAAGAGACTTTTGGCTTCCAACTTCTCAATAAATCTAGCAAGGGAACAAAAGCCAAGTATTGTGTTCAATTGTTTGTTTCTACACAAATGCTATTCTCTTCCTTAACTTGATTTTGTAATGTGCTTAGTTTGAAGGGATTTGAATTTTTTTGATTAACGTTGATGCTATTGTGCTGAGTGAAATCATAAGCTTGTCCAGATGAGCCGTGTTGAGAAAGATGGGCTGTTTCTTTGTGCTAATACTGAAGAGATTTTGAATAAAAGAGTACACGTCTGGAATTTAGGAGAACGCTTGTTTCCTATTTGTTCTAGCCTTTGTACTCTTCAACGTACAGCTCTGCCTCAATTAATCCATGTATTATGAAAATTATGTGCCGATATATTGTTTATGAAAGCGCTATGTGACCTCTGAACAGGGAGTGCTACTGTTGTTAGGATATGAAGCATGAAAATACGATAAATAAAAATGCATTTGAATGACAGGACCATTATTTAAGTTGGAGGAGTTAATAAAAGTAAGGCTCTAAAAGCTTATCAGTATATGAATGTCCTGCAGAAGCAACCAAAATTCAACAACCAAAACCAAGCATAAGTGATCTTCACTTAAAAATAAAAATTCTCTTCTCAGTGGAACAAAGCAGTAAAGGAATAATTACTCCATGTGACTCTTCATCATATCATGGTTTTTTTTGTCATGTCTTTTTTTTTTTCTTCATTTGAGAAATATAAAAATTTCCAATTGTTTATTTTCTCTGTGGTACTCTTCCTCTTTTTACCTTGTCTGATGCTGTCTCAGGTGTTTTAGGTTTTTTTGTACACTATCTTCATATTCCTCACAGCTGTGTCTTTGGATTTTTTTGTATTTTCTTTAAATGATCTTTAAATGCACAAAGGTTCTAAAAAGCTTTTGTTTAACTTCTGTACTAATCTCCTGCAGAGAAAGCAAAAGAAAGAGATCTGTTTTAAAAAAAGAACCAAAAACAAGAGGAAAAAAAACCGCACACCACCAACAAACACCACACCCCCCCAAACCCTAAATAAATAGAAAACTAGCTTTTGAATCTTCAAGAACTACCAGAAAACAGCATACAAAGGGTTTTTAAAACTAATTATAAGGGCTTTCCTTCAGGTGGACTGCTACTAGTGTTTTAAAGCATATCACCTTGGTAGGATGAGTTAGTATGTGGTCAGTTATATCTTCTCTGCCGCAAAATCTACGTGGGGATCTGCTGACTGAGCAATTGTAGCTGATGGAAGACTTTTCTCTGTTGAGGGAAGATTGGTTTCTGACCTGTGTTCTAGGGCTATGCTGACATGGAGCGTGTTCTACTCCAAACCATTGCCTGTTTCCAGAAAAATGGAGCCTGCGTACGGGCTTGGGCTGGGACTGGCTCTCCCATCACCTCTCCACATCACAAATAACCAAGCTTTATTCAAATGGATTCCCTGGAAGGAAACGTGGGTGTTAATACCAGTGGTGCAATCTGGGAAGCTGGACAGCTAAGTCATTAGTAGGCCCTTTTAAGCTATAGGAAATAGATATTCTGCAAGCATTTTGTTGACTTCTTAACTTAGATTGAATTTTCTTTATCCCTTACTTTGCCTGAGCATGTGATATAATGGCTTATGTGAAGAAAGTACTAGGATGAAGTCCAAGTTTGGCTGAAACTAAAACAAGTCAGTAATTAGTTGTACTTACATTCCCATATGGCTCTGTGCTTGTTTGCTTGCCCTGTTTATGAGCTAAACTGATAGACAGAAATCATTGAGTCACAGACGGGAAGACAGCATGCAAAATCACAAACTCAGATGGTACTTATAAAGATGTGAGTAGCAGACAGTGAACACATCCATTAACTAGAAAATGATAAGTTCAAAGACAACAGAAACAACGCTTAATCTCTTGAGACTTTTTTTCCCATCAAAAAAAAATCTTGTATTCCATGGAATTTCAGCTTTATGTGAATTGGATGCTTCCATAAACTATTTCCTTAATCAAAATTCACAAGTCAAATCCATTAGTCAGTAGTGATCATATCCTGTAAGTTGAAAATATTTTTACAGATTTTTTTTTTTATAGTCAGTGGAATTATATTCCTCGGTGGTAGAGAAATATCGAGATTAGGCAATATTTTGCCGATTTATACTAGATAGATGTTGAATATCTATAACATACCTGAACCTTCTTGCCAGCCAGTGAATAACATTTAGCTCTACATAAAAATAAGTAAGAATTCTGGCAAACAGAGCATAAGCTTGATGGTTCTTATCTGAAATGAAATAAGCTGTAACTGTCTGTCAGAGCAATGCTTACCGTAAGTGCCAGATATTAACAGGGATTCTTTTGCTTTGTCTTTATCACTTTCCTGATCAGTGGGTGTGGGTTTGGATTTCTCACTATTTTCTGGTTGTTAATTTCATAAAAGCCCTTTCTGCTTCATGCTATGGTTCTGAAGTGTACCACCTCATGCAGTCCAGCTGCCTGAAAAAATACAGCAGCCAGGTTAGAAGATGAGAGCAAATTCTGACTTTATAGTGAAAATCCTCCTAAGTGTCAAGCCTTATTCATCTTATTTCAGGCAACGTGCTTAAGATGCTTGAGGCAACATTTGTTTTAGCTTGAAATATGCGTAGAAGTCTGTCTCTTGTAACTGAAAATGTTACACATTTATGAAAACTAGAATAGGTAAGTTTCTCTTTCACATTTAATACTTAAGTATGATAACGCAGAATATACATTACACTTGCCTGGTTTGGGTAATTTCTTGAATCCTAAAGAGCATATTGGATCAATTTGGTTACCTCAACAGAGGGAAGTATTTTTCACGTTTGTGTTGAATTAAGATGGACTAATGGAAACAAAAAGGATTAAATCACTTATCTTCGATCCTGCACATGATGTAATTGTTTTAGCTTACCATGTTCCATTATGAGTGCATGTTACTCTTGTCTATGAAAATGTTTGCTTCTAGAAGATGCCACTGAAATGCAGTCCAGGAGCTTTAAACTGGAATGCAAAACTATTGAAGTTTCTGTTGTGGTTTCTTTCTTTCATTCAAAAGACAAAATGATCTTGAAATCATAGCTGAAAGAAGGACTCTTCATCTTAATTATATTACAGGGCTAGATCTAAAGATAGTAATCAAAGAGCTTGTGCCCACAGATGAATTAAAATTGTGTGGAGAGTAAAGAGAACTAAGATGAATAAGTGACTAAATAATAGTCCAGTAATGGTAGCTCGTTTAGTTATGTGTTCTATAACAAAGGCATAACCATCCCTAAACTGTGAAATGGGAGTAGGACCTGATATTGTGTAAAACTTTCACAGTAGGCAGCCTTGCTTAGTACAGATGGCATTTTCTTTTTTAGAAAGTGACTAAAGTATTGTTCACTTGCTAATGATTACATTGCATTCTATATCATTCTTATTTTTCTATACCTTATGCAGAAAAACAGGAGATTAATAATTAATATGAGCAAGCAAATACAACTTGTTTTGCAGGAGTAAGAGTTTCCAATTTCTTATCTGTCAGATTTAGGTAAGGCCGCCTGCAGCTGGTAAACCCTCTTTTCATTCAATCAGTCTGTGGCACTTGATGTTTATTTGATGTCTATTTTGAAACTTTCCTGCAGAGAGGTTATATGGAAGGCAATAGGATTAACACACTTGATTAGCATTAGGTATGTGCTTCGGTGCATGAAACCTTTGCAAGTGATAAAAATGAAAATGATATCAGTACTCAAGGGCTTGTGGGACAGGGAGGATGGTGGAATTCTTGACAGTTACAGCAAAAGAGGAGGGGAGGAGTTGGGAGAAGAGAAGAGGAGCTAGTTTTGACATGCTGATTTTCATTTGGCAAGAGGATGTCTGGAGAAGATTCTGTAGAAGCAGTTTGAATTACAAGTGTGAACAAAAGGGAAGTGAGTGAGGAGGAAAGAAATCTGGGAATCGTTGACACAGAGATTGTAATTAAAATCCTTGAGAATAGCTAAGGTTGCCCAAGGACAGCCTAGTTATGCTGTGTGCACGCTACAGAGCCTATTCCATCTTAAAAATATAAATCTTCTCACTTGGATACTAATTTTGTGAAAATTGAAATAAGAATAATCTTGAGCCATGGGTATCTATTGTTCAAACTTAATTTTACAGTACTTATTTCTAGTAAGATTATGAATAATTATAGAAATCCATAATTTGAAAATATCTTCTCAATTGGATCGTAGCATGTCTTAAAAATTACAATGGTAAAAAATCAAGGTTACTTCATGGTGTAAATTTTCCCTGAACACACAATGGGCAACGTGATAAAAGATTTCTGTTTTTAGCAAGGAATTACCAAAAGAATTCTCTTGCAGTAACGGTTGATTATATGCACTGCCTTTTCCTTAAAAAAAAAAAAAAAAAAAAAAAAAAAAAGGCAATAATTTCCTATGTACAAGTTACTTTTTAAATATGAGGAGTTTTTGTTACCCTGATTGTCTGAGAAATGCATCTAATTCTGAGTTTCACATGTCTGGAAGTTACTGTTCACGCCCAGTGATAAAAGCCATGCAGAATACTGACATAACTGGGTGTACTGTAGTTCATCTCCTGCTGACGTGTCTGCCTTTTGGATTCAGAAAACATCAGCTGTTCAGAATACTGCAGTTAATACTAAATGGAGAAAAATATCAAGAGTTAGTTTCTTCAGACATTCAGGCTTGTCATAAAAGTCCAGTTATCTGCTTCTGGTTAGAACTTAGCTCATCTCTTTTTCACAGAATTAAAAAGAAAGTCATATGGCTTCTCTTTCTTGCACAAATTATTTACTGATACACATGGTGTCATTTTTTTCCCCTTCTGTCTAGTCCTAACGGCTTTTAATTTTTTTTTTTTATCATCCATTATTTGTATACTTTGTTATTTGTCCTCTTTTTTAAGACAGTTACACGACCTGGTGTTCATAGCATATCTGACATGGAGGATGGTTAATTTTCAATAAATACAGGCCTTGCTTTAGAAACATAATGATTTTCTTAGTCTGTAACTGTTGTTGATGTATGGTTTACCGTTTCAGGTTTGGGTTGGTTTTTTTTGTTTCTTGATGCTACTTCACTGTGCTGAAGAATGGTATACTCAGGAAAATGAATGCTTTATTTTTAATTAACGGTATTCAAAATATGCAGTATAAGAAATCAGTTGTAGAACTGATCAGACATTGCTCTGTTCTGACTTAATAACCTGGTTTACAGTGAAATCAATGCAATTTCATGGAGAAATCATGTCTTAATGTTGGATTTCAGAAAAGCACATAAAGTACATTCACAGAATCATCATGTGGTTGCCATCCTTTGGCATAAAAGTGAGTGAATATCCAGAGTTCTCTACTAGTATTCAAAATCTGTAGCTCTGTTATGGGTTGTTAACTGAAGGTCTTCCTTACTCTGAGAAGTGATCTCAAGCTGCAAGATGTGAATCAGATAAAAAAAAAAAAATCCCCAAAGCTCTGGCATTCAAATTCAGACCTGCATCCCAACTTCCTTCAACTGTTGAAGGTCAACTTTTGTTTCTCGTTAGTTCAGTTCTTGTGTCTCCTTTCTGAGTCTGGCAGAGGAATTGAAAGGAACTCTGGCTCAGAACTGGATGCTTATAAATAGAATCCGCTCTATTTATATCCCTTCATAAAATGTAGTTGTTGGTGGCTTCATTAAACAGCTGCTTGCACATCCCATAAAATGGATTAACTTTTTCCTTCAGAGTAAAGATTAAATCGAATAACTGAACTCTGAAGTGAGATTTATGACTGAGAAAAATGTAATACCTGGTGCTTTGGAAGAGCTAAATGAAAACAAACTGTGGAGCATTATGCTGTTCTTGAATGGCAGAGGATGTGGTTACGATGTAAAAAGCACACAAGAGAGCAACCTACTTTGTTCTTTATTATTTTTACTGAAAGATTGGGAAGGCCTTATAGTACTCAGTGAATCCTTAAATAGAAATCTTGGTGACTCAGAAACTTCTTGGATGTTAGTGTGTCCACAGTTACCTTCAATTGTTGTTTTCATGCTGGCAGTTGACATGTAGAACCCCGTAATTACCACCCAGGTGGTAGATGTCTGTATCTGGTGAAGTTTCTGAGTAAACTGCCCTCTTAATAGCAGTTTAGTGGCTCCTTTTGACTAGAGTGTTTGTATGCACTGTTCCTAGTGCTTACAGAGCATAGTGCTATGGTATTGAAAACTTTATTCCAAGAATTTATAGGCAGTAATGACTGTGCAAAGACTTAAAGATGAAGCAGAAAGCAAATGTGTTCTAATATCACCCAGCTCTTTTCCAAGATAGCTCTGACCATCCTTTACTACTTAGACTGCATAGGCGCCACTCTATCTGGTTTCGCATTACCCAATATCTAAGCATGCAACAGGCGACAACCATCACCTTCTCTGTAAAGTGCAGTTCATTATTCTTGTCGGTTTGGCAGTTGCTGTTTCTGGCAGCAAAATAGTCCCACTGCTGTCTCTTAAACCTGAGGGAGTGGGATAACATGCTGGACAAATCCATCTACAACAATAATACTCTGATTCTTAGTTCCTTTTTAGTTTGGATCTGTTTTGAATTTCCCACTGAGATAAGTCAAATCTGGGCCCGAGTATCTCCAAACAGTTTGATTTGATTGCTTGTCTGTGAAGAAGAGACAAATGGTGTAATGCCGTAAAATTTTGTTTCTGACCTCCTTCAGTTTTCATGGTTTTTTCTTTCATTTTCTCCTATTAAATAATTTTCTTCAAATTTCTTTGAATCACAGCATATTTTAACATTTCTATAGTTTATCATTTATGAGATACTAGCAGATCAGAAGCTTGGCATCCAAAATTCATATGGAATTTCCATTCAGATCCTTTTTACACATAAGAAACTAATACAGTATGGTAGGACAGAAATAAAACATTACTACTGTGTATGAAGTAACTGATGCTAATATGATTTTTTTTTTCTTCTTGAATCCTTCATTACTTAGCACTGCACAAAATAGCTCCTTTATTTCATCCTGAGGTTTTGTTCCTGCTGGGATAAACTCGTTCCTTTTCTGGCCCTAGCATTAGTCATTAGATTAGAACAGGATCTGCGTTAGGCAGGAGAAAAAGGAAAAATCTGCAATTGAATTAGTCCCAGAGCTCTCCTCATGAGAGCAAAAAGGCAAAATTTCACTTCATTGCTCATGGCATAAAAAGGAGACAAATCCTGTCTGCAGATGTTTTTTCAGTATTTAGGGCCACACCTGGTGCAAGAGTTACACTATGTATGGCTATGAAGCTCTAGCTAAGAGGGGAAGCAAAAAACCAAAAAGGCAATTCACTGGAGGAAAGAAACAGCCTGTATTTTGGGAAACGGTATGTAGCTGGAGCTGCATTTCACAGGTGCCCTAGCATTGCTAATGGACTTGAAGAGTAACGTGCTACCCGTATAGAAGATTCGGTGTAGCTGATGCCTCTTCTCTCTGCAGGAATGCGAGTATTAGGAGTTCCCAGTAGCGTCCTTTTGTCTGTGTTTTTTGTGATGTGAAGAATTAAGGAGGAGAAAAAATAGCTGGATGACTGATATGATTTTAGTATTAACTATGCGGGAGGAACACTTTTGTCATTAAACATAACCATAAACTCGCAAAAATGTCTTCATGTTGTGGTCATTTTTCAGTTCCCCTTTGTTTACACATTAATAATGAACCACTAGATTGTGAATCTTATTTTAAAGGGAGTTCATGGCTGGTTGCTGTTGAGAGAATTCCTGTGGAACTAGCTGTTCTCAAGGAGCTGTGTGTTTAGGCTAAGGGGACTGAAAATCAGAACTGTTGACCTCTGTTCCCAGTTCTTCGGCTAACTTAATGTGTGGCCTTGTCTCAGACTTAACCTCTGCATCTCAACCTCAAATTCTTTAGAATGATCATAAAATTTAGACTTCCTCCGGGCTATTCTGAGTGTGAGAGTGCATCCTGAGACTGGAATGAGAAAGTACTGCTGAAATGCAAAGTGAGTTTATTGATAAATACACCAAATTTGCCAATGCCTTTGTGATTTAAAAAAACCCCACAACATTAATAACTAAACTGAGCTCCCCTGTTAATTGCCTGCAGCATATAAAACTGCAGTAGTCAAACCGTCACTTTGGTGCTGAGCATGACCGGGTTATATAAAAGCTTCGGAGAAGTGTTGCTGCTGACTCCCTGAAGTTTATTGATGAGGTGGAAGTCTACTATTCCATCTTTATTATCTGTTGCTGTTTCAGGAAGAACATTTCTGTATAAATTTAAGGAAGTGACTTGCTTTATTCTGCTTCATTTAGGGTGATCATATCAGGTTAAAAGTGACAGCACTGAAGGGCTGTGTGTCCCTCGTCCCCCTGTGTCCCTCAGGGCCACTTGCAAGCTTGAATGCAGAGGCATCTGGTATAATGCTCTGCAACACTGAAGTTCCCCCTTACATAGCATGTACAAAGCACTGCTGTGACACTAAATTCTATCACAAAGTCAAATCAGCAGAGCACTGAGCCTGGGACAGTTGAAGAGAACTACTTAGCTTTATTGCTCCTGGATTTGGATTAGTTCATCTGATATTAAATCAGGGTGCGCTTAAGTCACGTTCAGGATACACGTGTCCAAAATAGTCTCTGACTGCTTATTGTGGGCGTAGTAGTGCACAGTAATGTCAGTCTCTGTAGTTTGGAAAAGCAAAATATTAAGATTAGGAGAGTAAAATCCTATACTGGACCAGCATAAGTTTAAAAAGAAAAAAAGGAAAATATTTGTATATGTATTTAAAACAACTACTTGAGAGGTGAAACACATGCAGCTAAGCTTCCAGGCTAAATTCAGAACTGGTATGTCTGGCTGAATGTGATTAAAGGAGGAAATCTAGTTTTAACCCAGAGATTTTATTTCTCTGAGCAGACATTTAAAACAGGAAGATGTGTAGAAATAGATGCAAAATGTCTGTGCTGTAGCCTGGCAAGTGGCAATACCATATGTAATCTATTATAAGATGAATGGCATGTTGAGAAATTATTCAAGCTGGCTAATTTACAGAACTGTAATTCTGCAGCAATGTCCTGGAGAATACCAACTAAAACAGCAAGTCTTCTGTTAAAACACCATAGACCTGTGTGCATGTGTGTGTATGTGTACATATTTAATTGTCATGTTACAATAGCAATAATGATTGAGGTTCAAGACATTTCCTGGGACTCGGAGATCGGCTGGGATTTAGGGTCTGAAGCTCAGCCAGGTGCCATCAGTTCTCACCAGCCAGTCATTAATCCCCAGGAAATGCCTTGCGCTTCAATCTCTATTCCTTATCTGAAAGTTGTCTTGCTAAGATTTCAACTGTCTCTTAAGATCTTGTTAAGAATTAATTTTCCATAGGAACTAGTGGCTTGCAATAAAATATAGTATTTCCCCCTGTGTCTTTAGCTCTTAATGTGCTTCCAGTTACATATGATTTGTGAAGTTGGGGGGCTGTGTTAACTCCAAAGAGTTTGGCCCCGCACTTGGGGTTTTCAGTAGTATTTTTGCAACATCAGACATGAGCTTGTTAGGAGTTCAGCTGATTTTCATGATGGATGTCTTATCTACCTCCCTTCAAGTTCTGTCCTTCTTGTATTTAGAGCATTTCAATGCAAGAGCTGTTAGCTGTTACACTGAATGCATTTGGAGGAACAGGATTTCTGGGTGCCTTTTTTAGTGTTCACATACCAAACTTTTCTGTGGAATACTGGGAGTGGGTTAATAGGGAAAGGCACGGGAAATGTTAGAGGAAGGTGCATCCGGGGAGTGTATTTGCCCATCCCTTTTAGGAAGTGACAATCTAGTTCTCTGTCATGTCAGTCAGCTTAAATCCACTTGATGCGGCCAGTTTCCTCCAATTCATGGTTATGCAAGTAGAGCACTGATAGGTGTTTCTTTTCTAAGTTTCAAAGTCCCCTTCTAGGAAAAAAAATGCTATAATTCCACCATTTCCTGCAATTGTTCTACCTTAAGCTGAAGAAGATATGTGTATAGCTGGGAAAAGGCAGGATCCTGGAACTCTTAATTGCCTTTGTTACCTGATTTGTTGCCAGAGGGAGGGGGGTTGTGATAAGCTGTGACATCTTCATTGATAATGGAATTTTACAGCAGCATATTAAATTGGACAGCCAACTGAGCAACAAGAATTTTAATATATCTCTCCATTCACAGAAGTGTAGAAAGCAGAATCTTACTGCCATTCTCCTGCAAATCCATTCTGTAACTTTTACTTTGACGGCCGCACGGTAAGATTTAAATTTACTACAGCTGTCACCTTGTCAAGATGGATATCTGATGCCCAGCCATTCCTTATCCCAGTTCTGTTTAGCAGCTTGAAAACACTGCTGAACTGTTAGGCAGTTGGGAGCCTGTGTGCATGTCCAAAACATACCGTAAGAGAAATATCTGCTATCATATTGCACAGAATAAAACCTGACTCAAGTCCTTTCAGCTGCATACCATTGAAAATAGCAAAAAAAGAACAATTCTGTTTTACTATGGAGAATGTATCTCCAGGTAACTAAACTGTTAGCATAAAGTACAGTTTAGAATTGAATGTGCTTGTTTTTAGGGCTTAGAGTTATTTGATAGTGTAAATTTAATGCTAAGAGATAAACCCAGTTTCTGGATCACAGTGAAAAGTTAGCCCAGAGTTCATAGACCAGAATTTTTGCAAAAAACAAAAGATGTACAGTCAGAAACAAGGAGAAAAATCCACCCTTCTATCTGTGCAAACAGGGAAAAATCAGCCCTTACTTAGAGTTCCAGAGGTGAGAGACCTTTCCAAGCCAGACATCTAAATTGTCTCAAGCCTGGTTTGGGTAAATGTTCAGAAGTTCTGTTTTTTTTCCAAAATTTAAATCAATGTAGAGTCTATGTAAGGAAATAGCATAAAATTCTTAATGAAAAGCTAATATTTCTTACTAGCTTCTTAGCAATGATTAAGTATAAGCATATTCATGTGGTTGAATACCGGTGCTTTTGGAAATGGTTTAAACTAAACCATGAAATGACCCATTTACCTCTCAGTAAGTGACCTTGTGGGAAGTTAGTAGAGAACAGCAATTAGGTTTAGGATTGACATTCCAGCTTGTTTTGCATTTCCCTGGCTAGACAAGCCCTTATATGAGATTGTTTTGATGTGCTGGAATCAAGGTACAGATCTTGTTGGGTTTTGCAAACTGTCATGTCCGCGAAATTGTTTTGGTTTTCTATCCGATGTCTTTGAAATATAGTCGAATCAGCACTAATGTGCAGTGGCAGTATTCCAGGTTTCCACTTTCAGATCTCGGTTGAAATTAGGGAGGGTAGTGAAATGTTACATGTAGGCGAAGCTGCCAGATTAAAAATAAGTAAAATAATTCTAGCTATTGCTGAGAATTTACGTATTCTTACTCTTCACAGTAATCATTAGCATGTCTTAGGTAGTTTGTTTATTTGTATAGGTTTGTTGTTTTTTTTTTTTTTTTTAATTTTCCCTTTATAAAACTTAGAGGTAAAGAAGAAGAATTACTTTGGAGATATTTGGCATTTTCCTCACTTAATTTTCTTTTAGAAAGCATAACTGTTTGTGTGCTTCTTCTAATCAACTTCTTTTTTAATAAATGTCTGGGTACTGATTTTTGGATATTTGTTTTATAGTTCAAAACTGCGGTTTATCTGTGGAAAAATAATTTGTTACTTTGAGAAATATGAAGGGAAAGTGCTCTCAGTTCTTATCTAGATGAGCCAGTAGGGAGCAGTATCTTTCTTGGCATTAATTTTTATATTCTCAATATTTGCTGGCCGCACTGTAGCTCACTTTTTCTCTGTCAGACTGTGAACACTTGGAAGCAGACATCCTCGTAAACAAATTGCCATTATGAGAAGTGGATTCCATACTGGCACATCAGCAGAACAGATGGAGATTCAAAACAAAACAATTTTTTGGAAAAGTTAACATGGTGTTACTTTTTATTAGTAAGTTTACTCCCTACCTAGCCATCTGAAGGAAGAGATAATTTTATTATGTTAGCTATGAAGTGTGTAGTTAGGTAAAATCCAGCATGCAGATAATCTAATGGGATCCCTTGATTAAAATAGTCATTCATAGGTGTAAATGCCTTCATGAATGAAGCATAAATAAAAAGCTGCTGCTGTTAGTTTCTGTGAAATCTGAGGCAAGTTTCACTATTTATAGTTTTAATGCCAGTAGAAATAGGGCAGTGGGGATAAGAAATTAATTTGGAAGCAGAATTTTCAAACAAAATAAGTTCATATTTTGACTTGAGTTTGATTTTGTTCTTCTTTTTCCCTGACTGGGTTCATTCCTTCATTAATATTAACAGAATGAAAATCTGAAATTATGTCTTCTCTCCCCAAAATATGACATTAACTTATTACTTTAATAAGTAACAATACTATAAAAGAATTAAAGTTAGTAATAATTAAAGAAACCTAAAAATCCTCATTCCCTGTTTGCTTACTTTTTGTCTCTGACACCACTTTTGTATATGCTGCCCTGCCTTTTTCAATGCTAGGTAATTTTTACTGTTTCATTTTGACAGTTTTGAAGTTGTATCATATTGTAGCACATCAGTGAGAGAGTATTTAGTTTTGCTTGAAAAAAAATAAGTGCATGATAAAACCAGATGGGAAAAATGCAGTAACTGAAGAACCTTTAATTCAGCTTTGTATGGAAAATAACTATTTTTCTGGATTAGGGCAGTTGTTTTTGCAGTATATGAAGTTATTTTTACTAGTTTAGGGTTCAAATTTACATATTTAGATTGCACATATTATTTAGTTTGTATTTATATACTAGGCTTTACCGATGAGCATGGAATGGATTCCTCTCTCTCTTCTCTAGACCTATGGTACTTCATTTAGTACTCCTGCATTCGTTTCTCTCTTCCTACGTATTCTGGTTTTGTCTTTCATTTACCCTTACTCGCTTTTCTTTATTGACTACTCTCCTACATTTGTCTTGGCTTTCACCTCCCTTTGCTTGTTTATTGTCTCTCATCTCTTTTTTGTATTCCTGTTTTTCCTTTGCCAGTAATTTTTTTTGCCTGTCATTTTTTTCCCTCCTCTCCAATCAATGCTACACCTCCTGTTGCCTAATTTTCATGACAAGTTTCAAGTCACATGTTTGATTAGTCCTTTCTGTGAAGAAGTCACGGTAGGGAGCGAAGGCAATTCTTTCACCTTCCTAAAAACCACAGATAGCTATTCCAAGGGTGGAAGAATTTTGTTTGGCTTCTTTCTGTTCAAGGAGGTGGCAGACAGCAGAAGCAGGAAAAGAGATGCTAATGGCAATTTCTGAGAATTTGTAGGAAAAGGAATTTTCTAGGGCTATTTCCATGTTGGTTTTGTACTCCCACCTCTACCTTTTCCTGCCTTACTACAAGCAAGACTGCTATACTGAGTGAGATCACTCTGCCTGCAAAATATCAGACAGGGAGGAGCCCAGCAGGCATTAGCACTGTTTTGGGCCGCGTTAAGTCCTGATAAGATACTCTCCTGAATATCCACTTGATCAGCTGCAATGCATAACAATTGGTACGTGGATCAACCCACCTCCCCGATTCCAGAATAAACACTAAAGGAAGACCTTGGTGAACCCTTCCAGATGAGTTTAAGCTGGTTCCCAGGGAGGTGAGGAAAAACTATGAATCTGCGGCTTCTTCACTTCGGTGCTTTTTCTAAGACAACTATTGGATGTCAGTTCCATAAAAACAGAAGGACCGTGATGTCAAGACACTATAGCAGGATTGTTAAATGGTTTGCCTCAGTTTGGGGCTTCTTAGTTGTGTGCGTGTAGCTTTATTTTTATTTAACAGAGTCTTAAGAAAACAATACCCTGAGTCTCCTAAAACTGCTGTAGGCCTGGTCTTAAGCCAAATCTTTAATTGCCTTCCTGTCTTTTGATTGTTGACTCTGCCTTGTAATACCAAAACAGAGCCTCTGTTTTGGATTCGATAGTGCTAGTTAGATCATGACCTTGCTACTGAAATACTGTTTTTTCTACTGTTTCAAAACCAAGTAATCCTTAAAAATATAGGTTAATAAAAGGAGCACCTTTTTCACGTTAATCAATCTGCAGATATCAAAATATAGAACAGACGTTTCATGTGAAGAATGTCCAAACTTGCTGTTTTGTGTTTTCATTCAAATAAAATCCAAGGCTTTGTCCTCTGATTTGCAAGAATACAGTTTCTTCCACAGATTGTCAGCAGAGTTAAATCTTGAAATATTTAGGTATCATGTTGTTTCCTTTTTGCAATTTGGTATTTTAACATTATGACCGATACTTTTCTTGGTATCAAATAACTGACCTCTAGCATTTGACGTAAAAGATACTCTCCTATATTGGCACCATGCTTGGCAGTTGTATTGCATGTACCTTATGTTAAGTTAAATGGTAGCTCCACAGGTTTAACTACAGATTAAATTCATCCCAAAGCTGCTTCCTAACTGCTTGGGGAAAAGGGGGATATCTAGTACATTCATTAGGAATCTAGAGTTTACTTGGTGATACGATTAGGAATTTGGATAATGAAAATATCAGAGTAACTCTGAAGGAGCATGTGTGGAGGCAATTAGCTACATTAAGAGGTTCTTACCAAGGTAAGATATGGCAGAAGGAGAAGCTTGCACATCATGGTGATGACAGGTGAGCTGAGAGAGCTGTTGAGATGGTAAATATTGGAGGATTTGAAGAAGGGATTATGCGTAGGACAAATGGGTATGATTTTAACTTGACAGAGCAGACGTGGGTCTCTGTGTAACCTCAGGGGGAGACTATTGTGAAATGATAATAGCAGAAAATAAAGGAAGAAGTAGGTTGAAAGGGATCACCAAAGTGAGAAGGGTGTAATGTCCTAGTATGAACAACAACAAAATTGCATACATTGTACTAAATAGTCTGTGGCCTGAAACTTTCATGTTTGTGAATATATAGTCAGATCATATCATTGTCAGCAACATTCTGGAATCATTCCATTATACTGCATAAAATTATGCCTCAATGTCCTTTCTTGATTCTCTGGAGAAATAAGATAAATTTGTTTCATAGAGTAAATAAAAATGGGCCCTGGTCAGTTCATGAAGCTGCCTCTGCTTATCTCAGGCCTGATTTTTGCTCACAGACTACACTGGGACCTTTGAAATTTCAGTAGAGCTCCTGTAGAGAAAAATTAACAGAAACATCTTACAATAGCAGGAAGGCATTGTAAGATTCCTATTAGCAAACACAGATGCATTACTATTATTATTATTGCCTTGAAAGATAATTTAAACAGAAATAAGTGCCAGATGTCCCCCCAAAAGAACTTGGTTTCTAAAATAAAAAAGCAGTTGCCATTTTCTGAAAGATTTATTCACTGTTCATTGTGGTGTCTGAAATTGCATTTAAATGTAACGAAAGACAGTATTTCTAAATGTAAAGGAAATGAAGCTTATTTGTATCATGTGGACAGTTGTCTGGGTTTCTAGAGCATAATACCAGTCCCTTAAACTGAGAGGACAAAAATTAAAGTGCACAAGTAATTGTAAAATTAAAGTGTGTTTTTTATGGTGTGTTATAAACTATAAAAATCTGATGAAACGTGACAGATGAACATATTTTAATTTCACATGGTTTAAATAAGTGTGAAATGTGTATGATATTCCCAATTTACTTCAATGAAAAAGGTAATAAAAATCTATTGTAGGTCAGACAATTGTTGATAGTCAGCAAAGAGAAATACAAATCTCTGTTCACTTAAGGCAATGACAAGGAGTTGATACTTTCTGATGGTTCCCTACTGTTGGGAGCAATTGTAACCTTTGTTATGGTGCTATGTTTGTTTTCTGTAGTAAAGATCTGTTTTCAAAAGGCCTGAAAAATTTGGTCCAAGGAATCTATTATCTGGTAAATATCTGGTATCTAATGTTTTGCAGATGAGTACTTATTTGTATTACAAATCAGAAGATTTCCATATCTTGCCTAGTTGAGTATTTGCTCATGCAAGGAAAATAAGCCCTGAGCTAATACTGTAGCAAAACTTTTTTGAAATATCTTTAGCTTTACTCAGAAGCAGAAAAGGTCTTTGCCCTATCAGCCAGGTGTCTGTACAGGCAATGTAAGGTAAATTGAGCAGTAGTCAGTCTCTTAAAAAAGCCTTGACTTTTACTCTGTAAGGTAACCTACTTACCACTGTAGTGATAGAAGAACATAATATAGAATCAGTTTTTCCTCAAGAGAATAATTTGGTGTCCCAGACGATACAAAACATCAGCATGTTCCTTTAAATTTTATTTAGCTACAAGTGAAAACAGACAAAAAAAGTATTCCTCACCGCTTGTGGCTTTATCAAAAAGAACCAAGTGGTTTCAAAAGGGGCACATAGGCCTTCATTTTAGCTGGCAGAACTGATTGTGCCCAAACGGGAGGCCTGCTGTACCTCTGCAATTGTGTACAGGCACAAAGAGCTTTATAACTTGAGAGCTCCTTGAGTGAAAGCAAAAGGACTTTTTTCTTGAGGAATACAAATGTTGAGGAGCTTTTTAACCGTGGTTAGTGAATAGTTAAAATCACGACTGGTTTATGTTTCATGACCTATTACATATTTTGTTATATTCCTGCAATTCTTCTGTGGCAGAATGTTTGGTGGTGAATTTTTCAGCTGCTGAATTGTGGCTAAACACCTCTGAATAAAAAGGTGTTCAAATAATTTTTCAATACTGTCCCTATGTCCTGATCTGTATTCAGAACATGCATGGCCTATAGGATTGAAGCCTTTTTTTCCAGTGTGCTAGCAATGCACATATGTAGTTGGCAGGGACATTGTGGAATTAATATGCAGTGATTCTTTGGCAAGAAGTAGAAATAGTATTTTGTTTAGCATCAGTTGCTCTTAGAGAACATTACTGATTGCTTACACATTGAATCCTATTCTGCTGCTCCTAGCTGGGAAGATAGAGTATAATTTGAAATCTCAGTGTTAAAACTGAAAAGGAGTGTTTGGACATGGAAGCAAAGCACAGGAAAAATCTGAATTTTAGGAATGTGGAAAGATTAATTTTTATGAATGGAATATGGTTTAATCTGACAGATGTGAGACAGAATAAAAGACCTTTTAAAAATGCCATTAAATCTGTTGGAACTGTTAACGTGAGAAGTCACATACAGTTTCTGCTTGACAGTTACATTAATCCAGTGTAACTGTAAATCAGAATAGTTCAGACTCAAAAGTGATGTGACAGTCCAGCATTCTCATTTGCAAAGACAGTGAAAGCAATACTGCGCCCCTCTTTTAGTTGAGCCATTGTATTCCTGGGAAAGGTGTTCAGGTACCTATATCAGGTAGGTTTTCTTGTTGCTCCTCTGGTTTTGGGAGGAGGGAGTGGTGAGGGAGGGGAATTTTTTCAGTTTCGCACTGTGTTCAAGGGCAAGCTTGATGTCCAGCAGGGTTCCTTAAAGGACTGATGGGCTCCAACGGAGATTTTCACTCCCGTTGCTCAAAGCATTCGTCAGTTTCACCAGTAAAGCTTTAAGCTAATCTTGCAGCAAACCATTGTGTGACGTCCACAGCAGATGAGAAAAAAAAGGTCTGTTTCGGGGAAAATCTCACAGAGCTTAATACTAACATTTTAAACCTCCTATTAGATTTTTGTTTGCTTGTGGACACACTGTAGAATTTAATACACAATGATATCATACCTTCAGGGCAGGGAAAAAAATACAGAGATATTTACCATAAAAATAAAAAACAGATTTAGAGAAATTTCTCCAGAATGCTATCAAATTATAAACAGGATTCATCTATATGGGTCTATATATTTTCCTTATGCTTACAGAAGCTTTTAAGATGAAGAGCACTGAATTGCGGAAACCTTAGAGCAGGCTTTCTGGGATTACATCAAGCCAAAGGTTCATAACTGTTTAACGTATAGTGCTTGCAGAATATTATTTCAGTTAGTTTTAATAATTCAAATGAATTTTGGTTATACCTCTACATGCTGCTTAAAGGGAACACTTAGAATATATTTAATGCAGAAGTCATCTTAGTCCTCTCGCTCATTGATCCAAAATTGTCTGATAGCCTGGAGTATTAGTTCACTGAGTGTTACTGAGCTCCCAAAGGTTTGCTCAGTAAACTAAGGCTTGAAGGTCTTGTTTCTGCAAATAAGAGTCTTTGAATTTTACTGATGTAAGATTTCTGGGCTGTATATTTTGTTGGTAAAAATGTTTCTGGGGACTGGAACCACTTCAGTCATCAGAGAAATTAGTCCTCCATATTTATTAGAGGAAGCCTTTCCCCCACTAGTTGCATTTTGCTCCTACAGATTTTGGTGTCTCCCATTCTTTAGATTGCTACTCAGGTTTTTAGGTCATATATTTAGTATCTTCAAACCATGTGATAGCATTACTAATTTTTAAATGGGTTTGACGAATTGATTTAAGGGTTCAGTTTTATGATGTCTGCTATTTTTTAGCTTACATAGGGAGGCCAGCAAAGCTTAAACCTAGAAAAAAATGCATGGTGAGGTTTCTCTTTCCCTGTTACTCTACGTCTCTTTCTCCCTTCACATAGCTATTGAGAGTAGTATTATCTAAGCTAAATTACATGTTCATACCAAGTCAGATGAATGTATGAATTAGCCATGAATAAATTTGGGCTCTAAATTAGAAGGTTGCTAACCATCATCTAAATAGTGGAGAGAAAAACTCCCAACTTGCTTTTAAGATGGACCATGAAAACTTTGTGAATGACTGTTTCCATGAGACAAGACTCAGTGACCTGATGAATCTCTGTATAACCCTCCTCCCTATCTTGCTAAATGCAGAGCTTTAACTTTGATCTTTCATGCTACTTATCAATAATATTTGATTAACTGTTGCAGATGGATAGATTGTATCAATTTAAATCAGTGGCATATTTTGATGTTTAGTCAGTCACTGGAAATGATCTTTTCTCACCTTTGTTTTCAGTCTGCATTTCTGCTCTTGTCTTTTTCATATTTGAATCGGATAGAAACTAAATCTGGAAGTGGCATGAATCTGACAGTCCAAAAATAGTTTCTGGAAAGCCTAAATAAAGAATTGGAAAAATGTTGCTTGGCATCATTGCAAGTTCAGAGCCTGGTTAAATGAAATTTGAAGAATCTCAGCCTCCAGTAGTGAAGTTGTTATGGATATTAGAGACAAGTCAAGAATACAGTGTGATAATTGTCGAAGGCAAATACAAAAAAAAGTATTAAAGAATTGACTAATATAATACTAATTAGAACACTAAAGTCTACCCTACGTGAATATTTACTCATGTTTCTTGAACTTTTAAGTTGTTTATAATACAGTAAAAGGTCATACTAGAGGGCTGTTCTACGTGAGAAGACAAAGTCTTGCTCGGATTTGATGGTTCTTTTATATCGGCTATCCTGGAAAAGGTTGCAAACAGAGTATTTCTTTACATTGAGTATAATTTCCTTGAGTAACTACCAGAAGCTTGGTAAGGTAGGGATAAACTGGAATGTTTGACAAAGTAAACAGAAATACATACAGGGCTAATCCAAAGCCCAAGATGTCAATAAAAATATTTCAACTGGTTTAAATAAGCTGTAGGTCAGGCCAGTGTTGCAGAAGTCATCTGAGTAATGGACTCCTCCAGCACACAGTACAAAAGAGACTCTTTATATGTATGTCCAAACAGTGTGTTTGGAATGCTTCCAGCAGAGTTTGGCTCTGATTTGACATTAATTTATTTCAGCTTGTTAAGCCAGTACTATATGATTTAAATAAATGCTGTTTTAATGGCTGCTGATAAAAAGAGATGGACTTTATGACATGTAGTTCAATTTGTGAGCCTGACTGCTTAAATACCTCAGTTTTGCCAGCATATAAATAACTTTTAATTAACAAAAAAACACAGATAGCTTGTAAACATCTAAAAAGCCTAGGAGTGTATGTTGGGGAAAAAGAAAATATTCAGTTTAGAGTTTGAACGTTTTGTTGAGTGAATTTCACATGACTGTTTCTTATAGGAACAATTTGGGGAAGCTTATTAGTGAAACTCTTGCATGCTGTGTTCCAATTGCAATTTAGATCTCCAGGGAATTAATGGAATCGAACTGTATAGCAGTTGTTCACATGAAGGAAGAAGGTTACATTTTAAACACATAGATACAGAATTAACTAACAGTCCTGTTCTCACCAAAAGCCTAGGTAGCCACAGTAAAATGTAAAATAATATTTAGAAATTACCTATTCCAAGTTTGGTGGTTTTTTTCCTAAAACCATTTAGAATTTTGGTAAGAGCGAGAATTAGAACAAGATAAAGGCTTCTAGAGGGTGCAGCTTGAATTGAAGGGATTCCCCCACTTTTCTGTGCAATCTATTGCAATGTTGAATTCTTCTCACTATGAGGAATTTTTTTCTTATACCCGCATGGATTTCCTCCTGGTTACTTGTGTCCATTTCCTCTTGTCCTGTCACTATTTATCCTTGTGAGTATCTCTATCTTCTCCGTAACTACCTATTAAGTATTGCAAGGCTGATTAAATCCCCCAAACACTCTCTTCTTTTGACTAAGCAAACCCAGTTCCTTCAGCCTTTCTTCATGCCTCAAGTTCTCCAACAGTCTTATCATCTTGGTGGCCCTCTGTGGGCCTCTTGAGTTTGTCAATGTCTCTCTTGAAATGGGGGAACTCAAACGGGACACAGTGTTCCAGGTGTGGCAGAGTGAAATCATGACATCCCTTGATCTGCTGACTATACTTTTACTGACACAGCCCAGGACATGGTTTGCCTTCATTATTGCAACAGGACAACTGCCAACTCATGTTCAGCTTACTGTCCACCAGTACTTCCAAAGCCACACTCTAGCTCGTGAGATCCCAGCCTGCGTTCCTGCTTGAGTTTATTCCGTCCCACCTGCAAGGCTTTATATTTATCTTTGTTAAACCTCATGTGTTTCTTGTTAGTCCAGTCTTCTAGCCTGCTGAGCTCGCTCTTCCTAAGGTGGCTCTTGCCTCTGCTGCATCTACCTCTTCTTCTACATTCTACCTCTTGCTGTCAACCCCAAACTTGGTGAATGTGCATTCAATTCCATCATCCCAATCATTTATAAAGATATTGAATACTATTGGACCCCAATAATGACTCCAAAGGAATTCCACTTGTGATGGGCTGCTGCTCGGACTTTGAGCCATTAAGCACCACCCATAAGCATTAGCCTTCCCTAATTGACATCTCCAACATCTCCATGTACATTTCCTTTGGATGTCTAGCCTGGAGGTGGCAATCTTCTGAGCATAAAATAATGCACCTACTTTGTAGAGATTTACAGCATTTATAAAATCATAGATGGCTGTGACTTGTGAAAGATTAATGCACATAGGTATATATATCACCCATCTGGCAACTGTTTCCTAGACAGTAACTTAGATAAGATTCATGCATTTCAGAACATTCTGAATACTCCAGAGAACTGTAGTAAAAATGTAAATTATACTTTGAAGCAATGTGTGCCTGTCAGTATATTTTATTCACACACTTATTTTTTTTTTATTTAGTAATTTCCGAGGTACCATCTTTTGCTATTTTTTTTGTCTATATTGTCTCATATAAGATGTGTCATCAGCAATAACATGAATACAAATAATATTGCTAGAGTCTAGATGTAGAGGTGAATGGTCAATAGAGTGTTAAAAAAACATGCTGCTAATTAATTTACATGCTTCATGGCACAATGTGCTTGGTAGCTTGGTTCTTATTAGGTTGTTTCAGCATAGAATTGACTAACTTGTACAGTCTTGAATTGTGTGTCGGGTTGAAAAGTTGTGTTATTTTTTAATACTCCTATAGTATGTTTCAGGAGTCTTATGAAAACAGAGGAATATTGCGACAGCCTGATGTTCAAGATGGGCCTGCATCCAAGTTCTTTTTCTAATTTTGAGAAAAAAGAAGTGGGATTAGAGGACTTGAAATCTAAGTTTAGATTTTAGGTTTATGGCTTTGGTCATCGTAAGTGGAAAGAAGCTTCTCTGGAATAGAGAAGTTTTCAATTACAAATGAATTTTAAAGTTAAAAAAAGAAAAAGGAAAATCTCTCTGAAGTAGCATACCCACAGCACTTCTCTTTTTTGAGATAAAGGATGCAATAAGATTGTAAAGTCTTGGCCATGAGAGTTATACTGTAGCTGGCGTCTCTCTCTTCTTTCTTTTCTCTCTCCTCTTTCTTCTTTTTCTTAAGTGTTTCTCATTTGTTTATTCCTCAGTCCAGGTGAAATGTCTGTGGATCTAAAGATTCATTCTTTCCCCAGTTAAGTCACTAGGAAATCTTGGGATGGGACTTTGTTCTCCTTGGGTGGCAACTGAGCACTGATGATTCCTGGGATAAGTTTCAAATGACAAAAGCATGTCACTTGGTCTTTGATCTTTAATTTCTAGCACTGGTGGAAAAGATGTAATCATCCGCTGGTTTTGCTAAGTAGAAACGCGTTAAAAATAAGAATTAAATTGCACAAGGGTAAAACTGCAAATTCAGTAACTGAGCATCGTTTTGTAAAACTGGACAAATATCCTGCCTGTATCTTATGAAGATTTTTTTTTTCACTTTTCTGTTCAGCTGATTTATTACAATCAGTCGTGTTGGAGAGTGCCTGAGCTTGCTTCCTCTTTCCTTTTCTGCTTCCTTATTTTAGCTCAGATGGTACTTTACTTTAAACCACATAATATGGTAAAAGGTCTGTTATTTGACCTGGGACTAGGGTCACACGACCAATCTTAGCTAGTCTAAAATTAAATGTAAACAATGCTAAAATACACTGAATAATTCTCAACTTAAACTTGGGAGCTGCCAACTAGAACAGTACTTTATTATTACACAATAAAACACAATTAGAATGATGACTGTTAATGATTTAAGGTGTTTGTGAAATGAATATACCAAACCTTTCATTCCACAATACTATTATTGCAGCTGTACCCTATTTGTTGAGGGCTTGAGGAGACGTTTCCTATTTTGTCTGATTTATAGCCTTATAACCTCACAAATAGCAGGAATTTTCCACTGGTGACTGCATAATGTATGGAAAGGACAAAATTATTTTTAAAATTGATCATGTTGTCTGTGTGTTTCACAAATTGCCACTTCTACTCTCTAGTCAAGTATTTCCTACTTCTGCGGAGCTTTTTTCCCCTCTTAACCATGATGAACGTATTTACAGAGTTAGCTTTCCAATTATACTTGTATTGTAGTACATCAAGAGGATAATTTTTACTATGGAATTTGTTATCTAGGAAAGCTGTCATTTAAAAAAATACTAGCATAGGCTATGGTTTTTTAGAGACAAACTATAAAAACGCTAATATCAAGATTAAATTGTTTATTTGTGGGTTTAGTTTTTTGTTGTTGTTTTGTCTTTACTCGGTTCAAATCTGCAGCTGCAGCAGCTCAGGCAGTTCCCTGATAAATTGCTGTTAAAGGATAAGAAAGGCTAGGAAATGTTGCATGGTTTGACAAATACTGTGGATTCTTTAAGAGAACAAATCCACAACTGCTGTGAATTAATCTAGCTGCCTTGGTGAAGCCTCGTGAGCTCAGTACTATGTTCACTTGTGTTCCAGAATGCTTCCAAATATCTCTGATATTAGACAGGTATCCAGACATATTGTTTATTGTATCGTGTATCCTGAGAACATCGGTGGTTGTCTTTCTGCTAATCCAGCACGGGATTAATTCACATTCAGATCTTGCTTTGATGGGGGTGTGTGGTGAGCAAGACGATTTAAGATGGCCAATTTTATTTAGTTATTTAGTTTAATTCATTTGGGGGAAACAGAAAAGAGAAAAAGGCTTTTTTCCCTCAGTTAGAGAGAAAGCAAATTAGCAATACTAAAAAAAGTTAAATTATGGGAGAAGAGGCGGAGCTTCTTTGTTTAGCTGTTATGTTTTTTAAGCGTGCTGCCTTACAGCTAGGAAAACTTTAAGCTATTTTGCCAATATTTTGTATTGGCCATGGAGTCCAGACAAGTCTTGTTTTCCATCACAGACACAGACATGAAGTGCTTCTTTTGCAGTTTAGTGTCACTCTTTTGGTTGGCCTACTTAACACAGCATTGCTCTGAGAGGCTCGTAAGTAAGAAAAGCCAAAACTAGAACTGTTGTTGGCTGGGAGGCTACATGTGCCAGAAATAGTACTTATCTTAAAACAATCTTCATGTGACTGTGATTCACAGAAATTTCTGGCGTTTTTAAAAAAAACTGTTGAAGATCACAAACTACTCACCTTCATGTATTAGCTCTGCTGCATGAAGGGAGTAACTTGCTAGTGATCAGCCTGTTCTGATTGTTTGCAACATGTTTTAAAGGGAAATCTGTGGATTCAGTATAATGGTATAACCTCAGACTCACAGCCTAACACGGGCAAAACTGAGAAAGGGAGTGTCACTTGTAGTGGGGCCAAAGAATCAAGACCCTATCTCAATTTTCATTAAAAAAAAAAAGAAAAGAAAAAATACATATCGTCATCGTCATCTTTGTCATTGTTTTTAACTGTTTCATTAGAAGCTTCCTTAGCAAGTTCACATGAAAGTCATTGTGCATGTGTGCCCCCCTGTGCACAAGTTCTCCAAGTATTTCTCTTTCATTTGCTGTGGTTCATAGTAAAATAAAGCTTCGAGTAAAGTGGTGAAAACTTGGACAGCAGTTTTAAAAGTGTCTCTTGAGTTCCAGGAACTCGGCTATTGTGAATTATTATTCTGAAAAAACATGAGTTTCTGTCATTTAAAACGAAAAGGCAAGTTCTACACAAAGCATTAAGTTTTTAAAAGCCTAAAAAGAAGTTTTTAAAATGGGTGAGACTTAAGCATCAAGATTAAAAATGGATTATTCTGGTTAGCTTTTACATCTAAAATATTTGCATTACAGTGCCGATCTTTTTTTTAGAGATTAAAAATATACAGCAATTAGATTTTCTTTTAAATGGAATATCAATACATTTAGAACAGAAAACCAAACAACTTAGTTTGTTGGGTTAATTTTTAGAATAGAAGCTGAAGTTTTGATGAGATAAGGAGTTTTCCAAGCCACTAGAAATTTTCATTGTACAATACTTAAAAAGACACTGGTAACATAACATTTGTTTTTATGAAGAACATCAAGAAATATTAACTTTATAGATAATAGTTATTTTGATGAAACTTAAAAGTTTATGATAAGCACAACTATATTGGAAGAACCTTGTTTTGTATCGAAGATAATGAAAGATGAATTTTCATTTGGCTGAAACTTACAGTACTGCATCTGCAAAAATGAATATGAATCTGTGTTTGTTCTTGCAGAAAGGGTGGTTGGGCAATCCAGCATCTATTAGTTACTTGTGCACGAAGGCAAGTACAAAATCAGAAGTCCTGTTTATATGACCTACTCTATTCAAGAAGCCTTGTCTGTATTGCTCAGTCTTGTAACGCTGGCCACAATCTTTTGTGAATTGAGATTTTTGGATCAAATTTAACTAGTAAGGAAAAAAAAGTCTCAGCATGTGAGATGCGTGATGCAAAGCCTCTGAGAAAACTATGAACACACTCAAAGTAATCCAAGAAGTCTTTTCAGACAGGATGCAACCTTTCACTTACCAAGTTTTAATTTATTACGTTAACTATGAAATTAGCTAAAACTCAGATGGTTGTTAGAAACAGACATGAATATGCTTAATTTTAAAATAGATTGGTTGATCCATTCCTTAAGATTACATAGAAACTCCTTGTCTTTAAATATCCAGGAAACAGAATAATAATTTCTATTCATTGTGCAGAAGAGAAACAATACAAAGAGATTGCACTGCAGAAAAACAAATGTTGCTATATGCTGACAGAAATAGAGGAAGCTTTCCCAGGGCATGAAAACACAGTACAGTTGGAGGTGATGATAGGATCCGACTGTTTATTTGTGTTTGGGAGATCTTAACTTTAAAATTAATGCATATTACTTTAGGTGGCAGATTGTTTTACTTTCCACTGATAAAGGGTTTTTATCCTGGCCATGCTAAATATAATGCCAGTAATTTAGAAATTCAGTAGAATTAACAAGAATTTAAAGTGTGAAATGTTAATACAGTTAAGTGTTGTAAATGGCTTAAAGGTCTATTTAAGTTGTGTTTTTAAGGAATAAGGTTTGTTACCAATTTATCCACACTTAAAGACTAAGACTAGAGAATGAGCTACGGAATCTTTGGTTTAACGTAAAGTGCGTATTTGCAGTTTCATTGCTAACAATTAGTCAGACAAAACACCCACAAAACTTAGAGTAAATATCACCAGGTCTTTGAAATATCAAAAACTGTGTTCTTTGCTGCTATTCAGCTTCTTGTTTTGGTCCATGTCAGAAAAATAGGTCATTATTTCATCTGTTGTATATTGTAAAAATAGAATCTCGGTGTTTTGATCAGTTGATGGGAGTTTCACAAGCGCCTAGAAATATAAAACTGTGCTCAGGAAAGAGGAGAAAATGTTGTACTTCAAATAAAGTAAGGCAAAAGTTTATTGTGGAAAGGTGGGATTTTACCTATCTCTGCCTGTATTCCTGTTTTTAAATCACATCTTTCTTTCACTAGTTGCTACCATGCTCTGCTCCCTTTCTGCAATGCGGATGTCCGTGACTTAGGCATGTGGCAGTCCTGGAGATTTCTCTGAAGGGCTATCTCCAGAAAAGGGTTTAAACTGGCTCTCTGGCTGGTCTGTGGACTGGATGGCAGCCCATATCTTTTGTGATTTTCACTTTTGCTGAATAGTCAAGTAAAAATCCAGATATAGTCTCAATTTTAACAGGAAAACTTGGTAAAACTATTTAAATCTCTGTAAGAAGATAGAAATACAGTGCACCTTCACTAGGTCTTTGCTTGAGATCAGGAGTGCAGTTTTGAAGTGAATCTCCCTGTTGTTCACCCTGACTGTGCAATGGCTCATGTTGCAGAGCAGCCAATGCCTAACAAACAAAATTAAAATGGAAAGCGTGCTCCAGAAGCACACTGGAAAAAATTGCTATTGTGTTTACATTTGTTTAACCATTTGAGACCAATGTGTGAGCCCAAAATGGTGCTGAGAACTTTTCAAGTTGCTTGCTGATTCTGGGTTGCTTTGAAACTTTCTGAATAGATGGCCCTGGAAGTCTGCCAAAGTTAAAGCCAAAGCTGCAGCAAATGGCTCAGAATATTTTGCTGGAGAGGTACGTGTTTGTTACTGGAAAAAACAGCAGCATATTCAAAGAAAATAGTGCAGAGACAGTACACTCTGATTTTGTGGAAAAGCTGGCAGCTTTTCAGGTAATTCATAGGCTGAAAAGATGGTGTGAACATTGAGTAATAAATCCTCTATCGCCTGTTGCCTATTTTCAGGGAAACAATCTTTGTAAATAGGATTTTATTAACAAAGTATGAAACACTCTTAGCAGTTTCTCCTCCTAGTAGCAGTAATATTTCTCCTCTGCCCATAGAACTATGAATATGGTTCAAAGAGGCATATGGGGCCCCAGTCTGAATTGCTTCTCTGTGTAGGTCCACACACATATCATGGGACCAGTTCCTTGTTGAGGGTATTTTGTGCTAAAGAGGCCCTGTTAGGCTCTGACTCTAGCACCTCCAAACAATCCTTTGCTGGCCTAGGTGCTCAACTAAAAAAAGAGAAACTCTTAATTGAAATCAGAACCAAATCACTTGGCTTAGAAAGAAGGGAATAATTACAGAATGATTTAAAAAGAAGTGGAAAAGATCTGACTGGTCATTTGCCTTTCCCCTTTTCATTTGTATTCTAGTCTGCCAAAGCAGCGGTTTTGAAACCATATGGCATCTTTTTGTCTCAGTTGGCAAATAGTAGGTCACAGAAACCAAGTGTTGGGCCACGCATCTTTGCTTTTACTTTACCTCACGTGATGGTCTTCCAAGACTCTGTAGAGTTAGAAAGGTAAGCACAGAGTTTGCATATCTCTTGTATTCAGCGTTTCACAGGGATGTAAATTCTGCTATAGTTCGTTGCCTAAGAGCTTGTTCTGAATTTTTGGTGCAGGAACAGGCATGGGGTTGTACAATTGTGGTACTGGACTCCAGTCTTCTGGTCAGGCGTGAGTGCTTGGCACTGCACAGGGCTTGTGGAGGAGAACTGCAGTCTTCTGTGCCCCCTGTGCTACGTCAGCTCCTAGATGTACTTTTATATAGAACCCACTGAACAATGCTTGATAAATCAAATAACAGCTTGCTGGTAACCATTTTTCTGTGTATCTTCTGGTATCTGTGCATCCAGTTCCCACTGGTAAATCTGTGTTTTGTTAAAAATATCCTTTGTGCAGTAAAAGCCTTCAAAATTTTACTCTTTGCCGCTGGTAAAGAGTTAGTGATTTAACTATTTATGATGGGAAGCATATGTTGCCTTCTAGCCACTGACAATAGCATTAAGAAATTACAATACAACTGATTTACTTTCAGCACGTTGCTTTGAATTAATGTGAGACAGGAAAATAAAGAACTGACTACTGTACTTACTTTTGAAACATTACTTTGGATTGAGAACAATTAACATGCCAGAGGATTTCTTGAATACAACAATTTCATTAACAGAATTTATTGGGGTTTTTGTTACTTGTGCAATCTGCGCTTAATTACTTAATTCGTGTTGGGACCATTCATTAGAAAGAACAATGTCATATTTCTGTGATGCTATTTTTAAATCTTGTATAACCTGTCAAGTAATAGATCTTATCTTAGTTCCAAGATTAGATTTCCTCTGTATTATTACATTATAAAACTCTTACAAAACTTGATATCAAAATCAAATTAGTTAAATGTTATTACTCTTTCTTCTTTACTGAAAGAGAGTTGTGGACTGACTCTTTCAGTTGTAAACTTCTGTCTTGGAGAGAGTTAATTTCATTAGAATAGTTCTGATACATCTTTTGGCTAAGTGATGATATCCCTTTGAATGTCAGGGGAGAAATCCTTAATATCAACCAAAAACTAAACAAGTGTTCTGTTTAATGCCAGATTTACAAGGGGACATATTTATAAATATCTTACAAATTCTATGCGTTTGCTGCAGGGTCCTTTGCAATTAGTTCTCCTAAAGAATCTTTCAAAAATAGTCTGTTTAAACTTTATTGCCATTACTTCTTGTTTGTTTTGTTGTAATAGTCTGTGTTTGTGAATGCACATTCACTTTGATAGTCAGTGTAATCACATAATAAAAGGACAGCTTCTACCCCCAGAGAATTCTTCCTAGACCTTATCTGTAGCGCTGTATGTGCAGTATGTGCCAAAACTACCTCTCTTCTCGTACAGTCTTCAACCTATTGGGAAACTGAATGGGCATTATTTATAGTATCCTTTCTATTTAATTTCTGCTTCATACTTGAATGGTTGTTTTTTATAATAATAAATACATTTCAGTCCCTGTGCGGTCACTAGGGCTCTGATCCTGAGTAATGTTAGAGGTAGTGTTCTCAGGATCAACAGTAACAGCAATTAGCAAGATTCACATACGAGTTGAATGTTGTCTTTCAAAGCTTCCAACTTTATCCACAGGTTTGGTTTCTTTCATGATTTGCAAAAACGAAGCGAGAAGCTGGGTATGATGATATGGAAGCTTTAGTCATAGGTGAGCTAAGCTAATTACATTTACCATGGAAAGTATGAAAAATGAAAAACAAAAAGAAAATTATAATGTGAGATGAATCCTTGGCAGAAACTGATGGCGTTTAAGAGTCATTTAGTTTCTTATAGAAATGTTAGCTACTCTTGTAAGTCATTTTGCATATTTTAAGTATTTCATGAAGCTGCATAAGTTTTTAAGTAACTTCTGTTTGATTAAACCTGCTCTTTGCTTTCTTTGCACTGAGCCAGAGCATGCTATGTTTATCATATGCTCACCCATATAAGCAAATTGTATCAAAGAGACTTTTTTGTGCTATACTTGCAAAAATTCTGGGAGCAGCCCCAGCTCTGAGTGAACTTCCTACCATTGTCATAAATCACTAGCTAGATGTTTTGCCTTACTTGGGAAATTCTTTTGTAAATCAATGGCTGCGCTAAAATCTGTTGTTTATGAAAGTATGGTGAGAGCTATGCTCTGAGGTTTTTAGTTTTTCTGGGAGTCAAACAACATTTTTTTTTTTCTTCCTCTCCACCCAGTTTGTGTGATATTTGGGTTTCAAAGGAAATTTTAAATACTCTAAATCATTAGAGCATGATTATTGATGCTTCAGTAATGAGCTTGTAGCAGCTTAATGTTGTGTTCATTTTGTGATAAAAGACTCTGATTTTTTTTTTTTTTTAAACTCTTACCACTGCTTCTGTCTATTTTGAAATGCAGACTGTTCTGCTGCGAAATAGCTCTTAATTACAAAGTTATACAGATGTCATATTTTGAGTTCAAATCTCCCATTTCTTTGTTAGGTGACTTTTTTTTAATTCACCCACTGTGTCTAAATCCTGGGTAGTAAGCATTCTTGGCAGAGATTATCATTGTACAAATGAAGTTTGTTATTTGTTCATATAATGTTTAGCTTTGTTGGGAGGGGGGTATAGAAATTGCATATATTAGAAACAACTAATCACAGTTGATCATATTTGCTGGACAAAAGTTCCTCTATGTTCAGCTATTTGTCTTGCTGTATCTCTTTTGAAATAATCCTAAATCGTATGGAGAGTTTACGGCTACTTTAGTGAAATATGAATAATAATAGTATTATTGAAATTATTTAAATAAAAGTAAGGATACTGTTTTAAAGTAAGGTTTTGTCAATTATTAACAGATGTAATTGACATTGGAAATCTTTACTGGTACATTTTTAAATGTGACAAATTCTGTTCTCTGTTGTATGTTTGCATTTCCCAGCACATATTTAACAAATGTAAAAAATGTGGTGTTACAGAGTTTAGCTATGGTACACACTGCTATTTTGTTGAGGCAAACTCAATTTAAAAGATAATCTTACAACATTCTCGGCCCTTGTTCCTGATCATTTTATTCCCACCTTCTGAGATGGAGGTCATCGTACTCTCAGTTCTGCAAACTTGAGTGTTAGTATGAAAATGGTCTGAAACTAATCAGTGAAGTGATCCTTAAATAAGCTTAA
Source organism: Platalea leucorodia (assembly GCF_965183815.1). NCBI lineage: Eukaryota > Metazoa > Chordata > Aves > Pelecaniformes > Threskiornithidae > Platalea > Platalea leucorodia. The sequence goes on from NC_138827.1 coordinate 66,173,621, forward strand.
AAAACCTCTTTCTAAAAACTCTTTTCTAAAAAAATTTGCTTTGGTGTTTTATTTATTTGGTTTTTAAACCAGACCATTTGCCTCTTCAGTCTAAACTGAAGTCTACAGCTGCCCAAAGAGTTGAATCAATGCAATTGAGGAGGCAGTAACATCTGGAAAGGTTGAGTCAGCAAGACAGAAGGTCTTGGAACATGCTTAGTTCAGAATAAAGTTTATGGGCATAAAAAAAGCCCTTTATAATAACTGGGTTCATCGTAATTACTCTTTGGATTTATACTGATCGGCACAAGCAATTTTGCCTTAGGGCTTTATCCTGTTTTTGTTGAGGTAACAACAATTCCCATTGATCTCAAGCTTTTTGCTGTCTGTTTCCACCGTGCATTCAGGGATATTATTGTAGCATAATAAGACAAACTGTTTTCTATAGGGAGAAAGTGTTTTAATCTGTGACTTCATAAATTGAAGTGTTTTCATGATGTATTTGAAGATTCATTGAGAGTAAGAATTGACCAAGAAAAGGCAAATAGATTCAGGCCATTAGAATATAGTTCACAGAGCTTCAAATAGTTGAATTCTGTTCCTGACGGTAATTTCAGGAGCTGTCAAACTGACTGTTCTCTGTGGTTATGTGTACTAAGCAGTTTAAATAATTACACAGTATTTCTTAAGAAGGCCCTCTTCAAAAGGCAAAATAACACTTTCTGGCAACACTGTAAATCTTACAGTGTTCTGACAGGCACTATTTTCAAAATGTGTACGTAAAATAAAACTAAGAAAAATAAAATGGCAACCTATGGACCCTCCATAACCTGAATATGTAGGGTACAAGTTTTGCATGTTGTATGTGCTAACATTTACTCCAAATTAACACAGATCTTAAGATAGTCAGTATGAATATACAAAGTGCTAGAATTGTCAGACCAAAGGTCTGTCTAATGCAGTACCTTTCTCTGAAGGTGGCTAATAGCGGATGCTTGGGAGGGTAGTAGAAAAACATGACAGTGAGTGGAATGATTCTATCCAGTGGACTCCAGAGTGTTTGTAATCCTTTTCAAAGATTACTCATCAAACCAAAATAGCACTTCAAGTATATGATATCTCGGTATACGTACAATATTTTTACAATAGAACGCAAGAGATAGAGCTGTGTTATGATGGGCCCGAACCCTTTTGTGTTAGGCACTGTACAAGCACATAACAAGAAAACCTTTGCTTCCCTTCCCCCTTTTGTTGAGCATGAAAGCTTTGTCATTAGCAGCATAACTCCACTGCAAAGGTAACTTATTTTATCAGTAACAATTTTGAAAAACAAATGTGGATAGTAAAAAAAATTTGTAAAAACCCTACCTGTTTCTGCAGCTTCTGAGAATTCTCTTTAATTCCTCATTGTCCTCCTTGGCAGAAATGGAATCTGTAGTGAAAGAATATAGAAGACTTTTCCAGAAGAGACGTAATTGAGATCAACCTTAAAATTCATCATTTTCTTCATTGCCACTGCTTCACATTACTTTGAAAATTGGTAGCTTAAAAACATTTTTCATGTCAGTGCTGTGAACTCTAATGCCTCTCACACTAATATAAATAAGAAATGCTGCATCTAGGAAAAATCGTCCTATCCAAATCCTTCGCTGAATTGAAATCATCAGATTGTGCCATGCCATTTTATTGTGTCAGAGCACAGCTAGTAATAAAATGTCAGAATATAGAATGTCAAAAGTGGAGCTTTGCTGGCAGAATAAGCCTGAGGCTTATGGATGAAATCTCTGCCTTTTCAGGCTCTGTGAGGCTGATTATAGGATAAGAAAGGGCAGCAATTTTCTGTTCTGAAGAAGATACATATATTTGTAAAATGCTTCTTCTGACATATTTATTCTGAAATTGGAAGCATTTTCTTCCCAAGTTTGCATTGTTCCCTCTCATACAAAATCCACCAGTAAGGTAAGTGCGTTTTCTTACAGCCAGCCTTAAGATTAATCAAAGGGAAAGCATGCTTCTGTAAACTCAGCTGAGTCACGTTTGTTCATTTCTCACCAGACCTGCAGCACCACTTTGCCTTATGCTTCATTTTATCAGAAAGGTCTGTGAAAAAATATTCACTTACAGTCTTTCTCTTCTGCATCAAATGAAAGCAGAGGTCTTCATGGAGTGGATGAAAGAGGCAATGTTTCTCAAACTGTTTCTGATTAATTATTTTAATGGGAATCTTTACAATAGACAGTAGTGGGAAACTAGATTGTTTTGTCTGCGTTTATCATAGAGCATTCCCCTGTATACGTGGAAGTTGTTAACACTGAAGTACTTAATTTCTGCATCCTATAGGCCGAACATGAACTGTGATGGTAAGAGTCCTTTTTGGTAGTACTACTTGTTTTTAGCAGAGATTTTTAGCTTTAAATTTGAGAAGAGGAACCCCAAATTTCACCGACAGGACAGCATAGGTTTGATGAAACTGCTCTATGATGTATTATCTGTGATTGTTAAGACATCTTGTTTTATACCCATTCTGACTGTGGGTTTGGAAATACACATTTCTGTTGCTTGTTACACTGAAGTCACTGGTTCATTTTGTATTGTCTGATGGTTGTCAATGTGCTGACCTAAATCTTTATTCAAGGCTGTAGTAAGAGACTAAATGTTGCATATTTGTCTGTGATCTGTCTTAATGTATGTTTCTGTAGTGGCAGAAATTGTGTGTTGTGATGAGGCTTCTAGGTATCTTTGTAGTCAGCTAGGTCACCTGTGGCTGCACCGTTGTTGACAATACAATGTCTGCATTCAAATTTATTAGCAGAAGTAAAACAAACAAACAAATGTTTTACAACTATGGAGTTGTTGAATGAATGTCAAAGGCATAGTTAATCACAGGTTAACATCCAAGAGTACAACTACCTGTCGAGAACTCGTGGTGCTGTAGATCCAGTTGGGAATTTAGCAGGATTTCTAGAATTTCTTTTTTCTGGCAAAATCAAACATAGCCTGAAGAACACCTTTCTCAAGACATTGCACTGCTGATACTGTTTGCTGCTGATCCAGCAAGAGGAAAAAAATGCAGTAAAGTAGCATTCAGTGGCACTTCCCCACCTTTCTGACTTTTGTAAAATCCTCTGTCTCACTGAGACAAAACTGGTTTCTATAAGTAGAGAAAATTGTTAGAAGCAGAAGATGATGAGATACGGATGTATTTTTCTGTGCCTGAAACTTAGTGTGATGGGAATTTGGCTTGAATATTTATTCTTATTCCTCTTGGCTTGGTTCTTTTCTTTGTGAAATTGAACTTGCAGTTGATAAATCCTTCAGAGATCTAAACAAACACCTGAAGTTTCAACCAACTGAGCATCTAATTTAGCAGTTACAATCTTGGAAAAAAAAAAACCAAACCAAAACAGTGTTAAGGATTTCTCTTTCAGACTACAGCTCTAGAATACCCTGACTATAGAGTTCAACCGCTAATTAAAAAGAAAAAGAAAAGAAAAAAAAAAAAAAGATTGCCCTAGGCATTCACTTACTAAAGCTGATTTCTGACTAGAAGTTTCATTATTAAAGCTCTGTTTAGAGAATTTTCTGTTACATCAGTTTAACTTGGGTTTGAACTCAGTTCCAGAGGTGAATATTCAGTGATGCAAAGTGGGTGCTCCACCCAATGCCCTGATTATTCAGGTTCTAGAGATTTCTTTTCCAAATTTTCCACCCAATGAGTAGGGACAGAACACTTGGGATGACACAACTACTTTCTGTATTTGTGGGAACTGTTGCTATGAGCAGATCCTAATCCCATATGTAATGTTTCATTTGCAGAAAACAAAAAACCTAATAATTCCCCACGCACTACCCAAATAACAAAGAATTATTTATAACTGTTCTTAAATCATTTGAGTTTGTCCAGAGCACTTGGTTGCTTGATAACCTTAAAGCACCTTGAAGATGTTAACTTATTATTTGATAACCTGTGCAAATTGTCTTGTCTCAGACTGAGTCCCCACAGCAAAGAAATCTGGACCAGTAAACTCACGTAATTCCTGCTTTAACTGAAGGTTTGAGTGGCCATAGTAAGAGAAAGTTCCTTTTCGTCTTCAGTACTTTCTTCTCAGACTGTGGTTGTGAAGCTGTGCTGTTGTCATAACTTTGAACTTCTCTGAGCAAAATGCTGACTATAAGAAGCTTAAATCAAGATTTATGGCAAGTGCAGGTCAGTTTAGCTGAGTACAGTAAAAGCTTGAAGCTGTAGAGTATGCATCCTTGGAGACAGACAAAACCCAACTGGACAAGGCTTTGGACAACCTACTCTAGTTGATGCTGCTTTTACAGGAGGATTGGACTAATTGATCTCCAGAAGTCCCTTCCAACCTCAACCATTCTGTGCATCTGTGATTTTATGCTGTATGGTTGAATTTTTTTTTTTTTTTTTTTTGCTGTATGGGAACATGTGAAATTAGACATGTGATCTTTGCAGCGTGGCCAGTGTTATACATTAAAGGAAATGTGATGAAGATAGAGAATTAAAAAGAATGTAGATTGTTAATAAAGCATAATTACATTTTATTGTCCAACTTCTTTACCTTTGCTGGTTTTCAAAGTTCAAGATACTTAAGTCAATGTTATCCTCTCAGAGTGACCTTCTGTATATACAGATTATAGACTGTTTAACACAGTCATATATGCATGAAGCCCACAACACCTGTTTGACATACAGCCTATTTTAACATACTCAGCCTTGAATCTAAAATACTGCCCTAAATTTAAAGCATAACTGTGAGTTGCCATTGTACAAAAAAGGCACAGTTATTAGGAAAGCCTGTAGAAATGACCTTGGAAACTGCACTAATGGATGTGTCTTTCAGTAATATTTTGGAAAGCAAAAGTGTGCTAGTAGTGGGAGTTATTTGTTAATTTTCATAATTGGTGTCATTTTGTTCAGTAGTTAAAAAGAGGAGGAATGTAACTAAAAAGGTTGATGCATGTAATTTATGGAACAGAACTCAAGCGTTTAAGTTGTCTGAATATGATGTTTTAATGTGAGGTCTTGATGTTAGTCCATTAATTTTTTTTTTCTTGAGGTGTTCTGTGACTGCAAGTTTGACAGTTACCTTGCGAGTTTGATAAATGTCTCAGTGGAAACTGTATGACCTGTATAAACACAGTTGAAAGAGGGAAATGACAGATTCTAGCTAGTCACTAATCACAGTCATTTTAACATTCCTTCACAGTATAAATTAGTCTTTCAGGCCACTGGTGTAATTTTTACTCTTGGGCAATTATTCTTTCTCCAGGATTCTCAGGGGTATTTTAAATTATCTCTTTAGGTAATGTTCACTTCAACAGTGTGTGTCAATTAAGTAAGCATTAAAAGGAAGACTTACACCATGTCAAGTAAATCTAGGCAAAATGAAAAATGGTTCTGACTGTGTTTTGTTGTTTCAGAGTATTTTAGAATTTGAAAAAGTTACCTTTTTAGACAATTTCTCATATTGAGTTCCAGTATTTTAAAGTGCATTATACTTTAAAAAAAAAATTGGAATAGTTATAATTTTTTTTTAAACAATGCTTGCCTGACTTGAGTTTCAACTATATTTCACTTACTGTTCCTGATTCCACTTTTAGAGGTGTCATTGGAATAAGAAATAGGCACTTCATGTTTGGTGTTTTTTCTTTTTCCTGATATTAGAAATCTCCCATTCCAAACTTTCCTATCTTCAGTATGAGACTGAAGGCAAAATGGGAGGTTATAACAGCACTCATGAGGAAATAAAAATATACTGTTCAGATGTGTGTTGAATTTATTTTTGATGCCTGGAGTTACAGGATTAATGCTTATTGTAACCATCTTGCTTCTGGATCTTGTGTGGGTTTCTAGGTTGGGCTTTGTGTGAGAGGTTTGCACCACTAAAGGGTGAGGATTTGCACTGATTCTTACATAAAGAGGATGTTTCTGGGCTAAGCTTAAGCTGCTACAACCATGGACCAGCTGGTGTGGCATAGGGCTAGTGCGGGATTAGAAATTATTAGTCTCTTCTAATTAGAATGAGAAAGGTCTAGGGACTTGAAATATGGAAGCTAGGAAGAGGTACCTTTCTTTCTCCTCTCTTTCAATGGTTTCTGAATTTTCTGTTATGTTTCTGTCAGAATGACTCATTAACTATGAAACCTGGAGATATATTTAAATAAAGTTACTACAGAATTTCCAGCCTGTTGCAACTGATTAAGCTGAGACCTTTGCCCGAGGAGGTCAGCCAGGGAGTGCCCACGCCTTTGCTCAGGGAAATGTTAGCTATTGCCAACAGCAATAGAGTGGCAGGAGGCAGAAGTTAAAGACAGTGGGGAAAAGGCAAACCATTCCTGCAATACCTCTAACAATAACATCTTTTTACAGATCAGCCTCCCCCAGCGGAGTCTGTAACTCTGAGTATCTTGGTATCCTTATTATACAAAATTAGTATAATGAGGCAAATGAGGATATTTGGAGGGAAGGGGTTATAGGGAAATATATAGCCAGGTGGGGTGGGTTCTTCTATGTTTGGTACCAATTGTTGAAACCTGACAAGAACTGTGAAATAAAAATTCATGAAGAGTTGGTTTCTTTCCATCCCTTAACTGCAAAGAAAATGGAAAACGCTGGCAGCTTGAGGTTTCATTTTCGTTACCCTTCTCTGTTGCTTAAAATAGCAACACTTTTTGCTGATTTCTAGATAATTCAGTTTTCAAATGCACTTATCCTGTCTCTTTCCCTTTTTCTAGTGTATTAGGGAAAGTGAGCAATCAAGGAAGGAATCATAGAATAGTTTGGGTTGGAAGGGACCTTTAAAGGTCATCTAGTCCAACCCCCCCTTGCAATGAGCGGGGACATCTTCAACTAGATCAGGTAGCTCAGAGCCCTGTCCAGCCTGACCGTGAATGTTTCCAGGAATGGGGCATCTACCACCTCCCTGGGCAACCTGTTCCAGTGGTTCACCACCCTCATCGTAACAAATTTCTTCCTTAGATCTAGTCTGAATCTACTCTCTTTTAGTTTAAAACCATTACGCCTTGTCCTATCACTATTGGCCCTGCTAAAAAGTCTGTCCCCATCTTTCTTACAAGCCTCCTTTAAGTACTGAAAGGCTGCAATAAGGTCTCCCTGAAGCCTTCTCTCCTCCGGGCTGAACAACCCCAGCTCTTTCAGCTTTTCCTCACAGGAGAGGTATTCCATCCCTCTGATCATTTTTGTGGCCCTCCTCTGGACCTTCTCCAACAGATCCATGTCTTTCATGTACTAAGGACCCCAGAGCTGGATGCAGCACTCCAGGTGGGGTCTTACCAGAGCAGAGTAGAGGGGCAGAATCACCTCCCTCAACCTGCTGGCCATGCTGCTTTTGATGCAGCCCAGGATATGGCTGGCTTTCTGGGCTGCGAGCGCACATTGTCAGTCATGTCCAAATTTTCATCCACCAGTACCCCAAAGTCCTCCTCTGCAGGGCTGTCTCTAATCCCTTCATCCCCCAGCCTGTATTGGTACTAGGGGTTGCCCTGACCCAGGTGCAGGACCCTGCAGTTGGCCTTGTTGAACCTCATGAGGTTCACATGGGCCCACTTCTCCAGCCTCTCCAGGTCCCTCTGGATGACATTCCAGCCCTCAGGCATGTCAACCGCACCACTCAGCTTGGTGTTGTCTGCAAACTTGCTGAGGGTGCACTCGATCCCACTATGTCATTGATGAAGATATTAAACAGTACTGGTCCCAGTAGGGACCCCTGAATTAATTGTACAATGTATCCATGCCTATAGAACAGAAACTCAGAGTAGAAGTACATGCACTTTGAGGAATGTAAAGTACCTACATTTCGAAATGAAACAATGAATTTAAAATGGTCAGTTGGATCAAGGTGGGGCAAGAGAGAGAGAAAAAACATTTTTTTTGGTCAGATTTCTCTGCACCTTTTAATTATGCAGACCTAGTATAATATAGTATCACCATATTTGTTAAGAATAACTGAGTGGTTTAAGCCTAAGCTCAACATTTTTTTGCATAGTGTTTTATTATTTGTTTTTATTTGTTGCCTCTGAAGTCATTGCCACTTATGCTGGTGCTAAAGGCTTACACCGTTCTTCCAGAACTGGTCTTTGAATAACTCCTCATCCTGAACTGCAGTAAAATCTTCAGATGTAGGTGCTCCTGTGGTCTGGGTATTCATTTACATGGCTCATGGAGCTGGATTCTCTCATTTAGGTTGAATTTCATGACAGTGATTCATCATGGTGGGATGAATTACCTTCTATCACTCTGTTGCCCATTAGGGAGCATATATGATTTTTAAGCAGCCTTAGTTAGGTGAGCCATGCGTGATTTCTTGATATCGTGGCATGATTCTTCTAACCTGTGTGACAACGTGAGTCTCGGAAACAGGACCAGGCAGTTTTATAAATAATCTCAACCTTTCCGCTTTCTACTTCCATATAAGTTGTCCAAATGAAAGTGAATTTCCCTGGAGAAATGTCCAAAATATTACATTCTTTTCTCCTAGCATCCTATTTTTGATAGTATCAGAAGTGTTTTGTTCTTAATGTACATGAATAAGCTTCCTGCAGACAGACAGCCTCCATTAATGGAGTATTTTTATTTCCTGTCTCATTTCCTTTGTAACAGACCGTAAGACCAGTAGGTACTGTACCTCAGGTTGTGCTCATTTGATACTGCAAAATGGCTTACTGGGCAGCAAGAATGGCTGAAGAAGTAACTTCAAAAAGTGCTTTGTCGTATAGAGTAGTGATAATTTGTGCCTAGTTGTATGTATTAGTTTTCTGGTTTGAGTCTTTTAAGTTGCTTAAACAATTAACCTGTTTGCAAAATTGGCCTCTCTTAGTAAGAACCACCTTGGATCCCTTCAGATATTTAAAGCTGAACACACAAAACCAGAGGGAGAAAGCTGTAGGACGTTTCCTAGAAGCATGTCAGAAAGGTTAGGGTCATGTTAATAAAAGTAGACTATCAGCTACTAACTGAGTTTTGAATTGCTGATCCATGAGCTGCTTGCAGTCCAGACACTCGAGTTTAAAAAAGTATTTTGAGAGAATCCTGAAGTGATTCTTGCTACTGTAACTACTTGGAATTGCTTTTGACTTTTGGATGATTAGCTGTTCTTTAGTACAATGACCTTTGCTTATTGGTGAACAGGGCTGGGCAATAGAGCTTTCCTTTGACTTTTAAAAAAAGGTTTTTAGATCAGATCAAAAGTTAATGACTCTTAAAGCTAAATCACATGTGGGTGATATTTACAATGGAGAAGAATCAGGGGTTTGTTTACATTTTTGAACCTTTAAGTCCTTACCTTGTATATGTTGTTTACATAAAAAGCTGAGAAATGCCTATAGCTGGGGTGAAGAATAAGGAACATTTGTCTTATTCTTCACCCCAGCTATAGGCTGAAGTGGTGAAATGAAATATATTCTTTGAAAAGCACCAGAATTTTGCCAGTATCTACAGGCAATCATTTTGCTCTACATACTGTAGATGTTTCTTTTGTTCTAATTTTCTTTAATAATAAATACTCTTAAGCCATAATTATATGTTTGCTCCTTCAGCATGGGAAAACCTCATTATAGAGAAGAATGGTGATTTCCTTGTCTGCTTGACATCTACCAAAGGAAAAAAATCAGAGGTTACATATGCTGTGAAATATTTGTCAGAGTGACAGTCAGCCTATCCATTTAGTTGCACTATCATGTCATGTGTCTTCTGTAGCTTAATACTTCCTTTGTAATGCAAAAATGAACCTTAATCTCCTAGGTATAATCCAGATTGAATATATATAAATGAGGAGTACTTTTAAGTGTGGTGTATTTTTAAGTGTGGAATGCATCGGTCTTAAGGATTTAAAAAAAATGCTTCTTGAAAACTATAAGGGTATAATCAGAGTAAAAAGGTACATAATTCCTCCTCCCCAGTAATCAGTAGAATCTCATCAGTAAATGTGCATATTTATGTCTGATTATATCATGGGAAATTCAAGGTCATGTCAAGCTTAGTGCCAAAAATAGAAATGTAAGAGGAAGCATTTCCCTTGTTTTTTGGGTTTTTTGTTTGTTTTGGTTTGGGTTTTTTTTTTCCAACATGCAGTGTTTTGTTTTTGGTTTTTTTTTTTTTTTTTTATTTATTTTCAAACATACTGTAATGCAAGTCAGGATCATTTTAAGGTCGTAAGTGAAGATAGTATGCATCTCAAATATAAAGGTTGGTCTTGCTAGGGTGGTTTTAGTCATCCCTAGAAGTTCTAGTTCTAGAAGAACCAAACGAAATGAAAAAAATAAGAGGTTCTTTCTCTGACATCAGCTTTAGAACTCAGCAAAACATAAAAGTCTCTTGCCCCCGAGTGGGTTTCAGAGAGCGCTTCTTAGAGTTACAGAGTGGTGGAGCTTGCAAGGAACCTTTTGAGATTGTCTAGTTAAATGTCCCTACTCAAAGCAGCATCAACTAGAGCAGGTTGTCCAGGGACATCTCCATTTTGACTGCCTCCAAGGATGGAGACTCCGCAGCCTCTCTGGGCAACCTGTTCCGGTGTTCAACCACCCTCAAAGTGGTTGAGTAGGAGCAACTAAACCTATGTAAAATATTGTAATTCAGTCTAGTGTCTATGTATCTTTTTGCAAAGAATGTAAATTCTGTACCTTTCCGCATATATTTGTAGCAAAGTTGTGTTAGTTTTGCAGTTGTACACTATTGGGGAGATCAAACTGTGTGTATGGCAACTACATGCAACCAGTAGATTAGCTTAGGCTAAATGGTTTTACAAGCAGCCATTTGCCCCATTTGCACCAATGGTAAAAAAGTTTTTTATTGTATTTAAGTATTGTTTGAACAATCTTTCTAGCATTTTAAAATTTTTTCTTCTCTTTCCAACTCGGCCTCGGTTTAGTACAGGAAGTTGAATTTAATTTCCAAAAAGCCCGCAACTTTGCTGTTTATTTGAACTTTATATCATTATCTGAACTTTCCAAGTATCTTGAGATTTCACAGTTGTACTGTGAACATCATTAGAATAGCCTTGTACTGGCTTTCTTAAGATTTAATACTTTTGGCTTCTTATGGCAGAACGTTGATCTTGAGCGTTGTATTATTCATTTGAAATTACAGCAATTAATTTTATAAATTGCACATACTAGCAGAATTTTCAGGGTCTGAAATGGAAATAGAGACAAAGAACAATTCTTTTAGATAAGTTCCAAAGCCTTTGGATAAGCCAGTTTTCCATAATTGGGAAAGCATCACCTATTCATTAATATCTTAAAAGGAGATAAAGATGATCATAATTTTTAGAAAACCTCTGAAATGTCTGCTGTGCCCTCCTTCCATGAATCAGTTCTTTTGGAAACCTTCAAGATCTCCGTAATGTGCAAATGCTGTGGGACTGACTTGTGTGGCCTCACACAGAAGGAAGGTTCTGAAACGCCCCAGGGGAGGGACTTGGCCTGGGACTTCTTTGTGTGGTTCTGTTGTTCAAGAAAAGATTGAGCAATCTCAGTGTTGTTGAAGGGAGAGATGCTGGGCAGAGTACTAAATTGCTAATGTGCATTCTAACTTGTGCGGTACAACATTGTGGAAAAATTGGTAGCTGTGAAGAAAACCCATTTCACCTGCCTGTGGGGACCAGGCATTTGGTAGACAGAAATCTGGCAGAGCAAGGGTGGTGTGATTTGATAAAAGCCACAGCAATCTCTGCCTCTCTCCCCTCTCAACCTCCCCTTCTCCTTCAGTAATACACACTTCAGCAAGTGTGTAGTTTTATGTCAGTTCTAGGGAGCAACTCACCCTTTGTGGTCAGTTTTGTGGTAACAAACTTCAGGGATGGGCTTAAGAACATATTCTTTCTCCAAAGTCAATACAGATCTGAAGGCACTAAAAGTCTTTTTTATGCTTTGTTCTTAAGTCTGGCTGTAAATATAAAGGAGAAGAATTAAAACTAAACCAAATACTGTTTTGATTTTACAATTTAAAGGATGCGCAACTTCAGTGTTTGTGTTACGCATGCAAAAATTACACAGGCACACTAAAAAAAAAAAAGAGTAACTTCGTGATTTAACTTAAGTGGATTTTTAACAGCATGTGCTTTTTGTTCAGCACATTCTGGTTTAGATAAATCTGTGTTGGCAAATGGTGAGTGACAAGGAGTGGCCAGTTAGCATGTAATCACTGAATGAGTCATGAAACCAATATTATACTAATTATGCCACTATGAGATCAGGTTTGCAAAGCCCCACATTTGCAAATATACAAGCCAGTGACTGAGAAGGTTTGTTGTTTGTTTGGTTTTTTTCAGTGTAAGTGAATTGCAAAAAGGCACCTGTAAAATAAATCAGTCACACTGAAATGGGAGGTGATAAAATGCAAGTGCCTCCTAGCTGCAGGTGGTGGACATGCTGGCTATTGGTTTTGTGAGTGATTTATGATACAATGAAAAATACCTGTTGTATTTTGTGGTTACAAACATGTTGATAAGGGTGCAAGGCCAAGCTAGGATTTTCCAGTTGTTTGTGCCATCCTGGCAGTGCAAAAAATCCCAAAGTCTCATATATAAGCAATCTGGACTTTTCTTACTGTGAGGAAAACCCCTTAATGGTAATAGCCAACAAGGCCCATTACATGGTTGTATATGATGCCAGTCTGCAATACATGATTGTATATGATGAACATAAAAGGGTGCATTTAAAGGACTGGTGAGCAGGCAGAAGGGACAGTCCAGACCCTCAGTAGGGGGAGGCCTGGATCACCTTTCCATTACAATGGTTCAAGAACATCCTGTTGGGATTTCACGCTTAACACTGTATTGTTATAATCAGAGATCATCACACTGTGTGTAATGCCCTGAGAAGGGTCCCAGTAGAGTAATTGACTCTGTTTCCAGCTTGATCAATAACATAAAATCCTGAATATTTGAAAAGAGAAGTTTGCTCATGCAACCTGAGACTTTATGCTTGTGTCTGTGCATATTTAGGAGAGTTTTTGATATGTATTTTGATTTTTCTTTAAACAAGTCTCTTTGGAATTTGCCTGTTGCTGTTCAGAATCCAGCTCTGACTTAATTTATGGTAATTACAAAGATGAAAAAAGGAGAAAAAAGTAAAAGCCTCCTTGTTGATACTGTTGTTATTATCCAAATTTTAAAAAAATCTGATGGTGTGGGGGTTGGATTTAAAAGCTCTGCCCCCCTAATGTTTCAATGTAATTTGCTATGTGTAGGTAAACCTCTTAATTTCTGAAATATGCCGATTCTTTGTGCGCTAGTCATTGCCCACGTACATTTTCAATATTTAGTGATCCAAATGTGTAAAAAGCAGTTGCAACTTTTTAGAAACTTTGAAAATCCATTTACACATCATTTAAAGTTAGGATGGCCTCTTTGTGCTTAATTGTCATCTCTGAAGGATGTGAGTCAGATGTAGAATAACTAATACTAAGCAGGTATGTTGTTAGATGTGAAATCAAAATTAGGTATTCTGTTTTATTCCTTCTTTTTTTATGTTTGGTTTAATGCAAGTGGTGTCTGTTTATAAAGAAGTGATTAGTTCTAGAGAACTACTTATTCCCATCATTAAATCATATTTCTCAAAACAGGAACATCTACATAGTAATTAATTAGTAATTACATAGGAAATAACTTACATTGTGATATTACATATAGTGGGCTGTTATTTTGATTGAGAAATAAGCCCCTGGAGCAGATGCACTCTTGCTGAGAAAAAAGTTTCCTTTTGGATTCATAGGTAAGGCAAATGTGGAAAAAATAATGTAGAAAAGACTCACAAAACTGTTGTTATTTAATAAGTTCTTTTACTAAGTTTGTTTGGAAAGATATGAATAGAAAATTGACCGGCTGCATCTTTGCTTGTTTAATGAAGGATTTCATGGCATCCTGGTTGGCAGCTCAAGTGCCTGTTATTTTTTCTTTATCTTAATTCAGCAAAACCCAAAAACATGATAACAAGCAACAAATTACTGTTGGAAAAGTGACTTACATGCTTGGAGCCATGTATGCACTGTATTATTTGGAGTTTGTGGTAATGTTTCATGACTGATGATTAATTGTATAGGCAAAGGGTTATTAAAGGAAGCAGTCAAGTGATAGTAGTTTTTGTTTCTTTTCCAAAAATTGCATATAATTGCATATACTTGGGAACGTTGGCATAGTTATGCATTGATTGCAAGCATTAAAACTCCACTTAAGTTAATGAGCACAATTTTTGAGGATTATAATCCCAAGAGTTGCCATTATTTCTGCCATTTGGAATAAATACATCTATTCATACAGTGCCAATAAGTTTTAAACTAGAAAAAGTTCATCAAGGAAGGAATTCAGAAGCAATCTGTAGCACCGCGCCAGTTTCTACTACTTAACAATCTAGTTCACATGTTTTAAAAATGTATTTTGTTTTGGGGCAATCCATAATTTAAGGAATAGTTGATTGGTAGGTATGAATGAGTCTGGTTAAAAATATAACAAAGTTAAAATGACACTGTGAAAACATTCTTAGAATAAAGTGTCTCCCTGCAGTTTCTGGGGAAGCAGGAACTGGTGAAGGAGGTAAATAGGAAACAGTGAAAATGCTTCTCCAGCATCAGTCATTCGGTTAGTAATCCAGGTTGCTTTGTTCTTTTGGTCTGGGTTCATTTTCACATGTGCTATAAGCCAGCAGCTGTAAAAGCAGACTTAATTGTTTTGCTTCCCTCTTTGGTCAAGTCATTCCCTTAACTTCTCAGGCCTGGAGGATGTGCATCACTTATGATCCATGCATTTTCTGATGACAGTTAACCCCGTTCTCCAATCCAGTAAGAGGCAGAAAGCAAGTTTTTTTCTTGGTTTATGACAAGTTTTCATTCTGCTGTCTGTCCTTCTTCTTGCCAAGTAGAGTGGAGAGGCTGGCTTTCCAGCATGTGGGCAGATTTATGCCATGTGTTTGAAGTTTGAAAATTATAGCTGCCTTTCTTCACTGCCTGATTTTCACTTTCCAGGAATCTCATTTCATAGGAAGAAGCTGTTATTTCTTGAGAGGTTTCCATCCCAGTTTCAAATAATGAGATCAGAATAAGAAGAGTAGAGACTTTCATGTCCGGTTCAAAACCTTGTGTATATAGACATGTCATTACAGTCTGAAATTTCCTCTTCCAATTTTATGAGACTTTTCTTTTGTTCCTAAGGGATATGAGGGCTTCTCCTTCCCCTATAATATGAAGAAGGAAAAAAAGCGGTGCTATTGAAGTATTTTGAGGTGTTCTAGTTGTGAAACAGTCCAGAGAACATAAAGGCAGTCATTTACTTGGCCGGAGCAGGGGGTGGGGGCGAAGAAAAAGAAAGAAAAGTGACTGTAGAAACAAATAGAAACATATGAGCAAGCCTTTCCCAAGATAATTCCCAGATCATAATCATTCTGTGAAAGCAGAGGCTAGTTTGCTGAAAGAGAAAGAAATGCTAGCCTAATCAGCCACAAATGCAGCCTAATAATATATGAATATTGCCTTAATACTTACTTCAGGTCAACCTTTAAAACAAGTAGTCTCAAAATTCGTACTGAGACTTAGGAAACCTGAGAAGGTATTGAAATTTGTTAATAAAATTATTTATGTAGCTCTGTTTCCAACTTTTTTATTTATCATACTGTAAATTTTTGAAGGTTTTTTTGTTTGGGTTTTGGTTTTTTGTTGTTGTTGTTTTATCATCTTTGAAGTCATTTTGAAGTGTGGAAAAATATTAGGTTGGTTGTTTTTCAAAACAGGTGTTTTACCCCTGACTATAAGATGACGATGATTATTGGTCACATGAAACAGAGCAAACTGCAGAACTCATCTCAGAATGTTTTTGTCCAGAGTACGACAGGAGGCACTTACTGGGATGTGAACATAATCTGGGATTTAGTGGAATATTCAGTTGAACCACCATTCCCATTTAATTTGGAATATTCAAATACTTTGTTCAATTACTTTTGCTTTTAGATTGTAGAATCATAGAATCGTTAAGGTTGGAAAAGACCCTTAAGATCATCGAGTCCAACTGTTAACCTAGCACTGCCAAGTCTACCACTAAACCATATCCTCGAGCACCATGTCTACCCTTCTTTTTAAATAGCTCCAGGGATGGAGACTCAACCACTTCCCTGGGCAGCCTGTTCCAGTGCCTGACTACCCTTTCAGTGAAGAAGTTTCTCCTAATATCCAACCTAAACCTCCCCTGGTGCAGCTTGAGGCTGTTTCCTCTTGTCCTATCACTTGTTACTTGGGAGAAGAGACCGACCCCCACCTCGCTACAACCTCCTTTCAGGTAGTTGTAGAGAGCAATAAGGTCTCCCCTCAGCCTCCTCTTCTCCAGGCTAAACAACCCCAGCTCCCTCAGCCGCTCCTCATAAGACTTGTGCTCTAGACCCTTCACCAATTTCGTTGCCCTTCTTTGGACATGCTCCAGCACCTTGATGTCCTCCTTATAGTGAGGGGCCCAAAACTGAACACAGTATTCATGGTGCGGCCTCGCCAGTGCCAAGTACAGGGGCACTATCACCTCCCTGGTCCTGCTGGCCACACTGCTCTTGATACAAGCCGGGATGCCATTGGCCCTCTTGGCCACCTGGGCACACTGCTGGCTCATGTTCAGGTGGCTGTCAACCAACACCCCCAGGTCCTTTTCTGCCAGGCAGCTCGCCAGCCACTCCTCCCCCAGCCTGTAGCGTTGCATGGGGTTGTTGTGACTGAAGTGCAGGACCTGGCACTTATCTTTGTTGAATCTCATACAGTTTGCCTTGGCCAATTGATCCAGCCTGCACAGGTCCCTCTGTAGGGCCTTCCTACCCTCCAGCAGATCAACACTTCCACCCAACCTGGTGTCATCTGCAAACTTACTGAGGGTGCACTCAATCCCCTCATCCAGATCATCAATGAAGATATTGATCAGGACCAGCCCCAACACTGAGCCCTGGGGAACACCACTCGTGACTGGCCGCCAGCTGGATTTGACTCTATTCACCACAACTCTCTGGGCTCGGCCGTCCAGCCAGTTTTTAACCCAGCGCAGAGTGCACTTATCCAAGCCGTGAGCAGCCAGCTTCTCCAGGAGAATGCTGTGGGAGACAGTGTCAAAGGCTTTACTAAAGTCCAGGAAGACAACATCCACAGCCCTCCCCTCATCCACTAAGTGGGTCACCTTGTCATAGAAGGAGACCAGGTTAGTGAAGCAGGACCTCCCTTTCATAAACCCATGCTGGCTGAGCCTGATCCCCAGGTTGTCCCACATGTGCCACGTAATGGCACTCAAGATGATCTGCTCCATGACCTTCCCCAGCACCGAGGTCAGGCTGACAGGCCTGTAGTTCCCGGGATCCTCCTTCCGACCCTTCTTGTAGAGGGGCATCGCATTTGCTAACTTCCAGTCATCCGGGACCTCCCCGGTTGACCAGGACTGCTGATAAATGATGGAGAGTGGCTTGGCAAGCTCCTCTGCCAGCTCCCTCAGTATCCTCAGGTGGATCCCATCTGGGCCCATGGACTTGTGAGCATTCAGGTGGAGGAGCAGGTCAGTGACTGCCACCTCTTCGACAACTGGGACTTCACTCTGCGTCCTATCTCCATCTCCCAGCTCAGGGGCCTGAAAACCCCGAGGATGACCAGTCTATTAAAGACTGGGGCAAAGAAGGCATTAAGTACCTCAGCCTTCTCCTCATCCTTCGTGGCAAACTTTCCCTCTGCATCCAACAAAGGAGGGAGATTCTCCCTGGCCCTCCTTTTGTTGCTGATATATTTGTAAAAACATTTTTTGTTGTCTTTAACAGCGGTGGCCAGTTTAAGTTCTAGCTGGGCCTTCGCCTTTCTAATCTTCTCCCTGCATAACCTCACAACATCCTTGTAGTCCTCCTGAGTCACCTGCCCCTTCTTCTAAAGGCGGTAGGCTCTCCTTTTTTTCTTGAGTTCCAGCCAGAGTTCTCCGTTCAGCCAGGCCGGTCTTCTCCCCCGCCTGCTCATCTTACAGCACGTGGGGACGGCCTGCTCCTGTGCCTTTAAGACTTCTTCCTTGAATAACATCCAGCCTTCCTGGACTCCTTTGCCCTTCAGGACTGCCTCCCAAGGGACTCTGTTAACCAGACTCCTAAACAATCTAAAGTCTCCCCTTCTAAAGTTCAGGGTAGCGGTTTTGCTGACCCCCTTCCTTACTTCTCCAAGAATTGAAAACTCTATCATTGCATGGTCACTGAGCCCAAGACAGCCTCCGACCACCACATCGCCCACCAGACCTTCTCTGTTCATAAACAGCAGGTCCAGCGGGGCACCTCCCCTGGTTGGCTTGCTTACCAGCTGTATCAGGAAGTTATCTTCCACACACTCCAGGAACCTCCGAGACTGCTTTCTCTCTGCTGTGTTGTATTTCCAGCAGGTATCTGGTAAGTTGAAGTCCCCCACGAGAACAAGGGCTAGAGACTGTGACTTCAGCCAACCGCTTGTAGAATATTTCATCTGTTTCCTCATCCTGGTTGGGTGGTCTATAGCGGACTCCCACCAGGGTATCTGCCTTATTAGCCTTCCCTCTGATCTTTACCCATAAGCACTCAACCTTATCATTACCTTCATTGGTGAAGAGGTAAATACAAATCAGTTATTCTTTTTTAAATCAATGATCATGAACATGTTGTTTGGCCTGCACGCAAATGAATGAACTACTTTGCTTTAAAGCTTTTTAAAACTATCTAATCCTGGGAAGCTGGAGCCTGCAATTTTCTGTATAGCAGCTTTAATAATGACTAAGGAATTACAGCTGTGGTGAAGCAGCTTGTCTTGTGTAAGCAAGATATCTTAATATAAACAGTTCACTTTTCTCATTAAAGTAATTATTGAATCAAAGGCAAAGCAATCATTTCAAATATGTTGCAGTTCTGCTCTGGAGTGCTGTTCAGAATCAATGCAGCAAAGCAGTGAAACATATTTATGAATGAATTCTCAAAAAAAATTTGGAGCCTGCCCAAAGAATCCTTATAGGAATGGGGCCATTTGGGCAGAAGTTGTGCATTTCTTTGCAGGCTCCATTCTTCCTTTGGTGGTCACTTTTAGTTTCTTGAGGCAGAGATCCATGGAGGTCCACGCAGCTAGAGAAGCTTTCTACCGCCTACTTCATTTGATGATTCTGCCTCTTCAGATGGGATACAGAGCAAACTGCAACAATTCAGGTAAAATTACCTTAGGTGTTGAATTCGGACAACTTTGGCAGGAGTACATCACTGTGAGGGATGGATATCAATTGGATAGTGATGCTCTTCAGAACCAGCAACGTAATTTCCACAGGACCTTAGCAAATATATCTCTTTAAAATGACAGGAAGAGAAGGTTGAGGACACAGATGTAACGGACTTTTTCACTGCTCTCCTTCTTTCTTAGTTTTCCAGCTCAAGTTTCTGTGCCATTTTATTTAATAAATATCAATGGTATGGATAATAGTATACAGTAAATATCTTGAAGACCTTTGCATCCTTTGAGCATCATTTATGCTTACTGTTGAAAGCCCAATGAAGGCAAAAGTAAATATCCTGGGTTACAGTATGCAAGTAACTTCATGGATTGTCTGGAGCACAGAAGGGTAAAAACTCTCTAAAATAATGGAGAAAAGTGTAGCAAACCCCAATATCTCATACCTGACAAGGGAAAAATTAAAAGATAAACTAAATGCAAATTATGAACAGTAAGGAGCGATGAAATAGCTAATGATACAAGTAATGATTTCTCCCTTCCCTAGTCTCTTCAATTCAAGACTTCCTGTTTTTTTTTTTTCTGTCAGAATTCATTTTTTCTTGTTACAAAAATAAAATTACGTGGTAGTCAACCATGCAAATACGTTACTGATCAGTTT
Source organism: Platalea leucorodia (assembly GCF_965183815.1). NCBI lineage: Eukaryota > Metazoa > Chordata > Aves > Pelecaniformes > Threskiornithidae > Platalea > Platalea leucorodia. The sequence continues at coordinate 66,193,459 of NC_138827.1, forward strand.
GTCTTAAGTGGTAGTCCATAAACTACAGCAAATGAATAGCTGATTCTCGTAGACCTCTGTTGCCCGTGCACCCTTGTGGAGGGTGGACGGCAGGTCTTGGTTAACCACCTTAGCTGCTATAGACTATGTTCATGAATCGGAACTCTTAAGTTACTTAAATCTGAAATCTCTTCACATTGTGTTGCATCTTAGAAATCTAAAGAAATATTACTTCTTCAAAACTCAGGTTCAGTTGCATTTCTTCCAGAGAGCATCTACAGTGGTCATGTTATTGTTACAAAAAGTGAGGAATCAGAGCAGTCTGCTTGAAATGTCATTGAGATGTTTAAGGAGAAATGAAGTGTGAAAGTCAGCACAGAACTGGGTACTTGCAATGCACCCGCACAGCCTTACTGCGGTAGAGTTGTGGATCAGGGTTTGTTTTGTGAGACTTCATAGACCAAAATATGCACCATTGTGTTGACAGTGCTAAGTAACTTGTGAAAAGCAATATCTGCTGTCCTAGTTCAAATAGGTCATTATTATCCATGAACAAATATGAAGCTGACAATTAGTGACTGCTAAGCTTCCTTTTAGTTATTCTCTTGGCCTGAATCCTAAAGACACTACATTACTAGTGCAGAAATGGAGTCTTGGGGATTGTTTTAAGTGCTGAAGACTCCCTCCCTTAACTTACTTCCTCCTTTATCAGAGACACAGCTGATTAGATAGGAAAGCATGCTGGCTGGCGCCTTCCCATCCCACTTGTTTTTGTACCTCACTGCTGTATAGTGCTGGGTCATGTTCCTATTCATTTTTCATGACCTTTCTTCATTACACCCTTTTTTAATTGCAGCTTGTTTCTGTGACCTTGGAGTTCTACAGGCCAGTCCAAAAGATCAGGCACTGTGTTTTTAAGTTACCTTCTGAAAAGGCTGGAAACACGAGGACATTTTTCAGCAAAGAAGTTTGTGTGTATGTGTAGCTTTTACTTTTTCATCATACAGTATTTGGCTCAGTGCTGTAGACTGTTTTTCAGCCTGCTAGCAACTTCATGAATTCTGGTGTTGAATGACTCCTGTTTACAAATGCTTTATATTTGGTATCCGTGTGGCTGTTTTATAAAAAAACCTGGATAATCAATGAATATTGTGTAAATATCTGTCTGTGTTTCACAGGTTTTCGGTCCCACTGCTTTGCTGCTTGTTTCTATACTGACTTTTTGTGTTTCTTTCTCTCTAAAAATCATGCAGCTGTAGTGGCTTTGAACTCACACCTGTTTATTGTAGCCACAAAGAAATTAGATCATGTGTTGAACTTATGCTATAGGCAAAAAATGGAATCAAAAATATACCTTTTGATGTGCTTTCCCACATTTAGATACCCTTGAATAGATATTTTATTTTGATTGTTGGATTTCTTTAATGTTTTACTCACAAGTTCCCTATGCAAACTTTCAGTTGATACTTCAATAGTTTAAAAAGTATTGCAATCCTTTATTGATGAGGAAATGGATTATTACTCATTAAAACTACTTCCTTCCCATCTAAAAGCATCTTCCTATCAGGTTCAGAGCCAAAAAAGGAAGATGTGGAAACTGTACGCTATGTTTTGAGAAAATATTAAGTATGTCTACCTGTGTAAGAGTACAAGAACATATTGTTATAGATCCGTTCTCCCTGTATTCTAAGTGAGCCGGATATGAGGCACTTCTGGCCAGGAGTTGTGTAACCTAATTTGCGTGGCACCGAGCCTGAGTTAACATACCTTGCCTCTCAGCATCCAGTTAATGCTGCTGCATGGCTTCCGGATTGGGCTTTCTCAGAGCTGGTGAGCTGGGTGGAGCGGATGCATGACTGTCTGTACGCAGTCATGTCCACATGCACTTAATGCTCCCTGAAAGGGATTGAGAGCTGAGGTATAAGCATTCTGTGTGTAGACAGTACAAGCCTTGCAAAAGCGCTGTTGTTAGGTTACAGTTTTTAATGTTGGGACCTAGTATGAGGTATGACCTTTAGGGGTCTGATGCTTGGATGCATTGGGTTCTTACAGCTCTCCTTAAAGGTGGAAGAGACAGAAGAGAATTAGAACATGGAAAATCTAGATTCAGCCATATGCCTACATTTGGATATAAGTTGCCTTACCATAGTGTCATGGTTTAACCCCAGCCAGCAACTAAGCACCACACAGCTGCTCCCCTGGTGGGATGGGGGAGAGAATCAGAAGAGTAAAAGTGAGAAAACTCATGGGTTGAGATAAAGACAGTTTAACAGGTAAAACAAAAGCTGCACGTACAAGCAAAGCAAAGCAAAGCAAGGAATTCACTCATTACTTCCCATCGGCAGGCAGGTGTTCAGCCATACCCAGGAAAGCAGGGCTCCATCAGGTGTAATGGTTACTTGGGAAGACAAATGCCATCATGCCAAATGTCTCCCCCTTCCTTATTCTTCCCCCAGCTTACGGACTGAGCCTGATGTCATATGGTATGGAACATCCCTTTGGCCAGCGTGGGTGAGCTGTCCTGGCTCCTGTGCACCCGGCAGAGCATGGGAAGCTGAAAAGTCCTTGACTGGTGTAAACGCTACTCAGCAACAACCAAAACATCAGTGTGTTATCAACATTATTCTCATACTAAATCCAAAACACAGCACCACACCAGCTACCAAAAAGAAAACCAACCCTATCCCAGCTGAAACCAGGACACATAGGTATTGAAATCTGTCAATTCTGATGTTGATGTATTTTATTATAAAATCCTGTACTAGATGCAGAGGCAGATGCAACCTTGATGTAAATGGGAGGATTCTCAGAGCTAAATGTCCTCTTTATTTGGTATCCGTGCCTCAGAGGCAAATTAGACTTCTTTGTGCTTCACCAATGGCTCTTCTTTTCCATATCACCTCCTGCTTGGCTACCTCATCTGCACAAGGAAAGTGGCCAGGACGTTTCAGCACCTCTTTGTGCAATTTCAGTTCTTTGGAGCCCTTGACTGCTGCTATAAATCAGAATGGTCCCGGGATGGAAGTAGAAAGACAGTGGTCACAAGATACAGGGATGCAAACATTTGTTTTATTCTGTGTGGCTCTGCTTTCTAATGGCAACAGTACTTTGAATTATAACACAAATAGTAGAGTACCTAATCATAAAATTCCTTTGAATAAAAGCTTGCTGCTCAGTGTTCATAAAAAGGTAGGATTTTTTTCCCCCCAAATGATTTTAAGTATATTTGAAAGGCAGAACTTTTATTTAGAAGCATGTAGAGCTCCAGCATAATTTAAAATATTTCTTCTGTTAATTCTAGCTTTACTTTTATGTGGTGGTTGCAAAGGTAATACTTATTTTCTAGAAGGACATGTTTCTTCTTTTTCTTAAAAAGAGGTGAATGCAGGCTTTTGACACTAATAACTAGTCCCGAGAGAAGCATTTTTCTGTGGTCAATTGCTTTGGAATGAAACATTGTTTTTAAGTTTCTCAGAGGATTGACTCTAATAGGATAAACAACTGCAGTCAGACCTAATGTTTATGCCTGTCAGCCTTTACACTGCCAAATCACAAAATATTAGTATATCGTACATATCAACTTTGTTTCTTAAAATAATATTGGCTCTTATTACAGTACATGTGTTAAGTACCTGCTGGCCTCAAAAGATTCAATTCCACTGACTCAGAGGTTTTGTTACAGCAGCAGCAAAACAATCTTTTGTCTTATAGCTAAAGCACAAATACAAAATTACAGGAAGAATTTTGAAGAGAACTTACAGTTAATAAAAATATGCTGCTACTGAAGTGAAGGGGAAGTTTGTCTTCTATTTCAGCTGAAACATAGCAAGTCCTTTGTCAATAGCTTTTGAATATCTCTCTGAAAAGATGAAAAGAAAATTATTTAAAAGAAATGGAATCGTATGTTCTGTCAACCGTTCATTTCTTCTTTTGCAACTTCAAAAACCTATTAAACCTGACTAAAAACAACAACAAAAAATTTAGTTCATTAACTGCCATCAGTTCAAGGTCTTCCACTGACTCCCGTAGTCACTGATGCAGGCTCTTACTAATTAAGCATGTAAAGAACACATGATTTGTACTTAGAAAGTATTTTTTTATAATTAATGACAGGAATCTAATAAAAACGTGTAATTTTTCTAGCAGGAGATCTTACTTTTTGAAGTGCTAGGTAACTAAGGGAAATAAGTCATGTTTGATAAATCTTATTATTTTTCATTTTTACAAAAAGAATGTTGAAAAATATACCTCTTTCTTTAATTTCTCTTAAAACATGTAATTTGGCATAAATTGTTCATGATGAAGCAAGAGACAGTATCTGTTTTAAGGAGATGAAAGCTTCACTCTTTGTAATGACAATGTGAAAGAGGCTAAAAAATGAGTGATTACCTATTGCTTTTGATGCTACCCAATGGTAATCACTGTACCAAGGGATAATCCAAACAAAGATTTCCTAATCGTTCCTGGAAACAGCTCCCATTGTTCTTGTTCTGGCTGCTCCTGATGATGTAAGGTAATAATGGGCAGTAACGCGTTTCAATGTTTCTGAGAGTCCCACATTTGTGAAACAGACTGAAAGGTAATATGAAAGTCAAAAGAAGTTTAGAGTATTTTCTTACCCAGTCCCTAAGCATGCCTGAGCACATCTCCGGTGTAGTCCCTTTTAAGAATTAAAACTATAATCTCTGCAGAAGACACAAATATACAGCCTAAGAATTGTGGGCTGGACATTGACAACAGCGCGACCTGAGAGTAATTTCCTTTCAGTGAGTGGGCTGTATGAATAGGATTTATTTATTCAGCTCATACACAGACTGACTTCTTTTCTTAACAGTCAATATGAAAACAATTTATTGTTTTTATTTATTTTATTTATTAATTTATTTAATATGGAACAAAAGAGGCAAGTTTGTTGCTGGTCAAATCTTAATGTTTTGTGTATATTTTTTTTTTAATGCCAGTTTCAGCCATCTGTAATAAAAACAAAGAGGTTGCTCAAAACCAACCAGGCAGGGGCATTTCCTTCTGCCTGCAGTGTTGTAAATAAGCGGTTGATGGGGTGGCTGGGGCACCTGAGATTCACTTAGAACTCATGCTTTCATTCTTTGGTGTAATTAATGCTTTTTTATTTTGTCTAAAATAGAATAACTTCTGCAGGAGGGAGTGTTTTTTTATGGGTACTGTAGAGTATAAGAATCTCCTGCAGGAGACCCCGGAATCAAGAGGACCATTTGATTGAAATATTTGTTCTGACTCATTCACAGAGAGGCGTTGACCCTAATTCCCAAATATCCTGGCTGTGCCATTTGAGCTGTGGATTATAAGGTGGGAGGTGAATGGCAACGTTCTGATTTCATTTATTTTAACTGGTTTTGTGAATTTAGTCCCTCAAAATGAGAGGTATTAGCAACACTTTCCCCCTGCTCCTTCTCTCCTGTCCTCCCCCCTTTCTTGCTTCTTTCCCCTTTTCTTTACATCTTTCTTCCTATTTAGCAAATTCAGATCAAATACATTAATGTTTTCAGGTAAATTTTTGGCTTTCCAGCATCTGTACTCAGTTATAAAATTATCATGAGAAGCTGAATATAAGCAATATTTATGGTATATTATGTATACCCATACCCAATAGTTATATTGATTTAATAAGGACAGAGTGTGCAGGCAGAGCTGCCTGTCTCTTCTATTACTTCATTTACATTTATTCGTTATTTTTTTTTGTTATTTCACAGTCTAATTCCGCCAATAAAAGTGGTCACTGGTATACAATACAAATTGCCTATTGTTCAGATTTTAAGCAGTACAAGATTTAATTGATTAATTTCACTGAAATGGATGAAACTAATAACAACATAAAAATCTTGTTTGCTTTTCAGCATTAGATGCTTAATTAGTAATTTGGCAGATATGACAAGTAGGGAGGGTATTTCCTGATGGTTGACAATTCATTGAGTTGAGTGCCAACAGCAAATCTAAAATCCCTTAACTGCCATTAATTAATTACCAGGAAATACCCGGCTCGGGTGGAGTGGGTCATTATGCTTCTATTCCATGTAAAACTGTGAAGGGTGAAAAGAAATCAAAATAATGTACAAAGTGGATCGTACAAAGCTAGTACAGAGACCAAACTCTGTATATTCACTGTAGTTATACAGTGACACAAATAGGCCATCACAGATATCTTATTCACAAGCACAGTTCAGAGACATAAAGCCAGAACTTCCAGGTGCCTTTAGGTTTAGAACTGCAGTGGGTGTAACCCTATGTTTACACTGGGGTAGCATTTTCTAAAATGCACAAGTGAACAATGAAAATGTCTCCTGAAGACTGCCTTCTAACCCATGTTCTTTGAAGATTACATTTTATATTCATATTTGAGAATGGTTTTGCTTGTTAATACTTCAAAGCAAGGGTACTTTATTCACACAGGATAAAATTAGGTTACAAAAGCTGTTGCCAAGATATCAGGATTGCTAAAGCATGTCTCCGAGTTTTCTTCCATTATTTTATGTTACAGTCTACAGTTGCTAATTTATTACTGTAAATTACTTTACTAATAAAGACGAAAGTATAGATAGTCCTTGATAGCAAATCATGTCTATTTCACTCAAAGTATACCATTGTTTTCCAATATTTCAAAGGAAAAGGGAGCAAAAAAAGATTCCCCCCCCCAAGACTCCCTCTCCTGAGACCTCCATGTAATCATTAACCAAGAGAAATCTTATTTTTTATTAAATTAGAATCCTAGTCTGAGGCATGAGGAAGATGCGATTTAGAAACTTTACAATCCAAAGATAGGAGAGACGTATTACAGTTGTTTCTGCTTATACAAGTCCAAGTCAGATGAGGACCAAACCCAGTGAGCTGGTTTCAGTTTCCTTATAATGAGCATAGCCATTCTTCTGGTGACAATAAACACAGGTAAATAAAAATGGATATAGGAACATTTCATATTATCTCAGACTGCATAAAGATTTTTCTTCTGTTTCTGTGGATGGTTTTGTTGGCTAGCTTAGCTTTTTGAAGTAGGTTATAATTGACTATTTTTTAAAAATTTTTTTTACTGGTTTATGTTTACTGTGTTCAGTTTTGGGCCCCTCACTACAAGAAGGACATTGAGGTGCTGGAGCGTGTCCAAAGAAGGGCAATGAAATTCGTGAAGGGTCTAGAGCACAAGTCTTATGAGGAGCGGCTGAGGGAGCTGGGGTTGTTTAGCCTGGAGAAGAGGAGGCTGAGGGGAGACCTTATTGCTCTCTACAACTGCCTGAAAGGAGGTTGTAGTGAGGTGGGGGTCGGTCTCTTCTCCCAAGTAACAAGTGATAGGACAAGAGGAAACAGCCTCAAGCTGCGCCAGGGGAGGTTTAGGTTGGATATTAGGAAAAACTTCTTCCCTGAAAGGGTGGTCATGCACTGGAACAGGCTGCCCAGGGAAGTGGTTGAGTCTCCATCCCTGGAGGTATTTAAAGAACGGATAGATGTGGTGCTCGAGGACATGGTATAGATGGACTTGGCAGTGCTAGGTTAACAGTTGGACTCGATGATCTTAAGGGTCTTTTCCAACCTTGACAGTTCTATGATTCTATGATTCTATGTTGTAACTTTCAGAGGAGCTTTCCTCTCCCCTCCTCCCTCCTTCAACAGCAATATAGAGTATATAGTTTTAATGTACTTACATGTACACAGTCAAAGTTCGACATTTCAAATGCTTTGGGAGCCCAAACCTATTTCAGGCTAGAATGATAAAGGTTATTAAAGGGAAAAAACAAAATTATCCCTGACACATTTCGTAACAGGAGAGAGTATATTTGCAGTTATACTGATCGTTTTATCATTTCCATTTTTTAAACTTCCCATTAGTATGTGCAAATTCATCTTAAATACAAGAAATCCAGGAGTGTAATTTAGACAACATGGCCATTCTAAATATTAGGACTTTCCCTTAAATTTTTATTAAATAAATCAGAATCTGGTGAGGATTTTGCAAGATCACTTCGTGTACACCAAGACTCTTCACACTGTTCAGAAGTAGATTTGACAGAACATCCGAATTTGCAGTAATCAAGGAACGGTTCCCTGGCTGTTCTTCACCTGGATGTGCAATAATTTTTTTCCACATCCTGGCAGCATCAACACCTGGATTTTGAACCCTACAATTTTTCCATCATTGGACTTTCAACAGAATGCATGGGCAGAGATAGGGAAGTTATTTTAGGCGGTGGTGCAGGAGGTGGAGACACAAATGGGATGGAGAAAGAAAGGGGGAACTGTAGGAAGTGTACAGCAAAATAGTTCATTTCCTTATATTTATGAAATGAGTGAGTTCCCACACATTATTTTTGACCAGAATTGTGTTATATTTTTTGAAGAACCCTTGAGAATCAGTTGATACCAGGGATAGATAACTCATTGAGCCACTGGAACCTTGCCTTTTCTTTAACAAATAATTCAGATTTGTTTTTCCAGGGTGCTGTGTCTCAGCAAAATTTTAGCATGTTTAGGAAGAAAAGGAATTCTAATGGATCTTAAAAAACCTGAAGAATACTACTGCTATTCAATGGCTAGTTGTTTAAATTTAAACGGTGTTTTCATGGGACAGGAAAAAACTGCTGATAAGAAACAATGTAGTCTAATGGTAAAGATCTTATGATTGTGAGCTTTTCAGTGATCATTCAAATAATTCACGTACTTTCATAACAGAACAAGATATCTTGTACTTATAAGTGAAGGGTGGATATTACTGTATAAACTACATACAATGCTTTTCAAGCTTTTTGTTTAGATGCTGTTTAAATATGTAGCTCAAATCCCACTATCACTGAAGTGAGTGATACAACTTCAAAGAGAGCAAGAACACACCCGCTTTATCTGATCTAGTAGAGATACAATGGGACAATGAATACAAGAACATTTTTATTTTTTCAGATGTAAACTTAAGGATAAGAAAGGAATGTATTGCATTGCTCTGTTTTCCCTGCGGGACACACTAAGTAAATATTGTAGTATAAGGTTTTTTTTAATGAAGATGAAATTGCAGATTTTGTTTGCAACCAGATCTCATTCAGGAGATTCAGCCATATTTCTTTTTAACTAGATGTCTAAATTACATTTCTGTTGAAAAAGCTAATATTGTATGGCCTAAACCACAGAGCTACTGATACCCCAGCCCTGTCCTAAATCTTAGAATCACCAAAGTGGTTAATATAATACCATTACTAGGTAACCTGTTAATTTATGGCAGCCACATTTAGAAGTTCAGACGTATAGACAAAAAAGAATTTTAAATGGTCTGATACTAATCAGAATATGTTCTTAATGAGGAAAACTGACCAAGTATTTGAGATTTGGTCTCTCTTTACCAACACTTTCCAATCTTTCCTAGGAAATGCAGGGAGAGTCCATTTGAGTACCATTGGAGATCAAAAATAATTGTTTACCTGAACTAAAGGCAAATGATTGATATTATGGTATGCGTTACAGAAAAATATGTCCTTCAAGTTTCTTGTAGGTGGTACCTTTTTTTTTTTTTTTTTTTCATCTTTCCTTATTCAAAGCTGCTTTGGATCTAATCAGAATCATTGTTATCCCCTGATTATTTGGTTCCATTTGTTTTATTGCATTTATGCAGTGTAAAAAAAGGATAGTGTCCTTAATATATAGTGGTCAGACGCTCTGCCAATGTCCTTAAAGACAATTGCATTGACTTCGTGCAGATTGTAAGGAAATAAATTTCCTGACAAATTGTAATGAAATAAAAAAGACTAAACTCATTCAGGCAGTAATATATTCTTTTTGAAAAAGAAGAAAAAAGTTGTATAACCTCTTGGTGAGTGTTTCTGCTAATAGATAGGTAAGAAGATGTATATGTTACAGGCCTCTGACACACAGCTTTTCTGCCAGACTACTGTTTCACACAGCAAAAAGTGAAGCACTGGCAAGTTTGCACAATGATGCACTTGACTATGACTTAATAAAACCCGTTTTGAACCCTGTGAGACTTTGAGGATAGAAAAGGCACATAGAAATATATGATTTGTAACTTACCCAGTACAATGATTAGAGCTACTGTTAAAGGAATAATAGTTACTGCTGAGACAAGGAACAGGAAAAGGTTCTAAAATTGCTGATGGAATTGGATTTGTTACAGATTTCTTTGGTCATCTTGGCATTTTATTTCATTATTGCACACTGAATCTTACTAGGAAATTAGATAATATATGGATTTTATTTATTATACTATATATTTTTATTATATTATATATTTTTATTTATTTATATAACTGTATCTGATTCAGCTGGCAAATGTTTTTTATGTTATTTCAGTTCAGAAAGGTAATGAAGTGTGTGGGAGTGAATATGAGAATATTACTTTCATTTTTATATGTGCTGTTATCCAGTAACTTTCCTACCATATTGATTGTTTGTACATTTAACTTGGAGCAAATTACCCTGGCATTTAAATGAGTCTCTGGATGTGAAGCTTTCAAGCCCTTTTTTTTTTTTTTTAAACTTTACTTTATTAAAAATCTTTACTAAGATTTTTCAGTTTTAGCTTGGTTGTTCTCTTCACCAGTATCACATGTTCCCTTAGATGCTGTATAAGTATTTATTCTCTAGAATAAATGATGATAAATGTAGTAAAATACTTGTTTTTTCTTTTAGTCATTGGTAAAGACATATTCTATTCAAAAGACACAGAGTATGTCTTTTGAATAAAGACATTTTTGTGAGGCTTATTTTTAGACCAGTGCTTTAATGTCCATGTGATAGATCCTCTGCTGGTGTAAATCAGTAGAAATATATGAGATGATATCCTCTGGTGATCTAACACTAGGACCTCCTCCCACATCCCTTGAACATCACAGAATGAGAGTAATTGTACTTTTAAAAGACTTATTTAACTTGATACCTTAGCCCTTCAAATTTACCCATTATGCCTTCTCCTCTGTAACCTGTGCAAAATAATGATGTTACACAGGCATGAGAAATTAAGCCTTTGCCTGTCGTCTGTGTCATGGCTTTTCCCTGGTTTCATCCATAGATGACCAGTGTATGTCATGTATATCCAAAGTCATCTAAGGTGGAGCAAATGTGATATTTGATCCAGTGTATCTCACTCTAGTGCCAAATTTTAGCTGATAGTTGCTTTTGTGGTTTTGCTGTTTTTATTGAAATCTACAGTGTTTTCAAGTTTCAGGATAATCAGAACACACTAGGAATACACAGGTGTAATTATATGAGAAAGACTTTTATCTTCAGCACCTTTACTACTGCCAAAACTAGTAGGACAGCACACAGCTCAAAATTCATATCTTGTGGTGTTTGCAGGGTTGGCAGTCATGGGATGAAAGTTGTGTTGTTTTCACCAGTAAACCAGACAATTTGAATGTATGTATCATTGTCAAGACAATTTCAAGGCAGTCCATGCACTAAAAAAAAAAAAAAAAGTATAATACTTTACTGAATTCAATTCAGCCTAGTGTTTTTATGCTTAATGTATAAAATAATAATTACGAAAAAAATGTTTTCCGTTACATGAACTAATTTGCTGTTGTACTTGACTTTCACATTTTAAATACCTTGTTCATTACTCTGCCTTTTTTACTGATTTTCAATTCAGCTGTCTTTATCATCTACTATTCATAACTTTCGTTTGCGCCTGAAGGGACCCTCCTTGCTTTAGAGACAACGGCAATTGTCTGGTATTAATTCTAACTTTTAAACAAAGCCAAGTAGTAACCTTTCAGCTACCAAAATATTATCAGTATATTTGTTGTGTGCAGTAGGAAAGCTTCAGGTTTAATCTGAAGCTATATCCTGCAGGATTATGTGTATGCATATGCACACCAAGGTTAATCCCACTGGAAATAAAAAAAACAAATGCAAGTCTTCCCATCTCTGTGTCAGTCTGTACAGCTCAAAGCAAAAATTTACACTGATATTTCTGAGAAGGTATAAAGTAGTTACAATTTTTCCCTTTTAATGTTAGCTACATGTGTAAGGGCTAGACTGAGTAAGGGTCTAGTTTTGTCTAAGAATTAAGTACTCAAAGTAGGCTCTAGACATAAGGATAATTTACCATAAAATACACACATCTTGAAGAAGGGTCAGAATGAAAGGTTTATTTAAGTGGGCTGTAACAATCAATCGGCTATCATCTTATTCCATCATGTGAATCGTATTCTTTTTACTCAAAAAGAGAGGTAGAGACATGCTAGCTGGTGTAAAAGCTGAAGCTGAGAGGAAGAGATGCATATTTGAACTCCCATAGTTGGAGGAGAGAGTTGATTGTTATACAGATTCTATATTTGATTGCCTCTATATTTCCTTCATTGAAAATTGAAGTTACAATAATCATATTTTGTAGGACTCAGATCTTGTTAGTGTATGTAGACAATGTTCTGAATCTGATGACTGAATCAGACGTCAAAAGGTAGAGGACAAACATTTAATATCTGATTCCTAATTGGGTTTAGGTGAGCACTGCGTTGGAAGTGAACAGGAAGCTGCTCAGAACCGCGGATGTTCTGGAGCTGGACAAATACAGAAATCTGTCACTTGCATCAATGCACAAACCGCTCTAGTTTCAGCAGCAAAAGTGCGCGTTTGGTATGTCAGTTTGAAATTTGAATGACTTCGTTTCATGCAGTTCTTCCACAGGGTTCATTAGGCCTCTGTGAGCTTAGCCTTAATCCTTTGTATGACTCTAGAAAATTTTAGTTATATTTTAGGTTTAGCTTTCCTTCCAAGTAACCATACAGTCCTAAAAAGGCAAAGATGTCATATGATGGGTATTTTATTCCAGGGATAGATACAATTCAGGACAACGGAGGACTTCACTTTTAAATAATGCCTTGAACAGATTCCTCTGCTTCCTCTATCTCCTCCTACCACAATCATCTCATGTGCTGATAAATATGATTTTTTAAATGGCAAAGAAACGATAACATTCTTGATCATTATTTGGTTTGTTCCCAGCTTTATAATACATTCGTATCACCTCTTCATCCCAAATCAGATCCTAAAATTTCCCTCCCCCTTTATTTCTGATTCTAATTAACTTATTTGTTTATTCAGAATGCAGAGACTTCCATTAACATGTTACAATTGTCATGTAATTGAGGAATACCACTTTTCAGATATTTTGTCAAATCGATAAAATGTATGTGACTGTCTAACACTCAGCTGCAAAGCAATGGAAATGTTCTTTGCTTTTGATTATAAAGTTTTTGGCTTTTGTTTTGGCAGGTTCCTCATCGATGTATAAAGGATCTGTAGCATTCACTGATGATCTCACAAGTGACACATGTCTTATCCTATTGCCCGTGTTTTCTTGTTTTACTTCATCAGTTATGTCATTCTTTGACGCTTTTCCTATTGCATTCTCATCACTTTTCTTATCTCTTTCCACATTTGTTTCCTTGTGGCATTGCCTCATTCAGTACATTACACCCTCCAAGTTCCTTGACAGCTTCTAGATTCATTTCTTTCTTTCTTTTATGTAAAGGTTTTGTTTAGCCTTTGATTTATTTTCCTCTTGTGCCAGTTCCTTTCCTGCAGTTTCAGTTGTACGGTGCTCTTTCAGTGGTATTAACGATTCCCTGTGTTTACTGGAATGCACACCAATAGGATTTGTCATAGTCACTTTCTGGGATTTTGTATTCCTCTGTTTCTAGCATTGGCTTTTACATCTGGACTTAAATTCTTGTTAAGCTTAACTGCATTTGATTCAGGATATGCATGAGTTTTTTAAATATACTGAGATCCTCTAAGCAAAACTTATTTTTCAAGTAATTTCTCAAGCAAGGTTCTTCTACACCCTGCTCCATGCTCTCTGTCTTTCTCCACCCCCCCCATATGACTTGCCCCTTCTTAAAATGCTTTTTATCATTTCTTCAATTCATACATAAAAAGAAGCGTAGTTTTCCATACTGCTAGTACTTTTAGCATAAATTATTGTCAAAGAATAATTTTTGAGATTGCCCAAAGTAGGTGTAGAGCTTGTGCTAAAAACAAAGGAAGAAATATTTCCCCCATGAAACTCCATTGATCTATAGAGAATTACTTTGAACTCTTGTTTCAGAAAATTTCTTTTTTCCCTTGTTATAAGTTACATATTAGCAATGTAAATTTTTCATAGGTTTATTAGAACCTCATTTGAGTCTTTGTGTCATTTCAACATTGAAGGTATTGTAGGTATTAAAGATTATGAAAAAACGTGGCTAACCAAGCATGTTTATGGCAGGAAAGTATGCAAAAATTTAGCAATATTTGACACTTCTTTTGCTATTGTGAAAATACTACTATTTGAGCAAAATTTCCTGATATTGATGAACTTACTCAAAATAAATACAACTTTCAGAGGAAGCAGGTTTAGACTGACTTGTGACTAAAACAAAGGGAAATCTGTTTCGTTCAGAATTTTGTCTTACGTTGTTTTACTGTCAGTGAATTAAATGTTTAACGTGTCCTACAGCCTTAAAAATAACATAACATGCTTCATATTAATATAGTGTAATTTTTCATTAAAACATTATATATTTTGAAAATTAGCACCTTTCCCTTCATTAGGAAAGCTGAGAAAATGAATTAAAATTTGTAATCTAGGTTTAAATTCAAACAATATTGCCAAAAAGAAAAAAAGCTTCACTTTCCTATGATGGCTCTGAACTTACGCTTTTAAATTGGAATTGCAATGAAATATCGATGATGCCAGTTGTCTGAAGTGTCTGAGTCATGCTGCACACTAAACCAATCTTTACATATTGCCTGAAACTTCCTAAGTAGAACAGACCAAGTTTCATGAATAGCTTCACTCTTATTTCTTTCATTTTTTAAATATTGTATGCATTTTTCTAAATATGGCATTTTTTCCTCTTTATTTACTTTTACCTAATTGTGGAAGAGGTGAAATGGCAGTCCAAATGTTGGAGAGAGAGAGAGAAATCTTTCCAGCTGTAGGCACAGAATTTAATCTATTGAGGGAAGAGTTCCACCTTTTTATGCCTCCATTTGCTCACTCTGAAGATGTGCTAGACCAGATCAGCTGTGGCTAAAAATGACATTAAATTTGGAATCTTTACTAGCATTCACCCAAGCTATCCTGAGGTACATCCTTTCATTAGAAAATGTGCTAGTTTCAAATTCTTCCTTGCTTTAGGTAGAATTAATACTTTTTTCCAGAAATATATCTTTCTTCTGCAGTGTTTGTTTTACTCTTTATATTTTTGTGTTTGTATATTTCTTTTCCAAGTTTTGAAAGAGGGACTAATGATTTTATTGCTACAGAAAACAGACTGCAACAACCTTTATGCAACAATCATGTTTGGTTTTGATAGGGCTGTTTTCAGCTTTTGTCATTTTTTTCCTTTGTCATTGAGTTTTCACAGTGGGAGGGGGACTATACACTAAGCTATAATTACGAATCCTATGGAAAGGCAGGGGTAGTAAAGGATAAACACAGTATCCTGTTAGGAAACACTGCTTTTGTAGAAAAAAAAAAAAAGTTCTTCTAGATCAATATTTGACAGAGAAAATTTGTTGTGCGTATGTTTAAAATCCGTTTCTAGCAGCAGTAGCACAGTTCACTTGTTCCTGCATTGGGCTGTATCTTGTCGTTTTACATGCTGATCTCACATCGATTTCTATTCAATTTTTTATGCGTGGCAATGAAGTCGCGTTGGCAGTACTTAAATTTGCAGGGGAGGGCATAAGTCAATTCTTCCCCACTCCAAGCTGTGGTTTCTAAAGACAGGAAACTTGTGCCCTGGGATGCAGGAACCTTGTACAGCCAAGGAGGTGCGGGTGAAAAAGCAGCTGGATCAGTAGGAGAGCAGAGCAAGCCATAAGATGTATGCAAAGGTCAGTCTAACTGCAGCTTGAGATTCCCTGTTGTGGATGAGGATTGACCCTATTTTCTTTGGCTCTGTGTCAGCACAAAAGAAAAACCCTTGCCTGCATGCCTTCAGTCTAAGAAAACTGAGTCAATATTATGTCAACACAGAGGGACCAACATGAGCCATGTTTCCTGCCTGAAAGCCACAGCACTTCCGAGGTAGAAGTGGCTTTGGGCTGAACCACTGCAAGGCGAGTCCTTAATGGGAATATCTGGCCCAGCGAAGACATTAGGTAACACTCCACTGCTTTGGCTTTTGTTGTGAATAGTATGCAATTGTAAGAAAAGGTGTTGTTTACACCTCTATTAATCCCCTGAGCAAGGATTTAATGAAAGATGTTAGCTGCAACTGCCATTAATTTTAATGAGATTTCCCATTGGGAGTGTTAGCCCCAGAAGACACTAATATTTTTAATGCACTCATTCTGATGTTTCTTAAGGTTGCTGACAGGATCCATAATGGAAATATGTTAACAGCAAGCTGGATTCTCATGTATCCATAGTAAGTCTGAGGGGTCCATAATCCTTTATATGTTCTCAGTGTAGGCAGGAAGGTCTTGTCTAGGGATCACATGAAGCAAAAGTAGACATGCTCTGAAGAAAACCAAATAATGAAGACAATTCTGAGAATGTGTTCTTGAGTGAATTTGACTCTATGCTTGTTTGTAATATGTATAAACACGAAGGGATAAAAGAGAGTGCCTGAATGAGAACTATTGTTAGGAAAAGCAGAACAGGAAAAAACAACTAAAGAACTAAAACAAACTAAGAAACAAAGGGTAAGCAGGTGCAGAACTTGGACAAAGAAAAAAACTGAAGTTTATTTAAACATTTTAAAATTTAAAAACAGAGATTTAAAAGTAAATATCTGTTTCCTTATTGTTCTGAAGAACCAGAACATAATTTACACTGATTTACTCCCCTCCTCTTTAATGCTTCTAACTGCCAAGTTGCAACTGGCAGTGATTCATTTTGATGATGAGGAGGTAATTTTCCTCTAATTTTGAATTGTCTTCTTTTTCTTCGCTTACCTCTTACGTGGGTCTCTACTTCTTCTTTATTTAGGTGCTTCAATAAGAATTTAGGAACTTTAAATATTGTAGGTTTTAGCCTTAAAAAATGGATACTGTGATGAATATTTCCATTGTTATCAGTAAAACAAGCAATCATTTAGAAAACCCAAACAAAATCCAAGCCACAAGGGAGCTAGACATATATAGTAAGAAAGCGCTTCTGCCATGAAGAATTTATATTTTGAAGGGACCAAGTAGTAAGAGAAATGTTATTATCTCATTTAAGTATGCAGGATGAAGAACAGAGTAATGCAGTGACTTGCCTAATGGTTTAGATGTGAGCTAGGAATAGAATCCAGACTGCCTGACTCCCCAGGCAGGGCATTAAAACAGATTGCCCTTCTCTCTTCCACGAGCAATAAGTGAGGGCTATCCGTTTAACAGCCTGGATTTGATGAAATATACACTGTATATTTTGCTGAATGTGTTTTACCATAATGGGGATCTTTTTTTTAAAGAATTAATGTTGTAACTCATTAATGATAAATTATTTATGAGCTCAGTGTGTCACTGCTGGAATGATACTTCTTCATAATCAGAGTGACTGTATCATGTCAGAAGACACTGGTATTTATTTTTGGGGGAATAGGTACCAGAAAATGCTGTGCAGGATGTTCTTTCCTATATAGCCCTTGTTAACCTTTACCCCTGCAACACATGATCTAAGTCTGAAGGAGTGAAAATAAATCTGTCACCTCTAATATGGTTTAGAATACAGATGCAACAGTCCTTTTTTTTTTTTTGCGTTAGTATTGTCTAGTGTGTACTGCAGAGAACTCATCCTTTAAAACCAGCCATGGTGATAAGCAACATATGTCCTAAGGAAATGTTCTTACAGTTTACATCTATAAAATAAGTTCTCCAATTATGAATTAGAATTAGAATTCCAGCCCTGCTGGAGGCTGAATTGGGTAGATTGTAGCCTGAGAAATAAAAAACTTGGAAAAACCTGCCTGGCACGCTGCCTCTTTCAACTAACCTTAAGGAAGGAATATCCAAAGCAGAAACAAAAAAATTACTTAAAATTAAGAAGTAAACTAAACAATGTTTAGAACACACTGGAACTCCCAGAAGAGATTTGTTACCTAATTCCATAGAAAGTATACAGAAAGGTGAGCTGTAAGATATGTAGAGATGGGCATTTAAGTGGGACCTTCTTTACTTAGTACAATAAACATGATAAAATTTGGAGTTTGCACGCTACATATTCCCAGACGTGTCCTTAAGCTGTCTTTAATGAATGCCATTCTCATTAATTTAAATGCAGCTTACATGCAGATAGCAATAAGATAATTGAAGAAGTTCTTAATTTAGAAGCAGTTTATATGGTTATTCCACATGAAGCTATTCTTAAAATCAGGACAGAGATATGACTTTTCAGAGATACATTTAACAGCAATAACTGCTAATCTCCAGTGGTGAGTCATTGCTTTAATTCTGAGAGCGTCGGTGGCAGGGTGGGAGGGGAAATCCTCACTGTTCTTTAAAGGAGGAAAATGACCCTGGTTTTGAAGGATTATAAATTTATTTTCCTAAGGCCTACTGACTTCCAGCAGAGGCTCCATCTGCATGGTAACTAGAGCTTCTGGGGCAGGAGCTCTCCTTTTACTTTGTGCTTGCACAGCACTAAGCATAGCAAAGTTCTGGAGTGCCGTAGCAATAAAAATGTGTGATAATAGTAATTCATTGGAAAGAACATTGGGCAGACTATAACATGTATGAAGCTAATATATCCTTTCAAGGACATTATATCAAAAACAAAAAATCCTTCTTTCTGCTACTGCTGAGTTCAGGAACTTTCTGTATTTGTTGTCAGGACACCTACCATCCAAAAATTAGCTTTGTGCAAAGGGTTACCTCTCTTCTCATTCATTTGGATAGTTTTCCCTGGGTTCATTCCTGAGTTTACTTTCAATTACCTCTAATTCCCATTTAAACATTATGCCTGAGCAACCCAGCATTGCAAAGCAGCTTCTGTTGAAATAGATTCTTTCACCATTATCATGTAAAAACTTTTACATGTAGAGAAGTTCTCAGGCTTCAATATGAAACCACAAAACCTGTCTTCTCCCTTACTGGAATTTGCTCCAAAGCATTATGAACCTAAGATTAGAATTTCTGCCAATATGGAAGCTGAACTTACCTGGTTTTAGTTTTGTGGAATTTTATGTCAATCTTATAGAAAAAGCATTAAATTCCTCATTTTGAAATATTTTAGCAGAAGTAGCCCTTATTATAAGTGATGTGAACAAGTAATATCTGATAATGGATTTCTACCTCTGTGTGTCAAAGTCAGCAATGTAGCGACCTCTTTCAGAATGTTTAAAATTAGAAGAAATCTGGAATTTCTTTGCTTTAAAAACAAAAACCCCAAATATTTATAGCCTGTTTTTGTAATAAGATGGGGAAAAGAGTTGTTTATCATTTGCTTGGTGTAAAATAACTGAATTTCAGCAAACCTGGCTTCTAGCCAGGCTTTGTATGACCATATTTGTCTAATACAAATAATTCAGTGTTTAATATTGTATTGGAACTGCATTCTTAATTGCATAGTTCTTTGTTTCTTTAAGAAAAAAATCCCAAATCAAAACAAATGGCATTGAACAAGTCAGGTCTAAACATACCAAAACTATGGTTAGTAAACTGATTTTTCAACATACTAGGATATGTAAGGAAGCTCATATCACTGCCATCTATACCTAAATCTGTTTTTGAATGTTCTGTTTTTTCTTAGGAATCTGGTTCATCAACTGTTCTCAGCCAAGCACCACTGACTGAACATTGTATGTGCATATGTAGGTGGGTACAACTTTGAACATTATAAATGGATTTTAAATATGACTGCAAAGGTTTTACTTACACCGTGATGATAATGAAGAGGAGAGAGATTTTTGTGTGTTATTTAATGTCACTGCAATGAAACAATCTACTTAAAGCGTACTTCTGGCCATCCCTCATGGTGTTGGTTGGCATTGAGAGAGGAGGGGTCATCCTGTAACAGCAAAAGTTTCACTCAGTGTTTAGTTGGATACTTGGTTGTGGACCCAACAAAAAAACAGATGTGGAGCAAGGTTCTCAACCAGCTAACAGGAGGGAGAAGACAATCAGGTTGTAAAGCCGAGTCCTTGATGTGCTGGCCAGTTTGTCCTCATGCACTGGAGAGGGAGGATGTGGGATATTTCTTTGAAGAACAGGTGTAAAGGGTATTTGGCAAACTGCTTTCTGTGATCTTCCTAATGGCATTAGCCAGAGAGCTACTGGTTAGGAACCCTCTCTCATGCATGCAGACTATACAGGACTTAGACCATGTTAGAAACCTATTTGCAGTAGTTGAATTTTGATGAAGTTGCTGTGTAAGTCCAATTTCTCCCCTATCCCTCCAGCTGTTTCTCTAAGAGGCTTTCTCTGTTGTTCAATAATAGGTATTTTCATTCTTTAGGATTATTCATTAAAATCTTGTGTTTATTTATATAACCTGAACATGGTAAAATTGAGTAAAGACCTTCACAGGTATACCTTTTTTTCCCCAGTTATGCCTTGAATATTACTCTTTTGAGTATACAAAATTACTCTGCAAATTTTTATCTCTCATTTGCATTTTTTTTTCTTTTTCACTCAACCTATGACTCCAGCCTAGCTGCTTTATTTTTTTCCTTTATTAAAAAAAGACTTTCTACTATAGCTTTTTTTGGTTCTAGTCAAGCCTTATAAAAATTAATCTATTACAAATAGTACATATGTGGTTTCATTGCAAGATAAAAACATAGATAAATTTGCAGTGTAGGAAGGGTAGATAGAACCACTCCATTATATTAAAGTTTCCTCATAAATTTTCTTCTATGATTGCATTTTCTGCTGCTTATAACTTTATAAAGCTCTGATTTGGGGCATTTATTTTCTTTTTTAGATGTCTATCTCAGTCTGAGATTTCAGTTGATGAACCACCCTTTCCAAGGGGCTGGAAAGATGTGCTGAATTCCAGAACAATTTCGAAGTTCCCCAGTGGGTTTGAAATCTCTCCAAAGATGATTGCTAGTATTGATGAAACGGTAGGTAGTTTTGTTTTCGTTTTCACAATTCAATGAGGTTTTAACCATAGTCCACTCCAGCAGATGCCAAAACCATAATTTCACTGAAGTTGATATTTTAACAATTGACTAATTACCCTGTGTGCCCTCTTTGTAGCATATCCAACCTGAAACCTATTATTATTTTACATTTCCATTATGGTTGCACACATAGTCCTCAGGCAATTTGTGAGTGTGCTGTGCTGAATATAGTACAAGCACCAACGATCAGTATCCACCACAAAGAATCATGAAATTCTGAAATTATGTCCTAAGCTCTCTTAAAAAACCAGGCCTTTCCACAGCACCTCAGAGAGAGATCCCCTAAATTATGATACTTAAAATTACTTCCAATGCCATTAAAAAAAAAAATCAGAGTAGCTCAACTATTCCTATTGTTCTTTCAAGTTTTTGGAGTGGTAATAAGAAACCTCATGGATTCTGTATTCATTTCTTTAAGTACTCTATTTATGGCAGTGGTGTTCAAAACTTCAGGGTTCATATCTGTTTTTTTTAATTCTCTCTCTTTTTTTTCTTCTTTTTTTTTTTTAAACAATTCTCTTGTTTTCAGCAGTAGCTTATGAATTCCTATGAGTTTTGCAGTAATCTTAAGATTTTAACTTTCCTTGTGAAGAAATGTCTTGGGATTATACACAGCTCGTGCAATGGGACATTGAGCTGTTGCTGAAAAAGTTAAAGAACTAAAGAAATCAAAACAGCCAGGTAAATGCCATCTTACATTGACAAAGATTGAATTGCAATACGTTGGTGTTTTTATCCACAATTTTTATGGTTAAGTTCTTAATCTGATGTAAATCAGACAACTGCAATGGAGCTACACTGACTCAAACCAGCTGTAAAGCTTTTGGTAATTTCCACAAATTATGCCCTGGCTTCCAAACACTCCTGGTTTTAGTTTTATAAATCAAAGCCCAATCAGTGAGTTTTGGCTGTTCTGAGAGATGGCATCATAAACTCTTGTCACTCCCAAAACATCTTGCACTGAGCAGATTGACTGAAGTCTATAGAGCAGCTTACAACACATTTGTTGGAGATCTAGGATCTGGTCTGTCTTCCATTATAGAATAGAAGTATTCATACGTTTATGGAAGCTCTTTTCATTATTTTGCAAAGAGTAACACTTTCAACATGCAAAATTTACACCTACTCAAGGGTTAATATTCTGAGAGCTCCGTACATTTCTTACAAGTGGAAAATACCTTGAGATTTAATCAAGGTATTATAGATTATAGCAGAAAGAAGCAGGGGTTTGTTGTTAAAGAAGTTGAGTCATCTGTGGTCAGAGATAGTCAGAGATTTCATTAGAGAGAAGCATTTATGTATCTGAGTTGCTTTACCAAAGTTCTATTATGAATCCATTGTAACAGTTGCTGTAAACATCAGGATTGTAAAGACAAGGTTTAAAAACATAAATTAATTGTAAATTAAAGAGAAGAAGAATTCTTCTAAAAAAAGAAGAATAATTGAAGTAACTGAGTACATTTGTATTTTTTTAAAAAACAATGGCACTTTTTCATGCATGTATTGGCAATATTTCATAAATATGAATGTTCGATAACTACATAAATAATAGGATGGATAAGCCTTAATTTGATTGAATTTCATCTTTTACTGTTAGTTTTGTTGCTGGAGTCAATGGGATTAATCATTTTAAGGCTGGGCTCAATAAAGAGTTCCAAAATTGAGCCCTTCGCCTTGCACTGTGTGTGACTAAGGGAGATCTCTTTTCTCCTCTTTAAAGAACATTGCAAGCTTTTACTAATTTGCCGGGAAACCACTGTTCAAAACCCTAATGCATGTAATAAGTAAACAAGGAAATGTTAAGAAAGCAGAAAAATGTTTGTAGAACTGCCAAGTTATTTTAAGCTTTGGAAATGGTCTCATAATATGGAAAAATAAAAAGGAATGTAAATGACTTGTTTAGTTAAAGGTGAAAAATGTCAGAAGTTGAACTGGTATAATTTTTCTTCCTGATAGAATTCCCAATCTTTTTGATGAATTATTCAAAAGAAATTGTTGTGCTTATCATTTAAAACCGTAATCGATGATTAATTCTCCGATTTTTGGAGATGATGATGTTAGCCATTTTCTCATTCTGGTGTATCAATATGTCTGACAAGGAGTAACAGAAACAAAGCAATACAAGAAATAACCCATTGTACATTTTTTTTTCTGGTGTGTATTTCAGAGCACAAATCCTGTCCCCACATTCAAAGCATGAGATCATCTTTAACTGCAATCTATTGTTTACCACTGGGGGTTGTTCCAAACAAAACCCATCTTTTCTTCCTTCCAGCATTTGAAGCCGTTTTCATCAGCTACCCTGATAGATTATTCATCTAAGTCCTGTTCTCCCTACATCTATGCTAACTAATTAAACAGTAAATTAACACATATTAATATATGACATGCCTTGGTAACAGTGCATGAGGTCCTGTAATTCTTTTTTGTACCTCTGTTCTTCTTCTTGTACTTATTTTTTATTCATTGGATCACTTATCAAATAAGATTATAAATTCTTCTTTGATTCTTATCAGAAAAAAAATTGTTTAATCTGGGGAATTTATTGCTTAATAAAAGTAGGAGAATACTCAAGAGAATCAGTGAAAAGAATCTCTTTTTCCTGAGAGTGATATGCTGGACAATTTTGAATTTCCAAAAACATAAGTATCATCTGGTTCCTAGAAAAAAATCTTAAGGCATTACAAATTTCTTCTTCAGCAAACAGGCGAAGTTTGAACAAAATAAAAATGCTTTTGAAGAGAAAATGAGGAAAGAGAAAGAGAAATGAGCCCCAAAGTTAAATTGCAAAGTTTGAGAAGTACATGTTATTAATATAACAATTCTGCTTTTAAAGCAAATAGTGAAGTGATAGTTTAGAAATCATGTTTTTTTCACAGCTTTCCTGGCTTCTCTTTTTCTCTACAGCTGGCTTCCAGTTGGTTTAGTATTTGACATCAAGCGCATTTCTAAATGAATTCTGAAGAATGACTTGGGAATTGTCAGATGATGGAACATCAATCTCAGATGTCCTGAATAAATGGAAAAAAAGCTTGGGTTTGATGTTTTCTGAAATACAGGTATTGGCTGATGGAGCAGAATTACATTACCAAATCAAAATGTTCCAGGTTAAATTTTCAAAGACATAAATGATATAACATAAAATTATATTTTCCTGTTTAAGTAGGATGGCAAGTGAAAATTCACTTTGACTTTTGTTCAATTAGACATATGTCTCGGGAAAACGTCACCTAAAGTACCTGACATTTAAAAATCTGGAATTCGGTTGCTAAAAAGTCCATTTAGCAAACTCTACTGCCTTTTGTCAAAAAATGGGCTGAGAGGCTTACGTAGCACATAAAGCTCTATTTTTACACTGGATAACTTGGTGAGTTTCCCATAAAGTCACTAAGAGCCTGTGAACGTTCAGTAGTTCTATCCAGAACAAGGTTACAACAAGGGACACAGTTTTGAAACGGATGCTCAGAATTATGTGTACAGTTCTTTGTCATTCTTTGACGGAAATATTCCATGCTTATTTTGGATCTCTTATGACATATTGAGCACTACATTTATTTAGAATCAAATCCTTTGGAATCAACACGCGAATATAACAGGGTTGATGTAAAGGCACGAACTCTGGCCTTTCGCAACATGTCAGTTGGTAAGTTCAGCTGATCAGTAAATTTGGTCCAAAGCTTTTAAAGACACTTTCCCGAACACTTCAAAGCAATCTATTTTTTCACTGACATTGTGTACCAAAGAAGCTGTTTTGGTGTGATTCATATCCTGGTGTTTATAAACACTGATAATTTCTGCACTGAATGATGTTTCCACTTAATGTGGAAGAAATGAACAATATATGTTCTTAAATATCTTCATGTTAACATGTTCCACCTTGAAGTTCGATATTGAGTGTTTACCATTCCAACTGAGATCACTCTTTTATGACTCTCTAGTTAAAGTAACTCACCATCATACAGTGCTGTTACTTCGTACTGCTCTGTTGGTTTCGTAGGCTTTGCAAGGCACTGGCTACACAACCTATGGACAGATTACTCTGGCTGCCCTAGCCACCCTACTTCAATTTGTGCTGAAGATTGCCAGTAAGATCATTTACTATGCCCATCAGTCAGACAGTATCCTTCTTGTCACTTCTTTCTTTCTAACCTCTGAAATGACACTGTTTTTCAGTACATTTGGCTAGCATACCTACAGGCTTTTCCCCTAAGGCAAGTTGCCAACTAATTGCTATTAACTTGAATACAGTAACAAAAAAGAGTTATCAGCTAGAATTTTCTGATTTTCCTGATTTTTTTTTTTTTTTTTTTTTTTGGTTTAGCTTGGGTGGGGTTTTTTTTTTGGGAGGGGGGGAGATGTTTGGGGGTTTTTTGTTTGGGTTTTTTTGTGGGTTTTGTTGCTTGGTTTTTTTTCTGGTAAAACTGTAAACTCTCCAGTGTAAAGGCAGTGTCTCTCCAGATTCCTCCAGCATGTAGTCCTGATCCTTTATGGAGTTCTAAATATTACAGAATACAACTAAATGGTGATAATAAATAATAATCTACTCATTTAAGCACTGATTATCACTATTAAGGTGGAGTTAGTAACTGTTTTGTGTGAGAGTTCATTCTGAGTGAAAAAAAACCCTAACAAAAAAAAGCACATCATCTTTTACTGCAGCCAAATATTTGTAAACTGAAGTTGCTGAGAGCCTAAGTGGTAACCGTCATCTTGCAAACAGATGGGACAGTCCTGTGTTTGTGAACTTTTGCCCTGGGAAGCAAGAGGGTAAAGGAAAGGAGGGAGGAGAAAATAGAAGAAATGCTCAGTAATTATTACTTATTGCACGGTATTACCTTGCAATTATTGTTTCATTCAGGCATATGTGTGTAATAAATCTCTAGAAATAGTCCCAGAGTAATTAAGATACGGCAGGTAGGTGTAATTTTGAAAATTGCTGCTGGATGTTTGTATAGTTGTTGGCTTGGTTCCTTTTTCTTAGCCACAGTAAACAGAGTGACAGAGTGGTGTGCTAGACTATTAATGATGTCATAGATTAAATTATGTTCTATAAACAGAAATTTACACCCTGTACTTTCAACTGAACAATCATTTAAAATTTGAAATAAAGAGTCTGCACTTTTTATCTCTTTCAATCTTCTACTTTGAAGTCTAAATCAATTAAATTCATAGGGTTTGTGAGGTTGTCTTAGTGTGGTCTAAAATTTAGGTGAGAAGGTAATGTATTTAAGAATGATCAATTTGCTGTGCCGTAATGTTAAGTGCTCCTCTACTTTAAAGAGTGAACTTGGTTACAGAATATCTTCATTTTTGATGTTCTAGAATTCCCTATAATGCCATTAATGCAGGTTGTTGGTATTCACTGTTAGGTTTTTTACATCCTGTTTCATAACTGGCAATGCCACACTGTTTCATACACAGTGAAACGGTTACCGCTTTTGACTCTGGTTAGGTAGGAAGTATTTTGTACAGAGACTCATACATGAAATCTACCAGTGGTTTTGTTCATTACCTTACGCTTTCTGAAATATGCTTTATTATTTTGTAGCATCCTAACATGCTCATCATCTCTCTCTCTCAAACTCCACTGACCCTGTTCCTCCAACCATTACAAATTGTCCGCAGGCTATCACCATAACCACTGAGACACATCCAGTACAAGTCAGCTGGGAACAACCTGAAATTAGTGCCAACGGTGGTGATGCTTCTATATCCAATGCCTCCTGCTTCCAGCACAGAACTTGTCGGGTTCAGAATACAGCCCATGATGAAGCTGGAAACACAGCCTTTTGCTGGTTTAAAGTAACTATCAAAAGTAAGTGCTATTTTAGGATAAGGTTTAACAAATTTGGCTCTGGGTACTGCTGCCTCTTTCATAGTTCAGTTTCCAGTACCAAACTCAGTGTCTGTGTTTGTTTCCATGCACAGTTTGATATCAGGTCCACTATACCAAACAGCATGAATATTTTAGGTTTAAAAATAGTTCTCTGCTTAAAGCTTTTGATGCTAGTGAACCAGCTCCTTCATGGAGTATCACTTTATTAGTTCAGGGAAACACTTGTTTACTAGGGAAGAATTTTTATAAAAATTGTTATTTTACCATTGGCTTGAGTCATAATCAGTTGAGGGCTTCACTGATCAATGACCTCTAGTTGTCTTCACTGCAGTTTGATCACTGTGCTTGATGCCATGGACAGGCTCCTGTACTGTTTGTATTCTCACTAATAAAGCCCTACATTTACATAGTGAGGATTTCCAACATTTTAGAATGCAACAATGAAATACACTGAGCAATAATACGATGATGTACTATCTCAAGCACACATTTGCTTGGAAAGCTATTGCTGTTGTTGCAGCCCCTCTGGAGCATCCTGCTCATGTGGATATTCTCTTTAAGCACTTCATTAATTCGTTTAAGCACTTCTGGTCACTTGTTCAACAAAGGTAAGTTTAAAGCAGTTTAAGCTGTGTAATCAGGCTCAGACTTAGCGCCAAAGTGACTGAGGTGTGCCTAGGAAGGCCATTAGGCCTTTCTTCAGCAGGAGAGGGCCAAGAGGGTGGCAGATTTGGTAAAGAACATTTGTAAATGTTATTACTTCCACTTGAGAGTGTATCATTTCCAGGAACACAGAAGTTTTAAAATTAATTTAAGAGTGTTCCTATAAAAAACTGATAGCTTTTAAGCATCAGATTGATTATCAGTCCTATTTGTGTAGCTAATCACTCTAATATGCAGAAACAAATGCTTTCCAGTCAGCAGAACTTTTGAGAAGGTTTTCAAGCTTAGTGCTCTAAATTCAATGAGCATTTTTAAAATGCAACCATATGTTCTGAATTAAGGTCATAACATTGAAAAAGTAGTTACTATAAAAGTGGAAAAAAAGAAAGCTACTTCCTCTGGCTTGGTTTCTTATAGAAGACAAAGCATGGCTACAAAGGTTCGATGACATGATGGCAGAACATGAAAGAAGTTTATTGAGGATGGGAACTACTTCCAATAAAACATCAGGAATGGCTTTAGTAGAACTTCCAAAAAGCTTTTTAGATGTCTGAAGTTTGCATGTTCTCTTTGATTTCCGGTATATTAAAAAGTCCTACAAACATATTCAGTGCTACTTAGCCTTGTATTCTGTAGGTATCGTCAGTTAACCTGCTTTTTAAATTCTATGGCAATAGTCTTATGCTTATTTCATTGTGAGTTTCAGATGGAAGTTGTGGTTTCTTGGGGTTTCTTATATGTACATATATTGTAAACATATTTTATGAAAATACAGTTTATTACCTGCCAAACCTGAGGAGGACTTCACTTTGGGAAGTAAAATAAAAACAAAGGTTAAGGTTGAAGGTAGTGTTAATGTCTTTGACAGTGGTTTGCTGCAAATGGTTTTACCTGTTTGAATGTAGAAATCTGAGTGCTACAATAAATTCACAATGTTTTTATTTTGCTTGTACGTGTTGTTTAGGAGTAAAGTAATAACATAGGTTGTCTTAGCCAGAATAATACTGCACCAGTTGTGACCAGCCAAGATGACTGGGTTCTTCAAGCTCTCTCCCTTATTTATTTTAGAAAATGAGTTTGGCTGCTTATCAGGAAGTGACTTCAGTAAGGAAGCACAGTAATTCAATTATCAAGCACTCCTTTTTCTAACTCTTCCAACAAAATGCATATGAACTCAATGTAAGAAAAACATTTATTTGCAGCTTCTTGTCTTCAATAAGTCGTTCTGTTACATGCAGCATGGTTCACCCTAGAAGGTTATCTGTCATGAGGGAGGCAGGGGGAAGAATGAAAAATTCTAAGAGCACCTAAAATATATTATTCCGTTGTAGACAGTGATACTACTTCCAGGCAAAGTAGCTCAGTCATCTGTTTGGAGGAAATTCCTCCAGCTCCCTGGGCCTTGTACCCTTTGTTCCTGATTGTCTTCAGACAAGCAATCGGAAAATCTCTAGCTTGGGGACTGTATTGCCCCCAGGGCTGCTGTTGCTTTTTGTCAAATATCAAATTTGGATTGCTGAAATCGCAATGTGTCCTCTAAAGATTGTTGTTAACACATTTTAAGGAACTGAAATAATGATAAAAATCAGAGAACGTTCCGAGCAATTCACAGTCACTGTTCAAAGTTCACACTCTCTTGCTGTCAGTGAGAGGGAAAACAGCCATATAAGAGTCAATTCACAAAAATACATGACAGGCAGCAGAAGTCTCTTTCTTAAGAGGAAATCTAGCTTTGGAGAAAGCTTCTGATGTCTATGGGTATTTTTTTTTTTTTTTTTGACCATTTTTACTTTATTTTCTTCACACACATAAATTCACAAAAAATAATTATCCATACTATGTGTTGAAAAAAACAGTGTCAAATTCATCTGTATTTTCATTTTGGTAGATAAATCATCTTTGCTCCACTTTCAGTATTATGTATGGCTACAACATACAACTACCTGACCTCTGTGAATAGTGGAACAGATAAGCTTATCATATATTGACAAAGTTGGAAAGAACTCCTTATTTTTTTTTTTTAATATTAATTTGAAGTATAGGGACCATCTGGAGGTTTTGTGACTAAGAATTCATAGCCCCTCCAATATGCTTTTCATGCATGGTCAGCAATGTGCCAGCAAGATTTGTTAAGTACCCATTCTGCAGCTAACATGAAGAAAGCTGTAAGCAGAACCTAGCACTCCTGTGTCCATAGTTGAATATTTACCATTCTGGGGAGAAATACACGGAAAGAATAATAGGCAGTGCGTTGTAGGAGAGAACAAAAACATCTGAAGAGCCATGTTGTCTGAACAGACCCAAAATAATTAACTAACTAAGGGAATATTTTCACTTCTTTATAAAAATATAGTTAGAAGATAGCTATGGCAGATATTTTTCCAACAATTGGTACTTTTCTATACTAATTTAAAGAAACAAGCAGAATACGAACTTGTGGCCTTTTGGACTCTCCATTGCAGCAGGCTGCAATTTTACTTCTTCTCAGCACTTCAGATGCATTGCTGAAGACAAGGCAAATGTTATAGTATAGGGATTTAGTTAGGAACTTAAAAGAGGAAAAGGGAGATCATCACAGAGGCTCAGAACAACATTGGAAAGAAACAGGAATGTCAGCTTATAGCTAAACGATATCGTAATTTAGGATACTGGATATAATAATCTTGGGAAAGAGGTGAATGCGCAAAGATTTATAAGTAGGTCAAAGTAAGCGTCCTGCCTGCCTCAGCTGACAGAGCGTATTGATTCCTTTGGAAGGGTGCCTTTATGGAGACATTTTTGCCTAACCTAGCTGCATGAATCAGCAATCTGACACTGCCGCTTTGCAACGGGACGAGAGCTGGACCGAGGTCTTAGTGACTAGTCTGAGTAGTTATGTTACTGGGACAACAAGTGTAAACTTCAGCTGTTTGGAGACCTTTCCAAGGAGAATACTGGCACAGTCCTGCTATAAGGAAAACTGGAGTTTTGCAGCTTGTGCATCACAGACGCTAACAAATCTTGGTGCTGTTGTGATCAGATAAAGAAAAAAATTTGTAAGCTAATTAGGTTGGGCTGGGGAAAAAAAACAAACTCTGGAGTCATGGAAGGGCCATGTTGTTTGAAACAGTCTGAAAGGAAAAAAGTTCTGTTTCAAAAATTATCCTGGCAAATTCTTCTCCTTTCCAAGAGTAGACAGATGAGTGTTTTAGATATAAAAGCATGATTTACAAATTGAATATAAACCTGAAATGGTTTAAGAGTTAAACTACGAAGTAGGCATTCGCTGTTTTTAAGCTGAAATGGGACAGGATACCCACTCGAAGGGGTTAACCGACACAGTAGATCTGCTTTGTTATATCCAGTGTGTAAATGGAATAGTACAGAAACACTGATAATATGGTTGTGCTGCTGAGAGGCCAGTGTTGTGGGAGGACAGTCACCTTTGTGAGGGCAGCTGGGGCTGGAGCTGGGGGTAGGAACATAAAGGCATAATTCTTTAGAGTTCATTCAACACTGCTGTTACAGACTCATCATAAAGCTTAAATAGTGTGTTTGAAGGGAGTTAAGAAAAATAAATCTATCCAGAGCCTTTGAAAGATGGCTCTAGAACCTGAAGAAAACAGCTGGTAGGAAAGTAGGAGTTTGCATTTAGAGCAGATCTGAATGGTAGATAGGACTGTTTTATTTATAAGATAGACCTACACTGCAATCAGGGATTTAAAAACAGGGATCTGCACCAGCAATTAAAGCATCTGTGATGAGAACAGCTTTAATCTACTAAGTTTGAAATGATATTACAGGTTGACAAACGGAAAATGTCAGGGAAGAATAAACCCAAGGTATGTTGGCTATAATGACAAAAGACCAGAGAGAAGGGAATATGGGAGATTTTATCATTTCAGAATTTTCTTTTTGTGTTCCGTATTTTTTGATGAGTGGTATGTATTTTCATTCTGTGTTCCATATTTTATCATAGCCTCTTCAATATAATGACCTTCTCTCCCAGGAAAATTATTTTTTAGTGAATAACTTCAACTTGTTCTAAAAGCAAACAATTCTTTCCTTCACTGTTTCCTTAATATTTGGAAATTGTGATGCAGTAGAATAACTTAAAAAAAAAAAAAAAAGATTAAAAGGATTAATTTCTTAGAGGGGAGTTTAGTTACTGTATTTCTTCTGGAGTGATGGAAATGGAGTTTAATCCATACCATATTTTTTATTGCCATTCAATTTAGAACCTGATCTTTCATGTACTACCAAACCACTTCTGATGGAGACCCCAGCAGCAAAATGAACAAACAGCAGCAATTCTGCATCCTGTTCTGTATGAAGGGCACTGATTTTCACCAAAGAGTGCAGGTCTGGCGTATTTCTGTCAGACTTCTTATATGACAGATTTCTCTCATTTGGATGTAGCCTGGCAGGCGGCAAAGCATCATATACCAGAAGCTTGCACAGGTAAGGAAGTCTTGAAAATGTCAACGGATTTGATTGCTTTTTGCTGATTGAAAGCTCGTTGATTAACGCATTCACTTGCTGTTATAGAAAATCACATTGAATGAGTATGACCTAAATTGAGAAAAGAATGGGTTTGTTTCTTTGTCTCCAAGTAGGCTGCCTCTTGGGTGAAGATTCTGATGTCAGATACGCTGAAGTATATTGAATTCAGAAGAGTTACCTGGGAATAAAGCCAAAGTTACTGGGGAATTGGCTTGAGTATATTGCCTTCTTTAATGGTCTTGCAAACACTGGTTGCAATTTCTGTGCTTTTGTGCATTTGTAAAATACACACGTACACCCACATGCAGATTTTTAGTGACAGGGCTCTTGAAGGCTTAAATATAAGCTTTCTGCAACATTTTTTTCATTGTGTCTTTCAGCAAACCCAGATACCTTCACTTTTTTTGTCTAGAAGAATGATAAGCTAGTACAGTACTTTTTTACTCTCATGACTATTTGCTGAATGGTGGGCCGTACCAGATATGGAGTCATGTGGCAACTGTACAAGAACAATAATTTTTAGCACAAAATTATTAAACAAAGATTCTTCAAGGACCTAATATAGGGGATGCTGATTTATAGATCCAAAATATGCCCTGGAGTCTTGGAAAGCCTTATGTTTTTCTTCCCCATTAGCTACTGATGGGATGACTGTGCTTGGAAATTTGCCAGAGTAGATATTGCAGAAAAATTATTTATGGTTAAAGTGTTTTATTCCAACATGAATAAAGCAAATTGAGAATAAAAATGCACAACCCTCTTTTATTCTGGAGAAACTCTGTTCACAAGGGGAGTTCTGGAATAACTAGTCTGTGACAGCTATTGTGGTAAACTGCCCGTGTATGAAGCACTGCAGCGGCTTTCTAAAAAATTATATTAGATGTTGAAAAGAACATCTTGGCCCTTAGAACAGGGCCAAGATAGACTCAAAGGAGGCAAGAAAACTAAATAAACTAAATATTTAAACAAAAGAGGACCAGAATATGTTTGGCCCTGTTCAAGTTCACATGAGAGGTGGAAGTCTCCAGGAGCTCTTCCCTTGCAGATGTTCCTATATGGCTTACAGGAAAGAATATGAGAATGAACCAGCAGCAGACGGTGTCAACTAAAAAGGATACCTGAAGTAGTTTACTGTCAAGATGTCTGGGTGGTCACAGACCCTGACTGAACTGACAGGTAAAAATGGATCGTCACACCTATTTAGCTCTGAGAGTTCAGGTCCTGTCTATGGCTTTCAGGAGCTCTGGCAGGACAGGTGCACCTCTGTTGCGCACCTATTGCAGGCTTCAGTAGGTCTGAGGCTCACATCTTGTGATTGCAGACTTCAGAGGCAGTTAAACTAATCTGCAGATGAAATGACTTTGAATCTGAAAGCAAAGTGGAATAATTTTAATGACACATAGTTGGAGGGGATATAATATTGTAATTCTCTATCACATGGCTGTGCTAAGTATTTACAGATGATGAAGAAAGCTTGCAAAAATAAAATTACAAGTTCAAAGGAAGTGGGGAGAAGCAAGATCTTTTTTGCTGAATTGTGCTTTCTGTCATCACTGAAATGAGAACATGCTGCTCACACCATTTGTTACTGAGGGGATCTCATGTTCTCAATTTTTAAACAGCTATTTATACTGAAAGGCAGTACCACAGATTAGAAAAAGTCTGTTTGCCCTTTTTCTGCATTCAAAAGAACATATTAGATCATATTTCATGTATCTTTAGTATATCCTTTGAGCTTCATTGTTTAAAAAATAAAGTATGAAGATGATGATACGGTAATATCTGCCAGGATCATCCTTCAAATTTAAACATCACTCTTACGCAATGAAGTGTAATCTTGGACCTGTAATTATCAAGCAGCAGTGCATTATCTGGACTGTTCAAAGTCACATTGGGTCCAGAAAAGGAGATTCACTACAGTATCCTGAAGATGATTGCAATAAGGCAGCAGTGAACAAAACCCTCTAATTTTAGCAACAGTGAGCACATTTCTGCCAGGTACCCCTCTGTTCTTTCCAGTTGCACCCTGAAGCCAGATGTACATCTAGTGATTTTTAATACATCACATCTTTCAGTTCATTGTGGGCCTGGAAACATAATACAATAGGCCTGGAAAAAGTAATAATTTGGGTATTAGAGTTTTCTGAAAGCACTGATATTTTGATTTTTCATTGTATATTTTAATGTACTTCAGGGCATATTCTCTCCCTTTATGGTAGTTCACATTCTCCGGTAAATGTCAATTCTTTGTGACTTGACGAAAACTATGATTCTTTAAGTGTATCTCACTAAACACACATCCTGTCCATCAGTATGCACAGACAACTGTCATGCCCTTGATTAGAGAGCGCACCCCTATTGTCAGTTTTAAAATCTGATGTTTTTCCTCCGTGTGGGCGATAATAAGCTTTCAGAGCTACTTCAAATAAATGCTCTGAAAGAAACGTATAGGACTTCAAAGATAGTGCAGGACCTTTAGGAAAGTTACGACGAACACAAAGGCTGCAGGGTGAGCTGGTCAAATGCAATTGAGCGAATTACTTGAAATCTGTGGTCTCATAGATTAAGAAGTTGGTGAATGGAACATGCCA
This sequence comes from Platalea leucorodia, assembly GCF_965183815.1. Classification (NCBI taxonomy): domain Eukaryota; kingdom Metazoa; phylum Chordata; class Aves; order Pelecaniformes; family Threskiornithidae; genus Platalea; species Platalea leucorodia. The sequence continues at coordinate 66,228,081 of NC_138827.1, forward strand.
AAAAGGTGTTCCATGGGTAGACCACATAGATGCTGATGATTTGTGAATGTGATGGTAATAGTAATTCAAGGGCTAGGTGGAAGCAAGCAGGGCAAATTTGATTTTTTTAATCTAATGATGCACGTCCACGTGTATTTAATCCAAACCCATGCTAGTTCTGTACAATTTAGTTACAGTTCGGAGTGAACCATTGCTAGACTCGTTGTTCTCATTATAGTCATCTATTGTTGTTTTCAGCTGCAATCAAGGCAGACATTATTAAAAAAGAATTTTCAACCTTTAAAAAGATCATACTCACTTCTAGACAGTTAGGTTGGTCTAGACATCTTATTTAAACTGCTTTACTTTTAAGTCTATGGGAACTTTCTTATCTAGTGTAGAAACAGGTGATAGTATTTAAACTCTACAGTAAATACCTTCAACAGTAAATATTGCTTTAGCAGAAACAGGAATGATTTCTTTATCTTGGCATCCATTGTAGGGAACTGGGCTGGATGGCTGAGGAGTTCATCATGTAGAATCACTGTAGTTAAAGCCAGATGATATTATGTTGTGAATAAAAGAAGGGGCCAGGGGAGTTCAAGGAAGGAAAAGGAAAAAGAGAAGAATGTGTAAAAATGCTACCCTATCCTTTCTCTTAAGCATATGAGCTGTGCCCGCTGGTGCTAATGGCAGAAGCCTCAGGCTCTCTTTTAACTTTTCCTCTCATCAGTATGTGTGTGCCTGGAAAGCAAGTGGAGACTATCCGTAAATAGAGGTATATGCAATTTTTCTTTATTCTAAAGTACAATTCTTTTGCAGTGGTAGAAGAGAGACTCTTTTTGGAGTTCCTAAATCACTAACAGTCCCTATCTGTACAAGTTTTTTGGTTTGGTTTTTTTTTGGTAGCACCACTCCATGGGCTTTCCATGCTAATATGGTCTTTGTGTATTTGCAGTATTGCCACTGGCTCGCAGAGTGTTCGTACCATCTATGTATGTTTAGTAATTTTATGCTTTATTTATTTCATGCTTCTGCTGGATTAGGAATATGATGAATTCTTAGATTTCTCTGGCTTTCAACGTGCAGCTGCCTCTGCACGTAGAAACTGACGGGGATTCCTTCTCCCTTCAGTTGTTTCAACAGCATTAAAAAGACATAAACAGGGAGTGATTGAGGAAAAGGCCAGAGATTCCACAGCACAGCAAGGAGAGTACAGCCAGAAAACCAGCTCAGTGCATTCTTCCTTGCAGGAAGGCGCAATGCCAGTTGTTCCCCAGCGCCAGAACAACTTTACTGAGGAAATGGGTGTGAGTTAAAGGCTCTCGGAGGCTTCGCTTCCTTCATTCCTGTGCCAAGCGTACCTCAACTGAAACGGAAAGTCAGTGAGTGCTAGCGACTGGCCTGCTGCGCTCCTCCTGTGGTCCTGGCGCAGCTGGCGGGGTTGGGAAAAAGATGCTAGGCTGGAGCAGTATTACCTCCAGTTCCCAAGACCTTTGGAGATAGCTGGTGGAAGGGACAGTATCTTGCAGGGATGTGGACACCCGCTGAGTGCTGGGCTTTGGTGAATACTAAGAAAGGAGGGGAGGATTTTCTTTGGAAGAAAAAAAAAAAATCATACCAATGTTAGTGAAGTACTGAGGTCTGGGGTGGTGGGAGAGAGAGTAAGGTGTAAAACTCAAAATATTTTGCTCGAACTTACATAAAAAGTTTATTTTACCACTCTAAGTGTTCTTATTTCTAAAAAAAAAACACATTACTTTAAAAAATCTTTTTCCATTATATAATGAAATAACATGACTCTATGTAGTGCTGTTATTGTCTGCAACAAAAACACATTTCCAGAATTCTAGTGCTAACATGTTTCCATTTTTGCTTTCAATATTTTTCTTATTTCTGTGAAAGCTTCCTGATTCAACTTTCTTCATTAAGAATTTCTTATATTTCAATTACAGATCATTCTAATCAGCTTTTTAATTACGGCTAGAGCAGACTATTTACAGCACTCCTGGCTGTTATAAACAAGTCCCTGTGGGGAAAAATAAGAAAAAAAGAGGTGATTATCTTTAAATGAAAATGAAAAATAGGTACTGTCATTTTCCACTGTCAAAAAGAAAGGGAAACATTTTCTATACCGTGTACTAAATACAGACCTGGACTGGCAAGGACTGTTTGGGTCAGAGTCCAAACCTTGAAATTATCTGGACTTGAATTAGTTTTACCACAGATATTTGCTATGAAGATTTTGAAGGAATTGATATTCTAACTTTCTAAAGTCTTGGAGTGAGTCCATTGCATCATCTGCATAAAGCGTATCACAATTATGTGAGAGAGCTGTGAATATGAAAAACAAGGCAGTATCACTGTACCATCTTACAAACCACAGAATAGTAATACAACTTCATTATGATTTTTCAAGTCATCCAAGTCTGAGATCTCTTGCTGTGAATTTTGTTCTTGTCACAGATTCTCAAGTATCCGTGGTGGCTATCTGCCCACAGAATATTGAGAGAGACCCTTGAACAAGGAAACTCCTACTGTCATCATCTGCCCAAAATGTGACGGAAGGGGCCAGTGCTTGAAGACAGCTCCTGGAGTCCCTTAGGAATCAGAAGACGGGAGTCCCTTCTGAGTAACAGAAGTGAATTGGGCTATGGACACTATTCTGTGGAATATATGGCCACAGATCCTTCCGGGAAAGCTAGCCAAATGCGCTTCTGAGCTCTCTGTTAAATGCACGTATTTGGCTCATATTCAAGGTTAGCTAAGTAAAATGTGATTAAGTATTTGTGTTCCTAGCTCTTCACTGATATTTAAGCTCTTACATCCAGTGGAACTTAGGAGACAAAGTCATTGTAATTTGTCTAAGTCTACAAGTATGTGGTATGAAAGGTAAAAATACTCTGATTTTAAACCTTTCTGTAACACATTTATAAAAATAGGCACAAAATAGTTCATTCTACTTTTTTTTCTTTACTTTAAATCCAGTATACCCAGCAATGTTTTTATCATCATCTTTATCGTTGTGTTTAAAATAACAAAACTCTTCGATAGGTATTTCTGTTCAGTGCAATATACTTTTTGTAATGTCAAAAGATTGTTCCCTACTAATTCAATATTTTTTTTCTTATATATTTATATGCAAAGCTATTGCATGTACAATGGAGTGCCACAACATGGAGCAACAGTCTGTGACTACCCTTCTTCGGAAGGAATAGACCTGATGATCATGGACTTTACTGCACTGTGTCAAAGACACTGCCAGTTTAACAGCGATCCCGATCCAATGCACGAAGGACCTTCAGAAGCACTTTCTCTGCTGCAGGCACGTTTGTCAGGTTTCATTTGCACATATCGAGGTAAGGAACTAAGCAAATACATAGTTGTATTCAAGCTTATTTTCTACTTTCATAATTTGTGCAGTCCTTACGTATATATTTGCTGTAGAACCTCAGGATTCATACCTAAACCCTGCCCCGAACTCTGGCCATAGGCCCACTGGCAGCTTCAAACCATTTCTCTACATAAGAGTACGCTCTTCTAGGTCAGAGAGAAGGGAACATTGTTACCTCACGCTAAGAAGCAGGAGGCTTGCATTCTTGGTCAACTCTAGCTCCTGCAAAGTAAAAAAACTCAGTTTAGATTTCTGGCATCCCAGGTGACTGCACTTGCCATGAAAACTTGCGTTAACCAGACAGCACCAGGGACCCCAGCACCCATGGTCACCTCTTTTTCCCTTGTGGCATTTTTTTGCTTTGTCACTGATTGTGCAGCCTGCATTTCCAGAAGAGCTTGATCATCTTAAATCAGGAATTAACAATACTGTGTAAACACTTTTTCAGAAAACATGCTTTAGAGGCTTTGATTTTTCTGTATTTATATTCTTTTAAATTCACATAAAACAATGTATTAAGCTTTATGTGAGTTAGCACTAATCAGAAGATATTTTCCCTTTGTAACAGTTTTCATTTAGAAAGTGGTGAGTTTTGTTGAGGGGAAGAAAACTTTGAAATAGTCATTAGGAATTGTAGTTGCAAATATCTTAACAATTTAGTGTGCACGTTTTTATTTTGGGTAGTGATAAAACTGGGTTTAATTTAAAAAACAATCCTATATGTCATTTGTCTCAAATGAAGCATGAAATCCATGTGGATGAATCTAAATTCTTCATTTAGGCAGTATGTTTTGAAAGTTATTAAAAAGATACAACTGTGGGATGATAGATAATAATTCTAATTATAAACAAGGGGCTGTCAGCTCTGAACTTCCAGTCAGGCTCTTGTTACAGTTTAGAGATGGGCTCCTGAAAAAGAGAATGTTCACAGTGTGTAAAGATGAAGTGACAGGGAAAATAACTTGCTTTTTAATTGATTATTATTTATAGGAGTAGCATATGTAAAAAAGACCTTACTCAGGCTTTTCTGTGAGATTTGGAAGAGGTTAATTTTTTTTTCCTAAGGTTTTTGTGTCCAAACCTGTGTTTGCTTATGCGTTAAATGCATTTTGTGTGTTACGGCTATTTCAATGTAAGTAAGAATTATCCTGCTATTCCTAAAGGCTTCCTAAACTCTATACTCGTTGCTTCTGGCCGGTTATAATAGCTAGCGTGGTAGCTCTACGTAATCTTCATAGCAGCCTTCAGCAGTGAGATGCCTGTAGACTGTGGAATGCATGTGTCGGCACATCCACCTGCTTTCCCCCCTCCTCCACTTGCCTATTCTAGTTTCAAGTATGGGTGTGAACACAAACCCTTGCGCCAAACAAAACGTGATAGGATGCGGAGTTTTGCATTTAGTTTCAGCTTGTCCTTTCTCAAAAGGTTAATAATGACTCTCAATGAATAGAAAGGCCACACCGTAGTCCAACAGTAGCTACAAAGAAGCTTACGCCTGTTCACCAGGTTTTTAATTTTAATTCTGTTCCTTTTATTCAATGTGCAGCAGATCAGTTTGCAGGCTTAGTGTCAACAATGGGAATTACTCACTTTGGCCTGTATTTGGTCCACTAGTTCAAAGTGAATTTTGTATTTTCTTTACACGTGGTTTTTTTTTTTTAGAATCAGATAACTATAAAAAGCTAAAACATTGGACTGGAACTTTGATGGTGACCGCCATGACAAGATCATGCAAGGTATACTAGCAGAGCATTTGGAATATTTTCAAAGGATGTGATCTTCATATCTTGCAGAGAGTGGAATGGTATTCTGTGGCAATGGGTGGTATGAAATTGATTGGGGGGTTTTTTGTTGTTTTATTTTCTAGTGTATTTGTTGGCATGTCTAAATATTACAAGGCTACTTGTCCTGTAGGAGCTCTTCCTCTTTCAAAATTACGTATAAAATGTAAGAATCGCTGTTCAGTCTTATCTACGGAGGCTAGGAGGCTATGTTTTATTTTTCTTTCAGGAGCAAAATTCTGTGTTTGCATGCTTTTAGGTGCATATACTCCAATTGTAAATGCTACTGTGGATATCATTTGTGTTACTTTTCTACTGCTGGGCATAAGGATAAAATGTTGTAGGTGGTAACACTTGGATTTGGGGAATTGGCTTTACTACTTTTTCTCTGTAATTACTTATATAAAAGTATAAAATAATTGTTAAATGTAACAGTTTGAACTCTGTATATGCAGATACAGAGAATCTGTATCACTGAGAAGCAGTAAGTATTGGTAAAAAGAGTAAGCCGCATGCTTAGCTGGAGTAATGGACATAAATTAGTATTAGTAGAGTCTGTAACAATTTCCACTAACTGACATTCGGAACTAGAGATAATCAAAATAACCTGGAATTACAGGCTGCTGCTCAAGAGTCAGGAATGGGAGCTGGGAGATTGTGCATTTGTTGATCGGCCATTAGCACACTTTAAATATGGGTATCATGCACACAGTAGTATTAAGCCCCAGTATTAAGATCCCTGTGTGTTCAAATATTGTTTGGCTTAATTAGGCAGTCTTATTTTCTTTTTTTTCTTGAGTGCATTTCTTTAGCTGAGGATTGCTTATATACCTTAGCTGAAACGAGATTTCGGAGTGAAGTTGTTTTAGAGCCCCAGGACAATGATTTCTTCCTCTTTCTTCTCCACCCTCAACCACTACCACACATCCTTTCCCAACATCCAACCTCAAAAGAACTCTGTCTCACTTGAAACAAACAAAGGCACAGTTTTTATTCTTTTTTTTTTAAAGGTTCTTAAAAATACTGTTCTCTAGCTTGCCAAGAAATACAGAGCTGAGCTAAGCTAAACAATTGAGTCCGATACAACCTTCCCTCATTCAGGTTCCACATTAGTTTGAGCATTGTTTTAAAGTCAGTCACCATTCTCTGGCTTGTACGGACCTTCCCTTCTAAATTGTGCAGTGACCCCCTCAGTTGCAGTTTTTAGTGCTATCTATCTTAGCTTTTAATCTTGTATCACAAGGAAACTGTAAACAGAGCCATCATATGTGCTCCTTTGTAAACCAAATCTCTGAAATGAGGAAATTCAGGCTAAGTGCAGTATTGGACTGCTTTTCATGGCTATAAGCTAGCTAATAGCAAAGAGCCGTGTTTGTTTGTTGACCTAACTAAGACTTTTAACAGTTCTAGGTGGTGATTTCCTGTATGCCTTTTAATAAAAAATCCGCTGGAGTTTGCTGCCACTTCTTGAGCTGTGATCCATACCTTCAGTTCAGCCCATCATGAAGTCTAGGAGCAGCAGTCTGAGATGAAAATGAAGACAGGGTATGGGTTATTCTAAAGTTGTCTTACTAGATTTTTTTAGTAGCTATGATAGAAACTCACTCAAATGAGTTAATAAAAAATTGAAGCAGTATGTTTCACTCTGGAAGCAGGTACGAAGTCCAGCTCCAAATTTAATGGGATTTGCTCAAAGGCATACAAAAAGAGAACACCTTCCCAGTTTTGGACGACTGAGCAAGTTAAACAGAATTTCTAGAGATTACCCTTGAAAACAGATGCCTAAATTTCATGTGTCATCACTGTAGGTAGAAGCACACTTAACCCAGTTAGCTTATGAAACTTAGACCTGCAACAGTGTAGGGAGACCCGAGCTGGCCCAATGGAACTACAATTATAACGCTTCCCCACGAGAGCTGCTACACCCCTGTCTTGCTGTGGCGACTGCCCCTGCTGAAGTGCAAACTGGGTGAGCGACAACTTAAGCTGTAGATTAAATGCCCATGTATTTTGGCATTTCCCTTATCTATATTAGAGTGGTTTGATCATCAGCTGATACCGTTCAAAAGCTTAGCAATTACATGCTGGTAGGCATGTCTCTGAAGTCAGACAGGCTTCAGTATTCGAAGAATAGACTCAATTCTACAGATTTAAAACATACCTGTCAGTCATAGCTTTTGTGCAGACACCATCAATTCTATCGGGGGGGGGGGGCAATCTCACTCATTTTTTCTCTTGCTTTGCTTCTTGTAGGTCTTACAGAACAAACCAACTTCTGCACAGATAAGTCTTGTCGGTGGAACACCATGTTGAGAGGAATTCCACCTAGACTGATGGAATTAAGACAGATATATTTACTTTAGTCCCTACTCTGCTCCCAGCTCATGATGGAACAGAAAATTTGGCTGCTTAACATAAGTAAGTATTAATAACTTCTTATTAAAAGGCAGATTCAGGAGACAAGAAATAAATAGGAATATGAAGCTTTTGAGCAAATAATTTTAAGAGCAGCCATCTTAAAGTCATCTATGCAAGCTTCCTCCAGAAATGCAACACTCTCTTATGCATTAAAAATGTAAAAGTATTGAATAAACAAACACTTAAAAACTGAATACTTGGTAGTAACTCTATGTAATGGCTTCCTCCCTGGGTTATTATTTAATTAACACACAGTTAAAACATCTGTGAAAGCCTAGTTTAGATCAGCTTTGGCACTTCCATATTAGAGCACAAGAGATCTGAATAAATGTAGTAATATTTTATTGATCACAAACATAATACGTCTTTCGGCAATTAAAATGCATGATGATTCATATGAACAAAGTGAAAATAAAGCACAACCAAAAAATAACTTCACATTTTCCCATTTCATTCTTAGTGTAAGCAATAAATACAATGCTATAGCTTCTATTAATCTTATTTACATAGGACAATACTTGAATGTTGCCTGGTTTCCAGCCCAAATGTTTCATGACATGAAAAGGAGTACGTGTTACAGCATTTCTACAGCCAAATACTCTAGTAGATCATCACACTGAAAAAATACATAGCATAAATGCTAACATTAAAACAAACAAACAAACAAATGACTGAGGGGACCCTGCAACGGAGCATTTTATTAATTGAAGACAGTAGCATTAAAAATAAACATTCCCTCTCACAGAATACTAACACGCTGGTGTTACAGATACCAAGTAGAAGACAAGTATTCCTGTAGCCCCTGTGGATTTATGCAATAAGTCCTCACTAAATAACAAAAAAAAAAAAAAAAAAGAGCAAATAATAACAGATAACTGTTTGCATGTCCAAAGGAATCTCACAGCCCAACCAAGAGAGTTTACTTCCATCCCAGAGAATACAGATAAGGACTACAACATTCTGTAAAGCAGAAAATAAGCCATGAGAAATCAGCATAACGATTTGATTTTAAGAAGCAGACCCTTCTCTTGGTTGTGTAGGAACTGACTAAGGTGAGGTAGGAAGACAAAATAGGCAATTTATATTTTCCAATGAAAAATAGGAAATAGGTTAGTTAACCTCATGAGGAGGGGGAAATGTAGCTCTCCTATGCCGTATAACCCTCCACAGCCACAAACATTTTCTTGCACATCCAGCTGGATGAGTGTTTCTTTTCCAAAGTGAAGACAGATGTGTGCCTAGAAGCATGCTGTGACTTTCCACCTAAAAGTAGGATGATTTCTATGGAAAAAAAATTTCCCCTCCTAAATGACCATTACAAGTTTCTCTCACAGAGAACAGGGAGCAATTAGCAACTAGTACTTTGTATTAAATGATAAAAATTTATAGGCTATTAAATTTGAACTGCCTAGCTGAGAAGGAAGCTTAATTCAAAATCTAATATTGTATCACACTCTAAACCGTCACGTATATTTTAATTACAACAACCCCACCAGGTACCATTGAAATAATTATCTGATAATATGCCATAAAGGACTTCTAAGCCCTTTTAAATGGACAGATATTTGTGTGGGCTTTGATTCTCAGCTAGTACCCCTTGATTCTGAAAATGGAACTCGAGACAGATTTACACCAGTTGGTGATCTGGTCCCCCAAGTGTAAAGCTGCTCTACCAGAGCAGGGATTTTCTGCACCACTAATATTTTCAGAACGTTGCACAGATTCTAAGTAATGCTACACAGATCAGCAAGCAGAGTTGTAAGTAACCTCTAATCATGTTGTAGCAGATACTGTTACTGTATTCTTACAATTTAAGGGATTGTGACATCTGATTGCCAGATTTCACACTCTTCTAAAGTACAGAATCCAACTGATTTTCAAATCATTCCCATCAATCAACCAGACAGCCTTGCAGAAGAACAGAAACCTTGATTTGTGCATCCTAGCTGAGATTCTATATTATGAAACTAAATTATTAATAAAATGCTTTCTAAATTCAAACTCCAGACAGAAGAATTGTAAAAAAAAAACTATGGAAAGGTGCAAGTGGCGTGAACTTACCGCATCCTCCTAATGTTTTCCTTCTAAATACAAAGCATTTAAAGCCTTATGAAGTCACAAACCAATAAACGCTGTGACAGCAAATTAACTAGATGCTAATGAAGCTTACAGAAAAGCTACTGACAAAAATGTTTAAATGTCAAGTTGTTCATACACAAAATTAAGTATTTAAAACTGAAGAGGTCTCAGAAAGAACTGTCTTTTGGTTTTTTGACTGCTTACATGCACCAGCTATACATTAATTAGCATAATAGTCTATCAACTCCAGCATCTACTTTTCTTCTACTTCGTTTTGTTTTTTTCCCCACTTGAAGTAGACTTATCTGCAAAATAAATAAAACCTTTTTCTAATTTTGTGATTTTTTAGTAAGGCTTTTCTAAACTTACCTTGTATCATGCCCTCATTCTTGAGCATTTTTGTCATTTCACTTAAGAAAACTACTATTTCTTTAAAGCATAAAGATTTACAAAAACACAGATTGCTATAAAGACACATTTTCTCAAGACCTTCCTGACAACCTCCTCATTTTCAGTGAGACCTTTATTCACCAGTAGAACCCAAGAAACAACTTATAAAATACTGTTCTAAGCTAAATAACTGAGATAGAGATTCAGAATCAAGCACTGCAAAATAAAACTAAAATTCTCAATCAGTAATGTTTTGAACGTTTATAAGACAAACTTTATATTGGCTTTTCCAAATAATGACAACTACTAACATTAGTTTGCTTGATTAGTCTGAGTCTCATACACTGGCTGTAAAGGTAGTATGTCATCTGCACTGCATTTAGTCTTCCATGCTTTTCTCAGACAAAAAGCAAGCCACAAAATTAATCAAAACTTTGCCCCAAGAATGAAGGAATAAATTATCAATCATATGGCCAGGGAAATACTTAAAAATGAAACAAAACAACAACATGACTACAACAAATTCTGTACATGACTTTTTCCCAGTTGAGTAAATTCCGTAAGCACACAGTGAAGTTCCATCAGCTTCAATTATGTATTAGTGTCTGAAAGGATTTACAGTTATTCAGGTTACTACTTTTCTTTCTGGCAGTAAGGCCGCATTGATCTTGTCTGTGTTAAAGCCAATAAGAAAATTCCATAAACTTGAGGAGAAGGAGACACTCCTGTATATACAAAAAAATAGTTTAAATAAAATTGCTCAAAGCTTGCTGTAAACTATTGCATCGCAGTACAGAAGTAAGTAGAGTCTCAGACTTGCACTGGTGTCTCAATGCTTGATTTAAAATAGTGGAAAAATCAAAGTGGCCAAACCAAACCAGACCATCAGTATCTTTGAGTCTGTTATCTCAGACTACCTGTTGGGCTTTTTGGACAGTGAAATGCTGGACACAAAATTAAACTGGACAATCTAGTGTTATTATTGCACCTACTTTAATCATTTTCCTTTGTTCTGTTTTAGGTTGAATTAAGACAATACCGTATGGTATTTACATTCTAAGATTCTGTAGGCAAATGAAGTGGCTTCAAATCAACACAGTCTTATACAAACTTCCAAGAAAATAAGAAATCCTTCATTGATTCCCGTTGTACAAAAAATTGCCAACTTTGTCTACACAGTAGAAACTGAAGAGGCAAAGTTTGTATCCTTATATAAATGCACATACATATATAGATATATATATGTACAGCTGTCCATACTATATAGATACACAGAAACACAAACATATGTATATATGCATATATATACATACATATGAAAAACGCGTCGGTTTAGTTTGCATCATTCAGGAGAATAACATATCCCAAGTTAGGTAAAATCTTCTGGCCGTGAAGTCATTAAATCAAACTTGGAGTTCACGAGGGTAGAGCACACTGGCACATGCCGCGCCGCCGGCAGTCAACCATACAGCTTTTCAGTTTTTAAAACAACGCTCTCCATGTCATGGTAGCCCTTCCCATTTAAGTGTTCACTGGTGCAGTCATGATTGTAGCTGTAGCCTTGAACATCGCTGATTGACGACACGGTGTAGGAAGCGGTGCGCATAGCATCCGAGTGGCTGAAGCTGTGCTCAAATTGGATTTTGTACTGATTCCAGTGTCTTCTCAAAACAGCTTGGACCTATGCCAGAAAACAAAAAGAAATGCACATAAAACACTTGGAAAGATATCATTGGACTTCATTCTGTGACGCATGAGTGCCATAATAAATGTGTCTAGGCAAATTAGGTGGTAAGGCTCAGTAATCCTGGCAAATGGGGGTACCTACATGTGATCTGTCCCATGAGATGTTCTGAAAGATTTACAATTTAAGCAGGCATTATTCTTGAGCAAATTTGGTGTGAAATAATTACATTTTACAATTGTAGTGTACTAGTTGCTCAGGAAGAGCACAGATTACAGGAGGAGCAGCAGCACCATTTTCTTCTTTCTCCCCCATAGGCTTGAAGTCCAGTGTGGACAGATCAGAGTTAAAGGTGAAAAAGATCATTTCTATTCACCCTTATATTCAAAAGGCCACATCTTGAGCAGCTGTAAAGTCTTATACTCTCAATAAACCATAATTTACATTTGCTATGGTTCTAGCACAAGAAAGCCTTTCTTAATTTCTGACCATACCTTAGTCAAATGAATAGAAGGACAATTTCCCAAACTCTGTACTTCTACCAGGGTTAAAAATAAAGCTGATAAAATAGCTGAAGGCCCCAGCTGGTTTACATGTCTCCACTGAAGGATGTTATGTTTATCACAGCCTTCCTCTCCTACAATATGGTTAAACACCTGTGCAGACTGGATTGATGAAGTGTCACATTCATGACATTCACATGGAATTAGTCTTTCAGTGGAGATGCTAACTGAGGAATGCTAAGAATGCTAATAGCGATTGTTGTTGCTTTTTCAAGAGTTTTTTTTTTTTTTATGTTAAAAAACCTGTCCACAGATCACGAATATTTAATTTCCTCTTCAGCCAAACTTTGTACACAAAGTATTCCGGCATCGGCTGGCAAGGCACTGACTTTCAAGAAATGCTGGGGGGACGCTGACGCTCACATTTAGCCAGCAGTGCACCCCAAATCACAGGCCTCATTCACAAGCACGACCTTCATTTCACTTTGTTACGTACAAAAGGACTAAACAGCCAACAGTGATTCCCCCAGAGAAATGTTGATACTGTGGGTAAATATTTTTAGGATTTTTCCATAAGTCTTCAGGGTTTCTTTTGTGTTTGCTTTACATTTCCCTAACACAATGGCTTCTTTTGTCTAATTTTCCTCTGGCTTTAATTATGAAAAATAAAAATAAATAGAAGAAAAGGGATGCAATTTTTAGACCTCCTGCAGTCTGGTATCAGAATCCTTCGTTTAAAGGAGAACTTCATATGTGTCAAAATCTTTACAAAGAAAATGGAAAAGGGTAAGGGAAGAAGTATCAACTGAGTAACGTAAGAAATTAGTCTTTTAGGGCAAAGGAGATGCTCTTTTACTGTTCATGAAACCATTCCAATCCACTCAAAACAGCTAAACACAAATCTACAAACACTGAAGAGAAATCAAGTGTCTTAATACTTCTGAGTATCTGATCTTATCGCTCTTCATATCAAAATTCTGTATTTCTTCCGAGTCTAAAGGGAGAGTTCTTGTTTCATCACAGGAAGTTTTTGATTAATTAATTTCCATTGCATAGCAATATATAGCCTTAAATCTTCACATAGGTTGAATCCACTTCCTGTAATCCCTCATAAAGCCAAGAGAAGAGGCATATTCAAAACTCCATCTTTTCCAAGAAGGAAGCTTGGAACTTATTTTTAAATCATATCTATCAATCTGTGCATATCACTAAGCTGTGTTCCATTTGTTCTCCTTTCCATAATAACTCAATAAGATTAGTGTTTTACTGTAGACACATCATACACAAAAAAAAATTATATATTGAGCAATTTTCGCTTTAGACAAGACGGGCTTGAGATGGGAAGATGTCAGCAACTGCAACTAAATGGCTTAACCAAGGTCAAAGAAGTCTATTGGCAGAGCTAGGAAATAAACTAGACTTGCCAAGCTGCAAAAAAGCCTTATACTCAGGTCCTCTCCCACACCTCCTCCTGGCTGCTTCAGTGACGTTTGTTTGTCTTATTTTCAATTGTTAATAATATTTGTAAACCAGTCCTAAAGGATATCAGTCCCCATAGCTCAAGAGAGCCATCAGTATCCCTGCAAGACAAGCGCCTTCAGGCTACCTCTAGGGCGAAACCAGCCTGTCCAGCTTGCTCTCTGGCCCGTGACAGACTGCTATAAATAGGGTTTCCTGTATGGGCCAACGCCGTTTCCTCTGTGCCCACCCCAGTGCCCACCACGCTCTCTCGGTGCAGTTCTGACTAAGCCAAGCCACATATTGCTGGCCTTCTTCCCGAAGCCTCTCTGTTGCTGCTGAATCAGTGTTTCACCCCTGCCCTACTAGCTGTCTGCTCCTGTAGGGGGTTACAGCCTTTCATTTATTATTACTGTCTTTCAGTCTTCTCTAAACTGTCCAAGCAATCACTTATAGAAGAAGATGGGGAAAAAAAAAAAATCAACGAGACAACTAATTTTCACCACTAATTATACTCTGTTTAACAATATGCGTGTCTACCCGTGAAGTGAAAACAGAACTTTTATCGCTCTTTCCTCAAGCTTTGAGCAGTTGCAGAGAGCTGCAAATTCAGCTCAGCAGGGGTAGCACTTTGTTACTTCGTTATAAGAAAGGACACTCAGCAATGCATTTAATGAAAGAAAGTAATGTAATAAATATCATTGTATTTCTCAGTCATCAATACAGATGCTAGTTCCAGCTGCAAGATTCTTCCTTTCTCACCTTATTAGTTAGTAATGGCTCTTTTTGATGAGTTTTCATGAAGGGCTCCTTCCGATCAGCCCTTTAACAGACCAGTAGCTTGATGTTCAATACAGCACATATTAAACAGCTCAGTAGCCAACGAGGAGAAGAAAAAAACCAAAAAACCACAACACAACCTTGTCTATTAGTAAGGGGATTGTATAATCCTGCAGACCTGAGACTATAATCTTTACTGCAACATTTCCATAGACCAGTGGAAGGAAAAAACAAACAAACAAACAAACAAAAACAAACCCAACACAAACCAACCCCACAAACCTTACATGGATCATGTAGCTCATTATTATCACCTGTTATTAATAGCTCAATAGGAATCTTTCTACTCATTTATCAGAGATCTGGGACAAGCTCCTCCTCTGACTGCAGCCTGTGCCACCCCAAAGGCCACTCTAGGCCAACTCAAACTGGAAAACATGATGAGGTAGTCAAGCAGCATCTTAAACTCTGTGAGATGCTGGGCCATAAGCAGAATGTGAGCGTCCTTAGGGAAGCTCTGCCACAGAAGATAAAGATGAGGGGTCTGCACGTACGCCCTTGTCTGCAGGAGGTTTGTGACCACCAGCTGCAGCGCATGTTAGAACTGGCTTTGACAGACCATCCCTGGCTGCGCTGCTCCAGAAGTCTGGAGATGTTCCTTGGCTACAGTCAGAGGGACGTACCAGCTATTTTTCTCACGTTTCTTGGTTTCTTTTCGCTAGTGCTCTCTGCTAGCAGACCACTTTTATTCACTTTTTGGCCAGAGCTGGCCTGCAGGCCACCACTTGAACAGGGTTTAGCTCCTGATATTTGGTATAGAAAACATTAAAAGGTACAGTAGCAGTTGGGAAATGCTAAGATTTAGACAGAAAGAAATTAGTGCTTTTAGCATTTTTAATTGCTAGTACCCCACTGGAAAATCTTTGCCCCACTGTCACTCAAAAGTGTCGATTCCAGTATCAGTATTCACCCTTAACCCGTAGACTTGCTGCAGAGAGGCGTTAACCCCGCTCTCCGATGCCTCTCATTTTGTGCCGTCTCTAATGAGGTGTTGCTATGAGAGGTGATGAGAAAGCCGCATCTTGCACACAACAGCTAAGCCGCAGTTGCAGGCTTTGTTCAGGCAGCGCTGTGACAGCAAGAGACTCTAACGCCCACAGAATCCCCGCGTGCCTGCAGGCCCCCGTGCCAGCAGCGGAATCTTTTAGTAGGCAAAGGAAACACCTTTTTTTTTTTTTTTGCTGTGCAGACATTTTTTCCTAACTCCGCTGTCATTCTCCCCATGGATCTCCTTACTGATACAGTTTTTATAAAGCAGTAAAGTCCCTTCTTGAACAAGGTGTAATTAAAAAACGTGAATGGCGGTCATTGAAGCACTGAACCCACAACTCATTTAAAAAGCATAAATTTCCACTCTACAGAGAGCAAATACAGACACGTATGTTTAACTGACAAAGTCAAGGTATAGGATCTAAAAATTAAACGCGTAAATTAATAACTGTTAAAATGGCTAAATCCTCCTTTTAACATTATCCTGCCGGCAGATATTCAAGAAGTGATTCATCTGTTACCATTTGTAGGAGTTGTGGAAGAGCTCATCTTTTACCGCTGATCAGCCCATGGTGAATTTAGGCTGCTGAATGAGTGGGATGACTCAGGTTTGCTCTTCTTACACAGCAGAAGAGAGCGTGTAAAAAATATGTTTATGACAATGGAATATTAACAGATACCATTCTTACTGATTATATCATACTTTAAAATTAAGGTTTCGACTTGATTAAGTAATAAAGTAGCCTCAGAAGATCCACAAGGATTAAAAGACAGAACAGAGCAGTGGACAATATTGTTTCATAGAAACTGCAGACATTTCAAGGTTCTGCCTCCCCCCCCCCCCCCATTTTGCACTGGAGCAGAACAAATTCTGTTTCATTTTTTCCCAATTAACTGTTTTTAGAAGGCATTCTGAACTATAAAATTTAGAAGGGAAAGAGTGTGTGAAATATCAATGCTGAATGTGGGCGGTTGATCAAAACAGATCCAGAACGCTTAATGATGTGTTCTGAATCATATATACAAGCAGGGACTTGAACCTGGATCTACTTTATATTAAAATCAGAACAAAAACACAGCCCCATGCCCACTGAACTGTGGGAAAGTCTATCTTCATCTTTTCTGCCTCCTTGGTAAAAAAAAAATCATTGAGGCTCATATATTTCTGGTGTGGGATGGAAATAAACCTTGAAACCCCATGGGAGTTTCATTGCAATGCAGTCAGCTTCGGACCTAGGAAGAGGAGGAAGGGCAATCTGCACGAATCAATTCTAGTATTACCCGAGTATTTACCTGTAAGTAAATATTACTGTCCGATAACATCATATAAGCACACTGATACAATTTTATAACATCTGATAAAAGAAACTAAGGGTTCAGTCATGAAAACATCTGGTTACTCCCACACATCTGCTTACGGCCATATACTGCAACTGCACTAAATGTAGAACAAACGAACAAACAGCTGGTAGGAGTAAGTGTAAGATTGTAATTGTTCCTCTGCCAAAAGTGTTGGAAAAGTACCAGTTAGTTTTTTGGTGGGGTGTTTTTGTTCATTTGCTGTTTTTTTTGGGGGTGAAGGTGTTTGCAAGCCAGAGCCATATTAACAATTTTCTATGTACAGTTTTTAGCCTTTCTCCCACTTTGATCTCTGACACTGTAAGGCCCTGTCAGTGGACTCTCAAGTACAGCCTGGGGGCCAGAGTTTCTAGATGAAAGTCACTGTGTGCACTCCAGAGTTACTGGACCTTGATCTATTCAGGATAACAGAAAAGCTTGTTAGCTTCAACAGAATATATTACTGAACTACTGCAATCTTCCAACTTAAGAATAAAGAAGTTTGTTCTTGGAATTGACTGATGATGGTTTCTTAAAAGTGCCCCACTACTTCAACCCAGAGTTCTGACCCAAGCACAATAAGCTATTAAGTTCTGATTTTTGGAGTTATATTTTTCAGCAGTTCTAAAAATGTTTTCCAAACTTCAGCCTAAAATTTTCCCAAAGAGCTGTCACAACACAACCGTACCGCAGCACAGCCACATGTATGCAATATGCTCTATTCCCACTGCAGAAAGACCAAACGCAGAGATTCACCAGGATAACAGATGCTATAAAGCTTCTAACATAGACAAATATACCTTCTGGATATTCAATTACATTTTACATTTATGTGATATGTATTGAGAATTTATATCGAAGTGACAAGTGTCTTCAGTTCCTTATATAATCAAGAGACATATATGCTGCTCAGCACAAAAGAGTCAGTCCTAAAGAACTTAATGATGCCACGAATAATGGCATAGCCCTTCCCAAGCTCTGCTCTTGCCATCCAGACTTTTTTTTAAATTATTTTTTACCTGACAAACCTAGATTCAGATTTTTTTTAAAATTCTTTAAAAATTACCATCTCTTTAATTGCTGAAACAAACCAAACATATATAAAATAGGAAAAATATTATAAATATATAAAAAACTGTTACTCTACCTCTCCGTTAAAGAAGCAGAAAATTGTAGCCACCAGTAGACCCTGTAAAATAAAAAGATTCTGCTTTATCTCAGATGCATATGGATTTTTCCAGGTTTGAGATAAATAGAGGTTCCTGATAAAATTCAGATATAGATAGCAAAGAAAACGTAGTACAAATCTAAACTTGGTGAATTATTTCTAAAAATACATTACTAAAAAGTATTGGGCCAGCTATTTATCATGCCACTTCTTTCCTTTAGGAAATGAAAATTCAGCATAATGAGAAAGTTAAAGCCATTATAGGAATATTGCATGAAGGTCTTTAAAAATTAAAACAACACGATTGTTTCTCCTTTATTTGCTTCACATGCCAACTGCTGTCTAGCTCAAGTGAGCAAAAACTGTTCAATGCTTCCTACCTGGTAGTGCATAAGGATGTGCATCACATAGTCGTACACTTCCTCAGCGATCCGGCCTTCTGGTCGCCATGGAAACAGCACAAATTCAATGCCAAGCAGTGGAACCAGAATCAGGGTTGCTCTCACTGCTTTCATGTACAGGTTGGATTCTGCCTTGTGGGTGTCTTTCAGCTTGGTTATGAGAACACGAACGATATTTAGCAGGAAGAAAAGATTCACCTGTCGGAAAAGAAAATGACACTGAAGGTAGTCTGAAAAATAATCCCACACGCTGTTCTGGGATACTAAAAACCAGAAACTCAAGAAAACTCATGCTACAGGGATGGCATTGTGACTGTACGATAAACATGAGTTAAAACTCTTTGAGAAGACCTTTAAGTAACTGAGATGTGGCTCTAACATCCAATATCCACATGCATTCCTCTAACTTATTAGGCAAGTATCCACCCAGATAACTGTCGGTCTTCCGGCGTTACCAATTCACGCACCTTTCTCTCTGCTGTCACAGTATTAGTACACACATGACTGATCGGTCTTTTTAAAATTATTATATCTTTTTATGCTGGTCAAGAAAGAGGATAACACTCTTTCACTCTTTGTATTTAAATATGGTTCTTCAAAAAACTGCTTTTTTATTTTTCAAATATGTATTTGACAAATTTATAGAGAAGAAAACAATTAGATTTAAAAAAAATAAAAAGAAATAAAATTGCAGGCAAAATGCTGCTAACAAGGAGCTGTATACTCCTGTAGAAAATCAGCAGATGTAATGTTCTCACAGTGGCCCATGCTTGATTTTTGAATCATTCAGCAGAACTGCAAATGGGGCAAGCACTCAGATGATGCTCTACATCATTCTCATGCACTACTGAACTTAATTATTTCCATAGCTATTAAGGCTTTTCTTGTTAACAGTGGTGTATATCCGTTCATTCAGTTTCACAAAAAAAAAAAAAAAAAAAAATCCCAAACTGAAATCACAACTATGCAGACTATGTCTTTCAACATGTGAGCACTTGTCGTAAGCAGCCACAAACCAAATACACGCACACATATGCATATGTATATATATACGCACACCCCCCAGCTTAAGTAACCAGAGCAACAGCAACACTAGGGATGATTACACCATGTTTTCACCTATCATGCAATAATGGTAGCCCCTTATAGAAACTACAGCTGGAAGAGACCTTGAGGGCTCAGGCAATCCTGTCACCTTGCCCAAGGGCACAGAGGCAAGGCAATGCTGCTTAGGGGACCCACTATGGAAGGGAGAGACCTACAGTCTGGTCCTCTTATCTCTTCTTCCAGATAACTGTCTGTCCTTGTTAACAACTACCTAGAGGCAAAAGGGGGGGCCGGGGAAGAAGCCAGCAGACAGACAGACAGGCAACTCCCTTCTAAAAATACTAGGAACTCCTAGTCTAGGGGGAGGCCTCTGTCTTGCTGTAGGACAAGTGCAAACAGGGAATCCATTTCAGACCATGTGTGTCACCGTGTCCTCCACAACCCTGGCGGAATTCTTTCAAGTCAGTTAAGGTTTTCACGATAAACAGCTGTGTATTGTTATAGCAACACGGCCCTTGACAGATATGTGATGTTATTTATATTCTATTTACATGCTATTTAAATCATTTTAACAGGAAATTGTTTTACATAGGAAACTACTGCATGAATTTCTCCTGGAAGTCTCCAGCTACCTTTAGGCTTTGTTTGAGCAACGAAGGTCTTCTGATTCTTTCTCAAGGGATTTATTTAGATTTTATGCAGCCCACGATCCTCATCCAACTTCCTACAGTACACATAGACAATAAGTCTTTCCTCCATTTCTAAATTTAATCCTTCTCCAGTCTACTAGTTCAACATGTCTCAAACACAAGAGTTTTCAGCCCTCTCGTGTTTTGGTAGCATGGCCAATCCCTGTAATACTGTCCTTGAATGCTAACTGAAGATTAAAGTTGCCGCAGCCAGGAGTAAAATACCACCCAGCAAACTATTTCATTTACAACGTGCTGAAATGCACACAATTTGTCTGTATTTTCCACTTACCCACCAAAACCAAAAAGCACAAAAATAAGCATGCAAAGAGTTTGCAAATAGATATTAGGGCAAACAGAAAAGATGAACAAGGCAAAGCAGAGGACAGAGTTGAGAAGAACAGTATGAGTGTCAGTAAAAGTATGCAGCACCAATTTTTTGATGAATATCTCTTCTGTCACAAAATGTAGTGAGAACAGGATGAACTGAATTCTTAATTAAAGTGATGAAAACAGGTCTTGATTTTAGCAAGGTAGTGAGTAGATTTTTACATTTAAGCAAAAGTAGGCCAGTGGAACTACTCGCATATATATTATCATCAAATTGACTGTGATGGTTTGGAAAGCCCCAAAGGAGTCCTGTTGTGCTAGCTGCAGTATGAACATGTAGTAAAATACTAGCAGCTCCACAGTGACCTGACAATTGAACGGGCAAACGAACAAAAATGGAAACAAAGGCAGAGAAGGGAATCCTAGATAAAAAGAAATGTTGGTGCCTATACTGGGAACTTCGTAGAATTTAGGTTCTGCCTTAAGAGTGGCTGTGAACTTAGCTGAGCTTATAAGTCAATAGGTGCTGCAGTTCTTGAATTAAACTCTCCTCAGGTCCCTGATATTTCTACTTCTCTCCATGTTGAGTTTATGCTAAGCAGTATGGTAATCCTTATTAGCATGTAGGTTTAAATTCTGTTTAAATTCCTCCTTAGAATGATATAAACAGACCATTCTCAGCTCAAGAAACTCAGATATTCTTACATACTAGCTGGTAGCCATTACTTGGCTTTTAATACAGTTATGCAGCTTCAGATCTTAGCCTGCTTGAGCCCGGCTTGCTTAGGCAGAACACCTGTATGTGCTCATGAAGACAATTTTTGTACTCGGCCTGCGGACATTTCCAAGGCTGGGTATATGAATGCTAAGCATTCAAATTGTAAACTCCTAAGTCTTGTACTGACTCCAGCTTAAAGTCATTAAATAGGCTGGTGACAAAGGTAGGAGCTCCTGACTTTCCTTCTAGTACACGTTCACTGAGTACACTTCTTCTGCTAAAAGAATTTGCACCTCTAAGAGGCTGTCAGTCTAAGACACCAATACATAACATTATTATAGGGCAAAATAAACATCCCTGTAGTATTATTTATATAAATAAAGGCATAACTAAATAAAAATCTACTCTTTCAGCAGCACCAATGCAAACTAAATCACTAGTGCACTGGCACGTCTGAAATCTATGCTGAAATCAATTCTGCTTTCGCTGAAGTTCAAACTCATTGCTTTTCCACCCCTCCTCCATTTTGATCAACATTTGTCTAGTGTAAAAACTAACATCACCCTCGACTGTTTCATTCCCACACTATTTAATTGTGGTTGCTTAGGCAAACAGTTGTAATTAAATGGTCAACTGAAGACAACTCCAATCGAAATGCAACCTATGTCTGCTCCATTTTCCAGTTTCTTTGGCAGGGATCTGACCCCAGTTATGTAAAACAGGGACCGTAAAAGCAGCGTTATTGTTAACTTTACGTAATTGTATCATTTTCAGTGATGTACGAGAGTTAAATTCCCATTGGCTTCTGCCAGTTCTCCCTGGCACCCGCTTGACAGTCCTCTTCATGTTCTTTGAGATCTTGCTCCTGCAAGTAGAAACAGTGTCTTCTCCCTTGTTATCTAATTTGCAGTTTAATATTGTTGCTTAAACGTCTACTAAAGCAGGTCATGCTTAGTAAAGTGTGAAAATTGTATCTGGCAAGCAAGCTGCTTAAGCAAATGAGGGTTCTGTTCACAAAGCCTAAACACACGCATTTCATCTGATGTCTTTATCCCTGGCTTGTCTTTTCTGAATTGACATACTACATTTTTTTGTTACCAGAAAGGAAAGCAACTCCTTTAAGGTAGTTTCACATCACAGGCAAGCTGTGTAGTTGTGTTTAATCTTTGTTATTCCTACATGGTTTTCAAATAAATTTACTGATTGTACTGAGGCAAGAAAAATGCAAGAGGAACACCTGCAGCCGGTTCATGAAAAATATAGGAATATCAAAGCTATACATATTTGTAAATTGCAAAGAGAATGGACAAAGATTCTGCCCAAACCAACACCGCAGAGGCGATTATTATGCCTCCTGTAAAATCACAGGACATTCTTAGCGCTGCATTGAATGGAAAGAAGACTTGACAGTTTGGGACTGATCCAGTACGTTTGAAACCAGCAGGAGTCTTGCCACTTGTTTTCAGTGTGACTTTGTGGAGGCCACTGCTGGGAACGAGAAAATGATCTTACATCCTAAAATGAGGTCACTTCATGGAAGATGGTGTAGCCTCATAACTTTTACACAAATTTTTCTGTTGTTATTTAAGCAAGCTCTGACTAATACAAATTATATTTCAGTGTTAAAGAGCTTTACTTAATTGATATGTCTGTGAAGAGACAACAGGACAAAGAGGTAACAACCCACAAGGCAATGCAGAATAGCATACATTTTCTGGGTGAGATACAGCACCACTGAAGTGAGGAAAAAAAACCCTATCCCTTTCTGTGAAAACAGGATTTCACCTTCTGTGTAAATTAGAAGAAAAGTTGAAAGGATTTAGAATTGAGTTTAACTTCAGAGATTAGAGCACTAGTGGAAGTGTCTTAACATGAACATAGATGACAGACCTGACTAACAGGACAAGGGATTATCAGTAATAATTCACACCCCAAGGGCCATGGATCTCAATAATTTCATGGGGACTGCCTCTGGCTTCCCATGCAGAGGACCTCAGGTGTGTCACGGTATCAACACAATCTTGAAAATACAAGTTCACCAGCTAATTTCACTGTGAATGAAAATGGGAGTCACAAGAACCACAGGATTTATGCAACAGTCTTCAGGGAGAATTCTCTATGCACAGAATGCCCTCTGCAAATATTCATTAACAATTTAACAGAAGAGGAAGTTCACGTAGCTCAGAAACTGAAATGATTTCCAAAAAATTACTTAAATGTTTTCATTCTTAATTAATTTCCTTGTGTGAACTGAAAAGCCATAAGAAAAGTCAGTAGACATATACAATACCTTTGCCAGATCAGTTTGAAGTTTCCGTTACAATAAGAGAGATGACTGTAACATATAGTCAGCAGCTAATTGTGGTGACGCCTAGAATGCCTCTACACTGCAGCATTCTCGGCATTATGCATTCATAGATATTAATTACGTAGATAGTTGTGTAAGTAGGTACATATCAGCATTTTCTTTTATTATGCACCTATTTCTATTTAGCAATAATCTATTGACTGAATTTCATAGGTTAAATTCAGTCCTAAAATAATCGAAGCACAACGTTGATTTTTATGCAGTGGAGTCTTCAGTTACGTACCGAGAATTTAGTGCCTTCAGCAGGAAGCATTTGTGTAATAGAGCTGGCATTAACTTGGAGCGTAAGACAGAACACTGCACTCTAAGAGTTCATGAGGACTAATGACGCAGAGGAGTTGCAATACCCGGCGGCCAAAGCACACATTGCTAGATTAGCATCAGAACAGGGGCAGTCACAGATACTTGTAGAAATATTTTCACTGGTTCTTTCCCAAGGGCCTGCTCTAGTTTCTCGCCATCCCGTATTCCCACCCACAGTCTGTCCTGACATTCAAGAGCCCTCTTTCTGAACCTCAGTGAGGTCCAGTCTGGTAGCTGTTTGGCCACTTTAGCACAGTGACACAATGATGCTCGTAGTAGGGTCAACCTGGGAAATGGCCTGGGCAGTGAGAAAGCATTCTCAGCTAAAGGAAGGATTTGAACGTGGCCCTCCAGTACCCCAGGTAATATTTAGTTCTTCCTTGTCACTAGC
Organism: Platalea leucorodia; assembly: GCF_965183815.1. NCBI lineage: Eukaryota > Metazoa > Chordata > Aves > Pelecaniformes > Threskiornithidae > Platalea > Platalea leucorodia. The sequence goes on from NC_138827.1 coordinate 66,252,350, forward strand.
ATCTAAGTGGAATGATAACCAACATTGCAAAACCTGAGTTTCTCAAAGGACCAGGGGTACAGCTCCTTGGTAAGGCCAAGACTTGTGTATCTGGTGTGTCTAAAACACCTGCTGGGTTAAGTGAGAGTCTTGTGAATGACAGTGACCTCTAAATGTTAGCTTTAGGCTCTTAGCAACTTTATAAGCCCATGAAGAACAGCCAGAAAACAAATAAGAAAAGCAAATTATTATCTGAAAAATGCCTACCAAGAGAGCAGCACAAATAGGGCCATGGATGATGTACAGCAGATGCGTATCAGAGCTGATCCAACAACTAGAGAAAACAAACAGGGAATGAAAAAAATATTTTATTATTATCTGTTGTATTCCTTTTTTTCCCCTTAAAGAAAATGTAACAGGTTTGCACAGCAAGTTGAGATGCTACTTACTTGTCATTATAATATAAACTTCTAGCAACAGCATGTATGCAGGCAGGGATCAGTGGAAAACCTGTGAAGAAAAAACAAAGTTTTCTTCATACACAACCTGGCTAATAACTAAATAAACTTGCACCTTTTGTGGGAATCTTCTCTGTCTTCACCTCATCCAAACTATATACCTGCAGAGCAAATAAACTAACAGGGACCAACTCTGTTTCTATTTTCTCAGATTTCTTTCAGAGGAGTATACGAAACCTCATTCCCATTGTTTTACCAGGAAATCCATGCTAATGCACAGAAAAAAAAGGCAAATCAAATTATAACTTTTTAGAATATAACAATCAATTTTCATTAACACAGATGTTTTTCAGATGGCAATCTGCAATAAAGCTAAATAGGTAAGTATATTAAAGAGGTAATTGTATATATGACCATAGCTTTAACAGTACTATTATCAATGTTGATTATATCCTCACCAATACTTGTTGGGTATTCAGAAAACAAGGTCACCTGCAAAAAAAATTTGAAAACAGACACTGGAAATCAGGCCAAATTCAAAATTTAAAAAGAACAAACAAATTTGTTTTCTGGGGTGCTTGACACCCTGGTGGTACCTAATTTTCAGAATCTGCTGAGCACCTATGATCTTTTAACCATGTCTCAGTTGTGTCTGTAGTGGGACAGCTCGCGACCCAGGTACCAAGTCACGTTATACCTCAACGTGCCAACACCCTGAAGCTGAGGAGAAAGCCCTCACTTGCACTTTGTGAACATGCTGTTGTGCATTATCTGAAATGACCAGGTTTGGCTTGTTAGTTTTGATACTGATATTACTTGAGACCTTCAGCTACAGCTATTCTGTATTTGCTTAGTGAACAATACAGGTCAAATGGAACTGCTGGAAAAATAAATACTTGGCCATCTCTACCTCAGTTCTGACCCTCCACCCTAGACATGGCGAGACTTCTCTGAAAACAAACATTCATTCCTGAATAAACATCTTCGAGATGAGGAACAATGAATAATTACTTCTTAATGTCTTTTTTATAATAGGAGACTATTTTCTCTATACAAAGGAGGAGTCGCTTCCTGACTCCAGAAATGCATAATCTCTCTTTCAGCAAAGATAGAGGTACATACAACTTCCTACGTTAACATTTCTAAGCCTGTTAAAACACTACAGACAAAGAAGAGCGGTGTGTCATCGTTGTTCAAAGCTACCAGCTCAGAGAAGCAAAGGGACAGATGTTCAAATTCTCTTGAAAAGGAGTAAGAGATTGCATTGGTGTGAAAATATAGAACGTGAAGTTGCATACCCCAGCCAAGAAGGTAATACCACATCAAGTGTTGTTTCTCAGCAAAGACAGCCACCACAATGAGAGTATGCAGGTAAATGCCTTCACACAGCATCCAAAAGTAGTTGCAACCCATTAGGTACAGGTAGATGAACTGTGACACTTTGCAACTAACCTGTAGAAAAAAACAGAATACAATATAAATTTTTTGTTGCAAAAATCTCAGAGCTTTATTGACAAAATGGAAAAAAATACTGCTCCAGTCAAATGTTAATGTTTATTCTGTTTTTCACTACAATTACTTTTTTTTTTTTTTTAATAGAATTTTCATGGAATTACAATTCCATACTTTATGGTGACAAAAAAGTTAGTAACTGAGTCTGTATTTTTATTACGCAGACACGAGGACCTCGAGATCCTCAAGCATGATGGCAGAAAGCTGTAAGGATATTTTCCCGTATTGCAAACATTGCCACACAATAGGGAATCCTTAAATTATCTGATGGTAACTACACAAGAAAACGCACTTTGGTGAGGGTAATCCCCTCTCGGTTTTACCCATCACAATATGTAACTACTCCAGAGAATGATTTATGTTTTTAAAATGCTTACGGCACTTCCAATTTTAACCTAGTCAGAACTGCCCTTGGGGCCAGTTGAGAACTTGCATAGCAGGTTCTGGAAGGAAGCTCTCTTGTTGGCATATATTTGTATTTAGCTTCTTTCAAAAGATATTCTTCAGTTGAAATATTACATTATAACTTATTGTGCAGACTAAAATGTGAGGTTGTGAATAAAGAGCAATAGGTAATCTGCAGATTTGGACACAGTTTTTTTTCTCCTTCTGAAATTGCTGTGTGTTTGATCTATTTCTGGCTCTTTGCTTAAAGCAAACCAAAAATCAATATTGTTTTACCTAACTCACTTGATGATGACTATTAGCAGCTATCTCAAGCCTATTTTCCAGCACTTTGATGAGCTTTTACAGGAGAAAGAGAATTTGTCTTTTTACTTGATTCAGCTTCTGGAGTTTTGCCCTAACTTTCACAGAATTTAAAGTTATCTTCCAGGTCTAAATAAAAATAAAGCCATAGTTAGGGATTTGTTTGTTTATGTATTTCATTTTCAGGCTCTTCCGTTGCTATAACTCCTAGCCTTTTGGGAGAGCCTACTGATTCACACTTACCCCAGTATTATCAGGAAATGAGAGAGAAAAAACAGAGCCGCATGGATGGCTTTTTTATTGTGCTTTTTACTTTTGGAATATAAGGGTCAGCTTTATCTCCCTTCACAAAAAAAAAAAAAAAAAAAAAAAAAAAAATTCTTCTCATTTCAACTGAAGATGGCAAAGTTAAAGCCATAAGAAAGTCGCTGACATCCAAAATACACTCCGAAGCTTTTTGTACTGCCCTTCCTTGGTGAATTCAACTGTCATAGCCTCACTGACATCATCTAGAATAGGCTACTTTCTTGCAGTTGTTTCAGTGCAAAAGTGATTTGTACAAATTCAGAAGAGCAGTTCAGCATGCTCTGTCTCTTAGTGTTTTTACTATTTCGAAACCTGAAATGTGAAATGCCCAAATCATCATTAGACATCTGTTGTAATACATAACATGGATACATCGTTACTGAACATTTTAACCTCGCTCTATACAACATTTCATCAAGTATTCACGTTGCATTTATCTCTTCTGCGTTGCTGAAGTTTTTCACATATAAATCAACAAGGCTGCCAAATATACTTTCACTTACTGGATTAGTTGCAACTAACTCCTGATTGTTGGCAACTGCAGTCAGTGAAATTATTGTTACAACAGAGTTGCAAACAAAAGAGAAAAACAGATTTTTATGCAGGGTAATCCTTTGGCAACTCAAGCTCCTAGAAAAGAGAAACAAGAACAAATGAATACACGGGGGGACAACTGTGTGTACTTGGGGACAACTGTGAAATTTTGAAATACTGGAGCTCTTTATTTTATTAAGCAGTCTTACATCAACCCTTTCTTCAGCTCCAGTCCAAATATAATAGAATGATGTGAAAGGTAACACCTTCCCTTAAACACCAACAGGAGGCAAAGCAAGTACATTCAGTTCCAATATGTTTACAGTGAAGGACCTGCTTTGTAGTGGCTACCTAAAAAAGATCTGAATAGCAATAATATAACATGCTTCAGAAGATTTATACTTTTTTTTTTTGTTAGTACCTGAAGAATTTCCCAATTAACTATCATACATGAGCTTGAAGAAAATGTCTTGCCCTACATTTCTATCTACCCAAACCTGTTAAAATTTTTTGAGGATAATTATCTTTTACTCATATTCTGTTAATTTTTCTTCCTTAGCCCTATAGCTAGAGAAATACCCAAATAAGTAAAATAGCTCAAATCTTATCTTGACTTTTGTATATAACTAAGTTATAAACAGTATATAGAATACAATTACAAAAAAGGAATATATAACTGCATTTAATTGTGTTAGTTTTCAAGGTTTGATTTTAATCTTGCAATAGAATTGAAGAGAAAAATATCTTTGGAAGGGCTTGCTTTTTTTTTTTAAACAGAGGTTCAATAATATTAAGTAATACTTGAGTTGAACATAGTCACAGCAAATTTCTGTTCATCTGCCATTCTAGAGAAAGCAGGTCCAACTTAGTGCCATTCCAAGAGGCAGGAGTGCTTCTCATTCAAGTCTTTCCAAAGAAATCCGGCTTTACAGACAAACTCAAAGGAAGACAGAAAGCCCATATGGATATATAAACAATTCAGATCATTAGGATATTCAGGCTTAATGCTCAAAATTCCTGAAAGAGCAAGAAACATCAATTTTGTTATGAAAGCAGATAATCAGTTTACAAAGTTGGGTAAAAATGATTCTTTTAAGTTAGGGGGTGCGCAGCACATGAGCAAACTGACTCGATCAGGGTCATACAGCACGTCAGCGCCGGCAGTCAGGAACAGAGCCCCGTTTTGCAGGGTGAGCATTGCTCAGAGAAACGTCTCCCACATGCAAAGAGAAGTGATAAAGACTGTGGTCCTGTGGTCACTCTCAGGAAACGCTCTTTGGTTACTTCGGAGGAAGCATCTACTGAAGCCTGTGCTGTGGAGTCTGTGCTTTGTAACCACACCTACCTGCCTCCATTTTATAGCCAGCAATATGCAGTGCAGCTGATTGACGAAATGACTAACCGGAGGAGGAAAATCTATCACTTACACTGCTCTTCACTGTTAAGAGTGAAATACATTGACAAGGTCAGCAGGGGACAAGCCTAAATTGTCACACAGGGGAAAAAAAGTTTTCTAGCCTTTTCAAATAGCATGCCGGGAAGAAAAGATAAAGTATGGACATTGGTGACTCATTTGTAATTTGGGAGGGGAGGAGGGAGAACAACTGTATATTTTCACAGAGAAATGCAGATATGGAATAGTCACAAAAGCTGGAGGAGTATATTGAAAATTGTTGAGAACATGACAGATGAAACAAGAAGCAAAATGACCCCACTGAACAAGAGAGACAGTCCAAAAAGACTGGCTATAGAAGAAACTGCATTTCTTGGTTTCATTCTTTGCAACTATCACAAGAAGAGTGTATGAAGTAGCCCACAGATACATGGAGTAAGTGAACAGGTTCAGATATGCACAGTGCAATACTGTGCACTACTGCGCAATACTGCAAAATCAGGTGGAGTTTCTGCAAGTCAAGCCTTGGAGCCCTGAGACTCATGTCACGAAATAGGAAACCACTTTAGAAACCAGTGCTGCCATGCAGCACAAGGAGCTACCGTACATGAACCTCTGGTTGCCAAGTGTTATTTGACTGAAAACAAAAGAAAAAGCGTCCAAAATACAGAACACAGGTTTGGATATGAATTAAGTGATAAAATATATTCCATTAGGCTTCTGGAAATTTTATTTTTGTCTTTTCGTTTTAATGCCTAAAACACATAAAGCTTTGATTATTACAATATGCAGTTTTTTATGGTCTTTGAAAATGTATTTTTAGATGTTTTTTTTTTTCCTATATGGTTTATGTATGGGAAGAGAGGCAACGCTAGATTCCAGCTAAGAGCTTTGTGTAAACAAGTCCTGAAGAACTCTGGAATTCTGTCTGCTTATTGTTAAGCTTCAATGCACAGGCAAGGAAAAGCACGTACAGCTAATGGGGCCATCTCTCAGGGTCATCCAGCAGCTGTTCCTGTTGAATATTCAAACACACCCATCCACACCCACCTCCACCCATGCATAAAAGGGCTGAAAGGATCACCGGACAAGAAACAAGAAAGCAAGACTGATGACTTTTAAAAATGAAAGCTGCTTTTTGGTAATAAAAGGATTTTTTCCTAAGCTTCCCCACCCTCCCTCTTCTGTTACCCTTCCTATATTCCTTTTTCTGACTGTTTTTTTAATGACATAATATCCTTTAATCACTTAATTCTCATAATTATGAGCTAAGAACATTTGAATGACCTACCCCTAGATTAAACCATATGCAGTAAAATAAAAACAGACCTCCTGCTAAATTACCTATTTCCCTTGCTATTTTGACTCCTGTATGTCTTGGGCATTAGGGAGAAATTCATTTCTCCAATACTTCTCCAAAAGAAAAAAGGTAACATTTTCAAAAGCCCCCAGATGTGTTTGAAATCTTATTTTTTAAGGTATTCAAATACTGTAAAATTCAACCAGCGAGATCCACATATGCACCTAAGGGGAATTATCCGTTCAGCTTAAATTAACTTAGTGACTTAGGAACCTCCTATCTCTCTATCAATCTATGATTCTGGTTTTTGCCCACTCTTTAAGCATAGTGTTGCTGTCCTCTGAGAGTGCTGTCATGTGATTTGACATGATGCTTGATCAAAACCAACTCCTTTACCTCAGGCAAGGTTTTTTTGTTCGTTTGTTTCTTTTGGGTTTTCTGTGGGTTAGGGGGGCCATCTTTCAAATTATAGCTCCCCTTTCTCTGAATTCACTGGTTTTTTTAAGTTTTCTCTTGCCTTGTTTTTCTTCATGAAAATCATAGAACTATTTTAACAGAAGATTTATAATAAAAACATGTATGATCTGGAGTATGTAACAGAATGAGAAAGCAGAGCCACTGCAAGAAGTTACTTTTATGTGTCATAAATGAATTTTCAGAGAGGAAGATTGGAGTTCCAAGTTTATAGCCCATTTTATGCTATTAAACCAAGAACTCCAATCTACTTGGGGAACACAAGTCACAAACTGAACAAGTATTTCCAATGAGACAATTTTCTGAAGAAAAACCAGAATTTCAAATGAAAAAATGAAATGCACAAAAACATTTTAATCTTAAAAAAAAAAAAATCATTCAAAATCCAAATACTTGACATTTGGAAAGCTGAAGAGATTTGAAAAGAACCTGTCATTTTTCCTATGGAGAAAAGTACCACCTTGCTAGTCAAACCTAAAGATACTCTAATGGTCAGCAATCCAGCAAATGTCATGTGGAAACTATCAATCGACTAACAGAATAAATTTTTTGGAAACATGACAAATTTGAAGGCACCCACACACAATAGGAAAGAAAAAAGTCCACCTGTTAAAGCTATGAATAATTATACAAGCTTCAGCTGATACATAATACATCCTGGTATTAATCTAGATCCTTAAATACCCTTCTGGTACTAAAAATACTTTAGAGGAACTGTACATCCCAAGAGAACAGCTTGTAGAGGACTTTCTTTAGCTTCCTTTAAATTTTGTAATTTCCTTTTATATCCCAACATAACCACAGTCTAGAAAATGTGGTTTGTGGGTCTGGATTAATTCCATGTGGTTCTCTGAGGAGAGATGATCCTTCTACCAGAGGGAGAAAAAAAAGAAAAAAAAAAAAATCCCTCGAGGGTTAGACAAACATGACATAGTTATAATGGTAGCAAAGCAGATCACCTGCTTTTGCATTAAGTGCCACAAGCCAAGATGAAATTGGCTTGGTTTTCGTATTACAGCACAGAAAAATCTTGCTTTACTCTCTCTGAACTTTTAAAATCATATCGTATTCCAAAACTTTTTGTTTTCTCCTGAGAAGTCTATGTCAAAGTATTTTTCCTGTCACATGAGATATTTAGTCTGTTAAACTTCTTGTGACATTTATAGCAACAGAATAGCCCTTTTTTATGCAAAATCAAGCTTCTTATAAGGACTCAGCCATTTCACATGTTGATTTTGTGGAGGAAAAGTGAACCTGGAAACGGTAAGCATTGTTTTTACAGGTCATATGCAAATAAATTGATTAAAAACACAAATTTTTTTGTCTGTCCTCACAAAAAGAAGTCAGGAAAAGTGGAAAAGTCATCTTGAATATTGGATTTCATAAAGAGAGGCTACAAAGTTGAAACACTCTGGTTGTTGGGTATTTGTGGAAATGTCCCCGTACTTGGGGAAATAATGCATATTTAAATTGGAAACTATATTCAGCCAAACGTGACTCAAAAGGACAATTTTTTATCAGATATCAGCTACCCCTACCTAATCAAACTCCAGAGCACGAGACAAGCAAAATCTGAGCTAGGCCCACAGTTGCTGGTGTATGTGCTATTGATATTTAAATGTTAGGAAAAAATACAAGGTGGAGTGAGACAGCAGGGCATAGTGATAAGAAATAGGTAAGACCCTAGAGCAGATCTATATTATCCAATGAAAAACGATGCAGAAATGATTAAACTAGTGCCAGTTAACAAGGAAAGCCTACACTATGCAGTGATGGTTGGCAGAGATAACAACTCATCTCTCTCAGCTCTGCTCATGTGGCAACACTCCTGGTTTTCACCTTTCTGTAAGCCTCATCAACTTCTTTTAAAACAAAAAGTCTCTCATGGGAAAGAAAAGTAAGTTCACAAAGTGTGAAGTAATAAGAAGACGAATTTTAAAAGACCTGTGCATTATATTACTAGTTGTTGTGACAGTGGTGATACACTGCTCAAACTTTCTTTTGAGAAGGTAACATAGTAACTATTAGTCAGTGGATATGATATAACTGTCATAGACATAATAAGGTGAATAAAAAACCAGGATTATTTTTATTATTCCCATTCCTCCTGTAGCTCTTAGCCTTACTTTATTTACAGTTTATCATATTTTGTGGCTACCTACTTTGGAATGTTACTGTACCTATCATATGTCATCAGTATTTTGGTTTCCATTCGCTCTTTAGTCTGGTTGATGCTTGGCATATTCACACTGTAACTTACTATTAAAACAACGACAAACCTCAAAACAAACAAACAAACAAAGATTTTCCCATTTTCCCATTTCCTATTTTCAGCATTTTCTACAGTTTTTGGTTTGCAGATTTGGGATTTTAGGTTTCTGAGAAAAGAAACATAATTTTTTTTTACAATATGATGTTCAATGCCAAACCAATATACTGACTTTCTTCACCTTCTTGCTCCATCTAATTTCATTGGGATGGCTGGTGTTTCAAAGTATTGAAGCTAGGATTGTTGCAACCACTGATACTTGGTAAAGGGTTTTAAATATACTTACTTAAAGTAAAAGAATATGCCAAGAGAAATCAAAAGTGATGCAATTGAAAGACCATGTCCGATGATGGCCAAGTAATACAAATTCAGAGCAGTCTGCAATACAAGAACAAAACCAAGCACTTGTGATGCATACAGAACTGTTGTTGATAAAGCACATACTTACACATCTCTTCTGCATATAAAATGACTATATTAGGATTAAGAGAATAAAAACATTACAGATAATGATGAGTTGAGTCTAGAACCCTGCAAATCAACGTTAGTAAAAATCTCTTTCTATAGGACACACAACAGATTCATTGAAATCATCACTAGAACTTACCTCTTATCATTTAAAACATTAGGTTTCTAATATATACTGCTATATTTTTTCTGTGTATTTACATAAATTAGGCTATTTATACTACTGCACTGGGTGCACTTCTGTCTGAGGCTTGATTCATCCATTAAAAAAACTCTTTAAGTAAAATATGTGCTTTCTATATGAATTTATGTATTTTTTTCCTCATAGAAGGTTTTTTTGGTGTCATTTAAAAATACTTCCTTCAAAGCAAGCCATGATTATGATACTGGAAATTTAGTTTTCATTTGGCATTTAAGGAAGGGCGTGAAAAAAATTAACAATGACTCAAAAATAATGAAGACTAAACAGTCTTCTTAAATAAGCCTACAGCCAAATTATAGAATTATGAAAAGCTGCGTAGATAAAAAAGGTGAAAATGAGTAACTAGTAAATTAATATTTGGAATATATACAACATGTTATCATTAATTCTTTGAATTAATAAATATATTAAATTTCAGTAGTAACAAACCCCTGCTTTCAGTCACGGAATCTGCTTCACAAAATTTCTCTTGTTGCATTAAATGTAAGATTATAATTTTGCACATAAGGAAGTGAAGATTTTCAGGTTGAACCCTATACTGTCACAATAAAGCATAACTACCTAGATTCCATAGGAAGAATTAAAGTATACGTACAAATGCTCATGTACTCCAAACTGTATGTATCCTCTGAACTTATTATTCCAATTTAAGACAGACTAACTGCAGCTTGCTACATATACTGACTTTTGAAATCATATAAAAAGATTCCAGGTAAAAGCTTTAAGGAGGTTGTAAGATGAGACAAGGCTAGAATTTTTCAAATTATGATTATTTTTAAAAATGAGATAAATTAGGAAAAAAAAAAAAAAAGCAATGCAATGGGTTTAAGCAAAACTTTCATAAAAATTTGGAATTGAGAAAAAACAAGGGTTAGCCCTGAAATACTAAAGCTTGGCTACGTATACATAATGACAGCCTTTCTATGACAGGTCTGTATCCTGTAGCACCACCTCATTCAGTGACCAGTTTAAGGAAAGGTGCATGTTAAGGATCTAGAAGATTTCCACACGATTTAGAACTGGCACGAAACGGTGGTACAGCAGGGACTGCTGATGAGGGCAAGAACAATAAGAATTGAACAATGGACAACAGTCACATTTATTAGGCATTATCTAACCCGCTTTCCGAGCAAAGTAAAAAGATAATATTGTTTAATATAACAACACGTAGAACTGTACCAAGCAGCAGTAAGGCTTTCTTCGGAGCTATTATTCCATTTAAACAATAGCTCCTGATGCGTGACAGAGTTGAAATATGCTGGAAAAACAGCCTAAGGGAAACTAGCTCATTATTCATAAAGAGGGACCTGCATGGATCTGCTCCTGTCTGAATAATATTCTCTCAGTTTCCAGCCAAATGTTAGCAAGAATCAATGAATTATAGCATCTCTGCTAGTAGAGTCAAACTGCCATTAGCGTATTCAATGTCTCAGGAGTTGAGAAAAAGCAATACAAAAGTGCCTTATTAAAATCTATTACCACCTTTTCTCAATATGGTTTCTAGGCAAATACCCTAAAGCATTCTTGACAGCAACGATGCAGGCAGTTAGGATCTCTACTAGATGTCAGTATTCTTGACACAATCTACTATTATTGAGCTCTTTTCTATGAGGTCTAAATTAATTTATAGTCTACCCCGACCTGCATTTTATATTCCTAGTTCTAAGTTTCAACTTACTGTTTCTTCCCACGACTGAATGTTTCAGAAACATAAAGAATGTTAGTGGACATACAGTTTGGGGGCGGGGGGACACACAAAGTATGCAATTTTGCCCATTATATCCTCACATATCACAGAGTATCTCAGAAAGAGGGCATTTGGAGCTTTACCAGATTTTTTTTTTTTTTAATTTTTCTAACTCTGTCAATGGATGGGCATCTTCAAGATAAACTGAAGTCTATAAAAATACCATCTATACATATACCCATACGGGTATGTGTGTGCATAGAGTCTACATTTGATATATAGAAAACAACTCTCTCAAAGTGTTTTGCTGTCTAGCCTGAGATAATTTTGGATGCTTGCAAAATTTCACTTAAATAAAATTGAAGTATAGGTTTTCCATTCATGTGAGCAGCTTAATATCTCAGAAACTGAAAAAATGGCACTTGCGAGCCAGGAGACAAGACACACACAGGAAAAGGATCACAAGGAAAACCAAACCCTATCTAACACTTCTCATCATTTACTTCCCTTTGGCCTCCAAAGATCCTTTGGTGAACCCACTCAACTACAGCTTGCCTACACTTTTGTAAAAGAGAAAAGATTAGCTCTGCATTTCACACTGGGGAAAAAAAAACAAAAACCCAAACATCTGAACTCTACTTAAAGCTGCCTTGAAAATGTATTAATCCCAAGTAAAACTTTGGTTGTGCAACTGCTGAAAATCTGTCACTATGAGTTAACCGGATAAACTCATGCACTCAGCACGTCTTCCAGACATGCAAACTTCCTGCAGTTCTGCTGACCTCGGACCCTACTTCAAAATTACAGAGCAAAACATAAAGGTCTGCTCTTACAAGGCACACACTTTGCTTACCAGTAGGTGACTGTGGGTGACCTATACAAGCACTAGTACCTATGCATTTAAAATACCCATAACAAAAATATGATCATATTATTCAAGCAGTTGAAGTCAGCTGTAAAAGACAAAGCAGGTGGGTTGGGGTTTTTTGAGTCTGTTTTGCACAATTCATCCTTTTTATTCAACATGTTTTCTTCTTTTTGCCTTTTGATGTTGCGTCAACTCTGCTGCCATTCAAGTTTTGAAACTTGTGAAATTTTTCAGATCAGTTTCTTGACAGCGGTAACATGCATTCATTCCTTTCCTACCTTCACTTTTTCATGTGTATAGATATTACACTGGGTATAGTTTGTCCACGTCCTGTTGCTTTCTGGGTGTCTAAACCAATTCCCACTTGGATCACAGATCTTCGTAACTTTTTCTATAGTCAAAGTAGATGGAAAGGAAAACAAAAAAAGACAAACAAAAGAAAAACACAAGTCAGCACTGAAGTTCTACTTCCTGATGCCTTGTATTTAATGAAGAAAGACTGGCAAACAAATGGAAGCTTTATTAACATGACTAGAGAGACACTGCATGAATTCTGAGAAACTAGACGCCATTGTTTTTGTTTGGCAAGGGCAACTGATGATGTGTTTTTCCTAAGAAAACAGATAGATTTCCCTCCTCCAATCCAGTAAGTATCAAAATATATCAAACTAACTGATAGAGAACTACCAGATGAAGTGACAAGAATATTCAAATGGCTTGTTTAACATCCAAGATCTAAACTGAAGTCTGACATCCTACCACTGTAACTTAGGATTGGACAGGCAGGAAAATATCAATAGAGAAACTGCTCAAGAACCAAACTGGAAAATTTCTGGGACCACATAATGATTTCTATCATCAAATAGAAAGAGGCAAGAAAGGACCGTGGGAAATACCAAATACAGCAGAAAGAGACAAGAGTGGAAGTCTATGACATTTTCCGCATGCTCACAGATGCAAAGTTTAGCCTACAGAAACAGCAAAAGATTCACCTGTGGGAGAAACTCTTGTCAACTTCAGCTGCTAAATTGAGGTAAAAGAATAAGTCATATTTCTGCTTGTCTGTCAGAGAGAAAAGCTCACTTCTAAGAGGAAAAAACTGTGATCTAACTTCAATTCATATTTCCTAATCTACAGAATCCCTCAAGGACATATTTCAGGGAAGAAAATAAGTAACTTGTCAGTTTTCTATGTGATAAAGGGAAAATGGAAATAATGGGTTTGGAGTTACTGAAATTCTGGAGCATTAGTGACTTGAGCGGGGCAAACGGGAGGCATCAAGCACCCAAAACCTCATTTTATTAAGAAATATGTTGATGCAGAAGCCCATGCACACTTACCTGATGGGTTGAAATCCTGAAAGTAGTCAGGACAATGCTGTACTGACACGGTTCCGGCAGCAACATCACTCCAGCACAACCAGCCATCCCATGTCCTGTTACAGTAAGGACCTGCAAACAAGTAGAGACCTGATAATAAAATAACAACCCTTCTTTCATAATAGTCTTTCAAAAGTAAGATGTAAAACTACATAAAGTAAGTTTCTCACTGCAGCAATGAGAAAAAAAGAAAATAGAAACATAAGATTTAGCAGTAGTTAATTAAAACTCCACTTAATAGAAATAGTTCCTTATATGTACATTTCCTCAAACACATTTTAAAATCCATCATCATTCATGTTGAAATGGTCTGCACCTACAATTTATGAACCTCAGATCTAGAGCACGGTAGGCAAAAAAACCTAAATCAATTCAGACCAAATAATGTGCATTAACAAAGAGCGTTAAGCTCGCAAAGACCATTTTACTGAATTTATTTACATTTTGTATGTATACCAAGCCTATACATATGTTTACTAGTTCATTGAAAACACAGTGGTATCCTAGAAGCCATCAGAAAGCCTGGTTGGGAGGCAGCCACAGCTCCTCTGCCTCAGGCAGAGTTGAGCCTGCAGCAGTCATCCTCAAGAGACACTTCTCTAAGTGCCCCAGGGACAGAGAATCAGTGTCCCTCAAGAGCCTCTTGCAGTGCCTCATTGCACTCACACAAATTTTAACATCTAAAATAAACCTCCCTTCAGAATGAGCTGGGGTTTTATAAACAAATCCTTTCCCAAAAGGCACGCAGAATGACTGACCCTCTCTACAAATTTGAAGATGGTTTTAGTATCTTCCTTCAGTTTTCTTTTTGAGACTTAATAATGGCCCCCATCTCAAAGGCTGCATTTTTCAAACATCACGTAATTCCTCCTCTTCTCATCTGAAGATTTTCCAATTTGTCCAGATCCTTCTGAAGCTGTGACGCCCCAGGCTGGACATAAGCTTACACTGTCGTACTCACATCCATTTCTGACCTCCAGACATTCAGTTCCTCCAAAGAATCATTTCAGAAGAGAAAAAAAAAACTCATTGTAAAAGAATGCAGTTACCTCTTCTTGCCTCAAAAGCCATTCAATGTTTCCAGAAGTTATAAAGTCAGAAACAGTGAATAGAGTGACAGGTAGAGTTACAGAGGTTAGCTCTGAACAAGTTATCCAAAAAAGCATTAATGACACTAACACAACCCTCAGAGCGGGAAAATTATGTGTATCAAGATACTTTCAATTTTTAAAGGCAGATGTGACCAAGGAGACAGAGGTATTATAAGAGCATGAAATGAAATAAAGTGGTAAGATTAATCAGTCATAATTTTTTAATCTGGATATCTATCTAAATTAACATTTTCATATCTCATCAGAAATAAAAGCTTTGTGTTATATAACAAGTGGTGTTACGGGCAGGTAACATAACATATTACTTTAGCTTCATGAATCCCAAAGTGACTTTTCTAAAAAATTGTACAAATACATTTACAGCCTGAAAAATGATCGCTACCAAGACAAGAAATGAATATAAAAAAAGGACCCTGAATTACTGTAATTATATCTGTTGACCATTTGCCTTTGTAAAACCTTATAAGAAAATAATCTCTACCTTCTTTCCTATGAATAGGATCTTGCATAATTTTCTGGTAGCATTCATACTGTGCTGTCATAATTTTATTCCGTGTAACACTCAGTTGAGTGAAGTCCTCCGTCATATTCTGATGCCCTTCAGATGGTATAGCCGTGGCAACAAACTAAGAGGAAAAAGACTTTTTTTTAGCAAGTCATGTACAAACTCCCATATAAACCTCTTAAATGTCAATCTTTTTAAATATTATATTTTAAATATTATTTTACTGAAGGAAAATGATCTTCAAATCTTATTACTGACAATAGGATTTTGTCTTTTTCTGGTTAATTTAGCAATTCTTCTTACTACCGAATCTTGGCAAATATCTCCTGAATGAGCATGGGGGAGTAACAATCTGCAAGATTTGTAAATAATAATGGAAAAATGCATAGAAAGCACTGAGACAGTCAGAAGCATATAAACAGCTTTTGCAAAATCCAGTAAAATATATCAAAGTTACATTAGTCTAAAAGGCATTTGAATCAGGCCCGAAATGATCCTTTGTGAAAAGAGACTTTCCATATACTGTATGCACTGAAGCTTTTGGCTTGTTCAGAGCTATTTGGTTTCTCTATAGTCTTGTGAACCATAAAGTCAGCCCTCAGAATACAAAAAGGTATTCAAAAGACATGACATCCACTTTTATAATTATTAAAAATAATAATAATAAAAAAACAAGCTTAAGAAAGTGAATCTTGATCAAAACCTGAACCTTTTAAGTGCATTTTTAAAAGAAGGTAAATATTTTATGGGAAGCTACCAAACTTCATGGAAAAACAAAGCTGCAGATTGAAATACGGTACTACTGTCATACAAGGGGTGAAATTAGAAGTTCTGAGGATGTCCTCTGAACCTGAGTTAGATGTCTCCTCCACTCTTCCTGCATAGTACTGCTTATATGTCACTTGTCAACTGCTGCTGTAAAGTTCTCTGCTAGCAAAGGATATGCTGGGTCTAGCAGAGGTAAATACCATTTCTGTTCCTTTACCACAGGAATTAAAAGGAGAACAGAAGGTAGATAAAGATCCTGCTGTGCAGAAACTACATTTGAACACAAGACTAGTTGTTTCTGCATTTCCATATTAATAATTTCTATGGTATTCTGTACACACTTGTTAAAACTGGAAGTGATTTTAAAAATTCATAAGACTCACCATAGTAACTGATGAGAAGAACAGCAAAAATGTGATCCAGCTTTTTGTCATTTTTTATATCCGGTGCAGTGAATATTATATTGTAGTTGAATGAACTCAAACTGCAATGGAAAAAAAGAAGAAATTTAGTAATTCATGAAAGCCTAAACTGACAAAAGATTTCATATATTCTTTCTGAATTAAAACAAATCAATGGAGTCCTCTCAATTTTTATTCGCACATAGTGACGCCATGGAGATGTACAATGTGATGTGAAAAAAATGCACTCAGTTCACCAGCAGTGAATTCCAGCAGCAGGCTTTTTCCTGCACTGCTGCCTCCATTGTCTCACCAGCACCAATTCTCCAGAGGGTTTGTCTCAGTCAGGTAGCTGGTATCGCCTCTAACAGATATGTAGCAATTAGCCCTGAGATATGAGTTGACTCCTTGACATCTCTGCCTTTGGGCAACCGTAGCAAACTGCAGTTCAGTTTCCTCTAAAGTAGACTTAGACTTTCACAAACACACACACACACACAATTATTTCCTGTTCTCCTCCTACCAGCTGATTTTTGATCTTGCCATTTCTGGAAGAACTGATCTAGTAAGTAGCCACTTTATCTTGAAGATACAACTTTGCAAGGATGACAACGGCAATACAAGCATTAATTGTAAGCTGTAAAATAGTTTCTGTATCTGCAGTAGCTGTAACCTAGGTACTGTATCTGCAGTTTGAAGAAAACAGAACTACCCAAAACAGCTATAACAGACAGGTATAATAGTCTTACAGTGCAGACTATTCTTGAAACTGATTCTTGAAGTGTAAAATGCACCTAAAACATAAAATACACAAAATTATTTATTAAGCACCTAGACCACCTATTAAGCATAATCTTTCTGTAACAACTCCCTCCAAAGGAAGGGAAATGTGTAAGAGATTTTTCACACAATATTTCACTGTGTCCTGAAGTATCCTGAGAAGATCACAAAGCTGAGCCTGGAATTGAGATAAGAGCTTCTCTTCTGCTTGCATGTTAGCAGAAGACCTCTCCACATTTAGATTAAGTGATTACAACTAAACCACCTTTCAAAATCTAAGTATCTCACTGCACTAGCATTAATGAAGCTATTATCAGCCAAAATAAAAGGGGACAACATCCGAGTGAGTTTAGCTCCCTTGTACAGATTAATTCACCACAAGAAATACACTGCTACCTAAGATATAAAACTCACGTACCCCAAAGGTCCATCATATATCTAGCTCAAAGATCCCGCTGCTACCGAATCAAGAGGGCTATCGGGAACTGAGTCCCTACACACAAACCTGCCCCCTGACCCAAGCCACATTCTCCCTTGGATCACACTTGCCCTTGTCTTTGGAAGTTTTTCTTATCCAGCACTCGCGTCTTACGAGAGCCTCGTAGCTGACAAACAACTGATAGTACATTGGCCAGCAGAGGTAATTTTACAAAAAGCCCATCCTTCAAAAAAAAAAACCAACAAAAAACCCCCAAACTGTCTTAGTCACAAAAAGCAAGCATTCTATACCTACTTCTTTTCTGCTTTTACACTGAGAGTGGGTCCTCTTAACACAACTCTAATACAATAAACAGCATTTTGTACAATATATTGACTACAAAATATGAGATCACTGCTGTTTATTGTACAGCTTGATGCAAATACAAGAAATGTGTTGTAAAATCAGTTACTGTTGCGCCTGTTTAACCCAGACTAAAAGTGTATCAGTAATCTTCCCTCTATTTTTACCACTGGCATGCAATCCTCTAACACTGATTGCTGGAAATTGCATGGGTAATTCAGCGAGACACTGGAATTCAAAAATGCTGTTTTGAAGGCTCTTAAAACACTAACAGGAAGACCAATTAGCATACATGAAATATATTCTCAGTTTGAGCTAATACTTCTCTGGAAAATCCACATGTGATGAGAACTACAGTGATTAGATAATTGTAAAAAACACTATTTGTTAACTAAAGAAAAATCTAAATATCTATGTGTAGTGATTAAAGATTGCCTGAAAACCAAATAGAAATGGAGATATCTAAATTAGCAAAGAGGCAATATGATTTCAATTCTGCGTGATAACTGGCAGCAAGGGAAGTCAATTCAAACCAATCACAAGTTCATTCATTTATAGTTGTTTCTGTTTACCTAGGAAGGGAAAAAACCCACTGGCCTGCTAAGGAAATTGGAATTAACTACTCGGTTGTAAAGTAATTGAGTAATCTTCTCTCTCCAAAGTATGGCAAGGTACATCCACACAGGGTTAAAGCCCATAAATGATGTGCACAGGACAAGCAAAGAGACCAAGCAAGTAGAACATAGCAACCATAATTTAGTGTATGTTTTTCTATATACGTATACAAGAGTTCAAAACAATTTTCTCTATAATAGTGTCAAAAATTTTTATGCTAAAACAAATGTTGGATGGCAAATTTAAAATGCATACTCAAATATTGCCCTTACTTAGCCTGGCTTATTTTTATTTAGCTAAAAGATACAATATCATATAAACAAAGGCAGAATTTATCTGCTTTGATTCACAGTCCATGATTATTTCTGTTTCACAATATCAAAAGTCACCCCTTAGCTCAGTTCTTTTAATGGTCCAAATCTTTTCATATCTAGTGGCTTTGTAGACACTCCCTATCAATTATTCCAGTAGACACTGCTAAATTATTGATTCTTCCCAGGAGATAAAAGATTGAGTCAACTTCATAATTCACTCTATGCTTTCCACTCATTTCTCACAGTTGCTAACTGCAAAAAAATTATATATAGAGAAAAAAATCCTTTTTCTAAACATCACTACTTTTGGACTTAATTACAAAATGCAGGATGAAGGTCATTCAGATGCCTATTTGGACTTCAGGAAAGCATTTCTCGCATCACTACATGAATTCATTCACTCAACATTTATTCCAGTTAGTTTGGACAAGAACTTTTACAGGAAGATTAAAAACTTACTTAAGAATGGACAGCAACGTAGTTCACTGATAGAGGTAGCAAGCCAGTACTGCTGAGAAAGTCAGGCTGCCGTTATTAATCATGTTCTGATGAGATGCAAAACATAATTCTCAGAAAGTTCTCTCCCTCTCAGAGCTGGGAGGTATTAGATGCACAAGGAAAAGAAATTAATAATAGAAGAGACCCATTCTTAGGTTTCTTTAAATAATAATGCTTCCTAAGTTGTTGTTCTGCTATTAAACATCTTTGACAATTCTATTGTGGGGAAGAGAGGACAACTGTATTGGATTAATTTGAGTGTATGGAATGTTAGCTTGAGGGAAAAGCTTAGACAGAATCCCAACTCCACTCTGTGACAGTGGGGATCTGAAGAAAAGCCAGCAGGACCATGATTTACATGATAGGTATCGAATGAAACTGTAAGTCAGCGAACACAACACTACAACTACTAGCAGTCCTCTGGCTTAAGTATTTTCCCAGTAAAAGGGAACCTCAGTGAGAAGAGAATGGAGAATTGCAATAGCAAATCAGATTTTCAAGATCTCATTCTTATTTTCAATGCATGTGGTACTGAAGACTGCGATAACTTTAAAAAAAAAAAAAACAAACCAACAAATGGAACTGCCTGTTCTTCCTCTTTATTACATTCTCTGTTACGCAAATTAATGATACTCCAAAGGCCTATACCATGTTTCAACTGATAGCAGTGCAATCTACTGAAGAAGAAGGAATTCAAAAGGAACTGCAAGCTGAACTTAGCCAAAATAGTCACTGGTATAGCTTTAACAGATGTTCACATTTCTCTTCCTCCTGCTTTCTCTACAGAGCCATCCTGCCTCATCAGCTGTTTCTACTTTTAACTTTTTCCCATCCTCCCAAGAATAAATGTCATCCTTGCTGAGCTCCAGACACTTCCTATTTCAATGATACAGCAAAAGGGTTAAAAAAAGTAGTCAGCAAGAAAAACCATTTTTTGAACTTCAATCATCTGACCACATTTAGTACAAAAGAAAAAACACAGGCAGCTTCTACTTTAAAGTCACACTTAAGGGCAACTGCTTAAGTCAGAATGCAACTCTGTAGGAGTGGGATAGGAGGGAGAGTCTACTTAGGTTGTTGCATGTACATTCGTAAACACGCACACAAATTTTTCACTAATTGGTAATCTTTGATTTGCCCAGGGAAAGGGGAAAAAAAAACCAAAACCACCACCACACCCCAAAACATTTTCAGCATCAATTACATATCTTGCAGTGTGCTATAATCTTGCAACACTAAAGTTGAACATGTGCAAATACAGATGTATAGCCTTCATCTCTGACTGAGAATGGGGGTCAGAATGTCGATTTTCTTGACACCCCCCCCCCCCCCCGCTGTTGTTCTAGCACTCCCTGATTTTGTTTTGTTGCAATATCTCTCAGAAATAGCTATACATGCTATTTTGTTATTTCTGGTTCTTTTTCGAGGGAGGCATACAACTCAAAGTATTTAAAACCCCAGGCGATATTTGGTTGTTTCAGCCCAAGATACAGGCAAAAAGAACAAGTTGGAAAATGCCCAACCCTTTTCAAGTGTCCCTAATTTGAATTGCTGTAGTACACTGTTAGAAAAAAACAGTAGTCTCAAATGGAATTACAGATAGAGCCTTCACTTACACCTCCACTCACATAAACTTTCTGGGAAATACTCTGCCTGCAGAGGGGCAGATTGTTTTCTAACTAAAAGGGCTTTACAAGTGGGCAGTACCAGCCAAACATTAATACACACCAGATTAATTTAGTCCTGAAAGTGGGCTACAAAATCTCCACAGTTATCTTAGAGAGCAATGCAGGGCAATTTGGAAATCTTCCTAACCAGGTAAAATGCCCTCATTTCTGAGGGAACCACCTCTGCCAGGATTTGCACCAAACTGCTCTGATGGTATCACATAACAGCTCACAGCTCTATGTGTGAGAACCACTCCACCCTCCTACTAATTACAAAGTTAAGAAGGCTCAAAAGTAATAGTTACGGAACAAATGGAACGAACTCTGGGTAGCGCAGTTTCGTGACACTAGAATTCCCCACTCACCGCCACTCTGAATTAAGACCAAGGCATCAGCAGTTACAGGCTCCTAAAACAGGTGAGACAGGAGATCAAGAGTTTGATCCTCCCTGAGACAATTTTTAGAGTACAGAGGCTCTTCACAGCTTCCGATAGATTTTGTTGCACTATTTTCTTCATTCAGTTAGTGACAGGGCTTGCTTTTTTCCAAATGTATTCTCCTTCACTTGAAAGAACTGGTATATTACCCAAATATGTCAAATCTGTATGTTGCTGGATTTTACAATAAACAAAATTTAACTTACTATACTGGTTTAAAACACTGGTACAACTCAATTGTGATGCTAATGGAACTGCTATAAGAAGGCATTCCTATCCTCACTGCAGTTATTCTTTCAAACCCCCAGTGTGACCTCTTCAAATCAGATGGGGCACACGTCAGAAAAAACGGAAAAACAACAACTAAAAAAATGCTCCTAATACTATTTTGAACTCATTAGGAGTACTATGATAGATCATTGTGTGTACCACCAACTGGTAGCAAGCAGCATCATAAAGACAGAACACTGCAGAGAGCTCATCTGAGAAATGCAGTGGCTTACAAAGGGATAAACCGAGATCCCTTCTTGCACTGCAAAACAAAGAGGCTTATAGGGCGCATGAAGACCTCTACAAGTGAATCAGTAATTAGGAAAAGATTTGCGATATTCTTATAACCCCCATGAAAAGTATTATAGGAAATAAACCCCAAGTTTATAAACAAGCCAAGTTTCTTTAGACATCTCGTTCTCTGAACTCACAGCATTGCTCAGATGCATGAAGACACTAAAAAAAATGCCACATTGAAGTGTTCCTCCTTCTAACTTTCTTTCCAGGAGTTCTTCCTGGGGAGCAGTTGTGGCACAATGGCATTTACTCTCCTCTTGAGGATTAAAATAAATAAAGAAGAAACAGAGCAGCTTATCTCAATTTTACTGTTCTATTATTTTATAACAACTTCATCATGCATTAGGTGGTGCTTCAGCTCAGTATGAGAGAGTACTTGCTTTTTATTTCTTGGGCCACATGCTGTGCACGTCTCAAGGTCTCAGGCTTATTGCAAGTAGAAAATTAGGTCTGGTTCACAAAGATGTTTCACATCTTTTATTCTATTAACATGCAGACTTTTTTGTTTTTGTTTTTGCATCACTCTAGTTGCTTGCCAGAGGCCTTGCAGAGATTGCAGAACCATCTGTAGATAAGATTACACAGATTAAATTACTCCTGTGTACGTTTTCCCATTAATAGCTTTTGGCTACCGTTCAGCTAAGTTTTGTCTCCTGCACCCAACAGAAATTACTAGCAGTAATTGACAAAACTCTTGGCCAGTTCTAATAATACCTAAAATCCTAGGAACCTATCATAGAGCGATGGCGGTGGTAGTTTTTCCCAGGGAGGAGGGAACTCTCACTATTTTGGAACACACTTCTTCTGTTCAGTTCACAGGTTTCGATGACATTGTAAATTATCCTGAGAAGAAAGATGGGCCATGGAGGTCTATTTAAAAACCAAACCAACAACCATACAAAACCCAGAAAAGAAACACCACAGCAAAACCCTCCGAATGAGGGTTTGGAGGAGGAAACGTCCACAGGGTTCTTCCCCTGGAATATTCTGCAATTGCTGCTCTTGGGCAATGTTGCTCCTCTCCACATAGCAGACTGCTGAGCTAAGATGTTTTTGTGTCTTTGTCCATCACACCAATTTTGTCTCTTTAAAACAGGATTTCCACTGATAAAAAAAGGTAAGAGTATTGCCTCCTTGCTTTTACACAGACAGGTCTTCTCTTGACCTCTGTGCTTCCAGTGCTTCTCCCATAAATTATGAAGGCTCTACCCCTCCTTCTCAAATATGATGAACTTCCTAATGGCTTAAGAACATATGAAGCCAGCAGTAGCAAATGCTGCAAATGCATGTGGAAGATAGGCAAGGACTCAATTAGGATTATAGTTACAATTCATCGGGATATCTAACTGTGCCAAACAAATGCATCATATGAATGTTAAAAACATCAAAGCAAAGTAAAATTATTTAAGGTAAGAGACATGATACTCCACACTTCCAAAATAATTTCACAGTGTTTTCTTGCTTATAGTATTTTCTGCTAAAGTACTGATTATTTTATCTTTTAAACAGAAATCTCTATCAGAGTCTGATAGCGCAATACAGGAGAACTTTCTTATTTCTAACCTGAAATGAGAGAGCAAGAACTGACAGCTAACATAAAACAACCTTCACTGCAGAAATCAGTTCCCCAGTAACACGCTTCTTTACATGTTTTATCAAAATACAAAAAAACTCAGGAAAATATTTCCCCGTTACTTACATTTTTAAAAAGATAGTATTTTTTACACTGTCTTATACAGTGATACTAACACCCAAAATGCTTCCCTCTTGAGGAACCAGTTGTTAAATGAAGGCAACTGAAACTCTAGCAAAGCAAATCTTTACCAACAGACTGACATGGCTTATTCTCAGAGATGCAATTGTGATTTCCAACAGTTTATAGTTATTAATGCCTCCAGATTTTTCAGTGAGTGCTATTTGACTATCATTCTGTAAGCGCTTGTTATGCTTACTTTACAAGCTTAACCCTTTTCACCCCATAGCCCTAACCCAAACTGTACCCTGATGTCTAAAATCCATCAATATAGCTACATATGTTATTAGGCATAACTCACCAAGTTCAGTCCAATGTTCTGTAAGCCATGGCATTAAAATTCTGTAGCATTCATTCAAGCACAAAGAAACTTAGAAGGAAGGCTGCTCTGCTGAGCAAAGTTATCTGTAAAAATGCCAGAGTAGCCACTATCAAACACCCTAGAAAGGATTATTAATGGAAATGAAGATGACGGCAGCATAATGAATGATTAAATTCCAACAGCTGATTGATTAAGATGATTTAGTGCTGATACTTCTTTTTTCTACCACATTAATTTCCTGCTATAGTAATTTGAAAATGTAGTTAAAAGCATATTCAGTAAACTTTCCTGAAATTTCTCTTCCTCCAAAGCAACTGCTACGCTGTGGCTAGGATGTTCCAATTAACATGTTATTTTAAGTACAAAGGGATTGCTCATGACATTCTCTCTTTTCCATGGATTTCATTCTATGAAAAAGTTGGAGAGCTCCCACATTCTCATTAGGTATATTTTAATGCCTCATTACCCTTTGCCAATCTGTATTCCTCATGTGTTCCTCAAAAAAACCCCTGTAATTGAAACTAGAGCAAGATATCCACAGACATACACAGCAAAACTTCATGGGCCAAACCCCAAAATTCACAGGGATGTGTTACTGATGCGACCTCAAATCCAATTACACAGTATAGCAAAGCATCACAAGTATGCCACTGGAGGTATTGAATCTTCCTGCCTGAGCCCAAATTCTGTTGCTTCATTCCAGATGCATATCAAAAACAGTGAATGTCTTAAAGACTTTAGGAGAGGCCTTCAGGAAACACTGAGGGGTGTGGGGGCAGCCCTTAACTGAGAGTAAGCACTGGCTTCTTTCCTATGACTCTAAGGGAGAGAACAGAGGACCCTAACCACATGCCCCAATCTAGAGAAAACAAAAATGTTTTCCATCTTGCTTTCCTCAGGATGCAGGCATCTGCTGATATTTATAACAAAAGTGTAACCTGAAAAAAAAAAAAAAAAAAAAAAGAAAAAAAAAAAGGAGTATAGTTATCTAGATACAATTATATATGGATGACGCTCTTAATTATATGATTTAGTTTTAGGGAGTCCTGTGAGGAGCAGGGAGTTGGACTTGATGATCCTTATGGGTCCCTTTCAACTTGAGATATTCTATGATTCTATGATATAGGTGAAAAATATGGTATATTCCTCCAAAGAAGTTTTCTCCACCTCCAAGTAAACTATTACTGTTCTGAATTAAAACAAGGGCAATACGAACTTAAGAATTCATTAAATAGACCTTAACACTTGTAGAAAAACCCGTGCTCAGATGTCTGAAGACTTTTTTTCCCCAGACACTGCTGCTTAAAGGCTGCAAAGAGTGAACTGCTGCTCCGTGTATCCCTTTCAGTCAGTGTTATTTGAATGACTCTGTTTGATGCTGTTTACCAAGCAATGACCCAAAAGAGATCCAAAGGTTTCTTTGTGAAAATGTTTACAGCATGAAGTAATTTTTTCAGCTGGCAGAGTTTTAAAAGTTTTTTGTTATTTCTTCATTGACACATGCTAATTTTACAAGAACAGTATTTCCACAGTTCAAAGACTTTTCTCAAGGTCAGAACACGGCAATGGGAATGGGAGAATGGGTTAACCAAAATGCATCAGGACTTTTGTTTTTTTTCAGAGCTTACCACTCAAGCTTTTTCTCACTGGCCCCAACCCAGTTTGGCAGTTAAGCGTATTCTATTAAACTTACAGGTTTTACATCAGTTTCTTCTAGATTCGCATGCAGAAATGTGAATATTTACACACAAATATACACAGATATGCTCTCATGCAGTTCTAAATAATTTTTATAAACTTTTAAAATATTATTTTTTAATTAAATTATTAATTTTTAGGTGCCATGCCACACCAGCAACTCTGAGCAGGATGGGGAGGGAGCAGGTGGCCAGGAAAGGGAACTGCTTATGCCAGCATAAACATAGTGCTGCTGCAGCCACTGCATCAGAACCGGTGTCCTAACCTTGGGTTCACCATTGGTCAATGACTTGAACAGAACTGAGGAACCAAATATAGATAAACTCTCCATGGAAATGTCAGAAGCACTATGGTCTTCTGATTTTGTGTTGGATTTCTTTCTTTTACCTTTTAAAAAAAACCAAACAAACAAACAAACAAAAAAACCCAAAAAACCCCATAATACAAAAAAGTAAAATATTCCCAAAGCAGTTTTCACCAGCAATAATTTTGGTCTGGCTGAGAATGAAATTTCAGATGGGAAGTTTATGCCAAATAACATTTTCTCTCATGGGATATTTCTGATGCATTTACTATTCCAAAAATGTTCAGGTAAATTTAAGGCAGCTTTAGAAAAATTCAGCTTGGTATACTTATTCAAAACAAAATAAACCACCGGCTACTTCAAAGCCTTTACCAGGTCAACCTAAGTCACCACAGTTCAGAACATTTCCTCTTAAATTTAAAATTTCACATGCCAGAAGTAAAAGGTGCAAAATCTGGAATATTTTACCCTTTGAATATTAGACAATACATGTTGTACTACGCTAAATGATCAAAACTACTAATCCGTCCTGTAGCAAAAGCCAAGAACAAGCAGCAGCCAAAACCAACCTTTTCAGTTCTAGTGGCCTGGAGCTTGTCTCCTTT
The DNA here is from genome assembly GCF_965183815.1 of Platalea leucorodia. Classification (NCBI taxonomy): domain Eukaryota; kingdom Metazoa; phylum Chordata; class Aves; order Pelecaniformes; family Threskiornithidae; genus Platalea; species Platalea leucorodia. The sequence continues at coordinate 66,279,014 of NC_138827.1, forward strand.
GCCTTTAATTAGCTACAGATACTTTTCATCTTTCCTATGTTTTTTCATCTGTTATATTCCTAAAATGGCATTTTAGCAGAAAACATTTTAAATTGGGCTCACACAGAGTATGCTAGTCATAAAGGAGTTTGAGAGACTTTAAATAAAGTTAAAAACCAAAAGTAGTTAATCTCAACAGTATGGAAAGAAATTACCTTCTATATATTTTTTGAAGTCTATAGCGGCATGCTGGTATATGCACATCTTGAGACCCACACAAACACAGGTCTTGGCTTCCAAGACTTCCAAGGGCCTATACTCAGTACAGTGAAGAAGAACAAAGGCTTGTGAATGGCTTCCAATGACAGAAAAGAATGGATGCACATACTCAAAGGACAGATTAAGAACACAACAATGTCAAAGCTTTTATCTTTACATTTATAACCAGAGCTTTTCATTTTATACATAACCCTCTTTCTCCTCACAGCCTAGCTGCAGAAATCATCTTAAGGCAGCCATAAAGTAGGCAAAGTGATACAAGGTTTTTCTATCCTCTATCTACATCTCCTTCAAGTGAAGACATGTACCAAGATATTGCTACAGCCAATGATATTTTACATTAACATCATTTTCCGTCAATCTGAGTTAACATTAGTGTTGAGAAATTGAGGAAAATAACATCCATCAATGTTTCAAAGTCTTCTAAACGGGAATTCCCTTCAGCTTCATCCACACCCTACCACACCCACAGGAATATTGACATAAGCACAAGTCTGACACAGACTGAAGCATCCAGGAGTGAAGAAACACTTGTTTTGCTAGAGTTGCTGTCGGTTTAGAAACTAATTACAGGATCATAGCGACTAATGAGCTTAACAAAATGATAAGTGAGATTCTTTGAACAGGAAGCAAACTGCTATCAAGCGACTGCACTAACCTCTCTTACAGTATTTGCCCTATGCATTCCTCATTCTGATTTGAAAGTGTACACGGAGAACACAAAACAACTGGCACCACTATAAATGCGAGAGTCTCAAAATTTTCTTGTGTTACATACAATCCTCCAAAAGGCACTGATGACTGTTTGGACAGCTAAAGCCATATTCAACCAACTGGAACACATTTATGTGGTGATCTTTATCAATTATTTTTGACAATGTGCACTTTTAAAAGAATAATTTCTCTTTTGCATGAGGACAGTCTTTTAGTGTGAATATGGAGAGTATCTAAGTAGAAATCTTCAGCACTAACTGAAATAATACGTTTGTATATCTTTTCTGAAATACCACTTAGGTAAGATTTCTTCCACCTGAAATTGTATACATCAGTCCTTACCTGAAAGTAAGAAACTAACCCTTTTCTAATTTTCAAATTTGTCCATCAATTGTCTTTTGCAAAGTCTTCATTCTTTTTTTGAAATACCAGAGATTAACAACTGCTGACAACTGGATAGGCCCAGGTCTAACTGGCCTTATATTTCAGTTGACATCCTATTACATTTTCATGTTGTTAATAGAAAAGTGATTCTGTGCCATTGAAAAATTCTACTTGCAGAGCTTATGCTGCTGGGAAATATGTTAAAAGTTTGAAATAGCAAAAGCAGTTGGTGGGTCATCTAACAATTTAGCTGGCATGCAATCTGTAAGCCACACACATATTTGATGGTCAAGCACTGCACTATTTCACATCCTCTGAACGAGAACTGCAAGGATGACCATTACCAGGATTTTGATATTATTGCATAATTGCATTGCATATTACAGTCTTTTTACAATGCATGCCATCTGTTTCACATAGCTGTAGAGTAACACTGAAGCAGAATGAAATGTATCATTGCACATTATCACATAAAATCCTCTGCTCTTTGTGAAGCAGAGATTTTACAGACAGTGCCAGCTGCAATCTGTAGGAAGCAGTGTGAATGTTTCCATGAATTCAGTTGAAGATCATATGCTCAGGGTGTGGCCGTGGGAAAGACTAGTGTATCTTACACACAGTCCCTAAAGTCCAATTAGTGCTCCTTTAATTACAAACAGACTTTTCCATATCCTTTTGCAGTATTCCACCCTGACTTACCTGAATGCAAACCAAAATAAAATATTAACTATGAACATTACAAATATTACATAATTTGGACACAAAAATCACAGCCTTGATAAACTCGAGTCTCACTTGGACAAGGTACTTCATGAAGATGAAATCTTACATACCAAATGTAATAAAACATTACAAGCGCTATAGCTACAGCAGAGGAATAAGAATGAAGCACAGCTATTTTGGTCATAAATTATGTATAAATGTTATTTATATGTCATTTACACATCTAAGCACATTATCTCCCCTCCAAATGTAAAAATAATAATAATATAAAGGCAGAAACATGTAATGGAAAATCTCAGTTAAACTTGTCAAAATTGCAAGCAACTGAAAATTTCCACTGCAAGCATGGAAAATATTAGGTGGCTTTAATATAGGTGTCCATATTTTCTGCACACTCAAATCCTGCATTTATTTTCCTGGAGAAAAATACCCCACAGAATTCTCATACTGATTTCACACTCCCTTAAAAAAATCCCTGGCGGAAACAAAATGCATGGAATTTGACAGGAAGCTTTGATAATTAAGCCACCAAAATTAAGTTAAAATATATTCAATTGAGTTTGTAATTCTACAGACCAGTTCCTGACATTGGTCCACCAGTGTCTCAGATGCAACTGCAGTACTAGTTTTCACCAGTTCTAGTGAAATTCACTATTTTTCAATAGTTTTGCTAACTGACTTTAACAGCAAAGCTTGGACATCAAGCTTCCAGGCATTACTTACCTCAGACTGAGGTACCAAAAGTCACTATGAAAAAATAACCTTCGTGTGCATTTTTTTATTCTTTCCTGCACCTTTTAACTTACTAAGACACCTTAAAAGGCTCATCCATTTCATGCACACGCATTTTATTCAGAGAGTCTGGACTTGCACCCCTCAACTGTTACCCTCTCAAAGCTGTATTTGTGCGTCCTGTTCCACAGAGCATGCAAAACTTCAAATTCATCTTGCTGAGAAATTTTGTTCACAGCTGCTTGCTTGGCAGGGATTTGGTGGGGGGGAGGGAGCGGAGAGACAATTTTCCAAGCGATGGGGAAAAACAGTACAAAACTTTCATCATCAATGGCCTTGACATTGCTGGAGCCAACGGAAACATCACCCAACTGATTCCATGCAAGGGAACCATTCAGAAACAAACAAACAAAAAATCTCCTGCATTTATTTCTATCGAGGTAGCTTATGCCAAGCTTCCTTTGGTGAAATCCAGATTTCTCCTGCATTGGCTTCCTCCTGCTGTTGATAGAGCAGGATATTTGCTGAAACACAGCAGGTAATGAATGTGATATTCTGAACTAATCTGCCTATAGGGTGGAGAGAGAACTCTGTTCTCTTCTGAAGCTGTAAGAACAGCTATCTTTTTTTTTATTATTATTTTTTTTCCAAAGGAACTATCAAGTGCTTTATTGGTGAGATACATAACTGGGCCAAGAGCAGATATAAAATTTCTGTACTAATTCTTAACTGGATTCAAGTCTTGCTGGCAAATGAATTCCATAACAGGTACGTGTCTTACTGACCCTGTAAGTAATTTTATAGAAATAAAAATGCTTGCCTATTGCTACAGGTCTACACCACACAAAGAACAGGTGGCGTTTCATGAGCTAACTTCACATTGCCCTAATATCTCCAGGTTTCTCAAAAGAAATAAAAATTTGCAGGAATAAAACCTGGTTGGTTTCCTCTCCACCCAGTAAATACATTTCCCTTTCTCAAGAGAGTATTAGAAAACAACTAGTGCACTAACATATTGTATAACTGCTCAACAATGAGGATCGTGTACAAAAATCACAAAATCATCTTTATTCTTCACTTTCTTTTGTAACATCCCAAATCTTTACTGACTGTGCGCTGCTAAACAGTTGTTGCACATCTTTCCAAAAATAGTGGCATTTTAATGACAGCATTAATTATTCTGGATATTGTATAAACATTTTATAAACTAGGAAGCAAATTACTTTTTGCTTTGTCTAAGCAAAACATAAAATGGATTAGATACAGACCCTGGTCAAGAGAGACACTGACAACTTTAGCTATATTTGGTTTGTCCTATTCTAAAAGACATCATCTCCCAGATACGAATTCAGTAAGATGTTGAGATATCAGTAAGCATCATTTACAACCACCAAACTAAGTAACTTCATTCCCATGTCACTGCTATCAGACAACTTCTAACTTTGAAGTCATTATCGATTCTCAGGCTGTCTCATTGCACCACTTCACAAGGCTATGGAGAAGAGAAATAAACCTTTGATGAGTGTTTTTAAGGAACAGAGAACTTTAAATCTGAAGTGGCCACCACCCAGAGATCTGAACTCTGAACCCCACTTGGCTGGTCATCTCTGAGGGTCAGACATTACAAGGAGGATGACCCTAAAACATCTGTTGAAAATCAGACTACCAAACTAATGGGAAATTCAGACTAATCCAAATGTGCGAGCCAAAACAGCTACTGAAACTATATAGTGCTACCAAATGTAGAACGATTACACTATGAAGAAAATGGGCTCAGTTCTAAAATCAAGAAACAAATCAAAAAAACCCTTCAGTGTAGTTTTTCCTTTACGGTCACAGAGAAGCACCAAGAAAGAACACAAAGGGAAGATCAGAGTAAGATAATTAAAAATACTGATCCTGAACCAAAGAGTTGAGAGTCGGTTGCTATCTTCAGTAAGGGTTTTGTGAAAGAATTCTTAAGCAATGTCTGGCTCTTAAAGACACACCTATTGTGAGAGGTATTTTAACCAGCTTAATGTCTGACAGACAGTCCTGAGAATCTAAATGTCTTTCAACTGCTAATACAGATATAATTTTCATTCTCCGGAGGAGAGAATACCAGTGAGAAGTGTACTGTTTAGAATCGGTTTACTTTGATTTACAGTTTTGAGAGGCCCATAAAACCTGCAGATAAATTTTGAAGGATATAAGGAATAAAACCCCTGATGTGTCTGAGAAAAAAAAAAAATAGACAGAATTTAAGTGATTTCCCATCACCACATTGCATGTTGTGTCACATCTGAGGTTTAAATACCCAGTCAGCAATTAGCAATGGATTTACCGTCCATTTCTGTAGGGATTGTCATCAAAGGGACTGCAAAAAGAGAGTGAAAGTCCTTGGGCTAAGTAAGAGAAAACACAGACAAATGAAAAGTCAGGAAAATATAAACCAATATTTCTGCTAATAAATTATCAGTCATTTATTTTCTACACCAGTCCTTCATCTGTAACTGTACTTACCTGTCTGTAAGATGGTCTCAGACCAAAAATCTCTTCTCAGGCTCTGGTTTGGACATTAATGTCTGTGGTATTGCTAGGGACACTTCAGATGCTGAGTTTAAAGGAACATCTCCCACAAGAAGTTCCCAGTGTTAAGAGATACTTGAGTGAGACAATCTACCTTAATATTCTCTTTGCACCTAAGAAACACGAAATAGGCTCTTCCCATTCAGTGAAGTGTAGGTATAATCATTACCTAAAGTGACCTCCTGCACCCAACTTTATCCCTTTCTAATCTCTTGCTACCCGTTCCAAGCACTCGCCCTACAAATTGAATTGCACATAGTAGCATTGTGGATGTCAGTTTTTTCAGCCATCTTAATAATGATTTACACGATGTGCCCCAATAACCAAACAGATATACCTTTGCATGGTGTACTACTTGCAATTTTCAACTGATAACTCAAGACTACCTACTTTGTAGTAAAGTGTAATGAAACGCTAGTGCTACGTTCCACTAAGTAACAGTCACCTGCAATATATAGGCATTAATAAATATGATTTTAAATACCTGATTTTAACAATCTGGAAATCAGTCACAAAGATTTTCGTGATTCCTTCCATAAAGCCCTAAGAGAAATTAGAACTGTTCCCAGACACGTAATCACGAAGAATCATGGCTGTTAAGCAAGCCATCGTGACCAATGAGAATCCTGAATGCACCTCTACAGCACCCCAGACAAAATAAAAGCACCTGAAATACATTAGGTTTTAAATACTTCTTGATCTTTAAACTGATCACCTAGTGACAGCAGCCAAACTCATTGTCTCATTATTAATATTATAAATTATACAATTATAGTGCGAAAATGAACTACGGTGAATAAGTAGTCTGACTTGTTAAACATGTGCCAGTGGAAAAGAATGTTAAGAAAGGACAGGAACCATAAGAAAATTATTATTACTTGAAAAACAACGTATTCCTAGTTAAAAATGTGAAAAATATTACAATGTAAAATAGAATACAACTTATATTAAAATAGTATGCATAATATATTAAGAGCTAAATATCCATGTTATGCCATAGGAGATTCAAAAACTAGTATCTGATAATTATCATTACTGAATATCAATTTTAAAAAGCTGCAGGCATAAGATTCAAGTCTTTGTTTAGATTTTTGAAGCACTCTCTCAGACTAACAGTGATTTTGAACAACTTTACAGACTTTTTAGTTGGGGAAATTTATTCAGAGTGGTCGTAATACACCAAGGATTTCTCAAATCCCTGCACTCAAAACAAAACAATAGAACTGAAAGGGTGTTAACTTCAGAAGCTAATTATAGCTTTTTAAGTACCAGCACCATTAACAATTTTACTGTCCAAAAAATACCCTGGGGACACTCACAACACGTGCTGGTGCAGTGGAAATGGACCTGCCTAGCTAATCATGATCATCCTTTCATTTTTAAATGATCTTTTACAATAGCAAAAGGTGAACAACATATATGAATATTGCAGAAAGTGCAAAAACACTAGAAATAAAACCACTGTCTCTCATTTTGATTTTTCTACAAACTGCTAGTAGCATAATCATTCCCTAGTATTAACTCCATTTATATCACGGTTGCAATCTGCAAACACACAGACGTAACTACATACATCCTGCATCTTGCCAATGCTACTCCTCACACGTATAGGGAATGAGAGAGATTGAGACCAAAGGCTAAATTCACTTGCCCACACATAGGCTCCTACTGCCCTTTGAGATGCCCTGAGGGTATAAAAGACATTTGCGAAACCTGGCCCCAATGTCTCTGGGGCATGCTGTATAGAGGCAGCCAGACCTGGTGGGCTTCCCAGGCAGTAGCAGATGCCTGTGTACTGGGTAATCATATCCCACCCCAAACATATAACACTGCAAATCCTTCCCCTGTTAACAGCTTCCCTATAAACAGCTTAGCTGAAGGAGTGAGAAGAGAGGAAGAAAGAAAAAAAAAAAAACCCACACCAAAAAAACAAAATGAAAATTTGATGAGGAATAAAAAATACACAGCATGTTTATGTTTTGGGTTTCCTAGCAGTTTCACTAAAGTCACTACGTCATGACATGCCCAGAGCAGAATCAAACAACTCAAAAACAAAGGTCGTGTGAAAAGGGGGTCACATTAAAGACTGGACCAACTCCAAAGACTGCAAAGAAAGGGCAAATTGGTAAGTAAAATTTTCAGAGAAACCTCAACAAGAGCCAGAAGAGCACTATGAAAATTTTGGGTGAGATCCCAACAACGAGCTGAAACATCATTGCGGCATGGTTGTCAGAATCCAGAAGACAGCTGGAGGAACGTTGCAAACACAACTTGTGCAGTTTTCCAGCAACTGTAATCTATTACAGTCACTAGGGCAGATGAGTACTGTAGGCTGTGTTTAATTTGTCCTGTTTATACAGGCTTTTTTTTAAACGATGTATACCAGAAACATGGACAAATGCAGAAATATGGAGTCATTTTTGCAAAAAACAGCTCCTCCCAGAGTTTAAGCGACCAGAAGATTCAAATGATCTTGAAGTACAGAGAGGAGGTGGAGGAAAGGGTGGTATCCTTTCACAACAAAGATTATTTTTACTTAAGTATCATTATCTGTTGAGCTTAGATGCTTGCTTCTGTGATTGTAATTGATACTGCTGGGCTTTGCCAAACAGTCCTAAAACTGGCAGCTCTCAAGGTATAATCTTATAAAAGCAGTACACCAGTGCCCTTCTCCACTTCCCAGAAGAGCTCAAAATACAAAAGAAATATATCTTTGTAGAGACAATATTTGACGAAGAAATGTATATTCAAGGAGAAGTGCCATACTTTGCTGAAATAAGACCAGGCTGTAAATCTACATCATCCCTTGAACAATTTGTAAGTTGTCTCATATAAAATATTTTCACCATGTAAGAAAGAGCTGAAAGGATCAAACAGATATAGCATTAAAAAAAAAAAAAAAAAAAAATTTAAAAAAAATACATCCGCATTGCTGTATTAGGTCTAAGTTTTGCTCAAGGTCTCTTGCATGGACCTTTGGTGACTGTTCAGCTGGAAATTAAGGGCCCAAGAGATTTTTTTTGAAAGCAGTAAGGGATATCCTGAGTCCCAGCCAGCAGCCTAACAATACAGCTTCCAACAGCCAAAACTGTGTGAATTGTGTTATGAACACCACTCATTACCGCGCTGTGTGCTTATGGAGCCTTCATATAATTGTATTTTAACTATTGAAAGTGTTTATTTATGAAAGATGCTACACTTTAAGTAACAGGTTCCTACTCTATAAAAATCAAACTATGATTTTGAATTACTTTTTATTTCTCAATATATTCAGGTAGTCAGCTTTGAAAACTACACTGTGTAATTCTAATGTATTTCTTGGGAACAAAAAAATTAGGCTGTGAAAAGTCTATTCCATACTTCACTTTCATATCGTTTGCATTTCACATCTGACCAGTATAATATGGAATTTTCTTTATGATAACCTTTTCTAGGTTTCAAGGCAAAAAATAAAATCCAAAACCAACCAAAAATTAAAAAACCTACCTGGTTTATATTAAATTCTCATTGAAAACCTACGTATCTCCACTCTTTTCTACCATAAAATAGCTCAAGTGCATTTCTCTAAGAAACAACCTTTCCCTCCTACAAGACTGTGACATAGGTGGAGCTGATCACTGTGGGATTCGCTTAGTTTCTTGGCAAAAGCTGTTATGACGTACTTGCTGCTACATCTTAAGTTTTGTTAGCATTCCTCGTCCTAGCTGTATCTACCACATCCCATAGGGATAACTAAGGAATTATTGCAGAAAACTATTATCTGAGCTACAGATTTCAGAATTTTGTTCTTCAAAGCCGTGCTTTTGTGGTATTAGCTGCATTATGTCCAAGGGATGCAATGCTTCAATAACTTTCAATGTTATTTGTACATTATTTCTTGTTTGTACTAAAACCCACGCAAGTTAGAAATCAGAGCTGCTTAAGTTATAAAAATCTACAATTTCTAAAGGCAAGTCTTAACACTCTTAACACAGTTTATCTCCCATGTTAAAGAGCTATGAGCTGTTTAGAACTGTGCAAATTTCTTTGCAAGTCCTGTCATTTTTTGGTACATCTGACAGTTAACTTGAATTGGGGTCTTTTGATTTAACTGCAGAGACAGACTTGCTGAGACAACTACAAATGCGAGTCTTCACACATTTATCATTCTCCCTTTAGCTACTTCTCTCCTTGCAGCTTGATTAGACATTGGGAATTGACTGCTCAATGTCATTTCTTCAGTGTTGCTCCCCTTAAGTGCTTCTGTGGCTTGTCAGCTCTCTTGGCCCAGGAGAAGCCTGGGTGTGACCATGACTCTTCCCTGAAAAGCTTCTTCATTACAGGAACCGTGATTACATTTCTTTTACTCTTCTCCATGCTCCATTGGCCCTTACACCATCATGGGAGAAAACAGTCATTGAAATGTAACTACCATGTTGAAGACATCAGAAATTATTAAAATGCAAAATGCTTCATGCTCACATTATTAATCCAGTTCTCTTCTCATGTTGATGTAGGAAGGAGCAAGATTAGAGTAGCTGGTGAGTACTAATGCTGTCCTCAATAATGCTAGATGCTCAAACAGTCTTTGTACACACGTTTCATTACCATTCTTGGAGAACTGAAGTTGTAGTCTTAATAAGCATACTGCCTAGCTGGCAAACATGAATTTTGTCACTATGACAAATACCATCTATAACCAAGTAAACTTTAGAAAAGTAAAAAAGACAGTTAGGGAGCTGTTGTTGATCAAGGCTTTAAACAAAACACAAGCATGCCTTCCTTTCTGTGCTAATTCTAGGAGGAGAAGGAAGTCAACACAATTAATGGCTGATAATTATAAAAATACTGTGTTACTTTATATAGCCCAGCATATAGCTTGCATAAACACTGAAGATCCTTCATTCAACTGTTTTCAATCACTGGCTTTTTTAAAAGTCTGGATAATATTATACTATCTTTGTTAGCTAAACTTGTAGTTGGATAAAGATACGTGGGTTTCAGAGTAGTAAGTAAGTTCCCAAGACCATCAAGGAGAAATCATTTTCTCTTTATGCAAAGCATTGCAAAAATAAATTCAGTTTCTTAAGGTGATGCATACATTTTTTTTCATTTCAGGAAGCACCATGCACAGGGTACAGACAGAAGTCAAAAGAAGGATACTAAAGCTCACTGGCCTAGATCTGAGTCAAGATGGTAAATCCTCTATTTTGAGTATAAAGGTTCCAGTTCAATTATACCTGTGAAACAGCATTAAGTATTCTAAAATAAATGAAAAGCATGAGTTGCATTACAAAAATATAATATCCCTGTGATATTCTGATCCCTGAAAACAACATGTCACTGCTAACAAATCAAAAACATCTGTTTCCACAACATTAATTGGTCTTATGAGCAATTTGTTGTGGATCCAAACTTTTAAAAACTTAAGAAAAAAAAAAAAAAATTCCTCAGGATTGGAGAGAAGGTGACGGTGGGAAAAAGAGAGTTCAGTCCCAGTATGTGTAAACAAACTTGCGCATTTTCTTTAGTTTACTGAAGACTTGGCATGTTTGTCAGTTTTACAACATTTCTCATGCTACAGCTACAGTTGCAAGGTACAAATATGTATAGAATATGGTATGAATATATGGTATGATTACATATAGACCATCAACACTTTGCAACTGCTTAAGCCAGAAAATTTCTGGTCCTTATGTTATAAAAGTTATCCGATAGCCACTTAAAATTTTTAAAAACTAAGCTACTTACTTAGTGCAACAGCCAGGAGCCAATTCACAAATTAAGAGCAAATGAAAACAAAATCAAGTTTATCAGCAAATATAAGCACATACCTAAACCGTCTCACACTTCAGAACAGACTATTAGTAGCAAATCCTCTCTGACCTGACTTATTTTGGCGGCACGTGCTGTTTTTACTGCAGCAGATCTGTACATTAAGTGGACAGAAAAATTCTGTACAAAATTATACGAGGCAGGGTGTGAGGGTGCTGAGGCCGAAGCCCAAGGATCAGGAATTGATGAACAAATTCAGTTCATCAAATAAGTAGCAGCATAGTTGGATAAGCCATGTAGCCTTCTGTTCTTCCAAGCGCAAGCAAGTTCCTCCATATTATTAACAGAGTGCACATAGGCACAATAATTTATCTAATAAGTACAATTTTGAAACTAAACTCATTAATGTTTGCTGAATTGAAGGTGATACAAAGATGCTAGCACAGGTCTGCTCAGTGCAAAAAACACTAACAGTCTACCAAGAGCTGGATTTTCCCCTCCTTATTCACAGTGAATATATTTTCTTAAGTCTTTCACCTAATAGAGGAATCTTAGGAACATTATTCCTATATGCAAATATTTCCTCAGAGCAGCTGCAACAGTACATAGGTGCTAGAGAAGTACATTTTCCCCAGGAAAATAATAATAAATTCTAAAAGAGCACCCTAAAACATTCTTTAGTCACAAGTTGTGCTGACCAATGTTTTTTCCTCACATTCGTCCCATGTTTAGGAGGAAGAAGAGTTTTTCCTCCTAAAAGGCAAATTAATTTAAGCTTATGTGATCATCAGACTGTATTTTAGGAGAACATGGATGCCAATGTAATAAATAAAATCTAAACCACACATATCTTACTAGTTTGCCTACGATAGAATCAAGGAAGCATAAACAGGAGTCACCACTGCGTAATATATATTTGTCCATATAGGTAATGTACGTCAAGTGTGTTTTTCTTTGAATGATTGCGTTTACTGATTTATATCAGTGAAAGGGGAGAAACATTTTCAGTGAGCTCAATTGTACTTCCCTGAGAAAAACACAAAAACAAGAAACAGCACCAGCTGCTTGGCAGGACTCTGCTAGAATGATAACATGGTCTCTGAGCACTCTTGTTCAAGCAATGGAATTAATTACTGATGAATACTAACACAGCAATAGCACTGACAACAGCATCACCTACACTGTCTAGCAAACAAGCTGTTTGCTCGTAGTGGCCGCTGCTTTAATACAGAGCTTTTCCAGAATTATTTTTGCATGTATTGTACTTCTAGAGTAATATTTGAACAAAGTAGTCGACTGCGTCTAAAACTATGAAACATTTACATCTAGCAAAGATTTGTTAGTAAGGAAAATTTGATAGAGCAATAGCATGCAAACTCATTATTAAATCTACCTGACACTGAGCACAGAAAAAACATTTTCTTAAATAATATCCACCCACTAACTTGGGTTAATCTTCAGTAGTGATACAGTCATAATTAGAAAATAAGTATGAACAGGTTCTGTAGTTCATTCTGCAAAATTCTCATCACCCTCCACTTTAACAGACTTCTGTTCATAAAAAATGACACTTCTTTCTAAGAGAACGGAGAATGATCAATCTGAATAAAAAAACATTAACAAGGGAAGGGGACAAAGGAAATTCTTACACAGCTGAGAAGACAAGAGTGAAAGAATAGAAAAGAGCTAAAATTATGCAAAAATCTTTGTATAAAAAGTGACAAGGGAAGAACTGCAACCAAAAAAACCTCAACCCCAAAACAAAAAAAAAACAAACAAAACCCAACAAAAAAACCCACACCAAAAAACTCAACCACAAGCTCTGCTATAATTGTGCGATTGTATAAGTATCTACACTTTTTTGGCTCATGTTCCAGATTTGTTGGTCTGGAAATTTGGACAGGAATCTCATGAGAACAGGCTTTCTGATATTTTATACTCCCAGGTTATAAGCCTGCCAGAAATAATGCAAGAGCAGCCTTTTTCCATAGTATTTTGGTACTTTGATTCCAACTCCAGCAAAACAGTAGGAACTGCAGAGGCGTGTGAACTTTAAAGAGAGTGTGATCAGTAATAAAATTCTCTTTCCCCATTCCTCACCAATACGCAACATGGTACAGCCTGCAATTTGGGGAAGACACAAGAGGACTTCGATTTCATTTGAATCACTTCACTCTTTTCTAGTTTTGAAAAAATTATTAGTCGGTGCTATTTAAAACAAACACCTGACAGGAGTCACAGCTTTATTCAGTTTGTTACCAAATGGTTTTCTAATAAAGATCAAGGATTTCTGTCTTTCTTGAGCACTGTGTTGTGACTTCACACACAGGATTCCTGCAGCTCACAGATATGGCTGGTAAATAAAACAGGATGTTACAAAGGTTACCTTCCTCACACAAAACAAGGAAAATAGTTAATTCATTGAAAGACTGTGAAAAGGAATCCTCTATCAATAACAATAATAACATGCTTGCTACATTTTGGAAGGAAAAAAAAAAACAAAACCAACAATTCTGATATTGTGTTAGTTATCCCTTAACGCTGGCTACAAAACCAGAGGTAGTTACCTTCCTGCAAATGATCATATAACTAGCATTTCCACATGTATATCTTGCACTTCTTTGAAAGAGATGCAACTTAGAAACAGGTCTTCTGATAACCATACTCTCATGCAATCAGGATAAAGTAAGTCACAAGGTCTTCTGGGGAAAGAAGGTTTCGGGCTCAACCACCCTTTGTATTATCCGTACAGGTTTGTTGAGCAAGGATTATTCTATGCTTTGTTTTATTACCACATACACTCTCAGGTTATACGTGGAAAACACTGTAAGTTCTTCCAGAGAGTTGCAGAGAAGTGGGAATCCTTCTCTTAAAAATCTGGGGATACAGACAGCTTTGGAAAGGCAGCAGTGCCAGACTCTCACAGCACAGAAAAAGAAATGGAGCAAAGATATATTTGGTTGCTCTACAGAGATTATGCTAATGAAAAGAGAGTCAATAGGATCAGATGGAACACAAAGGAAATGAGAATGAAAAGAATTACACTTCAATCTTTTTTTTTTTTTTGCTGTTTTTAGCTAGAAAACAAGGTCTAGATACTGCCAGATTCACAGGAGCAGCCCTGTTTTCTCTTTGAAAGCTGAGGTTCTCCAACAGTGGGGCAGGAAAGGCAGTTGAATCTCTTCAAACAGACAGCAGTTGCTCGATAACTTGGTGACCTTCCTGTTAAGCCCAAAGAGCCACAAACACACAGAATCCATACGACCCGCGACATCTTCAAACACTGGAAGCTGTTAACCAAGTGCCCAATGTCAGGAAACAACTGCCTGTCTGTGACAAGCTGAGTTCCTCCCCCTCTATGGGACTGGAATTAATTTATTTTCTCCTAGAGTATGCTTACAATCTCTCTCTCTCAAGAGTCAAGAGAAAGATTTTCAACAATCAGTTGCAGGTTACCCCACTGGAAACCCAACAGAAATAATTTTTAACTACATTTGCGGTCCCTTTCCTGGCATGACATACACCCAAGAAACCCAATGCTCTTTCAAATGGTCACCCTCTAAGAAAACCCAGCTGATTTAAAAAATCATCACATGTAATCCCTTTGACATGTTCCATGCTCTAAGCATTTAAGTGTTCGCTTTAAAAAGTTACAAATGGATTCTGGAAATCCACATATATTTCTTGGACCTTTTTCAGTTCAAAAAGCTGCTTACATACATGCACATAAGATCATGTGGTGTTTTAGGAGGAACACATTAACTATTGTGCTGTAGTTAATGTGACAGAAATATTGTTGATTGGCATTAATTAGTTGCTTTATTTTTACATTAAGCAGTGCACATCCCCCTTCCTATACCAAGCAGTATATTAATATTCTCTGTTAAATGGATACAAGCAACATTAGCTGTGGTAAATAATTACTGAGCACCCTCTACGTCTCACCTTTCAAAAGGAGTAGTAGTGTGGACCCCGTGGACAAAAGGCATTTTCTGCAACACATACTTTCTCTTCAATATTTTCTTGCCGGTCACTAGCTTTTTTTCCGCATTTACAACTCCCTTTAAATTGTTGCTGGTTTTGCAAGCCCTTGGCCTTGTTTTGTGCTCTGCATATCATTCATATAGTTTCACTAAGTATGTGGAACTGTATAAGTATACTACTTGTGACTTCAAGGATTTTGTAGCACTGAAGACTCAAAAGCCGAATGGAGTCAAAAAGCTGAAGAAAAACAGTTGGTCTCTAGCACTTCCAATGAGCCATTTGTCAAAATGGACAAAAGCTGTACAATTTGGAAAAGCTTTTGATGAGTAGCATTAATTCAAATCTCATCCACTGACAGTTCACGTCCGTTAATATATTTCTTATTTTGCAAGAACCAGACTCACATGTATATTCCTGTAGTGGCCGATTCCCCCGCCCTCCTTGTCCCTGCATGCAAAAGAAGGCAGCGCTGAGACACGCTGTAGGATCTTCAGCTGCCAGACTTCCCCCTCACAGTTCTGCTAACCTCAGTACTGACCTACAGTACCCTTACTTTTCCATTTGTTAGACTCTATTACACAAATATAGCCCGGTATTCCAAATTAGGCTGTGTTTATTCCAAGAACACAAACAAGACAATTTTCACATCTAAGAAAATGATTTGTCTTGATTAAAGATTGAGACATTTTCATACAACACTGAAAACATACACAGTTTTCATCAGCATCCCAAATCCCTGTGGATTGGTTTCTAGCTTGTTCTACTAATCCCTGGATCCCAATCCCAAATTCATGTCTTCCCATATTTGACTGAATCCTCTTGCTTGAATTTCTTATTTCATATTAGCTGGAAACTTTCTTAAATGCTTGTAACTGCGCCCATTAGTGGGTGTTCTTCAGCTAGAGAATTGTTAGTTTAATCACACATCACAGAAACAGTCCACAGTTGCTTCTAAGGCTCACTAGGTGCTACTTCTTATCTTTACCTTTTACATCAAACTGACCCTTTTGATTCCAAGCGTTGGAAGCTATGAAAAAAATATGCTGTATGTCGGAAAAAAGCACTGTGAATAAGCTGTTTTCTTTTCAAACTTCAAAAGCAAAATATTTTTTTTGTAAATGATCTATCTAGACTTTCAAGTTCAGCAGCCCATCATAAGCTTCTGTGATTTCATTTTGCTAAGTACACTAGAGATAATTTGCAGTTTGATAGTGAAAAATTTCCTGGCTCTCTTTCTCATTGCCAATGATGATAAATAAATACTGAATACTTACAAAATATATAAATTTATTATAAATATTGAAAAGCAGCTTTCCACAGAGCTATTAGATAAAATTTGTATTTCATCAAATTGAACTTTGTTAGAGAGCAGGCAGTTCGTAGCCTTACAGCACTAATAATAGGGTGCTGACAAATGAAACAAGCTGGTAAATATGAAGCTTGTTCATAACAAGATTGCACAAGAAAATATACTGTAATGACCCTGTCTTGAACATCCTGTAATAGCCCATTGTTCCTCTCTATTACTCTCATTCAGCAATTTTTTTTTAATAGCGGATGCATGGCAGCAAAGGAACCAATGTAATGTGGGATTGCACGTGCACAAATCATGGCACATAACAGAGGTGAGAAAAAGACCCTGGCACACAGAGAAGTTTTGGGTGGGCGATTAACTGGACGTGGAGCCTTACAAAATAACCCCACATCTTTGTATAACTTGAATAAGACAAATAAAAATATTGACCCATAAATGCCTGAAGGATTTGTAAACACTGAGAAGACAGGAGAATCATTTTACCTATGAAGGGCAACAAATGACAAGAAGAATGGGAATGAAAAAGGAAAATCATAGGTTTAAATTCTGAGAGATCATGGAGTCTTATAGACAGTACATTTAAAGTTAGTACGGTAGCAGAAATAGGAAGAATCCTTCCATTGCATAGATGAAGAAGAGATGTGGTAATAAGCATCTTCCATGGGTGACAACTGGATGTTTCACCTTCACTCTGTATGAGAAACGATGAGCTAACGTCACTGCAGTTACTGGCATCTTAACTAGATCATGTACTGAAACCCAGCATCTGCTTTTGTTGCCAAATTAAAATACTGAATAGACAATTAATTTAGCAACCCTACTGTGAATTCATGTCATACACAGAACTCCAAATACAGATTTCTCACCATCTAAAGGAATCTTTCAGTTTATCCAAGTGGCTATGTATGTAAAGAAATGGTTTTTGACTGACCACAGGGTACCTGACTCAGCTTTGTCTCTGCAATTAGAAGGTCATGCTAAAGGCAACATCATCCTATTTACTGATTTGTTCACAGTTTACTTTCCTATGGGAACTACATTTTGAGGTTCAGATTTTTTTTCTTTGTGCATTTGTCATTCCTTCCATCATTTTATCTTCCTTGCTACCAGACTTCATTGGTTTACTGTTACTTAGTGCTCAAGGAAGGAGGAGTTGGACAACTGTCCTGTTTAAAAGCTGTAAATATTTACAAGCATAGAAGCTTGGAAATCTAGGAAACAGAAGGGCTAAAGAAATTGTAAAAATAAAATAAAACAAAACAAACCTCTGGCTTAAGAAGTCCCACATTCCTGCATGGTATAACGCTATTTTTGAACGCTTTGGTTTGGCAAATGTGCATTCCTTGAGGAAGCTGAGTTATCACAGATAACTGTCTATCATGCCACTGTCTTCATTGGACAAAATGTATTTCAACGATATCTTTTCTCCCCTTGCCTAATCTGACTTGGAAAGCTTATTGCAATTGGTCCCTAAAATCTCCTTTGAATCTGAGCTCTTTTGGTGCTGACTTCACCCTAACTACGTACACTTAATTTTACAGACGGCAGTATACATTGACATGCTCTGGTGCCCCAGTGCCCCTGCAGAGACAGCGCAAGTATTTTGCCATCCTTCCAACAAACCCTGAATTACTGCCATGTCCTTCACTGGGCTGTAATGTGACTCTAGGAAAAGCTTAGCATGTCAGCAGACTATTTTATGTCTGTAGCTCTAAATAAAAAGTGTCCAGTTAAACTACATTGGCTGAATTCTACCCTTGGATTGCACGCATAGTTTTTAGAAGAGGGATATTCTCTAGAGATGAAATTCTACTTGTACAATCTCTTCTGAAATAATTGGGGGAGAAAAAAAAACAAGAGAGAAAAGACCTAGGCCCAGCATCTACCCCAGTGGTTCATGCTAAAAGGTTAAAAACATCTGAATGACATTTTTCTACCCAGTTTCCTAGGAACTCGGAAAATGCTGAGATAGTGCATCCAGCATGCATGGTGGGGGGACATAAGGCTCTTGTAAGACCGTGCTGTGACTTCCGTAATCAATGTAAGAATGACATTGTCAAGATTTGAAGACTGCTCAAAACACCTCCCTTAGTCAGAAACTAAGCATTTTCAGTATGAGAAACTAAACACGAATTTAAATGAATATAAATGAATACCCAATGATTGTGCTCCAGACAGAATTGTTTGATTTTCCAATTACAACCATTACCCACTTTATATAAAACCTACATTGTGATAGCAAATAGAAACGAACAAATTTTCTATTTCTACTTTGCTCACTGGTGTGTAATTTGTGTCAATGCTAATTACACTTATGACATAACATGCAGAAAACGATAGAAGGGATATAACCTTTCGGATCTCCCTTAGTGAAAACTGATGGAGTATGAGATTCCCCAGCTCTGTGGGGCAAGGAGGACACTGCAATAGCAGTTTAACTTGATGGGAGTTCTTAATCTCATTTGCGTATTGGTTTCCAAAGTTATTTTTCTCTAGTACTATATTTTTCACTGTTTGTTTTCAGCAGAAAGGCCCCTATTTCCTGATGCACGTACAGGATTAACAAATTAGAAACATTTTTTTAAAAATCCCTCTTTACCCACTCCTTCTAAAACAGCAAAAAAAAAAACCAAAAAAACACACAAAAGAAAAAAAATGACAAAAAAAGCCAAAACCCCACACTACACTGGCATGCACATAACCACAAGAAAGGCTACAATTTAGTTCAGTGTTTAAGTGCCCACTTAGTGTTAAGCATGTGCTTTTTCCGATTGCTGCTAGCTAAATAGAAAAAAAGCGCACAATCCTGGTGGCCTTCAATGTATTATGATGCAATAAACAACACATTTAATAAAAAATGAAGAATGCAGAATGGTGGCCATGCAAAGAGTACTTGAATAGCACTCAGGAAAGAGCTTTAATTTTGGCTTTCCGGAACTTGTTTAAACTAACTTTTTCCCGACTAAATAAATTTAAAAAAGGTTACCAATCTTGTTACTTTGTTACGGTATACACATCTGTTGTTCCTCTTCAAGGAAGATGACTATGAATTTCAATATAGAGTCATTTATGGAAAGGGTTCTCACCCCCACCTCCCCCTTCCAAGAAACCAGACGTGTGAAGACAGACATTTCTCTTTGAGAGGAAGGATAAGGCAGAGGTTAATTTCATCTGCATGAGCCAGTGTAGGATAAGCTTTTGGAAATATTGTCAAGCCACATTCTTAATGCCTGGCAAAGTGACTCATTCAGAGTCATCACAGGAAAGGAAGTTGAATAGAATAAAAAACGGAACAGGATGGGGGCTTAAACAGGAGAAAGAAGTGAGAGAAAGGAAACTGGATTGTTTAAAGTGGCCTGAGGTTACAAGTTCTATAACGAGATGATTTTTTTAAAAATATATATGTAAAATATATCTGTACACATGTAAAAGATAATATATACATATAATTTATGCATATATAAACACGCATGTATGTATGCATGTATTTATAAAACCCAACTTCTTTCCATTTGAAAAGAGACTTGTATTTGTGGATTGTCTTCCAAAGCTGCCTGCTGACGTATTTGTTTCAGTACAAGGTGGCATTAACACAGTATGGGAAATCAACAAGAATCCCCTCTAGAAACCCACATGTTTTTAACAATCATGCTTCTGTTCCACACAATATGGAATCCACAGAATATGGAGTTATACGCTCATGTAAAAATCCACCAGAATGCAACAAACACATTGTTATACCATTCCCTAAAGAAACACTCTGCGCAATAAACAGACTTTTTTCTTCCCCCCGCCAAAATACAACATTGACTTTCTTGTACTAGCAACTAGGTGCAATGTGAAAAAGTTTCTCTTCTCCAAATATTTTTATGGTGAAACTTTGGATAATTAGCCACCTATCATGTCAATTTTAGCTGACTCAAAGAGAAAACAACATGTAGACTGTTTCAATAAATACGTTCACTTGCAGCAGTCTACTGCAGAGCACCTCCTTGGATTCACCATAACTGAAAATACATTACTTGTGCAACTAGAATAGCCATTGACAAAAAGAATAATTTTGGTTCCCAAAGAAGATGAGAAAAGCATTTTTTAATATCATAAAGGCAATATTCAACTGATTACCAGCTCTTTATGTTTCAAAATTGACACCCGTGAGTAAAACTCCTCATTGTATAGTCCAGTACTGACTACTGAGTCATTTTTCATGTTCAAAGGGATACACAGAAAGATGAATACACCCGTTAAATCTTGTAATTAAAAAAAAAGAAATTTAAAAATTAAAAAAGCATGCATGGTCAAAAAATTATCCTGGAAGAACGTATTAGAATAAATACTTCTAAATTCTGCATCTCATCTCCCAAACGAATTTATCTCTATTTGTGAAATATTCCTTATTTAATCCCCAGAGTGACACCTGCTGGATTTCACTAAGAGAAACAAAAGCGCAGATAGCCCCATTATACAGAACATTTCAGGATAATCATTGCAAAAATGTGCCCTTTTAGTAATGAAAGTTTGTACGGTATCATATTTTTTGCTCCATTTAGGGCAGTAAATAAATACATAGATGCAACCATAGAGGAAAGAAGGTATCTAAAGCTCTTATTCATTTCTGAAATATAAATTTTAAAATTTCTATCTAGGAGGGATTATAGAGCACAACATTGGGAGACAAACTATATTCATTTCTGATAACATTAATATGAAAAATATTTTTAAAGCCTAGAACAAATGAGTTTTGGTATAACAAATATATTCTCAGTACATCATGTGCTTTACTTCACTTTATGAAACTCTACCAGCATTGCCAGTATTAAAATAATACAGAATTTATTAAAATTAATTTCCAAGATTTTACCGCTGTAGTGGGGGAGAAAAAAAGTGCGGGGAAAAACTAAATGGTAATACAAAGAGTGAGACTTTATGTCCGTACAAGCATCAAGGTTGTGCAGTTTTCAAGCTCAGAATTATCAAAGAATATGTTGAAAAGATTATATAGTTTTTAGGAACTAAAAAGATATTCATCCTAAATATAGCTGATGGTATACCACAGTATATGCGGTAGCTGCTTTGAACATAATAATAATAATAAAAAAAAATTCACTAATCACTGTGTTTCTCTCCTTGTCCTTGTATTTATATGGGAAGTCAGACTGGTACGGGCTTCATTAAACAAAACTCTGTCATTAATTTTGTTTGGGATATTTTTTTAAATAAGGCCTGCATGATCCAGGCATAAATCCAGAAATACAACATTGTTTTATTTTCTAAAACTCAATTAGTATCTTAATGGTCAGCTACAGCTTAATAGTGGCCAAAACTGTCAGGAAAGTCTTGGGTGACATCTATGCTATATTAAAAGGTAACAGCTTCAGAGACACATGCAAATTCACACCACTTGAGAATCTGTTTTCTTTTCTTGAAGTGAGTACATTGCTTCTCTCATGGAAAGTCTTCTTTAATGCACTGCATTCAGCTAAGTGCATTTCAAATGCATCTTTTGAAGGAAAAGCAACTCTAAATAAATCCCTTCTGTTCTTTTGGACAGCATATACTGCAGCAATGATTGAAAGTGTTTGCACAGAACTAGGGCAGAAGAAGAATGACTTTGCTGGGAAAACGTAAACAGTATAAACAAGCTTGGGAGACTAAGGCAGATATGCAGGAGACATAACTGTGAAAATAAAACTTTGAAAATAAGAAAGTTTAGCCTTCCAGTTTTGCCCAGATTTTAAAATAGGACAAAAAGAAAAAGTATTGATAAAAACAAATGCTCTAATGGAAACAAATTTAATATGAAGATCTTCTATTGTACTGCACTGGCTGTGGAATTCTCCATTAAGATAACAGGTAAGTAATAGGCTAATTTCTGCTGCTCTTTGTGCAAACGTATTACACTGAAAACATCAGAATTGCCAACATGAGTACAAAAAACTAAAAAAGGGGTTGTGAACACCCATGGAAAGCTTTCTCCTTTTTCCTTTCAATATTACAAGGAAACAACATTCAAATGTATTCAATTTAAAATATTAACACTCACGGCTCATGGTTTTCTAAACAAAGCATGAGGTTTAGGACTAATTTACTTTGAAAGTCGCTTTAAAAACATACCCATTCTCTCTTTAGTTGATACACTAGGAATAATAAAAGTAAGCGTGATATAGACTTTCATCTATTGTAGATGTGTACATAGAAATAATATTATATATATTATTATATGCCTAACACACATAAACACATACATGAACACACTTCCAGATTTATTTTACTTCTTAAAAGTTATTTGTTTGTCAGCTCACATTTGTTTTGGTAACAGAAGTATTCATTCCTTCCTTGACACAGTGTTATCAAGGATATAGTTAATTCCAGAGCTCTGACAATTTGCTACACCGAAGACTTAAAATATTTCCCAGTAACAGAACAGTTACATGAGCAACTAAGAGACTGTTTTCAGTAAGTGTAAAGCTTAACTGAGGAAACTACTACATATGAAACCAATGACATAGCTACACATGCTTTTAGAACAGAGGTGTCCGTAACACTGAGGTAATGCCGATGTTGTGTATACACTCTATAGGAATGACAGCTAATCAGAAGCACAGAAGGAATTTTGCTAGCAGATCAAGAACACTGTAAACACATTGGGAACAGATGGGAACAACTTCTTAAAGAGAAATTCTATTTTGTTCTCCTAACTGTAGACGTGGACTTCTCATTGGAGAAATTCCTTCAATTGCTTTCGTAAACAGCTTATGTTATGTTCAGTATTTACTATAGAAGTGACTAGACATATACTTTTTAAATATCACTGTGTACATGTTGTTATTAAAAACATATTGATAGCAATAGTTTCTTCCAAATGCCTGTGGACTAGTTTGGATCTTTTATCTGTATGATTTCACGGACTCTTGTGGGCCCAATCCTACCCAGCTCTTGCTAGGAATGCTGTGGCAAGCAGCTGGTTAACTTGAATGCACAGAATATAGAACCAAGTCAGTAATTATATTGGTGGCAAAGGAAATGTATTGGTGTGCTTTCTTCTCTCAGTTTTGCTCTTAATTGTATCCTAGTCTAAATCTGGATTGCAATACCCAGACTGCCCACAGAACACTACTGCATTCCTGGAGTAGGCCCCTCTACTTAGCCAGGTAAGACATTAGTCACCCAGAATGAGACCTGCAGATTTGTGTTTTTCAACTTGAGCATTCAAAAATTACAGAAGTTACCAAAAACCAGCTGCCAACAGACTACAGAACGTAAGTGACTGGACGGGTGATGTATGTATAATTCCTTCAGCAGAAAAATACCCACGTTTAGGAATATCCTGCCCTTTGACAGTCAGTGGAAAAATTCCCACTGGCTCTCAGCGGGCCAGGATTTCAACAGTTGTGTTGAATCAGGAAAAGCCTACTCAAAGGGACAAACGCTAAATTTCTTAATGCAGAGCAAGACTCCAGCTGATCAGGAGTTCAGAGTACGGTAACATTTGAAGTTGACAGGACACACATAATGCAATTCTTGAACTTGCAATGCATGTTATATATTCAGGTACTTAGTTTTGTCCATTAAAAAGTGCACTCACACTGTTCTGCATTGCTATCCTGCCACTGTCTTTGCTTAACCTGCAAATAATGTAGATTCTGGCATCAAACCTGCAAACACATATATGCCTGACACTTCCTATGTGGGCAGTCCCACCACAACCTAAACCAGTTACTTGAGAAGAGCATAAAATAAGAATCTAAATCATTTAGCTGAAATGCTTCTGAAGACAGTTGTTCCTACTGCACTGATCATTAAAACAACATGAACGCTTCTTATCTGAAGTGTCATCTTGTTTGATTTAGTACCACCAAGTGCCTTCTGTGCTGAAGATTTTCAAAGTCGGATAAAGACTTTGGGATTGCTCCTATATGCGGTGAAGTCAATGAGAGTTTAAGCAGACTACAAAAGTAAATACTGTGAAAATACAGATCATTATTTTTCGTTGGGAATCTCAGAGAGCACGTGTACTTTTTGAAAGAAACCACATGGATTCAGATCTGGTCTTATTTATCCAGATCTAGTGTGTCTCCTTTCAATCCACTGAAAGAACCTCAGATTCAGAGCACAACAATCAGGCTTTTAGCACATCACTGATCTGAATGGGTTTAAACTGTGATACGCATTGTTACTGCAAATGAATGACAAGATCCCCAGTACGCACAATATGACTGGAAAGACTCTGCATTGGCACAATTGCAAGAGCAGAAAAATCTGGCCCCAAGGTATCTGGCATAAGTTTATCAAGGTAGAGAGCAAAAAACCTCAGCTATTTTTATTATTATCTCAATCTCAGCCCCTATAAAACGTATGGATGACTAAATGAATTGTTGTAGATCAAATCCAACTGTGATTTATAGCCTATATTATTTCTTAACTATCCTTCAGAAACAAGATTTCTTTTCCTGATTCTACAGATTCATGGCTTACACACACAAGCAAATGACTAGATGTAGCAATCTCAGTAATGCAACTGCATTTGTAAAAACAGAGGATATCGCATCTGTTTTGGAAAGCTGAAAAAGTGGCAAGACTTGTAACTGTCTCTCAACTGATACTGGAAGGCACAGAGTCACACACTTCCCACTGTTCAATAGTTTCTCAAGGAAATGAAATAGGGGAGAATTACCTTTCGATAAATCAGTCCAGTGTTTGTGGGAAAAATCTCGAACAGTAACACCCCGGCACGCGTACAAGCTTCAAACTCGAGCTAACTTTTTCTCAAGCAAACAGAAAGTCCAAAGGAAACAGAAGCTTTATCTTTTTAGTTGTGTAATTACAACACAAAACTTAATTATGAAATAACTCAAGTATGACCTCTTTCCGGTACAATAACATCAATAAGATTAAAGGAATATTCAGTAAGAAAATCTACACCACTTTATCACCTAATTCAGCCTCTCTTAAAAGAGCTCCAGTTGTATTGAATTAGCCTTAAGGACCCTTTTCAAACCAATGAGCCTCTAATTCTCTCCAGATGCAAAGACAGAAATTTGGTTAGCTAGTATTAGAGGTTTTAGACAGAATCCTTTAAGTGCTGATTAGGGTAATTTCATCTCCCTTTCTACTTATTTATCGCTGATTACTTCCTGAAGGATATATTATAACAACACCAGTTATAAAATCAGCTCAGCTCCCTAAAAATAAACGAAGCTTTTCCTCATACCCCTTTCTCCCTGCAGATTACATATCGCACGCTGAGGTTCACGTAAAAGCACGCACACACGCGTAACTATAAATGCATTCAGATGGCACAAAAATATTGTTCTTGGGTAAAACAACGGAACTATTTCGATCAGTACTCACCACGCTGAGTTTTTACGAGAACAGTTTCCAATAAATCAGTTTGATTTCCCTTTTCAGTGAGGGAGAAAGGAGATGTTTCGTGCCCTCCCTCGCCGGCCAAGTAAGAGAGCTGCGAGAGCCCGATCCTCCCGCCGGGAATAATCCAGTGGCCGAGCCTGGTGGCTGCAGGGGGAGAGGTGCCCCCGCCGCTCCGCTCCGCTCGGCTCGGCTCGGCTCGGCGGGGACGCGCTGCCGCGGGCAGCGCCGGCAGCCTGTCAGATTGTAAGTGAGGAGCGGCGGCAGCAGCGAAACATCAGAGCTTCCTGTTACATCACCCTGACCCCGCCTGCAGCCAGCGTTGAGTTACTTTTCTTTCTCAAAGGGCACGTCCCGGGGAAGCCGGGCTGCTCCGATATCGGCAGACCGGAGCGGGGAGCTGCCCGAGTGCCGGCGGCTGCCCTCTGCTCCCCGGCAGCGTTGCTCCCGTCGGGGGCGGCCTGCCCGCACCTTGCCCGCGGCGGCTGCAGCTCCTCCGCCCGGAGCAGAGCTAGCGCTCTCAAACGGGTCGGAAAATACTCGCTCCTCCTGTGGGAAAGGAGGAGACCACGGGACCCGTCTTTTCACGTAGCGAGCCAGTGAGATTCGTCCTCCTCCTCGAACTAGACCCAGGGAAATCAACCAGTTTGGACCTTTAGTCAGAGACAAATAATAGACAATAGCTGCATTCCTCCTTAACGTGACCGACCCGACCCACCGCTGCCAGAAACTGCAGGGGCTGCCTTACGTCCCATACTGTCAGTGCTGAAAAGCTCTACAGAGAAATACTTCCATTCCTCAAATGTAAAATAGCATTACTGGTCAGAATCAAATTTTCAAATTCAAGCAAGTGCATAATTTCAAGTGCCACTTTGTTTTATACCCAAGAAAAAAAACACCCATTATTTAAGTAACTAAGTCTTTGAAATATCAAGGGTAGAAAAAAGGCAGCAGGAATATTACGATTGCTGCACAGAACTCTAGGCTGCGTCTTTTTAAATGCCAATGATTTGAAAGCACAAATAAGAGCTGCCCAGCTTGAAAACTGCCATAACTGAAGACAAAACCAAATTAATGGCAGTGCTTCTACTAGCTTCAAAGAATTTTGTATCAGGACCTGAAAATGTTCCTTTGACAGCATTTGTCACTTGTTCTTTGTACAACTGATACCTGTGCTCTAGACAGAATCTGTGCTCTTCAAATCAGCAGACAGTCGCTGTGCGCACACACGACAAGACTATGCTGAACAAATGGGGAGCTCATGCAGCATTAAGCTCAAAACCTGTAACACCAGTACTCCTTATGAAAGGCCGTAAGGACCTCCCAAAGGTCGTGGTTTCATAAGTGCTCAGCAAAATTACAACCACTTAGTTTACTCATGAAACAAGACAAAGTATTCTGTTTGCTTCTCACTACCCGTTGCTCATCCACTCTTTTTACCAGCACAAACTTTTGTGGAACATGTTGTCAACTTGATGAGGGAATTCATCTGGCCATTGAAAATCATCTCCTCAAAAATGAAAACAGCAAGAAACCCAAAACTAAGCAAAAAAAAAAAAAAAAAAAAAATCAACCCAAAGCCAGGGTCAGGAAAAATCAGAAGAGGGGCAGGAATACTTTAAATCCATACAGCCACTGGATAATACAAATTGTGAAATCACACTCTAGGGTCACTAAAAGAGCAGGCATATGACTTTAATACTTATTTGGCATATGAGACCGTTGGTGCTTCTAGGATCTTACATCAACGGGAGAATGTTTGAGTTTTATAATCAGCAAAAAACTGAGAACTGGCACTCTAAACTTCTAGGCAATGTAAACAGATATAAGCCAGGGCTTAGCTCTGATTCTGAGCAGTGATGGAAATTTAACTTCTCTGAAGTAAACGGCATCACCTCAGGTAGTGAAATTTCATCAGAAGTGAGCCTGGCTGCATTATTTTAGACCAATTAGGTCTAGGCTATAGGCTACAACACGGTATGTTACACACCGTATCCTAGAAAATAATCCATGTATTCCAGCCAAGCACACTTGTTCAAGACAGGCATCTGAATTAGCTGCAGAGATTTATTACATAGGCCATGTTTGATTTGGCACGTCAAATTCAGTGGAGTTGTGTGGGGCTGTGGGGTTTTTTATTTTAGTTCAAAAGTCTTATACTCTACTTATTTAGCTATTATTGGAACTTTCTTACTCCTACTCCACAGGTATCTGAGACATCTCGTCTGTAGCTTACACTTCAAAGACGCAGAAGGCCCGCACGCTACTACAGCTACCCCTTCTTCAGGCTGAAACAGGTAAATTACACCAATACAGGCTGCCTCGGTTAGCAACAGCGTGGGCACGAGCAGTTCAAAAGGGATCTAAACGAACACAACTGACTGTATTTTAACCAAAGAAAGCTTAAAATGGTGCAATGAAGAAGATCGAATTCTGCCTCTTACCATAAACTTTGATCTGAGTTGTAAAGTTCAAGGATAAATACGGTTTTGCAAATAACGAGACTATTCATGATTGGCTATGAGAATCCCTCTCTCTGGCGTTGCAGTTGTGACAAACGCCTCTCCCCTGACGATGAGGGGACTGTGCAGCGGCACGGCACGGCAGCGGCCGTGCCGGGGGCAGCGGAGGGGACCCCGTTTGCGGCAGAGGCCGCGTGCCCGCTGCAGCTCCTCGTGGCGCGGCGCCCGCCGCGGCCCCGCACCTGCGCCCTTGCCCGGCGGCGCCCCCGCGCGGCGGCGCCTGGGGCGGGAGCGGGGCCCCGCGGCGCGGCGCGGCGCTGCCCCCTGGCGCGCAGTGGCCGGCCTGCGTCCCCCCCCCCCCCCCCCCCCCCCCCCCCCCCCGCGGCGTTTGCCCCTCGTACCCCGCCGAGCCGAGGCACCGGGAATAGCGAGAGGATCTGAAGCCTACGTCACGTTCCCCTCGAGACAGGGAGCCTAACTCACGCACCGTCAGTGGCAAAATAGTCCCGTGAAAAAAAGCCTCGACAAGTGACTTGCAACGCGGCATTGCTACAGGTTCAAAAGTGATTACAGGATAAACAAAACCACGGAACCTCCTCGCGTTTGGCAATGTGTTGCCTATGAATCAAATATTAAGAGTTCATCTGGAAACACTTCACAACCATAAATGTATATTCCACTTCACTTGAACCTGGCTCTTTCTCAAGAGAAGATGCCACCGAAAGCAACCAGCTATGAAACATAATCCTTATATCCACTTTAGTATGTTTGAAAGGCAGAATCTAGAAAGATGAAGACTTTCTCAAAATGTAAATAAATCTATCAGTTTTGAAATAGTGGATTGGAGACGCAGGGAGAAACACTGGCTCAAATGAACTGGAAAGAAAAGCAAAGCAGGGGGTAGAGAGTAAAAAGGAGGCCATATCAGTAAAAACGTGAGGAAAAGAACTAATCAAAAGACTTCAAATTATTTCTCAAAGACATTTTGCTTCATCACCTGCATGGACTAAGGGCACATACCAAGCTACTGCAGGTCAGAACATATGTGGAAACTCATCAAATCTCTGTAAAATTGCTTTGCCTTGTTGGCTCCCATCATACAAAGTGGGGGAAATCTCACAGCACCCTGCGTATTTCCTCCAAAGCAAGCGGGGCAGATTCTGGAATGAAATGAGCGGGTGAATGGACTCCCGTTAACTGGAAACGTACAGTCACTGTAGCACCTTAGCATAACTTCATTTTCTGACCTCTTCACCATTCTGCCACCCGATTCCCTATCTTTTTCCCTGTGTTATGGCTCACTTATTCCCCCTTTTACATTCACCCTTTAATTATCTTTGAGAAATTCATAGATCTTTTTTCTTATTCTTGCATTTGGTTGTTATGTAGATATTGAAGATACAGGAATGAAAAGAAGTGAATGAAGAAGGGCGCAAAAGAAACTGCTTGCGGAGCTGATGAAGATCAGACCAGATCACACTGCACTTTGGACTTTTTATGGGAAAAACTAATTCAATGCACTGTAGAGCTATACAAAAACAAGACAGGAAGACATCCAGATAACTGGTATGATGGCCAAACCTAGTACACACACCAAGAAGAGCGTGCACTCTCAGATCAAATGTCTGATTATAATCAGATCAGTTTTGTAGAGTCTACAACATTCCAGTCTTCATTTTCATTACACTGTCATGAGCCTAAAAGATTAATCATTTTGTAATATTTTCTTAGTCGATTGATACAGAGGTACTGTTGAGATGCTATAACTATAAAGTCTTTTTCCGTGTCAACATTGACATAAGAGATCCCGCAATGGATCACTTGATTTATCACCGTTACTACAAAATGAATGCACGAGAAGTTTCTCTAGTATAATGTAAGTAGGGGGTGGGAGAGTATGGGGGAGTACCTGTTAGTGCTGTCCTAGCTACAGCAGTTCTGGAAGAAGAGAAGACTGCACAGTCCTGGGGAGCAACTGAGCACACTCAGTGAGGAGCCCCTGGTAATTTTGCAGGAGAGCTCAGCAAGCAGGAGACTTAGAAGAATGGGGAGCAGCCACACAGCCAGGTTTCTGCAGGGACAGAAAGGAAGATTTTTCCTAGCCTTCCGGGGTGGATTTTGTAGGTGTTGAATCCAGGCAGCCAGGGACAAGTCGCTGGAGCAAGAGGGAGCCTGAAGGAGAGAGACTGCCGTGAAATGACACAGGGATCACAAGGCAATCTGTGTACAAACAAACACATCTATTCTTTCCTACCTTTTATATCTATTGTCTCATTCAGAATATTGTTTTAGAAAGGTCATCATTCTAGTTCATGATCTCATAAAACTTACAGAGTTTACAAATCCTTGTTAGTGTTCTTGGTGGGATTGCTTGAAGCAACACCATAGGCAAACCCCTTCCCCTTCCTCCCAACCCCTGCAAGGCTCAGGTCAGAGTCCTGTCACAACTGAAAACACCACCAGGTTTAGAGCTGCAGTCACAGCTGGGCAGAGGACACTGCCTCAGAACAGCTCTGTCCCCATCACCTTTATTTGGGCTTGATGCTGAGGAAAAACTCTCCTGACAGAAACACTGCCACCAATAACACAGATTCATATAAACACTGGAGTTATCCGAATGTTGCACTCCTGCTGCTAAAGAGCGAGTTTCATTCTCTTTTACATGAAAGCTCTAGAAGATGTTTTAGTTTAATGTGAATCATGGTCAAATATCTCAGAATCATGCTAGGGAATACCACGTTTCTGTGTAAAAGGCTTTTAACATGGTGTACAGGATAGTACTGCTTATCTGTCAGACATCAGTGACAGAAGGCTGCTGTTGCAAATGCGTTACTTACCCAGCACTTGACAGCTTTTTTTTTTTTTTTTTTTTTTTTCTTCTTTAATCTGAAACCATAGACTCAGAATGTCCTCACTGCGTCACGGAGCTGCTGGAGAAGGCAAGTTGCACATACCTCAGCTCTGTCTCCACTCTGAGGTACATCACACGATCTAGCAATCACCTAAGTTTTAATACTGGCGGTCCATGGGAAATTATTGTGACTAAGAATGGAAGATTAGATATTTTTACTGTCTTCACCATAAAATTTATACAAGAAAAGGTGCAGACACCTGTGCACTCAACTGCATTCCTTGCCAGGCAGACACAAGCTAGTGTCAGTGTAGAGGCAGGGTAACTGTGGCATTAGTGAGGTGTTCAGCCCACTGGTAAGCCCTGCCTCTCCCATACCTCGTGCGCGTAAAGCAACTCCTGCTTTCGGAGGCCACGTACACTACTGTGCTAAGGCAGTTGCTATGCTACAGGTGGAAAGACCTGGGAGCAGTTTAAACCATGGGCTCTCCACTTGTCTGCAATGACAAATTCCAGCTGGTCCAAGGATTTAACCTACTGCTCTGCTCCTGTGCAACTCCCATCTACAGAGTCGACTCCTAGCACGTGGAGTACAGACGATAACCTGCAGAGTAAGGTCAATAAAAATGATGAACTAGAATAGGAAGATATCAAACTGGAACTGAAACGGGCAGGTAACTACACACCAAATTAATTCTGTGTAGAGAACTGATGTTACTAGTTTTCAGCAGTCTATGGAGTTTATAGGTTTCCTGTCAGAAGAGCACTTGTCTGATTTATAAGTTATTGCATTGTAAGTCTGTGGTGCTTATAGATTTTATATGACAAGACTCTACGTAAATATTTTCTGGTATACGTTTCAGTTTCATGAGAATTTTTCAAATCAGAGTTTATAGATCCTAGAATAAAAGTGTCATGAAAAGACTTAGGTACCAGAAAAGAGATTTAGATAGAATTTCTGTATAAAAATCTGTTACTTTTACTTACCCCCTCACTCAGATATTTAGAATGTATAAATGCTTTCATTTTCAGTAAAGCTTAGCCCCTTTGTGGAGTTAGTCTAAAGGCACATAAAACAAATTTTCTGAAATCACACATGTGATTCATAGTGCATAGGCAAAAGCAGCTTACTCCCAGCAGATCATTTATTATTCTGTCATTGCTGTTCTTGCTTCTTGCTGTAGTGTCTGAGCCCCTCACATCTATTTCAGCTACTTATTTCCACACCACCTCTTACAAACAGCAGTGTAACTATCGTCAGTAGTTTTAAGCATAAAATGAAAACTTGATACATAAAAAAAAAAATTTACAACATCAAAGAAGATAGGGAAGAGTTTCAAAAACATCCTTTTGTTTCATAGGCAGCGAGGTGCTTCTAAAAAACTTAATAGGAAATGAACTACATTTTTTTCCCCCTTTCCTTTAAAAAAATCTGATGATAAAAGATTTACCAAAGATCAGAGAGGTACCTTGGAGAAGGGAAGGAACTGTACCACTGTTTCATGTTAGTCTTAAAAAACCCCACGAAAACCCAACCAAAAACTCTCTCAAAGTCAACTGGAGTAAGCATAGTGTTATCTCTATAGCAACTGGGTTTATTTCTATGAAAGGAATTTGTTCTGTTTTTTGTAAAAATTTAATACATATTTCTGGAAATTATTAACTTGCTAGCCATGAGTCTAGTTCAGTAACAAGGATAAAAATCAATGATCCCAGCAAATATAGTTTTAAATCTTAGCAAATATCTGTCATGTTGCTTCACACATTTACAACTTTAACACTCTCTTTATGGTTTTTGGTGGGTTAATTCTGATCTCACATTCATTTTACAGTAGTGTAATTATATGCACTTTGATGGAGTTAAATCTAGCTTGCATAACCTAAAATAAATCTGATTAAAACAAACCCAGTGTCTATTTCCTCCTTAAAGCAATAGACCTACCTTTTAATCTATGACTGAAACAATCATGCTTGACAGGTGATTACTCTTTGACAAGCATTATGCCTTCTTTAGCACAAAAACAGATTTCAAAAAAGAGTAATGGGATAATAAAGTAAATTTGAATCTTGTCTACTTTTTAATCATTATGAGTTATACACCTACACAGTCTGTTCTGTCCTGTTTCAGCTTTGACAATTATATACAATCAAACTACAATTTAAGAGCCTTTATCAAAGTCAAAGGTAATGTTTATTAACATGAATGAGGAATACATAATAAAAATATAAGCAGCTTAATAATATGTAATCAAAATAATCAGTACAGTATTTCAAGGGTGTACACTAAAGGCTTTCATTCACAGGTGAATAGTAGTTTACTTCACATTTCCATAAAAATCAAAGTTGTTTTCTTTCAGGGATGATTTCCTCACCCAGAACCTTTACTGGCTGTTTCTTTCTTTTCTTCTTGATTCTTATTACTCTTCTTTCACCTTTTTTTTTATTGAATCCTAAAGGTAGAATGAAGAAAGTAAGATTAGATGGTGTATGACTAACACATCCAAGATTATCAGAAATAAGAGACAAGTCTTGTTTTGAAGAAATACTTTAAAAAAAAAAAAGTTGTCTTACCTAAAGTCTTCATATGCCTGACCAATGCCAAGTTGTTTTATTTCTGTTCTTGTACACTGTATTTTACTGTCCATCTTTCTTTCTCTAGCTCTGTCTCTCTTCTGATTTCCATTTTCACTTTTCTAAGACTTTCAACTATTACATTTTATCAGGCCAATACTGACCACCAAAAGTTGCAAGAATGTTTCAGCCTGCATAATATTTACCTCTTATGATAGTCTGTGGCAGTATCACTTCCCATACCTTTCTTGCAGATCCTCAAACACGACTTTCTGGAGGTGAAATTATTTTCATTCCCACCACAACCACTGTAGCTAAATGGGCGGCATCTTCCAGTCGAGTAGTTGTAGAAAAATCTTAACTCTTTGGCTCTACAAAGTCCTCTGTCCATAGGGGTCATGCACAAAGAAGGGATAGGGGGTCGTTCTAGAAAGACCAAGAAAAACAAGGTTAGAGAAAACACTGCAGTTTACCAGTTTTGTGTTACATGGATATTATACGCAAGATTTGAAGCTCACAGAACTTTGAAATTTATGTGCAATTTACTGGAAAATTTCATTCTGCCCTCCTGAAAATCCAGGATACTTTACATCAACATCTGTCTTTTTATGATTACAAAAAATACCACAGCAAATGTTATTCTCTCTGAATTCCAAAAGCCAGCAAAAGCTTACCTGAAAGCAAGGTTTGTTTCCTATATATTTAATGATAAAATTGCCATTTCTATGATAGGAGATAGTATTCAAATTCAATTAGAGAAGTTTCAGGTGAAGTATTTGTAGAAAGTGAAATGAAATAAATTAAACTTGGACAGCTTTAAAACCATGGTAAATATTTATGATAATTAATGAAGTGAATTTTCCTAATTACTGCTAGACGTTCTGAAGTCAAATAGAAGGCAAAAGTACCCAGCATTTCCAATGTAAGATTCAATACCTTAGTATTGGGTTTGTCAGATGAATACAGAACGCTTGACCTAAGTAATTGTCACAGTTTAACCCCAGCTAGCAACTAAGCACCACAAAGCTGCTTCCTCACTCCCCCCACAGTGGGGTGGGGGAGAGAATCAGAAGGGTAAAAGTGAGAAAGCTCGTGGGTTGAGATAAAGACAGTTTAATAGGTAAAGCAAAAGCCACGCACACAACCAAAGCAAAACAAAGGAATTCACGCACTACTTCCCATCGGCAGGCAGGTGTTCAGCCATCTCCAGGAAAGCAGGGCTCGATCTCGCATAACGGTTACTTGAGAAGACAAAACGCCATCACTCTGAACGTCCTCCCCTTTCTTCTTCTTCCCACAGCTTTATATGCAGAGTATGACATCATATGGTATGGAATATCCCTTTGGTCAGTTGGGGTCAGCTGTCCTGGCTGTGTCCCTCCCAGCTTCTTGTGCACCCTCAGCCTACTCGCTGGTGGGGTGGGGTGAGAAGCAGAAAAGGCCTTGACTCTGTGTAAGCACTGCTCAGCAGTAACTAAAACATCCCTGTGTTATCAACACTGTTTTCAGCAGAAATCCAAAACATAGCCCCATACTAGCTACTATGAAGAAAACTAACTCTATCCCAGCCAAAAGCAGCACAGTAACAGAAGTTGGTCTATTGGAAAACACTGAGCAATTATCAAGAAATAGCTTGTAACTTGAAGCATAACTAAGGATTGAATGTGAAGAATAAGTGCACAAAGTGACTGAGATGCTGGTGCTTTAGTGCTGCTGTTAGGTTTTTACCAGTCCAAGGAGTAGGCTGATGGTTTGTTTCTTCAGTGTCGCTGCAAGTGAGAGTATGAGAACTGAAACACTGGAAGATGAACCTGAGGTATCTGAAGTACCTGGGCACTGGAACAAGTTCAACAAGCAAATCCATTCCAGAATTCCAAAACCTGGAGGAAGTCCATCATCTACCATCCTGGAGTGACTCATAAACAAAATCAGAACTGACACAGTTGCTGCACAGGATGCAAGAAACTGAATGGGAGCCATTACATCATCAGTTATGAGGGACTCAAAGGAGCACCCTTTTCCTTCAAGAAGTAGCAGAATTGAGATTGCTGAGATCTGAATGCATAAATGGAAATGTGAAGCTAGTCAGATAGCCTTCTTGAAGTCACAAAGTCAGGTAGAAGTCGTTCAGAGGAAAAAACAAGTAAAAATTTTAGGGAATAATTTGGGTTACAACAGAGCTGAAGACATCCTGTTGTCACAAAAGTGGGAAGCAGATGAGTTGCTGAAAGCCAAGAATTTATGAATTAACTTGGGTAATTCAAGAGGCTGACAAGAAAATATCCAGAAAGAATATGCTACATCTTACTTGTCTTACACGTATTATACCTGTTGAAAAAGGTTCATCTGCCAAGTATAATAGCTGAACTGGCATGGTGAAAAAGTATGAAAAATTGCTGGGAAAGAAATGGAATGGTGATTTATGGAAAGCTAAGACAGCAAAATGAAATTAATAATTTATTTGAAGCTGTGTTAGCAATATCATACTATTCAAAAAGAATTCTGAAATGCAAAAACTGAGTCATGAGTTGGTTTTTCAAGATAGATTAAGTTAGTTTCAGGTTACAAAATGAGCACTACTTAATTTCTTTTTATAATTGTGACATTATTGTAAGAGCAAGGTTCACTCTGGATCCAGGGTAAGAGCCCACAATGTGATATAATTTATATGAAATCTACTGTTTTATTTATAATAAAGATGGTAGTTAATTAATGCAATGCTTTTGGTACTGCTCTGAGAACTCTTGTGCCTAGAACTAATTTCATCTCTCTCTAGGTGGAGAGAATGTTAGCTTTCAAAGCATATCTTCAGCAACATTAAAAAAAATGCTTACCTATTTTAACATAATAATTTCTGAACCTAAAAAAGAACAAAGCAGAAATGTTTACCAGTGATGAAAGGGCCAATCAGCATAGGTTTGTTAACTATATAACAGAATTGAAATATATGCTTTGTAATGTAAATCACTTAGCTGGTATGTAGAATTTTCCAGACAGACTCCAGAGTCCCCTCATGAAGGAGTTCTCACAAGGACTGTAAGCTTTAGGGGAGCCATGGAGCCAGTGATGTGGTTACTGGTAAATAAGGACTACCTATGTACGTGTAATGCAACTGGCAGAGCGGCATTCAAATGCTATTCAGAATACCTCTTATACTCTTCCTAAAAATTATGTTGTTCTTTGTCTAGATCATTGCTAGATAAATGCCCCAGATACCAAACACGACTGTTCATCTTCAAAATATCTGCATGTTCTTTACACTCACAGAAGGAACCAACCCATGAAGAAAACCTCTTAATTTTGCCATGTAACAGACATTTTTTTCAACAGTGTATTGAAATAAAAATGAAATGACTTTTCATAATTTCCTGACTGCTGAGGATCATCATAATTATGAATTGATTTTAATATACTGATCACTAAAAGACCTGTTAACTTCAAGTTACTGTAAGCATAAAATATGTACCATGTGTCATGCCCAGCCCAACATCTCTATTGGCAGGACAATCTATAAGCCTGTGAGCCAGTATGTTGATACAGTCACTGGGAGCATTAGATCCAGGTAAGTTTTCTCTGTTCAGCCCCAGCTTCTAATTATGTACTTATGTATATGATGTTACTGTAAGTTTAGATATTATACTTGTTCTTGAATTTCTCTCTCAAATGTTTTGGTTTTACAACCTCATTTTTCTGAGAAGGGGTACACTGAAAACAGTGAAAAAAAATAGCAATACATGTCCCACTATCAGAACTATTTTCCCCTAATCTAGTCATTACAGGTCTATGAATTACGTATATCAACTTTAGTGAGAGACTACTTGAGATAGAAATGCTGGTTTTAACTCTATTTTTTTTCTCAGTTTAGATTACATTTTAGCAATTTTTTCCCAGTGCAAGTAGCATTACTCATTACATTACATAACTCATTACATGTTAACATCAAGTGGATCATATGAACCTAAAAATTAATAAATGTCATTAAATGCTTTCTAACCTTTTTATACACGCAACTACACAACCCATCCTATGGCCTTTGACGCGATTTCTACAGAAATCAACTGCTTATTTACATTGATAGCAACAGGCCTTAAGACTCTGGCTTCACCCTTGTGTTCATGCTATTCTGTTTATTCAAAATATGGGATTTAAACAGGTTTTAAATAGCCAATAGCAAGCTCAAACTTGCCTTTGCTATGTATATTATTTGCCAAAAATGTGACATAAGTCAAGTCAATGAACAGGTATGGGAAAAAAGAATTTACAATTCATACAGGCAAAGGACAAATGAAAGCTTCCAAGCTGAGTTAATCAAACATTTCCAGGTGTAAAGTTTTCTTCTGGAAAATGCTGATACAATGAAATACAAAGTTCTGTTCCTCAGAAACATGCCAATTCCATCAAGAACTTTTGAAGGAAATTAGACCTTGGAACCCATCGCCAGTGGAGCTTGGGAACTGGAACTCCCGCCGCTAGTTCTGTAGGAGCTTCTCAAATGTGTTTCAGGCTTTACAATAGCAAAATACAGCGTAGATCTTTCTGTTATCTTTCTAATACTTCTTTTTCTTGATGATGCAGATGTTTGGACTGATTTTGTTTTGGTGAGAGAATAAGACCCAAAACTGCAATATTTGATATTTTGTTTCTGAAAAAATAGGTAAACTAATTATATGAAATAAGCAGTAGATAAAAAAGGCTATTGTTCTTACCTATGAAAAGACTATTGTATCTTACCCTTTACTGCTACCTAAACAATCTTTAAATGTGTATGGTTTAAGATTTAATTCTTATAATACAGCATTGTTGAATCCCAGACACCCCCCTCTGTGGTGTGAACAGATGACATGATCATACTTCAGAATCTCTGAAACATGCACATTCAGATATAGACTCATATTTACCAAAAATAATCCCAACCCTGCATTGCAACAATAATCATTATCCCTCAGGTTTAGCTGGGGTTGTGTGACAATGAACTGTTAATTGATGACAGTACAAAAGAAGTTTGAAATTATCTTGGTGAGCTGAATGAGAAACAATGCTTACTGCATTCTCTTTTGCTAGACACAGGTGTGTGACATTCATGAAGCTTCAGATTTATTGCCAGATTTTTGATATATGCAGACTTCAGTGTCTCATTTCTGGTTGCAGCAAAGAGAAAATAAAAGAATCTTCAAGTAGGCAAGCTATTACAAAAATAATGAGTCATCTGCACTTGACAGTACTCTATAGGTATAAATTGGTGCAGATCCGTTATAGTGAACAGAACCGTGTCAATTTATATCAGCAGAAGATACGGCCCTGACTTTGAGAAGTAATAACAGGAACTGCCTCTGTGTGCTATTCCATATTTGCAGAGTTGAAAATTGACTTTTGATCCTGCATCCCACTTAGATCTCACAAATCAAATGTACAGTATAGCACTCATAACTTCCTACCATAGATCACTTCATATAATCTAAAAATGAAAGCTTTGATTCTCGGCTTCACTTTCTCTTAACTTTCCCAGAATAAAAGTTATTTTAGATCCTGCAGCAGACTAAGACCAGAACAGTCTTCACTCTGCAGAAAGTTCATTGCTGAGAGATAGCACTAGAAGTTTCATGTTTATATGCAGAAAAAAAAAAGTTTGTTTTGCTTGGCCATAGAACAGAGTAATTTTCTGAAGATCAAGAACTTTGTTGGAAATCTATTAATCTGATATCATTACAGAGTTATACATAGCATCAGTAATATGTATTTTTTTCTTGAAATCAAGATGAAATAGCATTTCAATTGTGAGGTAAGGCATTCTATAAGAGACAACTCCTTGCAAATTTTTTTTTAGTGGCGGTCATGTTTTTTAAAAAAGGAAGATACACAGCCAGGCCAATATACATGCAAAATAGATGTTACAGTGGCAGACCACATACTTTGCCTGTGCTTGAGAAGATGGGCATCAGCCACTCCACCCCAAACAGTCCATCCTGACCTCATATGTGCACAGCCAGATTCTTGTGCCTCACTGAGGGCCATGGGGAGTCACAGTGCATGTTTGTGTGAGATGGCCCTATCTTGTAACCTCCGTTTACACTTCTACCTCTAGTAATAGCAGGAATGGAAGCTATGTTCTCCACATCTCTGTGGAGAAATCAGCTGTCAGTTTTGGCCCTACCCTTTCCTCCCCCTGTAATGGCATTGCACAAAGCACAAGATTTTAGTCCATCCCAGCAGCCTGAAAGGTACAGGCTGATAAACAGAATGGCAGCAGGTGGCTGCATGGGGCAGGCTAGTGCAAGACAGACAGAGGTTATATAGTAGGGAAGAACCTGTGGGGTCTTCAGACTTTCCACTGAAACACACTGGTCCTTCTAAGGTCACATTTCTTACCTGACCCATCCAGCTACACTGACTCCACCCACCCTCGTTCCCCGAACCTTTCTTCCACCAACTTTTGAGTCTTCTCTTACTTACTTCTCTTACTCTCACCTCCCAAAATCTGCTCTACCAGAAAATTCATTGTTGCTGACACAACCAAGAACCCTTCAGTTTTCTCTGAGAAAACATAGTGAATCATGCCCTTTTACTTGTACAGATTAGTTGTTTTGGGGATTTGGGGATTCATATTATGAGTAAAAACCTTCAGGGAATGTGGATGCTCTTATGTCCCTAGACTTATTACCAGGCCTTAAACCATTCAAATATTTTTCAGTGAAGTAAGTTGCCAAAAGCTTTACTGTTTTATATTCAGTCATTTTAATAACAGAGTGCATTGATGCTTTGTATGTGGTAAACAAACAATCCAACTATCACAGAAACTTACCTCAACCCAACAGTGCATGCGGATCACAGTGCAGGCAAAAAAAAAAAAAAAAAAAAAAAAAAGAATACAACACACATTCAAGCTTTATTAGACATATCATTCTAAGCAAAGAGCACAGGAATGTTATCCTACATGCTCACTATTTTACAGATCATATTAAATACAAAAACCCTAATGAATTTGTA
Source organism: Platalea leucorodia (assembly GCF_965183815.1). Taxonomy (NCBI): domain Eukaryota; kingdom Metazoa; phylum Chordata; class Aves; order Pelecaniformes; family Threskiornithidae; genus Platalea; species Platalea leucorodia. Next base: position 66,319,680 of record NC_138827.1, read on the forward strand.
AGCCATCACTCAATCCCCAAAAGTACAAGTAAGTGTAAATGCAAAAAAAACAACAGAAATACTTGGTAAGAACGCTCAGGCTTTTTCCAACTGTTTCTTGTTTCCTCTTGCATAACTGTGGATCATAAAAATGACATGCCTCAAATTCAATCACTCTTTACAGTGTGAGCAAGTACCAGCAATCTATAGTGGACAGCCTCCAGCTGTAGAAACTGTTAAAACCTAGACCTCTACAGTAAAGGTCCAGATTCTCATTTGCATTATAATACACAGTGCAAGAATACTTTGAAGCAGACACAAAATTAACTCACACTCACTTTGATTATACTCAAACCAAGAACTGAGTTTAATATGGCCTTAGTGAAAATAAAAAATTGTGATGATAAATATATTGTGCCATCAACATATAAATATATTGTGCCATGTTCCAAAATCCAAATATGGTCCTTTTTTAAAGTGTAAAAGGCGCTTTAAATCAGCTGCCACTTAGATCCCCACAAAAATATTAATTTTGACTAAAAGAACTCTGCATCACTGCTTTTGCTTTTGGTCTTTACATTTTTGTATTTATCAGACCTTCAGCAAGTGCACACTTTCAGAAGAGGACAAGATGTGCTCAGTCTTCCACTTTCTGATATTTATGGAAGATCTGTTAGCAATATATTTCTTTGCTTTGACTTTCTTTGCTTATCAAAACATTTGACATAGATGGAAGCCTATTCTCTAGTGTCAGGTATGTTGGAAAATGGCTGGAATGGAAAAGCAATCCAGAGCACATATGAAAGACCGAGAGCTAAGAACTGCAAAGCGAATTCTTACCAAAAAAAATGGGAAACTGGTTGCGCTCTTCCTTTGGGGAACTACTGTTCAGAGTGTTGGACTTCTCATTTGGAGCAGTTGGCAATAAATTGACTAAAAGGAGAAAAAAAGGGGTGAAACAGCAAGTGATGGGTTATCTAGACACAGCAAAGCTCTAAAAATAAGCTATGATTGGTACCCATTTGCCTTGCTCCATGCCAGTATTAAGACCACTACAAGGCAGCATTTCTTTAAGTCCTGCAGGCATAGGACACTGATGTGCTGAGGCAACTCTGGGATGGATTCCTTTTTCTTCTTTAATTTTACTGATGTAAGATTTAAATTAAACATGTATTGGTAAGGTTATTTTTATATTACTAGCAGACATTTTAACCTTTGCAATTGTAAGCCTTTTTCAAAATATGTATTACTGACAATAAAATGGCTGTGAAGCTAGTTTTAATGTTACTGAATTCACTGTGCTTATGTGTTTCAACTAACATACATATCTTCAAATAAATGGGAAAACGAGTGGACAAGCCAAGGAGTGCCTGCATTAAAAAAGGATAACTATAAACAGCAAAAGCAATTTCTTACCAAAAACCCCAGGAAACTGGTTGGGTTCTTCCTCTGGGGAGCTACTGTTCACAGTGTTAGGATGCTCTTCAGCTGGAACAATTGGCAATAAATTTGCTAAAAGAAAAATGAAAAGAAACCAATGAGGAAAAAACCCCAAACAATTGGTATCAATGATTCAATATCACTAAGGTAAAAACTTTGATTTAGTTAAATGATAGCAATGGCCCCCAATCCTCTCTTTCTTCTTGGGTATTCATACAAATTTACATGGAGGTGTTATTTCAGATTAAAGTCAATTAAAAAAAGCATTCTGCAACTTTTAGTCCAGAAGGTAAAATTACAATCAGAGCCTAGGAAGAAATGCTTCAGCAAAGGCAGGGGAAAAGCACATGGCTCTGTATGTTTATCTTTAAAATATCTTTAAAAAAGAACCATAGTGTGTCTTTCCTTTTCTAAATGTGAATAGGCTCAAGTTCCCCTTGCCAAAATGGCAGATTATGAAACAGTCCTGGAAAAAGGCCCACTAGAGACAAGCAAGACAAAAGGGTCTGGAGGCTCTGGGTGGGGAACTGTATTCGTCCTATGAATAAAATGAAGTACTTTGTGAAGGGGAGAGGAGTTATGAAGGTTACTATATTCTGATATAGAACAATGCATAGGAACTAGTAGGATGAGGAAATGGATGAATGATCTATGGTCAGTCTGAATGGCTGCTTTGTAGCCTAAGCTGCACAGCCAAATCAGTCAGAAGTGAGGGACAGGTTTCCCATAATTCTTTGGTGGGAAGCTAGCAATGCACAATAAGGAAACAGTAAAAACAGAAATTCCTATATTGGCACCTCTTTTCATTACAAGACTTGGTTTGAAAAGAATATATTCAGATGTATGGGTTAAAAATATATATTAACAGTTTATGATATTATAAAGCCAAGCAGCTGGCAGATTTTAGATTACAGAAAGAGACTTATGTGGCTGTGACCAGAATAGGTCCATTTCTTCATTCCCTGTCATTATAATCTCCATTACTGTAAACTCTCTACCTTCCTCAACATAGGTACCAACATTTTTACAATATATTTCAAACTGAATTTCCCCAAATTTCTTTCCTAGAAAGTGTGTTTATAAAATTTTTCCCATAATGGCAAGTTTAATGGAGAAATGTGATGCTCTAATGTCAAGGTACGGCCAGGAAACAGTACTCATTGTGGACCAAATGCCCTCTTCAGTTGAAATTGATGTTACTTTAATTGCTTCATCTGTCTGTATTGATTCTAATATTCTGTTTCAAATTATAATTCACACACTATTTGTTTTAACTTAGATATATCAAATAGTATGCAGATTTCTGAAAATTAATATTGTGTTCTTTCTTACACACACAGGTTTAATATATATTTTGCAGGGGCTTGTAGAATTAACATATATGCAGGCAACTAACTGTCATGAGAAAAGTAAAAAAGTACGAGTCCTGCAATATTCATTAAAATTAATAGTACCTACCAGTTTTTTAGTTTATATTTTTCATTTTTAAATTTTTATTTAAAAATATATATAACTAATGTTAACTTCAGATATAAATTATTGCCACCTCAGGGTACCCTAAGTTGCCTTTATTTTTCCATGCAAGATACCTTCAAAGCACAACACTGTTTATACAAGAATAAAAATAAGAATAATGAGGACAACAACTTACAGTTGCCTTGGCAGGTAGTCTGGCACTCTTCCAAATTCTTGAAGTTGTTCTGGTTTCCTAGGCACCCACCATACTTGAATACTTCACATATCTTTGTCTCTTTGTTATAGAAATACCTGGAAAAATATCCTCGGCAGATTCCAGGGTCTTTCTCATGAAAGCAGAAGTTGGGCTTTTCTATGAACAATGGTAAATGATGAACAGGGTGGAGGAAAAAAAAAAGTCAACACACATTCCAAGACAACAATAGAACTGGAGATACTTTATAAAATAAACCTGTAACTTTGGACTAAAGACCAACTGTAAAATAACTGCTACTTTTGTTCTATATATAACACTGCAATATTCTGCTGGAGCATTATAGGGACATTTTTATTGCTTTTTTTTCCTCTTTTCAAGTAGCCAGTAAATTATATCTTGGAAAATGAGGACTAATGATTCCTTTAAGTGTCCTCCTACACTGAAGCTCTAAAAAGAAAATCAGGTTTTACTCTGAATTAAAACAAGACTTGAATCTCAGCTGGATCATTTGAATCTAAGTACACATTCTTGTAATTTATGTAGTCTTTTTAGTCAATGTTAGCGTGAATTATACAGAAAGCAATGTTAAAATAGAAGGAAAAATAGTTTTAAAAATGGAACAGAAAAATAATCTAACAACGGATTTTATCTAGGACAGTCTACTGCTATAACAGGATACAGGAAACTGGGAGACAGAGCAGTTATTCTAACTATCATTTTTCAGTCCCAGTTTCTAGTTTGCAAACAGTAACTACAATATAATCAAAAAAAGTTAACAAATGAATACTGTGCAATTTGACTGAATACGAAGGCATGATATCATGGCTTCTGGCAGAGAAGAATAACACGTAACCATACAATAATCCCCAAATGTCAATTTCTCACCATATTCAATTTTTTCTCAAAATTATATTCTTGAAAGAACATAATGGAAACAACAATGAAATATATGGGGAGGTATTCTAAAATTCTTGCTAGTAGATACTTTGAAATATGATACTTGACTGAGCTGACTTTCAGAGAAAAGTGTTTTTAGCCATCATATAATGTCACATCTGATATGATTGTCTATAAAGGCCTTCCTTACCTGTGAAACTTAATAAAATATTGAGACTAAAACAGTGTGCAGGGGGCTGCCATTTTAATAAAAATGACTATAGAACAATTACTTTGAAGGCCCTAACATTTTGGAGTAGATTATGGAGTTGTAAAGTTAATCCTATTACATCTATTTTAGCCAAGTATCTATTAAAAATCATTGCTAGAACAAGAATATTATTAAATTGATGCACATCATATGTTCATATAAAACATTATAATAGCTCATAATCAGTGTTTTTCCAAGAAATAATTGTCAATATCTTGTATTTCAAGTGTTATAAAGCTTCATGAACAGCAAAATGTCATTTTCAGAGACAACATGTAAAATTAAACCATTAAAATCTTATTGCATAAAGTAACAAAATTAACTATTTTAAGCACTCCTGGATAGCTTAATTTTGATTTTTCACTACGAATTGCGTTCTCTGCCAGTAAGTGTATGTATTCTACAGTTCAGATATGTCACGTTTCTTAGTATTCAAATGCAGCACCTATTGGTGTTCACAGATTTACAAAACTAAGTTCACACAGACAAACAACTATGAAAGGTATGGGCAAGGCATACGATATGCTTTCAGCTGAGAAGAGAAATGAGACAGTTATGTAGACAGGTAGCAGGCAAGAATCTACCAGAGTGGTATCTATTCCATATACCATCTCTTAGGAGCTCACAGACAATAGGACCTACAGAAACAATTCTTTTATCAAACATTACATAATATTGTGAAATAACAGAAGATTATTAGATAGATATTAACTGAGAAAGGGAACCAGATAACAATAAGGGTATGTAAAGTAGACTACAGGACTATGACTGATTCTTAAAACCAGCTGCTTTTCATTTAGAAAATCCTTATATTAAAATGGTTCTTGCAGAAAAAGGAAATTAAGTCCAAATAAGTTGAGCTCACAGCTATCTTTTATAGCCACTTTTGAAGAGAGAGGTCATGAAGGCAATATAATCCTAACTATACAAACTAGTGTTATACTCCTAAATGCCACTTCTTTCTCTAGAGACTCAATATTCAAGACTATGTTACTGAAACAATAGTAAACATGTAATGATGTTGATGACAGCCATGAGCTGAATTGAACAGGATATATTCTGTTTTGTCATTCAAAAATGAACTAGGGTCAGACCTTAAAGGAAGTAGTGCCAAATGTCTGCAGCATCTGTGGGAAATCAACTTTAGTAACTTCCATAGCATTGAATCACGATTTTTTTTTTTGTGCATTAAGAATGGAAAAGAGAGTAGACAACAGGAAAAGAAAACCAACATCTCAGTATGAAAATATTCCAGAATATCATTCTGCAAAGATAAATGATTTAATTGGTCTATTTCAAAATGTATGTGCAAATATTGGTATTTCTGTGAGGAGTTAAATGCACACCAATTCAAGAGAAAGCAAATGGAAGGAAGGATAAGGGAAGGAGGGTAAGCAGAGAAAGAGAAGCTGACTTGTGAAGAGATTTACTCAAGTCTGTATTTGGGGAACTCCAGCTACCAGCACTGGACCCAATCCAGATAAGTCTCTAATGTGGAAAGAGTGGGTGAGGTGGAATAAGTCTTCACAAACCCCGTTTAAGTGTCAAATTTAAACATCCTTGTTAGTAACATAGGTTACCTCAACAGTCCAACAGCGTTTCAGACAAGTGATTCTCAGTGCTTAAGCATTGGCTATTTAGGAAGTCTGGGTATCAGCCATTTAAATTTCTGTAAAATTTTCCCCTTCAGGAGTGGGAAACTTGCCCCCTTGCTTAATGAGTAATTAGGGGATCTCCCTAACCTCTGTTAGCTCTTACACAGGCAATGCTTGAAAATTTCTGTATCAGAGTGATTTTTTCCTATTTTTGCTAAACAGTGGAGGAAGCATTTAGATTATTCTCAAAACACATAATAAGAACTCCACATCATGGCTAATTATATGATGCTTGAATCTCTGCAGAGTCCTTTTCTCTTTATTGAAGAAAGAGGAAAAAAGTGTCATGATGTGTTTATTTTGGGGAGAAGAGATTGCAGCTACTATCTTCAGTGACCACAACTGTTCTCAAAGTCTTTGATGAATACAGAAGAAGAAGATTGGGAATAAGAACGCACTTTAGTCTGACGTTCTTTTTTTTATTAGGAGATAGCTTGGAACAATACATAAAGAATTTATCAAAAGAAGCTAAATCCCTTATCGTTGTATAAAAGTCTTAGACCACTATGTAAACATAATTACCTTTCTTAATTTTTGCCAACATCATCTTCCGAGGCAATTCTGCAATATAAATAAAAAGAAAAGTATTTAGCAAAAGCAGACATGTTAAGTCTCACCTGTGATACCAGGATGCTTGGCAGTGACTATGAGCACTGAGGAGGAAGAATACAGCATCTCGTCCCCTTCTTTCTTCTCTTTATTAGAGAAGTAGCACAAAAGCTTGTTCTGGAAGACTGAATTATCATTTCCTTTGTATGAGAAGACCTGCTATATTGGAAACTTGAGGATATGGAAAGTACTGGAATCAAATTATGCCAATACTGAATTGAATAGAGAAATTCCTCTTCATGTTACGGGAACCAGAATCCTATATTATGTAATCTTACTCCTTAAAAGAGGAGTAATTAGCAGACTTAACCCAACTGCTGTAGCTACTGATCTAGTTTGCAATAAAGACATGAAGACTTTTCTCATGCTAATTCCCTTTGCTATGCTATGTAGTGTCTGAGTAAAGTGCTCACTATGCTGTTTATGATATTAAAGCCCATTCAACCAAGTATCTCCAACTATCTTTAGGGTAATATAGACAACAAACTTGTTTGCACTGTTCTTTTAGTGCCTTATCAGCAGTGATTATTTGTATTGTCATTTCTATTGTTGTTTTTAATAGAGGAGCCTGGGTTTTATTATACTTGCTCAAGAAGCTGGATATCTGAATTCAACCCCACATTCCTTTTCAGCAATTGAAAACAAACCTTCTTCCCCTTCTAGGAGACTGCCTAATCATGAAACTACAAAGGAGTCCAAGGGGAGACCGGCTCAGCCAATGTGTAAGAAAGGCTGAAAATTTTTCAGTGGCTGAGAGAGAGAAAAGTGGCCAAGGATAGCTTACATATTTTCTATTACAGAGATGTTTTGCAAGGCACATGAAATAGTAGTTTCTGGACTTCACCTAAGTCATCTTAATTGCATTGCTTCATAATTCTTGTTTTGTACTTGTGCTTTTCTTAATGGCATTATAAAATGCTAGTTTCTCTAAAACTCTTCTTTGCCTACTGACCTCTTGCATCTGAGAGAAGGGATAGAGTGGTACAGCTAAGGCTTTGCTTGAAGTTGTCTGCTGGAAAGCAAATACAGTTTTATTTTGCATTTTGCTCTGTCAGGCAATCAAACATACTATAATGAAGCAATACATTTGCCTGACCCTGGCCATCTTACTTAGCTACCACAGCCCCCCTTAAGAAGATACCAATTCCCTATAGTACATGCCAAGAGTAGCGGTTCAGTAGCAGAAGCATATTACAACTACTTTCTACTGCTGATGGCTCTTCTTGCTTCAGTGGATACATGTCTTCCAGAGACCTGCTCATAAAGCCTCAGTGTAACCCACGGTCTAGCCGTCTTTGAAACATGAAATGAAAGGGAATTCAAAGGCAAGTATAGATTTTAATCTACAAATCACATGCATTAGTCTCTCATGCCATGTTTCCCAGAAGGCCTCTGTAAGTCATACACCTAAAGGACATCACTAGTGTCTCTCTGTGACTTTGTGTGTGAGATACAGTTGCTCTGCCCAGCTGGCGAGGGTGGAGGATACAGGAGTGCTGTGCTCTACACACTACTGTCAAGACCTCAGACTGAAAACAATTCCTGCTGGAAAGTAGAGTTGCTGCTGTGCCCTTCCTTGTTATGGAAGCAGTAACAGAAGACACTTGAGCCATCTGCATCCTCACCTTTTCTGTAATTTCTAATTTTAATAGGGTCTGTCCCCCCACTATTTATAACAATCTCTTCACAGTCCAGAAAGGAAAGGAATATTATCAGTTTATTCTCCACTCATATTTCAGAGCAAGTGTTTCTAACCATCCTTTATATAGTGATATACCTTCCGTGGCTCCTATTTTAAGAGGTGCTGCTGCTGACTAAGAAGCTTTTAGCATTAGCGGTACTGCCCTTGTGTGCCATAATCCTACCACATTTTTTTTCTTTTTTTTTTTCTGGAAATATGGCCTGTGTTATATTTTCAAAGTAACTCTATCAGGTGGAAATTCTGTCATGATACATTTTCCTTCAATCTCTCAGACAATTCAGCTGGCATCCTTAACAAAAATATTATTTAAAGACATGACATGCACTTTAGAGTGATGTATGATTTGTCTGAACATCTTTCCAGTGCTTCCTATTAGTAGGAGGCTGTACCTTCAGCATTTAAACCCATGACCTAAACCATGGACACTCACATCAGGCCATTTCACTAATTTCACTCAGCTGTCCCCTTCAGGCCAAAATCAGCAATCATACTTTAGCATATGATCTCTACTCTTCTGGCACAGAACAGAAGAATTAATTGTGAGTTTATACAGGCCTAGAATGTTTTAATCTTACTACCATGTCAACAGTGTCCTTTTGCTTCTGGTTTCAGTCAAAAAGCCAAATCCACAGCTGAGTTAATTTCTTCTTTGTAAACAAACTGTATTTCTGAGTAGAGCTGCTGGGTAAATAACAGACATTAGAATTGCTGTCATGTCCAGAACCTTTTTTCAGCAGGTATTTTCCCATGTTAGAAGCTTAAGTAGCCTAAGATATATATTCACTGCCTTGAAAATTAGGACCTTTGTGCCAGTAACATTTGTGATTCTACTCATATCCAGTAAACGATGGAGCATATAGGCAAACTCCTCTTAAAAGTAATTTTTTCTTCCCTGAAATGGTGAGTATCAGGCACATGAAAGAAAAAATGCAGCTGATTTCTAGGAGCCTTTAGTCCAAACTAGGCATCTGAACACTGCCTTAGAGAGTCTTGGAGTGGCCAACCTGTAGTTGGGCTCTCTGAACTCTCTTGTACTAACTTCAGTCAGTTCTGGGAATTACTCATTTCTGTCTTTGATGACTTATTCATTCAAAAATTTTAAAATGTTGTTCTAATTTAAGGAGCCTGGCAATTCACTCATGTTGCCTCATTTATTCTTGTATTTGTGCTTAATATTGGAAAATCAGACACTTTGACTATTCACATTATTTCTTCTGAATTTGTATATATATTGCATAACTTCCCTTTACCTTATTTTTAGCAATCTTGACCTTCATATTCTTCACAGTTATAATTGTATGAATATCTCTTAGTTTTTTATTTATTTTTAAGCATTTTCCTATCACTCATACTGTCTTTTCAATCTGATTTCTACAGTTACTAAACAGTGATTTTCCTGCAGTAATAAATACTGGAAATATTAAGATGAATATAACCATATATTACAAGACTGCACAGACAGAGCCAGATTTAACGAATAGAACCTACTGAATTTAATTTTTTTTACTGAATTAATGTTGGCAAAAGCAGATTAACTTATTAGTTTAGTTTATTTTATGGCTGATGGTCGACAGCATACTGTGTGTGCCACCAAACCATTTTATCTGCTGTTATTCATTCAGAGAATACAGAAATAATGAGCCTTTATTGCTCCAGTTCCTCAAGGAAGATTCAACACTTGCAGAGTCTTGGATTACTGTTAGGCATACACCAAATACTGTACTTGAGCTAAGTACCAAGATGTAGACACTAAGCCAGTTCTCATTTTAAATAACTTTTGGTTTTATTCTGAGTTGTGCCAATTGTATACCAGTACAGGATTTGGCCCAGAAAATCTGTTCCAGATATTGATCCAACGTATATGTCAGAATCAAAATAACAGTATTAGACAAAATAGTAACATTAGATTGAAGAAATAATTTTATAGATCTTCACTCATGGCACCTGATCATGACTTTTGGACACTTTTCATTCCAAATTCTGTATCTATCAACCCTGCTTTTTTCAGTTTAGCCCTCTGTCTTAGCCTTTAAACTGGAATTTATGACAAGCACTCCAACTTAGCAGGAAGTCACATGTTTTGGATGAGATACTGGCAGCTGCAGTCCTGCAAACAACCCTGCCTCAAGCATGGCAAAAATGCTGTGGGTCCAGCTGAAACCCAAAACCAGATACCAGATGTAAAGTACCAAAAGCTAGCCTGGTGACAGAAAAGGCAGCGCTATCTTCACATCCTAGATCCCAGGTCTTTCTGACACTGAACGCTAATCAAGAAAAATAACTTTCCATTTTTTATCTTGAAAGATTGTATTCATTAAACCTTGTGGAGTCATAACTAGGAACAGATTAATCACAGTTTTCTAAACAAAACACTATAGAAGTGAAGAAAATGCCTTTTAAGGAAGGTTGTTCTCTTGGAATGACATTGCCAGCATTCATTTTTTAAACTTATATGTATGTATTAACTATGGAGTTCAGCAGCAAGTTTCATTAATTTCTGTGCTGAAAATTTACTAAATATGGAAAGAAACTTTTAAGCTGGTTGTCCATAGGGGTAAAAAAAAAACAAAACAAAATCAGTTAAATCCATGATACAAGCCTATGACTCATGGAAGCCATATGACAAAGGGAGAATTTTAAGTCTAGAAAGGCCACTTGTGAGATAAACAGACAATTACTATGCAAAATATTAATGCCACAATTTGAATAATTTTTAACACCTCAAAATTATATTAACCTGTCTTGAATGCTCACAAAAATATCATCATTGAATTCCAATAGAGATACATCTTCTGGATAACCATATGGAAAAAGTAATATTAATTAATACTTCAAAAATTTTCCCAGGCTGGGTTAAGTAGAGGAAGGACATCAGTTTCTTTAGCCACAAACCTTTACGGTGGTGATGATTACCAAATGCTAAATGTAAGTCTTTCATACCCGGTTTGGTAGGTAGCAACCTTCAGCCCAAATTGGAAGCAAGACCAACTCCTGCCTTTTAAGTCTCAAGCACTACATCCCTACCTTCTCTACTAACAAGCACTGAAACCAACATATTCTGATTGGAAAAAATGACCCAGATATAGAGATATCAGAATTATCACTTAGGCCTTGATACAAGAAATCTGAAATCTGTTACTGATAATAAGCTGTGCTATAATGAGCACGAGGCTATTTGCTCTCCTTAAGTATTGTAGGGTTCAGTTCCCGAACAGGATGAACAGCTAGAACTTTTGCTAGGACCATTTGTAGAAACGAAAGAACAAAACATCAGAGGTAGAAAAGGAGCAAAATGTCATTTTTGTGTTAGTTTTGTATACTGGTTAAGCACAGCCCTCATCTTCCATTCCTCTGTAATGAACTTCTTGCTTTGTTTGATTTTCTGCGAAGAACTGTCATCTGCTCCTATCCAGTAGTTTCTTATGAAGATTTAAAAACATAATACTTGAATTCTATTTTACTTTTGTATCTATTTTTTTTACTCAGATATGAAGAATCCAAGAAACAACTGGTATAGTCTGGTGAAAGAATAATACTGTAAACAGCTTTTATCCTAACTGATTTCTAAAGAAACAAATACAGGTACATGAGCACCAAAGTAGTAATCTGCACTTCTAGTAGTATCTGAGACTTCAACATGAAAAGAAACTCAATCACTGATGTAAAGGTTCTTTCCCTTCTCAGTCAGTTCAGTAAGAGTTGGCTTAAGACCCATTTCAGATCCAAGTAGGACAGAGTTTCATTGACTTTGTGTGCTTGCATTTAGGGCAAGATGTTTATATTCAGGAAGATGCTTTTCTCTATGTCATCTTTTTTTGACTTGAAATGCTAGATTATGTTATTTAGTAACTAAGGAACTATGATTTCCATATAATTTTTTCTCAATGGGATGTCATTTCAAGGTATACCTTATTTTAATATCATTAGCACTGCATTTATCCATATATGACTTCTGAAAACAGAGCAAGACTGCCACTTCTTCCTGAGAACACATCTGGTCTCTCAGGCTCATTAGTGGATCTTGCCAGAAGCTATCAAAAGATAAGTTTCAAATTAATCCTTAGAGTAAAATGCACTGAAAAACTGCCATTCCCTTAAAGAATGGATTGATCTGATCTTTTTCACTTCGACAAGTTGTTAGAGAAATTTCGTAGTGTTTTTTCCATCCTGATAAGACATAGTTTTATAAGCATGCAATTGTTTGAAAGCAAAACATCATTGATTAGAAAAATAACTGAAATCTGCTTTCATTCTAAAAGTTAAGGTTCATATTTGCATTTATTCTTTCTTTTTTCCTTTTGAGTGCATTGTCTGTAGTCCCAGGTACAATAACAAAAATGCATGGTGGTGCCAGCAGATCAGAAAATAGGTGTGAATGGTAAATAATGCCTTGACTTAGTATTCAGTGAGTAAATAAAATGCATGCACTCTCCTCGCTGGAAAGATCAAAGGGATCAAGACCAGGGATACTTTTTAGGAAGGATGGGTTTTCCTGTGTTAGCTGTTCTTCCAATATTTCTAACCAGTGAGACTTTGTGCTCATGTACAACACTTCAGATTAAATTTTGCTATTATTTCTACATACAGTCCCATCAAGGCCTTGTTCCACTCAGCCACACTATTACTTTGTGTATGTAAGAAAGAAACCCTGCTTTACTCTGTAAATCATAAACACCATTGGAAATTATCATACTAGAAATGTATAATAAACGCATATACTCACTTATTCTTTCCCTTGCTGTGGCTGGACTGGATACAGAGGGAGAAAAGTCTGAGTCAAAGAACTGAATTAGAGACTTTAGAAATTAGGAAGGCCTATGCTGGACAATGACATGTGTTGCTGTTGCATTGGTCTGTATTCAAACAAATTGTTCTATTACATAAACACATCTGCAAGGAAACATCAGCTACCTATATGGGTAGCTGAAAAGTAGCATATGGAAACAGAACCTGCAAATCTTTTTAGCAATTTTTCCCTTCATTTTAAACACCTGTAACTATTTGAAAAAACTTGATCAACCTTGTGGAAGTGTAAATAGGTATTAAGAGTATATAATATAGTATCAAGACTATATAGGTCATACAGACAGGAGAGAAGTGATTATACCTACTGGTCAAGTAAATGCCAGACACCCTGAGCTGTACTCCCTGCTCTGATTGTAACACAATCTATGGACTTCACTTATTTTTCCGTTACTTTACCACCTTTCTTTTTCTGTCAGTAAAAGGGAAGATAATATATTGCTTATTTACAGTACCTGGCTTATTGGTATGATCAGTTAATGTTTGCAGATTCTGAGGATTAGAAGCATTATAACTAAAAAACATTATTAAAATATTACTTAGGGTAATGTGCACATCAGCCCTAGCCATTACTCTGACGCTAGAATGGGAGACAGATACTTACGTTGATGTTTAGCATAAACTTAGTGACACGATTCATGGTAACTTTTATTAGGAAATACAGATGTGTTGTGAAACAGACAATGTAACAGATTTAAGGCCTGGTCTAAATACTACATAGATGTGATTTCTGGAAGGGATGGGAGATGGCTAACAGAGACATTTACATCTATTACAGCAAAGCACGGTGCTATAAATCAGCTTGTCTTATATATATAGTCCATTTGGGTCAGAAAACCCAAAAAGGAGCTTCTGAAATCAATTTTCTAATCTGAGATTTCTGGAAGTATTTTTTTCTAACTTATATAAATTTGCTGTGCTTGAAAGTGACCTAAGCTAGTCCTAGAAGGTACAAAATTTATATCCTGCAAACCAACTCCGTGCCTGTAGGACATCAGCGGATTGCAAATTCTATGGAAAGGCCCAGGGCTAGAATAAATGATGAAAACAAGGCAAACAAAGTGACACCTACAGAGATCTGCATAGCAGTAGGGTGCTATCAGGGTACATCTCTAATAGGCAGAAGAGATTAACAGTTTTCTTCTGATTTTGTTGCCCATCCTCAGAATAACCTGTAAACTGTTCTCTAGTGCAGGATTGCCCAGCATCACTCTCTTGAGCTCAGTAACACTTAATGACATATTTTGCTGCTGGGCATATGTGACTGAAAAGTACCTTCTATTGAGAATGAATCCTTCTATCTTACCTCAAAGTCTAAATAAATGGACATCCAATACATGAATTCACTTGGGAAAAAAACCACATAGTTGGTATAATATCTGTGAGTTATCACACACCTTTGAGGAGCTCTTTATTCTGGAATTTTCTTTTGCCCCCCTTCAGTACCTCCCTCACTATCACTTCCTGTTTACACAGCCAGACACATTCCATTTAATTCCCATGAAAGCAAGATCTGTATTAGGTATCCAGAGGAAACTCTGAATAAGACCTGACTTCCTTCAGTCTCTAAAAATATGAACTTGTCAAATTTCTAGCTCCACTGGCATTAACTTCCAATTTTAAGAATCTTCTAACTTTCAGTCACTCCTGTGAGGAAGAGGAGTCAGTTATTTCACAATGCTGAAAGCCTTCATTAATCACAAGGATCATTTTTAATAGCAAACGCAGCATTCCCAAAGCACCTTCTGCATATTCTGCTGTGTATCGTATTTTGGACCTCATTTTCCTCTTTCTAACGATCAAGTGATGAGGTTTCAACACAACACATCTTCTGTGACAAACAGCTATAACTCACATTTTTAATGAGAATTATTTACTACTGTAGTTCTAATTGTGTTGAATCATAGTGGATGTCCAAGATTTTGCACAGCTTCTATTAGCTTCTCGCGTGAAGGAGAAACCTGGGATCAAAAATTGGGTTAGATACTCTGAAAGCAATAAAGAACATCTGTGCTGCCCACCAGCTTAGCCCAGTCTCAAAATCAATTTCAGTTTAAGAACTCATTCAAAACAGGGCTCTAGCTAGAAAATAAGCTTTCTTGCATTGGTCTTTCTATTCCACAGGTCCACTAAAAAAAGTCATGCTTATCCTTCCAATTCCTGAATGTTTGCTTGCACAATGTAAAATAATTCAGATGAATACAACATAGTATAATACTTGGGAACGTAATTAGAGGCATCATATTACTGTATTTATAGGAACTGAAGAGGGCCTCTGCTTCCAAAATCTATATGGTTTGTAGATGAGAAATAACAGATGCAAATAAAGAGCTAATAGAAGGATAAGAGAATGGCTACTGGCCTGTTACCACACACTTCTGCTGACATTCTTCCAGTGTTAGAAAGTTGTTCTCATTGCCATGGCATCCACCATATTCAAATATTTCACACTCACGGCTTTGAATATTGAAGTAATAGCGCATGTGGATTGCTTTGCATGGACCTTCATCTGCTTTCATGGCACAGACTGAATGCCCTAGTTTCAGTGGTGGCAAAGCAGCACCTGTAATACAGAGAAGTAGAATAACCGTTATTAAGTTCATTTGCTTCTCTGCACAGCATAACTTCAAAATGAGATTGCTTGCGTCTTCTGCTAGAGGCACTGCATAACATCTGGCTGTAAAGCTCTGAACACACTAAACATAGAAGTAAAAATAAAATAATAACCTGCATTGGAACACAAATGCCACTCAATCAAACCAAATGTGTGGTTTCAATTTTCAACCAAAACAGCTCATATTATAAACTTTAACTCCTTATCATAAATCTCTAAATAGCTGTGGATAGTGTCTTATTCACAGGAGCTAGTGAGCAATTCTGAACAACAAATACATTGAGAAAATCCTAGTAGCTCCCCAAGACACAATGACTACCACTGCATAAGAAAAGGCAGAAAGAGGGTTCCTTGTGCTCTCTTCCATACACTGATGGTGAACACAGCTCATAAAGACATCTCATAGCAAACAGTGTGGGATGAACTAAGCAAGACAGCCCTGCAGAGGGCACCATTCCCCTATCAGATTACACTTTACTTGCACATAAACCCATCCGGTACAATTGAAAGGTCATCATACCGTCTTATTTTCTTTGATCACACTGTTCTTACATTAGAGCTTTCAAGAGCTAAGAAGTACACAACTAGAAAGTTAAGGTGAAAAGAAACTGTACCTTTTCAAATCGTGTTGTTTCTGTGTCTTTCAATATACATTATTAGGTCAGGGGATGTTTTGTAAAAATTGTCTCATATATTGCGAAGAGTAACACTGGCAAAGTTTTATACTGTCAATGTCTATAAGGAAATTCTGACTGACGATCCAGTTTGCGATACTGTTCTCTTATCAATATATGGTTTAATATCTTTTCTTGTTTTGCTTTTCCAAGGAACTATTTTACCCTGGAGGATTTTGAAAGCTTTACAGAGCTTGTGTGCTTGCAATAGCAGCCAGAAGAACAGACCTGAAATTTTTCATTCATTCTCCCAGAGCTAATCAGAACACTGA
The DNA here is from genome assembly GCF_965183815.1 of Platalea leucorodia. Taxonomy (NCBI): domain Eukaryota; kingdom Metazoa; phylum Chordata; class Aves; order Pelecaniformes; family Threskiornithidae; genus Platalea; species Platalea leucorodia. The sequence continues at coordinate 66,336,247 of NC_138827.1, forward strand.
TGTCTCTTAACATGTATAGGCAAAAATATCTATCAGTGCTCTTTGCACGGCCCAGGAAACAGGATGAAAAAAAAAAAAAAAAAAAAGGATGAGGACAAGAGTTTATATGATCATTGCACAGCTTCCTACTACTAACAAGATTGTTTCCAGTTTTACGTAAAAGAATCCACAAAAATCAGGCTTTATGACATGGTAAAAAGGAAACTGGTATAACTACTACCTACCTGCTCTGTGGATATCTAATTTTAACATATAAATTTGGTCTTATATAATCTTTAAATGAAATGCACAGCTGAGATAAATCCTCATAAATACTGAGGTCAATGAAGTTTACTAGTTTTATTCCATTTGAGCCATTGATAACTATTAAACCTACAGAAAAGAAACAATTTTCAGCACTAAAATATTTTAATTCATATCATTTAAATCCTTGAAAAATTAACAACCTTTATTACACAGCTACCATCAACACAAAAAATGTACCGCACAATTAGATCTTCCAAAAATGAACAATTTGGTGTTAAAATACAGATTAAGAGGACTAATTTCAAAGTTGTCATTAAATATTCAGTCCCTAAAATAGTTTGTGACTGTTCCCTCATGAGTGAAATTATATTTACAGATTTTGAAGTTAGGAAAATAGATTTGAAAAATTATTGAAGACTGTCTAATAGGAAATGTGGATGAATCAAAAGAAACATTTTAAAGAGATGTTAGATTCAGTAAACTTCCTATGGAGCTCAGCTTGCCAAACAGATTTTTGAATTTTGTTTCTTGCCAGTTTCCTTATCTGGGTCTTCCTGAGTCCATGAAGAATTACAAGTCACAAGAGATTCAAAGGTGGACCTCAAAGGTCTAAAGTTCTCCAACAGGTTTGGGAATCCTTTGGAAGAGACTTAAAAAGGCTCAACTTGAAAAGCTGAGAGAATATTGCATTGCAAAATGAAACTTTGGAATTCCCCCACTCAGTAAAAGGGAAAAAATGGCTTCAAAACATCAAAGGTTTCAGTAACTTTACCAAACATTCAGAGCTCCACAGAAACAGATCTAACTCAGATGCGGTTGGGGTGAGGGCTGGCAGCTGGCTTATAAACATGTTATTTTCTTGGCACACAACAAATGAGATCTCCTACTTGACCTGTGTCAGTGACCCAGTTCAGTCTAGAAGAGGTTGTGAAAACTTACTAGGTTTCCTAACTACTGGAATTTCAGACAAGGGGTTATGTCAGCTCATTTTGCTTGCTACATTATGCCACACCAATGTTGTGGGCTATCACAACAGAAAGAGTGTGCAAGCATAGTTGCAAACTACACAAAGATGATGAACAAACAGCTTAGTAGAGTTTATCTTAGGAACTTTCTGGTCTCAACTCCTAGCCTATTTCCCATCAAACCCACAGAACTAAACCATTGTTTTGCTTACCTCCTAAGGCCTTTCCTCTGCAGTCATAGTGACACTGTTACCACTGTCAGACACACTGACATCTGCCACAAACATAATGACTATCTGTGTCACACTTCTTGGCAATCAGACATTTATTTTCTTAGGAATGCTAGCAAGTTACCATACTTTGACTAAAATCTGTACCCTGTGAAACCCCCAGGGGCCAAACCCTCCAACTTTGAACAGTAACTAAGCGACTGAAGAAAAAAGTCTCAAAGGGATTCATGGGAACTGAATCATTCTTGTGTCTGGGAACAGTGAAAGAATTCTTCCCTGTTATTTTACACCTGGGAACACTTAACTCACACAGATGATATAAAATTAGCTTTCCTTCTCAGATTAGAGCAGCAGATGAGAAGGCAAGCATGAGTGTTTGGTCAGTAGATCTGCATGGATACAAATCTGCCTGTACTCCCTTCACCTGTGGAATTGCCCTGGTTTCAACTGGGATAGAGTTAATTTTCTTCCTAGTAGCAGGTATAGTGCTGTATTTTGGATGAGAATAATGCTGATAACACACTGATGTTTTAGTTGTTGCTAAGTAGTGCTTACACCAGTCAAAGACTTTTCAGCTTCCCGTGCTCTGCCAGGTGCACAAGAAGCTGGGAGGGGGCACAGCCAGGACAGCTGACCCAGACTGGCCAAAGGGCTATTCCATACCATATGACATCAGGCTCAGTATATAAACTGGTGGAATTGGCCAGGGGGCAACGATCGCTGCTCAGGGACAGGCTGGGCATCGGTCGTCAGGTGGTGAGCAATTGTATAGTGTATCACTTGCTTTGTATATTATTATCACATTATTATTATTACTACTACTATTACCACTATTCTATTTTATTTTACTTCAATTATTATACTGTTCTTATCTCAACCCACGAGTTTTCTCACTTTTACCCTTCCAATTCTCCCCCCCATCCCACTGGCAGGCAAGGAGTGAGCGAGCAGCTGTGTGGTGCTTAGTTCCTGGCTGGGGTTAAACCACAACAGGAATATAGAATCATAGAATGCTTTGGGATGGAAGGGACCTTTAAAGGTCATCTAGTCCATCCCCCCTGCAATTGGCAGGGACATCTTCAACTAGATCAGGTTGCTCAGAGCCCCATCCAGCCTGGCCTTGAATGTTTCCAAGGATGGGGCATCTACCACCTCTCTGGGCGGTGTTTCCAGTGTTTCACCACCCTCATTGTAAAAAATTTCTTCCTCAGATCTAGTCTGAATCTACCCCTTTTTAGTTTAAAACCATTACCCCTTGTCTTATTGCTACTGGCCATGCTAAAAAGTCTGTCCCCATCTTTCTTGTAGGCCCCCTTTAAGTATTGAAAGGCCGCAATAAGGTCTCCCCGCAGCCTTCTCTTCTCCAGGCTGAACGACCCCAGCTCTTTCAGCCTTTCCTCATAGCAGAGGTGCTCCATCAGGGGTCCGTACTGGGGCCAGTGCTGTTCAATATCTTCATCAATGACATAGACAGCGGGATTGAGTGCACCCTCAGCAAGCTTGCAGATGACACCAAGCTGAGTGGTGGAGTTGACACACCTGAGGGACGGGATGCCATCCAGAGGGACCTGGACAAGCTGGAGAAATGGGCCTGTGTGAACCTCATGAGGTTCAACAAGGACAAGTGCAAGGTCCTGCACCTGGGTCAGGACAATACCCAGTATCAGTACAGGCTGGGGGATGAAGGGATTGAGAGCAGCCCTGAGGAGAAGGACTTGGGGGTACCGATAGATGAAAAACTGGACATGAGTTGGCAATGTGCTCTCGCAGCCCAGAAAGCCAACCGTATCCTGGGCTGCATCAAAACAAATTCTTAGTATAAGGCCTCCTCCTCTGCTCTTGAACACTGGAAGAAATTGTTCCTACTACATATTAGGTCCTGAGTGAAGAGCACAGGATATGACACATAGGGAAGATGTCTGTCAGGAAGGTCAGTGAATATTGTTGAGTAGAAACATGGGAAGTTAAAACTGGAAGGAATTTTAATGGAGTTTCTCATTCAAGTTTTGGTGTATTTCTAATGGTACAAATACCTTGAGACCTTTTCTGCCAACTGTCCAAATTGTTCTTAAACTCCGGTGAAGTAAAATTCCCCAGCAACCTGATGCAGCCAGTTCTAGGATTTCACGACCCTTCTCGCAAGACAGGCCTTTTTTGCAATATACACCCTAAATATTATTCTTTATTACTTATTAAATAATTTTGTACTTCCTTCAGTGTATAGACAGAATAATGTAAAACTATCCAGTCTTTCTTTTGAAGACTTTTGTCTCCTCTTAATTATCTCTATACTAAACAAACTCCCTTTTTCCAGTCTTTTTATTTGCCTTGCTTTCTAACCCTCTTACAACTCTCCTTTGGATCTTTTCTTACTGGTCTGGATTACCGTTAAAGTGTGCTGCCCAGAGCTGGACATAATCTCCCTGAGGCATTACTGGCACCAAATAGAGTGGAATAATTATCCTTTGTTTTTTTCTTAATACATCACAGAATGACTTGCCTTTTTTTTTTTACAACAACATAGCATTATTTTTGTAATACTCTGCAACTTCCACTTACTTTCCAGCAAATATAACCTTGTTATACAGGTGCTTCAACAGTTATTTTCCACCTTATACTTATGAATGCATTGACTCTCCTTCTTAAGTATAGCATGTTGCATTTGTCGTTTTAAAATGAAAATGAGTTTAATCCTCCACATTGGATCTGGCCCTGCTGGATATTTATTACTCATCCAATTTAGGCATCTGGTCCAAATAAACTTAGAAAATCTATAGAATTATAGAACTGTGCTACCCTAGACCAAGAATATTGAGTTTGTTTTGCTAGAAATACATTAAGTAATGGTTACAGCTGATGCTCAGCATCACACAGAAGTGATTACTTGACATACTAAAACCAAAATAAAGCAAAGCAAAACCTCCTCTCCTTCTCCCCCCTTCCTTGAATTTTTAATTTAATGACTTTATTACATCAGCTACATAGGTTTTCATAACAGAAGGCACTTGGTGTCTGCTGTTCTGTCTTAACAATCTTTCCACTCCATAGTTTCTGGTAAGCGCGAAGTAATGCTGATGAAATGGCTCACAATGAGCATGAGTTCAGTGCAGATATTTTATGTCACTACCTTCTTTCTCCATTCCTTCAGTCTTCCTACTTTTGGCAACTGCCAGAAACAGGATACTGGCCAAGACTGTTCCTATACAGCACAGCCGTTCTCACATTTATTGTCATTCACATGGCAACTTTTGCAACTCAAGACATGGCTGTTTAACATGTGAACAGCTACTATCAACTAACATGCAGTAATTTCATTGTGAGAGCTCTGATAATCTGCAGTTAGTCATGCTGTAGCCCTGAGCACATGGACCTTATATGATCAACGCAAAGCACTGTTATCATCTTACTAGTAAGCAATATAATATTACAAAACCGGAAGTGGTGAATAATGTCTCTAATCCTCTTATATGAATACAAGTGAAAACAATACTTTTTCTTCTGGCTTTAGGCATAATACAAGACTCTAACTTGACTTTGAGACTCTTAAGGATAATCTGCAGGGGTATGTTAAAAATACATCCTTTTAATTAGAAAGTGAACTGACCTGTATTATACCTATTGCACGATAGATATGAAAGACAACAGTATTATTCCACAGTTGCTTTTTGGAACAGAACTATATAAATTGGGAAAATAAAACTTGGTCAGGTATATTTCTGACTTTTTATGTAAAATACTTTCTGGTTTTGTTTGCTTAGGTTATGGGTACTCAACCTTATATGACTTTCTGTGGTTATCCTTAATTATAAAGATATGTTGTCATCTTTCCAGGCTTTCTTGTAAATGTCTCCTTTTGATAAGTCATATCAATACTAAGCACCTTGTCACTAATGAATAGCTGTTTCTTCTCTCTCCATCTTTGTCACTTTGACAGCTTCCCACCCGCACACTGTTCAGTGCTCTTCCTACCCATGTGTTTCCTAACGTTTCTTTAAGCAGTCACACTTATTCTTGATAAACTTTCACATGTGAATAAAAAGCACATTCAACTTATGAGTCATCTTCTTCAGGCTTTGAAACATCAACTAAAGTGCTCCCAACCGTATAAGGTATTACTGAACAATATACATAAACTAGTTATTTTTATATCTTTTATTTTTGTTATCACCCTTATTTATGGGTGGAAAAATGACAGTTTTTGCCAGAAGAGAACAAATTGAGAATCCTTTTTATCCCATTGGACTTGACTTGCAACCTTAATTATTACTGTAATTTAAATACTAATGGACAAACACCCCCCTCTTAGATTCACAAAGCACTTGTACCCAATGTGAGCCAAAAGTATGATGTAACGAATAATGGATGCACCCAACTTATTTTATCCCTTAATACCTGAAATTTATTGAATTCTAGGGTAAAATATGTCAACATTTTATAACTATCTAACTCAGAAAATAAATGCTATCAGTGAAATTCCAGCCTACAAAATTTCTACAGTTAAATTCACTGAGACTAGAATTTCACTCTTAGGAAACCACAGATATAATTTTAATTAGCAACAATCTAATCATTTTATAGAAACAGAGTACTGCAAAAATTTTTTTTTGTAAACACTGCAACTGAGTCTTCAGTAGTCACAAAAACAGGGTCCTACTTTAATTTCTAAGCATCACATTTGATTGTTTTTCACTTTGGAATACAAGCCCAAAAGTTCAGAACTCTTCCTCATACTAAATCAGTTACTGGTTATATAATATTAAATGGCCGGTTGTAGAATAATCAGTGATAAAGTAATGCCCAATAAAGCCTATTTAATTTCCTTGAGATTATTTTCTTATTTTGTTTTATAAACCAACTAAATAAACATAGGAAAAAAAATAATCCAGCAGATTTCTTGTTCTGGTGACTAAGTGTGTTATTTTACCAAGCAAGACAATTTGGCTTTCATGAACTGCAAGCTTAGGCTAAGGATTTTTATAAAACTAAGAGTTGCAGGGTAGAGCAAAGATAAATGTGACTTTGCCCTCAAACAAGAAGGGCATTTATGTACCTCAGTGTTAAAGAGAAACAAATTTATTCTGTATAAAACAGTCTTGACTACACAACCATGCTAAGCATATGCTTAATGTGGAACTGTGCATAACTTAAACTGTAGTGACTAAATGTGACACAGTCCTAAAACACTACCTTCATTTGTAGGATAGCCATGATTGTGCATAATTAATATTTTTGTCTCAAGGAACGCTGCTGCAAAAGACTGATAGAGAGAAATAATCTGATGGAATTCGGACAAGACATAGGCAGATTAAGTAGAGTGCCAACACAAAAAAAATGTTCCCCTTTGCTGCATTCCCAGTTAGGTTTCAGAATCAGACCTGTCAAATGGGAGAAGTATCCACTGCATAGTTCTCTGCAGCTTAAGAAAGAGATCACAATTGTAAATCATTTTCTCAAAGAAGAATATTTTAGTATGGCCCAAAAAGTGTATTTTTGCCTCATCTGCTTTCTCAAAATTGTTTGGGAGGAAATTACATCTTTCACAATGATGTCCAGTATAGAAGTTTGATCCACCTTACTTAATTTCAATGAAGTGAAAGTAAACAATGATCTTAACAACGGTAAGAATCTGAGAACCTCCTCAGTTCCAACAGTCACACTTCTGACGTTACTTTTCTTAACAAAAATCTCTTTCTAACTTGTGAGTTTTTATTTATCCAGCAATATCAAATCACTTGGGGCCATACAAAGAGCTTCTTCAAGGCCCAGAAAAACAACTAGGGTAGTAATTGCATCATCTTTAGACCAAACTTTGCAGATTAACTGTGACTCAAGAGGGCTGTGCACAGGACAGAGTAACATCAGTCTACAATGTTATTTGTCATGTTTCTGCTCCTTTTGCATGGGGAGATAAAACCTGAGTTTACCAGCTGTATGTTCTTTTCCCTAAACACTAAACTTTTCCATGAGTCCTAAAGCAGAGCTTTAAGGGAATAATCTTGATATCTAACACAATGTTTGATTAGGATTAGAAGTTCCAAAAAACATGGGAAACAGAAGCCTTTATAGAAGGCAATTTTGCTAGAGCTTAACGTAAAATTCTGAGCATCTCCCTATTAGTTAGAAACCAGTGCATTTTTAGCTTACTTCCACTTTCAAAGGTTTCCCAGAAAAATTCTCAAGTACAGAATTACATCTACAGTGCATTTTAACATAGCGGATTTTGTTATTTGATATAGTTTTATGTGTCACTTTTGTAACCTCTTACCCAGAACATCCTCTTCTTTGTCATCATCCAAGTCAGTAGTTGCATGCCCAGTGACACAGACGAACATCAAGATAAAGGTTAAAGGTAAGGAACATCCCTTCTTTCTTCCTTTCATCTTACCTGTATAACATATAAATGACAATATACACTTCAATCAAACTCCTTGAGTGGTCTGCAAAAGTCATTAGCAGGGTTGGGCATAGCCATATGGGTAGATATACAAACTGGGAGCTTTGGAAATAATGTGAATTCTGTTAGTATAATTATATTGTAAGCACGATAAAAAACAAGACAAGATTTATAGTTGTGCTCAGCTGATTGCAAGTCTCCTGTCCCGTCTCCAATACAGATTAGAGGCACTGCTATTATTTTTATTTTAAGCCACAATTCAAATCACCTCCCAGAATACATAATGATGTAAAATGTAGCACTTTGTACTTTTAATGTCCTGATCAGTTTTACACTATGTATAATTGGCTGGCATGTCCAGTCCTTCCAAATAAGTTTTATTCTGCCTGCAGACCCTAGATTCATTGCTACAAATATACGACTCTATTTTTAACAAATATTTAATCAATCTATAGTTACCAAGTTCCTGGACTTTTGTGTAAGTTGTATTTCACAGGAGTCGGTGAACATGGGCAACATGGGCTTCAATGCTTTAAGAAGTATTTCATATCTTGTAGATACCTTTAATATTGAAAGCCTCACTTAAGTGCAGAGTTGTTATTTTTCACGTAGGATCAGGGCAACCATAGTCATTCACACAAAGAAAATACTTTTATTCCATGGCAGCTGACATGTTCAAGTCGCCAAAGATGAGGTTATGCATGCACATATGAGAGTACCTCTGGAAAACTTTTGCTTTAACTTTTTTAGAAATACATATTTTCCAACTAACTAGAAGTTCCTTAAGGATCTCTGAATTCTCATTAGAAAACAGGCTCAGTATCTCCTTTAGCTACCAACAGATAGATTCCCTATAGATATCCTCTTTTCTTAAAGTACAATACTAAACTTTGGCTAATTAATATTAACTTAATAGAAATTAAAGATCTAAGGACTGGGAAGTTCCTAGCTTTCAGACAGTGTTATTGTCTTTAGTGTTTTTGTGTACATGCCTGTGAAGATAGCACGTCTGCATCACCTAAAAAAGTGAGGGCAGGAGGGCCTATGGGAGGAGATGAGATGACCCGTCATTGTGCTTGGCATACACCTCAATAGTAGGAAGGCTAAAGAGATGATGCTAAAGCGGCAGGTGACACTAATAGAAGTCATCTTTAACAGGTTAAACTTTTCTCCGAGTGATGTATGTTTGTCTATGAAGCCAGAAGTAAATCATAGCTATGGTTTCTAGGAAAACACTAGCAAGCAACGATGTCTCAGAAAGGCGAAATTTGCACAGAGAGATTAACCAATTTGCCACAGCGACTCTGAACTGTGCCAGAGACAGAAAGTGCAGTTATGTCTTCAACACCAAATCAGAACCAGACTTTTCATTTCTCTCTTGACAACTCACCAATTTTTCCTTCCTGCATACTCAGTGTTTTCCTAACTTGCAACATGTGTAGTAAAGAAGAAACGTGTTCTTAAAAATAAGTCTTGGTGAAATTACAGACCAGACCATGGGTAGCACTAATTACTTGAATAATTTTTTAAATTGACAGTTCCCTTTAGAAGGCTTCAGTATATATTGTACCAAAAAAACCCCAGAGATGTCTTTTTTTTTTTTTTTTTTAATTGTAAAGGAACAGAATTTTGGGGTCAAAGGAATTTCTATTTTAGCTGGAAAATACAACAGCGTTAATTTTTTCATCATAATGCTTTCCTGCCAAAATAAACAAAAGAATGCATGTCTTTCATTCTGTTTAAGCTAAATTTTTAAGCTTAATTTCTACATTGACGTATAAAATCCTTTATCCAGATGAAGTCTGGCAAAAAGTTTGGCAAAATAATTCAGATCTCATTTCATGCTATTAATCAGGATTTTTAAGCAAACTTTCCTCAAATATTATTTTTTACTTCTATGAACAAATTCAGAAATTATTGCTTTCTAGTAGAGATGTAATAACTACTCTTGAAATAGAAACCGACTTGGTACAAATTCTGAAACATTATGTAAACTGAGAAAACATGCAAGAGCTACAATCGCTCATTTTCAGGTATTTTTCAAAGAAACAGAAGTAGTGTCCTTATTCATGTTTCTAACTAGAACCCCAGTTTTACGCTCCTATACTATTTTACATATTAAAATTTAATCTAATAAGGTACTATCTTTCTCCAGCGACAAATTTCTAGTGATGTGTTTGCTCCATTCAGAGTGAATAATCCATAAATAATTTTTCCCGAACCTCTTTACTGGAGGAATGACTTACGGGCCACTTGACTGACCATAGGATATCCCTACAATATCGCTAAAACACAGAGAAAAAAAACAATGGCACTGTGCTATGGATTTATCAGTTCACTCTAACATGCCAGACATTTACACTTAATTACATTCATTAATGCTACTGTCTACATTTACTTGTGTACCCCATCTGCTCTCATTTGCCTTACTTTTTTGTCAGTCTGTTTGGAAGTCTCTTGTTTATATGTGACAATTATGTGCTAGTTAATTATTCCCATTTTCTAATGCCATCCTCCTCCCAGCTGTTGTCCCAATGTTATCTCATCACTGACTTTTTAAAACATTACACTATTAAAGGAGAGTCTTTACTGAGATGCTCATTGCTATCCACTAAATACTTTTGAGTTACAGCACCCGACATTAGCGTTAGCATCCTCTCTCTTTGGGATATTCTCAGTACTTCTTGTCATTATTCACGTAATTTTCAAGTTTTCCAATCAATCAAAGAAGAGATATTCCCTCTCCATTTTTTTTTTCTGAGTACAGTACATACTATAACTTAAACTGAAAGCAAAGTAACTGTTCCAGACCAAGGGCGATGGCCAACCTTGACATTACTGTCGCAGCTTCAGGAAGCTTACCCTGAATTTGATCAGCTTCTGTGAAAGCGGATGAAGTTTAAAGCCAAAAGATCCACAGAAATAGATCTCTTTATACACTATCTGGCAAAAATAGTGTCTTAGACTTCAGACGCTAGAAATAAATCACATATGTTATAAGCAAAGCTTTTAACATATCAAAATAATACCACATTAGAGTATAACACAAATCCAAAATAAACCAAGAAAACATCTTAAAAAGGGAGTTCTATTGACTATATTTCTGCACAATGTGAATAGAAGTAACAATGTTTCTTTTCTGCTTTCATAGTCCATTCTACAACTGCCAGAAACAGACTACCAATTACAATGCATTTGGCCTAATACCAGATTTTCTTCCATGCGAAGCTTTGTGGTACATGGCCTTGGAAGAATTTTACTTTTTTATCCAAAGATTAGAGAAATAGTTACAGGCATTCTTTTTATTCACCCCTGATAAAAAGTCCAGTCATGTTTTAAAAGAGGAACAAAATAACTCTGTACAAGGTAACCTGAAGTTGTCTAAGGTTGTCTTTATCATTTGAGAGACATCTGAGTTCTGACGTTAGCTTGACATTAACTAAAATTAAAATAAATCCACAACTAAGAAAAATTGTATGGGGAGAAACATTAAGTAAAAAAGGTCAAACAACTTTACAAGAATAAGTACTTAGCATTATAATGCAAATACAGGTGGTGATAGTTCGACATCATCTAGGCTGAATAAAAGCAGAAATATCATCAACTATTCAGATTTGATACTTAGACAGATAGTAATAACAGATCCTAAACTTTCACATTTTGCCTGGTTGTTGTCAGTTCATGGGAATGAAAAAATTACAACATACACTTTCAATTTTAGTTTTTTGAAATGACATGGGAAAGGGTAATTTTCTAAGTCATTGTTTTCCTTAGAAGTTTTAATTTGTAATCATTGGCACAGTTGTGACCCTTCATAAAGGAACGTGCAAATTATCCCTGACCTCAGTTGCCCATGGATTAATTCCAAGTTTGCCCCTGGGCTCTCATTTTCTATATTTGAGCTTTTCCAAACATGATGGCAAAACTCTCACTAGTTCAGAAAACTTCTATTTGAATTTGCTTTTGGATCACTCAAGTTGAGGCTTTGCTTCCTTCTTCCAGGAATCTGCAGAGTATAGATTTAGATTGCAAAATTTAGTAATCCATTTTTACTTAGTCATCCAATATTCCCAAAAGTCTGTTCCCAAACAGAAGAAAAATACAGGAAATAATCAGATGGAAATCCTCAGTAAGTTTCTATTTTTCATTTGAAGGTGACTCTTTAAAATAGAATTTTGTATATCATGAGCTACTGTATATAATTGTCACTGTGTGATTATGAGGATAAATTAGTGCATTTGTACAGAGACCCAAAATCTTACCAGAATACAGTATTTCTATTCTTCCACTCAACTCCTGTATTTCCCTGAAAAGCGTATCTTGTGAACAGCAGGGCTTCCTGATCCTGGGGCAATTTCCCGGGAGGAAAAATTTAGGCTTTATAACTGCATATCTGCCTTACCGCAAAGTCTACTGATCAAACAATCTCCTTTATCTTCTTGCTAACCTTCCCCCAAGGTCGTGCATTCCCAGAACATTGTGTCAGGTATGGGTGGAGGTAGGATGAAGGGGGTGAAGGTTTTAGTACCGAAACGCTTAAATCCTTCTGTAGCTTAATTATTTCTTATAATTCCTAAAGGAAGAGTGAAATCCAAGATCAAAGTGAACTTTGCACTGCTTTTTCAATTAAAAAACCCAAGCCCTCTAGAAAAGTCCAACTTTTCTGATTTAACGTTCAGCTGCCCAGTAACAGAACTTTAAAGCTGTAAGCCTCTTATGATATTCATTTTATTTCCTTTTTTAATGCATTGTGTTTATTTTTCCTTGTATTTATATGTAAAGCACAATTCAAAATACTTCATCTATGACGTTTGGCTCAGTAAAATATCAAATGCACACATTTGTGAAGGACTGTCTGTCATGGGAAAGACAGGAAATGTTTTGAGTTTAAATAATTAATGTTAAACAGTTTAATTACTTAGGCCAAATTCTGAAAATCTCTAGGAGTAAATATAGCCCCTTACTCCAGAAGTGTTCTAATTTAGGACAGCCAGGAATCAGTCCAACATTAATACCAGCTTTTCTCTACACTGAAGTGTCACTAATGCAATTTTCATAAATTCCTAAGACATTTTCTTAGGAATTGGCACTCTACTGCTCCCAAACTAACTACCTTTTGATTGAGACATTTTTATATCTATAACAAACAACATATAAGTTACTTGACATAGGGGATCAAAGGTCTATGGGTAATAATTGACACTGATTTATTTACTGGTGTAATTAAAGGCTTTCATTTGTCAATAATGACATTAGCTTCCCTCAAGCTGGAATACAGGTAGACAAAGCAGACCACAAGCAATTAAGGAAGTTCCCAGTAACAGATCATTATTACCTGGTCTTATAACCAGGCCTTTTTTATCCTGCCACCTCAACACAGCAATATGAGAAAGCTCTCAAGACTTTTTTTTTTTTTTTTTTTGCTAAAGACAGACAAGTCAAACTCAGTGTATTTTCTGTGGAGTTTGCAGCCTTTGGAGTCAGATCGCGCGCGTGCGTGCGTGCGTGCGTGTAGATATATTTACTTAGCACTCTCTTCAACATCAATTTCTATAGTTACCAGAATGTTTAGAACCAAACATTTCTTCAGCATAGTATTTGTCTCTAACTAGCTAACTAGAAAAGGCAAAATAAAAGCTAGCATTTCCGGAAGTAGCCAAAAACAGACAGCTTTAGAAAATGGCATAAAGTGACATTGTAATGACTGTAAAAGTGACTCATTCACACTGACAGCCCAGGAAATGGAAGCACACACACAAAACAAAAAGGCAAAGGATGTAAGTAAATAAAGGAATGAATAGCAGGAGATAGGACATGCATAGTCAGAGGTTGAATTTAGTACAGCCTAAAATTAAAAAGGACTAATTAGACAGGATTATAGCGCTTCTGATATAAAAGTAGACCTTTTCCAGTTCGCTATATTTCACAGGCATGATATTTGCCCTATAGTATCTTGTACTACCTACTAGGACTTGTATGACAGAGATTTAATTAGACTGTACCGGTAGCATTGTCTCCCAGCTGGCAGAGTCAGTGAGTTCCCTTAAAAAGTATTTTATTACATGTCCTATTTTGCAGCTGTTTGAAGCATCATGTTTTCTCATTTACTTTGGAGTAAGTATGAAGAATGAAGTAAGTATGAATTCTATCACCTCTGCTCTGATGTAAACTGAACAAAGAATGATGATACATGCCCTAGTTTTATAGGTCCCAGAGTCAGTGCTGGTCTCTCATTCAAACTGACTTCCAACAGAGCAAAGCCTTGCAGCGTCACAGCAAATTAATAAAAAGGGAGGCAGTCTACTGTGGATCATCAGCACGCAAACATTACTGATTGAAAGCACGAGCTATGGAAATTCCCACCTGCCCCCAACTTCTCGCCCTCCTGTGCTGTTCAGTGGCAGCCCTAAGTTTGTATCAGTCCTGAGACCAGAAACTCCATCAGATTCCTCCAAGAACTTCAAAATTCCTTCTTGTTATGAAAGAGGATTTTGGCTGGTTGCCTACCTTTCATCATTTAACATAAATGTTAACTTGCTGCTGCACTATTCCAGCCTCCTGAATTCCCAAGGGAAAATGGGGAAGTGAAGTGAAAATTGGGAAGTGAAAACTTAGAAAAACAAACCCACTTTGGTTCTGTTTGCATTAAGGTTGTAAACGGTGCTTTGCAAACACAACTGATAAACTAATTGAAAAGGAAACCTTGATGTTTTGAAACTGAAACAAACAAACAACAAAAAAAAAAACAAAACCAAAAAACAACATTAATAAGCTTACCACAAGAACACCCTTCTTATTTCATATAACTATAGAACTCTCTTGCTTTTTCACTTTGTCAACTCCTTTCACTTGTGCTTTAAAACTGTTTTCCATTTTCCCAACTTAGCTCCAGGACCTATTTATTCCATTCTCGTAGTCCACTCACACCTGGCACCAGGTACTTTTGCCATCCTGTCTCCACTCAGCTTCTCTTGTGACAGCTCCGGACCCTAATTTTCTCCTCCAGTTAGTTCTCCTTCTCACCTGGCTCAGTCTGGGCCTCATAGCCATGATATCCATCACCCAAGAGCTGGGAAGTGCTCTGGAAGGCAGAGAGATGGTGAGAGTATGCCTTGGCAAAAGTAACCTGGAAGTAATTTTCCTAACTCCCTGATCGTGCAGCACAGAGCACCTGATGCAACAGTCCAAGTGAATTATAAACTCTGAAGTTAAGAGTGATTTTCAAAAATAGCTGCACTTTTCGCAGGAACACTGAATTTGCCAACATCAAATCATATAACTACTTGTGATACCTTTATGGAGATTGACGAATGACTTTGTAGCTAGTTCTACTAGCCTTAGGGAAAAAAATCTAAATTAAAATACATGGCAGAGGACCCAACATTATGAGCTTATCATAAAGGACATACTGAGAACATTATTTGAATTTCAGTTTCCATCTCACAGAATACCGATTCAAACAGAAATAAAGAATTAAGCCAGTGATTTATTTAGATGTGGCAACTGCATCTATCTGACACGCCACATCCCAATCTGAGGTAAATCTCTACTCCACATATACAGCCTGTTTTCATTGTAATGTAGCTTTCAACATGGAAAGGAAATATTCTTTCACTCTTACCAAAATATTTTTTAAATGTGGACTAAACCAAATTACTAGTTTACATAATTTCATAAATCTTAAAAAACAAAACACCAAACCCACCACACTCAAACCTGTACTACTTGGACAGAAACTATCTGTTTGTAGCAAAAATGTTGGTCATTTTCAAACAGAGAATGCCTTCAGCCTCCTAATAATAGCTACTCTCAGAGCACAAAAGCCACTAGGAAAACACAGAGGAGCAATATTAGTTATGGTTTTAGGAACACAACATGGCAGTCCCAACATTAGCATTATAAAGCCTCTACCTTTTTTTTTTCCCAGCAGTTTGGACTGGAAAAGCATAGTGCATGTTTTATTGATAAATAGTCACATATTTAGAGGTCAGTTAACTTACCACAACCTTCTTTTCTAATGGAGAGTCATTTCAGTGCTGTATGTTTATTATCAATCCAGTTGTGAGTAATTTCACATTTTACACACTACAGAAATGCAACTACTCAATTTCACTAAAGTGAAGTCGTCAGTTACTGAAAATATAACAGGCAGGCATAGGAGGAAACTACCCGCCATACTGATACCTCTTGTGACTGATTTCGACCACGTTACTATTAACCTTTTGTAACCTCATCATCACACAGATTACATTTTGCACACATACCAAAAATCAAAATACCACTTTCCTTGCTTTGTCAAGCAAGTTTAGCTCACCCCGTCTATCTTCCCAGCTGGAGACACCATGTAAATTTTTACTGCAATGGGTGTAGGAGCTTTGGATCATCACACAGGTCAGAAATGCTGCAATTGTCATCAGTGGGAATATCCCCAGATTCAGACTGCTTCAGATTATCACCCTACAAATACTTAAAACCAACATAAAAAAACACTGCCATAGAAAAGAAAGGGTCACACTCCCTTCATCTCCCACCATAGTATAGATAGTGCTGCTTATTTTGGTGGCAGTGCCAGCTTCTGTGGACCTAGAGCATTCATCAGATGAGTCTCAGAGCACAGAAAACTTCAGCCTCATCTTTCTACACTATCTTTTCTCTGACTGATGAAAGCATAAATCATTTCCCAGGACCTCATTATGTTAAAGATTGTACGAATATAGAGGAAAAAGGTTGCTTCTAGGCCAAAGTAGAAAATGTTTACAGAAAATGCTGATACACTTTTGCAGACCTGTGATGTTCATAAAAACTGTACCAGCTAAGTATTCCCTTCATATAACACTTGTATTTCTAATTTACTTGCCGCAATTGCTACTTTCAATATAATTGTTTTAAAATCAGTTCTTTTGGAATGCTCTATTTTCTGGAAGAAGGTTGAACTTTCTTGTGTCCAGATCATATCCTGGGTCAGCATGTTCAAATGCCTAGTTTTATTTTTTCACTAAACAGTAAATATCAAATTAACCAGTTAACTTCAGACATATACTCAGTTATGAACGGCACATATCAGGGAAGATGGCAACAATACTAAAGATGGAAAATGAACAGCTGTATTAACAGCAACAGGAAATAATTAAGGAAACCAAACAAAGGAGTTACAAGAGAAAATTAAAAGTCTATTTTGCTGTGAAATAACTATGAGAGGAAAGGAATTATACAATTCCCCATATGGCTTTGCTTCATTCTGTCCCCAGGGGCACTCTGTCCCTATTGTAAAGTAAAAACAGTTTCATAAGAGAAACACATAGAAGTAGGTAATTTGTCCCTGTTTTTTAAAACAGCTCTCCCTGGTTTCAGCGTGAAGAACAGCTTTAGATATAAAGATCCCATCTTCAGTCCTTACCAAAACATCTATCCAGTTCCGGTTTCTTTAGGAACTATCAGATTCTCCTAGTTTTTAGAGAGAAAATATGACTGTTCATAATGTAGCCCAAACAAGGAGAAATAGAAAGTACTGGAATTAGATTTTAAACAGTTTGCTCCAAAATTGTGAGATATGAGAGTCACGTAATTCTTGAGGCTCCTAAGCTCTACTGATGTTCTATTTTTTTATTTTAACATGTCTTTTCTTGTTCCTGTACACATGTTCTGACTCCCTCTGGCAGACATTCTCAGAACATACTGAATGCACACCAACAAAACCATGATAGTTACAAAGCACTTCAAGCAGCTACCACTTTATTTTAAAATGCAGAAGAGAGTTATTGCCAGAATTACCTTTTTAAAGTAAGAGTAGGTGCTAAGGCAGTTTCCCAGAATGTGAAAGATGGTGTCAATGGCTCTTTTTTTCCAGAGGAGATTTAATATTCATGTTTCCAGAAACTATCCTAATCCCATTGACATCTCCGTGAGAGTAATCTGTGTTCTCTGCCCTAAAAGTAATTAAAGACCCACAGAGTCAGACAAATAGCATAAAGGGTATCGGTGCCCTTGTACTGGAGAACAGACAATCAGTGCCCTTGTACTGGAGAACAGACAATCTGAATGTTAGTATCTGCTCCTGTTTATGCACTTAACTTGGAAGGGTTTTTGGAGAAACATATAAACAGTCCTTCAAGCTAGATCTGGAATCCAGTAACTCTCCTTCTCTGACTGTGGGTGTGGCCTAGCTAGAGGTGAGATTTCAAACTCACTAAAGGCTCTGGACGTGTCCTCTGAAAGCCTATTAGGAAGCTTGTTCTTTTATACCTTTGCTTTTTTTCCTAGACACACACTGTATCTCGGGCCACTCTTCCCCAGTCTCTTAAAATTTCCTCTCTGACAGAAACTCTGCCTCCTTTTTGTACACTCTCCCTCATTGCCCTTTAGATCTGACACTAATCCCTAAAATAGTTATCAGCAATTCATAAGCTTTTACCATAAGCCTTTCAAAATTAACTCTCGATGATATTAAGGATAGACAAATTCAACGCCATTAATTGTTGTATCTGTCCTGGGTCAAGAAGATCATACGACTTTAGCTTACAGTTATTCTGCATTTAGAATATTAGCTAGATGACTTTTCATTACCAATATTAGTAAACGTGGGCACTGCACTAAAAGGCTAAATGCACTTTAAAGGTTGAAATGCATTAAATCTTCAGATTGCAAACCATGCAATGCACAATGTAAGGATAAACATGAAGATTACTGAAAGTCAATTTAAAACACACTTGGAGATTCTCCAGCATAAAAAGTTATAAAAATGTTAGAGGTATGGATTTATCAACCAATTGCCCACACGACTACTTTTTAACGAACCTTTTCATGTGGGACATATTTGACAGAAGAAAAGGCCCAGAGAAGAATGTGTTTTAATCATCTTTAGCTCCTCAATATTCCCCTAATTGTGTGCATTACATACAAAGTAAACTTGATTAAAATTCTCAAATTCAGCTTAAGCGATAATCCAAATTAATTTACTGTGGATACAGATACTTGCTACCTTCATAGACAATCACAAACTCTCCTAGTAGAATTAAAGAATGAGCAGAAGATTACAAAGGGAAAAGGCTGACAATTTTTCCCAAGTAGGTGGCTAGCAATTCCTACAGCATGCCTTTGGTGTTCATATCTATACTGACAGCTGGACTTCCTGTCTTTGCATCTGTCCATAAGACATTCAGGAAGGAAGGTTTATATCTTTACATGTTTTCCATGAAGTACTTTGATGACTAATTTCCAGAGTACTGAGTCACATTGACCTTTCACATACTCCCCCCATCCAAATTGTTATTGTTCTCCCTATTCCACTCTTGCCATTTTTACATGCCTTTTCCTCATTTAAATTGTATTTAGATTTTCTAAAACATACTTATTTAAATTTTAACTAACTTTTTTTTTTAAATACAGGCTAGTATCACTGGCTAGCATCACTGTTTTTCATTAGACAGTTACTGAAAATGAAGTTTATGTCAATTCTTCCAAGTAAAATATTACAAAAATCACCAATAATATTCTGGGGTTTTGGAGGGGGTGATGGTGGTCCCCTCCTCATTGTTCAAGTGTTTTTAGTTTCTTGAGAATTTCAATATACACTGTGAGTGAAATTGGCTTATAGTAGAATCCGCTTAATTTGTTTCTCCTAAAATGTTCTTGTACTTCTCAAAATATTAATTCCTTTAAACGTTACATGCCTTAGAAGGATTTGAAATAGCCTGGCAGACCACTCTGCCTGAATCAAGCCTCCCTCGGAGTTACTGTAGTGGAGAAATTGTTTTAAGAAACAAGAGCTTTTTTTCAAACTCCAGCTATCGATCAAAATTAACATATTCACCTTTAGGATGGCTTTCTTTCAAAGAACTGTCTTGGAGCTCAAAATACCTTAGTCTGACATTCTGACAACTAAAGATTATTTGCATTAGTAATCGTAAAAGTATATTCATTGTCCTCCTGTTTCAAACTTACAGAGAAAGAGAGTCTCCGTTTTCACAGCACTCATTGCTGGACTTTGAATCTAAACATCTGACTACTACATCTACCACATTCTACAGAAAACATAACAGTAGATACTCCTTTCTGCCAGCTAAAGAAAAAAAAAAAAAAGATCTCACATAAAACTGAAAGTCTGTTACAAAGTACTCACCAAACTCCTAGCAACAGTTCTTGAAGTAAGAAAGAAAGAATTTCTGAATCACTGCTGAATATGATCCTCCCCTACCAATTCGCGTTGAAGGGGTGTGGTGTAAAGCTACAAAGGCAGGATTGCAACCTGATCTTCCTAGAGCAGGCTCCTGCCTGTGGATTAATCAGCTACCCGTTGTTTTTGGTTTTTGTAGAGCACATGGGTTCACTCTGGGTAGAAGTCAGATATCTGCAGCAGCAGCAGGGACGCTTCCTGTTTAAACTTTTCAGCTCTGCCTGCAATTTAGAGCAGCTGTTTTCTAAACAGCACTAGCTAAAATGAAATGCCCTTTTAAAGATGAGAGACAGTCTGTAGGATATCCTATTCATTGTACCTTGCAGGCTTTGATATGGCTCATGAGGATACTATCTTCACTGCCTATTTTAGAGAGATATGTTGTAGTTTACTGTTGGTTTTTGTTTGTCTGTTTGTTTTTAAATAAAGCCATGCTCTTCACTCTAGATCCAGGCTGCAGTCATCACAGTATCTGGAGCCATACTACAAAGGCTCTTCTGCCTTCAGCTAGAACATACCATCTATTTACAAATCACACTAGTATGCACTAAAACTAGAGTTAAACATCATTAAGAGTACCATGGCTGAAGACAGGGACATAGACCCTAGTTGTAAGACTGAGACCTTGTCACTTGTGGATGTAGAGTCAGATGACCAGAATCCTAGTCCTGGACACAGGATGAGAATTTCCCAGATAATGAATTAAATGGCAACAAAGACAGAAGTAACAGCTGAAGAACAGTAACTTACACAGTTAGTAGCTGTAACTAATTGCAATTATTTCAGGGCAAAGACAAACAGGTGAGTTAAATCACTTTCCTTGAAGATTTACTTCACCTGTTCATCACCATCCTGAACCAGACTGGAAGTTTTTCCATAGTCAGTCAACAGGTTAACTATCTCTGACACAAATAGAAGTACTCCTGGCAGCTTCTTAGCTCTCTTGCCTGTTGTTCCTGACTGTAAGAATGTCTGTAATACTTTTCAGGACAAAGTCAGTAGTCAGCTGAGTCTACTGACTATTAACTGGGTCAATAATCAAATGGATTATCTCTCCTGAAATGGACTAGAAGCACTCACAAAGTAAAGGGGCAGCTTAAAGGCTAGGGGTGAGAGTCTACCATGCAGTTACAAATTACCAACTCCTAGCTCAGATAAAGCGAGGAGTAACCCAGCTCAGGAGAAGTCGGTTAAATGGAAATGGTCAGTCTGTCATTTGTGGGACACCAAGCCACTGAAAAACATGTTTGGGGGGCCCATGTGTTAAGAATTGGTATCTAGCAATGCTATCCATAAATTTCTTCAAGGCTCACAAGTAAGACAGCCCAGAACATATGTACTAAAATGACAACACAATTTAAAGACATCTCAGTTTGTACATTTATAATAGAAACAAAACCAACTAGATTTCCAAAAAATAAAATACTTTTTCATTTTGCTTTTCTTAAAACGTGTCTACATGGATGAACAGAGAGAGTTTCAAATTTGCTCCACTCTACAAGGTATTTACAGAGGAGCTGCTTTATTTTCAGTCATACTGGATGCTGTATGGTCTGAATTTATCAGTCCATGAAAACATATTCTTAATCTAGGGACTTGACCTAGTCAAAACTTCAAGTGGGCTTTTTTGGTTTTAATGAGAAATACATATTTTTTAAAAATGAACATTCAAAAAAGAATTTTCAAAGTTTGTGTCATAATGTGTTAGCATCATTCCTTCTTTTCCCACAAAATCTCACTCAAGTCACTCAGATTTGATGTGCAAACTAATAAAGTAATTCTGAAAGAAACACTCCACACAGACATGAAAAACAAGAAAATGCTACAGTCTTAAAACACGTTTTGTCTTCTTATGGTCAAATAAATTGAGAATCACATATGAAGAAAAGTATTTTGGGGGACATATAAGAGAATGAAACCCCTTATTTTGATTAAAAGTTAGATTAAGAAATCTTTGGTAAATAATAAAACAGGATGAGAGTAAAAATACCAGCATGTGTATGAAGAGCACATATCCAAAAGAAAAATTCAAAGGAAGCAGTATTTCATTTCAAGATTAGTATTTCTGCTTTCTTTTTCCTGTTAATGTCTCTCCAGTTCCCATGTGCAGTCCTCCTAATTTAAAGTTGTCAGGAGGGTCTCTGGACTCCTTTGCATTGTAACTACAACATAAAAAGCTTCAGCTGAAACTCGAATTGGATTTTGAAGATGGAAACAAAACTCTTTTGAGCCTTTAGTGGGATCAAAGAATTCCATTCAGCTATGACCTTGCCTAGACAATCACACTAACCTCTGGCTTGCCCAGAAACCTGCTGATAGCTTAAGACAGTTATCAGGAGGTCCACAATGAAAAAAGTCTCTACGATTCTAAAAAAAATTTTTTGTTCATTTTTAGAAGTAGCTTTCAAGATCAGCAAGATGAAATCTGTGAGCTCGAAAACTAGTCACTGAAAAGCACTTTTCTAAGGTCCTATGGGAGTCTAGAAATCTCTCAAAAAGTAAAACTTGCTAATCACAGAACTCACTGACTTAGCTTCTCCTTAAGAGATCACTTAACTGTGACTAATTTTATTAAGCTTTGTTACTGTTCTGAAGAACCCAAGAATCCTTACTTAGGGAATTTCTAACCTTGGAGTATGTAATGCTATCATTATGTTCTCTCTCTCTCTCTTTTTTTTTTTTTTTTTTTTTTTTTTTTTTTTTTTTTACAGCATGCGCTACATGAATCAATTGCCAATACAGAGATTACAATTTGGAAGATCACCATTTCACATGACTCCTGAGGTCAACCCACAGAGTCAAGCTCTGGCCAGTTATGCAATAGTAGGAACTGTACATGTTATTGAATCAGTGTGAGAAAAGACTTTTTACAATAC
The DNA here is from genome assembly GCF_965183815.1 of Platalea leucorodia. Lineage (NCBI taxonomy): Eukaryota > Metazoa > Chordata > Aves > Pelecaniformes > Threskiornithidae > Platalea > Platalea leucorodia. Next base: position 66,359,130 of record NC_138827.1, read on the forward strand.
ATATATCAGCAGGCTAGCTACCAAATTCTGCTTGTTTTTCACAGATTACACTTACATGCAGCAGGGCCACTACAAGCCTAATATTGCAGCCCTCTTTACAAGCTGCTTTCTGCTGGCCTGTTTTGAAATTACTTGGGCTTGACAGTCAAAGGAAAGTCCAAAGAGCATTTATATGATTCTTTTCCTATAGCCAGGATAGCTTTACTCAGGGATTACAGCCCCAGAACATCACAGATTAGAAAGGGACAGAGAAGGCCCAGCAGGAAGGTCTGAAGGGCAGTAGACAAGACCGGTGCTACTGAGTGTATTCCAGATCATTCATATCACTGAGAAGTTCCATAAAGAAGTTTGGCATGAGCACAGTTTATACTGCATTTCGATCAAAAAAAAATTTGACTTACAGCTCCATTTTTTATGACCTCTATGCCTCACTATGTATCAGTAAACAGATCTATGCAAAAGTACAGCTAAAGTAAACTAAAACAGAGATGCCATAAAAAAATGCCTTGTACAAATTCTTGGAATACTCAAAGGTAGTTTGGCTCTGGAGAGTTCAAAGCTGAGATGATTAGATTTTAGTCTTCTGACAGTGCATAGAATTGCTACCCACAAACTTGGAGATCAGGGATTGAAAAAAAAAAAATGGGGGAAGCTTTATGTGAGAGGTGACCATTGCTACAAACCTGATGAATGAACAGACACTGCTTGAGAAGGCACACTGGCTACCATCTGAACACAGGAAAAATCCTTCAACTGCAGGTTCTAAACTTGTAGCTCTCACTATGGACCTCTTTCTGGTGACAGCTCCATTTTTTCCAACAGCAAAAACAGGAGAGAATATGCTATCTATCCCAGAACAGTCCCTAGCTTAGAGCTCTGTCTTGACTACTGGTCTGCAGAAAGTAGGCAAGGATAATAATCCTAATGGTAAAAGTCTTAGGATGTGAAAAATTCTTACAACTCACAGATCAAAAATGACTGACTCTTTCTTGAGTCACACCAGTGACTTCAGGTCAGATACTCCATTCTCCTCTCTCCATCATCTGCCATGGTACTACCACAGCCTACGTTTCCACCACAGTGTGGCAAGCTATTACTGGTTTTACACTGGGAGTATTCTTAGAGCCAGGAAGACATCAGCAAAATGGAAAACAAGGGCTAATAACTAACCTAATAGCTTCAGAGGACTGGAGAAGTGTCACTGACTTCTGGAATGTCTGTCATCAGTTTGGGTTGGCGGTCATGCCAAGATTGAAAGGGATGGAGGGAAAGATAGTGAACTTCAAATTCAAATTCTCCTATACTGTGCATCTTTATTTGTACAAAGTGCATGGGCTTTAGCAGAATATATTATACATAACCATAGTGCTAAATACATGGTTTTCAGAAATGAAAGTGATGCGCAAGTGTCTAATCTTGCTATTGTTTTATTGTATCAGAACAGAGATAAAGCAGAACAAAACTATATGAAAAGTTTTGTGTTTCCATATATAATAAATATTATTTTTTTGAGCTCTGTCATCCCTGAAGCAAGATGTACTACATAACACAGTTGGAAAAACACAAAAGCATTTTCTTATGCAAGCTGTTCTTCAGGTCGTAACACAAATGCGACCCTCAGTGGGGGTGCAACATGGCTTAGTCTTTAACAACATAGATGTTTGTGATGTTTTGTTGCCCCCTAGTGATGCCACTTCATTTTTCCACTGCTTAGTTTAAAAGTTTTCATGAACGCAAGAGCTTCCTGTCTCCTGCCTTCAACAAACTATGTAACTGAATACTTCTACTTGGTACTTGAATTGGATGAAAAAGTATGGGTATTTCTGAATCCTCATAAGGAACTAGATAGCAAGCTTATGGGAAAAATACCACTAGCATAGTTGGCTTGCCCCAGTGAGTTTAAAGTCAGAACAAAGATGTAGCAGTCACTGTCACCATACAGGGCAAAAGCTCCCAAGTGCCTTTTCCTCCGCACAGACACAGTGCAAGGTTGTTGCTCTTGCAGAATTTCTGAAAGCACTGAAAGTTGCTGTTTCCCATGTACAATGGCACGCCACAGCAAATGCTTGCAGGAGGGGATAGTCAGCTACCTATCACAGACTCCACATTTGCACTATTAGTAGTCAGTTTTGTAGTTGTGTTACATTATCATAAAATTAGCTGACCTTTTTGAGGCTACTGAAGTATATGCCTGCTTTTCCAGCTGAGGTCATCTACATGTTGATGACATACAACTTCAAAACTCCAACCAGTTCTAAAAGAGGAACTTAAGGCAAGTTCCTTTTAATAAGAGTTTCACAAATGGCTCTATTACTATTTTATATTGTATCTGTTGTATTATTTTTATTGTGGTCTTTACAGCATTTAATATTTAAAACCGACTTAAAAACACATGAAAGGAAGTGAAAGTGAAGGATCTCAGGTGAAAGGAAGATCAGAACCCAGCAGCTGGCCTTTGAAAACCTGTCTCTAAAATACACTCCTCTTTTCCCCCTTATTGTTGTTCTTTCCTGTAACTTCCTGTTCTTATATAAAAACCATGGCTATCTCAAGTGTTTTCTAAAGACTGAAAATAGAATGAACAGAGAGGGTGACTTGTTCCTGACAGCAGAATATTGAGATAGTACAATGAGGAAATTCTAAAAACATAGGCTTTGTTTCTGTCCTCACTTCACATGTAGAAGGCATTATATTACTAAAGTTGAGTGATGGAAATGTAGGAACAATTTTAAAGGGGATAGAATCTTCAAGTTTCTTGGGCTTTACACTCAAATTTATTTTCTAACAGATGTCTTAGCGTTTCGTGCTTTGGAAGTCAAACATTTATCAAGGCTAGCAAGGGTAAATTGGATAAGTGGGTTATCCTAATTTGTTGGGGTTTTTTTGTTTTGGTTTGGTTTTTTTAGGGGTGAGAAGAGGAAAGGAAGCAGTGATGAATGAGAGGAAACTGATTATCAGATCAATTTCTTACTGGTTGAAAAGATTTCCCAGCTGAACTACCAAATCTGTTTGAGAAGCAGCAAGGAACACATTCAGCATCTGCCCTTCTGATTTCCAAGCCCAGTTGTCTTATGTTGAGCAGCTGGTTCTCTTGACATTAAACTTCTGTTTTGCCCAGCAAAACTACACTGGTTCTGCAGTCAGCTGATGCCACTGTGCTGGCTCCTGGAAAAAGTTTGTATTCTTAAGTTATCCTCCCACCAAATCCAGGACTAAAAAAAAGTCCTTCTTTTGTTTTAACAATTATTCTTTTCTTTAAGCTGAAAACTGTTTTATCTTCTTCTATCCTACAGAAATACAGTATTGGCGTACGGGCAGAATATAACGTTACTTTGTAGACACCAGATTAAGGGGGTTTAAATACACAGTATTTTTTGTAATTTGAAAACCACTTAAAGCAAGCAGAGCAAAGCAATGAAACTGTGACTAAGACTTAAACTTTTGTTCTTTTCCTGGTATCACTAGTCAAACCATTGCCTCTTGCCAAAGGACAGATGTGACAAACTTTCACATTTCTTGTTTTAGGCTGGGTAATTGTTTTTTGTGTTTTTTTTTTTTTTTCCAATTCTTTTAAAAGTATTACTAATATAAAGCTGCTTTTCAAGAAAAAAAAAAATCAACTTTGAAAACAAAATGGCAATATTGAAATAAAAAGCTTCCCCCTGGAAAACCTGACCTGAATCAGAGCTCTTGTTAAACCAATACTTCATTATAATCCATTTTATGATAAACTACCTATACTTATGCAATGCACTGCCTCATGAGTGTTGGTTTCTCAGTCTACTTAGTGAGCTGGGTCTGTTTGTGGACCACACTTCTGATAAATGCAGTACGCGTCCCATTGTTTTGAGCTGAAAGGTGTATCATGTATCATTACTTCTGCACTACTCTAGATATGACCATATATATCCTTTTAATACATTTTTTCAGTTTTCCCATTCTCTTAGTCCGTACCACTTTAAAAACAAATTGAGAGTAAGTCTGATGTTATATTCCACTTCCCAGTAATTTGAGGCTGAGGTCTAGAACAAATATGACATCTAGAGCAAGTAAACACATCACGATTTCCACTTCATGAACTTGTAAGTTAATTCTTAAAACACTGCTTTTAGTTTTTACTCAGTTTTTCTGTGCATTTCTTTTTGCTTATAAGCTTACATAATTCATATACTTGTTCCTTCATTCTCAGTTTCTTAACAGTAAAAAAAGCGGGCAACTTGGAGCATGCTTTGAAGCTGAAATCCTAAAGAATTAGTTCCTATTACTACCTTTTTGACAAGCACAGAGATAAGCTACTTCTATAGTATGATTACAATCTTCTTCAGGAAGAATAGAACATATCATGTAACATTTTGAATAACGTGGAGATTTCAAGAGTCAGTTCCAATCAAAAACCTTTTCGATAACTGAGGAAGTAGGGTATCGGGTCAGTACCAGATGTCACTCATTTTTAGAGCCAGAAGCTATATGAGGTTTGAATTTCATTATAAAACTCACACTGACTTCAACCAAAATGGAATAATGGGCTTCTCATGTAAAAAGGCGGTAAGCATTTTGCCACCTTCCCTACACAAGGAAGGTTTCCGACTTCTTTTTTGTCTTTTTATTTCATTAATTTGATAAAAATTGAAAGAACTTCCCATCATACAGCTATATTTAAATCTGAGGTAGATCATATCTGAAGCAAAATATAACAGAAGTACTACCTACTGAATTCTGTTTTTGTTAAATAATAAAAAAGGGCATGAAATGCTGCATAGTCTTGTTAAACAAATTGCCTCACTGGATAAAGCATTTGTTTTAAAATAATTTATTCCCCACTTGGCTCAGCAAATGTCTAATTCTGAAACAGCTATGGGTTAATTAATCACTTACATAATTTTTCTAGATTAGCTATTTATCATGTTTTGCATTCTCCTGTAGTGTCTGTTTATCCTCTCATTGAGTCCAGTGCTTCACTAAGCAGCTTAGTAAAAAAAGCCTCCCTTACCATCCATGTCCATTTATTCCAAATGTAGATCAAGTCTAGAACTAACGGGCTTAGTCACTGGATGTCACTGTTGCAGCACTAAGCTTAGGTATTTTATCTGGAAATAGGGGGCAAGTATACTTGTATGTATTTTATTACTTCATTATTATGAAAGGGTTGCATTCCTGCTCAGGTTGAAGCATGAGTTTTATTATAGGTTGAGTACTTAAAAGAGTTCAGGCCTGAGGATAATTTATGCTTTCACAGGAGACTATTCTACTAGTGGCTTTTCATTTAATTTTTAAGACTCTGTTTCTATTTTCATTTAAAAATGTGCCCTTTCTTAGTTTTTTGTTTCTGTTGCTCTAAGAGTTTTATTTCTGAATATATTTTTATATATACACAATGTACATAATTCTGGTACTACATATATACGCACATATATATACACACCAGTACCAGAGTTATACACTCATTTATGTGTATGTATACACATATAGCATCAACATAAGATTTCTAAAAACATCACAAAATAATTTTCTTGGTAGGTTCATATAAGCAATAAATTTAAAGGATTAATTACTGCAAAAATAAAACACCTACGCTTTGCCTTAACAAGCCTGAGGGAAAGCTGAATGCCAGTTCAGTTCATAATGCCAATCTACATGCTCATAATTTTGAAAACGAGTAACTTACGCATGTGCATAAGTAGCTTACAAAGTCATAGTCTTATTTCTTACAGGGGCTTTTCCAAAACCCCTTGAAATGCATTACATCGGCACCAAAGTTATCAACTATAAATATACTATCACAGTATTATTTAACTGTTTCCACCTCCCATTTAAATGAAACAAAATGAAACTAAATGGAACCTAGTTTTAGATAGACAATCACAAAACAAGCAGAATTCCTGTTCATTGGACTTTCTACTGATTTCTCAAAAAGTTGTGAGCGTGACTGTAGTTCCTTTGTCTTGACAAATGAAGAGAAGTGAAAGTTATTTTCTCTATGGTGAATTTGACTGGGAGACACTAGTTATAGATGCTCCTATGAACAGAACCTAGGTCACCTTCTGTGACATTTTGGTTTTTTTAACATGCTAGCTTCTTTCCTCCTTTATGGTATGGCTTGGGAATAAATAAAGAAGGTACAGGAGACGCTCAAACCATGACATAAGGAACAACAACAGGAGTTTCACAAGATGCTTTCAGAAAAGTATTTTGAGGGTGTGAGTAAATGAAGGAGATAGCAACTGAGGACACCACCATCCGCTGCCCGTTCCCGGAACTCTAAGCAGCTAGTAATGAAGCATTTACCAGTGGCCTTGCCAAACCTGTATCCACCCCTCAGCCCCTGCTGCTGCAGTGTCAGACCGGCTTCCTTCTGTTTGCCCCACCTCAACACTGTGCCATACCCTCTTGCCAAGAGTGGCTCTCAGCATCCTTGTCCCAGTTGTCATTTCTGTTCTGTCACCTGCTGACTCCTAATGTCTAAACCAGACATAGAAAGACAATCCCAGCACATAACAGAAAACCTGTTTCCCAACCCTACTGGGCTGCTAAAAAAGAAAACAAAGCATTACCAAAAACTACTGTGATAAAGACCTGCACTCCCTGTGGCTAGCGGCTTCCTCACCAAGTCACTGGCTTGCAGCCTGCCAGGTGTTTAGTTGGAGAGGAAAAGGCTTCTCTGGGAGAGACAGAGAGGGCAAAAGTTGTTTGGGAAATGCTGCATAAGTTTTGGCTGTCTTCAGCTGCTATCCAGTATCTACAATGACATCTCTAAGCTCAACAAGCTCTTAAAGCATTCTCACGAGAAGTCATTAAACAACTAAAACCAGCCAGTTGTTCCTGTGTGACAGTCATTGTGGTGCACATGTTTACTAGAGAATGAAGGACAATTATTTACACAGCGTTCATAACGCCTAGAAGGCACAGAACAACTGTCTGCCCTTTGCCATGTTCCTGCTGTCCAAGAAGCTGGGGACAACTCATATTTCTTTCCCAAATGACAGAACACTAATCTGTATTCAGCAAAGCTTATGCTGCCTTCCAGTATTATTACTATTTTTTCCAGTAATAGAGAATAAATAATGAGCAGATTAGACACAGGTAGGAAGCCTAGATATCAGCCTGTACTTAAAGAAAGGGGAAAGTACTGGATTCAAACTGAAAAAAAAAAAAGCACATTCAAAGTCCAGTATCATACTGTTTCAAAGCTAATCAGTCAACAGAAGACCGTGTCGAACATGGAATATTTTGTACACTGTAATACTAGAAACTCATGATGCGATACTAGCAAGTTGCATGTCACAGGTCCTGTGAGACTACGCTGGGTGGGAGACCCCTTTCAAACTCATTAGGTAAAAGCTACCTTGATGACTGCTATATATCAAATTATTTGCTGAGTAATATCATTTGTTCTTTTCTTTAGTAGCAAAATTACTTCAACTAATACGCAGGATTCATAACATCTCTCATGTGCAACAGCTTCATGGCACACACGCAAAGCAACAAAAAGCCAAAAGAGATCCTTCGCAAGACTGCCTGTCTCAGGAGATAGGAGACGGAACATAATGCCTTTCACAAGAGTTTTCCATTTGGGCCTGATCTTTTCAAAACGAAGAGTAAACATCTGGGATGCCAACCAGCCCAAAATCACTTAAGTGTGTGCCTAACTCTAAACACGTAAGTAATAACATTGGAATAAGGAAGTATTTTTAAAAGGAGAAAAAAAAACATAACAGCTTATTACATAAAATTGTACTTACTTCTGCATTCTTGTCTCATCAAGCAAGTTCAGACATGTTGGTCTGGTCAGTAACTAGATGAATGAATCAACTGAAACTGTATCCATAATAGTTCTTTAATAGAAATGAATTAAATTAATGATGGTTCATGTGAAAGATTTACTAGTAGTACTACCAGAGGACAAGTCAGACAGGAAACTGAGACTGTAGTCTATGGAAGACTAACAACAATGCAATGATCCTGTTTCACTCATTAGAAAAAACAGTATTTATAGGTGCTTCATGGGGACTAAGTACATCCTTAGTACAGCATAGTTCAACACAATTGTTCAGAATACTCACAAAAGTTGTATTTACAATGTATAGAAATGTGTGGCTTCTATGGAAAAATCCAAATTTAATTTCTGTAAAATCCTAGTTTGTTGAGTGGCAAATTTTTAAACGGCAAGTATCTCTCACGGCTATATTCTAATCATATAAACAACTTTTTCATAATCACTATGAAAGACGATATAAAATCAAAAACCACCATCACAGTTCTGGATGCTTCTCTGAACTAAACCTACAGGAGGTATGTTTTTTACAAATGAGATTTCCTTCTGATGCTGATTTTGTGAGGCTTTTTAATAATGCATCTTTTTCGTTAAACATCATTGTGAACCTGGATCAAGGGTTGAAGTCTCTCTCCATCTTCCCTGAATTAGCCCATTTTAATAAGAAAACACCCAGAGAAGGAGGATTTTTCATAAAGCTCATGTGCTGTTGGTAAAAGAAGATTAAAAATTACTCTATATTTTCCTTTGATCCTCTGCAATCTCCTTCCAGCACCATACAAATCTCCTCTAGGTTCTGGCAGAAACCTGACAGCTTATTTGATTTCTTTACAGCAGGTGGGATAGCAGGGGTGATATTTTTTGCTTCCTTAACCCTACAGGGTAACAAAACCGGCCCAGAGCCAAGATACTATAATACACACACCCTGCTTTAACACACTGGATAACTACTCTAATAGAAGTATATAAATTTCTTTCACAGAATAACCCTCATAGAAACAAGTTGCAACTGCTTACCCCTACATTTCAAGGAAGCTCTTAATACAAACTACTTCCAATAATTCAAACACTGAAACAGTTTCCCCTCAAAAACTAAATGCAAGATGAACAAACATTTCTTACAGTCACCAGAGCGCTCTGTTGGGCCGTATTTAGTGAGAGATATTTAAATATTTCCCCCAACAGAGTTTTTCCTCCAATACTGTTTTTTAATTTTGTTGCTTCTTGGAGAAATAGCTGCTATATAGATACAAAATACCTGTTTATGGTGTTTTTTTTATCATACCTAGAAATTCACATAAAATTTCACCAAAGTAATTTTTCCTTCAAATGCTATGTAATCATATAAAAATAAAAAAAAAACCACACGCAAAACCACTTATACAAAAATACTACAATTATTTAAATAGAATAAGTAGCTTACATGGAAGCTGTATGCAAAAGAAAGTATGTTACTATCAGACTGATTGAAAGATTTCCAATCTCAGATCTTTTTGATGGAAAACTAGGTTTTTATTATATACTTCCCTCCCTCCCCCCACCCTGAAATTCTGGAATACACTGACATGCATAGATTTCAGCCAGGAATGAAAATTAAGAGAAAACCTATATATTCAGAGATACAGATTCTGAATACCAACTTCCTTTAAGAAGGCTCTATTCATTCTGTTGTTTCTTCCAGTTCGATTTTACAAAAGCTAGTTGTGAAGTAAGATCTTGTCCACTGTGCAGATGGGTCAGAATCTAAACTAGGTTAGTAAAATAACCAGCCAGTCTGTGTGATCTTCAAAGCACAGTATCTCACGTTAATCTTTCTTAGCGACCATTTGCACCACAACCAGACTCATTCTGGTAAAATTAAACTCAATGGGGGCACACTGACTGAGTCTGGAAGATTGGCACTTCTCTCAGCAGGTCAGTTCAGCAAAGGGAACGTCAACTACGGCAGCATAACAAATAGCTGAGCAAGTCAACTGAGAAAAGCAGCAAAATAAATAAAGTGTGAAATTGGAAGGGAACTGGCACCACTTTTTGCTGCAAAATAAAGGTCACCACCTCCAGTAATGAGAGGTTGTGTTATATTCTCATAAATCTGTCTTTATGAACTGAGATGCAACCTTGACCTGCTGTGCAGAAATACAGCAGTCGACTAGTATGTGTTTCATATAATGATTCTCTTTATGCATATTAATGTTTGCATATATGTATGGTTAGGTTAACATTCATTTAAAAATAAAAGGGCACATCAGACAAAATGTGAATTCTTTCGAGTCTGAATAACTTTTGTTGACTATCTTTTCTTGTTAAATGCCCATTTCTGTACATGCAGTTCTGTGCTTCTGGGTTCCTGTATAGACTAGAGGTGCCAGGTAAGTGCTGGGAAGAGCACAGTTGCAAGACATTGAACACTATGAAGAATTCAACACACCCTCCTCTGGGACACTGTGGAGATTGCAGTATCATTCTGTACTTAGAAGGACGTCACAGGTCTGTAGCATATGAAGCATTGTAAGGATTGAGCTATAATAGTATGCAGTGTATTTCCTACTTGGTTAGGACAGAAGAACTTCAAGTTTTGAGGGTGAATCATTCTCAGACGCTCTCTAGGTTAATTTTGCAGACTAAATTGGCATAAATATTTCAGTTATGCTTTAAAGAAATAAATTCTCTCCTTTTGTATCCTGCAGAAGGGAACCACATGCAAATAGAGATCACCTAAGTACAGAAATCTTGTAACTGCACTGCTCTACCACTTCATGTATCACCTCTACAAAGTATGACTCTGATCATTTAATCAGCAGTGACAAATGACAAACTTCCCTCTTATTTTTGTTCCTTAACTGCTGAACTGACAAAAATAGTTAGAAGCATGGATGCTTTCTAAATCAGAGGCTTGAAGAGGTTACAGACACAGCACAGGGTTAGAATTGTTCATATGCTAAAACGCAAGAAGAAGAAAATGAAGTTTTTCAGGACTTGTTCCAGAGATGTAAAATGATGTGTATACAGGCAAAATCACTTTTAAAATTGAAGGTTTTTCTTCATTTCTATTAGCGTGGTCCAGGGAATGGAGAATAAGGGCAAATTTAACAAGAAAGCAATTCGGAGTGTTCTTCAGAGTAATCAGTTGTTCGTGAGGAAAAAAAAAAAAAACCCTCTATAACATATGCAGAAGAACAAATAATAATTGAATCATTTTCAACCTAGGCATCTTTGACTCTACTATACGATTTTGTTTCTCAGCAGAAAGACCATTAGTTCAATCAGTGCTATTGATCAGGATGTGATTTTTTTTTTCCAGGTTATGTTAAAATCTTAGAAACAATGAAGAACACAGGCATTATTATGACTGTTTTGTTCCATTTAAGAAAGAAAAATCTTACTGGTTTTTGAACTGTGTTTTTTGGATACAAACTGTAAGCAGGTGGACAGGCCAGCTGGAAAGCAGAAGGAACAAAAAATAACCCAGAAAGAAGTTACAACTGCCCAAAGCAAGAGACACATTTATTTAAAGCTGAATCCCTACGGAGGTTTTGTAAGTATTTTTGGGAATAAAAATATTAATTCCAAATTAGGTCCCTCCTCAGTGAATAGCATTTTTTTCTGAAACTAAATTGCTTTTCGCTAAACATAGCTGATCCACATCATCAAAAGAAGGTCTTTCGATTTTTACAGAGAATAATATTCAATTTTCTTATCAAAATCTCATTCTCAACTATCAATCCTTTGCCCACAATAGACAGCAGAAAAATGATTAAACCAAATGTGTGTTAATAATGGGCTACCAGTTCTTCCCGCTCATGGAATTAAGGCGGCACTGAATAATCAAGTGATCTGTTGAGTAAATACCTTGCCTGGACATAAGGCGTATCAAGGGGCATGTGCTTAAAACACCAAACATTAAAAGAGTTTCTTGGTGATTGATTACTGCTCTTTGATAAAAAGAATGAAACTCCACAATATTTAATTTGATTACTTGCTAATGATTTTGCAGAAGCACTTCTGACTTAGGTGGTAGCTTTTACTACCATTAAAGTGGGAAAATGATATTTCTTCCTTCATTGTTGCATACCAACCTACTCTTTGTGCCTTTGAAATCAAAGAAAGTAACTGCAGCTCTGTAATAATAAGCATGGCTGTACAGAGTAAAATGAGCCTGGAGTTTTCTTCTAGCTTGCAGATGGACCTTTATGCTAATGCATGCAAAGTGTCTAGAAAGAATCAATTTACTTTTTCTTTCAAAATGGACAGTCTGCTCAGTGTAGCTTTATTATTAGGTTAAAAAAAAAGCCTGCTCTACTAGAATATACACATCTAAGGTTAAACAGTGGAGTACATTACTGGATGAAAATAGGATTTGTGATTTGTTTACTCACTGTCTGATATATGCAGATTTTCTGTTTATGTACTTTGATTTTCAAAAAGATTAAAAAAAACCAACTGTTTTTTCAGATTTACTTCAAAAGCTTGTCCACCTATAAGTGACAGCAAATATTCTCTATGTGTGGTACTAAGCAAAGGCTGTGGGAAAAAAAAAAAGTAGTCACTTCTCCACTGAGTATATTTTTGTAAAGTATACATAATATGAAAGAACCACAGTAGTACTCTGGTATTACAGTGGCTACTTGTGAGAGCATCTCTCTTCCTCCAAAACAAGCAGAGTTTAAAATAAAGTGGAACGCTGAATATTTACCACCTCACAGGCACGGAGATACTCCAACATCCTCTGGCAAATCTCTGCAGGTGTTTGACTCTGGCAGATTTTTAAAGTCCACTGCTCAGAAAAGCAGCTCAACCCCTCAAGGGTGGGGAGGTATTCCTGAGGGTTGGGCTGTGCCAGTGAATGGTCAGTATTTTATGCAAATCATTAACATCACAGTTCTGTAGCATTTGCTCAATACTTTAAAATTTTTCATCTACATATCCTATACCTTCTTGGAATTAAACATATTAATCAAATTACAGAGATGTTTCAGTAAACTGGACCATACAGAAACCTACAAGGTACAATTTCTCTGTAGATATGGAGGTTCCTATTAACCCCAAAGTCCAAACTATGCAGAATCTCTAGCCAGTATTTACAGCACAACTGTTTTTTTCTGGAATGACACAAATAATATAACCTGATAAGGAACTATGTTTTAATTACTGCCATTGGTATAAGCTTTAAGCCTTTGAAAACATAACCAAAACAAAAGTAAAACTAAAACCTGATGCCTTGGTATCTCAGCAGCCCTCAGTAGTAAATAACTTACAGATTTGCTCTACACTCACAGAACACTCTACTTACAATTCTGGAGCACTCAAAAATGTATTGACTGCTTTAAAAAGATTTCTAGAGGAACTTTGGTATCTCTTTAGAAATAAAGCAGTTACTCATTTGGTCACTATCACCAGAAAATTTTATATAATTCATCTCGCTTACTCCTAAGTTGATCTCTACATTATTATTAAAGTCTTTGCAACATAGTTAATGCTTTCTACATAGAGCAGTCTCCAATGTTAACAAATGCTTCTGACTATATATACTTAATCTTTGGAATCTGCCATAGGAAACATGCATAATGTCATGATGACCATAAAACTATCTCAAATTATAATTCATGGCTCTTAAAAGCACAAACAAGAATGCCACATATAGAACATCCACGAGTTGTTCTGACTAAAGGGGCTTTCTGCACGAGCATAATTTCCATTCTGCAAAGCACTTTTTGCAGGATCATTTCCCATGAGCTCCATGTGCAAGTTTATATGTGAAAACCCACATTTAGTGATCCATGATGATGGAGGTCATAATGTTTAAAGGTCATCTTCAGTCAGAATACTAAGATATTGTTTCCTTAGGACTCTTTCTTCCTATTTTTTCCAGTATTAGGAACAGTTGTGAGAGTAATCCATCCAGAATTACACACATCCAAGAAAACTCTGTTTAGAGAATGGATATTATTTGAGAACAACAGAAATCCTGGAAACACAGGTCTCTCTTACAAGGCCCTAGCTTCTATAACTTTGAGAATTTATCAGCAAATCTTTAAAGTAATTCAAAGGCAGAAGAGAAAGGATGATGTTACATTTCTGACATAACATTTAAAGAAAATGTGTGAATTGATTTTACAGATTTTCCTACCCTGGAACCAGTTGCAGAATTAGCTCAAGGAGAAGGTGTTCCACCACTTATCCTCAAGTATGTTATAGATCTATTTCTCTAGTTCACTGCTATATTCTATTATCTATTCTGTTCAATCACTAAAACTGCTTCACAAAGAAGAAACAATCATTTATTAGTCTAACAGTAGTGAATAAAAGGTTTTGTCTGCAGCATATATTTAGGCAAATTCCTCTTGTAGGATGGTGTTTGGCTCATTTAAATCAAAAACAACAGAAAGAAAATTCTAAATTAATACTGCAGCTGATGGGGATATAACCCATTTGTGTTTTGCAGGATGAATCCACAGGTCACTACTCTATTTGCCTGTACATTTAGTGGCTGACAAAGAAGATTTATTGTTTCTATTAAAAAGAGAAACATCTTTCTTCTTAGCAGAATAACTTTTGCTAACTGTTCTTGCCCATAGTTTTAGATCTGAAGGAGAAGGAGAAATAAATACCTGAAAGAAGGAATTTTTTTATATGAGGTGCCCTGTTTATCCATGGATGCTGCAGGATAAAAAGCAAAAAAAACCCCAAACCTTTGTTTGACATAACCTATTTCTTCGGATAAGCAACTGATAAAAGATTTCACTCTATTTTCTACAAGAAGGTGGTCAATAGATGCTTATAATCATATTACTATCAACTCACTTTTGAAAACTAAAAAGAGGTGATTGAAGAATAAGTGTCTCTGATTGCTAAGTCCTCACCCTCGCCCTGCCCAGTCACTGTAATTTTTGATTTTTTTTTTTATTTGTTCAATTTTTTTAAGTCTGAATTATAACCACACAAATTCATTGGTTGGGGGTAAGTCAGGTCTTAATGAGTTACATTGAGTAACCTTCCACAAAAGACAGGCCTTTCCAGACCATCGTAGAAAAAGGAAGATATAAATAATGTAATTGAAAAAGAAAAGCAGTTATGCAGCGGTGTATCTTAAGAAGGAGCAGATTAAGAGTATCATTAAATTAAAATCCATTTTGATTTATTCATGTTGCTTATTTTCAGAATGAACTCTTTAAGTGTTTAATGCTTCCAGGGATAAAGCAAGGGTTTTTAGAAACTATGTATCAGTCAGGACTTTTGAATACCCAGACCTAATTAAGATTAACTTCAGCAAGATACAGTTATTTAACAAGCTATAGAACAAGCTATCCTAGCTGGTAATACAATATAAAGTTTTATAAGACAAAATAAATTAGAAAGAGAAAATTGGAAGAGAAAATAACCATTGATACCAGAGTAAGTATAAAGTATAACCACTGAGGAATTAAGAAGTTAACGCTTCAGCATTATATGATGCTGTGAAAATACAGAATAGGCCTGCTTTGCATGAACAGGATTTGAAAGTAATAATTGTACCACAGGCCTTTAATCAGCATGGAATATGCAAATTGAAGTCATTAATAAACAATTTTATTCAGAGACAAAATGTGATGTAAACGGAGCCAGTCTTAAGCAAAGCAAGTCAACTCTGTCACTGTACAGAGGGTGAGCCCATGCACTGCTTTCTGCATGCTTAATGAAAAACGCCAATCTGACAGCCAAGGAATTAAGCAACTTCTGTGCCCCACAGCTCTCAAGCTAAGTAAAAAGTAGGCTCATAATGACACAGTCCTGGACAACTGCAGCAGAGCTTTAGGAAATTTTCTATTTCATTGGAATAATATGTTGTTCGTTTCCACAAACTGCACAAGGCTATACAAATACACATTCTATTTCAGCAATGCAGAGCAGAGAACCAGGCCCACATTCCCTAACTGCTTATTTTTACAAAGGATGTTTTGAACAATGTGCTCACGTTACTGGCTAGTTATGAAGAACCACATTCTTGACACACAACCAAGATAAAAGGTAATTTTCTTTAACTCTTTACTGGATCCTTTACGCAATTTAAATAGAAGATACTGTGAACTTCAATAAATATCACATTTATGAAGCAATGAAGCAAAGTCTCACTGGTTGTTGCTTGTCACCATTAATGACAGCAAATTCCTCAAATCAGTGTTGTAGCAGCTTTGTTGGCCGAGAACCAACTTATACACTTTTATGATCAGAGAGAAGTACATTTGAATTGCTAGGCATTTAATTATACATTAATTATAGAGTCCCAGTGATCAAACAACGAATAAAGAAACACCATTGCTTGCCATGGTCTAAAAAAAGGGAAGATACTGACAAATCCTGCTGACATACAGTGTTCAAGCTTACGGATAGAGAGTGTGGTATCTTAAATATTTCTATGGCTTTTAGAAGGCCAAAAGCCATGATGAGTTCTATAACACAACTACCATTTTTCAAGCCTCATTAATGCTGAGACATCAAACCAGGAGCAGAACAGACTAATTCCTGGCCAAGGCTCCAACATTCCTCTTCCTTATGCTTGGACTACAGTACAACGCTTATTACATCGGTCTGATCCTACACAGGCTCCCCAGTGGGGCCTTTCCTACTCCACCCACAGCAACATCTGTTCTTAACCAGGCATTAGAGAGTTTGAGGAAAAGGACTACTTCTGGTTTCAGTTAGAAAAGTGTCGTAGATTCTTGCTGGTGATTAACCTTGTCCTTTTTATTTTTGGTGCTGGGGGACCATTTAAGTCCTCATTGACAGAAGGACCATTTAACTTCCCTCAGCCAGCATTTCAGCTGTGTCAGACATTTGTATTCATCTGTTTAAAAAAAAAAAAGCACCACAACACACAAGGGCTGCTAATTCTTCATTTAGTTTTTAGTGGCATAACTTGACAGGTTACATATTTTTCTGTTTCTTCCTTTCTCCGCTGTCTCTTCAATACCTTTCCAAACCTGTCTTTTTCTGACAGAAGATCAAATAGTAACATTTACAGCAGAAACTTTTGTCCAAAGAAGAAATAAAGCACAATAACAGTACCACAGAAAATATCTGTAGAAACAAATGGTATCTCTGTTATATAATGCTGCAGGAACAGCTATTATAACTAAATATCACTTATTACAAAACATGAAGTTCTGCAGTGATGTTTCCTCGTATCATCTGGCATCAATCTTGTTCATTATAGTAAGAGGGACAATTCCTTCTATAGTTCTGACATTTCCCCTTACTACTGACTACAGCACTTGACTAGGAAGAACAAATCCTTCTTTCCTCTTCTTTGTTCCCATTAAAAATAAAGAGACAGAAAAAGTTTGTTACAGTTAATCCTCTTCACAATTTCTAATAAAATGTGTAATACGCTTAAACATGTCATATGCTTGAATTGGTGCCAGTGGAAATCCAATCCTTGTTACAGAAGTAATTTAGGTTATTTTTACATTTGACCATGGTAATTCTAACTATTGAGTCAATTTTTCATTAAACTGCCAAGAAGTCACTGAAATTAACACACACAAAAGTCTGAGCAAATACGGAGTTTAAGACTTACAGACTTACAAGACTTACAACAAGCCTGTAATTAAGCCTGGAATATTTGGAACTGGAATAAAGGTAGTTCTTCAGGAAACACAAAGCATGTCATAAACACAGAAAATTTCTTCCAGCTCACATCCATGGAATGAACTTTTTGAGTAGCTTGTCCTTTATCATTATTATTTTATAGATTTCAGCTGAAAAGTTCCAGCTTGCAGAGTTTTAACCTGTTTTTCAGTTTGTGTGTCTGGAATGTAATTTTCTAATTAAAATGCAACCCATACTGCTAACTTCAGGGTTTACCTACAGTGTCACTGGACTTTGAAATTAACTCCAGAGCAAAATGCAAAACTTGAATTACTTATAAAAAACCTTGATACTTGGAAAAGCAATAAACTACCAGCTAATTGGGGACAAATTTTTTAAATGGCCTTTTTTTTGTCCACAGATCATTGATCACTTCAAGTACTTTCAGCATTTGATTTACCTAAATCACATTAGAAATTATGTACTAATGCTAACTTATAACAAAAGAAATTACAAGGTCAAGAATGAAAGCTTGAATTTTAAAGCAATACTTACTGGCTGGCCCCATATACTTCTGTATTTCAGTATTTAAGTAGCCAGTGTAGGTGCTGAAGATAAGTGTTGAAGTAAATTGAAAACCAGTAATCAGTTACTTTAATTTCAGTCTCAGTCCTAAATGGCATCTCATTGTGGGGGGAAGTCCATTAATTCCAGAAAACCAGCCAAGGACTAAAACGCAGATCAAATGTTACAAGCAGATTTTGAAAAAATGCATTTACACAAGCCTTCTGCCTTCTAACATGCAAACACACAAGTAATTACTTATATCATTTCCACATGAGGTGGATTTCCACATACGAGTCATAAATATGGCAGAGAAAATGTTACAGACTATGCCTTTGAGTTCTGAACACTTATTTGATTTCAATGCTATTGTAAGCTTTGACAGTAATATCACATACCATCTAAACAATACATAGTTTACTATATGCTATTTCTATGTATACATTATTTCTTAAGTTAAAAAAAGACAAGAAAAAACCTTTAGAAGTTATTTCTTTAAAAGTTATTTTGAAGTTATTTTTTCCATTTTTGCTCAGACAAGTTAGCAGAAGATTCTACTTCATTCAAATACCTCTCATAACTTGGCACTGGTATAAAGTGACATAAGTGTCAAAAGGAAAGTAAAAATTATTTAAATTTTGACAATAAAAGCCATAATTTTAACACCTGAGACTAGTGGCTCCAGCTGAGATGCTCATTCTCAGAGAAAATGTTTTTTGCCTCACCTACCACTTACAGCCTGAAAGAAAGGAAAGACAGTCCTAATTCCAGAGTGCTATCTGTAAGCATGGCATACCAAGAGCACTGAAGGCTTGAAATTAAAGCAGATTAGAGTTCTAAGAAAAGAAATGTGGTACAGTATTGAGCAAAATCCACTAGCATAGACTGAAAGAATAAACCTGGAAGAACAGATTTCCAACCTGAAAAAATAGGAAAAAGAAATACAAATAATAGCACCAGCTTCACACTGACTCTCTCTGTTTTCTTCTCTTGTATTATCAGCTGTACCACAGTATCAGCAGAGAAAGCGAAAGACTCAGAACACCAAACACACCTGCTATCTAAATATAAAAAATGCTGCAGAAGTCCAAAAGTTATTTAAAGCAAGTGGATGACATCAATAGACAGAAAATATCAACACCAACTGTCATCATGAAAAACATTGAGGAATTGGGAAAAAAAATTGGTATAAAGGCACTTCCTCCCTGGTGTTTTATTCTTCCTTTTTATGGATAATCTTAACAGTGTGATAATCTCCTGCTTAAAAAAAAAAAAAAGACTTCCACTGTGACTACTTTCACTAAAACAATGCTGTCATTGATGAGGCCACTTAATGATTTGCTGGCGGAAGTTATATATGTACCCTGGTGTGCAATACAACAAAAACATTACAGAAGCATGTGAATAATTTTTTACTGAAAGGCTAGGCCCCTGTAGTCACAAGCAGATAGGTCTATCTAGAGCAACTCAGCTAGTCTTCAATCCCATCAGCTCCTGAGTGACAGGACTGAAAAACTGGCTTTACATCAAGAAAGCTAGTCAGATATTATCCACCTACTGAAATGAAAGCAAGACTGAGCTATAAAACCCCAGTAAAGTATACCTTTCACAGATTAAGCCCTGGTTTTGGGCTTTGAGCCAAGGAGTCTACTATGCCCTCCCACTGTTAAATAGTTTTATGAATTCTTTTATTCTGTTGTGTACTCAAACTTGACATGCTTAAATTCTGAAGAGCGTATTTCCTCTGCTTTGCAACTGAAACATGCACTACAGCTTTTATTTTCTCTTCTGTTCTCCAAGGAGAAACTTGCAGGGTTGCTTTATCAACCAATAGATTATAAAAACAAAAAGAAACATTTCCACCATCAAATTTGTCCTTTTGTATAATTTTGACCACAGAATTTTGTTAATTCTTTTACTAAATTCATTTATTGGCCATACAACATTTTTTGAAATACATCTACTTGATTTAAAGACTTAAGATCATGACAAGTGTTCAATGTACTTTCACAAATACATCTGGTTGCTGATTATGCTCACTGCATGCATCTTATTTCTAAAAAGAATATACTAGTCTTGGTTCCCAAAAAGGTAGCCTTGCTATGAAGTCAGCTATCAGAAATTTCTTCCCAAGCTATTGCAGCTGGACAAAAACAACATAATTTTGATTGTCATTAGAACACAAATTATTTCATTTCCCATCTTTGTTAGCTCATTTTCTTCCCAACCAATGACCAGCTAATAACTAAAGTTACCAGGAATATTGTTAGTGGCATTGCCAGGGCTATCAAAAGCCTAATCATTTTTCAAATCAATCTACCAAAAATACAACAGAGAGCCAGACAAATGTGCTGGCTACAAAATAAAGTTTTAACTAGGTCATTTTTCCACATTTTCTATACATGCTAAAGTAAAAATCCCTCAGAAGTCAACTGCTCAAATAGCAGTCCAGCTTGAACTAGGGATTTTGGACCAGTTCAGTTCAATACAGTCCCAAATAATGTCCACTGAATGGCTGCTCTGTGATAGAGTGAATTTTCCCCTGCTATTAATTGGCAAGATGCAGCTGACATCCCACACAATAAAAGAGGCTCACTAACTTTTTGCCAGGTATTTTACCTGGATTGGAATAAAACATTAAAAAGAGTTATTAAGCAATTGTGGAAAGGGAAGACAGAAATACATTAATGCCTTTTGCAGCTTTCACCTGGGTGCAGATTCCATAGAGCCACAGAAAAGGAAAATTATAATAATTAAAACTGCAAAGTGATTATAGATTTCCCAGTACAAATCTGAAGTTATAAGACTGATATAAGATACTGATGCTATGTTTTGTCAACATTCTTACTTTGATTTCAGCTATTGCGGTATATCTTAACACAAATACAGTTAAAGGCCTTACTGCCAAAAGGAAATAAAGCCCTTAAAAGAACTTAAAAGAAGAAATGTGAAAGAGAAACTTTCACATTCTTTGTGCATCAAGATGAAAGCTTTGTACAGCTGCTCTGCACTGTAATCTTATTAATGTTGTTCTTTAAAAAAAAAAAAAAACAAAACAAAAAAACCAACAAACCAACAAAACCTCTCTCTCTGTAAAGCTACTAAATCACGTCTGCATAGAGATTAACAACCACCTAAAATGTCATATATGGATTTGGGAAGGAAAACATCCTTTAAATGTGGATATGTTGTACAAATAGAGATGATTTACCATGAAACAGCTTTCATTCAGAAAATGCCAATCCATTAAAACTTAACCTTTTCTTGGGAATACAACAATAGAATGCTACAATCAAATCTATGGAGAAAGCCAGAAACTGAAGACACATGCCAGAAGTGCCAATATCTTAGCAATTAGGGCCTTACCTGAAAAGAGAAAATGGTCTCAGGCAAGCACTCTACTTACCAGTCTGCTTGTCATTTTGTCGTTTTTGTTTTGTGACTTAGAAATGTAACAGCAGCAGCAACGTGAGAGGTCTGGGCTTTCACCTGCCACAGCAGAACAAAATTCTGAAATTCTGTTTAAAAAAAATTAAAAATAGGACACTTATCTCAGTAATTAGATAAACATCTGTAAACTGTTGTTCCTTAGACAACAGAGAAAAATTCTTTCCTTCTTTCAAAGCTTCTTAAGAGCTCATACTTAAGCTCCAGAAAATTACAACTAATCCAAAGCTAGAAAAGGAAGTGTGTTCCTCTAGCTAGGTACTTCATTATTTCAAAGGAATCATTTGTCTACAGCAGCAAAAAATTATTGCTCCCTGGTATACGTCATACTTATTATATGAAGCCTTAACAGGAGAGAGAGTATTGAATACTTAAAGCTTTATCATTCTTCAGTTTTAATAATATCATCACATAACACTATGAGATATCTTCAGTATTTTTTTTTATATTTATATTTCTAGCATTAGATGATGAAAAAGTTTAGAAATCATTGGGAGTTGTAATGAAGCTAGAGAAAAATCAGGTGGCCTTTTGCCTCCCTCTCTGCCTGAATTTACTGTTAGGACTGGAGAACAGAAATGTAGAAATCCAGATATGACTACAGAGGTGGCAAGAACAGAAACTATCAAAGCAAAAGAAGTTAGCAGGACCTATGTCTCTCGAGCCATCTTTTGGTGAAAGACTGGCATGGGTTACAAGCAAATGTATTACATGGTACCTTATGCATGACAGAAAGATAAGACAGATAATAGCAAAAAAGTGATCAGGATTCCTAAGGAAACTGAAATGGAAGCTGAATGCCAATGTATGTCTCTAAAGAATTAATAATCACTTTGCAAGAAAAAAGTGTCCTTTTACATCCTGTCTGCTTTGGACTAAGGTTAGGATGAGAAAAGAGAAGAACAAGAGACATTCTAAGAATGGGAAAGAACAGGTGTTGCCATAGAAAATGCAGGACAGGAAAGCCCTGTCCCCTTCAGGCAGGTGTTTGGGATGGACAGACAACCATTGGTGCCAGAAACGGAGTTGAGTTAAGGTGAACATTGAAGAGAGACACAAAAAATGGGGTAGATAATAGCTGCCTTATGCAACCTGAGGGCTCATAGCATCGACTTCCTACACTTTAGCTCGAGCTTGGCAGTTTCTGCCACCACATCCTACATTTGCATAATAACTTTTTGTATCTTTTCTCTTAACACAATCCCCACAACCCTTATGCGGCCTGAGTTTCTCCTGCTGGACAAGAGAACATTTGGAACATTTCTAAGCTAATCCTGTTACTGCACCTGCTCTGTAGTCAGCTGTGCTACAGACTTCCCTTTTCTGATATACATGTAGGTCGAGGCAACCAAAATTGATGCCTTCTTGCCAATATGTCTGCCTGACATGTGACAGCTGTATGTAACACCTTCACCTGACACAGAATGAATTGTGATCAATATACTTCTCTGCCTCTTTGAGACAAAAAAAATGGTTGCTCTTAATAACTTTTATAAAGTTGTTTTAGTTTCAAATAAAATTTGCTTGTCATCCTTTCATCTCTGAGGTTGTATTTACATTCTTCTCCAACATGAAATGGTAAATGAAAATCCTCTAGTGACCTCTTCTAAATCACTCTCATTCAATATGCTTTTGCTATGCTCTTTGTTACCCCTCTTCTATCTTTCCAATCTCTCTTTTAGGGGAATCTTTCCTTGTTTAATCTTATTGATTGCCCACTTGTGTCCTATCTGATTGACAGAAAGTGAACTGGGCATTGTGTTCAAGGCAATGCATCCCTTTAACTTATATTGTTTGCACTGTATTTTCATTAATTTCACCCCATTCTTTCATCATTAGAATCGAAAATAATTTTGAGTCTTTCCATCTTATTTTCTTAATAATATCTTCCTAGAACAACTTGTCATCAGTGTTTTGCCTCAAGTACGGTTTCCTTCTCCCTTATTTGTACACAAAGCCCATGGTTTCACAAAGCAACCCTGGAGAATTACTGCTGATGGAATTGGCTGATACTGTTTTAAACCTTAATCTAAACCCAAATATATTTATCACCTGTTATTTCTTGGAGGTTTTAATGAACACTTTAGACTCCTCAGCAAATTTGTTTTAGCAAAGCAACAAAGCCAGAAAATTTAAACAGATTTTGGAACCTCAATTACATACTAAGTAGCTTCAAAGCACATAATACATTTAAAAAAAAAAAAAAAAAATCAATTATAGCACAATACTGCAATCCATAAATAAAGAGGCAACCTATTGAAACTTAGCTTTCTTAGGTGGAAGCAACAGGCATTATTAACATAAGTAATGCTTGCAGTATCAGCAAAATATATGAAGATAACTTGTTGTTCATTCAAAAATGTTAATTAATGTAACTTGATTCTTGAAGGTAATTACAAGATAATCCTATCTTTCTCCTACCCCCTAACAATTAATCTGTCTGGGTTTTTTGCAGCTTGTCTCATCTGACTGTCTCTCCCTGGAGAACTCCGAGACCCGTGAGCTTTACAGCGAGTGCAGTGGTCAGTCAGTGCAGAGCTCACTGTGGGTCAGAGCCTAAGGGCAGATTAGCAATCAAGAATTTCACTGAAAACATGACATAGAAATTTTATCATGAAAACTGAACATGCCTGTTAATAATACAAAAAGCCTTTGAACAGGCTTAATTCAAAGAAAAACCTTGCACTAATAGAAGCTCTCTGCCAATTTACTCCAGTGGAAGAATTGTCTCATTTCATTTCTTGCTACCTTTTTCTTCTCTACTTGGTGCAGCTGGAGGAGGATTAAAACATTCAGACATGGGAAAAAGGAAACCAATCCAAGCACTTGGCATAAAGGAGAGCTATCTCCACCTCCATCCCCTTGAAGAAAGCTACTGAAAAATATCCTTTCTTATTCTTCTAAATGCCTTTGCTGCCTTCTCTCTTTCTGAAGAGTTCATCCTCACAGAAGGGAGGCACACTCTAGTTGCTCTCTTCACTCCAGAGAAGCTGGCAGACTTAAAAGGCAAGGATTCCCTATCACCCATTAATTATTGAGACAGACAAAGGAAGTGCCTGAATTTAAAAAAAACAAAAACAAAAAAACAAAAAAAAAACCCCCAAAAAACCCCCAAAAAACCAAAAAAAACCCAAAACACACTTTTCCACACAGCTTGGAACTATATAGCACAGAAACAAACCACTGAAGTCTGGCATTGCTTTGTTTGTAGCGCTATGAAATATTTCAACTGATCATAAAAGAAATGCTACTGTATAACAGCTACCCAAAGCCTCTTCTCATTTTGGAAGCTGTTTTGTTTATGATGAAACCTGCTCCACAGGAAAACAGATGATTTCAAACCAGTCATTTGCCTGGCACAAATAAAAATCGCAAGACAAACAGACTTTGTCAGATTTCATTGAGGTATTTATATCTGCTAATACAAAAGCCAAATATGATCTCTCTGCTTATTTTTTGGATAGAGAAATGTGCTGCAGGCTGCATGAAGAAATAGACTATTAGGAAGCTTGATTTCTTTGAAGAGCTGGAGATAGAGATTTCTGCATGTATTCACCTGCATAAATTGGGTCATATTTGTAATAGTTGGCAATGACAAATAAAAACCTGCAGTCCCTTTTCCATAGTTATTTCCAACTTAAATAAAATGAAATTTTACCCTTCTACCAAAGACCAAAATTAAAATCCACTAGTGATCCAACAACTGCTTTTTTGTTTGTGTGCTGAATGGTGTCCTTGACTGGAATGCCACAAAGAAAACCAGCTTACAAAATAGCATATGATATACAACCCATGCCTAATTGTGATAACCCAGAATACTGGTCATTCTTCCTTTATCCCCATCCACCCTCATACAAAAACTCTGCTTTTTCATGCAACAGTTTGACTAGATTCCTTTAGGAAATAAAGTATCTTTGTGAGTTATGTTACTTACTACCTTGAGTTCTAGTCTCTGTTTAGCTGGCTTACTCATTTAAATCACACAGCTTGTTACACTGGATTTTTCTGGGTTAGAGGAGGAACACATTACTAGTGTCTAGAAGCCTTGTGACTTTTTCTGCATAACAAGCAGTTCCCATAAGGTGAATGCTATTTCACCTTAATCTTTTTTAGTAGCAAACAAAAAAAAAAAATCAGAAAAGGCTTATTTTCCTTTGATGAAGCTCATTATTATATTCAGTTTAAAATTTGAATATTATCTTAAAGGAGAGGAGAAATTTATGTCTTCACTTTCTTGCTTGATATGCACCATTCTTGATCAAATCTACAAGGATTTTTACAGACTCTATAATAAAATCTTGTCAAGACATATGTTAAACAGGCAAGGAATAACAGAATATGTAGAAAGATTACACAAGATTAAATAAAGAATTCTTGCTTGAATCACGTGGTACCACAGCTATAATTTGTTATATTTTTGAAGTGAGGTAGTATAAGACTTAGTTTATTGTTCATGTGGAAATTGGAGCAGAAGCATGCTCCTGGAGCATGGAAATAATATACCATGCTAGTAGGAAAAAAACCTTTGGCTAGGTAATGCATGGAACATTATTGGGAAGTATAAGCTGTGCAGTATGAACCAAAGTCAAGTCAAATCTACCTAGCTGTATTTTCTAGAGACTCAGAGCAGTTAAGCCTCATCAGCTGCAGCTCATGTCTTCTGTGAAGGTTATGACAAGCTGCCTTTTCAATTCCTCCAACCCTAGACTGGAACAGCAACTGAAATCACCAAGAGCACAGCCTTTGCAAAGGTAAAAGATGAGGTGCATCACTTTGCAGTGACACAAGACTACATTACAAAGGAATTAATATTCCCATTGCTTTCCTGTCCCTTCATCCAATCCCTGCTGTGTTCTGCTTACAATGAAGTTCGACCTCACTATGTGGAAGGGAGAATTATTAAACAACAGCTTTGTATTGTAGGTCCTCTAATGAGACCTAAATACAAATAACAATTAAGTTCTTTGCTGAAATAGTTAAGATACAGAAGTTCATCTGAAGACAGTAGGACTTTTCCAGTTTTGAGTGTGTCAGGAACCTTTTCTTTCTATTTCCCCCCCCATTCCTAATGTTGTACTGATTAATAGCACTGGTCCACTTTAGTATATTTTTAGGGTGTTTGGGATTGGGGGAGTGTGTGTGTTTATTACTGTGTTTAAAAAACAAATACATATATGCCATTACCTTATAAGGATAAAAATACTGACCTTATTTTCAAAGCACTTTAATAGGAAGTGCCATATGCAGGCTAGGAATTGTTCTTCGAAGTTTGTTTTCAGGGTTGGGTTTGGTGGTTTTTTTTTTTTTTTTTTTTTTTTATTTATTTCCTTCGTGTTAAGGGTGACCTGTGCTACTAATAATATCTGTCCAGAAAGCTGGGGCAGGGGGGAGGGGGGAAGTAATTTGCTTGATTCTTTGTATGTGGTCAGACAGACAATGAACTCACAGAAGAGATTAAGGGATGACAAGGAGATGGCTCAGCCTGTATTCACTGTGCAGATCTGTAGAAAAAATTTGGTCAATAATAATTTCACATTCAGAAAAACAAGATAGAAAGCCCAAAGTACAGTCAAAGGCCATCCCTGCTGCATTTATCAATAAATCAGAATGCACAGGTCTCCACTTTATAAACTAAATTGCACATGGAACTGTTATTAGCCAGTTATACAGAGAAACTGTACAGTCACAGCAAGAAGCTTCTGCTTTGTAAAACAAAAAAAAAATACAATTACAGCCCATGCAATAAGTATTCTTTCCATATAGGCAGAACTACTTGCTCTTCATTTATTATTTCCTTGCACTGCTAACAAAATAAAGCAAAAAAACCAACCCTCTTGGGCCTTGTGTCCACAAACAAAATGACAGTATCTTTCCACCCTACCCTGTGTGGCACTACTTACTTTATGCAGAGAGAGTAGACAAGGAACTATCTTAATTAGCCTGGAGTACAGGTTTTCTGAATGATGTACAGGAGGCATTACTGAGCTATATTTGACATACAGTGTATATCTCACATTTAGAGTGCATTTGGACTGTGGTACTGCAGCAGTGGTTACTGGATGAACATAAATCCACTAGTACTATTACTAGCCTGGAAAACCTAGGCAGTCATAGAAAAGACACTAACAAGTTCTTTTCCCCTCAAGTAAATCCAGTGCTAGGGTCAACTTAATGCGACAACAACTCTGAAGAGCCAGTCTGTATAGCATGTACTACATTGTTGAACTCCTGTAGTAATATTTAAACCGCAGTACAGATTAGCTTCTAAAAATTCACTCAAGCAAAGCACAAAATGTTATCCCTTTTGCCCCCCAATCAAATATTCTCCATTCCAGGAAAGTCCAACATTTAATCCAGTTGAATAGTTTTCACCTTAGACCTAGTAATGTATTTTATGGCTTCAGGTTTTGGTATACACTTTGTATGGCTTATCTGAGATGGTCTGACTTATGATTAAAAAAAAAAAAAAAACAAACAACAAAAAAACAAACAGAAAACCAACCAAAAAAAAACTTGTTTAAGCTATATGTAAATCCCTGCACAAAATATTAAAATGAAATTTTGTTGGCACGGGCATACTAGTACATTTTCTATTCAAAGAACTCATGCATTTGTTACGTTGGAGATACTTTCTATGGGAGACCTAGGCAACCCAAGTTCTCATACCTTGCTCATTTAAAAGGCCAGCAATTACACCACTCTTGCCCAATGCCAACATATGAATCGTTCCATATAAATGGAAGACTGGATCAAAATTGTACTAGGTACTTAGAACTCTCAGCCATGTTTGTGTAAGTTTAAGGGTGAACACCGACTCCATGTTTTTAATCAGTAAAAACACACTTCCTAAAGCATACAATATTCATCTATGAATAAAGACGAAATTTGACACTATGAAAAGCCTTCTATTTGTGTCCCAGCCCTTTCGTTACACAAAAAAAAGGGCAAAACCTTGCAAAACTTACACTATTTTTGAAAACTGTATCTCATTAAGGTTTCTGTCATACTCTCCGATCATTCAGTTTCATACTAAATATTTCTTCAATACAACAGTGTATTATAACAATTTTTTGACCCAAAATTGAAAATTCAAAATATTTGTAGGAGCTGCTATGCAATTGTCACAAATAGTCTAATTTTCCATAAATATGGAATCCATTTGCTAATCCTGGTCACAGATCTAAATATATTTCCTTTAAATACCTATAGGTGGTGCTGAAATACAATTGTTTCTTAAAAAAAAGTGATAATCGTGAAGTAACTCTGTAGCAAAGCTACCCACGAAGATGGATAGCCTTCCTGGTTGTGTAGATTTACTTCAGGGAAATGTAGCTGAATCAGAAATCAGATTGAAGTTCATTATCTGTGTTTTCCTGAGGTACTTATTACGATAGATTTTCTCATATGGTCATGTCTTACAGCCAAGACTGTTTACAAGACTGAAGTTGCAAAATGTAAGGGTATTTTTAAGTTGTTGGAAGTACCCAATAATAACAATGTAAACTGTGAAAATGTAGCTGTCATGAATATGGCATAACTACAAAGAAAAACAAACATAAACATGTTTCCCCAAGAATTTCCCTTTCAGGTTGCACATTTCATCCTGATAATCACAAATTTCACCATTCAGTATAAATTATGACAATGCAGCTACTAATAATAGCTCTCTGGGCATCAGCCCAGTTTGCTGAAATGAAGCAGAACTAACTAGCTTCTCCACAAACATATAATGGAAAAGAACAAAATCTTTGCCAGGCATAATTAACATGGAGTAACATGATAATCAACACCAGATGAATCCATATTTTCTGGTTTCAAAAAATACTTGATAATTCCACATTAGTGATTATTTATAGAAAAACTCCAAAGTGTTTGCAATTATGAACATACTTTATGGTAAAAGTCATAGCTTGAGCCATTTCCTGTAATGCTAACACTTTACACTTAATTTCCAAGCTCTGTTCAGCCTTTTAAAATTATGAAACTTAAGTAAACAAGTTACAATAAGAAAATAAACAACATTAATAGTTCTAGAATTTTTTTAAAGATAAATAAGGCACAGTAAAAAATGATGTTGGAAAAAATTTGCATAAATAATTAAATGTTTATAATGTTTGTGAACAAAGTTTTATGCATGTCATGAAAAACAACTGAACAACATAAAACATGAACGGACCCCTTAGTCCCTGAATCCAGCTCCATCCATCTCAAAAGTACTTATAGAACAGAAGCCAAAGCACGCAGAACATCAAGTTGCCTCTCCCTCCTCTTGCAACATAAACTGCAAGCCACAGATGTGCTTTTCCTCAGTGCATCATAAAACCCAAAGAACGAAACACAGAAATCTACATTTAGCCCTCAATTAACAAGAAAAGAGAAAGAAATTATATGACTGATACATAAAGTTTCTAAAAGAATGTAAAAATAGTATGGAAACTGGCATTTATTTATTCTAGTTTTCCTTTAATTGAAAAGTTAAGCTACTTTCAGAAAAAAGTAGGTTGCTCGGGAAGTAGAATTCACACAAAAAGGAAGACTCTTTACACTGGAGTTCTTCACAAAGAGGTACACCACCCTTTCACTCAGCATGTTCTTTTGATTAAAATGTAATACATGGTTTCTTTTTTTCCCCCACCATCTTCCAGATGTTAACCTCTTCCTTGTAGCTCATTTGGAAGTTTAAATAAAATGTAACGTGATTAAGATGCAGTAAGGCAGCATACAAAGACAAGTTTAAAAGGAAATACGAATTCCACAGACACCATGCCGTGGCTTCAGAGCTAATGCAGGCTCTTGCTCTAAACATGAAAGGACATTATTTTCAGGCCTTCAGAAAATATAAACAAGTGTCATTAAATTTGGCAAGGCCATCACACTGAAAAAAGTTGAAAACCTGCACAGGTGAACAACTCAGTTATTTTCTTTGGCACATCTTCCGTCATATTTGCCTGCTTCTCCTCAGAGATCTTTTTGGATTACAGGGCATCTTTAGTATTCACTTTTGCTTCCTAATGTCTTCCTGAACCTGCTGTCACATATCTTAGTGGCAAAAAACAGGATTAAGAATTGGTAGTAGTAGAGAAAACTAATTCTTAAGAAAAACAAGAGAAGGGTAAGTAGCAAAGTCCACTAACTACTGTCTGATCTTTGACAAACTTCTATAAACCTAGAGGCAAGCCTAAAACAGATTTAGATTGCTTAAAGAAGCTGCAAAAAAAGTGGACTTTCTCAGAATGAAAACAGTTATAGGTGCATTGCTCTCCCAGCTATACACAGAGTAGACAGCACAAATCAGATATGTTGTGGTTAAGGTATACAATTATACTTAATTATACTTCTGTTAAATAGTTTGATTGCACAGGGAGTGTTTAAGGTAGTATGAATGAGTCATTAGATTTGAGAGAGGAGCATTATTTGGCAACATTTAGATTAATTGAAGTTGTTAGGAAAGGACTTCAAAACTTAGGTTGTACAGGTATAGTGCGAATGAATACCATGGCATGGATCAATCATTCCATAGGCAGACAACAGTGAGTCAAAATGCAGACATTTGTAATGATCGGTATGCATTGAGATTGTAGCTCAATATTTTCATTAAAATCAGAAAAACTAAAACAAAAAAAAAATTCCAAAACAAAGTAAATTTCAAGCTCTGCTAACTCAAAAAGATACAGCTGAACTTGACCAGTTCATTTTGCATTAGGTATCTTTCAAGGTTTCACCAACTTGGAGGTTTAGTAAATTAATCAGTATACCACCTGCTGGGTGGTCTGGTCATACCCTACCTACATAGGTTAAGACTCTATATGTATAATTTTTTGAGAGCTTTAGAACATAACAAGTTTAAAATTGAATGGCGAACTCTCTCAACTGTTAGGTTGTATTTACTGTGGTGTCACTTTACCTCTACTTGTGTGAACCTGAATTTGGGTCATAATGTTTTCATAACAGCACTCTCTCTCCCTTGTAATCTTGGCTATATTTAAACAGCATCTTTTACCAACCAGTGTAGACAAAAAGGTAAATTTGGCCATCCATATAATCCAACTGTATAAAAATGTGACGCTCTTTCGCACAGATCAGTCTGGCTCCTTTGATATGAGTGGAAATTAATGAAAATAAATGTTAATTTATATAGGAGGGCCATAAAGATGAAGGTGCTGGAGCACCTCCCATATGAGGACAGGCTGAGAGAGTTGGGGTCATTTAGTGTGAGAAAGAGAAGGCTCCACAGAGACCTTCCAGTACTTAAAGGGGCCTATAGGGAAGATAGGGAGGGACTGTTTGTCAGGGAGTGTAGTGATAGGACAAGGGGTAACAGTTTTAAAGGGAAAGAGGGTAGATTTAGATTAGATATTTGGAAGAAATTCTTTACTGTGAGGATGGTGAGGTGCTGGAACAGGTTGCCCAGAGAAGTTGTGGATGCCCCATCCCTGGAAGTGTTCAAGGCCAGGCTGGATGAGGCTTTGAGCAACCTGGTCTAGTGGAAAGTGTCCTTGCTCATGCCAGGGGTGTTGGAACTAGATAATCTTTAAGGTCCCTTCCAACCCAAACCATTCTATGATAGGTTGGAAACCTGATTCAATAACCTGTTTTATCAGTTTAGCACATAAGCAAACTCTGAACTGACAGCTACATGTTCCAAATACACCCTAAAAAGTCAAATGCAAAAATTGCCCCTGCTTAAGTATAATTCTGGAAAAAAAAAAAAAAAAAAAAAGCCAGTTTGGTTATGTGAATTATATAAACAGCCAAGACAATCACCATGCATTAAAATGTTTGTGGCAATCTGGTGCAGCTATATACCTCTGAGGGTTCATAAACACATCTTGAGAGACCTAGAGGAGGTCTCTAGGTTAATGTCTTAATTGTCTCATTTAATTGGCTGTTTATAAATGATCCTTCCTCTGACTTGACTCCCCTTCCAAATATCACATCTTACATGGATGACTACTTCTCTTTCTCATTTGGCCCATTCTGTGTATTCTACTTGTCTTTGACAGCGTACTACTTTTTCATACTTCCCTACATATTTAGGGTGGGAAAAGAGAACATCTGGCACATACGTAGCCATTCATCTGAGAAGCTGAGGGGAAAACAAGAAAGTAACTACAACCAGATTTGAGCCATCAGCACTGAAGTTGAAACTTTATCTAACCTCCCACTGTTTTTCCAATTGTAAAAGAACTAGTGTTCTCATTTGTCAAATTCTCACTGCAGACAGCTCAGATAGGATATTTCACTCACTACTTTTATTTTCAATGTCCCCTGAAGCTGTTTGGTACTGGAGAGAATTGAGATAAGTTATTATTCCTAATGTATACTATGCATAGATCAAAATCTAGTGTTTAAGTCTTGCCTAGCTTGTATTGTCAAAAAACAAGTCAAGATGACAGCTCTTTTGACACAGGGTTTCAAAACAGGGTTTCTTAGGACCAACTACATATTGGTACTGGGAAACCAGTTTTTATTCTTGGATCTTCACACAGAAGACAGAAACTTCATTGAGGGCTGCCCCTCTCCCTTGGGAGCTGCTTTAAAGCCAAAGCTCTTACCCTTGGTCGCCACCTGAGCTACACTGCAGCAGTGTTGCAGCCATGCCTGTGCCCAGTCATTGATCCAGACCCCAACCCACACACTGATTTGTCTCTTGACCTCAGACCCACCTCATCACTATGCAACTCGCCTGGCAATCACTAGGCCTCATCTGACCCTGGTTATTCTCTCCAGGCCTGATCCCAACCCTGTCTTGCTGACTTGACTTCCCAGCTTGACCTTGCACCTGCCTCATCATCACAGACTTGTCTGATGATCTGGACTCTTAGCTCACCCTGGTTGCCATCACCAGGACTGCCCTGCTTGCCCTACTGTCATACTGTGGGACTGTACTGGTGACATCACTGCCCTTGCCTGCCTTATTGTGCTTAGCTCCCGGTTTCTCTTCCCTTGTGGAGCAACCTGCCTTTTCCACTTCCTGACAACCTGATGCATATTTTCTTCAGCGGATGTTGCATTTTACAGCTAAAATGCATATTACAGTCTAAAAGGCCTCTACCTCCAAAAGGTCGATGTCCTGTTCTCTCCCAGTCTCCTACCTTTCTTCCTCTTGTTTCCAGCCATCACAGCCACCCTTCTATTGCACCCTTCTGTCCTTCTCACTCAACTCACTAACACTCAGTAAAGAAATCAACATGTTTTTGTTCAGAGAAAGGGGAGGTGATCACATACCCAGGTGGATGTGTGAGGAAAGGAAGGAGAAGGGACTATCCCCTTTTGGTGACAGTGAGTTGCTGCATTGGCTCACCACAACAGCAATTTCCCTTTCAGTTTCCTTACTTCACAGTGCATCTTAGTTCTCCCCTTTCCTTTAGTCAAGGCATAATTCTCAACCTTGCAAGTCCTCATCTGCCACTATAAAAATCTTTAAAAGGACACACATCAAAAAAAAAAGAGGAACACACTGATGTTTTAAATCTAAGTGCAGCTGAAAGTGAGCAGAAACATGTTTTTCTCATCATTCTTTTCCCTCTAGCACAGCATCAGTGTTTTTTTGTCCTTACTGCTTTCAGAAATATCTGAAACTCATCTACCTTTTCTGCATATTCCCCATTTGAAAGAGTTCCACGTGACTATGATCAGCAATAAAAACCATAAGTCATGTGCCTGTCTTCAGTCTCCCTGCTACCTTACCTACACCTGTGTTATATATAGGCATCAGCTGCTGAATCAAGACATCTGTATCAGCAATGGCAAACAGCTCTCAAAACACAAAAGAACCACTGCATATTTATCAACAAAGCATATGAAGTAAGAGATATAAACAATGTACCATTTTTTTCAAAGTTCAGATTGGCTCGTGATGTTATTCATGGCATGTATAAAGGGATATACGTAAAGACCACATATTTTGGAGTTGAAAGCTCATTACTTAGGCAGGGGAACACCAAAGTGACTGTAAGAAAAACAGGCCACATTTCCAAGACAGACTACTTGAAAAGGAATCCTCTGCAAAGTTTAACCATTCTACTAACTAATTACAGAACAAAAGTGGTACTGTTCAATACAGAATTATTTTACCAAACGTAAAAATTGAATGTATTCATTCATATAAAACTTGGGAGGATTTTACTTCTATCTAATGTGCTAATCTCAGACTGAAGTTTGAAGTCTCTTCTCAAACCAATTTACTGACCATAATCATGTCTATTAACGGTAAAGCAGTAAAAGAGAGGCTAAAATTGAAATAATCATATTAATTATCATGGCAATATCTTGAAGTACACGTAAAATTCTGCTCTAACTGTAACATAACGATTTCTCTTGAATAAAGGTACTGCTGATACTGTTGGTGAATAAGTAATTCTTTCCACTGCTCATGGACCCTTTCTCTGAAAAGCCTCAAAAAGGTCACTGATACAAAAAGAAAGGCAAATCCGAGCAAAAGAAAAACGTAGCCTGGTAACAGCTGTTGAAAAATCATAATTTCTTTTCTTTCTGCTCTATAAATATCATGTTTTGGTCAGTGTGGCCATGCCTAATATTTTGGAGAAAACAAGCTATGATCTCTAAGTTTGCAAAACTTTAGAGTCACAACTTGAATAAGATTCCACAAAGGGAGAGCAAAAGAATAGATCAGTCCATATACTCAGTGCTGGTTAGAAGCAATGAAATCAATGTTTATCAATTTGTATGTGCTTTTATGGTGGAAGAAGAGATACATACTGCTTATGTAGCCTATTCTATTCCTGGAGAGACAGGGAAAGACAAAGGAACCACCTCTGTGCAACACTTACCCTTTAACAACTCTGTCCAGCAGAATCCATCAGAAATGTGTTAAGCCTCATTATCTAATCCCATCATATCATTTGGGGGAAGCTCCTAGGAGTGTTTCCATCAGTCTGCCATTTGATCATCAGTAACCACAGAGTACAAGAGAAAGTTTAGGAGTAGTCTTTTTCACAGGCTAGCCTGGAGGGAAAGGGGCTTTCATGGGCTGCCTTGGGACCTACTAGTGCCACAGGAAAGAAAATCCCAAGCCTTAAACACACCGCCTGGCCAATATTCTATGAATGGTTTTACTACCAGTCTTGGAAACTAATAAATCCTCTGTATCATTCTAATGATTAACCATATCCAATGCACAGTTCTGTTAAATGCACTTACCATTCACAGTCTAGTGAAGACTAGAGTCTAGTCTTTCAGAACCTGGTAAAGAATAAAACTACCTCTTATGTTGCCTCTGATTGTGTGACTGAAATTTTCATTCATTCTATTATTTCCCATTAACCCAGACTGAGGTCAGACTGTTGTAGCATTGTGTTTATAGATACAGAAGTTGGTTTATATACTAGAAGTGCTCCCAACAGCATATTTAAAACCGTTCAAATGCTCATGTGGGTTACTGCTTCCTTTTATTTTTTTTAATTCATGATATCAACACCTAGACAAAAAGGTGTTTTCACACTCAAAGCAGACCCAGTGGAAGCACAAACACTTTTTTCTTACCTACAAGGAGTTTATTTAGCAGTTTACATATATGGCAAACAGATGCTGCTACTCTAATTTATTCATAACATACTGTTCTAGAGAGGCACTGAGCAGACTTGTTTGACCTTTACCATCCCTTATCTCTTCTGCAATACATATGTTCTAGTTGCAAAACTCAAAAAGCACTTTGTGGTGCTAGCAGCTACTGTTTACACCCACTAATGAAAACATCCCTTTCCTTCTCCTCCTGCCACAAAGAAGCTAATAGTTTTCATGAGGTACAAAGCAGAACAAAGGCATTGCTTCTGTAATCACTTAATTAATAACTTATTCCCAACCATACACAATTCTGCTCTCTCTCCTATCAGGATGTGACATACATGACATCTCCAAATTATTTAAAAACTTGTGTACTTACTATCCTCATCAGTTAAGTCACTGAACACCACTAACAAAGTTTATCACAGTGAAAGGCACTGTAAGTTGACCGTAACATTTCCAATATTTCAGAAAGCCCCCACTTCCATGCAAACCTGACCTGAAAATGAGCTCAGCACATGCAGCTCCTGCAGTTCCCATCTGCCCATGAGCTGCGACTGTTCCAGTATTTCAGATGCTTCTCCACAAGCATGAGTTGAGTCACAGGCAGCACTGCTCTTCTGAAAACCATCTGTAACGCAATGGCAAAGACAACATTTTTAGGCATCTTCAAACATGTGAGTAAACTACTACTTTTTCTACACACTTAGTAAAAGTTTGATCATGATATTGGTAAGTCATTCATTATTTGACCCTGCTCCTTCTGTAACGCTGCATTAACCTGAAAGGAAGACCACTGAACTTAAAGCAACCCACATTTTACAGTTAAATTAAACCAACCAACCAACCAAACACCCCCCCCCCCCCCCCCCAACACAAAACCACACAGAAAATACAAAACAAACCCTCTTTTCGTAAGTTAAATGCAGTATTTCCGAAAGCACCCCCTTTTGGGTCTGCCGAAAGGTTTTCGCAGCCAGCCGGGGTACGAGACCCCCAGCCCATTCCTGCCTGCCGGCGCACCTCCCCCCAGCTGCCAAGCCTCTCGCGCGCCGCACCCGCCGAGCAACGGCAGCGCCACGCGCCAGCCCGCAGCCCGCGTGTGGCGCTGCAGCTGGCACGCCCAACGGTCACTCACCTGTCACCGTAATTAGCCGTGGGCAGGTGGGCAATCCTGAATTTAGAAGGATCCCTGATTGCTTAAACTGAACCACTTGTGCTCAGAAAGTTGCCCTTCTCTTTCAGTCAGTATGGGCGCGCTGCACAGCTTTTTCTTGTTGCTGTCTGTACAGGTTCCTAAAGGCGATGCTGTGCGCCT
Source organism: Platalea leucorodia (assembly GCF_965183815.1). Taxonomy (NCBI): domain Eukaryota; kingdom Metazoa; phylum Chordata; class Aves; order Pelecaniformes; family Threskiornithidae; genus Platalea; species Platalea leucorodia. The sequence continues at coordinate 66,396,320 of NC_138827.1, forward strand.
TAGCCCAGCTCCTCAGACTCAAGGCACCTCTGGGGGAACTGGGCCAGTCATCTGGAAAAATATAGGTTAAAAAGTATAGGCAAAATTCCTTGCTGAGCAATATCGATGAAGCAATAAAGCTTCAAAAATTTGTACAGAGACAAGCATGAACACAGGAGAGTCAGGGAACCCATCATGACTGACTTGAAGCTGCCAAGAGAGAAGGATAGCAGAAGGTGTTAGAGATACACTGGGTGTACCTGTGCGGTCTGGTGCAAGGAGGCTGATAATACAGATCTTCCTCCAGAGGCTGGAAGTGTCTCCCTCTAAGGCAGCTGACACCTAGTCAAGAATGACTACAGCTCAATAGGCAAAATTCCCAGTCACAGAAGGAATGGCTTAGATATAGGCTGTTACTCTCTTCAAATTGAAGGGACGAAATGATGGAATATACAGAAAGGTAAGACAGAGGTCCCTTTCTCAAAGGATTAAGGGTTATTTTTCAAAGAATCAAGGTTTCAAATGACAGAATAAGACTGCTAGATGTTTTGACACCTCTGGGAAGGTGGTGTGTTTTACACAGAACAGAGAACAAAGAATACAATAGCAGTTACACTATACTTTATGTGGCTCAGTTTGACTTGTCCTGTTATTGTTTTATCTTGAGTTCTGTGAGTTTCTGTGAGCCATAATTAGTTCACCTGACACGAGCATCAACATAGCAATCCACACAGCAGTGTGATCCTGACCGTGCCACAGGGACAAGCTGCTTCTTGCAAACACATTTCAGGTGACACCATTTAGCACAGTGGACTACAGCACTCAAATGTCTTGATGAATAACTGAAGTGTTGCAAGCACTCTGATGACTGGATTTCATACATATCTTAAAGTGCTAGGAACATCTCATTATTTTAATAGTTGCAGTCAGTTTGGCTCCACTACATAGGTGGTATCCTCACAATGTGTTATGGTTGTTTATAATATTCAAAGCACATTCTGTCATTGCTCTGTTACAGGCCAGCTCTGCTTAGAAGCAGTCCAGTGGAGGAGTATTCCAGAAGCAGTTAAATACTATTCAGTAGAATGAATTTCAGCCAGTTCTCAAACTACATGTTTAAACTCCCTTTAACACTTCTTATTTCCTCCATTTTTATCACTACCCCTGGGCTTGATGGTTTCTCCTGCCTATTCAGGATGATCTCCAAAATATGTGAGATGACCTGAGGGAGACCACTGCCTTGCTCACTCCCTTTCCTGCTTTCACCCCACATCCTCTTGTCCAATCTGCAAACAAGATAACATTTATGGGTTCTTTGGTTCTGAACCAAAAAAAGCTTTGCTTTCCATGTTCACAAATAAAAATATTTTGAATTTGTGAAAACAAAATGTATATTTATGCTTAGGTCTTTTAAAATGGCCAAATGTGCCAGAGAGCATAGACTGTCAGGCGAGTGGAGATCATACTTTTAAGAAAGCTGAGTCAGATTACTGAAAGTTGAAAACTGGCTAAATAACACCCAACAATTCTAACTTAAGTCACACCAAGGAGAGAATAATCCCTGGAACCTCATTTTTTTTCTGTTGGTCAGCAAATAATGATATAATTGCAGTTGTGCTGATAATATTGTAAGGCTCTACACTCGTTTATGTTTGCTTGTGTTGGAGTGAATTACTGTTTAGTAATTATCTTGCCAGGGTCTTGAGTCTGGAGAAATCTCCCATGCTTAAATAATCAAGTGAATACCTTTGCATGTGTGCCTGAAAATCAAAGTAGAAGCATAATGCTCATCTTGATGAAAAAGTTGAATAAATTGGCAAGAAACTAGGAAATTAAATAAGATTTTTGTACAGCATATGGACTTAGCCAGTTTCAGCAGGTGTGGAGGAGTGCAGAGTATTTTGAGCGGGAAGACCTGAGGTACCTCATGAAGGACAGCAGAAGGGTTTGAGTGGGAAGCCAAGATACCTTTGCAGGGACAATTCCTCTGTGTTTTTGTAGGAAACTACTTCAGCAAGGAGAGCAGAGCAGTTTGAGCAGGGAGTCCTGAAGTACCTCAGCAAGGTGAGCAGAGGGGTTTGAGGTGGAAGCACTGAGGTGCCTCAACAGGGACAGCAGAAGGGGTTGTTTGGGAAGTCCTGAGGAACCTCAGCAAGGAGAGCAGAGGTACTTTTGCAAGGACAATTCCTGTGTCCAGGTAGGAAACACTGTGATGCCTGAGTGGGTACAGCACCAAGGTGAAATGGTGATTTGATGAAAGCAGTTCCAGTGTTTTGTTGGGAAGAGCTGAGGTATCTCAGCAGGGATAGCAGAGGAGTTTGAGAAAGAAGCCCTGAGGTACCTCTGGAAGGACAGCAGAAAGGTTTGGGCAGGAAGCTATGGTTTACCTCAGCAAGGACAGCAGAAGAGTTTGGGTGAAGCCCTGAGGTATGTCAGTGAGGAGAGCTGAAGGGTTTGGGCAGGAAGCCCTGAGTTTCCTCAGCAGGGAGAGCAGAGGAGTTTGAGTGGGAATCCCTCAGGTACCTCTGTGCAGCAAGCAGAGAGGAATGAGCAGGAGGAACTGAAGTGGTACTAGTGTGTTTAGGCAGGAAATACTGAGTTATCTGAGGACTGCAAAAGCATTTGGGTGACAGCTACTACGTAATTGATATAAAGGGTATACCAGCTGATTCACTGGGTAAAAAGATCTGAAGAGTTATGTGAGAAACCTAATGAATCCTCTGGGTGAAGGGGTAGCATGGAACAGGTAGCCCTTGAAGTAAGAACAGTATGAGTAAGAGCAAAAAGCTGAGGAAAATCTTTGCTGGAAAGGGGAAAAAAACCATAAGTTAGTGTGTGAAGGGACAGGTCTAACCTAGCAAGTGTACAAAGCAGGAGACAGGACGAAGATTTCAGTAGGAAATGCCAAAGCTGCTTTCTTGACTACTACTGGCAGTTCTAACTCTAGGTGCTAGGTAAAATATATTAGAGATGAATCAAGAGCCATACCTCATTGTTTGAAACAGCTTAGGAAAAAATAATGCTGCATCAAGGAAAGAAAACAATCTCATCAGACTTTTCAGATCAGCTGGGGACAAGAATTTTGAATTATACTTACAAAAGCAGTAATTCCTAAAAAATTGAGAAAGTAAGCCTTAAGCTCCCAACCTAAAATTTTTATTATTTAGTATCCTTACAGCACAAGAAAAAATATGGGACTGAGACAGAAAGAAAATTTGTAAGAAAGCAGAGCAAAAAGAAGGAGAAAGGAGAATGGCATTCGGGGCGCAGGGACCAGCCCATAATCAGGGCACAGATCATGTAAGAGCATGGCTGGCCCCATTGATGGCCTGCCTGCCTTTGAGCCGGGTGATTCACCCTGTAATCAGGGCTGGGGCCTTGGCCTGTTTTTGGCCCTTTGCTTTCTTGCTCCTGGTGCTGCCTGGGGAGAGTGACAACCCTGTAAGCATGGTGAATGTCACTGTGTCCTCACTGGAGGGGGACATTGAGCTCTCTGGAACCCATTGCCTGCCCTGTAAGCAGGGTAGAGCACTTACGCCCATAGCTTCCTGCCTGCTGGCCATGTGGCCAGGGTGAGCACCCTGTAAGAAGTGGGGTGTTTCGCAGCATTGGCCAGCGTGCAACCTGTGGAGCTCTCCGTGGTCATCATGAGTGGCTTATCCTCCATGCCGCTTCAGTGCAGGTCTGACCTCATCCTCCTGCTCGTGGGTGAGAGCATCGGTGCCTTGACGCTGGCTGCCCTGGCTTCTCTTCCTCTGCTGGGAAGGCCTTTTAGATGTATGTGCTTGTAGCTGCCTGTGTGTGTGCGTGTGCCTGGCTGCATGTGTGAGCTTCTTTTGACTGAGTTTCAAAATCACTGCAGTATAGAAAAATGAGGCTTCCCAACACCGGGAGAAAAGAACCCTATGTGTTAGCAGATAGGTCCTGCCTCACACCCTGAGCAGAGGGAGAGTTCAGGCTTGCCCCTTCTTTCTGTGGGACAGACCTAGGCATAATGGTCTGGGCAATGGGACCTCCCTGTAATCAGGGCTTCACAGTCTCTGCCTATGTGGAGCTCAGTAAGTGCCCTATAAGCAGGGCTCAAGGGCTGCAGTGCTGCAGCCTGCTGCTTTAGCCAGCAATGACCCCTGCGCCCATAAGTAAGGGGCAGGTGGAGGAACTGCTGCTGCATGCAGGGGCAGTCCAGGATTTTGTACTGCTTTCTGTCTTGGTATGACCACTCCTCAGCCAGCGGGGTCAAGGTTTCTGCCTGGGCTCCTTAAGACACATAGTGCTGCAGCCAGGATGGCCAGCCCATCCTGTGGGTGTGGGCTGCTGGAGCCTCCCACTGTGGGGGGCTTGGTACTAGCACTGAGCAGCCAGGGTGGCACCCCTGTCAGCAGGGTGCTGTGCGTCCCCTATGCTCAGCTGGAGCTTTTTGGAGCAGCCCCCTGTAAGCAGGTAGGCAACTCCTGCCCCAAGGCATGGGGCAGAGGTCTGGGGAGCAGGTGGTGCCATCTCTGTAGTCAGGGCTAGCTCCCCAGCTCTTTGGGTAGCCTCTTGCCACTGTACTCCACTGCCTGGCTGTTGAGTCATTTCTGTTGCTCTGGGGGAAGGTAGAGCTCATTGACCCCCTCCACCCAGATACTGACCTGCCCATAAGGAGGGTCCATGTCTCTGCAGCTTCCTGCCCAGCTGGCAGCCTGCTTGGTATGAGCACCCTTTAAATCTGGTCAAAGGAGCCTTCTCTGCCCTTTGGGACCAGGGCTGCCCTGTAATTTAGGGACTGGCCTATGCCCTGTGGTCCCCGGCAAGTCCCCTGTAAGCAGGGCTGGAGCCTGTTCCGCCGCTGCTTTTCCTGCCCAGCTGAACACACCCAGAGTGCCAGCCTCAACACCAACTTGAATTCTGCAGCTGCAGCTCTTATCAAGGCAGCTGGGCAGCTTCCCCCAGTGGAGGCTGGGTCATTATAAGCAGTGGCTGAGCAAAGGGATCCTGGTCCCAGGGCATTTTGGAGTGGCTGGGAGGAAGTTACCTGTGTTACCTTTGTGACAGGGCAGGGAGCTCTGCTCTCTCTGCCTCTGGTCTTTGTGCTCCCTCAGCTGGCTAGTGAGAGTGATGGCCGTGTAAGGAGAGTGAGAGTCACATGGGGATTGTTCATATTACTGAGGTCTCTGGGGTGGGACACATCCTGTGGGCTTCATGCTCTGCTGCTGTGCAGTGCGGTACAGAATGTGAGTGCCTCTGTGGAGTGGGTATTTCACAATGCTTGTGCTTGTGGGACAATGGGGCAGCCCTTTTTTTGTGCAAACAGCACCTTGACCTCCCTGTAAGAAGGGTTCAGATCTGTGGGGCATCAGTGCCCTCTTGTTAGCTGGCTTCACAGCCTACCCTTGCCTGTCAGGGTTTGTGTCACAAGACTCAGCTTTGTGGGATGCATGGAGCCTCAGACCCAGAGCTGACCCTCTTGTCGGGGTTTGGCTCCCTGCCTTAGGGGCTTCATGCCCTGTTGGCAGGCAAGCCAGCACAGCAGCCTTGTAATGTGGGTGGATGCCATGGGCCCAACACCCTCCCCTCCCTGTGGAGGGACAAGGGGAGCCCTTTGAAGGATAGAGCAACGTGAACAGCTTTGTAAAACAGGGCAAGAGATGTCCTCTGTGCCTTGATTTTGGCTGCTTTAGTGAGCAGGACAGAAGGAAGACTGTGTGAGGATGGAAGAAATTCCTTCCTATCATTGCTTCTGGCACGATCATGTCCCACACCTAGAAAGCGTGCTCAGAGTTCTAGACCTCTGCTCTCAGCCTTGTCCCTGGTCAGAAGATGACGTACTTCCCTGGGGACTCTGCACCTGTTCCTAAGGGTGAAGAAGTGGAAAGCACTGCATAAGCAATAAGACAAATATCTTGATGGCAAGAATCATACTATTCAGAAAAAAATAAAATTCAAGCAACTGTTTGTGGCAGTAATGCACTGCTATAATGGATTCCTGATTTATTTAACATACTTGCTACTCTCTTTCAGCTCTAGCAATAATCAATAATCCTCCCCTCATGGACTCTATACAAATTTTCCTCACAGGGAATACATTCATAACTAGTATTTGATTACAATCATATTATAGAGATGTGAGGAAAATATATTATGCTATTCTTCATAAAGCCTGTATGCCACATAAAACAAGTATAACTCTCAGTCATGTCACCTCCCATAACTTAGGCTATGAAGAACATGACAAAATTAATCAATTCTTGTTAGTCCCAGTACTAAATACTGTATGAACATATAAATAAACAAAAAAAACCCCCATGTTATTCTTGTCCATGCAAAGTACACATTCGAGCCCTAAGAACTTTATTAATTTATTTTCTGTAGATAATCTTACTCCGTGTGTCTTCACTCCCTTTTCCTGACGGTATTTGTGAGCCCTTGAAGAATCACTGACTTCGAGACACAAGAGTGTAAAGGGCGGCCACCACCGTAGCTCAATTAGCCAGTGGCATAATGTAAGTATTTTCACCCTGGCCAACTGTTTACTGAAAATGATATTACCAGCCTGGGTTTACACCTAGTATAAGCCTCCTGTTCAGTTTGAGGGTAATTTTCCTGTGTTCTTTACACATCTGCTAGAGTATAAAGAAATGCAGGGAAGACTAGCAGTGACCTCTGCAGTAGCAAGGGAGTTGACAACATTTTCCTTTCTCCAATTGTGGGTTTGATGCCCATACTCTTAACATGTTCACTCCTGCTTCCTAAGAACTGGTGGCTATCTTGAGAGCTATATAATGAATCCATAAACAGTGTTAGAAGCAACAAAGTTGTATATGTTAGCCTCCAGCAATTTGAGCTGGAGCATAACAGTTGTTCTGTTTCCATTGGATACAAGGCATATCACAGTAACAAACTGTTAAAAAACCCACTAAACTCCAGCAGCACACATATTATTCCAAAGCTGAAAAATCTATGTAGCTTCATGCTAATGAAATGTGTCTTAATAGTAATATCTTTGTAGAAAAAATATTGTGGAAATAAAGGTAAAAGAATGCTGCTATGGGACCCAGACTGGTATTAAAATGTAAGGGCTATTTACTGATAAAATATCAATAATGCCACATAGAAAAGGCCTAGGATAAAACACATTTTTAATGTATTTATCCTCTTCCATACATGCAGAGCTCACCATCACAACAGTTTGATTATAGTGGGGAATAAATATGTTTGTATCTTTCTTCATTCACCAAGCATTTCCCAATTACACGACACTGACACTAAGTTGAGCACTTTTGCTGTGTTTGCTAGTTTTGATTGATTTCACATGAAGAATAATAAATACGAATGATCTCTGTCATATTCCTTGTCAGCATGTTTGACTATTACTGCTTTTACTCTAAGAACTTACTCTGTTAGAAGAGAATGCTTGTGCCATCCATACATTTCACTGTGGGAAATGCAAGTTACTGTTATTATCGAATTACTTGGTACATACTGTAGAAACAATGCCATCTAATTTTGCGATAAATACAACCTACAAGAGGGAAGAGAGAGAACTCTCTATTTTCATATTATGTTTTGAAATAGCAGTGAAAATGTTACTCTAAAAATGGTAGATTGGCAGTCTTGAGGAACAGAACTCCTCTGTCTATGAAGAACAAGGAGGGGGAGAACTCTGTTTTCACAGGACTTTTCATTCTTGTCCAATTCATTTAACAGGAGTTATTGATGGCCATTTAGTCATTATTAGTCTCTGTTATATTTAGACTAGCTATATGAAGGATAAAATTACAGTTGTTACAGAATTACCCACTAAGACATCTCTCCAGGAATTAGTTTTTCATAGCACGAGTGCTTGAGATAAACAATTGCTTCATTAACGTAGTCCTCAATTTTTTGCCCTTCAGTTTTGCTTTACTTAATTAGGTAATGCTCAGATTGAATGAAGCCACCTTCTAAGGCTTCGTCCTGTGAGCTGACTTGTCCTTATTGGTTCTTACTGAAATCCGCCGCCGTCCCTCCCAGCCCCCCAAGGCACTGCTCTTGATTGTGCAATCTCTGATACACAGTAAATGTACCGATTTAAATGGCCTGTAGAAGGTCAAGCAAATGAATATCGCGGTTATTCTAGATTAGATGTGAATGTGAACACATAGGGTGTATACACAGCAAAGAAACTATCTCAGGCTATCCTCTGTAAGAAATGAAAGCCTCATTAAATGGAGTAAAATAAAGATTTATGTATCTTGTTTCTTGAGATGTCTAGTAAGTCAAGGTGAGTATGAGTGCAAGTAAAAATGAAGCCCACATTGCTGCAATAAAAGTGATCTATTTATTGTCCAACATAGCCTGTGCGAATTTAGTAATTGCTTTTGTTCTGCTCGTGAGTAACTGGTGATTTTCAGATGTTTCTTTGTTCCATGTAACACTCTTTAAAATAATCTGGTACTAAGAGCAGATGATGATGCAACTTGGGAACATTTGCATAAAAAGTTGGTTGTGCGTCAGGATACTAGTGAAAAAAGTATCTTCTATAGAGTTTCAATTAAAGACGGAATGATAGTCTGTTAGAGTACACCTTTTGAACAACTTTTCATATACCACAATGCTGGTATAACTTCAAATGCTTAACTAACTTTCTGACATTAGCAGAAAAGTGTACTATAACGAGTACAAATTAACAAGGCTTTGGATTTATTTGGTGGAAAAAATGCTGTGTGAAAAATTCATTGTTGAAAGTGATTATCAGTTACTGATAGGCATTCAAAGTGAAGCAAATAATTTCAAACTAGGACAAATGGCTAGCTCAACTTTGTGCAAAATAGCTTATCTGGTATAAAACCAAATTCTGCCTAGACTGCAGTACATTATCTATTTTATCTCTGAACTTACAAGAGATATTATCACTGTTGCTGAAGTTCTGCCTTTTCTCAAGGAATTTATATTGGCATTTAGAAGACAAACATGCTATCTTTAATAGTACTGCATGTTAACAATTTTTTTTTGTACTTATCTACGCACCACTTTCACTAGAAACTAAAGTAAACCTGTATTAATGCTGCATAAAAACAGCAGTAGCCACTTCATTTTCCATGAGGTATTAGAAAATAAGAATCATCTTTTAAAGTCTCATCCAAAGCTCATTCATGGTCAATGGAAAGATACTTTTTTTCCTAATGGAAAACTGCTATTATTTAATTTAAAACAAAAGCAAAGCAAATTCAGTCTTTTTTTTTTTTTTTCTTTTCTCTTTCAAGATGATAGATAATGCAGTGAGTAAATTATTACTGTGGTATTCAGGATGACATCACAGACTTACTAACTGATATCATAATTATTTTGTGTGGGATAAGACATACACTTTCTGCATTTTGTTTTCCTTTTGGCAAAATAAAGACAATATAACTTTCCTATTTTTATACTGTATTGTTAGGATAACTAAATTGAATATTGTATTAAGTACATCACCAACTACATTTGTAAAGTGATAATAATAACAGAAAGACTGATATACCTGCATTAAATTTATAGAAGATATGATGAATTCAGATACCATGGCTACCCTAAGAGAGAGACATTTCCTAATCTTCCATGAAATCATATTGTAAAATCTCAGGGGCAGTTCCTACTCCTAGCCCAATAAGTAGCAGAAAGACTTTTTGCCCAACTGCTCATAACCTTGAGAATTTCAATTAATTGTGTATTAGTTGAAATGCTTTTAATAAACACAAAATACTTTATTGTGTATTAAATTTCATCCAGCCTGTATGCATCTAGAAGGGAGCATAGTGGTATGGAACAAAAAGTGGGTAGAGTAAAAAAGAAACCAAAAAAACAAAAAACAAAACAAAACAAAACAAAAAAACAACCGAGTAATAAAAAGCATTACATGAGAGTCAGGCTATATAAGAAAGGAAATATATCTATGTATGAATTTTCTGTCTGTTTATTAGAGCATGCATCTGTGTTCTATAATGGAAATAAAATTGGGGGCAGGGGGAAAGAGAAGTAAGGCATGTTATTAGGTTAAGGTTTGGGGAAGTGAGCTGCAGAAACAGAATAATTCATAAGACAACGCTCCAGTTCTGTTAAGGTTAACTTTTGATTTCTCTGTAGCTTCCTCACTGCCTAAAGTTCACATTAATATTTTCTCACTTTTAACCTCTTTCCAGGGCAAATATTTTCATAGGCTTCTTGATAGTACCAGCAATCACTGATCCTGGCACAGGAACTGAGGAACAAAAGATATAGAAGTGTTTTCCATTGACATAACCACCTATTCTCTGTCTTTCTTGGCAAGGACAAATTAAAAACAAAATAGTGACTCAAACTAGAGAGTCTCAGTTTTTAAGTCATTTACCTTCAATACAGCACTAACAGAACATTTAACTTTCTGGAGGTCAATGCATTAATAAAAAGAAAAGAAAAAAAAGGAGAAAGGTCAATAATTTGTGGTTCTTGCTACTGCTTTGCTCCCCAACTTGCGCTATGTATAGAAAGGTCAAGCACTGTTATATTAAAGCACAGCAAGTTCTCTTCCAAGAGAGTTTGCAATTTCTGGGACTCTTCTCCACTTACAATTGAACTGTTTTGATAATAGGACAAAGACTATAGCCAAAGTAAGGGCAAGAAACAAACAAAATAAAATGATGTCCTACACAGTGAATCTCTGGTACAAAAATAATATTTACTGTAATTATAAATAATAAATAACTACTTGTTTCTAATTATGTTATCCATAATGAATAGAAAAAAAGATTAAAACTTCAGAATGTTATTCTTATGAGATAGATAGTAAAAACAGATTCACTTCTTGTGAACTGATTTAAAATTCAAGTGATCCCCTACTTCATACTGAGTAAAAATGGCCAATCAGAATAAAAATGATAGACTTTTTTTAGGTCAATGTGGGGAAAAAAATCAGATTTACCAAATATTTGTTGCCAAGCAGAGTCTATTTCAACAAGACACAAGCGATACTATCAGATGAGAAATAAAAAACCACAACCTTTCTCCCTTTTCAAAGAGTTTCTTCTCAAGTATCCATATTTTCACAGAATCAGATCAAAACAGAGTTCTACTAAATTATCTATTAGTATTTAGTGACTATCTTTAGGACAATCATTTTAGCTTCTTGTCAAAAACTGCATTGTTGAAAACTGTGAGCATGCCCAAACAGCTCCTTTCTCAAGTCACTAAGTCTTCTACCTTTTTCATGTTGAAACTGTCTGGAAAATAATTTATTTATAGACCATTATTTGCCCTGTAACTGCATATATCCAACATAAAATTATTCCACAGATAGACAAATGCCAGGCTTACATGAAACACTTTGGCAATAGACTTAAAAGCCTTAGCTCTGTGCTTCATCCATGGCTACAGACCCTCCACATCACCAAAGATTTCATATTATTCTCTGTTATGCAAAAACATTAGTTAAGGATGAAGGTGATGTGGATCAAAACATCTTCACTGGTTTTGAAAGTGGATGCATGGAATGGTTATACAAAGATTAATATGATTTATCTTTGTGAAACTATTTCAGATTATGAAAGGAAAAAGCAGTTACTACTGAAACATAGTCACTTGGAGGTCACAAAGATAAGAAAAATGTTACAATTTTTTTTTTCTTGCTTTAATCTTTTATGCCTCAATTGATAAACCTGTTCTCCCCTTGGCCTATCACTACATGAGAACAATAAATTTCTTTAACTAGCAATAACATATACTGTACCAAATCAAAACACTGCTTGTTGAAGAAATATGCTATCTAAATAGCATTACTTTCCAAATGAATTTTCCTTGGTTTGTTTCAGCATTTTGCCTAGATACTGGTTCATTAATCTCTTGAGAACTGAAGACTTAATAAAATGTTAATAATCCTAATCCTAATCCTTATAGTACCTAATAGTAGATAGGCACACACAAAGTATTACAGAAAGAAAATATGCAGAATACCATATAAATACATAATCTTCTTACGGCTATTATTCTACTGTTTGTTTGTCATTTTTGCTTTACTATAATATACAAAGCTTAGCATTACAGGAACAGTTACATAGATGGCAAAGTAGTTTACCAGGTATAAGGAATTTTACAGTTTAGTATTCTAGTTACTTATATATATATATATATTTTTTTTTTTTTTTAAACAAAAAAAAAATAAAGTTTGTTTTCTTATATTGAAACCATTTTCCAGTATTTAGACTTCCAGGGATTTCTTTCATACATGTAACTGCATCAGGAAAGATTTAAGCAATTATGGAGTCATTTCAATTCAAAGACATTATATATTATTTAATTCTCCCCCCACATACCTTTGTCTACCAGCAGCAGCAGCTCAAGGAATGTGTATTTTAGTTTCTTTGAGTATCTCTATTTGGGAAGCATGGTATTCATTTCACAAACTACTTACAGATAAAGCTGAGGCAATTCAACTGAAATAATGTTGGAAATGAACACAGGCAGCATGCTGTCAATGTTTGACAGCAACAAATAGCTCAGGTTTGAGTTTTATTTGAAACAAATAAATTGAAACACAGTTTGGTTTAATGAATGGCTCATTAGTGGTTGTGAGATCTGTATCCCCCATTTTACCACTAATTTATTGAATGATTGTGGCTGAATTGCTTTCACTTTTATGGCTGCTGTTTACCCATCTTTTTCCCTCTTTCTCATTCTTGTCTATTTAAGACTACAAGGTCTCTTAATGTGGTGTAGTCTGAGTTCTCAAAGCTATAAAGCCTCCAACTTACATTCTAGTACTGTAATAATTTGACTTCAGAGGAAAAAAAAAATTAATGAATTCCAGTTCCCCCCTCATTTGTCTCAGTCACCTGTTCTTGCTCCTGACAGATCTCATATTGGGCAAAAATATTGTTTTTGTAGCTGTGATGTGAACTGAACTTGGTTAAAAATAAACAAAAAACCAGAATTTTAGAGAAACACTTTAAAAGCTAAATCAGTTCAGTGATCCAGTATGCAATACCACATTCCAGTCTCAATAATTATTTTGGCTATCTAAATATATTCTATAGTTGTATTTGAATATTGCAGTCCTCATTTCTTATCTTGAACTTGTATATAACCTTATAATGAAGGGCTAAACTTTTGTTAGTTTCACTATGAGATTCACGGGAGTTTTAGATAAGGTATACAAACAGTGATCGATGTATCAGAGATGTTGTCAACATTATATTTCCAAATAAGTTATATATGATAATCAGACAGAAATTTGTATTTTCAGGGATTTTAACTAGGAAATTTCCCGAGGTGCTGGGAGGCAATATAAGATGTTTGGCTCAAAAACTTCTTTCCTAGATCTTCAAAAAGAATTTGTATATTTAGCTTTTAATTTTTTTACATCCTGTTAGCTGAAGTTTTAATGTTTTTATGCATAGGTTAACAATAATGGACAGCCCTGTTGGATATCATGTCATGAGGAAAGGTGGTTAATATTATTGCTCTTTATCTATCAATTACAATGTAAGAAAGCAGAATGAGGCATTCTGCTGACATTTCTTCCTCATTCTGAAAATCACTGATTTAGAGCTATTTAAAATACTTATGCAAATGGACATTGCTGGCACAAGAACAAATGAATATAAATTATCACTGGTTAAATGGTAACCTAAAATTAGAAGAAATTTTTAATGAGAAGAGCAAGAATAACTTAGAAATGCCTTCCCATAAGACCAGGAATATGGAAATGTGTCTCGATTTAAGCAAAGAATTAGGATAAGTTTATGTACAACTTTATTTGGTGCCACAATGAGAAAATTCGGGTCCCTACAAGATCCTACAGTGGGCCATATTGCTATATTACCCTGGAGAGCTATATATTCAATGAATTAAAAAAAATAATTTCCATTTTCAATATCAACGAAATAGGAGTGAGCATAATTCATATTTATCCTGAGCATAGAGGTTTTTTTCTCATTTTTAAATTTGAGTATTTCTAGGATACCGCAGGTTTAGATTTAGAAGAAGAAAATCTATGATAGCCTGAGCCAATGGAACTAAACCTTATGCTCACTAGCAAAAGGTATTAAATTTAAATAACTTTGCCTTGTATGACATAGGACAAAGCATTCTCTTTTTAATTACACTGCTCCTTTAAAGCTACTTACCTAGATAAATCTATTGTAAACACATGTAGCACACGTGTATGATACATATTTGGCCGTATAAAGTATTCATCATATAAATTAGCTTTCGCACAGTGATACTGATTAATGCAAACTTAGGTCAAATGTGACCGTACACAAGTTGTGTAAAATTCTGTTAACTGATTTACCTGAAGGAAAAGTTCAGAATCTGAAGACCAATTTGTTCGGTTTTAATAGATGAACACCAGAAATAGTTATCTCTCTCAAGATATTATGTTACTATTTTCTGTACTTGTCATGCATACATTTCTAAAGGACAGAATGACTTCTGTATGCGTAACAGCTAAACATCTTGACAGCTACTGCTAGTCCATTTCATTGCAGAAAAATAACACCGTGTCATTTTTAACTTGTGTTGATTTCACTTGCACCCTAATGGAGATCAAAATGTTAATTGCTCTAGTAATTGCAACTTTGATCAATAAGAAAAAAATAAATCTGTCATTTACGAATGTCTGTCTTTATTAAACACCAAATTAAGTCATCTTGCTGTTCTGGAAAGGGTAAGTCTTTTATTGCAAAGAAGCAATGGATCAAATAGGCTTTGTCGTAGCTTTCAGATAGTAATCATGCTTTAGTATTTAACGTATCATAGCAATTATTTTCAGTTCTGTAAAGTTACCTGTCATTCTTCTGTGGAACGCTTGATTACAACATGAAGGAGGGAAGAATTTTAAATTAGGAGTGTGCTCTGTATGATTAAAAAAAAAAAGACAGAAAGTGTTTTTTTCCAAAGAGCACTGGACATCAGTAAGAAAGGTCTAAGAGGACAATTTTAGAAGCAGTCGGGTGAAACAGAACAAATGAAACATTTAGGATGAACATTAGGAATGTTTTACTAACACTGAGATCTGCTAAATTCTAAATAGTCTCCCCTGAGTAAATTGCTGCAGCCCATTTTATAGAAACTGGACAAAACACTTAGACTTGTTTGTTATGACATGCTCTCATGCTGAACATAATGATGAAAATGCGTTTGTTCTGGTTTTAAATATCTGAGAAAAAAGGAGAAAAATATAGACTCTTGTGGCACATGTCAGAGCTTCAGGGATGGGTGGAGTAGATTGATCTGCATACCCAGAATTACATAAGCTCTTCCTCTGCACTTGTGTGCTTCAAAATACTCCTGTGCTTGAAGACAAGCAAGAGAGTTGCAGGTCTCAAAAGAATTAATCTCAGCATAACTTTCGTGATTTTGTTTTGAGGAATCATTTCAGACAAATGACTTTAAGCATCACTATATTATTATTTTGTAATACTATTCCTGCAAAATTTTATCTTTCAGTATAAGTATATACAGTCATTAACTTCATCCAACCATTGCACTATACTCTTTAATGTTCTGCTTTCTATCACTGAAATTTACATTAAAAATAAAATTTTAAAAAATCTTGAATTACAAAACTACTTAAGTCACACTTGAAAATCAACTTTCTAAATATAGGTTTCCAATCTGTGCTAGATAGGTTCCATTAAAAAGAAAGGACAGAAGGCTAGATTCAAATATTCCTTTCAAGAAAGCAAGTGTTCTTTCATTGTGTGTGGTTTCTAATAGAACCGCAAGAAGTGCGTGAAGAATACACACCAATACAACATTATTATACTTAAGGGAAGATAGCCCTCTAACATGAAAAATTATTTCTCTGGTAGTGATTTTCATTGACCCTGAGGGATGGTTTTCTTTTAATTGCACCTAATAAGCTGGCTAGAATATCAGTTCTCTCATTTCCACACAAATTATCTCTTGTATAACTAGAAGGCTGAAGGGATGAGAGAGAGCATAAACCAGATCCAATTTCCACATCACCAGAAGTGTCAGAAAACAGCACTTTCATTTAGGAAAGATTTTTTTAAATTAGAATTTTACTGTAAAATAGTAGAAAGCAACTTTAACGGATAATTTCTCACAGGCACATTCGCAAATTTGTATGCAAAGAAAAAAGAAAAAGGAAAGGTGAATGCACATAGAGTCTCTTATTTTTAAATGCATTTATATGTTGCTGGATGACATTTTACTGCCCCTTCAAAGCAAGCGATGTATTTTTATCATTGCCCCAGTGGAGGATTACTAACACAGGAGCAGCCATATGCTTACATGATGAAGACTGTTTTTACTCCAGTGAAGCCTCTGTAAAGTAGACCAGCTAAGGATATGATTCTGATCCAAAATCCATTGAAGTCAGTGAGACAGCCCTATAGCTATTAGTTGAGTTATAGAGTTAAATGTCTTGCCTGAAATCACACAGAAAATATGTGGTAGCCAAGGTCTGAATCTGAGTAACTTAAACTTTACATTAGCATCATTGGTATCAAATTTAAGATCTATTACTTTTTTTCTTTACTTTGCATAAAGATCAAGCAAAATCACAGTCACTAAACAATAAGGCAAAATCTCACGCTGATCTCTCTTCACTTTTCTGGGGACTGAAATTAAACCATAATGAAAACCATGAAAACTCTGTAAAGACATATGAACTCAGACACAAAAGTATACTGAAATACAAGGGAATACATGTAGGAAATCAAGACAAATTGTCCCAGAGACAAGCATCTTCAGATCACTTCTTGTAAAGGATTTAAACTGTATACAGTAGAAATTTTTTTTGCCTACTTCAGCAGTGGCTTCGATCTGAAAGTACCTGTCAAAGATATTAATCCTGTGGGATGATAACTGTCTAGTTGTTTTAATCAAGAGTATGGAACTTTAAATGTTAGGTGACTCTTGGAAAGCCCATTTAGCTCTGGACTTTAGCATGAATTTTTCTATTGCTTTAGGACTGCATGTACAACTACTAAGTTATTCTGAGGTTTATATTCAACTTCCAAACATGCACTCATGCTGTAAAATAATCTCTATTTCTAGGACTTGCTGAATCCCTTTTAAATTTGGTTATGTTTAATTTACACTGGCTTTCTATAAATAAGGGCATGACATCTCCTATAATTAAACTAAATGCACAGTCTCCTCCTGTATTTGATCATTTTAGCTCCTTGTTTTTGTTAGAGCTGACCCTGACTTTTGACTAAGAATACTCCTCTCAGCAGCAGCTATTGGCTAACAGTTCTGTACTCACTAAATACTTCTTCAACATTGTCTTTAAACATATTTAGCTTTCCAAACCCTTTATTAGTATTTGCAGTACTATCTGGACAACATTATACAGGAAGTCTCTCTGTTTTTCAAGTTTTGATACAAATACTGCAATACAGTTTACCATACCAAAAACTTAGTGGCATCTCTCAGGTATTAATCTATACATGTTAATGAGGACCCTGTTTCTGCAGTGATCTGTTGTAAAATTTCCTACCTTAATTTCTTTGCTAAATGTGTAACTTTTACCATGCTTAATTACGTGGTTTTTTTTTTTTTCATTTACTTCTAGCTTAACCATTATTGAAATTTTCCCAAAATTTGGTTAAGAGAAAAACAACTAAACAAAGATTGGTGGGAAAAAAAATCATATTATGAATGAATAAATGCAACGAATTATTGCCAAGACTTGTTGCAAATTCACCTATCCCTATTAACTGTTTATGGAAAACTGAAGATTTTCAATGGGTGTGATTCAAGCTTTGGAGAAAATGAGAACATCTATGCATATATATTTGAGAGCTAATGAATCAACTGGAAAAACAGATGTTTAACTGATTATGTGTGGAACACTGCATTAGCAAATAAGATTAGAGGTTTTCTTCTGTTTGAAGCAGACTTATCAGCTAAAATATTCTTCACTGACATAAGCAGTGAAAAAATTGTCATCAAACTGTATCTCTTCAACTTACCAGATTTTAGAAAAAGTGGTGACATGAAGCCACCTATTAAGGAGATGAAACTTTCAGGTTAGGTATATGTAGCAGAGAAAGTGAGTATGAATTTTTCCCAGAACACAAGTCAGATTACACTGGTGAAGAATGGAGTGCCTGCCAACTTGTGTAGTGACTTGTGCAAGTGACATCACTACCTGCTTTAGGCATGGTAATGCAATATAAAAACTTGTCATGTAACATTCTTCATTTATAATGAAAAACAGGAAAATGAAAAACAAAACTTGGTCCTAATACAGTAATGTATTTAATGTGCTTTTTAGAACAGTATTCATCTGTGATATGATATCCATCTATGATATCATTGATGACATTTTTGATACAAGAGGCATCAAAATACATTTCCTGCCTTCAACAAACTTTGGCTCAGGCTCATTCTCAGCCAGAGATAGTGTCTTTGCAATTAGCACCCTTTGATGCATGTTTTTCTTCCGTGAATAAGTCTGCGCCTTCACAGTTTAATTACATGCCCTGTGTAGCACACCTAAGACATATTTTTCATAGTGTTCATTTATGATGCTTGGCAGTAACAGTACTACTACAGCAGTGCTACTACACAGCAGATTTGTGTGGAGTCAGGTAGTACCTTTCTGAATAGGGATCATTACATGTTTGGGTACTACTAAGGCAGATGTATTTTGGGAGCATTGATGCCTCTCTTATTTGAACATTTTTCAAATACCTTAGCTTCAGGGACACTTATGGAAAACCTCTTATGTGAGCTGCAAACTCTGCAGTTCAAACAAATTCTGAATCCTTGCCCCCAGCTGTCCACTTCAATAACTCAGTAAGACTGAATGCACACACACACAAAAGGCTGTCATTGATTATCTGGGAAAGGGTTAACTTGACTGGTCCCACAAGACTCAACAGCTGGCAGAAGACTCAAGAGGAAGGATGGACCTTGGTCTCTCCTGTTATTTTAATTAAAATATAAAAATCACAGAATATCTTCCCTTCTTTCAAATAACTTATTAAATTAAATTAATTCCATGCATTCTACAGTTTCTTTCTTTCTTTCTTTACAGCTATTTAATTTTCTTCTTAAAAATGCATCCTTTTAAAATCAAGTATATATCCTGTGCAGAATGTGCTTATTAAAAATCAAGCTGTCTAAAATACCTCATATAACTCAAAATTTCAGAACACCCTGTGTCTGAAGAGGTACATTTATCAGAGCTGAATGCTCTGTTGATCCCTGTGCAGAAGACACAAAAGAAATTAAATGTCAGTTACTTAGAAACCGGAATTGATCAACCTCCTATATAATTATACTTTGAAAACAAAAATAGGAAGAAAGTGTGCCTTTGACATTAGGTTTTGGGTTGCAAAGGGGCTTATAATTAAAAATGGAATTTTCTTTAAAAGTTGGTTTCATATGGCACAGAGGAGAACAGGTATACTAGATTAAGAGTCCTGTTAGCTCAAGACTATCTCAAAAAAAAAAAAGATGGGCCTCCACAGGTAATGATCTGTCTTGTTAAGGACCAGCGGACTTCATTTGTTTTGGATCTACCATTAGTTAGTTTCATTTTATGCCTTGTTTTTTGCATCTGAAAGGAAAGTAAGAGTTATTTCCTATTCACCTTCTCATCCTACTGCTAAAAAAAGAAAAAAAAAGTGCATATGCTATCCAGACTAATCCATTTTGGTAGTATGGATTAAATTAATTTAAATTTTAATTTAAATCTGTGGGTGCTGTTCCATAGTATTTCTGCTTATTCATCCCCCTACAGGCATGACCTTGTCCATGAAATACATAGAGGAAAACTTACAGAAATTCATTGATGAGAAAAACTTACTGTAATTCATTGCTAAGGTTACCTTATGTCATAGCTCATTTCTGTAAGCCAAGCTTTTCTGTCTGTGATAATGAGAAAAGAGGCTTGCAATTTGTAGGGAATACCATTTCCTTCAGCAGCTCCCAAGAGTAGTGCTGTACTGAGGAAAGGTAAAGCTCCTTCAGCAGTTTCAGGTAATCTCAGCTGTTCTTGGTAGAAGATGAATTTTGTCACCTTTACTAGAATAAAAGGGAAGGTTTCTCATGTTTTTCAGTCTTTTTGTCAGAGATTAATCTGTGCAAGTAAGGGAGAGAGACAAGTAAAATCTGAGTCACACAGTGAGAGAGAGGCTTGCAAGGGAGCTGAAAGTAATCCCCAATTTAATGTTCCTGTGCCATTTTTTTTTAATAGAGATCCAATGTGAAATGGCAACTTCAGGAAGCATTAGGAGATCTGTATAGCTCAGGCCCATGTACAGTTTTGCCATTTCAATGTATGACTGGCTTATATATATTTTTGAGTCTTAAATCCACTTCATTTAATTGCTTAGAGTTATATCTAATTCTAGGCAGATAAACAACTCCACTAAAGTTGTTGATGGCATTGTACATACATACATTCTTGATGAATAGGAAGGCCTTCCATGAAAGAGAGAACTGACTTGGCTTCAAATACTACTGTAATCATTTATCTTCATCATAAGTTGTGTTTCTCTGACAGGAGAGGTGGTAGAAGTCTTGTGGAGGATGCACTCTAGGGGGTCTCTTCTACCTAGAGACAAAAAAAAAAAAAATCAAAGGTCTGTGATATACAGAAATATTTTCAAGGATATTGAAACTTGACTACTTGAGAGAGCTATTTTTTACTTTTTGTCTTCCAAAGTAGGTGAATATCTTATTTTTATTGCCACTGGGTATCCAAAAGGACATCTGGTGTGCTCAGATGCCAATGCAATCAGACAGTGCTCTCAAAAGAGAGATGCTAGCTGTCTCTTCCTGTGATATGGTGTGGGAAATGGAAGTAAACTTGTTTTCTAATTCTTTTCAAAAATAATGTATTTTCTGGCATGGTGTCAGAAGAAGTATGATTTAAGACATCGGCATCTTCATTCAGAACATAACCAAGAAGTTAGTTTTATTTTGGATATATTCATATAAGTGTAAGAATTCAGCTTGAAAATTATCATGTATATTACTTAATACCTATTTTATGCATTTAGATAGCATGGTAAAAGATTAGTGAAAGAGGACTGAAAAGAGGTTAATTTACTACACGCACAGCTTGGATTGCTAACAATAAATGTGATTGATAAGGACCAGCTCATAAAGAAGCAGAACTACAGTCAGCATAGCCCTTGTGAATTAACTTTCAGTTTCTCCCGAGAGGGAAATAGCTTTTGTGTCCTACTTCATCCAGTTGGACTCTGAAAGCTTTATGATAAAAGTCTTTCATGTACTGACTTTATTTTTCTTCACGTATTCTTGTTCCAACTCAAACAGCTGTTTATAAAAACAGAAAAAAACCTGAAAACAAATTTTAAAAAACAGTTGAGAGATTCATTAAGGTACATAAATTCATTTTTAATTTCACACCCTTTCTTGAGAGCACTGCATTGCCAATACTATAATTAGGAAATAATAATCTGTGTGAAAGCTATAAGAAACGTAAAACACAAATAACAATAGCCACATGAGGGTTCAAAACTTTATTCCAATGAATGTGCCTGAAGATGCCATCCCTAAGGAACAGCTGCATTGTGACCTAGGAAACTTTAGGAAGGCATCTTCTCCTTGGATTCTGCCAAAGAGCACTTGGCAGGGAACAGGAGGACTGAAAATGTAAACGTGTACTTCACTTTTCCGTTCTCCAGATCATAATGTCCTCCACAGACTAGTTCAGACTCTAGTAGTTAGTGTTGACCTGTTAAGAAGAGTTACAAAACTCTCTAGAAATTGTGGAAATTCAAGAACCTTTTCTCCTGCATCAATATCATAGTCTGTGGAGAAGCAAGAGAGCCATCCATGTCAACTTGTGATTTATTCATGCCAAGGAAAGCAATTCGGCAGTAATAGCTCTTCACACACACCCCCCAAACCCAGTTACTATAAGCAGAACAAAATAAAAATAGAAACAGAGTACCATCAGCTGAGAGCACAGGCCAAGAACCAGATGGTTATTTAAAAATAATTATGAAAGCAAAAGCAAATAACTTTATTAAAAATCATTAAAAGGCTATGATCAGAGTAATTACTTGCATATATTTGTAAATAACTACAGTAATCATGCATTTTACTTGTGGGATGTCCACTCTATTTGTAGTCTTTCTGGTTTTGCTAATTTTACATGCTAATACTTGGGATGTTTTGCAAATGTCTGCAGGATGTCCTCCATAGGTAAAGAGATACTTATTCCATTCTTTGTTTTGGTAGAGCATATACAGAACTGCATGACTGATTAGATGCGCAGTAATTATATTTCACTTTATTTCTTTAGCTTCTTGAAGTCTCTAATTTTGTATAACATTATTGAACCAATACCCTGAATCATGACTGCATTATGTGCACTAAAAACAAAGTACAAATGTAACACAAAATTTCCCCCATTACTAACAAAAAGTCAGAGACTAAGGCAATAAACTGATGTCCCAAAATAAAAAAAAAAATAGTTTTTCTATTACGGTAATAAGATATACCTTTTATTTCCTCATCAGTCCCTAAAATGCAACTTACAGCCTTAAGCTGATACTGCAGCACACAGCCTCAGAGTAGTGATCTCAGCAGGTACAGCTACATGTTGAATTACAGGTATGTCACAAGCTCATAATGGCATATGAGCTGTCTGAGATGAAGCCAGATAACCACATTAGCACAGCAGTAGCCTAAGACAATACATTGGCTGACGGCTTGGATGCAGCGCTGCAATAGCACTCCGAGAGCAGCCTTTTGTTAGGGTGATCCTAACACCGGTTCAGACTTCAAGGTGAGAGATACGAAAGAAATGGAAAAAGGTTTAAGAGACGCCAATATTTCCTTGTCAATCCACTGAACATAAATCTAGCAACGGGCTTGGCATCAAAACAGATTGAGAAAAGAAAATATGGTGTTTACCAGCACCACTGAGGGCTCTGTAGAACAAGCAAGAATACAGGCACAATATAGCGAATAAATACAGGAACCTGAGTTTACCTTTAAGCGGTTGCTCTAACAAGTTAGACTAGGCCTACTTTAAAGCTGAACAAGGATAAAAATTGATTTTGTTTAAACGGAAACATATAGTAACCTGAATGGATGTACCAAGCTAAAGTGCGCCCTTTTAAAAACTGCGGAAAAAACCATTGACTACTATTACACTATCCAGAGAACAATCTACAAAGAGGTCAGACAGGAAAACTCTGGGGTTTGGCTCCAGAGAAAACCACAAGATTATAAAAAAGGATTGCAGCAATCATTCAACTTTAATGAAAGACATAGAAGTAACATAATCAAAAACCTGAAAGACCAGCTTTCACAATAGCAGATGAGAATCTGTAGTGAAGTATTTACAGACTCTTT
The DNA here is from genome assembly GCF_965183815.1 of Platalea leucorodia. Taxonomy (NCBI): domain Eukaryota; kingdom Metazoa; phylum Chordata; class Aves; order Pelecaniformes; family Threskiornithidae; genus Platalea; species Platalea leucorodia. The sequence continues at coordinate 66,419,591 of NC_138827.1, forward strand.
CTAAAAGGGCCATACATTGTGTACAGCAAGACTGAACAATATTGCTGACAGACCATGAAGATTAAATTCTAGCGCTGTAAATGAAGCACTCAGTAACATATTTTTTTCTGGCACAAGTTAGGGAGGCCAGGAGCTGCTGTTCAGCAGAGGCCCAGAACAACAGCATAGCTGGTAGAGATTCTGGTGGAAATCTGTATGTGCCATTTTGGCAGCTCAGAGAAGCATTTTTAAGAATTAGTGTGTGCAAACTGTTTGCATTGTCCTGGGCTTCTGGGAAAAGTGGTATAGAATTAAAAAACTACAAGCCTGAGTAAAGCCTTAAGAAGTTGGCTTCATCTGCAACACATGCCTACAAGTACTGAAACACTGCGCTGAACTGGCTCATCATCGCAACAATGCAATTCTTCTCCATTTTGCAGCTTTGTTTATTTGTTATAAGGCAGCCACAGGTTTACTCTATAAGTCTACTTAGTTATAGTGTGTGCTATTTCAGGGAAAACTTTTAAAAATTTAAATGCCTTCTGCTACAAAGAGAGATTACATTAGTTTGAACTGCTGACAGAACATATAAAACCCCCACATTTTCAATGTCACAAAAAACTCTTCAACAGCAGACAAGTTTCTATTACTGGAATAGGTCAGACTCCTGAGAAATGTTCAGAAAGAGCAGGGAACAAGACAGATTGGTGGCTATAATAAAAATACAGTACAAATACAGTAAATTCACCCATGTATCAATACAGCAACTGCTTTCCCAATAGATTTCTATTATTTCTGAAAACGTATCAGCCTGTGAGATTCTTAACTGTGTTTGTTTAAATAAGTACATAGGCAGATATAGCATTCATTCCAGTTATCTGAAAATGGTACCAGAGTTAAAACAAGAAATGAAACATCTCTTAAGTCCAGAGTCAGAGAGCAGTACTCACACAGTTAAGAAAACAAATCCAAAAGGAAAAAAAAAAAAAAAAAATCCATCAATTCACAAGGGAAAATTTCTGTTGACTAATGTGCGAGTTGGACAAGAAAAATATAACAAAAATATTCCAACGTTCTGTCTTTATTCTTTCCTGTGATGGTGAAAACAGCCCTTTCAGGAGGTTACAAAAGGTTGTGTTCACACTGTCTGTCTGAAGGGCAAGGCTTGACGTGTGAGCTCGTTCTCACTTTCAAACTGAACTTTTCCCATGAAGCTAGTGAGAGTGTGTGTTCAAGTCTAGCCTAAGCACACGGAACAACATACAGGTTTCTGAGATTAGGATTTGCACATGAATTCAAACCTAAACAAAACGACAAAATAAAAATAATTTGCATTTTTGACCTACATAACATATGCAAATACCTATGCAGAGGAAGCACACTATTTGAAGTGTATAATCCTGTTTATGATAACAAAAAGACAATTCATGATTTAAAAAAGACAGTTTATGATAACGAAAAGCATTGTCTCAGCCTTTGTTATTCACCTCCAAGCACCTAAACTGGAAAACATAGTAGGAAGCATAGATTTTAAAAGTATTTCAATAACAACAAAACATATAATCCAGTTCAAATGCCAGAATCCCTCCTGGGATTAGCCCCAAAACACTAGCCCTGTGCAACAATACTGTTTTTTTAATGCCATAAACATCATGATTATTTTCATTGTTGACCCTTAAAGTTAATTGGGAAAATGACCCATTTTATCTTGATTGCACTCTGAAAAAACATTTAACTTTAACCATTTATATACAAAGCTTAGAATCTCTGGGTTTTAGTACTAAAATTGCACGATTGGAGACTCAGCCCTGTGTTGTGTGCAAGCAAATCTCTAACTGAAATAAGTCTCTCAGTTTATTTGGCAGCAAAAGATAGACAGGATTATGCTCACATTGTTTTTGGAAACGATTCTACAATCTTTCTGCATGAAATAAATGAGAATGCCAATCTTTCTGTTTATATTGGTCTATTTTTTGCCTCACTTTGCTCACAAAATAGGACCATGCAGGCAAGTTAGATGATATATTACTGCACTTAAGCTTTCAAAATCCTTTGCAATTTTTTTCTTCAGTGTTAAAGAGCATATTTTTCTCTCCGATATGTGTTAGCAGCTTTCCCAGAAGTCGTAAAAGTCACATGCATGTAAGGGAGGTGAGAGATTTTTGCTATAGAGCATAAGCATATGGAAGAGTTTGTGTGTGTTTTGGAAATTTTAGATGCCTGTGTACAACTACAGTTTGTGACACTGGTGCAATATGCTTCTTGGAAATTCTGTGGTTAACTGTGCCAGATATTATAAAGTCAATCTGAACTCATTCGCAAATAAATATACTCATTAGTTTAAAAAATATGCTTTCAATTGGGAATATCAGTTTTGTATTCCACTCAATTTTCCAGATCACAGTGGTTTCCACTTAGCATTTTTAACAGAAATAAAATTAAAAGCGTGAGGTAGGCACGATAAAAAATAAGAAAGTGATTCACCAAACTTCGAGTTGGAAAATGAGACTATTTGCAAATAAAGCATACAAAATTGACCTTTTTGACCTCAGATGAACTCAAACATAAACCCCTTTTCTGCAAGTTGAGAGCCAAGAAAAATCTTTAAGGCAAATACCTTATAATGATAAAACCCTCTGTCCCAACCTTCTTTTTGAATGAACTGCTGGCACATTCCTCTGTTGTACTAGTTCCTTATCTGCTGAATCCCAATTTTCTGAACAATAGAACACTGAGGTTTCTCAAGCAGTTCAGAAAGCTGAAAATGTGAGGAGAATTTAATTTAATGTTCTTGTCATCACACTGAATCAGAAATGCATCACAATAGAATAATACCTAGCTCTCACTTTACTACCTATCCCATAACTTTGAGTCTCTGATGGCTGTTAAAAATCAGCAGAGACCTGGAACTGGCATGTGTTACTAGGTGTCGCATTTAATGTATGTGCAGTCACATTCCAAACAAATAGCTATACTCAAGAAACAAGCTAACAATTCTTCAGAACAAAAGTGTCTGAATCTGTACCTACAGTCCATTTTGGACCGCAGAATAGATATTCCTTGGAAAGATTGTCTATACAGTCCATCACTTCTGTTTAGATATTCAACCTTTCTACAAAATCATAGATCTTGCTCTTTGCTGGGAACTCAGTGCAATACCAAGGGCAAGATTCTGCTTTTTATGGCACAGTATTGCTGCGCTGTAAACAGAACTAATTGTCCAAATTTTTCAATTTGTCTAACTACGTTATGGCCGCATTCTGACACAACAAGCAGGTAAATTCAGCAAGCAAGAGGAAGCTGGGTCAGATGCAAGCCCAGTGCAATGACAACAGCTCCAGTTTGTTCAGAGTTTGAATCTCAGGCAAACCTTGAACGACGCTTTCATGGCAAGTGCTACATAACAGCTAAGGGACACAGTGGGGGATATCCTCCCACCCTAAATAGGAAACCTCCAGTCCATTCCTAGACAAACTGGCGTGGGGAAAATAAACCTTCTGATAACCAACCATTTGGCAAATTTTCCTAAAAACAAACCAAAAACATTTCTTCCCTGAAACCAGGAGCCACTTTCTGTGCTATCTGACTGCATGTATCCATTCCGTTTGTGCTGTTCATTATACAATACCTTGGAGAACTGGCAAATACCAGGTGAGGGATAACTAAAGAGTTATTATAGAATTTCCACCCTATGTGGTACTTCCCAAAGTTGCACTAAATCTCAGGGTTGGTTGCCAAGCCTGGAAGTTAGTAACTTTTTTAATAGCTTAAAGTAGATTGAAAGCTTTAATGGCTGAGCTATAGCAAGAAAACAACAAAACTGTTTAATTTATTAGCAAACCAGGTCAGAGTAATCTTTCTTTCATTAAAAGATGCATTCTAGTTCCCTAAGACATGATTAAAAAAAATTCTATAACATCTTAGTACTCATTACGTAAGTTAAAGTAAGTTTAAACTTAGTTGTATTACATTTAAGATCTGTAGCCTTTCATATAACCATTCCTGCTTTATGGTTCTAGATATAATTACTCACATATACAGCACAAAGAATACCTTTGAAACAAAAAGTCCCCAAGTAAGGTTTAATGCTTTCAGAACTCAACACATGATGTTTTCACTGTAATTAGTATAATCACAGGACCAGTGAATCAGATCATTAAATCTCATTGGTGATAGTCTAGGAAAATTCTTATCTGCTTCTATCTAAGAAAAGAATTATCGGTTTCCTTTTCTCTGTGTTTCTTTAAACGGACATTAAAATGTTACTCACTGATAATTCTGGTACAGAGAAAGGAATAAGCATATTGACATTTATTCTGGCAAATTAATATATCTGATATCCCCAGTGTATTAAGTCTTAAGATTTACCAGTTTATTTGTACTTTCTTAAACAGTAATTGTTTTCCCTGGGTGCTCAGATACGATGCTATGAAACAAAGCTATACCTGTGAATGTATGCACTAATTCAACATCCCATATATTCATGTTTCTTTGGCTAATTCACAGTAAGGATACACCATTCCTTTACCGACAGATAATATTATTAAATATTTAGCTCATATAATAGATAATTGGAACATTTCTGCTGTGTTAGTTTAGTCATGCTGGTGATTCAGCTGATCCATGTGGGAAAAACTGGAACTAAATTCACGCTTTAAGCCACAGGAATCAGCAGCTGAATCAGAAGAAAAAATTGCCATCTAACCCACACAGTTGTGGAGAGATGGAACACAGGCACCTAAACAATTCATCGTATTGGCTTTATCCAAATTTTTATTTTTTATGCACTTCCACTTGGGATGCACAGTACATCGTTGGACTGTATCATGTTATTTCCTTTTTCAAATTCTATTAAAAAAATAGTATGTTGCTTAAATTGAAATTTGACACAGGCATTTTAAATTGAAGATGTTTGGGGACTGATTTATAATTCCACATATGACCATGTTTCATCCAACTTGTCATGCTTGGAACATACATATGATAGCAAAGACTTCATGTGCTATTGACCCATGACAAATTGACTATTACCTAGAGGAAAAAGCTAGTATAACAATATGCAAATTCTTAAGTGATCTGGTTTTCATTAATATTTTGTAACAAACCAATCCCTGATTCTCCTACTTCAATTCCACATTTACTCAGTCTCTTTAGGGTACCTGTGTTACACAGAAAGCTGTGTCTAAGTGGTATTAGAAAATGGAATGGATTTTAATTCTACAAAAAACCAAAAAATTCAGCCTGCACATAGTCTAATATGCTCTCTGTGGCACAGATGAATTTGAATGTTGTATACCAGAAATTAGCATCCCATTCCCTCCCCTCAGCATATTGCTTTTTTTATATTCAACTGTAATAAATGCAACAAGCAAAATAAATACTATAAGAACACTCCAGCCATTTTTCTCCATATTATGAAGGTAAATCTTTATCTGTTTAGCATATTTTTTTTAAAACTAGATGCATAACAGATTAAGCAGGTGCCATAGTCTCTCTGGAAGGGCTAATAGCTCCTGACAAGTGAGGCAGCAAAGCCTCTTCACCTGATACACATTTTCACAGTAGTTGAACAGGCAACTGCAGTTTCGTGATTTGTTCAGTTTTCATATTATTCAGGAAGAATATCAATACTACATGTATTAACATCTCTAGATTTAATAATTTTTCCTAATTCTCATAGTTTGCAGAAAAACAATACTGATATTGGAGCTATTTCGCTACACTAAAAGTAATTTTGGCATGAGTACTGTGGCAAATACCTAGAAAACTCAGGAGAATATCTGATGCTGCTTTCCATATGAGGCTGGTAGAAATATGCTTGGATTCACTAAGATCTGTGGAGTTACACTGACACATAGCAGTAAAAGACTGACACTTAGGTGGTGAGAAGTGGAATTAGGAAAATACGAAACAAAAATTTTCCTAGACCTCTTCAAACAGTAACACCATCTACAACTTGAGTATCTGTAAGTTGGTATATATTTTGCTGTATATTATTTGGAAGTGTCCATTATATCCTCCTGCTGTTTAGACACTGAGAATACTAATCCTTTGTAAATGATTGAGTCAAAACATGGGTTAACAGCACTACTTTTCATAGAGATACTGTGAACACCTTATGTTGCTGGTTAGATGTCCCTCTGTGCATAAACGTTAAAAAACAAAAGATAAACTCCTGTTTCTCATTTGATTCCCCTCTGTTGAACAGAAATCAGTTCAGTGTTAATTTGGGTTTCTTTCAGAATAAAAGAAAAAACAAAACATTTTTTAATTGTTTGGTCATCTGCCCTGTGGATGGTTTCTTCATCCTTTTCACACATATTCTGCAGTCATGGTTTGTGACCACTGCTAATCAACACAACTATCATCTGCCATTTCATTTTCATCAGGAGGTTGGTATACTGGGATTGTATAATTTTGTTTATGTATTGATTTTTTCTTGCAGTCAACATCCTTCTATCAAACAATCATGAACCTGACTTTTGAAATTTAAATAACTGCAGAGTCATTAATGAAAAAGTAATGCATGATAGTAATTTAAAGGGAACACAAATGGATGTTTAAATATGTATTTACCTCTCCCAACTAGAAAGTGATGATACAGCACTCATTGTCAGAGATTTTTAATTTAATTTGTGGATTTTTTAAGTTCAGCTTCACCAAATTAAAAACCAACGGTAAACAACAAAACAAACAGCTGCAACTACAATTTTTTGTGGCCACTTCAGCTTGACTCTCCCTAACATGTATGTGAGATCACATCCATAACTTATAAATTACAGCAAACATTACATTAAAAAATGTGAGAAGTTGTGCAATTGTGGAGGGGGAAGAACAGCGAGAAAGACAGTGCTTAGGAGGACATGAATTACTTAACAACAAATTTTCATTTGAAACACACCAGGTGCCGAAGGGTAATAAAAATTGTGTAGAAAGCTGAAATGAATACTAATGTTGTGAATATACTGGAAGTGTCTGGCAGTTCTATTCTGCAATGAGTCTACTTGACAAACATTGCTCTGCAGCTAGCATAAACTATTCATCGGAATGAAATATTTAATTCTGCCATATCTCAGTTATGGGCCTTTGTGAGCCCACCTTTTAGTAAATTGACAGTTCTAAAGCAATACCACCATATCATTAATCTACTATGGCCAGGGGGTGTCCTCATCACAATCCGAGTTTTGCATTGTGCAGCAAAACGCTCACAGAAGAAGTTTTATGGTTTCAAGATTTAGGTTATCTTTGAACTGTATTACCCCTGTGCACAATTAGAAATAAAATATGACATCTTTAGAAAGCCAGATTATAAAGATGGATGCACTTTAAGGTCAACTGAAAATGTTTCACTGCAGTGGCACGTTTAAGCCTCTTAGATAAATAAGCAACAGCTCAAAGCAAATATTATGGTTCAATGAACAGCTCTGGAATGAAATCTGCTTCAGAACCTGAGGGAAGTATTAATGTGCTGGGAGACATAGCACTCTCCATGTGTTTAATACCATACATGTCAAAGTATGACAACATATATGTCAAAATACCATATACGTCAGTGAACTTGGATAGTATAAAAATCTGTAAGCAGAGAATTGTATAGGATAATACAGCTAAAAAAAATTTTGATTTGTTCTAACTGGAAAGTTCTTAATTTCTGAGAAAAAGAGAATGCACAAAAGTCTGCTTAAAACAGAAGAGCTGTACTGCGTAACTAAAGGATAGTCGGTGTTTGTAAACTTTGAGTGTATAAAACCAGCAATATATTAAGGAAAAAGGCATTCCCTTGTTTTCCTCTTTCTGAAGAAAAGTAAAGCTTCCTCACAGAGTAAGTGTGATATTTAATCATAAAATGAGGGCAACAAATGGAAAAATATTTGTTGTAATAACTTCTGCATACAGCAAATTCAGCTACATTCGGTTTTAAAGGACTGTGATTGACTTGCTCTTGACTCTGTATTACGAGCGTGTTAATTGTTCCCTTTGGAAGTGGAACTGCCTTTTTTGACAAAAAACTAAAATAGCTTTTTCATGTTTTGTACTACAGCTGCTCTAAAAATCCCCAGCAAACTATTTCTCTTTTTGATACTATGAATTGACATGGGGATCCAAAAAATTATACATATTACAGCAATTAATAATTACAGATAGTTCTACCCAAGCACAGCTGTCAGAACTGCAATTCCCTCTGCAGACTAAGGAAAAATATATGAGTTAGGCCTGCAAAAATTAGAATTATTTTAATAATTAAATAGTTACAGTGGTAAAATTAGAACTAAGTTATATTCTACAGTTGCAAGACTTAAGAACAAGTTGTAAATGTAAATATTAATTCCCTATTTTTCTTTTTAGTCTAAAATAGTTTAAAAAACATAGAAGTAATTGTCTTAAGGAGAATGTATGCACAAAAGAATGCATTACTCTAGGTCATGAAAATTTTTCTACAAATTTGTATGAAGATGACAGAAGATGTAAGAGTCAATCTCAGCTGGAAAATGCGGGTCAAATTTCTTGGCATGTTTCATACTTTTATTTTTCTATCCAATCTACAATAAATATAATATTGCATGACCAGCCTTTAGTAATCCTCTTTTCATTCCCTACCTCAAAGTCTTTAATTTTTTTTTTTTTCTTGGAGTGTTTGTTATAGTCTTAGAGGTTTCTAAGTCAAAACAACAGATCAATAGTTTCTTACCTCAGTATACTTGTTAGCTACCTATTATCTACTACTACATCCAGTTTGATAGATTTATTAATATATTTTTTCAAAGAGCAGTTTCATTGCAATTTCAGTATTCTAGAATGGAAATTGTCTATCTCCCCTTCATCCTTATTATGACTGAATTAATTTCCGTTTTCTTCAGATATGGTTATTTCCATTTCCACTAGTTATCCTGTCTCTGTCCTCGTGCTCCATGTTATCACCCTTACTGAAAACTGAGTTAATGTATTCCTTTAGTTCAGGAGCAATATCTTGATCAGCTCTAATCTCAGCCTCATTGTCAAAGCATGGGGACACCATTTTATCGTATGACTAAAAGACCATTTTTATCAGTTTTAATTTCCCTCCTAAAATATAATTGTGTTTGTCTTTTGACAATTATTGCTAAGTTTGATAGTCCCTCACCTTTAAGATATAGCTTTCCGGGACATATCTTTCTCTGTAGCCTGCTTGGTTTTTTCCTAATATCCTTTCTGGGATGGAATTTCTTCCATTTAGCATTGCAACATTTCCCTTCAAGGGTCCCTTCCCACCCCCTCCTTGACTGCAATACAAAAGCTGTTATTATCAATGTTACGCTCCCACTACAAATATTTGCTCAGTGCCACTCATAACCGTTGCCAATGACTCTAAGTTTCTTAACCGAATAATTGAATTATTTTAAAACAGAAAAAAATAGAAATATGTAAAATACACTCCCTGAAATAATAGCAAAACAAAAATAAAAGAATCATACCACCATATCATCCATCGCAAAAAATTATCGTCGTTCAGATGACATATTTTTGAGTGAATACAGGGGTATAAAAACCTGTGCTCAGTTTCCTCTTCCAGAGGAATTATTATCTTTTATTACATTAAATAGAAAAATTCTCTTTTACGAAACAAGAATCCTTGCACAGGAGCTGTGTAGCTAAGATCTCCTCTAAGGAACACAAAGAACATCTCCTGACACTTGAAAGATTATAAAGATTGATCTATTGCATGTAAAATGAGAAAACTCTACTTTTTATCGTGATCTATAATGGAATAGTCCACTGACCAGATCAGGAGTATTAGCCATCATAATCATTCTCCAAAGCTACATCTTCATAGCTACATTTTCATACTGAAGTAGTGCTTTTCCCCTTCCTATGAGGGGACAGTAACTCTGAAATATCATGCACCTGATGCTGCGGCCAACTGTTCTTCTGGCTGAAATACTGTATTTTGCTCCCTCCGAATATCTTGCAGTTTTTTCACGGTAACAAGCAGTTTCTCTTAAAATTGAACCAGCCTTAGCTTCTGCATAGAAGGTACTTTTTCGCTTTGAACTGATGGTCTTTTTTAATGGGTTTGTTGCTTGATTAGATTCCCAAGACAAAATCTGCACAGGATATTTCACTGTGAGAAGCTCTGAAGTAAGAGAAGTTTTTGTGAGCATAATTTAGATTTTACTGAATTTAGATTTTACTACAAGGTCCTAGATCTCATTTCATAGCTGATCTTCAGTATTTATTCCAGTTTTAAACAAGTAAAAAATATTGACTAGCATCGCAGGGAAAAAGGTTGGGTTTTTTTTTCTATTTATTGCTATTTTTAACATTATGCTTGTGACTTAAATGCAATTCTGCAGCACTAAACAAAGAAAATATTGCCCATAAGTTTTTAAAATAAATATCCAAGGAGATTACGTAAAGCAGCTTTTGCAAGCAAATAAATAAATAAATATCATATGAATAAATACAGGAGGATTCTATGAATTTCTTTAAAGGTCCATCATGTTGTACAATGACCCCCTAGGAATTGTCAATTCTACTGGTCTCAAACCAAAGTACAATACTGTCTCCTCCCTTCTCTCCCCTGCCACCCCTGTCACTGTACTAATACAGAAACCTGGTTTTGAGAATATACCTTTCTGAAATACATCTCTTCAAGGTACGTTGTTAGGGTTTTTTCTCCTATTTAGATTTTTGCCATAATAAAATTTTATACCTTCAGATGCAAGCAGAGATGCCTTTACTGAGGAGTTAATACCATGGGAAATAGGATGTAAACAAACAATCGAAGATGCACCTATGATAGCATTTGTTTCTTATACTTTGCAATCTTGTATTACTAAATGAACACCTGAAAGCAAAACTAATTAGAAACAGAGTTAAAATTGCTATTATTCTGTTATCTTTCAAGAGAGAAAAAGTTCGACAAAAAGAGAAGTGGGGAATTATACAGCATAGATTTTTAAACTGTTGCAAATTTCAACTTTGAGAGATCAGAATCTCTCTAAGCTTTTGGCCATTATTAAGAAAGAGACATCAGTGAGCCAAAATGCCTGCAACATTGGCAGGCCTCCTGCCTCCCTCCTCACAGCTCTTAAATACCCTGCATTTGCTCAGCCCACATTTGCAACTGACTTGCTGTCGTGGTTTAACCCCAGCCAGCAACTAAGCACCACGCAGCCGCTCGCTCACTCCCTCCCACCAGTGGGATGGGGGAGAGAATTGGAAGGGTGAAAGTCAGAAAACTCATGGGTTGAGATAAGAACAGTTTAATAATTGAAGTAAAATGAAATAGAATAGTAGTAGTAGTAATAATAATAATATAATAATACAATAATAATATACAAAGCAGGTGATACACAACATAATTGCTCACCACGCACCGACCGATGCCCAGCCTGTTCCCGAGCAGCAATCGCTGACCCCAGCCAACTCCCCCCAGCTTATATACTGAGCATGAGGTCATGTGGCATGGCATAGCCCTTTGGCCAGGTTGGGTCAGCTGTCCTGGCTGTGCCCCCTCCCAGCTTCTTGTGCACCTGGCAGAGCGTGGGAAGCTAAAAAGTCCTTGACTGGTGTAAGCACTACTTAGCAACAACTAAAACATCAGTGTGTTATCAACATTATTCTCATCCTAAATCCAAAACACAGCACTATACCTGCTACTAGGAAGAAAAAATCAACTCTATCCCAGCTGAAACCAGGACACTTGCTAGTTTCAGCCAGAACATATTTAGAAATTGTGTTAGCAAGAAAATTCCAGTGTGCTCTTTTCCTCTGTATGAGAAACAAATGCATTGTTGTCTGGTCTTGAATGTAAGATTTCATTTCTAAAATCTTACACATTTTAAACGAAGTCTCAAAAAACAGTAAATGATTCAGTGACCCTCAGATTAGATAAACTGCAGAACTTTGCAGTAATGCTTACATCTGGAAATATTATCCATGTGCAGTCTGTGATAAAAAATTCTGGGATTTATTGTTCTTTTTAGCCTTTCTACAATATCCTTGCATTTTCATTTAGCTTCTATTCTTCAGAGGCACTTACAATTAAATTCATAGGATTTCTCAAAAATCTGTGGAAATACATTAAATTCGTATGCATTAATCCATGAGAGAGATCCCACAAGATTCCAGAATGCTGCATTTGGTGCACATCAATGCTGACTTCATGCAAGTCATTTAAAGAATGCACAGCACACTATTTCTGAACTGAAGATTATGGCCCAAACTGATAATGACTTTATAAAGATACTTGGTTTGGTTACAGAATATCAGTGTTTTTCTCCCTGTGTTGTATATTACATTTTTTTGTTTCAGTACAGACTGGGCTGGGTAACTGATAGTTACTGCACTCTGCTCAGTCAAGTGAATCCCTGAGAATACTACTACAGGGAAAAGCATGTAGGGAGGACCTAACAGCAAAGTTCAAGGTCTCTACAGCAACACGGGCTGATTCCAGAATTTCTGAGAAGAGTGAGAAGCAGTGATATTCTTCCTAGGGACTCAGAAGGGATTCAACGGTTTGCTGTAATCCAGGAAGCAAATAAAAAGTTGCTAAACAGAGAACAAACCTATAGGAAGAGAAATGCCTTGAAAAAGCCACAGTAGGCAAGAGGGAGATTTCCTTTCAAAACTTTATTTTTGTACAGTCTTCTTAAGAATTTTCTGTATTTTGAGAATTCTTTTTTCCAATACCACTTTTATAAAATTTATTTTTAGAACGGCATGCTGAGAATCCCATGTCCCACAGTATAAAATCATCCTCACTATGTATTGGTACACATATAAATGCCTATATTTCGTTAAACATTTTCTAATATTTACAATGTGTATATATATTTATAATTTTTGCATTTATTTGGAGAGGAGTGTGCTTTTTCGGGAGGTTTGCACAAGTGAAACAAACTTTGAAAACAGAAGTCTTCTTTCAAAAGATGTTTGATTCTTAGGACAGATATCCCCAAAGCAGTCTTAGATATCTTAGCCTCTATAGACATTTTATGCACTATTCAGGTGGAAAAAACAAAATTTACTTGCACATCATTTACTTGCTCATCAATCTGACAACATCCACAGATGAGGCATGCAGTGGAAAACACAAGAGCACCACAATAATGCAAAAATCTTTCTGGTTTCATTTATTTAATGCACATCAGCAGTTTAAGTTAAGCTAACTGACTTTACGTACAGTTAATTCACGTCTCCCTTCCGTAAGATGAATTTGTCAACCTCTGCTAGACATCCTGAGCCATAATCTGAACCCAGAGAAGAAAAGCATGAGAAATAACCCCTCAATAAAAACATTCTAAATCCAGATTTTGAATGTTTGTTATATACCACATTTTCACTTACAAATTACCTGTCCCCTCCATTCTGCCCACAAGCGCTTAAGGAATATTGGGAGCACAGACCTCAGTAAGGTGGAGATAACAGCTTCCCCGCTATCAGAAGTTCTCTGTCACTTTAAACCTGGGACTTTTTGTAACAGCTAAACCCCAAAACATTATTTAGATCATCAAAGACGCCATGATCACAGGAAGGGGTGATTTAATGAATCACTGTAGAATGAAGCTGCAGTACTACTCCTGTATTTTTACACCTCCTTCACTAGAGGCTCTGACTGGGAGTTGCAAGCTAGATGTAATTTTTCAGAAGGTCTTCAGGGGTATAGTGCACAGGAATTGAATCTCCAGCTGTTGTTGCTAACAAAGGGGTTTTTTCAGGTCCCACATATTCAAAAGATGTCCTTTTAATATGATGTTGATATAAAGTCTTAAACAAAACTAGCTGGCTACAGCCTATTGGATAAAGACCATATCCTAGAACAGCTAAAACTTGTATCATTTACTATTCATACTTCTTATTCTGCTCCAATAATCAGATACAAAGAATAAATGATGAAGGGCTGTCAGTCAAGGAGAGATTTACACTGAAGACTTGTTTCCACCATAACACTCATGAATAAAACAAGAGTAGAATGACAAAGGTGTTAAATCAATATTATAATTAGCAGGGGTCAATTAGAGAGTTTTTGGCTATCAGTTTCAAACATTTCTTCTCTCAAATAAAGACCTTCCTAGTGACAGCACATTCAATACCAAATATCTAAATGCAAAAATCCTATAAAGCAAAGTTTGCCTTGCATTTAAAAGCTATTATTTTTGTCTTTACAATATACTACAGCTCAGATACTGTAACACCTTTCCTTCACAATATTATGGATTTTTTAAAAAAGACTTTTAACGGTTATTTTTAACATTTACTGGTTTGTTTTTTTTTGTTTTGTTTTGTTTGTGGGATGTATAGATTGTATCAAAAACCTGTAAAGAAAAAATCTATTAAAATAAATCTATTAAAATCCACTGAATTAACACAGAAGCAGTCCTATGGGATTCAAAAATGCTTATATATTGTCTATATCAAATCTGATTTAATGAAATTTTTTGAAGAATGACTATTATAGCGTCTTGCACGTAGAGGCTACAAATACAACTGATAGTGCTTCCAAGCAACTAACCCTGAAACCAACTAAATTATCAGTATTACATGTTTATTTCAACATTTGAATTATCTTCTGTTGCATTTGCATTTCTTGAGACCATTATAATCTTAAAACTAAAATACTATGGAAAAAGGGGAATCCAGTTTAAACATTTTGCCCTTGGAGTTAAATTGAGAAGTTACATTTAGTTTTGTTTTGTTTTTTGTTTTTGTTTTTTTTTTCACTAAACTTAAAAAAATGCAAAGATAATGAAACTAAAAAATGCAATGGGGCAACCCATAAATAAACATCAGTTTCCTTTTTTAAATCTTGAGGGTATTTCCGGGAGCACAGAACCATTCTCAGGTTTTACATTTCATTTCCTACAATGTATTTTCAAAGAATGATGTTCTGTCAACCAGAATCACATAACAGATCTTCAGTACATACAAACTGTTACAGCTCCACTGACAACACAACTGTTTATATAGGGCACCCAAGACACTTCAAATGGAAAAACACTGAATTTCCTTGCATTTCTCCTACAACCTGACCTTCAGTTAGTTTGCAAAGGCGCCAAGATCATACAATCCACAATACCATATGCTGCTCTCTCTTGTGTTTATAGTTGTTACACTTTTAAAAGCTGCAAAAGCTTTTTGATTTAGTTATGCCACTGTGCTTGCTTCTGAAATTGAAGCATTTCCTTTTTAGACTCTTCTGGTCTTTTCTTCCCGTTCCAGTGCCTACTGCAACATCTTAGCAGGATGATTGTTTTCCGAGGACCTTAACTAAAGACATTTACTGCTCATGTTTGGATGACTAGTTCATTAATAGTCCTATGTCCTTCACAGAAAGTTGCTTTTATGTTCTAATCATCTTTCCAGAGATCAGAAACATAAACCAGGTCATTATGAGTTGATTCAAATCAATGTCCAATGACTTTCTAATTTTCATTTCACACTTGATAGCCTTAGTGTCTGCTTTTGGCAACAGTCCTACTGAAATACTCTTTTATCAGATATTTTGGGAATTTTTTTCATCTTTCTGAAACCACGTCTAATCAAGAGGGCAGCAGCATGAACACATACCACCATTTCATAGGAAAATGCCTGGAAGTTGGAATTCTCTTCAATTTAAACATGTCTTTAAACATGTCAAAGCTTCTCTAGGATTTACACTGAGTAAACGCAGGACAGAAAAACTTCAATAAACATTTAGGCTTAAATCTCATTCAAACCATGCTTTCAATTTTGTTTACTTGCAGGATTATGTTAAGGAGCAACACCATCATGAAAAAAATGAACGCGTTGATTGCTTACATAGGTAGTAAGCATAGACCATACACGGATATTCAACCTCAAAGTTTTAGTACCTGCTGAAAAGAACTAGTCTTGTGGCTTTGGAATTAGTGCCTGAAGAAGGGATTAGTGCACTCTGCCACTATGGCATTTTATATTCTTTTTGCTGAGCTGGGCAGTAAAACTTCCCTTCCTAACAAGATTTTAGTGATTAGTGACTGCCATACTCCTCAAACAAGCATATGTTAGTCTATTCTATTCTATTTGGAAAGAATAAAATTTTCTTTTTTCCCCTCTAGCATTTCCATATTAAAAGCATATCTAATTCCCCCTTTCTTGATTTTGGTTTACTAAATAATGGTTGACTGAAAAATTTAAATTTTTGTGGCATACTTTGAGCTTTACCTCCAGATTTGTTCTTTTTTGTTTTGTTTTTGTTTTTTTTTTCTTCTCTCCTAATCTCATTACAGGCTAGGGAGATGCAAAGTTTTATTTCCCTAAGCTGTCTCTGTCTGATATTTCCACCTTCTGCTTTTTGTGTGCATCTTCAAAGTTCGGGAGCTATGCATTCATAGGCTGTCTCAGCAATACATTACCCTGCCACATTTCAAATCTTGAGAAAAACTAGGAAAAGCAAGAAAGTGTACCTTCTGGCTTTGTTATTTTCCACCAAAAGTGATCAAAATTCTATTAAAGTTCCTTGATGGATGGATACATGTACAGTATGCCAAGTCATACCCAAATCCTCATGCATATGATTTTCATTAACTTTTACATGAGTAAATTTACTCCTGAGCGTTTTAAGGTAGAGCTCTCAGAGCTCTGTTGTACGTAACAGCTCACATGCAACATTGGCATTCACATTATGTCATGCTTGTCCTGAAGTTTATCAGGAATGATATTACAAGAGACATACAGATGGTTCATATGTCTTTTAAATTGAGGAAGCCATCCTAATCACAGACATCTTTTCCTGCAGCGTATCTTACTATTTGCATGCTCTGATCAAATCGGTGCTTTTCACCAGCCAAAAAAGGGAAATCAGGCCCATTCAATTTCAAAAGTCTGCTTAAAAGAAATTATTTATCTTCCTTTTTATTTAACTTAGATCTTGCTTCAGTGTCATAATCCTACTGACACTCCTGTCTTGTGGAATTCCTCAAAAATCCATACAGATGTCTCTTTAAAGAAAATAAACAACAATTAAAAACAATTCCATACCTGCTTATGTATCCTTGCATAAAGTCAGAAGCAGGTCACAAAACCCCCCCCTGAGATTATTATGAAATTCCTGACTTACTGATCATAGAATCATAGAATCGTTAAAGTTGGAAAAGACCTTTAAGATCATCAAGTCCAACCCTTAAACTAGCGCTGCTAAGTCCACCACTAAACCATGTCCCTAAGCACCACATCTACATGTCTTTTAAATACCTCTAGGGATGGGGACTCAACCACTGCCCTGGGCAGCCTGTTCCAGTGCTTGAACACCCTTTCAGTGAAGAAATTTTTCCTAATATCCAAGCTAAACCTCCCCTGGCGCAGCTTAAGGCCGTTTCCTCTCATCCTATCACTTGTTACCTGGGAGAAGAGACCAACCCTCACCTCGCTACAACCTCCTTTCAGGTAGTTGTAGACAGTGATGAGGTCTCCCCTCAGCCTCCTCTTCTCCAGGCTAAACAACCCCAGCTCCCTCAGCTGCTCCTCATAAGGCTTATGCTCCAGACCCTTCACCAACTTCCTTGCCCTTCTTTGGACATGCTCCAGCACCTCGATGTCCTTCTTGTAGTGAGGGGCCCAAAACTGAACACAGGATTCAAGGCGCGGCCTCACCAGTGCTGAGTACAGGGGGACAATTGCTTCCCCAGTCCTGCTGGCCACGCTATTTCTGATACAAGCCAGGATGCTATCAGCCTTCTTGGCCACCTGGGTACACTGCTGGCTCATGTTCAGCCAGCTGTCAATCAACACCCCCAGGTCCTTTACTGCCAGGCAGCTCTCCAGCCACTCCTTCCCAAGCCTGTAGCGTTGCATAGGGTGGTTGTGACCCAAGTGCAGGACCCGGCACTGACCCTTCTTGAATCTCATACAGTTGGCCTCAGCCCATTGATCCAGCCTGTCCAGGTCCCTCTGTAGGGCCTTCCTACCCTCCAGCAAATTGACACTCCCACCCAACTTGGTGTCATCTGCAAACTTACTGAGGGTGCACTTGATCCCCTCATCCAGGTCATTGATAAAGTTGTTAAACAGAACCGGCCCCAGTACTGAGCCCTGGGGAACACCACTTGTGACCGGCTGCTAGCTGGATTTAACTCCATTCACCACAACTCTTTGGGCCCAGCCATCCAGCCAGTTTTTTACCTAGCGAAGAGTACACCCCTCCAAGCCATGGGCAGCCAGTTTCTCCAGGAGAATGCTGTGGAAAATGGTGTCAAAGGCTTTACTAAAGTCCAGGTAGACAACATCCACAGCCTCTCCCTCATCCACTGAGCAGGTCACCTTGTCATAGAAGGAGACCAGGTTAGTCAAGCAGGACCTGCTGCCTTTCATAAACCCATGCTGACTGGGCCTGATCCCCTGGTTGTCCTGTACGTGCTGCATGATGGCACTC
Organism: Platalea leucorodia; assembly: GCF_965183815.1. Taxonomy (NCBI): domain Eukaryota; kingdom Metazoa; phylum Chordata; class Aves; order Pelecaniformes; family Threskiornithidae; genus Platalea; species Platalea leucorodia. The sequence goes on from NC_138827.1 coordinate 66,437,940, forward strand.
AGGATGATCTGCTCCATAACCTTCCCCGGCACTGAGGTCAGGCTGATAGGCCTGTAGTTCCCCGGATCCTCCTTCCGGTAGATGTGTGTCACCTTTGCTAACTTCCAGTCATCCGGGACCTCCCCGGTTAGCCAGGACTGCTGATAGATAATTGATAAGTAAGTAGCTATTATTTGAAGAAGATTCTGGGAAAACAGGTGAAATAAAACTGGATAATCACATCATTCAACTTAGATACCTAATTTAAATTACCCAAATTAGGAGGCTGGAACCAAGAGCTCAGAGTCCCTCCTGGCCATGGATAAAACTGATACTCTCAGCTGAAGAATTTAAAACCCAGCATGGTGTTTTGAATGTTTAGGCAACTTCTGCTAATCTAAAGGAAAAGGGTTGGTACTGTCCTCCGAGAGCTGTACTGAAATCTGTTGATTATTTCAGATAACTTCTACTCACCTCATTCCTTTATAAATCCCTTATTCTATAGCATTCCTGCCCAAGTCACTTGTAAAACAAAGGAATACAATTTGTTTTCATTAATTCTGTCCTTACATTTCTAGGCAAACCTTTAATTATTCAATGATAGTCTGTCACTTCTATTTGGTTTCAGACTCACCCAATTAAGAGCGGTGGTTTGGATCTGAGGCTCCTTGAGGATTTTATTTTCCATGAACAGAAGAAACACAGCCTTTATTTATATTCTGTTGTATCTAGAAATCATCACGTTATCTAAAAAAGACAAATTCATGATTTAGTGCATAATGATACCCAAGTAGGCTGTTCACACAAATTTAATTAGTGCTTACAAGCATAACATGAATCAGTGTGTTGGTTTATTATTGTGCTGCTGTCTGTAATTTTTCCTGTTAAAGCACACGCTACATTGCTAAATGTTTGACTGACAATCTTGTGTGCTAAATTTACACTTAAGCTCTGCATAATTATTTCACTATCAGTTCTACATTCTGTGGTTTTTTTCCAGTTTTTTTTGTTTCTTATAGTCTAGCAGTCCTTGTTTTCTAGATTGCTGTATTCTAACCACTATCATGTTTCTGTGGAAACAAAGGGTTTTTCAGCCTTTACAAAATTTTGAATCTTTCCTCTATTCTGTGTAATCCTTTCTTTTCTGCTGTTTGAAACCTTTAAATAAGATGCACATCTTCTCAACATTAATCTGAAAAATACTTTGGCAGGAATTGCTTCTTTGATTCATACAAACTTCTCATAATATAGCCTCAATAGCAGATGTATAAATGAACAATATTAACATGAATGTTATTTGATATAAAAATGTTTGGACACAACTACTGCATGTGTTATATATTACTACTCTATTACTTGGATTTAGATTCAAGATCAGAAGCAGAACAATCAAACGCTCACTTGAAAAGACTTCAAGATGAAAATAGGAGGTGCCAAAAGAAACACCCCCAATTCTGTTTATCATCCAATTCTGCCCTCCCCCGCCCCACCCCCAAAATGCATTATAAATTTAGGGATCCAGACTGCAATGATAAATTAACCCTGTAAGTGGAAGTTTAATTGAAAAACATTGAATAACAGCAGATTATGCTTTGGGCTTTCTTCTCCCTACAGAGTATAATGATTTGTAAAGTGTAGCTTATTCTAAAGTTATGTTTTGTTTCTGATTACTAATAGCATAATCAAAGACTATGATATAAGGCAAAGTCATAACATCACCAGCCCAGGACTCAAACCTGAACATAGTTTAAGCAAGTAAATTCCAACTCCCCCCTCTTTCCTCCCTTGCCAATTTACATAAACCATCCAGTTTCATTGTCCAAGATTCTACAGAAATATTGTGTTCAGCTAAAGTATTTGAATGAAGAGAGAGTATTGTTTTTGCAAACAAGAAGGTATAGAAGAAAACAGCTTTCTGACTGGCAGAGAGCAAATGTGATCACCCACTGTGATTTAAGTTCTATCTATATATGTGCTTTACTGATTTTTTAGGTTTTGATTAATTGCCATATTTGACATGTCTTGATATGATCTGGAACCCAATCATTTAAGCTTTTTCCTGAAATTTCTCATTTTTACATAAAGTAGCTATTCCTAGTTTCTCTCAAGTGTTGATATTTCATTTCAAACCTAGCACAGACTTTCTAAGTATATATTCCTAATTTCAGAGGGATGCATAAAGCCATAAATATCTCAAAACCCACTTTGCTTAATTTAGATATTGTGTCTAAGTATTATACCCAATAGTGATGTTCAGGAAAAAAAATACCCATAAGGAAAAATGTACTCCAGAAACAATGGGAACCAAGTGATATTAAAAAAAAAAAAAAAAAAAAAAATCATAGATTTACCATTTTCAGATACAGATACTGAGCTTTATGGTCAAAATAAAGCACTCTAATGTCTTGGAAAACTATTCTGTTAAATTAAGGAAACATACTATAGTGAACATTTCTCTGCATGTTACTAACGAAGTACAAGTTGCTCTGCTGTGTAAAGGTTCTGTCTTCTTCTACCTTGTGTTAACTGCATGTTGGCTTCTTTAAATAGAAGGTTGAGTTTTGGTCACCATTAGACTTCCCTGTGAATGATAAGGCTGCAGCACAACAGTAGGAGTTTAGGCCTCAAGATATCAAGATTTCCATCAAGGAGATTTCAGGCAAATGGTGCATCCACAAGAGATTTACGTATGTGTAAACAGTTTTGAAATAATTTAGTACACATAGAAGCCTTATTTATTGCAAGATTTTTCATAATAAAACCTCTAAACTCTCTTTCATGCCTCTCGAGCATGAAAACTCCCTGCCTCCTGTGAAAAATCTGTTCTTCAAGGATAAGTAATTTTCAGGAGTCTTCTATGCTCATTTTCTTCCAAGGCTGAGGAACCAGATGGCTTAGATCTACGTATTTATAAAAGTCTCCGTTCCTTGCTGCTTATTAGTCATTAGGTTTAGTACAGAAAAACTAGTACCATTAGTACTGAAACGAGCAAAGCTTGAGACCGCTTTGCACTTGCGGAAGGATTCTTACTACTGTGCTGCTGAAAAATTAATTATACTTTTCATTAATTATAACACACATCCACAGCACAGGTCTTCTTTTAAACTACCATGACACTACAATAAAATGATGTTCAGGACAAACAGCAGCATAATACTGAATTTTTAAAATACCTATTGTGAAAGTACTGTAGCATGGAACGTAAACTGTGATTCAGTAGACAGATTTGCCATATGGTAAGCTTTTAGCGCCAGCATTAACTGAATCCCCCAAACCAGCGTTTCACTTTTCCACAATAGAAAAAAAGAAAAACTACTGTACAGAGTGAGGAAAACCAAGACCAATTCATGTCAGAACTGATCTCAGTCTAAATTATCCATACTGATATCAAATTTTCTTTTCAGATAAAACTGTCCTTGCAAATATTTGCTGTCATGAGTATTAAGTATGTACAGATGTTTTCAAGCAGTAGTGAAGGATTTCAATACTATAATCTCCAGTGCTTTTGCTTTATTTATAGCAGTTACTGCTCCATTGCTTTCTCTCACCTAGCTAACAAAACAGCTTCTCAGCAACTCTTCTACAGAGGATTCCCCAGGGCTCTGACCTTCTCGTTTCCCTCGCTTTTTTGTGGGCATATTCTGCAAGGCCAGAAGTAAAGACATATTCAGTCTCTAACCTACCATGTCACAAATACCAGATCTATAGAAAAGTATCAATTGTATCTATGCATATTGTGGAAAGCACCAGTATCATGGAATCGATCATGTGCTACGTAGCAACTTTTATATCCCGCTACAACAATAAATTTCTGTAATACGTGCCCTCTGCAAACATCTGGCTGCAAACCAAAACAGCTAGTCATTACCCATTAAGTCTAACTGAGCAGAACAAGGTCCCTCTGAGCTTTCCTTGGCATCCAAGAAATTGAAATGCTTCTGTGAAGGCCTGACCTTGCTGTCCCAATGAGTTGTATAGAAAAATTTTGTTGACTCCAGTGGAGTTTTATCCAACTCTTGATAAAGTCATAGGTTTCCTTTTATTTGAAAGTGCATCTCTTTTAAGTACTATCCCTAAATACATCTGCCACTGTACATGTCAAACCTCACTTGTAGTATTTCTTAAGCCTCAAAGTGGGCAACTGCATTTAGTTTTCCTCACGACAGAGTAGAATATACCAGAACACCTTCACCATTTTCAAGAGACGGGGCAATATTATATGGCTAGCTTAAGAGAGAGCTCCTCCCAAAATCAATGCTTCAGATACGTCAGAAAAAGAATCAGTTACAATTTCTAATTTTCTCCAAATCAAAAGCACTATGAAGCACAGCAATTCCTACTTTAAATAAAAAGAAAATTAATCTACTGACGTCTTACCTATCTGATTTAAGAATGCTATATAATGAAAAATTTAAAATACATGTTACAGGATGACTTACACATGTGCTGTACAAGTAAGACTGTTTTACAGGGAGAACAAAGAAAGTGTTATCTGGTCCAAAGAGCAAGACACTGAAAAGGAAACTCTTAGAACACACATTCAGCATACAACAGACACTGTTAAACAGCTTGCAGGTTCATGCATTTTAGTTAATCAGAGAAATGTTGGATACTCAATACTGGAGATTTCATTTATACAATTTTTATAAGAGTTGTGCGTGCATGATCAACATGAGGAAGAATATACCAAAAAGGGAAATGTTTTGGTGTTTTTTGTTTTGTTTTGTTTTGTTTTTTTTTTTCCGGGGGGAAGACTGAGACTTCTTGAATAATTAAAAGTCACAAAAATATCGGTCATGCTTTTCTGAATCTTACAAACTTTTTCAGGACTTTTTTCCATAACTTAGAGGATAGTGCCTTAAGGTTTAATTTGGATACCCATTAAAACACATGGATCTTATCAAGTTTCATGAGTCCACTAAATTGGAATGTTAAGTATCTTGACAAAAGCCAGTCCAATGACATTTCTGTTTTGAACCCAGGCCGAGACAGAAACTAGAGAGAATTAGACTATTTAACTGAATATTTCAGAATTTTAAAGGAACATTAGTTTGGCTGGAAAAAAAAGATGACTGTTCCAGGCATAAAGGGACCCTACATTACAGGAAGTGTTTCATGCATCTGTATTCATTCCAGAGTTCCCTCTGTATAATACATCTGTCTTGTTAATGCAAAGTCAGCCCTGGGAATGCCTGGAGATGATGGAAATTAAATCAATTTCTGTTTTATTCAGAGGAAGAAAATAAGAAGAGAGAAGGCTTTAGAAAATCTACTGTAGTGGAAAGGGTCAAGAAAAGTAGAAATACCATAAATATAGCCTAATAAGTGGAGAAAGAATTGAATCAAGAAACTGGTTTGCCATTCACATGAGACAACATTTGTGAGCTTGTGTCCTTAGCAAATATTGGTCTTTCCTTTCCTTTGACTTAAACAACAGTGACCATCAGGATAAATGGATTTTTTTTTTCTCCAGATTTCTTTCCTGTTCTTGATGTGGGTGTTCCCCTACATACAGTCTGTTCAAGGACATTTTCAGTTTCATGATCTCGGAGGTCCGTGACAGATGAACACGGCTAGCCCCAGGGTAGACACTCTGTTCCCACAGTGCCAAACAGTTGGGGTAAGCAGTATTTTTCAAACTGTGTCTCAAAACCCCTTAGGGACTAGAGAAGAATTCAAATGGCATTGCGAAGGATTAGAAAAAAAAATAAGTAGGAAAAATGTAAATAAAAAGTAGAAAAAACAGAAAGGAGTGGCTCAGCTCCCATGAACTAGGGCAAGGGGTTGGAGAGTGAAGTGTTGCAGTTTCTCAGTTGTGGATGTCTCACTGAGCCAGGAGTTGCTGACTTCTTTTACCTGCTGGTGATTTTCTAGATTTTTTTTCCTAGGTCAGGGGACTAAGTATGTATTGTTGTAGCCAGAAATTACACCTGGTTCTGACTCTGCTGTGCTAAGAAGAGTGGTGTCTTGACTCTAAATACTGCAGGAAGACAGGTAAACCAAGATTTGGACTTTTGGAAATTGTGGGAAATCCTGGTGTAAAGGGAACAAGAGATGTGACCAGTAGGGCAGTACAAAAGACAGTAACCGATTTGTTTTTCGTGGACGTAGAAAAGGACAGAGGCTCAGTCGTCTTCTCTCCTTTCACAGCCTCTTGTCCTGTTTGTGTTTGCACAGCCACAGGACTTGCCTGCTCAGCCTTGTGGGCTCTCTGTCAACTAAGAAGAAATGCTGACCTTTGTTTGAAGTAATCAGGTCCAGCATTTTTGTTGGGCAAAGTCATCCAGAATGGTTTGGGGGTCAGTTTGGTCAGCAAACACCACATACTAGAGCACAAGGAATAAATCAGCCAAAATGAAAAGAGAAAATCAAGCCTATGAGAGAATTGGTCCTGGAGGAAGATGGGGATGAATAGAATTTATGAGTTTGGGAGTGGAAATTATGTTTTTTTACCCATTTCTAATAATTCATTTTCTTTTCAGAATTCATAACTCACATGGGCTTTGAGGGAACAATATAAAGAGGCAATGCTTGGAAACCAAAACTGCGAAAAGACTTCTGTAAACTCTTTAAACTGGAAATTGCTGGGTATAGGACCACTCTAACCTGAACTCACTTAGAGAAGTTTACTTCTTGTAGGAAAATAAGGTGCAATTCATAATTGTTTCTAAATGCATTAAGCAGACAGCACGTTTCCCAAAGGGGATATTTATTTTACAAAAATCAACAAACTATAGACAGAAATCAATCAGGTATCCAGGTTACAATATTTTAGGTTTTCTGGAGCTGAGAAGAAATTGTTTGAATTGAAATTGAAATTGTTTTTCTTTTGAGTGATGAGCAAAACATCTGTGTATAAAGCAAGTAATGAGTACATACTGGTAGCAGAATGCTCCATGTCCTTATTGAAGTTTATAGAAATGATAAGATTTACGAAACTGACACTAGTACAAGCTAAACAACAATTTAGTGTGAAGAAAGTTTTTTTAATGACCTGTTTTTCACTTTGAATGGGCGCATGCACTCAGGTATTCATACTAGGACTTGAGCCTCAGATACATATTTATTTTTAATTACTTCGATACAGCTCTGAATATTACAAAGCTGGATAAGAAATTGCGAATAGTTGCCAAATCCCAGTGATTTCATCAGGAAGTTCAGTCTCTGAATCAAGTGCAAGACTATAAACACAGTATCTTGATTTTAATGAAGAGAAATAAGTTCCTACTCAGCTTGTGTGCGAGCTTATACTGTATATTGACTTTCTCTAAACTATACTTCATGGTTGAACACAGAAATTAATGGCCTAACATCACCTTTTTCAGAGTTTAAATCAAATCCCTTGCACCATTCTGGAATAGCTAGAAATTAAAAAAAAAAAACAGTTAAAAAGATGGTTCTTACATTTTTATCTATCAATAGCAAATCATTAAGGGAAAAAAAAAGCAATTGAAACTCAACTTTCTGGCTAGTGTCAATGGGAACTGCTCAGAAAAAAGTGGAGAAAAACACCGGGAGCTGTAAGTTTGTGATTAATACTGAAATACCCAATCAAATTTCTACGTAATTCTGCTAAATTCATTGTGTCACTCTAGAAGCAAACACTACGTACAGTTTCCCTGACACTGCAGTCAGTGGCTAAACACAAGAACAAGATCAGACGGAAAGCAATTTAAAAAGTAAAGTTCATTTGTCTTGTAAAATGCAAAGTTCAGTTCTTATAATTCAAATGGCTTTAGAGAACGCTGATGCCTTGTGCTTTTTGCACGCCAGGAACAGAAATAAAAGATTCTGTGGGCTAACTCTATTAACCATAACTTCTAAAGAAATAAAAAACGTGCACTTGAATATTCTACTGCTCTTCCCTGCATTTATTCTTTCGACAATTGTTTTTCTTGAGAAACCATTTATAAAGCTCTAATTATTCACAGTTCCATTTATAAAGTGAGTCTGAGGCTCCAAAATGGCTATTGCTTTTTATCATTTTATAATAACCATTGTACCATTTCACAAGGCATTGTACAAACAAGAGCCACAGAGCCTTCTGCCCACAAAGCCACAAGCTAAATGTTCTTGGTGCTGAAATATATAAAACAGTTGAAGGACTGCTGAAAAAATAGTATCAAAATACTCCAAAGAAATCTCTGTATACTGTTTCTTTTGCTTCTAGACAAATCCATCCTAGTGACAGTGTTTGGAGACCACCTACCTGCAAGCTGACCAGTTTCTCCACCAATTCATCAGTGAAAACATATGCAATAGTCAAGTGTACCAGAGGCTCCAAGTATCATCACACTGTGATCTGAACATGATAATTGTGACTAAGGAAAGCTTTTGCTTACACTAAGTGGGGCAGGAAAGGTATTCAGCCCCAGAAAGCTGCCTGTACAGTGCAGAAAATCATCAGGAATCCTAGAGCAACATTTCTGTAGGGAAGCAGTTTTCTCAAGAGCTTGAAAGCCCTTCCCTCACAATGCTGCCCCCTCACTAATGTTTATTAAAATCAACTGCAATATCATCTCTTTTCTTAAAAGTAATTTACTATGAAGCTAAGGCTCTGCCAAGTGCCTTCAGGCTGTCTTCAGCCTATTTTTAAGCGATTTATAAAGTAATATATAGGAGAGAAATATTCCTAAGATATAAATGCATACAGAAAGCAAATGGCACATTCGTTATCCCAGCTCAGCATCGAGGCAGAATGCTCAAACCTTTGTGCTTAGTCTCCCCAGATGCCAGGAGGTGTTGGTTTGAACACCACTAGCAGGTATAGGAGCCAGGTCTCCTCTGCTCTGGAACAGTGCTTTAATCCTGAATGTACTGCTCTTCCTCCAACACCATCTTCTTCAAAAGCAAAGAGTTTGAGAACTCCTTATTTGGAAGAAAGGGTATCAGCCTTCAAGTAAGGAAATCTTGCAGGAGGTAGAAGCTATTTGCTTGACACTGAAGAAGAGCTGAAATCTCAGAGGGGCAAACTCCTCTGTATCCTTGCATAGATAGCTCCAAGAAGCCTCCGCCGGTCAGATAACTGGCCTCTTTGGACTCCATCCTGAGGTGCCATGCCCTCCATTGGGCGCTATGCAAGCAACTGGGGTTGAGCATACTACATAAAGTAGGCTTTTTGCTCATGCTATTTCAGTAAGATCATTTTTGTACACCAAACAATTGTCATTATGAAATTCAGATGCATTAACTTTTGGCTATATCTTCAATGCCTCTGAAAGCGAATGGTTAGTCTGCTATATATGAAGGGACTATTAACTCAGATTAAAGAGGGAACTTGGCAGGTACAGCACATACACAGGATGAATTTTTATTTTGAAGCTAAGAGCAACAGTGAAAATTCTCATTTGCCCAAAGGTGATCATGTCAGATGACATCATGTCAGATTGCATTAAATAGCAATCAAACATTATCTGACACTATGTTGCTACACTTGCATAGTAGCAACTGAAATGATAGAAATGGAGTCATTGCATAAATGGGAACATACTGAAGTTATTTGAGAGTGTGAGCAGGTGTCCTTAAGTGTAATTAGCACTTCACAGCCCTCTTGTTCCTTTAGACTAATCTGCCTAGAATTATCAACTTATAATAGCATACAGCTGCTGAATAGATCTCCCTACATCTGCCATGCCTATCAACCCAAGATCATTCTCAGTTTTGTGAACCAGCTTGAGAATTAACAAAATACAAATTCAAACAAGAGAATGTGTACTTTGAATATTTCTTAGCATTGTTGCTGTCCTCTAACATGCTAGCTGGCAAGTTAGGCTGAATTTTCTAATCGTTTCTACTTTTTGCATTTCAGAAATAATTAGGAATACATTTCACATCCCATTCTCCCCAACATCCTTTTGAACCTATTTTCAAACTAAGCAATCAAAGCATCATGTAGCAGATGTAGTTGAATATTCAGTGTCTTGAACAGAGGGATAAACACTAAAAAAAAATAAAAAAAAAATCTTGATTTATGGTCAAAATTTAGTTTTCCATCTATACTCAATTCTTTTCCCATTTCAACCTTTATGTAAAAAGAAATAGGGCTCATAATTCAGAACATTTAAAAAGAGACACACAGGCTTCTGGATTTTTTTCCGGAATTCAACTGTGATAAGGCTATTATGTATTGTCAAGCTAAGAGTCAAACCTCAATTCCAATACACCTTCTAAAGCTACAGATAATGTGCTTCCATTTAAATCTCTAGGTTAAGGTCCCTTTAAAACCAACCATCCAACATGAGGTAGTATTTAAGCTTTTGTTCACTCACTGCCATCCCTTCTCCCCAGAAAAAAACATAAAACACAGACCAAAGAAGAATTGATTTGTAAATTGGCGTTAGTCAACATCAATCCGTTTTTAAAGAGAAAATAAAAGTGTGTATAAATTATGCTACAAGAGGAGATCTGTCAGGGAAGAGAGAGTTCTGCTCTACCACAGGATGAGTTAGCAATGAGCTTAAAATACAAGGCCACATTTTCCAGTAAACATTACAGAGGAAAACCAAGATTTAAAATGTTACAAAAATGAGTTGCCAGAGTTACCAAAAATAAATATGAAAACAAAAGTTACCAGAAACACCTGGCAAATCCATTCGTCAGGCTTATGCCAATACTGCTAGTGTTGAAAATAGAAATATTATTTTGTTTCAATTTCTTCGCTTCAAAATATTTTGTTATTAAATTTACTTCTATTTAAGTTTAACACACTAGTAAACAAGATACTGAAGAGTTGGCTCTTTTCTCTGTGCTGTGACAAAAGTTTTGATTAGAGCAAATTTGCCATGAAGTGGTTGGAGAATTCAGAGCAAACTCTCCAGCTGCCCCAGCAGCATGCGATGCCAAGCTAAACCTGCTGGGCTTGAGAAAAGGAAAGCAGATTTCAAGTCCATTAGTTTCCATTGAGAAAACTGTGTAAACCAAGTCCAGTTAGTCTATGCAGACTAAACATTTTATCCTGCTTGAAGAACTTCCATTTTCTGATGTTACAGTTCCCTGGGAGAAGATACCCTATTCATAGGTCTGGTGGTTAAATCTTGAGTTCCACAAAAGAACTGTAAGCCATCCCATAAAGGAGAAGGCAAATCATGTACTACATTCAAGTAGCTATAAAACAGTGTGTGTTAGCAACTCAGTAAGCCATTAAATAATCTTGTTCCTGGGTTTGAATTCCTTAGGGTCCCATTTAAAAGAAATTAGGAGCTTTTTATATGCAGAAAACTCAAAGTGCATGCTAAAATAATGTGTCAAAATTATATAGATTTAGAAGCTGTTGGTTGACTAAAACAGCTTTGCCAACAATGTATTTATAAATTTATTGGTTGTTATTAGAAAATACTACAGCTATTTCAAAAGTATATGAATGCATTAATAAATCATAGCAATTACACAGCATTTTACATCTTTCCAGTGCAGTACAGAAGTTTAGTACGCAAATATCTTTCATTATTAGACTTTTATTGTTTAGCTAGATGCTTTTCCTCCCACTGCTTGTGGCAAACCTCACAATTGGCTATTCCCTCAGACTCATCCACCTTTTTCCAGCTGTCCCTCACATTAAGCCACTCTCTCATTTAACCCTCAATGTCACCTTCTTGCTTGTTGCCTCAGTCTACAAATTCAGCACACCCACAATGGAATCTCCCACAAAAATTCTCAGGATGATAAAAAAAATAAAGTTTCCTGGGAATTCTCTGACTTTGTATCACAAAATACTGATTCATTGAATCAAATAATTTTCAGAACATAAGGAAAATGGGAAAGACTTTTTCAGGCCAGACTAGAATATTTTGGTCAGACATCATATACTTCTACCACAAAATAAAACAGACCCACAAAAAAGCTGGAGCCATTTCCTGAAGTTTACAATATGCAGCTTCAAGTCAAATAGAACCATGGATCACAGGTTTTTCATTGTATTTAATCAGTTTAATTTGAGACAATTAATCTAGACATGTCTCAGCCAACAACTTAAAAAGACTTAAGTTTCTTTGTAAAGCTAAGTAGGGAACTTCAAAATCTCAAAAATTATGACCTAATTTCAGGTCACAAACTATTAAACTTTCTTTGGAGAAAAAAAAAAACCCAAACCTGTTCTATTAATGCCTAGACTAAGTTCCTTTTGCCTTCAAAATTTCTTTTGGACTAAAACTTTGTGCTCATGACATGCAAAGAGCAGCTTTTTTACTTCAAGCCTTCTAAAGTATTCCCTTAACATAAAAAAAAAGGATGAGAAGGTATCTATTGACAATAAAGAAAAATTACATTGTTTAGCCTTTATTTACAATAGACATTCTCTTGGGCAGACAAATACTACAAGGTTACATTCACTCAAGTAATACGTCTTTCTTTGAAAGGAATTTTCCTAGGAGTCCCTAAGCAAGCAGTAAGCTAGTAAACACATACTGCTCAGATACTTTTCTTTCCAAATTGCTTTTGCAGAGTGCTCAGAGAGTCATAGCTCCATACAAACAATCATATTCTGGAAAAGATAAGCCTTGCCTTGTCCATGTTCTTAATCTCTAAAACACAACAACACTTGTTTTGAAACTATTTTATGTGAAAAATCATTAGATTTTTGAAAACTAACAGGGATCAAAGAACCCTCGATTTAGACTACACATGAGACACTTGGATTAGACTACATATGGGATTACTCTATGTCAGCAAAGCAAAGACAATATAAACCTGGGGGAAAGCTCACTGAAGTTCTAAACCAGAGTCAAGACAGAATAGGGCCAGTGCATAGACCTCTAAGAAAATGAAGTTGGCTAAGGAAGCAGGAAACGTCCCTAAGGGATCAGCATAAATAAACCCATCCAAAGAAGCAGTTCTCTTCAGTACTCCAGTTCTCACTTCAGTACTTCAGTTTTTTTCCAATGCAAATTCCATTCTTGGCAACTAAAACAGTATGAGTCCAAATAAAACAATTTATGGACAGCTGTGGCATAGATTTCTTTGCCTAGGCTCTAGAAATTGGAATAGAAATCCTGTTCAGTATATGGAATGACCAATATGAGATGAAATACAGACAGCAGAGATTTTCATACTCAATGGAAAAAAACATACATATTCTATAAGTCTCACTGCAATTTAAGTAGTTTCAATGTTCCTTCTAGATTCGTTACTGTGATTGTGGAAGTAGTTCCAAGTTTGTCAATCAGCTGACTTGGTATCAAAGGATTAAAATATCTCATTCTACATCAGAACTTCTTTGTGTACAGCCTACACAGGCCTATCCACATCTGAAATGTAAAAAAAACCTCCACAAACTGAGAAAGTAAGATGGCCATAATTATATATTACCCTTTTTTTTTTTTTTTTCCTAGAAAATGCTGGGAGGTCCTGAAACATAGACCAAAATTAGCTACAAATTTGAATTTGACACAAATTTTATTGCAATTGCAAATACGTTCCATTATATGGTACAGCAAGATTCCTGTTAAGTATGATGGGATCATATCAAAGAATCTGAAAAAATAGGATCCCATATCCCATCTTTGCAATTTTAAATTGTCCACATGTAAACCTAGATCACATTCTCACAAGGAGCTCTATCTAGATCAATCCTTTTTGAATCTGTGAAAAGTAGACTGTAGGAATGAAGACTTCTCAGCTATACAGAACTCCTGCAAAACCTTTCCTGAGATTCCCCTGTAATAGACTGTAGACACCTTAGTTCTCTCACCTTTTTTTGTTACATATGTTTAAATGATCAGTTTGCCTTTGATGACCCAAATGCTACAAATCTTCCTGGCATATACTGATAAAAGCAGAACTGCTTTCGAATAAATAAAAATATCTTTGCACAGCTACCACAGCACCAAAGTTTTTTTAAATGGTGGTACCCATTCCCTTAAGCCAATAAGACCTTATGGGTAACCTCCCTTGCCTTTCCCATCTCTGACCTGAAAGCAAACACTTGCATTACTCCACTGATTTGCCAGTTCAAATATGAAGAAAACAAACCAATTCCCCAAAGTTAGTAAAAGCTGATATAATCAAAACCATCATCCTTTTATCCTATGCAAAATGCACTGAAGAAGCCTTGTGCCATTACTATGAAGTGCCCAAGTTCATAATTGTCAGATAACAATTCCCTGTCCTATTTCTATTGCAATTTAAGTGAACTTACTCTGCCTGTCTTCTGCTACATCAGTCTTCCAGCTACATGATGCTTTTGCTTAATTTGAAGAACTCCACTGATTTCAGGTGCTAGGATAAGGAAGGCTTATTTAGCCTAGAGAGATCAAGACTGCCAGAGCAATGATAAAAGAGACTGGAAAAGGTTAAATACGATTGGCAGAGTGAAGTGAGAGGAAAAAAAGACTGGAAAATAAAGAATAATAGAAAAGTAGACAAAGACTAGAGAACTGAAAAAGAGACACAGCACTCCTTACGTATCACTGGTTAGCCTATAAGAAAGCAACTCTGTGCTTCTATACTTTTCCCCAAAGAATTCTGTTTCTGAACAGGGACCTGTCCAATGCTTTTCTGATACACTCCATGCAATGTTTCTCTTCCAGGTGCCAGCTCCCCCAGGCTTAATATTTTAACAATTCCAAGGCTCCCAAATATGATCTTAGGTGCAGACACTTGAAGAAAGTTGAAGGAAGAAGAAATCAGTATCAGATCATAAAAGTACAGAACGTGCATCTCTAAGGTGATGGGAGACGTGTTAGAATATGCTTTTATTGCTCACAGAAGACGACATATACTTTCATGTTGTACCAGGGTCTACTTGCTTTAGTTTTAGTCATACTAGACTGTATATACTGATCTTTGGAGTTTGCTTAGGTAGATAACGTTGCTGACAAGCTGAATAAAAATCTACATAATTAAATGACAAATATGATGGGAAGATGCAAGTCTGAGTTCATATGGCTCAGGCTGGATTTCTCCGATTTCAGAATGAATGACATAAGCTAAATAAATCATTTCTATCTAGACTGTTCACCATCAGAGACATCAAATCTCATTAATCATTGTTAAGTAAAATAAGCCTCCCTGTCAATTCCTTTCTTGTGTTGAAAAAGAAGTTCAGTAAAAGTGTTACCGAGCCCTTGAGCATTCATGCACCTGTGCAATAGACCTCAGTAGGAATTTTTATACCTATCCAAAACTCAGTGACTTATGTAGCAGCTTGGGCTAAGAAAAGAAGCATACACAGAAACACATTAAAGGGTCCTTTTACAAGATAACGGATATTTTTTCTGTTTACGGATTTAGTACGTTTATCTTGTTAATATTATCTTGATAATTGCTACCCTACATACTGTTCTTTATTTGTAGAATAGCATTCTCTTAAGCTCAGGCACACACGTAACATACGTGTTTTATCTGACAGTCTGTGATGAGTGATTGGACTGGTGTTGGCCCCAGCCCAGAGCTTTTCCTTGATCCTCCTGACTCCTGCTCCTTTTACGTTTAACTTAGTAGAACATGTAGTACTGCATCTCAGCTGTCAGTAGCAACTAAATACTGCAAGACAGAAAAAGGCGACCTTTTAAACTGCCTGTGCCTCTGTGACTCCTCCTAGTGCAAAGTTAAACAAGTTTGCTTAAAGTGCTATTTGACAGTGCAGCAGAGTGAAAGAGCAGCTTAGGTGAAACAAACTGTCCAGCTTTGTGCTGGAATAGAAAAGTATTGACAGATCATACAAAACTAAGAGTAGGCTTAGTGTCTCAGTGGGGACGTTAAACAGGACTGTGTGGGCACTGTGTTAGAATTCCCACACAAAGCCACCAACAGAAGTTCTTTAAGCCACTTTTACTTCTTTGCAGTAAGTAAGGGACACTCAAAGGATCAGTAATATTTAATAATGTGAGCAATGGCTTTCAGAAGCCAATATTTAGTGTTTTTCTTAGCCTGAATTTCTGATTTTTATGTTATTCCACGATCTTCTCTGACCTAGAAGGTTTTTGGCCACAACAAAGTGCAAAATATTCCAAACTATAAACAATGTAGAAAAGTGAGTGACACTGGCTGACGTTCAGATGTGAATTTAATTGACCGTGAAGACATCGGCAGAATCATGCATCAGTATCACTTTGCTGAATGAGAAGTCAAAAGCAGTTTTCTGACAGAGGATTCCATGTAGCCAACAAACCTAAGTAGTAGTGCTTATTCAGCCCAAAAGAACATTTAAGAAACCTGTCAGTGTGACACACAAATGCTTTGTATATTAATACATTAGAAAGAGGGATGAGAAAATGCAAAAGTGTTCATAAACTTTACTATGAAATTATGAGCTTATCTACCGTTCTTTCAACCACTTTGTTTTCCATAACAAAACCATATATGACGAAAGCTGTCTTAAAAAGGATATCCACTGAAACGTGTGAGTAGACTAGGACACATGACTGCACTAAGGCAGCATAGGAAATTGCCACCTGTAAGAGAGAACAGAGGTTTGTAACTGTACAGGCTTAGCTTGCTTACAGGGTGAGCGGAAGAATACTTGGTCAATGGAGGTACTTCAACAACAACAAAAAAACCATTGCTCTTATCACATTTGGGACCAGCAAAAAGCATGCATATACTCAGTTACAGTAGCTCATCTGACAGGCGGTAACTGGTTAAGCTCTGCAGTTTAGTTGTGCTTGTTTCTGTCTGTACAATGCGGATATTCAATCCTACATTTGAGACTAATTAGATTAAAACCAAACAAAACTTGAAACGTATTTTTAATCCTTCTATTGCCAGGAGGAATTATAAAAGCACACAGACTACTGCTTTACTAGTTGCTATTACATTGTCCAAACAACAGTAAGTTAAAAACCATAAATGACACTGATAAGAAAACATTGAAACCACTTGAGATTTAACTCTTTGCATAGTAAAGAATGGCAGTCTTAAATTTCTTACTCTCATGTAAATTTTTGTGGGTTTAGATTATTTTCTTTTAATGGAACATGCTTATTAAGATTCACAGGGTTTATAATAAGTTTTTCTCAGTCTCAACTTCTGCTTTTTATTGCTACATTTCAATAAAAATAGTGACTTTTTTTCTGCCACAAAAGATAAAAATCTGGGAAATACAGAAAAATATATAGAGAATAAAAAGAGTAATTTGTAACCTATCATGAGGTACTTCTAGTAAAAGCTTAAATTTGTATTGTAAATTTTTTTAAAATACTTTAATGAGTTTAGATGGCTAACGATGCAGCAGTGAAAAACCAATACTGTGCTTCTCAAGTGAAATGAGGCACTGACATTGAGGGAATTTTCGTAATAGAAAGGAAATTACTTTTTTTTATATCCTTCTTGGAGCAATAAGGTTACTCTAACAAACCTGAACACAGAACACATTTGTTTTATCCTTTAATCCCTATGGAACTTCAGTTTGTTACATTTTGGCTTAAAGTACCTAAAGAGAAAGGCGTTTCACATACAAGTTTTCAGGTAAATTACCTGTGAAAAGAAACTATCATAATGGCAGTAGTAAACATCTTGGTTGGTAAAAGCTTTCCAGGTCTCCACTTTTCAGTAAAAAGCAGCTGGAATTTTAAAGGAAACTTCTGAAAATTTTCTTTTGTGATTTCCATAGTACTTTATAGAGAAGCTCTCTATTATGCATATATACTGTATGCATATTTCATATAAAACCAAATTGTGTATATATACATATGTTCCTTCTCTTGCATCTATATTTTTGACAGAAGATGAACTACTCCTTTCTTTCTAGTTCCATCTTTTATTTTTGCTTTTAAAGAAAATACTTAAAAGTGGCATGGTTTCATCTATTATTGGCTATTTTCCTCTCAATGAGATAGGAAATCATTGGCACTTATATCTGGAAACACAAGACAAAAGCTTCATTATGAAAAAACACAGGGAATGCACATTTAGCCACTCAGCTGGAAAGATTTTTCAATGCAATTAATTATTAGAAATAAATACAGAGTTTGAAATAAGGTTAATTTCTTTTTAAGTCGATTTCTAGTAAGAAATAGGAAACATGAGTATACTGAATTGAGAAAGAGCTGTGTTTTTAGCTTTTTAATACCTTCTCATGCTCCTGAATTTTCATACAGGGTCTAACACCAATTGCATTGTTCTGATTTTTTGTGCAGTCTGTCCCTTAAGGCATTAGTCTACTGAGATAAAATGACAGAGGAGTTGCCAAATTCTTGTCATTCTTTCAGCAGAAGTTTTGACTTGTGACATAAGTGACACTGACAAAGTGACAGGATAAAGTTGGTATTAAAGCAGTTTTAGAAGTGTTTCCGGGTACATTGGTACCTGATCCACTGGCTATTTTTGTGAAAACAGTCCTATCAGTTCCCAGAACCCTGAGTTTGAGTTTATTCTCCTTTATGCTGTCAAATAAATCCTTAACCTTTTATCTTTTTGGTTTTTTTTTCCCTTTTTTTTTTTTTTACCCTTCTGTGAAGGAAACTCAGAGGAATTTAAGATTTTTTTTTTTTTTTTTTTTTTTTTTTAAGACAGAAGAAATACAGAGGAGCATGAAAAGGTTTCTTAAGCTCCATCTGACATTAGTTGAAATTGCTACTAGCAATTGAGGTTTGGGCTTAGAAGCCTGGATCTAAATTGGAGAAGCTGAATTGTTGCCGAGAATCATTATCTGCAAGATATGAAAAGGTCTGACCGGCTTCTGGAGCTGTACTGACCACAGTTTACCCTTTTCATTACTCAAGCCCTAAAATATTCAGCAGAATATTTTTCATAGCATACATAAACGGAGATTGGAACATGTAACTACTGTTAACTGCTATACCATAAACTACTATACAGAATAAAGTCATCTAGTACCTCGCATATTCAGTTACTAGTTCAGACTTCACCTGTAAAGTCTTCAGTTTGTTATTTATAGATTATAAGCCTGCAAGATAAACACATGCATATATACACACACGTATATATAATTAAAAATTGAAAAGTGAGAGTTAACTAACTTTTGGCAGCCTCTTAAAAATAATGAAAAATTGACACAAAAAGCTTGAAAGCTGTGCATAAGTTATATTCTGTAATATTATTGTTCTCCTGCAGTCATACACATGGACAAAGCGGCCAAATTCAGCCCTTTTTTTTATTTAGCTTTTTTTTTTTTTTTTATTTAAGATGGATGACTTAGGAAAAAAAAAAGATAGTTCGTGGTCACTGCCTAGATAGTAGGGGACAGATAAGGAGCTTTTTGCTTTTTTCCTTTTACGTTTTCAAGCTTTCAGTCAGCCTGTGAATCTGCTTACTATGGTAATGCTTCATTGGGAATAGAAAATCAATTACTATCTGAGGTAAACTGTACAAAGTGTTAGCATAAACCATAAGAACACTTTTGCTTGAAGGAGTCCTGTTAAGGTTCAAGGGGATCAATATTTTCCAGCAGGTCCTGCAAGTCTGATAGACCATATCCACTGATTTTAGGAGGTGATGAAACTGCCAATGGCCTTGTTCTCATGATCTATAGAAATGACATTCATATGCACCGGGCAACCACAAGTAAGTCTTCTACTGATTTCCTCATTCCTTTTACCAAATGAAACCACTCAGAAGAGGCTTTTTTTTTTTTTTATTACTCTGATTTCTTTTATCTGTATTTATTTGTCATTTAACTGAAAACAATAAGAAGGGATGTTTTGCTTTTTGTGAGGTATCAAAAATCAAAATAATTTGATTTATTTACAGATTTTACTGTTTAGCCAAGGTGTTTTGCCCAGCCAAAGTGCAGATTTTTTTTTCCCCCCCAAGAACGAAAACATTGAAAGATTTTCTGTTTTTCTGAAAAGTATGGCAAAGCGAGATTCAACAAAATCTCTTCTTTCATGAAAGCCACTGAAAAGACTTAGGAATGGACAAGAGAATTATTTCATGATATGTGCTTGTGTTGCCAATTAAAGCAATGAATGGTAACTGCTTTCCTGAAAATCCATTTCTGGAACACAAGTGAGAAAAGTTACTGAGATTATTTTAAGTCATGTAAGTATATATGACAACTTTCTAAATCAGTTCGATCAGCTTTCTAAAAATGAAAAAAGACTGCACAGATTTCTAACCTACAATAATTTGCTAATGAAAAATTGTGCTCAGTGGGGAAAAAATTAAAGGCTTTCCAAGCCTTCAGGGTATTTGGGGTTTTATGAAGTCTGTGACAGTTACAAACATTTTAAAGGAGACACATAAGAATACCTTAGTGGCATTGTCTTTAATAACCCAGGATAGAAACATGAATGTGCTTTACAAAACAGTCACACTATGAGTGAACATGAGGCTTCCTAAGGCAGGTAAGGTCTGCTCTGTTTGTGGGTTTTAGTAAATTTTTTTCAGTTTTGAATGACAGAGGAAAGAAAGTTATTCCAGGGCTATAACTGAGGACAATACCCCTGTCCTCTAAACTTTTGTGCTTACAAATATGCTAACCTTGCTATCATTTTGCCTAAAAAGGAAACAGTCTTTCCTTTACAGCTTCTGACGTGCTTTGATGTGCTGTCCATTTAGCTGTTTGAGATAGTATTTTAAACCATAACGTAAGAGCATCAGACAACACTGTCACTGTCTTCAGAAAGAAGCTTTTATTGCTATAGCCAAAGTTTAATAACCATGCTGGAGGAAGACAAGTCCAAAGCAGAGACTGGAAACTTGGGACCCCAGTAACATCTGGTGCCTTTTTCACAGGTTACAAAAATTAAATTGCACAGCTCTTTGGAGAACCAGTTGTATTTGCTTCAATATCCAAAGACAATGCAAGCCACAAAGACAGACAGAAAGGTCAGGGATCCTGATAGATCAAATATTTAGAACAGTCTATCTCTTTCTATGGTACCTATCAAAAATTTACCAGAGCCCTTGGGCAGAAAAAGACAAGGCACCTTTTCAACTACAATAATCATTTGGACTAAATACCCCTGACAAGCAAATTTATTCCAGCATGAATATTTACAACACCTGGCTGTCTGAAAGCAACCAACTTTAAGAACAGGTAAATAAATCTCTGGTAACTTAGCAAATGATATGGCTGGGAGATTTTATATTTCTTCAGTGAGACCCAAATCTGACCCAGGGACTAC
Source organism: Platalea leucorodia (assembly GCF_965183815.1). Classification (NCBI taxonomy): domain Eukaryota; kingdom Metazoa; phylum Chordata; class Aves; order Pelecaniformes; family Threskiornithidae; genus Platalea; species Platalea leucorodia. Next base: position 66,458,942 of record NC_138827.1, read on the forward strand.
TGGAGATAGTGGGATTCTTTCCTTTGAGTTCAGGGGGCTTTGGATTAGGCTCTTGATTTAAGTTTGTTTGTTAGTTTGGGGTTTTTTTGTTGTTGTTTTGTGGTTTGGGTTTTTTTTTTCTTTTTTAATTTTTAAATAATATCTAGTATTTACAATTTCCCATGATGCTTAGGGGTCACATGACAAGTATGATTCAAATGTATCACAGGAAAAACAGTTCCCTCCCTCCAGAGCTAATGTTTAAAAAACGAGAGAATAACTCATTTCTAGTTATGCCTCCATTGCCAAAACCAAGGAATAATACAAATTGTGTTACCTCAGAAAATTAATAATACTTCGTGCTTTCTATTTCTCCTACTGTACTTTCTCTCCTCTCTCCCTAAGGCAAGTCAGAGTTGATAAGGAAAGCAGATGACAGAGAGAAAAGCAAGAAGTTCTTCATATTTCTCGCATTCTCAGGTTTGAGATTTTATTGTTTCCATACAGCCTCCTTCTTCATTTACGGGCCTCTCATACAAGAGAGCACATTCAAACCTCAGGCTCTCAAACAGGCCCCAAGAGCGGGGTTGTGGATCATTCTCCATCTCATTCCTTTCTTGCAAAAGACAGAAGCCTTTTTATTTTTCTGATCATTCTTTTTAGTAGTGCTTGCATATCATTGCTTTTTTGTTTCACTGACTCCCAGCTAGCACCAAGAAGCATCCTTCTTTTTCCTGGCCAGTTCAAAAGCTAAATTGATTATGCTCATCAGACTCTCCAAATTAACCTATTCAAGTCTAATTTGTTGATTCTTTTGTTTATAAGCTTTCATCTACAGGGAGATTTCACCTTTGGGAATTTAGTTTAGCTGGATGAGCCCAGCATGCTTCCTCATTAATTTATGTTTCTGCTTCTGATTTTAAAACAACCACAGAAATTAGGTCTTCCTAGGGAGATTCCTCCCTTAAGACACAGATCACTAAATGCCACATGTTTTCATCACATCCTGACACTAACAATCCTTTGAGATGCATATTACTGTGTAACAAAAACCTGGTTAATAGTTTTGTTTTGATTATGATTGTGGACTGGGACCTTCAGTTGTGAAAATCTTGTCTAGACTGAAACCCTTTAAGAATTAGAAACCTTATGAAAAAAGGACTTTAACAACTTTTTCAAAACCTGTGAACTACAGTTTTATATATACTATTGTTGCAAGATACAAGCAACAGTATTAAGAACTTTAGAAAAGGACCCTTTCCAACTTCTCATTTTTTCCATTTTCAGTCACCTGGGACTCCTTAACTCTTTGAAAATAGATCTCATATTTTGTTATTTCCCAAACTGCTATCTGAAATAAAAAAAAAAAAAAAAAAAAAAAACAAAAAACATATTAGCAGAAATCTAGGTATAATTTCTCCTATTTCATAGAAATTTACTAGCAAAAGCTCATAGAGACGAAAACCTTGTGTGGCTTCCTTAGACAGTAAATAAATTTCAAACAAAATAAAATAAAACCACCACATTAAATTCTTCAAGATGTTATCATAATTTCAAATACACAGCAGTTGTGAAATAACAAGTCATTTTTCTCATGGTAATACCACAGATACCACATAAAAGTCTATAGTTGTCTTCTGCCGTAGGCACAGGAGTACGAGCACTTTATACTGCAGATCTTAGTGCTTACAAAACCCACATTCCATGGCAGTGCTGGGAACCTGATGACATGGTAGTCAAGGATTTATTCTCACACATACAATAGCTTGCACACGATGTGATTACAAAATACAAGCAGGACTGATTCTCCAAAGAAGGAGAATCTACTTTATTTTATGCTTCCACCTATTTTTCACAAACCAAAGGATACTATATAGTTAAAATAATTTTAATTGTTGAAGAGTTTTATTTGTTTGTTTAGAAGTTAATTGAATTAGAAGTTAGGTTTCTTTCATTTTTTTCTTTACAGTTTCAGTTCACAAACTGCATTGCCACTTTGGATTCCTGCAGTAACCCGTGAAGACTATTACAGAAAAGGCAAAACAGGAGCTAAGAGAAATTAGCTTTAACCCTAATTGAATCAATGACTCATTCAATGAAACAACACAAAGACACATCCAGCTCAGCTGGAAAAAAGGGCTCACAAAACAGACCTAGCCTGGGGAATTCCTCACCACAGAAAAAGGGTTATAGAAATAAATAGTGAATTGGAGAACTTTTTTTTAATTAAATGAAAAGCCTGAAACTTTTTAAAATAAGCCAGGATTCATTTATGTATTTCAACTACATTGCTGTACAAGGATAGTTGCAGATTCTCTTTGTCCTTCCTGTGTTCCTTGTTGTTATCCTTACATTTGATCTTGCATTGATCAATGTAAGAGATGACAATGATCAAAGGCATCAGGATGCTTCAAGAACAGACTTAATGGAAATATGGGGAGATACATTTTAAAAATTTTATTCACATAGCTCTACATTCTCTAGATTCTTTCCAGTCAAGAATCTAGATTCACATATCTCTGGCTGTAGGGAGAGGCAAAACCCTGTCACCGAAACTCCTAGTCTTCTAAAAATGAATGGCACTTTTTCATTGATTTGTGAGACCACAACTTCAACCAGTTTCTCTATCTTCTTCTGATTTATTGTGCACAGACACATTTGATTCCTGATACCTAAGAAGGCAGAGTAATTTATTATAAATTTTCCTCCATTTTGTCAGAACAATATACAGTGTTGCAGTATTTGGGCATACTCCTACAAGGATGAATCACTATATTCAACAGGGTTCAAATGTTTTACATAGCATTTTTATCAGAACAGTTGAAAGTATGGTAGTTGTATGCTTATGTTAACCAGAAGCAGACGTGTTCAGGATAGGTATGTATTTGACTTTCTTTAGGCTGTGATTTTTACCCTTTGGAAATGTATTCACTGTCTTTTCCAAGCATTCATAGCCATCTGATATTACAGTGGCATTTTGGCTGCTCATGATGCAATATGCCAATGCCACAAGATCATAATTAAAATGACAAGAATTAAAACAGTTGGTTACATCCTGAAACATAGAAGTCCCTTCTGTATAACATTGTCATACAATTGTATGGCTGTCAATTTGTTCTTGTTGCTTTAGGAAGTTAGGAAAAAAAGTAAAACATAGGTAAGTAAAGAAGCAGAATGATACCAGGTGAAATGAGATCAATTACAATGATCAAAATTGAAAGGTAATGAAAGGCTGACCAACTTTTTGTCCATCCCAGACAGAAAGGGAGTCAGCCTTGGAAAAAAACAAAAAAACAAACAAAAAAACCCAAACAAAACCAACACAAAACAAACAAAACCAACACAAAACAAACAAAACCAACACAAAACAAACACTTAAAAAGAAAGCAAAGGTTTCTGTATTTTCAAGGGCTGAAATAATACCACAGGCAAATACAACATGAAACTAAAATTCATACAGTCTCACAAGGCCATCCAAAAACCTTATTTTGACAGTCCAAATATTACACAAGTTATTCACGAACCTTTCAAGAGAGATAAATTTCATAGAATCATAGAATATCCTGCGTTGGAAGGGACCCACAAGGATCATCGAGTCCAACTCCTGTCCCTGCATAGGACAACCCCCAAAATCATACCATATATCTGAGGGCATTGTCCAAATGCTTCTTGAATGTTGTCAGGCTTGGCACCGTGACTACCTCCCGGGGGAGCCTGTTCCAGTGTTCTGCTACCCTCTGGGTGAAGAACCTTTTCCTAACTTCCAACCTAAACCTCCCCTGGCACATCTTCCTGCTGTTCCCTCGGGTCCTTGGGTTCAGGTGTTTCTCTATTTTTTTCCCCTAATATTAAAACACTAAGTTAGTTTTTTAAAAATAATTAAATGATTATATAACTAGATATTAAAATTAAGATCCATTCACAGTTCCCATCCTGACTCTCAACTGCATTTAGCTACACACAAGGAAAAAGAGAAATCCAGCCCACCTGGTATGCTCTGGCAATGAATATCATAACAAGATAAGTCCAGAAAAATTCCAAAATCTGTAAAGCAAAAAAAGAAAGACAACACCTCCCCCAAAGAATGCAAAAAAATGAAAGCCCAAATCTCAGCACATCTGACCCTTAAAGGACACCAAGAGAGGAAACTACCAGGAATTTTTTCCTGCTAAATGACAGCATATTTTGCTTGCTTGTACACAGTCCTGTACGAAGGACTAGATATATGCAAAACCAGCAATAAAAGCATGAAATATAATTGCTCATAACAAGACCAGTAAAGGTCAGAGTAGTGCCTATTCCCTCCTCTCTTCACCATTATATTCTGCTGAATGCACACTATCTATTTTTAAAATAGTAACTGTATGAATATATTAAATCATTCACCAAAGACCTCTCTGAACACTCTATGCTATTTAGAAAAGATAGAAATTTATCTTCTAGAAAAAAAATCCTGTAAGTGGCCTAGGGCACAGTTCATTGCTTCTATGCATCTGACACAATGGGGTACTTAAGGTGAAATGGATTGGACACATTAGTTTAATCATATCCTAAAGCACACAAGGCAGTAATGCCAGAGAATTAAGATTTTTTTTTTTTTTCTAAGAAAGTTTGAGAGTAAGGCCAAGACCTTTATAAAATGGGATTTTAAGCCCCTACTGAAAATATATCTACTGTCCAAAAAGAAAACAACATAAATGAAGAAATTCCTACAGGCTGTTTATTGATACCAGATTTGCTTTAACAGTTAATCTCCATGAAAGGCTATTAGAACAGTGATAATGACAAAAGCAGCTCTCCATACTTATTAAATGTTGGGATAATAGTACAAATTCACTTGATAAGTGTTAACACTTAACTTGCTATTGTCTGCATCAAGAGAAGGCTTAATTATATCTCTAAGTGTCTGAAGTAAATCAATATTTTAACTGGAGTACTGCTTCAGATTCATGTTGGTGATTTTTTTTTTCATTTTTTTTTATAAGCCCCTTATTTTGTAGCTAAATAAAAGATGAATGTGTTCACTGCAATCAACAGAAAGAAGTATGTCACTGTAATTGATCTGATATCAAAATAAGAGGGAAACACTGACTTCACTTGAAATTACACCATTGATCCTGAGATACTGTTCACTCCCTGTCCTTGTAAAGTCCCTATCACATGTTCTTGAGAGCAGCCAGCATGATTTCATAGTTTAGGTACTTTATTAGATGCTTTCAAGCATCAATAGATGAAGACATAAATACATCTTCACAATTCTGCCAGCTCTTCAAAAATTGTTCTGTAAATCAGAAAGAAAAATCAAGAGTGTGTGACCTCCCCATATTCAAAGCATGTAAGTGAAAAGAGCAGCCTAACAACAAACGTTGATGTAATACACTGATAGATAGGGAGTACATAGCTTAGTAGGCAGATTAGCTAGAAAGCTAACCAAATAAAAGTTTAACTTTGCAGACATATATGTATTAAAATCAATGAACCATTCAACTCAGTCGATTGTGTTATCTTGATACTCTAACTTCAGTACTTCTCTAATGAAAGAACTCAAAGATTACTCACCCTACTTAATTCCGCAAGGGTTACTTCTTGTCTGGCTACCATACACCAACAGAATAGATAAAACAAGATTTGTATCAGAGTCAAACATTTCTTAATTCTGAGTCTTGATCATTGAGGTGTTGAGGACAACTCAATGGACTCAGTGTGTTTTGATTCCATAAGTGTCATAATATAGTCTAAATGGCAACAGTTCAATCCTAAATTGCTACTGAAAGCAGTGACAGTATAAAATGCTTTTATGACTGGACAGTAGTAGAGATGCCAAGTGCCCATTTAGCTCATTTATTATAAAAAAAAAAAAATTGATGTCTATTCCATGATTGAAAACATTTCCTTAAGTGACCTGGCCAATTGAGGGAATTGTATTTTAAATACTTCCTGATAGAAGATTTACAAAGTTATTAACAGATTCAGGCACAGAACTTTAGTACATGGTTTAATGCTTCCCCTTCACTGAGGAAACTGGTAAAAAAAAAAAAAAGTGAAGGAATACTTTCAAAACGGACTACCAATTTAAGGAATCTCAATTTGAGTTGCCAGGTTACTCTGTCCTGAAGGAACTTGAACATTTGTACCAAATCCAGCAAATACTACCTGAAAATAAATAGTTGTTGCCTGGTTTAGAGTGAGTATCCAAACCCAATCTTAAGAAAGAGCTTTTAGGCACCAGCTGATAGTATGACTTTCTATAATGAAAGATGCCAACTAAATTCAGGGTAACTAAAAGCTGCTGAAAACTATTGCTTTGCTAGATAAAATAACTCTGCAGTTCATAGGACAGGAACTGACTGTGATTCATTAGTCACATTGAAAAATAATTGATTCACACAATTCCATTTCTAACAATGGAACAGTTCGAGGAGGAGGATACTCACCTCACGGAACAAAATAGAAAGCAGGCTATGCTCCAGCTGACTGAAGACGTTACGGAGTGAATAATAATTAAAGAGAACTGAGAGAGCTTAAAATTATTTTCTCTGGATCATTTTAGGTGAAAAAGAAACAGGGTTGGGTTTTCAAAATCATCCGGAGTGGTGCCAGTTACTTTTTTTTTCTCCAGTAGCTAAGTAGTTTAAGAACTCTTTTTGAGACGAAGACCTGTCCAGAACTTGACCCTTAGTCCAAGAGAATCAGAGATTAAATCTTCCATTTTTAATACTGTGCTAAACAGTAAGTTGTAGGACTCAACTTTGAGCAAGTCTCCCAATCCCCAGTGTTGGTGGTTTTCCATTTCTTATTACAGATGGGAGATCAAGAAAGAAAATCATTCTACCAGCATCCCCTGGGCAAAGACATATCCAGGAGATGAAAAACCTGAGTAAAGCTGAATTCTTCAGCAAGAGAATTCACATAAGCAACCAGACAGCTGTCATGTCACATTGAAATATTACTAGTGGGGACAACATCCAAATCTATGATGCAGCGCTAAAATATTCATTGAATATCCCATTATGAATCCCTGGAGCCATTCATGCTTTATTTCCGTCCACCATACTTATTTAAAAAAAAAAACCAAAACAAAACCATGCTTTTGAAACAAAATCAATCTGTAAATAAAAGCATCGTACAAAAACTGTTAATGGTGTATTGCCTTATAAGTTCCTGTTGCATTTTCTCATGGATTCTAAATTGCAGTGAACAAAATTATCTTGGGAGTTATGCTTTGTGTGTTTTGCTTCTGACACCTTTATTATAGCCAGATAACTCAGCAGCATGTGCTAGCCTATCGTCACATAACTTCAATACCTCATTACAGTAATTCTTCTAACTTACTTTGCTAATGGAATGCCTCTAAGATGTTGATTCAGCCCACCTTTTTGTCTTCATTACCCAATACAACTAGTAAAGGGAAATAATTCAAAAATAGGGTACTATGCTGTTTGATATTTCCATCACATGAAACATTCCTTTTCTACCTCACTTCTACAGTCAAAACATAACTAAAAGTGTAGCTTAGTTTCAAAGGATCAAGTCCGAGTTCTACATTTTCAAAGGCTGAGGGGCTCTTTGTCTCCAAGTTTTGTTTTTTGCATTACATGTAGAACAGAAAGCCTTGACACCAGCCACTTACTCATATCATTCAGACCCCGAAGTGCTCATATGTACCTACTTACAGATACGCTATTGGATGCAGTAGGTATTGCAAAATTTCTCATGTATCAGAAAAAGACAGCCCTATTTCACGTACCAAAATCTTTTACTAGAAATTTTGTGTTTCAGATAAAAAAAATTCACTCATTTTTGGGCAATGACATCTTCTATACCTGAACTGTGGTTATACTACAAAACTGATCTGCTTCAGTGTCAGTATGCTATCAAGGATTACACAGAGGCAGATGCGGATAAAATGCTGGTCCTGGTAAAATAGTTGGTGAAACTGTCTTGCCTCCTGTTTGGCTGCAGGGAAAGCAGGAAAATGCTAAGTGAATGCTTCCAGTAGATAAAAGTCCACATGTTACCAAAGTTTCCAAATGCATAGGGTTATTATGTAAATCAATCTGTTTCTGGCAACTCTAAACAGCTCTTATGGCTGAAAACACAATTTTCATCATGTGTGCCTAATAGCAGGAAAGCTGAAGGTTAAAAGCTTCAGTTACATAATATCTTGTTGCTCATTTATTGATACACTGCATTCATGAAATTACACTTCATGAGCGTAAAACAAAAGAAAAATTTGACTCACTATATGCTAACGAACAAAGGCATGGAGGTAAATAAAGAACTAATGCTCACGGTTTTCCAGGTTATTAAAAACAAAAAGAATATCAAATGTTTAATTATGAAATTTAAAACAAAGGAAGGTAAATAACTTTTTATAGGGCAAATATACAGAACGTTGTGAAGGCCATTTGGCTTTAGAAAATGAGGAGAAATATTGATAGAAGTAAAATCTACCTAGGACTTAAACAGAGGCTCTTTTTTTGGGGGAATACTTTCATTTGCAGAATGTCAGGGAGATATTCAGGAAGGAGTACACCCCTCTGCTTCCCTGTTCTGTAAGCAGCTTTGTGTACCAACTACTCACTACTATCTGAGACAACACAATGTTAGCTGAATAATTTTTTACATTCATACATGCAAAACCTGACGCCATCCAAACCAGATGTATGGGTGCTTGGTTATTAAAGAGCATAAGGTATACAGAGACAGCCATTGGATAAGTTTGCTCTCCTTACCTGTTAGACATTGAAATGCCCTAATGTCGGCCTGCTGAGACCCCTTAAATCTGGATGGACTTTGAATTAGATTGAAATGTTTACATAAAGAAATATTCTGATCGCATCTCGTTTATAGCCCTCTAACAGAATAAGAGAACTAAGGAGCCTTCTCAGAATTTTGCCAACTTTCTAAAAAAAGTATTCTCACAGCATGTTCTGAAAACTTTTATAGAGACACTCTCAAATCTCTACATTATATCACCAGTTTGACATGTTATCTGTTCATTTGCAGGTGATGGTTTCTCACTGGAAAGGCATGTCAGCAATTTAAAGATGGTGGGTTTTGAGGCTATATTTCATTTTTCCATAAACCAATATAGCAAATCATGGCTGTGCAATCTGTACCTAACAACATAAGCAAAGGGAATTAAAGTGGGGTTTCATATTTAATAAAGATCTATAGCCTATCTGTAGATCATCCAACTAGAAAAAATAGATTTTGAGATAAAGCAGAAAAGAAGATCATATATAATGACTTGCAAAAGCTACGAACAAGAAAAATCCATAGAACTATACTGATATGGTCTGGATCAGAATTACATATTTTCTTTATTTAAAGAGGAAAAACGGGAATTAGTTTAGCAGCCTTTTTTAAGGACTACTCAAGTAAGCTAGTTTAGAGATGAAAGACTTATGTTCTAGCCTTGGTCAATTACCACTGAAAGCTGTTGCTGTCAACTGACTGCTTGATGGCTCCTACGAGCAAGCCTGATAGCCTCATCCCTGATGCTGATGAGCAGTAAATGCCCATACATATCACAAAACCGTCATTGCAAGTGCAATCATCTGGCTCGCTCATTCCAGCAGTGAATCAGAAACCGGGGCGGACTCAGACACCGACTCTTGTGTGATCTTGGGAGTACTAAACACTGCGAACTGTCATATTGTTCGTCTGGGCTGAGGTATAATTGTGTAGAAGAGGGAGCCGTGGGAGGCTAAGTGGAAGTGGCAATGCTTCTGTAGCCACTGGCCATAGTGCATCTGTTACCTTCTGCAGGCATTACAGCTTCCATTTTGACATACTGAGTCTCAGAAAGCTTTAAAAGCAGATTCCCATTCTGCAATAAAATGGTAGCGATCTGTGGGAACAGGTATGAGTATGCAGTTAATCAGTCAGATTCAAGCACCTATGTTTAAAATTCTTCAGTTAAGAGCGTATTATAATTTAGCTCCTTGCTGACTTTCAGAAGAATTGGAAGGACTTAGGAAGAAAGATACAAGTGTGCAGACATATAGAAAAGACCGACTGATGTGAAAGACTGATTGTATTTATTACAGCTGCGCATTCATCATGGTACACTACGATAATTTCATCTGCATACAATATTGACATAGGCTTCCACAGAATTAATATTTCAAATCACTTCCTTATTCTATCAGCACCTTTCTGCATTTATCACTCTTCTGCCTTTAATATAGTTGTTTTTATCAGTCTGAAGGAAAAGCTATAGCTGATTTGCCTACTGACCCTAACGAATGAAACAAATTATTCTATTTCCTTGAGCAGCATTCTGATTCAACAGCAATTTTCTCGGCACAGCAATTTCACTGCAGTTCTAGTGCACAGAAATATTTTCAATCACTTAGTCGTTCTTACAAGTGTTATTAAATACTTAGTCGTATACCAGCCATCCATATCTTAAAATGCTCACTTCAATCTTGTATTAAGAAATGAATATGACATGGGGAAAGATGGGAAAAAAATAGCAAATATAACTAAAAATCTAAGAAAGAATAAGATTCCATAGGGTTAGCTTGGGATTCTTATAAATAAAATGTTAAGACTGTTGTACATTTAGTATTTATATTTGAGGTTTGAATATTTTCTACAGTGACATGCGGATAATGTTTGTTCATCCAAAATCTTACGATTACAAAACAAGACAAAGAATGAATGAATGAATGGAAAAAACCTTAAGATTTCACTTAATTTATCCTCATGAAAGCAGAAACAGTATTCCTAGGTTGGAAGTGATCTATAGGGCAACACATTTATGAGGTAGATTTAATTGTATATTCACATTAAAGAAGGAATTCAAGACCAACTGCTGCTTTCTTTGAAAGTTAGTCTTCATCATCAAAAATAGTTTGTGGTAAATAATAGGTACAATAAAATCACTGTTCGTATACTACAAGTTTTTTCCATACCAAACTGATATTGTTAGATACCTCCCTCTTGGAATTCATTATTTGACTACTCCCTTGGTGTTTTGGTATAGGTTTAAAAAAGTTGAGAATAATTCATGATTTGGACATAAAATTCATACTTCAAAAAAAATTCTCTTTTATAAGGTGGTGGTTTGTTTTCTAAAACCTTCACATATTACCACATAACTATGTTACAGTTTTAATATACAGGATTTTTTTTCCCCCCAATGTCTTTGTTTTAAACAAATAATCTTAGGTTGAAATAAATATATAGCTTAAATTGGGTTTAAAATTCATCTGTGCTTAAACTGAAATAAAATTATCCCTAACTTAAGTAAAAATAAAATTCATATGCAAGCATAGCCATGGGTATGCAGTGTATATGAAAACAGGAGAAAAATCTTTTTCCAAAAAATCACTTACTACTGCTAAGATATGTCTTTGTGCCTGAACTGTACAGTGTTTTTATGACACACTATCCTCTCCCACCCTTCAGTCCTGCCTCTCCACATCCCTTCAGGCTACAAATAAAAATACCACCCTAATCCAGAGAGATGACACTTAAAAAAAAAAATTGCTTCTTCTGATTCCCACTGTTAGGAAGTTTGTAACTTTAATCATATCTGACATCAAATTCTAGTGCCAACCTATATATTGAACACATGTTTGAATAGCTGAAAATTACTTTTGTGGGGTGTGGAAATACTAGCAATAAATGATAAGGGGAAAATTCCCTGCCTCTAAATGATAGGTATTTGCAAGATGATCCTTGAGGGTATCTTCATCTCTTTTTAGATGTACTAACTTGCATCACAAAACATTGTCAATGTTTATTACTGAACAGAAGACTATCATTTAAAGCTTTACAGACTACTGACATGGTAGTTTCTGCTTCATCATTGTTTGACAACTAAGACAGAGGTTTTACTAATGGCCTCTAATTTAAGCTTCCAATGGATTCCTTCTGTAATCTATACCATTGGATCCCAGAGAGGTGGTGTACATATACAGCAAAGTCCCCTATCACATGAACACATCTAAACTCCTCAGATATCTCAAAGCCTTAATATTCATTTAATACATTCCTGATATTAATTATTAAGCAGTCACAATTATTTTTTATTAAAATAGCTGTAGCATTTGTTCTAAAAGCATTTGCACATGTAATAATACACATTAAAATGCATTATTACTTAACTGCAGTTTGGTCCTAGTAAATCATAATCAAGTTAATAACCTTCACTTGAAGAAATGGAAACTCTTTCCAATGGTTTGCACCTTCCCTCAAGTATTAAGCTTTAAAACACAGAAGACCTTGAAATATGATTCATAAAGAAATTTTCTGTACCTTGCAAGCCAGTGAAGACCCAAGACGAATGCACGTTCACCTAACCAACAGCACAGTGCAAGCTTACACTGTATGCTTTGCAAAGAAACATGATTGCATCCTGTTGCAATTTCATTTAAATCTGAGAAGTAAAGTCTGCCTGTATACAAGAAAAGACTGAACATCCCTGCGTGGTCATTTCTGACATCTGTAACAAAGCAAAGGGATGCAAAATGACCAGACAATCCAGACTCACTTGTGTTTCATGACCACTTCAGGGCAATTTATCAGTGTAGACAAGGGTCTGAATGTGCAGCTAATGCAAATCCTTTAAACTTTTGATCCAAAAGATGTGCAACAAAATTATCCAGAGAGATAAATATCCTCACACAGCTTTATCCCATTGAATTGCAGGCTAAAGACAGATACAGGCATTTCAGACATTAGATGGTGAAGACTGGGTTTAGGAGTCTCTGTGGAAGGCAGGCATTTGGAGTGGGATTTATTTGTCCTTTCTTGCACTGACACTTAAAGACACCTGCATTTTGGAATTCTGAAAGTTCTGCTTGTTCTACTAAGAATATATTTAAGGTAGTTTTTAGTCCATCTAACCAAAGATAATTGAAGCTGTATCAACTCACTAATGAGTTTCTTCTAACCGCTTCAAATCAATGCTATTTTCATGTTCCTTCAAAGGGTCAAGAATGTGACTGATAAATCAGGACTAAAACCCCGCTATACTATTAAAACTTTTCAGTGTGACAGTATCATGGAAAGTCAGTCCAATATTATTGATAGTAATATGACAATTATTTGAACAGCAGACACTAATTCAACTTATGCTCTAAAGGAAAACTATTTGCATGATACAGAACTACGTGTACTTAAAAGAACTGATGCCAGGAGAATTTCAAATTAAACTATCCTAATATATTATTGGTATATCACACCATTTAATGGGATTTATTGTTAGATTTTCTCTCAGAATACTGAGTCAAATATTGGTATATACAGCTTACTTATTTCTTATTTATACTTACTGTTTGACTCAAAGAAAAGGATTGAATTTCACTTTGTTCACCCAACATGAACTTCCAAAGATAAGCAAGCTGGCTACACAATTTTTTGTAAGGCATAGCACTAAGCAAAACGATAACATTTTGGTAGTCCTATACAGGTAGTTTTCTCCTCTCGTTACTAAGATACACTTTAGTTTTATTAGTACTAAACTGTCTTAATTTAGGGTTTTGTCTTCTGGACTAACAACATAGTATTGAAAGGCTTCAAGACATTCCGAAAACCCCTCCAAAGCTTCCCATTCATACAACTCACACAGGTTCCTGCTGACAGCTCCTGCTTCTTGGAGAGAGCAGAACCCAATTTTCCTCCCACTGCAGCCATTTCCAGTCTTCTGATATTTAGTGGACCTTTGTGACCATCAGTGTTTGTTGACCAGCTGTCCTTGGCACTTTAAATTTCCCTAGCCTTTACCAGTAATCTCCACTATTCCCATACTCAACATGGACAGCTAATATAAACAGAATTAAATTTTTAATTGCATTTGCTATTTTTGAAGATTTATGTTAGCCCTAAATATGAATGTCAAAGGAAAAAATGTCAGCTATTCATGTCTGCAGACTCCACGTCTACCTGTCAGAAGTAACGCTGGACTTTGTCGTTCTCCATCTCAGGTATTCAAAATATAATTATTGAGCTTTCAGAAGACAGGAAATAGTAAACAGCTGGAATTCTCCCCCCCCACCTCCATGACTGTGGAGATGGCATTACAGCGCCTGTCCATTTTGGTGGATAAGCCTGGTGTCTCATATGTCACTCAACAGAAAATTGCCACAGGAGATAGCTCTCTTACAGAATTATCACACTCACTGTTCCTCTGTATTAAGACCACTTGAGATACAGACTGAAAGACAAAAGCTTTCAGGCTTGTTTTCTTGTAAGAACTCCAAGAACAGCCAGCATTTTTCTCTAAATACGTAAACATATAAAACAGTTTTCTTCAAATATATGCCAAGATGTACTATGTCAGGTCACGCAATTCAAGCCTCTGAGCCATTTCAGTATGCCATTCTTAAATATGCCACATATATAGAAATGTCTTAATGTACAGAAACTTACTTCAGAACTGGTGTAACAATTTATTAACTAATGCATTTATAAAAGCTCTGTAAAAAAAACATAAAGCAAATGATATTTTTTTCCCTCTTTCAGAGAACATTACATTTTTTCAAATGGGGGGTTAAGAGCAAAGGATCCTGTGAAATTTTTACGGAGTTATATTTTTACACATGAATCATGTTTTTCTTTGTCACCTTAAGACACAGTTGAACCAGTGTCCAATGACCCTTAACAACCAAGACAGATCCAAATAATTTGATTTCTTGTCAATGTCAACTTGCATTACTCTCTAGTGTGAAAGCGAAGACATTATGCTTCCAAGACTTATATATTATTTTTTCAAGAATTCTTTGGTTTTACTTTTGGTTTGCTGGCATGAACAATTCCTATTACATACCTTCAATTCTACCTGCTTTAATTAATGTTTCTTCTTAATGGTTTCATTTATTCTATATTTCCATTTTTTGGTACGTTGTATGTATGTATGTAAACATGTCAGACGAAATGAAGAATATGAGAGCTCACTGCACGCTAGCAGCTGGAAAACATTTAATTCTTTTTCCCCCGTCTTATTCAAATATACTTTATGTAGTACACATCAGTAAGCTGGCTTTTTATTGGCTTTTGTAAACCTTCAAACTCAAACACTTTTAGACAATAACTTATGAATAGAGAGGTGAACTAGATTACCTTATGTAATGGACTACACTATTGTAAATCTTATGTATGCAGGTCTACAGTATATAAGAAGTTAGACAAGTTCTTCAGCTAGAAAACACAGGACAAAGTGACTATAGTGAAGGAAAAGATTTTGCTGTTTAGTTTTACAGTTTTAGTTTACAGTTATTACATTTAAATTCTTCCAAAGTCCTGTCACAGCATTATTCTATGCTGTGTCTTTATGGTAAACTGTGTCCCACATTAGGGCTCTAAGTGAAGGAAATGATGGACAGTTTCTTTTAAAATCAGCTTAGAAGCTAAGAGCTATTATGAGAAGCAACAGCCAAAATCAGGGATGGCTGCATTAACTATTGAGAGGAAAGAAGAAAAATAAGACATTACAAATCAAATACCTGTTAACAATTTTAGAATAAGTTCAGATGGTAACTGTGGCAAAAATCCAGCATTCTGGTTTTAATCTGATAGCAATTTCTCTACCAGAATGTTCAGGAGAGGAATAGTTGTGAACTTCCTGCTATGCTGTATATTAAAAAGTCTGCAAACCTGACAAAAATAACATGATGCATTGGAAAGCACCCTTTTGGTCCATGGGGGTTAATTTCCTTCTCCTGTTGATTTGCAATTAAAAAAAATAACTTTTTTTTTTTTTTCTTCTAAAGAGAGACCCATTTTCTTGCCGTCCCCTACATGCTTAGGAAAAAAATAATCTTTTCTATCAAAGAATCCCTTTTTAATTTAAGGCCTTCCAGAGCTGACTTACAATTTATTTTTATGTTGCCTGAGTGAAATTTTCCATTTCAGACATTTACAGCTAGTGAATTCTGTAGACATGCCTTTCACAATTTTTCATCATGCCAATCACAGTCTGTGTCCAGACTTTTTAATTCTTTTAGTACTTATGGCAAATTCCACTCTTTGCTTTTCTACTTTATTTCCAAGCACCTAAAATAGTCTAACTGGAAAACGCTTCATTTGGAATTCAGTTTGTCCCAGACAGATTCTCTCTTTTTACCTATTGTTGTTTCTCCACTGATGCATTCTCCTCTGCAGTGGTGGACTGTTTAGACTGATCACTTGCTCTATGAAAGCTACCAAGTATGTACCCCTGTAGGCCCCCTGTCACTTAGGAAAGGGTCCAGGCTTCCAGCCCTACAACAGTTTCTTAGCTAACCACAATAAGAATATGCTAGCAAAGTATTTCATCATTTTGCAGATATAAAAACTGAAGCAAAATTTGAAATTCTTGATCCAGGTCACAAAGACAGGCTTAAGTAAAAAATTTAAGTCTGAGCCTCCCTTCAAATCTGGTTGACTAACTAGATTTCATAATGTCAAATGTTGAATGTATAGGTGGTAAATTGATTCAGTCTTTAAAGCAAGAAGAGAAATAATGTTCACTGAGTGCTACTGGAGTTTGCCCACCGATTCATCGAGTCCTTAATAATCCAGAGACTGGGGATTCTCATTTATCATCAGACTATTTTTCATTATTTAATCTTCTTTCTTTATGATCCCAATCTGGTGTCCACTGAATTCAAAAGAAACAGATCAATGACTTCAAGGAGCATTCAATCAGCTGCAGAGCTGAGATAAGGCTCATTTCAAAGTATAGGCAAACATCAGAGTCTGGGAGTGAGGCAGCATCACGATGGGCCTTGGCACCACTGAGGGAGGAGGTGTCAAGATGGATAGTCTGAATGGGCTCCTGCAATCTTTAGCCCTTCTAGTAGATCAGCAAAATTCATATGCTCTCTCCCCCCTCCCGAACTGCTGAGTATCAGGTTGTTCACATGCCCTGTCTCGCTCAAGTGGAAAGAAGCATTAGTCTTTATTCTGTACACAGCCTTACCCCCGTTAGAGTATTTTGCACAATTAAATACTGCTTACGGCAGTTTTCTATGACTGTTATTCTTTGTCTACTATAAAGTGTATTTTTACTGGAAATTATAAGGGTATCACATATTGAATAGTGTCCTTTTCATAACAGTCTTGCTCCTATTATCATAGCTAAGAGAACACAGTGATACAGTGGTATTAATAATCATAAAACCAAAATACTAGATTGAAAGAGCTATTTCATTCATGCAGTGCTAGCTAATAGGTACAACATACTAATGCTGCACATATGTGCAGTGTATAATTAAATGAATATTTTATCTAACCTATTTAAATCATGAAAGTGCAGATTTCATATATAAAGCAAAATCATAACTCTATACTCTTCTCCCCCAGAGTGCTAAACAAAAAGAGCAGTTGCTGTACTTATTCATGGCAGTTACGAATAGGCAATTCTTCCACTTAAATAATTGGAAACTCTCTTTTCTTGCACCTTGGGCTTGCAACTGAGATAAATAATCTGCATGGAAACAGAAACTACTTTTTCCAGTCTTGAAAGATCTATCCATGTCAAAAAGGAAAAGTTGGTGACAGAACAGCGAAGAAAGCTTAGCAATCACAGCCTAATGCTGTACCTAAAACTAAATCATCATGGATTTTAAAAAGGATTTTGGTAGCTAAAGCTAAACTCTCAGGCTGGATTCAAAAATTATAAGAATCTATTGAATAGATTGACAGATGGTGCTGGAATCTACAACCTTAAAGCCTATGAATTTTGTTGAAATATCAAAATAATTCTAATTCAGCATGTGTTTGAGAAAATTGGTCTATCATTAGAAATCACTGAAGTCTAACCTGGAGCCATAAACACTGACACATATACATCGTAATTGCACAGCACTGATGTACAAAAATTTTTTTTAAATACAGGGAATCTGGTACATTTTCATCCCTTACAGCATGGTTTGAATTCAATTCAACCATAGCATTGTCTTTTATTGGTTTATAACGCTTCTTGAAGAAGTCTAAGAATTACTATTAATTGAACATTTAAAGAAATTTAAACCCTTATTAATATGTATTCAAAATGTAAGCTTCAATTCACATTTGTTTTACTTAACTGATTTCAGTGGAACTACCTAGATTTACACTGTGTAATTAAGATTAATTCTAGACTCCAGCTGGTGCCAAAATAATAACAGTCCTTTAGCCCAAACAAATGTTTCTATTTGCCTAACAGGGAGAGCATAGAAAACTATACAGTATGGTTGGTCTTGGATTTGATCATTGTTCTTCACTCTCATCAAAGGAGAGACTTGCTCTAAAGACAGGGGATAAAACTACATCCTCACTGAGGTCAGCGAAGCCAGAATTCTACATAAAATGGTTTACTCTCAACCAATGAAGTCCCCAAGGAGCATGAAGCTGATAGAGGTTCAACCAGTTGCAACTGTACCTTTACTACTTCCGGTCCACAACTAAATACAAAAACATTTTACAAAGGCAGTAACTTCCACTGAAAATTGAGTTGTAAGCTTATTCTGATTTGAGCCAAAATCAAAATAAATTCCTCAATGTAAATGGTTTTGTTATACTAATGCAGTTTATTCCGGAACCTTCATAACATCAATACCCTTTAAGAGGAACTGCTGTTTTTCATTGACCACCTTTATACTACAGAACTGGCTTAAATCTTTGTCAGTTCCTCTTGATAAAAAATTACTGGTAATGTGGAGGACTTTTCATAGTCTCTTTGGATATCATTAAAAGGATTTCTTGGTGTGATCTAACATATTCTACCTCCTAGCAACTGAGTTAACAATTGCTTAAGTAACTTAAAATACTGTTTCATAAGCCCATAACTGGGAAGGGGGAAACATTTGTATTCTGAAGTCTCACCAAGAAACTATTGGTCCTTTCTCTCATGGTGACATTTCTGCAAAGGCTGTAACTGGCGCAATTACTTCCTGGCATGTTTGCTTTGCCAGAAATGATGTGACATGATTGCTTTGCATTTGCTCCTTTGTTGGAGCCATGACAATAACACTACTACTGTGGGTGCAAATAAGGTAGCAGGGACAAAAAACATTACTTAAAAACCTCACTAAAAAGCTTCTCATGTTTCTCTGCATAAAGTCCTGTCTGTCTTAGAAGTGAACCCGACTATTTAGAAAACATAGAACATTACTGAGTACAGTTGAAAAAAAATTGTTGACTCAGGACCCAATATCTGTTGTATTACAGGCATTGCTGTTTTGACAAATCTAGGTGAACGGAGTAAAAGAACCAGAAATTGGAATATTTAAAAGTACAGCCTATATTATTGATACTTTAATTAAGTTAGCAATACAGGAAACTGAAGCACAAACTTCATGAGTCACTTGAATTAAGCATTCCTGTCATGTTAGATACTCCAGAGAAGAAACCTTTTAAAGCTCAAGGGCATAAAAGGGTATATTCTACAAAGACCACCTAAATCTTACTGACAGAATATCACATTACATGTATTGCACACAAGAAATGAAGCATCAATAACCTCTAATCCACATAAAGGACTTGGGGTGAAAGTAGTTTTAGGCAGGCTGTATAGTCAACTTTTTAAAAGCCACACAGGAGTTAAAGGTCATAATTTCTATTTAGATAAATGGTATCTCTGTACTATACTCACTAGAGTTTTGCTTAACTACAAAACAAAAAAATTCACGTCAGCCAGATATGAGATGGGACATAAAGTGGTCAGACAACAGAAGAGCAACAAAAAGACACAGCAACAGAGCAGTCAGACAAGATCTGGATGGCTGTATTGGGTTTGCATGGCAAGGTTTTGGTATCAGTGGGGCTACAGGAGTGGCTTCTGTGAGAAGTTGCTAGAGGCTTCCCCTATGTCCAGTAGGGCCAATGCCAGCCAGCTCCAAGACAGACCTGCAATTAGCCAAGGCTGAGCCCATCAGTGATGGTGGTAGCACCTCTGTGATAACATATTTAAGAAAGGTGGGGCGGGGAACAACCAAACCAAAAAACTGTGCAACTGCAGCCGGAGATAGGAGTGAGAATATGAGAGGAACAACTCCCCAGACACCAAGGTCAGTGAAGAAGGACAGGGAAGAGGTGCACCAGGCACTGGAGCAGAGATTCCCCTGCAGCCCCTGGTGAAGACCATGGTGAGGCAGGCTGTCCCCCTGCAGCCCATGGAGGTCCATGGTGGAGCAGATATCCACCTGCAGCCTGTGGAGGACCCTACGCTGGAGCAGATAGATGCCTGAAGGAGGCTGTGACCCTGCAGGAAGGCCATGCTGGAGCAGGCTCCTGGCAGGACCTGTGGACCCATGGAGAGAGGAGCCCAGGCTGGAGCAGGTTTGCTGGCAGGACTTGTGACCCCCCCAGGGGACCCACGCTGGAGCAGTCTGCTCCTGAAGCACTGCACCCCGTGGAAGGGATCTACACTGGAGCAGTTCATGAAGAACTGCAGCCTGTGGGAAAGACTCACAATGAAGAAGTTTGTGGGGGACTGTCTCCCATGGGAAAGACCCCACACTGGAGCAGAAGAGTGTGACGAGTCCTCCCCCTGTGGAAGAAGGAGCAGCAGAGACAATGTCTGATGAACTGACCGCAGCCACCATTCCCCTACGCCGCTTGGGGGGAGGAGGTACAGAAAATCAGGAGCAAAGTTGAGCCCAGGAAGAAGGGAGGGGTGGGGGGAAGGTGTTCTAAGATTTGGTTTTTATTTTCTCATTACCGTACTCTGATTTGATTGGTAATAAATTAAGCTAATTTCCCCAAGTTGAGTCTGTTTTGCCCGTGATGGTAATTGGTGAATGATCTCTCTCTGTCCTTATCTCAGCCCACGAGCCTTTTGTTACATTTTCTCTCCCCTGTCCAGCTGAGGAGGGAAGTGATGGAGCAGCTTTGGTGGGCACCTGGCATCCCAGCCAGGGTCAACCCACCACAATGACAAAAACATCAGTTACAGTATTTCTTCCCCCAGATCAATGCTAGAGCTATTCTTTACACCTTAAATTAGGAAATAAGATGTATGACCTTGACAAGAAGTAGCTAGAGCATAGAGCAATGTTTCCTGGAATAAAAACGTACAGTAACAGCCTGAGACATGGTACAGGAAGGAGGCCCTGGCAGGCAGTCCCAGAGGTGCAGCACTACTAAACACCAGCACGGAGGTGGTGTGGCATCATGGAGAAGGAACCGGGGAGTATCACAGTAGAAGGTGTAATAGCTAACAGGTTGGATTACTCCGGCTGCCAATACACCAAATACAGGCCTGGTCTCATGAATGAGTCCTTACAGTGAACACCAGCCTGGGATGGAAGATTTGGTAGCTATCAGTCTCCCTGTGATACTTATAAGTAGCAAATAGTAATGCATAACAAGATAATGGTAGGGCAGAGACATGAAAATCCAACTTCCCAGTCTACCCCTCAGAGCTACCAAAATGCAGCAACTCAATATGCCCGTCACTCAGAGAATTACTTTCCCCTGAAAGTGCAAAATCAGGAAGGACCAAGATAAGACTCGAAGAGGTACAAACTCCGCAACCAGAATAGCTCAATGAGTTAAGCTGCTGTATGTGTTGAAAAAGACTTGTCATCTTTAGAGCCAAAATGAAACAACAGACACAAGGATCTCCTGGAGGAAGCCCTTCTGCATTGAAGATTAAGAAAAAGGATGAACAAACAGAGCTTTCAGGCTGCCTCTGCATTAGATGCACAGCAAACAGTGGCATGCGTAGACTTGTGCTGTATTTGTATATATGTCTTTTCCCTTGTTTATGATTAGTTTCTTCATCATAACAGTTTTTGTCTTCATCTGCTAGAGAAATGCTGATCATTTTCATATTTATTTTCTAAATTGAATCCAGAAGTTGTGAAAGATGCAAGATTAATTACACTGTGTCTGCCAGCTGCTGACACGACAGCAGGACAACAGCCAACCCAGAGGACTAATTCTGCTGCTTATTACTGCAGATGAACACCCAGAGTGCAGCCCTCTGCTCTCCCGGCCATAAGTCAATCACAAGAGCCAAAAGGCAGTTTGCTCTTTACTAGGCTAATAGCCTAGCAATTATAAGCTTGCTTCATCTCTACATATCCCGTTTTTTCCATGAATGCACCTTGTATAGAGTGCAGCCCAGCACCTTTCACATCTTCATTTCCATTCCTAGAAAGGCAAAGAGTAATCCTGGGAGAGACGTTTTATTTCACACTGTTGTTCTGTAAGGAAAACCTGTCCATCACTGCCTTTGCAGACCTTTCTATTCTCATTTTGAACAGGCTGCATCAACTCTATCTGTTAATCGACACCTGACTGGCTGCTTATAGACTATGACACCTTAATGATAACTACAGTGAAATGTAGTGTACATGGCCATGAACAAATGTAAAATGATATTTTAGTAACACGTACATGCAGATACTTTTCTACATGAACTTTAAACAAATGCAAAGACCATAGAATGATCCATCCTGGATGCATGCACCTAAGATGGTAGAAAAACAAAACCAATTTTATTACACCAAGGGCTTTCCAGGGGATCCCTGGTATTTATAGGGCAGTTCATGACCTGAACAAATTGCTGAAATCTTGCCTGGTTGCCAGCCTTTACTTCACAATTCATTACTGTAGCGATGTGACATGTTTAGAAACAAGCTTACTGGTATCTTTAAACCTTGACTGCACGTAAAGCTTAGCTGTATTTTAATGGAGTCTATGAAAGCTTTTTGTAGATTTAACAAAAGAGGGAAAAGTGTCTTTTACAGAAGTGGGAGGTATAGAATAACCAAAGAGAAATAAAAGTCAAAAAATTAATTATAAAAAATATGGTAAAAGACTGTGTATAGAGACCATAATCTCTAAGAATATATATAAAGAATGTAAGTGTATTTCTATATTTTTAAGAATATAGTGGTTTAAATAGGATCTTCTGAACAATCATAGGTAGAAGCATCAATAGATTTTGTTGAAAGGGAAAATTTAAATTGCTCAACTTACATTTTCCTTTTTTTTTTTTTTTTGATAGTCATACCTTTGTTAATTTGAACTTTATAACCACACATTCCCCTCCTTTTACTTCAAGATTTTTTCATTTTAGTGAACCAGCTAACTGGGTTTCATGCACTATGGGCTGGCTGGCAAGAAACTGAACCTTTTTGCCTACTTCAGTCATATAACCCAGGTCAGCAGCTCAAAATCAAAAGCAACAACATTACAGGTGTTGTAAGACTTCCACATCACTGCACTATATAAAACTGAAAGCATATTACATTCTGATTTCTCAGTTCAGAAATAGCATGTACCAATCATCTTTCCAACCAGAGAGAGCAAGAAACTTGCCCTAAAATAGAAGTCTTAGCCCTCCACCACAAGCACCAGTGCTGGAAAGAACAAAGCATAGCTTTGGCAGATGACAGTAGTCACTAGCAATGCAGATGCCAGTTTTACAGAAACATTCCGAGATTCTGTGTCTGCACCCATCTAGAATACATGCCCTAAAATATGCTAAATATCAGAAAGGTATGGGCTTTTCCAGAACTGTTTTTGTCTTTCCAACCTGGGTTGTTTTACTCCTATAACAGTGAAGGGATGAGATACTTCAGCTAAAAGGCCAACATTTTGAAGGAAAACCATGTCAAAACAGATTCTCCTTTTATTTGAGAGTCTACTGAGTTGTTGATTGTACAGCTGCAAAAATGATACCGTCTATTTTTGTTCCATACAGAGTGCTCCCAAAAGCATGGTGAAAAGTGAGTCTTGACAGAATGAATAAAGAGGAGGAAGCTCCAGGTCTCAAATCTTCAAGATACTGCAACCACTAAAAATTAAACTAGACCCTCAAATTTGACTGCTTAAAGGTTCAACAGGCTCCCGTAAAGGTCAGGTGAATCATTACAGGTAAGCATTTTGGCTAAAATGAGCCTAAGCACATTTGTTGCTGGTTGAATGCTTCCCAGCATCAACCACAACTAACACAGCACTGATGAATCCTGTATATAAATAGTCTTGAAATAATAGGACACAGAGGAACTCCCTAACATAGAAGCTTAAATAGCTCATGAACAACAAAACAGATATTAAGACTATGCTATATCAGTGTGAAATGTTATAAAAATAACTTAGCAGACTCTTTAGACAGAAATATTCCTTGCCTACATTATTTTACAGTAACCCAAGGTAGGATTACAGTTTCAGTTGCAGAAGCTTTCCCATTTGTGTAGCATCATTATCACGCTACTAGCAAGACACATTGAAATCTTGTTGTAATACTGCCTTGATCTGTCTCCCTTGCTAAATTTAAAAGTGAAGGAATTTGCTTGTTCATTTTGCCAGAGGAAAAGGGTTAACCTCCTCCAAGCAGAAATTAAACTTTGCAACTCATAATTAGGTTGCTTCAGAGAGAGTCTTAGTAACACAAAGACTCAGCTTGTAAAATAGCTTTATATTTGTAGGTATCACAAGGGTCTTTCTGTTTGGAAAGATTATATTCTTTTCTCTTTACTCCAAAGTAGTAAGTTTTAATACACAATAATTTCTTGGTTTAGGGCAGCCTGTACAAGCTGTGGCAAACTGTTGTTCTCCCATCTTGTTTAACAAGCATTTATGTGTGCTTTAAGTATCACCTATTTGAAAATGTATCTTCAAAACTGAACTATGCTTTCCAATACTCAGAAGTAATACAATTATCTTAAGCAAAACTAATAAGCAAGCATGCTGTTATTGTGTGAATGTCAACAGGTATTCATTTGAACTCTTACCTCAACTTTAACTACTTACATGTGATTTTCATATATATATACACACACACACACATTTCTCTAGCCTGCCTAATTTTAATGCACCATTGAGACTTAAGTTCATTTTATTTACCATTTTTTCTTCCTTCATGAAAGGATTTTTTACTGGAAAAATTAAGTTCTATCTTATCTTATAAATAATCCACAAGCAATTACAATAATTGCAGTAACATAATGAAAAATTTAGTACTTGAGAACTGACACAAACATATTACAAACCAAAAAAAAACCCCACCCCATATACAGGAAATTCTCTGCCTATAAGCAGCTAATCTGGTAAACTGCTGAGTTTCAGTTACATACGGTGGGTCGAAGCTGCCACTTCATGTTTGACACTGCTCCAGCTTCAGAAGGTAAAGCTAATAGTAAACTGAGAAAAAAGGTTTGTTACAAATACAACTGACTGGGTTTCAGTTCAATTCAGAACCAGAAGCAGCTTTTCCTGCTATCCCATTCCCCACTCCAGCTGGAGTTTGATTAAAAACTCCTCTCAGAGGTCAACATGAAGTTAGCAAAATATTTGAACTAATCAGATTTGGTAGAAGTTTCATTAATCCAAGGAAATGAAAAACATCCTCCTAAATTAGTACCCAAATATCCAGCCTACAAGCACCATCTAATAGAAAGCTGATTTTCAAAGGAAGCATGGTTATGGTATGTTTATCAGGTGATCTTTGTTGTAAGTTGCTAACTAGTTTTTCATCATCTTTCATATAAAAATGTTATTTTAATTATGAATTATTTTCTGATTGAACATTTTCCTTTAATTGGCAAATATTTGCAGCAATTAACTCCTCCAGATTGACTCAGACAGTGTGAGTCACGACCTTCCCTTGGGGATTTAACAATTACATAACTCTGTTCATATCTACCATCACATAGAGCACCTGGATGTCAAGTTACTGGAAGTGTTTCTACCCTCATAAATAATGCAACATCCTAATGTTGCTAATTATGACATGTACATAATTTATTGCTCCCTAGAGCCGACAGAAATTTCTCTCCCCTACAGAATGCATAAACATTAGTTTTTGTAATGACAAAAATTTTGAGGAAAATTATCTCAGGTCAGGAAAGAGACTGAAATTCCTCTTTCCCTGCTTACATTACACTTCCATAAACACAATGGGAACTTTCAGTAAGTATGCAATGTCTGGTTTAGAACAGTAGACTTGTTTAATGACAAAGATGCAAATAGGCAGAAAATGGGATTTTCAAAGAATTCAACTTAGTGATACCAAATTAGTCAGGTGCTTATCTGCATCTTTGACTACTTAACTACCCTTAAAAAAAATCTCATTTATAAGTACTCATTTGCACTTCCAAGTGCATTTGTTTTCAAAGAATTTTCAATGGCATGTTTGGCAGTATCTGCCTTTGACATCCCAGATTGCCATTTATTCTACTAGAAACCTCTTGGGTAATGATTCCCTTCAGTTCTTTTTTTTTTAGTCATCAAAAAGTTTGGTGTACATTGACTCAGAGATCTGAAGAGATACTTGAAAGATCTAGATGACAAAATCCATTTAGCAGATTCATTACACAAGATAAAAATTTCTAATGAATGTAGTAGGCTCCTGTTTGTACTATGCAGTAAGTCTGAGAGGACGAGACACAGTAAGTTGCAAGGAATTGAGCAGTCTAAGATTTTCATTAACAAGTAACAATTTGGGACATGTTTAGTTTTCAATATACAACCTGAGAAACATGAAAGAAGTCTTATTCTTGATAGGTAACTATTTCAGACTTATTTCTCATCCACTACACAGGACTTCAAGTTATTATTCACTCTTGGAAACCCTGACTGTAAATTGACTATCCTTCCTTTCATTAAGAGGATTCATCTTGTTTCCTTTAATTACTGGGGAAGTGAGAGATTTCATAGGTAATTATTTTGACTGTGAAGCTAAATTGCTATGGTCATGTCACACTTGATCTGTAAAAATCCCTACTGCACTAGAACATTTCCTGCTTTCACAAGGTTCATAACATATTTATTAGGTTGTTCCCCTTCAGCATCAAATTGTATTCAAGCATATGTAAAACGTTTACCATATTTTGTATTTTTGGGGGGAAATTAGGTTTCTGTAGAAAAAAAAAATTATTCTATGCAGAAGTGTACTGTGACTAAACCCAGAGCAAGTGACCAGCAGAGACCACAAACACTAGCTAGGTTTGGTTGTTCTGCTTCATCTCAGTGAACACAAAGTTCTTGCGTAATTTGAGCAAAACATGCTCAAATTATTTAAAAAACTAGATTTTTACACTCATGTTATATCATGATACAATATTTAGTATTGGCAATTGTAGACAAATCTTAAAATAAACTGGAAATTTTGTGATTGTTTATATAAAATTTCACAGAATCCAAGTAGGCACATTTCCAATAAATAACAATCTAGTACATCTTTGGTAAAAAGATCTACTGCAGTAAAAAGGTTTGCAAATGTTTCATGGCAGCATTTCCTTATAGAACAGTGAGCAACCATGACAAAGAACTGAATGTTTGAAATTTCATTAATAAAAAAAAGGAAGCTTTTAAAAATAGTCATTTTCTCAGCAAATTAATATCACCTCCTATGAACCCTGACAAATTCTTTGAATATATGCTTTCTTCTGGAAAAATGTCACTGCTATTGAATTTCTGCTGCAGCTTAGTAATACGTTTTTTTTCCTCAAATTCTTCTGATTTTCTTATTTTTAACAGAACAACCTGCTTTTTTGCTCTATTTGCTGAGAATGTCATGAAGTTAGTGTCTCTGAGGACTGGGGTTGGGGAGGAAAGAGAGAAGTAAAATGAAGATGAGATAAAGATAGTCACCAATGCTTTTTAAACGTAAAGTCTCAGTCTTTATAAGATTTAATGAAAAATAAATGGCTGTTTAAAAGCTTCAATAGCATGAATCTCACAATATACACAGTTCTAAACTTCCAAATGCAGATGATATTTCAGCTTAGTTAAGCTGCTTTTATATATCATTTACATTTTCATGAAGGTTGGTGGGTATACTAATCTATTGTTTTTCAGCAATAAAATACATATATTAGAAAAGATACTATTTGCAGGGCGCATGAAGCCTTCTTCCAAGCTCCAAGGTCACTAGGAATTCTTAGTTTTGTTCAGATTTTCTATATAAATACTAGCAAAAACAGTCTTGCCAGACCCTCTACATATTTAAACCTTCTATGTTTTCCAAACCATGGAGGAGGGTTTTATTAGGCCAAAAGTTACTGTTTCTCCTGTGTGAAATCTATGTTCCTGCTTCTGGCAGGCAGACCGCCACATTTTGTCCAATTATATGCTACCAATGTCTACAACAGAAGCACATTTCAAATAAAGGAAGCGTTTCACGCAGCAGGTAGAATTACATAGAAAAAATATCAAAGGCTATAAATGAAAAATATATAACTTCCTTCTGTCTATTGCTCAAAAGTAAGATCTATAGGACAGTCAGTTTCTTTTTTGACAGTATCATTACAATTTAATTAGCCACATGCTACACCAAAAATGGGAGTGAAGTCACCTGTGGTCCAAACAAAATTCTTTCATAATGTTTAAAATCAAAATTAATGCACTCTTAATTTATGGCTCATAAATATAAAGACCTTGAAATAACCTCAATAAAGGAATTTCAAAGGCAGTCTTAATTGTAAAATATGTCGAGAAATTTTTAGAAGCAATAAGAGAGGTCAAGACAATTCATTTTTCTAGACTTTTATGCCTGCTTAATGTTACATAGAAATAAAGCGATTCAGCATATCAATATTGCTGTTTATACATCCTTTTGTATACAAAGAGATCACAACTTGCTTATGAAGTGCATCTTAAAAATCCTTCATTTAGGATTATCCTCTACCATAAGACTAACTGTCCATTTGGACAGTTTTTACCATCCCTTCAATTAAATTTCCTTTCCCAGTGCATAATGCAATCAACGTCAATCAATTACTGTTTCAAACCAGATGCAGGAGACTGAAGTCAGTACCAGCCCAGGCTGAGGAGGCTGCTGTAGATCAAAATTTTGAAAGGCAAGATTTCTTCACTTCTGTGATTTTCCCAGCACTGCTCCAAATCATCTCCTGACAGATCATTTATAAGCATTTCTCTTTGCAATTATGTTCTCAACTTGTTCAGTGGAATTGATTTCAAACTAAATAATTACTTTAGACAAAGTCACAGATTTCTCCACTATGACTGATACAGAGAGAGCCAGCTGAATGGAATGCATTAATAAATTTGTGAACCACTTTGAGCAAATTACACATGATATATGGAAGATTTACAGCAATAGCAGATCTAATTAAGTGCTTCATAAAGCAAAACATCGGGCAGATGTCAAACAAACTGATAAATCATGTTTTATTTTGTCGCTGTGATGAGTCCTTACTTCTGATAAGAAATATTTTTACCCCACATGACAGTATTGAGATATCCAATGGCTTCTCTAACATTTGAGAAATATGAAATCTGCAAGTACTCTCGTCTTGCAATTTTGTGTTGAGTGAATTGAAGTTCAGTTAGACATAATTCTTAACTTGGAAGTAATGTCAGATAATTGTGTTGTTTCATGTTTCAGCTGGTACTATTCCATGCACAAGCATGAGATCCATCTTTTCTAAAGCACATTTGCCATCTATTGAGAATATTCACAGACACAAACTTGTATTTAGAAGTAGACAAAATCTCTTTAGAGATTAGACTAATGACTAGACAGATAAACTTTTTAAAAAGAAATTGTATGAATGAGCAAGTCAGCATTATTACATCACTAGAATTTACCATATCTTAGTAGTATATTTTTATATATTTATAAAATATTTCTACTTGTATTGATATAGGATAGGATCAATAAGGAATCTCAAACTTATTTTCAAACTACTCGCATGCTAAATTTCACAGTAATATATACAGCCTGCACGGCTTATTTACCCAGACAGCACATCATGTTGATGTTGCCATGCTTTTTAGACCCTGATCTAGATGAGCTACATGGCATTGTCTACTTTAGCAACAGCGGAACCCAAAAAGATCAGATCTGTGGAGCAAGAGAGTCTAGTACCAGCTAGACACCTGACAGCCACGTTATACACCTTTTGAGTAGCTTGTTTTACTTCATAATGGCTCTTGTCTAGTCTGATGATTAAACAGTGAAGTACATTCAGAGTCCATCTTCCAATTTAGTTTCATCTGAAATGAGTCTCATCCACGCACTCCTAAAACACAACACTGTGAAAACCAAACACAACAAGTAGGGTCGATTGCCAAAGCCTCCAGGAAAGTTCACTCTTAATTCAGACCAAGACACAAACACAAAAACATCCCCTGATGCTATATTATCTAGTATATCCTTCCCCTGTACTTCAGGGCGCAGTGTAGGCATGCTGAAGCAACTGGATGAAAAACATAAAACTGAAATCAGAAGAGGATTTTGCCAGCACGGCTGGAGAAACTTAACATCTCCTTGCAACTTGAGCAACATTCAAGACACTGATCAGGACCAGTCAGAATACATGAAGAAAGAAATTTGCAGTTTGTGTGAGCCTGCAACTATGAGACTGTTTTTTGATCTTTGCACATCATTAACAGAAGAACATAGCCAAACCGGACTCTGATAATAAAAGAATAAAAAAGATTATGGAGAGGCAAATTAAGGACTTAACTGAAAAAAGATTGCTTTGACAGCAAAACTGTGACTTGATAGCCACCCATAAAGGTCTGCAGCATGTAAACATATACTGGAAAGAGAAGATTATAAAAAGTGCCTTAGGAGGGTATAATTTGGAATAAATTCATGAAGTAAGAAAATAGAAAACATAGGTTATCAGAACAAGAAAAAAAAATATAACTACAGATCCCTCGTAATAACTTTATCACCTAGAAAAACTATGTAATTTCTCAGTCCCAGATAGTTGACTTCACCTGTAAAGGTAATACTATTCCCTATTGGCTCAATGGTAAACTTAAAAGTTTTTCTGAGATTATCTATTGGTAAAGTTATCATCTTGTTTGCTTTGCATTTACTTTTAGTTAAGCCTCCTACTGCTTAGGCTGTGACTTCCCATTCAGGAAGACCTTCAAAGAAAGACCCCAAGAAACAGGTTGCTGACTCAGGAACGACAGGAAAAAAATTAAAGGGCTTTCTTGATCCAAACGATATCGTAGGGACAAACCTTTGTCTTCAGAGTAAAGATTTCTTCTAAAAGAGCAAAGTCAATGGGACTATAAAGCTGTACCCTGTCCATTTTGACATTGATTTGGCGCAGCAGCAGAAAGAAAAGAAAGCTTCTGAAAGCACCATGAAAGCAGATGTCAGCAGATCTTACAAAGAGAGATATAATTTCTAAGCAGAACACCAGTGTTCTGTATCATTGATTTTTCTTCCAGAATCTGCATATCCCAAAGGATATTACAGGTCATGAATGAAAAAAATATGCAAAATAAAAAAAAGGAAGAGTTAGGTATTTAACCTCTACCTTCTAACTGGGAAATGAAGCACAGCCACCCTGTTCTGTCAAAAATACGTACAAAAAAATGAAGGAGTTGATGTTTTCAGAAGACTGAAATATTCAGCCATGTCCCCCCATACTCTGGAGAACAGTACAGCAGCTACAACCTGTTGTTGATCAAGACTCTAATCAGATTAGAAATACTTTAGCCATATCCATGAGACTGTAACCTCACCTTTCTATGCCGAGAGCAACGCTGAGGCTTCTAGGCTTACATAGGTGTATCGTCCCTCTTGCTGCTAGTTTACCTTTCAATGCAAAGCGTAGATATATGCATTGTGATCTACTTTAGTCAACAGACAGGCCCTAATCTTATACAGAGCCTGTGTAATACATGGAAATCAGTATCTGCATTAATCAAAATTAATTATGTAGTGTAAATGAAAACAAGGCTCTAACAGCTGAACTGCCACATGGGTAGCTATCCTGTCAGGCACTCCATCATCTATGACGGTAATGTTGAGCTCTACGGACAGATGTAACTGCACACATCTTGCATGTCTGCAGCTATTTCCAGCCATGATTAACAGCACAGACAGAGCAGATGAATATTTAGTATTGCATTTACATTTTATTAGCTAGGTTGAAGCTTTGATAGGGCTACAAGTAATGGGGAAACTAAGAGAGACTTGGATGAGGAACTGGAATACATGAAACCACGTTCCATAGCCCTGTTTCCTCCATATCACATCTCACTGTTTTGCTTTCAGGTTGTGGCGGAGCATTTGTCTTTTCTCCCCCATTTCATCTTTGCTCTGAAACCATAAAGACAGGAGGCAGTTCTACACATTTCTTACACAGGCAAACTTCATCTGGGCTTTTTCACCTTTCAGCCTGTACTCAGCTGGGCTGGAGTAGAAAAGCAGGCACCACATGCATCGCAGCTGCAATGCAGCCCAGTGTGGTTGACAATTTATGAGACATCCCATTGAGTTTTGTTTTTCAATGGCATTTTTGGGCCCCAGTTTTAAGGGGTAAAAGGCTGCTTGTCTTGCACAGTTGTGGTTCCCTTTGCCTCATGTCTTCTACCATCTATGTGAATGAATGGAAGATTTTTGGGCTGGGCATGATCTGCAGACATACTGCAGCCCTAACACTAGAAATCTAAAAGTTATACAGAGATCCACAAATGCTCACTTATGTGCTTATCGAGTTATTCCATCAAGCAAAGACCAGTTTTCCTCATTTTAAAACAGATAAATGGACACAGAAGGTGTATTTTTATATGTATTTGAAGTTGGTTCAAGCCAAAAAGCAGCTTTTAATCAAAAGTGATTTGTTGGCCTAAGAATACAATTCTGGCCAGATAAAGGCATAAAACAATTGAACCCTACTGTAAAGATGACAAACCATTTAAAAGTCCCACTCTGTAAAATTTAGTAATATTCAGAAGAATTGAAAGATACAGACTGATTCACTACTTTGAGTTCTAGTCTAAGTAATTCTGACTCCATAATTAAACAAATTAATTTAATGAAAAATAATTCCTTAATTCCAATGAGTTTTGGATCAGCTCTATTATAACAGAAGGAGGCAAAAGCCCCTATATTCATTGCAGAAAAATTTTAAGCAAGGAGAAGTACTGTGACCTGATATTGAAAGCCACGCTTCAAAAAACAAAACCAAAACAAACAAAAACAAACCAAAAAACCACCACACCTATAATATGCTTTTTACCAAGCAGCATAGAGATAAGAATCTACAGTTTTCATATGCATAAGAAGCTGTAAAATAGAAATAAAATAAAAATAAAATAACAGCTATGGCTCAAAAGCCCCATTGCCTATGAAGGTCTAACCAAGGTCTTACTAAGAAAAGGTTATGAAGAGTAGCATGGTATGCTTTTACAAAATTCCCCCATAACTACAAATAATTAAAAATAAAGATAAATGACTGTTTAAAAAGGCAAGTTAGAGTTATATCTGAGTATATTTTAAATGATCATGCTAGAAAAATCAGATGCTGCTCTTTTCTCCTAACAGGAGCTGGTTCCCAGTTTTGTTAACAGCAGTAATGACAGCTCTTGGTACCCAACTCAAAGGCAAATCTGACACTATCCATATGCCTCAAAACCAAAAGTGCTGGAAGGATACAATTCCCTCATCTTCAGGTCTGTGACCATATATATCCTAAGAAACAGCCTAGTATAGAAACATTGGGGATTGGCAATGAGGTAACCAAAGCAACTGTAGCTAGAAACTTAAACGCATACCAATTCTGAAAACAAACTGGAAAGAAATTTCCTTTTTTAATTAATCCCTAAATCTAGATTTAAACCCAGATAAGTTTTAAAAGCTACTAAGATATTCAACGGCTCAAGCATTTCATCTATGAAGGGGATCAGAAATGAAAAAATAAAAAATCACTAAGTACTGGCACACTTTCACATTCACTCTTCATCTCCCACTCGGTATAGCACAATGAACAGTCTGTGCTTACGATATTCACAAGCAGAACAGAGGACATAGAGCTCAAGAAAAAAAAAAAAAAGCTGAATTTTGACTTGCACTGTTCTTGCTATTTAAGTTTTTGTGTTGTTCAACTTGAGACATCTAAAATGTGACTTTTTCAACAACCAAGTGTTAAACCAATCCCTTATTCAAGTGTTTAAAGGAACTTTAGTCATTTATGGAAAGCAACTTGTTTATCTTACTCAGCTGTGTGACTGTTTTCCATGATTCACTACTGTATTATACCCTCTGCTTCCATTTTCTTTTTCTGTCCCCCCTTCTACTGCTTTTAAACAAAGTAAAAACCCAAAGAAATAAAAAAAAAACAAACAAGCAAGCAGTTGGCCAACTCTTCTTGCTGGCTGAGCATCCCTGGTCTAAATTTCTTGATAGAACTGCTTGGAAATTACCTAGAAAAACAAATTTTAATCAGAAATTGCAAAAGCATATAGCCTTTGATGTCTTCTAAGAGGATGCAGGCAAAGTGCCAACAGCTTGGACTTCTTTACTACCCTACACAGGGTGCTCCTGAAGAGCTCAGACACCAGAGCCCACACCCACTGTGGACTACTCAACAGGGGAACCCTGGAGCTGTTGTGACTGTTTTCCCACATTCAGGAAGTCCTAGAGCTTTCTCATATTAAGTAACTGGCCACAAACTTAGTTGACTGGCAGTCCTGAGCTCTCAGCAAAGCTTTAGGAAGCTGGACTAAAATTAAACTCCCACAGTTTCCGTCCCAAAGCCAGGCAGCTCTTTTCTAGCCATGACTTTCAGATAGAAACCTTTACTTTCTCAAATTGAGTCTACAAGGGACATCTTTGAAATTTATGTCTGGGCTGGGCTTGTTAAGTGTACAACCTCATCTTAAACATAAAGGTCTTCAAATGGAACTGGTTAAGTGATTTCAAATCTAATTTATTTCTTACTCTCTCTTCCCCAAGTTATAAAATTGCACTTTTTTCTGACACTGAACTTTCCCTCTTCTTCTGGTGATTCTAAATATTCTGTCTTCCAGTAGCTTTTAATTTTTTCTTCCTCCTTCCTGTAGACTGGCTCCCAACACTGCATTCTCCAGAAAAAAACATGCAAGAAGCTTGGATTCATTTTATTCTCCAGAAAAGAGATGAACTAAAACTGTTACAGATGAAACCGAGCTCTGGTTCACCTGACAAACTAGCACTTTCTCCTAATTCATGCCCGTGTTATTCTGTTTGTCTCTCACTATATGGTCACTGTGTGTTGTTTTGTTGCTGTTTTGTCACATCTCTAAGAAGTACATACCCATTCCCAAGTGTTTCAAAAGGAGCCGCCAACATGAGTGCTCTGTGTGAGGTGGAGGGCTCTTGGGAACATTCAAAAAGGGCCTTTAAGGACCTTTCATTGGGCAGCTCTGTTGGAAAGCTAACTTGATGAAACTCAGTTTAGCATAAGGGAAAGCACATAATATTTTAATATTAGTCCATCTAGAGAAAAGACTTAGCCCCAGAAATGTGAGAACTTTTAAGTGTACATATTAAAAAAAAAAAATCTTCCCCCCTCAACATCAGGATATTTTGCAGGATTTTTTTTACTACATATTATGGAATTTACAGGAAACATTTCTCTAATCCTTTGAACATGCTTCAAAACTGATTTTTAAATATAGCAATGATTTTCAAACAGTCATCTACCTCATGACCTTGCAGGATTCAGTCTCACATAGGTAAGCAATTATAGAAACAACTTATTCCTCTGGTACTTCTGTACTTTCTGGGAATGCCTACAAGGCAACAAAGAAACCCAGTATCTTGTGGTGACATGCCAACAAGTATTCCATGTTGTTTCGGTGTATTTTACAATTCTTGTTTCGATTTTACTCCATAGAATAAGAAAAAGCTTTTTGCATTTCACCACAAAAGCATTAAACAGAGCCATTTATCCTAAATTTGAAAGCTTTTGCTGCTACTGGTAAAGAGTTATAAAGCTTCAATAGTATCATTCCTCCCCTGATTCTGAAGGTGTCAGATCTGCTATGACTTACAAATTCAAGGGAAAGAAAATCCAAAAGTGAGAGTTTGCACTAAAAGAAGATGATAACTATTAGCAGCACATATTTCCTTTAAAAAAAGGATTTTTCAGGGCTTGTCATAATGATCTTTTGAAGGCTTTATTGTTGTTGATGTTCATTTGGAAACCAGGAGTGAAACCCAGACAGGAGATTTACACCACAGCAACTACAGGTTTTTTGGAATCAATCTCCCGCAACAGCAAGAAAGTGTTCACTGGGTTCCCAGATACTTTTGTATTTGTAAAGGAGGCAGCTTGCATTAAATGAGCTGTAAGGGGGCAAATGTTAATCTCATTTTCCCTAATGTTTCACTCAGGAAATTATTTCTGTTTTGGCAACTGGCAGTGCCAAACAGATATGGATGACTAATGATGAAGGTCATTTGCTGAACATTCTTCCTCTCTGAAAGAGAAGCTCATTTCTCGTCTGCCACAGACAAAATTAGGAAATTTTGTATAGCAGGCAGAATTTTAAGAAACAATGGATTTTTTTTTTTTTTTTTTTTTTTTGTAAAGGAAGTTCTTTACATTTGCAATTACAGACCAAAAATACAGTCACAAACACGTTTTCAGAAATTTAAATATAAGCACAGGTAACAAATTCACATTTAATAGCTTAAGTATCAAAGATTTCAATGTTTGGTTATACTGGTTTATTTGGAGAAAGCACCTTCTTCACCTCAGTTTATTTTACTTCTTTCTTGCCAAGTAGAAAGGAAGTTTTAAATGGATATCAAATGATCATTATTAGAATTATTCTAGTGAAATTTTTATAACTGTAGGTTCACATAAAATTGCAGGTGTATTTCAGTGAACTCTTAAAAATCATTCTGACTTCAGTCAAAGGCTGGTTTGAAAATACAGCTTGTCTATAGTCAAATAAGCAAGTGTGAAAAATCTAAGTTAGTATAGGTAATTCCAAGTAAGTTTAGTGTTTACTAAGTGGGACATTGCAACTTTTCAAAGAGATAACACTATGTCGTTACACCCAGTCACAGAGGCTTTGAAAAAATACTTAGTCATTCTATTTAATTATAAGCTTCATTTTCTCTAATGGTATGCTCTTCACAGATACTTAATAGGAAGATTTTGTTGCAAATTACAAAGGATACAATACAAAAAAGAGCAAAGACTTTCAGTTGCAATCATGCAAGAGTCGTACACTCTGTTAAAATTATTTTTTTAATGAAGAGAAAAATGCTGTGAGAGATATTTTAAAGTAGTCCATTATAGCTGCTAGATTGAGTGTATCTCTAAGATTACAAGCTTCCCTGCAGAAGGCGCAAGATTGACAAGGCACTTTGGGACTCTGAATTAGCATGGAGACTAAACTTAGGTACACACAAGCAGAACAATCCATAAAGGCCCCGTTACAGGGGACTGCAACATTACTGGGCATCTAGATTTATTCAGAATCCTGGTGATTCATTTTTCCCAACTTCCATATGCATTTCTTGTTTCCAATGCATAGAAATAGTGCTGGTTCTGCATGCCTGTGCACAGGTAGTTTTTACATGGCTGTGACCCCTATTCTAAATAGGGCCACAGCTGTTTCTTCTCTGCCTCATCCAATGCATAGAGGGAAAAAAATCAGAGTAAGCATTTTTGATGACAGAGCAAACCTATTTCAGTTCTGATGAAAACAATCTGTTTTTTCACTTGTTTCGGTAGGCTAGTAATAGATTTTCTTACAAAAAAAAGTACAACAGGAAAGACCTGTGGATTAATTTGGTCTCAATTTATAGTTACACACTGTCCTTTCCTCAGAATGGATTGCATTGTTATAAGCTAACCCTCAAGCACATAAGATTATCACAGAGCTCTATTTTCCATGGCTTGTACTTCTGTGGAACCATTGAAGTAGCAACATATTATCCCACAGGAAAGACTATCAAAGATTAATAAGATACCTCAGAAGAAAGCAGATTTCTATAAAGGCTGCTGTGATTTACCAGTAACCATTTGTTGAGAAGATCACTCATCCTTTATTACTGTGAAACAGAAAAATACCTTTTGATCCTGTGCAATACCTTTAAATTTCCCAACTACTAAAACAAAACCACTAACACAAACCAAATTTCCCAACGACTAGATGCAACAAAAAAAAGATTAAGGAAACCAGTTATATATTGTTCTGCTCTAGGTCATTCTAAAACTCATACTTTAGACAGTTCATGAAATATAATATTATACAGAATAAGTATTATAATACATTTACCTTTTTCTATAAATATATTCTTAAGTATCCCTTTAACAATGTAATATTAGTAACATTCCTGAGATGAACTTCAGAGTTTTTAAAAAAAAAAAAAAAAACACACACATTTTTGACATGTGAAAACCACCATTTTTCCTGCACTTTCAGTGATTCAGAAAGAAATCTTAACTCAATAGGTAACCATCGGCTAACTCTATAGGGTTGGCATTTTAGCCTGAGAGAAGGAAGGAAACAAATACGTGGAATTTGAGGTATCCCAACTTGTTTTGATATTTTACTTCTGGATTCCTATTGTTTAAATACAGAAAATTTACTTGGAACATTCTAGCTTCCGCCTGGATTTTAAGTATAATTTTCTCTTTCATCATGTGCAGGACTGCACGAATCCTGACAACTCATCCCGTAAGTTTGGATCTAGCTTGCCTTGTGCATTTTTGCTTTGCTGAATTGACAGCTTTTGAACCAGCTCCGCAGCATAGCTGGGGGCTCCATGGGAGAGAACATAGAGAAAGCAAAAAGTAGTAGAAAAAGCAAAATAAAAGAATAAGGTGGGAGAAACAGAGAGTAGTCATAGTGAGAGCCTGGGAGAAAGGAAAGTTATTCAATCAAATCAGGTAGCTACTAGTTTGACTTTACTTCACAGAAGACGACAGAAAGCACTTCCTGGTGCAGATGTCCATAAGTGAGTTTAAAATCAGTGAAAAAACATCCTCTTCCATAGAGGTTATAAATTCCTTTCATCCCTGAAATAGCTACATTGCTATTTATATAAACGCTTTAAGTAGTAAAGCACAAGTTTGAAAGAAGCAGCTTGGTGCATATTTTGATGAGGTGGGGACTAGAAAAATTGAATGCCATGAACTGCAGCAGCTAATTTCAATTTCAACTAGATCCTAGCTCTCACTAAAATACAAAGTGACAAAATAATTCAGTGCTGCTGTGACACAATGAGATTGAGGTTGAGAATGTTAAAATGGCTGCAGTACCCTAGCAGTAAAATTCACAATTACATCTAAAGAAAGAGTTTTTGGGAAAAGTGCCTTTTTCTTTGAAGAAAGGCAGAAAAACATCTTAGAGGGGAAAAAAGTTTCATTGCTAAGCCCTCAACAAACGTAAATGAGAAAGAAAGGATCTGACAATGCTCCCCTTATTCAGTATTTCACTCTTTATGGTAACCCGCCACACACCACTGAATTGGCTTCAGTCCCTGCCTTCTACTAGGGGAATTTTAATCGGTGCCCAAGGCTAGCGTGCTGCCTGGAGCAAGATACCACAAAATAACTCATTTCATTCTTTCCTCTTGATATCATCTTATTAAACAGAAATAGTTGAATATTTATTGGAGAAAGAATTAGTATTCAGATATTCAATATTTGAAGAAAGTGCATAAGTTTACACTTGCTTTCTTCAGTATAAATATTGGTGTACTTAACACAAGGTGAAGCAATGGGGGTCACTGGTGGTGCCCACCCAGACACCTGAGGTGTGGCACAGGGGCCCGATCTGAGGCAGAGAACAACAAACCATTTCCAGCTCTCACTGAAGTTCACAGGTCTGTGCCCACCACCAAATATTCTGTTTGTATTTACACTGTCTGTATTCACAGTGTCCACGTATCGTAAGTTTTTAAAACAAAGCATTCACAGTAAAGCCATTACAAAGTATTTTTATTTTTTTAAATATATCATTTTCAAAAAAGCTCTTTCCTATTTTACTCATATTCCACCTACTTTCAAGTATTTCAGTATCACTGCTTGTATAAAATAAGAAGAG
Source organism: Platalea leucorodia (assembly GCF_965183815.1). Lineage (NCBI taxonomy): Eukaryota > Metazoa > Chordata > Aves > Pelecaniformes > Threskiornithidae > Platalea > Platalea leucorodia. Next base: position 66,498,623 of record NC_138827.1, read on the forward strand.
ACTTAACATCTGCAACAGCCATTTCTTTTGTTTTGTTTGCAAAAATTTTGGAAACCATAGTAGACTATAACAGAACTTCAAAGCATAACATACGTTTGGTGAAAGCATGACGAAACTGGCAAGTAATTCTTAACAGCAGATTTATTAAAAATCACATTTCCTTTAGTTGTCCTCAATCTATACTAATAACTCACTTTAATGACCCTATCTTCAATACCAATGACTGTTGAATTATTAAAGCTAGAAGATGGACATAAAGTACACATGTCAGCACATGCTTCATTCAAGATGCTGTGAAAGCAACGTGTAAAGATCTTACAGTATCAGCATTGCTAAGGCATCTATACAGCTCTTTCAGTGAAGTTACGTGTATGGTCTATATTTTGTGGTCTGTATTTAGATTCTGCAGACAGTCTCACTGACATGACTTGTGACTCCAGCTCATTTTAGGTAAAGCTAAAAATTTGTAAATCAACAGTAAAAAGATAGTAAGGAGTACAATAAGGGAAACTGCAAGTGTAAGACAAAATATTGATGCCATTCAGAGCAGTCTCTGAAATTTTTTGACCTTATTTCTTAAACATCTATCTAGTTCTGTTATTATACTGTACCAGCAACTCAAAATTTATCTCTGTCAGTTTTTAAATAGCATCTGGAATGCAATTATGTGTCTCATGATATGTTACCAGCAAGAGGGGAATTAATTTGATATTCTTAACTTGTCCTTTTGGGATATTAGAAGGACAGGGTGTTACAAGGGGGCGGGGGGGGGGGGGGGGAGAAAAAGTGCCTCACTAGTTTTAAACTAAAACACCAAAATTAGAAATTGTTGTGTTAAAGGTCAAGAGATTAACACAGATCGCCATTAATACATAATCATAATACAAGTACATAATCACACATAATCAACAATATTATATTGTATAGCCCCAACTCTAGATAAAAATATTTATTTACAAATGAATATTTTACTCTACTTATGCTGGGCAATTTCTTTGCATAAAACAAAGCCATGGAAAGGAAGACAACCTACTTAGCTTCAAGAAAGCAAATAGACTACCATGCCCTCAGTGGTCTTTGAGAGAAAAATGGAAATGTATCAACTAAAATCGATGTTTCTAAAACCCAGCATATAATAAATGACACTTTCGGCTTTGATTTGGATTTTTTTTTTTTATTTTATTTTTCCTCCGCCACCTCTGACAATTACAGGAAATCTTTCTATGATATAGATCACAAAATATCATCCTGGCTGCTCTAGTCAAATCCCAGCCACACAAAGACAGAGGACAGATTCAGAAAGTCTTCAAATGAGCAAGAAAAAGCAACAGAACACATCTATGGATCAAAAGAGGGGCCAGTGGAACAGGGTATGACAAAGACGCACACAATGATTAGTTAATAAGACAACAACCAGTAACTATACAAGAATGAATACTGGCTCAAAAAAACCCAGATGATGAAAAAGCTGGGTCATGACACAACTTGTGTCATAGAACCCAGACTAAAAAAAAAAAAAAATAATAAAAAAAACTTTTTGACCTTCTAATCCTACCTGGCAGGAGTACCAACAAAACTTTAACTGTTCTCATTACTGGTGGTGGTTTCAGTTTTGCAGAAACTTTGAGGAGGTAACTTAAGATCTAGCACAAGCTAAGCAAGAAGCTTTGGTGACATATTTCACTGTAGCCTGTACTGAACCTCAGACAGGATCTCCGAAATTAACCTTGTTAATGAAGTGAGCTGCATGGTTCACAAACAGTGCAGGAGACTCAAGGGCACAGACCTAAAGATCCAATAGTCTTGAAGCTTGGCATGGAATAAAATACCTATATTCCAGATAAGCATGGCTTTATTACTTAAAGACATCCTCTACAATACTGATGGCCTCCACTGCCAATATACCAAAGCCCTTAACTTGCATCTGCAATTACATATTAAAATAAAGAATAAGTACGTATCTGCTGTAGTAACATATACAATGTATGTCATATCAGAAAGATTAGATTTTTCTATCTGAATCTTCTGTAGCCCAATTTTCAAACCATGGAAAGTACCTTTCAGCAGTATTATTAGCCATCTACCTGCATTTGTATCTCAGAAAGGAGAAGAAAAAGGACTTTTTCCCTATTACATACCATAGTACGTTAAAGAGAACTGCAGCGGAGGGAGTCTTAGGCAGAGAACTGAAGAGGAAAAATGAATCTGTGGGCGCTGGAATACTTAAACAGTTATATTAACAATGCTAAGCTGACAGACCCACACGAGTAGTTGCATCAGGTATTACATTTACTGCAGAAAAACAACCTAAAGACTTAGCAAACACCTAGTATTCAGACAAATTACATAAATTCCCCTTGTGGTAAAGCCAAGGCTTTTAGCCAGTGGTACTGAATTCAATGCTGGAAGCTTCATAAGTCTTCTCTGCCCTTTCTTATCCCTTGCACTAATTAATCGCAATGGGATTTTGTAAAACAGTGAGAATAGTAACTGTAAAATAGCATTCAACAATCAGACATTTCTAAACTATGAGTACTTCCCCAGCCACTGCAATTTCAGAAATCCCAGTCTCATTAAGAAACCATTAATGCAAAACAATGACATCAGGATGTCACACCACAATAACCAGGACTCTTTAGACGCAAAGGGTGGGCTCTATGTAATGGAGTGGGGGGAATTTTGCGGTGGTTTTTTGTTTGTTTGTTCCATTGGTTGGTTGTTTTTTTGTTTGTTTGGTTTGGTTTTTTTGTTTGTTTGTTTTTTGGGTTTTTTGGAGGGGCAAGTATGCTTTCAAGCAGGTGGTCAATGTTTCTTTTCAAGGCAGGGCTAGTGGAAGAGGGATAGAGTATTACATTTGTACTACTGTATGACTGCAGAATAGAAGAGGAAGAGGCATGCAATTATGCTTAACTTCAGGAAAGGACTGAACTATTGTAGATCAGGAGGAAAGATATGGGCATGATTTATTCTGGGATTTTTGTCTTCCTTCCCCTCCTCCATTAAACAAATATTTTTCATCTTAATTTTAGGTCTTGCAAGATCCAATTAAAATGCAAAAAGCTTATATAAGTGATTATACAGAACTTTCAGGAGGGTTGATGATGGATGGGCACATAATTGCAGCGGGTTTTGTTTTTAACTGACATAATTTACAATTTTTTTGACTTTTTTTTTTTTTAACATATTTCCTTATAATTACTGTCATTAGAGCCATTAGCTCATTTAGGAGAATTCTTATGACCACAGCTAGGGAAAGCACTAGTTAGGCAATCACTTTCCATTATTTACATTGTAAGAAAAATATCATCAATACATAAGCCCAAATATATAATTAATATTTACACAAGAATATTAAATTTCCTTCCAGCTGTTTTAGAGCTCACTAATTCAAATGTATCATCTTTTGATTGAAATTCCTATTATTAAATTAAGAGAGTTTTCGCAGCATTCTCATTGCTTCAGAACAGATATTGGATCATGCAAGTTCAGTCCCCTAAAACACAGTGAAGTCACACCTGCAGCAGTAAAAAATAATGGGAAAAAAAAATCTAAAAGAAGTTGGTGCAAAAAGACCAGAAACATCGGGGATAGATCTTGATGAATTGCATAAAATCACTTTTTCCAGTCTCCTCATCTTCCATTTTGACATTGGAGAACACTGTATAGATGCAAATCATATGTAAAGATAAATACAGAGAGAGGGCGTCTCAGGAGCCTGTAAATAACAGTGTAACAGTGGACAGAAAAGCAGGCTACTGTGGAACTCTCCTCAGGCATAATCTCAATTTTACTAGCGTTTTAAACTGAAGTTTAAGTTATCAGTTTAGAGAGGTTCAGTTGTGGCTATAATAAAGGATAATGACTGTTTTTTGATCCTGATACAGGTTTATCATAACCTCAGTTTCTCTGCATGGATTAACAACACAAATATTTGGCTGGAACCGAATGCAATATCTATTGACAAAACCCTGCAAAGTCAATTTTAAACAATGAAACAATACCTCTTCCAGTAGGTTTAAATAAGAGATCAAAATAGGCACTGCTTATAAGCCTTAACAGTATATGACATGATTTTGATTTCATTTCAAGCCAAAGTGACTGTTTCAGTCACTAAAAAACATTTTAGTCTATTGGCAAACATTCACGTAATACCTACTATTTCCTTACATTTGTAACTGTACTATATAGCCCTTTGGAATACAAAATTTGGATAGAGACAAATATATATATATATATATATTTAAGTCAGAGCTAGCAAAATACTGCAAGATTGAGCTTTTGATTTATTTTAAAAGCACTTTACTCCACCAACTGTGCCTAGGTAGCTTTGCCAATGCTGACAAGCAGAATTGATGGCACCTAGCCAAAACCTGAGCAACAATTCTGTTTCTTTCATGAAACCAAAATGGTGAATTTCAGAATTTAACGTAGTAAGTATCTGTGAAGCCCCAGATTTATGTTTTTAAGTGTTTTCTCCTTTCGTTATTGTGGGATTCACAGTTGACCAGAAAAATAAGGTTGTCTTCATTTGGAGGAATGTCAGACTTCGTATTGAAACACCAGCCTTCGACTCTGTACTGCCATTTACTACTTGTAACATAAGTCTAGTAAAAAGATAGCAATGTTTTTCAGTAGCTTTTTTCACTGGTTACAAACTGACTTCTATATTTTTTTAAAAGCAAAGAAACAAGTACTAACCACTTAAAACTCTTCATCTGCACACACCCACATCTATATTCATATCATTATGCTGTAAGCCTACTGTATTTTCGCAGCATTTTTGTTTATATAGAATCCAAGCCTCCTTTGACTCAGGTTTGTAGTTGCAATGAGAAAATGTCTTTACAGTAAGACAAAGATCCCCCTCCTGTGCTTCATATCACAATTCTCTTCTATTATACAGAGCTCTCAGTGCCCTACTTCAATTATAACGTCAGAATCCAAATTTATTAGGTCTTGTGATTGTATTTGTGTCATTATTTAAATTAGCATCTGCTTGTAGTTACCCCAGACTGAAGTTACCAATAATCTCTTTGCTTTCTTTATATAAGAAAAAAGAATGGCTGACTGGGCTCTTTTGCCATTGCAGAGCTGTGCTGCTTTTCCATGTGTCAAACTTCATCCCCATGTTGCTATGGACAAGATAAACCAAAACTGATTTAAATACATACATGTTATAAATGCATAGTTCTCTGTCCTGACAGCTCTATTATTCCGAGTGATACAACATGAATGGAATCACATACAAATAGAAGTTTACAAGCTCTACACAGTGAAGGAAGCTCTAAACCTAAAACCAGTCCTATGTTGTTGAGCTTAAGAATCTCAACTAGACTGAAAGAAAAGAAAAAGCGACATCTGTTTGGATATTCATTTATCCCATCTTATTTGTGTGTTTAAAGGAAGGAAATTGTGAAATGACTTCTTGAACCGGGGTCCGAAATGGTATTTTCATTTTGTTTTTTCTGCATTACAGTGTTGAAGTTATGAGCATATATGACAGACTTTTGTATCACATGAAATTGACCTTTGGAAAAAAGATATAGATATCTGAGTTTTAAAATAAGCCAGCAGTGGCCAATGGATTTGAGAACTAACTAAAATACGCACAGTAAGCTCCAAATTCTTATTTCTTGAATGTCAAACCAACATTAGCCCAAAGGAAATAACCCAAAGGCTAATTGATTAAAACTTATGCTAATAGTAGTGAAATTTTAGTTTAAGATTTAGAAAAATAACACATTGTGGCAAGTTTGACAGGAACCCTACTTCTACTACAGAGTAATTTCTGAATGTAATGAACTTTTCCATTAGCATTCCAAGGCTTCACTAACAGAGTATAATTTACTGACTCCCTTCAAAAGCAGCTGACATGGGAGGAAAGGATCTAGTACAATCCTCTGCAAAACCCTCTCCATTTTAATTTCAAAGACTGATTAGGTTTCTGGGAAGATTCCTTCCAAGGTTGGGTTTTTTTCCCCCTCTCACTATTCTACCTGCCTTTATCACTTAATTCCTATAGACAATGAAAGGTCATTTTATTTCACAAATGCAAAAGCTGAGTTATGCATGACAAGACAATGACAACATTCTTAACAGTGCTTTTTAATAATTAATACAATAGGTAAGCAAATTAATGTAAATCTTAAGTAAAAAAACACAATTGATTTCTAGATAGCCAAGAAAGCCAAATCCTAATTTCCTGATTAAATCCCTTTCCTTAAATCACTTCTGAAAAACCGTTGCAGTACTAATAAAAAAAAAAAAAATCTGTGATATTTTGACATCATAATCTTTAAAAAAAACTAAGCATATTCAGCTGTTTGGTTTAGGACAGACAAACATGGGCAACATTGTTGTGGGTGTCTTCTGTGGACTGATCAGAAAGAAGATGCAGATGAGGCCTTCAGGCAAGTGGAAGAAGCCTCACATTTGCAGGCCCTGGTCCTCAAGGGGGACTTTCACCACCTGAATACCTGCTGGAGGGACAACACAACAGGGCACAAGCATTCCCTGGAGGGCTCAATAACAAGTTCCTGACACAAGTGATAGGGGAGCTGATGAGTGGATGTGCTCAATGAACTTAATACTGGATGGGAGGCAGTAAAGAAGATAGAATCAGACTAAATTCAGTGTCCAGTGAAAGGATAAGAGTCAATGGACACAACTGAAATAACTGAAATTCCATCTGATCATAAAACAAACAAAAAACACTTTTTCATTGCAAGGGCAGTCAAACTTAGACCAGATTGCCAGTCCCTATCCTTGGAGTTATTCAAAGCCTGACTGGACACAGCCCTGATAACCTGCTCTAGTTGACCCTCTTCGAGCAGGGGGATTGAATTAGATAATCTCCAGAGCCCCCTTCCAACCTCAGTGATTCTGTGATCAATCCAATTGCTTTTCTTCTGATTGATTTACTGGATAGCCATCTTTCAATGATTAGAGTATATGTATAATTATGAGCCCAGGGAATATATTCCCCAGATCTAGTGTTTCCACTATAGATATTAATTATATAATTATCCATATTGTACATACAAACTTAGTGATTCCCATAACCATTTACCATGAGCTTTCTTCACTTATTAGTTTTCCTCTTAATCTCAGTAATGGTTAACACTAGGCAATACATAGAATAAAAGATAAATGGTTTTATTAATTCATACTGACTGAGCTCTTTATAATGACAACAGCTGAGGAAACTTGACAAGCTTTCAATTAATAGACATAGGCTGCCCACAGGCATCTGATGCCTCCAGACATGCTCTGACATCACTTGCAATTGCACCATGTTAATAACACACCTTACTCTTAGGCCTCGTTTCTCTCTCAAGATAGATTGTTTGAAGTAGATCTGCTTTTAACACATCTATGTATTATTCTTCATTTGTCAGTCCTCAGCACCAATGATTATGACCTGATCACCTGAAGGGGCCTTAACAGCATGATAGGCTAGGCTGAGTTCAGGTGCCACAAAAAAATTGCTAGAAAGGCAAGCTTAATTGCATCCTGACCCATCAACATCAATAGATAAAGTGTGTAACCATAGTAAATGCGTCCAAGCATTGAGCATAACTGGAAGCCAAGAGGATATTTTACTTAAGAGAAGTTAATTCATATGCTTCAGAAAGCTTTAGAGCCTATGCGGGGGGCCACAACAAATCTTCAATTACAGCAAAAAGGCTCAAGATTAACAAATGGCAATTTAAATTTTTTTTTTTTTTAAACTCATGCAGCTATTGAGAACCTGCATATTATGACTGTTCTTTGCAGTACATTTTAATGAGTTCTTTGATTTGTTCTCATTTACCCAGGGCCACAGAAAGAAAACCAGAAATTCAGGGAGAGATCCAGCACACTTTCACTAATTCAGTTAGCACATTAATTTCAATGGTATGGTCACTGACATCTATAATTGTCTAAACTTGCACATGAGTATGCATGCTAATTTGCCCCTAGAGAGATAAGACCATTTCCTTCATAGGTTAGATGCTTTAGGGGGTATCCTCCAGTTTTCCTGTAAAAATAAGAGATAAAAATAATCTATTCTGTACCTTGAAAGTAAATGTTGTATTCTGAAATGCCAACTGCTAGGTAGAAACCTTTGTCAGCCATTGAGAAACATTAGATAACTCATGAGTGAAGGAAAACACATGAGTATGTTTAAATTGTCCCTGAAACAAGTTATTGCACAATTCACAAAAGAGATTTGAAAGATGGAATCCAATTCCCACCCAATAAATGAAAACGCACAGACCTATTTCCTCCAAAATGTAAAGACAGCTCCAATAATATTTAGCTTCCCTGATGCTTTTTTGTCTCCTATTGAAATACGTAAAGTTCAATGAGAGCTTACAAGAACTTTCAGAAGGGAAGATTCGGTGCTAAAGAGAGAAAATGCTGGCCTCAGAATTAAATGCGAGTTTTATCAACAGACCCAGGATTTCACTTAATTGATTTTCACAAATGTATTAATTTCTAGCCAAGAGATTCAAACCCATGTTCTTTAACAAATACAGAAAACAAGTTTTACAGACAAAGGGAAACCATTGATTAGTGAACAGATTTGAATCAGTCCTCCATATATTAATAGCTTTTAATACATGGAATGAAGGAATAGTCAGTCTATCAGCATTGATGGACTGGGAGCTATCTACATTTCAAATGAAACCATATGAAAATGAGCCTAAAAATCACTGAAATTCTTTTCCCCAGAGGCACAACGAACAGTTGAACACTTGTGCCTATCTTTCCTATTAGCAAACTGACTCTGAAAATCCAGCAGGGGCTACATGACCTTGATGATCACACCCAGTCACTAGCAGAACAGAAGGTGGATGCAAAGCTAACTCAGTTCGCACTACACTTGCTTTAATTCACTTCAGCAGGTGGTAGACAGGTTGGCTGGCAAAAGAAAGGAACCTGGAAATTGTATTCTATCTTATGGAAAACACGGCTGCGATGGAGCACAGCATGTTACAACAATGCTAATAGAGATCAACAGCAGCTCACTATTACTCCTCCTTCCACACAGGGAGGAGAAAGGAAAGAAAACCAAGGCTCAGTGTTTACCAAAAAGGTGCCAAAATGTATGCATCTCCTTTCGCTAGCTAATAGCTGTTCCTGAAGTAACAATTAAGTTGGAATGGAAAAAATCTCATCTGTCATGAGAAATATTATTCAAGATTTTTTGATTTAAAGATTTTGGAATAATAAGTATATTGACATCTCTAGACAGCACCAATGTACGTGAGAAACACTAAGAACGAAAACTGAAAGCTTATATACAATAAGCAGTCATGTACTGGCCAATCAGTTTTGCTAGTTTTTGGAGCAGCCTAGCTAGCCCTGAACATTTTGACAATTTGTAAAGAAATCCACACAAGTATTTTTACTCTGACATGTTTTAATCTACGTGCCTATCACGTTCTCCCCCTTTACGTAGTGTTCCAAATCTAAAGAACAATCTTTTTTTTTTTTTTAAATGCTTGCTTATAGTTATTCGAAACTGGAAAATGAAAAAACATTCTGAAAGGCTGTATATGCAATTTCCCCATTGCCAGTCATGACCACCTAAAGTTTAAATACTAATTATATTTTCTGGTAAATTTTTCTTCTAACATCCAATGTTACAAGGTGAACATTTTCATGCAGCTTTTTTTTGTACGGCTTATTTTGAAATATGAATTATTTTGCATTTAGGCACGGCATTTGGATAGATAATGCAGCACAGTTCTATGGAGGGATTTCTATAGATTATTTCCTAACTGACTCCGATATGTCTTCTGTGAAAGTCCTAACACTGGGTGCGTTTGACAGTGCAATTAAACAGAGAAGCCAGTACATTGCCACGAATCAGCTCTCCCATCGCACAGCCTGATCCTGCCAATAAAGTCAACTAAATACTCTCTGGTACAGTATTTCAGGAAGAGAGGTGCACATTTATTGTTAACTAGAACAATATTATGTTCATTAGCTGAATCATAGTGCTAACACAGAATGAAAACCCATCCACTTAATCATCATATTTTACCAGGTTACAGGAAGACCAAATCAGTCAATAGTGATGCATGGAAGTTATAAAGTCTATAATTAATTTTTTCTTCCTGGCTATAAATCTTCTAGTTTTGAATAATAAAATACTACACTCCTATCAAATGGGATCCTATTGTGTGGAACCAAGAACTTAAGAGAATCACAGAGCTACACAAATGACAGATATACTTATGACAAGAATCATAAGTTAAAGATGCAAAATCTCCACCAGCAACTCAAACATTCTTCCAACTTGTCCAATCTTACCCACTTTCAAAAACCATTTAATGTAATTTTGCAATCAATGGTATTTGTCCAAACTATCCTACAGACAAAACTATGCTGTATAGTGTTTCTTCTATGCTTAATCTTCCCAGGCCAAAAAAGGCATCACACATCATTTATATTATTCTCCCGAGTCCCCTTACACTGTCTTCACCAACATAAAACAAATGAAAATAAAGCTACATCAAAATCTATACTTAGTCCACTGAAGTAAGAGAAAGTCTTTACATTCTTTTGGATGTTTTTTCATTATACCTACTGTTGGGGACAATCTTTGTCATACAAATTTATGAGCACATTAGTTATAATCATTCAATGCATTTTATCTCTGCAGGAACAGTATTATAAGCTGTTCCAATCACCTAAGTGCATTAAAAGCGTTATGCTTTCAACACATCTTATTTGCCTACAAATAATTTTCAGTGAGATAACCACAGGTTCCTTTTTATCAGAATATTAGCATTTAATGTATGTTTGGACTCATGACCTGCATGTTTGTTTTAAAGTGAGATTATGACATTAATATCTGCGAAGAACTCCACATTGATGTCAGTGGGGATTGCTTAAACATGACTGACATGTTGTGTCAGTCATAGCTTTACTTAAGTTTCCTTTTTGTGTAAGGCATTCACTGAAAGATTTCAAACAGTTGCTTCTTGCTCACACTTGCTCTGAAGAGAATACCTTCTAAAGCTGAAAGCAAAATGTCTGCATCCATACTACGTGTGTAAGCGTCACCCTCTCTGGGCTAGATATCAGTAATAGTATCCTAAAAATGTTCTTTCTTCTATTTCAGTCAAAATGAACCAGGAGCGAAGACCTGCAGTTTATAGACTTTAAACCAGCTTCTTTTGCCTGAAGTAAATAGTTAAAGGAACAGTTCAAGCTGGCAGATGTGAGTTAGCTATCTTTTACAGGGGACCAGGTGTTAAAACAGGAGCAAGTCCCATTCTTCGACTAACACAGTTGTTGGTAGAGTACATGCGCTCACGGGGCAAGTAGATTTAGCCTACAAAATAAGTATGCAGACAAGAAAAATACTATGATAAATATATGCAGCACGCAACTCCAGAGGGACAACAGCAGTCAATGTATTCTCAAGATGGCAAAAGATTTATACGCTGAGATGTATTAACAATACTAAGCATTTCCAGGAAATTTCTAAGTACATCGGATGAAATTGTCAAACCTACTGATAAAACATTTCAGTCCTTTCAGACAGAGGAAGTCTAGCTGTCAAACTGCAGATGGTTAAGACTAAATTATTTAAACACAAACACATTTTGCAAATATTGACTGCATTTCTTTTTCATAGGCAATCACAGTTTCTGCCAATTGTTTTCACATTCAAAGTGTACACATGAAGGTAATTTTTGCTGAAAACAGTCTTCATGTAAAATACTATATAAAACATGGAATGTATATTCATACATAATATAAAAACTTCGTAAACGTTGACTAAGTTAGTCATAAGCAGTCCCATAACAGAATTTTTGATGTTAGCTTTTTTCTTCCTGAAATAGTACTACAGCATTAGCTAAATGGAACATTTCAGCTGAAAAAGTGGGACTTAAAAATAAATTCAGTCATCAGCCAAATACATTTTGGCTAATATTGCCTTCCAAAGATTTAACATAATTGCCTGTCCCAGTCAAAGATTAAAAAGTTTAACTTCGTTAAGGTAAAGTTACAACTGTTTGCAAACAGACAGTAATTATGGACCTGTCAAACCAAACTGACTTTAATAGAAGTGAACTATTCAGCCATTCTAATCCTAATTTTGCTAGACAAGTACAACATATCACAAAACATGACATCAATAAACTTATGACCACAGAAAAATAGCTTAATACATAGGGCAATTGAAAGCAATTCCATTAGAACTTCAAATAATACTTTAAGTACAAATCTGAGAATTCAAATATGGGTGATGCATTATGCATCACTATTCATTTCCTCTAAATTTTTTTTTTCATATATGTCTATGCTGCTTAAAGTGAGTATTTGGTGAAATTACTGTACTGGAACAATAAATACCAGCAATGTAACAGAACCAAATGTCATTCTAATCTGTCACATTTATAAAAGCCAAGTTTTCTAAGAAGTTATTGTAAAAATTTAAAAGCTATCAGGGAAAGACAATGGAAAAATATTTTCATAAGGAAAGGATTTAATGTTTATTTTCTTCTATTTTAAAAAGATTGTTCGCACTACATCATTAACCGTTACATTTAAGAAAATAAACCAGTTGTTCCTCAGAGGTACATTTCTAGTCTATTAGCAGAAGCTACTATCCTGATTAATATTACACGAACATTTCCATTATCAGCTCAAGCTGACTGAAAAAATAAATGCCTTCATCTCTGTTTTCAAGCTCAGTGTGCTCCCCTTGTGTTCCTATAATCACATTTTCTGTAATTGAAAGATTTCACTGTTTGTCTCTTACAGAACCCACATGGAAGCAGACCAATGCATATAAACATAAAGGTACTTGCCAATTCTTTCCCTCGTTGGATAGCTCTAAGCAACTGCACGCAACAAGGTAGCCAGGCCCTTTCAGAACGACCACCTAACCTCTCCAGCTTCCATGGTTGCTCTGCATGAAGCTGTACAAAGATGCTTGCTTCGGCTTGACGTCTATGCATGGAAGAGGCCCAGTATCCCCTCTGATGGGTAATAGGACTGAGTTTTGCAACAACATTGTAGCCCACTTTGTTTGTACTTTTGTCCTGCTTTGTCTTTCTGATCAGTACTCAGTATACTGACACCTTTCTCTTCCTTCAATTTTATTAAATCTCTTAGATAAGGGATTCTATTGATGAACAATTCCTGTATTTATTTGAAAACTGTCTTAGTCACTCTGAGCTCAGTTCAAGTTGCAAAATATGTCTTCAAAGACATTCTATATATTGCAGAAAGACATGAAGTCCCTCATAGGAGTAAGGTCTAAATAATCTTTTGGTTTATCCTTATACAGGTAAATTGAGTTTAACAAAATCCCATGTGAAAGTACAGCTATTTGCACTTCTGATACAAAAGTGTTCTCTACAGCGTAATCTACAACAGTTATGTGAATTAGAACTTATATTAATTCATGTGCTTAACTCATCTGCATTTACATCAAAGAAGTCCTAACTGTCTTTTTTTTTTCCACTGTTCCCAGAAACAGAAGAGAACAGGATAATCAGTCTTGAGGCAATAGTGGTGAAACTAATATCTTCCTTACACATAAAATATATTTCTTAATAGCTTTTTATTCTGCAATGATACAAAATAATTGACTGCACTTCAGTTTTATTGCGTCCAACTTACCAATGCCCTAAAATGTCATTTTTGCAGTGAAAAACACTTTTGTACAGTTAAGAAAAATCCATAAGATACAGGTAAGAAAAACACACCTATGCTGTTCGCTGCTTTCCATCTATTCTTCTTTGATCATGTAAATAGTGATGTTATTGCTTTCATTTAGTTCGCTTTAGCCTGTTTCTAAAGATTATAATTTTGCTTTTCCTACATTTGAGGGAAAACAGATCACCTTCATTTCCAAATCATGAAGTGATATTGTTGTATGTGGTAAACTTACCAAAGGAGCATTGTTCTCTTAAATTTGTAAGCACTGAAAGCACACGTGCTTGCAGTCTTCATATAGCAATATGCCAGGCATTTTTCATGCAGCAGATAGCAGAACACCTGACTGGTTATTATATTTTGTGTTCTTTGATTTTTTTTATTTTTTTTTTTTTTTTAAATTAGGCCTAAGCCCTTCTACCAGAAATGTGTCCATTTTCCACGGCCTCTGGTGGCTTCAGTTTTGGATATGCCACGCAGCTGCAGGATTTTCTGACAGTGACTGATGGAAGTGCTGAGCACCTCTGAGAATCAAACCATGTGCTTATTACTTTTCTGTTGTTTTTCTTACTTTAGAGCGTTTTTATGGCTTTCATCTTTGCATAGCTCATCTCTTCATAGTTTAATGGTGCATTTCCTGTGTTTCTCATGAGAGTTAAGGTTCAACATAGTCATCTATTCCCAATTTTGTCTTCAAACCTCCATTTGACTAGAGGTTCTTCATTATAAATTTTTCTACATTCTTACAAAACGCTACTACAGCTTCTATAGAAAATACTTTAATGTCTAGACCTATAAATAGCAGCAGCTGAACTAGAGGCAGTTCAACAGAACCTGGTCCAACCTACTGAAAATCCCATACAGTTCTCCAACCGACTGCTAGGAACTTGCCCCCTTCCAAGCTCAGGTCCCAGGACTGTCTCCCTCTGCAGGTAGAGAACAAATACCATCTCCCTGAAGGGGAGCTGCACCAACTCTGCTGCTCCAAGCAACTTAACCTCTGCTGATACTGCACCTCCTGGCCAAAGAAAATTCACTAAAGAATTCCTTTCACACTTTCCAGGCAGCTTTGAGAGGCCAAATATTTGCCATAATTAGAGATTTGAGAACTGGGGCAATGTGACAAGACAGACAGGAAAGAGCAGGTACAAGCAGCAACAGATAAAGGTTCATCAAAACCATAGGATGTAAGTGTTCTCAAGTGTTCATGATCAAACTGCTCCTGCAGTTACTGTGAAAACTGCAGGGTCTGTCTAGAAGCTAAGCTCCCGCCCTGAAACCGTTGAAGGTGTTTATGCACAGCCCCTCTATTCTTCCCTCAGTAGAAATGCAGTAACCAATATTAGTCCATTTCAGTACAAAGCAGCAAGTTATACAAGTGCTAAAAAAGCTCCACCTTCAAGTATTCAAAGTTTCCTCCAACAAAATTATGCACGTCAGCCATTATGAACACAGGTAGAGAAATCAACCTTCTTTATGTGCCAAGGACCTCATTATTAAGACACAGAAGGAGGAAGCATTATAAAATAGCATAAGCAGTTTTAAAGATTGGGGAATCATACAGATGAAGACTGAAATGGATTTATTGTGACATGAAACAAGGAACTTTAAACAGGCACATTCCGATCACATCATGTCCTGAAAACATCAAATTGAATGCGAGTGAGAAGTGAGAAAATGACAGCCGCATTTTCAGAGTTTAAATCCAATTTTTCCACATGAAGTGAAACTAAACTAGGAATAAAATTAAGTCATGGTTGAAAGAGGTCATTTGGAAAGCAACATTACAGCTGGTGCATTTAGAGGGTTTTTTTTAGTAAAAAAATATGCAAAATTGCTAAGGAACAAGTTAAATACATCTGAATACACCTGAAGAAATATTTTTATTAACATTTTGACAATAGGTGTTGCAGTATAAAATAATTATGACAGACCCAGGTACTTTCCTGAGTCTCTGTACTTGCTCCAAGTCTTTGTTATTAACATCTGCAACACGATATTACTGCAGTGCTGAAATTGTAAGGTTTAAAAATGATGCAGAGACAGTGATTCTAAAAGCAAGGTTTCAGTCAGGATGAGGATGACAGCTTGATCAGATAACACCTTGCAGTGTAGTGGAAATGAGTCCAGTATGATGACAAAGTTACATGCAAACTATATATCATAAAAACATTACTATTACCTCAGATAATTTTTTTCTGGCCTATTTAGGCCAATTTGAGAGTTGCTATGCTAGCAATGAGGCACAGAACAGCTGGATTGGAAGAGCTGTTTCATGAAAATAACTGGGAAGATGTTAGGTAACATTAACAAAAAAGTCAATAAAATGCTTCTCAGTACAGTGGTTAAGTTAATCAGCAAACCACCTAGCTATCCTATGAACAATAATTACTCGTATTAACTTAACCTTTTCAGTAACTTAACAAAATAACACATTGTAAGATGCTTTGAAACAGCGCTGATGTCCTTTATTTTACAAAAAGTTCTTTAATATGTTACTCAGTTTTTTAAATTTAACAGAATGCTTATTGAAGCCGGCAAGCAGAAATTTAAATTTACCCAGAACACTGTCGTAATGCTATAGAAGAAATCTGTATGATGTAGGAGGTTCCTTTGCTCCTAACTTAGGAAAAAACCCTACACTTTTCTTATCCTCTTTGCACATTTGAAGAAATTACTAGCTCCACACCTATTTGGGATGGAAAAGCTGAGTAACTGATAACAGTCAGATCCACTTCATATTCTTGACACTTCTTCAGTATTTTAGAGCATGTGGTGAATGACTTTAATTGTATCATTAAGGTTCATGGAATAATCAATTTTAGAGTGATAAAGCAGCAGAGCACATATAAACCAGCCATATCATCCTGTGTTTTTAGAAATCTTTTGATAATGACAGTGAAACTTATGAAATATTAATTGTCCTCTGAAGCTGAACAGGTGGCTATATGATAGAACATAGAACCCAAAGAGATTAAACTAACAGATTTTTACTATATAACACGAGCTGTCCAAATTTGTTAAATTTGACAGTTGTTGCAGAAAAAAAAGTACCTAGGAAATGGCCTGGAATCTGAGGAGCAAGGACAAAATTAGGACAGGAAAAGGAGAGAAAAAAGTACATAAAGTGTCTTTCACTCAAAATTTAAAGTACTTCCTCCCTTATACTATTTTTGGAAGGGGCAAAGATTAGAAGATTAACATCAGATCAAAGTGAGTAATTATATATTCTCCAGCTAGACAAAGTGCCTGATCTTAACAGCACTTGTGCTGATTAACTTGTATGTATAATTGAAAGTGAGTGTCAGTGTTCTTCAGTCAGTGTCAATAAAATAGGTAAGGGAAAACTGCAGGCAATTGAGTTAATTAATCCTAGAATCAGATCTGATCATAAGCAATCCAAACTGAATAACTTTTCAGTTCCATTTTATACTAGTTCTTATGAAAGTAAATGGGAAAGTAATAGACATGAATTAAACATTTTCATTTCACAGTACTAAGCATTCACCCATCCCCCATAAAGCTCATTCCTCATGCCATGGGCTTCAATTGCAAGCAGTGCCTGCTTAATAAATGAGCGCTAATTATTCAAAATTATGAAGAAACGTAGTATTCAGCATGTACTCCCCACTTCCACATATCTTCAGACTGTATAACAACAGTCTGCCATACAGAATATAAAGGAAAACGGCAATTAAGTAAACTTAACACAGAGAAACAGTGCTAGTAGCTGTATCTGTAGGACTGATTACACTGATTTTTCTTTAAGAAATACAGTCTCAGAACTCAAAAAATATCCTTAGAAGTTGTGTTTTACAAAAATCAATAAAATTACTGCTGCTCCTCTGAGTAAAACATTAACTTTTCCATAAAAGATGCAAATATACATATAGCTCAGACAATTTTCATATGGAACTGAACATTTTGAATTATCAGTTGTTATAGTTTTACACTATTTCTTAGCATTACTTAAAACCAAAATAGTTTCATTCTTATGACCTAATTAATGAGACAGCTACAGTCAGCACCATCCGATAAGTATCACAATATCCCCACTGCCACCAGATCTCCCCAGCATCCTATGAACAGCAAAATGAGATGCTGAAAAGACAGGAAAATGTTTTTATCAGTACTAAGGTCTATTTTTTTAAATGATGAAATGCTTTCACTACTTTCAATTATTTCACTCTTTACATATCACACCCAATTAAAATAAATTCATAGCAGCAAAACAAAATTCCAGAATTTTGGAAAGTGAAATGCTTTAACACATTTTCAAAATCTCACAGCATTTCTGATTTAAAGTTTTAGATTTTGAAGAAAGCAGCTTCTGCGTTTGAATAACATTTTCAAACACTCCAAGATAAACAGGACTGGAATTTAACCATCATTATTGGACACAAGTAAATGCAAGGCTTGTTTTGGACTCAAAATTACTTTGTGTGTGAATCCATTTCAGACACCCATTGTCAGCAATTTTGTTAGCTGTTTTCTGTATTGCCACTCATGACATATTTCTGTCACCACAATAGTAAAGGAACGTTAACACACACAAATTTTGAAAAAACAACAAATTTTAGATTTTTAGGTTTTTTACTTGGAGGGAAAATTTTGCAAGTTAAGCTTTCTGCAACATTAAATAAATGGCAAAGTTATCACAGAAAGTAGGTGGTTTGGGTCTGCACATTTTTCTATTCATCACATCCAAACAACATGAACTGTTTTACTACAAAGCCTGGCAAAGATCAGCAGGGATACATTAAAACACCCCAACCCGCATTAGACTGCACGTGCAGTCAAGCTGTCATAGAGAAGAAAAATAGTATAATTTCACTGTAGCATTAGGGTTAACAGTGAGTACAAACTATGGCCAACCTCACTACACAGATCCATCTTCTACATAACCTCCCTTTCTCCTGGGACCCTTTTCTATGCCTTGAACTTGCCTTTCACCACAGCTAATGAAGCAAAAACATTCCTCTATCTGTACTGGAGTGATTTTGTTGACATCAGCCTCTCACCCAGTCCTCTTAGGACAGCACCTTCATTAATTCCACTCTAATTGCATCTTTTAAACTAAAAATACTGCAATATTTGATGGGTACTTTTGGATGTAGTTTCAAAACACCGCAGTTCATGATTTATAGGCACGTTTGAAATGAAATTCCTTATAAAAGCTTTAGAAAACATTCAATTTAATATTATACTATCCCAGAGAGGGGATCCTGGGCTTTGGAAATAAATGGTTCTGTAAGTAGGAAAACCCACGGCTTTGAGTATATCCTGATGGTATTTTGAGGGGGAAGAGGGTAGAAGGATGGGGAAAAAAGTCATGATAAAAAAGGTAATTGATAAAGGCAGAACAAAAGTCAAGGCATTAAAAACTGGTCTGAGGACTCATTAAAATCCAAAGTATAGCATTTCCTGCCCCAGATAAAACTATATAAAAGCAGTTGGTGTTAAAAATAAACCAGAAGGCCTTCTCACATCCACATTAAGTGTAAAAAAGAAATAAGTCAGAGAAAATGCATATAGATTAGCTGTGAAATTAAATTCTAATAGGATTTTCAGATACATTGGTAGTGTATGATAATTTCAATTTAATCTTAACATAATCTGCAAATGTGTTAATAATCAATTGCTAAGAACCAACATATAATAATGTAGGAGTAGAGAAGAAAACACTAAATGTAAGCCAGTGATGACTTTAAAAGCATGAAAACTAAAACCAAGTGGTGATAGACTAAATGAAAGGATAAAAAAAATATTGTTTTATTTTATAACATAACTAACAATTCTGAAGGCACTCTCATTGTTCCCCCAGTTCCAGGCAGGTGAGCTGAAGTACCTCAGAATATTCCTGCCAATTAAAATAATCCTTAATTAACTACTTCCCTACAGAAGGGAAGATTGTGGTGGTCTATTGGCACACAACTGAACCTGTAGAATTCCGATTCTAGGAATAAATGGACATTTCAAAATTCAGTTAAATAACAGCGTGTTGACTTTCAAAAAAATTTTACCAGTTATTTGAGTATAAGGGACATAACTTAAATGGCAGTAAGTTAATACATTTAAATTGATGAAATTTTATGTGACTAAGGGGACTATATGCCAGTTGGAACTTGTATAATACAAATTTCAAAGCAGTTATTTCTGTGGTTCTGATAATCAAAGTTCACATACTCATAAAATGTTGATTCAGGAAAGCTTGTTAACAAAGAAAACTCATAGCTTCTAATAGTTTTTGACAGTGTTCAGGCTTCTCCAGTATTGTTTTATTTCTGGATAATTTCCCACAGTTAGCTTATAATGTTCCTAATGTAAATATTTAACATTTGCTGATGGCTAATCTGCACCCAGACTGAATAAAGGAAAATTTAAGTTTTCAAATGGTCTATTTTCAATCAAATCAATCAGACATCATCTTTCCTAACAGTGACCAGAAAACATATGTGAATCTGATAAGCTATTACTCCTTCCTGTAAGGAACAGTTTTGTCTCAGAGAATTTTCAAAGTAGTGCTAGTTTTCAGGATAAAAAAGGAACTGAAATTATTTCTCTCGTTTTTTTCTCTCCAGGAGGGTAATTTTTTGCAAGTGGAAAGTTTATTTCGCACATATGTTTGTGCACTAAGCCTCCACTAGGCAGGAGTTGATGTAACGAAACCCATCTGAACCAATTTACAGTAATTTACAAACTCAGATTTCAGAGCATCTTGTTATTATTCTCTTGCAAAGCAGGGACTAGCTACAAAGTGGGAAGTTCCTAAACCATAAATCTCTGGAATCTGCCAGTGTTTCCTCTGGAAAGACTGGAAATGGCTGTATGCTTACTCATTCTGCCTCTTCTCCAAACATCTGTTGTTGGCACCTGTCAGAGACTGGATATTGGGCAAAACAGATCCAGTACGACCTTTGTCATGTTACTAATCATTCAGCTGGATTTCTCTTCACTTTTAAATATTAATCTTGACTTCACATACCCACAAATTCTTGACTTTGCACATACACACAAAAATAAGCTCAAAACAAAAGCTAGTCAAAGTGTTTCATTAAAAACACTACCACTGTTCAAATTTTACCTGATTTTCCTCTGAAGAGAAACTGATCTCACCACTAATCAAAGAAATGCTGGCACACTTTCATGATGCTTTTCAGTTCAATTGAAGTATATTGTCTCCAGAGTTTCTGCAATCACAGTGGACTGCTAAAATTTTTATTCAGATCTTCATTTTGAGTCATTCTATCCTTGAATTAATTTACCTTTTCTCACTTTTTTCATTTTCTTTTTTTCAGCTTTGCCTACTCCTACCAAACATTTGTAAATCAGCTTTTCCTGAGCAAATCGCTAGAATACTGTTGAGTATTTACATCACAATAGTCCTTACCTGAGAAACACAGATTGCTGTCTGATTTTAGGCATCCTCAGAAGGGCTATACTCACACAGCAGTAAATTCTGGCTCTAAATGAAACTATACCATTTTGCCATTTCCTACAGCATAAATGTAGGGGGGTTGGACCAGATGACCTTTAAAGGTCCCTTCCAACCCAAACTATTCTACGATTTTATGATTCTATGAATGCCATTGTAGCTTAGGGTCTCATTGCACAATCATGCATAGGCAAATGAGACTATTCTGAACTGGATAAATAGCACATAGGACTAACATGACACTCAAGCCTTTTGCATTTTTCTCATAGCTAAAGCGCCACAGATCAGGTTTAGTTTACAGTCTATAATCTGCACTGCTTTACCATGTTATACATAGTCAAGTCCATCTATTATTCAAAGAGCTGACAATACAGTACTATAACACAGAGGTTTTTGAGCTAACTCTCAACGATATCAGTTCATCTATAGCCTAACAATAGTGCAGTTACACTGCTACCAATGCTTGAAGGGGTTTGTTCAGAATTAATTTGACCATGACTATACATGCTAAAGTAGCATTATGAATTAGTGTTAAGAAACTTGTTATGCATTGGAAGAAAGAATAAACAGTACCACTTGGTATATTTTATTTCTGGGAAGTCTTCCAGTTTGCCCTCTTGAGAAGAGCAACAAAAAATAATGCAAAATAATTCAGATTAGACTGATATTTTGTAAGGCAATAAACAAATTCTGTTTATTCTGCCAGAGATCTTAGAAGTAAGATTGAAAAGGGAAGAGTTAAATCTGTCAGAACAACAAGTCTAAATAAAAGTAAAAGGAAAATTTCTTCAAGATATGTATAGAAAATGCATATCTTACTATTAGATGTCACTGGAAATCTTGCCCAGCAGAACTGTGGTGGCTAACTCAAATGACACCCAAGAGATGTAACTATTGGTAATGCTTACATTATCACACCTTACACCTGCCTTGGTCCCACTGATGTTTAAAACTGTCAAGGTCCCTGTAGGAATTTTGAACGGACAACGCACAGCATTTAGTACATAGTATTGTCTTGAGCACTTTGACAGTAACTGAACATAGCCCTCTCAGTCCATACAGACTGCTGACAGCAGTTACAGGCAGATAAAAATGGTACCACATAAAGGTAACGCTTTCTTCACACGTGTCTCACAGCAAACAATGCTTTTTCCTATTTTCCTGTAACACACACTGATGTCTCCCATATGGTGTAATGGGTCACAAATACTTTGTTATTTTCCTTACACTCATTTCCTATTCCCACTCCCAGGTTTTCTTACTTTTATCTGACCAGGAGTTACATTACAGTGCCCTCAACATACAGTAGTACAAGCAAACAAAAGATTTCTGTAGCAATAAATGCCCAAATACTTAGAAACTTTCAGTCTTTAGTATTTTAAATTCAAAGAAACAGCTGGGAACATTTTCAAAGTCACAAGCTGCCAAAATACAATGCTTTCTCATTTAAGCGTCTCTTCATATGACTGCTGAGGACGCTCATCAGACAACAGTCTACACTATAAATCCTATTGCTCTCAAGAGGACTGGAGATCCATGACTAGTTTAGATGTCTCTTATGCTGATTAAAATTAGCATTTAAAATATACACACAGGGAATGTTTTCCGAAAACTAATGGTTAGATTAAGGATTTGTCTTCATCTGCATTTCAGAGTTTCACTGATGAAGTTGCACCCGTTCAATTCAAATCACATATACTGCTCAGCAGGTTTTGACTTCATCAGAATTTCTGATGTAGACAGATTTCCCTACAGAGGTGTTATTTTGTCTGATTAATTTATGGGATTTGGGAGGTTCTGATAGCATTTGCTCCATCTACACTAGAGGGATATCAGGGTTTGGCTCCAATTGCTTCTGCAGCTAGAGTTGTCTACATAAGACTGTCCAGCCAGTGATTAATATTGTTCTGGCTGCTAAAAGGTAATTAAAAATCACTTATGAATTCTTTCCATCCCATCTAGAATTTATGCTGAGTTGAGTCGTAAACATAGAGCCAGACAATTTAAGAAAACTGCAGTGAAAGTTCCATAACATAGTTTAAAAACTGCCATTGAAGCCTGCCAGACACCCTACATCATGGTCTACAACACACTCCACCTCTACTTTCAATAGTAGAGACAGGGTTACATACACAGAACTCCTATAGCACAGGACTTGTTCCAGAACAGGGATGAAAGTGCATTGTAGGAGCCACAAAATCTACTGGCTAAAAAAATGATACAAACGTCCCGCAACTGGTATAGCACAGGGCATAATGAGCCTGCTGCTCCCATATCCTCCTCCATGTCTGACAAATTGCAAAACATATCCCTTCACCTATCAGACTCTTGACAAGAGACCATAAGATAAGAAAATTGCCCAGGATCATTTTATGACTTTGTAATGTCCGTGTGTTCTCCATATGCAAACTTGTATTCATGTGGCAATATTGCTCTAAGTGGCAATTTTATACATATATTCATTTTTACTTTTGTCTTTCTGAATAGTAATAAGAATTGTAATAAGAATTCTTTCCTTCCCTCCATCATGTCTCTTGGTCAATGGGAAACCAGAAATCAGCAGCGGGGGTGAGGATTGGAGAGGGAGGTTGAGTAAAATGTAGTAACATGAAGCATTCTGCAAAATCTTACAAGTATAAATCAATTCATACAATACCCTGATGAGCAAGGGACATGTCATCCCATTTTATGGGAATCTGAGACAGAATTTAAGTGACTTGCCTAAAGCCAGAACTGTCAGATTGGGGATTAGAGGTCCTAGTTACCATTCTCTTCAATTTACTATTCTGACTTACGTTGTAACTGCAAAAAGGAGACATAGCGTGACTCAAGAAATAGTATTAAAAAAACCTACAAGAAATTCTAGTGTCAGATTACAACATACATTTTGCCTTGTTAAAGAAAATGATCAAAAAAGATAAAGTATCAAGTTAGATTTAGGCAGTTGATAAGTTTTTTTTGCAAATGGGTGAAAAACAAAACCTCTGTCAAATATCTAAATTCAGTAAAATTACCTTAAAATCAGATCAGATTGACATTTTTATATAGATATGTGAGACAACCTATAAGACAATACTGAAAGAGTAGAAAATTGTGTGCAAAATGGAAATATGGTTAAGATCTTTCAAGTTCTGATAAAGCAGTATTGGATATTGAAGTGTACTCCCTGCATCACTCAGCATTTGTTGTTTGTTACCAGCAATGTAACTCTCACCTGATGCTAGCAGAGAAAACTAGTATGCAAGTCCCCCAAGAAGATTGCAAATGAGTTTCTTTGAACCATGTTTCCTCTTCAGGAAAGCAGTGACAGGGATCAGGGCATCTATTTTGTATCTATTTTATTTTGCAGTACTTTTTTATAATTTCTAAGTAACCTTTAAATAAGTGAATAATTCAGTTTCACAAAGCCATATAGCAGCACTAAGTAATTTTTCCCAAGCTTCCATAACATGCTTTTTACAGATTTGAGAAAGCAAATCAAAAAATGTAATTTTACTACCCCCGAGTACAGGACGTTAGTACCGAACACAGTATGCTAAGCTAACAATGACCTTATTCTATTCCCATTTTACTCCCTCTCTCTTCTCTACTTCCCCCAACTCCTCGTTTTTGTCTGACAGACTAGAGAACAGCCCCTAGCAGAAGCCACAGCCCCTAGCAGAAGCCACAGCCCCTAGCAGAAGCCACAGCCCCTAGCAGAAGCCACAGCCCCTAGCAGAAGCCACAGCCCCTAGCAGAAGCCACAGCCCCTAGCAGAAGCCACAGCCCCTAGCAGAAGCCACAGCCCCTAGCAGAAGCCACAGCCCCTAGCAGAAGCCACAGCCCCTAGCAGAAGCCACAGCCCGGAGATGCCTTACAGAAAACAGATGGGATTTTTCCAAGTTTTGAGCCAATAAAGTGGAACATTTCTGCTAAGTTTACCTAGTAATTTTACTAAATCTTACTCACCTTCTGGAGGCTTCTGTTTGCCTTGTTCCTAGCCTCAGTTAGAACTTACCGTGCATCGTCAGATCACTATTTTCTGGCTTATTATAGGTGGTCTCAGAAAAGAGGAGGGTGTGCCCCAACTAGGAACCCAGCAGCATTCTCACTTCATTCAAGAGATCAAGAGGGAACAAGAAGTTGCTCATTTACAGAGAAAAAGAATAAAGCAGCATACAAATGCTGGTAAGAGAGTCAGATAAAAGGAATAAAAGGAATAGAGAGAATAAAAGGAAACAGAGTGAGATAAAAGCAGAGAGCAAAACTGGAAATCAAGCACTCCTGCTGTGTCATTCCTTCCCAATATTCATGTCAGGCAGAGAACTAGTTGACAGTTCTGGAACTGGAAGAATTAATTTCATATTTTCTTTCCAAATAATTTTATCTTGCTTTCACATTAAACAAAAAGCATCATGTTCTGCAACTCTTGTCCCATCTTGCTCAGCATTGCTTCAGCTAAAGTAGTGCCTTCTCAAGCTGACCAGCGGACTGCTGATGGCCACAGCAAGTGATCCATGACTAACACGGGGATTGCAGCCCCTGTTACAATTACATGACAGAAGTCTCTGTTGTCAGGGGAAAAAAGTCCCAACTCACTGCCATCATGAAGAACAGAAGACATAAGGATCCTCCTCTCCAAAAGCACACAAGTTTGTCTTTAAATTAAGAAATAAAAGGAGTTGGAGTGTTTTGTTTGGTTTTTTTTGTAGCTGCTGAGCCTCTTTAACGCCAACCCTCTTCCCGAAGGGAAAGGAAAAAAGCTAACAACTAATATAAGTTATGATTCTTAACTGTCTCAGGAGCAATTTTATCTGAAAGCAAAACAGCCTGTAATAAACTCAGAAGTACGACACACTGGAGACTGAACAGCCTTCCAAGGCCAGGAAATGGGTGATCCATTTTTGCATTTATAAGGTACATCCTGAAGTGATCATTAGAAGCTTTTTGTTGTATCTTGTAAAGAAACCAGTCATTGATATAAACAGCTCTGCAGGAAAAAAAAAAAATATTAATCGCCTATTTAAGTTCTATAAACAGGAGTAGAAAAAGGGGATTTTCTTCCATGAAATTAAACACGCCTTTACTCCCCACGGATGGGAGAGCTTCCAAGAAACTGGGTGTTACACAGACTGTTTTCAACTGAGTTGTACTCTTGCTGTAACAGCAAAATCATTTGAAATTTCCTCTTCAAAACAGAACTTCTTGGAACTGGATTCCCCTCTTAATTCACAGAAAGCCACATTCAAGTTACTGCATGAGATTATGTAGGCGTTCTGGAAAAAATATAGTCTGCTCCAAGGAAACTGGCGGGCATTGCATTTTGTATTTAAGGAATAGCAACAAATATTATGAAAACAGCATCTGCCACTATTTTGCATAGTGCAGACTGTGTTCCAATACCTACATATCTCATACATTTAGTGTCATGCTTCAGCAGCAATTGGAAAATAAGTTCCCAAAAACTGTCTTTCAAGTACAGGTTTCTCTGAACTTCTAAGTCAGCATGTTTAGTAATTTAAATAAAACTTCTATTCTTTTATTTGTCAGCATAAAAAGCATTTTTAGGAGAGTCAGTGATATGAAGGCAGGCAAACATTCCACAAAGCTGCAGAACATTTCCCTTATGAATATGGTCATGGACCAATGGGTCTAGCACGTTATTTAACTGAAAGGAGTAAAAGCAACAAAACTACGTAATGAAAAAGTCCTGAAATCATTGCAGAGACTAAGATGAAAATATTTTCACAAGGTGTTGTGTTTTTTTTATTTTCTGATATTGTTAACTTTTATGTGGGGTAGATATTGAGGAATGTGAAATTGAATGTACTTTTAGTCATTAAAGAAAATTCATGAGAGACAGACCTTAAAGTTCAACTAAACATACAGGCCAAGACAGAATGAACGCCTTTTTTTCATACCTCAAAATAAAAGTACATGGTCTGGGCACATAAGATGTGATTAGATAGAAGTTATCGAATGCTGAAATTATGATGTTCAGGCTGCAAGTGTGAATTTGGCTCAGGAAGTCTCCAGCCTGCACTAACCAGCACTGACTGACAACACTTAAAATTGTGGTCTGATGAAGCATTATTTCTTACTTGCAGAGATTAAAAATACTTAAAGCAATAGTTCCACTTATCATAACCGTTATTAGCACTGCTTCAAGGCAAAAGAGAGGGAAGCTTATGAAGTGTGATGGAACGTCAGATCAATTTGAAGATCGCTCTCCATGAAGGAGCAATCGATATACAACATGTGAAAGAACTTGCTTTTTATTTCCATAGCATCTCACATGTCTCCCTGCAGGGAAGCGTGCTCAAGCACAAACAGAAACAAACCCCTTCTTTTTATATATTGCTTTGAAAGTGGTGGTTAAGTCATTCCTATCTTACTTTATTTTCATCAGAATCATCTTTAAACTGTGTGCTGCTTATATCATAAGCCATTCAGGCAATAAAATCACAAGGATGCATTTTTTGTTCCATTAACATCTAAGTTCTTCCTTTTCTTTGTTTGATCCTAGCTCCAAACTACAGACTTTAGTGTCATCACCACAGTGATTTTGAGAGTTGTAAATTAAAAACCTCACATTTCATGCTGAAATAAAATTTTACACAGGTTCTGCAATATCCCTATATATCAAATAAAGATTTCCCAAACATTTTCAAGAAAGCAGGTTTGTAATACATATTGTATACGTTGTAAGTAACAAGAATTGTTTTTATCCTCCAAAATTCATCATCTAGGATTTCAGGGAATGCACCATTTTTTAAGACTTCTATATTTCACTATTTTGCCCCAAAATTAATTAGGATTGCAAAATTGAATCACTCGGTGTCATGAGGAATTCAGATCTCTCTGCTGAGACTCGAATAGCAAGCCAGCCTCTTTTATTTCACACCAGTGCCTGGAAATACTGTTGCTGAAATAATCCTGAGCCTACTTATAATAATTGTTCTGCATGCAGAACAGCTGTACAACTCAGACTCCCATACACTTCAATATAGTGGGGTCAAGTCTGTGGAAAGATACATCAGAAAGCCAGAACAGGAGATAAACTTTCAAAAACACTGCCCAAAAGCAATTTAATGCAAGAAAAGGAAATGTCTAAAGGAACAGCTTACTGAGATAATGTGCGATGTAACTTTTGGGGCTTTTTTTTAAGCTCTTGATAATTTAGCCAGTGACCTGAACGTCAAGTTCCTTTAGTTTATGCATCACAGAGATGTTGTAGGCCAGCAGCCACCAGGAATGATCACATATGGACTGGGGAGGAGAGGAATAAGGGAGAATGGAAATAGACAAAAGGCAAGACCCTAGGGTTAATACCAATTTTTCTATATAAATATTTGTTTTGACTACTGAGGTATAGGTAGTTATAGAAAAATACAGAAAGAGACAATATGTATCAAGCTGCTTTTCACTTTAGAACACCCAGCACTGTACGCTATGAAGTCTTCCTTTCGGTCTTTTCTGTAACTGAGCAGAGGCTACGTCAAGAGCCTCAAATCACATTAATTCAGTAAGTTTCTTTAGCACAGAACTTCTAGATGCTCTTGAAACTTACCAAATATTAGCCCAAAGTTACATAGATGTCTTCACAACACCCTGCTTGCCATTCATTATATCTCACAGGGTCTATCTGTTCATGTTGATCACATTAAAGGATGAACAGTTACATAACGAATGAACTGAACACTGGATAAGAACACTGCACAGCAGAGAGAAAAATCAACAGAGAAATAGCTACACAAACTACTCTTCAATTAAGGCGAATTACATACTGTGCTGACGGAATGTGCCAGGTGCAGAGTATATCATTAGCATCAAAACAATCAAGGACATTACATCTTTCATTCCCAATGTTCTTCTACTGGATTAGTGGTTTTGTACCAAAAGCTTTGGTTTTATTCAAATAGATGATATCCAAACCTATAACCTCCAAGCTCTAGAAATACTTTTTTCTGTTAAGAATGCATTAGCCTAACAAGCTTTCACCATGCAGTCATAACTAATATTCACATATATGATATTTATTACTAACCACCACTTAAGGCCATTGATATTACATAAGGCTATCTTATTTTTGCTCACAAAATGAATCTGTTGTGTAACTTGCTGACAATCACAAGATCAAACTGCTCTGCATAATGTGTTGTTACAGTCAGTACTCGTGATTTAACCAACATGACATACATGCCTGCAATTTCTCTGCCTTCCTTTGTTGCTAGATTTACTTATACAATATCTTTAAAGATCCTTATTAAAATACTCTAAATGAACACACGCATCTAGACGCAAGTCATTAAAACACAGGAAACTGAAACCCATGTTCTTACTCCAAAACATAGATGAAAAACTCAAACATAAATAGTACCTTCTTGTGTGAAACATTACAGTAAAATGGCAAAAATCAATGGTGAAAACATTCCCATAAGACTGCTTTGATTATTTACAGTAGACTCAAGGCTTTGATCTGAAAAAGATGCACTTTCCCCGAGAAGCAATTCATGCACTGAACCACATATTCAACACTACTGTATTTGCTTCTTCATACTGAAACATAAGTAGTACTGTGTTTCCTCTAAAAGTACCTGTGAGAAAATCTTTGAGGGACTCCACTTGAAATAAAATAGGCATAGAGCTAAATGGAATTAGTGCTTTGGGGGAATTTAAGTCATAGCTGGAAAAAATTGCCTACAAAACCTCAAATGGAAAGAGGCTTGCTAGATAATTGCCTATTCTTTAGTGTAATCATTGTCCAAATATTTATGGAGGTTTTTCCCCACAATGTCTCTGATTATGCACTATTAGGTGACTATGAAGAGTACCCTATCATGACAGCACTTCCCTGCAAGATTTAAGAGATCAAAATTTCATACAAGACCGCTGAAACAGGAGCTGCATTTTTTCTCTTTTAATGTAAGCTGCAGGGAAATAGGAGACATAAGTATATCCCATAGCACACCCAATTTATAACATTCATTTCATAGCATAACCCTCTGTTTCAACTGCTTCAGGTTGGATTGTTATTTGGCTTTTTTAAACACCTGGAAATATCACTGTCAATAGCTTTTGACTGTACCATATTACTCTACTCTAAAGAACACTTTTATTTATTAATTACACAGACTGTTACAGTATCATGGAGCAGATCATCTTGAGTGCCATTACGCGGCACATGCGGGACAACCAGGGGATCAGGCTCAGCCAGCATGGGTTTATGAAAGGGAGGTCCTGCTTCACTAACCTTGTCTCCTTCTATGACAAGGTGACCCGCTTAGTGGATGAGGGGAAGGCTGTGGATATTGTCTTCCTGGACTTTAGTAAAGTCTTTGACACTGTCTCCCACAGCATTCTCCTGGAGAAGCTGGCTGCTCATGGCTTGGATAAGTGCACTCTGCGCTGGGTTAAAAACTGGCTGGACAGCTGAGCCCAGAGAGTGGTGGTGAATGGAGTTAAATCCAGCTGGCAGCCGGTCACAAGTGGTGTTCCCCAGGGCTCAGTGTTGGGGCCGGTCCTGATCAGTATCTTCATTGATGATCTGGATGAGGGGATCGAGGGCACCCTCAGTAAGTTTGCAGATGACACCAGGTTGGCCAGAAGTGTTGATCTGCTGGAGGGTAGGAAGGCCCTACAGAGGGACCTGGACAGGCTGGATCAATGGGCCAGGGCCAACTGTATGAGGTTCAACAAGGCTCAGTGCCGGGTCCTGCACTTGGGTCACAACAACCCCATGCAACACTGCAGGCTGGGGGAGGAGTGGCTGGAGAGCTGCCTGGCGGAAAAGGACCTGGGGGTGTTGGCTGACAGCTGCCTGAACATGAGCCAGCAGTGTGCCCAGGTGGCCAAGAGGGCCAATGGCATCCTGGCTTGTATCAAGAGTAGTGTGGCCAGCAGGACCAGGGAGGTGATAGTGCCCCTGTACTCGGCAGTGGTGAGGCTGCACCTCAAGTACTGTGTTCAGTGTTGGGCCCCTCACTACAAGAAGGGCAAGGAAGTTGGTGAAGGGTCTAGAGCACAAGTCTTATGAGGAGCGGCTGAGGGAGCTGGGGTTGTTTAGTCTGGAGAAGAGGAGGCTGAGGGGAGACCTTATTGCTCTCTACAACTACCTGAAAGGAGGCTGTAGCAAGATGGGGGTCGATCTCTTCTCCCAAGTAACAAGGGATAGGACAAGAGGAAACGGCCTCAAGCTGCGCCAGGGGAAGTTTAGGTTGGATATTAGGAAAAGCTTCTTCACCGAAAGGGTGGTCAGGCACTGGAACGGGCTGCCCAGGGAAGTGGTTGAGTCCCCATCCCTGGAGGTATTTAGAAGACGTGTAGATGTGGTGCTCGAGGACACGGTTTAGTGGGCTAGGTTAACAGTTGGACTCAATGATCTTAAGGGTCTTTTCCAACCTTAACAATTCTATGATTCTATGAATATTTGAGAAAGTCTGTATTTCTGATCAAGAACAGAAATGGTTTACAAACAAAGAAAAAGTAACCATAATGTATAAATGAAAGTTTGTGGTTTAGACATTACAAAGTTGGTGGCAAAACAAAAAAGAGATGGAATGCTAGCAAGGGACATCTAAATTCTTCCAGATTTCACAATAGACATCAATGCTGAAAACAATTGTCTGTTCTGTAAATTAATGGCACAACACTAAAAGTAACATTTAAAAACATAATACTGATGTATTAGAATTTTAAACCAAATTAATAGCTTGCTATTTTTATTGATACCACATACTTGAACAAAAAAGAAATCTTGACACCTATTTATATTGGTTAATTCTCTTATCATGAAGAAAGCACAGACCTTTTGTGGACATACCAGATCAGAAATAATATTTAGAAGTAGAATGCTCTTTGGTTAACAGGGATAGACCAGGCTGTGTTATGCAGCCAGTGTTACCCAGTTCCTAGAAATGCTTGTGAGAAGACTAGACACACACAGGGGTCTGGTCTCACCAAGAGCTCCAACTTTCTCACAAATACTGTCTTTTCCAGTGGGTCATTTTATCCAGGAATTGTTACATTAAATCCTTGCATGGAGCAGAAATTAGAATAATTTTTATTAAGCCATTAAATTTCCACAAACTGCAGAAATTAGCACATTAGCTATATTCCATTTTCCAGCTAACATCTACAGTGTTTTATGAAGAGATCAAGGTCAACTGCACTCATAAGTGCTGTTTAATTAATTCCATTTCCATATTCACACAAAAATAGAAGGGCATTCCGAATTTTAAGTGTCCTTATCAGATAACTAAGAAAAAGAATAACAGTAACCTGTCAACAATAGAAGGGATTTCCTCATACATTCACTAAAAGTAATTGTGGCCATATTTGTCAGGTACACATGGAAAAATAACTGCTTATAATATTTCTGCTTTTAACCAGCAGTATCTGGAAATCAGTTCCTCTGTCTACAAGTTTCAGACATGATTTTCTTTAATGCGCTCTCAGACAATTGACTTTCACCAGACATTTAATGCCTCCAAAAAAGTTCAAACAAAGAAAAGACTAAAAAAGAAATCATTAGACTACTGAAAAATATTCATCCTATATCTTTCCACCAATAATCCAAAAATACTATGTCAGACAAAAAAAATGAAAAAAGTGAAGTACAAGAAATAGATCTTGAAATTCCACATTGCCTCAAGTACAGAATAGGTAAAAGCCTTTTTGAATAAAGTGAAAATCCCTACAGCCTAAATGGCTAAGGAGAGGCCTATGATCAAGGAAGCATGATCTATGTCACCCTCAGATATACATTATACAGCCCTTGCTATGCTTTAACACAGGTGCACATCCAAGATATTGCAGTAACTTACCTTCCATGCCAATTATAAGAGTTGTGGTAGCACAAAGCTCTCATGGGCTACTCCATCCCTATGCTTCATTGAGCTTTGCTGTTCCAGGACTAGTCTTTACCAGCACTACAAAGCTACCTCAGGGCTGAATGCAGGTCTCAGATAAGAAAACATTAGTGTTTTGCAACCCTACTACAGCACACTTCAGTGGTACTAAGCATGTGTACAGTCCCATTTTTAACCTAGGTCACCTATTGTTTTCATTTAAGTCAGCTTCTCCAAAAAGCTAAGACTGTACTTTAAAACTGCATCTCCCCTCAGCTGAACATGAAAAACAAAATCCCAAACGTACAACAAAAATAACCCCTTAGTTAATCTCTCTGTTCTACTCTTTCTGAGGACCTTAATTTTTACAATATCACATTGCCTGTGAAGGTGACAAGAGTCTGATTCATATATGGCTAAAACTAGCTTTTGTTGAAGTTCTGAAGCAGAGTGTGAAACAAGGCTGGTTGTGAACTACAGATTAAGCCCTGAAGCAATTTAAGCATCCTGTGTTCTGTTTTCTGAAGTGCATACAAAACATATTTCAATACTGTCTGCTAAAGCCTGATCAAATTTGAACATCAGATAGCTAAAACTTTTTTAGTTGTAGCAACCTAAGTTTATTCTAAGGACTTATTTAAACTTCCAGGTTTGCGGGTGTTTTTTTTTTTTTTTTTTTCTTTTTTTTTTTAAATCCTGAAATTAGAGACAATATCTTTAATATCTAAAACAGGACAATAAACTTGAAAAAGCCCCACCTGAGCTTGGAGGAAGCTACATTGATACAAATCAAAGTCCACACTGCTCAAATCTACTTGAAAGACCTTCCCTTTCCGGAGCTTTCAGAGGTTTCTCACAGTTTATATATCACAGGATCCAAATACTGAGCACGACAATTTACCATTAACATGAAACCATGTCACAGGATTCACAAAAATCTTGTTGATAAAGTCCACTTATTTTTATTTTAATCACCATGGTAAAAATCTGAGATACGAATGCAAAAGTCTCAGTGGAAACCTGCAAATTAACTGCATGAACTATTTTCAACTACACATTTTAATTGCTGAGCAACACACAATGTAACAAAGCAGCAAAGTCAAGACCAATAATTGTGATATATTAATGTCACACGAAGATAGAATATTGGCTTAATTCTTTATTCATTTTGGTCACACTTGAGGCACATTTACCCCATACACAGAGAATGTAAGTTATCTTTATACTACTGAATGCAACTGACAGCTTGCTTTTGTTTCTTCTATTAACAATAGCTTTTAAAGTTGCTCCTTAAAATGGGTTTATTTTTCAAAACGAGTTTTCCACTATATTAAAAAGACCAGGAAAATTACTTTCAGTTAAGTAATAAATACTAGAGAGAATATCTAGTTATCCTGAAATGAATAAGGATTAACTGAAAGTCCAACATCCTTCCAAATAAACAGTAAAGAACCAAGAATTTATAGTCAGAACAGCAGCAATCTCATTGGGTTTCACATTTTAATGGGTTTATATTTGTAAAACATACTCAGGTGAGAAGCTTGAGCTGTTAATATAATTTGTTATCTTGAAGGTAATACAGGACTTTTAATTCTTCATTATGATGCTTTACAAGTATTACATTGTATTTAATATAGCTTTGTTATGTATTTAGTGCTACTACTGTAACCAATAATTTAAGTAGATAAACTTAGCGAGCAACTTTAGATAAGCCACAAGCAGCAAACAATAAGCACTATTAGACCTCAAGAATGCCGAAATTCACAGGCCCAACAGGTTGGTAGCCTTATGAAAGCCTATCCAAAATAACCAAATTATGGAGTTGTTCAACTAGGGTTAAAGTGCTCACTGTGGTTTTCCTATGTTACAGGTTTTGTAGTGTGATATCATGGAAATTCATATTCATAAGCTTCCCATATCTGGCTGTTCACAAAACTTCTGATAAAATACAACCATTAGAGACATACGATAAGATCTGAACCCACTGCAGCCATATTTTCAAATGCTTTAGGAGGCTATTTGATGATTATCCACCAAGTAGATTGAAAGCAAAAGAAAACAGACTGATAGTACATTCAGTGAAAGTTTTCTGGTTTAAGAAAAAAAGTCTTCCCCAGAATGCGGAAGTTCATTATTTATTGGAATAGCAGAGATTCCTGTAGATAGAACTAATTACCATCTGTACATTCTCAGACACTGTTACTCTTCTCTCTCATTTAGTGATGCCTTTGATGAAACCGGTCTGCTTTTTGTTGTTTCCCTACAGGTCAGATATTCACTACAGGAGGACTATGGAATCAGATACCATCTAGATACGAAAGACCATATTTCCTTGTCAGACTAATTCCCTGCAGTGGCTCTCTGATGACTGTAACCCAAATCATAGCTCAGCAGGTCCGAAAACCCGCGACCAACTGCTTTCATCCTCTACCAGACGACTTTCTGCTATCAGTGCTCTACATCTGCATTTGCACCTTATAGACACAGATATGACTAAGGAAGACAATGTTCTGAAATGCATTACATTTTAGTTAGCATATTTTCCTGTAATTCTTAACTGAATAAAATTATAACATGAATTACGTAAGAGTTAATCTTACAAGCAAACTAGCTAAGAGGTTAACAGGAGAGAACAAGCTGTCTTTGTTTCATTCTTCTAAAATATCATTGTCACAGCTGGCAGTATTAAAGAGACATTGTGTTTATACAGGTGATGTAGTGAATACTTTCAGAATTCAAGAAACTGAAATATCAAAGTAGATACAGAGGTTTATTTTGATCAGCTAGAAAGAATAACCTAACACCAAAAATAATCTTTTTCCTCCCATGGTAACAGTCATATTGCTCATTTGGGAAGATCTACCCCTGTAGATGTATGTTCTGCTAAGCAGAGCAGTAGTTGGTCTGAAAATTGTCAATGTGACAGAAGATTAGACATTACATGTCTGAATCAGTATTCATCATTAGCTGCTCACCCAGTAATCAGTAATTTCTTTTATCTACAGTGCACAACTATTCCTACCAGGAACCTTCTGTTGACATTCATGGTATAGTCAGAAGCATAGAAGTATTTTCTAACGAAGCCCAGTTCCTCTAATTTTACCCACGTTAGTAGCCAAAAGTAGAACAAGCTGGACTTGGCTCTCAATATTGACTTTATTCAAATACAGAACAGAGGATCAAAACCATATAAGGATGCAGAGAAAATTAAGGTTTCTTCTTTAAGCAGCTGCATAATCCCTTTTAATTGTAATTGTCTAAAAATAACCTCTAAGCCTTAACTTTCAGCCCTGTATAGCATTTTCAACTGATTCAGAGGAATTATCTTAAATCTCCATCCCAGAATCCCCAAGACAGATGTACAGCTTTTCTATTCATCATAAAGTTTTCTAAATAAATATTATGGCAATTTTAAGGATGATATTGATGTAAAATCTGTACACTCGTCTCTTTAGCACACAGGAGGCACTTTGTATCGAAGATACAATAGGTAAGTTTAATAGAGTTTTCTTTGTGAAAAAGTCTGCAAGAAACATGTCTTTGTTAAAATCCAAGCCCTCTGTGGACAACCATTGAGGTTTGTGTCAAGTACTGAAAGCATACAGCTGGTAATTAGTATCAAAGCAACTGGACTCCCTACTTTCTGATCTGAATTCTCTCAGTGCCAGGAGGCACACAAGGCGCGAACATCGTTCTTCCACTTCGATCGGTCTGCGGCTGCGTGCTCTCGAGTCCCAAGGGCCACAGCGCAGTCTTCTGTTGGTTTTTT
This sequence comes from Platalea leucorodia, assembly GCF_965183815.1. Classification (NCBI taxonomy): domain Eukaryota; kingdom Metazoa; phylum Chordata; class Aves; order Pelecaniformes; family Threskiornithidae; genus Platalea; species Platalea leucorodia. Next base: position 66,535,326 of record NC_138827.1, read on the forward strand.
CCTCAAGACATGACCGATCCAGTTCCATCTCCTCCTCCTCACTTCATTACTGATTTTCTCCATCTCTGCCATTTCGTTTTTTTGGGGTTTTTTTTGTTTGTTTTTTGTTTGTTTGTTTTTTTGTTTTTTGTTTTTTTTTTTTTTGTTTTTTTGAAAGTTGATGCTCGTCATTTCTGCAACTTTTTTTTTTTTTTTTCCGGGAGGAGGTAGTTGGCCTCCTGCCCAACCCCCATGACTTGGAGGGCCAGTGGCTTTTCTGTCAGAGTGGCCTTCCCTTAGGCTGCGTTGGTTCGCGGCACCTTCTTCAATTTTATCCGGTGCACCCTCCAGAGAGGGATCCCCTATCCACCACCCAGGGGACACGCCTTCTAGCTGTGCAGCCCCAGCCGAAGGGACTCCCTACTTTAACCAATGAATTTTCAGTTCCCATATGTTGAAGGGAAAACACGGGAGGCTTTTTTGAAATACAAGTTTTAACTCTGTTTGGGTACTACAATACTACAATCAGCTTTAAATGCTTAATTCAAGTTCAAGACTGTTTCTGAACCTGTAAATAACACATCATATTTTCTAATGTAGGAAACTAACTACCACAAGTAACATGCAATATCACACTGACAAGTCACAATCATTGCTTGATTGTCCTACCACTAATTAATTTCAAAGTATAATATATTCAGTATCAATAAAGTTAAACTCCATTAGACATACTCTTTACAGGTTCTTTACAGGCTTTTTACTCAAGGGAATGGTACAAAAAATTCTATTTTAATTTTGTCTTTGTTAGTAATTTCTACTGGTTTCTCACTTTTCAGAGAGTCTTCTTATTACCTGCCTCAATGGGCTCTACTCATTGCTATGAGAAATGAGCTTTAGCCTTCAGATTTAAGTCATTTAAATGCTAGTCCTTGACTGAGACTGTTAAACTAAGCATCTAGTTTCATGATCCAAACACCTACAAAAAACCCCGATATTTCAAAACCATACATCTGCATCAGAATAAGCAGCCACCAGATACACACAGCCTTGTAATAGTTCTGTCACTATAGGTTAAGTTCTACAGAATTACAGTTCTCTTAATTGAGTATTTACTGCAATTCTAAGCCTTTAGTTTTGCGAGGTTCAAGAAAGATTCCACTACTTCTACAGAGGAAATGAGCATGGACTTTGCACCTAACAAAAATATAACCAAAGTAGTTTTACAAAAGTAAAGTACCATTTGCCCCTTTCTTTAAAGGCAGTCTTCCACAACCCTACAAAAAGTAAGAAACCGAATCAGTATGTGAGAAAAATAATCATGGGGGGAAATCAAGTAAAGCAGCTCCCTACTCTTCATGCTTACTCTGCTTTAGACCAGATATTTACAGATAGTTTACCACATGTTAGGAACTTTTTCACAGCATTGCTATACTTCTACTAGAAAAGTATCAAGATGCCCTTTAATAAAAATAAAATCTACATCCTTACTAATTTTCTATACGTTCTTCACTATACACAACCTTATCCAAACACTACAATTCATTCCACAAATATACGTAGAATGCCATTAATAATTAAATATATACTTAAAACATTAAATAAATCAGGATTTACAGGCCCAGACACCATTAATCTTTACAAAATCTGTATGGATTAAATTAAATCGTACCAGAGACTAGTGATAACATTTGGGAGGTTGTGTACACGACTGCACAGTGAAGTGACCAAATAAAATTTATTTCCAGGAGGAAAAGCAGTAGCTTAATTTATGGTGAGAAATGAGAAAAAAAACAAGGTTTAGTCATAAAAAGCAGGGACATTGCTGTTAGATCACCCTTACTGTAATTTTAAACCAGCAAACATAGTAGCAGAAGTACACAGTAATGTACATGTTCTTTTAAGAAGTTCAAGAACAAAGATGAACATCAAACAGAAGTCGTACTTTTGAAACCCTTTTCTATTTCAGGATAAATGGTAACAAGTAATTATTAAGGGCATATAATTAATTGTGATCATAGAGAAACAGCTTCAATAAGGGAATTAATTCTGTGCACGTCTGCATGTTTACAAGGGGCCAATGCCAACTAGAGCCTTAATTCAGCTGGGCAAAGCAATAGCCCCAAATTCTTTAAAAATACTCTTAAAACCATTAAACCTGATCTTGTCAGAACTGTTAAGTTTCAATCATCCTCAAGTGACTTTCTGGAAAAAGAAATTTCTATAAAAACATGCTGATTAAAAACTCCCCAAACTACCAACTGATACCTAATAACCCGATGGATATAGCTGATCTGCAAACCTATTTATGTTTAGCTCTTGAAAATAATAGTTATTGCGTATTTTCCTCTAAAAATCTTGATTATTTCTTAGACAATTGTAAACTTTATCACCAAATTCAAGCAATTCTTTCATGCATAAAGCAGAATTTCCTATCAGGAACAAACCCTGAGTACTTGTTTATTACAATTTTTATTGCAATCATTGAATTATACCGGCATTTCTGTACACCAAGGTCTCTACTGTTAAACTGAGTGAAACAGTGACAGAAAAACCTGCTGTAATCCCTGCTGCAGTGCCAGCATGGGGGATTAACTGCAATCTGAGATTTAACACAGTACCAAAAGTTTAAGTCACTTATCTATCAGACATTTTATAAATCAAGGCTGGTGCCATTTTAACTTTGACCACAGGAATTTGTGATCATGCAACCTCTAAGCAAGATATGATGTATTTAATCAGGAATAAATTATTTCAAGTAATTGTGATAATAATCAGCCCCTGAAGAGAAACCAAAGATGAAGTTCAGCTTTAATTGATATTATGAAGACTTAAACAGAGAAAAGCTGCTAGAATATCAATGCCATATAAAGCAATTTTATTTATCTTCTAGTTAAGACAGAATGGACTCACATATGAGTAATAAGGGTTTGAACTGTGCTAAATTATACCTAAATAAGTGCTAAAAATGGCAGGTAACTTAGCTGTTCATATCCAAGCTGCCTCTGCAAGCTACACTTGATCCTCTTCCTTTGCAAAATATCTAGGATTTAAAGTTGAATAAATGTACCTTATTTGTGCTAATATTTTCCTTGCTAGAACATTCTTATAGCAGCCTAAATGTTTTGATTTGTTTTGCTAGACAAGGCACAAGTAACCTCACATAAGTCCGTCTTTATGGAAGAAAAATAGCACGCTGTCATTAGTGAAATACCATGAACATGAATAGCAGCCTCCTTTGGCATCCAATTGCAATGATACATCATATCGATTTTAGTCCTTGGTAAATCTAGGCTATGTTTCACTTTAAGTGCCATCTTGTATGGCGTTTACTTCATGGCAAAATCTTATTACATGTAATCCTCAGACTACCTCACACTCTATAGTCCACAGTCTGAAAACCCTTTATATATGAGCAGCCTTACTGAAGCCAGGAGGCTACTTTTTCTTTTTGCCATGCTCAGAAAACACCGTGGGAAGAGGGACAGTTGTTTGTTTGCTACTTCTGTGGGGAGGAGGAAAACAGAAATAAAAAGAGGAAAGGAAAGCAAGTAGGGCTTAGAGGAAAAAACAATTCCACCCACAGTAGACGACCAAGCAAATAACACAAGAAAAACACGAGCTAATTTTGGGACCGCGGGAACACAAACGTATGCCATGCTCTTTCCTTTTTTCAGCTGCAATCTAGTCACAAGTCCTCATGCGATACCACAGTAAGAGGAAAGATGCATTATTTAAACAAGTGACAACATGCAGTACTGCTCCAAGGATCACTGCATATGCAAGGGGTGAGCTTCATTTTACCACAGTCTGCAGAACAGAGAGCAGCACAGCAAGCCCATGTTGTACCTGATGTATCCCTGCAGCAGCACTCTGCTTTTCCCTCCCCATCCCATACCAGCATGGGAAAGGTGTGGCCGATGCTCCAGGACTTGATCCCAAAGTCCCCTGGTTCAACCAGCAGAGCTGGTGACAGGGAGCCATCTCATTGCATAGTGGACTGTGTTTGAGCAGCTGCGGGCCTCACCCCTGCACGCAGCCCCCACCCTTAACAGCACCCCAAGGGGGGGGCACTGCTGTCACACAAGCATATGCTTAGCTAGAAAAAAAAATTGCCGCACAAATAGAATGAATCTATATTTTCAAACAAGAGGGATAAAATCATGAGGTGTGCAAGCATACTATTAGAATTCCAATTGCATAATATCGACCACTAAATAATTATAAGTATATACATAACAGCCACAAACAGCAAAGATGAGAGGTTGTTCTAACCTGTCAGCATCTGCATCCAGAAAAGCTCATCTTTCACACACCACCAGCAGGAATGTACTCTTTTCTCCTCAAACCCACTCCAGAAACATTTGAATTACATTGTACCATCAAGGTCATGAAGGTACCCAGATAAACTAGTTGCTTCAATCAGTGCAGGTCTCAGCACTAACACTACCTTTGCTGTAATTTGTCTGTTTGAAAAATGAAACCCATTCTTGGCCTAAACATGCCTAATAGATGAGTAAGAGCCTTTCAGAGAATTTGGGTAATATTTTATATGCTTTTCACATCCTTAAGATATTGGCTGCTGGCAAAGTTTCTACCTGGACAGACAGGTGAATCTTAGTCCTGTAAGGACATTCCTAACTACAAATACGCTTTGGAAGTGGTCTTGCTGAAGGAATTACTATCCACAGTGTAGGAGGTCAAGCAATAGGCAGCTTTAGAAAGCAATATTGGGTCTCTATTCTCCAAGTATGTATTGGTCTGGTATGCAAGCCCTGAAATAAATCTGGAATCAGAGTATTGAACATTGGGATTCTTTGAGTCTAGTAAATGCTGACAAGGGAAGCTACACCTTAGCAACCAGGAAGCCAGAAAAGTTTTGGTCTAAGTTTACTTGTACTACACAAAAAAGTTAGTATTTATTTGATTTAGTAAACCCTAGTTTAGAAAGCTAGCCTCAGAGGAAGATCTGATGTGAAGTAGTCAGTGTGCACATGCTTTACATCACAAATGTTAAGCTAAGAAAAATAAGTCATGCTGCAGACAGATTGTTCCCATATTCCACAAACATCATTGTACAACAATAAGAAAGGTATTGTGAAACTCTGTGGAGGCTCTCTAGTAGCTTATTTAATATCACTTATTTAAATTGTTTAAGAGTGTGCCAGATTAGTTCAAAGTGTTTGTTGAACATCAGTACTATACAGCTACTCATGGTTCACAGGCTTTAAAATCGGTAGGGAGCTATTAATGAAGTGGAGAGATTTCATGAGTTACATTAGTCATGTAACTGTCTATGCAGTCTTGTAACTGTTTAATGTTTCTCAGAAAGTTTAAGAAGAACTGACGAAGCAGTTGCAACAAATTTGTGAACAATTTTTCTATTACAATCAGCACACTACCCCTGAGGTACTATACCCCCAGTGACACAAAAGGATTCTGAAAATTGTAGCTGCCTGTTCTATTTTAGCCTCTCCATTTATGAACCAGATTACTCAGTTTTTGCCACATGCCCAAAGCTACTTATCTGAATGACACAGAAATAAAGTTACCATGGTAGGAAGCGTGGTTTGGGAAACTTAAGTATGTAACCAGCAGTAAGACATTACATGCATTTTAAGTAATTCACAGAATACTACCAGTTACTGAAAGGGTATGTTATGATATACAGCAAATAGGGGTTAGAGGGTTAATTCCACAAGTCCTGTTCCTCAAGTAAATTTTGTTATTTTTGAGGTGCTTAATATTTGTCAGCAGTAAAAGAAGTAGTTTCTTCCTTCTTCCTGATCTCTAATCACAATTTTAAAGTTGAAAAAAATCCAAGCATTAAGTTAATTCACTACAAAGTAAAATATTATGGCATTGAAATAACCAGTCTACAGTACCCTGAATGTATTGCCAAACCAATATCCTGTGATTGTGAAAATCTGATATTTAAAGTGACTCATGGCCATCAGAAGAACTTCAGTCTCCAATAGAGATGTATAGGTGACTTGTTCATTGCTTTACGAGGGCATCATAATACAGTACTCTGTAAATAGTATTAAACTGTGGATTTGGAAATAATATTTCAATGGTCTTTAACATAAGACATTTTTATATCCCTGTACCACATTGATTCTCACTAAAGTACTATTTTAGAAGCATCCAGAAAACATTTATGGTAAATAAATTCTTCAGATACGTATTTCAGCTGTGAAGTGTATTCAGCAATTTTGTAGAAATATTGTAATATATTGAGCAAAGTGTGGCACAGAGGGATAAGAGGAAGAATCCCAGCTGGCAGTCCTTTTTGTGACTGTCTTACAGGCAGTGTTTACAAAATAAAATAATGGCTAGGAAAAAACACAAAATAACATGGTAGAAAAACGGTAAAAAAGTAATCACTTACAATACTGAATATGAACGACCTTTTTCTTTTTTTCCTTAAGTATCCTCTCCTATAAATATTTTTTCAGGGGTGGGGTTAATTTTTTCAGGACAGAGCGAGAAGTAATTTAAAAATTTAAGGAGAAGACAATAGATTGGCATGGCCTGTTATCATTTTGTAAGCACACAAATTACGGATCAGAACTACACTGAACAGAAGGACTGGCATAGTATTTACTTTTCTGGAAACTTAAGTTTCATTTCTGATTTTTAATCTGTGCTCAGGAAAAAGTTATTCTTGGTCATCTGTCAGAATTAATAACCGATTGTAGCATGGGAGGGAGGAGGGAATAAACAGGGTCCCATGTCAGGAAAATTCCCATGATTCACATTTCTAAAAGATTCATGTTCCAAAACCAGATAGTAACTAACTGTAGGAAATGAAAGGAAGAAAGCTGGTTTTGTCTGAAAATGAGTTTTTGCCTCAAATAAATCAGCTTCTTTTTATTCTAACTTCAGGAAAATAGTTTCTTGAATTATATTTTGCATAAATATATTAGTCAATAAATTGAACTTGTTACTGTTTTTTTCAACTTCAGTCACTAAAGAGCTGAAAAAAAATTCATAAATTGCAGAACAAGCATTTAATCCAGAAGATATTTTGGCTATTCTCGTTTTATTGAATTATAGGGTGTAATGCTTCTCATATGCCAGCCATCTCTGCTTGCTAAGATGACTAGATACTAATGGGACATAGATCATGTTGACAAGTTTCTCTTTTAATGTATAAACCTGCAGCAAGGTAAAGCATGCTACTGCACAGTAACTCAAAATATGACTCTTCAGGAATGAAAATAATCAGTCAGCTATCTTTATTAGTTCCTACAGCCACTTTTAAGGCAGTGCAAGCATGAAGAGGGCATCCGATATTCAGACTAGTAAACCTGTCACACCAGAAATCTCAATGAGAAAATTAACGAGCTTTTCTTTAATGTGTGCTCATTGTACATAGTCCAAAAACTGAAAAAATCTTCAGTACTTCATTGGTTTCATAGCAAATCTCAAGGGATTAAGGAAAAGCTAAGATCAGAGAGATGGCTACAGCTAGATCTGAGAAGTGCCATTCTTGTAGCCTTATTTATATTTAGAGCTGGTCAAAATTTTCTGACAGTACCTTTTTATCTCTATCACTGGATCTTGTCATCCACTACAGATAATCACTCTATATAATCCCAAACTGCTCAATTCCATTACAAACCGAGTTCAAACATTTATGCTTCCACTGCTCATGCGAAGAACAGAATTATTCCAGAATCCCTCTTGCAGAGCTCTTCTGTTACAAGAGTTTGGTGTTCACTTAAGTAGTTTTCAGCCCCTAGTTAACGGTGTTGAGGTGTTTTGAGATGCTGGAAAGTAGACTCCACAATGATCAGTCTAGGACACCTTGAAATGCAAAAAGACATCTAGCAACAGAAACTGATGCTAGAGAATGAAGCTTGCACCGCTGTCCATTCTTGTACGTACACAAGTGGGTGGTGTTGGCAGCCAACATGATGTTCGAAGTACCCTTTATATTACCATAATTTCTACATGAGCACTCATGATCATCTCCTTTAGCTACCATACCAGTGAAGATAATAGCAGCATTCAGCACAATTGTGTAGGCATCTGACAAAACCACATGCCACATGCACATTCTAATGACCGTTCTCCTTCGGCCTCTGCCCAGCTATTCAGCATTTTGGAAAGAGTGGTGACTCTCCATTATGGTATGAAAAAATGGAGAAAAAAATTAAACACCTGCTTCCTTAAAGGAAAGAAAAATATCTTCATCTATGCTAAGAGATTATGAAGAAGGGAAAATGAAGATATTTGACAAAGAGACCTGCCAGGATATTTTATTTCATCTCATCTCTCCTTTCAAAATGGGAAAGGAAGAAAACTCAGAAATACGCTATGTATTGAAAGACATCTATAAAATTGTGACATTCTGCAATGCAAGCTTAGTGCTTTATATTCTCAAAGTCAACATCTGTTGGCAGTCTTCTCTCCTACAACCCTCTTACATCTGATTGGGTATGACTTGGAGGCTTCGGGGAATTTTGTTTTGCCTGCTTTGGATATACATCAGTTGCAAACAGGAGTTTAAGCTAAAATTATCTCAAATTCTAAACATGAAGAAAAAAGCATGTTAATGATAAACTGTGACAAGAGCAGTCCACAATTTAAAAAACATTTAATATTTTTGAATCTTTCAAGTATCCAGGCCAGGATTCTGAATTTGATGTGGTGTTGTATTCAGATCTAGGCTCTGAACTGAAGTATTGTGCAATAGATTTATAAATATTTGGCTCAGAATTTCTGTTACCATATCACAACTGAAAAGTCTTAGTTCAGGCTCCAACAGTCACACAAAGAAAAATAAAAGCTAGAGATGGCTTGAAGAAACACACTTTGAAACACCCTCTGCCCAGCTGAAGTAAAGTAATTAGAAGTACAGGCATACAGTATAACCAGAAAAACATTTAAAAAATTGATTTTTTTTTTTTGTGTACTAATTCAAATTATTGTCCACTGCAGAGAATAACAGTGTGTTTGTGGGTGGGGGAGAAATGATAGAGAATAATTTCCTGTCTCTTCTCAGTTTAAGGGAAATTAGTGGTCATTTCCCAGGAATTAAAGTGCAGAATGTTCAGACCCATTTATAGTCCACACTTATAAGACTGATTAGCCTTTAAAACACAATAAATTTCCAGATCAAATCAATATTTTAATAGAACAAACACTACATCATTCATCTGCACATAGAGAAAATATTAAGGCCCAACATAATTTACAGAACTTAAATGATCTTTTTCAAGGTCTTCCTAAATATTAACTTTTTAAAGCCACATTTTTGATGAAGACATTGTACAAAAACATGCAGATGCAAGTATGAAAAGTTTAGTAAACAGCATGAACATTTATGACCTCCTTGCTAGTCTGTCTCTATTACTACCTTCTACAAGGTAATTTGAAAATTCTCAAGTGAAAGCAGCAGCAATATTGATAAAGTGTTCAAATGCATGAGAAAGGAAATTGTTTCCTTTCAAATACCCTGAGGAGGGTTAGTTTTTTTTAAATTTTCAAATAAGGCAGGAAAGCAGTACAAGGATTGAGAGATAAAATGAGAATATGCAGTTATGAAGTAGCATAAATTACTGGAAATGTTTTAGAATTTTAGTAGTTAACTGTTTGCAGTATGTTTATAGTATCTGATTCCCCCCCCCCCCCCCAGTTTGTATTTTTTTTTTTTTTTAATGAAGCAGCATATAATTAGACATACAAGCAGTGCTACACCAGTTTCACAGTACTTTGCAGTTTTCCCCACATATTTTTCCCTGAGCTACTTAATGAATCTTGGTGTCTGTTCTGAGCGGACATTCCTAGCAATACAGACAATACTAACAGTCTGACTTGTAACATTCAAGTTAATCTGGAGAACACTCTAGAGAATTGGTAAGAATTTTTGGAGAGAGATTGAGAAAGAAGCACTTTAGAAACTGAGCTGGAATCTTTGATCTCTTCCTCTCTAGTGTTTTAAGCAGCATAATTTAAATGCAGGGCTGCTAGTAAAGTTCAGATTCTGGAAATTCTCTCTCAAAAATAAACCAGGTAAAAAGATACAGTCAGAGACCAGCTCCTTCCCCACGCTCCACATGGGAGGCACATCTTGGGAATTAAGAACATTGATCTAGAAGGCACATCAAGGGTAATCAGGTCTAGTTCCTCAGCAGACAGCTACATTATTAATTATTGACCACTTCGCAATGACCTTCAAGCAGTACTTCAGAAAGAAAATGAGACAGCATGGGTCAGACTAAATCTATGTAGACTTCTTCCAAAGAGGGCTTTCTGCTACTGTAGGGACATCTATAATGCATAGCTGTGGTAATGAAACAAAATGAAGCTATATACGGTTTAGAGTGCACACTGGGCCTGAAGACACAGCAGCTAGTCTTTTCATGACATTTTTCTCAAGTGAATTAAAAACTTCATTACAAATTTTGACTAAGTTGTTCCATAAGCAACAATTTAGCAAGTCTCTCCCCTGAAAATTATGAACACTTAAATAAGCAAGACAGTCACAGGTAAAAGTGGTTCAAAATAGGAAAAAAGAAGGTTCTGATTTTTTGAGAATCAACTAGATGACATTCAATGTCCAAGGAACAGGAAACAGGTAAATCTGAATAGCTTAAAAAGCACTGGGAATTATTCTGTAGAGCTGCAGCAAAAAGAATGCAATAGGCTCTTCAATAAAATACGCTGTTCAATAAAACCACACAGGGAATAATTCAGCTCAGTTCGTAAGTTCTTCATAAATTGCCTTAAAAATATCTTAGAAATCATAACATAGGGCTACACAGAGCAAGGATAGCATACTTCAACAAGCATATCCACCTAACCTGAAATCAAAAATATTGCATGCCTTGCAACAATCAAATAATTCAAATATTTTTCTCCAAGAGCCAGCTTTGCTTCTTCAGCCAACATTTTTTTGAAAAGGAGCAGAAAACCTACATCACCCACTCTAACCACGACAACCTATTTTCTGGAACAGCATAATGCAAAACAGAGCTCATTAGACTTTTCTATATGCCAAGCTAATAAAAGTACCAGATTGCATGTTAAGAGCTTGTAATTAAGTTGGTATCTAAGCCCATGAAGCTACTACTCCTATTCTGATCTGTTAATCAGATACAGCAGCTCAAACCACAGCAAGGATCTAAAACAAAAGAACAAGTTCCTTGATACAAAAAACTGTATATTTAAACATGACATACCATGTTGTAAAAGACCCTCTTACACAACTGATGTTTTTAACTTCTAAAACTGGTTATAAATATTAATACAATATCATAATCCATTTAATTCAAAACATCTTTCTAAATTTGTAACTAGGATTTCACAAGCCAACTCTTTCATATTCAAATATATTCTAAAATGTGAAGGCAAGAACTGTCACTTTAAAACCACCTACAGTCTTTTAAAATGATAGGGTGTAACCTACTGCTAGATTTACAATTAATTCCCCAGAAAGATTCTTGACAAACTCTAGAGGAGAGGAAACAGGTTTACTCATAACATCAGCAGTCTTGAGAACGTTGAATAAATAGGGCTATTCTTGTTTACATTACTTGAGGCTCTAGTCTTGGATATCTTTCCTTCCATGAACAGAAAAACAATACATAAGAAACTTGGAGATCTTCAAGTACAAAGCTATGTAAACTAATCTTAAGAAAAATAGCTTATGAATTAGTTTAAATGCTGCTTCAAAACTACATGTTCCAATAACAAGGATTGTTTCATAAGTTACTGTCAGAATCTTTGTTACAAAGGAGTAACTTAGCTGCTTTGAAAGGAGTACTCCCATCTGCTTCTTCATCTTCATCTCCAAAATCAGATTTCTTTTACATTCCAATTCCAAAAGCCCCAGGCTTCCATCTTTGTGTTCCCCACCATCCCCCATGTCACAATGCAGTCTTTTGTAAATCAAAAGTACTTTGGCTTTTATGTTACTCATGATACCATCTCGTGTAGCAGAATGAGCGCATGCATAAAGTCATACATACAAACCCTGCATGTCAAGCACTTAAAACAATTCAGTTTATGTTGGTGTTGGCTTGGATTATTTTTTTTTTAAGCTGCAGAATGGATGTGTCTTAGGGTTCCACTCAAGGCTTCAGAGGAGAGTGCTCTCATAAATCCTGACCTCTATTTCCAAATTTATCATTTATAATCCCAGTCCCATTCTCTTCATCTAATCACTAGGAAAGAAGGTCAAGTGCCCCAGTCTGCACTTTTTCTTGCAGAAGCTCAACATTTCATATTTTTCTCCTTGTGTTAATCTAAACATGGCTGAAGTACGCCTATACAACCAGCCTGAAGCAGAAATTCAGCAGTTAGAATGATCAGGAAACGCAGCAAGTGATTAGAAGTTTAGCAAAGCAACTGAAAACTAGGAATGAGGACTTACAGTGTTATTATATCAATTAGATCTAGGTCTGCTGTGTGGTGGCATATGACATTCTAGCTAGCATATTAAAAAAGATTTCCATTAATTAGAACAATAATGAATCTCCCTATTGTTCAATTTAGCAAATCGGCAGATGAAGAGTTAGCATAATTTATTCCTTTCCTTGGCTAAGGAATATCTCAAGACAGCAATTTAGAAGAGACATCCATTCTAAATATTATTTGCCTACTTTAATAATTGAATAATGAATTATTTGATCATATATGCCTTCCTATATAGAGACCTAAAAGGTCTTTAACTCCCAAATGCTTGGTTAATTATCTTTAGGGTTTCAGCACTACTATTAAAACTTAAAGTATATATGAAAATGACTTTTTGCATGGTGGTTATGGTGTCCTTTCGGCACACTGAAGACCCCAGTAGAATCCTATATTCAAATACATGTTAATTCATACAGGGAGGGAACAGAAGTGCAGCTGAATGGTTTCTTTATTACCAAAGAATCAAATACATACACCATGATAAATTCCACATTACATATACAATCCTAACTTGCACTATAAATCTTCCAAGTGTTCTGTTAACATATTTCAGAAGTATTGACTAATATAGTCATGATAGAAATAAAGATTAAATAGATACCAGTGTTAAAGATAAAATATTTATGCACAAAGTAATTTCCTGCCATGCTGCCCTATTATTTCAGTTCATAGGGGATTCATCTGAACACATGCAGATTTGGGCCAACAAGATGGTCCTGAATGTTAATGCAAATTAGCTGAATATCTTGAGCCAGCAACATTGGCTTTTAAGTCTCAAGTACAGACTCCCATTAAATTCTAACCTGTGATAATATCTCCGAAACTTCTGGTTAAATTCCAGAGGCCAGGAAGGTTGTTTTCCAAAACTGGCAATTCACCAATGCCATTATTGCTCAAACAATAAAAAAAAATTCAGAATTCATCTTCATTTCAAAGTTTGTAAATACAACAATGTAATTCAGGTTTAAATTAGTTACATGCTGCAAAATAACAGTGTAATGCTTAACACAAATTAAGTGTTCCAACATACTGAGAGGCTGCTGCTGTTTTTTGTTTGTTTTAAAAGCACCACCATAATATTATTGTCTACTCTAAGATTTCTTGGCATAGGTAGGTTGGGTTTTTTTGTTTGTTTGTTTTTAACTGATGTATCAGGCTATTATCTGGGGGAAATTTAAGAAATTGGCCTTTAACCTTAAGAATTCTATATGCAGAGTAGGAATGAGAGATAGACAAGATACTCGGTGTAGAAAGGAGGGAGTTAGAAAGTTATTGAGAACGTGGAACTAAATTTCTTCACTTACACACATTTCTAAGAGTCTATGCCAATTTTTCAACATAATGGTTTAATGCCTCTGGACAGTTTCATCAATCACATTGCTTGAAACAAACTACACACAGCTTTCATAATAACCAATAACTCTGGAATCTCTCTGAGTGGAAAGCTGCACACAGAAATAAAAGGAGCCATGCCTTGAATAGCTTAAGTATGAAGCCAGCTTTTTGTTACCTTCCTTTTTAGATAACAGACACTCTTTCTATATTATAGACACACACTAGAAAGTAACAGAAACAACTGACAAGAAAAAAAACCCAGAAGTCCATAATTCTAGCCGGCTGTATTTAGAGTATCACAGCAAGTCCTTCAGCCATACAGAGTTAGTAGCTATGAAAGAGATGGCTAGAACATCTGAAGCAGAAACAGACGCAGCAGACTTCTGTTTCTCATTGAGGCAGTTTCCGCCAACATTAGAAATACAGCTGCACTGCAGTCACCGCTGCTCTCTGAAATAACCAGACATCTGCAGTGAAAAGATGCAGTATTTCTAAAAATCAATTTACTTCCTGGTAAACTGTTTAGTATTAATCAGTGAGGCTTCAGCACAGAACTACATGCTACAGGCACAAAGATTTCAATACCTTTTGTACCAGATTATCAGTATTGATTCTGAGGAGACACTTAAGTCCGATCAAAAATCACATGCCCATTTTTATATATGCTGAAAAAATACATCTTGTATCTGTAAGACTACCAAGTATCCCACTAACAAATAAGACTATTACACTAATTTTATTCTTATATTTGAGCTATTTCTTAATATTTGTTTTGATTTCTTTTTTAAAAGTTAGATATTAAGACTGTATTGGTCACACTATTTTGTGGTAAAAACAGCAGGGGTACCTAGAAATGTAAGAAAGCTCCCTGACATTCATCCCTTCCAGAAGCACGAAGGAAACTTCTGAACTTGAAGGAAATGTCTTTTGATCCCACACACCAGCAGTGAAAAGCCTTTCTTTATCAGTACATTTATCAGTACAAAGTTCTTCACTGGTAATCATTCCTTGCTTTGTGTAGTTACCAGCAGAAAGAACAAAAATCCGTTAGAATGACTTCAGTCTCGCAGATGCTTTGTTTCGTTATCTGCACTGTCCTGTTAAATCAATCCCGCTATGAACACGGTGCAGTTCAGGGGTCTACATACAGGCAAGTGTTTTACTGCAGACTTGCAGTTGCACAGAAATACAGGAGCCTGAGGGCCATCAAAGCTTCATCTAGTTCCTTTGTGCTACACTCATTTCTTTTCACCACTTCTCTCCCTCCATTCCCCACTCTTGCTGTAAATAAGTATCTTCTGGCCGCCTTCTTGCCTTCTCTCCCCAGCATCTCTAATGGAGTAGCTATTTACTACGGTGCAGCTAATAAGGCTGCTGTCATTTCATTACTGTTTTATGTGGTACATACATCCGAGATTTTTCTTTTTCTGGCAGGAAGTCTGAGAAATGTGTCCTCAGTGAGGATTCACTTATTTCCCTCATTGCTTCCTGAAGTTACAAGACATGTATAATCATTCACAGATTTTTTGCAGAGTGCTTTGGGCAAATGTGTCACATTGAGTTATTCTGCTCTCTGATAAATATTTGAACCTGAAGAAAAATGTTAAAGCCAAGATAGACAGTTTGAAAGTAATAGATCCTTAGAGGAATGCAGGAGAATAGCAGCCTTGAAAAAAATTACAGCCTAGGGTAGGCACATTAAAAGTCCAGGCAAGTCTTGTGGCAAACATCATAAGGGGGGGCAGGGGGGAAGCCCCACCACACTTTCCAGTACAAACTACCACAGGAGATTCCATAACAGCTCTTCAGCATTCTCACTGCAGGTGCTGTCCTGCTCCTACAACACAGGGGTGTCATGGTTTAACCTCAGCTGGCAACTAAGCACCACACAGCTGCCCACTCACTCCCCCCACAGAGGGATGGGGGAGAGAATCACAAGAGTAAAAGTGAGAACACACATGGGCTGAGATAAAGACAGTTTAAAAGTAAAGCAAAAGCTGCGCACACAAGCAAAGCAAAACAAGGAATTCATTCACCACTTCCCATCGGCAGGCAGGTGTGCAGCCATCTCCAGGAAAGCAGGGCTCCATCTCGCATAACGGTTACTTGAGAAGACAAAACGCCATCACTCTGAACATCCTCCCCTTTCTTCTTCTTCCCCCAGCTTTATATGCAGAGCGTGACATTATATGGTATGGAATAGCCCTTTGGTCAGTTGGGGTCAGCTGTCCCAGCTGTGTCCCCTCCCGACTTCTTGTGCACCCCCAGCCTACTCACTGGTGGGATGGGGTGAGAGGCAGAAAAGGCCTTGACTTTGTGTAAGCACTGCTCAGCAATAATACAAGGATGTTTCGGTTATCAACACTTTCCAGCACAAATCCAAAACGTAGCCCCATACTAGCTTCTATGAAGAAAATTAACTCTATCCCAGCCAAAACAGCACAAGAGGAGATTACGATTTTAAGTGTGCTGCTCTAACAGGGAAGGGCATGGTGTCCAATATTTTGTAGGGTCAGTACAGCAATGGGATTTCACAGAAACAGCAGATTTAGTGTTCTGATCATTTCCTTTCTATAGGACAGCCATGTGGTAGGGTCTACTTTTCATCCTTAATTTATTTAGGAGAAAGGAAGTCAGACACTACTATGAGTTTTGAGCCAAGATTCAGTCTACAGAAGTACTATAATATTGCAGGTTACCATAGCACAGATTGTTACAGTCTATTAGTTTAATTCCCCATTCCTCCCTTCTTACACAGAAGTGCTCTCAATGAGTTTCTTTCTCTTTGGTAAACAGAGAATTTGTAGAACGTTAAAGTAATGAAAATAATTGCTTACACACCTTTATCAGCATAGCCTTTTTATCTCCCTCAATGATGTAATTTAAGCATTAAGTAGAAAAGGTAATAGCATAGATTTTTCTCAAGATTCCTTTACTAATAAAGATCAGATTCAGTGCTGTTCACTGAAGAAAGGAAATGAGCTGAAACATTGAGGTGAGCAGTACCTCACATTCACCAGTTCAGAAGACTGACTGTATTCAACACAGCTAAAAAAAAAACACCACAAAACCATCTTGATTTAACCAGTCTGTTCTATTCACATGTACTGTATTTTGATTGTATAACATGCATATCTACTTTTTAAGTACTTTATTACAGTTACAATTCCTTACTGTTATGACTTAAGTTAGTATTGTCATGTTTATGTGCATTAACCTCAAATTTAAGAGCCATAGTGCCAAAACAGAAGTTTCGGAAGAGGCTATTAAAATGATGTGTATTTTTGTACCCCTAGTTTTAGCAGAAAGTTTATTTGGGGTATTTAAGGAAATCAGAGTTACCTTCTAGCTTAACCCATATATTCCGACTAAGCGCTAGTGCACCTTACCCTTGCAAATGCTTCATAACACATCAACTGATAAAATGGAGGTATAGAAGTAAAATGGTCCCTTGAACTATTTTTTGCCTCTTAAGCAACTTGCTTAATCCTACCTCTTGCAGACCTAAGTTTATGGGACAAGGATGGCTTTGCTGGATAAACTCTAACATGAGATAAAAAGATCCTGCTGTTGACAAAACTTGTTTGGTCTTTGACTGTGGTCCATACCCACTTTACCTTTTGAGTGCTCACTCAATAAAATAAAACTTGCAATTTGCTTTGGAACCAACCTGTGATAACTCAGTACTTCAGGACTGACACACTACTGCATAAAAAAGGATGCTTTGTGAAAATAGCATTTATTTCTTTTTTTATCAATATGATTGCACAGAACACAAATTACAGTTAGGTAAGGTGTTTTTTTCTTTTTGTAAGTTGCACATCTATTGAGAGTCCTCCAAGACCAACAAGAACTGACAAATGCAGAAGAAAGGTATTAAAAAGATAATAAATAATGACAATAGAGGTCTTCTTATAATTTCAGCTTTATCATTAATGCTATGCATCAAAAAAATGCTTAAGACTTTGATCCTTAGAAGAAGCCCAAAAAACTACCTGGGCAGAATATCACTGAATAGTCATGAATGTGAATTACAAAACATTATCAGAAGTGAACTAGACAAAGACTCTTCAGTTTTCCATCACGTGAACCCACTCTTCCAAATCACTTGTTTTCTAAAAATCTAAAGACACCTGCAAGAAATAGTCCAACAACTTGGAAACTATAAATTCAGATGTAGCAGTGGAACTCAGACTGGTAAAATTGAATGTAGTTCCAAAGCCTTAAGTAAATGAAGGTTTAGAACACGTATTATTTCAATAGCCTTTAATTCAGGCCTATCACAATCTACAACTACAACTTTATTACCTCTTTTGTTGTTAGGTCACATCCTTTATCTCATCTTAAATTTGCTGATGACATTTTAGGTGAGGACACTGTCTTCCTGAAGTTCATGTAGCAGTTAGCACAACGGGTACTTGGATGCAATTTGGGCTTTTGACTTCATCAACATATATAAACATTGCATGTTTATGTAAAATCTGAGCATGCACATTTTTTCAAATTCAAGTTTTTGCAAAAACATCAGTATTGGGCAATTACCTATACAGTTAATTTATTCAAGCTGACATGAAATCCATCAGGGCCATCCCACAGTGGCCAAAATCGTGGCTTCCAGAATTTTATGACCACATACGTCATAATCTAATTCCTACAGTTTGAAATCTCTTGAATGAACTTCAAAATTGTACTAAGCAATAATGTCTTGGGTCATTAACTTTAACACTGCCAGCATGCCCTTATGATTGCATTTACTTTAATTAATGCAAGCTAGTAATTAATGGCACACTTTACACAAAGGACTGCTTTAGCATATTGCCAGTTTCTAACAAATAACACAGTCTCAAACTGCTTGAAGCAAGATTGGAGATAATCTGTTACAGGTGAGACATGTAGAGACAAAGGCTAAATCAGGGGTGTTTTCTTAACATTTTCATAACATAGGTTTAACTGTCATGATAAAAACATGAACCACATTTTATCACATTTCTTTTGATTTTTGCAATGCTGAATTTGATTAATAATAAAAACTTAAGCCTGCATCCACTGATTCTATGCAAAATTATTAAACTACTGGATAGAGAAATGTTAATTAATTCTGCTATAGCAATGAGAACATCAAAATAGAACAAGAAATAATCTGTTACTATCATCCTACTATCTCCAACAGCTCCTTTGCCAGAACATTTGTATTCCAACCCCATTTTCCCCTCATGCTTTGAGAGGTTTCAACTTCTGATGAAACTTTGACTGAGTCAAACTTGATATCTATCAAGGGATTAATGTCTTTAAAACCACCTTATGCAATCTTTCATAAGTTTTTCAGAAAAGAGAGAAGACTAAAAAGAAAATCCTCTGACTACCAAAAAGAAACGTACACAATAAGTACAGCAACATGATTTAAGGTAGAAAGCTAATTTTCTAAATACTCTGCTCCATAAAAATACCAATCTACACAGTGACTTCAAACTTGAAGACTGTTTAAGTTTACTATATTGTCCAAAGCCAACAGAAATTTCTTCTGCAGTCAATGTAGCATTTAGACACTATGTTTTAAGTGGATGCTCCTTGACAGAACTGGATCAATTATCTGAACTGTCTGATTGCAAAACAATGTATTGACACATGACACCATTTTTTTCTAGAATGACATATCAAATATAGCTGATATACAAAACAGTAATGCAAAGGGAAGCTCAAGGGGAAAGCTCATTTCTTTGACTCTTCCTTTACCATCCTGAAAGCTGAAATGAGGATAGGCCTGCTTAGGTCTGCATGACATTATCACAATGTTCATTATCACAAATGTTTTCACTGGCAGAGAATGAGAGAGACTAAAGACCTGGGAAGAACAGAAAATAATTTCAAATATCAGATTTCTTTTGGATGATTCAGAAAACCATCTGTCTGCCAGCATTAAGAACAATTTACTTTAAGAGCCATCTGTGGGAGATAACTGCACCTGAAGTCTGGCAAAAAGTGCATTTTTCTTTTAATGACTCATTAGCTCACTTTCTCCTCTGAGAATAATAAAGCTTCCATTCCTGTCTTCAAAGAGGGGATTAAAACATTCACAAAAAGTGAGGGAAAAATTGCAAAAACCAAGAGGATAGCAAAGAACATAAAAAAACTGTTTTGGAGAGGGAGATGCACCACATACCCTTCACCCCTTGATTTTCATATTTATTTCCTTCCAAAAGCCTGTTCCCTCCATCACAACAGTGATGAAGGATTCATCTGGAGATATTGAGTATCATGAAACTGTGGGTGGGAGTCCTTCAGTCATCTGTAACCAAAGAGAAGTCTCAGAACCACTTCAGTAAGTCTCTGCATGCTGGTCTATGTACCATCTCTAGGTTTGCAGGCAGACTCCAACAGTGCAAAAGAATATCCTCTACTCCCACTTGTGAGCTTTGTTTTTTCTTCAGTCTAAAATTCTAACGAGGAAAGGGTTAATTTAGATTAAATGTAGAGATAAAAATGTCAGTGTACTTTGAAGTACAGTCTAAGTTTATATGTTTGGGACCTAAGGAATAATTATCAGTAACACAAATAGTCATAGAAACTATTTACATGCCTGACATCAGAAATACGTGGCTGCAGAAACTCAAAACATCTGACTAACAACTGAAATCCAGCTTGCATAAGTACAAGCCAACAGAGCTGGAAAATCAGTTTAAGCAGATAAAGTTAAGAACAGGGAGAGCTCTAATAAAGTTATATGAATTAGAGTAGTCACTAAAGGAATCATAACAAGATAGCCGATCTGCAGATCCGCCAAACATTACAATGTTTTCTTTCAGCTCTCAGTACCAAGAGATGCGACAACATGGGATCACTCCATTGCCACACTACTCTGATCCTTTCCACTTTACTTCATTATAACCATCCTTGATCCTGACTTCCCAGAACAGTGTACACTAACCAAGATAATGCTGACCATAACATACAAGCTACCTAGCATTGAAATCACTCATTAGCAAACAAGCTATTTGAATGCAACATCTGACAATGTATTTCTGAAGTACACTCAGACACAAACTATCAAAAAGACATTAATAACACCTCCCACTTACTGGCTTCAGCAGAGAAGGATGAGGAGCTGAGCAAAATTAATCAGCTAAGAAGTGATTAATATGAGGACAACTGAAGATTATCTTGTCAATATGTAGACAAGATACCAATATAAAACAATAATAGAATACAAATTATTATCTGTGTTCATACATATATAAATATATATAATACATAAAGGTTTAAGAAAGTTAAGGATAATTACACTGGGGGAATGAAGAAGGTGGTATGGTTCAGAATACTTTAAGCTAGAGCAAAGAAGTGCCAGGAAATGGGCTGTAGCTTATTATCACATACGAGATATGAAATAGATTGAGCAACCCAATTACTTTAAGAGGTTTTATCCATCTCTTCTGGAAATAATGAAAAAAGTCAAATTAAGCTGCCACAATTCCCATCTAAGAGATGCACGTTCCAAACTGTTCCTTCAGACATAATAGTTACTGGTATTACCAGTAAATAGTGAACAATATCTGACAAGAGGCCACTCAGTCATTTAAAAGTCGTGATCAGTTTGACATACTGTTGGTATTTCCATGATGCTATTTTACCTTGTTTTCTCACATACATGTTACAGCTTTCATACATCAATGCAAGTATGGCACTTTACAAAAAGGGGTTTCTTTAAAAGTGGATGTTGCACAAACCCATTCATCAGGCTGTCGCAATTTCAGAGGATGCATTTGTGGATAGATATGGATGCATTTGACATCAAGTTCTGAACAATGCTTCAGAACAGCTTTGCCAAACCCTGTTAGAAATGACCATTTTTTCCTTTCATTTGCTCTCTGACCTCCTACATGGAGCTAGTAGGTGGCCGAACAATAGCCCAGAGCTTCTGAGGAAGTGATCTGGAAATCACTTCCCAGTTACAACCACAGGGCAATCCTTCCCCTTGACAAGATGTATTTCAGGAGAAGTCTGACAATACCCAAGGGCTTTCAATCCAGGAAATCCAAGGAAGCTGTCCACAATGGAGTTACTAATTCTCTATATCTAAATGTAATTTAAAACTTAATGGAACATAGTTTATATACATATTACTACTGGAAAACAACAACAACAACAAAAAAAATCGAGCTAGTTTCATATTCCTGCTCCACAGGCACTTGTACAATTAATTTGATTTGAGGAACTAGTACAATATATGGAAGTGGTACAATATACGACACATGCAGAAGTGACAGAAGTCAGCCAGCTTCAGCATGCCTACATGTACAGGCTTCAGTGATGCACAGAGAGGCTATTTATTCTGCCACAACCACATTCAACAGCAATGAACAAAGAGTCAGCTATAATTAGTTCTTCACTGTCTTTGTAGCAAGACTTGCATAGGTTTGTGTTTGGGGTTTGGTTTTGATTTTTTTTTTAAAGAGTGAGCAGAATTGGAAATGGTTGGCTAGCCCACAAAAAATAATACAGATGAAGTCTGACAGGAGTAACAGTGCTAAGCGCAAGACTTTTGCTGTAATTGCAAACATCAGGCGATGGACAGGCTGATTAAAATCAACATTTTCATCTGAGTATTTCAGCCCTACACAACATGGTCCAGAGACCAAATTGCTAGAAATTAGTCATGCCTTGCTCATTACCCCAAAGGCATAGACTTGCATACAAGAATTTGAACATATAGCTTGAAAAACTCACTGCTGTGCAAAAAGGATGCTATTAAAGAAAAAAAATTAGAAATATCAATAACATTTCTTGCATTTCTTTGAGTTACAGAGGTAATGCTAGATGATTATTTAGCCTCTTTCAAAGCCAAGGAAAGCTTATGTTTACTAGACCTTTTTTCCCCTCTTTTAGTCTGTAAAAATCTAATAGTGCCTCAAATTTAGAGAGGTTTCCTTTGTTTCCAGAATCATTATTTGTAGAACCACTAACTTCCTGCAAGAATCTGTCCTTTAAAGCAAACATTAATTTGTCAAGGGCAGATTAAAATAAACTTGCTCTTTGATACACACAATAAAAAGCTTCCTTTGTGAATACAAACTGGTGTCCTCAAAGCATTCCTCAACTGAAAACAAATGATAAAAGCCTAGATTGCTTGTTCTTTCTCATAAATATTGTAAATCATATACCAAAAAGGTTTAATAAGAGTGCTTTTCCTAAGTTTGCTTCTAGTAGTAAATGTCTATATACACCAAGATCAACTGAAATGCAGAAATATCACATTAACACTAAAACAGTGAAGCCAACCAGTCAAAAATTTGTTTTGACATTTTTATCCTCAACTTATAATTACTCTAGCAAGTACTCTAGGAAGACAGGTGTCCAGTTGTTTAAAGCAGAGCTGTTGCATGACAAAGCGCATTACTTGCTACAAACAGGGCAGCCTTTACTATATTGTTTATATTCCTCTCTCATGAATAAATATCATAACCAACCAATGCTTGCCTGAGAAGTGGGCTACCATCATAATAAATCACAATTAAAATTATAATTCAAATTAGAAAAAGCTACATTTTGATAATCCATGATATTTAAAATCATGGTGCTCAATAGTAACTATCAGCACCACAGCATGATACATAGTATATGTAAATATAGAGGGAAGAAAGTAAGGATAATTTCATTTCCAAAGAGCTTGCCTTAAACCAATTCTGAAGTGTCTAAACAGGAAAAAAGTAATGGAAAGACTGCTGTAACAGCATTTTGAGTGCACACTGCCTATGTGCACAGTATAACTTCAAATCTTATTTTTCTGGAAAACTGAAGTGTTTCACTTCATACTAATTTATTTTACAACATGAAGCAACAGATGTATTGCCTATTAGTTACATCGCTATTTCCTCAAATACTAGGAAAAATTGAGTATGCTGTCTAGCTCCATGCTGATTAGCCCTAAGTGTCATTAATCAGCTGCTTACCATTTACAGTACAACAGTTCAAAAGGCTTAAGTTCACTTTGATGTTAATGATATAACTATGATATTATTGTCATACTTGTTTTGTTTCTGACCCTAATGTTAAAAGAAGCTCAATATTTAAAGAAAGAAATATTTTTTTAAATTTCTCCCAAACACTTTACAGACTAAAAAGGTTGGTTTCCAGGCAATATTTCAGTTGGTACACTGAGAAATTACTTTATTTTACACAGCTGTGAATTAAAGACATTGAGGCAAGAATACAATTTTTAGGCAAAATGAGTCATCTGTAAAGATTATATTTAAGGTATAAACTCAGGTTTTCTACCAAGCTATACCCTACAATATCTTTGCTAGCGCAGCAATACAATTATAACTCTTGATTTTCATAAACCTACAGCAAAACTTAGACCTGGAAATTCCCTCTTTCACACAGTTAGTTTGGACTTGTCAACAAGGAGAACACAATGTTGCTCTAAGGTGGGCTGTTGGTCAGGACAGCTGCCATTTTCAGAGTTTGACAGATAAAATATTAAGAAAAGAGGCTTTTAAGAGTGCTGGTCACTGCATTGTCATTCAGAAAGCCTGGCCTGTATCACAAGGCTATATTTCTGAAGAAACAGAAGCTGAATTTACAGGCTCTCCACTACAAAAAAATTATTTTTTACCTGTTGTATAAAGAAAACAATCATCATCTTTTCATCAGAAGCTTGTTATGATTTCAATAGGAATGTCAGAGTGAGTCATTAAAAGTTTTTAGTCTACTGAACTGCAAGGATGGGTCAAAAGTTGAGCTACTGATTAAATGTTTCATGAAACGAGGGGAACTACCCAGTCTGGAGACCTGCCACAGAGCACAGATTTAATAACTGTTTGAATTACCTCTTCTGAGAATTCTTGATTAGAAAGTTACTTCTGATCTCCAACCAGGTTAAGATGATATAGTGTTTTGTTTAGAATATGATTCCATAATACACAAATTGTTAGAAAAGTTAGCATGCTTCTGTCTAATACAGGTATATGAATTAACATTTTTAAATTATTAAATATAGAAAGAACATTTCCTAAAGGGGATTTACATGTACTATTTAAGATACTTTTGCAGCATCACTAAATTGACAAGTTTATGAAACAAATATGATTAAGTGATAAGCATATTCTTCTTGGACAATGGCATGATGCCAACCAAAACAGGAAACTGAGGGATCCAATTCTCTGCCTTTCTCATTACATAAGGAAAATTAAACAAGCAAAACCAATCCTGATTGTGAAGAATCTACAGTTAAACAGAAGTTACTTTGCAGAGACTACTCTATAAACACCATGATGTATTCAAACTCAGTTATGATAACTTAGGAAGGAACAAGCTTAAAATAAGCAGTGCTTAATAACTTATAATCAGAACCAATCTAGAAAAATTAAAGGATTTTTTTATAGTTCATTAATTTTTTAGAAGAAAGCTAGTGAGTCTGTAAGGGACGATGCATTTCCTATGTAAAACACCAGATTCTACCAAAGTTTTCAAGTATTCCTATATAACAAAAATCAAGCTAAGGTTTTTGATGCAACTACAGAAGCTAAAGATTGAATATGTAGTGTGACATACTAAATCATCAAGCATCTAACATCTCTGTTGTTGATCAAGTCATTAAGTTAGGGGCTAGAACAAAAATAGCAAAGAGCGTCCAAGTCTCTCCAGATGAGATGATTCAAATAATAAGCAAAGAGGCTTCCTGCTCTACCCCAGCAGCAGAAGCAGGTTTACTTCTATGCTGTATCTTATTGGGATTTTTTTTTTTTTTTTAGTTGAGGCAGTTATTCCATCTGTTGACGAATGCAATTGAAGGAGAGGAAGGAGGTGAAAAAAGTAACCTTTCTGCTTCTCTTTTGAAAAGTGGTTCCATTTGTTACCTCACCTGTGCTTTGTACCCGACTCAGGCCACTAGACTGCATCCCTTCATCCTCATCAACTAAGAGGTAAGGACTAGAGCATATGTGTTACATGTCATAAATGTGGGCTAGTATCACAGATGCACAGAGCCAGCTCTCCAAAAGTTAACACATTTTCCCATACATTGTAGAAGTATTTCCATTGGTAATTCTAGATTGCACAAATATATTCGAGTTTTCAGCAGGATGACTATATGTTCAATCCTAACAGAAATATTTTAGTTGTATTTACAAGAGAGATTTATACTGGAAAGCAATTTCAGACTCTCTGGCTTCTAGGTTTAAAGCTAGCAGGTAATTTTCATTCATTATATTCATTTCAAATCACGATTATTTTCTTCCTAGAGCCCTTCTTTTGTACTTCATGTTCATTTTAAGGAGATGAGAACAAGTTATTTAAGCAGCTATAAACCATAATTGAAGTTTTGACTGATTGATAAGCAAGCTAAAATATTTTACTGCAGAGCCCTAAGTCTTAAATAATCATTTTCTACATAGTATTTAAATAACTAATCTGTTGCAACATGTGATTTTTATATAGTAAGCCTCCAGAACATTGCCATAAAATGAGTTTTGGACTGAGAGAAAGCAAAATATTGCAATTCATTTTCTTTAATCTCGCAAGGTTTACTGTTTTGCACATCAAGTGAATATAAGTTGTTATTATGTAATAGTACACTACGAGCTAAATTTGCATAGCATCTGTATTACTTATTACAGACTCCTAGATAATCTAACATACTATTCCCTCCACATAATGCTTTCCTGTTCTTTTTTCAAAACTCTAGAAAAGGAGGAAGAGAGGAAGCATTAACCTCTGTACAGGCAGGCAACAGGAACAGAGCAGCTTAGTTACTTGTTGAAATTGATATAGGAATTAAGTCTTTTTCCAAGCAAATCTCTGCCACAGGATCATTATTCCTTTTAAAGTAGTCTAGGAGATTTCTAAAACATACCTTGAAATAACAAGGCAGTCCAAACCTTGATTCAGACTGTAATGGGTCTTTCTGCAGTAGCTAAATAGTTTAATAAATCTGGACTGAATTCAAAACCAAATTCATTTAGTCAGGAAGTCACCCAACAGTGAGACTTCATTACAAATATTGATGGATAGGTAAGATTAGAAAGCGACTCCTGAAGGGCTTCAAGTTTTATGTTTAAAAACTGTTCTCTTAATTTTGGCAAAAGCAAATTAATTAGAAGTCTTCTAGAAGTAGTGCCTTTGAAAAGTTCAAGATATTACAATACAGAAGAATTCCCATTTTGATTGATATTGCAAGAATGTTCCGTCACTTGTTGAAGTATAAAGAACTAAAACATGGGTTAAGCAACTAAATGTAATTTCACTCAATAGTAAGACTGTTGTTGCTCATCAGGCTCTGTTCCCCAGATTGAATTTGTTTTTCCTAATTTTATCAGTTTCATAATCCTGTACATCAAGTTTTGAAATAAGAAAGATCTTAAACTGTGTGACCTAAGCACAGCAAGGAATTTATTCAAACCAATCCTTGAGAAGAACAATGTTGAAAGGACAGGAGACATCATTATTTCCCCAGATCTGTTTGATAAGTCCTATTAAACTCTCTAACAGCTCATGATAATTGCTTAAAGCATTTATGTTCATCACTAAAAAATGATGGGGTTTTGACAGCAAGAAATACACATATCTTCCTACTGGCAAATGCAGAAGTTGTAACACAAGTATTAGTGTCATCTGATTGACATACACATTTCACAGATATTCTCTTCAATGTTTCCACTTTGTGATCCTCCTCTACTAGAAGAGAGATATACACTACTCCATCAGCTGTTAAAGTTCTGCAAATACATTAGTTTTTCCTGACGTAGTAACCTAGACTTACTAGCATTTTTTTCTGATCCTAAGGATTATTTTCCACAAAAGAGGAAGAGTTACCTTGTCACATAACATTGCCATAAGCAGAAGAGAGCTACTTACGCCCATCAAATAATTCCTCAAGGAAAAAATGTCATATTTCTTTGTAAGGCTTAATGGGACATACTGAATCAAGAGGAAGGCTTGGAAGAGGCAATTTATTAGTAAAATTCCTCTCTAATGTTAATATGGAAAACTTGAATCCACAGGTGTCTTGTAGCTAACCTCTGAAGATAAGCTCTGTAGCAAAATCTACCATAAGCAATGGGGTCTTTAATACTGCTAAGACAATTACTACTTCCAGAGTTAGTATTCCTCAACATGCACTACATACAGGTATGCAATTCCTACAATCCAAAGGAAAAGTGACAGCTGTCCAGAAGAAAGACTGGATAACACAAAAGTAAGAGATTTAGCAAGTGACATCAGGTGTTCAGATAGATGTTTATCCAGGTCAGACAATCCATCAGAAAAAACAGCAGAAGACTAAACACCACTGTACTTCCATCTACCACCAGGGAATTAAAAACAAAGCAACCCCCCAAATCAGTGCCTCCACACCCACAAACTATATTTTCTAACATATGCCTATTCTTGGGATACACACTTACATAAAGAATTAAGAATGGAACAAAACAATTTCAGGACTCAGAAACAACAGGCCCATATTCCAGGCCTAATGCTTATAGTTGCTTTGAGTGCTCATCCATTGCTGCTTCTACTTTTACAAAACTTATTCCCAGAGATTCTATAACATTCTAGTATTTTTAAAAAAATTTGCTCCCTACTGTTTGAGATTTTTGCTTTCAAATTTTCAGTCAGGAAGCAACTGGCAAGCACTCACTGACTTACTGTGCTGTTACAGAAAGTTTACTTTGAATATACATTTTACTTATTGCATGACTAGCTACAGCATAAGTATATTCCACTTAAGATCTTCAGCAACAAGAAAGACGAGGCATTCACTTTCCTTATTTCAGACATGGCATCGCTAGTCCAGAGGCAGAGAATTAGACATTTCCATCTGAGTGCAGTTACATGAACTTAAGCAAACAGACATTGATGGTGAAAGGCAGC
Organism: Platalea leucorodia; assembly: GCF_965183815.1. NCBI lineage: Eukaryota > Metazoa > Chordata > Aves > Pelecaniformes > Threskiornithidae > Platalea > Platalea leucorodia. Next base: position 66,563,925 of record NC_138827.1, read on the forward strand.
ATGTAGGTCAGTATAAAATTCTAGTCCAGCCCTTTGGAATCAGTATTTCAGTTCCTCAGCTTAAGTAGTGTACAATAAGCAGTGACATTTAGCATGTTGGTGAGACAACAGTTTAAGCCATGCATTGCATACCAATCATTTTTAAGACACCATCAGTTCAACAGGCATTTGTTTGAAGATGAGTAACATCTGAAGTCCTTTGCTCTATCTAGCATAGCAACCTATTCTTTACATCAAGAATTGTTCTCTTGTGCTTCATTTCAGATATAAAAATAAGCTTCACCAACAAATGTTAAGTGGCATTCTGCCTGTTTTGAGTTGATTTCGTCCATTTCTGATAAGGCTATGACTTAATATTCTGTTTCTTGGAAAAGTAAATAGTGTGAAACAAATTTGCAAATGCACTGTAAATAATTGGGTTTATTTGAACTACTTATACAAGAATATTCTACCATAAACGAGGTAGAATTTGCTAGTACTAACTGCGATATGATTATTTGCTCACTGTGATATGATTATTTGCTCGTGATATGATTATTTGCATGACTGGTTGTCTAAAACATCAGTCAAAGCTTCTTTTATAGAAACACACAAACATTAAGGTAGAATTGAAATTATTATACTAGATGCTTGCGCTGGATCATAAAAACACCCTCTCATTTTACAATGAATGAATTACTACATTTCAAGTGTTGGCTTAAACCGTGGAACAGGAAGTAGAAGGCTCTGCATGATACTTTTGCATTTGAACAACTGTGCTATGAACATACCAATCCAGTAAAACAAAATCCTAATACACCCCATCTCATTACTTCATAAATCAGTTTGAAGAAATCTGAAATCAAACAAATTCATCTAAGTTCAGATCTCATTAAGTTTAACTAAATCTCTAGCTTCGCATTTACTATAGATTCTTCACTTCTATGGGGAATACACTAATAGGAAACCTTGTTTTATTTTCTCAACCCCTTTAAAAAGGGAAGAACAAGGCATAGCTTAAACTGTTGTCTCACCAACACATTAAATGTTGGCAACCGCGGCACACTTAACCCAAGGAACTAAATACTGATTCCAAAGGGCTGAACTAGAATTTTTTACTGACCTACATACTGCTTTTCACCATCAATTTGTCTTATGTTAAAAAATACAAGATGAAGTACAGCAGAAGGTTTGAAATTCCCTTCTCCAAACTCCCAAACAGAGCCTTCTCATCTCAAACCCACAGCTAGAACAGTTCTTTGGAAATGCTCAACAATGCACATCATGTCAGATGCTCGCCTGGCATCCTAGCGATGTGGAACTGATCACAGAGGCCACTTACAAACACCAATATTTGTAGAACCAAATACATTACTTGGAAATTTTTGTTACTTTGCACCCATTACTTTTAATATTCATCCATATCTTGTATGGTATTGTTTTTAATATCATTAGGAAAAAAGCATTGAGAACCAACTTCAAAGCATTTTTAATCATTTCTCGTTTCAGCTTGTTTCTTTTGATGAAATGAGCATTTTGAATCTATTTTATAACACTTCTAATAGTCACATTGTCTTTGTAGACCTTTTAACCAATATCCTACGCAATAGACTACAACTATCTTTAATTTTGTAAATTAGGTGAAAAGAGGAATAAAATGAAATTTTTAGTATAGCAAAAGTGCAGTCTGAACTCTAACAGTGTGAGCCATCAGCTACAGTATATTATAAACCTTCACAAAAGTATCATTCAAATGGAGTATTTTTTAAATGCATTTAATTCAAAAAGCAGGAATTGTTTGAACTCTACTATTCTTTCCTGAATTTTCAGGATTTTTGCAGACCTTTGGTTGTTTTGCACACTTTAGAACATTAAATTCATAGTATTAGTCTTGACCACGCATAAATCTTTTATGAAGCATTCACGTCAATTAGTGCAGTAAATGGGCTAAAAATGGAGTTTCTCTAATCATATTATAAGGTAGCTTTGTTTTCCTCCCCGCCCCCCAAAATAAAAAAGTACTTTTTCTACAATACACAGCTTGTATTCTTTTGTGGCTGCTCCAGGAAAGGAAAAAGTAGCTGAGCTTATTGCAGCTAATCAAACAAGTTAAAATGGTAAAACCCTTATCAAGCAAATCTTCAGGAAGAAAACTCAAAGAGCATTAAGTGGCTTACTTTCTCACTGGCAGATTGGGAAGGAGAAGGGACAAGATGTATAGCAACCCCTTCTCTCACATAAGAATCATTAGCATTTACAAAGTCTAAGCTTTGAAGGGAAGAAAAGCTTCCAGACACATTCTGCAAAGGAAACCTTTCAAACATCAACTGAGTGCAAATAAATGATGTGCCAAGTCTGCTACAGAGAGAAAACCTGAATGCCAGAAAGTTTCCCTCCCCCTTTCTTGGAGGGTGGAAAGAGAAAGACAGATTGTTTATGCCTAGTCCTATACTGAAGTTCCCATAGAGTTCTTAACTCCTGATGTACAAGCTCTAGAAGTGTAATTCATCAGTATGCAGGCAAGAAAACTGATCAGCTTTGGGGAACTGTCTTAACAGTTACACCCTGAGATTTTTTTTTTAATCATTTTAGAAAGCTCTAGTACCACAGCCGGTTAAATGCAATGATGTTGTCAGTATCAAACATCTGATCTGGACTGTCCTGTCCAGCAAGCCTAGAAGTAAGGAACAGGCAAAATCAGTTTGCTCTGTTTCCTAATTCAAGCCTAACATGAAAGAAATGTTTTAATATTGAAAACAAAGAAACAGCGCCTTAGAAAAGGAATTTAACCCAACACGAAGGTTAGGATAATCAAGCATGTAAAATTAAGGATCACCAGAAGTCTTGCAAACATATCTGAACTTACAAACACTGTAGCAGTCCATATAAAAAGAGATTTTCAGAACTGATTTTACTCTGCTATGCAGAACCCATTCCCAACTTCCAAGGACAAAGCAGCAGGTATAAGAAGGGAAAAAACCCAAGTCTATAGAAATAACAAGAATACATGTCTAGTTTAAATCCCATTCCTATGTTGCATAAAATGCATGGGAAAAGTCATTGTGCAGAAATGCTTTGGAAGAGGTGGAATCAATTTCAGGCAAAACTGGCTTCTGAAGATACCTGTGCAAGACAGTCTTACCCTGAAGCTTAAAATTCACATATACAATAGAATCACACCTTGCTGTTAGTTTCTACATTATTTGATTAGTTTCTCAAAATAACAGAGCCTGTTAGCAGACTTAACTTTGGAGCTGGTTTATCTGTTTTAAGAGCTACCTTTCATGTTTTCCCTATTCTTGGTTTTATGTCTTCTATGCCCCTGTCCAGAAGAGTCTAATGAGTACAAACTTACTTCTAAAAGACAGACAACAACTAATTGTTATCTGTACTCTGTTCAGTAGGATTATGCTGTTTATGAAGCACTTTCAGACCCCTCACGGGCCAAATTCACCCAGATCCTTTATGCAGTTAACCTAGCCCATAGGAGTAAAGGGTGGGTCTAAATGTTTGCATGCCACAGTCCTACATTCAACATTTCAGTGGCATGATCCCGTATAGATTCTAACACAAATGAAACGGGGCTATTTGTCCAGTTAGATGCTACATCTCATTTCTGCATTAATAGCCCACAAGCCTTAATATTATTGCTACATTTGGGGTAGAGCACATGCATAAATACTGCCTAGGCTTGCAGCTTTGAATTTGGAGACAAGGATATGCCTGATTACGTTTTTTTTGTCTGCACAGGGAGAAGTTAATTAACTTAATACATATCACTTAAAACTCAATTCTTTGTCATTGAGTTTCCATTTACACAAACCTGGAACTGGCAGGAGTCTACATCCTCTAGTGAATATCTTATCTATCATTCAGCATAAGAAGAAAGTTCAAAAGAACAGTTTTGCTCATCTGCTTTACTCATATTCTGGCTGGAAGATTAAGACACCCCTTAATTTGCAGTTCTACAAGAATATATTTCTTCAAAACTAATCAGACTGTTCACTGCAATAATTTTGGAGCATGTGGATATACATTAAATCCAGTGATTAAGCTTTCAGACACACCTTATGACTAGCTTTCTTCGAAAGTCTCAGTTTTTACTTTGAATAACAATCCTTAGCTTTCTTGAAAGCATTTGACCTTTGTTGCCAGCCAGCACATGTTACAGTAGTTAATGCTACACTGAACATTTTATTGTGACTAAACTTCAAGCTCAAAGCTCTATGAATGCTTGTGAGTCACACAGACACAGGTCTTTCATCTGATTTCAGTTGAAGCAAAATAAGCATTAGGTAGCTTTGTTTCAAAAGCTCAGCATAACATCAACATAGAGCTAATCTCTCCAACAGCTTGTATACACTTTCCTTGCTGTTCCTGCAGCTCGATGTGCAAAGACTGTTCTGTTACCGCCTTCCAAGCTGTATTTTTTCTTGGCCCCACATCCACAAAACAAGGGTCTTTTGTTCAAGACTGTTCAGAGTTTGGGCTTTTACCTAACAAGCCTGCATCTTCATAGTATCTTACCTTCAGTTATCAGCAGTTCCCTTCTTCCTCTGTAACGGAAGTCAAGCTGCTGCTCCCCATCTGTCTGCACCAAGTCACTTTCTCAGCTGTAGACACTCCTCCACTGCACCCTCCAGCCCTAATGAGCTAACTCAAGTCACCTACTGCAGGCTCAGCTCCTGCTCAGTAGAGTCACCCCACTGCCCTGCATGCCTGAGCTAGTTATACAGACTTCATACTAGCCATTGCAGACTTTATTGCACATAAAAGGTAAAAAGGACTGACTACTGGTTCCTGCAGTGCTGATGTGTCACTCAGCCTTTACATGACAATAAACTCCAGCTGTCTCCAGTGAGTATACTTCAAGGTACACCTTGCTTCAACCAAACAAAAAACCAGTCTCAACAAGCACAAAATTTGGGACCATCCAACACAGCTCTAGGGCTCAGCTGCATATTCTGTTTCCTTTTCAGCACAATGACTACTGACAAGACAGCACCTACTTTTCCAGGCCAGCTGAGTTGGTAATTCTGCTTAAGCAAGGACCAAGCTCTCCTGCTTGCAACTACTTTTTCGCCCATGACAGATCCATTGCCAGGTGACAGCACTTCAAATGCTTAATATTGAGTTCTTACAGTTTTGATTGGAAATATATACAGGCACAATCTCCATTAACCATGACACAACTCCACTTTCAGAGTGTGCTACCATTCATGTCATTAGTTTTCTGTTTGTCTGCCTCAGCAGCTGACTTGTTTTCCCAATGCTATTCTGTAGCTAAGCCATGCCACCTTTAATCATTAACCAATGAGTCTGCCTTTTTAACAGGAACTTATTATCTGGAAATCCTTTTTTCCCCTGAATTGGGATATGGCAACATTGAATATTAGCAGCAATATACATCCCCACTTCACAAGCTCATGCTCCTAAATCTTCCTCTTGTCAGGCAGGATAACATTTAGTACAAAAGGAATTGCACCTGCTTTAATTATAACACCTTCTAGTAAAGCAATTTCAGGGAAGCAAGAAAACAAACCACAAGAAACAAAGAAAGGAGTTTTAGGGTTGCTGTATAACAGGGTTGTTAATGAATTATCTTTTAAGTAGCATAAATAACAGTCCATGGCTCTAATTCTGTCATCCTACCACCATCATTCCCTTATCTGTGCCAGCAAGTGTGTCAAAGCTTCTAACTGCCTCTGCTACTGATCACACATGCTTTTGAACCAGATCAAACTATTCAACAAGATAGAGAGCTAATCCTTTTGGTGTCTTCAAACTTGCTATCAATACCACTCTAGAAGAAGCCTTAATAGATTTCTTTCTAGTCACCACATAGCACATGAAGACAAAAAACACTTTTGCACATGTAAATTTCATTTGAACAATATTTAGTTCTATTTTGCTTCCAGACATTGTTATCAAATGTTCAATAACACAGCTGCAGCATCTAGTTCTCCCACATTTATAGTCTGTCAATTCCTAAGGCTTTTTTTCCCCCCTCTACCTCTTCCCCTTGCAGACTTTTTTTGAAGTCTGTTTTCTCAGTGAGGCATTTGCCAGGAGCATTAGCAATTGCACCGAATAATTTATAGGCACCCTCCTACATAGAGATGAAAAATATTCTATGCCAAGACCAAAGGTGGAGCTTCCATTTTGACTTCCATTTAGAAGAATAAAACATTTAATCTACAATCTCTTACTTGCTTGGACTAGCAGCATCCATGGACTGTTAACCACAATGGACATCAATGTTTCTTAACTTAAAACACATATTACATTATCCTGCAAAATGTACAGTGCCAAATAAAACCTACATACAGCCTGAGAAAATCTCTCCTCAAAAGGGGCCTGAATTTCTACCTGACAATACCTCATGTTCATGGTCAGTATGAGCTAGATAATACTTTATTATTAAAACAGACAGACAACCAGGAAACTCAAAACAGGTATTCCCTGTGACTCGTATGATTATTCTTCACTTAATTTGAATACTACCAATAAGAAATAGTGACTACTTTGGACACCCCAATAAGTTGCATTTCTTACTATCTTTCTCCCCACTTTAACCTTTACTGAAGTAAGTTACATGTTGGAACAATATAAGCAACTAGATTTTTACATTGAAGTAGTACAAAAAGCAATGGTAAAAAAAGTCTTTAAACTAGAAAACATTTTACTACACAATTGAGTCCTTCATTTTCAGTTTTCTGCAGCAGTAAAAACCATGTTCACTATGAACAGCACTAGGATACAGCTGTAATCTTCTGTCCCAAACCAAAATTAATCAAGAATGACAGCCCCTTTTCCCCCCTTAAATATATTTTCATGTGTAAGACCCTAATAATTTAAAAACATTAATTACCTTGCAGATAAGTGGTTTTTTAGTACTACAACTTTAATGACAAAATCCCAAGTCATCAGTGTGTTACTATAGTTTTTCATCTGCAATACTGATGATTGAAGTATTAGAGGTTTAGCATTCCTTTCTTAACTTGTTTCTGTTTCATATAAGTATCATTTGTCTTTGGTGTTCAAACTAATGCTTTATTCATTGCTCCCTGTACAATACTGATTTACCTCATAGATTAGTCTTTTGTATGATATCATGAAAACTCTTTACTGTAGTTAAGTAGAATTATATCCAGAGTCTTCCATCAGTCCCCTTTGTTTCCGATTCATGACATTCCTTTTATGCTGACTCTTCACGACACAACCAAAGTGTGCAGGAGCTCTGATTTCGCTCAGTTTTAGCAGTTGAGATGGAAGAACAGATTCAGTAATATAATTTAAATAATTCATAAAGATGAGAATGGAAGGTTCATTTAAGATCCAGGACTCCCCATCACAGACATCTTCAATTTATGTAATTATATGCTTTTTATTTTAAAATTTTCTGCACTTTCATTTTTCACATTTCATATGCTGAACTTTCTTCCTTTATTAATTTTAATATCTTCAAGTCAAATGCCAGGTCCCAGTCCTATAAAGATCTATACACATGCCTAGGTTTACACAACAATTTGTCTCCCTTGCCTTTCACACTCTCAGTCTTCCAAAATTCATAACTGGTACCAGATGTATATAAAACCAGAGACCATTACTTCTGAAAACACAAAATATGAGAGAGAATGAGACCAACGCAAACTTTTCTTTGTATTACCCTGTACAGGCAATGTTTACATGAAAAAGTGCTTTTAGCCTATTGTCTTATCCTTCATGTCCTTTTTTGACTGCTTTCTTCAGCCAGTTCTGCCTTCACAAATTACTCCATGATGTTGTGGTTTAACCATGGCCAGCAACTAAGCACCACACAGTTGCTTGCTCTCTCCCCCCACAGCAGCATGGGGAGGGAATCAGAAGGGTAAAAGTGAGAAAACTCGTGGGTTGAGATAAAGACAGTTTAACAGGTAAAGCAAAAGCCACGCACACAACCAAAGCAAAACAAGGAATTCATTCACCACTTCCCATCAGCAGGCAGGTGTTCAGCCATCTCCAGGAAAGCAGGGCTCCATCACGCGTAATGGTTACTGGGAAGACAAATGCCATCACTCTGAACATGCCCCACCCCCCCCAGCTTCTTCCCCCAGATTTATACGCTGAGCATGACATCATACGGTACGGAATATCCCTTTGGTCAGCTGGGATCAGCTGTCCTGGCTGTATCCCCTCCCAATTTCTTGTGCACCCCCGGCCTACTCACTGGTGGGGTGCGGTGAGAAGCAGAAGGGGCCTTGACTCTCTGTAAGTACTGCTCAGCAACAACGAAAACATCCTTGTATTATCAACACTGTTTTCAGCACAAATCCAAAACGTAGCCCCATATTAACTACTCTGAAGAAAATTAACTCTATCCCAGCCAAAACCAGCACACGTGGTCCAAACATAACAGAAGAATGGAAACATTCTGCACATTACCCAAATGGCCCAAGATCAATCAGAATTTTAATTTTCTTCTTCTACAATCTATTTCTTTTGGAACACAGCTTGCTCCAGGATGCTTACAAACAAAATCTATAAGTATAGTACTCACAGGACTCATTTCTCCATTTTTATTTATACACTATTTTAAAATAGGGCAGATAAGGGAACTATAACTTAAAACTAAGTCTGAAAGTATAGAAGTAAAAAAATAAGAGGCTTGTAAATCACAAAAATCCACTAAAATCTTAGACTGTCTCTTCTCTCTCAATCTAAACTTCATGACTAAATCCCAGGTACATCATGAGCTAGACCTCCTCTGACATGAGAAAGATTAATAAAAACATTTTTGTAGCCAATCCATACTCAAGTCATTAGTTGTTCTCACTTCATTGCTTTTCACCCCAGTATTTCTCAGGAGAAAACAGCCTTCCCATTCAATGAGAAATAGCGCTAAAAATTCACTATTTTTCTGAGAATATTCTTGTTCACAACACGGGGATATTTGTATGAGGTTTGCTAGTCTCAGTCTGGAGCAGAAAGAGCTTCGTGCATCTTTGTCTTCTCAGGAACGATTTGATCAGCCTGGATTCTTCCCAGCACTTTCTGGGGAAAGTAGGGGTGGGAAGGTGCAGACACCCCATAAAGCCTGACACATTCTTCTGAGAAGTTTTAATTTCAACAGCTTAGTATTTGAAAAGCCCACTGTGTGCTTAAAGTTCCTCATTTTCCTTCTTTGTATTTTTTTTTTCGATTCTTATCTGTTAATTCCATAACAAGGCTGTGATCAATGCTGCTTTTAATCCTTTTGAGGAATAGTTAATTTTAAATTTTTAGTTTAACAAATGTCTTTTAAGGCTGAGGTTTAGTAAAGATAAGATCCTTCAGAGTGAAAACTTTAGATTGTGTATGTGAGCATATAAAGTAAGAAATGGGCTATCTTTCCAGTCCCTGTTGCTTGTAATTTTATCAACAACTAAAGTTTTTTGATTGTGCTACCTACTTAGTGCAAAGAAATTGTTCACAAGCTTTCTTCCCAAATACTGATTTCAGATGCTACCAGGTATATGAAACCTCATCTTACAGTTCTACAAAGTCAAATAATTAGATCCATCACCATGAACACACAACCACAGAAGTAAACCCATCCCTTGATTTTAAAGGAAGATGTAATGAATACTTATACTTGTCCTCCATTAGCTTGTGGCTGCAAACAGCCCTATTTATGTGAGAATTCAGTAAAAGTCATTAGAGCCATTTATATTTGGCAGAGTGAAATCTTAGTTCACAAATACATACGATTAGAACATACTCTGTTCTGTGTTTGCAAAGCAGTGGGAATGCAAATCTTGAAGTGTTTTCCTAGCTGCAACAAAGTGAAAACTTAAAAGAAATACACTTGCTTTAATCATTTCACCAGGAAATTCAACAACCTTCGCAAAATAAAACCTGCAGAATAAACAGCTGAGGCAAATGCAACCAGAATATTTGTCCTTAATGCACAAATCAGTATCTCCTACAGTAGGAAGGAGTATTATAGACAATGTAGTTCATAAAACGTGTTGGGTCACCAGCATTAGCAGCAACTCAGGGTACATTAATAACAGAAAGAGACCAATTTTCTAATAACAAATGCATAAGACAAGACCTTCCACTAAGAATGAAAGAAGACCAGGATTAGCAAAGCACACTATTCTATTCTGGTTACTTTGAAGAGTGTAATGACAAGAAAGTTTTACTCCCCAGTAGTAACACGAATTCTTTGTCAACATGGAAAACAAGTTCTGATTTTTTAAATCTTATAATTATTTGACTTCTCTTTAGCTACAAGCTAGAAGTACAAGCTAAAAAGAAGTCAAATTAAATTACCTGATGCAACTCTACACGAACTTTTAGGATTTCAAGTCTTCTGGTTTGTAGTATTTGCACAGCAAAGTTTAAGTAAATCTTAATTCAGAGATTAGTATCTAAGATATGCCAGTTAGTTTTTACATGGTAAGGCTGGAGAATCCCCAGTTAGTTTAAAGTCTTAATGAGGCAAATCAACAAAATAACATACTAGTCTGCTCACTGGGTCCTTATCTGCATTCATCTTAGAAGACTAAGCAATTCCAGCAGTTTATACATACAATTTCTTTCTTGGACATAAGAAGGATGGTCTTTCTGGCCAGATCTTTAATACTACTGTAATAACCAATTTAAAAAATTATATTGTGCATCCTGTAGCTCTAGTTTATCTGATTTTTAACCAAGCAATACTTTACATAGTTTTTTGGGGGAAAAAGGCCATACATTTTTGAACAAATATTTTCAGCTTATACATAAAGATACAGAATGACTGATGAATGTTCTACTTGTGTTTGAATAAGATTAAATAAGTTGAAGAGTTACTACCCTAGCTAGAACCCTTCCTGCACTATATACCTTTATGGTATTAGACAGTGAGGATCATTATTTAGGTAGCACAAATTTAAGGCTCGAGAGGTCTAAAAATTTACCATAAATCCAGTAATGAAATGAATACTATTAGTGTCTCATGTATTTCCCCCTGCTGTGTCATAGAATGGTTTGGGTTGGAAGGGACCTTAAAGATCATCTAGTTCCAACACACCTGCCATGGGCAGAGACACCTTCCACTAGACCAGGTTCTTCAAAGCCCCATCCAGCCTGGCCTTGAACATTTCCAGGGATGGGGCATCCACAGCTTCTCTGGGCAGCCTGTTCCAGTGCCTCACCACTCTCATGGTGAAGAATTTCTTCCTTATAGCTAATCTAGATCTACCCTCTTTCAGTTTGCAGCCATTACCCCTTGTCCTGTCACTATGCTCCCTTGTAAAAAGTCCCTCTCCAGCTTTCTTGTAGGCCCCCTTCAGATACTGCAAGGCTAGACTGTAAGGTCTCCCCAAGAGCCTTCTCTTCTCCAGACTGAACAACCCCAACTCTCTCAGCCTGTCTTCACAGGAGAGGTGCTCCAGCCCTCTGATCATCTTCATGGGCCTCCTCTGGACCCACTCCAACAGGTCCATGTCCTTCTTATGTTGGGCACCCCCAGGCTGAATGCAGTAGTCCAGGTAGGGTCTCAGAAGAGCAGAGCAGAGGGAGAGAATCACCTCCCTCAACCTGCTGGTCACCCTACTTTTGATGCAGCCCAGGATACAGTTGGCTTTCTCAGCTGCAAGCACACATTGGCAGGTCATGTTGAGCTTCTCATCAACCAACAGCCCCAAGTCCTTCTCCTCAGGACTACTCTCAATTTATCTCACAATTACAGCTTCATCCTCAGGGAGTTTATTAGGTCATATAACACTAAGGAATGTGTTTTTCCCTAGCTAAATCTTTAATTATAAGAAACATTTAGTTTCCTTCTTTGTTAAAGACAGAAGGAATTATAGCAGTATTTATAATCAGGATGGCCAGCTTTCCTGTTAACAACAGGACAGATAGAAAAACATACTCACCATTTTTGTAGAGTGCAAATTCTACCTCCTCTTCACCTGTGTTTCCCATACTTTTAACAGCATCACCTCAGACATTCCTGGATTACTGCATAACCATCTTCATTCACATTCCAGTGTGCTTAATAAATTCTGTTACATCAAATTAAGCAAACATTAGCATTATTCCACTGAGCACATTCATTTCTCCAAGCTTCCCAGTAAAGCTGAATAAAAGAAGCAAGAATATGCAGTCTGGTAGGAGACCTAAAATGAAGGAAGCTAGTAAAAAGTGTTTTTCCTAACTAAAATTTGGTTATGAACAACTACGGGACAAAGAACCAAAACACCAGTGATAAGAACCATTCCCCTTATCTAAGCATAACAGCTTCTCAGAAATCTTCTTTTAGAACCAGCAGAAAAACAGGGAGTGATACAGAACATTAAATTAAATCTGGAGTAACTTAATTCTATGCACTGAGTTCAAAGGACACAGGTAGACTAGTGTCAGAAAGAAGCAAGAACAGAACTGGTCCACAGGAAAAACAAACAAGGAGACAAGGTTAACCACAACACAGATAGGAACAGTGTCCTCACCAACAAGAACGCAGTCCCATAAACCAAAGCAGGAACATTCATTATAACATTACTAAGCGAGCAATTATAGGACAAGCACTAACTCAGGTCTGATATCACACAGCAAAAACATTATCAACAGAGAAAAAACCAGCACTAATTTCAAAGATGGATCTTAAATAGCTTTATGCAGAGCGTGTGTAGGTAGAGATCCCAGGAGAAGGTGATCTGGGCAATTAAGGCCTACTGGTGCACTCAGGGCCCTGAAAACGAGTTAGTTGAAGATGACATGATTCCTTGAAGCTGAGAATAATTAGCTAACCTGCATGTTTTAACACAGTTGGGTAACGTCTTCCCTGAGGAAGCCACTGATTACTCTTACTATACTTGGGTTATCACAGCTACTACTAGATTTTCTTCAGCTAATAGAAACATAGGCACATTTTGCAAGGCTTTCTCCCAGGGATTCCAACAAACTCTTCTGTGGATAAACTGGGAGAGATTTGTTAAAGCTGGTGACATATTTTTTGCCTTCTGCACTGATATTTCCCACTGGATTTCATAGATCTAGTTTACTTCAGAGAAATCAGAGAGCTGCTCAAAGAAAGCACTATGTAGCTTAAGCTGAGAGTTTGAGAGGAGCCAGGCTGTCTTTGTGTCTGTTCAGAACAAGATTTGTGTAAATCACCTTAGGTACGAGTTTGCAGGGCTTGTGACAGAGAGGTGCGGACTACGTTTACACACGCGCATCATTCTTTCCAAATAGGACTGTATTAGTGAGGCCTTAATTTGATGTAAAGCTGATTTGACAAAACCAAAAGAAGCAGCCATTTCAGGCAGGTTTGGTGTTTTTAACAACACTGCCTCTCTGATCAACACAACAGGAACATCTCTGTCTTTCGCTCCCCCTCTGAGAGTAGCACGTCCCTCTAAAGGAATGTCTGCACAGCTAAACGAAGTGTGACTGTAGCACATGTGAGCACATTTGCACTAATATTAATCTAGCAATAAAAACCCAGATATTGCAGGAGGGCCCTCTGCACGGAGCATCACCTCTAGGATAGCTCTGCTGAGGATCCAGTAAATCACCTGACAAGTATTTTAGCTGCTAGTCCAGTTCAAGCTCTGTAGTCACAGCTGTGGTTATAGATGCTGGCCAGTTCACAGCTGGCAGCACAAGCATACCAGAGCTAAACCATACCGTCATGTCATGTCATTACTTAGATATAGCCTAAACACTTTCTGCACGTGCTTGTCTCTGATTAATGTGTTCAAAGCTTTTTAGCATGTCTCCAATCTGTTTCTGAACCTTAATTAGGAATTAAACCTGGGGTCCCTTAGAGCTGCTGGGATCTCCATGTGACTTTCCTTCTGGAGGCGCAAAAGCATAAAAGTCTCTGTCATTGCTGTTTCAACATTTTTGGTAATTCAATAGTAAGCTGGACTTTCAAAGCCATTGGGAGGAAAGCATGTACTGTTTGTCAACTAGAGCTGTTGAGTATATTTATTAAGTAAAAACATAGACATGTTCTAATGAGATTTTCTAGCTACAAAAACAATCTGGGTATCATATTTGGAAGACCATACATATGATATTATATATCTACTAGCAGATTGCTAGTAACTTTTTGAGACTATTGTATGAACTGGAAAGATTTTTTTGTTTTCGTTTTATTTATAAGCAACTGCCAACTTTCCAATAAAAGCAGTGATCTCATCAGAAGTGAAACAATATGTTCTAATAGACCAAATTCCTCTGGAGAAAGTGTGGGGAAAGGAACAGTTTTCAAAAAACCCCTCTGATTTTCAAAGAGGGACATTGCTAGACTTCTGTTTAAAATAAACTCGCACCCAAAACATCAACCTTAAGTTCTTCAAAATGCAGGAAAATGTATTTTTCCATGTATTTCAGCTCTCACAATGTTTGCACAATGTCAGCAACATGACCTTTCTTGTGAGAATTAATGTAGTGTGGAAGAAGTCACTGAAGTTTAAGCCACTGCAGAAGTAAATTTAAAATGATACTTCTGCAAGTACTTTTCTGACTCACATACCCACAGACATATGCACTGATATGCTGAAAGTACTGTGATACTCATAATGATGAAGCGTCTCAGAAATGTCCCTAAAATATACTTAAAGAATGGCTGTGTAACAAAGCAGCTTCTAGTAAAAAATATACCACTCTAATACAAACCACATCTGAAAAGCCATGAGTGACTCTGCAAAGAGCCAGAGTGTTACATACCAAATGGGTACAATGTCCACCTGTATCATTTATTGCAAAATATTCGCATGCAGAGTGGCACATTGCAATATAACAAAAATACAGCACTTCAAAGAAAAAAGGTTTTTGGTGAATAATGTCAAAGCCCTGAGTGCACTAACAGGCCTTAAGTGCCCTGACTAGCCTCACCTGAGGCCTCCTCGGAACAGGGATTCCATATAAACTCAGGCTGGGGGCTTGTTCTTTTGTTGTTCCTGAGGGGCTGTGTGGTGTTCCTGGCTGGACTAGGGGCTGGCCTGTGGCCCTGGTGTCTCTGGTTGTCACCAGCCTGCCTGGTTGTCACCAGCCTGTTAGTAAGACCTGCTGCTTTCACCTGCCTGCTTGTCTGCCCACTGCCGGTGCTGTGGGATGGCGCCATGTTGGTGAGGCTGCTGGCCTGTGTTGCAGCTCCTCTCAGCTCCCAGCTTGCTTTCCCTGAGGGAACAGCCCTGCTCTTGCTTCTCCCTCATGTATAAACAGTAATTTAGCCTTGTTTTTGTTTTTTTTTTTTTTTTTTTAATGCATGTGGGGTACAGTATTTAGGGGTGTGTGAATTGATTCAATGTCCAAAGATTCCGGAAGCCATATGGTAAAAGTAATGGTTGCCTATTTTTAGCAAGCTACCTTCCCTGCATGAAATGCAGAGGTAGCAACAGAGGTGATAGCAGCTTTCCATCAGGAAGTCAAGCCTATAAAAGGGGAGGCTTTACGTATCTTCTAGAAGGAGTGGAAAAATAATTTAGCATGGATCAGAAAAGACAGCAATATTTGCTATAAAGTTTAATGTAATTTATGCAGGAGAAGTTTTACAGTTCCTTTTTGTGGGCTATTAGGCTTAAGAGAGTGTGCAAATGAGCAGATTAAAAAAGCAGTTTTTGCCCTGCTTCTAAGGACAAAACTAACTTTTACTGGGAGGATGGGAGACTTAGTCAGTGACTCAGTACTACTTATATTTCCTTTACAAGATATTAAAAGGTTTTCTTATGCTATTTGTAGTATTAAAATAGTCTTATCTGATATATGATAAAGCTTATATTTGTTGAAGGATAGGTTACAATAAAGAAAGATAACTTTGATAAATGTAATTCTTATCTAATAGCCTCTCAGGGAAAAGAAGAAAAAGCTGCAAACTTATTTCAGTGCCACAGCTCAGATCTCAAATATGTGATTGCTATCTTGATTTCCACAGCTACTTGATCAACCCACTTTCTCTGAAAAAGGTATGCTATTCTAGAAACTCGAAGTATTCTTGAGTGTTAAATGATAACAGGGGGAGGGCTATGGGTTATTTTGCCCAGGAACTTCCTATTCTGAGATACATCTGTGTGCATCTCACATTAGAAATCAGACTATTTCTTCTGCTCCTCTGTTTATTAAAGCTTAAAGGATGTCATGCCCATTCTTTCACAGGTGGAGCAAGAAAACTGCTTTTTTCTGTGTAAACAGACTTGGACAGATTGCAACAAGCTATTGGTTATTGACTGTGAAATCTAAGCTTCAGATTGAAGGTGCCTTTAATTGCACATGAAAGCAGCTTTTTAGATTGGAAATATGCAAAGCAGATCATTTTGGTCAAATGGTGTATTAGACAATAACTGATGCTTTAATGTTCACCTCTGCCTTCAAATATTGATATCATATGAAAGTTGGCATGCTATAGGAAATAGTGTTTCTTCAAAGTGTTTGTTAAAACAATATCCACTTTTATGCAGGTTTTCTCTTGTTCTAATTCTGGATTTGGTTTGGCAAGTTTAGTCTAGTAAGCTTTTTTGCTCCTGATTTTAAGGCCTTAATAGAACATTTCTCTTTTCAGAAATGCAAAAATTGAAAGGATATTGAAAGGCCTGGTTAAAGACAGCGTAAAGGTACTATGATAAAGTGACAAATTAAGTATCTTGATACAGTAATTAATGACAAAGAGTCTGCTTTGCTGATGTGACATTTTGTTGGGTGACTCATTCTGAAAGCCCTATATCTTTCTACCTAGAGCCTGCAGCATGTCTCTGGCTCCCCTGCAGACTGCCTGCACTGGGGAGTTCAGGAACTGCATAGTCTCCATCAGGCATATCCCTGTCCGGATTCTACTACCCTACTTCCAGTTCAGTCAGGTATCACAATATGAATGTAGATTAAGATTTCATTGCTATTTCTTTGCCAAATGACATCTCACATATTTGCTTTTCAAAGCTTGTATCAGCAAGAAGTTATTATGCTTGGTAACTTCTGCAGTGCTGACAGTAGCAACAATATTCTTCCCCCTAGCACCCCTCTCCCCCTCAAGAACTTGACATCTCTAATAGTTGTTTTTATACTGTTGTGATAGATGGAAATAGTTTGCTCTCTGCCAGGGCAGAAGGGGTAAAGTGTGGTAGGGGAGAGGCCCTGAGGCAGGTTTGAGGAAGACAGGTACAGGGGCTGGAAGGGCGGTTAGACTGGTGAGCTGCTGCTTTGAGCTAGGAGCTGCAGCTCATGCAGGGGATAAGTAGCTCGGCAGGACTTTAAAGAACAGAAGGAACCATTTAGAGACCCAAGGGCACTTAGGTGGAGTTTGCTGCAGCTTGGTCACTTAATTGAAACAAAGGCTGGAAGCAAGGAGCTACACTGTAAAGACAATGGCTGGAAAAGAGTTCCTTGTTAACACTCCTATTTCTATGCTGTCTTCCATACTTCATTAAATGTTTTTCTATTTAATAAGTTAATTATCCTAGACCATACAGAAATAGTCAGCCTTTTAGATATTCAAAGCCTTTTGATCTTGGTTAGGTTGTTATAGGAGACCATTTTGGCAGATCCATTTCAAAGGGTTGGCCAAATTTGGTTCAATTATAGCTGCTGCTATCACAAAGGTTAAATCCTGACCCACCTGTGCTCCAATGCAAGAGTCAGGCTTCCTTCCAATAGATGCCCCATGTGCAGGCAGGGAGAGGACTGTGGCATGTGCCAGCAAGGCCACTGCTCTGGATGATCCAAGGCTTTGGACTGTGAGGTGTAGTGCTAAGCACATCTTTCCTGCAGCCAGGTGGTCACTGACTGTATAGTCTGGATCAGCATAGCATGTTGGCCATGTACCAACAATAGGTACAGCTAAACTGATCAAAACCTGATACCTTTAAATTGGGTAAAGTCAACTCACTCAATAAGATATTAGCAACTATAAAGGCAGGTACAGGAGGAGCAACTGTGTATAAGAAATGTATGAGAGGACCGCATTTCGATTCCCTGTCAGCGGAGGTTCTAAATACTGAATTACCTGTTGATCTCTGATTGTTCTTTTAAGCTAATCAGATTTTTTTGCTGATTCTTTACTATTTCTGCTATGTAAAATTGACCATAAACAAGGAATAAAAGCAAAGCAATACACTCCCACTAAGAAAGAAGCATGTGTAACTTTCCATATATTCTCAAACAACTAAAGCCTTTAATGTAGAAGAAGGGGAGAGTAGGGATGTGAAGCCTGGCCTTCACAATGTGTGAGGCTGTGGTGTGTAAGAAATGTTACCTCAGTTAGTCTACTGTAGTGGTATGTTATGAATACCCATTGTTCTGATGGCCATTTCATCTGACATGAACAAAAGTAATGAGACAAAATACCCTGAATGTTATACTGAATTCAGAAGAGCAAGAGATCATTTACACAGGACAGATGTGTCTTCCTAATTATTTCTGTGTAGTGGAACATTTTACATGCAATGCTAACTTGTAGCTTGGGGATCTTTGGAGATGATCATTGTTCTTGTATAAAGCCTACTGAAATATTTGTATGTTCATAGACCATGGTTTAAGAATCTGAAGCTTTCCATTTGAATTTCCTTGACTTTGTGATATATATGTCATTCTGAATGCTATTTAAACACTTTTGTTTGCAGTATTTTCCTTCTTTCAAAGACTAGAGTATGTTCCTTTGCATGTCCTACCAAATGAAGGCAAAAGAACAAGGTAATTATGTTCAAAACTGTTTTCTTATGCTATTATAAACAGAAAAATTAAACAGTTTAATTCATTTGCATTACTTGGCTTCCTTGCAATGACCTGTAGCAGTCAACAAAGCAAATTAAAGTGGAAAAGGATTGTACTTTTGTAAATATACTTGTAATGCAACCTTGCAGTAAGCTATTAAGAAAAAAAATTTACAACCCAAATCTGGAGCAGCTGTTATCCAGTTAATATTTTACATTTAAAATTGTATAGATCTAAATGTTGCATGAAAGTATTACAAGAAGTTCTAATTTTTCCTCAGTTTTGGGGGAATTCTATGGTCTGTTAATGAGGTAATGTTGAAAATCTGTACTTTTACCCTGAAACACAATATGGTAACATTTTAGGAAGGAAAAAGAGGGATTTTTCATAGGAACGAAACAAATGTAGGAAAGAGCTTTGTATTTTTACTTCCATGTAAGAGCTGTATACACAGGTGAAAAATAATGGAGCAGAGGGCATAGTAGTTTGTGCTTTGTGAACTGGATGTACTTTTGGTGTATGAAAAACATTTTATTTCACATTGCATTGTAGAAAACCACTCTGCTCCATATTTCTCATGTTTTGTCTTCCTCCCAACAGTGCTTATTCTTATTCAAGCTAGTATGACCATTAATTGAACTTCAGTTGAAGAAAACATTTTTTGCAGATTCTGTTGTAGGTCTAAAGAGCACTTCTATAAAGAAAGGTGGAAAAGTCAGAAAGTTTAACTAGTTTACAAGTTGTTCTAGTCCCTAGATGTTTGTATTGAGTTTTCGTACATCACCCTGCTGTCTGAATGCAAGGTCTATGGGCCTTTAGGACTGAAGCTTTCCACTTCAACTTCCTTGATTTATTTTTGTGGTATTTGTCTCTATCTGTTACTGATGAATAATTCTTTTAACATATCTTGAGCTAGCAAGAAATGAGTTTAACATGAATATCCTCTGCCCATTATAGTAAGGTTATATTGTGAAAGAAAAAGATGATTCACTTTCTTCTGACATCAGTCAGAATCTCTGCAGTTTAACAGTGTATGAGGACAAAGGATTGCCATCCACACTGGCCAGGAGAGCAGGTACTTTATTGTTAATCTGTCTTTTAGGCTTCTCTAGCAGATTCTTTTAATCTCTGCAACATTTTGGAAGGGTACAATATTCTAAAACTAAAACTCCTGTAATATTTTCATTTTCAGAATAAGAGTACCACCACTTATCGCAAAACAACCCCAAAATGATTCCAGGTTTCTATTATTTGGTTTCTCCAAGTACTTTCTTTTTCTTTTTGTTACATATATTCTGTATTCAGAAACTTTGTAGACTTTTTCCATTTTCTAAAGCAATAAAAACCCTGGCCCATGAAATATACTGACTTCTATAGTCACAGATTGCAACCACAGCTTGACAAATTAAGCTAAAAAGTTTGGTTTCTAGAATTCATTCTGGGGCTAACATACTCAAATTAATATAAAATATTTGGAAAGTATTTATTTGGCAAGAAAGAATAGATATGACTTTTCTCCCCATATAAATGAAAATGTCAGTCCCAGTTAATCCTTACCTTCTGTCTTGAATTGATACTTACTGCTGCAAAGTATCACTGTTCTCTGTTGTACGCTGTTTAAATGATTGGACTAGAAATAAATTACTAGAGAACTACATTCTGTGTTTCTTCAAGTTTCTAGACACTTTTTTAAAGTGTCTGTATGCACAGACTTCATGAAAACTTTGTTAAAGTGTTTGAGAAGTTTGCCAGTGATAACAAAGAGCTGATGATAGGGAATATATTGTTCAGAATAGCAAACATAAGTGATGTTTATCATCTAGATTCTTAAAGAAGAAGGAATAAGCTGCAGCTAGAGGCTCTTTTCAACATGACAGCAGGTAGCCAGCCATAAAGTCAAGTTATTAAGCAGAGAGCATGGTACCCTATAAGAACACTTCTTATGAATTAGGGAGAGAAAAATCCTGCCTCCCAGCAATGACAAAGGAAAAAATACAATAGAGGGAAGAGTTCAGAGCTTCCCAGAGGAAGAATACGGGTGAGTGGATAAGTACTGTTTACTACCCAGCACATGATGGAAGGTATAATAGCTGGGGCAGGCTGACTGGGTTAGGAAGAATTTGGGAAAGAGTTCTTAAGCGGTTGAGTCTGTGCCAGTTATAATTTTAAGGCAAACCCAGAAGTGTCACAGGAGTCAGTCGAGTCACAACTTATCTTTCTATGAATTGGTACAATTAATGGCTGTTGTCATGGAGCAAAGGAGGGTCTTCAATATTTATTCCCTTTCTAACTTCTCAGCACTTGATTTACTTAATTCTGCTGGGGTCAAGATTTGACCCAAGGAAAGTTTTAATCATTCCTGGAAAAAGGTATACCACTACTAATTTATTTTTCATACTGTTTTGAAAAGAATGTTTTCTTACAAGCAAGTGAAATGGCTTACAATCTGAATCAAGTTGATAAGATATTTGTAGTTTCAGTTGGATTAAATATTTTAGGCTAGTTACCTAAGGAATCTTCATCTTTTGACCTTTTCCACTTCTCCCACCTTCTTCTTTCCTTCTTACTTGAACTTTGGGCCGGTTCTAATTAAATCTGACAAGAACTGAAAATACTTCTTAGCTGTTATAAGCTTCACAAAAATAAATGTCTGCGGAGACAGATGGGAGAAACTTCCGGTACAGGAAAAGCTGTGAGTTTAACCACAATGCAAGAAAATGCATTGAGGAGATGGCATATGATAGCCATATGATATATCAGGTTTCAAGACCTACACTGCTCATACAGCATTCTAGTTAAACTACTTGTAATTTAGCAGAAATGTGAGTGGCTGATAATGTACAAAAGGAAAGAGCCTAGACCAGGCTCCTCTAGCATAAACACTAAATGAGGCATGTGGGCAGTGATGAATACTTCTCCTTCAGTAAAAGATTACATTTTGAAATGATACGCTCTTTAGAGGACACTAACTGTGTCCCAGTATGAGTGTCCAGTCACATTCCTGCAAGCAACTTTGCTTTTCAGACTGTTTTTTCTTCCTTCTTTTCCAGATTGGCCATAGTAGGTATCAAGGTCTCCTTGGTAAGAGCCCACAAAAGATGTCATTAAATGAGAAATACATTCCCCCTACCTTCCTTCACCATGTGGTTTTTATAATCTCTTCAAGGAGAAGTTTTCCTTCAGGAAGGACAATACCAACTGCAAAAAAAACCACACCCCTTTCTCTTCCACTTAAAAAAACCAAAACAAACAAACAAACAAAAATTCAATAAAGTGCCTTGGGAGGACCACATGCAACTAAATAATATCTGTATTTTGACTGGATTAGCTAGCTTATTTCATTGGCTGAAAAATTTTGGGCAAAGTGAATTTAGACATTTCTGAATCCACTATAATATAGCTAGCAGATCTGTTTTCTTATTGAAATTCTATCATTTCCTTCTACAGAAGAATTATCAAAGACAGCTGCCCTTTATTTCTTCATATCATATGTATGAATATTTTCAAGAGACAAAAGGAAAAGTGACTAATTCTGTAAGAAAAATCTGCCCTAGGAAAGATATTTATTTTTCTCTATGGTTAGCTGTACTTTTTTCATTCCCTCCACTCATGATCTGGGTGTTGTTTAAATGGTATCTTGATGTACTCTGATACTCCCAAAAAATTTCAGGATTCCTTCTGGAACTACAACACAATGGCAGTTTGAGCGATGTTCTCAAATTCCCCTAGTATTTTCCCCCTGGGCTCTTGCTTGGGATTATAGCTGTCAAGAAAATAACCTGGAGAGCAGGGAGGAGTATGGGTTTTGTTTGTTTCAGGTTTAAAGAAAATATATCTTGCCATCTCTCCCAGCTAGTTCACATCACTCATTTCAAAACCTAAAAAATTAATCCCATCTCTATTTGTTTCAAGGTATACAGAATGAAGTTCAGAAATCTGGGCGGGGATCATGCTCATACCCAGAAAGATTCATTGTCTGTATTTAGTTCAATTTTTCACTGAAGCAGAGCTATTCCATCTCTGTTCTACAATAACCTTTACTTTTCAGAGTCCAGTATAACAACATATGCCAAGCAATGAGGGGGGAAAAAAATCCAAACCACAACTTGATATATCAGGGAATATTAGGGTACAGAGGCATGAAATTTTCCTTTGAATTTATTAAGAAGTCAATACATTGTTGTCTTTTCCAGCAGTGTCATTCAAAGCAGAGGTTGTTTCTTGTTTGCTTTCTTTTCCTCTTCTGTTGGATGTAGGCTTTCTCTTTCTACTGGGTCAGAGATTTGAACAAGTCTAATGCTTGTTCCAAAAGGGACAGGTCCATAATATCTGAGGAAAGAAGCATTTTACTGCCTCCAAATCTTGTTTGCAACAACAGGATACAGTATTACAAGCAACAGTTCCAGCCATGAATAACAAACATAATTTAGATTACTGTAGGACAGCACAATATGCATTAATAGATAATTGTCTGTTTAACAATTTGCTAAATGAGTAGAATCAGTCCACATGTTGAACTACCATACCCAGTCTTTTCTCCAGTCTGTAAAGAAGATTATTTTTTTCCCATTAAGAACTTGGTGATGTAGAAAAATCACATTATCCAGACACCAGTTACTTATTGTTGTATCATGCCTGATTGATGGGTTTTATTTTACTGTCATCAGATTAGATACGAGGTGAGATAAATTTAAGAGGCATGGGAACTTTCTTGTTTTGGTGTCTTGTGCCTACTAAGACTACCCTTGAGAGGCTAATGAGGTTAATTCACAGCAAGGTGCACAGTAGCTTAGTAATTATCTTAAAAGGCTTGCTACCCTTCTGCTGTGAATTTGTAATGAAGGTATTCTGCCAACTCCCAGAGACAGGTAAACAACTTGTATACAAACTGATTAGCAGTTGGGAGATGGTACCTGCTAGAATAAACAGATGAATGAGTTTTGTTTCCATGTAGTAATCAGGTTAATGACAGCCATTTTGTATGCAGGATTTTCACTTCTTTGACACTGTGTAGACTGCTTGCTTCAGTTGTCTTGCCTAGACAAAAAGCAAGCAAGCTATTACCCAGAGCAAGTGTCGTTCTTCAGGCTTTCAGTAGATTACCAACATGATATGGAATATGAACCTTTCCTGGTAAAGGCTCATCAAACAAGCCAGAAAAGGCTGTGAAGTATATCTGCAGGCAGGTTCACTGAGCAGATAATCCAATTTGCTTATCTTCTGCTTTCTTTGTGCCACCCCATTATCCTGCTGAACTTCTTGAGAATTCATCTGTACTTCACTGTACTTAGTTTCTCTGAGGACTTCCTACAGCAGAAGCAGAAGTGCTGTAACAACTGACAGTGACTTAAAAATAAACTACATGGGCTTGAAAAGGAGTTCAGGTAAGAGGAGTCAGTGTTTTAACTCCCAATAACATTTGCTGTGTGCATTTTGGAAGTGACTCGCAATAGGACTTTGACTTTTTGGAGTTCAGTTGTTTGATAGGCAGTTACTGGTCTAAGAAATGATTAGAAATGATCACACTAGCTGGGCCTCATCACAGTAAGATTAATGTGGGATATATTTTTCTATTGTAAAAATAGTCTGCAATTCTGCATTTCAGAAATATATTCAATCTTTTAACAGCGTATATTGGATTGTATAAACTTTCTCCCTCATTCCCTATTTCTTGATCTCTGGAAGTTGTGCTAATACTGCAACTGGTGAACATAATTTAAGCAGTAGGAAAAAAAGAATATTTTAAGACTAGGGCACTAGGAAGTGAATCATTCAAATGATAAAATATTAAGACATACATTTTGCAGCCTGTGCAACAATGATCTGAAATTAACATACAGCCTTCTATTTGCATGAAATTTAGGGAAAATAGTAAGACTTACTTTAAGAAATGCATAATAGTGAATGCATTTTGTATGCAAATTTACAGCATGTGTCTCTGAAGTTAAGTGTGGCTTTCATCAGTTTCACAGTGTTGGAAGTATCATTTGAATTAGAGTTTATACATGGTGCAGTTGGCTTTCAAGGAATATGCAGTCAATTCTGCAATCATGCAATGAAAAGGGCCATGACCTCATCCATGCTTTGGTCCTTCTGGTGTATTTTAAGATGTTTTGCACTCTGAGGTGAAGTAGTAGATTCTAATACCATTAAGTGCACCGACCTTCTCCTGTTGTCAAGTTGGAGAGACCTTTTTCTGCAGCCATTTTTTCCCTAGGGCCTCCCTTAAGGCAAGTTTTTACCTGGTTTCCATTTTGTAACACAGGAAAAACAATGTATTGTATCTCTTTTGACATTGAGGACACTCAAGTATAATCATGTAAGAAAGGTGCATTTTAAAGTTATAGGATCTTTAGTTATAGAATATAACCAAATGATCAGCTGAGTTGTACAAATATTGTATTAATATTTCTTTATAATTAGATTATTTTTTCACAATTCTGCTTTAACAGAAAATGGTTGAACCCCTATGCAAATGGTCCATACACAAGACTTTCTGATTTTCTTTTTTATTCAAGTTTATTTTTAATCAGCTCTTAAAGTTTTTTTTAAATAGTGTGGTTTATACTCTTTACCTCATATAGGACTGGGAAGGGGAGGGTTGTTTTATTTTCAGTCTGCAAACACATCTAGAATGAGGAATAAAGTTCAGTCGGTGTCCTTCTAAAAAATATTCCTGTTAGGATTCAGTGCTGCTGCCAACAAAATTAAGGGCCAAAGTTCTTTTGCATTAACCTAATCTTCCAGTATTTGAACTGTGAATAATGCACACAATTTTGTGATTGCAATTGATTATTTTTTAAATGCTGAAGAAAAACTTTTCTATTAGCATATATTGATCACCAGGTTTTATAAAAAGGTAAAATTCATAATTTTATTCCACCAATGCCCTGTTTCTTTAAAATTATTAGGAATTTCACTAGACTTTTTTTAGGTCTAATCCTAAATCAAATGCAAAAGGTGCAGAGCAACTTGCATTTGGGCAGTCACATACATGTTGAGAGAGAATTGCCAGATGTTTCTAGCATACCCTTCTCTAATCTGTAGTGTTTTCAATACATTCAGTTGAAGATTCAAAGACCTTTACTCCTCACTGTGCTCACATTTTATTGTCCCAAGGATTCTTCTCTTGCTTGCTGTTACCCCACAACTGAACACTGCTCTGAATGACAGCCTCATTATCTAAAGTTTATTGCAGGACACAAAATCAAACTCAGAGTTATAATGGGAATACATACCCAGCAATACATTTTGCCCTAGTTAGTAACAAATGCTAAGATAATGTGATAGAATAGTACTAGTCAATTCCCTGTGTCAGCTGTAGTCTTAAATCAGATTTGGTCTTAAAGGTCAGATTCCTGTAGCAGTTAACTTTCCCAGCTCTTAGAAGTAATTAGTATTACACAGCCCATTCAGTTAAAAACCCACTGCAACTGAGTCTATCAACTTTCAAACACTTCAAATCATTTTAAATATATGAAAGCTGTATTTTTTCCTACCAAATGGATGTTACTACTTCCTTTCCTATAAATTATGTGCTATGAATTAAAAAAAAAAAAAGGAAAATGATGCCATCTTGCCTTTTTTGCCTGATCAGGAGTATCTTTGCACAGAAGATTATCAAACACCTTGCTATTTCTGTTGTTTTAATGCAAGCCAAGTTATATAGGGGAAAAAATAAAACAATGATAATCTATTTTGAGAAAATAATTTAGAGAATTCTCTTATTTTCTTTTCTAAATGTACACTCTACACTCCAAGAAGGAAATACATATTTTTTCAGACTCATGTTTCTAACGGAAGTCTGAGGTTTTTGGTTTGGTTTTTCTTGGTTTTTTGGGTTTTTTTAGCAGAATGCTCCCATTGCTGTTCATATCAGATGTTCCTTCAACAGAGCTGGCTGGAAGACTGTATCTGTTTGATAAAACAAGCTAGTTTGAAAAGGTCTTATCCATCCATGGGGATCAATACAGGCTACTTTTTTCTTTCTGGATGTTTTTATTAACATTTCCTAACCAAAGACATCAAAGTACCTCTAACTTAAACTGCTGACTTGCAACTGTGGTCATCTTTATTCTGGAATTTTTACTTTTTTCTAACAAAAATATTTTTGCAGCAAAGTAAATCTCCTCCTTCTGAAAACAGCTGTTTAAACTTGTGATTCTGTGCACTCTGTTTTGCTATACTTTGGTTAAATGTTAAAAGTTTCTTTTGGAAATCAATGCACAAACCTAAGCAGTATTTTTGACTGCTATTGATGTTGACTTTCTTCAAACCTGAATCTTTAAAGCCACTCTGTTTCTCATGTTCTGTTTTCCCCATTATTATTTTTATAATGCTTTTTTCTCTTTGCTGTATAAGAAAAATAAACAGGCAGCAGAATCTCTCTGTTCTGCTACTCATATGCTGAACACATACAGTCTTTATGCATTATGACTGGGACATAAAATCCAGCTGGTGTTGATTTCAATAAGGAGACATTGATCAACCATCCTTCCTCTTTAATAAAATTGCAAAAGAATGCTCCCAATTGTATTGACACTGAAGATGTCTCCAAAACAATGAAACTGTAATAAGATGGCAAAAATAGCTGTGCCTTTATGAATGCATTTTTTAAATGCATAAACTTTTAGCAATTGAATGTTCTTTGGCATTGTGTAGCATAGCAAGATTCATGATGAAGAGCCAGATGCAGTGATATGTGATGCATGCTGATAAAAAGCTCTCATAAAAGTACATAGAAGATTAAGCTTCACATACACTAGTATAATTATTTCCTTGTGAAAATCATACTAACCTATAATGTTTCTTCTCTTTTGCTCTCCTTTTTTTCATTATTTTGTAAGTTCATAATTCCAAAAACTCAGACTAGATATAGTATGAGAAGCAACTGTTGGAAACAATAATGAAATAGCAGGTACATGCTAAGTGATCTTTTAGGTCTTTTCAGTATCTGATTCCAGAACCTAGCTTACAATAATAATGCTAAACAACTATGTCTGGGTACAGCATAAAAAGCAAGATTAGTACAAGGAAAACTATCAAGAACAGGCATGTCACTTAACTGTGGTGGGTTAATGTTTTCATCTCAAATACATTTTTTTTAACAATGAGATGGATTAATGATTGTTGGGGGGGAAACATCAATTCATTCTGCTGCTGAAGGTGAGATCTTTCCTCTAGTAAGCTCTGACAATAAACAGTCAATGCATAAACCATAAGTAAATTATGTTCCAGAGCTTGTAAATCTAGTTGGTTTTATTGTTTCCTCTCTTCTTTGGGTCATTTGTTACCCCAGTTGTCATTATTTTCTTTTTTTCTACCAGTTACCTTTTTTCAGAGCCCTCTCTACCCTCTCTGGTTTTTTTGTATACATACTTTCATAAGAATTCCTTTCTGTCTACTCTAAGGTTGTGGATATGTGGAGATGCTAGACTCAATTTATTGCTGGCTGCATTGTTAGTCTTTTGCTTTCATTTTTATCCTCATCTGTGAATAAAGGCAAGAGGCTTTATTCTATTTGCTGGTATGCAGCATAAACAGATTTCAGACTACACAGCAACAAGCGGTTGAAAGAAAAGGATGTTGATTTACTTTCTGCTCCTATTTCACCAAAAGCAAGGATTTTTAATTTTTGTTAGTTTTTACTTAGTGGTTCCCCAGATCTTGATGTATTTTGCAGAGTTTTGTTCTTTGTATTTTGGGGTTTTTAAACTCAAAGTAATTAACTTTTAAATACCTATATGAGTTAATTCTTGAGTTAATCTCGTTAGTTAACTCTTGCTGTATTTCTACAGACCTGTAAAATTATCTGCCTAAAATGCTTGCAATTCTTCTGTTGATAGGCATTTGATCTGAGAAAGGAGTTCAAGACTTAAGTCCCAAACTTTTCTTTGGAAATTTATCTCTTTGGAGATGCTGAATAGTTCTTTTGAAGTAACAGTATGCACTTGCTGGATTTTTTTAGAAGTTTATAAAGAAAGTTAACATTTGCTTTCAATGTAAAATTTATATGCTACGAGTTCTCTAAAATAAACATAATTAATTGGTGGCATACACTGAGAAACAGTAATTCTAAAGAGGCAGGAACTAATTAAATACTCCAAAATGTCATATTAACGATTAGAAATTTTTCGCTGAAAAGAACAAAGGCAGAAGTTGTTAGAAAGTGAGCTCTTCAAACCATATAGTTCTAAACCTAAAAATAATCATCTAAGTCTCACTTGTTTGAACAGAGCAACTTACGTCATTGACACTGAAGCTAATACCAAGAAAAAAAATGTTCATTTGCATTTCATGTAGAGAAGCCAATCCTGCATTCCTTAGGCATCTGTTGACCAAAGGGTGATATCAGTTAGACTAAGGATAATGCCAAATCTGCAGTAATTTCCTTTTTGTGAAAAGTAAATAAATACCCCACTGTACAATGCGATTCCACCTTATGATTTCTGTCAACCTCTACAAGCTGATTTAAGCAGCTCCTGCAATCTTAGTCTGTTTCTTGCCTCTCTCTGTCTCTCCCGTTTGCAGTTTGCTCTCTTTAGTTGTCCTAATCAGTCATTTTTAAGACCCTGCTTTCAAATAGGGAAGTGGAAAAGCAAAAGTGAATCCTGTATTTCCTGGTTTTTCTCTTCACACAGAAAATCTGTATATAAACTTGTAAAGACACCACACAAACAGCTCAGCATAATTAAAGGTGAGGGAGAAAGTGTTTAAGAGTAAAGGGCAGTAATCCTTTAAAATATTTTTGCAATCAGAAATTATCATAGGAATTGCGTAATTTTCTTCGACCCTTTGTGCGTAACTTAAATCACAGCCAAGCAGCATTTACTAGGGGAGTTTCACTTTGTTTTGCTTCCTTTCAATCCTCACATTAATACAGGAAAAGTGTATCCATGTGGTATCCATTTCAGCATTATTTACTATAACTAATCCCAAGTGTGCAATACTTCCAGCTAATGAGCAATATAGTTAAAGGCAGATGCTTGCTGTAACCATGAAGTTGGCATTCATCTCATAGCAACATGTTTAATCTGTGCTGTATGTTTACTTGCTATGCTGGTTGTCAAGTAGTTGTAGTTCTCTTCTGTTGTAGTTTAAATAAAAAAAAAAAAAAGGCCTCCATCTTGTGCCCTTCAGACATACAGAAAATGGAAACTGGTAGTGTTCATCAGTGTTTCATGCATGAGCGGAGAACTGAGGTCTGATTATCCAGAAGCTACTTGAGGCTGCATATCAACAGGAATTTGATTTTTGGACAAAACCATGACACTTATAAACCTGGAGAAGTGAGCTGACAAGTTTAACTTCAGAACCAGTTGAGCTCTTCCATTGCAACACTTGCACAGCAAACGTTCCAACCCATCCCTCTACTGTTTTAACTCAGGCATGATGTTGAGCCTGTGCTAGTCTTCTACAACAAATTGACAAGTGGATATACGCATCTCTACTTAGAATAAACATTTATCTTTTTGTCTCTACCACTTCTTGTCATCTGACCATGCATGAGATGGTTTGGTGCTATGATCTTTGCCCGGAGACTCTCTCTATGCAATTTCGGATGCTTAGAAGTTGGACCATCTTGTGGTGTGCAAGCACAAGATGGTGGGGGACCCCAAACAAATAAGATATCAGAAAGGACTAACAAGAGAAGGATCAATATTTAATGATACCTAATAGAAGAATAAGGAGTAAAATAAATGTCATTAGCCCAAATGGAATGATTCAGAATTATTTTAAGTTAGACAGAAGCAGAGAGAGAAATGATTAGAGAAAAATACTTGAGGCTCAAATGTTAAGAAAATACACATTTAGGGAAGTTAATCTTACCTGCTGACATTGGTGAATATGATTGTATTGCCCTAGCAGACATCCTTTAGCTTCATTAAGCTAGAGAAGAGAGATTGCAGTGGGATGGTAGGAGGTTTTTCCAGGGGCATTATTGCTTTGTATTGTTAACATTGGCCATATAATAATGTAAAATTACTTGCCACATTGGTACGTTAGTTTTTCCTGAATATTAAAGGCTTTGCCATTCTAAATGTCAAAAGCTGAAAGGCTCTGAAAGGATGTCTTTCTTCAGGGTGAACTAAGGAGCTTACAATACAACAGGAACAAAAACTGTAACTTTTGGAAGATTAGCTAAGGTTCTTCATGTTCTCTTAGGCACAACATGAAAAATGACTTTTGGAAGAATATTTTTTAGGTAGGGAAGGATGAGTCTTTCTACTTACTAGGAAGTGGAAAGGTTTACCGGGACTAAAGAGCTTACGGTAAATGGAGTAAGAAGTTCTAGATGATTCATGAAAGAAGTAAGAAGATGGGAAGAGCAGAGTTCTTCACCTGTAGGGAGTACATATAGCAACATGTTTGGCTTCAAGAGGATTGTTATGAATAAAGCACAGCTGGGTTATGACATAAGGAGTTGCTGGTTCATGCAAGATGTGGCAATAGCAACGTATAAATTCATTTGTAGACTGTTGGAAATATGAGAACATATTTGCTCACACTTCCCTTATTTAGTAGTAAGACTAACTTCAGAGCTGACATTTTTAAAGAGTAGAGATAAAAATTAGGAAAGATTCAGCAGTAAATGAAAAATATGTCTTTAGGACTGCAGTCTCATGTTGCATCTCTCTCAACCAGTGGGGACACCCCTGGGGTGCTCCCTCCTGTTATTAAAACGTGAACCATCGGAGTGGGGAGGAAAGCAGAGACTCACGTGAAGCCCTGCAACTGCTACATCCCATCAAAAAATTAGGGGAGAAAACACACAGCAGTGAGTGCAAAGTAGAAAGTGGGACAGATCTACTCCAGAAAAAAGAGAATGAAAAGTGAGTAGAATAAAATCCGTCCAAGGAAAGGGCAAATATATTAAGTAAGGAAAATAATTTGGCATTTCTTTTGGGAAATGGGAAGACAATATTAAAGTAGAAAAAAAAAAGCAATTTAGAAAAAATATTTTAAATGCCAAATTTCAGTCATCTTTGTGTATTTCGTGTATGGTCTCTATGAAAAATTCACACTGGCTTTGAGATTGCTAAGAAGTATGCACAATTGGCAAAAGAGTATGCACAATTCTTATAAAAATATTTGTATTTAAAGTATTGTCATCATCTTAACTCGGTGTTAGTTGTAGTTTCCCTTTTTCTCACGCTAATTTTGAAGGTGATCCTGATTATTAGGTGGGGAATAAAGGAAGGGAAACAGTGCTGAATTGTTCATTTTGTTTCCACAGCTAAGACATGCCCTAGAAATTTGAAGTGACAGGCAGGAAAGGAGATAGACAGCAGATGGACATTTTATTGTTTTGATGTTTCCTTTAGTAACTTTATTCCCAGTTTTGTAATTGAGACTATCTTTTTTTCGGTAGAACAAAGATGATGTTTTCTTTCTTGTTTATTGACATGGATAGGATGGGCTACCTAGGTATCCAAATAAGCAATGAATACCAGAAATTCACTCCACCCACATGTGTGGGAGTGTGAAAGTGTGTGCTTGTTACTCAGCTGTAAGGATCAATTTGTGAGCTGATATCAGGAAGTAATAGCATGCAAAAATAAATTTACTTGCTAGGTATTAACCAGCAAGAAACAGGTGGTTGGAGAAATACGTTATCATTACAGAAGGTTAATGACTGATTAGTCATTACTTAATGCCATTATCAAAATCAAACAAAGTCAAATTTTCTCCCTTCATGTCCTTATATGAAGGGAGGCTGCAAGGTCCAGCACACAGAAAACCAAATACCTGTTGTCTTTGGTACACCTATAATATAATGCTGTGTTTTGCCCAGCAACGTATTGCATTAGCCTTGTTCTGTGAACTGTTTGCTCTTTATTCAACAGATACGCACCCATGACTTTTTTGAGAGTAATATAATAATAACATCAACCATCACAAATTAGAACACATTACTTTCAAAGGGATGCTGAGGCTCTGTTTTGAGATGTGCTGAATGTTAAACAGTCACTAGGGGGATGTAAGAGTTCTGGAGAGAGTAGGGTTCATCTTGAACGAGTTTTTATTACAGTATTAAAACGCTGCTTCATCAATAGCAATTTTTGAACTTTCAGGTGAAGAACTGCACTCCACGTAGTTCTATATAAACTTAAAATGCACTCTCTGTGGCATTTCTTTTGAAAGCTCAGCTGGGTTTTTTGCCCGACCAGTTTCAGGTTAGTTTTAAGCAATAGCTATTTCAGAGTCGCACATATGGTCCAAATTCTGGGAAATGTTTACTCCTTTAACTTATCATTCTTTGTTTTCATGAAAAGCATCTGAAGATCATTGTCACGACCAGCACTTTAACAGCAATGCTCACTGCATCCAGTAAGGGGAAGCCAGTTTTTAACCTCAAACTGTGGCAGATGGACAGCACTGACAAGAAACTGTCTTGTCCATAACTAAAGGCAGATCCATGGGACTGCTGAAGGCATAGGCCTGAAAGGCCACAGTTTAGTTTTGTAAGAGTTACAGTTCCAGGACAGACAATATATTTACTTGAGAGAGTTCAGTACGGTTATCAGTCATAGGTGGATTTTTAGACATGTTTTAATGTTGTCCAGATTGCACAAGTTCCTTGCACCTGTGACTTTATTTTATATAACGCACTATTACCTTTTAGACGAGAGTTGAATTTTACCTGCAACATCAAAGTCCATTTACAAGCTGTCTACAGGCTGAGCTGTTTTTCGTTCTAAAGCATAAAAGAGAAGGATTACTATGAAAGGACAAACCCAGTAATAATGATGTGAAAAATCGACCAAGAAAGCGGAAAAAAAGTCTGAGTTTGAAATGTTTGGCAGAGAATAACAGAAAAGCCTCATGGTCTGGCAGCTATGGAAATGTGTGAACTTGTGTCCAGTGAAAGCACTTAAGACTTATGAATGTGTTCATAAATCACATATATCAATTGTCAACTAAAAAATAATTCTATAGTTCATTTCTCACTCCTGTAATTCAAGAATAGTACCTAAGAAGCTTAGAGGAAAACATGGAAGTTAATTCAAATACCTGAACAAGTCCGTTCCAAGTCTCTATTTGCAGATGTTAACTCAGGGCTTCGTTTTCAAGTAAAAGGTGGTGTTCTGTTCTCCTTGCTTGAAGGTACCTGTTTATGCCAGCTCTCAAGAAATCTGCACCAGAATCTGGCAACCACCAATCCCAAACTCCAAAGTAATGCTTAATCCTATTGTTTTACCTAAAAAGATAAATGAACCGTCTGGAATTTACTGAGGATTCTCAGTCTTAGATGGAACAGACACTGGAAGAGATGCATGGCACTTTCTGCTTTCCAGACATGTATAATCCAGGACAGAGGGCATATACAAAAATATTTACAGTGTTGAACTTCTGTAAAAAACACATTTTTTTTCTATGAAAAATGAGTAAGCAAGAAATGTGTCATTATTTTGGTAGTATTAATGACCCATGATGGAGACAAGTGGTTTTAAAAATGATGGTACAGCTGACTACAAGAGAAGAGAGTTCATTTTTGCAGAACAAAAATAATGTAGATAAGTAATTACACTCCAGACTTTCAACTACAGTGAAGTTGTAATTGGATGTTTATTCCCTCTCCTACAGATCACAAATACATATTGTATAACATGGCTTTATTTATTTTCCAGTATTAGGTTCTTTGTTTCAATATTAACCCTGTGCTGCCTTCAGCTTTCATATCCTTCCTCTAGCCTTCTACCAGTATTACCAAATTTCTTATCTTTTGTAACTTTTCAGTTTTACATTATATGTGGAAAATGATCCAAAGGTTTTTAACATGCATATTAAATGCATGCATCGCTTACATTGTCTTGGAGATATAAATCACAGTCTTGGTGAGATGTATCTAATGTGAATAAGTAAAACTCATCCTTAACTGCACATGCATCTACATCCAATCTTGCATAAAGTAGAATGAAGTATTACATATGGAAAAGAAGCAATGGAAAATAGAGGAGAGTCTGGGTTATTACACATGCATATAAAATATTGATTTGGCCTTGATTAAAGGCCTCAAATATTTCTTGGCTTTTGTGAGACCTTGCCTAGGCTATTTTACTAAATAGTTTTGAAGATTTTAGTTTCCAATTTACCTGTTGATAGATGCTGTAATGTTTATGCCAAGGGACTGGAGATTCTTCCAGAGCTCAATCTCCTTCCTAGCATTTCATCTAAGAGAAGCCCTAAAAGCAAAGCCTTTAACCGGATTTTTTTTTTTCTATTTAGAGGTTTTTATTCTTGTAAAAATATTTTATTAATATATTATAATATTACTTTCTCTGAAATCCACAGGACAAATCCTTGCAAGTTCAATGACAGCTGACTCGAACTTTTACTTTGGTTTAGGCACCCTTGAGTACATTTTTGTTGCATCGTTTTCAAATACTAGACGGCTTTAAAAACTGATGTCCATGTGTAGTGTAGATGATAGAGTGATGATTTCTTTTACTCTTTCTGCTTAAGTTGATGGCACAGTTAATTTTTAGGCTGTCTGTTCTAGGTTTTTGTCATGGAGTAAGCAACTTAGACCATTTCAAATAATTTCATAGGTAGACATTCTGCCACACTTCAAAGGACAACTGGCTCAGAAAAAAAAGCAATGTTATTAAGCATTTTGCACTCTTGTTCTCTGCAAAGAATACTACATATTAGCCTTTTGTTTTTAATGAAAATTCTCTATTGCTTCTTCCTTTTCTCAAAACTTTAGAATGAAATGCCCAAAGTCTGTCTCTTTCTCTTGGCTTTGTAGATGCAAGGTATATAATCAGCATTAGTCTGTGAGAAGTTCTGCATGAAAAATTGTTTTTCTACTTTGGAAATGTTTTGTAACGGTGGCTATGGTACGGTACTTTTAATGTTACACACTTCCACAAAAAAAGCTTTAGATATATTGCTAGTTGCTACCGATCTCACGCTCAGGTTTACAATGACCAACGGTAAATCAGTCACCTCCACCACCACCCACACTTGAGCATTGTCAATACCCTGTTTTTCCCATCTGTCTGGCACTATTTTCCTCAGGCCCTGAATTGAGTTTAACAACTCAATAATTAAGACACCTGGATAAAACTGAGTATGACACCTACTGAATCAAAGCAATGTAATAGTTCTTTCTGCACTTAAATTTTTAGAATGATGAAAAAAACTCAGTTAGAACATAATAATGAGGAAAAACAGTGTCAAATACCCAGCAAGAATCCTTTCATAAATGGGAACATCAGAGGAACATAAGAAATATTGTGATTTTGAGCCCATAACCCTTCACATCTTTGAAACACGACTGCATTCCCAGTTAATCAAGCTAGAAAAGGTACTTTTTTCTCATGTTCTTCCTTCTCTTCCAAGCCGCTCCATATCAGATCTTCTAATGTATGTAAGCCTCTGTCATGTGATCGCAGTAAATCCTGTCTCAAGAGTTTTTGATCAACTGTCAAACAACAGTGAAAATTCAGGTAACATGATGTTAATATAGTTGCCTTCAAGATATCAACATCTGCTCTGATGACATGGCCAACAATTACCCTGTTCCCTGGTTGGTTTTGTTTATGGAAGATAAGGCAACTAGTTGTCTGGGTAGCCAGGCTCTTTTGGCCTTTGCCATCTCTGATACGGAAACTGATCACTCTGCTAATGATGTCCTTCCCTTGACTGAAACACGGAGCTTTTTTTATGTCCTCCTAAGATCATTAAGATCAACGTGGGGATGTGATTTTTCTTTACAATGTGGCAATTTACAGTTCTCTGGCAAAGTAAGAAAAATTTAAAATGGGGATGCACATTATACCACCATGACACTATTAAAAGGCGTAAAAGTTAAATATGAAATCAGGAGCAGAATTTTCCCTGGCAGTGTTTCTTCATAAGAAAGACTGAATGGGGGTTGCTCTGTTTTCTAATTATTTAACATCCTTGCAGAGTGATGCTAGGTAGCTTTTGCTCTATGTGAGAGGTGAGACAGCGCTCAGTAGGGAGGTGAAACTTCTCACGTTTTGTAATTGGCGCAATCCTTTAATCATTGTTCCTTCTAGTAACTGTTTTCTGGAAAATCAGTCCAAGTGATTAATATTTACTCTTTGATCTTGGCATAGCTCCAGATCTAAATGAATGCTGATTCCATTGCTTTTGCTCATCCTCTATTATCTCCACTCAGTCTTCACCATCTGTTTACACGACTGACATTTACAACTTCATGAGAACAATAAAACCAATCCATTCATGTAAGCAGCCAAGGTGCAAGCATGTGTTTATGAATGTGATTTTGTTCTCTCTTTGAGTATACTCTTTTCATTTCTTGTGTGCTTGCTCAACTTTTCCACAGCACTCAAAAATGACAGCCCCAGTAATGACCTGACTTTGTCCACTTCAGGTTTTGGGGGACCTAGACCACAGAGGAAGTCATTGTTTTATTCTTTTTGCTCCTAGCCTTTTGCTCCTGGATCACATCAATTAACAATTAAGATGAAGAGGTACTAAGGCTAGAGTTCACATTTTTTTGCTCTACTTTTCCTCTCAAATACTGTTCTCATTCCATCCCTAGGTTGCCACTGTTGATGGGAAAGAATGACAGTAGAAGAAAGAAATCACATTTTCTTCTATTCCCTTCAAATAATATGCATCAAATTTAAGTCAAAAATAGGTTTGCTCTACATTCCTTTTAT
Source organism: Platalea leucorodia (assembly GCF_965183815.1). NCBI lineage: Eukaryota > Metazoa > Chordata > Aves > Pelecaniformes > Threskiornithidae > Platalea > Platalea leucorodia. The sequence continues at coordinate 66,601,226 of NC_138827.1, forward strand.
TTAAGCACTGCAATACAGATTATGTCAAAAATATATCTCAGAAGAAATATGAAGCTTCCTATGTACTGAGTATTTTTTCTTGTATTATAAAATGTCTCACATTTTTTTAGAAAAAAATTTGCATGGAGAAGGGATTTTGAAAAATGTCCTTTCCTGAGGTAATATATTTTATGCTTATATTTTTATTGCATTTAAAATGGTATAACTTGATTTTGGACAAAATCTACCCTGACTTCATCAAACATACTTGACTTCAGAAAAATCTAGTAACTAAAAAACCACCCCTGTATCATATTTTATTTTTAACTTTCTCTGATGAATAATCTGCTATGGTACCGTAAAAGTATTTTAAAGTGCCCTTAATTTTACTTGCTTTCTGAACCACCTTTGAAAAACTGAAGATAAGATGTATTTCGATAGCCAAAACGTTTTCTGTTTGTCTAGCGTGTACTCTGCTTTGCTGCTGCGACTGAGCTACTGACCTTTATCAGAGTTTTAGTAAAATTCTACTGAGGCTTAGTTTTGGGAAACAGAAAACATGGAAGGAAGTCCATAACTTTACAGATAAATATATGTATTTTTAATAGGTAGGTCAAAACTTCGAGACTCCATCTAGTAAGCAGACTGCAGCTGAGCTTGTTTAATCAAAATAAAACCAGTACACTTACTGAACAAGTTTGAGTACTTGTTCACTACATACAACAAAAGCCAATTTTGGATGTATGTTATGAAATGTCAAATACATAAAAGTGCTTCGTGACACTGAAAAGAACTGTAGTTTTGCCTAAGAAAGCAGCACACGAACTGCCTTGTTGCTTGCAAAATCCATCTCACTAACATGAAAAACAGGCAATCAAAGTCTAAATGTTTAACACAATTAAAAATTCAAACTTGTGATAGGCTAGATTAGTCTGTGTTTTTATTTCTGAGAAACTACTAAAAAATTAGGTTCTTGGTGGCAATTTACTTCTATTTTTCTTCCATGCTTGCATAGAATTCATAGATTATCTCTCTTCCCATCCTTCCTGTCACTGTTTTTGACAGGCACAAATGGCTAAGGAGATGCATGCAATGCAGTTGTCAGCTCCAACAAGATGCTGCCAAGTGTGTATGGGAATGGCTGTCAGTAACAACAGCAGCAATAAAAAAAAAAAGTAGTCATGGATCAGCTGTGAATGAAAGAAGAGTGTTTTACTGAAATTCATTAGATATTCCTTCAACTGTCTTAATATTGCAGTAAAGACAATATTTATTTGTGTGTGGGTTTGTTTTTTGTTTTTGTTTTGTTTTGTTTTTTTTTTTTTTTTCAGAAAAATGTTTAAGATTTATTCTCTGGATGCTGAAACCAGTTCCTGGCTCTGTGGTTATTTAGAATACAATTCCCATCCAACTTCCCCCAAAGTGTTTTCCATTTTCCTTCCTTCTCAGAATTTCACTTCTATTTATCTTTTGGAATTTAACTGGTATGATTCTACCACAGTCACAACTTTCCGTACTATGATCCTTCGCAACTTCTTCATAGCCTGTTAGTTTGCTAGTAAAGTTTACAAGTAACTCTGAAACCATGTAAAAAGCTAGCATTTGTTTCCTTTGCAGGAGAGAATGAAGTGATGGAAAATTTCAGAAGCCTTATAATAATCTCTGGAGCAGGCAAATTTACTAGTCATTGGCTTTGTTTTCGTGTACGTATGTTGGAAGGTTTTTTTAGTTTAGTAGTGAATGGAAAAGGCAGCCACACTAATTAACTTTTTACCTTATTCACATCTATGCATGTAATTATTAGGGCTTACTCATTTAAAAAGCTGCCTGCTCTTGACTTCTACCCTTGATGTTTTTTTCTGTCATGATGTTTCCACTCTAACTGTAAATTGCCACCCTGAGCTGTTTTCTGTCTTGCCTTTAAAAAAAGCAAACGCCCACTGGAGACAAAACACCTTTGCTTTGATTTCAGTGACATGTTTTGTTCTGTTCTCTAAATGGCCATTCTTGAGGTTTGTCTATTGATTAATGAAAAATGGAAAGCATCTTTCACTGTGCTGTGACAAAACTCAGGCAGAGCAATGACAGATGAGTTTCCTGCCTTTCCGAAGACACTACATGCCCCCTTACTGGCAGCATCATGGCAGAAGGCCACCAGGAATAAAAGAAATACGGCAGACATGAATTCCTCGCCTTTTTATGGGAAGTATGTTGTCTCTAACTTGCATTTCCTGACTGTCATAAAAATATACTGATCTACACTGTTCTTGTGTTTCTAAAACACATATTAATTGGCATGGTATGCCACAGACGGTATCTTCAAAGTCAGAATGATGTTACATATCTGTACCCTACCAAAATACTTCTATTCTTCATTGTAGATTTACCCAAGACCTGTGGAAGCGTCTCAATTAACTTTTTTTCCTCAAACAACGTTTCCTTAAGGAATGATGAGCTACTAACTTGCATTCCCCACTTTCTCAACTACTGCCTGCTCTTCATGGTTTTTTTCCTCCCACTTCTTTGCTTCATCAGACTTTCCCGAAGGCGGAGTTTCATTACAATGAGCCACGATGCCAGGTGAGTTGTGCACATCCTTGAGTTTAGTACGGCCCTGAGGGGCCTGCTCCCCGCTGCTCGGAGGCGGCTCCCACCCAGCGTGAGCCCGCCTCCGGGCTGACGGAGGAGCCACTCGCCATGGGCCTTCAGCCGAGGGGCACCCACGCTCCCGCTCGCCCCCTTATTCCTTATCCCCCGCCGTCGAGGGGAAGGGAGGTTGAGCCAGGGCTCGTCCTCCCGCGACCGGCCCGGGGGCAGCGCCACATCCCAGACCCCTCGCCCCAAGGAGGCCTGGGCCTGACTCAGCTCCGACAGCCCCGGGGCGCGGGGGGGCTGCGGCCGGGAGACAGCTCGGGGCAGCCCCTGCTGGGCGAGACGCTGCAGCCAGCGATGGCGCCACTCTGCCACTTCATAGCTGCGCCTTCCCCAACGCCTGCGGCGCCGGCCGCCTCACGCCAGCGCCCCGCGGGGCGGGGCGCGCGCAGCCGCCGCCCGCCAACCGCCCCCTCGGCCGCGACGGCGCCCCCTGCCGAGCGCCGCGGGGCGCGCCCCTTCCGCCGCCGCGGGGCGCCGGTGCCGGCGGCGCCGCCTCCCTCTTGCCTTCCTCCTGCCTTCCTCCCTGCCGGCCGGCGGCGGTGGCGGCGGGAGGCAGGGGGAGCCCGGGAGCAGCGGCGGCCCGGTGGGCAGCGAGCCCGGCAGGCAGGCAGGCAGGCAGGCGGGCCCGCCCGCGTTGACGTCAGGAAACTTTCTCCGCGGCTGAGGCGGGAGCGGGCCGGAGCGGGCGCCGTGTGCCGCGGCGGCGGGACGGCCTCCATCACCTCGCCAGGTACGCGGCGCGCCTCTCTGAGGGGCGGCTTGCGTGCGCGGCAGGGTCCTGAGGCGGTGGCGCGGGCTGCTCACCGTCCCTCCCGGGGACGAGGGCAGCCGGGGACGGGCGCAGCCGCCCGTTCCCCGCGGCCCCGAGGTGCGGTTGCCGAGCGGCAGCGGGGAGGGAGGTCTGGGCGCCTGTTGATCGCCGTGGCGGCGGCGCTGCCCCGGGCTTAGGCGCCCGGCCGCTGCCCTCGGCTGGAAACTTCGCAGCCGGCGGGCGAGCCGGCGAGGCGGGCGGGCCGGGGCCGGCACGGCGGGGTGGGGCGGGCGGCGTGAGTAACGGGGCTTGTTCCCGGCGGCGAGCGGAGCGGGGCTGGCGGCGGGGCGGCCTCGCCCGCCTGCCGAGGCTCGTCTCCTCGGCAGGTCTCACCTGCGGGAAGCGGGAGCGGCCGCGGGTCGTTGGCGGGGCGCACCTCTCCGTGCCCCGGCCCCCGCGCCCGCTCGGCTGGCGGCGCGGGGCGAAACTTGCGATGGGCGCAGCTTGCAGCGGTTTTCTCCGCTAACTTCAAAACCGCAAGGACTTGGGGGTTTTAGACAGGCGATAGATATGCCGTGGTTTAGGGTTTTTTGAATTTCAAGTAGCTGACAATAATCAGATGCCTTTCATTCTGTTGTGGTTTTTTTTTTTTTTTTTTTTCTTAGTAAGTACAGTAAAGCCATTATCTGAGACAAGGTTTTGTTCTTCTTCTGAGGGCTTAGCCGTGGCAGCTCGGCGGTGCTGGGAGGCGAGCCGAGCTCGCCGCTGAGGCCGATGAACGCGCAATTGTTTTAGGAGGGAGGATCTTCCACGCGTAGACAAAGCCAAACCACCAAGTTAATTTTAACTCCGTGGAGCACCCGGGTGTTGGGAGGGTGGAGTACCGGAGGAGTTTGTCGGATCATCATCCGAATAGGAAACTGAAATCTGAGCAAGGACTGCAGCCCCTGGCTTGAAGTCGGGCGAGGGAGATTCAGGGAGAAATTCTCAGTTTCAGGGGGTCTGAAAGTTGTACGATGGTTCTCCGGAGGAATATGGGGAAGCATGGTGCTCATTTAATTTCACCATCCTTGTCATTTATTGAAAGGCACCGAGAGTCAATCAGAGGCCCATGGAGGTTAATTGTATTCTTCGTACAAAGGAATTTGCCCCCTTCCAAAGAATTAGATTTCTGGGGTCTTTTTTGAACTTAAGACAGTCATTACATTTTTAATTTAAATACCATGCGACTCTCACTTTTTAAATTTTCGGTTCCTGCAGTTGCGTTGCAGTTGCAAGTTTTTAAAAAGTCATCTCTTTGTAGATGTAACTAAAAAGTGTTAAAAAAACCTAATAAACTGGAAAGGAAGCTATACATGAAGGTGATTGTGAAGGTGCTTTGAATGTGTGTGTATACATATAAAATGTTTTAGCAATATATTTGGTCTACTCAGTGTAAATATAAATAAGCACCCATTTTGACATTTTATGTGAGTAACTATGAACTTGTTCTTTTAGAAATACTTTTATCTTTTCAGTGATTTTTGTCTCCTGCATGTTAGACTAACTTATAACTTTAGTTGTACCTTTCAATTGTTGTAGTGATAAGCAATGCTTCAGAGCTTCAGACCTCTGCCACTTATGATGATAATCAAAATAAGACAATAATTCACCCAAGGGAAAAGAAGTATCTTTTTCAAGGTCAAGCTTCTATCTTTATAGCAATTTCAAAATGAACAGAAAAGTTTGCCTCATAATTATGGATTCATTTGATCGGTTTGTGGTGTAGTAGTATGTCAGGGACAACCTCTGATATTTGGAGATTATCCACGTGCACTCAGGGAAAGAGGCAACAAAATAGTGGGGGGAAGAAAGGGCAATAATGTAATGATTATTAGTCTTATGCTTTTTGGTACACATTTTATTTTTAAGTGTATGGATGCATTCGTGATTATAGGCCTTCTTAAAGGCATATATTTACATGAAGAGGTTGAATAGAGTGAGTGATTTATGGATTAAAAGCCTAGGAATTATGGCACGGTGTCGAAGGATGCAAGGGAGCAGTTCGGTTTGTGCTTTTAACAGAGCTACTGTGACAGGGATATCAGTGAAAAGAGGCTGGAAATAAGCAGAAGCAAGTACAAATCAGGTTGCCTTAGAAGTAAGGATGACAGTCTTAAACGTGATCCAGCTAGCATTGGGCGAGTCTTGCAAGTGATGAGTACAGAAATAAAAATGATTTATGCCAGAAAAAAAGAGAAAATGCTAGATTGCAACAGTGAACTACACTACGATGTTCTGTGAAAAGCATTTTAAATCACATGGGAAAACACAAAACTGATACTAGAGGACCAGAAGGGAGGAAGATGTACTTAACAAGAGCGGACAATGAGAGTGGTTATTACACTAACTAACAGTTGGTACTGCCTCCTTAGACCTTGGCAACTACTTTGTATTCTTTTCGAGGTCTTTCTTAGAGTTCAGAGATTGTGCATCTACTGCTCTGCAAAACATGCACCTGATGTGACATTTCAGAATTTCCTTTACAAGCTCATTAGAATAATTTGTTAGTCTCTTCCCTGTAGACAAGGTAACATCTCATGGTTCAATAGCAGTGTGTCTGCATGAGTGTGTTCGTACATTTGTAAATGTTACTGGATGCTCTAAAAATCATAATCAAAAGACTTACATGAAGAACTTGAGAGGTCAAATACAATAAACTGGCATTTGTATTATGATTATAGAATTAGTTTTTCTCTTGAGATAATCCCTCAAGAGCGTATTGCTTGAATGTGTCATAGAAAATAATTAGAACTACCACGTGAAATAATTGAAGGCCAACTTCAGCTTGAACTGGGGGACTAACGTAGCTTGAAAGAGAACAAAAAATAAACTACCTTATCCTTGAATTGTTGACATATCTAATATGACTTGCGGCAGGATTCTAATTCTGCCAGTTTTTCAAGAGAGGGAGTAGGGAGCACTGAGAACCAAAAAGTCCACCAGGTTCACTTCACAAAAATCTCTTCTCTGTTAGAATTTTCAGTTGTTGTCAAGGGTGAAATGCGTGGCAGAGGTTGAGGCTGTGTTTCTAGTAAATCAGCTCTCGACACAAAAAATCCTGAATTAGTGACTTAATAGAGTTGTTACATAAGAGTACGCTAATTGGGCACAAATAAACATTTTCCCCATCCCTTTTTTGCCTTACTGTAATCTGATTTTTGAAGGGATAAGTGTCTTTAGAGAATCAGGTTGTATCCCAGAAAAGACCAAACAATACTGCCCCTGTTAGAACACATAGTGCCTCTGCATAGCTACCTAACAACATCCTTTTCTGTTCTTTTACCTTCAATATATGACTTTTCATATAGATATATTTGTTAATATCCTTGTTCCCAATGGAAGGCAGTTCCTTCCTAATATCTCCTAAATCGCTGGGATCAGAACCCTGGCTTTTTTAATGCAGTTAGTCTCACTACCCCACTGTCAGTGCTTTGCTGAAGATGCCCCCTGACTTAAATAATTCATCAAACTGTTTTGTGGATTCGCTGTTGTGGAATAGCCTACTATTACCATATAATATGTAGCCTTAATCTGGGTTTACACTCATGGCCTGTGGTGGCTAGGGGCAGGAGGAAGGAGGTATTACGTTAACTCAATTACTTGTCGTTTTGTGGTCTGTCCTCAAGGCATACACCTGTGACCTAGCAGGAATGGCAGAATGCAGTAGTAGCATTACAGTGAGTTATTGCCCACACTTTTAGTCTTAGGTATGCAAGTGTAGACCTTGTCTGTGCCATTTCATTTGCCCAGGGGCCCTGAAAGAACTCTGGGAATGGTTGGTAGTAGCTCTTACCTCTTAAAAATGCTTTCTACCTCGGCTGCAGCTCCACCCCATCTAATAAGCAGAAGGTCATCTGAAATGCCTCCTCTTGCTGTATGGTTTCAAAACCTGTTTGTTACACTAAACTGAACATCAAGAGAAGGAAGTGATGTTATCACATAGGTTTTATCCAGGATTTCAATAGAGAATTTATTCAGCTGGAAACTCATCATGAATTCCCAGGAAAGAATTTATACTTTCGTTGCCCCTCCCCTCTGCCAGTTTAAGCAGATGTTCTGATCACCAAGCTAAGAGGGTGCTGTGGATTAAAATATTATCCTTTCCTCAGTTTGAAATTACTTACTTTTTTGGGGTGTAATTACATGTTAGGCAAAGAAAGAGAATGTAGAATTTTGTAGCTTAATGAAGCAAACATTTCTGTAGAAGAGACAAGACCCGAGTTTCCAAAGGCCATATAAGTAGTAAGCGTTCACTGGAGCAAGAAGCAGAACTCAGGCTTCGTAACGCCTGCTGTTTCACACAGGCTACTTGATAATGTGGCAAAGTACTACCAGAAAGCCCCTTAGATTAAGATACTGAATTTCTTTAACTTCTGCAAAATTCTTTTCTGTTTTGAAGGGCAGGCATTGAGAAATTCTGTTCATTATTTTAATTCCGAGTCTGACCTACTTAGCTTATTAGCTTATACTGTATATTCTGCTCACTTTGTTAGTGCTGCATGCATTTTATGTCTTAACTCTGAGCTTGCGTATTCAGGTTTTATTCTGAGAATTGAGCTGGGTTTTCTCCATTTTCTATCTCACTTGCAGTTATAAAGATTCAGGAACATCTGTGCAGCCAAATAGTTTGCAGTTTATTCTGTCAGCGATACCTGATCAACACCATTGCCTTGCATGAGTTTGCACAAGTGTAACTTGGTAAACAATTCTCTTCATAATGCACTGGTTGGAGCAGAGACTGCAGCTGGCTCAATCTTACTTTTTTTAGCTCTCTGGAACTAAGAAGTAGTTGCTAAAATTTTTTTGTTGTTGTTGCCAGAAAGTAGAACCATAATCTGTGGAAATTCTTTAGATGTTCTGGTTAGTCCTGTGCTGTAGCAAGATCCTGACCAGTGCAAGTAAATAATACTTTTATTTTGAAAAATGTATGACTTTTAAGGCAAATTCTTTGGCATTCACAAGTGTCTTGATGACTGTTTCTAGCATGCTGTATTGCTTTAGCGGAGCAGGGGATGTGGGTACTCCAGTACTTGGGAACAGATACGGATAGAGGAGCCTAATCTCCAAGGTGCTTCGATTTTCTCATAATCCCTAAAATAACATGAAAACTTTAAAACTGCATTCAAATTCCTACTTATTATTTTTAGATAAAATGAAATAGTTTTTTGAGGACTGCTGGATTCTCTGAAACTATTCAAGATCTTTAATGTGATTTTTTCATTCTTTGTCTGTTCTCTCCATCCCCCTAGTTTTAATGGGGGCAATCTTGGACAAAGGCAAAATACTGTAGTAACACAGTGTGCAAAACAGAACCCTGACTACTACCTACTGTGACATTTAATAGTCTATTCTATTTTCATTTTTGTCCTTTTAAATGCATATGTTAGATTTTCAGTTCCTTCTAGGCAGCATGGGCCATTAGGAACTTAAACATTGTGCTTAAACTTTCCAAGTGATCTACGACACTCTAAATCCATGTAGCCCTTAAAAATTTTTTCAGAGCTCTCGGCAGCCTATGCAAAATCAAACTTGTTTCCACTGGATGAAAGGCTGGGATAAGGCTGCTGCTGCAGTGGGGAAAGGTGGCTGGAAGCGAGATGGGTTGCCCATTCTCACCTCAGTCTTGCAGCTCTCCTTGTGGCAGGGAGACCCCTGGGAGAGCTGGTTTCTTCACAGCTGCAGTCTGTGCCATCTGGGCTTTGGCAAGTAGCTATTTTGCTAGTGCTGGCAATTTCTATCTGCTGCCCTGTGTAACCATTGCTTTTCCTATGCATAAAAGTACCCCTAATATTAATCAATATATTTTCTCTTTTGTCTGATTGAGAACTTTTATTTTTTGTGTGTGTGTGTACATCTCTTAAAGAAGGTATCTCTTGAAACAACAGCATTTTTTTTCTTACTATGTTGTGAAATCTTCTGGAAAGTGGAACAGAAGTGAGGTAACGAGCCTAGATAAAGGACTGTGTTCTCAATAAAAAATGATTTTTCCTGCACTCACATCTCAAAATGTTGTTTGGAACAGCGGTCATCTTTGCATGCCAATTACATTAGGAGTTGTTTAAAAAAGTTTGGTGTGTCCTCAAACCTGTTTTCTTAACGTTTGTCTAGACCATCTTTCCAAATGCCTTGCTGTGCAGATATGTGCTGTCTCCAGTGCTTTCTTCCTACACGCTGTGTTGGCAGCTGTATGCATTCAAAGATCATGAGTCAGGTTCCCTAGCAAAAAATCATAAAATAATGAGATTAAAAATAATATAGGCTTTGTCTTTTTTGAGCATTTAGTATTGTTTTCCTTCTTTAAAGCTTTTTTTTTTAACTATGTAGATCTTAACCTTATTTTATATTGAAAACAGATTTTTTCTTTTTTTTAACACAAACTCAAAATTTAAGAACTTGGGTTTTCAAGAAAAACAGATCTTGTGAGACTTGCCCTAAAATGATGAATGATGGCATCACTGTGTCTGAGCTTCTACTGATACATGCTTCAGTCTTAAATGAGAAAAATATTAGTCAAAAGGTTTCATTTTCATCTGTGTTTATATTCAGATGTAACAAAGTTGCTTCTGCCGGTGGTTCTAACTGCTTGTTCATGGGCTGAAGTCAAAGGAGATTCAGTGCTAGAGGTGAAAATAGTAGTTGATAGTGTATCATCTTTTTCTTCTTCCCAATTGACAAGGTGACAGAACCATCGCTTCCAAAACAGTGGACAGTTGGGGTTACAGCTAAATGGTGGTTTTGTATTGCGGGGTATGGTATGCACAAGTCATACCTATTTTAGAGTAGCTGTAGTTAAAATAACGTTAGAAAACTTGTTAAAACAAAGTAGTAAGTAACAGTGAGAGGTGAAGTGTATGTGATATAATATGATGCTGAATCTTTACTTGGGACAGAAAATAGTAGCAGAGGGCTATGTAGCCAGCAGAAAGACTAACCCCCACCATTGTGCCCCTTAATCTTTTTCACATGTGTAAGCTTTCAAGCAGAGCATACTGTGAATTTGTAAACACAAAGGTCTTTAACATCTGAGATTAGTACAATCTTTTTCTTGATTCAAGCAGGCTAAAAATTGCATTACTAATTTTGTAAGTTATATGTTGTATTAATATTCAATTTATCCTGTTGTGCAAATAGGCTTAGGATGGAAGAAATACTTTTCCAACACATTTTGCAGCTGGAGCTGTTACTAATTCTCTTATCTTTCTGTGCCATACAGTAATTGCACTTAATTGTTTGCCTCTGCTGTTTTTGTGGTGTGAAATGCAGTATGTCAACACTGCTAAACTGCAACATTAGTGTGTATAATGCTAATGTTCTTGAAAGAGATAATTTCCAGATTTCGCCTAACTGGATGAAACAGCTCGTGTAACTACCAGTGCAGTGCTTTATACATCTTCTTGTAATGAAAGTTTGTGGTTGTTTTTTCTCAGTAACAGGTTGTTTTTGTCTTCACACAGGTTTTTGTGTAGTGTGTTGTACTGGTAAGCTAAAAGGCAACATACGTATGGGGCTTGCCCAAACTCCATGTCTGGGAAAGTGGGATGTGAAGAAAGTAATGTTTTCTTACACAGCCACTTAAAAATGTTGGGATTCTCATTAAATTGCTTGCTATCCTCATAATTTAGTGCAGCTCTCCAAAGTTGAGTCTACTTTTTTTTTTAAAAAGCATATTAGTTTTTTTGGGGGACCAAAAGGACTCACCTAGAAGCATTCCAACTTGTAAAAATGATTCTACAACCTCCCCTCCCACCCAGTGCTGTGATGGGAGCTCTACTTCTGCCTTAGTCCCCACAGGTTCGAAATCATACTTCTTAAGAAACCAGCCAGTCTGGGAGAGGGCACTTGGGAACTTCATAGTTCCCAGCTTCAGTTCTCTCAAAGACTTTTGCTTCTGCACTGAAAGACAGCAGAAACTGCAAGCTGCATTTTAACCTGCCCGTACTGACTTGCAATCTCTTATGTTTGTCACAAGTAGTCTGTCATTAACAGCAAATGTAAACTAGAAGAGCATATGAGCTATTTATTGTTTTCTCTTCCAAAATAAAACACTTTGCCCAGAGGTCTCAGTTTCATTCCCCATGTTTTATGTCTGAGGATATTGAATGTAGCTATTAAAGTGCTAGGCTGATTTTGTATTAGTAATTTTCTCCAATATGAAGAGTAACTTTTGAATCCAAATCATTAGCTGTCATTTCAGCCATGTGGTACTGAATAATGTGCTTGCATTGGTAATGTCCACAACTGTCAGTACAGTTACGTTAGCTGTGGTCAGCGTCTATTTTTACTGGTTTTGACTGGGATGGCATGAGACAGCTGATGGCTACAGACATGGCAAATCTGCCGGCGTGGAAAATTCACAGAGCAAGCACAGTCTACATAAGTAGCGTAGTAATCTGTCAGGAAACTGAAGTGCAGTTGACAGCACTGTTGATTGTTTCTCTTAGAAAAGTGCTAGTATTTGCTTTGCTTTTGTACCGATTGGCAAAGCAAAAATGATTTTACTGCACAAGTGACATTGCTGCTGCAAGGAAGGAGGATATCTGTATCACAGTAGGCAAGGATGGTGTGCTATACTTTTAGCTACTTTAATGCACAGTGTTCTGTATTATGTATGTTTACTGTGCAGTCTTGCACAAATGGAGTAGGGAATGGCTGGTCATTATCTGCAGCAGTCGATGTAAAATTGTCACACTGTTTGGATTTCTTCTTTTGTTGTTGGGTTTTCTGAGGGGAAGAAGAAGGAGGGGGTGACTACTTAGCAATAATGTGATGCCATGGTACCATGCTTCATGTAGCTATGCATTTAAAATAGATAATAAAGAAATAAGGCAGTGTATATTATATAGACTATTCTATATGAGCATTTTGTATCTGATGGCAAGCATAACATGTACACGCTAATACACATACTTCAACTTGTTCCCAGTGTAACTGATGGCCTTCAATCATACCTGTCTTCAAAATGCAGAATAATTTGCGCCATGAATTCTGAAACCAGCCTCAGATTCAGAAAAGATTCACATGCTTTAGTGAACAATTTGCAGAGGCTTACTTAAAAGTTTGTTTGTCCCGAGCTTGAGCCTAATAGGATAAAGGATATCCTAAGAGAAAAATGTTATTTTGTTGGACTACAGTGCGTTTACAAAATGTCTTTCGTTATGTGAATTTTAATCCCGCATTAGTCTGTTTTGTTTACTTTTAAATTCCTGAATTTCATAAATAAAGCAGCAGTGTAGTCTTTACTTTTAGATCTCTAAGGAAAGAAATGTAGTCACTAGAACCTGATAAAAATAGATGCAACATCATTTGTTTACATATTTTATTGAAAGCCAGATGAAGAAAATGACAGAGAGCTAATACGCATGAGAGATGGTATTGTGTGGGGAAAGTGAATGATTTTGAAGTGCTAATAAATGAGGCTTTTGATGAAGTGGAACATGTGTAGCTCCTGTTGCTGGCCAAGCTGATCATTTAAAATGGAGTAGAAAGCTTCTTCCTATGGAGGCTCTCTGGCAACAGAGACTTTTTGGGAAGACTTTGTGTGTTTCATACACTCCGTGTATCCAGATATCTTTGCTGGTCACTGATTCTCTGATATTTTTAAGAATTTCCTCATCTGTGATACCTGTTGCCTGCACCTTAACTTGTTGCAAAACCCCACTCCTGGAGGAATCTGGGATACCTCAAAGAGCAGTTCAACATCAGAATGAACAGTCATCATCTAAGCTCTTGACATCCAGAATACAGAACCAGGTCATGTTTTGATGACTTAAGGATATTGTACTTTATTATGTAGGATTTTTCTTACCACTCTTGGAGGATATCCTGAGTTTTTATAATTTGGTGGCTTATGAAGAATTCCTAAATAAGATTTTCTTCCCCTTGCCATTTTGGAGTTGTGTTTCCTCTGTAGCATTGTTAGGCTTGATTAGGATCTAGGAACTTTGAGTCGTGAGTCAGAAAAATAAACAAAAGCTGAGCAAGCAAAAGCTGAGGAATGCAAGAGATTTTTGGTTTAAGTGTAGTTTAAATCCTTTCAGCTCTGAATGAGCGGTATAGTTTCCCTCCCCTGAATGCACACCTTTTCCTTTCTTTTTCCATGTCCCTTTCCTTCTCTTGCCCTTGCACTTTCAAAAAAATCATGGAGGACAGTTCTGTTATGCCTTCTTCAGACAACTTTGTGGGATATGCCTAGATGTGCTTCTTTAAAAGAGCCTGAAGGGAAAGCTTTCAACTATAACAAATCTGTCGTGTAAAATATGCAAAACAGTAAATATGCATATAGTCATAAACCCTAATGATTCCGCAGCAGTCCCTTATGTACTACTTACTCGGAGAATTATCTGTGTTTGGACTCTATGTGCTTTTCAATTTGGGATTTCAAGTTTTTTGACATTGTAACTGAGCAGTGATTAAAAGGTATGAAGAAATGGACCATAAAATAGATGTTTAGTGAAAGAAAAATAAAAGCATATTTAATAAGATTAGTGGAATATATTTGAGATGTGTTATGTTACTGGCATACCCATGACTGCTTAAACACTGAAATAATCTGTTGCTATTTAATCCAAATCAATTCCATTTGCTAGGTCATCTGGAAGTTACTTTTGCTGAATAAAGTTCTTAGTTGCTTAGCCAAATGGCAGGGGGAAAAAAAAAAAGTCAAACTACTGAAGAAACATGCCTTGACAGTAAAGAACCTAATAAAATGCTAAAGATCTCAGTTCTGAAAGAAATAAGTGGTTGGCTGGAAAGAATTGCTTTGAATATTTTGAATTCATTATGGTCAATTTTGCCAGATGCTCTTGAAGAATATTTGTGTATGTTATTTACTGTGGTGTTTTTTGTGCTTGCTGCAAGGCATGTATACTTCTGGGTAATTTGATCCTGTTTGTTTATGGTCTAAATACTTCTCCCCCCCCCCCCCCCCCCACCCAGCAGCAGTATTCAATTGTGTATTATGTTCAGCTGCTTCTTAGAAGACATGATGCAAATATAAGTCCCAGGCAGTGTTTGTGTAAGGTAGAATGAAGTGTATTTTCTTCTTAGCTAGCAAACTTCTTTTGAATCTTGACATATCTTGACAGATTTCCGAAACTTGCATTTCACTGTGTAGCTAGGAACATTTTACAAGGTAAGATCTTTAGAGAGATGTTGCAGCTCAAAGGCATATTTGTAACATGTCTGGAGATGGCAACTTATTAACTGTACTCTCAGCCTCTTACACTGTGGAGGGGTGACTGGTAGAGAGCTTTCTGCTCTGTCCTATGTTGTCACTTATCTGGAAATGTGTCAGTTATTCATTTGAGCCTGCCCTGGCATGTGGATATTAGGAAAACCTATAGGTATATATGGCAAAGTATTGGCTAGTGCAACAGCTGATAAGTGAAAAACTGTGTTGTGAATGACTGCAATTACATGGTTACTAGTTCTGTTTTGTGATGGATGTATGAATTCTGCTCGTGTCTGGGCTTTGATTTCTCAGAGTATGCTTGGCTTGGACATTCACACCATAGTTCTGTAAGTCGTTGGAGACAGCAGCAACGCTCCTGAAATGGTGGTTGGAGCCTTTCTCAATCCATTGCCACCCTTTTCCTGCCTGCTGCGCCTTTCTTTGGTTACTGGCTCAGGTTTTTATGATACGGCATTGGGAACTGGATTAAGTATGACCAAGAACTGGGAAGTGGGAGGAATAGGTCCATTTATACATGCTTGGTCTGATTGTGGAGCAACAGTATAAGATGCAATAAAGTTGCTTTTCCCAGTAGATAGAAGCTAAGCTGCAAGCCTTGGTTCAACATACGCAGGTTTTTTCACTGCTTGCAGTGTAGTTCATCACTGACCTGACCAGAACAGATTCATCCATATAAACAGTCTCTATCTGGCCTTCACTGATGTAGTTTGATACTCTTCAAGGCACAACCACTTTAACAAGTGAGGATAAACACTGCTGTATTGTGGAAAAACCATAAAGCCTGTTGTTACTATATCCAGTTTATTTAGCTTTGTCATAAATTCAGGTTCTGTGTGTATTAGGGAGGTTTGTTTTGTTTTCCTGCTGAGCTCCATCAGAAAAAACACAAAAGCTTTTTTCTTGGCTCTTACCTACCTTTAAAAATGGAGAATGCATTGAATTCTGAATACAACAGAACACTTATTTTATCCATTAAATATGAATAGAAAAGAAACAGAAATTGAAATCTTTTTAACTTGTTTTCTTTGTGTTTTGATTACTTGTTCTTTTTTAAATGCAGACTTCCTTGATTGGCCCTGGTAACAACTTAAAGAAGTGAGGTTGATGGTTTTCTTTCCATATTTTTGTTACTAACATAATAATCTTGTATCGCTTACAGAAAATAAGTATTGTGTATTCAGTGCTCTTTCCGTGGCAAATAACCAAGAATGTCTTAATCTAACCTATATGGAGTTATACATTGCATCGTGATAACCATCAGGCTGACCGACCATTGTGTAGATTGAACTTCATGGCAAAAAATGTGTGTTTCTGAGGTACTCCAATTATAGCTGCAGTGGTAATTTCATTCTCTGTGTGCTTATGCCTGACCTTGTTCATCAGAACTACTCAGAAGTGTCTGAAGTTAATTTGCAGAATTTTGGTCCCAGATTTCATATAAGAGATTAAGAACGGGTTTTATTTAAGACTGCTGTTTCATGCTATTAAATTGGAATTAGGTGAATACTGATCTCTGTAGAATGGGACCTAATATTCTTGTTGTCACTGTTTAATAGATCAGTTGGGGTTGGATATCATTATGTAGACTGTTACCGTGTCAACTAGAGTAGATTCATAGGCTGTAGACTAGATTCGTAGGCTGATGGCTTTTCAGGCCAGAGCAAACAATGTGGTGGTTCTGGCTTGTTCAGTGACCGTTGGGGTGGCTCCCCCACTCACCCCCAATTAAAATATGTTATAGCTAAAGATACAATTTTGACTTTGAATCTCCACTATTTTAAGTATTATCATAACATAGAACAGAACATGCCAGTACTTAATTGCCTTTCTGAGGATTTTTTTACAGTTGATGGTGTTGCTGCTGCTTAAATAGGGCTTTTCTATATATTACTTCTGTTGCTTATTGTTTGCTTCTTGTTAATTTTTTGTTTATGCTTGGAGGGATTTTTTTCCTTCCTATGATTCTTATTAATTAGATAAAATTTTAAAGCATTAGATTTTGTTTTCATGTGTTTTCTTCAGTTGCCTGTTTCAGCTGCAGGTTTTTTTTTTTTTTTTTAATGTTCTCTATTATTCCCTCTATACCTCTATTTCTCCACCACATTTTTGTTAACCTTGCAGATGCGGGACTTAGTCACTGATTCTTGCAGTCCTGTTTGCTAATTTCTACAGTTCAATATCACTTTAGTGTTCTTCTTCTTGCATTGAAACTGTATGCATATGTCCTTCTGCATCTCTCAGTTCATTTACAGAAGTTAGTGATAACTTAATTGATGAAAGCAAGAATCCGAAATTTGAAGGAATATAGGCCACATTTCGTCATAGCGCCTGATCCCTACCTGTGATTCCTCAGGAGAAAACAAGGAATAGGTGTGACTCATAAACACTGGATTACTTTCATGTCTCTCTCTTTTATGGCTTTTTTGATAGAAATGCCGCTGCGTTGCCATTGTAGGTCTGACTCTCCAATTTTAACCAAGGATGCAATTTCAGTCTCTACTGTGTTTCATAAATAACTCTTTTCCCGTGACCACTCTGTGACTCTCCACATCCCCAGATTTCTAAACTGGTTTTTAAGATATGAAGCAGATTGTAGATGATAAAAATGTACCAAAACCTCTTGGGTTAAATATGATCTGGTGCTCTCCTCTGGATCAAAAGATGAATCCTATTCAAAATTACTTTCCCTTCATCTGCTGCATTGCAATGATGTCATGTAACAGGACGTTTTTAACCTCCTGTGATTTTTTTAATACTTAATATGTTTTACAAAGGAGGCTTTTCCTATTATTGTTCTCTTGTCTTCTGTAATGAGAAAGACAAATGTCCTGAAGAAAACACTATGTATAATTTTAACCGGAACACACTGCTGATCTAAATAACGCGTAGGACTCTAAGATGCAAGTGTGATAATACCACAAGTTTCAGCAAGCCTTTCTGGAAATTTATGGTAACTATTAGGGCCAATATGCTTGAAGTATGATTTTTCCATTTTTCAGGTTCAAAGAGAAAACAATCGTTCAAGTAAAAATAAACCTGTAGAGTAGAATTCTGTCATAGCAATAATTCTGTGGGGTTGTTGGTTTTTTTTTTGGTAGAGTGAATGCAAAATGCTAATCCTGATGTCCTGGACTTGGAAATAATAGGGTCATACTACTAGTGTCACAACTGGCAGTGCAGTGTCCTGCTGCTTTTATAGTCCTAAAATACGCACTGAGTGTGGTGATATCTGTGAAAGGAGAATACATGGGATTCTACAGAGCTCTGGACTGAAAATGTAAAGAACATGATGAAAGATCTCCTTGTGGTACAAGAAGGATTTAAAAACAACCCCTAGCTTAAACTGCACTAGTGAAGAAATTAGATATTTTGATGTGGCAAACTGAGAAATTGGTGGCAGAGAAATAACAGTTTTTCCTTTAAGATTCCTGCACATGCATCCATTTAGTCCGTTGGTTAAGCCAATGACAAAGCTTGAATTTATATTTATTGCCTGGAAACAGAAAATATTTTTAAGTCTGTCTGCACGTTATATCCTATATGGGCAGATGACACAAGTTAGTGGTTACCATTAATATATACCCAGGGCTTTTTTTTTTTTTTTTTTTACATTCCAGGATTGTCTTTTCTTTCAGAAGACAGACTTGCCTCTTTCTCTGCATAGGATCCAAATCTGTGTAGCACCTCAGGGGCATTTGCCACGAAACAGGACCACCATGTTTTACTCTATCTAGCACAACATCTCCCCACCTCCTCAGTATAATGGCATGTGTTTGTGTTCTATTGGTGTTGGAGCTCTCACTCAACTCTTTAACTAGCTTAAATGAAGGATTCTAGATACCTTTTATCAGTATGACTAGCTGAACTGTGTATTACTGTCAAAAACATTTCAATTAAAATGTAGATACCTTTAAAGGTATGCAAAGTGTCTATTCTTACTTACATTTCAATATTTCTAATTGATATTGACTTAATACTTGATCACCTCGATCCTGACTACTTTTAAAAATTATTTGTTAGTTATGACAAGTAATCTATTTCAGTCACTTAATTTGAAGGAGCCCAAAGGAGCCTGATTCCAAAGAACATTGAGAACCCCTCTCACTGAATATTGGGGATGTTAATTTTGGTGCAGACCCTAAGTGGCTTGTGATATTTGTAAGCGTCAGTAAAAAAAAAATAAGTCCTTAAAAAGGAGAAGACTTGGTTTTTATAAATCTAGAATTTGCAGTCCTGTTCTGTATAATCCAGGAGTAACAGAAGTATCTTTCCATGCTAGCAAGCAAGTACGTTATGGTGTACAGTCCACAATAATGAACAGGCTAACATAATTCTTAAGTGGTTGTGATTCATTCAAGGAGTTGCTTTTGTTAAGATAAATCTGAGTAGTTTGCAGTTTCATAAAAGTGGCTGGCTGTGTGTGGGGTGTATCTTATGAAGATTTTGATTTGCAAAGCAGCAAAGCCAATATAACTTTGTTTTGTCTTCTACTGCTTCTTGAATTGTTTGTTCATGGCCATAAACCTAAGGTTTATTGGAGAACGTATAGTTATACTATACAAAAGATTTTTGCTGAAAATAATATCTTTAAATCACTGCAAGGGTTTTTAATAGTGCATGCGGTGCTTTGTTTCATGTGTCTACTTTTAGTTCTATTTGTTGAACCCTGACACTCATTGCAGCAGTATAACATGGATAGCAGGGGCTTAATAGGAGTAAAGAAGTAGGAAAAAAGTAGAAACAGATATAATGACAATTTTTGTGATTCTATTAAGCATCTTCTAAATTAAGAAAAATTGTACAGTCCTGTGCTTGAGGTTATGAACTTGCTTATGGATCATAAGCACATCACCTTCTGGTTTGAGCAAACCAGGTGGGAGACAGCTCCATTCCAGAAATAATGCATGTATACCTCCACAGTCATGTTGTTATGCTTTAATATGCTCTAAGACAATTCGCAAGCGGGAGAGTGTTTGACATAAGGTGGTAATAAACAGTGTGAAGTTTCAGAGGTCCCATGGGTTGGTTAGGATTCAAAGATTCATGGCATCAGCCCCAAATGAGACGTTGAAAGGCATCCCATGGAAATCTCTAATTTCCACGTTACGCCTGTTTATTACTACCCCTCTGTTCCATTTATATTTTTGTATTTCTTGGTGCAATGTCTGGCTGTCTCTGCATCACTTGTTCTTAGTATATGAGTGTGGTCAGAATCTTTTTGTAGCTTCTTGACAGGTATTATTGTTAGAGTTGTGTTAGATTTTCTAGCACTTGTGTCATAAGATATTTGGAGTAACTTATGCAGTTATAAGCTATTTGGAGTAACATGTTGAGAGAAGCCTTTAGGTTCATTTCCATATTACCTAGTAGGTTGTAATTTTAATGAGGAAAAAGAGTTTGTATGTTAGGCTGAGGAAAGCTGTGGGTTCATGTAAAAACTTCTGTCTGTATTGCCTGATGCTTGCTTTGGACTCCCTTTGCGTACGTAGTAGCCTAAGGATTTGATGTGGCTTCTCTATGGGGTGGTATTTTTTTTTTTTTTAAAGGTCTGTGTACATGCGTAAGTAAACATGCTCCCAGACTGTTTGAATTAAATAGTTGAATTGAACTGAAGAGTTTGAACTTGCTGTGTGTGCCAAACAGGAGGAAAATGTTAATTGGGGAGATGGCAGAGCAGAGGTTTGAGGAGATCTAGCCATGAGTATTGGTGTATTTCAGGTAGTTGAACTGCGATTTACAGACAAACAGAGCTGTACTATTTTTAAGAATAGATACTTCTACAAAGCATAAATGTGCTATCCTTCAAATATGTGAAAATGCTAAAGAGAAAATATTTACTCAAATTATTGACTTTGTAACAGAAAGCAAACAATGTTTTGTTTTTTTAACTGCCTCAAACTAAATATTGAAAAAAACCTACTTGTAAACACTGTGCATTGGCCTCTTGTTTACCTTGGGAAATTGGTCAAATTATTGCACTGCACTTCTGTATTTTTAATATTTTTCAAAAGCTGGATAAGAATATGGCTATAAAAACATTGGAATTGGTGTACCTACAGGGTCAACTAAGAGCCTATAGTGAGGGAAGGTAGTGACTGGAGTGCCTTAGCAGGAGTTGCAAGCTCTTAAATCGGATCTATTGCTGATGGAACAGTAATGTATGATCACAGCATTAGTTGTCTCACGCTATGGCTTCTCAAAAATGAATTTTCATTCTCTATCGCTTCATTTGCAGCTTTCAGAAACTGCTTTTTCATTGAACTGTATGACTGGTTTTTGTGACTGAATATATACTTGTTATTCTGGAAGCATCTTACAGTGAATCGTAGCTGGTCTACAAAATAGGCTGAAACTAGATAATAATTTTAGTTATGAATTCTCTCTACTAGCAGTGGTATGCATGTGCACATCATCAATGCAGATAGTAGAATTTTACTTACTAAGACTGCCAAACACTTTCCAGTATAGGATGCTACTTTTAACATGACCTTTTGCTAAACTTTTAACTTTTCTGGTCTGTTACTTGATTTACATTACTAAAAGGAAAAAAAAAATATTCAGAAAAGTAAAAAAAGTAGAACTCTGTAAAGCTTTAATTTATAATGGTTTGGTCCTAGTTGTAAAATCTTAGAAATGTCTTCTCTGAAAACTTGTAATGAATTAGTGACATGTAGTATCATTTTTCTCTTAGCAATTCTTTATGGGGGATATGTTTTCTACTACTTTTGATTTTAGGAAATTTGCAGAATTCATCTGTATATGCTAACATTTTCTTCAGGTTCATATCTGGAGTAATCATACAATATAATTTGGAAGGGGCTGCTAGAGGTCACCTGTTTGCCCCTCCCATACCAAAGTGGAGAAACTGGGCCTGTAGTCAGAAAGAGATCAAACGGTTCGACTCGATGATCTTAAAGGTCTTTTCCAACCTAAATGATTCTGTGATTCTATGATAATGTGGATTAAGATCTTAAGGCAGAGAGCCTGGACCTGGGAGGAAGAGAGAACTTAAATGAGGAGCCAGTACTAGGTCAGATAGTAATTTTGAGGGGAACAGAAAAGCAAGGTCCGAGAGTATCTGTTCAGAGGAGGTAGATATCATGTGAGAAACCGGTAGTTAAGGCAAAATTTAGACTTTTCGGGTAAAAAGGCAGAGATCATGAACTGAGATGATATTAAAAATGGCCAAGGAGCCTTTGTGTGGATTTTCTGTAAGTGAGGAGGGACTGGGAATCGGGATAATCATGGGGCATAAGAGGGAAGGAATTCATGCAGCCAGACTGGAGCACAAAAGATACTGGAAAGGATTTGAACAGAAAGGGTTAGTCTTGCATATGATGGGAAGACAGAACTTTGTCCTTGAGAACTTATTGCCCTCTCCAGAGCCTGAAATGGAACTTAACCAATCAAGTATTACTCTGGAGAATGTCATTTTTCTCCCCATTTTTCCTACTTGATACTGGTCAAGATGCTGTAGTAAGCTTTTTGCTGATGTTAGGAATACTTGACTGTAGCTTTTGGCTCTGATTTGAGGAAGTGCTGACTCTTATACCCGAAATCAAGGGCAGCTTGCTTTGAACATAAAGTACTCCATATTTTATAGCTCTTTAGGAAATAACACCTGAGGGCTTAGACACACATTTCCTTGGCACGTAGTTTCTGTAGTTTCTGCCAGGGTTTACTACACCTGCAGCAAATCAGTTGAATGGAGCGTTTGAGTGTAGCTGAGTTTAAACTACCTGTCCCTAGAGTAGGCAGCTAAATGTTTGATGATTAATTTCAGATTGGGACCTCCAATTCTTTGATAATGTTGAATAGAAGCAGTGACTAAATGTAAAATGAGGACAACACTGGTTTTGAAATTGAGTTTTAAAATGCATTGAAGTTCGTGGGCCATAAAGTGCTCTGGTGAGAGCTGCCATAGAGCTTTCTCTTGCGAGCGTCCTGTCTTCAGACTCTGCTTTGAGGAGTTTGCAGTAAATAATGGACCATCAAACAAGTTGCCCATTTGGTGAACAGCATCCATTTTGTGTACTGAACGAGGCAATAGCCTATAGAAAAAGTCTTTCGTTACACAGTCACATACTGTCACGTAAGGAATGCCAATTAGGATCACATAGACAACATCATTCTGCCATTTTACAACTTTTGAGTGATTACTTACATTGCTCAAACCTAGCATGTAGTACTTCATGTACAATTTCGGAGACTAGCATAACCGGTCATTCAGATTTTTAAGAGGATAGGGCCTTAAACTGGACTAGTGTGATAGAGGGCTTCTGAGTCAGTTGTCAGAAATACTGAAGTCCTTTTCTTCTCCTGGACTGTGCTGCTGGCCAGGCTTGCCTCATTTGAAAAGGGAATTGTCAACTGAAGCATCTGCTTCCAAGTGCTCTGTTTTCTGCTCTTTTAAGAAGAGGCAACCTCACTATCTTAGGGAGGGATTCCTTCTGTCTTTCTGTTGTTCAGTCTGTGCAGGTTTATCTTTATTTAATTAACAACATAGCTTCTGTCAGAGGGAATATTGGTAAATAATGGAAATGTAAGAACTATGCAGAAGCCTGTCTTGCTTGGAATACTTCATATGTTCTTGTTTATAAGATGTTACAGTTAATGCAGTTGAAAGATTTGACAGTCACAGAATTCTTATTGGAAAGCTATGGCTATTGCCCTTACTTGTGATTTTTTTAAAATAGTTTATAGGGATTAAATTATTAATGGGTTTTAACAGCAAACATTTCTGCAGAATCATTGTTTCGACATCATTTGTTTCCTGTTCGATGTCCATGACTAATTAGCTTATTAAAAAAAAAAAAGTCATTGAGCTAATATCTTACAGAGAAACCTCTGATGTTAGATTTGATCCCCTAATTGCTCTTATAATTGGCATTCATTAGAGCTCTTTCACAAGTCAGGGCAATAGACCTCCTTTGTTTTATTTAGAATGTTGTAAAAACAATTGAACTGGCAGCTGATTCCAGTTTTCTGTTCAGTAAGCAATTTTGAAAGACTGTGGGCTATACAATTGTCTGATTTGCCTAGGTTGTAAAAGTTAAATGTAGAGAGAGATGAAATTTCAGCATATGGCTCTGTATTAGCAATTACATGCATTAGTGGTTAAGCTGGTGTATTGTGTCTGCTTTATAAATGTTTATATTGCAGCTTCCTACTAATAGATGTTGATGACAGCCAGTGTTACAGAGACATAGAGTAGAGCGTATGGCAGTGATCATTAGTTATGGCCTGGTAAAAAAAAAAAAAAATAGCTACATGTATTTCGTAGCATATCCAGTCCTAACCCATGCTGATAGGAACATCAGTTGTTCTGTTGTTCCTTAATAATTTAACACGAGGTCATTGTCAATTGGGATGTAAATGTTTAATTTTTTATATTCAGCATATTCAAGTTTTAGAACTCTTTAAACGTAAGCAAGCCTGGAAATAAAATGGTACTGATGCTTACATAAAACTTGTCTTATTCATTCTGAAATATTTTGGAATGTTTTCTGATTGCCTGAGTACATATATAAACGAAATATACAGTCTGTTTGTCTGTTCTGAAAATACAGGCAGCTCTGTGGTGAAAGGCAGCTTTGAAATGTCATGCTGTTGTCAAGAAAATTCATTCACTGATCATTGTCCATAAAAATCAGTGGAAAATTCTACAGTTATGAATAGTCTTTGGATCTAAATTCTCTACAATGTGAATAATGTGATAAGTTTGAAATAAGCTATGATGGGTATTTAGACACCAAAATATTTAACTTTTGCCATATGGCTTCTCTCAAATTCGGAACGTCTTTCTCATTTGCAGATCAGCTCTGAATAGTATGGTGATTGTGGAATGATCTGAGTTGCAGATACAAAATGGAGCTTGTTTTAAAGTCTTTGCCAGGTAGAGACAGTCTTCTGGAATTGTCTGCATTAAATTTTTGTGATTGTAACAATGAATGTCTAATGTGAATTAAAAGAATAAATGAAGTATTTCTGGTGGTATTCATCCTGAAACCAAGGCATGATTAGCAAATAATTAATTGTCAGTATTATGTGTTTGCATGACTTCACTGGCTGGATCCCAGAAATACTGATTTTTCACAGTGGTGAAAAAGATGAAGGGCTCCTCTCAGATGTCGAGTTCAGGTGGCAGAGTCTACAAATTCCTGTGACGTGTCTGAAAAATGACCTGTGGACCTTATCCCAGGTGTGTAAGCCTGTAGGGCAAGGACTGCTGAGCTGTTCTGTGCCGACAGAGTTCTGTGGCGAACAAGCCGTTTTTTGCATTGGAAAGCATTTAGTTTCACACGTCTGTGGATGCTGATCTGTTTTTTCAATATGGATCTCTTCAGGCCATTGAAAATTGTCTTTTCTGTTTTATTTCTCCACATATGATATCTTCAGAGGAAATGCTTCTGCTTATTGAAAACCTATTTTTTAATCTGTAATATTTGGGAAAATAGATTGTTAATGCATTTCATGAGATTATTCAACACATTGTTCAGACGTATGCAAAGCCCCTGTACTAGACATGTTTAAATTGCCCAAAGAAGGCATTTCAGTGATTTGTAATAACAGCTCTTAAGAGCCTGTTAAGTTCTTGGGAGAGTTGTAGTGGATTTGTGTCCCAGAAGGCATGTACTTCACCAAAATTCTTACACGCATTCAACCCTTGGGAGTTAATTAGTCCTTGGCGAGGGCAAATTTTTCCTTTGGAGGTTTAAATGAAAAGGATCGGCTGTACTCCAAATCATCTCTTGGTTCATGTCTGACCAAGTATTAGGCTAGATAAATCTGATGCCCAAAATATCAGTAATATATGCAAGCATGGATTGAAGATTTTGAAGTAATTTTGTGAGCTATGAAGAGTTTGATCCCATAATTGTGGTTTCTGAGCTTTTTGACAGATACCTTTGAGGTCAGATGTGCAGGACGTAGAGAGGAGGGAACCATTAGACCAGATTCAGTAATAACCCTTTTTTGGTGTCATCTATATTTGGTTTACTAAATATCTACACCTGATCATGTAAATGTGCTTATTAACACTAACAGTAATTGGTTACATTGGTTACCTATGCAGATAGAGTTAATTTGTGTTTGTTCCTGGATCAGAAATATGACATGAGGTTTTAGTGTGCTATTTCCACAGGTGAAAGTCTATGAACACTCATAGTCCTTTTGCCATCTGGATGCTTTCTGTAGTCACTTCAGGGCAGATGAAACCATAATTGTGGAATAGAAGCAGCTAATCGTTATTCTAGACCAGGGTGCTTAAGATATTTCTAACCAGTACAAAGCTTCAGACTTATGTCAACTTCTATTACTAATTCATGATTCCTTGATGTGACTTTTAATCTTTGATATTCTTTATCTCACTTTCACATGCTGCTTATTTTATCTGTTGCTTTACCTTTATTTCAGTGCTCAACTGGGTTCGATCACAGAATGTACAGATGTAGTTGTCAGATGATATATCTATTGAGTGACGTCATTAGTGCTTTGAGAGAGAACAGAAATCTGGCTGTTTTACTGTGGCAGTTTCTTAGGAAAGTGTAGTGCTTAAAAACTTCTGAACGTCTGTTGTACTTGTTCAGCTTGTTGCATTGCCATTCAAGTTGTTGCACACTGGTATAAGGAGCCAGTATCAGTGGCCTGGTCAGATAGATTTTGAAATTAGTAGGGCTCTGTAGTTAAGATCTGCTGTATGATTTGCGTTACTGGTTTAAGTTTCAGGCTGTGATAGAGGGGGTTGGGGAGGAGAAATCTCTTTTAGAGCTTGACAAGCACTTTATGTGCTCAAGATATGCGAGTAAGTAAGTATGGGTTTGTTCCTGATGAAGACATAGCAAGAGTTAGCCATAAAATAAAGTACTACGATATTTTTGTTTGATTAGCTGACTTGCTTACAAACCCCTTTAATCATTCTATCTCAAGATGAAATGGATTTTAATCTGTATGGTTTATATTGTAAGAATATAGTTCCATTTCAGATACGAGGCTTGTGATTAAATAAAGGAGTGTGGGGTGGGAGGACACGTGTTCATGTACTGTATCATGCACAGCATTAAACAGCATGGGCCGTGCTGTCAGAGTCTGAGTGGGGAGTTACACTGTACCAAATGATGCTCTAGCACGTGTAAAGTATCATGCTGATGCTGAGGTTTCTCAATTAAAATATTTCTGAGAAATACAGCAAAAATAGCTAGATGCTTTGACAGTATGCCACAAATTGTGAGCTTTGGCCCCCTTGCTTAATGGAAGTCTTGTGTAAACAGGAGTTGTTGGGATGGCGCAAGTTGTTTTGGGTTTTTTGTGGGTTTTCTTTTTTTCTTTATATAAAGCTAATTCTTGTCTGTAAAGAGGTGGTGTTTCAAGGCAGCATTCAGTGTGTCTCCAGCACTCACTCTGGTGTTTTCTAGCATCAGATTAAGTTGGTCTATTTCATAAATTGGGAGACATAAAAAAGAACCCAGAAATATGAGTTCTACAGAATGAGCACTGTATTGAAAGTCTTCTGAACTTCAGATCAGGCTCCTAAAGATACATTTCAGCTGTGATTGTTAGTGACAGAGAAATATAAATGGGCCCTTTCTGCTTGCGCTTGTCACATGGGACAGTCAGCCTTTGTGTAAAAGAGTCTGTATGAGCTTCACTTATTCGTCAATTTTTTTCCTTTGCCTTTATGCCTAAGAATAAATGCCCAAATTTTAGTACTTGCATTGTGAAAATTGTTAGATTTGTTTAGTTACAGTGAGCCCTCTTCCAGTGTCTTGTTTATTGGGAAAGAAGAGAGGGGATGAATAGAAAACTGTTGTTTATATCTATATTCCCTGATTACTCTCACTAGCATGCCAAATATCTAATGAAAAACTGCCTTGTGAATTGTTTGTTTATTTATTTATTTATTGAACAAAGCCTAGTCTGCCAATGTGATCTTATGGTTCCATAGTGCTAGACTAATAAACTATAAGTGGCATTAATCTGAAGCTCTGTCTTGGCATCTTTAACCCCACCTGTGGGATTAATAATGTGTTATTAATTAATGTGTCGTTTGCTTCCCCTCTTCCCTTCTGCCTTTGGTATTAATTTACACAGTAATATTAGATGCTTATTATGTTCAAATTGGAAGGGAAAAAAACTGTTACTTAAGGGTACAAAAAAGCCAAGATTTTATTTTTATTGTTATTTTTTGTTTTTACAAATCGGTGGTAGCATTTATCTAAGGTGAGAAGCAAAAATAGTGGAGCCTGTATGGAATGAAAAAGGAAATCATTTTCCTGTCCTTGCTACAGATCCAAATGCTCTTACCACAAGAGAAGCCTTCACTGTACCAGTTTTAGTTTTACATGAGTTATGTTCATCCTTTGGGATGTCTTGGTGTACTATAGCATGCTTAAGGACAACGGGATAAACATCTGACTGCCTTAATAAATGTGATCACCTGATGATTTTTTTGATCGTACAAAAGTATGGAGTAGGCAATATTCCTTGACACAATGAGCACGAGAGTGTTGGTATACCTGTGTTTAGAACTTAAATATCACTTTACGTGTTACTGTATATTCTTCCTTTAGATTAGAGAAGGTTTAGTTTAGTTTCCACAAAAGAAAAACACAAATAACTCTACTAACCAGTGTACTGAAGTCATTAGCTAACAGTCTCCATTAGCATAACATATAAAATGCAGAACAAATGCAGGAAAAGCAAGACTGACTTAGCCTTGAATTTTCTGCTGTGACCGTATTACCGTGATAGAAGGGTTCGTTCAGTAGAACTGCCAGACAACTGGAGACTCAAATTGTTAAAGAATAAATTCTCGGTTTTAATCTTTAAAAAAAAAAAAAAAAAAAAAAAAAAAAGCCTTTGGAACCAAGGTAGTAATTAGTCTGAAGCAGCATAGATTAGCCCCACTTAGAGTGGAATTTAATTATTTGGAAGCAATTAAATTAACATAGACTGAGTCTGCTGAGCTTGGGGGAGGGTTGAGAATAGGGTTTTGTGTCAAAATCCAGTGGTTAATGCATTCTCTGTGCTTTTGGATAACCTAACTTTATAATTTACAATAACTTTCGTCTTGTAATTTGTCATCAATTCAAAGACAACTAGTTTTCCATAAATGAAATAGCCCTTTTTAGAAGAGGGAAAACCTGACTGGATTGAAACTTTGGTTCCTAGACAGTAATGGTCAGGCAGCTGGGACATCCCCTCCTTTATTACATTTGAGATCCGCCGTCTTCCCCTTTACTACCTCAGATTTGCTGATACTGCTGCACAGTTTCCAGGGAAGAAGTTTGTCTGGGATTAAGGAGGGATTAAGCCATTTTCCCACTCTGATCTGAGTCAAGATTCACAGGATGCACGTGATATCCACCTGTCATGGGCAGGGTGGGGGGGGGAGCACTTTGTGGCATACCGATCGATCTGCCACTATGGTTAAAGGAGGAAAGACAGAAGGCCACTACTGGTGGAGCCACAGAAGTGTCAGGAGGGCACCTGGCAAGAAGAGGTCCACTTTGTGTTGGAGCTGCTGGACTTTTTTGTTTTAAAAAAGAATGGGAATGGAGGAACCGAAGACGTAGTGGTCTGGTGCTACCATCCTTTCTGCAGTGGAAAAGAGAGGACAGTATTGGTCAAAAAGTGGTGCTTGTTGTAGACGAGGTGAAGGTTGAGATCAAATCTTCAGCAGAGGACTTTGGTGAGAAAGGGCCAGGCCAATGCTGCCTGATTGCCTTGGCTGCAGCTTTTTGGTGATGTCTGCACCTGCTGTTTGGGGAAAGATTCTCTAGAGCAGCCGTGTACTAGTTCTTCAGTGCCTCGAGCTCCTCCTGCATATATGAGTAAAATGTTGGCAGTGGCTGCTACTGCAGCTGCTGTAGGCATAGGGCTGGTGGACAGAGTGGGGTGTTCCCTCTCTGATTTATCATTGAGGAGGGGAGGCTGAAGGACTGTGTTAGGATGTATAGCAGCTGATTCCTTGTCCATTGCCTGACTTCCAGATAAGAAATTGGATGCTGAAAACACGTTGTTTTGGGGATGAGGGGGGATTAAGTGTAGTCCCTTCCTCCCTCAAAAAAAGCCCCAGTGCTGCTGTAGTTGCTTTAGGCTATTTGACTGTGAAGTACAGTGCATTATATCTTTAGTGGTTACTTCAGGTTTCAAAGCACGTTCTTGTGTCGAGGTCTCAAGAGTCCCTTGAACATGTGGGACTTCTCTCTTTTCTGCTGGCACAGTAGGTTTGCATTTGGCAGTAAAGAGTAATACCATTTGAAAATGTAGTCAGATATGTCTGTGGAATGTGGTTTGGGCATATATTTTTAAAAGGCGGAACACAAGTTCAGATATATGCGTTTCCAGTGGCAGACCATTTTTAAAAGTTCTTCAGTTTATGGATAATCTTTTCAAATTTCTCTTGCCAAGTTTTCACTAAGTGGGTTAATGGTGTGTGTCGCTCAGATTGTAGCAAAACAGCTAATGGACCCAAAGAGATCTACTCATCCTTAACTTATTTTGAAACCCTTTGTGTGCTGGTGGCTACAAGAATTAAGTTGGAATGTAAAGGGAATGTGAGACGAACCGAGCCCAGCTGGCTCTTTCTCAGAAAGTGACTGCACTGGTTTTGAACACAGACCACAAACACACAGGGAAGCGGGTAACCATCATCTTCCTCCTTAGCCTCTTCAACATCTAGTTAGAAAAGGCAATAAAGGCTCTTCCTAATGTCTCTCATTTTCTGGGCTGGATTTGAACAGTGGGCTAATAATCCTATGACCTCTCCCTCTTATTCTCCCTTTTCCTTGGAGAGGAAGAAAGAGGGGAAGGAACTAGCATCCTTGGGATGCATCTAGGTTGTAGTGCCTGTTGATTGTGGTGCAGAATCCTGCTGTGTTTGTGGTTTGTTTTGTAGCAGCGTACTACAGCCGTATGAACTCTGCTCACAAGCCACTGTGGGTGAAGGTTTAACCTGACAGACCCTTTTGCAGGGTCTGCAGGGCAGTAATGGGTAGACAAAGGCCACGTTTTGTTTTCTAGTTGGAAATAAATCTTCTCCCCAATTTATTCATTGTACTGTGAATGAAAGAGTGAATGTTTTGATTTGAACAGGGGATGTTATTTATAATCCTTGAGTATAAATGAACTGCGGGGAAGAGGCCTTATTGGAAACCAGAACAGCCTGATTAGACCATCTTGTAAGACTGAGTTCTGGAACAGCGAGTAATAACCCTTATGGTGTTTTGTATCAGTGACAAGTGTATGTGTACATGTATTTTTAGAAGGGCTTCCAAAGGGCAGCCTGCTGCGTGTCAGTTTGTTTATGGTTTTGTGTTATGCAAAACATGGTATATTCCCAGCTCAACTCTCCTCCTGTTTTAAGTTCACAGGCTGCCTTTATCTGCCCCCTGTGAACTACTGACTGGTACAGCGAGCGGGAGGCTGGTAAATGATAGAGCTGTCTTTCCACCTCAGTTTCCTTGTAAATGGCATCAAATGGTAATTGCTTTTCATTCCGCACTTCAGGAAGAGCGAGATACAGAGCTAGGGTTTGCTTTTCCCCAGGGTGGTGTGGGTGTGACTGATGGAACAGAGCCAGAAGAATTTGGCAAAGTAGCCGACTGTAAAGGGAATAATCTGTTTCTTCTGATGATGGATGGCACTTAGAAGGCAGCAGAGCTTGAAAGCCATTTCTCATGCTAAGACTCTGCGATGTGCAGGTCAGCCATTGAGCAAATGCAAGCCTTCAAAGTGCAAGCTAATAGCTTGGCAGGTTATGCCTGACAAGTGGCAAGTGATTTGCTTTTAGTTCCTATGAACGTGTGTGGGTTTTGTTGGGGGTTTTTGTGGATCGTAACACCTAGTAATTTTAATATTTTTCTAATTACATGATGATATGTTTCTAAGTTCAGAAATACCTTAAAGAAGACTCAGTTAATAAGGAAATATATTTTTGTTCCTAAATATAGTAAATTGCTCTAATACCTAAAGAGTGATTCTATTTAATTGCTGCACATGCTGGTAAGAATATAGGATAAAAAAAAACATATTTCAGTGTATTAGCACAGCTGAGCAGGTGTTAAAATATTGGCCCCTAATTTTTTCTGTGGAGCAAATTGACAGCTACCTGACACAGAGCATCTTTGTGTGTTGCTTTCAAAGAAATGGTCATGGAGTAGTGACAGTGAGATTTGACAGGAAAATCTATAGTGGAGTGAAGCTACATTCATATAGGATAACAGTTGTAAGAGACACTTCTAGTCTAATTTGACAGGCAACACTCTTAGCTCTTGGAGAGTTTCTATCGTCATATTTACCTCTGATTTGGTAAAAGAATACTGTCTGGAATACTGTTTGAGGAAAGGCTTCCCAGTAAATATCTAAATACAGGGTTTACCCCCTGAGTTTCAGAGCTGTCTCTTGAAGAGATCTAAACTTTGAAGAGCTGCTTTTATTTGGAGTTGGAGTTTGAGAAGTAAGATGAATGAAGAGATTTTTATATTGAATGTCCAATAAATTATGAAGTATCTACATAAACAAGAAAGTCCAAAACCATATTAAAATTTGGAATTTTCTACTAGGAGATAAACCTGTGAGACTCAGTCACTAGCACACGTGTTATCTACTGCTCCGTGAATACAGGAAATTCTAATCTTTGAACTGCTTGGGATAATGTTAAGCACTGTACTTGGTTCTGTTTTAAGTATTAGGTTTTGAGAACTGTTCTCCCTACGACAATGTAACGTATTGTTCAAAATATATTGACTGCACAAATAGGTTTTGTGAGATTGTATTCTTTAAGCAGCAGCATCTTGACAATAAGTATGTTTATTTTAGTGTGTCTGAAACTCCCTGTGTTTACCAATTATCATCTGTTAATCACAATGCTGGAGTCCATTTTTACAAGAATGTATTGACACAGTAATTATGAATGCAACTTTTTCATCTTTATTACAATAAAACTTTTCATAGCCAATATTTTAAAAAATATTTTACAGGACACAGACACCTGTTCATATCTTGATACACACGTGCAGTCTATGCAGGTTTCTTAAGCATGTTTCTGATTAGCAGTGGGCCTTAATAAAGCATTCAGGTGAAGTAGGAACCTAAACGCTTTAGACTTCCATACCAGCCTGGAAGATCCATTGTATTCTTGTAGAATGAACGCTCCTGACAGTTTCAATTCAATGAAAACAGAATGTGGTGCTTACTAGTTAACACATTAGTTCAGTACAGGGCGAGAATCTGCTTCAAATTCATCATTCTACTTTTTATGTGATATTGAGCAGTTCCCAAAGTCCCAACAGGAGTTAAGTACTTCTGTGGTCCTGGGAAGTAGGTCTTTTTCCGGATCTTAATTCTGAATTTACAAAATGCGTTCCTGCTTCTCTTCTTACCGTATCTTGATGTTATGAGGACAACTAAGAAAATGTCGCAAGGTATTTGTATCCTGTTGTAATTGTGATCTTATAAAATCATGTGATAAGACTAGGGTGTCTGCATACAGAAGCAGGAATTTTTTTTCCTCTCAAATATTTATGTTCACGAGAATGGGGAGAAGAGTGGCTTATAACACTTAGCAGAAAAAGGGCCAATTTAACGTAATGCCAGATATGATGTAAGGTGTTGACTGGATTGTTATTCAGAACATGCAGCTGGTGATTGAATATGCTGGTGTGATTTAATTGAATTAATGCTGAAACTGTGTCCCCCAAATCAGAGGACTGGCGCCCTTATTTATTGGGGCCTTGATTGTTCTTATCATTAGAAATATGTTTACCATATGGACACATTAGACATTCAAAAAATAACTAAATAACTGATCTCTATAGGAGAGATGAGAATGAAAATGTAGGTGCGAATACCTTTTGTATAGATCTGGTATGCCTGTGATGGGAAGTTATCAACTCTGGAAACTTTTAATTTATTTATGGGAAATAAATTGTTGAACAGATGGTAGGTTTCTTACAACATGGATGTCAGTCTCCTCAGAATGTAGAAATAATGAATATATTTCTGTTTTATGTGCAAAATATTGTGTTCTGTCTTAAAATTTTTAAAAACACAAATCTAAAATGTATTCACCCAGTTCAGGGGGACCCTTGGCAAAATCTTTTTTCTTTCTGCGTGTGAAAGACAGACATAGTGCTACTACTTAGTTTTAAGCAAGAGCTAGAGCAACACAGATGGATGATGCTATATGTAATTTCTATTTGATTCAAGTTTACAATATTCATTAGAATTTCTCTGATTTTTAGAGAGATAACAAACCCAATACAAAGAGAAAGGAATATGGAATGTTTCTGCTGCATTTTCATAATTATACCTTTTGGTAAATTGATTCTCCAGACTTTGACTGACTTTGTGTTAATATTGTGATACATTTTCTTATCAGGCAGTTAATACAAAACTTTATTACCTCATGAAGCAATGAAGTGGCTAAGGCATGCAGTTTCCTACCAATAGCACACATAGCATTGCCATACCATTACTTAGTGTGATTTGTTTTACTAATGCTTTCTTGTTTTGATAAATTAAAGGGATGCTGGCTACCAACTTCTGCCAAGTAATGACTTAGCCAAATATTAGCTAAGGATTATGAAAATAGCTGATTCATTTTGCATTTGTTTGTACCTGATGCTTTCTGCAGATGTTTAATGTTGTTTCAGATATTAGATATGAATCAGGTAAGAAGCTGTATGAGCATGAATATTGTTTGGAAACAGTGCTCATTTTTCTTCTGCAGTTTCTCGGTATGGCTGGCATTTTTCCTGGATGTGGCAGTGTGTGCCTGCATTCTGAATTTGACAGTCCCACGCCATTTTTCCTGCAAGTTTTACAAGTTTTTTTCATGGTAAAGCTCCTATTTTTTCACCTGCCTTCATTGTGAATCTTCCTGGGAAGTTATGAGGAACTAATAGGATGGATTTTAACAAATTTCTTTTCCGAGACTTTCAAAAGCTGCCTTACTTGCAGACAGTGGCATGGGCAATTGGTCATCCCGCACCTCTTGTGGAAGAGGGACGCTTGTCCTGCTGTGCAGTAAGGTGTATGGGAAAAACATACTGACTAGTAGCAGAAGAGGGTGAGAGTGCCTTATCCAGACTTTTTTTTAACAGGCATGTCCATTTCTATCTACTTCTATGGAAAAAAGTTCATCTCTAACAGAGTTCAAATGAACGGAAAGCTTTAAGTTAGTGTGCCTAAGGTGAAGCAGCAGCTTAGTTATAATAAGTTATTGTCCAAGATCTCAGTAAGGACAAAAAAAATATTAACCTAGACTGTTGCTATTACTTTGTGTTAGAGTAGTATAATAGCTGTCTTGGGAGGGGCAAAAAAAGAATGTTTTTATTGAGCAAAGTACTTGCCTATATCATAAAGAGACTGGATTTCTTCAGATCAAAATACCTGGCACTAGCCAAAATATTTCATTGCACAGAACCTGTCAGAAGGATAAGCTGTTTGGAGTTGAAGGAGACCTTACTTTCCCCCTATTGGAAACTCTGTAGTCAGTTGACAATATCTTAATGAGTATTCTTGGTTATGCCTGTGAATCATAGAATGGTTTGGGTTGGAAAGGACCTTAAAGATCATCTAGTTCCAACCCCCAAGTAGCTCATTATTCTTTAATTCTGGAAGATGACTGGGTTTTTT
The DNA here is from genome assembly GCF_965183815.1 of Platalea leucorodia. NCBI lineage: Eukaryota > Metazoa > Chordata > Aves > Pelecaniformes > Threskiornithidae > Platalea > Platalea leucorodia. The sequence continues at coordinate 66,636,484 of NC_138827.1, forward strand.
GTATGGTGTTTTTTTGTTTGTTTGTTTTTTCTGAATGCTAAGAGCATGCTTGATATTATACTAATTTTAAGCTCAGTGTCATCTGTGTTATGGTTTCTACAGTTACCTGATGATGTCGTAGTTGTAGGTAGATATAAATGACAAATCATTTTGTTTGTTAGACTGCCTGCTAGTTTTTCTTTTCATTGCTGTTAATACAGTAAAGCACTCTATAGTGGTAGCAGTGGCTGAAAATCTTTTAGGTGGCTGAGGAGGTATGCATGATTTTGGCAAAAGGAGCCTGAAATTAAAGATGGTTCCCATAGAGTATCTACGTAAGCTGTTAACTGTGGAGGGACTTCCTTTTATTGATGTTTTCAACCACCTGAAATAAAGGGCGCTAATTCTAGATTAGCTGGACTCCTTAACAAAAGGACTGCATGCAGTGTTCAGCCTGGCAGAGAGCTTAGTGAGAAAACTAGTGGGTAGGATGGACTTCAAGTCAAGGAGAGATTGGTAAAGATGCAGACAGACTCCCGTGCCCAGCTTTACTGGACTGGCCTACAGCAAAGGAGTGGTGGATGGGTTGAAATATTGTGTGGAACAAATGTATCCCAGGCAGCAAAGGTGCAGACTTTTGCAAGACAAAATTGCAGAAGACTGCTACTATACAACATTGACCCTGATCACCAAATCACAATCATGCCTGAAACCATTTTGGTAAGGACAGAGGGGAAAAAAAGTAGCTCACTTTGTTTTCTTTCCAAGTGTATAAAGAAGAATCAGAATAAGCTACCAAATTGTATTTGTCTTTCAAATAACCATGCTAACTACATTATATTTTTGTATATACTGACATATTCTCTGTTTTTTTGCCACACCTAGATGAGACACCACTTATTGCTGTATTTCTGCGGCTTATCATAGATCTCTCCTCATCTAGTAGTAGGAATAATAGCAGGAACCTGAAAAAAAACCTGGTTTTTTTACTGATCTTCTCTTATCAGAGTAATTACTAAATAACTGTTACTCTAACTTCACTAGGTAAGGTCGCTTAAATTTGGCACTTGAGTCTCCCAAACTTCTTGCCTTCCCTTCCACAGTTAAAATTGTTTTGTTTCACTGCTAGAGATACTCAGCCTTCATGGAAATAAACAGTGGGATTTGCTTTTTATTTTTGTAAAGAGAAGACAGAATTGTAATTTCAAGAGTACTTTATTACCTGAATTTTGTAGATATGGATTGTCAGGGACTTAAGTGTCCAAACAGAGCTTAGCCAGTGTGCAGTGCTCTTAGAAACCCCAGGCTGCTGTATCGGGAAATACAGCTATTAGCTGCAGTTAAGAGGACGTATGTAAAACAGTTTCTCTCTTTCTCAAGGCTGCGTACTCAGCATAATAAAAGAAAGAAAAGAACTCCATGCATTATGAAATGTGAAATTCCAGGGTAGGTAACAAAAAAAAAAAAAGGCTGCTATTCCCCTCTTTTGGAATTTCGTTAAAGGTTTAGGCAAAAGGTCTGTGCTGGTGTGATTCGAGTTGCCTGGGTGTAAATTGGAGCTGAAAATCTATCGGGTGTTAATAGAAAGTGGAACAGCCCTATGTGAAGCAAAGCTATTTAGAAGCTCCCTGGATCAGTAATTACTTTGGCTCATCAGTTGTTCTTCCCCTTGGTATACACTAAGACTTTAATAACAAATGTGGAATAACTCTTCTGAGATTTTTACATCTGAGAAACATCTTGCTTCCAAACCCAGTAGCTTTTATCTCTTACAAGACTGTTCTGAAAAAGATGAGGGAATAGCGGGAGGAGAGGTGAAGCAACGGAGCGCTGCTGCAGCCATGAAGGCTTAGTGAACTTTCATACCTCTCTAGCATTAGCAATATCCCTCTGTTGTTAAAAGCAAGCAGCAGCCTGAAGTTTGCAGTCACAGTATGCTTGTTTCTATTTTTGTAAAAGATCTTTTCATCTTCTGTGATTTGCTTGAATAAAGTTTATTAGAGTCCAGTATCATCAAGGTGAAATGCATCCTGGCAGCTGCTTCAGTGAGGGAATTTTTATCTAAGTCTCCTAGGTGGCCTGTGTTTAATGCTGTTTAGTTGAACTAAACAACTTTGTGTTCTGCAAAAAAAAAAAAAAAGTGAAGTATACATTCCAAAGGGTTTCTCTTTTTTTTTTTTTTTTTTTTAGCAGAGAAGTGGTAGTGGTTTTATGGTATAACGGAATAGCAGATTTTCTTGATGGTAATTGCAGGCACTGCAGCCACTTAATTTCTGACATGTATATACATGTCATATATGGCATATATGACAACATTGGAAGCCAGGGAATTGGAACTACATTTAATATGCTGCTTGTTTCTCTCAAAATACAGTTTCTGTTTCTGTCAACCTTATGTAAGAGGTGTTAAATGAAACAGGTGAGCTACAGCAGATGGTACCCCTGACTGTGCTGACATTCAGCAGATATGTATTCCTGCTCCAAAAGTCTTAGCTGGGCCAGCTAAACTGCTTCTTAAACTATGTTTATGTGAGCTTTTTTGTTTGTTTGTTTAGTGTCTTCCAGATGCTATTGGTAACTTCTTTAGGCCCATATAGGTGACTGTGAGATGTTCTGATGTGTCTGGTTGTATTAGTGGTTATTTAAATTACAGTTTTGAGGCCTTACCAATCACCAATGTCTGAAATAATGGATCTCTAAGGAGGCTGCCTTCTGTGACACCTGTGAGTCTGAGTTGTGTGTGCATTGTCGTTCTTGCACATTAGTGAGAGATGGCGAAGGATATAGCACTGGTAGAGAATGAGGTGAAATGTGAATGATGGAGTAGGTGATTTTTGCTTTGTCCGTATTTTAATGAAGTTTGATTCTAAAATACAGCCATGACCATGATGTCTGCTTGCAGACAAAGTTGTTGAGAAACTGAGTGACTGTAGAAAAGATCCATTAAAATGAGTAAAAGATTGGCAATTAGAGGCTTAAAGCTTATCAGAAACAGAAATGAGAAATGCCTTTGCTATATTGGAAAACAGCAGGTAGTAATGCATGCATTCATTTGGAGGGAGACACATAACAGGAATCAATCACTAAGCCAGATGCTGGATAACTCACTTTGGAGGTAAGGCATATGTTTTTGACGATGAAGATGATTAATCTTTTGAACAAACTACCATTTGGGAACAACACTGTAGCCATCCTTTGAAATGTTTAAATTGAAACTGGAAGTTTTTGCTTCAGCTTTTTGGAGGTGGAAATCTTTATTAGATGAAATCTAATGGCCTGTGACAGGTACAACAGGTAATTTTCATCCTTAAATTTAGAAATGCTCTTGCTTCCTACCTTTGCAGTCTGATGTGTTGTTGGCTGCTGCATATGGAAGAGTCTCCTTTGCTTAGTGTTTTTTTGTTGGTTGTTTTTTTTTTTTTTTTTTCCCTAAAATGTGATGTGATCTTAGGATCCAGATATAAGCTCCCAAAACACTTCAACAGCTCACCTGTTGGCATTGTAGAAGCTTCTTAGCGAATCTTAGCGAATGTCTTTAACTGGTAGTTTCTCTTTGATTTGTATTTTTTACTTTTGTCATATTGTTCAAAACTCAATAACTTGCTGTGTTGGTATTTGAGAAAAGAGCCATTTCTTAGGATTGTGACAGGTACAGATTCACTTTGTTCTTTCTCTTACTGTAATAAGCTGTATTACAAGAAAGGTTTGGTCTTTAAGGTATTGGTATTTTAACTTTTTATTATTTATGGCTTCAGGCTGTACTCAGAAGTATTTTTGGTGCCAATGCATTGGGATGAACCTCTAGGGGAGCGCTCTGTAGCATTGTTTTCTTAGTACTGTGGGCTCTTCTTAGTCTTGTGGGGTTGAAAACACAACTGTGTTCTTTACACAGGACCTAGGAAATCCAGGGGATGGAACATTGTACTCATCTTTTTTGCATAATGGGTCCGTTTCATTCCCCACTGTGTGTATTTTGTTGTAGTAAAACATTGATCTAAAAAGTTCTGAAGTGGTGTTTTTTGAATTAGCGTGGTTTAATTTTAACAGCAGAACTAGCAAGGTAGGCATGGTAGCTGTGATCGGGTGCCTTTTTGGTTGTTGCCTTTCCTTGAGGTAGAATGACCCCTGTGATAATACTGAATTGTCCTTGAAAGACTGTTTCAGGTTTTTTTTCCATTTTACTTTCTGTTGTATGCTTGCATTCCTTTTTAACAGTGTGTAGATCAGAGGTACCAACTGGAAGAAGGGCGGCAACTTCTTTCCTTGGGGCAAATGAGTCTGCTTATAGGAGAGGAATTTCCAGACACAGTGTGACACCTGGCAAGTGCTGCAGAAAGTCACAGCTCACATGAAGTGTGAGAATCTGCAGTGAGGAGCAGAGAAAGCTAGCAAGGCCCCGGAGACTATGGCAAGTACCCTGTAAGGACTGGAAGTGACTTAAGCTAGCTTACAGGCTCACAAACCTACTGACTTGGCTCAAGTGGAGCCCAGAAGGAGGATTCATTGGCAGGGAACTAGTGGGGAGGGAAAAGCTCTGTCTTATGTTGGACCAGTCACATTGAGTTTTCTTTTCTCAACTGATTTACTATCACAGACGTTTTGATAAGACTTGTCCTTCCAGTTTTAAAACCCCCTGGATTGTTTTTGGCAGCTTGTTGTAGGACACATTCACTGGACAAATTCAGCTCTAGCTCAGGCTAGCTTGGAGTCCTAGGAGAGCATCATACAGCAGTTAAGTAGGAGCAGTGGACTTTAGTATTAGATGACTTGGACAACAAAAGCTGTAATTGCTGTGAAATGTACCTATGGCAGGAGTTAGATGAAATTTTAAGAATGGCTGTATGGAATCAGATTAATACCCTGTCTTCATGCTATCCTATTTATTTACTAGTTTTCTTCCTTATCATTTATTGGGAAAGAGTATAAGAATAAAGTAGCACACAGAGACACTTTTAGTCATCTGTGAGTCAAGAACAACTAGGATCGAAGATGATTTATTTTGTGCTTAAAAGGAATTTCATGGACATTTTAACCCCACAGGTTTGTCCAGATACTTTTTGAATACTTGAAGGTTTGGAGCATGCAAAAGGCATAAGCTTTTATCAGTGTCCAAGTTAGAAACTCCATGTGTGTATGTGTTGAATACACAAGGGAACTTGTTATTATAACAGTATTGATACAGTTGCCAAACATCAGTACTGGGCTGTTTGTTTCAGCATGTGGATTTAAATTGACTGCTTAAGGGGTTTTGAGTATATTTTGGTGATTTCTCAGGAGCCAACTACCTGATTAGTGGACATCTGTTCAATATTTTAGCATACCGGTTGAAATACTTAGTTAATAGATGGTCCTAACTTTGTTTGTTAGAGCTTACTTGGAAAAATACTGCTTAATTTTTTTTTTTTTTTTATCCTAAACTGTGTTCGTCTTAAATCATCGATGCGGGGCAGGGAAGAGGCTCAGAAAGCTTACTAGTTACATGCATAGTTAAATGCTGTGTTGCTTCCAGAAAAATGAGAGGCTGATGTAGGAAGGCCTTTGAAGGAACTTCTTAAAAGGAAATTGAGCACAGTAATGTAAACTGAATGTCATTCCACTGGATAGGAAATCCAGTGAATAACTGAATTGTGAGAGAACAGAGGTATTGTAGTAGCTGTTCAGCTTTTAATTAAAAATCAAAGCAGTGATATATTTTTTCCAGTTCTGTGCACTATAAAAAATGAACCCTTGTACTTAGTTTTGTAAAATATACACCATGTCTTTGTAGGAGAATGCTGTGGGAGGCATGCAACATCTTATAGAACTGGCTCATGAACTTTGTGGTTGTATTCTTTTGAAATAAATGATTGCTAGAAATCATTTTGATATCTATCAGTCTCTTATATGTAAATATAAGTTTGAACTAGACCTCTCTGAATTCATAGGATTTGCTTATACAAACTCGAGGAGGTCATACCTTACTTGGCTTTTGGAATATTAGAATTATATCCAAGATGTACTATTTGGCTTGCTCTTTTCAGTAAATTTAGTTATCCTACAAATGAAGCCCCAAAAATTCTGATACTGTAAAAAGAGTATATGCGCTCAAGGAAAAAGTGCAAAACTTACATTTTCTGGTTTGTACAGGGAGAGTTTTGCAAAAAATGAGGGAGGAGAGAAGCGGGCTTGCGGCATAGTTTTGGAAGTTGTTTGATATGAGAGCAGGGATATCTAAAAGTCTTAGCAAATACCTCACAAAAAAGCAAGGTTTGAATAGAATTTCTAGCAAGTGCCAAGGTTAGACATTGTGCTGCTAACAAGTATCCAGAAAGAAGGCAAAAAATATTTAGGAAGTGTGTGTTATTGATACGTCTTTCACAGTTGGTGTAGTAGCCATGGGGGCAAAGAGGATTGGATAACAGGCAATATGTGAAAGGAGCTCACTAAAAATCCCTTGATCTTAGAAATCGTACTCAGAATGGTTGTACTGTAAGAGACGACTTCATGTATAATACAGGAAGAATGCCTTCAGAAGCTTACCATGCAGAATTTTTTTTTTTATGCTGTAATACCAGCTTTTCCAGTACAATAAAAGTCACTGCCTGTTTTAACTGTTAACACTTCTGTGAGCTGAATTTTCGCAGTGGCAGTTCTGACATTGTCTGTCTTTTTATATGATCACAAAGTCGATGTTTCTGTCAATAAATCTGTTGTTCACAGTTTTGGTTTTTTTCATCCAGAAAGAATATGCTGCTTTAGTGTGGTTATTTGTGGTAGTGGTATAAATTTGATACACAAGGGTGTCCTTGGGATTCTGATCTGTTTACAAGTCTAGTTTTCTATAAAATTTTGACATTTTTGACAGCTTGTAATTGGTAACACTGATAATTTCATTCTATAGATACAGCAAATGAAAAGTACTTTTCAAATAAAGGTAACTTTATAGTGATTGTCAACATATATATATGTTAATCACTTAAAGTTTTGTTAGTGAGTAAGAAAAAATCATCTCTTGGGCTTCAGCACATTAGAAGTCTGATTCAGATTATACTTGGCTAGAGGGAAAGGCTCCCACAATTTCCCCCCACGCCCCAGCTACCTGTAAGGGGAGCTTATGTATTAACCAGGGTTTTTAATGATTTCAGATGACATCCAGGGCATTTCTCATTTAGGGAAACTGATAACCTGCAGAGCCTTTGATACGAGCTGGCAAGAGGTTTTCATGTCTCATTCCACCTTACTGTGATAAATCAAAGATTCTTTTCTTTATCACCCAACAGTCTTGCTAAGGGTTAGTGCGCTGTTGGGAGTTCTGTAGGAAGTGATGAAAAACCTTCGCTCTTGTCTTTGTAATAAGGGGCTTGGGCATGGATGTGTTTGTGCTCTTGAGTTTTAAGAGCTATAGTTAGTGTTTTATTATAGAAAACAATCAGGTGAAATGAGGGTAGGGTATCTTTCCTTTGTTTAGCATCCCATATTGGTATCATTCATGTCTTGATATCAACTCTTGTAGTTTTTGCAGTTCTTTCTCTGCTGGACTAGCCTCATCCCTATTGAGGGAAGTTTGACTTAACTCAATAGCCAGTAAAGTAGGTAAAATAAGTGCGAAATCTACTATGAGACTCTGAAGTTTATTTGACCACAGACTTTACTGTTATAAAATGCTGATTCCATATTTTAATAGTCTCCATATCTTGGACTTTCTTGAGTGTGTGTATCTTAACGTTTTTCCACTTGGGCTACATTTCTCTTGGCTTTGACTGTATGATCGTTACTGTGCCTTAATAGAAGGTCAGCTGCCTTTTTGCAGTTAAATATTGGGTTTAGTATACTAGTAGTCCAGGCCTCTATGAAGAAATGTCTGTTTGCTGTTGGACTATGCACTTGCATATAATCTCTTCATAATATATTTAAAAATGCTATCCATGTTTTTCCTCTATATGACAGGAATGAATTATGGTTTTATACCCGACTGTTTTAAAAAGTAAATATTTGCGTTCTCCACTGCAGATTTAGGTTGTTTCTAATCTGAAATGGAAAAATACAGAGATTAGGTGTTTTGGGTTTTTTTAAAGTAATTATTCCCTAGAGAAATGAATGCAGCCAGAGAAGGCAGAACTTGGATTAGATGGAATTCCCGCAGAGATGTTGGAGGGAGCTTGTGTTGGGTCAGGAGTTGGTTTCCTTGTTATCCCCTTGGAGCTGGGCTCGTATGGGGCTTCACGGCGTGTAGACCTAGTGGCTGTATCACAGTCGCATCACCGACCTTCCCGCCCTGTTCTGTGGAAACCCTCAGAAGTGACTGTACTTGGTATGGTTAGTAGAGCTGGATCATGGGGATTAAAATTAATGTCTGAATAGAGGAAGCTCTATCTGCTACTGGTTTGTAGTGTTTTACTTTGCATATATATGCTTTATAGAATCCCAAAAACTCAAGGTGTTTTTTTCCCACTTGGCAATTGTGGTTTTGATCATTACGTGTGCACATAAAGATTATCCAGACATAACTTGTTATAATGAAATATTAGTCTTTGTGAAAGTGAATACAATATTGTGTCTTAACGAAATTCAGGAAATGGTAGGAAGACTAAAATTCTGTAATACAACCTGAATTTTATTCATACATTTTTTTTTGGTAGTGTTACAATGTGCCTCTAGGCATGAAAAGGGAATGCACATGTAAATAATATGATAGAATGTCTAGCAATGGTCTTAAGAAAAGCAAAATTGAACTGTCCAAATGAGTCCATTGGGCTTTTGCCCTCTGTAGTATTTGGTGGGAAAGTGAATGGTTACAGGCTTGAACCTGTGTTTGAAGCAGACGCACCTGTAATATGCAAATAAGAAGGGATGTCCTTTTCTTTACCTCTTTTTGCTAAGTATAAATGTTTAATAATCATAAAGGTTACCAAATGAAAGAACACCTGATGGGTTTTTCATCTCATTTGGAAAGGAGGGATTGATCCAAACCCTAACGTGGCAAGAAGATGCTGATGGGCTGAAGTTATGATGATACAAAAATTACTGCATTGAAGGCTATGTAGTAGCAATGCAGGTTTTGAGTATATAATGGCTGCCCCTTTGTACAGCCGGTACTACATTTGGACCTTTTTACAACAGAATTATGTTTAGAGATCACTTAAAGCAATATCTTCCCTTATTTAGTCAAGAGTTTTGCCAAGCATGACATCACCGAAAGTCCATCGTAGTTGTGTTTAACTGGAATAGTATGCTGTCCAAGGCCAGCAATAGCAATCTGTTGCAGAGCACAAACTACAAGATCCTTGTAGCAGTCCCATCCAGAAATTGTGGATTACTGTGGGTATTGATCTCCCACCGTCAGTCAGTATAAGTTGTGATTTCTTTCATCTCAGCAGAGAGAGATTTTAACCAAGAAAGGAAAGGAGGGAAAAATTAAAGATGCTTATGAACTGAAAAATAGTTTCAAATAGGAAGAGAGGAAGAGACCAGTTACTGATGGAAAAACGAGCACTAGAATCAGGATGATACTTCAGGAAGATAAGTTTACCAAAGAAAATGAACAGTAAGAGCTCTTAACTAGTTTAGAGTTTCTGTAAAGATAATTTTCACCCATTTTGAAAGATCAAAATGAGCTTTAGTGGAAGGAAGGGGCTGTACCTTATCTTTTCTCCTAATTAACTTACTGCCTATCTTCCTGCTTCTGTGACAGGCCAGACTGAATGCATTTACAATGATAAATGACCTCGCTAAGACCTTGTCCTGTTCATCCATTGCAGGGGTGACCGTGTCCAAATTACGACAAAGCCAAATACTCTATTTTAGTGGGAGACATTAGGTAGCCATTGGGAACCAGAGTAATGTGAAGTGTATTGCCTGTGCCTGACTGGGAATGTTGCACTTCATTCCAGTGTGAGTGGGTTTGCTTAAAACTGTAGAGGATATCTGTGTGAAATGCAGCTGTGGTGGTAGGAGAAGTGATGCTTGCTGATTTCCTAGAGGTCATTATTGTAATAGAGTTGAAGATGGGGAGGGAAGCATTTTTATCTAGTGTAAGTGGAACCTGAAAACAGCCTTCCAGATCCACATAAATACTATAGGATGCCTCTTATTTCATGGGAACTCATGGGAGTTGCTTACTTTACTGGTGAGGCCTTGGGAAAGAGTGATGATGTATGGCATCCAGTAAAACTTTTAGTCTAATGGCAATTAGGGTTTTTCTTAAAGAGAATGTCTCTATGTCCTGGGCAATTTAAGATAATGCCAAGGAAGTTGCCATGGATGCTAAAAATGTTGCAACTCCAGTGCTCCATGCATTGTGCTGTGCAACTTCTGGTTTTGCACTTTTCTTCTTTTTCTTTCCTGGGTTACTCCTGAGAAACAGGATGAAATAACCAGGATGAATCTAGGTGGTGCTTCTGAAGTCTTAATATGTCTTGCATCAACCAAGACAATTTTCTTTCAAGTGGGTGTAAATTTCCCTATGTGATGCTGTTGCAATATTGGTATAATCCTGGGATTTTCAGTGAGGCTCATGATCCTCATTCTTTGCATTGCTTCTATCCACAAGGGCAGTCACGGTTCATGTCATGCCTTTGGTTGGATGCTCCATGCCTGTAATTAAGGACAAAGTGGATACAGCCAAGGGTGGATGATAATATTGTGTCCAACCTGTAAAGTGTAGCCAAGAGCAGAGTAGCAGTGAGGATCTTTAAAAGCTGTGATCTCTGTAGAGAAATACTATCATAATTTCTGAAGTATTACAGCCCAGCAGAGACTTAGTCATGGGAACTTAATGTGTGAGACAGTCTGAAAGCTCAGGTGAAGACTTTCTGTAAGGAGTATGTGGCAACAGTGTTCACTACATGATCTCAAAATCGTTCTGGAGTTTGAACCATGTAAATTCAGATTTTTAGGCAAAGATAGCGGTTCAGATTACAACTTTGCCTGGAAGCTGGTTGGAGTTTTTGCCTTCAGACAGATTCACTAATGTTAGTCTTTCACGTTGGCAACTCCCAGTGTCTCAGCCTGTCTGTCCTGATTTGATAATTTTTTTTTTTGAGGCCTTGATTAGAAGTGATGTGCTGCAGAATATCTAGAGGGTCAGTGTATGTTCTGACGGTGTCATGGTATCTGATACAGGAATCCTGTGGGCTGAAATCGCTTCCTTTGTCTTTCTTTAAATGGTGCTCTATAGGTTTTACTTGTAATCACTAACTTTTTTTACTAATGAAATGAACACTTGATACATATTCATGTGCAAATAGCAGAGGCTAATCTCTGAACCCTGCCAATCCTTAACAGTTGATTGAGCGTCAAGGTACAAAATCTTCTAGCTTTAATAATGAAGGCATTTTTTCATCAACAGTCCTGAATGTTACTGAATCAATAGATGTTGACATCACTTTTATTCATGAGTTTTGATAGCAGCAATTAAAGTAGCTATATCTAATGTATCATAAGATATAAATTTTATCCTCTGGATAATTTCTGTACTGAGGGCATTTTCTCATATGAAGTGATGTCACTGTCAGTTGCTCCAAATGTGACTGTATATCAATATGTGGCTGCTATCTACTCTATGTTAAAAGAGATATCAGTTAGTTGGGATTGAGTATTGTATGATTTGGAGCTCTTAATCTGTTTTTATTTACTATTTGGAAAACTCCAAATTGTTTGGGTTCTTTTGCTAAATAAACCCAGGATTGAAGAGTTAAACTAAATTATATTTTGGTGTTCAATGCATTTGCTCACTACTTTGGATATAGAGCAAATGTATTTTATTATTGGGAAGTAATAATGCTGTTTATAAAATTACTCAGGCTACAATATTTGTGTTGGCAATTTTATTTTCCAGGCATAACAGTTCTGGTTTTTTTCTATACCCATTTGTGGAAAGATTAAATTATCATAAATCATGTTTTCAAGGGCTGTGATTCTAAAGTTACTCTGTTTTATGCAGCTCTGGGCTGCATGGATTTAGGCAAGCTGTCATCTGTAACCTGGCCTTATTTAAATAATTTCTTATAAATCACAAGCCTAATCAAACTTTTATCATCAGATAAAAACAATTCTTTTCTTTAAAACTGGCCCCAACTGAGTAACTTGCCAGAGTGTTTACATCAAAATTGCCATCCAAACAGGAGGAAAAAAGAAAAGTATGTGCTTCCTTAAATCAGCTTGAGACAAACAGACTGCAAGTTTACAGAGAAAGGTTTGAATTCTAGTTTTGGATGTGTTTTTGTAGGACTACTAGATTTAGAGAACCTGCACTGCAAAATCTGTGTTCAGTTGCTTAGATATAGTGATGTGACTGTTCCTCTGGGGGTGAGGAGCAGGTGTCAATCAGTTCCCTGGATTTTCACAATTTTTAAATGATGAAACTGTTTTGAGAACAAAATTTAGTGCTTGCTGAAAAGTTCAGGCTTAATCTGTATGACTCCTTGGTGTGTCAAACTTGAAATATGTTTTTACGTCTGAGGAGGGCTGTGAGGTTGAACATAGGATTACCTCCAAAGCACAGGTGTTTTGAAGTCCCATTAAAAAGAGAAGTTAGGCCATGTGATGAGGTTTGTGTGTTGGCTATTTCAAAATAATTTGTGTATTGCAATTTACACTTCAGTAAATCCTCAAAAACACAGCTTTGTCAGGAGTGAATAGTTAGTGTGATAGGTGGTTGAACCTAACCACAGCCTTGTATTTCTGTTCGCATGTCAGCTTCGCAAACTGGAAAACTTTTCTGGCATTCCTCACTCCACTCTCAGCTTTGTTTACTTAACATACTAAGCACAAGATTGTCCTCTTCGAAATAGTAAAAGGAATAGTTCCTAAGGCTTTGTGGGGTGGGGGAATCAATTGCACAGTCATCTACTATGGATTCCCCCCCCCTTCCAGCAATGGAATTTAACTTGTTTGTGTCTGTTCTCCACCTTCCCTGTCTCCTCTAGCTCAGTTCCCAGGTTTATATCTGTCTTTAGACAATGTTTATAATCACTATCTTGTTTTCTTACTGTGGTAACAAATAAAGTCTGGAGTACACACTGAAATCTGGCTTAGTACAACTAAAGCATTGTTTGGGTTTTTTTTTATTATTATTTTCATCTCTGTTAATGATGTTTCATGAGGCTTGCCATTAAATATTTAACAGCTCTTAAGTGTTTGACTCATGAATTTACAGTGATACGTGACTTTCCTATCTTTGCACAAAATTTGCTGGTCAGAGATGCATTTGCGGTGTGTCCTCAAGGCATCACTGGTGTTTCTTGCTGTAGAGACTGCTTTTTGCTGCATGGTGAGTGTGATACATTCTGGGCTGATTTCATCTGCCTCTATTAATTCTGCAGTGGATGTACATGGGCAGTATTTCTGGGTAATGCAAGCAATGCTTTGAACTTGCCAGGCTATAGCAGTGGTATGAGAAAACCATCTTTACCAAACGGTAAATCCCACACTACACAGGGTTACAATATAAACCTTTTTTACAATGCAGAGGGATCCTGTGGGAATAAATTCAGCGCAGTGCAGAACAACTTCAGAGGGCAAAGCTGCTCTGGAAGGCAGAGGTATTTTTACTGTCAGCAAGGAACTCTGACTCTTGGCTTCCTCACACGTTTGAGTCTACAGAAAACAAAGTGGTGTTGCATGAGTCATGTTGAGCAAGAAGCAAGACCATAATTACATTTACAGAGGGAAGAGTTCCGAATCCCAGCTCCTAAATCAAGAAGTTTGTGCTTCTTGATTGCAAAACAACAGCTTCTGAGCCTTGCATTGTTCTGCCTGTCTCATCCCCACTCAAACTTAAAGGGGAAAGGAGTAAACAGCTGAAGCAAAGATGGTTTGCCTGCTTTTGAGGCTCTCCTGGGAACAGTACCACTAAGATCAGTAACTGAAGTATAAAATGCAGAAAAATTGTATATTGGTGCTCTGTGCATGTATATACACACACAAAATTGTATGTGCTTGCGTGTATACATACTCCTATTCATTCCTCAGAGACACAAAGAAAAGTAATTCATTGCCTTGTGCATATATTTTTTAGTGAGTTAGTGTGCTGATTTATTACTGTTCTTTTGATCTTGTGAGACTGTCATGATCTGCTTGAAATTATTTAATCTTGTAGGTGTTTTGGAGCTAGCATGTGGGTGTAGAACAGAAAAACTTTTCTAAAATCTCCATGTTAATTAAAATATTCTCACAGTCGAATATTTTGGCTTGGATTTTTTCATGGACACCGTAGACATTTAAAGATTTCTCGTCCTGCTTTTTTCTAGCAGAATATAAATATTAGCTGGTCAGTGGATTTTTCTTGTTTCTGTGGCATCTCTTATAATATGCATTAAAGTGTATCATGACAAGCTTTTGCATTTATGTTTGTAAACAAATATATGTATGTATATCTGCAAATCAGTTTATATGAGAATAAAGGGTTTGTATGTGTGTAAAGACTGGCTATTGAAGAAAAACTTGTGGGATCATTTCTCAGATAATGAACTCCAGGCTGGCATTGTCTGTTGTAAGGCAGGGAGCTGTATATTAGTTTTCACAGTAGAACTGTATGGAGTTCTTGTTTGATAACTGTTTTGATTGTTTCTTATAAATATTTTGGAGAAGGTTAAAAGTAATAAATGAGGTATAGTAGTAAAAGATTTGTATTCATACACAGTACTTACTTATCATACAGCAAAACATATTTTAATTTCTGTCAGCTCCCCCCTGCTTAATTTGCCCTCCAAAATAAATACCAGCTACCAGTAGCTGAAAACTCCTGTGAGTCTCTTTCTAGTTTTTTCAGGAGTGCTTTGCGTACTCATTCAGCTTGGTGCACTCATACTGTCGCCATTGTCCAGGTCAGTAATCGAGGCACAGTTAGGTGACATTTCATGGTCAGATAAGAAATAAGCATAGAACTGTATCTTAACTCTCAAGTTGCTGGTCCGTCTGTTTTTTATGCTTCATCATTCTTTCGTGTTTTTATGAAAATTTCTGTTGTCCAGCACTCCTGCAGCATGTAAATTGTCATGTTTTCTGCATTATTGATTTTTAGTGAGAATAATAATAGAACAAGCAGAAAACAAATTCATGACATTATCAATAAAAACAAAATATGAAATGTATTGTCCGAAAATAAAATGGGTTCATTGACTATTTTGTTCGTTCTGGTAGTTAGATCAGCCCTCATCACAGCAGTGGAGGCTAGTCAGTGAGTCATAGTTGGCTTGTCTGTGCTGAGCAGAGTAATTCAGATTAGCCAGTGACTTGTGCTAGATGGCTAAAATGCCCCTGTACTCCTTCCCAGTATCTGCAGGGGAGGATGAAGGAATGATCCCTGCTGAGTCCTGCAGCTGCTGACCTGTGATGCACTGCTTGAATACCTGGTGAGACAAATATTAATGTCCTAAAGATGTTGTGCTCTGACTCGGTTTTAAGCATCCCATGTTAATGTGTTAAAGCAATTCATGCTATCAAGAAGCTGTAGGATAAGTAGGATTTTAGATTGCATTTCTTCGGTTTGCCTTTGGTTCTTTAGGGTGCGGTCAGATTTTGGGACTTTTCTGAAATTGTAAGGAGATTTTCCTTGCTCTGGTCAGAGGTATTCTAACTGTTATTTGGGCATAAATTAAAACGTAGGAATAAAATAGTTATTGCATCCTGTGATAGGGCTGTAAATATTGCTCATTTCTCTAGTCTTAGATCTTCAAAATATCCCTGGGATAAATTTCTCAGAGGAATTAAGCTATATTCTACTTTGATGTTTCTTCCCTGCTTAAGAATGTCTGCATCTTTAGTTTCATCTTTGCAAATACATTCTCGTTTAAAGTGTGAGAAATTACTATGTCTAATCTGGGAATTCAGTTAATCCTTTATATTTTTTTTCCCTAGTCTTTTCCTTGTATAGAGGACAATGTGATTTTGAACTGTAAAAAGTCAGAGCTCTCCTCCCCTGAGAAGTATCCTAACAACCTGCTCCCTGAATTAATCTTAAGAACTTGGTTTAGTGGATTTTGATTTTTGTACTAGTTATTTTGCTCATTTTTATTTCCTTGAAAGCTCTGACCGCCACATCAAAGTTTTGAAAGCCCCCCCCCCCCCCCCCAACTGTTTTTAAAGACTGTATGGGAAATATGTTGTTTAGACAACCATAGGACTTGTCAAGAGTTTTCTTTTCAATTTGAATGCAGTTGCTGTTACCTAATCCATGTTCTAGCTGCTTCCTTCCTTAATCTGCTGTAGCCCGTTATTTTATGGCACTACTGTAATGTTTATATTGCAGGGTGGCTTTAATTGAGTACTTCAGCTTTGCTTTCCCTTTCTTTTATCACCCACTCTAGAATTTACTTTAGGCCTTTACATGTTAGCATTACGATTTAGTCAAGATGATATCACATTATACCACAGAGCCAAGATTTAAAAATACCCCATATTGTCAGCATTAGTTTATGGGTAAGTAAAGCCAATTGTAATATAAAGTACATAGATACCAAGGTGCTGAGACATAGGAGACTTTTAATCCTATCTGTACAATAGCAGTTCTTTTTTACATCTGCTGGACCAGAATATCTATAAAAATTATTTTCATGACCATGTAAAAGAAGAAGAATGTAAAGTATTTTGTAAAAGAGAGAGAGTATTAATCACATAGAAATTATGTAAGAATGCACTAGGGGATGCATCTATGAACTGAAGAAGACAGGTCGACAGGAATGGGTGTAACCAAAGTTGGGAAGGGGAGTTTAGTTGAGACTATTGGGTGCTGTGGAAACTGTTTTGTTTCATGTGGATTTAAGGTTTGGAAATTTCTTTAAAATAATATCATCAAGATAAGTGTGTTTGCACTGGATGTGCTGTATGTGTCCACTAGGACAAGTCTGGTTATTCATCCAAGAGTTTTTAAAAAGCAAAGTTTAAATGGTTTGGAACATTTTGCTCTAAGATGATGTCAAGCATATTGTACCTTGCACAGATTTTATAGCCTTGACTAAGTGCTGTTTAGTGTCTTCTAAAATTGGCGTGGCTTCCATTGAGCTATGATTATAAAGAGGCATCTTCCCTCTCTTGAAGGCAGAGTACAAATGGAATATTTAGGAAGAACTTATACTACGTACTGGGTTTTTATAATTTGGAATGTATTCTGATAGCTGAGTTTCTTACATGTTATTACCTTCCCATGTGTTATGATATGATGTAGGTAGCATTGACCTGTGCATGATTGCCAAGGCGTTTGACATGTGTAAGTCAAAAAATTCTTTACAATTTTTATATATAGTGCACTTATGTTTTTATTGTTATTATGGTAATCAGAAGGTGTAAATGACGAGAGGTCAGGCTACTCAATGTTACAAATATTGTTTTACTAACTACTTAAAACTGAAGAGCTGCTGCTGTACTGTGAGACAAATTGTTGGCTTCTGTACAAGAACAGACCCCAGCAAAGGGACTTCCATGTCTTTCTCTGATAATTCCAGTTTCAGAACCTCTCTGCATGATTTCTGAAATGTCTGTCCCTTGAATATAGCCGGTGAATTGCCTTAAGTTTCTGCTGCACATCTGAGTCTTTCTGTTGAGACCTGCTCCATAAATATAATTATTGAAATATTGGTTACAGTGACTGTGAACAGTGCAATATGAATGAGTTTCTGAATAACAGTTTGCTGGCAGACAGCTATATCAACGGCTTCAGGCACTGTAGGATGAACCACAAATAAGCAAAAAAGAGTAAAGTGATTGGGTCAGTGATTCCCTGTTCCATTGCTCCTTCTGATCCAACCTTGAACGCTGCACTAATGAGTGTTGCCTTCCAGAGTGTCCTATGGCCTTTTTCTCTTGTTCTGCTTTTACTGTGGAAAGTACAGTTGGAATACTCTTACTGTATAGTTACAAGAAAAAGTACAGAGAGGCAAGGAAAAGTGTTTAATTTTTTTTTTTTTAATTGAGCAGGGTTTGAATCTCATGAGTGAGCTGTCAATCTAGGTGTGAACGACACTTAAATGTGTGTTTCAAACTTGTTTTCTGGGTTGGATCCCGTGTCAGTAGACAGGAAAATGTTAGAGTGGATGCTGTCTTTAAAACCTGAGTTTGCAGAGGGGGGCTGAGGATTTAGAGCTGCTGTCTTCAGGGAGATAGAATGTGCTCAGCCATACAGACTCAAGTAGAGTCACAAAGTCATTACATATGGAATAGGTTAATGGTTTTATCTTCTGTCTGGAATATCAAACATAGTACAGATTTGGAGTAGAAAAAAAATACATTATTGCAAAAGCTGAAATTACTTCTCTACCTTTCGCTTTTTTTTTTTTTTAGAAGGAAAATTTAAGAAACAGAGCATCAGCGTGAGGGTATAGCATTTGCTTGTTGAGTTCAGTACTGTCATGATGATGAAATGGTACAGGATGCATTTCACATTAGATCAAGGGAAAAGATCTTTGTACGTTGTAACTCCAGACCATACTCTCTTACACAAATGACCTTCAGCATTTATTATCTTGGTATTCCTATAAAGGCATGATAGAAGCAAGTGAAATAGGTGAGCTTGATGTATTGCATAATTACTAAAACTGACACACATTTTGTTTCGCAGAATAACGAGGCAGTGAAATTATAATGTTGTGGTGCAGTATACAGCCTGTTAGAAAATGTTTCTGATGTATTAGCACTCGGCTTTTATTCTGCTAGTATACTATATCATTAGTCATATTTTCTGGGTCTTTTTTGGACCCAGAGAGGCAAACTAGCAAACAAAATTAATTTTCAGATTTTCTTTTTCAAGTTTTTTTTTCTTTTTGTCAAGGGTTGTTTTTTAGAGGACTTATTGTTTCTTAACTAGAGGTTTATATGAAAAATGAGGGAGAAAGTTATGGTGTTTTTATACTAATTTGTTGATAAAAAGCCAGTGATGAATGTATGGTATACGCAAACACTACAAATCAGCATGTCTGGAGGACATACCCTATTGAGTATTAAAGGATTTAGTTAATGAACTTGCTGAACCACTGGTAATTATTTTGAAGTACATAGATAACTGATATGATCAGAAACTTGCTGGACGAAATTATTTGGAACATTAGTATTCAAAGATAATAAGTTTTGTTTGGTAGGTCTGACTTTAGTCCCTAGTAGCATAAATAGAATAAGGAAGCACCTGGTGCAAGGTCCTGAAGCCTTTTTGCCTCTGATTCTGTTCTGCTTCTTGACTAGGAAAACAAAATCAACAAAAAGTGCCTTTACTTAAAATAAACTTTAGTTAAGAATCTAGGTCTAGATTTGAGTAATATTTGATCACGTAGCTAGCTTTCAGTAGAGACAATCAGAGGTTAAAGTTTAATATGAGCTTAACTTTCTTATTGAATTGAGACCACAGTGCAAACTTCAGAATTTCACTTTCATAAATATCAAGTGCATGTGTGATGGTATAAAGTCTTAGATATGACAAAAATAAAAAAGGGTAGTTCAGGCAATCACTCAATATCAAGTTTGTCATCTGTTTTATTGCTGTTTCTTCTTGTGTTTCTATGAAGATACAAGGGTGATCTAGTGATAAGAATTAGGTGCTTGATAAGGAGTGGAATACTTATAAATAATCCTTTTAAACATAACAGAATATTGTAGTAGTCTTGAAAATAACAGCCCCGCAGCTGAGTAACCCTGACAATCTATTCCCATTTCAATAGATTCTGAGCCAGTTACTGAAATTTGACTTGAATGAAATAAGGACATACAGGCTAAAGAAAACAGAATATATGAAAACAAATAGACAAGTATGGTTGAAAAGACAAACCAAGCCAAAACCCAAATAACTTTATTTTGAATAACAGGGAGAGACCTAGCAAGAAAGCTACTTCACCCATGAGAAACAATTGAGACTATGTGACCCAAACAAAGCTGCCTAGAGTCTTGGGGGGAGATAAAGGTTGCCATCCTTGTAAATTAGCTGAATCACTGAAAAGACTGAAAACTCTAGATGTTCAGCATAATCAAGAACTTCCTTTGTTGACTTATTTTCACTTTTGTACCTTAATTTACAATTTCACCTTGAAGAATACATCCTGTATTTGCTATATATTTTTCTTTAAATTTCCCTAGATGATACATCTTGTATCTTCAGTACCTCAGGTAATGGCAACAAGTGCAAGGTGTGTTTGTTTCTTTGGAAGAAAAAAATCCAGGCTTTATGCAGCCTAGGGTAATTTAGGTATGTTATCTCCAACAGGCTGCATAGAGCTAACACCAGTTTAATAACCAATGTAAACCTCTCCTGAGTACCTTGTGAGTAGGTTTCTAGTTCTGATAAATTCGTCTAGCTGTGGCTGGTACTATCAAGTAGCAGACCATAGTAAACCCTTTGCAGCTTTAGTAGGTGTTAACAAGGCCCTTCAAGAAAGGGTAAGTTGAGAAAAGGTCACCAGTGCAACTGGATGATGCTATCCTGTTGAGCTATATGATGAAAGAACAGGGTTGTTTTTTTTTTTTAATTGTATCACTTATTTATTCATTTTAGTGGCGTAAGTATCAAGCTGTAATTATTTTTGGGCTCTGTGCTGTAGCTGAAAAGCCTTTGACATTTGTGCTTCTCCAATTTGTAATTGAGAAATGATTTAAAAATCCTTGAATGCAAGAGCTTTGCAGTTCTTGACTGTAAAAAAAAAAAAAATATAAATCAAATTGGAGGGAGTTGTCAGATAAGGTGCTAGAGGCACTGCTGTCACCTGATTTTACTTGCCACCTTGACTAATGACTTAAGAAAAAGGGAAAACATAATTAATTGGATTGATTTAGGTGAAACTCAGTTGAGAACTAATGAAAAAAAAATGTGAAAGAGGAATCAAGTAGAGAAACAAGAAACGAAGGAAAAGAAATAGTATGGGTTCATATCCTCGCAAAGTTGATCTTTTACACTAAGGCAGCAGAAGATAGACTAATGAAAAGAATGTCTGTATAGAAGATGTAGAGTAATTCATTCATTTCATGGATCAGGGAAGTAATATTCCCTTGCTGATTAGGTAAAATTCTAGGTCTTGATACCTGAAATTTAACAGATCCAAGGGGACTGAAGGGAATAGTATAACTAAGCATCTCAGAGTGCGTCATCAAAAATATCAAGATTTAAATTGGTATGGCTTATCCAAACATTCAGTAAAGAAGGTAAGAGTATTTTAGAATGCTCTGTAAGTATCTTAAAATGGAGAACATCAAGGAGTGAAGGCCAGAGTGGTTACTTAGGAGGGAGGAGGTCACATGCTGCT
This sequence comes from Platalea leucorodia, assembly GCF_965183815.1. Taxonomy (NCBI): domain Eukaryota; kingdom Metazoa; phylum Chordata; class Aves; order Pelecaniformes; family Threskiornithidae; genus Platalea; species Platalea leucorodia. The sequence continues at coordinate 66,657,657 of NC_138827.1, forward strand.
CTCTGGTAAAACCAGAAGCAGGGCAAGAGCAGACTTCTTTGGCTCCTGGTTCTGCAGGAGAGTGGATTGAACTTCTTTATGTTGAAACAAGATGTGGTAGCATTTCTACAGACGCATTTCCTAGCATCTGTGGGAGTGCAGTATTCTTTTTTTTTTTTTTTTTTTTTTTTAAATTTTTATTATGAGACTACCAATCAACTTTTCCCTGAAGAAACAGGATTTTGGTCTAATGCTGCATGCAATGTGCATCTCATATTTAGAGGAATTAAATTAATAAATGGTCAAGCTACTGTTCTGTGTGTTAAATGGTTATTTTGTCATCATAGGGCAGTTGTGGATAAGGAAATTATGGGGAAAATATTTGAATTGGAATTCCTATTTGAAAATACATTTCTATTGCTCCCAGCATTTTAGTCTGATTTAGACCTTTCCAGAAGAATTCTATTAAAAAGATTGTGTGAAATATATTTCCATTAAGCTATTCACACTAAATTTCTTAAAATAAGAAAATAATTTCTATGCTTTGATGATACGCTAGTTCACAACTAATATCTGTCATTGTTTCTTTTTATTCTAGTACATGAGAAATTATTGAAGCAGCAGTAACAAAGGTTCAGAAATATTGACAAATGAGTGATCTATTCCACAAGAGAATTAGTGTCTGCTCTGTACCTTGGCAAGAAATTTGAATGCAGAAGGGTAAGCTGTTTTTAATTGTTGCTATGAACTGCTTTACAGAAGAGGATTATGCAAATATTTTAATTTTTCCTGGTTGAGTAGAGGGGTTTTTTTAAGACTGGAATGAATTATTCAAGTTAGATTTTTTGTTTGTTTGTTTCCTTTCCATTTAAAGTGCTTGTGACAAAGCCAAAAAGCTAAGTTTATAGGCTTTTCGGAGGTTAGAGAGGTGTTCCTGTCCATTTCCCCTATTAAACAGTACCCTTGACATGAAGTCAGCCGGTGAGTGTATGGCAGGACCAAGCTGTTGACCCAAAGCTCTCACAGTCTAAGTAACTGTGTTTCCACTAACCCTGTTTTTGAGTGAGAGATTAATGCTTGTTGGCATGACTATTACAAATTGGCTTTTCCTCGCTCTTTTTTTTTTTTTTGCCTTTTTTTATGTTCCTCCCTTCTCCACACCTGATAACTCAGTGCTTAGATTGAAAACACTGCTACAGTCCACTGAAGCTGCAGTCTCCTTACTTCTCTTCAATGTAGAGAGAAAGGCTTGTCTGGATAAAGGAAAGGCAGCAGCTGTGAAGTTTCCACTGATTTATTGGAAAAAAGGCAAAATTTGGGGACTTAAAATGCTATAGATAAGAGTTGATTTGTGGAAGTGGTTGTGATACACTTCTCAAAAACATTAAAACATTAAATAAAGCTGGATGTTTTCTAAGTGTGGGTGGAGAACTAGGAGCCTCTGGAAAACAATGTTTTGTTTAGCTTAGTGAAGGGAAGGTAAGCTAAAACTATGTAGCAAATTTTTATCCTTTTGATGTCTATGTAAGCAAAAGTATTTGTTTAGCAATCTAAGGGTTGACAAAAACTTTCTCTAGGCTTGCTTATTTCAGCTGCAGCAATGTGCTTTAGAGCAAGTGCATATCGCCACATTTGACTGTAAATCCAAAAATCCATTTGAAATACCTCTGAGAAAGTGTAGAGCTAAAGTCAGATTAGGCTGAGTCAGTCTGTTGATGCTGCTGGCTTTCCCAAAGGTTATCTTTAATCTGGCACCAAGGTGGCTATTGCTATGATATTATAGCCTCTTCAAAGTACTTGCATGATTTTGTTACTTCTCAAAAACAGATCACGAGTCTCCAGTTCCCTTCTGACCTCCCTTTTGTATCTTGATGTCCTCAACATAGGTGGTATGCAAATACTGTGTTTCAACTAAAAGTTCCTTGGATTTGGAATTATTGGTATGGCATTGTCTTGTAGGATGACCAAGGATGACTTCAGTTACTGCTGGTTTTCAGGAAGTCAGTGTGTATGTTTTATGATTTCATGCTATTACTCCCCAATTCCATCTCGGACAGGTCCTATGGTTCTCCTTTCCTGGATGACTGGGATGAAAGGCTGTCATTCTTGACTTTATTTCTAAAATAAAACAATAGGTATACCAGCCCTTTCTCTACTTAGGCAGAAGTTCCTTGTTGAATTATCTTTCTCTGGGGCAGATGGGAGCTTAGACAAAAAAAAAAGGGAGGGGGGTGGCATGAAGAGAAATAATAATTTAAAAAAAATCAAAGCTTGCCATTTGCAAAAGGATGTTGTAGCCTGGGAACAAATGGGAAGAGACAGATTCTGTCTGTCTTACAACAGCAACCAAAAATCTCTCCCATGTATGTATGGGATTCTCCTTTTATCTCTGCACTTGAAAAAGACTACCTAATGGGTCTCTCCTTCCACAGGATGAGGCAAAGCCAGACCCATTGGTGAAAAATATTAATGATAGGACTCATTATCAGTCCAAAACATGAAATCATTTTGTAGATGTAGACTTATTTGAAACAGATTTATTTAAGATGCTTAGATACAAATTCTTTTGCTGATTTGCAAGCAGGCTTATGTAGTATTTGGAATTCTGGAATTTAAAGACAAAGCTGGTTTTATGTGCAAAGTCCTTCAAGAACATTGAATCCTTGGGCTTTTAAAAGTGTGTGTTGTTTTAGCATCCATCACTTACTGACTAAATGAAGAAAGTAGCATTGCAAAGTTACAGCAGAAATTACATGGAAAATGCATAGACTCGCACACAGAAATCTTTAGGGTCAGGATTAATTATTGGCATTATCAGAATCAGATGTAGACCAGTGATGGGATCTAACAACTCCATAATGGTGAACGTGTTCTAATTTCACTGTAGTGAAGTTAAAAGAAATGTTTCAACTCCCTATGTTGTTTTGCAGAGGGTTAAAATTTATTTTTACTGCAGCAGTAATGTACTGCAGTAGTAAATGGTAGGAGGTTCTAGCATGCATGACCTGGTTCAGCTGGATAACACTATTGATTTTATTTTATTTTTTTTTCAGTGCCCCTGCTTTAGTTAAAATTAACTTCATTTTCTGATTCTTGATTAGCTCAGTGGTAAGTTGTCATTACAGCATTCGACTCCCTAAGGACATGATCTATAAGGCAGATTTTTCCAGTGGAGGGTCATGATTCAGCTAATTCACACATAATTTAAACAGCAGTTGGCCTAATACCCTGAAGTGGAATTTGAGATACTTGGAAGTCCAAGAGTGTAATACCATAAATGAGTGTTTTTGTTAAGTACTCTTTAGAGACCTGCAGGAGGGGCCAGTGGGACACGTAATGCCCCTTGTGTTTTTTTCAATAGGCATGTGAAGTTAAAATCTCAAGGAAGATTAAGAAAGCAGTTGCACTTAATGCAGAATTGCCATTTAACATTTCATTGGAAAAGCTTTGTTTCATCAAAGTTGCCATAATATTTGTTTGCCCAGACTCTGTATCTGGATTTATATTTTAATGGCCTGTTCAAATAAATGAGCATAATAAAAACGTCTTCATGCATTCATTTAGAGCAAGCTAATGAACTCTGACTTTTGCATTTCCTTGTTTTACATTGCTTGTAAGTTTAGTACTGAGCTACATTTAGTTGCTTAAAGTAATTTTTATAAGATACAGGGAATTTGTCTCCATGTTAGCATCTAAATGGTTTTGTCAAGCAGAGCTGGTGTCTCAGAATGCTGTATAGAGGTGGCGAATTGAGGATAAACGAATTGGGTTCATGTCTTTCCTGACTATTTTTGGCGCAGCCCCTTTGCAGATGAAGTGTGACTGTCACTTCACCCAAGAAAAGATCGTTATTTACTGAAAGATTTTCTGTGTACGTTAATGCTGTGATTTCCAGTTCAATACCACAGTACAAGCCAGTGTGGAACTTGACAGAGACGGTCCTGCTCTTCTTCCACTTTCTAGTGCTTATTGTCAGCCCTTTTTGTTGGCACGTCATAGGAGAAAACTTCAACACAGTGTTTTGGTTTTGTTGGTGTTTTTTGGTTTGGGGTGGCTTTTTTTTTTCCTTTCCCCTGCCCACTTCCCTGACAGAGTTGGCTATGCAGGAGTGCTTGTGCCCGTGCAGGAGAAGGGCAGCGTAAGTGGGAGTAAGTGTTTGGGGATAGAAGGCAGTGAGGAGCGCAACCGCTCCAAGAGTGCGTTAAATCAAATGTAAAACTATTTACAGGACTAATGATAGCGTAACATTAGAGCTAAATGTGTTTGAATGGCTATGTTTCTGTGAAGCGGTTTTCAGCAAGCTAGATAGCGAGTAGTAAAAGTGCATTAGTAAAGTTTCTGAAAGAATCAGAAGCTACTGTCTAGATTGTTTTATAAGTAGCTGTACTTTAATGTAAGTCAAAAATGTACAAAACATTATCTCATAGGGTGATAACTAAGTTGATGGGTCATGGTTTGGATCTTTATGTTTTAATAAGTAATAATAACCACATGTAACTAACAAATGTATACATTTAAAAGATTTTTTTTCCCTTAAAACAATTAAACCCATTTTTGTAGTTGTATGGTGTTCTGAGTGTGAGTAAAGTATACTAAGATGGTGTTCAAATAGGAGGGCGGAGTTATGTACACAATCTGGATTTTGAAAATTCTTCCTGTATATCTTTAAGCCTACAAGAAATGCAGTGAAATGTAGTCTTAATTGCAAGGTGTTTGCCTGATTGGGATTGGGGGGGGGGAGGAGCTTATGTGTTGATTTTCCTGATTCAAAAGTGGATCCTGTTTTTAGGAGACATAAGAGGTTTCAGTGTACCAGTAAAAATCTGTGTGCTCGGTATTGTTGACCATGGTCTGCTTATTTAAAGCTCCGGTTCTGTCCTTCCCTATTTCTGCCAAGCTGCCACCATACCTCCCGTCTGTCTGCTCCTGGATCTCTGCTTCCCCTTCCAAACAGCTAGACTGGTTTTATCACTGCTTTTTCTTGGTTCCCTATATTGCCTGTGGTACTGGCAAGGAGCCAACCAAGGCTGGAGCCAAGTGATTCAAAATGTAAAATTGCTTCCAGGTCTGTTTCAAGGTATTACCTTGAGCTTCTTACAATCACCTATATTACAGGCTTCCTGCCATTTGGGAGAGAGTCACTCCTTTTTAGGGGGCCATTAAACTTTTGAAAGTTTGCAGGTGGTGAAGATTCCACCACATTTCTAATTAAATTCTTCTTTATAGGCAATTATCCTTTTTTAACCTGCTTCTAGGTTGCATTATTTTTATTTTTAGTTCAGCATTAGGCTTTAGCATCTCAAAGTCAAGCAGTTATGTAATTTTAAAACTTCTTGCAGTGTTATTAAAATAAGTGGGTGCATTGCAGTGCCTTTTTGGCATAATGTTTAAAGTCAGACTCTAATTACCCCTTAGTTTAAGGTATGTTTGAGACATGTAATACTAGCTGCTTTATCCCTGTTAATTTAAATACCCATAAGAACTGAGGACTTGCCTATAGAAGAAAGAGGTTCATTAGTACCAAGATCTGCTCTGTCATTCAGAAGTGTCAGCAGCCAGGGAACCTACTTGATGCAGCTGATGAAGTTCTTTGATGCTCCGCTGCATCAGTGCTCCAGTCTTTACAATGTGCTGTAATCTAACAGAATAGCCTGGTTGACTTTATGCACGACACAAGGAATGAAATGGTGTCTCAACCACTCTTCAGCATGACAGGTGGAGATAGGTGTGTCTTAACTCGTTTCCAAAAAGGCTATCAACAGCCTGAATACACGTAATCTGTGTTTAAAAAAAGCAAACAAATAAAAACTGAATGGATTTTGTTCTTGCATTTATGATTCTTCCCAGTCACCTGCCCCAAACCACAAATATTGCTTGAACTGTGTTTGGAAGAAATCCCCATGTCTGTAGTTTGCCCATTCACTATCTAAATGCTTAGTTGGGTTAATGATGTTCTGCTGTCGAAATTTCTCCGTAAAACTACTTGCTTCCTTTCTTTACTTACCTACAAAAAAATGTGACATCTAGCCTTATTAGGAATACATAATGGCTATCCCATTCTGCATTTATAGAGGTATACTTTTCACTATGAGTAAACAGATGAATCAAAGTATCAGAGGTCAACTCAAATGGTTTTGAGACAACTCTCTAGTATGGTTTATTCTTTGTAGTAGAGATGTAGACAGAGAAGTTACACAGCCCTCCTCTATCTAACCCTCAATCCTGTTTTTAAATGGAAGTCTGTTCTTTCCATACTTTTGAGTCATGATAAAGCATTAAATTAAAAACCAGTCAATCCATCTGTGGTAAGCAGCTCAGTGGGTTTGCACAGCAGATATTTAGTTGTTAGGTATTTTTTTTATCTGACACCTGTTACATGACATGTGAAACTGAAAAAGACTTCATTCTAAATGTCCAAATGCAATCTGTTGCCACTTCTTATTTTCATTTATAAATGACTTTATTTTTAAGATCTCTCTCCCTAAAGTTAACATTCCTAACAAGTATGAAGGATTTTGTATTTTTTGTGTGTCCTCTTGGAGTGAAAAGATCAACTGCAATATTTTTTTGGCTGTTCTTGAGACAGGGAAAGAATTACATTTCACATCTCAATGGCTACGGATTTAGCATGAAAACGTAATATTCTTATTAACAATCAAGGTACCGTATTGTAATTCATGTTGTATTTTATTTTCTCATTGTTTATGTATTTGGATTTATATTTATAAATCACTGCCTGTAATTCAGTTCCAGAACTGGAAAACTTTTAGATTTGTTAATCTAAGTTATGAGGCTGTTTGATTCTGGCCTTTTACAGACAGAAGTACCATAACTAAATTAGAAAAAGTTAATAATAACATAAATATAAAATTAGTAAAGTGCCTCCTCCCCCCCCCATTTGGATTACTTCCTTTTTGTAATAAGTTGCTGCTTCCTTTTCATCCTCACCTTTAACTGTGTTGTACCACGGAACTGGGAAGACTGGAGCTACCCAAAGTGTATTCAAGGTCCTAGGGGTATTATAAGCGATGTTTCCATAGTTCTCTAACCTTATTTCCTGATTCTCTTAACTTTTTTGGTAATTGGGACACTTTCACTTGCTCCTGGAATGGAAGTACAAAGACCAACTAGGCTTACAAATGTTTGAAAAACAATGTGAGCAAAGATGTTGCTTTGCCTAAATATTGTCTAGACTGTAAATGACAGCCTCATTCATAATATTTTGAGGGGTTTTATGTAAGTCTCTGACAGCTCAACTTGATACATGATTTAGGGGCTGATAAAAACTTACCTAATTGGCTCACTAGACATGTATAAAATTTAAAACACCTCTTTTGCATTTTTAAGTGACTATGGAATTTAAGATGGAGACAAAAAAATCCAAACAAAAGAGATTTCTGAATAAATGTAATTGAATCTTGCTAGATTTAAATCAAAATCTACTTTAACAGACAAGAACACTTAAATTTTGGTCTATTTAAAAAAAAAAAATCAAATTAAAGAAAATCAGACCTGGATAGCCAAACAGGTCATGTTTCAATGATGCAGAATAACAGAAAATAAAGGCCCGCTGTATTACTATTTTTAACACTGGAGTGTTTTTTTTAAAAATTATTAATGTCCTCCTATGAAGTTTGTAGCCTCTAAAATAAAAGTGTTTTTAAGAAACTTCAAAAAATTAGAAACATAAAGATTAACTTACCATATTTTAAATTCATTTTTTAACTTCTGCTGATCTGGGGTTCATGGTTGTGTGGTGGTAAGTAGGGATTCTCTCACAGGTCCTCTTCCATATGCTGCCTTCATCCCTTCCTCTTCAAGAATGTTTTATTTTTCTGGATGATTTTAATCCTTTTTGCAGACTTACTGCCCTGAAAGTAACTCTCAGGCATGTCCATTATCATGTGTTTACTCTGCCATACTGGGACATTAATATGTAAGACTCTTAAAAAGCGTATATGCCTGACTGCCCCTCTGCCTTTGGCAGTAGTCATGTCAGCAGCTCAGGGCTGAGGTGGCAGCCCTAAGGGGTGGGTGCCGTTATAGGATGATCTATGAAGAGTACTCTGTTACCTTTGAATAAATGACACAGCTCAGTGCTTTGCAATTTTTTATCTCTAAGGCACTATGTATTTTGTGAATTGCCATTCACACACTCTTTCAACAGATTCCTGAACAACAATGTTCATCTAAAACTGCCAGTCTTAAGACTTTTAGTTTATTCCTCCCTTCCACTGAGTTGTTCAAAATTAAAACTTGCATCTGAATATTCTTCTACACCTCTGATTGTTTTACTTTGTGGGCGTTCTCTACAAAACACTGAGCATGTTTCCAGGTCTTTGGTTCCCAGCACCTGATTCTGTGCGTTTTTTTTAATATATGCTTTTAAATATGGTCTCTCCAGTGTGTTCTATCCTTACTGTGAAATGGTGGGAGAAGTGTGTTCTCCTGAGTATCAGTTTCTGTATCTTTGCTCTCCCATCTATAAAATGTAACTCTGACCTATGAAGTTGGCAAGCCCTTATTATGTGATTAAAGAAGGTGTCAAATACTATGATAATGGCAGCTATATGGATATTTAAGAAGAACAGATAGCCAAGCAAGGTGATTTCCTAGTAATTCAATTGCCATTGAGCTTAGACAAATGATTTACTGCAGTTTAGTGAATTTCTGTTAATCAGATAAGCCCTGTTAATTGTGCATATATGGCTTATGACAAGTACAGGATAAAACACAGTGTTTTAACCTTGAGTGAAGGTGGTAATTTGTTAGTGTTTCAACTCGGCTGCATGACTTAAAAAAGCAAATTTAAAGGCAAGTTTATATTTCTTTATTTCTTTGGTTTGGGGAGTTGTGGATCTCGTTGCTCCTAAAAATACCCCAGACTGATAATGTGATAAAGCTGACTTTGTGCTTGGAAATATCACAAAATTGTATTGTCGTACAGCTTGGACTGTGCTAAAGTCTAACATAGAGTTTAGTGGTGGATATCGCAAAGCATTTGAGCTATGTTCTTGGCCTTTACAGTGATATTTTGCGCTCAAATTCTGGTGCTACAGGGTAGGTATCTTTTCAACAGCAGAAATGCAGCTTATTAATTCTTGCTGAAGAGGAAGATGCAGAGTTCTCTGATGGCTAGTAGTCTATTGAATAAAGCTAATTCTCAAAATTGACTGTTTTGACAGGGGTAAGATAGCAATGTTGGCTAGCAACTTTCCATTTATCTCTGATGAAGTTCTATACAATCTGGTTACTGACTTTTTGAGTTAGAAAAAGTGCCATTTTGAAACTGGTACAACACAGATAAGTAAAAAGAAGTATCAAAGGGTGGTTCTTTGTATGGGTAAAAAAAAATAATCATTTTTACTTTGGGATGAAAAGCGCAGATCTTCTAATGCAGTGAACTATCAATTTAATAATTTTGATCAACATTTTGTAAGGGAGTAGTCACAAAACAGACAAATCAATAGATGTAAATGTCACAAGTGAGGTTGTTCATCACCCTGAGCAAAGCAAAGATTTGGTTTCACGTGAATGAATCTATTCAGTGCTGGAGACTGTGGACACAATGCCAGAATGCAGATGTATTAAAAAAAAAAAAAAAAATCAGATCTCTTTAATGTGAGTTGTGGGGTAGAGTTGAAAGTGATATGTGGAGGAGAATTCGTGGTAAAAATGCTTACCTCATGCAGACCACCCTAGGGAAGATGCATAGGAAAGTTTTACTGGTTTTGTGTGCATTTTTCCCTTTTGCTTTAACCGGGGGGGGGGGGGGGGGGGAACAACAAACAAATGTGAAAAGCAAATACTATCCTTTGGATGGGAAGCTATGTAACAGTGCAGACCTTTATTTGTACCAGGCATTTAGACCAGTCCTGCAAGATCTTAAGACTGCAAACATTTTAAATAATACAGTGGCAAAGTATTTGAAGACAAGATCTCCCCTTAGTATCATGAAATAGCAATAAAAAGACAAAAAACCCAAAGTCACTATACTGAATGCAAATAGCAACAAATAGCTGAAGAAAATAGTATGGTAAGTGTGTGATTATTTCCTAAATCAGATAGTTGAGCAGAATTCAAGGTGTGATGGTGAATTGCTCCTCCTTTTATTCCAGGCAGTTGAAGGAGAAACTCCTTGGATATAGATTACTTAAATGAAAAGTAAGAGTATAATTTGGCAAAGAACTTGCTCAAGCGAACTATCCTATATTCATCAGAGCAGCAGCAAGACGCATGAGAGGCCAACAATATCAAAAGGGTTTATTAAGCTTGGATGGCCAGCTAGGACCATTTGAAAGAATACCTACTGCTGTGAAGGATCCCAAAAGCATAGTGAGGAGAATGAGCTCACTGTAGAGCTTCCCTAGAATCCATGGTGAGTGCCACAAATGTGTACAAAGTTAGTGACTCACAGTATTACCACGGGCACAGTAATCCTTACCTTGGGAGAGTGGGGGAACAGGTAGGGGTGTCATCCATCCCCTTTTCTTGATCTTAGCTATGTTATTGGTCATAACATGAGGAATGGGGCCATAAAATTCGTGGAAGTTGGCACCCTGTCTTGTTTGTAGTTCCACTTTTTTATTCCTTTCTGCTTTGAAACCTCCACTTAGCTATCAGTTAATGAAATAGCAGTGAGTTTTTCTGTTTGAAAAGTTATTTTCTGGTTCTGTAGCAATGTTATGCTCCCTGTAAATTAAAGAGGAACTATTAAGCTTGCTGTAAAAATTTTTCAAGAAAATATCTTCATTTTAATGTGCTGAATAACTGCTAGAAAATATCTTCAGTTTAGAGAAATCCTTAAGCAGTGAAACTCAGAAGTCCTGGGTTTTACTGCAGCTGTCAAATTCTTTCAGTGACATTGGGCGGCCATGTATTGTCTCTCTGTCTTAATTTATGCATCTACAAGATGGAACGATAATAATCTCATAGGAGTACTTGTAAACTTTACTTAATGTCAATGGGTGCTTCTACATCCTTTGTTGAAAGATTTCATAAACACTAAGTAGCATTATGGGAGAGGAAGCAGCTTCCCCAGTATTAACAAGCAACTACCTTCCTTTGTTGTACCAGTTTTAGCTCCAGCATTTTTGTCAAAAGAAAAGAAATAATAATTTCGCTTATTAGTTTTGACTTCCCCCCCCCCCCCCCCCCCCGGGGAAGGGGGCATGGAGTTGGCTTATGAAACTCTCCAGAGAATTTGAAGGAAATTCAGGGGTTGGTTCATTTGTTTTAGTTTAAGATTACTTTCAAATCACATTTTTCATTCTGGCTGCTTATTAAGTCTTGCTGTTTGGTTATGTATATGTATTGTAAATTAAGACTGCAAAATACATTTTGTTTCCCATTGGCTTGATTCCAATGATGTTTTAAAAGTTAATAGCTACTAACTGGTGTAGACTCTAGTTTGGGTGTTAAAGCCATTTAGATTTCAGTGGCAGCATGTTGAGGTTTTACTACTTGAAAAGAATTCTTATACTGTGAGTTTCAGCAATATTCTTCTTCTGAAGGAGCCACAAAGCGTGAAGAATATTTTAATTTGGCTCCTATAGTAGTTATGCTCTTATCTTGTTGCTTCTGATTTCAATAGAGTTTTAAAACATTGGTGGTATTAATACTTCTTAAGCTTTCTTTAAGAAGTCAGAGTCTGGTTATGATAAAGGACAGTTTCTGGAAGGTTCAACACACAGAACTAAACCTTTTTTGAAAAGTATCACTGACTTGTGACCAGCAAGGTGTGCTTTTGAAAATCCAGTTAGAAGAGACACACATTCTTGGATGAAATAGAAAGGTGAGACTAATTTTGCGCAGTCAGTCATAAAGTTTGAGTTTTGCTCATAGTCATAAACAAAGTCAAGAAAAAGGAGCATAGAGGTTTGGCAGAGTGATTGGGAACTTCTGTCCACAAATACACTGTAGTACTTAATGGAAGTTAATTGGAGCAGGGACTGGAATCGTGTCTTCCCAGTCACAAGTAGCCAGTACCATTCTGTGTGTGATGTGATGAATGTTTGAGTCTAAACTTGTTGGTCTATCATGCTTTTAAAAACTTACACATTCTCCTTAGTCCCAACTGTGTTAGAAGATACAGAGCACTCCTATCCAGAAAAACTGAGGAAATTTGTCTTGCTAGTTTGGAAGTTCTATTATGTAGTAGTCTATATCTCAGTAATTTCCACAAAATTACTCTAGGATGGATCACGTACCGAAATCTTGAAATAAGATTCGTAATAACCGTAGTAGTGTGAAAAACCGAAATGTTTCTCCTTAATACACATTATAATGAACTACTTGAACACATACCTGATCTACAAGACAGAGATGAGGAGATAAATTTGTCGTAAATATTATTTTGTCAGTTTTGTATCTATGCTTTTAACTTCATATCACATCCTTGTCAAAATGCTATGATTATTCAGAATGTATTCAGAAGGGCTAAAGAAGATAAGCTAAAGGAATGTAATATGAGAATGCCTAAAAACCAGTATAATCTAGTTTTCAAGATACTCTGAGATTGATTTAGTAGAAGTGACAAAATGGATATTGCCAACTTTTCTCAATTTTGAAAACTGTTGCAATCACTTAATAAAGCCCGTCTCATCTGTATAAATACAACTTAATGCTGTCCTTGAGGCTAACCAATTAAAGCAAAGATTTTGAATATATTAACGTTAATGAGAAATCTATTGACTTTATTAGTAAGGGATTGTGTTCGGTATCATGGATTTTAAAAGTCTTTGTGAAGTGAATGACACTTTTTTACCTTTTGTTAAATGAATGACACTTGTATGTCATTGTTTCAGAAGTATGTAATATGTTAATAAATTGGCTATGAGAGAATCAGTTGTTAGAAATGTGTATGGCAGTGGTTTTGGTTTTTTTTCAAGATGTGACCTTTAGCACTAGTAGGGAAGTGATCACAGGAATTGGACTGTAAAAGATAAGAAAGCAGGTGTATATACACCCTGCATAGCAGTTTGTACGCCTAGAATTTGTACAGGGTTCTGGTTCTCCTTTGAGGGAGAATTGTGGAACACGGGTCCTCAAATTAATTAAGATATAGAAGTACGGACTTGAAGTCCTGCAGATAAATAGGTTTAAATAATGATATCATCTTTTTCTTTTTCCTCCTTTTGACATAACTTTTTAGCATGTACTTTTTTTAGCATTTACATTTCCATAAGATGACAATCTCTGTTAATTTTGAATTGATCTTTTACACTAAAAAAAAACCCAAACCCAAAAAACCAACAACAACAAAAAAACGAAAAAGCTTTTACAATTTAAAAAAAACCCCAAAGTATAACTTCAGAGAGTTACAAACCCATTTGTAGTGTCAGAGTTCAGTGCTCTTTGAGAAAGGGTGATTATTTCTGTCATTTTGCGTTTATAATAAATTGGAGCGAGCCTGTTGACCTCCCGGAGAGAGGACTGCAGCAGAGAAAACAGCTGATGTGTACTGCAAAGTCCGTACAGGAGCAAAGATAATACAGGGATTGGGGCGGGGGGGGGAGATGCAGGCACATTTCTCCTCACTCTTCTCTTGCTGGTTGTTGCCTGGTACCTATCCAGAAATTTTCTGGTTGCCTCTGTCTAAACAGACATCTGGGTTTTTCACTTCCCTTAATCATCTTTTGAATATCAGTAATCAGCTTTTGAACTTCCATTAAGTTTAATGCACGTTGAGGGAAGCACGTAGAGTGGTCTTATGGGACCTGTTGAGCATGTGTGCTCAATGGTATGTCCAATGCACTTTTCAAGTTTGGCCAAATATACTTTGGTAGAGTAGTAAAATGGTACCTTTTATTAAGCTGTTGTATCTCTACAATGAATCTGCTAAATGTGATGAGCTTTTCATTGTAAGCGGAACTAAATGAAGTTATCTCTAAAACTGTTGTGCTTTATTGCCTTTTCTGTCAGTGGCACTTTTTACAACGCGATTGTGAAAATGCAATTAATACAATAAATATAACCTTAAAAAATTCAGAAGGTTAACAAGAATTTGCTATTGTTTGGAAACGCGAAGATTTCAAATACTTTTTTTCTTTCTCCCCACCTCCCACCCCCTGCCCAAAGAAAATACAATGGAGGGTTTGAATTGCTAGTAATTAAATAAATAGCTTCTCTAGATTGTGTATGGAGCAATCAGCTCTTCCAGAGGAGAAAGGATGATGTCAACATAGAAGTAACCATATTCAGTGTCAGGACATATCTTTCCTTTTAATGGTACATATCCATTCAAGCAAGGACTGTGTCTAAAGTTTTGGAGAAATACTTGTACTGCGAGTCAAAAAGCTCAAGTGTCCAGTATCCCTTCTACCAGAACTGTTTTATTTTTAAGAGCTGTTCTATGTTTACCTCTTTGTAGTGGACCCCATCGCTGAATGCCGCTCCATTGCTGTTAAAACACTAACAAAGCTCCCCAAGCTCTCCATCATCCAGCTGAAAGTGGTGGGACAGGCAAAAACGTTTAGATTCCATCTAGATGATCAAATGGCTAATGGGATGTCAAATACAGACCTTCTTGTCTGCAAGTGAGCAAGATGTTTGCCATCTGTCTGTCTTTTGGATGCAGATGAAAGTGCCTGAGTTCTTTGAGAGAGAACATGTATAAAGCCTTTCTACTGGCTCTAAGCATCTGACGTTTGTAAGTTCTTGTACACCAGAGAAAAACATTAGGCTGACACAACTGAAATCCTTCACCATGTTTCACTAGACACTGACGCCTGTGGATGTGAGGAAAAAGGACACTTCTCTTGTATCTTGTTTTGATTATTCTATCATAGTGAAGAAAATTAAGAGTATCATTTTTTCTTGCAAAATATAACAAGTTTGGGAAGAAGGGAATATTCCTGTTTTTAAAATCACTCATTTGTTTGTACAGTATAAACTTTAGTTCATTCTGTGAGTAATGTACTCTACTAATACATATCAGCATAATGATTCATAAGCATAATACAAAATAATTGTTTACAAAAATATGTTGAAAATGGCAATATTTTTAAAATATCTTTGCTAATCCTGTAAAAGCCAGATCTAGAGAACTGTTTTTGTGAAACAAGTGAATTTTGTATTTCTCTGTTTTTTCTTAAGATTGTGCCATTAGCAGCTTGCCTGAGGATTTATTGGTGCTTGCAGCAGTTTTAAACACATTTTCTTCAGAGTTCTACTTCAATAGTGAAATTTATTCTTGTTATTTTTCTTGATGTTGATATTTCTTGTTCTTGTAAAACAAAAGTTGGTAGTAACTTTGCCTAAGGGGTTGATTTTGCTGTCGGATGTCTCAGTGATATCCCCTTGTCACCTGTTACTCATATGAATTTTCCTCTTTCCTGTTGAAAGGAGCAGGTTATTTTTAGGAAATGGGAGAGTAAAAAGCCACTACCCAAACTTTTTGGAAACTGGTATGAAATGCATGAGTTCCATGGAGATTTTCTGGTTCCTGGCCTCTGTTCGATGTTGATATTTATAGCAAAACATTACTGTCTGCTTGTCCTCAGAGCTTCTGTGAATACTCCTCTAGCTTTGACAGATCTATGGTATGAGAAATGCTTTACCTGTGGTCTGAAAGACTTCTTGCTGTGGGGGGAAAAACACTTGTCGCAATGGTAGTAGGCTTATACTTGGTTGAGAGAGGAGAAAAAAAAATAGTGCATGTGTGATTCTTCTGTACCTCCCAGCTGGTATCAGGAGCTTGGGGAGAACAGGGGCTGTGACTGGAGGAATGTTTGTTGTTGTTGGTTTGGGTTTTTTTGTTTTTTTGTTTTTTTGTTTTTTTTTTTAGCCCTCAGATTACGGTGTTCCTGCCCATCTCTTTCACAGAAGGAGAGTGAGCATACTGGAAGGTGAGGTGTATTTTAAGGCTGTGGTTTCCAGCTGTTTTGGTATTTGCCAGACCAGTTCTGTCTTCTCTTCACTCGTACTCGGTGAGCCCTGGTGACACCTCTGGTCACTTCACTCTCATGCCTCCCTCGCTGCAAGCTCTAGGCCCAGCACCAGAGTTGTTGTTTGAACTCTGCCCCAGTGAGAGTATTATCATCTTAACAGCAAGGTATACTTTGGTAGCGGGGAAATGAGAGCGTTAGAAGACCAATTCTTGACCACTTCACCCCCTACTCTGCACATGGGAAAAATTACAAGAATTAACCTTGGACTTGTGCAGATTTGCCTCCAGGCAGAAAGTATGCCTACCACTTGATTCTGGCTAATGAATGTTTTTGAAAATACTGAGATTAATAAAACTTTTAAAGTAAATCTTCCCAGTAACTTAATGCTCCCCTTTACATTCCATTTGTGCTTCTGTGCTATTATAAAGCTCAAGCACAGGCTAAGATCTTCAGTTGGCAGAAAGTTGTCAATTTTGGTGAAGACCATAGAGCTGTGCTGTTTTTAAGGAAGAGAGATTATTCCTGCAAGTTTTTATAGTGCTAAATTTCATTTAAATGCTGTTGTTGCTTATAGTCCTATAGACTATTCTGTTATCACTTACAAATGTAAAGGACACAAATAATTTCATAACCGTGAATGGAACTGCTTGCTTCCCAAACATTACAAAAGACTGCATGTGACTGTAGGTTCAGGGTCTGCACTGAATTTTGTTCATTGACTTGCCAACATCTTTTTCTTACAGTTTTACTGTTTCAGAGGAGAAAGGGTTGTGGCAAGTTAGTGTTTCAGCTACTTGTCATACAAAAGGAAGGGGGAGTACGTTGTGATACGATGTTTATTTGTTTTTGTGTATCACTTCATATAGTCAAAATAGTCTTTTACTATTATAATTTTTTCCTTCATTATGTCACATGTCATATCAGGACAATATTTTCATGGTATTTTGCTCTAGTTCAGAAAGAGAATTTTAAAGCTGTTACAATATTCCAAAGTTTCTCATCTTACCTTCAGAAGTAGCTTTATAAGCCTGTTTCATTGCAAGTCAATGAATCACACATTCCTGTGTGCTGCAGCTCTTTTGAAAACAGGGTTTGAGACATTTTGTGCTTCATTCTTTAAGAAATGTTATCCAATATGCTTTGAAAGGCTGAGGTCTGAGAGGGGAAAGAGGCTGAATCTTCAGGTCTTCTGAAGCTAAATTTGGCTTCATATGGAAACTGTGTGTGTTTGAGAGGGAAGGGAGATTTGACTTTTTTTTTTTAAGGGAGTTGATGGGTGCAAGTTGGGGGTTTTACAGAGGTTTTGTTGGAGGAGTTATTTGTGGAATGAGAAAGAGGTACACAAAAAAAAGGGTTCAGCCCAGATAATTGTTATAGCCTGTGCCATTCACAGGGACTGTCTGGGGAGGGAACCCCAAATAAATCCTGAGGAATGCCCAGTTTTTAAGAGGAAATGAAAAACAAATGAGGCCATTGCACTGGTGGTTTGTTTCATCCCCTTCCTAAGTAACCCCCTCTCTTGGCTTGTCTGACACAGATCTAAATTTAGAAAACATATCAAAACACAACATTTATGAAGGAGCCCGCAGGCATTTAAAGATGTCTGTGTGGAAGCTTCGGTGGTGTTTCAGCAGCCGGGGAGGGCTGCGGTTGCTTGTGCTGGAGGCTGGAAGGCTGCCACGCTTCTTCCTTTGTTCGGCTTCCTTTGCTGCATAAAGCATAGAAGACAGCAACCATTATTGCTAGTGTTAAAAAGTAATTACGGAGGTGACAATTTGAGCTTCAAATTTTACAACCCTTGCACTCACCAGTCCAACAGCCTGCAAACACTGCAGTCACCAAATCCACTAGTTTCCTTGCACCCCCTGCCATTTTGCAGTTTCCTCCTCACTGTGAGAAGCACCTTGCCATGAAAAGTAAGGGGTTAATAACAGTGAAGACAAAGGGAAAAGGAGATGAAGGTGTTTGCTTTCCACTGTTACTGTTTAAAGTTTGATATGGCAGCTTAAATACTCAACTTCCCATGCCACATGCCCGTGTTGCTGTTCAGACTGACAACGTCACATGTGTCCCCTGCCCAGGATGTTTGGTTGTTACTTATATTTTTATTATTGTGAGTTTAATAAAATTATTTTCTAAGCCTTTTCTCTCCCTTTTCTTTCTGTCTCTCTTTTCCCTGTGCCCCAAAAGAAATAACCTGATATAACCTAAAATTTCCCTAGTTTGTACCTGTCAGAACTTTTCATATTTTGTCAATTAGTCATCTTGTGAAATCATATGCAGGTTTGTATTTCCTAGTAGGGTTTGGTTTCTGAACAAAGCTAAAGAGAACTCCTAGGAGTAAGGTGGAGAAACATTCTTTACATAGGTGTGTCTTCCTAAGTGATGAGTAATGAAATTGTTTGGTCCACATTCCTGTTCCTTAATGCCTCGGATTGTTACAACCGCTTTACCCTTTCTAAACAAGTGGTTTCAGAGGAAGGACTCTCCCTTTCTGCACAGGGCTCCCTGTACCATAACGGGATTTTCTGACTTACCTTCTTTTTGACTTCATTACAAGCTTTTAACAGACTGTTTTGCCACTCAGTTTCTTCCAGTGGCTTTGTGTGTTGAGCATTGTCAGAAACAAAATCATATTCTACCAGAAAACCTGTCTAGCATCTGTGATCAGAGAACAGCTTGCTTGCTCCTAATAGTTTTCTTTGTTTATCTGTTTGAATATTGTAGGCAAAGATATCACAGATACATCTAACCATAACTTTGCTCTTCTCCTGTTCAAAACCTTACCAGTGCTGCTTATGACAGTCTGATATCACCCTCTTGCCCCAAACCCAACTGAGGAATTTGAAATCAGCCCTGTGGTGTTTGTTTGGGTTTTTTTAATAGCAAAATTTTATGGGGCATTTAACCATCTGCTTTTTCTGCATCTGAGAGGTTGATGAAGTTGTTCATATTAGAATTTGAGGGAATTTTAAAAGCAGTTACATGTAGCTAATTGTGTTTCTTTCCCTGTTTAATAACATTTTCTGTGATAAGTGGAAGTACACTGATTAAGTGTTTTAATAGCAGTTGTTGCCTAAGCTATTTCCACATTTTCTGCTATTGATGTTTTGTTGGAATTGAAATTATGAATTTTGGCAAAATACTGTCCATTTTTAGGTAAGTAATCAATAAATTTTGGCTTTTATTGGTATAGATTACTTTAATGGTAATATGTCCTTGTTCATAAGGAAAAAACATATTATATTTCCCAATTTTTGAAAAAAAAAAAAAAAGCAACAATTAAGAACTTAATTGCATCTTAGGACATTTGCTGGGCAAATATATGCAACCTTGTAATAGTTAATGCTCCTGTCAGGTATAACAGTTAAAGTACTTAGTTACGCTCTGTTTTAAACAAAATACTTGAATGGTGATCTCTAGAAATATGGCCAGCTGACAGCCTCACGATGTGCGTGCATAGTCTTTATTTAGGAAATCCTATACTCAGTAAGCCATCTCAGATACGTTACTTATAGACTCTTGGATGAGATCAGGAATACACAATTTAAAAAAAAAAAAAGGGGGGGGGGGTCTGAAAAAGGAGATGCTATCTCCTCCCATCATGGAGGAGAACTGAAGTGATTGGTCTAGTGCTGTGGAAGACAACTGCCAGAGGTATATAAGAGGGAAAGCATACTCTTTTTACTCAAAACTGCTTTCTTCACTGACTGTAATGGTTCATGAACAAGGTGAATATCCTGAACAAAGTTCTGCCATTGCTTATATATCCTAAGCATATATACTAGGCTGCCTGTGTTCCCTGTGAAAGTAAACCTCTAAGCTAAACACATTTGTCGTTTGCTTGAAAAGCTGAAATTCTGATGTTCTTCATGGCTTGTTACTTGATTTAAACTGAATTGATTGTCATCATGTACACTGTTGAAAGCCCTACTCTGTGCCTTCTCCGCAAAGACAACTACTTGCATGTTAGCAGCTTTTGGTGAAACTCCCTCAGGGGTGAGCTATTACTTACTGGAATTACTCCAGTAACGCCATTGCCCATTCCACTGCTGCTGCTGAAATCATTTGTAGGACTTCAGAGCCCTTACAGGTGTTTGCTGGCTTTGCTGACCGCCGTGTATCCACAGCTTTCTGTGCAACACTGCTGATAGGGAAGGCGGCCAGTGGGAATGGTTGTGGGTGTATGTAAGGCTTCTGCAGTTTTGCTGTCAAGAACTACTGTGTAGTGTACCAAATGCATTGTTTCTTGACTTTGTATCAAGATAACTACACGGAAAGTATATCCTGCTACCTTTGCTTATTTCATTGCATCCTCCCTTCCTAAATACTCAGTAAAATCTGTAAAACACAAATGATCTGGTACATGTACTTTAAAGAGCAAATGTTGGTTGGTTGCACGTCTAGGGTACTACACTGTGGTTTAGGTAAACAGGGATTATTCCTTCATTCTCACAGGACTGTATGGAAGAGAAGTCCTACCACATCAGTGACTATTTGAAAATAAAACGGAGATGTGTTTTAGCTGTAATTACCCACATGTTCTAATCTGAAAAATATCAACTGTCTACATGGAAATTGCACTGACAGAAGGCAATTTTTTCGGTATTGAGTCCATGGGTGAAGAGGAGTCTTTAGACTGTGATTTTTTTTAAATTTTTTGCTTTTTCAGTGTCAAGCCCAAGTGAAGATGAAAGCATAGCTTGAAATAATCTGACAGCCTAAATGACACAAAACAGGGCAGTGCAAAAGTGAACTGAATGTTTTTATGGAGACTTGTAGTCAGCATTCATTTTCAAGCTTTCTTTCCAACCTATTTATGTGTAGTATTTGTCCGTATAACACCATCTGCTCTGTGTCTCTGAAATCTCAGTGAGAAGAGCTTCACAGAAAGCTTTAAAATGTCTTTCTGTATTAAGTTCCACTGGGCATTCGAACATAAATCTTCTCAATTCTGTAATTTCTTCCTTAGCAAAGCACATCTCCCTTTTATTTCTCTGAATTATTTCAGAATTCTTAAAACCATTTGCATTGTCTTTAATATGAAGACAGTGGGCTAACTTCAAATATAGTAATGGACTTTTCTGTTTTCTTATGTGTGGTGTTCTGCAGGTTAAAGTGGGGGGAAAAAAAACCCAAACCCTGAAACATCGTTGACCAGATAGATTTTTCAACATGAATCGTGCTTTTAGCAGGAAGAAAGGTAAGTAACTTAGTTTATGTTCCACGGGAGACATAAATATCCTGTATAAATTCTTTAGACTATCAAGAATTATACAAGGAACTACTTATGAATAATTGCACCTAATTAACTAGGTAGAAACGGGCAGCCTTCTATAAGATGTACAGAGCAAAGCATTCTCAATTGATAGAGATAGAGCTTTCTGGATTGTAAGGCTTATGTTGAATTTCATAATATTTTCTTTATTGAGGGGGAGTGTGTATATATAAAATACACACACTTTTTTTCCCCCCCCTCTGCCCACACCAAAGAATGTGCTGGAGGGTTTTAGAACTTCTAAAGAGTTAGTGACTTCTGTATTTATTATATGTATTCATTGGGTTCTTATTCTTGGAGAAGCTATTTTAGAAAACTGTGTTTAATATACTTGAAATATCTCATGCAGCAGAATATCTCTTAGCTTTAAGAAGCTATTCTGAATTTGTAGCAATCTGAAATGGTATGCTTTCCAAAAGAATATCAAACCAATAAATATTCAGTTATGTATGCTGCTCTTCTGGCTTGCTTTTTCTCTTTTCATGGTCTGTTTATGATGAAACATAAGTTTTTAGACGGAGCATTAGAGATGCAGCTTTTTTTGCTGACTGCTTTGTTGCTATTTTCCCCATTGATTTGTAATGTAAAAAATACTCAGTAGGTCTAATTTCATTATTTTTCATGTTTTCTTCTAAAGATCCTTAAGTGTGATACACACTGAGCTAGCGCCCCTGCTTTAATAACTAGGTGTAAACTCAACTAGAGTACGTTTAAATGTTTTGTTTATGTAGCAAGAATTCCTGCTTTGGTATCAATATCAAAGCTGGAAATAAAAGGAATCTGCCATACCTTCTGCCAACACAAAATGATAGCATCATTGCATTCTTCCATGTCTAGTTCATTTATTTGTTAAAGCCAGATGAATCAAATAACATAAGTAGTCCAGAATATCAGCAGATGTAGCTTGATTGCAAAAGGAAGATACACTTATTCACAAAGGTTACAAAACCTGATGAAAGATCATTTGATACCCCAGTAGCATGATGGATGCTGAGGAAATAAGCTAAAATCCATAGCCCATGCTCCTCTTAAGCACTGATGTATTTTCTTGGGTAGATATTTGTAACACCTCTATCGAGATCTGTACCTACCTGCTTAATCTGAGATCTGCTTAATAGTGTTGCCTAGCTTCTTCCAAACAATTTGAGAGACTGTTTCAATATTCTTTAATTGTGGATTGATTTATCACAGCTGGGAAAGAAGCTTGGGTTTTGTAGATTTTTGTTTTGTGTAGCTGACCATATAATTTTTTCCTTTTCTCTTATGACTTCTGATAATATTTGAAACTTGGCTTGCCATGTTTCAGAAACAGACCAGTTATCTTTTATGAGATATTTCCTCAGTGTTTTGACTTGCACCAAATGCTCTTTCACTAATTCTCATTGCCTTTGCCTGTGTCCGCATCTTGCCTTTATGGTCAAATTGTGAAGTTGTATCCTCAGGTATCTGGGATGATTTGAGGGGTCTGGATTCATTCCTTTCTGTTTTCACTACTTCTTTGTAAGAAAATGCTTACTGACCTCACCTGAATTCTTGGAATTTCAGTGTATTCAAGGGCATTTGCTTTGTTGTTCGGTTGATTTTTGTGTGCTATTCTCTTTACCCCAACAAGAAAAAAGTATCATAAAAGAAGCTGTCAGGCACAATTAAGTGCAATTATTGTGGATTCTTAAAAATTATTCACAACTTGAGCAACCAGAAGAATTAAATACTGACATCCATTTATTTTACTCATGGTAATGCACACAACATTTCCATTCTCATATCCTAGGAAAAACACAAATTTCAATTAAACAGTTGTCAAGAATAAGTGAAAATTACATATTTTTCATGCCAGTTGAAGTTCAGAAAAGCTTGGCTGTGTCCATGTTCACGTCTAATAACTTCATTTAAGAGCAGGTTCAAGCGGATTCAATTGCTGAACTTCCTTTATTGTATTTCCTGCTTCTACTCCCAGACCTCAGATACACAATTTCCATGCCTGTGTTTGCTGGGGTTGTTTGTGGATGTCTTTTTTTCACAAGGGTGTGGATATTTTAAGGAGTTAAGTACGTGAGTGCTGTGACTTTCCTAGCACTTCTCTCTGAATCCAAATTAGTCTCCTGGTGGCTGTGCTGCTAGGGTTTGTGCTAATTAAAAGTTTGCATCAGTCTGTTACCTTGGAGCTGCACAAACAGTCTCAAATATATATATATATATATAGGATTGTTAGGGGAATTTAAACAGATGTAAGTGGTACTTTCACAGTAGCCAAAGGTTATCTGAACTGTGCAGGCTTACAGAATAAGTGTCCTCTAATTCTCATTGCTACGATCAGTCTATACCAGCCTTTCAATACAAAGCATATACAGAACGTAGTAACTAATGCCATAGCTCCTTATCTTCTTGAGTCAGGTAAGCTGATGACTAGAATGACTCAGACTGTGCGGTACTCACTGAAAAGCTCGGTTCTTACTCCATCACCTGATTCAAACAGCAGAACTTCCCTTTTAAGTGCAAGTACTCAGTGCAACTTTATTTTTGGGGGCCATGATTTGAGAACGAAACAGCCGCTTCCACTGACAAGGTGTGTGCTGAGTGCTCTGACCTTAAAAACAGCTGGTACAGTCATTGCCTGTTTGACTCCCAGAGATTTTGCACAAACCAGAACTTCTAACCTGGACATTTTACGTTTGTATTTCAGTTGTATTTATTTTTATTGGCTGATAGTAATTTTAATTGAAGGCTTAATTGATGTGCTTAAATCTCCAATTGAATATGAATAAAATTAAGCTGTTCATCTTTCATCCTAATAATGACAATGAAAAATACAAGAAAACGTGAAGTTTAAGCAAATTCCGCTTGTGTCAGGAAGTACTTGCACAAGCAATCCTAAATAAATGGAATCTTTTTGCAGTCCCAAGTTGTAATATCTATTCTCATCAATTAGCCATGAGCTTGTATGACAGGAAACAAACTTTATGAAATAATAATGACAAAGAAAAGATAATTTTCAGTTTAAAGCTGATACCAGCACCTGCTGAAGTTGCATGTTTTAATGTGAAAAAAGTACTATCTGTTCAAAATAAAATAACCTTTTTGTTGACTTCAGTAGAAGTTGGTTGGACTAGCAGTTACGTATGCTATGGAGAAAATACTGTGTTGTAGCAATATTATATGACTGTACAAACCGTACAAAAATATATATTCTGTTTTCCATTGATCAAGGGGTGCAATATTCTGTTGAAGTAGTTTTTATAGATTATCCTTTTTTTTAAGGATCTATTTCCTTCTCCCACAAAAACAAATTCAAGAACAATGTTATATATGTTCTTGCTGTTTTGTTATTATGACAAAGCTTGTGAAAACATTTATGCATCTGTCACAGGATCAGGAGCTTGCTTTTGTATGTGATCCACGTTTGGGTCATGGTTTCTGAAGAGTCCTCTTAATTTTTCCTTTAAAGTCAGGCGTGGTAGCATGCTCACTTTGAAATGTTGTAGTATGAAAAGTCTGTAGTGCAGATCGAAGTCTGTTTAATCTTGAAATATGTTTGCGTCTTGATAATTTCAGTCTGTCTTTTAAGTAGTGTAGGAATATTAATGTAATTCTCCTGTAAGAGATCTTTCTATATGCTATGCTTTTGTGTAAATTTTTCTCATTATTAGTGTATTGGTATCTAAACTGAATTACCTGTTTGTCCTTAATTTATATGTGATTGTGTGTACAGGTAATGCGCATACATAAAACAGAAAGCATTAATTATAGGGTTTATGGTGTGGTTATTTTTTTTAGTGAATGGAGGTGCCTCGCCCAGATGAGTTTGGCACATTTTATTGATCCTGTGGCCTTCCATTCAAAGCGATTAGTTTAAGAACTGGTGTGTATAAGTAAACAAAAATTAACTAGTATTTGTTGGCTTTTGCCTCATCAGAAATGTGAAAGAAAACTACTGTTCCTCCTAGACAGAGGCATTTCTAAATATGAAATGACTGTAATCCAAACCTTCTGGCAGTAAGAGAGTGAAACTTTTTGAGTGTTTCAATGTAGTGCTAAAAATGTAGGTACGTGTGTCTACTTTGGGCTAAATTTAGTACTGAATTACAATGTGTGAAATCCAGTGGACTTCAGTGAGGTTGTGGAGGGTGTAAATCACAGCTGAATTTACTTTATTCTTTATTACACCCCAGTGGTCCTCCTTCATCCCAGAATGAATGTCAGCCTTAGTTTACATGTGACACAAAATACAATGCCAAAGCTGCTGTTGTATGCAGGAATCTGAATTTTCTGATGTTTTTTTTCCATATGATAGCAGTTCATAAGGTTGGTAATTGGTGCCACGTTATCAGCTCATGGGATGTAGATGGTATTCATAATACTAAATGGAATATATTGAAGTAATAGCCTGTCATAAATAATAAGTTTCAGCAATAACTTTTTGTACAATGGCTTTTTATGAGTCTCATTTATGAAAGTGTAGACAGATGCATTTAATGGGCAGGGTCTGACATATAAAAAAATGTAATCAAAGGTTATAGGATGCTCCTTCATGTGAATGGACTGGCTATAATATGATTTTTATTTTCATTGTAAACTTATGCTGCATTCCAGAGATGACAAATGTTTTATTTTATATTTCTTTCTCTGAATGAGTAGACAACAAGTGAAGCCCCAAAAGGGCGAAGGGGATAAGTATAGTCCTAAAGCAAATACTTTCATTCTGTCAGAATGTATTTCTCATCAGTGATTTAAACAAATGGCCTATTGTGTGCTGCACTTCCACATTAAAAATAATGATAAAAAACATAAAGAGTAAATACTTATATACTTTAAAGGCATATAAGTAGTCACAATCTTCCTCATTGTGGTTTTCAGATATTCTTGTGATTGCACTTTGTGCTTTCATAAAAGCACTCATTACTGTCCAGGAAATAAACAAAACTAGGTCTAAATCTCCTCCTCTGCCCCCACCCCAAAAAAGCTGCTGATGGATGTTTGTAGGATTTTTTTTTAAATAAGAAATTTTTCAAGAGCAAAGTTTTGGAGGAAAAAAGGGTGCTTTTTTTTGTATACCAAATCTTTCTGTATTCAGTTAGCTCACTTGACACAAAAATCAGTTATCTTAACATTTTTGTAATACCTCCACAAAGAGGTTTTGTGTGTTCCAAATACTGCTCCTTGGGCTTCGAAACATGGGGTCATGTGGAAAACCAATATTCAGTGACAAAGTCCCTTTTTTGGATTGGTTACTGAATATGTTTTTTTAAGTATCGTTTGTACTATTATATTGTTCTCATTAGGCTATGGAGGTACCCTTTCAAGTATGCCAACAAGGGGAGTTGAAGGGTTACTACCTTAATATGGCAAGGACCAAATCGTCTTCTGTTGGTGGGACAAGGAAGTGGCCAGTCCTGCAGCATGTGTGTGTTTGCGTGCATTTGTATGCAACTGCGGTTGTATTTATAGTCTGAAAGCAGAAGGAACCGATCTAATTGTTTAGGGAAGAAATGATTACAATATGTCTTTAGAGGATGCATAGCTGCTTTAGAGGATGCAAAGCATACCGAGGAGTACACTTTGGAAACTTTCTCAATAAGATTCATGTTGGGTCTCCACAGATAAGTCTAATTTTTCTTTTCTTTCTGTTAACATGAGAATAGAAGAATAA
Organism: Platalea leucorodia; assembly: GCF_965183815.1. NCBI lineage: Eukaryota > Metazoa > Chordata > Aves > Pelecaniformes > Threskiornithidae > Platalea > Platalea leucorodia. The sequence goes on from NC_138827.1 coordinate 66,684,451, forward strand.
TTTCCTGTTGGCAATTTTATCTGCCTTATCTTCGGAAAGGTATTGCAGAAATAATCTTATCTATCTCCTGGTTTAAAGAATATTCTAGGCAAGTTAACAATTATATTTGCCACAATAACTATTTGTTGCTTCTGCAAAACCTAAGGAGCTCCTTTCAAGAACATATGTGCACTGCTTAACCATAAAGCACTAAATACTGACTTTAGAATGGGAACAGCATTGAAGGACTCTTAAGCTTTTTGGTTTCTACCCTATTAAAACTTATAGAGCCTAATTTACAGAACGTTAAATGATTCACACAACAGTTTGGCAAGCATATATTTTGAGATCTACAAGCTAAAAAATTCTTGATGTAAGTTGCTACTAGCGTATGATGTAGAGTTCTTGTCCAAGTGTATTATTGCAAGTAACTTCCCCAAGTTACAGCCTAAATGCTTGAGTTACATAGGTACACTGCTAGTTAACTGGATGAATGTCTCATTAAAGACAAAATGTATTATTCTGTGTGAAATAAATTTGGATGTGTACCAACCATACCTTGATAGGAATCACAATGACTACTTTGTGTTATAGGACTTCGTCTTATAAAGCTGTTGGAAAATTGCAAAGAACATCCAAAATATGTCACTCAGGAAAATACTATTTTGTGAAATCAAGTCCTTTAAGCACGTAAAAGGATGTACCTCAGGTACACAAGCAAGAGGACGCTACAAAAGACACAGTGTAGCTCTCCTTGCATATTGTAGTTGTTCTGAACGGTTGCTGCCACTCCTTTCTTTTCTCTTTCCAGTTTATTGGCATTTAAAAAAAAAAAGTTCCAATTAAACTTTTCGATCACATTATTTTAATCTTCCTAAATTAGAAAATTAAAATTCTATTTTAACTGTATTGAGATTCCCATTTCTGTTCCTTTGTTTTGCCCTAGCAAAGTGAAACACGTAACGTTCTTACTTTAACAGTTTGAAATTCTTCAAACACTGGCTTTTTTAACAATTTTTGACAAGCTTAATTGATACTTTTCCAAATGGATTTATAGTTGTACTGGAATAGTTGACTGAACACTGACTCTAAAAGTGAAAGGTAGAGTTGAAGATTTGATCTGTACATACTTCTTAGTGAAAACTTCTGAAAATGTGATCGCTTAAAATAAATTATGCTATACCAGTAATCTTTTTCAACTTCAACTAGAAGCGTTTATCAAAGACACAGTGTAGCTCTTCTTGTGGCAAGAAGACATAAGAGGTACAGGCTAAATAGCTCAGAATTTTTTTTTCTTCCTTTTTCCTTTGATGTAGGAAGCTGAACTTGTTAAAAGTTCTTAACATCAACAAATTAGAAGTGCAAAAGCAAAGATTTGCTAATCACTGGTTAGTTGCACTAATACCTTTTTTTGATCCTATTTTCCTTTCTTGTCAAAACTGACATACTAGCATCCATATCTTAAAAATATATAAAATGCGTAGGTTATGCAGTGAGTGTTACTATTGGAGGAAATGCAAATACTAGACTTTTTTTCATTTTGTAACTATGCCAACCCAGCATTCTATGATATCATTTTGCTATTTTAGTAATCAGCTGTTTAAAACCATTCAGAAGGTCCTAAATATAATGAGAGAAGGACACAGAAAGGCGAAGCATTCTGCAAAGCTCACTGTGTTCTAGGGAGATACAGCTTTGTTGTCCTGGCAAAGAATAAATATGCCTCCAAAGAACATTTTATGTTTGAAAAAAAAGAAAAAGAAATAACACAGTAATTATTATTATTGATGGGTATTTGCCTATATGTGCTTAGGGCAGAATCTGACTTACGATTTCAATTGCTGAATCATAGTAACCTGGTAATAACTTTAATAAATTACTGCTATTAGACACACAGATTGTACACAGTCATTCCTCTAGAAGGTGGTTGGAACAAATACTATAGCTGAATTATAGAAGAATGTGGGTAGATTTATGTCTGCTAATAATGTTTAGGTATTGCATTCAGATGAAAACTCTGGTAACAAACACTAAGTCTTGTGGCTCAGCATATCAGCTCATTCGTTGCCTGCAGTAGTCAAGAAGACAGATTCTACCTTGTTTTCTGACTAGCGTAAGTGAGGTTTGTGACAACCTGCCTGTTTCTGTTGCAGTGCAGGATAATGATTTAACAGGGTGACAATTCTTGTATGTGCCATTGTGAAGGTTTTCTTTATTTATACAAAAATAGATAATCTAGGAAAAATGAAAGATATAGATACGTATATACACACACTGAAGCAAATAAGCTATTTGTTCCCTGAGGCATTAATACCTAGATGTAGCACTGACCTCGTGGGATGCTCTCTTCTTCAGGAGACAGTTACTAGGCTGATTGTCATGTAAGATCTTTCTTTTTGTAGCAAGTTTTGTAAAGCAGGAAGAAAAGACAATTCCAAGATTTCTTCTCTTCTGTTAGCAAGGAAAACATCCATTGATGTCAAAGAGATTTTGATTCAGTAAAGAATAAAGGCTTTAGTTTTTCCCTTCTAGAAATGACTGCATTTTCACTGAGGCACTAAAAAAAAAAAAAAAAGTTAAAATCAGGGTGTTTCTCTGTTCATTGTATTAAATGGAATGGCCAGTAGGTCTCATGCTTTGGAAACATAGTTAAGTAGAGCCACTCTTGGCATGTATAAGTTAATAATGAAAGTGGGGTTTAGGGAAGCAGTTAACTAAACTTGCACTGTTGAGCATTGTTTTGCCATTTAGAAAAAATAGTTCATCAGTGCCTCTCTGCTAAATCCATTCTGTAATATCTGTGGGCAGTAATGTGTGGAGAAATTAATCTCAAAGGGAGAACAATTTCTTGGCACTGTTATTGCTTTCCCTTTTGGTAGATAAATGGTTCGCTGTGCTGTTATCTAACCTCGTGTCATCCTTCGCTAAGTACAGCACAGTTGTTCTGGGTACTTTATGAAGTCCCCGAGTCTATTGACTTCAGCATGTGATTTGTCAGAATTTGTCTCAGAGCCGCTGAGGCCTCTGAAATAGCTCACACAGGTGCTCCCAGATTGTGTGATGACCAAGCATTTGATGTGAAATGCAGATTGTAAGGGCATCATTCCTTTATAATGGAAAGGGGCTGGCGTGATTCAAGGGGGACAAGAAAGGATTGAAGTCTCGATTCTGAGCACAGTTTAATCCTCTGACCATGAAGGTGCCCAGTCCCCTGCCTCCACCCTTGCAATTCTCTCTGTCAAACCCTGGGTCTTTAAGTGTTAATTTTATGCAGTTTTCCCCCTGCTGTTAGCAGACTAGTGTATGCTGGCAGGGAGCAAAACCTGACAAGCTCTCACCCAAGTCAAATTCTCTTAAAAACTAGATGGGATGCTGTGCTGCTGCTGCAGGGGCTCCCTCAAAGCCTGTGCTGCACAGTTAGCATGCCATGCACGTGAAGAGGTGTTGTGTAGAGGCTACAGGATTACTCACTCTCTTTAAGCAGGGCTGTGGCTTGTCCTGTGCCCTTGAATTCTGAACGGTGATCCTCTTTCCCATCTTTTCTCCCACGCAGTGCCAGTATGTTTGGCAGAACCACCACATACTTAGGCTTTTACCTCTTAGAATCTCTTATACCTCATTCAAGCTAAACTCTGCTTAGGTTTTAATGGACTCTGGATGGCTGAAACTCATAATTCTCAAAAAATAACTAGGCACTTATTTAAACTTTAATGTAAATGCTAAGGTAACCTAGATTAAGTACTTCAGACAAGCTCTAAAATAACTGTAGTTTTCACCCAGTTTGATAGCACAAGTCTCTTCACTTCTTACTACTGTTATGTTAGATGCATGCAGTTGTCAGTTTTAGTTTTATCTAGGCTTTTGGTCCTTTCTTTAGGACTTACTGTTTTATTTATCTGCAAACTGTCTAGAACTCTTGCTGCTGTATAACTAATAAAATAATAATATGAACTCTAATTGTCATTGTAGGATTTCATTTTTTGCTTGTTGCTTCAGAATGAATAATTAAGTACTAAGCTGTGAAAACCCATTTAAAATTAATTTTAAAAGTGAGGGATCATGCAAACCACAAGCCCCATCTACATCAGGTATTTAAATGAATACCTGGTTTATAGATTTTTTTTTTTTTTCATGGTTTTCTGGTTTATTGGATGCAAAATGTCTGAAATTTGGTATTTCTCAACTGCTGTGAAATCAAACTAACTCTAAGCAGTATTTCAAACAGCTGCTGAGAGTCGCATAAGTCCAAAATCAGAGCTTACAATTCAGAAGGAAATGCTGGTAACAAACTTCCCCATAACAGCTTGCATGATTTTTTTGCATGTCTTTGCTATCAATGTGAATTTTGCCTCATACTGATTTTGTTTAGCAGTAAGAGTTCTTTCAAAAGTGCCACCACTGTAATTATTACCTGCCTCTAGCAAATGGGCTTCCAATGTCAATGGAAAACTTTAATACCTATGTCACAGTGTCTGTGGATCTACATCTGGATGTTGGAAATGCTGCTTGTTGACTCACTGTTTTAATCAATGGCACAAGACTTGTAGAATCCAGGCATCTCTTTGGTACCCTGCTAAGTTACTGATTTCCTTTTGAGCTGAGAGTACCCATCCATATTTCCATATCTTCCCGTAACTAGGGATACCAACATTATGGAAACACTTTCCTAGCAGTGTTTTTCCTTGCTGGAATCCCTATAGCATTACAGTTTGAGGTTGGTAGGCAAGTGGATGACTTCACAAAAAATCTTTAAGGTAAGCTTTGTACCTAATTATAATATTGGAAAGATTACTAGCTGCTCAATTAACACTAGCGTTTCAAACTTCACTCCCAAATTAAATCCCTTTTTTTCAGATCTGAACTTGCCCTGCTTGGGGATGGGAAGAATGGAAACATTTGCAAGGAATAGTTAGTTTTACTGGTACCTGTGTAGTTAATTTTCTGCCTGTAAAATTGCTTTAGAAGCCACAGCCCTATTGCTTTTTTATGATAGTACTAGGCACTGAAATGAGTGGAAGACTGTTTGGTTTGGGGTTTTTTTGTTGTTGTTTTTTAAGAGATTCAATGTTTTATTTTGGAGCATTTTTATTAGATTTTCCTCTATGTATTTATAAATACTCCAGTATCCTGCTGAAGCTAGTAAACAGTTGATGTGTAAGAAATGGGTAAGTAAAACATTGACATTATCAATGTGAATGCATGGTTCGGAGTTGAAATTTGCACTGCGCAGGTCTTCACTCTGCTGCGGTAAGTATGATGGGACAGAGAGCAGTCCTGCCTTATGCGCCAGCTTCTTCTGTGTCTGGGATTTGCAGTCAAGCCCCATCACCAGTTTGCTCGTCTGGCCTTCAGCAGCGTGCTGACTTGAAATAGAGTGCTTACGGTTATCTTTTGGGTTGTCAGGCAACATTCCTAATTCACACTGATTGTTATTTATTACTTGTGGGTAACATCAGCTTTTGATAGTGAACTCAAAATGGAGATCAGGCTTCAGGTCTTTTCTTTCTGGGAAATAAATGTGATTCTCTGTTCTCGTATTCCAGTCACAAGCTACAATTGAAAGGAAGAGCCACCTCAGTGCATAATCGTACTCCTGGGTGCAGCTGAATGGACGAATCATGCTTCCTCAATTAAAAAGTGATAATATCAGTCTTCAATAATGGAGCTGAACATTACTATTATCTAGAATGAAATTTGCTTAAAGAAAAAAATTTTCTCTAGCTTTGCAGTTTTTGATCCTGTTATGTGGTGGCTGGTGAATATCTTGTTTAACAGTTTTCTTGCTTCTGTATGTTCAAAAATATTTAGTTATTAGTTTAGTATCAATAAATGTCACAGCTTTTGCTCTCGAATAGTTTGAAGTGAACAGGATTTTATTGTTCTTAGGTGTAACTAACAAAAATTTAGTGATTGCTATAACTGCAATTCCCATTAAGGGCAATGGGAATTGCCTGAATATCCAAGGGTAGAGTTTTGCTTTAAGCTATTATTCTGTTACTTAATTCAATAAAGTTCCAGATTTGTGACTTCAGTTCATGCTAATTAAAACAGGAGTAGTCTTATGTTAAAAAATACTACTGCATATTGAATGTGTGGAGTATAAAATACTACTCAGTGTTACAGAATCTCTCATGTGGTTGGTAATACAACTTAGTAGTTTGGAACTTCTTACTTTTTTTTTTTTTTTTCTTAAATGCTTTCAAATGAGAAAACTTGAAAAAAATGGTTTCTAAACTTCTAATAAAAAGAAGTTTATTCTAATGTTTGGAATTCCACCTTAAATTATATAGAACATTCTAAATGGCCACTAAAAAGATGGAGGGAAGATGTATTTCACAAATAATGAACTCATCATGTCACTATATGAAACATGCAGTGGGAAAAGTAAGACAATAGCGCAGTCTTGTGATGTGAAAATCATTAAAGGAAAATATGCAAATTCATTTAGGATATGTAAGGAAAGATTAAAGAAGATCTAAACTTCTGAATCGGTTACCACAATCTGACTTGCTTCTATTTTCTTGTAGAAGGATTAGGACTTTCTTCTGTCAGTTATCGCTCTGACAATTTTTCCAAAATAATTTCCTTTGTCCCTTTAATATCTTGATAATTCGTTAAAAAAAACACATAACTAATCAAAAAAGCATTATTAGAAGCACAACATGCAGTCTGTGCTTTAAACAAAAGCAGGATGCAGAAAATACTGACCTGAGGCAGAAACAGCAAACAACCTTAGGCCAATGAATATATTTGGGGGGAGGAGTTGGAATTCTTAGGATAAATCAAGTTGGTTAAAATGGGAAATGTGCCCAAGAGAAGTAACCAGATTCTTTCATGTGAATGTTTGGGAAGTTGAGAGAGATACTGTGTTTCCCTCCAGCCCCAAGAACTACTTCAGATGGATACTTATCTGAGTAAAAGGAGGGTTGTTGATGTTTTCCAGATAGCTACTGTAATAGTTAAATTAACAATTGAATAACCTATTCAGTGCTTCTTTTGTTTTGCTTTTCTGTAGACAAAACATGGATGCACACTCCTGAAGCCTTATCAAAGCATTATATTCCCTATAATGCAAAGGTAAGAAAATACGAAGTTATTTTGTCCTCTTACCTTTAGAACACAGCACGTTCTATCTTGCTTTTCATTTGAAAACTGCAGAATCGTGAATTAGCCAAATGAAATAGTGAAGAAATACTTAGTAAATGTCTGGTTTGCGGATGAAAAATTTCTGTTTCTTAAATAATGGCCAGTTGATTCTTGTTCTGAATTATCTGATGGTTTTCTAGAAAGCAAGCCAGTGTTCCTCTTCTGCTTGATGCTCTGTTTCCTTTTAATGGATGCTAAATGGATGGAAATTTTGAGTGCAAAGGTATTTAACATCAGGCTGCATGCTTACAATACTATTAAAATTAATAGCACAAGCTTCTTTTGGACAATAGCAAAGGCAATGAGTAACGATCCTATCTGCTGGATATATTGAAATGTCAAATACTCTGGAAATATGGTAGAATAACAATGGAACTTTTGCACAGCAAAAACAGAAGTCTTACTCATGCCTTCAGTGCAGTTCTACAACAGTATTTCAATTAGTCTAATGACATCTGTTCAGAGGAAATGCATCTTCCCAAAATAACAACTTAGAAAATGGTTTGCTAAAACAAGGAGGGAATATGCGGTGATCAGCATAACTCAGAGTAAACTGAGTAATCGGCTATTACTTGCCTGAACTGGGGAGGATATTTCAATAGGATTCCACCGTGGTCTGTTCTGGATAAAGTTCTCATATGATTGGTATTTTTTAATATAAAAATAAAAATTATTTCACAGGTCAGGACTCAGTTTCCTATACTGGTATTTCCTGCTGTTGTGTTTGCAATTTTCTTTTGCTTGGTAGTGCCACGCGGTTAGCAAGTGTTTGTAGTGGAAATTTGAGTCTTGTTCTGCTAGTTGCCAGGTGAACATGTTTTTATTCTGTGTGCTCTCAAACTGAATTTTTGACCAAAGGATGTATTACCATTTAACTGTATAGCCTTGCCAGACACCTTGGCTTTCATATTACAGTTTTTGAGAGGGAGGAATGCTTGCTGGGGTGACTGTGCCATCTGTTTTAAGAGCAAGCTGAAGCTATGAATTCTGTTCATGCACTGAACAATGTCCATTCATTTGTGGTCTTCAAGAGAAAAAGAAATCTCCTTCATCTTTGGTGTCTCATTGTCTTTCTTAAGAGCATATCTCGTGAATAGGTGTCAGTACCGCTATGCAGAAAAAAATTTTGGAGTAAAGAAAACAGTGGTAGGATTGTGATAACCATGGAAACAACACCATCAACAACTTCTGGAGTAGATGAAAGGGATGGGGAATTCCTATCCAAAGGCAGTCTGTTCTCAGCCTTGTTAGAAAGACTCTTGGTCCAAAAAAGTCTTTCCTTGTATTTAGGCTAATATATGCCCAAGCGTGCTCTCCAGTTCTGCTCCTGTTTAATGTGGGTTCTGACCTCACAGGGCTTCCCCGGCCTCCATGCTCTTGGCCTCTAAGGTCTGTCCGAATACTTGCAGGAAGCTGTAAGGTACTACAGCATATGCTTTTAAAAAAAAAAGTTTACCCATTTTTTTCATTTGGATCACAGTAGAAAATTGTTATTTAGAACTGTCAGTTATTTGATTCATTTTTCCAGAGCAAGCAAAAAATTGCTCTGCTCTGCAACTGGAGTGTAAGGGGTATGGAGTTTCCACATTGCTTTTTTTATTGAGACCTGGCATAAATTTGCACAGCTTTTATGAGGTTAGCTGGCATATGCAGACATAACAACATTATTAAATCTAGATGATGTTTCCACCTCAGTTCTCAAGTACCATTTTCATTAAGTTTTGCAATATTTTTCTTTTTAAGAGGAAAGCATGTGTCTACTAGTACCTCATTTGGCTTTTGTAACGTTTTGATTTTTAACTAAAATATCCCATTGATTTTGTGTCTTGTAACTACATTGTGAAATAATGATTAAAAACTCAGAAAGAATTCGTAAATCAAGTATTGAAAAACACTCATTGATTTTTTTTTTTTCAAAAGTCCATATTGTTCCACTTCCAATTCTATAACATTCTTATAACTTTTATATTTGTTGGGAGGAAAAGACAACACTTTATCTGATTTATTTCAAAAGGTAATTATGTGAGTGAAGCATGACATGTTCAGAAAATCAAATCAGTTTGATGGAAAGCAATACCAGAGATGTTATTTTTCCATGGGCAAGTGAGCTGTATTCTGCTACATAGTTTTTTGAATGCAAATTACCATGGATGAAAAATAGTGTTTTCTCTTCTTTATAAGACATAAAAATCATTTCTCTGACACTAATCTTCCGAGATCATCAGAAAAAGGAGAGCTTACTAAGAACGACGGGAAAAGATGGGATTTTGTTTGTTTACTTGATTCATAAGACATCTTTAAGAATTAAAGAAAGCTTGTTGATAAAATGTAGTTCATTAGTTGACTGTTCTCTTATTTAAAAGAATCCTAGAAAAGTTAACTGGAAATTAAAAGACCCCTGCAATATAGACAGCTGGCGTTTTTTCTATGAATTGGAGAGGACTTTTTAATAGAGAATTAGTAATGTCTTGTATTTCTTAGTACATACACCCTCAGGATGATTTATGGCAATAATCCTCTTTGCAAGAAAACACAAGCAGAGTTGTTTCTTCTGGAAGTAAAATCCCGGAGCCACGAGTCTCATAAGGATGCCCTTAAATATAAAAGCATCTTGATTGTCTCTCTCTCTCTCCTTTCCAGAATACCCAGTCCTCTTGGTACTTGCTGTTTTGAAATTTGCTGGGTTTTGGCATGGTTTGGTGTATGGCATAAGTTGATGGTGGTCTGGGGGTTGGAGTTGGTGGCTTGGGGAGGGGGGGGTGTTGTTGTTACTGTCATTGTTGGGGTTTGGGGTTTTTTTGTTGTTGTTGTTTGTTTGTTTTTTGTTTTTGTTTTTGTTTTTTTTTAATCTTACTGATGTCCCCAGTCTTCGTCTTGCTGAAGGCACTGATGATAAGACTCCACACATTTCAGTATGCTCTGGAGGTGAAATCTGGTCCTACTGAAGTCAGCATTTTGCCATCAGTTTGTGATCCTATATTTTTCTTGAATCTATCACTCCAAATGAAAGCATATTGGTCACGTAATTTTGTTTCCAAAAAGATGATTTAGAATCTTGATAGTATATTATCAAATATGGGGATACAGGGCTCATTTAGATGTAGTAGCATGGCAATTTTCATGTCACCAGGATACAAAATGCTGAGGCAAACCAAAATTTCTCTTTTGTGTCATCTTTTTTTCCATAATGTTCCATAACTAAGAACAGATGTTTGTGTTATTTTCCATACTGTAGGGAAAAATAGTTCTCTTTTGCCCTTAAGTTAATTCTGTTGATTTTAGGCCAGTTTCCTTTCTCCAGAACAGAAGTGATCAAAGTGTGACTTTATAATGGAATCTGACCGCAGCCTTAAAAATGGACTGATTGTTGTCATCATGTAACTGATACTACCCTGAGGGGTGTCTTTCTGCTACTAAAAAGTTGCCACTGCCCAAGACAGCAATGTTTACTATGTCTCTTTGTAGTAAATTATATATATATATTCTCCTTTATAGTCACTTGGCTATTTTTTGGCTTATATCAAATTTCCACATGCATATCTTTCCATTGTGCAGATTAGAGGTTCTGCTTTGCAAGCCTGGTGTTTATGTTGGCTAGTAGTATGCTATGGAGTCAGTAGCTTTGATCTTACGCTAAGCCGAAGAGCTGCTGTTTTATGTAATAACATGATGGCGTGTTAAACCCTTGAGAGTTTATTTTACCAAGAGATGTGATGGCTTCCTAGTGCTGAAACAGCTACTGTCCTAATGTTTACTTTAGACTTTAAAAGTTTGTATATTGTCATGTACATATTAAGGATTCTTGATGAAGTTTAAATTTGAAACTTGGAAGATAAATGAGCACGGCTTTCCCCAAAAATACTGTTAAACATATCTTACTTTGTATTATTGTGGGGTTTTGATGACAAATAATTGTGAGTTGTTGTGCAGTTTCATGGATGATCTTTCCCCGCAATTATTCAGTACGTATCTTGGACCTGTATTGCAACTGTAGGAAAAAAAAAAAAAAAAAAAAAACCTCAGTAATAAATACCCTGCAAAAAGGCCTTGCTTGGCAGTACATAGTAGTATTAATCTTCACTGTAGTACAATAAACAGAGTTTAGTTAGGTTTTCAACTTTATGTAATTTCTTATTCCTTCAACTTTTTTATCACTGAGGAATGGCAGATAATACTTTCCTGGAGCAGGCATTTTGGACAAGAATTTTAGGTCAAAATCATGCTGCTTCTAATTGATGTAACTACTGTAGCAGTGCTCTGGGTGCAATTATGTCTTTTGAATATCTGCATATTGCTATCATTAGTGTACAGTATTAACAAAGCCACATTTTCATGACATAAACTGCACTTCTACTACAAATTTTTGTTGCTGTAGCTATACTAGCAATTTCTCTTTTTCTATCCAGTCAGCATACTACAGAATGATCGTGGGTTTGTGTCAGTAGAAGTAATTAATGAAAGAATATCAAAGTGAAAATTGTATATAGATTTTCCAAGTAAACAGAGATACAAGGCACACTATTAAAAAGTATACTTAAATTTATGTGAGATATATTAAGATATTCCAAACAGAGCACAAAAATGTTGAAAATTAGAAACGAATTAAATAGAAGAGGGCATTACAAGAAATAATTCATTTTCCTACATTTAATTTATTAAAATTAGAATTAATAACTTAATTCCGATTAACTCTCATTAGAGTATCAAAATGTCTTGGGTGTAATCATAATTAATTTAGTGTTTAAGCATTAAAAAAAGAGTATTGTGAAAATATCCAAATGAAATATGAAAGCAGAAAATTATAATTTTACAAGGAAATGCAAATCTGAACTTCTTAGTTATTTCTGATACATTACAGTCATTAAACTTGGGGCTCATTATACCAAAGATGAATAATCATCTAAATAAAACATAAAATATTTAAACTCTGCAAGGCGTACTGTCAACAGACTTCTCTGCTTCAGGGAAATGGACCTACCTATTCCATCTTGCTTACAAGATTCCATACTTAAAACGAGAGAAGGATAGGAGAGGATAGCATTATGTCCACAAATATCCTACAAAATAAATTACTGTGATGCAGAAGGATTGTGTCTAAACTTTCAACAGCAACAAACATCATCTCATATAAGTAGCTGAAGGAGGGGAGCTGCATTTTAACTGTTCAGCATCAAGTAGTTACAGTTGTCATTTGTCTCTGTAAAAACTGGTGAATATTTCAGCTTCCTTAAAATCTGAACATTTGTTAGTTCCTCAGAAAGCTCTGGGGGGGTACGGAGTGCTTTTGAAAAGCTGTCAGTCTGTCTTGCCTGAGGTTACATAACCAGTTTGTAAAGGGGCAAGAATTAAGTCTGCACCTCCTGTGTCTTGGTCCAGTCTTTTGAGCATAAACCCACCCCTCACTTTCTGTCAATAGTGTATCACTGTACAGTAATGGAAGTTGAATAGTATTTGCAGACAATTGTATATCTCATCTGCATATGAATGCACACAAGTTCAAAGACTGCATGAATGCATGTTGCGTATGCTTGAGTAGCCCACAATGCCCCCTACACGTCAGCACGTCAAGATCGTTTTGCAAGAATTAGTAGGCATGTGGCTTATGGTATCTGTGTGCATCTGCACCTAGAGTTTTGTCTTTCATGTCCATTTACTATTGCTTATCTGAAAGCTTTGAAAAATATGACTAGTTGATAATTGGAGTACTGGTATCTTTTATGACTGAACATTGGCTGAGAACTTTAGAGAAATTTGAGGAATAGCAACAGCGTAGTTTTGACGTGTGTATGGTCTCTTTCCAGGTGTTTATAGCCCTCTGTCAGTTATGTGTAAAATACCCAGCTGCACAACTTCAGGCTCTACAGATCACTCTTACTCTCCAGAAGATGATCTGCTTCAAGAAAGGAATGAAGCTTACGAACAATTCCGGTTTTAATTTCTTAAGGTCCATTTGTGTGTAGCTTGCACAGAGAGCTTTAGGTTTGACTGAAGCTCCCAATGTCATACACCAATGCAAAAAAGTCTATAATTTTGAGGTATATACATGAGACAGAATGCTTAGATCCAAGTAATTAAAATTTTGCAAGAAGATAAAACACTTGCAGAGTGGAGGGGTGGGGTGGGCAGTGGTTTATATCTGGATGCTATAGGTACACATACTGCTAATTCTGCAGTGTAATAGATGAGTATGAAGATGAATACATATATTTACTGAAAGCAGAGACACGATTCATAATGGTACTTCACCTAATGCCTAACTTTTAGTTTACAAATATTACAGCTAATTTTAGGCAAACATGAACTACAGTCAGTGTAAGGGCTGATACCCTTTTTGGTTTTGTCCACCCAGCACAGCTGCAGTGTGCTATTTCAAAGTCCTCCCCAGGTGCCTGGGTAGACTGTGTAAACAGCGTGGTTGCTACCACAGAAAACAGCACCTGCTCTACATCCGTACCTGGCATGGCATCATGCAAGACAGTTTACTATAATGTATAATGTTTCATTTATTTTTCTCTCTCAGGAAAAGCAATCAGTAGTGCACAAGTTTTAGTGAACTATTGTTGGTAGACTCTAGTAAAAAAAAAAAAAAATCAGTGAACTTAGTTGGGGGAGTGAGATGAAAAATATTGGTCATGTTTTTCAATACACTATAAACTCCAACTGAAAGACAAAACAGTAGCTTTTGATCTATTCTCCAGAGCTCTCATCTTCTCTGACGTTCTGCTTATGATCCCTTGGTCTGTTCATAAGCTCCATTTTGCTTGAAATGTCTAAGTACTGTATGACATACTTCAGTTACAAGTATGAAACAGATTTGCAATGCAAATAAGAGATGGAAGCTATAATTTCATGGTAAGAAGAAAAAATAGATCACACCAATTAATGGTAGTGTATGCAGTGTAGGATCCGAGAAGTACTTTAAGTCCCTTTCTCAGTCATGTATTAAGTGATATATTACAGCTGTAGTGAAGCAGGATTGAGACAGAGCCCCTAGTCTACATTGAAGCTGATCTGTAACATTCCACAGCCCTGGAGTGTTCCCTACTCTGAGCAAGTTTTAAGTTTCCTTTGTATCCAAGCAGTTTGTTTCTCTTGCATAGATTGCCTTCACATCCATTTTCTTTAGCACCCTGGCTGCTTAATTAAAGTCTTTCTCCTCATCTCTGATTTTGAGCAGTCTAAGTTTCAGTTCTCTCATCAGGGAAAAATTATTTTTAAACCGCTAACAGCTTTAGACAGGTTTTTTGGTAGAAAGTTCTAGAATCAGTTACTTGGCACTGTAGATATAATATCTAACAAATATAATCTGGATTGAAAATACAAAACTGCAAGAGATTGAGCTCATTGTCAGACTTTGAAACACCCTTAATTTTAGAAAGATGGAATGCCTTATGATTCCTTGAATATTAGAGTTGTCCTTTGGCTACATTGCATTTGTATTAGGATTTGCTTTGGGAATTGAAATTTGAGAATCTAGAATAATTTAGGTTGCAAGGGACCTCTGGACATGATCTAGTCAATTCCCATCTGAAAATGGGGCTGACTTAAATATCAGGTGAGACACAACAGAGCCTCATACAATTGAGCTCTAAATACCTGCAAGGGCAGAGATTCACAGCCTCTGGGCAGCCTGTTCCAGTACTTAATCCCTGTCATTGTGATTTTTCTCTCATTTCTAGTTGTAATTTTTTTTGCTGCAACTTGTGACTCTTGCCTTCTGCACACATGCGCACATAACACCAGCCTCGTCATCTTGAGGCTGAACAAATGCAGCTCCCTTAGCCATGCACTGTGGTCCATTTTCCTAACCATCTTGTTGTCTGTCACATCCCTCACCGGTTTCAACTCCAGCTAAGACTTGGCTTTCCTAAGTTCATCCCGGCATGCCTGGAAAATATTTCTCTATTCCTCCTAAGTAGCCTGTCCCCACGTCCACCTTCCATACGCTCGCTTTTGTATCTGTGCCAGGCATTGTGCAGTCTAGCTGATTGCTCAATCAGCTGTTAAGGCATGAAGGAATGCTTTTGGGAGTTATGCAGTCTAGCTGATTGCTGCATGGCCCATGGCTTTAAGAGAAAAGTTGATGTTGCTGCCTTACTAAGAGAGTCCTACTACCATAGCTGTTGGTCTAGATATCTTGCACATTCAAGTTAGGTTTAGTTTAAACTTCAAAGTGTGAATGCAGCTTAAGGGAAACAATAGAACTACAAGGGCCTAATTTATTCTGCAGGGCCTGGAGAGTTAACGTTGTTGGTGTGCCCATACAGGAAAATGCTGTATGTTGCTACTTGCTACAGAGCTGGTCTCTCACCAGTATGTGAGCTGTCAGCTGTGAGAATGTGAAGTTTCTTTAAGCAGGCTTTTTAGCCTCTGGACTGTCAAGTGAGTTGCGTGTCTGACACGGGAGCTAATAGGCTGTAGAGTTCAAACATCTGGATTATTGTACTTGTGGGCTAGGTGGCCCACAGTGGTTTATAGATTGTTCTTGCTTTAGATTAGAATCAGGCCTGCAGATGAATTAACTCCTCCTCATCTCCCATTTTTACTTTCGACAAAGCTGGGTATTTCTGTTTGCTCAGCCTTTGCTATGTTTATGGAGCTACTGCCACCTTCTTACATCTAGTATTCACCAAAAATAATTAGGAAACCCTCCCAAAATAAAGTAGAAAAAATAAATAGAACCAGATCATAGAAAATAAGAGAATGGCATAACTTTTTGAACAGAAACTTCTACAAGGACATACAATTTTACCAACAAAAACAAGACTACGAGAATCTGTCCAACAGCCAGGCTGTTCACCATTCAAATAAGAAAAGTTTCACATATACTGATCTCCGTGAGGATTCATCATCAAGAAACCATTGGACAAGTCACCAGCTGCAGTCTCTGACTTTATTAACTTTAATAAAATAATAACGCACACTAGTCAGTTGTGGACCCTGAACTGTAATGACTATTTCTCTCAGAAATGCCTCCTTCAGATTACTCTGATTCAGAAAGTGTAAAGCCAACCTTGGCTTATTTTAAAAAGCATTTTGAACTCTGAACCTGAGAATTTTAGGTGTAACTTACTAGAGGAACTAATCATTTCTGGTTTGGGAGATAGCAAAGGAAAAATATTTACATGAACTAATTTGTAAAGCTTTGTTAAAATATTTTGCATTTTCACTAGAAATTATTATTGGCCACTAGAAGGGAGAGAGTGATGGGTTACATTGGTCTAAGCTTTCAATTTTTTTCTTACTGTATACTTTTGCATAAGTAATATTTTCTTCATTCTGAATCCTTAAGGGAAATCAAATCTAGTCAATTCCTGTAGTTTTACAAGTTGTTTTTCAGTTTGTTGCTGTAGTATTACTGAAAAGAAGGAAAATGTGGAAAAAAGGATATACACCAAATTTTAATGGTATGTGTGGAACCAAAGGTTGCGTTTGAAGGAACAGATAATTTGAAGCATGGACTAAAAATGTCCCTAAGCCTTACCTCTTACTATTGCTGTAGCACTTACATGCTTCTGAAGTGGGAGATACTAGGGAGACAGAGATAAGTAACTCAGCAAATCACATTAATTAGAGCATTCTGTTAATAAGATTAGGTGGGAGGGAAGTCTTGTCTACTCACGAATATGGGATTATTGCTGAAAATCCATTGAAGTCAGGAATGTGTATGTCTTCCTAAGTCAGAATTTAGAGACCATATCCCAACTTGCAGTTTATGAGGCTTTGAAGAACTGCAACTATTAAAAGCAAACCCAGTCTCAAAATGAAAACGCATTCGCCAAAATTGCATGTGCATACTTAATGTTCAAATCAATTTTAAAAGCTTTAAAACTAGGTACAGGTTTTGGGTTCGAGTTCTGGGTTTTTTTCTTAACAGATGTCTAAATGACAGTACGAGTGGTCTTGCTTTGGTATGTGGTCAAGTGAATCCTCCTTACTCCTTTAGGGACGTATTTCAGGGGCTTGGCATCTTTACTCTCTTGCCTTTGCATAACCAGAAGAGAGGGAGGTGGGAAAGTTGGACCTCTTCACGTGTTTTTTATTTTCAAAATCAGAGACCACTCTGTTCATTTTGTACTAGTTGTAGCTTTTTACCTGTATTAGTATTTGCTGTTAGAATGATGTGTACAAGGAAGAATGGGGTTCAATGTTTTATATTGATTTTTGTCAGTAACACTCAGAGGTACTATCTGAAACTGTGCTGTGCATTTCCAAGAGGTTAGTGTAATTTATCACAGTTCATTAGATCATAAATTCTTTGAAGCTAAAGGCTATCTTTTTGATGTTTGCACAGCCTCTGGAATAATGAGATGGAGGCTCTAGGTGCTACCCTGATGCAAACAGTCATAGATCAAAGTTCAGAATAAACAAGCAACAGAAGACCTTGGACTTGACTCTCATGAGCTTTCTTCTCAGTTGGAATAATTAAATGATAATGCAGACAAGAAATGGGTGAATTTTTACCCTCCGTTTAAAGATAGGGAACTGAGGTAATACTGGATGTTTTCTGCAAACCTGCCCCAAATCTCTGTTCTCAAATCAGATCCCAAATTTTGAATTCTACTTCAATGCCTTAAGCTCAAGACTAAATGCATTCTCAATACCTGCTCTCTAAGTAAAAGGATTATGTTGCTACTTAGAGAAGACTCTAAATCCTTATATGAAGGATTTTAAAATACACTGTTTTCTTATTTTATGTTCACCTAACAATGCAAGTATCGCTATAATGATACAGACTAGCTTAATTTTACTACTTTAGCACTAGAATATAGGTCTTTTATTGAAAAGCATAATATCTTTTATGAAGTAAGAAGTGACAGCCAGCATTAGTGTTGGATTAATTGCCATTGTAAAATAATTTATAGATTACTTTCCAACTCAGCTATGTTCTCTTAGAACAGTTCATCTGAGATGTCCATCTCATCTACTGATGGATCTTAAGGTCACGATAATAGTGGTTTCATTTCATATCTGATGTTGTCAGGTTGAAGTAGTCACTATTAAACGTTTTTGCAGTTTGCTGAAATAATCTTTCTAATAAAAACCTCCAGTTCCCTAATTTGTATTGAATAGAGGGAAAAATATTTCCTGTGTTTAGGTAGTGCTCTGCAAATTTGTTTTAAATATCTACAGAATGGCAGCTTAAAGAGGCAGTTCTTTCTCTTCTAAGTATTATTTTAAAATAAATTACTCTCGTCCTAGCTGGCTTTTGGGAAAAACTCTGTTACTGATATTCTTGAAGTGCCTGAAGGCTAAGTGTTGAATTATGGTGATCACACATGTTTTATAGCTGGCTTTCATATGAGATTATGTGAAGAAAAGACAGTTTCTTCTAAAAAACAGATTAACAAAAGAGAATATAAACAGGTTGATAAAACGATAATCATCCCAGAGAAGACACTTCTAGTTACATGTAGGAAAAGTGAAAGATCCAGTCCAGCTAAACCAATGTAAGAAGTGCTTTTCTTGTTAAGGCACATTGCCTGTGTAGTACTTGCTTCCAGAATCTGTGATGGAATTGAAGAGGAGGGATTCAGAGCAGGATTTGACTTATGCAGGCAGGACATTCACAGATAATGAGGCAGAGGTATGTTAAGGGTATGTTACCAGTCTTCGAAAGAAAAAATTCCAATATGTTTATGTTGTTCCATAAAAATCTTAAATGTGATTCCTGAAGATTCTTTAACAGGTCATCTTGTACTGTGGTCATGAACCTGTAGTAGATGAAAATGCTATCTAACTGCTGTGTTTAAGTGCCACCCATTTAGTCTTAAGCTTCCATACGTTTGATACACTGCAGCCTCTGTTCCTCATTTGCTCTTTCAGCTTGCCTCCTAGGTGTGCTTTCTTTATGCTATTACCCCTTTTCAGTTCAAATAATCAAAGCATCCAGAACCAGTGCTGGTTTCCCTATCCTTTTTCTTTTCCCACAAGATACCCACTTTATTTAAAGATATTTTCTCAGAACCTCAAACATGATGCAATTTTGGGGTCACAGTTACTACTCTGCTTTGTCCCTTGTGTTTTTCTTCTCTGCTGCATGGAGCTTCTCTCTAAATTCCACAGACAGACAGCCAATCTGATTTTCACTTGGCTACCACAGTCAAATATTCTCTGAAAATTCCTGAGGGTATTCTATGAATACAGTAACTCAGAAAGACGCCTACAGGTGTCATTTGTGTAAAACTTAACAATACATTTAAAGTAGTACATGGAGCTTAGGAAGTAGTTTTTAGGAGCAAAGGAAAAAAAATGACATTTTTAGTTAGAAAGCACAGGCCAAGAAAATCTTGGCCGCTTTTATCAAAATACTGCTATTAATTTATGTGAATATGGCATTTCTTTTAGCATGTTCTTGTAGATTAGCCATGTGATTATGGATTACACTTACATGCTGACTCAGCATATTTCACCACTGAAGTTGCTTTACTAGGAAAATGTTAGGCTCATTCTTTTTTTTACAAATACAGTGGTTCTCAGTGTAGGAACTCTCCAGTTTAGGAAACAAAAAACAAAACAACAAAGGTAGTTCACACTTCATGTTCTTGTCCTTTAATACACCTCAGTACATGTATCTGTTCTGTGGTGTCTATTATCTCCCCCATAGAATGAATGTGTAAATTATTTGCTACACACAAAAGTAGTTATAATACTAGAATTTAAAGAGCAGATGATCTTCTGTGGTAAAACTTTAAAAGAAAATGTCCAGATTACGTTCAAAATTTGTGTTTTATGAAAAAATTACCAACCAAAAGTGGTATTAAATTTCCAGGCTGCTAAAGCACTAGCTCTGCACATTCATGGTTCTTTCTCCAGAATAACATTTTTCTGGTGCGCTGCTTGTCCTCTGTTTGACAGCTAAGTGTTTCTATGAATCAAGAATTAAAACAGGAGTCATTTATTCTAATTTACAGTGCAGTAAGGCTCACAGTATTAAAAGTCCTGATTCAGAAGAGATGCAATGTCCTTAGAATAGGCAATTTCATATTTCACATTAAACTGGAAAAGGGCTTTAATAAACTGAGACTAATGGGCAACAGTTATTTGTTCCTATTACTAAGGCTATTTGTTCCTAACTGTGACTTCTTCTGGTTTTTGTCCCACAGGGAATTCCTGTTTATGTGTTTATAATGTCATTGCATGTTGCTATGGCAAAAGAGTGTGGTAGTACAAGGTCAGCATTATGTTAGTCAAGGACAAAGGAGGTTGAAATCAGTCTAGAGCAAAATAAACTTTATTCACAAAATTGAAAAAGTACCTCTGCTTTTATAAGATATTGTTAATATTTTCCAGTACAAAAGTGTAACTTCAATACTTTTCCATTTGTCTTTATTAATATATATACTATATATATAAAAATCCATCACAATTTCTTCCACAGCTTGCAGAGTTTATTTACATTGAACAGAGGAAGACTGTAATGATTTTGTGTCCAGCTTCAGTCTGAAGAAGTTATTGCAAGCTGGACACTCAGAATTGCACAATCCTACCTTGAAACGGCACATGGAAACTCCTGGCTGTTCTTGTACATGTTGTTATGAAAGAAAGAATCTGAAGCCTGCACTCAGATTCATGGCTAACAATGAAGTCATCTGGGAAATATCTCTTTGAAGGAACAGCCGCTTTCTGAATGATGTCATGACCTGTTTACTCATGCGGTTCAGAGGTGCACCCCTAATTCAGCTGTCTCACTCCATTAAAGAAGTTCTGAGTTAATCAAAATGTTCCAAATTTTAGAAAGCTTCATCTTACTGGTAAAGCAGAATGTTTTTGCCAGTTTTATGAACTAAGATTGGTTTTGTTATCGAACACTTGACAACATAGCTTGTTTTTTCATAAGGGTTTTTATTAGTTTTCATTGTTCTTGGGGAGGTTTTGTTTGATAGGCTGAATATTTGCAACAGGGGAAAAAAAAAAAAAAGCAGGACAGATGGAGCTTGAGAACACTGAGTGAACACTGAGTTCAAGCTTTAACTTGTGATATTTTGTGAAAAAAGCTAGATAGCTTGCAGAATGCTAATACAGAGCAGACCAGTACATGCTATAGTTAAAGGAACAGCGGCGTTATGGAAACCAGTGGGTTGATACAGCAGGCCAAAACAGAGCCAAAAACTAGGACAACAGTTTTGTGTGTCTTGTGCAGAGTGTTATAGGGGTAACTCTTAAGAAAGTTGTGAAAATACCGCACTTGGGATCTTGATCTTGCTGTTCCGTTAGTTGTAGCATTGTACTAATTGGGGTTTTTTGAGGGGATAAAGGGGGATTCTGTTCTTTAGCTTTATGGGAATGCTGAAGAAAATTAACTGTAACCTCAGTTTGGGTAGACTAGTGGGTTTATACAAGTAGTAACAATGAAAACACTTTTTCACACTGCAGTGCAGTGAAGTTCCCTCTAGACTTGCCAGTGTTGCTAGCTAGCATCTGCGGAGATTAAGTGGGAATTAAGGCAAAGGTAGTCTCTGTGTTCTAAAGTTTCTGACAGTACATTTGACACATATGCAAAAGAGTCTGTAGAGGTAGAGATGTTTGTGCTACTTCAATACATTTTAGTGGAATACAGGAATTGCTGAAGTTGTGTTTTATGGTTAATATAAATTAAATGACCGTATTGGCATCTGGTTTATGAAAAAACCTGCAAACTAGATGTCCACTTTCTTACATTAAGATACTCGAAAATATCCGGGACTTGGTGAAAAATAGTATTTCAGTAAATTTGAGGGCTTAGTCTGAATTTACTATTTCCATAAAGAAATGAAGCTTGAGTTGAATCCAATTCCTGTGGTGCAGAACTAAGTCTACTGTCTAATTATGGACTTGTAAAGCTGAAAAATCTGTCTACTCTATTATTATGCACTTCTAAAGCTGAAAAGTTGATGTTTAAAATAGTGACTGTGAATTATTTTTAGGTGGGCTCTTTTCAGTTGAGTAAAATTTTTTTTTTTTTTTTTTTGAGAACAATCCAGTCAAGAATACAAATCTTCTGAATTGAGGTATTCAAGCAGTATGATATGTCTTCAGTAAGTGAGCATCAGAGGCTTCATGTTTGGAATATACCTTTCTAAAGGAAGTGCCAGGTTTGATAATTCGTTCTGTTTTCCCTGTCTGGATGCAGAATGGTTCTTGGGAATATATGCTTCCCTGTGCACCCACGTTATCAGATATATAATCTGTTTGAATAAACACCTTCACTGAATGTTGGTTCAATAATGATAACTCTTACAGAAATAAAGAGATACTGTATTTTAAGTTTCATCAGTGAATTTAGAGTTGCCGGTTCTTAGTTCTTGGAGGTCAGAGACTAAATAAAATCTAAACTAATATGAGAGTAATGATAGAGGATTGCAGGAGCTGGCAAGGATGTTATTCAGCACCTGTAGCTGGACGGCTCAGTCATTTTCTAGGCAAGTCAGAAGCAACTCAGACCGTGAATATGGTCAAGCTAGATCACATTAGTCAACAGTATGCTCATTTGTTGAGTTATCTCTTGTTAGTTATCCTAAAACTTCCAGGCGGTAACAATGATACGCTACAGGAGGCTCTGCAGAGTGGATGAATAGCAGTGGAGAAACAGAAGATCGTAATTTGATGCCATTGTTTGATGTTGGATGAATCTCTGTCTTAAGTATTAATAACTTCGGTATTGAAGCAAATGAGCTATAATAACCTGATGATGGTGCCTTTGGATTACCTGAAGACATCTCCTGTTGCAGTAAAAAGGAGCTGACAGAGCCTTCTGCCAAAAAAAAAAAAAAAAAAAAAAAAATCTGTTCCCATTTGTAAAAGCCAAAACTGGAAACACTGAGTGTGTCTATCCCAGAGGATAAAGTTTGGAAGCCTGTTGTTCTTTAATTTACTCCTTCATTTTATCCAGTCTCTGAGCAAAGGATTCTTGTATGTGAAGGGTAATGAACAGCGCAGCACACCTGAAGAAAGAATGCTGTCAAAAGAATGTGTGTGTCCTAATCACAACCAGAGAACATATGATAAGAAATGATTTTTCTCTAGTGATAAATTTGTTCTCACTACAATCTTCCCCTGCCCTTGTTTCTTTCATGCCAAATAGTCTCTGATTTTTTTGTTTATATATCAGCTATGGGAAGTGAACCTGGGCTTAAAAGAAAAACAGGCCTTCGGTATGATATACTACTAATATTAGTATCACTGTCAATCGTGCACTCTTAAAATCTTCCTCTTTAAGCCCTTTACCTCTACATCAAAAGCTTTTAAAGAATTTCTAAAAATTACTTGAGCTTGCAGGATTTTTTCCTCCAAGCTGGAGTATCCCTAAGGGATATTCTTACTACCCTCCTGCTGCTGCCTCCATGCTTCCACTGGGTGGGAATGTAGAGCTCACTTAGACCAGCAGTGAACTGGTAGCTCCAGCTAACAAGTCTGCAGAGCAGAGCCGAAGAACTACTACTACTTCATCCAGTTGTTTGAGGTGGAATAAGTCTGCATGTAGCTGTCTTTATTCTCAGCCTGTGGCTAAAATCTGGGTAGCTGTAAGCTGGCTGATAATGGTGTATGCAATGGGAGAGCAGTGTACACCCCCCCATCACCACCCCAGCTCCATTATAATCTTCATATTCAGCCTGACAGCTCTTCAGGGCATGATACAGTTTGAGATGTGCTTCTGAAGCGCTGTGTAGATTGATGGACTGAAGAAATACTGAATGTTTTTTTCTTGTACAACTGGTATTTTCTATAGTGACAGTCTTGACAAGATAAGCTTTTTACCTTTTCTGCCTCCCTTCTGTATTCCACCCTACTTTTATCTTCCTCGTGGAGGTACTAGCTATATCTCTTCACATTATTTTACCTTTAGGATTAGACGGTTTTATGCAGAGAACAGCTTTGGTAGCTGTGTTGCAATCTGATTTAATTTTAAATATATCCTTGTTGATAGCCCCGTTAGCATATGAACATGAACACACTGATCTCTCTGGAGAAGGTCTAAGATTCGATCATTTATAAGGCGTGTCCTAAATTCTCCTGAAGTTCTGCTTACAAGCAAACTGCTTATGTTAATATAAATGTATATACTGTTATTGTATTCTACTTGTTCTGTGCCCTTTAGTTTTTTCCTATCTGGCTGTGGATTAAAACGCAGTGGGACTTGAGGAAGAATATGACCTGGTATAATTATTTGCATTCTTTTGCCTTTAAAATTACACCAAGCTAGATTTAGCTTACTTGGACCACACTTCAGGTTTCTTCCTGATGAGCAGCTATATAATTTCTCTTTTCATCAAATCTAAACATGGGTTAGAAGACAGGTGTAGGCAGGATTAGGACTGCCATATGTCCTCAGTTTCTCAGGCATCTTTACCAGAATATTTCTACATATTCCTGCTTCCAGATATTCAGGTTCCTGGCAAGAATCGCATCCAGAGCCTGGTGAGGTGTACTGCTCCAAGGAAATGTCTACATTGTCTATGTCCATCAACTGTTCAAAGACATGTTAAGCTTTAGTTACCAAATTATGTTCTTTATTATTTAGTCATAGCACCAAATTTAAAGACTGAGATGATTGCTTACACATTTGATGGTGAAGAGTTCTTAGTTACTACACTTTTAGAGGACAGAAGAAAGTACAAATTAAACCAGCAGAGTTTGTTGAGAGGTTGCTTAAAATTTTTTACATCACTGCATCTGGAAGATTCTTTTGTTAACGGTTACCTCATTGTTTTATGGTTCTTTCTCTAATGTGCTCTTCCCCTCCCGCAACATTTCAACAGCTTATCAAATAGATTTTTTCTTTCTTTATATCTTAATTACTGTAAATGTTTTCACCTCTGTTTTTTCTCACATGCATTTGTCCTAATTCTACTGATGGATAAAATACCTGGTAATATTTGATTTCCATTAGAAGATTTCCACTTTTTTCTTTCCGTATATTTTTAATTATGCATTCCTTCCTTTTTTGCAAATAGTACTCCAGCACTCCCTCAGAAAAATGTATAGAATGTTTTTCCTGTGTCAGAGTCACCATTTGTGCAGAACATTACATGTCAGACAAGCTGGGGATATTCAGGGAATGTGCTGATGTCTGTGGCACTTTTCTCTCTTGTACGGTGAGTTTGATTTCTGCTCTCCTTTGAGCAGCAATCATGCCTGGGAGAGGCACTTGTTTTTAAGGTGTTGCTAGAGAAGTGCTTCCCAAAAGGGAAAAATCCAAACATTTATGTACTCTGGCAAAAACATGTATTGGCAGAGAACCAAGGAAGCTGTTACGGGTGGGGAACTGGACTGTAGAGTAGGGAAAGAGAAGGACCCCAAATAGAAGGAGGTGCGTATTTTATAGTCCATATTGTACTTCCGCTGTTTAATTGGCAGAGAAGACTCATGTATGCAAGGCTGAACAAAACCTGTTTGTGTCTTAGCAAGTTATTAACAGCTTAGACATTTGTTCTTCTGTTTTCTGCATAGCTTCAAAACTGGTCCCACCTCTCTTTCATTCTTTTTTTATATTATATACTGTCATTTTGATGTTACCAGAATGTGGTTACATTTGTCTTCCTTTCATCAGTAAATCAACATCCCTTCAATTTCTGCTGTAGAAGGAGCTAATTTGTCAAATTTTGGCAGCAGGTATCCAGTAATTTTGCATTGCTTTTTTCCTTTCTTTATTGTATGAGTTTGGTAAGTACTTTTTTCATATAATTGCATTTAAATCTGCATAATAGAGAACTTGTAATGTTCAGGGATTTCAGAGTAATAAAGAAATGTGGCACTATGAAAGACTGGGGTTTTTTGAAGATTGAAATGTGATGACAAAAGAAAACAGATGTTGCTTTATTATTAAAATATCCTACACTGCTCTCTACTGGAAGAGTGGAAGTCTACGTTAAGTATTCAAAAGCGCACGTAAAACTATTTCCTAGTCAAGTTTTAAGTTTAATGATTTTTTTTGACCCTGGTAAAACTAACTTTTCTGAAGGATGGATAGGGATTTTTGTATTCCCCCTAAGTTTTGAAGAAAAGCAGCTGGATATACTTTGCATGTAAAAAAGGTAGAATGTTGAGGGTCAAAATGTTAGTTGACAGGGGGAAGAATTACTGAAAGAGTGTCTTGTTAATGGCAAGGGAAAAAAGTGAACTGTTAACCCTAACAATTCACCTGAACTTATTGATAGCTATTGGGCATGTGATAACAGCAATAGACTTGTCAGAACTGTAAAGGATTCTGAATGCCTGAAGTTGCCCTACATTTGAATTGACTTTTAATTGAGCCAGCAAAATAAAAGTAAAAAAGACATACCTTTTCTCTTATTTTAATAGTTTCTTCAGCCAAGCATATGAAAGCATTTTTAATAATTTCACTATAGAATTGGACCAAAACATGTCTTGCCCAAGTTAAATGCATAGGAAAATTTTCATTTCAACTACATTCTGAAGGCAGAGATATTCCTCACAAAGGGTCTGTTTACTAGTTTGTTGTGTAAGACAGCCCTCCTGGCCATTACAGGGCTAAATTATTCTCCCAGTTGCTGCCAATGATAAAACTTCTGTTGATTCTAATATGATGAAATAGTGTCTGTTAAATCTCCGCAGCTGTACTATCTTGCCAATCTTTGCATGTGGAGTGAGCACATCTGGTTGTCTGCTAATATTAGTTTATAAACAGTTCGATCTGAGGTGTTTGTCTTGTGTATGGCTGGTCAACATCTCACTTTCTTAATGAAAAACATCAGTGAGGGAAGAACAAGCCTTAATATACTTTAAAGGAACAGTTAAACTGATTTGACTGATAAGATCCATTGACCACATAAAAGTTATTTCTGATTACAGGCAGCTACAAGTGAGATCAGAATAAGTAATATATTAGAAAAATTGCCTTTCATCAGTTTTGTAGGGAATGTGTTTGGAAGAATGGCAGACTGCAATGAAAAATGTGTAGTAATTTATATAGGGAAAAAAATGCCTTAGCTTGCTTTGTTATACAAAATACTAAATGTCATCCTCTTTGAACTTTTTAAAATACCCAGCTGAAACTCAGTATGATTCTGGTGAACATCTCCTTAGCACTAAAATAACAATACATAAATATTTTAAAAGATGAGTCTAGTGGCATGCCTAACTTATTGAGCATTTTTTTTGAATTGGCTTATTATGCGTGAAGTACACCAACTTCAAGAATAACCCTTTTACTAGTTGCAAACAGTAAACATATAACAGTCACATGTAAACATTTTTAATCTGTATTAGGTATTTAATGTTCATGAAAACTTAAGAAATTAATGCATTTATTAAATTGCATATAGGATTAATACTGAGTGATCTGAAGGGGAACTGCTACATTATTTTCTGTTTCCATGTTCTGCAATTAAATTAAGCATGGGAGTTGTATTAGCTTGACTGTCAGGAACAGATACATTTCATGTTGTTGGTGGTGGTCAGCTGGGTCTGCAAGAGGGCCATAGCAGCAGGAGGGAACCTGAAACGACTAAAGCAATTGCTGTCTTTTAAAGTTCCCGTCTAGAATTTTGCATCAGTATTGCTTTCTAAAGGAGTCTGATCTTCAAAAGGGAAGTTTCATATTTACCAATTTTGCTTTGAAATTTTTGTTGCAGAAACTCTTCCACAATGAATATTTATACTATTCATGCCACAGCTGTACCGAATTCCTGATATAACAAATATTTGTTCTCTGTGTTTGTGTGAGATTTGATGAGAAAAATCTGCTGAAAAGACCATAACGAAATGGCCGTCTCCCCATTTCATGAGGATGGTGAATTAGTTGTTAGTTATTTACTTTAGAAGTCCCGGAGGTGGCAGCGCATCCATTGTTAGGGATTATACAAACACAGAGGCCTTCATCACATTGAGCTTGTCATCTGAAGTCTCAGTTTTGCAAATATATGTGTGTTTGCTTAGCTTAACTACTACAAGTAATGCCATAGTAATTGGTACCTAATACTAAACAAAATACAATGATAGGGCAGACCACACAGAAAAGGTACAGAACAGATGAAAAAGCAAGCAATAAAAAGCCTCCAGTTAATACATTAGCAATATGTTAAACCAATATTGCATAGTCATTCTTTTGTTATAATTAGAAAATAACTTGTCTTGATTTGAAATTGTTAATATTTTGCCCCAAAATAGATCAGTTTCATTAATACAAATATTCAGACTATTTGCTCTTAATTGCTGTTTTTCTCTTTATTACTCTCTTACCAAAAAGAAATAAATAAATTAAATGAGAAAGCTTATGAAGGTCAAGCATGAAATGTGTGAGCAGTTATAATTAAAATTTGAACTTACCTTAATAAAAAACATAGAACTGCAGTTAACAGAGATACAAACAAATATATATCGGATCCAAACAATGCAACGCTTGGCATGGTCTCGTCATCTCTGATTAATATTAACACTTAAGCTACAAATCTTCTTTGTATTTCTGGATTAAATGCATCTTACTATATTTTCCTACGCTGAATAGTTTATTAAGCATAAGCTCTAATTCCACATCCAGCTCAAAACTGCTGAGAGCAGTAAAAATTTCAGTAGTGATGCTTAATGTCAAAACTGATACTCATCTGGAAGGCAGCACATTGCGAATGACTGGTGGAATTCTGATTGGTTAATCGTAGAATCATAGAGTGGTTTGGGTTGGAAGGGACCTTAAAGATCATCTAGTTCCAACACACCTGCCATGGGCAGAGACACCTTCCACTAGACCAGGTTCTTCAAAGCCCCATCCAGCCTGGCCTTGAACATTTCCAGGGGTGGGGCATCCACAGCCTCTCTGGGCAGCCTGTTCCAGTGCCTCACCACTCTCATGGTGAAGAATTTCTTCCTTATAGCTAATCTAAATCTACCCTCTTTCAGTTTGTAGCCATTACCCCTTGTCCTGTCACTATGCTCCCTTGTAAAAAGTCCCTCTCCAGCTTTCTTGTAGGCCCCCTTCAGGTACTGGAAGGCTTCTATAAGGTCTCCCCAAGAGCCTTCTCTTCTCCAGGCTGAACAACCCCAATTCTCTCAGCCTGTCTTCACAGGAGAGGTGCTCCAGCCCTCTGATCATCTTCATGGGCCTCCTCTGGACCCACTCCAACAGGTCCATGTCCTTCTTATGTTGGGGGCCCCAGAGCTGAACACAGTAAAGTTATGTTCCATAAATATTGATGTAATGCTCTTGATGTTTCCATATACTTTGGGTCTTGGTTGTTTATTTCTTTTGTAACTTGTTGAGCAAACCCAATTTGTATGTGTTTCTTCAGGTTTTGTCAGTCATTTAAACCTCTGCTTTCAGCAGTTTAGCTTTCCATTTAGATGTCTGCTTCTCCCTCCCTTCCATGATCAGAAATGGTAATTTCTAATTTGGCGAACATTACTATGGGCTTACAAATTCAGTGAAATATAACAGATGCCCCAGCTGTGGCAGAAGCTTAATTTGGTGCTTATAAGGCAGTAATGTGAATTAACAGGAGGTGCAAGCCCCTAGGAAAACAGTGTTTATGGAAGTTATTCATGGAAAGGTTGGTCTGCTGCTTGGATTTATTGAATACAGTGAAGATACTTTCATTTTTCTTCGACTTTGAATCAGAGGGAGATAGCTGAGAGGGAAGGGGAGGGGAAATGACTTGCTTTTGAGATATCTTTTCCTATCTTAGCTTTCAGTCATCTGGATGGAAGTAAGCAAATAAGAAACTTAGGGCAGCCCTATGCCCTTCTGGAGAAGTGGCTGCAGGCGAGGCAGCATACTCCAGGGCATCTCAAAGTGTACTTGACACAATTCCACCCACAGCCTGGCCCTAAATGTATATCAAGAAGTACCAGGCTGCTTACATTGATAATGCCTCTGGAACTACCAGTTTCAAAACTACACAAATGTTAGGAAGCACATGTGGATGAAGTGTGCTCAGCCGTCTTCCACTTCACCGTGGGCAGCAGTGGCCTGCGTTCTCTGTTCCTTGCGCCTCGTCCACACTTGCAGCTGTTATTTCCTGTGTTTATGCAGGATTCCTGTACTGTATATAATGTACCTGGGCCTGCTCTTGTGAGCAGCAGGCCTTTACAGCAAGCCAAGTCTGTGGTGTATAAATATGCTTGTGTACAGATATCTGGTATTAATAGTATTCCTCTTAGATTCTCATCTGTCCTTATCTACTTTCTTTCCTGTCCATTCAAGCTTGTGGTTACCTTTTTTTTTAATTCACATTTGCTCACACACATTCACCCATCTTTCCCTTTCTGTCTCTGTCACATGCAGTATCCGTAATGTCCAAGAATCATTCTTGTTTCTCTATATGCATTTTCTCCAACTGTCACTTTTCCAGGGCAGAATACATCCTCTATTTAAAGTCATTGGAGATGTTGCATGAAAGACAACAAATCAATAATGGAGGTTTCTGCTTTGTTATTACAAAACCTTAGTCTCCTAGCTGGAGAATTGTAATAGTAGAGAATATTGACAGCAGATGTGCATGGTGTTTTGATTTACACACGATTGTATTCAAGATGGCACATCATATTTCAGAGTCAGTAGCAAATTTCTAATGAGACTTAATTATCAGTAGAGCTGCAAAGTTTCTTTGCAGGAGTACAGCTTGAGCACATTGACTATAGTAAACATGTTTTGAAGTTTTAATAAAACTAAAAACTTCACAGTTACTATGTTGAAAGCATCTGTAGCTTGCCAAATTTAAGTTCCTTTTGAAACTGCTTAAACTTAAAAATTATACATACCTCTATGCATCATGTTACACAGAAAATTGTGTACTTTAGAGAAAAAAGGGGGTTTCTTCTTCCTTGCTAGCATAATTTTGGCATATACAGGTACATGGTGTGACTTAAATCAACTGTACCTCAATGTGAAAATCAGGCAATTCACAATTAATTAAATTATTATGCAGATGCGGTTCGGGCAGGATTATTGTGCCTTTCATAACAGTATAGTAGAAGGCAAGCAAAACTGTACAGAAGAATGTAAAGGCATTTCAGTGTACAAATAAAGAAATGGTAAGGTCCTTCTGAAGTATCATGCTTTGTATATTAACAGGTATATGTTTGGTTTTCATTTAAAACCTTACTTGGTAAAAATATGATCTCTAGTAGAAATTCTTTGAATATGAGCCTTGTTTTTATGTAAGTTGGAGCCTAGTTCTTTTAAATCTATGAAATCACTGTACCAAGCAGCTCTGAGAGCAAAATCAGGCCTTCTTAATTTACCTTGCATCACCGTATGAAAGTTTTAGTAACATAGTTCAAACCCATTGGCTCATGTTGGTTCATGGGAAGTATCTTATATCAGTAATTTTTTTCACTTTTTCATTATTTTCCAAAAGAGATGATATTACCAAAATGACAATTTCCCAGTGGAAAAAGGTACTTAACCTCTAATTTACAGGCTTGTATAGGATTGAGAGAAATAAAATGGTTTTTAAAAGTGCTGCTATTGAGAACTCTTATATTTGTCTAATTAGAACTTAATTCTTGTTATTCTCTTGATTAGGAATAGCTGTATGAAGGTTTGTTATTTATCAACTATTGAAACGATTTTCTTTCCAAGATGTTATTTGGAAATAATTAGAAAATAAGATTACGTGAGTCAATTAGGCCTTTCAACGCATAACTTTTCTCACAAATCACACTCTTTTCAGTTTCTTGGCAGTACGGAAGTGGAGCAGCCCAAAGGCACAGAAGTTGTAAGAGATGCTGTTAGAAAATTAAAGGTAAGAAAGCATTTTTAATGAAATATAAATGGAATGTATTCTTAACGTGTTTTCACAGATAACACGCTTTGTAAGTGTTTCTAGGTAAATTCATTGGTTCTAGAAGCAGTTACTTGTACTAATCTCTTCACTGGTGTGTAGGCACTTCCCTATTATGTCCATATTATCAGATGTTCTGTTGTACATACATTTCGTTGTCTCCTAGATTACAGAATTATTTATAGGTTAAAGTTTGTGTATCTTAATGTGTCATGATTGGTTTTTGGAAACTTCAGGGCTTCATTAATCCTAACTTTAGGTAGCAACAGGTTGTTTTAAGCTGCCATCCTGGCTTTATGGCTATTGAATGCCTCTAATTATGGCACTCCAAATGTGTTGTCAGAGAATTTTAAGAAAATGAACTATTCCTTGACCAAATAACTACTGACTTCAGTAATGCTTGTCCCGCATTTCTCTGGGCTGTGCGGTGCTTCCTATGAGCCCCAGTTAGGTGAGATACAAAACACAAAGGACCCCCACACGTAAGGTAATCTGTTGGTGCCAGAGAACAGGAGTAAGAATGTCAAACCACACCGTAAATGGGCTGTGATAGCTCCATGGCTACTGGCTGTCCCTGACTGCTCTTCATCTAAAGCTAATGGGTCTGATCCATGTAAACTGTTAGACTGGAGGTGAAGGTTTGTGACACTGGCATGAATGCTTTTCACCCTCTAGCTGTGATAATTGGTGATATATCTGGAAATAGAGCTGTAGTGAAAGAACAGGGTTTGCTAACCAATATAAAACTGTTTATGACAAGAGACGTTACTGCCTTGTCCTCCAGGTCTTCATGTTTTGTTGGAAAAGATCTGTGCAGACAAACATAATCACACATTTATGATTTCTTCTTGGTTATATGTTCTTGAGTACTGAGGGACTTGGTAGGCAATTGGAAAGCATCCTAGTGCAATGGCCAAAGAGAGACAGGAAAATTAAGTATGTTCATGGTATGATAACGTTCTTTGGTTTTAGCCTTAATGTATTATCACTTGCTAGTTATTGACATGTTGAGGGTTGCTAACTGATAACATGGCTTTGACTTGACTGTTTGAGTGACAGCTAATACGCTTAAAGCTCTTCAGGTGCTATGAATTGTGGCAGGGAATGCTGATCTGATTTGTCTGCTAACTCACATTGCAGGGGAATTGCACTGTTTCATGCTTAGCTGCTTGGAGCTATTGGAGCATTCATTTATTTAGATGTAAAAATTGTTCTGCCTACTATTGTACTTTCCATAACTTTTTTAGGGTTTTCAGTATTCATTTAAACAGAAGTTCCTCAGAAATGGGGAGAAAATTTGGGGAATCAATATTGAAAAACTTGATTCTGTGTTATTACTATAATAAAAAAAAGGAAGGAAGAAAGAAGGAATGAAACACTATTCGTGTAGTTCAGCTTTTAAGATTGAGGTTTCCCTTGAAAAAGCTATCTTTACAAGATTGATTAGTAAATGTGTTAAGGTATTGAAACAGAAGTTCTTTGCCATTATTTTTGCTCTACCAAAATAATACAGCTGCGTCTAAAGATTAGCTTAGTCAATTCTTAGAACGTTTTATGCCGAAAAGATTTACTCTGCTGCAGTTCGTCAGAGACATTATTGCCTAGTTGTTTTCAAATCTTTTAGGCTAATCTAAGTATGACCATTTTGTAACCATTGCAGCATGCTACCAGTGGAAACAGAATGTGTGGTTTTGTGTGCTCCTTGTACAGTTTACGGATAATACTGAAGTGAAGCCTGTTGTGTTAGATGATTTGTGTTTATAAAATTCCATTACCCTGAGCAAAGTTACTTCTGTGCAGAAATCTGTCAAGATAATATCCTCTTATGGAGAAGTTTTGATTCTATTTTAATGGTGCTTTATCAGACTCCTCCTACGTAGAGCAGCTGCTAAGTGTCTCTGTCTCACTGGTGGAACTCCAGGCTAACTTGGGCTCTCACTGGTCACTGGAAGCTTTTGGTGGGTTGGATTCTATGATTTGGTACTTTAAAATAGTTTGCTGTGAAAGCAGGTCCAAAAAGGATTTCAAATAACTGTTCCCTGAAGTATAGGAAGAGCCAGAACTGTTTTCTTTTCTTGGGGAAAAAAAAAATTTGTCAGCCTAGCACTAAAATTTAAAAGTAGAATTTTTTCACATATTCTTCCGGTGTCATGGGAGTATGTAGATTTCTGTTCTAACTTTTTACACGTGTTCCCTAAATAAACTGCCTTGGAGATACATGTCTGAATCATTGCTGCTAGAGTTACACTATTTTCTTCAAGCTTGGAAGTTTGGAGTTTAGATGTCAAATATTACATGGAATCCTATATAATCACAGTTTATTAGAAAACTCACAAAGTAATTTAAGACAACTTTTGGAAAGACTTGGAAAACCTTGGAACAGAATTCAGAGAGCAATAAAGAGGTTTTATGTTTGAAACAATCCTCAATTAATTGAATACTCATTTCAACATTGATTTATGTTCTGCATCTGAATTCTTTGAAGAGAAGCCTAGAGGTACTGGATTTTATTATTAACCACACATGTCTAGCTTGTTTTTAGAAAACATTAATTAAAAAATTTTAAACCATTGAAAACAGCTTGAAAACTAATGTCTTATATTGAAGGAAAACATATATAGTGGTTTTTGGAGTAGAAGAGTTTTTAAAAGATGTGTAGCTTGTGATGCTATATTTATATTTTTTTAATTATATGAATTTGGTTTTAATCACAATGTTATTAATCATCATTTGTTTCTAATGAAAATTAATGGATAGCAGGAAAACAGCTGACTCTTTCTTAATATTTGGAGCTATTTTTACAACTGGCGTGCATCGCACTAATAACCTTTTGAAGTCGTGTGCTTTCAGTGATATATAGACCATGAAATACTGTCACTGTAAACTATTTTTCTTAAGCCATCATGTCATCAAACTATGTCAGAATAGACATTTGACATATAACTCTTTACTACTTTAAATCAAAAGCTCTTAACTCACAGCACAAAGACTCTTTGCTTCCAAAACATAGGTTTGTGGAAAACTGTGGTACGCCACTCCAGGAACTTACTTTTACCAGCAGGTGGAGCTGATGTTCTACAGTAAAATACAATAACGTGGAGGAAATTTTTCCTGATGCATCTTTGTGCTTGTTTTATCCCAAATACTACTACTACATTTTCTAAACACTTGATAATTTTGCTGGGTCAGTTGCAATTTTAATATACAGTTGTTTCAAGCATCTATATTTAATTTTTCTAGAGGGTTGTCCAGAGTTTTTATCTAGTTAGGGTTTCCCCTTATGTTTTCAAATTTCTTGGGGCTGTACTGCAGGAGAAAGAAGAAAGTTGGACACTTTCTTCTTTCAGTGTGTATTTTTATTTCTAAGATATGGTGGTTTGTTCTCACAGTTTGTTAGAAACAATTTTTTTCCTTCCAGTTTTCTAGTCAAACATTCCTAGAATGAAATAAAAACTAAGGAAAATGGTACCAAGATGTCGTATCAGAAAATGCCTGCATTATTCAAATGTGTAAATGTTGTCAAATCAAACTTTATTTTTTAAAGTGAAATGATTACTTTCCTTGCTTAAGGAAGGATATAACTTCTGAATCGGACTGTAAGAATGAATTTGGTCCTTCTCAAAAAGTGCTTGAAGGGTTGCCAGAGGTGAGAACAGGTGGAAAGGGCAGCATAACCAGACCACTAGTAAGAAAACAGCATCGAGGGGTGTTAGGGAGAAAGCAGAAGTAGAGACTTTTTTTTGAGCTGTTCCTTTTACAGTCTTCAAAGGGGTGTTTTTGTGAGGACCAAACTTAAGGCTTACCCAACTTCCAACTCAGTGTTCTTTTCTCCTCCTCTTTTCTTCTGTAAGTGGACATGACCAGAGATAACGTAAATAGAATTAAGCACTCTGAAGCCACTTGAAATATTCTTCATCAGCTCCTTGACCCTTAAGGATACACGAAGTGGAGTGCTCTTTCACACATCACCACACATGTTGTGATGCTGTCCTGCTGCTGTTAATAGACCATCAATGGACATTGTTCTGAGCACCCTTTTCTGGTAAAGCTAGGTTTCATTTGTTGTTCAAAGGACAGAGGAGGGTGGAGTACGGAAAATCTTTTAATATTGGGATAAAGAGGCTGCCAGTCAAGCCTTACAGCCATGATTGTTCCCTTTGAAGTACTGGAGAAAGCAGAATGTGTGGTTGGGACCAGCCAGGAACAGCCTAAAGACCAAAGCAGATCAGATGAGAAGGGTTGAAGAAGAGAATACCTGTTTACCCTCTCTCCCTCAAAAAACCAAAACAAACCAACCAAACAAAAAAAAACCCAACCAAACCAAACAACCTCAACCAAAAAACTGCCACCAAAAAAAGCCAACAAACCCCCAAAACCTCACACCACCAAACTCAATAACAACCAAAAAACCCCAAAGCAACAACAACAACAACAAAACAGTAACACCACCATCACCACCACACCCCCCCCCCCCCCCCAAACCAAACCAAAAAAAACCTTCAGGGAGCGAGATGGAAAAAAGACTGTACTGCATTGTCTTCTATGCTGTGGTTAATAGATCAATAGCCTTCCTCTCAGTCCAGTGTGTGTTTGGAAAATAAAATACAACATATTCCATAGAAATGGATTTCTGAGACAGCTTTTTCCCTACCCAACTGATTATCAAGATGTTCAAGTTGTTATATTTGTGGCCTTTTCATCCTGTTTTTCTTCTTGACAGCTATTTTTCAGAGGTCATAATTTCATTATACCCACATAAACGTGCATGAGAGTTTGGACCATAATATGACCAAAAAGATGATATGTAGTCACTGCAAAAGAAATAGGGCCTATTTTTTTTTTTTCAGGCATCTTTCTTTATAATGTATGTTGTTATGAAAAAAGAGGAAAAGCATCTTCTCAAAGCCAGGTATAAAGCTGTGTCTCAGCTTAGACAACTACGTCAGCCTCACACATCTTTTAAGGTGTCCACGTGAAGTGCAATGTCTGATGTCTCCCTGGAAGCCTGCATAAAATGAAGGAGCTGAACCTCTATTCCGTGGGCTGAAAATCAGCACCCAAATCACAGAAACGTCTACCTTTGTTTCGAGTTTTTTCAATAAACTCTTGAATTGTGTAGTAAGGTGTAAATATTAAATAAAAGCACATAGTTTTGATTTGCATAGCTTAAATTGATTTTGATAGAATTTGTTTTAACCATTATTTCTTTAACTAAAGCTTCTGGCTGTTTTTGAAACATGATTTCTTTTTTTTCCTCATGTTATTTTTGCTGATTAATCCTCTGATTACAGTTTGCTAAGACTTGATGCATAAGCATTTCAAATGTAATTTTAATAAGAGTCTCAAAGTTTGCAATTTTGCCTGCTACTGTAATAAAAGACAAGATATATGGAAGTTTTTTCTTCTTTATTTTTAAAGCTAAATTAAACCATAGGAAATAGTTTTATTTGTATCTGTTGCATTCTCTAAAAGATTCAAGCAAAATATGTTGTTAATTCCAAAGCAGTTAAGGAAAAGCTAGCCCATCCCACTGAGCTGCTCATATTATTATTGGGCCAAATCTGGGTGTCTTGCCTGAGAACAATATATGTATAAACTAACAGCTTAAGAATTTGGCCCATTGTATCTCTTCCCAAGCCATGCTGTGATTCATTATAATTTTATATCATTGTCTATTTTGATGCCAATGGGAGGCTACAGATTTTTACCCTCTTAAATAATCTTGTTACTGTGTGAGCTACAGATATTACTTTGTTTCAAATGTGTGCTGAAAGGAGAAAATAATGTTTGTAAATCTCCCCTGTCCAGAGGTCCCTCAGGGTCCTCTTTAGGTAGAAGGAATGAGGAGAAAAAACAGAAGAAAAAAAGCAAATTGGCTGGATAATTGACTAAGTGTTAGGATCTGCCGTTCAAACCCTGCACAAGTTTGGGAGGTGGCTGAACTTAGCTTTCTAGAGAAGGTCAGATAGAAAAGAAATTACTGATCAGTATCTGTATGTTATCTGTTATTACACAGAACAGGGAGTGGGCCGGAAAAGCATTAAGAAAGTAACTGCACCAGATTTTCTAAATTTATCTACGTGTACTTTTCAGTCACTGTATCTCAGTGAACCTTTGATTAAAAAGCTTGTTTGTCTCTCTGGATGTCTGCGTTGAAGACATTCTTTTGTGTTTTTCTTTCACCATCAGCTTGTTTCTCATTTGGTGGAGTTTCTTATAAAGTGGGTTTGCAGTCCTCTGCTAACTTTTGCAAATTTCCTGTGATCTTTCTCCATTTTGTCAACATCCTTCTGCATTTGAAAACCTCAGAACATAAAATTTGATTAGTTTTTCACAAGCAGCTGATGCAGCGCAGCCGTTGTTGTTGTCTTAAGGATCTTTTTGAAATATCCAAGGATTGTGTTAATCTTCCCAATCGTAGCTTCATGAAAAGAGTCCACAGTTAGCAGAAAGTCTGCCATGACATCAAGACTTTCTTCATTCCATCTTCACAGGGTAGTCTCCCTAGAAAGTAAGTTTGTTCCTTACATGTATGTTTTGCAAAATTGGTATTGGAACAGATGTGGTTTGTTTGCATACAGGCAGTCTGTGGTGTTCTGGTTGGTGAGGTATTCTGTGTATTACTTGCCCCTCCATCAGCCTTCGTGATCTGCAAGCTACCTCTATAATGATTTTAGATTTCAGATCATTAGTTACTTTTCTCCCCATTTTTTCCTCTTATTTTTTCTGCCTGCAGATTTTATCAGCAATTATTTTCCTCCTGGTCATTGTTCAATAATGTCATGCTTAAGAAATAAATCCTGCTGGAATACATTAGAAACATATCTTCCCAATGACAATTTCCTGTTTATAACTACATCTGGAGACTAATGTAACTAACTTAACTAATACTTTCTTTGTGTTGCTTCATTTCCTAAAAATAATGGCATGTAAAACTCATTCAAACGCTTTGTCTATTTTGATAAGCTGCATTTTTTGTAAAATCCGCATTGATCATCATTAATTTCATCTCACTTGAATTCTCTAGCTCTTGGAACTTGATTTATGCCTTTTGAGAGTGGAGACGTGGTAGGGTCATTTTGTTTGCC
This sequence comes from Platalea leucorodia, assembly GCF_965183815.1. Taxonomy (NCBI): domain Eukaryota; kingdom Metazoa; phylum Chordata; class Aves; order Pelecaniformes; family Threskiornithidae; genus Platalea; species Platalea leucorodia. Next base: position 66,723,380 of record NC_138827.1, read on the forward strand.
CTTTTTTTAGTATTGGCACAAAATTATCTTCTGGAACTTCCTCAGTGTTGTAAGACTTCTTGACTACTTGGAGCAAGCTTTGGCCAGCTGTTCTAAAACTCGTGCAAGTTATTCAGATCTATTTATTTTAAAAAGTTTTCATGTTGTAGCTGTTGTTCAGGACTCTGATGAGATGATTATAGTTGGAAAACCAAGCATTTCATCATCATTCTCAACATACACTATGGCTTTAACTAAGTAAAATCAAATATTATTTATGCCTCCTCTTCATTACTGCACAGAAGTACTTGTGTGCATCTTGTTTATAAAGGGACATTTCAAAAAAGCCAGAGTTCACTCGAGTTCAAGGCTGTTCCAAATCGAGATGTGCCCCAGGATTATCTATTCCATAGGTATGTTTCTGTATACTATAAAGTACATTGGAAATTGAGGTGCTGAGACTGTCTAGGTGATCTGTGGGTTTTGCGTTCATTCCATAGCAAAGTGAGCCAAGCACAGAGCCCTGTTGTACTCTGAAAAGGGACCGCATTTGTCCTCAAAGTTTTATCCAAAAAGGATGTAATCAAATTACAAATCAGAAAGGAAATCTAGCAGAGTGGGGATATTGAGTAAATGTATGAAAATGATCTGGAAGCCAATTTAAGTTTTATATTCATCTTGGAAAAAAAAAAAATCTGTGCTAATAAAACATTGATTGGCCTATCATTTCCCTATTTTTTAAAGCAAAGACTTAAGAATCAAACAGGTTAAATTGGTAGTATAAAATTTAAGTCACGTTTTGGGGGTATTTTAATTAGTGATTTTTATTAAAGAAAAAATATTTTTTTTCCTGTAGCAAATTTGAATTGTCCTAGTGTCCTGGTTTCAGCTGGGATAGAGTTCATTTTCTTCCTAGTAGCAGGTATAGTGCTGTGTTTTGGATTTAGGATGAGAATAATGTTGATAACACACTGATGTTTTAGTTGTTGCTAAGTCGTGCTTACACCAGTCAAGGACTTTTCAGCTTCCGACACTCTGCCAGGTGCACAAGAAGCTGGGAGGGAGCACAGCCAGGACAGCTGACCCAGACTGGCCAAAGGGCTATTCCATACCATATGACATCAGGCTCAGTATATAAACTGGCAGAGTTGGCCAGGGGGTGGTGATCGCTGCTCAGGGACATGCTGGGCATCAGTTGGCGGGTGGTGAGCAATTGTGTAGTGTATCACTTGCTTTGTGTATTATTATTGTATTTTATTATTATTGTATTTTATTATTATTGTATTTTATTATTATTATTATTACTACTACTACTATTCTATTCCATTTTACTTCAATTATTAAACCGTTCTTATCTCAACCCATGAGTTTTCTCCCTTTTACCATTCCAATTCTCTCCCCCATCCCACTGGTGGGGGGGAGTGAGCGAGCAGCTGTGTGGTGCTTAGTTGCTGGCTGGGGTTAAACCATGACACCTAGAAAGTCAAGAAATGTTGTTGGCTAAAATGCCTGTAAACCAATGATTAGGGTTTTTTAATTTTTCTTTCTATAAAATGTTTGTTTGGTTTTTGTTGTTTTTTTTTAATAAAAAGATGCATATGAGATGACCCACCTTAATTAAAATAAAGGGATGGGGGTAGTTATTAAACTGTTTTAAAAATATACTCTAAATATGTGACAAATGGACTTGAAGATAAATCGGAGGACAGGAAAAGGATGTGTATATTGCAAGAGCTATATATGTGATACTGAAGACAGGCAGAACTAGAAGTTATGTTAGATTTGCCTAACTTTTGACTAGTTGGTTTTCACTAGTAAGTCATCATGTACAAACCTTCATAAAATATTTGGCCAATGACTGTAGCAATCCTAGCTGTTGAAATGTAAAATGGGTATTTAGATTTAAGAGTTGGTTTTGAGAATGGCATAGAGTGGTTTAGGTGGGGTTTTTTGTTTGGGTTTTTTGCTGGTTTTTTGTTTGGTTGGGTTTTGTTTAACTAACTTGTGAAGCATATGATACTTATCAACTAATGCGATACATTAATTAGTAATAAAGTGTCTGGACAGCTCATGTTATTGTATGAACTTAATAAGATTAATTATAAATTGATGTTTAGTTCCTAAAATTTTCAAGTAAGTGTGCTTTTAAAATGAGGAGTAAAATTGGGAGAAAGGGAAAAACAGGTTAATTATGTGCTTTTAGGGTGGTTCTTAAAACTAGTTAATAATTTGCCATGAATGGAGCTGCCTACAAGCAAAATTAAATAAAATAGATGGAGACAGTCATACTGTGTAAAGCAGTTGAGTTTATGGAAAGATTTCCCAAGTACTAGTTGACATAGGAATAGAGACAGAGCAAAAACCCAAATTCTCAACTATCATTTAAAGAAATAATGAATTACAATGAGGGGTTTAGGTGTTTGTGAGGTAGGTATCAGTTGGCTACAGCCAAGTACTTCACAATCACAAGGTAATTCAGGCTTCTGTGTTCCAGGTCTAACCCTTCTTAAGATAGGTTAGCACCCTTCTTGACATCCTAGACTCTTTATGCCGCTAGAAGTCACTGTCCTCACTGGCTTTTTATGTAATTTATTTGTACTGATGGTGAATTATGCACTCAATTATACTTGAGTTTGAGGACAATGTGTACAAACAATCTGTGAAGCAGACGCTCCAGCTCCTTTGGCCTTCAGTGAGATATCATCCTTATTTATGCATTTGAAAATACCATTCCAGGCTGTCAAAGACTTGAGAGGAAGAAGGCTGGTAACAGAGCAAAATATAGAGCAATTCTGCATCTTTGCTAAGAAAGTTACCCAAATTAATGACGCTTCTTAACTGCCATGCAGTAGCAAATTTTAGGTACTCTGCTTATTTTACATGCAGTGCTCATGAGAGAAAGACAAGTCAGATCTAGCAGCTAGAAAAGAAGATATAAAAATGTATTGAATAGGACACATTACCTGACGCAGTCATATAAAATGTTGTCTAGCCATCATCTAGTCAACTGTTAGCAAATAAATCCTGAGAATATAATAGAAGAGATCAAGTATTTCTTAGCTGTTGACAGCTGTAGTGCTTTCACACTGAACATGTTTAAAAGAACTGATTCCCTCAGAGGAACATATGGGAAGTACCTGCAGTGCGTGTGTACAGAAGTGAGTGTAGAAATAGTGGGATGTGGAAAACATAACGATGTTCACTGCTCGAAAACCAAGCAGTTGACAAACTGTCTGAAAGAGTTCATGTTTCTACTGTTCTCCTAGAAATCTCCTGCAAAAGCTTAAATTAAGTGTATAAACAGCAGATAAAAGTTTCAAGAAAACCAGCAAAGTGATTTCAAAATATTTTTTCTTGAATTATAGGAATATTTTATAGTGTGCAGTCAGAAATGCTGTTCTGTTTCTGACTGTGACTTTGGGACTGCTTGGTGTTGTTTATAAGAGCTTTTTGAAGAAGGAAGAAAACAACTTCAGGTGGAAGGAGTTCAGAGAAAATGAGAAGTAATAAAAAAAATAAAGAAAACTTACTATTAATGTGATTGCTGTTGTATTTTTCATCTTACAGTTTGCAAGACATATCAAGAAATCGGAAGGCCAGAAGACACCCAAAGTTGAATTACAAATCTCAATCTATGGTGTAAAAATTCTAGATCCAAAAACAAAGGTAAGAGACTTATATATTTACGGTGCTAAACTAGTAATTAAATATTGGTTTAACTGGTTTTAGTAGTTTATATTTTTAAAAAATATTATAATAAAAGCCATTCTGTTGATGGAAAGTTCTTCTAAAATACCATTTCTTGTTACAACATATAGGTGACATCTTCCCAGAAAGGTACATGGTACTCCAAAATACAGACTGTAGGATAATGTGGGATTTAATTTTTGTAATCCTTCCACACCAGAACTTTTAAACTCTGAGGAAGATGAAAACACTGTGGTAAATAAATATTAACACCGCATATGATAAACACCTTTCCAAATGGTCACCATTGTGTAGGTGTTTGCAGGTGAATGAGGAGACAATTTGTTTGCAGTGACTCATTCTTCATGCTGTTGCTTTGGAATTGCACCTCTTTCCTTAACATGTTCATTTTTTCCTCTTTTTCTTGTGTTTTTAGGTTTGGGTTTTTTTACTGTATCCCCCCCCTCCCTAGAATGCTTATGTTTCTCAGTTGTGTTACCCATTTCTCTGTTAACTTCATGTAGCAGACCATAAGCACTGTTGTGGGCTTTTCATCTGGCACAGCATGACAATTCCTGCCTTTTCAGCATTTAAGCCTATTGAGTCATCCCATGGATGGGTTTTCTCTTCCTTTGTTTGCTCTGGTATTTTGGAAGGGGTTACATAGTAAGAAAACATCCTCCTCACAGACTTCAAGAGGAATAATGAGATAAATATAATCAGGCTAAAAAGTATTTATTCAATAGTCAGCAATTCTTAACATCTGAGTGCTCTTAATTCTTTTATACATACGTTGAATGTTGGATTTGAATGAACTGTTTGTTACTGCTGCTTAATTCTGGAGTAATTGCCACCATTCAGACAGTGATACTGCCCTTTGAGAAAAGGTAGCTTTAGTTCAAGGCTATACCTACTCGCATCCTATTTTTGCTTCAGACTCTTGATACAGCCGCAATTCAACAGTTCATAAGCAGAGAGGACAAGAAATATCCATGCCAACTTCAATTGCAGTTTTTGCATCTTCCTTATGGCATGGGGCAGATAGGGGTACTAAACCCCATATCCTGGCAAAAACTGTTTTAAAATAACAGTTTTAAATGTTAGGCTTCTAACTCTTCCTGCAGAGATTAACAGAAAGCTGTGGGACGGAAATTCCTGGGGGAATAGGAACATTCTAATCTCTTAGCAATGTTGTTATTACAACTCAAATGATAATCAACTATGAGTAGTCTTTTTATCTCCCCCACTTTGTCTCTTAAAGCTACATGTAAATGTAAATTTGAATCAGGTTTTCCTTCTTTTTGCACAATTTATACATACTTTAGGAGATGACTTAAATTCTGTGTCATCATCGCTGATTACAATAATTTTTTCTGCATGTTTTTGAAACAAATCTATATTGTTACACGGGAATATTCGTTTATATTAATGTAATGACTATTAATTGTGGTAGGAACAGGAGGCTTGCTCATGTATCAGGACTTGATCCTATATTTGGTGCTCAAAATAGGAGGATTATAGAAAAGTGGTTCTGTCCTTAAATGGTATAAAGTGGTTCTATGGATCTGTAAACCTACAAGAGCCAGAACAAGCATGTGTTGTTACATGTAACTCTTAAAGAGCTGCAATGGAAAGAGGTTAAATGTGAGAGAGTTTTGGGGATATGGGAGAAATAGGATACACAGAAGAATGGCTGTAAAGACTGAGAAAAGGAACCCAGCTGGGGCGCGGGGAAAAGATTGCCCATATGGTACATTTTTTTGATAAACGGTTGTGTGCAGAGAGGGCATGCCCTTGTTTATGAGCTTATAGCAATCTGAAACCCCAGTGCTGCACAGATACTTTCTTTTTTTTAATAGATAATAGTTCACATCTAAACTGCATATTTTCCTTTAAAGCAAATAATGCTTTCCCATGTAATAAGCCAAATAAAATAAAATACCAAGAAGAGACTTGTTGAAGAAAAATAACAAAAAAAAAATAGTTGAGATAGTTTCTTTCAGTCTTGTCAAGCTCTCTCAGATGAAGAGCATTGCCACTGCAACGTTTTAAATAGCTGGAACATGCTTTTTAATGGAAAGTGAAATATAGTATCAAAAATATGCAAATAATAATGTTTAAAAGCTGTTTATGTTGCACATTAAGTAAGCAATTATTTAGATGTCTAATTTATTTCTCTGTGCCCCTGTATTTGGATAACAAAGTCATTTTATTTCTGTTTTCTATATTTAAAACAGAAAGGTAAGGACTTATTTCAGTGAAACCATTTTAACAAACCCTGGGAGATGATGAAATCTGAAGATGGTGTGCACCTGGAAAAAGAACAGAGTATTTTACATAACCAGTCCCTAAATAAATTGCACAGGGACGCAAAGCAACAGTAAACGCAATTTTCTAGAACTGAAATTACTGTTCAAATAAACACTTCCAGATAAATGCTGTCCAAATAAAAGCTTCCTGCTTACATTCAGTAAAATCGGGAACATTTGTTAGGAGATGAGTTTGCTAACTTCTGTTATACTTTTAAGTCCATTTTTGGGTGCTCTCATGTACAATAAGAGACATTCAAAAATGTTACTGCAACTTGCCTGCTCTTATGTACATGAGGAAATCCAGAGATTTACTTTGTGCATCTTTATCCTAAGCAAGTATACTAATTTCTTGAAAATACTCTTTATTTGCAGGAAGTCCAGCACAACTGTCAACTCCATAGGATATCATTTTGTGCTGATGATAAAACTGACAAAAGAATATTTACTTTCATATGCAAAGATTCAGAATCAAATAAGCATCTGTGCTACGTATTTGACAGTGAAAAGTGTGTAAGTATGCAAGACGCTTTAAAAGAATTTGGGTAACCGTTATGGACTTTGGCCTGCTTTGTCATAAAACAGGAATGGTTAATAAAAAGCCTGCTTTTTAATTGGGGTCACTTTGGTATGATCTTTCATGCCAATATAGTGTCTTGTAACGTAGATGCATTAATTTAAAGGGGAGCCTGTTTCTTCATTGATCTAAGGTGGTTTTCTGGGGCAATTCTTCTTACTACCCAGCTCAATATCCTAGGCCAGGCATCTGCAATACTCCCAGAGAACACACTGCATCCCACCAAGCTTGAAATGTTTGCACAGCTGTTTTGCAGATATTGCTGCAACCCTGTGGCTGAGATACCCTCGCAGGCTCTTCTGCTGATGTGTCTGCCTCAGCCTCTCTTCCTCAGATTTTTTTTATTTTTAAAGCAAGTTTCTCTCTTCTCTGCCTGCTCCCCCGCTACGTCTCCCAAGTTCATTAATGCCATGATGCACTACCAGAGAATTCATTGCACCAACCACTGACATTCTCTCGTGTCTGAGATAGAACAGGGCAACTGTTCAAAAATGTGCAAGAGCAGAAAAAAAATAATACTTTAAGGACAAGAAATGAAGAAAAGGTGTCTAGCTGAAATAGGGTCATGTGTTTACCCTGGTAGAAAGTAATTAACAAATAAAAACACTAGAAAACACAAAAAATGGATGTTTAGGGTTTTTTATAATCTAGAGACTCTCTTCTTGATTTATTCTGAAGTAGCTGAGATATCATACAAAGGAAATACTAAGGAAGTAATATATATTTTGGAAAAAGATGCATATTCACTTCTATTTATATGCAATTATATAGCATTGTGTGTTACTTCACAGTGTTTCTGGTGATGATGTTGTTCACCTGCATTGCTCCAGTGCCTTCAGTAGATATTGTTCAGAATTGCTGTAGACATCTGTTTGTTTATCTTCAAATTTCCATCCTGTGTCTTTCACACATTCCCATGATTTTAAATTGCCCGTGCAGTCTCTGCACACTAGTAGCATTTCGGTTCCAAATCAATGCACCATTTCTTCTCTCTACCCTGATATTCCACTTACTGTACTACTTTCCTCAATTTCATTCTTCGTTCATTAGTACTCGCAGATTTCAAAGGATCCCACCTTAGCTGGTACCTTTCCTTTCAGCCAACCCTCATCCTTCCAAGAAGATAGGACTACATAATTCTAGTGTCCCTTACACTTTACTTTTATTCTAACATAAACAGTTATTCTCCAAAGCAGTCCTAGTTCAGCTTTTTTGGTCTAATTCATTCTAATCTGGGTAAAATAATTACTTGTGATGTTGTGTTTGTTGGGGGTTTTTTTGTTGGGTTTTTTTGGTTTTGTTTTTTGTTTTTTTTGTTTTTTTTTTTTTTTTTTTTTTTTAAATAAAGGTGGCCGTATGTTTTTTTCCACAGTAAAAAGATAGAGGAGTTAATTCCCCATTCCTATAGAACTCAGGTCTTCACATACCTCTACTCTAATGACTTTACTGTTGCACTGATGAATAAAAAGCTGGGAGCGTCACATTCTGTACCATTTTTGTGCATCCAGCCCTTCATGTTCCTATAGGTAGTGAAGGAAAAATGTTCTCGGCATTGAGCAGAATGCTCTGCTTTCATGAGAAACAACCAATTTTGGGTTTTCATTTCAATAAAGGAGAAAATTCTAGTTTAGCTTTAGCCAGATTGGTTTTTTCCAATTTTTTTTTTTGTTCCTCTGCCAAATTGTTTAAAAAAACCCAAACTATTACTTACTGTGTTTACTTTCTCTACTAAGTCCTAAGGCAAATGGCATATCCGTATGTTCACCTTTTATTGGTGCCTCTTGTAAGTCTGCATTTTTTTCTGAAACCTTGGTGTGTTCAATCAACTTCTTGTATGCTTTTTTTTACCTCTGTTATTAAAGTAGATTTTCTGTGTGGATTGTATATACACATCATAACATATGATGCGAATCAGTATAGAGCTACTGAATTATTATATTTTGCACATACAGATGCAAATTCTGTTTGGATTTTTGTAATCAGAAATACTTGCACAGGTAAATACATTTATCTACACTATGCTGATTGAGATATTATAGGACTTCTAAAAGTAAGTGTTGAAAATAAATTTGAAAGCAGTACAGGTCAAAACATCCATTATCATGAAAACATTAACCCGTTAAAATTAAAACAAGTTATTTAATGATAGAAAAGCCTGTATTTGCTTCAGAAATCATCAGAAAAAGACACACTGCAGCATGCTATCTCTATTTACAGAAATTAGAGGCACATACTAAAAATTAGCTAATTGTGTTCTGCCTGTTCAGTCTCCCTTCTTTATCTGAAGTATTTTTAAGTTGTATTAGTAGTGTTTTCTGTCAGAGTATTTTGCTGAAGAATGTTTGCCATGCTCCTTTGTAGCGTTAACTTCCTGACGGGTGAAGCAAACCCTTTGAACATGATACATGGTGTAAAGTATTTTGTGATCATCTGAAATGAAAATAGGTATATAAAATATTCTTAATATACTAATTTCAGTCTTATGTTTTATGTAAAGGCGGAAGAGATAACTTTAACAATTGGTCAAGCATTTGACTTAGCTTACAGGAAATTTCTGGAATCCGGAGGAAAAGATGTTGAAACAAGGAAACAAATTGCAGGTCTACAGAAAAGAGTAAGTTCTGAACTATATTTTTTAAAGAGATAAAAGAACATGCTACTATATTTGTGTTATCTGATTTCTATGACAGCATAATTTCCAGCATTATTGTTAGATTGCCAAGAATTGCAACAGATATTAAATATGAAAACTGAAAAAAGACCTGATAACTGTGAAACAGTATTTTATTTTTTGCCATCTTGCAAGGTTATTAAAGAGAAAAGCAACGTTGAAATATGGAAGATACAGACATTTAAGTTTAATTATTTTTTGTAATCAAATAACTAGTTAAAAATTGCTTCTAAATGACCAGATCTCAGATAGAACTTATTCTCAGTGGATGCTGTTGTTAATGAATGAATATCCCAGTAGCTTTTGCAATAACCACTTGCTTTGTAGATTCAAGAATTAGAAACTGAAAACACAGAGCTGAAAAATAAAGTTCAAGATTTGGAAAACCAGTTAAGAATAACACAAGTCCATGCATCTCCAGTAAGTACATGAACATACGTCTTATATCTGAAGTTACTCTAAATTTCTAATCATCTGTTATGATAATTACTAGCATCTGTGCTGTTTCCAGTGACTATGATTAACATACCGTGATCATGTACCATATCTGTTGAAATGCAGTATTGAAGTAACAGTAAGATTGTGACAAGCCAACAAAAGTGCAAATTGCAGTCTCTCAAATTGTGATTCTTTAATCCTCTTGTCATACCTATTTGTTGCTCCCTAAAGACAGTAAATAGTCCTTCTAGTAGACATCTAAGGATGAAGAACTCTGTTCGGCACTTAAACGATCTCGTTCACGAATGCTACTTTGGATGTTTCTGGGAACTATCTGTCACAAGCATATTGTAACTTACAACTGACATTTTCTAAATGACTTTTAAAAAAATTTGGCTGTCTTTCAAAGGAGTCATTAGGTCTCAGGATCTGACATTGAGTGGGTAGGTATAAAGGAGCAAGTGTGGGTTCCTCATCATTGGAAATTTCTAACACTTTCTGCAGTTCCTATAGATGATCATGACAAAAGGTTTTTTTGAATGACTGACTGACAGTTACTTATATCTAGACAGGACCTCTAAACATGCAGGTTGCATTGCAGACTGATCCTAATGACTCCCCTCTTCTTACAAGCAAATTCTATCTGTACAGCATTAGGTAACTGTGAAAATAAATAAAACTTCTCAATGTACGTATAGAAAAATCTTAGAAAAAGATGGACTGCTTTTAATCTGTGCATTTTGGGCTGCCTTGTTCCTGCCCTAGATGTACACCATTTCACTTTAAATGGCTGTTTAGAAATTTGGGCAATGTAAAAGTATGTTTATAATGATGATGACAATTTTTCAGTAGTGTCTATACACTCCTTTGGTATTGATTAGATGGTTGTTCCTATGAGGAACTGTCATTTCATTTTACTGAAATCTGTTTAGAGGAGAGAGAACCATAAATTATAAATACTGCATAGCTCCCACAGTAAAAATTGTGAATGATGGATGTCTTCTCACTTATGAGGCATTCAGTGAAAGGTAATCAACTTTAATGCTAGATTTAAAATCAATTTAGTCAATTCCTTAGTCTTTTATTTTCTTTAATTAGGATGGCAGCTAGTTTGTCTTTATTTATGAGTATAATAACTAAATGTATCTTTGAATTCAACTAAACAGGCTCTTAAGTCTCTTGTGATAGATGCATTTCATTTATATTAGTGAAGAACTTGGTAATTGCATTTAGCAAAAAAAATCAAAAGTATCAACAATGACCAAAATGCTTCTGGTAGCATGTGTAGTGCACGTTAATATTTATTTTAAGACAGTGGTGTCTAATTCCTTATTAATGAGTTAAGATCTAAATTTGTAAATTTGCCAGCCATCTCCCTAGATGGTGTTTTATTGTTAATTACTATTGGTATGTGAATATTCATATTGCTTAAATATCACTTATGCTACAAAAATTATATAATAATTATTAATATTAAAATATTAATTCGTTTTAATAAATCGCTACAGCTATTAGTTTTCATGTATAATTTTATTGCTTTATTGACTCCTTAATCTTTAAAAAAAACCACACAAACATTTCCTGTCACAAATTTCTGAGTTTCCTCATGATTCGAATTGCAGTAAGAGTCGTCTAACAGCCTATTTAATATCTAAATCGATTCTGCCACAAAATAGCCTTATATAAATGATTTGAATAAATATTGGAACAGATTGCCTGGAGAGGTTGGAGGTATCTGTACTCTTGGTGATACTAGAAACTTCCCTGGACATGGTCCTCAGCAGCTTCAGCTAATTGGATCCTGCTTCAAGCAAGGAGTTTGGATTAAGCTCCTTTCTGCTTATGCAATTATTTGATCAGTTGTGCAGCAAACAATAAAAAAGAAGCATTTTTAGGAAAATGTCTTTCTCAAATCTAGGAATATAACTGTATCTGCCAAACACTATCAACTTTTGTACTTTACCAAGAGACATCATTCAAGTAAGCCTGTTTTAAACTAGGTTGTGTACGTTGTAAATCAGAGCTCTTAATTGTGCTCGCATAAGAGTAGGTACCGATAAGTTCAACAGTTAGGTTGAAAACAAATGAAGAAATGGAATAATGAGGTTATGAATTGACTTTTCAGTGCAGGGAAAAGGAAGCATAAATATTTTTAAGAAGTTTGAGTGCCTGGAATAGCAGTGGATATGATTTGATGATACGTAGCTGCTCTTCTACTATGTGAGCAACAAATATGTATGAAAGAAGGAAATTACAAAGAATTCATAAGACAATTGATTGCCTGTTACAGTTTGCAATTAATTTTATATGGTTTTAATTCAAATCAACTATCATTTCAAGCATTACTTTGCAAAGTTTCAACTTCCATTAGAAAAAAGCAGAAGCAGTGCAAAGAACGTTTTCCTCTATTTCTACATAATTTCTGTGGTGAAAAATAACACTTTATTTTTCTAAAAGTTATTAGAGATTTGAATTTTTGCTGAATTTAAATGTAAAACTTATAAGTACCATGTTGTTAAAAATATCTGTACTACTGCTGCTCTATTTCTTCAAAATTAGCAAAGAAAAATAGCAGTTCTATCTTGTGATCGTTTTGTCAGAGCAACATTTTCAAATCTGCTGATAGTATTTTGTTAAACACTGAAATAAAATAGCTTACATAAATGAAGAATAATATCCAGCATGGGGAATAATACCTCATCTGAGTCACTTCCTAAGCACTTCTGGTTAGATGGGGTAAAACATGCTTCCCTGCAGATGTTCTTCATGTTACATGCTATGAACATAACACAATCGTTCTCGTGATGTAAAGCAGATTTATAAAACTATAAAGTTTTGGTTTTTTCACAGCTCTCATATCCATGTCACTGAATTATAAATAGATGCCAGTGCCATACTAGAACTTTCTGAAGCTTTTTTAGACATAATAAGTCATTTGATACAGCTATAATTCCTTATCTATCAGTCCAGTTTGCTGTTATTCTTTCTGCTGAGGTCTAGGAGGGGCTCGTTTAACAATCAATGGAAGGTTTAAGCCCTTATACCTGATACCCCATATGATAAAAGTACATGTGCCATTAACTGGCATCACAGTACTTTGTAAAGAAATGTTCAGTTTCACAAGCCAACTACAGATGGTTATAAAGTTGCTTCTGTTTATGCTTAAATAGTACCTTGTTTTTTCTTATCTTATGTTTTCCTTTTTGGTTTTGGTTGTTTGCATGCTGTTTGTACTTTCTCAACATTTGCCAGATGTGCTGAAATGGCTTTCCTCTCTTATAGGTTGTTGACTCTGCTCTTCCTTTAGTGATTAATGCATGGTCACAAACACTTGCTAATCAGCAATTGATTTAGCACTTCAGAAGTCAACACTAGCAACTTGATTAAATAAGTATATACTTAAAGAAGCAGAAGATGTTGCAAGGGCCTGTGATGACAGTTCACAGAACATGACAAATATAAACATTGAAATCGCATTGTGTGCTACATCCTCTTCTCCTTCAATCCCCATCCCTACGGAGGCGGGACCACAAGCCATGCAGTCTAAGCAGGCATAATGTCAGGCTGACAATGGGCATGTATTTTCCTTCCCTGTGAGGGAAGACTTAAGCTTTTAAGTACTTATTGCACCTGTAGTGTGAAATAGTGCTGTTACAGACACCAAGTGATGTCACTGTCATGCTTTATTTGCTAAAATACTGACCTAGGATAGAATGTCTTTCCCACTTCTGAGTAACTGAGAAACCATGGTATCATTTGTATGCAGTGCCAGTCTATCATTTCTTTACTCCTGCTTCTTCCTTCTGAAGTTGATCAGTTTTGGTGTCTTTAATTATTCCAGACACATTAGTGTTTGCATTAAATTTTAATGAAATAAAATAGGTAGAAAATACATTCAGAAATTCATCCTTGACACTGTTGTTATTTTAAATACTAAGTTGATACTTCTTCCCTTACCCTTTTTCATTTTCTTTGTAAGGATTTTGAAACATATCAAGTTCTCCTTTAAACAAAGGATTCTGATACCAGACTGCAGGAGGTCTAAAAAGTACATCCCTTTTCCTCTATCCTTTTTTGTTTTTTCATAATTAAAGCCAGAGTAAAATTAGACAAAAGAAGCCATTGTGTTAGGGAAATGTAAAGCAAACACAAAAGAAACCCTGAAGACTTATGGAAAAATCCTAAAAATATTTACCCACAATATCAACGTTTCTCTGGAGGAATCACTGTTGGCTGTTTAGTCCTTTTGTACGTAACAAAGTGAAATGAAGGTCGTGCTTGTGAATGAGGCCTGTGATTTGGGGTGCACTGCTGGCTAAATGTGAGCGTCAGCGTCCCCCCAGCATTTCTTGAAAGTCAGTGCCTTGCCAGCCGATGCCGGAATACTTTGTGTACAAAGTTTGGCTGAAGAGGAAATTAAATATTCGTGATCTGTGGACAGGTTTTTTAACATAAAAAAAAAAAACTCTTGAAAAAGCAACAACAATCGCTATTAGCATTCTTAGCATTCCTCAGTTAGCATCTCCACTGAAAGACTAATTCCATGTGAATGTCATGAATGTGACACTTCATCAATCCAGTCTGCACAGGTGTTTAACCATATTGTAGGAGAGGAAGGCTGTGATAAACATAACATCCTTCAGTGGAGACATGTAAACCAGCTGGGGCCTTCAGCTATTTTATCAGCTTTATTTTTAACCCTGGTAGAAGTACAGAGTTTGGGAAATTGTCCTTCTATTCATTTAAAGTATGGCCAGAAATTAAGAAAGGCTTTCTTGTGCCAGAAAGGCAACAAAGCTGGTGAAGGGTCTAGAGCACAAGTCTTATGAGGAGAGGCTGAGGGAGCTGGGGTTGTTTAGTCTGCAGAAGAGGAGGCTCAGGGAAGACCTCATTGCTCTCTACAACTGCCTGAAAGGAGACTGTAGCGAGGTGGGGGTCGGTCTCTTCTCCCAAGTAACAAGCAATAGGACAAGAGGAAACAGCCTCAAGCTGCGCCAGGGGAAGTTTAGGTTGGATATTAGGAAAAATTTCTTCACCGAAAGGGTGGTCAGGCACTGGAACAGGCTGCCCAGGGAAGTGGCTGAGTTGCCGTCCCTGGGGGTATTTAAAAGATGTGTAAATGTGGTGCTTAGGGACATGGTTAGTGGGACTTGACAGTGCTAGGCTAACAGTTGGACTTGATGATCTTAAAGGTCTTTTCCAACCTAAATGATTCCATGATTCTATGAAAGGCAGCAGGAAAAGGTATTGGGAGGAACAGCCCCAAAAGGAATGGTGTTCTTCCATTCACCGTAAGTATTGTCAAAGATGAAGTATGTAATATATATTCTTATCACAGCAGTGTTGCAAAAGAACCTCCATTTTTAAATGGAACATTAAAGCTATTGGTTGATTAGGCCTTTTTTTAAAGTTCTTTAAGTAGTGACTTAGAAGCATAGGCCATCTGCACCTATTACCCTCATTAAAAAACTTTAACATGTTCATGAGAAAACCCCAAGATAAATGTTGGAACTGTACGCATATTTCAAAAAACAGTTTTTGAATGTGTTTAGGCATATCACTTGATTCATGCTTCCATTAAGACTGCCAAGTGGGAAAATGCACATTTTTTCGCCTCTCTTCTGCTCTTTTAATTTTATAATATTCTGTATTCAGTTCTGTGAGCACTTCTTCATGAGCGTTTAATATTCTGTTTGTGATATTAAAAAAAAAAAAAAAATTTGAAATTGCCTGTGTCAGATTTCATGTTACTGAAAAAGTACTAAATGAACCGAAAATGTAGCAGTTAATTAATGAAACTGCTAATGCTTATCCAGTATTTTATGAATTAGTCAATTAATATATCAATATATTATGTAATGAATATATCCTTAGTAGTCCCAAATCTCAGGTAGCTTGTAATCAGTGGTTTTGTAACTAACTGCATAATTTCCAGTTCAAGGTCACTCACAGTTCCCTGTAACATTCACTGCAGTTATCCACTGTGCCTGTTCTGTGTATTACCAACTTGAATGTTCTAAGGAAGAAAAACTTTTTCTAATTCACTAATACACTCATGTGATTCCTATGGGGGTATGACACAGAGATTGCAATCAATGTCTTGAGACACCTAGTAAAAACAAACAATTTTGAAATGATTTCTTGATTAACAAAAACTCAGTCATGCTACATTTGCTAGTATGATGCAGCCAAACAGCACATCTTCAGCATCATGCAAAGTAGAATGAATCAAAAATAAATCCTTTGACAGGCACATAATAATATCTAATAATAGAGAGCAAGTCCACTGAACTAGTATGTTAATTTCATTAAGAATGATTTCATGTTGTTTTCTTGTGTGGACGAAAGGGGGCCCAAATTGGAAAGTAATATATCAACCTGACCAATACTACATGTTCAGTGTTCCACAGTGGGAAGCTCAGACAAAATATAATTTCTGTATAAAATGGCAATTTAGTGTATTTTTACTGTATTTTCTTCCTTTACAATTTGGTGTAAGAGTATTAAGTTTCAGAAGTTATACCCTTTTTAGGTTGTATTCTTTAGAGTAAGGGTCTGTTCCCTTCTCCTGCATTTTCTGAATCTGGTGATATTACCTACATTTTAAAAGCCTTCTGTGCAATCCTCCTCTTTGTGACCTTCCAATTATTATTTTCCATTCTTGAATGCACTTCCCTGCTGTACCTGTCCTGTCTGTGGGCTGCTTGAATACATAGGCCTGTAAGCAGAAAGCCACTGTCAGCCTCACAGGTCTTTCTGGGTCCTGAACAGCGCTCAGAACACAGGTCCCAACACCCAGTGGTGGGCTCCTGCACTGCCCTGCAAATGAAGAATTACTAGAGAAAAGTCATCATTGACAAGACACATTCCCAAAACTGTCATATGAAGCTCAACACCCTGTATAGTGTGAAATGTCCTAAGATTATCGCTTATTGGATAAATAGGAGGAAATGTGACTGCTCAATCTTCAGGGCTCGAATGATACAAATAGTGTATATTCTGGTTTTGTATTGAAGCCTTTCATTGCCTGGATTTGATATATGTTCATCATCCTTATAGTTTTGCTGCTTTGCATCCTATATGCGTTTTGCTGGTTTCTGTATGATTTTTCATGTGATATACATGCTTTCTTATGGGAAGTACTCATCCTCTGCTGTTTTGCATTTCAGGGAAATATTTTGCTTCCTTAATTTGACTGTTTGTATTTAGTATCTTCGTGTTTACTATTATGAGATCAGTTTTTTCCATATATATGTATAGCAGCAAGTATTACATGGTAGTAATTACATGGTAGCATTGCAAGTCTTCTACTTGTAGTCTAGTGATAACTCTTGAAATAATAATCAAAAATCTATGTCTTGTAGGATTTTGCTTTCGTTTTTATTAATTACCATTCCAAACCCTCTGTTTCACAATTCCAACTTGGCAACAGATGAATTCTTTGCAATTGCGATAAAAACATTTTTTTTTTCTTATGAATTGCAAATTTTGAGTAGAGTTTTTTGTGGTGTTTGTCGGTGTTCTCATAAGTATGGCATTTTTACTAAATTTGGCTATATCTGTACCTTTAACCTGGCTTATCTGTAAAGAAAGTGAAGAAAGGAACTAAGACTCAGTTTTTAAAAAGATTTGAAATGGTTTGTTTTCTATGTAACTCTGAAAAAATTGATTAAATCCTGCTCTACTGGAGTGATGCAAACTTCTAATGAAGTAGTCATGTCATATCAATTGCGTAACACTGTATGAAGAGAGTAAAGGCAGACTTCAAAATTTTTGCTGCACATATGTACTACTGCTTCAGCCTGAGCAAGTCAGAGGGTTTTTTAGGCAAGATACCTACAGCACAGATCTAATTCCTGCCTTGTCAGTGTATAAACTCATGGCTCTAGCCAAGAAGAACTGTCTGCACAAGTGTTCAATCCTTTCTGTTAAGATTCAAAGATTAATCTGTCCTCAAAAGCCTTGTTTTAACTGTCCAAAGCTGTTTCCCTCAGATTTTGAGGTAGGAATTACAACTTGGCCCCAACAGAAGGATTGGTTGGGCATGTTTCTTAAATCAAATATTTAAAGACCTTTCCTTTTTGCTTTTTCTTTCCCACATCAGTTGTTTGTTTTTAGTTTCACGTAGACAAAATCCATTTCTTTTGAAACCTTTCAGGATTGCAGATATTTCCCAGTCGGGCAAAAAATTAAGGGTTTTTGTTTTTTATCAAAGTGGACAAAGCCCTCAGCTTTGCTCTTGATACACAATGAATCTTGCTGGAATATACAGTTCAGTACTCCCCAGTCATATAAGGCAGCTAGCTTCAGGTTCTTGTCCGCCTAATTCAGACCAGAACCTTGCAGTTACCACTTTGTTATTGTAGGTGAACGCTCTTACCATCTGTATTCTGGTGTGGATATTACTCATTTGCCTCTGTTTGAAGCTGTTCTGTGGATTTGTTAAGAGATCCAGATTATCTTACAATCTTCAACATTTTTATTTCCCCAGCAGCAAAGTTTTATTCCGTCTTGCATCCTGTGCTGCTGTTGTAGGGACATGAGAATTCCTTTGCTTTGCAAGAATGAGTCTCAACTTTTGAGATACCTACTGAAAATACCAAGTTCAATTAGTTATTCATCCACACAGAAAAGATGGCAGAAGGCTATTATTGCCCATAAATGTTTAGGTTCTCAAACTCTATAGATGAGGAAAGGAAATGCAGTCTAGTATTAATGTAAACATTATAATTTGTGCACTGTGAGCTTCTACTGTAAGCAGACAGTAGTTAAATAATTAAATTTTCTTTAAATATTGCTGGGATATAAATGGTAGGTATTTCCTAGTTTGGAGAAAGAAAATTCTGACCTGTGCTTTAACCACCAGAGTAACTCTGCTCCCCAGATATGTGCTTATCTGCTAATTTACATGTGCAGAGATGAGATATTGCTGATATGTCGGTGGATTTAGACATTTGTCATTGCATCTGACACACCCATTTTTGGAAAGATGCCTGTCTTCATTTTCTTTGGTGCAGTTATCAAGGAGCAAGTAGTCTTCCTTCCAGTTAATACTGGGCTACCTCTTACTGTGGTATATTTTTAGATTTTGTTTTAAAATATTTTCTGTATCTTGTAACTATAGCACTGAACAGCAAGTTGCTGACAAACTTTTTTGAAGTATGAAATGTGTTTTTTTTTTCTTCTTTCCCTGATGTTACCATGTTCTGTTCCTCAGAATGTTTTCTCTTTCTGTGATTCCTTTTCAGCTGCTGCACATAAAGTGTGATAATGATGAACATATGTTTCAAAGACCCTCTACTTTTTTCTGGTGTAACAATGAGGATTCACCTCCTTGTTTAGATATCTCTTCCATTACGCTTACTCCTAGGAGTTCTCCTGACTCTAGACTATCATCTGGATTGTTAATACCACCACCTTCAAAAAGTGGTCTTCCAAAGCCAACCAGTGAATACAGCTGCCCAAGACCTCGTGTAATCCTGCTGTGCAAAAGCTTTTCCAGTTTTTTTGGCTTTCCTTTGTTCTCTGTTGTGTATTAACTTGTATTAAAAATGTGCATTTTGTACAGTGGTTAAAGGACAGAGCAGATTTATCTTAGATTCTCTAGGGATACTCTCAAAATACAGAATTTGTGAAGATTTGCTCTTATTTCTACATAGTTTTTTCTTTACCACCCCCAAAACATAAACTCTTATTTTCCCAACCTGCTTAAATTAGTCCATTAATTAATTACCTCTGTGTTATCTGTCAATCTTTTTTTAAAATTCTGCATATTAAGAACAGTTATTCAAACAAACAATTCTAAAGGTCCAACTTCAAGGGCTTCCCCCCCCATGAATTAATAGAAAAGCAATCAGCCGTTAAATACCTTTTAGCATACTTTATAAAAACTGTGCAAAATGAAGGTTGAAAATTATTCTTAAATATGAAATGGGCATATTGCCTGCTTTTTCATAGCAATATGCTTATACTTTCAACTTTTCTTCCATTTGCTAGTAACATTTGGCTGTATTTGGCAAACATCATGGCTTTCTGCATGTGTTCACTAAATAAAAATGCTTCTTGTGCTCATATGTGTTCAAAATATACATTTCTTAAAATAACTAAATTATAATTTTACTTAAACTAGCTTTATCGAAATGGCCAGTAACTTCAACAAAATGGCATATAGACAGGAAATGACAGTGTAAAGTTTCATTTTGCTTTCTTTGCCTAAAAGACTTATTTAAGACTAAAATATTGTTTGTTTATTTATCTAGCTTCTAGGTAGCCATAAACACTTAGCAAATAAGGAGAATCTACATTAACATTTACTGTCTCCGAGGCATTCTAGGATTATCCATCAACATTGATGGAAATGTAGGTTAATATATGGAAGGTACCTATGCATTAAACCTGATCCCACCTTCCTGGTGCAGACAAAACCTATCTACAAGAGTGTTTTGTCTGTATGAAGAATGGAAAAGGAGACTCATTGTATGTCTACTTTGGGTCAAGCACATCCATTGCCCTGCTTTGAATGGGAGCAGATGACATCCAGCAATCTCCCTGACTTAAATTATACTGGTTCCCTGATAAAAAATATTAATTCAAAACTCGTAAAAAATAGGAAATGTAGGACTTCAGAGTCTAGTTTTCTCTTTAAGCAGTGTATTCTGTGGAAGACCATGGACCAATGTCCTTTCCTTCTCAGCAGCCACTGCAGCCTCCAGGGAGAAATGGACGTAGTTCAGAGCTATCTATAGACTTGGCTTAAAAATCTGTGCTGTGAGAGAGCAGCTTCAGTTGCTGTGGCAGAGGCATTAAGGAAAGTAGCATTCCAAAATAAGGTTTAGGTCCATGAAACTCTCATGGACCTGCAGTGCTAAAGACTACCTGCTTGCCAGGTTGTTGTATTCATGTGCTCTGAATAAAAGGATCTGTGTGACTAATTTAACTTGTGCTTAAAAATTTTCACGTGAATATTTTGGTCAAATTGAATCTTTTTTAAAAGTAGCAGGCTTTCCGTGTGCCTGGCTATATAGTCTTTCTAATGCACAGAATGTAGGTTTTTTGTATTGTCTAAGTAGTAACATTAACATGCAAACTAGTTTTGCATATATTTTGCCTTCATTTTGTCAATCTCAATTTTAATCTATTTCATCATCTGTCTTTAGTGTTCAGTTTATTCTGACTTGACTGTGCCTCATTTGTGTCCTGAAGTAGTGGACTGATGGCAGGAGGAATTAATCATTAAAAAATAAATTTGGCTATAGAGCGATAGTAATTGTCGGGTTTGGGGTTTCTTTGCTTATGCAGTATTTTTTTGAACCCTTCCAAATTCCTAGGCCTTACTAATGAAATCTCTTCTGTTACTTGTTCTGTGCACTTTGGAGCGTAGCGTATTGTTGTTGCAGTATTACCTTAAATGGGTCTGGGGAACATATCTGTATTCATCCGTCCGCAATAGAGAACTGCTTGTCACCAGCTTTTTCAGGTTTAACTGTGATACATTTCTGGCTGTACCAGATGGACTGAAAATGGAAAAATTACAATGCTGCTTATATATTGGAGATTTTTAGCATGTCTCAGACTCTGAACTGCAAATGCCATTTGCTTGGTGTCAGGAGCTGTTTTTTGCATGCTTGTGGTTTTTTTTAACTTTTTTGAAAATGTGGCTCTTATCTGCATGCTGAAGAATTCAGTATTGTGATCTTTCATGTGGAATATTGCCCTAATATTTATTGTCCTTATTGTAGGCAGGCAGTGTGACACCTAAATCACCCTCCACTGACATCTTTGATATGGTTCCCTTTTCTCCCATATCCCCTCAGTCATCAACACCTACTCGCAATGGTACACAGCCTCCTCCAGTACCCAGTAGATCTACAGAGATCAGTAAGTTTTGTAACAACTGACCTAATTTTTGCTTACATTATATTTTTTTAATAAAGCATCTTTAAAGACTTACGTACATTTTGCATGAAAAACCAAATACAGTTTTTGTAAATCACATTTGATAATGCCATTTCATTTTTATACCATCTTCCCAAAGTCATTGATGTTGCTGCCAAGTTACATTATAAACAAATTTATTTACTTGCTGAAGCTATTATATAAACAGTTTGAAGGAGTTTGGTTGGGGATTTTAACTTGGCTTTTCTTTTACAGTATCTCTTTTGTACTTCAAGAAATATTTTTACTTCTTGTTAGTTCTTTCCTTGTCAAGCCACAGTTGTAGCATCTAAAGCCTCCATTTCTGGGGAAGACAGCAGGTGGAGTAAGTATGGTGGTGATGATGCAGAAGGGAGAGCTGAAGAAATCCCTCAAGATGTAGACTGTCTTGGAATACTATTTTTAATACTACTTTTCATATCATCTGCAGCTTTGTTTTTCAGTTATAGTTGATGAACCCCTCCAGATCTGTGGACCACTCCTAAAAGATCTTCAAAAGATTATTAACAATAGCAATTTTATTTTCCAAAGGCTGGAAAGCAGTTAGGGTAAGGTTCTTGGAAAGCTTTTAGGAGTCCACAAAGTATTTTTAAAAGCTTTGGAAATCCCTTGGGGGAGAGGAGAGCAGAGCATACACAAGCAATGTTAGAGGTTGTAGAAATATCAGTCTGCATAGTATCTTCTATTTCTGATGCCTGTTTTAGTGGGAATAAGGAAGATTAATGTTACTGCCTGCCACCTTATAAAACCACATTTGTAGAGTTTCTGCCTGTTTTGGGGAATGCTGCTAGTATGTAGAATTTTCAGGTATGAATGACAGCTGTGCACAATTATAAAAATGCATTGTAAAACTTAAGTCAGTGAATGTCTTTCCCAATACCATATCCTATGCACCTTTCATTTCCATTGCTCAGAATGACTGTGACCCTCTAAAGAGAAAGTGGATGTCAAGGCTATTGATTCAATAAAAAAAATCTGTTCTTTTTTAAGAGAAGATTTTAAATTAATTTAGATTAATTTCTATGGGTTTCTCCAAAGGTATATTAACAGAATTTAAAACTATTCTGTTTTAAATAATACATATATTATATATATTAATATATATATTAACTAACAGTTAATATTAACTATTCTTAAATAACTGAAAAGAATATTACAATATTCTAATAGAATATTAGAATAGAACTGTTCTATTAAGAGAATTTTTATGGCTTTGTAAACGACAACAAAAAATAATTCAAAGACACCCCTTCTAACAACTCCTTTTGTGTTTTCAAATTTGTTCCTCTGAAACTACAGACAAGGCCATAAAATCATTCTCAATGTGCATATCCAGCTTCAAAAATAATAACTTGAATTGAATTACAGGACGAGATTTGTTGTTTTAGCGATTGTCCTACCTTGGTTCCGTTGAAATTGTGCTAGAAATCTTGTGGAAGTCAATGCTCAATGCTGAGTGGTCTTGAGAATTCCAGCTATGTAGGTTTTGTAATTGTTTAAGCAGCGGGGTTTGTAATATAGAAAATACTATAAATGCGTTGCTTATTCAGTGATATGTACTGTTTAAAATAGTTGTTTCGTCTGCACTTCATTCATTTGCATTAAATTAAGATGATGTAGTTCAGAGAGATAGCAGTCAGTGTCCGTTAATTCTCTGTGCTTCTCAGTGTGCTGTGCTTCAGAGAGAGATAACAGAAGTACATCACTCTTTACACTTTTGATCCATGCTCTTTCAGTGTACATCATAGTACTTAATATGTTGAAAATTGTTGCATTCATCAGCTATTGGTGTATTTTAAAAATGTCATTTGAAATAGAAGAGGAATATTTTCTAATCAAACAAGGACTTACTGTCTTAAATGAGAAAGTTCAACTCCCATAAGAATCTCATTCAAGCTGTGTAACATTACATTACTATAATAATGTACAATAATACGTTATTTTATATGGTGTTACTGCTGCTGGTACAAGCAAGCTGGCATTTCTTTCTCCAATACAAGTCAGATAGGTGGCAACCAAGAGGCACCAAAGTTTGGAGTCTCCCATTTTCCGAGGTCTTCTGATCATATTTTCATGTTCTTATCGTACTTTGTCACTGCACTTGAGCATCTTTTTCCATCACTTTTGATGAAATTATAGGGTGATTTTCTTGGATTTTATCATTTTTATAACATTCAGTGGTAAACAAGGTGAAAGATAAGGATGCACCATCTATTTGCTAGTGTCAACCTCAGTTGCTCCATTCGTCTAAGTGAGGTTCATCTGCCTGTTACCTAGGGATGGCGCTTGGTCTGCTCAAGCAAAATGAGCCTTTCAAAGCCAAAGTTCATCTTACTCATCAACTGGCCAGTTTGACAAATTACCCAAAAATACTACTGCACAGGAAAGACGGGTCCTATTTGCAGGAAACCAGTAACAATACCAAGCACTTTGGATTCCTCCAAGACCAAGAGCTTCATAGTTGATAATTGGCACCAGGATGACAGTTCAGCTTTTCATAAAGAGAAGAGCCTAGAGTTAAAATTTTGCTTGCCAGGTCTCCCTTGGGTAGTTTCCCTAGCAAAAATTGGTGGGTTATAAATTATATCTTTTGCAGTGTCTAGCTCACAGTTCATGAAACCCGGCATTCTAATACTGGAAGGGTGCAAGACCGACCTTTTCTTGGAAAGGCAGTTATCTCCAAAGCATTTAAGCTTTAAAAAGGGAGAAGTTTCTTGAAATTTTGAGTTCTTATTCAGCATTATACCAATATGGCTTCTCTAGTAAATGTCTGCTCACTACGGGGTATATCAGTGTCCTGGTTTTGGCTGGGACAGAGTTCATTTTCTTCCTAGTAGCTGGTATAGTGCTGTGTTTTGGATTTAGTATGACGATAATGTTGGTAACACACTGATGCTTTAGTTGTTGCTAAGTAGTGTTTACACTAAGTCAAGGAATTTTTCAGCTTCCCATGCTCTGCCAGGTGCACAAGAAGCTGGGAGGGAGCACAGCCAGGACAGCTGACCCAGACTGGCCAAAGGGCTATGCCATACCGTATGACATCAGGCTCAGTATATAAACTGGGGGGAGTCAGCCTGGGGGCAGTGACTGCTGGGCATCAGTTGGTGGGTGGTAAGCAACTGCATCATGCATCACTTGCTTTGTATATTTATTATGATTATTATTATTACTACCACTACTGTTTTACTTTATTTCAATTATTAAACTGTTCTTAACTCATAAATTTTCTCACTTTCACTCTTCCGATTCTCTTCCCCATCCCACCAGGGATGGGGGGGGGGGGGTGAGCAAGCGGCTGTGTGGTGCTTAGTTGCTGGCTAGGGTTAAACCACGACAATCAGTGATAGCAAATAGATTGGTTTTACCTATTTTAAAGGAGAAAATTGCATGATTTTTGGAGAGGAAGTTGCAGACTGGAAAAGTATGTGGTGTCTCTTTAGGTAATAATTGCAGAAAAGTGATTCTTTCAAAAACAAAAGCCCTTTCCAGAATTGTATTTCTACTCAAAATGTTGCTGAGAAATACTTTTTTTAACACTAAATTTGCAATAGCCAGCTTGGAGGCTAAACGTAAACATTGTAGCCTAGTATAGTAATTGCTTAATTGAACAATTGACCAATGCATAGGTAGTGCAACCAAAAATGCAGTGTTGAATACCATGCTACTGCTTCCTCACAGAGTAAGGGATTGCAAATGTTCTTGTAAGTTATCTCAAAGGACAGAATTAATTTATTAATTTTAATTAATTAAAGGAGGAATTAATGTGTTTCTTGTTGGCACAGCATTATTGTCGTATGTTGGAAAAGAACCAGAGAAGAACATTCTCTATCGAATTGTTCAACATTTATTTCACTCAAATGCATCTTGAACAATCCAAGGTCACAACTGGCAGATGTAGAAATCTGCACCAAGATGCTATATTTCCAGAGATATTTAAGAGTCTGTTGTCAGAATAATGGTGGAACCAATTTTTATGCTGTAATAATTCCAAAAGAAAAAAATACGGAGTAGCCTGCAGCTAAGGGAAAGGCTTCCTGGACTTCACTACCAGAGCTTATTCCAAATATTTTCTTGGATGCTTATCTTCAGTGTGATTAATTTTTATTTGTCATCACAGCTGCTCCAGGACATCTGGGGAAAGCATATATCAGCATAACTGTGCCTGGATGATAGCTAAGGTAAAGAAGATTGGGATGCAAAATGCAGCAGAAAAGCCAAATATTTGTAGTTTTGTTTGGTAATTGCTAGTTTTGAGTTTATTGCAGAGTGCAGGTTGCTACTCTCCAGTGTTACATGTTCTTGTCCTGAATGTCAGATAGGTCAAAAAACAAGAAACAAGCATTTATTACCTGTTCACGTCTTCTGTCGTTTGAGTTGCGGATATAAAACATCAGCGTTTCATGGTTTTGAATTTGTTGGTTGATTTCCCAAGCTGTGAATTAATTTCCATCCAGAAACAAATGGAAAAGGGAAAGGAAATTATATGTGCTGTTTGAACGGGTTGTTTTCAAAGGCTTACTGGTTACTGTGTATTGGAGAAAGAAAAGCCTGTCTATGCTACAATTATTTTGGGGACTGTTCCAGGCAAGATATTCTTGTTATAGTTAATCTTTATGCAAATACTCTAGCCTGAAATGAAAAATTACTGGTTTATCCCATCTCTGCTAAAAAGGAACCCCCCTGTGAACAGTGGAGTGAAGACTAGCAGATAAGCTTATGGAGACCCCATGCAATAGCGCAGCTCTGCAGTGACTAAATTTTAGTATTTGTCCTGTTTCCACATGTTCTTCAGCTTCTGTTCAAAAGAGAAATACTGATGATGCTATTGAAAATATTTCATGGAACTTTATGCCTTCCTGACTCTTAGCAGTGCAGTCTCTCAAATAACACACAGACTTCAAATACAGAAAAGGAATTGTACAATGGACTTTTTCAGCCAGTTTACTGAAATGGCTAGCAAGTTATAATAGAGATAGTTCCCAAAATAATAATTTTTCATAGAAACTGAGATACGAAATACTTTTTTATTTTGAATTTGATTCTGTACAGGGTTTATTAGGCACTGTCACTTAGAATACGTTACATTCAGGTTGATTTAAAGTCTGCCTTGAATAACAATATAAATGAATTAATCCTTCACCTGAAGGCAGGTAACATTAAAGGAGCTAAAGCTTCTGCCATTCTCCTGCTAATGAGCTCAGAAGTGCTGTCATTAGTAAAAGCCCAATAAAAAGGCATGAATGAGATAATATCCATGATAGTGTAGAAAATACTTGCTTTCAAAAATAGTGATAAGTCATATTTCAGTACTAAGAAATGCAGGGGTTGTGTTCTTTACTGTGTTTTCCTAAATACATTCCTTGAATGTTTGCTGAGGCTTGGTGTTGAAACTGGCTGCTTTTAGCTGTCTGACCACACAGAAAACTGTCAGCTCCTTTTAAGGGTAAAAAGAGAACCTGGGGTGGGGGAAGAAAATGGACCTACATAATGAACAAATAGACTTACAAGGAGCATAAAGCATAATCACTTTCTTCCCAGTAGAGGTTAGACTGAAAGTCAAAGCTGCTACACATCTGAAGGTTACTTGGTAGGAGCATCGGAGCATGTAAGGACACTGGTTATACTGGAGCAGACCCATTTTGGCTGTGAAAGAGGCAAGGGACGAGGTAGATATTAATTTTTACATTAGATTATCCTAGTTAAAGTCTCTTTTGCGTGCAGGTGGTCTGGCTCTGCCAGGAAAGACTAGATTGATTTTTTTTTTTTTTTTTTGGCTCTCCGATCTGGGCCATCTCCTGGTCCCATGTGACAGTTTGTAGCTTTTTAGCCACAGTTTTTGAAATGTGTAATTAATCAAGTTCCTGCTTGTTTCTGTACTGGGAATGAATGCTGGTAGTTGCTAATTATTTAAAATGCCTATTGTGCAGCTTGATAACATCTAAATGACTAGGTCACCCATGGAGACTGACACGCATAATAAAATGTTGAAGAGCCTAGACAAGTACAGGTCTAAAGCTCTGACTCCAAGGAGGCCAAAATAAAGACGTTTATTTAGCTATAAGCATGATCTTCAGCATTGATAAGATGACTGGTAACACTGCAACATGGATTTTGTGTCAAGTAGTCAGTTGTCAGCTTCCGTATCTTGGAATGTTAAGGGTAAAATTTTGTGCTTACCCAGAAAACTATCTAGTAATTTTGAAGATACTAATAGCCCCTTTTACTCTTAGGCTTTTAAGCTAACATTGTTTTAAGGTAGGTGGTATGCTTACCAGATCTCTTGCTTCGACAACCGTGAAAGTTAGGAGGTAGGATATGGTTTTAATTTTCCCTCCACCAATGACAAGACTTGTATCTGTAAATTTTGCAATCAGTGTGGTTGGGTTGGATTAGCAAAATGATTTTCTTACTGGTTTAGTTCAACCCGATGTGCGACAGAAAAAGCCTGTATAGATGGCACCATCACATGTAGAGAGAAAAAAATCCCAGAAGAAAAAAAAAAAAAAACAAAAACAAAAACAAACAAAAAAAACCCAACCCAAAATATTTGGGCTGTAAGATGTGAAGAACTGGCATTACACTGTTCTAGTAAGAAAAAAAATGTATTGGGGTTTTTTTTCTTCTTGTCCAGACAAAAACCAAACAAACTCTATTAAATGTAGGCCTTACTTTCCGTGAGTAAGGGTAGTTGTTTAAATACGTCCTTAACCAGATGGTAAGGAGTGGCAGACAGGGGACATGAAGGCTAGGTTGTTTGCAAGAATATGTTTCTGACATGATGTTAAGATGAAATTTGACAACTGATATCCAGTTGTTCCCTCCTCATTTGTGAAACACCTATGCACGCTGATTCCGGAGCGCACTTCAGTAGGAGATGCCCTGTTCGAATTGGAACTTCATATCAGAATCCTAAAATTCCTCTAGAAGGCACAAGCATTAATGAAAGCTAAATAGAAGCTTAAACAGAAGTTGATGGTGTTCTTGGAAAAATATTTGAGTTTTAAACTTTGGAAAACTAATCAAGACATGGATTTCAAATTTGGATGTTAAAAGTTGTGGTTAATCAGTTGCATATCTGGAGGTGCTATTACTCAGTTTGTAGGGAGATGTTAGCTGAGTTTTTCAAAGAGCTATTGTCGTAGCCCATACATTTTCTCTCAGTGACTCACTTTTCTGTTGTTCCAGAGAGAGACCTTTTTGGAGCAGAACCTTTTGACCCTTTTAGCTGCGGAGCAGGAGATTTCCCTCCAGACATTCAGTCCAAACTAGATGAGATGCAGGTAACTACTGGGTTATCAGTTATGCAGTTTTCTGTGGCTGCATGAATGTTCTTGAAATACATATCTACAGTATTCTGAAAATGTATTCCAGACTGCAAACACAAATACATAGGAAAAAAACCCACCTATTTCTGACTATTCCTCTTGTAAGTATATCTCATGGTCTTTGAGTTGGAGTTTGAATTTGTCTGTGTGAAGATCCTCACAAATGTTAGCCCATGATATTAATACAGACACTTGCACTGATTTAGGGTTTATCAGCAATGTAATCAAAATGGATACTGCTACTCTTGCCTGGGAAGGGACTGAGCAAGCTAAAAAAGAGAGCTGAGGCAAGAGCCGTACAGATACCCTGTATCTGTACTGTAGTAGATGCTGTTACTCTTCAGTTCCAGCAGTCGCCACTACCCCACTATACCCTGATCTTTCCCTCTGTGGCATTAGTCTGGTTTTCCACAGCATTGGCATAAGCAAAGTATGTGCTTAAGGGGCCATGGCAATTTTCTGCTGCCTTTAAAAATAGCGGTATTTGACTATGGCACTCTGGGACAATTAAACTATTGAGAATTGATTCAAGAATTCTGAACTGATGTGTTTTTATCAGAAAATGTTTGTTGATTCTGAAACACTCAACAGTATCTGCTCAGTTATTGACCCAGTTTTGAAGCAATTCTTAGGGGAAAGGAGAAAGCCTTCAAGTTTTGGAATAAATTACTCTCTTCAGTCAGACTTTCCAAACTGCTAGTTCCTTGCCAGCTTGCTTATCTGGTTTTTTTCAGCAGCCTGCCAGCAAAATGGAAGGCTGAAAATACTGGGAACTTGAATTTCTAGGATCCTGGCTCATCAGCAGAAAGTGTTTCCAGGGCTTCCAGCCCTCTTGTGTCTTGAGAGCCCACAAAGTCCAAGAGAGACTCTTGGGCTCCTTCAGTTCCTCTCTTCTGCCTGGAAGGCAGCAGAAACATGTCAAAATGGCTGAAATAAGATTTAAAAACTGTTCAGTTTACCTAAGTGAAATTTTTGAATTCCTGTTGGTTGTGGAATTTCATTTTCCATGTCAGTTTAGGATGGTGCCACTGGAAAACTCTACTCACTGTGAAGTAAGAAATTTAGATTCTTGCTCACCTGTACTCTGGCCCATATAATTTGAGATAGCGGCTAAAAGCCAAAACTGGCTTCTTTGCAATTGTAAAAATGCTTGTGTTTTGTGAATGCTATTACCAAGCCCTTTAGCATAAAAAAAACCCAAACCTTTTAGCACCTCACATTGGTACATATCAAGGTTTCCATTGTGTGTAGCCCATTTTAGGAAAAAGTATACTGTAGTATCTGTGGATACTAGGAAGAATCCTGTGACTGTAGCTAAATGTCACACACTAAGAGTTCTTATTACAGGTAACATTTTGGCAAAATTTTATATTGTTAGCATATAAGGCTGCAAAGTGTTACCAACTCACAAAACATCAGTGAATGGAACAGTAGAAATCTTTATCAAAGATTTTTTGAAGTCATAAAATGAAAAACTCATATCATTGTACTCTCCTGACCTAAAAAAGCAGACAGCCAACCAATAACAAAACCCCAAATCTTAGGTCATTACTATGTCCTATTGCAAAGAATATTGCATTGCTCAGGTATTCCTCCCCTGCACATATATATTTTATTTTTTCCAACTTTTTAATCTGCTTTATAAACTAGTCTCACAATTAGAGTCTAGCATACCAGTCTTAGCATACCCTGACACTTTCACTGAAAATTAACTCATGGGTCTTTATGTAGGCACAAAACTTATTCATGTATAATCCAACTGAGAACAAGTGTAAAGCTGATGGGTTATGAAAAAAAAAAATATTCTGACTTTGACGAAGGCAAAAGCTATATGCAGTTCTTTTACTAGGGAATTGGTGCAGAATACAGATTGAAACCTGTTTTTCCTAATATCTCTTTTATCTTCTTGTGCTTTCCTGGGTGCCTAGCGTCAACGATGGTTGGTATATCATATTTTAATAATGGTATTTTTTTAAAGCATTTGCAATTGAAGTGTGCATGTGTTCATGTCTGGTGTTTTTATTTTTATACATATATGTGTACATATAAATCTTAAAAAGTTTTTATATATATTTTATACATACAACCCTGTAAGTCAGGGCCATTTTAATTTTTAGGGGCCTACAATTCTTAAGGTAGGGACAGCTGATTTTAGTTTTCCTTAGTCTGTCTTATCATCTGTTAATGCTAAGCCTTCGTTTTCATTGCTGTTTGTTTTCCATGTGTACTAGTGAAATCTCCGGTTTTCATCATCAGATTGTCATTAGTGAAATGGTTTAAGCAAAACCTTTGATACATAGATTTTTTTTTTTGTGTTAGTACAATCACATTTGTGAATGTGTTTTTAATTGGTAATAATTATTTTAAAACTTGCAATAAGCAAAAGATAGCTGTGCTAGAAGTCAGCAGTTGTTAGATACACAGCCTAGAAGAAGGAAGGTGAAACGGACCTACAAAAGGTAAAACCACAGAACATGTAATCTCCCTTGGGAAATCTAACATTAAGAAACAGGAAAGAAAAATGTAAGCTTCTTTCCTTCTCTGGAATACAACGTGAATGAATCTCTTATCTTCACATTATGATAGTACAGCCTGAGTTTCAGTAAATATATATTCCATTAAATATACAAAGGTAAGTTGTTTACAAACGCCATCTAACAGTTCACAAGATAAACTTATTCTGAGAGGGTATTAAATGCAGTTTATCCTACACTGGGAGTGGCAAGCAAGCTGCCTCGGCGCCAGGCAGTGACAGCCTGGTTGGAGCAGCTCAGTCCAGACTCTCTTATCCTATTTCTCATGTAGAGCTATGTCAGATGCCTCAGCAAACATGCCCCAGTCTGTAGAAAAGCTGCCTTGGCATATGCGTGCATTGGGAAGTGATGTGTAAGCAAAGGGGGAGAGGAAATCACAGCACAGCAGAAGAGGCGTTGGAGAATAAACTCTTAAGTAGTGGGTGCTTTTCCTTTGCCACCGATATTCTGAACTTAATGAGATCAGATAAAGTTCCCTGACCTCTGGGGGAACATCTTTATGTTTAAACTTTAGTGAGGATCCAAATTTCACACTTAAGCTCTTTCTATTCCATTTCTCAGTCCAATCTCTGTTGATCTTTTTGGAGAGCTCAAAACTCAAACATGTGACGAGATGTTACTTTTATAGCTCAGGCCTCTCTCTGATGACTATCCAACCTCCTGTTTCCCCCCACCCTTATGCTGAAACATATTTTCATCCTCTCTATTTTGACTGTATCCAGACATTAATAAAATGAATCTGTCTCTTTTTCCCAGAAGTCTTGCAGTGAGGGGAAGTTTCCCTGGATCATGAATCATACCCGCAACAGCTGCTATAATTTATTAAAATCTCAAGGTAGTTAATATCATAAAGCTTCCAGGAGCTGCAAGCCATTCTCCCTGCATGGCCTGAAGCAGTCAGTAGGCTTGACATCTTTCCATCTGAAATAAGTTATGCTCAGCCCTCTAAATTATCTTCCCAGAGACGTGTAAATTTATCATTGGTTCATTGGGTTTGTGCTGACTTAAGCTCATTGAGTGAAGTCACTGTGAAGTGAGAAGTGAGTTAACCTCAGAGCCATAAGGGTTGACTTTGGCAAATTTGTCTTCTGATAAAATGGAAGTCCTTTGTCTTCTACTGTTTACTGTTTTTAACTGGAATACCTTACGTCTTTCTATCATAGACACAAAAAAATGGGAGTTTTGGAAGAGCGTTGGTTTCAGGTTACTTTTTTCTAGTGAAAATAAGTTTTGCTTCTTTCTTTAAGATACCAATCATACATGTTAGTACAATACCATCATTTTTCTGGGTAACTAAGATGTTCAGTCCTTGAGTTAAATCACATTGGAAGTGAGAAAGTTACTTGACACTGTCACCATGGGGATATGAACACAGAAGCAAGGCACAATATAGATGCACACGTTATATCCCTTCTTGTTCCCACTCCTGTCCAGTATCAGAGGATGGCCTTTTTCTGCATTCCCTGAAAACGAGCAGATTTGAGAGATTTTCTGACCAAATGAGGAATTATTGTTTCCTGAACCTTTAAAGTACAGGAAGCCATGGCACACCTGTTTTTTCATGAACAGGCAGTGTGTTATGCTAAGAACACATGTTGTTAGAAGTTGAAATGTTTGAATTTCACAAGGTAAAATATTTGAAATGCTGTGTGTTAAAATTAATGATGCATTTTTTATATATACAGTATGTAATGTGTACCAAGTGCTGACTATATATGTAATTTTTAAAGAAAAAATATTCTGCCTAACACATTAATCGAGTTTATTAGAAAAAGATAAAAACAAATCATAATTTATAATCTGCTCAGTCATTCCAACTGACATCATTATTATTGCAGCTGCGAATGCTGGGTTTTGGAGTGGAGAATTGAGAGTAGGCATATGCTGTGTGATGGATACTATAATAATCATACAGCAGCTTCAAGTAGGAGCCATAAGACTTGAGAGACGTGCGCAGTTTGGATGTATGTATGAGCTGTATTCCTGAAAGCAGACATAAAGCTGTAACTGTTCTGCATTGCTGTGAGAACTACAGCATAGGATACGTACTCTTGTCTGCATTAATCACAGTTCAACTGTGTCAGGACATAAAGGAGAATGTTTTCTTGAAAATTTGTCTTCCCACAGCTTGGTTGACTACAGTTGATTGGAAATTTTTTTTAGTATCATATATTTGCCAAAGTATAGTTTTGGAGATTCCAAAAATTGTTTAAGAATTGGTAGTTAATTTGCAAAACTTGTGGGATTAGGAATGGAGATGGCTGTGGGAGATCTGAAGTCTGTGCTTTCCTGATCTTTCGGAATTTGATTGCAGTCACTTTGCCAAAGAATCTACTGGTCTAGGATGTTCTGATTCTTTTTTTTTCCCCTTTTGAGGGCTGCATTTAATTTAATGGGACTATTGGTCGAGACAATATAGCTTGCTTTGGTTTATACTCCTACACACTTCTTGTCCTCCACTGAAATATTCATGAAGAATAAACACGGACTTGACATACTTTTAAAGTCTGAAAAATGCCCAGGTAGTTATCTAGATTGCCTTGATGTCCTCTTCATGGTTTTCTTTCACCCTGTGGTTTCCATGGAAATTTGAGCCTACTGGTAACTGTAGTATCTGACATTGAAATGTCATGTTTCTGTTAGACAGCTATGTGCATGATTCATTTTTAAGCATGCGTGTGTTAACACTGCAGTTCGTGGCACTGCAGTAGCAGGTTTTATTTCCTTATCAATTCTGCCTGTAACAGAAGCTGGGTTCTCAGGTATGCAGCTAATAACAACACCTGGCAACTGCATCCCTATCTTCTTTTACAACAGAAGATAGTTCACTATGGTAATAAAGGGTAAAAGGCTTTTTAATAATTATGATACATATAGTGCAGCAATCTCTTAATGGATTAACATTGATCGCACTGCAAGTACATGAAAATGTGATTGTTTTAAATGCAAAATATCACAGACAGCTTAAAAGATGAGGAGGACTAAATGGCGGGGGGAAAGTGGTCTGGAGTGAAATTGCAGAAGGAAAGGTCAAGGAGACCACTGTTCTTCAGGAAAGTAGAAATAGTTCAAAGTCAAGTCAGAGCAAATACAACGTAAGTGATAAGTGACAAAATATCAGTTTGTGTGGAATAAAAGAAAAAAAAACAAACTACATGATCTACACAGGAGCAGTGAGATGTGTGCGCTTCCAAAATGCATAATCTGGTTTGCTCTTAACTAGCCAGAAAACAGGCATTGGAAGTGCAGCTATGTAAGACACCAACAAACAGTGCTTGAATGTATAGAAGATAAGAAGAGCATGCAGGACATGCATGGGATGCGTGTTCGGTCATAGGGCTGGTGCAGCTCTGAAGGGGCTCTCCAGATTGCTAAGAATGAAGTTGGTTGTCCTTGTTAAACCAGTTGCTGTAGCTTTTTACTATTGCAGCTGTATCAAGCATCCTCAGGTTGAAGCACAAACTATCCCTTTTACAACCCCAAAACTGGAAGCAGCCTTTAAATACTTTAAAAGATTAGCATTTCAGACACACCAGAACTGTGTGGTTTACAATTTAACAGGCTAGACTGTAGGGCTAATTCTCTGAATTCTCCTTCTGTGTAAGCAGTCCTCCTTTGAGTGCAGTTACATCAATTAATAGTGTCCTTTGGGTAAATGAACAATGTCTGTTTATAACAGGATGTGTTTGCCTTGGAACTTCAGATACTGTTTGCTTGAAATATCTTTTACACTGAATGCCCTTCCTGTTAGCTCTTTGACAAATACGGGGCGGGGGGAAGGGAAAAAAAAAAAAAACACAAAATCAAATACACCACTGAGCTTTGGCAGCACCATGTCACCCAGGTAGGGCAAAGTGGGTAGCGCAGTTGGAGAAGGTTTACACCACAGTACTGCTACTGGCTCATCATCTCATAGTATAAATCTGCCTTTAGGAAAATTCAAATTTTACCTGGAAAAATCTCAGATCATTTAGTAACCATTGCCAGTAATTTTATTCTGTTTCTCAGCATTACTCTCCTGATGGCAGTAGCTGGTGGAGTTATTAAATATTCATACGCTTTTAAAATTCTAGCCTGTGGTTTAAATTTGTTTGAAATTAAGCTGGTTTGACTTGGGATTTATCTTTTAAAACCAAAAGGTATGCTCTTGAGGTAATGCCGTGCGTTATGAGAAAAGGCTTGGGTATGTGCGTAATCCCAATACAGAGTGCTTTACAAAAGGATTTATTTTGTTTACAAGTTGTTTGCTTCATGAAAGCACATATTACTGATTTCATAGCGTACAATCAGCATTCTCTAAGTGAACTGTATGTTAAGACAACACTGAACTGAACATTGTGACAGCTGCCACTGGAGCTGATGTTCTCAAGGCATTTCTATTCAGAGCCCTTGTTTCCAGTTGCTTACAGCTTTACAGTACTTTCACTTAACAGACTGAAAATCTCTCGACTCAAAGGTGACTTTTCTCTTGAAGGTCAAGCCACAATTTTTCAGCTTCTTCTAAAGCAAAAAGAGAAATGAAAACAAGAGCACTTTCCCTGTATTAAAAGTGCTGTTGGTATTTTAGAACTGGTACAAGCTGAGTACATTTTTTAAACCAAGCACAGGTACTTGTAGAATGGATTTCTTTTCAATAGAGCAGGCTTATAACCATTTTTGTGTTCCTACTAATCAAACTATGTGAGTACAAAGAGGAATTTTGATCTGAACGTTTTAGGAATTTCTGGTATTAGTAACAATGTCTGTGACTTATCTGACTCATCAATGTGTAAATATAATAAACTCGTTTTATATAGCCCTAATCTTTCTAATCTATACCCCTATAAATCATGTTGAATTTTACTCAGGAGCAACACGGTGCATATCAAGTTTGTTTGTTTTTCCTATATGTATTCAATATTTTTATCCTATAGTATTTTCTGTATTTTATATACATACAGTATTTCTTTTGTTATACCAGAGATGCATCCTTTTATAAGTTAACCACTAAGACTTATTAAAAATGGGCTGACCAAATAATGTAAATGTCTGTGAATTCACTCTGAAGTAGCCTTATGGTTTATCTCCCTGAAGATAAACTCAAATTTAGATGTTTTTAGAGAGAGAGCTTAATCCTCCAGAAGTTGCTTTCCTTTTTATTAACTATGTCTTGTTTCATTGCAGGAGGGGTTCAAAATGGGATTAACTCTTGAAGGCACAGTATTTTGTCTTGACCCACTAGACAGCAGGTGCTGATGCCAGGAAACTAAATGTGAAATTCCTGCACAGTGTTTTTTATTTTAATTCTGAACACGTGTTCACAGATATTATCCGTGTGCCAAAAATTGCTTTTTTGAACATGTAAACGCCTGTAAGGTTTGCTTCTGTAAAAATCCAACTTAGTTCAGTCTTTCCCTGTACAAATGTAAAAAGTTGTATTTGTTTAATGAAATATGAATTAAATTACGCTATTGTGTTTCTTTCTCTCACACTTTGCCCCAAGTTTACTACACTTTATTAGCCTGAGAAGTTCTTCAGAAAGCTCACACATACCTCTCTCTGTTTGCAGATGTGCAAGCATGATTTTTACATAATACTTTACTTGGCAGCATTTTGAAATTAAGTTTTAAGCCATTATTTAATATTCAAGTGGTAAAATGATTAATATCTAGTCCAAAAAGCTCAAATTGCAGTGAAAAAGCAGAAAATACTAACCATTAATACATGCTTAAAAGGTAAATCTGGATACTGTGTAATGGATTTCTATTACTGTGTATGTTTACTATGCTGTATATATGTTGTTATTAGTTTATAATCCGGAAGATTTTTAGGTCCTTAATTCATGTTTTAGAAGCTAACAAATTGTTAGTATGCTAATTAGTGTTTAATGAGCATTGAAGAACTGCTAAATTGCGGAATGGACAAAGTAACTGCCCATTGTTTTGATATTTTATAGCTGAACTGTAAAGTATGTAATTTGGAATTCATTACATGATAACCATAACTTAAACAGAAGATCACGGTGTTGCATTTACTTAGGAATTGATGTAATTTTCTGTATAAGCAGGCACTCTGTTTACTGGGCTCAATTCTGTAAGTTACTTTCAACACCTGAGTGTTTACAGTCAGGCTCTGTTGAGTATTTTTCTCACTGCTTTAATGTTATATGTCTTGCTATAATTTTGAAGCTTGCTGCAAGAATTCAGTAAGTTAGTTAAGTCCTTCAAACCCACTGTTGTTCATGTTGCAGACATAACTGCGCACCAGAATTTTCAGCTGCTAGTGAGTTGAACGCTGACCTGTCTATGCATATTCTTCATTACTCTTTAGCATAAGCAATAAAATACCATCTTAAACCTATCTCAGAAAATTATCGTTAATGTTTTGATGCCCAAACTCCACATTAGTTCAATTCAAAAATTTTAAAAACTCGTATTTTCCCCTCAAAACATACAGGTGTGGGGAAAAAACAAAATTTCAGATTTTTTTTTTTTTTAATATTTTCTTTCCTTTTTCATGAGAAGTTTTTTGTGATGCTTATGGTTTTGTCCTTAGTGGTTACAGTTTACACGAAAAATTCATTTTGCAAATTCGTCATCACACATATATCTTTATGCCTTGTTCAACAAAGTACTTCTGCATGTACATTTGAAGTCCACTGAAATGAATGGGTACCTTGCTGAATGGGGGCCTTAATGTCCTACATTGCATTAGTCTTCCTCTCTCTTTGTTCAACATTCATATGAAGTATTATATATAAAAATATATATATTAAAAATATATGAAATCACTAACAAATAGAATAGTATATGTTTCATAAAGAAAAGTCTTTATAATTTTGTTTGTCATATAGTATTTTGGAATTTGTATAAGGAGGATGTTTAGTAGCCATAGCAATGGCTTTTTTTAACAAATAGAATTTGTATTTTTATTGTACTTTAAAAAGCTTTACATAATAAGCATCTATTTAGTGGTCATTTATTATCAATGGTAACACTAAGATAATATTTGCACATTTTAAGAAACCTTTTTCTTTACTGATTTTTATGATAGTTGACTGCAAATGGCATGGTAAAATATTACATACCTGGTCAATCCATACAAAAATACTTAAATCAACACAACAGTGCATTTTTAATGAAAAGGTTATGTGATCCAATTGGAAACTGTATTTCTATGTAATCTCAAATGTCTGTTTAATTTTGCCTAAAATAAATGTTTTTAAATAAATTGCATCCTAGAACACAGTGTTAATTCAGCAAAATGCCCCGTGGAAGGGAGGGCGGGGAGGTGCTTAAATGTTGGGCAGGACCTGCCACAAAGAATGGTTTAGTGCTGAAATGTGTCAGTGTCACCTTAAATGCTGGAAAGAATCTGATCTCAGCCAGTGTAAAATAACTCCAATATTTGACCTTAATTCTTGAGTTTGGTCTAATCTGTGATCAGCAGAGAAAAAATCTTGTTCAACATGCAGCTACCTAATACTAATAATTAGGCAGTAACTCTCCACAGTGCTTCAGGGATTTAATGGACTCTTCTTTTTTTATTGCTTTTTTTATGTATATACTTAGCTGCTCAATATACTTAGCTACTAAATGATCCTAATGGTTATTTAAGGAGTAAAGGATGAACTTGCTTTCTAGAATTCAGAAAGGCTTCAACTTCTGTAAACCAGGTGTGTTAATGGGACCGGCTGCAGCGTATTGTGTTGATGCTTTTGAGAAAAGAAAACTAGTCTTAAATCATCTGGTAATTACTTCCGTTGCAAAATTTCTCTTCAAGCTAATACCCAAAACCCATCTAAGCTCTGCCATTTGTGGAAATGGGGCTTGGACAGTTTATGGAAATGGACGCTGTCAGGGCTAGCAAGTAAGAGGTATGTGTGATCTCCTGTCAGTTATAAACATGAGCTATTCTTTCCCAAAACATGTCTCCATGTTCCCGCTAGTATCAGTGTTCTTCTGCAGATAGTGCAATAACATCGTCTGTTAAATCTTCAGACTATTACTTTACAAATATATGTTTGAGAGCAGTACAAGGGCTCTTGGTGATGGCTCTTGCTCTGTTTAGAGTGAATGGGAGTGCTCCCGTTGTCCAGAACAGAATTTTGACTGTGGAAGCTGTCTTGTTACAAATTGCTACTCAGCATAGTCTCTAAACTTTCTTAAAAAAATCTCACACACACACCAGCCCCCCCTACCCCCCTCCGCCCCCCCCCCAAAAAAAAAAAAAAAAAAAAAAAAAAAAGAGCCCAAAGCTTGATAGCTGTTTTGGACTGAGAGCGTGAAGTGGTTCTGCTAATTGTGTGACCTTAGGCATTTCACTTCACAGAAACCTCCTGTTTTCAAGCCTGTAAAAAGGGAGTAACATCATCTGCTAGATTAGAGATAGGGTGCTAAATGAGTCATGAACAAGATGGTTTTTGGACTTGTAAATTTGCCCTCAAACAAAAATAAAATACCAGTGCAACTGGGTTCTACCAGATTTGTTCACACCTTTTTTTTTTTCTTTTGGATATCTGTTCTTTTTTTTCTTAAACTTCTTTAAACTGTGATCACACTGCTGATCGTGCTAACTGACTGTATCACTTTGTGGATGTGTAATACTAGATTTCAGTTCCACTTGTCAGCTGCCCAGCTGCTGCACTGGCATGTCATACCAAGCTATATTAACACCTAGATGCAAGATTCCTCACTTTCTGTTCCTTTTTTTGTATGATATGGACTATTTTTCTCTTCCTACCTGCTTATTACACCATACCCGAGTAACTGAAGTCCTTAGGTTAGAATTCTTTTTAAGTCAAATAAGCTGATACATGGTCAGTTTGTGTGTTTTCTCTTTTTAACCTTTGATAAACTACTGAGCGTCATTGCAGGATATTCTTGGCTTAACCCATTCTCTTTACTTCAGATGGGTTTGTAAGTGGCTGTCTTTCGTCCTTCCACGTGACAGATGTGATTTGCGCTAAACTTATAGTTGATCAAATCGCTCAAATTGGCAAAGATCAAACCCTTCATGTGGCAAAAGGAATTGTATTTTGTTTTGGCTTCGCTTGTGGAAAGGAAAGGAAAAAGAAAATTCTCACACTTGCAGAAGTAAGCGTGGTTGTGTAATCCCAGAGGTGACTGAACGTGCCAAGGAATGGAGCTGGCTCTGAGACTTCATTATGATGATTATTTTTCAATTCGTGGAACTAAGCGCGGTCTCATTCTCACCGAGCAATTCTGCTTCACAAAAAGAGTCTCTTCTGCAAAGGAAGAGGGTGCCGCTGCCCGAGAAATCTCTAGTTAAAACATTTCTGTTTTCGTTATATCCCGTTAGTCACTAGAGATCGTTACCCCTTTGGACACCCTCTTAAGACAAGAAATGTGTTAATAATTGCAAGCAAGCTCTCAACTTGCCTAATTTGACACTTTGGGGTTTTGTTGTTGCTTTTAAAATTAGAGGATGCAGAAGTCACTTTAAAAAAAAAAAAAAAATCTCGATAACCATATGTTATTGAGATACATGTTTTAAAATGCAACCAAAAATGCCTGCTAGTAGGTGTTCTGTAAGCTTCAGCTAAAAGACAGCAAGTAAGCTTTGGTACCTAATTAGACTGCATTTCTCCCCACCCCTTTAAGACATATTCTTAATGAGAAACTGAGACATATGTTGCATTGTCAGCTGGTGAAAAGTATATAGCAGTTCTCATCAACGAAATGGAGAACAGGATTTTCATATATATCCTTTTGTTCAGCTATTTCAGAATGCTAGGCAACGTTTTGTCGAAGTAGAAGTCTGACATTTGTAATGTATGCAGCGTTCTTGAGATGCTTCAACGTTCAGCGAGCGTCAGTGCATAGATTAAAAAAACCACACATTTATTTATTCATCAGACCAAAACACTTTCTGGAACTACAATGCTCTGTCAGTGGATTTCATGGGCTGCACACGTAATATTTGTGTGTGATGGGGTAAAGGCTTCTGAACATAAGAGTATGCAATTTACCTTTCGTGTTTAAGAATTTCCTGAGAGTCTAATTTAGATACAGTTTGAGATAAAAAAAAAAAAAACCAAACCTGCAAGTTCAGTCTCCTACAGTGAATTCTGGAATGGGTTGAACCTATTTTAAGGCTCATATGAATGACAGCAACCAAAATCAGCATATTTGAGCTTTTTTTTTATACACACACGCATTTTCCACTATTTATTTTGGCAAAGCTTATGCCTTGCAATAAAGAATAGGAAGGAGGAGAAATAGACTAGGAAGGAAGTATAAAAGAAAATTAAAGGGGAAAAAATGTCACCTTGTGTCAACATCACACAATTTAGTAACATTGCATTTTTTTGTGAAACTTAACTGATTTGGTAACTTCTCTTGTTTTGCCCCATCACTTTTTATGCTTATCTCAGGATTGCGCAGGGGCTGCCAAGAAGCAGTTTTGCCATATTTGCAGTCTGCGAGAACTGCTATTGGAGCTATTTCAGCTCGCCAGAAACAAGGAATGTTTTTCCTACCCCCCTGTAGCCTGATTACACAGAGTAGGTAGCTCACAGTCAGCCTCTTCCAAGATGCCTGCTTGCCACAAGCTCCAGTTTCCATCCATTTATCCTAATTTCTAGTAGTTTGTACCATATTAAAGAGCTAGCTAAGTTGTTCTGATGAAGGCTTCCAAAAGGAGCCTATTCTGTACTAAACCATTACAAAAGTGCTTTAGCTAATTGACCTCATTCCCATATTGATGGGAAAGCGTGGCAAAAAGAATAATGATCATCCGTATTTTCTAAATGCCTATTAATAAATTGTCTAAATAAATTAATCTTATGATAAGAGCGTTCCCAAAACAGGAGTCTTGGAATAGACCCTTAAGAATTTTCATCAGTTCAGTTTCCTTTGCAGCTTCATCCTACGCACAAGCTTTTCTGACTAAAAAGAAACTCAGAAAATCTATTCAACTGAGCATTTGTAAAAGCTACTTGGGGCTCTACCATGCGTGGCGTTTAAATTGTTGCAAGTTTATTTCTTATATGATTGTATTCTGTATACATTTTATTCAGTAAAAACAAGATGCTTTCTTCTGCACAAAAATCGGAATTGGAATATTTTGAGCCTGTTTCACTGAAAATAACTAAATGAGTTTTCTAGGAATCTATACTCATTCACTTTTGAAAACTATTGTGCATTTTAAATATTCTGGTGTCCTTGTTTGTTTTTTTTTTTAAAGGAACTTCATTGTTTTCAAATAAAGTGATCCTTGACACTGTGGAAAGACTCTGAGAAAATACTTGCCCTGTGTGCTGCGTTGGGATAAAATTCTAATGAAGATATGGTTCTTGGGGGGAAAAAAAACCACAACAAAACCTATGTGAAGAGCCTTGATAGACTGTAAAAATCTGTTTTTTCCATGCTCATCATTAATTTTTAGGGTATGTTAGAACAATATAATCATTCACACACAATCTTTGCTAATGTTTTTGTAATGGATTAGTTACTCTAATGGCAGATTAAAATCACCTACAGTTTAAACAATGCTAGAATGGATTCCCCATGTTTTTACAACCTTATATGTATTAGAACACCATGAAGAAGCCAGAATAGATCTGAATTTCTGTGACACTGCAACCCTGTAAAATAATGACATGATCACATGTAACTTGTGGCAGATAAACCTGGGATGCAAAGCGAGCAACTACATTTGGAAAGAAAAATAAGGTAAGAGAGTTTTCAAGATAAGTAAGTGTTAATGAGAAATTTTACATGAGAATGAAGATGCTCTATGGGATTACTTGTCTGACTGGGCTTGGCCATGCTCTCTTCCGAAGTGAAGCGATGTTTTTGTAGTTTTAACTGCTGATCAGACATATTGCTTCTGAGAAGCAAAAAACCTACATAATTAAAATGTCTGATGCTGTTTCCAGATTATCAGTAGGAGTGTGTAATGATCAAAAGTTTTAATCTTGACTTCCAAGTTGTGTGTATGTTTTCTCATCCTTAAGGTTGTGAGTCTATACTAAAATCTCTCCTTCAGGGTGTTTAAGGATTATTAGCATTCACTGTGTGTATTTTGATAGTACCTGTAGACTGACGTAATATTTAATGTACATTGTAAGAAGATTAGACAACGCTGTGATCTGTGTCATCACAATTGGATGCTGTCATAACATCGCAATGGATTGATGCATGAAACTGAAGTAATACAATGTCGTAGAAGGTTCCATTATTTAACAGTCCTTCAAAAACGCAGGTATCTTAAAAGAACCGAGTGTTACTTAAAAGTCTGAAATACGTGACCAGAAACCTAAGTAAACAAGGGAAATTGTCTCTTGGCACTATAATAAATAAACCAGTAAGGCCGCTAAAGCCACATGAGTCATATAGCCATAATGAATTTACTTGAAACTTAGGAAAACAGGGGTTTGTTTTCTCAGGACCACAGATTCAGTCTCTCACAGACCTCCCCGGTTAAAAAGTTGAATGCCAAAGGGGAAAAAAAAAAAAATTTTACACGATACTCTAAACAATATTTGACTCTGATCCAATGCATTGCTGTAGGTAAGTTTACATCAAGGTTGAACTAGTAGCGTGATCATCACAAGCAGTAATGCGGACTGCATATTGAGACAGCGCAGCCAATTAGAAAGAATAGCATTCAGTGTAAAAGGCATTCTCCACCGAAAAAGTGTAAGAGGAGATTAACTCTACGATGGCTTTAGCAGTCTTATTTTAAAGTATTCATGGAGGGGTCATCCCGATTCTTGGTGTGTTCATAAGCAAACTTTATGGTCACAAGGGATACTGGGAAGCAATGAGAAAGGCGGTGTAAAGTGAGAAAGCTCATGTGAGATTATCAACAGGAGAGCCTGAATTTGCATGACAACACAGACCACAGAAAACACTCACGTGCTGTTTAACTGATCTGAAAAGATAAATTTTTGAGCATCTGTGAACTTATAACTGATTCAGAAAATGCTACTGAGCAGTATCCATCAAGTGTGTAAATACTACTGTATCACTGTTACTGATAGGTTTCATTTTTCGGAAAAAGCATGTAGACAAACTGTTTACAATATCTAAAGTGACATTTCCTTATTGGTCTATTCGCATTAGAACTGGAAAGCCGATATCTATTGCTGCACACATAGCATTGTGTGGTAAGCAGACAGAAATGTGCAAACAAGTATGCGGAATGTTTTTCCTACAGAGATGGATGCTTCAAAATGTAGCTCTGGAGTCAGGAGGGGAGTTTGGGGCAGTTAAACAGGGAGGTGCTTCATACACCACAGTTTCTGGACAAGAATACAGATTGCCAGAGCTGACAGAGTTTGTAGGAGCGTCGAGTCAATCTCCATCAGGATTTCAAGCACAATGCAAATCAGTGCAGACAGATGTCGAAGGCATTCCAGACGCTGGCCCCTTTCTCAGCTGTTATAAAGCAGAGAACATTTAAAACTTACTTTCTCTCAGGCTGAGAGTAAACCC
Organism: Platalea leucorodia; assembly: GCF_965183815.1. Classification (NCBI taxonomy): domain Eukaryota; kingdom Metazoa; phylum Chordata; class Aves; order Pelecaniformes; family Threskiornithidae; genus Platalea; species Platalea leucorodia. Next base: position 66,768,276 of record NC_138827.1, read on the forward strand.
ATGGGAAAAGGTACCTTCAGATACATTCCGGCAGGATTTAGATTAAATAGGAACACATTCTAGCTCCCCATATTTAATTAAAAAGCAAAAAGACAGTAAGAGAGAAAGGGTTTAATGGAAAATATAAAAAATGCATTATCCCCATGTATTATAAATGCAAGCTTTTGAAAGTTGGAGTAGTTATTTGTACATAGAGCATTCTAGCTTCTGCTTGCTTGAATACTGCTTATTTTTATTACAGTTGCATAGGTTTTATGAATTAATTTTTTTTTTTTTCAAAATTTTAATTTTCCTAGAGAACCTTCTGGGAAAGTGTAAAGTATGCTGGCTGTGTATATTTCAACATTCAGACATTTCTGCATAGAAATAATGGCAAGACACCTTTCTTTCTTAAAACCTAAAGTCCAGTCGTCTTCCTAGGAATCACAAATTGCATGTTGATGTTTCTAAGGGTAAGCAAGTCTACCAAGGAAAGTTGGAAAAAATATTGTGGTTGGCCCCGAGAAACGTACTGTCTTCCAGGAATGATGAATTAGTTTGTAATCTACAGCTCCGTGTCTCCTTATGGTTGTGCTTTTTTTCCACACCTTACGCAACAGCATCACATGACTGGAGCGTTGGCTGAAAGCGATGCAGTGTTACACGCTTGGAAAGTAGCACTTGGGGCTGCTTTCCGGGAGAACGCTATTTTAAGCAGGGGCTCATGGCGAGTTTGTACCTATTGAGGTGCGAGCGTACAGAGAAGCAAGTTCTGTGTGTACTGAGACCTGCCAAGGCAGGGGCAATTCAAGGTTTTTGAAGTTTTGCAAAATGCTTGAAGAGCCCTGCTCCACTTTTTCTGACCCAAGATACCAGAAGCAAAAACTTCCACTGCTGAGACCACCTGTGCAGGTTGACTCCAGCTGCATTTCCAGTGGGGAGACTGGGACAGGGCAGTAAAAACTGGCAGATGGTGTCACTGCAAACCCACGACTTGATGCAGCCACCTCTGAAACTATTTGTATAGTATGTTTTGAATTCTGCACAATATGCTAAGACCTTTCTCCTGCTGCCCTCCCCCCGCCCCTCCCCCTTTTCTGTAGTCCAAGTAATGTCTCTAACTCTCTTTTTAGGGCAGCTTCTTAGGGCAATGTTGCTACCACCTTGTAGTCTGTCTTCTTTTATCCAGCCAGCTGTTGACTGTTAGTTTTATTCTGGTGTTATAGTTTATGTCCTAACAATGCATAATGAATATATGCTAGAAAAAACACTAAATTTATAAAGCAGGAAAAGAGGAGTGTGCCATACTTATATAAAAATAATTTCTGACCGAAATTTTCATGTGCTGCTCTGGGATTGTCTTCTACATATTAGCTTTTCAAAGCTGATTTCTTAGGGCAAGCGTGTGTTTACCTTCCAGTTGCATTGCTGTATTGGATGTTTCCCAGTTTCTTTACTGTTGTTGGTATGGTGGGATAAAGTCAGAAAAATGCTCCTGCCTCTTTTTATATCTCCTAGAATCATTGGATGGCAGTCTATTCCTTTCTCTTCATATGCATCTGCATATTGAGATGTAGACATATATAAGATGATATGTATAAACTGTATCTTTTTACATTGTTCCACTGCTGCGACCCTTATCCCTTCAAAAGAAGGCCAGAAGTTCAGGATAGGGGCATTAAAGGCCCTCTGCAGTGGACCCAAATTCCAGGAGGCCACACCATCAAGGAGATTCAACCCAGGCTTCTGGCACCACAGCTGTCTCTGTACACCTCAAGGGCAGCTGTGGGGTATGACCTCTGGACTTGCCTCTTCAGGTGACCCTCTGGTGCTCAGCATGTCAGCATCCAGCAGCGGGCAAGCCAAGTTGCATGTGTCTTTACAGCCATCAGTATAGCAACAGCCTCCTGCTTCCAGTTTTGTTATTCAGAGATGCGCATACATGCGGTGGGACAAACAAGTCTGTTGCAGCCATCAACTCTGTGCTGTTTTGCAAAGCCCTGCTGCACTTCGAGCAAGTCCGGCGGGTGGAGAAGCTCACGTGCAGGGTGGTGCAAGGTGCAGATCACTGTTGCTACAGAGGTTCACCAGACCCAAATATGCAGGGGGGGGGGGTGTGGCCCAGCAGGCCCATCTTGCCCTAGCTCCACGGAGATGGTAACTGGTATAGTTGAAGCTGTTGGAGACAGCGAGGAGCCACTCCAGTCAGACTAGGAAGAGGAGGACATGGCAGCCCAGGAATCCCAGCCCCAGCTGGCCTCATTGTGAGAAATACCTTATGTGCTAGGATGGCTTGCACACACTGGTGAGGTGTCTGTACCCCACTCTGGACTTAAATGAGCCTTTGATGTTTCAGCTCAGGATTCCTCCTTACTCTTCCAGCTCCCCTCTTCCTTACCCCAACAGTCCCTGTGCAGGCACCAGAATCGTGCTTGCATAGTTACAGCCACATCCATTAGTCTGATCCCTTGACTAGTTTATACAGGACTTTCCTTTCTGCTCTTGAAAAGAAATCCTGTAGTGAACCTCACTTGATAGGCCTTAATTGTTTTTTCTCCACAAACTTTAATTACTTCCTGTGGAGCGTCTGTCTCTGCTGAGAGAGAAACCAGGCTGCCAAGCACCACTGCTATAGGACCTGTTTGAAGCTTAAGTATTTAAACCTCATGAAAGGGAGACTAGATACTTCGTATGAATCAGCCCCAGCTTCCCTTTAAAGTCTGTCTGGAACTACTTTCTTTGTGTGGCTGCCATCATGGTCCTCAGCAGTTCATTTGGTAAGGAGATGCTGGTTGAGGCCAAGCCAAATGTACTCTTGATTTCCACAGTGCTCTCTCAGGACCAGTCTGTGGCTATGGCAGATTAAATACACATGGAAAAGTTAATTGCTGCCCCACAGGCTTGGCTGCCTTGACTATCCAAACTCTGCCACCCACACAATTCTCTGTGACCAATATTCCTGTTAATATTTTCATCCTTCTCTGTATTGCTGAAGGCCCGTGTACTATTTGCTAGGAATTCCAGAAAAGGGACCAAAGGCAGTGCATCCTCCAAATTTGTGCATTAACTCAGGATAAGACCACACATTTAAGCAGGCTGTAAAGCTTCCAGCTTCATCTCCACCACTGATTCATGGATTAATTCCCAAAAGCGCCACTGTCTCTGGCTGTCATAGTTAGCCGTCTCGAGTCCTGGGAACTCCAGGGCACAGTCAGGATCCTGTGTGAGGGATTTCCTTGATGGTCGGAGGAAACATGTCAAGTGGCAATGAAAAGGCAGGCTCTTAGAAGGTTCTTGTGGTCAAAGTCCTCCCACAAACATCTTTTCTCTTCAACTGCATTAGATATAAGTAGCTTTTCTTCTGCGTCTTTGCCAGTGTGGCCAGGGGCTTTCCTGACTTCTGCTGTGGGTAAAATACTCTTTAGTCAGAGATGGTTCTGGTGGAGAAAAGGGTGGTGTGTGCTACAGCCCAGCCTGTGGGAACTGTTGGATGCAGTCTGTCCATGCGTGAACTGCCAAGCATTTGGCTGGGCCAGGCCAGGTTATGACAGCTTTATCAGTTTCCTTTGGAAGCTGCGGCTGGAGCTGGTGTCTGGACAGTCTGGCTGGGCAAACAAGCATAAGCACAAAGGTTGGTGGGAGAGGAGGTTTGGATTGGGGACAAAAAAGACGAGCTTTCACATTAGCAGCCTGTTACTGTAATTAAAAGGGAGAGGCACAGGAAAGATTTGCAATTGAGGACAGTGCAGGGAAAGGCAAGAGAGAAGGTGCGTAATTCTGTTGTTCGATCACCATTTCTATGTTGTGTCAGCATTTTCAGAGAAGAAATGAACCCCGTTTCGTGTCAGTATACGTGTGCACAGCACATTTATATTAGACCTGTGACAGTTAGGGCATCCTCTTTGGCTTCCCCAGTACTTGCTGCCTGACTTCACATCCCATGGTTGATGTGTGTGGAGCCAGTGATAATGCATGGAGAAAGCAGTCCTTCTCCAGTCAATGTGTGTTTCAAAGTCATGCAACTTAATAACTGCCAACAGCAAAGAATTCCTTGGTCAGGGGGATATATATTTATGTTGGTGCATAGGAGTACATTTTTATGTGATCCTTTCATGGATTATTATGCTTTTAATTTAAATGGTATTGTTTCATAATAGCCGTTATTGACAGAGTATAATAAATTATTTCAAGCTGACAGTGGTTCTCCCTGTGCTTGTCCCATAGGTACGCTCAGATGCTTGCCCGGTAACATAGGCACTTACCTCCCCCAGGGCTGGCAGGCGTCGTTCCTCCCCTATAATAATTAGCATAACGTATTTCTAATCCTATCTCTAGGGAATGCAGTTAATTCTTGTTTTCCCCCCTCTGGAATAAGGAAGAATGTTTAAGTAAAGTTCATAGTAATATAATTACTTATATTTATATGAAGTCAACCTGCAGTTTGGAGAAAAGAATACGAACCTCTTAAGAATATGGCAAGAGTGGGTTATCAACAAACACATTAAATTTCAACTCTTGGCTTTAATCATGCAGTTACTTATATACATGTTTGTCTAAATGCAAATACTTTTTTATATATATATTTATTTTTACATATTTTAATATATATATAAAGTATATATATACAACTTCAAACAAAAAAGCCACCAAAAGATCTTCTGGAAGAGCCCACGATAGCACAGTAAGTAACCAGATGAATTAGGTGTAAGAGCTGTGGTCTTCATCACTGCCAGATTAATGCTGCTATGAATCTTGTGAAATACTATTGTCCACCCGGAGTTTTACTGCAGTCTACAAGCTTACATACTCTAATGAATCTTGATTTATATGATATATAGTTTATGCCAACTTTGTTTTGGGGATCTAAATAAAAAATAGGAGAAAATAGGAATATCTTTATTTACGCTAGCATTTTCAGTGAAGAATAGAGGGGAATTTCAAAGAAACTGATCAAGGATGGAAAGCTCTTGCTAAACTAAAAAGATGTTGCTTTGCTACAATTTGTCAGTTCTTATGGTACTAAATATATATGACATATGCTGTTATTCTACAATGGCTAAGGCAGTCTTATGTAAAAAAAAAATATGATATGTCAGAGTTAAAGTGGAAGGGCAGTTTTGTCGAAATAAACACATTTTGAAGAGGTTTTGTTAGAAGAAAATTCAGCGCATTTCAAAACTTAGGCAAAGATAGCTATAATTATGTAGAGGATGTGTTCTCTCTTCTTTACGTCTGTGTTTTCAGATATATACATCCTAGTACTTGGGTTTTATCAAACAAATTGTTAGCATTATAAAGAGTTACTTCATTAATTTTCTCTCTCCCCCAAACCATCCCGTGGGTTGGATGTTCCAACTACCCTATATTGTGGTAAAGCCATGGGGTGCAACAGAGAAGTGCGTACACTCCTCAGGAGTCCAGTCTTATTCCTTCCTCATATCTGCTGATCCTCCATAGTTCAAGACCATCTTCTCTGTGGAAGATTTTTACCCAGCATGGCTTTCAATGGCTGTCTTTTAGATTTGCCAGAACCATTTTCTAAAGGTACCATGTTGTAACCAGACGACCTCCTTAACTAAGGGTGTTCTTTCTCATTCACACAGGGCTGCCACTGAAAGGACAGGATTACAGAGCAAGCTGAGGTAGAAAAGGGAGGAAGGGGTGTTTCTGGGAAATGGGATGAAAATGGGAAAATAACATGATTAATATGTTATTCTTTCTTCAAACATATACAGAACAACAACATCCAAAGCCACCATGCAAAGGGTTAAAAATTGATCAGAAGATTTTTTTATTATTATTATTTTTTTAAATCTAAGGACATTAACATAATTTTTATTTTATCCTTTTTATGCTTGCTAATACTTTTGATCTATCCACAAAGCCCAGAGCTTTGCTCCTAACAAGAAAGTAAAGAAGGATAACGTATAGTAAGATATTCTGATATTACTACATTTCTAATATATGAGGTTTTGAATTGATCTGTTGTTGTCCATTCTGTACTAGATAAAACTGTCACTAGCTGAGAGGTTAGGCCACAAGGGCTCAGTCAGATTTCATCTTAGATCCTCAATCAAATTTCACAGAAATGGCTGCAGGCTTTTGAGGAAATGTCGCACACTTCTGAGGACGGATACTCCATAATCATTGATGCAGCCTTTAGCTAATTTTCTGGCCTTCAGCTTATTAAAATGAACAGATTATAAAGAAAGTTTTTATGTCCTTAACACATGCCGTGGTAGCATACATTAAAGTGGAAATAGAAAGTTCTGTTTATTTCATAAGGAAAAATAAGTGAAAATATTTATTAATAAATTATATTATTATTTTTCACAAATATTGTGTTTCTTAAGCCAAAAAATATTGCACTTAGAACAATAGAATGAAATTAGGTACATGAATATGCAGCCAGCACTTCCAAGGGGGGGGGGGGAGGCGGGGGGGGGAAGGCATTAAAAACGATAGAAGAGTTTCTTAGTGCTTTTTCTGTTGACCTGAATTACTTTGTTTTCTGAGTTGATGTTTTAGCGATCATTAGCTATCTATTTAGCAAACTTTAACTGAAGCTAATTTCATTAATACTACTAGGCTGCAATGTTTTTAGGTCAAATATTAGTGAGCTTTTTTTACTTCTCAGGATATCTTAACTCATCTATGAGTAAAGCTTTTAGCGCGGTCACTAGTAACCTGACCTTCTTTCACATGATGTGACCACAAGCTGAACTCTGCAATGAAGATTTTACTTCTTTTGTTTTGTCCCTGATTTGAAGTGATACCAAGTTTCCGTTGTTTCTGGAAAAACTCAAATCCAAGTTGAACTCCAACATGCTCTGTGGTTTTGATCTAAGTCTGAGCATGCAGTTTGCAAATCTCAGGCCGGTCTGCTAGGAAAACCTTGACAACTATCATCTGCTTCATTTTACTTACCAAAATCTTAGATTAATTTTAGTCACTGGCCTAGCTTCAGTGCTGTTGGCACAACAGGGGAGTTGAATCAGGCCTGTCCCATTTTTGTCCTCTTTTAGCGGTTTGGCAGAGGGAGAAGCTCGTATTGAATTGGTAGTCATTTACTCTACGGCCATACCATAACAGCAGTGACTTGTTATCATTTGGGATCTCCCACCCTATCTATGCATATGGCAAGGGGCTAAAGAGGGCTGAGATACCTACGTCTGAGAGAGCAGCCCACAGAAACCCTTCCAAACCACATAGGTGCCGCAGCATCTGTGCCTTCAAATATCTGCAAGACAGAAATAACCTTGCCTAAGCCAAGCAAAAAGGGTTTCATCTCACCTCCATGTGGCGTTCCCAGGCTGAGACAGGGTAGAAGACTTCCCAGGATCTGACTGTGGCAAGCACATAAAACCTGGGCAGCTTTGTGTTAGTCCAGAACCCAGCAACCGTGGTCAAAAACTCAGGGGAATTTAGGGGAAGTGAAGGGGGATGAGTAAAGATGTTAGCTTTAGTGGCTCCCGACCTTTGCACGCTACTATCGAGTGTGTCACGTGGGAAGTGGCTTCGACGTCCTGTGGTTCAGTATTACTGCTGTGAGTGCCTCATGGTGTCTTGGGAAGCAGCGGTGCTGCGTATCATTCAGGTTTGCTAATGCTGCGGGGTTTTTTTTTGTTTGCTTGATTGGTTTGGAGTTTGGGTTTTTTTGTTTAACAGATGAGAAAGAAGTACTTCCCATAGGATTAGGAGTGACGCAGTATGAAGGGAGGATAGTCAGGCAGGAATGTTTCCTTTACAGGGAGGGAGGACAGAAGTGATGAAAGACGAGAGTCGGAGAAGATAGCTAGGAGAGAGCTCTGGAAAACCAGCATTGCCACTTATCTATATCTCTCACTAGAACTGCAAACAAGGTAATTTAAACCACCTTGCTATTAAACAAGAGACTTTAAATCCTTTTAAAGACAATAGCTCATGGAGTTAAAAAAACTTGGAAAGAAAAAAAAAGAAAAAGTGTAATAATAAAATATTTTATTATTTTATTCAGTTTTACAATACTTGCGCTTCCTGTCATTATCTTACTACAGATTGAACAGGAATTCATAAGAAATATCTCCTATAAGAAGAGTCCAGTATATTTTTGTGGTTCTTTCAAGACACTGAAATATATATAGGCCACTTTGTCCTACCACTTTAAACTGTGGGTATAAAATCCATGTAATATGGGAGCTGAGTGCAGCTTATTTTCACCCTGAAACTCTATTGCAGGCTCAGTAACAGGCTACACAGTAGTGAATAATAGCAGGGAAAGAAGTGGAAGGAGTAGTTATCAGACTGCTGGCAGTATTGCTTGCTAAATCCTAAACAGAACAAGGACCTTCATTTCGGTTGTTTCTGTTTATTACTTTGGATGTATTGCCCATTTAATTCCATTGCTGTACTTCTCTTCAATAAAGCATATCACACAGCTATGATTTTAAACAATTACATGGGCCACATATTTATAGAAAGCCAATCCCAGCAGGAGCCTGCAATGTTTCATAACAGCCTGTCTAAATGATTGCCTGGTGAAATGCTGACCAGAGTGTAGTCGATTTAATTTCTATTACATGCAGATGGCTCTCTTTGTGTGGTTTACTTTGCTGCAACAGCATTCTGTGTCAAGGTGACACCATACCAAATTACAGCAAGAATTAGCAAAAAGCTTAGTGATGTGCTTATTAGACTGTTTTATTTGGGAGTTAGTTGATTTTGGTTTTATTGACATCCTTGGGGAAAATCCAACGTGTTTTTTTCTCAAAATGTTTTGGATCTAAAATTAAAATTGCCAGAGATTATTAAATTATCCGGGCTCATCTGCTGTTTCCATCTGTTAATAGAAAGTGCAACTACATGCTTTTCCTCTTGATGATTGACATTATGTGGTTTACTTTGAAAATTGTCTAGTTGCAAGAGGCCATGCATTACAAACCTGAGACATTTCAAAAGCGAACATCATCAAAACTGCATTAAAAGATACCCCGTGTAGGTGTAACCTCACTTAGATATCCTCACTTACATGCAGGTTGATTTTCCAACCTTTTAAAAGTGGTTTTCTCAGGACCCAAGGGGAATTCAGTATCCAAATTCCATGGAAATTCAGTGGAAAATACAGCTGATGCAACTCACTGTAAATTTAGCAGCAGTGGAGAGACAGAGGTGCAATTCAGAGGTCTCCCAAGAAGGATCTGAGTACTTCTGGGTAATTTGAGCCACTTGAACCCTATTAGTCCTTGCCTGACCCTGGATTTAATTTGTCCAACTCAAAGAGCCCGTTGTGCAGCCTCCCATCGTGCTTGGTCTTTTCCCTTGGTGCTCTGTGCTGCGGATTTAACCACCATCCTCTTCTCCAGTGCTGACTGCAAGGGCACACCCTGTGCCAGGCCTTCTAATTAAATGTTTGCAATTAAGCTTTCTGGCCATCTCACTCTGTCCAACAGAGGGAATTGTCCTTTCATTTGTACAAAAGCTTTGAGGGTTGCTTTATAAGCTTCAGGATCTGTAGGCTCTCCTAAAACTGCTGGGGGTGTTGTAAACTCTCCTGTAACCAATGCATGCTTTCTCACTGGAAAAAAAAAATAGTTGTAAAGAATACAACTGAGAGTAGATAAAACTGGACACTTACTTTTTTTTTTTTTTTTTTATTTTGAGTGAAAACTTCATAAAATATAGGCATCTGCAATCAGGAGTCTTCAGGCCAGCCTTACTGGGTGTCATGGTACCAACTGTTGAGTTTTTCTGATTGATTGTACCAAAAGAGGAACTGTTTATTTATTTCTTTATTTGCTTTTAATCCATGCTGAGGAAAGGGTCTTTTTCCATCTTTTGTGGAAAATAGTAGATTTTCCCTCTGTCATGAGGCAGAGATGGAGTATTATGCCACAAATCAAATTACTGAAATGTAATTGAAAAAACAGCATTGCCACCCATCTATACCTCTCACTAGAACTGTAAACAAGGTAATTTAAACCATCTTGATATTAAACAAGAGATTTTAAAATCTTTTTGAAGAGCAACAGCTCATGGAGTTAAAAAAAAAAAAAAGAAAGAAAAAGTAAAAAATGTAATAATAAACTACTTATGTTACACTGAGAGAGAATTAACCAGGGATTTCTTGGTTTGGAGATCTAGAGAAGAAAAATCCACCTTGATAATTCCCAATTTCTTTTCTCAATTAATCATTATTCAGAGACTTCAAGCAATTCTGTCTTCCCTGTATATTGTGAATCTCACTGTAAACTATTGTCTTAATGAACTTGTACCATTTTATATAAATATATCAATCACATGCATGATTCTACCGGTACCTGAGGTAGCCATTAAATAATAACTTTTCTCAGGTACTAAGAATCAAAGGTTCTTTCATTATTTTCGCATATCTTGTATCCCATATAACTTGAATCAGTATACATCACCTGAAGTGTCCAGCTCTTCATCTTTTCTCTGGACCTCCTTTGAATCTATTATGAATATCCTTTTTTCTTCCCAGCCTCTTAGACTTCATGCCAGATGTTCCTGTGTAACAGTAACACTGGGCTCACTCCCCTCTCTAGGCTTAGTCTGTACTGTAAGCCTGACTTAGTTCAAATGTAAAACTTTCTTCATTATTTGTGAGGACGTACCTACATAAAAGCCATTGCAAGAATAAAGGTACAGATGAGGCTGAGGCTGAGGCAGTGCAGCTGATGTTTCTTTTTAAAGGATAATAAGAATCAAGTTGTGTGTGGACTTTGACTCTTCTTTTCCGTTTCCATCTAGCAGTCACTTTGCTAACCCAGTCCATTCTCATGAACCGTTATGTTTAAAAGCTCTCTGCTGCATGACCATACTTTGTTTTACAGTCTGAAAACCGTAAGTAAGGTGTCTTGATGTCCTGTTAATTCACTTTAAAGTTCCTGTGAAGGCAATATTGTGTGTGAGTGACACTGTGATGGCCAGAGTATATATCCTGGGAGAAATGTGAACAGAAAACATGTGCAATGATGAGCATTATCTAGAAAGTACCAAAAAATAGATAATGTAAAAGTAGGTAAGTAAATATAATGATTGCAGTCTTAAATTGAAAGCAGATGCAACTGTAAGTACTGTAAATAAATATACTAAGTAAATAAAATAGCAAATGAGATAATAAATATAGTTATCCCAAGGACCTTTACATTTCCGTGCTTTTAGAAAACTCTTCTGTACTTGTTACGCTATATCTATTTTATAGGGTAATATCTTATAACTAAAACAGGAACTCTGCATAATTGTCTATTCAAATATGTCAGTAAAAACATGCAAGAATGAAATCCTCTAGGACTATCTAAATTAAATACTGCAGTTTCTTATAACATTTCTGTGGAACCTTATTCCTTTTTTTAATAAAACTGCAGAAAGTTCCCATAGGGGGTCAATTCTAGAAAAACTCCATAGCATTGTATAGATTACTGTAGATATCCGCAGATAATAATAGCCATCCTATATAATCTTTCATCGTCATCCAGATCTCCATTTAGAGACTGAATATTTGGAAAAGTTTTATACAACTATAAATAAAATCAGCAGTTTCTGGGTCATGGCTTCTCTTTTCTGGTTCTCATGGTTCAGTTTAAATAATTTCTTTTCCAGTTTTCTCTTGTCTCTTAAAAAAAATATGTTCATGAAAATCATCAAGCTAATTCCTTACGAAAGCAATGATCTTCCAGAAGTGGGACTTCCTTACTTACTTAACAAATGAATCCAGCCCATTTTACTTTTTGAATAAATGTGCTTTTAGGGACTGTATCCTAAGTATGTTGATACGGGGTTTTCGTGTGTTGTGCAAGAATTAAGTGATGTTGATCAGGGGAGGCAAAGAAGAAGAAGGAAGTTATGAAATACAGTCAGAGATTTCTGAACGCCACGTGAAAAGAGGATGCTGAAAATCTAATAAAAGACAGGAACTGGGATCCAGGACAAAATTTTGTTGGAGACTACTGCAGGACCAGAACAAAACCCTGATAAAATAATTAGAGATTGGCCAGTCAGTGCAATTCAGATGGAAGGTGTAGAAAGCAGATTATCTGCACGCATCCAGGAGATGATAGAGAATCCAAAACAGTTCAGTCAAAGAAACTTGAGTACACAACAAAAAGCATGCTGTGCTGTCATGTTTGTCACAGCATATACAAACCAGAACAGTGGTCAGCCCCTGTAGAAAGCATGCACTGGTTTGAAAGTGCCAGAAGAGTGATCAGTGCATTGGCAGATGGGGTGACAAGAGCACTATTAATTTAGGAAGGATGACAGGATCTCAAGTCAGCCAAGATTTTGAGATCTGTCTGCACCCTTGTTCAAAGCCAATATAGAAATAAAAAAGAAAAAAATCTGATTTGTTTGCATAAAATCTGGAAGAAGGTAACTTATGAAACAGAGAAAACTCAAAAGAAAGCAGATGAAAATACAAGGATCTGAACATAACTTTTATCAGCCCTCTTTGTCTTGGAAAGAGAGGATGTGTTCCCTTTTCTCGCTCTCAGTCAAGAAACTTTCTGTTGCTTTCTACTTTGCAGCAAAGTTTATGTAGTCCCCTAGGGGAAAAAGCTTCTTTTTATCCCCACTGAAGCCTTGCCATGGATCGGCGTCCTGCCTTTGCCATGTGTCTCCTGACTTGCCCCAGCTGTCGGCTCCCTCTCTGTCCAGCCTGTGCTCGGATGCTTCGCCGCGGCTCTAGGGGTTTCCCGTAGCTGGTGGCAAGTGGCAAGCAAGCTGCACCCAGCTCCACACCTCCGGATGGACCAGAATGACTGGAACAGGAGTATCTGCAGGGATCAATGGGCACAAGAGCTCCAGAGCATGGCGGAATTGTCATTCCAGAAGAAAATGGAAGAGTTCTTAATTTTAAACTGAAGAGAGGCTTGCAACCCAAAGTGGTGTCAGTGATGCAGGGAACAATGAAAAGCAAGCGGACAACAATCAGAAAATAATCAGATACAGGGGGGGTTTGCAGCAGTGGAACAGAAGGACTAGGGACTTTAAACAGGACCTGATCAGCACTGGGCACCTGGCAAACAACTCTTAAAAAGATTGCTTTTTAGTGACAATTGTGAAAATTTCAAGTTGAATACAAACACGTGAGATATCTGATGCCTGAAGAAACACCGTTCCAGGTGTGTGGCAAAAATGCACTGATGTGAAGAGCAAGAAACTACATATTTCAATTTTATACAAAAAATATAAACCTGTCTAGATTCCAAAAGAGTATGATCTGCAATTTCTGGAATTCCTGTGAAGGATAAGACCCAGTAAAATGGATTGAATTTATTAGAGTAGCATGGTCATTACAGAACAATATTAGTCCTTAGCAATCCTAGATGGATTTTTTGCTATCAACGGCATTCATTCTGAGAAAAATATGTTTAAATTGGCATTTAAGGGTCATTTAAGGATTGGAATATATAATAGATGGTTTACATTGGCCCTAAATAAACAGCAAACATCAAGGAAATTGTCAAGGCTTTTGCTTGTGCCAAAGATTATAAAAAATCTCAAAGGAGACTATGTCAGTAAAATAGAAAAATCGGCTCCTTGGAATAAGTACAGATAAGCTTAGGCTTGGGGGGAGGGCGGGAAAGAAAGAGGTATTTGGCTTAATCTCAGACAGTAAGAATACATTTGTGAGATCTCATTTAATCAAATCCATTTTTGCTAGATGCAATGTATTTTAAATGAGTGTCTGGCAGATGGCAATAGTTTAGTGAACACCTCAACAGTTTTCTGTGTAGTATGGGGTAAATTCTAAGTATTTTTATCTTTAATCTAGCAGACTGGTAAGAAAAAGGTGTTGAAATAATTGTTTTACAAAAAAAGATGGCAGAGCAATATGGGTATTTTTGTTAGTACTGAGTCACAGTGCCACGCTATTAAAAAATTCTGTACGATCCCCAGGGAGCGCAGCAGCGAGAGACAGATCAGGCAGAAGAAAACACAAGAGACTGAGGTCCAGGAGCTTTTTCTGTTTTATAAAAAATGTAGTCTGTGTTAGCCTGGTGGGAAGCAGTTGTGCGTTGTCCCAAGGGTTAGCCTGCCAGCTGTGAGGCTGCCATTCGGAGCGGACCCCTGAAATGGTGACGTGTCTGAAGGGCTCCTGGGGCTGGGAGGCAAAGGCGCCCTGCAGAGGCTGCCTGGAGCCAAGCCAGAGGCACAGGGCACTGTGGGGTGGTAGGACCACAGCACGTGGCTCTCAAGGAGCTAAGGGGCTCCTTGCTGTCTGTCAACAATGATGTTTGGAGCTCTTGTGGGAAATGCATCAGGTAGTACTTCATGCTGTAGAGTATTCATAACTAATACTCCGTGCATGAGTATTTAGGTTGTTTACTGTGGTAACTATGGTACACCGGTAACCCAAATATTTCTGGTGATGTTTGGCAAGGACCAGGACATGTGGGATATGGGCCTTTTGAATGGCACTGGAAAGAACCAGGTGGAAGCATCTCCTGTTTTTCAGCATCTTCTGTGAGGTGGTGCAGGGTGACAATGTGTGACAAAGTGCTGCAGGCTTCCCTGTGCAGGTGGCTGCCAGCAGAACCAGAGAGCTTAGAGGTGATGAAAGGGGAAGAAAGTGGAAGAGCAATGAGAACAGAAACTGCTTGAGGTTCTGGAAAACTTCTGGAAAACTTCCTCCAGACAAAAAAACAACAACAACATAGTCAGTATGTGAATGTGTATAACATTTCTTGAATGCACATTCTTCTAAGGTCTAATTTTTGTTATCTACGAAGTGTGTTCCTTCTGCATCTAACCTCCTTACCTTCCTTCATGTCTTTTAGTGCTTTCATGTTCCTCTCCCCTTGTCTGGGTTACCCTTGTCCCTCATGTTCTTCTCCCCTCCCAAACTTTCTCCACTTCTCCAGGCACTGGTCATTTCCTCAAAGCCTTCAGCTTTGCACCATGGTAGTGACTTCTAGTTCAATGGTGACTTTTTAATGCTACTAACCTCTTTTAAATAGGGCAGAAGAGAAGGATATAGCATTTAGGCCAATTTTCTTCATTTCTTTCTGGGAAGAAAAATTGTGTGTTCACCCACAATGGTGTGTAAAGTTCAGGGACACAGTGCAAAATCAAACAGCTTAATGATTTCTCTGGCTGAAAAACTCTTGGATCATTTTTTTGGATATGACCAGTTGATACATTGCACATCCCTGTGTCCCAATGGAAAACAACATAGTCACAGGCCAGATTTGCAGCTGATTTAAATTGGCATGGTTTTATTTTATTCAGCTGAGTTTTGAACAGGGTTTAGCTATGTGTCCAGAACTTGGTATCTCTACATCCTGCTTCCTGCTATCAAAACATTAATCTGTAAATACATATATATATATATATTATATATATATATAATGGTATATTTTCAAATTAATAGGACAAGTAAGATTAAGATGAGACCATGTCATTTTTTATTCTATCATCAGTTTTATTGTTTATTTTTATTGCTAGTTATTAAAATGGAATATAGCATTTTAAGAATAGTTCAAATCTTATTTAATAATCATATTTCAAGCACATATAATTAATTAATTAACAAAAAAAAGGAATATAATTTTATCATGTTGAAATAAATTCTACACCCATACAATTTGCTTAGCCAAGATCCAGACAAAGTGTTATACGGGGTTCTAGGAGGGGGTTGTGCCATTAGTGTATCTGCCTGCTGGATCATCTAAACTTCAAAATATCATGCAGTTTCCTCCTCCTTCTCAGGGAGGTGCTGATGCCTCAAAGAAGTATCAGGCAAAATGATACCGTTATATTTTGTCAGGAGGCAGTTCTGTCCCTTTCAAATGCTCAGCAACCCTTATTTTTGTAGAAGAATAGGGTCTGCTTTTTGTAACCAAAGTTCATACATTTTCAATTCTTATTTTCTATTTCAGTCCATAACTGTCCCTTTTTGACTTCAGGATCAGCAATCAACTGCATGTTGTCAGTTGCTGAGTAAGAAGTGGGACCACTAGGAGTAGAAGGCAAGTATTTAAACAACAGGGAGAGAGCTCTCTTTGTGTAATGTTTTTAGAGCTCGTTATTAGCTTTAGACAATTCTTTAAAACTGAGAAGATGGATTCCAAACTGTAGTGAACGAAAACAAGGAGTCTTGGAACAACCTCCCCTCTTACTTGTTCTTACAAACCATTACAGGCTAAGTTATGTCTTCCGTGAAATATGAGCAAATTTCATAGCCATAGGAGCTAGGCATGCAGAAAAAGGAGGGAAAAAAATCCTGGTTTACTGACTGCAGCTTGATTTTTTTCTTTTTTTTTTTTCTTTCCCTGAAGAACAGCCCACACAAAATAAAAGCAGTGTTTATCTGTTCAGATGCAAAAAAATTATCATTATTTGCCATGAGAAAGTCAATATGCCCTGGAGAGAAACTAAGCTAGCAAAAATTGTCTGATGTCCTTCTTTCCCACCACCATGGGAAAGCCATCATTAACAATCTGGTTTTGTTACTTTCCAATCAGGGAATCAAAGCGTATACCCTCACGTTCGTCTCTGGTAATACCAAGCTCTTAGTGAACATCATACAGTTAAGGTTGCCTTTCCAACCATGCCTATTTATGAAAGAAGTCACAGTAAAGACACGTGGATTTTCTTGTACATGTCAGTACTTTAAGGGTCATTACATAAGCTGGCACCAATGTCTTGGCTTTTTAGTCTCTGAGAATTGTGGTGACCATCTGTAAGATCTGAATTTTGCAGCTGTATTCAATAAGACACTGTTGGACTAAATCTTGGAAAAAAGTGGCTAATGCCAAACCGTCTATCACTGTCAATTTGGCTGTGCTTTAAACTTACAAATATAAATTTCCCTGAACAGCTGGGAAACAATAATAAAGTCAAATGTCTCATTAAGCAATACATGCTTCATCCTAATGAATGTATCACATACAAGGTAAAGGATGAAGCATAATTAATGACACGCGTGATAGCACAGAGATTGTCTGGACCATACTGGCCTGTCTTTCAACTTTAACTCTTACAAGAAAGTAGTTGCTTTACATAAAAAGGGCGAGTTCATCTGGGGCTTGTCCAAACCAGCATTGCCAAATAAACTGAATTATGACAGTAGTGTCATGCAGATAACAACTCACTGTAAACTGGTCTTACGTAAGGTCATTAGACATGAGAAAGTTTCTAATTTGCTTTGCAAGGCAGATAGGGGAACTGCGGTCAAAATCAAATGCAGCAAGTGCCTTCAAATAATTCAGGCTTAAACCAGTTCTTGACTCCCTGAAAAAAAAATAGCATATAGATAACAAATCTTGTAAGTAGTCTTACTCAAATCAATGAAATTTAAGGCTGTCAAATGTCTACAAGAAGGTACGAATGGCGCTGATCCTAAATCATTCAGTACCAATGACACTTTTTCTATTGACTTTATGGCCTTATGTTTAGATGCAGCAGTTTTTTGCTTTCTGATGGTTAAAGCTAAAGAAATCAATTATAACATAAAAACATAATCTAGTAAAACTCATCAGGGGAAAAAAAACTGAGTGAAATGGTCTTGCTTAACATAAAAACTTGCATTGGCAAATATTTGCTATTGCACCATTTGAGTTGCAAATCTTACTTAAAATAGGGGAAAAATTAACATTAGTAGATGGGAACATAAAAGCTAATGTCATATTGATGTTATTATTTCTTTTCAATAGGTGTTTATATTATGTAGCATATTTTTTGAAAGCATTATTACTATTGGAACTTAATTAGTAAGCTTAGCCTATAGTGTAATGTTAACTAAAATACAGAAATGCATAGTAATTAACATTATATATATTTTCAGCATTAGATTTATTTATTCCATTACTGAAGTATCCTGTTCTTATTATAAAACTGTTACAAAATGCTTCCTTTGTAAATGTTGCAAGTTCAAACAAAGCAAGAAGTCTAACTTTAAAAAAATAGAAATATAAGCTTTCCTAGGAGGAACTGCAGCTTGCACTAATTGTTCAGGTTGTTCCAAAACATGCAGCTTGAGGTACAGTCCTGACACAATTTCATTTTATAGCAAAGGTCAAACAAAAAATGTTTAAAAAACATTTTGAGATATATATAATCACGCCTCAAATATGTAATCAGTGGAGATTGTTTCTAACTGAGCCAAAACCAAACCTGGCATTAATGATGGTAAAATTTTGCAGTACAGGCATTCTGACTCTGACTAATGCAATGAAGAAATCTTTCATTATTCTCCAGTTTTCTCATGACAGTCTTCATATCCCTGGAGTTTTGATTCTCACCAGCAGCCCGATAGTCCCTCCAAGCCAACCTGTGATTTCCTCTCCCTTCCGTGTAAGATCTGCTAACTGTTAATTTAAAGAAGTAGTTTACTGGGGCTTTGATATATTCTCCTAGCTCTCTCTCCCCTGCCCCCTTTTTTCCTTTTAGGCATGTATAGCCCAAAGCACCCTTCCAGGCAAAGACGTGACAGAGAAGCAGAAACAGTCTGTGCGGAGCATCTGTTTGGGAGCCTTCCTAAAGGCAGATTCCTGCTGACCGCTGATGGAAATCATCTGCGGGAGAGCGGAGGGCGTGAGTCATGTGACCTCTTGGGGCTTAATTACCGAGAAGTAAATTGCCTGGGTCCCTCTCCCTCACCGGCTGCTTTTAGAAAACAACAGGCGAAACGTGAACAAAGGAGGCAGTTCTCAAATACCCAGATATGAACGAGCAGCTCAGCTTCAGGCGTGTGCGTCTCTAATTTGTATGTACCTGTCTGATGGCGCACTTATGTCTGTGAACAAAAAGCATTTTAAAAAAATGTGAGCATCTATGTTTCTACACAGCATGAAAGCAGGTAGTACAAAGAGTATTCACAGTTTACAAACCAGAGGATAGGTGTCGGATATAGTTGATAGACAAAAGTAGCTTTAATATGTCAAATCTTGTGGAGGAAGCCAGCACGATCGTCTGTGCAAGAGTTTACCCCAACAGCATAGTTAGAAATAAGCATGCCTTTTTTCTAAATAAACCAAAACTCTTGTGGCTTAAGATACCATCAGCAGCACTTTACAGGGCCAGCATTGTATCAAAATAACTGCAAAACCTGGTAAAGGAAAGACATATAACCATGATTAACGTGTCCATCCCATGCAGCGCAAAACGAAGCTTCACCAGGTACTGGGCTAGCCTTTCTGTCCATAGCCCAGGGGTGAATACATAGGTATTGCTTTTGCTACATTAATGTTAAACAAGAAAACTATAATTATCTTGCATAGCTGTACTTCTGCATTTAGAAGAAGCATGTTTTAGCTAATAAAGAAACGTGCCTTTCTGGTGGAGCAGGGAAGGTTTTTGTTCAGATCTCAGTATCAATAGCAAGGATGCATTACAAAAAGATTGCATTTCTCTGCAGTTACTACACAACTGAGATGTACTTTGTGCATAGTAATATATGAATACATTTAATCTGTATCTGTTGCAAGACTTTTCTGAAGCAACATCACCACATATGAGCACAGTACATATTTTCTGTCAATCTTTCCTAATGGCCTCCATATTGACAAGAAAACAGATGTACCAGACTAAGGGAATTTCTGTGGTTTGCTGCCAGGATGAATATAGCAATTTGGTGACTGTCCAAGAGTATTAAAAATTAAGAGCTTAGAAAAGTCTTTCGTATGGCAATATTTGAGATAACACAGTGTTTCCTGTTCCTAACGCAGGGGGACTGTGTGGTAGCTGTTGACAAACAGTCTTTTTGTACTGGAAACCTCTGTATTATGTCTGGATTTTGAACTAAGTTCTTCCACGCATTAGCACAAAGATGTGCCATGTGGCAACAAAGCAAGCACATCAGTAATTCATAGTTTCTGGGCTACACAGCATGACTACATAGTATGCGATAGGGCTGGGACCCTGTCAGATAGATGAAAGCTAAAAATGACTGTAGTGGGGAGTGACTCCAGAAAGGACAGGCTAGAGGTCAGGCTGGAGAAAGAAAAAAGGTCTGCAGGAACCCCAAGGTAGGAGGCTGATAGGGAGAAGCTTCTTTTTTTTCAAAATGCTGGAAGGCAGTCTGAAAGAAAGGCTGAGAGCACAGAAGCTGGACAGTGGCCCAGGCTGACTCCCAGGTCCTCACGGGGCCCTCAAACGAACAGGCAACATTTGGAGCATAGACATAGCCAGAAGGTTGAGGGACGTGATTATTCCTTTCTATGTGGCACTTGTGGAGTCACATCTGGAGTAGCGTGTCCCATTTTGGGCATCCCAGGACAAGAGAGATGCTGACAAATGGTGGGGGTCCAGCAGAGATCCACCAAGATGGTTGGGATTAGACCATGTCATGTACAGAGGGGGCTGGGGGAGTTGGGTTTGTTCAGCACGGAGAGCAGAAGGCAGAGAGCATCTCATTGCTGCCTTCAGCTCCCTTGGGTATGAATGTTACAGGGAGGACAGAGCCAGACTCTTCTCAGAGGTGCAAAGCAAAAGGATGAGACATAAAAGTCACAAATTGCAGCTAGGGAAACCCTGCTGGATATGAATCCGCAGATGAAGTGATTAAGTACTGTAGCAGGTAGCCCAGAGAGTTTGTGGGCTCTCCATCCTTGTAGGCATTTGGTGCTGCATTAGACAAGGTCCTGAGCAGCCTGACGTAACTTCAAAGTTCGCTGTGCCCTGAGCACCTCACAGGACCATATGGCCTCCAGGGGACCTAATCCAGCCTGAATTATTCTGGTTCTGATATGCACCATTTGGAAAGCAACAAAAAGTACCAACCAAGAAATAAATACTCGGCAGAGAAAATCATGGAGCCCAGTGAAACAGAGCATTCACTAAACACTTAGCCTGTACCATACTCCCCAGTGTGTAAATGGGGAATGAGCCTTACTACACGTGGTATCCAAGGGGGTAAATGTCTCAGCAGGTCGGGTGAGGTTTGCATTTGTTCTCAGTTCAGGGAGGAGGCACAGGGAGTAAAGCACTTTTGGAAACTTGCCATATTTATTGGTAAGTCAGTCGTTATCTTATTTTTACACTTCAATACCAGAAATAAAACACCTTTATCTTCAGCTCACAAAGTTAAACGCTGCCTGGTTCTGTTTCTGGTTACGTTTCAAATGGGGATCAGGCAGCTTTGAGGGGAGGGTCACCAGCTCTAGTTTGGCAAAAATGAAGGAAAAAAAAATGCATTTTCAAATTCGTAATATTCAAATAATCTGAGTATTTGTACTGCAGGTTGCTTGTTGCAGTATCTCTGTGTTTGCTGATGGAAAGCCTAAATAGGATCTTGGCTCTACTCTGGACACAAGTGCAGATGTAGAAATTGTCTGTAGACAATTCTAATGTGTCCAAAGGATGCTAGCCACAAGTGTATTCAGTTATTTCATCAGTATTTAGTCTATTGTTTACCAAAAATTGACAGATAAAGGGTATTAGAAATTGTGTGTTTATAATTTCTGGCCCTATATCTAGCTATTTTTCAAAGGAAAAAATCACGAAGAATCTGTAACGATTTCCTTCCATTTTGTTTCTCAGTCGGGTTTTGTTTGGGTTATTTATTTAGTTATTTATTTTCTTTCCCCCTCAACCATACTTCTTTCAGGAAAATACTCATGAGACATATGTTTTGAATGCTTTCGTTTAACCTTAGCTGACATGACCATCTCGAGAACACATGCACACTTGCAAGCTTATAAACCCAGTGTACATGCTTTGAAAGACACATGTATCACTTCCAGACTGTATTTCAAAAAGCTTTTTGAGCTCTGCAGTGCTTTACTGACAGCCTGGTTTGGTGTCTTATTCTTTAATTCTGTTTTGTTTGAAGACTGGTTTCCTTTCCTGTCTTTTGGTTTTCTCATTTCATAAGCCAAAGTAGTTCTTCAGCTCAATTTATTTCCTTTCTTTGTTAATGGAAAAGTTTTTAAATGTATATGTTCCTATTTGTAAAATAGGCTAGTGTTTATTGTCTTCAGTTACAGTAATCCATGTTGTGAACTGTAGCCACTTACAGTCTTATCTCCTGCTTACTCCAAACCTTTATTACTGGCACAACTCACATCAACACCATTTGGGGGACTGAGGCAAATATATTTTTGGCTTAGGGGTCAGTTTGGAAATGCATTCTTGAAGTTTTGAGGGTTTTCCATTGAAGACTAGAACAAGCAAAAGGACTGTTCACTTGCATGCATGCTACTCATGTGAGTAAAGGATTTTAAAAGGTCTGTTTCTCTTTTGTAAATCAGAATTATGTGACCAAAAAGGAACTGTGGATTTTATCCTTGTGCTGAACATAGTGATTCCATGGTCTTAAGTCTGTAGCTTTGATTAAACTTTATTAAAACCTTTAATTAACTTTATTAAGCTACATGAGGACTTAGAGGTAGAAAGCATTGTTGGTCAGGAAAATCTTTTCCTCAAAGTCTGATAAAAGCAAAAAGGTTGATAAAAGGAAATGTTTTTATGAGAGGATGAACATATTCACAATAGCAATTATTTCTGTCAACCACGGCTAAGTAAAATATGGTGTCTATTTTGTGAAAGACATCATTATCAAACAAAGCTATTATTTTCTGCTTCAACATCCAACAGTGCTTGGATACGTTAATGGCTTGTACTGAATGCAGATCATTTAATTCCAGATCCTTTTGGTTTTTATAGAAAACTGGCAAATGGAGCAAATATAAAACACTTTTCTGGCAACAAAACCTTGTTATGAGTAGATACGCATAAACATCCAAGAAGTTTCTCTTGATGGAGTTCCTCGCTAAACATTCCAGCCTTGTGGAAGAGGGTCAGGTCCTATGGAAAATGGGCAAGAATCTGAACCAATAAACCCCATAATTCTCCTCAATGCGTGGGAGGCCAGACCTGGTGATGGGAAAGACAAGTTACTTGGTGTCAGCTGGGGTTGCTGGCACCAAATGCAACATCTCCTGATAAGCAGAAAATCCTCCTTGTCACCAGAACCCTGCATATATTGCAGCTACCACTAAAATGACTTTAAGGGTCACAATTCACTGCAGACAGCCTTCTAGAAAACACTCTTATTGAAAGCTCAGGATATATATATGGATCCCTTTTAACAAAACATCCTGAAGCAGTGAATCCCATCTTTTTCTTTTCCATCTATGCTCATTTTTATGCTTTACTTAATTCACATTTTAAGTGAATCATTGAATTTGATAGATATGAAAATACTCTCTTTTAGCTGTATTTTACTAATAAACTGAATACTTCAGCTTTATTCCTTAACTTAAAAAACAAACCTGCCATCTGGGACATGATTATTATTTTTCATAAAATCTAAGTAGTTTAGTGCAGTAAGAGCCAATTAGACTCTTCTTTTGTTTAAATCCTGTCCTAGAGCTAAGAGAAGTCTTGGCTACACACTAAAACCTCTAAATCAGAATCTCCTTTAGTTAACTTCACGTATGCATAGGGAATTTCAGTAGTGATGAAAAAATCTACATGTTCATGTTCTGTTCATGACAAAATCCACATGTTCATCTCCTGTTTGTTGTTTTGTTAAAAGCGCAAAGAAATGTGAATAACAAACTATGAAGATGTAAAATGGATAATCCAGCTATTGCTTCTATCACATGGTAGAGCAGGACATCAGGATTTGTTTGCTTTTGGTCACGAAAAATAACGTTTCATTAATCCTGTGCATTATTTGTGATTAAATCACGCTGCAAAACACTGACACATACAAATACACTTACTGGCCTCCCCACTCACACTTTTCAACTCAGAGAAGAGATTACGACGCATTACACACAGCAAATGCTAACTGGATCATTGAGGGCACTTATGGGACCTGCTCAAGCACTACGGTGAGAGAACAGGTCATTTTTTCCTCCCCTGTTTCAGACCGAATCCTGTCACAGATTGGTGACATGTAGCAGCAAATTCCAAAAAGCTTGAAGAGAGAAAGAGATATTATGAAAGACGGATCTGTAGACCGATTTGTCGCCTGTGATGGCCCACCTTTCAGGACATCTTCCAAGGCTTATATCTAGTCCAAAGCTTTTAGGACAGAAGGGGATCTGGAAAGGCAAGGTTTTTATAGCCAGAATTACAAGCTGACCCAAGGGAGTTTTCTTTCCTGGAACTGGTGAACATGGGATTGACTGATTGCATCAGTGAGCAGATTGCTGAGTGCTGAATATGTAACAAATAATGTGGGATAAATTCATCCGCTTCCCCAGATGATCTATACCAATCCAAATGAATGATAGTATAAGAAAAGAACAGTAGTTGGCATATTTACAGGAAATTTGATCTATTACTACTTCTAACTTACAGAGATTTTGCATTTTTGGGCTACAAAAATAAGGCTTAAAAGTGCCCTTAAAGCAGCCTTAAAGGTGCACATTGGAAGCCCCATGCAGATGTTGGCTTTGGCCAGCACGAGAGATGGAGCATGGACTAGCAGAGCTAGAGAGATGGTTGGGGTTTATTCACCTAGTCACTCAATGGGGCACTTGAATTTTCTGGATTGCAGCAGAGTCACTGCTAGTCTGAGGACACGTTTAAGTTCCTTGTGTTTATAGGTCCCCTGTTTAGCAGTTACATGTCGTGCTTTCATCTATGAAACTTGTGCATGTTTTCCTGCTTGAACTGATGCTTTGAAGTAGCCCATTTAGCCTCATGTGTCATCTCTGCCACCTCTGAGATCCCATGGGATGGACTGGTCACTGCATTGATCCCGAGTTTGTTCTGTATGCTACTTTTCCATTACGGCCACTGCATACTGGATTGCTGCTAGCAAAATTTAACATTAAACTGTTACAAATCCCATTCCATATCCTCCTTGGTAAAGCAGTGTTTCATCTGAGGTCTTCAATATCTGGCATGACAAGTTGAAAAGGTAATCCATTATTCATTTGAGTGATATTTTACTCAAATATATGCATAGGACAGCTAAATTCTG
Source organism: Platalea leucorodia (assembly GCF_965183815.1). Lineage (NCBI taxonomy): Eukaryota > Metazoa > Chordata > Aves > Pelecaniformes > Threskiornithidae > Platalea > Platalea leucorodia. Next base: position 66,793,135 of record NC_138827.1, read on the forward strand.
CACAATCCTTGAATTTTTCACAGCAGTTGTGTTTCTGTCAGGTGTCTGGCAGCCAAGAAGATGACCATGGACCAGCACATGCTGTTGCCTAATGTAACTGAATAGGTCCTGAATCTGGGAGTTTCTTGCTTTCCCTAAAACAAGATGATCACCTGGAAGGCAGTTTCATCATCCTGAATTTCTTGATTTACATCAGCTGACAAAGCCTCACGCAGGTAGGTGTGAAAGCATCTGGCAAACAGTTCTGTGCCAGACTGCTGGGAGCAACGGCTAAGTTATCCACTGGATACAGGGGCAGGAGCCACGGACAGATGGCAGCGAAGTGCTTAGGATGGGAATCTTCTCTGTTCGTCTGCAGAGCACTAATTAGACATGATAGATAGTCGGGGCTGTATCAGTTGCTGATTGTTCTTGGATTTTCTATTTGGGACAGAAATGTGCTGCCTGCTGCCCCATACCTCTAACACAGCATCCTCTCAGCAGTCCTAGAGGTAAAACGTGAGGCAGCTTCTGTTGGTGAACTCCTTGTCCCAGGAATATGATAGTGCTCTGTGGGAGCACCCATCACAACCACCGACAGTCATTTTACTGAGTACATTTTGCTATTTGCTTGCCTAACTAGATGAGGGAAATTGCTTCATTCTGCTCTGGGGTGTAAATCTGTGATAGTTTTATCAGTATCATGCAGTAATCTGTAACACTGTAAACAGCACAGTACATAGCTGCCTATTTCCAGAGCATTCAAAGGGCCAAAACGTTACATTTTTATGTGCAGTTGGTTAGATCATTCTCGCAGTTTCCTCTCTAAATAACGTTTCATTGCAATTTTTGTTTCTCCAGACATCCTCCAGTTGCTAGTGAGTATTAATTTAATTAAAATACAATTCTTTCCTAATAAGAGTGAGACAGTCAAATCCATGATCTAACAGTGCCAGGGATACTATTTGTTGACAGTTCTATACTAGTGTACTCATTAAAGAATAAACAGTTTCAGCTGATGAGCTGTGGATTGTGAGATCTGTTTGTCCCCTGTGAACTTTTCACAGTTAGGGGAATGCTCGCTCTGTCCTTTGTTCTGCCACCACAGTAGAAAATTGTTTCACAAAGCTCTTTAGCAGTAGATAATTGGGTTCTCCAGTCTATAATTTCCTCTCAAAAAGAACAGAGATCTTAGAGAGCAGAGATTAATCTCAGAGATCAATTATATCTATTAAAAAAATGTATCCTATGGATTTCTTTTAATCATGTTGTTCCACTGTTTGAGGCACTTATGGTACCAAAACAGAATTCATGGCACTTGGCTTACGTTGTTTCTTCTCCTTCTGTTCTGTCATCTGAGTTAAAGCTAGTCTTCATTTCTACCTTTTATGGACAATTTTATTTATCTCACAATTTTGTGAGATGAATAATAATTCTTGGACGATCAGAACAGCTCATCAGATAAGCTTCCCTTTAGCCTTAACATCCCTACATGTGCTTCCAGGCCCTGGGGACCTTTCTGGCTAGGACAAGCACCTCTGGGCTTGCATTGAGCTGAGCTTCTGATAGCCCTCCACACAGGAAAAGGAAAATTTAATTTGTTTCAGTGTGACTGTTCTCATTTACATGATTGACTGGCAGGCTTCATAAAAGCAGGGATTTAGCAAAGAAACACTTAACTGTACCTCATATGTTGAGATACATCTGTATTTTGAATGAGAAAAATGTGATCTGAATATAAATGCTAAAAGACGTGAATCCTTTCCCTGTGTATCTGTGTGACTTCCCATAAACACTTATGACACAGCTCTTAGTATTATGAAAGTAGCCAGGCAGCCAAGATACAATCTATCAAACCATCCAAGAGGATATATACAAGCAAGATAGATATCATCTGGGTTTCTTTGATGCAAGACCATGCACATGGTTAAGTGCCTTCACAGGCTATATATAGCGCAGGAGCTTCTGACTCACGGAGAAGTTTCAGTCGTGCAAACAAGGGAAAAAATACTTTTCAGTCTGGATTGCTTTTAGCAAACAAATTGCTCCTAAGAGACACAATTACTTAAGCCCCAACAACCCGAGAGCTGTCAACTTTGATTAGTAGAGGTGTGAACCTACATTCATATGGGTCCAACAGAGATAACCTGTATGAGAAGTCACGTACAGGGGTTGCTGTAGGGGCATTGGAACTATGTACTGAGATGCCGGTAAGTGAGATCTCAGAGCATATGCTTTTGAGCAGGGTGAATCCTAATATAAGCATGTACGTGATGAAGAAAAAGCTTGGAAGGGTTTCCTTAGCTCTACATTTTAAGATATAATAGAGTAAAAAAAGTGACAGATTGAAGAGTAAAAAGTGAGCAATAAGGGTAAAGCAGGCTTTTCACACTAATTCAAAAGAGAAGTACATGCTTAAAAAACTGAAAAGTAATTGCCAAATTAAGAAGCTACAATTTTAAGTGCAATATATATGGTATATAAAATATATTTCAGGTCTGGACATGTACTGCTCCCCTTGTGTCCCAGCTTTACTGAAAATGTCTCTTTCTGCATATTAACCAGGCTGTCTCCATTAAAGCACAATCAGGTAAAATTCCATATCCACAAGGAATCCTTGCATGAACCTTTCAGTGAGAACTACCTCAGTTAATTACATAAAATCATATAAATACTTCATAAATCACTTCACCTTCTGAATTAAGAAAAACTCCTTCAGGACATACATTGTAAATTAATTTAATCCAGTAAAGTGGTCCATGGCTGAAGTGCATTTCCCAGCACTCTTTAAAAGTAAAGTCAAAGAGCATTTCTTTTTCAGATGAATCAGTTACTAACTCTGGGCATTCCGTGAATGATGTGGCACAGATTTTGTCATTCCTGGTACAGAGTTTTTGAATGATGCATTGAAAGATCATAAATTCTAATATTCATGTTTTATTATCAAGTATGTCTTATTTTTTTCCCCAGTCCTTCATTTATTTCCCCATTCTAAAATTTCTTATAAAGGATTTGAGTTTATCCTGCAACTCCAAGCTTTTTTTTTTCTTTAATATGTTTTCCACCAACTCTCTGTGGTCAAGAACTGCAAGGTCCAGGACTTTAATTCTCTTATCTCTTGCCTTATGCATACATACAAACAAAACCTGTTAACTAGCAGAAAGAGGTCCAAAAAAATGAAAACATACTTCATACTTGTGTCTGCTTGGTTTCTTTCCTCCCTACAAAACCAGAAATATGAGAGACCCGTTCCATGCATTTCTATTTGACTAAGGCAACCATTCCCTGATTAATATAATAAAACAGGCTTTCCCAGGGGACAAAGAATCAGGCTAACAAAATAAAAATACAAAAGAAATGTGGGGGATGGGCAACTGGTGTCAGCACTATTCAACTATTTCAGGTCTGTGTTACAATATTTAAAACACTACAGTAGTATCTTTAATTGCTTAGCATTCTTATATCTTTTAAAAGAGAAAATGCTCTCTGCACTCTAGCATAAAAGTGCCCCTCATTAATTCTGACTTGTCTTATACAATGTGTTGAGTACAAGCATGTCCGAGATAGAACAAAACTATTCACCTATTAATGTTAGTCCTTGTGCACGCAGAGAAACTTAAAAAAGAAAACCAAACAATTTTTCCATTATTGCAGAATGAGCTGTTAGTAAGAAAAGTCAATACATTAATGTGGATGGCATGAGTATACTATGTGCAATAGATGGGGAAATGGAAGCAAGAGTAGATACTGACCACCTGTGCACAAAAGAGTAACATTAATTACCTATTTGTACTGTAGAACTAGAGATTAGTTTTCTGGTTGAATGGTAGTTATGAAGCTTCCCGTGCCTTTCCAAAACACATTTATAGAATCAAAAAACTGCTCACGATAATGAAGTTTCATGCCTAGTTGACAATATTATCATGCAATTAAATCTGTTTATAAAAGCTGTGAGTGCATATTAGGAATGCCACTGCATATTTGACCCCAAAAATCATGTAAAAAAGGAAGAAGTATTTTTCTTTTTTCACTTATTTCCATGAAACCGCACATATCAGTATGTCATTCAGTAAGAAAAAAGGCATGCGTTTGTTGGAAACCATCAATGATATTCAAAGGGCTGACAGTCATTGTTAGTTTGCTAAATTAAGTTTCCAGCCATTTGTGTCTTTACTGTGCCTTTGTGTTTCCCCTGGTCTGATTAAACATTTACTTGGAACTTTGTGAAGGTAAGCTTGTTTTTTTTCTGTACTATGAACAGCTCATTCTTTGTTAACAATAGCAAATCAGTGGAGGATGGTCACAGAGTATAGACAGCATCTTCTTCACGGTGTTGCTGCAGAGGTGGCAGCTGTAAGATGGCTGGGTCCCAGGAAAAGTGTCTTGCATCCATCCACCCACACAGCAGAGGTGTCTGGATGGATTACGCCCTCTTGCATGGACAGCTATAATGTGGTTCTACATTTCCAGTGAAGAGAGATCACATTACGATGTTCAACAGATCAAGCAACTGCTCTGTCAGCATGCATGATTACCTTCTGCGGTCTGGAGTATCTCCCAAACCCAAGCAATACACCTGTCTTCTCTCCGACCTTAAAACATTGCCTAGATTCTTTAAAGTGACAAGTGAGCATGAAGCACCACTGTAGAGAATAAACTAATTCAAGCTAAAGAGGTGGAGTGCTATTAGAAAAATATTGGTTTGTGTTGAATAAGGCAGATCCTAACAGGATTATGAATGTCATTCTTCTTTTTTCAATTTTGAAGAGTGAATAGTGTTGATGCTTCCTGGAAACCAGAAATCCCTCCAGACACATTGAATTCCAACTCATCTTTATCTTATTAAATAACTAATCCATATCCAACCATCCATATCAACAAAAAAAGTGCTGAACACAAGCAAAATAACTTTTTGTACTGCAAATAGGACTTTGTTTTGGACTTAATGGTATCCTTCTCTGCAACAGTCTACAGAGGATGTGAACTCCGATAGCCCCCATTTTCTGAAAAAAGTGAAACACACATTTAATGTAAATGTTTTGCTTTCAGTTTGGAGCTGTGCTACCCAGGCAGTGCCAGACGACACTGTAATGGATACACTTATTCCTATCTTTTCTATTTGAAAAAAAATTAATAGATTTTTGTACATAAGGTGTGCTCTCCCTGCAAAATAGGAAAGTGAGGCAATGGAGCGCGGAGGAGCCCAGTTCTGTAGTAAAAACAATGTTGCCCTGCCTCCCAAGTCTTCCTGTGATAATAGGGTTTAGAAGCTTCCACCTCAACCCCAATGAATGCTGAAGAACATTTCTAAGTAAGTGCTCTGAGCATAATCATCATGTGCCAGACACCTATCCTGGTCCCTAAATGCCTAGCGTGTTTGCATTGAGAGGGTTTTTCAGAGGTTTTCAGAGACTTAGGATGCAGCTTCAGTGAGAACACAGTGACCCGTGTGGTGGTTCCAGACAAGCAAATGAAGTGCAGGAGGACAAAGTACAGCTTTATCCTCAGGCAGCCAAAAGGCAGAGTTTGGGCACAGCACTGCATGAATTAAGCTGTACTGCTTCTGATCTGAGCTGGGACAGTTATCATGCAATAGTGTTGGATGTGCTAGCTTAAATCCAAAGAATCTGTGAGCCTCGTGCCTCGTGCTGGGCTTCAGGTGGGACAAGCGGCTTGGCTTTGTCTGTGCAATTTTTATGCACTTTTTTGCTTGCTGCTGATCAGAGTTACTGTTGAGTTGAGGATGCTTTTAGCCTTTTAGCTTGAACTGCCCACTGCCAAGAATGAAAATGCAACAGATATCTTCACTCAGATTAACTTGTTCTATGTCACATTCTTTCCTCATTGGAAAGGTTATTTCGACATCTTGCTGATTTGTTGCATTTGCTTTCTCTTGCTCACTGTGTCTGCTCTTCTTAGCACAGGGAGAGGCCATTGCTTTGCTTCATTAAAACATTTACTGCAAGAAGGCTGAGATCACTTTCCCAAGCTGTATTAGTTGGAAAGCATTGGCTGTGTGTTAAATGTCCCAGCATTCATTCTCTGCTTTTACTTAAGGACAACTTTAAGTGATGTGGTCATATATAGACTAATTGCTAGCCCTATAGCCTCTTCCTAATGGTGTATAGACTCTTTGCCAGTATGGTTAGAACACTTCTACTACAGAACCTTTTTCGTTTACCCAGTTATTCATTATTCTGTATGCCTTATTTAATAAATTGCATTTTTTTCAGGTAGCAAAGGTTCACAAGGATAACAATGCATTTTAATGACTGATTTGGTAGGATAAATCCTAAGAAATAATCTCTGCAAGAATTTTGTCACCGCAATTGTCAGTTTTTAAGGACTTTGATTCTTTAAGAACTTGAACCAGATTGCACAATCTGTTGTTTTAACTCTGAATCCATATTTTCTTCAGTCCCACTCCCCCCCCTCCCAGGCAGCAACTGTAATGAATAGGTCTGATTTACAGATGGATAATGAGCAAGTAAAGGTCTTCCTACTGCTGCTGTCTGCTGGTCACTGAAAATTCCACTTCAGTCTTCCATTTAAAACAGAGCGAGCTGCAGAAAATAAGTGTTTCCATGAGAAACAGAGAGGGAAACAGCTGTCATGGAAAAAAAGAGACACCAGTAAATGAAGAAGCTTCAAAAAAGAAGCTGGCTATCCTCTTTTATCAGATAAAGAAACAAAGAATATTTGCATCTCTCTATAGTTAAGGTAAATTAAAGAATATGCTTTTATAAAAACTTATCCAGTCTTATTTCTTTAGTCTTCCTCTTTCTGATCAAGGAAATAATGTCTTTTCTTAGTGTCCAGAAGTTTCAACTCTCATCCCACCATGATTAAACTCAGAAACGGTTATATGTTGTATGTGATATTCTACTCCAGTTTTACCAATCTCTTTTCTCCAGGATCATGTTTTTCACCCCCATGAAGATGGACCGATGTGATCAAGAGGAGTGAGAGCAAATAAAATCTGTGTAGTGCATATGACATGTTGCAGAGTACAGGTAGCAAAGAACTTTCTGCTCCTTTTTGGTTGCAATTTGTGAGACCGCCAGAAGAGGAAATCAAATCATGCAGTTACACTTGCTGCGTATGGAGGAGCTGTAGAGCAAATAAAAGTTTTCCTGAAGCAGTAGGCAGTTCTCTAATGCTGTCATGTCTGCTCCTATCTTTTTTTCAAGACAAGAGTTACAATTTATGCACAAGGAGAGCAAGCAAAATTCCCTAGATTTGTAGAAGTAATGTGCTAAGGCCCATAAAGATAGGTCTTAAGATCCCAGATACAAACTAACGTGTATCGATTCTTAATAAAGTAAAAATTGGATGCAATGTTGTGTTTCCATTCTTTGTTACTGTGTCTTCCCAAGGAGATAAATTTGAATTCAAATGCAAAGATAATTCAAGTGGGGATTTCAGTTTGGTTTCCAATAATCCAGTGTTTGGGGAACGCTGTCCTTTATTTGAAATTGAAATGCTTTTCTTACCAAACACACAAGGTATTATTTCATCCTACAAGGCAATACCAATGTCAGAGTGGATGTTTATATATTGGAAATGACCTGTTTTTTAAAGTGGAAACAATTATAGCAGGAATTGAAGTCTCCTCATAGGATTTTATGATTCAGAACAACAATTCATGCCATATAAACAAAATTGCTTCCAGCCTGAGAGCATGTGTATCAGTTTTGTAGGATGATGATCCCAAAATGGAAAATGGAAATAAAGATTTATAGCAGAAATGAATTTTAGATTTTATTTTCATGTTACTAATCAGAAATAGTATCATATGTAAATGTCATACATAATAAAATACAATAGAATATAATAGGTTTTAGTAGCTGCATTATGCCAGAACAATACAGCTTATATAAATAGTTTGTCTCAGCTAGAAAGAATTCAGCGGTATTCTTAAAAGAGTATTTGTTCTATGCAAATTAAATTGGAAATAGAGAACTATAGCATTGCTTGCTGCATCAGTCTTATTTCCTAACACACTGAAGTCACTCATCAATATACGTGTCTGAGGCCATGTTCAGGCATGCTGGATCACTGGCAGACAGTCAAGGTACTGAGTCTGACATGGAATTTCTCAGTGACTGCACCCACTGGCAAGCTCTCTCTAGCTAGGCTCCTTCTCATCATCTTCTCCTACTAGGGTCACACGAGGCCAGAAGAAGCTGGCTCAGAACGGGCTTCTGCCTCACTTGACTTGCAACGGGAAAAAAGAGTGGAGGCCCTCTGGTACCTTGCTTGCGTAGGAGAAACCAGCTATCCTTCCATTGCGACCTTGTGGCTTTGGGGGAAATGTCTTGTTTATTTCCTTCCTTTAGCTTCCTCTCACCATTTGGTTATCCCCCCTGGCAACAGGCATCTGTTCTTTACCGCATCTCTTAATATCTTAGGAAGACAGAAGGGCAGGAATGGCCAATACCTGTCCTGCTCCCTCCTAATGCTCTTCTTTATGGTGTGACCTTATCCTTTCATACGTGTGCAGTGTTCCTTCCGGCTCATATGGTCCATCTGTTGGACAGAGTGCATCTTGCTGTTTATGGGGGATTCACTGTCTATGCACAGAGTAAGGTCAGAAGTGACCTAAAATAATGGGACAATTCTAGCTTGCAATCTGTTCTGAGTGAGTTTAGCAGCTAATCCATGATTTGTGCTACAGCTTTATCAGCTCTAAGAGATATCGAGCCTTGTTGGAAAGTCTCCAAGGACCTGAACATATCTCATAAATGAAAAACAGTTCTAATAGCTAGTTCTTATTACTCATTTTTGCTCTATTTTGATTTTTCATGCTTTAACAGTCACTTATTAGATCTTATTTTGCATTTATCTGATAAATTACGAATGCTTTGCTACTTTCTTTCTTACAGACCATGATCAATCTCCTGCTAAGCATATTTTTGATACATCAACTCACTGGATCTCCATTCGTATCCTGTAAGGTAGGTTTTCCAGTTCTTGAAACATTGTTGTGATTCTCTTATGGATCATTTTGATAGGATAAACATCAGAACTGCATGCAGAGTGATAATATCACAGTGGTAAACTATCATATCCAGCCACAGAAAAAACCTCTCCTGATATTCTCTATTTCCTTCTATGCCTCTGTTACTGTTAACTTTATTATCATAAGCCTTTCTGAGGCATGTTTTTCCTAATGTAATTCCTAAACCATAGGAGTGTCTTGCCTATCCTGTTGATACTTAATTATGTAATTGGAGGATAGTCTTCTGGAAATTATGTGCTGCATAACTTTCAACAAGCTGCCTTCTGTTCCTGTTACTTTGGTACCCTGTGTGTAGAGTGGAGGGGGGAGGAGGTGCTGGGATGAAAGGGGGAAAGCGCATGAGTGAGAAGTGCTTTTATAGAGAGATAAACAGTAAAATGATCTCTAGGAGGACAGATTCTGGCAGGATGTCAGCAGAATGAGGTATAATGTATAATCACTTTGGTTTTCAAGATGTTCCTCCCAAGCATGCTCACTGAATAGTCTTTATACCACTAAAGAAATCTGTTAGCTATGAAATGGAAAACATAAGGACTATTGTCTTTTAAAATAAGTTAACACTTTCTTAAGAGAAATTTGGAAAATTGTTGGATGTGTATGAATCTTTCTTCTGTTCTTATGGCCTCTATTGCTGTTGTTTCTTTTTAGTTAGGTGAGCTGACCTTTACTGATCCGCTTTTCGTGTGAGACATATATGCAAGAAGTTCTTAAAAACATTAACTTAATTACACCGTTCTCCCCAGAAGGTCACTAGAACTGACAGGATACAATTTGTAGCCAAAAAAATTCCTTTTCAGTTTATAATTACATTTTGTGAAAAGACAGACCTTCATGGCTCAAGCATCCAACCATTTTGAATGAAATATAAAGTGAATAATTTGCAAGATTTTGTTTTCGGGGGAAGCTGACATTCAAACTGGTGACAAAATACAGTTGTTTCAAAAGTTTGTTTTGAGTAACCACCACTAAATAGGGTAAGTGCCTTTGGAAAAGGGGACATGTTTCCGAACATGCTCTTGCATCCGTGGATCACCCAAAGCCGCATACCTGGGCAGGCTGGGTGAGCAATGGGTGCTGCATCGGCTGTGTAATTCTGTAAACATCGAAGCCACGCTACAGTGAAAGCGCACTATCTCCAGCTCCAGTGCAGATGTTTTCCATACAGGAAGCCTCTAATCCAAACTTTCCCTCCTCTCCTCTTGCTGGCCTCACATGGCCTCATTATGCTCTTTTCTCATTCTGAAACAATTATATACATTTGAATGGCAGCCAGATGGATTACAGCCTGTGTTTTTCAAAAATTAGCCAATTGTTCTGACGATTGCATTTAGCAGAACATTCAAATCGACCAGGCTGCAGGTAGAAAATAATTTCTTTTTTGTTGCTAGTGAGCTTAAGTATGCTGAACCACTAAACAAATCCTTTTTTTTCCTCAGCCATTTCCCATAGGTCCGACACTCAGGCACAAAAAATATATATGCACATGTCTTTATTCATGCTAGAAAATTTCCATGACTTTTGAAGATGCTGAGAATTGCACAAAGGAGGTATTTGCCAAAGCATTTCTCGGAAGCATTTCTACTTTTGAACAAGAAACAAGGTGAGCCCTGAAAGATGCTGTACAGCACTTTGCTTGTATTATACCTTGTGAAGCCCAATTCAACAAACTGGTTTTCCTATGATGAAATGTTACATTCTTGCTTTGAAGTGACAGGATGTCAGAATGACATGAATTGCTTAAAAAGTTTCATAGCAGAGCTGAAGTAACTTGTAAAGGACATGTATATTCCTCGTGTTTGCAGAATTAAGCAGCTTTGTATTTTTTTCTAGTGCCAAAACTCACAGGAAAACATGCATAATTTACTGGAATACAACAGGATAAGGGAACCTTCTGAAGTATTTTGTTTAGATTTTTGTTCTGTTTTATATTTGCTGCTCTTTTTTTTCGGTGTGTTTTTCTGGCAGTTGGAATGGATATGAACTTGCGCTTTCCCAAAATTTATGGAGTCTGGGCTGTGTGTCTGTGAGCGTATGTGTGCCATGAGTGGCTTAGCAATATTGTCTTGATCCAGAAAAGGAAACTTTTGTACGTATAAGATGATAAATTTTATAAATGCTTTGAAGGTGAGCAAGAACAATCTTATCACTTGAATGATTGAAAAGACCTGCTTAATATCCACGACTAATCATGTTTTTTTCTTTGCAAATCTCTAATTTGCCCATTGTGTGGTTTAGTTAGAACATGCTTCGTGCAAACTAGTGATTTATTAAAAAGCCCAAACACCCCGCATTTGTTCCCTCCTTTTCATGTTACACAAAGACAGAACAGCTCCATTGTATTTTTAATTACTCCCATGAAGATTCCAGGACACCAGTTAAGAGAAGATCTATGTTAAATATGGGTCATAAAACATATCTGTAATGCATGGGGCCCCTTGAAATGCTGTTATACCTATGGACTCTGTCTACATGAGTAAATCCAAGCATGCCTGGGAACATTTCCAAGCGCTGGGCTGTGAATGTCTGTGCTAGTAAACAGAACTTTACCTGGCATGAATTCATCCTTTTCCAAACAATGCTGTACCCAAACAATTCCTGGGCACATTTTGGTGTTTTGGCAGTTAAATGATCGTGGTGACCATTCCCTGTAGGCAGACCTCTTGGAACCTCTCCTTTTGGAGACTGAAAGCCATAGGCCATCCCAGTCCACTTGGCCTCAGGGCCCAAACACATTATTCAGGCAAAGTTTGTTTACTGGAGCAGGTGTAGCCAGAGGGACTACTGTACGAACCAGTAGAAACTGATATTTCCTCAGACCTTGTGCTGTCATGGAAGGATATTTTGGAAAAAAAAACCCTAGTCTCTCTGATAAGGAACATCTCATTTGTGGTTTTTAAAATACCAGGTATCATACTGAACTAACAAACGCATATGTCTCTAACTGGGTTACAACCGATCCTTCATTTTTGAGAGCAGATTTTCAGCTGAAATATTCCCATCTCGGCCTCCGTCCCAGTTTATTTCAGTTTCCCACAGACCTGCTGAGCTGCTTTGTTGTTGCAAATGACTAATAGGAAAAAGTACAATTATCCTGAAGTTTCAGGGCAAGATGTGTTTGAAAAAGAAACTCATTACTCTGGCTACGCATTGGACCTCACAGGGGTGGTTTACAGAATGCTGGAAAGCATGAAAATCACAGAAGGTTTTTAGCAGAATTTTGGAGGTTGGCAAAGTTATTAGAAATCCTCAGGAAGAAGGAAAATGTTCACCAATAGTTAATTGATTTAGGACATCTTCTACTTCTATTAAAAATAGTTGAAGAAACAGACTTGTCACTTACAAATTTATGTCATAAACAAACAAGAAAAAACACTCTTGGAAATCAGCAAACAATCTAGTCTTTGATATGATGAAGGAACGTAGAGGTATAAGATGGTGATTTAAGCCACACATTAATAATTTAAAATGTTTGTTATATACAAAATTCCTAACTAAAATCCAGTGTAGTGACATGGAATACTTTGTGCCTCAGAGGTTGACGCAATTAGCAAAGGCATTTTTGACAGTGGAAAAGCCAAAACATAAGCAGTGTAAGAGGAAGAATTTATGGAGCAAAAAGAGTGGGTTGCTCACGCTAGACTTTCTCCTAGAAAAGACATAGCGAGAAAGGTTTTGAATCAGTAGCAAAAATTAAAAAAAAAAAAAAAAGAGTAGAAGTTCTGAAGTGCTGCTGGCTGGCTTCTAGACCAAGGGGCAGTCAGATGCCTTTTTCTCCCACTTCTTCACTTGGTGCTAGCAGGAGTCAGAAACTCTGGGGCCAATAGCAGTATTAACAGTGTAAAGGTCTTTTTGGGTCTTCTCAGCAGGGTTGTATTCAATCCTCTTTTTTTTTTTTTTTTTTTTTTTTTTTTACTTTGGACAGCTTTCTGCCAATTTGCCATGTCTTATTTTCAGAATATGTCAGGATTGCTGATTTCTGCCTTTCACTTTTTTCTCTCCTTCATTTCTTTTATTACTCTTGTTAGTTGTAGCTCTTTTTTTTCTCCCAGGGGAATGATTTCCTCCCTTCCTGATTGCTCCTCCATAAGTCCTTTGTCATCTTCCTCCTAATCTGGGCCCATCATGTCTGCTCTTCCTCACAGAGCTCTTTATCCAGGTTTCCTTTGTCAGAAGTGAAACTAATAAAAGAAATTTCAAACAATTTATTCTAATATTTTGTAAATCGTTTACTCTACTGTCTTCCATGTTACCTCTTCCCTCACACACACACTCTTTGTTGTTGTCTATTTAGTTTATAGGTGCTTTTGTATAAGCTCTCTTTAAAAAAAAAAATCATTATACGCACAATCTCGTTTGAGGTCTTCACTAATAGAATGGTGATTAATAACACGGCATAAGTCAGAAGTGACTCTGTAAGTTTTGAAGAGGAGCAATGCTATGAATGTGTTCTTGGGCATACAATACGACCTAGCATATCTGTTGCCTCTTAAAACTGGAATGTGGCATTCATGGTACCTAGCTTGCTCCAATGCAATGGAGAGATGATCTTTCCTTTGTCTAAGGGGTCTGTCACAACAATTATTGTGAACTGACTATTGCACGAGAGAAACCATGGTTTGGGGTTTGGCTTAATAGACACCCTATAGGCATTGTCCTATCCTGTAAGTTTTGTTTTCAATAGAAAGGAGAAACTGAGGTAACTGAGCTTTATGATGGCAGTTTTCCAAATGGGAGTTATTTATAAAGAGCAGCTCACGTACATTGCCTAATGCAAGCTAAAACATGACCTTCTTGAGTAGAAACCACAAACTGAAAAGTAGTCCCATATGAGTGAATATTGCTGGACTGTAGTAAGTCCAGAGACACCAAGCACCTGGCATCTGGTATTCATCTGAGCGTTTGGCTTTGGCTACTGATCTCAGCAATATTCAGGAAACTGTTGAGAGAGTTCAAAGAGTTGTGACACACACCATAGTTTGGATGACTACTGGCTTTTCATGTGGACAAAATTCTTCATCTAATTAAACCCTGAAGTTCTGCTGATGTTAAGTATGTACAGTGAATGCCAGTAACATTTCCCCTTCCACTTCCAAGATGAAAGAGGTACCAAAAAGGACACTCCTCATTAAATAGATTGGCTGTCCATAATGACCTAAAGTTCTACTAAGTCTTACTTGACTTTCAGGTTTGTGCTCCCTACCACCTTTCTGTTGGATGGTCATAAACAGTACTGAAATTTGCCCTTCTGCATTTTTCCATAATGATACTAGGTCAAAGAAAACTTAGCATTGCTACCATAATAAACCATTTCACCATGTTTTATTAGAACAGTCTGAACCTGGTGTGCGTAACACTATCTCTGTACAATGATTATTATTTTTTGAGTCAATGGCTGGAGTAGTTACAAATGGAAGAAAAGGAAGTACAGCAAAGGAAATATGACACAAATGCCCAACTCTTACCACAAGTGAAACTGTGATACACCTCAAAAAAAAAACCAGCTGGGAATCAAATGCAGAGAGCAACAGTCCCACCTATGAAAAGGTCATAGGTCCCATGTATTGACCAAATAGGTTACTGATACCTTCCCTGTCTAGACATTTCTGTTCTGGCATCGCTGAAACCTGTAACACCATCAGTTCTGGGGTTTCCCACAGCAACGAAACTATCCAGGAGGTAGTCACTAACCAGAAATGTTCCTAGAGTAATAGGGAAAGAGCAAAATGTATATGTACCTTGAGATGTCTGAATGGATCCTTAGGATTATGGGGAGCTGGGCAGTAGTTTCTGCTAGGCCTCACACTATCCCTCCCTGCCAAATACACTAGTCCAATCTATACAGCTTTGCTTCCCCCAGTCGCCATGTTTCAAATTGACTTGGCTTGACTGTTACTATTTAAATTATTTTTTCTTTCTTGAACTCAGGCGATCTTACCCTTCAAAGCGCTTGTGTACTTGCCTGAAGTTGATCCTACTTTAGTGAGTACAGCTGCCTGGAAGATCTTATACCTAAAAGCTTCCTGTTAAATATGCTAAATGGCACTGCGTATGCTAGGATATGTACTTTTAGCAGTAATAATTATATCCTGTGGTTGTCCCATTTAATGATTTACTTGACCTTTTTAAACTGGGATTTTTACTTTGTATAAAGAATGAAGAAGTTGTATGTCTATTTAAAAAAAATACAGCCATGTGTCTCTCAGCTGGTCTGTTTGGCACTAGCCCAGTTACCAGGAGTGAGAGAAAAAATTCCAGTGAGAAATCACCTGAAATCAGAAAGTCACCATTACAAGCAAAATTGCCAAGTAGTTACCTATTTGACCCTGACAGGCTGGTATTGTTCATTCTTTTTAAAGCTGCACTGCCTGAGGCTCAAAGGCAAATCTGAACATTTCCCAGTGCTGGCTTAGCCAGCAGAAGCAATGAGCGTGTTGTCAGCTGACTGACGGTGAAGTCTCAGCAGGCTGAGATGCACAGGCAGAGCTTTATTCCAGCTGGATAACCCGTGTCTTTCAGTCAGAGGTGGAAACTTGCAGGGGTAAGGGGAACTAGTAAGAGAAATGCAAATTTTCTTTTGCTCCCTCTGCTTAGGTTGTTTATGATTTTGAGTCTGAAAGGCACATTCTTCAAAACAAATAATTCTTTTTATTTGAGTCAATTTATTCAGCTGCTTTAATGAGGTGCCAAGAGTAAAGATGTTTAACACACATTGTTCAGTGAATGCTGGTGAGGTTTTGCTGAGGTTTTGGATTCAGATGACAGGAGATTATAAACTAAAATTATTGTATAGGTTTAGAAATAGACAATTGCAGGGCTGGTTCTAGCTTATCTCCTGTAGAGGACTAGTAAAAAAAAGCTTCAGGTTAGGGCTAGTGATTGTATCAGGGTCAGTGCTTGAACTGACAGGGGTCTATAAACTAGATTTTTTTTTTTTTTTCCCCAGAATGGGATTATAGTTTTCATTTAGGACCCAATGAGTTTATTCTGTCTGTAGTGGCAGCAGTTGCTGGCCTGTGATTAAGTTAAGGCTAAGATTAGTGTTAGGGTTAAGTTTTAATGCAGACAAGAGCCAATAAGCAGCTCCACGTGAAGCTGCTTGCCTGGTTTTAACAGTGCCAAAATATTGGACTTAGAATTAGGTCCATTGCCCAGAGAGGATGCTCAGTTAGGTTCAAATTTGTGTTTTAGCTGGCGGTGTTTAAGAAGCTTGAACTACATACAACTGAAATATGTTTCACCCTTGCAGAAAAAAAGAACTAGTGCCACAGAAACACCCTAATTAGGTTCTTTTAGTTGCCAAGAATTTCAGATTAGAGGAAAATCAGTTTATTGCTGGGTTGAAATTAGTGTTCAGACATGTTGAGTGCTGCAGAACTATAACTCCGTGCAAGAGAAAAGCTTTCCACATAGACAAATCAGGCAAGGACCTCTTGACTGGATCCAGTCTCTCTAGCATATGTTTAATGTGACAGATAAAGAGCCAGGACAGCAACAACCTACATAGTATAGCGAAAGACTCGGCGAGCCACTGGAGGTGGATTTGAGCCAGTGCTGAAACTAAGTCTCATGACAGACAGAGTAACTGTTTTGTGGATAAATACAGGATAACACCTATGGGTCAGAATTTCACTTGATAAGACAACTAGGAATTAAGTTTTGAATTAGCAACATTGTGTTGTAGCTAATGAGTTTTAAAGTGGTAATGGATGTGGGTTGACACACAGCGTCAATAAGTGCTGTTGTAATGGGGTTAGGCATGGGTGAAAAAGATGTTCCTAATGCAGGCTTACTCATATCTCCTTGGCTTTTCTTTTTGGTCATCTCTGGCTGACCAGAGATCTTAAGCTCAAGGCTAGAGGTAGTGCTGGCATGTAGCCTAGAAGGGCTTATGAATCAATGTTGCATACTAGGCAGCTAGCACTGGGGATTTCATGCAGGAAGGAGTTTCTGTGATTCATACTGGTCTCAGATATCTAGAGTCTATCTCAACTGGAGTAAAGGGGATGATGGGGGTTAATCTTAGGCAATGAGCTAAAGTTGTCCTAGTGAAAGTGGAGATTTAGGACTGGTGCTGAGAGGGCCAAGCATATTTGTGTCAGGCTGGGCTAGCAAAAGGTGCCATTTTATGCATGTAGCCAACTTTTATAATTTCTTCAGTGAATCTAGAAGTGCCTAGTGTTTTCACTAGAAATATTGCTGGTTTGGATATGTGATTTTCCCTTCACAAAGCAGTGGTTTTAGTTTTTATCTAAACGTAACCAGTCTTCACAGAGTCAGTTGCAGAATTATGTGAAAAATTTCTGTGGTATAAAATAACTATTTATGTCTTTTAGTATTACAGTTTTCACAGAGTTAAATCCTGTTATAAGAGTAGATGCTATCTGTTAACACAGAGTATTAGGGGCAGGTCTACACTGTGTACAGTTAACCTGGGACAAAAGTTTCTCTTTTTTTCTAGATTCTCTGTGTTGTCACTGTGTTTCTCTATGTGGATCTGTTATGTGCTGAATGGGTGATGGAGCTTGCTTTCATATGAGAAGAATCATGGTCGCAGGAAGCAATTTTGAGAAAGAAGTTTGGATGTATACCCTCTTCCTATTCCTGGAATAGAGAGAAACAACACAATTTAAAAAGCAGCAGAAGAGTTCTCACCATAAACCTTCTCACAATAAACAGAGTTATCTTGTTTCATAAGTTAAATTTGCACCAATAAACAGCCTATGAGTTCCCACAAGAATATGCCCAAGGCAGTCCTCCAGAGTCTAAAAATCATCCTAAAAATTATCTGAAAAATGGCCAGAGTACAGGAATTATCAGACCTGCAGTAGTGACCTCTGAGATCTTTGTACTTGTCCTGCAGCCTAAATTCCTTTTGGAAAAAAAACATGGTATGCCCAAATTGTCTTTATCGAAAGAGACCCTGAGGCATTTACACATCCAGGAGCAGAGCGGTCCAGATACTGCTCCATTCTAATCAGTACAAGACCTGTCAGGAGGGAGAGGTGATAAAGATGATTTCTTTGATGTCAGCTCTTTCCTGAAGTGTGTTAACTGAAGTATTGATGGTAGGCTGCATCAAAACTAGGCATGGATCAAGTCTTTCAAATCCACTAATGAAAATAAATGCAGTTTGCAATCTGTCTTAGCATTCAGAATAGTTTCTATTTTTTTTTTAAATGGATGGGATGCGAGTAGCCCAAAAAAGATCTGCTTTTCCAGTTGCTGCAAACACCAGCCTGTACTTACTTTGAATTAATGAATGATTCAGTAACCACCACATGAACTTTATTTCTTAATAAATGCCTGCTTTCCATTATATTGTTATCTTATGAGTCCTGGTTGAATCACAGCTGCAGTATTTCATCTATTCTGTCATGTTTGGAGCTAAAGACAAATGTTGAAACAGAACTTTCAAAAAAGGTACCTGAGTGTCCCATCCCTATGGAGAGCCTCACTTTTGTTACTGAATAGCAGGCAGATGTAAAGTTTGCATTGTTCAGTAAAAGTGAATGCAAGCAGAAGATGTCAAATCAAAAGCAATCTTGATGGTACCCCATAAAAATGATGTTCTTTTCTTCTATGATATGTTTCCAACTCTCTTTAAGTGCAAACTTTGTTCCTATCACAAATGAACAAAACTATCAATCATAATAATTCTCCTATACCACAGAAAATTTTCACATAATTCTGCAACTGGCCTTGTGAAGAGTGGTCCAGTTTAGATGAAGGCTGTGGGTACTCTTAAGTAATTATTATGATTTCACGCTTAGGAAACTGGCATTTTATAGCCATTAAGCTTAAAAGTTGAATTGGCAAAAAAAAATGGTGAAAGTAAATTCATGAATATTTTGTAAATAAATGACTCATTTTTTTTCTGTCTTTCCTTTTCCTCAAAACATATATTATGTGCAAATACACAGAAATAGTAGGCATTTGAGACTCCAAATCATTCGTGTTCTGGATCAAATGGACTCAAAAGACTTCAGAGACCCACAGTTCATCCAAATTACCCTGACAGACGTTTGCAATTCTTCCTATAAGTCTTTTATGGCAGATTAGATTATTGCCTCCCTGCGCTTATGTACCCTGGGAAACACCTTCATCTATACATTGCTATGCCTTGGTTTAAAGTACCAAATGAGGAGTAATTTTGGAGATCATTTAGATTCTAGGCAATTCAGCATAAGTCTGGGAAGCAGGAGGCTTTCTTGCAGGTAAATAAATCTCTAAGTGACTTCATGTGCAAAACCTATTATTCCTATGAAGCACCTGATGAAAAGCACAAGTTCAGAATTTCTGCTGAGTAAGATCTGAGAGATCAGGGATGTACAGTTTGGGGTTCATAAATTTTGCCAAGAATCTCACCATTACCTTACTGTATCCAGTTTATTTGATCTTCACATCTGACAGTAAAATATTGAATTATCACACACTTACTTTCAATATCAGCAAGATGCCCTACTATGACACCCAGTTTAAAAGACTGCATGAATGTCTTTAAATTAGTAGCAACATAATTTGGGGCCTCTTTCTCATTCATGTAAAACATGTTCCTGATAGTTCTAGCACTGGGGTAGATCTTTATGTTTATCAAGAAGGCCAAAGTTGATCCTAACTAGGCAATATTAATTCATGAAAGAGAGAGTAGACCCAGGTTTTTGGGTATGGTCTCTCTGCCTAAAAAAAATAATAACTTCAGCTCCTGTAAACTCTTACGTATTTCATGTTTCCTATTTCCACTGTGGCATATCTGACTGTGTTCACTCTTACATGTCCTCCAAACATTCACCAAATATTGACTAGTTCTGTCTTTTTATTTCAGAAAAAATAACACATCGCTCTCTAAGGTTCATTTCTAATATGACGTTTCTAACCTAAGGATGTCCAGAATACTCCTAAGCATCTGTAGCCTCAGAGTTTAGAAAAATTGGAAGGATGGGAAAAAATACTTTCTACCGTATCTATTATAATTTTATTCTGTTTCATTTGGGATGAAGTCTTTTATCATTGTGATGACACGATGGTAAAAATGAAAGTTGTTGAGAGTGAAATGCAGAAGTAAATGATAAGATTTTTTAGACACATGCATGAATAATGCTCCTGTTGACAATAGTGGAGCTATTCATGTGTATAAGATTTTGGTCATAACGTATCAGTGTGGCTAACAATTAACTGTAATGTTGCAAAAGTTTATATAGATGATCATTACAAAATAGGTCCTATTACAGGCTAATTCCTCAAAATCAAGCTGTTTTGAATTTTCTGTATTTAATTTTGGTGCAAAATGATTCAGATGATGCTAAAATACTCTCATCTTTCTTAGGACCTGACTTTTTTTTTCCTTACCTTACTCCCAACCATGTAAACTCCCTGCATGTAGAGCTCCCTTCTTTTCTGAGCAATTTTGTGGCATTTGGCCTGCCTTTTTTATTTTAATTGTGTGTTAAGATGATGGCATGGCTAATAGTAAGGACTTCAGTTTTTCCATAGCTGCACACAAAGCTGGTATTTTCAGTAAAGTTTAGGGGAATTAGACAGTCAAATCCCCATAAATTTCCGTGGATGCTGGACACCGAACTGGCTCAGCTGCTTTGAAAATCCTTTTAAGGCTTATAATTTTCTTTGCTTTTACTAAGTAAGTATAGTAGTCTTTTTAAGTGAAATGTTTGGAAATGAACTGAAATACCTGCTCTCAATGGACCTAAATATTACAAAAATCTAGCAGTATAGCTCTTGAAATAGTGTACATACTCTCTTTTCCACCACTCCTCCCTTTGTAAACTAAGGACCCAAAAAGCCAGCAAGTGAAGTCAATGGAAAGTGAAGCTGCTGAGCAACTCTGTAAACAAACTCTCACAGCTCAGTGAGGTATTCACAGAAATACATCCAAAAATGTGCTTTTTGTTTGTATAGTGTCTAAATGCTTGATGACTGATACCGGCTCTAAATGCAACTGCAGTGCACTGTAGAATGAAAGGATATATGTTAGCCAAGGGTTTCTTACAGTCTCTCAAACCTCACAGGTATACAGTAGAAGTAATTGTAATATGAGAGTAGTGAGCCTTCAGCTTTAAAGGCAAAGGCACTAATAGCTATGGGTGGTCGTTACTTTCAAAGCAAAACTATAGCAGAACATGACTCAATGTTCCTAGCAGTTTTCACTAGTTTTTCTTTATAATACGTACTGTATGCTGTAGGATATATTCATTTCAATTTGTGTGTTCTATTCATTTTCAGAAGTGTTATATTATTTCTGTAGTCTCAGTACAGAGCATTTCCATGGGTTAACTAATTAGAAAGTTTTTCTTTAAGTACTAAAACAGTATTTTTCTAATTAACTGAAATTTAAAAATTACATTATGGAAAGTGGGGGTTTTTAACCGTTTTTATTTTTGAGAATGCATGTAACACATTCTGCATGCTTTATCCATCCTCACCAAGCAGTTATGTGATGTTCCACTTAGTAAGCCGTGATTTTCAACCCATGATTTTAAAGGGTGGTTTCAGTCATCTGTTACAGTTTCAAATACTTGATTGCTTTAATGGAATAAAACTGGCTTCAAAATACTTCAGCATCTTAGCACTGCAGAAATCAGTTTCTCTGTTCTGATTGTCACATAATGATGAATCCATTTCCTCAGTATTTATCAGATGGTGCATCTCTGAATGGGCATGACCAAGTATCTGTGTGGGGGAAACTCTTATAATTTACCTCCTTTCACCTATTCTTGACCAATCTACTTACATTCCTCAAAGACTGAGGAGACACAAAGCAACACCATAAAAGCAGTCAGTCTGGTGCAGTGCTGGGACTTCTAAGACACAGCTGTGCATGGAAACAAAATCTGAAGAATGGGGAAAAAAATATGCTGATAATAAAACGTATTATACATGTCCTTCTTCCCTTCACGGTTCCTGATTATGTGAGGTGCCAGACTATTCTGAGGACAATTTTAGGGCAGAGATGAGATGCAGTGTGAGTGGGAGAGCTACGCCAACTTCTCCCACCCTATCTTGGCTTCTGTGGCAAGTTAGTCAGCTGCAGATCCAACTCATGAAGAAAAGTGCATTTATTTAGGCCCAGGTCCATGACTTAAAATGTTATGTTGTTTTCTGTGTATTCAGGGAAACCTGACGATTTAAGTTTGATTTAATGGCCCTACTGGTCCGACCTCTCCACACCTGTTATGACTCAGCTAACTTAGGATACCAAAACTGTTAAGATCACACAAGCATTTTATGTCCTATTTGACTGTTTAAGTTGCTAAACACGTGCTATGAAGCTTTGATACAGTTTGGATGGCAAAGCGTTTTCTATTAAATTAAAATAATAAGGAATCTGAAATATCCATTTGAAAATTGTAGGTCTAACATTCAAGCTTATATGGTTGTATAAGCTATGGTGTATATAAGCCCCCTTGAAAAGAAAACAGATTTTTATTAAGGGCATATGCGAATGGCAGGCAGACACAAGCCATCTGGGAAATTGAGCCCTATGCCTGAAGCCATTCCATCTGGTATGACCATCTTGGTCAGTGGTGGTGAGGGAGCAACGTGCCTTTAACATGGTGCCCAAGAAAGCAGATGCAGGATGTAGCAGATACCAGTTGAATGCCCTCCTAAGCCAGAGAAGGTAAAGCTCTTTTACCTCTCTTGTTTCACAGTGACATCACTTCAAGAAGGAATGCAAGACCTGGAGGAGCAAAGAGCAAGGTTGGCTAACCATGCTTCTACAGCCCACAAGCGATGGCACTCACCATCATGTTGAGAGGGGCAGCCTTGGGCCGGCTTCAGCCTCAAGGATGTTTTCTGCACCTTCTTCAATGATTTGGCTATTAGTGGGACGTGTGCAAGAGATCGGCACTGGAGCTGAGGAATTTTCCTACTAGCAGACTCATTACAGGGCTTCCATCATGCTTTGCTTTGCCTCTTGCAACTCATCTCTCTCTAAAAAATAGATATATATTGAATAAGAAAGCTAAGGTATCATTAGGCTTGCCTACCCCACAGCTTGCCCATTTGAAAATAATTTTTCTGCTATTGAATTTTTCCTATCTATTACAGTTTTTACATCTCACTATTTCTTCCAGATAGCTGGTTCTCATAAATTATGCAATGAGAGTATGACTCAAAATAAGGACAAGTGATATCCTCCAAAGAATTAATTTGAGGCTTCAACTAGATCATTCCTGTCTGAGGCCATATAGAACATTATTTTTAACATGCCCCAGCAAAAATAGCCATGCTGCAGAATGTCTAGGGAAATTAAGAAAATTTTGAGAATCTGGCTAACACATTTTGTACTGGAAAAATCACAGAAACTCATTGAGGAGGAAGCTATACTAGGAAAAAAAAAGGCACAAAACAAATCTAACAGCTGAGAATATGAAGGAGTCAGCTTTCAGAAACCAATAGGGTGTAATTCTTCAACTCTGTTCTGCAGATCTCAGAATAAAATCTTGTCAACCTCTCTCTGGGAAGGTATAAGAGGAACAGAGGAGGAAGAAAAGGAAGTATTCTATCTGTAGCTGTCAGAAAGAAATGTATTAATTCATTTTACATTGATCTTCCAAAGTTGGAGCTAAAAAGAAGAGAAAAGGGTAATTTTACAGTTCAGTGAATACTTCACCCATTTATTATTTTAATGTTCCAAAATGCAGAGTAAGGCTTTGGAAGAAGGCTGCTTAAGTGCCATCTATATAGTAATCTGAGTATACAGAATTGAATTGGACCCTTGCTGTTCACAAATACAGGTTCAGAAGTCCAAAAAAAACCCCAGTGTTAATTGCAGTGTGCTAAAAAATCAGAGGAAAGCTACATATACATATCTCAAAGGAAAACATAATTCAAAGAATTTAGGTACCGTTTTATACATTTGTTTTCCATTGCTCTTTTGTTTTTCATGTCTGCAGAAGGATATTCTGTTCTGCCATTAGACTTTGTTAGTTAATCACTACTCTTCAACAGCTTTCTTTAATAACAGATACAGCACTGTATGTTTAACAGCTGATACAGGAACCTTGGCCTGGGGAGCCATGAGCATTGCTCAATGAATACTTCCAGCATGGGTTTGACTCTGTTTCTCTGTGCTGACTCAACAACCTATCAAACAAAACATTTCATTATGTAGGCTCTGTGGGACATGTGGGATGCAGAATAGAGAGCATGAAAGGGTAGGAACACTTCACTATTATTTTCTTATTATTTTGCAGTTTGGCAAATGACGGTACATGCTGTTGCAAGGCAGATGCTATAAATTGGGTCAGTATGATATATATGGCTGCCAAGGAGCTGTTTAAGTATATTTTCACTGTTTCCAGCAAAAATAACAAGAAAGAAGTAAAGACATCCTGAAGTAATTATGTCATTTGGAAGGAAAATATAGCAGGGATTTTTAAAACATATGTGCAAAAGGAAGAACAAATTGAACCATGGCATACTTGAAAACTTAATGGAAAAGGATTAACTGATAAACACAAAACTAAAACTGTTATCTTACCCTCACTTCAGTCTGTAATCCAAATTATATTCTATGTAGGGTCACTAATGAAGTGAAAGGTAGGAACTTCTGTCTTTAGTTTGGACACCATTTCTAATTTCTGCTCAAGGAATAAGGAGGTTTGTATTGACAAACATGTTACAAACTAGGAATTAGGTAAAAGGTAGAGCATTGAAGAGAAAGTCAGCTAATCAATTAAACTATTAGCATAGACCATTTATTCAATATCTGAAATACATTTTAAAATCATTGAAGCCTGCCATGATAAAATCAAATTCAACTTTAAAAAGCTATAGCCTTTTTCTAAAACAATAGACAATAAAAGGCAAACCGTTTGCTTGACTGGACCAATAGGTTACTGTTCACCATAATTTCATTTCTGAATGGATTAATTTTGGCCTTTCATTCTCAGATCTATCAATAAAGGCTTTGAGAGTTGCCAAAATATGCAACCAAGAGGCAAGAGACAGACTGAAAGGCTCGCGTGCTGTTCACCGTAAGTAGTTACCTTTAAAACTTATTAAGTCTTTAAATATCACCAGTGTGGAGATAGATTTTGTATTTCTGCTCGTTGGTACCTTATACTGCTTTTTAGCACCAGCATTTCAGTGCTATCCTGATGACTCAGTCAGGGTCAAGCTCCAGTTGTAGCCCACATTTTGGAAAACATGCACCAGTCAGCAATAACTTGCAAACTGTCTGTTAATGAGTTTCTTTCCACACTGCTAATTCCAGACTGTTATATAATTGTAAGACTTGAATGCCCAAATTTTAAGGACTTGATGGCAGTTTGCATTCCTTAAAGAGAAATAAAGAGAAAAACCATTGAGATCTTGGAATGATTCCCTCTGAATTTACCTGTTTATATAAAGAGAAACTTCCAATATACAATGCCAAAGGCCTCAGCCTTCCCTACTCCCTGTAAGACACAGGTATCATCATTGCATAATAGAGTCTCAGGCGGCTACATGACAAACGTAACACCAGCGGGTACTGTTCGGTATTACTTCCCAAACAGCTATCTGTCCATAGAGGGAAAGTGTTACACTGTTAACACATCTATCAGGAAAAGGCAGAAGTGAAGCTGAATAGGTAAAATAACATTTTTCAAAGATGAAACCATGCAGAAGAGAGTAAGGGACAAACAGTCAATGTCAAAGAACAGAAAGAAAAAGAAGAGACAGGAGACTCCATCGTAAATCTCGGGGGAACTTCCCTATTATGAGAGCCAGCAGACAGCAACATGGGGAAATATAGCAAGAACCAAGGTCACTTGATAATGGGCTGGACTGCAAGACCATGCCTGTGACTAAGTCAGTCCTAAATGACTAAGTCCTTTCCATCTCCAATGGCTCCAATAAAACCTCTGCCCTAAAATAATAAATATCTATAGACACGCCAAAACAGAAAAAGATGTTTCCTCTAGAAAGGACCCAAGGGCCTTGAGGGAAATGGAAATGAAATTATTTCGGTTTGGAAGGAATTAATATTGTTATGGGCTGTGGAGACAATCAAAATCCCATAAAGGAATCTAGTAATAGTAAATGCCTATTTGCCCTAAAATTAAGGGAGGTTAGTTAGCTGCATGATGTGGAAACACTTCTGAGGCATCTCTTTAAAGACTCATGTGTCTTTCCGAATGCAATGCTTTGTTATCAGGTCCAATGCTGCAAGTCATCGAGGAGACTTTACACCTTCTTTTTTTTTTTTTTAACAAAGTGGCTGATATTTTTAAGGACTTGCCAGCAGGTTTGTGTTACAAAGTTCCTAAGCGTATTTTCTAACATGCTAAATTTGCCATGTTGCTTTCCACAGGCCCCTCTAGCTTGTTATTTCATAGTGAGGATAGTGTTTTGGAGCTGATTGAAGTGTTCAGTATTAAAATGTATGTGGCTAGCTAGCACTGTCCCCTCCACAAAGGAAAAATACTTCCTATTTGACTCTCTCTGCATTCCTATTTGCTTTATGAAACTACTTCTGAGAGCTTTATGGCCAACTGTCTACAACGTGCCACTTTCTTTTTTGGTCTGGAAAATTTTTTTTTTCTAATACTATACTCTGTAATGCTGCATTACTCACAGCAATCTTTCACATTTAACCATTTTATGGCACTGTTTAATGGCCTGACTTATGCTTAGAACTTACAGAGTCACAGGTTATCAGTGTCAAATGATCCAATTTCTTGCACTCATACTGGGATCATGTTCTGCTCAGGATCTTTCCACTTATTTTAAGCCATATAGTTCTTTGAAAGCCAGCACTTCTCATAATATGGGCTTTTCTTTCTTGAGCTTTGTTTTGAACATCCCTTCCCCCCACGGCATTGTTTGAAGCAAATCTGAGCAATTGTAGAAAGAAAACTTCAAGAACACCTAGAAAATAGGAAAAACCTGACAGAAAGGTTTCACAGATTAGCTGAGCTCTCTGAAGTTGAATGTTTGAGCCATTAGTAAGGGTAGGAGAAGGAAACAGGAGTTTGGAAGCAAAAGATAGATGTATTTTTTCCATAAGTTTGGCCCCCAGCTCTGCTTTTTTGCATATACAGAGCATGATGAGAGATGTTTTTCCTCAGGACTTGCATCCTCGTTATTTATTGCATCCCGGCAGCATGATGTGATGTGCCAAGATCTCAGCTGGATCTGGCCCAATATTCCAAAATTAAGCAAGTCAATGGATGCAAGTCAAGTTAAGGCTTTTCACAGAGTTCAAAAGTGAATTAATTGTCCTGTAGATATTCCCTCGGTCCATGTTGTCCTGCTTTCAGCAATTACTGAAATGAAATACAGTGTGCCACTGCAGACTTGGGCCCTGTTCCCACCCATCAGTTCTCCTCTGTTCTCCTTATTCATGCTTCTGAGCTCCAAGGGGGCTTCTCTTGTCGAACTTGCCCCTGTTTCACACCAAGAATACCCTTTTGGCTTGGTGGGCCTAATAAAGCACTAAAAATGTTCTTGCATAAGTTTTGGTTTACATCTGTGGTAAGATCTGCATAGGTGGTAAAATTAAAAAGATATTTCTAGTAGCTCTGCTGACAAAAAGAGCAAGCAGCATGCCTGTCAGAGCAAACATGCATCTCGATCAGCTCTGAAGTTACAAGTAAACAAATACTAAACTATCCAAGGCATATGATGAATAACAACTGGCATTTATTTTCTCCTTCGTAGTCCATGTGGGTAAGAAAAACTGGCATAAAGTGTGCAGCTACAGTTGAGCAAATTTTTTTAATTTCATCCGGTTTAAATAACTAAAAGTTTTTCTCTCATCTTAAAACTATCTTATGAAGCTATTCATAAATTCTCCTCCCAATATGGGGATTTGAAATGATGCTTCCTGTTACCCAGTAGGGAGGCTTAATGTCAGGCCTTGAGTTTTGGGAGTGGCTTGGGAGATTCTTTCTTCTTTCTTTTGATGCTGTACTTGTGTTTATAAATAAAGATTTCATAAGAGAAAGGACAAGAATTCAACAGGACTCAATTCCTAAATGCAGAAGGTAGCCCACCGCTATATTCAGTCATTATTATTCCATCTTAATGACTTCTTTGCTACAGGAGACAGGACAGACAGAGTAAAATGAGGAATGTTCATCCCAGAGCAGCCTGCACCAGATTGGTTGTATTGCACTACCAGGTCTTGAATATTTGCCGCACTGTATTGGAGACTGTAAGTTATAAGTAGCCATAAAAGTAACTTTTCCATAAGCAGAAGTATTTGCTTACTCATATCTCCTAGCTGTCCAAAAAAGACTGAAAGGAAGGCAACCTTAAGAAAAACATGGATCAAGTAAAGTTAGATTAACCTTTCAGACAACATTCATATCTGGCATTCATACAATGCAGAACAACAATAAAGAAAAAAAAAAGAAAGCAAAAGTGGAGTAAATTGTTCTAAATCCAGAAAAGAAGAATGGATTTGCCAGACCATTTCCAAAATGGGCTGGCAGCTTTTCACAGTGCTGAGCTTACCACAAGGAACATGCACCACGTACCTTTACTCCAGGACATTACCTCAGTATAACCAGGAGCTCTAAGATTCACAGCTAGAAAACCTGTTATAAGCTTTATTCCCTGATTAAAATTTTTTAAATGGGGTTATAATTGTGGCAGGATTTATTAGTGAATGTATACCCTTCTATTGTATGTAAGGTCAGTAGTTAAAATAAATTTACTTTGTCCTGCTTTTAAAGAAAGAATATTAAGCCTCAAATAGAAAATAAATGCAAGATTTTTGTTTGGTTTTGGACTGTATGCAGTCCCTCAAGTCAGGCTAAAATGAAGAAATGATTGAGGTTAATGCTCCTTTTGTTTGTATAATTTCTATTTTTGTCTACCATTTATAACTTATCTAGACCCTTGTGATTGTTTGGATGAGGAGGCTTCAAGCTGCATTTACTGTTTGGATTTACCTATCATGGATCTGACCCAAAGCAATGAGGATTTTCAGATCCTGTTTTGAGTAGACACCTGCTGAGGCAGTGGCACTTCATCCTTCTGTTTACTGCAGCGGTCTTCGAGCCAGGCTTTGGTGGTCGTTTACAACTCTGCTTCCACTCCCTCATTTCTTCCCGTGACTGTAAATACATTCCAGAAAGGAGAAATGCTGGTAGTTTCAGCCCTAGGTTCAGTCAACAGAAACTTTTTATACTCTTCTTCTATCATAAAAATATTGTCTTATGTTTATCTCTGCCCTGTTTCTTTACATCTTCCTCGACACCACATAAAATTGCTGCTTTACACAAGCATACGTTGAGGAGGCCCAGAGGAACGAATTCTTTATTGTGGCATTTCTCCACACTTCTGCTTTGGTGCCAGTATCTGCAGAACTTGTTTGAGAGTTCTGTGTTGATCTGAAATGCTGAATGTTTCCTGGAAGACATACAGTTTTCTCATTCTCAGTGCCTTCCCTCCCTCATTTGATGTCAATAACTATTGGAGGAGGAATCCCAAATTCCTCAGAAATTAAGATGCAGGTGAGGAATAATTTTCACACAAGCTATGGCTTGAAGCTTTTATGCATTTCAACTACGCAGAACTGCATGGGTGGAAAACATGTAAAGTTAATTACAGAGATTAAAAATATATCTCTGAATTTATGAAGATAAAACTGTAACAGGGAAAAAAAGAAAAAGGGAAAGCAGTTTTAACACAGTGGAAATATCGAGATTTTGAAAATTACACGGCTTGAATTGATAGGATGGGCAGAAATGGTGTTTCTCCTCTTCGCTATACCTTTACCTTCCTCCATAAAAGGGTTGGAAAAACTGGAAAGGCAGCAACAGGGCAGGAATGGTGCCTGTCCTAAGCAGCACGAGCTCTACAGTCACCATAAAATGCTCTATAAAACGACCCACTGTTAATGCAACGATCACACTGTCAGATAAAAAGGCAATGTTATGTTTCACAAAGTAATAAATTGCTCTTCGTTGCATCATACAAAACTGCAGCATCTCTCACTGATGCTATTTTCTTTTATGGTATGTCATAAAAGAAGTCTCAGACCAACAACTATTTACCACAGTTTTACACGGGATGTTCCCAGGGCCTTTAAAATTTTCTTCTGTTCTTGGAAAGCAAATGCTGCCACCCACACCGGCGTGTCCTCTACAACAGGGTAAAGCCTAAATCTTCAGGGATTTCAGTATGAGTTACCACATGGGGCTCTGCCAGGCACTGGCAGCGGGGGAGCTGGGGCCCGGGGCAGCAGCGGTGGCTCCGGACAGAGGCAGCGTGGTCCCTGCTGCTGGTGAGTTGCCCTCCTGGGTGTGCATCGCTGCCACTGGAAGGAGGCGAGATGTCCCAAGCCTCTGAGTGCTGTGTTCATGCTGTTGTTTTGTTAATGACCCCTCTAAATTTGAGCTCCGTTGTTGTTGCTGCCTGGTACAAGGGTTGTTCACAGCCCACAGGAGGTGAACTTTTTTCTTGTGAATTAATCTTATTGTTTCATTGCCTGAATAACTGAGGACAACAGAGCTTGGTTTTAAATCTCAGTAAATAGAGTCATTATGTGGCCAAAACAGATGAAGGAAAAAAAAAAAAACCAATGAGATGAGAGCGGTGGTCAGATAATAAGTCTTAAAAGATGAGCAGCTGGTGTCCTAAAACGACATGCTGCCTTATGCTGACCACTGCGAAGTGCGAAGCTGCTTTTGTGCATGTAGGCTTCTGCCTTGCATCCAGCATCTGGCCTGGGTGGGAGGCACCGGTGCCAGCTGCGCTGCCACCCCGCAGCTTTCCCAGGCTCTTCCACAAAAAAACGGAGCTGCCCAGGAAGGCTGGAAAACCCTGCCCAGCTCTGAGGCTGCGCAGCATCTCCACGGAACTTAAAGGGGCTGCTCTGTGCGAGGGTACGGATGGAACAAATCTATGAGAAGCAGCTCAGGATGCTGGGGATAAGCGTCAGTTTTCTTATGTGGGTAAGCTGGTGAGAAGCCCTGCTAGTTGGAGGCTCACTTCAAAATGAGGGAGTCAACACTTATTCTCTTCAGACTGTGCTGAGAGCGCTGTGCTAATCAGAGATATCCCAGTACAAGTTCTGGGTAAATGGAGGTAAGATAGTACAGGGAGAAATCTGGGTAGCCGCAGCAGTCTGTGGTGCAGGAGCGCAACACCGGCTCCTGCACTCTTCTCTCTCTGCTATGGCCAACGTGTTTTTATCTGTAGTGCTTTCCACAAAAGATACAGGGGCCTTCTTCCCTGAAAATGGGCGGCCGTTTTTTTCCTTGTTTGCAGGGAGGAAGATGGGGAAGAGATCTGGGAATGGGTAGGAGTAGTGTTATGTCCCTGCCCCCAAGAATCTCTTGACATCCAGGACTGTTGCACAGAAAGCATGCACTAGGAGCAGCTGGAAATTCAGATACATGCGTGAAGTGCATTTACTCCTGTTATTAGAGATGAAATAGAATTCCAGGGAGGAATGGGGGAACCAAAGAGGCAGGGAAATCAAACACTTTATAGTGCTGGCATGCTTGGAGGCATTTTGCAGCTTGCTCCATTTCTGAACCAGTATTTCCAGAAATCACACTACTAGCCAGCAGTGTGGTGTCTCTCCCAGCAGCACTTCTAAGTGTAATGCAAAAACCATCACAGCCTAGTGGCACTGAAGAGTACTACTTGGCAACCTGCAGCAGCAAACTGAGCTCTCAGTCTATTGTTATCAGTGACCAATATCCAAAAATAGATTGAAGGCCTAAATATTGCTACTCACAGTGCATCCCATCCTACAATACTTCTAGTTCCAGCCTCCAAATGTAATATTTCGGAGGACACGGTTTGGTTCATTTTCTTAAGACAGGAAAAACATATTTCCTAACATTTTTTAGCCCAGCTTGTTCAGTCTGCCCTGAATAGATTTCCAGAAAAGCTGCATCATGATGTTTCCTCCTGGACTCAAAGCAAAAGCCATGCACTCGTAATGTTTCCTCTCTCGGAAGAAAATGCAATAGAAAGGGGACAGGTGCAAGAAGACTGCATAGCAGAATTTTACTTCTGCTTTCTTGAATGGTATCCACAATGGTGGCAAGGAGGGAAAAAATAAATCAGTCTTAACAGACATGTGATATTTGGCTTGGAATATCAGCATGAAAAATGTGGAAAACTACTTTCAAAAGTATATACACTGAAATGCTTCTGTTACTCTTAGCCCTCATTTGTGCGATATCCAGAGGAATCCCTCACAATTGTACCATTTAAAGACAGTGAATAGCTAGTAAACTATCTTGCCTTGAAACTAATACTAAACTGGAACAAGGCAGGGTTTTTCACAAGCATTAGATTCAATGGGTAAATCATAACGGTAAGACAATGTTATTCACTCTAGAAAGAAGCACTTTGTGGTTTGTTTGTTTGTTTGTTTGTTTTTTTATAAAAAGGTGCCCATGCTTTTGTTGCTTCCTAAAGAACATGAAATATATCCAGGTAAGTATGTGCAAATGCTGCATGCTTTCTCGTAATCTCTTTAATTTAGCACCTATAGCAGTTTAAGAAACTAGGGAATAGTCTTGGACACTGCAACAGGAAAAACACAGGAATTAAAATTGTGGAGGAGAGGTAAAGGCCAAGCAAATCACTTCACGCTTTTTCTGTAAAACCAAGAATGATAATCAATCTATTTTTAAAAGAAAGATGTACCTGTAAAGATATTCTATTAGGCAAGATCATTAATATTTTAGTGAAGTAACGAAATAGCACATTAACTTAGTTGTCCATACTCAGGGGTCTCTGTATAATGTTCCATTGTGTGGAATGGGTCCACCCATTACTTTGCACTCCAGTCTAGTCATATCATTGATAGCTTTTAAGCCTCTTGATAACTGATTTACTCTACAGTATTTTGTCTTAACATGGAAGAGAAAACAGAAAAATATTAGGGAAGCTGTTCATGTAATCTGTGATTTATACTATGTCCTTTCTTGATTATTACTCTGTATATAACCATTGTTGCAGCAGAAATAAAGAAAAAACATCCACTTTCCAGTAATTAATTTAATAGTTATATATAGTTATACTGCATCTAGGATGTCATTCATCTAGGATATCCTTCGGTCTCTGTGCTCAATGCTATAATCTCTTCCAATCTGTCAAACTATAGCAAGAGCCAACGCCTGGAAAGTACATTTAGAGAGAAAACTGCAGAGGAAATAGCATTGGCAGTTCAGTATATATCAAGCACCTTTCCAAGTCAGTGCTAAAATGTTACCCTTTAGTATTAAGGGAAACAGTGCTATTAGAGTGGCTGAGTAATATCCCCAAGTCTGTTCCAGTATCTTTCGACTAAGTAAAAGGTTGAAGATGCATAAGGTATTCTCAAAGCCTGCTTCCTGTTGAAAGAAAATTGCCTTGGCATAGGATCTCTGCAAGACAGCTGCAGACTACTCCTTGGAGAACCCCTTCTAGGCTCCAGCACACCAATGGAGAGTGGAGCCAAGGATGAAGGCTGGAGGAACATGCTAAGAGCACAGCTTTTGCATTACTGCAGTGCAGATGTTTGGAATGGCACTATAATCCGCTTGCACAGGCTTAAATATGGCCCAGGCTTTTGAACTGTCTAAATTACATTGCAGTTGCGAGACAGACATAATCACGTGGACATCAGAACATCTTAGTATTAGCTTTAGCTACTGCGCTTTTTTTTTTCCCTCCCCTGACACCCTGACTCCATGGGCTCCGTGTTGAATCTGTGTGCTCTGTATTCATGGGCACTCTTCACAAGAGAAAGCTGGGCAAAGATTTCCAAGTTGAAAACGACTAAAAATGGTCAAGATGCATGGTTGTGATGCTGCTTGCAAGCTCATTAGCTTTGCTGAAAAGCACCTATTTTCAGTTTTGGCATAACCGTTCTTCAAAGAAGCCATGTTTTGGAACTACATGGGTATCTCTGCATTCATGCTGCGCTGCATGGTTGATACTAGCTGGTTTTGGTTGGTGTTAGTTTAAAGACCTATGAATTCTCCCAGTAGGGATTTAATTCTAAGCGAGTATTCCCAATTCTCATGTTTAATCTTCTGTGCCTAACCCCTCTCACATCATCATTCCTGTGCTGTCCAGCATCAGGCATTGAATTGCACTTCTACACCAGGGCACCATGATCCTGAAAGCTACCACCAATTCAATAGACATTTGAACAGGCACGTGCAGACTTCTGATCTGTTGTCTCAAAACTGGACAGGCTCTGGGTACCTCTGAAGTGCTTGAGGGGAAAAAGATATAAAGTTTGTGTGCAATTCTTAAAGTAAGCAGAAGGGCCATGGATAACTGAAGTTAAAGTTCTCTGTAACAACATCACAGTGTTTCCAGAAAGACAAAGAACTCTAAAAATGGATTTGAAAAGAGGTTGGTAGAACCTATCTCACTGGGAAGACAGTCTCACTATACTGTCAAATCAAAACCTGTCTAAGTGACATAGATAAACTTTATTTTTATTGTTAAATCAACTTTATTTTTATTCCAAGACGATATAGTCAGCAAGTTAAAGAGCATAGTGTACATGACTATTGGCAGACTGCAAAGGAAATATTTTTTTATTGATGAATATCAGGAAAATCAAGCATAGATTAATCATCACTGATGGACTGTTAAAGAATTTCCATCACTAAAATAAATTTATACTTAATTTTAGTCCTGTTGCTATAGCAGCTTTGTTATACGATTTTTCAACTAGCTATCTCCCTCCATAAATAACACTTACAATATTAAAACTGAGATTTTTCTGGATTTTAGAAAGGTAGCACTGTATTTAGAACTAGTATTTTCTTTGCTCAGTCACTTTTCTGTTCCTGTAATGTAGCCATCTTAATTGTAAATTCAAGGCTCCCTTCATGTTTAAATTTCTGGGTTTAATTCCTGCTCTTTTCTTTTGCCTTGACACAACTACCCTGACACAGATAGGCTCTGTGTGTCACAGACATATATGTGAGATTCTTCAAAAGCAGCGTGCAGATGGTAGTTGTCTTTGGTCTAAGGGGAGAAAATCTGTTCCTTTTTCTTACAAAATACCAGTATCTATTCTCTTCCTTCCCCTGAACTGTTTCCAATGTTACTGTAGTTTTGTCCTCAGCGTGGTAAGAAATCAAAGGTCAATACCATGTTCACTCCTTACTTTTTTTTTTTTTTTTTTAAATTACAGGACGTATTGTAGGTTTTGTATAGACCAGAAATACCCAGGTCTAGACTTCAAGAAAATCAAATCAAGCACAGCAGTTTTAGCAGCTTGATTCATAGTGTCATCTATTCAACAGAACGATTAGGTAAGCCTAGATGTCGATTTAGGCATAAAAAACCTTCTGTGCATGTTAATATTGAATTGAAGTAGAAGATAATTTGTATTACTTTAAGCTATGTCTTTATGCTTAGGCTAGTATAAAGCCCTCAGATATGAAAAAAATCCTGATGAATGAAAATTAGTGGTATTTAAAGTATCATTTTAAAAACCTGTTAGGCCCAATAAGTTTGGGAAATATCTCTAGAACATATATAACATTGGCCTGCAATAAGCCAATCAGAATTTATTTGCTTTTTCATATTTAAGACATGATAAATGTCTTTAAATCACTGGTTTAAGAGCAATTTACCTATCTAATCCTAAATTCAAACTTTTTTATAGATAATATTTAGAGTTAATCTGTGTATGATGTTTAACTAAACTGTCAGCTTTTCAGTTATTGAGAACACAAAGATAAAAGTGTAAACATTTCAAAGAATGTCTATGGAAAGTTTTAATTTACATATCATTTTCCATTCAGCAACTAAAAAAAAATCATATTCACTTTTTTGTTGTTATTCATGCTCAGGCTTTCTAAAAAAGCCAAATGAAAATGCTCTTTTTTCAGAATGCATCAGAATATGCTGAGTTAATATGTCAAAATAACCGTTCTGAAGCATCAGTCAAAAATTGCTGACATGAATTAAAAGTGGTGGAGTTCCTACATTATCAAGTATATCTCAAAGTTAATTTTCATAAAGCCCTCCTTCCTTTTATAAATCAGAAGCAGTTCTTTGGCATGTCCTTGAAAACTTTGTTCTCAGCTGCTGAAGTACAGACTTCCTTGTTCACCTAAATCAGACAAAAACCTGCGTTATGACAAATAATTGGCATGCATTGACAAAAACTTCAACTGATTGGAAGGAATCCAAAGAATGTCCAAGCCATTTTTAAAATAGTAAGTTTGTCACATATATTTGGGCAGCAATAGTATCATTTTATATGAATATGCTCATTCAAATGCATATTCATATACAAAGTGAAGAACCTGGAACAATTTTTGTGCATTATTTCTGCAGGCATTTTGCATTGTTTCCATTAAATTGAGCTCGAGAGTGGGCAGCTCTGGATTAGGGTTTGAATAGCTCACAATCAGGTACAAGAGGAAAGGGGAAGAGAAGCATGAATGTACCTATTAGGCATGTAGAAGAATTATTCATTCTAGTTGCTTACTATGAAATTATTCATAAATTTGGACATTCTGTTGCCTACAGCTGACAATTGTGTACATCAAGAAGGTAAAGAGGAGAGAGCTAGGCTTAAGCTTCTGGAATGAATAGTTTACTGTAAATTAGTTTTGGGGAACCCACTGAATCCACATGTGGGTACTGAAGGAAGAGGAAGCACGAAAATAGGAACAGAAGTTACATTTTGGGTAGTTTGGAGGCTAAGAGACATTCTACAGTTTGGAACGTAAATTCAGAGAAGCAAGGTAGGGCAAATGAATGTCCAATGAAAGTTGCTCTAGAGAATTTATATTTTATATTTTTTTTACTTTAAGGAAGACATTAGTGTTCAGTATGTGATTGCTATCTCTCTAACCAACTCATAATCTAAATAAATTTTTTTGGTCTAAACCTTATGACAATCATACATATGATGAAAAAGAGAAATGTTATCAACTAATTTACTCAATTTCAAAGAAAATATGGAAAGATGGAGCGTTCAGCTGAGATAAAAGTAAGGATTGGAAAGCTTTATAACTTATTTGCAAAATGTGGAAAAAATACTGGAAAAGTTGGAAAAACAAGTCTTTAAGAAATCTATTCTAGAATTAGAGACTGTATATAGAATAATCAGACCAGATTAGATCCTGCTCTAAGGATCAGGTTTTGTTGCAAACTTGTGGCTAAATGGAAAGTTGTCTTCATTCAGGCAAGTGGTTTGGTAGCAGAGGCAGATGACAATAGAGTTGCCTGTCTTTTGATCAGATGATGTGAATTTTTGACACTCAATAAAAATAGTCCTGGGGCTCTTCATTTTGTGACTACCCACTTGGGAATTAATCAGCTTCTTTCATCCTCTAATGAGAAGACCGAGCCTTGACTCAGAGTAAAAAACAGACTGTACTGGAGGGTATTTCAAAGTGGAATTCAAGCTTTAAAGAACCAGCAAAAAGATAATGTTCACTTAGAGGAAAAATTAGAAAACAAGATTAAGTTTGTGACTGAAAAAAGACCACGCCTTCATATTCAAAGAAATGAAATGGCTTTTGTCCTAAATATATCTGTGCATGTCATATCCTATAGAATAGAATCTTTATGCCTGAATGCTGTTTTTTTTTTTCCCCCCAGAAAAAAATATGACATGACATCCAATGAATTCAACACACAGAGAATTTCTCAGAAACTTGAGTGAAGCCAACCAAGACCACTGGTTTTGCTCGAGTAAATCAAGTGGGTATAATTCTTGAACAACTGAGTGCCTGGCCAAGTTCTAATATGCGTGACTGCTGAGCATAGAGGGTTTATGTCACAAAAACCAAAAATACTGTGTGAAAAGGAGCTCTATAACGTACCACATTATGCCTTCCTTCTGTGAAACTGTGAGTATAGTACTCCTAAAACTGTGAACAGATTTTGGAAGTAAGAGTCTTTTTCATTACTGGGTGCAGAAGTGTTTAATTGTTTGGAAACCTGTCCACTCAACTCCAAAGACTAGTAATAGCAACATCAAGCTTTCCACAAGGAAAACCATCTTTCCCTTTCCAAAAACCCATAATCCTTGGAAGCAGGGCGACATGCCAGAAGTCAATAATCTGAAGGTGAAGAGATCCGTAGAGAAAGATTCAGCTTTAATTTTCATGTTCTCGGAGAAAGAAGAGAAGTGATCTGCTTAAAGATCTTATTAACCATTATTGTTGCTTGATAATGCTAAAATCTGTATGTGGAATTCTAGGCTGAGTTATCCTAATAAAAGTTGACTAATCCCAATCACTAGAAAATAAAACCTTTATGCCAAGTATTAAATATTGTAAATTACTTATGATGGTTTTAGGAAAAGGAAAGGGTTTATGCATTGTTCCTTTTTATTGGGAAGTCACTCTAACTCTTTTGCATCGCTAAAACTCTATATTAGCTTATTCTGAAGTCTGGCAGATGCAGAGAATAATAGGAGCAGTTTTGATGTAGAAGTAAGGTTCCTGACATAAAAAGAGCTTCTGGTTTACAGAAGAGACAAAATATTTAAGTACACAGCTCTCGGGCAGAAAAGCTTAATATTCATTGACTTAGTTTATGTCTTTGAGCTTCAATTGAATTAATGATAAACTCATCAACTTGGTAATGGAGAGTTTATAACTTGTATCATTTTGGGAGAAACACCAGGAGAAAAATGTCACTTGAACACAACTCTTTTGCTGTTTCCCAGAGTAATTTATTCCATCTCTCTTGTAAGTTTAGCACACATAGATCTGGCCACATCTGTTGGCTGACACACAGGGACCTAGTGCCAACCTGAAAAACGTCAGCTTCTTTTATGCAGGTATACGGAGCGCCTGGTCGGTTCTCTCCACTGCTGTGCCTGTAGTCACCACCCAGAGGGGCCAGCAAAATGGACTGTATTTCCTGCTGCTTTTATGCATAGACACGTGTCTTGACACAGTCAAACCTTCATAATACTTTACTAGCAAAATACTCTAGTGTCTTTTCATGTCTTTAAATGCTGTGATTTGGGCAACTGCACTGTCATCTTTCTTCCCTAATTTAAAAGAGAAAACACTTTTGTAACTATAAAGTGATATTTTAAAAGAGGGAAGGTTCTATGTAGCAGCCAGGTACAGTGCTCATCGCTTTGCTTGAAGTGGAAGGAGAGTTATTCTCCAGGTTGTGACTGAATTTCTATTCCTATCACCAGCGATTTCAGCTTCTGAAACATGATCTTTGTCAGGAGAAGACTTCATTTGCTGAATCAATTTGTAATGCTACACATCTACATTGAATATTGTCCAACTGGGCAGCATTATTATATATATTCCCATGCATTTAGCAGACACACAGAGGCTTTCCCATTTAAAAAGAGAAGATTACAGTAATTTCTCCTTAATAAATTAATGGATTAATTACAAGTAATAATTTTTTACTTTTCTAAATAATGAAGGAGCATCCTGATGTTTCTCTGGTTTTTATAATCTACATGTGTGCCCACACCTGTTTTTTAAAAGAGAGTAATGATGTATCAGTTCGGAAAGAAGTAATTTTAAAATTACATACTGTATGCTAAAAGTATATTGGAATGAAGTTGTGAGGTGGCAAAGTCAAGGGTTTAAATTACAGGTGAAGTAGCTGCCTCTCCAATTCTCATTTGGATCTTTCTGTATATACCTTATAGTGTAGTCTCTGATTACAATATCATATACCTGATTTCTGTTTTATTCAGTTTAGACAATTGAGATTGCTCATTAAAAAGCAATTTCCCATGTGTGACCTGTACTTTATTTACTGTGATTTTGTCAGATGCTACCTAAAATGCGGAATTATTATTTGTGGACCACCTCCTGTGAAGCCAATGGAATACAGAAGTATTACCCAGACTTCCAGAAATGAACTAAACAGTTTAATGGCAGAGCACCTAATTGTCTCAGATGGTGCAGGTTTTTTTCATAGATTTGCATTTTCAAAGCATAGCTTTCAGCAACAGTAAGTTCAGCTGTGGCTTGCCTGCAGTTCTGCACAGCTGATCTGCTCATGCCCTAATTGGCCACCTGGGATAAGGTGACTAGAGGATCAGCCACAGATGCTAAACATTTGGTGACAGAGAGTTGTATATTATTTTTCAGGACAGCATTGTACCGCCTTAACTGACGCCATCCTTTCTGGTTTTTATCCAGGAGATAGGTAATCTTATGCTTCATTCACTAGATGCCATACAGTTTCTGCCAGGGGTGAGGCAAGCACAAACAAACAAATCACATTTTCCTTATGGATTTCACAGAACACAGAATGATGCAAGAGCCCTCCAGGGCGGGGGGCGGAAGAAATGTGTGCCATGTGCGTAAAAGTTTTGTATTGTAATATAGGAATGAAAAGTAGGCTAGCATCAGAAAAATAAATTATGAGATTTCTAACCTCTTGAAGGTTGATTTTGAAACTGTAATAAGAAAGATGGCTTTTATACCTCTCACTGGAAAAGAAAGGATTCTTGAGCAGCTGTCTGTAACAGGAACAGAATACAATAAGAAACATCACCACCAACATATTATTTACATGCCAATAAAGAGGCTTTTTTGCATGAATTTTTTTAAAGACACAAGACAAAATGACATCCTTGATTACACAGACCAGTTTTGATGCCCTGTCTTCAACTACATTGTGAATTAAGCTGATTTCTGCAGGCAGTAACTAAAATAACATTGACATTTCTGTCTGAGGCAGATAGCGTTTGCAGTGTAAGACACATTTTCTCAATCAATGCAAATGTATGCAGCAGTATTCTTGCTATTTGTATTTTAAGTGTTCATAAGAGCTCAGTTCTGCCAGCTGATTAATGTTGACTGGTCCTTTTCTCTCAAACATTCCTGCCGAGCTCCTCTGGAATATGTAGCTGAGGTCTCTGCCACACGGAAA
Source organism: Platalea leucorodia (assembly GCF_965183815.1). Classification (NCBI taxonomy): domain Eukaryota; kingdom Metazoa; phylum Chordata; class Aves; order Pelecaniformes; family Threskiornithidae; genus Platalea; species Platalea leucorodia. The sequence goes on from NC_138827.1 coordinate 66,833,951, forward strand.
GGGAAGAGTCCTTCCACGCAACTTCATACTCCTGGGGACATATTAGGGTTTCCTGAACTGCACAGGCACAATGGCTTAACTAGGTTTCTAAAGTGCAAGTACTCTGTTCATATGCCGAGAATCACGTGTGACAGGATTTTCTGCAACCTCCCAGGTTCCTTGGGCACAGAAAAGCAACCAGCCAAGGTGACTGTGAAGGATCCCTGGTTTTCAAGGCAGACTGGTCATTCTGCATTTCATAAGATGTACACAGCTATCCAGCCAAATCAGGCAGGGGCAGATAAGTTTGTAACATCCATTTGGAGAGAGTGGAAGAACAACTAGCTTCTGTCGTTTGGCTTTATGTTCTATTTTAATATCCATAATACCCAACACATATCCAAGGTGTCTTTGGCCAAAATACCAACTCTACCTATGAAAACATGAACTCTCAGGAGCAGATTTGGTATGGAGCAAAAGTAATTTTTTTTTTTTTGGTGATTAGGAGAAACAAAGGGTAAATGCAGTTTCAGCCTGTACAGACTTAATCTTTTCAAGTGCCTCAGAAATGGATTGTCTTTTCCTTTCTCTCCTCTCCCACATCTGGGCCATTGGGTCCAGATTCTGGGTCCTGAATCAGAAAATAATTCCCTGTTGCTCACAGGACAGTGATGTTCTATAGCACAGCAGAGTAAAAGGAAATAGGAAAAGGTGAAGAAACAAATCCTTGTGGAAGAGAATAGCTCATCCTGGAAAAACAAACCTGCATGCTAGCTTACAAATGAATATGTATTTTGGTGTCATTGCAAGATTTAAGCCAAAATCCAATGAAGTTAGTGGAAGGATCCTGTTTGTTTCTCTGCTTAAACATAGATTTGCAAAAGGAAGCTCAGTGATTCCTTTAAATCAACTAGTAGATCCTCTCAACAGCAAAGCGTTAATCATGCATCTGCACATTCCAGGGCTCTGCTCAGTCTGGCTTTGAAAGTAGTATGCTACGTGGTTTCTTTCCACCTGCTGAAATGGGGCAGATGTTAGGGGGGCTGAGGTGGAGGGTAGGAGGAATTTCTATGCCTTCACAGAATCACAAGACCTGGTGCAGTAAATCATACACTAGGTTTAAATTAAATTGTGCTGGAATAACTTGATTGCTTTTTTAAAAAAAGTACGTATTACTAGATGAAGAAACATTAAATAAATGAGCTAATTACATGCCCACTTACCTCTGTGCTAACCATGATACATCAAAATGAATTTATGTATGCTTATTATAGGCATAGTGTAGCTCTACGGAATACATTACAGAATTAATTATTTTGCAATCTGTTTGATATTGTACCTTTTTAAATTCTACTCCCAGTCTAAATTGTCTGGATTATAAAAATCACAAAGACAAGGCATAAAAATAAATGGGACTAAACTAGAATGTGTGTGGGGAGGTAATAGAGTGAATATTCAGAAATCAAAGCAGTTAATATTATGAGTCCATTAACAACTTCATACGTTATCTGAATCTGGAAGTAAACATAATCTTAACAGTGAGGTGCAAAAATGATATTGACTCAGGAAATTTGGTGTGCCCCAGATAGTAACACATTGTGAATGTAGAACATAGGAATATGAGCAGAAAATAATAGGTACTTTGTGATAGCTGGCCTATGTGACATACTGGTACACACATTTTGAAATGACCACATTCTGAATGTGGCATGTGATGAAATGACCAGCCATAAGATATTTCTAGGATGTCTAGTTATCATTTGATCCCTTAGAAATCAGTCAGCATCACTGATTAATCCTGGCAGGGGCTCTGCCTCCCTCCCATGGACTTTGGTAATTTCTCGAGGTGGATTTCAAATTTGAAATGGTTCAAAAGCAAGCCTAGCTCTCAAATCCATATGAAATATCAGTTTCTATATCCCAGTGACATGGTATTTCCCTTCGTGGTTGCAGTACTCTTAATGACACTATATACAAACAGTTCTTCACTCATGGCTCTTGGTAGTGAAGAGTATGTTGTGCTGGGACTTTAATTTCACTGATTCATTGTTAATTTACAGAATGTTGGTATAAAGTTTAAAAAAACTTGTTATATATGATTTAAGTCCTTAAATTGATGGATTCCCTTTCTTCTGATTGTTATAGAAATTGCATTTGTCTGAAGTGCTTGAACTGAGTTACTAAGCATGATCATCTCAACTTATGGGAAATACTATATTATGAAAAGCAGAGATATATTAGGTTCTACAGTGACACTGAGAAAACCTCCTTTAAGCAAACTTAACATTTCCACTTGTCATTTTTTCCACTGATATGAAATAGTACACTAAAATCCCTGTAAAGTCCTGCCAGAAAGAGAACTTCTGGATTTCTGTAGTGCTGTGGGCTTTCAGTGCATGCTGTGTCTATCCCATTGACAGATCAATTGGACCATGTGCCACATTTTGTTTTAAACCAACATAAAAATTCCTGAAAGAGATGGTAGACTTTCATTTCCAGGAGGCTGGTGTAGTTTTTGGAATACCCCTGGATTACCATGTGCATATCCATACAGTGTGTAAACAAGGTTTTATTTTGCAAAGCCCTGTGATACAGCTGTTTCTCATTTTCATCTTGCAGATGCTATCTTGCTTACAGGGCAGCTTAGTTAAAAAGCTGTGTTGACTCATAAGACCAAGATGTACAATATTCAGTTTTGATTGAAAAATGCATAACTCTCTTATCATCCACAGGGCAAAAAGCTTGATGTAAAACCATGTTTTGCTAGGAGCAGAAGACTAGGTCCAGAAGTAATGTCAAAGTTCTCTTTTTCTGTGAAGCATAGTCGACTGTAAATGTCTAAAAAAATATGCTTATTCATCTTATTATTATGGAAAGTCCTGGTGACTCACTGCACTGGCGAGAGAAGATGGTTTAGTTTAGTTATTACTGTTTGTAACTGAGTTTTCTGTTAAGATGGAAACAAAACAGAAACAATATGGAAGATGCCCTAAGCATATGTGAACATGCCTGCTGCCTTTTGGTGTTCATACGCCCTTTTGCGTTAAGGAGCAGGTGAGTGTTCTACAGGCACATCACTGAACCAGTCAGCTCTTAACAGTGAATAAACATGGCTAAGACAAGAATAAGGAAAAAAAAAAAAGAAGAAAAAAGAGGAAGTCTTAGTTTTCCCCCATCCTCCCCAGAGCCAGGACTTGGAGCGATGGAATTTCCCTAGTAAGGAAACAAAGACATAATGTCTAATTGCTAGGACATAAAGGCTCAGAGGGAGAGCGCACAGTGGCCAGGAGCACGGAAGAGCACTGACCCCAAAGGTCAGAAAGATAAAGAGAAAAAGAAACTCCGTTCAGAGTATGTGCAAAAAGTTCAAGTACCCAACCACAGCCAAAAGAAGGCTCGGAAGTATTGAGGCAAAGGAAGAAGTAGATGTTAGTCTGGTTTTTATACATTTGTCTATCTGAATGCGCACACACACACACACACACACACACAGATATTCTCCAAGTAACTAATGAAAGACAAAACTCATGAACCTAATTTCCTCTAGTGTTCAACCAATACGTACTCCTATCAATACCACAACTAATGAGATCTGAGAGCAGATTTGCTTAAGCTTCTGGGGAACGGGGAGAACTAGCCTGGGTAATGCAAATCTAGGACAGGGGATGCAATTCCAATGACTGTATCAAACAGGGAACTCATTCCCCTCAGTGCGTGCTACAAGAAAAGCAGGAGCTGAAAGCTGTTATTAAGAAAGCACTTGGCTGTTTTACTGGCTTCTATACATAGCAGACTCACAGGTCCAGCCAGTGGGAACTCTGCTGAGGCTGTGAAAGAGAACAGCATTTGTATTAGGAGATAAGAAAAGGAGTTATTCTCAGCAAAGAACTCACTGCAACTCAGCTTTTTCTGTTATTATCAAACCTGACTTCTTCTGAAACTTGAGAGCTATTGATTCAAGTTAACAATTTCTAAATCAGTTGCCAGTTCCTTCCTGGAGGAATGCAAGTCAGTTCTCAGGGAGTCGAAAATCTCATGCTATCAGCATTTTCACTTTGTATCACTCAATCCAAGTTTCTTTTCTCCTCGATAAATGTTTGTTGTGCACATGACTCAAGTGCAGATTATTTTTTTTCCTTCTGAACACCCTGATATGTAGACTTCAGCATTTGAAGGAATAATGCATGTTCTCACCTTTATTTTCAGTTTTTACAGGCCAGTATACAATATAGCATGGAGAATACCGAATGTCAGAGAAAGCAGAGGACTAAAAGTGTTCAGTAAAGCAGCAAAATAAGTCTTCCAGAAATGTTAACAAGTAAATCCTCGAGACAGGAGGACGCACAAGGGTATTGGTGGTGTACAGAGTCAAACAAATCATACAGATTTTTAATGAGGAAGTAATTACATGTTTTTTTCAGAGTGCTTTATAAACACTAATTATGACTTGCTCCTTAATTTTCCAGGTGAATAAACAGAACTAGAAATAGATTAAGCAGCTTGCTAACCTCCCTCAGTGAGTCAGTAGCAAGCTTAGCAGCAGGTCTTTTGAGTTTTGAATCTTTATTGATCACTACCCTGCTTAAAACCTTATTCTATGTGGACAAGACTGAATACCTGTGTTCACATGAAATGGGGCAAAGGAAAGTTACATAAAAAGATTTATTGGAAAGGTACTGACCAGTTTAGATAAGAGTGCAAGTCTTCTATGTGTCTAGTTTGGGGTTCTTTTTTAATTTCTCCTTCACTCTCTTGAAGCAAAAATGATGTTGGACACAATTTTATTGGAAAAGAGATCTCTTTGATATGTTTACACATCATTAGTCACTGCATCTGGGAGGTAAGTTGCCCTTGGCTTTCTGCATCTGGCCCCAGTGTAAGCAGATAAAGACAAATGCTCTCCCAATGCCAGGATTCCACAAGCATACAGTCCAGCCCTCCACTCCTCTTACATTTCTCCCTTCCTTGCAATCTCTTCAAAAGATGCTGTGTGTTAAAAGAGCCAAGTTAATTATTTTAAAGGTTCCAATAGTTTATTTTTCAGTAAGATTCTCAGACATATGAATCACCAGGAATAACTGTAGTTCAGGAAAAATTTCTGGGAGTTGGACGTAACTGCTAACACTTGGTCAGAATCAATTATATGGGACCTGGAGGCAAAGGGAAAGGGAAAAGCAAAGCTTTGCAGTGCCCTTTGAGCACACAGGGAAGCCAATGAGGCATTTTAGCTCAGTTTAGTGTCACAAACAAACAAAAAAAAGAAAAAAAAATCCAACAAGGTAAAAGTTTTTGACCCTGATTTCATTAATCCCTTTGTATTAAAACAGAGCACTGACATGCACTTATGCTGAACTCTGCTTTGAACAATAAGAGCTTTGCTCAAAGGGGAAAAAAGTTTGGTTATTTTGTTGCATTTTTCTCTTTCTACTCAATATTCCTCACATATCTTCCAAATTAATGGATACAACCCCAAATGACCAGTATCTTAGAGAGAGTTTCTTGAAAAGTGGCGGTCGGTTCATAAAGTGGAGTTCACATTTCTTTTTCAAACTAAAGAAAAACAGGGCAGACAAAAATGACAAGGGAGCTGCAGTGATTTTCTCAAGCTTTCATAGCGGTACAAGCTAAGCTTTAATCCTAGTCATATAAACCCTATGCCTCTAATAAAAGTTCAAGCAACAAAGTGTAGTTTTAATATTGAGTAGAACCAGCAAAACTAGAACACAGAATATCTCTGCCAGCAAAGTACGTTTCTGCACAGACCAGAGTATTCACAGGACTTGCGGTAACAGTATATGGAATCAATTTATGCCTGGCAAGGAAAATAAAAGTATAACATTTCTTGTGCGAAGTTTTTTCCACATTCACTCCAACAGTGTGTGTCATTAGTTACATCTGTGACAAAAACATCACTTAAAGCAGGCTAGGAAAGAGAAACCTTGGCTGGCTTACCCTATTACTTCATCTCTAGGGTTTGCCCTGGTGCACTTTTCCAGTAACACGATATTTGGATAGGCTCCGTATTGTCTTATATAAAAGAAGTTACTATAATAGCCATCTCCCCATACTCTATGAAGTATTGATAATTCATTTGGCTTAAACAGTTATAACCAGTAATTTTATAATAATATAGAGGTTAGTCCATGTGAAGTCAGTCATACTTATTTATATATCAGATTAATTAGCAGCTTTTCTTGGGTTAGGCTGTAAACTGTGATCCGTCACTGCCTTTGTGGACTGAAGATTCTGTGTTGGGAGTCGTCATTTGTGGTTTTGTGGTAAATTATAAATGAATTCCTAGTGTGGCTATATAATTTCATTTATAATTTCTAATGAAAACTTCAATTGCAACTATAATGTGACTATAACAAATTTAACTGCTATAATGTTATTTCATATTCATGTCAACCTTAAGGTTTTAAAAACAAAAATAAGTTAATTTTGTGCATTTCACAAAACACAAAATTGATTTGTGCTTAACCCCCCCGCATTCCAATGTTTTCTCCCAAAGACTCAGCAGCAGCCATTGCCATACGTTGTTGAAATACGTTATATACTTATGAGTTATTTGCTGTTCTATTTAATTCAGTAGAGGAGGAAATGCAGAATTAAATTTGAGAGAGGGACTAGATATCCAAGCATTTTGTACAGAAGTACTTAATCTCATGTTAAATGTCACCCCTGAGAGGCCTCTCATCTGTGAATCTTTACTGAGAGGAGGAACTTTGAAAAGAGTAGGATTTAAGACGTTTAGTATTTCCTGTGCTTAATTTTACATAATTCTCTGCTCAGGATGCTGATGCGAGTCTTGTTCTTACATGCCTTTCTTCATCTCAGTTTGTATTTCTGAATTCTGTAGAGTTACTGTGTAATGGAGGAGAAAATATCAAAGTGTGCAGGACCCTCAAGCTGCAGGGAGGTCAGGCTCTTGCAGCAGTCATTACTCAGTTTCAGCTAGGGAAGAGTTAAACAGTGTCTAAACAGCAGACTTGTATTCTGGTGAAGTGTGAAGGTCATTTTAGTTTACCGCATGTATAGGAAGTTGGCTGTCTTTTTTTCCACCCGTTCCTTGTTCTTGTTTATATTCTGTGGTGATAGCTTTTTTTTTTCCCCCTGAGAATTCCTACTGCAGGAAATAATTTATTGTCATGCAGATTTCCTTACTTTCAAGTGAAACCTCACAGTTCAAGATTCCACTTTTCAGCTGACTCTGATGCTTACTGTAGTAAGCTGTATAACAAGAAGTTCATAATACTATAATGTTATAAGAGCTGCTCCAATAAATCTGACTACTCTGAAACTTCCTTGCCCTACAGTATGTAGGACAAGATGTCAGATAATGTATTTGCAATCCTTATTGAAAAAAAAAGTCTGTTGCCCTTGGGTAGGCATGAAATTAGACATTTTGATTGCATATGCCTGTATAACTTGCTATCAGAACAAAAGGAAAAAAAAAACCCACCACAATTTTAATACAACTTTTATAATAATAGATATCAGGGCATACTAATAGTAAAGAAACAAACCACAAATGAAAACCAGTAGAATCCAAAGATAATTAAATTCATAGTTTTGTAGTAGGCAGTTGAACTTCTAAGCCTGTCCTATTGCAAAGTACGTAACCATCCATAACTACATTATACTACGTTAGAGGGAAGAATTGATCTACCAGATTCCTTATTCACAGGCGCAAATGCTTATATGTCATATATTGAGGGAACATTAGGATTATGCTACTAAGTGTCTGATCTTTGAGATGTCATGATCATTTAAATGAAAAATTTATCATCTTTAAAAATCTTGTAGTTTCCTGATAACTATCCTTCACAGTGAAAATATTCGTCCCTCTGGAGTTGCCTCCAGAAGTGAACACTTGGTATAAATGGAGGCGCATGTACTGCTGTATTGTCTCTGGTCCTATTGAGAGTTCTGTTGATGCTATTGATGATCTTTTGTGTATGTACAGATTCTGATAATATCAGTGTTTCTGGAATTTACTGTTTCTTATGCCAGAACTGATGACAGTCAAAGTGCAAAGTGAATTCAATTTTCACCAACTGCATGCTTTTCTCCATTTCTATACTTCTAAGCAGGCCTCTAGTCCTTTCAAGAACCCTTTCCCATGATATTCCAAGGTCTCTTCAAATAATTGAAGAAATCTTGGAGAAACGTAGCTTTTGTGCACAGGCAGGTCTAATTCTTCCATTTCCCTGAAGAGTCCACTTCAGAGCTCACAGGACACTAGTGTAATACCAGTCTCATAATAGACTACAGGAAGTATTTGTTACTGATGGGCATTGCATGTGTCATATGCATTTCAAATCTTACTGAGGATCTGGTTCCCATGACTTGAGTTCTGGATTTAAGAGGTAATATGACACATGCTTTTTAATAACTCCACAACAGGGTATGATTTTGAGGAATTCAGCATACTTGTCACTTTTAATCCAGGTTTTCAGAATAAAATTAAATCTAATGGTAAAAAAAAAAAAAAAAAAAAAAAAAAGCAGAGCTCTTGGATCTTTCAACTTGGAAAGGAATTTGAAAAAATAGTTTCTACTCTTCCAAATTTCAAAGGAAAAAAATGGCATAGAAGAAAAACTGGAGAGACAAAAAGCCAGCAATGTATTTCTGCATAGATTGTCCAGCACCGAGCACCTACTCAGTGATTTATGTAACAATGAGGCTTGTTCAAATTGTTCTTCTCAGGCAACAGCAGAACTAGAACTGCCAAAAGCTGGTGTAATTAATACCATGCTTGTGCCCAAATTGCTGTCTTTCAACTGTGTAACCCCACTGTAGTCAGTAGGACTGTATAGCACATAGTTCTGCAGAAAATAGGAAATGTTGACTGTGATCTAGACTTATTCATCCTGAGGACAAGAATCCACTGGTGTATCCAAATCAGCTAGAATGTAACTTGCATCATGTTCTGCCTCTCCACGACGTGTACTGCCGCAAGTCTTGTCTTAATTCCAGAGTCTAAGTTAGTTTACATGTGTAATTTGCTCTTGTTTTTTTGCCTGATTATGTTGCTCTGAAACTCAAACTATCCATTAAGCTGTGAAACCAGAAACAAGAAAATCCTCTCCCTGCCTTCGGCCTCTCTCTGTGTCTCTTTCACAATTGCTAGAAGAGAGACAGTGAAGTAAGGAGTGGGCTAGACAAGCCATCTCTGCTATTAATAATAATGCTGGGAGGGGAGGGCTGGGGAAAAAGAAGAGAAAATAGCCACTCTAGAAACTTCTGACTGCTGGATTAAGCCAATGTGTGCTCCCTCTATCCAGATTTATGTAAAATGCTGCTTCTCACAGATTTTGACCTCTCAGAGTTTTGAGGGGTCCAATTACAGTAAAATATTCTGAAAGTTTTCCTGTATTCTTGTGCTATGACATTCATTTATCTTCTGCTTATTGAAAGGGTACTTGGAACCAGTTTTGTCAGATGTGTGAATAACAAACCCTCCCCATTTGTGTCATTACTGCTGCAGTACTGGGGAGGAATGAGTTAAGAAAAGAGGAGATCAAAGCAGCTGGGATCTATCAAGCAATCAGGGCCCACTGCCAAGGGAAGAGAAGGAACTGGGGCTAAGACAATGGCTTTGATCCCAGGAAGAGAGGGCTGTGGGTCAGGAAGCATGAAGTAAGGCTAAATCTGTTTACTTTGGCCCTGTTTTTGAGTGGGCTCCTCACCCTTAGAGGTAATGTTTTTCTTTTATTTGATTTTATAACTTGCAATGTATTTTGGCTGCGGTCTTGATTCAAATTTACCTGTGTGACAGAAAATGTGAAAACAGCTAAGAGAAGCTCTGATGCAAAGTGGTGCCCAAGCACTGTAGAGTGATCTTATGTGGAGTGCAGGCTCGTGCTAGGCTGAGTGCTGGTGTACACCTGTGGGAGGCTGGCCAGTTTGAGTTAGAAGTCAGAGGTTAAGGATGTCTGTGTGGACTGCAAGATGTTTGAAATATGTCACCAGTTAACCTTCAGTAAAGATGAGCACCTAAATGCCAATGCTTTCCTTTGGATTCTGTAGGTTTAAATACTTCTAGATTCACTTTACCATCATGAAGTTCTTAAAATGCAGTGATTTTCTCCCTTTGTATGTGAGCAAGCAAGTTCATTTGGCTAGCAGAAGCTTTTCCTGGGGTTTTTTTCAGGTCTGTTCCATGATAGTATTGTTGAGGTTTTCTTCATGGCAAGCTACTTAATGGGTGAGACATCAGCATCAGGTGTTGACAGTGATGTAACTCTGGGTTTAGTAGATGCTATTTGATGTATTTTAGATGGGCAAAGCCCCAATAGGCAGGATACAGTACTTCTTATACTTGTGTAGGATTCTTGCTCCTTGGTGTTACTGTTCATCTTGGTTCTTCCACAGCTGCAAGAAGCTGTAGGTGCTGAATGAGGTCTGAGTAATAGCTCTCATGAACAGTTGTAATTAAAACTTTTCTTTATTGGCTATGTGTAACTCATCTGTGCTCATGGTATGAGAACTCAGTCCTTAATAAGGTAAGTAGTTGTGCTGTAGGGTAAAAGCTCCAACTATGCTGTGATTTTCGTGAAGGGGTCTACCTTGACTGCATGATAAACTCAGATGATAAACACTGAATTTTTTTAATTTGCTGTCTTTCACCTTGTTAAAGGTGACTTAATTTTGGTGAAACTTCTCCAAATGCTATGCAGTTTTAGTATTTCTTTTATCTCTGTTTAAACATATTGAATAGTTACTACTACAAGTTTACTCTTTAACAGTGATAATTAAATTAAAATAAATAAATTGCTTGTTATGTAATTTTTCCTCGCAAGTAATTCAAACCCAACTCTTTTTCAATTACTTTATCTCCAGAGTCTGTATTTCTAGTCTGTCTCCCACATTTCACAAATTTTTTCTATTGGATAGTTTTCTTTTGGATAACTCGAGGAGAAAAAAAATACAAGGGAATTTTGTTTAGTGAAATGAAGGTGTAGTTGTCCTGACACCAATGTAGATGTTTGCACCAATGGAGCTGCAGAGAGTTTTGCTCTATCAGGATAAATATAAGGTGGCATTTACAGTCCTGTTGGAATGAAGAATCAGATTCTTGTAACAGAGGATTCACTTTTTCATAGTTTTCATTCCTTTTTAATATCTTCATGTGAAAACAAAATGATCAAATTCATTCACATATGGCAGCTTTATTGCTGTTAATGAATAAGAGTTTTCCCTTGGAGAGCAGTGTATGTTTTGGTGAGACAACGTGAGGAATTATCTTGACGTTTGCCTTGAATTAACCCAATTCTGCATCACGGCTTTCACAGAAATTAAAAAGCACAAGTGGTTTCTTCCTCCAGCACTTCTCACTTCAGCCTTCTACTGCATTTCTGCTTGATAGAGGCTGAAATCCCTACTTTCTGTGGAGTTCAGATTCTTTTCTGCAACTTTTCTATGTACAAGTTGCATGCAGCAGCTGTTAGCATGAAGTTTCTGGCATAGCCTGGATTCTGCAAGCTTCTCAGCTCTTTAAGAGTCTTCCATCAAAAACCTCTTTCCCTGAAACTAGGAAGTTTTCCCTATGCACAACCAAGTCTTTGCATTGTATCAGGTTACACAGTGTTCTCCTATACAGAAAAAATGTAATTGTTGCTGTTTAAATCATATTTATGATTCCTACTTATGGCTGTACAGTAATCCTCTAATACTTACTGTAGTCTCTATAGATTTTTGTATCTATGTTGATGCTCAGAGGGATGTGGTTTGAACCAGAGCACAAGAATGCCGCGTGCAAGATGGAGGCATTCTGGGAGTGTGTATGCATGAGTGTAAGTTAGTGCAGAAGTTAGTGTTGTAGCACATACCACAATCCCCAGTGGAATGTTTTGGCACAAGGATGACTATTCATCTGCTGAGCATAACACTGGGACAGTCGTTAGTGAGAATCAGTGTTGACGGAATGAAGTCAAAAGCCAAATGATGAACTTTGCACTTAAGGCTCTGAGCTCTGGAATGTAACAGGCTTTCTGTTTCTTCATAAGAATACATTGGGATCAATCATGGAAGACTTTTTCCCTTGAGTTATTAATTTTCTAATATTTTCTGAATTATCTTGCTATATATAAAAAAGAAGAGCAGCTTTGTGGGGTGGCTTTTTTTTCTTTTTAAATTTTTCTTGATATAAAGTCAGATAAGGCTTTAAGCCAGAAACAGCAAATACAATGTGTGTTGTACTGCATGTTAACAGCTTTCAACCATTCATGCAATGAGAAAAAAATTAATGGACAGGACCCCTGCACACAAAACTGAAAAGGACTTTAAGCATAGCAACAGCCTTAAAAATGATTGGATTTCTCAGTCAATTAAAAATGAATGGCTTTTTATGTCAGTGGAAGAAATATTTTCTGGTTTTATCCCAACCGTTCTCTCTGTACACTCAGTAGTGTCTGTAAAATTGACATCTGAGACTGGAAATACAGGACTGAGTCCACATTGCAAACCCATTCTGTTTAAAGACCTGATGGGGAGGGGCAGGGGAAAGGAAATTTGCTTCATTAATAAGTAAGGAGGAGGCTAATGCCTTGTCTAGAGTCAGATTTATTTATCACAAATATTTGAGAATACATGAAAATTGCAGCTGATGTTGAAGTTGACTTTGACTCTGCAGTAACTATCAAGTGCAAGAATACACCACCTTCAAAATGTGCAGCTGGCACTAACTCATCCTGGTGTGAATTACAATTTACTCAGAGTCAACTGTGAATTGACATTTTCTCATCAATAGAGGATGAGAGATCAAAATATGAGGGAAGGACTAAACTAATCTGGAATATATTTTGTTATACATCTGGGAGATTTCTAAAGCGAAGTCAGCCTTAGTAGCTAAGAAGATTTCCTCAAGGGGGAAAATCATACTTTATTTATTTTTACAGTCATATGATTAAAAAAAATACTTCCTTAATTTCAAGGAAGATAGAAATCCTTTACTAGATTCCGGGGGGCGGATAAGGTGATAGATGATGTAGTCTACATAACACTTCACCAGTAGAAAGATGAACTAGGGGGAAAAAAGTTTCATTTTTGTCATCTTATGTCAACTGTAGAAGTAATGCAGCATTTTCTTTCACTCTCACTGTTGTGATGTTGAAGTCTGCTGTTAAGAATTACAGAACAAATAATTTCTCTTTCTGAAAATAATAGAAAATGGAATGCTTCTTAGTATGTTTATTACTGCAGCAAAAGTACACATAGTGGAGTTTGAAATGGATATAAAATCAACTATTTTGCTCATCTGAGATAATGAAAGAATAGCAGTGTATAATGCTGACATTGAAATAGCCTGAGATTTATTGTTTGTTTGTTTTTCTATGATGCCAGCTAAAGGATTTGATTCTCCAATTAACTTGGACCAGTTGCAGCATTGGGAGGTTAATATTACAGGCTAAACTACTTTCTGCTGCAGGGAGATAAAATACCAGAATGATATTAGAGTCATCAGAAGTCTAAATTAGTTGCAGTCTTGACGTATTGACTTTTCTTACCTCTCTCCCATAAGATTGCACCTGCACTGAGCTGCTTGTGTAACTTGTGTTGCAAAATCTAATCGTTCTTTCTTAACGGTATCATGGGGTAAAAATGACTGATAGACTGTAACAGAAGGAAGGGAAATACAGATAAGTAGCTCTATCAGACACAGGTTTGCACTAAAAATTTCTAGATGCTGTGCACAGTTGACATTAAAAATCCTAATTTTTAGGTCAAAATGTATTCCTTTTATCCATGTTTCCCATTTTTTCCAATGGTGTGTAGGGTGAATTCTGTTCTTTACCTCCTTTTGGGAATTAGAGGGCAGAACATCTCTGCCTCAAGCAAAAACACCAGCTTAATGTCAATGTCTCTGCTACTCATATGATGTGTTAGCTCCAGATTGATATCAGACCTGCTAGTTAGAAGTTCAGTATTTTGTCTTTTTGGACACAGTGTTTGCAATCCTATGTCCTCGTCACAGACATTTATAGAAAAATTAAGTCTTGACATATTTATAAGAGAACTAAAACCAATAAAAATGTTAGCTTAAAAATACACCAAAGAGATCCTAATCTGGTATCAAAGCAAAACAGCTGTTTCTAAACAGTCTCTGTAGCTTGTTTAGAAGCCATAATGTAATGATTTTCAAAAGCCCTAATGACTTTGAAATTTAAAAGTCAGCATGATTTTTCTTCTAGATTTCATTCTTAAAAACACATGGAATTTCTTGTAGCCTCTGTTAATCCAAAAGCAGTATTTTTCTTGCACAACACTTAAAAACAGTACCTGTTTTGCAGGAGTGCTATGAGACTCTTCCATAATCCCCTTAAACTCCTTTGGTGATAGGTAATTGTCTTTCTCAGAGCAGCCAAATCCCACCACCTAATTCCATTTTGACATTCAATGTTGTCAGTGTGATATTTTTAGCTTTCAGCACAATTTAGGAGAACTGGCTAGACGAAGAGTCCAAGAGCAGGAAGGATGTTCCCAGGTCCTCACTAAAAAAGATTTTTCCAGTGTCTTTCTCCAAAATGGGGCTAGTTCCAAAGAGTGGTGAAGAGACTAGAGAAAATATTTGGTTCTTGATATCCTGTAGGGCCAATCAATTTGTGGTTGGAAGACTCTAGCTCTAAGGAATTAGAGTATAACTCCGTATGTTGAGTGAATACAATTTTTTGTAAATTACTTACTGGTGTGTTTTTAGAATTTGCTTATAGTTTGCTAGCATTTGACGTATTTTTCAATACATTTAAAGGGGAAAAAAAACCTTGCAGGTTTGTTGGCGTGTATAGACTTTGAATATACTGAGGTTTGGTTGTCATTGCAATATTTCTGTTGGCTCTGTTTTAGTAGCTAAATGTACTCTAGTAGCTACCTAAAGTAGCTATCCTATTGGATAATAGGAAAATTAACTTTTGTTCTGAACTACTTTGTTATTATAGTTTATGTACTCATCCAGCTTAATTAACTTATGAAGTGTGAGTAGGCAGTCCCTAACACACCTTACTCAGAATCCCAGAAAAAGAAATTAAAGAGACCTTACAGATTATCTAACTTTCCTGAGCCAAAGCTTATCTATGTCATTCTGGACAGGTTTTTTTGTTTGGTCTTCCTAGCTTCTTTGTAAAGACTTCTGGTGTTGAAGACTATCCCACCTCTCCAAGCAAGCTGTTCCATGAATTTACTATTGTTATTGTTAGGAAATGTTGTCTAGTCCAATTCTTTTCCCTTTTCTGCTTTAGGCTTGCCACTTCTTGCTCTATCCGCAGTAAACATGGAGAATATACTGTCTTTCCTGTCTGTGTGTTTGAAGACCATTTCTGTATTTTCTGCCCTTTAAACGAAGTTTCGCCCCTTTAAAAAAATCTCCACTTCTTTCAGCTTTATTTTCTAAGTTGTGGAGTACTGTGTGAATTATGGTGCCTGTCCTGATACTCTCAAGCCATTGATTAAAAATGTACTTATATTTAATCTCAAATAATTTATACTGCTTCCCTTTGAACTTTTTCCAAACGATTTACAAATTTCTTGAAGTACAGTGCCAAGAGCTCAAATAATGCTCTCGATCTTAGGTGAAATAATTCTTCCACTGTGTTTTCTGAGCTGGTCTTTTGTTTCTCTGCAAGCATAGTACTTCTCTCTTCCTAGTAGTATGAAGTCAATGAGTCACATTCTCATTGTGATGCAAACACCCATATATCCCTTCTTCAGAGGACAGAGCTCATATATCTCTGTCTGGGACAAGTGTGACTTCCTGTGTGCAGTACTTCGCACTTCCTGTTGAATGGGATTCTGCTTTTCCAGTCCTTATCTCCAATTTCTCAGATCATTTGGAATTCTTACTTTGTCCTCCAACACAGTAGACTCCTGAAAATCTGATAAGCACAGTCTAGGTTCTGTCATCTAGATCGCTAACTAAAATATGGAGAAGCACTGGCTTCAGACCAGACAAAAGAACCTGGTGTGCTACATACAGCCCTGCTTTCATTTTGACAGAAGATCAATAATAAGGACTCATGAGTTTTCCAACTACCGTTTACTAGTTTTGTCAAAGACCTGTTTCCCTAGTTTGACTGACTGTCACATGAAATAAAGACAAGCCCCATTAAAATCAAGAGTTACGATATATCCACTTCTCTATTATCCACAGGGCTTATAATACTGTCCCCAAAAGATACTGGGTTGGCTATACCCAATTTGTTCTCAACTAATCCAGATTGGATATTACTCGGATCCTTTTGTCCTTACAGGCTTAAAAGACCTCCCTGGTTTTCCTGGAACTGAATTCTCAGATACACCATGTTAAATGTTTCGCACTGCATTTGCCCTTTTTCAGTCTTCTGTAATTTCCACCAGTTCTCAGAGGTAATTGTTAATGGCTCTGAGATAACAAGAGCCAATTTTCTAAAGACATGAGTTTTCAATTTTGAAAATACCTGTTGTAGCTGAGTATTCCTTAACCTGTTAATTCCCTGCTTAGCTCAAAGTAGTACCTTCTCACTACCAGGATTGACTTTCAGCTACCTGCTTCCTCTTGCTGCCTTTTTTTTTTTTTTTTTTTTTTAATAAGATTGACAGAGGGAGAGGAAACATTGGAAACATTGGACCAGGCTTGAATGTAACTGTAACTGACTCCTGGGAGGTTTTATCCCAGTTTGTTACTTGGCTTCTCAGTTCTCTCTACTCCTGCTTTTTTGTCTGCCTTGCCATTGAGAAAGATCCAATTCTGTTTCTCTCTGGTTTTGTATTTACTTTCTGTGAGAGCTCACATGCCAGTTATCTGGACTTACTGAAGCCTGACTCCTGGAGAGCCACGATTTTTATGTTGGTGCTTCTCTTTTTCCCTTTTCGCCTTTTGAACCTTGCAACTTGTGACCATTATCGCCCAAGATGCCATCTATTAACATTCTCCAAAAAGTTGTCACCTAGATGTTCTGATAATGAGTAGACCAGTCACCACTCAAATTTCAGGTCTGATTCCCTTTGCTGTCTGGATGTTTGGACAAGTGTATGTGGTTTTGTAGCATACGAAAAGACTGCCTTTTCATTCATCCTCTCTTCTCTGAACAAGCTCTGTACTTGAAATTAAGTATCAGAGATATGAATATGCTACAAATTAGAACTACGGCAGGCTCCTTAATGAGCCTCCCTCCTTTGGAGAACAGTGAAGCATGCAAACAGGGACTATTTTTCTTCAATACCTCCTGGAAACAGCTGTATACAATGCAAGACATTATTGACAGGTGGTTTTTTTTGCTTTTGTGGAGTCCTACACCCCTGCCCTCTGTTGCAGCTCAAGTCCCTAAAACCTTAATTGACCTTGGCTTTCCACCAGGTAGATGTCCAAAACACCCCTGTGACATTCTCTTCTGTCCAAGACATGAACTGGGAGGCATCAATTTGCAGAGAAAGAACAGGCTCAAACTTTTGAGGGCTTTTTGACTTTTGTACTAATTTGGGAAGCAGCAAAATGTTTGAATCCTGCTTAATTCTGCTTTTGGCCTCAGAGTCAGAACATCAGCAAAATTCTAACTAAACAGTTTTGCCAAATGCAGAAAAACCCCAACATACACAATAAAGAAGTTTTTCTTCATAACCATGTTAGATAAAATTTGTAACAAAACTTAAGGAATTTCCCACCAAAATGCTATATTTTTAATTTTAGATATCTTTTCCATTCAGCATTTTATTGTGGCTTTAGTTATAGCAAAAGGAGAGCTATAAAATCCTTTAGAAACCCATTTTGTCTGCTGGCATATCAGTTCTGAAAAGCAGTCAATTCAAAACATCTCAGTTCCGGAAGGAAAAAAAAATGCCCAATCTTCTTCTTTACATGAACGGATTTGACACATTTTTATTTTTGAGAAACAAATGTCTAACTAGGTTGTTTAGGGTAATCTGTTGAATCAAGAGTCTGTTCTGAATTAGGGCTAAGTAGACATCCCAAGAGATGGATCTTATTTTGGAAATAAGTAGTTCTCCACCCCCCCACCCCCCCCTTTACTTCTAAACACATGGGCTATGACCAAAAGTACACGCTGACTTAAATTTGCTGGAGCTCAACATCCTTCAGCTAACAGAAACTAGAGGCTACTTACCTTCTGAACATGTGTCTCCACAGTAGTGTTGAACAGACTTAAACCACACTTGTTTAACTTCAACCACTTAGCAGTTCACCTAAAGTTTGCAAGTGCTCCACTTTAGGCAAGGTCTGAATGTAAGAGACAGGATATTGGTAATGGTGCTTTAGAAGTATCCATAGCATGCTATGTCTGTGCTAGGGAGTGTCCACCATTTCAAACACTTTTATAGAGTGATATGATTCAGTGCATACTTTTAGATGAAATACATGCTTAAAGATGCAGTCTCTAGACTTATTGAAGTTGGTAAAAAAATTTCCACTGAATTGAAATGAAAATATGATTTCACGCATGTACTTTGGTACTTTAAAGGTCTAGTTTATCCCTTTGAGAAACTCCTGTGACAATACGTAAAAGCACAACATCGTGGATTTGGGGAACAGTGTGAGCAATTCCTGCTGAAAGATTAGTTCAGAAGGACTTGGTTTATTAATTATTCCTGTGATATCTGTAAACTACCAACACAGGAATCTGCTGGAAAAGGATAATAGCATTCTCCCCTGATGATATGCCATTCCCATGTTATGGTGCTGACATTGAGGTGTTCAGTGCGCCCTGTGGGCACCATGACTTCTTGTGCCAGGTCTTGGCTGTGCCAAGTTCTCTTTACAGTACCTGTGTACTGTTATTCATAGAATCATAGAGTAACTCAAGTTGGAAGAGACCCATAAGAACCATTAAGTCCTACTCCTTGCTCCTCACAGTCTTACCTAAAACTAAACCATATGACTAAGAGTGTCATCCAGATGCTCCTTGAATTCTGACAGGCTTAGTGCCATGACCACTTCCCTAGGGAGCCTGTTCCATTGACCGACCACCCTCTCAGTGAAGAACCTTTTCCTAATGTCCAGTCTGAACTTCCCCTGACGCAGCTTTATTCCTCTTCCTCGTGTCCTATCGCTGGTCACCAGAGAGAGATCAGCACGTCCCCCTCTGCTGCCCTCCTTGAGGAACTTGTAGACTGCGATGAGGTCACCCCTCAGCCTTCTCTTCTCCAAGCTGAACAAACCAAGTGATCCCAGCCACTCCTCATAAGTCTTGCCCTCGAGGCCTTTCACCATCTTGGTCACCCTCCTCTGGACGCACTCCAATAGTTTGATGTCCTTCTTGTATTGAGGCACCCGAAGCTACACACAGTACTTGAGGTGGGGCCGCACCAGTGCAGTGTAGAGTGGGACAATCGCCTCCCTCGACCAGCTAGCTATGCTGTGCTGGATGCACCACAGGACACAGTTGGCCCTTTTGGCTGCCAGGGCACACTGTTGACTCAAACTCAACTTGCCATCAACCCAGACTCCCAGATCTCTTTCCACTGGGCTGCTCTCCAGCCTCTCATCCTCCAATTTGTACGTATAACCAGGAGTATCCCATCCCAAGTGGAGAATCCAGCACTTCCTCTTGTTAAATTTCATATGGTTGGTGATTGCCCAGCTCTCTAGTTTATCCAGATCTCTCTGTAAGGCCTCTCAACCCTTGAGGGGAGTCCACAGCTCCTCCTAGTTTAGTATCGCCGGCAAACTTACTCAATGTACATTCGATTCCTTCATCCAGATCATTTACAAAAACATTGAAGAGCATTGGCCCTAAAATTGAGCCCTGGGGAACCCCACTGGTATTTGGCCACCAGCCTGATGTAACCTCTTTTACTATAGCTCTTTGAGCCCGACCTGTCAGCCAGTTGCTCACCCAGCATATTATGGACTTGTCTAGCTGTGTGCTGCACAGTTTATCCAGAAGGATACTGTGAGACACAGTATCAAAAACTTTGCTAAAATCCAAAACCACCACATCTACTGGCTTCCTTTGGTCAGCTAGATGGGTGACCTTGTCATAAAAGAAAATGAAGTTGGTTAGGCAGGACTTTCCCCTCATGAACCCATGCTGGCTATGACCAATGACTGTGTTGCCTCTCAAGTGTTTTTCAGTAACTCCCAGAATAACCTTCTCCATAATTTTACCAGGCACTGAAGTGAGACTGACAGGCCTGTAATTACCAGGGTCTTCCTGCTTATCCTTCTTGAAAATTAGTACCACATTTGCCAGCTTCCAGTCAACTGGGACATCTCCAGACTCCCAAGACCATTGAGAAATAATGGAGAGAGGTCCCGCGATGACATCAGCCAGCTCCTTCAGTACCCTGGGATGAATCCTATCGGGGCCCCATAGATTTACACGCATCCAGCTGGAGCAGCAAGTCTCAAACAAGTTCAGGAGCGGCTGGGAGTTCATCATGCCCCCAGTCACAGCCTGCCTGACAGACCTGTCCCAGGGAAGGCAGGGCGCAGTTCCAGTAGTCTCTCTCTGACTCCCTGATACTCCTCACGCTACTCGCCTCCTCCTGGAGCTCTGCCACTACGCGGAGGAGTCCCTCTACCTGGGCGCACCCCCCACCGGTGTGCTCACTGCTGCCGTCGGGTACTGGCGTAAGAGCAGGGCACACCCTGCAGCCCGACACCTGGGTGGCAGCGTGTTCACACCGGGGCGCTCTCTGGGATGCTGCGTCCCTCGTGGCGGGCGCAGAGGTTAGCCAGGCCATGGCTGTCTGCAGGGCGGATACCACTGCTCCCTGGGCGAGCCGGCGGAGCTACAGCGCCCTTGCCGCGCAAGCCGCCGCGCCAGGCCCTGTTGGCCCGCGCGGGTCGGCAGCGCTCCCCAGGGCCTTCTCCTGCGCGCGCGGGGGGGTTGCCCGCCGCGGCTCCGCGCCCCGCCCGGCCTCCTCAGCCGCTGCCGCGCGGGCGGCCGGCGGGTCTCGCCGCTCCCCTCAGCTTCCCCCGGTCAGGAAGCCGCCCTCGGCACCGCGCTGGAGCGCTGGCCTCGGCGGCCCACAGGGCACTCGCTGTCCCAGATGAATTTGGAGCACTCGGGTGGGGAGGTAAGGGGGGGGAGAGAGAAGGGCTGAAAGAGGAGGCTCCTCTTCCCCACCGCAGCTAAAGCCTCCCTGCTGGCTCGAAGCGGAGCTGAGGTATCACGCTTCCTCCTCCCCCGCCTGCTGTTCCCGTCGGGCACAGCTGCTGCAGGCGTGCGACGGGGCTGTGAACACTGGGGCTTGATGGAGGGGCACGAGTGGTGGTGTACAAAGTGCCTTTTGGAAACGACCTAGAACATTGGTGCCCTGATACCATTTTGACGCAGACCTTAAAGAAAAAGAAAGATGAAGTAAATACACTGAATGATTACCAATATATTCAGGGGGTCTGGGAGAGGCTAGAAGACCTTGGTTTGCTTCAGCTACAAAGTTGAAGACTGAGAAGGTCTCTGCTGTTGTTGCCAGCTATTCGTTACAGGACTTTTTTCCCTTGGTGAAGGCTGGCACAAGAACAGATGTGTATAAACTGGATCAAAGTTGTAATCTGGAGAGTAGAAGGAAGCTTTAAAACCTTTCTGGAGTAGGTTTCCAATAAGAATACTAGAAGCCTAAGCAAAAAAACCCTGGTAATTTATACCATAAAAAATGAATTTGAGTTTATAGACTTCTATTGCCAAAAAAACAGACTCAAGAACAAAGATGATCTTGTCCTTAAAATCCGAAGAGTACTGAGTCTGAGGAATGCGTCTGTAGCATTAAGAGTTACTTGTCTGAATCCTCTGCTGTGTACACATAAACAAATTTTTTGTGCATAATTTATGTAACTGACATTTAATTCCAACAATTCTGAGAAAAAGCTCAACGAATTAAGTATATGTGTAAACTGTTGGCCATAAATTTATCTAAAAGAAACTTTGGCATTGCTTCTGTTTAAGAATGCACCTGACCTTTTCTATTCCTTTGTACAGTGCAAGTACAAGTGTCAGTAGGAGTTTAACAAGACCCAGACAGTAGAAGGGTTGCCAGATTCTCTTTACAGTATATGTATTTACTCCAGCCTCAAGATCTCAAGATCCTTTTTTTTTTTTTTTTTTTTTTTTTTTTTTTTTTCATAGGACACTAACTGTTGAAAAATATCTGCTTTCCAGATAAATTTGGAAGGCTTGGGTAGGGAGGGGAAGGAGGGAGTTTGGAAGTCCAGGAACATAAAGTGGTTCACACCCTGCTTTTAATCTGTGAGTCCAAACTGGAAGAGCCTCACTTGAACTGTGTGTTTTCATGGGAATACTGTCTATGTAATCTATATTCATGTTAACACTTATGCTTCAAGTCTTTGCAAATATTTCTTTAAACTTTTCTATATTTCTCCAGAGCTTACCTGCTTCTGGTCTATTCACACCGGCTTAAAAACGAAGGCAACAAATCAGTATGCTTTGAAGCACAGATTCAAATAAATACTTTTACTGTGGAAATCCCTGTAGAGAATAAACTGGCATAGCTGAGCGTTAGAAAAGTATTATTCTGTAAATCAGAGAAGGCACAGATTCCTAGAAATTCTTGTTCAGTGGATTTCTCTTTCCTCACATCAGCCTTAGGGCTTGCGTGGTGCACTGGAAATAATCTTATTTGCATCTTTGATGTGAGTTTCGGGAGTCATTTGGGCATATGTTCTTTGGGAGAATTGAGTGCCTTTGCACTATGGTCCACTATATTTGCAAAGAGGAATTAAATTTATTTTTCATGTTTCAGCCATAAATGATTTGGTTCTGGCTTATCTAAGTCACCATTCTTTGTTACACAGTCTGCTCTTTGCACAGGGCTCTTTGCTCTCTTATTCAAAGGGAGACGTCCTGCACACAAAACCAGATAGATGACTGTCACCAGGCCTTTCAAGGGACTCTCCAACAAGGGTCCTTGACAGAAGAATGTGCTTCTCACCCAGGTCTGCTGTAGCGCTGACTTGTTAACATTCTGGACACGCTGCAAATTACACCCACTTACGGAAGCCTTTGAATCCAAGGGTTTAGTTTGTGTCCTCATTACAGCAGCATTTGACCATTCAGTGATATTTATTGCTCTCTTATGTACAAACCAGTCTGCTGCAGCAGGTCCCTCCCAAACAGACAGCAGAAGTTGAGTTTGTTTGATTTTTCAATGTAACAAATATCAGACAAATTCAATCAATCTAATCTGAAAAAGAGAAGCCCATGAAAGAAGCATTTCAAAGATGTTTTTATGGAGTTGTATGTGGAGTTCAAAAGACAAATTCTTTAGAAAGTTTCACAGGAAAATCTTGCTTGAGATGTCTATGTCTAGCTTTTTACACGTCAGCCAAGTTCCCAGTTTCTATTGCAGTTTGGAAGATCTTTACCTGGTAATTTGTTCCTAGGAAATTCCCATTTTCTCACTGCATCCTTCACTAACAGTGACATAAGCCTGCAGGAGCAATGACCAATTTTACCTGTAACTCAAGCTGTTGTTTAACCCAGGATGCAAGTGGCACTGCTATATTTGTCAGTTTAAGTATCTTGTATTTTTTTCCCAGCACAGTTATGAAACAGAGTGTGAGGCTAGCTCCCAACTGGTTTTGTCTGTTAAGCTATGTTAAATAAAAGTAATGTCTCATTTTAAGCGACAATATTTTGAAATTAAAATTTCAATGTAGCCTTAAGGCAGTGTTTAGGTGATCCTCTTTAGTGCCTAAGCTGTGAGCAGTTCTGTATTTCAGGGTTTCTTCCTATACTTAAAATTTCCTGGGTAAATATATTTTTCAACTGAGTCTAAACCTAATGTCAATCTTTTACATAACCTTGCAACAAGCCAGGTCAAAACCCCTGTACTGCCCTTGACCTCAAGCATGCTGTGGATCTCTGAGAAGTGAGGTAATTCGATTTCTAGGCCAGATGAAAGTAGATTAATGTATGAATTGGTCCAGATGCATGAATTTTCTTCTCTTGCATTAAATACTCTGGGAGTTTGGGTAATTTGATATCGGTAGATGACATTGAACTTATTTTCCTGCAATATTCTTTTAACAAAGTACCAGATTAATTAGACTTCCATTTTCTGTAAATGATTTATGTTTGACAGCACTAGTATAATTTGTATTTTTAAATAAAATCTCCCTTCTCTTTATTATATACAAGGAGTGGTATGTAAGTACACTGCATTTTTTTTCTTCTGTATCATGCCAAGTCTGTTCTACATAATTCTTTATGAATCGGTCATATTCAATAAACATCTTGACATGCACTGTCATTTGCTGTTCACCTTTTAGGGAAAAATTTTCTTTTGTCACTTGAGATA
The DNA here is from genome assembly GCF_965183815.1 of Platalea leucorodia. Lineage (NCBI taxonomy): Eukaryota > Metazoa > Chordata > Aves > Pelecaniformes > Threskiornithidae > Platalea > Platalea leucorodia. The sequence goes on from NC_138827.1 coordinate 66,858,179, forward strand.
CTGGCATTGCAATGTTATTAAATAAAAGCACACTATCCATTTGCATTTATTTCATGCAACACTTTAAAAAAAAATATTTTTTTAGGTGACTTTGAGCAAAATTTTACCCCAGACATGCATTTGTGCTCAAGAAAGATGGAGACATGCTCTGTGTAGCAATACCATGACTCTAGCTCTGCCTGTTTGTGTTTTTTCAGCAGGGGAAAAACTCACTCTAGGGTATATGTTACATACAGCTTATGGTAAACTCTGTTGCAAAACTGTTTTCAACTGTTGATGTTTAGTCATCAGTTAAACATCACACTGAAATCTGTCTTGCTGGCATAGTAAATTTTATGAGTGTTACTCTGTTGTGCTTTACAAAGAAAGATTTCCAGTTTCCACACTGCAAAAATACAGCAACGGAAAATACAGAGGAATGAAAAATAGACTTATTTTCCATTTAAAACAACGCTGCATTCACATCTTCGGGAGCTGCATTTCTTCTGTCTCCTGGTTGCAATGCTAAAACAATAATGCTTTTAACTGTCTCCTGCAATAAAGAAAAAAAAAGATAAGGCTGTTATCCTCAGCCATTAAGAAGTTACAAAATCTGAATTTATCCTTATGGATCAGATGGCTAAAGCAACTGCCATGAGCCCAGATGTCTTAGCAAGGTATTTCCAAACAAGGAAAATAGCCAAGGGACAGAAGGTTATATGTAGGCAATCCAAGTAATGAAGTATTCTTAGGTATAGGGTGAATAATGCAGCCAAAAAAAAAAAAGGAGCTTGCACAAAAAGACATAGTTTCTTTAGTTAAGAGAAATTACATTTAAAATATTGTGTTCACATAATGTTCTGGCTGAGTTAGTTGCATGAAAAAGAGGAGAATGGCAAAGTTAAGTCATAGATTGCATGTATCGCTCAGAAAAACTAGAGTAAAAAAATGCCAATTCTGTTTTAATATGCCTAAAGCAATATTGCTGTAAACTTAAGAAGATAATCTGTGGCAAAATTCTGGTATGCAATTTTCATATCTTTGAAAGGTAAGATTCAAAAATTATTTAACCAGCATGGTTATCCTCTTGTAGTTCACTTGTTAGAAGGGTGGTGTTTAGAGTAGAGTGTCTGATTTTTGGTTGCTGATAAAACCTGAATCCTAACTATAATCATAAATGTTTTTTGCTTTATACTCTGTGAGTTTCTGTAATGTTTTAGACTCAGAAATGAAGTGGTTGTTTCAGACGTAATCATGCATGCATGTTACAATAAACATGAATGGCATCTCTTATTTCAGTAGGACAGTATGCCAGGGAGTTACTGAATATGCAAAAAAAAGTCAAATTATATCCGAACAGAAGTCAGAATTGTACTGTAAGATAAAGAAGTTGCTGTTGTGCTGACATATTCATGAAATGTCAGATCATCAGAATATTAGGAAAATAATTTGGGCATCTGATATGCCATTTTGGGAACAGATTGATAAAAGATTGAAGGAAAACAAGCAGAAGACTACTGAACTCTTAGCAGTAAATTACTGGAATTTGCTGTTTGTTGTGTGGAGTATGGCTTTTACCGCTTTGGGGTTTTTTTGCAAATATAAGAGCTGGGGCAAAATACAGCCTCATTGTAGTATTACACATCACTTTGTTTTTTGGTTTGGGGTGTTGTTTTTAAATTAGGAAAAAATAAAGCAAATCTATGCTGCAGTGCAATTCTCCCAACATAACTTCCTCTGCTCTTGATTTGACTGACAGACTGGTACCATATGACGCTTAGATTTTATGATAAAAAAGTTCTGTATGCCACATGAATGTGGTTTAGTGTCTTGGAAACGTGGAGTAATTTGACTGAACCATTTAAAGAATAAAGTTATGGTTGACAGATAAGAAGAGAGAATGTGAAGAGAGACCATTTGCTCTCTACAACCACCTGAAAGGAGGTTGTAGTGAGGTGGGGGTCGGTCTCTTCTCCCAAGTAACAAGCGATAGGACAAGAGGAAACGGCCTCAAGCTGTCCCAGGAGAAGTTTAGGTTGGATATTAGGAGAAACTTCTTCACCGAAAGGGTAGTCAGGCATTGGAGCGGGCTGCCCAGGGAAGTGGTTGAGTCCCCATCCCTGGAGGTATTTAAAAGACGGGTAGATGTGGTGCTTGAGGGACATGGTTTAGTGGTGGACTTGGCAGTGCTACGTTAATGGTTGGACTCGATGATCTTAAGGGTCTTTTCCAACCTTAATGATTCTATGATTTTCTATGAAAAATTAATCAAACAAATGGTAAAATCCAAAGTGAATCAGATGTGAATATAAATATTTAGTAGGTATCTCTTAATTCCCCCTGACTGTTAAGAATATTTTCTTAAAACCAACCTCTCCTGCCCCCTTCCTATATTCCATCTCTTTAGTCTGCATTATGCCAAATCCAAAGCCTGGTGCTAGGATGCTAAGGAAGAAATGGTATAGGAGGTCCTTACTTCATTCTTCTGTTTTGTTGTGCTGGTTTTAATACTAGTACCTATTTTTTTCCCTTGTAAAACTCTGTTCTCAGTGAATGGATTAGCTATGGAAGAGAACTGGGCAGACAGACTCATCGGGAACTCTCTTTTTATGTGTACAGTCATTCAAATGCAAACATTTTCTTCTGTGTCTGGCCCGAGTGCATAGCCTGGATAATGGAAGAAGTGATTTTGGCTTCTAAGAATGAGACAAACTTGTTTTCCAGTCACAAACTCTTTTACAGTCAAAAGATCTACTGACCAAGTAAAAAGGCTCTGAAAACTGTGCCATTTCATAAAAGGCCTATAGATAATAATCTACGGTATTTAAAAGTGTTCATTTTAATCACAGATTAACTATTTTCACTGCAGAAACATTGTTGCATCTGTCATTAAAATGTGGGTTTAATTCAGAGTTTTAGGACATTAAAATACTGCACTGACTTAACCTGTCTCTCAAATACATAACTGGGTGTACTGTGTTATGTATACTATATATGTATAGTTTCTTATACGTGATATTTCTCAGGCTGCTATTTCCATCACCAAGGTACAGTTATGCAAACTTAATCTTTCTCACTGTAGCGTTAAGCAGTGTAAGGTGAAATTGTGCAAGGTCCTTAAGTGGAACAATTCTAGTATGTAATTTTTTCTTTCATAAGTGCTCTTTATTGTCAGTGCTGCAGGTTTTTTAGGTTTGCCATGCTCCGAGTTTCATTCAGTTATGTATTCAAGTGAGGTTGCTCCTCAGTCTACATAACTGAAAAAGCACTTGAAAAACAGGTACCAGGGCTGGGATCTTGGCAGCAGCAAATACTCAGTTATTCTAGAGAAAATTGGAGAGGAAACTTCAAGGAGTCACTGCCAGTTCCTAGAGCTGGGCCTAGCTGAGCTCTGCTCTTACTTTCATATACATTAATATAACTTTGGGTTGGCTCTAGCATGTGTAGCAGGGAAAGTTTTCCCCCCAAACCACCTGATAGTTTCAGACAGTCTGAAAGCACTACACTAAGCCTTTCTTTGTCCCAGGGGTTGTGGCATGGCACTGGCATGTTCTAAGAATTTTCCGGAGGCAGCATCAGGAAATCCTTGTTAGAGAAGATGGTTGTGGTGCCCCAAAGTGGCACAAAAACTGAGGGAGAGAAAGGAGTCCTTACATATTCAAACCGTAGACCGCTCTTTGCATTGTGGGCACAGCATATTGTCTATACCGAGGTTGCAATGCCGTTTCTACGGTGCAATGTTTCAGACTTGCAACGTTTCTGGATGCTGTCAGTCGAAGTTTGGGTTCTGTAATGCCTTTGGCCACGGCTTGTATACACAGGGAAGATGTTTTTGGAACTCTCAACACATGCGTGGAGCTCCACCAAGATGAATCAGCAGCTCAGGAAACTTAGTACATCTTTCTGGAGCCAATTTTTTATTTTATTTTATTTCTTTTTAACAAGCGAAGGCTTAGTGCTGAACTTTTTCCGAAGATCGAATTCTTGCCCTGCCAAAACTTTGACCATTTCTGAACAAACATCTGGCATAGTCAGAATAGTGGTGATGCCAAGTGTCTGTTCTTACCAAAATGCAATATTGAACCCAGTCTCACCATAGTAAAAATAGACTGAACATTCTGACATTACACCGCCTTAAGGAAGTGGTGTGAATGTTCTCTACAGTGTATAAGAGAAGGAACGTTATAGGAGAAGACTGCAATCGTTGTACTCTTAAAGATATCTTTCTACAACCTTGTTATCTGGCTTACTAATGGATTTTAAACTGTAGATAAAACTTGTTCAGTATATTTGCTTTTTAGGGTAAGCAGAGTTATGGCACAGATGTGTTTCATTGTACCACCAGTACAGTTGGTACAGCAGTTAATTCTAGATGTATTTCAGCTAAACTGTCTCAGGTTTTCACTAAAGGTAACGCTGGGGGCAGGGTGTATATGTGCATTAATTTGATAGGAATGAGTGGTCCACATAACCAATACCTGATTATTTAACTACTTTAGTGTGTTTATCATCCCCTGAAGATGGAAATTTTCTCTCTGACCGATGCTGCAGTATGTTCCACAGTTATACTTTCCTGTCATCTGCAAATCTAAAGATCCATTTCATATCCTATACATTTGTGTTTAGTATAGAATATTTGCAGGATATGAAATAGCGTATTGCTCTTCTGATAATATTTCACTTCAAGAAAAATATCCAGGTGTGTTTAGGTGTGGAAAAAATACAGTATCACACTTTAGTAATCTTTGCTGGGTAAGAGGATGGCATTCTTCCAGGGAAGAGCAAGCAAGACCAAAAATTCTATGAAGTTTCATGCTTGAGCAGATTCTGCTACCTGGAACTACTGAATAAATGGAAATAAGTTAATGGGAATGAATGAATAGATAGGGAAAGATCAGTATTTCTGTGATAACACTGCCCTTACCTTGCAACACAATTGCAGGTATTCTCTGAAATTTTTCATAAGCAGTTAAGCCTTATTTCAATTTTTCTTTTTGCAGTAGTAGCCATTTCCAGGTACCATAGTATTCTCCATTGGTTTCTGTTTCTAATGCTATCTTTTCCCCTGTTTGTATCATCTTAGTTGCTGTGGTAATGTATTAATAAAATAAGGTAACTGTAGTCTAAAAGAAATAAGGCATATGATGCGTGGAATACTGCCCCCTCCCCCGTTTTCATTGTCCCATAGCTTCGGGCTTTTTAATCAATTTGGTCATCCCACACAATTTCAAACTAAGTGTCCTTCAGTTCTGCAACATCTGGACAGCCATTTGTTTATCCTTATGACAACACATAGAATCCTTTAGGTCTGAAGAGCTGTGTAATCAACCCAGAAAAGACTGATGTCCTGCTCCCCCTCCCCTCTTGAAAAAGGTTTCCATGATAAAGTAGATGTGAAAGAGAACAAGTAACAAAATTGAAGACTTCAGAAGACGGAGTCGTGTTGTTCTCTCATCTGCTCTGTTGCTTATGGAATCATCTTGTTTATGGAATCAAATCAGTAAGAAAAAGACCTATCCAAAGTAAGAAAAGATGATAGAATAGGGGAAAAAATATTATTTTTAGATAGTAAATGCCTCAGTGCTATTTGTCTTGCTTTCATTAAATATTTCCTGCCCAAGAAAGGATAAATTAAAATCTGTCAAAATCAGCAGTTTTAGTAAAAATGAACTGGTTTCCCCTTCTGTCCTGTATCCCCTGATTTCACTGCCAAATGACACATACCAGTACATTATAAAGGATCTGGAAGTAAAGACCATCAGAGAAATCACTGTTCTACTGCAGGAAGTTCTTCCTAACTTTCAAATGACATATTTCAAAGGTGGCAATTAATAGTCAATCCCAACAATGCCAGTAGAAAGCATTCTTAGAAGACAAGCAGCCCTGGGTGTTTTGCAGTCATCACTAGAATGAGTGAATATTCAACTAAAACCTCCCTCGAAACCTAACAATCTTGAGAGGAGGTTGAACCATACGTCCTTGCAAAATCAGTAGATGAGTGGGCAATGAGAGTGGTGTGATGTGAGCTGGCACCTGCCTTTATTTTCATTCAAAGAAGAGAAAACCCGCTTATAAAAAGATTATTTACTCCTCAAAAAAACATAGAAGCGAGTGAACTCTTTTCTTCTACCCACCTCTGACTGTGAATGATCCAGCATGCTGAATTCAAAGGGGAAATTCTGCATCTTTTGCCAGAAGTGAAGTAAAAAAAAAAAAAAAAAATTATCCTGCTAGCAAGACTTTCCAGATTCCTCTAGAATACCCACCCTCTGTGGTGAACACTCAAACAAGCAGTTGAGGTTCTTACCACATGCTTTCCATGTTACTGCCTGCCATTTACCATTCTCTCCTTATCCCATCATTTGAAAGGGAATTACTTGAGGATAAAGCAGTTCAGCTTTAACTAACCAACAGCAACAAGGTAAAAGCAAATTGACATGTACTCAAGTTTTCAAAATGGTCCATGGTGATTTAATTTTAGGTGGTAAGTTCCTTCCCCCCCAAAAAAAAGGTAGCCTGTCACTTTCAGGATAAAATTAGTGCTAAGTTCTCCAAGAAAGTTTCCACCAACCTACAGTTTTCAGTTCCCTTTCCTGTTCTAAAATCTAGGGAAGAATTACTTCATGTTACAGAAGACATGTAAGTGATTCGCTCAGTAGAACATACCCATTTTCTTGTGATAGGAGACAATTTTTTTCAATGCTGACTAGCAATATTCTTTACTTCTGTGTTCAAGTCTCTTTCCTGTGATATTCTCATATTCTTTGTTTTCTTTCTGTATATTCTTCCATTCAAGTGTATCTTAGAACTGTCCAGAAAAACGACCAATATTTTATGAGAATGCAAAGATGTAGCTATGCTGGAAGAAAATGTTGTATTAACTCATATTCTGTGATTAAAACACATGGCAAACAGAAGTGTTTGCTTCCCCTGGACTTGTATGCCTGGTGTGGGTCCTCGCTACAGCTCTCTAGGTTTAGTCTCAATTTTTAGTGTTGCATCTAACTGAAAATTCATTTTACCATGGTCTGTGGTTTTGGGCTAATAAAGAATATTGCAGAATCTGCTTACTCTTCTTCTAGACCAGGACCTTGCAATATCCCACAACGAGTGGGGGAATCCACCCTTCTGTTCCAAAGCAATATTCCTTGACTCAGGAGCGTCCTCCATAAAGTTCTTTGTAACTAAATTTTTACTGAAATGATTTTATATAGTGACCAATTTTTATTTTAAAAAACAAACAAAAATTTCAAAAAACTTCCAGCTGTGTTGAAGCAAGAAATATGTGTTTGCTCTAATAAATGTTACATCAGTACTTATGTGAGTAGAATGAAAAAGTAGATGGAATACCTGTGGAAATCACTGCAGAGGACAAAATACATAGTTTTAATAAAGGCTCCCTGTTATCCTGATTCAATTTTTTCTCTCGAAGATATAAAAAAAAAAAAAAATAGCTTGAGCTCAACAAGAACAACGTTGTTAGTGCTCAGAAACTCCAAGAAACAACAGGGAGAATACAGGCTCAGCTTCCTAAGTACTACCTCCCTTCTGTTTCGTACTTTCTAGGACACCAAACACACTGATAACGGAGTCATTCAAGATCTTCCTGGAAAGAGCTAAATCCTCTTTGTGTCTTCCTTTTTCCCCCCACCATGTTTACTGCTTGTATTTTTACATTGATTTCTCTTTAAAGTTGCTCTGTATTAAGAAACAGAAAGATACTACACAAAAGGCAGGGAAGGTGTCAACTATTAAGGACTGGATGTGATCCCAATCCAGGTGCCCCATGGTTAGGTAACCTGACAAGTAAATCTATGGATTTCAGTGACAAGACTTCAGGTATGAACTGAAAATATTTTCATGTGATTTAATGGACAAAGTTATGCAGTTTCTTTTTTTTCTTTAAATTATAGTATGAAAATGTAGGGCAAACTGAATCCTGGAATTGCATGAATAGCAATTATTTTGTCCATACAAAATTGTAATCATAGTCAAGACAGCATGGTCCTTTGACTTGTTTTTTATTACACAAAATTATTTGTACCCAGAATTGCAAAGCTGAGAGCACCTTGATTGAGAGCAGTCCAGGTACGTTAATACAAATGCTACAAAGCATCACTGCAAAGTGCCCACCATCACGTCTTCATGCCATGCCTCTCAGTCCTCTTGGAGCAGTAGAGTTATCTGTGTTGGGGCTGATCATAGTTTGCCACAGGCTCACTTACTCCTTTGAGGGAGATGTACAAAGTTCTCACACCAGCTTCTGCAGCCTAGCCTTGGTATTCAGCGAGGGGGTGTTAAACATGAAAATGCTTTAGATTTTCTTGCAGATTCGCATGACCGTAGTAGCACTGGACTTGGTACAAAGTTGTTATGGAGAAGCGCGGCTGGAACACAAAGTGACTTTGAGGTTGAAAAGAATCTGAGGATGCATCTCTTCTGCCTCAGATTATTTCAGTTCAAAAGACATAGAAATGAGTGAAAGGATGGTCCGCAGTTTTTAGAACAGACACACATCTAGTAACAGGCCATTCTAAACCTCTGTAAGACCTTTTCCAAAGGCAGCTTATCTAAAAGCTCTACCTTAATACCAGGCCTGCAGGTCCTAATGGGAGGCTTGAATAGACTTCCTTTTTCTTTGGGTTTTTCCTTTGAGGGTAGCTTATCCTCTATTGTCATAGTCCTTAGCCCTTAATCTTGATTTAGGAAGTAATTTTGAATAGCTAAGTAGACCACGTGCTCTTCTGCTTGAGTTCAGTATTTGTGTGAAACCAATTGGGATTTTCTCAGCTGTTTAATTTATCTGGTAGAGTGCCTGTAAAAATATTATCAAAACAGGCTCGTATTAGTGCCCTTAGCCAAGGCCTTTCCAAAGAAAATCTTATTAGCCTGTCTGCTAACTAAGAAGAGTAAGCCATGAGGTGGAATCTCTCTTTCTAAGGCGTTTGCTGCCTCTAAGCAGCAAGTTGAAGTCCTGGCTGCTGGCTCGTGTGCCCTGCCAGGTGCAGAGGTGGAACCGCACGACATGCTGTCAGCTGAGAGATCTAGACTGCAGCTCACTTTGTTCCCCCGTGCCCCTATCTTACAAAGCAGTCATGGACAGTAGTTCAAGGGAGGCAATGTACTTTATGTAAATGGAGTTTCATGTAGTGTAAGTTCTGGAAGGACTTGTGGGGATGCCGTAAGAGTGGTTGGGATAACCAGAATACATCCAATTGCCTATGGGAAAAAATGGGATGCTTTGAAGGCTGTTAGGATGCCTGCCATGTGGGTGTGGATAGAGTAACTGTAGCAGGACCGTGTATATTTAGCCAGGAAGAGTAAGGTATCATCAACATTGGAAAGGTGTCTTGTTTATGATGACGGAAGATTTCCTTTGGGTTTCCACCATGAAAGTAATTATATGAAAATGGAAATTACTGTGTGTTCAAGGGCTTTTGCCAGTCTAGTTACATTAGAGGTTTATTGTTTGGGTTTTTTTTGTTGTTTGTTTGTTTGTTTTTCTTTTCCATGTCCCTGGCACATTTAAGTCAATAAACCTTTGCTTATGTGACATGCTTGAAGTCTTAAAAGGAAATACGTAGTCGAGCAGGACACTGAGTGCAGCTTGTGCCAGTCCAAACAATTTGTCACAGCACCACACAAGTGAAACTCGCTGACAGCAACACTCTACTTTGGAAAGACTCTTCCCTCTCTCACCCCCAGGTGTTGTTGCAGAGTATGATGTTATATGGTGTGGAATATCTCTTTGGTCAGTTGGGGTCAGCTGTCCCAGCTGTGTCCCCTCCCAACCTCTTGCCCACCCTCAGCCTACTCACTCAGGGGGTAGAGTGCGAAGCAGAGAAATTCCTGATGCTGTGCAAGCACTGTTCAGCAATAACTAAAACACTGCTGTGTTATTGGCACACTTTTGGTCACAAAACTAACACACAGCACCATATGGGCTGTTATGAAGAAAATTAACTCCATCCCAAGCAGACCCAGTAGAGCAAGACAGCAAAAATGTCTGTGCTGTGTGTAAACTTGGTAGTGGTTTTCAGATTCAACACTTGGTAAGTAAACCTGGGTACTCAAGACTCCAGGCATCTGTAGCAGTTGTTCAATAAGAATGCTTTCTGAAGGACCAAGTAGCCAGGGTAGGCTTTTTATTGTGGCTTTTAGAAAAAGAGGAGGGATTATTTTCTCTTAGTTGCTCACAATTAATGCTGCTTCTTGATTGCCAGAACTGTGCCTGTATTGCTGCAAACCGTGGTCCTTTGTGTCCTGGTTTGAAGACTCTGTAACACTCAAACCTCCACCGCAGTCACAGCTTTCATGTATTAGCCATTGCAGAACTGTTTTCAGATGCATCTGTCCCGAAGGCCTTTGCATATGCTGATAAACGTTTTTTAATGAGTTTGGACAGTCTTACTGGAATATAGCTACTTTCTTACAGCCTCACAACTGAAAATGATAAAAACAAGTGAAACCAAATTGAAATTTCAGGAGAAATTGGAAATAACAAAGGCACGGTTTCTCACACTGGGATTTAGCGAGGAGCCAGAGACACCAGTGTTTCAGTGGCCACACTCAGAACACCTTCAGCTTCTAAAAAAGCTGCCCTCTTCTATTCAACACTGTTCTCTACATTAGGAGCCATCTGTAAACCAACCATTGAAATATATCTTTCACTATTACAACAGCTAAAATTCATGTCAGTGATTTTTTTTTTTATTTTTTTTTTTTTTCTCGGTGCAGTTGCAATAAAATTATTCCAACACAGTACATTGAATGAGTTGGTCTGGGGAAAATCTAGAAATATGGCTGACAGTTTGTAATTATGCAGCTTGGCCCTTTACTCCTGATGCGGAAAGATATTTCTCATTGCTATAAACAAGCAGCTTTCTGCCTTTGGCATCTTCCATCTTGCTTGCACATTTCTTATTGTTGTAAAATACAGGTATGCTATAAACTGTACCTAATAGGAAAAAAAAAAAAATCTGTTTTGCAAACTACTGGAACTTGAATGACAGGGGGGAAATACCTGTTTAATGAAGTATTGTGCATCCTGGACAGTTCCTATTCAAAGCACACAAAACACTGTGTTCAAAGCTATGCTCAGTAGGTCAGTGGCCGAGACAAAGTACTTTCTATTCTGTGGCAATATGATGATGACCAGCTTGCTTTCTCCTGACTGCCCAAAGAAAATGGAAAAAATGGAACTTAGGACTTTAGCAGTTCATGGAGAAATGTTTACATGTTTGGGAAATCTTAATTTTGTTACCAAGTGCAGCACAGTCTTGTAAATCACTTCCAGGTGACAATGAACTTTTTTTTCCCCTTGTTTCTTCCACCCAGCATGCATTTTCAATCAGTCTCGGTGGATTTATAAATGTATCACAATGTGATTTCGTCAGAGGCGCCTCTCATATGTTCCACTGTGGAGACGCTGCTACTTCCCGAAGTTTGTGGTTCACTTTTGGGGACACAAATAGAATCTCTCTTAGGATGTGGCAGAAGCCAGGCTCAGAGCTGCCAGGCGGATGTAGACAAAATACAGCCAGAGTCTTCTGGTAACCAGAGAGAGGGACTAGAGGATACAGGCATAGCAGATTTGCCAGGTTTTTGTGAGACCCAGCCTTGCTAGAAGAGATGCTCTTGTCCAGCCACTTACATTTGGGCTTGTAGCAAGTGTCATCTTCATGTCCACGTGTTATCACTGCAAAGTAAGGCCCCCAGTTAGTACATACTTTGTTAAACTCTGAGGAAGACTGACGTAAATATTAAGCTGTCCTGTTTTCATCAGTCCCAAGACAGAAAGTGTATTATTTATTCATTAGCATTTTTAGAATGATAAGAATAATTTGTTGTTTTCTGGAGTTATTTTTATTTTAAAATTGACTTTGAAAGAGTCAGCTGATAGCATATAATTATTATTTCTATTGCAGTATCAGCTAAGGACATCACCCCTTAGTCACTGTCCTACTGTACTAGATTCTGTAACACTGAAGTCACTTACACACAGTTAAAGGAATTAGGCCAGCATGTATAATATTGAATTATCCATTTAGAAATGTTTGGTATTTTTATAATTCATAATATAATTTTCTTTAGTCAATGGAAAAATAATTGGTGACTAAGAGGCTTATCATCAGAAAGAAGTTACAACACCTGTTTGCAAAAAGTAAATAAGCCACAATGAATAAGTTTGTCTCTTGTCAAGATCAGTTTTTATAAAACAAAATGAGACATTAAAAGTGACTTAACATGGACCTTCAACAACATATCATTCCATTTAGAACCTAAAAAAGTGTTTAGAATAGTCTAAAAAATCAGATTAAATTAATATTTTGATGTGAATTATAACTAAGAATGTGGAAAGAAAAAAAAACCTCTGTCATAATATGGTAAAAAACATTATTGTATTTACAGAGATTACAAATGTGCATTTGTGTGTCTGTCATAAAAGGACCATCATCTTGATGTATGTCTAAAATCCTTCAAAATCTTTTTGCCATGAAGTCTGGGGAAGGATGATTGCGCCACGTTGGTTTTTTTTTAGAAGTGTTCTGGTGTGCATCTAATCCCATATCAGTTCTTTTTAAAGTACTTTTTTCCTTTTCTCCTCAATTTTTTTTTTTAGTGTCCATCCCACCCCTCAGCCCCCTTACCATATTCCCATTGGCTTCTGTGGGACTGTGTATGCCATACAGGGAAAGATACCTTGAGGATTTGGATAAAGTCCTTCAGGTCCTTCCTTGAGGCAATAATAGCATTCTGTTGCAAATGACAAGGCTGTTTCATCAGAGATTTCACTATGTTTACTGAAAACTGCCTCATTAGATACCCAGATGCCTGATTAACCCTGAGTGCTGGGATTCTTTAATGGGTGAGCAAGAGCTGGAATTGTCACCTAGCATGCGAGGGACCCAGCATTTGGTTACTGGTGGGAATCCCTTATGCTTGGAACCTTTCCTTATATGCATAATCAAATCCCTATTTAAAAAAGTAAATAAATCCTGTTTTCAATTTTAATATAAGCAGAATGACTGTACAGCTTGAGTGGGAGCTTGTTTTAGAAAATTTGACTGCTTACCTCACTTGAACCCAGTTATGCTGATGTCTTCCATGGCATTAGTATTGACTGATAACCGCTGTGATATCAGAATTTGTCCCTTTGTCAAAACAAATTGTTTTGAGGCACAACAATGAAATGCCATGGCCACAAGATGGCCTTCAAAACTGCCAGAAAAAGAATTCCATTCAGAAAGCTAACATCTGTGTGCAAATACTGTTTTTAGGAAAAACAAACAAACAAACAAACCCAAATAACAATCATATACGGTGTCCTATTGTAAAGATTGATATGCTTATGTTTACTTCAGAAAGCCGGAGACTTTCCACAAGGTCGCCTTTTGTTTCTTCTTCCTCTTTGTTTTTTTTTTGTGAAGGACCACGCTATTCATGATGAGCAGTACGGAGTCCTGGTACAAATGTTTTTGGAAGGACTCTTTGGGCCATAAAGTGCTATTTATCCTGAATAAATCCATTTGAGCTGGGCCCACAGAGATGAAAAATGAAGATGTCCCAATAAAGATCTGATGCATTTCTGTTGCATTTGAAAAATGACTCTTCAGTAACTCCAAAAAATAAGAAGTCGGACAGTATGTGTTGTTACATTGCCAGGTGCCCATCTACCATCATGTTCAATGCCATCTTTGTGCCACCTTCTGCAGTTGTATTCAGCTCTGATTTGCACTGTCCCATTACAGAGGTGCCTTTCCCTTTTCTGCAGGTCAGATAGTGGAGGAAGAGAGACATCAGCCACAATGGTTCGAAATTCAGCTTTTCTCTTTTCTGAGAGTTTTAATAGTATTGTATTATTTGATATTAGCATGTTATAAATCATTCATAAGTTCAAAGGTTTTGTTAACAAAACTAACTAAACCTTTCTTCAGCATGCGTCTAATGGGTTTTGCTATCTGGCTTTAAAACCTGTATACTTCATAACTGAGACATCCAGAAATATTTCAGTGAATCATATAGATACAGATCTCTCTCTCTCTCTCTCTCTTTAACTTCTGTACTTTAGCTGGCTAGCTTCAGAGAGTTTTCTTTGTGGACGTCAGTGCTAGGATGATACATGCTTTCAGAGGAATCAAGTGCACCAGTATAGCTCAATAAGTTTATTCTTCTCTTCTGCTTTCTGGCAAAAAAAAATAAGCCAAAGAAACTAGTAATACTGAAGTGATGAGAACAACAGATAGTTGGGTTTTTTGGTTTTGTTTTGTTGTTTTTGTTTTTTTCTTTTTAAATTAGCCCTTGTAAAAATACATGTTATAGAGAAAATGTATCCTTCTATTTTATCCAACTTTTTAGTGAGATTTTGGATGGTAATAGTAAACATGAAGCTGTTGCTATTGAACCTGCTGAATTCCCAAATAAAATATATATATATATACACACACACACACACACACATATATATATGTTTGAATAATTGGTATGTATATTGCTTTGCTTATCCCCAATAATGTTTAATATTATTATTTATATTCTTTATCCTTTTCTTAATGACCTGATCATTATTTGTACTGAAGGTGAAGTACCTTACTTAGTCTTCAGTACAAAATAATATTTGTTTTTAATGATACATTGATTTAGTGATACATTGGACGTTAGGAAAAGGTTCTTCACCCAAAGGGTAGTGGAGCACTGGAACAAGCTCCACCAGGAGGTAGTCATGGCGCCAAGCCTGACAGCATTCAAGAAGCATTTGGACAACACCCTCAGACATATGGTGTGATTTTTGGGGTTGTCCTATGCAGGGACAGGAGTTGGACTCTATGATCCTTGTGGGTCCCTTCCAACTCAGGATATTCTATGAGTCTATGATTGATAAACTGCAGTAATACTGTGTTAGTTCACTTCCTTCTCCTCTAAAATTTAAATATTCTTTTTTCTCCCCATATCATCTCAAATATTTCCTTATTCAGTTTCTTATCACAGTGCTTTTCCTTATATTTTCCAAAATTAATAGCAGCTGAAATAACAATAGAAATATATCATAATGACAAGTCAGCTATACTTATGGTTAAAAAAACACAACAAAAAAGCAGATGATAATTCTAGTTTGTCTTATATGTTATTTTCTGCGTTAAAGATAATGATGTCTTAAGCAACTTTAGTTACTTAGGATTTGCACTGGTACAAATGAAACTAGACTCAAATTTCAAGTGTATGTCTTCAAATCCTATTTTAAGGATTTAGTAATTGGAAATGTAGTAATTTAGAAATCTACTAGAGAACCAGGTCGCAGGATTCTCTTTAAATAGAAAATGACATAGTCTTGTACTAGTCACAGTTCAAGACACATTAACCTTACTGCTTTCCCTCCAATCCTCTTATTCCACTAAACCAAAACAAAACCTGTATTGTATCGCATCACTAGTGAGGTAGACTGGGAGGCCCATTTTGTCCAGGTCACTTTCTAAAGATACAGAAATAATTTATTATGTGCTTTGAAACATTTTTTCATGATAACAGAAATCTAGTATGAGTGCACCTGTAAATCAAGACCACTCATACAAATAAGATTGATTCCTCCAGCAACTTTATAGCTCAACAAGCAGAGAATCACGGCAGCTTTTTTAGTCCCATATGTTAAAGAAAGAAGCAAAACCTACTTACATATCACCTAATTTTATGCTTGTTTTTACTCTTCCATTTTTGTTTATGTATAGGTCAATTATCATTATAAGTTTTTTAATAATAGCTTTTTCTTTCCTTGCCACCCATTCTGTTCAGTAGTTCAAAACTTTAATTTTTTTTTTAACGCATTATCAAGCTCCTTGTCTCTTCGATTAGTTTCTCTCCAGACATTAAGATTACCTTTCTTGTTGTGAGGAAATACGTCTTTAATTAAACAGGATTATTCAAACTGGCAACGTCTCAGTAATATTAGATTTTGCAAGTAATTTTGGATGCATGATGTAAAAATGAATTCTGGGCTGTATATTAAAAATGAAAAAAGTGGGAAGAAAAGTGACGAGGAGGCAACCTATTCATCAATAAACATTTTGATGCAGGGTATAAATCTCTACACCAAGGGAAAAAACAATCAATGTTTTAATGTGCTCTTCTTTTGCACCCCTCTCTTCTGAAACAAAATCTGTGGTATTCCAGATGTCATCTCTTTGGACATGGGGTCTGTCTCTTTATTTCTGATGAAGTTTTGACTAATGAAAGCTCTAAAAAGGAAGGAAAAGATCTGCAGTAGTTGCATGCTATTATTGTGTCCAACACAGCCAGCTCCAAGGCCAGATTGCTGTATTTTGTTAGAGCTGACTGTGCTCCAGCAAGCTCTCTGTCCACCCCAAGCTCAATTCAAGACTGGATTATGGTGATGTCAGCTTGGTAGCTGCATTTCACAATCACTGAAGTTGGAGTAGTGGAACCATATATCTGCTTTTCCTTAGTGGATAATCTTTCCTATTGAGATATTGAATCTTACTTGAGAACTTCAATGCATGATGCTCATGCATTTGCCACTCTGCTGTGGGAGCAGAGCATCACGTTAAGTAGAGTTGCAAGACAATTTTGAAATCACAGAGGGGTACATAAACCATGAGGATACTGGTAAAATACAGTTCATCCTAGACTGCAAGTAGATTCTGCATGGGTTGTAAAAGTATTGTGTTGCACAAATTTAATTCTGTTCAGGAAAGCCAAGATTAATAAATTTAAAGTATTAAGCCGAGGCTTGCAGTCTATGAAGAATCTGATGGGATATACCACCATATATTCAACATGTTTAGGTTGGGTGTTTATGGAGAAGGGATTTTGTGTACTTGAGTTCTTTCTCCTCTGCATAAGGCAGAAGTTGAACCATATCATCTTGTCACCTCACCTCACTTTGGTGTTCATTTTCTATGCTCCTGTGCCCATTTGGGAGAAAGGACAAATACTGGAAGAAGTCAAGGAAGAAACAACTTGCAGCTAATACATACCACCTAAACCTGTACCTAACCCGCATTAGCATTTTGGTAAAGTATTTTATTGAGAGAGACCTGGCACAACTGAGGTTGTGGTACAGTGGCCCCAGTGGAGTTGTGAAATAATGATCAGGGAAGCTAAACACAGGGAAGTGGGTTTGGCTTCCTGAAGTGCAAGAGCAGCTATACTTATTAAAAAAAAAAAAAAAAAAAAAAAAAGAGGATAAGGAGAAAAATACTTATGAAATGTTATTTATATTTCTTTGAAGATAAATCTGCAATAACAAAAGAGTACGTTGGCAACTTAAAAAGTAAAATAATCAACTTCATTCCATGCAATATGGTGAATTCTAATGTAAATAACTGGAATCACATTTTTGTGCAAACATAAAAGTTGACAGAAGTAGATATAAAGCAAAATATTCTATACAGAGAAGTAATTATGCACTATTCGGCACATTTTACATAAAGAGAAGTTATGCTGTAAAAATACAGAAGGATACAGGAGGCTTAAAGAAAGCATAAATATGGGAAGTTGTGATGTTTCTGGAAAATACTGGATTTTTTTAATTCATTGCCTGATTAAAAATAAAAACAGAGAATAGAAAAAAAAATCTGCTTATTTCATTACAGCTGTTAACATTTTGTTTACTGTTTTGGAAGCCACTAGAAAAAGCTATGCAGAGATAATATTTTTTAAAAGATTGATTGTAGATTACATTTAAGTTTCAGTGGACTGCAGTGCTGAACTTGATCATCAGAAAGCTTTGTAATACTGTTCAAAGGTAATCCAATGGGATGTGAGGGTTCCACACTAGTATACTGTGGTATTTGGCAACTTTTTACAGGATTTTCTTCTTCTTCGGCACGGTTATCAGCAAAGTATTCTTTGTCCCTTGCAGATAAGGGAGAATGACTTTTACAGTGACTAACGTAAATAGGCCTTGAGAAGAAGTCTTCGTTTAAGAAGTATTAGCATTTCACGGTTACATTTACATGCCAGAATTTTGGTTTCAGGTGATAGTCAAGCAGGAAACTTGTTTCTCAAGTAGCAACGTAATTCTTGTATCTGTGAGGATTCAGCACCTCGATTAATGGGATTCCATGATCACATGAGTATTATTACCAAACATACAACATGTATAAACTCTGTGAATTCTATTTAGGCTTCAGTTTATCCATGTTAATACTCTAGTCTACCATTTTGTTCTGAATTGCATAATAATATCCTAGTCCACCCTACTGGCAATGTTCAAGAAACACTTGTTAGTAGACTTACAGGAACCCCAAAAGACTGTGGAATATCGATAATAGCCTATATAATAAAGGAACCTACTATTGTAGTTAAGGCATTGTATGAAAGTGAGGTTCTGGATCAGTAGCCAAAGTTTTTTTCTTTGCTTACAAAATGATGATTAAGCTCATACATAGCTACTTAGGCAACCCAGAAGTATACAGCTCTCTTTTAACCTACCACTGATGAGAAGTTCTTAAGCCTCACTCCTCTCCCTGCTCTAAGGCAAACATTTTCTAATGCTTCGAATCTTCAGTCACGTTCTTGTTGATGTGGCATTTTCTTGTACATCCACTAACAGCTGCAGAATAGTATTAATGCAGTCGTTTCCATCAATGGCTCAATAATAGATAAATGATACATGAATGCTGTCCTCCCATGAAATACTTAGATAATGACTGACTGTTTATAGAATTAACTAATTGCATATTATTAGTTCAGAGAGAGCTAATAAATAAGGAATGGTGCAATCACTTTGAATTTATTGCATTCCACCACATTAAATATTTGGTTTGTTTCATGTTGTGTAAGCCTATTTTTGAAGCAAAACATAGACTAGACTCCAGCTGTTCTAAAATCTTTATAGTTGCTTTCTCTCATATGTTTTACGCCTTAGTAGAGTTATCTTGCATGCACCAAAACTTGAACTCTGTGGTACCATGGTTCCAAGGAACCAAAACTATTGGTGTTGACTGAAGCAAAGCATGGGTGCTGGTCTTTCTAAAATTCCTTCATGTATGCTCTGCCAGGCTGTCAGCATGACTAGCATAAATCAAGGTATCCATTTTTGGCTTTGATTTTTGCCCCTTAAGCTGGCTATCATAGCAAATGCTCATCTTCCATTCCCAATGAGTGTTTTCATGCCCAAATGCAATTTCGAGGCTCTTGCACAAAATTTACGTGAAGTCTCCAAATCAGGAGAGTTCTTAAGGCATGAACCAAGTCAATTAACCTTAAGAATAGCATACTGGAAGTCTTTGCTAGGTTGGGCTAGCACTATCGCTTCTTGGCTGTCACTTCTTTGATAGTTACACAAAAGCCCTCTGGCTGTGCTGTCCTTGGGTTCAGTACCAAAACACACTGCTCATTCTCATTACAAATAAGGCAGAGTCGCTGCTTTCATGAGTACTAAATGTTAGTGTGCTTCTTTAATTGCTTCAGGAATTTCAGTTTCCGACAGTACTGATCCTTATCAAGTTTCATTTGTTTAGGGTAGTCAAAAGATTAGACTGAGGAGAGGGAATGCTTTTAAATTAAGTGAATGTGGTCATAATTTTCATACTTCTTGTGACTGGAAGAAGCCATAAAATGAGTCACTGCTATGACTGAGTAGTGCCATGGGGCATATACCGCTCTGGGAGATGCCTACATCATTGTCACCCTTTTCTTAAGACTGACTGATTATTAATATAAATAGTTGCTAAATAAAAAAGTCCAAGTACTTGGTGATACAATCCAATGCAGAAATAATCATCGATTTATTCCTTCACTTTGGTGTTATGTGACTTCAGAATAGTTTCTGTTCATTGGTAGCACTGGCATACCTCCCAAGAGGAAGAGGTTAAGAAGTAGCACATTATTAATGACTATTGTCATGCTTTCTGAATGCAAAAATAATGACTGACCAGCTGGGAAAAAAAAAAAAAAAAAAAAAAGTGTAGTTACTGGGTTTATATAGAGGTGACTGGAGAAAATGAAGTTTTTACCTCTTAAAGACTACATATCGGTAAGGTAGTATAGTATCATAGTATTTGTTAGAAAAGAAAAACATACTATGCGTGTTTGTAAGACAGACAGTGAAATGATACTTGCAATTCCTAGGAAAGGCTGGCCTAATAACTGTGCAGTTGATGCCAGTGTTATTGGAAAAAGCTGACAGTTGTGGAACTAGAACAGCAGCTGCATGTTTTTTACTTAGGACAGCATCTGAATTTCTCTGAAATATCTAAGAAACAGTAACAGGGCTAATATAATGTCAACCATTGAGTTCTAAGTAATGAAAATATATCTTGAGGTGTAGAGAAATAGTTGCTGTTAAAAAACCTAGCCTTAACAAGGAAAAGAACAGGTAAACAAACATAAAAGAATGCACCAGTGCTACAGGATAAACACAGAAAGAATAGACACCTCTGTGTTATCGTTCAGTGCAAACAGAAGCACTTGCTGTGGACTTAGTTTAATTGCAGGGAAGTCATTGTCCTCCAGTGATTTCTGATGGGAGAAGAATTAAGTCAACAGTAAGAGCTTGGGGAATGCTGTTTTGTTAATAGATATGTTTAGCTGTTTTGATTTCCATTTATGGCTTTGCGGGATTCTGCCTCATAATGAAAATTGTGTTTGGTTTTCACCCATCATCCAAAGCACAAAATCTTCAGATTTTCCATGTAAACATAGATGAAAATAATAAAAGGCTAAAAATAAAGAGCATAGGCAATTAACACTGTAAGACAGAAAGTGGGAAGAGATTTTAGTCAGGAACAAAGAGAACAAATGTGAATGGTTTATTCTGAAAAAGCAGCTTGAT
The DNA here is from genome assembly GCF_965183815.1 of Platalea leucorodia. NCBI lineage: Eukaryota > Metazoa > Chordata > Aves > Pelecaniformes > Threskiornithidae > Platalea > Platalea leucorodia. Next base: position 66,878,949 of record NC_138827.1, read on the forward strand.
GTTCTATAATTATACATATTAATCTTTTTTTTTTTTTTCTTATATGATGATTAGATCTTTGGCTCGTGTAAGTTAAGAGCAGTTTATTGACTTCAACATAACAAGGGTGATATATAATAACAAGGAATCTGGCAAATAATATTCAGCATAATGACTCCAAGTTTCTTCAGCCCCCCAAATACAAAACGAAACATTGCCCCTCTGAGTTAATTAACCAAATATGTTGTGGTCACTTTGTGAACCAGCAGTAATATCTTCTTGTTATTTAATTAGTCAAATATGTGCAACTTTTTTCAGCTGAAACCAGTAAAAATGAAGGTTCTGTAAACTAACAAACTCAGCTTCTTATAACTACAAAGAGTGGTCAATACAATAACCTCAATTTTGCCATCTCACCAATCCAAAGGTAGAGCAGATTCATTGTGTGAAAGTTGGTAAACTGTTCGTAAGATGTCATTTCATGGTTTGATCCTGACCATCATCATAAGTTCTGAAATGTGTTTAGCCTTTTAATTTAGATGTTTGACTTGTAAAGCTAGCCAAAATATCTTCAATATACTTTCATTTTAGTAAAATATTCACCTTTTGTCAGAACTGGGCATTCTGCAGAGAGCGCTGTTTTCATTAAGAATTTGTTTTAGAAGATACTTAGTCTGGGAAGTACAAAACTTCCTCTGGAGATTTATGATTTAACACATAGAAAAGTGATCTGGAACACGACAGTGACAGACTTAAGCATCTGCCAACACTGGAATAAGAATGGATGGATCTTTCCTGACAAAACAAACCAGGAAACTTATCTGCATCTTCCTTGTTCCTGTACGCAGGACCTCTTCCCAATTTGAAAACGCACATTTTGGTTTTGAAATTCTGCACTCCCATGTGCTGCTGTTTACATGTAGCACAGGGCTGGAAGAGCACTCTTTCAGTCTATCCTTATTGGAATTAATCTTTCTTAAACAGGAGCAACCCACACTCTGCTTGTTCAATATTATGGGGAAGTTTCCAACACTGCATCAACTGGTGTTGATGGTTCATATTCCTACTGTGATTGCCTGTTGCATCCAGGTTTTTATCCTCCTTTGGTTTTAACTAATGAGATTGTTCTTGTTATTATTCCTGAAGCGCATGAGTTCGCGTTTTCTTAGCTTAGTTCCATTTCTATTGTACCTGTTGTTGAGATCTCAAATTTGATAGGTCACTTTGCTGCGTATTTGCTGACAATGTTCCCAGCTTTAACTCATCAAGTTCCATCATTTACTAAGGGCTAACATTAAAAATGTGCCTCATAACTAACCATTTAGAAAGTCCTGTTTCCTCCTTCAACAGTACCGCTAGTTACCTCTCATTTAGCCGAACTTCCCTCCTCCTAACTACTTTTGTATATGAAATCCAGGACAACTAGCAGTATACTATGTGATGTGATACTAAATACTTTAATAAAATCTAGAAAGAGTAGATCTACTTAATTTCCTTTGTTTTGAATGCCATTTGTCTTACAAAAGATACCCACTTAATCTGGTGCAATATATCTTTGTGAGATCTATATTTCATTCTGCCTCATTTTCCAGTTATGTCCATGTTTTAAAATATTCTCTTAAAATGCATCCTGAATCTCTCGTACTGCTGAGGTCAGTCTAATAAGACTGTAGGTGTCTGTTGGAGCAATTGTTTTTCCATTCCAGTTTGGAAAAGTAATATTCTAGGTTTGGAAATTTATTCTTCTATGTCTGCTGCAAAACTCTGAAAAGTTTAGTCATGCTGTTTGGTTTTTGTTGGTTTTGGTTTTTTGTTTTTTTTTTTTTTTTTAAAAAAGGCCACCTTTTGTGGCATTACCATCATGCTGAGAAAAAACAAGCAGCAAGTCTTGGAAAAAATGTGGGGTTTTCATCATCTTTGGCATTTTTCATGTCAAATATTTTATTCTGTAGTCAGTCTCCTGGTACTCCCTGTATCATCCTATATGGAGAGACAATGCTGCCCATTGATGCTTTAACTTTTTCTACATCTGGTTAGTCAAACAACTATTGCTAACAGAATGTGCATTTCCCTTACCAGGAAGAATAAGCATGTATTTCCAAGATCCCATTCATTTTAGAGAGGTAGACCTCAGTGGCTTATTTATCCTTCATCTTTTCACAAACTTTAGTATAGCTATATGAAGCATAGGCTTTGACACAAGGTTTCATGAAAATACTACAAGCAAGAGATGTATTAAATGCAGAAATGAAAATTACATATACAATCTGAGAATACAATAGAAAAAGATGTAAGAAAACCGGCAACTGAAGTCAAAAAAGTTCATTATATTTATTTTTTGTGGATAGCGAGTTCTTGAAACCACCACCCTTTTTTTTTTCTGAACCCAAAAGTCCACCACCTGTAAGAGGTATTTCATTTATTAGGACTTGGATTTCTTTTACGTTTTGTGGGACATGCCTACCTCTGTAAAGCTGAAATTTATTGTTAGGTAATCACATACAAAATTTTCCATTGCTGAATGGCATTGTGATACTGCCTTTTGGTTTTCTTTCTGGCCCTGAAAACGCAAGACCTTTTTTAAATAATTAAATGAATATTATATTTCAGTGGATCCTGTTGAACCCAGCTTGTTGGGATTGCTGTGCTGAGGAAAAACATGGAAAAAAAATGTCCTTGAAGTACTAAAAATGCAGGCCAACAAGCTTGGTGTTCGAGTGGTTTTGGATATGTATTTTTCTTTTGTTAAACAGTTGTTTTATATAAGTAAACACTGCTCTATCCCCTGTTTTGGAAGTTTAGCCTTGCTGGAGAAAATGTGAAATGGTTTTGATGTGGGTCACAACTAGATATATTAGTGCAACAATAAACAATGTCTTGTTACTCACTTTCTGATAGTATTATACAGACTTTTGGTGAGTCATCTTTCATTTACAAAAGAGGGAAGAGTAAGTCTTTCCAGTGTAAAAAGTGAAATTCTGTGGTTTGAATACTGCAATTGATGAGACTTTAGCTCTTGTTTAATGGAAATCAGTAGAATCCAGAGGGGAAATACAGGATTCCTCTTAATGTAGCTAGCTCTGTGTGGAAATATTTAGGACAGCTATGGATTACCTCAATGATTGGTGGAGGATTAGTGGTCATGAGCTGCAGCATCTTAAATTCCTTTGCAGATGATCCTATTTGGATTTTGAATATGCTTTAACTTATGCTCATTAGCTTCACATAGCTAATTGAGTCTTTCCTGAACATCTCTGCATAAGCAAGCCCAGATGTTCTTTCAAAAGATCATGAGAAAATTCTTTTAAAAGACCATGAGAAGTTCTTTATAGTCCTTGACGTGTCTGACACTATTATGCAGCAGTCATCCGATGTCTGTCCTAACCACAGTCTTAATATGCAGGGCAAAATGAGGCTATTGCAAATAACACCTCTGCCAATAAAAAACAAGGAGTTTGTGTCACTTATATGCATATCTGTAAAAGCCATTGTTTTTAATATTTCATTTTACCCCATTTTCACTGTTGCTCTGCAGCACTAATTAAGTAGATGTGTAACTGAGTATTATGAGTTGTATATAAGATTTAGTACCTATTTTGGGGGAGAAAAGATTATTGTGGTGGTATCATTGAAAGGAAAATAAGTCACGAACATGCTGCGCAGTCAATCTAAACATGAGTCATACATCAGAGGTGGGACAAAGGTAGAGAGAAAAGGAAGAAAATGGAAGAAAGGAGATTCAGTATGGACATATCTTGAAATGAACATTGACGTTCCTATTTCCAGAATACTTCAGGTCTCCTTACTGAGAAGCAACCCAGCATGGTTTTAGGTACCTGTTCAAATAACATTTTGCATATTCTGAGCCTTCTTTGAAAATTCTGCACAGAGAAATGAGGATAGAAGTATTCCACAGATTGAAAAAATCATTAAGTCTTGTTATGCCAGGCACAGGGATGTCAACACTAGCAAATACAGACATGAACTCCTCTCTCCTTACTCGAACTGGCTGTCAGAGCTTGGCTTTGGCCAGAAGCTCTCTGGTGTTGTGTGATGCTCCTGGCGGGTGGTCTTATCTCAGCTACAGCATTATGCTAATGCAGCTGTAGAGCTTCTGTATTGGAGTTTGTTGCAGCGAATGAGCCAGCTTGCTGTGAGGATTAACATACATATAGGACAAGAAAATAATCCAGTGCCAGATACCGTCTTTCTGGTGGTTCTTACTGAAGATAATGTGGTTGTTCTGTGATATTACCATACCATACTGGTAACTTCCTGCAAACAGCCCCAGCATGGTGGGAAGTGAGGATAACAATATCACCATTTAAACAGATTTCTGACATGGAATTGGTCCTGCATGAGGCAGACTTGAGATCAATGTAAAGACAGTGTCAATGTTGTTGCGTAGATCATGTTGTTGCACAGCTTACATACTTTTCTAATACTTGTTGATTCAGGGGAACAGGTTCTCTATATCTCTTTTGCCAATGACTTAGACGGTGGAAACGTCTTTTTATTATTAATGTAGGATTCAAGGACTCTTATGAATTCTATCACTGGTATTTTGTGCTAAATGTTTGCTTAGAACAGTTGAGTAAGTTGTAGTTTGGCTTGTTAGTCAGCTCCCTGCTGAAAGTACCAAGTGTGTGGTTCCTCCTCTTCCTATGTTTCTTGGGAAAGCAAAGGGACAGCTGCCTAGCTGAGAGTTTTGCTGAGATACTCAATTTACTTTTCTGTAAAAGTGTTGTCTTTAACATCAAGCAAACTATGGCTTCAGTCAAGAAAAAAAGGAGCTACAAACTACAAATTAGTTGCAGTATTGGGGAAAGAGCAACCTCACTTTCAGGTTTTTTAATGCATCTAAATTTAAGTCACCTGTTCTGGTAATAGCTGTTCGTAAGAAATGACTGCCGAGACTGTAAACATTTTAGACTTTCTTTGTATAAACCTGAAATGATGTTCTGCAGCAACAAAATAAGACTGAAGTTCAAGACTTCAACGCTCAGGATTTTGCTGGGAAAATATGCCAGCTATTCCTGTGGGCTTCCTGCAGAGCTGAAAACATAGTGGGCTAAATGGATCTAAGACTTAATACTGTAGTTCCAGGGGATTTATAGATTTAATTGACCTTTTCTAAATAACAAATATAACTGTCCCCAAGAGATGATAACATAAATAGAATGAAAAGCCGGTCTTCCCCATGGGATTGAACATGGGAATTAATGCTACAAAACCTCAACATCAGGGAAAGAAACAAAAACAGAAGACTTGCGTGTTATCTTTTTCTGTGTACTTTTAGTATTTGTCAGATGGGTAATTTTCAGCAGTCAAAAGCAAAGACTAAGGGAAGCATAATTAGGATTTGGTGAAAGAACAGAATGTTGTTCAGTAAAGTGAAGTATGTTTGAGAGAGATGTAGCTGATCATCAATGCTCTAATAATTCCTGCATATGTATCCAAATGGATGCCAAACTGTAGAGACACAGTCAAAACCAAACAAAATCTCACAGTAGCCTTGCAATGAATTTTTATAGAAGAGCTGTTCTTTAGAACAGATTAACCAAAACAATAAAGACTTCTAAAACAAATATGAAATGAGATGGCTAATGTGAAATGTGGACAACTTGAAATTGTAAACTGCTAGATCAATGTTAGTATTTCAGAAATGCAGTAATGAATGCTGTAATGAGAAAACGGCACGTTCTACATGCTTTGTGTACAAGCATAAGGAGCTTAACTCTGGAGTTGGAATACACAAGGTAGATGGATTTAGAAAGAGACAAATGTTAGCGATGTTGAGACAGAGAAATGAATTTTAACAGTTTCATCTTGGACATTCTGCAGAGGCTCAGTTGCAGTGAGACTGAGAAACTGTAATCGGAGGAGAAGGTGTCTGCAAACTGGCTGAGACTTAGAGAGTGAAGACAGTGAGAAACACATGAGGACTGAAGAGTATGTACAGTTTACAGTGAAAGACTAAAGGAGAAAAGGAGAAGACTCCTCGATTCCATGAAAATTATGATCCTGGGAGCAGGGAAGAATAGGGAAGTAAGGTTTGGGTTTTGGGGGTTGTTCTTTTTTTTGGTTGGGGTGTGGGGTATGTTTGTTTATTTATTTATTTATTAAATCTTTATTTTTTAAAAAGGTGGGAGTGGCCTTACTGGAAGTTCATTTTAAAGAGAATTAGCTAAGGACAGAACTGCTACATAGAAATGTAAGACGGGCAGTAATAGATACCAGAAACACTAGTAGTAAAAGTTGTTGCTGAAATTATTAAATATTGTAAAGGGAGAAAAACCAGGTGGTTACTAAATTCAGTGGCAAAGCTCTCACTAAAACTGCTAGGGCCAGGTCAGACTTGGGGGCAGAAAAGGAAAGGAACAGCAGGCAAACTGCAAGGATGCCAATAAGAGGAATACCTAGATACAACAGGAATAGTGTCAAGTGTATAAAACATTAAGTTGGTATTAGCAGCTTATGCCTTCTGTCTCTCAAGGCAGCAGTTTCTGTTCGCTCTGCTCAAACCACGCTACAGAAAGATTTTTGTCCAGTCAAGATTACTTTTAACATCTTCTTGTAAGCTTTCAGGGTCTTAAATATAGTTTTGGGATTTTGTGGTTTGGTTTGGGTTTGGTTTTTGGTTTGGTTTTTTTTTTTTTTTATTCAAGTACTGCTGATGTTTTTCTGTGAAGTTGCTACACAATTGCTCAAGTAACATCTGTGGTATGAAATTAAAGATCTATATAGAATTATTGTGCTTGTTCCCATGAAAAAAATGCATATTCCAAATAGCAAACTGCTATTACTATTATCAGTTGGACATTTTAAAAACCACATTAGTCTTTCATAGTCAGGAAAATATTTTAGTGACTAACTGTGGTCATCTTCGCTAGGGAACACCTCATTCATTCTGTCAGATAGTCGCTTTCTGGCAGTGGAAAGGACTGCAAACCCTTTCATATCTGAAATGGGTATATGGCTCTTGTGTTTTCCAGTAACTCTTCGGGGAATTCAGCTTCTTGCTTGAGACTTTCCCATCTGATGTAATGGGTTGTCTGCAATTTGGTAACTCCATTGTATATTTGTTATTTAAAAAAAAATTAACACAGTTTTCCAACAGTTCTTGAAAGCACCTTCTAATTATGCAGTTGCTGTAGGGGTTATATCTTCCAAGCAAGAGATAAAACAGAAGAACCACAGAGGAGAAAAAATAGATTTAAGTATTTGGGGAGGTTTGAGTTGTTTCTCTGTCTCGTATTTGTGCAGAATGGACATTGCAGTATTTTGTCTAAAACCAAAATTGTTCAGTTACATTAATCCATGCTGTGAGTTCTTCAGGATGGTATCTTAGGGCTTGTCTAGTGCTTGGCATAAGACATTAATCTTGCCTGGGGTTCTACACTCTAAGTGTTTAGCAGCATCTAAAAAGATTTGTAAGTGAAATAATACCTTCTTATATTGTTATTCCTCCTCTTGTGTTCTGTCTCTGCCAGCAGCAACTTTTACTCATGTTAATATTCAGAACATAAAATTTTCCTTTTTTCTTTTTTTTTTTTTTTAAAGGGCTTAAAATATCCTATAATATTATCCAGTCTGCTATATCATCACTCTTTCTTTTTCTTCTAAGACCTGTATTTGTCCATTTTGCAAATTGCCACAGCAACATGGTCTTAACTAATCTAATGACCTGGAGTCCTAAATACAGACAAAATTAGAGAGGAAATTGTGTATATTCATAAATTTCCTTTCTAAATGAATGGGTAATTATTTTTAATTGTTATTTTTAAACATCCAGTTTTGGAAATAAATGGTAAGCTTTCTATGTTTCTGAATTTCTAAAATATTGAGGGACAAATTTAAATTTAAAGCCTCTTTGCCCCCCCAAAAAACTCTGTTCTTCCTAAGCCACAAAATCTGCATCCCTACATAAAATGCACAAATAGAAGTTTTGTCTATTTCTTCACTGGGATAGGCATTGGATGACAGGAGAAGGCATTTACATTCACCAGAATGAACCTGATGCTCCATCCCTTGAACAGAATAACAACATTAAGAGAAGGTCTTTGTGTTCAGCAGTGGTAATAACAATCTGATGATGGTGATTTTGCCTAAAGTGGATATAAACCAATAAATGAAGTTCTGCAAAATTGCATCGCTCTGGAAATAAGTGCAAATAGTGAACAAATAGACTAGTGAACATTTCTTATGTTCAACTACAATGAGCAGATTTAAGCACTGCTAATAACTTACAAATATCTTAAAAGCAGGAGAATTTAGATTCTTTCTCCAATATTCTCATATAATAGAGGGTCATTGTTTGAACACTAATGCAATTTCATAGCCTTTATGACTATTTACTGCAGGCACCAAGTAATGGTGGTCACGTGGTCGCTGAGAACACAGTGGGAGAGTGGGACGCATCTCGTAGGAGATACTCAGGGTGGGACTAAGCACATTGACTGACTCTTACCTATAAGAACAAGCTCTCCAGAGAGGACAGTCACCAATTAATTATCTAGTTCAATTTTAAAACACATTCAGAATCTCAGAAGACTGTTTTGTGAACATCTTGTTTCAAACCATTGCAAATTTGTCAAATCAGGCAAATACTTGCCTGAGGACTCAGGATTTATGCCTGTGGGATTAAGCACAGGCTCTGTAGTAGAGCAGTTCTTAAGACAGTGCCACAAAATATTGCAAAGGATCTGTTGGCAAGATGCTTGCAGCTAGTAAAACATACTGTCTTCCCTTTAATGTGAGAGAGTACATGGAGTACAGTAATTCCATCCTGACAGTGATCTTTCATGATTACACTGGTAACTCCTGATTCCACTGTACTATAGTTCTTCCTCTTGGGAGCTATTCAACGATGAATCATTACCAGGAATGAAAGCAGCTGTATTTTGCGTTTCAGATTCAAGAGACTTTGCGGTGGTTCTCATCAGGAACATACAGAGAGAGGCACCTAAATTATCATTATTTATTGTGACATATATTATTTAGTACAGTTTTATGGAAAAGGTTATGTTAGGACTTAATAAAATTATAGTTTCCTTTATACTGGCTGGTCAGTTAGATGAAGTGGTGGTTTGTTAATGAGTCAATAAGTGAACAGAGAATCACTGAAACCCTTTAAAGTAGCTCTTGCTCAAAGGCCAAACCAAATTCTCCTTCTCTGTGGAACCACTCTGGGTCAAAAACATTTCTCTTCTATGTACATTTAAAATATTTTACTACTATATCTGGTATGGGTAGAAAAAGTGAGCTTCAATTTTCATGTTTACCTACCTTTAAAATCAATAGCATAGTTATATGAATCTCATCTGTAGAATCCTTTCAAAACCTGTCTGAAAATAACAGTTTCTAAAAGGAAAAAAGTACCTCACTGTAACACTTCATGTCAAAAAATCCTGACAAATATTCCTTACAAAATAGCCAAAGGCAAGGAAAACAATTTTTTTTTTTAAATTAAGTTTACATGTAACTTGTACAATTTTGAAAATAATATATAAGCATGGGTCATTTAAGATTATGCTTAAATTTAGGAGTTTGTAAGCATGACAAATCTAATCACAATCTTTCTACAGAACAATAGTACATGTAATAAAGAAGCTCTCCAAAATGGGGGGGGAGGAACAGGGCGGGACACACAGTTCAATTTGGAGAGAGAAGTCAAAAGTAGGAAAGATGAGTTATGGAAACTGGGAGAAAACAAAATAATTCACTGCAGCCTGTGCATTGTCTGCTTGGCCACCATGGTGACTAAACAATACTATCTATTCATACTTTTCCACTACATGGGTAGCTGAAGTTCTTATCTTCTGATAATGCCTAAGATGAGTTCTGTGACCCTATAAATACCCATGCAGCATGTCCATGCCTCTATAACATCTGTGTCCCAACACAGGGAGGCCGCAACTGGATGCTGTGCAGAAATAGAGTTGCACGACGTTGTGATTTTGCCGGGCCAACTTTGTACATTTCTGAACAAATTTTATAAAAGCCAAACACGAATTTTTATCCAAGCAAGGGAAGTTATCTGGAACCAATGTTTTATAGGCATCAGCCAAACTGAGGACTATTTTCCTTCTCTGTGATTGCAGTAAAAGATGAAGTGTTCTCAAGCCAGCTGCGGTGTACTAGGCCAGAGTCTTTGGATTAAAAAAATGTGTGCTGTGACCTGGGCAGAGTCATCACACAGCTGATAAAGAATAACAAGTCATTCCTAGGAACAGCTGCTACGTTGAGTGAGGGCTCTAACCTCTCCAGTGTAAGTGAGCGCTGTTAGGTCCTACTGATTTAAAGAGACCTTATCATCATGAAAACTGCAACACTTCTCCTTCCAAACAACGGTTTACTGTGCAGACTGCTTTGCAGTTCCCAGAGGTTTGATCGCCAGCAAAGCACTTGTCTCCAAAACTCTAAGACCTGCTCCCAGCAGAGGCATCAGTTTAGTCCCAATGGGCTGTTTCACCATTTGTTTTTTGTTTTTGTTTTGAGAGATGGTGCATTGTGTGTATAAATGGCAAATTTAAATGGAGTGTTTCAAATCCCTGTGGTAGTGGTAGCATAATGTTTGCAGAGATGAATAGCTAACTCTCCAGGAGTTTCCAATACATGTCCCCAGTACATATTAGTATAGTCCAGGCAGAATGAGGCCCTGGCAGTGGCAAGAAGTAATGGGCAATATGGAGAGTTAGGCAAGCACAGTCAGTGCCAGGCAGAGGTCTTCCCAACCACAGAAGTCATAGTTGCATAGGATCCTTTGTCAACTGTAGATACAGCCAGTTCCTTTTATCTGCCCAGTCACATGCCTATTGTTAAACTATTACCATCTGTTAGTTGGAAAGTCCTTTGAGAAACATAAAAAGGCCAACTACAGGGGCATGTGGCTTAAGAGAATTCTACTTTACCTTGCAAAGTCATTTGCTCTCGTAACGTGTCAGTCTTGCATGTATCACAACATAAATGGCATGGTAATAGCAGTGGAAAATATTGAAATAGCTTATCTAGGTTTTGTTTGATCAGTGGGCTGGTTTTTAACTTTCCTTATATAATGTTTTTGGAGATTTCCATCCTTTCTAACCATACGTAAAAATATCCTATACGTTTGCAACACTGAGGTGAACTGAGGAATGAGAAGCCCATGGCTTGGGTTTTATGCAAGGCCAGCCAAAGTCTAATGCTGTGTAGTTTATCATTTACACTGCCTGCATGTTCTTGCACAGAGTTTATGGCCAAGCACTTCCAGACAAATGTATGCTAATATGTACATTTAGGATCATAAGAGGTCTGTAGTCCAACCATCTGCTCAAAGTAGGGACAGCTATGATGTCAGACCCAATCACTCGGGGCTTTATCCAGACAGGTTTTGAAAACTGTCGATGATGGAGACTGTATAACCAGACTGGACACCCTGTTCCAATGTTTCCATCCTCATGATGAAAAAGCTTTTCCTTTTACCCAATCTGACTTTCTCTTTTTCTCAGTTTACACCCATTTCCCCTCATCCTTCCACCATACACCACTGCAAAGAGCCTGGCTCCATCTTGTGACTTATCTGGAGGTGCTCCTTCTCCAGGCTAAACAAGCCCAGTTCCCTCAGCCTCTCCTCACAGGGCAAGTGCTCCAGTTCCTGACCATTGTGGTGGCCGTCTGCTGAACTCACTCAAGTTTACCAATGTCTTTCCTGAACGGAAGGGCCCAAAACTGGATGCAGTATTCTAGATGCAGTCTAATAAATGCTGAATAAAGGGAAATAATCACTTCCTTGACCTGCTGGCTATGCTTCTGTTGATACAGCCCAGTGAGCCCACTCCTCCAGCCTGTCTAGGTCTGTTGTGTTGTTATTCAGATCAACAGCTTTGCTCCTGAGCATGTCAACAGGTCCCCTCAGTTTGCACTGGCATGGGCTGGACTGCACAGGTGCAAGTTAAGGTAGATAAAGGCTCTTATTTTTAACTCTAACAGTAGAGGGGGAGCTCCTGTGTTCTCACACATCCTGCAAAATGGGAAATCCTAGAGTTTTAGAGGCTGTGAACAAACGTTGCCAAGTAATTTGTGAATAAAGGCTTCACAATTTAAGAGCTTTTAGCAAGCTCTTCTTACCAAAGCTACCAGTGCACAAGCCACTTCATGAACAGTCAGAAAGATGTTAATTTTCAAACTTCCTGACTCAAATGGCTTGGCTTAATTCCAGTTTTCTCCAAAACAGTTCCATGACTGCTGCAAAGCAGTGCTGCTGCAGCACCACAGGGTTTTTTGTGGTGGTTTATGTGTGTGAAAATACATCTCTATGGGAAAATCAAGATAAGTTAAAAATATGAGATTAGATTGGAATGGAAATCTTAGGGTTATGGCTGTGATTCCATACTGAGGGATTAGGGTAGAAATAGAGCCCGAGTACTGTGGGGCTTTAACATGCATGGAGCCTCTTTTCTCTGGTGTTAATACCAGGAAGTTCTGCACTGTTCCTGAAAGTGGCCTATAATCAGGTATTTTGGCTGTAGATGATCTAACTACACCAGAAAACATGATGAAAGAGAGTCTCACTTACATGTTAGGTGGGTATTTCAGATGTAGGGAGCATCTGTATTGTTGGTATTCTGTATGGATGCCATTCTCACTAGGCTTGAAAAAGCTACGTGCTACAGTCAAGGGAATTTGAACTGGAAAAATATTACAAGTTAAATATTTAGCAGAAAATCAAGCTGGAGAGTGAGAGGGATAAGCTGTAAAAAGGTAAGAAGGGGACACTGGGAATATTTGGAAGGACTGTAGAGTTTGTCTACTATTTGGAAGGCAAATAATATATGCTACTGCTATAAATATATTCATGAAGGATAAAGCTTGATAATGTATTGTATGGAAATGTTTTCTGATTGATTTGGTTGTGTCAGACATGTCTGGACTACATCACCTACCCTTGTCTTGAACAGAAGAAATCCGCCTGATTCTTCTCAGTAAAATATTAAGATTTAAGATATCAATATTTGTGTATTGATTGTCATAAAGACCAATCATTGCAAACAGAACCAATCAAAGTCCAGAATATTGTTAATACTGCAAGCATTTCTAAAGCCAAAATACAGAAAAAAGAAAATTAAGTTCACGTTTTATGCAATTTGACCTTCAGGAGGTTGGTAGGCAGTATCTCCTGTAAATAAGGTCTTTTATTCATGTCCGCTTTGGCACCTAAAATGATCATTTAGTTTGGAATATCTTGGCCACGTAGCATTGACTTATGTGTTTGCTCTCAAGCTTGACAAGAAAAATCTTGTACTATATTCAATGTGCTTTTTATTAATTATTTTTAAAATGCAAATAATACATGTTTTGGATCAACAGTTCAGCTGTACAGAATTACTCACCGTGCTCCCTCCGTAGTTTGCTGCTATATAAAATATTCATCCATATCAAACATTTTGTCCATCCACATCTGTAACTATCACTGTATAATGTGAATGGAGCTACAGGGATATATCTTGTGTACCCCTCTGTTGAGAATGATGCATCCTGTCTCTGCACGTGAATGACCCTCTTTTCATGACAGACCAAAGTCTGTAGCTATATGCAGATATATTGTTGGAATGGGTTGATTTCTTTAGCTGTCACTAGGCAAATTCTTAAGTGCTTCAAACTTTCCTTCCTTTGCAATGTTCTGCATGATGGTAGCTGACATCAATAACTATTATTTATAGCTTTTAGTAAACATTTATTACAGAAATTTAACTACCTAGCATATTAGTCTGTTGCTTTCTAGCCTGTTATGTATGTGATACAGTATAAATTGCCTTATTTTTTTTATCATCTTCCATCTATTTACTGTGATTGTTGCACAAAATACTTTATTAACTGGGGAGATGCAGGAGCATTTAAAACATCAGATGTTTTGACATTTTGACTCTTCCTGTGTATGAGGATAGGAAAGTTTTTCCATTAATACAGTATTTTCCACTGAGCAAATGTCGTCTAACTTTAACTTGGTCACTTTCTAGTTAATTTTTTTATTCCTTTTCCCTTCCTGTGCATTTCTAGCCAAAATCTTTCTTCCTGTGATTCTCATCAAGTGTGACCTCATCAAGGTGATGAAATTTCAGATTTTATCCATTCCTTTTTTCAAATGAATCTTCCCTTTTCCCCACAAAAAAAAAGGTGCTAAGAAGGTGCAGTCCATTTTACTTAAATAACTTTGCATGACCCATGTCTGTCCTTCCTGAATGATCTCTCTGGCTTTTGAAACCTGGACAAATATTATTTAGAAGAACTAAATGAAGGTGTTTTGAAATACCCATTATTAAAACAGTGAGGTTTCTTGCATGAAACATACAAAGCTGGAGATGCAATTAAAGCTCGTTTTCCCCCCATTGGTGTACTGCTCAATGGAAACGCATTCTGGCAAAGACGGAAAGCTGTGGCTAAACAACATTAGTAGGTGAGTCACTTAAAGAGAACTGGAAAGAAGGGGGGGGGGGAAACCTCTGCTGCTTGATAAGAACCAAAGTAGGTCCAGATGTCTCCGTAAATCTTCCCATACTTGCCTGAAGAACAGCGGACAGGGCTGTGCTTACATCTTCAATAGTTCTTGTTTTCTTTGTACAACAAGAACTTTCAAGCACATGGGAACTCCCTTCATCGGGTTTCTGCACAGATTAAGATCAATCAGGTCAAGCTGAGCACCGTGGTGCTTGCAGAGGTGTTGATAACAGCTTAATAAGGTTTATAACTATAATTATTAGGAATAACAGTTCAGCAACTAAAGACTGCACTAATATGAATAACTGAAAATACAGGAGAGCGAGAACTTCATTCCAGTGCCCCGACTTTGCAGAGACAAGTGCAACCCAGAGCTCCAGTTGCAGAGGATCCCTGCTGAATCCTTGGCCAGATTCCAGGACAGATGGAGTCTCTGGAGTAATGACGATGAGGCAAATCCCAGTAAGCATGTGCAGGCTTAGTGTTTCAAATGTTTATGTGTTTGGCAGATTTTGGTGGGTTTTCAGAGGAAAAGTGAAACATGTCAGGCCACGTCAAATTTCAACACTTTGCTCCCTAGCTTGGAGATGTGAAAGGGTTTCAAATAAAAAGCATTATTCTTCTCCTTTGCATCGTTTTCAGAAGTGGCAGAATTGTTTTGTCTAAGGTTCTTCCTTCTTCTTCCACTGCTTCCACATCAGTGTGCAATAGAGAGTTTGGTCTTAGATATTTCAGCGTAAGGAGCTAGAGCTGTACAAAGCTCCGAAAGTGGAACTATGTGATGACACACTTGGGGCAATTGTGATAAAGATGATGCTACCAGTATGGTCTAGTGTGTGTGTGTGAGTCTGTGTTCAGAGCAGTATGTATACCTCTGCATCAGCATTGTAAATGCATTATGCTTTCCACTGCTCTTTTTCCACTATTATATTGTCAGAAAAATATCCTTGAACTAAGGAGTTAAGAGTGTTCAAGAAACTCTGCAGTACTACATATATAATTCTAATTTATGTAGATTAGAGCTTCTGAGAGCTGTTGGCTGATGATTAAATCTCTGTCAAACAAGACCCTTCAAGTTTAACTTGCAGCTTTGCATAGCCATTGGCTGCTGTGGTGGCCAGGCATCACTCGCCACTTACTAATCAGTCCATTGAAATTCAGTGCAAAGGCGATGCAGGCTGGAATACATTTTTGAAGAACAATAACATTAGGAAGCATAACTTTTTTTCTGAAGCCATTGTGTAAACACAAGCGTAATCACCTTTGAAGTAGCTCAAGTAAACAGGTTTGAGCCTGAAGTTCTTGGCTGAGATATTTCCTGCAGACTGGTATGAAAAAGTGATTAGGTGTGGGCCAGCATGAAGTAAAACTGCTGGCAGCTGCTCTTTGAATTCATCCTACTGAGGTTGCAAACTGAGAACTGATATTGTAAGACACTGTTTTAGCTCATCAGAGGGGGAAAACAAAAAAAAAAAAAAGAAGAGAAAAAAGCCCTACTAACTAGGGAAGGTGTGGCTGCCTAACCTTTCCCAAGCAAACCACATAAAACTTCTCTGAATTCATGTCACATAGTGGTGAACTTCAGATTCTAACCTCTGGCCACCCACTTTTTCCTCACCATGCACACTAGACGCTGCCCCCTCTTCAGCTTTGCAAGGGGAACAGGCAGAGCTGTGACCTGGATGACACCATATGAGGGTTTGCAGCGAGCTGCTGGCTCTCTCTTACATTTTGTCTTGACTGTGCTGAAGATGGGGGTGGGAGTAGTGCAGTTAAGCTTACTTCCCCATAGCAGAGAGCAGCCTGCAAATGTTCTTCAGTGGTCAGCACAGCTGGTTTCAATTTTGCAAAGGGCAGCACAGAAATGGTGTGCCTTGCTTAAGTTATTCTGATAGATTTTTTTTCTTTGGATTTAGTCAGGCCTTTTGATTTCAAAATGCAGAGCAAATTCCACGTAGGCATAGACTGAAATAGGAGAAAAATAGCTCTAGACAGCCCTTAGAAAATGAAGCATCAGTGTTTCATTCAACTCGCAGTGTGAGGAGAACCACAAAGGGGAATGGGGATTAAATTGGCCTTTAAATCTGAGTTTAAATGTGGACATCTGGAGTCTTGTTGTTGTTTTGGGTTTTGTTTTAACTCCATACATGAGAAAATCTTAGATGCAAAAGAGGCTTTTGCTTAAAAAAAAGCTTGTTTGTTCTAGGAGGAAAAAAATATTCAGAAGACTGTCAACAAAATGAAATGTACATGTCTGACATTAATGAAGTTCATTGTTTATGTTTATGGTGTTTATGTTTATGGTGTTTATGTTTATGGTGTTTATGTTTATGGTGTTTATGTTTATAGATTAGAGATGTTTGACAAAGCTGGTGTTTATGTGCAGTTTTTTACAACAGTAGCGAGAAGCACATCAATTAAAATTGACTGTCTACTGTAACACAAATGCATGAAAGAAAAGTTTCTTTAGCATTAGCTTCATTTCCAGGTTACTTGTTTTTGTGTGTGTTTTGAAAAATTCTACTATGCTTCCTTGATTGCTTCCTTGAAGTTATCACAGCATTGCTATGCTTCTTGGAATGCAGTTTGCCAAAAGAAAGACAAGAGGAGAAATGGGCTAGACTTTTAAACTTCACAAGGTCAGCCAAAAACCACAATCTATAAGTTCTTGTCTGGTTGCTTAAAGGATAAAATGGGTGCTACGGAAGTGTTGTGAGCTTTCATAATCAATGATTCGATCTCAGGATCAAATAAAAAACTTACGAATAACAAACTGATTTTTATAGCCTTTTAAAGCACAGTTTTGGGTTGTTTTTGTGATGGTGGAATGGTCATCAGGAAGTGATGGAAGGGTCATCACTTGAGATACTTAAAGAATGAAATAAAAAAAGCTGGTTAAAGTACTGCTGAGAATAATCTGGCCCTGGATTTGGCTACCTACAGTATTCCATCCATAACATCAGTTCCCTGGTGAAGAGAAAGAGCTTTTTGCATCCACTGGCTGTTTGTAATATATTCCAACAAGGAAGCATGACATACAGAAAGGCATTCTTTACATAGCTCAAATGCTGCTAAGAAACAACACAATGTCATTAAAGTTAGTATAGATTGCAAATACCACAAGCATCAAAATCTTCTCTGGCTTAACATACTTTCTGAAGAGTGTTGTTGCAAGATATTATAAATGGTAGGAGCAATATTTGTGGGATACAGGGCACATTAGGTTAAGAAATATAAATTAAAAACCATGAGTGACTTAAGCTGAGTCACTCTGAATTTATAGAGGTAGATGCAGAGCACCCACAACATCTGTTTACATTGTGGATAGATGATGGTTTACATCCAGCTGATAGTCAGCATACAGCTGAACTCACACAGCTTCTCCACAAGTAAAATGCAAGTTTTTTAAAGCTGGGTCAGTCTAACTGCTGGCTACTGTGCTTCTGCTCTCATCCCTATTTCTGAGAAATCCTTCCTCCAAGATTTCTCACAAGCTAGTTGGATCTTGTACTAAGTCAAGAAAGACTCACACCTCGTCAGTGGGGATCCAGAGCTAAGAGGTAGCAGGACCACACAGCCATGAGCAGGACAGCAGTCAGAAAATGGATGGATACAGGTGCCTGTAGACTTTCATCTTCTCTATGTGTCTGTGTCACTCAGCGAAGCTCTTTGATCCTATCTCAGAATTCTTCAGATGTGATTAAAATAAACCAAAATTTTTAACTTCCCCAAAGAACTTTTAAATGAGCTAATGTCATTGCCCTGTCTTTAAGACTTTGTATTATACAAGAGATTGCCAGGCATCACAACCTCTCTACAAGTGTAAACTACAGACAGTGCTCAGGAGGAAGCAGAGGGAGTGAAGAGTAGATGTGAAAATACAGAGGGAAGGGAGAGTAGATGTAAAAATCAGTAAATAATGGTAGAATGACAATCTGTATAAACCTCTTACATAGATTCATCAAAAGATAGGATGCGAGAGTGGAGAAATGGGTCAGCTTTTCAAAATTTACCACTATTTTTAAGTTTGTAAAAACAGTCAAAGAAATGTACAGCAACATGAATTTTCTAAAGGATGATCAAACTGACACAGCTTCTAGAAAAGTTATGATACATTGACCTGAAGGAAAGTCAAATGGGAGTTTAGGAGAAAATAATGATTTCGAAGCAAACATACACAGATCTTATGAAAAAGATTCATGAAAGACAGCTGGGGAACGTATTGTGTAAAAATGAGTCAGAAATTCCATTTATTTGGCACCCAAGAAAGGATAAATAATGTAAATGTGATGGGACTGTGACATCTGTGCAAAGAACCACAGCATAACTGAGAACAGCTTAGAAGAGTTCCTCTTGCATATAGCAGTGGCTGGAAGCAGGTAGCAACTCACTTAGTCCAACTAATAAAGCATTGGTGCTAATGATGATCACAGTCATCTTTTCAGAACTATCTTAACTAAGCCACGTATTAGTCAAAGCTCTGGCTCATTTCTGCCTAAGCCAAAAGCAGCTGAAGTAGTTTTGTGATGATATCATTTCAGATAATGGACCATTAGGAATTTTGAATATTTCCAAAGGACTGGTCTTACACACACGTATGCATCAGCATGGTTCATATTACCGTTATACGTAAGCGTTGTGCAAGCATGAACCAAAGAAAGAGATGTTTAAAACCTCTGTCTCCGTTTTATTTGTTGCGGTACGTGTCTTTGGAATTCAGGGCTTCGTCCTCTCAGATAGTCATGTGTCTTTGTCTGCAGGCATTTGGATATACAGCAATCTTTTCATGGTCACAGTTGCAAATTGCTACTTAAAAAAAATCATATAACTAGTGAAATTACAGTAACGATGACAGAGCATTAAATTTTTCATCAGGAAACTGCAATATAACAATGTAGAGTCTAAATGGTCTGTAACAGCCTTGAATGGAAAAAGTGGGCCAAAACAGACACACATACGCAAACAAAGAAAGCAAAGTAGTTCAGCGAAACTGGAGACTGATCCTAGTCTCTTTAGTCACAAAAGCTTATGAGAATGCAGCCAGTGATGCTTAGAAACTAAGTGAAGGAAAAGAAAAATTAAATCCCAGCTGTCTACTGGGCAGCATGAATCATATAAATATCTACAGGTGCAAGGAGCAACCGTCACTCTACATAAATACAAATCCAGAGTGCAAAAGATCTAATAGACATTTGTTTATTTTTGTCCTACCTGATATGATTTCCGTTGCTCTGAGTAATCGTGTATAAGATAGTATGTTGATATGCTTCTCCAGCACACAAGTTGGAATTTGGAAAAGAAAAACCGACTGTCCAGAGGTTGGTATGCCAGTGTTACACATTTAAATCCAAATTGTCCAGCTTGTTTTATTACTATTTTATTCTGGGTTACTTTATTTCTCTTTATTATAGAAAACAAGCAGTGTATATTTTTAAACAGCTATAAAAATAGTTAAGTCCTAAAATAGGCAGAGCAAAACAAGGCTTAATAGGAATTCTTAGTTAATGCGATCATGCATTCTAATTCTTATTTTGTACTAGGGGCTGTTCCACAACTGGTTTTAGGGAGCATGAGTATTCCTATTAATACATGTTAATATCGATCATAAAAATCTACTTCACTTGAAAGGGTCCTCTGCAAAAAATTAATGCCATAAGCAATGGTTTTATTTTACAAATGTAAAATGAGAAATATTTGGAATTATTTTGAAGGCATAGTTATATAGAATAGTTATATTTAAGTCCTATCAGTTTTGGATGTCATAATATGGTCTTAAAACCTGAAATGTACCTATAGTTTCTAAAAGACAAAGCCAGGGAGGAGGGGATAAAAATGCCAGACGAGAACAAAGCATCAATTTAGCAATGTCTCATCCTGATAAGGAAATGCTACTGTACCAGACATGCAACTCTTCTGCAATATAAACATTTATCTTTCCCTGGGGACTCTGTTTTCCTTTCTTTTATATCAAATCTAGTGCTTCCGTGGGGCCGTAATTTATTAACAAAAATGTATTCAAACTTTTTCACCAAGGAACAATCATGTGTAAAGGAGAATATCTACCTTTTTAGAAGAGGAAATTATTACTATCAATTTATTTTCTTCTGAAGTCTAATTAATCTTCTCATAGGCTAAACCCCTTTTTCCTAAAAGACCAATTTTTAGAGCATATTGTACTCTCTTGAGGTCAATGGAGTCAGACCATTGGCCAGTGTGGGTGATTGGTTCCATTTATGTTTCAGTTCAACTCTGTGAGTCATATTATGTAACTATTGGATTAAAATTAGCTTTCAGAAACTCTATCAGTGTCTCCATTTTTTGTTAGTTAATTTTGGAGACTATTAAGAGTACTTAATAAAATTAAGCAAAAAACTGCAAATTTTTCTGGCTTAATCATTAAAATAATTTCCTAGAATTGTTGAGCAAAACAATTTCTGTTTCACATGGCAAAGCAGAAACACTGCTCAGAATTTGTCTGCTTTCCTTTTAGAGCTGAAAGTTCTCATGATCTCCTAGATGATTTAGGAACATGCTATACATGCTGTGCATACTGTAGCAGCAATCATATTTCACAGCAAAATACATGGATAAATAGGTATTCTCTGGATTCTAAGAACAAGTCCACTAAAAAGAAAAAAAGGAAGCAATAATCAACAAAATATTATGAGTGGTTTTTCCTTTTTCTTTTTACTAGTGGATCCAAAACCACTTAGATTAGAAGCTTTCTGGCAGGCCAGCTAAGTGCTGTTCACACTTGTGTAGTACATGCGATGAGATGTTTCGCTCTGAAGTATGGCGAAACAAGGGCAAAACCACGAAATGCAGCTGAAAGCTTTTGCTTAACTTTTTAGTGAGGAGTGCAGAAGAGTTTTCTCTGAAGAATGTTTTGAGAAATTTGGAAGAGAGTGTTAATGTTAAACAGTAGGAAATAAGGGAAGAGGCGTGTCGGATTTAGTGTCCCTAAGAATCACTAGGAGAGGAGGAGGAATGGAGCCTGTTCCTTTCCAGTCGTTATGTGATGCACACTGACTGCCCCTCAGGATACTGTGATAAAAGTATAGACTGGGTGACCTGTCATTGGGACTCTTTCTTTCTGGTGGCCTTCTACATGTATTCCCTGCTTCTCCAGACTCTTTTCTTACAACTCCATTTTAGCCTAAACAGAGTTTGGCAAAAAATGAAATGTTGGAATAAGTAGAGCCCAGGTTAGAACATCAGGAGAGAGTACGTTCATAGCATTTTAGTATTAACGAGAAAAAAGCTGAATTTGATTGGAAAAAAATGAACAAAACAAAAATGACCCAATCAAAGAAAAGAAAGGTCGTAACAAGTGAACAGAAACAAACATGGCACTCTGTAGAAAAAGATCTTTAAAGAGAGAATCGGTGATTTCACAAGAGTAAAACCAAACATGTTATATTTTATCCCATCTATTTATGTTGAAAGAAAAACTAAGTAGCACTCAGATGCCTATTATTAAGAGCTCCTGAGCTTCAAAATTACTGCAGCTAACCATTATGCCATTGCAGTGAGTCACCCTCTTCCCTTAATACCTATCTCTAAGTATTGAGATTATTCAGATTTCTTTCTTAATGAAGGAAAATCCATGAGAAATTTAATGATTATTTTTAGTTTAAAATAGTAATGGTTTGAAATAAAATCTGCAAAAACACCAAGTTCTCAGCATACTGTGCAGCTTTAGGAATATATGTCTGTCCATACATTTCTGTAGCTTTCAACAATCTTAAGCGGGAGGGTACCTGTGGGTCTGATTCAAATCAGACCCAAAATGAGTATCTGGAACTCAGAGTGGTTTGCCTTTGAGATCTGCAGTTCTGTGAGAGGCTGTTCTGCAATGAATATAACAGATTTTTTTTTTGCTTCTACTAATTTCCACTTCTGATTTTCTACCCTTTCCCTTCTCCCTACCTGCCTGCTATGTGAGTCCTTGGCCCAAACATTTCTATAACATAATTGATGGTACAACTTTTAGGTCAGGAATCTGCTTGAAAGATGCAGGTGTGTAATTCTGATAGCCTTCATAGGTTCCTTTGGATTGTTAACTCCAAAAGTAAATTAGTTCAGTCAGTATGTATTGCACTATTACATACAAAGGTAGATATGCGCTGCTGTACTCTGCTACTAATTATTTTTTATTTCTTTTTCATCCTTTCCTTTGGTATGTACATTTAATCTAAAAGAGTGTTGCAGTAGTATCTTTCTCTGTTACAGAATAAGAAGTCCGGGGAAATTAGATTTTTTTACATATAACTGGGGAAAAATGACATCACCGAGCCTAACATCTTTAGTGCAAGTGGCAGGACAGAGCCCTGTCTGGAGTGCCCACTGAAGGCAGTGGAATTATAACTGGGGTGGATAGAGTGGAGTTAAAACCAACATGTTTGCTCAGGTTATTGTAATAGAAGAGAAGCAGTTGAAAGGAGACCTGGGAATTTTAGTGGGTTATTTAATGTTACGTTATCATAGAGAATTGTCTGATATATTTACAAAAATAAAAATATTCATTTTTTTACCTTTTCTAGTGTTCAGCACATGCTCTAAACATTCTAGAAACACAAGTAAATAATTATGTACAAAGTACTAGAAGTAGGCTCTTCTTAGTGAATGAATTGCTTTGCTTAACGTAGTAACAGGCAATGCTTGAAATGGGAGTTAGGAACACCCACATCCATGCTGTTCAGCTGTATATGCATGGCATGCAGAAAGAGCCACTAATGGTGTTTTGCCATAGACAATTTCCAAGATGCTGAATTTAAATTTTTGATTTGCTTCCCAAAATATTCTACTACAAATTTCAATAAAAATGCATACTGAAGAATCATAAACAACTTTTCATAGATTTTAATTGATAGTCTCAGAAGTAAATTACAGATATCAAAATATTTACAGTACAGCACAAAAAGAAACAAGGTTTGGAAGGAATTATATACAGTAGTATATAAACCTTTGGCAATGACAGATCAGGAGGAAAGATTAATTTTATGGTTTGTTATTCTGTAGCTGCTCTGCAAGAATGTTTTATGCTTTTCTTGGAAGCAAGTGATGCCAGCTACTATGGGAGATGGAGGTCAGAATAGTCAGAGTTCTGATCCAATACAGCAGTTTCATTGTATGACCGAAACCCGTTCTTCCCCATTTTCTCATATCTTGGATACAATGTTTAGCTGTGACCCATTGGCCAAATGTACAATTTCTGCAAGAGTACAACGGGAGGGCAATATATCTTCATGAATGAAACCTAAAGGTTACATTACACAAAAAGGCAGATGGTTACCACTTAACCCAAATAATTTCAGTGAATGAATATTGAGAAATCTTAAGCTTGTTTAGTTTTTATAATTAAAAAACCTCCAAAGATCTTCCTGAACATGCAGATTTCTGGAGTGATAGAAGATCCCCTACGGTTTGTGACTAATCCATAGACTAATTAGTTGCACAATGAAAAGTAAACACAATCTAAGTTTGGAACTTCTTCTGCCATCGCAATCTCATGTTTGCAGAAGCTGCCTGAGAGAAGATAAACAGTCCTGAGATATAAAGGAGGAAAAAATCCTTTCTACTAGGGTGTGTAAGATTAAATTTTAAAAGGTAACAGCATGCTTAACATCTGCCTGGCAATCCATAAGGCTGGGTTCTAGGCTTACATTACACAGTATGTGCCAGGAGAGACTGAAGAGTAGCATCACATCAAAACATTTCCCTGAAAATAACCTTAAGTGTTTACAGGTTCCATCTTAGTCTGTGAAAATAGAACTCTTAAATAGTCTTCCTAATGATTTCAAAGGGTAGCACATTTTTTTGCAAAGACTGTCGGTATGATTTAGGCTGGTCTTCCTAGTTATAGCCCTTCTTCATTAGCTTCTCATTTTTTGAAGGTTTAAATTAAAATAAGGTCCAAGTGGAGATGGGATGGATAGTCTATTTGAGCTCCTGAGGGGCATTAATACAGAGTTTTGCTGCACAGGATTTGTTTTACATATGTTTAAGCTAACTGTATATGAAATAATTGCATGAATTACACTTGAGTTTGGACAGACTCAGTGTCGAATATTATTCAGATTAGCAATTTTAATGCCAAAATCCTTTGTCTTTTAAAAGTTTAGTTTTCTTTTGCTGATTTAAGACAAAAAGTAGGGACTTCATAAAGTCAGTTTTAACAGTTTATGGGTAACTGCATCTGTTTAGATAACCAGAACTTATAATATTAATGCTGTTTAAAATAGGTAAAACTGTAAAACTGAAATAAGGTAGGGTAGACTGCCTCTGAAACTGGAAATTGATAAAAGATCTCTTTAAAGATTTTTTTTTTTTTCAGAAGTAATAAATAAATTCATTAACTGATTTGTTTTATTATGAAGCTTGGGGAATTTTACTTGTGGGTTTGGTTATCTTTTCCATTCTCATGCATTTATGAATTGGGTTTCAGCTGGAAGTTCCGTATATTGTTCACTGATCTAGAGTTATGATGCCATATGGATTTGTAACCCAGGTGCTTCACCATGTCTGAGTTACTGTCTCTCCTAAATCCTGTGGAGTATTACCATTATCATGCACACTTCCCACATCCTTTCTGATAGTATCAGCCATCCAAGTCCCTCCTGAGAATAATACTGAGCCTTCACATTTGTGGGAAGTGCTATGCTTGAGATGATCACAGCATCTTCAGCCTCTGGGTGTAATGAATACTTGGTTAAATCCTGTCTTTCCCTCACCTGGAACAGCTGAAGGAACATCTGTTGCATTGTATGCATTGCTCACATTTGTACACAGTTGAAGGTGATAACCTGTGGCAGGTTTTCACTTTTCAGAACAATTTTGAAGCACCACTCAAATCTGCAGCCTGCAGCCACTGTCCTTGGCATAAGGAGATTAAAAAAATGTACCTTTATGCCCCTTGGTTTAAATGAAGGATCTTTGATACTTAGGTGAACTGCTTGACCTCAGGGTTACATTTCCTAATAGGTGTCTACCAGACCAGCGGTAGAGGCTGTTAGAGCTTCAGTATAGGTGCTATACTATAGCTATTGAGTCAGAGAGATGCCTGATATACTGTGGAAAAGTTGACACTGCCTAGCCCTTGCCCAGCCAAAATCCCCTTTTTTCATGCTTCAGACCAGTACAGTATAGCATTTATAGAGCTCACCTTGCAACCTGCTCTGGCCTGTTCTGGGCTTCTATCCCCTCCTGAAGTTGCCTGAACATGTATTGCATGAAATAGAATGAAAATTGCATTTTGTCTTGAATCGTAGGTAAGTTTGCCATTGTACTGTGCCCATCTCACAGAGAGTTTTGTGCAGTATGGGAGCCCTAACTGTGCTGGAGGGCGGGAATATATTTTGTGGGCAGCTTCGAGCCAGACCTGCCACCTTCAGTAGTGGTGGGAGGTGAAGGGCAAGCAAATGCAGCATGCTTTTGGGAGCTGCAGCAAGGTGAGGCTGCCTGGTCCTCACCTCCAAATTCCCTGTTGAAAGCAGTAAGTGTCTTTCATACCAGAAGGACTTTCAGATAGTCTTGACCATCTGTGATGGCTGCTGTGTTACAGATGATATGCAGTATCTTGAACCTATAGGAGGTTTAAGTAATGTCCATAGAAGCTATAACTCTTTCTGCGTTTTCTAGAACAGCTGTGGCTCACACTGCATATGTGCTCCCTGCTGTGCACATTTTAAGGTTGATGTTGGGTTCTGTAGTCAGCCTTCTCAGAACCATTTTTGGAGCATCATTTTCAAACCCGTTTTCCTTTTATGTCTTTCATTATTGTAATGTTGATCCTCTGACACTTGCAAGTGGAAACACATAAACCTTTTAAAATCACTGAAAGTTAAGAACGATCTGTATTATTTAATGTTACACACTGATGTCACGTTAGGCACAAATCAAATAGGGCAAGTTATTGAATTCATTCAGATTTTGCAACTTTACTTAAAGTCGTCTTTTACTTCAAGGAGACTTTGATTAAACACATACTGAATCAAAACTGAAAATAATGGGAGGTGGGTGTGGTGTTTAGTTTGACTTTAATATAGCTGAAGCCCTAGTTTTATTCAAAGCCATAGCTAAAAAATATCTTGAACCCACTATTTGATATCAGCACATTATGCTGTAGAAGTAACAGGAGGTACTGAAAACATTAGCAAACCTATCCCCAGTGTTCTGCTGGACACAGGGAATTTTACCTAATAGGCAAAGATTGATTTAGCTTTTATACTTATGTCTCTACTAATTCTGCTGTTTTCATTTTATCCATTATTATTATAACCCTTTGGCAAAAGAAGTAAAACCAAAATAGTTCCCCACCCAGTATATTCCATGTTCTTGAGGCAAGAGAAAGAAAATAGTCTTGCTGTTTGCACAGTGATAGTAAAGGTTGTGTGGGGTAACACACTTAAATCTTCAACATTATGATCAATATGCCACGACAGTGTTAGGCATACACGTAAACAGCATTATTAGTATCTTTAAATGAAGTGCAGTTAGGTTAGGCATGCTGAGAAAGCCATCTCTGTAACCCTTTGAACCCCTTAAAAAGCATGAGTAATTTTCCATTCTTTTCCATAAAACGTATTATGGGTATGGTATTCTGTTCATCTCCATGTGCATCTTGTCTCATTGAAAGAAAGTAATGTAAATGAAATCTGAATTACAGCTGTGTTGTGTTATAATGAATAACGTCTGCTTACTAAGACACTGAGTCAAGGACCTAGTTCTCTGTGGAAGGAAAATATTTGTGTGTTGCACTGGAAAAGCTGACAGGCATACATCTGTGTGCTCTGCTTCACATGCTGAACACTAGAAATAATGCAAATTGTTGATTTGGCTAGCAGTAGTAAAAACACGGTTCAAGAATCATACCACTTTCTGCATGACTAATTCTGAGAAGCAAGAGCAAAGTCTTGAGCACTTTTTTTTTTTTTTTTTTTTTTTTTTTTAAGTCTGTTTAGTTTGCCTTTCATATTTGATATTAGTTGTGGTATTAGCTTCAGTCTGGAATGTCTTAAGCAAAGTTGAACAAATAAATCAACACTTATTTTTATCCAAGGTAGATAACTGATTAGCAAAGCAGGATGTAAAATAGGGTATCCTATTATGGTCTGAATTTTTCATGTATGTGCATGCAGCTTTAAATAAACACTTTAGCTTCCTGAACAAGCAACTCTTGTTACAGAGTTTGAGAGGTTTGTATGATTTATAGGAGGGCTGATCTGAGAGAAAGTTGTCTGTTTTTCAGTTTCACTGCAAGGTCAGCTCTGGGTATGAGCAAACCTTAAGCATGACACTGGACTTTCCTCTGTTCATGTGTTCCAGTTGCATAAGCTATTTGGAGTATGCGCAAGAGTTCTTTCAGAGTCATATGATAATATCACATCAACATTTCTAAAACATTTAATAAATGTAGACTGTTTCACCTCTTTAATTTGTGTATTATATATACTCATATATCTAATACTAGTTAAAATGGCAGGCATACTTTAGAAGGCATTTGGAAAAGCACGCAAAAATGTCAAAAACCTGTATGACCCTGTAACAGATGGTGAAGCAATTAATTTTTCAGTGCTCAGATTAAAAAATGAGAGTTTTATATGAAATAGGAAGGAAATACTTATTCATTAGGAACAGTTGCGCAGTACCTAGCCTGCTGCTGCCAGGAGGAAGATGAAAGACTTTTGGGTACTGAATCCTGCTGGCTGGCAGGACTAGAGGAGGCCAAAGTTTCACCAAATCAGCAAGATAGAAACAGTGCCCGAAATTCAAATTGCTTCTTCTCCTGGTGCTATACTTTTCTCAAGCATTGCTTGACTAACCATGCTGATGGCTTAGGGTCATATGCATCAGAATGTAAGTCTCACATTAAGTACTACTGAGCACCCTAAGAAAGACCTAGGTAAACTGAGCCTTCTAAGACCAGAACTCTACTGGGAAGAAAAAAAAAAAAAAAAAAAAAAAGGAGAGGAAAAAAAAAGAGGGGGAAAAAAAAAAAAAAAGAGAGAGTAAAAGCTGCTGCCAGCTATCACCTAGGCACCTTCTTGTTTGACATTACAATTCCGTATGTACCCAGGGCATTTCCAGAACTGCCTTTATCTGGATAACTCGGAGCCTGATTTCTACCCAGACTTGATTTGGATCCAAGAACTAGACAGCTGAACAACTAAACACAAGGTAGCCCCAGTGCAGGATGTGCTCTAGGAGCATGTATTACATATTCTTCGGAAGTAGATAACTTTCCAGTTTTAATAGTTGTTGTAGAGAGTTACCTATTGCTATATGGAACATGCATGCAGAAGTACAAGTACTGAAGGGGACCACTTTTGACTTCTGTTCATACAGGTTTATTTTAAAAGCTCTAAGGAATGCTCTGCTGTAAGTGGATGCAGATGAGATTTCCATTCCCTTATCAGCCTGAAAGGACTTATGTTTTCATTTCTCCAGGAAGAAACTTTTACCTTGGGTTGCCTTGGGCCTTTTTAGTGCTTTCATTAGCACCACTATATACCAGAGGTTCTTGGTTTATTCCTACTGCAATCTCCACAACTTTGCTATTTGGGCAAGTAGGAGGACACCTTTACTGAGACACTAATGTTCATTAGCATAAAATGGTATTTTTTAGATGTAATCAGATCTGGAAAAGTAGTGTTATATATATATATAACAGTTATAGAAAGAACATTAAGTCACTGCAATGATATCTGAAGTTACATAAGTCATTATTTAAAATAAAAGCACTGAAAATTTTATCGTGGTCCACCTGACAGGCATTTAAAATGGCAATAGACAAAATCAGTCTAATATAGAGACAGTGCTTTGTGAGCGAATTTGGTTTTCAGAAAATTTGTTTGCTTTAAAAGAAATACTGATGCAGTCCATATATAGCAAGCAATCCTTTTTGTAAAGGATATTACCATCGAAACTCAATTATCATACTTTGTTTGCTACAGCTCTCAAGCTCTTCGATGGATTTTGTTTGCACAGTCTGTCTTTAGTCCAATTTTGCCCTCAGTGGTGTCAATGGACTCTAATGAAATCCAATGAAATCTTTTATGAGTGGCTGAAGTAAAATTTACATAAAAATAAGATTCAAAGTGCCTAAGACCCGGGTTCCCACTGCAAGATACAAACAATTTCACTGAGAGTTTTTCTTACTCAGCAGTGAAAGAAATGACTGCCTAGATCCTTTGTAACTTTTTATGTTACTTGATCTGAGTTACAGAATCAACTCATTTCCCTCGAGTGATGCATGTTCTCTTTCTGCTTTTTTTTAATGTTTTTGCCTGAATTTTTTTTTCTCTGAAGTCTATGTTAGGTAATCAAGTAATGAGAAAAAAGCACATTTTTATACTTTAACTTGGAAAAGATTTATTCAGGGGCACAAAATAAAATTAATGTATTTATTCTTGGAATTAATAATACTTTAAATCTGTTTAGGTTATTTTGTTTCTTATTCCCCTTGAAATGAAGTCTGTCTGGTCTAAGTATATGTTTCAAAGCTGCCATCTAGGAGACAAAGGTTCATTCTCATATTCTGCAAATTTTTAATAAATTAAAATAATTTCCTATTTGTTTACATTTAAATATTTCATAGCTTTCTACCTGGAACAAAAGTTAATTTCACTGCATTATTTTAAGTGTACTTTAATATTACAGAAGGGTTTATAATTTCAGACATAACCAGGCATAACTACTACTTAGTTTAGATCATTGGCTAAGTGTACTTGGTTTCCTTCCCTCCTCTCTGTACTTTTCTTCGTTTCTTCTTTTTCTCTTATCTATTTACATAATATGATGTTTACAGTTAAATTACTTGTCTCAGTACTTTTGTTCAAATTTTTGGATTTTTGGCATATATAATTGTGTATTTGGATACTGTGATCAAGCTTCTCTCTCATTTTCGCTTCCCAAATGTGTCATTGCTTCTAGCACTTGAACAGGTGCACGCATCTGTTCTGATTTACCTTATCTTTTCTTGATAAGTAGTTGAGAAAGGAATAAAAGGATTTTGATTCACATCCTTTCAGTACTTCAGTCTTACTTAGGCGGCCAGATTTGACGGAAACCAATAGGACTTTGTCCTAAATACTCAGAGCTTATGTCCAGTGAAACCCAATTTAAAATTTTCTCTGACTATCTGTTGGGGTTTTTTTTGGGTTTTGTTTGGTTTTGTTTTGTTTTTAATGCACACTAACAAACAGCTGTACTTCCTTGCAGTAGCCAGTCTCCCGTGGTATGACAGTGATGCTTTGAAATGAGGCTTCTTGATGTATGTTGGCTCTAGGCAGGCCCCATGAAATTCCTCTGAAGCAAGATGGAAGACAAAGCAAAAATTTTTAAATATTTGGATGAAAATAGGCATCTGGGAAGGAAAAAGGATAGTCTGAGGTTCCATTACTTTAAAAACATTCTTTTTTCTGGGAATATCCCAAACAAATATCACACATTTCTCTTAAGATTTCATACTACTCTGATTTCAGTCATGACCACCACCACCCCCCAATTTACATCAGAAGTAAACAGAAGGGGAAACCAGGCTGAAGCTACAGCTGCTGCTTTGATGTGCTGCCTCATGACAACATAGTTCTGTCAGATCTGGAGTTCTGAGACAGTTTTGCACTTCCACGTAAGTGGGAACGGACAGATGTGAACATTAATTTCAGCCTTTACAATGCCTTCATGCTCAGCACCACTTTAATTTGCATTAAGCCTTTTTACTGCAAAGGAGAAGAGATCAAACCCTGGTTTTCATCTTCACATGGACTACTGTATTTTCAGCTGAAAGTCGTGGTTCTCCTCCGCTTTACCATGAGCTGAATCACAGAGCTAAACATTCTCAAATTTGTATGGGAAGGAACTGAAATATAACACAGGCTTAAGTCCACATCTACATGTGATTTCTCAGTCGCTGCATCTTTTATTGTTTTTTTTCTATTAAAAGTGACCATTGCAGAGGTATAGGAAAGCTCTTATATCAGCCAAGTATAACCATCAGCTCTATTCTCTGGTTTTTCAACCTTTAACAGTTATCGTGATTGGAGAATGACAGACACAGTTAGCCAAGTAACCCAAATGTAAAAACCACACTTTTACAGCACAGAGTTCTAATCTGGCAAGCTGAGTCTCCATGACTTGTAGGCCAAACGGGAGTGAGACAGAAACAGCAGCACTTGCAGAAGAGCAGCTATGCCAGAAGGAGAGCACTAGCAGGGCAGGCATGCACTACTTCAGCAGCCCTTGACAGTATGGTCGTAGGGAGCACAAACCTCATTCAAAGTCAC
Organism: Platalea leucorodia; assembly: GCF_965183815.1. Classification (NCBI taxonomy): domain Eukaryota; kingdom Metazoa; phylum Chordata; class Aves; order Pelecaniformes; family Threskiornithidae; genus Platalea; species Platalea leucorodia. The sequence goes on from NC_138827.1 coordinate 66,910,688, forward strand.
GCACCCAGAATGCTCTGGGTGCAGTCCAGAGCAAGGAGACGTGTAAGTACTGTTTGCTCCGTCTCCAAGAGGCAAACTTCAGCTCTTGCACGGTAGCCTGTCGTGCTTCGAAGTGGTCTACACAGCATAATACTTGAGAGATTGTGAAAAATCATTCAGAGTATCCATGAATGCCAAAAGTGTCATAGCTTCCAGGCAAGTATTTGGTTTGACCTGGGTATTTATTCAAGGAATGTACAAGGATCTGTGCTACAGCAGAAGTCACGCTCAGTACTAGATTCTGGTTATCTCCTAGTGTTTTTTCTCTGTCTCTCTAAAAGTACAGCCATAACAGAAATGTATCATTAGTTTTACTGCTCACTGATTTCCTACTTAAAATTATCAGTCTCATAATGAGAAACCAGAAACACTCTGTCGTGATATGCCACTAGAGTAGAAATGAAGCACTTGAAGAAAATACTTAGGAATCATCCTACCTTCTGAAATCATAAATCAGGATCAAATGCAAAATGCTCAGGAATGTAAAACTGGTCAAATCTTCAAAGGCAAACATTTCTATTCCCTTTTCTCTCATTAGGATACTGTCTGCAAGTAATATAAGTAAGCATGCCTGAAGAGTTGCTTTTAATGGGATTTTTTTTTTGGTTGTGCGTTTTTTTAAGCATAAATGAAATACGTTTCTTGATGCATTATTTTGTCATTTAGGAGACTGTTTTCCAAATTTATGAAAATCATAATGAATTCTTGTTTTAAAATACCTTTTCCTTTTAATACTGCTTATAATTATCATGTATCGTGGCATGAATCTCCCTTTCTTAAGTACTTAAATACAGTATATAATTTAAGTATAAGCCAAATCTCTGTAAATGCCATCAAATAACCTGGACTTGTATAACTAACTTTCCAAGGAGCACATTCTGATTTACTGCTTTGCTGGAAACACAGGAAGGAACAATAGGACTAGAATTTCTTTCAGGGCTCCCTTTTAACAGAGGTGAAGCCTAGGTATTGAAACAGTCTTTGTAGCATTTATCATCTCTCTCCTTTTTTTTTTTTTTTTTTTTAAGTCTAAATCTGAATTTAGTTCTCTGTGTTCATGTATTTGTCTTCCTTCATATACGTAGCAAGATTTCAGTGGGCATAGGATAAGGCCAAAGTCTTGCTTCACAAAGTATGATTTTCAGAAATCTTGTTCTCTCTGGTATTTTCCATCCCAAGAATTCAGCAGTCAGTTGGAGAGAGGAATGAGAAGGGAAAATTTCTGGGGACTGAGCAGCAAAGTTTAATATCCAAAACTGAAAAGACTCCCAGGTGAATAGAGCAAACCAGACAACCCAGCAGACATGAACTCTGGACCATAAACTGCAGATAAATCTGTTTGCATGGACAATTACCTACACAGTCCAATGATGTCAGTGGAAATCCATGCAGAGGTAAGGATTTGTGGGCAGAAGCTTGGCTCTGCTCAGGTTAGGGAAGCTGTTCAGGTATTCCGTTTCTTTGTAAAGTGAGACAAACACTAGATGCTTGCTGCCATTACATTATTTTACAGTAGAGCATGATTCAGTTCAAGCCACTCAGAATTGCTGGCTGTCAGGCTGAGCTGGGTACTGTGTTCATCCCTCATTACTGGGAAGTTAGCTCCATATCTTGGACAAGGGTATGAGTGGAAAAAAGATTTTTCATCCTATTGTAATATCCATTTTCTTTCCACGCAACAAAGCTTTATTCAGTTTTGCCCAGTTTTTGGTCATGCCTGAGGAGACAAAAAGAAAATATGAAATTGGACTTCTAGCAGAGTTTCATGGGATAGTTGACTATTATGTAACTAACTCAAAACAACGATGCTATAACTTTTGTGCTTTCATCAGAAAATTTTTTTCACGACTAAGTTCTTTATGCCAGTTTATAAATGTTAAAGGTATCTTCTGTGCATACTTTGTTATAATCCACTCATCACTTATGAAATACAGAAGAAATGTGTGTTATTCATTTATTCCGCAGTGTTGTTATTCCAAACTTAGATACGTGTTTTGTAAATATTTTTAGTTTTGTTTCCTCTTATTGACGCTACTTGCTTTCTCCTGTCCTGAGTCAAAAAGTAACAGATATCCCATTGATTACTAATGTAGAAGACTGCATTTACTCTCAGAAGTCTTTAGAGGAAAAAACAGAAGTCCTCTGAATAATTCAGACTTCCTTGTCTCTCTTCCTTCACTCTATCTTTGCTTCTGTTATTTTCTTTAGACCCTTGTTCTCCTTAAAATCATCTTTTGCTCCCTATGTTCAGAATGCTCTTCTGAAAGTATTTTCTCTCAGGAACCTAAGCTAGTTTATACTACCTTTTGATGGACCAAACCTAAATGATACTGAACACACAAACTTTTCTCTAAAATGTATAATGTATCTGTCAGGTTCAGATCCTAGTTATTAATTTCAGAAGCTAATCCTCTTGGTAAACGCCATCCTAAAAGAGTCTTGACAGAGTTCTAGCTGAGAAAACTGGCATACTTAGTAAAGAGTAGAAGGAATTGGCTGGTTTTCTGAAGTAAATTATTTTTATTTATAAATCTTGTTCTGGTATCCTGTAAAAATTCGGAGTTTGTGAAGTTGTTCAGGAGGTACATAAGCTTTGTTCTTCAAATGCTTTAAGAATCCATATATGTATATACTTTATATTTTCCAAGGTTGCAAAGACAAAATTCATACTGAGTGCAAATTGAAGACCCAAGGTTTCTGCCTTGACTTTCAGGTAGGCAGAAAGAAAAAAGTAAGCCGCTCTGTTAACAGCAGTTACCTGAAAGTTTTTCTGAAGTCTCCCTGTGACTAGTTTAAATACATTCTTGTTTCTTATATCCTTATGATTTTGTTTTATTTTGTCTTGCCTTTGCACTCGTAGAATTTCCCACTCATCGTCTCTTGGTTCCGGTAATAGCTAACAGCCACCAGTCATTTTGATTATAAATATAGTCGGATAAATTTCAGCCTGTATTAATATCTATATGTGAAACAACTGATTGCCCTAAATTCCATTTGTTGCATTTGTATGTACATTCAACTGAATTCCACGATAATATCTTAAGTACTTTCATTACTTAGTATAGAGTTGGCTAGGAATCATCATAGAATCATACAATACCAGGTTGGAAGGGACCTCAAGAATCACCTGGTCCAACCTTTCTAGCACAATCTAGATGAGATGGCCCAGCACCATGTCCAGCTGAGTCTTAAACGTGTTCAGCATAGCAAAGTCAACCACTTCCCTGGGGAGATTATTCCAATGACTGACTGTTCTCATTGTGAAAAATTTACCTCTCGTGTCCAATCGGAATCTCCCTGCAAGTAACTTGTACCCATTACCCCTTGTCCTCACCATGTGACTCCTTGTAAAAAGGGAGTCTCCGTCTTCTTTGTAGCTCCCCTTTAAGCACTGGTACATGGTGATGAGATCACCTCTAAGCCTCCTTTTCTCAAGGCTGAACAAGCCCAGCTCTCTCAGCCTATCCCCATACGGCAGGCTTCCCAGACCCCTGATCATCTTGGTGGCCCTTCTCTGGACCCCCTCCAGCCTGTCCACATCTTTTTTGTATAACGAGGACCAGGAACAAAGCACGTGACTGAGAGGAAGGAGCTCTGGCATCTATGACTATTGTTCTGCCTGGCATTTTGTGTTAACGTAGGTATGCCATTTAAAACCTGGTTCTTCCATTAGCACACCTCTAACATAGATGTTTGGAAGAATTGTGTGCATATATATACGTGTGTGTCTGTGTATATATATACACACACACACTTTGAGATACTGCAGTGAAGGCATGTTGAAAGACAATGCAAGATCACTATGGCAGTTCCAGCCTTTCCACGTTAGCCTCTAATAAAGCATAGAAGGCTAATGATACTGCAAAGTTTTCAGTTCATTATTAAAATATATTTTTGAGTTGATTAATTTTAGCTGTTATCTGCACTGCATAAAAATCATGCAAGGAGCATCTCTGTAGGGAATAAGGATAGTAGCTCAATATTGCTTGGAGCACCACTGTTGTGGCTAGAGCTTCTCATATCACAGCCTTGCAGTTCTGTATGAACGAGGCTATAAAGTACTCTTAGCCTCTCCAATAGGTATTTCAATGCTTTATTCACCTTAAAAAATACAGACTCCTCTGATTTTGGCTATTTTCTCTGGCGTAGTTGAATTATTTTATAGGACACAAACCTTCCCACACTTCAGCTCACGTCTCTGGCAAGTCAACCAACTCCTGTTCCTATGGAGCCAGAATGCATGGAAGGCAGCCATGCAGCTGACATAGGTTGATTTAAAAGACTGTGATTGGAGAAAGCAAATAAGTCCTCCAAAACAGGAGGCTCTCAGAAGAAACTATTGCTGCTGCGCATGACTGATCTTTCCATTCATTCCTTCTAGTCTCTGCTAATAGCATCTCGGTCTTCACAAAACATACTTCCAAAAAATCTTGGACTAAGTGGAGAGGAAAAAAATTTTTTCTACTGTATGCAGGCTTTTTGCTTCAGGTGTTCATTTGCCATTCAGAAATCCATAGAGTTTAATTTCTTCTTTGCCACAAATTCTTTTTCTCTTTCAAGTACTTACCAAACTGGAACAGCAGGGAAGTCCTTAAGACCCTTAGACCGTGCTATCTGCTGTGCATTTATGAATTACCATACTGATAGTTATCACAGTCCTTCATCCTAGCCCTCTTTTTAGCCTCTTGTCAGGATACACAATAAATAATAATACTGTGAAAGGACACCTTTTACTGGTTAGATCATGTGCTTGTATTTTACTGCTAGTTGTGTTATACATAGTGAACAATGTCTGCATGAGCTCTAAAGGATAACTTTCTTGATAATCTGTGTTATACTCCAGCACTGTTGCCTGTTGAGTGCTATCTGCACACAAAAGGAAGAATATTCCTGTAGGATACCATATTTCTTCTTGCATGTTTTGTTACTGATACATCTAACAAAACATTTAGTGAAACCACATCATGATGCCAGTATTTTAATTCCATTCTTTCAGTACACGTTTTTTTCTTTGCATAGAACTGTTCATATCCTAATAAAGATTCAATTTAGAGTATTTAATTTAGAGTATTAAGTTTAGCCTAATAGATTATGTTAAATTTAGGCTAAACAGGTTAGGTGAAAATGCAGAAGGTAGGGCTTTAGACCATGCAGAGTGCTTTTGTGAAATGTTGTCCTGACCGAACTAGGATTATTCAGGTATTTAACATTAAGTGTAAAAGCTTTGCTGAACTAGGACATTGTTTAACCATAATACCTTTCTTGCTTTTACAGAATTATGGAGAAATATGGGAAAACTAAACAAGACAACCTCAAATAGGATCTATGCAACTTCCATGATATATTAATCTGTAGACAAAGAAGAGAAACAAAACCAGAAGCAACACCTGAGAAATGGAATTCAAGGCGAATGTGAGTAAAAGGCTTCTCTTGAAAGATGACACAGAAATCTTTTGAATATGTTTAAGCCAGAGACATTTTTTGTGTTTCTAATTAACATTAAATCCCAATAGCCCATATAGAATAAAAAGATGGTTTAATATTTTTTTTATTGTTGTTATTTTAGCATTACAAGCTTCAAAAATCTCCCTGCCCCTATTTACCCACATTGCAACTAAGGCTTAAGCCTGTGAGGCTGAAATTCTTTGCAGACACAGAGTAAGTGTTTCTAAAAAAAGAAGTAGTTAAGGCTGCCACAGTATCCTCTGGTGATGTGCTCTTAATTTTAAAATAATCCATAGTAATTTTGAATGTTTTTTTTTTGCTCCTGCAAATAAATTCCCTGCATTTAAGACACATGAAACTGGAAGGTTGGTGTTATGATGCCTTTCCTGTGTGGGACTTCTGTATATTTTCTTTCCCGTGTCGTTTTAGTAGTATCATAATCTTTTATTTCCAATTTTGGAAGGCAAGGCTCAAGTCTTCTGTAATCCATAAGACTCCCATAGCATCTTTTCCTAATCTCAGCCATAAATAATCTCCTATCTTATTTTTCAGTTTTGAGAACAATAAGCATAGTTTTCTGTTGCATTTACTGTAGGCAATCTCAGCAAAAAATGCAGGAGCACTGGCTCATTTAAACAATTTTGAACTTTTGACAACCTTGGAAGAACAAGCAATTCTAAAGCTACACATTTCTTAGTGTTTAAGTTATAAGTAAATAAATCCATGTACCAACAGATATCTGAGCCTGATTATTCATTCAGCATTTTGAAATCCTTGTTCTTCCTGTATATCCTGATTTCTAATTTGCCAAATGTAGAAAAATATAGCTCAACCAAGGTGGTGCTGGCTGACTTGTTTGTGGTAAGTCATGCTTTTGCAGCCTGTGGTGATTCTCTGCTTCCTTAAAATTGGCCATTTTTATGGCATTAAATATCATTTTGGTGTTTAAACTTCTCAAAGAAGTTAGCCAGCATATGCAGCAGAGCCTGAAATGGAGAACTGAGTTGAAACAGGTAAGGCTTGGATGTGAAATGTCCATCTCCCTTTATGAACACAGCACTTTAAACTAAAGGATGAAGTTTAGCTGAGGCAGCACACAGACGGAAGGGATGTCACCCCACCTTTGTCACTCAGTGTGAATAAAGTTTGCTGAACCTCTAGCTGATGACTGGCCTGAAGTTTCAGTGTTGAGCAATAAATGAAAAGTTAGGAAGTATTTTGAATGAACAGAGTGAAAGAATTGGTTATATGATGTTGAAATACACAGCAAGCAACAATTAAATGTATCTTGTTAGGTTTTCTTTTCAGAAAATTGTTTTTGTTTTAGTATCTTCTGATGAGTGTGTCAGATGATTCCTTTTCAGCCCAATTATTTCCAACAACCATAACCAAACTAGCTAATGTTTGCAAAAGAAAATATTCTGGACTTTCTAGTGATTGTTGTCCATAGTACCAAACTGCTCATTCTGTTTTTTAAAGGCTTGGAACCTTTATGCGACATAAAGGTTTCGAACAGTCATGTAACCTTTATGGTTAATGCAATCTTACATTATAATTTTTAAAGATTAAAAAAAAAAAAAAAAGAAATCACCCAAAAAAGTCACAAGGAACAACTGAAACAATTCTGAAAAGAACAAGTTCAGGTAGAGTTTATATGAAATATTCTGGTACTTCTCTGCCCATTTCTGACTGAGCCTTCACTGTTGCTTTGGGTAAGTTCTAAGTTTATCTCAAAAGTCAGATGGTAATTCTCATTCCTGGCTTGATGACCAATGTGCTGTCCACCAAATAGTGACCATACAGGTCACAAGCTGAACTTTTTTGGGGAAAAAAAAAGGGAAGGGAAACTTTCTGTTTCTCTCCAGATCCCTGTTGCGTGAGCACAGAGCAATTTCATACCTTTGTCTCCCAGTTGCCAGAGGAGGCATTGAGATCACACATTGTCTAGAGGACAACGATTTGACCAACACTCCTCAGCCTGAACGGCAAATGTTTGGAGGAAGCTTTTGTAGTGGTTTATAAAATAACGAGAAGAATGAAAGAGATAAATACGGAATCAAACTACACAAAAGGATTATTTCTTCACACAACACAACACAGTTCAAATTGCCAAGGCTGTGGGCCTTGCCATGGGATGCTCTGAATGCTGTTTATATAGGTTCAGAATGCTCCCGGAGGACTCTCGGGGCCGGTGGGGGCGGGGGAGGGAGAAAATCACATTTGGAAGCTATTAAACACAAAACATCACTTGTGGCTTAGGAAATGCCTTTGCTGTAAATAGCTAGAAGCAATTTTACTCTGGGAGAGTATCAGTTTGTAATTGCCCTGCTCTAACACTCTTCCAGAGGGATCAGCTGTTGGTCACTGCTCAAACTAGAATATAGGGCTAAAAGGGCCTTTAGTCTGATCCAATACAGGGAAAATAACCATAGAATCATAGAATCGTTTAGGATGGAAAGGCCTTTAAGATCATCAAGTCCAGCCCTTAACCTAGCACTGCCAAGTCTACCACTAAACCACGTCCCTAAGCACCACATCTACATGTCTTTTAAATACCTCCAGGGACGGGGACACAACCACTTCCCTGGGCAGCCTGTTCCAGTGCCTGACCACCCTTTCGGTGAAGAAATTTTTCCTAATCTAAGCCTCCCCTGGCGCAGCTTGAGGCCGTTTCCTCTTGTCCTATCACTTGTTACTTGGCAGAAGAGACCGACCCCCACCTCGCTACAACCTCCTTTCAGGTAGTTGTAGAGAGCAATAAGGTCTCCCCTCAGCCTCCTTTTTTCCAGGCTAAACAACCCCAGCTCCCTCAGCCGCTCCTCATAAGACTTGTGCTCTAGACCCTTCACCAGCTTCTTGTTTTAAGTGGTGCATAATGTATTTTGCAGAAAAATCCCTGATACACAGTGGTTCATCATTAAAAGAGCAGTATTAAGTGAAGTTAAATATGCTTCTGACCATGTAACACATTCAATGAAGGAAAGAACACATTCAATGAAGGTATGGAACAGTGAATCAGCGGTCAGACTAATTATCTCAGTGCTAAATTGCAACTGCCTGATAATTGTGTAGAAACATCTCTTAACATAAGGCATGAGCTGGACATATCACATTACATATTTACAAAGATGTTTTGCCTAGGAGAGTGATGGTTATCTGTGACCTAGATTTCCTTTTATGTTTGTTTCTTCATGAAATAAGGCCACACTGAGAATGCTAGTCTGTGTGTTAGCCTTAAATGGCTAGAAATATTTATGATGCAGGTGACTTCTCTTGTAAATCTCCAGGCATCTAGTATTTACAGCTCATTTAAATTTGCAAGTGTTAATAACCTCATTGGGCAACTATAGGACTACATGGAAATATAAATACTCAATAGTTATTATAACAAAAAGCATTCAAGATTTTGGATGACTGCCTGAAGCACAGTGAAGCAGTCCCTCTCACTACTGAGTTCTTAAAATTGAAATTGAAGTCTCAGGACAGCAGATTATTTCAGGGAATACAGGGAGGAAAATGGGGAGGGAATAAAGCAAATTATTTACATACTATAGAGGATACATAAGTATATAATGTAGTAACCATATATCTATGATTGCAGAAATAAAATGTGCACTGAGTTCATAGGTTTTGTAGGGCTTTGTGTAAATCACAGTTAATGGTGACAAGAACAAGACCAGGGTATTTAAAAGGCTGCTGTTACTGTTATCAGTGTATTTAGATAGCAATAACACATCGTATTGTTTTTCACAATTACAGGAATTTGCAGAAATCAGAATACGTAAAAACAGAATAAAATTGAAGCTCTTGGAGAAAAGAGGAGACTGATTTTTAGTAATGAGTTTATGTCATCAGCTTAAGACATGAAGTTGTTTGCCTGCATAGAAGCAAACATCAGATGAAATTTGCTATGGAGACAGAGAGAGCAAGACGCAGACCACGCAAATATGCACAGTATGTTTTTTTAATTCACTCCAAAGGCTGTAATTCAGAAAAGATTTTCAGCCTGTTCTTTTAATTTACTGAGTAGACCCATTTCATACTTTTCTTCATTCTGTACAAGACTAAAGGGCTAATGATGATTTCTTTTATTTGTTTTCTTTGTTTCTAACCAAGTCTTTGGTTAAATGACGTGCAGTTGAGAATATGGAAGTGTTAAGCCCCTGCAATTTTCACAGTAGAGTAATCCTGCTCCAAAAAGCAGTTAAGCTAGTAGTCAACCACTCGTAGATCTCATACCCTTTGTTTTCTGAGTTAGAGTCCTATTCTGTTTCCTTACCAATTAATTGATTGGTACCTTTTGATTTAAAACTTTTATCTACTCTGCCTGAGGAGAAGATTCTGAATTGGCAATTTTTGTTGTTTATGTCAAGTCTGTGTTTTAAAATTAGGTCCCTTTCTTTTGATAGACTGATATAAGCTTTACGACTAGTTAATACTGAGTTGTGACAACAGCTGTTTTTTAAGGGAATGCGTTTTGCATAGTCCAACGTTCCCTGCTGGTTACATATTCTGTTCTCCCGTTGTCCTTTCACCGTCACCTCTGGTTTAGAGTTGCTTAAATCTACTCCCAACCTACCCACATGTGCTGTGATGCTATGTGGAGTCAAGCATCAAAAGTGAGACAAGGTATCTCCTTTCATTTTCTGTTATACTGATACTCAGTTTAATGCTTTGCAATGTCACCCGTTGGATTAGTTCATGTCTTTTTACCCCACTATGAAGATTAGGATACGTAAGTACCCACGTAATAATGTGGAACAATGTTTATTTACTTTTAATTCCTGATTCCTGAACTATGAAGTGTGAATATGAAGGTACTCACACAGTGAATATCTGTGTGTGTTTTATAAGCAACTCTTACATCCTAAGTGATCATAAACAAATACTGAGATGGTCTCTGGTGTAAAACATACGTTTACTAAAATCTTATTCCTTGACCATCCTTGCGGAGAATTCTTCTCTAACAAGGAAAGCAACACCAATTCAAGGAGCAGTACCCTCCAGCAAAGCTGAGAGTTGTATGGTTTTTACTGGCTTCTATGACACAGAGCTTTACAAAAGGTTCAATATAAAATTTAATGCTACCCACGCCGAGAGGAAATATGTTTTCCCTTAGGTAGCATCTCACATCCCGTAAGAAAACATGTGGTCTAAAAACTACAATCCTTTAAGACCACATCATGTTGCCTTAAATTCATCAAGACCAGCCCTAGTTTAACTGTTTATATTTATAGGCTACACAAGTTTGTAACGTAGTCCTGTTACTTTGAAGCTTTGAGTCTTTATTTCTAAATCAACGTCTTTCAGAAATCTTTTAAGTTGGTAAATGTGTTTCGTGCCAAACCAAGCAGCAGCAGCTGCTTCCTTCATGGTTTTCAGTGTTGAAAACTCAACCCTCAGTGGAAGGACACTTCCACACTATACATTATCATCATCCGTAGCTGCTCACAGCTGCAGAACGGTCCCATCTGAGAAGACTGGCTTTACATAGACATCTTCCAATCCAGAATCTGTTCCATGGGGCCCAATGATGGCACAGAAATAAAAAAAAAAATTAAAAAAAAAAAAAAATAAAAAAACCAAACCAATAACAAGACAGTTGTGTGTTAGGATCTGTAAAACAAAAGGAACCCATTCATTGTCTCTGGTGAAGATTATTTTTCTTGCCAGCAGCATATGGTGTTGTAACTGAATGTCATAAAGCTTGCATGTGAAAAATGCCACTGGACTTTTGGTTTACAGTATTATGAAAAAAAGTAGCAAGTAGGAACTGGAAATGGTAATACTGAATAATTTATTCACTCCTTTTGAGCCAAATCATGTACAGAATGAGCTCTAGTGTATCCTAATATTAGTACCTCTTTTCTTGCCCACTCTTTGTGGAAAGATCAGACTTCTGACTGTTGCACCTCGGAGTACCATTACATTCAGTTCATATTTCAAGTACTACATAGGCAGTAGAAAGTGGAAGTATTATCAGTGGAACATACTGGACACGAGCAGTTTTTAAGCATCCCATTTTATTAAAACTCTGGACATTTGGAACAAAAATTGTTGCACTATTTTCTCAACAGCCATGCAGTCCAGGTAGGAAGCGGATAGGAAGTCTTCAGGGAACCAAAACATCTATGGCACAAAGTTTGACTGAATTAGAGCATGTTTACCTAAAAGTGATTATCATTCTTAGAGTATGGTAACAGTATTCACATCTTTCTATGGTCTGCTCATGTCCATCAAACTTTCATTGCTTTCACTCAAGTCTTGTGTTTCCACTTCACATAGAGATATGTGCCAGGCAGAGCCTTCCTTGAGTGTTAGCCAGCTCGCATCAGCACACGGTAGTGGTTCGCACTACTCAGAAATCAGGGAGCACGCGAAGACTGAAGGAATTTTATCTAAGAAAATTTCAAAATCATTTAACAAAGATTTTCACATCATTTATTTGCAATGAAAATCATCCAAAGTAAGCATTAGCCAATTTCCCAGGAAGGCACATTTCTTTTGAGGAGCAAAATATGTACCATGCAAGAAACAGACTTTGCATCTACCATGTAATAGTTCCTGAAATTATTAAATTGGTGGATTCTAATCCAGGCAATGAGAACACGACCAGCAGCCCTCCTGAGTGGAGATGTCAGTTGGAATAGTACAGTTGCTCAAGAGCTCCAGTAAAACAATTAAGCTAGATGTAACCAGATAGTTTAATTTGATTTTACACTCCAAATCTAAATAGTCCACAAATCCCTGTAAGGTCTTCTGACACTTTTTCATTTTCATCTTGTTAGTATGCTACAAAGACGAGGTGCAGAAAGAAACATTTTAATAGAATTTGGCAAGTACTTTAGCAAAGGATTATTTTGACTGGTCTTCACATGTAACGGTATGCTAAAAGTCTAAATTTCTAATAAAAGTAGAAAAGTGAAGGAGAGCATTGCATTTGTATCAAATATTATGTGAACCGTTACAAAATGTTACCCAGATTACTGAAAACTGAAAAAGATGATGTGTCATGCTGTTCTCCGTTGTTCCAACCCTGGCATATATGGGGGAAGTATTTATTAAGTTTGCTAAATGCTGTAGTCAAAACAGCTCTCTAGTTTGGCCTGCCTGTGGACATTGCCTACTGCTCTGGATGCCATCAAACGCTGTGTCAACAGCTTACAAGCCTGCATGGAGAATTATTCCTCTCTCTTACAAAAACTGATAATTTTCCAAACAAGTTCACCTTCAGTTGGCATTTTAATAAAAAGACTACTCTCTTGAGTATAGTCACATAATCTTGGAGGCTAGCAGTGGAAAGGGCTTATTAGGTCATCTAGTTTACCCTTCTGCCAGTGCATGGCTATGCACTACAGTGCAGTTTTTCATTCTTTGGCTATCGGCACTTTGTGCCATGTACCAGGATTTATCAGTTGAGACAAAAATTCTATGGAGAAAGTCCTTTCATTTGCAGATTCTACGTGTCTTGTTTACCTTAGCCAATATAAAAACTGGGAGATTTTGCATGTTCTTCTTTCAGACTGAGACCACAACCAGTATTTTTGGCTTAAAATTACATCAAAACTGAAAAAAAATTTTTGAAGCTTATTCTTCAATTGTTCATCTAATTCATTTGCACCAGAACTTTCATAGTTCGCTCTTTAGGTTTTAGGTGGTAGAATAAGGGAAAGGGTAAAATTAACAATTTAAACTGTTCAGAAACACAAAGTTTTCTCTCTCTTCTTTTTTTTTTTTTTTTTTTTTTAGCAGAGCTTTGCCTTTATTGACATAGTCTCTAATGCCTTTATTGACATAGTATCTAGACCAGAGCTTTTCTTGTCTTCAAGAAGTCATAACAATGTGGTGATGAGGCTCTATGGGCCATCTCCCACACTACTATCTCAATCCTGATTCAGCTCTCTTTTCCTGCACAAGGGCTGATGGTTTTTGGATTTTGACTGACTTACAATTACTGTGTTCCTGTCAGTGGAATCTTGATGATAGCGATAGAATAAGAGGAAATGGCCTCAAGTTGCGCCAGGGGAGGTTTAGATTGGATATTAGGAAAAATTTCTTCACCGAAAGGGTGGTCAGGCACTGGAACAGGCTGCCCAGGGAAGTGGTTGTGTCCCCGTCCCTGGGGGTATTTAAAAGACGTGTAGATGTGGTGCTTAGGGACGTGGTTTAGTGGTAGACTTGGCAGTGCGAGGTTAAGGGCTGGACTTGATGATCTTAAAGGCCTTTCCATCCTAAATGATTCTATGATTGTATGAATGTCTTTTCCTAGCTGGATGTACATAGTAGGTCCAAAGTTTCTGCTGCTATGCTTCCAAAGTTGTAGAGGAAACACAAATGCTTTGGTATATTAATATCTGCATAGGTATCCAGGGTCTGCTCTTTCATCTTTCCTGCATCTTTTAAGGCATTTGTAAACAAACTGCTACTGATCTGTTCCAAAATGGAGAAAACACTAAGTTAGTTCTATAAGTAACTGTTCAGTGTCTTTGGGGATTCTGAGCAACTTTTTCTTATTTCAAGACTCAGTTAGGATATAAGACCTCAGAAACTGCTCTCCTCTAAGTTTTGCTGTTTATCCACCAAATCAGTTGCCTAACGTGGACACATACTGTGTACTATTAACAGCTTGTATCTTATATTTCAGTTGTCTTTAACTATTGTAAAAGCCTTGGAGGAAAAGAAAAAGACTCAGCATAAATGCATAATTATATAAAGCACAGTTACAGAATTGAACACACTTTCTACACATGGTTAGAAAACACGTTAAATGTCAAAAGATGTTTATGCTAAAATATACTTTATACACAGAAGTAATTGTTTGTGACATTTATAAACACAGTATTTCCACAAACAGTTACATTTTTAATTCAATCGCTCACAACCTCTCCTAACGCTAATTTCTAGGTTGCCTTGGTTGCTTGGTCTCCATGAGAGCAAGTGAAACAGATTCCACAACAGGAACTGAGAGGTACTTACTTCAAAATACCTTGTTAGCCTTGGAGGACGTGTACCCAGAATGCAGGAGACCTTAGTTCAAATCATTGCACTGAATCAAGAAAGTAGTTTTGAACTTTGATCTTCTAATATATTAGTTATAATAATAAAAATGTCTTATTTTTATATTTGAGTTAGGACGTAAATCTAAGACATCAAACTGCAAATTCTAGTCCATTTTTTTCAGGCTGTGGGAAAAGGGGCAGGAGCTCTTCTGGATGTGAGTCCCTTAAAAAGAATACCCTATAGCTGAAAAAAAAATAAATAACCGCAAAAAACTCAATGTGATTCATTCTGAATTGATTTATTTTGTTCAGCAGCTGAAACAGCTGAAACTTTTTTGCCTCACCTTATTTATAACACACATTTAGTAGTCATTACAGTATCGAAAGTTCCTGACAGTTTAAGTGTTTTCTAGAAATAAGAAGTCAACTGTTCATTTTTTCCCAGGCTTTTACAGATCTTATTGCTATCTAATCTAATGTCCACAAACCCATTGTAAACACAGACTGATGTAAAGTAAACACTGAAGCCTCAGTATCAGATAGAACACTGAAGATTCAAATTTTTTTCTACACAAGTCTTTCCAACTTAATTTATAGCAAACTTTCCATATGTATCAATTTTCATGGGACTTTATAAACTTTGCATTGTTTTCTTTGATGAAGTCTACAGTTTTGCTGACTGTACAGAGGCTTTGATGATACTTTCAGCAGATGTGAATTCAGAAAGTAAAAGAGGTGCTGTGTACAATAACAAAATGTTTATTATGTAATGCAGAGGTCAAGAAGAAAATTTTTTTCACTTCTTCCAGAAAAAGAAAAAAAAAAATGCTTTAAGAGAAGTGTCTTGACTTTTGTGAGAGCTTTTGTATGATTTTTGTAAAACTTTCATGCTTCTCTGACATTAAGACTTCCACAAAAGAGAGGAGTGTTAGTGAGAACTTTTGTAGACATGCAGAAAAAGTTGTGTCTAAACATTGCTCTTTTGCTTAAATTCACAGAAGCTAAGAAAAAAGCCTGGAAAGTGTTTTTTTTAATGAGCTGGGTAAAGGTACTTAAAGAGCATTTGAAAATTAACATTGTAGAGGAAGACAGTGAAATGTTTTGTAAGAAAAAGGATGCTTGGCCAGTTGAAGATTATGGTATTACGGAAGACCAAAGTGATGAAGTATGAAACCAAAAACTGAGGAGTTATGACTAACTTTATGTCCAGATACTACTACAGGTGTTTTTAGGGAAAAAAAAAAAAAAAAAAATCTTAAGCATAGTAAACAAAACCATAATTTTATATATGCCAGAATAGGCAGAAGCTAATTTTGCAGATGCAATGTAGGTATCTAGTTACCTGGATTTTTTAACTGGCTCAGAAAACTCAGTCAACTATAGTCTGAAATTTTCTAATTAGAAAATACCAGGAATATTTTTATTGAAAAGGTTGCAGGAAACGGTGCATTAGTAGTATTTTCTTAAAAAATATCAGTTACATTTTTGCTTGGGTTATCTGAATAAAAAATATAAAATAGGAACACAGAAGAGAGAAATAAAACAATGCAGTGCAGTGAACAGGGCAGAGGTGTAAAACTCAGCCCAGAATGGAAAAGGCAGATGTGGCCAGGATAAAGGAACGGCAATCCAAACATTCCAGAGAAATGCACAACAGCTTTTGCAAACACTCCCCAACATAATTAGTGCTCAGTTCTGTGTGTTTTCATCATCAGAGGGATTTTCAAAGTTGAGAATTCAAAGACATTCAATCCTGATGCAAATTCCTAACCTGCTTTCACCCTGATTTTAGTTAGGCACTCAGTAACTAATCAATGTAGGTTTTCAGATAAACTAACGTCCACCTATTGCATAACATAAAAGTTTCTCCCCATTACTACATATGCATATGTCTGCAGCACCAAAAATACCAATTTATCCAGGTGAGTTAGAATAATCCCTGAGTGCACCCACATAATTTTTGCTCTTGATAAATTTATGAAAAAATGTTGCAAAAAATACATGCCCTATAAAAGAAATCTCCAGGCAGTTTTTCAGTCAAGACATTGGCCATAAATTTTCCAAAAACATCAAAGCAGCTTTTAAATAAATGTGTCCTTCAGGAAGATCATATCCAGAAAAACAGATTCACTGTAAGGTCATTTTATTCCTAGACATGCCAGAAATTTGCTTATGTGAGTGCATCAGTGAAAGGTTAGCAGACAGATCAGTATCTCCCTGCTTCTGCTGCAGCAATGTCTGAAGTAACTGGCTGGTCATTTTGTGGGTGGTTCTTTTGCTTTTCAAAATCTCAGCTGAATAGCTATGATTCTGTCCAGGCCTTGTACTTCCCAAAGTACACAGAGATTGGGGAATGGATAACTAGCAACTGTGAAAATAACTTGGACATCCAAATATGCTTTCCGAGGCAGTCATCTCATGAAACAGACCAAACCTTTGAAAAGCAAGGCCAGTTTATAATAAAATATGTTATATAAAAACATATTGTTTTACAATATATTATGTATAAAAAGACTTCTAAAAAGCAGAAAGGGCAGGTAGACCTTAAGCTACATTTTTTAAAAAAAGTTGGTTTGTGTCATTAGGATAAACAGAGTGGGAGTTAATGTTTTCAGATAAGGAATTTTATGTTCAGGTAGATGAGTCAAAGACAATTAAGAAAAAAGATCTGGTCCAAGAGAATATGCTAAAAACATAAAATGGTATAAATAGGCTTTCAAGATTGCAGAGAAATATAACTGTTACTGTCCTGTTCATTAAGAAAATGAGTTATTTGTCTGATATTCAAATATATAATTTTATCATTACAAAAATCAATGGAATTAAAAACCACACCTGATTTGCAGGGTCCTTTTATCAAGAAAATTTTTAAAAGCTCAAAACTTGTACATCCCTGAACTTCTGGATGCACTAAATTGCAAAGGCTAAAGCTCCAGGAACTGTTTTTGTTGTAGAGTTATCTCATTGCAGAGTGTGTTCCGGAGCACAAATGGGTCAGTCCTTATATTAATATATTTCAGACATGATACATTTCATTTATTAATTTGTCAAAATGTCTGACTCCAGCTCAGTTCCATGGGTGGATATTGTCATGTGCTAAAGAAAATGTGGCTGCTCTGTTGTTGCTGGCTTTGCCCCATGAGTTTGGAGACAGGAGACAGCAGCAGAGCTGCTCCTGCCCTCCTGCATGCTTCCACCATGCCTCTCCGTTCGCAGAGCAGAAGGGGTCCAAGGGGGCTGGCAGGGCTGAGGTGTCAGCCCTTCTGCATTTCTGCTCTGTCCTAGTGTGATCTGAGGTCCTAGTTTTCTTCCGTTCACTGAATCCATGGTTCAGATGTCAACCTTTGCCTACATAACTGTCTGGCCTGCTTCCTACCAAAACCTAAGAGTCTCATAGTCCCTGCATCCCTTTTCCTGGTCGCTCCAGCAAGACCCATCCTACGCACGTTGCTAGCTCATTCCTTGAGTAGCTGACTCTCTCTGTACGTTTTGGTTATCTGTTTTGACAGGTAATTGTTTTGATAGTGATCATTAGTCATGTTTGAAGGGACAACAAAAAGGCAGAACTGCCCAGTTAACAGAGGTTAGGTGGTAACTCATTGCAGACAAACATTCTTTCATGGAAACAAAGCTGTCTAAAGATCAAGATCACTAGTGAAAATATTCGAAATATCTGTATTAAATGTGTGAATATATCACATGTAATAGGAGCATTTTACAATACTTTACAATCTCACACATGTGAAGACCATTTTACAATACTTATGTCTTAAAAATTACCAGGCGTCCTTAAAAACACAGATATTTCTTATATCTGAAATTAACGCTAAAAACATGAAACTTGCGTAGTTAATTTGAATTTGACCTAATTGTCAAAGCAAAAGGCAAAGAAATACTGTAAGCTCTTCAGGGCAAACTTTTCTGTTCATGCTACAAATGTACTTGCAGTGAAATAGCAGCACACAAGGAAGCACCGATTTAGATGTCCTTATTTTTTTATTGTGTTAAGCGGTTAAAAAAAAAATCATTAGTGTGATGACTGTGAAACTCTAAAATGGTAAAAGAAAGAGCAGCTTCTAGCTCTCGATTCCCTCAAGATAGCTGAGAGCCTGCAGGGTCAGCCAAGTAGTGACTCGTTGATGCAAAGTGTCTAGATTGTGCCTTGCTGGCTGACTCTGGGATTGCTTTATAGCTCTCCGGGGACAGGGGGTGAGGAGGTTGGAAGCCAGGCTCTTCAGCTATCACAGGTCCGAATAGCTCGTCTTAAACTTTATTGTTGGGGTTTTTCCTTTTGTCCAACTTGACTCCAGATGTTAGTGGTGCGCTCTGTTAATCAAATGATGTGTAATTGGAGTGAGAACCAGATGAGAAGCTCCAAAAAAGAAAATGCAGTGAGTGAAAACGGCAGGTATATACACCATCCAAATGCTGTTGGGAGCCTTATCTCTTAGAGGTGGCCACAGATTCCTACTGTCGGAAATACATTAATATGTATAGGGGTCCTATTTCTGCCTCCTAGTAGGAGGTCTCCTGAGATAAATTGATAGTAATTTTTTTTAAAAAATCTATTTTGTGCCTGGCAAGGCACAATTTGGATGGGTTTGAACCTGGATTCCCAAGGAGGTCAAGCCAGCCTAGATACATAAGTGCATAAGTGTAACTTTTGGGAAGTCAAAAGTGCTTCAACAGTAAGGAATGTGGTAAGTCTCTGTGTTGACATGATAGGGCTGTAATGTTTATACTGTGCTTGATGTATTCAGGGGTCTGGCTTATGTGTTATTCAGCTCATTGAAAAGAATACACTGCATTTAAAAATTGCGGAACACAGTCTCTTCTCATTTTCTTCTACATCCAATATCATTTCCCACAGTCATTCCTGAAGTGGAAGGAATAACTCTACAGTGAGAGAATATTATTTCTTTCATGTGCCATTTTTGCCTGATTCTTCCACAGAAAAAGAAAACAGAGCAACATTCTTGCTTGTTTATGCTTTCTTTCCACTGTTCAGTTCATTAAAAAGACCTTGATGTGTCTATAAATGTAATTCATATCTACTTTAACACTTGTATAGTGAGCATCTATATGTTTTGGACTTCTGATTTATTCTAAAAAGAATCTTCAAAATTTCCTTTCAGCTTGAAACCTATCAGACTATCAGACATCAATATCAGTTCCAGAAAGAACCAGATGCAGTGTTTCTGGGAAGGACTGATAGCTATTTTTCCCTTTTGCGGGGCTACTAGCTCTGCACAAATAGATTAAAACTGTCTTGCTCATTGTACTCCAAAATAGCCAATGCACTAGGTCAAAAGGAAAACTAGCACACATTGTTAGATTGATAACATTAGAATTTATTCAAGGTCAAATTCTTTGAATTCTTATGGTTTGAATTATTTTTCAGTCTTTGCCTAGCAGAAATTGCAATCCACACTACTTGCATATTTTTTACAAGTACCACATTAGAAACATCTCATGAATATTAAAGTATTGCTGCTGACAGCTTTGCAGTTTTCCAAAGATACTGATGAAGTGAATTTTCCTAACTGTCATTTATTTGAAAACAGTGTTTCAATAAGGTTTTAAAGAAAAGCTCTGAAAAGACACCTCGTTCTAACTCTGAAAAGGTTTTAAAAAAAATAAATAGGAAAGACCCCATTCCCCCCTCCTCCCATGCTTGCTAATAGGTGTTTGATTTAAATATATGTTTTTTCACCTCCATGACATTTTATTCACACGTTAACAAAAAAGAATATTACCAAAATCCAGTGTCAAAGTTTTGAATGCTGTCCATTCATCTTCATTAGAACCTGCTTTAAGCTAAAATCCGAGAATCCTCAATCACTAAAATGATGGTGCCGTAAGTTTGCACTTAACATGTACACACCTTGTACTAAAGGGCATAGCTAAGTAAGCTTGTTCATACTGCTCTTTATCATGAGCCTATGGTAAGTATGTTGAATAATACCTGTATGCTGCAACTCTGAGTCTTTGCAGAGTCGTGTTCAGATCATATGTCACTTTATATAGCTTGCCATCTTACTGGATGGCAAGTTCTCTGGGATCTGAGTACCTACCTCAGCACAAACAAGAATAATGCTGTAACTGATGTTTTATTTGTATCATAATGTCATCTGCATTGAGGGGCAGGTACAGCCAGGCTTTACTATGATAAATGTCTTTTTTTTTTACTATGATAAATGTCTTTTCATAGACAAAAAGCTGGACATGAGCCAGCAATGTGCTCTCGCAGCCCAGAAGGCCAACCGTATCCTGGGCTGCATCAAAAGCAGCGTGGCCAGCAGGTCGAGGGAGGTGATTCTGCCCCTCTACTCTGCTCTGGTGAGACCCCACCTGGAGTGCTGCTTCCAGCTCTGGAGTCCTCAATAGAAGAAGACATGGACCTGTTGGAGAGGGCCCAGCAGAGGGCCACAAAAATGATCAGAAGGATGGAGCACCTCTGCTATGAGGAAAGGCTGAAAGAGCTGGGGCTGTTCAGCCTGGAGAAGAGAAGGCTGTGGGGTGACCTTATTGGAGCCTTCCAGTACTTAAAGGGGGCTTATAAGAAAGATGGTGACAGACTTTTTAGCAGGGCAAGTAGCGATAAGACAAGGGGTAATGGTTTTAAGCTAAAAGAGGGTAGATTCAGATTGGATATAAGGAAGAACTTTTTTACAATGAGGGTGGTGAACCACTGGAACAGGTTGCCCAGAGAGGTGGTAGATGCCACATCCTTGGAAACATTCAAGGTCAGGCTGGACGGGGCTCTGAGCAACCTGATTTAGTTGTAGATGTCCCTGTCAATTGCAGGGGGGTTGGACTAGATGACCTCTAAAGGTCAAACTATAATTCATTAAATATGGCACTGGATCAGGACCAGGATTCTGTTCATATCTTTAGTTTGTATTTTTAGAAAATATTCTCTCTTCTTTATGTTGTAGTTTCCCATTTGGTTAATGCAAAGATGACACTTGATAAAGTTCTCAGAGATCTAGAGATGGTATATGTAAATCCCAAAGCATTCTATGATTCTATGATATATTTTGTGGGATTTTATTTTAAATGGGAGGTACTGACATTCAAAACTCTTTTGTGTTAACATCCCCATGCATCAGTTTTTAGACTATACAGTGTAGTTGTTATAAATTATTAGCAAATATATCATGCAACTTCCATTTTATTGACATTTCTTGATGATTTGTGCCCTTGCAGTTGGTTCTGTTGAAGTGCATGACCCCTGCAGCAGCCAGGAGTCTGGCGTGGCAGGAGGGGGTAACTGTCTTCGAGGCAGCTGCTAACACAGAAAGCAGGGGCAGCTCTAACTTGAGGACAGTCGGGATCTATCCCAGTAGAAGCTCATAAGCCTTTCCTTGATCTTTCTTTGTCAAGTTTTAACACTGACATGCAGTAGTAGCATAACACACACGCACTTTTCACCATTTTACAACAGAAGGTGACTATAAAATAGTACAAAAGTCTGGCAACAACGCTGTATCGTGTGACAACCTGTTGCAACATGTGGCAAATTTGCTACTTTTTTTTCTGCTAACATTTGAAAGTGCTGTTGTGCGTTCCTGCACCCGTGCAGCAGCCCTCAACGGGTCTTTTGCTTTCCAGCGCCCAGGTCCCAGAGCCAGGCAGCTTGCCACTTGGCTGTGCGTGTGAAGGGTGTGTAAGAGAAAGCTGCAAGGCTGTTTAAAAGGGAATGATCTTTTATTCTGTTTTGCGAGGTGGAACAAGTAAATATGCTTGTCAGTATTATTTTTCATAATTAATAACCTACCATGTGCTTGTTTTGTATCATACTGTTCTCCAAAATATATGTCGCACCCAGGCAAATGTGCATGCATGCACTCGCAGAAGGCTACTATAAAACTTCATCTTGAGTTTGCCCCAGGCTAAAAAGTAATAGAGCAGACACTGATAGAAAGCATCAACCAAAATGCCTCTTTTTTTGTTGTTTCCCTAAGGCAGTGACCTTGAATCATCAAAATGGAAGGGACTCCACTTACTGAGAAGAACAGGCATGGGGCAAAAAATCAATTTTATTTTTATTTTTATTGAAATTTTTTTTATCACTTAGTGAAATCTGTTAGTTTGTTGATAGCTTTTGTATTGCAATGCCTGATTTAGCTCGGAACATAAACATTAACAGCTGTACAGCTCTCTATAGATTGTATTCATGCAAATTCTTACAGATGTTAATCGTTATAAGAATGTTAATTAAATGCTTCCTCAGAGATTTGTTCTACACTGTGCCTGTATTTAAGAAATTTTTTTTTTTTTTTCTTCAGAAATGCAGCCAAAAGCATAGAAGGTGAATCTGGTGATCTGCACTATCTGGACATTGGTAGAGGACTAACAGTTCAGGGGCATAAAGGTTCAAAAGGATTTACTGTTTCACTCACTGGTGGCACAACTCTGGTTCCAAAGGTAGCGAGAGTTTGATGGGAATGCCAGTTATGTTTCTGAGGATTAATGGTGAGTGTCATTTGGCTGGTGAGGACCACATTTGAGGTACATGAAAACTTCCATAAATTATAATTCATTAAATATGACACTGGATCAAGACCAGGATTCTGTTCATATCTTTAGTTTGTATTTTTAGAAAATATTCTCTCTCCTTTATGTTTAACCATTTGGTTAATGCAAAGATGACACTTGATAAAGTTCTCAGAGATCTAGAGATGGTATATGTAAAGCAGTTAGTCATTTTCAAATTTCATTACTCTTCCAAAGGAAAATCGTTCCTCCGCTTTCTGAGTAATTAAAATGGTCATGCGTGATATCTTAGGAGCTGGAAAAATAACAGTATGCAGTGGTTTTATTCACAGTGGCAAAACATAAAGAGGCACAGTAAGGCAGCTATGGGAAAGATAGTACAATAACAACACTGACCTCCTGACGTTTATAAATTAGGAAGTGCAATTTCTAAATCAAAAACAGCACCAGAAGCTCTGGGAATGGAAACAGGCTTAATTCTCTGTTGTGCACAGAACCCAAGATTTCCATAACAGCAGGTCAGATTTTCAGTCCTGTGTATGTGTCTGCTCGTTTCATAAATTCCTGACAGCTGTGTGTTCGGCTGGCCTTGGGAACAAGCAGAAGCCAGTGGGGTAGATGCAGGGTGGGTGGCTGGGGTTTGGCACCCTTTCCATGCCAATGAGATGCAGAGTCACCCAGGAGAGGGGGGATTTGAATACTCCTCAGTTCCCACTGGGGGATCTCTTTGCAGTCGAGACCCTCCTTCTCTCCTACAATGTCTGCTGAACTGGCTGAACACTGCCACTGCAGTAAAAAATGTACTGCCACTATCAGGAAAGAATGACCCAGACCAGATCTCTAATCTTAAAATAAATACTAATCAGATATAGTGGCATTCACTGAGATATTCTTTCCACTGCTGCTGCTTTTAATTTTCTGCAAGCAAGATTTCTTCGATAGTGTGGATCCTGGAGCTTGACTGATCTCTAGCAAGAGTTTGGTGAAATATTCCTTTGAGGACAGGGAGTTCAGCTGGGGCTGGGAAGGTGGGGTTATGTGTGTTTTCATTTAAAGGCACACTCTTAATTCTTCGCTCTCAAAATCATGACCATGGTACTCTTCTGTAACCACAATACTAGCCTTGTAGTCTTGTTTTTCAGTATGTTCATACTAGGCTACTCACTGTTCTGCCATTTGAAAAAAGGATGTTTAATACATTCAAATATGGATTTAATTAATTAGAGTAGACACTTTTCTGAATTTTCCATGTGTGTAGATGATCTGCTGAGAAGAATACATTCCTATATTAAGGAATAAGATTTCACACCTCAAAGCTGTTTATTAAAAGAAAATGTTATATTGTTCCAATAAAAAAATAGTTTTTTCTATTATATTAATTTCCACTTTTCCATGAGACACAATTGTTAGGAAAGGAGATAGAAAGCATCTCTTGTCTTTAAGAAACAAAAAGTAGATGGATCTCAAATGAGGCATAAGAATTTTTTGATTCACAGAATAGTTTAAATCCAATTCATTAACGTAAGTGCTTCAAGTAAAAATATAAAAATAATTATATTATTACCACTCTTCATGCCACAGAGTTTGTGGGGATGAAAAAGTATGAATGTGTGGTATTTTCATTCTCTTTTCCAGATAATTCTTCCTAACTATTTAACTTGGTCACCAGAGTCCACCACAACTTTGTTGTTACTACTGTGAGGTGGTTTTGTGGTATCTTTTTACTCAGAGTATCTAACAAGACTTTCCCAGACTTGCCTATCATAGCCCAAACAGTTCTTACCGACATACAGTTGATATGTTTGAACTAGGGTTTTCTGTTCTGTAATACTAAAACAAAACGTGCAAGCCCATATAAAGCTTAGCCATAAAATGAGTTTGGATCAGTAGTATAACTACATACCTATTTATAATTTTTCTATGTTCTTTATCTGCCATTATACCTGGTGTTATTAGTACAGACTTTGAGGCTGTCAAATACAAGGTGGCGATTTAATGTTCTTAGGACAGGATTCATCTTGAAAGGAAAGGTAGTTTTAAAGCTGCCTTTGAAAAGCAGAACAGACCAACCATATATCCAAACTAAGGTCTCGAGTTGTTCTTCTATGCATGACATTGGACAGATTAATTTGTAAGTGCTGCCACTTTTCAATAGCAGATGTATGATGAGCTCTATGACAATATACTAGAGTTAACAGCAGAGAAAAGAATGTGACAAGGTCATGGATCAGAATAAATCCCATAAAATAGATGTCAAGAGAATCCTTGCAGTCAGCCTCCCAGGCCACCCACCCATCGGCGCCAGCAGCAGCAGGGCTGGCCCCAGCGTGGTACACTTCCCCTCTTTCCAGAAAAGCAGCTGGATGCTGTTCCTCCGTTCTAGGAAATTAGTGTGCTCTTTGGGACACGTGGAGCACTCACAGTCCAGAAGAGCACGTCATACCTGCCTCATACCATCGACCAGTGAAAACTGATCTGACACTACTCCTGAAGACAGCTATTTCATTTTTTTTTTTTCAGAATGGGATTTCATTGTTAGTGGAAGACTCTTGTATTGCCATGTTCTCTGACCTACTTGCACATCTCCAGTGGCCTTAATTTAGAATACCTTTTTTTTCAAAAATTCGATTGTTTTGCCTTGGTAATTTCTTTTGCTTCCAATCATGTTAATACTGAACAGATCAAGAGTTAAAACATTTAATCCTGTGTTCTTCTGTTTTCTGTTTTTTCTAAAGAATGAGTCATATGAGTACGGATGGCCTTTTGTTATTCTTTAGTAAACTCAAACAAGAATATTTATTCCCTCATTAGAAAAACAATAAATCAGCAAACAGAAAAATGTGAAACAATAATTTTTAAAAAATCTTGGCTGTATCTTACAGTTATTGTTCTTTTTTTTTATTTAAAAAGATAAAAAAAAAAAAAAAAGGCGTTCATAAGATATGCTGGATTGCTAGTGCTGAAGCCTAAACCTGGAACCTTTCTATACTGAGGTCCCATATGACCCAATAGCTGAAGTACTGTACACTTGAGCCCTTCTGGGAACTACATGTACTGTCTGGAGCAACAGTGATTTCAGCAGAGACAACAGAGACAGCAACCGGTCCCTGAGCAGAGCCGACAACAGAGCCGACTGTTTGATTTGCATGATGCACCCCCTCTTTCTACACAAACCCCATGGTAGAAAGGATAACCTGCTTTTTATGATAATTCATTCACAGACTCTGATGGATTTAACAGGATTTTGTTACTCAGACATATAGAGAAACATGATTTTTTGTGATTGTGTAAAACCAGACACATTCACAACCAAGTTTATTCTTAAATTTATAAATATTTTCTGCCATTTCATGTTATTTTGATGTCCAACAACCACAAGTTGTAGAGCACAAAAGCCTTTACAGGATACTCTCGTGCCACAAAGTCTTTTAGCCATTTCATTAACTACTTCCTTAGGTGGATAGGACTGTGGTATTTCTTTAAAAAGTGAAAGTCTGCCTTTTGTCAGTTGTACAGTGGAAATCTGAACTAGAGACAAGAAGAAAGGATTCCTTGCAAAATAATTTTGACACCTCAGAGAAAAAGAGGAGCATCCTCACAAAGGCGTTGGGCCAATGTTCTAAATTAACAGATTCCATCATTGGCGACAAGAGTAGGTGCGTGTTCAGTACAGAAAAACCACGCCCTGGCCGTAGATTTTGAATTCGGTACACCCACAGGTCATTAAACTGGTCTGGCTTGTGTCCCTCCTGCTGTGAAGAGAAAATGCTGTGGGTGCTGCCTGCTTCACCCATATGCAGTCATAATGTTGGCTCTGCCTTAAGAGCCTTCACAGCTGTGCTGTAACACAGTTAGTTCCCAGCATGACTCAGATGAAGGATTTTATTTAATCTGCACAGGACTGTTGCAAAAAAAGAGAATTTTCGTTTGTGAAAACCATTGAAGCTGTGTGAAGCTGAAAACAGAGCTCATGTAAACAGGAGG
This sequence comes from Platalea leucorodia, assembly GCF_965183815.1. Lineage (NCBI taxonomy): Eukaryota > Metazoa > Chordata > Aves > Pelecaniformes > Threskiornithidae > Platalea > Platalea leucorodia. The sequence continues at coordinate 66,937,654 of NC_138827.1, forward strand.
CTGTCTCTCAAAAGCTGATTTCCCATTGTCTTAGGAAATAATTTCAGTGGAAATGGAAGGATGGGAGAAGAAAGAAACAATTTCATTGACTTGGCCACCTTAGTTCCTGTAATCGTCCGTTAAGACATCAGTCATAATTTGCATTACTTCTAGCTCATAAACAGGAATGGTTAAAGAAGTGCACGGGGGGGGTTTTGTTGTTTAGTGGCTCTAGATTCAGCATTTCCTGTAGGTCAAGTGTTTTTAAAAAGTGGGCTTTAAGAGAAAACAATCTCATAGATACATCTTAGCAGCATGTGTTGATTCACTAAGTACAATTTGGGCCAAAAAAAAAAAATTTCTTAATGCAGGCTTTTTTTTTTCTCTTTCCCCACTTTGTGCTTTTGGTCACTATTTGCAGTGGTTTATTTCTGTGAAACTACACGCTCCTTTTTAAGTTCAGAGATTCTTCACTATAATTAAAATCCACACAGAGAAAAAAAACACCATGTTGTATTCCTGACATAGGGGTAATTGCAACAACAGAAACTGAAGATTCTTAGTTCAGATTAAGCTCTCTTGGAAACAAGGGATAGCTGAGAGCCTGCTCTACAGGTCAGAACTTTGGGGAACTTTTAAAATAACACTTAGATAATTTGCTTAAGAACTGACCTTTTAGGGAGGTGGAACTGGGGTCACCTGATAAATATGTAAGAGCGTGTATCTCATTTGTCTTTCTGAGGCAGAATGTCACTAACCACAAGACTCAAACATACAGAAGGAATCTCAAATTGCAGAAGCAGCACGAGCACTCCAGTCACCTGATTTACAGGTTGGTCAATAGTTTTGGTCTACACATCTTTCATGGTATCTGCAGTAAAGCACAAATACGTTCAATAACTTTTACAAGTAATTATTCCAGGTCCCCCCCATGCAAAAATGCTCTGATTCTGATGTAAGTACCTTCTTTCAGTTCAGTCCAGATGCCAAGTCATTACATCCCTGCGAAGGTGAGTGTTAACCAAGAGCTACTTACTAAATACTCCAAAACTGCCTGCAAGACTCAAGAATCAAGCCAGCTGGGTTTCTAGGGGGCCTGTTTCTGTGCAGAGGATGTGAAAATTAAGCCTTTGATCATAAAGTGTCCATGGATGTTCAAGGAAAGTTGTTGTTCCACAGTCTGTTCAGACTGGGAAATTAAAACAAAACGGTGAATGCCTAGTTAAAAGGAATTGCCTCATGACGGTAAAAGGCAATTGCCTCGTGGTTTTACACTAGAATTATAAAATCAATTCTACAACCACTGTTATGTGAAGATAGCACTAATGAGAAATTCCAGTGTAGCTGAGCATTGCCATTCATTATTTGCTGAATTACATCAAATATGCTGCAGAACCCAAGGAAGGTAAAGTCCATAGGTTATTTTGTTTTTTATGGGATGCAATCATTAAATGATATCGGTTATACTTCTATACAAAAACCTCAGAATTTATTTCTGTACAAATTCAAGCACACAGATTGATACTCCAATACCTATGGGAAATAGTACGTGCCATGGATAAATCTGGCTTCATAATCTAGTTAGATGCTGGTTTAATATCCAAGGTGAACATTCCAGAAATGTTCTTAGAATTGAAATTTTCCTTGAACAATCAGGTGGCGTTCTGTAGAAATTGAAGGGAAGCGTTAGTGAAAATAAGGGAGTCATCAAGGGTGTTCTCTTTTTTTGAAAGGATAAACTTAAGAAATACAGAGAAATGTTTATTGTGGTCAAATGGGCTCAAAAATTTGTAGAATTCAATATGAAAGTGGCTTCAAGTCAAAGACCGTGATCAAATTTCTCTTATTTTTTCCTTGGCTATTTAAATGTGAACACTTACCATGTAAAATTTATTAAGTTTCATGTAAATTAAACAATTACTGTGATGAACATGTAGGCATTAATACAGAAAAGAGAGCGGCAATAAAATATTATCTGCATGCAACTTTGATAAACAGTTGATTTAGTTTAATTCTCATTCCATGGCTGAGAAGGGTTTGGATCCAGTGTTTGGTCTGTTTCTACATTTCTGTTGAAGAGAGCCAGACAAATCAGTCCAGGTATTATTAGATATTGTGGTTCTAACTTATGTCCTGAGCATAACTCCAAAAGTGAAGAAAACCTTACAGGCTCGTGCATAAAAATTTGAAGCATTTTGTCTTAGGTTCTAGGATAGCGCAACAGGAGGTGGTTGTCTGTTGATTGTAGCTACTTGAAGTTTATACACCAAATAACCTAACCTGTTAAGTAATATGATACTGGATATGAAAACCCAAAACTGCGTGAAATAATTCTGCCATCCCAACACAGATACCGTGGAAAATTAGGGGTTATTTAATTCATGCACAAAAGTGGTGTGTAATTCCTTTGAAATGTATCAAGACGTTCATACCTTATGAGTGTATAAGACACAGAAGAGACCCTCAGGGTACGTAGAAAGTGGCATCAAATTATTTAAGACCTCTTCATGCTTGCTTCTACCTCTTCCACCTCAGGTGACCCCAGCAGAAGAGGGCCTTCCAGTTTAAGTGCAAATATATTTCAGATAAATTGGTTTTGAAATGAGGCCCAATACCTATTAGATTAAAAGGTAACCTCAAGCTGCTCTTATTTTGTTATGCATGCAGAGACATGGGTCCCTTTTTTGGGGTGACAGCTCATGACGTTAGTGAATTATTGATAGGAGGGATAGTTCCCTGGGTCACTGTAATCTCAGCAACACTTAAGAACAAATGAATGAGCACTCCTGCAGTTAATGATCTGGATCAAATTAATCGACTGAGAGTGGCAATTAGTTTGGTCATTGTCTTAGCAGAGATGCACACTGTAACAGCTTTCTGCATTCACTTTGGAGTCTCCCAAACTTGTACTTAAAGCTGCATTCCCAGCAAAACTACATTCATAACAAAACCTGCTTAAGCCATCAGATTTGGAAAATAAGTTTGTGTGTTCTGACCCTATTCTCAGTGAAGTTTTGCATGGTATAAAGAAAGAACTAGGCTTAAAAGGGATTAGTAGTCCCAAAATTTCTTTTTTTTTTTTGTCTGCTATACCTTCTTGTTTGAGGAGCAAACAGTAAAGAAAAAGGTCATACTTGTTCTGCATTCCTTTCAAATCTTGTAATGACAGCATCAAATTGAATTATTTGAAAAGTTTTAGTTTGGGAGATTGGTGCTTCTGATTTGGGATCTTTTCTTCATGTTTTTTTTAATGTTTGCTTTTTCCCCAGATCACACAAAATCATGGTGTGAGGCAGAGATGGTGAGAAAAGTGATGGAACAGAAGTGTTGCAATTTTCAGGCCTCCCTTTCATTAACTCTGATTGCACATCAGCAGAAATACCCAGGTTAGCTCCTCCACTTCTGGGATTCTTTCAGTTTGTGCATCCACATCAGGTACTTACCTTTTATCTTTCTTAGGGAGAACTAAGAATTAAAAATCCTCTTTGGGCTGTACCCATTGACTCCTAATTAACATGAAAAAATGCTTTACCACAGGACTTCTTTTTTCACGTGCATATATCTCACATACAGCGCACACTAACTATTCATATACAGTCTCAGCGTGCATTTCGTACACACACGAAAGTTCCAGATGTGCTGTGTATCTTGTTTAGTTGACTTTATTCTACTGTAAAGCCAAGAGAAATATTAATCATTCATTGACTGTTAGGGGATGGGTCTTCTTCTCATGTTTCAGTAAAGGGGGTGGAAAAGTAAAGTAAGCCAATTTTTTTCCTATTTAAGGCCAAAGCTGGGGAATGCTTGTGGCTGAGTTCTGTACATGGCCCGGTGCTGGAAGGGCAGGGAACAACCGATGTTGCTATTTTGAATAGATTTTTCTTCCCCCCCCATTTTTATTTTTGCACAGAGAGTCTCATGTCTAATATTTAGACATGATGAGCTTTGTGCAAAAAGTAACTTTGCTCATTCTTGCCGTGTTTCAACCCTCAGTTATTTTGGCACAACAAGACGGTGAGTAATTCAAGCTTCTTATGATTTAATGTTTTTATTTTATTTTTATTTTCACCAATGATTTTAATCGCTTGTAAGAAATGTGTATTCACAAATCTCACCAGGACACTTTTCCTTCACTAAATCAGCAGAGTCAGATATTTAATGCTGAAGCTGAAAGCTGCAGGCGTTTGCCTTACCATCCCAAAGGTTTCTCTTCGCTTTGCTTGCTTCTGTGGTTAAAAGGACTGTACAGTGCTGTCTGCCTTAGCTGCATTTGTTCTTGTTCTTACTTGTTTTCTATTACAGACACCAGAGAGTTTTTAAACTATTTCTTTTAACTCTTGGAATAACATTTTAACTGTTAGCTCTGTGCTGCCTGGAAGTTGTCACAAGAAATAAGTCTTTGCTTCCAGCTTTTTTACTTGGAGTTCTCCTTTGTACTTGTGTGTTTTCCACAGGCAGCGTGGGGGTTTGTTTAAACAATTTGTGTGCAGAAAACAGCCTTAAAATTCTAACCAGTTTTGACGAAACAGTTTTTAAAACTGATATATGAAAATATGTCAGCTTATGGGATTTTTACTTTGACATAAAGTAGGAGGGTAAATTAATTCCCTCGGCTGAAACAGTTTGAATTGTGCATCTGCAAGCTGTTTCGGTCCCTCACGAGACTGATTCGCAGCTGATGGTATCTGGGAGTCCATGGGAGTATGTGTGTGCATGTTTTCAGAGAGCGAGAACACCAAAAACCAAAGGAACATGGAATTTGGAGGGGAAAAAAATTACTTTGTGTACAATAATTCAACTTAGAGCGAAGATAAGTGTGGTATGAGTATTTAAGTTAAACAGATGACATTCCACAAGTACAGCTGACCTTTTTTGGATGTGCTCTGTTCCTGCTTGCCAGACATTGTAAACCAGACCTTCCTTAAGATAAAACATTTTTCTTTCTTGTAAATATAAAAGATCTGCAAAGTATATATTCCTGCATTGAGGCAACGAATAACTTTACAAATAACTTGATAAGCAGCAGCCAAATAAAATGTAGTGCGGTAAAGGAAAGCCAAATGCCTTTAAAACCACACCCCACCCTAGTCTGTGTGATACAAATCATGAAAACGATGCCATTTCATGGCAAATCTGTCTGCCTCAGCAGACCTGGAAAGGCACCTCTGCCGTGGGGGTGACTGTGAGTCCACCAGCAGGCTGCTGGCAATGGAGCAGTTGGAGCTCAGGGGGCTCTGTGCATGAGCACATCAGGTAACATCATCTGCAACAGCAGCGTGCCCAAATACCAGCCTCCCTCACCAAGCACAGACACAGGCTGAGCCTTTTAAAGTAAAGTATCTGAAAAAAACCAGTGCATATAAAGGTATTCTGTAGAGAATAAACATAACATACTGTGAACTGATGCTTTTCTGTTTCTGCTTTTCTAGTATATAAACTGTCTCTTCAGTAATCCTCAGTGAAGAAAATACAAAATTTGAGCAAACATGTGCTGTGAGTTTTCCCTGCTTACAGCAGCAAATAATATACATATTGCATATATTTAATATGCAATATGTGTAATTTTATATATATATATATATATATATATATCTTCAGAGGGATAAGGACGAAGGCACTATCCCATATAAAAAGAAGGAACATCAGCTTTATTTCTCCCAATAAACAAATACCCCCTGAGTGCCAGGTCTCTTCCCCTCACTCTGGTCATATCCCTGGACATTTCTGAGGTGCAATATATATTAGACTCAAGAAATGGTAAATTTCAGGTGGAAGAACAATATACGAACAAAGTGTGAGGGAGTATTCTCATTTCTCTGCCACATTCCTGTTTCATGGTGTAGTAACATTTCCTTACTGGGCTAACTTCCACACTACTTACAGGGATGAGGTTACACAGAGGGACTGATGAAACACTAGTTATCCGTTAAAATATTGAGTTCTGTCCTCTCTTTGGAATGTTCCTTTCCACACATTTGAATATGCTTTTCTCAAAGAAAACAACAATTGAAGGAGTTGATTATTAGTATCACTAATTCATGTGCAGGGCAGTGATAGACTGGGAAGCCAAATTTTCCACGATTCAAAAGAGAATTTCCAGACATGCTAAAATGCTCTCTCTTGTCAAGAAAAACATTTATATGGTTAGTATCAAATGTAAGTCAATATAAAATTTTCCTTGGGAAAGCCTGCCAGGAGACAAGACTTGGCAAGATATAAAGGAAACTGCTCGGTATACACTAAGTTTAGGATAGTCAGAGGTACTTCTGGGCTATGTGTTTCTTTGTCTTGCTATAATAGCTAGGAATGGAGATTTTAGTACAGCCTCAGGTTGAGCCTCTTCAAAAGCTCCGGGTCTGGATATTGTGGAACAAGAAGTTGTCTGTGACTTCCATGAATAAAAGCTGTATGTCCTGGTAACCCCCTAGGATGCTTTTAGCCTGCAAATTAAATCGTCTTGACACAATTCAGGTTTTCTGATGTATGTCAAGTTAATGTAAGGCGTTTGCAAGCCCTGACTGTGTTCAAGATAAAATGCCTCCTGGTGCCTGACATGACATGAAGCTGGTGCTTCAGACATGACAGATGATTCAGATTCCAGCAATATATGTTCAGTTCCACCACTTGAAGGCACCTTTACATCCTGCATATTAAACTACCAAAAAGTGTAAGAACTTTACATGCTTATTTAGGAAAGAAATCCATCCTCTACCCAGCCAGCACGATTTGTGCAAGCATTTGTTAGTCTTACAGCTTGCATTCATCCCATTTATCTTGAGTTTGTAGAGTCAATCAAGACAACTACTTCCAGAAGACAGCATAAATTTTAGCTAGACAGACTGGAGGTATTCAGCACATGCACAGTCCCGTTCACATCAGTGCCAAAAGGGAGGTCAGATGGATTTGGGCCTGTCTCAGCTGCATCTGAGATGGGTAAAGGACATCTCAGTCACCTGGAGCATGACACTTCTCATATGTACACCCCATAGTCCTTGAGGAACTTCACTGAGGTCATCAGGAAAACTCTACTACTCTAAAAGCAGTGTGAGAGCAGAGCCAGAAACCCTTCATTATTATTCCAAATAATTTTTTGCTCTAATGTAGTCTAGTGTTTTCCTTGTAATGTAAGTATTATCTTGGATGTTTGGTCAGGAAGCTAATTTCTGAGGTAATGACTGAATCCTAAAATATCTCTGAGAAGACTTATTGACCTTTCATATTACTTTCAGTCCCAAATTACAGTTTTAAAATGAAATATAACCATTACACGCAGGTTTCAGGAGGCAGCATGCAAAGAACCGTTTATGCTGAGCACCCACTTCTGATCCCCCAGAAAAGAAGGATGGTATTTTAGGAAAACTGATAAACAGCTTGGTTTAGCCATTTTGCTTTCTTCTTTGATTAATTGGAAAGAATTAGATAGGTAATGAAGTAGATGGGTACTGCACAGATGCAGTATATTTGTGAGACTGCCAGACTGACATTTTTAACACTTACCTATATGCAACGTTGCACATATGCATTCTTTGTTGATAAATTAGCTAGTTTAAGGGTAATGCTAATGACAGTCAGAACTATCTTTCCTCAAAGGTTTTGGTAACACAGAAAAGTTGGCCGCCAGAGTTTTGAAGGTAAAACCAGATGATGCATGTCTGTGTGCCAACAGATAATTACACCATCATAAGTAACCTGGACTGTGTGAAGGTATGAAAGATCAGGGGCCTACTGCTCTTCTTCCATTTTTCCTAACTGTTTTTTACCAAGCACATGGCAGGCAAGGTTATGCTTAGGAAAATTGAAACATTCCTTTCTGGTCTGGAAAATTCATGCTAAATGAAAGCCTGGGGAATCCACCCCCTCTAAACATTATATATAATGTTCTTGGAAATATGACAAATTTCATAAACACATTTTAGATCACACATCACTGGAAGACATTAGCCATAGGAAAATGAGACCATTATATATCCCCTTCGTTATTTTCCAGATTAGTTTTTGATTTGAGACCAAATCTATGTAGACTGATTTTTTAAAAGAGGAGGTGGAATTGGAAACATCCACTGCTTTATTACAGGGGGAAGAGGCAGAGGCAGAAGAGCGTTGTCTCTGGCATGAACATTACTGTTGATGCCTCAATCAGAGTCATTACATTTGCTCCCTTCTTAGTGCTGCAGATTACAAGCAGATCCTATTTTCTCTTCCAGTTTCTGCCAAAGTTTTGAGGGTTGCAATAGGCAGCCAGGTGTCACTTGCAAAATCTTAGCTGATGCCAACCTTACACAACAGCTGGGTGTTAGTTTTAATTAATGCTATTCAAGAGTAAGAAAGGAATGAATTACTATCACTTCTTTGTTTCACAGACTGGCTGATAAACCAGACTGACATGGATCTATTAGTCATTGTCCCAGTTATGTGCTAATGTTGTTCAAATCTTGTTTTAATCAGAAATATGCAGAAAATGGGACATACCTGGATTCAGAATTGGGAAGGTATGCTGTAGGTCAGTAACGGAAATGATGCAGACTGCTATTTAGCATTTTGGATTAAAAGCAATCTCTTCAGAATTCAAAGATTCAGCCTACCAGTAGGGGGAAACAATAACGAACCATGCTTTACCAGGCTAGCAGGAACCATGAAAACCATATTGCTCTTGATGTTTTTATGGTAAGTTAGTAGTCTGGAGAAGATCACAAGCCACAACTGCTCTAACAGTTGCAAGTTTTAATTTGTTGTTTTGAAATTTTCGTGGTTTAACCCCAGCCAGCAACTAAGCACCACACAGCCACTCACTCACTCCCCCATGGTGGGATGGGGGAGAGAATCGGAAGGGTAAAAGTGAGAAAACTTGTGGGTTGAGATAAAGACAGTTTAACAGGTAAAGCAAAAGCCGCACACGCAACCAAAGCAAAACAAGGAACTCATTCACTCCTTCCCATTGGCAGGCAGGTGTTCAGCCATTTCCAGGAAAGCAGGGCTCCATCATGCATAACGGTTACTTAAGACAAACAGCATCACTCTGGACGTCCTCCCCTTCCTTCTTCTTCCCCCAGCTTTATATGCTGAACATGATGTCATATGGTGTGGAATAGCCCTTTCATCAGCTGGGGTCAGCTGTCCCAGCTGTGCCCCCTCCCAGCTTCTTGTGCGCCCCCAGCCTGCTCGCTGGTGTGGTGGGGTGAGAAGCAGAAAAGGCCTCAACTCTGTCTAAGCACTGCTCTGCAATACTGAAAACATCACTGTATTATCAATGCTTTTTTCAGCACAAATCCAAAACATAGCCCCATACTAGCTACTATGAAGAAAACTAACTCTATCCCAGCCAAAACCAGCACAGAAGTAATAATTTGTCATAACCCACAGAAGTGGAAATTAGTGCAATGGTCATGTCCATTAATACTCCAGATTATGCTGTCCTTTAGTCATGCTTGTTTAAGAAACTAGGCAAAAGATCTCAGCTAAGAAAAGGAAAACTGTTGTCCATGGTAAAGATATGTTGTTAACAAAATGAGTTTTCTTGGCCTTGAAGTAACTGGATTAGATTCCCACATCATTGCAGAAGTTTGATGTGATGGAGCAAAATTCAATTTATTATTGGCAACAGCCAAAAAAATAAAACTCAAACTTGAAAAGGGTATAATAAAATCTTTTCTGATTCAACATGACAACTGTTAGCTCATTCTCCTTGTGGTAGCTTTGTAAATTGTAGATTGCACAACTTTAACTTGGTTTAGAGTTCAGTACCTACTACTTGTACGTCTACAGTTGTGAGATGTTCTGAGTTTGTTTTTGGCAGATGATAAGTAACCTTCAACCCAAAATGGAACAAAAATTTTAGTGTCATCGTTTTACCTGCTGCAATACTTTAGCAGCCTACCCCTCCTTCAACACATCCATGATAATATACCCTGTACAGAAGGAGAACTGGGCACAGATGTGATTCCTTCTCCATGAGTGACGCAAGAAGTGTTATTTTGCTTCTGTACCTTCAGGTCAGGCTGTGGAGAGGAGTGTGGATGGGTGCAGAAGAATGCTACAGCTCCTGGCCCTAAGCATGCTGCCCATCTCCAGCCCAGGGGATCCAGTGGATTCCTCCAGGAGAGAAGGCTGTTTGGGGCTGTGCTGCTCACAGTGATGTTATTTCTGTTACAGAGATGCCGTGTGGTGACTCACTGCAGTTGGCTTCCCATGGCCATGCTGCTGCTAGATATGGGATCCAGTGCTCTTGCTTAGTTACTGCTGCAGGACAGCTACTCCTCTATGGATTTTCTTTCTTCCATTGAACATTTTGATGCACAGGGTTTGTGAAGCTTTGCTTTCTGTCCTCTCCATGGCTTCCCTGACAAGAGATGCTTTGTCCCTGGAAAAATCTATAAGGAATTCCCATAGAATTTCCTAATCTTTCTCCATTCAGTACAGCCAGACACTTTGTGTTTCAGGGAAATAGGATTCCCATATTTATGTGTAGAGACCATGCCATTAATATTTCTCACATTGCTTTGAGACTGTATAACAATTTCAAAGATTAGCCCTTACGTTGCTCCTGGCTGTGGCTGATGAACTGGTCATCTCTACAGGCAGTAAAATATTACATTTTACAAGAGTCAGAAAGTCTCTTCTGTAAGTGTAACAGAGATAGAGAGGTATACTTACCCTATCTCAAATGCCGGAAGAGTGCAAGGAGGAATGAGTTCCATTGGTGACTGTAGAGCAATACATCTTTCACACCGAGGCATACTAAATTATATTTTGCATTTATAGTTTCAAGCAGTCATTATTTTTTCTCACCTTGTATTTCATAGGAAAGGTTCCCTCCATTTCGCTTTGAGAAAGCCTACTTCCAACCACTGCTTTTATTTATTTATTTTCACTTCAGAGCCAATATTCTTGTCTCTGAGTTTGCAAAGCTGAAGGCTCTGCCTGTTTCATGTCAAAATGACAATGGAAAACATGATATAACCCCCTCCAACAACAACCGTTTGTTGGCTTTAGTTTGGATAAACTTCAGCTCTGGGACTTCTGGCTTTGTTTAGTGAAAGTACAGCAAAAGAGATTCCTTTCAGATTAGCTAAGAGACTACTTCCATTTTCCCTCATTTACGTCAAACCCTTCATTTAAACATGAACTATCAGAATAGGAACGGTACCTCCTTTAACAATGTCTGCATATTTTTGTCTTGCTTTGATTCACACAAGTACTCCATGAAGAAATGTTTGCCAGGGAGGAGAAAGCATGCACAGGACATTGAACAGGAAGAATGTGATGATAATGGAAAGATATATATTTTAAGGCTGAATGTGTTTTGTTATTTTGAAAGCCTAGGCTTTCTCTTACAGCTAAAGGGGCACCCAAATGACTCTCAAGAAATGGAGGACGTGACTTTTAGATTTAAGACTTTAGCTGAGTTTGTACCAGAATGGCCTTCAGCATAACACAAAGCTATCCATGGCCACAGGAAACCCATCCCTTTCGGCTGCTGGTTTTCTCTTTCAGTCACTGTGTATCCCACCCTGGAGGGTGGCACAGGCACCTCTGCTCTCCTGCCAGGCCACAAAAGATTTCCTTCCATGTGCAAAACTTCTGTGGGCTGCTATGGTGGCTTCAGGCACCGCTTTATTCCCAGCCCCAGCACTGTGAAGGGCAGCAGAATCACAGGAACACCCCATGCACATTTGCAGCAATTCAACACTGGCAGTTCTTGGAAAACTTCTGGACATAAGTAGTTCCCACTGAAATTCCCCGCAATTCATGCCCAGTGACCAATCAGTGCATTAGCAGACTGTCTGCTGCAAGCATCTCTTTACCTCTCTTTCCCTTTGTGCTGCTTCTTCTCTCTCTTTTCTTCTGTCTTCTTCTCTCTCTTTTCCTTCTCTCCATTTTCTTTTAGGAAGAGAGGCAAGGGCAAAACTGCAGCTCCTTTTTCAAACAGACACAGGAGAAACAATTGCTCACCCGAACACAGCTAATGGAAAATATGGGAAGCATTGCTCATTGTTCCTTTGATGTTCAGTCTAATAGCCACGCTGAGAATCAAAAGAGAATGAACTACATCCCTATGCTTTCCTTTGGCTATAAGCAGCAAAAATAGAATATCTTGGAAAACACTTCTATGTTCGTGAGAGGCTCTTTTAAAAAAATTTATATTTTTTGTGTGTTTGGCTTTAAATCCACTGTATGGTGTTTGCTTGTTTCCCTGCAGAGCAGTAGTCATTCTGTGCCAGCTATTTAAGAGAAGAATGTCCTAGTGAAAGCAAACAATAGGCTGTGTAGTGGGAATTGCAGATCTTTGAAAAGAGTAATTGAAATCTGCTCAGACATTTCGAAGATTCTTTGCACAATATTCTAAGACTGTTGGTGGCTTAGTCATTAGCAGGGTGGTCCTCTTTGTAGATCTCTCTTTTTTGTATGAACAGAATAGCATAAATATGGAGGGGGGAAAAAAAAAAGAAAAAGGAAAGGAGAGGCATTCAAGTTCAACTGATTCTTTTCCTGTTAGACCAGCTGAAGAGAGAAAGAGCAGTGTAAACTTCTTTCAGTGAAGAATCAAAAAAAAGTACGGAGCCTCTTCATTTATCAGGTGTTCTCTGGCTCAGGCTCTTCCACTCATACCTTTTAAGGACTCTGGCAGATAAACTCTGGTAGATCTGGCTGTGTCTGCTGAAGATGTTCTTGCCCTCTTCTGCTACGCGGCGCTGTTTATTCTCACCCTGTGCCAGCAGGCGTTGTTGCTGCACAGAGCAGGGAGAGCTAACTGTGTGCCAGGCTTCAGGCAGCCACTTCAGTAGCAATGCTTCTGACCTCTGATATTAATAAAAAGTCAGCTCTGTGCTTGCAGGCTCTTTACCACACCGAAAGTGTGGATTTCCACCTGACACGGGAATTAGTTAGGAAGATCCTTAGGTCTTCATGCTTGAAAAATAGGCATAGAACTTGATACTCAAAAGTGGCCCAAAAATTAAGAAAGTTGTCTTTGGTACCCTGAGAAAACCCTCACAGTAGTCATTTTAGTAGCCTTAGGAAGTTGACAATAAGAACGTTGTATCCAGTGTACAAATAGCCATTTAATATCCTCTATGAGGCAGATTAAGAAGAATTTCAAATACTGCCATCTGTATCCAACAAACTGTCCAAAATGGATGTGGGGTGAATTAGTACAAACTGGAATAAGGAGTGAATGAATACAAACTGTTTTGCAGATGCAACTAGGCTAACAATGCTCTGTGCATTCAGAATCCGCCCCCCCTTCTGAATTACAAATACCTTTAATTTATTGGCAGCCAAAGATATGATTCTTTTCTTTAGACAATACGCCAGAGTTCTTTAATCCATCACTGGAATATGAAATACAAGAACCAAACCCTTCATTTACTTCCAACTTCTGAAATTACAGGGAAATCAGTAAAATTGTGCAGGGAGTTGTGTTAGTGTAGAATTTGACCCCCTGCTGCTTTACTCATCTCTGATGTAGATTCGCTATGGCCATGGAGTTATATTGGGGCTGACTTTGTCCAACATATCTGAAAATATAAAGGATATTACCATACGTACTATACTGCATTGTAACATTTCCCATCTGTTTCAGTCGCAGGAGAGAAGCATTGAATCAAGCTGATTTCTTCCAAGACAAACCACAGAAATGGCATTGCATAAAATTGTTAGCCCTCTCACTGAGCTAAGGGGAAAGATAAGATCATGTCCCACTTGAATCTTTAATCACCTGATAAAAATTGTTTTAATTACAAAGTTAGGCAATGAAAACCAAAAATCATACATTTTTTCCCCTCGCAGCCTTTGGGTTTTGTCTTGTGAGAAGCTTAAAGTATCCTGAATTAAGTAGTTATAGTTCAGTGTTTTACACGAGGTGCTATGTAGAGCAAGCTGTACCAATTACCAGTTTCAATGGTTCCTTTTCACTTAGTGGCTCAGAAGCTGAATCTCTCTTTCATGATGCTTTGGATCTGTCAGACTGGTTGTACAGTCTGGGAAACCTGCTTGTACACAATGACTTTTCCAGTTTTTCTTTATTCTTGCCAGGACAGATCTACTGCAAGAAATGTTGCAAAGAACTCTCCAATGTTATAAACTATTCCTGGTCCTTGCTAAAATCAGAAATGCAGAAGTATGTCTTTGAGATATACCTTAGGGATATTTTTTTTAAAAGTTCTGACAAAATGTGCTGGATTTTGGTAAATTTTTCCACTTAATTGATCCTAATAATATTGACCATGAAGCTATTATTTTTCTTTAGAAATATGTTAGGCCGACTTCTTATGGAATAAAATTGGCAGTGTTCATATGTTCAAGTGTTCAAAATTAAGATTACTTTGACACTTGGACTCTGGCTGTAGAAGTCTTCATTGACTGCCCAAGGAGTGGGCAGGATGTATGTTTAAAGAAACTAATAAATTCATAAAATCATCAGTAATCACATCAGACCTTGAATTTATGTCAGTTTCTGCTTGGTTTAAGACACAAGTCTTTGTGCCATTTGGCATCATTCACTCTGAAGACAAGAAGCACATTAAAATCAGGTTAGTGCAGAGTAGTGAGAATTTATGCCAGTGCTACAACTAAATAGCCACAAATAAAGTGATTGCAGCCTGCTGCTTATTTTTAGAGTGACACCAAATGGCACAAAAGGTGATGTGCCAAAAAATACTGTAATGTAAGAACAGAGGGAATGGAAAAATCTCATAGGCATTTTACCAATAATAGGAATAGTGACTGAAAAATTATGCAATGGTCCCTCTAAAAGGCATTGAATGCACTGAATTAAGATTAAATACTTACTGTGTGTCCTGCTCTAATGCAAATGGTTACCCTTATTAAAAGGTTTGGCCTGTCAGGCACTGAAGACCTTCAGTTCCCACCAGAATAATTAGAAGTTGATGTTCTTTAGGTCTGATCCAAAGCCCAGCAAAATCAAGGGAAGTTCTGATCAGGCAGTGCTTAACCTTCATCAGGAATAAATTATGCACATTCTGCAGGTTATAGCAAAAGAGGTCTATCGCTACTAAAAAGACAGAAGTATAAATATAATTGTCTGAGTTACAGAGTCAACCTGTTGAGAGAGGTCTTTGGAGAGGAAGACCCAGAATAACATCTCAGTAGAGATGGTCATTCAGGAATATCTTCCTCCCTTAAAAAAACAATTTAGGCCATGATGTTGCTGAGGAATAGCTAACAACAAAAGGAGTATAACCATCCCTTGCATCTATCAGATGTTTTTTCTCAAAATGACTTTTATAAGTTCAGAAACAGGTATAACAATTGTCTAGGCAACCCCAAAAAAGAATCAAGGTGACAGACATACAGCCATCTGCTCTATCCTGCCCCTTGTATGACTCAGTTTGAAATGAAAGTTCTGCCAAAAACAACCCCCACCAACTAAACAAACAAAAAACCCCTTCTTGCACTTTGTTTTCCTGTTAACAATTTTGAAACAAGAAAACTCTTCTGCCATTGTTTTTCATGCTGGACACCAGCTGAAGCCAGTGGGGCTGTTGTGTAACATCGCTGATGGGATATCGCTGATCCCTATTTCAAAGCAACGCTTATGTGGCAGGGTGACCTTTAGAAGCTGCATGAAGAACATCATTCAAGGATGTCACCATGCGTGCCTGAATAGAGAAACATAAATGGTGAGACAGAACAATGTGACAGATTCAGCCACTTTAGACCACATTACCTTTGAGAAGAACAATAGCCCTCTGAAGATAAAGGAGAAAAATTAACATAAATCACACTTTGAAAGATTAGGAAAAAGCCAATAATCTACAAGGAAAATAGAGGCATTTTGTGTTTTACTTGATAGCAAATATGCTATAAGGATATTTTTTAATCCTGATATTTCTAAAATTTCTAAAAGCTGCAGAAAGGTTGCAGCATTTGGAGCTTATAAAGATGAATGAAGGGAACAAGCAATGATTTGTTTAAAATGCAAATACTTCTTTGTACCAGTGCAGGCCTGGAGTATTTTCCATTTTGTAATCTGAAAGACAGATTGGGTGAGTCTCAGAGCAAGGACAGTTTGGCTACATGGCATAATGATCCTTTGCCTGAGAATCCAGTCTCTTCTATACATTGCCAGTGAAACAGTGCATGTCTCCTTTCCACAATAACTCTGCCAGAGAAGTACAGTATTATGATTAACTAGCATTCTTTCATGCTGCTTTCTCTTTCTTGCTGTGCATCTGAGTGAAGAGGAAAACGTCTAGGACTAGCGCAGTGGCAGAACTGTTCAAATGCCAGGTTTTTTGGCAGATGAGCATCCCTAGAAGTAAGAAAGCTTCAGTTTCAGTCTGAAAGCACAGGATGCATGCATCCTTTTTGGTGTGAAACTTGGGAGATCTGTGAACCATTCATTCATACTCCTTTTCCATTCCACCCAATAGCAGTTCTTCCTCCTACAGGACATGGAGTAGGAAAGGATTTTTAAGATGGACCCACTCTGATTTTTCAAAGCCTGCATTTAAGTGTTTTATCAATTGAGGTGTCAAGCCTTACAAAATATTACATCAGTGCCATTAAATCTGAAAATGTCCTAATAGGTAAGTATGCCCAAACTGGCCCTTGTGTCTTCATGCACCGTGTGAAATGGATTCGATTAATTAGCTGGTTGTTTTAAGACAGTTCCAGCTGAAAGAATGTCTGTAGGCCTTGCAGTTGAAAAAAAAATCTTGTTAAACCATTTCTTTTCTTACATTTTCATTTTTTTTTCCTGACTCTTATGAAACAGACACTATTTCAGACTTTTCGAGTACTCAGCACTTACCTGACAGAAGAACATGCGGACAAACCAGGCCATTCTGGCTCAGCAAGCCAATTACTTCATTATGAGAGTCCGTTTGTTTCCATTACTGTTCACAGGATGGAACGAGCATGTTTGATTTTCTTATAAACATCATCATAGTACCAGGCAGGGAGCCCAAACCATTTGCTTCAAGGTAGACGCTGTGGCATTCTTTTCTGCTCAGTAAATGGAAAGCAGCAACGCTGCAGACGCTGGGATGGATTCCTCCATCTACTCCAGCGTAAGGGAGAATTGTAGCATTTCCATTGCAAATGAACAACAGATCTCCTTTCTACTTTGTCCTTTGGTTAAACAATGTATAAAACAGTGCTGGAATACACAATAAATAGATGTATTTGCTATAGAAGAAATGTAAAAACACTTTTTGAAGTAACCATCCTGTAAAGCAAATGACCAAAACCAGGTCAGAATAAGAAAGCACAAGCTTTGTACAGTTAAAAATCCATAAAAAGCAACAGAAAGACCCTTCTTAGCTTCAGCAGACTTTGGATCCAGTCAAAGTTAGAGGGAAGGCCTCCTTCATCTCAGTGCTTTAGCCTTTACCAGATTCACTTTAAATAAGAGCAAAAACTGTTTGCTTGACTCATTTTGTTTGTGATCAGATTCTCACAGATCAAAGCTCCTCAGTTTTGCTTCCCATGCCATCATCAAGCGGCTGCTGGAGGATTGTGAGTCACCTCTGTGTGGACTATTGCCCTTTCTGAGGCAGAACAAGACAAGTTCAAGATGTTCTTGAATTTCAAACCGTTTAGTCACATCTGCAAATGGGATATATGAGCCTGCTACTAATGGAATAGCTGGACATTTGCTTTGTCCAAAGTGGAAAAGCCTGTGGTTTTTGAGGATACTGTTAGGAGATTTTTTCCTTTTGCAATATAACTGTGATTAAGTCATGATCACAGTGCTTGCACAAATGCAAAGCCAAAAGCAATTGCAAAACAGGTCAGCTTCTCAACTCGATAACAAATTCCCATTCACCTTACTGGAATCGGGATTATGTCCCATATGACATCTGTCATCCTTCAGGCCCACAATGACCATATTTGTTTTCCCCTGTACACATTTGGGCTCTTTTATGTACCACACTTATAGGTCCTTTGAGACTAGATGGTGATTTTCCTTTCAGCTTTCCCTATTGGTCTGCTTACATACAGCTGCTAGTCTGCTTAGAAAATGGGAAATAATTCAAAACCAGCATATGACAAAGATTGTGTTGCCTTTTTTACTTTTCTTCACTTTTTAGGCTGGTCCAGGGAAATGCTGCTCACAGGAAAATCTTTAAAAATGTGAATGCTCAGTAAACAGCATAAATGCAAAGTTATTGAGGCTTTCAAATATTAAACTTTAATGTTTTGTACAATGAATTGGAGATTGACGCAGCTTCCAACAAACTATTGCAATAACTGCCATAGAAGTGAAGTGCTGTATAGCCACCATATTTAGGGCTTTGGGAAGAAGAAGAAGATTTTGCATTGCCACAGGCGAATACTGTTGAGTTTTAATATTTTTTTAAATCTTAGGCTAATATATATGTTTAGGAATCAATAAGAAAAGCTGGCTAAGGCAAGTATGTGACTGTTTTATTGCAAGTCTAGAAATAGGCAAGTCAGCTTTTTTACAGCCTTATTATTCCTATATGTTACTTAGCACAAATCAGCTTTCCAAAGGATTTTGGAACTAACAGTTAATCTTTATGAGCATTGCAAAATGCATTATGTCATAACATGCTGACACACAGATCTACATCTGAGCACAGAGGGGGTGTCTCGAACAGACTAAATCTTCCCAGATGTAAGTTTCCTTTGGAAGCCTATTTAATACTTTCATTCTGCCAAAGGCCGCAACGATTTTCATTGCAGCTCTCCTAGCTTATTTCTTAATCCATTTAACAATGTCCAGAAAGTTAGAAGCAAATATGAGTGTCGTTATATCCAGATGTCTGCAATTTTTTCTTTTCTTTCTGTTAAATGTTGCCATCTACTGTAGAATAACTGAATGACAATCTTGTGAAAATGCAGAGAAATCTGCTTTATTTTCTTATTACTGTAAAATTATGTCAGTCATTTTGTGACACATTTTAAATTTCCATGATTTTCATCAATATTGTTGACTAAAATATGGAAAGGTGAGTATTCGCCATGTGAAAAATTGGTCACTGAGAAAAGCCTCTGCTTCAGAAAAGAACAGCTGTCTTGAAAACAGAATCTTTTCTAACCAGCAGTGCAAAAATATGGGAAAGATGGCCCTTTTCTGTTCCCCATTTGAGCTGTCCTCTTCACTGTAAGGCAGCAGGATCACATCTCTGGAAATAACAAAACAACAAAAAAAAAATTAAAGAAATGAAGCGAGGATGAAGAAAAAAATGACATATGAAAATGCAAATTCTTGGATATGAATTTCCTAGTGAATAAGAACCCTGCTGTCTTAAACACATAATTAAAAAAAATTGTGGTTTTGAAAGGATAAGAGAGTGATACCGAGAGCTGAAACTCTGAATATTAAAAATAATCAAACATATCTTACAGGTACAGAAGTGTGTCTACACTATGCCTTTTTTATATGTGTATGCAATTCATATAACTGTACATTACATATGCACACAGTAACAGTATTAATTCTTTTAGATCTGTATCATGGTACCTTTATTTAACAATTATGTATAAACTATGTTTTGCACTAAACTAAAGAAAAATCATCTCTTCCCGTCCTCATTATGTTTGTAAATGAGAAGGACGTTTTAACCTGTGGATCTGGGAAGCGCTTAAGCAGAGAGACAGCTGAGTACATCACTCTCAGGTGAAGTGGACCTACCCCCACCCATGCTCTCTAGCGTGTATCCAGCCAGCTCCTTTTAGACGGATAACAAGCTCTAACCTCCTTGGTAGCTTTGATGGTATTCTGCCTCCCACAGTATACTGCTTTCGAGGTCTTTGTGTATACAGCAAACCACTCGTACACTGAGCTACTCGGCTTTTGCCACTTTATAATTCAGGTTTTTTCATGAGTCATTAGAGAGACTATAAACAAGATTTCATTCATAACACTGCACTTCTCATTTTTAAAATACATTTCAGCCTTTTTGTTTGTCAGGAAACATTTGTCATTACTCTTGTCAAGGCTGGGCAGTTTGGTTTTTTCCTAAGTGCCTGGTTTGATAAAGGAGGAGAATGTTTCTTGCAGAAACAGTCAGCAATTAATTAAGCAGAGAATCAGCTTATTTACCTTGGATCCACTGACATGATTCTGTGGCGTGAGAGCTGGGAAACCAAGCAACTTTTTTAGAAACTAAATCTAGGTTGGCAGACTAAGAAGGGATGTCGAGATCCTCTTCAGAGGTGGTGGCTGTTAGGCGGTGTCCTTTGAAGCAGCATCTGATGTCGTGACCCAGTGTCATGGTGGGTGTGAGGAAGATGCTGTCCTGGAAATAAGAAGTTCTTCTCCACCTCTCTTGTGCAGGATCTGAAGTTTCTGGTGAGGCCCAAAAGGTGGAGAAGCGAAGGGAAAAGGAAAAAGTGAATTTCCAAGTGATAGAAAATGTCTGTGGGGGATTAGTTTTCATATGCCACTGGAATGTTTTAGATTTTAAGATTTTTTTGTGTTGTCAAAGAAAGGTAAAATACTAGCTCCCAGCCTGATATCAGGCACAGGAAAAAATGTTGGCTTGAAAGTGTCTGAAAAGGATTTTTGAAGCTTTTTGCATCTTGTTGTTGTTCTAATCAAGCTGGTGGTCAAAACCAACTCTTAACCATAAGTAATGTCAGCCTTGACAAGTCAACATTTTCCTGTTTGCTTCTTTTATAATTGAAGTGCAGAAATAACACAAGTTGGTGTACACAGAAAGCCTGTGGTAGGGTTGGAATTGGGAAAAGAAGCCTCCTGTCCCATGCAGTGCCCTGCTCCGAGATCCCCACTCTGGTTCTCCACTCAGTGAGCCAGGAGGTCTTGGATGTCTTCCCCATTGCCCTGACAAAGCTCGTACACGGAGGTGATGAATTTCATGGATGACATAGAGGAAGAAGTTGGGTTAATATGGACAAGGAAAAGCACCTGAGTGAGACACTGGGAAGGGAACAGAGCCTGAAAAACTAAGCTCAGTTGAGTACATGGCAGTAAAGACGGTGAACGGTTCAGGTACAAAAGACAAGAGGATTCAGGGGAGATGAAAAGGGATGTTATGTGTTATGGGAAAGATGAAACCAAATAGAGAAAAAAGGGACTGAAGCAGAAGCAGCATGAGAAAAGAGGAAACACGTCCAAGTGTGTACCATGCTAAAGAGCATGGGTGTTTGTATGGAAACAGATACCCACAAATACAGAGAGAAAGAAAAACAAAGAATGTAAAGAGAAAAAAGAGACCAGTGTGCTAACGCAGTAGTGGAAAAGAGAAAAAATGGAGATGAAAGATGCCACATGTGAGACAAGAAAAAGGGACTGCATAACCCATAGGAATGGACTGCACTGTAAATTTGGACTCAGTCTTGTACTACATAGTTATGACAATTACAACAATTTGATGACATTCAGAATTTTCTGCCTGGAGCCAGTGGTAATTTTAATGTCAGAGCTTCGAATTACATCTTTTGGAATTTTTTTTTTCTTTTTGACAGGTCATGTGTAATAGGTAACTTATTCTGATATTAAAGATTTAAGGATGATGTAGGTACACAAATAGCTCTTTCTCTGGAATTTTGTGTTTGTAAACCGAATTATTTTGAATTATTGATGGGAAAAAATCTTATTCCATTATTCAAGACATTCACTGATACTTATATTTGCAATCTGAGACTTCTAATAACTTCTACAAAACTTGCAAGGAGCTTGTCTAACTTTGTAGTGTTATTTTGCTACTGGTTGCTTAAATGACTGGGCTTTCTGGATCTTGTTTCTCTAAGAAAATACAAATCCAAAATGTAATGTTTGAAGCTGGCTTTCATCAGTCTCTTCAAATTCATTATCTACAACAAATTTGATCAGTAGAATAGCTGTTGGAAGGAATTCACAAAGCCATGAATATTACAGATGAACAATGTTTTTTTCTGAAAATACAGACACTTGTAACATCTGAGCGGGCCAGATGACACATTAGTTGCAAACCATTTGGGCAATTAATGTGAACATTCTTTTAGATCTATTGCATACATTGGCTTTCAAAAAACACTCTGAAAACACTTGGTGCTAGCTGTTAATGCAAGATGCTAGCGACAAGAGTTCATGCTGGACAGACGGCTTATTCCACATCCATGTGTAAGTGCTCATGTTGGCACAGGGGGGCCAATGATACACTTGTTTGAGAGACTTGGCACGGTTGCTTTTTAGCTGCAGCAGAGAATTCAATTGCTAATTACAGAGTAACTCAGTCTGACACTAAAATTAGTCGAGACAGAAGATTATCACATATTTAATTGGGCTTTGGATCAGCTCCAGGAGGTTTCCATTGATGTCTATTTATAGATTCAGAGCAGACTCTGCAACTAATGTAACAGATCCTCCCAGTGTCTGAAGAGAACTATTTAGTCTTTTACTTCACGTGCATAAACTATATTACAGTAGAAAACAAAACAGACTATCCAACAGCTTTCACGTTATTCATCTTTGATTTGGAAAACACATTTGAAATAATATTGAACACTATTTTGTCTTTCTTTCCAGTCGCAGGATGTACCCATCTTGGGCAGGTTTATGCTGACAGGGATGTTTGGAAACCAGAGCCATGCCAAATCTGCGTGTGCGACTCGGGATCTGTTCTCTGCGATGACATCCTCTGTGACGATCAGGAGCTGGACTGTCCCAACCCAGAGATTCCCTTTGGAGAGTGCTGTCCAGTTTGTCCACAAATAACACCACAACCTACAACAGTAAGTTTGTTCTCAATGTCGTTACTTTGGTGTTGTTGTCTTCTTGGTCCATGTCAACCTCAATTCATTTTCTTTTAGATGCTTTTAAACACTTTTGATTTAAATGCTAAGCTTGTCACTTTCTGATGCTAAGCAAATACTTAGGATGGGCAAATTTTGCCAAATCAAATAAAAAAACAGCTTGAACTTTCACAGAGTTTTATCTTTTTTTTTTTTTTTTTTTTTTTGTGAAATTCAAGAATACTTCTGTATTCTGTCAGAGAATTGGTCCCAGATCTGATAAAATACTTGTTAGTGCTTTGGGCTATGCAGCTGAAAGCATGAAGTCCAGTTTTACGTAGACAACAAGCACAGATAAATAGTACAAAGGGACAGAGGGCAGCAATTAGCCATTACATTTTTCATTTTACAGAGAAGCATAGGAATAATGCAAACAGCTTATTTGTTGACTGCATGCTCCATCTGTATCCATGAAACTAATGCCAACACAGAGTTAAAGAAAGTTAGACAATTTTCACAGCATACTGCAAGTGTGCATTTCTTATCAACTCAATTCCACATCATCGCAGAGTAAATTTCCTTTTGCAGAGTTATTGCTGACTTAATGCCGTGTAAAGGAAAGGTGATTCAAGCCCTATATCTCTAATTTATCACCATCTTGTTTATAGCCACCAACATTATCTAAACCAGTTGCAGCAACTTAACCTCAGGAAAATCAAGAATGTTAGTGCATGCCAAGTCCCCTGCCTAAACTGCTTCAGTGGGTGAGCCAGCTATACTGAGCTCTAAGGTTATCTGAACATTTCATCTTTGTTCAAGATCCATGAGATTCTGTTAAAGTACACAGATTCCCACAGGCACATTGAAGATTCTTATCCAGAAGATAAGAGAGTGAGAGAGATGTGTATATGGAAAAGAAAGGGAGATGTACTTCTGCAGCTCTATGGTATATCTGCTTAAACATGAAATGTCATATAGAAATACGTCACCTAGTTTTAGTTTCACCACACTAGCACAACTGTACTGCTTCCAGGATTACCTGAGCTACTTCACTGGACAGTTTTAGAGGTATAAACAAGTGATGCATACAAGCATGCTGGAGTTTTAAGCACAGCTCCCTTTCTTGTTGAGTCTAGAGACTCTTAGCAGTTCTGTGGTTCCTGGTAATAAACAACATGTCGACTACTTCCTCCATCCTCTGTCTTAGATATCTAAGAGTTTGGTCAGCCCACTGGAAGCTGTCCTGCTGACCTTGGATGGTGTATAGGGAAATGTGGCCTTGAAAGATCCAAGGTAATTTCAGCTGAATATTCTTTGCTGCCACTAGCAGCTGAATACATAAAAACTGATTTGAACTTTAACTGAGAATCCAGATAGTAACATGTAACTGAATTATTATTTGCAAAATAAATAAATTGGAGGAGTAAATCTGAGAAATTAAAATTAGCTACATTATCACACTTAACATGCTGGATTGAGAAGGATACAAGAAAACTGCCCCTTACAGCTTTCCACGGTGGACTTCTGTCTCCATTGTACTCAATGGCAAAGCTCTACTGACTTCATTAGTGCCATGTTTTTGCCTACAGGAGAGGTGTAGCTTTATGGATGAACCATGAAAATACAGACGAAAGACTGACCAAAAACCCCACAGCTTTTAAATATACTGTATAAGAATAAATGGAATTCATTTGATAAAACTATATTCCAATGTTTAAATGTGCTTTCCTCTTGTTTATATATATATATATTCAGTTTTCAGTTTTATTTTGATTTTCTTTCTTAATTTAATTACTTTTCCTTTTTTTCTAGACTCCTTCAGCAGTTGCCCGAGGCCCCAAAGGAGACCCTGTAAGTGTGGCTTTTTTTTTTCCCAAGGAAACTAACCAAATCAAGAGCCAATTCCTGTAGTGCTATATATCCCATTCAAGCTGCTGAGATATCCAGCTTTCATTGATGTCTGCACTGTCTGCAGGACTGTGCCATGTACTTATTTTCAGGTAGCCCTTTCGCTTCAACAAAACTCTCAGAAATTTAAACTGGAAAAACAGAGAGAGAGAGAGAGAGAGAGAGAGTTTAGTCCAAATTGTATTACGTTTGTTATTTTTCTTCCCAGTAGGCAAAAAAAAAAAATATGGACTGCACTAGCAGTATTAATTTTAGATTCGGGAATTGACCTGTTTAATATTTCTAGTGTGTTCGATCAAATACCCGCTGCAATAAGACTCCAGCAACTAAGATGTATTTCCATGTGTGAATTTTGTCTACTATGTCTTTCCTGAATGTTCAGTTGCGGTCTTAGCTATGTTTAACAGAGAACGTTTCCCATCACAATGACACAGACTTTGTTACAAATGGAAGGATTTGTCCTGCAATGCCCTTGCAGTTGGAGGCAAGTGCTGATGTCTGTATCTGCTCTGTTTGTGTCTTTGCAGGGTTCTCCTGGAGTTCCAGGCAGAAACGGTGCCCCTGGCCCTCCAGGACAGCCAGGTAGTCCTGGAGCTCCTGGCCCCCCCGGGATCTGCCAGTCGTGTCCCAGTATAAACGGAGGTGTAAGTCATCATTACGTTCAGCTTCTACCTTGTTGTTCATAAGCATAGAAAGCAGAACTGTAGGCACCTAGCCTTTGCACCTTCACACGTGCTTTGCTTTCAGTGGCATCTGTCTCTCATTTGTGCCTTTGAAAAACACAGCTGAGTAGTAGGTGGGGTTTTGTTGTTGTTTTGGGGTTTTGTCCACAAAATTTGGCTGGAGTGCAATTAAATCTCTGCCTTATCTTATTTTTTAAAACTTTTGGAGCCAAATCTGATGAAGGACTTACATAACTCAGAAATAATCTGACCAGAAAGAGTGCAGGAGGAAGTATGTCCCCTCAGGCTCAATGGTTAGGGAACTCTCTTGCTTTCCTATATTTTACCCAATGCATGTTTAATAAAGAAACATTCCCAGGAGACTAGATTGAAACACAGGTCCTCTGCTTGCAGAGAAGTGCCATGTAAGTACTATTTGTCATGCTCCTGCTTTATTTCTGGACGACTGAATTGTGAATTCTCTTCTGAAGCGTTGGGCGGACTCAGCAAGAGAACTAATTTTAACTAAAGTTTCTGTGCAGTTGGATTTGTTAAGGGAGCTGAGCCACAGCTAGTGCTTAGAGATGGCATTGTCTCCCATGCAATCGAGCAAGCCTAGCTTTACAAGATGGGATTGCATTAGCACAAAACTGTTAAAAATTCTATGCTAATACAATTGCTACTTTTGAACATAGGCCACTGTTTGTAGCTTCCATGTATGTTTCCCACTCCCAGGTAAGCCAAAAACTAAGGAAAGATGCCTTGGTCTTATTTAATTCTGAAAGGGAATTGCATGTGAAGGACTGAGCTTCTGGGAGAGGTACCCACGGATCAGTTAACCAGTCTCTATGGACATCACAATAACATACCAAGAGAGCTACTGGGTTTGGGTTGGCAGATGCAGACACAGGAGGGGATGACAGGCTGAATTAGTCACCCACTCCAACACAGTATCAAAGATGCGCTGTTGAATCCTGACGAGAAAATTGGTATCGGTAGCACAGGAATCTTCTGGTACCTGGTCAGCAAAGGAGCTGGGTCCACAGTGGCTTGGGTTATCAGGTAGAACACTGCATGTATTCGACCTTTCCTGCTCAATCACCTCTGTGCCATTAATGCATAAACTACATTAATGCCATGTTATTCAACTAAGTTTGCTAACATCTGCATAATAAAATCAACACATGCCAGTTAAGAGGTTTACATGGGAATTCCTTGAAAAACTGACTTTTATAGTTTTCTTTTTTTTAAACAGCATTTTAAGTAAATGTGTGTGTCAAAGAAGCTATCTGCTCTCAGAAAGGCCCACAGGACATGTTTTCACTCCATGCCTTGGACTGAGCTTCCATTTGTTTCAAGATAAATTGTCAAAAGCATTGAGGCTTGGCTGCTTGGGCTCAAAAGTGATGATTGTATTTGAATTATTTGGAGTGACATAGTGAACGGGAAGGGAGAAAGGGAAAGATGGAAAATGGCATTAGGAAAAAAGTGTAACACTCAGTTTTCTGAGATGTGTAAGTTCCCATGCATGAGGTAAAAAAAAATTATTTGTAATTCAGGGAAGGACAGACTTATATGTATTATATGTAAGAGATTTTTTGCTATAAAATACTCTGAGACATTCATTAGTCACAGGTAAAAGAAATGAGGAGACTAATAATAAGCTGTTAAGCTGTTGCATTCAGAAATGAAGAACTGTGCAACAGAAAATATTTCATCAATTTCCTTGAGTGACAACTAAGGCCAACAGAAAAGAGGCTGATAAAGAAAATGGGGGGGAAAGCTTAAAAGGAGTCAAACAGGAATGAAAAAAGGAGAGAGAAAGGCAATTTTTTGGCTCAGCTGAGGCCCAGCTGTCAAGATGAAAACTGGATGCACACAACATAGGGAGCTAACGTTACCATGACCATAAAAGAAAGATATTGGCTGGGCTTCTCTTATGGATGATTTAAAAATATGGCAGCTATGTGTCAAACAAGTACTACTCAATAGATACAAATGAGTTATTTCCATACATTTGCCATACCAATGTAAGAAAAGACTTATTTGATTTGTAGCAATCACCTGTTTTTCTTTTTCTTTCTTTTTTCTTTTTTTTTTTTTGTTTCTTTCTGTTCTTCTCTATTTCTTTTACAGAGTTTTTCTCCACAGTATGACTCCTATGATGTGAAGGCCGGTCCAGGTGGTATCGCTTACCCACAGGCCATTGTAAGATGATATAGCCTTTTTTCTGTCCTTTCTTTTTTTTTTAAAGAACAAATTTTCTGCTTGTAGATTATACCTTGGATGTGTATGTACCCTGATTTTAATTTAACAAGATAAGTTTTAATTTAATTGTTGCCTGCAAGTGGAATGAGATGTAAGGCAGCAGTTTACTTGGCAATATCATTCTAGAAAGTAACTAGAGATTATCTGGGGTTTTTGCCTTTTCTCTCTCTTTCTTCCTTTTCTTACCCTCTTTCCTTTTCTTACCTTCTTTTTCCTAATCTCTCTCTGATTCACTTTCTTACACTACCTAAGCATTTATCCCTTTCTCCCTTCCATACCCTGCTCATTTATCTGCTTTGGTATTCTGCTGCTAATTGCTTCCACCCCTTCTGCCACTTCTTTACATCTTCCACTGTCCCTAATCTTCCTTTATCCATTCAGCAGGATCCTGTCTTTACTCAGTATGATGCTCCATACTTGTTTACTTTTCCACAACTCAAATTTGCCTGATAACGAGTGGGTAAACCCCTCTTATAATCTTTTTTTCATCCCAGAAGCAGTGAAAAACTTTTCACTTTTTCTTTTTACAATTGTAATTTTTTTACCCGCAGCTATTCAGACTGTGTACTAAGGATGCTGTATCTGCCTGCTAGGCCTGGCCCAAGCTTTTCACAGTTTTTTTAGTGAGATAAAGCATGGATTGCCTCAAAGAGTTATGCATGAGCTATGCTTCCTGTATAAAATAAAGTTAAATGTTGCACCTCATGATTTTCCTTTTAGGCACTAGGATTTAGAGATATTCGTCACCAATGACATGGAGTGTTCTTGATTCAGGCAATGTGCTATATAGAGGATGTGGTGAATTGCTATTATTTGAAATTGGCTGCTGCTTCATTAAGCGTAATCATTATTTTCAGTCCAATGCCGCATAACAAGGTTTGAGTATCATGTGTTGTAACATATCAAGGCAGTTCCAACCAAACGTGTTATTTCTCAGGGTTATTTCTCAGGGTTTCATCAGATCATCTTGTGAAATAAATTTTACTAATCATGACAGCTGTTTTTCCAGAAATCCAGTTCATTATTTTCTCACCTTTATTTTCATTTGTTTATTTGCTTGTTCATTATTGTTCATTATTGCTTGTTCATTTGCTAATATGATCATCCATGCATTGGTCTTCTTCAACCATCTGTTTTTGTATTTCTTTATTCTTTATTTGTTTTCAGCTCCTCACAGTTGTTGCCCACAGCTTATCACATCATCTATATTTTGCTACTTGATGTCTTAGTACGGGATGTGCTGAACCAGGCAGATAACCGAGATACCTTTCAGCTAACAAACATGGGTTTTGGCATTTTTCCTTGAGGTGCTTAGTGATTTCTTGCACTCTGATCCCTGACTTGGGTTAAAAAAATAATTTAATTGGGCACCCTAGAATGTTTTCAGCCAGAATTGTCTGTATGCTTTCAGGTCATATGTTCTTTTATATTGCATCATGCAATGCATGACTGTAAAGCCAGTAACAGAGCAGTTACAGGTGGATGTGACTAAACTCACTAGAACTAAATAATGTTTATCACTAACATTCCATAGATTAATTTATTTAGTAATTTATAAATTTAATTTATCGATTTTCAACTTAAACTTTCAATTTAAATAAATATCCAAACTGAAATAATTTGGAAGAGTAATAAAATTTAAAATGCCAGCTATAGCACCACCATTTGTCCACGGGTGGTTACCGTGCCTGGTATTTCCTCAGTCACGCATCTCTCCACTACTGTCTTCCCGGTGGCTTTCTACTGCTTGTAGACTGATGTTGTACTTTACATCTCAGTTTCTCTTTACTTGCTCATATTATCTCCACACATTGTCTTTGTCTCTTTCCACCAGTGCACGTATTCTAACTAAAATATGCTCATTTGTTCACAGTCTGGAGATGCTGGCAGCAAGCAAATGCTATACCTAACTATCAGTTTATCTCCTCAGTGTGCACCTTGAAAAAAATAACATCTTGTTTGTTTATAGCCATAAGTCTAATCGATTGATTGCAATTGATGAGTTGATGGTTCCAATTCATGCTAAGTGCAAGCTTCTCTTGTACCAAATGAGTTCTAATGATTAACAGTGAGG
Source organism: Platalea leucorodia (assembly GCF_965183815.1). Taxonomy (NCBI): domain Eukaryota; kingdom Metazoa; phylum Chordata; class Aves; order Pelecaniformes; family Threskiornithidae; genus Platalea; species Platalea leucorodia. The sequence goes on from NC_138827.1 coordinate 66,967,210, forward strand.
GATTGCTCATGGTATTCACACATTGAAGGCAATCTGATTTACCCAGACGCTAACTGCTCTGCCACTTGGTATACTTCTTGTCTTAGAAAATAGCAAATATTACAATGATTCTCTTTTTTAGACAAAACACAATCTGTGAACTAATATTAATGTAGTATATGTGTAGTGTAGTAGTATACTACGTATAGCAGTATAGTATAGCTATACTATGAATCTTGTATTGTCAAAATTGTGTTCCTGTAACATCTATAATACCTGACCTATTCTGTCACCATATGACAATATCCCATGAAACACATCATGTGCAATATTAAGCAATGGAATATACTGCCAGTACTGCAGCACACAGTGATTCTCATGTAATTCATATATTGCAATTGTTTTGGCTATATCAAACCCATGAAGAGTTTAATTCAACAAAAGCTTTTTTTAAAGAACCACATATAGCGGTAGTAAACCGCTGTGCTAATTTTCAAATGTTTTCTGTTTTGCAGTATCAAATGCTTTTGTGCTTGTTGCTACAGGAAGTAGTAATATTAGCATTCTTGCCAAATTGAGAATTTTCTTAATATTTTACTACCTTTTTACCAATTAAAATAAGGAATAGTATTACTGATTTGAGTTGAAACATACGTATATTGAGATTTCATCCTCTGAGTCCTTTGGCTAGTCCAGACATCATTTATTTTATATGGCTTAGTACTGTTAAAAGTTCGGAAAAGGTTTCAGTGGTGAAAATGCTTGCCTTACTGACAAGTAACAAAAATATGGCCTTAATTCAGTATACCTGTAAGTCCTAAGATGTCAAGGGTCAGAAACAGAGTTTATCATACAGAGTTCTTTTAGTGGGTTATATACATATATGCAATAAAGCTCCTGAAAGTAGGTGAGAAATTTTAAAATTAGTTCTAGGAAGCAAAATCTGGCATCAATAGACTAGCAAGCAAGTTTATTAGTACACTTTGGCTCCACCACTGAAAATGTAGGGTTAGGCTAATAAAGCTCAGTTACATGGCAGAGAAGCTGAAGCTTATTTACACTGTTTAACAAATTAAGAGTTCCAGTTATCTATCCTGCCAGTTTAGGTAGCTGAAAAGCTAAGCTGCAAGCATACTTCTGGGGTCTAGAGAAGTGGAATAGTGACTCAAAAGAAAAAAATTACAGCTTTGAAAAGATCTTGTTCAGTATGTTAGCTAACGCTGCAAAGAGAAGCCTTTTCTGAAGGAACTGTAGGTACCAGACAATGTTTTTAGGAATGTATATATACATACTGTTTCGTCTTTTTTACTGCACCAAGTGCATGTCACCATGGATTTTTCCCTGTGCTAATATGTAAAACTTTATTTCACAGTTATTGGTGACTCTTGCAACTACATTAAGCTTTATAGCTGTATTACATTAATATAATGACTATTTTTTAATCTACACTATAGACTGGCTTTCCAGGACCCCCTGGCCCCAGTGGCCCCCCTGGCCCACCTGGTCATCCAGGTCCCCCTGTAAGTAAAATCAATCTTTTCATTATCACCTCATTCTTTTATACGAGCCTCTCATTTTCTCTGTCATAAATATTAGGTACATTTTCAACTGATTAAATCTATGCTGAAGAATTTTATGGATAAATGTCACCTTCTATTAACTGGACTGTATCATCTATGCACCACCAAGTCTCAATGGCTGAGTGCTACATATTGTGCTTGCTTAGGTCCCTGTGGTCCCCTGCACTTTCTGCAATTCTGTGGGGTGTCAGCTAAGGTTGTCTTAAGACATGCCACTGCCCATCATCCTCTGTTAAAGTTCCCAAATGTTTATTCATACAAAAATTTTGCAGGAGATAAAGGAAAGTGGGAATCCTAATCCATGTTCCATGAACACACAAAGGCTCTGAGTTTTTTGATGTATGTGTCCTTTTAAAGCAGTAGTTTTAATTCTGTTTTCATAGAGGTGTATTCTGCTTGATTCTGCTAATTTCACCTTTGATCATTTGACGACAGTTCTGACTAATGTTTTCCTTATGATTATGAGATTATTATAAAATATAGTAGCACCATGGAATGATGCATGTAACTGTTCGCTTCTTAACTGTTTTTTTTTACTGCATTATAGGGCTCTGCTGGATACCAAGGTTCCCCAGGAGAACCAGGACAAGCTGGCCCTCCTGTACGTATACATTACCTATCACTATATGTGCTAAAGGCATGATCTTACAAGTGTGAATCTGTGTCATCACTGGAGTGGACTGAAATTTTACAGTTCATCCTGTCTGTTTACTATCACGTATGTCAAATGTACAAAAAGTATTTTATGACATCTAATGCATTTGTTATTTGAAAGAGACTTAATATTTATTATTATAGTTAATATTAATTATTTTTCTACAGGGACCTCCAGGCCCTATTGGAATGATAGGCCCAGCTGGTCCACCAGGAAAAGATGTAAGTTCACTATTATTCATCCAGTGATTAATAAATGGGAAAAAAGTTAGTTCATTAAATGGTAAGATAGCATACCATTCCATAAGAATTTGTAACCTCTCCCTGTTTCTCAATTTGACAGCATGACTGTAAGAAACTAGATTTGGCTTACATTAGGTTTAAATGTCCATTCCAAAAAAGTTTGAGTTTTAACAGGCAATTTGATTGACACAATTTAAAAATAAAAACAAAACCTAGGCATGAAATACCCTCTTTTGATCTGGTGCAAAATGAGTTAGCAGTTATAAAGAAAAGCAGACAGTAGTGGTAGTTGTCTGCTCCCTTTGAGTCTTACTTTGAGAGTTAAGGCTGTTAAAACCATCTTTTGTGTCACAGCTGGGAGTCCTGAATAAGCATAGTACAAGCCAAGACAATCAGCTAAAGTTTTTGTCCATTTTGAGTGTTTCATTATGAAAAATAAGTTTTCTGTGATCATCTCTTCCTAAAAGTTGGCTTGAAATAATTTAATGTTAACCGAAATCCTGTTAAAAATTGAGTTTATAAATTCTGGCAACTGTTTTTCAGCAGGCAGTCATATACTGAACCACCTGCTATAATTCTCCCCTTTGTATTTGGTAGAATTTTCACCTGCTCATTCTGACTCACCTTCATCTACTAGGAGTAATTCTTTGCCAGTAACTGAAGCAATAGCAAAGTAATCAAAAAATTTACTTTCTTTTAATAGGGAGAACCAGGAAGACCAGGCAGAAATGGAGACCGTGGAATGCCTGGATTACCGGTATGAAATAAGGCCCCAATAACAATGGTCTTCTAATCAAAGGTTTTGTTTTCCTATTTTAACTTAGCCAAGTGAACATGACACATAATAAACATTGGCTTGTGCCCTTCATGCAGTAAGTATGGGATTTATTCATCTTTCTATATTTGTGTGTTTAGGGTCACAAGGGACACCCTGGAATGCCTGGGATGCCTGGGATGAAAGGTCAACGAGTAAGTACGCAGTATATTGAGTACACTGAGTCGGTTACTCTACTTGAATTACAGTGTTGCACTGTTGTGCTCTTTCAGTCATGAATTGCCAGCTAAAAAGACTGAATCATAGAATTAAAGATCAATTTCTAGACAACATAATCTGACCTTCCGTAAGAAACACTGTTAAATTTTATCTTGTTGCCTCAATTGTAGAGCTCCATCCTGAATGCGGGGCTGAAGCATGCTTTCCAGAAAAGCATCCTCTCTTAACTAATGGCCATGGAGAGATGGAGGGTTCAGAATTTTCTTTCAAAAAGTGTTCCAATAGATGATAGACTCGTTATTAAAAATATGCCCCTTTATTTGGGTTTGTCATGAAGCTTCATATTTTGCCAAGAGGAATCAAGTTTTCCAGAATGCAAAAGGAATATTATTCACAGATATGGTTTTCCTTTCCCACAGGGTTTTGATGGAAAAGATGGTGCCAAAGGTGACAGCGGTGCTCCTGGTCCAAAGGTAAAAAACTGTAGTGTATCTTTGTAATAGGTAGAGTAATACCCTCCATCATTTGTTATATAGCTATGCCTTGCATATTATGCAATTATAAAAATCCATTAAGCATTAAAGAAACTCATTAAATATCTTCTGAAAAGAATGAGAATCATTCCAAAGGAGTTAGACTTTCTGAACCACAATGTGTCCTGATTTACCAGCTGTAACAAAGATGAGATTCCAAAACGAAATGACCATGCCTGGGTCATCTGACTTTATTGTATAATATTAAATTATTAAAGGACCGACTCTTTGATTTTCTTTTTTTTTTTTTTTTTTCTATTTAAATATTTTGTTCTGGCACTTGTTTAGACTTCTCAGACCTGACAGACCTCAGTTCATGCTGAGGACAGTCAGCACCACACAGAAAGGGGCAACAGATTGGGCTTTCTCGTTTCTATGTCTCTTCCCCTTGGATAAACCAAAAAAATGTTCTCACCAAAGTTCATTCTGTCACTAGTGTTTTATTTCCATAACAGGGTGAAACTGGTCTTCCTGGAGCAAATGGATCACCGGGCCAACCGGTAAATATGTGTATCCTGTAGTATTTAAATGGAAGTGCCAATGGCACGTCCCAGTTAACTGAGTTACTCATCTTTCTTTTAACTTTAATTACCCCACCACATGCATTGAATACTGAGATATGCAAATAAGAGCAGTGTCTCTTTGCTCGGCCATATTATTTTGGCAGCCATTTAACAGACTTGTTTTCTTATGTTTTCAAGGGACCAAGAGGTCCAGCTGGCGAAAGAGGAAGACCTGGGAATCCTGGTGGTCCTGTAAGTAGTTGCAGCTGTTGTTCTTATCCAGAAGCAGCATATATTTTGTTTCGATATATTGAGAATTCCCTACTTCATAGATTCACCTTAAAACAGTTGTAATGCAAAGGATTAGAAAACTATATAGCATCTGTAAAATCATAGACAAAAACTTTTCAGTCCCCAATTAAAGACATACCATTAACTCACAACATGTTCACCATCTTATTCTCTATTTCCTTTTTTTAAAATGAGTAGATTACACATTGAGAGAGAGTTCAGTGTTTCAGCATAAGCTCAGGTTCAGCAAAGAGGAATAGGGAGGAGGAGTGGAAGCAAAGGGCAGCAGCAGAAGGCAGAGAGAGGAAAAACTGCAATCTCAGAAGTAACTTGCAGGAAAATGATAAAATTACTCTTTGACTGAGATTATGGGGTACATTCTTTGCTCTGAAGGAAGTCATCGTTCATAGCGTCCAACACAATCAACAAAGCATACCTAAAGTATAATAACCAGCAACTTTTTCGTACAAACACTATAAAATCTGAGCAGCGGACCTGGTCTAACATGTCTACAAGACAGGCAACAGGATTTAAATCATACCCCTGTTTGTTAGGCTTTTGGAGCGAAATTTTAGTGTTTTATGTGAATCAGGAGTAACTGTTACTTTGAAATATACATCTGTTGCTATCTTATTTATTTAACCTTAAGAACTGTCCACACAGATGATGCTTTATTACTGTTATTTCCTTAAGAAATAGAATAGGATTACAGTTTTGCATCTTGCTGTCTCATCATTACAGTACAAGTCACGTAAAGTGTTGGATATTCCTTTGCAAAATATTTAGTTAATTATTATTTTAGAATTTCAGTTGAGGAATCCTTAAGTCTTGGTCAACTAAGTGGGAATGTACAGACACACAAAGATGGTCTGTGAGTCATGGGCATTAAAGCACGTGGGTTCTGTGTCCAGGGTAGTGCTCTGTACCCAACACCTCTCTCCTTTCTGTAGGGTGCCCATGGCAAAGACGGATCTCCAGGAGCAGCAGGCCCACCTGTAAGTCAACTTACATATGTTTGACTTTACGTACTTCTATGGCTCAAGTCTAGTTACTTCTAGCTGATGTTCTGCAGTGCCAGCAAACCCGAGACTGGCAGTGCACTGGTTTAAGAATGAGCATTTTATTTAATTATATTTCATAACTGTGTTGGTTAAGATACTTGAAGCATACAGTGCAATAGGAGAGCTTTAACACTGTAAATCAGAAAATGCATAAGTCCCAAACCAGATTATTCTCAGAGAACATAGAGATGGATAGAATTGCTGTTCTCTATGCAGATCAAATTTTGAATGGTCTTGTCAAATACGTTATTTAGCTGTCTGAGTTGGGCAAAAATTTTTCTTTTCCATCTGCCTAGAAACCTGAGCATGTCCACTTGTATGTGTAACAGCTTTTTTTTTTTTTTTTGGCTTTTTTTTCTCCTACACCTTTTTTATAATTAGAACAAATTTTGAATATTTTTTATAACAATCTCTTTAATGATAGCTTTCATGTTTTTTTAAATTTACAACACAGAAATTTAGCTGAACGTGTAAAAGTTGGGGTAACGAAGATGTAGGTGTGATATTTTAGGACTAGCCAAACTTCATCTTCTGCAGCATGATTTATATTTGCTGTTTTGCCAGGTGTTTCCTTACTCAGAGAAAAATCTCATAATCAGACATTTTTTTAACTTAAGATTAATTCCATATGGCTTTTACCTTTTGCATTAATAGTATTTCTTTCACTTTTAAGGGTCCCCCAGGTCCTCCTGGAACCGCAGGATTTCCAGGCTCTCCAGGTTTTAAGGTATTCAGCTAAAGATGCATACTAATATAGGATTTGGTCCTTTAGTTAGCCAGCTTATGTCACTATAGAATCCTCGTTTTTCTGGTTGCTATTACACTGTTTGCAAGCCTAGAAATGATGTGTTTTCATATGCAGCATGAGACAAACCCAATTCTCATTACCTTCATGAATATCCACCCCAAAACACCATTAAGTGATAGATCCAGTGCTTTATGTTGCATTATGGGAGGGGCTCAAGTGAACTTCCCACAACTAGAGGAGCTGTGCAGTATGTTCTGGCTGGAGTGCATGGGTACCTTGTGCCTCAGCACTGCGGTCGCCATGATGATTTGGCTCTTGCACTCAGGTGATGATGGTGTTAACCTTCTTCCCAAATCATGCAAAGATGCCACAGTAGAGGAAGAAGCCATGAAGCTAATACTGATTGCCCTGGAGACAAGTCTAAAATCCATTCATTTTTCTCCCTTTACTGTTTTTCCATAGGGTGAAGCTGGTCCTCCTGGTCCTGCTGGTTCTAGTGGTAGTCCTGGAGAGAGAGGAGAACCTGGTCCTCAGGGTCATGCTGGACCACCCGGGCCTCAGGTGTGTATACCACATCGGAACTGAGAAGTGTTGTGCCACCAGCTCTTCACAAAGCCCTATGCATCCTTTGGTTTAGTCCTAGGTTAGCAGCATTGGTTATTTATACATTTATTTTTCAGGGCCCTCCTGGAAGAGCTGGAAGCCCTGGCAACAAGGGTGAAATGGTAGGTACTTTTCGTATCACTGTCTTTTGCTGCACTGCGTTGGTGAGGGTTGCTGTTTGGACTGGGTAGAGTCCAACAATGTCATGCTCTCTTTATCCCCATCTGCTGTTCACTCTCTACAGGGACCTTCTGGTATTCCTGGTGCTCCTGGTCTGCCAGGAGGCCGTGGTCTTCCTGGTCCTCCAGGTACAAGTGGAAGCCCTGGAGCAAAAGGCAGTCCAGTGAGTTACTAATATTCATTATATTGGTTGTACAAACAAATATGATGGAAGTAGTTCTGATACCATTAAAAAAGCCCATTTAATTTGTCCTGTTCACTTGAGATGGTCTAAGAAATTATTTTATAATAACAATAGGCAATTATTTTTATAAATATATATTTATCTTTCACACATTTATATATTGCTACATATTGAAAATTATACATGATAATATTTATTTGCTTTCCTAAATTATCTATCAATTCTGAAATACATAACAAAAAAATAGCTTGTCTAAAATGATGATGTTAGACAAAATCTGTTGTTTTAAAATCCTAATTTCACCTGTTTAAATTCCCATGGGCTGAGTCCACAGTCCACTCCACCTAGTGAGTTGTACCTACTCTTATACTGTCATTTACCCCAGCAGACCCTTTCCTGACAGCCTTACACCACACGTAGTTCTTTGTCAGAGAAAATACTCAGGGACTTCAAGCAAAAGTCGCAATGATGTCTGAAATAGCTCAGAAACAGACATAAAATTTTACTCAGTGGAGTTTAAGATTGTATCACTTCTTTTCTTTACTGGATTTTTAAGGAGCCCCATGCATTCCCCATCCAGGTTCAACTAGTGCATGCTAATTCCTTTGCAGAATGTAAAATAATAATGAGTCAGTAATTTGAAAGATCATGTATACTTGTTAGTATTTTAGTACATCTAGTAGCTCTAGAATAATACCCTGTTGCAATCCATAATTTTAATGGGATTTTCTCCTGTTTAGGGAGAACCTGGTAAGAATGGTGCAAAGGGAGATCCAGGCCCAAAAGGCGAACGTGTAAGTGATTTTAAAATGCATTCAGAGACTTCTTCCAAGGAAGTCCTAACCATGAATCATTCCCCATACAGAACCCAGGGGTTTGGGTTTTTTTTGGAGACTTCTAACTTCACTGGTGCGCTTTTTTGTTGTTGTTGCCAGGGTGAAAATGGCACCCCAGGTGCTCCTGGACCTCCTGGTGAGGAAGGCAAAAGAGGTGCAAATGGTGAACCCGGCCAGAATGGCGTACCTGGTACACCTGGAGAAAGGGTAAGCTGCTGTAGATGACCATGCACACAAAGTACATTCTGAGTATGTACAGAGACAGCAAAATCTGGTGTTCAAAATACTTTGAGGAGAAATTTGGCTCCATATCTGTTCTCAGCAAATTCTGGATGTGAAACTGGGTTACGAAACTGGGGAGAATTCTTATCTAGTTCCTCATCTGAATTCCAGCACTTGGATCTATCTCAGTCTGAAATAAATGAATTTCTTTCTTTTTTTTTATATTGAAGAAGCAGTGATCTTATATACCTGGAAGCTGTATTGAAAGATTTGTTCTGAAAAGGAACCATAAATTGTGAGAACTATACGGGGGGAAAAAAAATACAAATTTCAAAATTACTTCCCCATTAACAAAAATGAACAATCACAAAATTTCAGCTCTGGAAAGTGAAATTAATGCCAACTCTTCTACATTCAGGATATATGCTTATGTCAACATCTTGATTGTCAATAGATCTTAAATGTCAATAATGTCAATAACAAAGATACTGTCAGGATGTCTTCTATGTTATATCGTTATTGCCAACAGGTTTTTTGGCTAGTAGATTTGATACCTTTCCAAAAAGCATTCTCACAAATGAATTCCTGAATTGATTTATTCAACGAAATAAATGGCAACACCCTTACAAATTTTAGATTTCTGTTCCCATCTGAACCAAAGGAAACTGTGCCAATCTGTTTATAACTCCTAATTGATTGCAGTATTTGCTGAAGCTAAAAGGAAACCAAAGATGCACAGTGAACAAATTAATCATATTAAATATATAAATGGGGCTGCAAATTGAATTTTATAATTCAAATTTCTTGTAAGCAATGAAGATAGTAGTAAATATAAATATTGAAACAATACAATAGAGCTCTTTTCACTGTTGAATTAGAAGAAAATAATTGTTCAAGAATGCATCTGTTGTTTTATTTTTTATATGAATTTAGAAAGCTCATGAATAAAGTCACTAATGCAGGGCTGGTTAAAAATAATGGAGGATGGGCTATGATTTCAACTGGAGGGTTATATGCAAAGAGAAGATAGTTCCGTAAACTTTCTTGCTACAGTGAAATGTCATTTCCATCTATTTCTTTCATTAATTTTCATAATAATATGTCTAATGGTAAATAGTTTAGGAAAAAAAAACAGTTGCCATTACCTAAGTCATATTGCCTGTGATGCATATTTTATTCTTTTGCTTGGCAGGGCTCCCCTGGTTTCCGTGGTTTACCCGGTAGCAATGGACTTCCAGGTGAAAAGGTATGTCTTCCTCTAAAAAAAACCCCAAACTTCTGGAGAATCCATGTAAATTTGAATGGACAATTTCAGATTCAATGTGATGCTGATTTCCTTGCTGTGAATTTCAACATCTCTTTTTTAGGGTCCTGCAGGTGAACGTGGTAGCCCAGGTCCTCCTGGCCCCAGTGGACCAGCAGGAGAGCGTGGACAAGATGGAGGCCCAGGTCTTCCTGGAATGAGAGTAAGACAGGATGTCTCCAAGAAAATGAGATCAACTCTATTAGAGATGCCTTATCTCAACTGATACAATAGAGGAGACCAATTTGAAACATTTTCTATTCATTCCTTTAAGTAGAGTACATATATTCATAGTGCAGTAGATAGCCATGAAGGTACAGGGGGCATTCAGAGAACATCTGTCACAAGTGAATGAGGAAGCTTATATGAAGCTGAACATGCTCCCCAGTTCTCAGAGTATGCCATGCCCTATCATGAGATATGGCTTTAATGTGAATTAGCGTTGGATGATTTTCTATATTGTCTGTTTACATCTTAGCAAATTTTATAATTTATTATAAAGCACATTATGTTTATTATACTTAATAGGTATTCGGATTACTGCATTTAAATGTATTTATATTTAAATTATAATTTAAATAGGCTTAAATTTATCATTTAAATAACACATAAATAATTTAACATTTAAATAATAAACATTTAAATGTACATTAATTTAAATATTTCAATATACTTAAGTATTTAACTTATTGATTATTTGCAATTAAAGCAAATAAGCTGTTGGTCAGATTTTCATAGCACATATCAAGAATATTTTCAGAGATAACCTATTGTGTAATATGTACAGAATGTAACAACATTCTGTGAGCTGTACTAAGAATGAGCAGCTGCTGACAACAAATACATTGAAATTCAAAAGTCAGCCTGACTGCAGGCTTCTGGGAGCTAAACAAGATTTTATTGGAAGTGAAAATGAATTATTTAAAATATAACAAAAATAATATTTAAACATATAAAACAAGTTAACTGAAATATGTTATAAATTGTGCTGCTTTTAAGTAGAGGTACATAGTCAAAATTGTTTCATTCCTTGATTTTTACAGTCTGAAATTAGTCTTCTTCCCAAATAACAAAAGAATACAATTTTTGTGCACATTGATTAATGCCCAATGCCTTGATTATATACAACAACTCTCAGAGAAATCGATAAACTCCTAACAAAAGAATTTGTTAGCTTTCTCCAATTTTTCCCTTTAACGGGATGGGAGGAAATAGGAGGAGTTTTAATCTTTATTAAAGAGGTTAAAATCAAGCAAGTAGTTTAAAATTTCTTTTTATATATTTACATTTATGTATTGTAACTTAATACTACACATTTTAAACTGAAGAATAACACTTTTTTTTCTTCAATTGCAGGGTTTGCCCGGAATTCCAGGAAGCCCTGGAAGCGATGGGAAACCTGGCCCTCCAGTACGTACATTATGCAAATATTTTATGCTAGTCCTCCTACTGACCTTACCCCCACCACACAGTATCTCCATGACAGGTTGTTATCACAGTCAGATTAATTGTCTCTGGTTCTGTTTGTTTTAATTACCAGAGCACTTTATATGCTGTCTCATTATAATAACATTCTGTAAATCTTGTCATTTAATAATATTTAAAATACAGAGTATACTGAAGCTTAGTTGAAATACAAAACACATAATAAATTTTGAATGACAATGTCTCTAGCCTGATCTCACCCTCCCTCACTGTTTAATGAGTCACGGATATTCATTTATTTCACCTAACAAATGCCATGTCTTCATTTCTTTTTTGCTTATCCCAGGGTAATCAAGGTGAAACTGGCCGTGCTGGTCCACCTGGCCCCGCAGGCCCACGTGGTCAGCCAGGTGTAATGGGTTTCCCTGGTCCTAAGGGCAATGAGGTCAGTGGGATTTCTCCACTTCTGTGCTTGTGCTTGATCAGTCAACTATGTTGCTCCATAGTGGGGCTGTCTGGTGCTGCAGCTTTAAGTTATTCTATGCTGACCAGATCTTTTTCTTTTGCTAGGGTGCACCAGGTAAAAATGGAGAAAGAGGCCCTGGTGGACCACCTGGAACACCTGTAAGTTTCATTAACATTTTGTTTAATTATATAATAATTTAATAATGACATAATACTAATTAATAATAATTTTGTGACTCTTGTAAAAATGGTAGCAACCCATAACCATAGCCTAATTTTTTCTTTGTGTAGGGTCCTGCTGGGAAGAATGGTGACGTTGGCCTCCCAGGTCCTCCTGGACCTACTGTAAGTATGGTAGTCCCATAAGAGGCAATTATCAGTTATTGCCAAGGTGGTCTGGCATCTACAGATAGACACTGTGAATTTAGGGGAAGGAAAATATTTTTAATGATATAAAGAAATCTCCTTTTATGAAGACAAATAAAAGAACACTTCTTTGCCATTATTTTAATAAATTAATACTCAAAGCTTTGTTAGGAGAAACCTGAGTCAGGTATACCTGGTATAAGTTGAAATGAAAAGTCAATTTCGAGCTCTTGGGTATCTACCACCTTTTCAAATTCAAGCATATTATTGCTCCCTTTAATGTTTATTAGAGCTAGCATTTCAGACTAGTATCAAGTATAAATGTGTCTGCTGAATTACATCTAACGGTTGGAATGAAAAGAGCAAATACCAGAACACCAAGATAGATTAGTCTTTGGGATTGTGCAATGTCATCATCAGATCATGATAAGGAGGCATAGATTAGAGGTGGTGTGGAGGTGTTTATAGGTTGAAATGTTCTCAGACAATTTCATTTTTTTTCTCTTTTGTTTGATTCTAGGGTGCTTCTGGAGACAGAGGAGAACCAGGACCAGCAGGTCCACCTGGCCTCCAGGTGCTGTGTGTTAATTGTTTCATGGTTTCCAATTCTTTTTAATAGACTAATGCACAAAAAAAAAAAATAAAAAAAAAAAAAAGAAAATAAAAAAAAAAAAGGAGGCATCTAAACATTTTCATTAGGGTGCATGTCATCATATTTTGAAGTAAGACAGATCAATCACTTGACAAAAGTTATTGCTTAGTATTTCATAATTGCAAAGCAGATGGTTAGCTCAGTAGATTATATCACATAAAACCTCTAGCTATCAAATTAGCACCTCCTACTTTGTAAAGATTTGGAATGAGTTGGGTACACATCTTCATGTCAAAAAATTTTGCTAGATAGGAAAATGCATAATTTATCTGTGTAACAGAGATGATAATACTGTTCCTTCATATAGGGATTGCCTGGTGGACCAGGACCAGCTGGAGAGAATGGAAAGCCTGGAGAACCGGTAAGCAGTAGTTCCTTTTTTTTAAAACAACAAAAAAATATATGAAAAGCTCTTCCTAGATTACGCTTCCAAATTCAGACAGCTATCAGCACTCTGCAGAACAGAGAAGTCTGTTTTAAGGGATAATAGGCAAGAGAAATGGGGTGCCAACCACAATGCAAATTTAGTAAGTAAAATGCATGGCTAACTTGCATGTATTTTCCCATAAACAGGGGCCAAAAGGTGAAATTGGAGGACCCGGATTCCCAGGCCCTAAGGTAAATCATACAGCAATGGTTCTATAATTACATTAAGGAATTAATGAACTACGAGCCTGACAACAAAGAATAACACATTTCTTTGCCACAGGGTGAAAATGGTATCCCAGGTGAACGTGGTGCACAGGGTCCTCCAGGACCTCCTGGAACAAGAGGTGGGCCAGGTCCTGCTGGCTCAGAAGGTGCCAAGGTACCCACAGACTTGCTTGCTTCCTGCTGTTATGTTCATCATTCAGGTTCATATTCTTTTTTTTTAATCTTTTCTAATTATTTTTTGTTACTCTTCAGGGTCCTCCTGGACCCCCTGGTGCTCCTGGAGGCACGGGGCTGCCTGGCTTACAGGGAATGCCAGGAGAAAGAGGAGCTTCTGGAAGTCCTGGACCAAAAGGGGATAAGGTAACCCACCCATACACACGCTCTGCCAATGCCAGCTCAATGTTAGCTTCCCAGAAGGCACTGGGTTTTTTCACATCTTCACTTTTGGCCTGATTTCAGAGGTACCGACTGAGTAGCAGTACTGTTGATTTAGCAGTGTGATATGGGTCCTATATGTTAAAAATACACAATTTTTCACCTGGTTTAATATATGCTAGATATTTTGCTACGTTAGAACTCTTGGGGGAGGGGTACTTCAAAACAGTTCTAATAGAGCTAATAAACAGTGGGAATAGTTCATATCATGGGCAAAGAGTTTGGCATAGACTTCATTTTGAATCAATTTGGGGTTTTTTCCATCAAAGTATTCAGTATCTGATGCTGAATACTGGGCAGAATGTCATCCCCAATTTTAGATTTGTAGGATCACAATAAGGAAATCTGGTTATTGAGATACCCTCAGTATGAGATCCTCTCCTCAGTCATGTTTTAATTCTTCTTCTTTTTTCCCCCTTATGCTTGTCTTATGCTTGCTTTTTGCTGATGCTTTTTATGTCTTATGCTTGCTAGGGAGAACCTGGTGGCAAAGGTGCTGATGGCATTCCTGGTGCAAGAGGAGAGAGAGTAAGTAGTCCTTAAACATTTAACAGTTTCTGAATTAGCTTCACATAGTCTACACTTAGAGCATGAGTAAACTTACTGTGAATAAATACTGTCTAGGAGAGGTAAAGTAGTAATCCCATTGTATTTCATTCCGGCAGTGCAAATCTGGTTTTGTAAACTAAATTAGACTTAATACAAGTTTTTGTGATTACAGCTGCTTGGGTAGATATAATAGAATTTTTTGTGAGCAGAAGATTACAATTAATTGGGACAATGTTTTGGAGGGAAAGCACCAATACAAAAGTAGAGAAAATGTTACTAGCTTCCTAAATTTAGCTGACTGATGAGGAAAATGCTGGTTTTAATGAAGCACAAAAAGACTTCATAATGGTAAGTATTCTCATACAGAATACTTCTACAGGTTACTATATATGATATATTTATACATCTATAGAGCACATACAGATAAAACAGACATTTGAAATACATACATATATCTAATGACTACATGCAAGCATATATACATCAAAATAATGAGGGATAACAAATATGAAAATGCAGCTTATATGAGTTGGAGAAAGTAGAAAAAAAATTTATTTCAAACCATCAGGTACACATTAAGTTCTCAAGAAAGAAAAAACTCAGGAAGCTGGTCAAGAGATGTTGAACACATACTGAAGAAATATGGATCAATTATCTATATGAAAAGTTAGGGCAATGGGTAACTTATTTTCTACCATTGAAAGAGACCCATTAAATTCAGGTGATTTTAGAGTAGGTTTAGATGGTGGAAAAAAAGAGGATAAATCAATTGTAGATCTCTCGCATCACAAAATGGTGTGATCTCAGAGTGTCACTCCAAAACGTAGTGTGCAACAACACACTGGCATTGTAGACTTCCATTTAAATGTCTTTAACAGTCTATTTACACTGAAACATAAATGCTATTGATCAAAATAGAGGGATTAACATTGTCATATTTTGATACAAAATATATTGTTTTCTAATTTTTTAGGGTAATGTAGGTCCCATCGGTCCTCCTGGTCCTGCCGGCCCACCTGGAGATAAGGTAAAGCATCCTCCGTAATGACATTTGATACTGTAAACAGTCACACTGGTGGATGTCTCATGGGAAGAAGAAAAACACCTAGTAACCATTCTTGTTCCTTACAGGGAGAGACTGGTCCAGCAGGTGCCCCAGGTCCAATGGGTTCCCGTGGTGGTCCTGTAAGTGGTAGTATTTTTCTTCCAGTATAACTTCATCATGGCTCCTCTAGCCTAGTATAGACATCAGTGTTGCACCTACCCTATAAGAAACACATGTGGCTTGAGTTCAAAATGAACTAAGCACGTTCGAGTCCTGTTGACTCTTGGGATTTATAGGTGCTAAGGACTTCAGAAAATCAGTGCTTTTAACCCTGTAAAGGGGTCGGAGGGCTGTGGTGACAGGTCAGGGCAAGAGTGTGAGCAATAGTTGTTTCCATCTTGTCTTACACTTAAGTAAACTTTTAAAAATACTCTTGGTTCCTATCTTTATATTCTACATTGATAAAACAACACATTTGCATTTCAGTTGGATCTGGGGAACACCATGGATTGTGCTCAGGGCTTATGCATGTGTAACTGAGATCAGTTTGTCACACTTCAGATAATTATCGGATAATTTCTGAACAGTTGTTTTTAGAGCTCAGGAGCAACTGTTGGTTTTTTTTTTTTGGTTTGTTTTTTTCCCTCCAAAGGCTGATAAGACAAAGAAACTTCAGCGGTATTCATGGGAGTGTTCTCTAACTTGTAAAGTGAAGCCTATCTTTCAAACATCTTCGATTGCTGACATGTTGTTTTCTACAGGGTGAACGAGGAGAACAAGGTCTTCCTGGACCTGCTGGCTTCCCTGGAGCTCCAGTAAGTATAAGTACTTAAAAGCAATTGAATGTGATTGTCAGTTTTTTAATTTCTCTAAGTTCATCCACATCTCAGAAAGGCTTGCTGTAACCCCTTTAATATACATACCTGCTACATACATTTGATTCATTCTGTACTCAGTCACACATAGGGCAACATTTCTTTATCCCTCCCTTCCTGTACTGGGAGACCAATAGAGTTCAACTGCATTCGCGTTTAATTTAATATTTAAATTCCCTTCAGAAGAGTATCTGGATAGGGTTTCTCATCACAGTGATATCTGCATTTTTTGAGTCATAATATAACAATATAATTTTTCTACAGGGACAAAATGGGGAACCTGGTGGGAAAGGAGAAAGAGGCCCACCTGGTCTAAGAGGAGAGGCTGGACCCCCTGGAGCTGCAGGTCCACAAGGTGGTCCTGGTGCACCGGTAAGATTTTGTTGTTCCTTATTGCTGCAAAGAGAGGTTTCTTCAGTTCTCCCCCAGCCTCAGGGTGGCTGGGCCCAAGTGCAAGCATTTGAACTGCCTGAAACTTAATGACACTTCCTCTAATTTTAATTTGTTTATCAAATCATTTGCTTTATCTGTTTACTTCCATGTAGGGTCCACCTGGTCCCCAAGGAATAAAAGGAGAACGTGGATCTCCTGGAGGCCCTGTGAGTGTCTCTTTGACTTAGTCACTGATAAATGACTCTAACTACTACAACAACAAACGTGATGTAAATGAAAAACAAGACCTTCAATGACTTTAATATCTGCAGTTCAAGAATAATTAAAGTGTTCCAGAAGGAGTAATTAAAGTTGGGGTGTTTAGTGATCTGGATTACATTGATTTTAATGTAAGTAAGGTGCCAAAATAGCTTTTGGCACAATGACCCAAAGCTATAAAATGGCTTATCTCAACAGTTATTACATTTACATGCCATCTTTGCCAAGTTTGTCAGAACCCATTAGTTCACCTTTGAGCAACATATGGGACCTTCCCTTAAAAAAAAAAAAAAGAAAAAGAAAAAAGTGAATCACTTCTTCAGTTCCAGGACATTTAATTCAGGTTTTAGGCAAAACAGCTAAATATAATTCAAAGTCAGCTGTTGTATAAAAATCAATTTTTTCATCTTTTTCCAATCTTCAGAAAATGACAACTAAAAGTATTGATGTCTTACAGGGTGCTGCTGGTTTCCCTGGTGCTCGTGGTCTGCCTGGTCCCCCTGGCAACACTGTAAGTTATCTTATCCCCCTTTTCTTTTATTCTTACCTCGTGGATATATTGGACATATATTAATGTATTAAACTATATTAAGCTGTATGTACCTTGACAGGAATATAACATGAACAAAAGCATCCTGAATATGATATTTGGACTTAGGGAAAAACTTCTGCAAACGAGAGTTTACTCTCCTCTTATTTCATATGGAATAGCAATTCATTCACTTACTGTCTTGATACTCCTTCTTCTATTATGGTTTGCTTTCCAAAGCCCATCAGAGTTAGGGGAGTCCTTCTCCTGGATCAGGTCCTTGAGTATTTCTGTTAGTGGCAGACAGCCCGTCTTCTCTCTTGCTCTTTTATGATGCTAGAAATATTCAATTCAGGATCATGAATTGGTATGCATTTTCAAAACTATATTTTGTAGATCACTGTTGAGAATTTTTTTTTTAGTGCCTGTAGAATGGAATGGCATAAGATTTAATTATTTTGGGACACAGGAGTTTGGAAAGATTCTTGTGGTACATTTTGTCTCTTATAATATGGCCTACATCTGAAGTTTAATCTACCAGTCTGCAGTGTCCTATTATAGAAATGTATACCGATGCATCGGCTAATTCCAATATTTTATACAATATCTGTGTGTGAAGAAAAGCTGTTTCGTAATATCCTTACATGTTCAACATGCGCCTACTTTTGACTCGCAAAATAGATTCTGATTTTTGATTCTTTAAAAATTAAGAAAACACAAAGAATACAATGGATTTACCCATTTTAAAATCAAAATTATATGTTAAGCTTTGTTGTATGGTAACTGAGATATAAAGTAAGAAAACTTTTATATTTGAATAAACAGTTGTTTATTTTCTGTCCTATAGTTAGAGAGAGATGCAAATTAGAATATTGCTGAATAAAAAGTAAAAGCAGGATTTTATTTAAAGTACTTTAATAGTCAACGTAATCCTTTCCATTGATTGTCTAAGCTAAGAGTTTTAATGAAAGACACTTCATTCTGCATGTGTCCAAGACACCACCTTAAAGGTACCTGGCATGAGTGATTCAAGAAATCAGTGGGGTCTGCAACTATTTCAAATTTCTGTGGCAGAGCCCTGGGTAAGGAACGTGTATCCTGTGTTGCATGCATTACAAACACTGGGCATCCAAACTGTGCAGGTGTTGTATTATGCCAACCATATGCCTGGACAGTAGGAAGGAAAAAATCAGGTTTGAAAGTGGTAGGCAAAAGGATTCTCTTTATAAGACCAGATCAGATTTGGGTGCATAGAGGTTGGACCCTAAATCCACCTTCAGGCAGTGAATCAAGTCTGGTTGGCTTTCATGAGGAAAGATCAACACCAGTAAATGTGTGCTACTGTTCTGGGTAACGCAGCTCACACTCTTATCTTTAAAATTCCTTTTAGGGTAGCGCCGGTCCTCCTGGTAACGCAGGGCCTGCAGGCAAGGATGGGCCTCCCGGACCCCCTGGTAGCGCTGGTGCTCCTGGCAGTCCAGGACCTGCTGGAACAAGAGGTGAGCCCGGCCCACCGGGCGAAAGAGGGGCACCAGGAGCACGAGGAGAAAGGGTAAGTACATATTCAGCCAGGGACCATTATACTAATTGACAGGGATTATGTTTGTCAAGAATAAGAAGCCACCTATTGAACGTTGAAGATCCTCAGTATTGACTGATCTGACCTTTTCCTAAACAGGGGGGACCAGGAGAACCAGGTCCTCAAGGCATCGTTGGTGGCCGGGGTAGCACAGGTTTGCCAGGTCTGCGTGGCCCGAGCGGTCCACCCGGTATGGCGGGTGCCAAGGTGAGAGTGCTTTAACTGCAGCAATAGCCTCTAAGCTAACGCAACAACTGTAATCCAGCTGCTAAAAACCAGCTTTGTGTTACCAAAAGTAATTGAATGTATTTTTAGTCCAGAGACTACAGAATTTACAGTTATTTTTGTTTACACCTGTAAGATCAGGCTTTAAAATGTCTGGTAACAAGCAGCTGTGGGATGCAAGATTGCCTTCAATCTCTATTACCAAGAGTCCTGGATCAGATTATATATAAAATATATACAATATATTATATATATAAGCTATATATAATATATAGCTATATAATATATTATATAGCTTCACCCACTGAAGGAGGGCAACGGGCTATAAACTCTCCTTGAGACAAGAACTGAGTCATAGTTTCACCTTCCACAAGTTGTTTATCTTTGCTTAATTCTCAGTATGTTTCTTGCTTAAAAATTATGACCCAAACAGGAAAATACTTTCACCTTCCTCCAGAAAAAGCTGTGTGAGGCTTAGTTTGTATTTTATTGCTAAGGTTGTGATAGACCAGCATTTTTTGTTAACTGCTTTGGCTATTGTTTTTGGGCACATAAGAAGAGACACTCGTTTATTATTTCTTAGTTGACAAAACAATAAGGAAAGTTCCTTGGGTTCAGTGGCCTTGCATGAATTTACTAGTGATGAAAAGAAACAAGTTTGGCCAAGTTTTTATCTTTCTTTATTTTGAGTATTCACAATATCAAAGTCACACTGGCCCTTTGCTTTATTAGTTCTTCTTCATAATCACTGCCTATTTAATTAAAGATGTATAATACGATGGTATTTCATAAGTACATTATCCGCAATGAAATCTTTTCCCTTTTTGTTCAGGGTGAAGATGGTAAACCAGGCACCAATGGTATCCCAGGAGAACGCGGTGCTCCTGGTCCACAAGGTCCTATTGGACAAAGAGGCTTACCTGGAGAGCCTGGCAGAGATGTGAGTGGATGTGTTAGACCTTCCTGCTAGCTTGTGAGTTACAAACAGGAGACTCGGGGACTAGATATGCTTTAAGGTTCACAAAGTCTCCCTCAAGTGCCTGATGCACAGGGTCCCGGGCTGATTTCATCCTCATGTATGATGGTGTAGCCTGCTGTCTCTGCTATACCTTTTACTACCCGTGGACCACGTCTCTGTCTCACTTGGAACTGAACAAGAGACTGTGCTGCCTGTACGCCTACAAAATAATGCAGGTCCGATAGATCTTTTATGGGCCCCTCCACCTCCACGAACTCTTCCTTCTTGAAAACTTTCTCTTTCTTTGATGAGCGTTTTTTAAGCTTACTGGAAAACAAGCTGTCTATTCATCACCCAGCTTATGAACAACCTGTACCACTCTTTTTTTTCCAGGGTAATCCTGGCTCAGATGGCTTGCCTGGACGTGATGGATCCCCAGGAGGCAAAGTAAGGAATCATCAATATCTTTTGATTGCTAAACAAATGTTACGTAGAGATAACAATATACGTAGCTAGTTCTGTGCTATCTAACTTGTTCCTTGAATCTCTTAGGCTCCACTGAATATACTCTTTACATTATAGTTCCGTAAAACATTAAATTTCTTATCCTGTCAACTGCGACTATCTATCTGCAGGGTGACCGTGGTGAAAGTGGCTCTCCTGGCCCTCCGGGACCTCCTGGTCACCCTGGACCTGCAGGTAGCAATGGTGAACCTGGAAAAGCTGGTGAAAGAGGATTTCAGGTAAGACCAAAGTAAATAGCTTACTGCTCATTTACATACCTTTCCTATGCAAAGTCCAGTTCATGCTGTAATAAAGTGGAAGTCTGGAAGAGTCATACGTTTGTTACTGTCATAGTTTCTTGGCATTGAGGACCTCTTTTATAAGAATATCAAGGGGAAAGACATCACAGTTTATGTTCCTGATAACTGCATATAAATTAAGCTCAAAATCCACGTACTCTTTAGGATGCCAAAAAGCACATCATCCCACCAGGCCCTACCTTAATTTCCATCCCATCTGGTGCTTATGCAGCACAAGCAATGTTATTTATTTAAACTAAGGGAGTAACTTTGGAAGTCTTCAAGTTATTTCTCAGAAGTGCTGACACCACCGCAGCTTGAGCACTGAGCACCTCACAAAATGAAGAAGGGGTCTAGTGCATGTGGTATGTATCAGTGCCTACAAGCAGCTGAGTAAGACTAACGTTGGTAGAAAAAGGAACTGACCAAAATTCCTGCTGATTATATAGTGTGTGTGGAGCTTCCCCTTTTTTCCAAACAGCTGCTGGCTTTGAACACACTGCTTATCTGGAAATAAAAAGGCGGTCTCGTCAATTCCAAATGATCCATGTCATCTTATTCTTATTGTGTCACAGGGTCCACCTGGCCCTCCTGGCTCTGCTGGTCCTGCTGGTGCTCGAGGTCCTGCTGTAAGTCATATTTAAAGTATTTGTGATATCATACATTCACTATTTCCTGTTATTTGGGCATTTTTCTTATTTCTTTATGTATTTCTTTTATTGCAAATCTACTCTTAAAGGGTCCTCAAGGTCCTCGTGGTGATAAAGGTGAAACCGGTGAAAGAGGCAGCACTGGCATAAAGGGCCACAGAGGATTTCCCGGTACCCCCGGTCTCCCTGGTCCTCCTGTGAGTATTTTGCATTGGATTGGGAATTACAGCTGTTCTTAGTCCCTGTGGTTTGGGTCCCAGGCAACTAGTTAGCCTTAACTAATTTACTGTGGAAAGAAAAAAAAGTATAAAGAACTTGTGTAATTTGATTGTCGAACGTGTTCAAAAGTCCAGATTCCCTGAATCAGCCTGAAATAAGTGTTAATGAAGAACTGGAAGAAGCTGCTAGGAGCTAAAGCCGGGTTTGCTAAAATCCCTTGCAGCTACATGTCTGCCTTTGCCTGGAACAAACACTTCTGCCATTCATTTATATAGGCTATTCCGGATTAAATTGTAAAAGGTAGAAATAGGTGTTGAAATATTTGTCTGCTAGAAATCTGTGCTAGACAGACATCTAAATCCATGAAAAAGCTACTCAGAGTCCAAATACCTCTCTTCTGTCATGCATCTTTTGCAGTCATTAATATTAGGGCAAAATAGGCACGAAATTGTAAACTTTGTAAACTACTGAATTGTAAACATGCGTGACCATTTTGA
The DNA here is from genome assembly GCF_965183815.1 of Platalea leucorodia. Classification (NCBI taxonomy): domain Eukaryota; kingdom Metazoa; phylum Chordata; class Aves; order Pelecaniformes; family Threskiornithidae; genus Platalea; species Platalea leucorodia. Next base: position 66,989,701 of record NC_138827.1, read on the forward strand.
CCAGTTCTTAATGGCTAAAAGAATTGAAGGGTAATAGACAGGCATGCCTTAGGTATTTATGACAAGTAAACATTTTAAGAGGGATTTATATTGGAAAGAACTATTAATAGCACTTATGATACAAGTGAGAATCAAGGAACCAAAATTCACCTAGTTAAGCTACCAATGATGGCAAAAAGACGGAAGTGTTAACTATAAATGCCACCAATACCAACCTATTTAACAACACAGTATAACCTGTTGTCTCGCTTATAACAGGAGTAAAAAAAGTCTGATAAATTCTCATTTACCCTATGACAGCGAGATGACTAATCATTTTTAAACATATGGCTTAGTTCTTTGTGGTGTATATGTAGAGCAATTTTTTTAATGCACTTGAAAACCCGAGTGTTTGTCAAATTATTTAAATAGCTTTACTGGTGATGTGGTTTTATGGTAGTATGCAGCATTTTGAGCTTATAGCTATGTATTCTTATGAATACAAGATCTCATCCAAAGCTCGTTGATGGCTGTTAGCTTTCTTGCATTTTGGATGATATTGCATCACTGATATTTTTTCTTATAGGGAGCATTTGATAATTTTTTCTGGTTAAAGAATGGCAACCATTCTGTCTCATATCTGACACAGGCTTTTTATAAGGATGTGTTTCATATCATCTTAAAGATGTTTCAATGTCTCTATTTAAGGTACATCCAGCTAGATACAAAATACTACTGGGAGGTGTATGACTTGTCTACCTTTTCTTCATAGGGTCCCCTGGGTCCACAAGGTGCAATTGGAAGTCCAGGAGCTTCAGGTGCAAGGGTAAGAAAAACTCCTTACTTAGCGTAACTGGAAGGAAGATTCAGACTGTTTAAAAAAAAAAAAAAAAAAAAAAAAACCAAAAAAAAACCACACATTTTTTTAATTGGCCGTCTTAACAGGCAACAGCTGAAGAAAGACACCTGATAGATCTTACAGAAATGTTTGCAATCTCTCATCGAGTATTTCTGAATTTGAGATTATCTGGTAAACTATTTTGACCATACTATTTGTGTTCAACAACGTTCTAGGGTCCCCCAGGACCATCTGGGCCACCTGGAAAAGATGGTAAAAGTGGCTATCCAGGTCCAATTGGTCCTCCTGGCCCTCGCGGTAACAGAGGTGACAGCGGCCCTGCAGTAAGTAAATTGTACACACTCAAACAAACAAATCTTCAGGGATTATTCATGAAACATAGGGTGCTCTCCCATTTAAATATCTCCCTCAGAAAATCCTGTACTTCATTGACAGAGTTTGTGGTAGGAGGTATCCAGCTATCAAGGCTAAATCCAAAAAAATACAGATCATTTGTAGTTCAGTGTAACTATCGGTGCAGTGGGCGTTGTGTTAGGCTCAGATAATCATTGACTTTTCTGTGGACAACGGGAAGGCGGGGTCTCCACTTCAAAGCACAGATGCCCTTTGTGTCTTGGATTTCCTAGACTCCTCTAGAGAGGCCAGCACTGCAAAGGTCGCTGGCGTAGTCACTTCTCCAAAAGCCAAAAAATGGTTATTCTCTGGATTTTGGTGGAAAAGGCTCCTTCTCCTTCTCAAAGCCCAGACAGAAGAAGGGCCGTCACAGCTTGACAAAATCAGGAAAAGAAAAATCCAATTTTAGGAAAATAAAGGCCTGGAAAGTCTAACAGATGTTTACACATAGCAAATGCCATTATTTAATGAATAAGTAAATTAAACGTTTATGTGAGAATTCCCATTTTCTAAGATTAGGGCCCACGCAGACATTTAGTTTGAACCTGTGATCTCTACTCAGTGCTACGTTCACTATTTTTTTTAGGGTCCACCAGGCCAGCCTGGTCTTCCTGGTCCTGCTGGTCCTCCTGGTCCATGTTGTGGTGGTGTGGCTGGCCTCGGTGCTGGTGAAAAAGGTCCAGTGGGCTATGGGTATGAATATCGAGATGAGCCAAAAGAAAACGATATCAATCTGGGTGACATCATATCTTCAATGAAATCAATTAACAACCAGATTGAAAACATCATTAGTCCTGATGGGTCACGGAAGAATCCAGCTCGTAACTGCAGAGATCTGAAATTCTGCCATCCTGAACTCAAGAGTGGTATGTTAGGTTTTTATTTTCACCAATGGTAGCAGATCTTAATTTTTTTTTTCATGAATGCTATTGTCTTTGAGTATTTAAATGGAGAGATCTGCTATAAAAAATTGATTTTCTTAAACAAATGTCATGATAAAAACGATAAATGTAATAATAATTTTAAATTTTAATTTACTCTGCATTTACACAGTATATACACTGACTTCAACTCCACTCCTTACATGCTTCTAAATGAACATTTGTTTGAAAAATTTTATGGAAAAGCAAACATGAAAAGTATAAGTTCTATATTTATTTCAAATGTCAGTCATATTACAGTATTCACATGAATTCAACGTATTTTTATATCATCTTATTTTCTGTGGCATCTCTTCTGTCAAAAATAATATGCTTCCTAATTTGGGTCAGGAATCTGGCATAGAAATAAGCTTCACCATCATGCAGTCAGATTCTTCTCCAAATATATTAAGCCCCTTCACATTTTTTTTTTAACCACTAGGGGAGTACTGGATTGATCCTAACCAAGGCTGCAAGATGGATGCTATTAAAGTATACTGTAACATGGAAACTGGTGAGACATGCATCAGTGCTAACCCCAGCACCGTGCCAAGGAAGAACTGGTGGACCAGCGAAAGCAGTGGAAAGAAACACGTTTGGTTTGGAGAATCTATGAATGGAGGCTTCCAGGTAAGAAATTACCACAGTTAACAGCCCAAAAGGTAGTACACATATTGTACTCACGTACATCGCGACAACGTACTAATAAATAATCCTGAAATTAAACTAAGCTAAACATTTAGTGTGTGAAATAGTTACTATTTGGACTGTCCCTAGACATGATTAGACAAAAACTGTTGCTTATGTGTTGCACTCTGCAGTTCAGCTATGGAGATCCTGAGCTTCCAGAGGATGTCTCGGAAGTTCAGCTGGCCTTCCTCCGCATCCTCTCCAGCCGCGCCTCCCAGAACATCACCTACCATTGCAAGAACAGCATTGCCTACATGGATCAAGCCAGTGGAAATGTTAAAAAAGCTCTGAAACTGATGAGCTCTATGGAAAGCGAGATCAAGGCTGAAGGAAACAGCAAGTTCACGTATGCTGTTCTGGAAGATGGCTGTACTGTAAGTAAACAAGACTTTAGTAGGGTAGTTTCATAAATAATTCCTTCTAGAGGACTAGACCCATAATAAAGGAAGAGAGAGCTTTGCATGACCTGGGTCAGCAAAGGACACAGTTACACCTAACTGGGGAAATTTAGATTCTGTACACCAGAAGCATCACTCCTGTAGCAACTGTAGAAAGTGAGGTGCACTCCCATTTAAATCTGTGCTTTACAGGTATCTCCTCGCTTTAGAGGCAGAGTCAGTGAAGTCACAGTGACCACGTTTTGATCCATCCCATGTCAACTCTAAAACTAAGAGTAGTAGGAGTCATCTTAGTCATAGAAAAAAGTCAAGGCTAGCTGATTCAAGCCATGTGCTATGATAATGGGAAGGGGCAAAGAGAGTCACTTCGCAGATGCAACGTTGCTTCACGGTGCCTTGCTCACTGCAGCAGAAAGTACTGGAGAGGAGCAGTAACGTCGATGAGCATGCTGGGCTCTCGGCATCTGCAGCCTTTCCAGTAACAAATGCAGAACACTGTAACACCATCCACAATTTCTCCCTCCTGCTGTCTGAGGTCCCAAAAGCACGACAAACACACGTGGCAGACCTGCCGTTTAAGGGTGCATGAACGCATCTACTTCGCAGCCACTTTGTGACCAGTTCTTTAACATGAACATGAAAAGCTACCTCATTACTGCTGTCACTTTTTCCTGAGGCCAAAACCTCTTTCCAAACAGGGTAGCCATTTGCACCCAAATGTACATCTCCCAGCATGCAGAGCACATTTCAGTCCTAAGTCAGGGTGCTGGGGCTGCTCCAGAGCGAGTACTGTCCATCAGGGATCCCATCCCTTCTGAGCCGCAAGGTCTGCAACCCCACAGGACCTCACCTAAAAGGGCCAGAACTTAAGAATGGCTATCTACGTGTTCGTGTCTACAGAGACTGCAACCAGTTCTCATGGTGTTGAGGGACACGTTAATAGGGAAAGAGAAAATATGAAATCCAGTAAACTGTGGGATAACTTTCACATAGCGCAACACCGATTTCTCTAACATGTTGTGTTTTGTTTGTTTGTTTTTTTCTTTTTAACTTCACAGAAACACACTGGTGAATGGGGTAAAACAGTCTTTGAATACAGAACGCGCAAGACAATGAGGTTGCCTGTGGTTGATATTGCACCCATAGATATTGGTGGTCCTGATCAGGAATTTGGCGTGGACATTGGCCCGGTCTGCTTCTTATAAATCAAAGATCCTGCTCTTTCCGAAACCCCAGCAAACAGATTCACACTCCAACTGTGCTCCTTTGTTTTAGCCTTGTCATCTAGTACAGGTGACCATCTGTATCCCAGTTATTTATTAACAAAATTTCTGGGGGAAAAAATCAATTCGATATCAAGGGTTATTTTTTTCGCTATTACACAAAGTACAGTAAAAATGCTTTTTTGCTCTATTTTTGTTACCAAATTCCGTCTTCAAAACATGTCTCCGTGGTGCTATAATACAACTTCAACACTTAATAAAACAACACTGTGTTCTATTAGTTGAATGTTAGCCAATTTACAAAGCACTGATTGCTCCCAGTACCAAAGTTTACCCTTCTTTCTAAGATGCAGTCCATAAAGCTAGAAAGACCTCCCTGTTTCAACTACCTCAACATGGACAGAAACTGGGATGTGTCTGATGAGTCAAACCAAAAATCAGTCAAACAAATCAATCAAAACCCATTGGACCCGTTGGTCAATTCAGTGGAATCATTTGGTGCAAAATTGTCTATTTCTGTATTGATTAGCTGTGATAAAAGTCCAGTGCATTTTAAGAGTTTAATACCTTAATGGCAGTAGTCACCATAATTTTATTGTTGGATTGTATTCTGTTATCAAAGGTGCTTCTCTACTTTCCTGTCATTGCTGGTCAAGACCACTAAAATTAGGGAAGTGTAAAAGACTAATATGATGGTGCTAATGTATTTTTCACTCCTAACTCTGCAAGTCAGGGTTATTGACTTGCTTAGAGGGGAAAAAAAAAAAAAAAGGTAAAGGATTTAAAGCAATTGTAAATGTCTCCTGTCAAAGATCGTCATTGGCATGTCATAGTTGAGAACTTTCTCCCTTCACTCTGTAAAAGTCAATAAAGATGCAAAATTGTGAACTACTTCTGTCACGTTAACACATTTATAGTGTTGAAGGTTAACCATCTTTGTAAGCTTTCATACGGTCGTTGGTCTATTCCTTACAGAGACACATAATAAAATATCCTAATAAAACTCCTTGTTGTTTCATAAAACCGACTTTTTTAAATTTTATTTTACTATTTGTATCTCTTTCTTCGAACGAATAAGGCAGGACACAACTCTGGTACCACTTTAGCTGATTTTTCTAAGATCATTTTTTTAAAGGAAAACTTGGTAATCCTAAGGGATGCAGTTTATGGCATCATACTATGAAATTTTGTGTCTTACTTTTTCCACTCCTCTCCATCCAGTGGCTCTTTTTTTCGAGCATGGTGAGCTTCTCTGACTATCAGCATGGATTCAGCTCTGACAGCAAGATCCAACCCAGCGCCCATGCGCCAAGGCTGAGCAGTTTGGAGGAAATGTAAGAGCTTAATCCTCCCTCCCCCAAAAAAACCTGCCTCAGTCTAAATAAATAGGCAGTCACAGGCTACCGTCCTTTCAGATGGCGGCTTAAATAAATGGCCTAAGGGTCTCCTACAGTGCAGGCTAGAGGCACCAGCACTTTGATGAAGCTGACAATATCTTAAGCATCTTGATATTTTTTTACGGCCCTTGGAGCTGCACAACTAAGTCATCCCCAGAGCTTAGCAAAAAATCGAGGAGATGCAATTGCCACAGGCGTTTGGTGGTGCCTGAGCTTCAGGCCAGAAGAAGGAAATGAGCCACACGCCAGAATCCAGGCCATGAAACCTCTCCCAGAGGTAGATGCTGATAGATGCTACTCAGTCTTTCCCATCAGGGAAGATACAGAGCCTGCCCCCACATCATTACCGCACCGCCACGTGTTGCTTCACAGCCCGGGGTCATTCAAGACCCTCTACAACACGGTCAGACAACAAAAGTTAGGGAGAAAAAAATTTCAGATTCTTAAAGGTTCTCAGTGATGATTATGGATCATGCATCCCCCGAGAATACTTTCTGGATTGGACCAAGCTGGAAAACTGGGCAGAGAAATGTTGTTTTTTTAAGAAACCTCACCAGATTTGAGCCCAAGCCAAGACGCTGCCCTGCTCTGGCATCACAGACTTTGGACGTGCCCACAGACAAGCAGAATAGCGAGGGTCCGGGGAGACCTTGGCAGCACAAGTGCAGTATCAACACAGGCACGGCTGTACTTAATGCAACATAAAAGAATAACGCCAACATTCATAAAAACTATTGGCTTTTGTGGGAAACCTCCTCATTTTATGGTGAAATTCGCTACCGGTTATGGAAGAGGAGAGTTACATGTACGTAATAATATTAATCTGACATAAATTACATGGTAGGAAGTCTTTTGACTGGTGTTGAAATTTTAGGAAAGCAGCTGGTAAGAATGCTGGCTGGTGGAAAAATGCATTGGAAAAACCTGTTCTTAAGCCACACGGCGCAAAAAAAAAATAAAAAAAAAATATATATAGCCTCTGTAATCTCCAGTACTACTGCGGCTGAGTGAATGACTGGTAGCAATTACTCAACCTTAAAACAACTGATGGCCTGGGGGCTTTTTTCTAAAGAAAACATGTAGTCATCAAGTCTTTGATTAATAATTTCTACTAATGAAATGTGATTACCGGAACATTTGCAGAAAACACAAAGAAATAGCCAAGACCGCCATAAAATAATTTACTTGGCCCAAATACCTTCATTTTTTTCAGAGGGCCACCATGATTCTGATACTTCTGTACTTTTATAAAATAGTCTTTGAGATAACAGAAATATGAAAGAGAACAGGTTGTTAATAAACAAGAATTAACTTAGAAAATAAGGCTAGCCTTTGGAAGATTTAGATTTTAATCCTATTTATTTTTTTTTACTCTGATTTACCGTGTCAGCCTGCAAAAGGCTCTAGCTTTTATTTTACATGGGACATACAAAAAAAAAAAAAAAAAGTCTGACGACACTTTCAGGCTAGCAGCACCATTACTCAGTGATACAGAGCAGCACATCAAGTTCATGGACCACAGCGCTTCTGGGAATAACCCCCTTTTGCACAGGTAACTAACAGAGGTCTTTCGAGGCTGGATGGAAACACCCATACCTGCTTTCAAGCTCTAAGTTGATTTTTAGGCACGTATTCAAGGGCATCTTCCTTTGGCATATAAATTTGAAGTTGTATCGGAGAAAAGGAAAAAAAAAAATGATACCATCGTCTACATAGCTGAAAGGGAGGCATGAAGTTGAAGGAGAGGCACAAACAAGCAAGGACAGAAGTTGCCGATGCAGTAATAAGAATATAAATATAAGAAATTTCTCATTCTGATCCACAGCTGCTTCTTCAGCCCTATGTTACAGCAGCTGATGTTCATACACTTCATAGCACCGCATTACTGTGGCTCTTTGGGGAAAACAAGAAAAGCAACCAAACAAAAACCCCCTGCTTCAAAGATTTTCCCGGATCACACCAACAGCTTTAAGATATCACTAATCTAGGTTTTAATATTTCCTTGGAACTTCACCTTTCCAATTAATTGCAGGTTATCCCCTGAAGGTGTAGCTCTTTCGCAGGACAACAGAGCTTCTCTTCTGATGAACGTGGATTCCCTGACTATTGTCTGTGGCACAGGGACTATTTCAACACCTACTTTCTGCATTCTTTATGGAAATAATGTTTAAAAAAAACCCCAGAACACAACAACAAACCAGCCAACCCTTCTCTAACAGAAAAACTTAACGATCTGATTAGGCCCTAATTTTAAACAACTTATAAACACCTGTGAATCACTTACTTACCCAGCCTTACCTCCCTTTGGGCAATAGGTAAGGCATTCTCCACGGCCATCATATCCAGCAGCTGTGTGGCTCCAGGCACCGCTTTAAAAACCCCACAAGCACCCATTTCACAGCCCTGGGTGGGTGCAGTGTGGGAAATCGCTACAGGAGCAGCTTGGCTTCAGCAAGTCTCCCCGTTGGAGGTGACCACCTAGGGACAGCTACTGGCAAGAGGTGAGCCATTCAACGAGTTTGTGTCTCTGCAGCGCTTCACCGCAGTGGTAAGTTTGCAGCCAGAACCAGGCTACGGCAAACAATTGCTTGTAAGGGGGTTGGGATGGTTTCTCAATTTGAATAGCTGCTAGGAATTGCTTCTGGAAGCTGGCTAATTATCAATAACTTTCCTTGCTAAAAAAAGGAAGCTAGACGTTTAAATAAGCAGCAGTGGAATTTGTAACCTTCACTTTGTCGTGACATCAGCTAAGTAGTCTTAAGCCTCTCCCTGCAGGCAGTAACTTGGAGGAAGAGCTGTCTACAAGAATTTTGAATTCATGAAGGGTAAAGATCTTCCCAACACACGCTTTGCCATGCTATGGCTGTCCTGATAGCTTTAGTAGAGAAATTTCATTTCTAGTGTTCCTTGTCAGCTACACATTATTTATATAAGCTGGGAAATGTGTTATTTTGGAGGACTGGTTATTATTTATGATGGTAACACAGCTTCCTTGCAGTCATCAAATTAGAATATATTTCTTATTACAGATAACATACCCACTTCAACCAAGACTGAAACCTTAATTGCTCTTTCAAAAAATCATACCCATTTCGTGTCACCAGGAAAGAAGTCAGGTCTGGCAGGCTCTGATTTTTTTTTTAAATGAAGTGCCTCTCTTCTGGAAATGTGAGTAATGAGGTACTTGTTGCACAAATATTAAACTACAGTAATGTATGAAATACTTTCATTATGACTTAGCATTTTAATTCAACATGTGCTTGTAATCAGATGTCCTTGATCGTATCTTGTTATGCTCTTAAAGAAAAGCTGTAGAAACCTAGATTTAAAGTATTAGAAGAGAAAGATACCTTGCAGGAGGCTCTAGGATTTGGGAGATGAAGAGGTGCTTCCTGTGTTTCTGCTTACCCATTTACTGGGAGGAGGCGAGACATAGCTCACCCTACACCGAGGGACTGCTGTTCCAGGATGAATGAAGTCCACCATAACAAAATCCTGGTGGTCTTGTCTTCCCACCTGTTCTTTGTCTCGCAGTAGCTTCAGCCTAGAGGATGCCTTCTGGAAGCACTGCCTGTAACCCATACTGCTGCTTTCCCATCACAGCTGCCTCTCCTGCTTGTGATATCTCCTTCCAAGAAGGCCACTGGTCATCATCTCTTCTTTTTCTGCCATAAGTTGTCCCTGGCAAAGCTATGCCTACCCAAAATTCCTCTCTGCCAGAGGACATTCATGAGAGAAGCCACATGACCACCTTTCAGTATACCATGGACGTCTCTGGGTTAAGGGTCAGAACTTAAGTTTTGTTGCTGAATCCACGCTGGATCCATGTCCACATCCACTGAGAACACAGACATTAAAAGAGCACTCTGGGAGGCAGTGGAGATGTGGGGTTTTGTGAATGCTCCTATCATAGCGCACCGTTCAGCTTTACTGCCTTTGCTATAGTAACTCCAAGACACCTGGAAAAGTCTACTCATTCCTCCTTTCAGTTTGGTAGCATCTGCAAAGCAGAGATTAAGATTCCTGTCAGGAAATGGCTGAATGGATGCGGCATTTTTGGGAAATGCTTTTGACGCTGATTTTTGCGTGGAATCACACAGCATGCTCTTTAGAGGGTAGAGGCTCCTAAATTCCAACGGCAGCTCCTACAATTGTCACAATCTTCTGTCAACGTCATGTTTCTTTGTCGCAGGGAAGATTGCTCCCTACCAAACACGTGGAAATATTTTTGCTGAAGTTTCTAGAATTGTAATAATGTTCTTTTGTTATAATTGGTTGGGTTTGTACCAGATTTTTCACTCAGTTGACTCAGGCCAAAAAGTAATTCTGTGATGATTTGTCAGACATGAACTTGATGGGTTTTTTTCTGTCCAAACACTCCTAAATAAGGCTGCAGTCTTCTCCGGAGCATGGATAGTCATTCCTCAATTGAGGAACTAATTTTGCTGTAGAAACTTTTGGTAATGCACCATTCTCTGATGTTGAGAACACAACAGATCATAATGATTATGAAATACTATTTAGAGAAACCTTAAGCCAGAGCTTATAGAAAGATGGTTCCTTACTCTAACAGCAAGGAAATAAAAATGTGCAGGAAACTACCATGTGGGGGATGGAGGAAAAAATTGACTCTTCTAGCATCTGGCTCGAACTAGTGTTGGCTGATACCTTAATACCTTTCCAGACCTTCTCCCAAGAAATGATCAAACATATAATGCTCATAGCACAATAGATACACAACATCAGAGAAAACTCAGGGAGCTTAATCGCTAATGCAACTCTAGAAAGCATTTCAGTTTTAACCTTTGCATCACTCTGCTCAGGGCCTCCTCAACACTGTCCGATCCACTCAATCTACTGTGTCCTTTCTTCAGCTGGTGGAAAAAGCAGATTTTCTTTTACTATTCCTAAAGATATTGGCCAATAATCACCTCATGGGAATGAGCAGCAACTTTACAAGAAAGCTGGGCTTTTTTTTTTTTACATATTCACAATGGTTTTCACGATCCCTATTTGATACATTAAAAAGCATTACTTCTGATTTTAACACTAGCTAAATTTCAGAATAGCATGACAGCAGGTAAAATAGGCTGGCTAAAAACATTCTACCTTTTAAGAAACTTGAATCAAACTCTCTGGTATCCATCTAGCAATTTTGCTCAAGAAGGCTCCTTTACAGATATTCTGAACTCTGCAGAATGTGCTTGAAATCACACCTTTCAAAATCTTGAAACTCCTAGTAAGCAAATTGTGATGCACTGGACATAATAATCCAGAATCAAAAAAGATTTTTTTTTTCTGTAGCATAAACACTCAGTTCAGCCAACTGGGTCTATGGGTCTGCAGTATCCTTGGCATTTCTATTTCAGCTATTGAACTGCTGATTCTGTTTTACCTTTTGTCATGAAATTTTTTTTTATGACAATACCATCATTTTCTAATACTATAATTTTTACCTTGTTTTCTCTATGGCATTTGCCTACTTGCAGGAAATCTTTTTTTTCTTCCATTACCATTTCTGCATTTCCGTTTAGTTCTGCTTGTCCTTTTGCAATTGGTTTAGTCTCTGTCTTCCTGGAATCCTATTCTTTTTATAAATATCCTCTCTCAGCAAGACCAACTGCCTAGTGAGTATTAAACCTCTGGTATAGCCTTCATTTCCTGAAAAAATAATAAAAAAAATCCATAATTATGAGGGTGCTTACCAGTCCAATAACTACTTTGCCCAATCTCAGGCAGCTACAGGAGATAAAAGAAACCTAGGGGCTCTTTCTTACTTTACAGTAATAAGAAAAATAATGCTTTTTGGTCTTAACCCATTTTTAGACTCTCTACTTGCCTTCATAGAGAACAAAAATCTTCCTCATTCTCCTCTATTTGCTTGCTATGTTTTGTAGACTTTGGTTGTGTTGTTTCTACCTATAACGCTGTGACACTTTCTTACATTTCTGTGTTGCTTGATGCATTCTTCTACTGCATGTAGTACTCCTGGTACTCTACAGAAACTTTTTAGTATTAAAAACTTCGAGCTGAGTATTTATGATAGCTGCAAGGAAGCTAACAGATAGGCAAGAAAGGAGTTTGGGAGGGAGAGGCCGTGAGATTTGAAGTTATGCTCTCATGCACCCAGAGACAACAGAATAACCACTGAGCTAGAGGGGAGTACCAAAATGGAAGAGAAAGCAGAAGGTCTGTATGGAAGGCAGGTGGAGGAGATGCGTCTTAAGCTGCTCCACCAGCCTTTTCAAAGAGCAAACATTCAGCCCAAATGTCAACTCTTCATAGTCCCTCTCAAACTGAGGTGCATAAATCCAAAACTGTGATTCAAAAAAACCCCTCTTGTTCGGGGAGGACTGAAACCATCGATTCCTTGTTTGCCTTACCTTTTAAGCATCCAGAACTATTCAGTATGAAGAGCTCTCTGCAAGGAGGCTCTGATCACATTTGACGTATGCATTCAGAGCTGGGCTCCTCTAGGAAATACGAAAGGAGCAAGAACTTTTTTTTAATAATATTAATATTCTTAATTATACAGTATATAAAGCAATGTTAATGCTGCCCAGTTAAACCAGCAGGCATGTTAACTGATATATCCAATAAACTGTAGCACTGTTGTCAGTTCTGTCCTCTCTATCTCTTTCTGCTCAAAATAAATTAAGAGAAGATGTCAAGCAGGAATAAGAGAAAAAGCCTTGGAGAAGGCATTATTAAACTCCTCACAAAACATAATATATATGTTTAATACTAAAGTGAAAGATCCCTAAAACTAGTCAATAGCAAAACAAGAATATGCTCAACAATACTTGCATCTCAATTCTTTGGTCATTGTGCTTGCATATAAACAAACTTTCTCATTTCTGGCAACATCTATCATAACCTCCAAGGCCCACTGCGCATATCTGAAAGATCTTTCACATTTTTTTCCTCCATCAGCAAGAAAGTATTCTTTCAAAGTTTTAACTAGAAAGAAATCTAAAAGTAAAATACACTGTAAAAAGTGGTGTTAGGAGACACCGCTTGAGAAAAGAAATCCAAAATGGATTCTACTGTGCAGCTGTATAAAATCTAAGCTGTGAAGGTGAAAAATTAGTGTTAAAAAAACTTCACAGCCCTATAGACCAAAGCTGTTGCTTTTCATACTTGGCTGCTTTTTTTGTTCTTCGTGAGATATTAGAAAGGCTCCCATTCCATTGATAGGGCCCCTCGCACTAGGGAAGCTCTGCTTGGTCCCAAGCCTGTCATCAGTAATTACATACAAATTCTGGTATTTCGTATCTAGAGTTCAGCGGCACAGGGATAAAGAGCATGACAGTGATGATACAAGCACCTTCAGAACAAACATTGCAAATCCAGATGAGTTGGTTAAAATCGAATTACAAAAGAATCCAAATGTCTTTCTCTAAATGTTCAAGCTAAGCTACCTCATCACCAACTCCACCACTGTCGGAAACATAGAGCAAGTGCCAAATTATGAGCAGGGCATAACAGAATTTTACTTTCTAGATGAGATTTTAGTGAACAGTTGCCACACAACGATTGCACTACTGTTTTGGAGAAACCAAGAGAGAAGGTGTCAGCTACTGGCACTCCTGGGGTTCATTCCTCACTGAGGACAGGTCAGTTATGGAAAATAATAGCAATAACCAACTCTTATAACTCAAATTTAATTTAAATGCAGTCTCTGATATTATATTACCATAACCACTCTAAAGTGCCTTTTCTACTATTTCTGAGGCCACTTGCAACAGAGCTGCGCTAAATGTCATTAATAGCTGATACTTCCTTAATGTTACTTTATAAATTAATCAACCTTTGGCAAATTATCAGCTCATTCATTCTAGGTTCATGAAATCAAAGCTGTATTTACGGGAGGCTGTGCCACATTGCCTGGATAAGAGGTAAAGCAGTGAAATTCCTCCCACCTCCCCCTTTTGTTGTTGTTGTGGTTTTTGTTTTTTTTTTTTGGTCTGGTTAAAAAGATTTTACAATACTTTGAGGAATGTTTAAACAGGGAAAGTGATGTAATAATGCCTGTATGCTAAAACATAGTCAAGAGAAGAAAAAAAGCATGTCCAACCACTTGCATCACAAAGACTCCTCCGTTAACTACTCCGATTTCCTGAGAGCTCACACTTCAAGTGAGACTTTGCTTCAGTGATTCCCCAGCGATGGTTTTTACAGAATATTACCTTAGAGTGCTTTCTAGTCAAAGCTCTTTATCAGTGCTCGAGGCACCTGGTTGAGGAAATACTGCATGCTTCATATGGAGATAGAGATGCAAAGAGAGACTTGAAAAGAGGAGAAAAAAATGTATCCTTCATAATGAAATTCTCTTCTCCTTCAACAACCTCAGAAAACATTTATACTAATCATGGATTATAATACTCTGCTGATGAAAATCAGAGATTAAAAGTAACTTTCAAACATGCATCTATACTCCAAATGTTGTTTATTTTGTGCATCTGGATAAATGTTCTGTGGAGGTATGGTCACAGCCACTGGATATCTACCTTTACATGAACGTGTTGGAGCGAGCCATTACACCTCAGGTTATTCAGTGAAAGTAACATTATCTAAAACTTCTCAAGGATCCAATATGATAAGCTAATTCATGGGTTACATATTTATAGAAATTATTTCATGCTAGTAAAAAAAAGAAATCATAGGGTTCCTGCTTAGGTAATAAAGGCAAACAGAATCTGTCAGTGTGAACCTGTCAACTTCCCTCTTCCCAGTCCCTACGTACCCTGTATGGACACGCATATGGACAACCTGGAAAACAGCAAAGCTCCTACCCCTTCAGAAGGAGGAATGGAATGTGAATTCTTGCCTGCCTTGCTACAATGCAACTTTATGGCTTGTCCAGAAACTGTTTTCTATCAGCGATAACTTACAGCGACACTGGGAATTGGCTAAGTCACATTTTATTCAGTCTTGAATAAAAATTCTCTTTCTCCGGAGTCTCAAACAATACTAGTTAGGTAGCTTTCATAGGACTGCAGGTGACTACTTCATACAAATTGACACCTCTCTTGTAAAAACTGGCACAAAGAGGGCAGTATTCAAAATACCTTTATAGTCCTCTGTGTAAAATACTTCAGGAGAATGCATTGCAAATGAGTTATTCAAATAGCAACAAAATAAAAGTAAATACTTCTATTTTTAATTTCCTGGAAATGAACTGATACGGGACACACTGGAAGGAATTCTACAGAAAGGAAACCACTTGCATAGCGAGAAGCATGTATTTAATTAAATGCTTTGCAAAGATACATGAAGAAAGCTATGTGCATGACTTTCTTTAGGGATGGCCCCAGCTGTTTATTTTTTTTTTTTTTAAGGAACAAACAAAAAACGTGGAGAGCACAGATGCAATAAAGAAACAAAAAAACCTAAGTAAGTTTGTACCCACATACTTCACAAAATAAAGCATGTTAGTGGTACAAAACATTCTATATACTGTATGACCAACAAATAAATGCACTGTAACATTGTTCTCTCAAACACCATAAGCCTAACAGCTAAGCTCTGAAAATGACAGACAGTAGGTGTCTTTATTTCATCAGCCTTCTACAGAGTCATTTAGCACCATCATTTTTTTGCTGTTTTTGCCCTGCCTATCTCCTTTCTTGAAATAACAACAGAAGCGTAGCACCTTTTAACATCTAAAGTAAAAATAGGAATATTAAATGCATCCCAACTTCCAGAGATGAGGTAGCTCATGCTAAAAAATGATGGAACTTTCTTGCCTTGACAACTCAAGGCCAATAAGTCAAATTACTGGTGATGCATGTCTGGATGTCAGCTAAAAATAATTATTTTTTTAAACTTTCTTTCTCTTTATTAGCAATTGGTCTGGTATACATGTGAATGATTTGCAACGTACATAAATTGGCACCGTATATAAGACATCTGTATAATTTGATGTGTAATGGCTTCTTAGATGGGCAAGTATTGGAAAATCAACAAGTATTGGGTTTAAGATGTATTTTGAAGATTAAGGACAATTTAATAGAATTACACAGATACATTGTGAGAAGTGAAGTCTGGCCTTAAAATTTAAGATATGGGACACCCCTATTGAAAACTCATATTTACCCCAGTAGTATTTTTATTTCATAAATTAATCATGGCTATAGAATACTCTTCTGAGCAGACTATTACATAGGAAAGTGCAGGAAAGACAATGCCAAATTAAGATGATCTTGTCTGAAGAGATTTTCTTCTACAGAAGACATAGATTTCTGTTCATGACTATCATACTGGCAACCACAGGAAGACAAACTGGGGTTGAGGAAGTAGGTATGATTGAAATATAGCCAACGGTTCACAAAAGTGCTCTACTTTTCTGTTATTCAGTATGCATCAAAGCAAAAGAAATAATCCTTAGAGCTTTACATAGTCCCACATTAAAACTATCTATTTTGAATACCTGTAAATGTCAAAATAATTTGAAACAAAAGCGAGGAAAAAGATTCATATTACTTTTAAAAGGTGGTCATCAATCCTCTTAAAATTGTACTAAAAAGTTGGTTTCAATCATTTAAAACGGAAGGTTTGTAAGTAAAATAAATATTCAAAAGGAGGCTGGGCATTTAAAAAGAACCGTATATACAATGCTGATCCAATATCAGCCATTACTTCAAGAGTCTCAGGATTAACTTCAATCAGTCTAAGTTCACGTGTTTAATTGCTGCTGTTGCTGGGTAGTGTGTTTATTTCCCCCCTTCCTCTTACACAAAGCAAACCGGCCCAATTTCAATTCCAAATTCCTGGTCGGTACTACCAATGTCCACCGGTGCAATATCTATGATAGGTAAGCGTGCCACATTTTGTGTTCTGTACTCAAAGACAGTCTTGCCCACGTTCCCATTACGTTTCTGGAGGAGAGAAAAAAAAAAAAAAAAAGAAAAACTTAGGCCAGAGCTCACGTCAGAAACAGCCTAAATTCCAGCTGGCGAGTCAGTCGTCTGGTAGTTCGGAAGGATCTCACTGTATCTTCACTAAGCAACACACCTCCGCCTGTACTGCACCTTGGTTATTTTAAAATGTATATATCTTGCTTTTACACTGATGAACAGACCCGTCAGATTGACACAGCAGGATTTCCCCCTCGAGCTGGACTGATTTTTCTTTATATTATGAAATTCTTCTCTGTGTGTTAATATGTGCCTGCACGCATATTCTTGGGCTATATTACTTTAGAGCACAGAGCGTACTCTAACTTATTTCGGAAAACTAATTTTAGAAATATTTTGCCAGTATCTTGGACTTGGCTGAGAATGCTAATGAACACGAAAGATTTACTACTTGCTGGTTTTTATGCCCACTAAGAATTTTTGGGGGGAACATTTTCCTTTCCAACTCAGTCAGTCACAGTACCAATGCGTTTCCTCCAGTGTATCGCTGCAATAATCTTACCCATCTGGCAGACAAATGCTTGAGGTTATCT
Organism: Platalea leucorodia; assembly: GCF_965183815.1. Lineage (NCBI taxonomy): Eukaryota > Metazoa > Chordata > Aves > Pelecaniformes > Threskiornithidae > Platalea > Platalea leucorodia. The sequence continues at coordinate 67,007,012 of NC_138827.1, forward strand.
GACCCCTCTGTGTGACTCCACACAGAGGTACACAAATACTGGAAAATGCAAAATGGCAAGATACGTATGCTCACTAATAACTAGTAATTTGTAAATATCCTCTATTGCGGGCTTCTATTATGTGAAGCTAGAATTGTAGTAAAATACCTATTTGATCAGTTACTTCTACAATTCATGGTGAAATTCTGCAGCATTTTAATTACCCCATTCTATGGATTTTTTTCTAAATCAAGGAAGAACTGAAACCATTAAAGACAAAAGTCCTTTGTCTCCATAACAAATGACAAAAACCTCAAACTTACAGAACAGCTGTCATGCAGAACAGTGTATCTGAATCGGCTGTTCCCCTCCGCTTTGATCTCCAGGTCATTGGCCCCTTTCAGAATTACAGCTTTTTTCAGGTTCTTAGTCTGGTCATCCATGTACCCAACACTGTTTTTACAAAGGTAAGTGATATTCTGGGAAGCTTCCTTTGATAGGAGGCGCAGGAATGTCATCTGAGTGACAGCTGTATCCCCGTACACAAACTGTGAAGATAAAGAAACAGATCAACATACATTACATGAAAATTCATTAATAGTTCATGAATTTTAGAAACACCTGCCATTATCATAACCCTTTCCAGACATGACTAGCAGGAGCCCTATTACATAAAATCTAAGAATGGTTTCTTTTGTCGTTTGCTGCCAGTTGAGGACAAAGAAACCTAGGCATCCTGTAGCAGGGACCGTTCTGGAGAATTTTGACTGTAAAGCTTTGCAGCTGAACAACTGAAAGGCAGTTGGGTCTCCGCAGACATGCCAAGTTCTGGAATTAATTCTGCCTTCTTTCAGAAAGGGATTCAATAAGAGCTAAACCTTATATATGAAATAGTGCATTAGAGCAACCTCAAACTAGATAAGAAATGTCAAGCACGGAAACCCCTTTTACAGTGTACTTGCTATGTTGCAACTTTAGCAGCTTGTTTTCTGTAGGCTTTCTATTGTATTTAGAAGCATGACAAACAGTCAGAAAGTTTGACTATATAAAAATAACTATAGATTTGCATATGGACTTTATCAACTAATTAACTTACACAGAGGTTTGAAAAATATTTTACCATGTGCCACTGTTTCTATAAAAACCAGAACCAATTTTTCTACCAATAACCAAAATTCTAAAATTCCTGAGATGTTTTCCCTATCTGTGCAGGTTTCATGTTATTCATGCTTTGTGAATCATTTGGGGGAAAAAAAAAAGTCACAAATGACTAAAAACGTATACGTTTCTCTGATACTGGTGAAGAAAAAATAGTCTTATGCACTGACACTGTCATTTTTTACAAAACATGTTATCTCTGTTCAGCAATCTCAGACATGTTTATTATTTAGAATCTGTAAGGAGTGCTCATGACTATTACACAGCTCATACTGTTAGTTATCAAATCTGACAGTGTTTTCAAAAATGAAATACCCTTTTATAGTATTCATGACGATAATTTCTTCCTCCAAAGCACGTCTGACTTACAAAAACCCTACGTGTAGCTCTGCAGGCAGCTAAACGTCAACTGTGACATCTTGGGTCATGGCAAGTTCTCCTGAATTTAATAATAAGCGAGAGCATCTCAATAAAAGCAATCAATAACACATCTGTTCTCAATTGTTGAGGTTCTGAACTGTCATCAGGAATCCAACTGATAACAGCACTATTATTTTTACACACCAAATACTTATTTTAAAGATATTTAATTCCTTCCTGTGAAATAACAACTGAAAATATTTTCTGTGCTTTTGATTTGATGAACTAGGAATAAAAATGGCAAAAGCTTGTTACTTAGTTATATACTTTGCATAGCATAAACTTCTGTTATTTGGCAGGATCATTGAGCCTGCTTTTAGAAGTTACCACAAAGGGAAAACCCGACAGAAAGCTAAGAGTGGAATTTTTGTCTGCCTGCAGACTGATGCATTCGGCATGGAGCGTTCTGACGTATATGATAACAACCATACTTTTTTAAAAAACAGATTAACTGAGAGGATTAATAAAGTAAGCTTTGTATTTTTTAGCAGTGAAGAGCTTTTGGAAAAAAAGGGTAGAATTCAATTAAAACAGCAGTGATTTAAATCATATATTAAGATGAAAGTATACTTTTTAAGGACAAGGGTAGTGAGTTACTGAAGTAGACTGCTAGAGAAGAAGTTTTTGGGATCAAGAGAAATAAATCTCTTCCAGCAACGGTATACTTATAGCCAATCCTGCCTTAGATGCACTTGTATTGTTTCTCCCAGCTCTTTCCTATAATTATTGTATGATAACAACCAGTTGCATATAAGCCAGTCATCAATAGTTATACTGTTCTGACTGTAGCAGAATCTGCTCAGAATAGCAGATGAAGTTCTAAACCAGAAGGAAACAAGTTTCACAAAAGTCAGTTCTTGACATTAAATATATTTAGTTACCTGTGATCCCCTGTTCATATCAAGGCCATACCAAATGGGCTTTACGTCAGATGACCTGCTGGCCCACCATGTTTTACGTGGTATAGTAGACGGGTTTGCAGAAATACAGGTCTCTCCAGTTTCCATGTTGCAATATACTTTTATAGCATCTTCAACACATCCCTGGTTAGGATCAATCCAATATTCACCTACAAAGAAAATAAAATGTAATTGCATTACATTATTAGGGTTCTTGAAATAACTGGGGAGATATAAGCAAAAGTATGTCATGACAGTACAAAACACAAGGAAAACAGGCATATATTTCACATAATCTGATGCATGTTTTGATGTGTGCATCAGGTATACACTATAATGTTACTTCAAGATACAAGCTGATTAGTATTTCAAAACTGGGGAATGCAGACTTGCAAGTTGTTTAAGGTTAAGGTTGTTTAAATCCATTGCAAAGTTTCTGGATGCTCCAAGTGCATAAAGAACACACAATGGCTAGAAGACAGTTTTCCCTACATAAGAGAAACCAATGGCAGCCCCTCCTAATGTTGATGTTGGAGGCAAAGTTTCAGGAAACAGGGAAAAAGCTGGTAAGGCCTGCCACAAATTATCTCTACCTTCCAGTCTGTTCTGATTTATCACTGGTAATCCATATAAATTAGGGAAAATGCTAAATGGCACATTAGTGCATTACCACCTACAAATTGCCACCATGGAGCAGCAGCAGAGAATTCTGGATGGAAAACACTCACAGGTTATCAGCCCACAGGTAACGTTTTGAGCTAACAGCAATTAAGGAAATATTCACAGCTGGTGTACCACCCTAGCTGTGTCCTCATGTAAGCGGTACTCCATGGTGAAAACACTTTCAGAAGTAGTGTTCCATGGAAATATAAAATATTTCAGATTTTAAAATACATCTGAATAAATACTGAATAAATAAATATGGGATACATTAGAATATATACTTCATTGGCAAGAAGAAGTTTTCAGACTCCTAGTGTGAATGTCAATTTAGACCATCAAAATCTGTATTACACATTTTTTCCAGTGACCAAGTATCTACTGGAAATAAGAAGGAATCATATGGTACATAAAGGAGATGGTGCGTTTATACGCACCGCTCTTCTTGGATGGGTGGCACAGCTTCAGGTCATCGCAAGTCCGTGCTGGGTGCTTCTTTGAACCATCTGGGCTGCGCATAGTCTCAATCTGGCTGCTCAGTGACTTCAGTGTGGCATGGACTCCTGGGTCCGTTTTATTATGGTCATCTGGGACTGCTTCATCTTCAGTAAACTCTGGTAGTGGATCTGCCATAGCATCATCATAGTGTCCCATAATGTCACCAATGGCAGCAGTGAGATGGCCTGGAGGTCCTGGAGGGCCAGGAGGGCCAGGATCACCTGGTGGACCCTAAGATTAAAAAAAAAAAAGGCAACAGATGCACAGCAGAATAAATACTATGCAACATGATAGCAAAGCCAGCCACTAAAAAAGCAAAACTTCACGGCCAGTCACCCTAATGCGCAGGGAAAATACAGATACAGATAAACACATTTCCAGGAACAGGGGTTAGAACTGCATGTGAGGTATTCTCTCAGCTTCATGCCCTCTCTACCTGTTTTAATACCTTGCTCAACTTTTTCTTACTCCTAATTTCAGACTTAACAGCTGGAAAAAGTCATCAAGGAATGGCCTCCTTATTCCACTTTTTAAGCCATCTGTCCCTCCTGGTTCAAATCCCTGCCTAATAACTTTATTTCTTAAAATTCCCAACAGCTGTGAGTGATTTTGAGAGCAATTTAAAATTCCTACTTCCCCTGAGATGCTTCAGGCACATTTTCAATTTAGTAAAGCCATGATGGAAAATTTGGCACTAGAAATATCTTTACATTTATCCTGCACAGTGCTGAGCTTTCCGGCCAGAGGTATGTGAGACACAATCTACATCATCCTTACTTGGCAGAGCAGATGTTTTCCTGACTACGTATGCTTTCCTGAATGACTCGCTGTGAGATCCTTCTGTCAACCTGAATTGTGACACTTGGGGAGGTAAGTGAGTCTTGAGACAGAATGTATCTGTTAATAAACATATCTCCACCTGCAGGCTCTGCCAGCTCTTCTTTGGCAGCAGAAAGTCTGTAGCATACCTTCATTGTAAGTTTGATGCTCTGGTGCGTAAGATGGTACATCAGAACGTGGCATTTCCTGTGAGAGTGATTACTTCAGAAGTCACAACTAGTGCTCCAAATGTTTACTACAGAGCACACACTCAAACTAATGCATGCTGCATCTGACAAATGAAATCTTAACTTTTATTTATTTCTCGCTTTGTGGTTCCAACTTATAGTTGCAGGAAGCCATCATGGAAAGCAAAACTAAAGTTACCGGTATGTGATATTTCTTGTACAGTCTCATCACACAGATGAAGGATCTGGATACACATTACATTCTTACGCTCTACCACAGACTATTCATTCAAGTCTTGGTGCCTCGGCAGAAGTGGAGATACTGGTAGTTGGCAGAAATTCAAATGAAGTAGGGTGAATATTAGCACATGATAAACACAGGAAACACCATGTCTTACAAGACAGAAAAACAGCAGAAACTGCCTTCTCTGTCTTCCCCATTATTTTATTCCACCTTTATTTCACCTCTTCCACTTCTTCCCCAAAATAAGCAATACCAGTCTTTTAATTCTTCCTGTGATCACCCAGATGGCCCTTTTCTCAAATCCCTCTAATTTTCTAACCTGTCTTCCTTAGGATAGCATAATTTACGTTTTATGACTTAGAGAACTGCAAATTGGTAAATGTGGAATATGCCTGGGGTGTTTAGCAAAGGTTTAGCACTTTTTCCAAAATGGTCAAACTATTTTTCACTAGTTGCGAATCAGCTCATGGCTGATGTCTGTAAACCTCAGATCAGGCTGAAGGTCAGCTGAGCTGAGTGTTAGAGTTTGGGCTGTTCATTTGGACTGAAGGATTTCCTTAATGCAAGGCATGATGGAGTATGCTCCTGGCAATCAGTCACATGGCTGTTCTAATTCAGTGTCACCTCTGTGGGCCTACTGACTTTGTACTACTGCTGGTTCCAGATACACCTACTGACCTATGCTTAGGCCTGAGGTTTTAGGACCCAACTTGCCAGGCAGCCATGTTGAACTGCAGATTCAGCACGATCCAGTCAGCTAATTGCAGAAGTAGCCCCAGGCTGGCCTAAGGAGAGCATAGGTGGATGAAACTGGGATCGTCACAGGTCCAGAAGATGAAAATGAGTAAGAAATGAGCCCTTTCAATACACAGTTACCCTGGCTATTTGTTGCAGAAACTGTATCAAATGTTACAATTTGTCTTGAACTCATGGCTGCTTGAGAAAGTGATGCAATGGACTGTAAAAAATCTCATTATTTGAAGGTAACCTTTTCCCTCCATATTCCCATTAACTTACCTCAGGTCCAGCTTCTCCTACACTCCCTCTAACACCGGGAGGCCCAACTGGCCCAAGCGGGCCGGGACTTCCATCTTTGCCAGAAGGACCGACTGGACCTGGAGGACCCTAGAAAATATAAGAGAAAGAAGGAATGTATTTTAGCTTTTAATAACAAAGTTATACAAAACAGCCCTTTACAAGCAATATCTTTTCAGGAAGCAATCCAATTATTTGTGTTTATCACCAAACTTTTAAAAATCACCCTTTTTCTTCTTCTCTCAAAGTAAGAAAGCAGTTTCAATGCTGTACTTTTGAAGTCAATCACCTCAGCCAATATACCTTGGATCAGCTGTATGTTTTTTCCTAAACCATTTAAGTGGGTTCAATTCCAGGTGCTACACAGACTGGAGTAGCTGCTGTACACCCACATGTATACGGACTCAGAGATATACTGTCACTTGGGAACATCCAAGGGAGTCACGATTCTCCTTTACTTTTGGATGAATGACATACATGGGGGTATGAAAGGCAGAGTAGCAATTAGCAGAGCTGCCACATATATGGCTTTGCATTAGCTGCAGCAAAAGTGTCTGTAAAAAGAGACTGTAGCCCTGTAGCTATTCTGAACTGACCTTTTTATCTAGCTATAAACTACACTTATGTCAAAGCTTTACTATATTAAACAAAGTAATGTCTCTCAGCAAAAGACAGTAGGGTAATCACCACATGATACTGAAGTCAATAAAAGCCAGTGAAATAAAAGTGAAGCAGAAATAGAAATCTGATTGTGGAAAAAAACAAGCAAGAAAAACCTTAAACCTGAAACATTACACTCACCCGAGGACCAAATGGGCCTGGAATGCCAGGACTGCCCTGTTCACCAATAGGACCCTAAAAAGAAGAAATTATCGTATCATTATGACATTTAAAGCATATTCCTTTAGTTTTGAAGATTAGTGTGTGATATACACAAGTCTGTATGAATTGGATTATAATACACATTAACAATGGGTAGTACCTTTCCCTCTTACGATTCATTTTCATTCTATTGTTCTCTTTTGCCACAGAGTAACAACTGTAATCACAATTTAGATTAATAGAATTTACTGGTGCTCGGCTATATATAATTATTTCTGCAGAAAAGCCTTGCTTTCATGACATTTAGAATCAGACTGGCTTACAAAAGAGTAACTGACAACACTATTATGGAGTGGAAAGATGATTTGGGTGTTGGGTTTTTTTGTTGACTCTTTTCCTGCATGTTGAAACTTCCAGCTCTTGCACAGGATCAGTGAACAAATGTAAAAAAAAAATAAGTTTTGCATGGCATTTCCATTCGATTGCCACTGAAATCATGAAGTTCTTGCAAATATTAGCAAGAGATACTATCACAGTCCTCATGGGATTTTGCATTTGATTCCTTAACTGTAAAGAGTTCAAACACTAGCAAAAAGCATTTCACACCCTAATGTGGTTATCTGAAACTATCAACTTTTGTTATCATCTTGTGCTGACAGGTCATAGATTGCCAGTGATCGGTCACTGCAGGACTGGCACAAATGGAACAAGAGTAGAACACAGATCTTGCGAAGCACAGGTTTACCTCATCGGGCAATAGTATTGTAAAATTGCATTAAAAATATTAGCAAGTACAGACAGCCAGGCCACTCGCAAACACCTTGTGGGAAAAAAATAACTCGTTTGCTTTTTTCTCATTTTAAATAATGATGTTCCTGATACATTATTTAACTATGAAGGAAATAAAATTATAGTAAAAACAGAACAACTTACAGGAGGACCAGGAAGACCTTGAAGCCCAGTGAAACCCCTGTGTCCTTTCTGGCCCCTATCACCTCGATCTCCATTGTCACCTTTGTCACCACGAGGTCCTTGGGGACCCTGTAAATATCAGTGATGAAATGTAAAATTCTGAACTGGAAAAAAAAAACCAAACTCAAAAACCCCTCATTTGCTTTTAGACATTGCATTTAGACCTCCTTCACTTCTAAAGCTAGAAAGAAGGCGATGCTGGGGCAGCTCCAAGAATCTTAATTTTTTACCAAAGAATAAGTAAATAATTACAGAAAATTGTGTTGTGCTTAATCATAGTTGTGATAAATTTAGTCTATTTAGCTTCATAATACAGTCAAAAACCCCCTGTAATAATGATACTAAATAATTTACATAACAAAATTGTTAAGATTGAGAAATTTCTTTGCCTTACAGGATATTGCAAATTATTTTCATAGATGAGATGATTGAAATATTGTGGATCTCATGCCGACTCATAATGATAAAATGTATTTTCGGTATGAAATCCTCCATGTTGTATCTTTACTTCTCACAGTTCTTTTCACCTTCACTATGATTAAAGTACAACTGAAGTTACATTGCCTAACTACAGACAACAATGTTCAGGCTTCCCAGTACAAATAGCTTGGTTCTATTACCATCACAGTTTCATTTCTGGTATTTTTGATAGTTTCAAACTTTTCATGCTAATTCAAGAATTTTTGGAAAAAATGGCTTCTGCTTTCAATTCTATATTTCTCAGCCCAAACTGCACACTAAATTTCTCAATGCCAGATTCCAAATAGTTTATCAATGGCATCATTATCACTAACTACCCAATAAACTTTTCCTGTCTCTCATATGACATCTGCTTAGGGACAGGACAACATTCTTTTGAATTTCCCAAGTTTGCAATTAAATTTTTGTTCCAAGCTTGGATTTGTAACACAAAAAGATGTGTTTTGGTTTTTTTTCCATTTGGACTAAAGTCACAATCTCTTGACTTGAATGAGGCAGTTTCATTGGAATAGGTGATTTCTGGGCAATCACCAACCGTATGAAGTTTAACAAGGGTAAGTGCCAGATTTTGCACCTGGGACATGGCAATCCTGGATGTACGTACAGACTGGGGAACGAGAGGCTGGAGAGCAGCCCCGTGGAGAGGGATCTGGGGGTTCTGCTTGACAGCAAGTTGAATATGAGCCAACAGTGTGCCCTGGCAGCCAGGAGGGTCAACCGTGTCCTGGGGTGCACCAAGCACTGTATTGCCAGCCGGTCGAGGGAGGTGATTGTCCCGCTCTACTCTGCACTGGTGCGGCCTCATCTTGAGTACTGTGTGCAGTTTTGGGCACCACAGGACAAAAAGGATACGAAGCTACGAAAGAGCGTCCAGAGAAGAGCCACAAAGATGGTGAAGGGTTTAGAGGGGAAGCCGCATGAGGAGCGGCTGAAGTCACTTGGTCTGTTCAGCCTGGAGAAGAGGACACTGAGGGGAGACCTCATCGCAGTCTACATCTTCCTCCCAAGGGAAGGAAGAGGGGCAGGTACCGATCTCTTCTCCCTGACGACCCATGATAGGACCCTAGGGAATGGCAGGAAGATGTGCCAGGGGCGTTGTAAGTTGGACATTAGGAAAAGGTTCTTCACCCAAAGGTTAGTGGAGCATTGGAACAAGCTCCCTCGGGAGGTAGTCATGGTGCCAAGCCTGACGACTTTCAAGAAGCAATTGGACAATGCCCTAAGACATATGGTATGATTTTTGGGGTTGTCCTATGCAGGGACAGAAGTTGGACTCGATGATCCTTGCGGGTCCCTTCCAACTCAGGATGTTCTATGAGTCTATGATTCTATGTTATATTTCTTCCATTTTTATCTAAAAATCTGCCTTTTGTTCACCATTCATTTCTTTATCCCTTATTTGAATTACCAAACACAGACTCTAGCCATTTGCTAACTCAGGTCCTATCATCATTTGGACAGCAACACACTCCAAATAAAGAGGCTTCCAAAGCATTTGTTATTTCTCCATGAAGTATTTTTAAAGGAAGTGTAGAAATACTAGTGTATTCAAACAGATTTGTACAGCTTTGCAGCTCAGAAGACTACCTGCATCCACTTGCAGTCAGAACACTAAAAGTTGAACCCCTGTTCAGCATTCTAATTTGGGGTCAGTTTCTCCTACACTTTCCTGTAAAAAGTATCTCAGATAAAACCACAGTGCCCATGGAGAACTTACAGGCAAACCTCTTTTTCCTGCACGACCTGGGGGACCCATCGGACCTCGAGAACCCTACAAAGATTGCATACAGAAGATATGTGAAGCAATGCACAAAAGCATACACAATAGATTTTTGATAAACAAAGTATTAAAAAAAAAAAGTCTCACTTACAGTTTCACCTCTTTGACCTGCATCTCCTGGAGGGCCAACAGGACCTGGAGTTCCTGGACCCCCTGGGGAACCTGGTAAGCCTGCAGGGCCAGGTTCACCACGATCTCCCTGCAAAACATGATTTCAACATTATTTATCTAAAGAGGACTGGACCAGACCAAAAGCAACAGGATTCCAGCATTGCTAATCTATTTTCTAGCAATTACAATCTACAAAGATATTCCTTCTGTAAGAACTCAAGTCTGAGTTTGTGGAGGCAGGTGTTCTTAGACAGGTTTCCTCAACTTTGAGAGGTACTACTTATTCAAAACTGTGATACACTTTTAGAAGAAGTTCTCCATTCAAGTTAACTGAATGAAGAGAAAATCTACAATAAATTAACAATAAAATGGAGATTTCCAGAAGTGACTTAAGAAAACAATATATTCTTACACGTTCTCCAACAGCTCCATCTCGTCCAGGAGTACCATCATTACCAGCAGGTCCCTAGAGTTAGGGAATAAAAAGAGGGCTATTGATCAGCTCTGTAATCTTGCATTTCTAGAAGAAGAACTAGAAAGTTATTCCCCACCTCCAACTTCAAGTTGAGGAGAATAACCACTAGACTGTCTTTTTTTTTGCATGTTATGAGGCTCTAATACTTACTTCTGGACCAGCTTCACCTACGGGTCCAGTGGCACCTGACTGGCCAATAGGTCCTGGGGGACCTTTATCACCAGGTGGCCCCGTGGGACCTTGTTTTCCTGGTGTACCCTAAAAGAGATGGGAAATATCATATCAAAATTTTAATCACAAAACAAAGACAGCACAAAAAACCATCTGCCTGCAAAACACTACTCATTAATCCAGTCTGAAGGAGCATCAACATTTGTAACTTCCAAAACCTGATAATTAATGAAAGTGTTCTGACAGATTTTTAATATATATTTAATATACTGTGTATTTTTAAGCAGTTTGTGTTAGTTGCTTTTATTGACTAGTAGCTGCACTGGAAATTAGTCTACCTAGTAGCAACTCCCTAAGCGCACACACCCTTGTCTGATATATGTCTGATGGCATTATCTGCAATAGGTAAGGTCTTTTTGACTCTGGAAAAAATGTGATGCAGTTTGAAACAAGTAACATGATTTTTTTTTTTTTTTTTTTTTTTTGTCTGCCTCAACAGCAACAAATCTTGTTAGCCTGGAATAATTTCTGGCCAACTTTAACTATAAATTGACTTTATGGATCCAGTGATAATGGCAGATCCTCCATACTATCCATTTTACTAATACTCTATTTAATGACTTCATTACCTGGATCATTAGGCTTTCCAATAAATATCTATAAATCCTCCATGGAAGCAAAGAGAACACAAATGGCCATTTTGAAGACTGTAGTTCACAATTTATGAAATAGCAGTTACAGAGTATTTACTCACATTCAAGTGACCTTTGGGCACCTAAATGAAGAGTCAGGGGTTGTTTTTTTCAAGGATCTAGTTTTAAGTCAAGTAGGAACATTTTACCCAGAAGTCTTAATGCTATTACCCACTTACTCTTAATTCAGGTTCAGATCTTCCATTGTGGCAGAAACAAAATCTCCCACCTCATGCATTTGCATGAGATTTAGTTATTTACTATTGTCTCTATATTCGCTCCTGCAATTGAAGTTTTCCAACTTTCTCCTCATGCTATGGGGTACTATGCTCTCAATCCCACAAAGACAATGAGAGTGGCCAAGCTGGTGGCATATTGACTTGGTGGTTACTTACTGCAGGACCCGGCAGCCCTGGCATGCCTCTTTCCCCTCGCTGTCCTGGCATACCAACAATACCTCTTTGACCAGTAGTTCCTGCTGGACCAGGGGGGCCATCTGGGCCCTGAAATCCACAAAAGATAAAACAATGTTACTATCATATCAGTAGCAATAAGTGTAAGTAACAATGAGACCAAGCCTAGAGTTGGTCTAGGGAGAATTAGTAACATCAACCAGGACGTACCGGCTGCCCATCTTCCCCTGCGTCACCCTTGTCTCCAGGACCACCGGGAGGCCCAGCTGGCCCTCGATCTCCCACACGGCCATGAGAACCAGGATCACCACGAAGACCTGGGGGACCTTCTTTTCCTGGCTCACCAATAGGCCCAGCAGGCCCTGGAGCTCCCTAAGAAGATTAAAACACCTCCTTACGTTGGACCCTTTTCTGATCAGGACAATTAAATTCTAAAGACTGTGTTTTGATTAACTATAAATACGCATACTCTAAGGAAGACCTAAAGTGTGAATGAGCTAAGAGCTATTATCATCTCATTTATGATCAAATAAATGAGATGAAATAAACATCTCATCAAATTATGTCCAAGCTCCACCCCCCACTTTGCAATTCCAAACTCCCTCCTTTAAAAGACACTCTTTTTTTTTTTGTTTCTCTCTTTTTTCTTTTATTTTTTTTTTTACCTGAGGTGTACAAGTACTGCTAGAAAACTCACCCTTGCCCATTCTTTCCAATATCATCAAGCTAAAGCCCATATTCAAACTTCTCATTTCCGTGGTGAAAAATAGTGTTTTAATGGACCTTTGTTCATTTCTCAAATACTTTTAAAAGACTTCGCATGTATATTATGTTTTCAATAAACTTCACCTTTTGATAAACTCACAACGACTGCAAGCTATTTTTCTCATCAAAACATTAAAAGACACGTGAAGAGAGTGACACAGTTCTCTGCATGGAGTTGAATCCTCACTTGTTGATCCACAGCTAATTTTTTTTTTTTTTTTTTTTTAGTGTTTCTGAAAATGTTTAGACATAAGAGATTTTGTGGTTTGGTTTGGTTTTGAATTTATTTTAATGGATCTTATGACTAAGTCCACTGATGAGATAGCCCAGCAGAGGCTTCTTCCTTTTCCAAAAACTCTCCTAACTTCAGTCACCACTGAAGAGACAAAAAAGTAAAAAGTATAGGAAGATATAGGTTGTTGTTTTGTTCTTGTAAGCAATTAAGTCATTAGAGCAGCTTGAACAGCTCAAAGCCTACTTAACATGCAAGGCTTTTGCCTTGCACTAATTTGGGCACACTGACAGTGAATCAAGCCCAAGACTAATGAGTTTTATTTAATGAAGTCAGACGTAAGCATGCAATCACAGAAGTCAGTGCTGGAAAACTCTTCTCTTCTATAGCATCAGGCCATAAACACTGCTTCACCTTTCCAGCTGATTTAGTCTTCAGGTTTTCAATGACCAGTTTACAAAACACATGTATGAGGAATATGACAATTGACTCACAGTAGGTCCTGGAGGCCCAACTCTTCCAGCAGATCCTGGAAATCCAGTAGCACCCTAAAAAACATTTTAATGCCAGCTTTAGTGAAAGAAATACAGGACTGGTTACCTCAAATGTTCTCAGCTGAATCAGTGAGCAAATGTTATAATTACAGACCATGAAAAACAAGCTGAGATGAGGAATGATACACATTACATAAAATTTCAGTATTAGATTATCTGCCGTCAGGTCACAAAAAATAAAATCTACTTACAGGTGGACCCTGAGTTCCTCTACCACCTTTCAGACCGGGAACACCTGGAGGACCCTAAGAGGAAAGGAGAAAGAGAGGGGTGATAGTTAACACCCAGAACATTTTAAATAAGCAAGATCAGCCTATGCCACTGGTTCTCTGACAATGTTATTTCTACTTACTGGTGGACCAGGAGACCCAGCAAGACCCTGTGGTCCCGGAGATCCAGCATCTCCTTTCTGTCCAGGTTCTCCAGGTTCACCTTTCACACCTGGCTGACCATCAGGGCCCTATAAGAAATAATATTCAGAAGAGACATCAGGTCAGGGAATACCAAATCTTTCCAGCCCAACAAAGTCATTTTGTAGGCAACTTCTAGAAGGCAAAAAATAACAGGAGAACAAATCACCCCAGAAAACACTGCATTTGCTTAATGGTTCAGTTCAAGAGCACTGTAACAGTTCAGCACAGTCTTTAGAAGATCACAGATGAGATTTTCTGAACAGTCTGTGAAGTCAGTATTTCCATTTAACATGTTTTCTTATCTAGCTCACATTTATCTTTTCCTTACATTTTCTATTTTCCTCAGCAGCTATTACATACCTAAAAGCAAAAGGGACTGAATAACATTGTCTTTTCTAGTCTTTTTTTTCCCACCAAGGGAAGCAGGTGCCTGACTCTGTGAAAGGTCTGAAACAGAATATTTAGGCTATGGGAAAGTTTAAGGTATTCGCTGGAAAACTCACAAACCTTCAATTTGGTCCATCAACTCATTCCAGCCTTCACTACTCACGGAGCAAATCTTTACTATGTTCAGTAGATGACACTTTATAACTTGCCTCATTTTAATCTCAAAGGAGCAACATAGCATATTAATGAAAATACAAAATTTGGTGAACAATTACATAATCTTATCAACAAAACCACTTTTCAACTGTCTAGCTTATTTATTGGCCCTTTTCTTTACTTGATATAACGACGGGAAAAAGAAACAGCTCTTTTTGCAACAAAAATGTGCCTCACGTTCCAGGACACTGCAGTATTATTCATAATGAAGGAAACTAAGTATGTCTAAGAATGATTAAAGGAAATTCATTAGTGTTACAAAACACATACCGGAGGACCAGCAAAACCAACGGCGCCAGTTGGGCCATTTTCTCCTCGAGAACCCTGGTCAAAAAAATTAGAATAATTGTATTTAACAATTGTTTTTCTATATACAATATAATTTACAGTTAAATATACAAGAAAGGATGTTAACTATTTCCTGTCATAAGTGTGATTGTACTTTTGCTCTATTAATCAGAATCAAATGATCTTTTAATCACAAATTAAACAATGTTAACTACAATATTAAGATTTGCCATGTGTTCAAGACTATATTTAAACTTTCAGAATTTAGAGATGGAAGGCATAAGCAAGCACTAAAATTGCAGTAGGAGAAATTCTGCTCACAACCACTTCCAGAGACAGCATGATTAGCTGAAGAGGACATACTTTATGCAACCTATCATTCCAATCAGATAGACTGGAAAAAGAAACAGTAGTTCAAAGATGTGTTCTTCTACAAGGTCAGAATGGCCTATGAGCTGCTTCAACCGAGCTTTCCACACAACATTTGTTTGGAAAAGAAGGAGCTGAAGACTGCCAAGCTCCAGCACTCCCTAGAGGGGTGGAAGCTGTTCCAATTTATACTGGAAATAAGATTGCTCTGATTTATGAGAAACATAATCAATTCCAGGCAGTATGAAGCATCTAGAAGGGCTGTGCCTCTAATTGCCTAATCAAAGTCAACACTTAAAATCCTTAAAATTACAAATAGACGGGAGATGACAAGAATTAACATAGCTAGATGAACTAAGGTATACCTCTGCACTTTGTCCATCTAAATATTTGTACGTGTACAGTAGTATCTGGTATGGGCATGCTTTTAAAACATTTAAACAATTAAAAGTGGTGGCATACGTTCAGGAGTGAGGTAAATGAGGGTAAGTCTCTGCAAAGTTTGCCTTAAAACAAGTGTAGGACAGAGGAACAAAATCTGCTAATAGTTTTGCAAGTGCACAACATCAAGACAGAACTACAGATTTTGGCTACAAAGGAAGGGGAAGAAAAAGAGGAAAATATATCAGCAAATGAGACAAATACCTGGAGTTTGGATCAGTGTTAGATATTGTTAACTTATGTCAGGCAAAAACCAAACATGTTTACTCACAGGGTTTCCACGGGAGCCAGGAGGACCAACTAGACCTCGAGGACCTGGTTCACCCTTAAAATGAAATTAAAGGTTATTATTTCCCAAGTAATTTACTTGATGAGTAGCAAAAGTGCCAATAAAGTGTGATAATATCAAGAAACTTCAGTAGGGAATGGAATAAAAATGTGTTTACCTTTTCACCAGTGGGACCTGCTGGACCCATTGGGCCTATTGGACCAGGGAGACCCTTTTGAACAAATGAAGATGAAAGGAAGTTAGAGAAATGATGCTTCAAAACAGTTAGTTTAAAACTTCTCATATGTTACGATTTCCATATGCTTTTTTATTCCTTTGAATTGTTGTCCTTTATCTCCGAAAACTTGTTTGGTCTTGTTTATCTAAAATTGACTTGCATTTCCTCTTCTCCCACTTCTCAAAAGACCTGCTTTTCTTCATTCTCTCTTTCTTTACTAACTTCATCTTTTCCTTTATGCAATGTTTATGAATAAGGCCAATGATAAAAAAATGCCCTGGCTTTATTTTGCTCTTTCAGGAGCAACTTAAGTCCTTTTCCCCCACTTGCAGAGAAGCTCTCTTTCTTTTATGCTAGTATTTAACTGTTTAAATTAATTTTGAAGTGTCCATCATTACTTTTGAAGATTCATTTATATCTTGCAAATTCCTCAAAAATGTCCCTTTTCTCTTCATGAGGCAGTTAGGCAAATAGGTTGCAAATTCTCCATCCAAACCCATCAACTCTGCATAATGATCCCACAGCACTAACTATATTACCTTCTTGAATATGTAGATATCCCAATTACAATTTTCTTTCATTAGAAGCAGAGTACCACAAATTTGCACCAAGTTTGTCTTGAACAAAATTACAAAATTCCTCTCCTCTCCCCCCCCCCCCCCCCCCCCAAAAAAAAAATTGCACTAGAACTTAGTTGAAACTGTAGAGAAATACAAAAAAAGAAGGCATTAGAAAGGATACTGCAATGCCATCAATGCTCTAGTGGTAGGTAACAGAGATATCTGCAGATACCTGGCTTTAGAACAGGGATGTACATTTAGCTCACCATTACTTTACCTGTTCATTAGTTACTGCAACCTATAAATGTGCCTTACAATGACTACGAACTGTTCTGTATCCTTGGATAATATCTGACATATAACTAATTCCAGCTCATAGCTGGTAATTTTAAGTTAGCACTTCTGTATACCACAGTTTCTTCAAAACCTTTTCCTCTTTAACCTTAAATTTAGTCCAGGCAGGATCCTCATCTTTTGAATGCACCTCAGATTTCCAAATGCCTAGCAGCTAGTATTCCAACTGGTTTGCAAAACCCAAGAATCTCAGATATATGTGATTCATGTAAAAAGTAACTCCAATAACTTCTGGGAAGAAAATATGGTCAGTGCATACACAGCAATCGCAGTGCATTTGGGATTATTGGACAGTTGGTCTATGCAGAAGAGTGTATGCAACATGTCTTGAACATGTCTTGAGCAGACTAGCCATGCTGTTTATGCACAGGAGATTCAAAGCTTTCCAGAAGTGTCAGCAACTTACTGCCCATATGGGGCTTAGTACCTTTACAGGAATTTTCACCTGTGAAACTCAGGACAGACTGTGGGCAACTCAATCCAAACAGTAAGGAGGCATCTGCATCTGACTCTAGTCCAAGAGTCAGAGCTGGAAGGTCTTCTTTTTCACCACTGATCTCTGTCTGGCCCTTTTTTCATATTTTTACTATAGTCAGCTTAGCTGAATCCCAAATCAACACACTACTACTGGGAATCCTTTCCATTGACATCTTAACTCCCATTACTGATGACACAAAACAGAGGCTTGGAACACAGACATCCCAAGACATTGTGCACAGCAATCTTGAAAAATTTGAAAAATTGCAGGGTAAAGGTAATGAGAATGACTACCAACCCATGACATCACCAAGTTGAGCAGTGTTTAACTCTATGACCTGAGTACTCCTAGCACAATAAACAATCTGGTGTGTGAAGAGTATGTCTAAAAAGAGTGACAGATTTACTTACTCTTGCCCCGTCGTTGCCAGCTGTACCTTCAGCTCCTTTCTCACCTACACCACCCTATGGAAAATACCCAGAAAGTCTCAGTTATGACACTGAATGCCAGGTAGTTCATACCCTGGAATAATTGCAGTATTAAGAGATAGGTGATTTTACTCAGGGCAACAGAAATAAACTTACTCTATCACCCTTGGGGCCAGGCGTTCCAGCGATCCCTCTTTCTCCAGGCATACCTTGAAGACCCGGTGGGCCTGGATCACCAGGCGTCCCACTAGGGCCTGGGCTTCCCTGAAGCAAATAAAGAAGAAGTTGTTGTCTATTCATCTGAGAAGTATCGTTGTCTCTAGGCTGCAGAACATGCTGTGCCTGTGTTGAAGTCCCTGTGGTACAGTTTTAAGTATTAATTTTCTCTTAAATTTGGATTTTATTCATGTCCAAATACTTTTCTTTTCCCATTGTGTTACTCAGGAAGTTCAGTTGTAATACTGTAGTCCTTCCAAATACATTCGTATTTACTCAGTGCATATCGGGGATGAGAACAGAAAAAAAAGAAGCTCGAGCATCTTTCTACCTTGACCTTGATGCCACATGGGTTTATTACACAAAGTAGGTACAGGTAGAAGTTGCCAGGGGCAGAGATGCTTTATTTATTTATTCTTTGCTTCTCGCAGCTCATGTGTATTACAGGTCCCACATTACCAGAGGCACTCCCTACTTGGGGTGACCTTCCTAGGCCTAATTAAATCAATTGCAGGTGAAAGGCAGGCATGCAGTTTTCAGCATTTTCTTTTAAACACTCAACCCTTCCAAGTGTCTTTGTGTAAACTGACATGGCTCTTAAAATATTGCTAGAGGGCTTTCTGCAGTTCAGAAATGGCTTTGCTCGGTCCTACTGAGAAACACAAAAAACATTTTAAACTTCAGACCTATATAAATTAATACAAAATGTGATCTCTCAACATTTAAGTATCTCGCAAGTTAATATTGTTATAGTGGAATAACTTGTATGTCCTCCTAGAACCCTTATATAAACAAGATACCTTTCATGAAAAGATATTCCTTTTATAATAAAAAATATCTCTCTTTTATGTTTGTGCAAATGAGCAGAATTATACACTACATCACTGCAGCAACACAAACGTCCATTCAGCTTACCTTTGGACCATCAGGACCATGACCTCCAGCCATACCCTTTTCACCTTGGAGTCCTGATGTACCTGGTTCTCCCCTTTCCCCTGGATTGCCACGTTCTCCCTACAAAATGGAAAATTATTACTTATTCAGAAGTCAGGGTACGGTTTTGGTAGACAAAATCCTACATACACCATAAGTGCAGCACTGCTATTTGAACAAAGAGCCTGTGAACAAATTCTAGAAGAACTGATCAAATAAGAAACAGATTTATGCTTTTATTGTTAAAGGTAGGGGAAATAACATGTTGCTCAGCAAACTAAAAACTCATTTCACAGCTGTAAATCAAATCATTTAGCAGCTAGTACTCAACACCGCTTCACAAGCTACAAAACCATTGAAGGTGGTAGGTTTTACAGAAACCATCTTAAAACATATGCATGTTTACAACGATTTTGTTGGTGGGGAAAAAAGTCAAATATTCACTTTAGCTGTTAAAGTCCATATTATATATCAACTTTCAACCTCAGAGAACTGTTATGAATGTTTAAACTCTGAAAGAAAATACCTACCCTAGGGCCCAATGGACCAACAGCTCCAGGATCTCCAGGCACACCCTAAGCAGAACAGAACTCACCATTAGAATGAAAGCATTATTGATAACCTTATAGTTATGTAAATTAGAGAGAAACATTTTCATTTCCAAAGTACTGTGAATGGAGATGGCTAGTTCTGAATATTATCTGTCCATGACAAGAGGAGATAGTCCAACTCAGTCCAAGAAGATGGTCAGATTCTAGTAACTATTTTATCCAAAAGCAGTTCTCAGACAGCTTACAGACTACATCCGTACATATTTTGAAACAGAGTGGGAAATTAAATTACAAAGAGAAGAAAAGGTAAAACTACTTTATGAAGTGAATTCTTGTTAAATTACACAGAAATTACCTGATCACCTGGCTTTCCTCCCTCACCTGGAGGACCTGGTGGCCCAGGCAAGCCCTGTAAAAAAGTAAATAAAATGGTCACTAACATGATAGAAAGTTATGTAAATCCAGATTTAACTAAGACATCAAGAATATGAATGTAGTATTATACAAGAGTATGCCCTCAGAGATCCCCAAGCAAAATAGTTACATGAATATTGCATCACAGTGTTTTCCCCCCTCTAAATGAAATGGCAGCCCTTCTTTAACATTTGTAGGACATATGCATATCGGCCCTAAAAATAAAGTTCTTTATAAACAGCGATTGACTTAATTAATATTTCATTATCAAAACAATTCCTTTGCTCCATATTTGGAACATCTTTGGAAAATCTCCAAATTAAAACTGAAAAACAACAAAGGTTTTCTCAAGGGATACAGAGCTGATATTTAAGCCTTTGCCAGTTCAGTTTAGTGCACAGCTGATGTGAAAGCTAAGTATCACTGATTATTCTGAACATCATTGCCTTAGTTCTGAAGTTGTGTTTTGTTATACATCACTTGACTGAATTTATCCAGTTTAAGTTGATAAAAACATGTTTGTTTACTTTTTTCTTTTTAAAAAAAAAAAAATGAATGCACATACCTGAAACCCTGTAGGACCTGGAGGGCCTTGTTCTCCTCTTTCTCCTGCCAGACCCTAGACAAAAGAAAGTAATAAGTATACAGTAGAGGAATATAGGCAGGCTCCACAATTTTTCTCCTCTCTGAATATGTATATTTTCAATTATGTATGTATTTATTATACATTTTTGCTTACCCCAGGCCAAGACGTAGCCTATCTAAAAGATGTAATAAGATGTATATTATGTCTTTAAGATCTTTCCCCCAGAAATTCTGTGCTGACAGGAAAGCACTCAGTTCCATTGAAACCAAGGAAGCTAGGAAAGTGAACTATGAGAAAATTTTGCTCCTTGCACTATTTTTTTGTAATGGTCAGTAAAAGGAATTAGACTACTAATATATATATTTTTTCAATACAAAGCTTCCCGTTTTTCTAGGAAAATTTTTTCTTTAAATGTTCTTGGGATTTTTTGTTTGGAATCAACAACTGGCATGAAGATAGATAAAAATAGAAGCAGAAAGAGTAGTGAATGGATGGAGCGACTGGCAGGCAGGCAGAGTGGTAAAAGTTGACTTACTGGTGGGCCAACAGGACCAGAAGGACCAACTTCACCATCTTTACCAGGGGCTCCCTAAATTAAAATGACATAGGAAGAAGTCTTGTATAGTGAACATGTATAACAGAAAAGTGTAATTTTCTGTGATCACTGCAAATAACAGTCACACTCACTCTCTGTCCTGGGACACCTGCATTGCCTGCTTCTCCAGGTTTTCCAGGATCACCCTAATTTGCAGAAATACAAATTACTATTTTTAGAAACTGTTTTCATCCATTAAAATATATGCAAATGTTTAAAGTTAAACAGATGTTGGGTACCAGACACCATACTCACACTGCTACCCTTTGGCCCAGGAAGGCCCATGCTGCCTGGCTGGCCTCTGATTCCTATTGAACCTGCTGGACCTGGACGTCCATCTTCTCCAGGAGCACCCTGCAGAGAGAAAGCATTTTCCACATTAAATTAAAAATATATTTATTCATATGAACCTATTTACCCCTCAAAAATGTTTGTATATATCAAAAAATAGCATTAACCTGGTCTGGTGCTACAGTTATCAGTCAAAATGTCTTTAAAGCAGACATAGCTTTAGCCTTACTGCTGGATATAATCAAATACTACGCAATTACTATCATTGAGCCATTATGTACAAATCCTTTATTGTTTCCTTAAAGAGACAGTTAGAAAAGATATTTAATTCAAAATGGTTTAAAAATATTGCAGCAGTTGCTAAACAACAGACATTGCTACACAGAAAGAACTAAAGGAACATTATCTACACTAATTCTGGAGTTGGGAATCCAAAGTGAACAGTTAAAAGAGAAGATGAACCTTCAGAAATCAAGAAAACTAAAGTTAATAAAAGTAATTTCAGTGAGTTGGGACCTTTGAATTACTGTGGCATTAACTGAAAGGACCGATTTTTGTGTCGCTTACCAAGGGGCCAAGTTTTCCTTCAGGGCCTTGAACACCTGGATTTCCTGTCAAACCCTAAAAGCGGGAATAATATTGGTGTTAAGATTGTACATATAATTCTAGAACAATAGAGAAATGTAAATAAATCCAGAAGATATGCTCAGTTACTACTATAGTACAAACTTCTCTGTATCAAAGGTCTTCACTTTACAGCTTCATCCCCCGCTGCCTTTGATCTTCCCTTTTCCTATTCTCCCTTTTCTTGCTTTTACACCTCTTGAGCTTCTCACAGGCTCATCTTTATTTCTGCCAACATTACCCAGTAATCTATATCACATCTTATACTTGCTGCTCCCTTTCTCTCCTTTTGCGATATTCCAAATTCTCCTCAAATATTTTTCCTGAAAAAAATCTCTAGATGACATGCAACACTCAACTACGTAAGTTATCAATCACCAATTTATTGAAGGTTGGCCTTCAATTAGTTTGGCCTTCAATTCATATTATCTGTGGCAATTATGTGCTTTACAAGCACACTTCCTTCCATTGCATTAGCTGGTCTCAATCAGGGCAGCTATTTCCCCTCTTCCAAAGACAAATGGAACCTGTGCTTCCCAACATCAGCAGGAAAAAGTACAGGTATTTTGGCCTTTACCCGTTAAGTAGCCCCACTGAAACAAGTTTGTCCTTGTATAACAGCTTCTTAATTCTGCAAAGTTCATTGCTGCCTTTTGAAAATGAAAAATGCCATGGTTTATAGCGTACTGCTATTAGTTCCTTACCCTTGCACCCGGGAGGCCAGGTTCACCAGGACGTCCAGGATCTCCCTGACCTCCTTTAGGACCAGAAGAACCTGCTGGACCACGCTCTCCTTGGGCACCCTAGAAAGATACCAATGGGCTACTAGTTAACTGGTAGAACAGCGACAGAAAGAGAAGGTTAAATAAAACAGGTATCTTCTATTAAGGACCTATTTTTGCAAACAGAGTTCCAAATCAATAATACTTTTATTAGTATTACTTTTTTTTCCAAAATTATTACTTAAAAGTTGTCTCTTCCATAAAGCAAATTTATATAAGAATTTTAGAATCCCTGTATTTTTACCAAGAATTTAGGAATTTACAAAACCACTCTAGACAAATACTTATGTGAGTCACTTCCCTGAAAGTGTTAGAGTAGTTAGGAAAGCCAAAGACAGATAAATCCATCTGTTCAAGGGACAAGTCTAGTAAAACTATACCACACACGAAGAAAAGGCAATTTTTCAAATAGTTACCTACTATAGAGTAATACACAAAGCAATATAGTAGTAGAACAGGTCTCTTATCTATTCACATTTCAGCATGAGGGAGCATGTCAGGGACAAGGAAGCAAAGCTGAACATCACAGGAATTGAAAGCGACTTCTCCCCAAAAAATTTTAGTCTCAAAACATTCAGACCTCTTTTTGGTATTTGTCAATTCTTTTCGATCTTGCTTCCAGTGATTTTGAGGATTTGCCTATTTGCCCAGAAGCAGACGCTTTTAATGGCCCACTTTCTTTCTATGTATCTGTATCTATGAAAATTTTTAAAATGACCCAATAAAAGATGGATAATTTAATTTCATTTACCTTTGGTCCAGGCAAGCCATCAGAACCTGGAAAACCACGGTTACCAGGAGCACCCTAGGAAAAGCCATAGATACAAGATTATTATCTTAACTTTTACATAACTTATTGCAAATAAAGTATTAGATCTGCAGTTTGGGACTTCAGTTTATCTCCTTACAACTTTCTTACTTCAATACTTTAAACTTGTTTTTTTTACCACTTGAAGTGGTAAAAATATCAACGTTTCATTCATGCACATTGAACAGCCTCATTGAAAGCAAGATGACCATTTGTACAGGGTTAAGCAAAAAATCTGCAGGTTTCTCCATCATTTCTCATAGCATACTATCCTGTGCACTGAATCCACAAATGAAAATACCCAGTGTAAAAAATAATGCACAGTATTAACTACTGTTAGGAAAATAAAGTTTGACTACATCCACAACAAATCTCTAAGAAAATTCATGGTTAGGTCAAGAGGTTTTTCAGTTCAGCAGTACATCTCTCAAGACATATCATTCCTTTGGATTGCTTACCCTCTCTCCAACAGGACCTGGTGGACCTACTGATCCTGGATCACCTCGAGGACCTCTTTTCCCTTCTTCACCTACAGGGCCAATGGGACCCTGGGGACCTTGTGGGCCCTAGTGAAAATAAAATTTTTTTTTTTTTAAATCATTGTTAAGCTCACCACTCCTCAGGTATATCGAAACAGACTGTCTTCTAAACATCATAAACATTTTTCCAAACAAAGGAGGAAGAAAAATAGTTTTGAAACAGTTAAAAACTGCAGCTTTTCAGCATCAGTTTTTCTCTTCCACAATGTTTGCAAGCTAATATTTCAGTAAAAAGTGCATTATGAATAAACTGTAATTCTGCAGTTCAGCTGTACAGTGCTTCTTATAATCACCTATTTGCTCAGACACAATAATTTGTATTTATTGTGATCAACTGGACAAGTTGCAAAGGATTAAAAATTCAGTGAGACTCTAGTAGAAATACTCAAAGGAGAAGACAGTCAGTGGTAAGGAAACCATTACTTCATCTGTACATTTTTGTCAGTTATTACATGATCATTTAACTAGTGAGAAAGAAAAACTAAAGATTGGTTGACAAGGCAACTGACTCCCACTCTGCAGAATCACTTTTCCTCTAAAATTCACATGGTTACAGCATGGAATTAGCCATGTTCTCAAATAATCTTCACAAAGATTAGCTGTGGGCTAAACAGCTATTCATACCATAAATGAATAAACATTTGTATTATTCTAATGTACAAATAAAAACATAATTAATATATATGTAACTACATAAGAATAAATTGTATTAAATGTACATTTAAAATAAAAAGGACTTGTTTATTATGATTAGCACACAGACCTGTATGCTCTTAAATGTCCAGAATCATATGGATCCATTTCATATGAAATGAAGAAATTAGAATACACTCATTCTGTGTGCTACAGAAACCTCAGTAGATGCACTAATCAGTTTTCTGTCCCTGTGTCCTGTAAGGCCTGTATTGGGTAGATGATTTGTAACATCAAAGGACCTGCTTCACCATTCATTGTTAGTACTGTCTAGCCAGGTTCACTGTGGTTTGTCTTCCACAATAGTTATTCTTGTGATTATGCTCATCAGAAGTGTCCTGAAAATTGTAGGAATCTATTCAAAATACTCATACAAGCCTTTGTGATTCCTTTTCATCTTACAAAGCATATGGAGACTTACAGGTTCACCTTTGGGCCCTGCTTCTCCCTTGAAACCTGGGACACCAGGGTCTCCCTGAAAACAAATACATGAATAACAACCATAACGTTAAAACTCTGCATAAATCATTTGACCATGTTGTATTATGCTACGAAACAGAAAAACATTTCCTAGTTTAGTAACTAGTTGTAGGCAATATAACAGGATGCTTATAATGGTCTGTCTTTCCCCTCAGCATGCTTGTTTATTATGATGTTATCAAGACAAAAACTTAAACGAGATGGTTTCAGGAGATAACTGTTACTGTTTGTCCAAGTTTATACAGAGACTCTTCTTTCTTAGACCTTTAAGGAAGCAAAACCAGTATTTTGGACACACAGAATATTCACAAGATCTGAGTCTCAGCGTACTCACCGGCATGCTATTAATTTATTTAAAGGAACTCCACTGCTAATCACTGTTTTAGTTTCACAGAGTGACACATTTGGAAGACATTACAATTTCCATAGAGACAAAGACATCATTACCGGCTGGCCTCGAATACCAGGTGGGCCAGTACTGCCTTGTGGTCCTGGGGAACCAGGGGGACCTGATAAACCAGGGGGGCCTCCAGTGCCTGGGGATCCCTACAAACAGAAAGGACAGCAAGCACAGTAAGGAAACATAATAAAAATAAGGAAATAAAAAATTCACTTACACATTTCTTCAACAAGTGATATGATTACTTACAGTAGGGCCCTTAGCACCTGGGGAACCATCTGTCCCTTCGGTACCCTAAAGATAATGTACCAGTCATTAAAATTAATTTTAATGAGGAGGGTATCGATAACAAAAGCAGAAGATAGTTATTTTATCCACTTTACAAGACCAGAAAATAAAAGCTATTAAATAAATACAGCAACATATGACCTACTTGTGCAAATGCTAATATGGGTAACAAAGCATGCAAGTTAATGTGATTTTTAATCTTTAAGATCTTATGTTTAAGCTTAAGCTCTAAAGTACTTCTAGGATCAGTTTTCCAAGTTGTTTTAATTAAATAATGAAAAGTTATTTTCAACAAAATAAGCATAAACCAAATGAATGAGACCTTTGCTTTCCTGGGAAAAACATAATTTGAGCAAAACTCAGTGTCTATCAAGTGAGGTATTAAAATTCCCTATAAAGAGGCAACATGCGCAAGCTGAGCACTGAGGAACTCGATTTAATGTACTTACAGGAAGACCTTGTGATCCAGCTGGGCCCTGTGGACCTGTTTCACCTCTTTGTCCTTGAGGACCTTCAGGACCACGAGGACCTGTTGGACCTGCTTCACCCTAAGATTTCACATGAGAAAACAGCTGGAGATCATTTTGCTCTAAAAAGTAGGGCTACGAAGTAACTAAGGAGGAATACTGAGTTTATAAGAGAAAAACAATTCAGGTTTTGAAATAGTTTATTACCCTTAAAATATATTTTTGTTTACCTAGTTGTGCTTTTACTACTTCTACGTGAATGTAAACTTTAAAAGTATAAATAGAATTTTTCCTCAGTGGATACAAGGACAAGGAAACTTTCTACAGAGAAGCAGAAGTATATCCAGTGGCCCAAATCAGATCAAATATTTTAGATAGACATCTCTCTCTGAAATCCCAGTACGTATCTGTAATTTGACAAGTTTTTTTTTTAGCTTCGTTAACAGCTAAGGCTTAAGATTTAGAAATGATAACACATCTGGGTGCTTTTTGCACAGTACAGATTAACTCAGTGTTGCAGCACCGTATTAAATATAAAATCTCTGTAAGATTGGACTGAATGCTCCAATAAAAAAAATTCCTCCTAGAATTTCCCTTGAATTTTATCTTTATATAGGAAATTTGCCTTTTGGAACTGATGGCTGTTAATATCACGTTTTCATAACTCAAGTCCACATCTTCATTGTATGGTCTGCTTAGCTTTTATGACTTCAAAGGAGCTATTCCAATTTTACATCATCTGATGATCAGACTTGAAGGTAGCTCCTCCTTTCAAAAGCTTTCATTGATTCTTCATGTGACAGCTTCTCCAAACATTTATTTAGCTATTAAGTAGTGCTTAGCCATACCAAAACATTTTATGACATGCACTAAAAGGTCTATCATTTAATTGTATACATTATGTTAATACTCTTATTAAGACTTGTTTCCAAAAAACTGTTTTGTGAATGTTGCCAGCTTCACAACACAAAACATCTGCTGAACTTGGATACCTGACTAATTGAGCGTTTCTTCTTGTATAATTTTTTCCTATCATGTTTTAGGAGTGTAAAGGAACAAAGAGGAGCAACTGGGTAGAGGGCAAGTATAAGAAGTATAAGGAAGCTGTATGAGTTGTCTTTCCTGTATTTGCAGACATATTCTCAAGGCTAGGAAAAATAAAATTGAGCACTTTCTTGAAAAACAAGAGAGGAAAGTCCCACAAAGACAGTGCTGCAGCCAATGAAAGTTTTCCATTTCAGCCCAATAACACAGAGCCACAAAAGGCGGCAATCATCATATGCTCTGTTGTGATGAACTACAGTACATCTCTGCTGGGGTTCAGGCATTTGCGTTACCAGTTCAGGCCATCTCAAAAAGTGTTCTTGGCTGAAACTCGAAGTTTCAGCACTAGAAGGTCCTGCTTCCATACTCTTAGACTACTCCTCACAAGTTACCTTGTAATAATGCATCTTGTTATTCTTTGAATATACTGGACAAGATTCCTGAGGCACAGCATGACAGTCATCTTATAATCACTCCTTAGCTCGAGCAAAAGTGAAAGCAAAGAAAGTATCCTAACGGTGGTGAATTGCAATTGCTTCATTTGGCTTCTGATTTCTATCTTCTGTCTCAAGATCTTGACTAAGATTGATTTCACCACAACTCTTAGGGACCTGTATACATGTCAATCTGAATTCTGTGTAGTCTAGTACACATTTTTTAATGTTAGACATATTGAAAAGATATTTTTATTTTATTTTTTACCTTTACACCAGGAGCACCTGGAAAACCTGGAGAACCAGTTATACCAAGTGGGCCCTATAAAAGACAGACACACAAAGCTGTAATTCTGCAGTTTACATCACACAGACTAGTATCTAATCACTAGGTAAGCATGGTTCTGGGATTAAACGTATTTTTTAGTAATAAAACATTTGTTCATAACAAAACCAAAATAACTATACATATCATTTTTCTAAGTGATACATATAGATTTTATGGAATTGCGGTGCAGTATTTTAGTAACGTATTTACTGACTTCAGCAAAGTTACAGCTCTTGATTCAACTATTAATGCACAAATTGCAATGTACACAGTTGAAAATTATTATAGCAATTGTTTTTCAATTTTAGTTTTTAACAAAAATATTATATCCTCTTTTTATATCTATGCTACTGTGGTATCGTAATGAAAAGATCAGACATTTGTTAAGTGACCACAATTTGTCCTATAGAATGTTGCAAAGGACAGTTTCAATACTTTTAAACTTAAAATAGTAATCTAGGAAAAAGAGGTATACGAGCCACATCTACATTGAAACAATTGGGTTGCTAGACAAGATTTTTGAGGTAAGCAACATGACTAGTGAAAATATAATTGAAGGCTATGGAACTACATGCCCTGCTTCCTCCTCTTCTGCCCCATTGAGATTCCCAAATTAACAGCCAAATTCATTTGCAAGCTTTAAAATGCAGATTTTGTATCAAATTTTCAAGGCTGTATAGACAAAGATGTACAGCAGAGAAAGTTTACTGCTTGGATCTTTGTTCAGAGATAGGCAGGTATTTCTGGAAAAGGAAGTGGAGGAAAGGCTGGGTTATGCCACACCACAAAACCCAATGCTGTGCAGAGGTACATCCTCAGCTCCCAAAACCAGTATAGCTCTTCCCAAAGAGCATTATATCTTGAGATAATCGATGCTGTATCTAAGAAGGGCTGACAGCTTGAGCAGGCCGTAGCATTGATGTGGCTACACTATTTCTGTTTCTAGAGCCAAATTCTTGGTGCGTTGCGCTGTAGAGTTGCACCTCATGTGGCTGCGAGGACATGAAGTTTGGGCAGAGATGAAAACAGCTGGGGTTGCATTACACGGCAGACTGTCCAAACTCACTAGAAAGCAAACTTCGAGTGTATACACTTTAATACACCTGTATGGTATGATGCAAACCTTGTTTTGCTAAACAGAAAGACTTCCAATTAAGGGCTTTAAAGTAAATTTGTAAATTCTTTCCATTTTCATAATTCCTCTTGAGCTGAACAAGACATTCAACAGAACATCTTTCTACTGTATTATAAACTCTCTGGATAGCGGCACACAGTGGTTATAAAT
Source organism: Platalea leucorodia (assembly GCF_965183815.1). NCBI lineage: Eukaryota > Metazoa > Chordata > Aves > Pelecaniformes > Threskiornithidae > Platalea > Platalea leucorodia. The sequence continues at coordinate 67,036,577 of NC_138827.1, forward strand.
ATTCACTACAACACTGTTCCCAGATGATTCCTCTTTATCTTTTCCTGATTTTCTCTCTTCTTGTAAAATATGACGCACACTGTGAAAAAATGTTCTATGTTAAAAAGCTCTGCTGACAAACTTAATAAGAACAATCTGTCCCACTGAGCATTAATTACAGGCAGTACTTCTGCCATGACCTTGCACTGGATTTCTACAGAACTGATGTAACAGCTCACTAAGTATATTTTTGAAAACCTATGTCCCAGTTCACTGGATCACAAATACACGTCTGCCAAATCTCTCTCTTGCTGCAGGAAGAATTCCAGAATTACACTGTACCACTGCACTGACCCAAATAACAATGCATTTCACTAACACTTCCTCCAATGAGAAACATATGCATTAAGTACCAGTATCTCCCTTGTGACACTACATCGTTTTTACCAAAAATGTTAGCCAACCAGTTATCATGTCCAGTGAAGCTGAGCTCATATTTTAGGCCAAAGAAAACTTTCAAGCCTCATGTAGAATTTCCTAGCTCAGGACCCAGCTTTTTTAACTTTATAATTTATTTTCAATACTGAAAAATCTTTTCACTGCTTGAAAGTTTCTTCTAACAAGTTACCCTTCTTTAATGATATGCTAAATAATTGAGTTCTGCAGCTTTTAGACACTTTAGCTCATTTTTGAGTTTCTATTACAGTTAATTAGTTCTTCATGAAGTTTTTAATAAAACAGTCTGTTCATTAAGGTGACACAGGTAAATTAATTTTTCTCAGGACTTATATAACTATTAAATAAAGGGTATGCACATAATGAAATTTTAATTGCAGGCAGGTGTGTTTTGGGGTTTTGAGGGTTTTTTTCATGGTAGGGTTTTAGGGGTGGGGTTTTTTTCTTTTTTTTTTTTTTTAAGTTAAATGTCACAAAGTGGTAAAGATTCAGGTTGGCTACATCAACAGGCAGAAACTGTCAACCACATTCTCAAAGTAATACTTTCAAAAAAAGCAAAGAAAAAAGAATACCACATTTTTAACATGGAAACTGGCCTCGCACAAATAGCACAAAATCATCGTAAGCTTTCATTTGCAAAAGCAACACCGAATTAACTGTATGTATGTGAATAATCCCACTAGCTTCCTAATACTCATGTGAATTCACTCAAATGTATTTTGCAAATGCACTGTGAGATTGGATTGTAGGATTGAAACCATCACCCTTTGATACACCGATGTCCACAGTTTAAACCACCACAGTCGTCTTCAGCCCTGTTGCAATTGTGTGAGAAATTCGAGAGTCATGCATAGCAGGCTTTCTCAGTTTGGCACACATTCACACATAGGCTTCTGGTTCTTCAGTTCAATGTGTGACTGTCCATAATTAAAAGGCTATCTTTTACACATTTTATAATGGATCAACTGCAGGTAGCAAGTTCTGCTACCAGTGGGTGGCATTTCTTCTTGCTGAGAATGACTACAATCTCATTTTCCGACTTTGTATGTGAAGGAAGATAATATGCAATTATAAACTGTTTTATATTACAGTGCATATCTTTAAGACACTTATCTCCCTACAATACGGATCCCACTTCATAAAAGCAGCAAACCATCACCTCTCCAGGGAAGATGCCACTCCTCTGCAAATTAAAACCTTTAGATGAAGCAAACTACAGGGTATCATTTCTCAGAGGACAGCACTAAAGCTAAAATGAGTAGAACTAGGAATCACTTACAGATAACTCCAGGTGCACTTAACTGTTACCAGCAACTGCCGACAATTCTTTTGCACTTCTTTTGGTAGTGTCAAAAGGCAAGTGGGAAATAGAAGGTGAAAAAAGTAGGTGATTAAGAAAGAAACTTACCATTGGCCCTGGCTTCCCAGGCATACCATGCTGGCCACGTCCACCCTAGATATGAAAATAGACAAACTAGAATATTTATAATAAATCTAACTTTTTTTTTAGTTATTTATTGTCAGCATTTGTGATAACAGCAATACATACTAAAGTGATCAAAGAAATGCTGGATTGCAGAGCCCTCCAAAGACTGGCATGGAAAACTTCTGGAAGAAATTAAGCTACCCTTCAAATTAATGGATTTCTCTATTTTCAGAGAGGCCAATATTTTGACAGTGTCATTGTATGCAGCACATAACATAAATGGAACACATAAAAGTCATGGGGAGAAATGCCAGAAAAAACAATACTTGACACCGGACGTAAAGCAACAGAAAGAAATTTCTACTCAAATATGATCTCATGTCAAGGCTAATCCCTCTTTTTGCTGAAAAGCAAAGTATTTTTTAAGACGACAGCTTTATTACCGGAATTAAATTATAAGACTTAATTTAAATTGAAAGTCTAAACTTTCATTTTAAACTTTTTTTTCCAGATAAAATCAATACATATTATTTCTAGGTCAGTAATTTTTGGTGAAAATAGCCTCTCAAGAATTTCACAGAAACAAAGATGACATGTTTGTATCACAGAAAAAAGTGTTGTGAGGGTATTTGGCTTCCTGGGCAGCTCTGGTATGAGAAATTACCATACCGCTAGCATTCATCTTTTAAAACTCTTTCTGACTTCTGAAATCGATAGTGAAGGTCTCACCCCATAAAACTCTGCTCAGCCCTAACTTTCTTAAGGTACAGCAGAACTCACCATGGAAGTGACTAGCAGTCACATAAACAAACACTTTCAGGCTCAGGGATTTAAATTTAACTAAAATAAGGGAAGAATTACAAGGAGAGAGAAGGAAGGTCCTACTTACAGGGGCACCCTGTGGTCCAATTCGACCTCTTTCTCCTGGCATTCCTCTAGGTCCCTTGAAGAGAGAACAAAAAGCACATTATTTAGGAGCTCATCATGGCAGAATAAAAAGGCGAAAACATAGTTCACTTGATTTTTTTTCCCCCCCATAGTGGAGAAAACACATGCCATCCCCTCTTTTTTTTTCCCCTCTTATTTTTCTTTGTTTTTTACTTTTTTTTTTTTAAACATACTTGACTTTTCCTTTGCTTCAAGTAAGTTTTGCACTGCATCGCTCTTCAGCGATTTTCTGCTCAGTATTCTTCACTTGCTTCTAACAAGAAGATGATTAGGTACACTGAGACTACAAGCATGATAAGGAGAGGTGATGCGAACAACAGTTACCAAACCAAGTTATTTTTTTTCCTCCTGCAAGTGTAGCTTATCTTGTCCTATAGCAGGAAAGAAGTAGCAGCTTACATAAATCCTTGCAGCCTCACAGGCTTGCCCAGTGGAAATTTAATAGACTGTAATTTCTCTTTTCCTGTTCCAACAGTATTTCCAGTTTTAAACACATTAGAATGAATTCTGTATATACTCACCAGGGTCAATAATGCAATCTCATTTACTATGTCTCATTCACAAACTACATTCCACTTCAGGGATATTACAAAATAGTGCTTCGCAGAGAGATGTAATTATCTGATATCGGAAAGGTGTTTTACTTCCAGAAGCATGCTGAGAGTCAATTTTTGGCATGTTACGCTGCTCACAAGTATTCAATTGTCCAAAACCACATCTGAATGAAAACTACTCTGAGAAAAAAGTTTCTCCGTTTCACTTCCATGTCATGCAAGCTTATCCTTACCATAACGTCCAAAATCCTCTGTCAATGGTTTTCTTAGCTAGTGCATTTCTGACATAAATTATCCCATTTCTATCTCAGAGCAACCTAAACCTGCTTTTCTCATATTGAAATCACTCCATACGAAGCATCAACATGTAAAAAAACATTTAGTCACTCTACACTTACATGAGTAGGTAAACAATCACAAAACCTACATTCAAGTTTCTGTTGAGCCTTCTGATTTATCGCTATTATCTATGGCTGTGAATTGCAAAGAAAAACAGCTTATGGTCAACCAAATTCACTGTTAGTGTAATAGAAAACAAAGCCTTAATTAAGAGAAAGTTCAGCTTCATGACATCAAGTACAGATATAAAAACTTAAAATTTCTATTGGCAATAGCATTTACAATCTTAAAGCCACTTCTGTAATATCCAATGCACATGACACTCACTAGAGGACCCGTTGCACCCATGGCACCTGTTGGTCCGGATTCTCCCTAGAAATGGAAATGAAATGACACAATTAGAGGAAACGGTTTAAAGGAAAATGGAGTTACATGTTTCCTCCCTGTCCTCTGTGCTTATGTTAGATCTAAGAGGCATATTTGCACAGTCACCTGTGTGCATCAAAGGCACCTTTTCCCATGCTGATGGGAAATGCCATGTTTACACATTGTCAGTGAAGCAGATTTAACTCCTACCTGTTCTAGCTAACAGCCCACACCACCTACTGCACTGTTTCTACCAAGTCTCCTGCTGTTGTTGCCTCCACAGAAAGTGGTAGGCAATCTCAGGAAAGAAATCTTTTCTTACACAAACTCTCCTTAACTACTGATTTCACATTTAAATTTAGATTTTGGAAGATTCACTTCATTTACTACATTTTTAATCTAGAGGAATAGTTCTGTCCCACCTGTGATTACAGCCTTCACTAGGCCAAAAATGGTTCAACATCAGCACTGATCAATGTGGAAAAGCCTGAAAAAAAGTGTTCTATGCTCTTTTAAAATAACTTCTAATCCATCTTGAAAGGATTGTCTCCAGCTGGCTATTCTGTGTTACCACTGCTTTGAGCTGAAGTTGTAGGAGTGCTGCAGTACCGGCGAGGGTCAAAAATTCTGAGAATAAAATTGTTAGGTGAAAACTAGTCAGTTTGATAAAATATATTCTCTCTCCTCTCCAATGCCTTTTATTTTATTATACACAAAAATGTTAGAAAACTGGGTTTGCTCTCTCAGCTTGGTCACATAAAGCCAACAAGAACCACATTCTGGACAAGTGGAAAATTGCAAGATGTGCATGGGCTCTTTGTTTTGACAGACTTTGTTGTCTTCAGTATTACATAGGTGTCTCAGACAGATCACAGTCAATTCACCTAGTGATACCTTACAGGCCTAAAATTGAGCCCCAGATGAAACTGTGACTAGCACTATTGAACTATCTTCCTGTATAATGCCCAGCAGTTTATATGAATCAAGCACACAGTAAAAATGGACAATTCCACATAGCCTCTCCAATCCATAAAAGTAGCACTGACAGGGGAAGGTACAAAGCTGCATTCAAAAGATCTACTACCATTCATTACTTTGGCATTATAGAAAACATGCTTAAGCATTTAGTTCTTTGGGCCATGAAAATACCTTTGCTCCAGCTGCTCCAATTTCACCTTTTGGACCGTCAAGTCCTTTCAAACCCTGTAAGAGTTATAAAAATATGGAGAAATTGTATTTATATATGTACACACAGAGAGCATTCCTACTATTATTGTTAAAATAACTTGAAACTAAAGTGTTAACAATGGATCTGAGGTGGCGAGAGCAAGAGAGGAAAAAAGTAAAGAAGAAAAAACCCAGATGGAATAAAGTTTTTAAACATTTCCTAAATGGAAACCATTTGTACAAGGTACATTTCCTTGGATTTGGTTTCTTTTTTAAAACAAGAATGTTTAAAAAAAATCCTAAAACAACAAGGAGGCGGCTCTGAGCCATAGGAAACCTATTTATTCCTCCCCAAAGTAAAATTCTGGCCAGAAAACTTGGTAATTTGTAATCACTCCATGTTGCAAACATATCCACCTCTCAAGTTTCCCACCCTAATGCAAGGCTTGCCAACAAAGTGAGAGAACTGTCAGGTTTGTGCCTCCTGAAGCTTGGCAGTGTTCATGCAAGCTCCTTCCAGATTCCCAGATCATTCGAAAATAGAGTGAAGAAAGCACTAGAAAACATAATACAGAGGTCAGCTTAAAGCGGAATAGACTTGATTTTCTGCAAGGCCCTCTTCCTCTCAAATGCCAGTGAATCTGCTGCAATTGGCAGGACTAAAAGTGTAGTCAAATTCACCACTAATACAAAAGAAGTTGAGTATCTTTATATTCAAACTGCCTGGAAACATCATCTATAAGGAGAGGGAAAATCTTGTTTCTTACCCTGTGACCCTTGAGACCTGGAAGACCAGGAGCACCAGGAAAGCCTCGAGGCCCCTAGGTTGGAAAAAGAAAAAACAAATAAAATCCTTATTTCTGCAGATAAACCTAGTGATAATTCTGCCAACAGGGAAGAGGGTAGCAGCGTTAATACTAATACTCCTAACACTCTGTCACCTTGGTGACATAATATAGTGAGGCATAGCATTTGAGTGGGTCACAGATGACACAGCATAACATGCTATGAAGTTAGACAGTCTCAGCATTATGCACATTTTCACTGATATTAAAAGCTTTATTGTTTACATCGGTGTATGATCAAACTGAAATAGAAGTAATGACTAGTGGTAGATCAAGTTTTGAAGCTTAATATGAAGAAACTTTAATTAAACAGAGATCAAAACTCAGAGCTATCATTTGAAATAAAATAGAAACTGAGACCAAACGGCAAACTGTACCTGTTCTTTCAGAATGTGTCAGCTGAGTAGCATTAACTGCTACTAAAACACATTTAACAATTAAACCAAAGTTGCCTTGCACTTAAGTTTCCTACCAAGTTTCCCGATTTCTCTTTCAGGAAAGACTAAGTAATGGAAGGGAGCTAGGTACCTCGTGTTAGAATATCAGTCACATGAATTTATAATGGAAATCACATTAACACCTTCATACTCTCAGATAACAACAATTCAGCAAACTGTTTAAACGTATCATTTCTTCCTTTATGGTACCTCTGAACCAAAGTTCTCAAAAAGATTACAGTTCATACCTTTTGGCATAGCAAAAAAATCATGAAGATATAGAAAATAAAGCATCATGAAGCAACACTGATATTCAGAGGAGCAAAAAAGAACATCTGAGATCTCAGCATTAGAGAGGAGAACTTCACGTACAGACAAGCTGTTTCCTTGTTAGCATCAAGGAACGTAAGAAAGTTCTTTGTCTTCCCATAGCCAATTACATGGACAATGTTTGATCAAAAAGTTCAGTGGGAAATTACTCGAGAGTTTGCAGACTCCTAAAGGGAAAACTACTTTATAAAGGTATGAAATTTATGAAACGAATATATTAGATTGCTTGAAATTATTTCTAGTCAGTGAGTTTCTCAATGAAGGACGATCTCTGCTGTCATACAAGGTCTTGCATGTAAATTTGAAATTGCACGAATTATGCTTGTTAGACTGAATGTAGCTCATAAAAACTATTTATTTGGCCTGTGCTCAGTGGTATGTGTATATCAGCTTATACAACCAGGGCAATCAAATGATGAAGCACACACATGGGACAAGTCACATAGCAAGGAGGCAAATCATGTACAAGGGGAAACAACCATCGGGTATCTCTGTAGCAGTCTATGGGCCTTGTCATTGATCCAGACGTGGCACACTTCTCTGATAAACTATCAGGGTATTCAATGGTGTTCTCTACAGTGCTATGCAATTGCAGCAAACTCTTAATAAGGTTTTCTTGTGTGTGTGCAGTTGCAGTACTTCTTTCCTTCATTAGAAAGTCTTCTAAAAGATGATTTTATCAAGCACAACAACTTGATCGGCATAGAACAATACTCCACAGACTACATTTGCCTCAAGCAGCTTACGAAATGTTGTCTTTGATCCATAAAACTTAGGAGGAAAGCTTAAGAAACAACATTGCCTTCTTAAAAAATCATTTCTCTCTCCAAGACATCATATCTCCTGTCACTAACAAAATCGCCAGGCAAGAACTGGACGCTTAAAAAGAAAAGGAGGCAGCTTAAGAGATGATGTGTATCAAGTGGCTTCAGTTCTGGGATTTATCTGTCCCCTTTTCAGCCACACTACAGCTCCCATCCAGGTACCGAAACTTGACTAATGAAGGTAGAACTCTTAATATGGGCCAAAATTATATAAGATGATAAAATGATGTCATTTTATCATCAAATATACCTGTTTTCTTTTATTCCTAGAGTAAACCATTACAAGTATCCTCTGCAGTACAAGTATGTATGATTTCGAAACCCTTTAATCACATTCGTATATTGAAAATATATATAAAAATAAATTATATACATCTATGATACAATCCCCTCTCCCCCCGCCCTCAGACTGGCTGTTATAAAGGTAAACAGTGCCACCCCAACCTGACATCATTTTATACTCTCTGAGCACTTCCTGCACATGAGTACAAATGACCATGGGAAATACTGGGAAATGAAGTAAAACTTCTATGTACTGTCATCTGTTTTATGCATATTTCATCTATGAAACAGTTGAAACATGAACCAGTGAAATGACTCTCAGGATTAACTCCAGGACTTTTGAACGACCTGTTTGGTTCTGAGCTATCACACTGATCTGGATCATTAGAGTAAGCTAACACAAGTACTTCAGAAATTGAATGGCAGAGCTTTGCACTCATTCTTAAACGAGATACTGATGATGTTAAGTATGATTATTTTGCTAAAATGTAAATAATCATGCTCTTACTGGAGATCCCGGAAATCCAGGCTCACCGGATTGTCCTGGTCTACCAGGTTCACCCTAAGGAAAGCAAAAAAAAAAAAAAAAAAAAAAGGAACACATGAAAATAGCAGATGTGAAAATTAACTTCTCTTATCATTCTTCCATTCAATCAAATGAGGACACTCACATCAGTGCTATATATCTTCTCTTTACTGTAACCATTTCAGTGATATAAATCAACTGCACAAATGACTAGCAACGTGCATTAAACACATTAACTTAAAAAAGGTTTTTAACAAAGAATTGCGGGAACCGAAGACTGAGTCCAAAATGCATCTCAGCATCACAAGATGGCGCTGCAACGTAGTTTTCTTGCAAATTAATGAGGCAACCTTTTGTCATCCTCACGCAGAGTCAAATTACTTTAATTTTCCATAGGAACAGCAATCTAAAACTGCCTGCATTGTAGCTTGTTACTTCTCTTTCTGTTCAAATGTTTTAAAATGTGTATCATTTCATTCTAGGTCGGTGACTACTTTCTGTGCCATGCAACAGGAAAGAAAATATGGTAGAACCAAATATGCATATTTCGAAGATTATTCAAAGTCCTCCAGAGTCACAACCAAACATTCCTTTATATGCCTTAATCAGCTCAAATACATCCAGGACTCTTGGCTGCAGGAATATGAAAGGCTTCAGAAAAATAGTTTCTGGATAGAGAGAAGGTAAACTACTTCACAGATGCAATTAAAGAAACGCATACCTACATTGCAAGTGGAGGAAGTTCTTAGAGCGGTATCAAGATTTGGCTTCACTGCACTGCGAGTTAACTGTTTCCAAAGATTCTTATAACTCTTTGTACAGTTTAATGGGAAAGCAGCCATTACACAAGCTATCATAATTTTTAGACTGAAATATCCAGCATCTGCAGTTTTCAGCTTGTTTCCAAGTTATAAATTGCACTTCAGATGGATTTAGTGTGCTTTGCAAACAAATAATATACGTCTACCGGTAAATTCTAGGGCTATTTATTGTGCAGTACATATATACTTGTATACATATACAAGTACAATACCTACATCTTACACATATGTGTACATACATGTATAGAGTCTTAAAATCAGTTATGAATATAATAAATCATTAAGAAGTTAAAAAAATTTTAAATACTGAAATTTTATTATCCAGATCCAGGTGAATGTTATCATTACAGTTGTTCTAACTCATCATGTGATCCCAAAGAGAGGAGACTCCTCCAGTTGCTCCCTCCTAACTGTGGTATATTATTATGTCTGATTTCAAGAAAGACATTTCAGTTGGAGAACTGGATGAGGCAAGAAATGATAAAGAGGCAGTGCTTAAACCTTAGGTACGATGGTGACATGTAAGGAAAAGATAGGAGGGTTTCAGAAAGGGTTGCTAAGATTTATAGTTATGACACTGCACTTAATGAGGAGTGTGATTACAAAGAAAAGTAAATAGATAAAAGTAGTTACAACAGGCACATCTGCTGGTTAGTCACTGTCTCAAAGATGCCAATATTTGTTTTATTAAAAATAAAACAAGATACAAAGAATAACAAACTTACATCTTCCCCGGGTTTGCCTGGAGGTCCCTCTGGTCCACGAGAACCAACTGGACCCTAAGAAATAAATATATTTGTTGAGAAGTCAATTTAGCCATCACTAAAATATCTATTTGCTCCATTTCAAAGTCTGGTTTTATAAAAACAGATGTAGAAAAAGGATGATTTATGCCTAAGCGCACTTGCTTAATTTTGTAGTGCTCTTTCTAACCATTCTGCCCCTAAGAAACCTGCATTATGTTATATAAAAATACAGGATGGATTCTTTAGGAGATAAACAATACATTAAAAATCACAGTTGCTGTTGTTCCAAATCCCTGTCTCTTGCTTTTATTTTTGAATTATTTTATTGCCTCAAAAAAATAAATATTCTCATCCTCCTTTGTGTAAGTCACACTACCAGGTATGGTTTTATCAGTGCTTAATCATCCTCAGGTCTGTGCTGCAAAAGTAATAATGATTGTTTATACTATAATCATTATTATGCTTGTTCAAAACAATTCAAATTCACTGATTCAGGATAACATGCTTTGAACACCACAACTCTGACTGGTTACTTAATAGTTTCAGCTGAGACAACACAAAAAAAAAAAAAATCTGTTCTGAATTAAGGAGGTATAATATACTGTTTGCAATTTTATTGTAGAAATGTTTGGATTTATTGGTCTTACCATAGGTCCTGGATCCCCAGGTTCACCAGGTGGGCCTGTGGGGCCAGCACCACCCTAAAATTAACCAAAGATGAATACAGTTACAAATTCCAAAAAGTACAAATATAAGCATATAAATTAAAATCCATGATCAAGAAATTCACAGCCCATGGGACAGTCTGGATTCTAATTCAGATTCAGCTCACATTGCAAAATGAGTGAAACCTGGATACTAAAATCTCTCAAGTTTTAGGTAAGTCCTGTGCCCTACACAAATCCCACTGGAAACTTAACGCCATGCCAATACTGAAACCAGAACAGTCACCATTTTCATTGCTGTTCCCTCATTAAAAAAATGTGTGCTGGGCTAAAACCTTGTTAAATTGTTCTTTCTGAGTTAATTTCTGTGTATAGAGTACATCTGGAGCAGAGCTCTTGAGAGCAGCATGTTTAGATTCACCTCTAGATGAAGATGCATTCATCCATGAGTCATTGAAGATGGACATTGCCTCAGAGATGGACATACACACCAGTTACTATGTGCTTTGCCTTCATCTCTGGCTAATTATCTTAAATCCCCTGAGGTGAAGTACTTACTTGTTTTCCTTGGAGACCTTGAGGACCTCTTGGACCCACTGGACCCTACCGAAAACATAACTTGTTACACACTGGAAAACACCCTTCCCTAAGTAACATTCATCCTACAAAGACAGCAAAATGGCCTGATAGTGTCCTCCAAGATAACATTTCTAAGGTCAAACTCTCATAAAGGCTTTTAGTCAGGAGATTGATGTTATGAAATACAAAAGTACACAGAATGGAAATCTTCAAACTCAAAAAGCCACAGCAGTGTAAATGCATTAGCAGCTGAAAATATGGGCTTGCTTGCGTTCTCGAACCTCAGTATCTGGAATCAGTCAGAATAACCCGGTTGCCTGCATAGCTCCACTGAAAAAAATGTAACAGAATAGAGTTGGGGGAAATAGTCTTCCCTTGAAGGGAATCTCATTACTCAGATTAATCTCACAATGGAATCAATGACAAAATAAATTCATGCTGCTGTTCTCAGCCATAAGCAGCAACAAGTGGCAATGGAAGGACATATTTTCATGAATCATACAAACCACCAAAACAGCTTCCACACAGTTATGCTTTGTTACAGAAAATTCAGATTTCTTCTTTAAAAGTTTCATGGGATTTTTAGGAAAAATCTTATGCTTAATTGTAACTTATAAGTGAACATAACCTTGTCTGAAAGTAATTCTCTTGCTTCGAGCAATACAAGAATATCCATAGCAGACAATAAATTGCATTTTGACAGAGGCTCAAGATTTATGTCTTTTACACACAATTCATTAATTTTTACTAATTTTTACAAAGCAAATGTAGAAGAGTTAGTAATCGGCCATTTCAAAATTCCAATCAACTTTAAAAACAAAACAAAAAACAGTGGTTCAGCTGAATGACTGTCAGTTACTCAGTTTACAAAGAAAGGAAAAAAGCAGATCACAGAACATGATCAGTCAATCCAAAGACAGTGAGTGAGTGCCAACTGACTTTAGTAGACTTTGTGTAAGACCTTAGAGAGACCTAGATATTGAAAAATACCTTAAAAGATATATTAATATTAAAATGAATCATATTTGAGAATGACAAGAGGCAGTTCAAGAAATGCAATGTCTCGAGACAAACTGAGTGAAGGGATTAAGCAAAATGATGGAGGGCAACAAAGTAAGTAGGACAGATTTGTGGAACAAATCATTGCATGTGCGCACAGCAAATTCACTGGAGAGAGACATTCATAAAAAGGAAAGTTCTTTGAAGAAATCACCGCAAAAGTTAATCTTAAGGCAAAACATCAGATTACCTTTAGAACCTTTCAAATTGTATTGAACTGAGTTTGAAGGTTACTAGTGGGGACTTGGAGGGATAACATTCAGGTAGGCAAACTCATGGACAGTACAGTCACTAAAGGATGGTTTCCTTAAGAATTAATGTTAAAAATAACAGCAAAGAGGGTAACAGTATCTTCAAGATATCACAATGTGATAAACAGATGTAGTGAAAAGAGATACTATTAAAAAAAAAAAAAACGAGTTCTAGCAGAGACAGCTTAGGGTGGTGAAACAGCTTTCACAGATGGTAAAAAATTTCAGTGTTACCATGAAGTCCCCAGTGCACTAAAAGTAAAGGGCATATCTAAACAGTGAGAGATGCCAATGATAAAACTGGACTCACTGGAGAAGTACAATGTCTGTCTTAAAATAATATAGCACAGCTTTCAGTTAACAGCTGTTTTCAGAAAAAAATTTTTAAATTACTACCAAAAATAACTATCTTTGATGTCACAATGTGAAAAGAAGCCTTCAAAGTTACATATTTATTTATTCCGCTTTGCGTTATACCTAACACTTTTCAGTTACTCTGCAGTGACTCAAGATATGAGAAAATCGGGAGCTGTTTTTTTCCTGTACCTTAAAGTTAGTAGCTGCTATATTTCAGAAGGAGGGAAGGAAGACAACAAGAAGGCTAGAGGGGAGGGAAAAAAAAAAGCTTTCACTTCAACAGAAGAATATTTTTTTCCAGGTACTGCGCGTAACTGCACTAGAACATACTGTACATCCAGGATCTAGAGGCATAGGAAGCTGAAGAAGGAGAAATTCCCCTTTGGGTTTTTGCACGTGCGCTGCACTTCCACCCTGTTCTACAGTAGAGAGCTAATCTGGTCTTACCACTGCACCAGGCATCAGTCCCATCTGACTACCAAGTCCAGATTTCTCATCCAGTCCTGCCATCTGCGCTGAAAAAGGCTGAAAAAATAAGATGGGTGATTTTAGCCGTCACTCACTTTGATGGTTCATAAGGCAAAAATCCATGTAACCGCATCTTCGTTATTTACATTGGCTTTGCAGTGCTAACAACTACATGTTTGTTTTAATCATTAAAATAACAGTTGTCTTTCCTGTAAATTCGAGGTGGTTTAAGGCTTCAAAGACCAGTTGAATGGATCATATTGTCTGCTTACTATTCTGACTCTACCTCCACTTTAATACTGAACAAATAGTAAAATGACCTAAAAAATGTAAAGCCTCTTGTGAAATTAATGAGATTTCTTTCACTACCTTCAAATTTAAATCACACCTTAACTTCACCACCTGCAAAAGTCCTTTATGTCTTCCAAGTCCTTCTTCTGTTTTCACTTATTGTGCTTCGATTTCAGAAATATCTTAAGGTAAATGGAAATGTAGCTGATTTTATGATTGCAAATTGGAATTTTTAAGCATGTTGTCCTTATCCAGCAAAGCTGAAGGCCACTGCTGTTCAGGCCAATTCACAGAGACAAATGAGTTAGAGCAGGGAGAACCTTCAGTGCCCTCCTTCTGCAAGCACATAGTTGAAATCAACAGCTTTATTTTGCTTTGTTCAGAGCCAGATCCTCACTCGTTGCAGGCCAGACCTTACAGTGGCTGAGAAGGAGCAACAGCACATATGTGCATTCAAGTCCCCTAAGATTTACAGTTTGTTTCCCATCAGATTGGTTCCCAAACACATTTTCCGCAAGGCTGGAGACTGCCTAACTTCAGAGACAGGAATACAAACCAAAAATATCTTAGATCTCTGGCCACACCTATTCTTTCATATTTTCTGTGGAAATCTATGAAGGATGGGGGTCCCATCCTGGTGCTTCTGTGATTCTAAGGGATTCCTCTGTGCTAAAGAGATTTACTTGGGCTGAATCTGCTGGATTCAGGACTATTTGGAAAGGTAGTTAAGTCAAGAAATGCTGCCCAAACTTGCAAGCTGTTGGCCTAACATAAATACTTCAGTTGATTGTCAGCATAACTCTATAGTTTTCAGTAACACTGCAGGAACAATGGAGTGAGAAATCAAAACAGGTACCTTCCAAACAGCAATAAATGTGTATCTGAATATACTTGAGGAATTCATATATGTATTTCATTATCAATCATAATTAGTGTTCTATAGAATTTGTGGGGAGAAAAAAAAAAGGGGGGGACGGGCAGGGAGGGAAGTCTTGCAGAACACCTTGGCTGTATCTATGGCTGGTTAGCACTGCTTTTCACAAACAATTCCTTACCTAATCTTCTCAGTGTTGGTCTGAACAATTCCAGCAAGAAGTATACTTAACCACATTTTAATTTCTCTCATTAGTTATTCTGTTATTTATAACTAATCTTATTTTTTTTCTTTTCTGTATTCCTAATTTGATACACCACTTTCCCTGTACTATTGCCCAGATCCCTTGGATTTAAGTCAGGTGGAAGTAACAGAACCCTGCTGAGGGTTTTAGATTTGGGCACCTTGGCTTTTTGAGATGCTAAAACCCATTGCAAAAGGTGTGTCCTTTCTGAGGTTTCTCATGTTCAACTTGTCCCAATTTTTGGCAGAACTTGCACTACCACTAGCTGCTGTCCCTCATGACTGGGAGACAGGAACTGTGGGCACAGCATTCCACCTTCATGGAAGCAAAGAGAAGTTACTCTTTGTATCATGTGGATCTGACCCAGCACTCACTTCACTTTCTACTAAAGCAAGCGTAAAACTTACCCTGCTTAGTCCATCTGGTCCCGGGTGGGTAGGATGCCCTGGAGGACCAGGGTCACCAGGCTGGCCAGGGATACCAGGTTCACCATCAATCCCTTGAGGACCCCGAGGACCCTAGAAACAAAATCAGAAATGCCAACAGTGTGCAAAGGTATTCATTAAAAACATTGTAACTGGCAAACAATTGCCTTATTTCTGATAAATCTGTATTTCTACAGAAAGAACTTCAAACAAACAACATCCCTCAAGACCTGTTCCTTCCTTCAGATCAGAAGCACTGGCTAAGATTAGCCACGAATCCAACACACAAGTAAACTGCAGCTCTCTCAGACTCTTTGAGAAACTCAGGTTTCCTATCATCCCATACTAGAGTACACTATTCCCGAAAAACTACTTTTCATTGCAGACAACATAGAATATCAAGAATTTACTTCTAAAATACAGATAACTCAGATTAGTGTACATACATACACATGCTTAGGGAACTCCAGCGGAAGGCTGGATTTTTACAGCCTCCTGACATCACAAATGGTTTAGACAGCTCACACTATAGCTGAATTCTCAACACAGTTACACTGCCAAAAATGCAGAGTAAGTCCCTTGGTGTCAATGTTATCTCTAGCTAGTATTTGCAGAATAGGCTGGGAGGCCACACCATTGCTCCCATTTTGATCAGCCACTTCTGATTTCTAAACTGCATTCAGCTTATCGTGTGTCAGAACTAAAATTAAATACAGAAGCAGCTAATAAAATATTAGTGGAACAAAATGAATAGTAACAGGGCCAATAAAGATATACTTCAACCATAAACATAGACTTTTAAGTGCTTGTCACTACTGCTTCCTTCGTTAGAATAAAAATGCTTGACTATGGCGACAAAAAAATTTATACTGTGTAATGAGCTCTTCCACTTTAAGGATCCTTAAACATAAAACTTTGAAAGCCTGGCTCAGTGAGTCATCTTTACAAACACAATTATAATCAGACAAATTGCTTGTATTTCCATAAGATGAGGACTGTGTTTCCTTGCAGTCTGTGACACGCTTCAGTGGAATTTATGTCTGAACTAGTACGGTTTGAACTACTAGTATGGTTTGAACTAGTGTGGTTCGTATGCTAAAGAAAAAGCATTCCCTTGGGAAAGGACTACACTGGGATAGCACTGACAATAGGATTCCTGGAAACTCCCAGTGAATGACCTAATTCTCTTAATTCTCCACCTATCTTTATGGTCTGAAATTCCTGTAAGACTAGCAATCAGGGGAAAATCTTTTTCTTGTCAGAATACATACATGTACACACACACCCCCCTACTCGCAGAATGAGTTGTGGATAGATGGTATTCTGAAACAAATGAGAAGATTGTACATGTTGGATGGAAGCAGAAGGTTCCAGCAGAAAACTTCAGTATTTCTATTATAAACAGAAGTACACACTGCCAAACCTAAAAGTGCATACTGTCCAAAGGAGGAAAAGAATTAGTTACCTTATTTTGTTTGTTCTCAAAACAAAGAGAAAACAAAGCTAAACATTAGTGAAAAAAACAGTTGCCTATAAAGAATTAAGCAAGCATTACACAACGACTACTGATTTTCAATATCCAAACCAAGACACCGTAACAAAATCTTACATAGAAAAAGATCTTTTTTCGTTTCTTTTTAGAAAAGGACCTACTTTCTACCCACCAAAAATCAACTTGCTTCGAGAGCAACACTGCAACCCGCCACCCCAAAACCCAAAAAGTCCCTGAAAAGTACGTATGTTATTTGTAGGTGGCAACTAACCAGTGGTATATAACTAATGTTGGGGGTTTTTAATAAAATCTTGATTATACTTTTATTTATTTTATATTATTTATCTATTTATACGTATATTAAAAAAAAAGCTCTTTCATTTTCTTTCACGAGCTCAAGGTCAGGGAGGTTTTAAAAAAAAAAAAAAGGAAAAAAATTTCTCACGTAGGCCACGAGGTGGCACCATTTAAACACACAATTGAATTATTCTGGCCCATTGCTGCTGCTGTTCAGGAAACTATTACAGGTTTTGCCTGTAATGGAATAAAAGGAAATGCAGATCATGGTAGAACACTCTCAAACTACTATCTATTTTAATTGCTACTGCAATTACAATCGAGTGTAAATCCATGTCGAAACAAATCATCTAAGGATGCTGAAGCTTATTTTCTGTCTTCAAAAGATGATTTGTAAACACCTGAAATTGTATCATGCTGCAAAACTCTCCCTCCCTACATGCATTTTGCAAATGCAACATGCTGTTCCCTAGCTGTTTCTCTTTCATTGTTACACTAACAAAGAATTTGAAGTAAAAAATATGCTAATACTCCTGAATTCACTTTACATCCAAGGGTCCTGCCTTTGTAAAAGGCAGAGATCCATAGCAAGGTTGAGCTCCAAAGAAAAACAAACAAAAAAAAAAATCCAAAGAAACAAACAAAAGGCTTGGAAATGTGCTTAGTGGTTTTGCAATACCAGCAGTCAGCAATGTATTTACCAAGACTAATTTTACAAAGGGTGTCTGTACAAGGTTACCTGCTCCACGAGGTATTTTAAACAAACTGCAAACAATGTGCAGAGAGGTTTTCATAATATAAACTGCAGGCGTGAGCTAACATTTTTTTTCCACAAGTATAAATAAAAAATCCTGCACTAGCAGTCACTCTGTAAATAAAGCGGTGCTCTTCAGTCTCAGACCTACACTGTGACATACACACAGCTCACCAGAACCTTTGACGTAACGTTTTCAAAGGAGCTGACTGGTTCCTAATCCCTTGATATTCCTTGAAAGCAGTATAATAACTTGTGCCAAAGGAACTCAAAACTGTTTACAGTCTTTTGGTATTTTAGGTGCTTCTAGCCACCACTCTGTAGAGACATACAAGGGATGCATGGCACAGAATCAGAAATTATTTAGCGTCTCATTGATAACACTGCATATTAGGAAAGCACTTCAGACATCTCTATAAATACAGTCAAGATTCCTCTGCACACCACACGATTTCGCAATTACTTTAGAATTCTTTTAAGCATCTCGATACTCATTCATCAGACAAATGTCTTATGGCGATCTAGAGAGCAGCAGTGGCTTGGCATCCATCTCAAAGAGGCTACACACTTACTCCCCTGCTTTATAAGAAGTGTCATTACCATGTATGGACAACAGGCACTCACTGAAGGAACAGTAGAAAGGAGTCAGTTTTAGGCCTATTCCTAAACTCAGTATTGGCTTGCTCTCTCCTGAGGGATAGGAAAATATCCACGTAGAAATTACAATGATGCAACTCTTTAAAAGCTGCTTTTAGCAGCTTCTGCTCTTTGACCTAGCTTTTTCAACAGGAACATGTCGTCTTTGGTATTTTCAGCAGTCCCTTTTGGCCTTTCTGTGGTTCTCCACATGCAGACACTGAAATTCCTTTATGAAGTCTTTATTTCCACTGAGCAATCTTGATTATATTATTCACCAGCATACCAACATATGTAGTCACGTATTAACTCCTGCTAACTCCTGAGCTTCACGTTTTCTGAAATACTGTGAGCCACACAGCTCACTCTGCTTCTGATGCACAGTAGTAAGCCACAAAAAGTCAGCAAGTTCTTAAATAGGCAAACGTGATGTTCCAGGGTTCTTTTTGTTTGTTTTATGTTGTTGGGGGGGGTTGTTTTTTTGTTTTGGTTTTGTTTTTTTTTTAAATCCTGAAGAAAGCCATACTCTCAGACACTACTTTGGGTAACAGTTGATAAAGTATAGCTTTTAGTGGAAATACTGCTAAACCTCTGTCAATTATCTCAAAACATTCAGGTTTCAATCTACCCAGGGAATGGTGAGATATAAATGTTTTTCTGTTTGTTACCTGATTCTTGGAAAATATGAGGAAAGTTCTGGTAACTCTAGAAGACATGGAGAAAGTTTAAAGCCATCTAACCTTTTGAGTTTAGTCCAGTACTTGATTTCTGAGACATTTAATAACTTACAGGTCTTCCCTTTGGTCCTCGTTCTCCTCGTGGTCCTTGTGAGCCTGGGGGTCCCTAAAAGAAAGATTAGAAATATTAAGTACCTTTTAAACTAGCTAATGATTAATAAAGCTCTGAAAATATAAAATGCAATGCTTATTTGAAAATTAATTTGTGGGGGGTTGATGATGATCATAAAGATAACAGCTACAATCACCAAATATTCAATATTTCTTCTCAGCTGTACATTCCCTGAAGGGAGTAGAACCAGGATGCAGAGATCTACAAAATGCTTTCATCTCTCTCGTGCTCCACAGATTAATTTAGCAAAGGTTTTCTGAACGCTGGAGGCTCTTGATGCAGAGATGTACAGGTTTGAGACACCCTTCCTGCTAGTCCAGAACTGCTCTCTGCTTAGCCACAGACAGGGAGCATACTGCATCTCCTTCTACTCCTGCTAGATCCCTCCTAGAAAAGCGTTCCCCAGCATCAACCTCGCACAAAGGTCCTCAGACATGCATGTACTACAAGCACACATCCATTCACTTAGGGCATGGGCTGAGCTGAGACTAGTAAAAAATCCCATAATCTTTTTGCCTCCTCAAATCATGCGTCTTTGCAGACAATACCCACTACAGGCACGGAAGAGTCCTCCTTCACATCATCCTCACAATACAAAACAAAAATGGCAGAAAGTCGAAAATGCTATCATCAGAGAAACAGAAGATAAAAAAATACTCACAGCTGGTCCCGGGCGGCCTCGTATTCCTGAAATCTAAAGAAGGCAACACGAATTGAAGTTACCACACAACATTACGGCTGTATTTGTCATGACTACCCTACAGAAAACTAGCTATTGAAAAGTAAATAGCAAGAGAGAAAATTAAAGTACCAGGCAAGTTGTAAGGCTTTTTTTTTTTTTTTTTGGGGGGTGTGTGTGTATATATATATATATGTGTGTGTATATATATATATATATATAAAAATGCCACAGGTTATCTCTTTCCAGTTTGGTGTCGGTTTATAAGCAATATGAGCAAAATCTTGGAAGTATCATTATTATTCTAAGGAAGATGAAATAAATAAGTTACAATGATTTAGTCTCAACTTATCAATTTTTTTATTTGTTTGTCTTCATGCTAGAAAGGCATAATACAGAAAGTGACAATTTATTTCGCCAGTTTTCTCCAGTGTCTCTACACTTTCCACGTACTAATTTACCATTATACCTCCACAAAATTCTAACTATAAAAGTAAAGATTATGGCAGATTTAACTCAATAAGATTTTTTTCCCAAAATGCAATTGACAGGAATTTCTAATGTCACATACATGAAACAGCATAATTAATTCCATTCCTTTCATTCCTAGGCTGTACATTTTTGTTCTATTTCCTTAATTACTGCAATTCTGCTTTAAAGCACTAAAATGTACACTTCTAGGGTGTGCTGATAAATGAAGAAAAAAAAAAAAATGGACTTACAGGTGGCACTACTCCAGGTTCTCCTTTTTGTCCCTGTAGGAAAAAGATTCAAAACCATCAGATGGCAAAAAACAAGTGAAAGTACAATTAACAGTAGGAGTTTCACGAATACCGTCCCTGTGACTGTGACAAATGCTAAGACTTCTCACCTGCAATAGCTAATCCATGCTATTTTTAATGACTATGGACACTGATTAAATGAAGGCTATAAATTAACAGACTTTTTCTAACTGCATAACATACTGGCTGAAATAAGAGTCAAACTAAAAAATTACCATGATATTTAAGTACTAGAAAACATGTTGTAGTTCTGTTATTGGATTATTTGATTAACATGAAACACAGAGCCCAGAGCAGCATTCAGATTCCATTTCTTCAAGGTATTAAATTAAAATTCATATCATTAAATTTATGGACATAAAAAACCTGCATGTCCATCTGCAGCATAGGGACAGAATACAAAATTATATTGCATAGCTTCAGAGTGAAGGACACAGCATTTGCCAGTTGACTTTTCTTTGAGCTGAATGTGTTGATAATGATTACATGTTACATAAAATAACTGGGTTTAGACCTATTGGTGGTAACCGCTTTATTAAGGAAAAAAGAGGACTTTGTAAAGATAAAAAATTTCCTGCCTTGTTTACCAAGTAATAATAAGCTGGTTACAATCCATTCATTTCCATAAATGATGTCTGCATAGAGAGCTACTTGCTTTTAGTGAGTGTATATACTTGATGACCTAAAAATTATTTCTATTATTTCTTGTAGGTGCTTACTATCTTAGAAGCTCATTTATCAGAATGTATTCTAATTTCTTTTGTAAGAATAGATCTTCTCTTTGTTTAATTGCACACTATGAGAGATGCTGCCCACAGAAGTGTGGCTCTGTGTAAGAACACATTGTCCTGGTTCTTCGTCAGTGCCTGGACCAAGCGTCCCCATCAAGCCCTCGGGCTCCAGCACACCATCCACCTCCTGCAGAGCCTCCTGTTGTAAAGGACCTTCACAACTACTTGGCTAATGGTTGCCGGTGTTTTCCTTAGCGTTGGCTCGAACATGGCCATGATGTTATGCAAGCTGCCTTGGGCGGCCTGAATTATTATCACAGTGAAAGTAGAAAGGATGCCAAAAAACTGTTTTCAGCATGGTTTCATACATTTAAATATGGCTGAGGAGTATTTTTATATTTGTGCAATCCTCCAGTGATTTATATAAAACCCCAGTTATTCATGGTCAAGTATATGAAATAATGACATAGAATCATAGAATCATTAAGGTTGGAAAAGACCTTTAAGATCATAGAGTCCAAGATCATAGCACTGCCAAGTCCACCACTAAACCATGTCCCTAAGCACCACATCTACCTGTCTTTTAAATACCTCCAGGGATGGAGACTCAACCACTTCCCTGGGCAGCCTGGTCCAGTGCCTGACTACCCTTTCGGTGAAGAAGTTTTTCCTAATATCCAACCTAGACCTCCCCAGGCGCAGCTTGAGGCCGTTTCCTCTTGTCCTATCGCTTGTTACTAGGGAGAAGAGACCGACCCCCACCTCACTACAACCTCCTTTCAGGTAGCTGTACAGAGCAATAAGGTCTCCCCTCAGCCTCCTCTTCTCCAGACTAAACAACCCCAGCTCCCTCAGCCGCTCCTCATAAGACTTGTGCTCCAGACCCTTCACCAACTTTGTTGCCCTCCTCTGGACACGCTCCAGCACCTCAATGTCCTTCTTGTAGTGAGGGGCCCAAAACTGAACACGGGATTCCAGGTGCGGCCTCACCAGTGCCGAGTACAGGGGCACTATCACCTTCCCTGGTCCTGTACATACAACAGCAAATGTAAGAAACCCAAAATTCTTATTAAAAACACTATTTAGATCAATGAGCAGTGTAAAACATTTTTTAAAACTTGAATTTGTAAGTATAACTTTGCACTGGAGGTCATCACATCAATGTTGTGGGGTACCAGCTAGAAGGCAGAGCAGTTTTGTGGTAAGTTTGCCTAGCAAAGGTGTCACTTAGGCTCCTGCAAATACACCTGACCTCAGGTGTAGCCGTACGCAAGACAGGCTGGAAAGCCAACGTACCAGCCGTGTCTCATACCTCAGTGGCTGCTCCAGCCTATGGGCACTAGTGCAACAGCTATTTTGTGATTGCTACCTGAATTAGAAATAGGTCAAAGCTAACACAAGGACAGCTAGATAAGGTGCAGTAACGCCTTGCACCATAATACAGACATGCCTCCTGCACAAGGCTTTAACAATTCCAGCAGAAATGGTTAGCAGGGTTGTGCTACCTGCTTAGCTGCGCACTGGGCAGCTAAGTCTCGGCAAAAAACAAGCTGAAAGTTTTAACAGTTTGGCTTCTAATGACCTAGTGGTCCCTTCCCTCATTTTGTGGCACTGCTAGAGATGAAATAACCGAACTACTCAGCCTGGAATTCCTTTCATGTAGACAGCGGGGATTTTAAGTCAAGGGATTCTCTATATTAAGACCGGGATTTTTGCCTGCATCCCAGCATTTTTTCCATGTGGACTGCAATCTCCCTAGCCACTAAGGAGACCAAGAGGAAAGAATTAAGTGTTTTTAACAGACCTTATATTTAACTTCTGTGAAGCGCTCCAAGGAGATGCAAGAGATTCTTTTAACTGTTGTAATACATTTAAAAATAATATAAAGGAAATCTTACCTTTCTTCCTCTACCTATTGAAAAGGACAAAAGAAGAAAAGAGAGGAAATTAATGTTTTTACTCTGAGAGAATACGTAAGAGTTGAGCGAAGGTGTTACAGTTAGAGCCATCCCCGATCCTGGATGCACAAAAAATGGTGTATCACCTACAGGGAGCTGGGGAAGATCCCAGGGACACACATACTCCCTTGTTCAGGTGTGAGGAATCAGAATGGTTTGCAATTATGTCCCCCAATTCTCAGCCTTTTTCAGCATTGCACAGAATAAGAAAAAGCACTTTAGGAAAGCAGAATACCTTGTGGGGAATTGCCAGAAGCTGGCCTAATGAATTGACAGTGAAGTCAAAGGAAGTTTTATTACTTCAATACAAGCAATGTTGATGGATCCACAACATACTACATGGTATTTTTCAAAAGATAGAGCTGACTGAGGGATTTTTGACCTTTTCTTGTTTGAAAAGCATCTGCAATATCACGTGCCTGAATTCAGAGCCATATAGTCACACTCATATCCACAAAAATCCTTCAGAGGAATATTTTATTAATACCTTGAATAACAGTAAGGAATTCTGGAATGTATCCATACTGCTTTTATATTTGTTGGGTACACCTTGTTGGCATTGGCCTAGTGCCTCCCACAGCATGGCAGGATGCATCATCTATTAATGCTTGCCACGTCTTGCTCCATTGCTCAATTACACAAGTCCCTAATACATGCTCTTTATCACTACTTTGCTCTATATTAAGCTAATCAACAGCAATTATATCTCCTGAAGAAATTGCTTTGAGTATGATATATATAGAATGTAGTTCAAATAATGCAATACACAGTATTAATGAGCATTAATTGCAAGCTAAGAGATTTTCTTTTAGGAAAATTGAGGGGGGAATTGCTTCATCCAAGTCTCTCCAGGAAGAAGAAATGGACTGGAAAAGACATAATCTTTAAGGTATGTCACAGAAAGTATGCAAACAGGGAGTTAATAATGCTTCGTGCTAATTTTTTTTTTTATGTCTCACAAAAGGATCACGTGTCCATGTTTCCACTTTGGGGAAGCACTTTAGACTGTTTACATTTTACTGTTTACATACAATGTTTACATTTATTCATCTATCGGAGGGGCTTCGAATTGAGCGTTTTATTGAAGCATGCACTTATTTTATTATGTATGTTTATACAATAAATATATCTCTATCTTAATATGTTTATTATATATATTTATCTTAACACATTTATCTTTCAGTTCCAGATGAACTACAAAAAGCAGCCAGAATTCAAACTCCTTGAAATATCAAGATGGAATTCAGACCAACCTTTTAGTTATAAAGCCATTTGGGCTTTTATCAGAATCATAGTCAGAAGAAAACTGTTTACAGAGCCAGCTCAGGTGCAACCCAAGATGGACGATAACTGCCAAGTATCTACTCTCTTCAGACTTAAACTTTCACTATGGGAATACTATTAGAAATTTCAGTATCATGAAATTCCTAGTTCTTTGGGCTGTCTCTCCTTTTAAAAAAGCAAACTGGAAAGCGATCTTACCAACGGTGGTGTCAAAATCACGCGTTGTATGGGGACACACAGGACAGCACTCTCCTGGGGGCACCTGTGGGTTCTCACATTCCAGCACATCTTGACACTGGATTTCATCGCAAAGAACAGCTCCGTTGTCACAGACGCAAATTTGGCATGGTGAGGGCTTCCAAATATCCCTGTTCAGGTACATCTGGCCATTCTGAGTGCAGGCTATTTCTTCAACATCTTCTCCTGACATAGGAGAGAGAATATACAACACATTTTCGATGTCTTTCTTATTTTACCACCTTATTTCTTTATCAGAAAGAAGTCAAATAGAGTCATCACGAAGTGCACAAAGCCACCACAGTATCAAATGAACACTGCGTCACGAGTCTCTGGAGGTCATTCTGCTCAGCGGGGTGCTAACTCTGCATTGAGGAACTCCTGCCATGTGCCTGCTCTTTGTAACTGTTGTGCACAGGGCCTTAGCGACATCTGACTGGGGAGAAGAACCTGCGAGACTTCTGTACGAAACGGCCTACACTGCCTGCTCCCTGCTGCAGGTACCTTACACAGCCAGACTTAGGACAGTGTTGAACAGACACGGCAGTGTCAGAATCCAGCTGGTCATGGCCCTACATGATTACCCCAGCACACACATGAATTATTCCTATGGATACATATTAACTACATACAAAATACCTCTTAAATATTTTAGCTATATATGAAAGACTATCCTATGTGGCCATTTATACAGGAACAGCATCATCTGACTATATGTATATGTCCTACCTATGTACATATTCACACATTTTTATTGAGGTCATTCTCTTTTATCAAAGTTGTCATTTTTAACCTAATCCACTCCATTTACAGAAGGTTTACTTTCTTTCTTGTCTTAATACTATGACTTTTCTTTCTTTACCTTGAACTCTAATTTGAATTCATTTCTTAGTAATTATTTAGAAATCCATTCAATATTGTTTTTACTCTCTCCTCTCCAACCAATCTACTGTCACCAAGGCAGAACAACTTCTCTGGGTTGAATTTATAACTTAGAAATGTAAAAAATGTCCCCATTTGACTGACGGTAGCATTTAAGGGTACATAACCATCTGTTTAGGTACTGTTGTATCCGTACTTAAGTCTATGCTTTTGTTTTCTTCCTACTCTGTAGGCAGATACTCCAAATAGCTAGATTATTTTTTAATCATGAGGTGAGTATATCTCAGTATCTCCCCCTAAAAACAAAATATGTCTGATAAAGAATTCAAAAATCAAGTAAAGTGGAAACTTTTCTTTGGGTATCCAACATTTCACAGAATGCCCTATCAGCAAAAAAAAAAAAAAAAAAAAAAAAAAAAAGATTTTTTTCACTTTAGCCCAATGAATATTTCATCCTCTAAAGGAACACAAGTGCCCACAAAAGCAATGAACTGTCCCCAGGCTAGCCCTAGACAACGGGTTACAAACCTGCAAACCAAGAACCCCAGTGACAAGATGCCCTCCTCTGAGCCATACACAGCAAAGCTGTCACACACAGTCCAAAATTATTCTCCTGACCCCTGGGATTTTATATATATATATATGTATATATATATATGACACATCCCAGTAGTCAAAGATCACGACGATTATTTTTTAAGAAAACCTATTATTAGCGTAAAAATTAACAGCTCTAAGCACAAGGACAGTTTCACTGTTCTATGCATTTCTGTCCTAATTTAAACCAGATGTAAACAGAAAATCAGAAAGTAATAAATACGAACAGATTTGGGATTTCAGCTTCATGCCTTAACTCAAGTCCAGTTACTCCATCAATGTCAAAGCTCGGAAAAACGGAGCAGATGTGTCATTAACTGTTGCCTGCCATCACTAACTTCTGCAGCTTTCTAACAGAAACTGAAATCCAAACTTATACCGACTCCTCTCTTCAGTCGGTTTATCACACCCACTGACAAAACGACTCGAAGGGGTGCTGCAGAAGCTCAAGAGGAAATGTTTTCAGTGTGAAGTAAAGACATCAACCAAGTGTGCTGTACAGTCCATTTATGACACTGTGAGAATAATTTTCCAAACTGCAGATCGTATTTTGGAAAGCACTCTTCTCACTTCTCCCTTGTGTGCATGACATAACGTGCTGTCTGACATATTTAGCCTTTTCCCCCCAGATGTCTGGCATATGGTCTATGTCTTCCTTAATGTATCACCCGCAGAACTCGTTGTGCTGCTCAGAAGAGCAGCAGTTTGCATAAATGAAATTTCTAAGTTACTGAGCCCAAAGTCAGCATTCTGTCATAACTTCAAATAAACCACATAGCAACTGCTTTGGCAAATCAGAGCTGAGCCAGATGGTGACTAGCTTCTGCCTGGGTCCTGCTCAGCAGCAGACAAAGGCAGGGGAAAAAAAGCACATACCAACTTCCGGAAGTGTACGAAGAAGTCTGTTTTCCTATCAGATTACAGATATGCTGAAAATAATAAAAATAAAATAAAATAAAAAAAAAAAAAACCACCCCACAATACTGCCAGAAAACACATTTTTAATTTTAATTCTTTTGATTACGTTTGGCGCTTCTAGTTTTCCTTTCTGCTGTGACTGCATTACACCAAGAGAGTAAGCTGAAAAGAGCAGCTATTTCAAACTCATCCCACAAGCACATTTTGACATTTTACCCTCAGGCCTGAACTGCAGGCATGTTATCCATCTACACCCGGCCCGCGAAAGGCAGCAAAGGAAATTGTTCCAGCATTTCCTCCCTGGTTTGGAAATCTGCACATTTTTTTTAATTGCAGAGACCAAGTCACAAACTCTTTATGTCGCATGTTCTTTCTACCTCTGCAGTTGTAACACGAGGTGCTGAATGGCTTGAGAAGCAGCTTTGGAAATTCTTAATGTGGCAAAAGGATCTGCTAGCCCATTCACCGATTCCTTTCTTACCAACAAAAAGTACAGCTCTAATTGGCATTGGACTTGACTAGAGAATCTACAGGGTTGCGAATCCATTGAAGTCGGTGAAAATGAGTTTCAAAGCAGTCTGCAAATACAAAAGGCAAGGTAGAAGAAATACCCTATGATATATTTAAGGACTCATTCGTTCATGAGCTTGCACAAAGGACCCTCGTGAAAGAGGATTTCAATGAAAAGCACAGTGAGTACAATGCAATTTTTCTGCTACATATTGATCTGTTGGAGTGTTAGTTTTGCTTTAAAGAACTATTTGATCAGAAGTCAAACAGCCAGTTATAGCTAATATATTAAATCATCACGCTCAGAGACCACACATCAACAGTTTGGAAGTAAAAATCACATCACGCACTGACATACCCAGGCCCAGTTTTGTGACAACACTGAAATAGTACTAATTACTGGGGGAGGGTGGGGAATGAACCCCCATCCCAGCCACTAGATGGCTGTCAAAGCCCATCAGTCATCATGAGTCAGTGTCGAAGTTTATGCACAGTAAAGGCGTGCAAGGCACACCCCTGCTTTGGGCATTTTATGCTGAGCGTGTTTTCCTTTCAAGTACATTTCTCTCAAGGTTAATTCCACTCCTCAACAAGCCAACAACAGGACAAGTGTTTTAAAAGACAGCATATGAAACCATTTCAATCTTGCACCACCAGATATACATCATTTTGAAAGCAACACCTGGAAATCCACTGCTGCTGGGTTTGCGGTTTAAAGTTACTCCACATTATTGCACCCTTATTGCTTTCATTGACTTCTGGTTCACATCTTGCATGTGAACAAGGAAAGTAAGGCCTGGGCACGGAACCAGGTAGAACAAAAGAAAGAAAGAAGGAAAATGACACCATAAAAAGAGAAAATTAAGTGAATTAATTAAGGGGGGGTGGGGGGTGAACGGAACACAGTGTCTTGAGCAAAAATATTTTAAAAGAAAAGGGTAAGAAGGGGGAGAAAAGAAAGACTAGTCCACACATACAAACAGGGCGGCTTGCTGAACCTGTCATCCTAAGGTCTTATTTTTCCTTGCAGAAACATCCCCAAAGCCCCAAACTATACTCTCCTGTTACCTGTCTCTGCTTATAGACAACCTAATATGGAAGCAGTCAACCACCATTACCTCAGCTGAAGAGATGGCAGGTATACGATGGAAGGGAATACATCTCTCAATGCCCTACTTTGGAAAAAAAATAGCCCGAGCAAAACTTGCAGATTTATAGGTTTTCTGCAGACATTAACAACTTTGGTTCATAGATGAAATTGTAAGGGAAAGAAAAGGATTTGATAGCAAAGCAGCTCTATTTCATTGCACTTTTACTAGTCCTACCAATGCAATAAAGAAGCCTAAAGGCTGATAGACCTACAGCAGTAGTCTAACAAAGGCAGAAAAGGTGATGACTGGTATTGAAAGCACAGTGTGCCAGTTTTATGCTTTCTTCCACCAAGGGGGACTTCTTGATGCATGCTGTAACCAAACCCCAATGCTTTTACACTGCTTCACATAAAAAGACTGGAACAGAAGAGGTATGGTTATTTAATGAAAAAGAGTTGGAAACAAAACAGCTTGTGCAGGTAGCTTCTCATTCTCTCTTTGTCATCCTTATGCTAGTTTGTGAAAAGCATAAAGAAATATAAGATTACACAGATACCATGTTTTTTAAGTTTAAAAAAATTTCTAGAATACGAAAAGCTGAGTTTCAGGTTATGAATTACAAAATTTAATCCTGCTGACTCACAAAGCAGAGGTGCAGAAGTAAATCAAAGTGAAAGGTGGTAAGTGCTAACAACCATTTTGCAGATGTACTGTTGTGCATGTGTACAGACTGCCCGGAGAGGGACAAGAGGAGCTTGGTGTTAATCATCTTTGATTGTCACTCTGTTCCAACAATAATGTAGGGCTTGATTCAGGTCCCATTAAATCAATGGAAAAAAACTCTTCATTTACTCCAATAAGAATCAGACTGCCTGTTTTGTTTATCTTTTGATAACTTTTTTTTGAGTGGTAATAATTAAAGTATTATCCAAATTACTGTGCCATGCAAATTATAATGTAAACACCATTTATTTTGAAAATCAGATACTTTTCAAGAGTGCTAATAAATACAAGACCTATTTTGCATTTGTGGCACAGAAACAATTCTTGTTAATGATGATTAACACACACAGTTTACATAAGTACTTTACAATTACATACATGAGGATGAGCCTGGAATTGCTTACCGATAAAAGACTGAACTGATTCACAATTCACTTAATATGAAATATTTGATTGTCAAAATGAAATCAAATTTGCATTCAGACATTTCCATTCAGGATACATCGTACATCTCAGTGAACATTAGATAACAGATACAGTACAACAATGCACTTAAATCCAAGTACCTCAGCATTCTCTTGGAAACACCTCAGCATTCTCTTGGAAACACTGTCCACTAACAAGGTCTGTAACACACTGTTAATTTGCTAAGGGTTACGGAAGATGACAATTCTCTCAGTGGCTTAAAATTCAGTTTAAGTCTCCCTGCACAGCCAAGAGAATAAGCAACGAACGACACGCACAGATTCATCAAGAGTATCATGCAGAGGATTTATTCATTACAGGACTGTCTAAAAGAATACCTAGCACAGACATTCATTGGTCTAAAATAAGATGACTTTCTCAAAGTCTGTGGCTCTGTGTTGCTTTATGCCAGCTGAAGGTCCACATTTCATTTTGCATTTCCCCTATGGTTTCCTAAGGAAATTAGGCTTATGTGATCCTGCACAGCTGCACTGTGACAGCTGTGTCCCCAAGCCCATTTGATTCCAGTGGCTGATTTCAGGCAATTTGATAGAGACCTTGTGATAGACCAGGTCATTAAGATAATTGTGCTCCTGCAAATTTTGTGAACCTACACAGTTAGGGAGAGAAGGGAGTTCCAAGTTAGTGCCCTACCAAGGTTCCCTTGTAAAACAAGTGGATAATAACAAACCTCTTTCATTATACTTTTGGGAATGCACACAGGCACACAGTTTAAATCACAAAACCAAGAAACCAGGTTTTATCAGAACCATTTCTTAGGAAAAGAAGTGGGTTTTTTTAATCCATCCTGCAGAGTTCCTGCTTAAAAAAATCCTAGCGGATGATTTGCAAAGTTGACAATAAATAAGTGTTTTTAAAAGCATTCCACAGATTAAAAGACGATGCATGGTCTTAATTCCAAACGAGTTTTCAATGTGATTGAGG
This sequence comes from Platalea leucorodia, assembly GCF_965183815.1. Lineage (NCBI taxonomy): Eukaryota > Metazoa > Chordata > Aves > Pelecaniformes > Threskiornithidae > Platalea > Platalea leucorodia. The sequence goes on from NC_138827.1 coordinate 67,067,666, forward strand.
GTGTCAACCCTCTAGACAAGGAGCTGCAACCCTTTGTGCCTTGTTTCAGAAGTAGAAAAGTCACAGGGTGTTCTCCTGAACGGTGTAGATAATTTTAAAGCATGTATTTTAGGACTGGAAAATTACAGACTCAACTGTTTTTCCTGCAGTCCACAAATAACATTAAGTATGAATAAATACTGCTAAGTATCAAGGTGGAAGTCAGCTCCCAAGCAGAGACTTAATTAACCGTTGAAATTGCTATAGCAGTTAACCAAAACCTTACAGAAGACATACACTTTGTAGCTGGCCAGTTGCTTCTGGCCGGCACTAAGGGGAGAGAGGTTCACCCTCAGATTCATCAATGGAGAAAATCCAACCTCCAAGCTCTAAACAACAGCCCAGAGGAGAAAGCAACAGCAAAACAATATACCCTGACTCGAAAGAAGAGGTAATCTCCCAGGTAAAGGGCTCTCTTGAGTGTGATCTGGCAACTGGATTTTGTCTCTTCCAGAAAATTGTGCCAAAATAAATAATACTGTTTTCCACTCAGCACTGCGATTCCAGATTTGGCTGAATAAGGAAAACTGAAAAGGAAAAACTAGGCTTAGGATACCGTTAGACTCCTCTGAATGAATTTTAAATTAACATCTGAAGTATACAACTGCTTCTCCACTGTTTCCTTAACTGGATGGAAAAAATACTACTCTACATTTGGTTTGGTAGTCTATATTTCCCCAACTCACAGCTTCATGTATTCATGTCTCCATCAGTGCAAATAAGAGTTTTGCTTACCTTTTTATGGATAAAGTTAATTTCCAACACAGAACAATCAACAACAATGTTTTTATTACAAGATTCAACACATTCAACAAAGGCAGAATATACTGGGACCCCTTCCAGTAAAAAGGATTTCCTTTGCTGGTCCCACAGCACTATCCAATCTTTATTATACTGTTCAATTCCCTAGGAGCATCTGATGAGGTTGTATCTGCATATTAACCTCACTGTTCCTGAGCTACTGAACAAGACTCAACCCTTCTAAACACCCTGTCTTATGCTATGGCCATGGCAGGGAACTGTGCAACAGCGACACTTCACTGACAGATTGGTCAGGCTGGGTCCTTTTCTGTTGGTTACTCCACAGTCTTGGATCTGCATGCTTCAAAAGCACTTAGTTAAACTAACTCACTAGAGTTATCCCATGAATAAGGTTGAATGTAAACATGTTTTTACTTTGTTTTTCTCTGTTTTTACTTTGGTTCACAAGTAGGATGGCTGGACACGTTGCCTGGTGCCTGTAGGAGAATAGGGTGAAGGAGGGAGTTTGAAGAGCCTGATCTGCCAGGAGTGCTTATACAAATACTCTCAGATGACAGCAATCAAGCCTCAAGTGGGAAATAAAATTACTTCCAAATGTCTAAGGCTGCGCATAGATTGTAATGGGGAGGCATTCAGGGCATGCCTGAGAAAACACTGTCACAGATTTCAGCACTTGGAGCAAATCAATCAAAAGCTGAAATCTGTAGCACGGTGCCTGGTCTCTGCTGGAGCCCACGTGGCCACAAATGCCCTGCTTGGACTTTGTCATTCAAGGTAGTTACAGCGAAGTCAGTTCAGCCATAGCCACCTGTACCACAGTTTTCTTCCCGACTCAGGGCAGAAAAAGCCTAAAAAGAGTGCTTATCATAGCCAATTACTATGCTGTATTATTTCAAATAAGGCTTGAGGCAACAGAGATCATTTGTGTTTCTAAGTAAAGTATTGGAGCACATTCTTGCCTCTGGGATGACATTTTTAAGCAGAATCACTTTCATTTGCATGAAGACAGGCTGGTCCCACAGAAACAGCAGATATTTTTGGTGGGAGCTTACAAAGAGAACGTGCTGCAAGAGCGCTTCCGTCAGCGGGAGCAGAACAGGGCCAAGGCTCGGCACTTCTGAATGCTCACAAGTTTGGCAAAACAGGCATTGCCTTTAAAATTAAAACAGAATTAAAACTGCAATTAGCACATTTCCCAAAATGCAAGAGGCTTCATTCTGGAAGCAAACACGCCCTGGCGGTGGGAATTCTGCCCAACCTGCTGCTACTACAAATTAAAGCAAATCTTATCAGGACATAAGGAACTGTGCCTAATGTATTTAAACCTAAGTCTAAAACAGCAAGATTATAATGAAAATGTAATATTCTTCTACTGTCTACTTTGGCTCACTGTTCTGGAATCCATGAATGTTTGATTTTGGTCTTTCCAAAAGCTAGTCTTGGATTGCTGTGCATCAGTAAAAAATAATGCATTTTGGCTGTGAAGGAAATTCTCTCAGCTGCTTCCTTTGCCAGTACCAGCGAGACACGGTTTCCACTCACAGTACATTTGGATTCCTGTAGTAAATCTATCAGTGATTCACAAGAAGCCATCTTGGTTGTCCAGCCAGCCAGAAACCAACTGCCCGAGTAACAAGCCATGCAAGGTAAGATTGCACTGTGTCAGCCAGCTTCTGAAATAGCCATTTCTTGTTGGTCCCAGCACTGACCCCTGAGGAATGTCACCATTATCTAGCCACGAGCTGGACTTTGAACTGCCAACTATTACTCTTTGAACTTGATAGCCCCACCAGGTTTTCATTCACTTTGTTGTCCACCCATTCAGTCCCATACTGAATATGGGACTGAATACTTCCCCAATTTGCCTATGGATGCTGTGGGAGATGGCATCAAAAGCCTTGCTAAACTAAAGGTAAACAGCATACTCTTCCTTTGTTCACCAAGCCAATTATCTCACTGTAGAAGACAATCAGATTTAACCAATTCAATGGCAAAGGGAAAATTCAATAAATGTATAGGCCCTAACTGCAGTCTTCTCTATCCAAACGCACCCATCTATCCAAACTCTTACAAGTTCCACTATTCTAGTTTCACATATGCTATAATACTCAAAGTCTAGCTGATAAAATAACCATGCACTGCAAAAGAACTGATTTGTCTTCCTTGTTTTGTAGGATTTAGCTCCTTTGAAGTCAGACGAAATGTGTATGGATGTCTTTTCTTATTACATCTAAGAGAAACACATTCGCTGCTGCCCAAACATCTTCATTCTTTGAAGCTATATACATCAAAGTTCAATAGAAACCTATCATTACACATTGCCTTTTCCACAAAGCTTTTCTACATTGTGGTTTGCAAAGTGGACTCATGTAATCCCCTAAATGCATCCTTGCTGGCTAATATCACCCTCTTTTTCAACTAAAAATAAAGATTTGTAATTAGTAAGAAAATTCAATTCTATAATTAAAAATCATTGCATTCCAACAGGCTCAGCACTTCAAACTGAAGCAAAAACTACCCAGTGTTTGGGTGGAGTAGGAAGGTATTGCTGGAAAGCTATACTCATAATATGCTGTTTGTTCAGCAAAGCTATTCATTTGCTGAAACTCTGGGCCTCTGAGAAATTAAAAAAGAAGAATGGTAAGCAAGAAAGTCTGCAAAAATTCCAGGAACAAAGCCTCTGTTTCATTTCTGCTACCATTACCTTTACCACACTTCAGACGGCTCAGTCAGCAACTTCTGGTTTCAAGATGACATGGAACAGGCTTTGGCAGCCCTCAGGGCATCCTAGCTGTTTTCTGCACAGCATCAGGGACGAAGGTTATAAAGGGGCAGCCTAGTTTTAAGTGTAATCTGAAGTCAATCACGTGCATGCGCGTGAGGAAGAGACGGTGATTTAGGTGCGTTTCATGCCCGAGAGAGTTTAACTGCTACACAAGTTAAACTTATTTATTACTTACAGATATAGGAGCAATAAGCAGTATCCTTCTTTCAGGGCCTAAAAATAACAATATCAGAAAGCAACAAGTGAGCAGAGCTCAGTTCATTTCAATAAAGGTTAGGAATGAGAAAATCCTTGAGACTGGATATAAAAGACAATCAGCATTGGTCAGGAATGTTTCTACACATTTTTTTTTGTTGGAAAGCATTGAATTACTGAAATACCAAGGAAGGTGCTTTTATTAGATGCATCTACTTGAAAACTCTTCCTTTCATTTTCAGGATGTTTGAAATTACCTGTTTCAGTCAAGAAAACATTGGTGTTTGCTAGAGAGATCTTTATACCAAAAAAGCCTTGTAAAAAAGAGAGATCCAAATCAAGCTGAGGAAAAATGTTTTCATTGACCTGACCCGATTCTATCTTCTTCATCGCTACTGAGTCATTAGACCTCTTCAAAGTTGCCTCAGTTCATCCTGACTGGCTAGAGAAAACCCAGATATTTATAAGCAGCTTCCTTTCTGGCACAAGCTGGTGGTTGTATACTGCAACTCCCAAGATGTCTTCAAGTAGACTCTCACATTTGCAGACCAACATACTTTAATTTAATTCCTACTAGAAGAATAGAGCTAGGCCAGGGGAAGAACATCCTTACTCCATTTTCAGAGTGTTGCGTAACTTCATTAAATTTAAGAAGGAAGTTTAAACAAAACGCAGTTTCTTATTTTGCCTTTATGCAACAGTGGGAAATGGTAACACTAACCTTATTAATGTTAATAAGACATTAATGTTAATAAGCCCTCGTAAGAAAAATCCAGTGTGAAAGAAGAATTAGAGGTGTCTTTGCCTATCTGGAGACTCTCCATTGCTGCATTCTGCATTTGAATGAAGTTAATTATTTTTATTTCAATTTCATTTTTAACTTGGCTTTGGTATTGTCCCACTTCTTGGTCCACACATATTAAAAATGAGCATAAAAAAGAGACAGACATTGAATGTAAAAAAAAAAAAAAAGTCAGCAAAGAAGAAATTCCATCCACCCTGTCATTTAGATGCATCACGTTGATAAATGTTCTTTAAAAAGATACATACCATCCATTACTTTGCTATCCTGCAGGATTATGGTTTCTGGGACAGAGGAAATGAAAGGCTTTCCTGCAGGCTCTCCTTCCATACTTCAGGGATGAAGCATTATGAATTTTTGTCAGGCAAATAGTCCATACTAAAAACGTTTTGAATGAATTAAAATTCAAGTAGGGATGCATAGTTTAAAACAAACCAGCCGTCATCACCTCCAGCTACTGTTTGCTTTGAACTTAATCTACTTTCTATTTCCCTCAGTTCCTCCTTTCAAAACTACTTTATCATTTTTCAGATCTTTTTAATTTTATCCTACTATTGTTTCTTTGATATGAGCCTTTAAAAGCCCAAGAAGGTAGCATCCAAGTTACAAGAACATTTTTTTCCAAAGCAAAGCTCTACAAATACTGACATCTTTTTGCAACAGTTAACTCTCACAGCAGAGTTAGGAGCTGCAATCAGGTGCATGTAAATGCATAAAATACAGAAATGTCATTTATTTTCCCTTTTGTAAAAGAATGAAAATCTGTGCGGGGTTGAGAGAAGATCCATGCTTTAGGGATGCAACTTAGATATTAGACTAGAGATAACTTTTAGGGAAAAATTCAGGGTATGTGGGCACGCTAGTGTGACTATACCCCATTGCTGGTGTAAATACTCAGTCTTTCATTGCACTCAGAAATCTGCATAAACAACATAGGGAACCCTGACTTACAATTGGGCTCTTATGTGACCAAACCTGGTTTGGTCTTTGAAGTGAAAATCACCAACTGGAAGGCAGGAATCCTGCACATCACCTTCAGCTCAGTTTAACAGTGAAAAGATGTGTCCTAGTTCACCTGTCTCCAAAATTACGTGATAGCAGTACATACCCAGCTGAAAAGGACGGACTGCCTTTTTTAAGTATTACTTAGTCTTCAGTGGTATTAAATGATAAGCCTTTGGGGACAGACCCACTGGCATCAAAAGACTCCTATTAATGTCAGTGGGCTTTAATCCCATGCAAAGCATTACTGTGTTACATTTAGAGGCACTGACATTTCATGATGCATCGCATCACTTCAGCTCCTTATAAACACCTTTCAGTATAGTTTTTTTTCTCTCTAATGCAGTAGCTTGTTAGAAGTGACTATTTGTGGTACATGAAATGCATCACCAATCAGATCTTTCACACAGCATTTAAGACTGCAATACAAGCAACAAATAAGAACAGCGCAATTACTTCTTTCAACCTTACAGTTTAGGACTTTTCATAAAGGACCTAAACGTCCTCTTTAGGGCCCTGTGGGCTCTACTTGAATAGGGAATTATTGCAGGTTTTGCATTTAAATAACGTTCTGTGATTGAAGCAGCAGCTTGGCATACAAACATGATACAAGCCCATTCTCCAGCTCTCTTCAATATTTTTCAAGTGACTTCCTGGAGAAGCTCAAATAATGTTTTGCTTGGTTCATATAAACTCCAGCTTATCACAAACTCACCTGAGCCTTTCAAGGTCTTACTTTTCCTCAGAGCACCTTCATTACCCATCTTTTTATGTTCCTACATAATTTCATTTTCTGAATCACAAAACCCTTCCACTTCATCTTCATCCTCCAACCCCAAAATTTCTCCTCTGAAACTCCTTCCCTAAGAAAAAAACATATCTTTCCTTTACTTCACCACCTTGCATATCTTTTGAGTGTTACACAGAGAAGATACCTTAACATTACAATTTCCTATTGAAGAACTGCTCAATAAAATTTTGTAAGAATCAGTTACTCCATAGCAAGAAGTAACCCACAACACCTCATCCTATTAGAAAAAAAAAAACAAAACATTGCCACTCAACGATTTAGGAATAGACAACCATTTGCCATTTTTTTACCATCAGTTTAGAAATAGGAATCCAGTTGAGCAAAGTACTAAATATGTTGGAACGTGCTCTTGGTAACAACAGTAAAGTCCAATGCTCGTTATGATCAAAAGGACAGAAGTGAGATGATTATCTTGGTTCTTCAAAGCCTGTAAGATATTTATGTTCAAGTCCTTTAAGAGGTGGCTTTATTGCCAGAGTCATTACTCGCATTTCTGTGTAAAGCCAGACTGGAACATCTACGTGCAAATTAACATGTTTTGTCCTACTTGCCTACTGATATTCAGTTAATCAATTAGGGATGTTATACTTAAGTCTTAACATAGCTTTTGAATGAACTCTAATCTTTTAGCTCTTTCAGAATATTTCAATCATCAAGAGCATCGCCAAAGGTACTCATATTTCTTGCACTTGAAGAAAAAGGCTGGAAATATGGTGTTGCATTCTCAGCTGATTCGAAGAGTCACAGCTCTGAAAAATGAGTAGCTGTCAGTAGAGTGGATCTTCTCCAGTTTACGCTAGCTAAATATTTTGACTTTCAGTGCCTCGATCAGCATCTGTTTTTTACATAGATACCTATCATTCTGTTCTAAGTTCCCAAAGGATTAGAAATAGCTGGCATCTATCTGGAAAGTGCACTAGAGGTTTGTGATAATTTCCAGAATACAGTGTCCTATTGCTAAATTTATTCACACTAGTGAAGAAATGTAATATTGCCAGTGTCCTTCCTCACTAACTCCTTCTCCACCAGTGGTCTGTGCTAATGTAGCCTCGTGCAGCTACTCCCAACAATCTTTTGTGCAAATATGGCCAAATATGTCATCACTGTATTATTTTTAAAATAGTAGGCTCATACCTGGAATCAAAATCATTAAAGGGTTGTTAAAATAAAATAATTCTTCTGAAATAAAATGCACTACAGGAAATAAGGAGTGACTATTTCAGACATTAAAGATGCACACCAGTGCTTACTTAAGACAGACAGAGCGCCCTCAAGGATGAGCGTCCAATAGCAGACCTACAATGCATGAGCTACACGACTGATCTGCACGTACACAGAGGCGAAATAGGAGGAATGAGCCAAACTGTACGGTACGTGCAGTGAGACCAAGCTCTCTATCTCATGCCAGGCAGAATTGTCATGCATGTGTGCTGCACCCAGACCTTCCAAATACTTGATGAACAGCCAGTACTCAAGAGCAGCTTTCTAACTGTCTTCAATATAATGTAACTTCTGTCTTAAAGAAAACAGCAATCTAAAAGTGAACTGCTAGGACACCAATGCACATCTCCTTGGTAGAGTGCTTTGCTGCCTGGCTCTTTTCAAAAATCTATGTTAGAGTTGAGACTTTCAGTAATGTTGCAATGTATCCTAGATGCATGTAATAAATTTATTTTATACTGCTAGACCACCCACAAGACTTTTGCATACCTTCAGCAGGCCTTCAGCACTGAGTTGGCAACACCGTATGAATTAATTCTTCTCTACTTTTATCCACCAGGGCCTTATTCAAAGTTTAAAGCAAAATCCTTCAAGGCTTATGGTCTCCTAAGGTCTATCTGTTGTCATGAAACTGACTATTACACCTGACAGAGACAACAGACAGAACTGCATTAAATGAGCAAAAGAGAAAAACAGCCAAATTTTCACAGACTAAATATACAGAACCTCACCCTCAGTTTGTGTGAACAGGTAGAGTTGCACTGAAGTTAATGGATCAACATCATCACTGACAGACTCTCCCACTGTTTACAATCGCTCTGCAGCACAGTCATCTGCTGCACCATTTTTTAAAACAAGTGCATATGTAGCAATTTTAAGAGCTGCAGAATGAGATGCATGTCTAAGTGTGGTCCTCTGTGTTGTATCCCTAAAGAACTACCAAAACTGATGAACTGGGAGAATATAAAAAGCAATATAGGTTTTTTTGCCTCTGGCAATAAAATATGCATAAATTGGTATATTAACTGCATGGTATCAAAAGGGAAAACTATCCTTCATAAAGCTCATTCTTAACATGCCCATAACTGCAGTCCTGTACATTACAGATATTGAAGAAGAGAGCAACATATTTTTGTAGTGATAAGTTTGACAAGAAAAGATAATAACCACCTTATTGGAAACAGATGGTTTACACTGCTATGCTATAGATAAAGTTGTGTCAGCATTTCCATAAAAGGCCTCCCTGTTTCCAGCAGTTTTCAAGCCGGCAGGCAACATTTCTACATCAAGACACAATCCCAGGAGTAACCTGGAAAAATTGGGGGAGAAGTCATTCTTGAGCTAACATTGGAAAAGAGAGAAGGGAGGTGTTTGTGGGGACAGATTGACAGAGAAAGTGACAGCATCCCAGCAGTTCACTGATTTCTACCAGAAACGACTCACTATGCGAGGTCATATCTCAGTCTGCTTCTGTGGATGCTCATGGCACAACTGCAGTGACTTCACTGATGCAGAATCATAACACACATCATCTCTGTGATATACTGTCATGTATGTACAAATACCGTGTCACATATGTACAAATATGCATATACAATATATATTTTTATGAATAGTTGTAAACCAAGGATAAGACCTGTTAGAAACTGAAAATAACACAGCTGTTTGTGATAGACGGAAAAGGTTAGGTCCTAAAAAAAAAAAAAACAAAAAAAACAAAACAAAACAAAACAAAAACAGCCCACCTTTGTCTAAGGGATGAGCTGACACAGATTTCATTACTGCTGAAACAAACCCCAAATTAACAAACAACATACGTTTCAGAAAATATTAGTTCAGCTTTGTCCTTCCCAAAAGCATTTAACTGCTTTGATCTAGAACTGATGATTATCTAGGATAATTTAATGCATGTACGCTAACCGTATCTATTGAAAATGAATGATTTTTTATTTTTTAAAACCTATGTAAAAAGTAAATATAACAATGCTTCTCTTACCACTCAGTTCTGGATCCAATCCAGAATTTAACGTTGTAGTTTAGACCCCTCTAATTTAACAATCACAAAAACATTTTTTAACTTCATTAAATTTGGATCAGGCTCTCCTTTGTACACTTACACAATTCACTTCACATTGACTAGCTCTCTGTTCTTCTCACGCTAGAAACTTTGGGGTATTCGAATTTCTTCCTATATTTGGACCACAAATCCTTTCTTGACAAGAAATTTGCTCACTGCTTGACAGGGGACTTTTTGACAGGGTTTATTTGTGGTTGATGGGGTGTTTTAGTTTTTTTACTGTTGTGGAAGGCACCGAAAATGAATAATAAATTAAACACTGTCAACATGACAGATTAAATTTGTATCAGATGCTGTGAGCTACTGCAGTTGCTCTCATATATAAAACATGAGAATGTACAAAGTGCAATAAAGGTTACACCCACCTAAAGCTAGGTAATAGCTTTATATATATATGTAAAAATATAAAAATATAAAATTAGATATTATGTAAATTATATAAACACATATAAAAAAATTAGATCAATTAAGTGTTTGGGAAATCCCCCAAAGAGGCAATTTTTAGAAACTTGAAGATTGCTGCTTTGTTTTTGAATGAATGAGTAATCAGACTGAGCACTGAGCTCTGTGGCATTTTGGCAGGGGTGTAGCCTCCTGTACAATTCTGTCCTAGTAAGTGTTAACACAGGACACTGATATAAATTTGTCTTTACTTTGGGGCACAGGGTGAATCTTCCCTGTTGATGCACTGTAGGACAAATGGGGAGAAGTTTACTTCCAAGATGGGATGCACCCCCACTATGCACAGCTGATAAATTACTACACTACATAGAAATCACTATGATTTGATTTTAATACAATAGTCATGAATTTAGAAGCCCAGTAATTTAAAACTACTATTGAGTATATTTTGCAGTTTTTCTGATTTAATTTTCTTCTACCAGGAGCAAATACATGAGGTGAAAATGTGCCTTTCTTCAACATCAGGAGTAAGTCAGACAGCGCTAAAAATATATTATGTCAAAACAGAGACTATTCCTTGGACAGTACAAAGTATACCTTCATTTTTTTAACTTATCTAGTCATATTTCAGAAGACAGGGATTCAATAGATCTGTATCAACACGGTTTGGGGATGCAAAATATCCTTCAATTATTAGAAGAACAATGTAAATGGTATAGTTTCAAGGCTGACCCACATAGCACAGTTCCGCATGTTTGGCTGCACCATTTTAACAAACAGAAAGTTATAAATAAATTGTGTTCAGAAGCAAGCCTCACTTTGAAGCATTCCTCGGATATCAACACTTGAAGAATATAAACATCTTTGTTGTTTCAGGGCCCCTTACACTCTTGATATTAAGCAGAGCAGCATAGTTTACACTCTATAATTCAAATATAACAACTTACAAAAGCACGTATCTCAGAGATTACTTGTACTTTATAGAATCTTTCAAACAAATCAGAAAGGTGACCGCCAAGTGAGATACAGTTATGGCATTAATAAAGGAGTAATAATAAATAAATAAGAAAAGTCAATTCTAAAAAATAAAAAAAGATATTATTTCATGGAGATGGTGGCAAATGATCAAACTGAAGTTATTACACTGTAAAATCATTCTTAGACACTGGCATTTATTGATTGTACTATACAACCTGCCACATGGATTAAAAGCTTTGGTTTGGTATATATCAGCTCTGTACGCTATTAGAAATATAGAAACCGTGTTCTCCGCAATGACTATACAATATTTTGTAATTACATTTCAAGATCTGATTCAAACAATATTTCATTTAATGGTGTTAACATAATCTTTTCTTGATTATTATGTTAGTAGGCGACGCATTGCTCATTTTTAAAGAAACAACATTAAATATGTAATTAAAACTAAGCATATTGATTGTATTCTGAACCTATTAAATTATTTGTCTCAAAAATAATTTCACCATCTGTAATTTCTTAGTCGGTTTGCTTATCAAACTTAGGTAAATACTTTTGTGTATTGCATCTACAATTTAATGTAATTTACTTGAGATGTGGAACTCTTCTACAAATCTGCCTGAGGACTTGTTTGCCCCATTGGAAGTTATCTTCATTACACACAATTGGAGTGAAGAAACAAGTTACAAAAACGACAGAAGGCAGGAGCAAAGGAAGATCACTGGAGGTAGACCTCCTGTGCAAGACCTGCACGTTTGTGCCTCATTGCTTTCTTTGCCTGTGTAAGAGTTGAGTTAGTTATTTGTAATAGAGCTGATTTGTGTACATGAAAGCAAAAAAAAAGGCAACTTAAAAAAAAAAAAAAAACTAAAAAACACCCAGTCTGACCACCATTACAGATACAGCCCTTTTCCCAGATCGGGCTAAATATCACTGAAGGACATCCACTAAATCTCACTGTAATTAATTGGAATCCTCTTATCCTCTGTAAGAGGCATTGCAACCTGCTAAGTTGTAATAGGGTCAGCTCCAGATCCCTGGCCAATATTATGTAGTAACCATATTATAGTCAGCCTTCAAAAAAAAAAAAACCCAAACAACACTAGGACAAGATTTCTAGTACATATGAATATTGATACAATGTAACAATTTTCAGACCCTAAGTAACAGAAATCTCTGTTGAGCTTTAATGTTTTTATTGAGGCACAAAAGAATAATGAAGGTTACCTCATGTTAGGAATGGAAGAGTGGATAACAGAGATGATATATTTCAATATACATCTCGGTAAACACTAAGCAAATGCTGAGCTTCCAAGACTTTCAACAACATGCGAACAGAGAAGACATTAGACCCCACAAGACACACTAGACCCCACTGACATTATCAACAAGCAGAGATGAGAACCAAATGCCCACAAGAACCTCACCTGTGTCTGAGAGACTGCATTTTCCAGTTAGATAGATCAAAAAACTAAAAGGTACCTGAACAATTCTTGAGAAACTAGACGAATGAGGCACACTAAGTTTTTTTAACAATGATGTAATTAATAAAAACATAGTTTGGTCAAACGTAGAATAGTGGCCTCAAGGGTAAAGTGGTGAGAATTAATGAAGTGTGATATACAGAGGGCCAGAGAATAGATGGTCTAACAGTCACTTTCACCTCCAAATACAAGAATCCAGTGAATAATCTTTCACAAACTTAATAAGGTGCTACAGAAACTATTATTATATATATCCATATTTACATTTGGACAACATGATTTATTTATTTTTATTCCAAACTATATAATTTTATAGGGACCTGTATTGGTGCTACAGAATAAGTAGTTCACGTAAATATTTTGGAAGAATTATTCTTTAAATACTGGAGAAAAGTTCTGGGGTGAAATCCATGGCCTGCAGATGAACATACCGCCTTCTTCAGAGTGGTGAAATTCCCTCTTCAAGACAGACCAACTGACCGTTTGGGTTGAAAAGGGGTAAATACAGAAGGACTTTCACAATATTTTGCATTCAATGTGTATGCCCTGTATATTTATTACCATATAGAGAACCAAGCAAGGTTTATTCCATGCTTGCCTTCTGAAACCTGTTTCATCCTGAACTCTCTCTATATAGCACAGTCTGATATTAAGTAGTCATTCAAGTAGTGTGGGAATCAGCCTTAATACATCTATGTTATAATGCTCCTTTCAACATGTGAGAACTTTCTCCACAAAGAGGGAAATTATTTTAATTCAGCACCAGAGATTCCACCTCAGATAATAACACAAGGAAACAAAACTTTACTAAATCACAACAGACTGTGAGAACACATCCTCCAAGATTTGAAATCGAGGTAAGGTTTGGGGATGTTACAGGATGTTGAAAAAAAGCCCTCAATGATACTCCTATGCATTTTCATAACTTGTGATTTCTATGCGTTTCTTAGCACACAGGACACTACGGGATACCTAACCTGAACCTAATTTGCAGGCCCCTTTACAAAGCAGTCCTAAACGATAAATTCTCATCTCCTGATGAGTCAATAGGGAGCAGCAGAGGAGGGTATGTAAAAGCTGCCTTATATGCAAACTGGTTATTTTCAAGAAAAGTTACATTTATTGGAATATCTGTCACCATATGTTTTGCAGGATATCTTCATCTCAAAAGTGTGAGTTAATGAAACTCTGAAACACAGAGGTACACAGAAATACAGTTTCAAAAAATCCAGAAAGTAACCACAGGACAATGTTTTGTTAAGACCCATCAGAAACTTCAGATGTCACAAAGCAGTCCGAAAGAAACTTGACAAGAATGAGACACAGATAACTAATGACTTTTCCAATACAAAACAAAGCCACCTATTGTCCTCTAAATTGCTCTACTGTTGCCCGTGCTGAAATAACAGATGAGTCTATTTCCAAACCAGATCCTAAAACCTGGCTTAATTATTCTTCAATGATTCTCTCACGCTTCATGAAGATCTGTTCTGAAAGCTTTAAAACTAAAATTGAATCCTCTAACAAAGTATTTCTGAGAAGTAACTAAGCTTTGTTTAAAATAGCATAATTGTGTTTGTTTAAGGTAAGATTAGCTCAATTTACAGCATGATTAAACTTCTATTCAATTACTGCAGATGTATTTTTTGGCTCCCAAATCCCCACTGGTTCAAAAGCCACAGCTATTGTTTCATTTTCCTTCACTGACTGACTAGTAAACCTCTGATCAATACCTCCAATAAGCACTTTCACATGAATTTCCATCCTCACAGAAAGCCTGCCAATCTCGAGAGACAAAAGGGCTTCTGTGCCACGTTTTATATCTATTTTTATATCATAGGAGCTCATTTTTCTAGACTGTAAGTGGTAGTTTCCTGCCAGATCCACCCACTCATACTGCAGCTTCTCATGGTGAACGCTTCAAAACACCCAGAGGAGGAATAATGGTTTAACAAATATCAAAGCTCTCTTCCTAAGAAAACCATTGATCTAAGTTTTGCAGCCTAAAGTTCTAGCACACAATCCATTTTCTCCTTCTACATCAGCTGTTCATACCAACATACATGAAAGTACACCTCTGCGGACCATTACTACTGCTCAGTTTTGGATCTTCTCTTTTAAAAAAAGATAATTCCTTGTAATAATGGCATATTGCCAGGGGCTGATGGCTAAGAAACCGAACTATTAACACCATTTTTAGTCTCCATTTTCCTTGCTCTGCCTATAGATTTAGATTGCTTCAGTTACCTCATCACTAAGTGTAATCTAGCAAAACTCTTCCCCCGTTACCAAAATATTCAGAGTAAAATTTAAGAAGTTCACTACAGCAAGCAACACTTGCCTTTTTTGGTATGAAGGAGCCTGAAATATCACTTTGAAAAATACTTACCGTGAGACGTAAGCAACTTCTACGTTAGAGGAATCCTTCCTTGGAAGTAACCTATAACTTAGGGTCAAAAAGGAAGCAGCATCTATCAGCTTTTGGGAACTGCAAACAGGTAGTGATTGCCTAAAATTTATATGCATTCCTCAAATTTCCACTAACTACAGCACATAGCATATTGTTAAATGGTTTATTTCAATTTCTTTGCAATCTTCATGTCTGCTGGAAAGCATAATGAATACATGCTGAGATAACTAACAACAAATCAAAACATCACTTGCCAGAACAACTTCAAAGCTCTTATACACATAGCAAAAATCAAAAGGATGCTGCACAAATTTATCTTCCAGACTCTTCTATTTACAGCTTACTAGCAGCACTGCCTTTTAAGTGTTATCTCTCACACGGTGAGTAGAAATACGTCCTGCTGCTATTCACTATCTTTTGGCACTAGCTGCTAATCACAGCCAGGCTACAGATTCTGGCATTTCATCCCTAGGACCCTGGTCACCCCCGGGGGACGGTGACAATCCTACTTCAGGGAACCAGAGACTCAACCCTATAGCACTCCTTTCCATTGCTGAATGGTTTTGAAACCCGAAGCAGCTGAATGAGATACACACTTGCACTTAACAAGTGCATTGCTCAAGATGTATTATCTCTAAGGAAGTTTTCTCTCAACTGCTTTTTAAAAGTCATTTTAGTACTTCAGACATCTGTCTTTAATGGCAAACAGCATAAAGTAACATGAGGTTTCTTTTTCGCTTCGTATTTTAAACTAAACCATGTATCACCTCACATTTACAAAGAAATTCTGAAAATACGGATCTGAGCCTAAACCGGAATTTTTGAATAACCCGAAATAACAACTGCTGTTGGCAAGACAAACACTAATAAATCTAAATTACTGACACAGTACATTATTTAACTGTTTATCAAAAGATATAGACATGGACAGGGTATAAAAAGCTGCAAAATCTCTTCTAGGAACTTACTCACTTAGAGTAGCAGTTCACCACCACATTACTGTGAACATTGCTGTTCCGATTGTCCTCAGGTGAGGATTCAGTTTCTTCGCATGTTCAGGAGTTCGTGAATTCAAGGAATGTGAGTCAAAGTCTGAAATGCTTGTTTCCTTTTTTTCTTTCCATTAATTAAAATCCCCCACAAAATTTTAGTTTATGACTTACATATTATTTTATAATATCCTGCTCTGTGCTGGAAAGTATATATAATAAATGGAAAACAGACACAATCACTCTGGGATTTCATTAATTCTGAATTTTTGATGGATTTATATGCATGGAATTTCTTTCTGTCTTTCAAAGAGTCCAGTCTGGAAATGCACCAGGTCCAACATACTGTATCTAACAGACATTTAGTACATGTTCTTACCAGTTGAAAAAAAAGGACATTGTAACAAAATAGCGGGCCCGTTCCAGCTTAGGGTGGTAGGTTTACATTTTAAAAAAATTCAAACTCATTCGAGAGTAGGCATCAAAATGTTTGTATTAGAAGTAGACAATATCATTGTTAATCATTCTTCTGTCCTATCTATTTTTTATTTATCAAAGTGTAGCAATACAAACAGGCATTAAAGACAAGCAATTCATTTAGTTGTGTGAAACCAGCTGTTTGTATGCCATAAGGATAAAACATATTTGAGACTGCTGTACAAAGAAAAAAATCTGGGACACATTGTGATCAATGTATAGCAGACTGGAAACTTCCCTCCAAGAAAGAGAAAAATAAGCAGGCTGGGGGGATTCTTGGAAAAGATTTTTTTCCCTGTGTTTGGATGGTGTTGCTAACATGGCCACCAATTTCTAGCAATACTCAATTCAAACACATTTCTTGATTTAATCATGCAAATCCCTTTCCCATCAGTTTTCCATTGTAATCTTTACAGCCTTTATAAATGTGTCTACCAAACTCAAACTCACAAAATCATCTATACAGCACTGCAAGCTATAAGCAAATGAATGAATTGCATATCAGTCACAATGCATATTAAATATACAATAAATTACATATAAATCAATATGAAGATATTTAAACCCAAAGTATTTACATAATTCCTTAAGTATATTTCCAAATGGATTTCATGTAATCAATGTTAATGTACAGAGCACAGAAATAATATACAGCTGCTCATGGTAACATGAACTAAATTATACAGTAATCAGAGTGCCTCTATATGAGTAGTAATGGTAAATATTATCTTATAGAAGTCTCCGTTTCTGCTGTGCCTCAGTATCAATTTTCTCAGCCAGGCAGCTTCAGCTTATAAGAACCAGTTATATCTTGAACTATTACCTTCATGCCAGGATGTATCCATCCATACATCTGAAACGCGGGCAAATATTTGGTTCTACATTCTCAATGAGGCAAAATCTATAAGGGTCTAATGCTCAAAATATGGTGTTCCTTTGAGCTATCTGCAGTTAACTAGGCACCTACATAAGAGCTCAGCAACGAACAGCTTTTGAGGATGCAAAAAGTACTAGAAAAAAATTTATTCCACATAGAAGACTAAGCACCCTGCCCAAACTTAGATTTTAGTAGTTTGGTATAGCTTCAGCCAGTCTCCTCCAATATTTGTCTTTCTCTGCATATTAATCTCTTTTAATGATGAATAGGTTATAGGCTTTCTCCCAGTTTATTTGGCAGAGATGCTGGCAATTCTCTCAAAACAGCATCCCTAGCACAGACCAGTCAAGTGGTTTTGAACCTATGGTCTCTGGGTTTAAAAAAAAAAAAGGGCCCATGACAATAACTACAGCTATGTATGAAGTGTGTAAAGCGCAGAGGCAGCAGTGTGCCCCGGCAACCTGGTGTACTCATCTTCCAGACCTGAGCCCTTACCAGAGGGCATCAGAGCCCTCTTCTAAGCCATCCCCCGACATTTCTTCCCGATAAAAAATGGGGCACAAAAGGAAGCGGATAAGCCAGGATTGTGGAAATTGGCCTTTTGCTCCCAACATAGAACTGGGATGTAGTTAGGACACGCACTTCAGCCCCTCAGTTTAAAGAAAGCCAAAGGAAAAGCAAATACGCTGTTAGTAGATTTATATTGCTCTACAGTACTCTGCACCCCCAACATTTTTAAGGGCCCACATATTAAAAAACGCTGAAAAAAAACATTATCGCAGGAATCAGCTGTTCTTAGCAAATCTCTCTGGATTTCCTTTCCTGCAGTTGCTGCACTCCTGCTCCGCTACAGTTCCCATATATTTTGTACGCAGAGAACCTGATATATATAATGAGAGATTGATAAGGCAAAATTCCTGAGAGTTACTAACCCAAGCATGGAAAAAAACAAAAATAAAATCTACATTTCATGTGTCTTTATAATTGATTACATTCCACCATAGTACAAAAGAACAAAAGCACATTTTCCAGTATTTTAATACATATGGGAACCTGAGACATAGCCAGGAAGGCTATTTCATACGGAAATGGCTTCAGTCTTCCAGAGTTCAGAAAACTATTCCATTTCTTTAAAAATATCTCCCAAACCCCAAGGCAGATTAAATCCAAAAAATGTGGAATAAAAATCAGTCTGAAGGCCCAGGTTAGCACAAAGCTTGATGAGATTCATTTTCAGACCTTGGCCAGAGTTTATTTTCCTTCCCATTTACACTCAACAAATCACTGCTGCTGCATTTTCTTTCTTTCTATTTCATGTTATTACCCTGACTTACTCAAAATAAAGAAAAGTCCTGATCTAGGCTATAGCACCTGAAATGGTGCCATTCATCACAAGAGAAAAGCATAATCCAGCAGCGACGCATCATTCAGCTCAGCAATACTTCAGCTGCTTGCTTGGCACTGTTCTTTTTTAATCTCAAATACATCACCAAAGCAGAGTTTATGGGGAGCAGAGTTTATGGCTAGCAAACACTACCAAACAGGTGGTGAGAAGACACCATTTTCATAGGCACATGGGGCATTAACTGACACCTAATTTATAAAGCAAATCAAATGTGCATCACAGGAAAATGCACAGAAATGCCAGCTATCTGTAGAAAGCCATGCTGGGTTATAAACAGCCCACCAGCTGGTTCTGCAGGAAGAAGCTCCAAAGAGCCTTTAATCAAGTATACTCCAGTGTTTCCTAAATGTGGTGTCTGCATGCTCACCCCACAGCATGTTTGGAAAATGAAAAGCAGGCACATGTGGAGCATTTTCTTTTCAGTGAACCAATGTCCCCTGGTTTGCTGCCTGTTAAATTGCAACTACTTCAGGTTTTCAATTTTTAAAAATGTTTAGGACTTGATCCTCACACATTGAGTCCTCCAGTGTCACTAGTCACTACAGACCGTATGTCAAACGTGCGCAAGTTTATTGACACATATGGCACTTATCAACACAGAATCATACGAGTTACTAGTCACAAAACTTACTTAAGTCAGTGGGTCATGGGTGGCAAAATTCCCCCAAAAAGGTACTCTGCAAATGGGCTGGATGTTTCTGAAGAGCATTTTGCTATACAAGTAATTCTTTCCACTGGAGATGAAATAGCACAGCTGATGATCACATCAGTTCCCTCCCCTTCTTTCAGCTTGTAACAATAAAATGTATTACATTTGGAGCTAGGAGCAAACAACTTACAATTTGCACCTGGCTTGCATTAAAGCACAAATGAATATATTGGTAGCAATGATAATAAAAGGAAATGGATTCACACAGTTCAAATAACTGTGTGTCTTTACACTGTTTTAGACACCATTACAAAGTTTCTCCTGTTAAAACAGTGACCCAGAACAGTGTCCCAGAAGCCCAGTATGACCACAGCCATACCACAGCATCCAGCCCATAAGCTGACAACTTCTAAGGTCATTGGGGCAAATCAGCATTAATCCCCTATTCACCTATGGACTTAATTCATATATAAAGGATGGCATATTTTGTAAAATACTATCAGAAAGCATCGTTCCAATGCTTACTGTTCTATCCCTTCCTGTCTGCATTAGCTTTCCATATGAAGGAAAGGTTATCTCATACTCCTCATCGCTGTACCGCCAGCCAGCGTTCCAAGCCCTGACGGCAGCTTTCAGAAATCACCACATTACCAAAAAGGAAAAGGCAGCCAAATTCTTTCAGCTAAAGTGGTCTGGATGCATAAGCCAGAAACAGCTTGTAGGAAGAGGTCTTTGATCTGACCTATGAGCATAGTTAGGAACAGCAGAGAAGCTTACTTCTGAAATAGAAGCCACAGAATTGACAACAGTTTCCCAGAATTTATTTAGACGAATATCCATTAGACCATCTCTCTCTCTTTCTCACACACACACAAAGTAAAATAAAGGTATACTGCAGTACCAAATACCTTTTTCAGAGAGTGTTTCAGATCGGTTATTTTAAAACTCTTGAACATTATTTCTTAGCTGTCATTTAGCTCTGAAGTCAGGTCAGTATCGTCTTTTCTTACAGAAACAGCGTAACTGAACAGATTTGGAAATTTCTAAGAGCAATGGTACAACAAGGCATTTAGAAAATGTATTACGCCATGTTGCATTTAGTTTTAGTCTGGTTGGGCCTTTCCAGGAATATCAAACACACACATTATATGTTCTAAATGCTTCCTGTTTCGAGTAAATATATATCCTGTGTAATTTAAAATATCAAATAAAGTGTGAACCTTACAAATAAAAGGCAAAAGTTTTAAAACTTCACTTAGAATTAAAGTTTAATTTATATAGAGTTAATAAATGACTATACATTGACTAGTCTGACATTCATGGCTTTCACCATGACTTAGGAAATCATCTATTTCTCCTGCTATTCATAAGTAGCACACATTTATCATTACTATAACAACAAAATTCCTTCTAAAGGATATTATTAAGCATACTCATTATTCCATTATTAAATAGAATATTAATATGATGTATAATACATCCTATTTCTACCTTACATATGATCCAAATATAACCACATCTTTCAGTACCAAGCAGTAATGTATAGGGGATGCATTTTCCTATCCATTCCCATGATTTCATGATGAGTCTGAAGATGCATGGTATTTTTCTTAAAACTATAGATTCTGGGTCATATAATATATGAGGATTTAAGCTGTCATGAAAAGAAAGGGATAATTCTAGCCCAAGCTTGCAGAAGAAAACTTTAAAATAGAAACTCTGTTTAAAAATAAAAAAAGGTTGGGGGAGCCTAAAAACCTAAACAAATGCAGAAGGCAACTAAAAAACTAAAAGATTAAGCTTATGATTATTTTAATTTTTTTTTTAACATGACTCATGATTTCATAAGGTTTTGGATTGGAAATACTGATATACTTCTGTTCCAGTAATTCCTTTAGAAGCGTGTATTCAGGACTGCATACCCTTTCTTACCAAATCTCAGCACATTCTTCTGTCTCTTGAATTTCAGTCCCATTCACTCCCTAAAATACTCCTTCACCATCCCCAAAAATTTTCTATTGTCCTTTCAGAAAGGAAAGAATCACCTCAAGCCCTGCCACTCTCTCCCTCTCTATCTAGGCTACCAGGTTTCTAGCTAGTCCTACCCTATTCATGTTCCTTACCCAATATAATTGTGGTTGGTTGGAAATGAATAAATATAGATTAAGAGATAATTCTTACTAAAGAAAAATAAAAATATATAAATACAAATTGCATTTCTTTGATTGGCAGCAGGACAGTTCTTTCTAGTTATTGTTTTGGTGGAGTTTTTTGTTTGTTTGTTTACAGTGGGAAAACTAATATTAGAAAATGCACTATAAAATCCCAATGGAGACAAGATCAACCATCACTGTAGTAACACTATCTCACACAGTTACTTTACAGTCAAATCCAGGCTGGTTTTCTACACTGACATGAATAAATGAATATTAATTATCTAGTCGTGAAAACACATCTACTTGGCACTGAGGACAAAGCTATCTTTTTGTTCACTTTGGCACAAAAAGAAAATCAGTTTCCAAATTGATTTCATCTCATATTATTGAAATAGATTCATTTAGAATACGCACACTCTCATTTTGGTGGCTGATAATAATCCAAAAGCACCTTTGGTCTTTATTACTTAATTGGTGCTTAATTATTCAATTATCAATACACCTGCTAACCATTAAAGCACTGCAGTTTTAAGCAGCTAAAACTAAATAGACAAAGGACATCTATAAAAATACCCTCACTACCACTATTCACAGGTTTATTCATTAATTTCCTGTTGTCGAACTTCATTTTATGCCAAAGACTGAATCAGAGAAGAATATCAATCTAAAAATCTAGAAATTAAGGAAAGAGAAGAGTGCAATTGTTCATAGACAAGCATAAATTTCCCTTTTACCATAAACCCAACGGGGTTCCACCCAAATCTGAAGTCTAGAAACAGGTAATCTCAATTTTAAAACTTTCAGGCTAATTTATAGAAAAATTCTGCTAAAGCTGAAATAATCTATCAAGGTGTTCCTGAATTATATGTTGTCCCATGCTAGAAGTGTGTCCTTAACTCTATTTCATTTCCTAACATCTAGGAAAACTCTGCTTTCGTTTATTGTCTCAAGCTTCTGAAAAAGAGACCTTCCTTACATTCCCACCACTGCAGCCCAACTCATTGACACTTTTTGTGCAAGAAAAAAAATGCATAAGGCAAATTGTAACCAATGTATTCCATACCTTATTACTGTAGCAAAAGACACCCAGTACCCAGAACGAACCCACTAGCACTGCAGTTAGCTGATTGCATGTGCTAACAAGTCATAAGGAAGAAGACCAAATACACTGGCCTGCTGCCATCACAGTGGCAGCTGTGGGGAGCAGAATAACAAAGCATAGGGTGAAAGTTTTTAAACTCTGAATTCCTCCGCCTTACCTTCATATGAGCCTTCCCTGTGTGAGAGGCTTTTTTACTCTACCTACCCTGAATCTTCCTTGCTTCGTTTTTAAGCCCTGCAGCTTTTAAGGCTGTCATGAGAAATGCAGCCCAGAGCAAGGCACCACGGTTTCTGAGAGTGAAGGTGTGATCCATCACACCTCCCAGCAAGGCCTGAGCCACACAGAGTACGAGACTTGCATCTGAAAAAGGCGTGATGTGGCTGGATGCCCTGTCTCAGTAGATCCAGGCCTCCTCGATACCTCGCAAAGGAGGAAAAGTCAGATCACCGAGACTCCAGCGAGCTCCCATTGAGGTTCGCTTGCTGAAAGGTGTGATGGAACTGCTGCAATGCCACTTCATTTGTCAGTCTAGCGAGTACAGAATAACTCTACTTCAGTGACAGGTTCTCACAATGTCTGCAGAAATGACAGCCGCCACGGCCTTCCTGCAAACATTTCGCACAGAGTACCCAGTATATCTTAAATATCCCTCTAAATCTTTAAAACAAAACCAATAAAAAGCAAGTGGAGGCATCACAAGCTATTATAGCTTCCTACTCCAAACATAACTGACACAGCTAAATCCTCACAGATTTCAGTACTATAGCATTTTCAGCATACTGGGAAATCCCAGCTAATCAATTCCGCACGTGTAAACAAGGCCTTGCAGAACCGTTTTTCATTTAGGCTTGTATATTTTTCCTCTGTAAAGCTGCACACACGTTTCTTTGGGCATGCAGACTCAGTCATTCAAACAGGACTGAATATGTATAAACCATGGAGCTGAGGGAAGGTCTCAGCTGTATGCTCAAATGCAGACTTTGCACAGAGAAGTGAGTGGTCAATGCAATAACCGCACACGTTTATAAGCCGGTCTGCTCATCTCCCTTGCACATACACAGAAAACATCCTCCCACATTTTGGCTGCATTTTATCTATTGTTTCTGAGAGGTTACGGTCTTCCACATATAAAATACAGGCTTAATAGCAGTCATCTTTGGCAACAAGTGTCCTATCCAGTCATGTTTTAGATTTGTAACAGCTAACTTTCCATAAAATTAAATGAGATCTTCATGAACAACACAGCATTAACTGTATTTCAGTTTCATGACATTAACCACATCTACTATTATCAGCATCGGTATTCCTTCTTTTTGTTTAGTTCTAGTTTTCCATTTCAAAATGCTTTATTAGTAACCAAGCTTTAATTAATTGCATATGCGTTTCCCCAGTTTCCAAGAAAAGCCTACCATCAGCATTCTATGTATCAGAAGCATGTAAACATTTTCCAAATCCTATCTTTGCTCCTACATACTCGTCCCACAAAACATCCACATACTCACACAAAACAACATAAAAGCATCCCATGGCTAATAAATTCACATTTACTCAACTTCAGGAGTACCAAGCATTCATCATATTCACTGATCCAAAAACATCAAAGACGACACTCCTTTTTTGCATTATCAAGCAGTTTGAACTTATTTTACCTTCCCAACTTGTAGAAAACAACTCAATTATAAATAAAAGGGAGCTCAGGTATTTTGCTGTAAAATCTTTTCCAGGTCATGAGAACAGAAAAGCTCGATGATGAGTCCTGGCCTGCCACCAGTCGCATGTTTACTGTCAGGTTCTGGCAGGGCTGCGCTACTCACAGTCAGTCTTCCTCAAACTGAAATCCTGACATGTGAGATATGCGATTTATATAAGGGAAGGCTATTGGTTTTACTTGCTGCTTCATACACATCCTGGTACAGCTGAACTCCGGATTCCTGAGCCCTCATTCCTGATCCTGGTGTGGCTTTTTGCTCTCCTGCTCTAGACATCTGCCTTGTAACCTGGACTCCTCTTACTTCGTGCTTCAGACTGATACATCCCTGGCTTCCTTCAGTGACTGACCTTCACTCTCAGAAACCGTGGTGCCTTGCTCTGGGCTGCATTTCTCATGACATGTTATACAACCTTCTATAGGTTTTATATGTTAGCTATTATCTATTATTATTGATTTAGCATATGCAAGTATTAATGTGCTTGTTGTTTTTATTCTGTAGTTGCACCATTGTTATTAGTTGTCTAATTTTCTAATTAACTCTTTACACTCAAAATTTCAGGTAAAATACGTGCTTCAGTCAAGGAATTTCTTGGCATTTTATAAGATTCAAAATACTGCACTCAATGCATTAGGAACTTAAATGACCCTGTGAATTACCCTTCAAAAAACAATTGCAGGGTTGCACATGACAAAAATAAAGTCTGAATACTACTTCAAGTGCAAGACAGCCACAAAAACATATATAGACAATGCAGAAGAAAAAACTTAGTGCAGGCACACATTCATCAGTATATTGGGCTTGACTCAGTTGCTTAAATATAGGTCATCTAGTGATATTTTAGATGTCAAAATGTGCAAGACCTCTAAGTAAGGCTAGGAGATACAACACAGGACATACAGGAGACCCAAGCTCTTCTGGACTAGCAAGGCAGGACATGTAACAGCTTCTCAAGTGGCCCTAGATGCCTACATTTAGGTAACCGTTATGTCCCAGATCCAGCATCGCATGTGTGTATGACCCTGAAGTAAACCATACGCTTGAACATTTTGCTGGATGGAATAAAAATAAGTAGACTGTACTGACTGGGAAAACCAATTCAGTGCTCCTGTGACGGAGTCCAAACAGCAATTTATCTCAGTGTCCATAGTCCCAGAATATCTGAAGTGGGTAACGACCCCATTTAATTTTACATACTCACGTTATTTAATTGCCCCAGCTTGCCAGCTCATATTTTGTTTCTGCATCCACAAAAGAGTAAGCTGGTAAGAATTAAACTTATTTGCCATTTATTATAAATCTACTGAACAGTTATACAAGTCAAAATAATTGAAGTGAGATAAAAGCGCTATAAATAGATAAACATATACTGTTTGCATAACCATTTTGACTAAGGTAAGAATAGCAGGAATTCACTTGCAGCTGTACTTACTGACTCTCAATTTATTTACAATGTTTAGTGTTCTGTCTTGACTTACACAAAACGTCTTTTCTAAGGAGTGCAAATGCCTGTCTGCATCCAGCAGGCTGTCACATGGTTTCACCAGCAGGTTCGGTCATGCTGTTATATTCAGGATCACAGTTGGCACCAGTATGCAAGCTTCACGCTACTTTTGAATAACCTACGCACAGGGCTGGGAGTTTTTTAGTATTTGTAGAGTAACTTGTGTTTTGGTTTGACTCAACTCCAGTTTCAGCTTGCACATGCCTGGCTTTGCAAAAACCTGATGTCTGAATTCACATCGAATTACTAGGTAATTTTCTAGTTGTAAAATTATTTAGAGCCTTAAGCCATGCTTTGTCTTTTGTTGTATTAGGAACATGAAAATCATTTACCAGGTATTGAGTTTGCATAATTAACATAAACCATTTGCTGCAAATTTTAATGAAGCTGGAAATATTTTGCTGATATGTAGTGCCTTCAGGAGAAAGGGAAGCGTTTGTTAGCTAATTCTGAAGTACTTAAAACCTCTGATGTAGCATCACACATAATGGACTCAGGGACACAATCTGTAGATACCATGCCTAAAAATTACTAATACTAATAATACTCAGATACCTCTTTTGAAATTTATTTTTTCCTGCTGATTTCTTTTTCTATTCATTGAATGAATTCGGAGAAGACAGACTCTCCTAAGTTTGCTGTACAATCTCCTCCTAAAGAGATTAGGATCCTTACCTTTGCATTACATAAATTCTATATTATACTTCTGTTATGCATGTATTCTAAAGCATTTCAAATGTGTAAATATAATTTAAGCATGCTATATTCTTACAGTTATGATTAATATTCTGCAAAAAATTATTTGTCAAATTCATCATTTAAGGAGATCTCTTTCCATTGTACCATGAAACAGCAATATTTTAAGATGGCATTTAATTTACATAAAATATTTTAAAGTCATAATTAATTCCATCAAAGGATATTAAGTGCTTTGAAGTTTCAAAAATACCCTAGGTTATATAATATTACTTTGTTCCTATTTTACAGTTGAGGAATGTGTAATATTTGAAAGTCGTCCCTTGTGCCTGGTTGTTCAGCTGGAAAGATTTCTTTTATTGTTGTTTTCTAATGAAATGATGTACAACTACCACTCAACCTGAAGTAAAAAGGGCAAATAAATTGGTCCTTTCAAATTCAGGCCTAGAAGTCTCCCAATTTAGAACACTGAAATCTTTACCTCTCTGAAATAGTAGGCCTATTCATCCTGAGATACTTTGAGGACAGCTACTCACCAAGTACATTCCTTCCTTTCTTTTTAGCTGGCCAACTAGAGGTCACTTTTCAGAAATTTGACCTTAGTCTGCACTAAGTTGGAAAGATAAAATCACCTTTTTTTTTTTTTTTAAAGCTAGATTCTATTGAACACCTAATTTACGTAAATTAATAGCTTTTATAAAATTGGAAAGCATTTTCAATATCAAACTGAAATCTATTGCTTTGCTCAGTTTACTCGCTTCTCGATAGCAACACTGATTTTGGTGTTAATAGTAACATGTTAACATGGGAGTTGAACTCAACAGTCCTTATGGTTCCCTTCCAACTCGAGATATTCTATGAGTCTGTGACATTTCAACATTGCTTGCCTAATCATATATTGTGAGAAGTCATGCAGTTCTATTCTATGAAAAGAAATTTGTTCCCAGAATTTGCCAAGGGTGATACTGTATTTCATCTGCCTCTCTGGCCATGTCTTAAAATCATCTGAGGGAACTGGGCTTACTCTCCTCCAATTTTGAAGTAAAGCGAGTCCAGCTGAGATAGCAAGCTGAATAGAGCCCACTCCTATATGCCTCAGAAAAGTCTTCCCTACTCCACTGAAGATGCAGAAAGCAAAGCAAGTGTACTGTAAATATTACCAGAAGACCAAGTTTCCCTTTTAGGTTTACATCATCTGGCCATTTCATAATCATCCATTTTAGTTCCAGTTTGTATCTCACACAAATCTGACTTCATGTCACTTTTACTAAAAAAATTAAAAACAAAAAAAAATGAAATGGACCATAAAAAGATTAATTATACTGCAAGAATGAATGACAGCAAGTTAAATTTGCTGAGTACATTTTGCTAATAATTTTTAAAAGCATTTTAGAGCTTTTTAAGTTAGGTATCTAGTACAAATACAGCTACATCACATGCAACATTAACAACACTAGTACTGAAAGAATGCATCCAGCCACCTGCTTTTTCATCCACTGGAAAAAAATCCATCAGTTCTTTTCTGAGATACTCCACAAGTATCTTGGTTTCTTTCGGTTTTACTAGAAAGTTACCAACCCGTGCTCTTCACAACCAAGAGTCTCTGTATGTCATACATTGCATGTCATATTTTGTCATGCTCAACAAACTAAAGCTGAGACTGCCAGAAGACAGCAGCTAAGCAAATATACTACTTCAGTCTGATTTCTTCTCATGAACTACCAATACCATTATCAAACCCAAATAAAGCTGTCCAGCCCCAATGTATTTTGTACCTTGTCTTTTCTTCAAAGCAGTTCTTTTACAAGGACATTTCATCCTTTGGCGTGCTTGTTTCAGTTGAAAAAAATCACTTCTTGTTGCCTCAAAGCTGCTTAGTTTTAGTCTAAGCGGAAGCCACTGTTTTCATACTTACATATTCCCCAGGTGGTTTTAAAACTTGCTATGCACACTTTTTGAACAGATTTTACTCTTAAACACTACATAGTAAGTTTCGTTTATTTCTTCTACTCTATAAATTTTTCTCTGATTATCATTAGGCCCCTTCATATCTCTAAGAGAAATGTGATTTCTCTGCAATAAAGCTTTGATAGCATAGTCATGGAAAGGGAATCAGCTGCTACAAACACAGTTACTTACACTGCCTTGATCACAACCAAAGGAAATCACTTACAATGGGAAAGCACAATTTTTTTTTTTTTCTTTAAATCAAGCATTTACCTTGACTCTCCAGCAATACAAGCCAGAACCTGTGGTCTTTTTCCTTACACCGTGGTGACAAACATACCTAAATTCAGAAACGTTTCCAAAGGAAGAGCTACACTCCTTACTTTCTGATTCAGAACTCTTAAGTTCTCATGCTTCTAGCACTGGAGTCAAAGAACGTCCTAATTAGCTATAACAATAAATAAGCAGATAAATGAAACTTTTAAACTTTGAACTCATTTATAAATATATAGAAAGTTAAACTCTTTTTTTTTTTTTTTTTTCTTTTTTGAAAAGGACTTGCAACCATTACACCCACAATACAGATACTTATTAACACAGTGCAACAGTCCCATCTCCTCAGGTAACTGGTAGTGTGATATCTGGTTCACTGGAAAAGAAAAAGCAGCAGCATAATATATAAAAAGGCAATTATGGAAATTGATGTGATGCCAAGCTATTAAGCGTTATCAAATAGATGTCTTCTCAGCTTCAACATACCAACGATATGAAACTGCTTTAATCCATAGCTATAAAAATAAACACCACAGACCACAAAGATTAACACCGTTTCCTGCCTCTCCATACTGGCTACAAAATATTTTGATTGCACTTGTGTCCAGATCTAATGCAACTAAAGAAAACACTTGTCAGCATGGAATTTTAGAAAGCTGATGTCAGTATCATACTTCATAATTCTATTTTCCCAAACTACTCCATCCTTTTTCAGTTATGCTTATTAACGGGGGGGGGGGGGGGGGGGGGGGGGGAGAAGAAAAAAACAAACAAACCAACTGATGAGAATTATTTAGAGGAAAAAAATCATATCTCATCGCATTATGACAATCCATTAACTGTAAAAGTAGGTCATGCCATTAATTCACTTTGTTTATGTACATTTCCTTGGTTATTTTTCGTCTGGAACACAAGGTGTATTATTAACAAATACATAATATTAAACAATAATTTACATTCAACCACATTACTTAGCTTTAAGCCAATTCTAGAGAACACTAAATAGCACAGAAAATTAAGATCTTAAAAACAAAACAAAAAACCCGTAAGCTTTAATGGAAATGCGTGCCGATTTAGAGCAAGGCTGAAAGAAAGGTATACTTCTCTTTTTCTTCCCCCCTTTCAGCGCTGGCCCATGATCCTGCAAAGCAAGGAATCAGCAAAACAACAAATGCCTCCTCCCAGCATGGGACTTGACTCTTCCTCCGCTCCAGTTTCATGGTTTGAATTCTTTGGCCCTGTCTCCATTTTTGCCCGTCTACATAAATTTCTAATCAAGTCAGCAATACTGGAAACATCCATGGTAGTGCTCTAGCAAGGACACTGATCTTCGTGGCTTTGGGGGACAGCACTTACAGAGTTTGTGGCACAGTTGGGGGTTGTTTATCTCATTGCTTTGAGGAATACTTAGACATGGAAATCAGTTAAGAAATTTCCCAATGGTAAAAGCCTGATGCCTAAGTACATTTTTTTTCTAGTAAATAAAGTTTGCTGAAATGAAAAGCTTAATTTTTCAAAACAGGTTAAATTAATTTTATACTATTTCCTGCCTCTTGTTTGGAAATACAGCAATTTGACCACAAGAGAAAGAATTTTTTAAAGCATAAATTATTCCTAAATGTTCCCATAAAAGTTGGGAAAGAAGAGACATAACATCTCACTATGCCAACATTCACAAATGTCTTATTTTTCTTTTTAAATGATACACCCTAATATTCATTCATCAACATAATAACCATTTTTTACTTTCGTCCCACATATGCATACACAGTTTCCTTTATATGTGCTTTATAGTTTCCCCCACCCTACTCTATTAACAAGTGCCACGTAGCAATCAGGGAATTTCTATACTTCCAGGAGATTGCGTGATCTCAAGAATTTCAAATAAATACAATTAGCTTATCTGGATGTTAATCTTATCAACTGCTTTTCTGCCTGACATAAAATATTGGAAAACAATGACATGGTTATTTGTGGACATAAATAATTTGCTTAATTTTATTCATTTTACTTGACCATAAACTTGATGATATTTCAATACTTTATTTAAACAGTAAAACATTTCAGTCAGGAGGAGACAAACCAGCCTCCTATGGCTACTTTTAGGCAGAATTAGTAGTTTTAGTATCATCAGAATCTATTTTATGGCAACAGTTGGAGCCCCAGCGAGGACTTTACCAAACTCCTGAGGGATCAGGCAAAATGATCTGGTCCTCTCTCAAAAAGTTTACAGTGTTGTCAGTGCAAATACCAAGTAATCTGCTACAGATTGGGAATTAATAAACTGCCTCTTTCACTGCCCATAGTCTTTATCTCTGATGCAAGCTTCATAGGGCTCTAAACACAGCCGTTTTCATTAAATGATAGCTGAAACAGCATCAACTGACCACTCATACGAGGTCAAAACCACACCAGGCTTCTCACCCAGGAGGGGAGAAAAGGTCTCTTTCACATTCTCCAATTAGGACATAAAGAACTGTGAAACTGCTCAGTAACAACATCCCAACAACTGAACGGGGCCCTAATCCAAGCCTTAATTCAGGCATTCCGGGCTATGTTGGATGAGGGCCCCAAAAGTAGCAAACAACAAATTGTTACATTTTCATGTGTTGTTTTTGCAGGTTAAATGTGTGTGCATTATGGGAGTTTCTCCTATCCTCAAATTACAGCCTGGAGATTAGGGAATATTTCTAAATTTATGGATGTGCTGTATATGCAAGGTAAGCATTAGTAAGGATAATATTTTCATTGCGTGATTGCCGACTATGAGTAGCATTAGCTACACACACCACAACGAACAGATCAGCATCACACTAGAAACCCTCCCATCATTAATACATTATGATTTTACAGACAATGGGAAAAAAAACCCATGTGGCACACCTGGTCTCTGGATAATGTTGCAGACCTTTGGCTTGCGTAAGTTATTCCACTCAAGTAATGGAACCACCGTAATTTACACCAGATGATGATCCATTCCAAGATCTGCCTCTTCCAAACAGAAATAGCATGACAGTAAGTCAAATGATCTGACTTGACAAGGCATTTTTTCGTGTATTAGTTACCTGAGTGTGACATTGCAATCAAAGCAGAAATATACTGCAAAATTATTTGGTGTTGAAAAATAACTCCAAAGGATTCACTACAGATGGGACCAGTTTCACTACTGTTCAACTAAGCCTTTCAGGAGAGTGCTGGGTGGGAGCTGGCTTCAAACACAGCATCTAGAAAAATCAGAAAACCCAGTTTGGTGGTGTTTTTTTTTTTTACTGGGGGGTGGAGGGGTGGGGGTGTTGGGTTTTTAGTGTGGGGTTTTGGGTTTGGGTTTTTTTTTTTTAAGGCAATAAGGTCAGGAGACAACTCCTCTCCACTAGAAGCCTCTTGTTCCAATCTCCCTGATGAATGTGCACCGAGAGTCCCATTTTTGTATCTCCATCTACCGTAGTATGTCAGTAGCCAACAATCCTTGGGTTAATCTCGTGCCAAGAATAATGTTACTCTATTTTCTCTTTGCAAAGTCAGAAGAATAGTAGTCTAGAAAGAACCAGGGAGACAGAACCAGGACTGAAATGGGATATCACACCATTCTCTCCCCTAAATTAATAGCCTACCAATCATCCCAATTACATTATAATTTTATATTATCACAATTCAAATATGGCCTTTCACAGAAGTTTATTTACTGGAAAATTTCTACCAAGGGATAGTGGCTGAGAACGTAAGTTTTAGAAAAATTTTTCTAAGTATAGCAAGCTAATCCTAAACTGCCAGTTCGATCCTGATCTCAAAAAGTTAAACATAGCCTATTCTCTTGTCCATTGCATAGATGAATGAAAGCAGACCCCTCCATTAATTGGGTTTTTAATCCTAGCTATGCTGGGAGAAGGTTTTACAGTTGAGGTCTGACACTCAGAGCACACAGGGAAACGTCTGCAGTGTGTATCGATGACCTTTTGCAACCGAGTTCTGGTTTAGAAACAGGACTTCCAAATGTCCCAGCGTGTTCAGTTCTGGGGGTTTGGTCCAGATCCAAAACTCTGGGCTTGTTTAATAAGAAGATTCCAGTCAGTCCACAGCTGACCCTGGCCAGTTGCACTGGAGCTCCAGCTTGCTGACGTGG
Source organism: Platalea leucorodia (assembly GCF_965183815.1). Lineage (NCBI taxonomy): Eukaryota > Metazoa > Chordata > Aves > Pelecaniformes > Threskiornithidae > Platalea > Platalea leucorodia. Next base: position 67,100,538 of record NC_138827.1, read on the forward strand.
AGGAGGAATACTGCACAGGGACTGAGTAGGTCCAGATGCTTCTTCTCTCTTTAGAAAGGAAATTATAGTCTATAGAAGAGGAGCTTGGCACAGCCAGCTTTCTAAGCTAGGAAATTTCATGATCTGTTGCAATATATTAACATGTACTTTTTTAACTCCAACAGAGACATAGCTTGTTTCTGGAACAAATGTTTGATAGGGGCCGAGTTGCAGGGCCTAAGGGAATGCGAGGGGCTGGATGATTTCATTTCCCCTTAGCTAAGGCAGTTGGCAAACGTGGGTATGGTTTGCTGTTTCTTGCTTTTATTGTTATGAATTGTGTGGATAATTGATGGCAGGTTGCCTAGAGCCTGGGATAGGCCTCCTCCATGAAAGCTGAAGTAAATAAACGGTGGCTTGCCTTTATTTCACTGGTTCTGTGCTGATTTCAGAAATAACAAAGACCCGATCAGCATTTAAAGGTACCAGCCTAAAAGAACAGAGCAGGCTCGTTACACACCGCAGCAGCCTGGATGTCACCCTTGGAACAGTAACTGCTCCTAGGTCTCAGCGCCGACTCCAGGCACAACTTCTTCAGGTGAAAGATATTTCCAGGCAATTTTCCTAAGACCATTCCCAAGCTCTGAACTTACATTACATACTGCAGACCAGAGGAAAAATAAATAAAACATGTGAACCTCCTGAGAGCTGCATTAAAAAAAAAGGCGCATGTTTCATTCCTCATTTTCTCAGTCAAAATTTTTCATGTGCAAATAAACCTGTTAATACCGTGTTCAAATAAACCTGTTAATACCGTGTTCAAATAAAGTGTTTATCATCTCAGTTATACACAAAATCTGCACAGGTGTCTCTCCCTCAAGCTATTTCAATGCCTACTGCATGAAAAGTATTTCCACTACATGTAAAATATCTAAGGTGGCTAGTTCAGTTGTGCCAAGTCGTACAAGAAGCAAACGTAGTTACGTTTCCACTTCACAATCAGCTTAGTTGTGAGAATAAAATTCCACTGTTTGAAACATTTGTTTGAAATTAATCACTTTCTTTACTTTCATGCTAATTATCAAGGACAACAAGAAAAATGGACAACTCAAAGTTTCCTCAACTTTTCCAACGTAGAAATCAACTCAGAATCATAATTAGGACCATCGATCAATCATCAGTTTTCTAATTGTTTGTTTCACAAATGAGAATCACAAATGAAATTTTATATTAAATAAACCAATTCTTCCCTTCTACCCTCAGAGTAATTCCCCTACAATGAAAAGTATTGTGGAGCGAATGAGAAATTAAGAATTCGTGAATTCCCAGTTTGAACCAGTGCTGGAAGGTGACCACAACAGAAGGAGGTGAGGCCAAGTGGGGTGCGAGGAAGGAGCAGGAACACAATGGTCACTGTTCGTCTTGCTCGGAGCAAGGAAAACTGGCACGTAAAATGAAGAAATTCAATGTCTTAGTCAAATAAAAGTGAATTCCCTGCCCAAAACGTGTTTCTCGCCCTAAGAAGGGGGCGGCTCAGCAGCAGGGCTGTCCAGTCAAACACAAGTCCCAATCGTGCTCCACTGCCCTAAGTAAATGTCACATTGCCAGAGTGAAGTTCCCTCCAGCATCCTACTCATACTTTGGAGTGAAACTGCACCATCTGAAGTCCCCTAATGCCCTGCCCTTAACTGAGGGCTAAGTAACAGGCTCACAAATGACCCTGAAGCAGGTAGGAGATGTTTATAAATACAGAGCAATGAATTTCCTGATGGACTGAACTAAAAATATCAAAGAATAAATTCATTTTGTGCTAAAATTTCCTAGAATTGGGAAATGAACGTTATTGTATAGGTATTAAAGAGCAACATAAAGCCATTCCTATTTTTCAAGAATATTGTTTCTAGCCAAAATATGGAAACAGACAACCTCACAGCAGTGCTGATACAGATGATGTGCTGCTTTCATGGTGTAGATTGAGGGAAGGCGCAATGGAGAGCATAACTAACCATACATTTCCCATAAACAGCCATGTAATTTCAACTTAACTGCGCTGTAAGCTCTATAAAATCCCTCTATGAAGTACATTTTCTATGTGCACCTCATTGTTATGGTTGGCTAGATTTAGGCAATTATGTACAGTTTGAGGTCAATATGGAAAACAGGCCTCATTCATTATGGGCAAGCTCGCTCCAAAAAGAATACACCCTGAGGAGCCCAGTGATCAGGCACCGAGGCAGAAGAGCCAACTGGTAAGATACAAAGCCTGCGATTGCTTCATTCAGAACATAATTACTCTTCAGAATGTCTCAAGGGCAATAAATTAAGTCCCAGATGCACATCTGGTAATAAACAATGAAAGAACAGAATAGCATCCATGCAAGTCACCTCTCTGGGAACAGAAGCATCTTCTTCCAAATAGGACAGCACATGAAAATGCGTAACAGTCTTTTGCAAGATTTCTTCCTGCAACTGCGCTATACAATTAAACATTCCTGAAGTAAAACAGGTGTCTAGGGCTCACTGTGAAACACCCTTATCCAGCAGGTGGTCACTGTGTGAATGAATCTGTAGGTAGGGCCTTCCCTACTGAGTGCTCCCCATCAGGATCCGAAGGGAATATTCAGAATCGGCAGACAGCTGGAAACAGATGTCTCATCACTCCATGTTTCCATTCCCCTACCTATAAGCAGTGCAACACCCTTAACGCATGAAGAACTTAGCCATAAGGCATCGGTGTGTAGACTGTTTTGGAAGGGGATGCCATTTTACTATAATGCAGCAATATGATACTTTCAAAATAATCCAGAAATAAAATCCATTTCACAGTCCACATAATACGGGAATATTAAAATATGATTAATGAGGCACTTTCATAGATCTCGAGAAAAATTTCTCTTCAACTTTCTATTTCCTGTTTTAAATCTCTATCAGTGCTTGAAGAACAAAAACGTTTTTGCTGCCTTGAAATTTTAGTGCCAAGTCGCACAGATCAGAAGAGCTTGTAATACTGACTCAGAGGTGCATTGCACAGGAGCTAGGCTATGCTTCACATAGGCTCCAAAACTTGCTTTAGAAACTTATTCCCTTTGAATCAGACCTCAAGCACCTTAAGTCCTGGTATTATCTTTTTTAACATTAATTTCTTATGAACATAGGTAACACCTTAAACTGAGTGGAAAACTTCCCTACACCATCAACAACTGATTAATTTCAGGTAATTGCTGGACTATTCACATGTTATAAAAACAGAGAATTCAAACACACAACTACTCAGAGAGAATACTCCTTAAGCAAAAAAGCATAGTCAGTTTGGACCAAAGGAAGCTGTAATATGTTTAGGTTTTTTTTACTCTGTTCTGTTCTTCTTAATATTTTTATGCAGCCTGAGTAACATATATACCAGCCTGTTCAAGTCTTCATCAAATCCTTTTTGCTAGATAAGGCATGTTCATGCCCAGACCAAACAGTACATGTTAGCGTACACACTAGTGACTTTTCTTTCTGCAGGAAGTTTCTCTGAGTAAGCACCATCTAAAGTGCTAGTGCAACATATGACTTGAGCTTTAATTGCATATGACACGCCAGAAATTTCACAGGCTACGAAAACCTGAATTTTGCAAGCATGTCAGACTTTTCATAATACAGCAGTGACTTAACACAGGTGCTGGAAAACTCATTATGCATTTAGTTGGACTGAAATAAAAACATTGCCCTTCAGGCACTTTGTGTGAAGACAACTCCATTTCCAAAACCAGAGCTGTCTAGTAGCAGGCTCCTACATGTTTCCCACAGGATGGGTAGAAAAAAGAAAAAAAAAAAAGAAAAAAAAAAAAAAGAAAACTAGTGTAAGCTAGAACAGAGGAAAAAGGCATTTTGAGGAAATACTTTGTGTTCTTCAGCAGTACATCTATCAGTAGGGTTAATGGCTAAATCTGCAAGTTCTTCCAGCCCCAAATCTCCTACTGGGCTACGAAAATGTATAGCAGACCTATACATGAAGAATGGCGTACGCCTACATCACCCTTAGGAACAGGGGGTATGTTTAGTACATTAAGACTTGAAAGAAACATTTCAGATGCCTGAAGAGATTGTGCTGCATTGCACAAAAAATATTAATATTATAGCTGTAATTGTATACCGTCTGTAATGACCTACAGGTTACACAGCAGTTGCATTTTCTTTTTAGTATCTGTATTCCTGAAAAATTGACTTCACTATTCCTAAGCAAACTGAAGATATTAGCTAAGTTTTTCAGTGTGACAGAGGCTATTGTCAGCCAGAACCATATGCAATTTCTTTTATTAAACTTGCCTTAACCACAGTTGCGTGATACCATTTGTTGTCGTCTTCTCCGAGCAAGGCTAGCAGTACTAGAAGCATTGCTTTTATGGGACACACAAAGGGGCAAGACAAGCTTCTTCTGCATTAGCTCTAAAATAATTTGCCAAATTCCCATCTTACTGATACTAGAAAACTGCAGGGGGGAGAAAAAAAAAAAAAAAAAACAAACAAAAACAAGACACACACCCCTCCCCCAACCAAACCTACATCACCACCACCCCTGGAAAAAAAAAAAAAAATCACCTTCTACCTACTGAGACAAGTACTAAGATAAGAGTTTGTTAGGTATCATAAGGACTCATAACAAATAGCTATTTGTCTTGCCTGACTATGACAAAATGTCCTAAAGCTAGCTCTACCATTTTAATAAACAGTTATAAGTCTATGCTATCTGCAAACGTAGGAGCATCAGTGTCCTGGTATTTACATTTCATTGTGAACTGCATTACATTGTATAAACAAATGACTTAGAATTTTCTACGTCTTGCAGACTTCAAGGAGGAATTTCAGTCTTTCAGCCTCCCCAAGGGAGGAGATTAGAAAAAAATAATTTAAAAAAAAAGAGAGAGCGAGCATGCACACGCGCACGCACGAATAAGATGAAGGGTGAATTTAGCCATCTTCTAAACAAATAAAATCCAATTCAGGAAAAAAAAAAAATCTTTTTTTTTTCTTTTTTTTTTTTTTTTGTGACCAGAAGCATAAGCTGGTAGTTCTGACAATCAATCACTGGAAGCTAGTTTTAGTAAAAGTGTACCCCTTTGCTAAACCAGCCCCAAACCTATGGTTTAAAGTCAGAAGATGAACCACTCCATTAATCCTAACCAGATTCAGTTTTATTTGACTATACTGGGAGACAAGAAGGATACATTAAAACCATACCTTTTTTTCTTCTGTGAGGTGGAAACAAAAGGACAAACTGGAAAATGGACTTTACACATGGGCTCAAGACAGCCTATACTTATACTGGAATTCATTATAATAACTGCTGCACAGTGTCTCACAGCTCTCTCCAAGAGCAAAGCCCTTAAGTAACTATTTGATGAAGCTATACACACCTAGATCTTAAGACTCCCTGCTAATTTGAGTATCAGTTGGTGACTAGTAAATTCGGATAACATACTATCCAACAGCGCATGCTTTCATTTCAACTCCTCATCTTTCAACACACAGACCAGCTTTATCTTAAAAGCAGTGACGTATTTTCAGCTATGTTTTCAGACTCCTGTTTTTCAGAAGTTTAAACATTTAACCTATGGGATAAACAGGCTTAAAAAAAAAAAGGGGGGGGTGGGGGGGAGGGCAGCACAAAGCAGAATCTCTTACTCCTCCTTTTCTGAAGAGGACTCTACTCGCCAAGTAGTCCCAATGAAGCAACTGGGGCTTTGAAAGCAGGGACGTTTGATGCAGACATGAAGAAAAGCAGCAGGATCTTGCCCTCTTGTGTGGCATTTTGAAATTGTGTGTCATTAATTGCTCACTTGTGATTGCTGTCCCAGTAAAGAAAGGCGGGGAACTATCACACCACAAAGTTTCTTCTCATGGCATTCAGTCAACACTCACTGACATTTATGGGACTTAGAGTAAGCCACAGCTGTGTCCTGTTAGAAAACAGGACTGTAGGAGCCTCCGCTTTCCAGGCGCAGTGATGTTCCCTCCTAGTACCATCCCTTCAGCTGAGGGCTCCTGAAGCATTCTTCCAGGCAGAGCTACAGATTAGGATGTTACGCACACCAAATGTTAAGTCACTACCCAGTTCGGGCATGCTTAATTCTACCCCAAAGTTAAGCCTTTACTGAACATTTTGTAGCTTCATGTAAAATTTACCAGGAGTTTGCCTATCATCCTAAGCGCATGGATCATCTTTAGAACCCCGAAAGCCTTAACTTGCTTGTTGTGCAGCACCAAGACCCTGCAACGACCTTTTCTGCATCAGATTTGAGCACAAACTCAAGCCAAAGCCACTGAGATTCTCCTGGATCCCCCTGACACCAGAAACTGGGCTGTGTTTGTGGGTTGATGTTTACTCATGACTGGAAGCAACCATCAGTCAAAATTATGTGAATTTGGGCAGAAAGATAGCAAAACTCAGCATGGTGGTTAATTACAAAAAGCTTGCATACTTCTAATACTCCAATAACAACAGATGTAAAAAACACTGCTCATATGAAAATAATCTCTATGTGCACTTAATTTTTTTCCAGTGTAATTGATAAAAGATTTCTAAGATAACTACCCTTTTATTACAAGTATCTCACTGCTACATCATTTTTCCTAATTAATTCTTACTGCAGATGAACAGATGTTTGTTGCCCTCTTTCAAATGAAAAACTGAAATTATTAAAGTCTTCATTCATTAAGGTAGTTAGGCAAACATAGCTAGGTACCAGTCATCTTATTACAAGAAATAAGGCTATGCATGTGCTTCGAGTTAGGTTCTAAAGTACTCTCCTGAATGGGAGATTTAAATCACCAAATATTTACTTTCTGTGTTCATTACATTCAAACACAAACAAAATAAACTGCCTATCTTGCACAGTGCCTGTAAAATAGACAAATTCCATCCTGCAGAGGTTTCCTAGGAAACCAGGGAAGGCTCAAAGAAACAGAGAACAGCTGGAAAAAGGAAAAAAAAAAACCAACAAAACCAACAAAAACCAAAGAACTAAGGGCTCCATATTCTTAATGTTAAAACCATTAGAAAGATATCACTAATAAAAATTAGAGCAGTGCAATTCACACTGATGGGCCCTGGCATTCTTCATAAAGGCAAACTTGCACAGCCTGAAGAGATCGAGATTTAACTCTTCTCTCCCCATCTTCCCACCCTGACCCCAAAAAAACTAAAAATCCCCAAGAAGCGTGAACGTTTTGATACAATGTGGTAAAGCTGCCAAGTTTTGGTCCGTACACTAAAAGGATGGCCAGCCCCACAGAGAGGTGTGCTTACTGAAACCTTACAGCAAGCAACAGTTTATGTGATTCGCTGTCTCGAGATTTCTTTGCTGAGGAGCCAGATTCCACTTCTGAAACTAGTCAACTATTCAACGTGAAAATCCATGCAATTCAAGAAACATATTATTAGCACGATGACTCAGTATGTATATTACAGTAGTACCCTAAGGCTTCGTTTGAGATCAAGGATGCTTTGTGCTCAGCACTGCACAAATTCATAGGAAGGTCCTGGACTTTACAGTAAAACATAAAATCAAAGCATGTCCGAGCTACTCAATCTCAGTATCCAGGTTTAGATAAAATTTTTTATCACTACAGCAAACGTTTCAACCAGGGGGGAAAAAAAAAAAAAAAAAAAAAAAAAGCAGGTAAAGGACAATTTGTGTAACCTCAGTCCTAATTTTTGAAGTAGGCTTCCAGCACTCTGCCAGTCATTAGTATAATTCCAATATTCAGTGCTGCCACAGCAGCCATACTGTCGTGTTGGCTCTTCCTTCCCCACATGGCTCCATTTTCCATGTTCTGCTTTGCTTGTTGCCAACCTCTTACATCAAGTTCTTCCCTTCCTTTGTTGCCAATGCATGTTCCAGTATTTTCTGACTCTTGCCAAAGCAAGCATTTGAACATCTGGAAATCATCCTCCATTACTTTCACCAGCAAGATGTGTCTGCCTTGCAATGTAATTCCTATACAGCGGGAATGTCTGATGTCTTAAGACATCACACTTTATATATATATAAAAATATATACACACACACACAAAATGCACTACATATATTTAACATACTATATATTACACTATTCTAAAATGTAACATGCAGTAAGTTACAAACACACATGAATTTCTTTTAAAAATTTAAGCGTGTATGCTGGTAGGTTTACAGCTCAAAACACTCCTGATTTGAGAGAGTTCTAAATTACAGATTTAAAATAAATATGGAGCAATACATCACATTCAGAATTGCATTCTTTTTCTAGTGCATGCAATCTGAAATTGAAATATATTATTTTTTCACTATGATTTCCTGGACAAAAAAAAGCCTTTAATGGACAAAATGAGATTTCAGATGTAAAACTGGGAGTCTTTTGTATGATCTGCCTGCAATGATGACATCAAAGTGCTATGATTTGAATACTGAGTCTATGAAAGTTTTAACTGTGTCTTCAGAAGTTGTTGCTACATGCATTCCCCTTCACTAGTCAGAGAATTCAAGCTGGTTTTAAAGGTTCAGTTTTATAAACTATAGGATGGCTAACAAATCAGATGCTGTGTGTCATAAGGTGCAAAGTATGCAAAATGCAACAATTCTGTCTTGTAAGCCCTTTGTCAAAAACATTGTTTTAATGCCTCACATACCTAAGGAAACACTGTCAAGGCTGATATATAGCATGTGAAAAGCTCTCCCATGTTCTGCATGAGTCAAAGAAAATACACCTCACCACTGGAGGTTCTTTAACTGCATCATGAAGCTAAGGAGCTGATTACTTTTTGTCTTAGAAATCAGTAGATTTTCAATGCATGCATTAGGGGGTGTTGGGTTTGGGTTTTTTGTAATAAAAGAAGCCACTCCTTCAATGGAAAATCAATACAGAGGAAAGGAGATACTACTTTCTGCCTATGCCTCTGAAGGAGTGGAAAACAAACTATTTCAACTCCTTTTCCACAGCCTGAAGTCACAATAGGGCAATAATGCCTCAGTCGCACAGAGCCAAGGGCTGCTCGAGAGGCACGAGCCCCACCTCACGCCCAACGCCTCTCTGGAAGTTCCTGCCTCTTTTGCTTTCCTTCATCTTCCTTTCTCAGAGCTTTGGACACACTGAGGATTATTCAGTCTGGCAGGTGCACACATGGCAAAAACCTTGAATAACAGAGATTCGGTCCTCAGAATATCTGTCCTATTCAAGACTGGGTCCCCTAAATTTTCATTTTACCATAATTTTTTTTTTTCCATAAATTACCACTTAGGCCGACATTGGACTTGATCACTGAAGGACGAACAAAAGCCTCTTGTCCTTTTCCTCATGCTTTTCTGTTTAATGGATCATGAGAACTGTATTTTTCTTTACCCAGTCCTTCTATATGACAAAGAATAGCATCCTTAGTTTTAGCCCCCTCTGATCACAGAGCACAATGCAAACTCTGTTGTTATCATCACTCCAGCCTACACTTTTCCGAGATAATTCTCCTCCTTGTATATCTTACCCATATTTTTGCACAGATGGCAAGTATTTCATTACTTATTATCATCTGTGAATTTCATTAACATCCTGTTTCTTTCCTGATCTAGATTACAGAAGACTGACTGTTAAACCATGAGATTTCATCCACAATAAAGATACATTACTCTTAATCACATACATTTATTTAATTTTCCCACCACTCACAACAGCAACATTCAAGCCAATACTAACTTTAAGATTTCATAAGACAGTGAAGCAAATGCTTTACTAGTAGTCAAATGCTTTTACATCAACACAGCATAAAGACATCAAGCAATAGCCTTTTAAAATTATCAGTGGGAAAACTCTGCAACATCTTTCCCTGTAACAGCCGCCATGTAAAATGTAATTCAACAGTACACACAATGAACGAAGCTAAGTTCTCCCTTAGGGGACACAGAGATGCTACAGTACCACCTGCAAGTCTGACCCCTAAAATATTTTTGAAAGATCTGTTCATATCTCCAAAGACCTGAAGTCTAATAGATTTTCAAACTTCCTGATGAATAAATAATGAATTTTCCAGAACTATAATAAATGACTTTTCCTTGTAGAAATAATACCTGACAGCTAAAGACACCTTCGACCCAGAACCACAGCATGCTTTGCTAGCTGGAGCCCTCCATGGTTAATCTCCATTTCAGTTGATTTAGTTGGCAGGTTTCTATGGGCCTAGTCACAGCTACCACAGAGAATGCTCTCCTTTCTTGACCTTAACTTCTTGTGAAAGCATCACTACCGTTGGGACTAGGACACATGTGAAGATAAGTGACATTAAAGTATATTCTCCTTTTCTGATGGGAAGAGGAATTTCAGGAAACCTCCAGGAGTCTTAGAGGAGGAGTGAGATGACCCAGCTACTCAATGGTATCTTTCCTACCAGGAGGCTCATTATTAATGTAAATGAGAAAGCCAAAGATAGATCATACTTTATTAAAAAAGAAATACATGTTTATTGATTACATTATTTGTTAACAATTTTTATAATTCATAATTCAGGTAACTGAATGTTCATAATTCAGGGTAACTTGATTTCCCTAAAATAGCACAGATGGCCTAAAGATGGCTAAATCGTCCCTATGCCTAATAAACCTAATCATATATCCTAGTCTAAAGGAAGTTCCTCTTGCCAGTGAGATTTCAATTATTTATCTCAACAATGTGCCATGCGATGCTGTTACCCGGCCACTGAACATGTGAGGTTCACTACTTGGAAAACTTAAGGCACTGCAGCTGAGGCAAAGAACCACTTTAAGACAGACAGAAAATGAGATAAAAATAATTATCATAGGACAGCAATCACTACGGTATTACATCACATTTTCATTACGTCAAAAGATTTGGTAGAACCCTGTAAAGAAAATATTTAAGAAAAGCTGAGTGAAAAACAGGCAATCAAGCAAGCACAGCTTCTGTTCACTGTTTCTGCTTTAATTTTTCCCTTTAGTATTTTTCTCTTGGCCTATTGGGATATTTAACAAGAGATATGAGACCTCAGACTGGTAAGAGATTAAGGGGGGGGGGGGGGGGGGGGGGAAAGAATCAAGGTCTTCTATGATCTCTGGGAGAGAGAGGTCTGCTTTAAACAAAATGCTCATCATAACCTCTGAGGTTACCTGTAGTAATACAGCTATCCAGTAACAGGTGACAGGAGTTCTTTGCAAATGAGGAACAGTTTCTTCCTGGCTTTTAGCCTGTATTTTTGTTACCATTTTAACGTGCAGTATTAATCTTGGAGCAATTGGGCCAGGACAGACTCATGATGATACCTTTTATCTCCCTTCATCTCTTCCTGCATGCCACTATCATTGTGCCTTTAATCCTTCACTTCAGATAGTCAGCTTGCTGAATGATGCTGCCAAGCATTTCATGACTGAAGAGTATTTGGAGAAGATATTGTATGGACCTTCTCAGCCAGACATCTACTGCACAGCAGGGAACAGCCCTCAGTGAGACAGTTTACTCTTCTGTTCCTACTCTAAATGAGTTCATGTCCAAAACTCTGAATTCCTGCCAGCAGTATCAGAGTAACTGCTTGTGTTTCTATTCAGCCACATTATCCAAAGAACAGGGGCACAGAGATTCAAATTAATTCTTTAGTCCTCCCATGCTACCGTTACATAGTCCAAAGGCTATAAATGAAAACAAGCGAAGACACAAAACACTGTGGAAGTTTTTCAGTATAAAAACAACTCCATTATATCATTCTCCCAACTGTACTATTTACACAAAGCTGCAGAAAAATACAAATTCTCCAAAACTCCAATCACGTTTCAGCTGGCAGCAGCATAGCCAAGGAACAACCTTAGACCAGCTCTCCAAAGACAAGACCTATCTTCAGCAGCTAATAAAAACGGAATCCCGAGGGTCTGCATGAATAGAGGTTCCCTGTACAGAGAGCATCCCACCGCTGGCCCTCTGACAATCATTCTTAGTCTTCGTGCTTATATAACACATGACCTTTCCGCAGCAAACGCGGGTGGGATAGTGGAATAATGGAATTGTTTCTCACTACAAGAATAAAAGACAGCACAGCAGGCTATGAAAAATGTATGTTGCTTACTCAGAAAAGATAATTGTAAGTAATGGTTTGGATATTTTAATTACCCCAGCACCGAGGGCTTATCAGCATCCAAAGCTTCCTGCATGCTATTGTTTTCATAACCATAAATCAACTTATAAAACAAGAATTTATATGAACAAATTGTTGTGTCACTTCCTGTAGACAATATCACTGTTTTATCCTTTCTGGTAGTTCAGCAACAGCACTAAGTCTTCAAATTTCTCAGCATTTAAGTCAGGAAAAGCATAAATCATAGAACATAATCTGTGACAAAAGCTGTGGAAAAAAGGTACACTTGGTACACACATAACGTATTGAGTACATTAAAGGTGTAAACAGTACACAATGTCACCTCTGAGGTACCTCTCATCTTCAAAGTGTTACACGACTTATAAGCCCTTTTTCTCCAGCTTGAAAGTACCTGATTTCTTAAATAACTGAAGAACACTTATTTTATACCATGGAAGGAAACACACTTTCCTCATTCCCTTCTCATTATGGTTTGAAGACGCTTCAGTTCCAATTATACCTGACCTTCTGCAGATAACAGTCACCAGGGCTTTCAAAGGGCAATTTAACAAGGTGGGTCTGTTGCAGTTTGAGATTCCAGGCAGCAAGCGCAACAGCCTTTCCTCAATGCTCTGAAAGTTCAAACTCCAAGAAGCCTTTGTCAAAAACTTAAATTCCAAGTTAATCCGATTAATTTATTCATTTTACACTAAAGGATACTTGTTTTTGCCCTGTGCGTTAGATCAAGAATAGGTTCTTTTGTCTATAAAACAAGCTGAAGTGCAAGCCCAGTCTCTCTTCACTGACCCAACTGAGAATCCATTGGATTGGCACTTTGATTTATTCTTTCTAAGAATTTTTGAGAAAAAAATTTATATCATCAGGACCATACACACAAAAATGTGCAGGGTTACAAAGACAAACATGGGTGAAACGATCAGTGTACATATAAGGATAGATCACATGCCTCCAGTTGGAATTTTGACTATTTTTTATTATTACTTTATTATTTTTTGGCACCGAGTTCATTGCCTTTCTCTGTATATGGAAAAATAGTTGCACACAGGCCTGAACATCTGCTCGTTTTTTTAAAGGATCATAGTGTTGCATGAAGGTCTGCCTTCAGAGTTTCTGCTTCTCCACATATACACACAAGAATCCGTGTGTTTCTTTTCTCACAAAACACCAGAAACCAAGTAATGTGGTGAGCTGACCAGTTCTAATTCTAACCACAGAAAAAGCATATAACTTCCAGTTAACCCAGATAGAAATAGGAAATACTACTTAAACACCAGGTGCTGTTCCTAAGCAGAGTTTTCCTAGGTAAATTTATACTAAATTGAGGGTTTTGGTGGCCATTTATTTTTTCTGAAAACTTCTAAAGAGGTAACAAATTGAAAAAGGCTTTTTTTTATGTTAATATACAGTACTGTTAAACAGGACCAATCCTGCAATGTTTTACATGAACAAATCAACCTGACAGAATGTTATCATATTGAAACAAATTGCAAAGATGAAAGGACTTGATCAAGAAATAAAGTGTGAGCGTGCCAAAACGTGAATGAGAGCATGAAATGACCATTTGGTTTCTATGGCAATAATCTATATTTGTAAACATTGTGGCAAAAAAATGCTGCACTAACAACCACAGCATGCAATTATTCTTCAACCACGAAGTATTTTCTAAAAGAACAAGCTAATGTGGATAGCTTAATGTGACCCTCAATTTTATGTATTCCATAATTTCGAGCAAAAGTTTACTCGGTCTGAGTAGGAGAAATCTTCTTGAGGACTCTTCTCATGGAAATTTCTGTGTGGAGTCCCCTTCCCACACTTTTACAGGCAGGGAAGCCAACCACAAATATTCAGAAGTCATGACTCAGTCCCCAAAGAACTGTGATTTTTATTTTTCTAAATAATGAATTCTCATTTTCTGCTTGTTTAGATCTATAATCACTTCTATTTTCAAGTTATTTGCTATGATTAGACCCACAAACCTACGCGCACAAACACACATGTGCACACTTTCTCATTTAGAAAGTAGAGGTACACATATAAGTGAATGATCTTGGGATCTGGAACTTTGGGGGAAAAAAAAAAAAGAATCAAGTATTAGAAGATCCTCGCTAAAATCGTGAGAATTAGCAAGACACAGATTTTTCCCCCCCCCCCCCCCCCCTTTCATATAATTCTCCTTAGGAGCTTTGAGGACTCTCTACAAAGGTGAAAGACCCATAAAAACCAAGGAAGCATCTGGCACAAATGCTCGATAATTCTCTTACCTCCTCATAGCTACAGTGGACTTTCCCTCGCCATCATATTCCCAACACCTGTTCCAGTGAGGAGACTATGTAACGTGGTAACCTCGTTTCTCCCTATAGATAGCATCTCTAATATCAGTGAGGGAATAATGGGCATATTTAATAACCCCCATTCAACCAGCTCAGCTGTTTCTGTCTCCATTAAGGCCAGTCCATTCTCCTCTCTTCTTTGCATGGTTTCCAGACAAAGTGAAAGACCCTGAGAATTCAAAGAAGTCAAAGGGGATCATGAATTCAAATGGCACAACCGTTGTTTGGTTTTGCTCGCTCACACTGTGGAACAAGGCAAATTAGATACTTTTAAATCAATACCAGGGCTCACATTGATCTCAGCTGAAGTAGGGCTGACGCCACAAGAGCGGGACAGGGAAGGATAAATCACCACAAAATTCACAGACCAGGGTGTGTTGCAGAAACTGATGAGAACCTAGAGGCAAGTATAGGATTGCAGTGAGAAATATGGGAGATGGTGGCAGTAGACCATCACTGACATGCCCACGTGGAATTTGTGCAGACAAATCCTCTTGAAGGAGGTGATTCCCACAATTTCAGCTTTGATTCAAGTTTACCGAGAGATTTTCCACTGAAGGTGTGTTCTAGTTTTCTTAAATAACTTTTTTGAAGAAAGCAATCACATTAACACTCACAAGTGGATGGGAAAGGATCCCAGAAGCATGCACTGCTTCTGCTAGTAGTTTCCTCTATCCTGAGTCCTAAAGAAAGAGGAAGATGATACAGTGTGTGGAAATCCCTACACCAAAGGTTCAGGGCTTCCAAGTATTCAGTGCTTAAACAGCACATAATTTCAGCCATCTTCTGGGCACTTTTTGGCCCTACTGCATTTCTGAACTAGTCTGGGCTCCCACACAGAAATTAAACCCAGGATCTTTCAGTCCTTCTAAGATTTTGCCGTGCTGACTTTATTCCTAAATAACTTTTAAATAGGCAAATTTAAAACAGACAGTCTCAAAGTGACCAATTTTGCTGCACTAGGTTTAAAAGTGTCTGGTTTTCACGTTTTTACGTGCATTTTAAGCATGTGTACTATATAGCACTACCAGCCAAGTGTTCTTGAGCAAAACAGATCAATCTGCAATGGTTCCAAGAGAAAAAAAGAATATAGAAACCGGCATTACTTAAAAGCACAGCAATGGTAAGTGCCAAAAAAAAATTGTTAAGCAGTATGTTTGGTTAAAGAAGTATTACAGTTCTTTTATTAAAATTTTTTAAACCATTTTACCTGCTTTATTATATTCAACTTACGTATCAATATCACTCACACTCATTGTGATAAATTCTGTAACATACTTCTGCAAAAGCTATTTCTTTTTTCCACTGTGGTTGAGGTTGACAACCAGTATTTAACCCTTCTCAGTTTTTCTAGGATTGGCATGAAAAATTACTGGTAAAACAGTTTTACATACTTTCTGAAAGTCTGATGGTTTTTTCTAATCCAAGCTTCCTCAAGTGCCTTCCTTGCTTCCCCAGATACTCCCATATTTGTTTACCATAGCACCTATACTCAGGTGACCCATTTGGCCAACAGGATGGGGAGACGCAAAGCAGCCGTATAGACAAAAGTCACCTGCAGTACAATACAACGTACACTGATCTTAGACCTCTGCACAAGTACTAAAACC